>NC_071572.1:70875115-75675115 GCF_024509145.1 Vidua macroura | reverse complement strand
CCCATAATTTCTGGCTTGAATCACAGTTCACATGAATTTTATTGCTGGAAAGGCAGAGGTCCAGAGGAGAGCAAGTAGCTGTTATCTCCTGTTGATAACAGGAGAAATCAACAACTAATCAACATTTTTCATCTATTTACAGTATTTAAATTAATAATCAGTGTCTGAATATCTAAGTCCCTTTCTTTTAAGGTTGCCCAAACCATCACACTCCTATGGCACTACTGGGCTCTTGTAGAGTACTGAAGCTGAGCCTTGGAGGAGTTAATTGAGTGTAGCAGTGTAGGTGGAAACTAAAAGTAGAAGCTGTGAGTCACAGTCAATTTCTCATTTCCCTGTATTGTTTGTATTGCTTGTACTGTTTTCAGACCTTCAGTTTCTGAAAACTGGCAGCTTTAGCCAGGCCAGTAGAAATAAACAACAATCTATAATTAACATCAGATAAATAAATACTCTAAAGAGTAACCATATATATAGCTATATATATATTATCAGTTACCTGACATCCCGAGTTTGAAACATTCTGCTTGTTGGAGAGGTTGTTTTTCATGATAAGGTTAACTGATGGCATAACCAAAAAAGGGCCATGTGGGGTTTTGGTTGGCAGAGGGTGGCACGAATCTAGCCAGGGCACCAATGCCAAGTCAGACAGGAAATTTGAGAACCCATTGAGGAAGCTAAAGGAGCACAAAGGGAACTCCAAATTCAAACCAGACAATAGAGCACTATTGATGCAGAAGGGGGAAGAACAGCTCTTGTACACACACTGTACTTGCTTAAGATCTCTGAAGGCATTCATGTTGATAAGGCATGAAAATGCATCATAGAATGTTTTGGGTTGAAAGAGACCTTAAAGACAATCTAGTTTCAACACCTTCCACTAGACCAGGTTGTTCAAATCCTCATCTAACCTGTCCTTAAATATTTCCAGGGAAGGACAAGACACAGCTTCTCTGGGCAACCTGTGCCAGTGCCTCACCACCTTCACAGGAAAGAATTTTTTTCCTAATTTTTAATCTAAACCTTCCCTCTTTCAATATGAAGTCATTGTCCCTTGTCCTGTCACTCCACACCTTTGTCTAAAGTCTCTCTCCAGCTCTCTTGCAGCCCCTTTAAGCACTGGAAGGACCTCTAAGATCTCCCCAAAGCCTCCCCTTCTTGAGGCTGAAAAACTCCAGATTTCTGAACTTATTTTTCTAACAGAGGTGCTCCAGCCCTCCAAATATCTTCCTGTCATCCTCTGGACTTGCTTCAGAGCATGTCCACATCCTTGTGTTGGGAACCCCAGAGCTGGATGCAGCTCTCCAGGTGGGGTCTCATAAGGGCAGAGTAGAGGAGCAGAATCCTCTCCCTTGCCTTGCTGGCCACGCTGCTTTGGATGCAGACCAGGACGTGCTTGGCTTTCTGGGCTGTGACTGCATATTGCTGACTCATGACATGCTTGTTCATCAGTGCCACCAAATCCTTCTCCTCAGAACTACTCTCAATCCATTCTCCACCTAGCCTCTGTCTGTGCTATGGAATTGCCCCTACCCAAGTCCAGGACTTTGCACTTGGCCTTGCTGAACTTCACAAGGCTCACAAAAGTCCACCTCATCAGTCTGACCAGGTCCCTTTGGATGACATCCCTTTCCTCCAGTGTGTTGACAAGCTGTTATGAGAACCAGGGGAAACATATTTTTAGCCCATTTCACCTAAGATATAAAATTACAGTTTCAAAAGATTTCAAAAGCTTATCAGCCTGAACTCCAACTGTGGAGCACAGTTTACAGTGGAACAACCATGGTTATTGTATAGGAGCTTTTTTAACATAACCTCCTGTACCACTGAATTGCATATGCTCTTTGTTAAGCATTTGCATGTGGGTAAAATATCAGTTTGTGAGAGGTTACCATGGAGATGAGGAGAAATAACAGCCTCAGTCCTACTAACTTAACCCAATGTGTCAACATGGTCCCAGAACCCCTTATGTGTCTTCACATATGTGTCATTCAGCAAAATCAAGGGAAAGGTCACTGTGCATGATCCCACTCAGCTGGGAGAAGAGGAAGCAGAATGGAGCTTTCATCACACAGCTTGTGGACTTGAGAAGCCTCACTGCATAGACACATGGCTCTAACAAGACTGAAGAGAGGTTATTTATTTTTTTCTAAAAGAATGCATCAGGTTGCCTTGAAATCATGGCTTCACCTGGGCTGTATGTCCTGCCAAATTTCAACATTCTGCATGAATAACCAGAAAATCTGTATGAATAACCATAGGGAGCAAGCATGAAGCTACTGATATCACTGATGACTGATGATGACTCATGTGACAGATTTCCAGATGCTACTGATGGAGGTGCTGCTATGAAGCAGCCTGGAATCTTCCAGTTCATGAATGGCACATAATCCTCACCTTAGTTTCTGCTGATTTCTGAGCTAAATAGATCAAATTGTAGACTTCAACCCAACTGTTTTATTTGCCCACCTCAACAGAAAATTACTTTAAAATTTCATTTCAGGTTGATATAACTTATCTGCATAGTTTCTAGTTTGGTAATTGAACCAGCAATATGTGTGATAGGATTAACCTTTATTGACCACAGCTCCACCAGCTCTATTCTAGACAGAAGCAGTCACCCTTTAGAGTAGCACAGCCTTAGCCAGACCCAGGAATTATTGGTTGGCTACTAAGATGCCACTTTTGTCTTTCATTTTCAGGGGGAAAAAAGTCACTCAAAATTTATAGCAGAAAACAATTTTGCAGTCATCCCAATGAGATACAAAGCAGATGCCTTCAAGAAACATAAGCAGAGCAGAGCTCACTGATGTCTCCGTGGTGCAGGCAGCTTTGATCCATATTTCAAAGACTGAATTGAGAGTGGATCTGTGCTACCAAACTTGGTTTGTGCTTCTTTCATAAAGGAGATATCCAAAACATTGTATTTGGATTTGTTTTCTTACAAACAATATAAAACCTGTACTCATTGTTCCTTATAAGCTCTTCTCTTTTCTCTTATTGTCTGTGCTTGGGAATGCTTGTTCTCAGTTTTGACTCCTAGCAGATATTTTCCTGAATTAATTCAGGTTTATTGCATTCTAGTTTTGGTATTCCAGTCTCAAGATGTGTCATTTTACACTTGAAGTATCTCATTTACTTCTAAAGCATTGCTTGAGATTTGAAGAAAACCTGAGATTCACCTAAGCTCAAGTACAACTGGATTGAGCACATGAAAAGCACCAAGAGTCAGTCTTAAAAGGATCCAGAATAAATCATTGCACCACTGCTATTGGAGAATGTGTTCAGTCTCAGCATTTCCAGAACATGTAGACAGTGTTCTGACACCAAAACAGATTACAAACTTGTGTCTGGGCTTCAACAGAAAATGGGAAATTATCAGAAAACAGTTATTGGGAAAATTGGTTCCCAAAATAATACTTCCCATTACAACAACGTGTTGTGTTATGCTGGGAAATATATCCAAAAGGAAAAAATCTTTACAGATCATTAATGAGGTAATAACAGCAAAAATAATGATGCACTGACTCTGGTAATTAGAAAAATCACCAAGCATAATAAAATGGACTATCATCAAAGGAATCATATATTAGAAAAATATGCAGATTACAAAGGGAGAGTGTCAATGATATATAGAAATTGCATAATAATGTAATGCTGAACAATCAGTCATCTGAAATCCTGTTTTAGACACATAAGCAATTCCCTTATTTACACAATAATTCTCTTGTTCCTTTCAAAAATATTTACTTTCTTATGCACTTTGCGTACTTAGTGATATAACCAGAACTCAGAAGGGCCTTTCAAACAGAGAATTCAGCTTACCCAACTAGTCCCTTTAAGTGCCCATTAAAGCTGTGATATGACAGCAGCAGCATTTACAATCCTGAGAGTCAAGATAATATCCTGGTGTACATTGCAAATAACAGAAAAACTCTTCCTGTTGTCATCAGAGTGGAGTGCTGAATTTTTAAGATGCACTTTATCCATCAGGCTTTGATGGAAAAATAATAATAGCAGGTGGGAGAGAAGACTGATGATCCTCTGGTCATTTAGCTCTTCCCATTTACTCTCTACCTTGCAAGAATTTTTATGATACTTTTGAATCAAATTAACCATTTAAGGAGATATGATCTTAGTTTGCTACTGGCAGGTATTTTTCCTTACATATAGATAATCTCTTCCACCTAAGCTACAATGGGCTCACATTGTTCTTAAAACACATTTTAAGTCTTTATTTTGGTAAAGGATACTTTCTTTTCCCTTTTTAATTTTTTTTTTAATATTTTTTTAACTAATTAAGTCTGGAATCTGATCACCTTCAGGGTCATCTTATGAAAATCTTTTTTCATATATGGGCTTATGAGTTCTGGCCAGATAATGGTCAGATTAATCCCATCTCACTCCATCATGCTTAAAGCCGGGCAGATAATTTGAGGTGTTGGTCTATAACCAACAGAGAAACAGAGCTGCCTTCAGTGGAGTCTCATCACTAAGAAATTATTTTACCTCCTTTGGAGCAGAAAAGATGTTCTCCAAAGATTCTTTTCTCTCTCTGTGGCAAATAGTAGAACAACTTAAAGCAGGTATATAACTTTTCAGAAGATGAAATGAAGTGTCAGATACAAAGAATCACCAGTTATTGAGGGATTAAGTCATCTGTGCATGTCTTTTCTACTGAAGTCAACACAGCACCTTTCATTAGTAACAGCTCAGACAAACTTTTTCAAAGGAAGGTCCAGGAGTGCCTGATTCACCCTAGGAGACTGAATGGGGGCTCAGGTAACCTCTTCCAGACCTTCCCAGTCTGTATCTCTATAACATTGTACGGAATAAAGATCAATTACTGCATCAGAGTCCTCTAAAATCAGTCTTTAAAAGTGCCTCTTTCTGTCCAACAGCAAAAAAGTGAGCTCAGTCACAAACATCACCATCAAATATGTTTATATTTAATCTAGCAAATCCCACCATTACAGTTCAAATAGAAAGCACATCTTGTGCAATTTAGTCTCAAATATTTACAGTTTTGATCTTGCAGCTGGGTATCTCCTCCTTTCTAGCAAAGGACAAAGATTTCCAAAGGCATTGCAATGCATACAATATTTATACAAAGTAAAGTCTCTCTGATATCTGTTATTGAGTGATAATGTGAGAGGTTGAAGAGTAACCTCACAGTTTATATTTCAGTGCAATTTCTGGTTGTCTAGAGACCAGACGTTTAAGCAAGGAGATGATTAGCACTGAGTAGGTGGAAGGTTTGAGGACAGGATGATAATGTAGAACTGAAGATTACACACTCTCCAGAATCTTATGTGACTATAAATCAGTTGGCTTCTTCAAGCTGCACCAGGAGAGAAATTCCATGTATGCCCTCTGTCAAAATGAAGATTTCTAACAGTGAAAATAGTTATGGTCTGGCTTTGACAGACAGTATTTAATAAACTAGTGGGATGAAAGCAATTTTATTTGAATTTTAAGGTAGAATGAATTTTAAAATCTATTGAAGATCCCGTTCTAACATATTGTTATAATGAAGTTGAATGGATAAACGAGTGCAACACATAAAAGTCAAAGAAATTCATAGAATTAGTATTTAGAAAAGGCAAAGATTTCTTCCTGTGTGTATGGAAAAGGAATTATAACACTGATTCATTCCCCAAAATGCTAAATCCGGGATTAATACAGTAAACTACTGCTCTCTCTGTCCTTCAAAACATTATGCTAAATAGACCCCTCAAAAAGGAGCAGGGATGAAATAGATCAGTCTCATCAGAAAATGGGTGACCAGTTTCAGGTGCATGGTACCTCCTGGGTTACAAATCCCAGCCATTTCTAGAAAGAGCACTTCAGCATAGTTCAAGAAGAAATATAACCCTTATTCCACCTCAGTTCTACATCTGATGACATATTATCTTTACACTTCATGCTGGCAACCTGACATACATTTTTCTGACAAGCTCAAAACCAAATGTAGTGGAAAAATTCTGGCATTGGTAAGTTCTAATTTGAATGTCACCAAAGTTTTTCCCAATATCTGAAATTTGGACACTTTTTCCTTACTCTTGACATTTTTTACCCAGTTTTAAATGTTGTAGAATGAATTCTACTTAGGACTGACTGGCTCAAGCCCTCAGACTGTATCCTTTTGCCACAGCAGCAGCAATATTATTGCACAATAGTAGAATTATATGATAAGTTTTTCATAGAGACTGATTTATAAGACAATAGTTTATTTTCCTTCAGAGATAAGAAAGACATAAACAGGATCTAAACTTTCTTCCTGCAAACATTTACTTATGTTCTACACTTCATTTATCAGAGTGGGATAATTGACATCAGACACTCATGCGCACAAAGTGCATGAATACTATCACTAGCACAGGGGGTCAAAAACTAAATGAAAGCCCTTAGGCAAACAGTTATATATATTCAAGTGGGGGGTTAGGAAGTCACAGCTTGTCAGCTGAGCTCTCGTACTTGGCTCGTGCATGCTCTTAATGTGCAAGAGCACAACTCCACTTTGACATGAGTGGTGGAGGAGAGATTTAAGCACGAGAATCTCCAAGGGCAGTTGACGTACACCAAGAGCAGAAACATGCACAGTGATGACAGCTCAAAAGCAAGCAGCATCTCAGTAAAGGTCAGCAGAGATGTGCTGCCAAACCCTCTGAACCATCCTTCTTCAAACCCACTTTCCAAAGGTCACCACCGCAAGTGATGGGAAGACTTGTGCAGGGGATGAGGAGTGTGTGTCTATTTTAGCTCAAGGAGCTGCACAAATCTTGCTGTAGACTTTGGGAAAGGACCTGTAGATGCCTTGAAAAATAAATCTTTATTTTATTTCAGCACTGCCTCTTTCAAGAAAGAGCAACACTCAAAAGATTTGCACAGCTGAAGTGATTACTGAAATTCCTCTGAAGCATTTACTCAAACAGAGTGAACCCTTGACTAGCAGGAAAAAATTTAAAACACTATATAAAAATCATTTTTTTTTACAAATGATTTTTTGTTGATTCTCTGCTGACCCAAATTTGAGAAATGCCGCGCAAACTAACATATTTCAGCGTTGAATGTGTTATAGAAATGTGTCAGCTTGTCTGGGTCTTCTTCATCTATGGAGGCAAACCCAATTCTTCAGAAACAAAAGCAAGACATGAGTTTTATTTAACAAGCCATCATGGAGAGGAAGGACGACAGTGTTACTCAGCACTTTGTTGATACGAGAGGTGTACGTGCTGAAAGAGAGGCTCTTTGTGCCTTCCTACAAAAGGCCTGAAAGGACATAAAACAATAAACAAGCCTGACAGCACTCAGGTCTAACAGTGTGCTGAATAAACCTGAGTTGTGTGAATTACAATAGCTCATTTGTTAGAAACACAGAGGTGCACTCAGAGAGAGGAAACAAAAAAATAATTCTTGGCACCATCAGGGAGCACACATTAACCAGTCTCTGATAGGATCAATCTCACAACATATCTCTTAAAAAAAAGGCTTTGCAAAGGACGAAGCCTTTTTAAAAGGAGATTTGAAAAGAGAGGTTGCTCCAAAACACTCATCATAGATCCTGGGAAGGACTTAACTGCACAAGAGGATGTGATAGTCTAAGAATAACATAAAACTGGACTGTTCAGTTCTAGGGTGCCCATCATGAGAAGGACGTGGACCTGTTGGAGTTAGTTCAGAGGAGGACATGAAGATGATTAGAGGGCTGGAGCACCTCTGCTATAGAGACAGGCTGAGAGAGTTGAGACTGTTCAGAAGGCTCCAGGGAGACCCTAGAGACCCTTTGAGCAGCTAACAAAGTTCCAAGACAGCTGGAGTGGGGTTTTTGACAAGGACAGGGAGTGACAGGAAAGGGGCATCAGCTTCAGACAGGTTTAGATTAGGTATTAGGAAGGAATTCTTTCCTGTGAGGATGGTGAGGCACTGGCATGTGTCTCTCAGAGAAGCTGTGTCTATTTCATCCCTGGAAGTGTTTTAAGGCCAGGTTGGATGGGACTTTGAGCAAGCTGGTCTACTGGGTTTCATGCCTACCAAAGGCAAGGGGCTTGGATCCAGATCATCTTTCATGCCCCTTCCAACCCAAGCTATTGTGTAATTCTGATTCTATGATTATGTACTGCAGGAATTGAAATGTGGAAATTGTTATTATCAATAATTTTAAGCACCAGACAAAATAATTTTGTTAATCTCTGGATTTATCCCAAATTTTGGCATAATTTTCCAAAAAGCTTCAGTGGGAAGGTTGAGGGCAGGTGAGGAATGTAATGTAGCCTAAACCTACCCTCCTTCCGCTTAAGACCATTTCCCATTGTGCCATCACTATTTGCCCTTGTGAAAAGTCTCTCTCGAGCCTTCTCGAAAGTCCCTTTCAGGTACTGGAAGACACTCTAAGATATCGTACAGCTACCTGTGCTGTCCTAGCAGGCATGGCAGCTGCTAGAGTGGGAATGGAAACCCTGGCTTTGGCAGGCGATCTTGGTGCCTCTGCTGCTGGTACGCTGAGGAGCTGCAGCACAGCACCGGGAAACGCAGCAGGACCGAAAGCTGTTGCTGGCTCTTACCTTCCCCTCGTTGCCGCTCGATGTAACCACTAGATGGGGCGAGGCACCCGCCCAACAAACTCCGTGCACCGCGATGTTCCCTTACGGAGCCAAGGGCAGCGCCAAATCTGAGCACATCCCGCGTTGCTCCGGCAGAAAACATCCAGGCAGAACGCAGTGCTGACCTTCGCTCTTCCACTGCAGCCTATAAACTGCTCCACCAGCTCTGGGGTGTATGCTCGCCTTCCCACCTCGATGTACATAACATTATTTACTCGTGTCAGATTCGAGCTCCAAAACTGAAAATGTCCAGCGACTGCTCTCACAGAAAAGCTGCCAGGCCAGAAAGCTGTTGCATGTTTTTTTTTTCTCATGCAGGCTGTAAATCACACCAGAAACAGTGAGGCCGCGTGCTTTCCTTCCTCACTTAAATGTGCAATCCTGTCTTTTTAATAGCCTGCAACTAAGCTTGAAAATGGTAAACATTCATGAATTGCTCCCACACAAAAGTGCCAGGACAGAAAATTCTTGCTGGCTTTCATTCTCCTATTGCAGCCTGTAAACTGCTATAATTGTTGGTAGGCTGCACTCCCAGCACAGGCTAAGATCCCAGGTGAACTCACCCAGTACCACGAATCGTTTGAAACTGAAAAAAAATGTGATTGTACACTTAAATTAGGAAGGCAAGTACATAGCTCCAGTGTTGGTGCTGCAGTTTGTAGGATGCACAGGGAAAGAACAGACTACAGCAGGAAGGTAAAGGCCACCTTTCTGATTTGTCACCTATTGTTTTGGAGTCGTCACCAGGTATTTTGAATATCTGAGCTTATTTGGTGTTGAGATGCATTTAGCTGGCTAGGCAAGTTCATATTCCCATCTGGATGCACTGTTGAAAGGCTACAAGGGGAAGGATATGGCCAGGACCAGCTGTTCTGTCACCTTCTGTGTTGGAGAAGTCACCAAGTCACCAGGCATTTTCAGTTTTGGAGCTCTCTCTCTGTTGGAGTCAGAGAGTGTGGCTGTACACTTAGTTGGCTAGGCAAGCACAGAGCCTTTAGTGTTGGTGCTGCTGCTGCTGAAAAGCTACAGGGGAAAAAGCAAAGCCAGTAAGACCTTTCAGGCATCTTTCCGTGGGAGCTCTCACCGGATGTTTTCAATTTTGGATCTGTATTTGGGGAGAGTTGCAGAGAGTCAGGGTGCATTTAGGTTCTTCATCTTGACTTTGTAGCCTTTCAAGAGGCTCAGGTGATAGTGATGATTAGGTGTTAAAGCCAGAGTTCTGGTTTGGCTGGGACTAGAAAATGGGCTGTCAATAGCAATAGTGCTCAGCGCTGACCAAGTCTTTTGTGTAAGCCTCAGTTGGCAGCCAGCCTTTTTCTTGCTGGCTGTGGTCACTTCCGTGGTTAGGTGTTAGAGCAGAGACAGAACTCTGTTTTTGTGGCTTTGGATGGGAATGCCAAGGAAAACTGAGGCCTAACAGCAGCTTTTGGCCTTGTCAATTCTTCGTGCATTTAGTTTATCTTTGCTCGTGTGTGCATTTTCACCACACCCATGGCCGCCACTCCCGATTCCTGACAGCCCCAGGATGGCTGGGGACATTTCAAGAGCTGTGCACGATTGCTCATTAATTACTAGGTAGTCATCCAGAGACTATAATCCCGAGCTGCAACCGTTCCTGCACGCCTTGTTAGTGTGGTTCACTAGGCCTGGAGAAGACTACTACAGAATCATCTCCTAACCAGCTCTGCTTTGGTCTGTGGTTGGAGGACCTCATTCCCACCTGTTCAAGAGATTCCTGAGCTATGCAGCTGGACTTGTTCTTGTATTCACTCAGGAACAGCTATTTTTATTAGCTCTTATGGAGCCTGAAGTAGGGTCAGAAGGCTGCAACACAACAGTGTGATCCAGGATTTTAATAAGTGTACATCTGGCATTAACAGGAGCATGCAGAAATACCCTCCTTTTACTGCAGCACCAGTACCCAGAAAAATTGATTGTAGACTGGAAGGTGACATAGGCCATTTCTCGGTATGTTCAATTTTTCCTTAAGTGGCTCAAAGCATTTGCTTTCAGTATTGATTGAACTGTATTCACTGCTTTGAGAGAGAGATCATTTGTTCATTTCAGATTCAGGCACACAGAAAATTAGAGCAATTACTAATATATGTAAAGGGAATAAGTCTTGGTTATACAATTAAAGGCACTTTAACTATAGATAAAGACGCATTTAAAAAATGCAGGTTTGGGCCATACCTAGACCTTTTCTCTTATTCCACTTGTTACTGCAAAGGTTTGACATGATTCTTGGCTACAAAAGTGTAAAACCTTATGCTGCCTCCAGAGACATGGTCTTCAGTGTAAGGGCTCCCTATGTTCAGTCATGCAGTTACATGTGAGGATCTCTAGGAACACTGAATACAAATTATATACCAAAGCATTTCTTTGTTAATTTATGGAACTTTTTTTTTGCCATGTGGCTTTATTTTTAGGAACTCAGCAGCTCGGAGTGCTTAGAAATTTCCAGGATTTACATGGGTAAATAGAGAGAGACTGAGACACTGGCGCTTCTGCTCATTTCCTTTTCCTCCTAGGAAAAGACTGGAATAATGAGTTTACATAGAAGTCTGCAAATAATGTAACATGTTTTCAGGCTCTGATCATGTCTTCAACATCCCTTCTACTGAAATGTCTTCCCTAATCAAATAGAAGACAGAGCCTGCTTCTTGTGCTTGACTCCTTAAATGTGTGTTTTAAAGGACACAGTGCAGAAGAGTGTTAAGGAGGGCAGAATTTATTAGCCAACAGATGTGAAATTCCTGGTGCAACTAGTAGTGAGGTTGGGGTTGCTGTTCCTGGTAGGCACACGCTCACACACACCACAGATACACATAAAAGCACAGCCACCACACGGATCTTCTACACAGACACGCACATCACTCTCATGATCCCAAATGGCATCAACAGATGTCAGGGCTCTGTACCACCAAAAGTGATTCTCCTAGAAAATGCAAGGTCCTCAGAAGAATGACCTGCAGCATCACCAGAACAAAGCCTATGAGCTTTCCTTAGATTAAATAACACCCCTGAAAAATATCTTTTATTAAATGGAAATCTTGGAGTTGCAAGGCCTGTCTTGGAGCCATTACTTATACATTGTATAAAAGACTGGAAAAATGAGGTCTTAATATACAAAGACGAATCACCTCACTTGATACAATATCTCTTCTATCTTTGAACTTCCAATTCTCCTCAACAACTGGTAGCACATAAGACCATGTTAACTAGCTATCAGGTTATCCACTAAATGATCTGGTCTTTGTAGTGCTTACAGTTTGAAGTTTCTTGATCAAGATGCCTGGTTACCTGCATGGCGTAGTCCCCTTGTCTTTTTGTTTCTTTGGACGTTGCAGCTGGGGAACAGTTGTCCACAGGTTCTTGTTCCAACTCAGTTCTAGCTGATGCTCTAGAGTGAGCAGATCTTTCCTGGCTCATGGACCAACTACAGCCTCAACCTGATCAGACGTTGTGGAATGCCTATTGGCAAGGATCATAGGATCATTGAGGCTGGAAAACACTTCTGATATGATCAAGTCCAACCTCTGACTGGCCGCTTCCTTGTCAACTAGAACATGGCATACAGTGCCACGTCAAGTTGTTTCTGGAACACCTCCAGGGATGGTGACTCCACCGCTTTCCTGAATAGTTAATTCCAATGTTAAACAACCCTTTCCACAAAAGAATTCCTCCTGATGTCCATCCTGAATCTCCCCTGGCACAGCTTGGGGCCATTTCCTCTCATCCCATTGCTGGTTGCCTGGGAGAAGAGATCAACCCCCACCTGGCTACAACCCTGTCTCAGGCAGCTGTAGAGAGTGAGGAGGTCTCCCACAAGCCAGGTTTGCTCCAGGCTAAACAACCCCAGCTCTCAGCCACTCCTCACAGGACGTACCCTGTAGACCCTTCACCAGCTCCATTGCCCTTCTCTGGGCACGCTTCAGTACCTCAACGTCCTTCCTGAACTGAGGGGCCAAGAGCTGGATCGACTCAAAGAAGTAAAAGCAGCAATGTTTTTGGAGTATCAATCTCAGTTTCCTAAGATTGCAAACTTTTGCTTTGACTGGTAGAGTCTGGATGTTTCTGAAAGGGTAAAACCAGAGGATTTCATGAAATTGGAGGGGTTTGAGTGGGCTAGTGTGGGGCTTTGTGTATTGCTCTCTTTAAAAAATGAAAAGATGTAAAACCCAGGAGAGGTCCTTTAACTACAAGGAGCGGGAGATTATTCAGAGCTTCAATCTGGAGTGAACTGATTCATTTTCTTTGTATCAGAACACAAAATTTGAGATGATGACATTTCAAAAAGAAAGCTCTCAAATAGATTCCTTAATTTTAACTCCATTACTGTCTGGGTGCTTTAAAGCCTGGTGAGTCAATCTGCCCATGTTGACCTAACACGCAGAACAATATGAATAAGGGAGCAAGGAAAACAGTGAAAACAGGAAAGCTTTTCTGCTGAAGTAAAAATTACTTTTACTCTTAAAAGGCTCACTGTCACACATTTTTGTCCTTTCTGATCAAATGAAATACACGTTCATGGTTCCTTGTGACAAAGATCTGTAACAATCAAATTTTAGAATTGAATATGTTAAAGATTTTGAGCTAATTCAGAATGTCAGCAACATAATTACTTCATAAAAATTGCCTTCTTCATATATTGTTGGGTATTTTGTTTTATGATAAATGATTTTTTTATATCAAGTTGTTCATTTAAAAACAGTAATATTCATTAATAATTAGATTAACTAAACCAGAAAGTAACAATACTGATTGTTTGCACTGTTCCTGCACTCTGCTTGACCTCATCTATTCTTCTCATTACATGGCCCTGTGGATTCTCTGGCAAGCTTCCTATTTCTGTTGTTTCTGAAGAAAGACTGATGACTGATTTTGATTGTCTTTGCTGGTCTTTTTTAAACTTTTTTTTTCCTTAGCCTGCCCTGCTTTGTTTACACTCTCCTATTTTCATCATGTAGACACAGCAAGCATTTTTCAAGGATGTCTGTATACATTATATTACTTCATAGACAAAGAAGAATGGTTAGTATTTCAAGCATTGGTATTTCATGACATATGAGGCTGTAATACTTAATTTTTCAGAAGCAGAACTAAAACATATTCAATAATATTGTGTTGAAAGCTTAGCAGTTTATTTACTAACAGTCTATCTGTAAAAAAGACCTTTCAGGTACTGAATAGTTTATGGTTTGCTCTTCTCAATAGAACAGTGTTACAATTACCTGATCTTTACTACTACAGAAAATGAGCAATATCAGAAAAATGTTCTATCCATTCAATATGAAATTACAAAGAATACTCTACCAACCACACCATGGCCTCTTGCCAATGAACATTCTGAGAAATACTTTTGCTTGCAAACCTAAAAGCTTGCAGAAAAGGATGTGCCTTGAAAAAATAGAAGGCTGTATGGGAAAACTGATCCAAAGCATATAAACTTTAGGACATGCACAACACTTTTCAGAGATATGTTGGCTTTTTAAAACAAGATGTTTCATCACAAAGCATTTGATGAATGTATTGTGGGAAAGCATATATCAGATTATAATTTCCTGAGATAATCACAGTCTAGTAAGTAGCCTGGGACTGTTGTGAGAGTGTTTGCCTAAGGCAGATGGAAGCTGAGGCTCTGGTCCCATATCCACCTCTTTCGGGTAAAGAAATCAGGCAATAAAACAGGTATTGCAATGTGTGAGGTGTGGTGGATTGTCTGTACGTCATCTCAGGTGAAGTAATGACTTAGAAAGTACTTACAGTCCTTGCTGTGCAGTGTTATGCAAATATAAAGTGAAGCCATAGGGCAGAAATGAGTAATTATATATTACTCAGTCTTCTGGAAAATCCAAGTGCTCACTGCTAAAAGCTGCTCATATTTCTCATTAACTTCCTGCTGATTCTCTGACAAAAAAGAAAACAGGCATGACTTAGATCCATATTGACCAAGAATTTGAATGTCTCAGCTCCATATTCAGACTATGCAGCATTCTGCATGCCAGGTGGATATTGTTCAACTGCTTTATTTTCTAATTTGTGACTGTATTGAGTGCCTGGATTCTGCACATACAGATATGGTGGGCATTTTGGGACAGTGTAGGGGTATTTGACATGGCCTACAGAAGCTAATTGGGATATTGTGTGTGACTAATCACAGCCTCACAGAATGCTCTGTTAGAGCAGTGTACATGCTAAACACTGAAATACTCACAGAAAATGAGTGGATTCAGCTTTGGTTGAAAAATGTCACGCTGCTCCGGCCTGCATGTATGCCCAGTTGGAAAGAGAAAAGAAGGTAAGTTTAGTCTGATAAAATGGATTGGCAAATTCAACTTTGAAAGAAAATTAACTTGTGAAAAACACGTTTTCAATGCAACTCAAATCATCACTTTGACTCATCTAAAGAAAGAATGGAGTGGATTCAGCTTTGGTTGAAAAATGTCACGCTGCTCCGGCCTGCATGTATGCCCAGTTGGAAAGAGAAAAGAAGGTAAGTTTAGTCTGATAAAATGGATTGGCAAATTCAACTTTGAAAGAAAATTAACTTGTGAAAAACACGTTTTCAATGCAACTCAAATCATCACTTTGACTCATCTAAAGAAAGAATGGAGGGAGGGAAAAGTAGGTGTTTATAAAATTGCTTAGTAACAGAGAGCTAATGCAGTAACTTTCTGAAGTCTGGACGGAGAATTGAAGACATGCCAATTTTCTGCTGTCCAAAAGGCATGTGACACAATTCTACTTTGAAAATCAAGCATACATCTGTATTTGCATTTCTTTGGCCTTGAAGTTGACACTGTTCCTCATTTCATCAAATTTCTAGCCAGACTATGATATCCAGTTACTCTTTCCTTATGGCAATACAAAGCAGGTCCACAGACTGGTTTAAGATTTCCAGTATCAAGGAACTTTCTGTGTGTCTTGTAACTGCTGCTTAGTGTGAGGTTCATTATCTCTCTGTGTTAAATCCTGATCTCTGTGCTTCTAGATTTATTCTCTTTGGCTCTTAATCATACAACTAAAAATTTCCTCTTTTTCCCTTCCTACCAAAGACACCTGGAATAGTTTCCTCCTTGCTCTGCAACCTGAAGAATTATGCTTGTCTTAGTACTGATGTGTTCTTATCACAGCATTGCTACAATACAAAGAGGTCCTCTGGAATCAGTAATTTCACTAAAGTAATGAATTCAATAGCTTGTTTCCAGAGAAACGTACTTTTCAATTGTTCTGAACATAGATTCTTTCAAGGTTTCAGTTTCTCCAGCGCTTTATCTTTTTCTTTTCCATGTTTGGTTGTTAACAAGAAGGCCCTCTTACCATCCTGCTAAAGGCACACTGCACTTAAATAAAGGGTGAGCTTCTGAAGCAATTTACACCAGGACCCTGGGGTTGTTGACTATTTCCTCTTCCCTCCTTAATTATTTTTGCCGGTTACTTAACACCTGTTTAAAGTAAGAGATGGGATCTGAGGCACTTCAAAGCTGCAAATATCTATGACATACTGTTAACTGTCTTCTGACATCATTTTAACTAATGCAAGCAGCTTATTTTAAATAGTGTGACTGCCCTCTTTGCACGCCACACACCTGCCACTCAGCATTGTCACTGTGAGGCCACATCATTCCGGGAAGCTTTCTGTCACGTTTCCCACTAGTAACACAGTGGGAGTAGTCGCTCCCATAGCTCCAACAGCATCTGGGGCAGTTCCCTTTCTGTCCCAACTTGGTCATCAGAAGGGTTTTAGGAGAGATAAGTAGTAATTGGTTAGGCACAGGTAGTTTTAAACATCAGCTATGCTGATGGGAAGAACAATTTAATTTATTATTATATTTATTATTTAATAATAAATAAGTGTGGCTGAATCATTAGCTAGAGGGTTGAAAGAACATATTTTACCATCAAAGCTGAAATTGGTAGAATCAGGCTTTTAACAGACACACATCAATTTCTACACCACATTACTATAGTAGTCCTCATTTCCTCCCCATATTCTTTACCTGAAATAACTTCATGCCCTCTATGTACTGCTCAACACCTTTTTCGGTGCCCCCAGCTCTTTTTCATATTTCTAATTACTCCTGGAGTATATTCAGCTTCCTCTTCCCATTCATCATCTGCTTGGTTGAGAAGACAAAGTAGAAAGGAAATTGCCTGTTACTTCCCTGGGGCTGCAGTTAGAGACTGTTGTTGTTTGGCCTACCTTATTTTGTTTCAGATTGGCTCTTTTTTCTATTTCCTATGCAAGGGTATGAATCCAATCCCCAGTTACTATAGATTATTTTGTTTCCTTGGTAGTATTAACAAGAGTTTAGCCAACATGTCAAGGAAACTGGTTCTTCCCCTCTGTTCAGTGGTTGGGAGACCACAATGAAGTTCTGCATCCACTACAAGAAAGGCATTGACACACTGAAGGAGTCCAGCGGAAGGTCACTGGGATGATCAGGGACTGGGACAAACCTACAGAAGGAAACAGTCTAATTTAAATTATCCTAGAGAAACAAAGGCTACATGGGCAGATAATTTCAGTCTTCCACAATGTAAAGTGGGATAATAGAGAAGAAAGAGGCAGATTCTTCCTGGAGGTGCACAGTGAAAGGGCAAGAAAAAATGGACACAGGCTATAATTTGGGAAATTCTGATTTAAGGAAAAGAAGTGTTGATAGCATGGATGGTTAAGCATGGGAGCAGATGTCCAGAGACGATGTGGACTCTCCATTTCTCCAGATACTTAAAATATGACCACTTTGAAGTTAGCCCTGCTTAAAATGAGAGATTTGAGCACATAATGTCAAGAAGTTACTTTCTATCTAAATTATTTTGTGATTCTATATATTAATTATTCTGAAACTTCTTCTCAGATTTACTAAAATTCACCAACAGACTAACAAGTCATTTAATGAGGGGAGCAGGGATGAGGGGGAAAATGTAGACTGACAGACAGATAAGTGAACAAATGAAGTAATGCCATCAGACTCCTTTCCCTATGCTTGTCCTAACTTCTGGCAAAAATGGTAAACCACTAGCCAGCATCATTCCTTGCCAAATGTTAGTGTTTAAAGTAAGAAATCCAGATTACCATTAGGAGTTTGCTTTAGTGCCATTCTGAATGCAGCTGTAGCTGTATTGGTCTATTTTTACCCATCCTGGCTCCCATGCAGACATGGAAAAGCAGTGTATTATGATTATTTCTGTTGTGTGATGTGTCTACAGGACACCTTTGCAGAATAAGGAGTGGCAAATACTAACAAGTTGAAACATTAAGGAATCTTCAGCCAATGACACGATAATCAAACAGGTAAGCTTCAATGAAACAATCATATAGGCAGGAACCGGTTTGGCTTGCAATACCTCATAGAGCTATGTGAAATATGAGAGCTTTCCAAAGCTGTTGTTTGGGAGTTCAAGGAGTGTGAGAACAGACAGTAGTGAGGAAATTGAACATATGCAAATTTTATGTAAATATCTTTTGTTAGACTATGATTGAAGCCGTGGAGGAGGAGCATCATTTCAGGCCAATTTAAAAACCAAGGACAGGCTGTCAGCTTGAGATCAGTCTTTCTTCATGCACAGACATGTGGTCAAGGATTCTTTTCAGTATTCTGTCCTTGAACTGGTTTCCCATAGTGTCTTCTGAAACGTAAGTGGTCACGCAGTCTTTGTCTTTATGATAACATATTTTATTGTATTTCCCACCATCTTATTTCTTCTGGGACACTGCTATATGATAAACAGGATATTTGAGACATAGATCGTTAAATGTGTTGACTTGGAAGTAGGTGACATTGAAGGATGGTTTGGAAGGGTGCTCTCCATCATGAAACTGCTGTGAAATCTAGTGTGAATGACAGAAACCTGGAACTTGGGTAGCTGAAGTGTGATGTGCGTGGGTAAAGTGGCAAGGAGACTCAGGACTAGACTAACAAGTAATAATTAGGATTGATATGCATCAGCAGCACAGAGAGAGCACCGTGTATGGGGAGGTGCTTGAGGCCAGGCAGTGGCTGGGACTAAGACCATGCTGAATGGCAAACCCAGTAAAATTAGTATTCACATTAGCACTGTCAGTCTCCATGCCTTTATATAAACAGAAGATTTCAGCCACACTATTCAAAAATATACCAACATTATAGCTTAAACCCTCTTCTCAAAAATTCTGAAGGAAAACACTAAAAAAGGCAGCTTAGCTTTGTCCAATACACTGTTAATATTAATACTTTTAATTTTGGTCTTTGAATTTCATGCAGCCTGAACTGGACAAGTGCAAATAAAAATAAAGGTAATATGAACTGGCAAAGATGTGGGAGAAAAAAAGGGAAAGGATAAAATTAGAAAGAAAGATTATGTGATTCATGTTGTGCTACAAAACCAGCTCGTGAATTCTGTCATATGTTATTTGGAAAGAGTAGTTTGGGCATCAAACTGCTGGACAGCAAGAGAGTTTTAGAGAAACATAGCAAATATGAAGGAATGTTTTTCAGAGGAGTACTCCAGGGAAGGAAGGCTGCCCTAATTATAGAGAAAAAAAAGTATAAATAAAAGACTTCAATGGAAGAAAGAAACAAAGAAAACAACATAGGGCGAAGCATGGAAACAGAAGCATGGAAACAGAACTCAGCATGCAGATTAGATTGAGCATTCCCTAGAATTTTCTGCAAAATGGAAAAGCAAGATCACTTCTTGTACATGAAGTGGATTGACTCATGTCAGTTCTTATCCAGGAGATATCCAGAGAATGAGAAATTTAAAGATTGTTGCAACTGTTAACTAGTATTTTTGTCATTGGTCCCAAGAAGAAGCTAAATATTGCTCTTCCTTAAGGCAGGCTGCAGAGGTTTAAGTGCACACTTAGGCCATGGGAGGAAAAATGCGGCTATGCTTTAGCCAGTAATTGGAGCTGTGTAAATACCTGGAATGGAGAGGTGCAGTATCATGCTGGGTAAGACACTGCACAGAATGGTGCCAGTCCCTCAGCTCAGAAAGAATTGTGAAGGATTAAAAATTGACATTTGTACTTCCTTTGCATATTATTTAAAATCCATTGAAAGAAATTGAAATCCTTCCATTGGTTTGAGCAAGCTTTGGATCATGTCTTCCTTCACATCTATGGCACTTCTGTGGTATTTTCCTTACCTGTTTGCTCTGACTTTCTGGCATGGCTGAACTTTCTGATTGGTCTTACAGCCAGTATGTGCTGCTGGTCCCATCGGTTGTGCGGAGCGACGCTCCACAGACAGCTTGTGTGCAGTTACACAACCTCAGCGAGCCTCTGTCCATGAGCATTGTCCTGGAATATGGCAGTGTCCAAAGGACTCTCTTTGAGGAACCCGTGACAGAGAATGACTTCTTCAAGTGCGGCGAGTTCAAGGTATTTTCTCTTTTGAATCTACTGAAGAGGGTGTAGTAGCTGGAAATAATTGTGATGGCAACTCTCCTTGTCAGTGAGGGAAAGAAGACAAAGTGTTTAAAATAAGATAAACTGTTGGAAAGGCTGACAAAATGGGAAAAAAAAGACCTATGGATTGTAGAAAGGAGCTAGAGAAAGACTTTTCATCTCCATTCCCAGAGTGAATAGAGCAAAGCTTTAGATTGTTATCACAGTTGCATGCTCCTTATGGAACTGTTGAAGTATCAAGAAAGATGATAGGTCCCATATGGATCCCAGTTATTCCCTTTCCCATGACTCTGCAAATCTGTACACACAAGAAAAAGAGTCCCAAGGTGAGGTCTTCCAGAATGCATCAGGAGAAAGCACTTCAGAATTAAATCTATATGGCTGTGGCAACCTGCATGTAAGCAGGGAAATGCATAGGACAGAACACAGCTTCAAATCTTATTACCTGATGACAGATTATGGGCCTTCCACAGCAGAAATTCCCAGAAATTATCTCACTGACAAAGGTGGGGCTTCTCATGACTTTCCATAAGCTGTTTATGACTCAACTGACAGTATCCTACTCTAAAACCCTGGGCATCAGGGAACCTCAGCATGTCTCATTTACCACTTTTCCTCTGGGGTTTTGCTCCTCTCCAGGTTCCTCCTGCTACTTCTGATGCCCTGGCATTCATTTCCTTCTCAGCCAAAGGTGCCACAGTCGACTTAGCTGAGAGAAGATCAGTGGCAATTCAGAATGTGGATGGTGCTGTCTTTGTCCAGACAGACAAACCCCTCTACAAGCCAGGACAAACAGGTGGATGAAGGGTTTGAGTCAGCCAGAAAAGTGAGAAATTGAGTGAAAGGGTGGGTCAAGGATGACAGAAACTTACTCTTGTGGAATAAAAATCTCATCTGAGCTTGAGATCATCAAAGTTATTGAAAAATAGAACCAATTCACAACAGTGCAACAAAGAAGTAGAATTTATGTGTTTGTACTCAGTTAATTGCCTTTACAGGATCTCAGGTTCTGTCAGGTTTACTTGAGGAGAGTCACATAAAAAGTATCCTTAAAAATACAGAAAATAATAGGTTAAGTTTGGAGCTAATAAAGTTAATATAAAAATGAAGCAAGCACCTCATTTCCTGTCAACAACTCTTTCTCCTTAACTGTTGATCTATTTCAAAGTGCTGATTCCATCACAATATTTAAATGACAGTACTAGCTGTGGTGGAGTTAGCTATCTCTTCAGAATAATTATACTTTAGTCCAAGTGGGTAATAATTAAAGATATTTCAGCTGACATTAATTTTGGTTTTCTTTTTTGACTGGCTAAGATAATCCTTTCATGTTCTCTGGGCACTCTTTAGTTTTCTGACAAAGCCTGGTCAAAGCTGTGTATTGGAAATGATTTATCACTGCTAATGAAATAAATGATAGAGGCATCTGCATGTGACACTTGGAGATCTGACACTTGGTGCCAGGTTGATGGTTGGGCTAGACAGTCCTTGAGGTTTCTTCCAACCTTTGATTCTGTAATCCTTTTTTGTCCTGTGGTTTTTTGTTTTTTTTTTTCAGTGATGTTTCGTGTGGTCACTTTAGACACCCAGTTCAGACCAGTTCAGGAGACGGTAAGTGTGAGTGATAGTCAAAATTTTTCAAGTACCCTCTTAAGGTACCTCTTCACTGAGACTCTCTCACTTAGATATTGAATAAGAAGGGCCTGGAATAGGCTTCCTGGTATTATTTATATTTTGTATTTTTTGTATTTTGTACATTTCCTGTAACTGCTTACCTTTGCACTCCATTATTTCCCTGCCATTGTAGAGGGCAAGGCTCTGAAAGCACTTGTGGAAATCTCTCACAGCACACAGATTTTGTAGTCACAGATATGTAGAAAAAGACTGGATATTTTTGCAGAAAAAAATCATAAACAGAATATCCTCTTAAAAATTATCTTTTTAATTACAGACATGAGTTGTAAACTGTTTCCCTGGCCCAGTCTTTCTATCCAGAAAAAGCTGTTCACAGTTTTCCTTATGTTCTAGTCTTTATCAACCTCCACTGTTAGATTTCCATTTTGATAATTTTTTTTCTCTCCCTTTATTTCCTCCTCCAGTATCCCAGAATCATCATTGAGGTAAGAGATACAACATGAAATTAAAGCACAAGTTCCTTTGGAAAGACTGTACATCATCATTTCCCATAGAGTCAACAGCTGAGGGAGACTCATCCAGAGCACACCATTTAAAGCCAATGGATTTTGGGTTGAACAGTGGCAATATCCTCTACCAGCACCAGAGGAGAAGAAATCAGCACAACTGGAGCTGTTAGTCAGAGGTGGTGTGGGGCTGCTGCTCCGCCTTTCATTAGAGTTCAAACAGGGGTGTTCTGTCCAGGCTTACCTTGGGAGGACTACAGCAAATAACTGGTGAAATAGCCTCATTCTCATACACAGGCGTAAGAATAGTGACTTTCTGAAATGCCATGTTCTCATGGGGATGGGCTAACAATGAATCATCTTCTACCACATTTCACATCGCTAAATCTCCAAGCACTTTCTGAGAGGCCAGCATAATATTCCTGCTTTACAAAGGCAGTTGAGTCAGAAAGATTGATGCTACGAGTGTTCTAGATAGGAAGCTTGTGTCCCATATGCAACCTATGTCCCACTCAGGAGCTGTTTCTGAATGATCTGAGGCCATCTGTCAGTGTAGCTAATTCCCAGCTCAACGTAAACTTAGGTTTGTTAAATCCACAAGCAGAGATGGAAAGTCAGAGCACATGTCATCAACCCCAAAGCACTCTTAGCCTGTGACTCATTTAGCCAATATGTTAGAAGACAGGCCTTGAAAGAAGGCAAGAAGTGGTGATAAAGGTTTTGCTACATCTCTTTCTTCCAGGATCCAGAGCAAAACAAGATCTTCCAGTGGCTGGAGGTGACATCGAAGCACGGAATCGTCCAGCTCTCCTTTCCACTAATCCCAGAGCCTATTCTGGGGTCCTACCAAATTACCGTGGAGACAAAGTCAGGTGAAAAAGAGTACCAGTCCTTCAGAGTGGAGGAATATGGTAAGTAAAGTCTCATAAACTACCCTGTGCTAGCAGTGAGGCTCTGCCTAAGTCAGAGAAAAGCTACTAATGCAGAGTTTAAGTCCTTTGAATTCTTCATATCATGCCTGGAAAAGAAAGACATGGAGAGAGCTGGGTGGACTGGTGCATGAGAAACAGGCTTTTCCCAGCTATGTTGTCATTATTGCTGGTGACCTGGGATAAAAGATAAGTTGATGATAGGTGGTGTCAGCAATCTATTTGATTTTGTTATTTCACTTAATCTGTTGCCTTTCTCCTTCACTGCAACTGGATTGCATAATAACTTGTTCTCCAGGGCTTAACTAGTTTGAGACATTGGCATTACTCATTTTTCTGTAAGAAAAGAGATTAAAGTGATTTTACCATGGGTTTTGCTGTGACTGTTATAGTTATTAGTATGATTATTATTTAATTTTACAGAAGTTACTCATCTTACCATGGTAGGTTATTTTTTCTATTGTAATATACTACAGTCAGTTCCTAGTTAGGTGGTTCTTTAATCCATTTCCTCTCCCTTGTTAGTGAAAATGATTTTGACAACTGTTTTTTTTTTACTGTCTTACACACACACACACACCTGTGTATGGCATGCAATTGTTGATCAGTCATATTCACCTTACATTCTCAGTGCTGCCAAAATTTGAAGTGACAACCAGTGGGCCAAAGACGATTTCTTTCTTCGATGAAGAAGTCAGGGTGAATGTTTGTGCTTCGTAAGTATCAGAGCTGAAGACAGCACGATTGTGCCCAATGAATGGGATAGGCGTTGGATGGTGGGCTCTGCTGGGAAGCAGAGATCCTGCTGCTAGCTCAGAATGTGGCTTAGAGCAATTCCTTTAGCTATGACTTTCATGATATAAAATAGGATAACTCTTCTCCTGCATAGCAGAATTAAAATCAGGAGAGTTTGTGTGTATCCAAATGAAGCACTTCCTACTTGCTAGCTGTCATGTTTTGTTATCTCAGAAAATGAGCGTCTATCATTAAAATTACTGGCTGTGGTGCTGCCAAAGTGTGGAGTGGCAGGAGCTAAAAGGGTGAATAGGGTCAATATGTTCTGCCTTGTGTAAGGTGCCAATGAGAAAAAGCTGCAGGGAATGATATCCTGAGTCCAGCACTGCTTTCCAGCTTCAGACCTTAAAGAATGATTGCACCAAAACTATGGTGAAGCAGGTTTTTTTTTTTTTAACAAAATGGCAGAAACAGCCAAAAAATAGAAGGAAATTCTACTAGGGCTGACTGATTGTAATTCCCAACTGCTCTTCTGTCTGTACTGTGGATACTGCAGAGGGATTTAGAGTCTGCATTGCTCTGCAACTTTTGCAGGTCTCATGTTAAATCCACATGATTGAATTCTCATATTTCTTCCTCTCCTAGGTACACTTATGGCCAGCCAGTGCAAGGGAATGCCCAAATTAATGTGTGTCAGCAGCGCTTTTATAGTCCACTGTGTGTACAAAACCGGAAAAAAACCTGTGAAGCTGTCACTGGACTGGTATGATACATAACAAGTCCTGTCTTCCCTGTCAGCTTTACTACCCAACATGTAGCACAGCATTCAGTGGCCTCATTAATTTCCAAGGGAACACCAGAGAAACAATCTCCGTGGTGTGGTTTTTCTCACTATCTCACAGGCAATGCTGAAAGACCTCACTAAAAGATTTATTTTCCCTCAGAAAGAATCAGTAGGAAGGAGGGAAGCGTATGAAACTGTAAATTTGTAATAATTTCTGAAACACTGGGGCAGTGTTCATACCAAATCTAATCAGCAGAACTCTGCTGGGAGTCTTTGAGGACACAATATTAAATGAATGATTAATTTGTCCACTAGCTCAGACTCAATGTGCTGTGGTCATGGAGCAAAAGTATCATGCAAGATGGGTTTAAGAAGGAGCATGAGCATAGAGAAGACTAGAGGGGATAAGGAGAGAAGTTTCCAGGTGCTAGAGTAAATAATATTGAAACAGTCATCTGGGATGGGAGCTGGGGAGCAAGAAATGTAAGGTAGGCAGGGAGCTCTTCAGAGATGCACTAATACTATACTAATACATAATGAGAAGCAATTTTGAAAACCTTGAGAAAAATGGGTTTTCCCCTTTGTACTGCTGTTTCAGCTGGGAAAGGATGGCTGCCTCAACACTGTCATCTCCATCAAAAAATTCCAGCTTTACCGCAGCTATGCCATGATGTATGCAAGCCTCAACATAGAAAGCATCGTCACTGAAAATGGGACAGGTAACATCAAGTGGATGTTGGGAGTAACTGATTAAAGCTAATGCATGGATCTTCCCGAGAGGAATCCCCTGGATCGCCATCTGTGTGGCAAACAGGCAGCAATTACGGTTTTCTTTGCGTAGCTCTCCCTCCAGAGCATCACCACTCCATACAATTTATCAAAAGGAACAGCTTTCTGCCCGTGTCTGATTTCTGTTTCCCCTCCTTTGTACTGGCTGTGTCTCACAGGTATCCAGATGAAGGCCTATGACTATGTTTCAGTCAACCAAGGAAATGACCAAGTGCTGTTCAGGAATATGGATTCCTATTACAAGAGGGGAATTCCTTACCATGGTGAGGTAGGTACATGAGAGAATATATTTAGACCCAAACTCCCTGAGGTCCAGCACGATGATCTCCATGTTGCCCCATTTTTAGCTGTCACCTGAATGTTCTGTCAACTTCCCAAGATAATGCTGCATAACACTGACTGTATAGTTCTCTTGATACTCCTAGAGAAAAAAAGAAAATTGTATCACGCTTGGTGTGTCAGGGTCTCTTGTCTGCTATAGTCAGAGGATGCCTAAAAAGTGAGTAAGTGGAAGGTCATATGAGTGGGGAAGAGGAGTTTTCAAGAAAATTCTTCAGAAATGGTTATTATGCGTAAACTAAAGGTAGAATTCACCCTGTGTTGCATCACGCAATCCTAAGGATGTTTACTTACAGCAGTATAGATGTTGGAGCACGTTCCTACTTCTTAGCAACCTACACATGCAGGATAAACCAGGCAAAAAAAGGATGATGACCTGTACAGCATCATCCTGATGGGCAATGGAGACTGTGGGTGTGCACAGATGTGTAGGAGTTAAAAGGTTCTACTGAGCTCCACAGGCTGCTTGTGGCCATGAAGTCATCTGGTTGTTTTAGGTGTGTTAATCAATGTTCTTCAATAAATATTTCTCCTCCCTTTGTGACACATAGCTTATTCTGCACTGATGGGAATTTCCCACTGATGGGAATTTTCCTGTCACAGAACTCCTGCTCCCTGAAAATATTGAGAAACATATGCCTCT
Source organism: Vidua macroura (assembly GCF_024509145.1). Lineage (NCBI taxonomy): Eukaryota > Metazoa > Chordata > Aves > Passeriformes > Viduidae > Vidua > Vidua macroura. The sequence continues at coordinate 75,648,754 of NC_071572.1, read as the reverse complement.
TCAATACATTTCACTCTTGATTTCTACTCCCTGCAACTGTCCTCAGTGTTCAAGTGACCATTGTCTAGTAAACAGAGCTTTTCTTTTGTTGTTATTCTTTGTTTTGTTTCTGAATCCCTTGGGTATTCATTATGTTCAGATCACTGTGACAAACACGGATGGTGAACCTGTTGCCAACAGCACCGTCCTGCTGGAGCTCAATGGAGATTATCTGGCCAACTATACCACGGACAAAAATGGCATTGCTGCTTTTTCTATTGACACATCCAACTTCTTCGATCCCAGTTTGAAGCTGACAGTAAGTAAACACAGGCTACAATATAATTCATGGATAAATACTTCATAGGAGAGAGGGTTTAGAAGGAATACCTGCAAACTCTGTGAAAATGGTATAAGAAAACACCAGTGCCTGAGAAGAGGCACACTGCACCCCAGCTGTGGTTTTGGGTTGTAGTGATCTTCAGTCCCTCCCTGCTTTTCCCTCCCCTTTAGAAGCTCTTTCTGCATTCATCTTCCTTCTCTTTATTCTGTCTGTTAGGGGACCTTCCTCAGAGACTGCACTGCCTTCCCTATCTAGCCTTAGTGCATGCCAGCACCTTTCACTGCTGCTGACTGTTTCCCTGCATGTCTGCTGGCACAAACTCATGCCTGTTGTCATCACATGGTCTTCTTGTATTGTCATGCCTTTATTCTGGTGTGATGGAAAGAGCTGAGAAAAAGTGTGTCGTTTAGAACAATGCCATTCTAATTCAGTGTAAGTCCCAGCAGTGTATGCAACTGGTCCTAAGCCTGAAAAAAACCTGAAATAACCCCCCTATTGCAACATGCCACAGGCATCTGGTTGCCTAAAGGTGTCCAGAAGGCTGCTTACTCTTCATTAGTAAAACACAAATTTTTCACACCAGTTCTTGCTCATGGCTTAAACAGCCTCACAGAATCACTTTCCCAACAGAATATTTTATAGAAAAGAAGCCTTTGCCTCTCACCTGCCTTGCATTTTCTTTTTTTTCACACTGTTGACTCCACATGTATGGTTTTCCATTTCATAGGTCAAACAGGCACCAGATGAATGTGCAGACTTTATCTGGGGGATTGATAACGAGCCCAAAGCCTCGTTCCTTGTCCGGCGTTTCTACTCACGGACCAACAGCTTTCTGAAAATTGAGCCAGTGACAGAGGAGCTCAACTGTGGCCAGCAGAGAACAATCAATGTTCACTATGTCCTGAACAGAGAAGGCTACAGCAACACCACACACACAAACTTCTACTATGTAGTAAGTCCTGCTGTTACCTCTAAAACACCTTTTTTTCACCTTCTCTCAAACACCCTATAAGGTAGAAATCTTGCCACAAGACAGTGGCTATGGATCATGGCTCAACCTGATGGCTTTCAAGGCTTCTCAGAACAAAACTCAAAATCAATGATTTCATGGTAGAAGGGAGAAGATGCTTTTGGTCCCCTTTAATGAGATTTTTCTATGCCCAGGTGATGACACAAGGAAAAATTACTCTCAGTGGCCAGAAGCAAGTCAGCATTACTGGTGGTAAGTTCCAGATCATATTACTACTCATACTGCAAGTGATGAAAGCAGAGAACTGTGGCTAAATCAGGTACTAGTTCCTAAATCCCATAACCTCTTACTGCTCACAGAATCATTTTCTTTTGCTGGAGCATCTAGCCAACCCCCCATATCATAATCAATTTTATCTTGTTAATAGAAAGATATTTTGTTGTGATCAAACACATGGAATGCAATCTTCATCTGTTTTATTGTTTTATTTTATAATGCCAAGAAGTATTTATGGTCTCACAGTTATTGTGTGACATCCTAGTCTTCACCAAATAAAATAATAAAACATTTTAAAGTTTGGAAGAATAGGTGTCCCATTTGAAAGGGATATTTAGCAGGCAGCTCTTGAAATTCATTGCCCTTTCAGAAGTCTCCAAATACCCAGAAATTACAGTGATCCTGACCTTCATTCTTTCATTGTTAAAAGACAGTTTTCTTGCAGAACCTGGTCTATTTGCCCACTGCAGGAGGTGGCTTAATTAAGCCTCTCTCCCTATATAGGACTTGTTTCATATTTACCATCTTTGGTCTTAAGCTTAATTCCCTGTCCATGTACTTGTAGTTTTCATCCATGTAGAGAAGAATTTATTATTTCTTAATGTTAAGAGAACTCTCCTTTAACTCAGGATATTGCTCTATTTCATCTGGTGTAGGAGGTTCTAGTTTTGAGACCCAAAGGCAAAGTAATGTTCTCCTCATAGCAATTGTGCACAGATTTCCATGTTTAACTTCTTCCCAGCATAGACCTCTCTCTGCAAAGCACCCTGGTCTCAGCATCCTCCAGTTTGTCTCTGTTATCTTCCTGATGGGAGCTGTCCCTCAGCCTCTGAGAGATAAGTCTTCCAATGTCTGATTCCCTGGGTGTTAAAGGTGCTTATAGGTTATGAATAAATATCTGTTCCTTCCACCAAGGCTGAGATTTGTGTAAGCTCTTTTGCTGGCTTGTCCTTTCCTGACCCATGTTCGTTCCACAGCTTCCAGAGGTACATTCTCCATCACACTGACTGTCACTGAGAAGCTTGCCCCCAGCGCCAGACTGCTGCTCTACACGGTGCATCCTCAGGGAGAGATAGTGGCTGACAGCTCCAGGATACACAGTAATATATGCTTCAAAAACAAGGTGGAAACCTTTACTTTCTTATTAAGGGGTATTGTCAGGGTTTGCTGAAAAATGGTCAGGAAATTATCTCATCAAGAGCCCTGCACTGGGGATGGCATTTAGGAATGGAAAAGGTGCAGGTATGTCTGGGATCATGAGAAGCCGTCCCTGGATTTGGCACATACGGTTCAGGCTCAGACAAAACTATCCCCACAGAGGAGAGAGAAGGGTGCCTAGGGGGTTATGTAATTTTTACAAACTGATCCAGAAGGGCCATCTAGCGGACAAAGCGGCGCTTTGTCCTACAGGGAATGGTGAGCGCCGACGAAAGGGGAGATTTAGATCTCTGTGCCAATCCGATTCACCTAATTTCCGTGGGGTTGTCCTGGATTTTCTGATTTCCAGGTCCAGCTCAAGTTCTCTGAGAAGCAGGGTCTCCCGGGCTCTAAAGTTGGACTCCACCTGGAAGCTGCTGCCAACTCCTACTGTGCCCTGAAAGCAATTCAGAGCGTCCTTCTTCACTCTGGGCAAGAATTATCTGCTGAGAGTGTAAGTCACATCTCCAGCCCTGTTTTCTTTTGAGCTAGGAACAATCTAGTTCCCACCTGTGATGTCTCTGCTGCTGACTGTATTTTTATTTTCTCTTTGGAAACAGACATCTGTGAGTAAAGGAAGGTCTAAGGCAATTGTACACTTCAAAGACAGAAATTGATAGCACAGCACTGCTTTGGGGAACCATGGCAGTGTAACATGTATCCCAAAAAAATGCCTTATGTAAATCCTTGACAGCACATTTCACATTTCCTCACTGTGGAGTGATTACGTCAAAATTGCATTTTTACAGCTCAGATAGGCCTTGGGCCCAGAACAAAAGCTGTAGATGACAGCTAGTGTCTTCTAACACTCATCTCCTCTTTGCTTAACTCAAGAGTGTATCTCCATACCTTCTGCTCAAGTTCACTCCACAAAACCATTGTGGCTTAGAAGGAGGAGGCTACAGCTCAGTCCAAATTGCTTGTTCATCTCTAAGTAGGCATCACTAGTTAAGCCCACCAAAGTCTACAGGATTGCTCAGGGACCACCATATGCTTTGAGTATCTGTGATTTTGCACCTGCCTGAGACCTTCCTTGTGCTTAAACTACTCACTCTCACCTCCAGGTGTACTACCAGCTTGGTAGGGGTGATTTGTATGGCTATTACTACAATGGGCTCAACCTGGAAGATGACAGGCCACAGGAGTGTACCCCATCCAAAACCATCTTTTCTGGTGGCTTGTACTTTGAACCGGTGAATGTCAGTCGTGATGGAGATGTCTACAGGACTTTCAGGGTATGTGTCGGAGGCTCTTTAAGTGGGAGAGATTCCAGAAGAATTCATCAGCATTAGCACTGAACTTTCTCAGGTGGTGGTTCTTACTGCTGAGAAAAGGCAGCTGATGCCTGAAACTGCCTAAAGCCTCCGATCACCCTATTTCTGCCTTTTTTTCCCCTCATCACTTACTCAGGAGCTCTGAAAATCACTGCTAGAAAATCACTGGGTTACTGTCCATGGTTCAGTAGACATTTCCTAAGCAGGACTATGGCCTTGGCTCGTGACTCCAGGCATTTCTTGTAAAGATCTGTGTCTGTGATGCAGGCCACTTGGTTCCTATACGCTGGACTCCACTGGCCCTGTATCCTAAGGCATAAGGCCAACATCAGATTCATCATTGCTGCTCTTTGCAGAACACGAGGTGTCACTGCTCCATAAGAAATACACAGAGGCTGGAGAGGTAGAGCTGTAACGTTCAAGGCTGAAAAAATAGGATAAATTGGGATGAGAGAGGGGAGAAATGAGGAATGATAATCAGTGATATGCACTGGCAGCTAGTGAATGTCCTGAGTGATTTGATAGATTCTTTCACATTTAGGATATGGGTCTGAAAGTGTTCACCAACTCTGTGCTACGGAAACCAGTTCTGTGCAATGAAGAGAGATCAGACACAGAAAATTACCCTTCTCATTATTATGACGCCAATCTCAAGGCTCAAGGTAAAAAGAAGGTTCATTCTGTATCTCCAGTCTCAGTCTACCTGGTCTTTTAAACTGTTGCCGGTATAAAATAACAGCCAGCGTAGTGAGGGGGTTTGGGAAATAGGCCTGTGCGTCCCAGTTTGCATCCTATAATCTCCTTCTGGCAGTCCTTGCAGTAGAATCAATTTTGTTTCAGGTGCAGGTGCATGTAGAAAAAATGGGGCATACTGTGATGCTGCTTCTTTTATAAACTGATATTGGCTTTTCAGGGGTTTTCAGGTCAGAATCTTTCATCAAATCATAATTTAATTAAATATTTAAAAATCAAGAGTTCACACAGCATGTGGCATACTTAGCACATAGTCTCCAAGGCCTTTATAGATCAGCAAAAGTTATGATTCTCTCTCCATCAAGTCAGATTGCTCAGCAAAAGAACAAAAGTAGCAGGCATAATTTGCCACAAAGGAAAGCGTTATTCAACATTAGGAAAAAGTTCTTCCTCATGAGAATTGTAGTACACTACAAAGGGATCTCCAGGAGGTTTTGGAATCTCCATCACTGCTGGTTTTCAAAACTGAGCTGCACAAGAAGCAACCTGATCTGACTTTGAAGTTAGTCCTACTTCAAGAAGTTGGACCAGATAATTATAGGGGTTGCTCCCAACCTAGATTTTTTTTCTCAAAGATTCTGTGATTCTAAGTCATTGTAAAGCATTTATAGGCCTTGATGACAATACTGGCTGCTGGTGCCCATTTGCAAATCAAAGAGAGCAAGTTCTAGAGAATGGGGGACACACTTTTTAAACTGAATGACAAGACCTTTTGGTATGAAATGAAGTGAAATGTCTTGTAGCTAATATTTCGAGTATTTTCTCATGGGAAAAGAGAATAGATAAGAAATTGTTTCTTTGCATATCCCCATAGCTCTTGGAATTTTCCCTATTATATGAGGGGGTGGGGATTCCAAGAATGCTCAAACAGGATACTTAGTCTTCATTTGTGGTGGTGAAGCATGTCTGACATGATGTCTCTAATACTATCCTTTAATCATATCCCCACTTCTAGGTGAGTCAATGATTATTGGTGGAGGTCATGGTTTCAGCACTGTTCGGAAATACTTCCCTGAGACCTGGATTTGGGAACTGGTTAACACAGAGTAAGTATGCTTATTTTCACTTCTTTCTTCCTTTTTGAGTTGATTCATTTAGCTAAAATGGACTCTGGGAAGGAACCATGGAACATATATTTGCTTTGTAGATGCTTTTCTCATCTTGATCAATGACAATTGCAGACAAATATTCTGTACCCTGTCTTTCTGGTGGGGAGAAATAAATAGGGGCTAAGAGTGTAATAAAAGTATTTTTTAAGGAGAGAGAAGGACCTTGTTATTTTTCATTCAATTTTTAATTCAGCAGCAAAAAAACTCAGTTTATTTTATTTTCTTTCAGGCTATCACAGTATCCTCAATGATAATATTTCCATTTTAACTATGCCTTCAGATGCTGTTCTAGAACATTAATCTAAATTTATTGATTCTAGTCTGTGTAGTTGGGCATTCTGGTTTTTCAGCAATTGGTATTTCTAAATTTTAAAAGTTGAGTATTTGAGTGCTTTAACATGTACTTAACTGGCACCTTTATCTTTACTTCAAGCATTACAGCAATTTTTTTTTTAATATATGGAAAGGTATCTTGTAGAAAGTGAGATGAAAACAGAAGTTCTAACTCAAGCAGAAAGCCTATTCTATAATTTGTCTTGAAAAATTCCTAAGATCATTTCTCATTCTGTGTTTCTTATTCTCTTCAGTTCCAGAGGAGAGGTTGACGTCTCTTACACCATTCCTGACAGCATCACCGAGTGGAAAGCCAGCGCTTTCTGTGTGCAGGATGATGTCGGGTTTGGCATCTCCTCACCCGTTTCCCTGACAGCATTCCAACCATTCTTTGTGGACCTCACCCTGCCATACTCTGTCACTCGAGGGGAAAAATTTAATTTAATAGCTAATGTCTTCAACTACCTCAACGAGTGTGTCCAGGTATATCAAGTCAGAGGGTATGGGTACCGTGCTGTGCAAAACACAAAAAATACTAATGCAGCAGCCTCCTTTGCTCTGCAGCTTGATTTTAAGGTCATTCTCTTTCATTTGTAATCTTGCTCCTTCTTTCTTTGTCCCAGATTAGTGCCATACTGGCACAGTCAAGTGACTATGAGGCAGAGATCCTTTCATCAGGGGGCAACACAGCAACAGTGTGTGCCAATGAAAGAAAAACATATATTTGGGCTGTTAGCCCCCAAAAACTTGGTAAGCTTGTCTTTCTATCACCTTGATATATCTCTGTTTGATCTTTCTACTTTAAGGCAGCATCAGTAATCCACAAGCAGGCATTTCTGGACAGCTCCATTAATTGCTAATAAATTTGCCAATAATTCTGGACTGGATTCTCAATGGGCAATAAGGACACTGCTCCTTCCCAGTTTTGTAGCTGTGTTAATCCACACTGCCTTCAAGTCCACATTGTCTTTTTTTAAAAAGCAGTTGTTAATTACTTGCATGTGTAAGTGCTCCAAAAGCTGAAATATGAATAAAGGCAGAAGAGCTATAATTAAACTATTGCAACACTGCCCTAGGCCAGAGAAAACTGAGTACAAGGCTAAGAAGAGGTGGAAATTGATAGTGAATGTCTGGTTTTTGGCCAGGATGACCCCTCTTTCATTCCTCATCCCAGGGCCCCAGGCAAGCACTCTTTCCACTAATGAACAGATATGGAATTTTGATGAAATTTGGTTTTACTGAGCTGTCTTTAAAGAAAATACATTTCTCAGCAGTTCATCAGCCTAGAAGAGGCAGTCAAAACCAGGGGTAGTTGTAGACATTGAAGATAACTTCATTTTCTTGGCTGGTGGGTGTCTTTCCAGGTGAGGTGAAATTTGTGATTACTGCTGAGGCCAAACTGAACACCAGAGAAACTGGAAACAACACATCTCCAGAAGAGGAGAGCATTTACAGGGACACCTTGTTTCAAACCCTACTTGTTGAGGTACGGTTGGAAATCTGCAGGTGCTTTCTGCCTGGTGGAAACTGGAATTCCTGTGGCTGAGGGTTAGAAGCTATTAGGAGGGAGGGAGTACTCCTGTGTACAGGAGGCTTCTCCATATCAAAATAAGAGTGAAATCATGGTGGTTACAGTATCCACTGTCCTCCTCCCACTGGCTCCTTCTTGAGACCTTGAGCACATGTCCTGACAGCCCATGGTGCCAGAAGGGAGGAGATTCCAAGATTCCATACCTTACTTTTAAGCACCTTTAGCACACGACTCAAATACTAGGGAAGAGGGTGGAGGGAAGATATAAAAGGAAAAGGGTTTATCTTAAGCATCATAAAGCAGCATAGGATTAATTGGACAGAGTCCCTCTCAGAGGCTAAAAATACATATTTTTTTAAACTGCTTTTTGAGTAGGAAGCTGCTCTGGAAAGGATCTTGGGCAAGAGAGGGAGCCATGGACCAAGAGATATTCTAGTGGAGCTAGGGTAGGACTGGGTACAAGAGGTGCATGGTCTGGATAGCCATATTCACATACTGTCTTACACTGCTAAATGTCATGGTTTCATGGTGATGTTCTGCACTTTTCTTTCTCTTCCTGACCACTTCACTGCAATCAAACAGCCTGAAGGTATTAAAAAGGAGTTGACTCAGAGCTCTCTCGTCTGTGCAAAAGGTAAGGCAAGTTCATTCATTCATTCATTCATTCATTCATTCATTCATTCATTCATTCATTCATTCCAGGGAGTTAAGTGGAACTGCTTCACTGTCTTGTAGATCTTGTCCTACAAAGCCCGAGACCCTTCCAGGGGAGGAAGGAGATATTCAGGGTGTCCTAGGGTCTCTAGGACACAGCGTCAGGATGCTAGGCTGAAATTCAGGATTTTCATATACCTTTGGCTCATTGGGCAAGTCTCTGTGGCATTTTCCAGACTGAAGAATGTAACAGTCAAGACTTCTGTACAAAAAAACCCTAATTCTAACAATTCTTCTTTTCACATTTTCTCATCAGGCAAAAAGATTTCTGAACAAGTGTCTCTCAGCTTGCCAAGAAACCTAGTGCAGGGATCAGCCAGAGCTTATTTTTCTGTCATTGGTAAGTTTAGTACTTAGACTAAATACAAAATGGCATATCTCTTGTGCTGCACCAAGTGCCATCATGTATTCACACACAAACCTTATGTAAAGTTGAAGAAATAATTATTCCTGATTTTAGAAGGTACGTTGTCTACTTTGCAAAATGGCAGTGGGAGGCAAAATTTGCTCACAATTCTCTCATATCGAGAGAGGACAAAATGGTCCAATAATTTCCATTTATATTGCATTTCAGATTATACTTCATTAGCATATCCAGTTCAGTGTAGTGAAACAGCTGATTCAGATGAAAAGTAGCATAAGGCAGACTTCTTTGAAAAAATTATCTTAATTTCTTGGAAAGAAATCTTCAGAACTTCACTGACTACATAATTTCAAATTTATCACTTTGCATAATGAAAAACATTTGTAAGTCAGTAAGTTCCCACAGAATAAAAGTTTCAGGTCCCAATTGACTCTACTAATCTGAAAGTCATTACTAAAACTTGAGGGTTCTCTTCAGTGAAAATTTTTTGAGGCTCTGAGCTCAGATAGTTTTCTAAACACAGTCGGTTTGGGTGCCTGTGTCTGTGTGAGGTCTGCTGATGCTGTGCAATTACAGCCTCTGCAGTCCGTTGGCATCATACCCCACACAACATTTTCACGTGTACGTGCAAAAACAGGAAGCAGGTTATAAAGGGCAGGGAAATCTAACTCTTCCAGGGATTCATAGCTTTTTCTCAGAAGCCGTGCCAGCCAGTATTGGTGGTCATTTTTTTCTCTCAAAATCTCTGTTTCTCCCAGGTGTCCATCATCCAGATAAGAAATGAAAAATGGTGACAGTTCAGCACTTTTCTTCTATGATGTGTCTTTGGTTACTGTGATTACCCTATATTAGTCATTGCCCTTGGGTTCATAATAAGAAAGTATAAAGCAATGTATAATGCTATGTAATAAAAACACATCTGAACTGGGCTGACTTCTTACATTTTTCACTCTTCAGGAGACATTTTGGGCACAGCCCTGCGGAACATAGATAACCTCCTCCATATGCCTTACGGCTGTGGGGAACAGAACATGGCCTTGTTCACACCCAACATCTATGCCCTGGATTATCTGAATAAGACTGGGCAGCTGACTGAAGAGATTAGAATCAGGGGTACTGGTTATTTATCCACAGGTAAGAGGTTTTCAGATTCTTCCATCTTCTTCCCCAGGGAAATGGTCACAGGACCAAGCCTGACAGAGTTTAAGAAGCATTTGGACAATGCTATCAGGCAGAGGTGTGATTTTTGGGGTTCTTTGCATGGTTAAGAGGTGGACTTGGTGACCATTGTTGGTCCCTTCCAGTTCAGAATAAACTGCGATTCTGTGATCTAGTATTGTGATTGTTTGCCTTGAACTCTTTCACTCTGCATGTTGAGCACTGATCTCTGAATTCCAGTACCACAGTAATTGCACGGAAGCAGGCAATAAGAGCACCCCAAAAGCAGCATGTCATTCTTCCAGGAGCAAAAGCAGCTGGAATTCATAGTGGTTGGCATTATTTGCCAGACATACATTACCTGATACCAAATCCAAAAGTCTTACTGCTTCAGTTGAACAAATAGCAGAACAAATCCTTTTCTTGGATTAGAAAATGTGTCTTCTTCATTGTGTTTTCAGGCTACCAGAAACAGCTATCATACAAACACCGCGATGGATCCTACAGCTCCTTTGGGTTACGAGATAGGGAAGGGAGTGTATGGTAAGTGATGACAGTTTCTATTTCCCTAGCACAGGATCTTTAGGCTTTGGGAAACAATGGAAGTATTCAGTGATTCTTATTTTTAATAGACTAAATGAATATAGTTCAATTAATTTGAATCTCCCAGTAAAGGAGAAATTAATAACTGGAAAGTAGGCAACAAAAGGACGGTATGATGGTTGGGAGCTGGAGTACATAATGTTCAACAGGAAACTGAAGGATCTGGGTTTACTTAGCCTGTAGAAGAAGAAGAAACTAATGGGAGACCTGGGTAAAATTTTCTGCTGCCTAGATGGGGACTCCCCCCTAGATGGGGACATTTCCTAGATGGGGAAATTTGTATTTGGGAAGTACAAATTTTTGGGAAATTTGTATTTGGGAAGTACAAATTTCTCTGTATTTCACTGTAGAGTGGCGAATACAGAGAAACACTCTGTATTTCTGTGGAAGTCTTGGCCTTTCTCTGTGCAGCTCCAACAAGAGTCTGACTCCGTATTTCTGTGGAAATACGGAGTCAGACTCTTGTTGGAGCTGCACAGAGAAAGGCCAAGAGTTTGTCCTTACTCGAGTTGCTACAGAGACAACTCCAAGTGAGTAGAAAGAGTAAAAATCTTCCCCAGAAGAAGGCTGTAGCACTGAAACAAATACCCAGAGAGGATGTGGATATCTCTATCCCTAGAGACTTTCACATGACTGGACAAAAGACTGAGCAGCCTGACACATCTCTGAAGTTGGCCTTAGTTTAAGCAGGTGGTTGAACAGGAGACTTCCAAAGGTCCCTTCCAACCTGGTTTGCTTCATAATTCAATTAACTAAGACTAGAAATTGCTAACATCAATCACCAAGCTGTGTCTATACTTTACTACTGTTCTAAAAGAATGGTTTCAGCACAGTAATGGAGACATAGGAGGTCAATTTTTGGTATCAGGATTTTATGTATATTATTTATTTAAAACTTAGAAAACACTTTCTTATTTTACCTCAAACATTATGAAGTTATTTTTATGTCATTTTCTATGCACATCCTGTGCACTGGTAAATGTCCTTGGTCTTGTTCACACACCTGCCTTCTGTTTCTGGATCACCTGCAGGCTCACTGCCTTTGTGTACAAGTCACTGGAGCAAGCCAAACGCTACATCTATATTGATGACAACGTCCAGCATCAAACTTTGATCTGGCTGGCAAGCAAGCAGAAGTCAGATGGCTGCTTTGAAAATGCTGGATCACATTTCAACAATGCTTTGAAGGTAACTGAGATAAGTACAGCCCCAAACTTCCAGTCCTGCCATCTGAATTTATTTGGATAAGACACAAGCTTATTCTTCACCACACCCTTATTCTTCCTGGTACTGTTATCTCTTGTCTCTCCTACACAAGAAGGGCATGATTCTTATGTGTGCTTTTGATGATCAGGTAAAAACAACTAGAACTTTCTAAGTCTCAGGTTTTAGTTTCCACCACTGCATTTTGTGTTCAACCACAAGCTATTGTCTGTTTTATTGCACACATATGAAAGCCAAGAAGATGCAGTCAATTACTTTGGCTTTATCCTCTGTGAACTTGATCTTTCTTGTTCCTGTGCACACAGGGAGACAGAAATTACTGCTGATTGAAATCTGACTGATATATGAGCTATGAATTAATTAATATGTTGTTTATTTCCAGGACATTTGTCCTAACCAGTTCTTTGCTTGTTTTTCATCAGGGTGGAGAAGAAGCTGAATACTCTCTCACAGCCTATGTTGTGGCATCATTGCTGGAGGCTGGACACTCTGCTGCAGTAGGTTTTTGGTGCTGTTAGCCCAGTCAGACATTTGTCAAACTGCTTAAGTCACAGTCCTCACATCAGCTTTCCTTTATAATGAGGAACTCAAACACTGTTTGTAGGACAGTAGTTGATTGTAGACAGTCATTTTCAGAATGCTGCAGTCCCCTGCAAGTATTTAATGAGTGTTACAATTCAGTTACATATTCAGTGCCTATGGATTCACATGAAACACCCCTGAGGAATCCAGCTGTTTTAGACAATGGTAGTCTAAGTAGGTGCAAAATCCAGACTGAATTTTCCCACTCCATCCAAAGTCCACTTTTAATTTTTTTCTGAATTTGCCCAATCCAAAGTTCAAGCTATCCAAATCTTCTACAAATCTACAAACTCACTTTGTGCATTTAGTTCCAATGCCCATTTCCCTATGGAAATCTTAATAATGGAAGGAAAGTCTGAGTTGCTGGTTGTACTACTAGGCACTGGGAAATGAGAGCCAAGTTCTGTTCTCTGTAATATATTTCCTGCATATCCTTGTGACCTTGTTTTTATGCTGACTTTGTTCTTTATATAATGGGGGGGAGGAGAATTGTTCCAAATCTGACAAACATGTTCTAGATGTGCTGATTTTTTTAACATCCCTCATTCGTGGGGTATGGGCCATCATCAAGGTACACAAGACCAAGAGGATGAAAACTTTTGTGCAGAATCAAACAGTTCTATAGCAACATGAATTTAGTTTCCAGTATCTTCATAAGCAGCTCCAAAACTTGGTGTGACATGTTTAAGTGAAGCTGTAGAGACATTACATGGTTAGTAGTGTGCTGTTGATGTCTGAGATAGAGAAGAGTTCACAGAGATAGTCAATAAGACTAAAAGGTCTGAAGAGTTACCTTGGTAGCTATATCTAGCAAACGAGCAATATCCATTTGAGAGAGCCTGCTTAATCATGAGGTCTCAATGCACTTTACATAGTTCTGTAAAAACAGTCCACGTTTTATTGCTACAGCAACCAAGCGACAAAGGTTTCACTTGAGTAGAGTCATCTCATGAGTCAAGAAAAGAAACAGTGCTCTCTTATTTTGGCCATGCTGCCTCTAAATAAATGCAGAAAGGAGGCAGCATGACTGGAAGGGCATTTTCTTACAGTATACACTCTGTAGGCCCTTAAACATGCATGGATCATGTACATTTCTAGCATGAAGAGTCAGAGATTGCAGCTTAAGCAATGATGGAAGTGTGTAGAAAGTATTGTGTGGAGACACAAATCCAGGTACCTGACACCCCGCTGTGTTTTGCATTACCAGCATCCTGTCGTTCGGAGTGGCATGAACTGTTTGGAGACTGCATTTAACAGTGGGGTCCACAACCTGTATAACCAGGCCCTCCTTGCCTATGTTTATGGCTTAGCTGGCAGAGAGGAAAGACGCCAGTTCTTCCTTGAGCAGCTGGACAGGGCAGCTGTCAGGGCTGGTAAGTGCAGCGTGGCCATGGCAGAGGCAGCGCAGCTGATGGATTATGTAAGCTGATCTGATGCACAGTTTTGTCAGGAATGCTCTCCCTTCCCTTGCATTTCATGCCTGCTATGCTACTGAATTTGGTTTTTTCCATGCTCTTTACACCCCACTTCTCTGTTTTCAGGTGGATCTGTTCACTGGCAGAGAGAAAACAAGCCACCAGCAGAACGTTTCTCTGACTTCTATTCCCGTGCCCCTTCTGCTGAGATTGAAATGACCAGCTATGTGCTCCTGGCACTGCTTAACAGAACCAAACTCACTCCAGAAGACTTATCTTATATTTCCCGCATTGTGTACTGGCTTATCAAACAACAGAACCCATATGGTGGATTTTCCTCCAGCCAGGTAACAGCTGGGTGTGGTAAAAAGAAAGCATCTTGGAGCAGTACTGTCTGCAAGCTGAATCTTGAAAAATGACAAATCTTTCTGACTGCATATGGATTTGAGTAATACTGAATAACTGGTGCTTTCATGGGTTGCCTTGTCAAAGGCACATCATGATCTGCATAGCTTTACACATAATTTGGCTTTAAGCAATGAGAATTTACCTGAATTCCAAGTTAGCCACGGACAGCAGTCACTGCTGACACAACATTATCCCAGGTCTTCTGCAATAATTAAAATCTGTTGCTCCAGAATCACAGAATCCAGAATGGGTCGGGCTGGAAAGGATCACAGGGGGTCATTTGGTCCAACCTCCCTGCTCAAGCAAGGTCATCCCAGAATAGATGGCACAGGATTGTGTCCAGACAGCTCTTGAACATCTCCAGTGAGGGTGACTCCACAACCTCTCTGGGCAGCCTGTCCCAGTGCTCAGTCACCTGCACAGTGAAGGAGTTCTTCCTCATGTTCAGGTGGAATTTCCTGTGCATGAGTTTCTGCCCATTGCCTCTTCTATCGCTTAGCACCACCAAGAAGAGCCTGGATCCATCCTCTGGACATCCTCCCTTCAGATATTTGTGAGATCCCCTCTCAGTTGTCTCTTCTTGAGGCTGAACAGGCCCAGTTCTGTCAGCCTTTCCTCGTAAGAGATGATCCGGTCCCTTAATCATTCTTGTCATGATGCTCCTCTGGACCCACTCCAGGGGCTCCATGTCTCTGCTGTACTGAGAAGCCCAGACTGGACACAGCACTCCAGATACACCTCCCTAGGGCTGAGTAGAGGGGCAGCATCAACTCCCTCCACCTACTGCCAAAGCCCTTCCTAATGCACCACAGATGAACTTACTGGTCACCAGAGCACACTGGTGGCTCAGGGACAGCTTTCTGTCCACCAGGATGAGTTCTACAAGAACTTGTGTCTTGCCTCCTTGGCTCTTTGCAAAGTCCCCCTGCTTTCATGAGTACTGACAAGGTATCAGGGAAATAGGAGCTACACTAACCTCACACACCATCTTACACCTGGGTATCTAATTGGGGATCATGTTATTCTTTTCAGGACACTGTGGTTGCTCTCCAAGCTTTAGCCCAGTACGGATATCTCACCTTCTCCAAAAAGAGTGTTAATACGGTCCAAGTCCACTTCATGGAGACCCCCAGTAAGATTTTCCAGGTGAACGACAAGAACCGCTTCTTACTGCAGCAGGCGTCCTTACCCACCATTCCAGGGAATTACAGTGTGGAGGTGAATGGCACTGGCTGTGTCTATCTGCAGGTAAGCAAGCTGGGAACTCAGCACCACCCTCTGGGAACTAAGCAGGGGGCTCTCCATGCTTCATTCCTCTCCATATGTCATGGTCTTCTTTACATCTGTGATCATCTCACACTTTCTATCTCTTTCAGACCACCCTGAGATACAACATCCATTTGCCAAAAAAAGCTGCAGGATTCTCTCTCTCTGTAAAGACAGCAAATGTGTCTTGCACAGGCAACTATCCACCAAAGTTTGACCTTGTCCTCTCTGCCAGGTAACTTCCTTTTCCTGACCTACCCCCTTGCATTCGCAATTTGGTAAAGCATCCAAGAAAGGATCTAAGTAGAGGCAGTTAACTGGTGCTCTTCAGCTGTAGGACGAAACACGGGATTACTGGGAGCTAAAAATGGCATTCACTGGTCTCCTTTCCATTTGTAGACCAGACTAACAGAATATTTCTCATTTTAGTTACACAGGAAACCGCAACATCTCCAACATGGCTATTATTGATGTGAAAATGCTCTCAGGATTTGTTCCTGAAGAATCTTCCCTGAAAAAGGTAAAAAATGGGACCAATGTGAATGATAAAGCTAAGAACATAGGAAGTTGATAAACACAGTCTCTGATTAGTAAATTTGAGCCCATGGGAATACTGCAAAATCCCTGAGCACAGCCATATCTCGCATACTCTGGGCTTCAAATTTGTAGCTGTTTATGTGTTGAAAACAAATCTGTTAGGAGTTGCCAAATCCAGTAGCCCAGGAGAGCTAAGACTTCATATCCCCAGGCCCAACTAACAGCAAAGTTCACTGTATATTCCCAATAAGCAGACATACACACTATACATATATATCCATATATACATAATAGATGTGCCACACAAATCAGCAGAAAGACAGCACTTCCACAAACACAGATAGCACAAATGGCATTATCCTGTTCCCTTTTCCTGTCTGATCAGATTAAAATCTCATTTGCAGAAAAGAGAAATACATAAATACATAAATATACACAAGCACATATATACACGATGTGGCTTCTCATGGTAGCTGGCCTTAGGCACTCAGTCTACCCAGCAGCTGCCCCTGGACCCTTGCTCTGTTGAGTTGCTAGCACCTGGACATGTACCTCCTTTAAGGTCTGAGCACCACTTCAGTGCCTGGAGCTGAGGTCCCCATCACCCACATGCATGCTTAGGTGGCCTCTGTATAGGACCTCTATAAGCATTCTTAAACATGCAGCAGATGAGCTGGGGTCCCCTGGTTTCACAGTGATGTCAAACAGTCACATACACACAGAGACATGCAAATAAGTCTCCACTAGCTGCTCCAGACCAATGTCCACCTCCAAGACTGTATGGTTTCTCCAGAAATAGGCTCAGACACTCTGGTCCCTTTGGTAGCTGTCTTGGATCCTCTGGTGTCTCCAACATTTGGGTCAGGTTTATGCCTCACTCAGTAGCTGGCTGCTATTCCAGTTCATCACCAGTGAGCACATGCTGACATACATACCCCCGTCACTACAAGCCTGCAGTCTGGTGTCTCAGGATGCTGGCACTCCAGGCACACTGTCCCTGTGATCTCTGATCCTCTCTTCAGTGACTTGCACCCCCTGCACACACGTTCACATAGAATAGAGAGCCTTTCACCCTGGAAAATTGCCAGGAACAGAGATTAATAAGAAGGCAGGAGAGGCTGTGGTGACCAGGTGCAGGGAAGACAAGTGTGCTGACCACCAACCTGTTCATGTGCAACTGGCCTCGTTTATCTCATTTTCCACCCTTTTTCCTTCCAATTGGATTTTATCCCTCTCTTTGTTACTTCTGGTTCTTCCCCTAAACAACCTGCAAAAACTCTTTCTTGAGTCCCAGCGTCCCATACTCAGCCCCATGGTCTGTAGGCAGCATTCCCCTTCAGTCTGCAAGGTGATCCGGGGATATTCTGCTGCTGACTCACCTGGTGACTCTCACACTGACAATGGGCTGGTCACTGCCCTGTGGCAGCCTCAAGGGGCAGAGGGTCAGAGTGATCCAATGGCTCTGCTCAGGTTACTGGGTTTCCCTGTGCTCCTTAGTGTTTTGTGTGCATGAGTCTGTAGTCACACAGCCTGACAGAATCTATGTGAGAAATACTTCTGCCATAGTTAAATTGCTTTAATTGGTATTTTGCTTTATTATCCCTTTGAAAAGGGTTTATTTCTTCCTCTACAATGCAGTTTAACAAGCAACCAAAAAAAGGAGCTCTTTGATCCTCCTCCTTTACTATCCAGAAATTTGGTTATGATGATGATAATTCTGGGGACAACACTGATAAGCACCTCGTTTAGGTTTCTACTACAATTCAGGTTCACAATAGATGAGTTACTTTCAAGTCATGAGCTGTAATTTTCAAGCATATAAAAAGAAGAATGAAATATAGCCTCTCATACCTTTGTGTATTTATAATCATTCAGCATTCAGGCTTGAATTTTTTTGGCTAGAACTGTATGAAAGTAATAAATTTTCTTTGGAAGATTTTTTCTGTTGAGATGCTATTCTGTTTGGCATCCTACTCCTCTTCATATACACTTGAGGAAAAATAGCTGTTTTTTAAAGTTTGGAATATTTTAGGTTTGTATCCTTTGATATTAAAATAATTTTGTTCACATTCTTTTCAAAACGTTTTTAAACTTTTATTTAAAACATACAATGGACTAGCAAGCGAGTCAGCTTGAGCTGCAGAAATTAATTGCAAATTCTCTTTGAAATGAGGGAAATCTTAGGTTGATGATGAAAGTCACAAGTACCAAAGCTGGCTGGTGGAACTGTTTACCACTGTGACTGGTCTGCACGCATCAGGTTATAAAAACACAACCTGCATTTCTTTTTTTGGCGACTAGATGGCGGGGCGGTATAAAAGGAGCACGGCAGCCGCTTTAAATGCATTTTACTGTGGAATTTGTAAGTCTCCTTGGCAAGTCTCCCGTGCTAACATTATTGTATTTTGCCTTATTTAAAGCTTCGGTACGAGAATTCTATTGTGGATCGTGTAGACATCAAGAACAACCACATACTCTTCTACCTTCAGAAGGTAAGTTTGGGAGGTTTCCTTTCAGTTTAATAAAACTGGAAGTTTAAAAGAAGCTCCCGGATAAAAGAAAAATCTTATTAATAGCATATTAACAATACCCATGCCTTAAAGATGTAAAGGTACTTCGCTCAATCCAGCATCACAGGGGATAATGGAGATACTGTGATCAAAGTAATTTAAGGGAGAAAAGTAGGGACAGGATTCTTAGGGGTACTGAAGGTGATTTTAGCTGGGAAAAGGCAAGGAAAGAAACTAACAGCAATTTTCTATTACAGGATGAATGCTGATGTGCTGAAAACCACACTAACAGGGAATTAAGTTGGGGTAATTTGCAATGGAAATAGGAGGAGGAGAAAAGAAAAGAGCACACAATTTTAGCAACAAAACATATTTAGCAACAGCTTTTAAACAATTGTCTGATTTAACTTCAAGTTTACAAACTGGAGGAAACTGTAGAATAGCACAGTCACACAGTCTGACTAAGAAATGAATCTGTTCAACCTTAGCCTCAGGGATCGTTATGAAAAGTTCTGATGCATCTTCTTGTCTTGCCATTTCCAGGTCTCCCAGAAGGAAATCAGCTTCTCCTTCGGTGTGGAGCAAAGCCTGCCAGTCTCAGACATCAAACCAGTGCCTGTGCATATATATGATTACTATGAAACAGGTAGGTGACCCAGCAGGCCTCAGTAAAACCCGTGACAAAGGAGGGGCAAGGAGAGACCCACTTAGCAATTCTGCTGGTTTTGATTACTAGACTGCAAAGGTTTTGCAGAGCATAAACAGTTCCTGCCCTCCTGTGTTTACATTTCTTGCTTCATTTCAACATAAAGCAGATAAGAAAGTGATACATGAGAGCTTCTTTCTTACAAAACACATACAAAAAGACATGGGGTTCAACTTTCTTGCCACGGTTTGGACATGATGGTTAAAATCAGTAACTCAAAAGCAGCAGTGTTCTTCACTTCCCTGAACTGCATTAGCTAATTTTTATTTAATATTGTCATTGTAGGCTGCAGCAAAAAGATCTTCCTTGGTGGAATTTATATACTTAAGTATGAATGACAGTCCCACTTAACAAAAGAGGAGTTTAATTAACTAGAACCAGAAAAATAAGCGCCTGACCACCTTTCTTGAACTGAATCCTAGCAGATTAGCAGCAGCAGCAGCAGTCAGAAAATTGACCCTGGAGTGCATTTTCTGCCACCTGATCCACATCTTGCATGGTGACAGCAATGAAGTGTACTGACAAATATGGTCAGACTGCACTGGTCTCTGACTATGCAGCCCTGCAACTCAGTGCCTTGACAAGTGGGAGTCTACCACAAAACTTATCAAATGTCTTCTGTTTTGTAGCATGTTAATGACAGATGCAGGTAGGCTGGGGTCAGAATGATTTCTCACTCTCATACAAATGTCTTCTTCCTTTTTTCTTTCCAGATGAATATGCCCTTTCAGAGTACAACACTCCCTGCTCCCCATCTTCCAACTGAAATCAGATGTCTGCCAGAAGAGGTAATGATTCAGAAAGTATCAGGCAAGCAGCTGTAGAACAAGAAGAGGATAAGAAACTTGTTTTTTTTTTTTTTTGGGGAACACAATGAAAAACATATAGAATAATGAGGAATAAGCAAATCCCATTTTGCCGTAGATCAGAATGACCCATTCTGGCCCACACTTCCAAAAGAACTGGAGTCAGTGTGGATTAGAAACTGCAGACAAAGTGCTTTTCCTGACAAGGGAGATACTGTGCAATTGTTGACTCTGACCATCCATCTTGTTTTGAAACTTATGACAAATTCCAGTGGGAGATTTGTGTAAAGGTACTCATTTGAAGTGTATGTTCTGGGCTATAGATTCCTCTTAAGGAATCCTAATCTCAGAGAATAATGTACTGGTGCTGCTTCTGTAGATTTTACTTGTTTTGGTCTTTCCATTATCCAGAAGGAAAATCCTGAAGAAATTACTTTGATCTCACCTTTTTCAGCAATTGAACTGAATCACCTACAGATGACAGAATTCTAATCATAGGAAGACAACTTTTGTGCAAGTTTTGCCTCTATCTAGAAAGAAATGTTTCCTTCAGATTAGCATCTCATATTTTACTGTCCTTTGTAATAAAACATTCTGATTGGCAATGGTATTTGTCCCAGCCTCCACTCCTTGGTCTGTCTAGAGCTGGGTGAGCACAAGAGCCCAGGATATGGTAGGAGAGGAGCAGTCCAGTGCACACCCTGAGAGCTCTGTTCTGTAGGATGCCAGGCTTGCCCAGAGATAGCTCCAGGGAAACTAATCCTGCCTCACAGTGCAGGAACCCCTGTGACAGGGGGGAGTCATGACAGAGACCCTCAGGCTAAGTGTAATCTCAGAAAGATGCAAAAAAAATTGGAAGCTGTAGGAGAACATAAATCTTGGTTTGGAAGGACCTGGGGATGACACCAACTGCAGCCTCCTGTTCTAAGAACCGCCCAAAAGAAAGTAACCAGCAGAAGGGTGTTCAGCTTGAGAGTGGCTCTGGGGTCCAGCAAAAAAAAAGCAGAATTCAGCAAAACCAGGACCTAGGAAACCTTGGGAAGCACCTAGAGAGTTGCTCCAAACAGATGAGGAATCTGACATAGGAACCTAAGGCTCTTTGTGAATTTAGGTTCTGTTTGATGTGAGCTAAGTGCCTTAAGACCCTTGAGAACCTGGCCCCATGCCTTGATTCTCTCAGCTCTCTAAATACACCACTTGGCATGTGAAAGCATCAGGCACAGAGCAGCTTTTCATGTGGTAGCTCTGTGCATGCAGGTGAGCCTGAAGGGGCACTTCAATGCATAAAACAACATTTATGATCACATGTGCCACCTATATTTCTGGTTATTCTCCTTAGGATGGACAGAAATATGGGAATGGAGTTCTCTGCTTTTTTTCTCTTTCTTTCTTTTTTTTCTTTTTTTTTTTTTTCTTTTTTTTTTTTTTAAGTTGCATATAATCTTAGTTTACTGAGAAACAAGACTACTTTCTTCCCCAACACTTCTGGTGGAATTTCTACCTTGTGAAAAAAATAAAGACATTTTGAGAAAAAAAAGATACTGTGAGGTGAGTAGCTTTCAAGTCTTTCAATTCTGCTCAAAACATTGAGTTTCTATCCCCAGCATTTCTCTTCCCATCAGAAGCAACCCCTGGGCACAACCCTTGACCCAAAAAGTCACACTGAAAGCAATGTTTTCATGTTTGCATGAGACCTATGGTGACTTTTGCTACATGCTGAGAAGTAACTTATGACTCTGAAGATGTTAAGTGGCCAACTGACCCCAAACTCCCCCTTGCTCTCCCATCCCTGTCAGCAAAAAAGATTGTGTGAGCTTCAAGAGGGGTCAGTCAGGCTACTTCAATCCACCTTCCTCAGCTGTGTAAACTCAGCCTGCTGCTGAACAAAAGCCTTTGTTTAATGCCATTCCAGTGAATGGCCAACTGCAAGCCTGGTCAGATGGAAACTGATATGAAATGCAGATGCTTTCAAAAGCACAGCATTTAAATTTTACTACAAATTTCCAAAACAGTAGGCTGAGAGGGAGTGGATGGAACAATGCCAGCAGTACCTAGCCAAGTCTGCATTTTACAGCCTTCTTTTACCTCTTTAACACATTTAACTGCAGTGCAACTACTGACCCAATTTTTTTTTTTCGCATTGAGCTTGCATCATGTGATGCTGCTGCTTCACAAATTCAGTTTGCTTAACCTCAGTGCAAGTCAGATGAAAAGATGTAACAATTGAAAGGAGCTTCAGATACTGACCTTGTAGGACCATGTGAATCAATCAGAAAATGGTAAGGGCCATATCCCATCTCCAAAAATTGCAAATACATTTACACTCAGTTTTCTTTGATTGCTATAGTGAGAAAGATGCCCTACAACTCTAAAATTACCATGAATCAATCTTCCCTTTTACTTTCAGTGTGCAAAAAGGTGCAGTTCCTACAGGACCCATCTGCTGTAGCCCATGGCAATGTGTCAGGACAGGCTCTGGACGTTTTTCCCAGAGTTAGATGCTGCCAGGACTCTGATACTGTTTTGTGTAACAGCAAAGCATTTGTGCTTGGAGCAACTATGAGTGACACTAGGCATGGATGTGGTGCTCCAGTCACTCCCTCATTTCCACACAGTACTCTCCAGCAGACACTTTTGCCTAGTGCGGGTCATTTATGGGTCAATAACAATAAAAAAACCCTAGTTCTTCAAAAGAGGACAATCAGGACTTTCTCTTATTCCCTGTTTGCCTGAGGCCAGCTTGTTTGCCCTGAGACAACTTGGAAACCTCAACCGTTTAGGAAGATAATAAAAGTTTAAAAAGACTGACAAATCTTCATCCAGGACACATCCTCCAGCTTGTTCTGTACAGTGCTCAGCAGTTCAATACCTAGCTGCAGAATATATTTTCACTGGAGACAAAGGAAAAATAGCCTTTATGTGAGGGGAATGAATCAAAAAACTTTTCAGGCTTAAGGTCAGGGGTTGAAGGCACAAACAGGCTCTCCCTGGGGGGTGTCCTTAAAGTAGTGCAATTAATATATCAGGTAACACAAGAGTATTGTTTTGCTGCCAAGTAGATAATAATAACAGATAAAGGGAGAGAAAGCTACAGGCTCTGAATAGCATTTGCACGCCTTCCATAACGTGTCTGGAACAAGTTCAATTTCTGGGATGTCGTAGTGGAAAAAAAAATTCTTTGTAACAACAAAAAATGGATTTAGAAGCAAGATATTGGTCAATGGCAAAAAGATCAAAGTACTCAAAAAAAGACTGAGCCTCCAACATTTCGTGTTATCAGCCCGTTGTGAGAGACTCCTAACGCCAAGCTCTCTTTCCCATTCAAGTCCTAGCAGCATCACACCTACACTGAAGACAGGCTTCAAAGAAATGCTCTAAAAGATGTAGGTCTTATGTCTTGCATTCATCTCCTATGAACTCTTGGTTCTGATAAAATCATTTTACAGCCTTGAAGTGAAATCTCCCCTTCCTTTTTCAGAGCACTTGGATTAAACATGCAGCATTTCCAAAATATGTCCAAGAAATTTCCTTGGACCCATAAAACTCCATCCAAAGACACAAGTAAAAACACTGCTCCTCTGTACTGCTCTTCTCACAGACCTACCTGCAGTTCAGACAGGTGATTCAAGTCTCTTATGTCAACAGTGCCTGAAACTGCAGGAAAATACTTTAGGAGTATGATTACTTCAGTAAAACTCTTGTCAGATCTGTAGGCTGATGGCTGAATTCTTAAGGAAAAGCAGAACTGTATGACCCTTCTCAAGTCAATCCAGAGAAAAAGGGCAACCAGCCAAGGAAGGCTGGTCCACTCCAAACTGATGGAGAGAAGGAGAAGAAAATAAGAGGGACTAATGGAATCTCAAACGCTTACAAATCTGTCATTGCAATGTATTTATGAGTCATTTCTGCAGAATGAAAATAAAAAACAGGCTTTCCATAAAGGAGAGAAAAGCTATTGCAATATGAAAGCCTCAGAGGGCTACTTCTTTCTACATATGCTTGTCACGAGTTGTCACCTAAAATGAAAGCAAATGCTCCTACTTTCAGAGTGCAGAAGTTGCAGCTATGAAGAGGGGATAGTTGTGCACAGCTGTGAAATAGAAACAAAGGGTTAGGGGTTTGATCAGAGGTGAAAAGGTCAGAGAATGATTTGGGCTTCCCTCACATGCTAGAGATGGCTGGTCTCAGGCACCTTTCAGGTAGCCAGAAAAGCCAATACATGACAACATCATGTGCAGCTTGCATCATCTCTTAATACACAAGATGATTTCTCAGTACCAGTCATGAGCTGATTGCTGGCATGGGAGGTTTAGGGAGGAACATACAGCCAGACTAGTTGTCCCACATTAGCAAGTTACATTTTATGGATTACATGTCCAATGTTCCCCACTTGATACTCATTGTTAAGTATTTTCTTTTCCCGTTGTAATAAAAACCTGATTTATATTTGCAAGTGTGAAGAATGAACTTACTAAGAACCATAGATTTTTTTGAGGGGCTTATTTAGATATTTTACTGGTGACCTCTTCGCATTTGAACTGAACCCTTGAAGCTGCCCAGAAAGACCACAAAGAAAGGAGGGCTGAAAAACTCTAGTTCCTGTCCATGCAAGGACAGTAAAACTGCAAAGCACTCCCAAAAGAAATGCAGACTCTCTTATTAGCCTGACTATAGCACCGCATAGTTTAGCCTGAGAACTGCCAGGTAATCTGTGTGCAACTAGGAAAGATAATTTAATTTGTATATCCACTAGTATCCACTCTGAGGCTTGTGCAGGTGCAGCGACAGCAGTCAGATTCCAGCTTCACTCACCTTTCACTGGCATTTGTCACCAAAACTGCACAGCAAAGACAGGCTTAATACTTCAGCTCACAGTTATTCCTGCTCAGATCTCAGCCTCCACACATATGTGGAAAAAGGTCTCCGTTTTGAAAACAGGATGTGGATGACCCATCCACACTCAATAGAGTCACTGAAGCCTTGCAACTGGCTGACCTTTAAATACCTTCATCTTTTATATGGCTGCCTTTTCCAGGCATCATAAACCACTGAAATAAACTGCAGTCCTCCCCACCACCACATTTTGTTGAAAAGAATTCCATCGCTCATCAAAATCACTGCAAGCTGTGACTATTCCATTAGCGATATATGTATTTTCTTTTATGACCTCACCATCCTTTCAGCTGCTAGTGGACTTTGCCAAGGCTCACACATCTTAGAACAATGAAAGAAATCTTGCATGCTTGACTAGAGACCCTGTTGACCAAGCAGAACTTTATCTGTAGTTACCATGTTTCAGCATTGTTCCCCAAACACCTGGGCCAAACCAAGCATTTCGACCTTTGCCATGTCTAAACAAATCGTTACAATCTAATTTTCTTAAAGACAGTGTTATAGGAAGCAGTCATAGCCAAAATCACAGATTGATTCAGTGTTTTTCAACTAATTTTTGTAGCTGTAATGGCCAAGTTTCTTTGCATTGATCTTCTTCTGACTGCAGCAAGTAACCCATTCACAAGAAAGCTGATGGTGCCTACACCACAAATATATGGTTACAGGTCTTGCAGACACATCCAAGCTGGCTTTAGACTGCATGAGTGAGAAGGAATACTAAAATTATATGAAATGTTAGCAGCCACAAATGGTTCAAAAACAGGAAAAACCATGGAACTCCAGAGACTCTTGTAATTTTCCTTAAGCCATTTGATGATTCCCACAAGAAAGAAATACAGCTCTTTTCAGTAATAGTGAGGGAAATTTGAGGTCAAGAAATCACACTGAAATACACAGAAATGATTGTGACCGAGCAGCCCTATATGAAAAAATTAATTGCAGTTGAGTAGTATTACTACAGTTTTTCACAGCAAGACAGGTTTTAATTGTAAAGATAATCTTGTCGTGGTAGAACATATCTAGTGTCTCAAATAAACCAAACCACAACCATAAAGGCACAGTTTTTAGTGTCTAACTATGGCTGCAGCAGGACTGTTTCAGTGGCAGAAAGATATCTGTACTTAGCTGGTGGGACATTTTTAAACTAAGATAACTAAATCAAATTTAACTAAATCAAATCATTCTTCTTTTGCCAAGTCTCCCTCTCATTGCTCTCCATCTACAAACACACAGATCTCTCTCTTTGTGCTACAGCTAAGCACAAGTATCTGAAGTCTGAAATTAATGGCTCAGGTAACACTCAAAGTTAGGCTGGCAAAAACCTCCTTTTGAGTCAAGAATGCAAGATAATCTGTCTGTATACAGACATTTCTCCAACATTGTCTAAAACCAAAAAGCTCTTCCAGAACCTGAAGCTACAAGAATTATGGAGAGAGACCACTTAAAAGCCCATATAGTGACAGGACAAGGGGGAATGGATTCAAACTGGAAGAGAGTAGGTTTAGATTAGATATTAGAAAGAAATTCCTTACTGTGAACTTGGTGGGGCACTGGCACAGGTTGCCCAGAGAAGCTGCAGATGCCCCATCCCTGGCAGTACTCAAAGGCAGTCTGGATGGGGCTCTGAGTTACCTGGTCTGGTGGAAGTTGTCCTTGCCCACAGCAGAGGGGTTGAAACTGGGTGGTTTTTAAGGTCCCTTTCAACCCAAACCATTCCATGATTCTATGAAATACAGACCTGGTGATGAAGTATCATCTCTCTGACTTCCCCACAGAGCAATCTTCACAAGCTTCTCATGCATATGCAGTTGAGTTCAAAAGAATGGGTAGGATTTGAAAAGCAAAGACATGCAGTCAGCAAATAATAATGACAAAAAAAATCATAAAAAACAAATGTCAATGGTTTTGTAAATATTTGCCCCATAAACAACCTTTTTGTTGTATCCAGTGGAATGTTGTTTGATTCTCCTGTGAAAGACAAGTTATTATATGTTATGGCCAAGAAGATGGGATGACCTCTGTTTTCCTTTGTTGCAATAAGGTTACAGGTACCTTTTTTTCACCCAGAGGACTTGTTTGGTTGCAAACCTGTTAATTCAATAACTTCTTTATTACAGATCATTGCATTTTTTGTTTGATTATTTCCTTAGCAGATGCACCTTCTTCATTGTGATTAGTGGAGGCTATAAACTAGTGCAGTGAATTGTCTGGATATAAGATGCATGGGGAATCTTTGTCATTCATTTGGTTACTGTGCAGAAGGTACATGTGCACAGAAGGCATTGTGACTAGTGCCAGTTCTTGGAGATACAATAGTGCACTTTCTGACCAAAGCCACAATCCAGCCTATATTTTGCACGAAACACCTGCTCATTATAACAGTAAGTTATAAACAATTACCCTTCTCTACCTCCACAACCTTTGAATGTCACCTAACCCACTCCACCCTCTGATTAAACGTTCAAAAGTAGACTCAGAAAGCTTCTGGATTGTGATGATTATCAAATTGACTTGTTTGGAATGAATATTTTATTACGTTGCAATAAATTTATAATTACATGAGAAAGCCAAGAAAAGCAAGAACCTGCAATACTGGTCATCTCTTTTTTCCACAATGTCAGGTCAAGCCCTTGACAGTGAATTTCTGTTCTTGGCAGCTCCTGGTATGGGTATCCCATTGCAGAGAAAATAAAGCCTGATCCTTGGGAATCTCCTTAACTGTAGGATCTGTGGAGATCCTCTGCAACAGAAATGACAGTGAGGTGGGCTTTCACAACAGAACCTCAGTTTTCTGTGTTCTAAGCATGCACACTGTGCCACAGAGAGACCTCTGGGGAACCACCTGCTACTTCTGCCATGTTCCATTTACGCATGGTTTGATACTTCTGTGAAAAATTTGAAGGCATAAGGGAAAGCATTTCATAGCCACCCTACGTACCCGATGTTTCTATTGAAGAAAGTTTCACGGCCTAGCAAGAAACTAGAAGAGACAGTCATAAAACACATCGGGATATTAGAGAAATTTGTGCTCCCATACAGGTGCTCTGCCCATGGACCCATATCTCTCTGGCAGCCAAGCAAACACCCAATCTTTCACTCACTCTCATTTTCCAGGAAAGATGCCGAAGACATTACTGAGTTGAAATAACAGTTTAAAAAGGAAAGCAGAAGCTAAAAGAGGGACTTATTAACTTCTTCCCATTGGCAGGCAGATGTCCAGCCACTCCCTGAGAAGTGAGGCCTCAGTAAAGGTAGTGGTTGCTTTGGAAGGCAAATGCTGTTACAACAAATGTTGTCCCTCCTCCTCCTTTCCTCCACCTGTTATTGCTAAGCATGGTGTCATATGGCAGGTACAGGATATCACTTTGGCCTGTTTGGGTCATCTGTCCTGTCTGTGGCCCCTCACAGTCCCTTGCCCACTCCAAGCCTCCTGGCTTATGGCTGGGAGGTGGGGGAGGTAGAAAGCCTTGACACTCTGCAAGAACTCTTCAGCAAGAGCCAAAATGCTGGTGAGTTATGAACACTGTTCTAGCCTCAAATGCAAAGCACAGCAGGCTACTGTGGAGAAAGCTGACTTAATAACCTCATGCCAGACCGATCCAGCACCAACATTAATGGAAAAAAATTATTTACAGTTATCAAATAACTACTTTCCAGCATTGTTTTTCTTGTAGGCAGCAGCCCACCTGAGTGCTTTTTTTCTCTTCAGAGTACAAAAGAACAAAAGAACTTCCTTCTCCCTAATAAAAAACTCCATTAGCTTCCACACAGGTGTGAAAACTGGAAACCTAGGGAACCCACAAATTCCCACAGACCCAGCAAGTGGCTAATTCTGAGCTGAAATGAATCCAACTTCAACAACACTCTGAAGTGCTCAGTGGCTAAGGTAGAAGTAATTAAGACCTTTTAGATCTCTTTCTGTTTTTAGCTTCTCTCTTTTTCCATTTCATCAATTTTCTAAATACCTATGAAGCAAGGGAAAAGAGAGGTCAATGTATTATTTTAGCCAGAATCCGGTGACAAAGTATAGAAAATTGGTCTACTTCACCCAGACTGTCAATCCAGTTGGTAAATTCCAAGAACAATGGGGAAAACCCTCAGATGTTAATCTGGTTTGACAGACTTACTTGGGTTTAGGTCACTTTGTGCTTTTTCAGTACTGTGACAAGTCTCAGTGTAAAACCCAGAGCCCCTTTCCTTGAAAACAAGGTATTTTGTGCAGACATTCAGCCACTAAAGGTATTTTGTGTAGACATTCAAAGAAGTGCAGTGAAATGTTACAGTCTGGAGATGATGGGTTGATTTTGGTTGCAGTAGTGTTAGGGGAGGTTCTTGCAAGGAGTAGGATAGACTGGGATCTCCACCCCTTGCCACAGTTATAAAGGCACTAACATCAAAGGAAGGAGCCAGGGAGGAGTTGAAGAACAAACTTTCCTCTGGAGCACTGAGTGAGGAATGCTGCAGAGCTGTTAAACTACTAGGCAAGGAACTGTTTCATGGGAAGAGAACTTACCTCTTTCTTCTGTCTCCCAGTGAGAAAAATGTGGCTGAAGTTTCTTTTGGCTATTCTTCTCTGGCATGTAACAGCTGCAAAGGAGCCTGAGCCGTAAGAACTACCCTCCTACTATTATTAGTATTTATGAAAAGGCTTTAAAGACAGTGCTAGTCGGTGTTATTGATTTTTCTCTAAAAATTAAATACCACCAGGGCTCTTCTTTTAAATCTGGAGAGCTAAAGCTAAAGAATGGGGATGGCAAGTGAATCATTCTTACTTAATATGATCAGACCTTTCACCTATTGCAGAACTTCCATGGAAGTTGATGTGTGTCCAGAAAAGGCAATAGCAGTAGT
Organism: Vidua macroura; assembly: GCF_024509145.1. Classification (NCBI taxonomy): domain Eukaryota; kingdom Metazoa; phylum Chordata; class Aves; order Passeriformes; family Viduidae; genus Vidua; species Vidua macroura. The sequence goes on along the minus strand of NC_071572.1, from coordinate 75,618,952 downwards.
GACAGCAGGGTGCTTTGCTAAAACCAGGTGGGCCCAGGGCTCAGATAAAGAGTGAAAGGGCAAGAGCTGGGGGCAATAGCAGGACTGGGCTAGTTCAGAGCTGCAGGACAGAGTGAGGAGCACTGGCAGTGTGTCCTATTTAATCTAAAGTAATTGGTGGGTACTGAATAATAACAGTGTTATGTGTTTACTTTATCCTCTTGAGGCTGTTTCTCCTTTACATATGAAAGTGATCACTTTGATGTTGGGATTTCACAGGCAGTATGTCCTGATGGTGCCTGCTGTCCTCCAAAATGACTCTCCAGGTCAGGTTTGCCTGCAGTTCCTTAACTTCAACGAGACAGTATCCGTCAGAGTAATCCTAGAATACAGCTCTGTTAATACCACTATTTTTAAGAAAACCATGACAGCAAGCAGTGGTCTACAATGCTTCAAGTTCAAGGTAAGTTAATTTTAATTTATGTCCCCATGGAAAAGAAATGTAAACAGGGACAAGAAAATTAAAGCAGAGAGCACGGAAAGAAACAAACAGGGAAAGAAATGAGACTTGTTAAAGGGAAAAAGAAGCATAGGAGAGTAACATAGTAACAGAAAAGAAGGCATTTTTTGTAGCTATAACTAATAAGAAAAATCCCAAGAAAGGTGACAAAGTTGGTTGAAGTGAGATTGTGTCTCGTTGTAGGAGACCAGGCCACAGGTATTGCTGTTCAAGAGGTTCTGGAGCAAATTACTTCAAGATTAACAACCTCCCCATGTTTTTTCTTTCTTCACAGATTCCTCCTGTCCACTCTGCACCACTGGCTTTCATTTCCTTCTCTGCCAAGGGCAGCACCATCAGCCTAGAGGAGCGGCGGTCAGTGATGATCTGGAAAACAGACAGCATCGTCTTCGTGCAGACAGACAAACCCATCTACAAGCCAGGACAGACTGGTGAATGTCTACTTTGTCTATAACATGGGCCTTAGGAGGCAATTTCTTCAGACAGAATTTCTCTGTCTGGTGTTTTTCAGGCTGAGCAACATTCTAGGCAGTTTCTTCAGGGTTCCTGTTAAAACTGTTACAGTTATTTGCTGTGGAGCTTAGAGAGTCATCTTCAGGATGTCAGGAGACTGTCATCCCATCATCTCTATTATTTTATTCATCCCTTCCTCCCAGGTGACAGAAGCTATGACTGCTGCTGTTTCATTACTGATGACAGGCCAGGATACTGGGAAGAGGTGATTAAATCAGTACCTGGCATAAAACAATGCTTCCCTCTGTGATGCTGGTCAGCATCAAAACAGCCTAAACAACAAGAGTGAAATCTGTTACTTTAAAATTAATTACAAGTTGTTAAAGACAAAATCATGCTATTTACCTTCTGGCCTCCTATGTGTTTGGACTCTAGATTTTCATGTTGCATTCCTGCACTTATGCTATCCCCTTATCCATGCTTCACTCACGGCCATTAAGCAGAGCTCCATTTTTCTAGATTCATTCCGCAATTAATTTCTAGGCTTTAAGGTTTCTAGCACGTGCTATAGGAAACCAGAGAAGACCACTTCTTCCCAGAGATTAGTCACATAATGCAGCCATTATAGATTAGTTTTACTTTAATTCAGATCAGTTCTATCTACATAGATACATAGTATGAAGAAAAGCTTACCGGTTGGAATTTCGTGCCACTAAGGTGTGCAATATGGGTTCTTTATTGGTCAAATGGCTTGGTTTTGAGCTGGGGCAAGCAGCAGACAAAATCAAATTATGAAAAGGTAATGCAGTTCTTATTTGTTCAGTCATTCCTTTCTGTGTGGTTAAACTTTCATGAAAGTAAACTTTTCATTACTAACATTAAAGGAAACTTTTATGAAAGAGTACAAGAGCTTGATGCTAGGGAAAAGACCCTTAATCAAAGTCTGTGTAGGGTTCTTCTACATTCAGATGCATTTTATTATGTGCATCCTGTGCAAGCAGGACTATTGGAAGACCTGTGGAACTGGGAGTACTAATGAATGCAAAACATGCTCAGCCAAACAAACTATGGTCACTGCTAACACCCTGTTTCTTGCTTTTCCAGTGAGGTTCCGTGTTGTTGCCCTGGATTTAAATTTTAAACCTGTTCAGGAGAAGGTGGGTGACCAGTAATACTGCGCTGTATTTAAAATTGTTGGGAGACAACTTCTTCCCAAATTTTACATAGAGGATTGCTGTGGATAAAATGAGATGTTGCAGAGACTAAATGCCAAAGAATTAACCTGATTTCCTACACACATGCTGTAATTAGCCTTTCATTAGAGTCACAGGGAAGAAGGCAAGTGTGTAGCAGTTTGAATTCCTGACACAATACCTTCTGTTATTGCTGGGAAAGATGCTCAAAACCCCATCCACTTTGTTGACACAGACATTATCTTAGCTCTGACCACGGTTCAGTCTCCTGCTCTTACAGTTCAGCAGATGTTGTTTGCAGGCATCAGTAAATCATCCACCTGGCACTTCGCCCATTTTAGAAATGGGCGAAATTAAAGAGAAAGTTGCTGCCACAAATATTTATCTCCTCAGAGGTATTCTTTCCACTGCCAGCAGTCTCTCTTCATGCTCATAATGCATAAGGAAGCTAATGGAAGGGTCTTCACTGGCCTCCTCTCCTGCACTTGTAATGCAGGAGACAGCACAGTGGTAGCAAAAGAACTGGTGCTAATTGCTAATAAGAAGCCCAAATTATGGTTTGTGTGCAGCTCTGTAACTGCTCACTCGTACACTCTGAGATTGCACTAAAACCCGTATGAAATAGTCTCACCATTCTCAGTTCATCTCTCTCCTTTATGTAAGCTTCTTATTGAAGTAAAAATGCTGTTAAACTGATTAAAATAAAGAGATGAGGACCTCTGATAAATGGTATTATACTGAATATTGTTTTTATACTTCTCACAGTCCTGAGGAAAAATAATTTGTGTTTGATCAGCCACCTAATATCTTCTTCCATTCTGTTTTTTCCTCTTTCAGTACCCCTTGATTGCAATTCAGGTAAGAAATACTTGTCTTTGTACTGCATTACTCTGGGCAAGTGTCCTTATGGGTTTGAATGTGTCCATACACAGACAAATCTTGCTGCTGAGTACAACAGCAGAAATTAACACAAACTCCTTAACACAAACCAGGGATGCTCTTTGAGCTTGACATGGAAAACACACCTATTACCATTCCAGCAGACAAAATTTGCAGTGTTCTTATGTCTACTTTTGATTCCCCACCCCTTCCCCCAGTTTGCTCAGCTTATTTGGGGTGTATCTTTTTGTAACTCTAGTGCTGCTAAAAACTAATATACGTTGTGAATACAACTACTAACCAGTACTTTCATGGCATTTTCTGGAGATTTGTAAAACAATTTCACTTCATGTCTAGACAGCATATTTAGAAGTTTTCATGTTACACTGTGAAGTCAGGGGACTTTATTTTCTTTACAGTGAAAACACACATCTTTTGAGCCCTCCACGTGTTTTTCTTCCAGCCGTTGCTGTAAAGAGTCAAGGAAATTGTGTGAATGAGTTTTCTTTAGTCTAGCTAGCATAACATATACTGAGAGGAAAATGCCATCCCAGTGAATGCAGAAGAAAGGTTTCCTTCCTTCTTCTGGCAGCTGAAAAAGAAAGCTGGGGTTGCTGAAGGCCAAGATTTGTGTGGGATAAACTTGGCTGAAGGGAAAGCACAAAGAAGATTTTCTTTCTCCCCCCTCTTGACACAAATCTAGAGCAACATATACTAAAGAGCAGGAAAGAGCAGTACTGTGCAACTTTCCCTGATGATTGAGACTAATAAGTAGGCTGGCAGAGAATGCCTAAATCAGGAACAATAGATGAGAATCTAACAACATTAATAATAACATGAATAATCACAGTACAAAGGTGCAATTTAACTCAATGCGCATGCATTAAGCAGCTTCTCCAGTGCATTAAAGCAACCTGCTTTGTTTTCTTCTTTGTTGCTGGTTTTGTGTGCTAGTAGAAAAAGATTTCCAAGGCAAAAAAACTGTGAGTCTGTATTCTTTTTTTTCTTCAGGATCCAAGGGGCAACAGGATCTTGCAGTGGCAAAATGTGAAGTCAGATATGAACATTATTCAGCTAGAATTCCAACTCACTGAAGAGCCTATCCTGGGGAACTACAAAATTATTGTAGCAAAGAAGTCAGGAGATAGAACAAATCACTCATTCCATGTGGAGGAATACGGTAAACACCACCCTTTTTTTTTTTATTTAGTGTAGGAAACATTATTAGAGATGAACCCATATCAAGCAACCTTTTTGACTGCTAAAACTTCAGACAGCTTCCTGGCAAATGCAGCTTCAATTAGTTATCATTAAGAAGTGGGGAGATTAAAAAAGAAAGAGAACATTAGAAAAAAAAAAACAACAAGAAAACTTTACAGTTTTTCACACACTTAGCCAGCAAAACAAGAAATCAGCAGGTTGATTGCAAATTTCAGTGAGAGAAACTAAATTTTTCCCAGCTATGTCCATGAACTTTCTTCACCAAAACTCTGCAAGGCATCTAGACATCAAAGGATTATTTTCAGAAGTCCTGTCTTCTCTTCAAAGTGTTGCAGGAATACTTCAGTAAGCCTTTGCAGATCAGGCCAGTTCTTAATCATATTGCCACCCAGGTTCTGAGATCCCATTTCCTCTATGACTAACAATAAGATATATTCTCATTTTTGCCTTCATCTCAGGAGGATCTGCAAATTTACAATATGCCAGTGTTGGGTTTTTTTCTTTTCGCTCTCTGTCCTAGTGTTGCCAAAGTTTGATGTCACAGTCACTGCGCCAGGAAGCCTTACAATCCTGGATTCAGAGTTCACAGTGAAAGTCTGTGGGTTGTAAGTACCACGTGCAAAGTTGTTAGGAAATATGCTGAAGTGGAAGAAATTCCCAAGGACTGGGGAAAGAGCCTGGGCTTAGAGAAGAAGCCAAAAAATATGTAGGGCCCCAGAAGAGGTTGGTGAGGGTTGACTTGGTCTTTGGAGCTTTCATTTATTTGTGTGCTCATCTCATTTTATTGTATAAGTATTTGGTTCCACATGTTGTTGTACAAGGTAGATAAGTCCTTTGAGAGGTTCCCTGGTAAAGAAGGATGTGTCCACTCCCAACAACCCACATCAGAGGGAGAACTTCATAAAGCGGAGCATCAGTAAATTCTAGTGGGGATCTTATGGTTCCAGCTGTCTAACTCCCCCTCCAAGCTTGGTCCTTCAGAAGGACCTTGCTTACACCAACACCCAGATCTTGTAATTTGGAATCCAGAGTTGAAATCTCAATCCCCTAGCAGATATGAGGAGTTTTGCTTTGATTTCAGTGAGCCTGGAACTCCAGTTTAAGCTGAAGATTTGAGACAACAGTCTTTGTTCAGTAGCCACATCTGTTCATTATGTTTCTGAAGGTATTTGTTTTTGCATTCAAAGTGTAGCTTTGTTTCATAGGTTTAGGTATGAAAAAGAACTGATTTTGAATTCTGAGTTGTATTTTCTATTTTGTTAAAGCAGGAGAGTTAGGAAAAACCTGTGAAATATTCCATGCTCTGGCTTCCCAGCTCACTGCTGTCCTGGATCTATTCCTGCACATATTAGCTTAAGATTGTTTTTCAAGCATTAGCTCACAGTCCTCATCAGATCATATTTCCTCTTCCCCTAGGTACACCTATGGCCAGCCAATTGAAGGGAAAGTCAAGCTCAGTGTGTGCAGGGATTTTGATTCATACGGGAGGTGCAAGAAAAGCCCAGTTTGTCAATCATTTACCAAAAATGTATGATACATAATTATTATTCCTCTTCATGCTTGTCCTCTCTTATGTGTTCTTGTTTCTCTCCCTTTGCCCATCACACTTTGCTTTCTCTTTTTGATGCTTCTCTTCACCTTACTCATCTCTTTGCTCGTATGACTAGCTAGGAGCTTAGAACATCTCATTTCTCTTCTCAGCTTCCTGCAGGCCTAAAGGATTGACATGTTTCTTCTCCATGACTCAGTTTCCCATAAACATGTATACATCATGTTTAAAGTATTGGTAAAAGGCTTCACTTACTAAAGAAGGGTCCTGTGTATTGTCATCACCCTTTGCAAGCTATGATCCTTGACAACAGGATTTGTTTTCTTCCCTGTCCAGCTGGAGACAGATGGTTGCCTCTCCCAGGTCTTCAGCTCCAACATCTTTGAGTTACATCGCACTGGTTACATGAGGAACCTTGATGTGAAAGCCACTGTGACAGAAAAAGGAACAGGTAATCCCTTCCAGACAGACAGAAACAGCAAAAGTGGTGTGGTCAAGAAGGAGAGTAGGAGATAGCTTCTGCTTGCTGAGTACAAGAATGTCTCCCTGAGGAAGGTCATTTTTACAAGCACAGTGACCATCTCCAGGCAAACTCTGCTGATGCTCTGAGCAGGACAAAGTGTATCTTCTCATGACTCTGGGCATGTCTTCCAGGCCTGCAATTTACAGCTGCTCGGGTTATTTCCATAACTCGGGTGATGAGCACCATACAGTTTGAGAACATGGATCGCCACTACAGAAGAGGAATTCCTTACTTTGGACAGGTAAACAAGAGCTTGGAGGGCTTGTATTGAAGATGATTGACAGGCAATCACATAACAACAATGATGGCAACATCTAGGGAACTGTTTGTGGTGGGGGTGTTCTCCCCAGTCTTCTTTCCTCACATGCAATGCCCTACTGGTAATTCTGAATACTGAAGACTATTAATTTATTCTGAGTTTGATTCTAACAGAAATACTTGAAATCAGAACAATTCATTAGCTAGCATTTCTCTAACTTGCATTTTAAGCTTGCTATAAATCACTGCCTCTCCCTTCAGAACTGACCATCACATGCCAGCCAGACATGAATAAAAACACTGGTGGATGAGGGAAGAAAGAGGGAAAGGAATTTAGGGCACACACAAAAAAATCAAGGAAATAACAACAGTTTCTGTCTCAGAAAGGTTTTTCATTATTTTGTTTCATGACAATACCCGTATAAATCTCTCTCCTTCAGTTCTTCTTTTGTGAATGAGGAAAGAATAAGGGGGACCAGTAACACTGAAAGGAGGCGAGACTGTCTTTCAAGGGTGGGGTTTTTTTCCCCTCAGTAAAGTCTATATAATTTTCTTATTTGATTCCCATTCCCACTCTGTTCTTTTTCTTTAAAAAAAATAAAAACAAATGCTCATTTCTAGCAACATAGAATTTACTTAATGGGATCTGTTATTTGTTTGTTTGTTTAACACATAAACAGCAGAAATAGTGTAGACAGAATCAGAAAAATGTTCAAAGCAAAGATGTGGAGAAAAGGTTTTCATACACTGAAAATAGCAGCAGCAGATTCTCAAGACTAAGGAAGGAAAAAAGGAAGGGAGAAAAGAAAATATATTTTTAAACTGGAAATGTATAGTCAGAAGGGACTGATCAGGAAAGAGATGATACATGAAAGTTCTTGCTCCACAAAAGGACATTATCAATGATGCAGCAGATGCTGAGGAAGCTCCTGCTCCAAATCTCATAAGATAGCTCAGATAGTTGTCAGAAAGCGAAGACAGAAAATTCAGTTGTCAAGTATTGCTTTGAAGGAAGATGAAAAAGTGATTCTGCTGTTTGGAGAGAAAAAGAGTGCAAAATATCAGTATCTACATACAGAAATATGTTCAACGTGTTTCACATTCCCTTTTACAGATCAAGCTGATAGACAGAGACAACTCTCCAATTTCCAATGAGGTTATTCAACTATTTGTCAATAACAAGAATACAGACAACTTCACCACGGATCATAATGGTGTTGCTGAGTTTAGCATTGACACATCTGAAATGTTTGAGCCCGAGATCAATCTGAAAGTGAGTACAAAACAAGGTTGAATAGAGACAAAGAGAGAGATAGCTGCTCTCAAACTGAACCCAAAAAAAGATGGGATGAGGTTTCAATTCTGGTAATAAAAATATGCTTTCTTCATCTTTCTTCATTGTGTAGAGGTCTCAAAAACTACTATAAGAGGAGTGAGGAAAATATCTGAGTTGTTGCAATGCAATGGCTTGCTACAAGGCTGCTCTTTCCTTACCAGTTCTACTTTAGATGCAGTTCTTATCTATATGCATTATATGAACTAATCATTCTGATGTCAGAATGTGATGACGACTTCCCTAGTGATATATGTTTGTTTTCCTTTCCTTCCCCACTCCCTCTCCTGTTCAGGCAGTTTATAAAACCAGTGACCACTGCCACTATGAAGGCTGGATAGAGCCTTACTACCCAGAAGCATCTTTCTCCATCCAGCGCTTCTACTCTTGGACCAGCAGTTTTGTGAGGATTGAACCTGTGTGGAAAGATCTGAAATGTGGGCAGAAGATGATGATCACTGTGCACTATGTCTTAAACACAGAAGGATACAAGGGAATCAACACTGTGAACTTCTACTATGTGGTGAGTATGAGGTTGTGGGTTAGTTTGCTGGAAGGGCTTTACTGGGCAGCTATCTGGCATTCCATCCACAGGAATTACAGCAGTGAGTGATCTTCATGGTATTCTGTGTCCCCCTTTTCCCTTCCTTTTGCTTCTGCTTTGTGACCAGCAACAAGGTCCCCAGCAGCAGCAGTGGGAATATTCAGCATGTCCTAAGGCTTATGTTTAAGCATTTGAGATCATCTCATTGTAGATTGTCCTGTCCATGCATAATGAACCTGATTGCTGCTTTTTCCGTCCAACTTCTGCCAACCCATACATGTCTTGATATTCTCTGCACAGGGCATGGCAAAAGGCAAGATTGTCCTTACAGGGGAAATTAAAGTTAATATCCAAGCTGGTAAGTTAAGTTGCCAATCCATATTTTTGCATTAAAACAACAAACCAAATGACCAAACACCCAGATGGCTGAATATAGCAGCAATAGGAAGGGCCGTATCTCTCTCCACCCATGAATGTGTCCATGACAGTAGCACTACCAGTAAGATCACTATAAAGTCAGGTTTAGTCCAGCAATTACTGAATTTGGTATTAGTCAAATAGTGCTCTCTAAAGATCTTTCCAAAGGATGACATAGGGAATGCAGAGTGTCTGCTTTAGAGTCCTATCTGAATATGGCCACATGTTCAAATCTACAAAAAATCTGAGACCACCTGGATCAAACCCAGGCCTGTCACCTCCTGGAAAATTGTTCAGTTTTTCATCTAAGTCCAGATTGCTCCACTGACTGGTTCAGTTACATACCTGTTGAATTTGGCTACTACTACAGTAAATCTTTGATATTCCTTCCTTACTGGTGCCTTTATTTCTTCTAACAGGCCAAAATGGCACTTTCACCATTCCACTTGCGGTCAGTGAGAAAATGGCTCCAGCCCTTCGGTTGCTGGTGTACACCTTACACCCTGACAAGGAGCTGGTGGCAGACAGTGTTCAACTGCCAGTTGAGAAGTGCTTCAAAAACAAGGTGAGAGGCACTATGATATAGCAAGCCTTACCTGCAGTCAGATAAATACAAATTCTTTGTGTATACATCCACAAGAGATTTCCAGTTTTGTTTCTTGTTTCCTTCCCCTTCTCTCTACATTACTGCTTTTATTTCTCATTTTTCTCTTTGGCCTTATATCTTTCCTCTACCACTACCTCCTGACCTTATTGTCAGAAGATATATCTTCTTTTAACATTAAAAACTTTTCAGGAGACCCACATAAATCCCAAAGGAATCCTGCCTCACTTAAACACTACTAATATTCCATTCAGTTTTTAGACTTTCTATCCTTCAACACAGTGAAAACAATTTAGACTTATCCCACTTCATCATTCAATCTATTTTTTTACACTTTTTTGTTCAAAAATGCATTTTAGGTTTAGCAGAAGTAAATACACACAGAAAAGAAAGCCAAAATAGCAGTCTAGGGTTTAGGTATTTCTTCCTCTTTCTTTTTATGGTACAATTTCGTTCATCATTATAAACTCAGATTTCACCAGTAATATTTTTCTAATCCTTAGCTCCTACAAGCTAAATTGCATGAAACTGTAGAATAAGACAAACCAAGTGACATTAAACAAAATGTTTCTAGTTGCCCCTCCTATTTTTTTTTCTTCTTATCTAAAACAAACATGAAACAGATTTTTTCCGAATAGATTCAAAATCTGTTTTATATGTTTGCTAACATGGGCCATGGACCTAGGAAAAATATGATTTGCTCACTGTAGGGATTATTACATGTAGTCAAGTCATAATAAGGTTCGATTTGACAGCAAAAGAATAATGATAATGACAGCAAAAGAATCACACTTTGTTTTAAATCACTTGAGGTAGGTTTCATTTAAGAAAGGACATAATGGAAGGATAATTCCTTCCTGGAATTATCCTTCCATTATGTCCTTTCTTCCATAAAGGAAGGATAATTCCATTATCACAGGAATCTAAGGATGCTTATTGCCTAAGTCCCTGTTATAACAGAGGCCTGGTCAACAGCTACAGTGGAGACCAGACATTCTCCTCCAGGCAGATCTTCTGTGCTTTAATAGAAAATCCTTCCACTCACACACACAGTCAGAGCAGCCCCAGCAGCATGGGTTAGCCATGCCAACATCTGTTTGATGAATTTCAGGTCCATTTGGAATTCTCAGAAAAACAGATGCAGCCAGCTTCCAATGTCAGTTTGGTCATTGAAGCTGCTGCCAACTCCTTCTGTGCTGTGAGGGCAGTGGATCAGAGTGTGCTGCTCCTGAAGCCAGAGACAGAGCTGTCCATGGAAATGGTAAGCTGCCAAATGCTTTATCTCCTTACACTTCTTCCTCTTCCTCCATTACAGTGTCTCTCCACTTGAGATCATTAGACTGAGTTAGAGTTTTACAGCTTCTGGCATGTGCTGGTCATAAGCCATCTCTAGTAGGCAATAAACAGATTTTATTTCCTGCGGATTGTAAGTCCTCTTCCATCTGACTGGTCTCTGGCAGCACAGCCCTCCAGCATACCCACTACTCCCAGTTTTGTGCTGTCAGCAAACTTGCTGGGGGTAGAGCCTTGCTGCAACATCCAGATCATCAAGGAAGATATTGAGCAAGATTAGACCTGGTACTGGAGTACCCTGGTACATCACTGGTTACTGACATCCAGCTAGACTTTGTGCCACTGATCACTGCCCTCTAATCCCAGCCATTCAGCCATTTTTTAGTCCAGGAAACAGAACATGGTTTCAAACAGGCTGTCATCTCAGTTCTGGCAATTTGTAGTATTTGCTGGTGTAAGCAAGGCTGATGTTTACATACACACAGTTCCTGTTTCCTTACCCCTCACAGGTATACAGCCTGCATCCCCTACAAGACTTTCAAGGCTACGTGTTCCATGGGTTCAATCTAGAAGAAGACTCCCAAGAGCCCTGTGTCTCATCTGACCACATCTTTCACAAAGGCTTGTATTACACACCTGTAATGTCTGGATTAGGCCCAGATGTGTATCAATTCATCAGGGTAAATGTCCTGTACATTACTTAAATATGCTTTAGTGAGTTTCTGCTTATGTAGTGTTAGATACTGCAAACAACCCTATTAGTAAAACTCATACGTGACAAACTCTCCTCTTAGACCTCTATTCTCAATTGATTCCAGTGCCTACTGTGATTTTCCAGCACACACAAAGCACCCAAAAGTCTCTGCATACATGTCTCTGGGCACTTCTGTGGTGGAAACACAGTAATGGGAAAGAGGGAAGAATGGAACAAACGTCAGCTACAGTGTGGTTACAGCTAACACTGAAATCCGTTTTTTACAGGCTATGGGAATTAAATTTTTTACCAACTCAAAAGTTCGACAACCAGTTGTATGCGCTGGTGAGACTGTAAGACGTCAACCATACGTAATGAATGCAGGGCACATGGCTTCTGCACACCATGTCAAATCATCAGGTAATACAGAGGACAGAAAAGAGATTTTACCTTTCTCCTTAAAGGAAGAGGTATTCTTGTTATATGGACATGCACAGTACTCATTAACCACTTTGTTTTTGATATTAAATATTGGCCTGGCATCAAATGAGATAGCTTAAGCTAATGGCCAATGTCCAAAAGAGTCTTTCAGGTCTACACTTCTGATTCATGTCCAGTTTCATGCAGGAAATTGTGGCAATTGGCAGTGTCACACAAAACTAACAGAGTTGACATTGATTCCCTTCTGACCAGAGCTAGTTGGAAAAAGACTGTGCGACAGTGTGAACAGTAATCAGAGCTAAGAGCCAAGTAACCTGAGTTCTAGCCCTAGGTCTCATGCTCATGAGAGACCAAAGCAATGTTTTCTTTTTCCTTTGACATCAGGTTATACCTAACTGAGGGATGTATTAGTAACTTTTAATAATATTTGTGTGGCATATATGTATATGAATATTATATATTCTCAGTCAGAGGGTAATGGTAAAACACTTATTGTCCTTCATACTGGCCCATGCACATTCAAACCTGTCCTTTCTGGGCATCTCCATTATATGAACCAGGCTTTACTAAATTCTCATTATCTCTTACCAGCTGAAGCTGCTAGGGAGGAACAAGAGAGGACACTCATCCTTGAGACTATTCGAGAATTCTTTCCTGAAGCTTGGATTTGGGATATAATTCCAATTAAGTGAGTACTGCTTCTTTCATATCTTTGCCTTGCTTTAGGAATTGCTAAATATGTTCTCTGATGTCCTGTAAGGTGACAATCCCTTGCCAACTCTTCTTTTTGGCCCAGAAGACCTAGTTTTTTAGTCATCAGCAGCCCATCTGCCCTTCTCTTTTCCATGATTAAATTACCAAAGACACTCAATTACCTCAAGACACCTGTTGCCACAATGTGTGTACCATGAGTCTTATTCTCTTCCTCAGAAGAAGGACACCTCTATTTAAAATACGGATTTGCAGAACAAGAATTCTGAGTCATCTTTTCAAACTCAAGGATATGATGGGCAGAGGAACATTTAAATGGTCAAAATTTTCTCAAATTTTAGTGATTAATTCCAGGGATTGTATGTGGGATTTCTGCAGATATAATAGGGGTAGTTCTGGTTCTCAAAACTTGTTGCATCTACTGAGAAGCAAGTTATCTGAAATTTACCCTTTCTGAAATTTACCCTTTCATCCTTTCTCCATTCCCATCAGCTCTACTGGAAAAGCCAGCATCTCATACACCATTCCTGACACCATCACCAAATGGAAAGCCAGTGCTTTCTGTGTGGAAGAGTTGACTGGATTTGGCATATCTGTGCCTGCCACCCTGACAGCCTTGCAGCCTTTCTTTGTTGACTTGACCTTGCCATACTCTATCACACGAGGAGAAGATTTCCTGCTTAGAGGCACTGTCTTCAACTACCTTGACCAGTGCATTAAGGTGCGTACTTCTGCCCACATTCTTAAACCTTATCCCGTCTCCAAAGAAGCTGCAACAAAATGATTGGTGCAGGTGGTTGGATCTGCTCTTGACTGAGGTACTGCTCATTCTAGCTGACAACAGATTATCCTGACTGGATTTGTCCTCTGAAAACAGTACAGAGCAAAGGGAGATCTTGTGAAGTGTGACTAGGGCAGATCTGTTAAGCAACTATATCAAGATCCATAGAGAAAGGAGGCAAGTGCTTTGCAGAGTATCATTCACCACCCACAGATATGCGAGCTATCAATTGTTTCTCTGGGGCCTTTTCCTTAAGAATCAGGTGTGCATAAGATGCTTAACATCCTATGTTAACAGTGACACTGTTGAGAGAAGCAAGAGGGAAAACTGTTCAGGTTACATCTGATGGATTATTAGTCAAACATCATCTTCCGAGGCCTTAAATCCACTCTACACTTAACTCTAGATGTAAGCAGTGTCTCACCCCCTCTAACAAAAAAGCACCATTTGCAATATGGTAAAAAACCTTCATCCCATTACAATGCTCTTTGTGTTCTCAGATTAATGTTTCACTGTCGGATTCCCTTGATTATCAAGCCAAACTCATCTCCCCAGAGGATGATGGATGTGTATGTGCCAAGCAAAGAAAGACCTATGTCTGGAATATTTTCCCCAAAGAAATTGGTAAGTGCTTTGAATCTAGTTGGTTTTATGTTCCAAGATTGATACTAATTTATATCTCACCTGAAAAAACTTAATCCTTTTCCAACCCAGACAGTTTGGTCTACCACTGTTCTTTCCAGTTCTCTGGGTTAAAGAGATTCTCCACAGCTTCAGTGTGTTTATCATTGCCATTTTTAGAGATCAGTTCTCTTCCCGTATGGCTCACCTACAGTGACTGACCATTCATTATATTGAACTACTTCATTTTATTAATCAGATTAAATTTCTTACTTTGTCAATCATCCTGCATGGTAAAGGTCCATTTCCCCCCCCCCTTTTTTTTTTTTTTTGCTGCTATTTAAGGTAATGTAGTGTTCAGCATTACTGCAGAGACCAAGGATGATGAAGCTTGTGGAGACAAAACTCCCAGGAACATCAGTATTGAGTACAGGGACACCCAGATCAGAACACTGCTGGTTGAGGTACTGCTGGCAGCTCTTACTGTTTGTCCTGCATTCCTTTTCATGAGGAAACTAAAACACAGTGGAACTACCAAAAGCAAGCAAATTTTTTTCAGGTTCTCTAAAGAACTCCTGGTATGGCTCCGCCTTCATTTGGCTGGGGCAGGATCTGGCTGTTCAATCTAAGACCAAGTCCACTCTCATCTGATGTCCTCTTCCATGAGGATCAGGAGTGTTGACGTCTCCCTCGTGCAGAGGAGAAACTGGAAATGAGGGGCTCCATCTGATGCGATCTCCCTTTTAGGATCAACTACATCATACATGATCTTGTAAACTGTTGCTTCAGTCCACCTGTTTTGTGATGTAGGAGGTTGGGGAAGGGGGTGGCTTTTTTGTCACTGAATTTCTTCTGCATGCTTTTGTCTCATCCACTGCATGTGTCTCTTCTTCCCATCTCCTTGCAGCCTGAAGGAATCAGAAGGGAAAAGACTCAAAACTCCTTAATTTGTACAGAAGGTAAGGGTCTTATAAACCACTGTCTTGAGAAGAACTGAAAGGAAGTTTGGACTCTTTCCTGCAGTTGTCCATAAAGTTGTCCATATGACAGCTAGTATGAGTGTAACGGTTCAGTTCCCTGCTACCAAATTCCTGTGTGGTATGGTGCATATCACTGAGGCAGCATGTGTGCCTTGCTCAGTTGTGCTCAGATGATGCAGGAAGGCTGCTATGAAGCTCTCAAAGGGAGATGACCTTTCTGTGCAAATTATGTCCTGTGTTTCCTTCACTCATGTTGAGTGCTGTCCTCTATTCCATGGATACCTGTAGCTTACAGCTTTCCACCTCTGGTGGGAATGGGAGAAGGAATGTAATGTTCCTTTACACACCATCTCAGTGCTGACAGCAAACAGCTCCTAAGGTTTCCTGACTCACCTAAAACAGGCAAAAAATCTGTTCTGACCCTCACCAACCACCTCTACCAATTGTGCCACTGAGGGAATCCCCAAGGGTCACAGATACTACAACCTGTGAGTACCAACCTTACCCTGTTTTACTGTTTTCTATTGAGGAATGACAGTGACTACTCCACTTGATCTGTTTTTCACAATTTTGATTTTGCTGTGTCCCCTTCTCTCTGGGTTCTTGGTGAATGCTGTGAGTTTCACTTTATTGCTGTCACTTGTGTGCAATTTTGTACTGAGCAATTTGTACCAGGAGCATTTCACTGTTATAATTAGTATTCCTATACAAATGACAAATCTTCTTCTCCACAGATGATGTACTTATTCAAGATATATCTCTAGAGCTACCTACAAATGTTTTGGAAGGATCAGCCAGAGCCTCCTTTTCTGTTGTTGGTAAATATATAATTAATAAAACATTAAAAAAAAGAAAATACAGAAAATGTAACATGAAAGCTCTTTCAGGATTCAAAATGTGAGTTTTCAGTCCTAGTGTGGGAAACTTTTGAGAAAAGAGACTGATTCTCATCTTGTCCAGCAATGCTTTGCATCAGCAAGATGGAGTTTAAATATTAGTTGCATCTCTCTTCACTATTCTGTTTAAATTTAGTGCATTTGAAAGTCTTTCTCTGAAGCAGCAGCACAGTTCTGACTTATGACCTCAGTCAGATTCATGCCAGTATGGCATTTTTCTACACACCCACCTACAAATCAGAGATGCCAGTAGAATCTATTCAGTCTTTTCATGACATGGATTTTGTTACATGACTCACTAGCCATAAAATCCTTGTTTGTTGATGTTGGTTACTTTTAGAAGCTCTTTCCAGAAATCCCTTGCTGGGTCTGTGCTACCTTTCCTAGAAATAACAACTAAGAGGTGGTCTGTGATACATCTGCATTATCAACATCCCTTTGCAGCATTAGCTGTTAATTTTGCAATAAATGTTTGCAATAAATTGCTCTGGCTATTCCCCTCCATCCTCTGGAAACAGAAGTTTCCTGTAAGATCCTTTCATTTCTAGCAAGAAGTATCTGCTTGAAGTGGCACCAAAATAAAGAGTGTTTCTGCTAAGGGCAATTTAGACTATGTAAGGAGAGGCAGGGAAAGGATTCTTTGTTGGCTGCAAAGCAGAACAAAGTTCTGTTCAGAAGGCTCCCAACTCCTGGTAGGCTTTTATGACTCTGCCTGTGGAATGGAAATTACTGGTAATTTCAGTGGCCACGAGTTGTGCTGACCCCCCTCTCATCTCCTCTTCCCCAGGTGACATCATGGGCACTGCCATGCAGAACTTGCACCAGCTCCTCCAGATGCCCTTTGGCTGTGGGGAGCAGAACATGGCCCTCTTTGCACCCAACATCTACGTCCTGGACTATCTGAACAAGACAGGGCAGCTGAGCAGGGAGGTCAAATCCAAGGCCACGGGATACTTAGTGAGCGGTGAGAGCTTTGTTCAACCCTTACAACGTGTGCTGAAATTCCTGTTGAGGGCCAGTGAACAGAAGCAGCAGCAGCAGAAGCATGTCTACCCTGGAAGATGGCATCACAGTTGTAGCACAGCCCAGCTGATGCCTCAGGTTTTATCTTTTATATTTTTCAGATTCTGTACTGCTTTAGTGTGTAGTTCTGAGCTTCATATTAAGAGATAGAAGCTCTTTTCACAGAGTAGGTAGACAAAATAATTATTTTTCTAGCTGGGGACTAAGGACAAATCATTTAAATCTCAGGCTCAAGAGCAGAAACAATGGCAGAATGAAGAGAAAAAAACAAGAAGGATGGGACTTCATAATCTAAAGCTATAATTAGACAATTAACTCTAATATGCTAATAGACTAGAATTTATAAAAGTGAGACACTTCGTGACTGGTCGTCCATTTTTGTGACTATTTTGGTTTCATCTTGGGTGGAGCCCTGGCTGGGCTCTTGTGCTGCCCAAGGTGTGTCCATTGAGGCCTTCTAATAAATTCCTATTTTATTCTTTAACTCTGTCTAATCTCTGTTCTAGGTCAGCCTTCACAAGGCATCACAGCAACCCAAGAATTTGCCCTGAACAAGACATTTTTTACTTTCCTTTATCTTCTTATCTTATGCCTTTTTGCTGACATTCAACTGCCATGTTTCCTTTGAGGCTTTGTCTCTCAGCGCCTTTCTCTTTCCCCACTCAGGCACAGCATATATCCTGATCCTGTATGTTTAGTTGGAGCGTAGAGCTGCTAAAGCTCTGCCTATTCTCTCAGTGTTTCTGCAAGCCATGTTCCATACTTCCATTAATAGGATCCCTCAGAGCTCCCCTCCTGCTTGTTAGATATACATTGCCTTTCCATTCTTTCCCAGACAAATATGTCAGCAAACAAAATAGGATTGTGCTTTTACATCCAAGAACACTTCCTTTTCCATGTTCTTGCAGGCTACCAGAAGCAGCTGTCATACAAACGTCCTGATGGGTCCTACAGCATCTTTGGCACCAGAGATAGAGAAGGGAACACCTGGTGAGTGACTGGGAGCAAAATTGGTTCAGAGATGAATTTACACTCAATTATTATGGTGCAGGTAAGAGGCAGCTTTACTGGCTGAATCAGATGTACAGAGCTGTCTAGGACTGGGAGTTGGGAAGTACTAAAGAAAATGTCTCTCCATCCTCTGCCAGGCCAGGTGCATGAAAAGAAGCTGATCCCTAAAGACCCAGATGACCTTCTGATTCATACTCCTGCTGTCTCCAATGAAAGTCATTGCACTGTGGTGCTCTGTAGACAGGACCAGCCACAGAGTGTGCTGGACATCCTCCCCGTGTCCCATCTAGCTACTAGTCCTTTAACTCCTCTCTCTGAGGAGCACACAAAGAGAAAGCAAGCCACCAACATGCTGGCTGTAACTCTTCATACTCTTCGGCACGAATGGGAGGGCCGATTTCTTCTGTTTCTTCCAGTGCTCATCTCACAGCTTCATCTTTCCCTTGCAGGCTCACTGCCTTTGTGTACAGGTCATTTGCACAAGCTGGTCGCTTCATCTACATTGATGATCGTGTCCAGTCTCAAACCCTGGTGTGGCTGTCAAGCAAACAGAAGCTAGATGGCTGTTTCCAGAGTGTTGGGACACTCTTCAACAATGCCTTGAAGGTAGCAGAGAATTACTGCTTGGCCAAATTTATACTTTTTCATTAAGAGTATGTTCTCCTATTACTGCCAAAACCTATATTTTACTCCAAATGTCTGCCTTCTTCCAAGGACTAATTATCCACATCTTATAACGAATATTTTCAGCTTAGTCAGCTTTCATACACCTACTTTACATGTTATGTGCACCTGAGATAGGGTTCCAGGACAGTAAGCTTGAAGGAGTGATGTTGTTGGATTTAATAACAAAGGGTTTCTCTGGATTTGTGAGCTATTCAAGAGCTATGCAAATGCTCTCTTTCCCTTTGGGCTGCCTCCAGAACTGTCCATACTCTCTCAGCTGGGACATGGTAATTGATATTTAAAGGCTCTCATCTGTGGCATTTACAGATTATTCCTCCCTCCATGTTGTTTTCAGGGAGGAGTAGACGACGAGCTGTCACTTTCTGCCTACACCACCATTGCCATGCTGGAAGCTGGGCAGTCCAGTTTGGTAAGGACACTTACCTGATATTCGGATGGAACTGGTCCCCAGTTGTTGCCTGGGGCCCAGCATCTGCTAAATTGTCTAGGTAGTAAAGAGAGAGAAAGAGAGGGAGAGAGCTCCCAGAGTAGGTGACCATGCTCTGTATCAGCACTTGTTGTTGTGATAAAGAAAATCCCCATCTCTACACCTCTTAAACCACCAGTCTTTGAGCAGAAACTGTACAAACCTCAGAGGGATTGGATCTTCTATTTGTGAGACACAAAATATTTAGTGACACCCTTTAGTTTCCAATAAAAAGACTAGACAGGTAGAAACCTACACATGACAGGTAGTAACCCACACACTATGGCTTAGCCTCAAAGGCAGCCCAGTCAAGAAAATAAGTTGTTGCAGGTAAATCTATAAAATCTACAAATGCAACTAAAAGATATGTTGGAAAAACAAATGTCTATCAGAGCAAAAGCTGATCTGTCCTTTTCAAAAAGTTGGCAGTACAAAGGTGACCTCAGAGGAGATGTTAGACTTCAATACATGAGTTAGCCTCCACTTTTTCATATCCTTTCTGGGGACACAGAGTCAAACTGTACATTTTTTGTGGGTGCAAGCCTAGTACAACATCGCAGAATTAAAGTTACACGAAAGTCAGTGAGGATAGAAACCACTAAGTTAGATTTGTTCAAGACAACAAACTCTTGACTATAGAAATACAGAGAAAATAATTATAATGGAGGTAAGCAGAAGGAATGATCTGTGAAATATGTAGACCAACCTTGTCAAGAACACCACTGAAAGCTACTTGATTTATTTGATGTATGCTCTCTCCTGAAGTCATTATACAAGCTGAAGTCCCACTCTTGTTGCTGTGATAGTGACAGGATGAGGAACGAGTTTAAAGAAAGTAAATTTTTGAGCAGGTGAAGACTACTGTCCTGAATTAAACCCACATGCTTTTTTGTTTTTAAGTACCCTGTAATCCGAAATGCCTTTTTTTGTCTGGAGACTGCATCTGAAAAACATATCAGTGAAGTTTACACTCAGGCACTCATGGCCTATGCTTTCTGCTTAGCTGGCAAGGCAGAAAAATGTGAATCATTCCTTGAAGAGTTACAGAAATCAGCAAAAGAAGTTGGTGAGTTTCAGTCACTTGGGGAATATGGGAAATGGGAAGATGGAACAGATCTTACTGATGGTCGAACCTTGACAATATTGAGAGAGTGGGTACATGAACCAAACCACACGAATGATCTGTGGAGTTAACCTGCAGTGCATTCATTGATGCAGGGAGTCCTTTTGAGGAAGAGGCCGGGACGCAGTGAGACTTCAAGGCAGAGTACAGAGCAGTGACATCTGTAATCAATACTGGTTCCTCTCTGTTTATTCAGATGGCTCACAGCACTGGGAGCAGGAGGAGAGGTCTCCATCAGACAAATCTCCCTCCTTCCTTGATCATGCCCCTTCAGCTGATGTTGAGATCACCAGTTACGTGTTGTTGGCATTGCTCTACAAACCCAACCGGAATAAAGAGGATCTCACAAAGGCCTCAGGGATTGTGCAGTGGATTACCAGGCAGCAGAATGCCTATGGAGGTTTCTCTTCAACCCAGGTGCCAAAACTACCTTCCACTCCACAGCTAGTCCTAGGAATCGGGGCACTATTTCAGGGTTCCAGCAGGACTCTGATTACTTAGTCCTGTTTCTCTTTTCTATTTGCTGTCTCTCAGAGAAACCAAACCTTTATATTAGGAAACCAAAATACTTTTTTCCCTCTCTTCTTAACTATAGAAAGTTTAAAACCATACAAGACGAATTTGACTAGCAATAAATACAGATATTTGTGTTGGGGACGAGCCTGGAAAACCCCGAGTCACATCTGTCAGATGACTCATGACTTCTCTGTAGCTTCCCAGAAAACACAGGATTCATCACTATGAAAAACTCTAGAAGTGCACTCTTGTGCTTCTCAGTGCTTCTCAGATTTTATGTTCTGAGACCCTTGTATCAGGAGAGAGATTCTTCTACCCTAAAGCATACATGAGAGAATGAAATGGTTCCTTTTGTATGGGAACTCTGGAATTATTCACAAATTCAGGAAGAAGCAACTGTGATGGGTATTGCAACAGTGACTTTGATCTCCTCTGCGCTGGTCACGCTGTGTAGCCAACTGCCTTTTATTATTTTTTTTTTCCTTCAGGACACAGTCATCGCCCTTCAAGCACTCGCTGCTTATGGTGAGGCCACCTACAACTCTGCTTCACAAAATGGAGTCAAGATCACTTCCAAAAAGCCTTTTGAGAAGGTATTTTTTGTCAACAATGAAAACAGGCTCCTGGTGCAACAGACTTCCCTTCCAGAGGTCCCCGGGAAATACAGCTTGACAATGAATGGCAGTGGTTGTGTATTTATGCAAGTAAATGTCTGCTTTTTTCTTCATTGTGTCTCACATTTTGCATACAAGATAGCCATTGTTTTGATGATGTTCCAGCTGACTTCTCTTTATTTTTCCTAATTGCTTGATTTCCCTAAACCATTTAAACACTCTTTTTCTCATCCCACATTCTGACTCCTGGGGAGTTCTGGCATGGAAAGAGTCTTTTCTGATCAACATCTGGTTTCTTTCTGGGAGGTGACTTTGGGTACAAGCACCTTCATTGTTAAAGAGTAGAAGTCTTATGTGTTCATCATTTATATAAGCAAGCATCTTCCACATAAAACCAAGTGCAACATTGACAGAAAATTCACTAAGTCTCTTTGTTTTTTGGTGTTTTTTTGGGGTTTTTTTTTGTTTTTTTTTTTTGTTTGTTTGTTTGGTTGGTTTTTTTTTTGTTTTTGTTTTTTGGTTTTTTTGTGGTTTTTTTGTTGTTGTTTGGGGTTTTTTTTGTTTGTTTGGGTTTTTTTTGAATGCAAAGAAAATCTTTGGCATTCTTGAACAAAGGGTTTTTTTCCTCTTCCAGACAGCACTGAGATACAACATTCACCTTCCAGAGGGGTCCTTTGGATTTCTGCTTTCAGTACAGACATCAAATGCTTCCTGCTCACAGGACAGACCAGCAAATTTTGATATTGTCCTCATAAGCAGGTAATGTGCCATCAGCAAACCAGCTGCACAGATGACAAGGCACGCAGAGAACATTGCTGTGTGTTTTCACTTCAGCTTATGAAGTCAAGAACCCAGGCTGATCAATATGCTGATGGTATCAGCCTGTAAGACACAGTATCCCCAAAGACCGCTGACAGGGCCTTCTGTTGTTTCAGTTACACAGGGAAACGCAGCAGCTCCAACATGCTCATTATTGATGTGAAGATGCTCTCTGGCTTTGTTCCTGTTAAGTCTTCTCTGGATAAGGTAAACTTAGAGGAGCAAGGTGAAATTACTCCCCACAGGGACGGAGAAGAAAACCAGAGGCATGGTTAAGAAGCACTCAGCCACAGACCATGCGAGGTGTTTGCATGGCTGCACTGTTCATTACTGGGTGGAGGGAATGCCCTCCAGGGAGCTTTGGACACACAGATTTTCCTATACTTAAAACTAGGAAGGGTTTCATCTCAAGCCTGAGCAACTGGCAGCTGCAACTGGGAGCTGTCACTGCTCAGGTAGGGAAAGGGTGGGAAACCTCTCAGACTAGCTCTGAAACACAGATCACACCAGAGTCAGGCAGAATCCCCCAAGTGAATTGCAGTGACTCGTGCATTTGGAAAGAGCTCTTACCCCCAACTAAGTTAAGTGCTGCTTTTTTGTCCATCCTTTCAATCTATTCAACAATATTTGGACTCTAAAAGTCAACTACCAGCCCTTGAAACTTGACTAGGAGAAGAATGAATACCACAGACATGCAGCAGTAGGGTCTGAGGCAGCATTTGTTTTGTAATGTTTTACAAGTATATTTATCTCCATTTTCTTGTTTCAAAGCTCATTGACAGTCAAACAGTGATGCAAGTAGAAAACAAGAAAAATCACGTCCTCCTTTATCTGCAAAATGTAAGTTCTGGTCACTGTCTATTTGATTTTCACAAAGGATGGAAACAGCATGTAACAGGTATAACCACAATATGGATATACCCTATATGGTGCATTTATCACGTTCTCTTCCTCAACAGTTTTCTACTGTTATCACTAAGCTGCTTACTTCCCAAACAGCATGCAACTTCCCAACCTTTCAAACAGCTTCAAACAGCTTCAACTAGGCACCTATCCTACCAGCAATTTAAAAAATCAAAAAAGTTCATTGAAAAGAAAAGCACATTGAAATTAAACAAAATTCTTTCTTATTTCAGTAAAAGCAACTAAACACCAGAAAAGTGGTTCCCTTGTGTGTATGTCTCTTTGGTAGGCTTCTTATAAACCTCAGTCTTTCCAACAGGGTAGGAAACACTGCTTTCATTATCCTCTGGAAAGATTTTCTTTGCTTCTCTTACACTAGATCATTGCAAAATTTTACTTGTAATCTAATCCCTGAATCAGAATTTAGTTAGTAAATAATTTGCTCAGGGCACTGTAGAACTAACAGAAGACAATACCCCAGTGTGATGGACACTGTAAATTGATTCACAGTTTCTTGGTGGCACATAATGTCCATATCTGAAATGGGAGGGATTGGAATGCCAGACTTTATCATCCTGACCATTGGAAGATCCTGGAAAATTAAACTCAGTCCCTTTGGACAATTTTTCCACCTCTGGCAATAGGATATGTAATAATTACAGAATTAGGTGATACAAGCAGGACAATAAAATCTATTAACTTTTCAGTTCAATTTCACTTTGGACTTTCCAAACATGTTTGGATAATGGCTGTCCTATACCTGTAGTGGGATTTGGAATATGCAGCCTGTCAGTTGCCACCCTTGTCTGTTCTAGATGGTGCTGTACAAATAAAAAAGACTGATGTGATCTCTGACCTTCCATTCCAGATCTCACAGAAGAAAAGGAAAGAAATTACTTTCTCGGTTGAGCAGGACTTCGTAGTGACCCACCCCAAGCCAGCACCTGTGCAGATCTATGACTACTATGAAACAGGTATGTCTTTGATTTTAAGCAGTGTGAAGTGTGGGGGAGGGACAGGGACAGCAGAAACAGTGTGCCTTAAGGGAGACCCAGAACCAGCCCTGCTGCAAACAGCACTCCTCTGGACTCCATCAGCACCTGAATCTAGGAGAGACTCATTTCACTTTATTGACCTTGGTCTCATGCCCAAGGTGATCAATGGACATGACTAGAAAAATAGGAAATTACATGCACCAGAATAAAGGATATTTCAAGGATCTCCATTTTAAGCATGCATAGGTTATATCCACCTCTGGGGAAAGGCACAACAAGTGTTCTCCAGGGTAACCAGAACCTTTCTCTTCTTCTCCAGAAGAGTATGCTGTTGCTCAGTACACATCACCTTGCAAATAGGTTGTTGAAGAAATGGACTAAGGATTCGAAAAGGTAAGTGAAAGCCAGAAAATAACCAAACAGGCAGATAAGACAGTGAACTATAAAGCAGTGAAAGCAGAGTGAGTAGAACAATAACCATTCTCAAAGAAATGAAGTCTCCATGAGGCTTCTCAGAGAGTAGACAGAGACAGTGGCCAGATCCTATCCCATGACACCAGTGGAATCCAAATGGAGACCACATTGCTGTTCATGGGAAGAGCTTAGCATCTAGAATGAAAGCTAAAGTGCAGAACAATGGAAAGATTGGGAAATACCTTCAAATTTTCCTCAAAAAGCACAGATACATACCAAAGAACCATTTACCTATGGCCATCCTCGAAAGTCTTCCCTCTAGAGCCTATGCTTCCCACACCCAAGCAAGGTTTTCCACATGGACTAAGAGAAACTTTTTCTGGGACAGTAAATACATTACCTGAGGAGAACACGAGGTGACATGAATAATGGAGGCAGTGTATTAACTAGTCAGAGGCATGATGCTGCCTGGCTGTAGAGGAGGTCAGGTCTGCATCCTGCTCAGCACAAAAGTTCTGCTGGCTGTTGTCTCATGAGCAATTTCTCAGGAGTCCAGGCACAGTTTGCTGCAAGACCTTGGTCCATCACACAGAAAGAACTGACTACCCTGTATCTTGAAAAAAAAATGCCTGTGTTTTGTAACCTGCAACTACTGGTTCTCACTGAGGTTATTTTCTTTTGGATTTTTACCTGCAGGAGCACCATAAATGTGAGCAAGTGGTCAAGTGCCCTATTTTCTTCTGTCATGAAGTCCTGGAAAGAGCCATTGCACCTTAGGAATCACAGTGGGACTGTATGACATTAATTGACCTAGTGTCTGATTCTGTTTCCTTTCACAGCACATCTCTCCAGCTCTGTAGCATAATCATGTATACCTTTCCACCAATAAACCTCCCTTTTACATTGGGCATTGGCTTTTTCTCAGTGTCACAGAACAGACATTTTGATGATAGTCCACATGTCATGACTGCTGGCTGGGGGAGGATGAGGAGAGGAACACGCTTGTCCTGCCCGCAGCACTTTGCCTCATCCCTCAGCTACAGCTGGTAACCACTGGCCACTACTGCAGTAGACATGGTGTTCGGTCCCCCCACATGCAGAGATGGCACCCACTGCTCATGGCTGCTGGACAGCCCCTCACCTTTCCCAGGCCAGTGAGAGCACTGCCTTTGCCCCTGTGGCATAAGAGTAAGGGTTTAGGTGTGGACATCACAGAGTGACTCTGCATCAGGCTCAGCAGGGGACAGGGTGAGGAAAGGGGCAGCTTGCAGTCCAGGCCTGGTGAGTGCCTGGACCCAGATCCTCCATCTCACCCTGCCAGGCCCTCCAGTCCACAAGTCTAGCCAGACTTTGTCCAAACCAGGCCACGACGGATCACGGTACCAGCCACCAGCAGAGAGCCCCTCCGTTTTCCTGCACCTCTTGTCATCCCCTACTTTGTCACGCTTGGAGTCGTGGTGGTTTACTGCAAACACTAACACACTAGCAGAGCAGCATCGGGAGGGCTGGGGAAAGAAACACGGATGCTGCTCCTCTCTCCCGGGAGCAGCAGTGGCGCTGCAGCCCTCGCCCATCCCGCAGGGCTCCCAGTGCCGCGGGTCCCCGCTCGCCGGCGCCCTCGCTCCGCTCCGCCGCATCCCGGGAGTGGGGATGGAGCGAGGCGGGCACCAGGCGTGGAGCCAGGGGGATAACGGGACCCACCGCGCCGGGGCCCCAGCAGGAATTTAAGTGCAAACTGCTCAGGTGCCGAGGGCTAGGATGTGTTTCGGCAGGATCCATTCCACAGGAGATTTACTAATAGCTGAGTGCGGACTTGCATTTTTTTCCCGGTGAAAATTAATCATCAGGTCAACACAGGGTATTCCTCTCCCCAAAACTTTTTTTTTTTTTCAACGTGCACTAAACAATTTGCGTTTTAGAACTCCACAGGGCTTGCCATGTGGGATATGCATGATATTGATGTTATTAAAAACCACTTTCTTAAATTCCACAGATGAAGAATCTGTGGGACATGAAATAGCTTTGGGTACATTTCTGATCTCCGTGCATAATTCCAAAATTAAAACATCACTGGCAGTAGGAGAAAAAGGAGGAAAAAAAGAAAGGCTGTGAATTTTGCATTCCTGACAAAGGCCAGATTGTAGGAACTGACTTGATTTACATGAGCATCAGGCTAGACTAAAGCAAGAGAAATCAATAGTTAGAGCAACAAGGTTGAAAAGGAGAACAGACTGAGTGGATGTGGATACAGGGTGTATATCTTCCTGAGGAACGTAAGGCCAATTAAGTTAAGGTTTCAGCATCTCACATGGAACTCATAAAAATCCCCTCAGGTCTGGCCAAATATGCTATTCTGTTCTGCCGAACACAGTTTCCTGGGAAGAAACAAGGTCCTGGAAAAAAATAATAAAGTGCATTTTTATCATACTTTTGAAATCTTATCTTCCTGCTAGGCCAAACCTGACTATTAAAACATGCAATGCTCATTTCCCACTGCAATATCTTCCTTTGCATGCTGAAAATGTAATGTTTGTTACCCAATTTTATCCTTCAACTCAAACAGATAATTGCTGGTTGCATTCAGATCTAATAAATATCCCATGCTCACACTCTCCCTCCAGAGTTTTATATCTAGATCATGTCTCCCTGGCTTCCACTCCCACAGGGAACAGCAATATTTTTAAAACACATTCCAACATATTCAAGATGTCTGGAACCTTGGCGTTGTGTTTCAGCTCTCCCTGGCTTCCAATCCCACAGGGAACAGCAATATTTTTAAAACACATTCCAACACCTTCAAGATGTCTGGAACCTTGGCATCGTGCTTCAGCTCTAGGTTTTGTGCCACACACCTGAAACTGGAGCAACTATATTAGCTGTGGGCTGAACAAGCCAGGGACACCCACCAGACTGAATGTCATTTCTTCCTCTGTCATCTGATAATCCTGAAGTGCCAGGGACCTGGGGAGTGTTCCAGGCCTCAGAAGGCAGAATTTTTTAGACATACAGACTAAGCAAACCATGTTGTCCAAATGTGATAAAATCAGGCTCACTTGTCCAAGAGCTGCTACGAGGTACCATACTGCTGCCAACTCAAAGGCACATGCACTGGCTTACTGTGCTTGGTATTGCACATCTCAGTTTAAAAAAGCTGAAATTGTTGTGCAGGATATTGGACTGAGTCAGCAACACTCCAATAAATGGGAAGCTCCCAGCTTCACTGTGGGTGTCTGCCAGTGTCCTTGTACCTGTTCTGAAGCTTCTGGGTGTCCTATGGGCCCATGCACAGCTCTGCTAGAAGTACATTAAAAGCTGTTCTGAAATGCAATTCTTATTAATAAAAAAGAGTTAACTAAGTATAATCATATCATAGTGTCTTTGACTGAAATGCTCTGTCAAGCTTACTTCCCTTTTGTGTTAAGTAATTCTTTGTACAGTTTAATTGTGCTGTGGGAATTGATTTGCTGCTCATGTGGAGTCCACACTCAAGGATCTGCAAAAGGCTGATGTTATGGCCTAGTTAAGAAGAAGACCTACAATGACCATACCCGCTTTGAAAAGTGAACATAAATGTTTTTACAGTAGAAGATGAGTGTCATCCATAGTGCAGGCAGCAGGATGCAAAATCTAGGGGAAAAAAATGGGTCTCTCCAGAAAAAATAAGCTCTAGTGTAGAAGCATTCTCTTGCTTAGGCCCCTTGAATGCTTAGCTAGGGTCAGACAAAGGAATCCTCAGCCCAGGGAGTTTGGTTGCTCCCTCTTTTGACTCAAATCCTCTGTGACCCCTGCACTGTCACAGGTAATAGTGCCAAGCTATTAGACAATGGCACAGCACGACCCCACCTGTATGATTTAGCTGTTCAGGTCTTCTTCTCAGCCAGCACCTGTGTCAAATATGGAGTGTGAGTAATGACCAACCAATTCAATGATCAGAGAAGACCAGAAATGTGTCAGAAGACCCTTCAGCCAACAAATGACGATGTCAAATTGCTCTGAGGAAACAACTCAGCCTTGTTCTCTGATTATTTCTTTGTTGTGTTCATTTGTGCCTGGTGGACAATTAGGGAGGTAGGGCTTTGTCTTCACTGAAGTGACCCCCACCATCTGATTCATCAGCCAGGTGACACAGAAGCGTGGTCACATCTCTGGCACCAATGACTGTGAAACACCAAGTGTCAGAGAATGGCTTCCTGAGGAACATCACTCATACATTTGAATTTTTTTTTCTTCAGAGCACACTGAAAAGTTTCCTCAAGGATTTTCCAAGTGGAAAAGCAACACAGTGTAAGCTAATTCTGTAGCTCACAGCAAGAGAAAGCTTCTTTCTGCTTGACCTTGTAAAAGGTGACCTTTTGAGGGTCAAGAAAATCCTAAAAGCAAGGCATTATATTGAATACAGGATCTAATAGCCTCCTTCAAGGGAATGTCTCACTCTTCCCCTTTCTGATACTCCTGCAGCTCAGCACACTGGTCTCCTTTCTGGCACACTACTGCTCCTGCTGGGCAAACCAGGATCTCCCTTAAGAACATAATTTCAGCAGGGCTTCTGGACTCCATGTTGTCACGCTGTGTGTATATAACCTGGCAGCTGGGAGACTTAAAAAGTCCTGTTTGAAAGGGAAGAGAGAGTACATATGAACAAGGCAGTCAAAGTGAAGGGAATAAAAATCACCACTGGCTATGACACTGTGCATGCTGCTAAAGTGCTAACCTCACACATTTTTTCAGCCTCCTACCCTTTGACTCACTGCCCATAGGGAGGTTAAGGCTGGGTTATTACTGGAAGCAATTGCATAACTGTGCCAGATGTTTTATACTTCACTTGTCTAGAAGTGATAAGCTCTAGGTATCACTAGTTCCCCTTGCTGTCTTGCTGTCAAAGCAAGGTGTGTCCTCAAGGTGTGTGCCAAAGTAAAGCACATCTGGGAAGTCCTGTGCATTGACTGTGGGATGCACAGCTGGCTCTCTCTTCAGAGCCTATGGCTGCTTAGTAGAGGTCTTGCCCAGTTCCCAAGACAGGCTCTGTAGCAGGACACTGTGTTAAAAAGGCTCCTAATAAATGGTGTATTCTCCAGCTGTGTTACACTGTCATGGCTCACACACTTCCTCTGACTGAAATGTCAGCTCTGCCCTGCCTAACAAGTTGGAACAGAACAAAGCAGAGGTGCAGGGGAAAGGATTAAATATGACAATATCTGATTTCCTTTCCTTATGCTCCACTAGGACTTTCTTGTTTGGCTTTCCTATAGCATCCTCTCTCTCAAAAATCCTGGACAAACACACCAGCTGAGCCCCAGCTCCTGTCTGCACTGGGAAAAGACTCATGTCTTGGGTATCAAACATCTGGCTCAGCTGTAGCACAGAGAGAGCCCGATGGCCTTGCATCATGTTACCCAGCAAGGCAGGAACAGAGCTAAGCACAAAGCCCTTCCCCTTGGCCGCCTCAGCTCTCACAAGAAGGCTCTGGGAGACAGGAGAGGAGCGAGAGCCCCTGCACACGTCTGCAGCAGGTGGGTGTTACACCACGGGGGTACAGCATGGGTACAGGGAGGTGGCATTGGCACAGCCTTCTGCTGTCTTCTTCAAGCAGCCTGCCAGAGGGAGGCAGTGATTCGTAATTTTACTGCTTTATAGCTAGTGAACTTTAAATCTAAATGGAGAAATCTCTGGAATGCCTACACACTATGAGTATCAGGTTTTTTTTCTACACTGGCACTTCTGCTCATGGCCTTGTGCTATGAAGTGTGGATGGTCTCTGGGGATGGATGTCTCATGGCACCTGTGGGTGCCTATTCTGTTGTTACATAGCCCTTGGGAGAAACACTTTTTCCTTCCATGTGCTCATCATTTCCCTGTATGAGGCATGGCCCATTGCCTTTGCTCCTGCCATTGTGCACCTCTGAGGAAAGCCTAGCTCCAATACTGTTCAACCTGACTTGAACATAACCTCAGGGCTAGCAGAAGCTCCTTCACAAGATGCCTGTACCTGAGGAGAGAGGTAGTCCAGACAATAATTTAACAGCCAAAGAAAACAGAAAGTCTATATGCATTTAATATATCTTTTTATATGGTAAAATTGTATCTGAAGAGTCATATGACTCAAAAAAAGCATAGTTGATTGTCCTGAGTGCTGGTCAGAGACACATTTGTAAATATTTGGCTTTTTCTACCCCTCTCCTTGGCAAAATTCTGAGTAGTACAAAAGCATAAATTAAAATAGCTTGTCATTTGTTACTGCATCAGGGATTATCTTCAATTCTCTGGAATATCCAATAATATCTGCTAACATGCGAGCAGTTTCCTGTTTACACATTTTAAAATTATTAGATATCGTTCACTAGTTACCTTAGATGGATTTTATAATGGGATTTCAACAATTTATCCTACTGTGTGTGTGCTGTGTACTGTATCAAACAGACACACTGTGGATTTCTCATGCCTGAGGGTAAACAACCCTTTTTATAGCCTTTTTTTACAGCACACTGTATAAATTTCTTCTAAGGCAAGACCAAGTTTGTTTGTTATAACATAGCTGAGAAAGACAGAAAACCTCTAAATACCTTGTATACGGCTTACCCTACAGATGGCCGCCTCACATCACGCAAAATATGGTTACAGGACCATTTATAAAATTCAGCTACCAATCTGGTTTGCAATTTAATCTACAAACTGTATTAAAATGAAAATAATTCATTGATGGTTTTGCCATGCCTGAATTTAGTCATTTGTTCATATGACACCTCAGAAATATAAGTTATATTTGACAGCCCAGCTGTCCACATGTGGGAAAGGCAGTTCATCTGCTGTCAGGCCCTTCTCTCAGGTTAAATTATTCAACAAGCAACTAAAGTGGATAATCTTTATTCATTCTGACATTTCCAGTTTCATTTGAAGTTTAGCTGGTGAAGCCATTTTATGGTATTTTATTTCCTTGTGTATCTTCCTGTTCCTGCTTGGTGCAATTTGCAAAATGTTGATATTGTCTGAGGTTTTTTGATAGGTGACCTTCCTTTCACTGTGGTCTGTGAAGCATTTTGTCTCCTATACAATGAGAAACCCCTTTTTATGTCTTTGGGTGTTGCTATTATTCCTATTGATTTATCTAAATACTTTTTCCTGTCATACTTTTTTGTCATATGAAATAAATTGCTTTGGGTTTGTTTGCTTTTGCTTTTTCTCAGGCTGGGAAAACTAATATCATAATTTGGATTTCCTTTAAAATAACAATACCAATGTTGTTTTTTTTCTTCTGTAGTATTTTTCTGCCTTTAGCTGAACAGCTAATACAATTTGTTTACTGGAGCTGTTCATATAAGTCTTGGGTTTTACAGTGGGTTTTTTCCCACTTGTCACCACACAAGGCTGATGTAGGCATTAAGGAGAGACATTCCTTTGCTAGAGCTGCTGGTCTCCAACAGGAGTTCTTAGGTGAAAGTGCATGGACCACCTTAGGCATGATACCAGTGTCTTCAAGAAATGTTTCCACAGCTTTTTCTTTTCACAAATGCCTGTTCTTCAAAGCCAAAGGTTAAAGTTCACTTTATTGCTTGGCTTTGGCCTTGAGGGTCGAGCATTGTGCTACAGTCCTTGAGGAGACTGAACAGGATCATACTAGAGAAACAAGTGTCTTTCTTGGGATTATTTACCTTTGGTGGCAGAGGTGCCAAAACTGTTTAAGGGTTCTGGAGCAGACAAGGATTCCCACATATACTACTGCTGTGATAGTACAGAGAGTATTTACACCCAACCACAGATACCTTTTCTTCCGGCAATTGCAGTCAGCAGCAAGCCACTCTGTTTTTGGACAATTGGCAGTTACCTACAAAGCTAAAAAATAGAAACTGAAAATAAATCAGAGGAAACTCTACCAGAACTGGGTTAAAGTTAGTAAAATTACACAGATCAATATCTTTGTTTTCAAGGGAAAATGTGTTTTCTATAGTGGTCATAAACTTGGAGGTGTAGGACACATCAAATTTTTGTGTCATCTTTGCCAGGCAAAGCAGTGAGGACTGTAAGGCTTGGAGGAAACTTTGCAGAACGAGGTATGCTGTGACTGGAATTTATCAATATTCATGATGACCTGTATTAACTTATTAATTCCATCTTCTGTGTCAGTCATTCCAACTCAAAACAATATATTTTAAAGTGCTGATGAAGAGGAATTGTAAGGAAATATTGTGGAAATTTAAATCAGATTGCTGTGATTGGATGCTGCCCACAGCAAATATTACCATGTGCTGAAAACAGTTCACATCCCCAGCTGTGGATGGGTTAAGGGAAACAGGGTATGAATAATTCAAAGATTTCTAATATAAGCATTACCCAAATAAATACCCTTCCCCCACTTGCAGAGTCTCTGGCCAAACACTGTCCCTCTGTTCCAGCTCCTCCTTGCTGCGTCTCCCTGTTTCCGGATGGGCCCTGGCCCCCAGCCCTTATCTCCTCCAGCCCCTGGGCTGTTTGCAGAGAGCAGTTATAAAGAGGCTGACAGAGCAGGGAGTGGAGGAGAATTACAAGGTGCAGGAAAACAGCAGCACTGCTTGGCTCAGCACGACCTGCTCTGCACCATGGGGAAGGACAAGCTGCCCAGCAAACCAAATATCTTCCTCCTTCTTCTCTTCTTCCTTCCTGGAAATACTCCTCTCAACACAGAACCGTA
Source organism: Vidua macroura (assembly GCF_024509145.1). Taxonomy (NCBI): domain Eukaryota; kingdom Metazoa; phylum Chordata; class Aves; order Passeriformes; family Viduidae; genus Vidua; species Vidua macroura. The sequence goes on along the minus strand of NC_071572.1, from coordinate 75,585,829 downwards.
AGCTACACGTGCAGAGGGGGGGAGGGGAGGGAGGTCTAAGTTCTCCCTTTTTCCTGCAATTTTCTTCCCACTAATAACCAAGCCCTGAGTTTCCTGCACAGCTCTGACAGTGCTCCCCACTCCCATCCTGTAATCCCCTGGATGTTCAGCCCTGGGACCCCTTCCCACCACTATCTCTGCCAGTGGCCTTCTTCCACTCCCCCCCCAATCTCTGCCCACAGTGCCCACAGTACTGCCCTGCAGCTGCCTGATAGTCCAAACCTGGATCCTCACAACATCTTTGCCCAGCTATGTTTCTGCCTAGAAACCTCTCAGGGCCTGGGATGTTGAGGGCATGATGCCGGGATCCAGGTGCTTACCTTTCCCAGAGTGTCCTTGTTTCAATCACTGAGTTACTTCTCCCCATTCTCCTGTTGCTTTCAAGGCAGTTTGTTCCCCTTTCTCCTGCCAGTTTGTTTCCCTTGGCAGCCTCAGATGTACTTGTTCTCAGAGAGGATCTGTGACCTAGATTCTCTTCCTCCGGCACAGAGGCTGGTGCCAGCGCTCTCCCTGGACACCCGCGCCAGGGCTGTGCAGCCCAGCAGCATGGCTGCAACTTGAGCTCTGCCGACGGCCCGGGGAGAGCGGCAGCCCGGCATGGCACAGGCAGGCTGGAGTTTGGCATGCCCACCCCCGCCTTGCCCACCAGGCAGTGTTGCTCTGAAGCCTCTTGTCTGGGTGGGAGCAGCCTCCCTCTTCAGACCTTGGCTGCCGTTCCTCTTGCAGTGCTGACAGAGGCGCAGCTCTCACCAACACGGGTCCAATAATGCTTGCTGCAGAGATTTCATGCCCAGGAGCACTGCCACAGCGCTGGCAGAAGGTGCAGCACTACTGCTGCCATTTGCTGTGTGGTCAGAGATAAAGTTGCAACTGAAGGACCTTTGACTCACGCCATCAGTCCCTCAGTTGTCTGCCCTGTTTGGGTGCTTCTGGGGTAGATCAGCCAAGCAAGTCTCCTTTGGGGTCAGGCAGAGCTCTCTCGTCCCCCTACAGTAATCTGATGTAACTAAGTAATTAAGTAATCCTAGTTCATTCTTGCCCAATATCAGGGGGAAAGGGAATGAAACCATGCTGCTCAGACCTATGGGCAACACAGAATCATAGAATGGCCTGGGCTGGAAGGGACCTTAAAGATCACTCAGTTCCAAACCCCCTGCCATGGACAGGGACACCTTTCTCTAGACCAGGCTGCTCAGAGTTCCATTCAACCTGGCTTTAAACACTTCAGATTAGGGAAGCCACAGCTTGTCTGGGCAATCTCTGACAGTGCCTCACCACCCCCACTGTGAAGAAATGTTCTCCCTAATATCTAATCTAAACCTACTCTCTTTCAGTTTGAATCCTTTCCCCCTTGTCCTGTCCCTTGGCAATAGCCTCTCTCCATCTTTCTTGTAGGCTGCTTTTTGTCCCTTAACTGAACCCTGTTCTGGGAGGGAAGAACAAAGAAAGGCTGAGAGGTGGGAGAAAGTGGGGGGGGGTTTGGGGTCCCTAGAATGAAGACAGGAGCCCAGTAGGGAGGCAGTTCTGAGCAGTGAACTGCTAGGTAGCATAAGGGTAGTGGTTTTGCTGTGGGTGCAGGATAGATTAGATGCTGTATACGATGCAGAAAGGAAGCAACCCTTGAACTGAAGACAAAAATTAAACTTCCAACCAAGACTTACTTACTGTATCCTATGCAAATAGGGGTATCATTTCTTTGAGCAGAAATAGCTACTGCTATTTCTGTTTCAGATGTGACCAGCTGGACAGGAGACACAATCAAGGCTCAGATTACATAGTACAAAAAAACATATTCATCAGGTTAGTGCAGCACTGGAACAGGTGACCCAGATAGATGGTAGAAACTTCATCTGTGGTGTCCTTTGCAAAAGTCCTGTTCCAGGAGGGAAGGTGGGTTTGAGACATCCAGAGGTCTTTTGTAACCAAAACTTCTATGATTTTGGAAGGATGCAGCCAAAGGTATTGTTCTCCTACTCTGGTTGTGCATGTAAGCTGTTTTACAGTGCAGTGGACAATGCTTGGGAGTATTGTGCATTTGGTCATAAGTGTGAGGCCATAATAACATTTGAACTGGCAAGTATGGATTTGGGCTGATGAAGTTAGCTGCCTTCTTTGGCTGGGTGCTTGTTCCAGTAAGCAGCTGAGAGTCAATACACAGACAGACATTATTGCACCTTAAGCTACAGTATTACCTTCCCTGCATAGACAAACTCACCATTTTTGCCTCAGCCACCATCTCTAGGGTCTCCTATTCCTCCTTGATGCATGTCTCTGTCAGAGTCATTGCCTCTCTTGTCAGAATATCTCATTGCATGCTGAGGTCTCTTTTGTCAATCCAGATGCTTTTTGTCCTGGAATGTCTATACATGGGGCTTGTGACCACAGTTGCTTAAAACTCTCAAGGTAATTTAATTCATCTGTCTCTTGTAAACAACACATCCCAAAACACCTAAAGAAAAGTCTATAAACAGCATGGTTTATATCTTTGTTTCAAAGGCAGGGAAGCCAGCCTAAGGGGAAGTTCTGCAAGTTGGCCAAAATTTCAGCAGAACAGTGAAGAGGAAGAGAAATGAGGCCAAATTCCCCACAAACTAGGTCATGGTGTCCTTTCTTTAGACTGGAAGTTATTGTCACGTTGCCAGTGCCACTGACAGGGGACAGGGGGAATGGGGGAATGGCATTAGGGAAGTAGCATGGGCTGAAGCTGTGGTAAGAAGGTTGTGGAAGAAAGGAAATGCTGGAGAAAGCAGAGTCACAAGTTGTAACTCACTCTCTGGGAGGCTGGAGTTCCCTCCTTTCACAGCTTCTGCAGCAGCATGGCTGAGCAGAGTTGCCAGCAGGCTCCTTGCTACATTTCATCAATGTGATGCCTCATGGTGAAGGAAATGCAGGTACTGCCTGGAACCCACTGCCTCCACAACAGCTTTAGGACTCCCCAGAAACCTCAGAGCCCAGGCAAAAATGTAGCTCTGGATGGACGTATCTGTATTTTTCCTCTATTCCTTTCTGAACACTTCCAGACAGTCTGTTTTTTACTTATTACTGATGGAGAATTTTCCAAGGCTGACCACCAGTGGTCAAGTCTGAGTGGTAGGAGCTCACTTATTATTTTCCTTTTATGAACAGTTCATTTGCTAGTTTGGTTACTCAGTTCTATCATACAAAAAATCTTTTCCACAAATATCTAAGTCAATTTTTAGAATTTCCTTATCCTGCACAATTATGAGAAAATTGTACTCTGAGATCACTTAGGTACGTACTGAAGAACAGGGGTCTCAACAAACTCTGGAGGTTTTCACTAGTTCCTACCCCTTCTGTCCTATCTTTCAACCAATTAATCCAGGACAGAATTAATAATTTGATTTATTAGTAAAATGATCCCTTTTATTGAATGGCAGCTTAGTTTAAGGGTCCTCTGTGAGGGACCTTTGTCAAAAGGTCTTTGAAGATGCAAGTACACTTGAGTTGCAATAAAACACTACACCCCAAAATCCTTTGTATGCTTGTCTTAATAAGGTCCCAAAGTGCAAGCATTCACATCTTTGCTCAGCAAGTGAAGGATTTGGAAACCTGGATAGGCAAAGACTGGAGCAGCCAGACAAGTGGGTGGGTTTTTTCCTCAACTGTTTTTAGCTAATGCCTTTGACTCTCAAAAGGAGATTGTGGGATATACAAAATTCAATTAACAGGCTGAAACTTTTCAAACCATCCTTACTCCCTGCTGTGAAGCCAAACAAAACATCCTTTGTAAAGTGCTCTCTATTAGCATAGAAATTGTTCCTTCTACTGCAAGCATTTTCCTGCTTTTAGGCTAATTAGCTAGACCATTTAATATGTATAAACCCAAAATAAAATGAATGCTCATGTTATATGCACTGCAATTCACAGGCATGGCAATGGATTAGGCATGCTGATTTGTTAATTTCCCTTCACTTAATACTGTTGCCTTAAAACTGTTTCACATTTCCGATCTTTCTTGCTTCCCTCTCTTCACAGGCAGTACATGGTGCTGGTGCCCTTTCTGATACACACAAATTCTCATGAGAAAATCTGCGTTCAGCTGACCTACCTGAACGAGTCTGTGACGCTGAGTGCCACACTCGAGTACCATGGGGAGAACAGGAGCTTGATTGATGATGTGGTGTCAGAGAAAGATGTGTTCACCTGCATCCCTTTCTCTGTGAGTATCTCATCCTTGTGGGATGCTCTCTTGTCTTTATTGATGTGGCATAGTAGATCCAAACAATCCAGAAATGGGAAATAAGACACACTACAATCAGAGACCCCTAAGCTAAGTCAAACAAAAAATTAATTCAATGTGGATAACTGACAGTGGTAATCTTACGAGGACTAATTTTCCCCCATTATCAAATTCTGTGTCCCACATGATACTTCTCTGCATGCACATGTTAAGAGAAGTCTTTTGGAACTTTGACTGACAGAATGTGTCCCATGTTTGTTTGATATGTGTAAGCCTGAAATGAAAAATATCAGCGTGGAGTGAAAACTTTAGAAGCTGGGGGATTGTTAAAGACAGTGAGGTCCATGAAGTCATATGGCTGCTTCTGGAGCTTATTCCCAATTTTTTACTGCAGAAGGCTGGTTGGTGAGTAATGAAAGCAACAGATTCCATACCCTAATTAATGAATCTAGGTTAATTTTCTTTTTTGATAAATTATGTGATGGAATAAGATCAGGTTCAGTATTTATCTAAGAAAAGTATATAAATGATGGAAGGTAACAGTTTTTTTCTTGCTCCCTGCACTGAGTCTTTTTGTCCCTTTAGGGAACTTTCTGACCCAGCTAGCACTTCTTCCTTCAACACTCAGTGCAATGGGGTGAATCAGTAAAGCATTTATCCTCTTCCTCCTCCTTAGCTTCCAAAATCCAATAGCACATCAGTGGCGTTTCTCACGGTGATGGTGACAGGGGACACACTGCAGTTCAAGAGCCGCAAGTCAGTGCTGGTCAAGAATTCTGAAAGCTTGGTCTTCGTCCAGACAGACAAACCCATCTACAAGCCCGGACAGACAGGTACCAGGAATTGGGCTGGTATTGACTCTGACAGCAAAAAATCTTACGGGCTCCATTCTACAGAGGTGCCATACTTATATTAAAGTTTTCAGGTTTCTTCATCAGGGGGAGGATCTAAGGTACTCAGTAAATCTTATTTCTGTCAGCTGAGGTCTAGTTCATGGCACTTTCATCATTCCTAATCTTCATTCTCCAGGCACAGCATCTCAGCCAGATGTAGGCACAGGCTCCAATTCATTTTACTCAAGTAGAGGCACAAAACTGGGATGACTGCAAAGCATAGTCTCCCTTGGCTGCACCAGAATCAACAAAGCAGGACAAGCACTCCCAAGAGATAATTCAATTCAGCCAAGACCTGATTATCCTTCTAAATTTATCTGCCCCTCACTGTCTGCAAGAGAAAGAGCCTGAAGTAATTGTTTCTATTACTTAGAGATCTCAATTCAGAGCCTGTTGATCCATGCAATAAATCTGAGTAATAAATTATTGAAACATTGTCATTTCCTGGTGATAGCTACAAATTTAACAGTGGAATTTCCTTTTTTTCTGTGACACTCTTCAGTTCAGTTTCGGATCGTCTCTCTGGACAAAGACTTCTACCCGCTGAATGAGAAGGTAGAGCCTCAATTCCTTGTTGTTAGCCAGGAGATTTAATTCTTAAATTAACACCATTGTTGTCATCATCCAGAACCACTGAAGACAGCCTTTAAAGCATATGATACTCTCTCACACCATGCTTTTCCTGTTCCATATTCTATCCTAGGACACATTCCACCTGTCTCTAATGGCTGAAAAAAAATCCTCCTTTTCAGAAGCATATAAATGTTTAAAACCAGATTTGCAAATCAATGTATGTGGCTAAGCATGTGGGCAGGGCTGTCATTACTGAAAAAAATGTGTGGGACAAGTTTCCATTGGTAGTGACAAGTGTGCAGTTGTTTCTGGCAGTGGGTGAAATCCCACACTTAGAGAGCAGCATGACAAGAACTCAGTTTTATGGAACTGGTCAGGGGTGCAAGCCCACCTTTTATTTTATTTGACAATCAGTTCCTCGTGCAGACAAGTTCTTTGAAAACTTGTACTTCATCACATCTTCATACAGTGGTAAGACAAAAGGTCAGGGCCCTAACATAGTATAGAAAAGATTCCTTTAGCCATCAAGAACCAAGGAAAAAGAGCAAGTACAGAAAGGGAACAACCCAAAGAACTTCTAAGAAGTTTGTTCTTCTGCCCTTCAGTCTAAATCTGGAAATTACTTCCCTGTGATTAATAGTTCTAACATTGATTTTCTTTTGCTCTTTCCCCACAGTTTCCCTTTGTCTACATTCAGGTGAGTGGATAACTACATTATTATTTGCAGAAGAATGTGCAGGCACAGAGCAACCAGTCCCCAGCAGTGGTGTTTTCAGGCTGAGGTGCAAGGGAAAAATCACAGGCATGTGACCCTTTCTCTTTGGTTGAAGGAAAGCTGAGTAGCTGAGCATCAAAATAAGTTCCAATAATGGTTCTTTGATCACAGAATGAGCTGTAGGAGAAAACTAATTAACCATTACAAGCCATGCTGTGAACAGAACTACACTTGGCTAGAGGTCATCAAAATGGCTTATTCCTCTTCCAGTCAGAACTAAGTGTTTCTATCTGCCAAGTGTGGTTGAAATTAGAGACCAGTGTTAAATAAGCTACCAAAACCAAGAAACAAAATTAGGTAAGTAGATATCCCTTGTCCTCCCAAGCATGTTCTTTTTGTCTGTTTGTTTGTTTTTAGTTTTTTTTTCATTTGTTTGTTTGTTTGTTTGTTTGTTTATGGTTTAACTTCAGTGGCAGGCAAAAGTTAATAGGAAGGATGTTTCAATAATTCAAACTCTCACTTTTTCAGATGAGAACCCAAAATTTACAAAATTATTTGGGATATCTTCTTTTGAAAAAATTTATGATGACATAGACAGACCCTGAAATTAGTGTGCACAAAATTTATTTTGGTTTACATGATTAATGAGTCCTGTGTAGTCAGTCCTTTTACTGTTCCTTGCTGTGTGGGGTTGCTGTCTCCATTCTGCACCATCTCTGTCTAGAGCTGGAGAGTCATCACAACAGAGGAGGCATAAGGTAGGCCAAAACCAGGCTGTGCTGCTTTTTTGTATACTCTTTTCAGAGTGCTGTCATTCTCCCTTCCCATCAACAACTTCCAAAAAAGAGCTGCAGAGCTGGTGGGCCACTGATGATCTGTGAATATTGGAGAAAGAAGAGTAAGACAGTGGGAGGTCAGGTGGATTCGCAGGCCAAGGGAGCATCTCAGAGCTACCTTGTGCTAGAGATGTCTCATGGAGTCCCTTCCCTTTCAGTGAGATGATACTTTACTGACTACAGGAATTTAATGAAAGGAGCAAGAACAAATACATCTTCTGCAGACATACACCTCCAGAAATATGTCTTTGCCTAATAAGCTGAATAATTTCATAACCTTTGTATGTATGTGTCAATGCCATGAAAGCCTTCACTTTTAAATCCCAGGAAGGCCATCTGTGTTTTCAGCTCTAGCCTGTAAAGTGTGGTGTTTGTCCATGCTGTTTAAGCCAGCTTATGTAGGCCTTGTCCTTCATCCTCACCATCCCTTCTCCCTTCCTCAATGCTCCTTCTCAGCCCAGTACTGCCCTTTGTTTGGATTTTACAGTTTGGATTTTACAAGGCATTCTTGTAGAGTGGGCAACTCCTGTGGCAGAAAATTCACTGGTTTACTCTAGAGTACTTTCTTCAGCCAGATCAGATCTGTCAGTACAGTTTAGCACATGATTACATGAAATTTGGACTGGACCAAAGGAAAGAGTGGCAGGAGTGAAGAAAGGTGACAGCCTAAGCATTAGCACTTCTAAGGAAATAAATGTCCATCAATCCACACCCTGGATGTCACTAATTTATCTTAGTGAAGCACAAAGGCAGAAGTTTGTATGAGTCTGCTACTTCTGAACTATTATCCTGACCTATTGCTTATGGAATTTTTTAAAAAATAGAACACCTTTCTGAAGAAGAAAACAAACTGGTTTTCAGGCCTTCCCTATAGGTACATCACAGGAATGTTCAACAAGTTCACAAGCCCAGCTTGAAATGTAAACATTTACTGTGAACATTTTCTTGAATTCCTTTTCCAAGGAAGCTCAGTGGTGACCCTCACAATAAGAGGTGAGCTTTTCAGCAGGGTTGAAACATGATGATGAAGAGGATTTGGTCAGAGCCATGGGAAGCATTTTACTGACTGTGCCACCCTCCCAGGTGTCTTCTTGGGAACACGGCCCCCTCTTCTGCCCCCTGACTGATGACCTCCAACTGGGAGAATATCATTCACATCTCCATTTTCCCTAAGCCCTGAAATAATATCTCAGTGAAGTAAATGCACATAGTCACATACCTTGAGTCACACACCTATCTAGAGTAAATAAACTTTTGGTGACAGCCAAGGTACAAGGATGCATTAAACTACGCAGAACCACTGTGCTATTTCAGTGACTTCTACAAGAAATTTGGGGCTGAGAGGGTTAGTTATTGATGGTCAGTTAATAATGAGCAATACACAAATGTTGTAGTGGTGAGACTTCAGCTCCAGCATTAGGAGCATGGAGATACAAGGGAGGATCAGCTGGATGCCTATATGTGGAAGTATACTTTCCTCTGTTCCTGTCACCACTCCCCCACCTGACCACTAGCTTAGGACTCTTATACATGTACATTTCTCAGTCCCATAGATAAGTCATGTGTCTGATTCCTCAGCAGATTGTATACTGGTACTTCAGCAGTCTTCATTCCAGACAGGGGTAAACCAAAACTTTTGCATGCTGTATGGCCAGTCAAAGAAGCTGAATCTTCCCCCTTTTCTCCATGTGCTTCACTTACTTCTGATATCAATTCTGTTCCCTTCTGTTACCCTGCCAGACTGTTTTGCCTAGCTTCTTGGCCCCATCCTTTGTAGGTACAGCTGAGGGGGAGACAACACAAAAGTGTTTAAAAGTTTTCTTGCATGCAAGTTATGCAGAATTGGCAGGTAAGTACTTTCAGAACCTCACAGATTGTTAAATAATTACAGATTGTTAAATAAATAGATAGGTATTTCCCAGCTGGGATGTGCATGCACTGGGCACTGCACTGCTCTGTCCCTGGCACTCTCCTGTACTGTCTTGTGACACTGTTACCCTCACCTGCAGGATCCCCAGAGGAACCGTGTGTACCAGTGGCAAGGGGTGGAACTAGAAACAGGCTTTACACAGCTCTCCTTCCCCCTCACCTCGGATCCCATCCAAGGCTTCTACAAAATAGTTGTGCAGAAGAGCTTCTCATCCCATGTGGAGCACTCCTTCAGTGTGGAGGAATTTGGTAAGGAGAGGAATTTGGCAGTAATGCCTTTTACTGTGACCACTCAATTTGGAATTTCCTGGGAACAACATGGAGAAGGGAGGGATGGAATATAGCAGGCAATGGGGTTCATAGGGACTGAGCCAGAAAGCACTAAGTATCAGAAGTGGTTGCTGAATTTATGGCATCTCTGCAACCTGCTCAAGCTTGTATTTGCTCAAAGGGCTCTGGGGAGCACAAGACATGCCAGAATTCCTGTGTATGGCTTGTGGCATCAATTTCAGCTGGCTTTGTCTCAGTTGATTCCTGTCCAGCAGCTTGTTGCAAGCAGCACTAGATATGAACATAAGAGGTGACAATATTTTGGTGGCTCTATTTTGCTTCTCTCATCATCTGCATAAGGTCTCTTTCTCCATTTGTAGTCCTCTCTATTTTTGCTCTTCCTTGTTTCTGTGAAAGCTTAGAAAACATGTTTGGTAGAAAACTTGTGATTGAAAACAATCCATGAATGTTACAAAGAGACTGCTAGGAGAGACTGAGTAAGGAGAAATATGCTGCTGCAGGGAGCCTTTTAACCCTCAGCTCTCTAACAAAGCTTCTTGGGTGATCGTAGATGTGTATTCTGACTGTAGTGCACATTTGAGAAGGCTGATTGGCCAGTGCTTCACACTCCCAGGCTCTTCACTGACTCTGCATGAAGACCAGATGTTTATTCCAGAAACAGCAGATCCATTGATCAGGACCTGCTGTTTCTGGAATATGCAGCTCATAGATTGCCATTGAAGTCCATGGGAGATGGCTTATTTGGCTTCGTGTCAGACATGGTAAATAATTTGACCACAAACCAGGCTATAGGCTTCAACCTGCCATGGTGACAGATGGCCTGTTCCTCGTCCCACAAAGACTATTCTGAATGCCCCAAAATCAAAGATGTTATGTCCCTTTGTTAGCCTCTTCCTAAACTGATTTTTCTTTCCTTTGTCCTTTAGTCTTTTTCTTATGAGTCTCTCCCATTGCTATTTCTCTTACCGTCTTTTGAGGAAATGCACCCTGGGGTTGAAACACTGAGCCTTGCCTCCCATCTTAGAGGCAAATTTATGTCTAAACTGTATAACCCAGGGTTATTTTCCATTTTGTGGATGTGCACCCACTCTGCTGTTATTTCCTTGCACTGTGAAGAAACCCTCAGCTGCACCACCTGGAAGCAGGACATTACATGCTTCAGTCCAGTCCTGGGCATGAGGAGTTGGAGATGTAGGGCTGTAGGATGCAATATGGGAAGAGGGATGTAACATAATGCTCAGGAACAAAATATGTATTTTACTTGTGCCCCTTTATATTGAGCTCTAATGCTGCCTTTTCCACTTGAAAATATAGATCTGAGAGTCTGTGGCTAGATTCACTTGAACTCTCTGGGTATGTAGGACAATATCCCACAGTGATATCATCTTAGTGAGCTTAGGAGCAACTCTGGATCTCCAGAACAATAAGAATCAGCCAAGAGAATCAATGATTTGGAGCATTTCAATGTGGTAAATTACAAAGGTGGTAATTTAAGGTGGTAAACTACAAAGGTGGAATGTGCTGCTCCAAGTCCCACCTGCAAATTATGCATTGTGAAGACATCACACAGGATCAGTGTGTCCTTGTGAATGGACACAGGTGAGGGATCTGCTCAGCTGTCTGGTGCCACGTAAGCCTGTGCTGCCAATAAGGCAAGGTAAGGACTACAAACTTCCTTAATTACCTTTGAACCCAAACAGTGGTGAAGGCTGAGAAAACCTATGGAAGGGGTAGAGGTCTATACTGAAGACCACAGAGAGGTTCATATGAAGATGATCCTGCTCTATGCTTAGGTTGCTGTGTAGTACACAGCTCCTATTCACTCTTCTCACACCAGACTTTCTCTCTTCCATATAGTGCTGCCCAGGTTTGAGGTCCTGGTGAAGGTTCCAGAGATGATCACTATTAAGGACAACGAGCTTCCAGTGTCTGTCTGTGGTCTGTGAGTCACAGAGCTCCAGTAAATCTCTCTTGCTTATCCTTCACTCTGCCTTTTTGCTGAGGACCAAAAGAAGTGCTCGGGAAGGTTTTTAAACTTTTTCCAGGCATATAGTGAACACTTATTTCATTCTGTCAGTCCTGAACATGTGTTGCTTGACCTGAACAGTCAAAGTGAAGGGTCTTCCCTGTGTTCCTTAAAAGATTATGTCAAACAAATCTGCATCTTCCTCTTCCCAGTTTATTTCACATTTTCTCTTTCTGTCTTTACACTTCTTTAGTTAGAGCTTCTCTGCCAATACTGAACCCTCAAATACTCCAAGATGTCAGATCAGACATCATTTAAATTGGTGATGCTAACCCAGTGTTCTCATTTTTAACTCTCTCATAAATCGCTCCTTCTGATTACCTGGTTGCCTTTCTATTTCTTCAGTGAACCCTGAGCAGATTGTAATACACAAATGCTCCTGGCTGAAATAATTTTCTGAAGTCAACCTTTTCTGCAGAGATGTACCGCCTAGAACAGGGTGAATGTATCTTCCACGGATGATGGAAGAATCTCACTATGGAAGTGATGGAAATTATTAAAATGTCAGATTAGTCATCCTTTAAGAAGTATTAGGAAATCATCCACAGAGGTCTTTAAGGAGATGTGTCTGAGGGTGACTGTGACTGATTGTCTCCCTATCTGATACATTGTTTAACACACTGTGATTAGGTACACCTATGGGAAGCCTGTTCCTGGCTTGGTGAATGTCCAAGTATGCCGGAAATTTTCCCAGTCTGCTTCAAGTTGTTATGGAAAGGAAGCAGAATCTGTGTGTGAAGAATTCACTAGGCGGGTGAGTCCCAAGATCAAAATGTAGTGTTTTTTCTGAAGGTTAATGGGCAATGTTGTCTCAAGAAAGATCAAATATGTTTGGAGATAGTAGGGCATCAGAGATAGCATTCTCTCCAGGGAAAAGCAGAGAATCTCAGAGGAAGGCATTCTTAACAGAAAGATCATTAAACTGGAAACAGAACTGATGATGAAAGCCTGACCCCATTGAAACTAGTGACAAACCACCAGCTGCCAGCCATGAGGTCTTTGCTATTGTTCCACAAACTGAGAAAAGAATCTTTGAAGGAATTTTTTAACTGTGAGAGGGACTGACTGTGAGCAAGGAGCAAAGATGAGGAGAAAACAAGAAGGCTGTATAGAGAACAAGGAACAAAGATAAGGTGGTATTGTATATGGGTCAAGTACAGGAGAAAGAGCAACAAGATAAAGAGAGAAGACAATGGAAGAAGCAGGAAGAAAATCAAATCTAAGGCAGGAGGGAATTAACAAGGAAACCAGTGTGGCCCTTGGAAAACTGCGTGTCAGGTACCACATGGAACACAGAAAATATGTGGACGAAACACTAGGAAACAGGGTGAACACAAGTTCTGGTTTTGGAGACAACCCTTGCAGAAATTCTGGAATTTCATGAACAGAAGTTAAGCATGTTGGTTTTGGGCTATCTATTCTCATTCCTCAATGCACAAACTTTGTTCACAGAATTCCGATTTTCTCTCCAATTGCTCACTTAGGCAGATGCTCGTGGGTGTGTTTCTGGTGTGGTGAGGACCAAGGTGTTTCAGCTCCTACGCAAGGGATATGAGATGAGCATTGAGGTACAAGGCAAGATCACAGAAGATGGCACAGGTATGTAGGACATGAAGAAGGCAAAATGATGGCAGGCCATAACAGGAGCAAACATGTGGAAGGCAAACATGTGGAAGGTGGAGTAACATGACTAGAAATTCATTAATAATCCCTCTTTACTGTGCTCTGTCTCAGGAATAGAGATGACTGGAACAGGCTCCTGTGGTATCACATCCACCATGAGCAAAATCCACTTTGACCTGTTGGACTACGTGTACAAACCAGGGATCCCACTCTTTGGGACGGTAGGGAACTTCTGAGACCATGGGCAATGAGTGGCACAGCAAACACACACGTGCACAATCCCATCAGATGGAGTAGTGGGTGTGTGGGTTACATGGTTCAAGAGGCAGCTGATACATGGTGGATCTCCCAAATGAAGCTGGCCGGGGGATTTAAAACTACTGAGAAACTTAGGATCCTAATAGATCATTTCCATAGGCTGACTGGTTTGTTTTGCTGAGAATTTTCTCAGTTGTTCCCTCAGACAATTCAGGGCATGCCTCACGCATTTCCACATCTTTTTCCTTTGTTCTTCTCTATCAAAAAATATTCTGCTGGCAAGTAGGAAAAGAGGGAAGAGGATGTATTACTTGGGAATTGTTTTCTGTTGCTAGTCTAAAACCTGAAGTTTGTTATTGCTTTGTTAGGTGAAGCTGGTCGATGGTACTGATACTCCACTTGCCAATGAAACCATCACGATTACTGTGGGTGGAAACAAATACAGAGGGAATTACACTACAGATGAGCAAGGACAATCCTGGTTTTCCATAGACACCACCAGCTTCACAGAACTCTCCCTGGAAATCCGAGTGAGTGGCAGAGACAGGGGTAGGCCTCTGTCTTTCTCTTCAACAGGAGAAATGTCTGTCCATGGGTTATCAGTCTTTTCTGCCAATTGGAAAGTAAGGCAAGTTTCTTGGTGGGTCACCTCACTTCTCTGTGTCTTCTCTGCATGTTATCCACAATCTCCTAAGAATGTGAAATATAGAACATATCCAAATTTTTTCTGTGGACTTTTATGTGACTTTATAGCTGATTTTGTTTGGCTATGAAACTTTTGTTTTTCCTTCTCAGGCAGATCATAAACCTGAACTAAACTGTTATGACAGCGACTGGATGACACCGTCCTACGAGCATACCACGCGCAGAGTAACTCGCTCTTACTCCCTCAGTAAGAGCTTCCTCAAAATTGAGCCAAAGCCCGGGACATTAAGTTGTGGCTCCTCAACAGAGGTCCAGGTGCACTATATCTTCACACCAGAGGCCATAGGGGAGCAGAAGAAAATTGTCATTTATTATTTGGTAAGACCTATTTGGGGTTACTTTGATCTACAGTCACAGAAAGTACTGTGTAACCTCTAGCTATGTTCCATGATGAGCAACCAGAGCACTGCTAGATGGCCAGTAATGATGGAGAGCATTTGAAATGGAAAGCGTGGCCTGCAACACTGCAATCTAAATAAGCTCCGCTAATCTTTCTCTTTTCTCTGTCTTCTATGTGCAGAATTTTGGGAGACCACAGTAATTGGAACAGACTGTAACATTCTGGCATTAAGAACGATGAATTTGTTCATTTTGGGGATCAGAAAAGAGAAACTAATTGAACTGTGACCAAACAATGACATGTCAGTCTCTCTTGGGAGAACAGGAAGATTCAAATGAATATCCAAATAGAATGTCTTTCTCCTTAAATTTGTTTTTCTGGTTATCCCATTTAATGACAGTAGCAGAGAAGATGAGAGTGGCTTTGGAGAACAATAAAAATATCAGTGGAACAGACACTACAGTTCCGGTGGATTGCACAGAACATCAGGGGACTTAGGCTGATATGCAAAAAAAGAAATAGAAACCTATGCTAGAGATGTCTATGTGCTTATTTTCAAGACTTCTAAAAATTCATGGAAGGACAAGATACATGTTTATCCCAGTTGCCTGGGAAAAGTGATTTTAATTATGTACATACAGCGGGTAAACAAACAGTAAAAGAATTTCCATTTTTACAGATGTGGATCCCACATCTTGAAATTCAAATATAGTGTTATGGAATAAATATTCCATATCAAAAGTAACTGAATAAAAAACATTTTTGACTGTGCAAAAGGAATCTTCTTTTAGAAATGAGGGAATTACAGGAAGCATTTAGGCTACTGCTTACTGCCTGACTCCAGGTAGCTTGTTCAAGCTCTTATTCTTTGCATCCTGTGGTCTTCTGTCCCAACTTTGTGCATGTATAAAACTAATCCTGGTGAAATTTTTCTTCATACTGTTTCATGATGCAACTGAGAGCAGAATGAGGAAACTTTCTGACCTCCAGTCTGTTCCAAATCGTTAGAAATGTGCAGATGACTCCAAGAGTTACGTGTGGTTAGAGGCAAAATGCATTTGAACCTGATCTATATATGTAATATGTACAAAAGCATGATCCTCCTGGGAACAAATATTTTTGTCTCCAGAGACCCAGTAAATTCCAGCCTGGCACTTGTTTAGCATCTTCTTGGTGTTGCTCACACTCTTACAATTAACCCAGTGAACATTCCTTTTCCTTTCAACACTGGGAACAACAATTCCAGGAAGATTTCTCTGTTACAGGTGATGGCCAAGGGACAAATCGTATTAGCTGACACCCATGATCTGACTGTGAATCCTGGAGATGGTGAGCAGATCTATGCCTTTTTAGCATTTCTGATGGTAATTTGGGGCAGGGGGGATATAGATAAATTACTTAAATTCAAACACTGAATTTAACGTTTCATTCAAACTTTGCATGTAATGTTTGAATTTTCAAAATTACGTCTTTTTAGATGAAGTGGCTTTGGTAAGTTTTGTTTTCTCTGAGTTCTAAAAGGTGCTACTTTTTAATGATAAAATGTTAGAAAATTCAACCAAAAATAAGTATAACGTTTTAGCCATTTCCTAAAAACAGCACTTTCTGATGGCCACTCTACCCTATTCTGATTGTGGATGCTTACCACTGTTGTGAGAATCACTTGTACAACAAGTAGGAAAAATGTGTCTCCATTTCTTTGTCTCTCTCACTACCCCTAATTTTTTTGTATTGTTCCTGCCTTGTACACATGCAAACACATGCATACCTATATTCTAATCAAGACATTTAAATTTATTCACATAAATATCCAAGGATTACACATTTCAGTAAGAGAGACAGGCTGTGATGCAACTTTAAATGTATTTTGAAAATGAGAAGAGGGAAGACATTTTGTAAGTCTGTGAGAAGGAGTTGCACTGCAGTGGATATAAGCAGATTATGGCAGTAAAAGATCTCATGTGCTGTACAAAGTTCTGTATCTTCACTAGTAGCAGTGACTGAACTCCCACCTGGGCTAGTACCAAGGGACGTTCTGTCACCTTGTCTAGATTGTGACATAAAGCTCAGGCCCTGACAGAGTTTTCCAGCACAGAGGGGCATTTTCTACTGTGTTTGGAGCAGTAGTTTGGTGTTCCAGATAAGTGCTTGCTTAGCAGTAACTTTGCCAAGTTATTCTTTCAGCCATTCTTTGCATTTCTTCTGCCACCCTTTGCAAGAAAAGGGTGCCATTTTTTTTTTATGCCTCAACTATCTTTTGTAGGTCTTAGAGCTTGAGGGGAAAAAGAGGCTTAGGAGCATAAAGAAATTATGCCACATGTTAACTGGGGAGAATCTAGAAGGCAGGTAGAGGCCCTCCAAACTTGTGTGTTTTGTCAATTCACAATCAGTCTTTGAATGCAGGTGTCTTCAGCAGTAGCCATAAATTTTAGTTATGTGACAGTTGGCCAGCCCCTGATAACTAAAAATGTTCATCAGGAGTGAACTTGACTTTTTTTAATCTGGGGAAAGTAAATGCATATACTGGAACCTCTTACATATTGAATAGCCTTTTGTTCTCTCTGTTAGCTTACGGGACATTTCGGTTGAGTTTCTCTGTCGAGGCAGCAATTGCTCCCGTGGCACAGATGCTTGTGTACACCACTTCACCCAGTGGGGAAGTCATTGCCAGTTCACAGGATTTCCAGGTTGAAATGTGCCTCCCCAATAAAGTAAGTACAAGTCATGGTTTGTGCAACCCATGTTTGTCTTATGGACAGCAGCTCAGTTTAGATTTGCAGAATAAAGGCAGAATTCACAATGGGTTCATGAAACATTCTGACCAGATGTTGGCTGAGGAGTGGTGGCCAGAATAAGCTACAAAGCTATGAAAATAAAAAAAAGGGGAGCAAGATAGAAGCAAAAAGATAATCACTCATCCTTATTAATTACATTGATCAGAGATGAATATCCTTTAGACACTAGCTGACCTCAGTTCACACAGCTAGAAGTGTCAGAATAATAATGTAACAATGTCTGGAAAAGTGGTTACTTGAACTTCCTTTTGGATTTGCAGGTGAGATTGAGTTTTGCACCCAAGGAAGGTCTTCCAGCTTCCAACACACATCTGCAACTCCACACCTCTCCAAGATCCCTGTGTGCCCTCCGTGCAGTGGACAAGAGTGTTCTCCTTATGAAGCCTGAAAATGAGCTTTCTCCCAGCTCTGTGAGTCTTGGCTACTTTTGGTAATGAGCAAGTACAAGAACGATGCAAGCACTCACTAACAGCACTATAGACATGGGGCTATGTATTTTTACACTTGTATTCCTTACACTTGGTTTTTAGAAGGTGGCATTTACCAGTGGAGTTTAGGCTGTGTCTGTCCCTGTAAGTGGTGACCTGCTGCATTGTTCCTTGTTATTTGCATTTCCCCAGGTATATAATCTTCTCCCACTGAAGGAAAGCCAGGGTTATAGCTTCAGGGAGTACTACTTGGAAGAAGACAATGTCAATCCATGTGTGTCACTTGACAATCTGTCATTAAATGGATTTCTCTACGTACCCATTTCTTCTGATGGTGAAGGGGATGCCTACGACATTCTCAAAGTAAGCACCAGCCTTTCATTTTTCTCTTTTGTTCCCTTTTTGTTCCCTTTTTCCCATTCTCAAAGTAAGCACCAGCCTTTCATTTTTCTCTTTTGTTCCCTTTTTGAATTCCCTCCTCTCTTCTTCTCCTGTGCCCTGAAGGGCTTTTTAATAAAAAAAAAAAGCTCATTTGCTATAAACTTGCTTATGCTTGTATGCAAGAAAATAACCAGGCCCAATTCCCACATCTACTTATCCCATACATAGTTACTGAGTGCTTCTCTAAACCTTTAAAACTTTGAAAGGTCTCCTCATAGTAGACACAGCTGCAAATGGTCTTGGGTAGGGAAACAGTCCTGAGAAGTTACCTCTAGTGCCATAATATTGGAAACTCCTCATTCACCTTTTTGTGAAACCATTTCTCTGGTTTAAAAAGGTCTTCATTAAAGCATCAGTTAATTAGATAACCCACAAATCCATGCATTCCCACCCAAAGAGTCCTGCACAAAGTTTTTTGGGTACCCTCACTCCAGTACATTTCACACATGCCATTTTCATGCAGGCAGCTGTCCCCAAGGTAGGCCTGTGGCCTTACCTTTCCATCTGATCATGCCAGGATTTGGCCTTAGTATGAGAATAAGATAATAGATACTCCACATCTGTGTCAAACCAGCCTATCTGAAATTTACATACAAGCCTTTGTTATTCTAATCAATACCAGACTTAGGTACATCCATTCTTGACATACTAAATAAAGTTTATTTTCAAACCATTTTTGCATATCTTTTGTTCTTCTTTCTCTTTGTTTAATAGGAATTGGGCTTAAAAGTCTTCACTAGCAGCAAGATCCATAAGCCTGAACTCTGCGAGCATTACCCAGAACACATGATGGAAAGGAGTTACAGTGGTTCTAGTACCTTCTTGGTTTTACCTCTCACACAACCTCCTAAAATTTACCACCCTGCTTCTTTCCTTCCCTCTTTGAATCTTTGAATATTAATTACACAGGCAGATCAGATTGTGTCCAGATATGCTGACCTAATTCAGGATCCTTCCCTTCTGGTCCTAGTCCTGCCATATGAAACTGATTCACCTCTGCCTAGATCTTCCCAGGCAGCCGGATGTGCCTGGCTAGAACTGTGTGTGCTTGGTGACTCCCATGCCAGCCCCTACAGCAGCAGGGGGCTTGTAGGCACTAAAGGAGTCTTTCAGCACAAAGTAATGGAGGTTTTTTCCCATCATATCTGAGTCCAGCTATGAAAGCCTAAAAAAGGAGCATCTGCTTCTAGGCAGCCACATTCTAGCAATAGCTAGAGGAGCAACTAGGGCGAAAGTGGGCCAAGACAAATTAGAAAGTGGTACAATTTCATGGGTTGATATTTTACCACTGAGGGCTGAGAAATTTGGCTCTGTTCCCAGTTTCCCCATTTACATGACTATAAGGGGCTAGGTAGGTCATGTCACTTCTCGGCAGATTCAGTGACTGTGAAGACATAGAGAATGATACTGCTTTTTTTTGCTTGCTTTCTTAAACAGATCTGAGATTATAAAGACTATATAAAAGACTCACCTATATTGCTTCCAGTTACTGACTTTTATGCTGCAGTATCCCAGCTCCAATTAAATAATTGTAGCTTTTGGTCCAATGACAGCTTCTAGCCTCCTACTCATAAGGATCAGATCTTTGGTTTTGAAATGGAGGACTTGTCATCAGACTATGGCTCAAGACAGCTGTCTGCTTTGACAAGATGTAAAGTCTTCTAAGGCTGATGGAAAAGTCTTTCATAAGGCACAGCAGCATGCAACACTGTGAGATGGCCAGAGATGTAAAGACCCATTTTCATTTTTAAAAAATTCCTAGATGGAGGGCTAAGTGTGGCTTCTGTTTCTGGTCACGTATAAATGCAATCAGTTCTTCAACCAGATTATTAAACTGTGTGCCACGGTAACACTGGGGACAGTAAGTTTCACATTTGGTTCTGTATTGCTATAGAAATATGCCCTCGTATTGTCATGCATGGTTCTTTTGGCACTGAGGGGTTTGCTGGCAGTGGGGGAAGAATGCTTAACTTCATCCAATCTCTGTAAGAAGAGTAGCAACATTAAGAAAAATTAATTACTGAGATGGCAACAGAGAATTTTATGTTTCCAGTGGCCAAGATGTCAAAGCTATTCTTTCAGTTTTAAAATTTGACCTAAGTATAACAGCTACCTGGAGGGGAAGTAGTTGTCCTGGTTTAGAATGGAGTTTGACACATCTTTTCCTTTCTTCCTGTCATTGAATAAATTTGCTAGTCTCTGCAATGAATCTGCATGGAGAATTGAGTTATGGCATGGCAGAAGATATGGTTGATGGCAATCCGATGGAGACTGTCCGGAAGTACTTCCCTGAGACATGGATCTGGGACATCGTTTCAGTGAAGTAAGTGTTCAAGAGAATGTAGAATGTGGTCACTAGGCCAAAACCTTGGACTAGGTTAAAGCCTCGGTGGATGTAATGGTATTTCAGTGAGAGGAGTATTTCTAGTAGACAAAGGGATTTTTAAAGGAGATTAAGTATAGGATGCTTTAGAGGAACATGTAAAAGCCAGTGCCTATATCCCAGCTGGGCATGGGTTTGCTGTCAGCAGATGTTGCTCAGCAGGAGAATAGATGAATACCAGAATACAACTGAAATCTTGTTCTCTGTCCCTCACCAGCTCTGAGGGAAAAGCTGATCTAGAAGTGACCATCCCTGACACCATCACTGAGTGGAAAGCCAATGCATTCTGCACTTCAGCAGACACGGGCTTTGGCCTGTCCCCAACAGTGTCCCTCAAAGCCTTCCAGCCCTTCTTTGTCGAGCTCACCATGCCCTACTCTGTGGTGCGTGGGGAGTCCTTCACGCTGAAAGCCACCGTTTTCAACTATCTGCCTGCCTGCATCAGGGTAAGGGAGGTTCATGGCTTTGCTCAGCCTAACAGCCATGGGGAGACTCCAGCAGGTCATTTTTAACAAGGTGTACCAAGCCAGATGACTGATCTGCAAATGTAATTTTATATAGGTGTACATATGTACGAATCCTTGTTGTATTCAATGAAGAGGGAGTTTGTTTTCCTGCCAAAGTTTTGAAAGCTCCATTTGATTCAAAGATTGAAGCTCTTCTACTGAGACCCCCAGCCTTGTCATCACAAATTTATGTCACTGTTCTACAGAAATAGAGAACCTGGGTTCTTCACAGATCACAGAATCATTGCATACCCAACTGGAAATTCCAGGTTCACCTGGGCAGATATTTGTGTTCAGCCTTTAGTCTCACAAAACTTCACAGAAGATTTGCTGGAGTGTGCAGACTTCCTGTAATTTGTGGCTTCTGTCCCTAAAACACTGAGGACAGCTATATAGCTTCACCATTCTTACCTGCATTTTTTTCTAACAAAAAGACAAGAGAAAATTTGGGAAGGGATTAGTACATAATCTCAATCACCTTTGCTTAGTTTTTTATAAATACAGATTTTTATTCTAAAATCAATGAAGCTGAAACAAGGAGGGGCACTTATCCAGTCATTCCAATGCACTCTCACTTATGTCCCTGTATTTCCTATTTTGCTTGCTATTTTCAGGCTCTTTACTCCACTTTTCCTTGTTCCCTTATTTTGCTTTTATTTGTTCCCTTACTAGCTTTCCCACTGCTGGTATTTTATCTCTTCACCTAACTAATTGTGAGGGAGATCTTTAATTCATGGCACAACTGGGCCTGTGCTATTCATTTTCCCAGAATCAATTTCCTTTCCAGACATGCTGTTCTCTACACTTACCTCCCTGATCTCCTACAGTTGTATAAATTTCAATAATTTCCTCTTTTATCAGGCAGTTCTTGCTCTGCAATACCCATAATAGGTAGCTTCACTGCCCATTTTCATGTACTGCATTGTCTGCAATAACTCCAGCTTCTCTGCAAGTCCAGACCTCATAACCCTTCTCTGTACAACTGGCAGGTCAGCGTGTCTGTGGCCGAATCTACGGATTTCCTGGCAGTACCAGTGGGGAAACAGGAGGAATCCTACTGCATCTGCGTGAATGAAAGAAAAACTGTTGCTTGGGCAGTAACACCAAGATCTCTAGGTAAGAGACCAGATGACAAGAAGATACTGGGATCAGATAGCAGTGTATGGCACCAGATCTCTGGTGTGAGGAGCTAGGTGAAAGGATCTTTTCTATGTCAGAAGTCCAGCCCTGAGGTTGAGACACTACACTGGGTGTAGTGTTTCCAGGTTCTAAACAAATTATGTGTTACAGGCCACGGCTTTCCCAACATTTTAATAGAAATCACAAATTCCCTTAAGGCATGCAAAGAACTCAAACATTCCAGTTGTGGAGCTAAGAATGTCTTGTCTTAATGTGTTTGGGTCTGAAATTATTTAATGAAAGCTTACTTTCTCTGAAGCCTCCCTGAAAAAGACCATTTGATTTATGAGACCTTCCCCATCACTACTCTTCATGCTGATGGACTAACACCTGCTTGGGTGGCCATCACAAAGGAGCTGCATGGATCTGGATCTGGAAGGCTGCATCTGGATCAAGACAAAACCCTGTCTCAAATTTAGTTCTCCTCTTGGAAAAGCTTCTCTGTAATGCATCACAGAGTTCCCAGCACAAACACAAACTTGTATTTCCCTGGCTCTGCCTGGCAGGGCTGACTGACCCCTGTTTCCTCCAGGGCAGGTGGAGTTCTCAGTGACCACTGAGGCCCTACAAAACCAACAGCCCTGTGGGAACTACATTGTGGAGACCCCTGAGAAAGGGCGGAAGGACACGGTCATCAGACAGCTGCTGGTGGAGGTACGTGGGCTGCTTGTTCTGGTGGCACAGAAAAGTAGCAATAGTAACAGCCAGAGCTGCTGTGTGCTAAAGGTTTTCTGGTTTAGCCATAAGAGCAGCAATAATGGCTTGTGGGACTCTTATTCTGCAAGCCCTTACAAAAGAAGCACTGATAAATCTAACACAGGCCAATAGAGCCCATATCTCATAATGCTGCCATCTCACAGTCAAAGAAGGGTCTTACATTACATAGAGGGACAGGAATAATAAGGCAGGCAATAATGACAGGTTTTTCTGAGACATGTCATATCAGAGATAAATGAGAAATCCTTGGGTTTGCCTGTAATAAATCACAGGGAAAGGCTGTGAATAGAACACTAGCCAGAAAGCTTATGCTTCTCCTCCAGCCCATGGCCCATTCCATCTGGAATATGGAACAGTCACTACAATCTACAAATATTTCTAAACAAAACTACCATCACTGTTTTGAATTGTTTTTATTACACTTCTAAGAATGTTTAAAACAGTGTAACTAACCTTTCATTTTTACATTCTTTTGTACACTTCTTTTCTTAAGTAGTGTTCTGCAATGGTAAAAATACAGCTTTTCACATGCTATGTTGCCAGTCATAAAATTAATCCTCAGTATAAGATTCATAGTGATGCTATTAGCAAACAAAAAGTAACAGCTTGTTGTATAGGGAAATTTATATAACAATAAGTCCTCCTTACATTGCAAACATTCCAGTTTTCAGTAAGGCAGAGCTGGGATTCATGGAGCTTCAGGAAATGTTTTGTTAACTGGAATGTAATAATGGAACAACAGTCCTATCTGCTAGGTGGCTTTTTTTTTGTTTGTTAGTTTAGTTTTGGGGTTTTTTTTGGTTTTGTTTTTTGTTTGTTTGTTTTGGGTTTGTTTTTTTTTTTGTTTGTTTTGGTTTTTGGGTTTTGGTGGGTTTTTTTTTTTTTTTACAAATGGATTTGAATGTATAATACATTAACAACTGTTTAACATTTCAGGAAATTTTGCTAATTTCACATACCCCTTCAGGAAAAAGACTGTTTGCTTAGTTCTTTGAAAATACATGAAGATAGAGCACTGTAAAATCTTTTCTCACAGGTGTCAGGAGAATGTAAATTATTGAACAAGTATTAGAGTTACTTCTGTCAGGGTGTCAGAGATTGCTCATCCTATCCTCTTATTGTAATGTGGCAATTAATCTACAGCAAGCCCTGACAAGATGGAATTGGAGATTAGCATCCAAGGCTGAACAATTAATTAGCAGAGATGGATTCAGTGTAAAATAATTGGGCTGAATTGTCTTGAGCACATGGATAGCAATATTCCCTGCAGCAGGCAGTACATCCCAGAGAGAGAGAGAGAAGTGAGTGTGCCAGAGGCCCCAGGGCATCTTCCTGCCCCTCGAGAAACCAAGCCTCATTGAGAGCTCCTTGGGAAAAGGGATTTTTTTCACCCAGGAATTTCTCATCTGGAAAGGAAAATCTTTCAAACAATTACAGTCTGTACGTTCTCATTTCCTGTTGGAAATCAAACAAAACAATGGATTTCTCATTTAGTTGCATGTCAGAATGACATACTGAAACAAACTAGATGGTGCCTTTTCAAACAAAAGCATTTGTTTGTCACAGTTTATCCAAAAAACTTTTTCTTTTTTTTCTTTTGTTTTTTTCCTGCTCTTTCAATACTTTTCTGTCTTTTCAGACTGAAGAATGAGAGACAATGTATTCTGATTGTGAGAAAGTGAAGACAATAACACCATTGTTTACATGCTGGGAAAAAATATCAGCTGGCAAAAGCTGGAAACCAGTAGTGAAACAATGGGAACTCTTCTATTTAGAGGTTAAAAAATTGGTGCAGGGATCACACAAAAATAAATTCTGACAAAAACCAGTTTTCTAGTAAACATTTGATTCCTGAGTTTTCTGCAAAATATTTTCACCCATCTCAACAGAAAAGACGAATTCTTTTCTGACTTTCAAAGACTAGACTAGAACTTATAAACTGGTTGACTATGGCACACATTTATATTTTGGTTGCTGTAGCACGCCACTTCTAGGTGCATTGGAGTGCTCTAGCTGCCACCAGCCAAAGTTCTTGCATACATATTCTCCCAGTATGCCAGGCACTCAGCCATCACCACAGCCTGGAGAGCTCTGCTATACTGGGCCACAGGGAGTGGCATCTTGGATGACCAGGTCCCGTGTCCCTGTTGGTAACATCACCTTGCATATTATCTCCACCACAACCTGTGAAGCTGCAGGGCCTCTCTCAGTAACAAGAAAGAAAAGAAAATGTATTACATTTCATACTTATAATTAGCCAGTATGTTGCGGTTCTCAATTATCCTCAGTTTAGCACATGGAGGAGAAAAATTTCTAGGCAATTTTCTAAGAGCGCCTTTTACTTTCCCTTTTGACATTTCTGCCTTTCCTTTGTTGGTGTTGTTTCTCATTTTTTTTCTTTTTTTTTTTTTCCCCTTGCCCTTTTCCCCAAGCCGGAAGGGACTGAAGTGGAAACCACATACAACTCTGTGCTCTGTCCATCTGGTAAGAGCCATTCTTTTCCAAAACTTTCTTTGCTGAGGTAGAAACTAAAGACAAAGGGGAAATAAAAGGTTTGTGAGTGCCCCACTCTGAGAAGAAATGTGTAGGGATCTGATAAAATTGAACAAACTAGATATACGTCCTACCATTAGTGAAAACAATTCTTCCTGTAGAAGAAGAGCTGAGGATGTAACAATGTCTACAATTAGAGAGGGGGAAGCACATCTTTTAGGAAATGAGGCTGGCCAGGTCAAGGCAAGAAGAAAGTATTTCGGATTTGATACAGTTATCTCTAATGCCTTTCATTTAATTGATGTAAAATCAAAAACGGGACTCTGCGGTAAGTCAGGTCTGCCCACCAAAGCAGAAAAGGCTAGACAAATAGGCTGGAAAAGGTGTATTTGTCACTCAAAACTGGTTGATGGTGCCATATAGAAGACCATGACAACCTGTATGTGAGGGTGTTGCAGGCCCAATACAAAATTTGCAGGATGGGAAACTTCATCAACAAAATTACAGATTAATGGATTTGTTGAAGTCAGGAAATCCTTCTTCAGGTGTCTCACCCGTGGATAGCTGCTACCCATGCATTGTAGATACAACTGGAAGTGTAACCAAATTAATGTGCTTTTTATCCCAGAAGAGTCAGTGTTGCAGACATTCTCCTTGGCTCTCCCAGAAACTGTGGTGGATGGCTCAGCCAGAGCATATTTCTCAGTGCTAGGTAAGTGAAACCTCCTCAAAGTGTCACATGCTATTTTGAAACATTGACGCTTCAGCCTGTGCTCAGTCTAATGGCCAATTTATGCTGTGAATTGTCCCATTGCCCAGGTGACATCATGGGCACTGCCATGCAGAACCTGCACCAGCTCCTCCAGATGCCCTTTGGCTGTGGGGAGCAGAACATGGTCCTGTTTGCACCCAACATCTACGTCCTGGACTATCTGAACAAGACAGGGCAGCTGAGTGAGGAGATTAAATCCAAGGCCACAGGATACTTAGTGAGCGGTAAGCTTTTGCCTTTGTTCATCCCTTCCCTTGGCTACTGGATAAGGAGACTGTTGGCCACTGGCCTGGATGATCTGTTGGAGGCTGTCTCTAGAACAGGGTACTTGCAGGTTAGGGGTATACAATACAGTATCTTTAAGAAGGAATCCTATGTTCATTTGGAGGTACAGTATAAGAGACAGCAGCATCCAAACAGGAACACAGAAGAAGTCCAGGGCTGGCAATAACTCAGGATTTCCTTCCATAAGAAAAGGGTTATATGAACTACATAAATCAGACTATAACCATTAATCATAAGTAGATCTTGAATTCTCCTTAGGATTGAGGTGTGAAAGTATTGCTCACCTTTGACCAGGGCAGAATTTTACCACATTAGCTAAGGCATGATGACAGACACAACATCAGTACATATGCACATGGTGGGCATCTGTCGACTAGCAAGGGGTGGTTGTGTCTCAGTTATTTTTGCAGAAAAATTGCATTTCCTCCAAAGAAAATTATCCTGTTTCCTGAATTCCTATCCTATGTAGGAGTCACGTTTTTAATCACTTCTCCTCTGGGAACCATTCTCCCATTTCTCTCAAGTCTGGGATGTATTTACCTCTCCTCATGAAGTCTTGGGCAGAGAGCAGCAATGACCACAGATAGCCAGCTTCCAGGTGTTTTTGGAGAGAGGAAGAGCCCAAGAATAAAGATATTCAGAACTGGAGGTTTTCCCTGAACTTCCTTTGTGATACTGAACAGCACAGGTCACATTTGTGCCATAGCCAAGGGGGACAGTGTGTCCCGTGTCTGCTGCATTTCACTTGCATGGCTCCTTGAAAAGCACTGAAATATACTGTGTGGCAACTGAAATATATTTTCACTCTTCATTTCAGGGTATCAAAGGCAATTGAAGTACAAACACCGGGATGGTTCTTATAGCACCTTTGGGCCAGGTTATGGGCAAGTTGGAAATACCTGGTAAGACTTCAGCACCTCTGGCTTTTTGCTTCTGTTTTTCATGCCCTCTTATTCCTCAGTGTTCTCTTGTACTTGGCCATTGTGGGGTTTGGAATGGAGGTGGAGATGAAGTTAAATGGGCCCTAAGACCTCTGATGGATACAGGACCTACTCAGGATGTCTTGGATCCCTCTATCACTTTCAGGCTCACAGCCTTTGTCCTCAAGTCCTTTGCTCAGGCCCGGCATCACATCTTCATAGAGGAGAAGCACATCCAGGATGCTTTGAACTGGCTTACTCAAAAGCAGAAGGAGAATGGCTGTTTCCGGAGTTCTGGGATGCTCCTGAACAATGCCATGAAGGTAACAAGTCTGCCTGGTTGGCTGCACATGGGCTTTGTCAGGCTGGAACTTGACCATAAGTCACTCTGGCATCAACAGAGTTATTTCAGCACTTGGGGTGTGGGAAAGAGTGAAGAGTTATATATGTGGGCTATCACAGAAGCAGGAAGAAGTCAGCACCATCTTCTGAAGGACTCAGCATGAAAAGAAAGCCAGGGAGAATTTGTCCTTGCAGGATGTAGGTATGTATCACAGGGAGAAGCCAGTGGTGCTGTGTGAGATCAACAAGTACTTGTGTGTTTCCCTGCAGGGTGGAGTGAATGACGAGGTCACACTGGCAGCCTACATCACTATTGCACTGCTGGAGATTCCTCTGCCTGTAACCGTACGTGTCTGCATCCCAACCTGAGCCACAGATGGTACTAACCTGCCCTACTAGTGTCCCCACGCCCAGATTATCTGTTCTCTTTACTTTTGGAAAGAAGAAATCCTGTCTGAATAGTCTTTTCATTTAAGCCTAGACTGAAGGAACATCTTCCTCCATTTTTCTCCCCTGTCCCATCCTATATACACATTTCACTTAACATTTTTCTGAGTTCTTTTGTGGATGATAATGGATTTGCTCCATACAGCTTGGATTGGCAGTGAGTTAAATAATATTTAATTCTCTGAAGTATGCCAAATAGGTTTTCTACACCCACAGAAATCTCCTCATGTTTCTTAGAATAGTACAATCTTTTTGAACCACTCTTTGGCCTATTGGGCAGATATAACACCACAGGTCTGTATAAAAGGATAGCACTCTCAGGTATTCATTGTCATTTTCTCTACTTCTTCTGGATGGTTTTGTGGGAAATCCCCATCCTTAGGGCTTGAAGAATAAGGCACACCTATAGGGAATACCATCACGGCACTCTGTGGAAAGCCTAAGGCCTATTGAAGAGCAGTGTGGGTTTGGTCATTCTGCTCCCCTCACTTTGAGACAAGGTGGTGGTGCAGGTAAAACTGGGATATGAACCACAGCAGAAGGACTGCTGAGCCAGTGTGGTTGCCAGGCTGTTGCAATCCCTCTGCTCCAAATGTAGTAGGGAATGTTCTGTGTCCAAAGTTTTTTCCTCTGTAGCAAGAACAAGCAGAAGGAATTATTTTGTCAGTAAGGTGACATGGATGGCACTAACTTCCCCAGAAGAGCATTATTTCTTTGTTATGTGTTGTGTTTAGAAGCCAAGCTCTTAGGCAGAACCATATTGGATAACGAAGATGTTTTCCAGCTCCCTGTCTGAGTCCAAAACTGCCACTGAATGTGAAGGAAGGGGTTTACCACAATCTGAGTGGGATATGGGGGCATTTCAAGTTAAGCTGCACGAACTAAGATTAGCACAGTCCCTTAAGTAATTAAGGTTCATACAGAGTATTTCTATAAGTAAAATAAGCCATATTAAACCCTGATAAAAACCTTAATAGCACTGTCCTTAGTATATGTGTCCACTGTCACATCCTGTCATTAGACTGCACTCGTCCCCAGCATTTACCTTACAAACAGTAGTAGGCACAGACACAACCAATTTTAGTTTTATTCTTTGCTTTCTTAAAACCAGCTGAACTGCTTCTCCAAAGGGGATCACAAAAGATTTCATCTTCCAGTACATACACAATGAAATTCAAAGCACAAAGTAACAGAAAAATATGTCTTTTCCTTCTAGACCCTTTATTAAGCTGTAAATGTGCTGTTTGCTTTCAGGTCATGGCATGCTCTCCCTGCAGAGCTACTTTTTCAATTTTATAGCAGCTTTTCCATCACAAATGAGGAGTAGTTGTGTCTTGCTGAAAGGTTGTGGCACAACAGTGTCTGTAAGTCTTAACAGCATGTAAAGTAGCTACATTTTACTTTGCTGTAGTGATTGCACTCTTAAAACAATACATGCATTGCTAATGTGAACATCACAAAAAACATTCCAGAAAATACAAAAAAATGCTCTCTTGTGCAGAGATAGAGTCCACCAGCAAACTAGAATCTATATCATTTTCAGCAAGTGAATTTTTTTGAAAATGCCCTGGAAAAGAGAAAACAAACAAAAAGGAGAGGATAGAGCAGAGGGTGAAAGCACAGAACAGTTTCAGGGTGATAGCTGGAGGAGGAAAGCAAGTATTCAGTACACCTAAAGCAAGGATATATTTCAGAGAACTCCTCTTACCCCAGAACACAACCAGGCCAATAATTCTTCTCAATGAAGAATAACTGGAGCCCTGCTTCACAGTCTTCAAATCAAACTGGGAAAAACGATTACAACAAGACATGTTAAAGAAAAGTAGATTCAAGGTAAGTATCAGCCTTTGGCTGTCCATTTGTTCTAGGAATTATTAGGCCTGGAGAGAAGGGAAACATAATGGTAAAATCTTTGTCAGGCCAGAGAATGGGATGCTAAGGGTCCACAGCTAACATCCCTATTCCTATTGTTCCAAGATGGAGCTCACTATGATCACCTTTAGCTCAGTCTCTCTCTCCTTCTAGCACTCAGTGGTGCGGAATGCTCTGTTCTGCCTGGAAACAGCAGCAAATGAGAAAGAAAACCATGTGTACACCAAGGCACTGCTGGCATACGCCTTTGCCCTGGCAGGGAACAGGGAGAAGCGGAAGGCATTGCTTGACTCTCTTGAAAAGGAAGCTGTGAGAAAGGGTGAGTGTTCCTGGTGGGACGTGGCTCTCACCAGCCTTACACCTTCCCTTGGTGGAATGGCTTTTGTTGGTGGGGCTTTTGTTGGTGGGGCAGGCCCTGGCCTCTGTGGGTAGGGAGAGGTGGAGGGAGAGGAAAGACTTGTGCAAAGGGATTACTTTTCTGAGAAGTCCCTCTCAGGGCCCAGTCCTTCTTCTCTGCTCCGTGGGAGCTCGCCAGGGAGCACCAGGCACCATCCCCTTGGTGCTGAGCTCCTGGGTGGCTCTGCTCCCATCTCTCCTCAGCCCACTCCTCTCGCCACGCCAGGCACTGCTTAGCAAAGGCTTGGCAATGCCCAGGGACATTCCTTTCTTCCTTCCAGGGCGTGGGCTCAACACAGAACAAAGGTGACCTTGCACAGCACAAGGCATGCCAGTCAGAGAAGAGATGGGTGTCTTGAGAGAGAAAATGAGCATACAGGGCATTTTGGAGGCTGCAGCACAAGTTCTGAGTTGTCAGGAAAAATCCTGTAATCACTTGGAACTAATCTGGCTAAGTCAGGCTGGACAGAGGGTTTGGCCAAGCAGTGGACTGTAGCCCATAAACGTGTATGTGGAGGACAAAGTGGTGTCTAGGCCTGAGGCTCAGCAGTCTCGTAGTCATTGTAAACCTGCAAAATGTGTAAACCTGACCCTTCCCACTTCACCCTGCATGACAGACACATGCTGGAGGCTCTGTCCTCCCAGCTGGATCAAGCAGCAGGTCAGGAAGTCCTTTGCAATATTTACTGGTAACAGCTGATGTTGTCTCTCTCCCTGCCTCCTGTGAAGATGGCTCTGTTCACTGGCAGCGGCCTGGGAAGGAGCCCGAGGCCGATCTCCCGTTCCATCGCTACCGAGCTCCCTCTGCGGAAGTGGAGATGACGGCCTACGTGCTCCTGGCTCACCTCACCTCGCAGCCAGCCCCTGCCCAGGAGGAGCTGGCATTTGCATCCCTTATTGCAAAGTGGATCAGCAGCCAGCAGAATCCCAATGGAGGCTTCTCCTCTACCCAGGTGAGCTGCTTCCCTCCGGCCACCTCACACATCCAGGTCAGAAGATAGGACATGTCAGAGAGCCAGGTGGGAGCACAGGAAGTTTTGTCAGGAAGGTGGGAACTGTAGCCCTGCAATAGATCCATGCAGTACCTCCCATGGTTGCCCGGTTTCTGAGAGGCTACAGACAAATATGTCAGGTAGTGCCCCTGGGAAGGGAAATATGCTGAAGCTGCTCTTTCCCTGTGTCTTTTCTTCTTAACACTGGAGAAAGTGAGGATGGAGGGGAGGATGCCAGCTGGCAGAAAGGGCAGGCTGTAGGAGGACAGGCTGTGGAGAGGCTAATTGCATCTCCTGCTGGGATGCTGGGACTCATCTCTTTCAGGACACAGTGGTGGCTCTCCAAGCCTTGTCCCTGTATGGAGCTGCCACCTATGCCAGGAGCGGGGCAGCTTCCAAAGTGGCCCTGCGATCTGGAGGGGACTTCCAGCAAGACTTCCAAGTGGATCCCAGCAACCGGCTGCTGCTCCAGCGCGTGCCCCTTCCCCAGGTGCCGGGGGAGTACAGCGTGGAGGTGTCTGGTGAAGGATGCGTCTACCTGCAGGTGAGGGTGATGGGGACGGCTGGCATCCTGGGAGGGGAGCCCCTGGCCGGGCTGGAGAGGACAGAATCATAGGATCATCCAGGCTGGAAAAGAGCCTGAGATCCTTGAGTCCTTCCATTGAAGTAGAGGGGAGTAAAGAACAGGAGAGAGGGGAGAAGTGGATGGCTGTGGGTAAAGGGAAGAGGATAGAAAGAGTAGAGGAATGTGGAAGAGAGAGTGGGAGAGAAGCTGGAAGGCTGTGCAGTGTGGAGGAGCTGTGAGAAGTGGGGAGGCTGGGTGTGAGGGGGTCCCCTCTCTCCCACGTTGAGCACGCTCACACACGCTCACACAGAGCTGCTGGCTGTCCCCTAGACAAGCCTGAGGTACAACGTGCAGCCCACGCAGGAGGAGGCGCCCTTCGTGCTTCATGTGCACACAGTCCCAGAGGCGTGTGTGGACTCCAAGGCTCACAAGGTCTTTGACATTGGCATAAATGTCAGGTGAGTCTGCGTTTTGGTCTGAGCTTTCCTCTGGAGCCTTGGGAGCTGGGGGAGGTCTGGTTGGTCCCAGGGTGAGGCAGTGTGAGAGTGCAGCACATTCCTGGGTAGTTGGGCAGGAGGCAGCTGTTCTGCAAGGAGAAGCTCTGGAGGAAGAACTTGTCCTGCTGTGTGGGCAGCCCAGGGCTGGGCTCGTGGGAAGCTGCGTAGATGACTAGGAGAACCTGGCACAGCTGGAGAAGAAGGTGCTGGACTGCCAGGACTTAGTGGGGTGCCAAGTGTTATGGAAAAGCTGGAAATGTACCCAGCCCTGAGCTGATGTGCACTGGATCTTTGTTGCTTGGTTTCTCAGTTACACAGGGGAGCGCAATGTCTCCAACATGGTGATTGTTGATGTGAAGATGCTGTCAGGATTTGTCCCCTTGAAATCCTCAGTGGGGAAGGTAGGGTGAAGCATTTCTTTGAGTATTTCTGTTTTTAATATGAGGCATCAATTTCTTTTTATATAAATTAGCATTTAATTATTTTCCTGGTACCTTCTTTACTCTTAGACCTGTACATCTTTTCCTCCATGTCTTCCACCCTTCAGCTCTGGAGTAGGGGTGCATGAGGGATGCCAGTAGCAGCATTCCCTTTGCACTCTCAAGCTCTTGTGGTAGCTTGCAGTTATATGTGCTGTTTAGCCCCAGATGGAAAGATGGAAAGAGACCATCAGGTCTAATATCTGGGACTCAGGAGCCTTGGGAGATATGTGACAGCCATGACAATGCTGGTCCCTCAATTCATTTTTGTGTCAAGAAGTTGAAAGAGCCTGAGATGGTGGGAGCTGGGGGAAGTCTTAGTATGTGGGGCTTCATAGAAGAGTGTTTGACAAGTCCCCTAGGAAGGACACTTCCTGTGCTTTACTTCTCAGCATCTACATAGTGAGATTTTAGTGGTGGGGAGAAACTGAGGAGGATTGATTAACTTCCCTTCAAATCATCAACCTCCTCCACATCTCCTTCTTCCAGCTCTCAAACACACGGTTTCACCAGATCCAGCGAACAGAAGTGAACACAAACCATGTTTTGCTGTACATCGAACAGGTGAGGACTGACCCCGGGCTGCCTGGGGCACACACTGAGCTCTGCAGCACAATGGCAATAGCACAAAATGGAGATGAAGAGCACTGCTAAAATCCCTGGAGCATGGGTGTCCGAGGAGAGTATCGGTGATCCTCCAGAGCATGGATGGCCAGGGAGAGCATGGGAACCTGGGGTCAGTGCAGAGGCACAGGGGAGCCCCTGCAGTGCACAGCCCCCCTGAGCCTCTACTGCTTCCCTTCCCCAGCTGGGCAGGGAGACCCTCAGTGTCTCCTTCACGGTGGAGCGGGACATCCCCGTGCGGGGCCTGAAGCCAGCCCAGGTGAAGGTCTATGACTACTACGAGACAGGTGAGTGCCAGTAGTGACCATGGGAGAGAGGCTGGACAGGGGGTCACACGGAGGGGCACGGGAGCTGTGGGGACCCACAGCTGACCCAGCCTGGCACCGGCACCCCCTGTCCCTGCCCTGAGCTCTGGGAGTGCAGAGGGACTGGGGTAGAGCCATGGATGCTGGGGGTCCTGTGTTCATTTCTGGCCCTGCAGTGTGGCTGTGCCTGTGCTTCCAGGCAGACCTGCTGCTCCTTGTGCCTCTGCTGTCCTGGCTGCTGTGGCGGGGTGGCAGTGCCAGAGCTGTTTGTCCCCACCTCAGCCCAGTGTGCTGGGAGGATGTGTCTGAGCAGCCCTTGGCTACACCGGGGTGGAGACCTGCTGGAGCTGCCTGTGCGGGTGGCTCTGCCTTGCTTCCACTGCCCCCAGACAGGGCTGGGACTGGGGCTGCCTCCATCCCAGCTGGGATCTCTGGGGGAAACTGGGGATGGAGGCACCAGCCTGCTCTGGGGGTCTGGGAAAAGCATCTCTGTGGCACCCATCCCTCTGCCAGCAGTGCCAGGGGTCATGACAGCTCACTCTCCTTTCCCTTCTGTTTTCCAGATGAGTTTGCCACACAGGAATACAGTGCTCCCTGCACCTCAGGTAGGGTACTGCTTCCTTCACTGCTCTCTGCATCTTCTTCATTATATTTTTGGTCTTCCAGCCAGCACTTGTCTCTTCCTGTTTGTATTTGGATGACATTGGCCCAACTTACAGGCACAGATCTTGTGTGTAAAACAGAGACCCTGTGAGTTACAGAGATGGCTAGTTTGCCTTAAGCTGCTACTATCTGGAGGAACAGCTCCTTCCTG
This sequence comes from Vidua macroura, assembly GCF_024509145.1. Classification (NCBI taxonomy): domain Eukaryota; kingdom Metazoa; phylum Chordata; class Aves; order Passeriformes; family Viduidae; genus Vidua; species Vidua macroura. The sequence continues at coordinate 75,551,148 of NC_071572.1, read as the reverse complement.
CTAAGGTTCTTACTGCCCCAGGTCCTCTCAGGAGACAGCTGTGCCTCATAACCCTGGGCAGGCAGCCCTCAGTCTTGATTTGGAGTCTCAGCTGTCAGGACAGAATACTGTCGTCTTTGGGGGCTTCTCTGCAATGCAAGGCCATGCGTATTTGGCTTAGGAGCACAGGTAATTTAGGAGCTCTGACCAAGGTTATTTCCCCTGTCCTATATGGAGTCTTCCAGTATGAAGATTGACAGGTCTTGCTTTCCATCAATTGCCCAGTTTCAGGTGTTTGGAATACAGAGGCTTCTGGAAAGCAGAGTTCCTGGGAAATGGTTTTTCACAGGACCTGATTGTGACAGCTGAGAATAGATTTGGAAAAAGTTATTTGGACTTGGAGAGGGCTGGTTGGTGGTAAATGGTGTCATTTATCTCCTTTTTTTTTTAACTGAAAAAGCAGAAGAGAGCCTGAACTCCCACACTTCTATTCCATAGTGCTTGTTAATCTGAGCTGTGTCCATAGGTACAGCTGTTTTCTGCTCATTCTGGACCTACAGCCTCCCTTCATAGAAAAAAGTCCAAACATTGAGTGGACAGTAGAGCATTTCCAAAGGGTGTTTTGGTGTGGTCTGGTCTGCCAGTGTGAGACTCATGGGGAAACCTTAGATTCTAGGCTACTTTTCCCCAGTTCTGTTAAAAGGCAGAGATTTTATCTTCCTTGGAAAGGGGGATGGGGAATTGCTACTTAAGAGGCTCATCCACTAGTCTAAATGTACAGAGGTGGCCTGCACTGACTAGAAGGCAGATCTCAGTTGCCAAGCTTCCTTCCCTGCCCTATATAGTAGGCGAATAGAGTGCAGCAGATTTCTTCCACTCTTTGCAGAGAAATAAACAGAACATGTCTCACTGCTACACCCACCAGCTTTTCCTGTTTGCACTGTGCTCCTGTGTACATCTCAGTTGTGACAAATCCCTCTGCTTATCTCTCCCAGTGGGTCAGGGAGAATTTCAGCCCTCTCTCAACCTCACACTCCCTTGAAGGTGACACAAGTAATAAGTGCTGTGGATGACCCTCCATCCTGGTAAAACAGCAACTCTTTCCCGTACTGTGCTTCACACACAACCTGGCTTCCACATCCATATCTTGCTCACACCATCTCTCAACCTTAGAAAGCAGATAGACATATCTCTCTGACTCCTGTTCTCTCCCATCTTCTTTCATCCTTGCAGAGGAAGTAGACCAGAGAAATTATTGAAGAACACTCCCAGATGCTGGAACCTGCCTGCCTCACCACCGCCACCACAGCCATTAATAATGCCTGCATGGAATCGAAAGTGAACTTTACAAATAAATTAACTGTATTCACCAATGATTTTTGAACAGTTTGTTCCCTGTTCTGATTTTTCCTGCTCATCTTTCAGTCACAGCTTTAATCTCCCTGGCTTCTTAGGTTAAAGAGTAACCCATCTAACAATGCCTGTGTGCAGGGAAATAAGGCTAACAAGTGAGGGAAAAAAAAAGAAGCCAAGGGGTCAGCCTTTCTAATGTATCTGTCTCTGTGTTATGTTCTCTGAATTTATCATCTGAGATTCAGTCTAATCAATGGAGAAGGATAGGTAGTTCTTGGGAGCAATTTCTCTACCCTGGCTTACAAACCAATTGAATTGGTCTCTACAGAGGCCTGTCCATGTCTCCCACCATTAGGCAGTGTAGAGGATCAACTAATGTTACATGAAATTCAGCTTCTGTGATCCTCCCTGTAGACACCCCTCCTGGGATTGTTTCTTTTTTGTAGAAGAGTGGGAGGAGACAGTCTGCCCTCTTCAATGATTAGAGAGTGCCATGGGGGCAGGAGGGATGTGTGCATGCATTATGGCCTCAGCTGCTGACTTACAATGGCTTGTTCTCCACTTGAAGCTTGAGCTTTCTTGTGGAAGTTTCCATTATCTCATGTCTGCTACTTTTGGGAGATTCCCAAGGAGAAGCTAATGGCATTTGCCACTAACCTACCTGCCTATGCTTAATTTAAATGGCACATTCATTTAAATCACATAGCTGCTTTGATGAAACTGTCTATAGGCCTCTTAGACACCTCCAGGAATTGATCCCCCTTTCTTCATTTTGTCTCATGAATTTGTGGTTTTAACTTTTGAATGCAAAAAAAAAGATGTCACTGTTTATTCTCATGAAATGCTTATTGTTAGGTATCATGGCATGTTGTGTATCCAAAGTGTGCACAGTTGGCTGTTCCATCCAATTTTTGGTTTAGTATGCCTGTACAAACAGTGTCATTGAGAATAAATAAAATTCTTCATCTATTTTGCTAGATATTAATATTATGTCACTTTGTCTTCTGTGATGTTTGGGGTTTAGACACTCAAAGCCTTTTGATACCTCATATTTAGATGAGACTGTGGAATGAACCAGCTTCAGTGACATCTGAGCAAAATTTCTAATACAGCTAAATTACATTTTGGTTTGAATTAGAAATAATATAGCCATCCATTTTTTCTACCATGAGGCAATTGTTTTTCCAGAGAAAGGAGGGTCTGTATTTGTGAAATAAGCTGTTGACACAATTTCCCACAGCATTCTGGAAAAACTGACTGCCCATTGCTTGGAGAGGTGCACTGTTTGCTGGGTACAAAACTGTCTGGATAGCCAGGCCCAGGGAGAGGTGGTGAATGGAGTTACATCCAGCTGGTCACCAGGGGGGTCCCCCAGGCCTCAGTGTTGGGGCCACTCCTGCTTAATTATCAACTAATTGAGGGGATCAAGTGTACCGTCCATCAGTAAGTTTGAAGGAAACACCAAGCTGGGTGGGAGTGTGGATCTGCTGGAGGGCAGGAGGGCTCTGCAGAGGGATCTAGACAGGCTGGATCCATGGGTCAAGGCCAGTGGTGTGAGGCCAAGTGCTGGGTCCTACACTTGTGTCACAACAGCCCCATGCAACCCTACATGGTTTAGCAGTGGACTGAGCAATGCTGGGTTAATGGTAGGACTTGACTTTAAAGCCTTCTCCAACCTAAAAAAAAAAAAAAAAAATCTATGAATGACACTCTAAAGGTCCCAGTCCCTCTCTGATTTCACTTTAGCTGTTTAGAAACAAGCAGACCCCGATAGAATGGGAAAGTCCACAGGTCTTCACTTCTATCTGGGCTGCTGCAAAAGATCAGATTGGACAGGTTCACAGTGTCCTTGCACCTCACAGCAGTGATTTCACAGTGCAATCAAAGGCAATAAGTGATAAGAGGTTTATGTCCAAGGATCACCTTGCAGAAAACACCTTCTGTAAAGGCAGAGTGACAAACTTCCAGTGCATAATGGATGAGATATGATGTCCTCTCTCCTTAGAGAACTGGCAAGTATGGAGAAAAATCTCCAACTCCCAGTCTCCCAAAAGCTGTCTGCCTTCTGGTATTCCTGAGGAGTTCCCAAACACCACCTTGCCATGGATGGCTCTGGATTGAAATCTCAGGCCATGACATGGATAGGAAGAGAGACAAGCATAACAGTAACAGAAAACAAGGCCAGAGACATCTGATGAGAAACAAGAATTAATTTATTTATAGTGTTGCTTCTTTTTTTGCTTTTGAGGTGTCCTCCTCTAATATTTCAATAACTCTCCCTTAACAAGATCTTCTAGGGCCAGACACACATGAGCTGATACAGCAAGGCTCCAACAAGATGCATTCTTCAGGAATTTCCTTGTTCAGCCTTGTCTGGAGGTGGGAAAAGGACAAAGTGAGATAAATATTCTGATGAGTGGTATCCAGAGCCCTGGATATCACTGTGTTCTGGTGGCTTTGTGAGTTCAAGCCTGTTAAACTATAAGAAACTCCTTCACCTAAAAATGCCGATAGTTGCAGACAGATTACAGAATGGGAATGACTGGACACATTCAAAATATCTATGCTACAGAAAGGGGAGGCAGATTTGTCCTGGAGATACATTAGCTATCCAAGCACACATTCTCTCTCAGCAATTGCCCAGTAGGGGCAGTGAAGAAAATGTTGAGAGTACACACAGGCCAAGGAAACACAAGGAAACAAGAAAGGCTCTAGTTCAAGACAACCTGCAACAGTCCCTGCCGGAGCATCTCAGTTCTTTGTGTGCACCTACCTGAGGTGCAGGGAGCACTGTATTCCTGTGTGGCAAACTCATCTGGAAAACAGAAGGGAAAGGAGAGTGAGCTGTCATGACCCCTGGCACTGCTGGCAGAGGGATGGGTGCCACAGAGATGCTTTTCCCAGACCCCCAGAGCAGGCTGGTGCCTCCATCCCCAGTTTCCCCCAGAGATCCCAGCTGGGATGGAGGCAGCCCCAGTCCCAGCCCTGTCTGGGGGCAGTGGAAGCAAGGCAGAGCCACCCGCAAAGGCAGCTCCAGCAGGTCTCCACCCTGGTGTAGCCAAGGGCTGCTCAGACATGTCCTCCCAGCACACTGGGCTGAGGTGAGGACAAACAGCTCTGGCACTGCCACCCCGCCACAGCAGCCAGGACAGCAGAGGCACAAGGAGCAGCAGGTCTGCCTGGAAGCACAGGCACAGCCACACTGCAGGGCCAGAAATGAACACAGGACCCCCAGCATCCATGGCTCTACCCCAGTCCCTCTGCACTCCCAGAGCTCAGGGCAGGGACAGGGGGTGCCAGTGCCAGGCTGGGTCAGCTGTGGGTCCCCATAGCTCCCGTGCCCCTCCGTGTGACCCCCTGTCCAGCCTCTCTCCCATGGTCACTACTGGCACTCACCTGTCTCGTAGTAGTCATAGACCTTCACCTGGGCTGGCTTCAGGCCCCGCACGGGGATGTCCCGCTCCACCGTGAAGGAGACACTGAGGGTCTCCCTGCCCAGCTGGGGAAGGGAAGCAGTAGAGGCTCAGGGGGGCTGTGCACTGCAGGGGCTCCCCTGTGCCTCTGCACTGACCCCAGGTTCCCACGCTCTCCCTGGCCACCCATGCTCCGGGGGGACACAGGGCTGTAGGGCTGGCTGAGGGGCAGGGGCAAACCCTAGAATCATTCCCCATCCTCGAGGAGGCTCTGCTTGTGGGGAAATCTGAGCACAGGGTGCAGGGAATGCTAGCTGAGGGCTGGGAGAGAACTACATTTAAGTCTAAAAACTTAGAGTTTGTAGTCAGAAAAAGACAGTAAAATATTCAGTCCCATTCTTAGCAGAGCCATGGTATTTTTGAATCCCAGATTTTTGCTGTATGCTGCCAAATTTACCAATGCCTGTGTTTCTGCCTCATCCTCACCTTTTCCAGGTATAGTAGAACATGGTTGGTATTCAGCTCTGTACGCTCAATAATAGGGTGGACTTCCAGCTGAAGAAAGAAGAGCAAGATTTTACTACATTGAAGGTGGTCTCCCTGTGCCCCTTGCACAGCCCCGTGGGTGGGATGTACTCTGGATGAAATACTGCAGTACTCAGGGAACTAAGTACTGGCAGCACAGAACTGCCACCTGGGTGTGGTCTCCAGCCCTCCCTTCACCAGGCTGGCTGAAGAAGTACAACCTGGCTCCAGAAGAGCTTCAGCACTGGATCAAACACAGTGATGGAACAATTAAATGAAAATATGTTCCTTCTGGCTTGTTAGTTATGCACCACCTTTATTTTCCAGTTCATGCACCTAATCAGCATCTCAAACAGTTACCCAACACCTAAAGAGTCACGATGTTATGTTTTTAGATCAGCAAAGGGAAAAAGGGAAACAACACTATTTTTGAATGTAGACACAGACAATGTTTATGGGGAGCTGTTGGGACACAGTGAAAATAAAAGTGCCCATCATCAGGCTAAAGAAAAAATTACTCATTCTATTTTTTCTTAGACTGATCACGTCTTCTCCCCTTGTGCTAGCCTTAAGCCATGTATGAAAAGAGAATACCATACACGTCAAATGTGCAAATGACAGTGACAAAATCAAGCTGAAGCTTTGTCGTGTGCTACAGATATTTGAAAGGTGTCTTGAATATAAGAAAGTGGATGTTTTTTCTTTGTATTCAGCACTGGTGATGCTGCACATTGAATTCTGCACTCAATTTTGGACCCTCACTTCAGACCTTGGAGCAACTCCAAAGAAAGACAATGATCTGGAAAACGGACTGGAATGTAAGTCTTATGAGGAGCGGCTGAGGGTACTGAGATTGTTTAGTCTGAAGAAAAGGAGGCTCGGGGGAACCTTATTGCTCTCTACAACTCCCTGGAAGGAGGTTGCAGCGCGGGGAGCGACAGTGTCTCCTCCCAGGCAAATAGTAATAGAACAAGAAGAAATGTCCTCAAGTTGCGGCAGGGGAGATTGATGTTTAATATTAGGAGAACTTGATTCACTGAAAGAGGGATTAAGCATTGGAACAGGCTTTGTGGGAAAGATGTGAAGTCACTATTCCCGGAAAAAAATTAAAAAAAGAGTAGATGGGGCATTTTGTGACATAATAAGTAGTAAGGTGGTATTTGGTGGAAAGCTGCAGAAGGAGAACTTTTCCAACCTTAATGACTCTATGATTCAATGTTGGTTGTATGACAAACAGGCTCCTACCTTCCTCACTGAGGACTTCAAGGGGACAAATCCTGACAGCATCTTCACATCAACAATCACCATGTTGGAGACATTGCGCTCCCCTGTGTAACTGAGAAACCAAGCAACAAAGATCCAGTGCACATCAGCTCAGGGATGGGCACATTTCCAGCTTTTCCATAACACTTGGCACCCCACTAAGTCCTGGCAGTCCAGCACCTTCTTCTCCAGCTGTGCCAGGTTCTCCTAGTCATCTACGCAGCCTCCCACGAGCCCAGCCCTGGGCTGCCCACACAGCAGGACAAGTTCTTCCTCCAGAGCTTCTCCTTGCAGAACAGCTGCCTCCTGCCCAACTACCCAGGAATGTGCTGCACTCTCACACTGCCTCACCCTGGGACCAACCAGACCTCCCCCAGCTCCCAAGGCTCCAGAGGAAAGCTCAGACCAAAACGCAGACTCACCTGACATTTATGCCAATGTCAAAGACCTTGTGAGCCTTGGAGTCCACACACGCCTCTGGGACTGTGTGCACATGAAGCACGAAGGGCGCCTCCTCCTGCGTGGGCTGCACGTTGTACCTCAGGCTTGTCTAGGGGACAGCCAGCAGCTCTGTGTGAGCGTGTGTGAGCGTGCTCAACGTGGGAGAGAGGGGACCCCCTCACACCCAGCCTCCCCACTTCTCACAGCTCCTCCACACTGCACAGCCTTCCAGCTTCTCTCCCACTCTCTCTTCCACATTCCTCTACTCTTTCTATCCTCTTCCCTTTACCCACAGCCATCCACTTCTCCCCTCTCTCCTGTTCTTTACTCCCCTCTACTTCAATGGAAGGACTCAAGGATCTCAGGCTCTTTTCCAGCCTGGATGATCCTATGATTCTGTCCTCTCCAGCCCGGCCAGGGGCTCCCCTCCCAGGATGCCAGCCGTCCCCATCACCCTCACCTGCAGGTAGACGCATCCTTCACCAGACACCTCCACGCTGTACTCCCCCGGCACCTGGGGAAGGGGCACGCGCTGGAGCAGCAGCCGGTTGCTGGGATCCACTTGGAAGTCTTGCTGGAAGTCCCCTCCAGATCGCAGGGCCACTTTGGAAGCTGCCCCGCTCCTGGCATAGGTGGCAGCTCCATACAGGGACAAGGCTTGGAGAGCCACCACTGTGTCCTGAAAGAGATGAGTCCCAGCATCCCAGCAGGAGATGCAATTAGCCTCTCCACAGCCTGTCCTCCTACAGCCTGCCCTTTCTGCCAGCTGGCATCCTCCCCTCCATCCTCACTTTCTCCAGTGTTAAGAAGAAAAGACACAGGGAAAGAGCAGCTTCAGCATATTTCCCTTCCCAGGGGCACTACCTGACATATTTGTCTGTAGCCTCTCAGAAACCGGGCAACCATGGGAGGTACTGCATGGATCTATTGCAGGGCTACAGTTCCCACCTTCCTGACAAAACTTCCTGTGCTCCCACCTGGCTCTCTGACATGTCCTATCTTCTGACCTGGATGTGTGAGGTGGCCGGAGGGAAGCAGCTCACCTGGGTAGAGGAGAAGCCTCCATTGGGATTCTGCTGGCTGCTGATCCACTTTGCAATAAGGGATGCAAATGCCAGCTCCTCCTGGGCAGGGGCTGGCTGCGAGGTGAGGTGAGCCAGGAGCACGTAGGCCGTCATCTCCACTTCCGCAGAGGGAGCTCGGTAGCGATGGAACGGGAGATCGGCCTCGGGCTCCTTCCCAGGCCGCTGCCAGTGAACAGAGCCATCTTCACAGGAGGCAGGGAGAGAGACAACATCAGCTGTTACCAGTAAATATTGCAAAGGACTTCCTGACCTGCTGCTTGATCCAGCTGGGAGGACAGAGCCTCCAGCATGTGTCTGTCATGCAGGGTGAAGTGGGAAGGGTCAGGTTTACACATTTTGCAGGTTTACAATGACTACGAGACTGCTGAGCCTCAGGCCTAGACACCACTTTGTCCTCCACATACACGTTTATGGGCTACAGTCCACTGCTTGGCCAAACCCTCTGTCCAGCCTGACTTAGCCAGATTAGTTCCAAGTGATTACAGGATTTTTCCTGACAACTCAGAACTTGTGCTGCAGCCTCCAAAATGCCCTGTATGCTCATTTTCTCTCTCAAGACACCCATCTCTTCTCTGACTGGCATGCCTTGTGCTGTGCAAGGTCACCTTTGTTCTGTGTTGAGCCCACGCCCTGGAAGGAAGAAAGGAATGTCCCTGGGCATTGCCAAGCCTTTGCTAAGCAGTGCCTGGCGTGGCGAGAGGAGTGGGCTGAGGAGAGATGGGAGCAGAGCCACCCAGGAGCTCAGCACCAAGGGGATGGTGCCTGGTGCTCCCTGGCGAGCTCCCACGGAGCAGAGAAGAAGGACTGGGCCCTGAGAGGGACTTCTCAGAAAAGTAATCCCTTTGCACAAGTCTTTCCTCTCCCTCCACCTCTCCCTACCCACAGAGGCCAGGGCCTGCCCCACCAACAAAAGCCCCACCAACAAAAGCCATTCCACCAAGGGAAGGTGTAAGGCTGGTGAGAGCCACGTCCCACCAGGAACACTCACCCTTTCTCACAGCTTCCTTTTCAAGAGAGTCAAGCAATGCCTTCCGCTTCTCCCTGTTCCCTGCCAGGGCAAAGGCGTATGCCAGCAGTGCCTTGGTGTACACATGGTTTTCTTTCTCATTTGCTGCTGTTTCCAGGCAGAACAGAGCATTCCGCACCACTGAGTGCTAGAAGGAGAGAAAGCCAGTGATTAGAAGCGTCAGGAGAAACGAGGCTTTTGCCTTACTAAAATCACATCATTCTACTGAACTTTCACTAGGGGATTGCTGGAAGGAGCTCTAGAAACAAGTAGGGTACAATGTCTCCCAGACATAGCAAATATGATAGTTCTTATACCACAGGGCTCAACAACCAAGTCATTTTTCCAATCTGGAGCAAATTCTGGTCAGGACTGTGTTGACTGACACAGCACAACTGGCTCAAGTTGGGGTGCAGACACATACAGTCATGGGCAGTGGAATCTCCAGCAATGCGATAGTGATGTAGGCTGTCAGCGTGGCTTCGTTGTCCACTCCACCCTACAGGGAAACACAAAGGTAGATTCTGACCTCACCCACCTTCATATCTTCAGTCTTTTCCCCCACTCCAGTAGGAGCAATGCTCTATTTTGCATTGCAGTCCTTTAGCTTGCCTCCTTCCTCTTGCAGCTGGTGAGAAGGTATCACCAACAAGTACAGAAGGCTGTGTGGCTCCCTCCCCAGTGCTTGCCATTGGTATGGGAATATCCCATCTCCCTATGTGCTCAAGAAGCTCACCTGGCCCCATCTGACTTCTGACTCATGGCTAAGTTCTAGCCTCACAAGAAACAACCAGGCAGACTTGTTACCTTCATGGCATTGTTCAGGAGCATCCCAGAACTCTGGAAACAGCCATTTGCCTTCTGTTTGTAGTACAGCCAGTGCAAAGCATCCTGGATGTGCTTCTCCTCTATGAAGATGTGATGCCGGGCCTGGGCAAAGGACTTGAGGACAAAGGCTGTGAGCCTGAAAGGGAGAAGAAGAAAGGGACTGAGCAGGCCTGCTGTCCATTTCAATTGAGAGGGCCCACGTGCACTTCAGCTACCTGAAAACAGGCAAGAAGGCCTGAGAAACCAGTAAGTCAGATCATATGTATATTATATCCTCACCCCAAAAAATTCTGTCCAAAAATTGCTTTCCTCTTTGATTTTTGTCTCTCATTTTTGTCTCTCATTTGGCTCAAAAACCCTGTGATCTCTTTGTGTTGAGGCTACAGTTTGAAGGACAATGATTGTTGATCTGTCTTTGAAAATAGCTCTTTGAAAAATATCAGTAATTGCATGCCAATTAGTTAAATATGCATAACAGAAGTCCTCAAAATTACAAGGAAGAGTAATTAAATTCCCACGAGCTCATGGTCTGCTGGTAGAACTCTTAAACTGTAAATCCATGCTTCCTGGGTTTCCCAGAACTCCCCTAGAATTTTAAAGTAAAGCAGAACATGTTAAAAGAGTTTTTGTTAAGAGCTGTTGCAAGCAGTCATGGAAAAGAAGCAGGCATGTGGTAAGACGCCAACATGCTGTCAAAAGCCAATTACCATTTCAGAAACTAAAAGCAAACTGAGGGTGATGAGTTCTTCCATTACTATCCTGACTTAAAATTGAAAACACGTGACAATGATATACAGGAGCAAGTCAAAACTTTAGAATAAGTCAAAATGGCAACACACATGCTCCTCCAGCCTGTCTTTGCTTAGTAGCGTACAAACACATGAAAAAAAAAAAAAACATTCAGCACTGCTCTTGGATTATCAACCTTTCCACTTGTGTTTCCTCATATGTTTCCATATAGAACCATGTTTTCCAGCAGACTTCTCAGCAGATGCTAGTCTAGAAGAACTGACACTGCAGCTTTTCAGCCTTCTTCACTCAGGGTGAAGGTGCTCCCTTCTTATCCAATTTGTCTCTATTTCCTTTTTGTTGGTAATGGTCCTCGGAGCTGCTGGTGGGAGGAAGTACTTCAGCCATAAGCTGGCCGATGTAGCCTATTTATTAAGAAGGAGGCAGCATAGGGACTACACCAGCTCTGGAATGCCTGCTGGTCTACAACAGCATTTCCTATTTACTGTCAGGCAGTATTTACTATAAATGTGTGGTGAGAAACAGAAGCATATTGGAGGGGCATAGGTGACATTGAAATCTCACCAGGTATTCCCTGGCTGGCCATAACGTTGTCCAAAGGTACTGTAGGAGCCATCTTGGTGCTTGTAGTTCAGCTGCCTCTGGTAACCTGCAATGGAAAGATAAGGCAAGATTCAGATGCAAGAAAGAGTCTGCTGAGAGATGGGGAAATAGAAAAATAGCTCCATCAGCAAAAGCAAATTAGAGAGGCATAGGCCAGTCCTAATCTAACCAATATGAACTACTGGTACATGTCCAACTCACTTAAACAAGGAAAAGCAACCCCTGCCTTTCTTCAGAAGGATGGCAGGACCTATAAATGACAATGAATAAGTCACTGTAGCAGTGACAACTCCACACTGCATTGCCACCCCATGAGAAAAGTACTTGCAATGATCAGGTACAGTAATGATTAAGCAACACAAAATAATAAAGAAAAAAGCAGCAAAGGGCCCCCTCAGGCATACAGCAGAGACATCTGTGTATGAGAGAAGACCTCTCTGGCCAGCATCTGACAGACCCACTCCAGGCAGGATCTGGAAAAAAGCCAAAGCAGAAGCAAAATCCATGTCTCAGCTCACCGCTCACTAAGTATTCCGTGGCCTTGGATTTGATCTCCTCACTCAGCTGCCCTGTCTTGTTCAGATAGTCCAGGACGTAGATGTTGGGTGCAAACAGGACCATGTTCTGCTCCCCACAGCCAAAGGGCATCTGGAGGAGCTGGTGCAGGTTCTGCATGGCAGTGCCCATGATGTCACCTGAGGAGCAGGAGATACCAGAGAGATGCTCACAATATTTAGGGTGGGCTATCAGAATCAGAGGAAGCTACTGAATGACAGATGCAGGAGATATCAGAGAAGAACAAAAGATAATCTGGCTTGATAAAGATCCTGGACCAAAACATAGAGCAGCAGATAAAAAGAAAAATGGGAAATGAGAGAAAGGTTAGGGCATTGTGAGAAGACTGACAAAAAGGCTTGCAGAAAGGGAAAAGGAACAGCACAAACAGAAGGGAAAGCGCTCATGGACAGAAGAGATTAAAGACAAGAATGAGCTGTGCTAGAAACCAAGAGAAAAAGCTGTGAGGTAGGAGGTCAGCACAAGGAGTCAGAAATAGCATACGTTTCTACTGTCAGGCTGTTAACTCACCCAGCACCGAGAAATATGCTCTGCTTGAGTCTTGTACCACATTTTCAGGCAGCAACAGGGAAAACTCCTCTTTCACAGGGACTCCTGAGAAAGAAACAAGGCCCAAACAGTTTTCGTGCAGTTCCAAGAAATGGCTAATGGAAGGGGAGGGGGTCTCAGTGCAACAATAGGAACTCTTCCTATTAGAAATGCCCTGATTTCAGTTACTTCATATTTCCCTGGCTGTAACACAATCTCTGCATGAAACCACTCCCAGCCACTTCTAGGCACTGCAGATCATGTGTCTACAACTTCCTCCTGAGTGTGCAAGAAAATAAGAGGACTTGTAACTCCAGTGCCAGAAACTAAAGAGTGCAGGGATGCAAACATCCATGCTAAATCTGTCCTAGCTCATACCTCGATGCTTAGGCAGGATGGTCATTTCTTTAGGACTTTTTTCTGTCTTATGTATCAAACTCCCTGCCAATGGGGCGTGTTTAGACTACCCAAAAATGTCAGACTACATGGAATATTATAGAGGAAGGCCTCCAACATCCCACCCATCAAACCATACAGGAACAAATAGAGAGTGTGCAAAAAGTGGGCTTTACCTTTTACACAGAGCACAGAATTCTGGGTTGTTTCCTTCTCAACTCCTTCAGGCTTGGATGGGATGAAGGAAAACAAGAGAGGTGAAAAATTAGTGAGACAGGAAATATAGTCAGGAATTCTCATAAGGACAGAGGGATATGTAAAAAGAAAAGTGAGGGAACTGAAGAAGGAGAGGCAGTCACAAACATTCCCTAAAATACAGAGCTCTGAAATAATTTAAGCAAATAAAAGAAATGTGATCCTAAATGACTGGTGTTGTATGTGGAGGAAGGACAGGAAAAAGAGAGGAGAACACTGCAGGACCATCAAATGGATGACCTGCAACTATTGCACACAGTGAGAGTCACTTAACATCCTTGTGACAAAGGAACTGCAGCATTACAGGGGGCTGTGCTGAAAAGAAGTCTGCAGTGATATTTATTGTAATGCTGCAGATGCTTTAGGGGAAAAAAAATGTGTATGTAAGCAATAGAAAGGGAGGATGTAGTACACTGTAGTATCTGGTGACACTACTGATGGCATGTGGTGGGCAAACATTAGGGGGTTTTATGATACAGAGGAAAGCTCAGAATATAGAACCTAACTGCCAGATTACCACCCTCAGTATATGATAAACTATTTCCTATAAAGTTTCCTATAGCAGTTTCCTATAAAGACTATCCAATACTGCCTATAATATTTCCTTCTGTTCCACATCACATCAACTCTTCCTGCAACAGGAAATGGGTAAGCTGTAAAATTTCAACATGTTTTCATGTGTAGTTTTAAGGGGATTTCTCTACAGTCATCAAATTCCCATAGGTGCTTGTGAATTCCTCACCTTCATCCTGGTGCAACTCTTTGTTACCAAACCGTAATGGCAAAACACTCAGCTTAAGAGGCAGTTTACTTGGCCACTGTGAAGCAGAAAGGCAGCCTCTGCTGACTGGCACATTTACTGAGGGTGTGTCAAAAGAAGGAGAGAGGCTGTAAAGACAGTGTATTGAAATAGCAGGTGACAGATGGGAGCTAAAGGGAAGGATGGATTGCAGTAGGAGTCCTGTTACAGCAGAAGACTGGGAAAGTTAATTCCACCAGGAGACACAAGGCACATTATTAAGCCGAAGTCTTTATGCAGCCCTGTTGAAATACAATGATGATGTAAAACCATCATATTGCCATGCTGCATAGCAATGCCGTAAAATCATGGACCAGACCAGGTTAGAAGCGATCTCAAACGATCATCTGGTCCAACCTTTAACAAGAAAGGGAGCTAGATGAGATTATCTAGTATCTATCCAGTTGTACCACTGTGTAAGCTTAAGCCCAGTGGAAAGCTCAGTCCTCCCTTCCCACGGCCCACGTACCTCCACCAGCAGCTGTCTGATGACCGTGTCCTTCCGCCCCTTCTCAGGAGTCTCCACAATGTAGTTCCCACAGGGCTGTTGGTTTTGTAGGGCCTCAGTGGTCACTGAGAATTCCACCTGCCCTGGAGGAAACAGGGGTCAGTCAGCTCTGCCAGGCAGAGCCAGGCAACAGGATTCACTGCTACTTTCACGAGTTTCACCTTGCAGGCTAATGGGTGGAGATTTCTGTCACAGCTGGGTCCTGCTTCTTTCCCACAAAAACCAAGCTCTCTACACGAGCTGTGCTGTCATTGAAAGGTGACTCTCTTTTGGGGACTCTTTCACAGAACCTAGGACACCACAGTGCTGAGTGTGACCAGCCCCATTGCTGTTCAGCCCATTGCTGCCCTGCATGCACACCACAGCTGCTACCACACCAACAGTGAAAATAAAGTGTGAAGATCCCATGGGGAAGACATCTAATCTCCAGGAGCAATGAAGCTAGCAGAACATCTCTGCTGGCCAGCAATGTCTCTGGCCTCAGGAGATGCTGTCCAAGGGCTATAAGACTTGATGATACTGCATGTGATGCCAGACACACACTTGGATCCTATGAATCCCCCAGTCTTTGCTTCCCAAATATCAGTCGTTACCCCCCAGATCAGACACACTCGACTGAAGTGCTTCCCAGGAAAATATGTTGCTCTAATATCCAATACTGAACAGGGAGAACAGCACAAAGAAACTCTTCCTGCAGTTTTCAGCACCCTGAGACCTTTACCTAGAGATTTGGGAGTCACCAGCCAAGCCACGGTTTTCCTCACATTCTCACAGAGACAATGAGATTCTTTCTCATTTTCCACCAGAGTAGCCAGGAAATGAGTAGACTGAGCCAGAGTCACACTGACCTGCCAGTTGTAGAGAGAGATGCAATTAAGAAAGGGTGATCATGAGAAACAGGGAGCTAGGAAGCCATAGAAACAGCTATTTCTTCAGTAGCAAAGGAGGAGGGAATTGGAGTTGTGGGTTCTGCATTTGGAGTGTATAGGAGAAATAAAAAGTCTGGGGCAAAGGGTCTAGGGTTACTGAGAGATAAGGTAGAAGGAGTAGGTGAAGGCAAGGGGTGCACAAGAAGGTACACAGCTACAGAGAATGATTTAAACCTCCCTTACCCTGATGCAGGCAGGCAGATAGTTGAAAACGGTGGCTTTCAGCGTGAAGGACTCCCCACGCACCACAGAGTAGGGCATGGTGAGCTCGACAAAGAAGGGCTGGAAGGCTTTGAGGGACACTGTTGGGGACAGGCCAAAGCCCGTGTCTGCTGAAGTGCAGAATGCATTGGCTTTCCACTCAGTGATGGTGTCAGGGATGGTCACTTCTAGATCAGCTTTTCCCTCAGAGCTGGTAAAGCACAGACAACAAGGACAGAGGGATCAATGTTACAGCATTTTGGTGACTACCTGCACCCCTTTTGGCCTACTGAACAGTATTTGCTGTGTGAATGATGGGGCACAGTACATTTGCTACTGTAGGACCTCTCTATATATTCCAGTCCACTCTTTGGACAAACCTAACAATGGCTGAAAGTAATTTCATCTCAGAGGATTGCCAAATAGTCTCTGCAAACAATGATGGACAAACACTTTGGGATTCATGTTTTCATCTTATAAACCCAGCTTTATTAAAAAGAAATTAGGTAGCCCAAGGTACTCACCTTATAGGTACTAAACTCCAAATCCAGGTTTCTGGGAAATACTTTCGGACGGTCTCTGTCACCTCTTCAGGAGTGCTTAACTGGTTAGAACTTATATC
Source organism: Vidua macroura (assembly GCF_024509145.1). Taxonomy (NCBI): domain Eukaryota; kingdom Metazoa; phylum Chordata; class Aves; order Passeriformes; family Viduidae; genus Vidua; species Vidua macroura. Next base: position 75,535,088 of record NC_071572.1, on the reverse strand, counting down.
TGACAGAATTTCTGAATGTGGTGAAATGAAAAAGAAATCAACTATTGATAATTCCAAACAAGCAAAACCTGTATCAGCATCATGCTTCAGTCTGAGAAAGTGTCAATTAGAAGCAGATGCTTGTCGCTGTAGTGAGGTATGGTACCAACAGCAGTGGAGTTTCAGGGTCAGGGCTTATTGGCAACCAGAGCTAGCCTTCCATTATTTTCTGCTGGTATCCAGCAGACCTCAAAGTTTGGAAGCCAGCACTTCATAAACTAAAAAAAAAAAAAAAGGATTTAGAGCAAAAACCTATTTAGAACCTTCTATGCAAGCAGCCTTTTCTCTTTCAGGTGCAAGCCTTCATGTGATGTTCTTCTCCATCCTAATCAGGCCAGCCAGCAATGGAACATCCCTCTGTTTAATGTAGGGTCATTGTGACTCAGAGTACCAACATCCTGTCAAAGCTATGGCCTCCTCAAAAGCTAGGCTGAAAATGCTCAAAACAAAAAACATGCAGCTGGAATATGAGAAGGGTAAAAAGAGCCATTTTGACTAAAACAAAGTTTTCACGTATAAAATTTATTCCCAATAAAATATTCTGTGCTTGGGATGAAATTTGTTTAAACATTTTGTTTTACTTTACTTTTCAATAGCTGGAAAACAAAGATGGGGTGAGTGGGACTTGGTTTGCTTGGCTTTCGCAAACAGAAAGAGAAATGCATCCAAGCAGAAAAAGAAGTTCTTAAGGAAATTCTAATTTTCATCATCATTACTTTGGCTAATTGAATTTCTGCATTTGGACAACAATTGAGTAGCCAACAAGTATTCATACTAACTGTGGAACAGGCATCTCCAGAGCCTGAGAAGGTCTCAGGGACAGGTGAAAAATGCTATTAGAGCTATATCACATTGCTCCTGGCAAAAGTGGCAGGCGGCTTGCTTGTGTTTTTCTATTGTGGTATTTCAGTCTTCTTAGTGATGCTTATTTTAGTCTAAAATAATTAAAAGGCATCTATCCTTCATCTTAGCAACTTCTATCAGAAGCTGAAATTGTTTTCAAACTGGACACATACAAAAGCACAGGTTCTAGTGCCAAAGGAAAACTCTCTGAAACAGCTGTTGAGCTAGAACAACTTTAAATTTCTAAGATATTTTCCTTAATATGAGACTGAAGGATGCTAGGGCCAATTCTGTTGCCCTAACTGTTACAGTATAAGAGTTAAGATAGCCCTTAAAAATAGGATAATAGGATGGATCCATTTCAGACTGGACTTCTATCGTAGATGTCTTACCATGCTAAGCTCCCAAAGTCTACCAACTCATCACTGAAAAATTTGTTACCTACTTCATGGTTTTGACCATACATAAGACTGGTTGAGTCAATGAAAACAGCCTGAAAATGGTATTGGAGACTCTGTAAGCAATAAACTAGGAATAGAAGTCTACTGGTAAAAGCCTAATGAACAGAGAATTTATCAGCAGGATAATTTCCTCTGCTCTGCCAGTCTTTGAACTGGCAGAGTTCACTGTCTGGTTCTGCTGATTTCTTATGTGGAGTTACCAAAGCTTGTCTGTAGACCTACACAACCCATTCAGAAGCTGAAATCTGCAAACCCATCAGCTCAGTACTGCTTCCAAGGTTCCAATTCACAATCCCACCTCTCGTTTAAGTATTCACCCCAAAATACAAACAGGATCTCTGTTGAGAATAGAAGCAATAACAAAGCTGAGTTCCCTTACCGCTTGACCTCATTGCATACATGGGTGGTGCAGCCATGGCTGCGGGTACTCCCACGCCAGCTGATGGATGGCCTGGATAGATGTGATGACTTGGGTTGCAAAACCAAGGTTTCTTCACGTTGGTATTTGTGAAAACCTTTAAACCCATTTCCTATGGGAGAAAAACCAAACTTTTTTTTTATTTCTGAATCCTGTTCAGGTTTACACAGCAGACTTGATTGGCATTTTACTGCCTCAAAATGGAGAAGCTGTTACTGTGTATGGATTGGACCTTGAGATGATCTCCTGATCCTTGGGTCTGAGTGCCTGGGTGGCTCAGAGAGACCAAAGGATATATCCCCTCTTTTTCTAGGACACTGGTTCCAGTCCAATTTCAGTCTAGGAGTCAGGATTAGCCAGGAAGTAGATATAAAGCTTTCTCTCTGTAATGAAATATCTGTGGCTACAATGCAGCTCAAGAACATACTGATTTATTTGTGGTAACTATAATGGCATGGGATTATTTACCTCCAATTAGATCCTCACTTCAAGTCAACCTCAAACCTTTTCCTGTAAGAAAACTTTGAGACTGATCCCTTTTCCACCAAGTGTGAAGCATATCTGACAAGACAAGTAAAGCTTATGACCCTCACTGAATATGCCTCTGGATAAAAAGAAGTGTCAGATCATTCATATGCAGAAAACCTTCCCTTGTTAAGTTTCATGATGCCACAGAAGGCTTAAGCATTCTCAAACATTCTCCCACTCCACTCCCTAACCAGGCAGGGGGGCTGTACCTTTAGGATGCTGTAAGTGTCCTCTTCATTCACCCCCATTACTGGAACATAGGTGATCCCATCCCGAACTATTGGCTCCACAGTCACGCAATTCCACATGGGCTCCTCCAAGGGTACGTTCGAATCATAGACATAGCCATGGAATTCCTTCACTGGAAGTAAGTCATACACCTTGGCAGAAAGAGAGAGAGTATTTGGCATTTTAGTGTCCATTGTTATGAAACACAACTGAGGGAGTTGGATGCAAGCACCATAACAGTCACATCACCAGCTCATACATCCACGTTGCCATGGTCCTCCCTGTGCTAAGAGCAATAAGAGTTTGGGAATCAAAAAAGGGATCAAAATTTGGAGATACTGCCTCTTTTTTTTTAATGCTCTGCATGTTACTCTGGTTATTATGGCTCAAATATGTAAAAAATTACATTGGTCAAACCATCTGTAATACCTTGTCCCTACTCAGGGACTGTCATTTTCTGCTTGGCAAAAGGCAAATAAACTCTTAGACACTTCCAGATGCTACTCCAAGAAAATTAATCCATGCATGAGGAGAATAACTGAAAAGTTATAATCAAACACACAGCAGCATTTGGCTCTGGCCAAGACAAGCAGGCCCCTTAAAAGGGCTTTCTAATTGCCATCCCTAAAATCACACAAAACCCCTAAGAAACAACTGCTGCCCAGTTCTCATCTTTTTGCCCACTGGAGGAAGATGAGAAGCAGCACAGGTGAGCTTCCCTGTGTCAGCTCTGACAAGAGGGACTGTTCCCTGTTTCCACTCCAGCACCGGCTGCTTTTGCTCTGAGCAGGCTCCGACTTGCTCCAGAGAGCAAGAACTTACAGAGCTGGGTGACAGGTCAGCTTCTGGCTTCATGAGGAGCACACTCTTGTCCACAGCACGCACAGCACAGAGGGAGTTCGGGGAGGCTCGGAACTGCAAGTGAGCATCCGAGGAAGGCAGGCCTTCCGAAGGGGAGAAGTTTAAGTCCACCTGTAACCACAGGAAAAGCTATGTCACAGATGCCCTACTCTCACAGGACTTTTCCTTCCAGTTGATCAGCATTCCGTTCTAACTTGACAAGGCCCCCATATGCATGCACACTTCCCTCTCCATTTCCTCTGGGCTACTGCTCCCTTCCAGCAGTGCCAGGTGAATCAGCACCAAGAATTCTCGGCAACTTCAAGCATCACAATTGCTCATAAAATTTTTAAGGTGGTTGTGGGTTTTGTGGTCATTGTGAATGTGATGAGGCAATCCCACATAGGGGCTAGATGTGATCAGACAGTGGAGCTTGTCCTTAAACTAGGACCAGTCACTGTACCACACCCAGAAACTGCATGTGGAGAGAAAATCAGCTTGAAATGACCTTGCTGTTCTCTTTTTCTTAGCCAGGACCATCTGCAGGATCAGCAGCTTTGACCAGTTGCAAAAGGGGGTTTTATCAGTTTAGCCCCTGCTAACACTTTTTTTCCAGCAGTTGATCTCCTCCAGGTTAGCACAAACCAGTAAGCAGTAAAGCTACCTACAACAATTGATATGTTGCTTGTCCAGTGTTAGTGTATACAAAAAATTAGCTTAACCAGGCTGAATCTAAATAAGTGAGCTTGAACACACTGCAGTCTGGTGGCTGCTCCTTCAGGAAGTGGACACTTACCTTATTGTCGAAACATAATTCTGTGTAGAACTTGGCTGAATCAGCAATCACCTCCTTGCTGGAGACCGTGGTGTAGACAAGCACTTGGGCCACTGGAGCAATATCAGCTTGTACAGACAGCTGTAGTGAGAAGACACCATTGTCTAGCAAACAAAACAACAGCAAAAAGTTAAGGTGCAAAAATCTTTCTCTTTGAGCAGCCAAAATTCTAGGTTTGACTTTATGCTGAAATTTATCCTGGCCATTATGAAATTCCAGGCATCCAAGTGGGATGAATTGGTGCTCACAGCAATGTGTAAGTCTTCCTGTCTGACTGAAAAGGCCTGTTTTCCAAGGCATAAGTATGCTGAATTTTGCTTCAGCTTCTAAAAACAGACTATCAGACGTATCTCTGAGGAGCACTGGAGCCCCAGAAAATGCAGTGTCAGGTGAAAGACAGTGGCACAGGGGATTAGAGCAAATCTGTGAAAAGCCTAAAAGCAGAGAAAAGAAAGGTCAAACTTTTCCCAGATGTTAGAGGACATGCAGATGTCAATCCCTGCATTTACATGGAAGCAGAATGTATGTCTGCCACAGTTGCTTAGTCCCCCATAAGAGTGAAAATTTGGTGGGGGAGAGGAACTCACCACTTTCCTGGTCCAAATCCAAAATGTGAGTGCCTCCTTGCTTAATGTTTCCCTTGGCCATCACCTGAATGGAAGGAGAAACTTTGTTGTGATTGTGGTTTTGCTTTGGCCAAACCTGAAAGTGAGGGACCCTGCAAAGAGAGCAAGTGAGCTCTATGTCTGCTGCTCACACCCAGCTCTCTGCCTCCCTGTAGCAGAATTCCTGTGTTCACCCAGGGGGTACAGGGACATCCTTACTTTTTTACTCCCAAATCAGACCCTCCTTTTTGTTTCTAAAGAACATGTGAAGGATGACAAGAAAGTGTTTAAAGAATGCTGCCACAAACTACAGCTTTTTATTTCTAATCCCGCTATAATTGCCAGTGACAACCTCACTGTATGGCAGGTGCAAACTTACCAGGTAGTAAAAGGTGATTTTCTTCTGCTCTCCTATAGCCGCTGGAGTAAGGATATAATGCACCCGGATCTCTGTGGAGGAGCCACAGCTTAGTGGCTTGGACTTGGGCTCAATTTTGAGGAAGCTATTACTGGGAGAGTAAAAGCGCTTTAGTTGGAGATAACGTTCTCCATAAGATGGAACAACCCAGGAATGTTCATAGCAGAAGGTGTTTCTTTTATGAACTGCCTGGAAAAGGAGAAAATACATACAACATCAAACACAGATGGCCAAACTGGAGACAAAAATTCATGGCCTAATATTAAATCTTTAGTATTTTTTTGGTACTGAAATAATAAGGATATCTACAAAATAAAAAAAAAATTAAAAAAAACAAATCCCAACACATGAGTTTGGAAAGTGCAAGATAGGATGGTGGTATCTTTAGCAAATCATTAGAAATGATCTCACTCCCACAGAAGCTGGAGTTTGTGTCAAACAAGCTGAATCATATCAGATTTTTCTTTACTAGCAGTGTCACTTTAAGGGCTTTTTACACTAATGCCTTGCCCTCTCTATTATTCTAGTTAGTCTAAAGGGAAAAAAAGCCAATTTTCATTTCTTTTCTTATCATCAGCATTGAAGAAGGGATAGTGCTGTTCAGTTCAGATACTACCAGTGCCAATATCAAGCTACAAATGCTATAGAAAAGAAGGACAATCTCCAACTAATAATTCAAAACTTAAACCGAATAGAAGTTTAGGAGGAGAGAGTTTGGGTCCTCTTAAAAATGAGAGCAAGGGGAAGATCTTTCACACTTAGAAGGGTGCTTCAGCATTTGATGTGCCTCACATGCCCTTTTTTCTTTATCTTTCTCATTACTTGGGAATTCTTGCCTTTTCTTTATCCTGCAAAAATCTGAAAACTTCAGCTATCTAGTAGTAACTTCTGGAAATTTTTTAATGGTTTTAGTCGATGACAAGGGAATTGTAGGGACTAGAGCAAATATAATTCTAGACACAAATATTCTCCTCTGCTCTAGGATGTGATAGTAAAAATATGCATATTACACAACAAATTGCATTTCCCACTAACAAAAATATGCTCAGCAGCACCTGTTTGTCCCAGACAAATTCCACAACAAACCAAAACAAAGCAAAAACCAATGAACAAACAAAAAAACCCAACACCCCCCCTTCCCCAAAAGAAAAAAAAAAAGCCCCAGGAACTGTACTTAGAGACTTGAAATGCTAAATTAAACTCTGAGATGTGCAGGTGGGAGATAAACCCACCCTTGACTAGATAGGGCTGGTGATCCCTTGGAGCAGAATGGACTATTATGATCTCTTGATGTTCCTTCTAACCCTGTATTACAATTGCCAAGCAGAAATCAAGTATTTACAAGGTAAGTGCAATTGTGACCTAGAACCTCAGTCTGCTGTATGACTATTTCCACCAAACTGGTGTCAAGGTTCACACAAACTACTTTTGCATATATAGTAGAAATTTTAGCACTTCCCCTCCAGCCCTGGGGGGGGGGGGGGGGGCTTAATTATCTTCTCTGCCCAAAGGACTTACCCTAATTCCAACATTTTCAAAGGCCAATGAGGAAGTGTTTAGGGCAAACTCTGCAATGCCCTCTTCATTTGTTGTATAGTTCTGTTCCTCTCCTCCTTGAAGAGAAATTCTCACAGTTTCATTGGCGATTGGAGCATTAGACCCATCCACTAGTTTCACCTGGAAGAGCAAAACCAGTTCAGTTTAGAAGGAGAGGGATGGCTGCCACCTGAACAAGACTGGTAGAACACCAAGGTAAAGACATTAAGCCCATGTCAGACAAGGAAGCCTCAACAGCACTTTACATGTATCTCTTTCAGAGACAGCTGCAAACTTTCTGAACACTTTTTCTATGCCTCTTTCTTATCTCTGCCTCTGGGTCAGAGGAGAGGATGTGGAGAATGACATGCACTCACACACCTAAGGCCTCCAATTAAACAGGTGACTAGGAGGAGAATTTTAGTGGACTGGAGAGGCAGAAGCACAAGGACAGCATGAAGGCTGTGCTCTCAGCTGCTGTTCCCCAGTATGAGAGACTTCAGAGGAAAGGAGACCCACAGGGATTAGCAGCACTGACGTCCAGCAACCTTGCATAGTTTGGGCATACATCTAACCAGAAGGTTAAGTAACATCATTGCTTGGCACTCATGGCATTCCATTCTCATGGTTTCCCTACCTGCCCAAAGAAGGGGACTCCTCGCTTGTAGTAAGTATCTGAAAGCTCAAATATGACTCTGCTAATGGTGGTTGTGATCTCAGAGAAACTTGTTCCAGTCAACTCCACTCCTGCAGAAAGAAGCATGAAGAACTAATTTGCCTCTGCCTGACCAGAATTCCTTTTACTCTAGGCCAACCCTCCTTTGCTGGACAAACTCTTTTCTTGATGGTCCTGGACTAGAGGCAGGAAAATTCTAAGATTCCAGAAGAGCAAGAGTCTGCTTTTATCTCTTGTTCCTACTGGGCAGGCCCCTCTGCTGGTCTCTCCTGGGCCCATTACACGGCTCTTTCATCCAGATGATACATACCTGTATCCTCCTCTTTAATCTTAGCCTCTACATGGAGCTTATTCTTATATCCACTTCTCTTGAGCTGGAATAATTTGGTCTTTACCACTTCAGAAATGCAGCCATAGATGTCCGTCTGTTGGAGGAAATCAAACAAAAACATTATATTCTTATTTATACAATGCTTATTCAACTTAATGAATCCATCACTGTGTGTTGTTCTGAACTGAAAGAGAAGACCATAACCTCACAGATAATGTACCTCTGTTGTTTTTATCAAAACTGGAAAAAGACATAAATAACTTGGCAAAAAGCATATTGAGATATTCCAACAAGATTAGAGAAACAAAGTTTGCAAACTAGACAATTTTTGTGTATGTTTGTGAAGCGTGAAGCTGCCAACACTTGGTACGAGTGCATAGGGAATTAGTCAATGTGCGTCACATAAGAAACGTTTGTCAGGCATCAGGCTCGTTAGAAAATAAAGCTGCTTACTTAAAATGTATAAGCCATATGAGTGATACATAAACCAAAGCCTGTGTATTTGTAGAAAGCGGATGACAGCTGGAAAAGTATTTTCAAAGCTTGACACCTCTCTTCAGCAAACTCATGTACAAGGCCAGTCTCCACAGAAGAGATGCCTAGAAGAGAGGTTAGCACCACAGTATTTATATTTTCTTTTGATACTTGTAACAATGGTAGTGGAAGAGGTAGCTGTAGACTCATGTGGTTCATGCTGTAGCAGAGCCCAGGGACCACAAGAACACCTTCCATATGCTTTCTTCTTCTGGTGTATTTCCACAATTGCTATTACTCCAACTTCTGTCAATTAAGCCAGTATTGTTGCACTTGTCTGTGCTCCAAACACCTTTCAGTTTCACTCTTGCCAGTTAAAAGGTGAATAAAGTGGGTTTTTTTCCTGTCTGTCTTAACCACTGCTGCTAAACTCATATTTATTTCCTTCTTGCTCAAAATGCATCAGCCTCTTTCCTGGTTTCCGCTCCTTTCCTTCCTCTAACACGAGCTTCTGGCCCCACACATTGTCTCCAGTGTAAGCCAACTCCAACTCTGCTCTCATTGCTCATGGCTATTCTATATTTGCTCTTACAGTCTCTACACTCCATATGACTTTTCTGTTATTTCTTTCACCTCTTAATTCTCCATCAGATTCCGGCCTTTACACAGATTGCTCTTACTGCTCAGACCTTCCCTCTTATTTTTACCTTTCACATTTCATCTTGCACCCAATCTTCTGTCATCCTTCAGCTTTCCTTAAAATACATGGATTTTCACAGAATCATAGAGTGACAGAATAGTTTTGGTTGGAATGTGGCTTAAAGGCCATCTAAGTTCCAATACCCCTGCCATAGGAAGGGCCAGCTCCCAGTAGACCAGATTGCTCAAAACCCCATCCAGCCTGGCCTTGAACACTTCCAGGGATGGGGCATCCACAGCTTCCCTGGGCAACCTGTGCCAGTGCCTCACCACACTTTAACACTAAGTTTGTACTCAGAGCAAACCTGTGCCTACAAGGCAAGCTCAGTAACATTTTATCCAATCACTCTTCCCACCAGCGTAATCCTGACTCACCTGTCCAGAGAACTCCTCACAGACTGCTCTAGACTCTTCACCATAACAGGACATGGCTGCATGTTCATAGTTCCGGCAGACACGGAAGTTCACAAGGCCGGGAACAGGCTTCCCAAATGTGTATCTACAAGTACGGAGGATTGAAAGGGAAACAGAGACATTAGGAATGTAAGAGGGATGTAGAAAAATTACAGGCTCATCCCCATTAATGCCAGCTGTCTTCCCTAGAGCTGCCTCCAGGATACACAGGATCATCATAGGAAGTAAAAAGCAGAAATGAATCTGGTACCATATGCTAATGCTGATTTTGTTGCGAGTCCCCCTCATACTGGAGAACATGTTGCAAGCATCTACCCAACCACCCAATTGTGACAGAACTGGTTTGTGTATGTATGAGCACTAAGCCTTTACTCTCACTCTTCAGCCCGAGCCATGGCTCTCCCTACAGGGTGTATGGAACACTGCAAGGCGGAATCCAGTGAGGTGGCCCAAAGGAAAGAGGGCAGCTGCATCCCTTAGGGTTTCCTCTCCACAATAACAAGCAGAAGATACAGCTAAAACATCATTCCTGGGTAAACTGAACTAAAGACCTCATTGCTAGTACTGTAGCTGGTGTGAAATCCTCAATGACTCAAAAAATATGTAAGAAACACTCTCACAAAAAAAAAAAAAAAAAACAGATCAAAAATATGTTTCTGTATGTTATACACAATGTGCATCAAACAGTAACTGTTGCCTTTTGTCTAATATTAGATACAGTCTGATTGGTCCTGGGACCCCAAAAGGATTGAAAAATATAATAATGTCTCATCTCTCAGCCTCCCAACTGAACTTTCATCAGCAACTCAAGAAAACACTGAAACCAAGCAGAAATTGAAAGAATGACACTCACAGTCCACAAACTGTCACCTTCAGCTCCTCATCAAAAATGCTGATCACCTTGGGCATTTTCACTGTCACTTCAAATTTTGGCAGCACTGCAGCAGAACCAAAGGAAAACAGTCTATGTGGTAGGGAATAACATCAGAATGACACATGAAGGTGCTCAGAGGCTGTTCTTACAAATTACCTAAAAACCTTTTACATCTAAACGGTCAGATTTTAGAGGCTTCTGTCACCTGCACATCCCACTGAAGTCATTGAAAACCCCTCAGCCAAGCATTGTGCCAGGTAAGAAGACAAGATTATTACACTAGCTATTAAAATACAGCAGCTTCATAGGTAACACATGGGTTATCAGTCCCACAGCAGTAGGATACAATAAAACAGATAAATCAGTAGAAGTTTCCCACAAATATACAGATTGCAGCCTGGTCTCTGCATTTTCAGGGCATGTAGATCTTATCAATGTTCAAAACAGGAAGACACCCTGGCTTCTCCAGTGATACAGCACAGGTTGACATCCCATCCACACCCAGTTGCAGGAGGGGAAGTGGATGGTGACTGTCTTAGGAGAACTAGGAGGGGATTCAGGGCACAGAACAGAGCACAGTCTTGCAACTGGAAGAGGTCAAAGCACTTCAAGACTCATCTACCAGGACACCTCTCTGCTGCATGAGCCAGGTCATGCCAGACCATGTAACAAGGGCTGCAGCTGACTTGCTGGGGTGGGAAGATATGCTGGTTGTTATCATGTGCTGGTGTGTACTGGGATACCATTTTTCCAGCCAAGCAGATGGAAGTGCTATAGAGGTGAGATCACCAAAGGGAGGTTAAGGCACTACAATATCACACAAGCTACAGTCTTAGCTTGTGGGGCAGAAAAGGCAAGATCTTAATTTACAGCTTAGATTGCCCCAGCCTAGACCCAGACTTATGGTGTGACATTTGACATGTATGCAGCCAACTGGAGATGAGGCTGTGGCCTAAAAACACCTCTGAAAGGAGGTAAGGCTTGTGGCTGTCAGCACAGACTGATCCAAGCATTTGGCTCCTCCTGATAGGAATCTTGCTGAGGTGGGCGCTCTGAAGAGCTGCATTCCATGGTCTGGGGCTTATGGAGGAGTGGAGATAGGTCACCCAACTCCTTCCTCCTTCCTCCAAGTCTTCTCCTCCTAAAGAGATGATTCTTGGGAGGGAAAGGACACGGAAACAAATTTCCAGTGATGCTAGAACATCCTGGTCAGATCTGCTACACTGCTCAATTAAGATTTCATGTCCCATGGGACTAGCTGTTAGGAACTTGAAATTGCAGTGACAGTTACCATACTCCTCCACAGAGAAAGAATGCTGAACTTTCTTCCCAGAGGCCTTCTGTGCCACCACGGTGTAGGTCCCTTGGATAGGTTCAGAGGTGAGATTGAAGAACAGCTGTATAAATCCCATCTCTAACTCTGCGTTTGTCCACTGGTACAGACGATTTTTCTTTGGATCCTACAGATAATGAGGCCACAAGGAGATTGTGAGAACAATGGGAGTCTGCAACGAGGTCTAGCAAAAGCAGTGCAGGGAGAGACAGCCCTGTGTTTCTGGAGGCTGCAGCCCAGGAGTGGAGGGCACTAGCAAAGTTTTGGGGGAAGTACACAGCAGGATGACAGAGGAGCTACAACCTGGGCCCAGGTACATGGTAGCCACCATATGAATTAAAATTCTGTATAGTTGAATTAACATAATGGACCAACTTAATACAAAAAATAAACAAGAATCATGTTGAGGCAATTGTTTACTCTGCCCATGTTGAGGTGCAATAGATGTGAATGTGAATTAAATGTTTGTACATACCTCAATATACACCAGTGGAATCTAGAAAAAGAAGAAAGGAAACAGCATGTTTAGACAGAGTGCAAGCAACACAGTCAAATGACTAGGGCTATGACTACATTTCAGGGTAAAAGCTAATCCAATGGGGTAAGGAAAAAAGTTGCTGGTATGGATCATCAGAGCATTTTGGGTGTGAGAAGATGGGGACAATCCTTTGTCTCAGGCAGAAAAGACAGCCAAAATTACTAATTACTAACTTTGGATGATCTGCAGTGCTAATAAGAACAGGTGCACACTGTGGTAATGGCAGATTGCTCACTGTTTATACCAGCACTGTCCATTTGCAGTTTGTCTAACCTTTCCAAGAATGCAGAAGGCAGCTTTGTGCAGAAATTTGACAACAGATCCTGTTAAAAAGATCTGCGGTGACCCAGAGTTTTCACTGTTATCTCAGTGTACTGAGAGCTCTCCCCAACAGAGACTATTTTTCCTCCCTTTACTCACATTTGACTTAAGGCCAAATCAGTTGAAAAACAAGTATCATGCTTACCATTTCATTCACAGGTCGGAACTCTTCATCCAGAGAAACAATTCTGAACAGGACTGATGGAGAAAGACAGTGAGGTTCCACAGTGCCCAGAAAAAATCAGTTGCAAAAACAAATGGTATAACAGACAAAAGGGGTGTTCTCTTCTAAGAAAATTCCATTTACTAGAATACTAGGCCATGCTAGAAGGTTACCCATCTACTATGGTTACATGAATAAGAGGATGTTAAGAGCAAATCCATGGCAGTGTGAACATCTTACTGATCACAGGCATCAGAATCTCATTGATCAGGACCAAAGTTAAATTTAAGTTGCCTTTGTCTACTTTGTAATGAGGCATTTTTATGCCAGAATTCACATGGGTCTTCTAATTTTGTTATAAGTAGACTGACTTCCTAGGAAGCATGAATGCAAGCAAATTACTTCAGCACTTGGCTGCAGGTTTGCGTTGGCTCTAAATGGAGAGAGACTTCAGTACCTCTTTTAGGACATTTGTTTTTATTCAGGCCAAATTTAGGAGATCACTGGCCCAGAAGAAAGCTTACATAATTCTTTCTGTCTTCATTGAGCAAAATCAGCTGCTGCTTTGGAAGCTATTTCATGACTTAGTCTGAGTTTTGGCACTGTTCTCTATAGGATAAATATCCAGTCTTTCTCTGGTTTTAATGCAGACCTCCTAACTGCATGGACCACAACAACAGAGTCCACAGTGAGAGAGGGAGAGTGTGCAGGTTCCCCATATATGTGCATGCACCTAAAGATTCCCCAAATTTTCCCTTTATGGAGCAATAAAACATAAGTCTCAGCCATGAGGTTGGAGTTCTGACCCCCACTGAAAGCAACCGATATCTGACCAGCATGATCCGACAGTTTTAGTACAAATGTTTGTTTCAAATGCAAATCTCCATCCCTCTCCTGGTACCTGTCTGTCCGGGTTTGTAGATGGGTTTGTCTGTCTGGATGAAGACCAAGCTCTCGGAGTTCTGGACCATCACTAATTTGCGGCTGCTGAACTGCAGCGTGGCCCCCTTCACCATCACAGTGAGATACACGAAGGATAATGGGAGTCTTGGTTTTGGAAGCTGGAAAATAAGAAGGAAATCATGTAACAGACCACCTTTAAAGGCTTCCTGAACTGAACTAGCCTTCAAGAAATAAGAGATCTAATATAATCGTGATGGACCCAACACAGAGGTGAGAGGAACTATAATCAGGAACAAGAGACTGATTTTTATTTGTCCAGTATTCCTACCCATTCCTCCTGCTGTGCAGTGATTGTGGAAGGATTGAGCAGCAAAGGAACTAGCTAGCTCTCCTAGCTCTTTTCCTTTTAACATTCACAAGCAGAATGGAATAGTCTGTCTTCTCTTTCAGGTTATGTCCCTAGTCCTTGCAGAACATTTCCTTTTCCAAACCAGACATGCGAGACATCTATACCTCTCTTTCACAAGTGACCAAGTCAGTCTTCAGCCTACATCTGACAAACCAAGACAAAATGCCAACCTTTTCAGTGTCCTGAAGACCAATTCTTCACTCTTCAGGCCAAAGACATAATCTAGGCTCTGAGATAAATGATCAGGTTTTCCTAGTTGCCTACAACTTGTTATAGTCCCTGGGGCTTCCAATTACATGAAATTATAAATTACTTGCTTTGCTGTTTTTTTTTTTCAGATACAGTCAATCACAGCTCTATGTTCTTACATTAATTCAGTATACACCAGGTGAAAAGTATCTGAGGTCCAAAAGCTCTACTACAATTTGAAGGCACTGAAGTGACAGATTGAGGGTGTAGAAGGATGATGTGGAAAGCTATTTCACCAAACAGCTATCAGGAGTGTCAATATACTAAACCCACTTTCTTCTCCTGTCCTAGAAAGGGTGTGGCTTTCTAGGATTCAGCATCTCACAGTCATTTAGCACACTAAGATCTCAGCAGTAAGAGGGCGTTGAGGATGGACAGAACACAACTTTAACCAAGAGGTAAGTGAATATCTACATAGTGTTACTCTGGTCATTACTTCTCAGTGCCTTTACATCTTATGCCTGGCACAAAGGATCATCCCACAAGGATGAGATACTCACAGAGAAAGGGATGCAGGTGAACACATCTTTCTCTGACACCACATCATCAATCAAGTTCTCGTTCCCCCACAGGTACTCGAGCCTGGCACTCAGCGTCACAGACTCATTCAGGTGAGTCAGCTGAATGCAGATTTTCTCTTGAGAATCCGTGTGTATCAGATAGGGCACCAGCACCAGGTACTGCCTAGGAACAAGGGAGAATGATAGGTCAGAGGAGCAGGAGCAGGTAACAGAGCTATGTATAAAGAACAAACAAACCAATCGGATGACACCCAGCTCACAGGGAGAAGGGTGCATTTTCTAAGCATATAACAAGATTTCCAGCATGTCTGTAGGAGCAGGGGAAAGCAGAGAGGCCAGTCTCAAATGTAAAATACCAGAGGAAATCCTCCACACAAACATCTGGAAAGGATATGTTTTTCTAGGTTCTGGCACAACAGCAGCACTTCTTCCTGGGATCCTGAAGTAAGGTGGGGGGAATGAAATTGTCACCTTTGCTAGACACTGTTAGGAGCATTCAGGAGCCACACAAATGCCAGTACCCAGTGAATAAATTCCATTGACTACACACTGTGAAACGTCTGTAGCATTACTCTCATTCCTCACAGAGATTCAAAACTGCCACAGCGTGGTGCCAGATCTTAAGCAAAAACACAAACAAGTTTCAGGTTTTCAGGGAAGGCCCTCTGTCTTAGCTTAACAGGGGATCCCTGCTCAGCCTTGAGCAGCCTCCTTCCTTCCCAGGGCAGCAACTTGCCAACTTGCTGGTGGTGTCCCGGTGCCCAGCACTGCATCTGGGAATCAAGCCCAATCCACCTAATGCTAACCGTGCTCCCATTTTTGTGGATGAGGACTGGCCTCCAGTGGGCATACTCAGAGCAGTGAGCAGATGGGAGAAGAGTCCTCAATACCTCAGCAGTAAGGCAAGGCATTCCCTTCAGCAGTAGCAGAAGCTCTGGCACTCTTTTGTCCCACAGTTGGTCTGCAGGGATCAAGCTCTGACCCCTCAGATCCCACTGTCTGTCCCCTCCATTTGATGAAAGCACTACAGCACAGCCTTGCTCAGAAATTCCCCTGCACCCCTTGTGATGGGCTCTGTGATGGGTGAGGTGCTCTGTGCTTTGCAGGGGAGGAAGAGACACTGCCAAAAAGCCAAAGTCTTTGGGATGTCAGGACCCTTCATGTGCTGCTCCTACCACATATGTACACACATGCACACACATGGACAAACACAAATGCCCTTCACATACCAACGGGGCAAAAGGGGGTGAAGAAGGGAGGCAGGACAATATACCCTCACAAACCTGGACAGTCACAGTCTTAGAGTGTCACATTACCCTCGGTGAGAAGGGAATTTTCATTCCTCTGGCTGAGCTGAAAAATGTGAATTAAAAAATAAAGCCATTTCCGAGCATGCCAGATGAGCTATTTGTTCCTTTTCTTCTCATAATCATTTTTCAAAAGACACTCCCATCTCTTGGGCATTTCAACCTGGGAGCAGGACAGTCAACCCAAAATTAAACCTTTCATTGTCCTTTCAAAACAGTTTGTCTCTTAAGAAGACCTCATTGCACAAACATTTATGAAAAGTTGTCTTTCAAAAGAACTAATTTTGTACATAAAACTTTGTTGAAATCCTGTCAATCCCCTAAAGTTTTACTGATATCTCAGTTTCACGGCTTGTTTTGCATCTCTCTCAAGCACTAGAGTTCCTGTTTGTAGAAGGCACTTTACCCAGCCCTGGTATCTTTACTCCTGGATAAAAGAAGTTAGCTAGAAGACAAGGGACAAAGAAATAGACCCAGCCAAGGTCTTCTGCCTGCCCAGAGACCCCCCAGCATAGCTTACGGCTCTGTGATGGGTGAGGTGTCTCCTGGAAGGAAGAAGAAGAGGAGGAAGATGCTTGATTTGATAAGCAGCCCATTCATTCCCATGGTACACAGCAGGACGTGGTGAGTCAAGCAGACACTCAGTGTGGTCCAGTGCTGCTTTTACTCCCTCTCTGCTCTCCCAGTCAGCCCCTTTATACTCTCCTCTGCAAACAGCCCAGGGGCTGGAGGAGATAAGGGCTGGGGGCCAGGGCCCATCTGGAAACAGGGAGAGGCAGCAAGGAGGAGCTGGAACTAGCAGCTCCAAGTCCGGGCAGAAGGCCAGTGCTGGGGGGAGAGGGAGGGGAGGGTTCCTGGCAGGCTGGAGCTGTGTCTCTTTTGGGGCAGGACAGAGGCAATGGAAGAGGAAAGGCTGTAGCAAAGGAAAGAAGGGCTAACAGCAGAGCATGAGAGGAAGGCCTCCATTTCTGGAAGGGCTCTCTGTATAGACATGGCACTGGTCATGGAGGTGGCTGGAAGAACAAGAGCTGTTTGATTTCCTTCAAACTGGGAGCAGGAGACTGAGCTAGGATTTGGGAAACAAGCCTGGGTGTGTCTAACTTCCATTAACAGGTTGCGAAAACAGGGAATGAAAATTGAAAAAAAGCTTCCCTCTCCACCCACGCTGTTCCCTTTTGCTGTCTGTTCCTGGTCCCATCAAAGCTAATGCCAGGAAAAGAGGCCACAAAATGCCTGGAAAATCGAGTCAACTAAAATGATCTGGCCTTCACCCTGACAGAAACAGGGCCAGTGACATGATGGGAAGCTGCCAAAAGTTCAACCCATTAACAGCAGGTAACACATTAACCAACTGCCCAGAGCAGCAGCTACCCTCACACAGCAGAACATATGTGGCCTGGGTCTTACTTTGCTTCTACTGGTTCTAGTTCTAGGTCAAGTTATAGGTACATCTAGATCAAATTGCTGTTTGATGGAGTCATCCTGGTTTAATTACGTGTAAATTCATGTAATGCACTGTGATGGGCAATGTTGTATCATAGAGGGAAATGGGGTCTTTAGACCACTGTTCTTTACTTGGCCTGCAGCAAGAGGATCAATAGCTCTGGTAATTATTACCCTTGCAAGTGGCAGTAGAATATCTGTCTTACTTATAGTTCTAATGCAAACTCCAAAGAATGGAGATCTATGTTAGAGGATGTAAAGTATAATTTTCAGATTAAAAAGTATGCAGGATAAAATGGTTTTCTGTCTGCCCTACCCTTCTCCTGATATAATCATCAAAATTTTGGTTAGCTGAGTAACTCTGGAGTTAAGAAATCCAAGTGCAGTACAATAACAAACCTTCATTACAGACCTTATTCTGCCCTGCAGTGACCTACATAGGAAAAAAGAGGATAGTACTGAAAGAGCAACTTCCTCAGGGACTGCACAAAAGACATCCCAGATCTGTGCTCTTCCTTCTGCATCTGATACCTAAAGATGACTTTGCTTGCCCAAAAGAAATGTAACCCAGGAAAGTCTGCCTCACCCACAGAGGAGAGGATTTGTACATATGGGCTGGTCAAAGCCTTTTTGAAGATGACAATTTACAGTGGTAAAGGTCAGGAGCTGGACTGATGGAACACAAACCCAACAGGACGAGATGGAGAACTGTACATGGCAGAGGGATCTCTATAGAGATCTACCCTTTTTGTCAAATAGCCAAACAGCTCATACGGCTCCCAAGCCTGCTCCTGATCATTAGGACCTTGGTCAAAAATGTGGTCTATAGCCAAAAACTGAAGAGAAATGTCTTCAATCCATTCAGGCAAGGTAAACTAGGCAAGCTCAGAGACATGCTCATCTCACCTACATATCATGATAATATGAGAAGCTGTTTCTTCAGTGGTATTCTCTGGTAAGGTAACTGGTAGGTTCCCTTCTACAGGTGCTACCACCATTTTGACAAAGCAAGCAAAGTGTTCAGCATTATTTCATAGTGTCTGGCAACTTTCTAGGACGCAGGAACAACTATCTTTTGGTAGCTGAATGGACTCTGGCACAGATAAAATGTCTCACCCAAAGTAACCCAAACAACCCAAGATGAAAATTCTAAAGTTTTGAGCTCCTACTACGCTGCAGTTTCCCCAGGTCTGGCTGCTGCAGTCATGGTTATTAAAAAGCAGACTCCCTCTTGCTGTAAAACATTCTCACATGAGACCCTCATCTCAGTGAACTCCATATGAGGCTCAGTAGATATCCACTTAGCTAAGTATGTTAAGATCTGTAATTTTGTCTTTATCCACCTTGATACCTTCATGTGTAGCATCCTGTTAAGCAGGTAGAAGATAATGCCACTGGTAGCTGGTAAGGATTTCCTGCAATTATAATAAAAATATGAAGCAAATACATGTAGTCTGAATTGAAATGCTGAAGTTGGTTATTGTGCTCCTATGATTGTAAGAATAAGATCTCTCCTCAGCCTTCTCTGCTTTAGAATAAACCATCCCAGCTGTCTCAGCCTCTCCACATAGGGGAGATGCTCCAGTCCTTTTGTCATATTTGAGTCCTTGTGGACTCTCCAGTCAGTATGTCCATGTCTCTCTTGTACTGAGCAGCCCAGAACTGAAAACAGTACTCCCAAATATTCAGTGTGTTTTTATAGCATTCAAACTCTGAGCCTGTCTCTGCTCTACTTGAACTGAAAGATTGTTGCATTAAGGGTTTGTCCACTGCTTCCTCTATCTGCAGTATGAAAATGCACAGGTGGGGAGGAAAACAGGTTCTCGGTGGATTAAATAATTACACAGAATTAGCTGCATTCCTTTGACTCCAGAAGTCCAGTTTCTTGACTAGCTTGGTTAAACCTGCCTAATTCCTTCCAACAGAGAGAAGAAGTGGCACAGGTACACACTTTTGGTCCAGTGCAGTCCTGGAGATTTATTTTCCTTGCTGGATTTACAGAAGCTGCAGTTTCATTTCACCCTCTTCTCTCCCACTCATACCACTGGGATGCAAAAGGAGAAGCTGCCACTGGGAGAAATATGGTTTCTGTCAGTGAACAGTAGGCCTCATCTTCCTGGTCCTTCTGATACCAGACAATGGAGTTGCAGGGGATGGAAATTAAATCTGATACTTAAAAGTGAGGGAAAATGACTAGGTCCCCCTCAGAGGTCTGAAGACACCTATTGTAACAAAGCTTTTATTTGCCTTTATGGGATAAATAAGGGAAAGAGTAGGCCAGGGAATATGTCCCAGGTCTCATCTGATCACAAACAGCAGTAATCTAACACTTGTGGACTGAGAATAGATCTATTGCTGGGAGTAATTCACCCTTACAAACAACAAACCTGTCCTTGTAAAACACTTTAGTGAGGGTATGGAAAAGGCGAGTCCTTGCTCTTGTGTGAAGCTTCAGTTTGCAGGACAATGATCAACTAAGACCACTGATGAGGTCGTTGTGAGATGAAAAAGCACATAGGATTTATCTAAGTGCTTTCTCACAGATCCATGGAGCTAAAACTTCACAGCTGGAGGCATAAAACTGATGTTTCATCAGGACAGCACAATTTTGCACAGGGCTGTTAGAGTGGACCCTGCAAGAGACATGGAACAGTAGTGAGAATGAAAGAAAATACTGAGATTGTTTCCTGGAGACAAGGAATTAAAAACATCTGATTTTGAAGGGTGTAGCCCAGAGGAAGAGAAACAACCTGACCTCCAAAAGGCAGCTGTTAGAAAATAAAATGTACACACCAAAGAACCTATCTACCTGCCACAGCTAAGTAATTTTGCCATCATAGAACCCAAATCAGACCCAAACGCAGACATAATTCCCTGCAGTGGCAGTGATATCCACCAGCATGTGAGTGGCAATGATGAAAGTCTCATGGAATGATCACTGCCTTCAAGGAGTTTGTAGGAAAGAAAGCTGGATTTATTCAGGGAACTAAGCCAAGTGCTCAGAGTACTGACCTGTTGACAGTGAGATCTTGGGCAAGTCTTGCTTGTTGGAGAGGCTTTAGAAACTTAACTGTCATAAAAAGGAAAGGGCCAAGCAAACTCACCAGATAAAAAAATGTTTTCCCTCAAGGAAAGCACTGACTTTTGTCCAAGTAAAGACTGAGATAAAATTAAGGTTCTGACTTAGGTTGGCACCAGCAGGAAAGGGTTGGGTTCTTGCACCCAGTGACACCAGCATTCTACAGAATGGGTGCAAGGTGGCTACACCCAGTAAAGCCATATGCCTTTCTGACCAAGCATCTGTGTGCTGGTGCAGGTAAATAAAGTCCTTGGTCTGAGCAGCTGGAGGGAAGCAGAGAGTGAGATACTAATACTTGACCTGCTTTTCACAGGTACATGCCTTTACAAGGTGCAGGGCAGTGAAACGTAAACCCTATTGAGCTTAGTGCAGTACAGGTGACAGCAAGAAGAAAATCTGCCCAGGAAGAAAGCTCCTGACATCTGGAGGAGGAACTCTGGGTGTTCTGGAACACCAAGCAATCTGAATAAGCACTATTGTTTTTAAAATAGAATGGAACTCACCTGGCATCACTTAATACAGAGCCATCCTCCCAAATCCATCCAGAGCTTGTACTGTTCCTCAGTCCAATCCAGAAACATTCTGCTTGAATAATCTTGAACAGATCCTAGAAATGATGATGAATTACAAAGTGACTAACGAAAGCCAGCTTGAAAATGGAGATAAGGATAAGTAAAGAGAAGAGAGAGCAAGATACACCCCCTCACCTCACTGTTCCTTAAGTGACTGACAATACTGCTTCCCCACACCTTCTAATGACAGGGCCAGGAGCTGGACTCAGTGATCCTAATGGGTCCCTTCCTACTCTGCATATTCTGTGATTATATGATTCTATGAACTGCACCCCTGGAGTCTCCTGGAGTTTCCTGCACAGAGTTTTATGTAGGAAGGTATGCTATTAATATTAATATCAACACCTACTATACAGCTAACTAGCAAGCAATATGAAGTATTAACAATTAAAGGTAAAATCAGGGCAGGGAAGGGCAGGAAGTGCAGGCACTGACAGATATGTGTGACAAGCCCAGTATGAAAACTTTTAAAATTTCATACACATTTTCTTCCTATGTGTTTTCAGTGTTCATTTCCTTTTAGCTAACTTTTAACCTCTGATTATTGTTAAAAGGTGAAGCCTGCAACAGAAATTCAGCCCTGAAGTAAATTCCCCATCCCCAACCCTCGTCCCCACAAAAAAGACAAAGCCAGGAAAGATAAGTTTGTCTTGTCCACCTTTGCAACTGAATAACAGCAACATTTCAGGGGTATGGCTGGGTTCCATCCTTATCTCCTGCTGCCATAAACAAAGCTTCAGAGATGATATCTTCAGAGAGAAGCATTAACAAAGCTGATTTGGTAAAGTTGTGGGAATAGGAACAGCTTGAGGAATCACTGGAGTGTTGCTGGTGGTTTGGAGATGATTGTGCTTCCCTAGCACTTGGAGGTTGAGCAATCACAGCCTTCACAGTACAAGGCACGGATAGCTATATAAGTCTTGTTTAGATGGGTGAGTCTAAACCCCAAATCTAACCCTAACCCTATCCCTGAGCAGGGATAATGGGTAACACTGTAGTCGCTGAGATGGTAGTAAGAAAGCAGCAGGAGCAGGAAGGCCTTCTTCATGCCAAAGAAATGGGTAATGGGGAAGATACCTATTTCTCAAGGAGACAGGATTTGTCTAAGCAAATGTGAGAGACTGGTACATACTCCCAATCAAGCAGAGACCTGGCTTTGTAATCCTCCAGAGGACATCACACAATGCAACTTCTGTCCGCGGACTGGAAGCTGTCCACGTTCATTGGAGCTGAGCTAATAAGCCCTGGCTTGAGCAAAACCAGATCAAAGTTTCTGCTCTACTTAAGCAGATGTGCCTCAGCACCCCAGTAATCAGCACTACCCATTTCTCTAGTGACCATACATGCCCCTGCCCCCAGAGAGCACCTGCAGTGGAACACGTGGTTCCTTATTTCACCAGCACAGCTGAGGTATTTCGGCAGAGGGAGGAAGTAAGCACTGAAAAGAGGCTGAGAAAGAAATATCTAAGCATGAACACAGGGAATGGCATGGGTCACTGAGCAGAAGTTGGAGCACTCACAGGGAGGAGAAGTATCGCTTTTGCAAAGGAAGCACTCCTTGAGAGTGGGGACGTATCAATTTGTAGGCAACAAATACAATGACTGCTCTGTGCCACTGTAATCATTCACATCAGTCTTATTGGGAATAGGAGAGGAGGTGGAGAGGAACAGTGGAGAAGGCTGTCTCCTACCATCCTTCATAGGGTGATTCTGAGTACCTGACAGTGACCCTCATCTCTCCGTTCTCCCCTTTGCTTCTCTGTTTCCTGCAAACTTTGTGATGTGTAACACCACAGTCATAAATCCTTACTCTCCTTTAAAACTAAAACATTGCTGAAGTGACAGCACTGTTTGTATGCCATTCACTTAGGTATCTGCAAGGAAGCCAAAGAAAACCATTACCATCTCCAAGGCATCACTGATCACCAGGAGGTGAGCTCCCTGTGCCCTGCAGGATTCCTGGCTGGAATTCCAGTCCTTCTTCTCCGTGGAGAAGGAGTAGCAGCTCCCTCTGTAGGCCACCCACTGTTGAGGGCAGTGTGGGTGGCAATCACCTGTAAAGAAGTCAAAATACTCATACTCTTCTCTACCACTAACCAACAGAAACACTTGTCAGCAAGGACCTACTGAGGAACAACTCATTTGGATAGTTGAAATGCAGAAAACTCAAATCAGGACAGGATTCTGAAAATAACAGTGCAATTTCAAAATATTACAATAGTCACATGCGCTGTGATGCTGGTGGCAAGCATGCACACACTCACCCTGCCCCCAGGTTTCCACTGAACCACTCAGATACCAAATAATACCCAACTGGCTATCTGAAAACAGATCACACTCTGTGGGTATGGTGTGATCACGTCCCACTTTGGGTGGATCTGTTTTAAGCAACTAACAGGAAGCCCCTCCAAATAGTCTAGCACCATCTGCATGTGTGCAAATATATTACAGACCTATTTGCTCTACCATTTACCACTACATTTACCAGGCAAGTCTACAAAGACTTTTCAATATATTTAACTGTTCTTTGCCACAGGATCTGAAATGGGTTTCCTGGAGTCTGCATGAGGAATATAGTCTTCAAAATATTCTGGATAGGCAGTGGGTACATAAGGCTGGTAGAAACCTAGAAGAGCTTCTAGTTTTAACTCCATACAATGGAGTTTCTGTGGTTAGATATGTTGCTGGTCCTTTGCTGTTGGTTGCTCATGCTCAGCAGCCTTTTGTGCACTTACTCATCTTCCAAATCAAAACAATTGCCAGGAAGATGCTCAGTGTCCCAAAGCCTATGGCCAAGCCCTTCAGAACTGCTGACCACAGGTGGGGAACTGTAAAAGAGAAAAGAAACCATAGTGAACAGAAGCCACATGAAAACTGACTGTAGTTTTACATAGTTTGCTTGTGTCCTGCACTATTTAGAGCATTGTGTCTATATACATTCTGATATGGTGGACATCACTGTCCCTGCCCAGCCAAACTGGGGCCTCCCCATCAGCCCAGGGCCCCATTTCAGCTGGGTTTGGGGCCACCAGTTCCTGTCTGAACTTCCCAGGGGGTACCTTTCTCCACATCAGCCACAGCTCTGCCCCTGCCTGGCCAGTGACTGACCCCACCACAGGAAGCACCGACCAGAAGTAAGCTGGAGCCACCTAGGCACCATGAGACACCTTGTGCTGGCAGAAACCTCCCAACAAATCCACCCCTGCCTCAGCATTGAAGCTTGGGATGGAAACCAAAGAGCTGCATTGCTACAGCCACCATGTTCCAGCTTACATGTGAAAAAAGAAATCCAAAGACTTTCCCCCAGCTCTCCCAGCAATAACAACAGGTTTAATCTCAGCATCCTGTTCACAGGCTGAGACACCTGGTCATGCTACATCTTCCCAGGATACTCCCAAGGCAGTTCTACATTTTCATCTTCCATGGTGGGGTTGCAGGATGAGGGAGCGAGCCTTGAAGACCTTGGAACATCTCCCCCTTCACACTTTTACCACCACTGCTGTCCACTGGCAGTGGCAGAGGGCAACTTCCACTGTAGCCCAGCACAGCTTACTTCCAAAGGGCTGGTCAGGACTGGCCTGTAGAAGTCTGCTTTCATACAGCACAACATGTTAACCTCCAGGCTACATGTTGCTTTTCCATTGCTATCTCCTGGAGCTGTGTTTGACCTGAGAGGCATTTGCTTTGCATAAAACATTTGAAATCTCAGCACTAAAATCTTCTTTCTCCAAGACAGAAGAGAGGATGATACTTACTGGCACAGATGAGCTCCAGGGAGTTTGGTTTGCTTGTTTTATTAATCTCAGTACAACAGTACACAGATAACAGCACTTGCTAAAAAGCAGTAAATGTGCAGCTAATTTATGTAACACATCCTGCTCTTGTGATGTTCCAGAGCCTTCTGCCCAAATCTAGCAACAAAATCCCTATGGATCTCATGAAATTTGAGGTGCTTCTCTCTTGGTCATGTCATGAGACTCAAAGAAACACATTTGATCTCTCGGGTGAGGTTGAAAACAAAGGCAGATCACATATGAAGACTATTGTGAGAAAGACAAAGAAAGACAGTGCTAAAACAGAAGGTGAAGGGACTCCACTTAAAAACAAGAACACATCCTTTACGCATTGGAAGCTTTGTCCAAATACAGAAAGTAGACCAGATCAGTAAATTAATAAAAATTAATTAATTTTGATCTTGAGCAGTTTGCAGGCTCACTTATGTTAAGGCCAGTTTCTCATCTATAGCAACACACTTAGGCCTGTGGTTTTACCTAGAAGAAGTTTCTAAGATAACAAGGGAGATCATGAGGAAGCGCTGTTGTAAGCATCATTCTTCTGGTAGAAAGATCTTTTCTAAGATAGAGGTTTTCTCATGCTTCCTGAAGCTTGTAAGATTTTCTAGATGTCCCAAACATAGTTTAAAGTTAGTAACATTTCTTATTTTTAAAAATCATTATTACATAACAAAACCCCATCTCTTTTCATAGACAAGATACAGAAAGACTTTTCAGTTACAACCTATTCATCAGCTTCGCACAAAGAGCCAGCGGGAGAACTGAAGGACTTGGACTGGGTCTGGAACTTAAACATGACTGTGCTCCCTATTCCTCTTGTTTGTATCCCTGGCAGCTTGGGGTTTGTCATCAGATTAGGCCTCAAGAGAATGATGTCAGCCCAAGGTTAAGGGGTAGGGTGGAGGTTTTTCTCTGCAAATTACAACTGAAAACTTGGCAGAAGGGGATAAACATCGGATGAAACATAACTCCTGGTTCTGAGATCACATCTGGACTTTTGTTTTCCTTCCTCTCTTGCCTCTCCAAAGAAGCTGTCTTCTGCTTCCTTCTGATCACTCTTGGGTTTTAGGGAAAGCTGCCAAGCAAGGCAACCAGAATGGCAGTCTTTGAAACAGTTAATCCTTAAATGTCAGCACCAGGCACGGAGCTGGTGCCTCCTGGCAATTAATAGAGCAATTCACTCTCCATTGTTTCAAACCAACTGCAGAAAAAAAGGGAATGATTCATCATCAAAACAAAATCCCAGGGGACCTCCACAACCCCAGCAGTCACTAAAGTTCGTAAAAATGAAAAAAATATGGCATTAGATAATTTTGGAAGAAAAAAAAAAAACCAAAGTGAAGTGGGAAAACAGGAAGTGCTTGATGTGATTTAAGCTGCACTCGAACTGCAGAGATCAATCCAGAGAAGTGGAATCAAGTATTTCACAAATCAGGATTTTTACCTGCTGCAAAACGGAGTCCCTGCAGTGGTCACACTTTTTAAAACAGGTTCAAGGGTTTCTGTTTGATCCTCAGCCCCCGAACTACATGTGAAGCTCTTGTAGGAGTGGACGGGAGAAGTACCTAAGATGAGTTTGAAACAGGAGGTAAATCTGAATGGAGCATCCAGAAATATTTCCATGTAGTTGTCTGATGGCCTGATGAACTGTGGAAGAGTCTATCCAAGGGGGGAAGTGGACTGGTGGGCATTTAATGTAAATATCCAGTGTTTTCACTTTTGGTGTGCAAAACACCCCAACAAGTCTCTCAGTGCTCTGGAGAAATGACTCTGATACTCTCCATTCATTTGCAAGCAACATGACCCAATATTTTTAGGTTTGTGAGTCTAGATTCAGTTCAAAAACTGAAAGCTGTTAGCATTTTACAATTCAACTCATCTATGACAATCTGAAGAATGTCATGGCACTGTCCCAAATAGCTCCCTTCTGCTCCTGCCTACCTCAGTATGGGAGCAGCATGACTACCTAGAGCCGAGGAGGAGAATTTGAGATACAAGGATTCTGTTCTTGTCTGTGGCACAGACCTGGTTATTTCTGTTAGTACAAGCACAATACACAGGCTAGCACTGTCTTAAGTGACTGCTGTACTGATATTGTGGTAGTGCAGCATATCTAACCCTCTCTGGAAACAAAAGAGAAGAAACAACCAGGGCAACTTTTCATTTTTGAGAAGTCCATAAGCACCAAAACCTATTGGTTTGACCAGAGGACTGATCTACACACCCGTGATACTATGTCTGCAAAGTCAGCAAGAGCGTGCATTTGAACAGAGGAAAAATACCTGAGAGCACATCTCTCAGAAGTGATGGAGGTAGGAACAGAGTTGAACATAAAGACCTTCAGAAGAAAGGTACTTAAAATGAGCTCCTTAGGGATCTCTTTCATGATGAGAAAAGATGAGAAATAATCAAATAATATGCACAAAAAAATGTGTTCAAATATCAGCTACCTTATTTTCGGTTGTCTGACCATAGCTCAAAAAGATGAGTTTCCATAAAATCATGTAGAGGGATGTTAAAAAGAAAAATGCAAACATCTAAAGAGGGCATTGGTTAATCCCCTTTCTGCGGGGTGGGGGTGAACAGGAATGGCACGGAATGAAAGATGCTACTGTGCTTTCCGATGCAACAGAAAACATAATTTCTGGTGAAAATGTATTCAAAAGCAAGACTGACCTCCAAACAGATGGAGTGTGAGTACCAGATAGGAACTGGGGAGTTTCTGTCCTGGCTTTGTTTCCACAGTGAAACAAATGACCAGGCAGCAGTAAACACCACAGGTATACAAAATTATTCTGATCAGAGTATAGAAATCTTCCCACAATGAGTCCCCTTTGCTGTAACACCTCTGAAAATTTAAAGTTAACAATTAGTGTTGCAGCCAATGCAACAGAACTCATTTAAAGCTCACTGACATTTCATAGAATCATAGAATGATTTGGGTTGGAAAGGACCCTAAAGCTCATCTAGTTCCAACCCCTCCACCATTTTGCATGAAGGAAATATTTACAAAGAATGATCACCAATCCAAAGTTTGACTCTTTGAAGGTAGTATTTCTCAACTAAGCTGCCAGAGGAATTGTTTGGTGTGACATCTGCAAGTCTAATAAGGGATAAAAAAATTAAGGAAAGCGCTGAGAAAATCTTCCTTATAGTAAAGTGCTCTGAATAACTGCTTCGCAGCAAAAGTTGAGAATTTGCTCACTAGGAGGTATGTAACACTAGAACACAGAAAACAGGAAAAAAACACAAAAGAGTCCTACATAGCCCCACAGGAGAGAGGCTGGATGATCTCATATGCTTTCTCTGTCTCTGATCTCTGATTAGCATGCGCCTCTAATTTATCTGGATTCACATCTTGCCTGCCCTTCAAAGAATTATTGCTCACAACCTCTTGCTGTTGACAAGCAGACAACTTTAAACCAGTTTTGAAGAAAAGGATGTCTGGGTTGAATGCCCAGGAGTAGACACTGAAGGAGGTTGGTAAGAGGGAGGGAAAAGTGCTGGGTCTCTAACTCATCAGCTTTAATCACATTAAAATATCCACAGTAATTTTAGAACCAAAGCAACAGCTCTCTAAGCTGGCAGTCAGAATCACTTGCCAGTTCAGAGTGTTTCTGTTGAATCTTGCTTTCCCTCAAAGTAAAATTTTTGGTTGACCTACCTCATCCTTCTTTCCTCACCTCTTTTTGCCTGTGGAGCTTTGGTCCTTGGTGGAGGAGTCTGAGAGAATTTGACAGAAATATACGTTACTTCCTCACTCTTATCAGCTGCAGAAATTTCTGATCTGCTTGCCTCCATGCCAAAGCAAGGAGTGTGCACAAAAGGATGTTTCGATCAGGCTGTTGAACAACAGGGCTCAATGCCGGTGAAACAGGAAGCCTGATGCTATATTCAGAAAACAAGAAATATGAAGCTGCTACCTCTATCTCCAGCTGCTAAGATAACCAAATTTACAACGGAGAGCAGTGAAACTGCAGCAGCTTTCATTTTCTAACCTGATGGAGGATGTCTCAAGAACAGCTGCTAATGGAAAAGGTGATTAATGATAAACTTCAGGGGCAATCTAATTTTTGCTAATGCAAGAGGGTGTGGTGACACCGATGCAGCAATTGGGAGGATTCGTGCTGCTCTGAGGAGCTCCCTTCAGGGCAGAAGCAGTGGGATGGTGACAGCACAAGGTAAAAAAGGTGAATAGTGAGAGTACAAGGTGAAAAGTGGGACAAGCAATGGCTATGGCAAACTGGCAGCCAAACTGCTGTCAAACAGGAAGTAGAGGTGGACAGCACAGCTTTGAAAAGGAAGCCTTGTGAGTTTTGGACAATTCCACTTCAAACTGGGAACTCTGTCTATACCCAATACCGGTGTGACTGTGCTTGAGACGCAAGGCAGGCACTGAGAGCTGGCATTCCTCAAGTACCTCCAAATCAACATCTCAACAGCATCAGTACAAGGGAGACAGGGACATATTGAGGAGAATCTACCAAAGGGGCACAAAGAGGATAAAGGGACCAGACCTTCTGTCCTGGGAGGCAAGACTGAGAGCTCTGGTACTATTTGGCCTGGAGAAAAGACTTCTTGGTTAGGATCCAATTAATGTATATAGTTACCTGAAGGGAGGGTACAAGAAGAGTCAAACTCTTCAGTGGTGCCCAGTGACAGGACAAGAGGCCATGGGCACAAACTGAAAGACAGAAGGTGTTGCCTCTGAACATCAAGAAACACTTTTTTACTCTGAGGGTAGCTGAAACCTGACATAGGTTGGCCAGAGAGGTTGTGGTGTGTCCCTCAGTGGGGAGTGGCCTGGACACAGGCCTGGGCTGTAGGTGGACCAGGTTGAAGATGGTGTGGCTTGAGCAGGGGGTGGCACCAGATGACATTGAAAGGTCCCTTCCCAACTCAACCATTTAGTGATTCTATGGTCAGCAACAACAGGAAAAGCTACTTTTCTTTTGAAGTATTGACCATTGATGAGAAGAGTTCAAGTTGTGCCAGGGGAGGTTTAGATTGGATATCAGCAAAATTTTCTTCACCAAAAAGGGTATCAAGCACTGGGACAGGCTGGACAGAGAAGTGGTTGAGTCACCATCCCAGAAAGTATTTTTAAAAGATGCAGATGTGGAGCTTAGTGACATGGTTTAGTGCTGGGCTTGCCTAATGATCTTCAGGGTCTTTTCCAACCTAAAAGATTCTGTCACTCTGTGGTGGGGAGTACAGATGTTTCCAGCACCCCGAGAAATCTCTTAGCTGCGCAGTTGGCTGGTTTTTGTTTTAATCCACATTCTGATCCCTTCCATTTTGTGCTCAGAATGGGGATATTGGTCAGGCTCAGGCTGCACTTCTTCAGCACAGTACACTACAGTTAATTTCCAATCATTGTTTGGGCATGCTCAACTAAGGAGTTTGGGATGACTGGTATCTCCAGCTGGGATGATTGTTCCCCCTTCTGGTGACATGTTCTAAATTCGAAAAATTACTGCATGGGATTTGCCATTGTTACAATGCACATGGTGGGGAAGGGACTGGATATTTCCGCAAACTTCTTCACTTGCTTGTAAGGGTGTCATATTGCACCCACAAAATTCCTTCCAATCATAGGTAGGGCCTGTGGACAGCAAGATAGGGAGTGTGTGCTTGAAAGGATGGGGAAGGGGCAAGACAAGAGGCAGAATGTCTCTCCTAAATGCTTCCAATTAATAATAGAGAAGTCTAAAGAGAGCTCTCAAGCTCAGAGAGACAGAATTTGCTATAGTCACAAGAGAGTTTAGCTGGGAATACAGTCTGTATAGCTGAAAAGTAACTAATAGGTTTCAGACACAGCTTAAGTGTCCAAATCTGATTTTATCCCTGCTTTGTGTTTCTTTGGTAGATTCTCTCCAGTATGTCCATGTTCTCTCATACTTTGGAAAAAGGTGTCTCTTCTCCCAGCTCCTGCCAGTTTTGTCACTTTTTAACTGGCCAGGCTGCCTGCTGGCCCAGAGTGACTACAAAGACAGGGCTATTTGTGAAGAACTGGAGAAGTGAAAGCTGGTGGGAAAGAATTAAGAGCTCTGTTTTAATGTGGCTTACCTTTTTTTTTTTTTCCTAATATCAGCAGGACAGGAAGTAGAGGGGGAGGGATCACACTGTAGAAGGTGTAAAGGCAACTCTCAGTTATTATGTAAGTGTGAATAAATAAATTTTACTAATGCAGCTGTGCCATACTGTCAGTATGGAGTCACAGCAGGACTAAACTGATCCGTTTTCCAGGAGCCAGCAGCACTTCTTCCCTAGTTCTTTACTACTGAAGCAGCACACCAGAGGGGGAACCTCCCAGATTTCTCTCAGACACATACCTTTTCCAGCATGTTTCATGCAGCATTTCTTTCTTAACTAGAGGATGCAAAAGCCTCAGAACTCTGATGAAGAAGATGTGTCCCTTCCAGTAACAGATTCCTGGAAAGTGGGACGTGCTCTGGGAACACATCATAAGGAGAGAGATGTCCTTTGAACAGGCCAGTCTCACATCTCATTTATAGCTTTATTAATGACATCCAAGATGCTCAAGCACACTAACCTTGTGTGCTGGACCTGGAATTCCTCAGTGGTAAATCTGCAGGAGTTGGGGGAGGCGCCTTTATTCCACAGTACAAGAACAAAACATTGAGAGAATCCACCAGTGACACAAAGTGGGGAAAAAATCAGAAGGATCAAGGCCACAAATCAGTTTTGTGAAGCGGTCGAGACGCCTTGCTCCTGCAACACAAGTCACTCTGGAGGCACCTGGTGGGGATGGCAAAGCCCAGCGACAGAGGGACTGCTACCGGCTCCGGCAGCGGGAGCGAGGGGAAGGGTGATGCCGAGAAGCCCTTCATTCCTGCTGATACGGCCACCTGCCTGCGGCTGCTCCGAACCCGTGCGGGACACAGCAGAGGGCAGAGCGCGACTTCAGCGAGGGACAGTCATAGAGCACTTGTGGGAGTTGATCTGCAGCCGGGAGCGCGGCGATCCGCATCGCGCGGGGCTGTTTGCCGCTGCTCCCCGCCGCCTCGGCAGCGCAGGCGCGGCTCGCTCCGGCACCGCGCTCCGCGCTGCGAGGGCTCCTCCTCTCTGCCCGCCTTCGTCGCTCATTGGCAGAAAGGCGAGTGGGGGCGGGGCCTCCGCGCTAAAGCTCATCGCCCATTGGTTGAAAGAGAGGAAGTGGGCGTGCCGCGGCGCGCCCCCGGCCCGGCCCGCCTTTCCCCCGCCGCGCATCATTCGCTCCGCAGCGCTCCGGGGCGGGCGATCCCGGCCGTTCCCGCGTTCCCATTGGAGCCGGGCTTCAGTTCCGCCACGCTCTTCCCGGCTTCCGGCTCGCGGGGCGGGCGAGGGAGCCGGTCGGGACGCGGAGGAGGCCGGTGCCTCCCGTGCCTGTGGTCCCCGCGCCGCCCAGCATGGGATGCTCGTGAGCCGCGGGTCTCTCTTCCCTGTGGGCGGCGGTGCCTGGTCCCGGGGCGGCCGCAGGTGGGTGCTTGGCGCTGGGCAGGTGCGGGGCGGGCACAGCGAGGCCGCGGGGCGAAGCCGCGCTCCGTCCCGGGCGGGTCTGGGCCAGGGGCCTCCGGCTGGGGGAGCCCGGCCGGGCCGCCCCCAGCGAGGCGCAGCAAGCTGCCGGGAGAAGCCATGTCTAGGGCTGAGGGCAGGTCCTGCGTTTGGCCTCGGGAGAGAGCAGTCACGAGTCCTCGTGTCATGGGCTTCCTCATTTCGGTGACCGCGCACTGGAACAGATTACCCGTGGAGGCTGTGGAGTCTCCTTCACTGGAGATATTCCAGAGCCGTCTGTACACAATCCTGTGCCATGTGCTCTAGGATGACCCTGTTTGAGCAGGGAAGTTGGACCAAGTGACCCACTTTGGTCCTTTCCAGCCTTACCCACTCCGTGATTTCTGCGTTCCTAACCTTCTTTTGGTGCCCCATGGCGAGCAGAGCCCGCTCAGCAGCTGTGAGCTGTCGCGGTGGACTCCGCGGGGCTCTGGGGAAATCACTAGGTTCACTCAAACGGGCTCTGTCTCCAGGTGCTTATTTAATGGAGGCCCTGCCTTCCATCAGCAACTGGCGCTTTACCAAAATCTGCCGCACAAGAAGCAGAGGGGGATCTGTTGCACTGCTTTGTTTGGCTGGTGCCATCATTGAGTGTTTGATTTGTGATTTTAGCATGAACCTGAAAGCCAAATCTTATAGATTATTATTATTGTTGTTATTATTATTGCTATTATTATTACTGTTATTATCTTCATTACTGCCTTGTTGATTGGATCTTACATAGGATGCCTCTCTTTCCTCCTTCCCTTCCCTAGTCGAAACTGGGAAGGAAAGGAAGAAAGAAACTGTTCTGTAAAGTTGTAGTTTAGCATTATTAATGTCTTTCAGATTTTCAGCTAAAGGAATACTGGGAAGATCATTATAAAGATTAAGGCACTTGAACGAACAGAGCCTGACTAATCACAGTGGCTCTTCCCTGTGATTCTCGTCTCTTGTAAAGAGAAGAGAGCTGTGAAGATGATTGATTAGAGGCTTCATAAATAATTTTCTGCTGACTGGCTTCTCAGTGCAATGCCATAACAAACAATGGATTATGCCTGAAATTCACTCCAGCGTTCAGTCTGCTGGACTCTACTCCGGCAGCTAATTAATGTGCTCAGCAGCAAAACTTGTTGTGGTCTCAAGGCAAATTCAGAAGAGAGCCCCAGATCAGCCCAGTGAATTGTCTTTGGCTGCGCAAGAGATTCAGATTTAGTGTCTTTTGTGACCTGTGAGTTGTTTCTAGATTTCAGCTTCTCCTTTTTGCAGTCAGGACTGAGGAAGTGGCTAATCATTGACTCCATGACCCTGAAGTTAGTTTGCAGGGGGCTGAAACTAATCCTTTGTGAAGTTAATCCTCTGTGTTCTCTGTGGCATGTGTCCAGGATGTCACCACCTTGCTATACCTCTGCCTTGCTGCTGGTCTTTGTGGCCCTGGCTGTAGCAGGGGCTGAGCAGTCAGAAGAGAGGAGCTGTGATGTGGTTGGTGATGAGAGCAGTGAGTCGCAGATGGAGAGAGCCCTGCTGAAGAAACTGGAGCCCCTGAGCCACATGAGGTACAGCACAACACCCTGCAGGCCTCGGGGCTGCACAGTGGGCCAAGGGGAAGGGAGGATTTGGGTCAGACTGCAGAATGGCTTCCCCATGTTAGTGTTGTTTCTGATGGGTTGCTAGGTCTGGAGTGCCCACTGCTCCGAGTGTTCTTTGTAATCCAATGGACTGTCTCTTCTGTCCTCTCCCTGCTGCAGGTTTAACGTGACTGTGGAGAAGGGCAAAACAGAAAACTACGTCTACCATTTCAGGGTGTGCAGGGAGGTCAACAGCACCTCGCACGACTTCGGTGGCCTGGTGCAAACAGATAGACAGAATGGAAAGACCACGGTGATAGGAAGAATAAATGAAACCCAGGTCTTCAATGGAAGTACGATTCCACTCGATACTTGGCTTACTCAGTAGCTGCCTTTCGCCTCCTGATCTGGATTTGTAGCCTGTATTGTTTCTCTCCTGGCAGGTGACTGGATCATGCTGATTTATAAAGGAGGTGATTCATACGGCAGGCACTGCAGTGGTGAGAAGAGGCGAGCTGTGATAATGATTTCTTGCAAGCGGGGAGTTACAGCGGTGAGTGATACCTGGGGTGAGAGAGCATCAGGGGGCCACCAGACTAATGGTTGGTTGTGAGCAGAAGGGTTTTGGGGGAACAGTGAGCTGGCCTCCAGTGTCTGGTGCCCAGCTGCCCCAACAGTGATAAAACTGTCTCCTGGTGAAGTTCAGTGTGCATGGGCATGTTTTCACATGACTTCACTTTTTCCCAAATTGCAGAGTTCATTCAGCATTATTTCTGAAGAGCGGGAAAAGGAGCAGGAGTGTTTCTACCTCTTTGAAATGGACAGCAGTGTGGCTTGTCCAGCTGAGAATTCCCACCTCAGTGTTGGCTCCATTCTGCTGATCACGTGAGTCATTTGAAGAGCTGTTTGTGCCTGAGTCATAATCTCCAGTGCTATTTAGAAATGTAGCAAATGCTATAGTAAGACTAAATTACTGCAGTGTACCTTCCCACAGCCACCATTAGATGTTACTATGCCTCTGAGCTTTTTGGACAAAGGCTCTTGCTCAAGGCGTGATGCTGGGCTGGTCTGTTCCCAGTAAACGCTTTCCTTCATAGCTTACAGACAAGTGCACTGAAGCGTGAGAGATTTGACTTCCTAAAATTATTTGATGGCTCTTTGCCAGAGCTGGGAACTCAGACCAGGAGTCTTGACTCATTTTCTGTGTTTGTGCTTAGAGGCACTACTTCACATAATGCTGCTAAAAGATTTATAAAAGCAGACTGATAACTTGGAGACCTTTTATGGTCTGGTTTCTGTTTACAGCTCTGTTCTTGAGTGGTGCTATCTCGGAAAAGATTTTCTATAGGATTTCCTCAGCTTTGATTTTCCTTTTTTTTTTAATTCTGCCTCTTAGGTTTGTGTCACTGATTGCAGTCTACATCATTGGTGGGTTCCTCTACCAGCGCCTCATTGTGGGAGCAAAGGGCATGGAGCAGATTCCTCACTTTGCCT
The DNA here is from genome assembly GCF_024509145.1 of Vidua macroura. Classification (NCBI taxonomy): domain Eukaryota; kingdom Metazoa; phylum Chordata; class Aves; order Passeriformes; family Viduidae; genus Vidua; species Vidua macroura. The sequence goes on along the minus strand of NC_071572.1, from coordinate 75,499,639 downwards.
TCTGGCAAGATCTGGGCAATTTGGTGGCAGTGAGTAAAAATTCTTACATATTCTCAGCCTGGCCCATGTTAGGAGAAAAAGGCATTGACTTTGTGTTTTGGGTAGACCTACAACCAGTGTAGAGTACTTTGAAGCAGAAGAAGAGGGCATCTGTTTCCTTTTTCTTGAGTATGCCATTTTTTAATCCTTGCTGAGACCAATTCCCTGCCTCTGTCCTGCAACTGCTCCATAACAAACTAGAACATGTGCTCCTCAGGAGTTCAAACTTTCCAGGTAGAAATGTTCACCTGGGGACTGTGAAATGCTTACTTCTGACTGTGAATTGTAGGCAGTGCTATTTATCCTTCATAATTGCCTTGGCCTGATGTTGCTGCATAACTGTCCAGAGCTTTTAAGACTGAGTAGGATGTTTTTTATCCCCAAGTTTTGGGGAGATGTTTAGGTAGCACAAGGATAGGCATAATCCCTTAGCAAAAGACAAATCACAGGAGCTGCTTTGGTTTGGATGCTGAGTCAATTGCAAACAGTCTGATGCTGGTGCTATGTCCTGTGCTCGTAGGATGGCTGTGACTTTGTGTGCCGATCCAAGCCTCGGAACGCGCCAGCCGCATACCGTGGCGTGGGGGATGACCAGCTGGGAGAGGAGTCAGAAGAACGGGATGACCACTTGCTGCCCATGTGATAGGCTTTCCACACCAAGATCTTTTCTCCCCATCTCCCCAGTGCTTGTTTAGCCAGGTGCCTCCCAGCCAGTTCTCCTTCTCTCACTTTGATTTTCTTTACACTGTTTGCTTCTGCTGTCTCCAGTGTGTCAAGTCCTATGGATGCCTCTGGATGAGAACAGCACTGGTTCCTAATGGCATGTCTTATAAATATAATGCTGGGTTGGGTTTTAAAAGTGCAGCAGAGCTCAGGGGAGAAGTGTTGACAGTTGAGCAGAAAACAGCAATATGAGTGTTCAGCACTGAGCAGGAAATGGGAGATGAATCACTAAGAGGAAAAAAGGGGCTTGGATGGGTGCAGAAAGGGAAAAAGGCTACGGGTTAACAGCTGACACTGTAAAAGGGATATTCTGTGTCTTTTTAATTTTTTCCCTAGGGTTTACAGGATCTGTAAGACACTGAAATTATTTTTCTTTGAATGCATTTTCAGCTTTTCTAGCTTCTGCACTGTTACACAATTTCTGCCAGCATAACCGGCACAGAATGCTCTATGCTAGACTCTGGGGGTGAACAGGCATTAGCACCTCTGTAGTCTTTTGTTTCCCTAATGGCAGTGGTGTGAACTTCTCAACAGTTTCCTTCAACAGCTGTAAAGGGAAGCATGCCATCCTCTCAGACTGGAGATGGGCAATGCTGAAAAACCATAGGACTTAAATGGAGTCAAAATATTGACTTCAGTCTAAGTATTGACTCAATCTTCTCAATCAGTGAGAAGCAAAAGGAAAAGATGTGCTGCTAAGGAAAAGGAACATTTGCTGAAAGTGACATTAAGACAAAATGAGACAGGTAGCTGCCACTTGAGTTCTGGCTCAGGCTTCCTGAGGTGACTGCCTACACACACCTCAGTCACTGTCAGCATTGTGATTTCATGCTCCCCAGAAGTTCCTTGTTTTGCAGAGGGTTTTCCTATGAAGCCGTCAGAATTTATTTTTATATCAAAGGAACCATGGAAGTCCTGGCTAAGAATGCTAACACACTGAGAACTACATAAGGGACTCTTATATGGTCAGCTTTCATAAATCACTGTCCTCTTAAGCATGGTACAGGCCAGGCTTAAGACACTTGCCCTGCACAGATGGTACTTAACATGCTGCCACTGGCTGGGAGTGAGAAAGACCTTCTCTGTGGGCCCTGGATGAAAAGCAGGTACACTTGAGTTCTGGACTTAATGGGAACCTTCAGGAACTCCACACCTTGATTCTAAATTGGTTTTTATTTGAGAGGCTAGACTCTGAGCAATCCCATTCTACCCTACTGTGTGGACTGGCTGAGAACTGCCCCCAGTCTGGGGGACAGAGACTGTGAATAAGCAAGCCACCACTGTGCTAACAGCAGAGTACAGACAAGGTTGATGTATTTTTAAGACATTGAGAGAAAAGGGATGGCCCTGCTTTCTTTCTGGGTTTGGAGTGGGCAAGCAATTCCTGCTTTCTTTGACTTTTGTTACAGTCTCAATCTTTCTCATAACATGGGAAAAATAGGAAGTCAGTAAGTCCGTTACTGTTTTCATGGTGGTGTCTAAGGTAATTTTTGTACAAAACACAACTTTCAAAAATAAAGTGACCAAAAAAACCTGGTGAAGTGTTGTGCTGACGTAGTAAGTGCTTGCTTTTGTGCCAGAGCACCTTTTTTCTCACCCAAAAGTAAAGGGTCCTTAGTGTGTGGTACCTTGTGTCTGAACTCTTGCCAGTGATGAATGTGTTCTTGTTAGCTCATGGTTTTTGCTGCCGCCTTGTTTCACTCCTACAAGGGAAGGCTATCCACATCTTTCAAAACCGAAACTTTGGAGGCTCAGGTAGTGATGGATGGATGGATGGATGGATGGATGGATGGATGGATGGATGGATGGATGGATGGATGGATTATGCTCTGTATTTTTCTGCAGAAATAACTTAGTGATGAGGTTTGTACTTTCCAAACACTCAGGGGTTAAGAAGCAGCCAGACCTGCAAAGCCTGATCAAGCATTTTTTTATTAAGAACACTGAACATGAAATGAAGAAGTGAAGCCTTCCCATTTGACTGAAATAAAATCCAGTCCTCAGGAGTAGCTGGTAACAGTGTCAGGCTACCTGCCTGCCTACCCTGCCAAGGGTCAAACTAAGCAGGAGTTGTACCACACCCAGCCTGCTAAGGATAAAATGGTTTAAGGGCAGCCTTCCTCTGCTCACTGCTGATTCTAACCTCCCCCTCCCCTGTCCCCAGCTTACATCAGACCAAACCGTGTAGCAGGGTGCAAGCAAGCATGGGCAGCTTCCTTTGGGCCTATTTACATTCACAAAGCCTCAGAAGTCTTCTCACATGAAAAAGGATGTCACAAAAGTGAGATTCAGCAGCACAGTTAAGACTAGGAAGCTACTGCCACATTTTATCCACCTACTAAGCACTTTCCTTCCTCTTTTTCTAACATGGGTCAATAAAGAGCCCATTTTAAAGATCTCTAATGTTTTCCTACGTATACTATTAGGCTTTCTCCCATGCCACTACAGCTTTCCTGCAACAGTGCTTAACACAGAGCACAGTCTTATGTTTCACTCAAATATTCATGTGAAACGTCTGAAAACAGAAAAGCTGAGATACATGGTTCATAACACCATCTTGCTTTCAGGTATTTGGCTCTAGAGAGCACTTAGTTCTTCACAGTTTGTGTAATGCCTTCAGGTGTTTTGCCTGTTTGAAGCAGAGGTGCTTGTGGAAGAGAATAACTGCCCAGGTTTTCACCTTTGGCAATTTGGCTACGAAACAGCAGAATACCATATTTGGTCCTTAAAAAAATAAAACAACCAAAAGAACCCCTAAGCAAACCTGGAGGGCTGAGTAGGAGAAAATCAGCCTGTAACATAAACTCTACCCTTTAGGAATGAGAAGTCATATTAAAAGACTAGTATTCAGTTATTGTAGGGTGTGTGTTTGGTTTCTTGTAACTGAGAAATACTTGTTTTACAACACCTAAAAAAAAAAAAAACCTAAACAAAAAAAAAATGCCTGAGGCAAGCAGTACAATCCTGTCAGCCTAAATTTTGTCCTGTAAGCTCTCCTGAGGATAACAAAGACAGACACGAAAAGTAAAGAATACAAACTGGTAAGAAAACACACAAAACAAAACCCCAGCCCATTTCACGAAGAACCTTGGTGCTTCTGGAGACTGCTTTGGATCTGTAAATTATGCTCTAACAAAATGGGAAGACAAACCTCGTGCTGCAATGTTCCCTAATGTAAAACAATCCCCTCCCCTTTGAGTTTCCCATCACTTTGTCATAAGTACTCAGGAAAAATCCTCTGACTGGTTCTGAGAGGAGCACCTGGAGTAAATAGCTGCCACAACACTTTAGCTTTACTGTCTCCTGTAGACATGCAGAGCGAAGACAAGACAGCTCCTATTGCCACAGGCCTTCAAGTTTGGTATGCATGCTGGAATGGCTATTAAACCCAGTTCATGAGCAGCCTAGGTATTTTTAAAAGTGGAAAAGCAGGAGCCCCTTTTGCTCAAATTCTTGTTTGTCACCTCTGTCAATTGCAATTTGTTAGTTCCCCTTCACAGAAGCCCCAAGCACAGGTGCTCCCAATGTGCATGTGGGGCCAGCTCTTCCTATGCCTCAAGTTCTGGCAATGATATTCAAAGCTAAGATCTACCAGACCTGCTGTGGCAGAAAGGGTTGAGGGCAGTTCCCTTTCAGAAGTCTTAAGACAGAAAGAGATCCCCTTAACATCTTAATGTGGTGTATACAGGGGAGGCATATTCAAAATCAGGAACAAGGAAAGTTGTTTAAAGGCCCCAGGTGGCAGTTTTCCTCAACCTTGTAGCACCATTAAGAGACCAAGAGATGGGCTTGTGCATGACAGTTTCAATCAGTTAAATTCCTTCTCATTCTTCTTGAATGCAAGACCACAGGGGACTGTCCCATTCTTTCCCGCCCCAGCAGGACACTCCAAAACTGGCAGCTGCCCTGAGGTCAGAGCAAAAGTGAGACTTCTGGCTTCAGAGTTCTTAGGTCTCCTTGAGGACATTGATCTTGGCACAGATCTTGAGAGCTGGTCCCAGCTTGATGTTCATGGCACTCATGAGATGTTCCTCCTTCAGAAGCAACAGGGCCTGACCATCAATTTCCTGTGACCGAAATTCCTCAGCAATTTCTTGACACCCTGTGAAGCAAACAAAAAAAAAGTATTGAGAAACACATGTGCACTGGGCACTCCCCTCATTCCTCCTGCATCTCTGGCAGGTACAGAAAAGCAAGCTAGGAATCTAACCAACCCCTTTCCCTACTCTAGTCCACAGTCTCCTTGAGCACACAGGCTACTTGAGAAATAAATCTTGATAATCCATCTCTATGATCTACTCCAATTCAGAAACATGTTCAAAAGCAGTAGGCACCACTGAGACCATTTTCTTTCCAGAAAGAGAGCCCAATCTCCCCATGCTACTGGATCACAGGAATGCAGATGATCCTGACTTCACCTTGCAATGATGCAATGAACTCGCACACTTCCTCCACACTCCAACGACTAGGATTGCTGGACAGGAAGACTGGGTTGATGCCATGTAGATCTGGGGTAGGGGGGGCCATATTAGAGTTTGCCAGGTCTCTCTCTCCATGACTGGCCCTTACTGACAGGGGTCCTGGAGATGTAGGGGACAAAGCTTCATCATAGCTGGAGTTATCAGAGCCTCGACTCGAGTCTTCCTGGCCCTACAAGCCCACAGGAAAGAAAGAAAATAAAATAAAAAAGGGGTTTTGTAAGAAATTCACAATTACAAGCTGCAAAACAAGACATTTAGGAGCAGCAGAAGTTGTCCCAACAGTCTGGAATAACTGTCTCAGGCTGTTGGTCCAGGGGCAGCTGACACAAGAGCTCCCTCGCATCAGAACTGAGGCTCATTCAATTCATCTATAGCCCAATTCAAATCATTAATGTGAAAGATTGCTAATCAAATGGGAAAAGTGGATAGGTTTCTGCCAAGTCTGTCAGCTGGTCTCACTCACTGAGACCTTCAAGATGCACACGGGAGCGAAAACAGAGTGCACAGTACAAGTACAAATGTGAATACACTTCCTGCAGTCCATGAGGGATTAGAACAGCTCCCTGTGCCTTGTGTAACAAATGTGTCAGCATGCCCACAGCACATCCTGCACGACTGCATCCACTGTGACAAAGAGGTACAGCCAGAAGGAACAAACCCTACGCAGACCTGCCTTGACAGGTGTGTGTCCTTACCCTGTGGCGCTTGCCCTGGATCTTTGTTCGAGCAATTTCGGAGCTGCTGCGCCGTGGTCCCCGTTGGCGCACACGGGCGTAGTTGGCTTCCTGGAATTCCTTCATCTTCTTTCTCTGCAGCCGGAACTGATGACTGCAGCTGACATTGTACCTCGAGTAAGCAGAAACAGAGCAGCAGTTAGAAAGCAGCAACTATCTAAACCTACTACTGCTCCTTGCTCTAGATGGGGATAAGACTCCTCTTTACCATCAAGTTCTGTTCCTCCTCCTTCTAAGACTTCCCCTTGGAAGGAACCAGTCCAGACTTCTGACACAAGCAATATTTGGACACCAGATTCTTGATCTAACATCTGAAGGGTCAATTAAGTCATTCCCCTAAGGGAAAAAAGACCCATAACAAGCACTCTGCTATCAACAGGAGGCAGCAATGACTAGTCTAACTTCTCCCCAGTTTTTTCCCCAATGCTCCCTTGTGTCTTTGTCTAGTACCAATGCATGAGACCACTACCAGTATGCATTTATTTAGTCAGTCAAATGTACATTTCTCTGAAGAGAGGTTCTTTATAGCCCCAGAATTTCCCCCTTCCCAGTTCATTTTCTGAGCAAGCCAGAAATCCTATTTATACTCAGCATCACATCCACCTTTCCAGACCTAGAAGCATTTACAAATCATTTAGAGTGGTAAAGGATCTCTGTGGCCAGTACATGCCACAGAGAGAGGATCAGATGTACTGAAAGGTGGTACACTACTTGGAGAAGGGGCACTGGATGACTGATGCTCATCCAGTTCCAGCAAACGTGTAGTCAGGGATAAGGAATATTACATCTTGCTGTTATTACCTTTTAGCACAGGTCATGGAACAAAACCTCTTGGAGCCACGGAACTGGCTTGCTGGGGCATACTTCCCACAATATTCACACTTCAACAAGTCTGCCTTCTTGTCAAGCTCTAGTGAGATATGGAGACACACACCAGTTGGTGATCTGAACTGAAGCACATCACACACCCATTGATTCCCCATTCCACTGCTCTTCTTCTGAGCAGTCAGAGCTGCTCAATTCCAAGCACTATGCCAAGTTTCCAAGCACTATTTTCTACTGAATCTAGTAAGTAGTTAGCTTGGGGAAGCAACTGGGAAAAAAGAAGCACAAGCTCAGCTAATTAGGACCCCAGCATATCAAACAGAGCAGTTCTTTTCTCCTGGTCAACTACTTCATGGAACAAACAAAAAATAGTGTATTCCTCACATCCTACAAGGCTGTGGAGGAAATCTCCATCACTCTGCTCTGTCCACATCCTTCACAGCCTACAGTCATTAAAGACAGGTACAGTTTAGAATCTCCTGCTTACTGCTGACACAGGATGTGTTAGATCATATTTACAACAAAAAAAGCATTGTCAGTCTTCTGGCACTCAAAAAAAGCAAGATCCTAGTTCCATAGATCAAGTCTTTAAAGAGCTGGCAGGAAGAGCTACAAGTCCATAATGCATTAAGCTGGTAATACAGAGCAGAGACTTTCAGTAACTCTAGCTAGTCCTCATGGTCTTGAAACTCACCCATGGAAGCACTATCCTCTCCCAGAGAATTGCTGGATAGGTTTTCATGCTGACCAGAAGGAGCCTCTCCCTGCAGTGGTTTCTCAGATTCTTTCAGCAGCTGAGAACAACCCACCTGAATAAGGAGAGAATGAGTTGGACCCACCAGTAAAGGATTCCTTGTGTCCACCACCCTCTGCCAAGGTATGTGCAGCTCAGAATTTAACTAAGAAGAATTTCTCTGCCTAATAGGGAAGGAGAGATACTGAAAAAAGTCATTACTGCTTCCTGACTCACAGGCTTGGCTGTTCATTTAAAGATCCCCAAGCACTATCTACCTTGAATAATGTCCAATTCCATGTAACTCCATTTCCCCTTTACTTCAACTTCACTTGTTCAAAATACATCTTTCCCTCACAGAGAGGAGAGCCTCCTTACAATTCCTGCATTAATTATTGTTTTAGTGACAACTGAGTAAGCAGTTGCTGCAACAGTTGTTTTACTCCTTCAAACCTCTTCTCTTTAATGACACCTCTTGATGCCTTGCTTCATTCATGACACCTCCCTCCCTTCCCTTCCTCTTTACTGTCTGTGTCTCAGGCTAAAAAAGCTGAATTGGAATATGGGGAAAGATATTCCTATGCAAAATGGAAGCCCACCACCCTCCCAAGAAAGTGCTACACCTCCTTCCCCCACAACAAAAAAATCCCTACTGGAAAGGGCTCTGCTCCCTCCTGGATGACAAAGCCTTCAATGATGTGTGTGAGGATCTGGGGCTTGACGATGGCTTGAGGAGGTTTGGAGTCTCCCATCTGACGAGACACCAATGCCAGGTTTGGGGTGGAAGCAGAGGTGGGGGTGGCCGAGACTCCTTCACTTGATGTGGCATTTGGGGTTGCAATGGCAGCAGTATCAGAATTATCTGGAAAGTTAACAGCACAGGAGTGAGCTAACTTTGCTCTACCTACTTCAGGTCATTAGCACGCACAGGCAAAGCTCTCCTTTGTACCTCACCTCCAAGGCCACTCTTCTCCTCCATGTTTTTGGGGCTGTCTGTTACGGGAGAGGACCTGGCAGGCAGGAGTGCGGTGACACTGGCTGGCTCCTCCTTCTCCTCCTCTGACTCTGCCTTGCGCTTTACTGCCAAGGTCTGAGATTTGCCCTGTAAGAATAAAGAGGAACACGTAAGCAGATAGAAAAGCTCCAAAGCAAAGAACAAGCCAGATCAAAACAAAACAAAACAAAACAAAAAAAGAAAAAAAAAAAAAAAAAAAAAGCATCCTGCTCCATCACACTTGATTTCCAGCCTCTAGCTCCTTCAGTACATACCTCTACTTGGGAGCATTTGCTAGCAAGGAACAAAGCTTGAGGCTCACTACCATGCCAGACTAGGACCTCATGTCCCAAGTCATGCTGATACACTGGTATAAGACCAAGACACTGTGTGAACCTCAAAGGATTATTGCATGAAGAAATGGAATGACATTCACTTAGCAGTTTCCAAACAGGTTTTTTGGATAAATCAGATCGGTTTCAATGAAGAGTCGAAAGAGTAGGGGACACACATTCACCAGGAGCAGAACTGACTCCCTGCTCTAAAATCAAGACAAATCCTGCAACACCTTCCTGAAGAAGCAGACAAGAGTTTAGAAAGAGTCTCAGCAAATGGCTAAGGAGGTGCTCAAGGCAAGGTTGGATGGAGCAACCTAGTCTACTGAAAGGTGTTGGAATTATATGATCTTTAAGATTCTTTTTAACTCAAATTATTTATGATTCCATGATCCGAGCTGGCTAAGTGCTGTTGTCTCAGGGATTTAGGTGGGCCCTAGCTGGACAATTCACAACAGCATGGACCTAGAGGCCTAGGTCAGTGGCTGGTACTACACACCAAGGGATCTGTAACCCAGAAATATCCATCCACACTGGAACAGTTAATGAAAACCTGCAGCCTCTGGGAAAGTCCCACACTGGAGAATGACTTTATGAAGGACTGTATCCTTTGTGAAGGACTGTATTCCATGGGAAGGATACCCCCATGCTAAAGCAAGGGAAAAGCATGAGGGAGAGACAAAACCTTATGAGCTGACCACAGATCCCATTTCTTGTCCTCCTGAACCATTCAGGGAGAGAAGGTAGAAGAGTCAGGAGTGAAGCTGATCCTGTGAAGAAGGGGGAGGTGTTTTTTGCATTTGTTCTTATTTCCAATTATCCTACACTAAATTGGCAGTAAAATAAATAGTTTCCACAAACTGATTTTGTTTTACCCATGATGGTCATTGGAAAGTGACCTCCACATCCTTATCTCAATCCACAAGCTTTTCACTGTATTTTTCTCCCCCTGTCATGTTGTGAAGGGAGAGTGATGGAGCAGCAACTTGGTGGTCATCCAGCAGGCAACCAAGGTCAACCAAACCCCATTGTTAAATGGGATACTCAATATGTGATGTGGACACCCACCCCATCTGGGGCAGGCTCTGAGTCTCACCTATTAACTTCATGCAAGCCTTTGAATGATAATGTGGAAGAGAAACGCTTGTAGTCAGTAACCCTAGGGGTTGGATTGGAATTAGTGTTTTTGAGGGTAAAAAAGTCTCCACATCCCTTTCCCCAAACCCCTTACCCATCCCATCCCACTGACCTGGGCCTGGACTGCGCTTGGTGTCCTAGGAATGAACAAAGAGAATCCATATGCTATTCTCCTTCTCAATGGTATCACTTACTGGCAACTGGACAGACTGCATGTAGAATGCTGCTGGCATCTGAGCCACAACTGGAGAGGAAGCTGGGCTCTTCACCATGTGGGCTGTGCCTTGAACTTGTGCCAAATTCACCCCTGTGGTGAGAGGGGGAGCTTCCTGTGAGGATGCCGGAGCTGAAGATGATGATGGGGAAGCAGCATGAGTTTGGGAAACAGGCTGGACTACAGCTGGCATTCCCCGGGATGTCGGCACTGCTGCAGCAATCTGAGCCAAGCCCAGTGCCTGGGCTTGGCCTGCGCTCTGCTGCCGAGTGCCCACTACCTGCACTGGGATGTGTGGTGGAGGCTGCTGTGCTGCTGACATTTTGGCAGGCCCAAGCTGAGGGGGTTTGATGGGGGTGACCAGAGATTTTGACTGGATAGGAACAGGTGACTTGGTGGCTGCCTGGCACGGACTGTCCTGCTGGAGCTGTAAATGCTGTGGCTGGGACTGCAACATAGGTTGCACCACAAGGGTCTGTGCCTGCTGCTGGTTTTGAGAGGGAGCCTGCTGCTGCGGAGGCTGGGCTTGCTGCTGTTGCTGCTGTTGAGCCAGTTGGAGATGGGTGGCTGTGTGGAGGAGCTGGGACTGGCGGTGCTGGAACTGCTGCTGGTGATGAATGGCTATCTGCTGCTGGATCACCACCTGCTTCTGCAGATGGATCTGCTGCTGCTGTTGGATCAGCGAGTGTGGCTGGATCTGCGTATATGTTGCTATACAAAAACAGAGTAAGAAGAAACAGAGCACAAAAGTTAGCAACAACACAGCTGGGAACAACAAAAACAAAAAGTACGGCAGCCACTGCACTGGTTTGAGGCATTAGATTCCAAAATGACTGACAGCTTACTTGCAGAGGACATGAGGGATTAAATCAACTTCCTGTGCTAATAGAAAGGGATAACCCCTCGAAACAAGTCTCTGGGAGGACAGAAGTTGGGAGATGTGTTGGAAAACCTTTTATCACCAGGCTTCCAAATGTCATTCTTGTGAAGGTCCAATGATTTTGAAGAGAAAAAAACAGATGAGTTTTTACCTGAGCTGATGAGCGTCTGGCTGGGTGCTGGTGTAGCGGTCCTGGTGAGGTTCATGCCCACTGTTTGCTGTCCACCACTGTCTGTGTCACCCTTCTTTGCAGCTGCATTCTCCGTCTCTGTCTGGCTCCCCTGGCTGACAGTCACGGCCTGGGCAGCCGCCACTGGTAACGGCTGAACCACCCCGGTGCCTTTCCTCTGGCAACTGCCAGCGGCACCTGCTGAGGAGCCCTGGCTCAGTCCCATTGAGGGCTGGCTCCCACCACTGGCCACCACGCCCCCGGAGACACCATTGCTGCCTGCTGCTCCCTGGCTCAGGTTGAGGGACTGGCCTGCCCCGCTGGAGGAGGCCTGGGCCACTGCCATGGTCTGGCCCGTGCTGGTGGCCTGCGGTAGGCCCGAAGCCTGGGAGCTTCCTGGCAGGGCTGTCTTCTGAGCAGAGCCTTGGAGCTGGGTGTTAGTGGCAGAGGTCTGCTGGCTCCTCACAGCCAAGTTCTGCACCTAGAGACACACACACCAAACAGAATCCATGCGCTTTATACACGGCACTTGCCAGGAGTGTGACAGAGCACACATAAGCAACACACTCTGCTGGGATGCAGGCTGAGATGATGCCTCGGGTCTCATGTGAGGAGCTGCTAACACTGCTGGGCAGAGCTCAGCACAGCCCTCCCCAGGAAGCACATTGTCCTGAACTCTCTCCTGCCCAATCTCTGATGGAAATTAAAGATCTCGTGGCACTTTGTGAACAGGATCTGGGGACACAGTCTTTCTCCAAGGCGTGGGACAGACTTCAGACCTGCCTGCCATACCCTGGCATTGGTAGGAACCAGCTCAGCAAGGCTCTAGAAGCACTGAGTTACCCCTTTAAAGACCAGTCATTAATTTTCAATTTTTGTGCCACCTGCCTGCCCCAGGCCCACAGATCTACTTTGGCCCACACCCTTTCCAACTTCATTCTGCATTTTTGTGCCATCCTCTGTATTTACTTCCGCTCCAAATGCCACATTATCGCCAAAATTTGATCACAGATGACTTTTCTTCAAAAAAATTGCTTCAGACAATTATTTGGCATCTTTACAACAATGAACCAACTGGATGAAGGAATACTACCTCTGGCAAAGACTCTTAATTGCAGTGTGACTGAAAACTGTACATAGAACTCAAGAGTTCTTTTCACACAAGAACAACCAAGAAACTGTGAAGATGGGATTGATCTAGCCTGTGCTCACCTCAGAAATTTTAACAAGAAATTAATTTCACCTCTGGAGGCAGAAAACAAACATAAAAACATGGTGGCAAAATCTCCTGCCTGCACAAGGACAAGGGTTGGGGATAAAATAGCTCTGATCTGTTATACAGGGACAGCTTGAGACAAAGACCAGAGTGTGGTGTGGCAGAAGCAGGGGAAAGGGTCACTGACCTGGTCTGTGTCTGCGTGGACCCCAGGAGACTGAGTGGGTGGTACCTCCTGCTGGACAGCAGCCACAGCCCCATTGGGCATCAGGATGAGCTGGGAGGCGAGAGGCACATTGCGGCCCAAGGTCCGGTTCACCTGCAACAGGTTCCCCAGCTGCGGCTGTTGAGGATCAGGTGATGGGGAATGAAAGGAATGGAGGTACAAGAGAGAAAGGAAGACAAAAAAAACCACAAGCAAACAGATCATAAAGGAACATTAGGCTACAATGTCACACACTGCAAAACCACCAACCCTCCCTGCACTATAACACTGAACATAATCCTCCAAAGCAGGAAACTGCGAACAGTTTCCTTATGGAAACAAGCACTCTTCTATCTAACATAGGCCTGGGCTAACTCCCACAGACTGCCCAAGGCTGTGTATCTAGAACTGGATGAACAACAGTGATAAAAAACATACATCCAAGATTAGTGCTGCTTGAAAAGAAGGGATTACAATCTGTATCTGAAGTCAACTGGAAAACAGAAAATATTTTGCAATAAAACATTGCAAATAAAACCCAAACCTCAGACTTGACTCCATGGAGAAGCCTAATGCTTTCTACCTAGCAGCACTGCAAAGCAATTAAAAGGATGACATTTGTTCACATTGATTTATTTGTCTAGGCTTACTTGAATTCTGACTTACATCCCTGATCTCAGCAAGCAGTAGAAGAGTAATTTACCATGCATCTGCTCCAGCATTGAACCAGAAGAGTAGCTTTATTTCTGTGAGCTACATTCAAGTCTAGGACATGTATTTCACATTTACACTCTAGTAAGAAATGCTATGGAACCTTTAACATCTATGCAGAGCAGAGACACACAGAGTTGTTAACATTCTTGAAGGCTGAGCCCAAAATCAAACTTGTGGTTTCAGGGAGGAGACCTTCCCCATGCAATTTTAAAATATACTGCAACATCCTTAAAGCTAGGTTAGTCTGCAGGTGTTGGTAATCCCAAGCAGTGAAACTCTGCAGTGGCTGCTAAGTGGGGCTCATGGTCAGGACACGCTTTGATGCACATCTCTTACCCGAAGGTACATCTGTGCCTGTGACTGGTTGAGAGGCGGTGAGGTGGTGTTCCCGAGGAGCACAGACTGCGTCAGCGTTGTGGCACTTGGGGAGCTCACACTCTGGGACCGACTGATCAGCTGAGCAGCTGAGGTGGTGGCAAGGTTGATCTTAGGAGAGAAAAAAGCTTCAAATCACATATGAAGAGATGGAGGCCAAGAAATAAGTACAAATACGCTTAGTGGGGTACAGTCAGAACAGACATTTTACATTTTTTTCCTGTATCCCACAGGGGACCAAGAAGAAGAAAGTTCTTGTCTTAGAGGGCTTGTCCTACAGGCTACACAATCTATATTAGCCAGAGCCCTGGATACTGACCTCATTTGTATGCTGAGCTTGAGAATCACTGTTAGCATGCAACTGCAATAAGAGATCCAAAAAAATACATCATTTTCTCCAGCCTCCCAAGTAAAGGTAAAAAACCCACAAAACCTTCTCTACCAATTCATCTACTCTCTGAGCAAATCCAAGCTCCTCAACACTCACTACAAAACCAAACATCCTCTCATTCAACAAACTCCTGTCTGCCTAAGACAAAAGCTGCTCACAACTCCTTCTTACAGCTCCTGATCCTTTTCTAATCCATGACAATGTATCCCCAAAGCCTCAGCAAACAGAGATCCATGTCTACCTTTCCACCTAAGAGGCCTCTCCCACCCAAAAACCTTATCTGGTTTCCTCAAGTACCACCAATAATGAGAGCACCCCAAATCCTCAAAGCTGTCTGCATCTTGTTGATTCCCAGGATTCTTAGAAGCTGTGTGCATCCTAAAACACAAGGAGGAGACAGAACAAAGTGGGGAGGGGGAGGGAGGCTTTGATATGTATGTGAGGTAGCAGTTTTACTTACAGAAGCCTGGGTGGTGGTGGTCTGTTGTGAGGTGCTAGTGTTGGGGGAGCTGGCCTGTCTACTGGCTGCAATTGTAGCCTGCAGAAGAGATTGGCAGAAGAATGAGTGCCTGAACAAATTTTTCAATCCAGCCCAATTTTTTGGCTCTGTCAGAACACCTAGCCCCTTACCCTCGGAGTAAATGACCTCCAGTCCTTCCACCCATGGGTACATGCACTACTCTTGCCCAGCTTATCATACTACACACTGCAACCCAACCCTCAGCCCGATGCTGGAATCCACTGTTAACACCCAGGCATTCCCCGCAATATTAGCAATTTGTTGGGTTAATTAGGCAGTTTAGCAGCAATGCAATGATAGCACTCCAAGTAACAAAATTCAGATTAGAGAGCATATGGTTTGTGGAAGAACATAAATATTGATAGAATTATTTCTCCCTCTCTGATGCCAGGGGAATTCCCCTGCATGAGTTTAGTTAGTTTTGTAACTAAGATTTGTGCAAAACTGATGAAAAGATTCTGTTTCTTCTATACTACAAGACCGCAGTCAGGGATTTTGAGAACAATGACATGCTGGACTAACTGCCAAGGAGTACAGCTACCGAGGCATTGTTACACAAACAGAATGTATTCATGTCACACATAATCCATTTTGAACTGATGAGTAAGTCTAGTAGGTGAGCAAAGTTGATAAAGAAAAAAAATCACTCAACAATTATACATCATAAAATACATTGATTTATACTGATCTGTATATGTCTCAATTAGAGACAGCTTCCTGGCTGGACAGGTTTACCCTCCTGCTGGTAAAGAAAACATGGCTATGAAGTTCCAAGACAGACATTTCAGAGGATGCTGCCTGAAATTTCATGCAAACACAAATGTTTATTCTCAGAGAAGCAACAACCTACTGTTCCTTTTAATGCAGTTTTTAAGTACTACTGCATTCAGTGCTGATTTAACCACACATCTTTTATTTAAAGAAGGTGTAGGGGGTACTAATAGGCCTCTCAAGTGCAAGTTCCTTGATGGTGATGCCCAATTTTATCTTCTGCTCTGTACCCAAAAACCCAAATTAATCTTTGCTTCAGGCTTCCAGTTGACTGGCTGTTTGTATTAACTCTAAGCATTGTCTCATCAGGGATCAGGATGACTTGGTGCACAAGGCACTGTATAAAAACAGAACCTCTGGATCTTCCCCAGAGAATGATCCAACTTCTTTCCTTCTGCCTCTTGGCAACTCACCTGCTGGACAGCAGCCAGGCTGTGAAGTTGGGCACTATTGAACTGCTGCTGGAGCATAAACTGATGGAAGTACTGGGCTGCATTGGGCTGTCTCTGGAGTGCCTGCAGGGCCTAGATAAAGAAGAAAACTCAATTGTCAAAAATTGCATGCCGATGAAATGTGATTGAAGAGAGCAATGATGAAATAAGTAAGCCATGAGAACATCCCTAGAGCACATGAAAAAGCAGGCACCAGATTAGCACATCCAAATCCATAGTACAATTACAAATTTGATGACACACTGAATCACAGGTGTATTCCAGGACAGTGGGAATCACACTTGCAAGACTTTAATAAACTTCAGGAAGCTGGGGATGTGCATGCTCACACAGGCAGACAAGTGTTCCTGTGTAGTTTGTGCATGGAAGGCATAGAGGAACTAGGATGGCAAACTGATTTGCTCTAGAACAGCAGGCTAAAACCAATCTATTGGATCACAGTACAGATCATATCTAGGAAGCTGGACACTGAAGGGGTAACCTATAAAACACGAAGCCTCAGACTACAAGAACTAAACATCAGGCCTAGCATAAGAATTTCTAAATCTGAAAGGATGACAGTCCTCTAAGCATGGTCCCACCTTGACACACAACAATGCAGAGGAACACAAAAGGGCTCACCACCACCTTCCAGTGATGGCCTGCCATCCCAAAGCACACCCATGTCTCACCTGTACTGCCTGTCGCTCATAGAGAGACATCTGCGAGATCTGAGGTCGGGTGCTTCCTCCAGAACTGGAGCTCCCGCTGGTGGAGTTGGAGTTCTGCTCACTTTCAGTCTCCATGGCGACAGGATCCCACGAGCTCAGGCTGAGATGGACTCCAGATCTACATTGAAAGAACTGGAAACTAAGTCAGGCTGCAAAATGAACCAAACTGTACTTCACTACATTACACAGCTTTTGTACTAGAATATCTCAATATCAGTCTCCCTGCACAGCTTTGCTACACCACAAGGACCGGGGAAGCTGAGATTCTAAAATCACCCAGAAATCTTACTCACAGTTTAAATCTTTTATTACCACCATCAGAAATGTAATGTGCATATTCTTTTATTGCCATGCTATAGTTGCAAGCTACAGTAATCCTGAACTCTTAAAAACATAGTGAAGTGAAGAAGCAGCTGCAGCTCATTAAAACAATTCTGGTTACAGACCTGACCAACTCTCCTTTCAATAGAAACTAATAAACTGAGGCAAATTGCACTGTGCTTCCATCCTCCAATGCAGTTTGGCAATTTCTGATCCTCTCTGCCTCCAGTCCCTCAGCTCCAATGCCCTACTGATACCAACTCAGTCCCTCTTTCTCCCAGCTTAGCCCCCAGCCCTCGACTCTTTCTTCTTCTGATCACACAAACTTTCCAGCTACTTGTTGCTCCCAACAGATCTTAACTTGAATACTATATTAGAAGCTGGTATCTGTGGTGGCAAGTTACTTTCAGGAGGAACAAAGTCAGAAAGAGAATGGATGAAGTGTTCACTGGCAACGCTTGTGAGAAAAAGCTGCTGAAGAGATCATGCAGAACCAGGGAGATCTTCCAGCAGCAGAAAGATGAGTTGCAGTGAATTGCAGGACTGAAAAAGGACTGAAGAAGGCTTTCATCAGCTAAGAGGAAGAGAAGTGAGACTGAAGAGAGTGCTTAGCAGAAGAGTAGCACATTGAGATGATCAGGGAGTTTCCTGCAGCAAGAAACATGAGCTACACAGGGAGTAGCAGCAGGAGGGGCTAGAGTCAGAAAAGGGAGAAAAAGTGATAATACAACAGAATTCCACTAGAAAAAAAGAAAATCAACCTGACTTTTTAGAAGGTTAAAAATTCATGCAAGATTTAAAAAAAAAATATTTCTGGTAAGTCTTATCACCGAGACAGCCTATTTGTTTCCAAAGTACCAGCTGGTTCCTCTGTAGTGTATCTGAGACCTCTAAATGAGACCCATGTAAATGAGCTTCCAGGAGCCAGAGCACCAGCACAGCCCCTTTATCTACCCCTTTTTAAATCCAGAGATTCTGAACTTTACAAGCTTCACCAAACATTTTCCTGGTGTATAAGCAAACAGACCTGTGCAGCAGAAAAGGAGGTGCAACAATACTCTCAGCCAGACAACTTTTTAAACTCTGAAATGGTGCTAAGGGCAGCAGATGACTTTAAAGTAGGACAACAGCATTAACTGCAGAGGAAGGGT
Source organism: Vidua macroura (assembly GCF_024509145.1). NCBI lineage: Eukaryota > Metazoa > Chordata > Aves > Passeriformes > Viduidae > Vidua > Vidua macroura. The sequence goes on along the minus strand of NC_071572.1, from coordinate 75,481,549 downwards.
GGCTAAATCTGGGAACTGCTGCTTCAAACCTGCTCCTAAAAACCTGGAAAATTCTTTAACCAGCAAGCAGAGTGCTGCTGCTCCAGTCTGGTCTTCCAAATACCTCTTCACCTCTGCCCAGGCATCTCCCTGCTGATGCAAAACTGGCTTCCTGCACTGCTTCAGCAGTGGCCACCTTCTCCTCAACTGAGACACACCTCCTCCTAACTGGCCACGCTGTCTTCAGGCACAACCCTATTTCAGCTAGAAACCGCTTGTCAATAAACTTACCTAGAATATAAAAGCCCTTGGAGAAGCAACTGCCTTAAAGATCTTCCCCAGAGAGGAAAAATTAAATGAAGCCTGAAAGTAAACACTGAGATGGGAGAGAATACAGACTTTTTGAAAGAATGAAACTGTGGTGGATAAATAAAGTACTTTGAGAGGGGTTAAAATGCACATGAAGCTACACACATTGCACCAAGTTCTCCAGCAGCTCAGATGCTATTAGGAGACAATTTATGTTCCCTTGCCCACCTCAACTTCCCAATGCAGACCCTCCTCCTTCAACCCACTTCTGGTGCTCATTAGATCAACTTGGTGGCTGCAGAAAAGGTACCCTAAACCCCTATTTTCTGCCAGAGCACTGAGATGAATTACCTTACTTGTGATGCCACAAGTGCCCACGAGAGAGGAAAGGATGTAACTGATGTTCACCTTAGCTACAGCAAATACCCTTGCCCTCAACATCTTCACCAGGAGAAGCCAGGCTTCTGCCTTGGTGTTCTGCTCCACCAATCAATCTGTGTTTCCTCAGTAAGCAGCACCACCGATTCCTAAGATTTCCAGCATTTTTGAGAGCTCCATATTGATCTAGATCTTATTAAAACGAGGTCCTAGCATAAACAGAATCTTACTGAAACACCTCTGGCATGAGGCATAGAAAAATGTTGGTCTCTCTGCAGGCAGAAGGCTTTTTGGAGACGTGGACAGAGAAGCATACACTCGCTTTGGAGAAGGGCTGTAAGAATTTTAAGTCAATTACAGAAAGGAGAGTTATCCAGCAAAACTCTTTCCAAACACAAAAGTGAAAAGGCACAGCATTTCCCAAGCAAGTTCATCTAAGGATGCATCTCCATGTTAGTGTAATCCGATCCAAACACAGGCCATTTCCACACAAAATAGGAGAATTACACACTCTCCCCTCCTCCAACTGCATCCCCAAGCACTTTCCTCTCACAAAAATCTAGTGATCACTGGGCTATCACATCACTTGACTCAGCTAGCTGCTCCGTGAGATGGATAACCTGCTAAAAATTATTAAACCATGGATTTTCCATACAAATGAACAAAAAAAAAGAAAACCAACACACACTTAACAACGTGGCCATTACTGGAAATTAACCTTTGAACAATAGCTAGAACTGCACCCCTAAAAGGCAGACACAGAAGGATACAAAAGCTTTTTAGCACCATGGCAGGAATGACCACACAGCAAAAAGGACGGGAAGGAGAAGGGAGAAAACTGGCTCAGGCAGCAGTACAAGCATGAGAGCATGGGCCACTCCAGAGCCTAACCCACACTTGCTGATCTCAGCACACACCGAGAACACCACAGGTGGCCCATCTAAAAGTTCCTGACCTTTCTCAAGCACAAGGGCAGACAAAAGTCAAGCCAAACAATTCTCTAATCACTAAGCACTAGTTAGAAGGTTGAAAAGTTTTACTTGCTCACCCTATCCATTCCCGTGGGACATGACTGCTGCCTGCACGACATTTTCTAACTTTCCTTAGTGGTTTTGTCACTTCATCATTGAGAAACTAAGTTAGGAAACACGTAAGATTTACGCCACACGTTTGGAGGAGCAAAATTAGCACCCAGTACTACAGCATATTCGCTGCTGCTACTATGTTTCTACAACAGTTTCCAAGCCACACAAGCAGAGGCGTGCAACTACCGGGACAAGATGACTCCTCTGGGATGCTCTGGAAGCAGCAGTGCGTACGACGCTCTAGCACTGCAGGACTTTCGCACCACCTGGTCCCCACCCCTCGGTGCCTAGCCCGCCTTTCCCCGCCAAGCGCCTCGCCCGGCCGGCGGCGGGAGAGAGGGAGGGAAGGAAGGATGGAAGGAGAGGAGGATGGAAGGGGACAGCGCGGCGGCAGCCACCCAGGCCGCCGGCAACTCCGGCGGCAAAGTTCATCCGACACGGCGTGCGGGCGCCCGTGCCGTGCCCGCAGCCCCGCCGCGGCGGGAGGCGGGATGCGCCGCAGGATGCCCGAAGCCGGGCGGCGGCTGCCCGGGGGAGGGAGCGGGGCTGCGCGGGGGAGCTGCTCGGGGCCGGGCCGGGCAGACAATGGCTGCTCCGCCGCCGCTGTCAACTTCCATCCCGCGCCGACCCCGGGGAACTCTCCCCGCCGCGGTCGTCCGCGCCCCGGGCCCGCCTCACCTGCAGCCGCCGCGGTCCTGCCCCGCTCCGCTCCGCCGCCCCCCGCCCGCCCGCGGGACCCGCGCTGCCGCCGCCGCACCGGAGCCCCCGCACCGCCGCCGCTGCCGCGCCCGACACGCCCCCCGCGCGCGGGCAGCCGGGCCCGGCCGAGCGGGCGGGGCGGGGCGGCAGCTCCGGTGTCGGGGCGGGCGGGGCCGGGGGCGGGACCTGGCGGCGGCTCCGGCGGGGCCGCGGTCTGGCGGGGCGGCCCCGAAGGGGCGGGACCCGTGCCCGCTCCGCCCGCCCCTCTCCCCGTATGCCTCTTTTTTAATCCCTTTTTTCTTTTTTCTTATTTTGATGGTTTTGTTGGTTTTTCCTTTTTTTTTTTTTCTTTTTTTTTTTTAATCTCGGCCTTTGGGGCTCCCCCGGCGCTCCGTCACTTCCTCCCTCGAGGCGCTTCCGGGCACGTGGTGCCTTCCCTGGGCGCCGCTTGCCCGTTGCCCGGGTGACGGGAGCGGAGCCCGGCGGGACGCGGTCCGGCGGCGGCGGGAACGGCGGGAGCAGCGCCCGGCTCTGCCCCGAGCCCGCGGCTGCTTGCTGTGCCTGCAGGGCTGGCACCGAGGCATCACGGTGCTGATGAGAGTCACAGCCCGGGTGCTCGGCGGGCGCACAGCACTCTTCGCCAGCCTGAGCGGGTGTCCCCTCTGCTGTCCCTTCTGCTGGGTCTCGCTTTACCGTCCGTCCTTCTGGAGACTGATCAACCTTGTTAAATGTTAGTCGTTTCACAGCATGAATTCGGTTGGAAAAGACCTCTGAGATCATCGAGTCCAACCTATGACCGAACACCACCATGGCAATAGACCATAGAACTGAGTGCCACATCCAGTCTTTCCTTAAACACATTCCAGGGACAGTGACTCCACCACCTCTCTGGGCAGTCCGTTCCAATGTCTAATCATGCTTTCTATGAAGAAATTCCTCCTGTTCTCCAGCCTACACCTCCCCTGGCACAGGAGCTAAAGACTATGTCCTCTCGTCCTGTTGCTAGTTGCCTGGGAGAAGAATGTAGGTTGTAAACTGTTTGTGTTGGTACTTGCAACAAGCTTTGATGAACAAACAGGACACAGCAGGAGGTTTTCTGCCTTCTACATGTGTACACATGTAGAGGTGCACAGTGGAAACCTGCATGAACAGGATAAAAAAAACCACAGTGCCAGAGCTCACTGGCAGCTTTTAGAAGAGGAGCTGCGCTGTGCAGGCACTTGCACCTTGCTTCTCTTGATTACTCTCAAAGAGCATCAGTTTGTTGCCTGTCAGTTGCCTGGTCTAGGGTATGAGTGGTTGATTATGGCAAACGCATGAATTTTTAACTGTAATGTTGTCATCTTTAGATGGTAAGTGGAGAGGAAGTATGTATGCATGCAGTGACAGGACAAGGGGCCATGGCTCCAAAATGAAGAGCATGTTTAGATTAATTATTAGGAATAAATTCTTTTCTCTGAGGGTGGTGAGGCACTGGCACAGGTTGCCCAGAGAAGCTGTGTATGCCCCATCCCTGGAAGTGTTCGAGTCCAGGTTGGATGGGACTTTGATCAACGCAGTCTAGTGGATGGTGTCTCTGCCCATGTCCTCTTGGTTTGGAACTAGATGATCTTTAATGTCCCTTGCAACCCAAAGCATTCTATTATTTTATGACCAACATATTTGTTTCTAGGAAAATAAATGCCCATCAGGTCAGACCAGTGGCTCATCTTGGTGAGGGCTGGTGAGATTCCTTTCAGAACGCCATCACGTGCACCAAGGACAAGTGGGATGTAGCAAAAGACAAACAGGAATAAGTCATGCTCTATCTACAAGGTGCAGAAGCTCAAGCACCACTGAGGCTATAAGCACCATAAATACTCTTGCAAATGGCATCTTTTAGCTTTATGTTGCAAGAAAGTTGCACCTGGCTCTGTAATGACAGTGCTGGGCTATCAGTTCACAGGAAAAAAAAAAAATCCCATTATGAATTATTGTCAATTCCCATTGACTTAGAATCACAAAATGATATTTGCTGCTGCCTAAAAATCAGCAAAACACACCGGTACAGGAGGGCATTTGGGCTGTTACCAAACATACTTGCTCTAAATGCTGAGGGTTCTTTTTCAATTCAGATGGAAAACTGTCTGGCTGATTTTCAAGGAGATATTTAAGGTTATTCAAAACAAAAGGTCAGACAAGGAACAAAGAAACAATGACAAGGCAGGAAACCCAGCAAACAGTAATCCCTGTGAATCAACCACGCCTAAAAGCCCCAACAACTGGATGAACGACTAAGCCATTTGTCTCACTTGCAAAACCCACTGAAGTGGATTCAAAGGAGGAAACACTCTGGAATGTATGCAAACGAAGGGCAGTTACTGCAATACGAGTAGAGGGAAATACTGCAATAAAGAGGCTTTAGGACTTACGAGGGGGAGTAGTTAGCAGCTGTGGGGGGATGTTGGGACCGATAAAGAGAATTTTAAGGTTTTCAAAGCTGCACTGGTATGCTTGGGGTAAAAATTACAGGCAGGGAAATGGTACGATCACGGTGGATCAAATGGAGAAAAGGTAGGTATAAACAAAGTCAGTCATATGCAATCAGTATGTTTGTCTGCACAAGGTTCGTATCTGTTCACCGGAGCCTGCATTACATTTTTAATAAATTATTTGAATTCTTTCCCGTGTTATTGTGCTCTTTGTTTTGCGCATGTGGTCTGTCTAGTCAGCAAGAAGGATGAAAGGTTTATAGGGCCAAAAACCTGAGACCTATGAAAATGCATTTATCTTGAGTGCTGATCCTTAAGAACAGGTTCAGGCCAGTGACACTGTACTGATGGGGGTGTCTCTGAAGTATTGTCTCCTGTCAGCGTTAACCTATGCGTACATGTCTTTTTGTGGACTTGCACAAGACTCTGCTACTGCTGGGGTGTGAAACAAGTAAGCTCCCACTCACCTCCACTGACCCAGGAAAAAAGGAAGCCACCGGACCTTTCAGTTCACCAGGTTCAGCTGCCCTTAATACTTTCAGGGAAAGCAGTGCACCTGGCCAATATCTATTCTGCTCCCCAAATGGTGAGATCCCAACCTTTTTAGTGTCTCCCGATGAAGCACTTGCTCAGTCCCATAATTCTTATCTCTAAGGATCATGTTGCAAATTGTAAGACTGGCTTAGAGGGTCTGGCTGGAAACCTGTCAAATGCTTTGCCTGCACATAAGGCAGAATTCATTGCGGAGATAGCTCACGTTTTAGGTGCAGCTCTTCCCAGCTCCGGGAAAAAAGAAGCAGCCCATTTTCATTCGAATGATTTTTTTTTTTTTTTTTTTTTTTTTTTTTTTTTTTTTTTTACCCATTCCAGCCCGTTTTAGAAAAGGAGGTTTAGTCCCTGGAGAAACGGCATCTTGCAGAGCAAGCCACGGAGCGATGGTGACACTCAGTGGCCCTGCAGGAAAAGTGCACCTTCCGAGCTCACGGGGTTTTTTTTCCAATTTATCAGAAAGACAGTGGTAGTAAATGAACCTTATTCACAGGTGAATAAACAGCGCGTAGCATAAGCATGGGCCTGCATACTGTGCCGTACACATTCTTATAGTATAGGCATGCAAACAGACATGGAATCTATGTAACTGCATTTGTGTTCTTTCCCTTTTCCACGCCCATTTACTCACTTCAGCCTGGAAGTGAGACCATCACCTTCAGGTACCTCTGAAGGAGAAGGAGCACCCTGTCTCTTGTGGTGGACTGTTCATTGTACAGACTACCTTTTTCATGTACAGATTTTTAATATGCCATTTATTTTTATCATAGTGCCCTAACAAGCTCAGAATCCATTTGGGGCCATCTTGTGTGCTTACAGTCATCCCCCTTTCAAGGGGCCTACTTCGCACTCTTTTTAAAAGCTTCTTTTTGCAGAAAAATCCCTTGCTGTCTGACATGCTGGTGACCAGCATGTTAGCTACTGCCTACACTATGCTCTTCTGGACCTTGTTTTTTTACAGATTAAAGCAGCAAAACTTTGCAGGAAATTCCCCAGTTGCCTCCAGACTATTTGGGCAACCAAGACCCACACAGCTGCTTGTAGTGAGGTGGTGGAAGGAAGTCTCCTGGCCACCAGCCCTACCTTTGCTTACACATTACAAAGGTTCTTTTCTTGCTCTGGAAGGTATTTCCTATGGATGTCACCAAGGACAGATAGCACTTTTCAACAGCCACAGAACTGAGCAAGCATCAAATTGCCCATCCAGCACAGACTAGCCACTTATTGCATTCCCTAATATTTAATTCAAGAGACAAAAACCTCACTGATTTCTACTATACATTCCTATCTTATGGGAGCTTGCCACACAGCAGCTTTTTTTCAGCTCTCTGTTTTGCCAGCTTCCTCAGCCCTTCATCTGCAGCTGAATAACATCTATCTGATTTGAAACCACAGTCTGGAAATATCTGTTTGTATTCATATTTCACACACTTGTTTTTCTCACTTATCTGCCCCACACAGGTACAAGGTACCAAGATATCCTATCATCAGAAGCAGAGGAATATTGGTGGGCTGCTTCTATTGGGATCTAATTTCATGGCAATCTGACAATGCTAGGGCAAAAATCCTTGGAGGCTTGTCCCTTCATATTTTTGCTTCCTTGAACTCAACCCTGTCCGCCTTTTGCATCAGCTGTCCACAGAATGTATCACTTGGTTCCTCAGGTTTTCTGCCTCCCCTAAATGCTTGTTAAGCACTGCTGTGAGACTTTTATTTTCCTTTTGTCCCCGTGTGGAAGGGACTGGTTTGCCCATTTTCTGGACCAATTGTTCTGAATCGTCAGAGAAAGAAATACAGGTCCTGTCCTTTTGCAAGATGTATTGATCAGGCAAAGGGCTACTACACAGGGATAACCCAAGCAATCCTTGTCACATGACCTGCTTCATTTCATGTTCCTTTTCCCCCTTTTTTTTTTCTCTTAAAGTACTTCCTGTTTAGAAGCTTATCTTGTTCACTTCTTTTCCATTGGCCCTGGGCTTTTTGACTTCATACTTTACTTCAAATTTTTTTGTATGACTGTCCTGGTAATTTCTCTTTTGGCAATCAGCTCTGTAAAACTAGTACCCGTTTTTTCTTATCTAATGTCCCCCTTTTTCTGAGTGCTGTCTCCCTAATGGCACTGCATATCCCCCTGGGCCATCTGCATACACTCTGTTGTCTTGTTGCATGTGCTGCATCCTGAAATTCCTCAGATTGTTGTCTTTTTTAGGTAGTGCCACAGGTAAGGATTAGTCATTTGAGTTAATGTCTTGACAGGATGGGACAACGTGTTGTTAGAGTCTAAACATGCAGTGAATGTGTAGTGAGTGTTATTTTGATTTCATGCCCTCCCCTTCATAAGACTTTGTTGTACAGTTCTTTTCTGTCTGAATGAACTGGTAAAGTATTTCTTCCTTAGCATTCCCTTGTCTGTTCCTACTCTTCAGTTGTGACAGAAAATGACTCACAGGGTCAGGTAGTAAACCAGATCAGGGTTAAAAATTACGGGGGTTTTGGGTAATTTTTTTTTTTTTTTTTTTTTTTTTTTTTTTTTTTTTTTTTTTTTTGTGGAGTTTGGTTGCAGATCAACTATTGAGTTAACTGAATTGAAAAGGGAGCTCAGAGATGGGACTTGGGGAGGAGAGATATTTAAATCACTATGGTGACCAAATGCAAAGTATGTAACCACAACACGCAGAGTGTTTCTCTCTTTTTCATGCACTGAAATCTTCATCATCTGTCAAGCCACTGCCTTCTTTCCAGGTTCCACATACTTTATTTCACCTGCTCCCAAACTTATGTGTATTAAGCCAGTTTTCACACAGAAATGTAGGGCAAAGGAAATAGGGTGTTTCCAACACAGCAGGGAAGAGGAAAGCTGGAGCAGGCAGAAAACTCAGGTTGCAGAGTCAGAGCATACTAGGAGGAAACCTGCTTTGAGGCATCTGTAGAAAGAAAGAGGAAAGAAAAGGCAACGTGACTGATGAATTTTTAGGAAGGTGTCTGCAGAGTAAGAGATCTCATGGGATGAGTTGCAACATCTTTTTATCATTGACATAGGCATTTCCAGTTGTACTTAGACTGTACTTAGTTGTACTTAGGGATGATGTGAGGACTGCATGGAAATGAAATAAAAAGAGATCATTTTAACTTTCCATGGTATGCTCAAGCCTTAGTCTACATTGAGATTAATACCTGGACTAGAAACTGTGCCCACAACTAATAAGTAGATCCCAATTCAACCTGCAGTCCAAAAAGGCTCTACATCACATGACAGGATTAAATGCAGAGCAGAGGTGGGATGCTTTGCCTGCTTACCACCAGTCCTCTGCCCTGTCCCAGCTGGAAGCCTGTTAACACTAACCTGAGCTGCAGGGGAAAGCATATTCTCTTGCCAAGTGGTCATCTGTAGAAACAAGAGGGACAGGGTGGTGAGCTGCAGGGCCGCGTGGTAGGGTAGTGCCAAACTTCTTTCTCAGTAGCACAACCATCCCACTACCTTAATTTTTCACTCCTCAGACTGTGAATGCGGGAACAAAGAAACATCTCTAGTGGGTCAGGCCAGTAATCTCTCCCCGCAATATGTACCCCACACAACCATAAAAGATCACCTTGTGCACAGTGATACCTTCTAATGCAAGGACATTTTTTGTAAATAAAAAAACCTTTCCACAGCGTGTCCTGATAGCCTAGCTTATTTAGTGATAATTAGTATTTTCATGTCAGATAACACTCTTTAAATTGTATGTATTAAGCACAAAAATTATTGTACAGGATGAAATAGCAGAAAGAGAGCATATTAGCTGTCAATATTTAGCTCTGTAATAGCTGGATTAAAAAGTGTCTTTTTCTTGCCATGGTGGAAGGGGGAACAAGAATGGAATTTAGTATATGACACGTAGTGCTGCTTTCTAAATCTCTGTTTTGTTCTCAAATTTTTTTAAAAAATAATTCTTAGTGTTCCATCTGCTGTTTTGTCTCATACTGAGCACAGAATAATCAGAGAGACTCAAAATATCATCAAGATCTCTCTTCTCTGTGATCATAATTCATTTAGAGCTTTAAAGAATAACAAATTATTTTCCTATTATCCTCTGAGACATGGCAGGACACAATAGATGGTAGGATTATTACACTATACATGAAATGCATACAAATAAATTCTGCCTTCTAGTGGATCAGGGTAGCACTATGTAGTACTGATTTTAAATAAATGCCTAAGTATTCTCAAGAGAGCTAAAAAGCTGAAGAAGTCATGGCAAATTGTCAGAGAAGTCTTCTAGCTTGAAGCTAGACAAAGAAAACAAACAGAGTCATGGAACATGTAACACCCCACAACATAATCATAGTGCCAGGCAGCCTTGTCTCGAGAACTTTTTTAAGCAACTGGCTACTTGAATATTGAAGTTTTGTACAGAAGAAACCCAAGTTTGAAGTTGCAGGAGGACGTGCACTGGAATGAGGGGGTTAAATGGAATCAGGGTCACAGACATAATTTTGTCTGAGTGAGGGATACAATAGTTACTTTACACCAATGTTAGTGAAATCTCACCTGGCTTATAGTAGTCATAGATGTGCATTGTTGCAGCTTTCAGATTCTGCACTTCAACATCTTGTTCCACTGAGATGTTAAGCTTCAGAAAACTCTCACCCAGCTGGAGAGAAGAATGGAAGTGAGCAGAAAAGCACTGATCATCTCAAAATCACCTACATACTAACTTTACTCCATCTGCATGAAAGGGTTTTTTTCCTATCTTTCCAGGTTCTTCCACCCTCTTCCTCTTCTGTGAAAAGTTTAGCCTCCTTGACCAGCCTAGAGATTTGTATTTCTAATCTGCAAAAAGTCCCCATGCAAAGTACTTCAGTTGCTAGTACTTGAATGGGCAGTTCCCTGTGGTCCTCCTCTTACCTCCTCCAGGTAGATTGTGATTTTGTCTGGTTTTATCTCTGTCTTTTTCACAAGGGTTACCTTCTCCAGCTGTACGGGAAGGCAAGAGATAAGCTTGGTTAATATCAGCTTATTGGCCTTCCCTGTTTCACAGCAGGTTTGGTATTTGTCAGTGAACCACTGTTGACAAAAGCACTTAGCCTAGCCTGAGGACTAGTCAGGTTTGCCTTCCTCGGCATTGAGATTGCTGGGAGCACATTCAAGCCTTAGAAAATATTTTTCAGTTTTGGTACAAGTGTCCTTGAGCCATGTTCCTACTTTCATCATTGGTAGCAAAGGGAAAACTGGTTAGTACGAGGCTATGTTGGATCTTCCCGGCTATTGTTTGGAACACTGGAGCACGTCATTGAACAACTCCGTGGGATTCAACACCACTTTATGAAATATCCCTAAAAATGGCACTGGTAAGTGCAAAGGGGCCCAATGCACCCCAAGTAATTCTAACTAGGTGCTTTTTCATCTTCTTTCTGACCTCTTCCTGTGTATGCAATCCTCACTATGAACACAAAAAACTGTATAACCACTTGTGCAAGTGGAAAGCTGCCTTGTGAAATAGCCTGTTATATCTGCACTTGTAATTACCATTCTCTGATACTTCTTAAATGTTTGGATATTTCTGACTGAGCTACATCTGGAAAACAGATTTTGATATCCTCAAGGAAAGCCAAAGGAACAGTCTTACCTCTTTCACAGAGCTCTGAACCGGAATGAACCCTGACAGCATCTCCACCTCCACCAGGGCCATGTTACTCGTCCCACGGTCCCCTACATAGCTGAAGGGGGTCAGGAGAGAAGCATGTTAGATGTGGAAGATAGCACAGCATTTCTAGGAGATAATAATGGACACTTCCAAACATTGCCCTGCCCTACAGTGATATGAAAGCTCAGCAGTATGTCTAACTGGTGGGACAAAGGAACAAAAAATGGTCCTCATCTACTCACTCAATAGGGACACAGATTGTGCAGTATTATGGTTAATGTGGAAATAATATGGCTTCCTGTTGCCCTCTCCAACTGGTGGAACTGACATTTGCTCTTACAGGCTGAGAGTGGAAACGTTTGTATTGTTCTCTTTCAGTAAGGACAGTAAGGCATGGAGAATATAGATCAAGACTCTCGCTCTAGACAGATGCAGGCAAGTGAAATATGGATAGGGACTGGAGTTTCTGCTGCCTAGTTCCAGCTGTGTCTCACACTATGGGTGGATGCACTTCAGGGCTGCTTCAGCCCAGGATGCCAAGCGTTCCCCAACACGGGAGCTCAGCTGCTGGTGCTCTGGGGACTGCTGAGGTGCCTGAGATGGTTGCTGTGGTTGTGCAAGACACTATCAGTGCACTGCCATGCTTCTCCAGGCCTTAATTCTCAGTTAACAATCTCCTTGGGATCTATGGAGAAGAAGAGAGTCATCCTGTGTCTCTGATTCTACAGACAGGAGGCTTTCATGGGGTTCTAGTCATACAACTGAGTTCATACTTTTTTCCACTGAAGAAAGAGCCTCAAGGGATCTCATACCTGACAGACATGTGGATGCCAAACTCTTTCCTGACACCATCACATTCTCTTGGGACTGTTTCCACATCCAGGAGAAAGACTTCTTCTGTTTTTGGTGGTGGGATGTTATAGTACAAAGCTGTCTGGTGGGGGAGAAAACATCTCTGTGAAGAAATTCAGAGTTTCCCCAAATAGAGCACTAGCTGTGCATCTGGCTTTAATGGATTGCTGGCTAACACAGTTGGACTCAGATGCACTTTCTGTTCAGAGATGTGCTGTTTAACACATTGTATCAGATACACCTGCCAAATGCAACCCAAAACTTGGAGACTCAGCTATCGGTGATTCAAGGCCTCACTCAGTCTTATTAAAAAAAAAAATATATCTGTTAAGGTTCAAGGAAGCATTTTAGCTAAAACACTGCCCTACAAGGAGAAAGAAGCGTAACTGTTAGCACTTGACATGCTGATAGTAGCTCTAGGTCTCAAGGGGAAAATACTGGTAGAACAATTACAATCCCTTAAGAAAGAAGAACTAAAAATTGGAAGAAGACAATTCAGCAAGCAGGATGATCACACTCATTCAAAGAGCAGCATAGGCCAATCTTCCTCCACCTGCCTGGTGACTGACTGCCTCCCCAGCATGTGCTCATCAGATGTCTTATGCTCATTGACTGTATGCAAGTGTAGCCAAGCAGTATGGTTGTAGTTACCTCCTGCATGCATTAACAATTAATAATTGTTGTGTCCCCTTGCTTAGACATTGCTTGCAGATTCTCTGTGAGCATAATAAGATTCTCTGTGGGCATCATCTGAACAGAAGTGACCCAGCAAAAAAGGTTTTCACAAGGAGTGACTTGAGTTCTTTGCTGGATAAATGGCTCACAAGTGAACAACTATCAAAACTGCCAGAAAAATAAGATGTATCCTCCTGATGGACCAATTGTATTGGTGTACTGGAATAAGAAGACTGTGGTACCACATCACTCCTCATCTCTGCAAGTGATAAATACCCAAAGAACTTTGTGTCAGAAGATACACAGTGTCCAGCTCCTCAAGCAGTCACATCAACAACACACACTCAAAATTGAAGCATGTACTCTTCTGTGTCTCTATACTCCTAACTTCAGATCTACTGGTCTCTTAGTAATGACATGCCTCTGTAGGATAGGACAGCAAAGCTGAGACATTTCTTAGAAGATACCAGAGATAGTTACATGAAACCCTGTAAACAAAGTGCACCTGAGTACCTTCAAGTTTGACATGTTTCTACCTAGAAGGCAAAATCCTACTCAGAACTTGAGGCTATAGTACCTGCTTAAAGCCAAACCTCTCTTCAGCAGTCAGAGGCAAAACCTGAGAGCTCTGTTCCTTACGTGTACGCACCTGGACATAAACGCAGCCACTGCCCGTTGCTTGCACTGTGTAGGTCCCTGTGTCTGCATGGAGAGATGCCTGATGCAGGACCAACTTGTTGTTCCTGTGCACATGGAACTCCAGTGGAGAAGCCCCCTTTCCTTTCACTGCCACCTTGACATCTCTGATCTCCTGAGGAATCAGGGCTGCATATTGAGCGAGGGCCTGCAGGCTGACAACTGTGTCCTGGAGGGAGAGTCAGAGTCACTTTGCTGTGGGGCCATGCAGGACAAGACCCAGCACAGCAGTTCAGGGACTGCGGAGAGAGCTACAGTCCTCATGGCCCTGATTCACACTCTGACACAGGCAGGCTCTATCCCACTAAGTGCATATAGGTAGGGTCTATGCAACAGGCAGCAGGATGATTTCTGTTATGTGGAACGGGCAGCTTGTGAGCTCTGGGCTTAGCAGTGCCAGAGACCCTGGGTAATCGCAGTTACACTGCACAGAGAAGAGTTTCCCCATGGCACTTCCTTTCCCAAAGAGGGTTCATATACCTTTGTCTGCAAAGGATGGGTCTAGGGTGACATGCATGTGAGAGGTGTGCGCATCACTCCAGGCACAACAACTCTTTCCCCCATGATTTCCCCTGGTTTGTTACCTGTGTGGAAGCAAATCCTCCGAAGGCATTTCTTTGTGCACTGAGCCAGTGCACAAGCTTGCTCACCGAGGCTTCATTGAGTGACAAATCTGGTTTGGAGACATGAGCCAGGATGATGTAGGCTACTGTCTCAATTATGGAAGAAGACTTTTCATCAGCAGATTGTGATGTCAGTAGCTGTGCTGATGGGAGGAGAAATATGTGGAAAAGAAGAACTGTAGATCCCTGTATATTCAAAGTTATGTTCCAAGCTTCAGCATTTTTGCTGTTTCTGCATTTGCCTAGCATAGAGTAACGGGACCCCCTGTGCTGAAAAGCTCTAGGACCTATTTCCAGTCACTTGTACATATTGTACAAGAATTGCTCAGTCTTTGAGGGCGAATTGCTACCATGCTACTGGAGGAAAAAGACTACCCAACTGATTTTGCTGGCATCTTCACTATGCAGTACAGAGTGAATGGCAACTTCAGCAAGAGCTGGGCTCCTACTTCAGGTCCAAGCTCACAAGCACTGAACACATCTGAGTCCAGTTGAATATTTTGCTGCAATGGTAGTAGGGGACTAACAAAATTCAGCTAAGAATTTAGCTTAATTGTGCCAGGCTTAATTGTGTAGGAATCTTCTGCAATGGTACAAGTGTGAAAACCTAAAACACTTTTAAATTCAAAGTCAATTTTCAGAAAAAACCTTCACTTTTGAAAGAAGAACCACCAAATCACTTTTTCCATAATACCAGCCTCAAGACTTCAGAATTTAGCTAAGGTCCCCTACAGAGAACCTTCATTATGTTTATCACAATGGAAGGTATTTTCCTTCTTGTATTATTACAGAGGCAGCTCTGAACAAGTACTGCACTGAATGTCTGCAATTCTACTCCTTCTTGTTCCAGCTGGCAGCCTGAGTGGCTATGCAGTGAGCAACACTGAGCACTGGTAGCTGGTCAGGCTGAAAAGTCCTCTCTCCCTTTGGTTTTTTTTTTAATATGTTACTTTTCAGTCCTCAGTGTAGTTCACCGCACTTCCAGACAAGCAAATGTGGGGAAGAACTCACTTAAACCAATGCAGGTAATATTACCAACTGTTTAACCATAGGCTTAGGTGCTTTGAACACCCACCTCAGCATCCTCACTCAGGACAGAAGTCTATTTTTTTCCCCAAGCTAATGAGACAAAAGGAAGAACCAAGCTCAGCAGCTCAGCCGTAAAGGCCCACCCACCCAAGGGCCCTGAGCTGAATAGAGCAGCAATGGGGAAGCAGTTAAAAGGTTTGAATTTTTCAAGTAAATGTCCTGAACAGCCCTGAACAGACATGGTGAAACAAGTTTGCTCTGCAAGATCTCTTGTACTATTATGAATTGCTGAAGAATGACAGGAGCACCGTGACACAAAGAAGCATTTTAACTGCACAAATTAAGCATCGATGACCTGTGCTGCTTTTGATTAGAGATTATTTCCTGGGTCTGAGAAAACAAGAGATTGTCGTAGCTTGAATAAATTATGCTTTTCTGACACAAAAGTGTATTTGTGAATAGCTAAATCTCCCAGAATACTGCAATTAAATTCCACAGATATCAGACCTTGAACACAGTCATGATCTCTAGGAACCCAAAGCAACAACCTACCAGTTTCCTTCTGTACCATATCCAGGAGCTGCTTTCTCATCTCCATGTCCTTACTCAGCGTGAAGACATAAGCCATCAAAGCCTTGACATAAAGGCTTGTCTCATCAAGTGTTACCTTCTTGAGGCAACGTAAGGCATTATCCAACATGGTGTCCTGAAAAAGGAATCCAAACCAAGTGAATTTCCTCTGATCAAACACCATGTTGTTGTGAACATCTATCCCCGACACATCCTTGATGTATTTTAGTGCTAGCATCTCTCCCAGGACTGTGAAGCATGAGGTAGAGTGGTCAAAGCATCACTGACTGTGGGTTGAAAGCAAAGGTGTGCTGGACTTATCATAGGGATAGGGGATTGCTAATACACTGGAGAATCCAGCTGTAGGAAGTGTCTGGTAACATGCTGGCTCAGAATTGTCAGAGACACATGCTGTGGGTGTCTGATCCTGAAGGGTATGATGTTTTTAGAATTGTACCATTAAGCCTGGAATATCAGTTCTTTTTTTCTAGAACAGTCTACACTTGTCTTGAAGATCACTTCTTTTATTTGGGGTAAGGGGCACAGTGCATACCTGAAAAGTAGTCTTTTTTTTTCTCCTTTAGCTCTGTTGATCAGTTTAATGAAAACCATTGCCTCTCCCTGCAAGTCCTTTGTTATTTTCAGACACAATTGTTTCCCTTGAGATGAGCTGGGAAAAGCAAGTGCTCTGCTTTGCTGCAAATCAGGCCATTTATATTAAGAACTCCTCACTAAGTCCAAATTTTCCTGTTTAGCTTATTGTGTAGCAAAGTGGGAATGACAGAATCTTTCACCACCTCAAGCTGGGTACTCCCTGAAGCTCCCAACCAGGGGAGGAATGAATGGTGGAGCATGCTCCCAGGCCCTGCAGGAGTTTAGGTGTGACTTACATTCCTCTCCAGATGGAGTTCCACCAGTGCAGCAGCAATATAGGCTGTTAATGAGATTGTATCATCCACACCGCCCTGCAAGCACACAGACAGTCATCAGAAAAGAACAAACCCAACCAATGCTTGCCTGTCATTGCATAGCCCCAAAAACTGCATCTGAGAGAGCACAGCAATGTGCTTCTAGGCATTCCTGGACAGGAAAGCACTCCAAGCTCACTTGCTGAATATCCTGAAAGTTTGCTGTTGAGGGCAGTCTCAGCCATGTTGTTCAAACAGCCTAGACATCCCTTCTCACAGAAAGGCATGAAACCAACTGTAAAGCAATTTATTAAATATGTTACCACTGTACACTTGAATAAAGTTTTTATGATGCAGGATTTGCATCATAAAGAAGAAGTTATGCAAGTTTACATATAAGTCATCTAACTTTGAGAAACTACAGATTAATATGTGTTTAACAGGCTTTCAGGAGCTGCTTTTCATCTCAGAGGACATTCATTCTTGGGGAGGTTCTGCTTACATCCTCAGATATGAGACAAGAACACATCTAAAATGAGAGGGGGAAATTGGGCTAAGATGCTAAGAAGTGTCATTCACACTGTCTGGAAGAAACTTTGTAAGTGTGAGGCAGGTGGAGGTGCAAAACCTATTCCAAAAAGTTCTGTTCAGGTAGAAAGCTCAAGGTGGGAAATTAATGACAGTCAGACAAGGATGAACAGTCTACATGTACATTCTGGTTTTATTTTGTACTGCATCCAAATTTTAGGAAAAAATGTGTAACCCTTTGCTTTATGAATGTAGCAGCCTGTTTTCTTTCAGAAATTTGCCTTCTATTTAATGTATTTAATGCCTTGTATTTAATTTTGTAATCTGACCTGTGTGGATTATTCATACCTTTACAAAGGCAATGAACCCAAGTATTGCCATACTGCACACACACTGCTCAGTACCTAAGCTCTAGGGCATGTTCACCAAGAGTTTGGTGCATTTCCAGCTATACTGCAGGGATCGTTTGGGGGATGACAAGCTCCAGGAGGAGTCATATTTTGGGGCAGTGGAGGGACAACTGTGTCTTCAGACAATCCTGTGTTAGAGCACATGGAGTATTGGGCACTATAAGGTATGAGAAGAGGGAGAATCCAGCCAGGGTATTCTAGACAAGCACTAAAATATAAAAATATTTCTCATTTCCCTGTGCCCTCATAGTGCCTTGGCACAATTAGCTGTGTTGTCTTTTGGCTAGAGTGAAAATTAAGAAAGAGTCTAAAACCTCACAGGGAGGAAATGACTGCTGTTTTAGGCCATGTTTTTCATTCAGCTCTGGGAAGATGCCTTAGCCATGCTAAGCCATGGGGACATTGCTTTGTGCTACTGTTCACAGTGGAAAAGCCTGAGGAAGCAACCCTATGCCACACACTGAGTTCCTCCTGCTCCCACTCCCATGTCTGGCAGCCATACCTTCAGGTCATTGTTGAAGAGCTTCCCCACACTCTGGAAGCAGCCAGTGGGCAGCTGGTGCTTCTGCAGCCAGCGCAGAGCGCTGTGCACGTGGTCCTTGTCGATGTAAATGTGAGAGCTGGCCTGCCCAAAGGACCTGGCTACAAAAGCTGTCAGCCTGTGAGCAGAGCACAGAGGAATCCCATGTCGCAGCCGGGAGATGAACCAGCAAGGACGACAGGTTTAGGGTGACATAGCAATTCTAGTCACTCACCATGTATTGCCCTGCTCATCACCTTTCCCAAAGGCACTGTAGGAGCCATCATCGTGTTTGTAGAGCAGCTGACGTTGGTAACCTGTGACAAGAGGACGTGGCTGATTGTGAGCACCTGTAGCATCTCAAACTGTATCCTAGCCATAGGAAGAAGCCATGGCTTCACAGCAAGAGGCTTCACCAGATCTTACAGTCAGAGCCACTGAGACAAGGACACCAGCCCCAGCTCCCCGTGCATCCCACAGCATCAGCGTGACAAGAAGCAGCTGCACAGCACTGCTGAAGTGGCCATGTGGCTGCTTTGCACTACTGGAGCTGTTTGGAGCAAGTGCTGTGGGTTCCTGCCCTGCTGTTTTGCAGAAGGGTGACATGCTTAGCCACCTCATGGCTCCCCATGTGCCAGGGAGCCCTCAGGGGCTTTGCTGTGAACAAAAATAGTAGTAGGAGTGAGGAGGAAGGCTTTTTCTAGAGGGGACACAAATGAAACACTAATTGCTTTTCAGCACTTCTCCTAGCCTGCTGGGACTCAACAAAGCACTTTTTAATGGGATGTACAGGAAACAACAAAGCCATGCCTTTGAACTTTCAGGGCAGAATGCTGTCTGCATCTGTTTGCTCTTCCTCCACCCCCCTCACTGCCTTAGTGTTTACCCTTTGTCTTTCCTCTCTGCCACTGCCATTCTCTTGGGTAGACCCCACTTTCCCAAATATGTGTACATGTTCTCAGTACATGCTTGCAGTACCAGAGAAAAAGGGGGAAAGAAAAGGAGTCAAATCCTGTCCAGACAAGGAGACTGGCAGGCTGAAAGGTGAGGCATATTACAACATGAGACATGAACACTGGCACTATATTAAATTCAGATTATACTGGAGAGAATTGACATGACCTCAAAATCTGGTTTCTAAAACACAGGGAAACATTAAGCTACTGAACTCTTCTTTACTCCCAAAGGCTACTCTTTATTCCATGTAATAGCAGCTGATGCCATCTTTTCACAAGGTGTTTCTGTCAGCCTTGGACTGATAAGGGAACAAACAGGCATTACATAATGATGGAAATCACGAATTACCTACACCTTTCTCAGAAAAGCAGCCTTAGTACCTCAATTACCAGCAGAGACAAGTTGTGCTTTCTTCAGAAACTTTTCTTTCCATGAGACATCTCCCTTTTCTCTGTGATACCTTCCTTTGTCACAGTTCTGGCAGTTGTTCCCACTCCGGCCCTTCAGCTCCCCACCAGATCTGTGTCCCACACTCTTGATTTCTAGCAGCTTCACTTTGCAGCAGAAGGAAGAAGGACATTTACCTGTTGTCAGAAATTTCAGTGCTTTATCCTTAATTTCTGGGTTCAGTTGTTTAGTCTTGTTCAGGTACTGGAGAATGAAGATGTTTGGTGCAAACTGGACCATGTTCTGTTCACCACAGCCAAAGGGCATGCTTAGCAGCTGGTCTAAATTTTGGAGTGCTGGACCCATGATGTCACCTTACATTTGGGAGGAGAGACGTGAAAAAGGAAAAGCACAGACACTGAGCAGTTTAAAATAAAAGGACTGCTCCCTTCCCTAAACTCTACTGGGATCCTAGAAAAGAGCCAGTCCCTGCCTGAACAGACATGATTGAGATTTCAGGTGACCCTTCCTACCTTAGGCCAGCACAGGAAGGGAGGCCATCATGGTTCTGGGAGGAGGAAAGGAAGCTTGAGGGAAGTTTGAAGAAAGGTAAAGAGAGCTGTCGCTCCTGAGTGGGTATCAAGGTGGGAAAGGAATTACAGAGACAAAGTTGGTGGAAATATGCAGGGATAGTTTTGGTTCACTTAAATATTGGAAAAGATTACTCTATCAACATTTCTGAGGCAAACATCACACCCCTTACAAATGATGTCATTAGGAGCAGGGTCAATGCATCAATAAGACCAAAGCTTTGTGGAAGTTTTTTTTCACTACAGACCCAAGAGCAGGGAAAGCCTTTCTCACCAATCACAGAGAATGTGACTCGGGCAGATCCCTCCAGCACTTCTGCAGGCAGAGTCAGGGAGAACTCTTCAGAGATGGTGTTATCTGAGGAAGGCAAAACCTAGACATTTATCCCATGGAAGAAGCCATTCATGTAAGTGTAACATCAAGGAGACCCAGGTGAAGCAAAATGTGACATCAAGTCACAGGAGCCAAGACTTGCAAACAAATGCCTCAATACAGGAAATTTTGCCAGGTAAAAGATTGACATGGACAAATTATAGTGGTTGTTCTCCCAGATAGGATGGTGCCACCCGTGCTTGCTCTTTGATTAATTCCCCCCCACCTCTGGATATTTGTAGTAACCCTGTCCATTCCATCCTGGTCTCATGATCAATGGCAGTCAGGAATTTTTGTCCCCTACCTGCAGGACAGAGAAAGGCATTTTGGGTCTTCTCCTGTAGGACACCTCCTGGCTGCAGATGGAGAAAGAGTAGTTCAGATAGGGAGGACAGGAAAGGAAGTCACCCTGCCTTAGCAAGTTTGTCTGATGTCCAAGAAGGGGCTAAACTTCCTCTTAGCATCTTGCTGACTGCCCCAGGAGACAAACCCCTGTCCCCAGAGGTTCTCCACCCTGAGATGTGACCAACCTTCACAAGCAGAGATTTTATCACTGTGTCTCTCCCTCCCTGCGAAGGTGTCACAGCAATCCTGTTACCACACAGACTGTGTGACTCTTCTGCCACACTGCTCACAGTGATATTCACTCTGCCTGCAAGGAGCACAGGGACACGTTGCTGAGCACTTCCAGTAGACAGCTGTATATACAAGCATTAGATCCAGACGTGCAGACGTTGGCAAATTCCACCCCTCCTCCCAGGAGCTGCCACATATCCCTCTGCCCAGCCTCACCCAGCCTCGACGCCGTCACGTTCCACACAAAGGTTTTTGCTTCATTGGCACAGAGGCAGCTGGTGAACTGGCAACTTGGACAGGCATCCACCTTTAGTTCTGGGGTCTCCATGAGGGTGGTGTGGACCTGAGCGTGGTTGGACGTACAAGCCCACATTGGGTTAGTGTTAGTAACAGGTACTGCACCAAGCAGCAAATATCCTGGGTCATAAAGCGTGAGGTTGTGCTTTGTGGCCCAGATGCCAGCATCAAGAGCTCCTGAGGTGCTCAGAGCTTGTTTTTGGGCTCAAGATTTTGTTTTGACAGAGACCAGTAATATGGGGAGACTTGCTTGAAAGAACTCACCTGGATACAGTCCTTGAGGTAGTTGAAGACAGTGGCTTTTAGCCTGAAAGTCTCTCCTTGGATCACAGAGTATGGCAGTGATACATCCACAAAGAATGGCTGGAAGACCCTAAGAGACGTCAGAGGTGAGAAACCAAAGCCAGTATCAGCAACACAGAAGGTGTTGGCATTCCATTCTGTGATGGTGTCAGGTACAGCAACTTGGAGAGATGCTTGTCCATCACCCCTGCAGCAGAAAGCAGAAGAGAAGGACTTGCTTAGAAGCAGTCAGAATACTCCAGGAGTGTCCCTGGGGAAGGAAGGCAGAGGCTGTTACCAACCCGACAGACACTAAATCCCAAATCCAGGTCTCTGGGAAAAGCATCCGTGGTTTCGGCTTCTCCTTGTCATCAGAGTGAGGTTTAGAATCAGCATGGGTAGCTTGGCTGCCTGATAGAAAGCAAGTGATACCTCAGAAAACAGCATATATAGCTACAAGTGAAACTAGCTCTTCATTCACAGGTAATCTAACACAAACCACAAATGTTTTGTGACACAGAATATGAGTGGACAGGGCTGGTGTTTCAGTGAGAATCTGACACAGTGTGGGTATATTTGGGGAACAGAGCTTTAGGGAGATAGAGCTGGATAGAGTTTAGCCCAAGGCTCAGTCTGATGGATCCAAATTTGGTCTGGATCCAGCGGAGACAGCATGCTGAAATGGAGTCACACTCCTTTAAATGATCTGTGAAAGTGCTGGCAGAGAGCACACTACGTTCTGTATGAAAAACAGTGAACACAGGGACAACAAGAAAGCATGGACATTTGAGCTTCTACCTGTGATTTGTAAATCAAGTCCATTGAAATGGGCACAAACTTTGTTGCTCTTATATACAAACAAGAAACACAGCAGGATGGGGGTCAGTTGTATCAGCTGCAGGCTGGCCAGAACTGGGAGAGGGAAGACCCTTCACTCAAGAAGTTGGATGTGTCTGTTCCTTACCAACCATAAAGTGTTTTCTTAGATATATCTTCTTATGAAAGTCTGGAAGCGCACAGGAAACAGGTTTCTTGATTCTAGTGTTGGTAAATATTTTCATACGCAGTTTCTGGGGAAATAGTACAGACAGCAAATCATTGATAAATAAAAGGGAACAAGAAATGTTGACTCTCATGATCATGGGTATCAAATGGGGGCTGGTGGCCAGTGGTGAAACACTTTTAAAGGCTGCTTGTTTATACCTATATGCATAACCTTGTGGTTTAGACTCTGACCAGTGCATGAGGAAAGGAAACCAGTTTCTTAGGAATACTGGGACCAACTATTACTTCTCATACAAGTAGATTTCAACTAGATGCACACTTCATATGCCCAACCCTAACAATGACACACAGTCTAAGGAATAAGCATCTAGGAGACAGCACAGTAACATGCCTTTTGAAGGGAATCAGGGTCTGTATTTGTATGGTAGAGTTCTGTCAACCTAAGAAACCCATGCAATTCAGTCTACGTTTGTGTTGTTTTCAGTGTGTTGTTACCGTCTTCTCCTATTTTGAGGTGCTTCAACTTGCATATATTTTATTAAAGAGCATTCTGCCAGAAGCAGCACTTCTCGCATTTCAGTTAGCAGACATGTTAACACTTTTCTGGCTATCATGCTTGTTAGCACGTTGGTTTATTTCGTTGTTTGTCTTGACAGTTAGCTATAAAGCCAAACTGTGAAAGACTTCATTTTATTTAAAATGCTTGAGGATAAGTAAGGAGATGCTCAATGAATACAGATGCTCAATGATTACTCAATGAAACAGAGTAAAGCAGTTTGTAAATACAATAATAGCCAAGCAGTGATTGGTCAGAATATGGTGAGGTGCTCAGGTATTATTGCTGTATTCTTGCCACTACCACTTTGTAGTTATGGGAGCCTGAAGTAAATTTGTTCATTTTTACACAATCTTTTTTTTATCAGGTGGTTTGTACTATGCTTACACAACTTTCCCCAAATGAGTGTGGCTACACTGGATAGCAAGGAACAGATGACTACTTGCAGGCATTCAGGACAGCATATTTTCACTAGCACAGGAAAAGTTTAGAAGAGGTGTAGGCACTCACCTTAAACAGGTTATAGACATCAGCCTCACTTTGGTACCATGGTGCACCGATCTGAGCCTTTTTGTGGGGTCTGGGCTGCTGGGGCAGGCAAGGGTATGCCTCAAAGTCTTCCAGGCGGTAAGGCAAGCCTCGTCCTCCAACCATGAAGCTGTCCGTGAAGATTTCCTCATACAACTGCAACATAAAATCACAGGCCTTCAAACAGAGCTGGCCAACAGCCACATGTATGGGTCAAACTTTTGGGTTGTTGCCCTCTATTCTATATTAAAGAGCTTTGCAGTTGAGGAAGTTAGCACTAACCCAGCTTACATCAAAGGACATAATATAAAGGACATATATAGGATAATATATACTAAAGGACATAAATCCAAGCAGTGGATGCAGACAAGCAGCTTTTAGGCTGCAAGACAGTTCAAGCCTTTCAACACTAGGGTGCAAAATTAGGATAAAAATGCTTCAGTTTAAACACAAGGCATTGGTACATCTGATCTACATATTTAAAGACTATTACTTTAAACACCTGTTAGCAGATGATGCAAGTGCTCTGCACTAGGACAGCATCCCTATGAAATGGACCACCAGATCACACTGTGGGCCCCATCAACAGGTGTAGTGCGTCCCCCTGGATTTGGTGAGGCTTCTTTGTAACACCCTGTACTGCTATAATTTAACTTACAACTTTGCATGAGGCATACACCTGTTTTATCTCCGGTACACATTGTGGATTTATATTAAGATTTTCAATTTTTGCAGTAGTTTTGCTCCAAGTTTTAAATTAGTTCCTCTGAAACACACAACTGCTTTAAGGTAGGTGCCTCCAACCCTTCTGATTCTCAGAATCCACCTGGGTGCTGACAAAATACTGACCACTTTTTGCCAGCCACTGTGTGCTCTTGTCTAGCTACTGTTTTCTAAAGAACTGCTCCAAAACACTGATCTGTCACATGGTTATAACTCAGCAGGGGTTGGGGCAGAGGGATAGGAGGACCCTGCCAGGGCAAAATTCCATTTTAAAGGCTTAACCTTACTGGTTGGTGGAAGATGGTAAAGCAGAGATGTGGATGTGAGGGAGGCTACCAAGCACTCTCCCTCCAAGCAAAAAGCACCAGCATTTCCTTGAAGCAGCTCTCCCTGCCTCCCCCTGCAGTGCCATGTAGCATCCACCACCCTTCAGGCAGAGGCTCACAGCACAGAGCTGAGGATGAGAAACACAATCACCCCATAACTGCTCAGAAGAGGCCAAAGAAGGGGCATGGCAGGGCAGCCACCTAACACTGCAGCTGTCCTGGGACGTACTGTGGGCTTCCTGCCACCCATGCATGGAGGCAGAAGGCAGGCAGACGTTAGGAGGGTGGACATGGCAGGCTGCACTCACGCTCTCTGCTGTTAGGGTTCCGTTCCTCTTCAGGAGGACACTCCTGTCAACAGCTCGCACAGAACACAAAGACCCTGGAGCAGCCTTGAGGTTCAGTCTGACTTGTGATCCTGGGATCGCCTCCTTCTGTGAGAATTCCAGTGCCACCTGCAAAAGAAGACAAGGTCTGGGGTCTTAGCCTTGGAGAATGGGACCCTATGACTCTTATATGTCTGGGTTGCAGAGGGAAAGATTTGAATAAGGTAGGGAAGGAAGATGAGATGCTGAATCAAGCCATCCTGGAAATCCATTGGGAAGGTTAAAGGGGCTGCAGTGCACACAGCCCTAGCCAGAATTCCTCTACCAGCACACATCAACTGCCCTCTGACCCAGAAGTACCACAGGGAGCTAAGCAAACAGGTTTCTCTTCTCTGTTAGGGAGCGTATGAGGGACAGTGTGTTCCTAAATCAGTAACAGGGAATGGGGGGGGGGGGGGAAATGTTCAAGGGGACCTGGTTTACTCCTTGAGCAAAGCTTGGCAGCTGGTGTTGTGGTGAGCAGGACTAGGAATTCAGGGAGAAGGAGGTTACCTGTCTTGTTTCTCACCCAAAATACTTGGGCATCTGGTTTTGCATATATCCAGCTTATACCATTTGGACGAGGATAAAACAGGACCAGGAACTACAACAGACAAGAGCACATCAACAATGCTATCACACTCCTTGTGTGATTTCTGCTCACCTTATGTCTAAAGCACATTTCTACTTCAAACTGCTCCACATCAGCCACCACCTCTCCATCCGAGAAGACAGCATACACCAGAAGGTTAATGTCAGGCAGGAACTCATTGCCAACAGGCAGAGTCAATGAGAAGGAGCCCTGCAGATCTGCACTAGACAGCAGCAAGGAAGAGAGGGACAACATCCAAACAAATCAACTAATTGGAGTGGGACACACATTAAGAATCAAAAGAGCGACTTAATAATTTCTGCTTTGCAGATAAGAACACCCCACGAAGACAATGTCACAAATTAACAATAAACCAAGCATACCAGCCATTTCTTTGACTCATGTATTCTCCAAAGGTACAAGTAAGCAGCAAAGTCATAAGATTGGATGTTAGATCAATTAGACAAGACAGAAGGAGGACAGTTGCCTAGAAAGACACTGAATTGAGAGGAGATTGTGTTGGTTTAATGAGAAGGATTACCACTAAGAACTCAGTTCAATATTTCCCACCTGTGAATAAGAATAACACCTGCAGACAGAGTCACTGGAGAGTGGTCAGTTTTCTGGGGTGTGTTATGAGACACTTAACTTATGTTAACTAATGTTTTTACTCACTCTCATGCTGGGTAATTGGCACCTTCTTCTCTCTGCTGAAAAGGATCTTGCCTTTTGCTATGACCTGAAGAACAAAGAGAAGCACCATTCAAGGGTCTGAATTCTAAGAGCATGAGGAAAGTGTGAAAAGAACACAGGAAGAGAGAATGACATCTGACAAATGTTGCCCCAGAAGTTCCTCTGGCAGGACATGATCTGCAGAGTTCTGCAGCAGAGATGCTGATGGTATAGCTGGGTAGGACTTGAGAGGTGTTGGTTAGGCCATAGAAGCTGGGGCTGCTTGCAAAGTCAGAGGTACTTCTCAAGCTATGGGCTATGAAGCTATGCTCTTAAGGCCCAGTGAACTCTGATCTTTGCATTACAAGGATCCAGTACTTTTTGGTTGTACAAATGAGTCCAGTTCAGTAACCAAGACAGTCACAAACTCTCGGCTAGGCTTTAGTCACACCCTTGCTTCGACTCACTTTCTTGAAAGTGGACTTCATCAAGCGCTACTGCATACCTCTGGTGTGTATCAAGGCCCTGTGCAAGGGCCTTTCAAGCTTTTCCCTGCAAAGATACAGGCGGGGGAATGTCAGCTGCCCCAGAGATTGCCTCTTAGTTCTCAGACAGATTGCCCCAGACACAGATAGACATCTGGGGCACAGCTTCTGGGCAGAGTTTGGTCTAGCCAGCCACTGCCATCCATATGGACATAAGAGGAAGTATGGCAAATGGCAGGCACCTATCACCAAGGCTTAGGTCAAGACATGGATAACAAAGCAACGCAGCTGGAGGCTAGGAGCAGGTCCAGGAACTGGAAAGCAGGTGCAGGTTTGGGCAGAACAGAAGCCACAAACTGATTGTCTAGGAGTAGCTTTACCTTTCCTTTTAATATCTCTGTGCTGTGAGAAAAGGATAAAATGCCAGTAAGGATAATCTTGCCCTGAGAATCAGCTGTCTTCTGTGCTCACCAAGTAGTAGAAATCAATGTGATCTTCTTCAGAGCCGAGTTTATCCTGGGAAAGGATATAATCCACCTGCACTTCCTGCTCTTGATCACAGGACATCACGTCATTCTTGGCCTTGATCTCAAGGAAGCTGTCGCTCTCAGAGTAGAAAGGTTTCAGCCAGTGGAGGTCATCTCCCTCAATTTCACCAGAAAATGAGCTGTCATCACTTGGAGGGCTGTAGGTACCCTTCCGAGCACATAAACACAAGGGGGCAATACAATTAGTATCAAGTGATGCAAGAGAGCTTGTACACCTGCTGAAACTCTGTTATCACCTGAGCTGATGTCAGACTGCACATCTGTACTCCTAAAATAATTTGTTGAAACATCATTTTAAAGTCTTATGAGATTTCCTCTTACAAAGTTTTAGCAAGAGTTTTAAATTTGACCACAATCTCATTTTTTCTCTATCTTTTCATGGGACACACCCCACACCAGACAAAATATTTTCAGTGGCTGGTACTCACCCTCAGAGAAACCATCGTGCTGTTCCAACTGGTGGTATCCAGTGTGAAGTGAGCTTCCCCCTCCTCATCTGTGAGGAGTGACAGCTGTGTCTTCTCATCATTGACATCAACTATTAGATGGACTGTTTCATTTCTGAGGGGAGACTCTGCACTGTGACAGAACATCTGTAGGGAAGGGGAGGAAGTTAATACCCCGTTGTGCCAGATTCTGAGGCACTTGCCAGTGCTTAATATTAATTGCTTCTATCACTGGGTTCCCTCAGCCCTTCTAGCTTTCAGACCAGTTGGAAAGATCTAAATAAAAGTCCAGTAAACACATGAAACCAACAATTTGAGGCTGTTCGGGACTGGAACAAAATAGTAATACAGGCAAATGAGACACCTCTACTGGGGGAAAAGGTGAATTCCTCAGATCCTGAGATGTTTCTTGGACAATGCTGTAGGATCTTTGATGATCAGAAAGAGATTTGTCCCCAACAACTTAACTCTTGTTGTTCCTTGCCCTCCATACTGGGGTCAGTACTAGCCCAGGTGAAAGTGTTTCTAGCCCCAGGACAGCAGTCCTAGCATCACCCAGGGCATCTGAGTCAGAAATGAGTGCCGGTGAACTGATATGCAAGGCTTTAGAGATTTCTGCCAAGTTACCCTGAGCTTTCATCCAAAGGGAATGGTGCTGACACCACCCCCATCCCATATGCACAGATTAGTTTCAGGAGATGCTCCTGGGGAAGCCTCCAGAAACTGCAGCTGGCCCCAGAATTCCAGTCCAGGAAATATACTATGTTAGGATGGGGAGAAAAAAAATTCTTCTACAGGAGGCTTCACTCCTAGTTTCTGGGTGCCAGCAGAGCAGCATTTACTTTCCTGGAGACTGTTCCTTTCCTGCTACAAAAGGTTTTATCTGTGATGCATTCTGAGCAGAGAAGGGATCCATATATGTTACCTTCCCTGTGTACGGTATCCCTCGTTTGTAGAATGGATGGCGGTTGATAAATTCTATAGATTTCATTATCGTTGCAACAGGAATTTGAGCCATTTCCACAGAATGGGCTCCTGGATGGAGAGATGAAAAATCTGTTGAATCTGAAGCAGTGCTCTTAGGGAAGCAGAAGTAAGCTCTAAATTTAGGAGAGAAAATATATTTATCTAGGATATGATTCCATGAAGCTTTTTGGGCTTCCTGTTTCATGACATGATGCATAGTAGCCTATAAGTATTTGTTTACATGTTTATTTGTTTATACTTTTTGAAGATAAAGGGAAACTAAATGACTGTTTAGTTATAAACAGTCCAGCATTTTGCAACTGGCTGAGGAACACCCTGGTGTCCAGGCAATCACTAAGAAGTTATACACATGTGAAGGGAGGTGAACGGTGGAGAAGATCAGGAAATCTGGTAAACACAGATGGAAGAGGTACTAGAATAGAGACTATTGCCATGACAGAAGATTTGGGAACCCTCAAGTTACTTTTTCAAAAGAAATTCCACTGCCATGTAAACACCAAAACCAAAAATGTTGCCTGTGAAGAAGAGAATGTATTATCCAGTACCTGTTCCATTTTCTACCATTTTTCCTTCTGCAATTACATAGCTGTCAGCTCCATTTATTTCCAGAGCTTCTGTCTTTATTGTGAAAGTAGCGCAGCCATCCTTATTTGTCTGCACAGAGAGGAGAACACAGAGAAAGAGTGTGGTGTGGAGGAAGATAAACTGTTCCATAGACACCAAGCAATCCTAAAGAAGTATTTCCAGATATTTTTGGAATAGAGGAAAGCTCCCAAATCCTAACTGTAGAAACCCATCATGGATACCTTAGGCAGAAAAGAAAATCAATATGCTTGGATTAAACAATCACCAAAAAAAGTGGCAAAAAACAAAGTACTTAAGGCAAATCACATAAGGGTTAATTATGTCACAGAGAATCTCAGGAGACTGGATTCAGCCCAAATCCTGTAGCTGAGAGGGCATGAATTTTATTATGTGAGCTAAAGGTCTCCCTGAATGCTGTGGCCCTGATTAATAAAGCCTGACAGTGTGGCTTTCCAGACATGACCATTCCTGTGACATAGCCATATTAAACACAGGCATCCTGCCAGGTACAGATGGCAGGAGTTTTGCCAATAATTGAGGGAGAGCCTAGGTATAGCCAGTGTTTCTAGCCATGCCTGTGAAGTGCTCCTCAGAACCTTTCAGGGCCTCTTGCATGCCATGTGGAGCTGGCATTCAGCTGATGTTTTGCACAGCTAAGACTACACAGCATTCCAGCTGGAGTGCATTTTAAAAGATGCAGAGATCCAGCTAGATTTTTATATTCTGGCTCATTGCTGCTGGTCTGACATTTAGAAATATTTTCCTGTGCCTCTCAGGCCAAAAGAGCTGCATCTGAAACCCGTGGGAAAAAAACAAATGCAAAGCACAAACACAAAAAACAATGGACACAGATGAGAAGAAAATGTAACCAGCAATGGACATAATTTCAGACCAGACACTAGCAAGCTTAAGATGACTCATCGTGCAGGGATAGAGCGAGAAACAGGGCACGGATCCACAGTCCATGTGATGCTTTGATAGCCTGCTTATTGGTGGGCCTGGTCACAGGGCTGAATAGGCCAGTGATGGGGTGATCTGATTGCACACAATGTGATACAGAAGGGTCCCAGGCACCACTGCTTCCCATGGCTTACACCTTCTCCCAAAGCACGGAGTCAGGAACGCACAGCTAGAGCAGTAATTCAAGCAACGGGGTTATGGGAAGAGGAATCAGTGGTCTGATCATGTCCAGCAACTGGGAAGACACCAGACTGGACAGGTTGGTGCCCATCTGAGGTGCATGGAGACAGGTTAAGGGGGCAGAAAGATATTTTCAGACACTTTTGATCTCCTATTTGTTCACCTACCCAGCTGTTTTGCTTCTGAATCGCTGAACTTGTAGAACTGCCTTTCATGTTCTGGGAGTACGTCATAACAATAATTTCTACTTTCCCTTGAACAGGCTTCCCATAAGTATACCTATGTCAAAAGAGAGAAACATTCACCAAAGATAGTCTGCTGACTGTCAGCAGAAATATTGGTATAGGACACCTCCCATCCTCATCAGGGGAAGTGGAGCCTGGAGAGCTTTGCTTTGTACCTTGTTTGCTCAGGAACTTTAGCTCATCTTTTAAAATCATTTTGCATCCCTCTCCACCCACTATACCCAGCATCTTTAGTGTCCTTCAGCCTCACGGTAAGTGACCAGGCGTGAGAAGGAGCCCGTTCCAGAGTGTGATGTGTCTCCCCAAGACACAGGGTAATGCAAAAAGATCATACTGATAAATGGAAGATCACTTCTTTTTCATGAGCAATCTGGAGGTGACAGTGGAGCCAAAGGGCAGAGATCACAATGGTATCATGTACTCACTTGCCACAGGCAACCAGCTGAAATTCCTCATCTGATGTAGTGATATGTGGAGGGTGCTCGATTTTCATCTCAAATTTTTTCAGCACTGTATGGAAGAGAGTAAGATAAGGATTGAGGAAAAAAAAAACAATGGATGGTATGGATGAGTATGGACACTGACAGAAATTGTGTTATAGCTGCAGTCCAGATGAGGGAAAGACAGTGACGTCCCCAGTTCTTCATCTCCATGCTGCAGTCGAGTTACTCCCTCCAGCCACACCACCCCATACTTGCTGCTGCAATTGCACATGGGACTGCTTTCTACTCCAGCTCAGGCAAGCTTAAACGCTTAAATGGCACAAGGTTCTGTCTTTTCCAATGCCAATTAATGCGACCAAGGCATGATTCCACTTCCCATTACAGCAGCTGACTGGAGTGGATGACAAACCTAGCCCAGAAAAGCGTGACAATGAGCAGCAAAACATGCTCATTACAGGGCCCAGATGCAGGCAGAGCGAGATGTCAGCCCACGGCCTCTCCTTTGTACCCTGTGCAGCTGCAGAACCTCCAGCCCTATGTGAGGTGGGCACACAGACCCATCCATCCTTGTGTCCATTCTGTTGTTCTCCTAAGGCAAAAGGTGGGATAAACACAGCTGCATCACCCTGCTCTCTCCTCCAGCTACACACACTGCTTTTCCCTCCCCTCTGTTGCTGGAGTCTCACCATATTCTTCAACACTGAAGTCTTTTTGAGCCATGTCCTGCTGCACTGAGATGGTATAGGTCCCAAGGGATGCTTCAGACGCCAGGGGGAAGGATAGATCCACAATGCCGTGATTTGACTTTACATTCAGCCACTCAGCAACACGGTTGTATTCAGGATCCTGTTTGGGAAAGGGCACTCAGAGCCACAAGTCACATTGGGAGCACATGTACCTGGCAGGTCCAGCCATACTCAGGCACAAGAAGGCACTACAAGGGCTTCAACTTGACCCAGTAGAGAGGACTCCAGATTGCCAGGAGAGATACCTTTGCTTCCCTCCAGTATTATTTTAGTAAACTTAGGAATTACAGAAGCTGCCAAGAACAGTAAAGCTACTGAAGTGGCAACATCATAACACTGTGGGAAGGAGAAGAAGCTGTGCTGACCACATAGAAGCTGACCACACAGAAAAAACTTTGGCTGAACCTGAACTATAACCATAACTTCATGAAGTTACACTTGTGGCACACCTCTGAGAGTGAAAGATCATAGTAGACAGATACATCCCTTTGGTCACTTCTTTGTCACTTACCTGCAGCCATATCTGGGCATACTGTAAAAACAAGAGAAACACAATCTCAGTTTTGTAAAACATTATCCATGTGAACCATAAGAACTCTGCCTGACATGGGTCCCTCAGCAAAAATTTCTGCCCCATCCAGACCCCACAGTATGTCTCCTCCTCCATCTGTGCCAGCTTACACCCATCTTTTTCCAAGGGACCAGTGGATGAGTGGTTTCCTCCTAGGATAATTTATTTTTATAGTTTAACAGGCATGAAAGGAGATATCTCTTTCATGGGCCTCTCAACATGTTTCATGCTGAAGCTCCGTCTTCTAGGAAGGCACAAAGAGATACTCACCTCATTTTTAATGACATTAAGGTTCTCATCAAGGTTCACAATTCGAAATTTCACTGCAGATATAAAGAAAAACATGGTAAAGCATTCTGGCTGCAACATGTCCTTGCACAAACTTGCTTCTCCTTTTCCATGCTCCAGTATTCATACCTCAGAGATGCTCAGGTCTTTTCCCAAACAGCCCTCCCCAGCATCTCCCACACCTGAGGGCTTTGTCTGGGAGGCTTATACACAGCTGTGTGCTGCAGAACCCCACTGCCTTTACCTAGAGAGATTACAAAGCTGGGGTAAACAGTGGGCTTGTCTATAGTGAGGTCTGTCTGCAGTCCATGCATATCGTGAAGACGGTGGGGACTCTGTAATTCTACAGCTTGGAACTGACACTCTAGGTTTTACTCAAATATGAACAACAGTCTTCAAGGCTGTCCAGTGTCCTGGAGAGTCCTGTCTTTCCCTTTAGGTCTCACTGGAGATATGGCACCAAAACAACACCCAGGAGCAGCGGGCTGGGAATTTGATGTAGCACACCTTAGAGGGGAAATCCTGAGTCAAACTGCTCCTAGAAACACTGGATAATAGAGATCTGCCCCCTTCCATCTCCAACAGCCTTAGCTTGCTGCACTTGGTGAAATCTTCCCTCCATGTGTGGCTGCTATCTTGACCCTTCCCTCCCCATTTCCATATGCTGCCTTCTTGCCTTACCTGTTTCTCCAGGTTTGTATAAGTCCTTGTCTGTCTCTATCAGAATTATATTCTTCTGGGGCTTGACCAGAACTTTTTTGTCACCCTCAAGGAGCACATTGTCTCCACTGTGGATCAGGACATGCAGAAAAGCCACCTCCTCTGACTGTCAGGTTAAAAAAGAACAAATTACCTCAGACTACAAAGAGTTTGAAAGAGAACCAGAGGCACCTATCCTTCCAAAATCTCCAATGTCCCCCTCCTCCTTTCACCTCCTGTGATTTAAGTCTCTCCTTTCCCACAGTCTTCTTTTTGTTGTCCAGCTTCTTCATTCCCTTTTCTTTGCCTTTCTGCTTGTCATGTTTGCCTCTTTGCACATTTATTTTTCCTCTTTACTATCTTTCCCACCCTGCATCTCCAACATTAACATGGCTCAGGCACAGG
This sequence comes from Vidua macroura, assembly GCF_024509145.1. NCBI lineage: Eukaryota > Metazoa > Chordata > Aves > Passeriformes > Viduidae > Vidua > Vidua macroura. Next base: position 75,447,824 of record NC_071572.1, on the reverse strand, counting down.
GAGAGTCTGAAGCCCTCTAATTTGTAAGAGCAGAGATAGAGAAGAGACATATCCTACCTCTGTTTTCTCAGGAATTAACATGAGGTCTGGCACCTAGGTTGATTGACACAAGGAAATGGAAAAAAATTAATCAGAAACTTTGCATCTTATCACAGATATGACATCATCTCACTGTTAAAAAATCCCCAAACTCCAGAATCCAAATTCTTCGATATGACTCCATAACCCACTTGTGATTCTAGGGAGAAGCAGTCATTGTCTTGTTCATGAACTTAATAGTGAACTGTCTAACATGTCATTCTCCCACTTAACAGAAATGTGAGAGTTTTATGGAATTAAGTAAACCACAGGAAAGTCAGATCTGAAGTAAAGGGAAATGGGATACTGATGAGGCAAACACAGGACATCTCAGCATGAGAAAGATTGAGCTCAGCAGGAGAAAGATCTTTTTGGTGGTTTTTATTTTTTGCTAACAGCAGATTTCCTTGGCTTTCCAGAACCAGGACTTGCTCTCTCCCAAGGGCTGGCACCAAACTCTTAGTTAATTATTGTCATGTTGATGTAAAAACCAAAAAGTGACTACAGCCCCTCCTTGAATGCTGCTGAGTCTGCAGGGCAATCAGGGCATAGGCACAGTGACTTTGTGCAGTGCTGAGGAAGATGGGGCAGTTTGTAGAGCCTCAGCACCACACACATCTCCATGGCTCTCCAGAAACATAGCTGAAAGTTCTGTAGTCAGTGTGTCTAGATAAGCTAACTACAGCAGTTAGCAATGACAGGAACTCAAGCCACTCCAGAAATATCCAGAAATATCCTTGGTGAAATTCAGTTCATTGTGGGTACCGGCACCATCACAGCTAAATTAAAGCAAGCTCAATGTCTATGCAGGCTGCAACTACATCTGGCAATGTAGATGCATTGACTTTTGCTGTGATATACAAGCACTTTTAGGGACAAAACACTGAAAATGAATGTTTAGTACCACGCTTTATGTAGGATGAAATGTGTTGATACAGATACAAAAAAATCTGTTCTTTTCTATAAAAATCTTTCTATACATAGGAAAGATGCCCTACTATCTTAGACTCCAGGACACTGTTGTATTTTGCCTAGCACTGGTAGGGAAATATACTTAGCCTGCTTGGAACCTATGGCAAGGAAAAGGACAGTGTACCCAGAGAAGTGCCGTGCTCTTCTGTGAACATGAAAGTATCCCCTGTCAAATCAGTAGCCACATCCACACTCACCTGGAAGGTGATGCTCTGAAAAGTGCCTGGCTTCTCCACATCCCGCTCCACCAGTGTGTGATTCTGGGTTTTTGTCTGCAAGGTGACAGCCAGGTGAACATCCTCAGTTAGGGAGCTGAAGTGAATGTAGAGCTTCTCCTCCTGGGACTGCTGAATGATAGCAGGGAACACCACCATGTAGTGACTAGAAGAGAGCAGTACATGTTCAAAAACAAGTTAGAGGCTGAGGTGGACAGGCCAGAATCCATCTCTCTGCTTTCATGAAGAGGTAGACCAAGGGTGAGAAATGTCTGGAGGACTGCATTGAAGGAAGTTTAATGCTTTCAAGCTCCTTTTCAAACGAGAAAGGAGGAATATGTCCAGTATAGAGAACTCCCAATTTCTCTGTGTCACCACCCTGCCACCAGCCAGGACACAGCTGCCCAGTCCACGATGCTCCAGCTGCGAGTACACAGAGCAAGGCTGTGTGAGGAAGCCAAAGAAGCCAAACATTCAGTGGCTGAGGCATTAGGCTTCCATCCTCACACCAGACTTCACCCCCACCAGCACAGCATGAACAGAAGCAGAGCCCTTGTGGCCTCTGTAGCTCTGTGGTGTGTGCAGTGCAGCTCCTGCACAAGCCAACACCGGGAGCTGCCCCTGCGGCAGTGCTCAATGCCCAGGACTCTGCAGGAGCTGCTTCTGCTCAGCCTCCTTGGGAGCCAGGTCCCCACCATCCAGCTCTGGGGTGCCAAAGAGTGCAGCCCCTCAGCACCACCCTTCAATGACAGACCCTTCCACCAAGCCCCCCGAAATCAAAAGGAGAGAGTCTCACGGTTCCAGGCTTGCTGCAGCTGGGAATAGGGTCAGGGCTAAGAGGAGCAGTGATGCTCCCATTGCTCAGGCTGGGACACACAGCTGACAAGATCCACACTGGAGGAGAGAACTACATGTACTGATGGGTTGGAGCAATCCTAAATACCCCCTCAGGTACTCCTAGGTTCAAAGAGTAGGGGAGTTAATATATGGAGATAATATCTTTTCTAGGCTAATGACATGAGCTAATATTTACTTGCTCCCGCCAACAGCAGAGTGAAGGTCACATAGCACAGTTCTCCACCCACACACTCAGGTGGTATTCTAGGCCACGGTGGGTGCCAGGACACTGGGACCAGATATATGGAAATATATGTCTCTAACTCAGGCTGAAGGGGACTTGGGAGAGTCTCATCTTATCTGGGGTTGGTCTGGATCCTGGCTGCAGTTTCTGATGAGAGCCAAATCTGCACATCAGCTACTGTCCTCAGCTTGTAAAAAGCATTGTCAGCTTTTAAAAAGCAACATTAGTGATCTTCCCCTCATCCAGTTGTTACTCCAAGCTTGAAGTAAAAACCTTTCAAATCACCTCCATTCCATGCATCACTACCTCTGTCCACCCATCCCTCCCAGCCATGTATGATCCTCCTGGGTACAGAATCTTTTCCAGGGCAGTTCCTGCTACCTATGCCAACTCCTCTCATAGTTCCACTGTTTGGCCTTTCCAAATAAAGCATAACACTCAAATAAATAAATAAATAAATAAATAAATAAATAAATAAATAAAGTCCACACATACTTTATTAAATCTCTACTTTACATGTGCCCAAGCTGAATGCCCAGTCTTCTGACAGATAGCCATAAGGTGATTCTACACTGACACCACCACTCCTCTCCTCCAGACTCTTCCTGGGCACTGCACCCGTGTATTTCTGTGTTTCCATCTCCCGAGTGGCAGCAGTGAAGTTCATAGGGCTTGGATGAATTTGCCCTCGAGTTACAACCTCACCTGACGGTGGACATCCTCATTCTGTCCTGGCCCCTGCTGTTTTTTAGCAGAGCACAACCAAAGGTACACAAGCACAGGGAGAATTTGCCATCCACCCATGCCTTGCTCCTGGCTGAAGCAATCCCTGGGATTTACTTTGGCACAATCCCCATCTGTGTGCTTAGCACCCACTCTCCTAGACCACAGTCTGATGTAACAGGGGCACACCAGCCTTCAACCTAGCACTGACATTGCAGATAAACCTCAGGTTTAAAGCACTGTATGTCACTGATCTGGGAGCACATTTGAGTCTCCAAAATTAAAATGGGGTTTGAGTTCAAGTCTAAACTAGCTAGACAAAAAACAGAAAGACAACCAAAAGATAATAAAATTCTAAAGTTCTTCCCTTCCTCCAGGGAGGAAGTGGGACACTGGCATATGAAGTCCTGGGCTCATCCAGCTGGAGGCTGCAGGTCAGGAGTGAAATTTCAGTAAGAAGCAAATAATACCTAAAAAGTTCTACAGAAGAAGAACTACTGAGAAAAATCCACCGACATCACAAAGAATTAATTTGTATCCAAATGTTTCTGATGACGCCCCAGTAAAAAATTGGGCCCCTGTACCAAATACAGTAACGAAGTACTCCTGCTGCCAGCAGCTGTGCTGCCTAAGGCAGACAAGCCCTCTCCCAGAGAAACACCAACAAGCCTTACAGAGTCTCGAAGCAGCTGCCTCTGGTTTGTAAGCCGTAAACACGGTCACCACCCCTTTTTCCCGCCCACATTCCAACCACGAGCAGCCCGATCTCCACCTTGGTTTTGAAGCCAAGGGAGGAACGGGCGTCTGGTCAGGGCAGGAGTTGCGAGCTACATTGGCTCTGGATGAGGGGGAGAAGGAAGACAGCAGGAGCAGGGGAGAAGGGGGTACTGAGGAGTGGCTAAGCTTTCCTTGGAGGAATTCGACCTGCAATCAGCTATGTGGAGGATCATTTTCCTGTGGGGCTGCATCCTTCTCCTGCCTAGCACGGCTGGAATGCCTGCAATGCTGTAAGAACTTCACTGCTTTGCAAATGTGCTCTGGTCTGTGAGGGATCCTGGTGGGGGGCAGCAGTATGACAGAAATGGGGTAGAAGTCTTAAGGTGAGGAGTGTTTTGTGGATAGGTATAATTTCTCACGTTCCCAAGGTTTTGCTTGGTTTCCACGTGCCCTTTCCCTACATTCCTCCTGCTAATTGGCTCTTCCTTTAGTGCCTTTGATGTAGACCATGTATTTCAGCAAGGACTCAGGCAGAACAACTCTGCCAGCTTTCTGCATGTGCTTAATTCTGACCTTCTAATATCTCATGTCTCCTGCTGTGTTCCAGAATATGTTTCCTTTGGGCTAAGCTTTTCTTCCGAGAGTCATAGGTCACCATTTAATAGTTTAGCCAGCAAAGCTGAGTGTCTTTACAAAGTGAGCAAACATGAGCCCAAGTATCTGGTAGGGGTGCTCTTGGTACAGCAGTGTGTTCAGTCAGGCTTGGCTGGCCATCTGCTCCCACCACGCCTTTTCTCAGACCTCTGTCAAGGACAATTCCCAGCACAGCTTCTCTTCATATACTTTGTCAGAAATGCAACTCCTGTTCCAGCACACACTGCTGTGATGTCCTGGCTTGTGAACTTGTTCTTGCTTTTTTGGAAGGCGTTTGCTTTTGCAGCCGTGGCACAAGTGCAAACAGAAGCATGACTGTGCTTGAACAGTAGATGTTACAGTGGAAAATATGGCAGTGGGTTGTAGCTGGGATCCCTCCTGCTGCATGTGTGCACAAGCCTAGTTTTAAAAACCTTCTCCAGTGGGAGTACTTCCTCTAGGACATGTTCCATAGGCTGACAAGCTCCCACTCAAAGGATGTGCTTTACTGCTGTCTGCTTGCTGCTGTTACCTTCAGCATGAAGCTTTGCTTTATGGAAATACCACTTGCTTCCATAGGTTGTCTGCTGTCCTGCCTGTATTCCAGTTTTTTTCATAGATTCATGATCCAGCTTGGGTCTTGGGACCCTTGGATGACAGCCCCAGAGATGTTCTTTCTTACTTTTACAGCTCAGAAGGCAAGGGCAAGGGATGAAATGTTAAAGGGGTGTATGAAAATGTTCCAGAGAAAAGGATCATTAAGAGCAAAGGTGGGGGGAGGGGGGATGTGGGAGGTTTCAAGCAGTGAATTTTTAGTGTTCATCCCATCCTTTGGCACATGTGGCAGGAGGGAGGTGCCATGAGTCAGCTCAAGTAGGAAAAACAAAATGTTGGTGTGTATTTTGAGATCCTCAAGGCGGCTTGGCAGCACTCAAGTATGACAGCAGTCAAAGGCTCCCAGCCAGCAGGACTTTGACTCCCTCTCGCCAGAGTGCTGAGCTCCAGCTGAGAACTGCCAGTAGGTCACCTCCCTTCTTCCTGCTTTTCTGATATTTCCAGGCTCTGCCCTCTGCTTCCTGCAAAATATGCTGCTGGCTGAGCCTGTCCAAAGGCAGTGAGTGGGAGGAGTCAGTGATAAGAACCTTGAAATCTGCTTGAATGTTGGCTTTTTGTTGGTCCTAGATGCTACAGTACAGTAAAAGATGGGAGCAAACAAACTGTGAACAGCTTTTTGGTGTTATGGACATAGATCAGAGTAGATGCAGAGATGGGAGAGCAAGTAGAGAGCAAAGAGGACAAGAGTGTCAGGAGCTGAAGTGAACGTGCTCATGACTCTCTGTGGCTGGGACATGAAGCTGGGACACTGGGTCCCTCACAGAGGGCATTGTTTCTGAGCCCAAGAGTAGTGGGAAAACCAGCCAACAAAACTGATGGTGATGATGTAGTGTGGTTCAGTGAAAACATTGAAGACTTGGGAAACCTGCAAGAAAGCCAAGCTGCTGCTGATCCCTTGGGTGACGTGGGGAGGTCCCTTCACCTTATTTTCACTTTCAATTTGTAAGGTAGTGACTTTATAACTTTATATGTGCATGCAGCGTATAGTGCTGCCTCACTGTCAATGTCTGCAGTACCTACAGATGAGAACAGTGTCATGTCCCACTGGTGACATGACAGCAGAGTGAAGAGACCAGAAGTCTGTTAGGAAGTACCTAAACACAGGTCAAAACCTGCCCTCTTAGAAAGTCAGTTTAACCTGACTTCTCTCTTCTTTTTCTTTTCTTTTTTTTTTTTTTTTTCAACAGAAACTATGCTGTGGCAATACCATCTCAGCTCTACTACCCATTCTCAGAGACAGTGTGTCTCCAGCTCAGCAGAGAGCAAGCAGTCCCGATCCATGTCTCAGTTACCTTGCAAAGCAGAGCTGGGAATGAGACTCTGATCGCTCAGTCCATCTCTCAGCTCCCCTTCTTCCATTGCACAAGCTTCCAGGTGAGGAAGATACTTTCAAGGGTTTTCACTAGGGTGGATATTGCATGAGTTCTGCTCTCGCTGGGCAGGAATGCAAAGAATTGTGTCTTCCCATAAGGACATCTTAACTGGCCAATAATCTTCTGCTTCAGCCTGCATAGGTCTGCCAGTGTCCTTTCTGCTATGTAGCCCCACTAATATTTTACTCTTCTGGAAAGCTTTTTGAAATGTTCTGTGAAGTCTTTCCAGGCAAGAAAAACTAGAGCAACCCAAAAGTTATATCATAATTGTTATTCCAAAAACCTTGGGATCAGTGAATGGGATCCAGCCTGAATGATGGTTATAACTATACCTGCAGGTCCCTCCTCCTGTTGGAAACCCTGATGAAGTGGCTTTTGTTGTTATCACAGTCTTGGAAGCCAACTTAGAGTTCCAGAAGAAACAGAAAGTCCTAATCAAGCATGCAGACAAGAAGACTTTTATCCAGACAGACAAGCCTGTGTACAAACCTGGACAGATTGGTATGGACAGAATGCCATGTCTTGTGAGAGAGAGAGTGGTCCTCAGGCCACAAAATGTGGGGGACTGTCTAGTCCTCTGAGCAGGACCTGCTCAGGAAGGGAGATGAGCCACAGGCTTCCTTCTAGGCTTTGAGAGGTTTGGGAATATCTCTCTCCTATGTCAGCATGCCGTATGCCACTGCGAACAGGGCTTGTGTGTTTTCCTTGATGCGTGAGAAAAGATATAGAAGCCCCAGTGTTATACTCATGATTGCTCCAGTTAAAGTCATGACTGTCTGTCAGGGCTCTAAATCCCTCTCTTCCCCACAGACTTCCTCAGGTGAGGATTACACACCTACATGTCCCACCACTGCCTTTGCACAGCCCAGATCACCACGGGGTTCAGCTGTTTGCCCCATGCCTCTGCACACCTTCCGCTGGGATGACTTTCACTGCAGGCAAGACTGAGTGGCCCACCACAGGTCCAATGTCCAGAAAAATATTCTTTCCCACCAGCACAGCCAGTCTTCCCAGAAAGCCCCACACTGCCTCTGCTAGCACTTTTTTTTTCTAGCAGGCTGCCAGCTCCTAGCAGGGCTTTGGGCATAGGCCTAGGAGTGGATGGCTCTATCTGCTGCCCTCATCCTCTCAGTGGAACATGTGTACACATCGTCCTTAGCCAAGTGTTCTTGTTATTTACTATTGAGAGACTTGATTTAATTTCAGCCAGTCCTGTTTTCCTTTTACTTTGTAGTCAAGTTGCGGATTGTGACCTTGGATCAGAACTTTATTGCCAGCAGTGAAACAGTAAGTCAAGAGGGAAGATACCTGAAGTCTGGAAATGTTATGAGCTGCCTGCATGTCTTCTAGATCAGTGCTTGGCCCAGCCAGGAGATGTGTGTACAGCTGGTCTCAAAACTCCTTTGGGTGTTTACAAAGAGTGTTGGGCACCACCTGCAAGACAGGAGCTGCTCATGGGTTATGGGCGGTTGCTTAGAAAAGACTGATGGATGGTTGGGGAATTAAAAAATACCAGGGAGGTGGATGGTAACTTACCTGAAAGCATCCCACCAGTAACTGTTGTTTTCTCCCCACAGCAGCGCCTGGTGGAACTGAAGGTAAAGCTCCCACTTTATTGAAAGTGATGAACTCTTCTCACCTTGGGGAAGACACAGGTTTGGAGATGGCGGTTGGGAAATATCGATGCAGAAAGTCATTTAGCTCAGAATGAATGGGAGCAGTCCTCGACTGCTTGTCCTTCCTTCGTTCCATGTCCACAAAAGTTTGGCAGAGAATGTCACGACACTGATCACACAGGGATCCCTGCAGTAAATTATGGGTGCCACTGAAAACCAGCAAACCTTCCTAGAGTGGTTACTGGAATTCTAGACCCTCTAGCCTCTGAATTGAAGACTTGTGAAAATCCTGAAGTTTCCTTAAGGAGACTTTTATATTTACCATATAGAAAACAAACATTTCACCAGTTAGTGTTGTGACTGCACAGCTAGAAACACTTCCTAAAGCAGCTTTCAGGCTGCTGATTTTTAAAATCTGTTCAGTGTAATCACTGTGCTGAAGAAAGACACCTGAAAGGGGTGGTGGGATTTGTAATACCCATGCAGAGAGGTCAGAGTCCCAACTAGCAATGGGCAGTAGTTAATATACATGTCACACCCACCAAGGAGTCATTACATAAACACAGTTTCTGAGACATCTATGAAATACTTTATGCCAGTTTATGCAAACATAGCACTCTGATCCAGCTTCACCTTTTCCAACAGCAGTGACCACTTGTTCCACATTAAGCATGAACTCATCACAAAGCTCCTACTGGCTGGGCAGTGTGGCTGTAGCAGAGTTCTGCACCCTGCCTTCCCAGAACCAGCAGTGGGAGAACACTGTCCTTCACAACTGGGCCTCAGTGGTTCCCCTGCATGGAGTCCTGGACTCGTTTCCCCATTCTTTCCTGGGGATTCAAAATATCACTCCCCAGTAGCTCATGCCTTAGGCAGAATGTCTCCACAGTGACCTTGTGGTCTGTGCCAGCTCAGGTGATGACAGAGATCTCTAAAGAAGGACCACTTCTTTCTCTTATTGAGACAGGCAGGCAGTAAACAACAGTTTTGCAGCAGTCAGAGATGGCAGTGCCACCAGGGAACAATGATATGCTAGATTTACTTTGTCAATGAGACAGGGAGAGAAGTCCTTTCCTCTTTGAGCTTGGACTCACCTGAGCACTATAGCTGTGCCGTAGACCTGGGCTCTCAGGACAAGAGAATATGTGGTCAGATCACGCCCTGGTATCTTGGACATCCTGCAAAGGAGTCATTTTGCACTGGAAAATAACTACTCTCTACTCCACTTGTGCAGGACCCCAAAGGGAACCGAATTGCACAGTGGCTGGATGTTACACCCGTGGGAGGCATTGTGGACCTGTCCTTCCCGCTGGCTGCAGAAGCACCGCTCGGAGAGTACACCATCAGAATGCCTGGCCTTACATGTACCTTCAGGGTAGAGGAGTATGGTAAGAGTCTCGGGAAGCTGGTGGCAGCAGAGGAAGGTGTATTGCCAGCCTCCAGTGCCCCTCCACACACAGAGCTGGATGGGCCATGCAGCTGTGAACAGCTGTGCTGGTTGTGCTGTCTCCTGGGAAATGCAGCTGCCTGCCCACAGGTGTAATCACTGACCTTCAGCCAGGCCCACCGGCTTTCTCCTCCCCCATGTCTTGCAGATGGTGCTGAGACAATGTCCCACAGCTGTGCTCTGGGGAGGAGACTGCCTATTCCTGTCCCATTCTCCTAGCTGGGCTGTTGGTGTATTCCTACCAGGCCATGTGCTAGAATGAAAGGAGAGATTTTTTTTTTCTGTAAACAACCACTTTGGAAAGATTGGAGCAAATTAAGTCTTTCTATTCTCACTGAATTATCTTTCTCTTGCTTTCACACAGTGCTGCCCAAGTTCAGTGTCTCCATCCAGATGCCTCAGGTGGTCACCATCCTAGAGGAAAACTTCCCTCTCCACGTCTGTGGCATGTGAGCTGACTTATCGTGGCAGAAGGTGCATTTTTACTGGTTTGGAAAATGCACAGCCATCAATAACTGAGCTCAAAATGGTCTCTGCCAACCCTACCCTCCCCGCAAGAGTTGGTACCCTGTCATCCTTTGCTAAGCAATTCTCCTGGACTCTCACCTTTCTCCATATTCTCTCTCCCTACTTTCTCTGTGAGTCTGAAAGTGTGGCGGTGCATTCCCTCAACGTAGCATGTGCCCTACAACACAGCACCTCTGCTGTATTTGTTAGTGACAGTGTTGTAGGAATAATGGCTCGGCTTGTGGCCAACACAATGTCCCCTAGCCCTGCCTGGTCGGACTTAGTGTTGATGTGGAGAGAGCTCACCCACCACTGCCTTCTGTCTTAATCTGATGAGGCCATTTGTACTTCTTGACCTCCTCTGCTGAGCTGATGACCCATGAATATACTGCAGGCTGCTGGGCTGTAGAGCTGCAAACCACAGGGTAAAGCTGACATTCCTCACTCCTGAGCCAATGTTTCTGTGTAAGTCCTCTGTGCTCCCGTTGCCAGGTACACCTATGGGAAAGCAGTCCAGGGTAGCGTGAAGGCTGTGGTGTGCCGTAAACACATCCGCTATAACCGGAAGTCTTCCAAAGCCAAGCGCAGTATTTGTAAGGATTACACTGGCAAGGTGAGCACGGGAAACACCCTCCCCTCTTGCAAAAGGGAGGAAAGAGGGCAAAGAGACAGAACATTCTTTTGCCTTCATGATTGGTTAACAAATACAATTTCACATGCCCAGACAAATGATGATGGCTGCTTTTCCACTGAAGTGAATACTAAGATTTTCCACCGGAAGCACAGTGATAATTATGATTTCAATCTGGAGGCTGAGGCTTTTCTGAAAGAAAGTGGAACAGGTAATAAAAACTGATTCTACACTTCGTGGAAAATCTTCTATTACACATTCATAAAATGTACTTGTCTTTGGGTTTTTATCTGTAAGACAACTGAGTTCATCCTTCTTTTCTCCCGCTTCTTCAAGATGAGTCATCAAGACTGCTCTGGCAGTAATTTTATTTTGACAGAGATGGGCAAGAGCTGCTTTTTCTTATCTTCTCATCACATTAAAAATGTGTACAGAGGTGGGCCAGGCCAGGTTCTCTTGTTCTTAAACCATATTTTAGGACAGTCCATTGGAATGAGATGTTATTCAGAGCAACTAGAGATAACCAAGGCCCTGACTGTGTACTGTTATTAGCTCCTCATTAGATTTATCTCCACATCCCAGATAGGGAGATAAGGTTTCTTATAATGTTCCTACTCTCACAAGATTTTGCAAAGCCTTCCTTTTCTTCTTGTGAAGAAAATGTTTCACAGCCCCTTGCCAGAAGCAGTGACACACATCCACTTAACAAACAACTGCAGTGATTTCAGATGGGCACACAAGACAAGACAGCAGACTGCAAACTGACATGGGAAAGGCTAGGAAAAATGCTGCCTTCTAGTGACTGCTGTGAGGAGGGAAGGAGAATGGAAGAGGACAATTATGAGTAGGACCATCTTAAAGTGGGAAAGAGTCTTTGAGAAGTATCTGACACAGACCTCCAGATAGACTGCTGTCATTCTATCATGTCAGAGTGTAGGAAGCACTATAGCTGAGTGCGTGTGTGTTAAATGACTCCTGAAGCTGCATGGAGAAACTGCAGTGCCCTATGAGTGATAGTCCACCCCTTAACTGAGTTTATCCAATCTTGATGCCTGCTTAGACACGATACCTGCATGTGCCTCCTGTCTTTCCTAGGGGTGGAGTTCAACACCACTGAAAACTGCAAGGTCACTTTTGATATCACAACTCTCCAGTTCTGGGGGACAAGCTACTACTATCAGCAAGGAGCTCCCTACTATGGAAATGTGAGTGAAAAGGGAAGAAACACGGAAAGGCCAGTAGCTGGACCTAAGCAGGTGGTAGGCACAGAAGTGCCCAGGGGTGCCCTTGTTCTGAGCTGCTTAAAGCTGCCAGCACAATCCTCTGTCCCAGTCTCTCCTTTGATATATCTACCAAGAGGTTATCCCAAGGTGCAACTGCAGGATCTGTGGCTTTGCCAGATGAGATGGCCACTGCATAAATGGGGAAGGGTTGGAGAAGTTAAATATCACACTGAGAGTTCCTTTGCAGACAGTAGACTGGGACTTCTGCTGGGATGTGGATTTTCAGTCCTGAGGCCTCCAACTCTGACTGTTCTCTGCATTGTTACAGCTGGAACTCAGAAGTGCCAATGGGACACACCTGAAGAACAAGAAGGTGATTCTTACGGTGTCCTATGGGAGCAGGAAGCAGACCAAGACCTACCTCACAGATGACACTGGGATGGCCTCCTTCGTCTTAGAGACATCAGCATGGGACAACAGCAGTAAAGTTATACTACAGGTTAGGAACCAGTTATTGCAGACCAGTCTGGAGCTAAGTAGGTAACTAGAATTGAAATACATTATAAGGGCAGATCTATGCTAATACTTTAGCCACATATACCTGGTTTAGCTTGGTGTAGTTGGTAGTAGACACTCTACGCTGGGATAGTTCAGAACCCACTGTTTAGTCAGCCTTGGTTTTGGTGTATGAAGAGCTGTAGGAAATCCTCAGACACTTTTTTCTGTGCCACAGGCGAAATCCCAGCCGGAGGACTCGAATGGTCGAAACGTGAAAGTGTCTTACGGCACTGCATCACTCCCACTGAGGGCCTTCTACTCCTCCAGCCGCAGCTCTGTGAGGATCCAACCCGTGCAGGCAGTGCCAGCCTGTGGGGATGTGCAGCAGGTCACTGTGCACTACCACATACTCACCACAGAGCTGGGCCACCGGGCTGCCAAAGCACACTTCTACCACCTGGTGAGTGCGGGCAGCGCCAGCGAGGTCAGCTCTGAGCCCGGTCTGTGTCAGCACAGGGCCCTTTGCTGGCCCAGAAACGTGGAGCAGAGGCACTCTCAACCCTTTGTTCTGTTCATTACCGTTTAGGTTATGGCCAGAGGGTCCCTTGTGCATCATGGCCAAACAACAGTGCTTCTTGATCTACCATCAGGTAAAAGCATCTAACTCCCAGGAGCAGATTAAGGGATCCAACAAGAAAGTCGTTCCAGCCTAGATGGAGAAGGAGACAAAAGAGATCTGAGACTAACAGGAAACCAAAGAGCTGGCACAAAAAAATCTGTAGGAAATATGCTATCTTTTTTGACTTTTAATTTCTTTTTTTTTTCCCTACTGATCAAATGATGAAACTGTCAGGTTTATCTGACAAGCAGGAAATTGTCAGAGACTTCCAAGGTAACTTATGGAGTCTTTCTGGGCTTGGGTGGAAAGTCATTTCTCTTCCAAGTGCTCACTGTTGCCAAGGTGTGTCATTATATAAGGTCACTACTATAAAAACCTCCATCCTGGCCTAGCTGTGGCCTCCCCAGAAGCAAGGCAGAATAGCTTTTGTGCAAGAATCTGTACAGAAGTATTACAGAGGAAGAGCACATTGCTGCTGTCATCCTTGGATTGAAAACTTCCTTGCACCTTGCCATACTTTTTCAATTTTTCCTTCTTCCTTCAGGTCAGTACAGTGGGGCTTTCAACATCACTCTGCCCATTGACCTCATTTCATCCATGGCTACCCTCTTTGTTTACATTGCCTTCCCTGAGGGACAAGTGGCAGCTGACACCCTCCGTCTGAAAGTGTCCAGCTGCTTCAGGAACCATGTAAGCAGTGCACAAAACACAGAGGGGCAAGTAGGCTGGAGGGTGGCTAATGATCTGCAAACTGGCAGTAGATATGCAGCAGAATCCATTAACCAGACCTTCCCCTTTCCTTCATCTCTCAGTGTCTGCAGTCCCCCTTTCTTCTGTTGTTCCAGGTGAAGCTTGGCTTCTCAGATGCAGTGGCTCTCCCAGGATCGGCTGTCCGTCTCCATGTGCAGGCTGCGCCAGGCTCCCTGTGCAGCATCCGTGCAGTAGACAAAAGCGTCCTTCTCCTGAGGCCAGAGGCTGAGCTGTCCAGGGATAGTGTGAGTCACTTCACTGCTGACTGTTGCTGCCTAATAAGGCATGGTGGATATACCAACAAGTGCTTGAATGGGGACAGGTCATGGTTTAATGAGAAAAAAATGAAGGCCAACATCAAACACCAGCCAATATTTCCAGTGTCTACAGAGGGTTTATTCTGTTAGAATAACCCACTGTCATCCCCAGCTACAGCCTGAAATCACATCCTTATTAAACTTACAGTGCTTTTCCACAGTGGCAAGCAGAAGGCAAGAGACATCCATCTCCTGAACCGATTCATGACAGTGCTCTGAAAAAAAAGTCATGTTTAAAAAAATGCCAAACATGGGATAGGCTTCATGTCTTTGTTCCAGCTCACGTGAACCAGACAGTCCTTCCATTCACAGAGTGATCTCTAAGTGGTGTATTGGCAGTGGAAGGGTCCTTTTTCTCCTCTAGACCTTGGTCTAAGGACACCTGAATTGCCTCTTGACACTGTCTTGGTGGATCCAGGCTGCATCTTCAGTCAGACAAGAAGCTCTTCAATGTTCCCCACATGCAGGGAAGATGTCCTTAGTGTTTGCATTCAGTTCACAGGTACAATTAAGCTAGAAGTGGCCACAGCTATGCAGCCATACCCCAGAGGGGCTCATGTTCTTCTCTGGTGCTATATATCCAAAATTTGTGGACGTTCTCCATAAAATTCAAAACCTCTTGGGTGTGGCAAGCACATTTCTCTCTCTCTCAGGATTTTTCATAGAGGTACACAGAGAGAAAGAAAGATAAAACGATTTCTATTTCTGCTCCTTGTTTTTCTCATGTGGAATGTGCTTGGAGAATTGTTTACCTGGGGTGATTGCTTGATTGGATTCTGGTGAGGATTGTTTGAGTCTGGTGGCCAATCAGATCCACCCGTGTCTGGACTCTGGGGAACAGGGTCATGAGTTGTGAGTAGTTAGATATGATAGAGAAAGTAGCATGTAGGTTTTAGTATCCTCCTTTATATAGTATATTAATGTATTATAGCATAATTATAATAAAGAAATCATTCAGCCTTCTGAACTAAGTCAGACATCATCATTCTTCCCATTGGGTTCACCGACATCTACAACACTTGGGGTTGGGTTTTTGTGACAGGCGGGACCTGAGCTCGGCCTCTGAGGTCACAGGAAATTTCTGGATAGAAATTAACATCTTCCTACCTCTCACACTGACCTGTACTGTTTTCATTCTCTCTCTACAGGTGTATAATATGTTCAGCTATGCTCAGGAGCAGCTCAGCACCCTCACAGATGTCTACAGTGACTACTGCACTATCCACAAGAGCCCGGGAATCACTGATGCCTCTCAGACAACCCTTTCACCAGGAATGATGTCACCATTCATGTACAACAGATACTCTTATGCAGTGTCCCAACCAGATGTTTATGAACTTCTGAAGGTAAATCTAATTTCCAGAAAGCCTGAAATATCAGAGCTGAGCACTTTTGTATCCCAGGGCAGCACAGGTAGCTTCACAGACTGTCTTTCCTGTAAATGCTGGTGACTTTGTGATCTGAATTTGCCAAGCTTCTGAACTAAGAGATCAATGACACTCTATGCTCCCAGTATGATAAATTCCCATTGATCAGGCAGATTCCTAGAACCCAACTCCCCATTAGTCCCCTTCAGAGTTTCTAGGGATTGGAAGCAGAGTGGATTGTCAGCCTGTGTCAGAAAAAAAAATGGACATTAGAAAAGCAAAGCACCTGAGAGAAAAGGGGAACCCAGGGAAAGGAGAGAAAGAATAGTAGAAAGGAATGGCAGTGAAGGATAGAGAAAAGTCTGGGTTAGGGTGGGCAGCAAACTGTGGTGCCAAAAAAATGACTTTGTGTACAGGCATGCACATGAAAGTGGTCACCCCCACAACCCTTTGGCATGAGGACCAGGCTCTGGGAGCAGTACAGCTCTGCCTTCTCTCCTGATATAAATTTGCAGGTTGTGCTGAGGTACAACAACACAGAGGAGCTGTGATATGCTGGGAGGAGGGGGAAGAGACAGATCCTTGGACACGCCAACCCCTCCATGGAAATATACCTTCTTTTCTCCCCCTTCTTTCCTCCAGAATGCAGGTCTAACATTTTTAACCAGCCTTAAAATCAAGTCTCCAATTGAGTGCCGCACCCAGACCACTTTTGACTACGACTACATGTGTACATCTCGATTTTTCCTGTTTCTTTGGAGATCACGGGTAACATATAGGCTGCACATGGGCAGCTGAACATGCAGTGTACTTAGGAGCTGGGGGTGGCTTACACACATGAGTGGGAGGTTGTTCAGGAGATGTGCTCCACAGGGAGAGGGGAAAGGCCCTGGCAGGAGTGTGTACCCAGTGCACTGGAGGGGCACAGGGGTGGCTGCAGGGTTTGAACCTGTTTGGAAGCTTCACCTGGTGAGCAGGAAGATAATATGGTCAAGAAAGGAAATGGGGCATCTGTCTCAGGAAAGAAAATCTGTTTGTAAGACTAGAAAAGGTCTTTCTGGAAACCAGAGAATGAACCAAGATTGGGCAGTATCTAGGCTTTTCTGCAGGGAATGAGAGCAAAACTGTGAGCAGGTAAAATGTCTTGTGGGGGAGCACACACATACTGGAATCCCCCTGGCCTCCTGGGTTGTCTTGTGGAAGACAATAACGAAGTTGAGGGCATCTTGGAAAGGACAAGGGGGTTTGGGCTGGGAGTGGGAGGGAAGGAGAACTGAGCTTTTCCTGGCTGAGCTCTCTATCCTGGTTTCACAGTTGCTCTGCCTTTGAATGAATGCTTGTATTCCCAATAGCTTTTGATGAGCTGGCAGACTTGGAGAGCTTGTACCCAGAAGCAGATGCTGCTGTTGAAGCTGCTGAGGCAGAGCACACCAAGCTGGGCAGTGAGTCAGCGCCAGCACGAACCTGGTTCCCAGAGACTTTCATCTGGACTCTGGTTCCCATCAAGTGAGTAGTTATGGGCTGTGGCTCCACAGGGATACAGACTTTCTACCAGACACAGTCAAGAGAATGGGCAGGAGCAGAGACAGGTCATTATTGCCTTCTGCGCACAAAGTAAAAGAGGGGGGTATGAAGAAGTGAATAAGGACAATGGAGTTTTGGTTCAGTTCCTGTCTCCACTTGAGATTTTCCAAATGCTTCTGGGAATTTAACATCACACACTCTTGAAGGATGTAAGAGGCCTCCACAGATCCATAGCTCAACATTCTACACATGGCAGGTCCTGTTAGATCAAGTTGTAGTAAAGTACTCTGTATCCCCAAGGATGGAGATTTCTCAAATTGTGTTTCCATGTTTGACCATCCTCATGGTGTTTTCTTATGTCTGGTCAGAATCTCCCACATTCCAGCTGTGTGTTACCTTTTGTCCTGTCAATATGCACCTCAGAAGAGACATGTTCCATTGTCTCCACACTTTCCCAATAGGAAGTGTGACACTATACTCCATGGCACAGACTGGGTGTATAACATGGGCCCCTGTGAGCCCTCTGTGCCCACACAAAAGAAGAATTTCGGGTGCAGCACTGCTCAGAAGCAAATTTTGGGTTGCATTTTCCTCTCAAGTCATTCCTTGCCCACCTATTTGCTATCCTTCCCATACCTCTGTCCTACTTGCCAGGAATCCCCATACCTTCACATGCACTTCCATTTCATAGTCTGAATTTCTGCATTAGTCTTCCTAAGAGAAATCTTTCCAGGGTGGGAACAACCTCTTCCACTCTGTTTTCTCCTCAGTGATTCAGGGGCTGCTGAGCTAGCTGTCACAGTACCTGACAGTATCACAGACTGGAGAGCCATGACCTTCTGCACCTCGGAGAGCCACGGCTTGGGAATCTCAGAGACCACCAGCCTGCGGAGCTTCAAGCCCTTCTTCGTGGAACCCACTTTGCCCTATTCTGTTTTCCGGGGAGAGTCATTTCCCCTGAAAGTCAAAGTCTTCAGCTACCTGAAGCAGTGCATGGCGGTGAGTGGCTCCCTCCAGGATAGTTTGGAGCAGAGGAATGTGTGGGAACTACTTTACTGATAGAGACCCAAACAGAGGGGCTGCCCGCTTAGGCACTGGGCAAAAGACACTGAAGAAGTTGTTCAATTTAGTTCCACACAGAGCCATCACTGACCAGTTTATCCCTCCCCAGAAGCCAAACCTTACAAATGTGGATTGCATGTTCATGGGACACTGCTGGTGTCCCACAGATACTGCAACAGACCATCAACATACTCACCTCTAGCTTGTGGGATTGATTGTTATTTGAATCAAGGACCTGAATGGAAAAACACAGCAGCAACAGCAGCTCTGTAACCTGAACTCCCTTTTGTTTCACCTCTAGCTCCAGCTTAGCCTAATGGACTCCAGGGATTTTGAGTTTCTTCATGAAAATGTCAGGTTCAGTCTTTGCCTGTGCCCCGATTCAGCAAAAACATTTTCCTGGGACGTGAAGGCTACAAAACTAGGTAAGGGGTCAAGGGAGAGGCAGAGGTGGGAAGCACTGGCAGAGCTGCTTGAGGAAGCCAGAGCTGGGCTGGAAGGGAGACTGGCCCACTGTGCAAAGCATGAGTGAGCAGCCCGAGGCTGAGTGAACTAAAACATAGGCGTAGATGTGCCAACCGGCCTCTTGATGTTCTGATTTTAGGGAAGGTGAATTTCACTGTCACTGCTGAGGTGGTGGAGCAGGAAGATGTTTGCACGGAGCATACAGCTGTTGTGCCGGAGTCCGGAGGGAAGGACACAGTGGTTAAACACCTACTGGTGAAGGTCAGGCTGCACTGCAGGGTTCTGGCAAGGCTGGAGCTGGGTCAGGCTCAAGACAGTCTGGTGGGTGGCTCTGGGAAGGAAAAGTCAGCTGGGGAGGTGGGCACATTTCTCAGGGAGACTGGTCAAGGAGCGATTCTGAGGGTGGATTGGACTGGAGCTCCTCCACTGGATGGGACAGAAATGTCAGAACTGCTTGCTGGCAGGGCAATGGGGTCAAAGGCCATGCAGCAGCTGAGAAACCTGTTTCCCAGTACAACCTCACTGTTGGCATGGATACCTCTGCTGTCTATGTGAAGCCCTTTGCCAAGGCCCACAAGGATGGAAAAGGTGCTTGCACAAAGGTGGGGATGAGCTGACCAGCCTTTTCCCCACCAGGCAGAGGGGCAGCTGGAGGAAAAGACCCACACCTCACTCCTGTGCCCTGAAGGTAGGTGCAGAGACCCTCAATTACTATCTTACTGGGGCTGTGCTTGTGCACAGAACAAAGAGATCAGATGGAAGCAGTGTGGTGTTTGAACACCTCTAGGACTCTCTGGAGGTGTGTAGGAAGCAGAAAGTCAGGGATCTTGGAACTTTTATGGGTAGGCAAAGCCATTCAGCCCTACCCAGTACTAAAAGCTCCTGGCAACATCAAGCCACTGCCTAACCACATCACAGACCCTCATCAATGGGTGGCTGGATCTCTGTGTCATCCTCTCTTTTGAATGATGATTTCACCAACTGATGAGATGATCCCAGACCTGTTTACACCATCTCCTGGGGGACACTGTGACTCTGCCATCTTCCTCATGCCTGTTGTTCTGATGTTTTTGCCATTTGCAGGAACTTTGGCTTCAGAGACAATCTCTTTCACTATGCCAGAGAACATTGTCCTTGGGTCAGAGAGAGCCCACATCTCTTTCTTAGGTGAGTTTTTAGAAGAGTCTTGGGAAGCAATATTTTCCCCTACATGTCTTCTGGTGCCACTGTGTCTTCTTTAGCAAACAAAGTAATGAAAGGGAATATGTACAGCAAGGTGTGGTACTGTCTTCCAGAGCAATATCCTATCTCTCCTATACAAGTGGCACTGCATGGATGTATAATTTCACCAAGCCAGGGGAAAGACAGCCAAGTACCATATCACTGTTCCTACAGTCTCTAGACATCACGTGAGCAGAGGTGACCTGAGATCAGTCTTAGCAGGTTACCTGGAGAATCTGTGAGACCAGAGTTGTTTTACACGCAAGAATGTGTATGGCTCCCAAAGCTGTGGTTCTGTCCTACAGGTGACATTATGGGAACAGCACTGGACAACATAGATGAGCTTCTCCAGATGTCCAGTGGCTGTGGTGAGCAGAACATGGTTCATTTTGCCCCAAATATCTTTATCACACGATACCTTGAAGAAACAGGACAGCTGACTCCAGAAATCAAACAGAAGGCAATTGGCTATCTGGAAAGCGGTGAGTGAATTCCTACTTGTTAAGCTGGTGATGTCCACTACAGTACTTGTGTGGAAGGAGCCTCAGCAGAGGCCTGGTGCTGAGTAGGATTTGTGCAGCATCACTTGCCTGGCATTGTGGTAATTGCAGCAGTGTAAATCAGGCTAGAGCATGTCAACGGAACAAGCAGTACACAGCACCCCTCTGCTAAATTCCTCAGAGATAATGCTCTCTGTAATGATCAGCAGGATTGGTGGGGCAGGTTGGCTCCTGGAGAACAGGACAGGCACACAGCATCTTCACTACCCCCAGCCTCTTCCTGCAGGATATCAGCAGCAGCTCCTGTACAAGCACACAGACGGTTCATACAGTGCCTTTGGGGAAGGAAGTGAGCCAGGAAACACTTGGTAAGCAACGATATCCAGACATAACTGAGGAACAACAAACAGTTTGACCTGGTCAGGCTCGAGCTGGCTTGGATTTTGGTCTGGGGAATCTGAGGCAGTCTGAAGGTGTAGAGTTTTGAACAGAAATTGCTCCTGAGACCTTTTGGAAGGTGTCATGGCTTAAGCCCAGATGGAAATTAAGCACCACGCAGCTGTTCGCTCAACACCATCCTCATGCCAAATCCAAAACATGGCACTGTAACAGCTACTGAGAAGAAATAAACTCCACTCTAGCTGAAACCAGAGCAATATCCATTTCTTACTCCATAACATTTATGTCATGCCAGGTTTCACACTCCCCAGTATGCCATCACTTTTCCTATTTATCTGTTTTGATAAATATACAAAATCTTCCTCTTAGTCTATGGAACACCTCTGTCAAATGTGACAATGAACTAACCTGAAGTACCCGTGTTGGATTGTTTGTTCTTGGGCACCCCAAACGAGACTGCTTCTGAAAACTTGGCAGCAAAGGCATCTTCTTTACAGGTTTTCAGAATGCTTGGTGCCCAAACAGGATTTGAAATAGCTTTGAGTGAGCTCACTAAATGTCAGCTCTTCAGGGCAACAAAGTACCCTGTTGGAATTAGCAGAGCTCTGAAGGTCTGAAAAATTGAACTTTTTCTTTCTTGCCGCACATGGCTCTGACCTCAAGCTTCTTGAGCTCATGTGCATTGCTTCCAGTTCTCCATCTGCACAGGGGCTGTGGCCTGCTGGTATTTTTACAGGGAGAATGTAGTAGAAGACACAGACACTCCTGTCTCCTCTTGGAGACATGCATCAAGTGACAATTCAGTTCTATATCTTTCTTCCTTCCTTGGCTCTAGGCTTACTGCTCTTGTCCTGAAGACCTTCAGCCAAGCCCGGGACTTCATCCACATAGATGAACAAAATATAAAGGATGCTGCCAGTGCCCTGATTAAAAGTCAGACTCCATCTGGCTGCTTCAAGAGTGTGGGGAAGCTCTTCAACAACGGTCTGATGGTATGATATGTCCTGGTGGTTCATTAGGTACCTCAGAGCTCCTTCACTTTCTGGTCCAGTTTGGGTGCCAAGAGCAAATGAACTCTGTTGCAGGAGGAAGGCTCTGAAGTGCCCAGAGTCACCCTTGGGTGACTCTCAGGGTTGCCTAGTCACTGTGGCACTTTTTCAAGTTATGAATGATGAAGGTTTGCATTTGATGTGCACTTGGGAACTGAAACAGTGCCCTGCCCTACCTCCATCTCAAGGGCTAACACTCACCACCTTGCAGCGGGATTGTGGGAACATCACTTTCCCCTGGCTTTGAAATCTGCTACTGAAAATCATACATTTGGGAGGAGAAAGGGGAATGTGCTAGCAGAGGGAGGGAATCAGCTACCCAGAAGAGATTGGGGAATCCTGGCAGAGAGCTGCTCTGGTAAGCAGGACCTTTAAAAGTGGATACCAGTCCTGTCACTTCCTTAGGAGAAGGAATAGGACCAGCACTGTTGCCTATGCTGGCATTTGCTAGGGGACCAGAAGGCACTGGAAAACTTTCCCCTCTCCCTTCTCATAGCATCCCTCATCTGTGTTTTGTGGTGTCTGCAGGGTGCAGTGGAGGAAGGCCTGGGGCTGAGCTCTGTGATCGTGATAGCTCTCATACACTCAGGGATGCCTCACTCTGTGAGTATCGGCAGCAGGAGCGGGCTGTGTGCGCAGCCTCTCACAGGCACTGCCTGGGCTCTGCCTTCGGTTTCCACCCTGCATTCCCTTCCCAAACACCCTTCCCGTAACGAGAGTGCTTTCAATTGTATCCTAGGACCCGGTTGTGGGGAAAGCTCTGAAGTGTATAAGAGACCTGGTCCATGCTGATACTGGCAGTCCCAACCTCTACAGCCTGGCACTGGCTGCAAACGCCTTTGCAGTGGCAGGGGACAAAGCCCTCAGGCAGAAAATCCTCAAAATATTGGATAAGGCTGCCATAATATCAGGTACCACAGACTTCGGGGCAGGAAGGAGGGCTACTGGCAGAACTGTGTGGAAATCCCTGGGTTGAACAACCATGGGAATGAAGGGCAGGAGTAGGGGAGGGCGAGTACTGCCAGAGCTTTGTGGGGAGTCCAAGGCTTGGCTATCCAAGCCTCACTTTGCCAAGCTGTCCCAGGTAATATCTACACTGTGAGACAGATTGTCTCTATAGACCATCTCACAGTCTTGGCCTCCCAGTCACCCGAATCAGGGGAGCTTCACAAATATTGTGGAGCTCTTCCCCAGCCTGCAGGCCTAAGGTTTTGCTGGGAAAAGCAGGGTGTGGGGAGCAAATAGGGAAATATGCATGTATATCTTGTCCAACTGTATTATGTCCAATGTACATGTTTGTTTAGTACCTATATACAGGGGCTAAGTCAAACTCCAGGGTCACTAAATACAGCTACACACTCCATAAATGTTCCCACTCCACCTCTAGATGACCAAATATTCTGGAGTCAACAGTCCAAACAGGAAGAAGATTCCCTATCTTGGTATCGGGCTCCATCTGTTGATGTGGAATTGACATCTAGTATCCTCATGGCTCATCTTACAAAGTCAAGTTTGTCATCAGATGAAATCAAAAAGGCATCCAAGATTGTGTCTTGGCTCACCAAGCAACAAAACCCATATGGAGGCTTTGCTTCAACCCAGGTAATGCCCTTGAGCCATCATCATCAGATTTGATGCTGGTTTTTTGAGAGCAGTGGGTTCAATAGTAAAAAAAAAAAAAAAAAAAAAAAAAATTTAAAAAGTATGTATGATTTACAGGTCCTGGGAGTTATGGATAATCCCATGCTAAAAGCCAAAGGGAAAAGCTCAACCCTTAATGTGCTATAGCTGTAGTGTGTGGGAGGAAAATGCTAAGGACTGGGCATGCATAGGAAGCAGGAATCCTACTTTTCCTGATGTTTTTCTTTTTCCTCAGGACACAGTTGCTGCTCTGGAAGCCCTAGCCCTGTATGCAACCAACATCTTCAGCAAGGATAGCCCTGATCTTCAGGTTTCTCTCACTTCCAAGGGGTTCAGCCAAAACTTCCGAGTAGACAAAAGCAATCGCCTCCTGCTGCAGACAGTGGAGCTGCCAGCAATTCCCCAAGATTATACCCTGCGTGTGCAGGGCCATGGGTGTCTTTTCCTGCAGGTAAGCCCAGCCAGGAAGAAGAAGTGTGTCTGGTGAAAAGCCTTGAAAGTCAGAGAACATGTTACCTTGCCACTTAGCCAACCATGAAAACAAACTGCTGTAGTAACTTGCAAGAATCTGGGCTTCAAGGATGGTGGGGGTAGCTGTGATCCAAAAGGAAGGTAACATCTACTCCCCAGATGAAATCTGGATCATCTCCATCCACCTAGAGCAGCTTCTCTCCTCCAAGAAATCCACCTGGAACAGTGCACTACTACAGAACCTCTGCTTCTGCCACATGGTTTTCTCTTACACCAACACAAGACAGCAAACAGTAGCTGAGTCTAGACAAGAATACTCTCCAGAAAAAAAAAAAAAAAAAAAAAAAAAACCTGCTATTCTCTGCCATCCAGCTTCTTTCTGTCCTGGCAGGCCATCCTGAGGTACCACATCCCTCCACTGAGGAGCGAGGCCACCTTTGCCGTATCCGTGCAGACGGAGTGTACCGTGCCCGACGCCACCCAGTTCCCTGTCACCATCCATGCTCGGTAGGAGACACTCAGTTGCCCCTTTCCTCCCCTGTGCTGAGAGACTTCTGGCACCACACCAGTCTCTTGCTGGCAGGGCTCCCCTTCACTCATGGGGTCCAAGTGCTGAGGTGACCCCGCTGTGCTCTCCCCAGCTGGGTGAGGCACAAGGCCCCAGACGGGTGGCTCAGGCTGTAGTCCTGTCTTGTCCCATGCCCCTCACCACAAATTCTCCCAAGGTCTGTGGGTATCAGCCCCTTCTAGGATTAGATCTCAAAACACTAATGATGTGATGGTCCTGTGGGACTGCCACATACTCCTTAGTGTTCCCTCCTCTGCTCCCGGTTGACTGTCACACCACTCTCCTCTGCTGTACTCCTGCCTCTCTCTTGCCAAGAGAACAGGCATAGGATGTGATATTCCCTGCCATGCCTAAAGAAGGTAACACCAGACGGCTTCCAAGGAACTTATTCTCCTTGGCACAATTAAAAGTGAGATCAAGGGAAGCACAAAGATTTATTACAGTGCAGAAAGAGGTATGCTTACAGGAGAAACACTGGAAAGAAAGGCACATTCCTCCACCTGAGTACGAAAGCTGGGCTGGAGTATCTGGAGATCATGGCTCAGAAAGTAACATTAGTGCTGTCCCCTGGGTTCCTGCTGCAGCTACACAGGGAACCGTGTGTCCACCAACATGGTCCTGATCCAAGTGGAGCTGCTGTCTGGATACAGCCCCGTGGCAGGTTCACTGGAAGAGGTGAGACTGCGAATTTGTGTCCAGCTGGGATGGGAACAGTGATGGATGTCCATCATGCAGGACCATATGCTGAAATGTGATCATTCCTGTGGGCAGAGAAACAGGGTTATTTTCCTCCTAAGAAATCCTTATACTCAAAGTCTCTTCCAAGCTGCACCTTGCCTTTCCCTACATTAACAGCTTCCCTGGCCATGTAAATATTTGCCCATCACAAATATTTTGCCCCACAAAGACAAATACCCCTGAATATTTCTGCTTTTTATTAAAGCCTTTCTGATATTTTCCCCCTGTTTTCAGCTAAAGAAAATGCCTTTAGTGAAGAAAGTTGAAAGCAAAGCTGACCAAGTCGTTCTCTACCTGGAGGAAGTGAGTGTAATTTGGGCATCATTAAAGGGGCTATGGACTGACAGCTTTTATTCTTGTTTACTGGTTTCATTACTATTTTAACTATCCAGAGCTGTTGTTCCTGCATACCAGCCACATTTGCTGATCTGGAGAAGTGTCAGTTGGCAGTTGTTCATCTGTAGAGCCACTTACAGGGCTACTTAACTTGAGTGAAACAAGGCAAACTCTCATGTTAAGCATATCTGTTGGCACTGTTCAGAGACTATTGAAAGTCCACGTATATGGTGCCTGAGTAGGACTGGGGAGTAGTAATAAGATCCATCTATCAAATCCAAGCAAGCCTGAAATCTTAAAAAGGTTTTAAGCAACCTGAATGCAGCAGAGACCATGCAAGATTTCTCATGGATTTTGCCAAGATCATTTGAAAGTAAACCAGATGGTTGTGTGAACAGAAGTGCTCACTCCACAACCTCATGAATGAACAGATTAACAACCACTCCAGCCTTTTTCTAGCTCCATGAATACCTAAACAGAAATGAGACTTGGCATGTATTTAAAACTCCAGCATTTCTAAGGAGCATTTTTGTGATTCTTCATCCTCAGTTTCTGTCAGTAGGTTCAGTAAGCTGAGCTAGGCCCCATAGGAAGTGGGTTAGTGTCACATGGATGCATTAGGCTTGCAGAGCTGCTGCTTTCATTACATCTACAGCACAGAGCAGAAAATACAGAGAAATATTTCAGCTCAAGCTGCCAGGTAACACAAGGTACACCGCAATCAACAGCAGGTCATATAACCACTACCCTACAGCAGATGTTTGTCCACAGCCTGTATTTGTCTGCTTAAGGATGAAGGTTATGTGAGACTGGAGAATAAGAGCTGATGTCATTGTGAATAAGAAAGTAGCCACTGAGGCCAGGTGCATGAAGGAGCTCAGAGTAGAGCTGGAAGGGAAGGTGGGATTGGTGGGGAACACTAGCATGCCATTTAGGTAGTGCACACTGACTCCATAGCTTTTTGATGTTCCTCATGAGCTGAGTTAAATTTGGTGACCAAAAAGGGGAGATAGAATGGGAAGTAAAAGATATTTCTGAAATGGACTAGAAAGCAGAACAGATGTGTTACAGTGGTGAGGTCTCTACAGAGCCTGAGTGCAAGTAGGTGAAAGGGGTTGTCTTACAGGACTTTTGTCCTTTTCTGTTTTTAATCCTTGCATTTCTTGGTCTTAGCTGACTAGGCAGCCTCAAACCTACACTTTCCTGGTGGAGCAGGACATGCAAGTGAAGGATCATAAACCAGCCAATATCAAGATCTATGATTACTATATGCCAGGTGAGCTCAGATGCTGCAAAAACCACCCAAATGTACTTCTGGAAAGAAAATTTCTGAATTTTGTTGAGTCTAAGACAATACCATCTCTGCCATGGTTATCTGACTGTCCTTTAGAAGCTATCTAGGCATGAATTTAACTTGTTGGTTTTCAAAATGGTATTTCCTTCTCCCTCTGACTCCAGAACTCCATGCTGGCATGTAGAACCACTGAGGGTCTGGCTGTCCCAGCAAGAGTAGAGCAATGAGCTGTGCTTTTGAGCACTTATTTTGTCAGAGACAGAAAAGGCAGAGGGATCATAGTGGGGGGATGACTCAGAAAAGTAAGGGCCCCCTTAGAAGAATAAAACCAAAACCAACTTGTCCTCTGTGCTGTGGGGTTCCTAGTGGGAAGAAAAGCTAGAAATGTGTCAGGGATTGCTATTCCTTCAGAAAGTGAAGCATTCATAACTGCATAGCATTCATAGCTGTGATGGACCTCTTTGGGACTTGCAGCCTCGTGCCTTGGGTGAATCCTGACCAGCTGCAGAGTCATGGGCACACACCAGTGGTTTCATGTGTCACATAGAGGGGAGTTGTGGCCTGTAAACTGAGGGAACACCACTCCTGGGAACAGTGGCACAATGCTGGATTGCTTTCCTGGGTTTTTGACAATGTGCCTCACCAGCACTTTCTTTCTTGTCTTCCAGAAGAAACTGCAGTGATGAGCTACAGTGTCCCATGCAAGTGAGGTGAGAGCCCAAGACCTCTTTTGTTATCACAGGCACGGTCCTGAAGAATATGGAAAGGTAGGGAGATGCAGGCAAAGGCCCTTGGTCAAGAAACTTGCCAGACTGCAGGTCCAGGGTAGAAAGCAATTTGCAATGCGAAGTGAGGATGAGTTTTTGTATCCCAGTGGTCCCAGTGAGGGAAAGAGAACCGAAGTAGAAGATTTGATGTGACAAGATCATGACAAAGTTGGAGATATGTTTTAGAAAATAAGGACTTCATGTACCAAGTACTATCACCAGTCCTGGCCCTTTGCATCAAATACACTTTATTCAAGTCACCACAGTTCCCTTTCCTGGCACTTTCCCTATAGTTTCACATCCCTCCAGCCCTGTGCACACAACATGCCATGCTCACCTTTACTGCAGGGCCTGGCCACATTTCAGTGCCAAGCCTTTCTCCATCTCAGCCTGCCTTCTGATCCACACTAGGGAATGGACACCTGCCCATCCTCTTTCTATGCTGTGCAAAGACAAAGCTTAAGCTTGACCAACGCCTGCCCCTGCTCTAAACTTTCCTTGCACCTTTGTGCTTTCCTGCCCACAGCCCACAAGACTGGGAAAGCCACCTGCTCCATGAATCACCTGAGGCAGGTACACAGCCCTGTCCTGGGATGTTTGCCACAAACTCTACACCCTTACCGGAGATTCTGACATAAGCTTTGTATAGATAAAGTGAGAGAGAATCTTAGGTCATAAAACATTCTGAGTTGGAAGAGACCCACAAGGATCATGGAGTCCAGTTCCTGTCCCTGCACAGGACAGCCCCAAGAGTCACACCATGTGCCTCACAGCATTGGCCAAATGCTTCTTGAACTCTGTCAGTTTTGGTGCTGTGACCACTTCCCAGGGAAACCTGTTCCAGTGCCCAACTACCCTCTGGGTGATAAGAGCTCTGTCCTTCTTGGCCTGACAGTACCATTTGTCACAAGGCATAAAAAAGGCCCCTAAGTTCCCAGTGGTTAGTTTTAATACTTCAGGAACTTTTTTTTGTTTATTGTCCTTTATTGTCTTCACAGGAACAGGGATAGATCCCTCATCTGCAGTCTCTGCCCATCAGTCCTTTGTCACCCCTGCCAATTGTCACCACATGGAGATACGAAGAAAAGAGAAAATGCTTGGAATTTCCTGCTGAGCAGTTAGTTTCTGAAATGCTCAGACTGTGTGTGGCATCTTATTAAAAGTAGAAGACTAGAACTGTCTGATTGAATGATTATTCAGGTTTACTGTCTTTCTCCCAAACCAGGAAAATTGCATTTAAGAGCAGCTGGGAAAAATAAATTCTCACCTCTGCTCACGTACAAAACCCTGCCCCTCCAGGTGCAGACATGCACAGGAGGAGATAGAGCATTAAAAAACCTGATCCATAGACCTAGAAACAGATACTTCCTGTTTCTAGCTGGGTACATGTTCCCCACTGCTTACCATTCCCCTTCCTGTGTTTGCTTATATTCCATGTTTCCCACCCAAGACCCACCATTTCTTGATGCCACTGTTGGTATCACACAGGAATTTGCTGCCTACCTCAGCTACAGACAGCGTTGTATTCAGCCAAGGCTCGCTCCTCTGCAAAAGGAAATGAGGAAGGTGATGACACATGGATGCACACAGAGAAGACTGCATGTCTCTTCCCAGCCAGAGAATCAGGAACCCAGCTCCCCTCCCTCGAATAGTAGGAAATCTGCAACCCACCTGGCTGGTAGTAATCATAGATTTTGATGCCGGCTGGTTTCAGGTTCTTCACCTGAATTACTTGTTCCAGTTGCAGAATGAAAGTCTGAGATTCATCATTGAGCTAGTGGAGATGGAAGGAAATTAGCAAGGAAGG
Source organism: Vidua macroura (assembly GCF_024509145.1). Taxonomy (NCBI): domain Eukaryota; kingdom Metazoa; phylum Chordata; class Aves; order Passeriformes; family Viduidae; genus Vidua; species Vidua macroura. Next base: position 75,418,600 of record NC_071572.1, on the reverse strand, counting down.
GGAGAAAAAGTCACAGCATCTTCATCTTCCCTGATTTGAATATTTTCCTGCACTATATTTCTCTAATCCATTAGAGATTCTGGACTTTAAAATGGAGTATTGTGTGAGGAATAGCATTATTCCAATCCAATGACAATGAAATTGGGCAAACTTCCTCTGCCCTCAATTCTACCAGTGCTCTTTTCTTACCTACAGCAGCCTCTCACACAGCTCCCTGTCCTCTGACCTTTTGCTCTCACTGTGACACACCAAATAATTTTGTTCTCACTTACCTTCTCCAGATAAATGTAGACCACATTAGCTTTCACTTCTATTTTCTTAACAATGGTTCTGTTCTCCAGCTAGGATAGGAAACAATAATAGAATTAAATGTGTGAGCATTTTCCTTAGGGATTCCTGACCTGAGGGAGCCAGTGTTTTGGTGAGGGGAAGGTATAGAGCTGGACTCTGTGTGGAACTGTGCATTTCTCAATGGTTATATCTTTGCTAGTCCCTCTTGGACATCCCTTGTGAGCATCTCATGTATGAACCACACTGACCCTGCCCAGGCAGAGGAATCTCCCCCTCTGGGGACCAAAGGCTGTGTGGGTAGTACATATGACTGATATACTGGTCAACAAATGGGTGCAGGCAGCAGTAGAGATTCTTATTTCACATCACTGAGTGTTCAACTGCTTTTAAAGACCTGCACGGGGCCTGTGATTTAATTTATGATTTAATTGGAAAACAAAAGAATATTTTTAGCTAGAGCTAGAGTATATCTGAGAAATCTTGTCTTAGACTTTCTGACAAACAAATCCTGGTGTCAGCACACCCAGTAGTACACTTTGTTCCTGGCCCAAGTCCAAACACTGTTCGTGGGAGAAGGTGAACCACCTCTGATCTCCCTTGTGGGGTCTGTAAGAAAACAAGAAGTTTTGGTGCAATTGCAGCAGCAAAGGTCTCCTGCAAATTTAGCTACCACCTGGCCTGAAATGAACAATTCTCAATAGGAGTAAGCAGGCAGGATCCATTTACCACAGGTGGGTTTTCTTCTTCCAAAGTTCTTACCAACATTCTGGATCTGGAAGTCATGATGAATCCGGATAGCAGGGAGACCTCTATGATCACCATGTTGGATGTGACTCTGCTCCCAATGTAGCTGGAGAAGAAAAAACAGACAGAGGGTCTGACTGTGAGGACAGTGCCCTCCCAGCCCCTCTTCCCTCCACCACCACGCCCTGAACCAGGTATCCCATCTGGGACTGGGGACATGGCAGCCACTGCTCCCTCTCACAGGAGTTAGCCACCACCTTCCCCCTCCAAGCCTTCCACCTGTCCAATTCACCCTCTGTCCTGTTCGCCCCACGGGCTGGGTGTCTCCCAGAGCCCTGAGACCTTCCTGGCTGCTGTCCCCAAGCTCACTCCATCTTGCTGGAGGAGGAAGCAGCCCTTGGAGTCACCTGGCAAAGATGTGGACGGTGAGGACGCGCAGATTCGCCTGGCTGCAGTTGTTCAGCTCTGTGCTGACACGCAGCATGAAGATCACAGGAGTCCGTGGGGAAAGCTCGTGGTACCTCAGCACTGTCTGCAGGATAAGGGCCAGGAGCAGGAAACACAGGCCAGGCATGATCTCATGCAGGAGAAAAGAGGCAGAGTCCTCCTCCCTCCACACTCATCCCACCTCCTCACCTGAGCAAAGACACAGCTGCTGCCGTGGGCCTGCACCAGGAACTGCCCCGGGATCTCCACCAGCGCTGCCTGCTGCACCAGCAGCCGCTTCTGGCGGCTCACCTGGAATGCCTTCCCGAAGGCCCTCTGGGACCTCACCCTCACCACTGCCTGGCCTGATGTGCTGAACGTCCTCGCTGCATATTTGGCTAAGGCTTGCAAGGCAACAGCTGTGTCCTAGAGAGGGAGAGACAGTCACTCTGAAATCATCAGCCATAATGGAACTGGCTTGGAACCTGAAGACCTCAAGAGGACTTGTGCTGCCAACATAGGGTACAAAAGGATCCACGGGGAGCTGCTGGTTACCTGGGTGGAAGCAAAACCCCCGTAGGCATTTTGCTGCCGCATCAGCCAGGCCACAATGCCAGCTGCAGCTGTCATGTCACCGGCGTGCACCCGTGGCTTGGAGAGATATGCCAGGAGCACATAGGCTGTCAGCTCTATGTCCACTGACTGAGTGCCAGGCCAGAAGTCATTGGAAGCTGGAGAGCTTGGCTTGGGACTCCAGTGGATTTGTCCCCCTGCAGAAGGAAAAGGATTATGAAGGCTATTTAGGGAAGACATAATTTGAGTTTCAGAGGAAAAAAACCCCACAGTGCTTTCAGGGCTCCATCAGTACATTCTCTATACTCAGGCCAGGATTGCTTTCTTGAATTTATTCTCCAAAGCTTCACCTTGTTTTAGCTCACAGATTCCTATCTCCTCCCTCAAAGGGACCTTGAAATCCTCCAGTCTGAGGAAACTATATCTAACTCACTCTCACAGTTTGTGAAATACCTTATTGTATTTTCAGTCACACAATGCAGTTACTACGTAAATACAAAGAGTATCTAATATATAAATGTATTATATATAAATACATATATAATTTTTGACTGCTGTAGCTCAGCATACATTACTCCAGCAGGCAGCACCTGATTTGATGGCCTGTTCCTCCAATTTGTACAGCAGCTCCTGGGTTGTCTCATAATCCCCAGCCAGGGCAAAGGCATAGGCCAGCAAGGCTTCTGTGTAGATATTGGTGATGTTGTGAGCCACCTTCTGCAAGCAGCGGAGAGTAGTCTGCATCAGCTTGCCCTGTGTTGGGAGGAGACACATGCCAAACTCTGACAGGGGTGAAAGAGGGGCTGGGGAACTCATTCCAGGGAGCACACTATGGTTTCCCAATGTAGTTCCAATGAAACCTGATAAATTACAGACTGTCTTCAGAAAACAGGCAGTGCAGCCCCAGTGTGCACTGGGGCCATTGCCACAAAGCACTACTGCATCAGGCCGGTTTCACAACACTGGCTCTTTTGAGGAATAACTTCATCATTTGACCAAACATTGACTCATTGCCAGAAGTTCCTTCCCAGTTCACGGCCTGGAGAACACCAGGATCACAAGCTGTCATACCCCCATGGTGGTGCCCAGGAGAGCAGGAGGGAGCAGGAGCAAGCTGAGTGTGCTCACCTGCAGTGGCAGACCCATCTCCAGCAGTGCTGCAGCGACATAGGCCCCCAGAGAGACATCATCATCCATGCTGCCCTGTGAGAGGAACACGTCTTTCACTCTTACAGGGTATTAGGAGGGCCCGCTTCTCAGAAGGAAAAGCATTCCTCTCATGTTTTCCCTCTCTTTAGGTCTTGCACAGGTTACAGAATGACTTCTTAGGATCCTTTGGGATCCTACAATCTTCTGCTGTCAAAAATCTCTCCAGTCATTCCCTAGCAGTGCTACCTGCCTGGCCTACCTTTAGGGAGGAGTGAAAAAAGTTCCCTTTGGTGGCAAAGCAGCCACTGGGGAGCTGGTTTTGCTCTAGCCAGCGAAGGGCATCCTGGATGTTCTTGTCATCTATGTAGATGTATTTTCTGGCTTGGCCAAAATTCTTGAGTACAAAAGCTGTCAACCTAGGAAAAGGATGAGTTATAAGAAAAAGAGGTAAACAAAAAAAAAGGCAAAGAGACAGTCAGAGGTCTCCTGGTGCTTGTCCCTGAACTAGTGACATAATGGGGGTGCAAAAAAGAGTAATTTTCATAAGGAAAGTCAATCTAAAAGTGGAAATGGTCCACAGGACCCATCCCAGTGGCTCCTCTCCCTGCCTCTGTCTCCACAGATATACTCCTTAGTGCTTTATCCAGTAATCTCACAGGTGAAAACCCTCCTACTTCTACTTTTACCTGTTCCACTTTATCTCCCCCAAATTACTAGAGACAATCTGGAATTCCCCAGTTTCTTCCTCCTTCCTTTCTCCATTCATCGTAGCCAAGCACCATAGGTGTATGCTGTGCCAAGGCAGCTCCTCTCCATTCACTGAAGAGAGGATTTTCTATTGCTCACACCTGATTTTTTTCCAGACATGTGTACCCCTCTTGGCTGCCAGGTCACCACTAGCATGACCTGATGTTGTCTGTGGGCCAACAGCGGGGGCATAGAGACAAAAAAAAAAAAAAAAAGACTTTTCATTCCCTGGGACCACATCTTAGCTGTACCACTTTCCCAGAAACTCTGCTGCCCTGCCTGACTGCTTTTCCAAGTTTTCCAAGTCTGCTCAGACTCTCCCTTCAGAGAGTTCCTTCTGTGTCCATCCCAAAGAAGGAGCGTCTTGTCAGCTTTCTCAAATACATTATGTGCTCTGATCCAGACAGGAAAAATCAGAAGTGAGGGATGTTTGCAGTGCTTACCAAGTGTTTCCTTCTCCATCCTTCTGCCCAAAGAAGCTGTAGGAGCCATCTGTGTGCTTGTAAAGAAGTTGTGTCTGATACCCTGGGGAGATGGGAACAGTGATGAATATGGCACCGTAACACAGAGGGGACAGTGCTGACAGAGTGGGTGCAAGGGCAAGAGTTACTGGTATGCTGGACACAGGGGAAGGCAGAGGGGCAAGGTGGGTCTGTTGTACTCACCATTGCGCAGGAATCCTGTTGCCCTGTCCTTGATCTCAGGGCTCAGCTGCCTCGTCTTCTCCAGGTACTGCAGCACATAGACAACGGGGGCAAACAGCACCATGTTCTGCTCCCCACAGCCGTGGGGCAGCTGCACCAGGTGATCCAGGTTCTGCAGTGCCATCCCCATGAGGTCACCTATCCAAGGGTGTATAAAGCAAAGAAAGTGTAAATATTATTTGAGGTGCCTTTTCAGCCAGGCAGGGGATAACAGTGCTTTATCTCAGCACAGGGAAAGCACTGGAGAAAGGAGGAAAGAAGAGTAAACAATTGAGTGCAGGATGGAGAGTGGTGACTGTTTTGCCTCTTTCCAGCTTGGCATCATGACAACTCTATGGAGTCCCTGGAGATAAGTTCCCTTATCAGCTTTTGCATTCTGAAGAGCTCCAGTTATAACAAATACTGTTTGTAAAAGGCTGTCAGCAGAGCTGCACCTGCTCAATCTGCATCATATAGACAAACAAATATAACAGCACTCAGGGAAAGTTTGAAATGCCAGGTCTTTAGCCAGGCCTGTTCTACCCTACCCAACCATATGTCAAGCATCCAAATGTGAGGAAACCAGCAGGGGTGCTAGTCAGATGGTATGAAGGTGTCCATACATCCTCCAGCCAGTCAGAAAAGCCTTGTGTTTTTTCCTCTGTTGGGTTCTGTTGCACAGTATTAATAGCTACTTAGGCCAGGCCTGGCTTCATACCAGTCTGGCCTGCAAAACAAATAGATGTATTTAATGGTAGGTATGGCCAGTCCCAGTACCCTCTCCAAAGTGTTCCTTTGCAACTTTATAATGCTGAGAAAGATTTCTTCTCACCGGGAGCTTTTGCTGTAGCATGGTTTTGAGTTTTACTGTTTGTATCTACACAGAAATAGCCAAGGTCCAAAGTCTCTGCTCCAAGGTCCTAGCTAGAAAAAGGATTATTCTCCTGTGCAGATTACTCTTCCCATGAAAGCAAAAAATCTGAAAGCCTGGTGTTTGCAGGGAATAGAAACACAGCATGCTCTTTTTTGGGCAGTTTCATGTCAAGTGGTTCCTCTGACACCAAGTTAAGCTTTGCTCTGACACAGACCAGCAGTCTGTGAGCCCACAGGAGAAGTCACTTACCTGTGATAGAAATGGAAGCCCTGGCAGATGCCTTTACTACATTGTCAGGGAGGCGAAGGGACATGCGTTCCTCAGCCACGTTTCCTGATAACAGTAGGATAAAAGGTGCAGCATGAAAAACCAAACCCAAAGCCTCTAACTGGAGAGATAAGACTGGCCCAGGTAAGTGGGACACTGCCTCCATCCCTCACACTGCTTGTCCTGGTCATTGCACCGAGGTGCATTGCCTGGAAGCTTTTCAGATAAGGCCATACATGAGAGTGCTGGTGGGGCCGAGGGCCTGCCAAGCTTCACTTCAACTCAATTCACTACGCTTCACAAAGCTCACAAGGATCACAGCTGGACATCACTCAACTGGAGGACATCCTAGCGAGACTCGCAATGCTGCAGGGACAGGGTTGGGAGGGTTGGAGCACCTCTCCCTGGTGACTATCGAGCTCCAGGAACATGCAAGAGTTGCACTGTGGGAAGGAGACTACACAGCAGGTTTTTGCCACTAATACTCATCAGCAAATTCATGTAGGACAGCACATGTGGGAGTAATATTTCTTATTCATTCGCGGCGGATAGGAAGTGAAATTTCCTATGTGAAAAATAATTTCAAAACATTCTGTCACGAGACCTCCCACAGTTTAGTTCTACTTTCAGGTGTAGTTATTTCAGGCTGCAGAGCCCATTCAGGCTGTGCACATACCTCGTCTCAGGCACATACCTCCTCTTGGGCACAGAAGGGAGCTGTAGGACTTCTCCACTAACACACCCTCTGGCTGCCAGAGCAGAAACATGCATGTGGGATATGGAGAAACAAAAATACACATAAAATTCCCAAATGACAGCAACATTTCAGAGAAAGTTCAAGTCTGAATTCAGAGGTCATGGACTCCAGCTTCCTCATTTTTGGCAGGTCTGCCTGCTTCACTGCTCAAAGGATCAAGAGTAAGCCCAAGGGACAGGGCTCTCTGGCCAGTGAGCACATACAAAAGCTCAGGTACAGTATGAAAAGCAGGGAAAGGTACAGGGAGAAACACAGACGTGGGAATGCAGCTCAAGAAAGAGTACTGCAAGAATAGGCTTGGCTAGGTCCTGGGAGAAATAAAGTGAACTAAGCCACAGCTTCGGCATACTGTTGCTGGCTAAAATTTGAGGTGATAAAACTACTTAGCCCACCTCAGTCTGCCTTCCCCCTTGGGCAGGGATACCATAGACAGAAATGAGGTTATTCTCATACTGACCTGGACCAGCAAGTGTTTGGTCAGTGTGTGCCTCCCCCTTACAGCAGCTGGCAAAGGCTTTCTGCCCCCACACCGTGACGTGGTGTCCAGTACCTCTGTCCTCACTGAGATGTTCAGAGTCCCTAGCAAATCAATTCAACAGAGTCCTTTTCTTACACCTGTGGCCAAATTGACTAAACTTTCTTTAATCAACAGTGGCCTGAGATGCTTTGGGTTGTTGGTCTTCATGGCCTCAGTGGCTTGGCCAGTGACGGTGAGCCAGCCAGTGCTGACAGCTTGTTCAGACACCCTGAGCATGCGAAAACTCACTAATGTCTCACCAGCAGTGACTTCACTGACTTGAACAATAGAGGGTCCAGCAGCCCTTGGACCCCAGCATACACTTCCCATTGCATATTAAGCAAAGGACCAGCAATACAAAATTCCCCCACCCACATCCACGCAGCCTTCTCCTCCCCAGCTGGTCCCACAGCCTTCTCTTCGGGAGCTCCTGCCCTGTCTGGTGAGTCTGTCTAAGAGAGAAAGAAAGCAAACATAATGGATTGCATGTTTGCACCATTAAGGACAAATCTCAGGATTCAGAGGGGACCTGGCTCTGGCAACTTCTCTGGACTTCCCACACTCTTTCATTTCAGTTTTAGGGTTCCCCATCACCAGTCCCTTTTTGCTGCCATACCCAGTTGGACTGCTGTGACATTCCACATGAAGGTCTTGGAGTCCTCTGCACACAGACACTCCTTGTCCCTGCAAGTCTGACATGGCTCCACCTGAAAGTCTGAGGATTTAGCCAGGGCTACCTGGATCTGCGGGAATGACAGATGCAGGTGAGTGACTGGGCAACTCAGGTGAGATGGCACAATGAGCTCTAAAACTGGAGGGCAGAGTAGGCCTGCCCCACACAGTGTTACCTGTGGCACAGGCACACACCTGTATGCACTGCTGCAGGTAGCTGAAGACAGTGGCTTTTATCAGGAAGGTCTCTCCACGGATGACGGAATATGGCAGTGTCATGTCCATAAAGAAGGGCTGAACTGTTCTGAAACTTGTGGTCGGGGCAAGGCCAAATCCTCTCCCAGCCAGGCAGAACATGTTGACTTTCCACTCTGCAGCAGCAGCAGGCGCTGTGACTGAGACATTCCTGCTGCCATTGGAGCTGAGAGGAAGAGAGAACTTGCATGAAGAGATTCATCTGCTAGTGGAGAGAGAAGGAGGTAATGAGGAGGGCAATAAGGAGTGCTCATGGCCATGCTGAGGGACGTGACACAGGTCCTCGTGCTTGGATCAACCTCTGCTATATTGTCAATGACTTTTGCTGTAGTGGCTCACAGCAAGGCATCTCTCAGCAGTTTTTTCCCCTAGATCCATAAACCCTCCTTAAATGCCATCAGTAAAGGCTTTATGTCCTTCTTCTGAGCAAGACACTGCCCAAGCATTCCAGCTCTGTACACTCATGGTGGTTTTGTCTGGAAGTGTTCTCCTGTTCCTTAAATCTGTGTACACTTCAGTTCTGCACTTCAAAGTCTACTAGTTTGACACTCTACAGATGCAGGGAAGAGCCACATAATTTGCATGCAGAGGTCTCTTTGCACCTCTTTTACACAAACTCAAGTTAGCCAAGTCTCTATAGCAAAGGGTCATCTTTCGGTCCATTTGTTAAGTCAGGACTCACTTACCCAATAGAGTACATATTCCAGATCCAAGTTTCAGGGAAATAGTGGTGAAATCTTCTGTGAGTTGTAAACTGGGGTTGTTCCTCATTGATTCTTTGGTCTTCTGTAGAAGGCACCCCTGAAGGAAAGAGTAAGGAGACCCACCAGAGTGGGAGAGGTGAATCTTGCCAACCATAGACAGTCTAGCAGTGGGGCTGGAGGCAAAGCAAGCAGTAAGAGAGACATAGGAGAGTCTGGCAAAGGAAAGCACAAAGGACTGGACTGATTTCATGGCAGAGATTAGAAATGAAGGGAAAAGAGAGTGATAGCAGGAGAAGAAGCTTGCAGTGAGCTGATTGCAAGGTTTCCAAGACTTGGTTAGACAAAGCCCTTTCCTGACCTGACCCAGAGCTGTTGCTTAAGAGGCTGAGAACCTCCAGAGAGCCATTTTAACCAACACTTCTATAATTCTGTGAGCAAAAGTACTGTTTGCTTGCTGCACAAAGCTCACATTCCACAGCAAGCAATGGTTTAAATACAGGCAGGCACTTGAGCCAGCTTAGTACAGTTATCAAGTGCAAACTGAGACACAGAGGAAGAACATGGGTGTCTCCGTGGCTACAAATGGGGACAGAAGCTGGGTCTCAGTACAGCCTGAGGAATGGGAATAGACACTGGGAAACAGATCCTGGGCCCCACTTGGGTTTGTCTGTGAGGAAAGGGAGTGTCATCCTTTAGTGTCAGGGAACATCCAGGCAGTGACATTCTTCAGAGCCCTTTTTTATGGGGACTGGGTCACTCCTACTGAGTCTGGTGGACTGTGGCAGCAGCACCCAGTACTCCGAAGAGAGACAACATCCACCACCAACAAACCCCAAAGATCTCATGTCTCAGGTAGGCTCAAAGTGCAGCTCACCTATGATTGGCTTCCTATCCATCCGACGGGAGCATTGGGAGGGCTTTTTGATTACAAGGTTTGAGAAGACTTTCAGTCCCATGTTCTATTAGGAAAAGAGGGAGGACAAGGGAGGCAGAAAAGCATCTGTGAGTGGGGAAGACTGACTGATGCTCTTCAAATTACTCTAGAAACCATGGGGGTCAGGACAACCCAGTGCCCAGAGCAGCACTGGCCCAAGCAGACACAGTGCTGAGGGAGGCATGGAGGGGATCTGCCCTAGAGGTCATCCTGGTACCTGCCCAAAACAGTGGCAAAGAGCAGCTAACAACTAAGCCATGTCAACAACCCGTAGTCTAATGATTTGGATCACTCCTTGTCTCTCTTTTCTCTAATACTGTAGATAAATAGTACACAGCCAGGACCTCATTCCTTATTCCCATTCAAGTCCAAGAAAATGGAGTTTGATGGTCCAGGATTTCATCACCTTGCTTTGTGCACATGTGGAGGGAAATACAGGTATTCCTACTCAATGGGGTTGTACATCTTTTGAGACAACACAGTTCAGTTGGGGCAGACAGCAGGGTCTGTCTGGAGGAGGAAAGGCCCTCTCAGACTGCTTGGGGAGAAAATACCTCATATGCTCATAATTGCAACCGCTCTGGGAAACATCATGAGCTGATTACCCGGAAGAGGTTGAAGATGTCAGGCTGAAAGGAATGTTGTGGCCTTCCTCGTAGCAGAGATGACAAGGACTGAGGCTGCACACAGCGATCTGAATGCTCTTCTACTTGGGCAGGGTATCCACGTTGGTATGCAGCAGGGAACAAACTATAGACCTAGGGAAACTCACAGGCAGGGAAGGATTGGGCAAGGAGCAGATACCTCCAGTTACTTCACTCCATCCTCCCCTAGCATGCACATCAATTCCTGTCCTTCTTCCTAAGCAGGCCCTGCTTTCTCCTTCACACACAGACCTCCTCATTCACTGGCCTCCAGCTCCCTTTGCCATAGCCCCTGCCTGCCTCACCCAGCTCATCCATCACTCCCGAGGTTTTGCCTGGTTGCACAGACACTCACCATTTGGCTGGTCAGCTCACGGTCTGGTCTGGTGGAGAACACGTTTTCATCCACTGCCTGGACTGCACACAGGGAGCCGGGTGCTGCCTGCAGCTGGAGCTGCACTGCTGACCCTGTGTGGGCTTCTTTATCTGGGAATCCTACCTTGACCTGGATCAACACATCAGGAAAGGACTATGAAAAAGAAAGAGGTGTGAGGAGGATGACAGACAGATGGCACAAATAGAAAGAGGAAGACTAGCTGGAATCTCCCCTGCTCAGCCACTGCCATCAGAAGTCACTGCTGAAGCTTTCCTGGTCCCTGGGAACTGTGCTGCAGATACCCCTTCCATCTCTTCTGCCCAGTTCTCTCTTGGAAGGATCTGAGGGTCTTCTTCCCTCAGGCCTCCTGAATCCTGCTCATCAGCTCTCCCCCAGCCACAGAGGTGAGTCTCACCTGGTTTTGGAAGCACAAGGCAACATCCAAACGGATGCTGTCAGCTGTGACCCCTCCGTTGGGAAAGATGGCGTACACCACTAAGGAAGGTGATGGGGACAAGTCGGCAGTGAAGGTCAAAGGGATGGAGAATGAGCCCTTCAACACTAAAGAAGGAAAGGCAGAATATGTTCATCATAGGCCCACCGACACCTCCTTCTTCCCTTCTTCTTTTTGTGCTAAATAATCTCAAAATACCAAACCAATTCGTGCTGCTGCACTGTCTGCCCTCTCCCTCCATTCTCTGACCCATTCTCCCTCCCTTCTGGCCCATCTTCCCCTACATCCTCCCAGTCTCTCTTCCCATCATTGTTTCATTCTTTTTGCCCTCTTCCACATTTGACACAACTGCTTCCTCAGCCTCCCTCTGTCCTGTTTGCTGACTGCTCCAGACCTATAGATTGAGGGAATTTGGGAGAAACTCTGGTAAGTCTCATGACCAACCTAGAAACCAGCTGGGTGCAACTGTTTCCACTTCTCTGCCACGACTTACTGTTCAGTTTCCCGATCTGGATATTCCTCTGGCCCCTGACAACAATTCCAGACTTGCCAGTAACCTGCAGGAGGAGGGACATGGGATGAGCAGACTGCTGTTTGCCACCAGAGTGCATCCACACTTACCTATGAGCATCTTGCTCTCAAAAGCAAAATAAAGCCCCCAAAATTAACTGTGGGCTCAATACAATCCCAAACTTGAGGAGATTTGCAGACATGACAGTTGGGAGGAGAGGCTTTAACACAGGAGTCTCTGGTCTGGTCTCCTCAGTGAGGATAATGGATGGGTAGTGGGTTCACTGCAGATCGATGGGTGATAACTAAAGTGCTTCTCCTCTACTAGGCTGGCCTCCAGGACAGACCAAAATCCACTTCCACTGAACAGCTGTTTGATAACCAGAGTGAAAAAGGGATACCCAACCAGTTTTAAAGGGAGAATAAACTTCCAGCTGCAGCCTTGGCAGAAGCTAAGGTGGGGATGGGCTACAAAGACAGAAACCTCCTCCTATCCATGGAGGTCACTGGAGCCCCAGCACCAGGATCACTGTGTGGCCAGGCTGAGCCCTACCAGAGGTAGCATTCACCCAGTCCCCTGAGAACAAGGTTTAGCTGTCACCCCTCCAGGGATAACCTAAATTATATCCCGAGCTTTTCATTGAGGTCTGGGCCTGCCAGTGCAGCCTTTCTGCCCAGGTTACCTACTACCCTTACTCACATAATATGCAAAACTTATACGGCTGGTGTCTTCTCCCAGGTCATCCCTGCTGAGTGTGAAGGTCACCTGGACATTCTGCTTCAGCCCACAGGGTAATGTTTCTGTGGGTGGGTGTATGTCCAGGAAGCTCTTGGTTGTGACATGGAAGGGCTGCAGGTGATGGTAAGCGTTCGTGTAACTGAAGTCAGTCCTTCGAGGAGTGCGCATGAACTCCTCCAGTGTGAACCTCCCCTGACAGGGCACAGAGACACACAGAAATGAAGAGTTTCATGCTTCAGTGCTTTGTGAGGCTGTCATCAGCTTGGTTTGGGAAAGGCTGTTGGCTAGGTGCCTTCCAGCTGGCTCTGTGCAGAGCTGTGTGGTGAGCCCAGGCCTGAGCTGGCAGGGGGGCTGCAGGGCAGGAGGGGAAGCACTGGTAGAGCTCAAGGATTCTCATTTTCCCATATGCAGAGGTGGTGTTTACCTCCAAAGAGACTGATGAGCTGTTCCAGGCAGTTGTGTCGAGGTTGAACGATGCTATTCCACTGTCATCTGTGATGTACGTTTTGATAAACCGACGCCTCATGAACCTTATCACAAGATAAACTTTTCTGTTCTTCATACCAGTTCCATAGTGATCCTGAACCTTAATCTGGTGACAACAGGGTGAGGCAGGAAGGCCAAAGTCAGATATTTCTTCCAATGTCATACCTAAACCTTCCTACCTCTGAAAAGCATAGACCTTCCTGTATAGGTCACCTACAGACTTCAGTCTGGCCCCAAGAAGACAAGAGAATTGCACAACTCCCTCATCTCTAATGTGAAGCTGAGCATGATTCAAATCTGTCTACTCCAAAAGGTGTGTGTGGCTAGAACATGAGGAGTTTCTCTCCTAGCCTACAGCTGAGACATCCTTGCATCCCAGCACCCCTGCATCCCTGCTGAAACACCACTCATTGGTCTCAGCAGATGCTGGAAGTGTATACACAACAAGGAACCTGAAATGCAGCAACTGTAGCCACACTGTCAAGCAATGTGACACAGTGCAAGGTAAAATACTCTGTCTGAGGAGCAGGAAATGCTTTGGGTCAGCTAAATTTACTAGATACCATATTCTTTGCCAAATGAGAAGGAGTAAAAAAGCAAGGGAAGAAAATCACCTTCCCCCTGTACGGTACTCCAGGGATGTAATATTCATTGGGTGTCTCAAATACTGCCCTTGCAGCTGTCCTGGAGATGAGAATTTGGCTGGAGGTGTTGATCTGCACCCCTGTTGGAATGCAGAGTGAAAGAGAAGCAGGATCAGTACCAGAGGTGACTACTGCACTGTAGTTTAATCTCACTTTGTTATTCCCAACCCCTCTTAGCAGTGTCTGTAGCTTCCTTCCCAGTACCAGCATTCTTCAAGGTTTGGAGGCCGCTCCTGTGGCAGCTCCTTCTTTAGTTAAACTGTCTACAAGCCTCCTTGTAGCCTCATGGACCCACACCACTCATCCAGCTCCTAGCCACTCCTCATCCTCCCACTGCTGGCAGAGTAGCTCTCCATGCCCATGTGATGATCCCAGCAGCAGGGAGGAGGAGAGGGGGATGTGTGCCCTCTCTAATCCTCAAACCCCAGAATGGTTCCTCTTGCCCCTGTACCTTCCCTTGCGAGCCCCTGGGTACCTGTGCCCATCTCCAGGAGAGAGGCTTCTGCATAAAGTTTGTTGTCTTCCTCACTGGGAGTCAGATTGAAGATTGATGTGCTGACAGAAGAGGTGAAACACCCATTGCTTGCTGTCTGCAATAGGGAGTGACAGGTATTATTTGGGGCTGGGGAGAAGGGAAAGGGTCAGAAGTACAAGGGATTAGTCATTCTGTCATAACTATTGACTACTACAAATAATAATGCAGAACTCATAAAACACTGGAACATGTGGATGCTCCATTCCTGGAAACGTTCAAGGTCAGACTGGATGGGGCTCTGAGCAGTTCATTCTATTCACTCAGCCCTTGGCACTTCATCTTCTGTGGTGCTTCTTTACTGCCCATATACCTTCCAGGATTTTACTCACGGGACCACTGTATTCCCTACAGATGTCCTTGCTGGCATTCTGGGGCCACCTCCTTGCTTTCTGGCACAGAGTCACGTGCACGGTTCCTCGCACTGCTTTCCCAAAACTGTACCTGCAGGGAGAACACCAGAGGAGCTTCTGGGCAGAGGCACTGCCTGCAGCACGTCACTCCACACAGGTGCCTTTTGTGACAAAGGTCTTACTGCAGCTGGCAAGCAGGCAGGCACAAATTAAAATAAAGCACTTTGAGTACTTTGGGAGTGCAATAGCATGGTCTGGCATCCAACAGATGCAGGAACAAAGGAACAGATGCAGAAATGGACAGGAGCAGACCCACACCCTCTGGAGCTCTCCCACTTCTGAGGACTTGCTGTCCTAGAATTGCAGGCAGACACAGAGAGTGGACCTGATTTATCCACTCGGCAAAGATATTAGTTTGGGGGGTAAAGCAAGCAGAAACGGGTGTCCCTGCAGACAGCAACAGCAAATTGCAGTAATAGAGCCACAGAGTGACCTCAGACTTGCCTCACTATGAGGCCTCACTTTATCTCATGATCAGGGCTCTTGTTTCTATCATCAGACCTGCTCTGCTGATTTAGACATTTAGGTATTTCCTCTGCCTGTTTTGCTGCCTTTTCTTGCTTTGACTCCTCTCTGACTTGCCCTTTGGAGCAATGCTCCTGATGGTATCAGTAAAAAGATGACATCTGTGACCCATCCTGGTGATGTAGAATGGTGTGTACTATTTATTACTACAGCTTCATATGACCTGATTGTAACTGTCCCAATTAATGAGAAATTATGTCAGACCAATCAGTGGCAAAAGAGACACCAAAAGTCTCCAGACAATGCAGCCCCAACTACAAATGAGCTCACCAAATCTTGAGTGCTCTTGAGCTCATTGTTCTCCCTCCTTTGTGTTTATACTGTCAGAGGTTCTGCCCTCCTTCCCACCCTCATCTGCTCATTTTTTGCTGATAACAACATAACTAGGGAAATTTATCTACTGCTTCTAAGAAGGTAATAAGTTTAGTAGCATGTAAGTGAGAAGGAAAGGCATAAACTGCTAAAGGAACGACAGCTTCTGCTCCTTTACCTCAACATGTCTGTCCCATATCTGTTAAGTGCTTTCCCACATAAGATATTTCAATGCTGGACAGACACATCTTCCAGAGGAGGGTATCTGTTGCCTAGGGCAAGTCTCCCTATAGCTGGATGTTCTCTCTTCTGTGTGGCTCAGGTACCTCTTCCCCAAGGAAGAAGCCATTAGCTTCACTCTTGAACTATTTGGGATTCTTCTAAAGGAATGGCTCTGACCCTTCTTGAGCCACCTCTCTTTGATGGATTGAAAAGATAGGAGACATATGGAAGGAGAGACACAGTTTTGATGGAATCTTTCCTTTCCCCTGAACATTCTCCTTACCTGCCACACACTTGCAGTGGAAAGGTTTTATCTGAAGCATAAATCTGAGCTGGTCCCTCGAAGAAAACGTCAAACTTTTGCAACACTGGAACAAAAACCTCAGAGTTACTCCATCAAGGGCAGAAGACTACCTGGGCACAGGATCACAAAAGGGAAGAGTATGTTCCCATGAAGGAACATGTTAATGAGGTAAAAGCAAGCTTTAATCAAAAACAGGGAAACCAAAGAAAGAATCCTTTTTTTTTTTTTTTCCCAACAGTCTTGCAGAGGTCTTTAGTGTATTCTCAATCTGCCAGAAGGTACCTTATCCAGGAATCTCCAGCACAATGTCCCTTGTGTTCATTTCTGTTATTGCCCATAGATTTCAGTCATAGCTCCCAGGCAGTAAATCCTATTTTACAATATTTGGCTTTACATTGTTATACAGACAGGCAAGCAACAAACAAGCAACTTCTTCTATCCCTTTCTTCATTCTCCTTACCACGTTCCTCCACCTTAAAGGTACTGGACTGGACTGAGCTGGACTTAAAGGACTGGGCACTGATGGTGTAAGTCCCCAAGGAGAGTTCATCAGCTAACTGGAAAGAGAGCTCTGCAATGCCCTGTTTTGGTCTCACATCCAGCCACTGGCCAATGCGGTTTCGGTTTGGGTCCTGTGGTGCAAGGGAAGGAAGGAAGAGGCAGTCATCAGCAATGCTGGCTATTCTCTACCCAGAGCCCACTGGATTCAAAGGCATAGCAGACATTTCAGAGGCTTTCACAGATTCCTGCTGGTTTTAGCCCAGATGGTGATGCTGGAGCACAAACAGAGGTGAACCCAACCCACCCAGGTTTACTCTGCTCTACACAACCACAGAAAAAGAAGGTATGGAAGGTTCTGACATTTAGACTCTCCAGTCTCCAGTAAAGATGAACTATAAAAATTAGCTAAAGCCTGGCCTACATTCCTGAATGTAGAAATGGATGAAGTCAAACCATTTGTATAATCAACTCTTGTTAACAAGAAGCATTTGGACAGAGAATATGCATGAATAGAGCCTAAGAAAAGTAACTTGAACTCGTAAGACAGCATCCTAGGTACTATCCATTCTGAAATACCTTTCCTCATAACACCTGAGGAGACTGGAACACCCACCTGGATTTCCACCATGGAGTACTGCAAAGCAAACAGACAGCACTGTCAAAAATTGGCATGACACAGCAACCTGTATATAAATTTCTCTTACCCACCCAGCCCCTGTATTGTGATAAACATTATGATACAAGGAGCTGGATCTTACTGAAACCAGGACAACTGCTTTGAAATAGTAAGGCATAGCAAAAATCTATGTTATTCTTCAGATTTGCTTTTTGATGCCTGAATATTTAAGATGCATTTTGATAGGTATTTGACAACCGTAAAAGCTAGAATTTGCTCCAATAAAATGGGGAAGAGTAAGACTCTCAAATACCATCATCCCAAGTTCACAAATATTAAGTGGCCTCAGTTTTGTAACATATATCCCAATAATTAACAAAACTGCATCACCTATAGGAAGAATACTCGGAAAATCTTCCTTTAAAATCCCAGGTAAAGCTGGAAATTATGAATTAATGCTGACTGCAGCTGACAGTAACAGGGAGGGAAAAAGGAAGACACATTTCAGCCCTTCTAGGCCTATTAATTCTCTGTTCTTATATCACTAAATCTATCATCCAGGAGGCAGTATTGGTGAAGAGCCTCTAATCTGGGATCACAACCCATAATGAGGCAGGAGCAGGGCTTGGGAGAGTAACCAGACTATAAACATGCAATTTACATGTAATTCAAATTATTCATCATTCTAAGCTTTCATACAAGTTATCAGAGGCAACTCTGTTTTCACTGAAATAAAAAAAAAAGTGCAGATTAAGCAGCTGGTGAACAGCATCCATATTAACTTCAACTCATCTATTTTACAAACTAGGTATTATAGCTTCAATGCTGCAGTGCACTCAAGCCTTTATAATAGCTTTGGCTAAACATGTCTTTGAATTTTCATCACAGCATAATTAACAGTGTTAATTTGTTTGTACTCACACATAGACATCAAGCCTTTATAGTCAAATACGTGAACCAATTGTAGACATGGAAGCAAATGTATTGTTTATACTTCATTATCTTATTAATATAAGATATATGCCTTCCCTTTGTGGATAAAAAAAAAAGAGTGTTTGATCCTAGGACCTCACCAATAGCCCAAGAAAGAAGAAATTAAGCCAGCAATAAAGAAGCTGGAAGGATCTCTCCCTTTATTTCAGTCTGGAAGGATTTGGTCCAACTCCCCTAATGTGTGCCCTTCAGTATTTTAATTGTCATGGCATGAATTCCTGTTGTTTCTCCCTAAATTATTTGAGGACTGAGGAGTGAAATAGCTATAGCTGCTGGCTGCAGATATAATTGCTAACTGAAGAATGGCACCAGCCTTGCAGTTTCCTGGCCACCACATATGTAAGTCTCTGGCAACTTCTCACTCCCTTGACAAGGGGACAATGACCTGCTGCCAGCAGCAAGTCCGTATAATTTGGTTATACTGTTTTCTCTCTTCTTTTTATGATCACTTCCTGTGTATCCTTCCTCATATTAATTAATTTTTCTTAAAATGTTGCAGCTTGCTTCAGGCTCTCCTGCCACCCTCAGGTGCCACACACTGCACAAATCACTGAGCTTTCACAGAGCTGTGAGAGGGGATCTTCGAGTCTGGCGATGTCTCTACACAACTTTGTTTGATAATTATGCCCATGGCCAGCAACCCATAGACTGGTCCCCAGAAGCCCTACCTGCTTTTTTGGCAAGGGCAGGTGCACTCAGATAACTCAGCTAGCTGGAAATGCTGGCACACTTCCCAGATACCATCCAACCCTCCCATCATCCAGAAGCCATCCTATAACAGCAACAGCAAAGCCATCAGCCAACAGGAATTGTTCAAATTTGGTTTACTCGAGGGTTGGCATTGACCACCCTCGGTGCTGGGACTGTCCCAGTCTCCCTGGCATGGGGTTGGTAGAGGAAGCAGAACCATCTGAAGCCTGGAGACTTCCTTGCCTCCACTTAGACAGGCTTTACCTTGCTGTTAACAGGACCAAAATCTTCAGTCAGTGTCACAATCCTGAATTTCACTGGAGAGAGAAAATGGAGTAAAGCACATTACAGACAGAGTGCACGCGGGAACGGACTTGCCCCACACTGTCTCACCCCAGAATCACAGCTCCACACCCAGCCCTAGTGGCAGCTCCATGCCTGCCCTGCAGCCCCTCTCACCCTTTGCTCAGCCCCACATACCTCTGTTTGCCCCAAACACGTGGCAGCAGCACAGCTGCTTCACAATTTAGGGGTTTTCCCATGGGCTACAGCCAGGGTTACCCTTACATTTCCTTGTCTGCAGTGTAGGCAGACAAGTCCCACCTGGCCTTGGCCAAGAAGACCATGTTCAGGTCTTCTCCCTTTTCCAAGCTGCTCTGCTCCTAGAGCATGTGAGGCCTCCCCTCCCAGGCCCCTCCTGCTGCTAAAACATGGGATACCTCACTGCAGCTTTCCCCTCTGTCCCCATGGAGGCCACATAGCACAAAGCACTCGGCGCTCCACTGACAGGAAATTGGGAACAAAGCCTGGGAGGGTCAGGGCAGGGCCACTGTCAGGATGCTCCATGTGTTGCTCACCTGTCTGTCCTGGATTATAGATGGGCTTATCCATCTGAATGAAGGTGCCTGTTCCAGCCCTGCGGATCAGGACCTTTTTCTCTTCACTTGCACTGAAGTAGTGGCCATTGGAGATGCGCAGGTGCACAGTGGCCACCTCCTGGCTTCCTGCAGGTCGGGGCACCTGGGACACAAAACAGGAGAGCCACTAGGTTAGCAGGCATCAGAGCAGTGCTCTTCTTGCTTCAGCTGCACTGCAAGGCCAGGCTCTTTGCCATCTTACTCTGGAGGCCAGCATAGGGTGTCCCCTCAGTGGCTGAAGGCTAGCGGAAGCACAGGGAACAACGCTCAGCAGTTGGGATAGACCTTGAACAAGAAAAAATGGAGTCTGTTCTGACACAGAAATTTTGTTTACTCCTTCACAGGACCACTGTTAGAATCTGCATGGAGCAAGATGGAGAAGACTTAACTCAAGGGAAGAAAAGGTCTATGGTGATGAGAATTCCTAGAGTGTGAGGGTCGCATCCCATCTTATTATCAGTGCAAACTAAGAAAATAAGGATCATGAGTTTGGCAAATAAGAAAGATTTATGCTGAGCTTGTGTGTACACTCTCTCATGTCTTTCCTAGTCCTCCAGGACATTTTCAAGCCCAGAAAGAAAACTTGGAAAGAAGAAGACATGAGGGAAGCTGTCTGAGATTAGAGGTCTGACTCTTTCTGCATCACAGATTCACAAACAACACGCTGTGACAGTGAATCCACCTCAGGGGAGAGAATTATCTACATGACTGCCATTTGGGTGCTTCTGAGCTATCCACCCTCCTCAGAGCTTTGCTGCCTGGCCAGGCAGCCTTTCCTCAGTGTGCCACCAGGGTATCCCACAGGCAGAGTACCATGCAGACAAAGACAAGGAGCAAAGCCACCAGCTGCCACTAAACTCTCCTCCTGATTTTGCATTCACTCCTTTCCATGCCCTCTTATATGCTGTCTTCCTCATTCTCTCTTTCTTTGGTGAGAGGCAGATGAGCACGTTGTGAGCTGCCAGCTAGGGGTCCCTGCCAAGAATGATTCTGACCTGAAATCTGGTGCACTCAAAGATCCAGTCGTTCCGGACGACCTTGCGGTAGAGGCTGAGGTTGCCAGATGGGTGCACGAGAGTTAAGGCCACACGAATAGGCTTTTCAACCCCACGAAGGTCCAAGCATGCCCTCTGGGATGAGGGGTAGGGCAGGGCAGCTGGAATGATGATCAGGTACCTCCTACAGTGGGGAAACAAGATATCATCACATCCTGGGAGCCCTCTTGCCCACTCTTGGCACTAAAAGGGTGGCCTGAGGAAACAGGCCATCTCTCTGAGGCTAGGAAGTGCTGCTCTACTGGAGATACTGGGACAGATTGCCAGAGTGAGAACTTTGCACGGGGTGGGATGGAAGGTATACAGTTCATTTCAGATAAATACAAGATGAATACTTTCAGGTGACAGAACAGAATTTGCCCTTCTTGCTTTGACATGGATCCCAACTACCCTGACAGCAGATTGGTTCCTGCTTATCCATCCCCTGCCTTGCAGCCCTTTTCATTTGCCCTTCACTTTATCCTACACCTCTCCCTTCATCCCACCTCATACTGCACTCCCTCCCTCTTGTTCCCACCACCAGTGCTCACCTAGCTCTTGTACTGCAGAGATATCCATGGGAGAGGTTCCCACCTTCAGGAGGGCCCTGCATTCACAACAAGGCTCTGCACCCCACCCTGTGTCCAGCCCTTCCAGGAGGTGACTCACAGGGTCCCACAATCTCTCCCTGCTATCTTGGCCCCTCCCTCAGCATTCACAACTATCAATCGCTAGATTTTTAAATGGCACTTACGGTTGTGCCACTATCCCCAGGGTGTAGAGCAGGCAGCTCAGGAGGAAGGGAATCCACATTTTCATGGGAGAACCCCAAAGGGGTGGATTCCTTGGGAGGGCTGGTCAGGAGAGAAAGTAGGGTGCTGCTCTTCTCCTTCCAAAGTCTCCAGGACACCTGCTGTTGTTGCTGTTTCTCCCAGAAGGTAGACACGAAGCCCCAAGGTTTCCTTCCCTCCACCTCTTTCCTGCATTTATAGTGCTGCAGGCACAGGGCTGTACTGTCCAGGATGTTCCCCAGCCAATCCAAGTCCTTTTGGACTCCAGCCTCACTGCTCTCCTACTCCCCTGTGGATGGACCAGCGTCATTCAGACAAATGTGCCTTTTATTTTGCCAAACAGCGGCCTGTTTCCTGTTCACTGCACTGTCCCTGCTCCCTGAGCCAGTTGCAGCCCAAGTCCCATTGTTTTGCCTCTGGCTGGATTGTCCCATGACCCCTTGGCATGTGCACCCAGCTGGAGCTCACTGTGAACTCCTGTGGTCATACTGTCCCCAGGCTTTCTGAGTCTCTAGCACCCAAGGCAGGTCTCAGTCCTGAAATGGAGACCAGGCTTTGTACAAATTCAGTATATTTGCATAGCTCACTGCTCCTTCACAGAGGAGGAAAGCACAGGGAGCAAGCAGAGCTGGAGTCCTCACCTGGCTTCTGCCCTACAGATATTTCAGTTTGAAGAGAAAATTGAACAGCTGCAACTTACCCCAGCTGTATAACATTGCTCTGTGCTCCAGTTCAAGGCCTATCTGCTCACGCCCTCACCAGTGGAGGAAATGAGTGCTAAACATTGGTCAGGCAGGTCAAAATCTGCATGGCTGAAGTCCTACAGGGTCTTGCCTAGCTACCAAAAGGCTATGCTCGAGCCCTAGGTGACAGGAATACACACTATCTGGTTTGAGGTCTTCTTTCCACATGCTAATTTTATATATGTTAGTCCACTGATTGTACTGAACTTTTCCCTGAGTATCTTACCATAATTGGAAAGAGAATCTGGTTCTTGAAATTACTTATTCCCAAAATAAGGAAGTGCTTCAATTTTAGTATCAAGGTCATTTCATATCAAAATGTACCACATTCTTCAGTGCCAAACTGATCTCTTAAAGATGTAGGGCCTAGTAATATTTTCCCTTGCTTTAGTACAGGCTGACCATTACACGCAAACTAGGTCTGGGGGCTTTCTTTTACCCACTCATGCACACACACGTAATGGGCAGATACAACTCCTCTCTCTCCTTTCCCTCTCCATGGGCTTTGTTCAGGTCAGAGCTGCTGGTGCCAGCAGCTGGGAAAAATGTGTAAATGCACCTGGACAAACAAGCAAACAGGAACTGGAGCAAGAATGTGAATCATTCTGACACTAAGATGCCCTTCATTTCTTTCCATGGGTCTCAAAAAGTACAGGCAGTGCCTGTTGAACAATCCCAGCTGACATTCATTTGTTCACAGTAGATCCACAGCAGTTCCAGGGGACAGCCAGATCCCTCATAACAGCACAGGGGCTCACAATGGCAAAGGTATTGAGCGTCCTGATGCCTCCTGACTCCAGCAGCTGTTTTGTGAGAGCAGACATTTAAACACCTCTGAAGTTCTGGGCTTGGCACTGATTGGAAAGCTAAACCCTGAACACCCAATCCAATCTAACTCCCAATTAAACAGAATTAAATAAATGTAGGAGCAACAAAAAACAAATTGGCAGGCTTGGTGTGTGTGATTCATATGCCTCAGTCCTATCTCCGTCTCCTACTACCAGCACAGTGACCAGGGTGGGCAGGAGGCACTGGGGAAGGGAGCACCTCTGAGCAGGGCTCTGCATCCCCCAGGACTTGGTGACAGGACACACAGTACCTGGGTGCTGTCCTGTGCTAAGATCTTTCCCCAGCCCACAGATCCATTCATCAGCTGGCCCAGAGACAGGCAACAGGCACATCCATAGTGGATTTTTGTCCCTGGAAGGCAGCAGTTCTCAGTGCTCAAGCAGTGAGCTAATCACAAGCTAAATGGAAGGATGCACACCACCAAGCTCCAGCCTGAATCACCACAACCCCTCGACTCTGTGAAGGGTAAAAAAATGACTGGAATGTTTGACATCTGCTGCTCTAAGCAGAGAAGGGGATGTTTAAGCCAGAGAGATAAATAATAAACATATGTGATTTGTAAAAAAGTGGGGTTTTTTCCCCTGTCTAAAGTCTCTTGGAAGACAGCCACCTCCTTCCAAATGCTCTCTAGTAGCCAGACATCACAGGTATTACTGTTTAAATCTCATAAAGAACATTTTATAGGACACAGAAGAGTTCTTAAGAAAGTGGAATAGAAATTACAATGGATATTGAGTCAAAAGTGACACTATGTGTAATTTTTACACAGAGTGTGTGTACACATAAGCCTAGGAGTAACGAGGGGTTGTGTGTGACCTCCTTCTGCAGTAATGGGCTCCTGCATGAGCTACCCCTCATGGTGTCAGCAAGGGTAGGTTGGATTCCTGGGTATGTATAGCCACCACAGAAGTTGTTTTCCCAATAAACCTCTGTGCTGGGGATTTTTCCTCAGGCCTCTGCTTTGCTAAACTCTGCAAAACAGATTATAAGAACATGGTTGCATTGGCAGTGGTAGGTGGAGTTTCTCCCTCTATGCAAGACTCCAAGCTCTAGGCAGTGTATTCTCCAAATACCAGTAGCAGCTGTAGGCCTGACAGGCTCCAGTTGTGCTTTTTGATATCAGCAAGGACAGACTTTGCCAGTGGTAAAGGCAAGAGAGAGAGAAGACATTTGCAAAGAAAGCAGAAATATTTGCAAAATGTTTTTTATAAGTTTCAAAGAAAGCAATTAAAAATTCTGTTCTGCAGAGTTGAGACCTACATTGCTTATGGACTACTGAGGAAATGGAATAAAGAGAGGAGGAAAAGCACCTGTTTAAATAAAGGTGCAAGAAGAAAGTGACACCTGCAACATCAGCTCAGCCACATCTGGTGCTGCACAAGGTATTGCTACCATCCAGCTGCTCATGCTTTCATTCTAGCCCTGTTAAACTGCACATGAAGCACAGAGCAGGCTGTCAGCAGCCTGCCTTGCTGGCACATCTCCTCAGTGTGTTCACTCTCAAGCAAACAAACTTGAAATGCACATTCTTTGTCTCACAGACAGGACTTGCTGAGTCTTCATGATTACACTGGAGCATCATAGTTAAAATTTAAACATGCTTTCCAAATCCCTCCCATTAAACCACCACAAATCCCAGCCTTGCTGCAGGGTAAGGAGAGCTTTCAGGGCTATAACCAAATCCTGACCCTCAGCCCTCACCTGTCTTCCAGGCCTTCCACTCTTAAGCCTGTCTTTGCACTTAGCTATCACACTCTTACGGCCAGCTCTAGGGAGGGTCTGTGGAGACCTACCTGTTTATGCAGAGACTTGTCACTGTCAACCTAAAAGATCCATGATCACCAGCACTTAAATTGTGAGATTTGATTTTAAAAAGCAGTGATAGATGTTGAATTTTCGCATGCTGTTTGGCTGTTGAATTGCCTGTCCAGCTCCTTGTGGAGCAGCAAAGACCCTGCTCGCTTTCCTCGCTCATTAGCAGTGGGTTCAACCCCAGGGCACCACCCGTTCCTGACAACTCACGTTTAACTTGTCCTGCACAAGATCCAGCTCCACAGGAGGTACAGAAACTAAAACCACTCCCTTTCTGCTTTCTATGCCAGAAGGACAGAATCAGTCTGTGAGATACACAGCAGGGTACATTTACATCCACCATAAAGTGCATAAAGTGCACCAGCAGCCAAGACCTAATGGCTCAGCTACATCTGTGTGCAGTAGATGATGCCCAGTGGGATCAGTCTGCATGCAGGACTAGGAGTCCTCACCCCTTACTGATGGCTGCACAACACTGCTGGAGGAAATGAATGCCAGTGACACGGCTGACATACGGCGTTTGCTTCCGCTCACTCTTCCCAGGTAAACACTGCCACAGAGTCCAAACACACACCACAGTAGCCAGATTTGTGATTTGTATTTTATTTTCATTCTTTTTGCAAGCAAGAAAATCCCCAGATTAAAACAATCAGAATTAATCAGACACCCCAAAAAATTCACCAGGTAATGGCTGTCAGGATAAGCAGCATAGGTTAGGCTGGAGCTAGTCCTGAAATCCAACCTGAGATGTGTCCCAGCACCAAAATCCCAAGCCTGAGATGTGACTTTCCAGGTGTCTCATTATACCAGGAACAATAATGCAGCAGCCCCACTGTCCTAAGTCATCTTGCACTAGTGGGATCCCCATGAGCTGAAGCAGTGGACAGTAAGGAAGCAGTCCAAGTCCCTAGAGAAATGAAAGCAGAAGAGAGAGTAACCCAGAGAGCAAATAATATGACCCAAATTATTAACTTTGGGATGCTAACAGCTAAGGAGCACAGGCTCTCACTAAGGATTCTAAAGGAAAGGGTTTTTTTGTTTGATCCACTATCTTTGTTTTACTTCAGTCCCTCCCCAGAAAGATAAACTCACCATACCCAAATATAATAAGCTGAAACTAGTACCATGAATTCTGCTTAGGGAGTTTCAGGTACAGTCCTAGATGAAGGGAACATGCTGAATCAGAGATACACAGGGCTCCAGTGGGACACAGGGAAGTGGATGGGGTGCAGAGGAAGGTCAGTACAGGGGGCTGAGGAGGGGATTTGCACCTACCTCAGATGCAGAAGACATTATAGTCAGCCAGGGCCTGCTCCTCTGCAACAGAACAGGAGAGATCAAAGTTATCCTTGCACAGAGCCCAGTGCAAACACCCAGGCAGCCCTGGCACCCCATGGTTCCACACTGACCTGGGTTGTAGTAATCATAGACCCTGACATGGCCTGGCTTCAGGTTGGTCACCTCAATCTCCTGCTCCAGATGCAGGACATATGTGTCAGAGATATGGCTCAGCTGGGGAAGAAAATAAATGGCAGTTCACTTACGAGCAGTTCTTTTTATTCCTCACCTGAATTTGATCCTACTAACTGACAATAACAACTCTGTAGACTCAAACACTGGACTTCAAGATGAATCTTGAGTATCCTGATCTGCTAGCCCCAGTCCTGGATTCTCCCAACAAATCTGGCAGTGCCCTTTGCTCCTGCAGTTTCTCTAACAGCACAGACGTTACCTTGTCCAAGTAGATGGCAACACCTCCTTGTGTTTTCTCAGTTCTTCTCACTAAGTGTCCATGCTGCAGCTAGGGCAGAAGAGAGGAAGAAGCAATTTAGTTTTGTTTTTTGAAAGGAAATCGGGAGACATCCCAACAAGGTTTATCTAAGTTAGAGTTGGCAGATTCTCAGTCACTCACTTCTAAATGTAGTTTGGACTCTTATCTCTTCAGGCTGATTTCCCTGCAGGGCCACTCTGCTCCTGCAAACCCCACGGACAAGAGCCTAGGGTACTTAGCTGACAGGGGTATGCTAAGCTGATTGGGTCAGAAGTATTACCATCCTCAAGACTCAAAGAAACTGCCAACAATATGTGTTCAAGTTTGTTGTGTGGCAGAGGGGAAGGGATGGTGAGATTGCTCAAGGAAGAGACAGGCAACACCTTCCTATACAACCTTCTCCTCTCCTTGGGCACAGATGGTCCCACTGACGCCACATCCCCACCCTGATTCCACATTTCTTACAGACACCCCGGATTCTGGAGCCAGGGCAAATCCAGTCAGTAAGGACACCTCCAGAATCACCATGTTGGAAGTGGATTTCTTCCCATTGTACCTGGGGGAGAAGATTAAAAAGAGAGTCTCTGGGGGAGAACATTAAAAAGAGAATCTCTCCCACCTTTCCCTTCCCTTTACCACCAGTCCCTGTGTACAGTGCCCTGAGCCAGGCAGCCCAGCCAGGGCTGGGGCCAAGGCAGTCACTGCTTCCTCTCACAGGGTGCAGAGGATGGCTGCACTGCTCTGAGCGTCCCCAGTCTGAGCTGACCACTGCACACCTCTCTCCAGCAAGAGCCAAGGCTCTCCACCTGGCCCTCCTGCTGAAACTGCCTGGTGCCTCCGCTGCAGCCAAGAAGCACCCCTCAGCTCTCCAGCCATGCCCAGCTTTCCTTCTCAAGTGGGACAAGATTTTTAGAGTCACCTGACATCAACATGGACAGTAACAGAGCGTGTATTGTCCTTGGTGCAATTGACTGGCTCAGTTTTCACTTGCAAGGCAAAGGATGTTGAGTCTTGTGGGGAGGGCGTGTTGTACCTCAGCACCATCTGCAGGGAGAGACAAAAAGACAGACTAAGACATTGATAATTAGCTTGATATCATCTATGACACCTTTTTTTTTTTTCCCAGTGGCTACTTGACTCCTCAAGATTGGACCCCAGACAGTGAATGGATAAATGATATGCAGTAAGCACACTCGTCCCAGTACCCAAAATAAAGGTCACTCAGCTTGGAAACCTTCCACGGGCTCCTTCTCAGACTTTCAGCTGAGACTGTGCAAGTCAGACACACAGCAGTGGGACCACTATAAAACATTTTCATCTTCCAGTACTCTTGAGAGCCGTGGAAGCACCATGGTCCTATTTGGGAGGGTTCTGTCTGTTTCCTCCCACACACAGGTTTATTGCATTGGCACCAAGCTGGGATTAAAGCACAGTCAATTGCACATTTCCTTCCACAGAGGTGCAGCAGAGTTTTGGTTTTGACAAGATGAGGAGATGAAGGTGGTCACAGCAGGGTCTGTGGGAACCTACCCGAGTAAAGACACAACAGCTGCCGTGGGCCTGCACCAAGAACTTGCCCGGGACCTCTGTCAGTGCCGCCTCCTGCACCAGCAGCCGGTTCTGGTAGGAGACTTGGAACTTCTTCCCAAAGCCTCCATGGGACCTCACCCTCACCTCTGCATCCCCCTGTGTGCTGTGTGTCAGTGCTGCATACTTAGCCAATGCCTGCAAAGCCACTACTGTGTCCTGCAAAGGAAAACACAATTACATTTGTATCTCTGACATCCAGAGACACTTGAAAGCAGCATCCTGAGGAGCTCCACATCCAAGGGCTCCTTTGCCCAAAGCATTTACAGTTGCATACATGGTGTGCATATCTTGCAGAGGTTCTTTCTCAAGAAACATCCCCTTCCCTGGCCATGAGTTACCTGTGTTGAGGCAAAGCCTCCATAGGCATTCTGCTGCCTGGTGAGCCAGGCCACAATGCCAGAGGCCATGGTGAGGTCAGACTCTGTGACATTTGGCTTGGAGAGCAGGGCCAGGAGGACGTAGGCTGTCAGCTCCACATCCACAGACACTGGTTGTGACCAAGGGCTGGTACTGGTTCTGGGCTTGGAAGACGTCTGACTCCAGTGGATCTGCCCATCTGGAAAAGGAAGGTAGTAGAGGGAATCTTGAGGGATGTCAGGGAAGAACTCCTGTGGCCTAGCTTCCTAGACTCAGTGGCTTGTGTCTGCAGAGACCATTGGGTAAACACCTTTTGGTTGGGTCATCACATCATCAGGGCAGCTGAAAATCAATGTATTTTGCAATACCTAAAATTCTCTATTCCACACCAAGGTGACATATAAAAACTAATATGCCAATAATCTGCATATGCATTACCTCCCAGTTGTCCAAATTCTGTATTGCCTTGTTTGCTAGGTCCACTAACTACCAGACAGCTGCCCACTGGCCAGCCCTGAGAGTCAGGGACTAACAAGACATGGGGCAGCTTGCTTTCCTCTCTGGCATTTTGCAGTCCTGCACAAGAATGCCCAAGTCTCCTAAACCCCAACCTCCACTTCAGGCACCAGAAAAGGACAATAGATCTGAAGGAAATCAGCGCCCACACCATAGTGTCAGCAGCACACGCCATGAGCTTGTTCAGTGGATGTCTAAAAACTCTCCTTAGTGAAGGGCCTAGAGGGTGAGGCTGTGGTCCTCCCAGGCTGCACCTTACCAAGGGCTCAGAAAGGTCACCTGTCCCTTGTCTGATGTTCCCCTGGCACCGAGGCCCCCATACCTGCTCTGATCGCCTTTCGGCCAAGCACATCGAGGAGCTCTTGGGTGCGCTGAGAGTCTTTAGCCAGGGCAAAGGTGTAGGCCAGCAGGGCCTGGGTGTAAGTGCTGGCAGCCTTGGGGAGGGCAGGAGCGATGCAGCCCAGAGCCCTGCGCACCACCGTGCTCTGCAGGAGAGAGGGACACGCCACTGGTCACACACAAACCCCTGGCAGCCAGGCAGACCCTGGGACACAAGCAGAAGCATGCACACGTTTCTGTGCCAGCACAGAAAGCACCCCACTCGTTCATTCACTCAGGTGACTCTGTGCCTGGACCTGCACTTTCTATCAGCAGTAGCAGTGTCTTCAGCCCTTGATAGAAAGTGCTTGACAGACCTCTCCCCTGAGCTGGTTTTGGGCTTCAGCAGTGCTCTCTCAATGAAATAAACACCTTTCCTGAGGGAATAACACCACCATGTCTTACTTTCTCAGTCCAAACACAGCAACAGCAAAACCACACAACTGCTAATGAGCACACATAGCCTGCTGAGCAGGGCGGCTGTGTTTAATTCATCTTCACAATGAACAATTGCATTATGGTGAAAAAGGATGACCTGAAGGATGTATATTGCCAGAAGGCAATTTCCATCTGTTTTGCTTTTTTTTCCCCTAAGCCCACTGCTTTCCCTTCCACTGAAAAACATTGCTTTTTCACTTACTTTTCTGATTTCCAGAGAACTTCACTCCTCAATGTCTACAACTGTGTTTCTCCATCAAGTTAATTGGTTTTTTATTTGCCTGTACCATAGCCTAGTAACTAGCTACAATCCTTAGCACTTGTAAGAGCTCCCTCTTGTTTGTCATTACTTAAGAATGCAGTTCCAGCTGCCCTACAGCACTCCTCTCCCAGACTTCTGCTTTATTTGTGAAGCTAAACCCTATTAGGAGTTACATTATGTCTGTTTACTTGACTGTGGGAGCAGATCCACCCACCTCAGGATCAGCCTTCAGCTGGGTAGGACCAGCAAGGGGATGGCAGGTGGAGGGAGCAGGAATGAACAGCTCATTCCTGGGAAATGGCCAACGTGGTATCTAGCCAGTGGTTTCCAGTATTTTAACCTCACCTTCTTCCTGACAGGGATGTCCTTCTCAAAGAGAGAGTTTTTCCTGAAAAGCTGTAAAATCTTCCTCACTCAATTACTTTGCCCACAAGTCCCTCCAAGGCACTCTGTTGCCTGCCTCAAGTTACCACTAAGCTCATTAAGATTCAGATCTTAAGGCAAAAGCATGGCAAAGATTCCCAGTATTTACCTCTGGTGTTGCTCCTGCCTCCAAGTATGCAGCAGTGATGTAGGCAGCCAAGGGGACTTCCCCATCTACACCTCCCTAAAAAAAGCATAGACATCCAAAAAGCTGGGAAAAGTAATAGGCAAATACTGGAGCTTTTCAGGAGAGGTCTCACCTATCCCTGTCTTGCTCCCTCTCAAGAAAGCACTACAACACAGGCAAGTGAATTTAAACAATTACCAGCACACTTGGCAAGAACTGCTTGGTGCTGTCCTTCAAGGTGCACTGGCCTACCTTCATGAATGTGTGGAAAAGTTGTCCCACGTTTTTGAAGCAACCACTGGGAAGCTGATGGAATTCCAGCCAAGTGAGAGCAGCTTGGATAATCTGGTTGTCCAGGTAAATGTATGGCTTGGCTTGGACAAAGCATTTAACCACAAATGCAGTCAGCCTGATTGAGGAGAACAGAAAAAAAGGCATGAAAAAAGGAAGAGAGAATCAGAGAGAGGTGGAGTGCATCAAAGACCAGGAAGAATGAGTGGAAAGAAAGAATCTAAGCAGAAGTTGAGGAAAAAAAGGGGGAGTTTGAAACTGGTGGATCTCTCTTTACCTATTGTGCTATTTCTAATGTGCTGGTTCAGGATCAGTTCATCCCCGGGATTGGGGTGCCCTAGTCCACAAAGGGCACAATAGGACAGCAAGGGTTCCATGCTGGAAGCAGAAAGCTGCCCACCTCCTGGCTGTCAGAGAGCAGGTAGACAGCAGGGAGAGAGCCCAGGGCTTACCAAGTATTACCATACTCATCCTTGGTACCAAATTCACTGTAGGAGCCATCAGGGTGCTGATACTGCAGCTGTATCTGGTACCCTGGGAAGCAGGATAGGACATGAGTGCTCACAGTGGTATTTGCAATGAAATCGCTGTGCGGGGATGGGATGGTTGAGTGCTCCAGGTGGAAGGGGAGTAGGAACCTGGGACTGTTGGACACAGGGGAAGGCAGAGGGGCAAGGTGGGTCTGTTGTACTCACCATTGCGCAGGAATCCTGTTGCCCTGTCCTTGATCTCAGGGCTCAGCTGCCTCGTCTTCTCCAGGTACTGCAGCACATAGACAACGGGGGCAAACAGCACCATGTTCTGCTCCCCACAGCCGTGGGGCAGCTGCACCAGGTGATCCAGGTTCTGCAGTGCCATCCCCATGAGGTCCCCTGAGACAAAACATAAGCACCCTGACCACCTCCTGGGCAGTAAGATTCACCTCCTCCTACCTATGACCATTCCCAGCAGTGCACCAAGCAAGGTAGGCTCAGCACAGCAGTGTGGGGACACCTCTGTCCAGCCACCTTTTCAGTTCCACTGTGCTCTTCATATGAGCTGTACACATTCCCATCCTGGCAGGGAAGCTCATTAACACAGCACTGTCTCCCTTGCTGCATGTTTTAGGTTGTCAGGAATCAGGAAACACAGCCACACACATGAGAAGAATATAGCAGTGGAGCCTTGGAAACCTCAGAAGTGGTGTGGGGGGGAATTTGGGCTTTCCTAGGGGTAAACTCAGAGTTATGGGATGTGCAAAGGTACTACCATAGCTTAGCTCCTTACCAGTTACTGAGACGGTGGCTCTGACTGAACCTTCAACCACATTTAGAGGCAACACCAGGGACACAGACTCCTCTGCTGGATTCCCTGACACCAGTCAGGTAAGGTGTGGGGAGAACAAAAAGAAAGATATTCTGATGAAAAAAGCCTACAAAATCCCCAGAAATGTTCAAGGCTGTCCTGATAACTTCCCATTTTCCTGTCACAGAGGCTGTAAATCACTTCAAAAATCCACGTCCCATTCCACCCTTAATTTCCTCCATCCACCTCATGGTAACTGTGCTGTCCTAACACCCCTCTTTATAAAGAGGTTGAGAGGATTTTCTCCTGGAAACCCTCAGGGGTCAAAGTCACCTATTTTTCTCCACAGATGTTACTCCATCTCATTTAAGATTTCAATTGCAGGCTTGTTTTCTCAATGCTCCTCATGCTCTCAAAATCAGCTGATGGCCCCATCATACACCATAAAATTCAAGACAGGAACAGAAATCCTAAGCCATGTCCTCCAGCCTCACCATGTTCAATAGTGTGGTTTTATTTCCACAGGTGAAAAAGGCCTCAAGCTGTCACACCAGTCCCAGGATGTTGATGGTTAAAGAGCAGACCTCCCCATATCCCTGCCTAGGAGAAAGCCCTAGCTGGCACCACAATTAGAGCACACTTCTGTAGCTTCATCATGCAGACAGAGAAAATTGTTCAACAAGTGGAATTAGCCAGAAGGTGGTTAGGCAGGAAGAGGGGGTTGAACAGGGTGAAAGAAAACAATCTATCTACCTTTTTCGGGACACAGGATGGAGCTGTGAGCCTTTTCTACCAACACTCCCTCTGGCTGTTGGAGCACATAAAAGTAGCATTTTAATGAGCACTCAGGGGAGAAACGGGATTACAAGTGGATTAGAAGAAGGTATGTTCAGAATCCTGGTTCAGGGTGGACAGTCAGCTGCAGTATCATCATTATCACAGAAAAATACAAACTACTTTCAACCATTTTCACTTCAGGTCAGAAACCAGCATGCATTTTCAGAATATCCTAAATTCTGAATATCTGTGAAAATGGTGCTGTAAGATTCAGCAGAGAACTCAAGAGGCAAGGACATAAAAGAGTGTTTAAAGTTTCCCATGGTATGAAGTGGAGGACATCCCTTTACCTTCTACATCCATTAGCCCTCATGGCTGAACCCAGCTCAGGCCCTGAGAATAATTGCACATTTTGAATAGCAAGGGGTAACTCCCAAAATTAACACACACAAAATCTGGGCATTGTACAAAGCCTACTTTGAGGCTTAGGTAACAGAACAGCTTGACTGACCCGGACTTGAATGAGTTTGGTGATCGCGTCTTTCTGTCCTTGTTTTGGGACAAATGGTATCTCCTCACCACAGAGCTCTTTAGAGGCCACAGCCTCTGTGCTGAGGGTGATGTTCACGAGCCCTGCAAATAACACATTTTTAGGTGCATCAGACACTTTCTGAGGAAACACTTCCTGTTAATACAATAGACATCACCTGCTAATAACAAAAAGTTTGATCAGAGCCCTGAATGTTTCTGTACCTCCGAGCACAGGCTTGTGAGTAACCATGACCACAGGATAAGTGCAGAGCACTCTGGGTAACAGAGCAATCAGCTCCTCACTCTATGTCAGCTCTTACAAAATGCCTCCACCTTGGTCCCATCCCTTCCCAATTCCACCACCCCACCTCCCTGTGCTTCTCACCCAGCTGCTCAGCTGTGACACTCCACTGAAAGGTCTTGGCTTCCCCAGCACACAAGCAACGGCTGTAGACACAGTCTTTGCATGTCTTCAGCTGGAAGTGTGCAGACTCCTCCAGGGTCACTTGGATCTGAAGGGGCAGAAGGGATGGCAGGTGGCAATAAATAAACACCAACAACACAAAAAGGAAGCCTACAGAGGGTGGAAGTAGGGGTGAAGCCTGAGAGGAATATACACAGATTGTTTGATTAGCCAGGGATCAGGCTGGGAAAGCTAATAAGTGTGTCTGTGTCTGTGCTTGGGATTGCCCCAGCCCACGTGCAGGACCTTGCACTTGGCCTTGCTGAACTTCATGGGCTTTGCACAGGCCCAACTCTCAAGCATGTCAAGAGCACTTCCTTATTTTTCTTTTTAAAAGTGGAGTTAATGTTTTCCCTTTTCCAGTCAGAGGGAAGGTCACTGAATTGCCATGCTTTCTCAAAGGGGATTTGGAACTGGATGATCTTTAAGGTCCTTTCCCCTATGATTCTATGATCACAGGCCACAGGTGTCAGCCATGTCCCACTTTCCTTGCAGAGGCTATCAGGTCTCACTTACCCTCATGCATTGCTGCAGGTTGTTGAAGACTGTGGCCTTCAAGTTGAAGGTCTCACCCTGGACCACAGAAGATGGCAGTGGCAGCTCTACAAGAAAGGGCTTGGAAACAATCAACTGAGAGGCTGGAGCAAACCCAAAGCCGTTCCGTCCTGTGCAGAACATTCCTGCTTTCCATTCTGTGATGGTGTCAGGCACAGTGACAGTGATACTCTTGTTCCCACTGGGGCTGGAGAGAAGTGGACAGCAACAGAAGCATTTAAATGAATGATGCCACACCAGGTGACCTGCTCTGTGTTCTTCTCTGCAGAGCACCCCATCACCTCAGTCCAACACCTACTGAACTTGCAGCATTGCAGGGTTACAAGCAAGTTCTTGTAAAAGTGGGGACCCCACCTCAGGTTCTTATATCAACAGAACATTTGGGTCAGTGGGTTACATGGCTGCAAGATGCCATCAATCACAGGCAGCACTTCACCTTTACACATCTAAAAATGGCTTACAGATGTCAGCAGTCTTATTTTCCTTGGCCTAGAAATAGGAAACCAGAAACCAGAAACCAACAGAGCAACAGGACCAGCAGCAGTAGGGCTTAGCAGATGAGGTTGATCCAGCCATTCTCTGTCCTGTGAAACACTGCCGGCTTAAAGCCCAACATGAGGGCAGGGCAGAGACTTGTCCTGTGCACACGTCACAACTTCTGAGAGGAGTAGACTGTTCTGCGGCTGCCACCACAGCCAACACAAAAAGCAGATATAGCTAAAGGTACTAGTATTATTTGGCTTATTTCACCATGCATGTACAGGAAGGCAACACACACAACACAGAAAGTTTTGGTGGCTCAGATCAGGTTGGTGTACAAAAACACCTGCTGCTAGGGGTGAAGGCGTGGATGTATCCGTAAGGACAGCGGAGGTAAGAGAGGGCAGATGTTGGTGGGAAATATGCTCAGGATCT
The DNA here is from genome assembly GCF_024509145.1 of Vidua macroura. Taxonomy (NCBI): domain Eukaryota; kingdom Metazoa; phylum Chordata; class Aves; order Passeriformes; family Viduidae; genus Vidua; species Vidua macroura. The sequence goes on along the minus strand of NC_071572.1, from coordinate 75,383,222 downwards.
GGCCTGAGCATATTTCAGTCTTCAGAGAACACACAGAAAAATCTTGAAGTCTCAGATGAAAAATCCCCAAAAGCTCTCTCAGCAGACCCTGTGTACACACTGGGCCTTTCTCACAGGACACAATTTTCAGTCCTGTGAAGGACTTCTATGGACATCAGCTCCCCTGGATACCAGGATACATCTGCAAGCACATTTTGGGAAATGCAAGCTCACAGGACTACCAAAAGCAGAGCATAGGCAGTAAACTAAGCTGGTTTGCTGCTCCTCGTGCTTTTCTTTCTTCCTATGCCAGCCACCTCTCACGGATGACCAGCAGTTCTAGTAGAGGAAAATGCATTTCATGAACACACCAGCTCCAACAATGAACAGCATACAGGTATGAGCCCCATGATGCATGTCCTTAAGTGTCTTGCACAGCTGCCTATGATCTAAACTCAGCTGCATCTGCTGCCACTCCCAGCCACACAAAATGACCCAGACTAAACCCCGACTGCTCAGTTTACTCACCCCACAGAATACAAATCCCACAACCAGGTTTGGTGAAAGTGCTTGTGTGCTTTCTCCTCAGCTGCATAAAAAGGTGGAAACATAGTGGGCTGATAGGTTGATGTCAGATGCTCTGTTGGAAACAACAAAAACCTATAGTCACCACAGGGTCCTCAGGTCCTGGTTAAGAGAAGAGGAGCTCCAGCACACAGGCTGCTGCAAAGGCAGTCAGCTCTTGGGAAGCACGGAAACAGAACAAAATGTGATGTCCCAAATTTTGAAATCCCTTGCCTCATTTCAAATGCCAGAGGTGCTTTGGGCTTTACTTGCATGTGGAGGCACCATGGGACAGGCAACATTTCCCTCACTCCACAGATAAAACCTGGGATCCATACATCCCACTAACAGCCCTCACATAGCACAGCAGGTTTAGGGACAGGAAACCCTCTTTCTCCTTCATTTGCACTTACAGTAAGTGCTGCCTCTTGGCTCTAACCCAGGACTGCTTTCACACGAAAGACTAAGCCTCCCATGTAAGAAGAAACTGCTGTCAAATGCTTACTGTTATACACTTTATGGGGCTGGGCAAACGTCAACATGGGCCTGGAAATAGACATTCCTCTTTCCTGCAGCATAGTTGTCAGTGGAGTGGTTGGACATACTCTGGGTTTCTTGATATTGGTGTTGGACATAATTTTCAACCCCATTTCCTGTAGGAAAAAATTAATCACCAGAAGATTGCCCTCTCCCCTCTGCCCTTGTGCTTTCCTGTCCCTTCATGCAGTGGGGCTTGGCTGTCCTCTGTATTCTCTTGCTTCATTTTAAGAAGGAATAATTCAGATTCCCAGCAATTGGCAAATAAGGTCTTCTAAGGTAATTCATCTGGCCTGAGTCAGCCAAATTTATTCCTTTTCAAACATATGGTCATTTGGGTACTAAGCCTTCTCTGCCTGCAGGGTGCAATTGCTCATGCTATGAAGATTAAACAAATTGTGTGAAATCCAATTAAAGTAATGAATAATCCTTGGCATCCTGAGTCACACAACCCAAGTGTGGCAACCACACAATGATTTTTCCTTATACATTTCAAGTCACCTATTCAAATAACAAGTGAGTTACAAGGGCCTAAACTGCACCTGTTCACTGCCCTGTCTGCAGCATCATCCCTTGGATATTGGTAAAGTCAGGGGCCACATTTCCCTCAGTTCATGAATGATCTCAACCCACCAAATCAACCATTTTTACCCTGAATGCCGTAAACACATCAGGCTCATCAGAATTTGGGAACCCACATGAACGATCATCTTCAGACACTTGGTGAGGATACCTGGAGTTATAAACAGATGGGAACAGCCCATAGATCTGAGAAAGCAAGAGGGGAAAAAAAATCAGTGCACATTAAACCTGGCATTCCCTTCCTCTTGCACATCCAAGGCCTGTTTGAGTTGCTTCTGGCTACTGTGTATGAACGCATGCCAGAAAGCTGTCACTCTTCCTAAGCTCTCCTCTGATAGTGCCAGCACAGAAGCTGTTTTACCACTGAGTGACGCTCGACCTCTTCCTTAATCCCTAATCCCTACCCATCCACACTGGAGCACTGCTGATCCCTCCAGTTTCCTGGAGTTAAGTTCTGCACAGGTGGCCTCCCTCCCGCCTGGTGTCAGGAGGGAAGGGAAAAAGTCAGAGCAGGCTCACTCACCGAGTGGCTGCTCAGTTCTTTTCCTGGCTTCATCCAAAAGGCACTTGGATCCGCAGCCCAGACAGCACACGTGGAGCCAGGAGCTGCCTGCAGGCGGAGGCCAACCTGTGAGCCAGGAAGAGTCTCTGGCGTTGAGAAGTTCAGCTCCACCTGGATGGGAAGAATGCAGGCAATGCCTGAGTGACATTGCTAAGGGTGGCCACCCTACCACTTCCCAAGCAGGGAAGGGACTGATAATGAAGAGAGTTTCCAACGACCTGCCTTGGACAGAGAGCCAAGGAACCTCCCAAGAACTCCCAGAAGGTATTTAAAAAACACCACACTGAGGTTCTAACAGGAAAAATGCCGGAGGGGAAGCCATCAGCGTGCACATGGAGACATTTCCATGTCAGAGCACAGTTCTCTCTTCTTTACCCAGCAAACCAGCCAGCCCTGGTCACACACCTCACAGCTGTCTGTTAAAAATCACCATCTTCTGGGGCCCCAGATCAAAAATAAGCCTAGTCCTTATCTCCAGGCTCTTTGTGGGATTGGCCTCCGTTTCCTGAAACGCCTGCTGTTCTTGATTGAATCTGACTGTCTATGGCAGACAAACAGCTGTGGAGCTGTGGAGCAGGAGTAATGCCCTCTCAGAAATTCACCTTTGGAGTGCAAAACACAGCCAAGAAAGCAGATTCCCAAGGATGTCACAATGGCCAGATGTACTCAGACCAGTCTGGATGGCCAGTAAAATCCACTTCTTCCATCATTCACTTTCAGATGTCATCCCAATACCACATACTAGCAATTCTAATTGTCTGCTGCAGCAGCAGAGCAGCCCTGAGCTCTCCTGAGAACCACACAAATGACCTGTGCTGGGCTGGATTATCTATGATCCCACCAAGCTGAAGTTGCCTATGGAGACAGACAGCAACTCTCTGCCTTTCCCAAGCATTGCAGCAGCCCCCACAATGCTGAGCACACACTTTCTGCAAACATCACAGCACACCTCACCAATCACAAACTGCAGTTCGTGTGACAGCATCACACACAGGATCAGCCACACACAGCAACACAGCTCTCCTTTCATTGCAGCAGACACGTCCCTGCTCACACATTTAGTCATAGCCTCAGACACAAACCCTACCTTGTTTCTGAAACATGTGGAGACACTGAAGATGGCAGAATCAGCAATGATTTTTCCATTAGGGAAGATGACATAAACAAGAAGTCTTGGAGCTGGGGCGTAGGTCAAGCTGAATGTAAGAGGGATGGAGAAGGAGCCTTCCAGCACTAGGTGGAGAAGAGAGGGAGTAAGAGGAAGTAGATTGGTAGTGAAAACAGAGTCTGATCAGCTTTGCCATTCTGCATGTACCTGCTTAAATCCTTTCCTCCTTTACTGAAGTTTTTCAAGACCAAAGAGATTTCTGGAGACTGCTGAAACAATCAGCACATCTCTGGATCCGGTATTCAAGACCAGCAAAAGATTTTTCTGTTTATTGTCTTGGGGACACTTTGGAGTTCAAGCTTGTCTCCACAGAGAGTAAGAGCCTCAGATATCTTTCAAAGCCTCCTCTCACCCAACATCTCCTATCCCATCACCAACGAAGCAGCAACCTTGTCCCAAAATATTTATAATTTGGGATTTAAAAAAACAAGAGCTGGAGAAATAGTCAACAGTGGGTCAACAGTCATCAAAATTATAAACTGTGGCATCCTAATGACCCAGATTATTTGTAGGCACAGTTGCTATGGAGGGTAATGCTACAGTTTCATGCTGCTTGCAGGAGCAGCAGCAAAAGGAGACTTGACGATAAGAGAGGATAAGCCCATGGGCTGAGAAATGCTGAGTATTCTTCTCTTGGTACAAAGCAGGAGGGCAAAGGGAACATGAAATCTGGAAAGGCACAGTGCTCTGATGCAGCACACGAGTGGTGAGCCACCCCTGCATTGCAGGAGGCTTACACCACTTATCCAAATAAGAGTGGATGCCACAGACCACTGAGTGCTTGCTAGACATGACACTGGGGAGTGCACTTACTTCTTGGCAGCCCAACCCAAACAGTCTGCTGACCTGCATGGACTATCCCTCTTTTCCCTGTGACCTAAAAAAGAACACAGAAAGGAATGCTCACATAGTCCCATAGCCTTTGAGATCACTAAAAAGATCAAAGTAACCCTGAAATTAAATTGGGAGATTAAATGGGGGTTGGGGGAGGAATATTACCTTTATTTGCTCTCTAGTAAGCTAGAAAGGAGAGCTCAGGGATGAAGTGATGTGGGAGAGGACAGGTAAGGCAAATACCTGCCCCGCACCTGTGCAGAGCCTAAAAGAAAGGTTCTGTCTTTGTTGCTATTTGTTACTGCAGTACCAGAATCAAAACCAGGATCCAGTTCCATGCTGATTGAAGGAACTCCCTGTCCTGGCCTAAGCCAAGACTATCAAATACCAGGCTTGAACCTCTAAGAGATGCTGATCTTGGGCCTTCAGCTGTCACCCACTAGTGATTCCCCAGAAACTCACAAAGTAGGAGAAGATGACGCGCTTGGGCCCGTGTTCCAGGTCTTCCTCATAAATTCTGAAGTCCACGTGGACAGACTGCGTTTTACCACAGGGCATTGTCTCTGGCACACGGATGATAGAGAGGAAGCTCCTGCTGTTGCTGTAGAATGGATGTATGAAATAAGAGGCTCGCTGGTAACTCAAGTCAACTGTCCCAGGCTCTCTGTCTGAATCTTGATGCAGGACACTTGCCTGGTGAGACAAAAAACCAAACCAGTTCATTTCTCTAGTGAAACAAGTCAGCTGCAAATCACCTTTGCATGATGATCTGAGCAACGCAAATGACATGTCTCTCTGTGGAGAGCTTATGAGGAAAGCAACCAGGACCTGAAGAATAAGCTCTCAGAGGGAGAGCCAAGATCTCAGCCAAGATCTAGAACATGCTAAAGTGTTTCAGGTTTGAGTTACTCTCCTGCAGGAAGGAACAAGGAAAATGTCTGTGGGGCAGTAAATAGCTCTGACATGCACAGATACCCCTGCCACAAGACACACCCTTCCTCACTTACCTCCAGGGAGGCCAAGGTGCTGTTCCAGGCAGAGGTGTCCAGGCTAAATACAGCTGTTCCAGAATCCCCAGTGATGTACTTCTGCCTAAATTGCTGCTCAGCGCAGTTTACTACAAGGAGGACTTCTTTGTTCTTCAGTGCTTTGCCTTGGTAATCAATTACTTTAATCTGGAAATATCATGGGGAGCAAGAGAAGTGCAGAAGAATCTAATTAGCAGACAGAATCTCTGGTTTCCCCAAGTCAGGAGCAGTGTTTCCAAAGACAGCAAGATCACTCTTTCAGTCACTAATAATTTTATCAACACTGCCACTGCTCCTGTCATATTACCACTTGCACTACTATGTTCATTCACGGAATCACAGAATGGGTAAGGTTGGAAGGGATGACCCTTCAAACCAGAAAGGGATCACCCTTCCAACCCTTCTGACCCACCAGAAATGGGTCATCTTGTCCAACCTCCAATGCTCTCCACTCCTTCACAGCAGAAGACTTCCTGGCTGCTGAAATTCCAAATGTTTGTGTTTGCACCCCACATATTCAAGCCCATAGCTGCTCCCCTTCATGGGTAATTTGGTAAATGGCAGTCTTGGGTGTTATTCTGACACTGGACAATTCCAGAGTTTTGTCTCTGGGACTCATGTCTGCCCTCCCAAGCCCCTGGCTAGAGATGGAGTCAGAAAAGTCAGTAAGTAAAGGTTACTGTGAAAAACTGCTCAGAAAGAAGCGAAACTGGGAATTACCTTTCCTCTGTACATCTGTCCAGTGTGGTAGTAAGAATTCACATCATCAAACAATACCATCCCGCCAATTCTGGAGATAAGTAATTTGTGGGAAGCATTGACCTGTATCTCTGAATGAAAGCAACAAGACAGAAATATGAGAGAGGGAGCAAGAAAGCCAAGCACTCCTCAGCAATTTCCCTGCAGAGTGACCCACTGGTAATATGGATGGACATGTTCAGCTGCACACATATTTCACATCCCAATGGTGATCTGCCCAAGATTCTGGGTATCTGATCTTTCTCCCATTTAACTTCTAGCTTTTAGAGAGCCTCACCACCTGACACCACACTCGGAGTGAGTGTGTCACACCATCAAGAGCTGCTGGCTCTATCTGTGAGGTTACATAGCAGGCCCCAATGGGCTCAGAAGGCTCAGATCCCTTGCTAGCCTGAAAGTCTCTGGTGCTTTTGGTCAGATTAGCACACCTTCACCTTCCTCCTCCCAGGCACCAGAAATTCCAGAGTTACCTGTGGCATCCTCCACCAGCGAGGCCTCTGCAACTATGCTGTCCCGATAGTACCGAAAGTCTCGGCTGAAGGAGGACAGGCTCACATTGGTGAAGAAGCAACCTGCCTCATCTGTCTGAAAGTACAGAGAGCAGAAACAAGGTCTGAGCGAGGCACTTGAATTAGAAGTTACGGAAGTGGCAGAGGAGCAGCAGCACGAAACCCCTGCTCTCAGGGTGCTTTTCCTTTTGGCATTGCAGCCCAGGATGTGGAGCAGGCACATGATGAGGCTCAGTCACAATCATCAGGCACAGCTGCTGAGAGGCAGCACAGGTAGCAGTAGCCAAGCAGCCAAAACAATGGGTTAACATTGCTGTTACTTCAGCTAAAGGACCCAGCAGCCTTGTGTTACCCTGAGGCTGAGCACAAATGCCTCTGAATATGGCTCAGCTCTTCCTAAGCATCTCACCTGGTTGCTGAATTTGTAGCAGAGATCGGGTTTGGAAGCACTGGGCAGGAACGGGGCTATCTTCTGACAAAGGCTCACATGAACCATCCCCTGGATGCTTTTCCCACGAGTGTATCTGTTTGGGGGAGCAGGGAAGGGAAGAGACAGTCACACACAGTGGGAGAACATATGGCTTGCTTTGCATAGCCCCAGAGATCACTCACTGCAGGATATTTACAATATAGCACAAGGGTGGCCACCATACAGCAGGCCCAGGAGTCCTGACCCAGCAAGTAGGGCCAGGCCAGGGCTGTGCAGTGTTGGGAGATCACTTTATGATATTATTAGCACCAAACGAAATTATTTTTGGTAACTAGAGTGTTGTAGGTACTGACTGCGCTATATATCAGCATCACCTGCAACAACCCCAGGATGTGCTGAAGGCATTCATCATCTTATGAGCAGAAACATGGGTGATTAAGAAAGTGCCTTCTATTTAAAAATCACCTTTATATGGGGCTAACTGTAACATTGTCCTTGGATCACACCTGGGGAAATTCCTTTTCGCCTCCCTCTAGTTTCCATTTGAGCATAATCTGGAAAAGCTTCCCATCATTTCCCATGAGTTTGTTCAGCAGGGAGATGAACACCACATATCTGCCATGACCAGTCCCACAAACAGTTGCTTGTCAAAGGGTAGACTGTTCCCTCAGGTTTTGTGTGTGGAGATTTGTGAAGTGGTTTTAGAAAAGAGGCATTAGAGTATCTGAATGATAGTTACAGGAATGTTTTGTGTTGCCTCAGGGTGCAAACAGCTGCCATGGAAGATTCTGGCTTCCTGTAACTGAAGTGTAGTAGACTTGCCCTTTAGCTCCTCATGGTTACCCATCCAGCTTGTGCTCATCAGGCCAGAAATGAGCACAGGGCCATCTCTCCAGTCAGAATCCTCACCTGCCACATATCCGGAGCGGGAAGGTGGTCTCTAGTGCATAAATCTGATTTGGCGCCTCAAAGATCACTTCAAATTTTGGCAGCACTGGAAGGCAAAACCAGAGAACTGTAGGAAACACAGGCCAGGGACAGCCTTCATAAGGAATTAACATAAAGGCAGACAATGGTGGAATAAGGGAAGGAAACAGAGAAGGAAGGTGATGAGAAGTGGAAAGGAAAGATTTTCCATGTATCTTTAACAGATTTGTGTGTAGGCCCTGGATGATTTGCTCCTTCCCAAAGTAAAACCGAACATGCCCATGTCCCTGGTACTTCTGACAGCTATTTTCACTGAGAGAAGGCTGGCCTCCCAATAGAGTTGATTAGGGAATGAAAGTGAAGTGAGAGGCCACTGGACTTCATATTCTCTGGAAAAGTCCATCCTAAATTGCCTTGTTTTATCTGACTCCGAGATCCATAGGAATCAGCTGTGTCAAAGGTCTGGGGCCATGCACAGCACTCCTCCCACACACTAAGCCAAGGTCACGAAGAGGTCTCCTCTCCTGAGCCTCAGCTCAGACTCTTTTCTGTGACAGACGCTACCACTTTTCCCATTTGCTCCTAGGATGGTTATTGAGGAATAAACACCCTGCTTCCTGGACCAGGAGTGCAAGGTCCTGTCAGCAGCTCAGACAAACCCCCACGTGCTCATACCGCGCTCCTTAACGGAGAAGCTGCCGTAGGCTCTGGCGCTGGTGACATTGATGACGTATGTTCCCAGCAGGGGCTCATCACTCAGCTGGAAAGACAGGTCTGCAATGCCATCCTGAGGGACCACGTTCTGCCACTGCTCTATCTGGTTGTTCTTGGGGTCCTGCACCCACAAGAAAGAAGGAGTTGTTCCAGCATCTCACTGATCCACATCCCATAGAAACCGAGCTTCAGGATTTCAGTATTGTAGACTACCAAGTTCTATAGCTAAGGAAATGAGGTTTGGCATAGACTGATCAGGAAATTTTGAAGACATGATAATGCTCAGGTTCTGCTCCCAGCATCTGAGCCTCCTTCTACACTTATTTAAACTCTGATTTTAAGCAAAGATTATTCACAGTTCTAACTTTCTTTCATAAGCATCTAAGTTTGCAAGTCTAGAACAACAGATTTCTACTGAAGTGCCTGGGAGCATAACCTCAAAGAAGCACATAAAAAAGAAGCTAAAAGAAGTATGTTAGTTTAAAAATTTAACATACAACAACAACAAAAACCACAAAAACAAAAAAGAAGCTCTACTATTCTACTCAGAGATCTGTAAAATCTACCAGAAACTGAATATGTACAGCACAGGGAAATGACTGCCATCACCATTACTTTAACATGAGATTTCAGCATCACTCACCAGGAGAAACAGGGAAATCTGGGGAGGAAAAAATACAAAAAACATTAGAAGAGAGAAACACATGCCAGCACCATACACAAGGTACTTCAGACTCAGAGCCCTCTCTGAAGGATGTGCAACTGGTGATTTGGAAACTAAAGAGCACTGACAAAAATACAAAGTAAAACAAATGCCACCAAAAAGTAGAAATACCAGTGGGTTCGTTACAGTAAGGTCTGAAGAAAGGGAAAGGAAAAACCAATCTGGACGTCACACAGCAATTGCTAATAACCTCCTGACAGAAAAACTCAGAAGTCAGTACCCAAACAAGCCTAGCTCTTGTTCAGGTGTGGTCTTAAGAGGGTTACAGAGGTATAGGATCACATAATTTGGAAAGACCCTCTGGAGGCCACCTAATCCAACATCCTGCTGAAACATGTCTTCCTGAGCAGATTGCTCATAGGCTTCTCCAGGTGGGTACTGAACATCTCCAATGATGAAAATGCCTTTTCTGGACACATTTCCACATTGTTGCAATCAAAAAGTTTGTCCTAATGTCTAAGCAGCATTTCCCAAATTCCAGCTTGTAGGGTGCAGATTAAAAGCACCCTTCCCCACAAGAAGGAAAACCTAATTTACAATCTATTCACTCCCCCTGTAACACCATCACATCAGGAATCAATACGTCCCATACTTGCAGCTGCATGACTATTCTACCAAGATGAGCAAGAGACATGCCCACCTCTGCCATCTTCCTGGCAGTTACTATTGCCTTCTGCATACTCATAAGACCTGCCAGGGGTGAACATGGAAAAGTTGGAGCTTTGGTAGATGGGCAGGGTGGAAAAGAGGTAGGATCCATGCATGGCACAAGGCAGCCTCTTCCACAGCCCCCAGGACTTGCTTACCGAATCGTTGAGTGCAAGGAATTCCTCATCCAGAGTCACAATGCGAAATTTCACTGAAGACAAGGAAATCAGGGAATATATTATCAGATCTCAGTTTTTTTTCCCTACAGACTGCAGTTCCATGTGCTTCCCCAGCTCCTGTCTCCATTCTAGACACACTTGTGGTAACGTTTGACATGAATATTCCCAAATGTAAGGTACCATGGGCATGGTTATCATTAGCTACTGCCTCCTGCAACTCCACAGTCATCACAAGCCAGACAGTACAAACACTGAAAACACCACGCAGCAAAAGATGTGATCTCAAAGCCTTCTGCTAGAGCTGTCCATACATTGCAGGGCATCACAGTCTTTCCATGTGGTACAACCAGCAAAAAAGCCTGGGACCCTCAACTGCTCCCATTTGCATCTCACCTGTCTGCCCTGGTTCATAGATGGGCTTGTCTGTTTGGATGATGGTGCCATTCCTGGCCTTGCAGATCAGGACCTTTTTCTGCTCCTCAACATTGACCCTGTCTCCTGTGATGGTCAGTTTTACAGTGGCAACTTCCTCTGTGCCATCAGCTGGAGGGGCAACCTGTACAGACAGAGCACACAGGCCCCAGGTAATCTGAGAGTAAAATGGAACAACTAACTGTTTCCCTCCCACTGTGCCAGGAGGGAACAATCAGCAACAAACTCTGAAACGTTCAGATCTCAAACAGTCCTACATGAACAGCAGGAGGCCCTGCATGCCATGGAATCTGCCCTTTTTCCCACTGGTGACAAGCAAGCACCTGACACTTTTGAGTCTTCAGACTTGCTCAGGAAGATGGGCAAATGACAGAAAGGTGAGAGATGGTAGCAGAGAATCAAAAGAGAGAGATCAAGCAGTTCCGCAGCCTCAAACGCTAGGCTTTCAGAACTACCCAGCACTTACAAGCAAGAAATCCAAAGTAGAAAACACAGCCAGAAAGACTCTGGATGCCAAAGACCCCAGCAGCCTCAGCACAGAATATGCAGTATAACAGAAGGGATATTGCTTAGACATGTCTGCCTTATCCCAGATCTTTGCTAAGTTCTCACCAACAATAAATAACCTCTAAGATGCTGTTAAGAAAGACGAGCATATTCATTTCCATCCAACTAGTCTTTAGTAGCTCCCAAGAGCTGAGTTGCTGCCTGACTTCAAGTACTACAGAAACTGCAGTATGTCCTGCAAGACACCATTTCCCCGAGCTTTAGCTGTGAACCTGCACAAGTCCTTCAGAAAGAGCTAAAGCTGCTTCATCTGGTCTGTAATGGATGAGGACATAGGTGGTATCCAGAACTCTGGCAGATTTTAACAAACGTAAATTTAATTTCAAAATTAGATTCAGAAAGGAAATTCAGTGCTAACCAACAGACTGTGTTGGGCTGTGCATCCCTGGACATCACCCATTCCCCTTCCTGAAAGGCTCTCACCAAGACAAAGTAGACCCCACCCATGTCACCCCTGACTAAGGAGTAACACAAGCATTTTCCTGAAAGGAAAATCAGTGATGGCATTTGCCTAGGGTGGCTCACCCAGAATTTAGTGCACAGGAAAGTCTTCTTTTTCTGGATGGTTTCTTGCATTAAGAGCTCCCGTCCTGCAGAGCGCTCCAAGGCCAGATTCACTTGAATTTTTGCTTCATGACAGGTGATGTGGAGGCAGGCAACCTGGGTGGATGGGTACCGGAGAGCTGCAGGGATCACCACCAGGTAATGTCTGTGGTGGGGGAGGACAGCAGAGGTGGCATCAGTTTGAGGTCTCAAGAGGTGTAAGAAAGCTGCCCTGCTGTGGCCCACTACTGCAGAATCCCCCAGCAATGTGCCATGGCTTGCATCAACATTCAAAAGCAACAGTGAGCCCAGCAAAGTTGTTGCTTCACTGAAACTTGAGAAATGGTTTCTGCTTGATTAGCTTAAGTATAGCCCTATAAACTTTTTTGAACCCCTTATTCCAGTAATTTCTTGAGCTCTCCAAAAACATCCCATGCAGTCTTCAGAAGTGGTTTCATAACCTTGCAGTCTAGACGCCAATGATTTGGCCTGGCATTGCAAGTGCAGAGCAAACATCTCTGGGCCTCGGGTCTGACCTGGAAGACCCCCAAAAAGCTGGCTTGTATTGACCTGCAGGAGTCAAACTAAGGCATGGGAGGCAAGGTGTATGACTCAGCTACTCCTTGGGGTGACCTGATAGAGCAGGAAGCATGAGAGCTGATGGCAGGGATGTGGTCCATCTAGCTAGACTGATTAAAGAGACTGAAACAGAAGTTCAGCATCACTCACAGTTGGTGAGAAGCAGCTGCAGCATGGAACAGAAGGCTCAGGAGGATGGCTATCCTCATCCTGGGAGTTCTTCCTGCCCAGTCTCAAATGGCTCTCTTCCTCTGAAATCTCTGAGGCTGTTTATAGGGGAGGTAATTTCTTTCTAGCACAGTCTAAATGAAGAGGTGGGATGTGGGGAGGAGCCAGCCTCTCCCAACCTCTCCCTCTCTCCCGAGGTTCCACACAGCAGCTGTAAGGCTAAGTGTACTGTGCCAAGTGCCCCTTAGCCAATAGCAGCCACTTTGGCTGCCAGCCACCAGTTCAGAACATCCCCTCCTGCAAGGCTGCCATGGAGACACCTGACCAAATGGACCTCTCACGGCAAAAAACAGTGAGAACTTTGCTGATCAGTGACCCAGGCCAGGTCCTGATCACTTGTCACTTGCATCCCTTTGTTTCAGCTGGAGATGGATTGCTGCTGTGCAGCCTGCAGCAAAAGCTGCCCCCTGCACATGGCGGTGTCCTCATTTGAGACGGAGCTCAGGAGGTCTGGATCACATTGAGGGGTGTGGATCTCCTCAGGCTGTCTGGCTTGAGAATGGAGCGAATCCTTCTGTGTGTGTAAGGAAGCGCTGCAGCAGCACTGTCACCAGCCAGCAACTGCTAATGAGCTGATGACTTTGCCTTTTCCTTCCCTGAACACCACGAGGAAAATGGAAACAAATACTGGCCCACAGAGGCCTCCACCAGCGCCCTGCAACACCCACTAGTCATGGCACCATCTGCAAGGAGGGGGCCTGAGGAACGGCTTCCAGTTCTTCATTATTCTGGGCCTGAAAGGTCTGGCATCCAGGGATGCATCCTTTTGGTTCTGCTTTTGAACCTGAGGGTTGGGTTAAAACTCACAAATTAAATATGTGGAACATTTTGTAAGCAGCCTGTACAGTGGGTAGTCAGTTGTCCTAGTTAACCAGTTTGGCCTCCAGAAAAGCACAGTCACCACATAAAGTGCCTGCTGTGAGCAGTCCACAAACTACATCTGAGTCTTGTGTGAGACAGCATTAGTTAGCCTGAGTTGAGATGTACAGGGGACTGTCCTAATAATACAGACAGCTACAGTTCTGTGCCTGGAAATATTTCCCAGTGCTGTTTAATAGTGCCAATGCAGCCTAAGCTTTCCATACCTGCATCCCAACGTGATGTTATTCAAGCAGTCAGTTGGGATCTCTTCACCTGGCGAAAACAGCAGGATGCACAGAAATGTTCAGCTAACCCAGGAGCCCTGCTCCCAAGGCTCTCCATAGTCTGTTCCCAGGTGGAGCTGGGAAGACTGGCACGCATCATGAGGGCTGCACATTATGTACAGGATGTTAGTGTTAGCTAGTATTGCCTTTGTCTCAAGGTTTGATGAACACATTCTCTCCATTCTTGCCTCTTTGTGTCCTTCTCAAAGAAAGAGGTCACATTACTGAGAGTGGCGATCACAGAAGGGTTCAGATTGGAAGGGACCAGAGTAGGTCATCTGGTCCAACCTCCATGATAAAGCTGATTCCTCCCAGAGCACATTGCACAAGATGTCATCCAGTCAGTTTCAAATATCTCCAGTGAGGGAAACTCCACAACCTCTCTGGGGAATCTGTTCCAGTGCACAGATCACCTGCACAGTCAAGAAGTTCTTCCTCATATTCATGTGGAATTTCCTGTGCATCAGTTTCTGCCCATTGCCTCTTTTCCTATTGCTTAGCACTACAGAAAAGAGTCTACCAGGCAAACCTACAAATTTTTTGTCTAAAACCAGATTTTCCTACAAAAAGCATGAGCCAGATCTATCACAAATCACAGCCAGAGAGGTCCAGATGCTGGCAGATTTCTGGCAGGAGCTGCACCCACTGGGGCCAGCACTGGGGAGATCTCTCTGACCCTGTCCCACCATGCCCTCCTACCGTGTTTGCCCAGGTGTGCTCTCTATTCCTTGTTTAGCTTTGGCAAACCTGGCTTTTGGTCACATGAACATACATTTGAAGGATCTGCATCAAAGGCAGTGACTGACAGCTGCACAGGTGTCACAAACCCAGACAAAGTCCCTGCAACAGAGAAAGCAAAGCAAGGCTATGCAGCCTTTCTAGTTCTTCATTTTCTTTCTCTAAACAGACTCCAGTAAGGCCTTTGTGATAGAAGTGTTGGGCCAAGATTCCCATGGGGAGTAAGGGGTCTATTCCTCCTGAAAACACACTTCAGCTGGAGCACAGGACATAGTCCATACTGGCAATGCAAAACCATATAGAAACCTCTTCTCCACAGCTAAAACCTGAATCAAAAACTGAAAAGGAAGAAGTCTTAGTAAAGATCATACATATGATAAATTGATAACATTGCCCATGGTTCAGAATGAGGAAAATGACCTTGGAAATCACTCCTATGTTCTAATATCTTTGAAGAAAATTAAAAGGCAGTGGTTTCAATGAACTGCATGAGAAGAGTACCAGAGAAGTACCGATGTCTGCAGAACACTTTGATAGGAGACTGTGCAGAGGAGAGGAAGTCCTCACTTGCTTTGAAGAATCATATCTGTTGGAGAGCCTGTAGTGCAGAGTAATTCATCAAAGCAACTGAATCACTCTTCATCCTCCTCTAGAAATTTATCACCAACATCATACAGGCCTTGGGCCTCCTCTGTTGTTGCCTTCTTTCCAATCACAAATTTCATGCTCCTAATCACTGACATTTCCAACTCACTCCTTACACACACACACAGACACACACACACACATACTCACTCCATAACTGCTGTATAGCATTTTCAAAGACAATGAGATTTGTTATCCCTGTGTTCTGATAGCGAAGTAAACTTTTACATTAAGGATATTTCATAGTTCATGTAAGGTTCATAAAAATCTGCCAGGCCTTAGTGTTTCTGCAAACTGACTAGCATCCATAACATAATGGAATCCCTTTAAAGAATCTCTCCACAATGGCAAGGTAGACTGCTGCACCCTCTTTCTGCTGCCTTGACAGCAGATTTGTCCATTGCACCAAAACCAAGCAAGGAATTGAGAACACACCTGGACAAACACAGCAGGAGGAGCAGGAGCTGACTGGGTCAGAAAGCTTGAAGGCAAAATAGTGTAAACTGTTCTATGCCTTTCTCAATGCTTGGCCCCTATAGTAAGACCATTCAAAGAGCTGCAAATCTTTTTTTTTTTTTTTTTTTTTTTTTTTTCCCCAGCTTTTAGACTATAGGCTTTAATTTCTTGAGTTGGAATTCAGTTTGGGCAAATTTCAAAATTATGCCCAAGGAATTTTGGAAACAGTCATAAGAAGGTGCTCAAACCACAGGCAAGGCACGGATCTCTCTCCAAAGGACACATGTGAACCTTGAGACCTGCAACTTTGCATACGTCTCACAAAAGGGAGCAGTAACTACAGCACCAGCCAACACTCAGAAAATCCACACATGCCATTGAAAGAGTCTATTCCCTTCTGAACCTTCTTGGCCCAACACCAAACCCCTGGCTCTTGCTTCACCTCTCTTACTCACCCCACCAAAGGGAGGAAATCTCAGCAGCACTCCAGGCACGGTGACTTCTCTTAACCACAACATCCTGACTTGTTAATTCAAATCTGGCCATCAAGTAGATAAGCACTCATAGAAGTTGAAAACTGTTTACAAATTGATAAATTGGCTCAGCCAAGCCCGCAACATTTCCAGATCTTAATACAGTGGCTTAGGAATCATCTCTAGTCTTAACAAAGAATCAAAACCCAAACCAGACCCTAGTGGTTTGGGGTCCTACATAAAGCAAGTTCCACCTTGAAAAACCATGGTGGGAGATTTAACTACTTGTAATGTATTTGTGGGAACATTTGTCAGGTCTTAGGCTAGATTCTTAATTTTGACCAAGCCACTTACTTTCTCAGTTAACTGGCAACTTTGATTACACCCAATGAACTCCTCAGTGGAAAAACCTAACAGAACTCATCTTCTACAGGAATAGTTCTAGCAAACTGACCTGAGACATTGCAGAGAAGAAACCTGACTCCAGGATAAAGGCCTACAGGACTAAAAAGACAAAAAAGCATGCAATTTTACAGGCTCAGGTTCAGACTTTAGAACCAGTTTTCCATGTTCACTTGCATTATTCACTACCCTGGTCCAGTGACACCCCACCTGGAGTGCTCCATCCAGTTCTGGAGACACTGGTACAAGAATGATATTCACCTCCTGGTGCAAGTCCAGAGGAGACCACCAAGTTGATCAGAGAGCCTGGAGACAAGATGACAGGAATTCTTCAGCCTGGAGAAGAGAAGGCTCCAGAGAGACCTTAGAACAGCCTCCCACTACCTAACTGGAGCTTATAAGAAAGGTGGAGAGAGACTTTTTAGCAGGGCCTGGAGTGACAGCACAAGGGACAAAATTTTAAACTGAAAGAGGGTAGGTTTAGTTTGGATATAAGGAATAAATTATTTACCATGAGGGGGGTGAGACACTGTTTTGTTTTAGAATACAGTCAAGTAATTACATTTAAAAAGTTAATAAAGCCCTACACATTTACTACAATGTCTTAAAGGCAGACTATTGAGTAAGCAAAAGTCAGTGGTGAATGTCCAGAAAACACTTTACAGAAGTGTTCAGCCAGTTTTTAACAAGAGATGTCTGTTCATGCCTCCACAGAATATTTCTTTTTTTTTTTTTTCTTGTTTATTCACCTGGTTCAAAGTACTGACTAGCTTATTCAAATTGAAAAAGCCTTTGGGGACTGCAAAAGCATGGAAATTTCTTTTGCCCGCCGTATCTGCAAATAGGAACTAGTTGTGAGGAGCTAAGCTCTATGATTTCTGAAACACTGAGGAACACATTGACCACAAAAAGAAAGAGGAAAAAAAACAACCAGTTAATTATTTTTTGAGAGATAAATCTTGCCTTGTTTAAATTGAATCCATGTAAATGTCAAATATGTTTAGGCAAGCTTACTTCCAGTGAATCCAAAACATCTAAGGTAGCTTTATTTAATGATGAATTTTAGGTGCTGAGGGATTTGTGCAGTAATTGAAGTCTAGCTTCCATTAAGCTGTACAGGAATGAATTGTGGAATGAAAAAAAAATTATATTTATCTCATTATATTCTTGTCATGAAAAACTACAAAAAGTGAATGCTCTAAAACATTAACCTAGCAAGGTTGATCAAACATGCACAGCCACAGCACACACTTTTGGATAGCAAAAATAGATTTAAAAGGCAATGTTGACAATATTTGTTCAGTGTGTACTGGTTACCAGCTCAAGAGAAGATAAAATTGATTAAATAAAGGCTTCTTATTTGTTCATTGAAATCTATTTAATCATATAATTTATAGCACTTCAATTGGCATCAGTTGACCTCAGAAATATTGCAGTTGTGACTCCAGCTCTTTTCCCAGCACTGAGACCTGCTGTCTATTGGTGAGGAGCTGGGAACAGAGTAAGAAGAGGAAAGAGGGATGGAGAGGGACAACTTCAGAGCTAGGACAAAGACAGGAGGAAGTCAGAGTCTAATCAGCCAGATCTAACACTATTCCCCTGCCTAGAGTCCTTCCCCAGCCCACCAAGACATGCCTTCCTCAGTTATGCCCTCTAATTCAGAGGTGTTCCTGCATTCAAAAGGATGCAGTGCCCTTCACTTTGGAAGCAGATTTCCATACTTCAGCATCCTTCTCAAGGAGTCTCTGAAGATCCACAACAAGCCTGTCATTCCCACTGCCAGGAAAAGAAGAGCAGTGCATGTCCAGTTGAAAACTCCCCTCTCTGAAAATCTTTCCCATTCCTTCATCCTCTGTTAATGCCATGAAAAAATACAATGAGATCAGACAGCAAGAAGTGCATCAGCAGAGAAATGCACCTGGGGATACCTAAACAATGAGTGCAAAGGTCACAGCTATGCCTGGAAGAAGAGGAGAACCAACAGCACAAAGGGGTGGAGAGATGCTGTGGAATAGGAGGACAGCTGACTGCATTCAACGACCACCTCCAGGGCTGTCTGAGCTAAGCACGGAGCACAAAGCTGCAGTCAAGACCACTTTTGCCATTGCCCACAGCATCTTGGCTTTGGCCACTACTGCCTCATGCACAAGTCCCCCTCCTACTTCTCCCAAAGAAGAAGTGATCCACAGGGTGAGGATCACAATCCATCCAGAGCCCCTGCTCCAGCACAGGCCAGCACCCAAAGCACGCCCCTGGCTTTGAGGTATCTCCTGGGGTGCTGCATCATGGCTGCATGTGTAAATAGCCCTTCTGACAGTATGTCCCCAGCTCATACACATGATTCTTATGTGCAAACTCCTCTTGAAAAGAAAATGGAGGAAAAGAAATAAAGACAGACAGCCAGGTATGCAGAGAGAGCATGACTTACTGAGCGTGAGATTCATCTTGGCCATCTTTAAGCAGGTACATCTGAACTAATTCTTTAGGCCTTATGTGACACCATTTGACTAGCTAGCTATTCCTTGTAGGGAAAAACCCGTGGCAAGTGGAATGAGAGGAGGAGGCTTTCACTATCCCTCTCCTCTGTTTCTACCTTACAAAGAACAGGAAAGAGAGGGTGAAACTGGACAGGGAAAATTTTATCTACTTGAGTAGTTCTATCAAAAGTTTCTCAGCACAAGACTGCCTAGTGGCTTTTCAAAACCCCTGCTACAATCTCCCCAGAAAAGTTATACTAAATCACAAAAATGTCCAGCTTCTCCCTTCTTAAGGCCTTTTGGCTGCACTACCCATGGGGGAAAACTATCTCACAACTGCTCTTTGTGGTTCCCACATCACATTATATCCAACTATGTACACCCACTGGGCACCTACCATATCCCCAGCCCCCTAAGTGAAGAATAATACATGAACACTCAAACCAAGCTGCCAGCCTCCTTCCCTTCCTCTTCCCATGGTGTTCCCTGTGCCTTTGCTATGCTTTTGCCATCAGACCTTTCATCCAACATCTATCCAAAGCTGTAAAGCACTTGAGGTAGGAAAAATTCCTGAATATTTCCAGGTAGGTGCTCTCAGCAGACCAAGCTCTGTCTAAAGCTCACCAGCACAGTAAAACAACTTCTGTGCTGTAGCTGCTGTTCCCAGTGAGCCTGAAGTGGCAGAAGATCACAGGTATGGGGTTTGATAGCTCGCTTATGTGAGATTTAGCAGACAGCTCGAAGGTACTGATTGCCTCACCTAGGAAACATGGTTACAAGACACACAGAGCACAATGTCCTGGGATCTCTCCCAGATACCTTGATTGAAGGGAAATCAGATTGTCACCAGGAATCAATTCGATCTGGACTTACAGCTCCGACTTTTCACGTATGCCAGTGTGATGCTGTAGAAGCCAGGGCACAGTTCGAGTTTTTGTCACTGTTAGGGCCCGCATAGGGCGGGTGGGACAGACTGAAAGCTTTTCAGATGCTAATCGCTCCCACAAAGACAGCAAGATAACAGGGAAAGAAAAGAGTAAACAGTTAAGCAGCTGGATGAACAGCTCGCTTAGCCAGAGGAAAGCAGTTACTGGAATGAGGCTATTCAAAGGGGAGGCTGCAAAAAGTTGAGAGAGAACAATGGAAACAATTCTCCACTGCTCAGAATGAGCCTTTTCTGAAGATTATCTACAGATTTAAACTTTGGAGGGTCTACTGCTTGCTGAGATTCAGATCGTAAAAGTAAAATTATGTTTTATTGATGCATGCAGGTTATTTTCTATTCATCTGCCTTCTAGTAGGTGTTACAGTAGCCTGGAAGCTCCAGGATTCTAACAAAAGTTGCTTATATCCCTCTTTTTGCATGCTGAATGTACGCATATGCCTAGACCTATGATTTCCTTTGTAGCTTTTTTTAAGTCTTCTTGCATATTTGCACAGCACTGTAACCTTGAACTACCGCTACTGCAATTTTCCAGTCACAAATATTTGGAAATCAAGATGTTGTGGGAGTTAATAACTGGGAAGCTCCTCTTACAACACACTTCAGCAACAGCGAATGAACCAAGGAACACAAGTTTCAGAAATACGTTATATTTGTATGTATTGACAAGTCCATACCAGCATATTATGATTTTTCCTGTCCTTGCATCTAGGTAGAGTGATTTCTGGGAAGCACCCCAAGAACCACGGGAAGAGTTCAAGAAAGTTCTTAACCCCATTGCAAGGCTGACAGACACAGTTCCCGCCAGCTGTTGGATGCTGGTGGTTTGGTGTTTTTTTTTTTTTTTTGGGGGGGGGGTTGGGTTTTTTGGGTTTTTTTGGTGGTTTGTTTTTTTGTTTGGTTTTTTTTTTTTTGGGGGGGGGGTTTGTTTGTTTTTGGTTTTTTTTAAAGCTTGCAAATATAGATATAAGACTTTCTCCTTATTTTTAACTACTACTGCCTGATTCTCTCAGCTAAACAAAACTGGATGCTCTGATAATGGTTCTACTCTTCTCACTGGCACCCTAATTCCATACTGTGTTCCTAGTGTGTCTCCAGGCATCTTGTAAAATACCAAGAATGTCTGTCCAGCCTAAATGATCTCTTCTATTTCAACTTGTGTACAGGGACGTGGCATTCAGGCCCTTAGGACATTAGAGTTCAAATGAAGCCACATTTCACTATTTAATTTATTTTAACATGCAAGCAGCTCTGGCAGAACTGCCTGAGGATTTCCAGTTTAAAGTGAGGCAGGAGAGTGAAAAACACAGATAAAAGTCAGCAAGGCCAGAGAGGGGCAGATAAAGTTTATACCTTTTTACAACACATTTTGTTTGCCTTGGCATGATTTTACTTTCATAAAAAGACCGTGAATTTCAAGACAGGGAAGCAGAATCATAAGCTAGAAACTACATGAAAGTTGTTAAGATCAAAGCAGCAGAAAAATGTTTAGAGTAAAGCTGAACAGGCAGAGTAAAGCTGAAGGGTGATGGCAAATTCAGGCTGAATGTCAAGAAATCCTATTTAGCAATAGGACTTCTCAGCAATACTGGTAAGAGCAATAAAAGCCATTAAGAAAACTGTCCCTTCATTATTTGAGAAGGAGATCCTATCTTGAAGGTTTTTTAAAAACATTTGAGTTGAAGTGTTTTATAACAGGTCCCCAAGACCACCTGCCAGGAGCAATAGATGGGATGTTTTGCTTACAGTGTCACTTTGCACATCTTTTTCCCTGAGCTGCTTTTTCTCATTCTCTAATGTTTTATCCTTTGCCTTCTCTGCCTCCACTTCAGATCTGCTTAGGAGACAATCATAGCAGGCAACAGGTGGAATAAAGTTTCTGACAAACTGGGATTCCAAGAAACCTCCACTGAGCACTTTACCTCATATTTTAAGGCAAGAGTCCCACAATAACTGCAAATAAATTTTGGGAACTTGATATCAATTTCCCAGGGCTGTTCCAGTATATTGAGGGAACTGTGGCCATCTTGTCTTAGGTGTTCAGTCCTTAGCATCTCCAGGTGGTCTTTGCTCTGAAACTGTTCACAGCCACTGTAATGGCCATAGGAGAGAGTGGAAAGTGCTTAAACTATTGGCTATTTGCATTGAACATCTTGTCTCCACAAAGTAAGACACCCAAAAAGAGGAGGAAAAAAGGACCAACAGACCCTTCTAGGAGAGCATTCATATACACTTTGCTGCCATCAGTCATAGGTACAAGACACAGAGTTTCATTGCTGACATGGTACTTGTAACTGGCATCACTGTCTAGACATCCCTTATGATGTCTAAAAGCTGCATGTTCCTATGGACAGGTAATTTCTTCAGTAGTTTTCATTAATTCAGAGAACCTAAGTCCATTGCTTTTCATTCAGGACTTTGCCTGGAACTAACTATTGATAATTTTACAGTTTAATTTCAGTTGGGATTTAGAAACTACAAAGGCATGTTCAGAAATTGCAGACAACAGACTTGGAAGACAGAGAGCTCTGAAGGCAAAGCACTTCTCTGCCTGAAAGCAAAATGAGATCAGCTGCAGACAAATAATGAGATGTTGAATCAATTAACAAGAACAAAAGATGTTTTTGAAGTTGAACAACAACATCAAATAATAAAAATCAAGGGAGCATTTTACTATAGAAATCTTTACTGGGCTTTTAGAATCCTCTTTCTCCTTGTATATAGCCTAAGCAAAATACCTGGCACTTGGGATTTCTGCCCAGAGCTGGCTCCACTCAAATACTGAAATGTGGATTATCAGGAACTGTTGGGCAGTTTGCCCCCTAGGAAACATCTGCTTTGTGGAGTAAAGGAATGTCCCTAACAGAGTTGTGCCTTGCAGGCAAACATGCCCTCTTTACATGAGGGCTGAGCAGTTACTGTTTCAGAAGGGATTAACTAAGGAGATTCCATGATTGTGGCTACAACTTTTACTTCTGGGCAAACTTGGGGTTCATTCCACATATGCAATAACCATAGGGTGTGTTTGCACACATGTAGACCATGCAAAACCTGTTTCTTACACAGGCCAGAAATTACTTGAGAATCCAGGTTAACTCTAAGCAAAACTGTAGCACCTCACTACGATTCCTTCTCTTCACTGTAGCCAGCTGGTTTCAGCTGCAGTTACAGGTCCTGGGTCACAGTCTCCAGGGCTGCATTTTCCTTGCACCAAACATTTTGAAATCTTTTGCCACAAAGTGCAGGCTCACGTTGCAACTGCAGCTTGGAAACAAGCACAAGCTCACTCAGAATGGGCTGGAGTTTAAGAGGTTGCTGAAGCCCCTCTGCTAAGTGCTGTCTAACCCACCACATGTACCAACCCCACACAGCAACTTGGCAAATTCCTTTGCCAAAATGAGGACAGATGTAGCTTCAACAGCAAGAAGCAAATGCCTGTGTTGAGACAGGTATTGGCCTTGTCTGCCCAAAACCTTCACTTCCTTCTCTGCATTACCACTCGGTGAGTGAAAAGCAGATGATGCTCAGCTGCAGAAGTGTCAAAAGCAGCACCAAGAGGCACACAAAAGGGGTGGATGACTGCAGGACAGCCTGCAAGCAGCAACTGTGAATTGCCAGACTTGGACACAGAACTCTCTAGAACCAGCAGGACTGAGACTACAGGGAAAGCAGGGAAATAAATTATTGGGAAGTTTATATATACAGCCAGAAGCCAAGAAAGCGAAAACCATTCAAAGGTGGGGGACAAGGAGCTCTCAGCCTAGAAACCAGTGGGAACAAGGAAACAATTGTGCTGAATCACCTCTATGTTCAGCTACAACTTCTCAAGCACCTGCAGATACACAGGAGCTGCACACACAGCAGCTTAGAAATATTTCTGCATCGAGGATAATGTGTACTCAACATACTTTTGTGTCCCACTCCCAAGCAGCAAGGAGTAGAATAACCCCTGTCTTCACTTAATTTCTTATTTTTCTAGAATGTTAAAGTCACAGGCAAAGTACAAGAAGATGTGTCATGGAATTTTCACTTACTGAAAACCAAATAAATCAGTAAGTCTTGGAATTCAAAAACAAACCTTTTTTTTTGTGGATCCCACTTAGCCTGGTCCCTGGACCCCCCAGCCTGGTGTTGGCAGTGCACTGAGCTGGGAGTTCACCTGAATACTACCCTCCCTACAACTAGCAGCAGCAGCAGCTCTGGAAACTGCTTAGGAGACCATGAAGTGAAGATTCCACTTGTTTATGGAATAAGCTGTTCCAACTGGATGTGTCTGCTGGCCTTTGATCCAAATGTTCTGTGCTGTCAAAAGAAGGTATAATCAAAGAACCTGCGAAGGGATCTCATTTTGTTCAAGTCTTTGGACTTAGAATGTCAATTCACAATGGGGTGACGGTTTTGCTTAATTTCAGAATGATTAGGCTCATTGGAAAAAAACTCAGCTACACTAAACAAACTTAAAAGCAAAAGCATTCCTAAGTCTTGATAATCATAAAAGTCTGGCACCCTTTTTAGATAAATATGGTATTATGTTGTGTGCTTCCGAATAGAATACGTTGGAAACTTTGATTTTGACATACAGTTTGTCTTTGCAAGCTGAAATAAAAACCACTAAAAATTCATCTTTGTTAATAAATAATAGACTGAAGAAGAAAACAATGGTTCAAACAGTGGTTTTGTGAAGGGTTGAAAGACCTGAAGTGATACAGGGACAAAATCTTCCTGGCTTGGTCTGAGACACTGGATTTTTATTGCACTGGTAAGTAGCAGGCAGATGTTGCTATTGAATGTAAGTCTCTTCTACAATAAAATAAATTCTAATAGTGACAAACACTCTGAAGCAACTGAATGTGAAGATTGTCTAAAGCACTTTCTTTTTCAGCTTTGAAAAATATTTCCATTTAACAGTTCTGGCATAGAAGAGCTTTGCTGTAGCATTATCTAGGTATCTGTAAAACAATCTTGTTTTCATAGATGTCCCTCAGAAATACTATACACTATGAGCTGAGGGAATACCAGCCTTGATGGAACAGTAATTCTGAATTCTGCACCACACTATCATTTTGAGTAGTAGTAATGACTTCTGATGATTGTGTGGACAGAGAATATAAAACTCAGAGCTCTCAGGGTTAAACCAAAATTGATACCACTGAGCACTGTCTTCTCTACTCTTTCCCTGAACGCCACTTACACTGAGAGCTGCTGTTACACAGCTAAGGATATCTCTGAATTACCTGATATTGAGCTATTCTGTTAAGAACAAAAGGAAGACAATCTGCACTGTCTTTGGTCAGAAGAAGGCCCACCTTGGACGAGATAAGTATCTATGGAATACCCAGGGTAGTATAGGTGCTTTAGGATCAAAATACACCTGGAGAGATCATTTCTGTGTGGAATTACACAGGCTGTCTTGTTTAGATGGTCTGCCAACAGCTTGCCCTCCCTGTAGAGATACATAGCCAGTGAATTTACTGGATCTATGATATTCAGATCTTAAAACACATTAGCTCTCTAACTTAAATAGTTTCATTCCCTACGCTTGCTTAATACAGTCAGATAGTCCAGGCTCTTACACACAGTGCTTTTTTTTTCAGAGAGCTGCACCAAAAGCAGTGTGGGCAGCAGGTTGAGGGAGTAGATTCTCCCCCTCTACTCCATTCTTCTGAAACCACACCTGGAGTGCTGCATCCATCTCTGGTACCCTCAGCATAAGAAGGATGTGGGCCTGTTGTCCAGAGTCCAGAGAAGGCCACAAAGCTGATCAGGGGCTTGAGAGCTTCTGCTGTGAAGACAGGCCAAGAGAATTTGGATTGTTCAGCCTGGAGAAGAGAAGGCTCCAGAGAGACCTTAGAGCCCCTTTCAGTACCTAGTGGTGCTACAGGAGAGCTGGAGAGGGACTTTTCACAAGTGATAGTATGCAGTGACAGCACGAAGGGGACTGGCTTTAAACTGAAAGAGATCCAGTTTAGATCAGATATTAGGAAAAAATTATTTACTGTGAGGGTGGTGAGACACTGGAAGAGGACAAGGGCCAAAGTTTTAAATTGAAAGAGGGTAGATTTAGATTGGATATAAGGAATAAAATCTTTATGACAAGAGACAAGGTTAGATGTTTCTTGGGATTATGAGAAAGTAGTAGCTTCAGAAGCCTGGTTTTGAAGAAAAACATCAGCAGTATTAACTCTACGCCAGCAGAGGGAAACACAGCCTCAAGAAAATGAACTCGCCCTCTTGGGAGATGTTTTTCACCCATCACATCCACTGAAACAGACTGATTTAGCCAGGGATAAATTAAACCTGTTGTGATGCAGTAGGATATGCTGTCTTGTTTCCTGCACTTACTATGTACACCAACAGAAATAAGTAAAAGAGACCTCTGCTTTAAGATGTATCTGTTTATGTGTGATTCAGACATCTTGGGCTTGATTTTTTCCATGTTTGTGTTTCCTACTCTCTGTTAAGTTAATGGATTCAAAATGCACTTGGCAAAATAAGATCTAAGTCCAGCACAGTTAGATGTGACTTACAGATGTTGGAATTCACCTCTTCCACCTCAGAAGATGCCATTCAAACACCAGTCCTTGGTAGGTGCCTGTGACAAAACCACATCTGGAAACAGACACAATTGGCAGCTCTTCTGACAGGCCAGTGAGAAAAACAAATCCTGCTGGCCCACACCCTCTCCATGCAAAAGCGAAGTGCAGGGTTAGGATAGGTTTTATCAGAAGTTCAGTGACAGGGGAGCATTGCTGCCCTGAGGAGGTGTATCCAAAACCCTGGGTTTCCAAAACCAATGGGGAAGAGAGGAATTGTAGAAAAATCTTCCAAGAGTAGGATTGCATATGTGCATGAATTTCACCTCTCTGAAAGCACTTCACCATTCAGAGCTCACAACAGCTGCTTCCAAATCCCTCTGAACCAGCTTGCTTCTCACCCTCACTGTTCCAGCTCCTAAGGGTTACATCTGTTAAAGGACACTTCCAAAAACACGTAATTAAAAGATGCTGAACTCCTCCAGGCAACCAAAGCAAAACATTATGGCCTGCTTGCCAACTCTACACAAACAAAACAATGCACCACAGTGTGTTCTGCTCCAAGGGACACTGAATGCAGTGACATTAAACACCAATTATGTGGGCTAAAGGAAAGAGATGGAAATTTAATCAAAAGTTGATGGCTATGACTAGTAATTTTGCAAGACTTGGATGCCTTAAAAACATGTTCAAAAATGGGTCTGCAGTATCCTCAATGCTAAATTCCTGGGGCTGCATCCTTGCTTTTGTTGCTGCATGTAGCTCACTGGGGGCTCCCTTTGTGACAAAGTGCACCTAAGCCTGGGCAGGTGGGTCCCTGCTGCCCTTCCTGGCAGTGCACAGTTGCTCAAGAACAAACATTTCTACCTGCAAATGCAGTGTGACTCTGGCAGTAATTCCCCATAGGAAGGTGAAAAACAGGATGCATGCAAAGAATAGTGGCCAGCCAACAGACAGAATCTTGGTTGTTTTTCATCTCTTTCCATCCAATGGACTCTACAGCATAATGGATAGCTGTCACTGCACCACAGATGAGTTACAACTCATAGCTACTGACATGCTCTTTTCCTGTGTCTATTCACATTTATCATCTGCTTTGGCTATTTGCCTTCCAGAGTAAGCTTATCTTTGGTACAGTCTGTAGTAACGCATGCTGAATGCCAGCTTCATCTCAACGAGTAACTAAACTTCCAAGGAACACAGCTAACTTGGATGGTGTAAAAACCAGCAGGGGCTCCACACCAGTGATGCAAAACTGCCTTGAACAAAGGGACATTAACCACAGCCCACAAAACTGAGCAGAAAAAATGTAATTCTGTGCCCCAACCTCATCCTTTCAGGTGAGGTAACAGATACACAGATATCTTTAAAACAATGACCAGTCTCAAGACCTTAATTTGGTTGAAGGAGAGTAATCTGCAACAGTTAAAAACTGTCAACCTTGGAAATTAAAGCAAAAAAGACTCCTACCAAATCACAATGCCAAAAGGTATCTTAGTAGAGCAATGGGAGGAGCAGGAGTAGAGTTTAGACAGGAAAGCATCATTAGTAACCTGTCTTATCCTTTTGCTTCTACACCTGCAGTCACCTGCATCTAACCAAGGCTGGACTCCTTTAACATCTCCCACCCGAAGTGACTCCATGTGAAAACTGATGGTATCAGAACCAGCAGTGTTATAACAGAAAGTTGTACACATACCCCTAACTAAATCTGGAAATTTAGATACTGAAAACACTTTCTTTCCTTCCCTCTACTGGGCCTCCTCTCCTATTTCAAGGGTTGCTTGTTCCAGAGTGAAGTCTTATAACTGGGCTGCAATTCTTCATTTCCATTCACTGCTCACAAATTCAGCTGTTTTCAAAATACATGAGCTGTTACTAAGATCGGGCTAGTATGAGAGATCCCCAGTCCAAGACACAGAAGTATTCAGGCTGCAGATAGCACTTTGAATGATTTTGAGAGTACTTCTTCCCTCAGAGTCTTACCTTGCATAAGGACCACAGAAAGCTGTGCAGAGGGATATTATAGGGAAGATTAGGCAGATATTCTTCCCTGTAACACAGCACTGTCCACAAGTCTGGAAAAAAGGCACTAGAAAATTGAGGAGATTGTTTTTTTATTTTTCCAAAAGCCCAAGTTCTCCACCCTGCCTCATCCCCACAGAAATGTGACTTCTGCTCCATTAGTGACATCACAGCTGTAAGAGATACTGTCCCTTCCTTCCCTGCTTTCTGTATCATACTGTTAGGGACAGCTGTTGTTACTGCTAAGCTGCTGAACATGGATGGTTAGCAGGAATGCTAGAGAGCAGCCTCCCAATCTTTTCCCTTGGAAGAACGTTACTGTATACCTATCTTTTTCTCCAGAATCTTGGGGGCTGCAGGGAAGAAGCAGCAGGTTCCTCCCTAGAGACAGCTCTGGCAGCTGCTATATACGCCCTCCAGGAAGGAAAAGATGAGCAGAACTAGAAGGAAGACTTTCGCCTTCATTAGAAATCTTCAGTCATTATAAAATATACGAATTATTTTTTTAATTAAAATGCTGTGAAGAAGATGGAGGTGTACTCCATCTCTGACAGAAACTCTTCCTAATGTGTTTAACATGATTTTGGAGCCCAGTACTACTTACTCGACTCCCTTCCACAGCTGGGATAGTAGATCCAAAGCAGATCAGGGCAAACATTCAGGAGACCAAGGAGCTTGCCCAAATCTCAGCACCAGGCACGTGCAGAGCACAGCAGCAGTGACTCAGTGATGGCTGATCTCTGCGACCAGTCCATTTCTAGGCTGAAGTGCTCAAGCCAGGAAGCGGTGTAGGGATGAGCTTATCAGCCTATGCTTATCAGACTGGCCTGTGCACCACCAGCTAAACTAAGCAGGTCAGTGCAGGGGAAAGAAGCACACAGTAGCAGCCTCTCTCCCGAGGATCTCACCCTTGAAGCTTTTGAGGTGACCTGGTCGTTGCACTGCACGCTCTCCCTTCTCAACATTATCACTGCAGCAGGGCAGCCTCCAAAGCTGTGTCTGGAAAAATACTGAAGAGATGACAACATGGGATGAAAGGGTCAGAGAGATGATGATGCAATGTCTGATTCCAAACCTAGATTTTGCAGACCACCTAGAGATAAATGCACAGTGATAAACTAAGTTGTCTAGACAGAGAAAGAGCAGACTGGAGAAGCAACCAAGGTGATAAGGCAAAATATAAGGAAAATGACCCAGAAAAATAAAAGAAGACAGTGGTCAAGACATAGCTGTCTGTTTACATCATGCACAACTGGGAATGCAGTCCAGACAAGTTACAGAGGTTTTCCAGATCTAATGCTAAACAAAATCACAACCTCTCTCTAAGTCTGGCCTCAATACAAATATACCCCACCCCAAGATCTCACCACACTAAGCAAAGCAGACTTTTACAAGTACTCCATTTCTGTCGCTGGCACAACAGTACTGAACTATTATTACTCTGTTTTCACTATACTGTACAAGTAATACCAAAATTTTGTATCATGAATATCCAATTACTATTTAATTGTTAATAACCAGTACTTACATTCAAAGGAAGTTAAGAAAGACAAAGGAAAGCAAAACTTTACATGACACCAACAGACTCTTGACCACAGCTCTTCAATTTGAGCTTTTAAGTAATGTACATGAAGAGATGGATTGCAGGACCAATCCCTCTCAACAAAGATAAATGATTGCAAAAGCCAGGAACCTTCTTCCTCAGTATTGCAATTTGCTAACTTTCACTCACTACTAAGATATTACACAGTGATAAAATTCTTTTATTTCTGTTTTACTTGTAACACATTCAGAGCTGTGAAATACCAAAAGGAACAGAGCATTTCTCACTCTGGAAAAAGGAAAATACACTTTTAGAGTAATACAAAGAATGGTTATCTGTGATAGACGCTGAGTAAGAAATATTCTTAGGCTACCATATGTGCATGTGTACCTGGGACAAGGATAAGAACATGTGGGGCCAGTTAAGAGCAGAAAAAAGACAAGGGGAAGGAAAAATGGGAAAAAAAAAAAAAGACTATGAAGGCAGGAGGAGAAAACTTGAGAAAAAGCAGAACAGAGAACACTGCTGAACACCCACAAAAAAATAAGAGAACTGAAATACATACAGGGCCCGGAAGCAGCTTAGCAAAATGGGATGTATGAAATTAAGGAATTTAGAAAGTTCTCAGCTGTTCTACTTTTTAGGCATGAAATATTAAGGCAGAAAAGCACTTAAGGAAGCATCATCATACGCATCAACACACGAACAGGCACTGAAGCACAAGAGATGAAATGGCCATTACTGTGTTGAGGCAGCCATTCCACCTACTCACAGAGGTGCCAGAGGAACGGTGTGACACACAGATTTGCAAAAAAAAACAACCATGAACTGCAGCTACTGGAGCAAAGGCATAGCTGCAGACGGGCTACCAGCCACATTCCTAAGTATGTTCACATGTAAATTACTAGAACAAGCACACAGAAAATAGGAATTAAAATTTACATGAAATGAATACCCATGAAAGGAACAGGAAGAAAGTCAAGGATAAGAGGTGTTTAGTGATAATGTACCAACTCAGCATCTCGCTTCCCTTTTTTGCTTCACTTTTGTAAATTTTGTACAAATTTCAAGTAGGCACATCATGAAAATGCCATCAGTATGTGTCTAATTCTTTACAGAATTCTTCACTAACAACAAATCAAGAGACCCATGTGCAAGATCTATAACCCATGGTAAGATTAGCTGTCTTCAGAAACAACATAGTAAGAATGTACACGCCCATGTCTATAACAAGCCCTGCCACTGTGGCTTCAAAATCCAAAGGCACATTATCTCTGTAGGTTAACCAAGTTGCTTCTCTTTTTCTCTAGCAGTCACCAAAGTGACCATGAAGTATACCATGATCAGTATAGTGACTTCATTTTTAAAACTCAGGAGACTTGTATCCTCAGTGACTTAGGTGAACTCGTAACATGACTGATAAAACCAAAGGCCTGATGCTAAAGTTTCTAAGACATTTGGGAAGATTATTCATGTCAATATAAAGCATTTAGGACTCTTAGGAATGAAATTCCTGGAGGGAAAAAAAAAGGGTTAATAAAGTGAAGAATACCCAATAGGTTTTACTCTTCTGGCTTAGCTGCAGTTTTGATACAGTATCAACAGATTTCTGAAGTTAACCATTCCTTCAAGAAAGGGGAGATGGCGTAAAAGGTACCAAAAAGAATCTCACACTCTCATGAATTACAATTCAACTTTTTTATTCAATTCTCCAAGTTAGTGGGACAGGGATCATCATGACTGTTAACACCACATGTGGACATCACTCCATTGCACATCCGTGCTGATCCATCCTTTCTTCCCTTCATTGTTAAGGAGGCATTATCAAAAGGCTAAGTGCTCCCATGAGAGGCAAGAGAAGACCTGCTGCTGCTGTAGAAAAACCTAAAGAAACAAATCATTGAAGAAGTTAACCTTTGCTCCACAATATGAACATCAGAAATGCAAGCAGACATCATAAAAAAAAAAAAAAATCGCCGTATCCAGCACCTATCTGGCTTCCCTGATAGCTGCAACAAGACACACCAAGGACTAAGCCATGGGTACCAAACTCCTCTTCTGACCTTGGAAAAGGCCTTTCCAGGTCAAAGAGTGAGATGCAGTGTGGGTTGTGTTCTGAAGATAAAATCTAGTTCCTGTTACCTTTCCAGTGGGTAGAGTTCAATCTCTGCACCTGGTGATCCAGCATCTTCCACACGCCTTAGATTCCTGTGGAAATATTTCATGTGGAGGAAAAATTGTGTAAAAGTTTAGCAAAGTCAAACTGCAGACTTTTCCTGCCTACTTCTCCCCCTGATAAAACTTCAGCACTTGCCATCCAGTAAACAACCATTTCCATTTGGGCATGGACAAGCATTCCTACATCACATCACAACTGCACTACCCCTCCCTTACAATGTTGTAAAGGTCGGTGGGCAGGGTAACCGTAACATTTCTGTTGTTTCTGTTGCCTTGTGTTGGTTAGATGCATGGGAAAATATATACACAAGCACATTGAATTTCCTCCTAAAAATCACAAAATCCAAGTTTCAGGCTTAATGCACAATACCACTGAACAGAAAGAATCCAGAGAATAAAGACTACCAGGCAGTGTTCTGCACAGTAGCAGCGAGGAGGGGAAACTGCCCACACCTTCTTGGACAAGCACACTTCTTGTAAGTGAAGTATTTACGGATATGAAATATATACAGCTGCACAGTCAGTGTGGTATTCCTCATCAAGGTGTAACTGAAACATTAATCTGGACTCCTGGCTTCCCACTACATTGGTATGACAGAACCAAAAGGATAACTGTGAATACAGCTACTGCTTAGGCTTCTTTCTCTGCTTCAGAGCATCTTCCTATTCAGTACATGTAACACCATGGACAGTTTTCACCTCTTCAGTTCCTCTCTCCCCAGAATTTAACCGTTTTACAACACAGATCAACTAAGCATCATAAAAGCTCAGCAGTGTCACTGTTTCCAGGAAATCTGCATAGAAGAAATGCATGACTGGCCGAAGAGGTAGCAACAACTGGGTTACTGGCTTATGTAATATGGATCTTCCCTCCTTCTCCAACAACAAATGATAATTTGTACAAGAGGGATTGTCCTAACCAATTCTGGAAATTAGCATGTATGCCTGGAAATTTACAAATGCAAGAATTAATTTATTATTTAAATTTATATATTACAACAGTGAATGAGGTTTACATTGGATATGAGGAGGAATTTGTTCATAGAAGGGCTGTCAAGCATTGCAATGGGCTGCCCAGGGAGGCGATGGAATCACCTGGAGGTGTTTACGACTGGATGTGGCACTCAATGCCATGGTCTGCCTGACAAGATGGTAATTTGTTCAAAGGCTGGGACTTGATGCTCTCAGAGGTCTGTTCCAACCTAATTGGTACTGTGATCCTGTAAAGTTAGTTTCTTGCTATTAGAACACTTTATTGAAAAAAAAATCCAATGACCTTTTAATAAAACATTTCTTTTCCATTCCTGCATTAAAAATCTCAATTATATTGTAATTTGTCTAACACAAAAATGCTTTTTCTTAGCTGTTCTGCTTCCTATAGAAATGGATAAGAGTATTATATATTTAACTGCCTTCCAAATAAGCAAAAAAATATCTATTACCCTAAGACAGAATACTGTACCATAGCTGCATACAGCAACCTGGCTCCAAATAAAAAAGCAGACACACAGAAATTCACATAAATCTTTTATAAGCCCTTCATGCACAGACTTGGCAGAGCTTAATACAGACATATTACTATGCAGACTGTATATTCTAGTAACACTTGTACTGTTTCTAAAGGGAACAAAGGAGGGACACAGAAATACCTTGAAAATGCCTTGCATGGGTGCAATGTGAATTTTAACTTTTTCATCAGCCTAATGCATCACCTACTATTCAGTCAGCACGAGGAACCTATCCATTTCCTCCTTTCACAAATATCACCCCTTGCCTGCCTCTGAAAGTCTATGACAAGAACAGGAAATAATCTGTCTTCTTCAAATCTCTACCACATCAAAGCTGCACAAAACAGGATGCTTAGGGGTATGTCACATCTAAAAGAAAAAAGAAATAAAACCAGAACTCTTTTATACTGACAGACACATGGAGAACCATGGAGGATCTGAAAGTGTTCTAGATGCTGTCCTGTTTATAACAAAATTCTTTCCTGACCAGTGACTGTCACCTTGGTCTCTGCTCATCAAAAAAAGCTCACATACATTTATGTGCCTCTCCTCTATGCTGAGAAGCAGCAGTTACAGGTGTACTGGGGCCAAACAAGCCCATGCCCATGGCCAGAGGAACACCCTTCTTCCCAAATGTTACTGTCATGTAAACTCAGTGCAGTAACACCTTTAATCCACATGACCATCAATTCAAGTAGGCAGGTGCTACATTTAGTTTGTGCCTCAATGGAACTTTCAGCTCTCCTCCCCAAGATCCAGTTCCCAAAGGCCAGTATGCCTAGCATATATTACATGCGGAAAGTCTGGTGAGATTCCTCCCACCAGCTGGGAATGCTCAAGATCAGCAAAAACTGTTTTCCTGCCTCATTCTCTCTCTGATGACAGATTGACATAGGCTTCAGATTCTTTTGCCTCTAGTATCAGAAATTATTTCTCTTCATCACATCTCCAGCCTGACTGGATTTAAAACCCTTTCTCTATGAGCTCTGTCTCACATACAGACTTTGCTCATTATTACATTTAAGACTGCAAGCAATTCTCTATCCAAAATACTTTCCATTTTGGACATGCAATCTCATTTCACTCTGTAAAAATTCAGTTCTGGGATTTCCAACCTGTGGTCCACAGAATACTTTCAAAGGCTGTATGATAACTAAGAATCTAATGAGAAAAGCACACCAGTTGTCCATGGTCCTAAGTGGTACCTGATGTGCACTGGAGACTATTTAGCTGCCTGGATATCAAAATTCAGATCCCGCTTTGTTCCTGTATATAAGTGTTGTTCCTGATTTTAGTGTGACTACTCCAAGTAAAATGAGAAAACAGAATTTGGAATTTATCTACTAATAGTTAGCTGTAAATTAAGTAAAAACATTTATGAAAATACAAAAGCCACTGCTGCATTCTGCATATTAGTATATATACTGACAAAATTCCTTTTTCCCAATCCATTTGGACACACTTCTCCATATTATCAGCTGATCCAGATTCAAATTTCTCATATGTCAGGCAGTTTGTCAGTGCTTCCAGTGCTCTTTCCTCTTATTTTCTTTTCAGAAGGAGCA
The DNA here is from genome assembly GCF_024509145.1 of Vidua macroura. Taxonomy (NCBI): domain Eukaryota; kingdom Metazoa; phylum Chordata; class Aves; order Passeriformes; family Viduidae; genus Vidua; species Vidua macroura. The sequence continues at coordinate 75,348,098 of NC_071572.1, read as the reverse complement.
GTCATTCTACTAGAGAGTCAGCATTTTAATCTCTAGTAGGAGAATTACTTAGCGTGGAGGTTTTGTTACGGTGGAACATCCTGATGATATCTGCAACAATAACTACTTATGGTGTCTACATTAGTGGTCTCCAAAGAGGAGACCACGCTCCCCAGGAAGCTTTGCAAGACAATCTGTAAGGCTGCAGGATGAAAAAGGTTTTTTAACCATTAATAAATACAGTTAAATAAATGTTTCAAAAATAAACTTCATTTAATCTTTACCTCATCCTTTTTTAACTTCTTGGGTTTATGTAAGTTTTACTATGCATGTAGTAATACACATATTTGGGAAAACTATTGGGGTGCATGCTCAAAATGTTTTTTCTGATAGTAATCAAAGAAGTTACAGAGCCATTTAGAACTGAAGAGGTGGCTGACACTACCAACTCCTAACTATTAACTCAGAAACATTATATAATTTGCATTTCCCACTTCCAAAAAGAATTTTAACTGTTGGTGATTCGAACCTTTTTTTCCAACTTGAGATTTAGGAAATCTCCAAAAATAACACTGTTCTTTATTATCATGGCATTTCTAAGGCATATATATATACACACACATATGTTGTTCATAAGTAGCAAAAAAAGCAGTTGGGCTCTCAGCCTATGAGGCTGATCATTGGCTGATGGTAAGGATCTTTGTTACCTTCATAAAATAAAATTCCATAGGATTGCAGGATCTTCCTCATCCATTCCTTAGTTTTTAAACTAGATTACAATAAACATTTCACCAACGGCACAAATATGAACAGTCTTCTGTGGAGCACAGAATGACTGGGCTAGATACATTCCTTTCAGCCTTATTTTCCAGTACTCTAAATATGTGGTGATTTTGGTGAAATTTCATTTTTTAAGACAAGTAAAGTTAGATGGGAAACTGGAATGTTCAATCAAAGATGAGAATTAGGACATCAGGTAACCAAACACTAACTGAGATAGATCAAGGTGCCTCTTGTATTACAAGCAGTCTTTTGATGGTCAGAATTCTGTAAATCAGACTCACCATTCAAAGGGACAGTTCAGGGACTCTGCCTCTCTTCTCCATTCCCCTTACTCCAGTTAGTATTTTGCAATCCATTTCTCCCAGTACTGGAGGTTCTCAGGTCACAGTCATGAGTGTCTTCTGCTGCTGCTGCTGCCACCTACCAGTTTTATTATTCTGTTGCAGCAGAAGGGCATATAGAAGAAGTTCTAGTTCAGCATGCATGTAATCATCATCCCTTGTCTAAGAAGTCATGGCCTATTCAAGTTCTACATTTCCCCATACACTAGGCAAAGCACTGGGCACAACCAAGATCAACACAAGGCTTTGAAAGCCACTCCATAAAGAGGAAGGAGCATGATCTGTAAAACCACCTTTGAAACCACATTAAATATTACAACTTTAACTATTACAGAATGCAGTACATTTTGGTAAACTCTCCCCACCGAAGATGAATTGCAGACTCTGCAAAGAACTAGTACTGTATTTCTTTCAATAAAGTCTTCACATAATATATATCTAAAATCAGGTTAGAGATGCAAAACTGTGATCCAACATGAATTAATGAATAAATCTGAGGAAAAAAAAAATTATTTGTAGACATTATTACAAACCCCAAAAAGACACCCAACCACATGCCTGAAAGTGTTACACCCGTGTCCTATAGCAGCAGATGCACAAAAATATACACAAATAAAGGAATAGGCCTGCCCAATGCTGAGACGCAAGAAGTGGGTGTGTCTGAAAGGAAAAAGCATTGGAAATGTAAGTATAACAGGTTTGTAAAATTACCTTGCAAGTAAAATTAAAAGACACAAATTATACACTCAATTATACCAATGAAATTGGATACCACTCCTCTGACTTTCACAGAGTGATTCCAGGTTTATCTCAGTGTAATTGAGAGCAAAATTTGGCTCTAAAATTATTCCCTCCCACCTTAACTTGAAGCTACGATTTATTATATTGCTGATAAGTTTGCTTTCTTTCAGGAAAATATAAACTGAGACTATGAAAAATTGACTATTTTATGATGGTATAGAGGAGTAATTAATGTACACAGAAAAATAATCTGAAACAAGTGCTAATTCTTTACAGATGTCATAGGAATATAATATTGAATAAGGAAACTTGGAAGCCTGTTTGTAGGCTAATATTCTTCAACTTGGAAGGGTATTCCAATTGTCTGATATTTTACCTCTGTGTAAAATAGGAAGATTCTCCCCCTTAAATTAAGTAAAAATATATTAAGTACCCAGTACTTTTACATTGTTTGAGATTAGGGAGAGAGTTACCAGAGAAGGATAAAATGTACAAGTGCTTTGGTACAGCAGTAAGAGCAAGATAAAATGTGTCACCCCATCCTCCCAAACAGAAATCATCAGCTCAACAGTCTTTTTCTGCAGCACACATATTCTTCCATCTGTCCTCTTTACAGGATCATGCTCTATTGAATTTTAATAGAATTAACATTCTTAGTACTAGTTTTTCATTCCTATCAACTACTTACTTCTGCAGTTATATTTCATGTTCACTTAGCAAATGGAAAGCAATGTATCTTTCAAAAATCTAAGCTAAAACAGTATACTTGAAGACAATCTAAAACTGATAAAGAGGAAGTGGAATTAATGTATTACAAAACTATCCCTCATACAGCTGCATAGGGGACTCACTTTTGTCTCACCTGAGTAAAGTAAAGCACAATGACAGTTTTCTTAAAAGTCAACAAGTGTAAGGAGGGGAAATAATGAAGTAAAGCAGGGTTTTCTCTAAATCCGGTTAAAGAAATCATTCAACAAGTATCACCAAAATGAACTGATGGGAAGAAAGGAAGGCAGACAAGTTAGCAAACTTATGAAGGTTAGAATAAGAGCAGAAAAGTGTCAATTTACCTGACAACAGGTCGGTTTTGGATGTCACCAAACTGCTGCATTTACCATTTTACCCGCTTGCATTACTGGGGGGAAAAGTTTAGGAAGGAACATTCGCAAGGATTTTTCATAAGTTCTCACTCTTGCCATCAGAAAGGGGAGAAGGGGTTTTCTCTGGATTGTTTGACTTTTTTGGCTCCTGAAAAGTTTTGCAAAGAACAGTAACAAAGTGTGAACTGTTAGAACACATTTCTGTAAAAAAAGGGAGAATAAGTCACCCAAAATAGCGCAACAACAAATCCCACCCGAAATCCACACAGTTAATTTGTGTCATTGTTTTAAACAAATAAACAAAACAAAAACTTTTCAACTCAAATTAGAAACATGGGAGGCTTGGAGACTTCCAACAGCAGATCCACCATCAGAATGCTCCAAAAGTCATCAAAAGTTTAAGATAGATTTAAAGAAATAAAAAAAAAAAGAAAAGGCAGCAAACACCTGGTTATAAATCCTGCAGTGTTCAGTTTAAAACAATACCTAGAACAGTGAAAAAATTAAAAATTAAAAAAGACAGTAGCAACAGAAGTTACCTGTCCGAGCACCTACTATTCCATAGAGAGAACAGGAGTGGGTCGTGTGTCTCACACCAGCCATAAAGCCCATAAACCTTCTCAAAAAGAGTGAGCCATGAGAAAGATACTGTACAATCTGTTTTCAAAGTCTCTCTAAGCCCTTATTGTCCCTTATACATTTAACTGACAGATTTTTGCAATGAGGGAATTTAGCAAGTGTCACTGGTTTCATTTGTTGGATTTTGCAGTCCAGTATAACATCTGAAGAAGCATCTCCTTTGCGTCTGACATACCCAGATGTTCCAGAGGTTATTTTCCAGGTAAATATCACACAGCAAAGATAGCACATGAAATGGGAGAAAAGGCTTCAAGACTGACCGTCAACTCAGAACAAAAAATGTTAACAGTCAATGAAAACATCAAGCATTGACACTGTTTTACATATAAGGCGTTGTAACATTACAAGAAAAGACTTTATAAAACACATTAAAGAATTAAATACAAGGATTAAGATACAATCCATACATTGACAGCAAGACATCAATTACAAACACATTAAGTTGAACAGAAGAAAATCACCAGTGTTACAGAGAACAAAATTTCATCAGATGTAATTTAAGAAACTTATTCTTGCAAATGAGTTTATAACTGGCTCTTTCAAACATTAAAATATACAAAAATAGTTGTATCACCATCAGCTGTATTGGTACCACTGTAATCCACCCCTATGTTGACCATTTTTTCAGCATGATTCCAAACCCACATATGGAGGTAGTGTTAGTGCAACTGTATAGAAGTTTAGCACGTGATTTTCAGCACACAGAACTGAAGAAAATAAAGTGTATAAAGCTGGCATCTGTGGAGTTCACCTTCAATCGGAAACACTGCCTGATTACCACAGGCTAGGTTTGTTGGTGTTTTTCCCTTTGAGTAAAAATGAGACACCCCTTGCATCCCCAGGCCATTCTTTGCATTTCACTGTTTCAGGAGCAATGAGTAAGTAGGGAGTAAATACATGAGACAAGTGTGCCCATTTGTACAAATGAACCCTCAAGCAAGGTTTTCATGCAGCATCAATACCCAATATCCAAACACACACACATGATGTTTCAAATCCTGTTTCCCTCTGTGACCACTATGCATAGACTTCTCTCCAAACTAGTAATGGAAGCACCAACCAGAAGAGCAGCTTATGAGAAGGGAGTCAAACGGCAAATCTCTCAACCCACTTGGTCTTTTTTTAAAAAATCTTATATTTACTTCATGAATTTTACAGCTGTGAGGTGTAACCTAGACATTTTGAAAGGGTGCTAGAAATGTAAGGTTCCTGTGAGCTACAAGATACTACAGGAACTCAAAAAAATAATCCAGAATATTCAGTTAACTTTCATCTAAAAGATGTTTCCTGTGATAGAAACACGAAGGCCTTTGTATACCAACTAGCACCTGTTTACTCCCTGCTGTTATTCCACATGTGCTCAATGTATGTCACAGCTAGAAAGGGAAGGATTGATCCTATCAGCCTGTCAAGGAATGCAGGCACCTACCAGTAAAAAGGAAGAGACAAAAAAAGAAAAAAACAACAAAAAAGAGCCACCCTCCACCCCAAATTCCCCTTGGATAAACAAGCAAGGGAAGTAGAGCTCTTAGAATAGAGTTTACTGTTCAGTGACTAAAGAATTAGGTTACTTTCATGTTCTGTCGTTCTGTAACTCTTCACAGAGGTTGAAGACCTTTATATTCTTCAGGTATAACCTGTGCACTTGAAGGCTCAGTAAGAAGGATTTGAAAATACCTTTTTACTGCTGAAGATCGTTTTTTGCTGGACCAGCTGGTCCACCTTCCTGCTTAACACCAACAGTCAACCTTTCACTTGATTTTAATAATAATATTTAATTCTACAAAAAAAAAGCCATTTTATTACATTCCTTTTAAAATAAAAAAACCAAACTGTACAAAGAAGCATGATCAAACCTCCATAAAGTAGGTTAATACTGTTCTGTTTATTGCCTCTTGAAGACTCTCTGCATAGTGTCCGTGAGTTGCGTTTAAGGTCCAAGTGAAGGTAAAACAGCAGAGCAGCAGAGAGGTGAGGAAGGGCCACAGAGGTGGGCAGTGCAGAACCTCAGAGGGTACATGGGACATGCTCCATTAAAGTATCCAGAAAACAGCAGCATTGCACACACACAACCCCCCTCCAAACAAACCTATTTTCACAAGATGATTTTTCAATTGTAAACGTTTTACTTTTTGTTTTTAAAAAAGAGGCTTATCTTTATATATATATTTATATATATATATATATAGTTCCAGGGCTTTATGAACCCCAAGAATAAGAGGGGAATGAAAAGGAAGAAGGAGGAGGAAAAGGAGGAGGAAGACAGGGACTGAAAAATGGACTCAGTATCTGTTTTGGTTATCTGTTTTACAAACCAGCTCAAGGCTAATGAGAAAATGCACAGCCAGAAGGATTAAGGAAAATCAGGAAGTCTGCGAAAAAATTAGGAGCTGAACAGCCAACATCCTCAAAAAAATAAAGAAAAACAATTGTGCACACACAAACACACACGAGTGTGTGCAATCACACTACGTACATGTAAGGGCCTAGGATCAACCCCTTAATTGTTTGTGGACCTAGGTTATTTTTTTTCTTCTTTTTTTAAACTCTGGCTGAGCTCTCTTTTTTTTCTTTCTTTTCCTTCTTTTTTTTTTTCCTTTTTTAAATCTGCCACATTTTCCAAAGCTAAGAACTGAATATTTCTCCCCAGTTATACTCTTTGGATTTATGCCAACATCAGTTTTTTATGTTCAGTGGGGAAAAAGTAAGCCTGGTAAGTATTGTATGAACTGTAGCTTTATTCTAAAATTCCTCTGGATGACTAACCACTTTTAACCAGCTCTTCCCTCCTCCACACCTTACCACATTCCTCCCTCCAAAAAAAAAAGCAAACAAAAACAAACAAACAACCCCCCCACCAATGTACAGGCTACAACTCAGTGTTTTCTTAACAAACAGTCTGCGGTGTTTTCACTTTGGCCACTGTTAAAGATGCAGGCATAGAGAAGGGAGTGTTGGACTAGCATGTATTAAAGAAAAAGGAACATTAACATTGCAGATCTCTCTCAGAAAGACTAAAACACTAACAAATACAAGTCGATGCACGTTTGCTTTAAACTAGTGTAATTCTTTTTCACATTTTTAGATTAAACATCATTTTTGTATACCAAACATTACAGTGCTGTTTATCTCCTCCAACCATGCAAAAATAGTTAAAAACGTGCCACTTCTGCCCACAAATAGAATATGACCAATTCCCCTATATACCTTCCAAAATGAGGATTTGAAATGAGAACAGAAGTATCCTCCTTTAAAACTTTATAAAGGAATTTAGACATAAAGCTGCCACTTAATACCAAGATGGTACAATCTACAGATTTTTACAGAAAGTTCACATTAAGTCAACTGATACTTCTCTCAGCTTCATCATTTGAAAGGCCGTATCCTGCAAGGTCAGAAAGTGATGACTTTAAAAGGATCCTGAACGTACAGCTCCCATCTACAAGAGTAGGAACAGTAGGTGTCCAGGAATTTTGCAATACTTGGTATTTAACACCTTCAACTCACACAAAGAATTTGAGGCACTCGGCAATTTACAGGATCAAGCCTTACAGAGGTAGAAGAGACTTAACTGGTGCAATAATTCACAGAAGTTTCTAGAGAGCTGCCAGACAACTTTCTGAAAATCTTCAAGTGTGAATCACGCTTCAATGCTTGCCTGTGAAGACACATGAACTGCAATATATCTGGGGACCAAAGCAGCATCCAAATAAAATTACTGCTTGGTTACGAACTGAGCATCTCCACTGTAAAACTGATGAAGAACTTAAGACAATTTAATGTTCTGCAAATAAGTAGGGACAGCAATCACAGCACGTGTGCCTTTTACTTTTACTCTCTTGACTGACACACCCACCCCCCCTTTCCTCATTCCTCTGAGCGTCTCTGATAAACAGCATTGCAAGTTGGTTTAAAAAAAATTTTTACAAGAGAGAGTTCTGTTGGTCACCTATTTACACGTGGCATCACTCCACAAGGAGCTTGATCTCATTGGCTATTAGCTGGTTCATGTTGAAGAGAGCCCCCGGGAGCTTGGTGAGCAACTCTCTCTCCGTGGTCTCAGGGTCGCTGTCGACAGAGCTGGAGCTAGCACTCATGTTGTCGACAGCGGCCCCAGCTGGAGGGCCCAGCTCTGGCTCGCTAGTCTCACTGGCCGTGGACACCACGGAGAGCAAGGACATGCGCCGCGTCAAGCGGCCGGGGGCCAGCAGGGAAGCGGCATAGTCCGCTATGATACCAGCTACGTCTAAATTACAAGCCTTGTCAAAGGCAATGAAACCTACATTTGCATTGGCCTCGCAGACGTAGAATGAGCCGTCGTCCTTCATCAGCAGGTCAATGCCGCACACATCCATCCCCAGGATGTTTGACACTTGGACTGCCAACTGCTTGCCTTGTTCACTCAGCGAGCACATCATTCCTACACCACCTGGAAAAAGTGAAAAGAACTTGCTGTCTGCACTCAGGTCACAAGTGACTGACATCCTTCTCAACCGGGCAGTGCTTTTTGATTGGGAAGCTTCAAAGTCAGCCTGCAAGCACACTGCTGATGACTTAGAAAGCAACCTCCTTTCCACAGTGACTACTAATGAACTTGATACCACACTAGGATTTCAAAAGATTCTGATCTGCCTTTGGCAGGTCAAGATTATGATTTGTTTAAAAAGAGTTAAGTGATGACTTTTTAGTCAAGAAAAAATACGTATTTTTATGATCCCAGGATATTAAAAAAATGAATTAACAAACCATCCTTGTTCCTTCTAAGGAAGAGGTTTTCAAGAGGCGTTCTAGCTCACAAGAAATATTTCAACAAAATTAAACCTAGAGCTCTTGGTAAGACTACAACTCTAACTGTAGATATAATTGAGGGGAATGTCAATTAAAACATTATCATCATCTGCTCACATACCTCTCAACTTCCTATCACAGGTTACTGTCTCTAAAGCAAGAATTAGGGAACATTTGTGTCTGAACCTCAGCTCGTCAGGTTCACAGTCCACCAACTAAATATTAACTGGCTCAAGCTTCATCTATCACAATACTTAAATTGAAAAATAACCCAAATAATAAGAAACAAAAAGAAAATTAACAGAAAAATCTTTCAGGCTGTATTTCCTCTGCATGAAGTAGTAACTAAAATCTCTTAGGCATTCTAACCAAAACTGCACTATACATGAACACATTTTATGCCATCCCTGCTCACGTTCAGTACAGTTTCACCCAGGCACCCTCAAGCGTCTTTCCTCCTTTTACCCTCAGAAACCCTCAAGTCCAACACCCAAACCTATGCAGAATCTCAGTTCTGAGCATGCAGTAACCTCCTCTTTCTCCCAGATATGGTCTTTGTGGGAAGAGGTAGCAGGGAAGAACCTGAAAACTTAAGGCAGCACAGAAAATGCACAGCGTAATCCAATTATTTATTGCCTTCAACAGCTTCCTCACTTAACATTTTCTTCTACTCTCTTGCCAAATGACTGACTCCTCCACCTCCCTTAAGTGTTGCTTTCTGTCTTCCTTCATTTTCTGTTCCTCTCAACAGGATGAAATAAATGATAACATGGCATTAGCATCAAATTGCCATTACCACCAAATTGCCATTACCACATCAGTTGCTCCATTTGTGTTCTAGAACTTTCCCCTGCTTGTCATCATCCCATCTATCAAACACTTTGAGCAAAGATCATCTCTCCTCCTGTGTTTGCTCAACATGCTTCTTACTTAATCCTTATTCTCATGTTTCCCCTTTAAACCCCCAGCAGTAAGCACAATTAACATAAAATAACACCTGCAGCTTATTTCAGTCAGCTTTGTGATTTTTCAACTGAGTTGAAATATTCTGATCAAAACTATGAGCAATGCTTTTCCTACCAAGTGAGCAGTTACTCTGCATCCTCCCATCTGTCGAGCAGCGGAGCATGGTGCCCACCACACGGCCTCCCACTACGATGACACGCACATCCTTGCCATGGGACTCCTTAACGTATTTTTGAAATAAGTAAGGGGCATCGTGACGGATCAAATGGCTTAGGTCTGCCAAATGGTGCTTGTCTCGTGCCAGGAACACAGCTTTACCTGTATGGAGGAAAGAACATCGGTGTGTTGAAAGCAGCTACCTATCTGAGCTGCATCAATGACTCAGCACATGAAAGTCAAACCTCTGACCGGCACACTGCCTATTCTCAGAGGCCCCATCTGTAGCTTATATCCATTTACAAATTCTTCCATGGACAACAGTATTCCACTGATTCAGTGCTTTTAAGTGTTCAAGTACTGACAGAGCTGAGGAGACTTGAGTTTAAAAAAAAGAAAAAGAAAGAAGCAAGGAAAAAGAAAAAAGCTTTAGATAAAGGAGATGGTCTTGCAGTTTCAACTTCTATTGGTACAAGTCCTTAGTGAGAGGGGAAAAAAAAGGAAGAAATACTTAAAGAGCAACCGACATGTAATTAATAACAATTTTGTTCATCCAAGAGGACAGGACCCACAGCCTACAGCTTTGACACACAGGAACCAACAACATGAAACTGTGGAACACTTGGCATCTAAGAACTCTGAAGTCTCTAGTGTGCCAATGCAGAACCACTCATTCCTCTGTTAGAAAGTTCCTGAGAGCTGCTCTTCCCAATACTTAAAACAGCTCAAAACTCCAGAATGAGGTCTGCAGTGGAACAACTACATTCAGAGGAAAATGTTCCACTCCACAGTATCCAAGATAATTTAGAAGAAGATTCCATAAGACATAAAATGAATGGATTATCCCACAACTCAAAAAAACCCTCTTGACAAATCACCAGGTTTTCTGCAAGCAAACATCTCTAGGACTTGGATTTTTTAACCTGAAATAAGTATCTTCATTCCCTTTCATTTTTAGAGCACACCAAAGACTTGTTTGCTCTTTTCTGGTTGTATTCATACTGGTTAAAGTCATCCCTGAACCAGACTCTACTACTTTCTATCCAATTTCCAGTCTCACAAGACTGCATCCCATTCCATCTTTACCTACATTTCCCAACTTCTTTTCCCCTTTCCTAAAGGTTCTATGTCATATTAGATTTATGCTTTGCAATAAGGCTGCACACTTTCTCTTGAAGCAGAACTGTCATTCAATTCTGTTATGGTGTTAACAGAGTACAAACATGAATTGATAAACTGCCCTCCTTAAGTAAGAGAACAAAAATGCAGCAGAAGCAGAACTAGGATAAATAATGTGTAAAGAATTCCACCACGTGTCCCTGTGCCCTACTAGAGCAGCCTCTGTTTAGATAGGATTTAAGGTCTCCATAACACAGAACACTGCTTGAGGAACATGGAATTTCTCATTACAGAGACATGAGAATGTAAGCTTAAAATTCACAAAAAGAAAAAACCTCTATGTTCTTTCTCCCACTCCAAACTTTAACAATTCTACACGCAATTAATAATCCTACTGTATTCCTGAAATGGAAAAGGAAGAATGGTGCCTTGGAGAGGAACTATTTAGTTCTTGCAAATTATCCAGCACCATGACATCTTGGCAAAACCAGGACTGGCCTATTTGCTGCAGCTGCAAGCTGTGCAGAAAATTGGCCTAGAAGAGTATGGCTTTTATTCATCAGCCAGTACACCTATGACCATATTTGCCTATTTATTTTAAATATAATTTGCAAATGGCTGTTCTTCAATTAATTTGAAAAAGTTTCCCCAATTCTCTTAATGTGAAAAGATATGTACTTTGCATAAATTTGCATTAAAATACCTGGAGTTTAAAGTGGTCTAAAGCAAAACTTGTAAACAGATTTACAGGAATCCTGGCTAAAAAAGGGAGCAGAAAACTAAACTGCTGTTTCTTTTAGAGCTAAAACTCTAAAATTATTTAGTAGATCTTCACTAGAAACAGTGTTAAGTCAAATCCACTGTCTCAGATATTCCACAGCTGTCAAATTCACCTTGCTGCAACATCAAACCTCACCTTGGCTTTAGAGCTCCACCCACACTTTAAAACCACACTAACAGGAATTAATACTAACAGCAGCAGGTCTGATTTTCCTCAGCCCCAGCGTTTTGCTCTCTTCCATTATATCAACACAAGTATTTGTGCAAGTAAGTGCTAAATCACGTAAGGAATTAATCTGAGTAAAAATAACCCATCTAGATCCATTCAACATCAGTTCCTGAATCTACTTACTACATGGCTACAGAAGCACTCATGCCAGCAGAAGAGAAGCATCAAAGCAGCAGAGAGTGAGAGCAAACTGACAGAGAGAAAACAGTGGTGTTCTCTAGTTATGATTTTGTCTGAAGTAACTCCTGGTTTTGTGCCTTATCTTTATTTTTAGTTTCTTTATAGATCTAGTATTTATTAAATTTGTTTGAAAGTATATTAGAAACAGAGAAACTTCCTCTGCAAATAACCTCTGAAATTGATTTAAACATGGCTTCCTTCAGTAACCATTATTTAACACTAAATTCAGTTGATGTTTGTTTCATACTCAACACTTAAAAGACTAACAACACAGCAACTTAATCTGAACCTGCGGTAATACCACTGACAATATCAGAGGTATTTTTCTGAAAAACGGAGATTCAGTTTTATAAACAATACGTAAGATTTGAATTAAATCAGAATCCTAATTATAGACAAAGTCAAGTAGGAAAGAAGTCACTGCATGAACTGAGATTTCATTTCTTAGGCCTATTTAAAAACACCCCTAAAATCCATGTAGGCTTCTTTCAACTTCATGAAGGCCAGACCTCCCATTATTCTAGTTCAAAGCTTTCCTCATAGAAGTCACCAATGCACCATAATTTTGAACACTTTCCCTTTGAATGCAGCCTTTGCAAGACTGGGTTCTACTAAACTGTTTCCCAGTGCTGCAGCCTATTCAACATTCAGCATTCAAGGGTAGTAGAATTTAGATGTATTGGAAAGAAGTCCAACACCTAACAGATCTTCTTAACTCTCATTCCTGATGAGACAAAAACTTGGAGTGCTGCTCAGAATACTCCTTGCCCTCACCCCTGACCTCACACCCACCTCGATGACCCCGCGTGTTCTTCACCACCATAGGGAACTCCAGCACTTCCGCCTCATCAATCATTTTGGAAAAATTCTCATGACCACCTGGCAAAAAGAAAACCAACAACATTATGTGCCACCAGTCTGCTGTGGCCAAATTTGGGATGTAATTGCCATACATTCCTCCCACCCTTACAGCTTAGATAATGCAGAAAAAGAATCAGTTAGGAGGACCTTGGTCATGGAGCATGATCAGACTTTGAAGGTGTTTGTGGCATGTGGGATACTAAGACCTACTTGCTTTGGAACTGAAGACACAAATTGACAAAGGCCTCTCGATCACAATCCCAAAAGGCTCAATCTAATCTTCCAAATCCAAATGCCCCAATTCTACCATCGTATTCCAGTTTATCACTTTTACTTTATCAACTTCCATCTTTTCAAATATCTAACAGGAAAACAGCAGACTCATAACACTAGTAACAGTTCCATCCACACTACTAACCAGGAAAGCAACACAGAACACAATGACAAGGCATAATCCACAGAGCAGCAACAACCCAGACCTTGTCAATCCACCTCCCCACTTCTGAAGGTTTAAGTCTCCTGTATTTCATTCTCCCTATATCCTGAAGTACTACTTTAAACCCTTAATCTCATTGCATCTCTAAGGACCTTAGAGTGTAGCTTTTAATGGCCATTCACGCAATTATGGTTGATACTTCAAGGTTACTTGAGTTCAAGTCAAAGAAGGCTGACCACAGCACAAGAAATACAGATGAGAAAAGTCAGCAGACAAAGGGACAAGCCCCCTCTAACACATTGTGCAGTAAAGTGCAGAAGTCAAGCCAAGACACAAAGTCACAAAGCCAGCAGCAGCCATCACGACCCTGCCATGGAGTTTAATGTATGTCATGGAGTAACATGTCATTCAGCACATCCTGCTTTACTTGGCAAAGTCAGCTCTCACATATAACTTGATACTTGCAGTTTAAAAAAACAAAAAGAAAAAAGAAAAAAAGAAAAGAAAGTCATGCTTCTGTCAAATTCCAGAGGCAGACACTAACAGAAGTGGGAGGGAGTTATGACCAAACAGGTATGTACTGCAATTATTAAGCATCATTCCTGGTCTCCCCTTCCCCCCAAAAATTAAAAACTCATTCCTTTCTCAAGAAGTTAGAGCAACCACATGTATAAAGAAAGGGTATGTTTCTTCTCAAATGTGTTTTCATGGTAATTGATGGAAATAGTAATTCATAGTAATTGACAGAAAGCCATGGTTTTGTCACTTTTTTTTCTCATTTTGTCAAGTTCCCTTTAAAAAAGCCTATTGATGCAATCACACAAAGGGAAGGAACGCACTGGTATTCCCAGAAGGAACAGAAGGTTGAGAGGTATCTACAGTTCTTTAATAGATTGTAATTAAAAGCAGAAATAGCATCAGGGTAGCTCAGACGAATGGTTCCTCTGATCTAGCACTCTGTCAGGAACCAGAGATAGTAGAGAGTCCAGAGGCAGGAACCATAAACAATAATTAACTGTTTTGGTGGGAAACAAAGCCTAAACTATTGTTAAAAGGTGAACACAAGGACTCGTACTCCTTGCTACTCTTGTCCTTTCACAAAAACTGATGTATTTGCAGACATTTTTATTCATATAGGAGTTTAATCTACTTTCAGGTTGTACCAAAGTGTAGTTTTCTGTAGTACTTATGACATTTAGTACCTCAAGCTCTTGTCTGTTGTTTTGGGCAACTGGAAAACACTGGAAAGTATTACAGCACTAACAGCCAAAGTCAGTTGCTTGGAAGGCTGAGGTACAGTTTAAGTACTCTTTTCAAAGCATCAAAAGCTAATCAACAAAGACAAAACCAGAATCTGGATGCCATGACTTTAACTTCTTTTTTGGTTATTAAACACTTAGCTGTGGAACTGGCCTCATGCTACTTAAATTTCTATGGATTTCCAAAACTTTTATCTTTTCCACTGCAAAAGTGCAAGTTGCCTAGGCAACTACGCTACCCTTTTGATCCAACAGCCTTACCATATGAAAAAGTGTCTGGAAGAGGCACACCATGGCCAGCAAGTTCTTGAAATGTCCAGAACTTGTTGACACAGTTGAGGATGGCTTGAGGACGATTCATCAATCGACAGCCCATCTTCTCTAGGTGGCGAAGGACTGTGATGTCGCTGTCACTCTGGACCCAAGGTGTTGGCACACGCACAACCACCACTTGTGGGTAAGCAGTAATGAGCTCCCCTTTCACCCGGAGACCTGAAGAAGGAAGAGAGAAAAACATCCCAGTGTTAAGTCATAAGGTCTCCAGGAGAAGGTAAACAGGCGCAGAAATACTGCACTATCTGTGATCACAGAGATACCAGACTTCAACAGCGAGTGTTAAAACAGCACAACTCTCCCCAGCACACATCTTGTCAGCTGTGCTGTTTCACTCATGTCACTCTGAACTCACATAAAACTAGGACCAAGCAAAAACCAGACTTAATTAGGGCACAGTCTTGGGCTCCTTCCCAGGGTGATGGGCATTTGTTTACAGGTTGACACTCCACCCTTTCTATGGGTGTAAACTGCATGCTACACTCACATCAGCTGTATCAACAGCTCAGGAGGTTCCTGCCTCCCACCGCTGGTTCTTGCCTACAGGATGCAGTTCATACCTTTCCCAGTCCCAGCTGTATTGATCCCTCTGTTTTTGGCACCACATTACACAACGTATTGCCAAAGTGACAGAGACTGGATAAGATCCTTAAAAAAACACAATAAACCAGCAGTATTTTCAGCAGGTCATTTCAACAATCTGATTTATATTAAATTAAGTGGTCAGAAACAATTTTATCAGCAAATAGGGAAGCACCCTGTGACAAAGGCAGGAATGAGAAAGAAAGCCAGCTTTGCCACCAAGATCAATACATTACTTAATCATGACCTATAGTTTTACAGGCTAATTCTCTGAAAAAGAAACACTGAAAGATGAGCTGCAGGAACAGGCATAAGACAGGATTGGACAGAAGGCATCAAGCTCAATGGAGACAGTCTGGAATCTGAGGATGGGAAAAGACAAACAAGGTTTGATATTTACTTTATTTGCCTTATGTTCAAAGCAAAACTTTATGACTTCAGAAAAAAATACTCAGCTCACACTGCTGTCAGCACCTTAAGGGTTAAAAAAATAATAAAAAAAAAAGTGAGCTGAGAAATCACAGTGCATCTGCATCTTGTGCCTACCAAAGGCCACCTATAACTAGTGAGATCTAACCAAATTTTTTTACCTGATTACTGTATTCCAAAGATGCTACATTACAAATACAGACTTATATCTACTCTGCATGAAGGCACCGATTGCGAAGCTATATATTTCATTTCAACGTGCATTAGAATTAATTGGGGGAGAACTGGGAGGGAGGGGGGAGAGAAGAAGGGGGATTTCCCCCTCTCTGTACTTCCCTTTTTTCTTTTCTTCTCCCAACCAGGATGTATTTTAGATCTTGCATTAAACATACTGAAGCAACCATCTAACTCCCAAAATGGAAGTTGAAATGTACTGCCCATTCCTCAGGAGAACACAACCACACTCTGGAAAGGCCAAAACAGAGCCACATCCAATACAAATTCTTTTTTCCAATCCCCACAGCCATAATTGCACAGAGATGAGCAAACATAAGCAGACGGGTGCTCTGGCTGCTCACCTCATTAGCACCAAGCACTGCCGCATTGCAGCTGACATGACTCGCGTGTTTAAGCAAGCAGGCTTCAGAGACACACACACACACACACACCCCATTTTAGAGAGGCATCTCAAGCAAGATTAAGAACAAGACACTGCTACAAACCTAAGCAGACTGTGAACAGCACAAAATGGACTACAACCTCCTTTAGCCACAAAAGGAGTACAGATTCAGCAAGCAGAAGATTTTTTTACTTATTAGTCAGATTCCATCTTACACATGTATTTTTCCATTTAGGTGCATGCCCAATTACACCCACTTTTTGCCAATGTAATTGCATGCTCATCCTGATCCACATGCAAGCTGTGCAACAATCATTCTAAAAAGGACTGCATTTTCTACACAGCCCCAAAATTGCCACCGTTATCTGTGCTGTGAACCAAAACGACACAGTTTTCCAATTCATAATCTCTCAGACTATTTTGTTGTTTTGCTTTAAAGTCACGCCACATGATGAAGTTTTGCACCATGGATTCTGAAAAAGAAAAAGAGCAGTTTGAGGAGATGTGTTTGTCTCACCTGGAATTCTTCTGAGTACCTGTGATAGACTTGACTATCAGACTGGTGTAAATTTAGCCAGATCACCATCCCCCCTGAAGTGACTTTGGAAGTACAATGATGTTATCAACAGAACAGTCTGAGCTTTTGTTTCAGATTCAGTCATACTCTCTGGTCTGGATACTGTTCTTCCCAGAACAAAATTTCTCTCCCCTTACAGAAGGCAGTTTACAAACAAAGAGAAGACCTACTCAATGAAATGTATAATCTGAATCACTACTAGTGATATGCACCATAAAAATTAGCTGCAGTCTCCCAGCAACACAGTGCTGCAAACAGAAGCAGCTTTATTACAGTAAAAAGGAGAGGCAGATTCTGCCATTTTGGAACAAGCATGCATTCAGCATTCCATCTGAGACCCATCAGTTAACAATCAGGTTAATGGTCATTATTGCCAAGTGGGCTAATAAAATAATATTTATTCACTGTAATGTGCAGTAAAAGAAAGCAGTAACATAGAAGATCCAGGTCATTTTTTCCAAAAGACTGATTCATGAATGTAAAGAAGAGTAAGAGAAAAAAAGACTACAGAGATGTTACATAGTGGTTAAGAGGTAATGGTTTTTTTTTTTTTAAATCATAGATTGTGCTAAGTTGATAGGGACCCACAAGGCTCACCATGTCCAACTCCTATCACTGCACAGAACAGCCCCAATAAGCAGGACACCATGTACCCAGGAGCATTGTCCAAACACTTCTTGAACTCTGACAGGCTTGGTGCTGTGACCACTTTCCTGGGGAGCCTGTTCCAGTGCCCAAACACCCTCTGCGTGAAGAACTTTCTTCTCATATTCAACCTAAACCTCCCCTGACTCAGTTTCAGGCCATTCCCTTGAGTCCTGTCACTGGTCAGTACAGAGAAGAGATCAGTGCCTGCCACTCTGCTTCCCCTCATGAGGAAGCTACAGACCACTCGAGGTCTTCCCTCAGCCTCCTCTTCTCCAGGCTGAACTAACCAAGGGACCTGTTTCACAGAGTGGCACACAAAACTGCACACAGCCTAGACAAACACTCCCTTCTTTGCAGTTACAGAGCCATCCTGATCCCAAAACAGTAAAGCAGGTTACACTCACTGTTGCCTGTGGACAATGAACTGACCTCACAAACACACAGAAGGCAGACACTCAGATCATACAGAAATACCTTGACAAATAACAAGTTAATCCATTCATTGACATTTTCAGTGGATGCCCATGACATTGCAGACACAGCAAAGAGACAGCTACATGGTCCTTTGAAGTACCAATAATATAAGCCAGGAAAGGAAAATTCAAGCTTATCCAATACTGTCAACTTTCTCATCATATAACAACCATTTTACCAGTGCCTGAGGAACAATTTCTTAGGTTATCATAAAATATTTGGGTATTCTTTGGTTCTATGACGTAAAGACTCACGAGTTGGAATATAACACAGTAAAAACAGATTTAAACCCTGCTCTTCAACAAGACCTATTCTTTCACTCAGCTTCAGCTGTCTTTGTTCTTCCTCTGCAAGACGAAATTCTCCAAAACGGAACATGGTACACCTATAACATTATACACCAATCATCACAGTATTCAGACAAAGTACAAAGGAATTTTTGCAACGTGAACTGTAATCACTTGGGAATAAACCTCACTAGTTACACCATACCCCTCAAGTTTCTCTCAAAAACAGCTCAAAGTAGCACATGATAGAACTGAGTGGGTAAATGCATGATTATTCATCAGTTGGCCCAGCCACTCCTCCTGCTTTTCACTCCCAAAGAACAGCAGGCAAGCTTAAAATGCAAAGCAACTGGTCTCTTCTAAAAAGGATTATTTTGACCCAAAAGGCAGAGGCCATCACATGAACCCGTGAAAACCACAGAAAACAGAGCATTAAACTGTACTAAAGACAGAAGAAAGAGGCAGAGATGACTACTGCTGTTACCTGTGAGGTCAGAAGATCTGCATCTACACCCTTAGAAAGTTTCTGTGACACTAACCTCCAGCACAGCAGAGCCTATTCACATAGAAAGATATTCATGATGATAGCTGTCTCTCAGAAACCTGATTTAGTACAATTTTAGGGTGGACAAACATACTCGGGGAAAAAAAACACAATGATAGCCTTATGGATGGATAAAAAGGATCAAGATTTCAAGCAACTGTGTGTGGCTTCTGAACATTTTAATTCACATCCAAGCAGTGTTTTAAATTGCTTACATTTTTGAAACTCATTATTCCATTTGCAGCCTACACAAATTCCTTCCAATCTCTACAAGACTCATTCATCAACAGATTAGTAACTACTGCAAAGCAATATCTCGTGTCCAGTCTGCATGTTACAAACAACTGTACTTTTAGTTGAAACAATGCTTTCACAGAAAGAATGTAGTTTCAGAAGATAAGTCTAAAAACTCCAAGATTGCAAGGACATCCAGATGCTTTATATATCTTGATTTAGCAAACATGAGGCACTTTTAACAAAAGATTAAACCTTAGTAATATTAAATAAATTTATAAAAGACAAAGCTTTTCACTGTGCCTGAAGACAGCTGGTACACTGCCTTGTTACCCATGGAAGCTCATGACCTATCAAATCCATTTCTGACCAAACAGATCAAAAGATCAGGAAGGCTCCACAAAAGGTGGTTTTGCCAAAGCTCCCTATGCAGTGCTGCCATGAATTCAGCAACATAAAACATTTTAGTCATCACCTTCTTTCGAATTGACTTCATGTATATATTTCACAGAATTTGTCTGAGAATTGTGTGGCTATGAGAAGTTCCCAAACGTGACAACACAGTTAATGTACATGTACATGTAATTCCATGTACAACACGGGTAACTATGCAAAGAATCCTCACTGTGTGGCCTCAGCTGCCACAGGCTGCCATTGTAACTTCAGTGACTACCTCCGTCTTCAGCAAAACCCCCAATAAACACCAGCTTTCTGAAATACATAAGTAAAAAAAAAAGTAGGAAAAAAGGTGATTTAGTATTCAGACAGATCCAGTATGTGGAATACTTTTTCTAACAGGCATACCAGCATTTAAGTGGTTGGTCATCGTGCATGCAGCACTACAAAAAATAAAATTTGAATCAA
Organism: Vidua macroura; assembly: GCF_024509145.1. Lineage (NCBI taxonomy): Eukaryota > Metazoa > Chordata > Aves > Passeriformes > Viduidae > Vidua > Vidua macroura. The sequence continues at coordinate 75,328,150 of NC_071572.1, read as the reverse complement.
ATTTCACTAGCATAAAACATACACCAGCTCCCACCACATTTCCAACAGGAGCTAGCAGGGTCTGGGAACTTCCAGATGTATTACCCAGATTTTTCCTCAGAGATCTGTAGGCTACCTTGAAAGTCTCCAGCTCTCAGAACTTTGTTATACAAATTTATTCATCCACCCATCCATGGAGCTGCTAACGTTTCCCAAATGAACAGTCACTCAGCAAGCAGGCTATAATGAATTCAACTCAGTCAGCTGGGAGAAACAGGCAAGCCTTCTATCACACAAACCTTTCCTCGTATTTTGATGATATTACATCCTGCTACTTGCTCTTCACAATTCATCAGTTCTTCTCACAGACATCACTGAATTTTTCTACAAGTCTGGACTCACTCCTGCTCTCAAATCAGTGCATTCCTATTTCATTTGTCCTCCCAATATCTGTCACCCACAAGACACTGTATAATATTTGCATTAAATCATTATAAAGTGTTTAATAATTACTTACAGTTTACTTGCAGGGAATTAAATGTGTTTCACCCTAATTGCCATGTTAAAGCAAGCTTAAAGCTCAGAAGGGAGATTTCCCAAACCTAAATAGCAGATTACTGCAATAACAAGTTATACATTCCTTCACTAAACTCCATCACAACTAAATCTCTAAAATTTTCAAAACTAAGCATACTTCAAATAGTCTTGGCAGAATGTATGTGTCAGAATTAAGGAATAATTAACAGAAGTAGAATTAACATTAATGAAATACTACACTATATCTGAAAAGCTTGCTGCTATATTAATTTAAGTATCTATCCTATAACCCAACTATAAGCAACATAAAATTTCCAGAAATTGGGTAATAAACTTTCTTTTTTTCCAACTTTTTTTTCAAACCTTCTTTGAAAAACGTAACTTCATTGAAATGTATAAGTATTTTTGAGCAATTGCCAATTTCTGAGGTTTTGCCAAAGACAGAGGCAGTCACTGAAGTCAAATTCCTCTTCTGAAAAGTGGCTGCTTGTGGCAGCTGTATGTTAGATAAAGTATCACACTTCAAATGCAATTTTATTTGAACCAGAACTTAACCTCTAAAAGGCAGCTAAGCACTGAAATTTTAGAGAACAACCAATTTATTAACATCAAACTTAACTTCCCCCTTTGAAGTTGTACAGGAATTTTACCTATACCACTTATCACCTGACAGACAGAGTTTATTAATCTGAACATTAAGTTGTCACAATTCCTCCAAAATGTCACTGCCATGTAAAAGCCTCTTTGGTATGTAGTATTATTAAGCTATTTAATTACTCTACTGTCCACAGAAACAGATTTCTCCAATAGTTCTGTGCTGGGTGTTTTAAGTTCAAATTATCTCCCTTCCTATCCTGCTCACTAGTTTTTTCAAACCAAATTAACAAGTGCTAACATTCAACCCTATGTGTTCAATATGACCTCACCCTCCTTCTCCACAAAAACTTAACCAGAAAGGCTTTCCCACCAAGACACACTTCCATAGCTCAGCAATATCAAGGAAATCACACAGAGCAGAAACAAAACTGATCTCTCTAGAACAGTACTATGCCACTGTATTCTGAAAAAAAAAAAAAAAGTATTTTGGAAACCAGAAGCTGTATATTTAGCAAGCTCTTATGATGAAACCTTTACCTAAAGCCACTGCTCAGCACAGACAACACTTCAAAAGCAGACATCTGTTTATAATCCAGACATGATATTTTAGATTCGATATGGTTTAGGTGAGGCCTCTTGTATCTCATTAGAATTTTTGTACAATATTTCCACAAGGTGTTCTCAGAACATTCCTGGGTCAAATAAGCATGACTGATAGAGTTTTAGAAGTCTAAAGCATCCTCAGCAGAGAGAATATCCACTTGTGGCAGGTATCTGTCTTGTATCATCTATCCAGAGCCTACCAACACTGAGAGCCTTAGAAATAACAAGTTCTGGAATCCCTTCCCCAACTCAAACGCAGAAAGGCATAAACACTAAAGAATCCCATCCTAATTCAGTGTTACAGAACAAGAACAGAATCATAAAATAATTAAGGCTGTAAAAAACCTGTAAAGTCAAGTCCAACCATTAACACAGAATTGCTAATTATATGTAAACTAACCTTACTGTAAACTAACTCCACTCTTAACATTCAGTCAGTCTTTCCCATGCTTTACATGTGCTGTTTCTGTTCATTCTGAATAGCAGGTGAAGAAAAAACGTTAAGGATATACCTGAAAAAAAAAGGCTGATTGGAAAGGTCTTTCCAAAAGCAGAAAGAAATCCCAAGGAAGATTTCAAGCAACCCATAACAGGTTCTCCTCCCATCTGAGATGAAGCTAATTTTTTTCCTGTAATATCAAAACCTACTAAATACCTTTAAAATGCCTAACATAATGCACTTCATTTCTCTCTGCTACCAAACAATAACTTCTGACACCAGGAGATGCCATTTATTTACTTAAGCAAAGTGGTGAAGCAAAGTGGAGAAGCATCCAATTCAAGTTTCAATCGCAATTGTAATGAAGACACAGATCCTTCATATCTGTCTCCCATAACAGAAAAGATACCTAGAAGAATGTCTACACCGTCAGAAACTTTTAATAAATTCTATCCAACTCCCTCTCCTTTCAAATTTTTTCCTAAATATATTTAGCTGAACCTGAATTCTGGGGATTGGAAAGATCCCCTCAGTTTATTGTTTTTGACCTGTCACTGGAGTCTAAGGCCTTCCTAGTCAAAATTGCATTCAATTTATGAATTGGAAGCACTTATTTTGGAAACAAATACATCCTTCTTAAAAGGAGAAATTTAGCTGTGATATTTTGGGAAAAAATTGCATTAAAACTGACTCTAAAGCTTGCAGAGATAATATCAATTCCTGTCATTCGGAAGAGTCTGCTGTTTTGTGGGGGTTTTTTAATGTGTCAGAGAAAAACTTGTACTTGGATATATAGTATACAACAGTTCAAGTGTCATCATGAGTACAGTATTTTCCTCCACGAACACCTTCAGTCCTCTAAAAACGTTGTTCTAGACCAAAAGCTATAACCCAAAATTTCTTAGTTTTGACAGACATTAACATAGAACCATACACAAATCAAAGGTAGAGAAGGAAAAATTCCATTTTTCCTACACCTCTGTAAGCCTCCTCTTTCTCACTTTAGCGGGTTAAAACTATACTGCAGTAGCTGTACACATGCTCTATACCCATATTGTAATGAAAATACAGATATAACACTGCAGTATTATTTTGCACCTGATCTGGATGCAGAAGCTTCCACCTAGTCACAAAAACATGCTAACTAATTAAGATACTTACTTAGTATGCTCCCTAATTAATACACCCTATATAATCTATAACTTTCTTCTTGAAAGAAAATGTTCCTCATTATTACACAGTCCTTTCAAGCAGTCCAGTCAAATGAAAAAATCATGTAGTGGTAGTACTGTACTCACAGACACCATGCTAAAGCAAGTAGAAGGGACATCCTCCCCACTTTCAGCTTGTTTTGACCTTTGAAGGCAACACATTTAAGAGATCAGCTAATTTACCACTAATCTCTAGACTGTAAGGGTAATTCTGTGCTTACCAATCCCTACAAGCTGGTAAGTATCTTTATAAACATTTAGTCAACACTACAAGTTCTGAAGCTCTCTTGTCTTTTCTGAAATAATCACTCGCCCAATTTACAAAGAAATAAAAATAACTAAGGTCTACAGCTCTCATCACAAATAAGTCAATGGCAGAGAAGAGAAACAAAAGCTTTTTTTACCACTTCAGGTATGGTAAGTCTCCTTAGTTCATTTATCTCTTCCACAGATTACTCAAAGAATCGCCATTAAATATTTGCAGATTACATTTTTCTTCAAGTTCTTCCATTTTACAGCAACACAGTCATAGAATTTCATTACCAAATGCCACTCTTGATCTGTTCTTAGTTACTGAATTGCAATTTACATTAATTCCTAGACTCTGCCTCTAACAACTTAAAAATATTAAAAACTCTGAAAGGAAAAGGTCTGACAGCATGCTATGAACCTTGGAAGACCTAAGCAAGAAAGGGGAAGAAATGAGCACCTCTTTAGCAATTCACATGCTGGAGAAAGCACTCACCTAAGGTTGTGGTTCTAAGACAATTTTGACTTAAGTCCTGCTGCTGCCAACAGTTTTTCTCTCCAGCTCCATACAATCCTACAGTGGCATGTAGTACCACCCACTCCCTATCACTCTTACACAGACCCACTGGTGAGCTGGTAAGCTTCCTACACCAGCAGGAAACTCTTCTGTTCTTCTGTAAAATTCAATTTCTTGCAGGTGTTGCAAGCTGAACAAGCTCACTGCAGGATCTGATTAATCCAGGTGTCAACTGCAACAGAGAAAACTGGATCACAGCAAGGACAGCAAGGATCTGAACAGTTTAAATAGTCAAGATAGTGCTGCTCTGAGACTAGAATTCTCCATAGTGAGGTGGGTATTCTTTCTGCATTTACAACTTGATGGTCACTATGCTAGCCCAGCCTCCAACTTTGTAAAACCAAACCAATCTGACTGATTTCTGTTTCTCCAACTCCTGTCCTATGCAGGTAATACATTCTCCAGTGGCTTCCACTCTCTCAGGTTAAGAAAAATTTACAGCAAAACTGCTACAAATGTCCAGTTGCCAGAGTTGTTCAAGCAGGACTAACAATTACAAGCAATAAGACATGCAGTTTACATGTACAGAATCCTTTCTGCCTGCAACCACTGAACTTATTCAACTCAAAGCATCCACAAAGGCCATGCACTTTCAGAATCCTGCCTCACCTTTAGTCCCAAGTATGTAAGGAGGAGTGCACAAAGAACCATTTCAGTCTTAGGCCAGAATGATCCTGGGAAGATTGACAGAAAAACAAAAGGAAGCAGGATATGAACATGCACATTTCAAAAATTTCCGGTCAATACTAAGTTCTTTCTACCTTTCTATCTGCACTTACCATGACTTCATCCCATAATCTCTCCTCAATTGGCAGCTGGATAGTTTGCATGCCTGAGGTACTGTGGTGAATGGATAAAGGCTCCTTTAGAAGGACAGGCTGTGAATATGAGAAGGGTTTGTGCCTCACACAAAGGAGCAGATCACATGCATACAGCTCTGCTTTGGAGTGCACAGAGCTAGACAAGAGCCCAGCAACTGATACAGCATGCTAACACATTGTGACCATATATTTGGACCACCCACTCCATGAGGGTGGTCTAACTTGGTGACAGACTGAGAGGCTGTGACAGATTCATCCTTGGAGATATTCAAAACCTGACTTCATACACCCTAAGCAACCTGATCTAACTTCAGAGCTGGCTCCAGCTTTCAAGTTGGCTGCTGTTACTAGAAGGTTGGTCCAGACAGCTTTTAAAGTTCCCTTTCAAACTCTGTTATCCCTGTGATTCTCTGGGGCCTTCTCCTGCAGTATGCCTGGGCTCTTAAGTTACTTATTGTTATGCCCAGCTGTAACAGTAAGATGCTTGCTCCACAATGCCCTAAGTTTCATATCTCAAACTAGGTATGTGGGTTCACTAGGTAACATCCTGTCTTTATTTTGCATTATCAAGACCATCTAACAAGTTCTTACAGTCATCAAAAAATTAAAGATCAAGTTCTTCATGCTAGAAGTGGAAAGTGCTTTTATAGGTTTGACAGTTGCAGGAGAGACAGGACCCAAGGCCTGATTCTCTGACCACAAGGAAACTTGGGAAGAGATCAAAGAAGAAATTCAATATATGGTAAAGGCAAATCCTGTCTGGAAAGCAATGTAACAAAGTGGGGAAAGAAGTTTTAAGCTTTTATTGTTAAGTTCTAAAGAAACAACTGAAAACTGGCCTCATACATCACATTTCATTTTCCTGGTGGATGTAGTCATCCAACAAGACAGGCCTTCACAGAAAGATGCAGGTGCAGAAAACTGTCAGGGACACAAAGGGTAGTCCCCTTTAGATCCTGAGTTGAGTTTGAATCTAGTTTTGTGGAACAAAAGCTACTTCAAACCTTAAAAGGATTTTTAAGATACACTAACCAAAATTCTGTTTCACTGGGAATAAGCAGAGATGGACTGCACTCCAGACAAAAGAGACTTAAACCTTTACTCTGAGTCTACAGGATATTCCTGAATGTTGTCTGAGTCAGGGGAACAAGGAGACATAGTAACACTAGCAGGAGAACTTGGTACTGCCTCTTCTGTTATTAACAACCACCTTGATTGAAGAGAAAGGCATGACATAGGAAAGAAAGCTGCCCCACAACACAGAGAGGCAAGATTTGCATGGTTCTGCTTTATAGAACAGTGTGGTTGGTGGAGGGAATCTGAAGCTCACAAAAAAAAATTTCATTATCATAAGAACCAGCTGCCTCTGCCACGGCAGGCTCAGCCAGGCTCACTAGTGCTCCCCTCCTACTTCATATTAAGAAAAATCTCAACTCAAAGCAGGGCATCCTGCCTGACCACAGAACCAAGAATGCAGTTCATCCTGTGATGTTCCTCATGCAGGAAGAGAAGGCTCAACACTTCATGTTGATGTCCAAAAGTAATTTATTATTTTTATATATATGAAGATATCCTTAACCATGAAAAACAGCCTGCAAGGCACCTCATAAAATATGAAATATGAACACCGAAAGCAGTGCTGTCAAAAGAACACAAACTGAATTCCAAGAATGAAGTAAGCCAATTTCCAGAGTAGCTGAGTACAATAACAATGTTTCATGAAACAAGTATAAGGGAGAAAGAACAAGGTACCAGAGAAACTCCCCCAGGTATTTAGGTAAAATTCCTCAGTCTCACTAACAGAATACATATTATCTTCACAGTAAATTTATCCATGGACTACTATTCAAAGACAAAAGTATTAGGTACCCAAGTAATTAGTGAGCATTCCAGCACTCCTGGTTTCCCCTACATCTACATTTTTCAAAACCTGGATAGTAAACAGTGTTGATGCATCCAGCACAGTCCTTATGTGCACATCGTTTATTTACAAAGAATGTAGGCATTCAGTATTACATTCAAAAGCTACATTAAGAGAAAACTATTGCAGCCACAAAGTCAAGCACCCAAAGGTTATAAAAAGTCACAACTAAGGATGTCTGTAGCACTGATCTACTACCCCACACACATATTGTCTTCAATTACACAAACAAACATTATTTTTCCCCACAGCAGATACCTAATGTGCACAGAAGGTACAGCACTCATTTAACAAGTAGTGACTGAAGACTGTATTTTCTTTTACATTGTTTAGTGTGTAATCCATGGACTGGTATACTGAAATCCTTGCTTAAAACACACCACTGTTAATTTCTTCTTGAGTTTTATGTATTGTGCTTATCACAGTAATATCTAAGTCCTTCACAATCATAATTAATTTTGTTAACACCACGGGAAATTAGTGAATATTCTACTAATCTCCCATAGAGGGAGGGAAACCCAGAGATAAGTGTTGACAAAGGAATTCTAGATGCCACATTTGGGACACCATGATTTCTCAGTTGCTCATGCTGTCCTGATTGACTTCATTTGTGGATCTAAGTATTCAGCTCTTTCACAAAGCTGATCCTAGCACCCAAAGTCTGTGCACTCAGAAAATGCAAAAACATGCAATTAAAGACAATTTCTGAGCAGTTCAATTTAAATCACAGACTAACATATTTTCTTCCAGCAATGTTCTGCTTCAATTGTCACAAATTTCTGTAATCACAAAAAAGGCATCCTACAAATTGTCCTCTCCACCATACTGCAAGTTACATTTCCAGAGCAGAACACCATGTATATTAAGGAGGCTAATGAAAAAGTAGCAAGTAATTAAGTAATTTAAAATGTAGCAGCTGAAAACAAATACACAACAAAGAAGACAAAATTCCAAATATAATTTTGCCAATTTCTAAGTTTAGGTTATTTGCTGCTGCTATTCATAACAGAATTTTATGTTCATACTTGCAGATAATCAAAAGCAAACTTCATCCCTTGACACCTAAGTAATACCTGACATGGTGGAATAGCATGTGAGGGTGAGACTAGCTTGCTTTGCCCCAGATTCTCACTCCCCACTCACACCCCCATAACACTGATCCCCCTAGACATTCCAGTTAGTTTCCAAAACACGGATTTCTCCTACTGTCATGTAGTTTCTCTGCCTGCAACTTTGAATACTGCTGTAACTGCTCACTTGCCTGCCTTGCCTTCAAACTTGTTCCCCATTTGAGTCTCCTTGTTCAGTTTGCAAGTTTCAACACAAAACCTGTGCTCCCACCAATTTCAATCTCCAGTTTCCTTCATGAGGGAAGCAACTCCTTATCTAGCAAGAGTTTGTCTGCAATCACTTCCTGTTACTGTTTCTTGTTCCAGCATGTTTGCCTAGCACACTGCCTTCACACCACATTTTTCTTCACCGGCACTTCAGCCTCCAATCCCAAACCAATTTCAATTATCTTGTCCCCATTATATTTGAATGGGCCATTCAAGTCTTTATGTCAAAGGGAAGAGGTATAACCAATATGAAAGATCCCTACTTTAAATTGTGTGTTCAGACCAAACTGTATCTTCCATCCCACAGCAGACAGAAGGCCACAACACCAGAGGTTCTTTCTTTTTCATAATACACAGCTATGTTTCAAATGTTTTAGCTGTGAAGCTTAAACAAGTCTCTAAGATGCTGAACAGATTATTTTTTGAAATGGTAATGATTTAGGAAAAATTTATGTCTACTTTCACTAGCAAAAGCCACTTCAGTCAAATTGAGCTCCTGTTCCAAGCTTGTCCTTCCAAAAAGATGCTTACAGATTTGGGGTAAAACATTCTTTTTTCCTTTAAGTGTCCTCCTTCCACTGCAGGACTTGGCAAAAGATTCACAAGACAGCCTCAAAGAGTCATTTAAGACTTAAGAGTCAGATGTATTATTAATAAGGAAGGACAAATTCTAAGCAATAAAAATCTGATGCAAAGGTTTAGCCCACTGTTAAGATGGGTGATGTGAGATGCATCTGTAATGTCAAAAAACCTTCATTCAATGTTTTATCAGATATAAACACATCACTTAAAATATGATCAGTAGTAAAACTCAACATTTCCTTGCCCAAACTAGGCAAAGTAATAGTTTTGTACCAGTGTCACCTGTCTGGCCAACAGATGAAACCATGTTTTTGTTTCATATATAAGACAGAAAGCAAAACAATGTGCTCTTCTTACTGGAAAGCAAGGAAGAAGGCATTATAAATTAGGACCTGTCATCCATTTACCATCTTGAGTGTCTCAAATTATACTTTTAAATAAATCCTGTCTTTACCAGGAAGTAAGCATAATGTCAGGACATCAGCAATTTCAGCAGTTAGGTCAACCATTCAGATGTGAAAGCAAGTAACTTTTATTGGGGGTGGGGAAACCAAAGGAGTCCATTCATAAGTTCAAGACCTTGAAAGTACTATCTGGAGTATAACAAAAAACTTGGAAGAAGTAGCTTGACTTTTCACACTAGATTCACAAAAGGATTTTGGCACTTTTCACAGTAAGCCAAACTGGTAGTGAAGATACCCTTTTACCTCATCATTCAAGGACAGTTACTTGGATATGGAATCCAAATACTGACACAGTCATCAGATGACAGAGTCTTCCTAAGCTGATTTCTCTCTGTATCATGTCACTCTGTGTTACATAAAGCATACATCTAGCACATCAAAGATGAAAATATTCCATCTCTAAGGTCAGGGCACGAACCTGGGAAGAATTATACTTGTACTTACTACTTCAAGCAAAGACAGATGCTAAACAAGTCTAACATTGATGCAAATACCCCAAACTCCAGACTCTATGTACTCACAGCTCTTTTCTCCATGTGATGGATCAGTAAACTCCTGGGAAGGCTCAGCAGAGATGAGCAAACACGATGTGCCTGTGAAGCTCTGGGAAAAGGCTAAGAAAGCTGACCTTATCATACGATGACTAGAGGGGTGGAGCACTCCTCCCATAAGGAAAGGCTGAGACAATTGGGAATGTTCAGCCCAGAGAAGACTTTCAGGTGACCTAATTGCAGTCTTTTAGTACCTGAAAGGAGACTACAAGAAAGATGGTGAGTATTTACAACAGCACGTAGTGACAGGTTACTAAGGGGAAAGGACTTTAAACTGAAAGAGGGTAGGTTTACTTTAAATATTAGGAGGAAATTCTTGATTATGAGGTGCTGAAGCACTGGCACAGGTTGCCTAGAGAATTTGTGGCTGCCCCATCCCTGAAGTGTTTAAGGGCAGGTTGGACAGGGTTTTTAGAAGCCTGGTCTAGCAGAAGGTGTCCCTGTCTACAGCAGCTAGGGTGAAATGAGATGATCTTTAAGGTCCCTTCTGACTCAAACCATTCTATGACAAAAGAGACCAAAAGATGGCTTTTAAGATAAAGGTTTGGAACAGTTAGGAGATTGTTTGACTCTCAGCTGAGTGAATTAATTGCATGTGTAAATGTTTGTCCAGGAAAGCAGCAAGAGCCTGAATGCCTTCCCAAAGTAACTAGACAGCATGGGGGAGTGTATCCAGGGCTCAGCCCAACCTAAAGGATAAAAACAGAATGATTAGCCAAAAGAGTTTTGAAGAGAGAATATTCTTGAGTTAACTTAAACCCCTTTATGCTTTCGCAGGGACTGGGAATGCCCAGTGTTGTGATGATGAGCATATCAAAAGGACCTGTAATGAGAATCACCAATGCATTGTACTCCAACAGCTCTGTCTATGCTCTATTTCTAAATTGCTTGTCATACAATTCATAGCTGTATATTTTGAGCAGCTAAAGAGAACATACAGCTTTTTACAAACGACTTTTTCTTCTTTGAAAAAACTTAAATTAAAAGTAAATCATCCCCCTCAAAGTTCCCCAGCATTGTACCAATACAAGACAACTGACATGACACCTAGAGGATACTTTCAAATCAAGTTCTTAGAACTCAAGGGAAATATTTATTGATCTTCTGACTGCTGTGTTTCCCTACCAGATCTAATTATTCTTTAGACAGAAACTGCCAAGAAACAGGATTTGATAGCATGGATTTTGAGCATATTATTTAATGGGTTTTACATTACAACTATTATGGTGAACAAAATCTTTGACCCTAATAACTGTGTCAGTGCAGTCCAACCTTCATCTCAGCTAAAAAAATCAAGAGCACTGGTATACCTAGTCTTTTTACTTCACACCTGGACAAAATGGATCACATCAGTAGTGTGTCTCTTCCAATATCTGTTCTTCCATGCTTTACTCACAGATGTGTCAAGATGGGTAACAAGCACAGCAAGACAGTCCCCAGCTCAATACCTGCCCTATATTGAAGTACAGAGCAAGAAAACCTTTCTGTATAATAAGAAAGGTTTCCTGTAAGTTAACACAATTGGTGTAATTCAAGCAGGGTTTCTCTGACAACATAAGCAGAACACCTTTGCTATCAGGTATTCTACTCAAGTTGTTAGGGTACCTGTAACACATTCTGCATCAACTTGCTTAACTTTTGACAAATAAAAAGGCATTTTATGACACTTTTAATGTTAAAATGGACTAGATCTTTAGGGAGATGGAAATCATGTAAGCTCTACCATTCAAAGTATAATCATTATAAGGACACCATCACAGATTTTTATGACATTGTAAATATTAATTATTTACAATACAAGGGGAAAAAATGATCATTTCAGTAGTGACATTCTTTTTGTTGTTGTTCTGCTCTTCATTCCACTCTTTCTATGCAGTAAAGGGCAGATATAAAAGGAAACTGTAATTCTTAAAACCAGTATTTCACCAAAATTTACATGAGAGTTTATAAAAATAAAATAAAGTGGATGCTGGTATTCCTAGAAGTCCGTATTAGTCTAAACACAGGTCTGCACACTGCAAGGCCATCTCAATACAGGTCGAGGTTCAGCAGTACCAGTCTGTCTCACATTCACAGTCACTGAGAGTCAACTGCCCATCATTCACAAATGGACAACCACCGGACTTGAGAAAAGGTGGACAAAGTCAAAGCTGTTATTGCTTAAAGAACAAGTGATAAGAGTACTTCTCTGATCATAAATCTGGAAAAGCAAGCATAGCCGTCAATTTCATAAAATAAAGTTTTCACATCAATACTTGTGCTATCTTCTAATCTCTCCCACTCCAACATACAGTTTGCCCTTCTGATTTAAGTGCTGAAGAACTGTTTGTGCAGCCACGCTGTTCCCTGACTCGGAGGACTTATGAAATCTAAAAAAAACACCTGCCACCAAGAACACACTGGTTTAAAACTACATCAGTATGCAGACCCAGTTCACAATACAACTGCTCAGACAAATGTGCCAGCAAAACTTGCTTATGTGACACAGCATTGGAACAGGGATTGCTGGAAAACTGACACAGAAACCCCCAGCCAGTTGAAGACTGTCTTGTGAAATGTTAGGCTAATTTTCATTTCTTGACTAGGATGTATGGAAACACTTCTTTCATCTTGCTTTTGTCCCTTTTTACATTGTTTATCATCCAGATGGTCACTCCTGAGAATTCTTACAACAATTAAAAATCTGGCAATGCTTTCTGGCATTTTCAGATATGATGACATGCACGTATGTTCAAGATGACGTGCCCTACAAGTCTGATTTTCCTGGCTGGCTGTTCTAGAACACATGCAAATGAAAAACTTCAGACCTTAACACAGCCCTCTGCAATTAACATAATAAAATATTTCCATGCAGAAACATTCCTACCCCCCCTTCTTGCCAAGGTGGCTTTGGACTGAGCCTGTATCTACAACTGGTGACATACTGAAGAAACAGAACAATTTTGAGAAGATCAAATTCACTGTTAGCCTTTGTTATTTTAGCATCAGTTTAAGATGACAATCACTCACATAAGAATAGAAATCCCTGACAGGAAGGAAGAAAACTGCGAGAACACCCAGGATGGTTACAGAGTATAAATCCTTTCTTTCTATATGCATTATAAGAAGGTTGTCTTTGGTGTCATAGTTCTGAAAAAAAAAAAAAAAAACCCACCAATTCTTCTTAACATATGTGGCAGCTGTTCAAAGTCACTGTTATTAAAATACAGTAATAAAGCAAATGTTAAGTTTTCTCTGTTAGAGATGTATTTGTCTTGGTATCTGGGACGTCACATACTAGATTACACCCACCTCTAAACACAGCTACCATTCCAAAATCTCCTCTATATAGTCCATAGTTGCCTAACAGTAATGCTTATGGTTTTAACATCAATCAGACTGGAAGTGATCAATTTCCACAGTGAAAAAACATCAGAAACAATTTCAAGTGATTCTAAGCCCAGCACTTTCCACAGCACAAAATCCACTTCATGTCTAACCACATTCCAGTCCTTTGCACACAATGCAGTTCCTTCTCCTGCTCTCACTTGAGTCACAAACCAATTTCCCAACTCTGCAGAGGAAGTAATGGCTGCTCTGGCTGTAGTTAATAGCAGGAAACAGGCCAACTCTGCAGTGCTCAAAAAGGCACCTTGCCAAGGCTGCCTGCCTCTATTCCATCACTCCCAAAGCCACTGCTGCATGCTGCAGGAAAAGCTCTCACATTAAGGTGCACTGCTGGACTAACAAGTGCCAGGGGACTATTGAAACAGCCAGAAGGAAGAGGGCGTGACTATGTTCCCTGTTGTGTGATAGATGACAGTCTTTAGGTGACTTACAAAAATATTAAGAGTTTTGGTGTTTTGATATGGAAACCATTTCATATATGTAAAAGCCCTCTCTTACCATGGATCTATCTGATTCAAAGCGTTTTTCTTACCATTACATGAAAAGACAAGAATTTGTAATCCACCCTTACCTTTTTTCCTCCAGCTTTCCATATTTTACAGAAATCTTCCAATTATGCCAATTCCTTCATGTTTATTTCAAATTATGTCTAATCCAGTGTGTGAAAACAAAATCAAAGATCACAACTACTCATTACCAGTTCAAACTAAATAAGAATTGAAGGACAGATCATACAAAACAAAAGCACATCTTGCAAGATTAAAGACTTAAACACAACACTGCCTTCTGCTGCAAAGTTCAGGCCCACACTGGAAATCCAGATGCCTAAATCAGCACACCAACCTTTACCAAATTAAAATAATCTATCTTCTAAGTACTTCCTCTGCAGAAAAAATGAAGGTAAGAGATCTGTTTCCAGATGCTACCCATCTGACTTAAGAAACGTCAGCTGACTGTGCACAATGTATTACTGTTTTAGAATACATAACTATTATGCCCTTTTAATTCCTCACCTAAGCTGAATGTGAAACCATTTGGCTTCACATTCCCAAAGAAAAAGCCAAGAAAGTCTTAGGAAAAGTTAATACTTTGTTTTATACTTAAGTCACTCCAGCATCTTCAACAGTTCGAAGTTCATCAAAGCTACTTTCCTTAAAACTATTTTCCTTCACAGGACAGTATCAGAAAACATGGAGATTCCATAAATCTACAATAAAGGTATTGGTAAATTGCTGAGTCAGTGAATTCCAATTTCTGCTGTTCTGGTAGCAAAAAAAAAATTAATGAAAGTATTACTATATATCATTTTAATGAGGGAAGGATCCAAATTTCCCTAGCATTTTCTTCACCAAAAAATAGCTCTTGAACTGTGCTGCCCTAGACACAGGGAAGAAAGAATATTCAGAATGAGGAGACAACCCATGGTATGTTTTGTCTCTTGTCCATCAAGTCCCCTCTATAGGGTGGGATTTTCCTACCAGCTTCCTCCACCTCCACCTTATCCCACACCACACATTCCTGCTCACAAGCTTTAATTTGTTTAGCTGTAAATTCCTCAAGCCTGTTACATCACTGCATTAGCAAGCTTAGACATATAGTTTAAAAGTCCGCATTTTGACAGGAGTCACTGCTAAGACTTCCGAGAGATGTCTAAAAAATGTCCTGCAGAGTTTTGTTGCATTACTTGCTATGTATTTCAAATAAATATAGGAATTGCCAAACTAGATTAGAAAACTAGACAGTTGAGTTTGTAATCCTTACATCTGGTAAATACCAGATGTAATGCACAAACAAAATAATCCTAAAGCTGACTCTATCAGACATCCCAACCACAAGAAAATTCCTGGTTTGAAATATTTCTGGAGCTATAACTAAATCAACATAAATATAAGCCATTCTCTGAAAGAAGAACCCCATCCTAGCCTGTGTACCAGAGCTAGGAATTGTGTGACCACAAAAAGGGTTGGTGCAGCAATCTATTCCAACAGAAAACTGTTAATTATTTGGTGGAGTTAGTCTTCCATTGGGCTGGCCAACTCAGCTCACACAAATGCCAGGTCCTGCAAAGTAGCAGACAATTTGGTAAACCTTTTTTTTTAATTAGCTGGGGTATAACATGAAAGCAAGCCAACAGAGACATGTAGTCCTTTACAAGGCAAGCAGCAACAGCAAAGCTGGAAAGAGACAAGAGGAACACGGCTGCTCCACTTGGCAGTAGATTGTCCTAGACTGGTTTAGTTTCAAGAATTTAGCTCTTAAGAAACTTAGGCTACAGCTACACAGCTCAAGTTTAAATCAAACCAGCCCAGTTATCACCCTCCACTTTTTTCCACACATGCATTCTTGTCCATTCCTGTGCAACAATGTTGTGCATGTCTGATTCAGTAGCCATCTCAGCACACTCAACCCACCATACAAGCAGAAAAAATTAATTTATACAGCTCTACTCTTCCACTTATTTTTTCTCAGCTTTTGCCTTGTAAATCTACAGAGTACTACTGCTACTGTGGAAAAGATAAAGGAGTGCATGGCATGGGTAAGCAGACACCTATTCAAGTAAGGCATAAACCATAGTTAATTTCAAAAAATACTTGTTTGAACTTATTTCCAAAACCATTTAAGCATAAATCAGTTTAAGAATTTCCTTTTAGACTAAAAAGGAAAAACTTTAATTCTACATCTTTTAACTTGCATTTACAATCACTTCTGGACTCATGCTGTGTTGAGGTATTTAATGTGGATCTTGAGCTGCATACAGGTTCATCATGTGATCGGTGATACAGGGACTGTATAGGGTGCTTGGGATTTTGGGTCATCCTGAGTTTCAGGTGTGAAAGAAAAGGAACCAGCAGGGATTGCTGGGCCTACACTGTGTGTTTGCTTTGGGAATCCAGCCACACTTCCCATCCAGCCCTGCAGTACAGCAGAGACCTGCCCCAAGGAGTGGCTGCTGCAGAATCCACTGAGTGAAACAACCCCCCCCTCCTCCCCCTTTCCCTTTGGCCATGACAAATCTTATCATTTCTGACAGACACAAATTTTGTAAATCTCAGCATCACAAAAGCTTTACGAATCTGACTTTGGCCTGGGCATCAGTGATACCTGCATGGGTACCTGTTAAGGTATAAGCCATGTGGTTTGTGGAAGGGACGATTTTCACATGTACGTATCCCCACGGTTCTGCTCAATTTTCCTAAATTTAGAAGTGTCTTTTCCACTCTACTCCTGTGAAGTAAATAATTTTAAGCTTTTTAATATCTTATCCCGAATTTTTGCTCTCTGAAGTCTCCAGCCATGTTCCTGACAGCAAGCCCACAAGAAGGATTATTGACTATCATCTAAAGAAGTACCACATTTTTGAGGTTTTAAATAGCGCCCTGTAATATCCAACTTGACTGTGTAAATTTAACATTCTTCTAACAATTTACTTAAGAAATTGTCTTGGTTTTAAAGGAGAAAAAAAGCTCCAATCAAAGTGTGAATATATGGAAAAAAACCCAGCTATTACTTCCTCCAGTATCATGTATTACCTTCATAGTTTGAGCCTTGAATTGCCAAGCTTTCAAGACAAATAATAGAAAAGGAAGCAAAAGCACATGATTATCCACTGAAGATACATTCTCTTCATCAACTCCTCTATGTCACAGAAAATTTTACTCAACCTGGACCCCCCACACAACAGTAGATAACAAAAAGGGTACAGAATGCACTACCTCCTGGATTTTGTTCCAGGACATCTTTTCCTAGGCCAACTGAGGTCTTTAAAAAGGAAAATGAAACACAAAGGTTTTGCTTGTGTCCTCCAGCAGAAATCTTTATCAAAGCACATGCAAAAGCTCTAGTAAAAAAACAACTGGAAAATTAAGAGGGAAGATTATTCATTGCTCTCCGAGAGAAATAATTGTTTGATAAAAGACAATTACCACCGCTCAGAAAAAAAAAAAAAAAACACAATTAGACAGACCAGACTACTTATAAAAAAATTCTATCCACAATCTTTCAGCACTTATATGTCACTTCTTTTCAAATGGTCAGTTATTTGCATCATATTGAATGAACACTTTGTATGAGAATAATTACCCTTTTCTTGCATTTTGTTCTAGTAATGGTCTTAATTTTTCTTGTTCTTGTACTACACATTCTTCAATATTAGTTTTCCAACTTGCATTACTTTATCTTTTTCCTTGCAATAGACACAGCGCTAGGAGACATCAGACAGAAGAGAACAGAAAGGTCCACAATTTACACTTGCCCTATTTAATTCCCCAGAAATAGGCAGAAGACAAAAAAGAAGAAATCACTAAGAAATAAAAAACAGTACTGAAATGCTGAAGGACTAATTGTGCATCTCAGAGACTGCAGCTACACTCCAGGATGGCTGTGTTCCCATTACACTCTGTCCAAAGGAAAGCATGCTCAGAGCTCAGACTTTCTGGCAAGAAGTTACTTTGACTTGAAGACATCCTAGAGAATTTCAATCTGTGATAAAAATCATAAGACTCCTCAGATTAAAAGAAAAAATAGATAAACAGAAGTTTAGAAATACCAGAATAAAAAAATACTGTATTTACCACGCATGTGTTTTATACTTGATTGATTCATGCCAAAATAGGGTATAAATTCTGACCAAAGTTCTTCCCCAGAGTCAGTTTTATGATTTCCTTCCCACATACGATTTCCCAAAGAGGAACAAGATATACATGGCAGCCTCTTCTTCACGGCTGAGGGTACGTTCATATTTTCTTCCCTCACAAAATTACTCTAATACAACTTTCAGAAATGTAATTCTTCCCCGGGTCTCAAGCAATACATTTTTTTGACTGATAAATGGGGAAGAGGAATGAAAGAGTTAAAGATAAAAAAAACCCTGCAATCTCCTTGCTTTAGGAAATCCAAATTAAAAAATGTTGAAACAAAAATAAATTTTAAGTGTTACAAAGCTTGACATTGGTGGTATTAGTATCTTCCCATCACATAAGCTTACTATCTACAGTAATAGATAGTAAGTAATAATCCTTTTACTTAACATTTCTAATGCAACTTAACATTTTACTTTCTCTTTTTAATCACCAGAAGAAAAAAAAAGCTAGTAGGAAAAGAGAACAGAAATCTTACCATTTAGTTTTAAACACTGTAAATTGTAGTAATAGCTCAAATTATTTGATGAACATACTTTATCAGCACTGTTCCTTTTTGGAATTCACATAACTCCACATCTGTACAGCAGCGTGCTTTAGTTACATCACATTATAACATCTAGTTCCATGACACTTTGTACTTCTCATTGAAAATTCCTTTTAGATTATTTCCAGTGTTTTCTATTTTGGAGCCAGAACAAAAACAGAAGAAAAAAGTCCCTCTGAAACTCTTAAATGTGACCCACAAAGTTCAAGTACTGAAGCACAAATTAAGCTCCATGATTCCTTATTAATTCAGGAGTCCTGTAGTCCTTATCCTGGACTCACCAAAATGAAACAATCCTCCTCTTTTTTCTGCAGCGGGAAGGTGAAAGTGGCTCTAATGCAAATTAGCAAACTGAACAATTATATTTGATTAACATAATACAGTCTAAAAAAAACTGTATGATGTACATCTACATCATTTAGATGATAAATGGTAGGTAGTCTGGCATACATGGAATTTATTATTAAATAGTACCAATGCTCCATTTTACAATCTTTTTCCAAGCACCCCTTCAGCACACTCCCAGCCCTAGCTCATTCTCACCAAGATTTCCATCCTCAATGGTCAGCACCACTTCATCCATCACCAAGGCCCGGAAATCCAGCTCCTCTTCACAGCACTTGGCCTTCAGTGCTCTCAGGATCTCTTGCTGAGGGTAATCTTCTCTGATGCGGCGGTCTGTTAAGAACCACAGCCTGGGAGCAACTGAACTGCACATCTTGGACTTGTCTTGCAACCTTCAAGGTCTCCTTCCAATGGAACTGCTAGACAGTGGAGAAGATGAGACTCTGTTAGAGTACACAGGCTCTTATATTCATGATTCCTGCTGTACTAAGTCCCACTTCCTCTGCACAAGTCAGTCCGTTTCAACAGACTGCAACGTCGAACCTCCAAGAAGCAAAATAATGTCTACACCTACTCTGCAGCCAAAAGTACCAACAACAGGAACAAATCTGTTTATATTCCATGAATGTTAAATGCTAGAAATTAGGTCTTGATCCTCATCCCAGCTTTCTCCTCAAGAACTACACGAAGATGCAACTGAAAACAATTTGAATGGCCACATCAGAAGGCCAGAATTTCAACTTCATGATTAGGAAAATTCCTTCTAGTGAAATAACTCCGCCCTTCTCCTAGGCACTGCTAAAATACCCAGTGACAGACTTGATTTGTCTCTTTCCACCACATATGGAAGAGTAGAGTGTGACAAACCATTTATGTTAAAAAAGCAGACCAGAAAAACAGAAATTCATTACCACAGAATCTTCCAGGTAACTATTTAGGACTGTTTTGCTCTCACAAATATTTCACATCTGCTGTGAGACATACTTAGAAATATATTAAGTAGTATCCAGAACACATAATAATGGAAAAAACAATGGAACAAGGAGCACCAACAAAATGTCAGGAATACAGAACATTAACACATGTAAAATAAAGCAAAGTCAAGGCCAGAGTGTCAGTAGTAGCCCTTTCTTGCTTCAAATCAATTTTTTAAAGCCACCTTTATACATAAACAGCACTAATGAATTCAGGACCAAGAACAGAAAACATAATTTAAATTGAAGAATTTCAATAGACTTAGAACTGATAACAGCAAGGTACTGAGGTACTGCTCCTTTTGCTTTGAATACTGAGGATATGGGCTATTTTTGACTGAATATATTTTTACTGAAATATTTTAAAAGCTGTAAACCAGTTACAGGTACATTAATTGACTACTCCTCTATGTTCAAGAAAGACAAACATGGTGTATGGAATAGGAATTCTGGAAAAAAACAGAAGTTTTTTGTGCCACCTTTAAACTTTCCTATTAAAATAAAGATGCAAAAATCATAATTTTCGCCTGTATAACTGACATGAGCTCCTAGCAGAACTGAATTCTGAGATAGAAACAGGAGTTTTGCCTGGTAGTCATAATGACTGCTGCAAGCAGACAAGGTAAATACAAAATCACTTTTAGTATATAATTGCTATCACTTGGTATTACAAAGAATTTTAGTTTCTACAGCAGGTCTTGGGACAAAAGGATTGTTTAGTTACAACCATAAGAATCAGCCAGGTTTTTCTAGCATTAAAAAACTATTTTTTTTCTACCACAACAGCTTTTTCTTAATAAGAAAATAAGTGGACATTTTTATTCCTGGTACTGAGAACCGTAATAACAACACACAAAGACTGTGAGGTTTTTTCCATTGATTTGGTAAATGAGATGCAACAATAAAGCCAAGGACTACAGTTCTTCATAGTACCAGACTGGAAAAAGGTAGAAGCTATGGAAAGACAATCACAGATCCAGACCAGCCCTTCAATGCAGTCAAAATGTTCAAGGTGAAGCAGGAAAAAGAGTGTTTGCTTCCTGCAGAAAAAATGGGTGTGGGAAGTTATAAGGAGTATCTTTTGATCTCTCCAAGAACCTCTTTGTTCTTCAAAGTAGCTCGAAGTGAAAAGGCCAAGATGAGGTTTGGGCTGGCAATGGCTGACATCTATCAGACCCTGCCCCACTTGTGTCTCCCTTAACAATGCATGTCTGGACGCGGTAGTTTACACGGAACTTCCTGGAACAACATCCTGTGCTGGGCAGCGGGACACTGTGTTTCGCAGGAATGCCCCCGCTGCAGGCCCAGCCGGAGGCCGCGGGCAGTGCCCTCAGCGCTGCCATTTGCAGAGGGGCTGGCGAGGCCCAGCAGCGCCACCTGCCGCCCCTGCCGGGCAGCGCCGCTCCGCCCCCGGCCCGCACGGGCGCGTCCCACAGAACAGCGGGAGAACGCCGAGGGCATGGAAAAACACACCACACACACTTTCTCAGCGTTAAAAAAACAAAACAAACATAAATCAGAAACCATCATGAATTTTCTGCCTGCTTGGGGTTTTAGTTTGGGTTTTTGTGGTTTGAGGTTTTTTCTCCCTCAGTACTGGTTCTAACGCTAACACAAGAACCAAGTATTTTCTCCCCATTTTTCTTTCTTTGCCAATCTGCTTCAATTTTTCTCAAATCTCTTCACTACGTGGCCCCATCTCCACCCCTTGAAATACACCATCACGTCTCTGACTGTCATTTCAGCACTTAATTTCTTAAAAACCAGCAAAGGATTGAAGAAGAAAGAAAAAAAAGGTATATCCTTCTCTTTCCTCCATTTTCTACTTTTGAAAGAAGTTACAACACTGTCAAGAAGGGCCACCCATATATATCAATGAGGATATTAAACCAGCAGGTGTATAAAAATGCCTTAGGTATGGCTATTCATCTCTCTCCTAATACTACATCTCATTTGCTCAAAATCTTAATGTATATACAAAAGCTCCCATCTTATCGCAAGAAAGGCAGGCAACAATCTCAAATCTGCAAGTAAAGACTGAGAAGCTCACTTTAGAATAAGCTACAAGCCAGCAGCAGAGACAGAAACTAGCAGTCCTAAATCTTGGATCCTTCACCTCCAACCCAGTACCATATTTTTTTTCTACCCAAAAGAATTTCTTTTTCTAACATTCTGCTCCTAAAGCCAGAATATATTCATCAGTTTCAGTCTCACCTTATAATCTATTTTGATTGTATAAGAAATCTCACATAACAAGACTTGCAATTTACCCTAGTAACCCAAACATCTTAAAAATCCCTTGCACATTCTCAAGAAAATGGTTTGTAGGAGGAAAGCTGGCTTTGCAGTTAGCACAAAAGCATTATGCTCTGAAGTTGTACATTACTGCCAGAATTCTTCCCTGAAAACCAACTCCACCCATTTCAATCTAAAAGACACAGCCTCAGACAATGCTGGGTGTGCAGAGAGAATACTTCCTAATCCATGAGAGCATCTATTGCAAAGTAACTATGGTATATGTAAGGGGAAAATCGGATGTTTAAATAACTTTAAGATGACCACTTCAAGTGCACTTTTCACTCAAATCCACTACAGTCAAAGTAAGTACAATCTTTCAATAACTACTTCACAGATTTATGAAATTCAAAGGCAAAAAATAATCATAAACTTAACTGCATTTAACAGACTGGGAGAGGGAAAAAGGGTGGTATCAAAGAAAAAGGTCTGTGATAAAAATCAAACTGTGTGTCACACCAGCCAAGCAGACACTGCCACAACTGCTTCAGGAATGCACTGCGGTCATTCCTGCAATTTATCCTTGCAATTTATTGAGGGAATGAACACTCACCTCAACTTTCAGCTGTGTCACCCTTATCCTGCTTAAGCCAGGCCTTACTCCAGCAATCACACAGCAGCTTCCTTCCCTCCCCAGCACATGCAAACCTATTTACTCCCACATTCCTTCAATCTGCAGTACACCTCAAGCAGCTGTTTTAACAAAAGCACTCACTGTGCTCCTTTTTGACTTTACATCATATATGAATATGTTTTATTGAAATAACAGGAAATTCAGCCAATCAGATCAGCTGTCTAGAAATATCTGGAAATCTTCTCTGAAGACCACTTTTTTTTTTGCCTTGAAGGGGGTGTTCTCTTCACAGAGAAGATTAGAGACCTCGCTCTCCCTCCAGGAATGGGAGACTGGTCTCCATGGCTCATTTACTCCTGTCTTCAACACCCAAAAGTAGGAGAAAAATTAACTAGTTCCTTTTCAACATTATGTGTTTCCCTTAACATGAAACAAGAAACACATTTTTAGGAGATAGTGATTAATTTATGTATTATTGATAAATGTGTAAGATAAAAGGTATCTAGTATCCAAAAAAAAAAAAAAATGTTCAGTATTCTTTTTGTTCAGGATGCAACTACTCAATGCTTTTGTAAATTAAAAAGTCTAGGTTGTGTCTTCCCTATGGGAATGATGAATGGAAACCCAAATGTTTATAGTATCAAGGATCAACGCAATGTAGCTATTCCACCTGCTCAACCTGTGATCTGATGTTGCAGCACACTCCCACTGCCTACAGTGGGATCTGGGAAACACCTTAGTGGAACAGTTATTACCAGCAGCCCCTCCCAGACTCGCCCCTTTTTTAGAGCTTGGCACAGACTCTCAGTTACAGCACTGTGCAGATAACACAAACTCCACAGATTTCAGTGTTTAATAGAGAGGTAAAACCAAACCTTAGTTTTAGCATATCTCTAGGCATGTTTAATCCCTACAGCTGAGCTACTGACAATAAAAATCTCAGGGAAGTGAGAAGGAATGAGCAAGAGACTGACAGTCACAACCGCCATGGGAAATGGAGAACTAGGAGAAACACTGCTCCAAGCACTCGCCTCACTACGAGTAATATTAACAACACCGTTACTGTTTATCCCTTAATACTCACTTTCAGAACAGTGCTATTCAATCTGGAAAAGACATTTTGACTTCCTTTTCATCATAAATTAGCTAAGGCTTGAAACTGAGTACACATTTCCAATAAACCAATCATCTCTACCATTACAGCAGCTTCTAGATTGGCTGGAAGGATGCATTTCAAGACAGTGAAGACCTAAGAATGGTTGGCAGATGCTTGCAAATTATCTCCTTCAGGAGACACCTCAAGGCAGATCTGAATTATAAAGTCAACCTTAGATAGCAGACCAGTTAAACAGCTAATGAACAGTTGTCCAGCACATGACCCAGCATGTAATCCATCATACACTGTCATGGAAGTCTCTGTCTCATCTTAATGAGAAGAGAGCAGTATTTGAAACATCCCAGAAATAGGACTTCCTATGTCACAGGGAGAGCGGGTCTGAAAACAGTTCACAGCTGTTTTGAGCATAAAGCGATTTTTTTCCACACAAAGATACCAGAATGATGACCATCTCAAGAAAATGTTATGAAATATGTATGGATGATGAATATATCACATGGTGACAGAGAAAAGAACTGACATCTTTAGAAAAATAAATCCAAGGTAAGTCAACTCATTCCTGACAATGCGGCTTCATGGTGACGCTTAAGGCCAACATCAAGAAAAATTCCTTTTTATATACCAGAAACTAGTTTTCCTAAGACTGTCACATAACTGTTTGAGAATCTTTGGAAAGAACACATTTTTAAAAGCTGAAGAATCTGAAAAATTTAAATATTTATTTAGATGCATTTTATATAATATATTGAAAAGCTGCAGCACAATCTGTCCACTGCTGCTGCATTATCATCCACCCTCTACACATGCATCAGAGAATTGAAAGTCTCTGCAGGCAGGTGAACCCCAAGCAGACCTCTTTGAAAGCACATCACAGTATTCACCTCCTTTTCCCTTTGAGATTTGTAGACTGCCACAGCCAAAGGATATGGGAATATATTAATTGTTCCCATTCATTCCCACCCCTGCAGACGGGCAACTGCACTCCCCATGATGGCTTTCATCTCCTTGTCTCCACCTTTGCACTGAGTGATGTTCGAGATGCTAGCAGCAATCCTCCCAGGCACAGCTGCCTCTGAAAGGCGGACATCCACACCCCCCATCTTTCCTCCTCTGTGTTCATGCTTGCAAGTAGAAGGCAAGATTCCTCATTCACACACCCCACTTCCCAATCACCACTGAATAATCCATTCTCTTTCCTCCCCGCAACATGAGCCCAATACTGGTCAGTATCAGCCATCCTTCTACTTTGGTCTTGGTATTTTTTTTCCAACAACAGGCTCTCAGCTTTTTCATGCCCCTCCACTGTCCCTGTGTGCGCACACACGCACAACCGTGTGCAAATAAAACACACCATTCCCTCCCACATCAGCTGCTTTTCCACCTGTGCCAGGTTCCCCCGCAGTGTGGTAAAAATTCCCCCTCTCCTCCCCGATCCGTGTGTACACAGCCAGTTTTCCCTCCTCCCTTCCCCCACCCCACAGTCTCTGTGCATGCCTCTCCCAGCGCCTGGAGTGGGGGAAGGGAAACATGCACTGCGTGAATGAATGGGCTGAAGAGACTTACCAGAAATTTGGTGAGGCAGGAGTGGAAGACGAAAAAGACACTAACGATGGGTGTTTCCTTCAGCGTGCCAAGTGCTGCTTCAGTTCTGGCTCCCTTAAGGAGGTCACGTGTCTTGCTAGGTACCCCTTTTCCTGGATCCTCTACTAACCAAAAAGGGTGGCACGGAAGTCTTCTGGGTGCCTCCCTGCACTACACCCCAAAGGAGGGAAGGGTACTGCTGAAGCTCCCAAAGCAAGCAAGCAATGATAACGTTCTCCTGGTCCTGTCAGGCACTGTCTAGTGGATGCCTCTGGGACCAGGGTAGATTTCTGAGGGAGGGAAGGGGGAGTAAATCAATGTTTAAAATAATTCCCAAATTGTTCTCCCCTACGGAGCAGGGAAGAATGGGAAGGAGTAAAACGAGTACTGGTGAAGAGCTGTAGCTTTCTATGTAAAAAAAACTCAATCCTTGTGTCTCTACTTCCTCAGAACTAAACCCCTAAATGACTGAAGTCACCAACACCTAGGGAGGAAAAAGAAAAAAGAAGAAACATTCCTATTAGACATAAACATACAAAGGTATGAAATAAACTAAATCCCAAAGGAAGAAAAGGTGCTATTCAAAACAGTAAGCAAAGCCAAATGAAAATGATGACATGAATATAATTAGGGGAAATGTGCAACTTTAAGTATTTTACACAAATATACTATCACACAAACCAATTTTAAGGGGAAAAAAAACACAAAGCTAAGCAGTTTGTTCTTTTACTTAAGAATGTGCGTTCAATGGATAGATAAATCCATACCTACAGGGGAACATATTAGGAAATTAAGTTTCTAAACCTACAAAAACTATTCCTATTTATTTGTGATCCTTTAAACCTCTCCCCCAGAATAACCCTTAGGATTCAGATAAGACTGGAGAAAAGTACGTTTCAGTTCAGAAGCGTGTATTCCCATGCATTAGGAGCATGTACTCCCGTGCATTACAACCCACGCTGCCACAGAAAATAAACAGCGGTTTATAAACGGTGACAAAAAAAAAAAAAAAACAAAAAAAAAAACCAAACAAAACACCACAACCAAAATAACATGTCTAGAGGATGCTTGCTTAAATGATGGAATCAATCCAAGATTAACAGTGGCACGCTTGGAATACGGAGCCCCTGGTAAAATCTCAGGCAGTTAAGACACCGACGTGCCACCAGCTCTTTTTTAAACACCGGAAAACAAAAGGGGAGAGGAAACCTAGTTGGGAAGATCTTGCTGCCAGACCCAACGCCGGTCACACACCCCCCTAGCTCCATCACGTGAAGATCAGCCCCCATAGCCACGGCCGATCCTCACGGACCCGTGCAGAGACGCGGCCGCCGAGCGAGCCCGCGGGGCGGCGGCCCCCACCCCGCGCTCGCAGCGCGACCGACCCGCCCGCGGAACGCGGGTCCCGGGCCGGGGGCGCGCCCCCCCCCCCCGCCCCTCCCGCCCCTCTCCCCTCGCACAACGAGCGGCCGCCGCCGCCGCTCCCCCTCCGCCACCCACCTGGGCGCCCCGGCGGGCGCGGCGGGGAGGCGCGGGCAGCTCGCCCCGCTCCGCGCGCGGGGGATGCAGCACAATCACCATGGGCGCAGCGCGGCGGGGCGGGACGGCTGTGAGGGGACGGTCCCAACCACCCCCCGCCCGCCCCCTCCCCGGGCACGGCGGACCCCACCCCCGCGGGCTCGCGCCCGCTCAGCCCGACATCTCACCCGCCCCGGGCACCGCCGAGCCTGAGGGGACCCGCGGGGCGCCCACCCCCACCCCCTCCGGCACCGGGCCTGGGAAGGAGGGCGCGGGGCGACGAAGGCTCCGGGGAGACGCGCCCCTTCCTCCCCGCCGGCGGCGCGGTCCTAGAGGGAAGCGAGCGACGCGACGCGACGCTCTGCTCGTCCCCCCCACCACCACCCCGCCTTCCCCCCTCCTCGGTGTCCCTCCTCCCCGCGGCTGGAGGAGGCGAGGAGGCCGCGGCTGTTCCCTGCACCGAGTCCCCCGCCCGCCGCCGCCTCCCGCGCTCGCTCCCGCCGCCTCACAGCCAAGCGGCGGCGGTGCCGTAACGGCCGGGCCGCGCTTGGCACGCGCGGGGCGGGCGCGGGGGAGCGCGAGAGCGGCGGCGCCGGGATGCCTCGGACCGGACCAAGCCGAACCGGATCGGCCCGAGCCGGGTCGGACCGAACCGAACTGAACTCGTGAGCGGCGGCACCACCGCTGAGGTGGCTGAGGCCACTCCTGTCGAAGGGCTGAGGCCTCCCACAGAATGGGTCAGATTGGAAAGGAACCACAGTGATCATCTGGTCCAATCTCCCTGCTCCAGCCAGCCATCCCAGAGCCCATGGCACAGGATTGTGTCCAGACAGTTCTCAAATATCTCCAGTGAGGGAGACTCCACAACCTTTCTGAGCAGTCTGTTCCAGTGCTTGGTTACCTGCACAGAAAAGAAGTTCTTCCTCATATTCAGGTGGAACATACAGAGCATCGGTTTCTGCCCATTGCCTCGTGTCCTAATGGTTGGAACCATCAAGCAGAGCCTAACTCCATCCCCTTGGAATCCCCCCCCCCCCTTTAATTGCTTATAGACATTGCTAAAGTCCCCCTCTCTTCTCAAGGTTGAACAGGTCCCACTCTCTCATCCTTTACTTGCAAGAGAGCTGCTCTAGTCCCCCCATCATCCTCGTTCCCCCACCTCAGGACCTGCTCCAGAAGCTTCATGTCTCTCCTTACTGAGGAATCCAGATTGGATGCTGCACTTCAGATGCAGCCTCACTAAGGCCAAGTAGAGGGGCAGAATCACATCCCACAGCCTGCTGACAAAACTCTTCCTCATGCTCTTCCTCACACCCACTCCTGCCCTTCTCCCCCGCCCCAGACTGGGCTTCAGTCCAGCCCCTACTGCCCTGCAGACCCCAGCCCAGGTCCTGCCATGCCCACCCAGCTTCTCCTGCAGCCCCACCTTCCACCCCTGATTGCCCACTCCAGGGTGCAGACACCAGGCCACTGCCACAGGTGACCGGCCCCAGCACAGCCCAGGCAGCTGCGCTGTCTGGCAATGCAGCAAACATAGAATACCTGTTGTGCTTGTCACTGCTGCTGCTGCTGCTGTTGGCATGTGGTGTGCAAAGCCAGAACCCTTGCACTTCATGTGACAGGTAAAGGTGTGACAGAACCACAGAATCAATTTGGTTGGAAAAGACCTCTGAGATCACCGAGTCCAACCTGTGACCGAACACTACCATGGCAGTAGATCATGACACTGAGTGCCACATTCAGTCTTTCCTTAAATACCTCCAGAAGCAGTGACTCTACCACCTCCCTGGGCAGATCTTTCAAATATCTAATCACACTTTCAGTGAAGAAATTCTTCCTAATGTCCAGCATAAACCTCCCCTGGCACAGCTTAAGCCTATGTCCTCTCATGTCCTGTGACATGTCCCCTATGCCACACATCATACAGCATCATGTGCCTGACATACCCAGCATGTAGCCAGGGCTGCACCATCCCTTGCTGCTGTCACTTCTCTAAAATAGTAACTGCTGGCAGCAAACTAATATGACACATCCCCTTTATCAACTAACACACACCTCTGTGTGTATCTGTGGCACACCTACTCAGTTTCCTGGGTACCACACCCTTTTCATTCACTGTATTGTATCAGCTGTATATTTCACATTTTCATGCATGAACTTTTTCTTCACTCAGCTTTCAGAACCTCTAGACACAACACCCACACTGCACACCAGGGGAACAACATGTGTGTTCCTCAATAACCTGTGTTGCACTCCCAGCTTTGCAAATATGGGATACAGCCACTGGTCATTCCCAAACACCCATCCTACCATGAATCTTCCCATTCAACCTGCCTTCTTCTACCTCTTCAGCATGTGGCAGTGCTGTCCTACCCATCTTAATTCTCTCACCTGAACAACAGACAGTTTGTTCATTTTGTTCTGCAAACATCTGGGTCCCACTCCCCAGACCTCACATGTGATTCAGGCAGCTCTTCTGAAAACTATTTGCTTAATGAGTATGAGGCAAGACTACCTCACAGATGATGTCAGAGGCCAAAATCCCTATTTATTAGACATCATCCAATGCTCTCCTCTCTTCTTGAGTTGCTTGCCAAGACTTCTGGCTTCTCACGGCTGCAAGCCAGAGACCACTTCCAAATTCAGGTGCCCCTCCTTCTAACTCTGTACAAAAGTATAAGGAAAAATACACTATCACCCACTCCAAAGCCAACTTGAAAGTACAACTTGAGAGCAGGAGGCAATCATAGGCTAGTACCAGCAGTGTAAACTAGTAATATAGATAGCTATTACTAGAATATCTAAAAACTAGATATAGATATAGATATAGATATAGATATAGATATAGATATAGATATAGATATAGATATTGATGTAGATGTAGATGTAGATATAGATAGATATACAACACTAAAATGCTAGACAGCATTTTTGTTGTTTTGACAGTAGCAAAATACTACTTTATTTGACAGAATTACTACACTCTGAGCCTTCTAGAACAGAGTTCCCATGTGCACAAAGTTCACACTTTGAAAAGTTGTAATTTCAGGCTGTGAGGAGCACGGGGTTTGTTTACACAGGGAATTTGCTAACAAAGAGTTACTGTGGTATCACTGCTCTGCTGAAGATTGTGCAACAACTGCACATTGCCAGCATGCACATGTATTTCAGAGTAAAAATTGCATGCCAGTTTTAAGACAGCATAAAGCAAAGAAAAATGCTTGCATTAGGATTTATATAACTATAGTGACACAATAATAGCAGATTTTTTTCTTTTATATTTCAATAAGCAGGCAAGTGGTAAGGCAGGTGCCTCTGCTGCTCAAACATGGTTAGCAGTTTGTGGAAAGAGGAGAATTGCACAGCTGGGGAATTCAGGAATGTAGATTTTTGGCCATACAAATGCGTGTTTGGTTATAAGACATCTGAGAGGAAGTCATTCTACTAGTACAGGAAAAACACTCGTCATGCTAACAGTAAGATATTTGATCTCAAACCATTTGGGATACTTCAGCTGGGTCTTACAATTATCAGTAACAATTTAATCTGCCAACTACCACTTACCTTCATAGCTCTCTCTCATGCAAAAATGTAGCCCTGTATCCTTTTTATTACTGTTTGTTGAGCTGCTGGAATTGTAGTAGTTGAGCTTTGTCAAGGTTGGATACCCTGTATCTCTAGAACAATTTCCCATCATCTAGAAGATCAAATGGGTTTGGAAAGAGTCTTGAGAGTCATTTGCCCTTTCTTGGAGAGGTAGAATGGAAGAAAGGGTCAATTTATTACTTAAAATGTACCCACCTAGGATGTGTCTACTGCTGCAGTAGCTTTTGAGTCCCTTTTTTTTAAGAGTTGTCACTGCAACTGAGTTGCATATAGATGTTATAGTTTTGTTTGTTTGTTTGTTTGTTTGTTTGTTTGTTGCCAGTGAGGGCACGGTCTCTCCTGTTATCCATAAATCTATTCTCAGGACAAAATTCATACTATTTTATAGCACAAGAACGATATTGGACAGTGCCCTCAGTGTCAGTGGTCCAGAATACCAAGCTTCACCCTTTAGGGAAGAATTATATTCATAGTATCAACAAGGAATGGATGCCTCTGAACACTAACAAATCCTGGCACCTTTCTTTTGAGATTTTTCCCATGCACTCTGTAATGCACAATGTAAGGACTGGTCCAAAGCCTTAATGTATGCAAAATCTGATTTCACGGTTGATTCCATGAAACGTCTTTTGTCACTGAGTTCACTACAACTACAAACCAGCTGTTTAGTCCTGAAGCCAAAGCCTGCAGGATATTATCCCATTATTCACATTGTAAAGTTTCATATACTGTCTCTGGTTGGGTGTATGACCTTGTGATGCAACAATGATGGAAAGTCCAGCCTGAAAATATTGCTAAGCCTAATTATTTATACTCATTTTCCTGTGTGCTGACTGTGTGCTCCCCTGTGTCTTCAGTAGCTACTCATTTGGTCAGCTAAGTCTCATAGCGATGTTTCTGCTTCCCGCTTGAATGACTGAATGGTAAAAAAAAAAAAAAAATGTATAAAGCAAGGTATAGGCCTGTGTTCACACATGAATGCTTGGGTTCACATATGAACACAGATGGTCCAATGAAGGGAAACAACTTCTGGCCTGTGTTTCAACAGGAAAATGGCCATATCATTCTTGTTTCATACCATGTAAAATGAGACTATGCCAAATGGTGCAAAATAATCTTTAATTTCATACAACCCCAGCTTCTCATTGGTTCTGCTGTTACACAAATTCCTGTTCTGAATTAACTAGTGTAAGATAGCAGAAAATGGAGAAACTACTGCTAACACAAAGGACTCCCAGCTAAGGGGGTCTGCAGAAAGTTCCAGGTTTCACTGACTCAGTCCCATACCATGCCCTCCAGAATGTGACACCCCAGCTTGCAGGTGGGTCTGTCGCCCGTGTGCCTGAGTCCAAGGGGGTCATCATGCCCATGTCTCTCCATAACCATGGTCCATTGTCCTACACACACGGGCTTCCCATGCCAGAGGCGGCCCTGCTCCCCACGTACAGCTCCATGCCCTGCTGCCCCCGGCACCGAGTGCCGAGCTGCTCCTCTGCCCCCGCGTTAGGGTGGGGACCAGCCCGGTGGGGACTGCCCGCCGCTGCTGCCAGGACGAACACACCGAGCGGCAGCAGAGGGGTCGTGGTGGGGAGGCTGTGGGTCCAGCGCGGGAGGGTCCAGCCCCAGCCTCGCCTCCGCTGCCCACCCGCACCCGAGCGCGCATCCGCATCCTCTTTGCCCGTGTGCGGGCGCGGGCGGGCGGGGCGCTGCGGGCAGCGGTGGCGGCGCTGGTGGCGGCGGTGCCGAGGAGCCCAGCCTTGCCCGCGGCAGCCGGCTGCGACCGGCGGCGACGGTGAGGTCTCTGCCGCCGGGCTGGCTGCCAGCGCCGCCGTCCCGCCAGCGGCAGCGCGGGCCGGGCTCGGGAGTGCCCCGGCGCGGGGGAGCGGCGTGGGGGCAGAGGGGCTGGGGCAGCGCGGGTGCTGGGATGGAGAGCGGTCGTGGGCTGGAGGGGTGGCCGGTGCCGAACACACTGGCGGGGGGGGGCGCGACTGCCCGTTTCCTATGCCAAGCAGTGGGAAGGGAGCCAGCAGGATACTGCAGGGGAAAAAATTCTTTTGCTGAAAATACTGTGACAAAATAACAGTGGCATGTTCATGTGGTGGAATAGAAGGAATGGGAACCCCCTTCTTCCCAGAATTTGAGACGAGTCTCAGGCTCAGGGTACAATCCTGACAGAAGAAAAGGACTTGCAGGGGCATTGAGAGACCTTTCCTGACAGACAGCAACCGTTTGGGGACATAAGGGAGGAGTGCATGCATCTCATTGAATAGGTAACTTTGGAGAAGGTCAGAGGCTTCTGTTATCCTTATTCTGGGCACAGTTTGAGGACTGAGAGACACAAAGAAGCCCAGGCGGGCAGAGTTGCAGACAGAAACAAAGGAATGGATGAATAGCAGCTGGTAAGTTTCAAAGACTGGTATATATAACCAGCAGCTCCCAGTAACACAAGACAGGAGTGCATTTCTCCCAATTAAGTTGCAGTTCTGCTGCAGGGAAACCGAGAACGGCACCGAGGAGTTGGACAGAAGGATGAATGCGCTTTCGATGGAAACACTCATTTGAAAGGAAAACACTGTCTGTATCTCTCTTCTCCAGCTATTTCTCTGTCTGCATTTCTCCTTTGCCATCTTGAGAAAGTTCCTGCCTGCCTGCCTTTGTTTCCTGCTCCTTTACCTCTTTTTGACTCCTGTTTTGCCCTTTTCTGTCTCCTTCTCCATTGTCTTTTGATGAATGCTGTTGCAGCGATGACTTTGGATTTCAGTGCCTGTTGGGAAGGATCTGATGCAACCACAGGATGGCTATATCTCACAGACACTTTGCTGCATTAAGTCTGATAAACATCTGCCCTCCGAGCTAAAGAGCTTCAGGCAGCAGGTTAAATGTCCTCGAGTTTATCCCAGTCGTGTTAGTGTTTTCCTCTTGTGTTCGGCAGCTCTGTCGCCGGAGCTGATGAGAGCTGGCAATCTGGGGTTTTTTTTCTCTCATTCGTAGGGAGCGGTTTCTTCATTTTCTTCATCTAACTGATGCCCCCTCTCGCAGCTAGCAAGGGTGCTTACACACCCCGCTCCGCTTGCCTGCCTTGAGCCGATGGAGCTGATTAGGGGGCGGGCGCCTGCATCTCCAATTCTAGTCTCCCCTCGCAGGGTCCAGCGCCATGATGGGAGCAGTGCTCAGGAGGCTCCCTGCGGTGCCAGGGGACCCTTCCCCTTCCCTTCTCCTGAGCCAGGTGCTAAGGGAGCAGGGGGACAGAGGTGCCTCGCAGGGAGGCCAAAACTAGGTCAGTGTAGCTGGAAACCGCAGCTGGTGCACTGCGATGGGGGCGGAGAGCCAGCTGTAGCCAGAGGGGGATGAGTGGATGGCGAGAGGAGGATGAGTGGATGGCGGGAGGGGGAAGGGTCTCTCCTCGAAGTTGTAGGGCGGGACAGCGTTCTCCGGGCTGCTCGCATGCCTGCCAGCACCCCCGCCCCGCTCCCCATCCTCCCCAGCCCCGGTTCCCGCCACCGGGCGCCCGCCGAGCCCCTTCCCTTCCCAGCTCTGCGCCTGCGAGTGGGCAGGGGAGAGGGAGAGGAAGGGAGGGAAGAAGGTAATGCTGGAAACGGAGAGATGGAGGAAAAATCTGGGCAATGAACGAGGAACAGATGGAGAAATGTATATTAAAAAAGAGAGAGAGAGAGAGAAGAGAAGCGTGAAAGGCAACAAACAATGACAACTCATGTTTCAGCAGCACTTGCAATTGGTTCAGTGGGGAGGAGGTCATCTGCATTCCTCACAGTGCCCAGGCAAAAGGACGCATCCCCCTTGCCAAAATCCACAGGGCAATGCTGCAGCCAGACGCTGCAAGCTCCATCACCAGTAGCTTCGACCGCTCAGATGTACCTCGCTACCGCCCAGAGGTCATCCTGTTACCACCCTTCGGAGTGCAATGAAAGCCCATTTCAGTACAGTTTGCAGCATGCTTTGTTTGACCTTTTGAGTGTTTCTACATCTACACTGCCTCCTCTGTTACAGCTCCAAAGAAATCCAGATTGCCAGAGTTGTGTCCTTTTGTCGTTGCTGTACAACCAAAGCCTTCTTTTCTCTAGCTCCGACTTTCTCTCTTCCTCCCTTTCCCTATGTCGTTTCCATTTTCCCCGCCCGTCTCCCCTGCTGCCCAGTGCCAGCCTTGCCCCCACTGCCTGGTGCCTCCACCATTCCTGGGCTCACCAATCTGATCGGAGCCGTGCTGCCTGCAGAAACGCACGCTCTCCCAGCCATGCCCTCCCCATCCTCGTTTTCCAATCCCCCCTTCCTCTCTCCTCATCAGCCCTGTTACATCCTTCCTAGCCTGACGCTGGCAGCGTGTCTCCTCCCTCCTTCCCTCCCTCTCTCCTTCCCTTCCTTCCTCATCCCTCCCTCTCCTCTCCCTGCAGCTCTTCCCAGCCCTCGCTGCAGTGCAATCCATCACTCCCAGCAAGGTCCTCACACCAGGGGAGGGGGAAGCCTGGCTCCCTGTGAGGCTAGGGGTGGGTGGGCAGGGAGTGCAACTACCTCCTCCTTTGCTAGGAAGTGAGAAAAGCTCGCAGAATACAGACCCTTCTGGAACTGAGACCTCCCATCTGCTTTGAGCTATTTTATTTATTCATTTACTTATTTAGTCTCTTTGTTTTCAAAGAAAAATATGTTTCTGCCAACATTCCAGTGAGGGTGACTGAAAGGAAACCAAGGAGACAGAGAGAACGCCAGAGTCAGAAAAGCTTGTTCAGATAGAAGAACTGGGAGATAGCATTGGGGGGGAAGGGAAAAAGAAGAAAGAGGAGAGAGAAGAGAAGAAAAGAAAGGAAGAAAGGAAGAAAGGAAGAGAGAAAGAAAGGAAGAGAGGAAGAGAGGAAGAGAGGAAGAGAGGAAGAGAGGAAGAGAGGAAGAGAGGAAGAGAGGAAGAGAGGAAGAGAGGAAGAGAGGAAGAGAGGAAGAGAGGAAGAGAGGAAGAGAGGAAGAGAGGAAGAGAGGAAGAGAGGAAGAGAGGAAGAGAGGAAGAGAGGAAGAGAGGAAGAGAGGAAGAGAGAAAGAAAGAAAGAAAGAAAGAAAGAAAGAAAGAAAGAAAGAAAGAAAGAAAGAAAGAAAGAAAGAAAGAAAGAAAGAAAGAAAGAAAGAAAGAAAGAAAGAAAGAAAGAAAGAAAGAAAGAAAGAAAGAAAGAAAGAAAGAAAGAAAGAAAGAAAGGAAAGAAAGAGGCATATACAGAAAGAAAGGAATAAATGCAGGAATAGGGGGAAAAATATTAGATGCAGGAAAAAGAAAACATAGCAAAAAAAACCCAAGAATGAAATTGGAGAGAAACCTGAGATGGCAGACATGGCAAGAAAACTCAAGGAATAAACAATAAATAGCCAGAGGAGCCTGCTAAAAAGGTTATATTGATATAAACATATATATATATGATTAAATAACATTTATATTTTATCAAACAAACACAGTGGGCTTTGATTTGAATGCAAATATTCTATACAGCTGCATGCAAATAAAATTTGAGGGTTTTTTTTTATTCTAAGAAAAATAACATAATGGGTAAATAGTCAAAGGTTTTTTCATAAGAAGATATGTATCAGGGCAGCTGCATCAATGGACAGAGTCAAGAAATTATTAGAATAGTACCAAAGTTGATTTTTCAGCTACCAGTGTTGCCCTTTTACAGGTATGTTGTGAAGGTGCTGTTGATATTGATACAGAATAATCTATATTTGTTGCTGTTGCCATCTCTTTAAAGCTGAGGTGAGCTAAAGCAGTGCAGGCCTTTTACATGTACACATTTCACATTAGGACAGATTTTCATTAACATTGCTTGCCTTGACTTCAGTCTGCCATTGAATAGAATAGTGACTACACCTGGGGAAGGTCACAGGAAAATTCAGGTGACCTGGCTGAAGTCAGAAGTACCTACAGGAAACACAGTGATTTATAGAATGTGGTTGCAGTAATGCCCAAAATCTTTGTTCAGATTCCTATAATGTCCACTGTAGAATAAAACATAAATGAATATTTAAGTCAGACTTTACAGTCTCTGTGAAGGTATAGGAAATGGAGGGATGCAAACCTGAAAGTGGTGCTTCCTAATTTCCCCACAATGTAAACTCTCATCAATCTGTCTGCTAACATATAACATAATTTGCATTTCTTCTACTCAGTACAACTTGTTCTTCTTTCTTAAATCCTTTCAGAAGTAGGGTGAGTGCTGTCAATGCTGACACAGAGAAGGACTTCAACAGTTTGAATATTTTGGATGTGGCCAGTTTAAAAAAGTCTTTGACAATAGAATTTTTATAAAGGTTACAGAATTTAAACCAAATGGCTTTTAAAGTTGCCAGCTTTGCCCCCTTCACCAACAATGTTTGACAGCTTACAGGGTATCCTATTTTTAAATATAATTAATATAGTTTTGCTGACTTTGGACTGTTAGGGTAGACAAAACCACTAAAATCTGTTCCACCATGCAGGACTACTAAAAGACAATAAAATGATGTAAGAGTCTGGACTTTAAGTAAGACAGATACTGTATTGTTTGGAAGGCTCAGCTGTGACTTGATCTGTGCCAGAGCAGCTCTCTGAACCTGTCTGTGTCGGTGTAAGACACAGCTCTACTTCCCAGCAGTGACTTCTTCAGCCAGCTCTGGTTACTGCTCCAGGGCACAATTGCTGTGCTGCAACAGGAGGATTAATCCTGCTGGCTTTGCTCCAGGGTTTGTGATGTCCAGAAGAGATGGGAGAAGGGGAGAGGGAATCCATCATGTCCTTGCTATCATTTTCTTGTGTCTGCAGCCTCTTCTGTATATAAAATTGCACCAGTTGAATTAAATATGGTGTTTCTATGTGCTCCAGAGTCTGTATGGACACACATAAGTGAGCCTGAAGGAGGGATTTATATGTTTGTTAAGCTTAAAGTGTTATGCATCCCCTGAGAGAACAGTTTTGGAAAAAGTTCCCTGAGAAAAGCCATATTTGAGCTCAGCTCCTTGGAGAAAGGAGAGGGTGGAGGAAAGGTAAAACAGCCAGGAAGAATCGACCCTGACAGTTCAAAGGATCAGAAAGGAAGGATCTTTGTGATAGTAAGAACTACAGAAAGAGCAGAGAAGGAAACCCCAAAGCACAACCAGTGAAGAAGGAAGGCCCTGACAACTCACCATAACCACCTTGGCCATGAGAAGCCTGAAGCACAGGGCCAAATCAACCAACCAAAGAGCAAAGAGCTCACTGATTTCCTCTTCTTGTGCTCAGTTCTTCACAATGCTGAATGGATATGAAGGAGCTGAGCCAGTATTAATTAGAGTTTCATGGACTACCTTAGTGTATTTTGTGACTGCAAGACTGCCTGCCCTCTAAGCACTGCCTTGCTGATTTGGAAATAAAGGGGGGAAGAATTCCTTATTTTTGTAGATGGGATAACAGAAAATATGACTATAAGTAAAAAAGAGACAAACTGTGTGTCTAGGCTCCTGTACTTGTCAGTGTTCACCCTTCTACAATGTGATGAACATGTGAAGCTCGCAAATTGGGGATAGATGGATCTGGCCTTTAACTCATGTCCCTTCCCACTGATGACCTCAGCAACACCAGTGGAGCAACTGCAGGATGGTGTCAGACCTCAGGGATTAAAGGAGCCCATCAGCAGTGGGGTCCCAAGAAAACTCCTTTCAGCCCCAATTCACATGACTGCTAGAGCTGCATTATTGACACATGCATTCACAGATCTCACAGCAGTTCATTAATTTCTTATAATTTGGTTGTAACTTAATGCCCTGTTACCATGAGGATATGTGAAGGCCAGGGAAACAAAGAGGAGAGGTAAAAGTCTCCAAGACCTTTGCAAATAGCATGCCCCAGGATCACTTAACTGTGCGTTCAGATGCAGTACTCTACAGGATGAAATGCACCGGGAGAATTTAATTTCCAGGAAGGCTGATTTTGTATCTCATCCAAAATATGCTACCATCACTACAGCATCCCAGATAAACATAATGGGATCAGTACCAACTGGAAAGAAGATAAGTTTTTGCTGAATCACTGTTGCTGCATCTGATCTTAGGTAAACACCTGCAGGCCCTTGGGTCAGCACTTGAGGGAATATATATATGGAAGTGTTTACTCTGTGAGTCACCCACGCCATTTACTGTGGCAAACAGATCTTTTTTGAACAGTTCTTCCCACCATACTGTGGCACTGATACCTTTTAAACTTTTAGAAAAGAGAGTGCTTTACCTTGAGTCATCAGCTGTAGATGTCCCCCGAGATACCCTGTGATGGAGGACAGCAGCATGCAAAGCAGAAAACAGCAACGTGAGTGAGAAGGGAACATGCAGAAGTATATGAAGTATTCATCTCTCCCGGCCGTGAAGGGCATGCAGTAATCTTTGTCAATGTCATGAGCTGGGGGGTGTGGGGGGAGGGGGAGGAGGAAATCAAGACTATATTTCACAAAAAAACAAGCTGAACAGTTGCTAATGCAGTAGGCAGAAAAACAGGAGAGCTAAGAGGAGATGCTTCATACCGGATAGGCCTGCAGATGCAGCGCCACATCTCTTGGAGAATGGCCTTGGACTGCAAGAGAAAAAAGGGGCGCTCGCATGCCGGTGTGCTGCGGCTCCCTCCGGTGTCCACCGCGAGCAAGAGCAGCAGAACACCTCCAGCTATTTCTCTGCGGCTTCTCTGGTATGTAAAACACTGAACAGCTTCCCAGCCAGCAGTTCCATCACCAGCAGCATCGCCCCCATCCTCACCAAGCTCTCCAAATTGAGGGATTTTGCTAGCACAAGGGATCTACCCGCACCAAGCAGCTGAGGGAGAATGTCTTCCAGTTTGAAAGAAAAATTTAAAACTCAAAAGCAATCAGCAGAAACCTCACCCAGTACTGGCTGTGGATCCTGTGCTCTGTGGGAGATGGTGGTACATCAACACACTGGTAGACAAAAACATTTGGCATCAATGAAAATTTCCAAATAAATGTGTTGAAAACTCACAAGGTCTTCAGGATGTTTTAGTCAGCCTGTTAAGCAGTAACAGCTCAAATGACAACACAGAGGCACAGAGAAAAACAAAAGCCAAACCAAGGTGTGTGGAAAGTTGTCCAAACATACTGTTATGTGGACTTCCAGAAAAAGCCAAGGATATGAGACGATTTCTCAAATTGATGTGTGGTTATAACTTCCATCATATCCTTCTGTTTGTTTAATGACCTCTTGAGCTTTTCCAATGGACTGAGTTTTAGCTGGTCCTTGAAAGTGGAAATCGTGGTGTCTTGCTCCAGTGAAGGACAGGAATGGTGTTTGCGTTCAGAGGGCCGTCCTGGTGAGCAGGTAAATGCTTAGCTTCCCCCAGCCCCTGTGCACCTCTTCTGGTGTGGTCCACCACTGGTGCATCCTCCAGGAATCTTGAGAGGACCACAGATAAGAAGGAACAGTTGTTTTCCTCTTAAGCACTGCCAAAAACAATGTTCAGCCAACCCTCAGGTAAGAGATGTTGGCTTCAGTTACATCATGTGTAGGCAACAATGGGTCTCGCGTGGCAGGGAGGACATAGCGAGCATTTCCTTAGTAACTGTGTATAAGGCATTATAGGATTTTATTTTCAGTTTGCAATTAGTTGAGAACAAATGAGAGTTACCAAGCTACCAGGATGAGCCTTAGGGGACACAGCTTTCCCTTACCAGGTTTCTCTCTTTCATTGCTGTATGAGGTAGGGAGTTGGGGTCATTTCCTAGACTTCTCCTTGGCTCTAGGACTGAGATTGTGTCTTGAAGCTCATCCAGTGCCTCCTCAAACCCAGCAGAGTTGTTACAGAAGCAGTAAAGGGAAAAGAAGGCAGTGAAAGCAACAGGAGGAGGTTGGATCCAGGAGCTGTTGAAGGAAGAGCTAGGGGAAAGTGGCTATTCCAGTGGGACTTGTGGGGCTTGCACCTCCGTCAATCATAAAATGCATCGTGCTTGGAGGTACAGAGGAGTCAGGAGGATGGCAGTGAGGGTCCGGTCTCATTCGTCGTCTTCCTTCTCGGTTTGTGTCTCTCATTTTCCTACCTTTTTTTCTTTTTTTTTTCTTTTCTTTTTTTTTTTCTTTTCTTTTTTTTTTTTTTTTTTTTTTTTTTTTTTTTTTTTTTTTTTTTTTATTTTTTTTATTGCCTGCCTTTCTCAGGCCAGAACGGCAGCGGCGCTGCAGGACGGGCCCCATGGCCAGTACCTGTTCCCGTTCCTTGTGCTCCCTGCCCGCCACGAGCCTGGTCCAGTGGGAAGCCCAGTCCCTCTATCCCGCCGGGAAGCGCCACCGAGGCAGCGGGGTGTCACCGATGTCGCTGCCCGCCGATGTCCTCCTGCCAGCCCGTCTGCCCGCCGGCCCCGGCCCCGCCACCGGCCCCGCTCGATGCCGCGGGCAGCATCCGGGCGCGTCCTGCGGGAGAACGGGATGCGGGCTCCGCAGTGTCTCTGTGCCACAGGCAGCCAGGGAAACGGGGAAGAGGACCGGAGCGCTGGGGTGGGGACTGGCGGCAGCCGAGTCGGGAAACGTGGCTAGAGGTAGCGGCCTGAGGAGAAGCCGGGCTGCATAGAAGGGCAGGACGAAACGGGACACCAGGGCGTAATGCAGACCCAAGAATCCATCCCTGGTGCTGGGCCATCCTGGGGGAATGGGAGGAGCCCCTTCGGAGGACAATAAACTCTGGAATGAGGGTGTGGGCTGCTGCTCCTCGCTCCCCCCCTCCTCATTCCACATGCATGATGATACCATATCCCTCCATCTCGCTGGCTTCTTGGGGTTTTTTTCTTTTTTTCTCTTTTCCCAGAAATTGTATTTTGAAGACAACCAAAGGGAGAACGTGTTCTGGGTGTGGCTGCATGTTATTTACCCAATAGCCAAAGTGGGGGGGCGCCGAAGGGGAAAAGCAGAGCGTCTGCTGCTGAAGGGACTGGAAGCTGAGGGCTGCAGTAAGTGATGGGGACCCTGTCTTTTCTTTCAGTGCTCCTCGAAATAACTGAAAAGTAGAAGAGAATAGAGGGAGAGAACGTGGGGGAAACTTTTCATTGCATGCTGAGGGTGTGTGTGGAGCAGGGCTTAACCATCTAAATGGGAAAAGAGATGGGGACTGGAGAAAGGAGATAGAAAAGAGGAACAAAGCAGGTGGTGTTATAAGTTCAGTCCAGAATGTTTCAGAAATACTTGGAAAACTGACCACATGAGGAGGGAGACAGGAGGGAGGCTGGGAAGACCAAATGGTCTTGACAGAAAAATGGGTAAAACAAGCAAAGTTTCTGAGGTGTAGGGGAGGGTATACCAGTTCCTGCCTTAGCTTTCCTCTGTTCTCTCCTCCACTCCACAGGGATGAAGACCTCTGGAACCTGTATACTGTTGTGTGTCTTAACACTCTTCTTGTCCCCAGTTGGTGAGTCCTTATGCCCAGGGGAAGGATTTCTTCCCCATCTGGGCCCTGTGGAGTTTCCTATGCAGAATAATGTGCAATGATCTAAGGACAAAGAGAAAGATATGTAGAGGGGTAGTGAAGGGGGAAGGACCGAACAGGAAAGGCAAGGTGCATATAGGATTGTAAGGAGAAAATTAGGAACTGGAAACAGTTTCCCATCTGTGACACTCTCCAGTAAGTACTGGGAGTCACAAGAGACAGAGGTCCACAGCTTCTACTGCAGGTATGTTTTAGTAAGCAAAACATCCAGATCAAGCTGAGAAGGAGGGTTAGGTATGCTTTGTGCTTACTGCTGTACCACTTGTGTATGCATGATCTGCAGGGCATTTCTCAGTGCTCTGCAAAATTTGTTCTGTCACAGTTGTGACACATTTGCTGTCACTAGCAGTTCCTGCTGGAATGACCTCATTCCAAGCCATGCAACTGCTGGGAGGTTTTGTAGTATTAGTACAGCTGTTTTGAGAAACCTCACCTCTATAGTTCAGACCATTTTCTGCTTTTGGTGGTGGTGGTGGTTGTTATTCTGTTTTGTGTCTCCATTGCTTTGTTTGCTTGGAGATACTTTGGCAAAAATTCAGATCGAATTTGTTTTTTTTTAAAAAAGCACAACAACGACAAAAAAGAATAAAACAAGAGGGCAGCATCAGACATTATAGTCAGAAGACTCAGGACAGATGTGAAAGATTAATTTCAGTGAATGGACAAAGCTTTGTCCAGGAAAGACTGTATGTAGGAAAGAGATGACTACCTATCACTTTTAAACTACGTTATTCTAATACCCTCCTTGATCCTCCCCTCATGCTGAAACCTGATTCTGCTCCAAATAGCACTTTTGCCTTTAAAGGTGCACAATAAACAATGTCATGTTATGACTGTGAAGCAGGGAGGTGAGGCATCCAAGAGATGAGCTTATAGGTGGACTACAATTTGAAAGAGGAAAAAAAAAAAAAGGTTGTGGTTTTTATTGTACATGAAAGGAATATTTCTTACTTTTGAGTATTTTGTTTTAGCACTTCTCTTTGGGTTTGTTTAACTTGGAAAATAACAGGAATCACCAGCTGGTCTCTCATTGTTTCTTTTGATTTTGGGTAAGCTACAAGTTTGGTGAGTTAAGGTTGCAGTTCTAGATCTCAAGGATGAATTTACTGCAGCTTGGATAAGAAAGTCCAGTTGTTTATAAGGCTTATTTATTGGGTACCATAGTAATTATAAATTGAAGGGATTGAAGGTTGGATAAGAAAATCACCCTCTTTGTGTCCTTGCCTCGTATGCAGAGATTTCACTTCACTTATGTCCTTTTGTTTTACAATTGGACTGGTTTTCTCTTCAACCTCTAGGGGAAAACAAGATTCGTCATAGCTGACTTTTCAAAGTTAGAAAATGGGGAGGAGCCACCCTGTCTTTTCTATATGTCTCTTCAAATCCAGCACTGCTCGCTTCTGCAGTAGTTTCAGGATTTTCATTCTTCCTTTTGCATCAGTAACAAATGAGAAAGTGCTTTGCACCATTTTCTTCCCTACTTGTTAAAATTAAGAGATTAGCCAGAACAGGGGAAGTTTTGGGCTGTATTAAATTGTGTACTTAAGTTATTATGCATGGGTGGCCCTCCCTGGGTTAATCACCAGATAACTGGGTGGGGAACAGAAGATCAGGGTCCAGCAACTCCTGTAATGCTGTAAACCAGGATTGTGTGAGGGTCCCAAGAGACCCTCTGCGGCCTGCAAGTAACTGCCCTTGGAATGTGGAAGAGCTATGACAAAAACTCCAGACCTGATAGTTTTTTACCCACACAGTGCTCCCATTAAAAGCAGAAAGCTGCAGGATCAGGTCACAGGACGTAGCGGGATGTACTGATTTTTGGGCTGGTCATGCACACATCCCTGCAGTGCCCCAGATCACTGGCTTTTTCCTGCCAACTCCTTCCTTCATCCCACCCCAGTTATGCAGACATTTCCCTCGTCTGTGGCTACAGGAAATATTTTCCTATTCCTGGCTGCTGTAAGGAAGCTGCTCTGTCACCCTTTATATTTAAACAAACAAATAGTCTAGCCCAGCTTCAATTTCTTCCATGTGGCATGCACAGCCAAGCCTTCATCATTCCCCTTCTCCAGTTTACCCAGAGGCTGAGAGGGAAAAGATTATCTGCTCTGTGCTCCATACCCAGGCTGGATGATTTGCCTAAGGAGCTATAAAACCTGCAGTCTGCTTTTTACTGTACCAATGACTCAATCTGTGCCCCCAAGTGAATAATTTCCATGACTCAGTTTCCTCTTTTATAAAATAGAGACAGGGATTTTGCTCAGCCTCCAGAGCAGGGAGGCCACATGGATATTTTTTTTTTTTTTCCAAAATGCATCAAAAGAGGTTTCAGAAGTGCAAAGTCTGGTAGCAGATCTGGAGGTATTTACTAACTTGTCCTGTGCCTAGCCATTGCCCCTGGTGGAAGCAACAGGGATAGGATCAGGACCC
Source organism: Vidua macroura (assembly GCF_024509145.1). Taxonomy (NCBI): domain Eukaryota; kingdom Metazoa; phylum Chordata; class Aves; order Passeriformes; family Viduidae; genus Vidua; species Vidua macroura. The sequence goes on along the minus strand of NC_071572.1, from coordinate 75,283,801 downwards.
GCTGTATCCACGAGCCTTTAAACAGCAAATGCAGCCAGCAGTGGAGGCTGAGGCTGAGTAGAGAGCATTTCTCCCTTCAGCAGAGGGCAGTGGTGTCTCCCGGATAGATAAACATTAAAATTTTCCAAAGCCTGCAAACTATAAAAATCTGTCTTTCGTCATGCCCCTCTCTTCTTTTGCAGACTGGTTTCCATGCATGGTCAATGGGCAAGAACTGGAAAGTGCAACTGGTAAGTATTACAGGCATGTAAATGTGCTGAAGATTGCTCATGTGACCCAGTTGTCCTGTGGAGTTACAGCCTGTTTATTAGAAAATACTGTTCTTTGTTTCTTTGCCTCTGACATTGTGAGCTTACCTTTCAGTGAAGATTAAACAAGCCCTCCAAGACAACCTGCTAAGTGTTACATGCTCTTTACAAATAATTCTCTAGTGAAGGGGTCCCAAACACTTATCTGAAGGGTACAAAGTTATGTTCACAGTCAAGTGTTGTAGGAGGTCCACAAAAGCTGGTACATCTTCAACCACAAGATGCTTGAGGAACTCTACTGCTGCTCAGAAAAATCCTAAGGAAAATGGTGCACAAATGGCATGGGGCTTTAGTAGTGAGGCCATTGGGAAAGGATATTGACTGATCTTCTTACTGGCTGTATTGTTGGGGGTGAATTGATTTATCCCTCTGGACCTTAATCCATTTTTGCTACATGGTAAGATAAAGTGAATGTACATTTACATCATGCTTCAGCACCCAAAAGGACCACAAGAGCTTGCCTTTTCTTCAAACCTGAAGCCCCTGGCTAAGCCTACAGACATCTCTCAGCTATTACCCTATGATATGTAATATCTGCAGTTTCCCAGAAAACTATTCAGAAGCCAGCCCAAAACATGCCCTCCAAGCATCCTTTCCTTCATGCTTTACCTCTCTTCCACTCCCCCAGCTTTGCCATCAATTGCTTTCCAAAGAAACTAATCCACTGATGAATTTCTGCAGTCAAGGCTAGGTTTTGGAGTTGCCTCCCTCCTTCTCTGCCATGCGTGCCCTCAGTTGTCTGTCCCTAGTGCTGCCAGACCCCTCAGCACCTTCATTTCAGAAGTCTTTCTTTCCCATCAAGAAGCCAACAGCGGCCATATCTGAGAAGTTAAGATATGCCTCCAAAATACCCTGAGGGCTGATACAACATGTGCACTAAGAAATCCAGTCCCAGGCCAGCCACCAGAAAGAGGGAGTGGATACGGGCAGGTTGGGGGTAGTGTTTGATCATGTATTTGCTGGGGTGGATCCCACTGTCTCATGAGCCTGTGATGGCAGGAGAGGCAATTCAAGCTGGCTCTGGCTGGCTGTGTAAGGGACCATAAAGTAAAGAAAAGATTTTTCAAGGACATTCTCTTTTCCAGATGGAGTTACCCCCGACAGCAGCTCTGGTAAGCTCCAGTCTCTTGGCATCTTCATGCTTCTTTTTCCCTTTTCACCACTACTGCCTACACAGTTGCAGAAATTACCCATTATGCCCAGAAAGTCCTTGTCCCACTTTTGATGCGCAGCAGCGTTCTTCCAGCACTTATGGCTGTCTAGGACTCCTTTTTGTGCTCCACGCAGGGAGATGAATTTAGGGTGACTTAATGGTCTGTTCTCCAAGGAAATGCCAATCTCACTTAAAGTACCAGGGCTCCCTGAAGAGGTTTCTACTGCAGGAAGCCATGAAATGTAAATCTCACACATCCTTGGCTTCCAGAGAAGGTGTCAGGAACAAACAGACTAAATGATGAGGGTGAGAAATTGGACAGGTTCAAACTGGGACATAGGCTGTGTGTGCATGTCTGCTGACCAGTAGCAGATGTGCTTCAGTTCTCAGGAGACAGAGGTGCCAAAAATCCCCTGAAAGTAGTAGAACAAACCCTGAGCATTGTTGGAGTGGGGAAGTGGAAATTCTGTTTTTTCAATACTGTCTGTCCCACTGTGCCTGCGGCTGTGTCACAGGGGGGCAGTAAAATGTCTGCAAAAGGAAGGGTAGATGGCGGACTCGGAAGATAAGCACTTAGAGCACACAGTGCTTAGAGAGTGCAGGAGAAGGACACAGAGCTGATGGGAGTGTAGGCAATTCCAGTAATGGGCAATGGAGGAAAAGAGAAGCTCAAGGAGCCTCCCCATTTTTTCCAACCCCACTCTGAGTTCAAATCTGTCGCTACTGGCCTTGGGGATGGTTTCTCTCTCTGCTGGAGCAGTCTCTCAAACACATCCCTCTGAGGTGATGAAGACCAGGCAGGGCAGGGAGTGGGAAAACACATGTGGTCGATGCTATGGGTCAGAGAGAGGCAGCTATGCATGGCTGTTTCTGGGAAGTGTGCTCTGAGTGTATGGGAACTCATCTGAGAGTGATGTCTTGTTGTCTAGAACATCAGCTCCACAGTTTGTCCTCTGCCCTGACTCTGCTCATCAGCTGGCCACAGTATTTGTTGTGGGTCAGACTGCCATGAGACTGAGTCAAGAGGCCAGCTGGAAATGTAATTAGGATAATTGAAAACTGCAGATGAGTTGAGGGGCCAGCTAGGAATATAATTAAGACAGTAAAAGACTGCATATTTTAGTTAAGATCTTAAATAAGTTAAAGAGTTAAGTTAGAAATGTGGCTAGCAAGAATCATGTACTCTAGTTAAGTGTGACAAAGATATCAGGAAGTAAAGGTAGGAGTTACAGGGGATAGAGTATTGTAGAAGGGCAGAAACCATAAAACTAACCAGCCTCTAAGAATAATCGAACAAGAGAGGCTTGGATCATGACCAGCAGGTCAAAAAGTCCTGCCAACTGGATATAGGTGAAGAGTTCACTGTGTGGAAAACGGCTTTCTTCCTCCCATACGCCCACTCCCTTATTTCAAAATCCCACCGACCCAATTAAGAGGATACAATTGCCCAGCCATAATGGATATTCAGCTAATTATAATACGAATTATAATACAAAGTGGGCAGGTAATGATTATGTATTAAACATCCATAGAAACCACTTAAATATGTAAAACCTTTCTTAGATAAATAGAGAGCAGGAGTCTGCAACTCCTTGACTCCTCACACATACATTTAGAAATTATTCTGCATGTAATAAACACCCTTCTTTTCAACTTCAATTAGTTGAAGAGTTTGTCCATGCTTCAAGACAACACTGGAAGAGGAAAGTAGAAGCACAATATTGTATCTACAAGATGCATGATCTTTGTGGTTGGGATGGCAGGTGAAAGCAACTGTGTTCAGCATATGAGGCCTGACAGTCTGTAGGAAGGTAGATAGGACTTGGTGTCCAGACCAAACTGGTGGTGACTGACCTACATCTAAAGGTTAAAAGACTAAAAGTGAAGCCTTTACAGCAAATTTGGGCTTCAAAATGCTTACTATTGAGGGATTAAGCAAAACTCTTCACAAAGGATGTGCCATTGGGACCCATCCTTGCTCTGCAGCATCCTATCAGCTCTAGCACAACCAACATATTTGCAGGGAAAGCCTGCGGGTACTCTGACAAATCAGATAATAACAACACCATGACCAACATTGCCTATGAACCAGATGTGAGATGGCTACTAGTCTGGACTGGTAAGCCATCAGCAGAACACACTGGCAGGAGGAAAGAGACTGTAAGCTCAAACTGAGATCTTTCAGTACATCTCTTTTTCCAGGTACAGCTGCCACACCACCCGTGCTTCTTCCTCCTGGTGAGTTTATTTTCAGTCTGCAGCCGCATGTTGTGGACCTTCCTTCCCTCTCCTCACACAGTCCCTTACACACCTGGAATCCTGCCTTCTCTGACTGCTCCTAAGCCCTACACCCAAAGGATTCATTCTCTTTAACACATATGTTTTGTCTATGCTTCTGGCTAACACTATGGCACCTGAGCAGAAGCAGAAGTTCTCTGTAATTGCTCATAAGAACTTGCACCTGGCAGTCAGTTCTCTGAATTCCTTTCCAGTTCATTACTAGGTAGATTATAAAATGTACTGGTTTGCTGTGGTACAGATGGTTTACTTTATCAGAGGGAATAACAAACCAACCTCTTTCTGACCCCTTGTCATGGACATTAAAGAACCAGCGGTGTTGAGATGCTGTTTCTTAAAGGTGTGTGTCACTGTTCCTTATGAAGGGCAGTCACAAAGTCTTTCACCTCTTGACTCAATAAAGGGTAATTACAGCAGTTAAAGAAATTTACCTGACCTTTTAAGTCAGAATGTCCTTACAGTGTAATTTTGAACAGTAGTGGTAATGCTTTATGGGAATTTTTTAGGCAAATTTTTAGCATTGTTGACTGCATAGCTGGCACTAGACTCATATTGGATTTGTACCTTTTGGTTTCATGTCAGTAACAATGAAATCTTTTTCCACCTTAGAAGTTACAATGGAAAGCTCTTGAAAGAATTTTCCAGATATTTGTTTTGATTAAGCTGATTTCTAGGAAGGAATCATGGTAACTAACTAACTTTGCTATCCTTTGTGTTCCAGTTCAGTCTGACAGCGAAACGACAACGTCTTCATCAGGTGTGTTTTAAGTTAGCTGCCTGCACCCTCTCCCAGACCCACTTTCACCCACCCTGTTAGCTCTCCAGAGAGGTTCTGACTGGGCATAGAGCTCTGTCTCCTGGAAAATTGCTTTAAATTGTATTTTGAGTTAGAAGTAACAGAGAATGATGGTGGTAGTGGAAGCTGAAGCCTTCTCCTGGGTGGCATGCCTGGGAAGGGAGGAGCTGGCAGATCAGCAGACCAGATACAGTGGGTCAATATTGTGTCAGTGTCAGTGGCCAAGACCTGGCATTTCAGAACGACATGCAAGAAAATACATTGTAGTTAGTTATAGGGTTGATTGTTCAGAAAACTAGGAACTAGATTTGTGTCCTGAAATGTGGTAATTGCACATCTATTAGAAACCCATGTCTTAAATATGCAACTAAAATTTAAATTTTGTTTATATGTGTCTGTCCCCTTTACAACATGTGCCTTCTGTATTCTGGGTGTCCAGTGGGCTTGGTTTGCATTTCACTTAACTTTCCCTTCCTTTTGTCTTGCAAAGCAAGGGGATCAGGAATGGCTGCACTATTTTCCTCTTCTCTAAACCAGCTCCATCTCTCACATGAGAGCGACAATAGAGGCTGGGGTCTTCCCTAGAAGGCTGGAGGACTAGTGATTAGGTTATATCTGTGCCTGAATGAGTGCACCTGGCCATGATGCTGGATTGTACCTCCGTGTTTGTGTGTGTGTTCTCAGACTGCCGTGAGGAAAAGTTCCCTTGCACGCGCCTGTACTCTGTTCACAAGCCAGTAAAGCAGTGTATCAGCTACCTCTGTGTTACAAGGTAAGAAACCAGCAGTCCCTAAGAAAAGCACTAGAAACTGCCCAGAAATGGTATGTCCAGTTCAGCAATTGTTCCCTTTGAAGACTAGAGGTTTTCTCTGGGAACCTCTTGGTGAGATAAATCCTATCCCCAGAGCGTCCTTTTAGGGTAATTATTTAAAACACAATGGCTACAGTCTGTGCAGCACTAAGGAGCTGTAATGTGCCCTATATTGTAATCCATATTTAAGGTATTTGGTCATTTATAGGGCCATGAAAATGATCAGAGGTATGGAGCACCTCTCCTACAGACAGGCAGAGAGAGCTGGGATTATTCAACTTGGAGAAGAGAAGTCTCCAGGGAGAACTCACTGCAGCCTGCAGTACCTAAAGGGGGCTTATTAAACAGACAGAGAGCAACATTTTACACGGGTAAATAGTGATAAGACAAGGGGGAATGGTTTTAAACTGAAAGAAGAGAGATTTAGATTTGTTGTCAGGAAGAAATTCTTTACTCAGAGGGCGATGAGGCACTGGCACAGATTTCCCAGGGAAGTTGTCAATGCCCTATCTTTGGGAATGTTCAAGGCAAGGTCTGATGTGGGGCCTTGAGCAACCGGATCCAATGGGTGACATTCCTGCCCAAGGAAGTGAGTTTGGAACTAGGTGATCTTCAAGGTCCTTTCCAACCCAAGCCTTTCTAGGATTCTAAGATTTAATGAAGTCTTTACGAAGATTACTTTGCTATTGAGAAGCCTTATTCTTGGCTAAGAAATCATAAAAAATTAGGATTTGCCTGCTCACTAGTGAATATACATGTTTATTCCCTGTTCCCCTTTTTTGTTTCTTTGTGTCCCTGTGCCTTCCACTGCTGATCCCGGTGATCCCACAGCGTGCGTCGCATGTACGTAATAAACAAGGAGGTGTGCACTCGCATTGTCTGCAAGGAGAATGAGGTCATGCAAGGTGAGCAGTATCACAGGCTAGCCTAGAAGGATAGCTGCAGCCGTCTGATAGAGTCTCCAAGCTAACTAGTTGGCTTAGACCCTGATCCACATGCAGTAGCTTCCCTGGACTTTGAAAGAGCTCTGATACAATGCAGTCTTGGACATAATACACATGCCATGATAAAAAAAAAAAACCTGGGAAGTAGATATTGTGCTACTAAAAAATATGATAGCTCTCTATTCCTCGATCTTGATCATGGTCTAGTAGTCCCAGACACACCCTTACTCAAAGTTGTACTCCTTTGAGGTTAAAGAGTAAATCTCAGTATTTCTGTTCATGAATAGAAGCAGGATCCAGTCTAGATGTTTTATGCAAAATACAGGTGGTTTTAATATGTAATGTACATGCATAAAGCCAGAAGGAAATTCATAAAAGCCTAAGGACTTGCTTTGCTTGCCTCATATATATGAGGATTGAGCAGTTTCAAGAGTTTCTGTAGATGTAGTGAACGATATACCTCTCACTATTCTGCTGGTGAAGAATTTGAAGGAAACTTTGATTATCTGTCAGCCTGTGTGTGTCTGCTTGTCTTCAGATGAGATCTGTCGCCAGCTGGCTGGCCTTCCTCCTCGACGTCTCCGCCGATCCGGGCAGCCCCTGCCTCTCCCTTGCAGACAGCTCCTGGAGCAACAGCGCAGGCCTGATGCTCTGTGAGCTACCAACAGTAGGAGAGGAAAAAGAAGAGAGAGAAGAGAAGTCATCATCCACTACCTACAGTCCAAGACAAGTGCTTCTTGTTTGCGATTCCCCCATTATTTCCTTGCTTCTATGCCTTCTTCTACATCTTCTTCTTCAGGTGCTGCAGGGCCCAGACTACCCTCTCTGCCAATCTGTCATGGTAGCTGTTGTCATCTTTATAATCTATTGCTGGGGATAGAGGACTCTCCCCTCTTTTCTCTCATACTCTGCCTGGCAGGCTGTGAGCTGCTCATTTCCCAGAGATCCTTATAAATGTGCTGCACCTTCTCTTGTTTTGCCCCTGGAGAGAGCCAGAAATGGGGACAGGATGAAGGACTCCACAATGGTAGAGGTGTCCTAAGCTGCATCTCATCTCACCTTCATGCCCTAGGACTCCTGTCCTAGATTTCTTGCCTGGCATCAGCATGAGCTCAGATGTGGTTGGTCAGCCTGAGCTTCTCTGATTCTCCCGAGCCACTGAGTTTGTTGTGTGATAGCATGTTCTCCTCCTTGTGCCTGCTGGCCTCAGAGAAGTGACAGAACTGGGAGATGAGCTGTCCTGAACCCAAGGCACCTCTCCCTTGGTGGAAATAGATAATTTATAACTACCTCTGGGAAGTTTTTGTCTCAAGCCCATTGCCTCCTTCACACACATCTCCTACCAAAATTATGGATTTAGTATGGCATTATATTTTTCTCAAAAAGATTATGTTGGATCAGAGTGCTGCCTCCTCTCCTCTCCTCTCCTCTCCTTTCCTCTCCTCTCCTCTCCTCTCCTCTCCTCTCCTCTCCTCTCCTCTCCTCTCCTCTCCTCTCCTCTCCTCTCCTCTCCTCTCCTCTCCTCTCCTCTCCTCTCCTCTCCTCTCCTCTCCTCTCCTCTCCTCTCCTCTCCTCTCCTCTCCTCTCCTCTCCTCTCCTCTCCTCTCCTCTCCTCTCCTCTCCTCTCCTCTCCTCTCCTCTCCTCTCCTCCCCCTTGTTCTTGTCCCTCCCTTCCCACTGAAGACATCTCTTGATGCCCATTCCAGGCAAGTTTCAGGGAGCAGTAATTACAGCTGCCTCCACTCCTAAGCCAAAGAAAGCCCATGAAGAACCTATGTGACCTGACATTACTGAGACCTTGCAATGAATTATCCTGTCTTGGTGCCTTGTCTTGGTCTGGCTACCTCCACACTCTCCAGTTGCTGTGTCTGCTTTCAATCTTCAGTTGAGTTCCTACCTCCTGACCTGGAAGCTCCTGCACAAAGCAGAAAGGAGTTGCAAAATTGAATTGGATGTGAGAGCAGAATCATTATCTGGGATTGCTGTTTACCTGGGACCTGGAATTTTCCTGCAGAATCTCTGACTGTGCTGACGTGCACAGAGCCAGGTGCTGATGGGGAAGGTAAACATATCTGCAGGTATAAGTGCTTATACAGGCCAGCCTGGGCAGAAGAATTCACTGTGGCAGCACTGGATGTCTGGTCTGCTCAAGGACTTCTAGATATATGGAGAACATTTCCAGCTATATGGGCAGTTTTCATTATGAGACCAGGTAGGGTAAGTGGGGAAGAGCAGTCTGAATTGTATTAATCACTCCATGTGACTCCTAGTGGCATGATTCTGTGGGGCACCAGAGGATCAGCAAGACCCTGTCTCTAGGATCTCTGTGTTGTTCCTGAGTAACTGAAAGCCAGTTTGCTAGATTTGGCATTCACTCCCCTCACATCATCTGCTGAGCCATTCAGTCTTGCAAGAGCACTGCCCTGTTGCACCGAGCCAGGGTCACACAGTGCTGGGGACAGTTTGCTGCACAGAGGCAGATGTCTCAGAAAAAGAGCAAACCAACTAGTGTAGGACCATCTCACCAGGACCTGCATTTCTGCTGTATGCAGCAAGAAGCTGGTTACATCTTCTGCGTAGGGGAAGACACCCTGTGCAGACAGATTCCATATGAGGTCAAAATTAGCCCTAGATGGGCTAAATCTTTCTATAGTTATCCACTATACAGGAGAAAGAATTCCAAATCACACAGTGACTAGAATTTTGTCCTACATATAGGAGCACTGCACTGCTACTCAGAGGATGATGCTCCTCTCAAGTACTCCAGGCTCATGAGTATGAAGGAGGGATTTCTTTGTACTGAGAGGGTGCACATTTCTGTAGAGAGGAGGGTACTGAGAACTTGATCTCAAAGATATTCAAGCCATTGGCAGCCACTGGCTTCCATGCCACAGGGCACCTGTGAAAATTGCCTGTGTGGAGGAAGGTAGGATGGAGATGGATCTTGGAAATTGGACTAGGTCAAGTCTGTTCTCTGTATTTAGAGGTGAATATTCATCACTATAGATACGTAACTGGGTAATGTAGCTACTGTACAGCATATAGAAATTTAACTTTCATACAGGTTGGGAAGTGGTTAGAAACCTTTCTGTTGCTTGCTTTCAGCAGGGACAGGAAGAGGTGCTCCTGTCCAGGAGAACACTGATTTAATGCTAGAGTCTTTATAATCCATATTAAAAGAAAATTTATTTCCTGTTATTCTTGGCAACTCTCATGTGTTTGTGTTTATTTGTCTCTTGCTGTATTTCCTCCAGATTTGAGGGGAGACTTGATTGCATATTGAATCTATCATTTGAAACCTTTTACTCCCTGCTAGCCTAGTTCTCTGCTGTCACCCTCCCACCCTCCTCTCACTCATGAATCACAGGTCTTCCTGGGAACTCTTTTTTTTTCCTAGAGAAACATAATATTTTCTCCAGCATTTTTTTTTTTACCATGGATAGCTGTGCTAGATTTTCCTGACAATTGGTAGCTGCTAAACACAGGGATAACTCCTCCCAGCACATGAAATTTGTGCTGAGGACACATCTTTTTACTGTGCACATGCCATGACTTTCTGGTGGAGAATTAACATCTCCAAATAAAATGGCAAGATGACTGAAGTAAGAGAAAAGATGTAATAAATATCACATAAGTAGAGAAGAACTTGTTCACTGCAACCATTTAACTCAATAATGGGAATAACTGAGACACCACATTAAAAATTACATATCTAGGTCAAAAGGATTAGGACAATGTCCTTTTCATTGATTTTCTGATTTTTTCATAGTTTCATCAGGCATTGGCTGTACATGATATTTTGGTTGAAAAGATGAAGCACTAAGACGTGGGGGACTCTGAGCCGTGTCTTCATGTGCAAGCAGTCAAGTCTGGATTTAGATGGTATTTCTAGAACAAAAGTGGCTGTGGGCCAAATTACCCATTAAGCTGCCTCTGAGAGTGCTCCATAGATCTTCAGGACTAAACCACACAATGCAGGTTATTGCACAACACTCTCCTCTACTTCCCTTCCTGCTGAAGCTGTGGTGTGCTGATCTCGGACTGCTGTAATGGGTACAGCCTCAGCCCCAGTGGCTGGAAGCACTGCCCCCACCTGCACAGGTCAGACCCCGCTCTGTCTCATAAACTCAGCCTTTGCAGTGCTCCTGCACTGGCACTTTCCCCTGGCTGTGTGAGCCAAGCACAACATATGCCATCAGCTGTTTGTAATTCAGCTTATTCTTCCTTTTCCCTTACACTAGAGTCAGCCCACACTTCATTGGCACTTGTCCCATACCCAGATTTATCTCCCCTGCCACTCCAACCTAAATTGCCATGATATCTGGACATCACTTTCTCTTGCAAGCCAGGGAAGTGGTTTTAAACACACCTCCAAGTAGGTGTGCTGCTCGTACAGTTGGGCTAGCCACAAAGAAAGCTGACAGAGCCCTGTTTTTAGAAGCATGATTCTGCATTTGTGGCTGATTTTCACAACCTCTCCTGGCCTGGAGCAGGAGTTAGATGCCCTGCAGTCACTTCCTCCACAATGGCTGTTCCTTCTCCTCTTGCTGTCACAGCTCCCCGGTACCCATCTGTGTGTCCAGTTTGAAGGCTGCTGGCTAAAGCCAGTGCTCTGATGTCTGCTTGCCAGTGAAGCAGTGCCTCACTGCTGGGCATGTGGAGCTAACAAGCACAGGAAGGCTGTTGAAGCAGCTGACACGTCATCTAGAAGCTCCTGAAAGTTGTTGCCTGAATCCTGTCTGCAAGAACCCCAGCATGATCAAAGAGCGTTGACATTGGGCGTCTCAGCCTGGAAGGATCCCTCAGGGATGTACTGCTGGCTGCCCTGTGGGCTTGTCCTTCACAGAGGGGACTGGTCCTTGCCACCTACCCAAAAAGAGCTCCTCTACTTGACAAGGAATAGCTGGGTTGACACCAAAAGGGATTTTAGCTTTAATTTAAAAAAAAAAAAAATTGTCTGGGTATTTTTTTTCCGGAGGTATAGAAATACACAGTCCTGTAGTATTGACCCCTGACACCACATGGTGACATTGTTTGACAGTGTACATTTGTCCAGTTGTGTGCAGCTCCTTGACTGGGGCACAGGAAATCTGAATTCCAGTTCTGAATCTCTTCACCCCCTGCTCTCTGATCTTTAGCACATTGCTTTTTTTATCTCTGTTCCTGCCATCCTTAGAACCTGTAATGAAGCAAGCTGGAATAAACTCCCACAAAATAGAAAGCTGGATTTTAGTCCATTAAAAAAGTTAGTTAAAAATGGGGAATTTTTGGGGAATACCACAAAGGTATTTGATTGTCTAGTTTTGCTATTAATGTAAATTATTCTTTCAAATAAAAACATGTTCAATAATGTGAATTAGATCAGTTAAAATACAAACAGCATGTGCTTGTTGCTAGTATGCTGAAGTATATTTAAAAAGTGAATTGTGAAAAGCATTCTATTTATTTGATGAATAAATTATCTATCAGAATGCAGTTTGGGCCATTTTACTAAGGTTGTAATTTCCACACAAATCCAGCTAGTCACAAATTAGCAAAAAGGTGTGATAGAGAAGCATATGTGATTCAATGTGTCTAACTAATAAGACATGTCAGATCTCACCTGCTTAAATATAAGAATAAATGTAGGTTAAGCTGTGCATTTTTAAAATAAATGTGCATATTGATATAGTATATGTTCTCAGTTAAGATCACAGATAAAATTACATTGAAAGTCAACGTGTAGAGCTAACTTCAAAGCTGCTCAGATTGCTCAGAGCCTTGTCCAAGTGAATTTTGAAAAATTCAGCAGGGGATGGAGAATCTGCAACTTGTTCTAATATTGTACCATGCTTAAGATGGAGAACAGTTTCCTGATGTCAAATCAGAAATTCCTTTATTGCATCTTTCATCTGCTGCCTCTGTTCTGTTTGCTGTGCATCTCTGAGCAAACTCTGTCTCCCCTACAATATTGCTGCAGTCAACTGAAGAAAATAACAAGAAGAAACTTTTAATTAATATGAAGCACAACTTTTATTGCAAAACAAGGCATTAAAACAATTGAAATATATTCTCTTCCTTTGGGGAAATTGTGTTAAAAAATGCAAAACATGACCAAAAAATCAGTGGTTCAATTAAAGGATTTGCAGGCTGTGTCCCTGCAGCAGGCCACTTTTTCTATGCTCACACAGCATCTACTTATTGTGCACCACCTTCTCACTCTGAGGTCACTTTCAATTTCTCTGCCTTGGGTTTAGTAGCCTTGGGTCTCACTGTTTTGCCCTTAGCTGGATCTTTGCCTCTTTTGGTTTGTCAGTTTTCATATCCTGTAGCTATTTCTTGGCCGTCTTGACTTTCCTTGGGACTTTCTTCACAGCCAGAGCTAATCAGGGCTCCTTGGCAGTGCCAGTCAAGGGCCAGGTGGGTTTTGGCCTTTGCTGCCTTCTTGGCACCTTCAAAAGTGTTTCTTTTCTGCCTCGTGCAGTGAGTGTAGTTGCTCCTGAGATTCTCCGTGCTGTGGTTAATTTCTCATTAGCCCTGCTTGAGCCCAGCACTGTCATCACACACTGTCTCTTTTGGTTCCACTGTCCATCAGCTGCTCTCTTTGTAGTCACTCATCGGTTCAGCTTAGGAAAGGCGTCTGAACTCCTCGTAGTCTCTGCAAACCTCTTTGCCATTTCTGTTCCCTGAAAGTCCCCAGGGGCACTGCTTCACAGTAGATTTTTGCCTCTCCAATCTAAAAGCTTTGCTTGTTCCCTGTTTTCCAAATTGGAACAGGACCAAGTTAGCCACCCTTAAGTAAATTTGCCTGTGCCTTACCTGTACCTGCACAAAAATTATAGAAGAGAGAAGTGGATCTGATGTCCCCATGTTGAGCACAGACTGGACAAAATGAAATTCCCTGGCTGCGTATGTGAGTGCAAGATCAAGAGATGCTCATGAGGACTTCCAGACAAGGAAACCTTGTACAGCTGCAAGGTACTCAGCACACGACTGACAGCCAAGGAACATCCAACACGCAATTTCTTACTGAACTCCCAAGACTTCTGTCTCAGTCTCTCCAACAAAGTATTTCTCCAAAGACAACAGGGAAGTTAAAATCAGGATTTACCACCCAGGCCCCAGGTGCAAGCTCCTTTTGCACTGAGTAGCACGAGCTGCAGAACTGCACAAACACGAGCTAATCACAGGCAACACTGGTTTGCAAAACCATAACCACAGCTAGAAGGTGAGCCTCATTGTGAAAAACAGCAGTACAAAACCAAGTTTCTCCCTGTGGCTAGCAGATGATTGCAGAGATATGGAGCCAGTGACTTCCATTGAGGAGGGGGAAAATCTGATTTGAAACAGGATGTGGGGTGCCCAGACCAGGGGGCTGAGCTGTAGGAGAGTGCAGTAACACTGGAACAGAGCCTGCAGCTCCCTGAGCATAAAGAGGGTGCTCTCCAGGTCAGCACAGAGTCAGGAGCAAAGGGAGATGGGCAGGGCATGCTGGAGGCTGAAGTTGCAGGCACTGCAATGGGAAGCAGCAGGGTGCCAGCAGCTCTGGTAGGTACTTGGTCCCCCAGCTCTCAACATGGGGAGGGCAGTTCTGCTTTCATCACAGGGTCTGTTTCTCTTAGCATAAATGAGGTAAACTCCCAACTATGTCATGGCCTCAAGCCAGAGAACACGCTAGAAGACATTTAGCATAAGTATGTGGATTTTGGTCACATTTTTTATCTGCATTCATGATGGGGAAGCCATTCACTAGGTCTCAAACTCCTCAACACAATCTAGCCCCTTTTCTGCCTTCCTGCTGGTGATCCCAGAAGGTGTCAGTCTCTGGTAGCAAGGGCTGGAAGTGCTGTGGCCTAGAGACATAGTGGGGGGTACTAATACAGGCAGGGAGAGAAAATAATTGTGGGGCCACAGGGCCAGAATTAAGGATTATTAGTTCCTGTAAGAAGCCCTGGGCTGGGCTGGCAGAGAGCTGCAGGGCAGGAATGAGAAGCACTCACAGGGCTGCGGTTAAAAATGTATACTCAATTCAATAGTTTCACCCTAATTTGCCTCGTCCTCCAGCACCAAAACAAGCTCAACAGTGAAACAAAAATAAACTGTAGTCAAGTCTCCAGGTAAAGATTTTGCAGTGCAAGCCTGGAAAGCTGAATTACTAGTAAAACATGCAATAGCATATAACCTTAGTGCACACCCAGCAACAAGATGCCCTCAATTCTTCATCAGTGGCAGCATTGACAATCCTGCAGCATGCAGCAGTGCAAGTTTTGTAAACTCGCCCTCCCACATATCCTGAACTCCTGCCTTTTTTACTTCCCCCTTCCCTCTCATAACCTGGAATCCCTGCTCTTGTCTAATTTAGATGCAGCCTCCGTGACACTCACCCCACAGTGCTTTAGCTTTGCATTTGCAAACCCCACCACCACACCATCCCTCTCTGGTGAAGTCCACCCCAGGCAGACCTCACACACATCCTCACAGCTTTTATATATCTCTGTGGTGCTGCACATTCCACAAAAATCACTGCTTTGTAAAGCAATGGCTGAAACCTTCTCCCCAGGCACAGCATCCACTGCTGCATCACAGGATGAGTTGGCAGCCCTAGGGACAAGGCTCTCTGCCCCATGTCCTAACAGCAAGCTGCTCTACATCTAGTGTGGAGGGGTTTTTTGCACCCAGAACTGGAGTAATGGGAGTCGTGCTTCCAGCAGAGGTGTCTGAGCAAGTGCACTACCTTTATGTTGGGCCTGTCATTCTAAACAGGGTGAGGAATCTTTGTGGAGTGAACAGAGTGCAATGTGTGTGGAATAAATAAGCATTTTGATATATAGTGTCAGCTATATGCTCATATTAAGTGAGCATATTCTGTGTGCTTATAATAAATAAGCATAACAGCTTATTTATCTGCCAGTGACTAACTGCAAGGAGCTCCACCATTCCCCTGCTCAGCATCTTTGTGCAAGTCAGTGGCTGTGATGCATCAGCACTTGTGGAGCAGAGAAAGTTTTTCTGTTTGAGGTTTTCTCTTGAGGCCAGGGGAAGCAGGTGTCTGTGTTTCTTGTGTTCAGTATAAAACCAACCAACTGGTGCCAGAGGCGCTACTTTCAAAAGGTGATTTCTGAGCAAAAGGTGAATGGAAAAAATAAATATATATTTATAATGGTATGCACCAACACATGACTTCCTGTTGACTAAACAAGCAACCTCTCCTCTGCTTTGAGGCTAGATAATTTAAATTATTCACTGTATTTTTGCTGTCTAATTCTTGGTAATTTGCTTTCTGAATCTTTTGTAAAAGTAATGGTGGCATTCCTCCTCTCACCACACCTTACACCTGACCACTGCTCTTCAGCCAGCAGTTATTTCTCTGTTTTCACTCCAAGACAGAAAATAAAGCCCTGAGCACAAGAAACCTGAAGGGATGCTAGAACATTCTTCCATGATCCCGAAAAGCTGGAACAGTGCCTCTTGCTAGATAACACTCCAAACACAGTAGCACAGGGACCCTCTCCAGCCTTCCCCACCAGCCTTTAACTGGGCCAGGCTTTGATCAGAAACAGTGATGGAGACATATTCAGTATTTTCCTCTCCCATATCCAAATAGGTTTTCATTGAGCAGAAAGGACAGAAAACTGAAGTAGTCAGCATATCCCCTTGTGTCTTAGCTCCCATCGTATGCTTGGCAGATGTAACAGATTTGGCAATTTACAACCAGGGAGAAAGTTGGAAAAGCAACCAGATCAGGATCAGCGATCTTTCCATGGTTTTCCAAGCTACTTTTTTTTTTTTTTTTTTTTTTAACCAGAGCAGGGGTGACATCTGCTAATGAGCAAAATCTTGCTGTGGGAAGAGAGTGCAGCTCCTGTTTTAGGCAGAACTGCATAGGAACTGAAGGTCCCTCTTGAAATGTCCCCTAGACTTGCTACAGGACTAAAGCACATCCACACCAGCAGGTTTCTGCTCTGGGGATTAGAAATAGAGGCAAAGGAATCTCTACCACTGACTTTGTGCACTTGCACCTCACATGTGAAGGAAGTTATCAGTCTAAATGAAGGGCATTAAAAAGCCTACAGCAGTGCTTAGACTTGAGAGCCTTGCCATTAATTATAGTTCATCTGATTGTTCATCCATTCTTTCTTTTTTATCTCTGTGTAGAGCAAAGAAATTCTCAACATTTAGGGGAAAGAGCATGTTTTAAACATGGAAGGATGAATTCCACTTACAGGCAGGACCAAAGGATTTAGTTATACATTTTATGGGACTTGACATGTAAAACCTTTGAGAAAATAATTTTGCACCAATTAAATTTATGGGAAAGACCAGGCTGGCCTTGGAGAAATTTCTTGATTCCTTTCAAAGTAGAAAATTTATATAAATTTTCTGCAATCTTTTGGCTATGAAAATTGAGAACCAGCACAAGAATAAAGGTGAATTTACTTTGATTTATTGAATGAAACACAAACAGTTGTGATCTCTAAGAAGCAGATTCCTGTTTTGGTTTTTGCTTGTGCTTTTCTCTTTTTTTGATGTCCTGTGTAACAAATGTGCTCTTTGAATTATTAAAAGAAAAATCTAGTATATTATAGTGTGATGTGTTGATCTGACCTAGGAGATTTGTCACAAGGTGCTACTAGAGCAAAGGCTGAAAGGGGGCAGCTGTTTCATTAGCCAGAGTGCTCTCTTAGGCTGTGTTAAGTAGGACAGGGATTCTCGAGGATTTCAGTCTCTTCTAGCTTTGGTCAAACACTAGGAGCCAGATCCTCAAGGAGGATAATTGCCACAGCTCTTGAGACCAATGCAGCTGCCAAAATGTGTGTTCATTGAGCATGTGTCCTACCCAGGCATTTCCCTCAGGAGTAGGATAGCCCATGCCTGGGCTTTGCTGGAGTGCTTCTCCATTTCCTGAAGTAAGCCATGGTCTCTGCTCTCAAAAACAAGTCCTCTCCTACTGCAGGGCTAGAGAGTCTGCTCTGTTCTGGCAACTCATCTCTCCTTTGCCTGTTTTTGCATATACTGGTTTCACAAAGCCTTAGCATTCTGAAAACCAGTAAAATTAATAAGGAAAGTAAATCAAGCAGAGAAAAAATGAAGAACTACCATAGCGTGAGGTAAACAAAAGCAGCCATGCCTCACTTGGGGCAGATACAGAGCAGAATGTCCCCTGGCTGCTTCCTCGGCACCCTGGCCAGCACAAGGCGCTGCCCCAGCACTTGGCTGTCCTTCAGCCCTGCACAGGGGATGGGTGCCAGGGCAGGAGCAGAGCCTAGGCAGCCCAGAGCAGTGCTGGCAGAGTAAAGTGTGTGCATCCTGAGTGCCAGCCCGGCTGTGACAGCGCAGACCTAAGGCAGGGGGCCCTGACTGTCACCCTGCCACTGGAAGAGCTGGTGCCAGCTGGAGCCAGAGGTGCTGGTGCCATACCACCTGGAACAGCAGGATCAGGCCCAGAGTCACTGCCCACTGGTGCTTTGTGTGCAGCTTTGCAGTGCAGGTCTGCCACCACTCCTGGCACGTTGACAGGGCTCAGACACCCGTGGCAATGTTCAGGTGCCAAGGTGAGGCCAGCCACTTCCCACTGAACCCTGGAAGCTGAATCCCTCTCACTCTCGTCTTCAGCTTCAGTGCTGCTCCATGCAACTGCCAGGCTGTTCAGGGGATCACAGAGGAGTGGGGAAAGTCTGCCCACAAGTTGGTGCTCCCTGAGCTCCTTCCAGCAGGGTGGCTCCAGGTTGCTGCACAGAGCTGCCTCTGTGGTGGAGCAGGGCATGGTCACCACCATCCCTGCACAGCTGCGTGATGCGAAGCCCGGAGGGATGGTGTGGTTTTGCCCACATTCACACTAGTGGTACACAAGCTCTCAGGCCCCCCTCTAACCACTAGACAATGTTTCCTGCCTTGTTATGCTATTGATATTATTTCAGAATAATTTTGCAGGTGGGGGGGCTGGTAGGCAGTGCAAGGGGGGGTGATGACCAATGGGTGCTGAGCATCTTTCAGAACTGGTGCCCCTTTGCATCTCAACACTTTTCTCTTCACTCCTGCAGCTCCAGAGACCCTTCTAACTCCTCCCTCAACCACACCCCGATGAAAGCCAGCAGGGAGTAGATAGGGGTGAATGAGGAGGGGACACACAGCCCAGTCCAGATTTCTGTACATCAGGTCAGAGGGCTGCACAGAGTCTACAAGATAACCTCCCTGTAATCCCATCACCTGAGAGAGACCCTGAGAGTCATGGACAGGTAAAATGAGTGCCTCTAGTTTTTTTCTCCTATGAGAAATGAGAGTCTTTCTGTCAGAATTAACTTGTTTTCCCTCTGGTGTTGACCATCCCTTTTCCTTTCCCCATGTGACTCACTGATCTAACTCCCTGCCTGTCCTGCTCTCACAACTTGCATCTCTGTGTCTCTTGTTCTTTCTCTTTGACTATCTGCCGCCTGTGCTCTTTTCCCTTTCTGTCATTTCTTTCTTGTGGCTATTCTCTGTTCCTTTCATTGTTTTTCTTTTCTAGAAACAAAGGATGATAACAGAAGGATGAACAGTCAGATGCTATTTGCCGTTTAAGCCCCTCAATCCTCTACTGCAATTTGTCTGTGAGCTTATTATGACTAATCACTCCCCACAATTGCATACTATGCGCACACTCAGGGAGCTTCACTCTGATTTCATTAATCTTTATTTGAGGAGAAGATCTCTGTTCAGGCTGCTTCTTCAGTGGCCAGGTGTAATCACAGCTCCTGTGTCCTTGCTGCTTTCCCTTGAGCTATGCTCTAGCCATAGGAGTTGCATGTGTATCCAGCAGTTTACACCTAGCCAGACATCTGCTCAGTTGCTCCACACAACATCTGTTCATTCATTATTCTGTTTGCACCATCCATATTCTGAAATCCTCCCTGGGAAAGGAAACCCTGGGACTGTGAACTCCAGAGGAAAGGGAGAAAAAGTGCTGATGTTAATGAACATTTCTAGTTGAACAAATGTCTTCTGTGATTCAAATCATCTTCAATTTGTTCTGAAACTGAAAAATAATCTAAGTGATCGCAGTTTTATTTTTCTGTGGTTTGGGGTCATTTCTTGTTCTTCGCTCTTATTTGCATCCACATGCAACTCTGCAGGGTCAAAAACACTGAATAGAGAAAAAATTTAATGAGATCAGAAAAGGGACAATTATAAGAAGAATCAGAAACAATTTGAAATCAAATGGTTTTACCCAAAATTTAAAAAAAAATAGAAAAGGGAAAGTCTGTTTTCCTTTATATTTTTGATGTGATAAAAAGTATTTTTCCATATGGGTTTTAATGAAACATCAACACAATTGTAATTGCTTTTCATCTGGCTTATATGTTTCTTCAGCAAGCAATTGCCTTGTGCACAAGGCTCTGCTCTGTTTTCTGCAGTTGTGGCACACTGCAGGTAAGTGCTTTGCAAGCCTCTGGCCTATCACACCTGAGAAATTTTCTGGGTTATCCTTTCTGGACAATCTGAGGGTCTGTCTCCACAGAACAGATCCCCTCTCCAGCATCTCTGTTATAGGGCACAGTCCTTTCCATATCCCTGCAATAGCACATCAAAGACTTAGAAAGCTGCAGTAAACCACTGGTTGATAATTTTATGGGAGACCAATGTGTGTGTGAGTGTGTGTGTTAGGAATACACACAGGTGTTCATTTATAAGTGTTTGTAAAAAGGCAGGGAAAGGACTCTAAGGTGGTAGGGAGTGAGTCAGCTCTAAGTATGAGAAAGATGAAGAAGAACATACAGTGGGTATGGGAAACATGCACACAACATGAACAGCCAGAGAAAGGGAAGATGAAATGCAGTGGGATCAGCCTGTGCTCTACTCCTGACACAGCCTGCAAGCCCAACAGAGCAGGACTGCAACAGTGGTTATGGGACAGACCTCCAGGAACAACCTCAGACTCTTGTTGGGCTTGATGAGATACTTAATGGGGATGCTTTACCCTCCTGAGTATGTGCAGTCTTCTCTGTGGAGTTTCTTCAAACAGAAGACATGTTTGAATGTGATGTGCTTCTACAGGAGCCTGTCAGCCTGGCATAACAGAGTATGTGTGTGCTTCTTCTTTCTGTGTGAGCAGGACAGGTATTTTTGCACTGCAGGCTGAGGGAGACAGGACAGGAAAGAGTCTTTTTCCTGTCTGTGGGACAATCAGGGCAGCAAGGCTGCCTGAGGGAGAATGTCTGTGATGCAGGTGAGGAGCAGTAGGGAGTGACACACAACCTCAAAGCACGTCACTAGGTAGCAAAAGGCAAGAGGATGTGCATGACTGTATGAATGAGTACCTGTGATGCAGTGGCCATGTGTCAGGGTGCACAAGGGACAGAAGCTCCTGGAGGGGCAGAGAGGACACCTATTAGCTGGTCATTAAGTGCTCTGCAGTGCTCAAGCTTTATGGTGACATTAGCAAACAGATGAAGGGTGTATACATGTGCCTAGAGGGATTTAAATTCCTAACAAACCCAAGTTCCCCTTTTCTACACTTCACTGGAGATCCTCCGGAAAACACAGCTCAGTATCTCTTAAACTTACCCCATCTTTGTGCGGAACATCAGCCTAACAGTGGGAAAAGATGACAAAGGACGTGATTATTTTTAACCTATTCACTTCTGTTTTGCATTGCTGCGGGGGAGGTGAGTACCTCACCTCAATGAACCCAGCTGCCTGTGTCCCTCCACTTGGCAGTAAGGCTGTTAGATATGGCTCATGACTACCTTACACCCTCCCTGTGCTCCTGCTGCCTCTCCCCAGCATGATCCCTGGGCACGGGAGCACGCCCATGCCAGTCTTGATGTCTGTCTGCTGTGGAAATGGTACTTGTGTCTGGAGAGGTGTCAGCATGCCTACCCTTTATATAATCCATCAGCTACTGTATGGCGTCTTTCCCTGGTCCTGCACACTCTCAACTCTGCTCCCCTTTCAGGCAGTGCTTGGAAGACATTCAGTCCAGTCTTCTCTGGAGAGATTCTAATTTGATCCATCCCTTGCCCCAGTGGATTTTCTGGGTTTCATATAGCAAAAATAACATCTCTTGATGGCTGAACTCCACACCCTCTCATCTTCACAGGTCTTCTCTGATGCCTTCATCCTTCTCCTTCATTGGTGTCCATGTTCTGGATATTTTCAGATATTTTCACACTCTGCCCAGCCATAGTTGCTGTTTGACTAATCACTATTAATTCACATACCATTTCCACTCACAAGGTCACCTGCTTCATCCCCAGAGTCACGTCTGCATCCTTTCCCTAGAACATTTCATGCAAATTACCAACACTTTTCTCATACAGAGAGGCTTGGATGTGAAGAGGATATTTTTGGTGCTGAGCCCTCAACAGAGACATGGTAAACTGCTGGCTGCAGTAAATGTAAATTCTCTCTTGTTTTCTCCTGCAGCATCCTCATGCAAAGGAGACTCTTCCTGTACAACTTCAGGAACCTGCGCAAGGCCAAGGGCCGGCGTGAAACTTACCTCTGCTATGTGGTAAAGCGCCGGGACAGTGCTACCTCGTGCTCCCTGGACTTCGGATACCTGCGCAACCAGGTAAGGGAACACCTTGCCATCGTCTTCTGAGGTGCCTGCAGCTCCAGTTTGCCTGGGGCAGCAGGGAGCAGAGGGCTGTGACAGCAACAGAGGCACACCTGGGTGCTGTGCTGGTACACGCTGTTTGGGGGATGCAGCTTCCGGGTAAAGCCATACTTTGTGCTACCCTGGGGCGAGTTACCAGTGAGACATCCACACTCCCTGCTGCTTTTCCAGTCTACCTACCTTCCTGCTTAGCTCCCGCCCATCCCGTTTGTACATCCCTCCACACCAGTGCCCGCCAGTGCTTCTCTAGCCCTTAAGTGTTTTGTCCCCGTGTGTGCTGACCCAAGAGCACTCCCCGCACCTTGTTTCTCCTCCCTCACACCCCATCCATGCCAGCCCTCCCTCCTGGCCCCTCTTACATCCTGCTCCCTGCCCCTCTACCTCACGCCTCGCCCCTGTCTCTCCCGGCTTCCCGAAGATGGGCTGCCACGTGGAGGTGCTCTTCCTGCGCTACATCGCAGCCTGGGACCTGGACCCGGGACGCTGCTACCGAATCACCTGGTTCACCTCCTGGAGCCCCTGCTACGACTGTGCCCAGCACATCGCCAACTTCCTGCGCTCCTACCCCAACCTGACCCTCCGCATCTTCATGGCCCGCCTCTACTTCTGCGAGGACCGCAAGGCAGAACCCGAGGGGCTGAGGCGCCTGCACAAGGCCGGGGCACAAATTGCCATCATGACCTTCAAAGGTGAGCTGTGCAGGCAGGAAAGAGATGATGGAGAACGAAGGGGTGTTGGTGAGACCCAGGAGAGGGGGAGAAGGTGGGGCAAGGAGCCAGAGAAGATGATGTAGAGTGTGATGATTTAGTGATCCTAGGAGAGAGGTCAGTGTCCTGTTGAGCACCCTGAAACTCCCCTGTACCTTGCACAGATTTCTTCTACTGCTGGAACACATTTGTGGAGAACAGGGAACAGACATTCAAAGGCTGGGAAGGGCTGCATGAAAACTCTGTCCATCTTGCCAGGAAACTTCGACGAATCCTCCTGGTAAGGGCCAATTCTCCTTCTTCTTCCAGTGCCTCTTCCCTCAGCTTATTCCTCTCTTCCTCACTTTAATTCCTCTCTTGCTCTTGCTGCTCATCCCTGCCACCTGCCATTTCATTCACTCATATGTCTTCGTCTTCCACATCCCTTATGCCTCTTGCCCCAACTTTCTTCATCTCTTCTCTCCTTTTTCACTTCCCCTTCTTCCACCTCTCATCCCATCTCCTGCCATTCCTACCTCATATTCATGGGTTTCTGCTCACTTGACAACTGACCTACCATTTATATTTTGTCCTGCAGCCGCTGTATGAAGTAGATGATTTACGAGATGCCTTTAAAATTCTGGGACTTTGAAGTGAAAGTCATCAGCACTCAGAAGACTTTGCAAACACTTGCTCTTTGATTTCTAACTCTCTCCCTTACAACAGATCTTTCTCCTCTTCTCTCCTTACATCGCTCTTCCTTCCAGCCCTGTGTCTAGAGATAAGACTATCCTTTTTATTTCTAAGGAGAATTAGGCTGATCTTGTGAAGACACCTTCTCCAGGCTCACACCTTATCCATTGCTAACTGGGAATAGCCAGGACTGCAGTGACATTGCCAAAGAGTGATTTGCCTCCCCTCAGTCCCTGCAGAGCTAATCCAGGTGATCCATTAAACAGAGCTCTGGGTTTAGCCTTACCCACGTGGGAGCAGACAGCCTGCAAAGCTGTTTGTGTGACTGTGTTCTCACTGGCACTGCACTGACCTGCACATTTCATGAAGGCTTCAGGGAGCACATTTTTTGGCTCTTAGAGCTCTACTACACTCAACTGCTCTGTGTCCTCCCCTGTGAAATGGTTTATTTGTCCTTCTGAATGTTGGTAGGAAGTTGAAAACCATCACGACTGAAGTGATACAGCCTATGTATCAACAGCAAAGTTGGCCATCTACTGGAAAGCTCAGCTGAGAGTGCTGAAGTGAGTCCTTGACAGCCCAGGTAGCTCAGCTTGAAAACCTCACATGAAGCCAGCAGGTCTGTCTAAGTGGATTGTGTGCAGAGCACCACAGCTCTCACTGTGTGGAGTGCTCTTCATGCACTGAGCATTTCCCCCTAGACCAGATATGCAATATGCTCCATCCCCAGCCAACTGCCTCTGCTGGAGGCACCTTTACAGTCCCACAGTCTTTTGTTTTTCCAAGTTTTTTACTGACCATAATATGGCCAGCAATGTCTACTTGGTGACTGTACTAAGAGCTGGCCAGAAAAAAAATCGTGGCATATGAAGCTCTTTGGCCTGCAAATAGATATCTTCTCTCGGAGCAAAAATCAAACCATCCTCCTGCCTGGCAATCACTCTGTTTCCACTAGGGGACCTCATTAGCTCCTGATCTGGTGGACACAGTTTTTACAAGCTGAAGATACAGGTTCACAGTACGTGCCTGCTCACCACCACCTTCCCACCACCTAAATTACAGCTGGATTGCCCTCTCCAATCTAGCCTCTTGAGGCTTTGACAAGGCTAAGTGTGTCCCACACTCTGGGTGTGCTCTGTCATTTCCTTCATGATGGCTGCAAGTTCTCTGCTCCATCTTCTTTCTGGGTAAGGCTGGAGGCTCCTCAGAACACCTCCTCTGGTGCTGGGCCAGCTGCAGGAGGACAGCAGAGAGCCCTGCTCCTACAGGGCCTCCTCCTGCTAGTAGAGGTCACGACCAGGTGCATCACAAGCTTCCTACAACTTCAGGCTCCCGAGGCACTCTCAAGCTTGAGGAATTTTGACCAGGAATAGCAATGACAGTCCTTTGCAAAGCATTAATTTGCAAGCATGGTGTTGTATATTTGTTTCATATGGTGCATGTTATTTATATAAATAAAGGTCTTACAAACAAGCATCTGGTTTTGTCATTTTTTTGGTATCATGTGGGTGAAGGAGGTAAATTAGACACAGATGATTGACGTGTCATCTCTCTCTGATTTTTGGAGGTACAACATGGAAATATTAAAATGTCTTCATACTTTTACTTGTAGCTTTGAAGTTATTGATAATGTCACCCAGCAGATCAAGGCAGATAAATTGTTCAGGTACTTTGGACATGCTACCAAAAATCTCTGAAGTTATTTGACATGCTTCTTTCATTGCTGGCTTGCCTATTGTGCCCATCCATGACTCATAATTGACCACACTGGACACAAAAGGGCTGACCCAATACGCTTCACAAAACAAGAAGAGAAGCAAAGATGTATAAAGATTCTTCATTTTTCCGCCTTTGATATTGGCCTGTACAACAGCATTGTCCTTCTCAGTGAAATTGTTAAAAAAATAAGCATTTTCTTAAAATGGAGTTGAGATACCAGCTTTTGCTTAGATTTTGACTAACACCAAGTTGAAGATACTTGTTGAAACATGACAACAGGTGACATTGTACAGGAGAAGAGAAAATGTAATGAGTAAATGCAAAGAGTCATGAACTACAGTAAGAATACATCCTATGTTTAGATTCTTCTGAAGATAAATCTGATTAAATTCAGAGTGGACTCTAGAGTTAATCCATGTGATTCAGCTATAGGAATTTAGCTCTTTTGCTCACAAGATTGTTTTAACTGGGCTTTTTCTGTTCACAAATACCAATTCATATTGTTTGTTACAAGATACTCTTTAATTTGGCTTTCTAAATTAATTCAGCCTCAAACACTTTAGGTGTCTCTGCCAAGAGTAACTCCCTGGAGGGTGACTGTTATGCAGTAACATTACTTTATTAACCCAAGATATTTTTCTTGCTTTGGAGACTGTTTATATAGTGAACATTTCACTACTGATTATATATTTTTGAGAACCACTTATCTTTACAGCCTTATGGAGATTGTGGATGTGCTATTCTAGGTGTCTCTCTCCTTTATATGCACCTGGGCAAAAGCTAAGCTCTCGAGAAGACTGTGGCAAATATACCTCCAGTGCCAGCTGCTGAGCTGTGGGAAATGGGGGCTTGTGATTTCTGGGAGAACATTTCCTCCCCGAACTGTGGGGAACAGCCAGACCAGGGGCCTTGGTGCTCGCTGAAAACCCCAGTCTCACTTGATCAACACTCCATGGTTTGCAGCAATGAACTCTGAACACAGGCACATCCAGGTAGCTGTAGAGGATTGGTCCTTGATAAGAGAGGAAACAGGACAAACAGGATGGCAACTGGTGTGGACAACTGGGCATGGCTGCCTTCTCCTGGTGCATGGAAGTGTCTGCCACCCTGCTGAAGGTGTTGCCTTGGTGGGATGTTGATCCATGCTGCAAACAGGTCCCAAGGCCTGTCTCTGAAAAACTCCCAGAACACGTCCACAGAAGAGCAGGACACTGACATCATTCCCACAGCTGCACACAGCATTGCTCCAGGTCAGTACACGGTGTCCTTGGACTTTGCAATAATGAGAAACAGATTACCATTAAACAATGCAAAGGCACACTCCAGACCCTTGCAAACACAAGCATGTCTTCTCCCTCCCTGCTTTCTCTTCCTCTCCTGTGTGCTGGTACTTGGAAATCAGGATAGAAAGGGGTCTCAGGGTCATGGAATCTCCCTTGCTACTTGTTCCTTCAGGGAGTTTTCAGCCTAGATGTATTTGTGTCCAGCATTGTCTTTGAGTGTGTTTTTCAGCTCTCCCTGGTGCTGACCCTTTAGCGTTCCTTTGAGCAGAAATGTCATTATTTCATCACATATGTATAAAATATTCACAGTGATGGAAGTCAGATTTGGTTCACAGAAGAAACATGAAGGGACTTGGCAGAGAAGAGACCCCCTCATTCAGACAACATGAGCAATGAGGAGCAGAGACCCTACTGGGGAAGGAGAAAGTGAGTTGCTGCAAGAGCAGAGGTTGTAGCAAATGGCGGAGGCACTAAAGGGTGGCAAGTATTCTGAAGGCTGCCTTTGGCTTTTAAACCTCTCATACACTTCTGTCTTAGGCAGGTTTCTCCTGAGGCTTCCAAACCCACATCAGATATGGCTAAAACTCCATTGCTGCTGCTGCTGCTGTTGCACCCAAATTCCAGCACAGGAACAGTGTTGATGTCTCCTCACTATAACCTTGTCATTAATTCACACTTAAGGACTATCTTACTCTACAAGCTGGCACAATGTTTTTACCAGTCCAGAGGGCTAGAAGAAGATGAGAGCAGACCAGCTGCCTTCTATGGTTACCTTTAAAGGCTACCAGTGTGGTAGACCCACCTCTAGGCTTCATACGCCATTAGGGGCACAGCAGACATACAGCAGATTGCAAATCCACTCTGGCAGATAAAACTAGTGTGAAAAGCTTCACTGGGCTGACTTGGAACTGGCAAGCTTCCAAACAGAACAGAGAAAGTTTGTCCTCCTGTCTTCAGTGGAAAGGGCTGAGCCCTGGATATGAATGGTTATGGACCCTGCTGTACTAAGCTGCATGTTGATCAAGTGATTTGATTGCTTCCAAAGGAAACAAGGAGTAAACACTATAATGCCCAGAAAGAGAGCATGTGACATCCAGTGTGAGGCCCTGGACAGGGAGAAGAACACTTTAGCTGCGCTATACATTGTCAGGAGTTGTTTTATTCTACTAACGTAGGAGACACTCCCCAGCCAGCTGTGCTCAACCTTAGATACACTCCCACACTGTGGGGACTGGAGCTGCTTCCTCAGCCTGCAGCTTTTCTGGCTGTCTCAATAGTCTGCTAAACATCTGGAGATTTTGGCATTGCCAAAGGATGCTATAAGCACAAATAAACTCAAAGAGATAGGCACAGTTCCCACCAGCCCCTGCCTTGTTCTT
Organism: Vidua macroura; assembly: GCF_024509145.1. NCBI lineage: Eukaryota > Metazoa > Chordata > Aves > Passeriformes > Viduidae > Vidua > Vidua macroura. The sequence goes on along the minus strand of NC_071572.1, from coordinate 75,256,157 downwards.
CAAGTTATCATTTGTGCATGTTGTGGATCCCAGCATCAGCACATTCACCAGTGGGATCACACAGTGGGTCTCCTGCTTGAAGAAGCTGGGAATCGTGACACATGGAGCTCCCCACATGATTCATTCAGATGATCTACGTTATTTGCTGTTCAAATTCAAAACTGCTGCAAAACCCAACACACCTGTATCTTCTTCTTGCCTTCTTCCAGTAGAGAGAGCTCAGAGCTTTCAATATCTCCTACTTCACCATTCCACAACTGTGTTTTCAGTTTCTCTGCTCTGTAAAGCAGAGTCTTTTTACTTTGTTTCCCCAGTTTGCAATGAACACCTATGTCTCCCGAGTGTGGAATTACACGGGAAGATTGTCTACCAGGGAGCTGAACAAGAAAAGCAAAGTTTCTACAGTGTTAACATCTTCCCTTTTATTACACTGTTTTTACAGTCATAAATAAAGTTTACACTCATAAATAAAACCTTAAAATGAAATCTTACTACAGTATTGCATAAATACTTCAATAATATTAAATATATTCTGAAACATACATATGTAGCCATAAAAGTGATCGTCGTGGGAAATTCTGAAAGCAAGAATGCACAGCTGATTACTTCTTTGGAACAGATCAGAGCATGAAAAATGTTACAGGCTGGCATCTCAAGAGGACACTTGCAGAATCTGATTGCAGAATCTGCAGATGTGGAAGGCCTGATTATGGGGCATGGTCTCCATCCCCACCGGACTTTCAAAAAGGTCTGTAAAGACCAGAGTGTCCTGGTCTTTACATCATGAGAGCATCATCCGAGCTTCCTGATGGCTTCTCATGTGCTCCTTCTGTTCAATACTTAGCAATGCCCAGACAGTGATAGGAGTCTTCTCTGGTGGCAGCAAGAAACTTAGCAAGGTTGCAGAAGAAAAGACTGACAGGGACTGGCTTTTCTTGTCTTGTATTGATGCACAAACTGAGCTTGAAAGCATGGTGGTGATGCTCGTTAGCATTCAGTTTGCCAGAAGTGGAGGAAGCCCCTAGGAGGAAGAAAAAAAAAAGGTCAAAAATTAGATACCAAAAGCTTAAGCCATCTCTTTAGCATGATAGAGAATTTGAAAATAAAGCATCTGCTCCAGGAGATCATTCTGATCCTCCTTCAGTGTGTTAAATAATCTCCCTCAAGATACATTTTTCCAGACAACAGGGTAGCACCTCATAATTTACCGTGCCACGTACGCCAGAAATGTCTGTAGAAATACAGATCATTTAGAAAGAGAAGCATTTAAAAGGTGGCAACTTGCATGGCTGAATGCAGAGGAAGAGGAGTTGGATCCTGTGGAAAGGCAGATTTTTGAGGGCATTAGAAAGGCCCCCCAAGAGGTTTGTAGTACCACACCATGTTTGCAGCATGGCTAACTCCAAGGCTGGATCCGACAGCTCAGAGGAAAGTTCTCAGTGTCTCCTGGGATGGAGGTGACAGCCTCTCCAGGTTCCAGTACAGCACCATTGTCAGGGGAGACTTTTACCTTCTATCCTGTTGGAATTTCCCTCATTGCAGCTTGTGTGTGTTACCTTGTTTTCTCTCTGTGCATCACTGAGGAGAGTTTGGCTATGTCTTTACTGCCTTTACGCAGTGGAAAACTGCAGTTTTGCACTAAGATGCCACTTAGCCACCTTCTCTATAGGTCAAGGAAAGCCTGTTCACTCAGCCTCTCCTGGTAGGGCAAGTGCCCCCGTCCCCTGCCCTTTGCAGGGGCACTCCACCAAATCCCCTCTGGTTCCTCAGTGTTTTTCTTCTGCCAGGGCTTGATGCAACAGTGTGCATTTCTCTGGAGCACGTGCCTGGAACTCACTCACCTCATCACACCTCTGCATAATTAGTACAATGGGTCAGGATGCTCAAAAGGGCTGAGCACACAGACATTCCCATTCCTTCTGCGGAGGGTTGGTAGTTAGAGCTACTGATGATGGGACCTGTTCACATTCATTTGAAGGGTGACTTGTGTTTAGCTGAGACAGCAGAGCAGTTGAGCAAGTGCCTGACTTCCAGCAGGCTTCCCAGCCAGCAGGACTCTGCAGAAATCATCATGGCTGGGACAGGCAATTTGTTAGCTGGTTCTTTAAAACCAAGACCTGAAGGGCAGATTCCCCTTGTACTGCTGTACAGGGAACCGTGCTGAGTCAGCAGCAGTTTGTCAGCATTCACAAGCATTTCGCAGACAGCTCTGCTCAGCTCCTGGCAAGCATCACACCATGCACTTGATCGTGCGTAAGCTGCTAAATTATTTAATCATCTCAGGCATTAGGAGATTCAGAAAGGCTGAAAGCCAAGGGGAAAATGTCTCCTAAACCATTGCATTGCATAAAGTACTTTGTTAGATCAGCTGATTGACTGGACATTACTACTGAGTGTGTATATCCTGTCATCTGAATGTCTTACTCAGACAAGAAATGGAAAGGTCAGGTCTTGAGGTACTGAAAGTCCTATGTAATGTTTGGGGTGGATGGAGGTGAAATGAAGTGTAATGTGTACCTTTTTCTCAGCCAGAAATAAAACAAGCCATTCATAGCATCATACAAACAGGTTAGGTTTGTGTCTGTGTCTCTAAGTTCCTGTCTGTACCATTTTGTGTCTGTCACTCTAAATTCCTGCTAGCGGTTTTGTGCATCCCTTCCTCCATCTCCTGCCATCCATTCTGCACAGAGGGATCAGTTCAAGCAGGAACTGGCTTGCCCCACAAAGGGTGGCTGAGCCCAGCAGTTTAGTCCAGTCCTGGTCTTCTCTTCTGTTCAGTAGAACACTTCCTCTTTCTGAGTAGGATATCAGGCTGTACAAATAACTCCTGCATTTGTATGGATTGCAAGAAAAATGGAAAGCAGATCTTGGTCATATTATACTCTAATATGTAAACTCTGATCCTGAAGGTAAATCCACCCATCTGGGCTTTTGAACTTGCTCAGAACTTAACTGAAATCCGTGGCCCTGCCCTGAGGCAAAAAGAGAATACTTGAATCATGATTACAGAGCTGAAGGAGCTTTTGGGGTCAAATAGCTCTGGTAAGCTGCAAGCTAATGAACTGGTAGCTGATTCATGCAAAGAGTAGAAATAATTTCCTTAGTTAAAATCTAAGAGTACTGCTAAATCTCTTCTCTGTTCCTGGCCACAAAGGCACAATGTAGCAGCATCATCTTCTGGCAATCTCTTACCTGCTTGGCTCTCTGCTTATGCAGCTAACACCATTGCTGGGATCATCCAAATCTCCTTTTCCTTGGATTTTTTGCATTTATTTTTGCTCTTGCTATTTTCTTCAGGTGTCTACTTACCAAAAAGATATGAAAGAGTTCTGTGCAATTCAGAAAGAAGTATACAATGACGTTCTGGGGCCAATAATAATCTTCTCCATTTTGATATGCAACAAAATTTCTCCAGCAGTACCTGTAATCTAAGAAGAGAGGTACCCAATCACTCTTGATGAAAGGATGCCCAGTTCTTTCTTCATTAACATGTCAGTGAGTCATTTGTTTCTCAGTAAGAATACAGTAAAGGACAAAGATACTCATACAAGGGGTACACAAATAACTACACAAATAAGTTAGTGGAAAGGGGAACCAAAACTCTACAGAGTAGCAATATGTCTAAAAATGAGTTGCCAGAGAGAGAAATTGATCATTGTGGTGGCTTGGGCAACCCTTATCACAAATAGCATGCTCTGGCATAAAGCCAAGAGAGAAGGAATCAGCAAGTGCCAGCAGTGAAAAGGGAAGTGGGACATGCAGTCAGAGCTGGTCAGTCTCTCCTTTTGGCAACCTTGTGCTTGAAAACACAGCTTTGGTAAGACAAGTTGCTTCAATCATGAATCTGTCTGACTTATCCCAATGATCAGGGAAAACCTGGAGTGAGCACTCTAACATTTAGCAGTTTCATATTGACCTTAGTGTTGATAGGATGGCCAGAGCTTCTGTCAATGCTTTGGTGCTATAATCCCAGAGACAGCACCCCCAGTGCAAGTAATGTCCTTTAAGATTATATTTGATCTGATGGGTTTCATAGCTCCACATTCCAGTGGTCAGTATCCACACAGGTGCGTGAGGTTCATCTCTTCAAATGTACATTCCTTACATTCCTTTTTGTGAGTTGCTTGTCTGGACTGTTTCTACAGCCAGACATCACCAGGCAAGCAAGATACACACACAAAAAGGCAAGACATGTGCAAGACACATCTTCTGTGATGCATCATCTGAAAGTGTCCTTTAGACAAGTTTCCTTCTCTTTTCCAGCTACCAAGGGAAACCAATTACTTGATGCAGCTGGCAAGCTGATCTGCATGTGTATTCTAGGAGGGACAGGTTCTGTCTTGCCCAGGGTTTTACACTGCATATAACGGAAGCGTGGATAGCGAGAGAAACCTCCAACCCTCCATGTTCAGATTTGGCAAGAGGAAATGACCATGCTGGTTCTACTGCTGTACAGGACTGAGGAAGAAAAAAGGCAAAAGAGAGTGACATTTTTGCACTCACCAGTCCTCCCCAAAGCCAGTCATCACCTCTGTTACAAACTAAGAGTGCACATAGAACTTTCAATCCACACTTAGACAAAGAGTAGCTGGGTTACCTTCAAGATTCATGATACGTATAGTGACTCCATTCATTATCAGGTTGCGGAGACCTTGTCGGTTCCAAATATAGTGGTGCCGGAACAGCTTGGCTGCATATATTACCAAGGTCACATTTGGGTGTGACCTCAGGAACTCCAGAATCCTTCTGGAGCACTTTCCACAGGGACTAGTTGAAAGGAACCAGGTGATGGAGCAAGAAGTTTGTGGCCTGTCATTGAAATGATTTTCCAGGAAGTTGACTTCAGCATGTTGTTCATGGTTGTTCGAGCACCAGTTCCTCCAGACGGAACCTCTTCTCCACCTGATTTCATACAGCAGGTACACCACCCGTCCATTTTGTCTAGGCGAATAATTTCTTTGGAAGTCTCTTGGCGGTATCTTCCACCTGAAGAAGAATACCAACAGTACTGTGATCCCAGCACTTCAACGATATTTGGACTCTCACTCCCAGCTTTTCCCATCAGAAATGAGCAGCTTGAAGAATGTTGCGATTTAGCGATCTAAACCTGGAATTTGATGAAAACTTCAGAACACCCCCAGCACCTCCTTGAGAACTGTTGGGTGGGTAAGCAACCTCATCGCCACTCAGAGATCAGCACCAGTCAAAGCAGTAAGGCAACTGGAAAAGGAAGATTGAGGAAAGGGATAGTAAGAATAAAAAAAGGCACAAGGCTGTCTCTGGAAATTGCCAAGTAGCTCAGGCAGCAGTGAGTGACAGAGCTACATCTCTTACCCTTGGTTGTTCTCTCTGGATGAGGGACCTGTGTAGAAAAGATTTGTGAGTCACTAAGGATAGCAGGTCAGAAAACAAAATTTCCTCTCCCCTTTCTGTCCAGACCCCTTTCAGTTCTATACACACCCTGACAAATCTCTTTTCTCTAAAAGGGGTCAGTAAGTAATCACTGCATAGCAGGATGGGCACTCTTGGATGCAGGACGTGTGGACTCCCACCTGGAAGTTGAACTTGATGGTTGTTTAAACTATTTTGTACACTAATCCTTGCTCAGTTTAGCACATTATGGTTGATTGTGTGAACACTCAAGTTTAAATTCCCTGATTTCAGCAGTACTGCATCTGTTTTTCTCTGACTAATCAAAGAGCAGAATCAAATGTCTTATCCCTTTAAATCTTCCAAACCACTTCTATGAGACAGGCAAAGCTTGAGCCATTTTCTCATTGGTACTGAGAATCTTGGCAATCTAGACAAAAACATTTCCACAACCGACTTTCCATCTTTACTTAATCTGTAACTTTCTAAAAAACTAAAAAATATCAGGAAAAAAATACTGGTACAGAAAGGAGGGTAAGAAATACATGCAGGGTGGCAACACAGACCTGCCTGATTATACACATTTTATCTTCTATGGTGGCAAGCAACTTTGACCCCATGACTTATTCATCCCTTCCCAGTTGAGGGTCTAGAGGAAAACAATTGCAGGTGATCAAGGCTACTTATTTAAATAAATAAATGGTGGCAAAAAAACATCAATAGGAAATTTAAGGAGATAGGAACTGTCATTTTATTTGATTTTTTTTTTAATTTTAAGTGTATATAAAATAAAAATAATTAATTTTCTCTTTCTTTTTTGTTTTTATGAATTATACATAATATAATAAAGATTTCTCTTAAAATTTACTTAGAATTAAGATACTAAAGGCATTTTTCTGCAGCTTAGGTCTTGCAGATGAGAAATTCTGAATTATACAGAGTAAAATTACATTTTAACATGAAGAAAATAGTTTTCCACATCAACAGAGACAAGATCAACTACTTGCACAGCCTTATTGCCCTGATTCTTTAAGAATATTCTATTTATTTATCACAATGAAAATAAAATAGATGAATACATAAGCTAACTAAGTTGTTCCATTCTTAAATGCCTTTGAGATATCTTTTCTCAATAAAAGTTCTTTTGGATTTTGAATTCTTCCTGCCATACCAAGGTTAACAAAATCATATTAATATTTTGAAGCTGGACCCAAGACTCAAGATACAGTAATGTATTCAAAGGCATAAAACACAAATCCACATCTGTCTCCTGTGTATCCTCATGCCAACAAAACACATTTGTGTTTACACTCCAGTCCTTTAGATACAACTACAGTAAATATCTTGATTATGGAGAAATAGGCCTACCTTTCACATAAATGTACTTACCTCTGGCACTGAGAGCAGCCATGGGTATTTCTGGATTTGTGTGTTGCTTCCTGGGAGACTGGTGCGACTTTATAAGTCTTACATTAGTTTCAGTTTCTATTCCTGAATCATAATACTGATCTTTGGGCCTTATTAATGCTGCTGATTCGCTGAGTATTTCCTTATCGTGACTTTCTTCACACTTACTTGCACTATCCAGCTGGCTGAAGCTGAAAGTAAGCCCCTGGTAGCAAAGAACTGCAAATGGGGGGGATCCCACTCAGAAATTGATCTGGCCTTGAGTACAAGGTTACCTTCCAGAAGCTGGAATTAATAGATGAGCCACTTTTTGCAGTGCAGACAGAAATTACATTTCTTTTTAAACTCTGGCTCCAGAACAGAAAAGCAAATCTTCTCTAGTCACCCCAATGCCACAAGAGAGAAAAGCACCTACACAAATGGCATCAAGCCATATAGCTGTGGCATGGCATGTCACTTTTCTGACACCCAGATGCCACAAGGAAGTTGAACGGAGCCCAGTGGAAAGAGGTAAACAGAAGATATCATGTGCAAAACCCATGAGTCTGTGGAACTCCAGCAGGATTGTGGTTACTGCCATTTCCCTTCATGGGATTTCTCCTGTGGAGTTCCAAGGACCACTCACACCCCCTTGCGCCCAAGTCCTCCCCTAATCAAGGAAGAGACTCAATGTGTGTGACCACTCAGCTGTGGTCAGTGACTGGGCAGCCACTCTCAGGCTGACTCTAAGCAAGCTTCCCACCATCCAGGAGAGTTTGGCAGAGGACACCTTGTTGTGAGGGAACATCCAGATATTTTTGAATATCACAGCTGAGAAGATCTCTGTACTCATGTGGACACTGAGAGCAAGATCTGAGCCATGTGTGGAGTATCTGCAGAAGCTATTGTTCATTATATCAGCTCACTAATGCAAATAGAACAGGCATTTTCCAGTGCCCTGAGAAATCTGCTCAGCATTATGAACTGGACATCACCTTACTGTGATCAGTTCTGTAATTCTCACAAGATGCAGCAAAAAAATACTTCCCATTTAATCTGAAAAATTACTGAAACAATGCTGGTTTCTAGTGAGAAGCTTTCCTCTGACATACTCAAAACTGGCTTGCAGAGGAAAGGGATTACAAAAGAATTCTTCTCATGGCTTAGGTAGAATCAGTCTCTGTTACTCATAGTTTTTTCTGGTTTTGTGACACAATTATTTTTGGCCTCATGCATGATGTAGAGATTGCCTTCCTTGGTGCTCAGCCCGATGTGGGATTTTAAAGCTAAGGGAGTGATTTATTTGTATTCTCTGCAGCAAGCTCTCAGTATTCTATTGTCAAAAAGTATTCAGTTTTCTGCCAGGGCAGAAAAAAACCCCGAAGTGTATATGAATGGTGAAGTTCAGAGGGAGTAGGGATTCAGGCACTGGCAGGACTCGCTGTCAAGGAGAAGACTGGTTGTGGCAGGTCATCAGGCAGTGCCAACACAGAGTTTGCCCTCGGGGCCTCTTCTGCTGAAAGGTCAAGCCTCACTTCTCAACGCAGAATTGTTCCCTGGTGGTTGCATTATTTCCTACCATAGAAGAGTGAAGGGGAGCAACTCAAACACTCAAGAGATTGTTGAAACAAAAATATGATTAAGCAAAAACATGATTGGCTAATATGGTTTTGAGTTCGTGGGCATGATTCTCAGTGAGAGGAGGAATGCTTTGGTGCTGTAGCACTCCCTTCACCGCCCTGAACTTACAGTACCTATTTACAAATAAGCAGGTGTGAATTAGGCTTAGAGGCTATTAGTCTGATCTGCAAGGAATGGCTTGATTAGCAGAAGTAGTTCCTGACAGAAAACCAGCAACGTGCCACAGAAAGTGGAGAAACAAAAATGTCTAAGCAAGGAATCAGCAATGCAACATTTTCAGGTGTCTCCAGGAAGGTGAATGTGCTGTATGAGATGATGGAAAGCCAAAATGAAAAAAAAAAATTTTTTTTGAAATATTTCTCTGTTAGCCTAATGTGAGAAGATGAATACCTTCCAAATTCAGTAGTTGCTTTAACCCTAATAAAATCAGGAAGACAAGGTTGCCACACAAGTGAATTTTCATACTTCTAGAAGAACTTGCACGTTCTGTTTGTGGGGACCAGGCTTCAGTGAGTCAAGAGGAGGATGATGGCCTTCAGAAGGATGGTACAACTAGGTGGAAGACCTGTTCTTTGGTTTTTATGAGCAACCAGTAGTAATCCCTTTAAATTTTTACATGCCTGTAGCAAGGGTTATCTGTATGGGTGGAGTGTCGTATTTTTACTGTGGTAAAAATTTTTATTCTACTTCTCATGCAGTCAGTTATATCCCCTTTCAGAAGCTGCTTACGGTAATGTAAGAGATAAATGTGGAAGTGGTTTGTGATGCTGAACTGTTGGTAACGCCTGAATATATCTCAACCACTCCAGCAAAAGGATTTTTTTTTAAATAACCATAATTCTCATATGTATGCCTCATGAACCTGAATACATTTTGGAGGGACATACACAGCAAAGGGCACATAGAATGGTGGAGAGACACTTACTCATGCCTCCTTTAAACACCAGGTTCCTTAGACCTTCATGAGAATATTCCCTTTGGTGGTAGTAGAGACATGCTGTGTACATATGACCAGATTCACCAGGGAAAATAATCTAAAAGTGCCACAATTTCTTCAGAACATTTTACGAAGGGCCTCCAGGATATATACTGAGTGAGAGAGAGGTGGACAGAGCATCACGGAGTTAGGTCCCTTCAGATGTCTCCCAGGAAAGAGAATGCAGGAAAACAGGTCTGCAGCATGACTATTACAGAGGTGTTGCCTGCTGATGTACCACTCCCTTTTCTCAAGCATCTTTTAGCTTATCTGACACTCGAAACCCAAGGCATGCATCTGGTAACAAATGTGGACTGAGACAGAGTCCTAGAAATGGAAATATGTGGAAGAAATTAGGGAAGATGGACAGGTTAGAGGAGAAAGAGGAGCACAGAAGAAAAGTTAAATCAGACATCAAAGAAGATAAAAAGGGACAAGGTTTGAATCAGCTAAGATCCTAGTTTGCAAATCTCTGAAGGTTTTACAGGTACTGAGCTTTTTATTCTCTGGCTGGATAATCTATTGGAAAGAGGTGAGAATCACCCAGTGGAAATCTGGAAGCAGAGAGAAAGGTTACATTTAAATGTGACAAAAGCCTGGGGTTTATCCTACAGAGGTTTAAGTCTCAGCCTCCACTAACAGGCTGCCTCCTGGACTTAATTTGAAATGGTAAATCCTGTGTTAGTTCAAGTCTTCCGCTGCTGACACATTTGACAGTAAAAGGAAAATCCACTGTGTGTTTACTTGGATTTAATGGAGTTTTCTCAGTCGGTATCTATATATTTTTATGGAAAGAAAAACCACACAGAGCCTTTTGAGATTTATTCTGTGACGTCCACATGTAAAAAAGGCTAAAATGTGTTTATGTATGAACCTTTATGTATGAATTCACACTCGTGCAGATATTTACGGGTATGTGTATGTACAATAATGCAATAATGCATATAAACACAAGCTTGTAGATACACAAATACACCTCCTTGTTAGCATATTACTTTGCAACTCTGATAAGCACACCCACCCATGACTCTTATCTCTCCCAATACCTTTGCTTTCATTTTCTCTGAAGACCGTACAGCGTCACCATACTTTACCAAGACTTACTCAGCCTCCATATGTGGAAACCGAAACACAAGAGATTAAGATAACTGGTGGCACCCTGCCACTACTGGGTGAATTTTATGAGGCTGACTCTGAACAGTGAAGTGGAATGGCAGCCAGCCACAAGGATGTGCAGGCAGAGCTCAGATCCAGGCAAAGTGAAAAATAATTAGCTAGTGGGAAGGACTTATCTGCATGCTTACTTCAGTAACAAAACATCCTGATATCCTAGTAATATAATTCTTTCACATTACTGGTGAGGTTGTAGAAATCAAAGAATTTCCCAGCTCATTAAAGATACTTCATGAGGAGTCAGTGTGGAAAGAAAAAGCTGCAAGTGAAAGTATCTGTATTTTGGAATGTTTTTCTACTCTAAGCAGTCCTTCTACAGTCTTCTCACACTACTTTGAGTCACAGAAGTTATATATATATATCTTTCTGATTTTGCTTCATTTCCGTGTCTTTGTTTCAATGCACACACTTTGTCAAAGCACGAAGCAGAGCAGTAAGTACCCCCAAACCCTGTGGGGATTAGTGTCCAAGCCCTGCTTGAGAGCCTGTGTCAGTCATCACACAACCAGCAGAGCTTTAAATATGAGAGGGACCACATAACCAGGTGGACTTCACTTGAGAGAAAGCAATGATTTTCTATAGGTTGTACCAAGGAGAGTGTTCAGAACAGCTCTAGGAACTTGCAGCTCTGAGATTTTCTTTTCCAGGTACCCAGGGATTGCTCAATGACAATATATGGTAAACTCTCCCCAAAATTCACCTGTAAAAGGTAGCTGTCATGGGAGGCAAAACCTCCATCAAAAGCAGAAAACATCTACCAGGACCAGGCATTACAACCATTGGGCACCATCAAGGATGGAGTTAATTTTCTTCATTGCAGTCCATACTAAACATATCAGTTCCTGGGCCGTCTGTGGGCAGTGTGTCAGTGGAAGCCACAAGTGAGGGCGGTCTTGTTTTGTTCTTTTTTTATTGTGAAAACAATTTGGGGTTCTTCCTTGCTCGTGACCTTGGAATGTCATAAGCTTGCTTTGGACAAAAGCTGGATGTGATGCGAAAGGGCTGAGCATGGCAAGACAAGATCAACAGGACAGTGTAAACAAGAACTAAGGAAAATTAACCTTTGCACAGGCATGGCATCAACAACCACCCCCACAGCTGCTGGGAAGGTTTTACTGTGATATCCTTTATTTGGCAGCCTGTGCCAACAACTAGTTAGATTGGAGACTGAAAGGGAAACACTTGGTACATTTTATAAATTTTGTTCAGCAGTTTCACATCATCTCTGTTTCTCTTTCCCACCCCTCCATAACAACTTTTGTGATCAGTTTTCTCTGCCTCTCTAAAGACACCTTAAAAGCACAAGGGGTCTCCATCTAGTGGCCCACTTCCAGGATGGACTTGCAAATACAAATAATTACTTACTTGTTTTAGCTATCTGAGAGGAGATGATGAAATGCAATGACCATGGGTACTGTAATTATCATTCCACAGACACACCTCTTGGTGGACTGAGGATTTGCATCTGTTGAACAGAGCATCTGTGGACTTTTGAAGCTGAGTTTTAAAATCAAGTGCTGCTGTTGGTTACATGTTAGAGTTCCCACTAAAACAGTGGAAAATCCTCTAGGTTAGCACAGTCTTTCTAATGCAGGCTAGTGTTTCAGTGATTAATGATGAGGCATTATTACAGCAAGAACTGACACTTACTGTGATTAGCTGATCAGTTTAAAACAGAGACAAGTGCTTATTTACATGGCTAACTATAAGATTCTGGAATTTTCTGCTCCAGTAAACTGTGGACGCAGATGGCAGGACAGGGTGAAACTAAGTCCATATATGGACCGTGAGATGCAGCCTTCCCAAATGGAGTCATTGTGGGTATTGAGGCAGTGGGACAGATAATGACAAACCACAGCTGGTGGCCAGGATTGTCTGCTCTCTGTAGAAAACAACCCCTCTGTCACTGCTAGATCCAGTGTCTGGACTGTGCTTTCTGCCCTGATGGGGCATTTTCTGTGGTTTTAAGTTCACTTCTTGAATCATGAGGTAGGAAACAAGGCTATCTGAGAAGACAGCAAGTCTCCAGAGACGCTCCTTTTGGCATCCTGCCCATCTCTTGCCAGATGATGGGCCCTGGGACTCCAGGACCCGTGTTGGAAGACCACAGCTGAGGGGATGATAAACCCAGAGTCAACTTTGAACTGGTTCAAGAGCGGCTGCCCCAGATGGATGCACACAAATCTATGGGGCCTGACAGGGTTCATCCCAAGGCACTGAAGGAGCTGACCAATATCATCACAGGACCTTGCATTGTTTTTCAATGGTCTTGGGAGCCTGGGAAGGTTCCAGATCAAGTGGAAGATGACAGTGTTTTTCCAACATTTCAAGAATGGTAAGAAGGAAGACCCGAGTAATTGCAGGCCTGCCAGTCTCACTTCAGTGCCTGGTAAAGTTATGGAGAAGGTTATTCTGAGAGAGAATTATCAGGTCCTGAGAGGCATGTCCTGGACCACTCTGAGGCAGCCAACATTTGGAATAGCCTTGGGCTAAATTAAGGCAAAACAACACCAAGCAATCAATTAGAAAGTTTTATTTATGGGCTGCAGCAATTACAACGGTATTATCAGTTCAACAGCCTGTAGCAGCAACAATGTAAACCTTTCTGAACAGCCTGCAGATTTAACCTTTCTGAACAACATGTGGCAACAGTGATCCCTGGGCAGCCTGTGACAGCAGTGAGTTAAACTTTTAAGCAGAGGCAGAAAGGAAGAAGGAAAGATAGAAAAATAGAGGTAGTACAAAACAGACCTGACCTTGTCCAGATTCTAAATACAGAAAGGTATTTTGTTTTCATGTTTCACCAAAGAAAGGATATATGTGTCATATTGCTAACAACACTTTGTTAGTGAGGCTCAAGGCCCCTTGTTCAGGCCTCAGTACTTTACCTTCAGGATAAAATGTCCAGCACACAGCAAGATAAGTCCACAGGGCTCTGGGTGAGCAGCTGGCTGATGGCTCAAAAAGTTACAGCCAATGGGTTTACATCAGACTAATGACCTGTCACCACTGAGGTTCTTTGGGGCTCATTTTTACAGCCAGCGATCTTAAATGTTCTTATAAATCATCTCTATGGGGGAATCAAATGTAGGAACCAAAACTAAGTAATCTTGCCAATGACAAACTAGGAGCATCTGTGGATTCCCTTGAGGGTAAAGAGGCCCTGCAGAGAGATCTGGATACTGAAGAGCTGAGCAGTCACCAATTGTATGAAATATTACAAGAGCAAGTGCTGGATTCTCCACTTGGGACTGGGTAATCCTGAAATGTATGTAATCCTGAAACCACTGATCAGCGACAGGACTGGTGTAAATGGAATGAAGCTGCATTAGTGGATGTTCAGCCTGGACATTAGGAAAAGGTTCTTCACTGGTGTCAAAAATTAAAGCCCACTCCTCTAAAATTTGTAAGAGTTTTAAGAAATGACAATAGGAGATAATCATAAAGTAAAACTTACAGCATACGCTGGGTGCATGGCCACAGCCACCTCTTCTGTCTGCAGTCTTTTATAGTGTTACAGTTGTATTACTTACTCAGATAATTTTGCAGATTTATTCTGGGCTGGTTGACTACAATCTTGCTGCAGATTTTTGCAGCGTTTGCACAATTCAATAGTTGCAGACATTGGCAGTCTAGGGTGGTCTTCTGATGGTCTTCTGATGCCATTTTAAGCTTGGTACTCTTCCTTTATGGTCTTCTGCTCTTCACTTATGCTATCTTGGATATATATTTTGCAATAATAATCATATCTTAAAATACACCTTTCACAAGCCCACTTACATCTTGTAAAAGCCTTATTTCCCCTTCTACATGGCCCTCAAGCAATTACAAATTTTACCACACTTAAAAGCAATTTGAGACTTACACTAATTATCTAAAAACAATTACTATTTTATAATTAAACCAAACAAATTATAGTGAAAGTCAACTACTACATAACTGTTTATAACATGGATGATGATTTTAGTCATGTTGTTTAGTTTTAGGTAGTCATGCAAGGAGAAGGACTTGATGATCTTTTGCATCTCTTTCAACTTGAGATATTCTGTGATTCTTTGATTCTACAAATGAAGACCCTGAAATGGAAATAGAAGTATGACATCTAGATCTCCAATTGCACTTTGAACCTGCTGTGATTTGAAATGGACATAGCAGAAGCAGTCTATTAGTTGTAGTAGCCCAAGATGTTACTTTTCCACATGTGCAATACAAAATGGATTTCCCAAAAAAACAATGACCCACATAGCCATAGGTTTCTTTCACTCTCGTTCACTAAAAATAGAATTTGTCAAAAAATTCTAATACATTGCAATCAAAATGCTGAAGTACTTATATTAGTTTTGCTAGAATTTTTTAAAATACAGTCCTTCCCAGCCAAGGAGGTGGACCTATTCATCCAAGCAAAGTGTCTTGGCTCCAGGGCCACAAACTTTCAGCACTGTTGTTGAACACACCTTTCTCTCTCCTGCCTTTCAGGAGGTCTGGCACAAAACAAAAGCAAAGCCTGAATTTTCACAGGGCACAGACATTCTGTTTTGAATGGCTTTTCTCATCTCACAGGAACTGTACCCTTCCCACCAGTCACAGAAGTTACTGAATGGAATTTGGAATGGTCTTTAATGAAGCATGCAGGGGCCCAGTAACTGGGGGGGGGTCAGACCACTGCAGACATTGAGAGAAAGAGGCTGAGTAGCACCATTTAGCAAACCGAAACCCCCGCTCGGAACCAGGTTAAAAAGGAATCTGGTGGAGGGTTTCTGAGATGAGACTGGAGTTCCAGGTAAAAATCAAGGAATTTCCCACCCAGGATCCCAAAGGAGAAAAACTGCACTCATAGCTTTCCTTCATAATATTGTTGCCTTTTTCAACCTGAAAATGAAACCTGAGATAATTTTAGTATAGGAGGTAACATAAAAGTGCATTTTTATTTGGAGGCCTCCAGGGGCAGTTATGGAGAATGTCCCCAAAATTCCCCCCACATGAGGTGAATATAGTTTTGATTTGTTTTAGGAAATTAGCATAATTGATAAAAAGACCCAATTAGGAGGACAAGTGGTAATGCAACTCCCCCCCCAGGTCAAGTTCCTTCTCTGGAGCCCTCCCCTGATACTAGCTGTATTTGTTTATGAAAATATGTCTCAAAGACCTTGTTCTCAACCTTGGTTCCCAGGAAGAACCAAGATAGGAAACAGGCCTTGTGCCCCTGGGTCTTGGAGCTCTGGAATTTGTTTTGTCTTCCTGCCTAGGGAAAGGGCACAGAAAAATACTGAGAAAACTAGCTGGAATACAATAATAGGCTACAGAGCTCCAAATATATGGGCAAAGAATACAGAGAACATTTAAAAGAAAAAAAGGCAAAAACCAGGATGGCATCAATATGATGGAAAAATATCCACAGTGCTTCTCTCCCAGTGGGATAGGATAGTTCCCATGATTTTAGTACATTACTTTTCTCAAAAGCCTGCTGCAGTGCTCTTTAAAGTCCAACTAGAACTACATGTGAACAAGGGCTTCTTTCCTGCTCTTTACAGCTCAGTTGCCCCAGACTGCAAATCATTTCATGTGATCCCGTCTGTCTCTCAGAGTGTACCTGAAGGATATCTTCGAGCCGTGAACGATTCCTCTCTATCGCTGATTCAAAGTTCCTGGGTGAGAAATGATAGTCGACACCTGGTTGTATAAAGGTCTCCCAACAGTAATTATAGTCTGGAGAAATAAAAGCAAGATAATTAAACTGAGTTTGTTCAGATGCCAGAGAAGCTCAGGGAACAAGACTTCTTAAGCTCTTCCTTGTGTCCATATCACAGAGACAGCTTGGCCATGGATAGGATAGCTGATGGATGCTGTCCACTCCGTATTTGGAACCAATGCCATTCACTCTGGGCAATTTTTTTCCCTCCCTTAACTGCAGAGGAGCTCTTCAGCCAGCCTTATCCCAGCAACTACATTTAGGACAAGGGAGAAGGACCATATCCCCCATTCACTCAGGAGTGACATAAGGATAGTATCTCTAAACAAAGGAGAATTTTCATACAGATCTGGATGCTGAGGGTCCTGCCCCTCTTCTCCTGCACTACTTAAACATCTTTTTTTGGGATGTGACTCTCATTCACTGCATGGTGATGGCTGTGCCCCCAACAAAGTTGAGCAGACATAGGGCACCATAGAAGCAAGCCCATACCCAATTCACCCATGCACAAAGTTCACTAGCTCACCCCTCCCCAGTCCCACAAAGCATGGGAAACCTTGCCTTCAGCTTCCATGAGTTCAATGGTTACTCCCGGCGAGTTGGCAAGTTCCATCAGGCCTCTGCGGTTGCTTGCACAGTCTACGTAGTAGAGCCGTGCTATGCGTATGTCTATGTTCACATTGGGTTGCTCCTCCAGGAAATCCTGTATTATGTTGCAGCACTGCCCACAGGGGCTCCAGGACAGGTACCAGGTCATGTCACAGATATTGTAGCTTCTTGGCTCAAAGATTTCCTCCAGGAAGTACTGTTCTGCATGGGAATCGTTACTATCATCATTTCTGACCCAGTGTTGCCAAAACTTGTGACTCCCACGCCACTGAAGCTCACAGAGTAGGTATGTCTCGTGTGGATACTTGCGGGGATCAAAGTGTTTTCTTAATGCCCTCTTAGATATGTACATGCTGAAACAGAAGAAAAAAATTCAAGGAATCACTGGTTACAACTTTGTTTTCAGTAATACTCCATTAAAAAGGGGGAAGGTGGAGGAAATCAGAGGAGAAAGGAAAATGGAGAGGCAGGCAGGCACCAGGCAGGGTAAAGGAACTAAAGGAACCAAACCCTGAACTGTTAATTCTCCCCTCATCTACAGCTGCATGCAAAACTTTCACCGCCTTCCCCCTCCCTATGCCTGTCCTCTTCCCCATCAGTGGGAGTATTTCTAAAAGCTCTCTATATTTTTTGTATGTCAGACATTTTCACAACGCTCCCATGTAGCCCTTTTCAAAGTAGGGAGCTGTTGTGAATTTTGTAAAAACTAATACAAAAAAATAAAAGGAAGAAAATAAAAGCACTGATACACTATGAAGCTGAATATTTTTCCTTACTGGATTCTCTTGCTGTTTGTACTTTCATAAGGATTAGCACAGTCAGCACCATCCTACATGAGAGAAGAGGAAAGAAGTGCTTTATGCAAAAAGATGCAACTCTTAGGATGGATATTTTCTGATTCAGAAAGGACCTCTAAATATTGTCAGTTAAGGACCTCTACAAAGACTGCCAGTAGTCTTGAATATATCTTTTATACTCGGTAATTATCCATAATGCATAAATAATGAAATCTCCAGAGGCACTATGTAGCCTTTGCACAATTGCCTAATATAGATTTATATGAGAATGCACTTCAGATATACATTTTTCCACATTAGAATAATTCAGAGTAAATCCAGTAGACAACTGATCAGATTCTGAAGAGAGAAGCTGTAAATCTGTAAATTGCTTTATAGATTAGTACTCATTAGTAACAAAAACCAACAAACAAACAAAAACCCAAACCAAACAAACAAACAAAAACATAACAAAAAAAGTCGCAAAAACCCCCAGTCGGAACTAGGGACAAATGAAATCTTTCAGAAAAAGTAACTGTCACATATTCTCTATATGCAGGACTTATCACCTATGTAAAAAAATATCACATTTATCTGGGTAAGTCAGAAGGCTTTGTCTTCTTACCCTGTCTTCTTCCTCATCCCAGCCTCCTTCACATTAAAATACACATGCACACAAACCAGTTTATAAATCACGGGGTGTGTCTCTCTTTATCGTCTCCATATAAACTCCATTTATATCAACCAAAGAAACCGCACATGCAGATTTATTTATCAGACTTTCTACTGAATTTATGTAAATGTAATAATAAATGTAAATGTCACCAAATATTTAATTATGGTACAGGAATAACTATTTTATTATACATAATTCCTTTAGTATGTTGTTTAAAAAAACACTAAGAGAGACAAAATTGAAGCACAGACTCAAATTTTATGCTTTCTCATTTGAGGCGTTAAAAGACATGCACTTTTTCTATTTATATTATGTTATTTGGAAGTTAATGTCTATTAGCTTAAATTTATGTAAAACTCGATTTTAGGGAACATATATATATATATATATAATATAATTATATTATATGTTCACAATAAATATATAAAATATGTGACTAGTTGAAGTTTACCAAAGAAAATTCAATAAACTCCCAATATTCAAGCCAAGTCAGTTAATCTAATTTTTACCAAAGATACCTTTAAGGTTTTGGAAAGCAATGTCACAACAGATTACAGAGACCTGATTCGTTCAAAGGTGCCTGTAGATGTTCCCGTCTGATAACACACAAGTTAAAACTTCAAAGTCTTACTTAAGCACCCTCTTGCCTGTGTTTTGGCCATAAAATATTGCACTCTGGACAAGCTATTGCAACGGGTGTCCTGTGTCCAGGGACATAAAGCTATTTCTTTAGAACAATCTTGAAATACACTAATCTTCAAGATACTGACATCTTAGGGATGTGTTGAGCCAAGTGAAATTTATGGTGCAATCAACTTAGCAAAATATGACCAAAAGTCTGCATTCTTGTTAATATTTGCTACAGCTGTTACTTGCTATTCTTAAATAGCAGATTAATGAAAATTTAAACAACACTACCAGAAGGACAAATGAGAAATTTTTAAACCATGACAAAACATTCACACACTATAGAATATATACAGAAAGGCAGTATTCATTTTTCTCCCCAAGTCAGATAAGAGAATACTTAAATTGTGAGTTTACAGATACATTGCCCAAATTCATGCAATCATCTCAACTATTTTTTAAATTTTTTGTAGTTATCACCAAGTGTCCTTCCTATTCAGCGTTGTTATGCATGGTACACATAGACCCTAACTCAAAAAAAATTGATCACATAACAGCTATTGATACAAATATGAGACAAAATTCATAGTCAGCAAATAATTAAATATATATAGAAGAAAACATTATTATTTTTCTTTCTAGATCAGGTTCGTCAATCTCACAGAGGTGAATTTGTAATCCTTTCAGAATATGAGAGCTGCAGAGAAACACACTGTAAAGTACAACTAATAATTCAAAAGGTGGATTGTGCCCCAAAACGTTTAGAGGAATTAGGGCATAAAATGGCAGAGGGATGACAGCCAACGGAACTATCTCCTAGGCCATATTTTCTTTTTTATTAATATGCAGCTGCTATGTAAAAGTGCATTAAACCTTGAAGATGTATTGACTGATTACAAAATACAAAATTTAAAATGTCTTATTTATATATTTCCTACTATATGGTCCCACTTGAACAGGAATGCAAAGAGATTATTTTAAGATGTACTAATTTTCACAAAAACAGCTCCTAATACGAATATCTCTCTTACTAAAACTGTGTAATAAACTGCACCATCGTAGATATTTAATAATTTTCCTTCCTTCCTCTTACACTTTTTATTAGAAACTATTTAAAACTCTTCTCGTTGCAAGATAATAATAGTAATAATGATAATGTCTAAAAATACATGAGCATAAATCTGTCAAAACTTCTTTAACCCACATTTTTTGTCCCTTGCTAATGCTCTGCACAACCGAGGCACTTCTTTACTAAACTTTGCATTAAAACTTCCCCCTCCCTCGAACAGAAAATGGTCTGAGACTCTTTATTTTGGGTGATAACAGCTGTCTCAAGACCTCGAACCTGCCGAGCAAGGAAGAGGCATTTTCAGCTTCTCCTGCAGCCCAGCGTCGGGGCGAGCCAGTTCCCTCCTTAGCCCTTCCCCAGCACCCCCTCTCTTCCCTGCGCTTTTGTCAGTACCTGTTGCTCCTCAATGGTTTATGGCTCCCGGGACAGCTTCTAAGCCACTGGGAACTTCCCCGACAGGCTCAGACCCCTCAGGCTCAGTGCAGCGCCTCGTCCGCTGCGGTTACCCTGGGGACAAAGGTCCCGCTCAGATGCGCTGCCAGCAGCACTGCCCTCGCCCTTCCCCAGGCGCGGCGGAGCCGGCACGGACACAAAGCCCTCCCCCGGGGCTGCAAAGCGAGGGACGCCCTTGGGTCGAAGCAGCAGCAACAGCACCGAGCTGAATCTGGACTGCTTTCTTTTTCTTTTTTTTTTCTTTTTTTTTTTTTTTCTTTTTTTTTTTTTTTTTTTTTACCCTCTCATCTTTTACCCTCTCATCTTTCTCCTGTACATGGCTTCTCCTTTCCCGGTGGACTCTCCTCCTTTCTGTCCCTGCTGCAGACGGGGCTCGACGCACGCACCAAACACAAAGCACACCCCCAGGCTCCGCTGGCACAGGTTGATGAAAGAGAAAACAGGAGAACTTGGCCTGACCACAATTGGTGCCTCTTAATGACGTATCCAAACATGCCTGCCCCCAGCAGTGCTCTCTCCTCCTTTCCTCACACCTTATCTGAGCTGCAGGGGGTTCCAGTTTAAAAACATAATAATTGAACCATGTCTTTGAAGCCTGCTTCTAAGTTTCAGACTGATGATAATGCTTCCTTGGCAGAAAAACATGATTTGCTCTTCTGTGTAGGCCACCCCTCCCAGGGTCGCAGCTGTTCTGTGTGGCATACAGACCTTCCCTGAAACACCTGAAGCTCAGCTCAGTGCAAAGCTTGGTGGTTCTGCCTTGTGTGTTGCCACATCTTTCCATGCTGTCACAACATCGTCAAAGATGATGTGCAGTTAGAAATGAGACGCTTGACTCAGCCAATATATCAAGCAGCAATTCAATTTATTAATTAATATGGTAACATATGAACAAAGCGCTGGGTACAGTGGTGGGGGTTTTCCCCTCCAATTACACCCCAATTGTTGGGCTTGCTGGTATTTATTGATCATATTCATGCATATTCATAAGCTTTTCCCAGTTTCTAAGTGAGCTTTCGTCAGTTTCCATTTCTACCTTTTAACGTCACAATTCTATACTTTAGGATCATGAATCTATGATGGTGATGTCTGGTTCCTTTCCAATTTCTATACTCTGTTGTGTACATTCCAGGATGTGTGTCCAGATGTTGGGGTCCAGCTTCTATTTTCTAGGATCATTAATCTGTGGCAGTGATGTCCAGCTTCCCCTTTCGAAATCATTAATCAGCAACCTTGATGTCCATCTTCCTTCTCCAGGAACTTGAGATAGGGTCACTTCCCCTTTGTAAATTCTAAAGCTACAGTTTAAAGTCCTTAGTACTAAGCAACATTCTAAAGTTATAATTCAAAAGTTCTTATTGCAAAACAGCTTAAGATTTATAATTGTTATTTGCAAACAAAAGATTGGTTCAAAAGCCTTCTTCCATGCTTTCCTCGGTTGTTTATTAGAACTCATCTTTATAACTGTCCCATGGCCATGTTCCACATGTAATATATGTTATGGAATAATTTGTGCTTATGTAAAAAATATATATGTAATAAATGGTGCTTGCACAAAAAATCCTTAAAGTTTTAAACCACAAGCCGCAGCTGAGGAAAGGTTGCAAAACCACAGACGGCAGCAAGCAGAAAGACCTCATTTACAAATGAAAAAGCGTGGCTCTGTGCAAAATGGGCCCTTTTCTGGACCATCTTGGAGACACTCAGCGATGAATAGATGAATAAACAGGAGATATCTGCTTGAGATAGTCAAAGTCATGACAATCAGAGTCCTCAGGAACATGTCAGGCAATACCAGGTTCCCATAATTCAACATCAGCATTAATTTCTTCCCAGAAACGGCTTTGTCCAGCCCAGCACAGAGAAAAGGAGACAAATGAATATGTGAAGCAACGAGAAGAATAGGAGAACCTCTGCCCCAGGCGAAAAAAACTATATAAAAACTGACGGGACAGAGACAGCATTCGTGAACAGAGGGGATCTGGTGCAGTAGAGGTCAGACCTGTTCACCCAGTGCTGATCCCAGGCTCGGCACTGCCCTTTTGATTGTGGCTATCTAAGACTGAATCTCGGTCGCGAAATAAAAATCTATTTTATTAATTATTAATTCAGCTTGATCATTTTTACTGGTAACACACACATTTCACAATTACAACTACACAGGTTGCCTTTATTTGCCTGACACGAAACACAACTTTGTATTTCACAGTGCTCACAAATACCACTCATGAGAGACTTCACTCACAAAGTGTCAGCAAAGCTCCATCACCTTCCCTACCAAACCCAGCAGGGTTTCCTCTCTGGTCTTGAACAATGTTGCCTGAACACAGGGTGCCCAGCATCTGAAGGGGTCTTAAATTTACTTGTTGT
The DNA here is from genome assembly GCF_024509145.1 of Vidua macroura. Classification (NCBI taxonomy): domain Eukaryota; kingdom Metazoa; phylum Chordata; class Aves; order Passeriformes; family Viduidae; genus Vidua; species Vidua macroura. The sequence goes on along the minus strand of NC_071572.1, from coordinate 75,233,342 downwards.
CGATAATCCTCTTTCTATTCTATTCTATTCTATTCTATTCTATTCTATTCTATTCTATTCTATTCTATTCTATTCTATTTAAACAGCTGTTCTTTAATTCAAGTCTTGTCAGGCTTTTCTTACAAAGAACCAGTATGTACCCTGCACCATCTCTCTTGTACATAAGTGATCCCAGCCAGGCCACTAAGATGCACACATCTTGGAATTGAACTTTGATTTGATACTTGTGGGTCCTCTCCAATATTCAGAATATTCTGTGATGCTGATGAATATATGGATAAGAGTGCAAAGGGGCAAAAATCCACTAATTTTGAGATTTGTTTAAAAAAAATCCCATTGTCTTTCTTTATGGTCTTTTTGAGTGGTGTTATAGGAATTTTCTGTGGAAATATTTGGGAAAGATAGTAGCTCCCGAGTCCCACACAGTTCCTGCTGTTCACATAACCGCTATGCTGGAAGAACACAGTGCAGCTCAGCAACAGTGCCAGCCCCCTTTCAAAAACAATTCCAAGGCAAATCTCACAATCCTAGGAGGACACCAAGGAGTAGCTGCAGTTACCAGCCACTCAGCAGTGTTCTGCTTGCACATTAACTGCACTGTGGGCGCAGTGAGCTCAGCTGGCTCCATGCAGAGTCTGCCTGGGTTCCTCACTGAGGCACAGTGCTGACTGTTCAGGTCTGGAAACATTACAAACACTTTCATGGGACATCAAGCCTAATCTAAGAAGGACTAGATGTGCCTAGAGAGTGCTGCAGAGGCTCTGCAGGTGTGTTCCCCAGACAAGGAGCCCAGGGAAGCAGGCAGCAACAGGACCCAAGTGACTCCTCACAGACCAGGACAGAACTAGCTCTGCATCGAGGTGAGCGATGGCACACTCTGTGTGCCACCAGCACTCCAGGAGAGCAGGTTCCCTCAGACTTAACACTGCCTGGATGCACAGAGCCAGCCTTGGACTACAACAGCTACAGAGGTATTTGTCCCTCCAGGAGCTGGCCTTGGGGTTTTTTCCATTACCTGGGTTATCCCAAAATGGCACGAGTTGACAGTATAGGAGGATTTCAGCTTCCATTTATTTTTTTATGGAATACCTGAAGAAAATTGCTGAGCCCTGTCTCTTCTGAGGGACAAGGAGCTCCAGTAAATACAGGACTGATGCTGAAGCTGCTGCCAGATGTTGACACCAGGTTGTCTTACCCTCTTGGCTTGAGTGCTGGCTGCCTCAGAAGGTGCCTGTCTCCAGTTGGGAAGGACAAAGGGAGCACTGTGGGCTGTTGGCTAAGCAAGGTATGCCACCCTAACCTATTGGGAAATCTTGTGTGGTTTGGAAGAGGAAGTAAAGACATGCACAGCCAGTGTCTTCATTTTCACATGTCTGTTTGTAAATGTATTGTAAGTATCTGTGGCAACAGTGCAACCTTCTGAAAGCTGGAAAGGATCATAAATAATACCAGATAAGGTCTGCTAGGAATGCACGTCTATCATAAAAAGCAGAACACAAATGGAAGTTCATGGTGGAAATTAATGAATTTCAAGGTTGTGATAAACTCACCTAACTTGGAATGAAAAAACTTATATTAATAAGGAATGGGCTTCTTTGCAGCTTGCAGCTTGGAGATTGAAGTGTCTTACACATTTAGGATAAGGTAGTGACACTCAGCCTGAATGGGCTCAGCAGAGATTTGATGGGAAATCTTCCTGCAGGTTACTGTGCAAAATGAGTTTGTTTACATGATCCATTCCAATGACTCTGCTCTGACAGTAATAGACATGAAGTCTATGACATAGGATGAAGTCAAGACATGGGATAAGTACTTTCCTAAACTGCAAAAGCTCTGTTCCCTACAATGTGTCTGTCAACAGCTTTCTCCAGAGAGCTACACAGTATGTGATGGGCTGACACTAAACAATGCCTATATTTCTTCTGCAGAAGCCATTTCCCATTCATCACCTCTAGCTCCAGAAACCATATGGCTTTTGTCTATGACCACTGCAAGTTCTTAGTGGACAGACACACACATTGTTACGAATAATTTGATCAAATAATCAATTAAATCATATTAAAGAGTTAGCTATGATTAAAATTAGAAATTTGCAAAGTATAAGGTATAGAAATATCACTAGTCCATGTTTGGAATGTGTAACCTTACAAACCTCACCAAGAAGTTACTGGACCCTTATGTTTCAATCAAGAAGCTATGGAGACCATCATGCTCACCAGTTATGCTCCCTGTTGGGGAATAAAAAAGTTAATTTTAATCAGTATAGGAGCAACTTATTTGTATTAATTATATGTAGAGGAAAACTTAGTTTGGAACCTGTAAGCATTGTGTGTGCAATAGGGAGGAAAGAGAACAGTATTTTCTTTTACAAACATTACTATTTAAGTTAAGAAAACAGTGGGAGACACCCCGTTGTGTATGAGCCTGAATGAACAATGCCCTTGTTGGAAAGAGATTTATTGGGAAAATCGGATGCTTAAATAAATGTCCGTGATGAAGAAATAGAAATTAAAATACCAGAATCAAAAGCTGTTGAGGCAAAGATTTTTATGTTACTGAAATGGAGGTTTTGGGGGTTTGCTTAAGTTAGCAATATGAATTAAGCATTTAAATTTTAGCTTGTGTGTGTTGAATTTTAACCTTTTACTTAAGAAACCTCTGCCATGGTACAAAGGGCATAGGAAAATGCAGATTTCTGAAGCTTCTTGCGATAAAGAACAATACCAGGAAAAGACCAAGGAGTGCAAGAAACCTAGATAAAGGAGTTCCTCTGTCTCCAAGCTGGTCAAAATCGACAGACGTACTCAGATAAGCACCAAGGGACCAAAATGCATACGCAAAAGAGAAAAGTTCAAAAGTACAATCATGAGGAAGACCACAGCCTTCAGCCTCAGAGACCACCGAAAGACCCCTGTGCAACCACCACAGTGCACAACGCAGGCTCAGAAGGGTGTGGAGCTAATTACCATGCAAGGAGAGGACAGGTGGGGCCAGGGGTTGAATATACATGGCAAAATTGTGCAATGTAATGTGTGGAACACCTTTGTGAATAAAGATGTGGCCCATACCAGAGCCTGGGGCACAAGTTTTCATGAGAGCTATCTCGCTTGTGTCGGGTGCTGACATACACACCCACTTCATAACTACACCGGGTTGTGGAGTCTGTTTATTCCACGTATCGCTTCATTACAGGAATAAAAAAAGAGCTGGAAGAAATCCCAGAGGAGGTAGAGATTTAACCCCATTGGTATAGATGACTGAGATGCCTGGATGATCAAAGGTGGCTAGACCAGTAAGGATTACTTTCAAACCTGAAGTCAAACTGGTAAAGCAAAACTTAAATCCTCTAAAGTGGGAGGCAAGTAAAAAGTTGGAGAAGCTTACTGAAAAAATTTTAGAATATGGGTTATTGAAAGTGTGAATTAAAATATAACATACTGATATTGCCAGTTATAGATTAGTGCAAGGTTTAATAGTAAGTACCTGATATTTATCTAGCAGTAGCTAGTCCGTACACACTCTTGACAGCACTGAAAGGGGAATATAAATGCTTTATGATGCTTGATCTTAAGGAGGCTTTTTCTGCAATATCTCCTGACACAGACAGTTAGAAATTGTTTGCTTTTGAGTGGGGGAGTCCAAACACCAGGTGGAAGGTGCAGCTGACATGGATTGTGCTCACAATAAAAAAAAAGAGAAAAAAAAAAAGAAAAAAGAAATTGGAAAGCTGGAAAAAGAAAATCTGGGCAGAACTTTACTACAACGTGTGGATGATATTTTGCCAGCAATCAAGACTTTTACAAGCAATCAGTGCCTCGGTGCTAGTGTAAGTCTATTAAATTTCTCGGGACTATTTGGATACAGGGTGTCAAAGAAAATGGCACAAATAGACAAAGATGCAGCAATATATTTTAGTTTTGAGATCTTGCAGGAAAAAGGAAGCTTGGGAAGCAGCTGAAAAGAAGCCATTTGCCAGACTCCAGAGCCAAGGAATACAAACCTTCTTAGGTACAGCCAGATGCTGTCAGTCATGCACTGCCAGTTATGGGGTACTGGCAAAACCCTTGCACAGTCCTTCACTGGAAATACTTGGTATAAACTCCTGGAGTCAGAGGGTCTTTGAAGCCCTAAAAGAACCTTAATTCCAACCCCTGAATTAGGAGTCTCACACTTAAACCAAACCATTTGAGTTATTTGTGAAGGAAAGGATGCACCTGGCACTAGGGGTACTGGTGCAGCACTTTGGTTGTGAGAGCATCCTGTCCAAACAATTGGACAATGGAAGTAAAGGTGGATACCTGCGAGAGGTGGTAGCTGCCATGTACCCCACACGGGCACAGCAGGTTTGGAACAGAAAGGAGGATGTTGGATATTGTCAGCAGGGTGCTGCAACACCAGGTTGCTCTATAGGAGCAGGACAATCTTGAGCCTAGGTAACCACTACTTTAAACCCAGCCATGTTTCTCCAGGCTTCAAAAGAAGCCCAGAGACCTTTTCTCATGACTGCCTTGTGAAAGGAATGAGAGGGAGGTGTTTTTACAAATAAACTGTGTGTCTGCTTGTAGATAAAGCCAGATACTGATAGGTGAAAGAAGCAAAGGGAGAAACCATAAATTCCAGAGGAATTCTACTAATTGGCACAGACTGTTGCTCACTCAAGGTCGTGCTAAATTCCCAGACTGAGAAAAAAAGAACAGAGATACAAAGAAGGGAGGGGGGGTGCACATTAGAAGGAGGTCTGTATTAGGCAATTCTGGAAGTCTGCACCTCTCAAGTGCCTCAGCCAAAGCAGATAGAGAGAGAGAAATGAGACTGGGAAATTATGATATAAAGGAGATTGCACCCTCTAGCAATTTGAGAGACCCCATGGAAAATGGTCCCTGGTCTCTATCTTTATTTGAATAAAGTTACAGGACTCCTCTGTCTCCTTTTTGAACATAAACCTCTGGCATCTTGAATTAATTTTCCCAACACTGTAACCACTGAACAAGTGTGTTTTGGCAGACCTGATCTCAAGAGCAATCCCATCCTGGACCCAGAACTGGACCTGCACTCTAGTGGGAGCAGCATTGTACAAAACAGAAAACAAGCAGCTGTTTATTCAGTAGAAACTTTGACTCAGGTAATAGAAGCCCAGTCTTTACCGTTTAACACATCAGCACAAAAAGCAGAATTAGTGACCTGACACTGAGTGCTAGAAATCACTGAAGAAAAAAGGGTAAACATATGGACTGATTTAAAATATGGGTTTGGAATAATACACCATGAAACCACATGGGAAAAAAAGGGAACTGTTATCAGCATAGGGGGCTCCTATTAAATACAAAGAAGAAATTTGTCAACTACTACAGAGTGTGCAAAAGCTGAAAGAAGTGGCTGTGATGCCCTTGTAAAGCTCATCAGTGTTGAGACTCCCCATTTAATACAGGGAATCAATTCACTGACAAAACAGCTAAAGGGGTTGCTGAAAAATATATCCTTGCACTAGTACCTAGCAAAAAGTTGAATATCTGGGAACAAAAACCAAACTATAGCAATCAGGACAGCCAATTAACCCTATCTTAAGAAGCTACGGAAAATCCCAGCAAGTGATTGGTAAACTCATGTGGGCAGGTAATTGTACCTCCACAATTAAAGTATAAGATAGCTAAGATAACAGAACTAAAACATCGGGAAACACATTAGGAAAGAGAGAATATGGAAACTACTTTATAAAGGAATATACTAAGCACAAAGATGGCAGAAATTAATAGATCAGTTGTTGAAAAATATGTGATTTGTTTTGTAAAATAATCCCAAGGAAGGAGGAAGGCTACCTCCAGAACTACTAAAACACAGAAATTTGCATGCAGATTATTGGCAAATTCATTTTGCAGAATTGCCCAGGCAAAATGGGGACTGGTATATTTTGGTGTTGGTAAGTATTTTTTGGGATGGCCAAAAACTTTCCCATGTTACACTAACAAGACAAGAGAAGTCTCAAAGGTTTTGCTGAAATTAATATTTAATAGCACTGAAACAAACTCTTTTAAGTTTTAAAAGATACATCACTATGAACAGATCAGTAGGACTAGGGTTGTCTGTACATCCTTTCTGACCAGGAGATATGGTGTGCATCAGAATCTGGAATTTTGGGCCAATCCAGGGGAAGTGAAAGGGACCAGATCAAGTTCTGGTAACCTACACAGCATTCAAGGTGGAAGGAATTGACCACTGGGTTCATCACACACAGGTAAAACCAGCAACCACACATTAAATTCAGCAAAGACAAGACTGACTAACACCATGCGGTTTATATATATCTATATATATATATAATCTTACTGTTTTAGGTATAGAATATGATTTTCTAGAGGGATACTATTTATTGGATTTAGATGAAGATGATAAATAATTGCACATTTATAATAATAACAATAATATTAATAATAGAAACTATGGTTTTAACTTTTGAGAAGGGAATGTGGTTTTAAAGTTAGTGCGAAATTTTGGCAGATTATAGAATGCGAATTCTATAATATATTGCAAATGCTAATCTCTTCAGAAAAATCCAGTTTTGTGGAGCTTTAGTCATCAATTTGACAAAAATTTGGAAACTAATATTAGTGGAAGCCTGGGGCAAGGTAAAAACTGAACAAGAAGAAGTATCAAGAAGAGATGGAGAGCCATTGAAATTGAAGTGCGATTTTACTCAGATTCCAAACTTCAGTCCTGGTAAATTGAAAGTGAGCTGGGAAAAAGAGATAGAAAATAATTGTTTCTAAAATTAAATGCATAGGTAAATGGCACAGTGGCACACCTTATCATCCTGAAGGGTGGCTATCAGTATCATCGCTTGTTGAGTGAAGGTGATTTTTGTTGCCAACCCACTGAAAATAAGGATCAAAGGGGCCCAAGATATGACATAGTGTTACAAAGTCCAAAACAAGAGCTGGTTTGTAGGGAATGCCAAACTTCAAAACAGGGATGTTGTTGAGAATTGGAAAGAGACCAAGGAATTTGATTTGTCAACACAGTCATTTAGAAAGTGCACTCACCCAGATCAAGAAGAAAGGTCAAATGAGAATTAAAAGTCAAACGGAAATAGAGCAATTAATCCTCTTCCTCAGAAAAACTCCAGAGGAGAATTTGATGTTAGGATTAATCAAGGAGTTTGCCAATTTGCAGAATGCATCACAGCTTACCACTTGTTTACCAATACCAAAAGCAGTAAGTGAGTCCATTCCATGGGAAATGTTAACCATGAACTTGACTAAAAATGAAATCACATCTTGTGAACAGAAGCCTGTACTTGGATGGAAAGAGCAGGTAGAGAAAATTAGGAAGCAATGGAAGTCTCCAAGGAATAGAGCTGATTGTGAGAAATTTCCAAATTATATTTTCACCAAAATAGGTAGATTTCAGACAGTAGGATTGTGTTCTTATCATGAAAAAATAAAGAAAAATGTGAGACAAATGTTTATGGAATGGACATGTGGCAAAACTAATCAAACAAAAGAAAGGAGGCATACTGTGAATCCATTTGGTCTATGACAATATTTTCTCAATTTCAGTGTATGACAAAGGCCCCCTGTCAAAACACTTGGGATGGCTTAGTTTTTGCAAATTGACCATTTGTGCAAGAAAGGGGAACCTGATATCAAGTAAAGCAAAAGCCAGCATCATCATGGAAATGTGAGTGTTTATATAATTGTAGTCCTTTTGATAAGGTAATATAGGCTATTCCTTCTTTAACTGCTGCTTTAAAGTATAGATGTTCTGAGGCCTCAGGAATAACCTGCAATTGACTGATAGGAGGGGAACTCTTTTCTCCTTAGTTGCACTAAAACTACAGTTAGGGGCCTTGGACATTTAGTATGGGCAATGAGTGATAGGACTTGGACAACTCCTTTACCTTTAGATGGTAAAGTAAAGCAAATTACATTAGGTATACCAACTTTATGTCCAATTGGGAAGAAAGCTCCTTTTAGGGCAACAGTAGAAAACTTGCAGTTGGAACAGGTGAGAAAGTCAAAAATGGATTGAAGGATGGAATGAACCTTCATCTGGAGTGAAAGTTAGTTGGGCCTTAGAGTGTTTATTGACTCCTTTAGTAATATACAGGAATAAAGAATGGATATCAACTCACACAGGACACGCAGAAAGGCTGGCAAACACGACCAGGAAAGGATTTATGGATTTAAACATGCAGTTACAAGCAACCTCCAGGATGACTTTATAAAACGGAATGGCTTTAGATATGCTTCAAAGAACATGGGGTTTGTGGATACTTAAAAGATAGAATTGATCATTGCTGCATACACATTCCGAATGTGACACAAGATATAGAGCATGACCTGGACTTATTAGAAAATGTAGAAGAAAATATTCATAAGTTTCAACAAAACATGTAAGAAAATTGGATAGATAAAATTTTTAGTGAATTGGGATGGAATCTGAGTTCATGGGTAAAATCACTGATTTACACAATTTTGTTAATAGTCTTCCTAGCAATTATGTTGGTCTACTATTGTTTAAAGAAGAAAATTAACAAGACTTCAGGGAATTGAATGGTCATCCTAGCAGTAGCTAGACAACCAGATGCAAAGGAATCACTTCCAAGTCTCCCACCAGCATGTAGTGAACAAGATTCAGATGAAAACATTGAAATAATTTTCAAAATTTTTAAAGCAGGGGAAAGTTATTACTATTTTGATCAAATAATTGATTAAATCATATTAAAGGGTTAGCTATCATTATAAGTAGAAAATTGCAAAGTATAAGGTATAGAAATATCAGGAGTCTTCTGTTTGGAATATGTCACCTTACAAACCTCGCCAAGAAGTTACTGGACCCTTATGTTTCAGTCAAGAAGCTATGGAGACCATCCTACCCACCAGTTATGCTGCTTGGAAACCCACTCGACTTCCCACCTTGATTTTAGTATTAAGGATTCCAATCAGTAGACCTCAGGAGGGACAATTGTTTTAGGCTAAGAATATTGATGAAGTTATTAACAATTGGAACCAACCAATGCAAAGGTTATATTTAAGAACATGCATAGTATGCAAAAGAACTTATGTACCAATGATTCAGCAGAAAATGTATATAAAATGGATGTGTTTGGTTGGTTAAGTGGAACATGTGTTCAGAAGAGCTGTTCCCCATGTTCCTGGTGCCTGAATAAAGAAGTGTCTGCTTATTCATATCAAACTGGTGTTGGATAAGTTTCTTTCGTCCTGTTTGGTAGCAATATAAAATGCAACAGCTATAATTTCTTAGATTAGTAAAATTACCTGATTGATTCTCACTAACATGCTCTCCATCAGGCAAACAACATTAGTGAACGACTCAAGGGTGTAAAATTAACACAGCCTGAAATGCAAGAATAAAGCATGTCCTAGGTCAGGTTCTCTTTCAGTCTTTCAGACTTCATCATCTCCTGTGTACTGCAACAGCAGCATGACATGCTGACCTGGATTTCCCACATCTTAGGGGAAGGGATGCTTTCACTGTGCTGTGGCAGCTTCACATCACATTGTCAAGCCACAGGTTTAGATTCTCTAAGTGAGCTGGCAACAAAAGGCTGGATGCTGAGGTCTTTCAGTTTCCAAACACCTGGAGCTGGAACTGCCTCCTCCTGCTGCTGCAGTGTCCTAGGACTGGATGAAAATTACATGCTGAACTGCTGAGATAACATTTAACCCTTCTCCCCACTGAATGGTGGCTGCCCTCAAAAAGAGCCAGTCCCTTCCTGGGAAGCTGCCCAGACATCTGCTCTGTGCAACAGGAATGGATCATTGCAATGCACAGCACGAGCCATGCTCAGGACCACCTGGAGCACCAGCTCCTCACAGGCAAGGCATGGCACAGAAATGTGCTAGCACAAAATCTCAGCTGGGAGGAGTCAGCAGAGCCCTGTCAGAATGTGACCTGAACTAGAACAAAGCCACAGCACCTACCAGGGACCAACAGCACTGCAAGGGTCTGGCATTAAGGAGGTCTGGCTCAGGAGTCTGCTGGGTAAATAATAAGTATTATTAGTTACAGGGATCTGATGGGGCTATAAATAAAGCAGGTTAGGTAACTAGATTTGTAGACAGCCAACAAAGAAAAGATGAAAACTGATGAGTGATCAAAGTGCCCTCGGTCATTTTGCCTCTTAGGCACTCTGGTCATATTTGTTATTTCAGTGAAAACTTGAATATGGCAATGAAAAACATGATGTGAGATCATCAGCATGTAGGTAACTCAACCAGAAATACAAAACATCTTGTTCCTGATAGTTCAGTCATGGGACATATGAGTCATAATGTTTTAGTTCAATTTATAACATTCAATATGCTGCTCTTTATTACTTGATGAAATAGAAATCAAAACATAACTGCATTTTTGTAATTTATTTTCCTCTTTTGAAAATTTGTAGAGTATCAGGAAGTATTTCCTAGGCACATATTAGATGTTGGTCCCCCAACAGCTGGGCCTTTCTGACCCCATACCTATTATAAATCCTGTTAAGGAGGCTTTATCACCTCACATAGTTGGACAGGACAGGAGAATCTGTACAAGCCAGGAGATTTATGGAAGGCAATTGTCACCAAAATCAGCTTATCAAAAAACTACAGCACTCCCCAGCTCTCTCTGTAGCCTTTTGGATGTTGTTGACCTCTGCTGTCAGATTCTGAAGGTTTTTCCTACATCTCAGCCCCTCTAGCTTAAGACCTGCATCACAGCCACTCATCTGACATTAAATATTTGCTCAGGCCCGTGGGACAAAGAACAGAAAGGATAGTTCAGAACTCAAAAAACAAAGGGCAAATAAATACCCCAGAAAAAAAAAAAATACTGATTCCTGTTTCTAAGCTTGTTTTATCTTTATATGAAGCATATGATTCCCTAATGATTTTCAAAGGGTTTTGATGATGGGGGAAGATGGTGAAATAGCTTCTGTTTTGAAAGCTGGTGTTTGAAAAAAAGAAAGATGGGGAAAGTCTGCCTGAGCAGTACAATAGTGTAAAGTATTTCCCCTCACTCTTTAAGGGCGGTCTCCCTTTTCTGCATCATTCCTGTGCTATCCAGACACTTCTCACTGCCAAGAAACCACTCTAAATAGTGACACTTCCCCTTGATTACTCCAGTTTATCAAAGAAGCTCTTCCCATATAGAGGGAACATAAGTCAGACAGGCAAAGAAAGCCAGGCTGGGATACAACACACCTCCATACAGCTCTACTTGTCCATTTGCAGGGCCCTTTCCATTACTAGAGGAATTTCTTGGAGTGGTAACAGAAGTCAGTCCACCTCTCAGCACTACCCAGCTTCAATGCTGCCCCAGTGGCAGCAGGCAGCTGCCTACACATCCTCAGCACAGCAGTGGGAGGAATGAGCTGGCAGAGCTGGGCAGACTTGGGCAGGTTTGGCCCCCGCTCTTGCTTTTGGCACAGCTCACAGCAGGCACAGGCAATGGGGCGCCTGTCTCTGGGGATTGAGGCCACCTCTGCTCCTCTCCCCAGCCTGAAAATGCCCTGTCTCATTCCAGCCCACAGACAGCCCTTTGCTGCTGCAGCACCAACAGCTCTGGGGAAACCCCTGCCTGCCCTGTGGTTAGACCCTAGTGGGTGTAGGCTTCTTTTCAGATACAAAGACAATGAGTCTAGGCAGTGGAATTTGTCTCTGATCTCTGTCCCCAAGTTATCCTGTGTCATCTCCTCTCTTGAATCTGTGCATCTCCAAAAGGAAAATCCAAGCTGCAGCAGCAGTGAGTGAAAGGAGACACAGGGATAAAGAGTTTCTCTAACAGTATAGTGGCTGTGCAGGGGATGGTAGGGCAAAGGGTCTGGGCAAAAGCACAAGACATGAAAAAAAATCGCAATTGAAGTGAAGTCTTCTGCAAGACAAGGAATGAGGAAACTACATTTTCTTCTCTCTGGCCCCAGTTCGTCCTGGTCTTTAGCCTTGGAAATATACGTGAGCCAGGATAGTTTTATCTTGACTTCAAGCAAGTCTGTCTGTACAGGGATTCTGTAGCAATACCTAAAGAAGAAGGAACAGGGAGAGCTGTGAAATGGGCTTAAGTCCAAATCCCAAAACAATAGTCCAAGTTATTGGGCTTGCATCATATCTTTGCAGATGTTTTGAAGCAAGATAGCTCCACTTACTATTGCACAAATTATTCATAGGACTGCAGCAGGACTATCCCTGGCAATTCATTGTTGCTGTTCTGCTGCCAGTTGCCAATCTTGCAGTTCTGTTATCAGGAGGGACAGGGTAAACGGTCTCCTCCATAGGTTTTTATAACGTTTAATTCTAATCCAGTCAGTTCTGCAGAAGGTAGTAAAATAGTTTAGAGAGCAGCTCTGCAAAGTAACAAATGGGTTTTGGCAAAAAACGACCGGGCATGCAAGCAAACCAAAATGTGATATGAAACAAGGTATCACACACCTGGGAAGTTCTGTTTTCCCAGAAATACCTTCCCTGACTGACTTCAGCCAAGCTCAAATACAGCTGGCCATAAATCAGCAGTTCTGTTTCCTGAAAAGCCTCACTCTAATGAGATGCTTCTATTCTGAGTCACAGTGCTAACAGGGTCCCTCCTTCCCTCCCACTCTCACTGGCTTCTACCCCACATCCTGTGTTGTCCTATAAAAAAGCTGATAGCCTGTGGCATGCAGCAGGGATTCCACTGAGCCAGGATTAAAAGGAGCTATGAACCCAAGTCTCACCCAGGATATGCTACCCAGCTAATCTCCTCCTCTCACAACAACCTTTTGGTTCTGTCCAAGCAACTTTTCCCTATGAAAACCAAATTATGCTGGCCAGCTCAGCTGTCATTCCTACACACAGTGCTGTGTCCCCAGGATAGAAACGAGCTCAAAGGGCTGCAGAAACAGATTGTCTTTATCTGAGGAGAGCAAAAGATGGGACTAAGCATACTTGGGTGGAATTTACCTTTTGACAGCTGCATCAGAAGGCTGAGGCTTATAGACATACAGACACTGATGCTGGAGCAAGTACAGCTCACACCTTTTCTTCTGCTGTCCCCCACACTTGTCTGTTACTGCCACTGGGGCAGGAGAGTTCCCCAAGGAAAGTGTCTGAGTTTTAAATAAGAGGTGAGCACTGTCATAGCTGAAGGGACTGCTGAGCTGGTTAGTATCCACAACACACTGAAACTAGTTTGGATATTAAACATTATAGGGTGGGAAAGTCCTCCTGCCCCCTGGCTATGAAATCGTAAATCTCACTGTGCTACAGCCACAGAAACTTTCTGGGATCCTGTCATCCTTACTGTTAGGCAAGAAAGGACTACCTGTGAGGCTTTCTAAGATACAATATATTTTGACACCAAAAAAAAAAAAAAAAAAAAAAAAAAAAAAAAAAACAAAAAAAAAAAACCACTATCAGCACACAGGAGAGCATAGAAACAGCTGAAAGTTAGAGATTAAAAAATATTGTTACTTTGGCTCTTCTGAGCACACAAATAAGCCTGATGCAATCTGACTGTGATCTAGGAAGCAGAGCTGGAAAGCAGATGAAGCTGCCAGGTTGATACCATTCCCTTTTTGATTGGACAGATTGTCACTAGAGAGAGAGGCTGTCACAGCAGCATGGTTGGTGGAAAGTTCTCAGCACTGATGTCCTTAGTGGTGCCAGCAACATGCATGCTGAGAGCATCTAAATATCCCCACAATATAAATGGACAACAGTGAAAGAGCACCATAAAACCATGAGAATTGTTCTTCTCCATGAAAAAAAAAAAATAGTGCCTGCATCCTTACAGGTGATGGCAACTACAGTTGCAGCTGCAAGCAACTGGTGCTTCAAAATCAGCTCTCTGAGAGATTATGTTTGTCTTCAAATGATGCTCTCTCTGGTTAATGGCCCCAGACTGCTGCACATCACACAGAAGCGAAGAAATATAACAAGGATATACAGTCAGGAAGGAAAAAAAATACAGGGAGATGAGAATTTAAAATGACAGGCCATCTGGAGAAGAAAATGAACAGGAAAAAATGCAGGGGAGAAGTGAAAGCAAATAAGAGAGAGAACAAAAAGAAGTGGAAAATCCTGAGGAGAGATCAGTGATGGGCCAGAGACAGCCACACTTCCATCCTGACTGTGCAAGGGGAAGAAATGCTGGATAGTCTACAACACTACAAAATTTATTCAGTCCATGTACAGGGGGGACAGACCAGAAGATCTTGACAGCTGGTGGAAGAAAAAGAAATCCTCCTCCTAGTGTGACTGAAGCCCTTAATCTTTGCCAGACTGGATTCTTTCATAGGCTACAGTCCTGCTGGGAAATGTTAGCAGCATCACCCTAAAGGAGGGGAAGTTCAGCCTCCTTTCATTTAGCCTGCTTGATTCTCAAACCAATGAGCCCTTCAGGACCTCAGGCCACATACCCCCAGGGTTTACACCCTACAGATTAAACATCTTCTGAAACTATTCTGGATGAAGTGCTTATTTGCACAGGAAACTTCTCCCAGCTGGGGCCTTTATTGTATGGGTCGAGTGGAAACTCTAGGAATGAGTCACTTGCCTGCAGCATGGGGAGCAAAAAAATGCACCCATTGAGAATTTGAACGGCCTTCGGCAAAGCCAGGAGCTGGTAATGGTATCATACTGAAAGAAACACAAAAGGAGTGAATCTCAGCTGCCAGCGAGAACAGAACAGCCAAGACAACACCTGTACAAGATTCCTAGAGTCGTATTCAGTCTTTCCTTCGCAGAAAGGACAGTTGGAGCCTGGCTTGTCATGCTCGAAAGGATGCTAGTCCCTCCCACTGTGCAAACAGGCAAAGATGCGCATTTTGCAGCAATTAAGCTGGGCCAGCTTGCAGCCAGTTACGTTGATGCCAGTTGATGCCAGTTCATTTACAGAGGCTGCGTCTGGGGTTTGCTGCCAGCAACAGGAAATCATGTCCCAAGCACAGGGGTGAGCTGTGAGCCTAAAGAAGGGAAGTCAAGGAAAAGGGCAGAAAGGCACAAGAAACATTTTGCTGGACGAGCTGCTGTGTTTTCAAGCTCTTATTTAGGGTGCAAAACTGTGTAAACACAAATTCCTGGATATAGGTGCTGTTGTGGCTGATATCACTGCACATCATGGTGGGGTTCACCACGCTCCCTGCATGTCGTGTGACACGTCCTCAGCAATGATAATGTTATGAATGAGGTCCCATATGTCCAATTCCATAAACTACAAACTTAAAATTTAGCAGCACTTTTAATTGAGGTCAGCAATTTTAATTGAGATGAAATAATACAATCAGATACAATTCAATAGTTACAGAAAAGAAATTTGGCAGTGATTCGGATAAAGCATAAGAAAAAAACGATCAATCGGGATACGGGAAGGGCTTCCCACCCTGCCTCCTGTACAAAGGCAAAAGGATCCAAACACAACTTATATACTCTTGAAATCTATGTCACTCTACTGCACAGTGCATGCTCCCGTTGTTGCTATGGGGTCTTCTGGTCTCTTTGGGGGTCTTCTTGGAGGAAGGCCAAAGGTCTTCCTCACATGTCCTCTGGATAACCTGGCAGGAGGTGCATGCGCATTAAGCTTGGTGTTATATAAGTAAGCATTATGTTCCAATTAAACCTTATTTATTTTATAGATAAGACCACTGTTTTAGACTCCCTGTCTGGAATGGTCCCAACTTTATTCATATTCAAGGTCAATCCTGCTCTGGGAGCTGTCTTTTAACTCAGTTGATGTCAATTTTGGTTTGGGAGTCAGTTCCTGACTTCTTCCATTCCCAAGGCTGAATCCAACTCCTACTTCCCACATGTATTCTTGAAGAAACCCATCTGCTTCATAACACTAATCACATATACTTTTCCAATTATTTTCCCAATTTACTGGTATAATTACAATTTTGTTAGCACGAATCACATCAATTTATAACAATAAGGATGGCGCCGAAGCTGCTCGGGACCCACGGGGACTCGGGCAGGCAACGCTCCTGCTCTGCTGGCCGGCGCCGCCGGAGAGGCAGGAGCTGGGATGCGGGATGCGGGAGCCGGGATGCGGGAGCCATGATGCAGGACGCGGGATGCGGGAGCCTCTCGGCGCGGCTGTCTGCTGCCGCTCGGTGGCCGCCGCACGGTGAAGCACGGCAGGGCCGCGGCAGGGGGGATGATCCCCGGCCCTGCAGTTCGGCCTTCCCGCCACCTGTCCCAGAAAGCGACCGTGCCGTGCCGTGCCGTGCCGTGCCGTGCCGTGCCGTGCCGTGCCGTGCCGTGCCGTGCCGAGCCGAGCCGAGCCGGAGGACGCTCAGGTTTAGCAGAAGCGACCCGCCTGTGAAAGGCTGACCTCCTTCAGGGGCCCTTCTCCACCTGTTGCTGTGTCCCAGGAGCGGCTCTCCCTCACGTCAGGGTCACTGCCACCAAACCTGGATGGGCTCCCAGCCACGGTGTTGGGATGCAGACCCCTTTTCTTCTTTTTGGGTGTGGGATGGAGCTGATTGCATAACGCAGAACCCCCTGAGGAGCTGAGTACTCGGGTCACCGCCTTGCTTGGACTGATGCGAAGTGACTCATTCTCTGCCTGAAATGGCGCTCCCTCCGAGGATTTGAGGGTAACGCCAGGATGGCCCCTGTCCCCGGGCAGTAGCACAAGGCAGGAGCACACAATGAAAGCTCCACAGCTCCCTGAGGCTGTATTTTGGGATACGAACCAGCCAGCTGCCACACTGCCCTCCTGGCAGGGCATATCTGTCCCAGCAAGGGTCGGTGGGAGACGCTGTTTGTCCTTGTGACAGATCCAACCAGCCTACTCTGTGCAGTGCCCAGGGCTGGGGCACAGAAAGCAGCGGTGTCAAAGCCTATACACTGCTTCCCTAAATACAAACGGCAGTCTGGCCAGGAAGTGATGCCATGGCAAATCCTCACTTTAGTAGAACAGGGATCTTCACTTCTGCTCAGCCTAAGAATGCAAGCTGTCAAAGACTTGTGAACCACCTAATGCTTGCTCCAGGCCTGGCAGGAGTGCTGGGCCATCACACAGCCTGGTGCCTCAGTTTCCTGGCATGTGGGTGGGGGAGAGGACTAACAAAGCAATTGCAATTACACACTGCTATGTGCACTGCTGAGGGTGGGGAGGTAGGCTGTGACCTGTTTCTGGGAAGCAATTAATTAAGCCTGTATTTTTCTTTTGTCAGTTATACTGAAGAGTCTCTGTGTTATTTTCAGTCCTTCCCCATACCCAATAATTTGACCATTTAGCTCACACCAGACCAGGCCAAGGATAGATCATTTTGCCACAGAATTACCCAATGTCAGCACATGGCATCTTCTTGCAGTTTAGATACCACTCTTTCAGATCACTGCCAGAGTGTTTACCCAGCATCTCAGCTGATACTTTTTTAGCTTCAAACTGTCCAAACTCCATCATTATCCATAACCAAACCAGAGAGTTAAGAGCTGGCTTGGAGATGTACCCTAGAATAGCAGTTCCTGATAAGGTAAGGTCTTTCTCTAATATGGAAAGTTCCCTGATGAACATGGGTTTGTGATGGACCCAGCACAGTGGAACAGCAGATATCCCTCAGTTATCTTGGACATTTATTGTATTCTAAGTACTCTACATCCCAAAATACTGGATCAGACCAGCTGGCCAGTTATACTTCTGCTGACAATTAATATAAAGTGAAACTCTCCTCTCCTCCCAATATCAGCTGGCAAAGAGTGTAGGCAACCTCCTAAGTCAGTAGACTTCAGCGAGCACAAGGACAGGACTGGAGAGTGTTTCATCCATCCCTGTTGACCTGCTTTTTCTTGCAACTGAGCTGTGTTTTCTAACTGAGGCTGGCCCCTACTTGCCAGACTACCCAGCTCAACACCTTGATGTACCCAGTGGCCTCAGGCCAGTATGTTCCTTTACGTCTCTGAAGTTGACAGCTGACATCTACTGGTCTCAGCAGTTCCGCTGTACTGATAGCAGGGAGCTCCCTAACCCTGTGCAAATCTAGTCTAAGCAGGAAGCAGAGGTGTCTCAGGGATCATAATAAGCCCGTGCTACAGCATGCCCTGGTCTCACTGCTTCACTTCCGAGTAAAAGGTGCACATTTCCAACACACTCCTCAAATACAGGCAGCTGCAAGCATGTTATGAACAAGCCCCAGAACCAAGCCTGCTGAGCCAAAGTTAAATCTTCCACAACAAGTGCAGCTGTCTCCCTGAGGAGAGGATGAGAAAGAGACAAAGAACCACATGTGGCAGATCTGAGTCAGGCCACTGAATAATCCACCGGAAAATGCTCAGACACTATAACGATGAAGGCAATCTAGGAACCTGGACCTAATAAAATGGTTTTCTGTTCTCTTTTTCTCTTACCTCCCCTCTACTTATTGTGGCTCAGCTTTATCTCACTGTGTCTAGCTTTATTTCTTTATCCTGGAATGCATGTATTGCCACATGTAAATAAAGGGTCAGAGTGTGCCGTCAGGTGCACTCTTACAAGCACAGAAAAAAATCTTAAACTTCAGTGCTACCCAAGTCGATGTGTGTCCTTTGATTGTCATGGGACAGTCCCTCCCTGCTCCTGGTTACACAAAGGGAACAGAAATCAGCACCTGTCCCACTGGACGAACTCCCTCCTTTCTGGCCTTTATTTCAGGAGACTGAAACAAGATGTTCATGTGTTTCACCATAAGGGAAGTTTTAAAGCTACAAAGAGGATGTTACATAGAACAGCCTGATTCTGAGAATTTGCTTCTCCTCCTGTTCCCTGGTGCCATAGCAGATTGCTGTTAAGCAGGCTGCCAGCAGCCCTTGGCACTTCCATGCCTGCATCATTCAGCACCTCGAGGACAGCTCCAGGTGCTCCAAGCATCTCTCTCAAGACACAAGAAGGCCAATGAAGATGACAATGTTGAATCCCATGAGCAGTGTACATGTATTCTCTGGGGATCAAATCACAGGAAAAGAGTGCCAGCACATTGGTTCACAGAACAGGTGGATACTAATAGAAACTGAAATCTTTGGTGGTTTGTGTCAGTGTGCTGTCTGTGAACTGCAGTGGCTGAGGAGAGATTAATTACACCTGAGTTGACCATTTCTACTGGAGAATTGGTGAAGTTTGATGGATGCAGTGAGTGAAGAGAGACATCTGAGGCACTACCACATCACAGGGCCCTGCTGGATCACAACTGACACCTGCATCTCTGCACCAAAGCCATTAAATACTATGCAAGATTACTTTGCATCTGCAAGCACTTTTGACACTATTATTAGGCTGTTTATAATTACAGCAAAACAATATGGTCGTGAGTGGGGTTAAGAGAAGTTGTTCTCAGGCTTGTCTTAACCCCAGAGTTTGCATGAAAGACACAACTGGGGTTAAACAAGGAATTTTTAGCAAAATGTTTTTCTCAACACAGTCATGGCTCCATCATGACTAAGCTCTGCTGGAGAAGCATTTTTATTTTTGTCACAGTAGTCTGGGGGTCTGGAGTTCTTCCACTGTATGATTCTGTGGCTTCTGACCTTGCACCTGGGGAGAGATGCACCTTGCAGCTGGGGAGAGATGCAGTTCATACTATTGTCTCTTTGTTTTGTTGCTGCCCCCATAAGATGTGCTTTCACAGCCTAATTTGAGCTCCATGGAATTTAAAGAAGATGAAGTACAGGTAATTTTAACCTTTACACCAATAATTTATGGCAGTGGTATGTTCCCCTACCCACTTCCCACCCTTCACTGGATTTAATTCCTACCTAGACAAATGACACCCAGTTTAAAAAGCTCCACCCTCTCACTGTTCGTCTCTTCTTTGTCTCTTTCTCTTTCCATCTCAGCCAAGTCGGCCATCTAAATATTGTCAGACAAAAGCAGGTAAATCTTTTTCTTCCGTCAGGCGGCTCAGACAACATCCACTTGCAGATCCCATTCCACAGCCCTGGGCTTACCCGGCTCTGCCATTGAGATGTAGAGCGGGTGCCAGCCAGGGAGCCTCAGGCTCTAACACTTGCTAATGGCTCATGAATGCATGTGCAAGAGCCCGTCTTGGAGAAAAGCAGAGGGTGCATAGGTGGGGACAAGGGCCAGGCAATGGGGGGATCCCTGTCTCAAGTCCTGACAGATTTGAAAACTGAGCACCGTTTTTCCTAATGCTAGCATTCGCTGTAATTAGACACTTGCACCACAGGTGATCTGCTCCTTTGGGGATTTCCTGGGACTTACAAAAACCCAGATAGCACAGATTTGGCACAGCGAGCTGCCTGAGAAGTATGTGCAAACTTGGAAGAATTTGGTTGTGGGATGTGTTAGAAGCACTTCCAGACTGTGTGCCCACTTATGGCCTGCACGAGTGTGATTACAGCCACCTACTTGGCACATAATCCTCATTAGCTCTGTCCTGACATTAATTTACCATGCGGACATACATGGGATCATCCTCAGATAAGAGATGTGGGAGAAAGCAGGTGCCATAATACGTGGTGAACTTGACAGAGCACGAGACTCAGCCACCACGTCAGTGTCCTGCTTGAACTGAAGGCTCTGGCAGCACTGGATTTTGTAGGAAGTAGGAAGGATACATAGGAAGGAACCCTATGAGAATGAGGAAGACAAAGATGTCTCAGTGGAGGGGGAAAAAAACCCTTCTGTGTAATTTCAGAGTTCACGAGTGGTGTGTGTTTGGAGAGCAAAAGACAAAGTGCTTGATACAGAGCAGCCTTTCGAGAAGAGTGGGGGAAGTGGCTCATGACACCCACAGGACCTTGGTACAGTGGGAAACATGGGATTTATCGTTCCCCCCTTAAGCTGGAAACAGCAGAAACCATTTGAAGACAGCTCTGTCTATGCTCTTTGCTTTTAGTAAGAGGACTACTAACAGAGCCTGTGGGAACAACCACACCAGAGATAGCGGGGAGGGGGGAGGATTACAGCAGAGAGGGTGCTCGGAAGGTTTTTGCCCGAAATGCACGTCTCCATGTTCCCCAGGACTTCACATAACCCTGGCTCCAAGCTGCTTGCAAGACTGCTCCATATTCCAGCTGATGGGCACTCGTAGGAGAGGCTTCTTGAGATGAGTGCTTACAGCTACAGCACTCTGGCATCAAGTGCATGGCAGGCATGGATGAAGGACTGAGAAAGAAAGAACAGACCTATCATGAAAGAACAGACCTAGAAATTCATGTTCTCACTAGCCTACTTCCCACCTGCTTTTTGACAGGCAGCTTTCTTGCCTTTTCAGGGAGGCACTTGGCTTTGTGCCATGGATGTCCCGTGCCAGTCTGTTCCTGCACTACTAACAAAGGGCCACATCACCCAGTAATTCTCAAGGCATTCAGAGACTGGGCTGCCAGGGGCAGGGAGAAGATTTGTTCTTTTCTCTACCTACTCCCCTAAAGAGTCAAGAGAAAGAAAAACTGTATTTTAATATGAATGAGGGCCTAATTTTTGTTATTCTTTCTTGATTCCCTTCTTTCTACAGTCTGTCATCTTGGGTCCAGACTGCAGGCTATGACCATGCTACCTGAGACAGGCTGTCCAGAGCCAAGGGCCTGGCAAGTACTGAAGTCTGCAGGACAGGAGTGTTTTCATATGCCTAACTTGGGGTGTGTTTGCTTACAACATAAAATAAAATAATAAAATTTCACAAAAATAAATTAATAAAATTAAAGGTGCCTGCTTGGGATGAAAGCTCAGACAAGCTCAACAGAACACAAGGCAAGGATTTCTAGTTGCCCTCCCCAAGTACTAGGGCTCACCCCCACATTGGGGTGACCCTGAAAGATGGAAAAGTTTTTCTTCTAACCTGTGCTTTCAAAGAAAGACTTAGTACTTTTTAGTAATCTGGTTTCAAGGTAGTTTATTGTATGTTATCTAAAATATTTTTTTTTAACTGCTGTGGTCAATTCAGTAGCTCAGATAAAGGCACACATACACACTTACTGACTTTGACTTTCTAGGGGGTTGGTGTCATCTTTTATATTATACATTATGTGTTAAATGTTTATGGTTTTTCTCTAATGCTTATTACTTATATAGAATGGAGATTTTCTACTTAAACTAACTTGTGAGTGTCAACATTACTATGAACAGGGAGTTTAGGAAGGAGAAAGAAGGAGGACAGGGCACACTCAAATCTCTCTATCTTAGAACTTTTGACTCTTATGTATAAAACTTAGACTCCTCTGTACAAGGCCTAAAACCCCCCTGTACAGCACTCAAAGATTCTTCCTTTCACTTTGTGACTACTTCTACTATAATATCTAAACTTTTGTGATTTCTTGTTCTTCCTGCAAGGCTGGTAAATTGTTCCTTGGATCAGATTCAAAACCACAGGGGTTTCTGGCTGCATGCCAGGGTCTCAGATGCTTCTGACCTGGGCCCGGAACATCTAAGAGTGTCTGAGGGACATTCTGGGTTCCGACACCCAAGCACACACATCGCTGTCAGAGGATGGTGGTTCCCAGGAAAATCTCCGAGGGGCAGTGGGGCTCTGGCCGTGGTTCCCTGTGCAGTAATACCGAGCCAGCACCCTGCTGCCCCGCTGAGCACCTCCAACATGAGCAGAATGGCACAGCGACACGCAGTGGCACTTCACAACATTTACCAAAACACAGGCGACCCACATTACAGCCAGCTGCGGGAGGCAGGAGAGCACCTAATCTATGTAAAGTTTGAGACAATCTCTACCCCTACAGCATTATCCTGTTGATCAAAATTAGTTTAGCGATGTTCTGAGGTAGGAAAACCCCAGCATTTCTGAGCCAGTGGTGTGAGCTCCAGAGCCGGATTTAGAGCATTAACCAGCTGGTGCTTCCCCAGCCTCCATCTATGTGAACTGGTGCTTTTGCATCACTTCAGAGCAAGCTTGAGCTCCAGCCCTCTGAAGGTAGGGACCCTACTGAGAATAATGGGAGATCCTTGTAGGGGGAACTTCCTGAATGAAACACATTCCAGGCACAGTCCCATCTCACTGTGCTTAGACAAAGAGGCCAAGACTGTGTTTGCACCTGAGCTTCTGTCTCTGCTGCTGAAGCACTACAGAAAGGGTTTGTTAGAGCATGCTACAAACCCAGTGAGTGGCTGCATTCAGTCCCATACACTTGATAGGAAAGATGTGTGCTGATGTCTTTACAATTTCATGGGTGAGGGGATGCCTGTCAAGAGTAAGCCAACTTATTACTCACCTGACTAATGCTCCACAGTACATAATGAGCTAAGAACTGAAAAAGAAGGGGCTAGCCACAGAATGAAGGGAGAGGGGGACACAACCCAGGGTCAAAACCCAAATTCTTCCTGCTATTTGGTCCTGTTGGAGAAAACAGGATTAGACTAGATCTGACCTGTGTTGCTGTTTCAGCTGAAAACAGTTCCAAAAGAAACACAAGTGGATACTTGCATCTGCTCTGTGAGTCATTCCCAACACTTTTTAAAAGGACATAATCTCTAGAGATTTTAAAATTTTTAAAATTAAAAAAAAATTCCCAACATTTTTTAAAAGCACATCAGCTCTAGAGATTCATGGGCAGTATATCCAGTCTGAAAGGCTGATGGTGCCACAGGCAGATGTTCCAGACCTGATCACCCCATGAGCTTCCCAAATGTCCACATCATATTTCCCATAGCATTCCCTGTGTCTGTATGACTTCTGGATTTACCTTTGCAATATGTTTCCATGTGTATCATTTATTTGGGGGAAAACTGGATTTCTTTTACTAAATAAATTCTGAGTTTAGATGGTATGATTTTATACATTTATATGAGTCTTATTTCTCTCACAATTACATTAAAAATATATTTGGTAAGTTGATTAGAAGTAATGTTGGGGTGAGGGAGCAAATTATCCTCACTGGAAGGGAATATGTGAAAAAGAGATTTAGTGGTTAAAGCATAAAACAAAGGGAATGGAGAATAAATGGGATGAGAAGACAAAAATATGAACAAAGACACAAGAAAAGGCGAGGGGGAACTAAATCAGCTGCATGCTCACTACAAAGCAGGTCTGACCCTGGGACAGAAGCTGATATATACGCAAAAAAACGATCTATGTATGAAAATTGCAGACTGTGAGCAGTCCTGCTGCCTTTCCAAACACACACACAGAGCTCTCCGAGGGAGGATTTGCTGGCAGAGGCGGTGTTACTCCGTCTGTAAAACTCTAATCCCTCTGCCGCGGTTCATCCTCCCCAGCCGTGTGTCCTCGGACGACTCGGGGGTTCCCGCAACCTCTGGGGCCATGTAGAAACCCCGCGGGTTTTTCCGTCTTTGCAAGGGGCTGGTTTTGGGGAACTCGGGGAGCCCCCGCGGAGATCACGCGTGTCCCGGGGCAGCCGTGCCAGCAGGGGACACGGGGACCGACGGCTCTCTGCCCCGCCAAGGGCAGCAGGACGGCTTCGCCTCCGAGGGAAAGTCCCTTTCCATTCGTGCATCTGCTCTGCGAGCACCGAGCGAGTGACCTGGCCGAAACCCACAGCCCGGCTACCTCTGCTTGCTTTGCGGCCAGAACCAGGCTGTGGCTCTAGCTCGGTCTTTTCATCCCTTACACTTCATTATAAGAGATTATAACCTCTTTCTCACACATTCCTAATAGTCCTGACTGGATCTTGTGCGGATTCTGAGAAACTGAATCATTATTTAGAAGGTGATCAATAGTAAGCCCGGCAAGGACCCTTCCTTGCTGGCTCAGGAGACCAGCTGGGGCTCATTTCTCATTAGGACTCAAGATGGGAGGCGGAGATAAATTGAAATCAAGGGAGCTATTCCGCTGTCAGGTCCTAAAGGTGTTTAACAGTGCAGCGGGTAAGTAGCTACACCCCTGCCTGTGTTCTGTTTCCTTGCGCTGGTGGAGGTGGGGAATTTGCTTGGTGCGTCACGTGCCCTCGTTTGTACTTTTTCCGGGTGGTTTTCCAGGTTTTGTAACTGGCGGGTTTGAGATCCTACCGATAAGTTTTTAATTTCCTTAAAGTAAGCAGTAATAGCTGGGGAAGGAGGTGGCAAGAGAAACAGTTTATTCCCGCCAAGAAGGCCGTAGGCCCTAACTTCAAATCCTTAAGATCTGTACAGCTCTTTTACAGCTGCAGTGCTCGTCTCCTTTTGAATTTGCCCCGGTGATTCCCATCCCTCCCTGATGTGTAACTCTTTTTTTTTTTTTTTTTTTTTTTTAAGACATCACTTTTTAGAAAGTCTTAAATAGCGGGGAAAAGAAGCTTGGAATATGTGCAGAACAGGACTGCCTGACTCAGCCTTGGGCGAGCCGCTGGGAGAAGCAGCCTGGCTTTCTTTGACCCCTCTTCCCCGCCATACAAGACACGGCCATCCCCCCTTCCCCCCGTCCGGATTCACTTGCGGGGAGGTGAAGGGCTTATCTCTTTGCAATGATGGTTGCGATCTGCAATGCAGACGCACAAAGTCTCCTCATGCCCCGCGGCGGGCTCCTGGACCATTCTTTCTGTTTGGGTGGGGACCTGTGAAATGTGGGGGATGTCTGCTAAGCTCCGTCCAGCTCAACGGGCGACTCTGCTCAGGCCTGCTGCCCCGAGGGGCGAGCAAGGACCTCCTTCCCACGCCCCAGCAGGGAGTGATGCACTCATCCCCACCGTGGCATCTACCAGCCAAGTTGGCAAGCGCAGCCTGGTGTCCCAGCCCTCCCCCGGTCCCTGAATACCGTCGAAATCCCTTCCCCCCAATCAACCAACTTTTAACATGACAATGGCCATGACAATACCCTCCAGCCAAGGCCAGGCCGGGGCGGACTTAAAGCATCCCCCCTATCTCCCCCGCACAGGAGTGCCTATCCGCGGACTGCCGGCAGTCCCGACGGTCACCTCGCGTCATGCTCGGGGCAGGGGCACCCGGCCCGGCCATGAGCACCCACCTAGCCACGCCGCAATATGTGCTCTACCCCGGCGCGGCCAGGTATGGGGACTATTACTGGTTCTCCGCAGGCAGCATGGACAGCGTGCCCACCGAGGAGGCTCCGGCGCCGGACGCGCTCCCGCTGCCCACGGCCAAGACGCCCAGTCCCTCAGGTAACGCGGCCGGCCGGCCGAGCGATCGGGCTGCCCCGGGCTGGCAGTGGCCATGTGCCCCGGGGCTGGGAGGCGATGCCGTGCTGCGGACGGGAAGGGCGGCGGGAGCCGGGCGCCAGCGTGCCCGCTCTGCTCGGACGGGACGGGCCAAGCCAAAGGGGCGAACAGGGGCGCATCGGTTGTGCCGCCATGAGGCGACCTGTGCCCTCCTCCCCGCGCTGCGCTGCCCTGCCCACGGCTGCGGAGCCCCTGCGAGTCCCCAGGGCACCCGCAATCTTAAATTCTCCCGAGAAGCTGGGCTTTCAAGGTTTTTTGAGTCTTCCCTGACTTATTTTGCTCACCCCAGTTCTCTTTTCTCCTCAGTTGACTCTCCAGCTTCCTCCAGCTCTGGGACACTCACCCAGTACCACACCCCCGACTCCGCCACCAGCCCTACCGCAGCAGGGAGCCCGTCTCCCCACTCCTCTCTCCAGAAGGTCAAGGCGCAAGGCAAGGGTGTGGTGAAGACGGGCAAGAGCCGCACAGCCTTCTCGCAGGAGCAGCTGAAAGCCCTTCACCAGCGCTTCCAGAGCCAGAAGTACCTCAGCCCCCAGCAGATCCGGGAGCTGGCTGCTGCCCTTGAGCTCACCTACAAGCAGGTGAACATCTTGCTTTGAGCAGCAGCTGATTTGGGGTCTTTCTCTTTTTTTTTTTTTTTTTTTTTTTTTGCATGGTTTTCGTTTTTCTTGGACCCCAGAGAGAAATTTCTTTGATTATCTTGGAAGTGCTACCTCTTACGTTAGAGAGCAGAGGGTGTGAAAATCTATGACTCAGTCTTAGGTTTGGTTCCAGCACTATCCACCCACTCTGTGCAGGTGTTTCAAAGGGCCTGCAGAGCAGCAAAGCAGGGCTGTGCATAGTCAGGTTACTGTTCTGCAAGGACATGTGTTGTCTCTCAATGCAGAAAGGTACCGGCACTGCTATGCAAGTGGCCTTTCCTAGTCGGAGTGGCACCATGGTCTCTCCCTAGAGAGAGGGTCCTTGCTCCAGCAGCTGCTTGTGTCTGACTAAAAGAACGATTCGCTCCTGAGCCCTAACCATGGCACAGCAATGAGATGGTGCTGTACAGCCCGATTTCTGCAGTTGCCTTGGCCGCTGTTTTAGGTAGGGTTTCTGAAGTCAGGAAAGGTCTGGTGGTGATCTGAGGAGTAGGAATGTTACTTTTCATGTCTTAGCTCTGTGATTTCACAGCCACCCGCATCTGCTGCACGTTGTTAGCTGCTGAAATTATTTACAGTATTAGAAAGGGGATTGTAGCAGAAACAAGGATGTGTAGTAAGCTCTTTAAAAATTAATTTCTAATTTCTTATGCCCTTTCTGCATCACTTTTAGGTGAAAACATGGTTTCAGAATCAACGGATGAAATTTAAGCGTTGCCAAAAGGAGAGCCAGTGGATGGATAAAGGGATGTATTTACCACAGGTGAGTAAACTTCCCCATCAGCACCTGTCATAGTTCTTCCAGTCTGCGGGGAGAAGTGTATCATGTCCAACCTGGTAATTCAAACAAACCACAGGACTCAATACTACCAAGCCAGTTGAATTCCTCGTAACAGGGCTTACAATGGCATTTCTTTTAAGTTTTCCCCCCAGCGTAGTTGTTCCTGGACACGTTGAGCTGGAGATTACTAACCGGTCATCTCTGAGATTACTGGTCTATTGGGAGGACAATGGGCCTGAAAAAGGCGCTATTGTTCGGCTTGGAGGGGGAGCTGGGGGAGAAAAGAGGACCCATCCAAAAGAATGGGCCGTTGGTGTGGTTCTGCACTGCTGAACGACTTTCTTTGTCTCCTAGAATGGGGTTCATCAGGCTGCCTACATGGATATGGCACCCACGTTCCACCAGGTCTTCCCTGCCGGTTCTGGCAGGAACTTTCAGGCTGTGCCCCACGTGCACCAGGCTTACAGCAGCGGACAGACTTACGGGAATGGGCAGAACCTCTACTCGTTCTCATCTCTGGAGGATGAAGGGCTCTTTGGAAAAGGTGGGACAAGCTGCAATACCCAGCAAACCATGGGTTTATTAAGCCAGCAAATGAACTTCTATCACAGCTACTTTGACAATATAGATTATGTCAGCGTGGAGGTAGAAGACACCTTCAACTTCCAGAGCACCTCTGACACTGTTACACCATTTTCGAGCTCTCCTATACAGAATCAATGCCAGTTACCTTGGCACCCCATGGGGACCCAGAGTGGGTATGAGTCTCAGGTCTGAGTATATTTTTCTCCCACCTCTCGTGTTCACCCATGGGATTTCCAGGGTTTTGAATTCATGTTCTATTTGTTTTTCTTGCCTCTCCTCCACTACTGCTGTTTTAACTACTGGAGGGGCTCAGCACCCTGCTGCCTGGGGCTAGTTCCCTATTTAAGTGTGCCTGTCTGCTCATAGCTAACCCTTGGCAAAGATGCTTTGGGTATTGATGAGTTTGAACCTCATTCATTGAGGCCAGTGTGCAATGTTGCAGTTGTGAGCAGCAGAGGTTAAGTTCTGTTTGTTGTTCAAGTCTCACCTTCTTTGCTGCTTCTCTAGCAGGTGATCTCTGATCCTTGCCCTGTGTGTCTTGCAGCAGAGCTTCCACTGCAAAGGAGGTGAATATTTGTTGTTGCTGAATAATTTTTTCATAAAGTTTGTGTTTTGTAGTGTTACCAAGCATGTTTTATGTTATGTCCATGTTGTGTTTTATTGTTTTTTCTCGTTAATGTTCAATGTTCTTAATGTTAATGTTCTTACAAAGTTGTTTGAATTGAAAATAAACTACTTTATTTTAATATTGTGATGCTGTCACCAGCTTGCATTTGAACAGCTGGCTACGAGAGTGGTTGTGCTACACAGGTTAGACCTGCAGTACTGAGGAAAGGGAGGAAAAAAATAACCCCTACTGTGTTTCTCCCAGGGTGGGATCAAGTAATTGTTAAGAAGGAGCAAGTCACAGAAGTCTATCAGTCTGTTTTTAATATGCAGGTGTATAGTCTACTGTAAGGAGGGCGGGGGAGGCTCTAGGACTAGGCAACTGGACAAGCTGCTGGCTTGAACTGATGTGCAGCCCTGTAACGTGCTTCTATTAGCCCTTGAACAGCAATGCTTTTAAAAAAAATAAAGTATTGATGAAAGAGGATGGAGCAAAAGAAAGTGTCCTGGAGATTGTGTGGCCTCCTGCTGGTGCTCCAGAAGATCACAACTGGAGGTCTGGAATCCCGCGTAATTAAATATGCAGCTCTGTTGGGTTTCTTGTACTGACCTCAAATGGCACCAGAAGTCTGCGACTAAGTAACTAAATCTCCTGCCTCCAGCATTGAAACAAAACCAGAACCAAGTTGCTATTTAGTCATACTCCAAACTAGCAGAAATTGTGTTTCGGCTTAATCCCAGGTTCTTTAAAGTACCTTACACCACTGAAGCCCTTCATCTGGAAGGGGTAATTCAATGGGTACTCCCACAGAGCGCAATTAGCTAAATTGGCAGCCGACTGCTCAGGCTCAAACTGCTGCAGGTCCTTTGCTGAACAGAACCTGCTTGTGTGGGTGCAAAAGCACATCCCCACTTTTCAGTTGCAATGCTGCAGTCCTCTGCTCACAAGGTGTAAGGTACAGTAGATACATGAAGGGAGAGAGGAGCAGAGG
This sequence comes from Vidua macroura, assembly GCF_024509145.1. Classification (NCBI taxonomy): domain Eukaryota; kingdom Metazoa; phylum Chordata; class Aves; order Passeriformes; family Viduidae; genus Vidua; species Vidua macroura. The sequence continues at coordinate 75,203,716 of NC_071572.1, read as the reverse complement.
TTTGAGCCTGTGTAGAGAAGGACAAAAGAACGTGTCACTTATATGTATGGGCTACCAACCTTAACAGCAGAAAAAGGTACATCTGGCCTGTAAAAGAGGGAAATGCCAGGTTCACGTGGTTTTCTGTATTACATAACAAGAGCTCCTTTCTCATCTGGATGGGAGATTCATATCCCAGTAACATTGTATAAATTCTGGTTAATTCTCTAGCAACAGTATTAATTTCAACAATTGCCTTGACAAAGTAAAGCTGAACCATATCAATCACCTATACAAGTCATACATACTATGCCTTGTCTTTCAGCTTTAAAATGAGCAGCTTATGATTTTTGGGGTTATTTCAAGATGCAGTCTTTGCAGAACAATTGCAGAGGATGCCTGCTGCAGTTTACCTGTGCCGCTTCGTATGTTTTGTGTCTGCTGCAAGGGTAAGGAGATAGCCAGAACTCTGCTGGCAGGTGTCCTTCTGCAAAAACAGATATTATTGCTAAAACAGTCCTGGGGCTGAGAATGATTGTTCTGCATGTTATGGTTTGTTACTCCATGTACTATGGGAGTGTTCTGTGGAAATTGAGTGTTCCCTCATGGCTGTGTTATTCCTCTGGCTGCTCAGCTTGGGTTTTGTGCAGGTTTGGCAAGCATATGTAGCTGGAGGGAACATGTGGAGTAGCTGTTGTTCGAGTTTTGGAAGGTGGGCTGGAAAGAACTCACAGTTGTGTTTCTAGAGCCTGTGGAATTAAAAAATCAGGACTCTGTCTTTCCACAGAGCTGGTGATCTCTTCTGTTACCTTCACGCACCTGAATCACATCACCATGTGAAACAACTGCACAGGTAATTGGGCACTACCAAAACTGGTGGAGATGAAGATGCCTCCAGCCTCATACTTGCAGAAATGTTGGCATTAGTTCCTTAGAGGAAGAAAGTGCATGCCAGAAACAGCTCTTTCTGCTAGGATGCATTACACCTCTGTTAGGACTGCTGCTTCCTGTAACTCTGCTGTGTACCAGTAAGTTCTGCACACTGCAAACATGATTTGCCTTGCCAGCAAATCTTTTTAGGATCAAGCTGTAAGATGATTTGGAGCACTTCATATGCATTACAGCTTGTGGGAATACACTCCTCGTTTACAATATCGGCAGTGACAAAAAAGGTGCAGATGTAGTTCCAGTGATGCAGAGAATACCACTTAAACAGAAGAAATTGGGTCTGGTACAGATTATGTAGACCAGGATTTTATTCCGTAGTTCACTGGGTTCCAGCTGTCCCACAGGTAAAATACCAAGAGCAGTGGAAACCTCATTCCTTGCTCTCCATGTCAATGTGGCCTGCAGGGATTTTATAAGCTACATGTTTCTTCTGAGTGATCCATGAGCAAGGGCTCACAGCCCCAGTTGTCTCTCTAGCGCAGATAAAGGTAATAATCTTTGCTTTAATAGGCTCTTCCCTACGGGCATATGTAAGCATATTTAGCTATCTAACTGCATCGCATGACTCGAGGGCTGAGCTAACAGGGTTTCAGAAATTTTCAGTCAAGCATTGCCACACAGCATATTGGCTGATACTGAATAGTCATGAGGCATGAATGACTCTAAATCATTGCAATTGGACATTAAAATAAAAGGAAAAAAAAAAAAAACTTAAAACCCCCAACAACAAAAAAACAATAACAAAAAACCCGAGAAACCTCAGTCCTAAGTCTTTTCATACCTGTGAGGGCCATGTAGTCTTCATGCTGTCCAAACTTTTGAAGAGTATCCTCAGGTCCTATCTGAGAATCTCTTTCATAACTCAGCTAGAATTAATTTCTCATACTTGACAAAAGTCCATCTGCTGTCTAGCAGCTGGAGAGTGTCCAGACCATTAAATCTTTTACAAATTACAACACTGGGACTTCTGCTTTAGGGGAGCCCCAAGATCCAGCTAAGTCATTGCTTAGATACTAGAGAAAGACCAGAAAAGAAACTAAATCCCCAGTGTCCCTCTGGCTGCCTGGGGCTGAGGGACTCCCTCTAACAGTAGCTGCATTCCTGCTCTTTTTACATAGGACATCGGGAATGCAGCTCCTGATACAGCAGACATCAATGATCTCACTTCCTGGAAGCTGCTTACTTGCCTGTTTGGAATTGCTGCAGGTTTTTAGACACCTAACTGCCTGTGGCAATAAGGTCTGTCTTTGGATGATGACCTCTGAAAAATTATGTCTCTGAGGAAACCACAAGATTTGGTAGTGTTTGTTAGCACTACCTTGCTGAAGGTCAATAGCAGGGAGATCACAGCTGTTGCTCTTACAGACAGCAGCTTTCTGCAAGCCAGTCCCAGAGTCTCCACAGCAAAATCCTGCCTGTCCTAAAGCGTCTCTGAAGGAGCAGGGCATGACATGTGACTCCTTTTCCAAAGAATTATTAGTGAGGACTGCCACAAGCTCAACTTTTTTCACCTACAGCAGCCTTTGATGGGTTGGCATGGAAAGGTTTTAGGTTATATTCAGGTAAGTAAACAGAACTGTTGGGTTGAGAAGAACTGAAAAATATCTTCATTCTGGTGTGAGAGCCCTGATAATTGCCACTATTATCCACCCTCCAATGTTAGCCAGCACCTTTTCAGTCGGCTTAATGGTTCCCCACCCCTCTGATGGTTTCAAGAACAGTCTTGCCCATCCTTAGCCACTTGATGGTTGCAAAAGGAGAGGGTGGGGGCTGTGCCAAGACTATATGACTCACCATCCAAAAGGCCTTATCTTTCCCCAGATCATGCTGGCCACGTGATGTGGTTCAACGCCAGGCAGCAAAGAAGCACGATGCAGCCACTCAACTTGATCACTCACCACCAATGGGGGAGAGAATCAGAAGACCAAAAGTGAGAAAACTCGTGGATTGAGATAAAAACAGTTTAATAGGTAAAGCAAAAGCCGCACACACAAAGGAAAACAAGGAATTAATTCACCCCTTCCTATAGGCAGGCCACCTCCAGGACAACAGAGGCCCATGCTGTGTAATGATTATTAGAAAGACAAAGGCCATCACTTTGGATGTCCCCCTCTTCCTCCCCCCAGTTTTCTACACTGAGCCCAATGCCATATGATATGGAATATCCACTTGGTCGGTTGGGGTCAGTCGTCCCAGCTGTGTCTCCTCCTAACTCCTTGTACACCCCCAGGCTTCTCGCTGTCAGGGAGATAATGAGAAGCAGAAAAGGCCTTGACACTGTGCAAGCCCTGCTCAGCAGTAATGAAAATATCTCTGTATTATCAACTCCACTCTCAGCACAAATCCAAAACACAGCTCCATCCTAGATACTGTGAAGAAAATTGAACACCGCCAAAGTCAGCACACCATACAGTTTACAGTAGAGTCAAAGAGTGTCTGCATGAGTGGGAGAGGGAACAAACAGCTGTGAAGCACAGGGACATAAATTGGCTTTGTCAACAGAAGACCATGCCTCTTATTACTCTAGTCACAGAAATCACTGCCTTCATTTTATGCCCTTTTTTTTAACCATGGCAGCTACTTCATTGAATTAAGAGAAATTCGTTGTCATCATCAAAGAGTGATAGGAAACCTGTGACTCAGGGAACCGGAGGCCTGTTATTACATGTACTTTGCTACACACATCTGGTTCTAGGTACTTAGGCACTTACATAGTCAAGTTTAGAAATTACAGTACCTCCATGACAGTCCCCATATTCAATACTGCTGGATATGGAAAATTCTTAAGGTAGGTAATAGTTACTCACCTGTTTCTTTGACTTATCTGGCATTGCCAAGGGCCATGAAGCTGATCCATTAATAATACAGAAAAATTTCCGTTTATATTTTCAGCATCAAATAACAATGCATACGGCTGCTATGGCTATTTATGTTTCATCTGGTTTTTATATTGCAATGCTCTATTGCAGTGGGAAAAAAGAGATATATAAAAATACATAATGCATCTTAAAAAGTACTCTTTTTTTATTTGCCAGATTGAATGCACTGTTAGGTTTCCTCAGGGGGAAGCACAGAAAGATACAGACTACAAGGACGAGCTTATAAGATCATCTTACCAGCCTTTCTGCAAGCTACTTGTCACAATTCCCTTCATTAGACACTTCATCACTTCATCTCATGGCTGATATACAGAACTGATGGTTTACACTTCAAATGGATAACTGGCACGTGGCAGTAACTTTGCCAACTTCAGTTAAAGGTACGTGACCAGCACCTCTCCACACAGCCCCTGGCTTCATGTATTATGTGCACACAACTGTACAGTGATACATAAAAATGAGATTCCCAAAGGAATCTGTGCTTCCCCTTAAACAAGTTACAAGATCCATAATTAAGAAGACCCAGGGCATAAGCTGGGTAGCCAGATCTTGGGCTTTGCTATAAGGGAGCTTGGTTGTCTGTGCCAATCAAGAAAGGAATGTGTGTGTGCACGTGTACGGGCACAGAAATGAAGGGCTCTGTGTGCGTGTACCTGGGCAAACGGGTCTCTGCACAGCTGCATGTCTGCAGGCACACATCTGGATGCCAAAACAGGTTTTAGCTACAAGGTGTCCCTGAGGTGGCCAGCACACCAATAACAAAGGGAGAGATGAGAATAAGATTTGATTCCTGGCTGCCCAAGTACCCCACATCCACAGTGCTTAGGAATGATAAAGATGATGGCTGGCAGCAGTTGGGAAAGGAGCCCCCATAGTGGCTGAGTGGTGCAAATTACAGCCATCAGCTGTCTTTGAGCCTGGATATTCCACATTGCCAGGATAGCTGTGGTAAAAGTCTACTTTGTGCTGGGCAATGAAGCCCACTGTCTGCTGGACACTGCAGGTCCCCCCGCCTTTGCCAAAGACTCCTCCATCCTCGCTGGTCACAATTGTGTAAGCGTTCTGCCCTGCTCCATAGTGCTGACAGGGGGCAGGCATGGTTTGGATGTTGCCAGCTGTGGTGATGGGGTAGCCCTGGTGGAATTTGGGGTGCACGTCCAGGTAAGTACCACTCTGGAAGCCACTCTGAAAGGGAAAGGCAGAGAGTCAGAACACATAGCTTCTCCACTGGTGTCCACAGGCCTAACATGTACTGGGGCTCTGCCCCTTCACATTTCATATTGTCTATGGACCAGCAGCAATGGCATGGAGGGGAAGAAGAACTATGTTCTCATAGCTCAGGGGTGGATACACAATCATATATATATATATATATATATATATATATATATATATATATATATATATATATATATATAATCATATACACATAAGAGGAAAACAGCTTTTCCCTGGAAACACTTCTGTGGTATAGCCAGCCCACTGCTGGGCTACCACCAATACACATGGTGTGGTGCCAAGTCTGTGCCCCTGTGCTGAGCAAACCAGAAGGCCAGGTACACTCACACTCAAGTTGCCCCCATGGAGGAAATATGGGACTGATCTGCCCAGACGGAAGAGCCATGATGAGCCATGTGCTGTGTTCTTACTTGTGTGAGACACTGAGCACGTTCGCTCCACAGGCTCTGCTTCTGGCACCTTTTCAGCTTCATCCTCCGGTTCTGGAACCAAGTCTTCACCTGGGAGGGGAAGGGAAAGCAAAGAAAATGTCAGCAAAGGAGAGGGAAGAACAAATGTAACTAAATTCACAAGCAGGAAGAACCAGAGGGAGTGACCAGATGGCAGAGATACATGGGCAGCAGCAGATAAAAGCCTTTAAGAACTCCTGGGGGGGTGTTGCCAAGGGGAGAGGTCTGTCTAGCAGCCTCAGCAGGTGGCTAGTGCAACTGTGTGGTGGGGGAGGGGGTGGCTCGGTGTCAAGAGACAGTGATAGTTGGGACGAATTGACTCATTCCAAACATGGAGGTGAATGACTGGTGTAAATCAGATCCACCGGCACCTCTACAAGCCCCCTGCACTACAGGCAAACTTCTAAGACGCCGTTTCTGCATATTTGCGAATAGAGAAGGGACAGATCTGCTCCTTGTCCCCAGCAGTTCCCAAATTCAAAGCTCCTTGCTGGGGCGAATTCCAGGGCCATTTACCCCCGGGCTGTGTCTGCACTGTGAAAGCAGCTTTTGCAGGGATGTGGATTGAAGAAAGAGCAGACTGTCCCACCTGCCTTGTTCCTGACAGAACCAGTTTAGTCTGTGCTGTACGTGTGCACTTACAATGCACATATAACCTTTTTAGTCCCAGGGCATCCCGGCCATCATGCCCAGCTCTGAGATTCAAATTTCAGGAAGATTTTGGACTTGTAACTGCAAGCTCTTGTGCCCATCGCCCAGCCTCCCCTGCTTTAGTAAGGCATCACTGGGTAAGGCATCATTTCACTACACGCAACCTACCTGGAGATCAGCAGAGACCCTAAAGGGCAGTGATGTGTGAACCTAGCAGCAACCAGGGGGAGGAGGGAACGGTGTCAAGCAGCCAGGCAGTGCTGAGTGTGGAGCATTATTAGATACTGGACAAGATAAGACCTGGGAGACACTAGCAAGAGCTTTCAGCAAGTCGCAGCAGCCCTGTGATTCAGCGAACAGGGTTTCTGAGAAGTTCACAGCCCATGAAAAAAATCTGTGAAGTGCTGTCAAGCCCAGGGTAGACTGTGGCGAACAACATATTCATCACTGGGTTTGCAATTCTACTACGGGTGCTGGCAACAGAACCCTTAACTGACCCCCGACTTGGGAGGCCCAAATGAGGTGCCACTGACCCCTCTATCTGCAAAAGTGCTTCTGATCTCTGGGCATGAATAAGCAGGGGAGCAACTGTTAGCTTGCCTCAGTCCCTGCTGGGGACTCATCTTTCCATCCTGGCACTCCCTTAAGTGACCACTCAGCCACTGTGAGATCAATATACTGTGGGTCAAAGTCTGTGTTCACCTGCTTGTAGGTGAGCCCCAGGGCAACAGCCAGCTCCCGGATCTGCTGGGGGCTGAGGTACTTCTGGCTCTGGAAGCGCTGGTGCAGGGTTAGCAGCTGCTCCTTGGAGAAAGCTGTCCGGCTCTTGGTCTTCCTGATCCCCTCCACACCATATTCTTTGCCTTTCTGAGACTTAGCTGTAGGCTGTGGGGATGAGGATGAGGAATGTGGACTGGTAGCTGAATCTGGTGTGAATTGGCTGAAATTCCCAGAACTGGATGAAGCTGGGGATACTTCTATAAATAAAAAGAAAATGAGAAGAGGTGTAAGAGAAAATGTTTAGCTTTCTCCCTGCCTGCTGTAGAGCTCCTTGCCTACCAGACAGGAGCTTTCTTGAAGCAAAGGCTCCTGTGACCCTCCTTTCGTCATGGATCTGAGAGCACAGATATGTGCACTGAGAGCGAGCAGCTTCCCAGCTCAGTCCCTTCTGGGATGTTTATGACTCCCTTTTGCCAGGCAGAAAAGGCAGGGCAGGGAGTGGTGCTAGAGCTTGGTGCACATTGGTTCACAGTGAGCTCTCCTCCTCCAGATGGCCTCAATAATATTTCAGTCTGACTGTGGTGTAAAAAGGCCTTGTCATGACTGCAAGCATAGCTCTGGGTGGCTGGGTGGGTTCCCCAGAACTGCCTGCCCAGCAATACCAAGGCACTCAAGAGAGACAAAAAAACCTCTGACCAGGGTGTGCGGTGGGGCAGAGCAGCCAGTGCTCACAGTGAGGGCAGCAGGTGGAGAACATCAGGCATTGGATATTGGCTCAGTCCTGTTTGACTTTGTCTCCCACCACAGGCCATGCCACTGCTGGAGACACTGTAGGTGGAAGGACCTATTTGTCTGAGAGAGGCTTTTAGTGAGAGAATGATGAAGGAGAGAAATTTCACATGAAAAAGGAGAGAGAGAGGAAAGGTGGATGTGTGAAACAGGTGAAAGGAGGCAGCAGTCCTGCACCAGAAACATAGGAGACAAAATACAAGAGTGCAGAGGAAGGCATTCAAGCCCTTCTCATTTGTCCTGGTACATGTCTTAAGGGATCTCTGTGGATGGCAAAATTGAGATAAAGACCTAAGGGAAAAGTTTCCTGAACAATCTGGGCTCCTAGTGAAGACAAAACCTGCCAAGATGTAAAGTCACTCAGGCTGCAGCAATAAGAAAACGTGTCACATGCCAGATTACTGGGGTCTGAGAGAGGCTGAGACCTTCTCAGGGCAACCTGACTGGTCAAAGGGCTGTGATACCAGTCATTCCTCTTTCCCTTAACTATAATGATGAATCTGCCCATCCCTCCCTCCTCCAGCTACTCCTCTACAAACTATCCTGCATGGTCCATCCCCTCTCCTCCTACTGGAAGTGCAGTGAATGAGGCAGTGCCATTTCAGTACACACCTTCTGACTACTGAGCCCAACCAATGTCTCCCAACCTCCTTACCAGTCACCCTGAGAGCTGTGACACTGAGACACCCTCCTCAATCACCAGAACATATGTCCAGAGCAAAGTACTGATGTCCCCTGGAGGAATGGGCTTCCCAGCCATCCTACAAAACCTTTCCTTCTTCTGTCCTAAGCTAAGAGTCTACTAAGCAATCACTCAAAAGCCTTCGACTCCTTTTGGACCTCAGAAAGGAGGCCACATCTGTGGTAGTGTTCCCCTTGTTATTCTCCTTACAGAGGCATTCCTGTCTCTGTGGTGCCTGCCATTGAAGGCCTGCCTGCTCTGGGCCATTTGCTATCCCTAGGAGATGACACCACCCAGAGCAGGGGCTGGGTGAACAGCCAGGGATGTAGTGGGGCAGGTTTCCAGCGCTGGAGAGCGAGGCCATGAGGATTGCAAAGGGATTCTGTCTGCAAGCAGAAAGAGGCTGTCAGCAATAGAGGTGCAAGGGCCTGCGGTGTTATGTGCATGGGGGTAGACTGCAGAGCCTTCAGGAAGCTGAACATCAGTGACCTGGCTGCATGGCAAGCTAAAACTTCGTGTGGTATCACAGGATGCTTGGCCCCTACAGGCTGTGCAGTAAAAAGTTTATAGGGAGAAAATGAGTATGCTGGGAACATGGGCCTGGAAAACAGGAAAGTCTCCTGTTAGACAGGAACCACAGTGAGACACTGTAGAACTAAAGCTCCCCCAGGTTGCTGCTTGACCTGTCATCCCAAAGCCCCATGAAATGTATCATGTGCAGCTCAAGCTCAGGACAAAAGTGCTCCCTCTCCCATGAGAAGAGAGTAAAGGAGAGAGGAAGCGAGAAACAAACAACAGTGCAACAGACATGAACATGAAAGCCTGTGACAGACCCACTCCCACAAGGTCCTGACATCTGTAGGCTTTGACTTCCACAACAGGGCTCTCTCTGAGAGAGGTATGAGGGGAGAGTCTTTGAAGATGGGGTTAAAGTCTATATACCAAACCCAACGGGGGCACACAAGAGTCCATCTGCCTGCTGCCTTTGTCAGGCAGGCAGCATGCAGAGAGCCTACGTGGCAGGTAGCCACATGCCGAGTAGCCATAGTCACTCTGCCTGAGCCTGTAGCTTTCCATAGTAAATGACAGCTTGAAAGTGGCACCCCAAAACCTAGCTCTCCTCCCACCCACTTACCTTGCTAGGGTGTTGCCCTGCTGACCATAATGTGAGGCTGGGAGAAAACCTGCTCTTATCAGCTCTTCTATTGCCCCTCACTGGAGTGGGAGAGGAATGACAGGAACAGAAAATGTCACTGTGGTGAGGCCTGGGACTTTTTGGTTAAAAAGGGAAAGGTGAAGCAACAAGAGCACACAAAGAAGAGGGAAAATAGAGGAAAATGGCAAAATGAAAGAAGTAGTGTGAGTAACAATGCTCGATTTAAAGGAGCAGATCTCCCAGCACCCAGGCCTTGGCTCATGATTAACAAGTACATAAAATGTGCAAGGAGTTTGTAAGGGGACGAGGGATACCACAAGCAGTATCTCCAGGATCTGTTTTTCTCGATGGCACACATGACAGCAATTAACTAAAAGGAGGCCCAGACATTCCCGAACCAAGAACCATGAACTTCCATAAGACCAAGTTGTCACTCTTCCCCTTCAGCCTGGAGCACAAACCTGACAGTGCCTCGACTCTTGAAGGCTCTTTTGAGGTTTAGGAAACCGGTTGGCAGTCACCCAAGAAAAGCAGCATGGAAAAGTGCTGTGACTGGCCAAGGTCACCCCTCCTCCTTGCCTACCACACCGCAGTTGCCTAGGTCACACACTAGGAAGCCAAGGCAAGGAAAGAGAAAAATCCGCTACAAGTCGTTTGAGCCTGACCTGGGAGCAGAGTTATCCTGGGGATCAGCTCCAGGACTCAGCTGCAAGGCCTTACCTGCTGTGTGCCTCCTCCCCGCTGCCTCCGGAGAGTGCCTGGCCGCGGCGTTTCCCGCGGGCCCAGCCGCCGTGGGCGCTTGTCCTGCGTCCCCCGCCGCGTTCCAGTAGAGCTCCAGGTACCCCCTGGCAGCCCCGCCGGGGTGCGCGGGGTACGGGGGCAGCGCCAAGTGCGCGCACATGGGGAGCGGCCGGAGGGGCGGATCGCCCCCCTCACACCAGCAGTCACCTCCGCCTGGGGGGCAGGTCTCACCGCCGAGCCGAGGCAGCCCCGGAGCGCAGACAGGCCTTTATAGCCGGCCATTCCCTGCCTGGGACCGCAATATTCACCGCGGCCCGCTCCTCCGGGCTCTTTGTCATGTTAAAGAGCCTGATCGGTGGGGTGGGGACGGAGCAGGGGGGAGGGAAAGCGGCACTTGGAATGGCATCAGAGCTGAAATATGTCCCCTCTGAATTCTTCCCATTCTGCAGGTTCCTCGGTCACACCTGAGTAGGGTCTGACCCAGAGCCCCAGGACAACTCCTCCTGTTTGCTTCTGTGGGCTCCGCTGAGCTTGTCGCGGCTCAAGATCCCGTGAGCGCGGATGTCCCGTACAAGACGGCCGTTCACTGCATTGCGAGAGCACATCCCGGCCAGTCTCCACCACGGGGGAGTGCGCAGCAGCTAAATCTGGTGCTGAGCTGCTCCGTACCGTGCCGGCCAAACCCACACCCTGCCCTGGGGAGGGTTCTGAGACCTTTACTTTGTGGCTTGTGTCACTCTGACACCTCCCCAAGACCCACAGACACCCCCTACTGACCTGGCAGCACTTCCCATACTCTTGGTACAGAGATGGGAGAGGGGGGAAAATGAGTAAGAATTAGAGCTGGGGATAGAGCTTTTTTTTTTTTTCCGGTTTTTTTTTTCCTTTTTTAACTGAGAAGGGATTTCCTTCATACAGGCCTTCGAGGGAGCCAGCTGAAAGTGTGTTTGGCCCATCTTCAACAAGCCTGTGCCAGAGCAAACTCAGAAATACTGGGCAAGTCACATCCAACACCAGATCTCACTTTGCAGAGCAGGCTCAGAAATCTCAGCTGGCTGGTCTCCAGGGGGACAACCAGCGAAGGCATTTTCACTGTGGAGCTAGGAGAAGATCTACTGTATGTAAGGTCCACAGCTAACAGATTTTCTTGCCCATGGCCTTTCAAAAACACATCCTTTTATTTGTGTAGCCTTGGCTGTGGCCTTTGCTAGGCTGCTGCATTATGTTGGTTGGAATAAAGGAGATTAAGAGTTTCCTTTAAGACAGGGTTAGCTGATGTTTCCTGACATATGGCCTACCCAAGGGGGACAGGCACCTGCAGAGCTGTTCATTAAATAGCTAAAGGTAAGTGAGTGACATACAGAATTCAGCTGTCAGCCTGCAGATTGGGCTTGTTTCAGTCCCCTCTCATCAGCAGGTTTTGGTCTACCTGTATTTAGTAAATTTTATTGGTTCAATTTCAAAAGACATTGTCAGTTTTTCACTAATGTCCATTTCTCAATAGAGAGATAGGAGTCCCAGAGTTAATTAAAATACTTCTTGCTAGAACCAGCCCTGCTTTGGCACCAGGACACATGCATGCCTCCTGTCAGAAGCTCAGAGCTGAAGTGTACACAGAAGTGTAAAATGATTTCAAATGGACAGTCCTTTCACTCCTCTGTACCTCATTACTTCACAAATGCTTGTTGCTGCTTTCATCCCAAGCCTGTGCTCATCCCAAGCATCCCAGTACCTGCCAAGAGGACAGAGAGGGGCACCTGCTTGCTGTCAGTTCTCAAGTATCAGCAGGGAGAAGATACAGACAGATGGGGGAAAGCAACAGAAATAGGAAGTAGAATTTAGATCAGTTTAAAAGGACATAGAACACCACTTCTACCAGGACTTGTGCTGCTGCTCTGTGCCCCATGGCAGGTCACTAGTCCTGGCTTCCCTGTCTGTAGAGACACTTTCCTATGAGGTGCAGACTGGAGGGAACTAGGGACCTGGCTAAAGTCGCTTTAACTTGGCACTGAGTTTTATGTTTTCTGTTTGCGTGAAACATTTTTTACTTTACAAACTGCAGGGCTTGACATATCTCTGCACAAGAACAGCACGTTTTTATGTTAAATTTACTTGAAAAAAACTTAAAGCAAAAAAAGTGCTTTTAAGCATATCTGACTCAATAGAAACCCAAGAATATCCTGAATATGTCAATCATGCTGCAGCAGCCTCTACAATTTGCTTTGGCTCATGTCTCCTTTCTGAATCATTCTACATTTCAGAGCTGCAGTGCCACAAGAGCTGAGATCACTGTCCCTCATATCTGCCCTCAAGCCCTAGCTAATTAAGCACCAGTTACATGTACAGAGCTTGGGACCCCACTGGGCAGCTCTAGTGGCACCAGTCAAAGAGGATGTTATGCTCTCCTTCCTTATTACTCATGCCTTGCCTGTTACCGTATATTGGTGTTCAAATTTGCATGGCCTTAGGTGCAGTTAGGATATGAAACCAAGGTAGCAGCCCTGGAAGGTATCAACATCTCTTTTAGGATTGTTGAACCTGAAGACCTGGCAGAAAACACGGTGTGGGTGCTGGTGTGGATGGCACTGGGGGTCTGTGTAGCTGCTGGGAGTTTCACTGGCTGAGCACTTCACACTTGATCTCATTGATTTCAGCTGCTTCTGAAGGTGTCTGCGATCTTTCCTACAAGGTGCCCAGAGGCCGTAATAAACCAGCTTAGTCACTTGCACTACAAAGTCCCTCTGAGCAGCAGCTGGGGAGAAGGGTGGTGTCACTCCTGCGGGCAGGAGGGGGACCGAGGGGCAGAGGAGTTGAGGGAACCTCAGAGCCTCACTCCCTGTGGTTTCAGAGCAGCAGCACCTCTGAGGGAGCTCCTTATGTCACCCACAAAACATGTGGCACAGATGTGGCTTGGCATCAAACCAAGCCTGGTTGGTCAGGAACTGTTTTGTTCCAGACCCGGCCCAAATACTCACTGTTATCTGACAATCCTGAGTATGGTTTCGGTTAATTATTCAAAGATTGTTAATATAGTTGTTTTAAGAAAAAGGCATTGATAGTACTGTTTCATAATATTTCTCCTTTTCTTTTTTTAAGCCTCAAACAAATGCCCTGCTTTGTTTAAACATTTGCAGGGTTGTTGTGATCGCTATTGATACTAATGGCTTAATCAAAAGACATTTTAAGAGCAAAATCCAGGAAAAATAATGCAGTTTGAAGGATAAGAAGCAAACTGGCTAAAACATTCCCAGATTGCAACATTACCTCTCTGTTCCCCCTTTAACCACTTCGTTCAGCATTTTAATTCTTTAATCATAAATTGAACTTGAATTTGCCTCTCTTAAAGCACCATACTTTTCTCAGAAGACTTTTCTTTTGGTGACTTACGATTTTCTACATTTTTTCTTTGCTTTCTGTGAGACTGTGCTGTAATCTAGTTAGATCCACGTGCTTGCCTGGTGTCACAATGACCTTGTACTCTTTATAAATATTGTTAACACGTCTGCAACAGAAAAGGGTTTTTTTTTCCCTGCTAATACACATGGCTTTGCTGAACTGAGAGTGGGCAGGGGAAAGGAGAATTTATTCCAAAAAAAATCATAAATGTGCTGCTACTTTCTAGGGGCTTTAGGTATGTCATACTGAGCTGAAAAATTCAGAAAGGGGTAAAATAACTTCCCATTGAGGGAATATAGCCAGATTTCATTTGGGTGATCATAAAAAGAAAAAAAAGGAAAAGGATTATTTTTTTTCTTTTTCCACTGTTCTCAGCCTAAGGCTGGTCAGAACAGGTACTTTGCTGTACATAGCAGCCATCCAGAGCCACAAAAAAAAGTTAAGATCCCTCAGGGCAGAAAGTTGTAAGGGGATCTATGGTAACACCTACCTAAAAAGACTGGGGGAGGGTCTAGAAAGCCTGCAAACCTTAAATAACATTCTTAAGTGTTTCCTAGCTTCCTTCAATTTTTCCTTCTGTAAATGTAATTTAGGACACAATTTCACATGTTAAGTGGTTTTGGTTCATGAAGTAAGGGAACAGAAGGCTCCTTCTCTTAAATTAATCAGAGTAATAAAAGTCCAACTTATTTTACTGTGCAAAATTTTTAGTAAGATCAGTGAAAGATAAAAATTAAAATCTATTCCACAGCCATAAATATGTGTATACATATACATTTAAACCCTCTTCCTCCCTCCCCTCCTCTTTTTTTTCTTCTTTTTTTTTTTTTCTAGTTTTTTTCTTTTTATCTGTGCAGTTAAAAAAATATTAAGGGTCAAGAAATGAATGGGCTTAGTTTCCAACAAAACAGTTTAGGACAAGCTGTTGATCATTATTGTGAGATAGATTTTTCTGCTCATACATCCTTCCTGGAGTCCTTCACACAGTCAGGCCCTCAAAGAGAAGTATAGTTTGACACTTACACCAGGAGGAAGATGAAACTGGAAAAAATGATCTGTCAGTGTTGCCAGCATTCCCACAGTCTCCTTGGTCTCATTTGTAGGCTTTTACTTCCCATTTGGCCAGAAAAAGGTGTGATCAGTGTAGGTAGAAGAGAAGGCCTGGACAATATTACCACATCTACCACTTTTAGTCTCATTCCAACATACATCTCTTGGAATGTAGTAGACTTGTCTGCTCTCACACATCCTTTATAAAGCCCAGTCTAGCTTCTCTCCCTTGTCTTCAGGTTTAAAAGGCACGTGTGGTTACTAGCCAAAGCAATTGCCCTGGCTGTATGGCTACAAGTTATGGCAGATACAACTAATTCTCATCCAGCCTGATGCTGCTGTGTGTTTCCCACTTCCCAAAGTGTCTGTCTGTGCCAGGCATGGGCCAGACATGAAATGGAAGGTGGAGTTTTCTCCCTATTCAATACGAGTTTTCACTTTGAAGAAATAAGTTTGCATATAAAATTACAGCAAGGCTTCACTCCAGAACCACCATGTCTAAATCCCCTGCAATAACGGATCTTAACTGCTGGTAATGTCATTTGTGGTATATTTTCTCCCAGAAAGGAGGGGAGGGTTTTTATAATGCTTAATTCTTTTTTGGTACTTGAACTGTTTCCTCTTCTCTTTAACAGA
Organism: Vidua macroura; assembly: GCF_024509145.1. NCBI lineage: Eukaryota > Metazoa > Chordata > Aves > Passeriformes > Viduidae > Vidua > Vidua macroura. The sequence continues at coordinate 75,188,401 of NC_071572.1, read as the reverse complement.
AGTCATGAGGATTTTTTATGGTGGTTATTGCCACAGTACCAAGCTGTCTGAAGTCTTGAAATCTCAAATCATGTTGAACCATTTTGCATCAAGCATAGCATTTTAATATAATTGTGCATATGGAGAAAACACTCCCCAACCACTAGAAAACTCATCTAGTTCTACAGAGAAGTGGTCCCTGCATGACATTCCCCATACTTGCTCCTAGGCAAATTTTCAAAAAAATTCCCACTTAAGTCTAATTTAGAAAACCGCAGGTCCCCATGGCTCCTCTGCCAGTTCAGCTGTCAATACCTGGGAGTACATCCCACTCATCCAACACTTTGATATTAGGTTTTGACCATAACATTTGAATTGGACTAGACTCAAGATATGTTTTCTGTGTTCCTTCCATGGTTTTCACTCATCTTGCTCCACGACCAGTGGGTCAGTGCACAGTCTCAAAAGGGAATGGTGAAAGGGTCTTCAATATCTTGTGAGGATGTGGTAGACAAGTAGAGGGTGAGCTGGCAGGGAAAGCTGCCCACAGAACAAGGCATAAAGAAACTGTTGGGACACCTCTGCAAGGGTGTAAGTTATAGAGAGAGCAGGTGATGGATTTTGGTGGGGGCGGGGGAAGAAAGTTAGAGGTTTCTCAGTTGCATTAAATGCAGACAAAAGCTGCCTTAAGGGGGTTATAGGCCCTGGAGTACTAAACCTTGAAGACCCTTTGACATATCTAAGGCTGGAAGAAGAATGTAGTGGTCTCCTTTTCCAGTCACCGGCTCTGGTATCTGGGATTCCACCAGCCCAAATGTGCCAGGAATTAAGTCTCCCCAGACAGAGATAACATAGCAGAGCTCTGATCAAGGGACTGATATCAAAGGAACAAATCTTTCAGCCCCGGGGATGAATCATCAGAGCAGTTTATTCCAAGCTTTTCTCCTCCTTTCAAGTATCAGGTTCAATTGCAGCAAGGGCAGCACAAAAGGCTTCCTCATTCTAGGTGCTGAAAAGGCAGGGAAAACACAACCAGGAGGAATGGAATTCACAGGTGATACAAGGCTGGGAGGGTGTTGCAAATACCACAGAGAACAAAGTGATGTAAAAGGAACCTATCTTGCTTGGCCAGGGAGGAAGAAGAAAAGATGGGGGCTGGTCATGCACCTGAGGAGAAAGGATCCCAAAGGTTAAATATTCAAAGGGAGATGTCTAGAAAGCACAGCATGGGAGGAAATGAAAAAAAAAAAAGGTAGGCAAAAGAGTTTGCCAGCTGAGGTATACCAAATTTAAACAACAGCAGTATTATTTTGCAGACATTCAAGCACTTGACAAAAATCCTTGTAATCTTATTTTCCTGAATGGGCAGACTGAGGCTGCATGTGGGCTCAGAAAAGGGCCTGTAATTGTAGAGCATTGGCCACTCCTTGGCTAAGCAGAAACAGCTTGTCATTGCAAGAAAACTGTGCTTAAAGCTAAAAGGCACTACTAATACTGCCCACAGTCATGGTGAGGCTACACAAAGAAGGTCACATTCTGTTTTGTATGCCCTGCAAAATGTGGGGATGAGGAGGAAAGAGAAGCCCCAGGGAAGAGCAGCAAGCACAGGAGTGTTATAAACCAGCTTCTCTCTGCCAAGCAAATATCAAACCAGAATTGCAGCATCTCAGCCTCTCTGCTTCTCAGCAATATGTGGATCTAATCTCTGTCACACGCAGGGGGAGATCTGTCTTGTCTGAAGGCATTCCCACTGCCTGTTCCACTCAAATTGTCCTACCTCCTACAAAGCAGGTGAGGACAGGTGGAAAGGGCTGAACTGAAAGGCACAATTCTGGGAACTCTGATGAGAGTAGATGAGGTTGTGTGTCACTTCAGCTCCACCAGTTATTCACAGTCATCTCACCTGAACAGAGATGAGCTGGAGGGCCAAACTAGGTCTGGTCCTCTGCCTCATCAGTGTTGGTTATGTCAACTGATCCTTCAACAGGTTTTCCTGGGACATCAGTCACATTACTGCTGGATCTCAATAAACTATGTTGTCAATGGGTCTGCTTCCCTTATGAAGCTGAATTAGCTCTGCAGGGAAAACAGGACCATTGACTCTGCAGAAAGATTATTTATATCTGAAGCCTGTAGCTCAGGTGCATGCCAGGAGCCACAGAACTGCTGCTGAGCTGTAGTCTGGCTTGGGCTGTGGTTTGGTGCTTAGGGATTTGGGTGGGAGGGAAAGAATTGCATGTTTTGCGGGGTGGTGGCATGGCACTCATATTTCAGAGTGCCCTGTGCTTTGTCATTACATGATTTACCCCTATGAGTTGTCAGGTGCCCTAAAAGATGCTTATTGATAATTACATTGCAGATGGATCTAAGCTTTGCAAGAATTGTGGGTGCAGGAGTGAATATCAGTCATACATTATATGTATACATATATATGTATACACACACACATGGCCTCTTTCAACCTTGAGGCATCTGGGAAACACATGCTGCCAGTGTGTTGCCACATAACCAGGCACGTTTCTGTGCCTGGAAAACAGGGTAACACAGAGTCAGCACACTCCAGTAAAACTGCACTCCTTAGCTTGTCTTTCCCCCAGGGCACTGTGCTGTAGCAGGAATGAGGCACCTCAGGAGCAAGGAAGAAATTCATGGCCCAAAGGTAATCAGCTTGTGGGGATGTAATGTTAAACTCATTGGGAAGGCAATGGAGTGGGGGGGGGAGGGTTTGGGGTTGGTGGCCTGTGAAAATCTCAGCATGAAAAAAGCAGGAAAGATTTTTTAAATTAAATTATGGTATTATTTTGGGAAAATACCACATAGTAGAAGGAAGGATCAAGTGTGTTCAAGGGCACAAGAAAATTGTTGAGGTACAAGAGAGGACCCAGAGATGGCCGGGTAATGCGAGCCTGTCTTCATCCATACTTTCAGTTTCCCCATCTCTGTGCTGTTTTGGCCCCTTTTTTTGTGATAACTGGGCCACTGATGTAGACAAATCACCCAAGACAGTGCTAGCAAGGAGCATTCAGTCTTTTCAACTCTAGTAATAGAGGCTTCCTTGGGCAAACACACAGCCTCAGGTCTCTGGCTGCTACTGGAAGAGACCTTGGTGCTGCATTGCACTCTTCCTGCAAGGCACCAAGTACATCAGAGGCAAATCACAGGCTCAGCAAGAATTTTGTGTCCCCTTTGCTACAGAGACCACTGAGAGTTTTGTGTAGAGACTAGGTCATTCAGGGGATCTGGGTGAAAACCTTGACTCTGTCTGTTGCAAAGCTGGGCTTGTGTGCATGGCTATATGGTTACAGTATTTCAGCTTTTGCCTTTAGTTTCCCTGCAGAAGAAAGGAATTTACAGATCTGTAAGCTGTGATCAAGGCTGCCAGAAGGCCTCCCTAGATGAGGCTGGGCATATGGACTCTTTGTACCTTTTCATGACACTACTGGCAAGAATCAAGCAAGCAGTGTTTGTACAACCAGAGTGCTCACACCCACAGCTCACACATCACACGTGTGTGATGGCTGTGCTCCAAAACCTTCCTGGAAGCCCCCAGTTCAGAGAGACTGGGAGCAGGGGCAATACAATTGCTTTAGCTCTCAGATCTTCCAGTCAGCTGGCCCTGAAGCTGCCCAGCACTTCCAGTCCTGCAGTGCTTTGCACTGTGCAGGGAGACTATAACCCCTTTCCCTTGTGTCCCTCTTTCACCTTCTTTCCCTTTCATGTCAGGCATGATAAGGAGATGAGGAACCACAGTCTGTGTTTTGCCTCTGCAGTGTCCTCCATGTCAGGGCACTGCACAAGCCAAGGTACCCAGTACCCTGCACACCCAGTGTGCACCACAGCTTCCCAGGAGCTTTGCATTTCCAAGGTCTCTATTTTTAAAGTGTCACTAATGTGCCCTGACCTTGCCTTCAGCAGGACAAAGCGTACTCTCTCAGCTCAGTTTAGTTAATAAAAAGGTTAAGTCCCAAGAAGGGACTTTTTTTCCTTAAGTCAAGGAAAAAAAATGAAACTATCTTTTCAAGAACCAACACTGTGCACTAAATCTTTGCTAAAGCCTAATTTCTAGTCAGCCCTGGTGACTGTGCTTTGGCTACTCTGTCCTCACATACACAGTCAGTCAGGAAGTGAACTTTCCAGTCACAAGGAAAAACGTTTCTCTTCCCTTACTTCTACTTTTTTTCCCCCATTTTAATTTTCTTATTTATTTCCTATTTTTTCCCCAATTATATTTGGAAAAAGAAATAAGAACTTGCTCACAGAAAAAGATGGCTCTAAACAATCTGCTTGGAAACATCAAAACTTTACACTAATATGACACTTTTAATTTTTGTGTGTGTGTGACTACAATATTGCAACACACACCATTACCTGTGGTCTACATATGATCAGTGTGAATGTCACCCTTGCATCAGAATGAGAAAAAGGAGGAGCACAAAGATGGTGTGGTACTGCTCCACAAAAGCTTTGCCTCTTTTACTAAATAAGGAAACATACTGGCAAGTATTTCTGTCAGCATTTCTGCATATCTTATGGATAAGTTTTTCTGAGATGGACAAGTCCCTGCAGGTTTCAGCACCAGTGGTGTCTACCCACACTGGGCTTTGCTGACATTGGCCTTGGCCAATTCTGTTGGGATCTTGTCTTGCACTACCAAACACAGGTAGGAAGATACCTCTGCTTTGTGCTTATGGCCAGGCTGCTTCTGATTTGCCACTGTGAGAGCTTCAGTCCAGCTGAGCCAGCTGTATCTTGCATGCCCATCAGTTTTACCTGCCTGTGGCACTTAAAAGGTCCTGTGCATTTTATCAGTTTCCACTGAGACCTTTATGCAGGTTGTTTTGAATGGCAGCTGTCAATAAATTCCAGCGGTTGATACTGTGTGTAAAATGTGTTGTTTGGTCATGTTTCTCTTTGGGTTCATGTGAAAAATCTCATTCTGCAGTCAGTTGTGCATACTATTTTCTGTTTTGCAGGATGTGAGTAACTTTCTGAAGATGTTGATTGCTCGCATCCTGTGGGGCAGTTGCAATCTAGTCTGTACGGATCTAAGACACAGACTTAAATGTGTTGCTTTCATAACCCAGAGAAAATATACCTATGGTGTGCTTAATTGAAATTGTCAAAGGCTACCCGTCATCTCTCACCACACCCAGCTCCCTCATTGTGGTGGTTGTTACAACTTGACGGTGCTGAATTTACCAAATCAAGTGCAATCTCTGTGCCAATATGATGCAACTACATGGCTGAAAAACTGCTGTGATGCAGCTGGAGATAGCAGCAGGACAGGTCCCTACTGAAAAAAAAACAAACACCCCACAGTTAATAAATACACGTGGGTGTAGAAACTTGGTAAGAAATAGCGAGGCAATATTTGTCCTTCCTGCTCTCCTCCAGCAGTGACTGTCAACCCGAGTGTAGCTCTGCACTTTTATTTGACAGTGTGAAGATCTCACTCAGATGGGCTTGAACTTTGATCACCGACTTCCCTCGGGCCATCCCTTTGCTAATGAAAATATCCAGGTGCAAGGAAGGGCAGTGTTTAGCCCAAGATCACCCAGCCGGTCAGCAGGAGAGTGGGATGCGAGCTGCTCCAAGTGCCTGCTCTGTCCAGGAGGTGGCACTGCCACCTTTGCTGCCTGGACCAGGCTCTTCTTGCACAAACACAGCCCGGCCACCAGTTCCTGTTCGAACCCCGCCTGCCAAGCACCACCCCGTGATAAAACCTAAGTCATCTACCCTGTCTGTGTGCTCTGCTTTCACCCTGATTGTCCCTTCTTCCAACAAGATTGCCCAGGTCAAAAGCCCACAGAAGACATTGCACACTGACACAACTTCTTGCTGCACCCAAAATGCCCAGCCACCTTTCCTTTCCTTATCTTGCCATTCCCCTTCCTTTCCTGTCTTTCCTTACCTCTTAGATCTGATCTGTCAGAAGTAAGTAGATGCTCCAAACATTTCCTGTGTTTTGTAGTATTGCTGTCTGTTTTTAACTTGCATATCCAAAATTTTTGCAAGTGCACTGGTGTTTTCCCAGCCTCCTCATCAGTGGCTATCAAGCTCTGCTTTATTCACAGGACAGAGAGACCCAGAGCACACCAAGTCCTATTTCTAGCTGCCGAAACAAGATTAGCCTTCAGCATGCCACTTATTCCAAAGCTGTCAGCATTTTTTGTTCATTCCCACCACCTCAGTGTGCTTGGCAGCCATCTCTGTATCCAGAGAACACTCTTGGATGGACATGAAAGAACTCTTTTGGAGGGAGCATGGTGACAAAAAGACAAAGGCTGCTGGGTGACAGCAAGTGCTGATCTGCACATTCTTGGTGGATATAGGCTAGAGTTTATTTACCTCATCTGCCTCATGGCTGACTGTTCCCAGCCCACCTTGCAGTCATGATGCCATGACTAAAAAGTGGGGTCTCACACCAAGACACCTAAATAGTTAGCTAAAACTACCTGATGGCCACTCCACCTCACTTCAAACAGCTCCACTCATAGCCACACCACTTTCAAGGATTCTCCTATAAAATGTCTTTTCAACCACCATTGCCTTCAGAGATCTGACCACTCTTCTCTCCATCTCTCTCCTTATCACATACAGCTCTCTCCTGTCTCCTGCTTTAACTGCCAGACACACTGCCAGCAAGTGACCCAATGCTCTGGGTATATGATAATCCTTCTGGCTACCTCACTACAGGGACCATTTCCTCACAGCCCTAGGACTCCATTCCAGAGTCACTCACTGTCTCTGCCACATCTTCTGCTGTGTTCATTGCTCAGTGCTTCACTCCATTCCATCCTTCCTTGGCTTCCTCTTACGCAGTTCCCTAAACATCATCTTCAGTATCAAATCAACCACCATCAAATCAATCCACCTGACTGCTGACTGCTCTGAGATGGCAGAAAGTGCTTGCTGGGCTTTGGGAGTGTAGTAGCCTTCCGCATGGACAGCCTCCCTTGTGTCCACATTCATGTAGCACCAGAGAAGGAAGGTAGGCAACTATTTGTGTGCCAGAAATCCACAATTCCAGTTGTGCCATCAGTCACTCTTCCACTGATTTGCAGCATCAGAGCATTGTAAAAAGACAGTGGCACAGCACAACTGTTTGCCCTGGCCATTGTGCAAGACAGCATCTTCAAACCTTTTTTTTTTTTTTTTTTTTTTTTTTTTTTGTGCAGCAAGTCTGGTAATTTTGAATGAAACTCATCCTAACTAAGGAAGGAGCTTCACAATGAATTCATGAATTCAAGTGCAAAAAGCATGTGTGCAAGAGCTGGAAAAAAGATAGGCTGTGGAGAAGGAGGATGGAAGCATTGCTTGGGTACAGAAGGACAAAATCAGAAAGGCCTTAGAGGCCAGCTAGAGGAGAAACTTATATGGAATAGGATGGGTGACAAAGGGATTGTGCAACTATCCCAGTAACCAGTCCAGGAAAATACAGGTCTGCTGAGGAATGAGGAGACAAAGTAGTGACCAGTGTCTCATCCTTAGATGAGGCTGAAGTAGCCAAAGCCTTCCTTGCTATAGTCTGTAGAAGCAAAGCCTGCTCCAAGATTTCCAAGCATATCATAATGGTTTGTAAAACTGAGGGACAGCAAGGAGTAGGGCAGCAGCAGGCTTGATACTACTTAGGGAAGTTAAATATATTACAGTGCATGAGATTGAATAGAATACATTTCAAGGGTGCTAGAACACTTCTGAAGCTGCTGAAAAAAATTGCCTGATGTGATTATGAGACCAGAGTTTTTCATGTGTCATCCCTGGCAATTGGAAAAGTGCTAATGTTGCACACAGCTCTGCAGACCAACTAGGATGAGTCAGTGAACCCCAGACCAACCATCCTTACCTCAGTGCTGTGTCCTCTTGTCACCCAGCGCCACATGCAACAAGGACAAGGATGTGGTTAGGAAAGGGTGGTGCTGATTTACCAAGGGCAAACTGACTGCCTTTTGAAATGAAAGGACTGGCTATGTGGATTAGGGGAGGGGGGGCTGATGTGATGCACTTTGACAGGAGTTACACTGTAGGCACAGCATTCTCCTTTGGAAGGAGCGGGAGGTATGGCAGCAAAACCACTACTCAGCATACTGGGAACTGGGAAGATGAAAAATATCCCAGTGACTGTGAATGATGCCATCAGCAGCTCCTCTAAACTCCAGGCTGGTGTCCTCTGACATTGCCCAAAGGCTGCCCTGAGCACCCTGACACATGGTAGAACACATCAGAAAGAGTAAGTGTTGCACCTACACAGGCTGGTTGTCCAACAAAATATTCTGTAGCACTGGACGTTTCTCTGGAAACAGAGAAAAAGCTTGACAGACTATACCAAGGCATAATTAATTGACCAAATTTTAGCAAATTTCCCCCAGCCTTTTCATGAGCAATAGCTGGAAACAAAAGAAGCATCCCCCATCTATTAACACCACATACTTCTGATGTTCTGCTGATGTTCTACGTCCACTGAATGTTGCTTTACTTGAGCATGTAATTTATAGAGATGCACTTGCCCATGAAATATTTGGCACCTTCAAGAGGCCGGAGGAGATGTCAATGGAAAATGCATAACCAGGGAGACAGAGTGAGGAAGAAAGTTTTTACACTAGTTTCAGCTTATGCATAATGGTTATCAGCTATTCCTTACAAACTATCCAACAGTGCATCTATCTAGGCAGAAGCTGCTGGGCCCACATGGCCACTGTTCTGGCCATGCTGGGACAGCCAACAGGATGCTTCAGTGCTGAGGGCAGGAGCTAAGAGAGCAGGCCATACAGGTTGCCTAGCATTTTTCTGTCCACTGGGGTGTGGAAGTGGCTAGAGCGATACTGGGATAGCTGGGTCAGACACTGTGAGGTAGAATGGCAAAGTGCAGCATGCCAATATCTGCTGGTTAATATGGATCTGGATTGGCTGGAGAAGAGACCCCACAGTAGCTATTCACCCATTTTCTGCCCCATGTGACAGGGTGCTTCAGAGAACGAGGCATTGTTGTTTCCTTACTGCAAAGAAGTGCCACATTCAGATTTCTGTCCCAGTCCACTGGGAATGAGGGCTTGGTATTACAAGCACAGACAGGAAAGATGGAAAGGAGGAAGCTTATGTCTCGGGTACTCAGGTGATCAAGCTAGAATGGGAAAACCCAGGTAGCAGGACTATTTTGGAGGAACAGTTGATTTTAACAGGCAAATAGAGATAAGGAGATGGGGTAGAGTCATAAGAAATTTCTCCAGTGTCAACACCTCCTCACAATTCACTCATAAAAACCCACCACCTGTCCCTCGTAAGCTTCCCTTAGAGACACCACTTCTCTTCACAATAAGCACAAGCTCAGGTGCTAAGCACTCATGTTCAGTCCCTCATCACCACTCAGACTCTGGAGTTCTGTAAGAAAAGCAATAAAAACTGTTCTGAGGGTTTCATATCTGTCCATCAAGGTTTAAGTGTGAATCAAGGGAGCAGACATAGGGGACATAATTTCAGATGATGTTGTTTTTAACAATGGGAGTGATAGTCTGGCTTAATCATAGAAATATCTTCTATCCCAACTGCACTTTTAACACCGTACTACCTTGAGCAAGCAATGGTATCTGTGCAACCAAAGTGTTCACGCCCACAAACCACACATCAGATAAGTTTTTATTTCATAAGAAAGACGTGGACTCTAATATGAATCTCAGCTGGGGTTTGCAGTGTTGGTGGGAAGCCACTTCAAACATGGTTTTCATGGCTGTGCTCCAAAAACCTTCCCAGGAGCACCCAGTTCAGAGTCCAGCAGCAGAAGCAGCATAAACCCTTTGGATCCATCTAGATCTTCCAGTCCTGCAGTCCTTTGCATTAGTATCAGGAGGAGATCATCCCTTTCCTTTGTGCTCCTCTTTCCTCACCTTGTCCTTCCCAGTCAGGCAAGATAAGGAGATGATGAGCCATGCTAGGCCTCCACAGTCTCCCTCAGAGGCCCGCACAAGCAAATGCACCCGGCGACTGCATATTGGGTACCAAGTGAGTGCATTTGGGACAATTCCCGTGTCCCTTTTGGCCTCCAGTCCAGAGAGGGCTGCCAGGGAACTGAGGCGTGTCCAAGCCTGGCCAGTTCAAGTTGCAGTGGCTGGTTCTGGCTCCTAAGAGCTGTCAACATTTCCAGGCATGAGTCCCATCCTTCCCTCCCTGTCAACCCTCTCTGCAGAATTCACTCCTTTAAGTCTTCCCATGAGCTTTAGATTTCCTCAGTCTCTATTTTTAAGGTTTCACTAATTTGTTTTGAGCCTGCCTTCAGCAGAACAAAACCTGTTAATAAAAATTAAGTCGCAGTCAAGGAAAAAAAATGAAACTATCTTTTCAAGAGCCAACTGTGTGCACTAAATCTTTGTTAAAGCTTAATTTCTAGTCAGTCCTGGTGTTTGTTCCTTTGGCTGCACTGTTCTCACACAGCCAGTCAGGAAGTGGATTTTCCAGTCACAAGGAAAAATGTTTCTCTCCCTTCATTTCTATTTTCCCCCCTATATTTGGTTTTGCTTGGTTTTCTTTTGTTTGTGTGGTTGGAAACACCAAAACCTTACACTAATGCAATGCTTTTAACTTTTTTGTGTATATGTGTGTGACCAGAGCATGACAACACACACCATTACCTGTGAACTACATATGATCAGTGTGAATGTCACCCTTGCATCAGAATGAGAAAAAGGAGGAGCACAAAGGTGGTGTGGTGCTGCTCCATCACTCCAAAAAAATTTGGTCTCTGGCACAAAATAAGGAAGCTGAACAGTATTCCTCTCAACACTTCGGCATGGATAAGTTTTTCTGAGATGGACAAGTCCCTGCAGGTTTCAGCACCAGTGGTGTCTGCCCACACTGGGCTTTGCTGACATTGGCCTTGGCCAATTCTGTTGGGATCTTGTCTTGCACTACCAAACACAGGTAGGAAGATACCTCTGCTTTGTGCTTATGGCCAGGCTGCTTCTGATTTGCCACTGTGAGAGCTTCAGTCCAGCTGAGCCAGCTGTATCTTGCATGCCCATCAGTTTTACCTGCCTGTGGCTCTCAAGAGGCATTTTTAGAGCCATCTTTCAAGCAAGCCAAACCCAATCTTTGTGGATCGAGAGGTGAGGTTGTACTGCGAAGAACACCGTGACTCTGACATAGCTATTTGTTTCAGCTGCAAAGATACTTCTGGACTCATGGTGGAGGTGACATCTCTATTTCTCTTTCTCTGAAGAACCAATGACCTCTTGCCTGTGATTCACAAGCTTCTGGAGTCCTATTGGGCTTTATTTTATTTTGTGTGTAGGTCAAGGGCCCATACTTTGGTTGTCTTCAGTCTTTCCCTTCTTCAATCTCTCACCTGCTTCTTTTAAAGTTCATATTTCTCTTTTAGATCCTGTTCCATCTTTTCATACTTATAAACATCTTACCTTCCTTACAGATCTTGGGTATTATTTTGTGTTTTTTTCTCTTCCCTATTTCTCCTGCTACATGGCTGTGTTCATGTCCCTCCACATTTTCACCTCTGCTCCTAGCTTTCACCCTCTCCTGGTTCTGCATCCTTATGCCTTCCTCAGTGGAAAATTATTCTGGTGACTTTCCTCTAAACCTTGAGGACTCTTTAGATCTTATACTGGACTCAAAGCAGAGTTATTAGCTTAAGACTTTCACTGTGGGTTTTGATCCATACCAGAGAAGAGAGCATTTTGCAAGAAATAAGCAGAGCAAAGGACTGGAAAAGCTAGTCCAGGCCCCAAATAATTTAATGCAACAAGATAATATGCAGTCTGAGTGACAATGGCACTTGGTGACAGGAATATAAAGGAAGCAATAAACATCTGAGTTTGTTTGTGATGGAGAATCAAATTTACTAATGGAAGGCAAATTTGTTCACGATGGAGAAGACTGAAAACCAGGACGAAACAGAGACCAGAGATGGAAAACCAGGGTGCTGTTTGATCAGGCTGATCACTACATGACCAGTTGCTAGTTCAGAACAGGATCTGCAGTGGTCCCACAATGCATGTCACAGTGACTGGTGCACCAGTATGACTGCCTTACACAAATCCATGTGACCTCTTGCTAAACAGAAAATGGTTGTGCAACATGAGCAGAAAACAGACTTAGCAGGTCAGTCATGTGTCTATCAGGCCTGCTGAAGCTTATGGAAAAGGAAGAGACAGTTCTTGTACACACTGTAATTTAGTGAGGTATAGCATAGAAACAAGATATATCAGAGCAAGTGGATTGCTTTACAGCCTGCCTCCAGCAGAAATGGAATACTTTCAAGTAACACCATTTAAATTGTGGTAGCAATATATATTTTAGGAGACAAAACCATATTCTTTCCTTGTCTGACAGCCTGAGTGCTGCCTTTTCCCAGCAGCATATTATGAAGACAACTGTCTCTTGTCTGGTAACTCACATTGTAAAGACAGAGCCAGACTAAGTGACAGACCAGACCCCAGGTTTTCCAGCAAGCATCTCACATATCTTCAGAGTCCTTCTAAAAGTGAAGAAAATGCTAGAATTGTGTCCTTGGTCTGATCTGCAGGAAGTCTAAAAAAAAAAATGCCAGAGAGACATAAATTTTCTGTGCAACAAAACGTGCATTTGATTTACCTGCTGGCAGGACCTTTCTCACAATGTGTACAGTGGGAGAAAAGGTTGTGGTGAGTCACTTCTTGATGCTGCTCCATTGTGGCCCATCACAATGACATTGGCAATGTGTCCACACTTTCTTTCCTCTCAAATGAAAGCAGTGATGGCACAGTCCCCCACCGAACTGGCAAATGTTCCTTCTTGAACCCTCAAAAAAGGGGTTAGTGACTTTGCATGGAGGTAAGACTGCAGTGTCCTGCCTGTGCTCTCACCCAGATAACTTCCCAAGGGAGAAGCTGCCCCATATCTCCCCAGTTACTGAGGTGTCTAGAATGTGTCCTCTTTTCAGAAATGAAAATCAAATAAAAAGATTTTTGCATTGGACATGGAGCAGGGAAATATACCTCCAATAAAATGTTGTTTGCTGGAGGTTTTTTTCCCATATTTCTTCTCACAGAAATAAACTGCTGTTCTTGGCTATTATGCAAAGACATTCATCAGAAATAACACAAGCAGAAAGCGACAAATGTTGGCAGTGATGCTGTGACACTTTATTGTGCTCCAGCCTGTAAAACAGCACTGAAACCTTTGACATGGCTGATATCACTTGGGACCCTTGGGGTTCTTCTCCTGTCCACTCAGCAGCAGTTTCATTCCAAGAACTCCCCAGTGATGCATTTCTGTGGGGTATTGTGGTGGCCACAAGAACTGCCTACATGCTCACTTGGATGCGATAAGCACTTTCAGCTGAAAACAGCCCATCCTCAAACCATTAAATTGCATTCAAACCATTTAATTGGAAACAGGTTTTCCTTTTGAAGCTTCCTTATAATTTTAAGAACTAACCAGATCTAAACCAAAGCCTTGTTCCCTAACCCAAATTTTATCACAAACACTACACAAAAGACTAATTTAGTGCTCAGTGAATCGCATGCTTTGGCCACAAAAGATTTTGTTCTCTGCTTCCACTTTTGATGAAGAACACTGAAACGTTAACAGTTAAGTTTGAGCTGGATATGCTTATGAGTTTGGATGGCTGGGCTTTATTTTTATAGTTGAGCTAGAATTGAAAAACAATCCTAGACAGATTAGCCCAGGGCACTCCCCAGATCCAAGGTTGGTTGCATACCAAGCTTAGCAAAACACAGGCATGAGCTAGGAACACACAGCAGCCGGAAACAGCAGCTTTCAGAAAGGTTTCATGGGATCGCTGCTCTGCTGAGCTTTTTCAGACTTTACATTGCTCCCTATCTTTTCCTTGTTTTAGGCTTTGAGCAGCCTGCTGCATACTGGAGTTATATTAGCCATATTCCTGCTCTAAGGTACTCTGGGGTCTGCCATCTTTTCCTTCCTTTCACGTAATCCCATCCTCTTCCACTGAAGGATATTTTGTTCACATATTTTTTGAGAGCAGCCCAGAGACCTGAGAGTGGTCCAAGGAATGCTGTAGTCCCTGAGCTATGGGATCAGCTCCTGGGGCAGTGGGGTTTTCTCTCCATCCCCCTGCTCCTTTCCAATATCCACTACTGAGTGTACATGGGTACGATCGCACAGGAGGACATGAAGGTCACATCCCAAACAGGGAGGAAAGCATCAGCTACAGGGGAAAGGGGTCCTCCTCCTCCCTCCTAGCAGAGAAGTTGAGGAGTGCAGTGGGAACAGAGCAGGGGCAGAAGTCTCAGGATCTTTAGCTCTGGGCAGGATTCATAACTTCCAGCCACTTCTCTCCCTTCCTGTTACACTGGGAAAGTATTTGCACACAAACAAAAAGGATTTGGGCAAACAAGAATCAGAGAAGCACATTTTTCAGTTTAAGAATTGATGAGAAATGGTAGTAAGGGAATTAAAGGTGATTTGCATAAAGGCTGAGCAAAATTATCACTTCCAGTAGGATAAACCAGCAAATCCAGTGTTCAGGTACCCAAAAAGGTTGCAAGGTAGATGGTGGTGACATTTGAGGGGGCAGTCCCAGTCTGTGATAAAGTAAGATAACACCTACAGAATAAAGGTAAAATCCAAATCAGATATTTATTTCATATTTTTTATTTCAAAACCAGGAAACAACCACATTAATAAGCATATAAAATCCATCCAAAATATTCACAATGCCGCTACAGAAAAAGAAAATAAAGATACCGTGTGAGAAAGGCCTACACATTTCGGTCCAAGCCAACACACATCTGATGCAAAGTACGGAATGCTCTTATGCACAGCTGTGGGGGGAAATTCCTAACATACAGATACCCATATAGAAATATCATGTCTGGATGTGCTGGAGGGTCAAAGGAAGGGCACAGAAATCTATGTAACTGAGCCAGAATATCAAAACTGGGAGAGATGTCTTACATAATACTTTCAAGAATAAATATCTGGAATGTAAGCCTAAATAAAAAGCTTGGGGAAACTGGATGTAATATGATTGCATTGTGCAAAGCTGGGGCATTTCAAATTTATTCACAGGAAGCATTTAACAGCAGCAAATTTAACTGATCTCTGCAACTGTTTCTCATTAGGGAAGGTAGAAATGCCATCACTAGTTACTGAAAATGTCAGACAGACCCCCCAGAAAATACATCAATGGGAATTTCTCTAACCTGCTCTGAAGCATTATGTTGGCAAGAAAGCTTGGGCTATCCATGCTACACAAGTCTTACTGTCATTCTAACCTTTCTAAGTCTTTCTTCCTTTTACCACCTCAGAATCCATGGGCCTGCCTCTCTTCTAGGCTATCCAGTAATGAATTCCAGCAGGATGACCCGAGTTCAACCACATCCAAAAACTGCAACTTGATCTCAGAAGAGCAGGAATTTAATTGGACATACCCTCTGTGCTACCTTTAGATATTTTGTGCAGGTCTGGAGAGACACAGGCCCGGAGCCTGTCACAGAACACTGCAGTGATTAAAGCTGCCCCTCCTTGACTGCAAGTGCACCCTAGGTGCAACTTTTTGCCTGCCTGACCTGAGCTGTGCTAGCTCGGCAGCAAGGCTGGGGGACACACAAACTCAATTGCCCAGCCGAATGACAAGCAAGGAGACCGACATTTACTGATGAACGATTACTGCCTGCCACATCCCTTTGAACAGAGGCACTGTAACAGAGCTGTACACATCTACAAAGCACACTGGTGAGCACCACAACATCATGCAGACCTTCCAGAGAGGATATATGGGGCAATAAACATCTGGCCTTCAACCAAGCAGGGGACTGAGCACTACAGACCTTTTGCACTGCTAAACCAGCAAATTCCAGTAGCTGTGGTGTCTAGTCCTGCATCTCTACTCTTATGAACTTACATGTACCACAACTGACCATTCCTGTGTCCAGGAGGGTCATGCTATATGCCTCTGTAATATTTATAGGAACAACTGCTAAGAAAATACAGCTTTGAAACGTAATTTTTTATCCTTGCACTCTCCTTTGAATGACAATCTGCAAATTTCAGAATTTATGACAGACTATAACAGAGAAGCCAAAAAGAAATAAAATTAAGAGAAGGCAGGAAAAATTACCCTCTGGTTTGCAATCACCATCCTCAATCATCCATAGAATGCTTAAAACCATGTCTGAAAATATAATCCAACAAAACCCATTGTAAGATGCAACATCACACTCTCATCAACACTTGAGAACAATTATTTAAAATAGCCACCAAAAATCCCTAATAACAGAGATTTTAATGCAGAAACATACCTCTTCCCACAAGTACACAACTCTTCAGATTTCTTTCCAGAGGGCACAAATAACTTCAAGGTGATGTGCATAATTGGCTCTGCTGTACATGCCACCTAAAATGCTCAATCTCCTTTTTAGTACATTTCTCCTTTACAGTCTTATTGCACCTCAAGTCTACAGCATCTTTTGTTAGATAGCTATTTCTCTTAAACATCTCCAATTTCTTTATCTGTACATTTTTGTACACCATTAAAAAAATAAATATTTACAAAGTGACATACAAATAAATAAACGGAAGTAAAAGTATGCTTTCAGTATGTCTATACAAAAAAATAAAAGAGCAGGAAAAAATATGCATGTGACTTGGTCCCCTTTTTCCTGAGGCTAAAAATAGTGTACACTGGATAGGAAAAACCAAGATGGCTTTTTGGTAAACTTGCTAAATTCCAGTGTAACACCATACACACGCACACAGAGTAGACTCAAAGGGCTGGGGACTTGTTTAGCAGGTCAACTTCAACTCACTACAAAAATAGTAATTAGATTCAAATACATAATGATCACTGTGTGCATAAGTATGTTAACCCCAAACAGCAATTTTATGGGAGAAAAGTAAAAATATTGCCAGCTCTTCTCTGTTCTCCTGATGTTTGCGGCAGGAAAGATGAGATTATTTTTGCAAGTGCCAGGTGCTTTCCAGTACAGCAGATCACCCGTATCTGATTTGCTTAATGCTGGCAAGCCTGGCAGAATGGGCGAGCATGTGGATGAAAAGGATATAGCAGCAATTGAGGAGGGGAAAAACGTCCCAGTTCTCATGGTTTTCTTTGCTCATTCCTTTAATGACTCTTTAAGCATGAACGAGTTAAAGAACGGGTGTGTCATGGATCTTAGGCAGCTGTTTTGTTCAGCTCCACCATGGGGGTCTTCTGGGGTGACGAGTCATTGTTTGCTCCTCGTCCTTCAAAGCCCCTAGAGATGTCTTCAAAAGTCCTGCCCTTGGTCTCTGGCACTTTGAAGAAGGTGAAGACAAAGAAGATGACCAAGAAAACAAGGAAGATGAGGAAGACATAGGAGCCACATAGTTTCTGCAGGGAGGACAAACACAAAAGGTTTTATTTTTCAAATTACATGTAAGGTCATTTGCTGTTGAGAGGTTAAAATCCCAACACCTTTCTCCAACAGTGCCCTTACTGACTTTTTTCTCATCACAGCATTTTTAAAATTGAAATTACATTCCTATGGGCTTCTAAAGGTCTTTAATCTTCCTGAGGGTGATCAAAAGTAATGCTTTTAAAGCAAAAGCCCTGATGTGCTAACTAAGATGGCTCTTCCAAATATTTGCAAGCTGCAACCAGTTAAGACAGCAGAATATAAGGTAAGCAACAGCCTCCAGTAACAATAGTAACACTGACTCAGACCTCTGGAAGACTCACCAGCCCTCTTCTCAAAGCCAGGACAACTTCCAGGAGAGGGTGAGTTATTAAATGTCATATAGTCATGTGTCAAAGTCTTCAAATATGCAGATTCTACTACTTTTCTGGACACCTATTCCAATCCTGCAGTGCTCTCACAGTGCTTTATAAACCAGGACTTACCTCTGCATAAGGGAAGAGCATTCCCACCAAGAAATTGGAGGTCCAGTTGGAACAACCAGCCACTGCCATGGCTGCAGGTCGTGGGCCCTGGCTGAAGAGCTCTGCCACAATGAACCATGGGATAGGGCCAGGACCAATCTCAAAAAGAGCCACAAAGCCAAAAGTGGCAACAATGCTGATGTATCTGATCCAGTCCACAATGTCCTGCAAGGGAACAAAATACGATCAGCACAATGCCATCTCCAGCGCCACAACTTTCTCAGCTGCACTGCAAACACTGTAGCAGTTCCCAGAGTTATAAAATTGCTTTCTCCATTGCACACTTGGCTCTAGCCCTGGCTCTTCCTGCCTACAGGGCAGCATTGCAGAGCAAAGCAGATGTGTTTTCTCATAGGTTCCTGCTGGGGTGAGCCTGGACAGTAACACTGATCACTCACCTTCAGAGCTAAAGCCACAGTCATAATAGCAGCACAGACAGCCATGCCAGCCAAACCAACTAAATGGAGGGTCCGGCGCCCTGCACGCTCCACCAGGAACAGCTGGAAAGGAGAAAGCGGAAGGAAAAAAAGTCCTTTACTTTGGCAGCAAAAGTAGGACAGACTTCCTTGCTTACTATCTCCTGCACCTCTTGCTCATCTGCCTGTAAACCTCAGAGATCATGGTGATCTCAGTGCAGGTCACCAGGCTGCTCCACTGTCAGCACAAGTTCTTCCACTCTGGTTCTTGCTACTGCTTTCTCTCATCACTCTTTTCCCCACATGCACTCCTTTTCCACCTTCTCTTTCATCTAAGATAACAACAACATCTCTTTCTGCCCACCTCTCCTCCCACCATGCCTTTGATGCACTCTGGTCTTTGTTCCCACAGGTCAGTGCATTGCCACCACCTGGCTACTTGTCTGTAGTCCCATCTGCCAGGGGCACGACCAGGCAGACATCAGCCCTGTTCCACTCACCGACACCACAGTGAAGACTGTGTTTACCACACCAGCTCCAATGGTGGCATAGATAGGCTGTGTGATACCAGCTCTTTCAAAAATCCCCGTGGAATAATAGAATACCTGGGAAGAGAAGTGAAAGTTGGACACAATCACAATTCCATGTTTGAGAGCATGTCCCTCATCCTCTGCCTAACTGCTTGCACATCCAGCAGGGAGCTTCTAAGCAGCACTCCACGCTATAAAACAGCATGCTTCCAGTCAAGGTTCATTCACTTGGTGCAAGGCCAGGGTACATGTGGGGAAAGTGAAAGCCATAATATCCACTTTCCATTTTAGCATTTTTGCCAGATGACGAAACAGTGACCTCCAGTCAAGGCACAAAGATGTTTTGGGATTTAAGAGTTCTCTCCACAGCAGTAGCAAGTGCAAGTTTAGCCAAAGATAAGGGAGGCCCAGAAGATGGGACAGCAAGATAACTCACAGCATTGATGCCTGAGAGCTGCTGGGAGAGCTGCAGCATGATGGCGATGATAATGGCTTGGCGGTAGTTTGGAGAACGGAAGAGTTCTGGCACAGTTGCTTTCTTTTCCTGGGACATTTTAGCACTTTCTTCTTTCATCTCCTGGATGTCTTGAGACACATCTCGATCACCACGGAGCTTCTGGAGAACTGGAGGGAAGAATCCAAAGAAGTGAGGTATGAGACATGCACCTACTGGCCACGGGAGCTGTGTGTGTCCCATCTGCTACTGCAGGGAGGGCACAGGAGGAAGACTGAACACCCTGAGTTGGTGTTGAGGCCTGCTGCATGGGAAAGGCCAAACCTCTGCTGGCAGCCTTGCTCTTCTTTTCAACCTAGAGGTCAGGGTGCTGTGAACAGCACAGAAACCAGGCCCAGGTCCTGTTCATGTTGATTGAGCTCCACACTTATGTTTGATCCTGAAATTCTGTTCACACTCTTGCTAGAGCTGACCCCAGCCCTCCAAGCTCCCTGTTAAATGCCAGCTATTTCCTGCCTTTCAAGAGGAGCTGGCAGAGTGGCAGCAGCTGGTCCTGCTACATCCCACCAGGCTAGGTGCCACTCCTCACATCTTGATCCCACCTGGAGCCTCTGTTGGGATGCCAGGTTTCTCATGCTTCCTGGCACTGGTGCAACCTAAAGGATGGGAAGGCAGGCCAGGCCTGATGCCCTCCAGGAGTCACACCCTAATTCACCACAGGCACCAGGATCAGTCCTGGCCTCCCACTCAAGTTCAGTGCAGGCTGGGAGCCAGAGCACTGCCCTGCCCCTCTGAGATGAGTTCTTACCTGCTTGGGCTTTCTCCTCCTCCATCTTGTTGATCAATAGGAAGCGGGGGCTTTCAGGGCAGAACAGAAGACCTATACACTGCACGATTGCTGGGAGGACCGTGAACCCCAAAAGCATTGGCCAAAGTCCTTCAGTGCCCATGATTGCCTCCAGTCCAAAGATCTACACCGAGAACAGAAGAGAAATAAGAGTGACTTCAAACACTTCAATTCCTCACCCCCACCCCAGTATGACAGGAGCCACACTCTGCACCTGATGGCAAGTAAAGCCCTCCTTGCCCTTTCCCAGCCCTCCTTCCCCCACCTGAGGGCAGGATCAGGTTTTACCAGGCCTACCTGAGCCACCAGGATGCCCACAACAATGCCCAGCTGGTTGAGGGTGCCGAAGGCTCCACGGACGCTGGTGGGTGAGACCTCGCTGATGTACATGGGCACAAAGCCGGTGCAGAGGCCACAGAAAGCACCAATAACAAAGCGGCCAATAATCAACATCTCCACTGCCTTTGCTGCCTTAGAGAAGGCCATGAGAAGGCCACCGGTAAAGGCCAAGACATTCACCAGCAGCATGGAGTTCCTCCTGCCAGGGTAAAGATGTCAAGACTGAGCTTAAACTGGCAATACAGCAGGAAAATCACTGGGAGTGGGGGTAAAGGTAAACCTGCCCATGATCTTCCATCTCAGGGGTGGGAAGAGAATGGAATAATTCCCATTCAGCTCCTGCTTTGGCCTGCAATCCTTCTTTTTGCAGCCCACACATTCTTGTTTCCTCCCCAGACATCTCTTCCCACCTCTGCCCTCTTCCTCCCAGTGCTCCTTTGTAAAGGGAAAAGTTCCCCAACAGCTTGCATCCTCCTCTTCCCAACTTACCTGCCAAATCTGTTTACAAACAGACTGACTGAGAAGGAGCCAATCATGCCTCCTACTGAGAAGATGGCTACAGAAAGCGACCATAGAGAGGTGAGTAGTTCTTGGGAGACAGCCTTCCCACTCCTTTCTGACAGGGTTTTGTTGAAAAACTTCCGGATGATCTGCAAGAGTGATCAGGTAGTGAGAGTTACAATCCAGAGTGAGGCATTTTATGCTGGGGAGAGGGGAGACTACTGTCTTCCTTCTGCTTCTGCTGCCATGAAAACATAGAGAGACCCAAAAAGGCAGCAACAAGCTAGACAAGGGGAAGACAAGGGCACAGAAGGAGGAGAGCTTTCACTGAGAAGTAGCTCAGTATGATGAGGGAGAGAGCTTCACTGAGTGGAGGGGCAGGCAGGGTACCCACAGGACAGCAGTGTTTATTAAGGAAAACAGGCTTATCTTCTGAATATTTCAGATGATGTGAGTCACTGGTGGTTCTTGGGAGGAGGCGGGAGACAGTTGGGAATGAAAGGGAACAAGAAAACATGACCAGTGAGTGGATGGGAACATTTCTGGCAATACCAAAACACTGACAGCAGGGATAGGATTTCTGGTATAGAAATAGCTGGAGACACACAAGGCTTCATTGAAGTAGGCGTGAAAAATAGTTTATATTTTACATAATGCCATCCCAGGGGATGTGACAGGGCCACGTTGCTGATTTCCCAGGCATCCTCTTAGCTAGCTAGTGAGGTAAATTGTGGCATGGGCTGCGGGGGCAGGGGGACAGAGTGCCTGCCCCCAGCAGATGGCAGCAGGACATGAACTAGGGAGGACTGACCCCATCCCCCAGCCCGTCGTGAACATCTCTTCCCGGAGACAGGGTGGATGTGGTATTCGTGACTCAGTTCTTGACAGGAACCATCTTAAAGTTACATGAAAACCACATCTCTCATTTTCTTCAGCTCTTGTTTCTTAGGCTACAGTCCTAGGATTATTTGGTCAAATGTCCAAGTCACAACCCTTTTACAAGCACTGAATATATACTTAACACAAGGAATGAATAAGCAAGTAAAATAAACTTGAAATAAACTAAATTAGGGCAGCTGTAATTCCTACCAACCCTTAACTGTTTTCTGCACAATGCTCCCTACATTCCTTCTGCCATGGTTGGTTTATTCTGACTCAAAACTGAGGCAGCTCACATTCCTCCACACACCACATATGGCAGATAGAGCCCTCCTGCCCTTCCTGTGCTCCTAATTATGAGAATTAACCCGTTTGCTCTCTCCCTTCCCCAAAACTTTGTTTTTCCTATTCAATGTTGTATTTGAACGGGGGTTTTAAATGCCTTACTGATTTCATAAACCAAAACCAAATTACTGGGTGCTTGGGAGACAGTCCCT
Source organism: Vidua macroura (assembly GCF_024509145.1). Taxonomy (NCBI): domain Eukaryota; kingdom Metazoa; phylum Chordata; class Aves; order Passeriformes; family Viduidae; genus Vidua; species Vidua macroura. The sequence continues at coordinate 75,166,072 of NC_071572.1, read as the reverse complement.
CTCCTTTCTACATCATTGTCTTCCCATCAGCCCCTCACCCAATCCCACCTCCCCAGCTCATTCCTCTCACCTTCTCAGGTGCATTAATTACACCAGTGTTGTACCCAAACTGGAGAGATCCAATGGCAGCAATGCAAACAGCATAGACAAGAGGTGCTGTGATTTTCTGTGGGAAGAGAGGGAACAATTATTTAGTTAATTCGGCTTTCTACACAACTTCAGCTTCTCTTCAGCATAAACAGCAGCTGCAGCTCATAGGTGCCATGTGCAAGTGCTCTGAGGGCAGGGAATGGGCTTTTATCCAGCAAGGGTGAGTACCAGTTGCATCCCTTGGATCCCCCTCCCTGGAAAGGGAGATGCAACTGTACAGCAGGAAAAGTTCTGTGGCTACAAGTAGGAGGGCTAGTCAGGGCCTCCCTTTTATTATCGCCTGACCTTCAGCAACTATTCTCAGCTCATTACAGTAATGAATACACTGCCTGCATTAGTGGCTGTTATTTTGAGTTGATCTGCTTTACAGGAGCTTTTGCTGATCTCTGGCATGTCATGAAAGAAGGGTCTAACTCTTCCCTGAGCCAGCTGACAAGTTCCCATAAATTGAGTCTCAGATCTGCCCATGAGCTACACTGGCAGTCACTCACAACAGTTACAACACGCACTCTCTTCGGCAACAGGCTTGTTTTTCCCATGCTAGGGCTTCCCAACCCTGCCCCAGGGCACTGGCACAGCAGCGTGCCTCAAGAGGTGGCAGCAGTTGCTACCAAGCTCCCCGTCTATTTTTCTGTAAGCTGTGGCAATAGTTGGTATCTTAAATGAAGCACACTCCCTGAAGTTTCAGTAGACCTGAATCTCCATTAAATTAAAATAAAAACAGCAGAGCCCTCAGAACCATAGGGAAAGCTTAAAGGTCCAACCTCAGAAGTCCCACAGACTGAGAAATTTAAGTATCAGCGAAAAGCATCTGACATTTTGTTCATTTTTAAAGCTTGTGGCATTTAAGCCAGCTCCGAGTGAGGGAGGTGGGGGGGGGGGGGGGGGCAGGTGACTCAGGAGTTGGCACTTAGGCAGCCACTGCCTGAGTTGACAATTTGGAAAGATTGTGTTCCTTCCCATCTCAGGAGGTTTGGAAGCTTTTCCAAAAATATTAACAGTTCCTTTTCCAAGACTTTCCAATTATTGTACTTAAGCCTGGCAAAGTAAACTACTAGGTGGGGCCTACTATCACAGCTCTTCCAGTCTCTCACTTTCTAGCTCAGCACCAGGAATAGTGGCTCTCAAAAGTGTCCAAAGTTTTTCACAATAACCTTCTGTCAGTGCTCATTCCACCTCCACCAATCTTTCAAGCCCAGCACGAATGTGCTTCTGGCCTGAACAACCCTCAGACACGACCAGTTCTGCCTCAATAAACAGAATTTGGGGAAAGGACTCCCAGGGATGGTTTCCTCCACCGACCTACATCATGTAAATGTCCTCCTGCCCAGGTCAGTGGTGGAGACAAAATGGACAGGGGGTAGATGAGTACGGAGGTAGCATTCACACCTGAACACACCCTAGGTAGTCCAGACATTCTCCCTGGCACCCTGTGACTGCTCCCCTCATTTTTATCTCAAGGAAATTTGGCACAGAACCACAAGGACACAGCTCTTTCAAAGCATCTAAGCAGTTTTGGGACTCTAGGCCAGATCATCTCTAGCCAGCAGGTATGGCAAAGCTGCAGATAAACCCTAGCTGTCCACATGGCTCACACAGGAGCACCTTTCCCCCAGAACTGTGCTTTGTCATGGCTTGCAGTGACCACAGCTGGCCTTTTCCTTCTGGGTGCTGCAGGGACAAGGTCCCTGCTATGTGGGCCCCCTCACTTCCATGGTACATAAATGAGCTACAGGATTAGTTGTTCTACCCAGTTTCATACTTCCTTCTCCTGGCTGTTGCCTGCTATTCGTCTCCTGCCCAGCCTCCCACCACCTAGACATCACATGGCATGACCCATCCCCTCCAGTGAGCCAGACCGTGATCTAATGTATGGATCATTTGTCAGTACTGCAAGTGCCTCGCTTCCCAAAAGGCAAACAGGGAGCTCAGAAATAGTACAGCTACACCCACTCTATCCAAAGGCTCAAGGCTGAGGTCTGTACACCAGCACGGAATTCAAACCGCTACCCCTCCCTCCGACCACAGGCGTCGGCAGCATTCATTTTCAGGAGATGCTCCGCACCCGCTCCCCTCCTTCACTGCCTCCAACCCCAGAGCTGTACAACTTGTTGAGCCCGGCAGGAGTGGCCTCTCCCCACTTCTCTGAACGACCTTGACGAGACGCTCTCCTTTCCTCTGCCTCGTCCTCTCACACTGCCCCCATATCCCATCAATATGGCGATGAGAGGCCCGGCCTTCTCCAATTCTGGCTGTTCCCGTGTAATTCCCCGGCATCCCGCCGCAGGTCCAGGTGGGTACGTGCTGGTCCCCCTTAGTACGTTCAAATACACGCAGTCATGAGCTCACGCCATTGCTGCACACCTCACTCTCTGCTGCAGACGAGCAGATACCGACCAATATCCCCTGCTCTCCATATGAGAAGGACATGCTCTGCCACCTTCTTGAAATTTAAAAGTGCCTTTATAAGTCATATTGCGACCACCTAAAAAAATGTCCTTAACATCAGTCCCCCGCTTAGCATCCTAAACCCTGGGACCAAGCGAGTGCGTCGCCGCCAGCGAAACAAACCTCGTGATCAATATCCTACAACGCGGACAGCATCATGTGCATCATCAGGCCACGCGCACGAAACCAAAATCGATCGCGCGACCTGCGACAATCTCTCCCAAACTGCGCGGTCCGCCGCCCCCTCCCCCCCCTCCACAGACAGAGCCGCCAAAGGACGACCAGCGGCCCTGCCGGGACCACCAGCGCATCCATCCCCACGGCGAGCCGCAGGCGAACGCCGGCCGCGACCGCAGCCCTCCGCCGAAGCGCCCGGGGACCCGAGCGGCGGCCGCAGCGGGGAGAAAGAGGGCGGGAAGGATGCCGCTTTCGCCTCCCTACCTTCTTGGTGTCCATGGCCAGTAGGTCCCGGTGCCCGACTGCCAGCGAACGGCCGCCCGCCGCACCTAACGGAACCCGCGAGAGGCGGCGGCTCCGCGCCCGCCCACACCCGAGACTGCTGCGAGCCCGCCCCGCGCACGCCTCCGCCCGCGCCCGCCCGCCGATTTATGCGCTCAGCCATGGGCGGGGAGACGGCGGGGCGGGGCAGCATGCGACCCAACACCAAAACACAGCAATCACGGAGGTCGAAGCTCACGCCCCTCCGTGACGGCAATCTGCGTGCGGGGCTGCAGGGCGGTGATGGAGCGGGCCGGGCGGGGACAACGGGGTGGCCGTGGGGCGGTGGCCCCGCTTCCCCCCGCCGCAGGGACCGCACAAGGACCCGCCACACCTCGGATGCCACGCGCGAAGTGTTGGCTAATGGCACAATCAGTGCTTTGGGCGGTTTGCAGCGGCTGCGTGACGTAAAGCGACGTCTTTATTTATTATTTGTTGTATATAAAAATAAATTTCTTTATTATTGGGTCAATAAGCTAAAGCAGCAAGGCGGGCAGTGACGGTGCAGAGGCAGGCACACAAACAGCACGGGCAGTGCTGCAACCGAATGCTGTGTTCTGCGGGTGCTCCCACCACCTCGCAAAGCTGTGGATGAAGTACAGTTCTGGGTAGCTGCGTTTCGGGAATTTTTTGTTTGTCTGGTTACCAAAAATATATTTTTCATACGATGCTAGAATCTGCGGGGGCAAAGCTGAAGCTGGATCTAGTCCCAGACTTAAACCCTTCCTTACAAGGGCATGTAGTGACAGGACACGGGGGAATGGCTTCAAAATGACAGAGGGCAGGTTTAGTTTAGATAATAGGAAGAAACTCTTTACTGTGAAGGTGGTAGGGCACTGGCAGAGATTGCCCAGAGAAACTGAGGATGCCCCATCCCTAGAAGTCCATAAGGCCAGGTTGGATGTGGCTTTGAGAAAAAAAAAAGTAGAAAGTGTCACCACCACCGCATGGCAGGGAGATAGAAGCAAAATTATTTTTAAGGTCCTCTCCAACTCAAACCATTTATGAGTCTATAATTCAATCAAATGCTACTGTGCTCCACATTTACTATCCATCCTTCAGGTCAAACACTTGCCAAACTCTTGCAGGAGAATGATGAAGAGCTGTTCTTTGAATCAAGCAAAAGTGCTGCCAAGCAATAAAAGTCTTCACTGAATTAAGAATCTGTCAAGGACTTTGACTTCAGAAAACAGCAGCAGCTGGGGGCAAGGACAGTGAGGGAAAAAAAGCTGACTTACCCTGTTTTTTATTGTTAGGCAAAATACCTTGAGACCAGACACCACTTTTGCCGTCAAATTCTGGGGAACTGGAACAATCACATTTTAAATTCGATTCTGCTGTTTATTTGGTGTCGTCACCTGGCCACACATAACTGAAAATTAACAGGGCAAAGCTTTCCTTCACTCACTCTCAGAAATACCCGTTTATTTTATGGCATTCATGAGGGTGAGTGATAAATACCGTCACGGGGTGTTTATATGTTATATTTATTTGTTAAATATCTCATGGGTATTCTGTGTGTTGTTGTTGTTAAAATATTATTGCCAGCAGAAAAAGCGTGTAAGGGCACGGGATGCCTGCACAGTCCTCCTCCTCCGGCTGTGTGACAAAAGCGCCACTTCACACCCACAGCACAGCACGGAGGGACAATGGCAGAAGGAGGGCCCCAGCTAACACTCTGCCCCAGCTACTCCCCCACCCCTCACGAGAGCCATTAGCACATCAAAGGTTCCATTTTCATACACCCGGAGGAAAACAGGAACACAATTGCCAGGTGACAACCCGGATTAAGGACACCCTGCCTGGGCCAGCAGCTCAGGAGAGCCATCAGTCCAGGTGTGAAATTCATCACAAAGCCAAAGCTGGAGCATCTTTCAAACTGTGAAAGAGGAGGTGCTGTGTACAGGGGCACAGACACCTTACAGGATGCACGGGAAGAGCATTTGGGACTTGTACAAGACTTACTATGGGATGTTTAGGGGAGGAAATAAAGAGGGGAGAGATATGGGGGAAGAAGGGCCACTTGCATGAAAATTCTTGGTTGACCAGCAAAAGTGTCCAGTCTTGTCCTGCACTTGGTTAGCACAGTTTGCCCTATCTCGTTATTAAATCCTATTTTTAGCTGTAAGGTGCTCTCTGTAGGGGTGAGTACCACTGGTGTCTGCTTGTCTCTAAGGGTGAGACCATGCCAGGTTGGCTCCTGGGGGGACCAGGAGTGCCCTGGCCATCCGTGCACACAGCTCTGTGTGTGTGTACCAGCAACAGGAGCGGGGCTGCAGCCTTGTGCCAGCATCAGAGAGACTGGTGTCTGTGGTCAGACTGTCTGAGCCCAGCTCCTTGGAAGGATCCACCTTATCATATTTATATGTCTATTCCCCTCCAGGAGCTGGAGCTTCCTCCTGCTCCTCCTGAGAGGTCACTGGTGCTGTTTGTGTAGCTGCACCGTGTGGGTTTATGCACGTGCTTCCAGGGAATACAGGGTCATTCGTGCTACTGGGAATAAGGAGCTGTGTCAGCCTCACCTCTGTCCAGCGTAATTCCCTAACACTTTGTTCGAGTAATTCTGGCTCGCATTTTTCTTTTTCCTAGCTTATTTTCCATTTATTTGCAAGCATAGCAAGCTCCACGTTGAATCTGATCACTCAGCTGTCCCAAACTCTGGCATTAGCTCTGGAAATATTAATTTACTTGTTAGTGTGAGAAGTTGCCGTATTTCTGGAGGCTTTAAGCATATTCACATTTCAGAGACAATCTTTGGACTGCATTCCTCTGAAATGTCCTCATTCGTTGTTTATTCTTAACACACATAAGTCTGTTGCAAATACTGAGCAATCCAAACTACAAGATTAGATTAAATACATACATAGCTACCGGTCCAATTTAGAAGCAATAAAAGTTTAGCTGAAAATTAAATCTCACATAAACACATAATGCAGAACGTCATGGGTAGCACGTCTTTATTTAACCAGAGCTGAAAAAGTAATACAAAAGACTGTTTCTTTCTCAAGCTCAAAATGCATCACTGAAACCCCAATTTCCATAAGGAATGTGCGGGAAAATACCCATTTCAGTGAGTTTTGCCCCTGTGTGCTGATGCTCAAATATTTAGATTTGAAGTTTGCATCACACCCTGTTCCTCCTAAATACCGGTTTTGTTTCTGTCCCAGGACACACACCTACCTCCCACATCACGGCTAATTCTTCTGAAGATCAGCTGCTGGGGGAAGTACCTTAACACCTCCTTAGCAGAGCTATCTGGTACTGCACCAAAACTATCCATCCAGTCTTTTTGTGAATATAATAATCGTGTATTATGCAAAGTGCAGTAACTGTGCTAGGATGACGGTCCATGGCATGTGGGCAGCCAGACCTAAGGTTGTTAGGGGAAGGGCCAGGCAGAACTGGTCCCAAACAAAACTTGATGCTGGCTGCCCCACATTAAACACCGGTATCCTAACCACAGAGCTGTAGGGATTGGGAAAGGCTTGTCTTTTGCTTAACAAGCTTTTTTCTTTTTAGCTTTGAGAACACTTGCATGTCTAAACTAGTACATGCCAACTAGCATTTCACTTCCAGGGAGCTTACATTTTCTGAGGAAAGCTGGTTTAATCAGAGAATCTCTATCTAACATTAAGCAAGAGCTCCAACAATGAGCAAGCCTGTTTTTATTTTAATTTATCTCAGGGACTGGAGCTGGCATGTGACCCCACAGAAGCACCCTGCTGTGGCTTTTTGAAAACGTCAGTGGAGGTCCAGCAGGTACAGTTCTCTGGCAAACATATTCCATATACACAAGGCCTTGGCTCAAGGCACAAATGAGGAGAAGGTGACAAAAATTAGGTTAAAAAAAAAAAATAAATAAACACTAACATTTTTGGTCCCGTCCATGGCTCTACAACCTAATAGGAGCACAGACAGATCCACAGGGATTGATGAACCACAGGATCATCACATTGCTGTCCAAAATCCTGGCAAGCTATATTTCAACTACTTTATTGAATCTGCCCAAGTTGCAGTTTAGTGGTGCTGCCCCATATGATGAGGCTCTCCATTCTATTTCGCCTCCAAATTTGGCGAATCCTATCTCGTGTTTCTTCTTATTTTGCCTGGAGAACAAATTCTTCAGAGATAAGAGGAGCGGGGGGACAAGGAGGATTATTATGCAGTGTTTGCCTTGAGAGCTGATTTTGTGCTTTACTGTTTGTTGTGTTTATAACAAAAGAGCATTCAGAACAAAGGAGAGAGAATGAGAGCCAGCATGGGCCAGATGCTTCCCCCTCAAGCCATGAGTAACTTTTATTGTTGAGAGGAGGTTAGGAGGAGGGGGGGGAAGAAAAGGAGGAAAGATAAAAGAGAGAAACAAGATGATGGGTGGGATGTAGGTTGGCCTGTAAACAACAGGAGGTTAAGCGAGTGAGAAAAGAACCAATGGAGACACAGAAGCCAAAAACAAAAGGACATAATGAGGTGAAGAAAGAAAATACTAAAGCAGATTAGAAGGGCAAGGCAGAAGAATAGAAGAGAAAAGGAAGGAAAAGACAGCAGCAAAATATCAGATGGAAAAGGACAACTTGTGAATAGTCAGAAAAGATGAACAGAGAGGTACAGGAGGAAGCTACAAAATTACCCAGCTAAAAAAAGCACAGACATAGCACTGGAGAGATCACAGCAGTAAACCCAAGGCACCTTTAAATTCTGCCCTCAACCATGGTGCAGTGTAGGCTGAAGCTACTGTCTGAAAACTTTGGTCATTAAGCTGGCTGGTTAATCTGAAGTAAACCAAAGTTAAAAGTTTTAATACTTTCACAGTTGCTTTCAAAAAGGGAAGTATCTGTTGCTAAAAAAAGAAAAAAATCAGCGGAAACCAATATTTAATGCTTTAACAATGATTCACAAAGAGGAACTAACCTTATTAAAAGAATGAATAGTTCTGCAGAAACCCACATGCTGGAGAGGAAACCGGCATCCCCTTGAAAATTATATCCTGGTGTATATGAAAGACGTGACAACCCCCTGGAAGTCCTCAAAGGTTTCCTAGTCCCATTTCCTACAACACTTCAGGCCTTGTCCTTTTCTTTTGTTCTGACTGGAAGAAGACTCCTGGCCTGCATCTAGGCCACAAGCCTGCTTTTTTTCCTGATTGATTTTGCCTTGTGAAACCAGGCTTTCTAGCAAAGAGAGGAGCTATATACCTGTACATTTGCCTTCCCTTGCGCTATTTATTTATCTGATTTTATTCTAACACTGGTTCGTATCTCAGAATAGCAATAATTAAGTATGTGCATGTGACTCACAGAGAATGTTCTAAGTACACTTTTTTTTTTACCACAAGCAAATGCCCTTCTTATGATCTCTCTTTGTTTTAGCCTCCTTTCCTCTGGAATGTACAGGTGAACTACAACTGAAACTGCCCCAAAGCCCATGTCCCGGTCGTGAACTGGGACGCTGCAGCATCTGGGGTGGAGGAGACAGCAGCAGAGCTTTGATGGGAGCTCAGGGGTGACCTATCAGGAGGCTGCAGGGCTGCAAGAACAAGAGGCTTTGGCCAAAACATATGTGCTGTGGGTTTTTTCTATATCAGTCACCTCATCACACTGTGTTTTTCTCCACCCTGAGCAAGAAACTAAATTTGAAGGGCAATGTAAGAAGCCAACCTGGCTAATGAAGTTCAATTAAAGCCTAACAACATAAGCAGAGGAAAAAAAAATTGTACCAAGATGTGAAATTACAAAGGGAATTTCCTAGCAAAGTACTATAAGAAGATAAACCCAGCTCAGGAGAGTGGTTGGACTAGGGGTCAGTTCATGAGGATGTCTGGAGAGGACCAGAAGGTATAGGATAGAAGGAATTAGGGTTGCCAGTCATCATTCCCCCTTGCTTCCTTCCTTTCCCCAAGGGCTGAGCAGTATATGTGTAAGGACTGGGTTGTTTTTGCTGAGTCTTCACAAAACTAATCTTTACTTCATATTGGTCAAGAAGTGACTATATTCAGATGGTAAAATGTAATGTCTTAAGGAGGGTGGGAAACATTTTTCCTCTGAAGGCATAAGAAGAAACTCTCTTTGGTACGTGCGGGGCACTGTGCCAGCCTGAGGGAAGGATGATGGGAAGTTTGAGGAGTGCAGCTCAGCAATGTGCTCTAGCTGCTTAACCAGCTGCAGTGTTTCAGTCACATAGATACCGATCAGAAAGCACAGGCTTCCTCACAATTTATGCCCAGCCTGGTCAATCCAGCACCAGTGGAATGGGTGCTGGGGAATGCTGCCTGCTGGCACGCAGAGCCAGTCTGGGCCTGCACCCATGGCACGGAGTGGAGGCGTTTCATCAGGGTGAGCGGCCTTATCTCACGTCCCCTTTTCGGCGTATTTCTCACACCCCAACATTAGTAAGAGAAACCTACACGCAGGGCCAGCACATACACACGCAGAGTGGGCAGAGCTGAACCCACCCACTAGACCTACACACGCCCCAGCAAACACACACATTAACACACGGATCTTGACACGGTAGCTCTGACATAAGAACACAGACACACCGGGCAAGCAGAGCTGCGGAGTCACAAACACCACTTCTGGAGGTGTTTCTCACCAAGCCATGTTCTGCTCCCAGGGAGCTCACCCGAATCACACTGCATTTTCCAGCAACAGAATGAAGGATTGTAGCCTGGGGCGGAGGGGAACAGAGACTGTAAAAATGGCTGAGATCACAAGTAATTACAGCAGCAGGATTCCCAGGAAAAGAACAAAGCCCCTGGCTAACCCTTCTCCACTGCCCTCACTATTGTAATCTAAAGTTAGCTGTAAACACTCAGCGGGACCTGAGCCTCACCCTTATCCCTTTGCGGGCTAACAAAGGCTAAACTAGACTAGCGCACCGGGGTTTATCATTCCTCTCGCAGCAGGAGATGCTCTCAGCTGCCCCGGGGCAGCTCCCCTCTCCCCACAAGCACAGCACCCCTTGCTTGCTGCTCAGTCACCAGGAGCACAAGGAGCAGCCCATGCAGGTCAAAAAAGGGGGCGATGGGAAGAGTGTCCCAAAACCCTGCACACTGCTCCTGTGCTGAGATCCAGGCAGAGCAGATGAGGAAAGAGGAGATTAAACCGGTCTTCAGGAAGAGCTGCCTTATGCAGTCAGTCCTGCTCTCTATTGCCATCAGGGTCAACCACCAGAAAGGGGGCAGAAGGGATTCCAATATGCAGCCTCATCATCCCATCCCATCCCATCCCATCCCATCCCATCCCATCCCATCCCATCCCGGCAGTTCTGCCTACCCCCCTCAGAAACAGGTGCCAGCAAAACAGGGTGGGTATCTCCCCTAAACTGTCCCCTCACACTTCTTCCTTTTCAGGGGAATAGCACATTTCCTGATTCGTGCTCTCTTCTCTTCCCCAGCCTCCTTTCTCACCCTCCAGTGATGCTGCCCTGCTCATGTAAACCCATCTGGCTCTCCTATTGCTCCCTCTGGGTTCTCCACAAGCCCTTTGTCCTCCCCCAGGATCATTCCTTCACCCTTTCATAGCTCACTTGCACTCCCACACACGCGTGTCCCTGCTTGCCCGTGGCCCTCCTCACCCCTTTGAAAACTGGAGTGGTTGCATTCAGCCAGCCTAGCTGTGCAAGAATGCTGTGCACAGCTGCCCAAGTGTGTTTGGTGGGCAGGTGGAGGACTCTCTAGGGCCTGCTGCATTACACTTGCATTTCTATATAAAATGTTCATATCTAAGTAACTACATTCTGATAGATAAACAGACACATAATGTGTGACATTGCATATGTGTCCAAACATTAGCATGCCTGAGATTACCAATGCACGAATTCATAATATTTATAATGTTACCATATTAAAATTTGTACATATTTCTTTATCCCCATATTTATGGACATGCCTTTATTTCTGAGCTTACATTTAAATATCTGAAGATATTTGTATACATGCTACTTCATACATACAAAGGTATGTAGATACACATATGATCATGAGTGTTTACATAATATATAGCTGTATTTTTGTTTCTGTTTCATATCTCTGCTTGCATTCATATATATATATATATATATATATATATATATATATATATATATATTTGGTTTTATATATGCATCTCTGTGTACTGGTAGTCACCTGTTCCCTCTTTGAAAGCCTGCATTTTTATTGTTTATTTCTACTGGGCAAAGTTTACCCAAACTCCAGCTTTCACAGTCATAAAAATAAAAGCAAAATCCTACAGGGGAACTTCTGTAGGCAATGAAGAAGGGTTTTTTTTTTCCTTCATATTTTGTTTTGCAAAAAATATCACTCCTTACAGTGATAAGGTCTCAAACCCGGAAAATGGGAGAGCTTGAACAGTAAAGATAAGATTTTGCTGAATGCATTAAGAAAGTTAATGCTATTGAACAAATCCTCAAAAGAAATCTGTACCTTTCCAACCAGATGTGAAGGGCAATACTTTTAATATTTTACATGACCATTTGCAAAGGGTGGGTCACAAGTGCTGCTCTGCACAGCTTTACAGTGAAGTGGAAGGAGAGCTCCTTTGTACTGTCCAGTGGCACCTCCCTGCAGAGGTTCCTGGGGGACTCACACCGGAGCTGTGGCTGCTCTGGCCCAGGCCTCTCCAGAGAAGGCTCTGGAAACTGGAGAGGTCACAGACCTGGCTGCATGGCCTCCTCCTTCCAATCCAAGTCACTGCAGCAAGTCCTCTTCCCATAACACTTTTGTTTGATCTGAAACAGCTCTCGCTGTGGCCCTGTTGCTCAGCAAGGTACAGGCCACTTGCTCAGAGCTCAGGGACCAAGAATAAGCTTTGACAAACATCTCCAGTACTGAGAAGCTTTGGATTCAAGTTCCCCAGAGACAAGACAGCTTGTAGGAAACAGGCTCAGCACCACTCCATGGCTTTTGCTCTGTGAGAGCAACAGCATCCCCGAGAAAGCATGGATACCACTTGTTCCAGTAGGGGCTTCCTTCAGGCAGGCTGTACAGGGATGTACTGCATGGGAAACACCATCACAGTTGGTTCTGACCCCACTGCAGTCCGCCTGAGCAGACCGGCAGTGGCCAGGACAGCAGGGATGAGCTGCCCATCCCAGAGCTCCAAGTAGGGCTGAGGTGGTGTTCACAGGGGAAGTCACCACACATCTTTCCAGGAGGCAAAGTGCTTGGCCTCAGGTCAGTGCTTCTGCACAGATTTGTTCCAGTTTAATTGACCAGGTGGGAACAGGGTGCACTTTGAAAGACATTATACTGCTGAATTAGCTCTCCTGCCAAGTGCATTATCGTTCTACAAACAATGTGAGTATGGGGAAATGCACCTGGGAAAGCAGAGACTAGATGCATGAGGAAGAGTGTAGATTCCTCTGTTGATGACACAGATAAGTAGAACTGGCCATTGAAGTAAATTGAACTATTGAACTAAATTGAACTAAAGAAATGAGATGGCAGGTCTAAGATAGCAAGGAGCCACAAGGCAGGGACTACATAGTGGCCAATCCAAAATCTCTGGCAACTGACAGAGCTACAAGAATGGTAATCAGGGAACATATGGTGGAAATCACCCACATGGAAAGACTGAGGAACCCACACAGACTTTGAACTTTGCATCTTCAGCCAGTGTGGTCTTCTCCCCACTAAGCACCAAATTTAAACATCAGTAGTTCCCCTTCTACAAAAGTCTGCCCCAGGCAGGCCCAGATGTTTGTAGCCACTGTCCATGTGCCTTGGTTTCAGTATGTCCCATAACCCTCTTTTAGCCAGCTCTTGGCACACCTCCTGCATTTGTGCCTTCATCCTCTCAGGCTGACTGTCTTTTTTTTTTCCCTTCTTTCTCTTTTGTCAAGTCTACTTCCATCTCTTTGTGGTTTCTCCATCTGTCCTTTCTGTCCTTTTGCCTACTCCTGTGTCTGTTTCCAAGCAGTGTGCATCTTTCTATATGCTCCCCCTCAACATGTATTTCCTCTTTGCCCTTCACATCAGTGGTCCCTCCTTTCCCCAGCCACACTCCCTCTCATCATCCCCCCCATCATTTTTCGTTGTGTGTGCATCCCTATTCCTCCTCCAGCCTTTGCTGCTGCGATCCCTCACTTGCATCCCAAGGTGAAAAGACATCATGGTCCCCACAGGGTTAAAAGCACAAGTGGGGGTGGGGAGCTGCCCTTCTCTGTCCTTGATTAGTGCCATCAGCCTTTTGGGAGGCAGCAGGTGCCCTGAGGGAGCTGGGCTGCATCCTCATGCAGCCTCTCACGTCCTCAGCACTTAGGGGAGTGCAGCCGTGGTATCAACTGCACCAGTGCCAGGCTGGAGGGAAGGAGGGAGGCCATGTAAAGCAGACTTTTTGGCAGACACAGCCAGTACCACATGTGGAAACCTCAAACATGAGGTTTGATATGGTGAGTGACTGTACTTTATGCAGCTAGAGGATGTTAAGTGTAATTTTCCTTGTACTCAGCTGGTCTGCAGAGGCCCCTCGATCCCCCATGCTGCTTGTGTGTTCCTCTGGGGTGCAATGAGGCTCCTGGAGATCCTCCTAGTAATCCTCATTCTGACCCACCTATTCACACATCCGTATGTGCATATCTCAGATCCCCAAGCAGCTGAATTTCTAAAGAAGGGAACACCTCACAGCAGTCAGTCTGACAGACATCCGCCCTGGAAAACCCAATCTCCCTGGGAATGTGAGTGTGAAGGGACAGACAAAACAGAATAAGATTTTTCAGAAGTAAGAGCAAGGAGCAGGCATCTCCTGTAGATACATTCACATACACTCCACCCAGAAATACAGCAGAAGAATTTAGGGGGTAGAAATAAAACATGCCAAAAACAAAGGGGACCTGGCTGAGTGACACTAAGCCTTGACATTTAGGTGTGATACCAGAGACTATGCCTTTGAGCTAAAGTTCCCCAGCTGAAGGACTGCTGTGTTACTTCTACTTCTGGTACAGCCATTTGGAACCTGATATGGGATAGGGCAGCATCTTGCCAGATCCTCAGTCTTCAGGGGATCACAGAACAATATGTTAAGTGCTTCAAAATATGTCACTAATTGTACACCCTCTCCCATCCACAGTGCATATACTCATTACACCACTCCTGGAGCACTGAAAGATCTGGGCATCTGACAGTCTTGATTTTTCACAGCACCCCACTGAATGGAGGAAAGAGCCTTTATCAGATGTAGAACTGAGACAAAGAGAAACAAAAAGCAGATCCCAGTCTCAGATGCCACAATGCTGAGCACTGCAGCATTGGGACTTTCTCAGTCCCTTAAATGGAAACCAAAAGCCCAGGAGGAGAAAAACTAAATGCCCTGGGGAGCCATAATACAAAATGACACAGAAGAAAATAGTAAATCCCAGCACTCTTTGGGTTACACTGCAGAAGTCAGAACTGCTGAGAGGTGCCTTCCTTCAGAGGGGCAGCCTGCAGCCTCTGCTTTCCTGAACCTGCACTCACCCCTCTCTGTACTTCTAAAAAAAACCCACATTCTTAGTGGTTGCTTTTTCTCCACTGACAGGGTAGCTCTATGGTTAGTGCAATACCCCAGAACAAGAGACCAGTGTCCAGATTCTTCTTTAAGGGAACCATTTTTTACATTCCTAGACACGGTGTTCATGGATCCACAAGTTGCTATGGAAGGACAAACCCATGCTGCTCTGATTACATCTCAAAACCACCTGCTGTAGTCCTTAGAATATACCTGTGCTCTGTCTAATGAATTTGACTATGCTCATGGTGAAAAAAGACCAGGAGCCAAGATCACCTGCTTTCTGTACCTATGCCAGGTAAGGTAGGAATCAGGCTGCATCATACCCAATGCATGCTTAATTATCCTTTGTATGGGGAGATGTCCCACTGCCAGACCTAGAATTTACAATCACTAACTTCTTAGGGTCTCCACCATTCCAGCTGCATCCAGTGGTGAGACAGGCTTCCTATGGAGGCTTTTTAAAATGAAAACACACTGATCACCACTGCATTTCATGTCTCTAGTAGGGATGCAGACAGTATTTTCAGAAATAAAGCAGTGACAAAAATTTGCCTCCAGCACATGAGAATCACTGAGTGTAGTTTTTTTGGAACATGTTGCTTTAGGTGTAGTTGCCTAAATGCTGCCTCTATTCCCCTTCAGATCCAAAAGCCACTGTATTGATGTCTGCCTTAACTAACAAGCACTGCAGTACCTGTCCAAAGAACAAGCAGTGGTGGACTGCAGACTGTTTACACCAAACTCTTAGCTCCAGCCAGCATCCTGGCACTACAGCCACTGTTACACTTCTTTTCTGCAACTTTAACTCATCTGTTTTTATAGACCTTGTGGCAGCACAGTGACTGAGACAATAAAACAGAAAAAGAGATTAAGAAGAATTGAAGCAAAAAAAAGAGGAAGGAACTATCTGTCTTACAGAAAAAGAAAGAGAA
This sequence comes from Vidua macroura, assembly GCF_024509145.1. NCBI lineage: Eukaryota > Metazoa > Chordata > Aves > Passeriformes > Viduidae > Vidua > Vidua macroura. The sequence continues at coordinate 75,150,561 of NC_071572.1, read as the reverse complement.
AACCAAGGTGCAGATTAAGACAATGTAAGAAATAAATAGCTAGGCAAAATAAATATATTTGTGAAAGAAAGTACAAGGATGTAATAAAAATTAAGAAAAGGAGAAACAGAAAAAAAAAAGGCTGATACAGAACCACATCTCTTTCTAGTAGGTGATACATATTCTTCTAATTCTCAGAAAGTTGCATTTCAGTATAAGGGAAGTATGTTCTTGCAGCATTTTTGTGTCCTGTGAAGCAACTAGTGCAGCACTGGGTGACAGGGACAGAATGTGTGCAGGATTCCTCCACTGCCCACAGAAGGATTTTCTTGTTGGGTGAAAGACCACTACATCAGCAAGTCAGTAATCTTCAGGTCTTCAAAGATTCTCTTGGTTAAGAAGAATCTCCTGCACTATCTGTGATGTTAAGTGCAGACTGTGCAGCTCTTCCTGTCACAAAGGCACAGGGCACATTCAGCTACCCTATGCCAAGAGTTCAGGTTTCCCTGGGAATTTGGGACCCTGAGCCAAACCACCTTTAACAGGTCCAAAGATTTATCAGATAACACATTCTTTAGCCTTTCAGAAGAATCACTGGATCAGACAGAGAAGACAATGTGCTTGTCACATGAGACCCTAAATCCTGAACTGACCTAAAAATGCAGTGAAGCTCAAAACTCTCTGAATAACATATTTATCTGCAACTGATTCCTAATCAAGCATTGATGCAAGATTTCTGGGAACACCTTAAACTGCAACGTGAAATGTAGTAGTAAAATAAATGTCTGACCACTGTTGCCATTATCTGATGTTCATACAACAGACCCAAGCCTCCCTAAATTCCATCCTATTCTGTGTCGGGCTCAGTGAAAGATCTGGAATTATTTTCCCATGGCAGCCACTCCTCTGATTCTTCCAGAGGTCACCCCACAGAGCTTAGGATATTGCAGAAACCAACAAATGAAACTACTGATGACATGATCTTCAGAGCTTGGAGCCAGCTAGAAATGCATTATTAATAGGATTAATTAGTCCTCCAAAAGGGTCCAACTTAAATCAGGATGACACTGTAGAAAGCACTGTATGTATAAAAAGAGAGAAAGAGAGACTATATCCTGAAGACTTATCTCAAGGTCTATATACATAAGGCAACAGAAGAAGTATTAATTCTGTTTTGCTGGTGTGGAAACCTGACATGTAGTGACTACATTGTTTGGCCCAAGAGAAGATCTGTGATGGAGCCATAAATCAAACCCCAATATCCAGAGAACCAGACCAGTGCTTCACCAGCTAGGCAATCCACACTCTCCCTCTGGACTAAAAGCAGACACCATGACACAGGCTGCCAGGTCTGCTAAACAGAGCCACAAGTGCTGTATGTTCAGTGTTGTTTGTTTTCATTCTTGATTTCATGCTCCTTTACTTAGTTGAAGCCTCTGGCACCAACAAACAATTTTCTGGGATGCAAGAAAGTATAGTTATGGATCATAAACCCTCACTTGCCTGCTGGGAATGTGCATAGCTGATGCTATCGGGGGAATATACACATGTCAGATTCTGTCCATCTAGCCCAGACCAGAAACAAGAAAATGACCTTCAGAGTCACGTGTCAAATTTTTGTGGTTAGATGACTGAGAAACTGATGTTGCAGCATGACACTCTTCCTAAACTAGGAAGAAAAACAAAGCCACTCACTGGCTGGTATTATACACCAAAAGAAGTTAGGATACAGCCTTGGGAAATTGCTGCACACAGCATGAAAGTATTGTTGAGACAGCCTATGTGGGCCTAAGCATATTCTTACTTTTTACTGAGAGGAATAAGGGCTGCTGAGTACTGTGACATTGTTCCTAAAGAGACAGATTGCCTCCTCCCAACTAAGAGAGGACCAAGCTAACACTGAAGAAATCTACTCTTACAGCCCAATGGCCTGTTCTCCCTCCTGGAATTTTCAAAAGGCTAAACCAAACCTCAGTGGCTTGAAAGGCAGTAAAAGGCCTGCCAGTCACAGAGACACAACATGACGTGCTTCAATACTGTACAACCTTTTCAGTCTCTAATTTTGGCTCCCTAATCACCTAATATCTGGACCTGATGTAAATTGCTGTGGCAAAGCAGGTTTATACTATTTCAGTGTGCCCTGTGGAGATCAACTGTCTCCTCCTGCCAGGCAGCAGGTGTGGACATTAAACCTGCCCAGCCCTTTCTATCCATCAGTTTTCAAGGTGCCCAAAAGACAGCAAGGAGGTAATTTGGGGTCTTCTGTTTTCTTACAAAAAGGCTACAAAGATCCAGAGAGATGCAGATAACAAGCTCAAGTGGCTCTCAGGCAATTACTGGTGCCCACTATCCCCAACAGGTACCAACTTTTCCAGTTCCACTCTGTTTTCCTTCCCATCACAGGCTCAGCTGCTGGGCAGTTATATTTCAACTTCCCCAAACCAGTGAAGGTGTTTGAGATACCTCAGTGGGGTAACTCTATAGGCAGAATCTCTGATGGGGAATACGAGGCTGATTTCTGTTATGTAAGGTAGATAACTTATTCCCTATGCTTTACATAATGAAAAAGCTTATCCTCCTCTTCTGTTGCCTCTGCACCCCTTTCTGTCATCCTTCAAGCAGGAAGGCACAATCAGACTAGGAGCAAGTGCATATGTGCACCAGATGTGGGGGGCATGTTAAGCAGTAGGAGTAGGACACATGGAGCAGATGTGGATTTGATCCAAGTAGGGAGGATCTTGCAATAGCCCTGACTTCACTCTGGCTCTTCCCCAGATGGAAAGGTGCTGCCACATCTGCCAGCAACGAAAGGCATTCAAGTACTACCAGAGCTGCCCCACTTTGTGACCCAACAATGGGAATCTGCCAGCTTCCACCAATGTGAAATTAAGACAGATCCACAACAATTTAAGTGAACAATAAATTAAACTCCCTTTCAACAAGAAGAGGAGATGTAACCTATCCCACCCAGTGCACAAATCCTGCAAACACAAGTTATCACAACCTGAAAAATTGGCTGGAGACTAAACACAGCAATCCAACACAGGCAAGTCTGCATCTGCTCACTCCAGATACCACTTCTGTCATTCCTACCTTACAACAGATCTCCCACCAGCCTCTTTCCCTTGGGGCCCCCTCTGCCTGCAGCATCCCTCTCTTATGCACTCAGGTAATCTTCATGGAGGAGCTCTGTTACCATTTGAAATCTCTGCCCTCACCACTAGCCCGATGACATTTTCTTCCTCTGCCTTCCTAACTCCCTCACATGCAACTACCCTCCCATTTTCTAAGCACTTCCCTCAGGGCAACACCTCCCGCTCTGCTCCGGAGACTGGTATCTCCCAGGCTTCCAGTCTCACCTGACCTGGCTTGATCTCCAACCTCCACACAACCTGCCAGCCTCACTCACTGAGGAAAAGGTGAAAGGCAGCACAGCAAAAGGGAGAGCTACATCTGGATGAACGCACCAGCTGTGTCATCTCATCCTGTTTCCAGATCTTCTCCCCCATTGTAAGGAAGAAAGGGGCTAATTTATTTATACCTGTCCCCTGAGAAAGCTTCTGTTTGCTGCCCTCCCACAAGCACTGACCAAACAGGACTGCTCATCCTGGTGAAAAGAAGGCCAAGGAAGCTGGAATGAGGCTACCCTGAAGACAGTAACCCAGACTTTAGCACTGCTGCTTCTCAGATCCAGTCCAGGATCAGACCGTCAGGACCTCCTCTCATCTTCCCTCACCTATGCTCTCCCTCTTCCCCCAAGAGGCTGGGGTAGAAGTGCTTCCAAGGGGATCTCACTGTCACAGGGACAGAGCCAACATGCCAGCACTGACCTGAGACTAGCAATCCTGGATAGATGCAGTGTCTGCAAGGTTCCTTGGTTTGCTGTCCTTTCCTTTTTCCCCAGAAAGGCTGGAGGGACAAAATCCCTAAAGGGTTAGGCTGGCTCTTTAAACCCAATCGGGCTGCAAGGTTCCCCAGTGCCTCTGGGATTGCCAAAGGGCATGGTGAAATGCATCTAGGAAAATCTGGAAGCAGATAGGGTACTTCCTCCTCTTCAAAGCTTTCTAGTTGTCTTCTGTTCACAGCTGAAGCAGCCCAGGTGTCCTGACTTGCTCCACCTGGGACAAGGAAAAGGACGCTGCCTCTATGTATATGCAACAAAAGTGACTACTTTGGCATTACTCTGGCTCATGACCTCTGTAAAAGACTGACAGTTTTCCTTCTTTTGGATGAGGTATCTGCAAGCATGATAAAGCTTCTGAGTTCTTCTGACTACACTTCTTTCCACCCCATCATGGGACAAACAAGCACAGAAAATGTGACTCTTCTGTTGTGCATAGGATAATTTTAGGCTTATTATCTGAATTTGTTGAAGTGTAGGTCACAAATGGGCAGCTTTTGAGAAGGGTAAACAAATTCTTCTTGTAGTTTTTCATGTGAGTCACTTTGTCTCAGATCTGTTACAAAAATCTCTTATCAGCCAGTTTCACAGTGAATGGTTATTTTGATAGTTATATGATCTGGTTTTGGTGTGCATGTTGTTTCAAAGTTCCAAAATTTTTTCCCAGACTAAAAATTTTTTTCTTGGCTTTGAAAGTGTGTACTTATAACTGATTGAGGTAGTTTTTATTTTGTATAGAAACAAATGTAAGGGTAATCATAGCAGAATAATTATGTCACTGAGATATACACCAGTTTATTTCCCTTCATAAGTTAGGTACGGCTGGGTTCAATGACAACATGAGCCATTGTAGCCAGCAAGGCCTTAGAACGAGGGGATCTTCTTGGGCATGTTAATATCACTCTAGATAAAGTCAGCCTTGATTTGTCATTAAGTCCCTTACTAAGAACAGTGTGTTAAGGATTGCACAGAGAAACTTCCACAGCACAGCAACAAATATTCCCAACAAAGGTCAGAGTTGTTTAATGCCCCTGCCATATGACATGGATCAGTCATGCTGGACCTGGAAATAGACTTCAAGCCTTCTAATTTTATAATCCCATTATCCTCTGCTCCCCACCTCTTGGCACTTCTGTTCTTTTGCACCTTAGCATCTTTGCAGTGAAAACTCCAAGGCAGGTAATGCAATGGAAATGTGCAACTGGATCCTCCAGCCTCCCCTGCTTACCTCATGCTCTTGCCTCTGCCACGTACTCGCTCACCTGTCCCCTTTCACCCCAAATGTTGTGCTCTGCTCTGTACCCAGCATTGTACATTACACACCTCTCTTGCCTTTGCAACCGTTATTTTATGCATAATCTCTTCTCCATCATCCTTCTTCTCTCTAGCCTCATTTCTTCCAATACCTACCTCCTCCTCTCTCTCTCTCTGAGTTAATCTAGTCTGAGCTTAAGGTGTGATGTTAACCACAAAGGTTAATGTGGTCATTTAACCAGCCTGATATGGACTCAGCAGACTGGCTTTAAGTGATGTCAACAATCCTAATTGAGGCAAGAAATCAGTGAAACACTGATTTACCACTTTGCATATTTATTAGGTTTAATCAGTTTCTGATAGCCTTTCCAAGAGTCCCTCCTCGTTTTTGAAACGTATCTCTTTTTCCTCCCTTTCTGACCAAAAAAAGGCTGCATTTCACAACTTGATCATCACCCTAAACAGGATACAAGCTGCTTCCCCTTCACATGTGTTTATGTTAATGTGCTTGCTTCTTATTCCAAGTTTATCGCTCCTGCTCAAAGCCAAATATGATTTTTTTATTTTTTTTCTGGAAGAACAAAGAACTTCTTTTCCGTCTTAGATATGCATAAGGTGAGGCCATGATCCAGGAAGGCTGTGGCTAATCATACAGGGAGGCAAAGAGAGAACAAAAGTGAGACTAGAAAATAAGGCTCAAGTGAAAGCATGAAGGCAAAAGGTTACAGATAGGGCTGAGTAGGAGCTAATATCAAGAACAAGGAGGAGGCCCAAGTCCACCTTCTCACTGGTGCCTTTGGTACCCAGGAACAGGAAGGTGCTGGCAAAAACCGGACTGTGCAACAGGATCCAGCTCACTCCAGCACCTCCCTCTGCTGGCCGGTGTGCAGAGCCCCAGGCAGGGCTCCCAGTGTAGGGGAAGGAGGGCTCTGGATTGCCCCACTTTGTCCTGGGACACAAACCATGTCAGGGACCCGAGTGAGCACCTGAATCGCCTCTGTTTGCTGAACCACAGCGTTCTTCCACGACTGAGGACGGCTGAACCATTGGGGGAACTTTAGGTCAATTCTAGGTATCTATATTGTGTTCTTATTCAACTTTAAGGTCAATTAGTAGGTCTTTTATGTCTTGAAATGCACACAAATCTACTGCAATATCCTGCTTCCTTATGGCACGTAACCATTTCCTCCCATGGCTTCGATTTTCTTACCTCACTGCAGTTGAAAGAGGGCAGAAGCTACAAGGAAATGCTAAACAGGAAGCCCCAAATTGCCAGATCATTTACAAAACAACATGTAGACACATGTATCCATTATATATGTGGATAACGCTAAATAGCATGGAAAAGAGTTATTTGTTTTGCTGTATTCTTTTGTACTTAAATACTGATGTATGATCTTGGTTTAACGGGCAGCACGAGCTTCTTGGCCTGCTCCCCAGATGTGCACAGATCTGTAAAATTTCCTAGAGCTTTTCTGTTGACAGTGCAATATAGAAGGCACTATTTGGCAACAGCAGAGATCTTGCTGTTTTGTTGCAGGGGTTCTGCAATGTATGTCATGGCTACTGTATGTGTATTGAAGAGTTTTTAGATTTCCTTCCTACACTGTAAGACTGCAGGCTTACAGCCAAGTCATATTTTTTTCCTAAGGTTCCCATCTCTACATCCTTTTGCATCTTCAAATTTCCCTTATCTTGTTTTTAGCTACAAGTTTCAGATGGTTTTTCTGGGGTACTTATATCCTAATAAGCGTTCATTTCAACATGTTAATTCCCCTCTCACCTCTGGCTGTGCCCCACCCTCCTCTCCGGTGCCCATCACGAAGCTTTCCAGCTGCCCTCCCAGTCGATCCATTCTGCTGTCTCTCCTCGCCACAGTTCTTCCAGCCACTCCATTTTTCCCTGTTTCCCTCACCAGTCTCCCCTCCTTCGCCCTCCTTCTTCCTTCTTTCCTTTCTCTTCCTTTTTTCTTTCTCTGAATGGCTGTAACGCTGCCAGGACTTGGCAGATGAGCCAGCCGCTGTCTTAGAATTAGCTAAATTAGCGCCATCAGCTGTGTGCGTGACAGGGAAACCCCTCTTTCTTTCGCAAGCTCAGCCCTGCCCATCCTGGACACGAGAGGGCCCTTTTTAGGGATTCTGTTTTCCTGCAGCCACTTATCTGTCTGACGCTGTTTGCTTCTGAGCCGAGGCTCTGAGGTGTGCAGTGATGTACCCTGACAGTTATTTATAGGATAGAAAACATGGGCCTGCTGCCCCAGGAAACAGCTCAGCGCTCAGGCAGGCAGGGTTTGCTAAGCGGTGTGTGCTCATGCTTGGGGGCAGGGGGAAGCAGAGCTGAGGTCGTGCAGCGCTTCCCTCACCTGTTGCAGAGACAGGCAGGACCACCCGCCGCTTAGCGGCAGAGGGCACGGGGGACGGCTGATGTATTGTAGTGTTTGACGAACATCTAGCTGCTTCTTAGAGACAAGGAATGGAGGGGATGGAGGGGACAGCAATGCAGTTCCCATGGCAACCGTGCTTAAGTCATCTGAGGTCAAAATGATGACCGAGGCTGCCAGAGAAAACGAATTTTGATGTGAGGATAAATCCCACATCAGTGACCGCATGGATCAGTCTGCCAGCTCTGGGTGCCCTAGCAGCCCTGCACTCCCCTTTGTCCGCCGTCCCCCCCAAACTGGACTGCACTGCTCCCCGCTATGATGCTTCTGGGGGCCCTCTCAAAGCCTGATCATCTCTCTCAGTGCCTGCCCTGAATTCACCCCCAGCTATTTCTGTTTCTGGGTCACCGAGATCACATCTGCACAGCCACCAGAGGCTGACTGCAGTGTGGGCTGGCACACCCTCGTTCCTCTTGAACCGTGAGCAGGGGCTGCCCACAGCCGTGAGGCTCAGGCCACCAGCCCGCCACCGGCCAGCAGAGCCTCAGCTGGCCAGTCACCACCCCCTCGCTGTCCTCAAGGGTCCGACTTCATCGAAAGCCATCGCGTACGCGCCTAGTGACGACAAAATCACGTCAGCTTTCATCTTTTTTTGGAAAGCAGCTGGAACTGAGCAGCAGTCTCTGCAGGATGCTGCAGCGCTGAAACGGATTTCTGTTGCCATCTGGTGGCAACTGAAAAGTACTTGGAAGTACAGACAAATTACCAAGATCCACGCCCCCCTATTCTTAGAGAGGGGCTTGCTCTCTCCACTGGATTGGAGGGAGGTGCCCAGGGAGTCACCATCCCTGAAGGTATTCAAGGAACGGCTGAACGTGGCATTAGTGCCATGGTCTAGTTGACAAGGTGGTGATTGGTCAAAGGTTGGACCAGATGGTTTTGGAGATCCTTTCCAACCTAAATGAGGATGTGATTGTTTATTCCACAGGTCTTTACTTGGGCCGCATCAAAATTTCCTCACTTTAAAGGGGAACAGGGGAGAATGTTAACGCTATTAGATTTGATTTGATATCTAGAGTCCAGATTATAGCTGTCATTGCAAGTGTTCTCTACAGTTTTTAATTACACACTGGCAATTTTCTTGACTACTGCACGTACTGTAATCAAGACTCTCTCCTATTATCCCCTAAACCCTGAAGTTTAGCTCACCCTAAATTAGAAATCTTCCTTCTGCCTCTGAGAATTGTTGAATGAATCATCCACAGTTGGTCAGTTAATGAATGTACAATTACCAACCCCATCTGGCTATTGCAGAAATCTCCCTAAAGGACTGCACCCCTGCTTATTGAGGAACATATAAACCAGAAGGCAGACTCAGACTCCCACTCTGTCTAGCCCAGGGCCCCATCCCATCTCTGGCTTAAGGGCAGAGGCCTCATGAAAGGCAGAGTTCTCTCATCAGATGGTTTGCCCTGACACATTCCTTTTGTGGGCACTATTGCACCTTCTGCTAGAGCCTGGGTTACACTGCAGCACCAGCATTTCTCAAGGCAGCCATAGATTCACCCTCTTGTCAATTCACTTTTATCTGGTAGAGAATAATTCCCTTCCTTTTTAAGGAGGGCACCAAACCATTGGACTGAATGGACAATGCAAAAGCAGGACATCCTAATGGTATTTGATTGTAGTCCTGCTTTGGTTTTTGCTCCTACTTATGCCTAGCCCTGCCTTTGTGCCTTCCCTCATGCCAGTCTTGCTCTTGCCCCTGTCCTCTGCTCCAGCCCAGCCACATCTGCCTGCTGGAACCACCCAACTTCCTTCGTGATCATGTTGCCTAAACTCCAACAAACCACCTTTACCAGTCAGGCAGAGAGCCCACAGAGAGTTTCCCACTCTGTTTTTCCCACAGGCAGGGGTGACTCACGACATCTTGTCACTCCCAAGTAACTGAGCTGATGAAATCTCAGGAGGAGCCGGCCACACTCCAGCTCCATACTGGTGCTCCAGCACCAGCTTCTGCTCCATGTGAAATAATCCGAGGAAGTGCAGTAGCTCCTTCACTAGCCCCATCTCAGAGCTGAACCTTCCCCTGCCACACAAAACGTACAATGGCCACTGATGTTGTGTTGGTGCTGTTAATCTTTCTCATAGGATGGTTTTAGCCCCGTCTCCTGTGTGTGCTCTTGCTTGCCAGACACAGGATGTGAGTGAGGGCCCCTCACCGCAGAAGGTGAGGCATTGCTTTTAATCCTTTATGTAGATCCCAGGAGAGAGCAGTGAGCAGAAGCAGCACTCACAACATTAAACCAAAAGCAGAAGATCTGTGTGGATATCTGGCAGTACTGTGATCCTCAGCATGGTCCCAGAAAGGAGTTATGCAATGGAGCCACCCCACTTCCAACAGGAGCCAATTGGAAAAGCCCTGGTGCAGCTGTAAACATCCTTCACATTTGTTAATTATTTTTTTTATTCTCTACATCAGTTCTGACATCCACTTTCAAGACAGGAAGGCTGAGTGTTTGAAGGGCTCCTAACTTGTGGTGATTTTCTAATCCAGTTCTCTACAGCTTCATGTTTCATCTTCATGTTCAGTGCATTCAGAACTGTTACCTCAGGCCACAGAGCAGAGGCAGGCACTAGAGAGTCACACCACAAATGTAGGCAGCCCAACCGACCTGCTCCGAAATGAGGAAACCTCATCCCACCACCACCACCACTGTATGGTGGCAGTGAATCACATAAATCTGAAAGACACAGGAGCCTCTACAAACTTCATAGACACAGGATTTTATTGAGAATGTGAATGATTTTTTACAATTTAGAACGGGAACAGATCTTCAGTCACTGTACCCTATTTTGTGAAAAAGATTAGTTGATTACACAACAGCACTAGTAAATGAAACGGTGACTGGGAGTGTTCCCCACTAAAATTTGATGATTACAGTTAGTTTGCAGCCCAATAGAATTGTCCTAACAGTTCTGTACACAGTTTAGAAGTCAGAACATGGGAAGGAATGTTCCAGAAGGAAGTCTACCCACAGCCAGACTGTTATAGAAGGTAAGAATTTAACACTATGGCCACTCTATGTCCAGTAGCCTCAAAACCGAAGGAGTTTAATCTACTGCCAGAGTGAGCCTTACTCTCTGAGTGGGCATTGAATCAATTTCTCAACACTTTGTTCACTTTTCATGTGGCCCAATTACTTTAGGCTCTCTGCATGGTACCAAAATAATTTGAGTCAAGAGCCTAATGCAGTTTAGGTTCAAAGTCATCTTTCACTAACGTGTCTCTACATGTAACGTTTGATTCACTATGATGACAGAGTCAAGTTTTTGTTTTTTTTTTCCTTTAGAAAATTAGAGCTTGTTGCTGGTTTTGAGGATCCAAGTTACTGGAAACACTGGTCAATAGGTCAAGTGTATTGCTTTACCACATTTGTGCTCTTCCCCACAACTCCCATTGATTTGATCCCAGACATGAAGTCTCCCTAGAACCACCAAAGCCAATGCTGATTTGAAACAAAGCCATGTTACTCTCAATGCTTAACATAGGGATCCTTGTTCCCAGAGCTTCATCTACAGATATCCATGTTCTTTCACAGCTGGAAAGGAGAGCTTCCTTAAATCTTGTGCTGCCTACCAAGAACTGAAGAGGAAATACTGGGAAATACCTCTTGCATTGCATCCCTGACCTATTGGCTTGCATATTGCAAAAATGACCAGAAAGCTGGAGTCAGGAAAGCATAGTTGTTCTAAATCCAATATAATACAAATAGTAAACAAGTCTTCCAGGCCAGAACTGGTCATTTTGGGTATATGGCTACTCATCTTGTTGACAGTAACTTTTCCAGAAGCTGCAGACTAACTTACCTCTAAATATTTTGCATCATCCCAGGCTGCATGCCACAACCTCAGCAATGTCATTTTAAGCAACCCAGAGCAGAAATATTGGCTCATACAATTTTTTAAGAAGGACTAAGAATGATTCACATTAAGATTTCAAAGCTCATAGACTGAATCAAGCCTACTGGTGTTTAGGGACTCTGCAAATGCTTCTTATCAATTTGTTAGCAGGTATCAAGTAATCTCTCTTCCTGACACAGACTCCTTAAGAAGGGGACAGTATTTTTGGGACAGCAGCCATTCAGAAATGCACTGAAAGCCTTACAAAAGCCTTTATAAATAACTCTCCCCCCTTCTATTAATCCTGTGTTCCTCAAATACTTGAGACAAAAATCTTCTGATTACGCACAGGAATGTAGTTGTCCCAGATCCTCATTCCTTGGACAGAAAGACATCTGATCCTGGCTATTCCTATAAACCAACAACTTTCAAACATAATTAGCAATGCTGTCAAAAAACCCTGCAACAAATTAGGATCATGTCTGGCCAATGGTAAACACCACTTGAAGGAAAATGTTATGTTTTCAAATGTGGACTGATCAGAAAGTTTGAATAGTTCAGACAAGAAACTGAATTAAGTTAGAGTTAAATGGCTGTTTCCTTTTCCTGTTTCCACCTCAGGCTGAGTGAAAGAGTAGGACAGCAGATGACCGTCCATGAAAGGAAACATTAGTCAGTCCCCTTCTTGAGCTCTGTATCTTCATTTTAAATTCAGCTAAGTTTTAGTGTGACTCACATATCCTTGGGACATTCTTTGCTGTCGTCTCTCCTGGGCATCAGTAACCTAACAAATAATTAGGCATCTGTAACCAGGATGTTCCCCCTCAGAACCTCTCAACAGCTTGTGGGGACACAACCCTAACACATACTCCTGCCCCAATTCTATTGTCACCAATGACAGCACTAGACACTGATGAGAGCTGTATAAATTTCCAGTCCTTTCTGAAAGCTAGTGAAGCATTTGGCCCAACCACTTCCTTCAGCGATGAATTCTCCAGTGTAATCTCATGATATGGAAAAGTGATCCCCAGTTTTCACTTCCCAGTTTAAATGAATGGTCCTTTTGTTCTCATGTATATGATACAGGCAAAACAGAAGCTAAGTCTCTTTTTCTACTCTAGCAATTATTTTATAAACTAGCTGTCCACTTTTATATCTCTCCTTTTCAAAATAGCAATCTCAGTTTTTCCAATGTCTCAGAGTTTTTGCATGCCTTAGTTTCTCATGTCACCATTTCCTGAGGTCTCCTATTTGAGGGCAGACTTCTGTGTTGTCTCTAGAGCATTCATACAACATTGTCCTCAATGGTGATGAAATCTCATGCCTATAATTATTACAGAGTTAATTTAAACCCCACAAGGGTAACATCAGCCCTTGCAATTGCACTGTTGAGACTGAATTTCAAATATTTTTGTGTTGTCCAGTCACCTTCCATGTACGGGTCATTTTAGGGAAAGACATCGCAGAAAGTCCTTAATTGACACTGGATTTTTTTTCTTACTGGTCACCCTCACTTTGGGACTTATAAATTTTTAATTTGTAGCATTCCCCTGATTGAAAGCTCCTTTCTCTATCTGTTGATTACCATCAAGTGTGTCTCTGGAAAACCATCAGATCCTTTCCCAGCCTTAATTTTACTAGGCAAAGTTTTTAAAGCTAAAGTTCTAGGAATAGGATCTTCATTCTCCAAAAGATCCTAAATGAAAACACCTGTTTTCATTTGCATGAATCTTTATTGAGAATGAATGATCAGAATTATTTGCAATATTCTCTATGAGACTTTTTACATAAAATATTCTCTTGACACTTTTCTGCATACCATTTACCTTTTAGCAGTCCATGATGTGTGACCACCTAATACTCAAAGATCCCTTTTTCTCCTTCTCTCTCATTTCCAGTTGCTGAGTTCCCAGGAACAAAAGTTATTAGTCTCTATATCCATGGTAGTAAATTTTGCATACTCAAATCTCATCCAAGATTTCATTTCATCCATCTTTCAGTATTCATTTATAACATCCTGATCATTCTGTCCTTGTGCCATCAGCAAATTTCATCCAAATGCTCTTTTTATTTATGCCAAGGCCATGAATTCAAATATGAAACAAGATAAGGCCCCACAGTGACCTCCATTAGTAATCCCTTTTCCCTATCAAGATTCTGCCTTTGTGGAGCAGTCTCAAAGGCCTTTTAAAAATATAAACTTATCAGATTAAAATGTTTCTCTTTTATTAAGTTCTTTGTTGATGCATCCCGAAAACTGAGCTGAGGATTTATGAAATACTCTTTGCTTAAAGAATTAATCTCAGTTATCAGGATCTTCCAGGTGTTTTGACATATTTTTAATTACCATTCCAACCAGCTTTCAAGAAACAGATAAAAGCTTCACCATTCTACTTCCCTGATTCATCCCTAGCACCTTTTACAAAATCGTGGGTACAGTCTGTGTTGTGTTCCCTGAAGCTCTGGTGCCATGGCAGCTTTTCATGGCAGACCATATATTTTCCTAATCCAAGAAGCCCCACTACTACTCACTTGAAATTCTCTGGAATTCTCGGAGGTAGAGCATATTATATTTTAAGATTATCAGTTTGGTCCAACATTTCTCATTATCCACCCTCAGTCTTTGAAAGCTGCTTCATTATAAAAAACAGAGTGCATGCAGGACAGAACTACAAAAGTCTCAAAACTGAAAGTGTATGTGAAAAAACACATTGATTGTTCTCTTTAACCACCCTTGATCCAACACATCCACTAATTGTTTCACAGGCTTCCCATTTCTCATTTATTTGTTTCATTCATTTCATTGTTTGCTCCGCAACTCCTTGTTCTGTCTTCCCTCCTAATCATTAAATGCTGCAAATTCAAGCTTCTCCCTAGTGTATATTTTGAAGAACCTCTTGCATGACTCTGAAATTATAAGTTAAGTCACACAGGTATCCTATTTTCCTTTTGATCCATAGGAATGCTTGTCATCCAAGATGATTATTATTGCTGATATCATAGGTATCCGCCAGCACTTCTAAGGATTTTAATCTTTTACTATTAACTCTGATGTCTGCTTCTCAGTCAGAATGCAATGGCATGAACTGCTCATTAGTTTGAGTTATTGCAATCAAACTTTATATCCTGTCTGCATTTTCACACCATCTGCTTTTGAAGTGGCAGATAGGCTGTTAATCAGACTCACTGTGCTTCAGTGCCTGTGAAGTGTACTGGCTCTTTGAAAAGTGACTTCAGGTGGTTCTTCATTTACTGTTTCAAGCAACTTCTGCCCACACTTACAGGCAGCCAGAGCTTTCCTAGCTGCCAGTCCTGGGAATGTGTCCACAGCTTTCCTTTCCTGGTACCAATGCCCAATATGAAGACCCAAACTTTGATGCACAAAACAGGGTTTTCCTTAAAGGACAGCTACCAATTGATTTTTTGGTTTGTTCACTATAAGCATCCAAAACTTAGAATACAATTTTGTCAATACAATTCAAAAGGAAGGAGCAGTATCCAGCTTCCTCTTTCAGAGCTATTTTTATTCTGCAGGCCTAACAAGCAAGAGAAACAGTAAAAATTACTTCTGCCTATCAAGTCGAAAGAGCCAAAATGCACCTAAGCATCTTAACTCGTGTGTAAGAAGGTACCTTTTCATGTAGGCATTTCAGAGAAGGATCACTTTATAACTTTGCTGTACTTTGTATTCATTGAGCCTGTGGTAATACGTGACAGTACCTCTGTGAGCTTTGGGGCCCTAGAATCTGACCTTCGATATCAATTTGTCTGTCTGTCCAACAACTGAAATGTTTCCCTTGTGAGTACTTCACAATTCTTATCCTAGTAACATTATGCAAATCTTTTGAGTCAGGAAAGTGCAATTATCATGGAAATATTTTTTTTCATGGAAAACTCTTTAAATTATCTACACTGAAGAAAAAACAGCATGACTTGAAAATGTATGCAAAACAAATTTATTCACTGACACTCCTTTCTCTTCCTAAAAAAGTGCCTTTGTCTCACCCAAGTCTTCTAGAATAGAGCACAGCAGACCCTAAGCCACCAGAAAAACTTGTGAAGACCTCGACACCCTGGTCTGCCAGACGACAATGGCCAGGAGTCCCCTCCCCAGGGGTCCCCAGTTCTCTATCCTTACAAGCACTGGGATCACACAGGAGTTTGCATTTAAGTACTACTTAGAATTGCATAGGCTCATGCAGACTCTGACAGCTCTGACTTTACCTTCCAGGTTTTTCAGTTTGAACAGAAGCTCTAGAACAAGACTCCTGTATATGACCTTCCTCCACGAACCTTTCCAGATGCCACTGTTCCCAGAGGCCCATTCACAGCACAACTCAGCCACAGGGAACCCATAGGAAGGGCTGGGGCAGACCAAGAACATCATGGTTAAAATATTTTCCCCAGTTTGTGTTAGATCTGTATCCTGACTCCTGCCTCACTGCTCTACTTTCTGTCAGAGATACCACAATCTGAACACATAGTTAAGCATTGTGCAGCAAGTATTTTTCATTTTGTATCTCCCTGGTATCTCCCATGTACTGACTGTATGTCCTAATGACTGGGGTTTGTAATCCACCTATTTTTGTCTCTCTGAATATTTAATCAATCATTCACACAAAGAGGATAAGCTTCAAGGGGAAAAAATGCATTAAAAACCAATTACCTCCAATTATCCAAAGCTGAATAAAAAGAGCATTTGCCTAGGATACACTGGCACATCTCTCTTTCAAACAGGGCATTTGACCTCTGGACACAGAAAGAGCAGTCTCCCTCTGCTCACGATCCTTGGGAATAAGCCCTACTCTGTTCCCGTGCCTACCTACAGCCACTGTGCCTGTCTGAAAGATCAAGGGAAAAATGGGTGAGCCAGGTTTAAACCTCTGCTAAAAAGCCATGAAAAGAATGAAGGTGCCTTGCAGAGATCTAAAAAACCAAGAACTCATGTAGGGTTCATGAAAATAAGAGACCAGATACAGGAGACAGACTTTATTTTTGTCCTTGCAGAGGGAAAGGTCACAGCACAAACTAAAGATTTAAAAGGCTTAAGAGAACCAGAATGAAAAGAGACATTACAAATGCACCAATTAGGGGAAAAGCTTCAGTTAGAACTTGTGCCTTGTCACTCATCAAAGAATCCAATTACAAGACCAAAACCAGGCTTTGTTAGTACTGCAATTCACAGCACTACCTGCTTCAAAGCACATTAAAGTGCAGCTGCTGCCTGAAAAGTGACTATCACAGCTACGTGGGATGGCATGGAGCCTGCACAGAGTCTTGGAGGAAACAAAGACCCAACCTTCAGTCCCTAAGGAATGAACACAGCGACTTTCCTTGTTTCAACAAAGCCTCATTGTATTGGAAGTACAGCCAGTGGCCCTGTCTTGGACTTCTGAGGACTTCAGGGAGAGCCTGTACTGTTTGAGGTCCTATTTGAAAACAGAGGTGGACCTGGAAGAGACGGGACAGTCCATGTGGAAACCATTTTTGTGGGTTGCAAGAGACAGAGGGGCTTCTGTCCACCTAAAATATTCCACTGCCTTTCCCAGTGACTAAACCTCTGGAGCACGACTGGTTTGGGTTTGGCTGGCATTCCTCAGGCAGGGAATGGCTGAAAGACAAAACACACCCCACTGCTGGAAGCCCGAGTGCAGTGTGTGGGAAGGGTGCAGGGCAAAGCTCTCTTCACCCTGAGAATTCTGTCCTACCCGCTGTGCGAGTAACTAAATTAAACTTAAAGGCTTCCAGGATGAAAGGACATACTCTCAAGATGTGCCAGGGGAAGTTTAAATTGGGTGAATCTAGGTTGGAGGAATTACTTCACCAAAAGGGTGTTTAGACATTGGAATGGGCCGCCCTCAGAGGCGGTGGAGTAACCACCCCTGGAGGCGTTTAAAGAACACTGGATGTGGCACTCAGTGCCATGAACTATTGCCACGGTGGTGTTCCGTCACAGGATGGACTCGGAGATCTCAGAGGTCTTTCCCAACATCACTGACTCCGCGTCTCCACCCGCAGCCAGAGGGGCGCACACGGGTGAGAGCAGCGCGCGGGGCGCGGCCCTCACGCACAACATGGACCCCCCGCTGCCATTTTGCGGGCGCCGCTCCCCACGTGCCCCGGACACGGGAGACGGCCCCGCCCGCGCCCTGACGTCACGCAAAGCGCATGCGCCGAGCGGAGACGGGAGGGGGCGCCACCGCCCGAGGCCGCGGGGCGGGCCAGCCGGAAGCCGCCGAGCCCCGCGCAGGAAGTGGCCCCCGCGCGCACGCCGTGACCAGCAGCCCCCGGCTGCGGCCGCTCGCGCGGCCCTTTGTGACTCATGTGACTGACGCGCGCGGCGCTGACCAATGGCAGCGGCTCCTCCCTTGCCCGCCCGGCCCCGCCTCCTCTCGGGCCTCACGACCAATCGGGAGGGCAAGTTCGCCTCCACCGCCCTCTCCTCCTTGATGGATGGGTGCGAAACCCAATGAGACCGCTAGCCCCGCCCCCGCCTCCCGCCAATGGGCGCCGCGCAATGCGGCGCTAGCGGGCCGGGGGCAGCCAGGGAGGGCCCGGCCGGACGCCCCCGCCCCGGCGGAGTCGCCGCTGCTGCCGCCGGCCGCGTTCCTGCGCCGGGGCAGCCGCCCCGCCCTCCCCGCCGCCACCGTGAGGGGCTGCGGCCGCCCCCGGCCCCGGGCAGCCCCGCCGCCCGCCACACGTTCCCTGGCTGGATGCGACACGGGGCGGGGAGGAGCCGCCCGGCTGCTGAGTGCGGGGGCTCTGCGCGCTCTTAAGGTGGCCCGAGAGCCCGACGGGAGCGGGACCGGAATAGCCCGGGGTGTCCCCGGTGGGGCGGAGGAGGGGCGCGGCAGCGGCGGTGGGAGCTGCCTGGTGTGGGGGTGGCGTGCGGGGGCGGCTGCTGGAGAATGCCCGCTCGGCCGTCAGGGTGAGGGAGCCGGGTGGAGGTTTATACCGGGAGATAAGAGCCTGTCACATGAGGATTCCCACTGCAGAGACGGGGGGCGGCGGCTGGAGACAGTGTGTGCTTTCCTGTGTGTCCGAGGCTAGGCCAGCAAACACGTCTCTCGACGACTGTCCAACCTTTGAAACTTCGGAGCTCCCGGCAGGTGCGGTTGGCACTGGTGGAGATATCAGGTACACTGGCTTTCTTGTAGTTAGGATCCTAAACGTCTAATTGAAGTGGTGAGTTTTAAACCACCAGTTTTGGCTTCTCGATTGTGCAAGATGCATCATTACGCGCATAGGTATGTCATTTACATAGAACACACCAAGAAATTATTCAAGATACACAAGGTGAGGAGCCAGTAAATTTTTACATATGTATGTACAGAATCACAGAATCTGTGAGGTGGCAAAAGACCTCTGAGAGCATCGAGTTGAACCTTTGACTGAATGCCACCATAGCAACTAGAGCATGGCACTGAGTGCTACATCCAGTCTTTCCTTAAACACTTCCAGGGACATAGGCTGCACCGCCTCTATGGGCAGTCCATTCCAGTGTCTAATCACCATTTTCTGTGAAGAAATTCCTCCTGAAGTCCAACCTAAACCACCTTAGGCTATGTCCTCCTGTCCTGTCACTTGTTACCTGGGAGAAGAGGCCGACCCCCACCCAGCTGCCCCCTCCTTTCAGGTGGTTGTAGAGTGAGAGGGTTACCGCTGAGCCTTTTCTACAGGCTAAACAACCCCTGTTCCCTCAGTCGTTCTTGTACTTGTGTGCAAGTACATAAACTAAGATTTTCCTGGCTAAGAAGGGTTTTTTTTAAAAAAAACCAAGCCAAACACCTAACCCTGCCCAGGGCAAAAACATGTTAGGATACCTGCATGTTACATAGGATTCCTGAGATGCCTGTTTATTACTAGTTGCAAATGGAAGGAACAGTCCTTCAGGCAGGATGTAGAAGAGAATTCCTTCACAAATGCTGAGACTTTCAGTGTCCCAACTGCCAAAAACCAAAGCCACCTCCTACACCTTCCTGGATGCGAGAAGCCCCAACTGCCCGCTACCCATCTGTCAAAATTTATAGATCTTAGACAAATATTAACAATTCAGTCATGCGCAAAGCCTGTGGCATATTGAAAAAATTGTGAGAAGGATAAAATACATTGAATGTAATGTAAAAATAAGCTACTTGGTGACTGGTTTACTCTTTTTCCCTGTGTCTCCATCTGCTCTCCTCTGTCTATTTAGCTTTGAAAGGGTTTGGGATGTGTCTTTGTTCTCTGAATGCTGAATATGATGATGGATCACAATCCGTTTATCTCTCTGCATTTCTGCCACACTGATCCTTTGCCCTGCCTCCCTAGGGCACTTTTTGTGTTGGATGGTAATTTTTGCATTTACATTCTTACAAGCAGTGGAAGAAGTTAGTTACATCATACCTTTTAATTGTCTATAAAAAGCAGGCAGTACTTCAGATACTCATGCGAGGATCCTGAAAACCAAAAGGAAAAATAAGTAGGGAACACACATCGGATGCCTGGCACACGTCGAGTTCAACCACAGCTTTTTACCACCTCTGCATTTGGCTACAGATCAAACAACTTGCAGATACCACCCGTCTGCCTCCCAGCACAATGATGCTCCTGCCTTGTATCTCAGTAAAGAGTAGTCTGAGCACTGTATGGACACAAATCCTAGCTAGAGGGGGACTGGGGAACTTGGACTAGGAGTAGCAGACACCCAAAGACCACCTAGCCCAAAGAGAAGTCAAAAGAGAGGCAAAAGAATAAGGGAGCTGAAGCTTAAGCTGTTCACGCAGGACTTGAGTGAGGCTGGGAGAAATGACAGAATAGGACAGAGCTTTGCTATGGCAGTGGGAGGAAAAGGGATGGTTGTTGGCCCTTGGTAATGATCAAGAACACCATAATGGGGATCTGTAGTGAGATAATGTGAATAATATGGGGAAAAAGGCAGGAAACCCTCCTTGACAGAACAGGTAGTAGCAGAGGGTGGAAAGTTGTGACTAGAGCTGCTGGCATAATTGCAGAAGAAGGGGATAGTATGGGAGAAGGAGGACACAGAGAATTCTGAGAGGATGGAGGATGATGACTGACTTCCTGAAATGAAGGTGTGGAACTATGGCACAGGTTTTGACCTGTTGAAGGAATGCAAGGAGTCATTGCAGGTGCAATGGTAAACTCAGCTCTGCAAAAGCAGCAAGTCTTAAAACACCCCCTCTGCTATCTCAATTTTCATATTATAGTTTCCAAAAGTAAAAAAAAATATTTTCTCAGAAAATGCCATTTCCTCCTAGTATATGTGCTGTCCTCTACTTCAAGCCTTATAGCATTTGTAAGGATTCAGATGTGAAAGCACACACAAAAAGATGAGATGATGAAATATAGGGCGACTTTCAGATAACTGGGATAGGGGCCCCGGGGGGGCTGTTTCGGTCATGCTTTTCAGATTGACACATCAAAATTATCTGTCTACCACACTGGCTGCAGGTGTATGGTATACCAGGCAGCAGCTGCTCCTCCTCACACACACATTTTGGAGTATTAATTCTTATTTGGTGTACTTTACTGCACAGTCCCTTTAATGTTATAATGAACTACTTCCTTGGTCTGCGTCCCTTAGACTTCTAGTCAACAGGAGACTCCTAGTTTTTGGCCTGCTGGGTCAGAGTGGGACAGCACTGAGTGTAATTCACAGAGTCACAGAATGAGTTAGTTTGGACGGGACCACAGTGGGTCATCTGGTCCATCTTCCTTCTTTTAGCAGGGTCCTCCCAGAGTGCATTGTGCAGGATTGCATTCAGGTGGTTCTTGAGTATCTCCAGTGAGGGAAACTCCACAACCTCTCTGGGCAGCCTTTTCCAGCTGACAGTCTGTACAGTGCAGTTTACCTGCACAGTAAAGTTCTTCCCCATTTTCAGGTGGACCTTTCTGTACATCAGCTTCTGCCTCTTCATCCTAGTAGTTGGCACCACTGAGAAAAGCCTCGTTGCATCTTCTTTGGGACCCCCACTTTAGATATTTATACACATTAATGAGGTGAATTAATGGGGTTTCTATATGGTTCTAGCTGGCTGTAACACATAGGAGAGATAGCAATGAGACTTTTAACAGTATTGTCGTAGAAACACCTTTTAAGATCTGGTGATGTCTCTGCAATAGGTTGTGGATGCACACAATGCTTGAGGGAAGACTACTAGAGACAGAGAGCTGCATTGTTTTGGGGTGGGAGTTGACTCGGAGCACTCAGGGCTGAAGCAGGGCACCACCACTGCATGGCTGGTGTGAGCAGCGCGGGTCGGCAGACCCCGACCCAAGGTGGCCATTTGTGAGCCTCCGTGCCGGGGCTATGGCCGGCTGTCGCAGGGTTGACCCCGCAGCCACTGCCCCCCGTTTAGAGTGGCGAAAGGCGGCTGCTGGCAGCGGCCCGGGGGCGAGGGCCCCACGGCCACCTCCGCGGTGAATCGAGCCCCAGTGCGGGGATGGCCTCGGCCAGTCCCGGCGGGCGGGCAGCTCCTCCCCACTGCCTGCCAGAGCGGGCAGGCAGCCACTGCTCCCCCGGCCCGGCGCCTCCTTAACCCGGGGAGGCGGGGGCGGCCGCGGCCGGGGGGAGCCGGGGGAGGCGGAGCGGCGGCCGGGGAGGAGCCGGGGCCTGCAGTAGAGCCGCAGCCCGGAGCAGCAGCCGCGGGAGCGGCGGGGCCTGGAGAGAGTCAGCGCCGCCCGGGCCGGGCCCCCCACACCGGAGCCCGGGGAGCCCCCCGGGGACGAAGCCGCGGCCCGGCGGAAGGCGGCGGAGGCGCCGCGCAGCCCCGCGCAGGCCCGTGAGCCGCCGCGGCCTCCCGTGGTAGCCGAGCCCGGGCAGGAGGAGCTGGGGCCTGGGGGGAAGCCAGGGACAGCGGCCGGGGTGGGGGGACACCCCCGTAGCCTGCCGGGGTGGGGAAGAGACCCTGCCCGCCGCCCCCCGCCCCGTCCGCAGCCCCGTTAGGCAGCCCCGCGCCCGGTGTGGGGACACCCCGGCGCCCCCCCCGCCAGGCCCCTTCCCCGCAGCTGGTGAGGGAGCTTAACACTTGCCCCCTTCCCCACTAACGAGCCAAGGGTGTGCGGAGGCCCCCGGCACCCAGCCCTAGTAACTATCTAGAAGCAGGTCTGCTCTTTCTTGTTGTGGAATAGAGCCTTCTGGAGCTCCCTCGATATTTGTTACGGGGAGAGGTGTCCTCAGACCCCAGTTCCTGAGGATTGTGACAATAACCTTTACTGCCGACTCCCTCCTGCTGCTGAGGAAAGTCTTCTCTCAAGCAGAGCGGACAGCCCTTCCCCAGACCAGGTAGTAGTGGGTGTCTTTACAGAGGAAATCCTGTATGCCCAGGAGAGGCAATTCCCAAGACAGAAATAAGCAGGAGCTCCAGATACTTACCTAGTAATTTTAATTATTTACATCTGCTCAGCAGGTGATAGAGCAAAACAAGGGAGAGAAAGCAGAGAGAGATTTAGCTAGTTTTTTCCAGTTGCTGTTAACTGGAGTTAAAGGTAATTTCCAATACTGATCTCATCCTCCTTCATCCCAAGGAAGATCCCTCATCCCCTAATCCCAAGAGGGTTTTCTTCAAATACCCCGTGCAAGGAGAGAAGACACACCTCCTAGTTACAGGGAGAGGAAAAAGCAGATTTCAGTGATCATATCCACAGAGATAGCAAGAATTGTTTTAGAGAAAGAGATTTTTTTTTTTTCCCCTTACAGGCAAGGTGTACCTAGAGAAACAAGATTTCTAGGCAGGCAGATTGGGGAAATTGATTTCTGAAATAATCTGACCATCAGTGAAAAGGCTGTTTCCCGGGGAACACCCCTTTAGTAGTTAGCTGCCAAAAGGGAGAGAGGATCTCCATCCCAGGATAAAACCAGCGTTTTTAGGGGACTGACAATCCAAACCAGATTGTTTTAATACTCAAGATCCTGATTTCATCCACAATCCTTCTGCCCTCGAAATATTTTTTGAAGAATCCATTGGAATAGCTGACAGCAACCGTTTGAGTATGGGTCTCAGAGAAGGAGTGTGAAGGGCAGCACCCCAACCACCAGCACTGAAGATAATCCACCTCCCTCCAGAAAATCTTCCAGACAGAGTGAGTGACCACATTATATCACCTCTCTATTCCTAGCTGTCTTCTCTCACCTTCTGTCCTTGTTTTCTGTGTCTCTTCTTCTCTCATTGTATCTGCATGCTTTTAATCTTTTAGCTCTTTCTGTTTCTGAACCTCTCCCCACCTTGTTTTTCTGTGTGTCTTTCTCACTCATTCATTTAGCTCCTTTATGGAGCTAAATGGAATTGACCTGATTATTTCCCTCACTATTTAGATTATGGGAGACCTTAGCCCTATTTGATTGTAAGAAGCTTCTCTGCCCTTTCCCTTCTACTTTCTTTCCCTAGTTCATTCATCCTAGACTCAGCGTTAATCATCACTGGTGTGAATTAATTTCTGTCGTTTAGGGGTCATTGAGAATGATAACAGTGGCCAAAAAAAGCTTTGAGGAGACAAGAACAGTGATTTGTAGTGCCAGTGTCCAAGGATGCACCCACGGGGTGGAGTGTCAGTTCTCCATGTGGGTCCTACTGTGTTTGTAACTGTGGGAATAAAATCGTTGTGCGGTGCAGACCTTGCTGTGCTTGGGGTCTGAACCTACAGATTCCCATGCAAATAGTCTGAGATGTGTGTCCTAATGTACCTAAGGGACTGTGTGATGAATTCTGGAAAGAGTGCCCTTGAGAGTGGGTCCTGTGGTGCTCAGGGGCCTGGCAATGAAGGCTGTGGCAGTGCTGCTGGAACCTGCTCCGAAAGCCAAAAGAAGCTGCTTGGTTGCCACCAGTCTTCATCTGTGTTTTATGCTGTGTTCAAGGGCTAGGAATGTGAATCCTAGGGCTGGTGCTTCATGAGCCAAGCTGCTGCTTTTTGTAAGTGAGGCAGTTAATTCCCAGCCACAAATGAGTATTCTGACACCACCGTAGTGGTTTCCTGAGAAATCAAGTCTGAGGGAGACTCTGTCTCAAAGCCAAAGCAGATTCCAGTACCAGAAGAATCTTGGATATTTCACCTGAGGTATTGCTGGTTTTGGGGAGGTAGTAGTGAGGAAATCCAAGATCAAAGGGCCAGGACAGGGAGCCCTTTTGGAGAGCAATGGTTAAACAGGGAGTCCCTGAAGAAGGAACTCCTTAGTGTAATGTGCTTGCAAGATCAGACAAAAGATGCCAAAGTGATTCCCCATTTTGGCAGAGAATTTTGTCAGTTATCCACAGCTTCAAAAAGTGGCTCTTTCTAAGGGAAGGCTGAACCACCAAGCATACATATGTTCTGGGGGTACTGTTAGATGCCCTCCTACCTGTTGCCCTATAGTTATGCAATCAGCCTGTTTTGAGTAGAGCTATGTTATCTAGCACAAAGGAAGAGATAACTGAGGCATTTTGGCCTTTGTACATTCAAGGGGGTAAACTGACTTTTCATGCTCGTGAGGTTAATTTACTTCACGCTGTCCCCTTCTTCACAGTCATGACTTGACATTTTTCAAGTGCTTTTGCCTCTGATGGATGCCAGGGCACGTTACAGAATATATACACCAGCCTTAACAAAATTCTGCTCTTCCACAAAAATTACCTTTTTGCATATGAAACATTTTTTTTGTTCCATTAGTGATAAAGATTTTGTATTTGTTGCCTGAGCTTTAAATGTTCATTACACACAAAAAAGACTGGAAGTGGTGTGCTATAGATTGTTATTTATTTGTTAATTGCTGACAAGGCATTCGGTACTGACTTGGACACCAAATTAAGACAATCTCTGCTCGAAAGATCTCATAATCTAAAACACAGCTATACAAAAGCTGGGACATACTAATGAATTTTAGGGAATAATTTTTCGTGAGCACAGCTCTTCAAAGTGATCATGGTATTCACATCAAATGTTTATCACAGGTGAAAATGCAGCTTCCTCTGAGATGGAATACTGCAGCTGCTCTGCACCATTTATTTTATACAAAAGTATTTATGCAAGAAAAAGGGAGGGTATTATTTATCTTCATTAAAGTGCAGGGTACTTTATAGACACATTTAAATGCAAGTGTTACGTCAATAAGAATGTGTTACGTCATTAAGAATGTTAAACCTGACCACCTAAAATTAGACTTTAAAAACCACATGAATGTACCTACGTATATAGCCTAATTCTTATAGATGCCTAAGAATGTAGAGTTGGCTTCAACAGAAGCAATGAAGTCGTCTACATTTGAGGAAAAAGACAGTTGTGTGTGTATATGGGTTTCTAAATTTAAATTTGGATATTCATGCTTCCAAAAGTTGACTTTTTAAGTTGAAGGAGTCTGATCCTGTCCTATGGGCACTCAGCTCCCCTCTGAGAACTGATAGTGTGGCATTTCTCAGGTCAAGCCCTTAAGCAAAATGAAATTAGACGGTCTAAAGAGTTATGGGAAATGGATTATGTTACTGAAAGATCATGAGGTTGTAATACTGTTTAAGTATGTGTTCTATAACTTCTTGGGTTTTATCTTGAAATGTGGTTTTGTAGGCAAGTTTCTAGGTTAGAATAAGGTGTCCAGAAAGTTGGAATAAAAGAATGAAGCAGTTTGATGAGTTGGGATCTAAGTTTTCAGTCTGAGAGAGGGATTGTGACTACAGTAGTCCTTCTGGTTTGGGTTTTTTTGCTGAGTTTTTTTTCCCCCCCTCTAAAAATACAGCTGAATGTTGGTATCTCTGAAGAAGTTTATTCTATTCACAGAGGTACAGGTTACTACCTCTTTCCCTAAACTTCAAATGACCTTCATGTAGTGGGAAATTCAGTCTGCATCCCAGTTTGGATCTTTGGCTCTTTACTTCAAATGTCAGAAAGGAGGTGTGGTTAATGGCAACTGTGATATGGACAGCTGTCCCTCAAGAGCAGGACTGAGCTGATTATCTCATTTTACACAGCTGTCAGGCAGGAATTGGATCTCGGTCATTAGCAACCAAAAGATGAAAAATGCTTCTGGACTCATTTTTCCATTTGTTTCTCCCAACCTTGGGTAGAGTAGTAACTAGTGATTTTCATGCAGAACCTTCTATGTTTTTGTAGTACTCCATTTGCAGAATCTGCTCCTGAGTGGTGCATCAGAACTGAAACTTTAAAGGATACTGGTTTTAGTCTGGGAGGCATTTTAAAGAAGATGAGTAGTCCCTAGATTGATGGGCAGCCTAATGTGATAGCTAACATGTTTGAACTCTCCAGTTGTGTTAACTCTGAGGCCTAAAGAAAAGCCTTTAATTTGCTGTTTTGTTGGCAGTTGCACACATTATTTTAGCAAGAATATCCACTTGATGTGTTCAACCTCCAAATACTTATTGTCTTTGTAGGAGGCAGTATTGCTACTTGCTATCTGTTTTGCTGGTTTTGTTTCCTTCTTCCTTCTAAGGGATATATGATGAACATCAAAATCTATAACCTATTTCTGCCCCGAACTCATGTTTTTAACTTTTTAAAGGCCGTCTGTGTATGTGTATTACTGAGAGCAAGCATGCAGCAGTATGTTTTCACAATTAATTAATTGCAAATTTTCATCTTAAGTTTGAAGTGCAAATGTAAAATACTGTGAATGTTTCAAAATTTGGAGATCTCACAGCCAACTTTAAGACCAATTTAATGCTATATCCTCTGGTGCTTTGCCAAGATTTGGACTAGATCGTTGTTTTATCCATCTGTCTCTGACCTGCCCAGTCTTCCTATTATGAACCTGATACTTCCTTATGTAGGCAGCACAGATTTAAAGGTAGACAGCAGAGATTTTGGTAGTGCCTGACCTTTCCTGAGTCTCTGGGTTCCATAGCATCATGTGGCACTCATGTTCCTCTCCTGCACCTTTAAGGCCCAGCATGTTTCCAGCCTGCCTACTTCTTGACTCGCATTTCCTCCTACACCCACTCCTCCTCTTAGTTGTTCCTGTTCTTTATATCTCTTTTCTCTTGTGGCCCCTTTGGCATTCTGTCCTATGGTCCTAGAAGCCTAAAATGCTGCTTTTTTCTTTATCAAGCAAGCATCCCTCATCTCCCCACTAGGATTCTTCACTGGCAGGAATCTTTGACTGTATCTCACAGGCTCTGGTCTTACTTCCACACCTGCATTTTGACTCTCTCCTGGTTGCCTTTCATTAGATTAGATGCCTGTGGACATGTAGGATGTTTTGTCTGAGGTTATCTTAAGAAACTTCTTTTTTTAATCACTGAAAATATCCAGTTCTGCTTGGCTGGGGAATGGCACTTGGTCTCCATAGTCCAGCTCATTTTCATTCTCCCACCCTCCCTTCTCTTCTGGCCCCTCTCCTTCCTCAGGAATAGCTATATTGTAGTTAGTTAGAATAAAAATCCCTTCCATTGCATTCTCCGGTTCCCTCTAGCAGTTGAGGATCTTGGTTTTCAGAACTGGGCTGAGCATTTTGTGTAAGGCCCAGTACCTCATTCCTCATCTTTCTGAGCTGGTCAGTTTATTTGATGTGAAATCAAGAACTAAGGGAATGTGTGTTCTTTTTTTGGCCTTTTTTATGTATAAGAGAGACTGAGTAATGAGGGACAGGGTGAGATGATGAGTGAGAGCTTTTATACCTCGAGGAAAAAAATATTTGCTTTTTTGTTTTTTACCATTAGCAATTCAAATTTTGTTTATGCTCTCTGCTCTATAAAGACTGTGGCTGATTATAGCAGAAATATGTAATTACTGTTAAAAGTTCAAATCTGAATAATTGGGAAAGAATCTGAGCACTTTGTGGTCACAAATTAAAGGAGCAAAGTTCCTGAATTCTCAGTTTCCCGTAAAAAAACTGTTGTTAAGTTAAACCAAGACAAATTCTCCCTCCCATCAGGAACTTGCAAAGAAAAATAAACAAGCTGCTAAAACAGTTATATCTGAAATTCTTTTTATCTCTACCTGAACAAAGCAGACAAGTTTTGAATGTAGAGAAGTGGTCTGGGTTTTGGGAGAGCAATGTTCTCTTCAAGGTTCTGCTATTACTTTGCTGGCTGACCTTGGGCTGCATGCTTCTCCATGCATGGCTTCCCATTTATCCTGGAATAGGTTATTGATCCTTTATAAGGGCTCCAAAGTATAAGGATGAAAACCACTTTATAATGGCTGCCTGCTCTTGCTGCTGATTGCCTTAATTACAATGTGATATTGAACTTAAAACCTTTATATGCCTTTTTTTTTTTTTTGGCATTAGGAAACAGTAAAACCCCGATGCGTTTTTGTTTCATTGAAGTGCCAGTCACTCCAAAATTGAAAGATTCTGTATGATTGTGTGCAGTCTAGAACTGTTTTATAAGTTGACTTCAGTATAGATATTCTCACTCCCTTGAAGCTTCTCCTGAGATCTCTAATGACCTTTTCTTGGCCAAGTCGCAGGGTCTCTATTCCATCTTCATCCTTCTTGGCTTCCCTGCTGTTTTTGACACTTGATCATGTCCAGTCTTGAAATCTTGTCCTCCCTTGACTTTTGTGACAGTATTTTCCTGGTTTCCCTCCTAACTATTCTAGTCATTCATTGAGAGGCTTAGTAGCCTCTGCACTAAGCTGTTTACCTCTCTCCATTTTTTTTTCTTTTTTTTTTTCATGACTTAGACACAATGACCTACTTCTAGTATCCTCTCTTTGCTTTTCTTTACCTCCTTCATGCCAGGAATATTAAATGATGCAACTTTGCGTACCACCTTAACATATTTTTTTAAATTAATTGCTGCAAGTTTAAGACACCTGAGGCCAATATGGAACTTCAGAAAGCTCCTTTGAGATTTGCCTTTGTTTCCTGCTTTCCTCTGCTGCAAGCTTCCACAGCTGGGCTTATAACATGTTCTTGCTCTGAACACACAGTGTAGGACTCATCTTCCGGTTCATGGCCTGAATCTTTTGTTGCTTCTTTGAGTCTCTTTGGGTAACTCTTATGCTTCCTTCTTCATTTACCATCTCTTTTACTGTGAGCTGTTCTTGCTGGCCTCTGACAACTGTGTTACCTTCTCATCTTGTTAGCAGCACGATTGCTGAAGCTGTCCTCCTGGCATGTTTTCTCAACACGTTGCCATCTCCTCCTTGACAAGCCTGTGCTTTGGCTATCATCCACCGCATAAGGTTCCATCTTGTTGTGCTCACTCTAAGGGGCCTTCACATTTCTGTTTCTTCCCTATCTGTCGCTGTCCCTTACTGCATTGTCCTTTCCTCTGCTAGCCACCAAGCATGACATTGTGCTTTTCCATTTTTTGCATGAGCATCTCTTTGCATTCTTCCTCAGCTGACTCATACCTTGATACATACAGGAACATTGCCAGCCAATAGAGGCCAGACATACTGGAAAGTACTTATTTCATAGAACCCTAGAATCATTAAGGTTGGAAAAGTCCTCTGAGATCATTGGGTCCCACTGTTAATTGCATATTTGCAATTAGCTGTTTTCAAATATGCAAATAGCCATTATTTGCATTTTTGAAAACTATTCAAAGGTCTAACTGATACTCAAATGTAGTTGTCTTACTGTATGTACCCCACTCTCCCTGGCTTCTTTTGTAAAGAAGCATGATTGCAAAAGAAATAAAGGTTGTTACAAGCAAAGACACAATAGTTTGAAGACTGGAATGTTCAAGGTTAGAGCAGAATAATATTTACTTGCAGCTGCAAGGTGACAACTGTGGCAAGCATGTGTATGGAAGAAAGGGACTTCTTTCAGTGTCTGTAAAGAGATGAACAGAAGATTTAGTTTCAGGATGATACACAAAATGGAGCATTTTGTGAGTAGGATGCCAAGCAGCAGTACTAGTGTTTTAAGCAAAAAGAAGCCATTAATTGGTGTGTGTTCTGTGGTAGTTTGGTTCTGAATCCTCTTGAATTTCAAGTCTGGTACAAATATTTTAGAGTTGTGAGCCAGGCAGGGATTGTCAGGTGTTTTCTCTACTGGAAGAGAGTTCTGTCAGTTTGAGAATAACAGCTAACAGAATAGTGAAAAGGAATTATGTTAAAACAGTGGTTGAGACTTAATTTATGAGCCTCACACAGCATTATTTGATTCTTCTGATCATTCTTGAACTTCAATTTCAGCTGTGCTTTACTCTCAGACTCCTCTTTAACAGGCTTCTCTGCAGTGCTTTGGTAACCTCAACCCTGGGAGCATGTGCTCTATGTACATTTTGGGCGCATGGTATTCAACTAATCTGCACTTGATACTGATTTCCTTTTTTCCTGTGAATTCAGTACGGAGTTCTTGCTACTGCTTGATACCCATTTCCACGAGCGGGTTGTGGTTTGTTTCAGCAACTATTGCAGAGTTCATATTGACTAATCTGATTTCAGTGGTTCAGCCTTTGGTGAACAAGTTCTGACCACTTGCAGTCAGATTTTCATTTTCCCTGTATGTGGCTGACGTTCCTTTCTCTACCATAGAAGCTTTTCACTATTGCTATAATTAAAATGCAAGGCTAACAGTAATGTTTCACTGAGAGACAAATTTTTTAATGTGAATAAGAATACAGTTTTAGTTTATAAACATGTTGCATTCTTTTAACTTGTGTTTCTGTATATATCTTTGCAATGCTCTGCAGATCTTCTGAGCAAGATAGTCTGCACGCTGATCTACTTCTGATGTTGTCTCTAATTTCAGAGACAATCTAGGTATTAAATCAGTGTTTACATATCTTCTGCTGCAGGTTTATTACTGCATGTGATTCTGATAGGCAGGTGAAATCTTTCAGCTTGGGGGCTCTCATAGGGCTAGGGGAAATACCTGCTGTTACCTACTGTTTCTCTACCACAGACTTCCCAGTTTCCAAGGGAAAATTTCATTTCAGATATGTGCTCATAAATTTGACTTATTCCAAAACCAGTTCCCTATACCTTTCTGAGTGTAAGAGTAATTGTTCTGTTAATATTCTTAAAGCAAATGTCAAAGATTTCTCTCCTGCCTTGGCATATGCTTGGAATTACAGCTGCTACTTCCAATGGTGAAATATTGCATAGTGGTACTGAGGGTGGAAGGATGCTGCAGAGACACTTCTGCTGTGGTGATGTATTTTCATTGCACTTCTTCAAAGTGCTTGGTTTACTTTTTACTTCAAATCTGTTATTGAGAGAGTTGTCATGGGACATTTGGCTTATTATCAGAATAAATCTTTTCTAGTAGTCTTATTACAAAGGAAATAATTTCCAGCTCAAACATATTTTATGTATACCAGTATTCTCAGTATAATTTACTGGTTTTTGACAGGTGTTACACATTTCCCACTTTACCTTACACAGCATCATAAATAAACAAACTGGTCCTAACTTTGAACACATATTTTCAGACTGTCTTAGGAGTGTCTGCAATGTTTGTGTAGTATTTATCAATGCTTTTTTTCCCTGTATGTTTATATAGCAGACAACAAAAACATTTGATTAGTTGGTCTTATTAAAATCTGGCGAAGCCCTAGCTATGCTCAATCCTAGCCTGTTATGCCCATAAAGATACTGCCTCCCTTGACATGAGCATATTTCAGACTTTGGCTATAATGCCATCTGTTGATAAGTTTAAATAAGCGGGTCAGGTTTTGTAAACTATACCATTTGTCAGTTTCAAACGAAGCTAGGGCATAATTGCCTTTGGAATTGAATCCTGATGCACTTCCAACACGAGGGTTTGGGTGACTGCATAGTTCTCACAAGACTTCATGCTTCATTAGTACCAAAAATGCCTGCACAGTCAGTGCTGTTCATTTACTAAATTCAAAATACAAATTTGTAGCCTGCTTGTGCACCTTTCACAAAATGGAGGGAATTGAAAGGTCCTATGATAAATGTGCTATCATGATATTTATCTAATCTGTAGTGACAGTGAAAACAATTTTTTTCATTTTTGAGACTTAAGATGAATCTTATTTTGTTGAGATTTCTGTTTATTAAAGGAAAATAATATCTGCATAACAGTTTAATTATAACAAAACAATTAGTCCAGCAATTTATATTAAGCTATACATTATCTAAAAGTTTGCATCTTCCTCTAACTGGTAATTTTCAGCACCATCTCAGTGTTTTGTGTGACTTGGAGCAAATTTTCCATTCAGGATACCATAGTCACAGTACTTACTGCCTGTGTTCCATGAAATAGCACTGAGCATTCAGAGCCATGCTGCCTTGCACACGCAGCAGTTTTGAGCAGGGCTGTGGGGTCAGAGCCTGGTGCATGGACAGGCTCACAAGGTGACAGTTCATACTCGGGCAATACCACACCCTGTGCTCTTAGGTGAGGGTAGCTTCCTTTGGTTGGGTCCCTTTTCCCTTTGTGGCTCATGACTAGTGAGTGCCATGTGCCTCCTGTTGCCATACATGCAAGCCTATGGGTAATTGGGAAGACATTATTTGGCTTGTTCTACTGCTCCCCAAAAAGGGAAGCATGGTTCTAGGGAATGAGAATTTCTCTTACCTCCTTGCCCCCAGGGATGGGTTTTCCTCCTTTCATATGGCACTGCAGACAGAAAGGTGCTGTCAAACTGCAATGCCTTTCTTTTGTCTGTAGCATGACACCTCTCATTCCTTCCAGGTTAAGTTTCGTTTTATGAGCTATAGCCACCAGCCTCTCTTCCTTTATTTGATCCCAGAAATATAAACATTTCCTGAAGGCTTCTCACAAGTAGTTACCAAGATGATGGATAGCAATTTCAGTCTGGGCAGATAATCAGTATCCTCTTTTCTTATTTCTTGCATGAAACAAGTATTTCTGTGAAAATGTTTGCTTAGAGAAGGTCACATTTTTAAGTGTTTTATTCCTGCTGTCTTAGTTCACACCACCTTCTTTGTGAGGAAAAGCACATATCTTAAAATGGCAAATTTCTCTTCCTTCTAGACTCAGCAAAATTGATTATTTTCCCCTTTTTATATTGGATGAGGACACAGGTGTCCTTGAGTATGTAATTTACACTAGTACGTCAGAACTGCCTTTTTTCACCAAAGTAGAGGCTCTTCATTTCTTCATGCATGCTATACTTTTACTCCTCACAATGTGACATTATTTCAGAAAGGTTGTAGTCAAATAGTCATTTTTTGACAGTTTTTTTAATCTGCTAAATACCTTAGAGACTAGGGGTCTCTCTGAGTATATTAAATGGATATTGTTATTTAGATCACTGGATCTGTGTTTCAGGCACCTAAATACAAGTGGTCACCTGTTCATAGGTGTTCCACAGCAATGTCTGTCATTGCTTGCTAGTCTGTTGTGCATTTTTTCTCTCAAAGTTCATGTTAAGAAACTTGAGTCTCCTTTAAATCTGTTTGTCATAGTGTTTTGTTGGATCAGAATACTAGCAAATAAAGCAACAGTGAATTTAAACACAGAAAAATGTAAATGTAGATATTTATTCTAGAATAGGCATCTTCTGTAGGCAGTACACAGCATCCTGCCATTAATTGTATGGCTCCCTGACCAGCCTTTGAATCCAGCCTTAGAGAAGGCTTCAGGCTATAAATGTTTATTAACTGTGTGTTCAGTGTGACCCTTAGTGTGTTGTTCCCCACATTTCATATGTTTTTCTGTCCTGATAGGCAGGTAGCAGTGATCCTGGGTAAGGTCTGACTGGCTTAGAGTGAGCATTTGCAAAGTAGCAAAGTACAGATTTCTTCAGTGCTGCTAAGGGATGGCCTTTACTGCTCCATCGACAGGAGCCTGGCTTGCATTTGCAGCAGGCGCTTCCATTTGCTAGTTGCAAAGATTCAAAGTAAGGCAGTAGTTTTCCTGGAAAGCTGTAGGTCTAGTCCCAAGCAAATTAGTTAAAAGGTTATTAGTTAAAGGTTATTAAAAGGTATTCAATGCAGGGATTTTCTTTAATACATTTTTCTTATGAATTGGACAGATTCTTGTCCCAAACTGTAGTTCGGGATCAGTGCTTGGCTGGACTTTTTGCATCTCTCTGACCTGTCTGAATTGGGATTGTACAGTACAGTACTGTAACTGTTTAGTGCTTGAGACATGAAGACTCTGCAGTACCTTCCAGCTGTTGATGGTGATTATGACCTTGGCTACCCTACCCTTGTTTTTTAAATTCAGCCAAATACATAAACAGATAGCATTTACCTTGTAAAGTGGGAGATTATGAATTCTGCTCTTTGACTTTCTTTTTACTTCTTGAAAATAAATTCTGACGTGCCAATGTGGTAGGATTTTTAAAGCACCCTTGATTTCAGTTCAGTGTGTTTATTAGTTATTACTGTTTTTTTCTTTGTTTGAGTAGGATCATAAGAGAAGAGTTCAAAAGATTTGCCAGGCAATAAGCTGGGAAAAGAAGGTTGGAAGAATTATTAGCTGCTCTGGTTTGGCTGCAGTCTTGTTTTATCATGCCATTTAGTAGTGTCAAGCTGATGCGCCAAACACTTGGGTCAGGTGAATGAGAAATGCAACATAAAGTAACAGTAACATTTACTGCATAGCAAGTATTCTTTTAAATAATTTAGTAGCAAATTGCACTGGATTAGTTGCTCTGAAAGTGTTCTGGAATTGCCACCTTACCTAATGTTTGATTATGCCTGATTATTACAGATCCCACATTGCCAGCAAATCCAGTAACATGATCAAGAATTGCAAACTTGGAAAAAAAGGTCTTATTCCACTGCTTTGAAATTTCCTATGTGATTGCTGTTTGGTCTGACTCTTCGCTTTCTGTCCTAAATTACTGTCTAGTGTGTATGTTCTTAAAAAGCTGCTGTGTTTTACTGAAAAGTGATTGTTTCAGTACTGGGTGACAAGTGCATATATAGACAGAGGGTTTGTTTTGGTGGTAAGTTTTTTTTTAATTTTTGGATTTTGTTTTCTTGTCAAAGATTTTTATAAGCCAAGGAATGAAAATATTAAATTTCTCAGTGTGGGTGTAATCTGACCCAATTCTAATTTGCTTATCTCCCTGACAAGTGTATTTTATACAAATGCACAAAAGCTTGTGTATTTGATGATGAGGATATTGCATATCAGCCTTACATTTTACTGCATAGCCAATCATCCCAGATGCTCTACTAACATAATGTGGACAAACCTGAAGCTCTGTGAAAAGAACAGTGCTTTCTTCTGTTTCTTGAATTTCTGGTGTTTCAGTTTGGTATCTTAAACTGCCATAGGCTTTTCTAACCTAATTTTCTTGATTTATGTGCTTGTCTTAAAAAACCAAAAAGGGGGGAGGGGGTGAAACAGAGAAATTTGTGTTTATTTTACTTTGGAGCTGTATTGTTAATGCAACTGATCTTTCATAATGGTTTAACAAGAAGCAGTAATTTTTTTCTGCTTGCACCATAGAAATGAAAATTTATATGAGACAAAAATTTTTATGAGGCTCTCTTACAAAATGAAGCTTTCAACTTACCATTTAGTTCATATTTGTTTTCTTCCAAGTGGGATTCTACTTTTAATGAGGGCTTTTCCTGTGAAGTTATCATGTAAATGTAGCTGTGTTTTGGTTGCTCTGTCCATCCCTACTGGATAAAAATATATTGTTGCTTTTCCCTTGTATTATTCACAAAAGAATAGTCCTGCTATTTTTTAAAATTAGTGTAAATTTCAAATATTTGATACTAGATTAAACCAGTCAAAAGGAGTTATTCAGTAAAGCACAACTTGAGGGAGCTGGATAATAGAAAGTCTTTTGCAGCTTGGATCAGTTAGCTGTGCAGCTGGTAGTAATGCCTGTCCTAAGTGATAATGTGGCACATGAGTAGATAGGTAAGTTGGAGCTGATGGGCTTTTCCTTTCCTCCAGAGACATAAAAATGTTTCCACTCGCCATAGATGCTGTGGTGCTGCAATTGTACTTCTCAGTCTGAGTGCCTAAGAGTGTGAGTGACAATGTTAGCTGTGCAATTAGGACGTGTTTCCTGAGGCCAGGGCTGTGAAGCCACTGCCTGTGAGGGCTGAGGGATGGATTTTGTTGGGGTATTGTGTAGGTGTTTGAACCCTAAGAGGTGTGGTGAGCACATGCATGGAAATGAAAGGTTTAGTGCATATGAATGCGTTGGAGTATGGACTTCATTGCTTTAGTGCTGTGAGAGCACTGGAGTGCAGAAGTGAAAGGTATAGTGCATATGGGTGTGGGGGAAGAACGGGTAGCTTCAGTGTCAAAATGCTGGGTGCATCTGTCCCTGGATCTGTGCATCCACACTGTGTTATTGTCAAATGCCTATTTTTAGAATGAGTATCTAATTGGTATTCATGCAGATGGGTGTCTCCCTGTCTCATCTGATCCACTCATCTGAGTGATGCACTCAGTGGGAGGTGTCTGCTGACGAATCTTTCCTAAGCAGAGTGTGTTCATGTCAGTCTCTTCTCTCTTATATGTATGCAAGCATTTAATTTGCTATACATACATAAGTGTGTTTGTGTGCTTGCCTTGTGTATGCTTCAGCATGCTCAAAGACAGTACCATTTAATCTTCTGGAAAGACTAATTTCTGAAATGAAAGGTGTAGAATTTGCATGCCTTCAAGACATGATTCTTCTCTTTATGAAAAGAGCAGTGCAAGTCGTGGCCTTGGAAAATTAGCTACCTCAGTCCAGACTTCAAGGGATTGCTCCCAGTATAGTAATGCAGCCAGTTGTGAGTAGGAATGATGAACTTCCTGCTGCCTTGTCTACTGCAACAGACTACAGAAAACTTAGTGTGCTAAGTGTGCAAGTTCTTAAAAGTTCACGCTGCAAAATGTTCTCTTCTTACAAAATAATTGTTATGTAGAAATCCCTGTATACAACTGCTAGCCAGGTGTGGTTTATTTTTCTGAGGGGAAGTATATAATGTTTATGAATTAAAAGATTCTGAGTCTCTTCCTGCAGCAAACTTGTGTGATTTCAGACAAGTAAGTTTTTTCTGTGTCTCAGAATTGGAGAAGATACTTGCCTGCTATATTGTGAATTAAGTGGGATATACATATATATATATATATATATATATATATATATTTCTTTTTCCTTTTTTTTTAGGAAAAACTGGTTATGGCAGGCAAAGCTTTAAGTATTATGAGCTTAATATAGTCTGTTCCAACTTGACATGGTAGATGTAATTATCTATATATAGTATTATGCATGATCTTGGTGTTTTAAAATGAGATATATAATCCTAGCTCTAAGGAATAGGATTCATTATAATGTCACATAATGCAAAAAGAGAGGCTAGGCCTCAGAGAGAAATTAATTTCCCCTCAAATTAAGATAGTCCTGACTTCACAGATGATCTAATTAAATTGTGGTTTGTGTATGGCATGAGTGAGTATTCCCTTTTAGCTATGATCTTCCTCTTACCTGACACTGTAGACCTACTGGATTGCACATCATTTTGGTGAAGAGTACCAAGGTTACATGGATTATGCAGTAAAGGAGTGAATGTGATATACCTGCTGAAAGAGCTCCACTTCCCTTAAACAGATCTTAGCTTTTTACCTGGGAACAGTGCCCTGGGTAAGACTGCACTAGCAATGTTACCATCAGTGTGGAAAGGCACTGTCCCAGTGGCTCTCAGTAGGGATGGTCCTCTCTGAGGCCATAGGCCTTTTGGAATTATTCTGGCTAGCTGTGAATAAGATACATGAAGTAGGATGATCTTCATACAGATGTTTGTGATAGCAGAAGAAGAATGCAAATGGATGTTTCTGTTCTTAGGCTTCACCTTGTTTGTGTCTCAAGCGTTTACTTTCCTCTCCTTTCTCCTCACAGATATTCCTGCTTCCAGCACCATGGCCTCTGACCTGGAAAGCAGCCTCACTTCCATAGACTGGCTCCCACAGCTTACTTTAAGGGCTACTATTGAAAAATTAGGGGGTTCCTCACAAGCAGGACCTCCAGGCTCTGCCCGAAAGTGTCCCCCAGGCTCACCAACAGATCCCAATGCCACACTGAGTAAGGATGAGGCAGCAGTGCACCAAGATGGGAAGCCACGTTACAGCTATGCCACTTTGATCACATATGCCATCAACTCATCACCTGCCAAGAAGATGACACTTAGTGAGATCTACCGTTGGATCTGCGACAACTTTCCCTACTACAAAAATGCTGGTATCGGTTGGAAGGTGAGGGCTTGCATCACTGAAGTACCCTTTTTTGCCTAATTATAAGACTTTCTTAATTCTATGCAAAATAGCCTCACTGATTAAAATAAGTGATGTAAAACTAAGTTGATCAACTGGAGAAAATGCAGAGCCAGCAGTCCCATTTTCTCTGAGAATTTTGTTGAATGTATGTGGTGGTCCATTAAGAAGGCGTGTGCACAAAACCTACCACCACCAACCAAGAAAAACAACAACAGAACCACCAACCACAAAAAAAAAACCAAAAAAACCAAAAAAAAACAACCACAAAACACTCATCACTACCATCCTCTGCATCACACTAATACTATTTTCATTGCACCTTCTGTAGGTGTAGAGGTGGTTCAGCCCCATATTACCATCTTAATCCATCCCTTTCCACAGCTTCTGTTCTGCCCCATTCCAGCAATATGTACTGTGCTTTGGCTTTTAAGTATGTACCATCCTATTTTCTCTGCCCCAGTGCATACCTAGAAGACTGTATGTTTTTGTTGTAGCACTTACCTGTATCTCTTACTCTCTCATCAGAATTCTATTCGTCATAACCTCTCTCTGAATAAATGTTTTCGAAAGGTGCCTCGACCAAGAGATGATCCTGGAAAGGTAAGAAATCTGCATGCTCCTGGGCAAGCAATTTAAAACTGCAGGGAAATAAGCTGGGGTTGCCCTTTCTAACTCATGGTTGGAATTTGAAACCTAAAGTGTAGGCAAAAATGGAAGCAGTAGTAAGATTTACTGCAGCCCTTTGGCTACAGAAGCATTTACTTAAAGGGAACCTGTAAAGGAACTTCAAGGGTTTTAATAATTATTTTTCTTATCTGTGATCCTCAGTTGACTTTAAAGATACTGGCAGAGGTCAAAAGTGTGATTGAATGTACTTTATTAGTTTTGTTTCTTTTTCTTCTTTATCTTTGTGTGTAAAATGTGGATATAGTCCAACCTTCTGTTATGAGAGAGCATAGTGGCTGATGAACAGTAGGACTATGATGTGACATCATGGATTTCATGGAGGCAAGGTCCATGGAAATGAGAGCAGAATTGCTACCTATATAGATTGCAAAGTATTTGGTGTTGGGAAAATATGTCATCACATTGTTTAAATCTGTAGAAATTATTTACGAGTAAAACTCAAGAATTTAGGAATATGTTGGCTAACTAAAGACTGGTAAAGCTCTGATAGTAGGCATAGGTTGTAAAGGGGAATTGCTAGCAAAACCAAGACTTGGTATCTTGGCATGCAGCTCTTATTGTCTGAAAAAACCCACAACCAAACAAGCAGGAGGAGATGGTAGGGGCAAGAAGCTATGTATTTAGACACAAGGATTGTCTCCTCCCCCTCATCCCAATGTTACAAGAAAGGACCATTTGCTCAGGCCTTTATTTCAGGTTATATTTAAAGGACTTTGTGGTGCTCAGTTGGCATCTATAAATGGAAATAGTAGATCTTTGAGGATCACAGCTCAAAAATACCATTAATTATGTGGCTTATTCCAGGAAATCCTAACTGACTTAAGGATATATGTTTGCAGGTGTTCATTGGCATGTTGGGCTGGGTTTATAATGAAAACCTGTGCTTGTTGCTTATTCAGATTATTCAGATCTCAATGGGAGGTTAAAACAAGCTAAATCCACTTCAGAGTTTTTATACTTAGTGAGAAGACAACACACATAATTATACACTGTTTTATGTTGAAAGGGAGGTCTAGGGATTGACATGTACCCCTATCCTTTTCCAGACAGGAACAGTCACATTAGGCTGATGAGATTTGTCAAATTTTGAATATCTCCAGGGATGAGGTAGCAATCTACTAGTGCTGCAACACCATCATTGTGAAGAAAGTTTTGTTTATATCTAACTGTACTTTCCCTTGCTGCAACTTGTATTTGTTGCCTCTTCCTGTGCTGTACATTTTTGAGAAGAATTTGATTCTATTGTCTTTTATAATATGCTTGCACAGTTGAAGACAGTGGTTTGATCCCTGTAGCTTTTTCTTATCCAAGCTAAACAGACCTCTCTGTACATAATTTGGTTTAGTTCTTAACCATGGTTTATTTCTTAGCCATCATGGGCCCTCTGCGGATGCTTGAAGTGGAGTCTGACAATCATGAAAAAAGAGCAATCCTTCTGGCTGTCTCTGCCAAATACCAACGTTGAGTTGGTTCTCCTGAGTTAATCGTAAATTCAAGTCGTGAGGAAGCCACTGAAAGGAGTGTGCAGGCCCAAAAGAGTTCACTTAGCTTGGCTCAAACCATCCTTTTGTGTCCTGTCTCAAGAGTGATGGAAAGTAGAGGATTCTGCCTTCCACCAGTAGCATTGTTCCTCGTAGTTCAATGCAACCCAGTGCAAGAAAGGAATCTCTTGGCAACACCCGAGTGTCAGTTGTCTGAGGTTCTAGAGGATGGTCCTTGTGGTCCTAATGTTTAGTTGGTGCTGCCTTGAGTCAGCAGCCCCCTACTTCAGGAAGCTCTGTGATTTCATCATTCATTCACCAGTGGGTCTTTTTTTCAGGGCTCTTATTGGACAATAGATACATGTCCAGATATATCTCGCAAGAGGCGGCATCCTCCAGATGATGACGTGAGTGTTTTTCTTTCCACACAGCATGGAGCTGGGAATTCCCTTCCAGCACCAGACCATGATAAAGTTTTGGGGTCAGGGTGTACAGATGGGCAGACAAAGGCCAGGACTGAACGAACTAGAGTGTATGTCCTGTTGATTGCCTGTTGTCGCTGCTATTCAGTAGCAAAGTTAATCTTGTTTGAAGTCCTTTATCCTGACTTTTCAGTGACTAAGGCCCAGTCCTCCTCTTTTTTAAGCCATGAACTTCTACAGCGGGGGAGCTGGCTTCCCATCTGCAGTTTCACTTCTCCATCTGTTTTTGATTTCTGCTCCTTTCCTTTTCTCTTTCTTCCCCATCCACAGATACCACAAGACTCCCCAGAGCAAGAGGCAAGTAAAAGCCCCCGAGGGGCTGTTCCAGTCAGCACAGAAGCCTCTTTGCCACCTGAGGCCACCCCTCAGATGTCGATCCAGAGCACTACCCCCATTGCTAACTACAGTCAGGTGAGCCGCAGAGAAAAGGATAGAAGTGGGAGGAAAAGGAGAGTGGGAGGAGTGCATGAATGGAAAAGCGAAGTGGTGAGAAGAGGGAATTGTGAAAATTGTGATATGGAGGCAAAAATAAAAAGAAGGGAAGAAGCTGAAATTGCAGAGATAGAAAATAAGGAGGAAGTGAATTTTAGCAAAGGGTTGGATGGGGATAAGGATAAAGGCATAATGGTATTAGCTGAGGAAAAGGCGGGAGCCATTGTGCTGTGGTTGGTTGGTGTTCCTCAAGAAAAATGGTGTTTGGGAAGATGTGTTGGAAGATGAGCTAACTGATATGGAATATCAGTGCATGTTCTATGTGTATCTAGTCTGATCTCTGTCTCAAGCTGAAAATCCTAATACAGGCTAAAGGCCTTATTTCTGCCTCCCCTAGCAGGGTGCAGGGCCTGTGGATGTTGCCTCTACTGTAGCAGGGGGGCAGGGCCGTGAAGGGGCCGATGTGCCACCTCCGCTGTACAGTGCCAACCATGACTTCAAGTTCTCCTACTCCGAGATCAACTTCCAGGATCTTAGCTGGTCCTTCCGAAATCTCTACAAATCCATGCTGGAGAAATCATCTTCCTCTCAGCACGGTGAGTAACTACATGCGTCATGTGGGGTGGGCAGGTATCTGCCCACACAGTCTTGTCCATTTGGCATCTCTTAAGATCTTTCCTCGTTTAGGAGCCTGTGCAAACAGACTTTCCTTCTTTGGCATGCTGTAATTACTTCTGCCGGGAGCTGATAAGAAATCTGCACATTCTTTCACGCATTGCTCCCCCTAGTTCTCTCAGAATAAAAAACCACAATGATTTAAAAATGCCTTGTGTTGATACAAATGCAAATACTAAAATGGCAGAAGCTGAGAAAAATGAAGTCCTGAAGAAAAGCATGTCAGAGAAACATTCTCAGTCTGTCAGGCTAGAAACTCTTAAGAGGGAGGGGATTGTTGCATCTGGAGTTTCTCAAAAGGAGAGTGAAAAATCATCATTGCTCAGATCAGATGTTAAAAGTAGGACTGTACAAGGCCTTGGAAAATTGAGCTTTGTGGGTTGAGAGCAGAGAAGAGAGGGCCTCCAACTCGATTCATGTCATGCATTTCTGGGAGTGAATAAGCAGCCAGAAGAGGGCAGAATCACTTCAGGGATGAGATGTCCATGGAAAATACTTCAGAAGAACTTTCTTTCTCCCTTTAAACAGTCTTCTAAATATTAATCTGCTGTAAAAAAGAATATGTTGTTACATGAGCTTTTCACCTGTGCTATCAGCCATCACACAGTGCAGGCAAAGTTTGCCACTCCAGAAAGGGCCTCCTGAACTTGAAGCTTCAGTGAAATAAAAATGCGTATACTTTCACTGCTTTCATCATGCTGGCACTCCTAATAGGAGCCTGTCATGTAAGGTGGTGTAGTATGAGCAAGCTAGAAAAATGTAGAGAAGAACCTTGACTTGGTGTGTTCCTCTGATTTTACAATCTTAGCAGCTGTCTGTTGTTCTTTTCCCTCCAAGTTGTAAGCTGCATGGCAGTGTAGGAAAACTTGCAGTTTTGGAAAAAAAATTTGTTGGCAACTTTTGAGTCAGGATGGCGGTATTCATCCTTTTGCCTCAGGACAGTAGTAGGATACTCAAAGGGTTGATGTTGAATCTAGTGAAAATGTGAGGCATCTCACATTTTTTTGGTCAAGTAAGGGTACTCAAAGGAAGAAGTGAGTTGCTCAGGTTAATGGCATGCAGTGCCCCTGACTGTGGTTTTCCACAGAGGTTCTGCAGTGTAAGGAGAGATTGAACAGAGGAAGCAGATAGAAGAGATACGCTGAGCTCCTGGTGTTGAGGAAGGATGGAAAATATCTGATGCTCTCACGTGTAAGGGTTGCCTGAAATACAGGAGGATAGAAATGACACACCCAGTGAGTCAGGAGGAACGAAACTAATAAAGGAGCCCTGGTGTGTGCAGTGTGCTCTTTGTACAAAAGCAGAGTCTTTTATGACCTCTTATGATCAGTGTGAGAAAAATTGTGAAGATTCCTGACCAAGCTGCTTGTAAGAAGGGAACTTGAAGGGAGTCTTTGGAAACGAGCAAGTCAGATACATTAAGTTATCGATTTTCTAAATGTTCTACTGTTTAAGTATGCTTAATGGTCATTTATAGGAAAGCAGTGTGTGCTTGACATTTCAGGAGAGGTTGGGTCACTTTGGTAAGTCTAGGAAAAAATTCAGGGAGGAATTAAGTGCCTAATGCTGTACTAAAATCCTCCTGGGTCTTTGTCGTAGAGCCTTTTGTTTTGTGTCTGGAGCACAGCAAGGGCATAACTGCACAGGTGATGGTTGCTGGCAGCCTGTAGAGGGCACTCCTAAAGTTTCATAAATAGCGGGATGAGCAGTGTGAAATTAGAGCTGGATAATGTAAGCATAGGTCTGATCCAGGCTTTCTTAAAGCTCCCTCCTCTTTCATTTACTCGGCAGGTTTCTCTTCACTCCTTGGTGACATGCAGCCCTCCAACCACAATTACTACATGTACCAGCAGCAGCAGCAGCAAGGCCCCTCCTCAGTAGGTGCTGCTCCCCCACTCCACACTCCAACCCCAGAGGGTTGCCCATCCCAAGGAGGAAAGCAGCAGGGTGGTGAAGGTTATGGCCCTCCACCAGTGATGTCCATGCACCCGCCCCCGATGCAGCATGGAGGTTACCACCAGCATCAACAACATCACCCACACTCCCACCCACAGCAGCAGCCACACCAGCAGCAGCAGCAGTCACAGGCTTCAATCAACAATGCTGGCTTTGGTGAGTCAGGGGTCATGGAAGGGGAGCAGG
This sequence comes from Vidua macroura, assembly GCF_024509145.1. Lineage (NCBI taxonomy): Eukaryota > Metazoa > Chordata > Aves > Passeriformes > Viduidae > Vidua > Vidua macroura. Next base: position 75,106,187 of record NC_071572.1, on the reverse strand, counting down.
GAGGAGCCCCCAGACAGAAATCCCACAAGTGAGCTTTCCCTAAGTAGTGCCTACTTGTGTGTAGAAAATGGGGGAAAGCCAGATATGGTTGAAATTGGAGAAGGAAATTTCTTTCTTACCTGGAGAATGGAGCGTATATCCACCCTGGGTTTGGGATTCTGTTAAGGGATGGGATGCAGCATAAAGTCAAGGCCTTAGTGAAAAAGGAGATACTGCCCCTGGTTTTCCAAGGGAGAAAGGATTTCTAGCTGCTGTAGCATCAGGCTCTTTGGTGAAGAGGGGCCAATCTTTTTAAATTAAGAGGTGGAGAGAAAGGGTGATCTATATTGTATTAATCTTGTCCCTGTTTCATTCCAGCATTTCCCCCTGATTGGTGCTCCAACATTGATTCCCTGAAGGAAAGCTTCAAGATGGTAAACCGGCTGAACTGGTCTAGTATTGAGCACTCTCAATTCTCAGGTCAGTGTTGGCCTAGTGACTCAATGATTAGAGCTGTAGTCTAGAATATGCAAGTGCTGTGCAGGGATCTTTTTTTCAATGTAACTGTGGCAAGTGCCTGGATTTCTCAGTGATTCACCTCATTTTTAAAAAGAGGTGTCCTACTTCATGGGTTCTGTTAAAGATCCTGAAACACTTGAATAAATACTGCAGGACTTGGGGCAGGGAGAATTAAGTCATAAAAATATGTCAGAAAGCTGACTGAGATTTTTCCTTTCAACTCTTCTTTGCCCTGCCTGAATCAGTGTGACAGTATCTTAGATGTGGAACTGTTCAGGAATCTGGTGACAGATTTGAAACTATAAAGTTTGGTTTGTGAGGAGGAGGTAGGATTTAGGGACAGAAGACAGAAATTCTTTGCAGGGAAGATCACATTGTGACTACTGTCTTTGACACTCTCCTCTGTCCCCTGTAGAGCTCATGGAGAGTTTGCGCCAGGCTGAGCGGAAGAACTGGACGCTGGATCAACACCATATTGCCAACCTCTGTGACTCCCTTAATCACTTCCTTACCCAGACTGGTCAGCTGCCTCATCTGGTTGGCCCACAGCAGCCCCCTCGAATCTCTGATTCTTGTGCCCTGAACAGTGGCAAACAGGAGCAATCCATGAACCAAGGTAATTAGGAGGCGACTAAAATGACATACAAATGAAGGCCCAGTTCTGTGAGTATCCTGAATTACTTGCAGCCTTACCAGGCAATGCAGCACTGAGCAGCCCAGAGCTAGGCTGTCAGAGCTGTTTATAGCAACTCAGCCTTCTCTGGCTTTAAAGATCTGGGATGTCCTATACCTGTGGTCTGGACAGACTGCTCTTATGTGATGCATACTATTGACAGGCAACCTCCAGGCAGGAATATATTTAAAAGGCAAACCTGGAAGAGGAGAAGAGGATGGTATTTTTTAGGTGACCATCAGAGGAATGCCAAAGTAGAGAGTTTGCTATTCCAGATGGCAGGAACAGTAAAGGAAAAAGCTCCTGCACCCTTGCTGGAGAAATACTATACAAGGAGTAGGGGATGCATTCTGAGGAGGGGATATGGTGGTCTTGGTAGAACTGTAATGTTGTGTGTCATCTAGTACTGAACTAAATGGATGGATGATATTGAGCCAGCTTGTAGTGTTTCTGGATGAAAATTTTCTTCTCTTACAATAATAGAGAAACTCCTGCTGGTTTCAAGAGCAAGATCCCTGACCAAGCCATAGCTTGGAGTTAGGACTCAACAGCTGAACACCTCCTCAGTATCCTGTGGGTCTGAGTGAGTTGCTCTGTGGCTGAGCTGCCGCCCAGTCTGGGCCAAGACTTCTGACCTGAACATTAACCATTGTTTTGTTTTTTTTTTTTTCCTTAATTAATTTCCTTTCTCAGTGAACTCCTATGGTCAGCCCCAGCCTCCCCATCTCTTCTCCGGGCCATCTCCTATGTACCAGATTTCTACCCAGGACTCTCCTGGATATAATCGCCCAGGTAAGGGCATTAAGGCATATTACACCAATAAATATTAAAGAACTGGTTCCCAACCCCTTTGTGCATTTCTCCCAAAGCACTTAGTAATCAAATGGAGCACTGTGGGTAGAGAGGGAGCGTGGACTGCAAGGGACCCTCCATTTAGGGCTCTGTGATACTCTGGGAACGTTTAGGATTTCAAAGGCCTGATTTCTTTCACTTCACATAAACAGTCTTCTAGCTTAGCCTCACCCTCAGTTAAGTTGTTTGAAGACAGCTGTACATGAGAAGCTTCTGTTGATAAAGTCATTTGTGCTCTATCAGCAGTCAATTATGAGGTAAGTAAAGGAGGCTGAAACTTCTGTAGAAGCTACTGTGGAGAATTTCACAACAGAACATTCCCAGACACTGGTAGATACTGACAGAGATTAATGCCAGTAGTGTTCTTGCTTGTTAGAGTGTTGGAAAGAAGGCCCAAATTTGATTTCTTTTGCCCAAGGCCCTACTGTGAAAAAGCATGTAGTTTTAGAATCTAACTCTTCTCTTTCCTTTTTCTTCTTTTTTCTTGTTTTTGGCTCAGCTCATCATCTGGTCCCTCGGCCTCCAGGACCTCCTCCAGGCGCCAATGAGGAAATCCCCGATGATTTTGACTGGGACTTAATCACCTAGCTAGTTACAGACTTGATAGTCCGTCCTTTATGAAGGACGTGAGAGGGGAGGGGGACATGGGGTCAATGGTGTCAGCACCACCCTCCCCAGCCTCCCTGCCTTGCCTGTATATAGATATATATTCTCTATCTCCGCCAGAGAAGCCACCGCAAGATGCTGCCGAAGATAATCCTTCCTTGCGTCCTGTTTTATCTTCTTTTCTTCTTTTGTTTATTATTATTATTGTTATTATTATTATTATTACCAATAATTGAGCACAGCCCTCCCCCTCCTCCGGTGGCCTCAGACGCATTGGATCGGCTCTTTCATGTTGCGCAGTGCCCTGTGGAGGGCGGGAAGATGGGTCCTTGGTGCCATGAAAAGACCTTGGAAGGCTGAATCCTCGAGTGCATCTTTCTCTGCCTCCGTTATTTTGCGTTTAACAATCCCTCTTTCCCTTCAAGGTGGCCGGTGAATCTGTCGTATTGGCTACTGGAGTGAGAGAGCCTAGTGGACCCTGGGAGCCTGTAGTTATGTTGTTTCGTAAATGTTGTAAAGGTCAGGGGGCCGAAGGGGCACTGGAGGGGTGATCTTAGCTCTGTTAACTTTGTTGCACCAGCAGGAACAGCAAGAAAAGAAGTGGTGTTCCCAAGTACAGAGAGATGGTAATCCCTGAGGTAGGGAGAGCTGAGCTGAGCTGGGAGGGCAGACCTGAGTTTGGAGAAAGGAGAATGTAGCAGAGATGGTATTTCAGCTGAGAAGTTGGGTTTCAGAATGTGGTGCCATCTGTGAAGACTGAGAGATTTTGAGGGAATCCTGACCCATTTCCTACACTGCCTTTTGCAGTCTCTAGGTGAAGCCTACATACCCATCAGGTAAAAGAAGCAGTCAGGGGTGTCATGCGTGATTGAGCAAATTCTGTTCCCCAGAGCTTTTAATTTCACCCCACACCTCTTCAAGCCCTTTTTCAAAATATGTAGTGAGGCTCTCCCTTTTATATGCAAATTTGGAAGTTTTCTCCCATCAGTATTTGTCCAATTGTTATTTGGTCCTCCACCCCTCATATTTCTTTGGAGGCTGTCTTTGCCTATGGTTGAGAGAGAGGTGCACGTCCTCCATCAGTGGTTCCCACTTGGTGAATGGGCTCGTGGTGGGCAGAGGAAGCTGCTGTGCAGAGTGGGGCTGAACTGGGGGGCTGCTGGTCAAGGGCTTTACCCTCTGGTCAGGGACCGAGAGGCCCTTGGAAGCAGTTTTTGTAAGAGGGGCATGAGGGGAGAGAGGGTGAAGCAGGGCAGGGTTTTGAACCAACCAGCCAAAGAGTGTAGTATGAAAGGGAGGAGGGTGTCTCAGACCCCTTGCATTTCAGCTGGGGAGATGATGTAACCTAGTGTAAATCCTGAAGGATGAACTTTGTCAGCACATGCAAATCAGGAAGGTGGAAAAGGTGCAGGAACGGGAGTGAGCATTGAGATGCTTCCTCCCCCAAGTTGTGTCCTGTGTTCCCCTTCATTTCTCATAGGACTCTGTTCTGTCAAACCTCTTGTTTCTTCTTAATATTTTGTAAAGCCTCCCCCAGCCCTTATTCCGTATTTACCAGTGAAGGGAATAAATGTGGAAAGAGACTATCATGGCTGCTTGACAGACCTAGAGCACAGGAGTAAAGTAATAACCTGTATTCTGACTGCAGGAAGGTGGAGAACTAGCACTGCTTTTTAAATTTGCTGTAGGGATAAACAAATTGGAAATTGGATTGTTGCCAGGGAAGTGGACAGTGTCTCATTGCATTGGAAGGGGAGAACAGCACTTTTTTTTCTTTTTTTTTTCCTTTTTTTTTTTTATATTTTGTTGGGTGTTTTTTTGGTTTTTTTTTTTTTTTTTTTTTTGTTTTGTTGGGGGTTTTTTTTGTTTTTGTTTTGTTTTAAATGTGTGTTTGGGGGGGCGTTCGTCATTGAACATTTCCAAGAGAAATGAGGAATCCCAGACAGCTTCAACATGGAGTCAGCTGTTATCTCTGCTGCCTCAGGATGCGAATGATACAGATTTGGAAGCATGTGTGATAGGTTTCTGTGGAAAGTGGCACTGGAGACAACAATGAGAGACAACTTACGGCAGGTGCCAGTTAGTGTTTTGCAGTGGACATTACTGAGAGCCGGCCCTGTGGAAGTCTGAAAACACCACCGGAAGAAAAACAAACCAAGATGGCTCCTTCTGCGTATCCAAGTGCTCCTCATTTGCATATTTGCCTCATTTGCGTATTAAGTTGTGCCTCATTTGCATATGTAAATACATGCCGGTCAGTGTGCAAATTAGCCTCGTTCCTCTGCCCCTGAAATCAATGTGTGGTGTTAGTGCGTGGTAAGACATCGATGGGTGGGTGTGGAGCTCTGCAGGTGCACTGGCACCGGCCTGCAGGCAGGGCAGGGGGGCCAGCCTGGCCCACAGAGGGGTCTTGCAGGCCCCTCCAGCCTGATGTGGCCCCAATGCTTCGTGTCAGTGGTCAGGGAGAGAGGGGCGTGGTCTCACGAGTTTATTTTTGTGCATGCTTTCTTAATAAAAAGAAAAAGTGAATGTTTATGGTTTAACTGTTTTGGTGCCAGTATTGATTTTTTTCTTTCAGCGGCGCCTGTCAGGATGGCTTGATTCCCACCTTAGAATTTGGGTGTGGACATGGCTAAATAGACCGCCCCACACCTGGCTGTTCTTTAGATGGAGACTTTTTAGGATTTTAAGAGCTGAAGGTTCTCATAGCTGGCTGTTCTCAGGGCAGTGAGATCTCAGAGTCTTTCAATTCATGCTCACCAGAAAGGCAGAGTGAAAGCTCTACCAATGCTTAGTGTCTATTTGTCTTAATATTTGCTGACCTTTCTCTTTTAAGGAAGAACACTAAAAGCAGATTTTAAACTGCTTCTTTAGAGTACCTAGTAAATATATTTCTGCTTTTCAGGAGCGGGGAACATTCAAACTTGGGAACACCCCAAATAGCCTGACTGGATGAAACTTTTTCTCCACTGGAAGGACATAAGAAGCACATCTCTCTTGTAAAGAGAGCTCAACATGACTGAGCCACAACATGGTTTTTCCCTACCTTTTTAGGGTCAGATTGGAGGTTATCACTTCTCAGTTCCAGGGTTTTGCCAAATGGCTGATAGTCCAGCAGTCACCTAATCTTGGGTCATCAGTGACTGCATGCTCAAATTCTGCTCACGTGCCATCTCAAAATACAGTAGGTACATTTGGATAATCTCAAACTGCTTCCTAAAAGGAAGATTTGGGACTCTGGTGGAGGGAGTGTTTGGGAGACAGCGAGTGTGCACATGCTAATGAACATAGGTTCAGCATGTGCATTGACCAGTTACTACCATACAGTGATGTATTTGCCAGGACAAAGAAGCAGATTACCTACCAGGGCACAAAAGTCAGTTCAGTGCAGCTGACTGGGGCAAGTGCTGTTCTAGTGCATGGCTATAAGGAAATGTAGCAGTACCCTCTAGGGAATCTCCAGATACTCCTACACACACCTCAGAGCCCTGGTAGAGTCAGAGGAAAGCTGTGATGACCTTCTGAGGACCAATATCCAAGTTAGTTTTAGCTGCACTTTATCAGAGACAGGAGATGTAGAACACAGATATATGCAAATAACATTCTTATCTCAGTTGAGAGGTTCAACTTCATGATTCCCACCACAAATCTGTAGCCAGCCCCACTTTCTTAAAATAGTCTGTGTAGGTTAAAATACTGTGTCTTCTGCTTCACCAGTCATCCCTCAAATTATTACTCTGTAATAATTGCTCTGTGCTTCCAACTTCCCATGTCTCCAGTGTAGGATATAAAGAGGGTTATCTGTCACGAGCTGAATGCTTGCAGTGTCCTGCGTTGGAGCGGCAGATTAATCAAATATATTGGAGCAAAACCACCTGCTAAAGCAGAGAGTGATTGATGTGCAGCGCTATAGCTTGTTCTTTCTACAGTTGTGATAGGAAGTCCTGCATTACAAGGTGCTGCTCAGGTTCTTGTCAGCTGAAGTCTGGCTTCTGTGAAGGGCTGAAGATGTGAGTTCCTCGCTAAAGGCACCTTCCAAGATTCTTTGCACTGATTGCCGTACCTTTGCCCTGAAGTCCCGTCCCACAAAAACATAAAGCAGGGGGTTGATGCAGCTGTTGGCATATGCAAGTGCTGTAGAGAGGTGATCCCACAGGATCAGTGACTCCATCAGTCTTGTTCGAAGACTAGGTACAATGGTGAGCATCCCAACTACGTGGTATGGAGCCCAGCAGATGAAGAATGCAGCTACCACAAACACAACTGTTCGCAGTGTCCTGTTGTGTGACTTGTGAAACTGATTTGCATGTGTTCTGAAAACAATGAGGGCGTAGCAAACTGCCATTATGCCAAAAGGGAGCACAAAGCCAAAGACAGCCCTAGTGCTGTTTATTACCACTGAGGCAAGGGGTACAGAATCATTACCTTCATTGGTATCTCCCCACAAGTCACTACCATTGTAGGTTGAGTATTCTTCCCATAACTCATTTACAGATACATTTACAGGATCATCTATGTAATCGTCAACTCCAGAATTGTACCCACACTCTGTTTTGCCATCATAAGTGCTTGTCTCACGGTAGTAGAAGACAGGGCAGCAGAAAATGAAGGCCAGCAGCCAAATGCCACTGCATATTACCGATGTAAATTTCACTGTTCGGTGGTTCTGACACCAGACAGGTTTCATCACCAGGAGGCACCGATCAATGCTGATGGCCACAAGTAGGAAGACACTAGCAAACATGGTGAAGATTATGACTGATGGAATGACTTTGCAGAGGAACCAGCCATAGGGCCAGTGTTCATGAAGGGCCAGGTGAACAATGAAAAATGGCAAGGACAAGCAGCACATGACATCAGCCACAGCAAGGTTTAGGAACCAGACAGTGTTCACAGACCTTTTCATTTTCAGACCAGCTACCCAGATCACCAACCCATTGCCGGGGATACCTATGATGAAAACGATGGTGAAGATTGCAATGCAGACAATTGATTCTGATGCATAATATACAGCAGCCCGTTCCTGTGAACTGCTGTTGTCCAGAACTTGAGACATTCTGCAACTGTAAAACAGACAGCAAATTAGCAGTAATTCACGTCCTTGGTTCTCGTTAGCCACGCAAGCGCAGGGCGGGGCTTGCCTCCGGCGAGCGGCGGGTGATTAAAAGAGGGCTCTAGGGAGCGCGGGGAACAGCAGCGGGCAGACAGGGGCGTGGCACGGCAGTTCGCGCAGTAGGGCAAGCAGGCAGGGGCGCAGGTTTCTTCCTGCTAGTGGCGTTTTTTGTTTGTTGTGTTTTTGTTGGTTGGTTGGTTTGGTTTCGTTTTTTGTGGAGTGTTTGAGCCTGTCAGTGGCTCCAGAGGTCATTGCAGAAGAAGCCTGCCTGCGGTGTGAACAGGTGAACGATCTCCTTTCGCTGGTGGCCGAGCTTAGGGAGGAAGTAGAAAGGCTAAGGAGTATTAGGGAAAGTGAAAGGGAAATAGATTGGTAGAGTTCTGCCCTTCCATGCTTGAGGGAGGCCCACCGGGAGCCAGAAGACTCCTATGCCTCCCACTGTCAGACAATAGGAGGACACCTGGTGGATGAAGGGGAGTGGAAATGGGTCCCTACTCAGAGAGGTAATAATAATAAAAATTCCTCCCGACTCCCATCCCCTAGCCAGGTGCCACTTCAGAATAGGTGTGAGGCCCTAGATCTAGAGGGTCAGCCAGAGGACATAGAAGAAAGTGATCTCTCCAGTGAACCTCCTAATTATGCTTCATCTGCCAGAGGGATCAGCACCTCTAACGTTAAAAAGGAAAGAAGGGTAGTCGTAGTGGGTGACTCCCTTCTGAGGGGAACAGAGGGCCCCATATGCCAACCAGACCCCAGAGAGATCTGCTGCCTCCCTGGGGCCTGGGTCTGGGATGTCACTGAGAGACTTCCTGGGTTGATTCGGCTCTCTCATTATTACCCACTGCTGGCAGTGGTAAAATATTCCAAGCTGACAGTGGTGAGATTGAAAAGAGGAGTGTCAGGGCAATTAAAAGGGGCTTTAGGGCACTGGGTCAAGTGGTTGATAGGGCAGGAGAACAGGTCCTTTTGGTGGCAGAGAAAAATGTTGAAAGGAATAGGAGAGCCCACATTATCAGCAAGTGGTTTAAGGGTTGGTGTCATCAGCAGAATTTTGGATTCTTTGATCATGGGGCAACTTTTTTGGCACCTGGCCTGCTGGAACTGGATGGGCTCCATCTTTCTGTTAAGGGCAGAAGGATTTTAGCTCATGAACTGGCAGACCTCATTGAGAGGGCTTTAAACTAGGTCTTGAAGGGGGAAGGGGATGCAGCTGGGCTGTCTGGAAGCAGGCCCAAGGGTGGTAAGCCTGAGATATGGGTGGAATCAGCAGCCCAGCTGAGGTGCATGTATATTAATGCACACAGCGTGGGTAACAAGAGCTGGAGGCCATGGTGCAACAGCAAAGCTGTGATGTAATTGCCAACACAGAAACGTGGTGGGATGACTCACATGGCTCGAGCACTGCACTGGATGGCTACAAGCTCTTCAGAGAGACAGGAAAAGGAAAAGAGGTGGAGGGATGGCCCTTTATATTAGGGAGGCTTTTGATGCCGTGGGTATTGAAACTAATGATGACAAAGTTGAATGCCTGTGGGTAAGAATTAGGGGGAAGGCCAACAAGGCTGGCATCCTGCTGGGAGTCTGTTATCATCCATTCAGCCAGGAAGAAGTGGACAACTTATTCTATAAGTGGCTGGAGAATGTTTCAGGATCAGCAGCCCTTGTTCTTGTAGGTGACTTTAACCTACCAGATATCTGCTGGAAGCTTAGTACAGCAGAAAAGAGGCAGTCTAGGAAGTTCTTAGAGTGTGTGGAGGACAACTTTTTGTCACAGCTGCTGAGTGAGCACACCAGGGGAGGGACTATGTTAGACCTGCTGTTTGCAAAGAGAGATGGGCTGGTGGGAGATGTGGTGGTTGAAGGCCACTTGGGGCAGAGTGATCGTGAAATTAGAGAGTTCTCGATATTTGGTGAAATGAGGAGGAACATCGATAAGACTCTTAACACTGGACTTCCGGAGGGCAGACTTTGGCCTATTTAGGAGACTTATTAAGAGAGTTCCTTGAGAAGCAGCCCTTAAAAACAAAGGAGTCCAGGAAAGTACTTCAAAACAGAGATCTTGAGGGCACAAGAACAGACCTGTGTGTCCCTGTGTGGCGAAAGATGAGTCAATGAGGCAAACGTCCAGCCTGGATGGGCAACGAGGTTTTGAAGGAACTTAGGAATAAAAAGGAAGGTCATTCTTCCCCTGTACTTGGCACTAGTGAGGCCACACCTTAAGTGCTGTGTCCAGTTCTGGCCCCTCAGTTTGGGAAGGACATAAGACTCTAGAGCATGTCCAGAGAAGTGCAGTGAGTCTGGTGAGGGGCTTGGAACACAAGTCCTATGACGAATAACTGGGGGAGCTGGGGCTGTTTAGCCTGGAGAAAAGGAGACTCAGGGGTGACCTTAGCACTCTCTACAATTTCCTGAAAGGTGGTTGTATTCAGGTGGGGGTCACTCTCTTTCTCCAGGCAGCAGCTGACAGAACGAGAGGACACAGGCTTAAGCTGCACCAACGGAAATATAGGTTGGATATTAGGAATAGGTTTTTTACAGAAAGAGTGATGAAGTACTGGAATGGTCTGCCTGGGGAGATGATGGAGTCACCATCCCTGGATGTGTTTAAAAACAGATTGGATGTAGCACTCAGTGCCATGGTTTAGTTGAGGTGTTAGGGCATGGGTTGGACTTGATCTTGAAGGTCTCTTCCAACCTAGTCATTCTGTGATCCTCCTCCCCAAATTCTTCTCTTAACCTTTGCTGAAGCATCCCCCCTGAGTCAGGAGACAGTACAGAGCTGTTGGGATACAAAGGCATTGGCCTACACAAAATTGTTACTAGTGTACCTGTTGTACATCTTCATCATTTTCATAGTGGCTAAACCTGTACGTAAGCTTGCTATTCAAACGGGGGGTTCTATACAGTTATGTTCTCCTATCTCTGTCATCCCTTTGATTTCCATCTGGTTCTTCCTAGTCTCTAAAGTGGAGCTCTCTATTCATATGGCCATGCTGTGCCCAGGTGTGTTTCCTGGTTGACTTCCCGCTTCAGAAAGGCAAATCAGCATTTTTAGTTCCTCTTTCCTTTAAAATGAGCAATTTCTTTTGGCATAACTGGTGAAGTACATTTAAGTTAAGAAAGCAATGCCTGTCTTTCTGAAATAACCCTGCTCCACTTTCTGAACATTACAAATAGAACAGACAGGACATAAATTCTGTTGGCTAAGTGGTATTTTAGGGAAGTGCCAGTGACCACTTCCTTTTCTTATACATGTGTTCTGAGCTGTCTGGTGGTTCCTTGGAAAGCTTATCTTGACCAGGAGAAAGACAAGACCTTAACGGTTTAAGATTCTATGAAAGACAAGAAATTAATATTTAAGAAGAACAGACAGATATTTACTTGTAGAAATAAAAATGAAACTACAGAGTCATGTTCTTCAGCCATTTTAGATATGAGGTGTCTTACTGCAAGACAATGAAGCTGACCTACAGCATACTTAAGTGACATTTTAAAACTATGACCATAGTAGAGGAAAAATGTTAATTGCTCAATTATTCTTGGACTTCATACATTTAGAAAGGAGAAAACCAGCAAAGCTAAGATAGAATTGCAAAAAAAAAAACCCCAATCTTCATTCTTTAGGCATTAATAGAATTGTCAAAAAAATTCCTGCTAACTAAACCCTTGCTGAATTGATGACAGCAGTTGTATTACTGAAAGGTCCCAAAAATGTTACCAAAATGCAAGGAAACTGAATAGGGAAGAGGTAAATACAGCCTGCAGAAGCAACTGAGAAGACATAAATAAGACAACTGACCCTTTTTTAACCTCTGTTATGCCAGTACTTAAATACTTAAGTCAGAGATTGTTGTATGCAGGACTAAATATAAATATTATTAGACAAAATTCAAATCATTAATCTCACTCTTGCATAACATGCAGTCAGAAAGTGGAGTGATGCATAAGTGTTCAAACTGCTTCACTAAGAAGAAAATGAGATAAACAATTGTAACGAACATCGTCATTTATCAGGTTTTGGTAATATCTGCCAATAGACTTGTAAGTGAGGGTGACCTGCAAGGAAAGCTATGAAAGACATTACTGGAAGGCTTAACTTAAAGCTGGAGGCTTAATTTAAAATTCTCCCAAGTTTGTTCCATTTCTTGTGGTCTTGCTGATCCATGTAGAAGCAACTTTCAGAAGGACAACTGGCAAACAGTGCTGCAAGAGTTGAACCCTGCTGCCTCCCCATATAGCTACAGAAAATGGTATGAAGAAGACAGGGAAACAAGGAATGCTGTAAAATAGTAATGCAAGTCCTACTCTAAAGTAAACTGATGAATCAATTAGAAGATACTGCCCACACTATATTTTCTAGAGTGCTAGAAGGGCTGCAATGTGGTTTGAAAATGAAAGGGGGAACTGGAGGAGGGAGAGGAGTTTTCAGGAGTAAAGAATAATAAATGGCAAGTAGATGAGGATAGCAAAATTCTCCAGTTTATGATACCTACCTGAGCAAAGCAGTGATTTCAGCGTGTTGGAGCAAGTACCATCAATTCTGTCTCTGGAGTGACTGAGAAAAGCCTCACGTGACATTTTAGGAACTGCATTTTTTTTCCTGCATGCATCCTGTGTGTGCCAAGGGTGTTCTTTCACCCTGATAAAATGACTCATTTTAATGTAATTTCAAGATTTAGATATCATCTGCTCATAAAATAAAGAGTCAAACCACAGGAAGTTTCTCAAAACTGTCAAAATAAAATAGTGCTTGAAATAAAATATTAATAGAGTTATATTCAAAGACATATACTTTACTATATTCTGTAAAACAACTGAATGACATCTTGCCTGTTGACACAGTGTGACCTTTGCTGGAAGTAATTCCTAAGTCCAAACCCTGCCACGTCACTGTAAAATGTTTGATCTGTTATTGTCTTGTAGCCACTTCTATGTCTTACCAGGTGAGCACGTTCACCTAGCTAATCTCATTTCTAGGATTCTTACCAATCCAGAGCAGCTTCTGTCCCAGCTTGAGACAGTTTGCTTCATCAAATACAGAACACTGTACTCACCAAACCGTGACTGGTCATGACAAAAGGATTTTAATCTGCTTTTTACTTTTCAGGGTATTAAAAGTCTTGTTTTTAAAAAGGAACTTGACTGACAAAAAGAAGTGGTTAACTGAAACGGGTGATTTGCACAAAATGTGGCAAGACAATAAAAATGGAAGACTTCCAGGGCAAGGCATTTCTAATGTTTAACAAGGGGGTTCCCCCTTGCCCTTCACAATTTGAGAAATCAAGACTGCTAGCAGAAATGACAGAGCCCAGACAAACAAGAAACAGCCTCAGTATTTTCGTTTTGGCCTGGAAAATGAACTGTGACAGAGTAGACTTCTGCTCCTGAGTGTGTCTGTTAAAGACACAGATGCTGCCTCCAACACAAAACCAGAAAAAGGAAGACAGGCCAGGGCTGAGCTCTACCCACAAAGATAGACAGGTTGTCAGCAGCCTGCCAGGAAAATTCCTGTAGCTTCATCTCATTCTCAGCTGCCATCCTGCCAGGGGGACTCCTCGAGCCCAGACAGGCAGTGCTGATAGGAGCTTACTCCTATGGGCTCCTTTTGGCTGAGGGACACATAGCCTGGTTATCACCACGGACCTGCCAGCCAAGCCCTGCTTTGCAGGAAGGTCCTTAACCAGTTCTATCCTCCAGGTTAAATGTTCTAGTTCAAGATTTCAACCTCTCTGCTGAATCCTTAAAAAAAAAAAGTAAATAATAAAAATAAAAATTTAAACTTCAGTAGTTATTGGCAGTGCTTTGTATTTTTTTGGTCCAGAGATGCTTGTTTGAACCAAGCTGAAGAATGTTATGTTCTCTGCTGGTTAAGTCTCAATGGAATTGAATGGGAGATGCATTCCTGGCATTCTGGTGGTGCTTGTGAGTCTTTGCTCACATGCCTTATAATAGTTGGCCCTTTGCCACTCCCTCATCCGAGATGCTCTCCTTCTAGAGGGACTGTAGGAGGACTGTGGCACGCTGAATGACAGCACTGTGAAGAGGGAGGTGAAATTTAATACTGCTAATTGTGAATCACTGAACTTGGAAAAGCAGCCATAACTATGCACATGGAGGGGTGTACTCCCAGTAAGTTATTAGTGCCTAATGAAAAAACTTAGCAGTCACTGCAGGAAGTTCTAATGAAAAATTAGGTCAACAAGCAACGCTATCCAAAAGGTAAAAATGTAAGTTTCTTCTTGAATTCTGAATGCTGTACTGGTTCTTGATCTTAAGAAGTTATAGAACAAGAAAAAACATAAGAGAATGGTGACTAGACAGCCATGGCTGGGAATGGCTCTGTCTGCATTAACTAATGCTATTTCCCTACTGGGAAAACAAGCAAACAAACAAAACAACAACAACAACAACAAAAACAAAACAAAAAAAACAAAACAAAACAAAAACAAAAAAAACAAAAGCAACCAAAAAGCCAAAACCAAAACAAACAAAAATCAACAAAAGCAGTAAAAAAACCCCACAAAAAACCAAAAACCAAACAAACAAAACCAAACAAAAAAACCCAAACAAACAAACAAACAAACAAAAAAAAACAAAACAAAAAAAAAACAAACAAAAAAACCCCAAACCAAAACCTCAAACTTAGTGATGTTTCCGTGATTATTTTTGCCTCAGTGCCTCCAGGGATGATGACTCCACCAACCCCCTAGGCAGCCCGTTCCAATGCTTGACATGGAATGCTCAGACATGGCTCTATGTAATTTTTAAACTTCTCTTATGCCTTTTCTTCCACTTTTCAGAGTAAACACTGGTACTTTTTGAGACTCAGTCACAGGACGCTGCACAGCACTAAACTTCAACACCAGTCTCCTCTGAGAAGCCATCTCTAAAAGAGTGGTTTAAATGCTGCCAGCCTTATCATTATTGACAAATAAACTAGTATCTACACCCTTTTTGGGGGAAGACCCACTCCTGAAACTAAGCTTTCCACAGCTGCCATTTCAATCACTTCCAGCAGCAAACCCTGCCGTGCTCTGCGCCGCATTTCCTTTTTGGCTTGCTCTTTTACCAAAAAGCCACCTAATCCCCGCACCACAGAAAGAACACTGACACTGAACCCCTCAGGGCGGCAGGGAGCAGCCCCCGGGGGATCCACACGAGCAGGTCGATACCGTGTGGCGGCGCAACCACCCGCGCCGCTCCCGCCATCCCGCCCAGCCCTGCCCGCTGCTGGTGCGCCCTAGGGCTGCCCCTAACAAACATGGCCGCGCCAGCCCCGCCGCGGGACCTGCCAGGCCCCAAGATGGCGCGGGCCGCCGCTGCTGTGTCAGGGGCGGCTCCAAGATGGCGCCCTCCCGCCCCCGCTCCCCGCTGCCAGCACCCAAGATGGCTCCATCCGCTTCACGGACGCGGCCCGCGTCTGGCGCGGCCGCGCCGGCGCCCCCAGGCGGTGTCTGCCCTCATCAAAGATGTCGGTGGGCAGCGCCGTTGGTCACTAGGCTCCCGCCGCTCGCTCCTCGCCGGGCTTCGCGGCCGACATGGCGGCGGCCGAGCTGGAGTACGAGTCCGTTCTCTGCGTGAAGCCCGATGTCAACGTCTACCGCATCCCGCCGCGCACCTCCAACCGCGGGTACAGGTGAGGGAGCGTGCGGCGCCCGCAATCGCCCCGGCGCGGCCCGGCTTCCCTCAGGCCCTGCCCGGAGGGCAGCCGGGGCCTGGGCTGTGCCATGCCGTGGCCCGGCCTCGTCCCTTGGGAAAGCCGTGTCCTGTGGCCGCGAGCAGGTCTGGCCATCCCCGTAGACCCCTCCAGCCGAGCTCTGGAGGAGCCGCCGGCTGGAAGTGCCTCTTGTGGGCAGGTGGTCAGCGCCTGAAGGTGGGGGAGCCTCCGCTCCGTGCTGTGGACGAGCAGGGGCTGCTCTGTTAATCAGGGGCAGGAGGCGAGGGGGCAGCTTGCTGTTCCAGGCAGAGCTGATGTCTGCTCCCGGTTTCTGGGTTCTCTGCGATGTGACGCTGATGTGCTATAACGGCACGTTGGATTTGGCCTGGTGGCTCTCGCAGTGGTGGGGAGGAAAGCAGGCGGAATTCGGAGTGAGTTTTAAGAAGAGGCTGCAGAACCAGCAGTTAGAAATGCCTTCTCTGGTCAGCCAAAAGCAGCAGAGGGTGACTTTGTAAGGTGTGCCCACAGGCCTGCTGGAGGAGTGGGTTTGTGAACTCCCTGAACCTGACAGACTGTAGGCGGATGTTGTGCCTGGCCAAGGATGTTTGTTTCCAGTTATAAAATCCTGTAGATTTTACAGCACCAAGCCTGCCAGAGTCCAGGAAGTGTTTGGACAATGCTCTCAGGCACATGGTGTCATTTTGGGGTGTCCTCTGCAGGGCCAGGAGCTGGATTCAGTGATCCTTGTGGGTCCCTTCCAACTCAGAATATTCTGTGATGACATAGGTTGGGTTTTTTCTCTCTTTCCTTTTTTCTTCCTTCACAAGAGCCTGTGGCAGAGTGTGATGGATCAGTCAAAATGTCTGTGTGTGTGTTTTGCCTGGTGTAAGTCAGCTGCCTCTAGGCTATGAAGTACTCAGTGTTATTTTACAGCCATAGGGTAGTATGTAGAGTGTCTTTTCAGCATGTTACTAATTAATTTTTGGGGTCTTCCCAATGCTCACAAATCACTTTTGTGGATTTCCTGTTGAAGTGAGTTTCTGTGCTTCTGTCTCCCCTCTTTGGCAAACTTACACAGGTGAGGAGTTGATGTTCTCTGGACTGTGTCTCTTTCCCTTTGCCCAGAGATGCCAGTCAGAGTCGTGTGTCAGTTGGCCGCAGCACGAGAGGAGCTGAGACCCCATGTCTTATTTGGGGAGGGAAGTGGAATGAGGCAGCTGCAGGGCTTGAGGGTTTGGGAGCAGAGACTTCTGCTGAGGTGGCTGGGCAGAATTGGAGAGGTTGACTATGGTCAGTGTTCAGCTGCTCTTCCTTTCAGGGCATCTGACTGGAAACTGGACCATCCAGACTGGACAGGACGGCTTCGTGTCACCTCCAAAGGCAAAACTGCTTACATAAAACTGGAGGATAAGGTTTCAGGTAGGGGAAAGGCTGTGCCTTGCCAAGGCTGTGACTGTGATTGCTGCCCCCGAGCCTGTGTTTCTAAGCCTGCCCAGAGATGTGCATGGCAGTCCTGGGCACACTTTAGGAAGGGGTTGTTCTTCTTAACACCTGATTATCTGTCTGCAGGAGAACTTTTTGCCCAGGCTCCTATAGATCAATACCCTGGCATTGCAGTGGAGACTGTGGCAGATTCCAGCCGCTACTTTGTCATTCGAATTCAGGATGGGACTGGTGAGTTGGGAGCTGACGTAGGTGCCAAGTGCTAGGGGTGGAGGAGACTCAGGTAGAGCTGAGAGTGTGCCAGGAGGATGAAAATGACTTTGGGAATGCTGAAAAGGCCAGGTGGTGTGCCTGGAGGGATCTGAGGACAAGGTAAACAGAAGAGGTTCTCTACATTGCACATAGTCCAGGGGCTGGGCTGGGAAGGGACATTTGGTTTCCAAGCACGCCCCGTGGGAAGAAAGGTGCATCCTGAAGGCTGGGGACAATGAACTGCTGTGAGCTGCTGGCATCCAGCTGCAGGTGTATCAAAGAGAGGTAGCACAGAGTGGTTTAGGACAAGCAGAGGGATTTGTGGCCCAGTTGCAGGGCACGTCCAGTGACTACTCCTGTCTCCTTGCTAGGACGAAGTGCTTTTATAGGCATTGGCTTCACAGATCGGGGTGATGCCTTTGACTTCAACGTCTCTTTGCAGGATCACTTCAAGTGAGTTTTGCTTTTCTGGAATGCTATTTTTCCTCTGGCCTGTAGAACATGGTGGGTGGTGGTACATGTTCATTTAGCACAGGTTTCCTTGGGGTGGCCCTGAAGCCTTGCTCTGGCAAGGGACACTTGTGTGTGCTGCCAGCGTGCAAGCTGAGAACCCCTGCAGGGTCAGATCTGTAAGTCTTAAGCTTAGGTCTTGTGATGCTCCAAGTTCAGTGTTAAACAGCTTCATGGGTTTGTGGTGGTCCTAGCTTTGTGCTGTGTGACATCGGGAGTAGGGAGGTAGCTGGTTTGACAAGGCAAAGTAGTTTGGTGGGATGGATGGAGAAACCACACATTTTTCTAAAACACTTTTCCTTTTTGACACAGGGTCTCATGTTTTCCTCTCTTCTTTTTAGGTGGGTGAAGCAGGAGACTGAAATCTCCAAGGAGTCCCAGGAAGCTGACACACGTCCCAAATTAGACTTAGGGTTTAAGGAAGGGCAGACCATCAAACTAAACATTGGGGTAAGCAGACCAGTTTACCCTGCTTCTTTCTCTAGATGTGGCAATGCAGACTCTTCTTTACGCTTCCTTTTTTTTTTTTTTAACACAGAACATGACGTCAAAGAAAGGAGGAGCAGCCAAGCCCCGTGTGTCTGGATCAGGGGGCCTAAGCCTGCTGCCACCCCCACCGGGAGGCAAAATTGCAGTCCCTCCTATACCTCCCCCTTCTTCCACAGCCATTGCCAACCATGTCACACCACCACCTGTGCAGAAATCCAGTAAAGCAAACAGTGCAGGTAAACCTTAGCACTGAGCCATCAGTTTGTCAGACACTGGCAGGTGCTGCTTCAGCAAACTGTGTTCAACCTAGTGCCCTCTGAGACATGGTCTGTTCCAAGGATTTTGGTCTCTTTGGCAGCTCCAGTGTCCCCAGTGCAAGAAAGATGTGGATCTGTTATACTGGGTCCAGAGGAAGGCCATGGGAATGGTCAGAAGGCTGGAAAAACTCTCCTGTGAAGAAAGACTGAGAGGATTGGGGTTGTTTATCCTGGACAGGACAAGGCTCTGGGGAGATGTTTCACTATGTAAAGAGAGCTTGTAAGAAAGATGAAGAAAGACTTTTTACCAGGGCTTGTAGTGACAGGGCAAAGGGTAGAGGCTTAAACTGAAAGAGGGTAGATTACGTTGGATATAAAGAAGAAATTTTTACCATGAGGGTGGTGAAGCCCTGGAACAGGTTGCCCAGAGAAGCAGTGGATACCCCTTCATTAGAAGTGTTCAAGACCAGATTGGATGGGACTTTGAGTAACCTGATTTAGTGCAACGTGTCCCTGCTCATGGCATGGCAGTGGGACTAGATGAGATGATCGTTGGAGGGCCCTTCCAACATAAATCATCCTGTGATACTGTAACAAAGAGGTTGCTGCAGTCTTCTGGATGCTGTGTTAAAAGTGTGACCGTGCAGAGGTGTCTGGAGAGTTGATGATCCCTTTGTGAAGGCTGACTTCAGCAGTGCTGTCCACAGGTTTGAGTGAGAAGAAAACACGAGCTTCTGAGTAGGGCCCATGTGGTCCCAGTGTGTGGTTTGTACTGTTAAGGTGGTGCCTGTTTGGCAGCTGTTATGATTGCTGAGCTTGGGTTGAGTCTGAGCCTTATGTCTGCTGGGAGAGATAATAATGTGTCCGGTGGTGTGCTGAGTGGAGACTGAATAGTTCCTGAAGACAATGTACCCTTGCAGTGCAAGCTGGAGGTGTGCACATTCAGCAAAAGGAGATGCTGTTACAACAAGCCCCTCAAAAAGTCTGACTTCTGCAGGGAAAGCTGGAGTCCCTTCAAAGATTTTCTGCCCTGCATCTAGGAGTTTGTTTAAGGTGACAGTTAAAATGCCTGTAGGGTTTTCTAGATAAGCTGATGTATTTTTCTCTCTCTCTCTCTCTTCTGCTTTAGATATTCTTTTAGATTTAGATGCTCCTGCAGCTGCATCCAAGGCACCAGTATCAGCTACCACAGATCTCTGGGGAGACTTCAGCACTGCATCCAGGTAAACTGTAATGAATGGAACACAAGAAGGGTAGTGTCTTGATGGGTTGGGAAGAACCAGAAGTTAAGTCTTACTGCTTCTGCTCATTTGATTTTCCTTTTTTTGTTTCAGTGCTGTTCCCAATCAGGCTCCTCAGCAGTCCAACTGGGTCCAGTTCTGAATGATCAAAGCAGTGGAATGGGACAAATCGATGACCTAGAAGCACCAAATGGGATCAGAGGGGGCACAAACCTCTCTAGTCTTCAATCAAATTGGGACAATCCTTCATTTTTAGATCAAACCTTCACTTAAACTTACTATTTTCGATCCCACTGAACCTAAAGAGAACATACTCACTCCTCCCAAGATGGGCGAGGAGAAAAGGGGTAGCCTTATCGCCTCCATCTGGCCAGTCCATGGTACATCCTAGCTCTTTTTCCCTGTCTTTCCATACAGGGAAAGCAAGAATCTTGAAGAAAGTGGGTACAGGAGGAGGCTGGGTAGGTGCCTCTGGGTTCCTTGTCCTTCAAATTTTGTCTGGCTAAGCTGTTGCTTTTTGTGGCTGCTTTCAGTAGTGACTGCAGCCCCTGCAGTGCTGAGGACAGCTGCATTTGGCTACACTTGCTAAATGGAGCCTCTAAGGAGATAGGTCTTTTCTCAACACAAAACCTTCTTGGATTAATGACATCTGTGGTGAGGAGTGACTCTCCCCATGCATGCACTACTCTTCCATCTTTGGTGCAATTCTTGGTAGTGCTGCATGTCCTTGTGCTCCTGTGGGAGGAGTCATGCAAGTCCTTGAATAGGCCTGCTGCTGTTGCGCTGTAGTTCCAGGTGGGCACCCTGTCTCAAGGCTCCTGATTTGGATTGCAGGTTCACTGGAGGAACTTCTCTCATTTTAACTCCTTTCTCCCCAGGCAAAGGCCTCACTGTCACTGAGCTGTTTTAACTGGAAATAGCTTTAAGGGAAAAAAAGCGCCTATTTTTACAATTTGGTAGTTACTTGCACTAGATGACAACCAGGTGATTCCCACCACTCAGCATTTCATGTTCCTGCATCACTATCCTGAGCCCTGGCCTTGTGTTGTGACTTGGCACTGTGTTACAAGTATTGCATAGCTACAGTAAGAATTATGGTGGGACAATAGATTATTCTCTGATGGACAGTCTTCTTCCCCTTTTTAACTCACTCATTTGAGCAAGAAGTGTATAGTAGGCTCAATCCTGAGATCTGTGGGAGCAAAATTTTCCCACCTCTATTCCTTATTTTGACTTTTCTTCTGAATCCAACTTTTAGGGATGTGAGCTAGTTATTGAACTTATGTTTTTATTTTTAATGTGTCCAAGCCCCCTCTATTTCCTGTGTGGTTAAGGGAGTTAGAGAGAGATAAAAAGCCATGACTTCCTACTTTTTTTATTTGGGAGAGTTTCCTGAGGCAGCGTGGACACTATTTCATCTTCCACAGCTGTGGATGTGATCTGGGATATTAGGATATTAGTCTGTTGGTTACTGTGGGCAAACTCACAGGGCAGGCTGGAAACCTCACGCTGCTGAATTGCTACCCTTCATGCTGGCACAGAAGCCCAAACACTAGCTGGGAAGTTGGTCTCAGTAACTCTTGTCTGTACCCAGTTACTGGGACACTAGGGCATTGATGCTTTGCTGGAAGGCTTCTTCCTGTTTTGAACACTCAACACAGCAACACTTCCGTGTCTCTAGCACACCTTTACCAGGAAATGTTTCCCTTTGGGCAAAAATTTTCTGGGGAGGCTTTTAGAAGAGTAGTTACATGTATGCACCTTGTATTGGCAAAGGTCTTTTGTCATTTTTTTCTGGCTACAGTGAGGGCATTTTGGAGACAGTTTCACTTAGACCATCCCTCTGGGGAGGAACATTCTTGAAATAGCTCTAAAGCTGCTGCAGTTCCACTTGTGGAAGTGGGGACCAGACTGCTCTTGGATGTATTTTAAGTAGTCATTTAACCCTGATTCCCTGGCTCTCTTGGTGTTTCCCCCTGCCAGCCCTCCCTGCCTTTATAGTCACTGCTGCAGTCTCACTATACTTCAACTCCTTGCCTCCTGAACTTGTGGATGGCTGTAGTCTGCAAGCAACAACAGAGACTCCTGGGTTGGCATTTTGTTTTCTTTGTCGTCTTTTTGTTTGCTCCCGTCCTTGTGAGGTCCTGTCATTTCAACTACGTATCAATTCCCCAACCAAGGAAGTTGATGGCACCAATTAACAACTAACTAGGAGCCTCTTCTGTATTGTCTTAGTATTCTGGAGATAATATATTATGTATTTGAAAAGCTGAAGAAGCAAAAATTAAAGATATATGTATATAAAGCATAAGATGTACTGGTGCAAATGGTAATTAAACAAGTATTATTGGGGAAAAAATATGAGTCTTTTAAGTTGTCAAATTGTTTTTACTTTGGAAGCCTCTAGGTTGAAGGTCTTCATGTCTCCAGCAAGATCCTCACAGCCTGCTTATCCTTCTGCATATCTGTTGTGGCCTGCAGACTGAACAAGAGCAAGTCCAGGAGTGATGGGTTCAGGGTCTGTCTGGGCAAAGAGGTAGGAGCGTGGAAAAAGGACACAAAAATGACATGGCCGTTCCACATACGGCAAAAAAACTCACACAATACCAAACAGATCAACAACATGGAAACAGGCCTGAGTGTAGGTTCCTTTGGGACTTGGTAAGAGTGTGGAGAAAACAAGCAAGTGAGAAGACTTAGTTGCCCTGATATTTAGCATCTCAGACATTAAAGGCTTTTACAGCCTGCAGATATTTTCATAAATTATTCTTTCCATGCTGGTAGATGGGAAACAGTCTCTGCCTACTAGAGAGATGGTCAAGGTGAGCCAAGTGGGCCCTTTGTTAGGGGCAGCAAGGACAGACTGCCTGGAAAGAGAGGAAGCAAGAAGATGAGTCACAGCAGAGCAGGCGGGGGCAGTGGCCTCACCAGCAGAGGAGCAGTCCTGAAGTACCTAAGCACAAAGATAGAGCAGATCAAAGATAGATGAGGATTTCGATAGTAGTGTACATGGCCAGACAAGGACATGGCCAGGCATGGCTGTGCTAGCTCAGGCAGGGTCCAAGGGTGAGACACTTATCTATGATAAGGCCAATGTTGCTGAGGTTTCTCAAAGCCAAACACCTCTATTACTTAAGCTGGACTTGAGTCCAGCCAGTCCCCCAGGAGGTGAAGAATATGTTCAGGGCCCTGACATTGTTCTATCGAGCCTGCTTGCAGCCATCTTGCACAGCATGCTTGCTCCATGTTCCTCTGCCAGACAGCAAAGCTGTGTATATGGCTGTGTTGGAAGTACAACACAAGTCTTGTGGCCTGGGTAAAGATAAGAAATCTTAAATTTTGAAGACAGCTATTTGAATTGTCAAGCATTCTAGTATCTGTAGCGTCTGGGAAAAAAAAAAAAAAAAAAAAAAAGGACATTTTTTCAGCTCTAGGACCAAAGCTTTTACCTTATTTTTGTAAATAGGATGGGCATGTGGTATAGGTCCTGGCAGGGAGAAGATGTAGCATTTTACCCATAAGCTATGGTAGAGCTTCTCAGACCTTTCAGTAGGTACTTGCAGCAGAAAGAGTTGAAAAGTCTAAAAGGGTCTTTTATCTCCAGAGCAGAAGAATTTTCAGATGAAGTTCACCTAAGGGGAAGTGCTGAGATATATTCCTGTTTGTGCATAAAGAAGCACAGAAGACTGGGAAACAGTTCATGAGGGAGAGCTTAGTCATGTGTGGAGATCTTCCCAGGCCCCATGCCTTTCCTCACAGCAAGACCTGGTAGGATGCACAGCTTGGTGAGTCCTGTGCAAGTTTTCCCTTTCTTCCAATTGGGAGACAGACTGTAGCACATAGAAAGAATCAGGAAACAAGTGTCAAAGGGAAGATCCCAGTTTTGTCTGGTTTTTGGTTGTCAATTCTTCTGTGGGAGCTGTAGTTGAGGTGGGATGTGCGTATTTCCGTGCCCCTTCTCCCATTAATTATGTTCTATGTTCTGTGACTTTGTGTCTCAGAGCCATGCAGCAACTGTTCTTACCACAGCCACACCATATGGATTGCAGACACAAACCTGCCAGATTTCCCAAAGTCTTGATGCTGTGTTTGGACTCCTGAAGAAATGGAGAAGAAGGGCTGTATGTTGGAGGAAATCAAACAAAAACCAAACGGGGCTGTTAATGTATATAAGCAGAGTACTATGGCACAAGTGGTTAACACACATGCCGCCAGGTCTAGGTAGTCTGATGAGTGCTCATTACATTATGTGAACAATAGACTCTCACTCTGGAGACTGTTACTGGTCTTTTTCTTCCAAGACAATAGCTCTGTCCATGCTCATAGTCAGGGAGAGCACATTGCAGGATGACAGCTTAATTTTGCCACCTGCCATTACCTATAGCTGGATGTCCCCATCCAGAGCTGGGGCTATGATGGACATTCCTTGAAGTTGAGCATAGGAAGATCAGCCAGCAACAGCTGGACCCGTAGTGGCTCCTGACCAGAGCTATGTTTTCCAGTCACTGCTGGGATCCTGGGGTGCACTTCTTGCATCACTTGTGTTTGGGGCAGGCCAGGCAGGTGACATGCAATGAATGGCCTGCTCTCCCTTTTCTTTCCCAGGCACTGTAGGACGGCAGCTCCTGCGTGTTGAGGTAGAGGCAGCTGCCTTGCTTAGTCGACTGGCTTTTGAAGCCTTGAAGCAGTCTGAAGAGACATTCCCTAAAGGAGGGAGCCGCTTGTAACTTGCAGCCTTTGTGTTGAGCCTTGTGTGTTAGGCATGTACAGAGGAGTTGCACTCCCTGCCCCCGCAAGCCTGGTCTGCGAGCCTGGCTGGGCTGGTGACACCCACGACCAGGAGTTGAGTTCAGTCTCACCCGCGACCATGTGCTGCCATCTGCTGCCGAATCCCTTTGTTGCGGGCTTTCCCACAATCCCTGGGCTCCGTCTCCAGGGTCTGGCTGGGCGCCCGGCAGTCGAGGGGGTGGCAGGTGGTATGCAAGCAGACATCACCTGAGACCTGGCTAGCACTGGTGGGGTGCTCTCTGAAAAGAAATCGCAGCTGCTAATTTGTAGTATGATAGTTTAGCAGTGACGGAACTGGTGCTTCCAAATGTAGCCGTGTCCTGCTATGCTATTGCCCTTTGTGCTTCAGTGCCCTCATACACAAACACGGTATTGTAGGGCTTGGAACTGAGCTGTGCCAGGGCAGGAACACATCCACTCTTGTGGTCAGTGTGCATACAGGTATGGATGTCTGTTATCTTAAAAAAAAAACTAGGAGGAGTTCCATTCCTTTGGGCCTAACTTTAAAGTGGTGGCTAAGCACTTGTTTATGAGTCCATGTTTATGGTGTTAAGCAAACTGTTCAAAGATGTGGGAGATGCTATGTTGGTAGTGCTACACAAACCATCCTTTGGGTTAGCTGGCAGGGACAAGGATCTGTGTTCAAGTGAGAGGGAAGGGGTAGGAGAGCATTTTCTTTGGAGAATATATGCTAATTGGGTATAGATACAGCTGTGTGTCTGGCCCAGAGTTAGGGGCTGCTGTCACCAGTACATAAAGCTGAAGTCAATACCATGGGTGCAAGTACAAAGTGTGCTTGGAAATCACTCTTTTTGGGTGGAAAAGCCCTTAAGTGATACATTCCATACAGAAACAGGGTTACTGTAAGCAGATAACCTGCCCTGGGTACCCTGGTCTAGCTCTAAAAGTTGTCCTGATTTGAGCAAGGTTTGAACAAGATACCTCCAGTCTGAAGTATTTCCTAGCCCAACTTTTGTGCTCAGCTGTGCTGTGGTAGATCCCACACTGGGCCAGCAGTGTGGTGAGATGTCTGATGTGGGGGGTTGGTCAGTGAAAGCAAACACTGAGATCTGACAGTCATCCTTCCCCACAGAAAGGGCAGAGGCTCTGCGAAGAGCGGGATGGCATGCTGAGCTTGTCCTATCCAGTCTTAAAATGCTAAATAGGCAAATAACTGTGATCTGGAGTCAGAGTCTTAAGACACATCGAGGAGCACTTTGTCCTCTATGTCAATCCCAGCTGTCAGAAAGTCAGCAGCATGAGCCCTTTGGCCTCTGGATCAGTGCCAGCTCTGTGCTTGAGGCTGGCACCCTGGAGTGCCATTTGCCCACTCTTTGCTTCCTTGTGCTGACTTCAGTGTCCTGGCATGGTAAAAGTGGGTGACACAGGCACCTGGAGAGTGTGCTCTTCAAAAAAAAATTGCCTTTCCCCCTCTGATGGTGTTGCCATCTGTGTCATGAGGAGGTTCCTGCATATGGTTGAACCCCAAAGCTTGGAGCCTCCCTGCCTGGCATTAAATCTTTCCCATTATGTTTCATTGATGAGGTGCCAAGAAGTGTTTGGTTGAGCTGACTGTACTCCCTGGATTTAGTTCAGCTTTCTATGGCTATTTCCAGATGGCTTTGGCTTTGTCCCATCTTGACTGGACACATGGGATGGCTGCTCTGGAAGCAGATGATGTCCCATCACCTCGCTGCTGGCTGTAACAAGTTGGGCTGGGACGCTGCAAATGGCCTGCAGGGCCAACCTTGGCTGCAGGGTAAGGGGCAGCACAGGCCACTTGCAGTCTTCCTGATAAATCCACCCTTGAAGATAGGAGGGGGTGAGGGAGTTCTGCAGGGCCAGGGAGGTTTGTGCTGCTATTCCAGTACCACCTGCTGGGACAGCCTAACCAGTACAGCTCACCCCAGAACCTCCCTATGAGAATGTTTTTTTATTGCATTCCACTTACATGCATGCAGAGGATGTGGAGGGAAACAGTTTAAGTTCCAATAAGAGTGGCCCAAAGCTTACAGCATGACTCTGGGTGAACTTATGTGACAGCCCGATACTTGCTTGGTGACTGTGGTTGTTTTCCACTGTTTTCCTTTTTTTTTGCTTTTCTTTCCACTCCCCCTATTCCCCCTTCAAGAGAGGGAGATCATGTGCATTCACCTCACTGGGCAGAGAGTAGCCAAACAGAATTCAAGGCACTGAAGATCTCTGTGTGATCCTTCGAACTGGAAATGAAGCATGAAGAATTGCTTCTGTGGAGAGGTGTTATGTGGCCACAACTTGTGTGTGTGAATTCCATATGCCCACTCTAAGAAGATAAACTCTGCAGCCCCACCTCTGAAAACAGGCCACTGGGGTCTGACCAGGATTTAGATCTAGCCCAGGTTTGAAGCCAGATATGGTGCTGTGGCAAGCAATTGCAGTATCTGGTTCTGATCTCCAACATAGCCTTGAGACTTGTGACTCAGATCCAAAAGAGGAAGGATACAAAGTTGCAATGTTCCCATTAATGGCATAAAACAAAGCTCTGAGGTAACTGCATCTGAATGTGCCCTCTGTTGGCTTTGATTTGGTAATCTGTTAATCGGGGGAAATAAATAAATAAAACATATATTTGCTCTTCTGAAGAAAATCCTCTATTAATGCTACATGTAAAGAGGCAGGTTGAGGCTTCTTGTCTCTTTGAAAATTCTCTGGATCATGTCCTTCCTTCTCTTATTCCTTCCCTTACACCTGAGGAATTTTGGTAACCTGTCATCACACTAGAGTGAGCACATGACTTTCCCTTTGCAGTTCACACTGAGTTTGAGCTCCCTCAGCTCAGGTAACTTTGGGACATGATCTCTTCTGCTTGGAACCCTCAGCACTTACTAAAACTTGGCAGGGATGTGGCCAGAGGAGAAATGCACAAGCTGTTTTGGGAAGGAACATTTCTTTTTATCTCTCCTACATTTCTTTTGTTCCCCTGTGTCCTGCATGGTACTATAACCATAGTGTTTTGGGGAGCTGCTGATCTCTGGCAGTGTATTCGTGTCACGCTGGGTGGTTCTGCTCAGGATTCCGTGTCTTTCTGCCGACTCAGGTCTGCCTGTGGTGAAGTGCTGCCACCTGCCAAAAACTTGTGTGGCTTTACAATGCTACTTTTTGTTTAATCCATCCCACTCATTGCTCTCACTCCCCTTTCCCGCTGTCCATTAAGTACTTCCCTGTTTCCTCTTCACCCCGGATGCTCAAATGTATTTTTCCTGTTCTTTCACAGATCCATAGAAGCCATTTTTTTGCTTTATCTCTTAGCAATCTGTATGGAACCCTGGTTCACTTTCTGTCATTCCAGAAGAGTTCTCTTCTTCCTGCAGCTCTGGCCAGTGTCAGCCTTTGCTGAGAAGGGCATAGGGTGCCTTTCTCTCAGATCCCAAGAGGCTGCTGTGCTCCCACACTGTCCCCTGGAGCAGTATGAACTGGAGCATCCTACCCCTCCCCTCCCTTCCCTAACCAGTTCCATGCAGCAAGGTACACAATGGGATCACCTATTGCTAGATTCTCTCTAACCAGCCAAATCCTTCAGGAGCTCTCAAGCAGCTCTGGGCTGCCTGAATCTCTTTGATTTGTTATCTGATATCCCTTATTAACTGCTCAATGTCAGGCCTTGGGTCCCCATTCTCTGTGTTCCAGTGCCTTTTTAACTCTTCCCTTGGCTGCTCTGCTCCATAGCCTTAATCCCTGAAAAGAAGCAAGGTAATGTGGAGAGAGAAGACCAAGAAGGTGGCATATATTCACTTCTGATGCTCTTCTCACCCAGGTCCAGGGATATAAAGCCTGGATTTGGTTTAGGTTTTTATCTAAGTGACTTGGAAGTCTGTGCTAACTACAAGTGCCATAAGAGTAGGTGATGCCAGGACTGTAGGCAAAGACCCACAAGAGGTAGGATTTCGTTACAAGAGTTATACTGACACTCCCCAAAGTACATCATACTTATACACATGTCCATCTATTAATTCTTGTGTTATATTAACCTGACCACTAGAGATGTCAAATCTTTAACTTCCTAAGTCTCCCTGAGACTTCTCCCCTTCTCCTTCTTTGATATGTTCCCTGCCAGTGTGGGATTTGCTGATTAAAAGATAGTTTAAGGCAAAAGATGACCCATTGCTATTAGCAACTCTTTCACCTTTGAGTTTCCTGAGAATCCCTGGAACCATCTTGCCCAGGCCTGCTAATTCCATACATTTTGCACAATCACTTTTATTTTGGACAGATCCTTTGGTTTAGTTCTCCACAAACCAGGGTTCTTGTGTGTGAATTTCACCAATTTATTCCATTGTGACAAATAATTAATTTAGCTTTGTTTTGATGTGCTTGTTCTCTCTGACTGCTTATTTTATACCCTCCTCTTCAGTATATCAAATATAAAGGATTCGAGGAAGTTCTGACACCTTTGCTTTGTTATGGTTTTGCACTTACTGGAGGTCATGCTCATTTCAATTTTCCTCATTTGGCTGCAAGGTCAGCTTGTTGAAAAATGCATTTTGATAATCCCTTTGGGAAATTATTTTCGCCATGTCAGCTTCATTTTGCCTTTTGTCAAATCTTCTAAAGAGGGTCTAGGTATTTGGGTGGCAAATGTGATGTCCCTGTGTAAACTCCATGTCACTTGTGATGACTCACAGCCTTCGGCTCAATTCTCTCAGCTGCCCCTCTGTATTCAAACTGGCTTGTAAGAAGTGTGTCCCTTCCCTGCAGCTTCCACCACAGCTGTGGTCAATTTAAAAATGGGATTTCTTTTGGAATGTGTGGGGTCACAGCTTTAGGATTCCAGTCCTACTCTTTGCCTATAAATTTGAATTTGATTCCTCATGTTCAGCTGGATTTTCAAAAGAAGTAAGGCATGTGCAATGGCACAGTTTCATCTGCTCACATGGACCTGCTTGCTAAATTGGGGGATGCTGGCTGTGGGGTGAAAGGCTTGCAGGTATCACCTTATTCAAACCTCGCTGACAGGTAGAGGAGAAATAGCATTAGTGCCTCTGCTGCCTTCTCTTTGGGTCAGGGAGAAAGGGTGCCCATGGATCTTACAGAGCAACCAGCTGCTTTTCTGAGGGAAAGCAGAACTCTGAGAGTCCCACAAAGGAGCTGGAGCTTGTGAGGCACATGGGAGCTGAGAGAATGGGAGGCATCTGGCAATGTGCGGTAGGGCTGAGCTGAAAGAGATCTGTGGGGAAACACAGGTGTTGTGGGAGGACAAGGGAGTGAGCAGAACACAGGAAGAGGGGGAATGGAGTTACTGAGGAAGAGCAGTAAGAATGCAAGGAAGCAAAGCATGAGTTTTGGGGGGTTTTAAGCAAAATTTTTTTTATTATTATTTTTTCAGCACCACAACTAACTGCAGGGTCCAGTTGTTTCTATCTCTCACTCATTTACATGCCTTCAGTGTATATGAAATTCAAATGACAAATTTTTCCCTCAGGAATATCACGTGATTGTTGTTACACGTTGGCTCAGCACTGCATCCCGTGGAAGTATGATTCAGGGTTGAATTTTGATAACAAGCAACAACTCTGATGGCTGAAAAAGAAGAATTGAACTGTCTACTGATATTTAAGTGCAGTCTAATGTAATCTAATAAAAAAAAAAACAGCTAGAGCCTGAATTTGCATTTGAACTGCCTCGGCTGTGTTTGGAGATGTGTTTCAGTGGAAAAAGCTCATGAATCTGCTCTGTAGCTTCCTTCTCTGTCTGCTGATTGTGTTTCCTCTTTCTTCACAGTGGAAATCTTGAAACCCTGCAAGGAAGTAAGCCTTTTTCCCATAAGACTTGGTTTCCTGAGGCTTGGTTGGGTGGGGACAGGGGGAAGCATGCAGATTGCTCTGAATTCTCAACAAGAAATTTGAGAGCTTAACTAGATTTCAGCAGAGATTTAGGGAGGCTTAATTTCAGTGAGAGGGCCAAGACTGAAGACAAAGGATAGTGCTGAAAGACTGGAAAAGAGAAGCAGGCAGCATGCTTGCTTGAGGGACCAGATTTCTCTCCTGTAGGTGTTCTTATTCTTGGGTGAAAGTCATCCTCTTTGCACACAATACATAAAGGAGAAGTAAAGTTAGCTCAGGATACACAAGACACAAAGAGAATCCTTGGTAAAGACATCCAGTTACTGCCTCACTCTGCTTAGGGGCAGTTCTCCATAAACTATGTTCAGCTTCCATTTACCTTCTGCCACGTTGTTCTTCTCTGTTGTCTGGTTCAGGTTCTTCCTTTTACTGCCTTAGCTCAGCTCCAACTCTGCTCTGGTTACCCTCTGTGCTCTCTGGATGTCCTGTGATCATCTCATTCTGCTCTGCCTTAAGGGAATTCCAGCTAGCCAAACTAACTAGCTTCTTCTTTCTGGTCGTTTTGGAGACCTTCTTGTGGCTTTTCAGTACTTACAGGGGGCTTATAAGAAAGATGGAGAGAGGCCTTTTGATGGAACCTGTAGTGGTAGGATAAGGGGTCATAGGTTTAAACTGAAAAAGCCAGATCTAGATCAGATATAAGGAAGAAATTCTTTACAATGAGGGTGCTGAGGCACTGAAACAGATTGCCCTGAGAAGTTGCAGATTCCCCTTAACTGAAAATGTTTAGGGCCAGGTTGGAAGGGGCTTTGAGCAGCCTGATGTAATAAAAGATGTCCTTGCCCATGACAGGTGAGCTGGAGAAGATAGTCTTTGAAGGTCCCTTCCAACCCAAACCTTAGTCCTATCTGCTGACTAAACCCTCCTCACCCTGCCTGACTTATTGGCGTCTGTTCTCAGAAGTCTTTCTGATTTAGAATGTATCTCAGCAGCTATTTCCCTTGTCTCCTTTCAAGATCTGCTCCAGCTTGAAATCAGACTAAGCACATTTTGCTCAAGGTGGTATCAGAGGTTTTTACTAGAAAGCAGATAAGGGAGATAAATGACAGTGTTGGAAAAGTAGCAGAAAAATGTAAACCATCCCTTTTCAGCCTCTGAAATGGAGCCTGAAGCAAGCACTGCTCTGAACTTCACAGGCTGTGAATCAGGTTTTAATAGAAAAGTTTCTGTGTGTACTCTTCCCAATAATCTCTCAGACCATCAACATATGTTTTTAAAAATTCCACTTTGCTTGTTCTCCTCTCTGACTCCAGCCTGATCCTTCTGTTTCTTCATGGATATATCAATATTCTGATTATTTTTATTGCTCTGTCTAAGGCTGCAACTCCCCAGTCTCACTTCTACAGGAACATTTCCTAGTCTGAGATTTTTTCTAGTGCTAGCTTCCAGCTGGAGCTGACTTTGAAGAACGAGACATAGCTGCAACATGCAAGCTATGCATTAAGCAAATGCAGCTTAACCACAAGGGCCAAACAGGGCAGAATGCATTTTGTTCTGGACTGCAGGTTAAACTGGGCTAGGACCTGTGATAGCTGCAAATGTGAGAGTAATGGTAGAATTACTAACAGACAAAGAAACGTGTGAAAATATGGGGAGATAATTAAGTAAGAAAATTAAAAAGAGGGAAAAAAACTATAAATGTCTTGAAAAGGAAGCCTATCAGCTGAGAATCTGATATGGGGAAGCAGTGCAACTTCCTTTTCAGTTGTTAGGTTCTCATTTTTCTTTTATGTCTCAAAATCTTCCATGGTGCCAGGGCTGATTTCCTGGTCTGAGAAACTGAAGATCTCTTTGGGGCATTTCTGAGCTCCCAGGAATTCTTGCGTTATCACCAGTGCTTCCAGTGTTCAGCACAGCCTTCATTGATGGGTAGAGGGTGAATGAACAGATGGGAAAGGCTCAGTAACCTATTCGTGTCACCCTCTGGAAACAAGGAGCTAGAAGGACCACCTTTTATGTGGCAAAACTGAGGACAGGGTCACACTGTGATTAAATGGCATCAGAAATCACCTATGCTGAGGTGAAGTTCAAAAATGAATTGCCGGCTCCAGTGGTCAAAGGTAAGGAATGAACGGGTTATTTGGGAGAAAGGGAGCTGGAGGGAGCAGGGCTGAAGTAGAGGGAATGAAGATTTTTCCTTCTATGACTTTGGTTCCTACCTGATCCTGATGGATTGTTGAGAAAAAGGAGCTAAATGATCAGGAGACTAAAAGAGTTTTGAAACAAGAGTCTTGAGGAACGTCTCCAAGAGGAAAGGTGAATGAGAGTTGCAACATGAACAGGAATGACTACCGGGAGCACAAACATTCATTAAGGAACCTGTTTGGGCTCCCTCAGTACCCTACATGTTATGTAGTCTTAAAAGAGTCATTTTTGGACCATGCTGAGTATCAACAGTAGAGGCTGTGGTTTATTACAAACAATCTGATCTGTCACAAAGGTGGAGGGGCTCCCAAAGCAGCAAATAAGCCCAAGTCCTGGCTGCTCTTGCCTCTGAGTGAGACTACAGATTGCTGCTTGTGGAGAGGGTAGGAGAATCTACATGCCTGCTTATAGTAGAGCAGTCAGTTGTACTCTGCAGCTTCATGAGAAGTGGTACTGGCTGCAGAAACACAGCCCCATTGTCCATGGCTGATTGGGAAATGGTCCTTGGAGAAGAGAGACCAAAAACTTAAACACTCTGAAATATACAGAAGAAGAATTATTTAAGATCTGGAGGGAGATCCAAATCTGTAACTGATGTCTGTGACTCCTAAAAACATTTAACACACCAAACAAACAAAGTTTTTTTCCTATTAAAAATTGCAGTGGTAAAGTTGTTGTTTTACTAGACTTCGTGCAAATTTAAGGCATATTCTGGTTAATAGGTACTCTGTAGTCATTATTCCACAAGTAGGAACCCATAGAGGTGTTCTGTGTATGGCTCACTGCTTCTGCCTGACATGCAGGACCCTACACAACAGCAGGTTCCAGGGTAGGAAAAGTAAGTGTGCATAAATCAATGAATAATAATTTTGAAAAATTAAATAAATAATTACTGCTGCCTAAGGATATATAATAGCTTGCCTATTTACAGCTTTATCTCAGTTTTACTATCCCAAACAGAGTAGGTATCACCTCCAGGTTATTCCTTGCTTGCTCGGAGGCATGAGTCATGGAAATAAATAGTGTATATAGTCCTGTCCGTCTTGAAAGCTCACTGTTTTCAGTGCACCAAGATTAGTTGGTTCTGGATGTAGTTAACATTTCCACTGTGGTGAGGTGGGGGTGGTGGAAGTTCCCCCTTGTGTTCCAAATGATTATTCCAAAGACATCAAGTCTATTGTGTTGTGATCATGCT
Organism: Vidua macroura; assembly: GCF_024509145.1. Lineage (NCBI taxonomy): Eukaryota > Metazoa > Chordata > Aves > Passeriformes > Viduidae > Vidua > Vidua macroura. The sequence continues at coordinate 75,072,589 of NC_071572.1, read as the reverse complement.
GGACATGTTACAGAGCACAGACCAGCTGTGGAAAGCATTTTGCAGGGAGTTCAACCCACTGAGTGTGCACAAGATTACTGCACTTCAGTTGTGTTGCTGAGGTGCACAGCATGCAGTGCTCCCTGTGCCACCTGGGTGTGAGTGTGGGATGTTCAGGTCTGACTGGGCACAGGTTAAACAATCTCTGGATGTATCAAAGAAAAACCAGTTAGATTTGTTAGAGCTATTTCTGAACTCCAGATCTTGAGGGGGCTCCTTGTTTTCACTAAGGCAAAAGCTCTGGCTAGAAAAACATTATTTGACTGGGGAAACCTGGACCTTGTCTGTCCACACATGTTTTATCTCCAGATGATGAAAAATGATGCCTTTTCCCCTGCTGTAGCAGTCTCTCCCAAGCCTTTGGGAAGTAGTCAGAAGGCTTCCACAAAGAGCAGGTTTCTTACAGTCTTGCTTACTAGGCATGTCTGGCAGGCACACTTGGCTGCTGACAGACCTGGGAGCTTCATGCTGAACAATGAATGAAAGCTCTCTAAATCTAATCTTTAATAGTAGTCTCTCCCAAAGTTTCTTTACTCCTGTCCTGCAGTGAGTGCTGCTGTCTCTTTACCCTCCTATTTGCCCTGGCTTGTGTACCTGCCACAAGCTAGAACAATCCCCTAACGCGTGTTTGCTTCTCCTTCCCTGTAACCCACTCTCCTGCCTGCTCCCAAACCTCCTCAGTACTGGCAATATCCCTCTAGACAAAAGTGACGTCCTGGCAAATCTTAATCTGAGTACTTTATTCAGGCTGCTGGACACAGCCCTCTCTTCTCCCTAGATATCCAGCCTAGCACAACCTAGTTTTATTACAACAAATCTTTGAATCCTGACTTGGAAAACAGAGATGGGAGGAAAAATATATCTTTCAATCTCCCAATGATGATGTGCCATCATAGCCTTGCACATTTTTTGTCTCCCATCCTCACTCAGATTACACCAATCTTCTGCACAGAGAGTTCAAAAAGCTAAGGGTACTGAAGGAGGCAGAAAAAGCTTTCTGGGAATAAGTCAACATGAAATCTTCCCTTGTATGTCTTAAGTATCATGGTTTGAGCAATGTTGCATTTAGCCACTTTGGGCTCAATCTAGAAAGACATTGTTTCACTGTAGTTTTTGAGGCCCTGTGAAGGCTCACCCCCAAACACCAACAATTACCATTGTTGGCTCACTGGCTGGGTAGTGAACACACTTACTGAATTTGACTTTTCTTCAGAAACCACAGACATTCCCTGCTCTGCCCCAGTCTGCTCTTCTCCCAAACCTTGTAACTTCCATGTCAGAAATGATTTTTTTTTTTCTTTTGAGGAGCCCTCCCTTGAGTAGTACATCCTTGGTAATATGGACTGTGGACTGACAGACCCATAGTTGACTGTAGTGTTTTGTTTGATGTGTTTCTGTCACTTTTAGGACTTCCCAAGAAAAAGAAGTCTGAGCAACATCCCCAGAAGTACCCACTGTGGCTGCCATGGTTGATCTCACTGCTGCTTCTCTTGGTGTGCATTGCCCTTGTTGTTGTCCTCCTTGGTGAGTATGTGCAAGGAGATTACAAGGGAGAGGTCTGGGGGGAGTGCTGGGAGAAAAGTAGAGAAACCATGCTTCATGGCTGTCTGGGCTTTGTGTAAGGTCTCAGGTTTTCCTGCCCTGACTTTGTATATGTCTGCATACATCCCCCAAATCTTCCACTGTTTACCCTGAGGCCTCGTCAGTGTGCCCAGATTGCACATTCCAATCTTGCATGGCCTTTTTGGAGCTGTGGAACAATTCTCTACCTTCATTCCCCACAAGAAGAACTCAGTTACCTTTGACAGATGGGGAAAAGTGGAGACAGAAGCACAAGTGTCTATACAGGCAGCTAAATCTGCGCTTAGGCTCTCTAAGGTACTTGGATATGCTTTGTGTCCTAGTGGAAAAAATGGCTTCTCACAGTCCTGGCATCTCCAGAATTAACTGCATAGTGCACTTAATTAATACTGCAGTTAATTAATATTCTCACAACTTTTTAGGGTTGATTGCAGAATAATTCATTAGCGGTTATACCTGGACATGCTGTTTGTGAAGATTGTGATGACTGTTTCATTCTCATTTTCTATTAAGATAATTCATGGTATGTTTGCACAAGTTGTCAATAACCATGCTGGATTCTGGAAGAGGCATCTTATTACGATAAATCACTGCCTTTCCTTTTGCTACCCTTAGCATCTGAGTCCCAGACATTTGTATTCCTTTGTTCCCAAATATATAACCTTTCATGGTACTCAGGCGAATGGTTGGGGAGTTTTAGGCTGGGATGTTAGCATCTGATACCTTCTGAGACACATGGAAGGTTTAATTTTTAGTGAAATTTTACTTACCCAAGTTAATTGACGCTACGCAAGATTTTGGTTTAGCATAGCAATACAGCATTTAAGTGAAAAAACAGTACAAATTGCATGTAGCAGAGAGCGGCCACTGCAATGCACAGGTGGATCACAATACAAATATGATTTTAATTGCTGGTCATACAAGCATGGAATCATAGAATCATTAATGTTGGAAAAGACAGCTCAGGTCATGTAGTTAAACCACTAACCAACCACTGCCATGTAGCCCACCACTAAACCATGTATCCAGGTGCCACATCTACTTGTCTTCTGACCACTACTGGGAATGGTGACTCCACCACTTCTCTGGGCAGCCTCTTCCAATGCTTGTCCACCTTTCAGTGAAGAAGCTTTTACTAATATCCAATCTAAATCTTTCCTGGCACAACTTCAGACCATTTCCTCTTGTCCTGTTGGTTGTTATCTGGGAGAAAAGGCTGACCCCCACCTGGCTACAACGTCCTTTCAGGGAGGGGTAGAGAGCAATAAGGTCAACCATAAGCCTCCTTTTCTTCAGGATAAATACCACCAGCTCCTTTAGCTGCTCCTCATAGGACTTGTGCTCCAGACCCATCTGCAGTTCCATTGCCCTTCTCTGGACATGCTCCAACACTTCAATATCCTTCTCGTTATGAGGGGCCCAAACAGGACATAGTTCTGCAGTATGTTCCACATCAAGACATTGAATGCCCCCAAGTACCAAGACAAAGTAGGGGAGTTAAACCCAGCTCAGGCCCATTGCTTTCTTCAGGTATGTTTTTGTTAGCCATTCCGTTTCTTACACTATTTTGGACTTAGGTACCCACTCATCCTGTGCTGGTTTGGCTAACTGAGGAAGACGCTGCCCTCTTTTTCATCTCTGAGGGAACAAACACTTCCACAGCTGCTCAATTCCCACAGCTGAACAAAACTAAAAGTCAAATTTCTTCTCATCCTTTATCTTTGTGTAGGGATAAGGACACCTTTATTGGCAATGGGGGTGGTCAGCCAGGCATTGCCCTTGCCCATTGCCTCTGAGCCTTCTTCCATTACAGCAATTCACTAATCAGGCACTGGAGCCACTAGGATTGTTCTGCTCATAAGTAAAAACACTTCTAAATTAAATGACTGATGATGAATCTGGATTGTTAAGCATCAGGATCCAGGCATCTGGATTGTTCAGCACACCCTGATCAGCTCCTAATCCACCCTCCTGTGTGTTTGAGTTACTAGCAAGTCCTTGGGATTGTGGCTGTGGCCTGTCACCAAGAGTGCATTATTCCCCACAAACTGGAGCTAGTAAGTCCTAGGGGTTTATGCTGCACCCTGGTTTCAGCAGCTCCAGCTGTCAGTGATTCCCTTCACCTGGACTGGGTGTTGCTGATGGAACAGGCCCAGCTGGAGGTAGCTCCTCCAAATGCCTGTGATGTGTAGCTGAGGAAGAGACAAAGTGTGAGAATGAGAGGCTGCTTTGTAGACTGGCAGCTGGGCTGTGGGTATGTGCATGGCAGAGTGGCTGTGGTTGGGAGGGATCACTCCTGCCCTGTGTGTGGCATGTCCCCAGTGGGATGTGCTTCCAGGGGTCCCTCTGCTGTCTGACTTGGAAGACGGTCCCTTTCTGGCTGGGAAGGCAGCTGTGCCACTGGTGTGGGCCAGGAGAGGTGACAGCTGGGACAATGCTTGCTGGGGAAATGGTGGAAGGAGAGTCAAGGGGCCAGAGATGCTGGGTGAGGAGCTGGGAGGAAGGGGTAATCCTGCTGCCTTTCCTCTCCCTTTGCAGTGGTTCCCTTCAGCCACAGCAGTGCCCAGCCCTCGGCCCTGCAGCAGCAGTTCTCGGAGTGGGAGTGCGACTCAGCGCTGCCACAAGGCACAGGTCAGTACTCACAATGTCCCCTCTTCCCTGGGGCTAAGGGCCTCAAGGAGGCTGTACCAGGGCAAGTCAAACCACATCCCCAGGAGAACTTTGGAGACACCTGAGATCCCCTTACAAGGATTGCCACGGCTTTGGATACACAAACCTCACTGGTCATAGTCAAAAGCAATGGGGAGAAATGTCTGTACTATCCCTGTGTTTTCAAGCACTTTCTGTCAGGAAACGTCACTGAGGAGGACATGAGCACTGTCCCTGGAAAATCTGGATCTCTGCAATCACCCTCTCTTGTTAGTAGCCTTCATCTCTCTGCCTCTCCCTGCACAGAGAGAGGCTGGATGTGCTGCCCAAAGGGCTGGAGAAGGTTTCAAAGAAGCTGCTATTTCCTGTCCCTTGATAAGATGAATTGTGCTGAGAGTGCACAGAACTGCACTGGGATGGGCTCCCAGCTGGTGGTGATCAACAGCAAGGCAGAGCAGGTAAGTGCACAGGGCTGAGAGAGGGACCCAGCAGGCAGAGACACAGTGCTGGCCCTGGAGGGGACTCGGAGCCCCTGAGTGTCCTGCAGGGGAGGGGGAAGGTCCTGTCTGCACCTCTGCAGCACCAGCCCCAGCCCACGGGGACTCCTGATGCCTCTCTGTGCTCAGTCCTGCCCCTCATGGACATTGCACTCTCTCTCTGATTGCCAGGAATTCCTGTCTGTGCAGATAGGTCAACTCATGAGAAGAGATAATTTCTACATTGGTCTGTTTTTGGAGAAGGTGGGCCAGTGGCAGTGGGTGGACAAGACTCCATATAATGGGACACCAATGTGAGTATCTCTGGGAGAAGAGTGTTTGGTGTGACTGCTGGTAGGGAAAGAAAGTAGGAGAGATGTGAGAGGTTCAGCTGGTGCATGAGAGGGGGTTATGACCCCTCTGCCTTGTGAGAGATCAAAGATAGAGCAGGAGAGGGCTGTGTAGGACACCAGGTTCACATGGCCCCATCTCTGCTGGATTTTGGTTATGAATTATCTACCTGTGACCTAGGAATTGTCGCTGTTGAGTCAGGGATGGAAAGAAAGACTCCAGTCTTCAGAAGTTGAAAGAAGGCATTTAATAAAAAGTAGCATGTCTTTTATAACTCTACTCACTAAGCTGAGACTTGATTGGTCTCAAAGTGAAAACTTCTCACACTATTGGTGAACTATGAACAGCACACTCTGGAGAATCGTATCTATAAACAACAGGTGCAAAGAGAAAGATAATAATTGTTTTAATTCTTTCTCTGAGCTTTCTCACAGCTTTCTCACAGCTTCCATAGGAGAGCTATGTCTCTCTCTGTTCAGAGGATATGTGATTACCACAAGAAATCATTGCTGTAGGCATAGAAAAGCTGCATCTTGCCATCAGCAAGAACACTTAATAATTGACAGGCCTTGCTTGGCCTGCACAGCACTTAAATGCACAAAATGGCCTGTGCTGAAATGAATGGCAAGAGATGGGACACAGGGAGAGAGCACCAAGGCTGTCCTTGATGTGCCTTCTTCTGGAGAACACACTTGCCCTGGAGGCCAACACTGGCCTCTGCTGGGAGTGAGGTGCGTGGGGTGAGTGGTGGTGATCAGTTCCCCCCAGCAGGATGGAGCAGGGCCCTGTTGTGCTGGAAGGCTGTAGGAAGGAGGCAGGTTTCCATGTGTCACTGGTGCCCGTGGGATATGGAGTGGGAGGAAGAGCACTTCTTCTGTCCATGAATCAGCATTGGGAATGTCTGTCTCTTGTCTTCAAGTCTTGCATCCCACTGTGGCCTTTTCCAGCAGTGCTTTTCAGTGGACACTGGGGAGTAACAAGCCTGTCTCTGTCCCAGGTTCTGGCGTGAAGGAGAACCAAGTCCAGGCCATGAGAACTGCACTGTAATGCATGCGCCTGAAAAAGCTCTCTACAACTGGAATAACGTCAAACCAGATATGATGCATCATCGAATTTGTGAAGTTGCAGCAGTAATTGTGTGATGGAAATATCCCTGTCCTGAGTAAAGCTGGGAGCTGAGCAGGGAGCTGGGAACATTGCTGGGAGGGGTCAGGAGCTCTGGCACATCTTCACTGTGTGGGGTAGGAGCATGTGTGTGGAAGTGCAATGAGCTTTGTCCAGCATCCCCAGTGCATGTGGTGGCTCAGGGAACACAGGGAGCCTCAGGCTCTTTGAAGCAGGTCCTGTGTTCTTGTGTTCTCTTCTCTCTGAATGGGTCCAGCAGCCTCTGGCAGAAAAGAGATGGACTTCTCTAGGAGGAAGGCACAGGAATGGAAGGCAGTTATCCAGAGATTCAATGTCCTTTGCCTCCTTGAGCAGAGCTGTTTGCTTTTTGTTGAGTCACACGCAAAATGTCCTCTAGCTGTACTGGTTTTGCTGAACAAATTCTGAAATCTTAGACCAGAGAAAATACAATATCATACCAATTAAGAATATCTTTGTACTCTGTCTCTGTATGTCTTTTTTCCCCCCATATCTAAGCTGTGGAAATAAAGTCCTAGAATCACGGAATGGTTTGGGTTGTATGGAACCTTTAAGGATCAAGTTTTCAAGGTCTTGAGCAGGGACACCTTCCACTAGACCAGTCTGCTCAAAGCCCCATGCAGCCAGGCCTTGAACACTTCCAGGGATGGGCTATGCACAGCTTCTCTGGGTAACGTGTGCCAGTGCCTCACAACACTTAGAGAAAAGATTTTTTTCCCAATACCTACTCTAAACCTGCCCTCTTTCAGTTTAAAGCCATTCCCCTTTGCCTTATGCACTAAATGCCCTTGTAAAAACTCCCTCTCCAGCCATCTTGGAATCTTCCTGGAAGGCTGCTGTAAGACCAACATGGAATCTCCTCTTTCCTATGCTGAACAATCCCAATTCTTTTAGCTTGTGCTCCAACCCTCTGTCTCTATCCTCATTGCCTTCATCTTTGTGGTCCTCCATTTGGACTTGCTGCCATGGGAGAAACAATCCACACTGGGCCTTCAGATCCACCTGGAGGAAAAAGACCTCTTCTTGACTCAGAGCTGATTCCAGGCTCACCTGAGGCAGCAGCAGTTCTGGAAAGCCAAATACTGGTTTGGAATGGCATGCCTGCCCAGGCCAGATCATGCTGCAGAGGAGGCTGAAGAGACAGGACTCCTGCTGCACATGACATCCCATCCAGAACATCACTGCCTATTGAATTGCCTTCGTGTCCTACTGTAGACCATTGGTCACCATGGATCTTCCTTTGCTCCATCTCTTCCCACTTCCTGCCTCCTGTGTCCTCTCTTCTCTTTCCTCAAGAAACACCAAGTGCCTAAGCCACCCTGACTGAACAGTGTCACTATAGGACACGAGAAAGCATGACGTGAGCCACTGCTATTGTCAAGGTAAAAAGGCAAGTTTATTTTTCTGACTCCAGCATTTATAATTTTCCAAAGGTGACAGCGGATTGGAGGGTGAAAGTGCCACCTCTCCAATGACACTGGACAAACTACTAGTCCATCAAATTTCTCTGCCTCTGTGAAGGAATGCTAAAATAATAAATTATTTACAGAAAGTGTGTGAGAAAGTTTGCTACAAGAATGTAAACTCAGAAGGCTTTAGAAAATCTTAAAAAATCAGGGCGACAGAATAGTGCTGGCTCCCCACATGGAATGCAATTGGGTGTACAGCTCCTGTCTGTACACCTCTCTCCTACCTATGGAAGTGATTCCTCTCTCTGTGTCCCAGAGAGAGAGGGGAATTCATTCTGGAGACAAGGTGCCCAGGAGATTTGGCTTCCTAATCCAGTGGGAGCACTTGTATGAACAGCAGTGCAGGTGCTGCACGTGGCTGCAGGTGCACGTGCACAGCTCAAGGCAGCAGCGAGACACAGCATGTAGGGACAGGAGGTCCTACATAACTTTCTTCCTACATATGAAGAAAGAGGAAGTATATATGCAAAAAATCCACACAAATCAGCACAGACAGTAAGCAGCAGGATGAAATCCTGTTGGCAGAGAAAATGTCTGTTTACACCTGTACAATGTGGCCCTGCAAGTGAGGGGCCCTCCATCTACACCTAGAAACCACACCCTGCAGTGGCACAACTTCTCACAACTTCTTCCAGCCTGGGGTGCTGGGCTTGCCACTGGCTAGAAAGGCCTGCTTTGTCTGGGGTCTCTAGCACCATTCCCACGTGTTTCTGGCTTTTGCCATGCAGGATCCCCCTTAGGCCTCCCTTCTGCCATAACTCTTAGCACACAAGCAGGACAGGGAGCACATTTCCTCTCTTCCCTCCTCCACACAAGAGCCAGCCCAGCACAGGAGGGTCAGGCCTGCTGTGGTGCAGTCAGCTGAAGGTGCACAGTCCCTGAAGGACAGAGCTGACCAGCAGGTTCCTCTGCTGGGTGTCCACTCCTGGGGTCAGCCTGCAGTGAGCAGCAGCCCCTGCCAGTCTGGACATGGCCCCTTCCCATTGGCTGTAGGAAGAAGGCAGGATTCCATTCATCATGGACTGATGCCCATGGGAACAGGGTAGGAGGAGAACAAGGGTGAGTCGTCCTGGGGATTTTGGATGAATCAGGATCTGGAAGAGTCTGTCTCCATGTCCCCCTGAGCCCTGAGAGCCCAGGTCCTGGAGCTCATCATTCTCTGCAAGGATTGACAACATCCTGAATCCCAACACGTCAGAGTCTCTGCACACAAAGTGGACCTCAGCCTCTACATGCCCAACAGTTCTGCCTCTGGGGAGTGTGAGATCCAGCAGAGCCCATCTCATCCTTGGGTCCTCCATAATCTGTCTCACAAAGATCCATGAAAAGGAGCCTCCAGTGTCCTCCTGAATTGTTTGTACTTTACTGCTGAAAACAAAGCTTAGAAAGTGCAGCACAAGTTGCAGAGCCTGACAGCTTCCTCTGTGAGCTGCCCTCACACACTGCTGGGGTTCAGGGCGATTGTGATAAGTTAGAAAAGTCTCTTTGTTCATCAAGACAGAAAGGAGAAGCCTTGTGTAGATAACAGAAAATCAAAGGAGAAGCCTTGTGTAGATAACAGAAAACCGCCAGACAGAAACTAGTTAGTATGTTGATTACTTAAGCTGGTTGTGTAATTAGAACTTAGGTGCATATGGAAAAGACCATTACAGGGCCGTGGACTTTCGCCAAGGAAGAAGAGAGGAGCCTTCCTCAAACGAACACCAGAAAGTAGAAGAAGACCCCCTAGCAACAGAGGGCGCAAGCACAGAGTACACCCAGAGATACCGCGGCCCGGAAGAAAAAGAGTATAAAAAGACTGTGGGAAGGGGGAAACAGTGTGAGCCGTTTGTGGAGCGGGGACTCCCCGGCTACACCCAACGCTGTTTGCTTGCCATCGCTTGCTATAATCAATAAATTTCTGATTGACTCTTGAAAGGCTGAACAAATTATTTGCCTCAATTTATAACACTCTGGGGCAGGTTTTCAGGCTGTGAGAAGGCAAAGCACCAGGCACAGTTGCAGCAGCTTTCTCTGGGATTAATTCTCTCTTCCTGTTGTTGTCCCTGCTGCTAGCACTTCTGCTGTGTTTTCTGCCTTTTGCTTTGTTAGTATTTCCTTCCAGGCTACTTGCCAGTATGTCATTGTTGCAGATAAGTCTTTCCCTTCAAGTAATTTGGAATTCCAGAAAACTGGATAGCAGGACTGCTCAGGGGATTCAGGTTGATGGAGAGACTGCCATCAACCACTGAGAAAGAGAAAATGTCCTTCACCAAGCTCTTTTCTGAACAGGAGCACACTTGCTGTTCTTTGTACTTTGAACCCTTTCCAGCCTTACTCATCCCACTTCATGTTGCTCAGATGGCCTGGACAGCAGCAAGGGATAAAAATAGGAGTGTGAATGCAAAGAGCTGTGTGAATTCAATAGCTGCCACTATTTGAGGGGTCATTGGCCCCAAACCGCTGCTGTGAAAGAAGAATATGACCACCAGCTTGACCGTAAAATCAGTCATCAGCAGAGACTTGTGGGGGTATCAGGGAACTGGAGAATTGCAGTGCTGCAAATATCCTCCCTTCCCTTTCCTGGTGTCCCAGTCCTCTCCAGCTTCCCAGTGCAGATGTGTATCTCATGCAGAACTATCTCCTTCTCTGATGCCATTTGAGTTAATGTCCCTTGGTGTCTTGTGGTGGGAACACAACCACCGTGGTCTCTGCGGCTGAGATGCTCCTCCACTCTTCCAGTGGCCCAGACAGCAGCAAGTGATAAAGATAGGAGTGTGAATGCAAACAGCTGTGTGAATTCAATAGCTGCAACTATGTGAGTTTCTTTGTCCCCCAAACCATGGCTGTTATAGAAGAACATGACCACCAGCTTAACAGTAACCAGGGCATTAGAGAAAGACTTCTGAGGCACAGAAGAAACATTATGAAAAAATGTTTAGATGAAGCAAGAACATTGAAAAAGAGAGAGGAGAGAGGAGTGGGATGGAAGTGGCCATCAAGCCCAGGGTGTTCTGCAACTTGGCCACCTCTGTCTGTAAGAAGCTCCCTGACAGCTGAATGCTGTGGGTGCCCTCTCTCGTGGCTCTGAGGGGTGCAGCTGGCACAGACCCACAGTTCTGCAGGGTGACAGTGTGACCCTGTGTATCGGTGCTGGGATCCCCAACTCAGGATGAATGATGTGTAGGACTCCAATGATTTCAGAAGGCTAATTAATTACTTGATTATAATATACCATACTATAACTATATTAGACTATATTACACTAACAAGAACTATCACTAAGTAATTAACTAGAAAACTCCTGACTCTCTCCTGAGAGTCTCGACACACACGTGGATCCAACTGGTCAATGAATCCAAAACACCCTCACCAGAATCCAATCAAGCAATCACCTTGGGTAAACAATCTCCATACCACATTCCACATGGGCACAAACACAGGCTCAGCGAATGAGATAAGAATTGTTTTGATTCTTTTTTCTCTGCTTCTCTCACAGCTTCTCTCAGGAGAAATCCTAAGAAAGCTAAGTTTCTCTCTGTTCAGAGGACTTGTGAATATCACATCCTGTGCTTTCACCTGTGGTTCACAGGCTGCTGGAAGAGGTGTGGATACTCACGAACCCTACATCTCCAGTGGGAAGTGTGTGGGACCAGGGGAACCCCTGCTTCCACAAAGGGGATGTGTTCTTGCAGCTGCACTTCCTGGGCGGCTGATGGGAGACTGGAGGGTGCACAAGTCTTGTTAATGTGGTTCCATGTGGTGTGAGAGCTTGTGAACATTGGTTACATAAAGATGTTCAGAAATGCAGGCTCTGATCCTGCCTGCAACCTGTTGTAAACAAGATAACAGAATCAGAGGATGTCTTCTACAGAGAGCTCAGGCTTGTCCTTACTTGTAAGCAGTTCCATGCCCTGATCTGATGCTTCAGCTGAAATGCCTGAGCTATTGCTATGAGCTCTCCTATTCCTGTGTCTCTGCACCCATGAATCCCTCTCCACAGGGAGAAACCAGCTGATGGAACATCTCAGTCAGTTCCATATATGTCCTGCAGCTTTTGCAGTCACAACCAAGTGAGACTTCATGATCTGTCATGCACATGGACTCTGGCACTGCCTAGCGATCCTTCTGCCCCACAATGCCAGGTCATATTGAACCCCTTTGCTCAAAGCCCCAGCCTCCCTTCCAATGGAATTAGCTCAAAACAGTGTTGGCAAGTTCTTTGTTGTGCTCAGGATGCACATGGACACTGCCGAGACTCAGTCACAGATATGCTTTCCTCTCATTTTTGGCTCCCATCTGCAGTGCTCAGTGGGATTAGCCCTTTGCTAGCAAATGCCAAATATATCTGCCTGTGCATGTATTTCCACACACATGGACCCTCAGCAGGAGAGAGCAGGCACCGGAGAGGGAAGGCCATGTATGACCTGAGAAACTGCCTGAGGCTGCGCAAAGGGAGATTGTGTGAGCTGCAGAGATCCTCCTCTTCATTTGTTTTCCCTTCTCTTGGTCAAATTCTGGGTTGCAGTGAGTATTGTGTGAAATGTCCTGGCACGGCAATGATGGAAGTTCCTCAATTACCATGTGCTGTGCGGTACACCCAGGATATGGCTTTTAGAGGCCACCAGATTAAAACCTATGAAGGCTCCTCACCAGTGTGGGAGGTGGCCTGTGCAGGAGGAAGGCTGTTTTGGCCACACTGGTAACAAAGACCCTTGGAGAAGAGTGATCCTCTTGTAGAGAAGATGAATGGCCAAGGGAGAATCAGTCCTGGAAGTGCAGGTAACCCCCATATTTTCCTTCCTTTCTGTCCTCCTGTCAAAGGAGCTGGGGGAAAGACAGAGCTGGGATGGATCTGGGGCATGGGGCGGTGGCTGGATTTCCTACCAGGAGATGGGGCTTAGGGCAAGAGCAAAGCAATGGATGGGGGAAGTGTGCAGTGCCCAGGCTGGCAGAATGACCTTTTCCTAGAGCCAGGGGAAATGGAAGTCCAGGCAGAGCATGCTCTGCTATTCCCTTCAGTGATGTGTCTGTAAACTATGGGGCTGAAGGGTGCTATCCTTCTGTGATTGCCCTGCTAAAGCTCTCTGCATCCTGCTGAGCACAAGTCCCTGCTCCCATTCTCTGGTGTCTCCAAGGACAACCAGCCAGGGCTCTCCCAAGTGCCTCTTCGCCATGTGGAAACAATCCCTCTGTGTGTCTGGCTGTGCACACCCTGAGCTGGGCAGTCACTCCTTTGGGGGACTGTGCCAATGCAGAAAGGAGCTCACAGTACAGAGGCAAAATCCAGGTAGCGAGAGAAAGAAGCTCTAAAGAGAGAGGAAGAGGAGGGAGATCCAGAAAGACTGTTCAGTGACTGACAGGGTAATGGAAGGCAACAAGGAAGATGTGTTGAGGAGAAAGGAGGTCTGACAGGACAAAGGGGGAGTGAGGTTTGGGCAGAATACAGGCACATCTTGTGATAAACAAGGAAATAAAAAAACAGCCTCATGGCAGCCCCTGTGCTATTGTACTCTGTGAGTCTGAGCCTCTGGTAGGGACAGCCTGCAGGACCTGCTTCCAGCACCTGTGGGGCTCTCCAGTCCCCGGTAGTAGGTTGTTGGGGAACAGAGCCCCCTGGGTTATCCTGCTCCTAACTCTGGCCTGGGGCATGCTCACTCTTGCTTTGTGTTTTTCAGCCCCCACAGAAGAGAGAAGCTGCTCCTGGCTGAACATCTGGGTCTTCCTAATTTTTGCCCTTTTAATCAAAGCTGCCTTTGTGTCCTTGTGCCTCTACCTTGGTGAGTTCCAGGTGTATTATTCCCTCAGGATGAAGGGCTCAGGTGACTTCCTTTGGTCAGGTGGAAAACCCATATCCTAGACCCTCTGCCAGCAGGAAAATGCCCTTCACCAAAACACAGGTCAGAGGTCCCTTCTCATGCAGCCTGGCTCTTTGTGAGAACATATCTGAAGCTTTTCATCCACCATTTGAATCTCTGGCCATAAGACAGACCTCGTATCCAAGAGATCTGGCTGTGTAATGAACTGCCTGTGGAGGCAGCAAGGCTGTCAGAGCAGTTTGCTCTAAGTCTCTCTCAGTCTGCATGAGCTGGGGGCTTGGACAGCTCTTCTCTGATGGAAGTGTTTCCAGAGGACTGTGAGCCAATGATTTCCTATCCTGCTTCCCCAGGAAGGCTAAGGCAGTACCAGTGTCTCTCAGCCAAGAGAAGTTTCATGGCTAACTGAGGAAGACACTGACCCTTCTTGATCCCTACAGGGATGAACAGCTCCACAGCAGGTCAAAGCCCTCAGCTGAACTAAACTAAAAGTCAAATTTCTTCTCATCCTTTATCTTTGTGTAGGGATAAGGACACCTTTATTGGCAATGGGGGTGGTCAGCCAGGCATTGCCCTTGCCCATTGCCTCTGAGCCTTCTTCCATTACAGCAATTCACTAATCAGGCACTGGAGCCACTAGGATTGTTCTGCTCATAAGTAAAAACACTTCTAAATTAAATGACTGATGATGAATCTGGATTGTTAAGCATCAGGATCCAGGCATCTGGATTGTTCAGCACACCCTGATCAGCTCCTAATCCACCCTCCTGTGTGTTTGAGTTACTAGTAAGTCCTTGGGATTGTGGCTGTGGCCTGTCACCAAGAGTGCATTATTCCCCACAAACTGGAGCTAGTAAGTCCTAGGGGTTTATGCTGCACCCTGGTTTCAGCAGCTCCAGCTGTCAGTGATTCCCTTCACCTGGACTGGGTGTTGCTGATGGAACAGGCCCAGCTGGAGGTAGCTCCTCCAAATGCCTGTGATGTGTAGCTGAGGAAGAGACAAAGTGTGAGAATGAGAGGCTGCTTTGTAGACTGGCAGCTGGGCTGTGGGTATGTGCATGGCAGAGTGGCTGTGGTTGGGAGGGATCACTCCTGCCCTGTGTGTGGCATGTCCCCAGTGGGATGTGCTTCCAGGGGTCCCTCTGCTGTCTGACTTGGAAGACGGTCCCTTTCTGGCTGGGAAGGCAGCTGTGCCACTGGTGTGGGCCAGGAGAGGTGACAGCTGGGACAATGCTTGCTGGGGAAATGGTGGAAGGAGAGTCAAGGGGCCAGAGATGCTGGGTGAGGAGCTGGGAGGAAGGGGTAATCCTGCTGCCTTTCCTCTCCCTTTGCAGTGGTTCCCTTCAGCCACAGCAGTGCCCAGCCCTCGGCCCTGCAGCAGCAGTTCTCGGAGTGGGAGTGCGACTCAGCGCTGCCACAAGGCACAGGTCAGTACTCACAATGTCCCCTCTTCCCTGGGGCTAAGGGCCTCAAGGAGGCTGTACCAGGGCAAGTCAAACCACATCCCCAGGAGAACTTTGGAGACACCTGAGATCCCCTTACAAGGATTGCCACGGCTTTGGATACACAAACCTCACTGGTCATAGTCAAAAGCAATGGGGAGAAATGTCTGTACTATCCCTGTGTTTTCAAGCACTTTCTGTCAGGAAACGTCACTGAGGAGGACATGAGCACTGTCCCTGGAAAATCTGGATCTCTGCAATCACCCTCTCTTGTTAGTAGCCTTCATCTCTCTGCCTCTCCCTGCACAGAGAGAGGCTGGATGTGCTGCCCAAAGGGCTGGAGAAGGTTTCAAGGAAGCTGCTACTTCCTGTCCCCTGACACGATGTCATGGTCTGAGAGTTCACAGAACTGCACTGGGATGGGCTCCCAGCTGGTGGTGATCAACAGCAAGGCAGAGCAGGTAAGTGCACAGGGCTGAGAGAAGGACCCAGCAGGCAGAGACACAGTGCTGGCCCTGGAGGGGACTCGAGCCCCTGAGTGTCCTGCAGGGGAGGGGGAAGGTCCTGTCTGCACCTCTGCAGCACCAGCCCCAGCCCACGGGGACTCCTGATGCCTCTCTGTGCTCAGTCCTGCCCCTCATGGACATTGCACTCTCTCTCTGATTGCCAGGAATTCCTGTCTGTGCAGATAAGACAATCTAAAGAACCTAAACCAGACAATTTCTACATTGGTCTGTTTTTGGAGAAGGTGGGCCAGTGGCAGTGGGTGGACAAGACTCCATATAATGGGACACCAATGTGAGTATCTCTGGGAGAAGAGTGTTTGGTGTGACTGCTGGTAGGGAAAGAAAGTAGGAGAGATGTGAGAGGTTCAGCTGGTGCATGAGAGGGGGTTATGACCCCACTGCCTTGTGAGAGATCAAATATAGAGCAGGAGAGGGCTGTGTAGGACACCAGCTTCACATGGCCCCATCTGTGCTGGATGTTATGAATTAACTACCTGAGATATGGAAGTCAATGCTATAGGCATGGAAAGAACTAAAACTTGCTGGCAGCAAGAGCCCTTCAAAACCCTGATGACCAGCGTGGCCTGACCTCTATTCACTGCACCTGTATGTACAAAATGGCCTGTGCTGAAATGAATGGCAAGAGATGGGACACAGGGAGAGAGCACCAAGGCTGTCCTTGATGTGCCTTCTTCTGGAGAACACACTTGCCCTGGAGGCCAACACTGGCCTCTGCTGGGAGTGAGGTGCGTGGGGTGAGTGGTGGTGATCAGTTCCCCCCAGCAGGATGGAGCAGGGCCCTGTTGTGCTGGAAGGCTGTAGGAAGGAGGCAGGTTTCCATGTGTCACTGGTGCCCGTGGGATATGGAGTGGGAGGAAGAGTACTTCTTCTGTCCATGAATCAGCATTGGGAATGTCTGTCTCTTGTCTTCAAGTCTTGCATCCCACTGTGACCTTTTCCAGCAGTGCTTTTCAGTGGACACTGGGGAGTAACAAGCCTGTCTCTGTCCCAGGTTCTGGCGCAAAGGAGAACCAAATAATTTCACTGGTGAAAATTGCGCTGTAATGCATGTGCCTACACAACCTCCTAACAACTGGAATGACGTCAGTTCAAGTTTGGAGAATCATCGAATTTGTGAAGTTGCAGCAGTAATTGTGTGATGGAAATATCCCTGTCCTGAGTAAAGCTGGGAGCTGAGCAGGGAGCTGGGAACATTGCTGGGAGGGGTCAGGAGCTCTGGCACATCTTCACTGTGTGGGGTAGGAGCATGTGTGTGGAAGTGCAATGAGCTTTGTCCAGCATCCCCAGTGCATGTGGTGGCTCAGGGAACACAGGGAGGCTCAGGCTCTTTGAAGCAGGTCCTGTGTTCTTGTGTTCTCTTCTCTCTGAATGGGTCCAGCAGCCTCTGGCAGAAAAGAGATGGACTTCTCTAGGAGGAAGGCACAGGAATGGAAGGCAGTTATCCAGAGATTCAATGTCCTTTGCCTCCTTGAGCAGAGCTGTTTGCTTTTTGTTGAGTCACACGCAAAATGTTCTCTAGCTGTACTGGTTTTGCTGAACAAATTCTGAAATCTTAGACCAGAGAAAATACAATATCACATTAACGAAAAAAGGTCCTGGATTCTGTGTGCATATCTCTCTTTCCTTTTCCATCTCTAAGCTGTGGGGGTATAATCTTCACATCATGGAATAATTTGGGTTAAAAGGGACTTTAGAGGGTAGTCTAGTTTCAAGGCCCCTAGGTCAAGGGCAGGGACACCTTCTGCTAGACCAGGTTGCTCATATCCCCATCCAGCCAGGTCTTGAACATATTAGAGGTGGGACACGTCTCCTGTGGGCAACTGGTTCCAGTGCCTCACCACCTCACCTTCCTAAATATTAGGAAGGAAGCACTGTTCCTCCCTAATATTTAATCAGAACCTGCCCTATGTCAGTCTAAAGCCATTTCCCTTTGTCCTATCACAACATTCTTGTGTACAAAGTCCCTCTCAGCAAGGCTATTTCCACTGCTGTAGCATTGACACTTGTAGGAATTTGACTTCATTCCATGGGATGCAGTTAATAACACAAGCAGATGTGAAGAAGTGTCACAGGCAGCTGTGAGAAAACAGTTGTCACCAGAGACCTGTGGTGGTACCAGGGAACTGGAGAAGTGCTGTGCTGCAAATATCCTCCCTTCCCTTTCCTGGTGTCCCAGTCCTCTCCAGCTTCCCAGTGCAGATGTGTATCTCATGCAGAACGAAATCCTTCTCTGATGCCATTTGAGGTAATGTCCCTTGGTGTCCTGTGCTGGGAACATGACCACCATGCTCTTCAGGGCCTCTTTAGGGCTGAGATGCTTCTCCCCTCTTCCATTGCTTTCTTCCCAATTCCAAGCCTTACCTTTCCTCACAACTCCTACTTAACCTATTTCTTTACACCATTTTTGTCTCTTTGCCTCAGCCTACTCTCATTCCCTGCTGGCTCTGCCTAAGCCCAGTTCTCTGCCTGTGAGCACAATACAACTTTCTTCAGTCCCCCTAAGTCCCACATCTAGACCCAGAGTCAATGTGCCTCCCCTGGTGACCCACTGCCAGACAGGTCTTCTGGTTTGGGGACTTTTATGGGGGTCAAGCTCGTCCTTGCGAAGCAGCATTTTAACCACTTCCCTCAGAGTTTATTTGCATGGTGACTTTCTTCTCCACTGTGTATTTGCATGCATCTGCCTTTCAGGGATGTATTCTTCCCTGGTTTTGAGTTAATTTTTCTAGTTCCCAAATCACTTGTCCTCCCAGCTTGTCTCCTGGCATCTTGGCTTGTCCCTTCTCAAGTTTTCATGGCAATTTCTGCTCTTTGACTTGTTGTTACCTTTTCCTCCCCAGAGGGCTCTGTCTTTGCATTAGTGGAATGGAATAGTCCATGCTTTGCCTCCTTCTGAACACAGCCTGAAAAACAGGATAGGGAGCAAAAGAAAAGCAGTGGTGCTCCTCCTCAGTGATCTGACTGTATCCTCTCACTTCATAGAATGCCTCTCCATCTTCCTTGAGAGTTCTTCCTGCACAGGAGTCCTGGGGTGAGACTTTCTTCCTGAAACATGCAGGAGATGAGCTCTCATGGAGCCAGCTCCTGCCTGGCCTACCAGGCTGTCATTTCAAGAATGAGAAGCAGTGACAGCACATCCTCCTGGCCCTGCAAGTGAGGGTCTCTCCATCTGCAGCCTAGAAGCCATGCTCTGCAGTGCACAGATTCTCCCAACACCAGCCTGGGGTGCTGGGCTTGGGTCTGCCCAGAGGGGACCTCCTTATACAGGGTCTTTAGCACCATTCCCTGGTTTCTGGCTTTTGCCATGCAGGATCCCCCTTAGGCCTCCCCTCTGCCATAACTCTTAGCACACAAGCAGGACAGGGAGCACATTTCCTCTCTTCCCTCCTCCACACAAGAGCCAGCCCAGCACAGGAGGGTCAGGCCTGCTGTGGTGCAGCCAGCTGAAGGTGCACAGTCCCTGAAGGACAGAGCTGACCAGCAGGTTCCTCTGCTGGGTGTCCACTCCTGGGGTCAGCCTGCGGTGAGCAGCAGCCCCTGCCAGTCTGGACATGGCCCCTTCCCATTGGCTGTAGGAAGAAGGTAGGATTCCATTCATCATGGACTGATGCCCATGGGAAGAGGGCAGGAGGAGAACAAGGGTGAGTCGTCCTGGGAATTTGGGATGAATCAGGATCTGGAAGAGTCTGTCTCCATGTCCCTCTGAGCCCTGAGAGCCCAGGTCCTGGAGCTCATCCCTCCCTGCAAGACCTGATGAGGCCATGTTGGAGGGTAACACTTCTCTGCTTTGGAAGCCCTGGGGAGCTGACTAACATGGAAGGTGGAGCCTGTATTGGAATTCTCCAGAAGGCAGCAGGAGAGCAGGGCTGGAACAATCTCCCACAGCAATGAGAGCCATTGTCTCCAAATATCTGAAGCTGAAGGATAAAATGCCTGATGAAGGAAACCTCATCCTGAGGACAACAGGGAGGCCAGCAGTTACACACAGAGGGTTTTTGAAATGGGTATGAATGCTGCAGCCTGCGTCCCTACTTGGCTGAGAGGGAATATTGTGTGGAAGACAGATAGTCAGGCAGTTGGTACCATCCCTCCCTCCTCTGGTCTGAACACTTCAAACTCAGTCTCTCTTCATGTGAAGGAGGTCCATCTCAAAGATGCTCCATTTGCCTTGTCGAGGCCTAGGAACCTTCTCTCCTGCCTGGCAAAGATTGGCTTTGCAATGAGATTGGCTATTTCCTGTCAGTTACTCGGACACATGGTCAGTGATACGGTCAGCTGCCTGAGGTACAACCTGCAGAGAACAATCAGTGTTGTCCCCATGCCGTTGGGGACTCTCCAGAAAAAAGGCCATATTCCCGCTCTGTCTTGGGCACGTTCACTCTGTGTCCTGCTATTGCTGCTTCCGTGAGACTAGTGGTGCTGCACAATGGGCTGGAGAGGCTCTGTAAGTTGTTGCTCCCACATATTGGCTGAAGATGTCTTGGAATGCAAGGACACAGGCTCCCAAAGGGTGGGGATCAGTGCAGAAGCACATCATCAAAGTGTGAGTCTTCCCAAGGGAGTCTTGCAAACAAATGCTCAAATTGGCCAGTGTTTGCCATCCTGAAGCCTTTGGCTGTGATCCTGGCTTTTGCTTTTTGCCTTCTCACATGATCCTGGCATTCCAAGATCTCAGAATTACTGCAGGTAAGCTGACACCCAACCTCTACTTCCCCAACAGTTCTGCCTCACTGGGGAGCATGAGAGCCAGCAGAGCCCATCTCATCCTTGGGTCCTCCATAACCTCTCTCAAAAAGATCCATGATAATGATCCCCCAGTGTCCTCCTGGATTTATTTCATTTTTCATGCTAAAAACAAAGCTCAGAAAGTGCAGCACAAGTTGCAGAGCCTGACAGCTGCCTCTGTGAGCTGCCCTCACACACTGCTGGGGCTCAGGGCTCTGGGGCTGGTTTTCAGGCTGTGAGAAGGCAAAGCACCAGGCACAGTTGCAGCAGCTTTCTCTGGGATTAATTCTCTCTTCCTGTGTTGTCCCTGCTGCTAGCACTTCTGCTGTGTTTTCTGCCTTTTGCTTTGTTAGTATTTCCTTCCAGGCTACTTGCCAGTATGTCATTGTTGCAGATAAGTCTTTCCCTTCAAGTAATTTGGAATTCCAGAAAACTGGATAGCAGGACTGCTCAGGGGATTCAGGTTGATGGAGAGACTGCCATCAACCACTGAGAAAGAGAAAATGTCCTTCACCAAGTTCTTTTCTGAACAGGAGCACACTTGCTGTTCTTTATACTTGGAATTCTCTCTCGCCTTACCCATCCGACTTCATGCTGCTCAGATGGCCTGGACAACAGTAAGTGATAAAAATAGGAGTATGACTGCAAAGAGCTGTGTGAATTCAATAGCTGCCACTATTTGAGGGGTCATTTGCCTCAAACCACTGCTGTGAAAGAAGAACATGACCACCAGCTTGACAGTAACCAGGGCATTAGGGAAAGGTTCCTGAGGCAGAGAAGAAACAGTCTGTAAACAAATTTTAGATGAAGCAAGAACAGTTTAAGAGAGAGGGGAGAGGGAAGTGGGAAGGATGTGGCCATCGAGCTCAAGGTACTCTGCAATTTGGCCGCCTCTGTCTTTAAGAAGCTCTCTGGCAGCTGAGTGCTGTGGTGACCTCAATCGCTGTAGCTGGCACAGACCCACAGTTCTGCAGGGTGACAACGTGACCCTGTGCTTTCACCTGTGGTTCACAGGCTGCTGGAAGAGGTGTGGATACTCACAAACCCTACATCTCCAGTGGGAAGTGTGTGGGACCAGGGGAACCCCTGCTTCCACAAAGGGGATGTGTTCTTGCAGCTGCACTTCCTGGGCGGCTGATGGGAGACTGGAGGGTGCACAAGTCTTGTTAATGTGGTTCCATGTGGTGTGAGAGCTTGTGAACATTGGTTACATAAAGATGTTCAGAAATGCAGGCTCTGATCCTGCCTGCAACCTGTTGTAAACAAGATAACAGAATCAGAGGATGTCTTCTACAGAGAGCTCAGGCTTGTCCTTACTTGTAAGCAGTTCCATGCCCTGATCTGATGCTTCAGCTGAAATGCCTGAGCTATTGCTATGAGCTCTCCTATTCCTGTGTCTCTGCACCCATGAATCCCTCTCCACAGGGAGAAACCAGCTGATGGAACATCTCAGTCAGTTCCATATATGTCCTGCAGCTTTTGCAGTCACAACCAAGTGAGACTTCATGATCTGTCATGCACATGGACTCTGGCACTGCCTAGCGATCCTTCTGCCCCACAATGCCAGGTCATATTGAACCCCTTTGCTCAAAGCCCCAGCCTCCCTTCCAATGGAATTAGCTCAAAACAGTGTTGGCAAGTTCTTTGTTGTGCTCAGGATGCACATGGACACTGCCGAGACTCAGTCACAGATATGCTTTCCTCTCATTTTTGGCTCCCATCTGCAGTGCTCAGTGGGATTAGCCCTTTGCTAGCAAATGCCAAATATATCTGCCTGTGCATGTATTTCCACACACATGGACCCTCAGCAGGAGAGAGCAGGCACCAGAGAGGGAAGGCCATGTATGACCTGAGAAACTGCCTGAGGCTGCGCAAAGGGAGATTGTGTGAGCTGCAGAGATCCTCCTCTTCATTTGTTTTCCTTTGCCTCGGTGGTGACTTTCTGTGTTGCAATGAGCATCTTATGAAATGTCCTGGCCGGGAAATGATGAAAAATTCCCCAATTCCTATGTGCTGTGGGGTACACCAGTGTGGGAGGTGGCCTGTGCAGGAGGAAGGCTGTTTTGGCCACACTGGTAACAAAGACCCTTGGAGAAGAGTGATCCTCTTGTAGAGAAGATGAATGGCCAAGGGAGAATCAGTCCTGGAAGTGCAGGTAACCCCCATATTTTCCTTCCTTTCTGTCCTCCTGTCAAAGGAGCTGGGGGAAAGACAGAGCTGGGATGGATCTGGGGCATGGGGCGGTGGCTGGATTTCCTACCAGGAGATGGGGCTTAGGGCAAGAGCAAAGCAATGGATGGGGGAAGTGTGCAGTGCCCAGGCTGGCAGAATGACCTTTTCCTAGAGCCAGGGGAAATGGAAGTCCAGGCAGAGCATGCTCTGCTATTCCCTTCAGTGATGTGTCTGTAAACTATGGGGCTGAAGGGTGCTATCCTTCTGTGATTGCCCTGCTAAAGCTCTCTGCATCCTGCTGAGCACAAGTCCCTGCTCCCATTCTCTGGTGTCTCCAAGGACAACCAGCCAGGGCTCTCCCAAGTGCCTCTTCGCCATGTGGAAACAATCCCTCTGTGTGTCTGGCTGTGCACACCCTGAGCTGGGCAGTCACTCCTTTGGGGGACTGTGCCAATGCAGAAAGGGGCTCACAGTACAGAGGCAAAATCCAGGTAGTGAGAGAAAGAAGCTCTAAAGAGAGAGGAAGAGGAGGGAGATCCAGAAAGACTGTTCAGTGACTGACAGGGTAATGGAAGGCAACAAGGAAGATGTGTTGAGGAGAAAGGAGGTCTGACAGGACAAAGGGGGAGTGAGGTTTGGGCAGAATACAGGCACATCTTGTGATAAACAAGGAAATAAAAAAACAGCCTCATGGCAGCCCCTGTGCTACTGTACTCTGTGAGTCTGAGCCTCTGGTAGGGACAGCCTGCAGGACCTGCTTCCAGCACCTGTGGGGCTCTCCAGTCCCCGGTAGTAGGTTGTTGGGGAACAGAGCCCCCTGGGTTATCCTGCTCCTAACTCTGGCCTGGGACATTTCCATTCTTGTTTTTCATCTCCAGCAGAAGAGAGAAGCTGCTCCTGGCTGAACATCTGGGTCTTCCTTATTTTTGCCCTTTTAATCAAAGCTGCTTTTGTGACCATCTGCCTTGGTAAGTTCCAGGGTGTCTTAATTCCCTTGGGATGAAGGGCTTAGGTGACTGCTTTTTGTCAGGTGAAAATCCATATGCTAGTCCCTCTTCCAGGCAGGCAAATGCCCTTCACCAAAACAGACCTCTCCACTCTTATTAGCTTATCCCATGATTTCTTTTTCCCTTTCCTCGCCTCATCCTCAGAGGATTTCTAATCCAGATTTGTCAGCTGGGCAAGTGAGTCTCTCAGCAATCTGAGGTGAGAGAAGCTCTTCCAAGGGAATGGATGACTGGTAGTGGGAGAAGTTGCCTGCTGTTCTCACCTCATTTCTCTATCCAGATTTCATCACTTGTTAACATAACAGAATCTCTTTTGGGGCTCCAAAGCAGGAGGGTTAGGATAGCACAGGTTGCTCCTGCACAAGGTGAAAAGGATGACAGTAGCCCTTTGCTTTGGTTTCCTCTCTTCTCAGTGGTTTTACTTGATGGAAGCTATGGCCCATACAAGACTCTCTTCCAGAACTCTACAGAGTGGTACTGTGTCCCCAGCAGTTCTGCAGAGAAAGGTAAGTGATTCTGAGAGCCTCAGAAGTAACAAAAGGACTTCATCAAAATTTTGTCTGGTTCCTCCCCAAACTTTGAAGTGGGGAATAGTACTGTCAGTCACAATGGGTTGTTTTAAGGAAGGAATCTGGGGAATTTAGGTAAGAAGACACTCTATTGTACATCTTTACTAAGAATGCTAGGAAAACATGCTCCAGGACAGTGAAAGAGGGTGGGTCATTCCATACCTGCATTTGACCAACCTTCCTACTCTTCCCCTCACACAACCCCTCTATTGCAAGTCTAGTCTACTGATCTAGATGAAAGTGCTTTTATACTGGCTGGCTCAATCCAGCTCCACTCCCTGTGCTGGCTCACTGCCTGTTCACACAAGCATGATGGTCAGTGTGAGGGACAGTGGAGGGAGGATGATGTTTAGTTCAGAATAGCTGGGGAGCTGAGCTGCAGTCACACATGAAATGATGGTAATATGGAGTGCTGGAATGCTGGTAGTGCAAGTTCTCAAACTCAGGTCAGAGATCCCTTCTCATGCAGCCTCAACCATTGTGAGAACATATCTGTAGCTTTTAATCCACCATTTGAATCTCTGGGCATAAGGCAGATCTCTTGGATAAGCTGCCTGTGTAAGGAACTGCCTGTGGTGGCAGCAAGGCCGTCAGAGTAGTTTGCTGTAAGGCTCTGAATCTGCATGAGCTGAGAGCTTGGACAGCTCTTCTCTGATGGAAGTGTTTCTAGAAAAGTGCAAGCCAACTACTTCCCATCTTGCTTCCTCAAGAAGGGTAAGGCAGAAACCATGTCTCTCATCAAAAAGAGGTTGCATAGACATGGCAGGACAGAGAGAGAAAGGGAAGAGGCCCCTTCAGGCAGGGGCTTTGTGACAGGAGCCTGCCAGGCTGCTGACAGCTTTACTTGTGGAGAGCAGAAGAGATCATTTATCTCCATCCAGGCTTTGGGTTCAAACCCCACACCTAACACCTGGGAGCCTATTTTGAACTCACAGCCATGAAGGACAGCACATCTTGTTCAAAAGCAGGATTTTTTCCCCCACAGTGGATGTCTGGATGTGCTGCCCAAAGGGCTGGAGAAGGTTTCAAGGAAGCTGCTATTTCCTGTCCCCTGACACGATGTCATGGTCTGAGAGTGCACAGAACTGCACTGGGATGGGCTCCCAGCTGGTGGTGATCAACAGCAAGGCAGAGCAGGTAAGTGCACAGGGCTGAGAGAGGGACCCAGCAGGCAGAGACACAGTGCTGGCCCTGGAGGGGACTCGGAGCCCCTGAGTGTCCTGCAGGGGAGGGGGAAGGTCCTGTCTGCACCTCTGCAGCACCAGCCCCAGCCCACGGGGACTCCTGATGCCTCTCTGTGCTCAGTCCTGCCCCTCATGGATATTGTGCTTTTTTTTCCAGGAGTTCCTCTTCAACTTGACAAAAGAAAAAGTTACTAACATCTATGAAACAAAATACTACATAGGCTTAGCTGCTTACAAAAATGGGTGGCAGTGGGTGGATCACACTCCATATGAAGATACAGCCACGTGAGTATCCTGGTGGAGTGAGGAGAGCCCTAAAATTCATGCCCTCAGTCTAAGTGACCAATACATTGTATAAGGCAGGTATTTGTCAGAGGTGGATTTCTGTCTTCAGCTGCTCTGCAAGTCAGAAAACTTACATAATTTTCTATTCAAAACTATGGCTCCTGATTTCTGTCACAGTGACTTTCCTTTTCTCTTCCACAACTGTTTGAGGTGACTCCACATGCACTGTCAGGCATGCTAGTGCATTTCCAATAAAGGAACTTTCTTTTACAGGTTCTGGAAGCCTGGGGAGCCTAATTTACTCTTTGCAGAAAAATGTGCTGCAATTCATGTCAAGGGAAACAGAGACCCCAACACTTACAGTAACTGGAATAATGTCCTTTGCATCACAAGTTGCTATCGAATTTGTGAGCAGGCAGTCAAGCTTCTCTGAGGAAGGACATAAAATCAGAGCTTCAATGTACCTCAGTTCCCAGCCTGTGCCCCTCCATCCTTTACAATCTGGAGATCAGTCCTGACGAAATAGTTCAGGCTGATGTTAAAGACCTACTGTGAACCTTTCCACTCTCCTCTTCAGAAACAAGGGTCTTAATTCTCCATCACTTCCCTTGCCTCCTGGTCCAGCCAATATCTCAATGATGTGGAAAAGGCCATAACTGTTTAATGAAAGGATACTTGTCCTTCAAATCACTGGAGCAGAATTTGAAAGAGCATTCAGTGGAGTGTCCTTGTCCCTCCTCTGAAAGGAAAAATTATTCATGGCTGTAGTGTTTCCTTCTCCTTCAGCACATGGTGTGTTAATTCGTTTTTAAAAAAAATTTAATAAATGTTGATTCTGCTCCTTGCATGAGGATGTCTTCTGAGTGACGTGTCTCAGATTCCCACAGTCCAGCTTCCCAACACAGAGGTTTTTACTTTTCAGTGTACAGCAGCCGTAGATGAGAATATTGCTGAGTGTGCTGGACTGGCTGGGAGCAGGAACAATGTAATGTTCATCTGTAGAGCATGTGAGGAAGGTCCTGAACACTCTGGAGAATCATTTGTGAAGACAGAAACAGAGCAGGCTGTGTAGTATTCAGTGCCAGCCAGTTTGCTCACGATGTAGCAGAAAAAAATGATAGATGTTGCAGATTCTGCTGAGACGTGGCAGGATGAGGCATGGCAATGAAGGGGAGAGAAAGCAATTAAATGTAACAAGAAGGAAAAAAGCCAGAGTCTCCTAAGGAGAAATTTCTAATGAGAGAGAAGGGTGAAAGACCCCTATCAGAAGCATCACTGCAACTCAGATACACAGAAGTCTTGAGCAATGTTCTACTTCCCTAAAATTTCCCTAACTCCAGTCTGTATGTTTCTCCCTTCATCAATGATATCCATATTCTTTGAAGAACTGGGAATTTCCAGTTTGGGACTAAAAATACAACCTAAAAATCAGTTCTGGGTGATTTTTTTTCCCCATGAGAAATGTGAGTACAAATTTTTGTAATTTCTGCCTGAAGAAGTGTATTTTCCCGGTTTCTGGTTTAGCCACTGGACCAAAAGGTTGGCTGTTGCAAAGTAGTTGCTTCCTAGTTTCTAAAGTTGCTGGATACTTTCACAACAGAGAAAACTATTTTTTGCGCAACATGACCACAAACCCAAACATTGCAATGGACTTCTTGATTTCCCCCAGCTCAGTTCTGGAACTTACAGCAACAAGGTTTTGAAGAAGAAAAAGAGGCAGATAAGACACGCAGAGAGTGACCAATGTTTTACAAGTGGTTTTAGGGGTGCTGCAGTTCTGCCTCCTGGAAGGTTGAAAGGGCAGAGCAAAACCCACACCAGGAGATTGGTTTGCAAGAAAATGCACGTAACTTGCTAGAAACAGTCTCCCTGTCCCAAATGTGGACAACAAAGTTTTTCTTGAGAGTCATGACAAAAGAGAGATCTTGGGAGATGATGCTGGGTTTGCCTACAGAATTCCTGAAGGGAGGTTCCTGATCCCCTCCTCAATATGGATTTGGCTGATGGAGGTGCCTATCTCCAACAGATAAGAATCAGTCTTTACCCCTCAAGTCTGTCTTGATTCAGGAGGCACCAGATGCCACAGCAAGAGGCAGAGGTGATGATAGACAGTTAGGTACAGCATTTTCAGAAAGCTTCAAAAGGACATTCCTTCATACTGAACCCAGGGCTTGGGTGGGAAGGACAAAAAGTTTATCAGAATAGAATTCTTCATGATGACACTTGCAGTCCTTGCTTTCAGGTGGACATCTTGGCTACATCCCAGCTGCCTCTCAGAACAAGACCTGGATGCTTACCACTCCTTGGCACATTAACTTTTGCTTTGGAATGGAACTTGGGTCTGAGGAAAGGAGCCACGGTGACATTCACTTCTGAGAATACACACAGCATTGAGTGCAGGTACTCCGACTGCTGCAGCAAAATTCTCTCGTGGTTCAAACCTGAGCTAGCTTCTGGTTTTCCTCCTCATGATGCCCAGTCTTTGAGATGCTGTCTTCAGCTGGAAAAACATAATTAGAGCCATGTTGGAAGGACATCCAGCATTGATTCTTATGGTCAGACTTATTAATTTCACTTGTACACTGAGCATGCTGCTCTCTTTTATGTTTAGCTCTGACAGCTGAGTCTTCCTTTATAGAATATGCCTGACTTTCTCTAATAAATGATGATCTCTGCCAAGCCAAGTGATGAAATAAAGTGAAATGTAAGTATTTTTCTTGGAAGACACTATTTTTTATAATGATTTAAATTTTCCTCCAAGGGTGTCTGTTCTTTTTTTAGACAAAGCAGAGAATTATACCTCTACTCCTTCTCTTTTTCTGTTTTATCCCACCTCAGATTCTTTCATGTTCCTTTACAACATTTATTTCTCCACGTCTTTAATTTCTTTGCACTCCTGCTGTCTCTCATACTGTTTCCCCCTTTATTCCTTTTTTTTTTGCCTTTTAAATTTTGTTCCCTTTTACCTTTTCTTGCTAGACCACAGATGAAGAGCATTCATTGTTTTTTGGGAGAAATAAAAGAGAGAAATGGCGGACACATGTCTGTTCTGTCTTTTAAAATTTAGTGTTTCTGAAATGATTTCCTAACCAGTCTTGTGTAAGGTATTAGTACTAACCCAGGTACTGTTTGCCTTGCAAGGTTCTTGTTATCCAAGAGATCCACAACCCTCAGTTGTTCACTTGTCCAGTTCATGCTGGTTATCTTTTGTTTATCTCAAGTTGTCCAAGACAAATCCTATGATTTTAACCTTTATGTCTCTACCTGGTTACGAGGGAATAAAACCACTTTTTTATTTTATATGGAATCAGTTTATATACCTGAGCAAGCTTTTTCACATCCTGCTGCTTAAGTATAAATCATTTATCTTGACAGGCTTTTGGGCAGTCTGCTGGTTTCCTGGAAATGCCTCAGCTGATCATG
This sequence comes from Vidua macroura, assembly GCF_024509145.1. Lineage (NCBI taxonomy): Eukaryota > Metazoa > Chordata > Aves > Passeriformes > Viduidae > Vidua > Vidua macroura. The sequence goes on along the minus strand of NC_071572.1, from coordinate 75,043,752 downwards.
AGGTCCAGCACTTCAGCACCATCTTCTGCTCACAGCAAGTCACCTGCACTCTCTCAGTGCCACTGTGATCTACATTCATGAGATCAGGAGGAGATGCAGAGTGCCCCTGACTCTGTCACTGCAGTCCCTTGTGGTGCATCAATGGCTCTACAGCAAGGTAAGAATTCTGTAACATTTACTAGAAAAAGAAAACATAGCCAAAAGACAAGGAATTGCTTCGCTCAGGATGTCAAAATGCACCATAAAAAATGGCTTGTGCTATAGTCCATGTTTTAACATAGGGGAACTTCAGTGTAGCATTTAAGAACTGGACATGGATCTGGTTGTTTAGACTGGAGATCAAAAGAGACCACTGTAAACACACTCCAGTGCTGTGTTCCTCCCATGACATTCAATCCTGCTAGGTGAGGCACCTGCTGTCTTAGATCCTCATGCAGACTGAGTTGCCACAATTTTGCATGCATTAGATGTCTGCAAATTTACTCTAGCTAAGGATCAAGGAGGTAAGTTCACTGCCTGAGCACTCTTCTGCTTCTGACATGAGCTAAAGCAGCTGTTTCTCACTACACAGTTGGCAACTCTGAAGGCAGAGCATGAAGGCAACCTCTTTCAGAGCAATTAAACACCCATCAACACAGGCCTCTCCTGTGCAGTGCATCAAGGTTTTCCTTTAAATGATCATCCTCATTTCTCATGGCTATAGCCATAATTTCACCTGAGTGCTTCCATTTATTTCCAGCTTTATTATCTCCTAACATGTCTCTGCTTTTAAAGTTACATTTTCCCCCTGTTCCAACTCTTCTCCTAATGATTATAATCAACAAACTTTGCATACCTGAAATCAGAGTAAGTCTGTGTTCTGGTTTGAAAGCAAAACCAGTGAGAGACTCCAAGTCAGAAATACAATTTATTGGGAAAAGGGAAAAAAAGACAAAAATACATGCAATGATACAAAAGGAAGACCACTGACAAAGTCAGAATACAACCTGACACCCGCTTTGGCCAGCATGCTGGTAGCAGTCCAAATTGGAGTGGCTGCAGTCCTCCTGGAGTGGCAGATGTGGTTGCCGTGTCTTCTCGGAAACCTGTGGAAAGGCTGCTTTTCTGTCTAGAAATGTCTGGATTTATCCAGGTGGGAATGCCTAGCTCCTCCCCCTGGGCAGAGCATCTCACAATGGGCTGATGTTATTCTGAGTCATGAGGTGTGTCCTTAATCACCTGTTAAACAGAACTGGCTCCTGAAGAGTGTTATCTCTGAGTCATGTGGCAAGACATTGATGGGCCTATTAACTAACAGGAGATAAGGAAAACTGTCCAGATGCAACTGCTACTCGGATGGTAATAGGAAACATCTTGGTGCTCAGTCTTGGACAGTCTGGAACAGAGAACATTTTGGAGATAAAGAAACAGAGAAAGTAAAAAATGGAAAGGGGTTGATTGTTTTCATTGGTAATAAGAGCACCAATGTTTCCCCTTCCGTGGTTAAAATTACTCCTGTTGGGAAAGGAAGTAGTGGGACCCACATAGAAAAAGGCAGATTTGGGAGGAAGCCAAGAATGAACTCTTTTATCACATGTACAATGCAGAGACGCTTCTCAGATTCATTAGAACACCCACTATTCAGACAACATTTAGAACTACTGCAGAGCACTGGCTTTAGGTCAGACAATCACATTTTCATTAGTCAAAACCTGCTTAGGAGATATATTGCTTCATGGGATCATCTGACCAGATGGGAAAAGAAACAGCCAGCTGCTGGAAAGGGTTTGCCCAGACTGGATATCCCCAGGCCTTAAAGAAATGAATCAAATTCCTCCTGACCAGATATGAAAAGGTTTCTGCCTGCAGATTCATTTTTGAGTCATCATCATCTGGGAGCTCTGTCATATTTTGGTGTTTAGAAAATATCTTGGTGAAGGCTTCCTATCCAAAGGCCTCTTGTAACTATGAATCACAAGTGATAGAGTACAAAATACATGCATGGAAGTTTAGAATTATTCTACCTGCATTCTTAACAAAATCTTGTATTAAATTCAGTTATTGATCTTTTCACAGGGCATTTTTCTTTTCTTTTTTTTTTTTAAGTATAGCTGCCCCCAACATTTTAAATGCCTACTGAAGAACCGAAGCAGCCTTTTAACAACATCAGATTATTCAACAAACTCATCTGTCCACTATTCACACAAAACCAAAAATCAAGTACTTATATAAGTGCTCTTCATCCTGAAGGGCAGGACTGTGCTCACAGGTTTGATCCCTACTTCTTTTTTTTTTTCCCAACTGTTACCAGTGTTCAAAACAAGACTGATAAAAAATATCAACCCACCTCTCCATGCTTGTAAGTATGCATATTTCAAATATTTCTTCATATTTACAATACATAAGACTCTTCTCACAGCATGAAATGCAGGCCCCCTGCCTAGAGACTCTGCAGAGTTGATGTTTGTACTGTCAGTTAACCCTGGTTGCTACTGAGTGGAGTATTGCACCACAACACTGAAAGACCTGCTCAAATGTAGTATTAGGGGAAAAAAAAAAACAAAAAGAGAAAGAAAAAAAAAATTCAGTGATCAGATGTCATCTTTTGTACTGCCCAAAGGCTGTGGTTCACTATTATATCTCAAACCAATGCATTTCTCAGACCAATGAGCCTTGCACTGTGCTGTGATCACAAATGACTCAAAACAAGCACATTTTTTGAGGACTGCTTCAAAAACTTTTCCCTGAAGCTCTGGTTCTCCTGCTGAAGTGTGCTACTCGGAGACAGATCAGGACTGACTCATTTGGATTTGTGGAATCCTGTGAGCTGGCACACATACACAATGCTGGAGACTAAGAGTCAACAGACAAGATGATCTGGGGTAGGGATCAAATGGTTGCAGGAAGTGAGGAAAGGAAAGAAGCTTCCCTGGATTAAAATAATAAATTTGTAAATGTGTTGCAAGCTTAATTTACCTGCAGATCCATGGTCTTCCTCACTTGATTTCAGATGTGCCTCATCACAATGGGCCTGCCTGGCAACCAGTGGAATATGTCTGAGCTTGGTCACCATCACTGGAGCCAACACTGACCTGAGGACTGATTGCCATGCCTGACCTCGCATCTTTGTCATCCCTGAAGACTTGCCTAACAATCTAGACCGTGGATGTTGTGCCAGGTGTGTCCTGCTTGCCTCATTCAGGTGTTGTGGCTGGTCCCCAGCTGTCCTGCTGGCTGTGTTACTGCAGCTGGCTCCTGGCCACCGACCCTATGGGAGCAGTCACCTCCACTGTGCCCTCACAGCATCTGTTGTACCACAAAGCAAGTTGTGAACTGGGATTCATTTTATTTTGTTGTTTTTTGGGGGGGAAGGCAGATTCTTTTCAGTTTGTTTCAGTGAAGTAGCTCTTTACTATTGAGTATTATGGAAATATTGAATATTATTCCACAGCTCACTTGAGCTTTGGGTAGAATTTGCTGCTGATGGCCATCATTACTTCTTCACTGTATTTGTCATCACTTTGGTTCCAATTTTGCTGGTTTCCATGCTATTTGTGAAAAGCTGCTTTTTTCAGAAAAGACAAATTTACTGTACTCCTTAACATCTTCCGTGAGCTCCTCAGTATTGCTGACAACCATAACCAGCTTTAAAAGTCATGTTCCAGTAGCTTTTCATAGGATTTCGATATCTTTGGTTGTTTTTCTTTCAGGGACAATTCAACAGGCTGAACTGGTTCCTTATAGCTCCAAAGTAGTGCAGGAAGGGTACAGAGCCATTCACATCTTTGAGGTTGTGCTACACTCCCCTTATTTTAGTAGGTCTGAGAGAAGCAGAAAGAGTTTTATATGTTGGGCTCCACCAGAGGCCACACAGTGCTGCCTGGATCTGTGCAAAGGGCTGGTTATCTTATGAGAAGAAGCAACGTAAATCAATCCAGAGGCAACTGATATGTAATCTCAACACAATTGCTGCAGAGCCACTGACAGATTACAACTTTAGTGTTGGATTCGGAGCCATATGAGGCCAGATGTAATGATGGATTAATAAAATCCTTCTAACATAAAGACACGCTTGGAGAAGCAAATGCAATATGGAAACATGACACCACTTTTCATGGAATCATGGGATGGTTTGGGTTGAAAGGGACCTTCAGTGTCATCTAGTCCAACTCCCCTGCATTGAGCAGGAACATCTTCATCAGATCAGGTTGCTCAGAGTCCCATCCAACCTGATCTTGAATGTTGCCAGGGATGGGGCATCAACCAGCTCTGGCTGGTGTGCCAGTGTTTACACTTGGGCCAGCATCTCTTGAATCAGTTCTACTTGACAGCAGATATACCACGTGAGTAAAGCTGCTGTGAGTTATTGAGTGGTGGCCTGGGCAGCTGATGAATTTATCAATTCAAGTCGTAGAAAACATCTCTAGTGCTGCAGTCAAGTAGAGCTGAAAGAACCTGCCAATCCTACTGAGAAAGGTGCAATACCTGGACAAAGATTAATTGTAAATAATGCTGAGACTTGGCCTTTAGGAGCCTCCTCATCACCCATAACAAACTTCAGTTCCACTGGCCTACTGAATTGTCTTTAAACAGCAGATTTCTTAAATGACAGACAACAAAATGCTGCTTACAATCAACTCTTCCCCCTACCATTGCCCTCACTTTCCCACTAATGGAAGCAATCCTATGCCTGCTAACACCAGGGTCTTATTACACAGCAGGCTGCTTATGTGTCTGTTGCATGCCTTAATTCAAGTTTTGAAACCTCCTTTGTCCTGCCTAAACCAGCTACCTGTGTTTCCCTTCTTTCTGCTGCAATTAGCATAAATTCAGTCCCACAGCAACTAAGATCAACATAACATGGAACACGTCATTTGGTGGCCAGCCTCCATTCACTGGGTTTTACAGTGTCAAATTCAGCAGCAGAATATGCTACTTTTGCATACAAGCTCTTGACATTCACAGAAGATTCTTACTCTCTCCAGCAGTCTTCTTGGATATGGTGGAATAGATCTGCTGATTTGAGCATCTGCATGGCCTCATGATAGTGTTACTGCCTTGTGTAGTGCCTTGTGTTGTGCCTCCCTTACAAATATCCATCACAGATACAGACAAAATGTCCTGGTTATTATACTTGCCATGAGATTATCTGGACATCTGCCACCATCCTTTCTGGCCTTGGAAAATGTTGCTGGGATGGCTGCTGGCCTGGCAATTGCATCCATCTCCTTGATGCAGATGGGAAGCAGACTCTCTGGGTTGCCCACGTGGTTTACATCAGCAGCTGGTACTGTCAGGATGACGTTCCAGTGGCCAGGTCAGCCCAGGGGGCCGCTACTGACAGATGGTTCAGAACCAGGCAGAAATGTCAGTTCCCCCTAATCCAACATTCAGGTGAAAAAAAGGCAGCTAATTTAAAAAGAACTTTTAAATGTGAAGAAAGAGGACAATCACCACAGGTAAACCCCTTTGCATGGCCTCAGAAACAAAATTAATTAATTAATTAATTAAATTAAAATTAATTAAATTAATCTGGATGTAACTGTGTTTTACTGAATCACAGGGAGATCTTGGGATGCTGGCAAGGGCTCCAGTCGTCTTTGGTGACCCCACGTCTGCTGCTGCTGGAATTGATGATATTCAGTTTTTAATATCAAGCCACTTTAAATGTGTCTCAGACATGCTTATACTGAGAACATGGAAAGAGATTAATTCCTAAATGAAGGTCTTATCAGTGTACTTTCTGGGCTAAGAAATGTGAAGCTTAATGCAAAGACTTTCCTAGGACATTATGTATTTTGACATTTTCTACACACATGACCACAAAAAGAAAACCCCCAGAAAATCAGGAAAATATGGGTAAGCCATAAATGCAGAAATGCCTCTTTACTACAGTTAGGTTTTGGGACCACTTACCAAGCCTGAAGAATGGAGGCTGCACAGTCTCTTTAATTGTGACTGATATTTGGCCTAATGTGCTCTCCTTTGGCACTATGATATATATGAGGCCACACCACAGACTAGAGACTTCCATGGTGGTTTTTTTAAATTTGAACAACTTTATCACCAAGGCCACGTCTATCTAGGTCATTTCTATTTAGGCCTTTTTTTTTTACTGGGCATGGAGACATGAAAATAGGATCACATGCAAAACCTGCAAGTCTACAGTGACTTTTTTTATTTATTACTGATACATAAGGAATAGGCTGGGACTAGTGAGCTCTTAGGCTAAGCATTAACATGCTTGCCAAAACCCACAATAGCTGAGCAATTATGAAAGAGCGGGGAGTAACATGAACTTTTGTTGCACTTTGAAAAGTGTGGTCCTCTGTCTTGATGAACTGTTGTCTTCCTTCTCTCTGCTCCCTCAGGCTGTCAGGTCAGTGCCTGTATTTTAACCTTTGACGAGTCCACGAGTAAAACCATTACTGACTACAATCAAGTCACCTCCCTGTTTCCACTCTCTCATCTTCATTGGCATGTATCATGTCAGGCTATGGTTGAAGGACAGCTAAAACTTATAATTGACTTGTTCACATAAAGATGGATGCTGGATCACACAATCATAGAATGTAGGAAGAAAGCTACAGCATTTCAGTATCACCTATGCATTATATAGCCTGTATATATGCATTATAAGGCCACTTTCACAACGGGTGCTGTGAAATTCTGCATAATAAGAGGAATTAAAAATTAGGGATTTTAGGGTAACAAAAATAATTGTGAAAATCTCATGTTACTGAGATTATAACTTAAGAATACAACTGTGTTGTGGAGACTACTATTTGCTTTAAAGATCTCTATTCCCATGGTAAAGTCCTTGAAACTGGTCCAGGAATTGCTTCACCCAGAAAACTTCCATTTCATCAGAGAAAGGTTCTGTAGGAACTAAATCAACTGAGAATTACATTCTTCCTGCGGTGAAGCACCTGGAACAAAGCTCACTGATTATTTAACCCTTCAGATGATAGCTTAGGTGGTTGCTGATCTGCTGATCCCTGTTGAATTTCTGCTGGGGTTGGCCTCCACTGGCAGCAAGAAGCTGAAGAATCCAGCATAAATCCAAGCACATAGTGAGCTATCATGTAGCACACAAGGAGAAAAAGATAGGCCATAGCTAGTATAAGAACCAACATTTAGGCAGTTTTCCTTTATGGTCTATAGGATCTCATTGGATCCTGTTCCCAGCTGGGTAGAGAGGACAGTTCCACAGACAGCTCTTTCTTGATAGGCCATCCCCAGGCTGTAAAGAATGGAGCCAAATTCTTATTCACCTGCTGAGAAAACTTCTGTGCCCACAAGTTCATCTTAGAAGTGTTGTCTTTTGGGATCCTGGACATTTTCTGGTAGTCAGAGAAGATGTGGATGAAGGGGTCCCAACCAAACCCTTCCTGCAACTGATGAAAAAGAATACAGTGTACAAACAGTTATGATTTCACTGGCATTATTCCTGTGTTACAAACAGCAGAATATTCCATGAGTCTCTGCAGTGTCTTTTAGAATGAATGTAAATTTAGATAAAAGCATCTAGGCTTTTCAGGCTTCAGAGCATAACTAGCAGCACTGAAGTACAGGAAAATACCTCCCCATTACACTGATCTCCCAAAACAGCGATCAAAGATACATTGGGAGTAGCCAGAAGTCTCAGCAACCTATTATACAAGCTGCTGCTTTGGAGACAATGAAAACAGTATCAGAGGGGACACTGACAGAATAGCTGGAAAGAAGGGGCACAGGAGAACAAGGAGTATTGAGAAAATGGGAAGGAGAGATTATGAACAGGGCATGCTTTGCCTAAGAATAAGAACAAAAGGAGCTCATAAAGAAAAACTGCTGCTGCAGAATTAGAACTGTTCCTCCATGCCACATTTATTTCAGCAGTCCTGTTAGTAATCAGGCAGGAGATGAGACATCCCAGCCTACAAGCACAGGCGAGGCAGTGGCTAAACTGGTAAGGTATTTTGGGAAAATTTCTCCCCTCAAAACTGTTCCCTCTGTATAAATATTTTGTTATTCGTTGCACCAAAAATCCCCAGAGGATGACTCTTCAGCTTGACAATGCAGATGCTTCTCTGGGATGTAGAGAAGTCAGGATCAATACTCCTCCAGTAAATATTCTTTTCCTCATATGAAGTGTGAGAGCTCTCAGACAATGGAGCTGAGGAACACTCATCTCACAACAGTCAATAGGTTAAGCCATCATTATGGACATCTGCTTTGCAGTTCCCAGCTAAAATCAGTCTGAGTGCTCTCTCCATTAGGCTAATAGTTTCTAGGAGGATTAAGGGAAAGGGGGAAATCTCTCTCGCATGCTTCCCAAGAGAATGCACTTTAATCTAGGATAGGGTTCATGTTTTAGAGTCTCGCCCACAGTGAGGGATCCAGTTCTGTGTGCAGGAGGATGGGCTGAGCCCATCCTCTTGCCACTTGATGGACTACACTGGCTCCACTCAGTGCACTGGATAGTGCACTGTAGAAAACTGTAAGTTTTCTTAAAGGCCATGTAACTCACCAGGAGACTGTTCAAAGCCTGGCTCTTCTAGACACTTTACAGTGCCAAGGTTTTTTGACAACTAGCCCACCGCCCCACAGGAAATCTGCTGTGGATTAAAGAGCTGTGCCCAAATTTGATCCTCCTTTTCCGATGCTGTATAGCAAGCAGCAGTTCCTGTTTCTCTTCCAGGGAGAAAGATTAGTACATTGCACTCAGCTATCTCCCTGAGTAAGCTTAGCTAAGGCTAAGCCCAAGTCTGACAAAGGAAGATTTTCAGGAGATATCAACTTTAGGCACTCTGCCTGTTTACCTCTGAGGTGCTTTCTGGGCCCAAGATAAACCCTGACAGTAATCAAACACTTACAAGGCTTCACAGCTACAGTCACCAGGCTGCAGACATCCCTCTGACACCAGCTTCAGTGACTGCACTACGAACACACACATTTTCCCTGTTACCTGCAGGTATGTCTCCAGAGCAGTCCACACATTCCAGTCCTTTAGCTGAGCACCTTTCTTCAGATAGCCTTTTATCCTTTCCTTCCGGCACTGTGGCCCGAGTGCCTGATGGGCCTGGTGCCTGGGAATGCCCAGCACTTCCTCATGAACATAGACAGACCAGAGGTTGCACGTGGCCTCTGTGGTGTGAGGGGGAAACTCCCATGCCTGCTGCTGTTGATTGTGTCCCAGCTCATGGATAGGACCCCAAAGACCAGTAGTTTGCATGTGCTTCACGTCTAACATCTCCTTCACTGAATCCAGGTGGCCCATGATGGGGTAGCCAGAATGCATCCAGCCTGCAGGAGAGACAGGTAGCAACACACGTCATTATGTGCTCACCTCAGTGCTTCTTAGATGTAAATGATTACTGTATTTTTTTTCATTTCTCTACTGCCTTTCCTCCATCTCACAAATAACACTTTTTTTATTACCATGAATGACCAACTTTTCCCAGTGTGCCATAAGGAAATACATCATGTTTCACCCTAACAGATAGTCACCCTTACAAAAGTCAAACAAGTAAAGGTAGGACTGAACCATCAGTTAAGTGCAGTTTTGCCTGCTTTCCCTTTTTATATATAAATGTACACTCGTGGTTGGACTGAAGTTGAGGTTTTAGGATGAGGAGAAAAGCCTGACCATTGCCCAGAACACACCTGAACTCCCACCTGCTGAGCACGCTCGGCACCAACACAAACATGCAATAATGTGAGTGAGCACCATGGCACTCCTTAAGGGCTCCTATGTAGAGTGTGGACACTGCAGACCTGCACTCCAGTGGTCACTGGTGTGGATGAGACACATGGAAAACACAGTTTGTCATGCTTAAGGGCTACAAAGCCTGTCATACTTAAGCCTGTTCTTTACCTTGCAGGATAGCTATTCCATAAACAACTTCCCAGCAGGTTGCTAGGCAAGAAACATGCACTGCAAGGGATTTTATTTATGCCTTTTTGGTGTCTTCTTCCCTAATTGGTCCTCCTGGAAGATTTCCAAAACTTCATGCAAGAGCAATGCCCCCAAATTCAGATACCTGTTGTAGCAGGGTATAAGCAGCCCTTTACATGGAGAGAGACTGCTGAATGAACAAGAATGGCAATCCCCTTTCTGCAGGAACTAGTGAACATAGAACGTGAATGGTCTGGAACTAGTTTCTTCAGGAATTAGTGAAGATTTTGAGCTTCCTTTTTTTAAATAAGAGGGATATATGCAATTAGCAATCACTAGCACCCAAAAAGTTCACATCCAGAAATGTTAGTGAAACCATTTAGTCCACCCAAGCCAAAAGAAATCTTATGTCTGTAGACGATGATATTTTTAACTGGCATTTGCTCAGCATAGCAGAACCTAACACTCCCAAGATGTGCCACAAATCCTTTACATTGTAGCTTAGTTTAGGGCATCAGGGTTCATGCCAAGCCCTTGTCTCATTGTGGGATGATTAATTTAACCATTAAAAACAAACAAACAAAAAAAACCAAACAAAACCACCAAAAACAAACAAACAAACGAACAAAACTAAGCAAATTTTTTTATTGCAAAGTTCCATGTTTACTATATAATTTGATCCTTGATTGACGGCACTCAGTTCATAACTGGAAAAGCTGGAATGGGGGAACATCAGCTGCAAAAATACACACTCTGGGGCTTTGACAGCAATGCTGGATCTGCTTCCACACTTCCACACTTCATCTCAGGCTCACATCGTTAAGCTTTGCCCACAATAACCTTTGTGGAGTCCACCTCCAGCCAGTAGGCGCAAAGAGGTTTAGAAGTTATCACTGAACACATGAGAACAGTCCTGTGGCTGAGCCAGAGAGAAAATAGAAATCAGGTCACTGCTTCCCAGCTGTACTGGCTCTGCAGTGCCAGTTCAGGAGGGAGAATGGATAACTGCATGTGAGCTAAAGCCACTGCAGTCAGCAGCTCTGCATCTTAGCACACCCCGGCAGGAGAACAGCTGAGGAGACACCACCAGTTTTGAGAGCAGGGAGGCATCTGGAAAGGTCAGTATGTTTTTCCAGCCCTGCCTTACCACATTTCCACCCTGACAGTGTAACTCACAAATATGCAAGGGTCACAGTCATTTAACACTTCACATGTGTTCCCAGTCTGGTTTTAGCAAAATCACCTTGAAGGAACAGATACTGCTGCTAGAGGCTACTTGCCTCGTAGCCCTGGAGAAGGCCATATGGCATTGTACCTACCGCATGAGATCTGGACATCTGTTACAATCCTCTCTGGCCTTGGGAATTTTGCTGGTACGGCTGCCAACTTGCTTATCGCCACCATGATCTCGTTCCACAGGGTCAGCAGCGGCCGTGGGTTCTCCATGTGGCGGATGCTGTCAGAAGGCACAGTCAGGATGAGATTCTCAACAGCCAGCTCTGCCCAGGGAGCAGGGTAGTGCCGGATACAGGCCTCCCACTGCCTTTCACAGGTCTCCCCTACAGTAGCAACACAGAAAATCAGTTAAGCACAATCCGGACTTTTGAGCATGCTCACAGATGTCTAGCTCAGAGAAAGAGACCAGGTCATGAAAATTTCTTGGAAAAGAATATGTGGTAGTTGCCTGACTGTGGGTGGTGGCTGTTAAATAGCCAGTCCTCAATCTGCTCTTGGGAAGCCTCCTCAGGCTCTTTTATAGGTAGGAAATAGAAAAGGACTGACATATAACAGAGTAGCATATCAAGAACAGATTCCTGTTTTGTATTAGAGAACAAGAAGTGTCAAGTTTCTCTGATGCCTCATTTCTTTTTGTCCAGCAGAGCTGCTTTTTCACAAAACAATGCTGGCTCTGTTCAGGAAGTGAGGAAGAGGAAGAGGAAGAGGAAGAGGAAGAGGAAGAGGAGAAGAGAAGAGAAGAGAAGAGAAGAGAAGAGAAGAGAAGAGAAGAGAAGAGAAGAGAAGAGAAGAGAAGAGAAGAGAAGAGAAGAGAAGAGAAGAGAAGAGAAGAGAAGAGAAGAGAAGAGAAGAGAAGAGAAGAGAAGAGAAGAGAAGAGAAGAAGACTGCTGGGAACATGGGAAAATCAGTAGAGATGTCTTGTAGGATCTAGAGATGGCCATATGAGGGCACAGTAAAGCAGGCAGAGCACAAAGCATGCTTTGCCATGGCAGTAATCAGTTTCCCTCTTCCAAGCACAACAGTTTCCATGAGAAATAACAACTCCAGCTCCAAGAAATGTTGGGTGTGGACAAACCCTGCCCATTTTGTGAAAGCTCTTTCACCTACCCCCAGACATGTAGCAGGCTCAGAGAGACTAAGTGGCTTACCCAGAAGCAGAGATTCATAAATTGTAGAATAATTTGGATGGAAGTGGTCTTAAAGGTCATCTGTTTTAACCCTCTTGCTATGAGCAGGGGGAACATCTTCAACTAGATCAGGTTGCTCAGAGCCTTGCCCAATTTGACCTTGAATGTTTCCAGGAATTAAGCATCCATCATCACTTCTTTGAGCAAGTTGTTTCAGTGTTCCACCATCCTCATTGTAAAAAATTTCTTCCTTATAAATAGTCTGAATCGATCCTCTTTTAGTTTAAAACCATTGCCCCTTGTACTACTGCAACAGGTCCTGCTAAAGGGTCTGTCCTCATCTTCCTTGGACTTGCCCTTGGTGAAGCTGTGCTGGCTGTTCCAAATCAGCTCCCTATCCTCCATGTGCCTTAGTATAGCATCTAGGAGGGTTTGTTCCATGATCCTCCAGGCACAAAGCTGAGGCGGACAGGTTGGTGATTCTTAGGGACCTCCCTTCCACCCTTCTTAAAAATTAGTAGAAAAATGGGAATCCCAGAGGAAGATAATAGTAAGGAAAATAAATCTGGATATTCCTAAATCCAAGTATTTCTAAGACCTTCCTAAGCACAGGACCATCTTTCCGTTCAGTCACTGGGACAATTACATCTGTGAAGAGCCCTCAGGCAAAAAGCACCAAGGTAAACAAACCTACCAAGCTTGAAGAAAGGAGCTTTGACTGCCCCTTCCACTGTGATGGGCACGTTCCCCAGGACACTCTTGGCTGGTACTACGATGTAAATGAGGCCGCCCCAGAGGCAGGAAATGGATTGTTTCTCGCAGGCAACATCACAGGTGCGGATTACCACTGGTGCCCGTTTCAGTTCCTTGGCTTTAGAGAGGTCATCCGTGTGACACCCAACCTGCACCTGGCAAGCAGAAGTGTAGGAAACAGCTGGTCAAAGGTGTGCCAGTGTGACCTGGCAGACTGACCTCAGCACCCACTGAGCTCTCCACTGCAGCACTGTCCCAACAGAGGATGCACAGAGAAGCACCTTCTAACTCCAGCCTAGTCCCTATCTCAGTCTTACAGCTCTTCTCCCAGTATTCCTGGCTCAAGTGCATCCTTCACCAGCAGATCAGAGTCCTGCAGTGACTTCTTCCACTGCACTTGCATTGATCATTCCTCCACCCTTCCCCAGCATCAGAGTCACTTCCTATAACATCATTTGGAGAGATGTGGTCATGACTGGCTTCTTTTATTGTGCCTCCTCCTTAGAGCTCTTATAATAAAACAGACAGCACGTGGCTGCAGGACCAGACAGAAGCATCTGAGTTAACTTTGCATTTCAGCTGCAGGGAGATCACTGCAAAAAATATCCAAGCAGGTAAGCATTTGCTTCTGTTGTATTTTGCAGAGAACAGGATCCCAAGTAACAGTTCCTATCTCATCTGGATACATCTACGTGAGCAGTAGTGACAGCATTGTCAAAGGTATTTATGAGAGATCTGGAGAGACGGAATCACGTTTGGTTCATAGACGTACCCAAATACTTATCCTGGACCTGAAAATCATCTTGATCAGTTTTTTTTTGCATCATAACAGAACAAAAACCAACAGCCCTCAAGCAGCAGCCACACTCAATTATCCCGCCAGCACACAGAATAGGAGGAATGAAAAAGAAAAGCGTGAGGACACAAGGTGAAGAAATTATGACAAAGCATTTAAAGTGCCACAGGGTGGCAGCAGTAGGAAAGGACGGGAAAGGTAGAAAAAGCCATAAAGGAGAAAACCCTTCCCCGTGCTATTTTTAAGCACTCATCCGACAAATACACTGGTGTAAACCAACGTCAAGCAGAGAGATTTTACCTTCAGACCAGCACCGACCACCAGGCAAGGGCACGTTATCACTGCTGTGTGCCCTTCGGGGAGGTAGAGTCCTGTGCTCCTCCAGGCTGTCTTTCCTAAAACGTAAGAAAACACAGTCCTGAACAGTCAAGGACTTCTTTGTCCAGACCATTAGAGATCCTGGAGATTTCAAGTTGCAACAGGAGAATAATCTTCCATCCTTTCCTTTTCCCATGTCTCATTTACCCAACTTGTCAGAAATACAGTTTCAAATAAATGAACAAAATCATGTGCTTAGTAGTATCTTCTAAAAATGAGAAGGAGAAAAAAAAAAAAAAAGAAAATAAGCCAAAACCCCAACACTTCCTACACTCAGACTCTCTTATCCTAAGAGCTATGGTGGGATTACACAATTGAAGTTGTAATGGTCATAAAACATTTCCCAAATAACAGACTGACAGTGGCATCACATTTTTCCTTAGTGATTGGTCCAGCACAAACTGGAGCCACAGGAATTGTCATTTCTAGCTGACTGAAGTGATGAGAAAGCCTCAACAGATCATTCTGTGCTAGGTGTACCTGTAAGAAGGATACCACTACAATTCAACATGTTTCTAGACAGTCTTCCCATGGAAATGCAAGTCTCCCCAGCATAAATCTCTTTTAAACACTTGCAATTTACAGAATTTACAGTGCAAAACTGATCCATCTCTACTGTACTGATCAGGCAGATTCCACTACCTAGTTCTGACATGAAGTTTACTTAGGCGTATTTCAATCCAAGCACCAGAAGTCCTAAAAAGAGCTGAACTGTCATTAAGCACCCAACTTACAACCTTTCCTGTCATCCAAGAAAGCAGAACCAGTTTTGTCAAGCAAAACCTAATCCAATGAAAAATGCAAATTAGACTATATCACATTGTGTTACCAGTTCATTTCAGTTTTACTGAATTTGTACCAAAGGCAGTTTTGAAATGGTGCTCAGTTTGCGAGGTTTTCTTTTTCGTTTATGTGAAATGACACAAATTCTGAGTATTTTCTGCTTTTGTCCTGACTCATTAGTGTTAAAACCAGTGAGAAGTTATTCTACAGCTTTTCTCTCTGCACAGCCACTGCACTCAGACATTGCCATTCCAGAACAGTCTCCTTTATCTCATTAGAACAATTTGGAAACAAGTCCTCTAAATCATATTCTAATACCAAAAAAATCTGTCCAGGGGACAAAAGTTACTAGTGGAATTTAACCCAGAGTTTAAACATATCAGTTGTGAGCAGGAATCTCAGCAAGCCGGTACAGATACAAGGCCCAAGCTTTGACAAATAATTTATGGTGTATTTACCCAGTACTTTGGCTTCAGTGGCGGTGTCACCTAAGAAGTTCCTACAATACTTCCAGCCTCTTTCACTCCCAAAACCAGATCTTCCCTCCATTGTGGTGATACACCAAGCTATGGGACTGTGCTATAACTCAGGCTGAAATTACCTAGATAACAAATAAACTTTTTGTTTCTTACTCCCACCTCTCTGTAGGATGTATCAGCACAACTATGGGAACAGCAACATGCAGTGTAGAATCCAGGGTTTCTCAGAGAAGCTTTCTTGCCAAAACCACTGTGCCATGCAAATGCCCTGTGGTACTACTTGTTGGAGGTTCTTCTCCTCACAGTGCCTGTGCACCAACAAAGCAGGAATTCCATGGGGTTTTTCAGGTGCTAAAATCAGGGCTAGCCACAAAAGGAGCCTGTCTGCCACTGCACTGAGCTCAGTCTCCTCTCAAGCCCATGGTGAAATTGCACATCTATGCCCATGTTCAGGCATACATAGACACAGGCACACTGAGGGTGGGCACCCCAGTGATCCCAGCAACAGGATGCCTTGAGAGAAAGAGAGATAAGTCCTCACCTGGGTTTGTGCCATCGATTTCCACAGTGACAGGGAAGGCACAGACCCCAGCAGCAGATTTCTGCACCAGGGCCGCGCTGTCTGTCATGGTGAGGGACAGCTCGGTGGCCATGCAGAGAAGCACTGCCTCTTTGGAGCTGCTCTTGACTGGGCAGTGCCTGCTGACCTGTGGGATCCCAGTCCTTTTGAGCACTTTGGTCAGGATGCGGTGGAGCGAGGCATATGCCGGGCAGTCGTGGGCTGGGATGTGCAGGAAGGCAGTGCAGTCCCGTGCCAGGGGGTGCAGCCAGCCCTTCAGGGGCTCCGTGAGCTCCTGATGCCCCTGCAGCTGCGTGCTGAAGAGCAGGAGCGCCTTGCGGAAGTGGTAGTGCTCCCCCGGCCCCACGGGTGGGTACTTGGCTGCCTGGCCGCTCTGCCCCAGGATGCTCAGCCCAAAGCGGTTCAGGATCCTGTTGCCAGGATATTTTGCCACAGCAGCTTTGCCACAGTTCTGGGAAGCCCAGTACCAGGCCTGGCCCCCCACCAGCAGGCCACCTCCCTCTGCCACGAAAGCGTGGATCCTCTCAGCTTCTCTGTCATTGTAAGAAGTGCAGCAGTACACACTGATGTCACCTGTCAGCTGTGACACCTGTGACTTCACCTCTGCCTGAGACAGCAGGCTACACAGCTTCGTCAGGCTGGGATCCACCCCCACCAGCCCCTTCCTCCCGGCATCCAGCCAGGAGACAGCATTGAGCAGGAATCTGGCCAGCTTTGGGGAGAACAGCTGGCTCTCATGGGTCGCCACCACCACACGGCCGCGGCCGTAGTGTGCGGCAGCCAAGAGGCAGCGCTGGGAGCTGTCCAGGCACAGCGGGAAGGAGAGGGATCCGTGCACCAGCAAGGTGGAGGGTATGCCCCCCGTCGCCAAATCCAGCTCCGACACACCGCGCAGGAGAAACTCGGTGTCAAGGCTCAGGTTGGCCTGATGTCTGCAGAACCAAGAGAGGTCCAGGTTAGCCCCCAGCCCAGAATCCTTGGAACAAAGCAACTGGTGTCATAGCTGAAACTTAAGGAGTTGATTTCTCAGAATATTCTGAATTGGAAGGACCACTGAGTCCAACTCTTAAGTGAATGGTTCATATAGGCATCAAACCCACCTCCTTGAGACTATTAGGACTATTAGGAGCACCATGTTCTAACCAACTGAGCTATTCTCAGTGGCTATCCTTGTCTCTTCTTTCTCCTTCATCCCAGAACATCATGCTGTCAGTTATTTTGTTAAAAAATAAAAAATCCATCAATGCCTCATTTTTCTCCTTTTAAAGCCTCAGTTGTTACAGCCAAGCAAATCTGTAGGAATCTCAGCCCTTATTTAAAAATTGGAATAAATAGGTCAAAAGGAAGGTTCTAGACCTCTGTCTTTGAAGAGCCACTTAAAAATCTAAATACATTGCAGAAATTAAAAAACCAGACCCTTCATAGTTTTTTAAACTGCAGATTTAAACTGCACATAATGTGGGAATTGGCATTATCTCCTTTAAGAGAAACGTTCTCTATTTGCCCCACCCTAGGCTCAATTAACGAGGTGAGCCCAAAAGATTTCTGTGCCTTTTCCCAAACTCTGCCACTGTTGAGAACTGAAGAAAGGAGTGCTAGGACAGATGGGCTACACAGACGGGCAGACACACAGCCAGAAAAATTGTGAGTGACTGGAAGTTGAATTAGAGCCTTAACACATACACCTCACATTACCTCACACTGTTGGTCTCCACAATAGAAAGAGATTAGGCTGTGCAAGGCTCTCTTATCTCTATTTTCATATAACTCCTATATGTCACTGTGGAGAAAGACATGCTGAATCATTCTTGTATGCTCTGTGTACACTTTCCCCTGGTTCTGCCAAGCAGTTTTCCCCCAACATCTGTGAAGGGTCTGTTGTTATGTGGCCATTGCTGCCAACTCAGTGAGAATAAATAACGTTGCCCTTCTTCATGCCCGTAGGACGGGAATGAAATCTGCAGCTCTTCTTTGGTTATTAGTTCACTGAGACCCTTTGTCACACAGAGCATGTGTCCAGGCATATGGCACAGCCCGTCTCAGACTGAAGCCTGATTCTCTGCACACAAATCTAGCAAGAAGACCCAGATGTACAGAGCTGTTGTGTTACACAGAAACTGGAAACCTAAATTTCTCTGTGGCTCTGGATTCAAACAAAACCCCCACAAAAACAACCTAAACAAGGTGTAATTCACCTTTAGTTACCATTTGAAGTCTTGTTAATTGTGATGTAATTTTTCTCTTCTGAATTCCCCACCCCTTTCCCTCTTCCATGCCCTGTGCATGAAGCAGTGCAGGTTGTAACAAGAAGCAACCAGCAAATTTTAATTAAGCAACCTAATTTGTTAGCTGTGCCCTAAGCATTTCACTGAATTAACTGAATTAACAGCAGAGCTCTCTACTACCTTTACTGGAAAACAACAGAAAATATCAAATTCCATTAATTGTTTGAAAATATAAGAAATTTAGCATTCTACATTCACAAGGAAAAGAAGGAAGGAAAGACTTGCGGGGAGTTTTACTGTAATTGCTGTTGCTGTCATTACAGTGAAATTAAGCTGCCACACAGAGGAAGTGCAGCAGCACTAATGCTTCTTGGAGAACCTGCTTTGCCTTATGTAACTTAGCAGGAAGTGGCAGGAGAAACAGCCAGGCATAGCCACTGGCAAGGGGAGGAAGAGAGCAAGGCAACAGGTCTCCAATGCCTGGTCACTTGTGCAATATGAGTCATAACAGCCCTGAGTTTTACACCCGATAATCCAGAACCTAAAGAGCCAGGCTGGAATCCCAAACAAACTGGGAGCACTGAGATTTCTTGCCCACAGCCTGTTTCAGAAGCTGAGAAGGGAGGCAGCACCCAGCCTCAGCTCTGGCCAGCTCCAGGGGCTTACCTGCAAAAGCAAATTCCTGCAAGGAACAGGCTCAACAGGTTTAGCAGCTGTCAGCCAGAGCCTGGCCCAGAGAGCTGTCCTGCTGCTTCATCTCCAACCTGGTTTACAGCTGTGGAAAGTTGTCCTGAATGTAGGGATGTGTGGGGAGACGGAGAGGAGTTCCTCCTCCTGTCCCTGTTTTGCTGCATTTCACCCAGGTACCCTTGATCAGGCAGGCTGCTTTAAAAGATGCCTCCTCTCATTTCCTTCTCTTAGAATGGGTTCCCTGGGCCTGGTCCTGCTGCCCTGGAAGTAGTTGAAGATAGCATTCTTTCCAATTGCAAAGAATGGGAAAGTCCCCTTTAAATTGGAAGGGAACAATTCCATGCTGGTTATGAAAGAACCAGCATTCACCTTCACCCTCACCTCTCATCTCCCAAATCTTCTACAAACATCTCAGCCGCATAACCTAATTGGTGGATTAAAGAGAGGGCAATTCAGGTACTCACAGGACAACTAATGGGATCTTGGGAATCTTCTTGGCGACTTTGAAGACGCCTTTTTCCACGGCATTTCCTGTGAAGTACACGCCAGCCACGCTGGTCACCTGGTTCCCAGGGAATTCGAACAGCACCTTCTCCTTGCCGTGCTGGCTCGCCCAGTACCAGGCTTGGCCTCCAACAAGCAGCCCTCCACCCCCTTTGACAAAGTCCACGATGCCTTTGGCCTGGGAGCTGTCATAGGCGTCCATACAGAACACCCCCATGGACGGGCTGGGCTCTGCCCCCACCTGCACTTGGGTGCCAGCCTCGAGCAGCACCTGGGACAGGGAATCCAGCCGAGGATGAACCCCAACCAGGGCCTCCGGGCAAGGCTTGAGCCACTCCATGGCATTTCTGAGGAACTGGGAGAACTTGGGGCCCTTCAGGATTCCTTCATGGGAAACGACCACCATTCGGCCCTTCCCATACTGTGAAACAGCAATCAGGACCTGCTTCTTAGCGCTCAGGAGCACAGGGTAGGCGTCCTCTCCAACAAGGAGCAGCTCACAGGGAACAAAACCTCCAGAGAAGTCCCATGGCCCAACACCATCCACTAACCGCTCGTAGGTGGCACAGGGTTTCATCTCCAGGACACTCCTGTCTGGTGGAGAGAAGAACGACATCCACTACAATAAAGTTAAGCAATAAGGAACAGCTGTAACAACCCTAAGGAGCAATTTTTTTGTTGGCTAGTAGGAACTCTAAACAAAGAAGAGTCATATTTGTGGTTACAGCTTTTCCAGAATTTGGTTTGTTTGTTGTTTTTTTTTGTTTGCTTGTTTAGCTTTGTTCTCATGCTATTGACACATTTAAATAGAAGTGACAAGTATACCATGATTATGGAGACAAAATGACTGTTTCAACAAATTCTGCTATGCACCATGGAGGAAAATAGGGAAATAAAGGTATTCACTGTCCTATTAACAATTTATTTGAAGAGGGGAAGTGCCAGAGGCTCCAGGAAATCTACTAGGAACTTGTATGGTAGAGGTGGTTTACACAGGAACAGCCAGAAAATGAAAAGGCTGTATCAACACAATGCACAATATAATTCAAACATGCAGTTCACATTTAGCTCCTACTTGGATATGTACAGAGCTACATGCTGTTGCTGCAACATGTTGTACTTTTCTATCTCCATTTAGGCACTATAAGCCTGTGCTTAATATTAGGAGGGCTGTGAGGGAGATAGAAAGTCAGCAAAAATTATGGAGATGACCAGCTTCCCTGCAATAACTGTGAGTTTAAAGCACATAGTACCCACGAGAGCATGTCTGGGCACAGGAGATTAATGACCTAGTTCCCTGATCCAAACTGTTAATCTCAATAAAATAATTTCTCTTTCCCATAGCTTTGTTTCATCTGTTTTCCCACCTGTGAAGTAAGGAGAGTGTACTGACCTCGATTGCCAAGCCCTTTGAGGTCTGTGAGTGACACTGTTCTGTTAAGGCTCCCTTGGTTTGAAAGTTTGGCTCAGCTTTTTCCTGAAGCTGTCTTCTGCTGATCTGGGGCAGCTGTGGCTGTGCAAACAGGAAGGCTTTGAGGTATGAGAGTCTGACCCAGTCCCACCCAGTTTGTGTCATTCAGGATTCAGATGAGTGACTGAGCACAACACCTATGGCAATGGAAGGAGCTGCTCTGAAGGGGCGTGGATCTTTCCCTGGCAGCATCCCGTGCCAAACACCAGGCTTCACACACACCTCGTATTTGGCTACCCTGAAAGCAAACCCTTGTCATCCAAACACAGGAAAATGGCAAGTCCTGGAGAAGCTGCATCCTTGATCTGGATTTGTCACAAGCCCCAGGGTGCTTAGAAACAGCAACTGGATCTAGAATGACAGTATTGCTTATCCTCTCTGGTCATTTGGTCTGGAAGCGCTGTTTTTCACCAAAACTACCATGGGACTCCACTATTGTCTTGCATATGAGTCATGAGTCAAAGCTGCTGATTAACATAGGATAAAAACTACGATGCCCAATAACCAAGTGCTTGATTGCTGGCTTAGTCTGAACCCCAGCTTTGTGTCCCTGGGTTTGAAGAAGCCCTACATGTACAAGGTCTAAGTGCTTTAGGGTGTTTTACTACGAAACATGCAGCAAAGTAGTAACACAGCCTTGGAAAATACGGAAGGTGTTTTTGGTGGTTTCTGTGGATTTGATATTAATGTACCTATACTGACACACTGACCATGGTACAAGGAAGAGGAAAAGCAGGTGGATAGTTTCAGCAACTCATATTAAGCTATAGAATCACAACTATTGAATGGTTTGGGTTGGAAAGGGATTTAAAAGAACATATAGTTTCAAACCTTTTGCCATGGGCAGGGACACTTTCCACTAGACCAGGTGCTCAAAGCTCCATTCAACCTGGCCTTGAACTCTTCCAGGGATGGGGCATCCACATTTTCTTTAGGCAACCTGTGCCAGTGTCTTATAATCATCAGTAGAGAATTTCTTCCTAACATCTAATCTAAACCTGCCCTCTTTCAAGCCATTCCCCCTTGTCCTGTCACTCATTACATTCCCTTGCAAAAAGTCCCTCTCCAGCTCTCTTGTAGCCCCCTTTAGGTACTGGAAGGGGTTCTAAGGTCCACCTGGAGCCTTCTCCAGGCTGAACAACCCCAACTCTCTCTGCCTGTCTCCACAGGAGATGTGCTCCTCTGATCATCTTGGTGGCCTCCTCTGGACTTGTTCCAAGAGCTCTCTGTTTTCCTTCTACTAGGAACCCCAGAGCTAGATGCATCACCCCAGGTAGGGTCTCACAAGAGCAGAGGGGTAGAATCCCCTCCCTTGCCCAGCTGTTCATGCTGCTTTGGATGCAGTCCAGGGCACGGTTGGTTTTCTAGGCTGTGAATGTACATTGCCAGGTCATGTCGGACTTCTGGTCAAACCAACACCCTCAAGTCCTCCTTGGCAGGGCTACTCTCAATTAGTTCTCCATCCAGCCTGTATTTGTGCTTGGGATTGTCCCTCAGTTATTCTACATGGGGACAAACCACAGGACTAGGTTTGATGTAAGATCAGCAAACTTCTTAGCCCCCACCTTTCTTCTTATCACAGGATCTGAAAGCTAACTCTACACTCTCGACCTAGGAACACTCCTGCTCCCTGGCATTTATCCAGAACAAGGAGTGGCTGTTTTGGAAAGGATGTTAACTCTCTTGACTGAAAGCAATTGTGAGCATATAACAGAATTCCCAATTCCTATGTAATAACAATTTTTCCATTTCAATGGCATGAAGCATTTCAGAGTGGAGAGAAGTGCACACATTAGACCCCGAGCAGGCACAACGACAGATGATTTCCTCTTTCTAGAGAGAGAAGGGAGAAAACTCAGCAGGAACAGAGAACATACATGTCTAATAAGAATTGAAGGAAGCTGCAGAAGACTGAGCTGGCTGTCTCTCACATCAGTTAGGAGGAAACAACCACTAGACCTGGGCCTATACAGAAGGAAGATTTTGGCTTTTAGCTGCCTCCCCTCTTAACGTGGAAGTAAAAATTCTCCGTGACAATATCTCAAGACAAAGATTCTGAATTCCTTGTCTTCCCTCCCGCACCTTCCACCTCTCATCTCCAGAGAGTTCCTACTCCCTGCAGAGCTGAGAATACTGTGAGAGTAGGTATTGGAGCAAACATTTATAAACCCTGCCAGATGACTAAATCTGTCCTAGTCTTTCTTCTGTCTCTGGAAAAGGGAAAAAAATGTGATGGGAGGGTAATTGAGTTTCATTAAATGCAGACTTAAGATTCCATCATCTGCTGTCCAAAAGCTATCCACACACAGGCAAAAGAGGTATGACTCAAAGGAAGGAACACCCTTTGGTCCACTCAGGAAAAGAATCTGTGAGACAGAGGACCTGGGCAAGTTCTGAAGGTAAATATGGCAATAGATTTTGTGTGTTAAGTAGTCAGTCACTTTCGGGTGAGTCTTTAAGGTTTCAGGCGAGTCTTTAAGGTTCCCACAAAATATGGGAGGACTTCCATGAGTAAAAATTATGGGATTGTGCAGTATCTGTGAAGTATAGGACAAAAGAGGCAAGACAGACACTGAGATGTCTCACCTGTTAAGAACTCAGGCAGCCAAAGTGAGTGAGACACACCATTTCTAGGAATTTGGCTGTTCTTCCTCATTAGGGTGGTCTCATGTGTTTTCCAGTCTTTCCTCTCTTTCAGATTTGCAATCTGGCTGTCTGCACCATAACTAAGAATCAAGAATGCTGCAAAATCTGTAAGCAGTAAGGAATTGATGGACTCTTGCTTCTTCCCATGTTTATCAACAAATTGAGCAAGGAGAGGAATTTGCTGAAGAGATGGCATTTGCTGAAGACACAAAAATACTTATTTTCATTGTCTGTTGATCAGCAACAAGGTTTTAAACTGAAATAGGGTAGATTTGGATTTCATAGATTTGGCTGTAAGGAAGAAATTTTTTATGGTAACAGTAATGAGACACTGTAACAATCCAAACGTCCAATCTGACCTTCTGGCACAGCCAGAGAAAAGGGATGGGGAAGCAGGAGGAAGCCAAGCAAGAAAGCCTGCATGGGAAACACAAAATTAGGAAAAAATACATTAAGAAAACCCTTCCAGAGTTACATAATAAAAGTAGAAAAAACAAAGTTAAATACGTCTAAAGGAAGGAGAGCCAAAGAAAAGGTAGATTAGGTTGCAAATTAATGAGAACTCTAAAATTAGATCAAGATAGCAATTACAAAGGAAGATACTGCAATTATTTATTTATTTTTAGCAATGACAGTCCTAAGAGTTATTAGGAAACATACTGAAAATTGATAAAACCTAAAAAAAAAAAATATTTTTTTAGTAAAAGTGCAGCAGAATCAATTAGGCAATTACCATGTGTAATTACTATTATTGGCGTTATTTTCACGTGGCACTTACAGCAATAGATTATAAAACATTAAAATTTCCAAGCCTAGTAAAATGTTCCAGTGCTTTAAGGAAAAAACAACACGAATTGCCCATCCTTTCTGGTGGTGTTACCATGCACACATTAGGGTACACTCACTGGCTAATGAGATGCAAAGAAATAGAAAATCTGAATGTCTAAACATACATTTGTCCAGTAATCTTAATTGCTTTCAAGGCAAGGAAAGAACAAAATGAAAGCAACTGATGAAACGTGATCAGGTATGTTTAAATTAATTTTGCATTTGGAAAGGTAAATAATGTCTTAATTATAATTCATTCTACTAAATTTCTGTAAGTTGAAAGTTGAAAGTTAGCTAATGAGCTATAATTGGTAAATACAGGGATACACTGAATCAGAAGAGATGCCTATACAAACAAGTGCTTTTTGAAAATCTTTACCTGGGATCTAAAAAGGACAGCAAATACCACATAAATGAAATCACTAAATCAATGTACAGAAGCACAGAAGAAATCATAACCTAACTAGAAAACAATTTTTAAAAAATGAGACCTTGACTAATTATAAGTCCTATGGTCTGTAATTTTAGAAAAGCGTTGACATCTGTTGGTGAACAGGGAGCTGAGCAGCGCAGAAATCCCTGGGAAATGCAGACACAGAGCCCATTTCCAGTCTGGCGCTGGAAGGGTTGAGTCTCATTTGCATGCCTGCTGTGTAACGGCTCAGATCACTTCCCTGTAAATGCTGCTCGGTTTTAAAGCAGGGGATGACTGAACACCACTTTCGTTTGAAAAGGAGCAGAAAAGAGGTCTGATGGTCTTTGTGTGTGGGCCATGCCAATCTACTGCAGTCTGCAGTGACGCGGTCATGAATATGGAAAAACAATAACTTTATCCCTCCCAAACCAAAAGGATGGCATAGAATTTAATTTGCTATATCCTGTTGAGGAGCAAGGGAAAGAAGGGATACTGGGACAGCTCAGTGTAGCTGAGACTGAAGAACAGGCAGGGCATAACTCAGGTGATGGGCAGCTTAATAATCTATCACTGACAAGTCACACAAAATACGAGTGTAGGGTGAGACTGATGAAGGTTTGTACAGACTTCAATGGCAGCACTGCTTATTGCAGTGAAGAGACAGCATTTGCTGAAGAGACAAAAATACTTTTTTTCATTGTCTGTTGATCAGCAACAAGGTTTTAAACTGAAAGACGGTAGATTTGGATTTCATAGATTTGGCTATAAGAAAGAAATTTTTTATGGTAACAAAAAAAATTGCACAAAAAATGTGCAATTCCATAAACTGAGCATTGCTTCCTCCTTATCACCATTATTTTTTATAATACAGCAAATAGAAATAATTAAAGCTGTCCCTGATCTATTAAGTCACATTCTTTTCCAGTTCAGTATAAGTGTGACACACCAACAGATGAACATCTGGGGTTTCTTTGGGATTTCGACAGTAACCAAACAATCCCTTAGAAGAAAGGTATGCCAAGTAAAACACAAACAAACAAACAAACAAAACAAAACCAAAAAAACCCACAACTAACAAGTTTACATAACCCTTTGTTACAATCAATCAATGTTTAAAAGCCTTACTTCAAATAACATGGGTGCACAAATTATCGCTGTTGCCCATGGTGTATGAGCTATCTTATTTGTACTAGTTTCCCCAGCTTCACCACACTCAAGCTATGCTGGCTTGAATTTTGTGTTCCCTGGCAGCTGGCACCAGGGTGTCCCTGCTGATGTCTGGCTGTCTGTATACCTGCCAGCTGGTGGCCAGTGCCAGTCAACACAGAGTGTGTGGCTTCTGCCTTTATTCCTTACACCCTGTGCTCGGCCCTTTCAAGCCAATCAAGCATGAACCCAATGCTCTTGATGGCTTCAGTTCCTGTTCCAATCGCTAAGTAATAGTCAGGGTCATTCCTTTTTTGGTTACTCTGTTTGCCGTTATCTCGAAATGTCATCTTTGAGCATGTACAGACATGCATTCCTCAGCTCTTTTCCCAGTTCCGGGAGTCTGCCATGCCAGCATGATCAACACAGCCGGGCAAGTGAACTTCCAGGCCACAGTGTGCCACAGTGGGGCTTTGGTCAACCCACACAGCGCAGTAACTCCAGCCATGGCACACTTGGGAAGCCAACCCTTTGACAGGTCCTCCCTTCCTGATGAGCTTTAAGCCACCTTGAGTCCTGCCCTTGTTACCTGTGTAGGACCTGTTGATAAAGCTGTGTTTGAGCTGTGTTGCCCTGTGCTGTCTTTTATGTTTTAAGTCCAAGCCTTGTTATCTTTAGCAAGTCTTTATATAAACCTATTCCTAAATCTAGCATGTTGCTGACCAGCTTTAGGTTGGCTTCATGTCCTGGGAGGCCATTCCAGACTCCTGCGGGAAATTGTTTTTTCAGGACATTTTACTGCTCAGAATGTTCTCTGCTGCCTTAACCAATCATCTCACTTCTCTTCTGCTCTGCCTGAAAGCTGTAGCCAAAATTTTCATTTTTTCTTCACCTAAGCATATCCATCAAGTTCTGAAATCTTTCCTTTGTGTCTGCAATGTATCTTCTGGGAACAGGCCTGACATGACGTGCCTTTACAATGCTGTGGTACTATAAGCAAGCCTTAGAAGAGGCTTAAAAAAGAGACTGTTCTGACCTGCCTTCCCTCCATCCACATCCTACTGGAAGCATTATGGCATTGACATCACCCCAGACACTCACTGCTGTTTTGCTGCTGTCTCTGTTCCCTTTTCCATAAAGCCCTGCACATACAGCCCTTCAGGGAGGCCCTCAAATAGTGTCTAAACAGTCTTTGAAAAATTACTAAGGAACATAACTTGCAGTACTTGGTTTAAATTACTTATGTAAGAGCTTGCACTGCTATGTTGAAAACTAGGGGATGGCTGGAAATACGAGCCGTGTAACATCTGTAAATGATCTCCACCAAAAGATCTCCTTTCCTTTCTACTACTTATCAATTTATTAAACTTGCTTCTAGAATGTTTGGCAGTTGTAGATAATTTAGCACCAATTACACATACTGCAATTTTCAAATGCTGGATTATAAAGTAGAAAACATGCAGCTGAAAAAGTACCAGTACTAAAGAAAAACTTCATTGCCAAACATAAGACAGAGTGACCTGCAAAGATTTATTTTAAACCAACATATAGTTGGTTTATTATGAGAATTTGATGAAAAAAAGGTGTCAGATGAATTGAGAGCGTAGGAGAACTTGTGTGGTAATGCTGACTGGAGATTGTAAATTTAGCACCCTACAGAATCATTTGATGAAGAATTATCTCCTGTGTTTTTACTGAGCCTCCCCCAACATGACCTGCTAGACCTGTGGGACCAGAACCAACTTAGATGGTTCTCTCCATGTTCCTCAGTGTATCAAGGTCTAGAGTCTATGCACAGAACCAGCTTTGTACCTCCTACAGATCTAATCTGCAATCAAGTAACTCATCCATGTTAAATTGCAAATTGTGAGCAGCTAAAAGTTTCTAGACCAAATGCACGCAGAAACCACAACTCTCTCCTTCTCCGTCTTCTCCCTTCTTACTCAGATTGAAAGTAAACTAAAGTGTACGTTTGCGTGGGGTTGAAAATCATGTTCCTTCTCATGGGAAACCTGTAGATTTTGCAGTTTACACCCAGCTGCCAGAGTAACTACAGGTTCTTTCAGTCTCTTTTGCTACTCCTCTCCTTTGGCACCGGCAGAGCCCACCTCAGGCTGCTGGAGTCGTTGTGCACCAGGCACAGATGCAGTTTTATGTTGGCACAGAACAGCCCCGGTCAGGTCAAATGCAGCCTGTACCCTCCTCACAGCGCAAGCCCCCACTCCAGGGATTTGCATTGGAAGCGCCGCGAGACGGCAATGCGGCTTGGAAAGGCAGCTCCGGGACATTGCGCGCCCGCCTGCGAGCCTCCTATCTCTGTCAGTCACCGCTTTTGTTACTCAAGGCTCAAGCATCACGCTGCACAGCGAGCATCAGGCGCGGCGGGCGCGGCAGAGGCGAGCGGCTCCGCACTGCTCCCGCTGCCCGGCGCCCGCGGGGGCGCGGCCCCGGCGCTGTTCCGGAGCCGCGGGCGGAGCTGCGCTGCGCCGGCCCCGCGCCCAGCACCCACCGGGAAAGCAGAGGGAGCGGGCGGGAAGGAAAGTTCAAGAACAGCCGCGAAAGGTGCCGCCCTATGCGAGGAGTGGGCAAAGCTGCAGCTGCGTGGCCGGGGGGCGGGTGTTCAAGGCTTGCAGTGGAAGGTTGAGCCTATTTAACACTTTTGCTTTCCTTATTTATAGTGAAGGTGATGGATACTCTTCTAGCCTGATTTTATATTATTGGATTTTGCAAATGATTTGTCTGAATGTACCATACCATCCGGGAGGCATGTACAGATGCTGAGTAGCCCAGAAATAGGTCTGCTAATTCCTGCATATTTGTACTAATGTTCTTAATATTAAGAGGGAGCACCTATTTCTATTTATGCATCCCTAAATACTCCAACAGCAGGTTGATGCACAAATCGGTGCTACTTTTTCTGGATGGATACAGACGGGCAAGCCACAGAGCTTACACTCTGTGTCCTAAGCATGTCTTTACCTTTCCTGGTCCTGGGTAACAAATGGCTTTCAAGCACACGGCTCCTAATAGGATCCCAACCAAGGGATGCCCGAACTCCTCTGGCTGCATGCTTACTGTCGGCACGGTGTTTCTGTGCCCACTTGTACTACCTTTCCTGGGACCACCTAGTGCCGCGTGGTGGGCAAAAAGATTATAAGCCATGCATCTGCACAGGGTTGCTAAAACTAAGGAGTCAGACGGATTACTTTTATTGCAAGTGCAGCTTACAATAAAGCTTCCCCAGGGCAGGACGCAGCAGCTCCTCCTCGCTGCTGGGCCGGGCTCCCCTGCATCACCAGCGAGAGGTGGGCGCACCTGCCCGGCAAGCTCAGCGCTGTAAAAGCGAGCCCTCCCTCCTGCCATAAATAAGCTCTTCTTCCTCCTCCTCCTCTTCTCTTGCGCCCCCATCACCCCGGAGTATAACGCGGCCAGGCGGCTGCCTTACCCCCGCCGTCCTCTCCGCCCCCGGGGGCGACGCACACTTTCACCCCGGCCCCTGGCACAGCCGGGCGCTTTGCGGCAGCCGCTCTAGAAACTTCTCGGTCCCTCCCTCTCCCCTCCCCTTCCTCCTCCTCGCCGAGCAGGGGCCGGCGCTGCGGCGAGAGCAGCAGGGAAGGAGGCGTGCGGCGCCCGCCCCCACCCGCGCTGCCCGGAGCCGGAGGCGCAGCCAGTCGCTATCCCAGGCGCTTTCCCAGCCGCAGCACCGAGCCCGTGAGGCGGCCCTTCCCTGCGCAGAGGTGGCAGCGGCAGGCGGCATGACGGCGGAGGAGATGAAAGCGGACGGGGCTCCCCTGGAAGGGGTGGACATCACTCCCAAGCAGGATGAGGGCGTCCTCAAGGTACTGGGCGGCTGTTCCCCATCCCCACCCTCCGCGCTAGCTCGGAGGGGTCCCCGCGCCGGCGGGGAGCGGGGGCATTCCTCCTGGCCTGCGAGCGAGTGCTCCCCGGGCGCCCTGGCCCTACCGGGCCCATTGTGTGCCCCGCGGGCAAGGGGACGAGGCGGTCCCCGGGCATCCAGGCAGAGCTGGCGCAGCGCGGGCGATTAAACAACAGCGGCGGAGGGCGGGAGTGCGCCCCGGCTGCGCAAGCGCTTCCCGGCTGGCTGCGGCGGCTCCCCGCTCCTCCCGGGGCGAGCCGGAGCCCGGTCTGCCCGCCGGGAGAGCTCGGGGTCACAGGGGGGCTGTGCAGCGAAAAGGCTCTTCCCCCTGCGTTTGGGCTTTCCTCCGCCGTTTAGGGGAAGATGCGGGAGGGGGAGGCGGGCCGGGCTCTCCGTCCGGCTCGCAGCGCGGGTTGTGAGGGTCCGGGTCCATCCCCGCCCCCCCAGCACGTGTCCGCGGCTGGGAATTAAAGATGGAGCCCCGGCAGGGCACGTGCGCTCGGTGCCCGTCCCCGCCATGCCCGGCTGTGCCTCCCCTCAGGCCCCGGGCGCGGGCTCCGGGCAGCCCCCGGGCCCGGGGTGCGCGGTCCGGGGGCCGGAGCGGCCCGGCCGCCCCTCGGTGCCGCTGGGCCGGCGGCCGGGCAGGTCCCCGGCGCGGCCGCGGCGGAGCGGCTGCTCTCCTTTGTACTGGGAAGGCTGGCGATAAGGGCAGCGGGATTTATACCGTGAGGGGGAGTTGCGCGAACTTCCTCTGTCAGACGTTGCCTATTTCCATATCTCTAGAAACTTCCTTAGGCTCTGCTAAAAACTTCAGCGATTATTTAGAAGTGTTATTCAACCGCAGTAAAATTTCGAAGTTACGGTGGTCAGGAGGAGAAAGGGGCACTACGGCAAAGGCAAAATTCTGGGTTTAACCTTTAGAGTCTTCTAAATTCTGGGTTCATTACAGAGGCGATGTCTCCCGTTCAGGAGGGGTATCAGGGAGCAGATTAAAGATGTTGGCTGCTATATTTCTGCTTTTCCATGTTTCCTGCTAGCATGTTTAGGTGAGACATTTTGGGTTTTGCACATCGTAGAGTATCAGGTCAGAGTTCTCATCTGCATGGCTGCCCAGGTCTCTCGCAGCCCAGGTCCTTTGAGCGTGGTAGAAGGGCAGTGCGGGTCTGCCTGATTCATGCAGTGCCTACTTTTTGATGATGGAGAAGCAGCAGGTGTTTTTTGCGTTGTTTGGTGTTTTTTTTTTAGAGAAGGGGGGAAGAAAACACTAGCAAACGAAGTGAGGTTGTGAAAATCACAAAAATTGAGATTGTGACATGATAAGTAAAATACCATGGAGGTCACAAAGTCCAGCCTTCATGGATTTTCTTTTTACGTAATTGCTGGAGTGCAAAATGCATCTATTGAGATCAAGCGTCTAGCTCTGAACTAACCTACACCAGTTTTGTACTGGCATTGTTGCAGTGATTGCAGAAGCGTGTTTATTTGTTCATTAAATGTATATCAGAATAGTATCCACAGTTTTTTACCGGATATTGCTGAATATACTTGCACAATTCCTAGAATAAGTAATTAAGTTTGGAAATAAACCATTTGTAAGACATATGAACTGAAAAATCCTGTTTCTTCATCTGAAAAGGAAATGTAAACCTTACAGAAAATAAGATTGCCATATTCAGAAGTGAAACTTCAGTCTCTTCAAAATGGAACAAATGCAAAAGAATAAACTGTATAAATAATGAAAATGAGATATTTGTTACTCTAGAATACCTTGCTATGACACTACAAGAATATGGCATTTGGTAGAATTTAGTAAATTTCTATTAAATGCAGTTAGTTTTTCAAAACTACATTAGACTGGCTGCTTTAAAGTGCTACTTTGCATCTGCTTTATGCAGATTGGCAAATTGCATCTGCTAAGCATGATGTAGGTCAGGTTGCTTACCTGATTCATGTGTTTTTCTCATACTTCTCTATTTCCTTATCTCTGTGAGAATGGTTGCTTGAACTTTTGCCTTCCTTGGGGACACATCAATAGATTAGTTTTGTAATGCTAATAACTGCCCGGGGTGCTGGTTCGGGGTTAAAGGGATGGTGTGCTCTGTGAGGTCAGGCATCCCTTTTCACTTTGAGCATCCTTTCCTGAGAAAAGAAGTAGCCAGGATTTTTTCTAGGTTTTGTTTGTGTGTGGGGGTACTTTTTGTTTTATGCTTTCAGCTTGTTAGTCTGACAGAAGCTGTCAGTAGTGAAGCTTTGGTTTTGGATGGAGAGTCCAAATATGGTCAGTTGGATAGTCAGTCACAGGGATGGTGGGAGGCCAGGTGGGAGATTGACTGTGGTGGGTTGCAGGAAACTGAAATTTGTGAAGGAGACTCCCAAAAGTCTACCTCGTTCAGTGAAAAACATGATTGATATAGAAACATGAAATTTAAAGGAGGGATTCCCTGCAACTGCTCTTGAATAGGTGTTTATCTTCCATAACAGAATGTTTTCCAGGTCTCCATGATGCAAGCAAATAGGGTCCTCCATTGGTCCCCTTTTGCCTGGCTAAGATAATGCAGAACTTTGGCTTAGGGCTAGCTGGTTTCATTCTATATTGGGAAAAATTCAAAATTCAAATCTGAACTTCAGGAATCCTGTTATGGGCAAAGCCTCACATCCTTGCCTGTGAGATATGTCACTATTCTCTAATTTTATATAAGCTTCAAGTGAACACCAGAGAGATTGTCCCCATTTTCTGAATAGTCTAGATTTATTTTAAACTTGTCTTGCTGGGCAGGCTGGGGAACACCCTGAGAAGAAAATTAAATCCTTGCAGCTGTATGTGAGACGAGGGTGCTGGCCATCCATGTCAGAATTGTGAGGAGACAAAATTATTGCGATAAATAATTTTCAGGTGTTACTCTGTAGGCTGATAGAACTAACCTGCTTGGGGTGAGACACTGCTAACCTTCCTTAAACTGGCTGGTTTAACTCGAATAATTTCAGATTACATGTTGGAATAGATTTTTCATGGAAAGAACTACCTCGTTCTCTTGTTTAAGTGCTTTGCCTAGAACACTGAACTCAGGCATGATGATAGAGAGGTGATGAGGTAAATACTTGAATAAAGGAGAAAAAACCCTGCCTAACGCAGAGATCTGTAAGCTGCTGCCAACTGTTGCCTGTTAAATTCTTGTATCACAGCACAGCCATCTTGAGGTTCTGCATTTGCAGTGCTGCTAATCTGCAGAAAGAACAGCCAGTCCATTTCCAGGTGACTGAAAGAAACCTGCAAATCCTTTGTCTAAGGATGATAACATGCATATCTAGGTGTTTGTGATTCATGTCCAGTGGACAGGCAGACTTGATTTCTGTGATGTTAATACTAATTGCTGTTTTCCTCAGGTTGTCAAGAGAGAAGGCAGTGGGACAGAGTCTCCGATGATAGGTGATAAGGTGACCGTCCATTACACGGGGTGGCTTCTTGATGGCACAAAATTTGACTCCAGTCTGGACAGAAGAGACAAATTCTCGTTTGACTTGGGAAAAGGTAATATCTTGTTTGGTGCTGATCAGTTTTGTTAATAATTGAGATAGGATTCCCTTGTGTGACTCCTTTGCTTTTCAAAATTGCTACTTATACTTCCTTTCAGAGTTTATTCTCTTAGAATGGTCCCATCAGAATGTGAGATTTCTCTGAATGAGAGAACTGTGTAGCCTCTTAAAAGGCCTGCTGAAGAATTCACAGGCCTCAGACAAAGCACTCCAGGGGAGCAAATCTGTCTCAAAATGTAGAGATAAAGGGTAGTTAAATAGCCAGAGTATGCATTTTTTTGGGGGCCAGACCTCAGTTCAGGAGTGCTTAATTGTGACAGGGTACACAGAGGCAGCTGTCAGCTGTCTAATGATGAAACATACTCTCTTTTCCATAAAATTCTCAAGTTAACCCAAATATGAGTCTTTGAGCAGTGCATCTCTTCATTATCAAAATATTTTCATTTTTTTGAAAATTTGAGCATCGCTGTTCCTGCAAATCTTATTATTCAATCTTGTATTCTTCCCTGGAAGTTCTTTACCTTCTGCTTTTAAAAAATAGATAATACCTCCTTTTTAAAAAGAGGTAAATTAATTGTACTGCAATTTGAGATGATATTAAATGTGCCTATTAATACAAGACTAATAGAAAGTGTGCTTGATGAGTCAAGAGGAGCAGCAATTAGAACAGTTTGAGTAAGAGAGGGGATTTTTTTTATTACAGCTTTTCTTCCCTTTCAAAGCAATGCTACTACTTTCTTCTCTCTTTCTGTTACAAATGTGTGTAACTTTTAGTTACCACTGGTGCTGTTCTTTGCCAGCTGATAAAGTATGAACAGAAAAGGCTGCTGGTTTGGATTGTTTTCAAAACAGGAGCAGGCAATCTCTCACCCTAAGGCCTTCCTCTCGGAAGAGTTTATTGTTACTTCCTCACACTTGGGACTGTGCCAAGCACTTCAATTGGTGTCTGTGTTCTGTTATTCTATAAAAAGAATTGTTACACCTGGAATGAAGAAATGTTTGGGCCTAATTTGGGTCCTTGGGAAACTTCAGAATTTGATTAGGCTTAAAACTGATGTATGTAGTGAGAGTGAGAACAAGTTCTTCAGTATTTCTTCTGCCTTAACTTTTGTATACTAAAAGTGATGATGCTCAGTTTCACCTGATCATGTCTTTCATGTGTGATTGGCGTTTGACTTGTACAGGTGAGGTGATCAAAGCCTGGGACATTGCTGTGGCCACTATGAAGATTGGTGAAATCTGTCGGATTACGTGTAAACCAGAATATGCCTATGGCTCAGCTGGGAGTCCCCCAAAGATACCTCCCAATGCTACACTGATTTTTGAGGTAAGTGAGAGATGGTCACTAAAACTACATGCTTGAAAAAATGTGTGATGCAATTTCCTTTTAAAACAGGATTGTTACGTTTCCTAAGGAAAATAATATGGTCCGTTTTGGGTAGTGTGTACAAAATTTTAGTCTGGCTGCTTCTGTTCTGTAATGGCTTGGGTTCCATTCTCTGAGTTTTTAAAACACTTGAATGATCTTCAGTGTTCAGTTGTAATTCTGCCGTTACTGAGTGATTTGCAGCAGTAAAGTGCAGGCTGGGTGGGCAGACTATTTCACTGATAGACTGAAGTAGTTAAAATGAAATCTTTAATCCACTTAATAACATTCAGAGTAATGATATATTAAATGTTGTGAGGTTTTCAACAACAGGAAGAGCAATCAATGCCCTCAGTAATAAATTTTTTATACTTACTTGTGTTTTCTTTACAACATTAACATTACCTCTTATGAGCTCTTTCAGGGAGAAAAGAGGTAATTGCCCCTTGGGAACTGCTAGAATACAATATTTGAACAGCCCTGCAATTACAAACTCTTTTCTTTAGAACTGAGCTTTTCAGTCAGCCTTAAAGCACCGTAAAACCAGTTTGGATTCAGGTTGCTGGTTCATTACCAAAGTCTCTCTGTGCACCCAGGCTACACTGATCAATCTTGCCCCCATAGATGAAGTCCTGTGCACTCACTCAGTGCCTGTGACAGACTCAGCAGTCTTGAGTTTGGCAGCTGGGTAACCCAGTTCGACAACTCACATGGCCAACTGCTCTCCTGGAGATGAGCTGCGTGTCTTAGTAAGCATGGAGCCAGATATCCTTGGTGTCTCTCAGCCTCACCAGGAGAGGAGAGATTTTATTTCCTACTGACCTTAAAAGTAATTTTCCTCCACATCTTCCCCCTCCTTTCCCAAAGGGGGTGGAGACAGCAGCTGTCTCTTGTGTGTTATTTCAGAAGTGAGAATGGTTACTCAGAATGCTGAGACTTGTATTTGATTTTTCCATGTAGGATGACATAAAAGTTGTTTCTGGAGCATACCCTGACAGTCTCAACAGGGTTTGGAGGGGATGTATTTTCCTTACTGTAGAAACAGTTCAATTTGCTAACAATTGCATCAAAATAAATTCTACCTGAGAGAAGGCAGACTCTTAAGTGTAATTTTTAAAATTACTTTGCTCTAAAGCACTTAATTAATGGAATGGAATCCTACAATTGGGGGCATAAGGAAAGCTTTAAAACTGATGATTGCTCTGAGATGGAATGTTTTATCTAATATCTGAAAAAGGTGAAAATAGCTCATGGAGTTATTCAAAGACTGAAAGTCTGTTTAGATTTTATTGGAAACAACGAGCATGTGTTAAGAAGGGTAAATTATACATAGAGTCATTTAGGTTGGAAAAAACTTTCAAGACCATCGAGTCCAATCATAAATCTGACACTGCCAAGTCCATCACTAAACCATTAACCCAACCCAGTGCCACATCTACACCTAAATACCTCCGGTGAGGGTGACTCACCCACTTCCCTGGGCAGCCTGTTCT
Source organism: Vidua macroura (assembly GCF_024509145.1). Lineage (NCBI taxonomy): Eukaryota > Metazoa > Chordata > Aves > Passeriformes > Viduidae > Vidua > Vidua macroura. The sequence goes on along the minus strand of NC_071572.1, from coordinate 75,007,565 downwards.
GATACTAATATCCATTCTAAACCTCCCCTGGTGCACCTTGAGGCCATTTCTTCTTGTTCTGTGACTTGTTACTTGGAAGAAGAGACTGACCCCATCTGGCAACAGCCTCCTTTCAGGGAGTTGTAGAAAGTGAGAAGGTTCCCCCGAAGACCCCTCTTTCTCTCCAGGCTAAACACCTCCAGCTCTCTCAAGCAGCTCCTCATGGGACTTGTGCTCCAGACCCTTCACCAGCTCTGTTGCCCTTCTCTGGACACACTCCAGCACCTCAATGTCTCTTCCTGAACTGAAAGGCCCAAAACTGAACACAGGATTTGAGGTGTCTAGTATAGGGTGACAATCACTGCCCTGATCTTCCTGGCCACACCATTGCTCTTACAGGCCAGGTGCCATTGGCCTTAACATAACTGGATATTGAATTTGCTTTGCATTTGGATAGTGTATTTGCATTTTTTTTTTCACATAGACTTCTGAGATATATTAGATATATTCTGTGTGGAAAGATTAAAAAAATATTGCTAGCAGGTAGTGTCCACTAAGGGATGATAGCTTACTCACTTTGAGTACATCAAAATTAATACCATTATTTCTGAAAAATATTATCATGTAGAGCTGTTCATAAACAGCATTTTCTTACATAGAAATCTGATGTTATTCATGGCTTAGTTGTATTGGATCAAACTACACATGTTGGAGTGCTGCGTGCTTCTATGCAAGTGATACCAAGTGTAATCAGGGCTGAGCTGGTGATTGAAATGCAAGCTAAAAGCTCAGGGCCTTCTACCTTGGCAGCACAGTGGGGCATTCTTAAGGGCTTAGCACGACTGCAGAGGATGCACATGGACAGCAGAAAGCAGAGAAGCTTTCATTGTCTTTCAACAAGAGGTAATACGTAACATTGGGATAAATAAAAGCATGAACTGCAAGATGGGATTTGGTCCATCAGGCTACTCCTGAGTCTGTCCCATGCGGTCACCCAGGTTATTCACTTCCCACTGGACTTTTCTTGATGCTGCCAGTTTGGCCCCTCCATTTTCTGGGTATGCATTTAGGTAAAAGCAGTGTTTCATTCATGAGTTGTGATATCCCCTAATGCCTGCCTGAGCAGTTATGTTGAGGGGAAGAGGGGGGAGAAAGAAAAGCACCAAAGCTGCCTATGATGGTTTTGTGCTTCCTTAATAAAATAGCCTGGGGCTTACTGGCTGCAACAAGTCAGCAGTGCTGGGTGTGTCCTGATCAGGGGTTTGGGTTGGAACTTAGATCCAGAAAATTTCCCCAAGTTTATTAGATTGAAGTAGTTTCTGGCTACTATGACTGTCAAGCAGCTAAAGTATCTTTAAGTTTTCACTCTTTTAGTTTTACCTAGGTTTACATTTTATTACTTAACACAGTATCAGCAGGGTTCTTTTGGAAGTGCCTATCCCCATTCCAAAATTTTGTACAAGTTGCTTTACAAAAGACCCTCTAGAATTTACATTAAGAGATTTTGTACCTGTGTCATCACATCAGCATTTCTTTATGACAAGAAATAATGCATGTCCTATGATTTGGAAGTTCTTTTCTTTTATGATCTGGTGTTGGTTTTGGTTTTTTTTCCTCATGATTACTTTTACTGAGGAATATAAACAGCTAGGTTATTCCATAGAATAGTATTGTTCAGGCTGGAAAAAAAAAAAAAAGGAGAGGTACTCACCTGTATGGTCATCAGTAGGATGTTCAGGAATTACTTTTTTCAGACTGACTGAAAGACCAGAATATTATTTGTTGCTAGATAGCAATTAAAATAAAAAGCGGAAGTACTGGTAGATATTAATTCCTTTTGCATTCCAGTTATCTTAAGTCCAGTGTCAGGACTGTCTGCAGCATTAGCCCTGAACTTTTTTTTTTTTTTATTTGGATAGTTTAAACAATGCTGATTATAATGGCATGCTTTTTTGTGCTTAGGAATAGTTTTCACTATTGTTTTACTCAAAAATAGGATATGATTTTTCTTTTTTCACTTCATAGCAGCAATGACAAATACCTTTTGTAACTAGACTCTTTTTCTATGTCATTGTGGTACTCCCACTTGAAACTATGATTTATATTTATTTGTGAGGGCATGTGAAGATTCAGAGATTCAGACTGGTACTTGTCTCCTACATTAACACTAGCTCTTAAAAATCCTAAACAGTTTGCTGCAGCAGTGAGTTTAAAGTTTCAAAGATCTCTGGAGAATAAATCCTGCGAGTTACTAAATTGGTCTAATGAGAATAAATGCAAGGCTTTTCTTCCCTCCACAGATAGAACTTTTTGAGTTCAAGGGGGAGGACCTTACTGATGAAGAAGATGGTGGCATCATCCGAAGAATTCGTAAAAAAGGGGAGGGCTACTCCAGGCCCAATGAGGATGCACTTGTAGAGAGTAAGTGTGTTGTTACACAAATAGTGAATGGATTTGCAATGAGGGATGGCAGAACCTTTTCACAATCTACAACTGCATGTCCTGAGGGAGAGGAATATGTAGCTTCTCTGTTCTGTATCAAGTAACTTAACAACCTAGAGCAAGCTTTCCTTCTCCTGTTTCTAGCAAGGTTTACATTTTCCAGCAGCAACTGTGTTTTCTGATGATACTGAATCTGTTGAAGTGCTTATCTGATCACAAAAGGTGATTGAGTCTCATAAAGTATTTCCATGTGCTGTGGAACAAAAAATTCTAGCACTTGTCAGAGTGGCAAAAACAAACACTTAAATGAGCAACAAAAAAGGGGCTGTTAAATTGAAAGCAGAAATTCTGTTTGCTGCCAGTAGCTGTTATGCCATAGGTAGCTGCTAAAAGAGAAAAGACTCTTCAGAAGGAGGCTTTGGCACTTCTGTGTGTGCTGCCTGCCTGTATAGAGCTTCCTGTGCACTCCTGGGTACCTGCCCACTGCCATTCATAGATACCTTCTGATTTCTCTCTCTGTTGTTCTGGTTTTTGTTACCAGTCCAGTTTGAAGGCCGACACGGAGATCGTGTTTTTGACAAGCGGGAATTGCGGTTTGAGATTGGAGAAGGTGAAAACTTCGATATTCCTCATGGTCTGGAGAAAGCAATTCAAAAAATGGAGAAATCAGAGGAATCTGTGTTCTATCTCAAGCCCAGGTATGCTGTTTCTGGTGTTTGATACAGGAAGGGCTTATACTAATCATCTGGCAGGAAAGAAATATTTTGTTATAATGCCTTTCAGCTTTTTTCAGTGCTGTGGTAAAAACTTGGATAAGCCCCAAAAACTGATGTACGAGAAGTATCGTGCTTTGCCACTTCATAGTGAAGCAGTAGCAGTCCAGAAAAAAATTTACTTAAATCTCTGTAATGTTGACTTCTGAATATTTTTTAAAAAATTTGTTGCTCTCTTAGATTTTTGTGATTCCTCTCCATGACTGATTACTGTAAAACAGTCCATATGTAGACTTGGATATAGGCAGAATTTTCTCTTTACAGTGAGAATACATCTGAAACAAGTGGGGTTGCACAGATTGTTTTCATCAAACTTTAATTTATTTCAGTTTTTATTGAGATTTTTTTTTTAACTGTAACTGGGCCTGATGAGAGCAGAAAACTGGAAGCAATCTGATCTAGAGGGTTTTCCTGCTAATATGCAGCTCTTACTGGAGTTGTATTGCAGTACCTTTTTACCAGTACCTGTTTACCAGCTGGTTAGCAGTGTGTTAAGTGTACAGCTGCTCACCTAATCTTGGTATTTATTCTCTTTGCTTTTCTAAGAATAGACCTAAATACAGGTGCTCTGAATGCAACACTCAGTTTCAGACATGAATATTAAATATGATAGTTGTAATTTGAAAGTTGGTTGGTTTTGTTTGGGTTTTTTTTTTTTGATGAAGGGATTACTTGCTTTTCCTTAAAGTAAACTAAAAAAACAATAAAATAATAGGAGCTGCTGAAAGATTAATGAAGTCAATACTAGGTTTCTCTTATTTTCTTCTACGTTGTACTTGCTAATTTTAGAATTGTACCTAGAATTCTTCAAACCTTTGTCTTGTAATAATAATTTATGTGCATCCCAGATTTGCATGAGGTTTTTGTCTCCATCTTCCTATGTAGCAAATATACCTGAATGGATAGTTTTGAACTCTCTTCTTTATAATTTTTGTTTCTCCTTCCCCACCCCCATTTTACAGCTATGGTTTTGGAAGTGCTGGGAATGAGAAATTTAAGATCCCTCCAGATGCAGAGCTGCAGTATGAAGTGAAACTCAAAAGCTTTGAAAAGGTGAGAGCAAGAGATGAAATCCTAAAGAGATCCGGGACTGGGGGAAGAAGTGGGAGTGCAGCTTAAACAATGACAATGGAATCCTTGAATGGTGATGTGAAACAAGGAGGCCACTGTTGCCAGAGATGATGGTGACATGCTGGGAGCTCTTGGCTGAAATGGTCCTTATTCTTCCTGTATCCCTGTCTGTTGCAATCTCTTGTGCTCCAGGCTAGTTTCCATGAGCAGTGCAAAGCTTTGCCAGACTTACCTCAACCATACTGTTAGTAGGAAACAACATAGCTACTTGATTTCCCTAGAAGTTGTATTGAAATTGACTGGAACTGGTCCTGTTTGGGTAGGCTAAAGAGTCCTGGGAAATGAACACGGATGAGAAGCTGGAACAGAGCTGCATTGTGAAGGAGAGAGGCACTCAGTATTTCAAGGTAAGTTTCATTCCCCAAGTAATAATAGCATTTCTTGGTCCATGTCATGAGTTGATAATGATGTTTACAGCTTCTGTAATTTCTGAGTGGTGTTCATGGTATTCTGTGAGATTTTACAGGGAGAATTGGAGGGGAATGTGTCTTAAAAAAGAAACTCGGTTGGATTATCCAAAGAGCGAACTCTGCAGGGAGCTCTCTGTTAGAGCTGTTTGCTGTATCTGCAGATAACACTGTGGGGTGTTCAGTATTTCAGTTCCTGCTGTGGGACAGTGTAATGAGTGAACAATATTCATTTGGGTAGACATGTTGGAGAAGCTGTTTAAAATAATTTCAGTAGCTAAAGGAAGAGTTTCCTACTATCTTTGTATTGCATTTTGAGAATGCCCCATCTTCCCTTATTTTTGTATCAAAAGTTGAATATAAAGGTAGGAGTTCAGTGAAGTATCAATGCTGGCGTATACCCCTAGCTCTAATGGGGAACCAGGTAAGTATTCCTAAGGATTTTCTGATCCTGTGCAGGAATGGCTATCAGAAGTATTTTTGATGATAGAAGTTACTTTTTGATCAGATGGGGTTTTTTAGATGTATTGCTCAAGGCAGGCAAAAGGGACAACAGGGAGATAAAATTTCCTGTGTTGAGCTGTGTGATAATTTAACTGCCTTGTTTACAGGAGGGGAAATACAAGCGGGCAGCATTACAGTATAAGAAGATTGTGTCATGGCTGGAGCACGAGTCAGGACTCTCCGAGGAGGAGGAATCAAAAGCCAAAAGCCTGAGGCTTGCTGCCCACCTTAACTTAGCTATGTGCCATCTCAAGCTCAAGGAATACTCCCAGGCCTTGGAGAACTGCAACAAGGTAGTAGGAGTTTTTTTATTCTTAAACTGCCCAAGCAGTCTGACAGTTTGTCTTGCTTTAAACATTTTAGGGACAACAGGCCAATGTACTGTTCGGTTTTTCTTACCAGCTGTCATTTAGGTAGTATGGAATTTTTAATGCGCTAAAAATATCCAACAGATTATTTTCATAATTAGTGCCCTTTGAACATCTTTTACTAACTTGTTGCTATATTAAGAATATTAAAGTATTTAGAAATAAGAAACACTTGAGATGTGGTGAAGGTAGTCATGTTGGCAAAGGCCTTTCAAAGAGCACGATTACTCCCTGACTAAATCTTAGACTTGCTGGTTCTCTTGTCAAATAGCCTACTGTATTCATTCCTCTTTGTACTTACTTCTGTTGTATTCCACTGACTTTATTAGTAAGCCCTGACAAGACTCCTAAGTCTACATCAGAAGGCACAGTTCCTAGCAGTCGCTGGTGTTCTGACTGCATATCATTTTTATAAAAGAAAAATAGTTGCTGAAGGTGATTTTGGTTTTTTTGAATGCAGGCACTCGAATTGGATAGCAACAATGAGAAAGGCCTTTTCCGGCGTGGAGAAGCTCACTTGGCTGTCAATGACTTTGAATTGGCTCGAGCAGATTTCCAGAAAGTGATACAGCTTTATCCGAGTAACAAAGCTGCCAAAGTGCAACTGGTGACTTGTCAGCAAAAAATACGGGAGCAGCATGAGAAGGAGAAAAAGATGTACGCCAACATGTTCCAAAGGCTGGCAGACAAAGACTTAAAGGTAAGTAACACTACTCTGAACATTACAGCAGGTGGTGTCATGTGTTACACAAGGAACAGTGGTTTAGTTACTCACCTTGCTTCTTATTACAGATAATTATAGCAGGAGAACACTTAAGTAGTCTCCTTTGGGGAGCAGGGATGGAACTCAAAATACCAACAGTCAAAATTATTAGGCCATTTTGCTTGAACAGGAAAACCAGCAGTATCAATCATTGCACAGAAAGCTTTCACCTATTTCAACTGAATTTGCCACAGACCAGTGTTAATCAGAAGGCAGTTGAAGTGATGAGGTGCAAACATGAAGTTCTAGAAGTGGAAAAAGCACCTATCCCTCTAGAGCCTAGAACAAAGAACAGGCTGTTCTGGTGCCTGGGGTGCCCATCTAGTGAGAACTTGTGTCTGTCATACAGAGGGTGCTGAGCACCATCTTGCTTCTCACAGAGACATTAGGATGTGGTTGATGGTCTCCATTACAAATGTCACAGATAGATTATGAAGTGTCAGAAGATTGATTATTCTGCTGTATGGATGGTTTTCCTAATAAGCTTTCACTAGAATTTTAGTAAATACTAGTTCAGTTAATAATGGCAGTATGTGAATACAGGTTATTACAAGATTGTATTAGCTACCAAGAAATATTTCAGGTTACTGTTGAGAATCAGATAACCTAAGAAAACCTTCTAGTTCTTTTCCTTAAATCTGATGGTCTAGAAGGACAAGATGGACCTGTAACTTCTCAGACAAATCAGGGATTTATGTCAGACTCATAAATTTCCTCAGTAACTGTGGGGAGTACAAAAGCTTGTATCTTGGGAGGTTATTTTCACCTTTCCAGAATATGCATGAAGAACATTAAAAATTGCCAGATATTGGTACATTAATCTCTTTTGGTTAACTGTGTCCTTGAGTCTTTCCAGAGGCGTGATGTCCTTAGATGAGTGTATCCTGACAGTTCAGCCGTTTCAGATTGTCAGCTGACAATTTCCTACATGAAATGCTTCTCTCTGTCTCTTCTCTTTTTGGCTAAAGCAGCCTGATGTCAGCAATCCTTGTGTATTGGAGCTTAAAAGCAAGTATTCTGTCCTTCTAGACACAGTGATGTAAAGTCACACAGTATCTTAATTTTGGTAGGCTTCAATAAAAAATTTCAGGAATAGAAAGATACAGCAACTAAAGTAGAATTATTTCACTGTTGGGCATCTTCACTTCTGAAATGGCAAAATTTAGTTGCCAGCTGTCAGGCTCTGTTGTGAAGGATCCTTTCTGCTAGCACAGCTGCTGGGAATCTGGCTTCCTCCACTAGGTGTGGGATACAGCAAGATCTGTTGAGATAGGAAGAGTGGATTGCTGAAACAAGCTATACCCACTAAAACTTCAAAAGCCTTGAGCTTTCTTCAACTCCTCCTGAGACAGATAATTGGTAGAGTAATATTCTTGGCAAAAGGCAGACTCATAGTCTTTGCACTGCAGACTGTTTAGGATGTTGGAAAAACATGGCACTTAGTCACAGTTTCCCTATCTGCTTGGGATAGCATCAGTTTAAAGTTGTAGAATCTTTTAGGTTGGACTCCAACCAAATGTAAATGAAAGGTTATCATTTGGCATCTAACCGTGGACACAGGATTTGAGGTGTGGCCTCACCATTGCCAAGTGCAAGAGGACAATCCCTGCCCTGATCCTGCTGGACACACTATTGCTGATACAGGCCTGGATTCCACTGGCCTGGTGAATTCTTCCCAACAAGTTAGATGATCTTGGGAATGTGCAATGTGCTGGGTTTTTTTTCTGTGAGCCATCTGGCCTGCCTTAAATGGATATGGTTTTATATGAAATGGGTTTGATGGAACTATAAACTGTGAAGGATGCTTACTCCTATGCCAGTCTTGAGGTAGTTTTCTTTCAAGAAAAGCTTGTTTTCCTCTTACTGCATTTATAATGTTGCTTTACTCTAGCCCCAACAGTGTCTGTTAGTGGTGGTGTAATAGAAGTTCAAAGTTCTGGAGAAGAGAGTTTGTTTACTAAATGTCTTCTGATTGCTAAGAAAATAGCTTGGACTGCAGTTCTGATGTTCCTGACACAGAGTGTTAAATTCAACAGCCACTCTTGCATCAGTAGTTCGTTTCATTAATTTGAAAAGTTCACATATGTAAAGTGTGAATTTTTGAAGGTCAGGATGTTTATCACCTTACCTTAAGCCCAGGATTGGTAGCTAACACATCTTCTGTGGAGAGAAGACTTAACTCTTGGAATGCTTCTAAGGATGAAAACTTGACTTTCATGCATGAATGTTCTTTTAAATGTGGGTTTTTGTTGCAGCCAAATTGGTGTAAGATTTTAAGGATTCTGCCCCTTTCTCCCCCCCCCCCCCATTCCACTCTCCTAGCATTGCATGCTTAAGACTTTGCTTGTTTTTGTCTGTTTCTCGTCTTAAGATCATCATAAAACAGATAGCTCAAGATGTTGGGCTGACAGGTAGAATAGCAATTTCATTGCACTAGGTTTTGAGATGAGCAAGCCAAGATATTTTCACCTCCCCTTACTGTGCTTGAAAATCATTGCAAGATCAGGATGTGCTGGTTATGTTCTATTGTAAAAGCTGACCTTGGAGCCCTACCTCATGGCTCTCTGCCTTGCACACCTTTTTATGAGGAAGATGCACAAGGAGAGAGCTTTAGAGCAGCCACATTGTCAGATCATATCTTCTTCCATCTAAGCTCTTGCACAGGACATCCAAATCAGTGTTGCTGAGTTTGAAGCATCCCTTGACAAAACCAGTTGTCCAACAAAGATACTTCTTATGCTGAATGCAAGTGTGCCTCATACAAGTTGGGTCAGGGTAGGCCATGGGAATGACTGAAAATTTATGACATTAATATTGAAGCAGGGCAAAAGCAGTTCCTGCAGATGCTTGGTAAATGAATTTCCATTAAAAGACTTCTAAGAAATTATTGTGTGGCAAGTGTGTGCAGGCCACATTAAGAATCATAACCACCTAATACCAGTATTATATTTCGGCCTCCTCTACACTGCTTCTGGTTTCTTAGATGCATGAAAATTTTTGATTTCTTTTGGCTGAAGATCCTAATATCTTAATTCAGTCTGGCAGGGTAGACAAGCTTTCCAAGTAGTAAGAATTAAACAATGTTTGTGCTAGCAATTTTGTATAACGTATTAATATATTTTCTTTGTCTCTCTATTTAGTCATCTGCTACTCTTCAGACAAGCCATGCTGAAGATGCAGAAATGAAAGATGCGCAGAATGGAGTTGAAGATAAATCAGAAGTTGAAGCAGAAGCATAAGAAAACCCCTATTCCATTAGTTTTGTAAATGAAAGAATTTCCAGTGAATTAGACCTTTATTTTTCTACCTGGTTGGATAGTGGCTTCAAGGGAGCAGAGGCTGAAGCCACCATGCCACAGTCAGTTTCAGCTTTATGTGGCTGTTCAAGAAGCTGAGTGGCAGCATAAATCTGGTTTAATCCTAGTGACTTTATTTATTCATTCAGCCTCTGTTACTGTTGGGTTCTGTCTGGATTTACTCTGCTTGGTTTATTTGCATTTTCATAGAATCATAGAATGCCTTGAGTTGGAAGGGACCTCAAAAATCTAGTTCCACACCCCCCTGCCATGGACAGGGACACTCTTCACTAGACCAGGTTGTTCAGAGTTCCATCCAGCCTGGTCTGGGATACTTCAAGGGATGGAGCATCTACAGCTTCTCTGGGCAGCCTGTTCCCATGCCTCACCACCCTCAGAGTAGAGAATTTCATTCTAATACCTAATCTTAATCTAGCCTCTTTCAGTTTGAAGTCACCTACCTTTGTGCTGTTACTACTTGCCCTTGTAAATAGTCTCTCTCCATGTTTCTTGTAGGTTCCCTTTAAGGTACTGGAACGCCACAGTTTGGTCACCCCACAGCCTTCTTTTTTCCAGGCTGAACAATTCCAGTTCTCTCAACCTTGTCTCATAAGGAGAGGTGCTTCGTCCCTCTAATCATCTTGGTGGGCCTCCTTCTGGACTTGCTCCAAAAGGTCTATGTCCTTCCTGTGCTGGGGACCCCAGAGAGGTGTTCCAGCTGGGGTCTTACCAGAGTACAGGGTCAAAATCCTCTCCCTCCCCTGCTGCCCACGCTGCTTTGGATGCAGCCCAGGTTACAATTGGCTTCTGGGCTGTGAGTGCACATTGCCAGCTCATGTCCAGCCTCATCCAACAGCAGCCCCAAATCCTTCTTGGCAGGGCTGCTCTGGATCTGTTCATCCCCCAGCCTTTATTGACACCAAGGGTTGCCCCAGCCGCCCAGGTGCAGCACCTTGCACTTGGCCTTATTGAAGCCTCATGAGTTTCACAGGGGCTCACTTCTCAGGCTTGTCCAGGTTGCTCTGGGTGCCATCCTGTCCTTCAGGGGACTGCTCAGCTTGGTGTCACTTGCAAATTTGCTGAGGGTGCACTCTACCCCTTCATCCGTGTCATTAATGAAGATGATGGTAACACTGGTCCCAGTACAGACCCCTGAGGAATACAACTTGTCCCTGGTGTCCATTGGGATGCTGAGCCATTGACCATTAGCCTGTAGATGTGACCATGCAACCAATTTCTTATCCATCAAACAGTCCACCCACTGCATCCATATCTGTCCCAATTTAGAGAGAAGGATGTTGTGGGGAACTGTGTCTAAGGCAGAAAATTACAGAAATGAAGGTAAATGACACCTGTAGCCCTTCCCTTGTCCACTGGTGGAGTCACTCCATCATTGAAGGCTGCTAGGCTGCTCAGATGGGACTTGCCCTTGGTGAAGCCGTGCTGGTGGCTGTCCCTGGTCACTTCCCTGTCCTCCATGTGCCTTAGCATAGCATCTGGGAGGATCTGTTCCATGATCTTCCTAGGCACAGAGCTGAGGCTGACAGGTCACTAGTCCCCGTTTTGTCATCAGGGTTTTTCTTTCTGGTTCCAGCTTACTTTAATCCCAGGTTCTGCTTTCTAAATTTAATTTCCTTGATTTGCTTCAAGTAATCAGCTTTTTTCAGGAGTCCTCGTGCAAGACTTAAGAACAAATTGGCGCTCCCAGTTCTTCTGCCTTGGGATTGCCCTCTTTCCCCCTGTTCAGTAGGGAGTCCCTTCCATTAAGTATTGTAGTCTTTTATGCCTCCTCTTTGCAAATTGCTGAAGGTGAAGACTGTGAAGTCACAGCTTAAGTAATAAAGCTCCAATTAAACTCAAGAAAACAGAACTTTTCGTGGGTTTTTATTGGAATTTGCACAGAATTGAGAGAATATACTGTCCTTTGGTCAGTGTTTTCTTGTCCACGTAGCCAGTGTCCTGATTATTTTTTTATGTTGTTTGTTACCATAGTAAATTCCCACAATATTTGATACGGTATTTACCCATATATTTTCAAAAGGGAAAAATTAAGTTGCTGGAAACTGTGCATAAAGCAAGTCTGTAACCTATGCATAGAGGTTGTTCTATGTTCATATTGCTACCTTCTTCTTCACCCCATTACATTGTAGAACTGGACCAGAGGGGGAAAAAACCCAAACCAATACATCTGAAAGTGACTGGCTTTGAAATGGAAGTGATAATGGCTTACATATTGCAAATACTTTTAGTGAACTACAAACTCCTGAGTGATTCTAATGCCTGCTTACCCAGATTTCACAAGAAAGCTATTACTCAGTATTCTGCTTCTTTCTGCAGTTTGTGTGTCTTGTTTGGGGGTGGGTGTGCTTTTAAATTTTGTGGGAGCTTTTGGTTGGGGTGGGCTTTTTTTGTCTGAAGGCATGGAACATAATACTCAATCTCAACTGTTGTTTATCCTATCACGTGGTGTTAAATTCAGCAACTCCAGTGTCCTATTTAGAGACAGGGGCAGAAGGGGCAATTTTTTGCTTGCTCTGCAGAAGAGAGGTAGAAAATCTGTTTCTCTCAGATTAAAATAAATGGACTTCTTCATGTTGAGAAAGATGTCTTTGCATGGCATGCCACGGGCTGGAATTTGTGTTTATGTTGCAGAGTGTATCCCTGTTTTAACATGTAATACAATGTGAATTCCTGGTCTCCTTTGCTGAAACAGAAGTACTGTGTAACCACTTAAACTCGTGGGGTCTGGGGGAGTGCTAGTACCTGTCCTGCAGCAGTGCCAGCCCAGCTTGGGTCCTGGAACTGTCACCAAGCAAGGGCTGCTTGGAGTGCTGCCCTGCCCCAGACACCAAATTCAGCACCTGCTGCTGGGGTTGGAGCTTGGTTAAAGTGCTGGGAGCTGCAGTGCTCTGAATCTCATGGGGTGGGTGGGATAGGACAGAGGCAAGGACCTCCCTGCTTGGGAGGTCACTTCACTTAAGGAAATGCTGATTTCATTTGCCTAATAAAACCTTAGGGTTGCCAGGTAATGGAGGTGATTTTCATGAGCTCTGACTATAGTAACAGCCCTATGTATGTGAAAAACTTACACCAAAGCACTACCCCTTCTTGTGGGAAACAACACTGTGAATGTCAGCTGGGGTTAAAAGAAGGAATTTATAGACCTAGAAAAACAGTTAAGGGGGACAGGAATGCCAAGCCAGAGTACTTATTCTTCACCAAGTTAATACCTTGATTTGTTGCTAATTATTCCTGGAAATACAACCCTCTATGGCTGAAACCTTTTTGCTGCTAAAGTAAAGGGCCAAGTCCTAGTGATAATTTTCTAATTGTTGAACAGCAATTTTCAAAAATCTCCTACAGGCATGATAGTTGTACATGTTTCTGAAAGCAAAAAGTGATTTCTGTGGCACACCTAAAAAAAGTCTAGTCAATGGTGCATCTGTTGTTAAGTGTGAGCAGTCTTGAAAGTACCACTGTGCCCTTGTTGTTACTACATAAACTATGAAATGTTTGAGAATGTAAATCTGTTAAGGACACTAAACATGCCCTATTCAGGCAGCTGAGCGGATGTTCCGTGCTGTCTTTAAAAGTGGGTCTGGTTGCCGGCAGAAGGTGGCAATACTGGTATTTGTGAGTGAGGTCATGCATGTAAATTTCAACTATAAACTTCGTTATGTATGTCCTTATAGAGGAAAAAGAAAAAACAAAACAATGCTTAAAATAAACAGTTACAGTCCTGACTTTGTAAAGCCCACCCGTGTGTCTCTGCGTGTATAAATCCTTTCCGGTGCGCGGCTTTTGTCGGTGCGGGGGCAGCGGGCGGGCCCTGCCGCCGCCCCGCCCCGCGCTCCCGCCATTCCCGGCGCGCCTGCGCTCGGGCCCCGCGGAGCCTCCGCTGGCGCAGGGATGCGCTCCGTCAGCTACGTGCAGTGCGTGGCGCTGGACTTCGCCGGCAGCCTCTTCCCGCACGCCATCTGCCTGGGGGACGCCGACAACGACACGGTCCGAGCCAGGAGCCCGGGGTGGGGTGGGGTGGGGCCGGGCTGGGGCAGCGGGCCCGGCTGGGGGAGCCCGCGGGGCCGCCTCGGAGATAGAGTCGGCACGGGGCTGGGGGGAAGCGGCGAGCGGCTGGTGCGGCCCCAGGGCTGGGGCTACTAGCCCCGGGGACACACACGGGGCTTGGCGGGCGCACGGGCGGCGCCAGGGACGCGGGGCTTTGGACAACCCCCCCCTCCCTCCCCAGGAGTTCCCCTGCAAAGGGAATGTTTGCTGGGCTGCAGCGGGTCAGGGCTTCCCTCGCCAATACACGTGCCCTGGCTGGTGCACAGCCAGAGGGGAGCTTAACATCTGCTTAATAGACACTCACCTGTCACAGCGGTGCGGATGTAGGAGTGCTCTGCAGGGCACAGCAGATCACAAACAGGGTAGAGCCAAGTCTCGGTTTCTCTTGACACGTGTGATGGATGGATGTGCATTGGGAGTGTTGCTGTGAGCCCCTGAAGTGGTTGGTTTTGATTTGTCTGTAACTAGGAAGAGGTTAGCTTAGCCAACTGCTGTTTCTCCTCAACAGTCAAGGTGTGTTACAGCCTTATCCTGGAAAGTGTCATGGCTAGCAACGCAGTAGATGATTAAAGAGATTTCCCTATAAAAAGCTTTTCTGTAGGGTAAGGTGTGCAGGGGGTTATGAAATGCACACCATTTAAATACACAGAAGCATGATGCAGGAGATGGGATAATGGGAGTTGGCTCATCAGTATGGGTAGTTGATGATTTTTAGAAATCTTCTTTAAAGAAATAATCACCATTCTGAAATCCCTTTACCCCTTCAGCAGTGACATTGAACATCCTGTGTAAATCTGTCGAGTTCTTGCACTCTCTTCCTGGATGGTTATATTTTTGTCATTGTCATCATCTTCCTTAGGTGATTCAAGTCACTCTAGATTGAAGGATGGAAAATGTAGTAATGATGATTGTTTTAACATCCAAGCAGGATGTTAAAACAGTCAGTGACACAGCTCTGAAACAATGAGTGGAGAAGCAGTGGGTAATAGGATGTTGCTCTAAGGAGCCGTTCCCCATCTCTTTTATTTGCAAGAATAAAATTAAGGCTTTTATATTTTCCCAGACCTTCCATTTTGATTCAAGATTGTATAACTCATTTTGTTTTGCTGCTTCTTCCCACAGAGTGATTTTTAGATATGAATTCTGAAATTTTTGCTGTTAATCTAATTGTGGATTTCTCCCTACTAACCCAATTTTCTTGTACAGCTGAATGAACTCGTGGTGGGAGACACCAATGGAAAGCTCTATGTTTACAAGAATGATGATAGCAAGCCCTGGGCTGTGCGATCTTGCCAAGGAATGGTCAGTTCTTGACAAATTTTCTAAATGGTTGGGTCTTTTCATGTATGTGCAGCCAGCTATCCTTGTCCTTTACCTAGGAATATGTAGGCTGGAAAGGAATGGCAGCCAGAACTGATTCTGATGTCTTTTGTGTAATTATTCAAGACCCCGCTTTTGCCTACAGCCCCTTGGGCTGGAAGCAATGAGCAAATTAATGGACAAACAGATTGGACATTATTAATTGGACATTAATGCACAAACATAGAAACTGGGTTTCTGTCCCACCTTTACCCTGCCCTGTGTGCTGTGGGGTTTGCCCCAGGGCTCTGGCCAGTTGTGTTTCTGTCCCTTGGCTCTGCTGTCTTTGTCCTTCACAAGGCTGTTAGGAGTTCAAAAGATTCCTTATGGGAGAGGAGGGGGTAGGGCAGAGGTGTATCCGAGGGTGCTGGGTTGGCTTGCCTTTTCTCATGGATGGCCTTGTTTTCTTTTGCAGCTCACATGTGTCCGTGTGGGAGATGTGTGCAATAAAGGAAAGGTGAGAGGAGCCAAACTCTTCACAGCTGTGTCTGTAGGGCATGTGGGAGGTGTTCAGGAGATTAGGGTCATGTCATGTGCTGAGTGTGGAGGAGGACAGATTGTAGGTGCTGTCTCTCCAGGGTCTGCCTTTGCTCATAGAGTTTTAGCACCACTGTTTTTAAACTGTTCCTCTGTTTATATATAACTGGTATTTTTCTGTGAGCCTTATGTGGGTTTTAGAGAGCAAGGAAATCCATCCTATCTTCAGAGAACACTTTTGATTTCCATGTGCCCTTGTGAGAGCACCACAAGGCTTTGGTGGTTTGAAGGTTACTCCATTTGCTCAGTGGCTTTTGCCTTTCTTGGGCTGATGTCTGCTGTGGGCCATGGTCCTTTTTCCACTTGGCTGTGTGCATTTAAGGTCATCTAAACAAGACTGAGACATGGAATAGTCTGGACTCCCAAGCAAATTCCACTGGGTCTACTATGACTCCTTTTGTTGGATTGCTGTTTCTGGGGGTTAAACCAGGACCAATGAGTCCAAAGGTCCCAGTTCAGGTACCCTGCCCGAAATACTGTAGCTGTTTTTCCTCTAGTGGGGAGCAGAGCTGACGTGGGCATTGAGAAAGCCACACATTGTTTGAAGATTGCACACATATCTGCTTGATACTATAGTCTGACAAAGATGAAGGAGTTTGGACCCTGCCGTAGCAGAGAAGTTCATATGCTGGCCAAAAACCTCCTGTTCTCTCTGTAGCAGTCACTGATCTTGATCGATCTACCCTTGTGTCTTCCTTTGCCCTTCTGCAGTTTCTAAAAGAGGAAGAAACAAAAGGTCTTTCTCTTCCGTTACAGAATTTTGTGGTGGCTGTGAGTGCAGAAGGCTGGTTTCATCTTTTTGACCTGACTTCTCTGAATTCAAAACACCCAGATGCTTCAGGCCACCATGAGTTGGCAGGGGCAGAAGAGCAGAAGCCAGTGTTCAAGCAGCACATTCCTGCCAACACCAAGGTCATGCTCATCAATGACATTGGTGAGCCACAGAGCTGGTGTGGGAATGCAGGGTGAAGGAGTTTGTGTGTGAGGCAGTGGGAAGAGAAGGTGGGGGGGACATGCAGATGGAAATTACTGTCTTGCTGAAGCTGACACTCCAACAAACCACAGCCAAGTCATGGAAGGGAGAAACAAGAACTTCAGAATTTTTCTGAAGTGCAAGCTTTCATTATGGTTGGGGTCCTCAGGGATGCTAACTATAGAAACCAGCAGAGTGGTTTCTGCATTTTTGGGCTCTTAGGGCTTGAGAGAGTCCAGCTGTCTTTTGCTCTTCCCTGCAGATGGAGATGGAAAGTGTGAGTTGGTTGTGGGTTACACTGACAGGGTGGTCCGTGCCTTCCGCTGGGAGGACTCATCAGAGAATCCAGACCATGTCTCTGGGCAGTTGATCCTGTTGAAGAAATGGCTTCTAGAAGGTCAGGTAAGGAAAAAGGATGTTCAGAGCAGTACTTGTCATACAGTCTTCGAGAGGTGGCTTTTTCAAGAGAAGAAGCAGAGAATCTCAGTCCTATGAATAAAACAATTGTCATGTCGATCGATGACTTGAGAGGAGATTTGCCCAGTGATTTTTCTGTACAGCTGGTAGTTGGTCTGAGAAGCAGGTGCTCTTGCCCCATGGGACAGCATTAGTGGGAAGTACCAGTGTTGTTTTAAAGTGGCTTTTGGTAGGGAACCAACCTTTTACTGAACTTGGATGTTTTGCTTCCAGCTGAATTTGTTCAGCTGCTGCTCAGCTCTGTCAGAGGATTTGCCATATTCAAATTTAGTTGCAGGGAGCACTGTAAACCTTTTGGAGTTCTTGACTCTATCCATGTTTTTCCTCTGCCACTGTAGGTGGACAGCCTATCTGTGAACCCAGGCCCTGATGGGTCACCAGAGCTGATGGTGTCACAGCCAGGCTGTGGCTATGCCATCCTGCTGTGCACCTGGGACACGGAGCAGCGGGACACAGCCGCGGGAAGGGACGGATCTGCGCCGAGCAGGTGAGGGTGTTCCTGCAGGGGTACATGAGCACATGCCACTGTGGATGCCTGTTAAAAGGGAGTGCCACCATGTCACTCTTGCAAAGCAAGGGGTCCTGTCACTGTCCTTGCTTCAGTGACCTGCTGTGCTGCTGGCACCTCATCACTTAAGCCCACCTACACCCGAGCTTCCATGAACACTCTTTATGTCTCTGTCACAAAGATGAATACTGCTGCTTTCCTTGTATCCCACTCTCTTCTTGAACTGGGCAAGGAGAGTGGCAAAACCAACTCTCTGAGGGTTCCTCACTACTGGGAGCTAAGGTAGAGAAATGAGTGACCTAGATTTCCAGAGAAAGGTCATCAGATTGCAGGTTAGCAGCTGAGAGACTGGGCCAAACCAAATACATCTGAAGCCCAGCATAAGACTGGGCTCATTCTCTTGTTTTCTGCAGATGAGGCAATTAGAAGTTTTCCTAATGAGACTCCTGGCAGCCAGTGCTGTAAATCACAACCACAGCAACCAGGATGAGCAGTGAGGTGCTTATTACTGTCCTGGTGCTGGAAGGACTCTGGTGGGGAATTTGGGTGCTTCTGTGGTGTTCTGTGAGACTTCAAGGCAGACACAAAAAACTGCAGCAGGAGGGGACCTAGACAAGTTTCCTTGATCTCTTAGAGAACTTAGTGGAATGGTACCCTGTTAGCCAGAAGCCAGGCCCAGATATAGTCTCTCACCAACCTGTTCAGTCTGGGCAGATATTTTGTGAGAGAAAAGCAGCCAGGCTTTTGTAACAGTCATGACAAAAACTGTCCTTTTATTCCTTCATTGGAATACAGGCCTTACTGACTTTTTTTTTTTTAGCTTCTGTTTTTTATGCATCAAATCATACTGGGTTTCTGTTTTTAAAAATTGGTACTTTTTTAATACCTGGGGTGGCATGCGTCTTCTTCCTTTACCATTAAAGAGCTCAGCCTGTTCACAAACTCTGTCACTGTCTGGATTTGTAGAACTTTGGAATACACTGCTCCTGAAATTGTTCTGAGATAGTCCCAGGTGTGGTTCCCTAACTTTTCTCTGTTGTCTTTCTCTTTTCCCCAGTGAGGCCCCTGTTCGAGATGTGATTCTACACCAAACATCTGGGCGGATTCACAACAAGAATGTCTCCACTCATCTGATTGGTAGCATTGCCCGAGGTGAGAGATCAGCAGCTTGGGGTCTCCAGCCCAGCAGTTGCCCCTGATGGTTTTTCAGCACAGAATGAAATCAGATTTCCTGTGGTGGAAAAAAAACTGAAAGGCTGCTGCAAGAACACAGGGATCTCAGTTTCTCTGAGCCAGCTCCCAGAGAAAGACAGTTGGATATTTCTATGTGAGCTTTTTATAGCCTTTGTCCTTCCCTAGGTAGCCCTTATGTTTCACTCTGCACAAGAGTTTTTCCGCAGCCTCTGCTGACCTGCATTTAGTTGGTTTGAATGGCTGCCATGCCATGCTCCTACAGATGTCCTTGATCCTTGCTTCTGCATGGCTGCAGCTTATGCCTCCTTCTTAATCCCTAGATGCATCTCTTCCTTCCCACAGCCTCATCTTCGTTCTTGCTTCTCAGCATTTGAATCTCAATTCCTGGTGGCTCTGTGCTGCTCCTCCTCCTCCTGTGCAGCCCCAACCTCTCCACAGCTGCTTCCATATTTAATCTGTATTATTGTCCTCTTTTTCCACTGTGTTGTGTTCATGTCTTGTATCTAAAATCTGCACAGCTGCCAGCTTCTCTCAGCCCTGACACACTACTCTTGTGTCCAAACTCTTCTTGCATGCTACCACTGCTTCCCTCCTGTAACTCCTTGTTCTCTGACCTGTGCCTGGTGCACCTGCTGGGCCCTCCTTTGGTACCTATGGAGAATAAGCTTCCACTCTCCTTTGGAGTGTGTGGGCATAATAGAAGGCAGAAAACTCCCAGCCGAGATCACTTTCTCTTGTATTGCTCTGCCCAAGTATTGCCTCCTGCAGCGGTGGCTGAGAATGATTCAGCCTGTCTAGTGTAATTAGAGGTTGTGGACAAGAGCAATCCACTGAACCCCACCCTCTTCCCATTCCTCAGAGGACCTTTCCTGCCCAGTTCCTAAGCTTGTTATGTTTTCAGCATCTCTGATGCTGCTGTGAGCAACATGGTCAACAGAGCATGAAATCAATTATTTCACTGCATATGAAGTCTTGCATCTATTGAGAGATGTCTCTGAAAAATGAAGGCACACAGAATAAGGGATGAAGAGCAGACTGTAAAAAATCCCATTGATGCTGGACCGTCAATAAAGGAACAGCTGAAGAGTGCCATGCTGACCAGTTTCCAAGGGGGGACACAGCAGATCTCTTGGATCAGAGCCTGTCTGGGTTCTTATCACTAGGTGCAGTTAAGCACCCAAGCAGCTGGCTTTGCTTTAGGCTGATCTGCAGAAACGGGGTTGTTTGCAGCCTGGGAGTGTGCAGGGGGTTGTAGCTTAGAGCTACAGTGTCTACAGGCACTGGAGATAGGCTCGGGTTGTGAACCGACTCTGGGGAAACTGCCTGCTTGCTTTCAGCTCTTCTGGCTTGCCCCTGACTGCCAGGTTTCCTGAGTTCCTCCTCGGGGAGCCAGTGCCTCTCTTACTTTGTTAGTGGAAGGGTTAAATGCAGCTTTAGTTGAATACAGCTCCAGTCCTCGCTCTGAGAGTGTCATATTTTTAAAACTTGACCTTGCATGTCTTTTCTTTTTTTAGTAGCTAGGTAGAGAGTTTACTGAAGGGCTGAAACAGCCTGGTGGTCAGGGGACTCTCCTCTTCTGATTTAATTAGTGACATTTGTCACTGCTGTCCTGCACACAACTGGGCAAGGAAAGGAGGCAATTTGGATCTTTTTTATTGTTTTCAGAAGAGGGAGGGGATGATGTTTACAAAATGGCATAAACACCAGTAATTTTCTTTTGCCCTTACAGGCTCCAGTGAGAATAATGGCTCAGGTCTCTTTGCCCTCTGTACTCTGGATGGTAAGTCCTGCCACTGTCCTGGAGGAAGACCTGTGGGGCAGCCAAGGCCTGTCACTAATTCAAAGCAGAGATCCAGGGGCTCAGTGCTTTTGATTTTTAAAAGAAAGGGAAGCTGGGCTTCAGAAACCCTTCAAGGGTCAGGCAAGAGAGTTTGATTCCAAGACTCCTTCTGCTGACATATTTTATATGAAGGCACAGAGGGCACTGTGAGGATAGATGCTTGTTTATGTTCCACTCTCTCATGGCCAGTGCCCCCTACCCAGTACTGCCACAGTATATCTGGACTATAGGAGCCTGGTAGGTGGAGTCAAGTGTCCGGTATGGATTTAGCAGCCAAGTCCATACCTGTGCTATTAGCAGCTAGCTCTCAGCAACCCTGAGTGTTGAAGGAGTACAGCCTAGCATTAGCAAACATCTTGCTCTTTTATTGTTTTCAAAACAGTTGTTTGTTTCTTTCTTCAGGAACACTGAAACTGATGGAGGGAGCAGACAAGCTGCTCTGGTCTGTTCAGGTTGATCACCAGCTCTTTGCTCTGGAAAAGCTGGATGTTACAGTGAGTATCTGAGCAAGGCTGGGAGAGATGAAGACAAAAACTCAGCATGGCTTTGTGTATGTGAACTTAGGAAGGGCAGAAGGAGTATGACTCAGTTGGAAAAGGCTGGGATTATCTCAGGACGACACAGAGTATTCTGGCTGTAGCAGTACATTCTGCACTCAGGTCAGTCTACCCAGCTGCAAGAGGTTGAGCTGTGTCAGCCTGTTAGACCCAGCATCCATTCATCCATTCGTAAACTTTTGTCCCCGAGCTGTTCTTCAATCCTACTGCAAAGCTGAATGGTTTTGCTCTCTGCTAACACCCCGATTGTCTAAAAGCTCTTACAGTATGTAAGGATTGCCATATAGAAGAGAGATGAGCTCCAAGTGCAAAATATCTAGATGAGATGTCCAGAAGTGACATCTAGACATTAGTGTTGTGTCTCTGAACCAGCAAGAAAGATTCTTGACTGTCCTGGGAGTTGGTGATACCTGTGTAATATGCAGTCCTCTGGTTCCTGCAGGGCAATGGGCACGAGGAGGTGATTGCCTGTGCGTGGGATGGCCAGACATACATCATCGACCACAATCGGACTGTGGCCAGATTCCAAGCAGATGAGAATGTCAGTGCCTTCTGTGCAGGTGGGAAGCCTGACTGCAAAGCCAGCCCTCATAGCATTTTCCCCTCAAAGCTACTGCTCCCATCTAGGAGACCCAGAATCCTTTGTCTGCCTGCAGTGGGGAATAATTTCCCTGTGTGCATGTTGCAGAAGGCCCAGCTAGTCTTTCCTCTGGTGGCATCTGGGAAAACTAATGGTAAGAGAAAGTGATGCTGAGGCTTGTCTATGGTGGCTTGGGGTTTTTTTCTTGTCCCTTTGGACCACTGTCCAACAGTGGTCTCTTGTCCTCCACACTGCTTTTTTTAATTTGCAGACTTCTTAATTGTTCTTAAGTGGAGATAAGGAGTCCATGGAGCCAGTCTGAATTTTGGCTCTGCTCAATCCCTTCTCTCAGACCTGCAAGAAGCAGCTTGCAAATCCCCCAAGCTTCATGTGGTTCAGAGACAGCTTCTTGGATTGTCTCAAAGGCACTTTGTATAGCCAGGCCCATATCTCTGCCCAGGTGCTTGTTGTTTTCTGTAACAGCTTGGTACCTCCTCGTGAAATGTCAATTATTTGCTTTCTCTTTCCTTTTGGAGGTAGTCAGATCTCCACACTTCTGCTTTCTGCAGGCCTCTATGCATGTAAAGAAGGGAGCAACAGTCCCTGCCTTGTTTATGTCAGCTTCAGCCAGAAGATCTACATCTACTGGGATGTGCAGCTGGAGAGAATGGAGTCCACCAACCTGTTGAAAATCCTGGATGGTGACCCAGAGTTTGAAAGTCTCCTGGAGCAGCTGGATGTAGGTGAGTTCAGAAAGAGTGGAGGATGTACAAAAAGAAAGAGAGGATGAGATGGCAGATGATGTGCTGGAAACCAGAGTATTTCTTGAGGAAGAGGCTTTCACACTGCCTGGTGAGAATGCCTAACAACCGGTTTTCTCTCTTTTCCTTAGACAAAAACGATGTTTCTGCTGTCAGAAACTTGATTCACAAAACACTCTATTTTCCTGAGAAATACCATCTCAGCAGCCCCTCGCAGGATCCTTCTGGAACAGATTCTTCTGCCCACTGCAGTGGCATCCAGGATCCCCTGTAACAAGAAGGCTGACATCTTTAATGCCAGCAGAAGCTCTTCTGCAGCCGGAATTGGGCATCTGATGAAGATGACTGTTCTTTCCCTATCTGGTGGAAACTTCCAAACAGGAAAGGGTCTACAGGCTGGGAAGGGATGTTCTTGGCTATAAGTTTGTCTGTATGTGGCAGGATGGTTTGCCTTTAGATGAGGCAGCTACAAGAACAGAAAGGGCCAAGGATCCTGCACTTAGGCCTTCTGTTGCCAGTTTCCATATTCCTCGCTAACTAAAGTGCTCCACTGGTCACTGTGAAGGAGCAGTGAAGTCACAGATGAAGAGAACAGCTAAGCCAAGTCCTCCATTTTGACCTATTCTTACAAGTACTTCAGTGAATACTTTTCAGTTCTTAGCAGGATCACAGTGCAGGAATTGGAGATGGAGGAACTGAAGGTGCAGGCATGGGCCTTCTCTACCACTTAGCTGTATTTAAAGTAGAGCCATGCATTGTTTGTCTTTGCTTTGCTGCTGCTCTTCTACCAAGCAGTTTCTCACAAATTGCCTGTTCTGAGTAGCTGGAGACATGCACAACTTGCACTAATAAGGTGTGGAGAGATAGCAGCTCCAGCAAACCCAGCTCTAGTCAAGAGTCTTTGCTTGTCTCCATCTTCTTGGGCAGGGTGATCCCAGAGAAGGCTGTGACTTAACAAAGCAGCTGTGAAGCAGTCAGTAAGACCAGTCTGACTTAACTGTGGATCTGTGGTGCTATGAGAGCTTGGCCATCCCACAATAAGCAGTGGAAATGCCACTCTTGTGTCTTGTTGTGGAGAGCGTCATGCTTTGAGTCCTGCAGAACTGAAAGAGGTGGGTTGGAAGTGATGTTCCACGGGCTGGCATGAGGAGTCTGGTAAAGGGGAGCTCATTTGCAAAAGCCTAGGCAAGAACTTTCCACATGCTGTTGTTACTGTGCTTTTCCCTCTCTTAGCTTGTCTCTTTCCTAACTCAGCTTGTTAGGAAAGGGGCAGCATGCTCACCTGCTGGCTTGCATTGATTATCCCCTCTCACTTGTGTGATGTTTTATTGGACACGTGTGATGGATGGAGCTGTCCCTTTGCCCTTCCAGCAGCCTGAGTCACAGCAAATACAATTCAGTGATCTGGAGCAAGTGGCAGCATTTAAAGATCCTGCAGGCAGTTGAAAACCTGCTGTGCTTTACTCTGCAAAATACCCAAGGGCAGCCCTAACTGGGAGAAAATGCTTTGTATACAGAAAAGGAGTGTCTTGCCCTTGGGTGAAAGTGACTATTGCTGAAGCAGCCCTGTGTGGTAGAAGGGCAGGATCTTTATATAATAAGGCTTAGCTGTTCTTTGCAGTTTCCCTCTGTAGATTTATGTAAGCTTTTCAGAGGACAGTGCTGTCCTCTGCCTTTGGTAGCAGTGGAAGTTGGAGCTTGGAGCAATGAAATGGTGTGACCTGCTCTGTACCTGCTAGCTTGCTTCTCAGGCCACTGTATCTTCTGACTCTCTAACTGCAGTAGAAGTTTCTCTCCATTTTAATGGCCTTGCTGAGAAGCATTTTTAAATGTTCTCCTAAGTGCTTGTGTAAAACTGGACCCTTCAGGCAGGACCTTTCAAGTAATAATAAAGCTTATTAACAGTGGTGTTGAGAGCAGCAAGGCTGGAGTCTGTGCGCTGTGGAGAGCTAATACCACAGGGACCATTTACTCGTGGGCTAAAGCAAAGAGTTTGTCTTGAAGCTATTCGGACCTAGACTGTAACCTCAACACATTGTCAGCTCTTGTGACACTGAGATGTGCAGCCACCCATCCCAACAGGAATCATCACCATTGCTTCTGGCAAATAGGGCCTGGCAGGGAAACAGGATGGCCTACACTTGTAACAGAACAACTAAGTGCTGTCTGTCCATGCCAAATATAAACCTTTATTAGCAACACCAAATATAAACCTTTATTAGCAGCACAAGCACAAGGGGTGTACAAATGGGTGCATATGGCTGGAACTGTTTTATGCAAAACAAACTTTGCTGTACAGGTTGAATGATTTCCAAGAAAGGAAGGTCAAACTGTTGGACTGTTAATTGTTGAGAAAGAATGGGAAACGGTTGCTGAGGAAGAGATGACATTTTTCTAAGAGCCATCTTTAAAAGAAAACAGGGCAAAAGCCTTGCAAATATTGTGCACCCCAACCCTCTTTTGCTGGCCTGAGGATAAAATTGCTGTGCAAGCCCAGGCAATGCACACTATGAAAAGCAGAGGTGAGAAAATACAGACTCTACAAAAACATCTGTTCCCCAAAACTTTTCAGCTCTTAAAAACCATTGGAGAGGAAAAATACTAACATTTGAGGGCTTCCCCTGACAGTTTTATATTGCATGCAGCACATAATAACTTGCAGATGCATTTTGCTCCTGTGCCTCTTGTGCACAAGACAAAATGAAAAGTGTCTACAGAAGAATTAACTGAACATCTGTACCATTCCTTGGCCAAAAGATGGCTTTCCTTAGTTTTTCCTGCCTTGAACTCCTAAGTGCCAAATACTTCTTGAAGTCTGTTGTTCAGGCTACTTCCACTGGCAACAGTTTTTCTGTGAAGTGTCCATCTTCTCAGGAAATGAGCCACTTAAGGCCCTGTCTCTGGAGCGATGGAGTTACATTTTACTTTCTTTGTAACTAATTGTCTCTTTGTCCTTGCCAGCCAACACAAGCCACAGAGTTGGAATTAGAAGTGGTTCCTTCCCACACAGCAGAAAATGTTTGCTGTATCCTACTCTAGCAGATTGGCAAAACTTGCTGGTGCTGGGAAACTTTTCAACAGGGCAGCATTTGCAGGACACCTTTGTATGTCCCAGTGCCAGCACACAGCAAGTGAGGAGTCTGACAGTATTCTCAGGCACTGGGGGTATTTGCAGATAAATGATTCATGGCTTTGGTTCTGATGCTCAATTTACTAGCAAAACAATAAAGGGAGAGGGTTGCCTTATTTTCCTGAGACATAATAAACCTGCTCTCCATCCCTGCCCTCATTTTTATGATCTTTCTGCTATAATTTAGTTATTTCTGTAACTCTTCAGGTGTATCCTGGCATGTGCCAGTGGAGTCTCTTGAAAAGAGGATTGAATGCAAATGTACGTATGTGGCTCAATGGTCTTCAATGCCATAGCTCACCTGCTGGGAGTGAAAGAAGGAGCAAGCCTCTGGGAATATGGATCCTGCAGCTCCCATTCTGTTCAAAACCAAGTGACCCCAAGCTCCTGGAAGTGGTCCTGATTATGGCTTTGGCAGAGTGCATGTTCTCAGGAAGGACAGAAGTCCTTCTCCTCACCCTGAGCATATTGCACACTGTTCCAGAGATTTGCCATGGCAGGTGTTTCCCTGCAGACTTTGCCACAACTGCTGTGCCCACTCTATTAGAAAGCAGCCCTGATAGGAGCTGAGCACCGAGGTGGTTCAGAGAGATTATCCCTAAAATAATAACATTCCATTTTTTTGTATTGAAGGGAAAGGCCTCATCATGAGGAAGCCAGTGTTGGACACGTGCTGGATGTGCAATGTCCTGCTCTGAGCTGGCAGTTTGTACTGAACTTCTGCTTTCTGTATGAAAGTGTTAGCATTTTTTGATCTTCAGTGAAAAAGACCTTTAGATTATTCCTTTGTTCCCTTTATCTCCCAGAAGCAATAGAGATGACTGGAATTGGGAGTAGGGAAGTGTATCTGTATAATAGGCTTTTCCAAGAGAAACTACAATTAAGACAGTCTTCAGCCTTGCAAACCCACTCAAAAATTACTCACTGTGCTTCCCAGTATTGTAAGACGTAAAAATTACCATGTTTGTAGATGGGAGTTGTGTTGGCTTCTTTTAGATGTTATAAGTCCTATTTTACAATCACATATTAAAGCCAAGACTTCCTTCTTTCACAATGGAGGCTGTGCTTCCGATGTAATGACATTTGGAGAAAGGAAAATGTTTGTGGGCTAGAATTCAGAATACACATGTCAAATGCAGTAACAGTGTGTTGTTTTATGCCAAGTAACTTGGGGAGATGAAAACCCACCAGGGGCTATGTTGGTGAGGAAAGCAGGTACTGACCCTGCAGGATTAGACTGTGATTTAGTGAATGGGTTGAAGTGAGGTGTCTGCCATGGCATCATTACCTGCAGTTCTCATTTGGTCATATAAATGGGTTTTTTTCTGGAAGTTCTGCCTGCAGCAAAGTTTGATGGGGTGGTTCCAAGATAACTGTTGGCAACAGATTCTTCAATGTCTGGACAAAAGAGACTTCTACTGAGTGGATCTGTGTGTCCAACTGAAGGAGGAAGGTGAGGAGCATGTCTTCTGCCCTGGAGCTGATTTCAGAGCTGCAAAAAGAACTCACACTGATTTAGTGCTTTCTTGGAAACATCCTCTCTGTGACTGAGAATTTATACATGCAGTTGTTTACAACAAAGAGAAAAGGCTGGCAAGATTGTGGCACAATGTGGGAACATATTAGCAACCAGGGTACAAGGCAAGTGTTAAAAGGATTCTCTAAAAAGGAAAGAATTCCTTTTTGAAGGAAATTTGTCACTTACCAGTGTGAGCAGAAGGAGAGGAGGATGCAAAGAAGGAATCACTAAGCAGAGAAAAGAGGAATAGATAGGGCTGGACATTTTCACCTAGTGTAGCATGTTAATTCAAAGATGAGCCTGAAGTGTTAGTGGTTTAGGATATGAGGCATGTGAACCACAGAAAGGCTTCAGAAAGGCTGGAGGATGTTCTGAATGTGAGCAAAAGCAGTTATTCCAAGATAGACATGTAGGAACAGCACTTGGTGAATTCCAGCAGCGGCTAGTGTGCAGTATCTGCAGGGCTGCAAGTGACAGGCAGTAGTCAAAACAGAATTGTCATGGCAGTTTTCTGTAGGATACCATCCAACACTCCTTTTAAATCATGGGAAAGATTCCTGTTGGCTTCAGTCTGAAGGCTCCTACTCACCTACACCCTTGCCCTAGCCAGGACCCAGCTGCAAAACTGACACCGGGCACTGCTCTCATGAGGAAGTGGCCAGGACTTAGAGCTGTTGGTGGCCCTCCCCTTCCCATGCATTTGTGGGCATCAGCAAAGCCCAGCAAAAGCTGTCAGACACTCTGGAAGGCGGCAGAGACCTGCCTGGGCATCAGCAAAGCCCTATGGTGATCCCACAGGGAAGCAGGGCCCCATATGGGCTTTGCAAAGCCTGGCAAAAGCCCTGAGACACTCTGAAAGGCAGCAGGGCAAAGCAAAACTCAGCAAAAGCCCCAGGGCACTCTGGAGGGAAGCAAAGCCCCTTGTGGGAATGACAAAAGCCATCAGATAGGGTTAAGTGGTTGTGGTTAGGTGTAGCGTTAGGGATATGTTTGGAGTTGGGGTTAGGTTTTGTTATATGGTTTGGGGTTTAGAGTTAGGCGTTAGGTTTAGGCCTTGGAGTTTGGGTTTAGAGGCCTTTAGAGTTTAGGGTTGGGGATTATGGTTAGCTTTTGGGATTAGGGTTTATAGTTAATGTCTTTATGCTTAGGTTTCTGTCTTGGGTTTAAAGTCACATGGTAAATGTTGGGGTTATGATGTTAAATTTAGGGGGTTATTTTTAATGTTATGTTTTATAGTTAGGAGATCAAGATTTGATTTAGGTGTTAAAATTAGCATTAAGTTTTAGAGTTTGTTTTAGGTGTTAAATTTAGGATTGGGATTTAGTGCCTTACATCTTAGATTTAGGGTCATTGTTAGGGTTTATTGTTTGGGTTAGGGCCAAAGTCAGCTTTTGGGTTGTGATTTAGAGGGTTTTTTTAATGGATCATAGAAATTAATAAGATTTGTAATGGACATGGTATCTCTATGTATAGATTATTTGCCCTTTTTCTACATGCTGTTTTTAGAGGGCAGTGAGAGTTGGAAACTGGGTGAGTTAATGCATATAGCAACAGGTGTTTCATCTATCACAAGCAGGATTTTGTCAGCAGAATTGGCCCAGGCACCACATAGACTGCAGCTAGAATACAAGATGGTTTAGTACAAGTGTGAGCTATCTAGACTCCTTGAGAGAGATTTGAGAAGCCAGTCAGGCATGCAAGTGATACAAATCCAGGAGGAATTACTGCTACTTTGGAAGACAGGCTCATTGAGCAGGCATGTTTTCCTGACTGTATGAGAGAACCATTGGTGTCACTCAAGAGATTCATGGAAAGCAGTTCATGCAGCCAGAAATAGATGCACAAGTAGAAGAGTGGCAGAGAAGTCAAGGAATGTATCAGAAGCTGCAAGATATGATGACTAACAGTAAAAGTCTGCTGCTCCTTGTAGGAGCAGCAGATGCCAGTCACGCCAACTATTCGCTGGTAAGTGAATCCCAAATCATATCAGCCAGGCTTTACTCTGATGTGTTAAACTACAGCATACAGCTGTAGAGAAAAGAAGTAACAAAAAAAAAAAAAAAAAAAAAAAAAAAAAAAAAAAAAAAAAAAAAAAAAAAAGCAAAAATGCATATACACTTGTTTTTGAGAAGCACAACAGGGACAATGACCAGTTTGATAGGAAAGGAAGAGAGTCAGGGGTGTTTAATCCAGGAAAATAGGTAAAATGGGGTTGTCATAGCATTTTAAAGGTGGATAAAGGTATATTTTGCAGTTTGGATAGTGAATCAGTAGCCATGAGGTATGGAACAAGCCCTGATCTAGTGCATTTTTCCTAGAGCTAGTTAAGAATAGATGATACATTTTTAACACAGCTACGCTTTAGTATGGAAATTAAAAAGAAAAGAAAGAAATTAAATAAACCCAATTTTTAAGTGACTTAATAATCACCTTTAACATTTCAGATGAGTTCACAGCTCTCTAACCTGAGCTGATACTACAAATTCTCATTTTGTGCAAGAGAAGCAAAGTTGATGGGCTGTGTGATGCCAGGACTCAAGGCTGATGATGTGTCTGTGTTTAATCACTGGATTTCAAGTTGGAAGAAAGGAGCTGACAGGGCAGAAGACTTGGTGCTGTAATTCATTGCAGCATTTAAACTGAGTGGCGGCAGAGGAAAGAGGGATGCAGCTCTAGCAGCTGGAGTGCAGAGAGGAGTGGCCTGGCCAGAAAAACAGGGTTTGCAAATCTGGTTACAGGGTATACACCAAGAGATGGTAAGCATTGCCATTCATATAATATAGCTTAGTGCCCAGAGATGCAATGGCAAAGCCCAAGCCCCTGTCAGTGCTTTAGGCATCTGCACTCAACATTTCTGCGAAGGTTTCTTAGAACTGAGAACTCTAAAACTGTTTTTGCCATCTTTCCCAATAAAATACTTCTGTTCTGCTCTGAGCCAGCAAAAAGCAGCAAAATCCAGCTTCCCAGAGTACAGGGAAAGGGAAACAGAGCCTTCTGACAAAGAAACAGAACTGGTGTATGCTGGCATTGAGACAACGAGAAGGGAAACATTTGTGGTAATCTTTGGAGGTCTTTGAAGAAAACGCTGTTCTCCTATCAATAGAACAACTGGAGATTGTTCATAGAGACTCTCATGTGAGCAGAGTGTGTTGTAAAGTCATTAAAGGGGAAGCATAAATTTATCACAGAACCAGAAATTGGAGTGACTAGGGCCAAATAGCAGAAAAAGAATGAAATGCCCACTCGGTACATCAGGACAAGCAAGAGGGTTCACTGAAAGGAGAGATATCTCAAGTTGAGGCACTCCCAGTGACAGCTTCCAGCACCCACTTGCCTTTTTCTCACTCCCCATTGAATGCCTCAGCCTAGAACTCAGCAAGGTTAGGGGCATGGGAGCCTCACCCTCATCTCTCTCTCATGGCAGCAAGTCTCCAGACATGGGGAATGTAGCCAGTCACTGACCAGGCTCTTCAGAGGCATGTAGAAAAGGCAGCTCCTCACTCAGTGCTTTAAATCTCAGGACTCCTTCCTCCAAGTCGATGCAACACTAAAGAAGGAGAGAGACAGTTATTTGCTGGACATTTCAGATAGCAAATCTCATGATGTCTATGACCAGGGAGAACCTGTAACACCTCTCTGGATTTGTAGAGACCTTACAGTTTTCTGTCCCTGTCCCACATGCTGCCTCCTTGCTCCAGTTCCATGTAGTGGGGTTCATCTCCAAACCCTTCACACATTTCCCTCCCTTCTTCCTCTGACCCTCTCTTGAGCTGATGTCCTCACATCACTCAGCCATTCAACCCATTGTTTTTCCTGTTTTATGAGCCTGGCATGTGGCCACAAACGTGTGGCAGGCAGGAGCCAGCTTGCTGCAGCCATATCCTGAGCCACTCAGGAGCCAGGCTCAGCAGAGCACTGACCCTGAGCCAAGCTGACAAAAAGACCGTTTCCACTCATGGCCAGCAAATATTGGACACTGAGTGTGATCATGGAGCTGCATTTGGCTTAAAGCAAGGGCACAGCTTGTTCTCATCTGCCTTCAAAGGGCAGCACAGGTCCAACTCGTGCCTTTTCTTGTCTCCTCTTCAGTTTCCTCTTGCTGCTTGCAGCTTGTACAGTCAGGAATACAGAGAAGGGGAGATGTGATAGTATCCTACTGAGTGCTTTCTTTCTTAAAACCTTTGAGAAGGACTGGAAAGGAATCAGTGACTCAGAGCATACTGCACCCAGTCAGGCAGCTGTGCGACAAGCGTTGCCCTGAGAGACCAGGACATTAAGTAATTCTGATGCTTACAACAACCAGATCTTGGAGAGCTTCCTGAGAGGAGCCCTGCAATAAGGAAGGAGCTGTTCCTTACCTTGAGAGCCAACAGAGTCTGAAGGCCAATGCAAAACTCCAGCATTTCATCATCTGAGAAGAGAGAAGAGACTTATCAGACTTTAGAGTATGTAATATTGCCTCATTAAAGAAAGTGTGTCTCTCCTATAAATGGATATGAAATACAAGAACATCTGATTCATAAATTTTTATGAATCAATATAAAGGAGATAAAAAATAACAAGGAAAAGGATGAGTTAAACACACCAACATTAACAAGCAGATGGTAGCAGTGACAATAATAAATCTCTCTTTTCTGCCACTCACTCATGATTCTTTAAAGGGGCTATTTAGGCACAGTCCTGAAGATGTCAAAATGAACTTTGCAGCTGATAAGAGAAGGAAACCATGATTATCATGACTACTGTGAGTTAAATTTGAGGGAGTTTGTATGATTGTTTGAAATTTAATATATCAGAAGGGGCTTGTGAGATCCCATGAAACTTACTATGGGCTGTGTAAGGGAAGGACAAAAGGCAGAAGGCAAGCAGCAGGGTGAATCAGGGGAGAACAAGCATGGAAAAATGGAGAGGAGAGGGGATATGGGTCACATGCAAGTAGGCTATTGGTTCAGTTGTCTGACCAAAGCCTGCACCTAATGGCTGCAGTCTAGCCGATCTTATGAAATAATTTTATTAAGGTTTTTTTTTTTTTTTCCATGTAACTTGTCTGTCCTACTCGTAACTGCTGCAAGTCTTCAGTGTCAGCAAACATAGAAGATGCCAGGGGTTAAAGCTAAAGAGGAATTCCCAGGTCCTGGAGTCTGCAGGAATCAGCAGCCACTTGTAATGTCATTAACACTTCTACTTGCCCTGTAACCAGAGGCTGTAATTTATAATTTATTTATAATCACATAAGTGAGAGTACTGTGTGCACAGGGAGATGTAAGACACAGGTGTAGCAATTCTGCTCCTTCCAGGCAGCCATTTCCATGTTCCAACTAAATGGGGTAAATTCACCTGTGCTGGTACTAATACAGATTCCCCGTGAAGGGCAAGAACAAGCAGAGTGGAAACCAGGAAAGAAGAGCAAGCTGGAGTGTGTAAGAGGAGGAAGCTCTTTCTAGATAACTTAGAAATGTGGGAAGAATGTACATGAGAAGAGGGAGCAGGGGAGGCCTTGGGAGATGAGCAGGACTCATCAAAGATGGGGAAACAGATTAAAACAAGAAGGTCAAGCTGGAAGACTAATAGGGAGAAAGAACAGGGTTAAAAAGACAACCACGTTGTTTTCAGCATATGCACAGCTTGATGTAAGTGCAGAACATGCAGCCTTTCTGCCATTTTCTGGGCCTGCCTTGTCTCCTATGGCTGCTTCCTTCAAAGGGTCCTGCTTCAGGACACTGAAGGAGGCTCAGCACTCTGGGGCTTCCAGGTTCTTTCAGGGTGCTCCCTGCAGTAGAGGCAGAGGAGCACACAGAGAAGTACTCTAGGAAATAAGCTGTACCCTCTGTTACTTTCTCTGATGACTTCCAGCCAGCCAGAGATACAAGTGCCCAGTCCATAGGAGAACATAAGGCACCAGAGGATTAATCAAGCCATCTGCAGAATTTTATGAAAAGTCCATTTTAGAATTGAAATGAGAATTTTTCACATCCTTAATTAAGACTGGAGAAGCACCTAATTTCTCCCTACTTTCAATGTCTTCTGTCTTCTCTGTACTCTAACTATGTCCTTTGCCTTTGGTTACATTGAGGGTATTCACTGTGTATGGTGATGTTGGCCTGCAGTGGAGGTGGCCACATCACCAACCTTCCACCATGTTATGCTTTTTCCAAAGGTCCTTTAAATGCCCTTGGCTGGGCAAGAGGGACACAGGAGAAACAAGGGAGAGGAGGGGCTGGCACTCTCACCTACAACCAGTGCTGAGCACAGCACTGTCTCCTGGCCAAATTGCAATTCCAAATGTTCTACTCGGCCAACAGCGCTGGGGATGGGAAGAGAGAGGTCTCCACAGTCCATGGCAGACACTTCTTCCAGCCTGTGGGACACAAGAGGTGTTACTGCCTCAAGAGGAGGAAGAGGAGGAAAACCAGGACTTCTCACTGATGGCAGTTCTTCTGGGTCTCGCTGGGAACAGGCCCACAAGAGGGGGAATCTCTTTCATACCGTATGTCTGGAGGCAGATTCAACCAGCAAAACCTCAGCACCAGCCACCAGCTGGGCAGCTTTGCAGTACATGCAAACAGAATTGCACAGCTTTGTCTCAGAGTCTGGGGTCTGCACACACCTTTGCCAGTGCTCTAATGCCTTTCTCTGTAGCCCACCCTCTGCATCTTCCCCACAATAGCCATGTGCACATGCAGAACTGCCAGTCATTATCACTGGGGCTGGGAATCCAGAGTGCCTGGGTTCTTGCCATGTTTTTTCCTTTAGCCATCCCTCCTTTTATACTGTGCAAAGACTTACCCCAGCTGGTTTAAACACCTCTTGGAGATGAGGTTTGGTAGACACCCAGTGTTAACAGTCGCTTTCAATACCTGACCTTGGCACTAGAAAAAACAACAGATAATTACTGTAGGCTCAAAATCAGCATATTCTCCCCTCCAACTGTGTGACTTGGACTTTCTGAACAACATAGCCAAGTTGTGGTGCTTTAGGCAGTAGTCAGAAGGCAAGAGTTTCATCCAAGACAATGGTGGTTTCCCCAGTGCTCTGCAAATTGCTCTCAAACACTTCTTTTTGAATTTGTCTTCCTTCATTTGTATTTGATTGCCCAGACACTTATCTTAGTGACTTTAACTTAACAGTCAAGAGATGCACAGTTAGAGAATTTGTTCATAAAACCAACATGGACTTTGTTAGCAGAGCAGTAATATGCAAAGATTTCTAAAGGAATACAAGCATGTGCTAGTTTTTCTGGGTTTCATCTTTCCATTTCTTCTGGTGTTGCAGGGAACAATGTCCCAGAGCTAAACGTTTGTTCTCAGTAGAAAAGCTGCCAGAGGGAGAAGTCTGAAGGAGAAGCAGGAGCACCCAGGACAAACACACCTGAAATGAGCTTGAATTTAAGGCAGTTCCCAAGATAACTGCCAAATCCATGTGACTCCTGAATCCAAGACACAACCTAATCAAGAGATGACTATTTTGTGTAGGGCTTACATCATATCCCTATGCTCTTTAAGGATATAAGACATGATGTTACAATAGTCACAGCTGGTGTCATTTAGCAAAGGGGCCTGCACACTTCCCTGCACCCAAGTAACCTGTGCATGATTTTACTGGAATTGTTCCCAGTGCTTTGCTCATTTCATTTCTTTACCCCTTTGAACATGAAAGGGAAAAGAAGATGTGGCTGCCATCTGTTTTGTGTCCCCTCTGCAGAGAGGTCCTTAATGGCAGGCCTGAGGTGATGAAGTAACAGGAGGTTACATTTATTTTAGGGGTCTGAAAACATAGGGTCATCAAGGACATCAATAAAAATTAGGTTGAGGGGAAAAAAAGAGGAACAGGACTTAGTAAAGGAACTGGAAAAGATGGAGGAATTGTCATCTACAAAACACATCTTCACCTATGGTACCTAATCATACCTATTCTTGATGGCCTAGTTCTTCAAGGCTCTGTCTTACACCACCACCCAAAAAAAAACCCCACCAATAAAACCCCATTCACAAAATTTTCCTGTTGGGAGGCTCATTGTATTCCTACTATCATTTGTGTTTTTCCTGTGATTCCTTCTCTTCCATCCACTATGTGACTGTGTGACATGAACGACTCAGAAGCAGCAACAGACCTGCCACTTCTCTACTCTTATGCTCAGTCCCGACCAGTTTAAATGCTTGAACACCTTAAGCAGATCAGCATGACTATGAGGGACTCAGTGCAGCATCAGCAGGCTCAAGGAAAATGTCTCAATTTCCTGATTTCTTATCTAAGCCTGTGTCTGATTATTAATCTTCACTGAGAGCTACATCCAGTATTTCCAAGATTTCATTTTCAAAATTATGCTATCTGTGAGCAGTTATAAAAAAGAAAACAACTCCTGTGAGAAATACTGGAGTGCTGCAAACAGACAATACCAACAGGGTCCCTTTCAGCCCAAACCATTCTGTGATTCTATGGCAAAATGTCTCCCTTCTGATTTTAGAGCTCTGCACTGTCTGTGCTGCCTGGTCCTCTCTGGCACATCAGCCCTGCCTGAAAAGGCTGTGGCCAGACTAAGCAGAGAGGCAAGATAAAGCACAGAGTGCAGGTGCATGCCAAACATCTGCCTCCAGATCCTCTCTGCTCAGAAATAAGACCTGGAGCATGGATAGCAATTGCTAAGGAATCACTTGGGAGGAGAGCAGCAGGCTTGAAATGCATGAGCTGCTGTTGTTATAATAAGCCTAAGCTGTATCACTAGGCAGATTACTGAGTTTTGTTTCAGAGCAGGCTGGGAAATCTGCAAGTTAGAGACTTGAGAGGATATAATAGGACAGTGATTATTCTGTAGAAAACAACATTTAATCTCATTGAGTGTACACAGCTCTTCACCACTAACCATTTCCCTAGAGAACTCACCAGGAGCCTGAGGGAAGTCCTTGGTCCAGCGTACCAAAAATACAATGCAGCTCATAAGCACTGCAAGGCTTCTTGGAAGAGGAGGACTTTTCGTCACTTTACCCACTCTCATCTCTACTCCAGAATTTCCAGTCTGTTACTACCAGTTACATTTATTTTTTATCTAAATGTCAATTATGGGAATTTCCAAGAAAGTGGGGAAGGGGCATCAGTAAGGATCACTATAAAGAGCTGTGTTTTCTGAAATGATGTCAGTTCCAAAGTCAAGAAGCTGCTTTAGCAAACAAAAGGCTGATCAATCCCAGGTTGCTTTGGCATAGAGGAAAACTGGTCTTGTGCAGCAGTGAAGTTTTTCAGCATCTATTTGCAAGTCAACAAGAGACAAGCCCCACCACAAAAAATAACGGCTTGATTTTATGTTGCAGATGTCAGTCATGACTAGTTTTCCAAAGTGCTTTTCAAAAACTGTCACAAAAAGGGGCATTTCTGCTCAAGTAGCATCTGGCAATCCACCTAAGCAAATAGGAGGGTGTGTGACTGCAGTACAACTGTTATAGACTAGGTCTGTCTGTAATCTCTGGGACTTAAAAGACCTTAGACATAGGGCAACTAAAACTTGCTAGAGTGAAACCACTTACTGCCTGAATCTCCATCTACTACTGAAGTCTACATATATTTGGGTTTATTCCTTAGTCAAATTCAGTTACAAGTCAGGTGATTCATTTGTTACCACTTTGGGATTTTCAGCATACTTGCCTGTGTGTAAATGGTAGATTATCTTTTCTCAGGAGTCAGGGGAAAAAAAGACTTCTCTGGGGCTGTGCTCCATTTCTAATAAAAACTGCACTATAATCAAGCAGTTCTCGAAAAGGTACCAGCTCACCACTCTGGTTCAAATAAACTGGCAGCCTGAGTCCTATTTCCTGCCACAGCTCTGTTACTGACAGGAGAGGCTTTTTGAAGTTCACAAGTGTGAACATCAAAAGCAGCAAGACAAAAAGAAGGGGAGGAGAGCTTCCCTTCCTTCAGTGTAAGATCAAGTGTGACAACAGTGACTGGCTCCTAAGAAGGGCAGAAAAAGACAGAAACACCTGTGCAGAAGTCAGGGAGTGTTACATGCAGTGTTAGGTCTATTTCCTTGCTTGTGATGCTCATTAACCTTCCTCTGCGAGGGTAAGTAAAATGTGGGTGACAGCTGGGGTTCAGTGCATTAGAAACACAAAAGGGAATGACTGGTGGACTGTAATGCTGACTTAGCTACTGCCCCTGGGATACAACACCTGTACATGCCTGTCTTTGTTCAGTGTGCATGCCTGGCAAAAACCCCACCCTTTATCACTAAATTTCCTCCTGCAGAACAATAAGGAGAGGCTATTAAAGAAAAAGAAACACCTTTATTTGCTCAAAACCAGGCTCCAAGTAATTGGAGAAATTACCCTGAGAGCCATTCATCCTACTGGTCTGTGCCCAGGTGTGGTTATGTTAACCCAGCTGTATTCAAGTCTAAAATGCAGGGTAAGCAATGCCTACCTGCAGCAGTGAAGGCTGCAAAACAAACCAGACAGTGACTTTGCTTGGTACTGAGATAACTGATCTAAGCCTTTCAGAAACTTACTACCAGGCTGTGTTCCTATCATAATTCATTGTACTAAATGAATTTTCAAAGGTATATATGTTTTTCTTGGAAGTGTAGCCTTTACAGTTGGATATGGGAGATGTTCTTTAGGACAGGTAACTGAACTAAAACCAGCTTTAAAATGGGTTTTGTACAACAGGTCTGTATCTTGGTGAGTCTCATATCTGCATGTTACTGTGCAGCTCTAACCATCCAGCTCTTATCCATGGGCCACAGCTTTTGGATGTGCTTTCTCTAACTGCAGGGGCCAGGGAGTTGTGTGCTCTGCTGTATAGGAGGATATAAGAAGAAAAGGAAGCTAAAAATACTGCTTCCATCAAGAGATGCAGCTGTGCTAATTTGGAGCACAGTTAGCCACTTTCTGAGGAGCTCCTTTGACACCTGAGAGAATCAGACTGGACTGGAATTAGTTAAATGTAAATCAGCTAGAGGCACCTGTCTTCAAGTGATAAGGAGACATTCCTTGCTTCTACATACAGTTATAAAATACCTCATATCATGGGAAAGCTGGCCTTCAAAGGAAGGAGATGTGACTAAGGTAATTTATGTTCAAATATGGGCAACTAGAAGGCATGTAGCAGAACGGCTTTCCTCTGGCTTTTGGAAAACCTACATCCAGACTCTAGGAAAGGCCATGTATGAAATCTCTTCTATTTGGCTGCAGCTGGCTTTGCAATTTATAACTCAGCATGGCCCTTGGGAGGCAAGCAGCTGGAACTCTGAGCATTTGCCATCACTTGAAATCAGCAGCACTGTGTTGTTGCCTTACCTGGCACTGTATTAGCAGGGGTGAAGTCTCTTTTCTCCTGTCCTCTCCCTTTTCCATCTTTTCATCCTGGTCTTTTGCCAGCGGAGATTGAACTCGTGCAGACTGACCCCTGGCCTCGCCCCGCAGCTTGTTCAGGTTGCCTTCCAAGAGGCGCCGCTGGACCACACTATGAGGCTGCTGTCTCCATCACAAAGAAAGAGAAATCCCAGCTAAGTGTGGAGCTAAGGACAAGGATATTTGCTAGCTCAGGGGTGCAGGTTGGAAATGCTTGACCCAACTGATTGTCCCGATGAAAGACATGCTTATCGAAAAAAACTTTCTTTAAATCCCAAGATTTTTTTTTTTTTTTTGGTAGCTGCTAATTTGGTGTTAAAGTGTTGGAATGTCTGTGACAGGCAGGTCTCTGGTAGGAGAATTATTGGAGGAGAAGAACATGCCTGATGCATGCTCTCCCTACACATATCTGTTCCTTCAGTTAAACATGCACTGGAGAGACTCATTCCTGTTCAGCATAATGCAGTGCCCTGCCTGCTGGGTGCGTGCTGACATCCCACCAGGCACACTCACACCTTCCAATGTGGGAGGGCACGAGGAGAGGAACGTAGCATGTGTGTGATGTACATGTGGGCAAGAAGGCAGGACTGCAGATATTTTAGGTGTACAAGCAATTATTTGTAGTGAAGCAGAAAGCTCCTCGAGGAGAAAACTAAAATGGGCTTCTAATGTTCCTTGGAGTCTGTCTCTGCTCCCCACCATCAGATGCTCTAGATTTTTGCCCGGTATTGATCCATCCAGTCCCTGCACAGCTACTGAATCAACAATGGCAACACCAATGAAACAGGTGCCTGTTGGAGGTAGCTTTATTCTTTCTCCATGTACTCAGCTCCACTGCCCTTCTGCAGGAGAGCAGCTGCTCTGAGCTGGCCATGGCATTCCCAGTAACAACAGCCTGTTTGAAGAAAGGCAAACAATCTAGAGGGATTAATGTGCTACAGCTTAAAATGTTGTCTTTCTCTCTCTAAAGAAAAAATGAAGTCATCTCACAGGTGGTGCAGCAGTTTGATGCTGGATCTTGTCAATGGGCAGGCCAAACACCTGAACTAGACCAGACCTGCCAATGAGCTGGGCTGCATTAGCCCCACAGGTTACTTGTGTTTCAGACTAGCTTCATGTGTGGCCAGAGATCTGAGGCCAGAGAAGTGTGCAAGCTGCAATTTGGAGCACCCTGATTTGTCAGACTTGCCCAGTGATTGGTGCAGGATGGCTGTCACTGGCTCTTTGGTCACACTCAGCACTGCTCTTTGCAAGATGCTACATCCCTCATGCCTCTGCTTCCTTGCCACTCAAGGGGTGAGAGTCAGATCGTTCACATGCTGCATGAGAAACATTGCAGCAGTTGAAAAAATGGGGTAAAAATATCCCTCTGTTCCTGGTCTTTTCCCAGCCTACTGTGCCGGCCCACAGCACAGCTGGCCCTTGTGCTTAGCTCCCTAAATACTCTGAGCACAGTGCCAGTTTGGCTGCCAGCTAACATCTGGGCCATGGGAAAAGGGCAGGGAACAAACAGCAGGTCTCCAAATTCCCATCCTCCCTCCTGCCTCTCACAATCCGGCATGCAAAGGACCTTTCCCCCTTCCTGCAACGTTTCCCACAGAACCAGCAAGCTCTTTGCAGCTGCCACCTCTGTCCCCTTCTTGTCACTCAGGCTGGGAAGAGGCCAAGTGCTGGTGGGGATTAGCTGAGCTTTGGGATTTTGGAGGCATCTGATTCAAGAGCAGACTGCCAGGGCACTGCCTATCTTCTCTCTCACCAGTGAGACGGAGAAGTGGAGAAAGTGTTGTAGCTCTTGGACCGGTCAGAAACAATTAGATTTAGAGGATGGTAAGGGAGGATGTCGTGAGTGTTGTGGACAGGAGCTGGAAAGGATGCCCTCTCAGGGCACTTAGAGGGATCAAAGAAGATTCCCAGTGCAATTTAGGGAAGGCTCAGGTTCTCCAATGTGAAACCTCCAGGCCTTGCTATGATTAGTGACATTGTATGAGCTGAGAATCCTGATTTCTGGGAGTTGAGAAGCCAGATCATCAGACCTTCTTAGTACTTCCAGAATATTTTAGCTCATGTAACTACTTTTTTTTTTTTTTAATTTAAAAAAAAAAAAAATCTGATCATGCTTTTTGTTGCAAAGGTGGAAACATGAGATCTCCACAGAAATATAGAATTACTCATTATTGGAGACATGATGGGCCCATCAAATTGCAGGCACTTCTGGATGCATTGCATAAGCTGAGTGCACACCTAGAATACACAGAAAAGAGTGGCAAAAAGTAACAGCCTGTGACTGCAAAAGAAAGGAGATATTTTATTTTAAATTATATGAGGCCTTGCTCTAATTTTAGGACATGGAGCTGCCACAGCTGGAGTCTCTGGCACTGTCAATGGAGACCTGTTTTGGGGAATTAATTAAACTTTCCTCCCAATGTAAATGCTATAGGAATCAGGGGTGTTTTACTCTCTCTCTCCAAATCAAACTCTCCAGCACATCCTACTCCTTCTTAATTTCAGTACATTCCTTTTTTGTATTCCTGTCCTCCAGGAGGGAGCCAGCTCAACTTAGGAAAAAGAGATGGAGTTTTCATAGCGCTGGAGAAATGTCTAGAAAAATAAGCCAAAAGCATATTTGGGACTCTGATTTGCCGTGCCCAAAGCATCGCAGCAATATCACAGTGTCCCATTGAGTTACAGGAACTGCTGAATCCCACTTGGAAATCTAAGACCTGGTTCTTCTTTTGCTCCAAGTTAAAGCAGAAACGGAGGTACCACATTGACCCCAGGTATGGCACTGTGTGTTGAACTTGGCACAGTGGGTACACTTTATTTTCTAATACCGGAGCAAAATGTCCATGTGAGAAAAACACATCATGCTTTATTCACTGCTCCCTAGGTCCATGGTAAAAAAGTTTCAGCTGTTCTGTTATGGACCAAACACGAAGTTTGCAGTGGGTTGCAGTGACCGAACACTGTTGGCATACAATGAGTTCTCCTGCCTGGAATGGTTAATTCCAGCAGGAGAGCTCCCTGTGGCAAGTGATTTAGACAAGGACTGTCTCTCTCAAGGAACCCCTTAGGGCTTCAGGGTACCAGTTGTCGCTTTGAGGCATGGTGTGACAGGAGTCAATCCCAAAGCAAAGCTGGCAGATGTGTTTCTGCCTGCCTTTGTGGCTGGGGTCAGCAAACACGCACTAGAAGCCTCAGAAGTGGCTCATCCCCGTACCCTGCCCAGGGACGGGCCTGGGGCCACACCTGGCTGTGCTCCAGAGGGGATGTTGGAGCTGCAGTGCTGCAGCGCTGGCTCTCCAGGCTCCAGCATGGCCAGAGCTCCTTCCCCACTGGGAGGAGAGTCCCTGCTCCTCGCTAAGACAGCACTGATGTGACACGGCTCTCACCCTCCAGCCATGACTGTGCGCAGGGCCTGAGGGACAGTCCACACCGGTCCCTGCTGACAGCCATGAGTGCAGCTGCAGAACATGAGGCGACAGCTCAGGGGGACTTGGAGGAGCCACCCTTGACCCTGCCATGCCAGAGACTCCCAGCAGCTGCTGAGGGAGCTGAGGGAGCTGCGGGGAGAGTGGTGGGAGCAGCAGGATGTGCCAGCACAGGAACGTGGCACTGACCCCTCGTCTGCAAGCCGCTGCACCCCAAGGTTTCAGCAAGGAGGATTAGGTCCCATTCAGTGCCAGGGACCTGCCGGTCCCAGACACGTGTGGCCCTGTGCCACTGCCTTGGGAGCTGGGAAATGACTGGAGGCACACGCATGAGAGCATCTGTGGTGTTGCTGCGATTGTCTGAGGATACAAAGGGAAGCACAGACTGCAGGGAGGGACAAGATCTTTTATGACACCCACTGCCACAGATGGAACAAGTGATTGTGCCCCCATCACAACCAGATGTGAGCACTCTTTTGGGAAAATGGCTTAGATCTCCACATCCTTGAGCAGTTTAACTCTACAGTGGAATGAAGTTGGACAGCAAAACTGCCAGAGGAAGGAGAATATGTGTGCAGTTGAGCCAGTAATAGATCCTGAGGGAATCTGCTTCCAGCCTCGGGGAAGCCCTTCCAGACTGCCAAGGCTGCTGGAACAGACCTCCCTCCCTGATGCTCCCTGATCCACGTCACCACAAGGAGATGCCCACAGGCCTCGCTCCGGTGGCCTCCCCAAAGGAGTCATCCAGAGTGCCAGGTACTGCATTTGCCTGCCTGCCTGGTTTGCAGTCCTGCCTTTGCTTGCCCCTCCATAAATCCAGAGAGTGGGGGAAAGAGAGAAAAATGCAAAAA
Organism: Vidua macroura; assembly: GCF_024509145.1. Classification (NCBI taxonomy): domain Eukaryota; kingdom Metazoa; phylum Chordata; class Aves; order Passeriformes; family Viduidae; genus Vidua; species Vidua macroura. The sequence continues at coordinate 74,964,784 of NC_071572.1, read as the reverse complement.
GGTGACAAGGTCAAACATAAGTTTCTCAGAATTTCATGAATTGTATTTCCCTCCCTGCTGAGTCCAGGCAGCATTCTGCTTTTGATCTGGATCATGCAGGAATACATGGGGGCTTTCAGAGATGTCCCACATGGAAATATACATATCACATGAACATACATAGGTATTGGATGAATGGAAATTTGGGTTCTGGACAGTCCTACCAGTCCATGTCTGCCTGAGGAGTTTGGTTCCTATGGGGAGGCACAAGAAGATGGAGAGATTAATTCTTTCCCCTTACCCTGACCTACTCCTAGATCATCCTGAAGGGAAGTTTCATTTTTGCTGAACCTATGATCCTTTCATAAAGCCTGACAGCAGCTCCCAACTGGAATGAAGGCCATCAGGAAGACCCCCTCCCAAACGTGGTCCCACTGGACTCACCAGATCCTTGGAGGTGCCAAGCCTTGTCAAGCCGTCCAGGGGCAGCAGATCAGCAGAGTCCTTGTGCACAAACTGGGTGGCCTGTTTGAGGCGCCTCTTCTGTTGCAGAATAGCTTTGTTCCTCAGCTCCACCTCACACTCCTGTCGCTCCAGGTCGGGAGTACCCTCGCTCTGCTTCTCCTCCTGGTCTCCTTGCCCCAGAGGCAGGGGGCAGCTCTTCCTTGTGCTCATCGTGAAGATTCAGACAGAACAGGTCCTTCTTGGTGTGCTGGGGTGTTCCCTGAACTCGTCTCCTGGTGTTTGCCCTCTGGAAGCTGACTCAGTCTCTGATCTCCTTTCCCTTTCTCTTCCTCACGGCTCTCCTTCTCTTCCTTTCTCTGCCTTTCCTCCTGCTCTCTTAGTTATAACTCACCCATCTCTGAAGTGTCTCGGTGCCTGCTTCTCCCTCTGTCCTCTCCACTCCTCCGTATCCCTCTGCTCCCGCCTCTTCCCCTCCCTCACTTCTCCTGCCCTGACTGCAGCTTTGCCTCCTCCAGTCCGTGGGTCCGTGTCGTAATAGAAAAAGCCCCGCGTCAGAAACCGCTTTCCATAAATCACGGCAGAGCCGGCAGGATGCTCCGGCTGGAAAAATCCAGCAGCAGAAGGATGGCCCCGCTGGATGCTGGGGGCCGGACTTACCTCGGCGGGCTGCGCGCACGCACCGAGCGTGTCCGTGTCCGTGTCCGTGTCCGTGTCCGTGTCCGTGTCCGTGTCCGTGTCCGTGTCCGTGTGTGTGCCCGCCTGTACCCGGCTCCCGGGGACACGCTACAGCTGCCGGCAGCAGCCTGCACGCTCCACTGCCTCTGCCGGGGAGCTTTGACGCTTCTCGGTGTCTCTGTAAATACTGGCAGCAACTCGGGTCAGCCTGGAAGATGATGCAGTGCCTTGGTAAATGGGAGAGTATCCTCCTCAAGGCTCCTGGCAGGCATGCCCAGTCTCATTTCTACAGTCATGCCTTTGCAATAGGCTGCGCTGAAGGATTTTTCTGTGTAGCTTGAATGAAATGCTGAAGGTCTGGTTTCTGCTTCCAGCCAAGACAAATGTGTTGTGCCTGACTGTCCTCATTCTCATCCCACTCTATCGAAAGCAATCCCCTCTGATGTTGCAGGAGCCTAAAATCACTGGCTCATTGATACCAGCAGACTTGGCTCCCTGTTTATACCACTGCTGATGCTGCTGCAGTGTGGGATGTCTGGACCAGAGCAGACATCCCTTCTCTCAGGGGAGACAGGACATGGTAGAGCTCCCTTTTTCAACTTTCTGTCTCCATATTGTGGTGCTTGAAACTATGAATTTTAACTTGAACTGATGCTGTCTCATTTTGATCCCTTTTCTCTGGTCAATGCACTGCCCCGTTAAGCACCAGGTCTGATATCAGGTACAGGGGAGAAACCAAAACTTTACTCAGCTGTGAAGCTAAGGACAGCATTACATTTCCAGGAAAGCCAGCAAGGGGTGAAACAGCTTTCATGCACATCACAGAAGGAATAGCAGCAACTGACTACAAAAGTTACAGCAAAAGGACACTTTCTGTTGCTCCTTTTTTGTTTTCTATCTTAGTAGTATGTAACATTCCAGTATTACTGATACCAATTATTTCCGTGTTCTAGGTTGTGTTTAAAAAAGTGAATATTGAATACTAAGAAGCAAATCCAATACAAGGTATTATGGTTTCCACTAAATCACAGCACTAGATTTTTCAGGAGTGGGAGTGGAAGTACATTCTAACTGCTTCATATGCCAAGGCCAAACTTCAGTACCATAATGCAGGCAGAGTCCCAACAACAGCTCAGAGGTGTTTTGAGCTGCCCTTATCTATCTGTGAGTCAAATTAAAAAGAGAATTTAAGTAATGGATATTTCCAGGGAACCTGTGTTCCTACAGTCTTGTTTTCTTACCTGTGGGTTGCTCTGATTCCTGATTTACACACACTTTTGACCTCCTGTGGCCCCACTGAGTATCCTCTGAGTCTTGCCATCAGGTCCTTTAACCATCTATGTAAGCCAGTACTGAATCATGCACCTCTGCTCTCACACAGGGCCAAGAGGTGCTTCCCCTCCTGCTGACTGTGAATACCTCAGCAGGCCAGCCACAACAAGGCAGATGATGGTAGCAAGGGCACTGCCAATTTTCTTAAAGCCTCAGAATGGACCCAGAGACTGTAAAGTGCTACAGAACATCTTAGGACCAGATCACCTACAGTCCCTGCCTTGAAGTCTATGGGCAGACTTACACAATTTCTGATGAGATCACCTCCCACCCTGGATGTGTGTGTGGAAATGGAGAGGAGGGAGCTCTCCTAGTTCCCAGTCCCAGCACCTCCTTGTAGCTAGCCATCCTTTATTTTGTTTATTTTGCATGACATTTTGGCAAATCCTAATCAAATTTGGTTTGTCTTGCAGCTGGGCTGGAGCCATTGCTTGAGCAGTTCTGCTTTCAGGTCTCACCAGTTAGTCCTGGTCCCTAATTCATCAAGTATTTCTCTTTGTGCTTCAAAGGGGAGGAATCTTCAAGTCTTGTTTAAAGCTTTCTCTCCTGCATCACTTCTGCTTCTACATGTAGGTCACTTAGCTCTTTATATGCTGTGATGTCTTAATTCCTAGATCTGACAAAAACCCCCAGCATTTTTATGGGGGGGGAAGTCAGCTAAGGCACTATCTTCTCCCATCAGAGGCATGCGTTCTAGGTCACTGGTTTTTTTTCTATACAGCTATTACTTTTTCCACCCTGTTCTTCTTAAACAGAGCCCATTTACTAAGTAGGTTAGGTGATTTCTGGTTTTGGGTTTTTGGGGTTTTTTTGTGTTTTTTTTTTTTTTTTTTTTTTTTTTTTTTTTTTTGGTTGTTTTTTGTTTTTTGTTTTTTGTTTTTTTAATGGATACTCCTATAGGTTTTCTAATGAGAAATCAGACCACAGTGCAGTAAATTTAAGGGAATTTTGCAGCAGTTATACCTTTCCAGTCATCTTTTGCAGGCCCTGAAAAATAATGTATGACTCACCAGTAACCTGTATTAGAAAAATAAAACTGATTTTGATAAAAATATTCATACACAATCCCATACACACCGATAAACTATTTTCTGATGCAGTCACATCAAATAATCATAACCCATTATAGCTCAATATTCTGCACCCTTCATACAGAAATCTTTACAGGGTGTGTAACACTGCTATTTAGACAATAGAAGAAACACACTGCCTCCACAGAATATAAAAGCCCCTTGCTGCTCCAGCAAGGAGAGAATACACCGTGGAAAAGGTGCCAGCTTGGCCTTCCAGCTCAAGCAGTTACAGATCAGTGAGAGCTCTGGGGCAAAAGGTTCCAGGTTCTAAGCACTTTAGCTGTGTTTGTGGGTGTTGGTCCCTGGACCTGATCACCTCCATGCCTGAGAAACCCTGAAGAAATCAGAAGTGGTGCCCATACTTCTAAGGAAAGGCACTGAAGAGCAGCATTTCCCAGTAGCCAGTTTGCCCAGCCAAGAAGCAAGAGAGGATCAATATATTCCAGTCATCTACTCCTCTGTTGGAAGAAATTCATTAATAGTACCTGGAATAGTAAAGGGGAGTTGAAGGAAGCAACTGGCAGATTAAAGAACATGAGACAAAGGTTTTACTTGCTTCTGCCAGGAGCACTAGAGAGTATCCCAGCTGTTAGAGAAGCTGCTCTGTTGAGGGTTTTCACTGGTTTGGCTTTAAATTTCATGGACTGAGGTCCTTCTGCCAGAGATTTCCCCTGTATCACACTTCTGGGAAGCTTTACCTAGCCTAATAATTCTTCTTTAAAATATTATCCTGCTACTTTTGCTACTTCTAATGGTTGTTTCTCGTTCTTAGACATTTCTTTTCAGCTTTGAATTTTTCTCTTTTAACAGTTTGGAAAGTATTATTTTGTCCTCCTGAGATTTTACACAGTGCAGGTGGGAGGGTAGATTGTAGATGGAGAGCTTTACATTTCTGTTGTGACAAGCTGGGTTCTCAGCAGTAACCCCCACATAACGTAACCAGCACAGAGGTTGTTTTTACAGTACACCAGTTTCCAATGCACTGTCTCAGTAGTAGTGTAAGCTTCAAGTGGGTGTAAAAGTGACCCTGAGTGTAGAAACTATGTCAAAGCCAGGAGATTCCTTGTGGTGGATACTGCAGGATAACAATGAGGCAACTTTCTGCTCATTCTCCTGCATTCTCACAGCCTGCGCAGTCTGTGGATGCACAGATGGTGCAGAGGAGGAATGAGAGGACAAACCTTACTCAGGCAAACCATGCATGCTTCTCTCTCCCTTCCATCTCTGAAAAAGATTCTTTGAAAAAGAAAAGGTTCCTCTGCTTTGAATTCCCTCCAGTTTGTCTATTTGTATAATAAAATACCTTTGTATTCTTGAAATAATAAGTAAAAGGTTGCAGTATTTATATCTGTGAGTATGTCTGGCAAGTTTCCTTGAGATAAATGTCATCTCAGATGTACATAATGTTTAGCTCGGCTGCTGGACAGCAAAGTGTGTCCTGCAAGCAAGGTCAATCAGAAGGAGAATAGTTTGCTTAGTTAGGTAATTTAGGGTCAAGTCTCTGTAGTTATCTGCCCTATGGGATAGATTTATGGTTGCACCGTTGCAAACTTGGAACAGTGTTGTCTAATATAAAATTCTTCTGCTGTATAAATATTTCTTGATCATTATAAATATAATTATTAATATAATATCGTTTGAAATATAATTAATTCTGTCCTCTCTGTATTGATTTTCTTCTTGGGGCTAAACTGCATTAAAAAGGGGCCTTTTCTGTTTGGTTGGAATAGTTATCATTGCCACAGAACAATTGCTGATCGTGCAGCAGGCAATACAAAATTTCCCCTTCCATTACACAAATCACACTAGAAGACTTTGCCTTTGTTTTCAGGAGGGGAAAGAATCTCCACTGGTGTGCATCTCCACTGATGCACATAGCAATGGCAAGTGTGTTACTCATACTGGAGGTTCTCTGTGGTCAGCATGAGGTTTAAAGTAGAGAATAATTCCTGGTAGGAGTTTGTTTACCCATAAAAGTGTGCAAGAGCCTGAGATGAAGGATAGTTATACATTTAAGGTCAATAGCACAGAACTTGGAAATGTGTAGTTTCAAAGATGTCTCTGCTCTGTGTGTCTCTGTGTAGTTGTTTCATTTCGCTGTCCCTCTACTTCCCACCTGTAGGGAGAACAACATTTCCATTATTCACTTAGCTTGAGGCTAAGAATGCACTTGACACTAACACAGGCAATTTTTTCTAAGTCTCTACATAATGCCATAAAAATAATAAAGAAAACTTTACACCATTAAGGCTCCTTCCAGAGGATGTCCCTAGAGCTGAATACTTGAACAGTAAAAGCCAGCACAGTTAGAGTTGCCTGGTAAAGCTTAATTTGGTATGCATATGTGTGGGCTTATTACTAAAACCACCTACGGAGTCTTGGCAAGGTGCTTTGAGTAGCTGTTTATGGGCTTCTATAACAACTTTTTTTTACCCATGTGAAACAACAAGAGGAAAGAAAAAAGACAATCACCTATACACATTTTGCCTGTGCCCAGCTAACTGTAGAATCAGGGCAGATCTCATCTTGCTTAAAATGAAGCCCAGATATAGTCCTTGGAAGGTAAGAATCTCTCTGATGGCTGTTTTTGCCTGCAGTGTCATTTCCTTTGGGGACAGGTTTTACTTTCAGAGTCCCCCATCAGATACTGTGGAAAACTTCCCTGTCAGCAGTTGCCAGGTGTACTGTGATGTTTCCTGTTTTATTTGTTAGTAAACAGCTTCTTTTGCACCTTAAAGCAGTTGAGATCAGCCAAGTTCTTCATCAGCCAGCAGCGTAACTTGCTGAAAGTAACTTAACCAGTGGGGGAGTCAGCCACTCCAAATATTGTTGCAGCCCACCTCTTGTTCTCTTGTTCAGGCAGACTTTTATTTAGAAATGCAGTAATTCAAGCATCAGTATTCACAGAATAAATCTTTAAAGTCATGCTCCTGTTGTGGATGGCTTTTCAGGGACAATTCCTCAGTCCTGGTCAGTGAATGGGCACCTTTTCCACAGTGTATTCTCTCCTTGCTGCTACATGCAAGGCACTGGGCCCACCACTTGTAAAAGAGTCAAACCCAAGACCAGAAATAAGTATTTCACATCTCTAATGCTTTTCTGTGGTACCTGATAATTTTGCCCCAGTCATAAACCTGAGGACTATTGAATCTGGGGTCCTTACCCAACCTTTGACTCTTTCTTTATGCTCTCAAACAAACTCAAGTTGTGCCAGTGGAGGTTGGAAGTGAATATTAGGAAAAATTTGTTCATTGAAAGCCTTATCAAGCATTGGAGAAAGGCTTCCTGGGGAAGTGGTTGAGTCACCATCCCTGGAGGTATTTGAAATGTGTAGATTGTGACACTTAGGGACATGGTTTAGTTGTGGGCTTGGCTGTGTCAGGTTAATGGTTGCGCTTGATGATCTTAAAGGTATTTTCCAACCTAGATGATTCTGTGATTCTTTTTTCTTCTGAACTCTGTCTCCATTTGACTCTTTGAGACATCTTCATCTTACCAAGATCTTTCTTTGTGTCACCCACTCCCTACGACCAGCAGAAATCCCTTGGACACAAGAGAGCTCATGTTGCCACGCTCAGCTACTGGAAGTCGCAAAGAACAAGTTCAGGAAGAAATCTCCATACACTCCAGCAAGTCTATGCTGGAGCACACTCTGTACTGAATAAATCTCAGATTTTAGTTGCCAGCTGACTCTGCTAAGGATGTGAAATAGATTCTTTTAAAGAATGTTTGTAACAGCCAAAAGCAGGAAAATTTTCACTCAGCTTATAAAAAGAGAAACATCAAAGCCAAGAAGGACAACCTGACAAAAATCCTTACAAAGCAAGGAGGTGCTAGGTCTTTTCAGGAAAAGGTTTGCTACAAAAGGTTTTTTTAATCTGAGCAAAATATTCTTGTGCTCTCATTTATAGAAGCAATTGGGCTGCTTGAACTGCATTCCCTGTGTTCCCTGCTCCTTCTCTCTCCAGTAAAATAACTCTACTGAAGCTGATATTCAGAATGGCTATTTTCTGCTCATCATAAAATCCTGAAAATTCAAGATTTGATGATGGAATCACCAGCACAGTAGCATTTGTAGTGCAGAAGCACCTTTGTGTACACAATGCACATACAGTGGCAGAGGGATGTATCACCCCAGGGATTTGATGGGGTGTAACATGGGGATGCTGCTGTAACAATGTAATTTTATTTTTGATTTTAAGTACTGGACTCCTTTGGTCTCCTAGCCTTTGGGCTGCATTTGTTATGTGCACCAGCTGTTTGTTACATTCTTGATGGCTAGGCCTTGGCATGATTTAAATGGCAACTGAGATTATTTCATGGTCTCCTCACTTCAAGATTTTAATAAAAACAGCAAATAAATAAAACCTGAGAGTCAGCCATGGGAAAAAGCAAAACAGCTCTTATCACTGTAGCATGCCAGTCCCTTGGGTATGCATAGCAGAGTGCAGACTGTCAGGAACTAATTAGCTACAGTGTAGTGCTCCTCAGATCAGACCATTCTGTGTCATTGACAACATTACTTGCAGATCCTTGGAGAACCATATTGATTCTGAAGGCATCTTCAGGGATCCCACAAGTTCCAAGGGATGTGCTTTATGGTGTCAGTTCTGCTGCATTCCTGACCTTTCTTCCCCTCATGGAGAGGCTGGATTGGATACTAAATATATCAAATTGTCCAAACCTTTACAGCTTCCATGAGAGCAGGCAAAACGGCTTCAACAGAAGCTTTCCTAAAGTGAAGCTCAAAGTGGAAAATACATGTTGATAACACAGGACAGATTAGACCAGCAGACTCATATAAATACTCCTAAATCAAGTGTTTCAGGGCTTTGCAATATACATACACTATCCACAATAGAAATTTCAGCTGAAACACAGTTCCAGAATGCAAAATAGCTTTGTGCATAGACAAACATGCAATCTCAGGATTCAGAGTAAAAAAACCCCAAAACATGTAAGTAATCTAAACATGTTACTTTATAAGAAAAATATAAAGTTGAGATAGAATGGACTGGCCTGTTGCATAATGATACTGTCCAAAACTTTGTCTTTATTAAAATTTACAGAAAAATGCATCAAATGTGAAAGAATACAATGCACCAAGAAAAGATACCATACTGGTAGTGAAAAACAGTATTCTATAAAAAATATCAACAATATTAAAAGATTCTCCCCAAGTCCAGTGAAGATGAGGTTTTTTTTGTCCTGTTGGAACATTTTTCCATCCATTAAACAGTTAGGGTTCTAACAAGCCAATCTCTTGTTTGTAACCACAGATGAGTACAGACAACCTACCTTCTACAAATAACACAGCTAAATAAAGAGAGGCCCTGTTGGCAGCAACCTCCTTTACATCCATGAGAAGGTAATAGAGACCAACAGCAGGTACCGGAGCATAAATCCACATCTTACTGTAGTTCAATAATAATTTGTGCTGGCTGTTTTCCTTGACTTTATTAAATAACATCATTAGAGGTTTCCGGTTTTAAATTTGGAGCATAAAAAAAGAAAAAAAGCAGATGTGGAGGATAAATAATTCTGATTATATAATTGTATGCAAACAGTTCATCAGTGTGCTCTATATAATGACTTCCCACAGATTTTGAGATGTGGAAGAGAATCTGCTTTGCATAATCTTTTGCCTGTAAACTGTAACTGGGTATTTATTATACTTATTTTTTCAAGAAATGTTGTAACTGAAATGCAAGGACAAATGTGTCATTTGACCTACATCAGCAGTTCAGGTTCAGGGTCTTGACGTTCTAAAACTGCTTGTTTCAAAGTAAGAAGCCAGTCTGAGATGAGTAGTGAAGCAGGACATTTTCCTTAATCTCAGGCAGCTAATACTTTGTTATGCCCCAAAGATATTTTTGTCCAGTTGTAGCTTACCTCTTCTGGAAAAAGGGGAGTGGGGAGAGAAACTATTTCTGTTCAGGAACCAGCTCATCAAACCATTTTTCAAGCCTGTCATTTTTTTCTCTAAGCCTATTGTGCATTTTAAAGAGGAAGTTGGGTACTTTACTGAAAAAGAAATTTTCACCTTTGTTAAGAGCTAGACTGCCTTCTGGGAGAAATGAAGGGCTGACATCTTCATAAAAAGATTTCTGCCATGTAAAACAGGGTCTCTTTTCTTCCATATGGGGAAGTGATCAAGTTTTTCCTCTACCAGCCAAGTTGCAAAAGTAAAAGGGTGGCAATCATCCTTGCTTACCTCATCTCAGTGGTCATCCGGTCCTTTTCAGCTGACAAAACATAGTGAGAGGAACCCCACTCAACCAATGAAAGGGAATTACCTTCTCCTTTGTGTCTGTCACACTCCAAGTATTGAGTGGAGTTGTCAGAGGAGCAGAGCATCCACAACACTCGCTGGCTCCCTGTAGATTTGCATGTCCCAGACCCTTAAAATTTTTAGTTTAAATTAATGTTTGCTTTTACAGGCTAGAAGGCGTTAAACAGCTTTGTCTATTATCAGAATGCAAGGACGGTCCTGGGATGCTCCTACACATTACTCAGAGAAGCCCTGGGAGTGCTGTGCAAAGGGTGTGAAGAGCTGTGCCTTCCTGCTCTTGGGCTGATGAGAAGACATGAAGCATGGCCCTGCTCTTACTGCAGGAGGGTGGACAGAGGCATCCACTGTCTGACAAGATCACACCTCCACACTATAACCCTAATACTGAGCTGCAGAGGAACAGGTGATACCTGCCTTTCCTTAAGGAAAGCATCCAGGCAGAATATCAGGCAGACATAAATGGAGAGAAATAGTCATATTTTGTGATTAAGTTCTCACCAACTGGTGCTTTGAACTAGTTTGGCCAAAACACTGGGACATCTCTTCTGGGAGCAAGAGGTAGAATTGCTTATTGGAATTTTTTCTGTTGTTCCCTCCACCTTTTTTGATATAATTGCCCTCAAGCAGTGCTCTCACTGGAATACGTAACAAGAAGGGAAATGAAACTTTGGCACTATTATGTTCAAAATAAAATGTGAGGTGGCCATCAAAGCACCTCAGCTGACAGGGACAGCAGGGGAGCACCTGCCTGGAATTGACACCAAAGACAAGAAAATTTCAGTATTTGCTGGAGACATGATCTTAGTTAGTTGGCTCTCAGGTGTCAGTTGTGTGCACACATCCTCTCAGGAGCAAGAAGTGAGAAGAAAGGGAGAGAGGATGCCTTGAGAGAGCCAATCAGAGTGTTAACAGCTGTGTAAGAGGTACTAGTAGAACATGTGTGAAACCAGGGCCCTCTGCAGCCTTGTAACCCCAGAAAAACCAAAATAATAACCATTAAACCAAAGTTTGGAAACATTTTATGAGGGCAAATAACCTCTAACAAGTACACAGGAGCACTGCGGTTCTGAAAACCACACACATCTAAAACTAGTTTTATGTTTATAGGGGAAGGTAGACATAGTTTCAAGCAATATTTGTTTTGCATTTAGAAGATACAGAAATTAGTCTGCTAGTAGTGTTGTGATGTTTGTATGCTTCTGACTCATATAGTCAGGATTTACCCATAAGCAGCAAGAAAAAGTGTGTTTTATGAAGCAGTGAGTTAACTAAATCTAGTGTGGTTTGGCCAGCAAGGCCTGAAAATGTCCAAATGGTCACTCAGTGATCACAAAGCACACAGACATAAGAAGAAGCAGTTGCTCGTGCTATGGGCCAGTCCCAGCAGGCTGCTAGGGGTGATACAGATAACACTCAGCTGTGTTCCCACAGAAGCTTTATTGAGTATTTGGATACAGGAGTCACCACTCATCAGCAAGCAGAAGGATCAGATCTTTGCCATGGCAATTTCTTCCATGACTTAAGTTTTAGGAGGAGTTGTTCTATTGCACCAAGCAATACATACTTTGTGTTTCCATAAGTCAATTTTCAGTGGAAATGTCAGCATTTCCTTTATATTTAAAGGGAATATTTTATATTCCCTTTTACATTTTGAACTGCTGACTGTAAAGGCAGCTTTAACCATTCAATAGAGGTCCATCTACTGCAACAGCATCTCTACCTAGTCCTCTAGGTACATAATAGGCCTCTGGAATCAGAAGAGCTATATGGCTTGATCCAAGCTCTTCTCCATTCCAGCCTAGGAAAAGGAAGCTAAACCAAGATTTTATGCTGCAATCCAGGTAACCTATTCCAGTTTGACTTGGGTCACATATAAATGTTTTTTCAGATCTTTGCCCCAGCAACCTTTAGAACAACCTAGACCAATGTGGTTTTGAAGTAAAAAAAAAAAAAAAAAAAAAAATAAAATTTGGGCTTTCAGCTAGGGTAGAAGAATACAAGGGATGTGAACATATGCAAATACACTCTAGGTCAAACCCTTACCAGGCCAAATATTCCCATAACCCTACAATAATAAAATTATTATTATAATTAGGGGCTAATTTAAGGAATGTACAGTATTTACAGCCATTAAAACTAGACAGAAGATACTAAGTAATAGGGGAACAAAGTAAAGGGATATTAGGACTAGGAGGAGGTTCCTGGGCTCTTCCTATGGTACTATTGTTTCCTCTGATATCTTGAGTAGCAAATGCCATTCAGGGCAGAACATCTACCTAGGTGTTCTCATGAAAAGAATCCCTGGAGAGAGGCTATCTCTAGCACAAGGCTAGAGAAGTTCTATCATCTTGTTCCACTCAAAGTCTACAGCATCTTACAAAGGAAGCCCATAGCAGCTGATGGGCCTGTCTGCCAGCTTAGCACGAGTCAATAATGCTCTCTGCTCCCATGTATGTGGGAACTAGTCAAAAGCACTTGTCTTAGATTACATTAATGAATCTCAGAAGAGTGGAGTTCTTTCTGTAACATCAGAACAAGTCAAATTCAGTCCTCAGGCCAGTTCACTTCAGTTCAGGTATGAGCTGAGACCAGCTAATGTCTGTTCCTAAATTTTCATCCTCAAGACCAGGAAAGCTGATATCTAGAAGGATTTTGCTAAGACTGTCATTCATGGTGTCCAGGATAAGGCCCTCCATGAGTGACCGATTTTCAGTAAAGCCAGAGGCTGTCAGTTCAACAGAGGATTGCTTGGAAGTGTCACGAATAAATGCTGGAGAGCTCGTGAGGGGCACAAGGACCATGTCACTGGATTCTATATTGAGCAGTTCCCGAGGAGAATCAAAGAGAGGATTTTTAAGAGGTGTGCTGTTAAAACCCAGCAAGTCCTGGTTGTCCTGGAGGGGTGTGAATGGCAACTGAAGGGTTTTCACTGGACTGAAGTCCAGCTCATGACTTCCCTTGGCTAAGGAAGCAGACTTCCAGGGGTCAAGGACCTCAAGTGAAGCGGTAGTAGTGGCTGAAACTTTGCTGGGAGTGGAAGAAACAGGCAATTTGCTGAAGATGTTTTTGACTGGTGTTTTAAAGGCCCCCTCTTCTCCCTGTGAGCAGCTGAGCTGTGATATGTTCTCAAGTGGCTGGTTTTCCTGGGGGAAGGGATGGTCTGAGCTGCTGCTTTCTGGCAAAACAAGGACAGGCTCTTCTGAACAAGGCAGTGCTAGGCGTTGTTTCCTTCTGGATCTGCCCACTTCCCTCCTTTCTCTCCTCTTTATAACTAAAGAGTCAGAAACTGCCTTAGATGGTGACTTCAGTGTGGTGAACTGTTTCCTCTCCTTTGTGGATGAGTCTGGGAGGAACAAGCTTGGCTCTTCCTTGACCGTTACGGTTGAGGCAAATGGGGACAGCCAGGGATCCAGCTGAGAGCCTTCTTCCTCCTTTACACAGGCACCCTCAGGGAAAGAAGACAATTCCTCACCAGGCTGGGAGATGTTCTCCTGTATGGAATGGCTTGGGGAAAATAAACCTTCATCACATTGACCCTCCTCCTTGACAGCAGCCGTGGGTAAAGAGGGTGACTCTTCTGCAGACAGTGACATCTACAGTGAAACACAGGTGACATGCAGTCAGTAAGCAAGGATCTAAGGTACCCAAAAATCCGAATAACAGTGGAAAGAAAAGAAAGACTGGCATTTAAGGTCAGCAGAAAGGGTAAGAAGAAGAAATTCAGAAAGCAGTAATTATAACAGACTGAGATTGATCTCTGTGAAACTGATAGAAAGAAGCCTAAGGATCACATGGGAAGGATTCTAGCTAAGTGACAAAGTCATACCCTTCAGAGCACTCCTGCTCTGAAGAACTTCTGGGAGTACAGGCAGGAGAGCTGAATATTTCTGGAAAAAATATAACCCCTTTGATTTTTTTCTTACATTATCTAAATGGGAATAACAAAATGAATGAGGACAGCTTTCCCAGAAACCAAGGAAAAGGAAGAGAAAAAAAATGAGGTTATCAAAAGAAAAAGAGCACAGGAGAAAGATAAATCATAGCTGGAGAGAACATAAAGCAGCAGGCATACAAAAGAAAATAGGATTATGGTTAGACAGGATGGAAGAAGCTAGAGCTTTTTAATGTCTAAGCATACAAGAGCAGTCAGTGAGATGCCAAGAAAAGGATCTGTTTAATAGCTGTTTTTCTTGAGCCCAGAATAACTGTGAACTTCACAAAACTGGCAAACAGCAGATACGGAAATCCTCTGGGAAGAGACTACGTGAAATATATACCTTTACAGAAGTTCCTTATTGTTACTTGTCTATAGAGCTACCAAAAATCTGAATGTTTTAGGATCAGAACAAAGCCATTCCTCCCATTCTTCTTTCTTCACATCCCAGCAGTAAAGAAAAATTGTCTTGACCAAGCCATAGGGCTCCTTCCTCTAGAAACATCCTTAGAGCAAATAAACTAGCAGGTAGTAGTCAGCTTAGAGACAGTAAAGGATAGCAAGGATTATCACTAGCTAGTTCCTTGATAGGAGCTTGGAGTTTTAGAGCACCTAAGTAAAGATGCACAAAGGAACCATAGGAAGAAAAGGTTCGTTGAGGGCAAGAGATATTAAAAAAAATAAACAAAAAATCCAAACGAACACTCCCCTCCTTAAAAAAAAATCCCCACACCCTCCCTAGCCGCCTCCTCAGCCCCCTTATAAAAAAAGAAAAAAAAGAAAATAAAGAAAAAAAAACAGGAAAAAAACACCACACTAACCCCCTTGGAAAACTCCTTGGAAAACAAGAAACCAACCTTTGGAGCAATGCACACACGCTTATTGCTCTGCAAAGTCTCCGTGCTGTTAAGGGATGCTCCCTGTGCCATGGACAGGGGAACCTTCATAGAAGGCTGCAAGACAAGAGGCTGACTCAAAGGAAACTGAATTGGAACCAGGTAGGAGTTGACACGAGGAAGCAAAGGCTTCATCTTTCGGCCTGGAAGGGAAAAGAAGGGACTCACTTTTGCCTGTTCTCCACTGCTACCTCTTGAAACCCAGGCACCTTAGAGAAAGTCCTTCTAGATACCCCAAAAGAAATATTTAATCAGATCACTTGCCTTCTCTGCTAATTTTAAGGATACAAGTACCAAGCCAGAAGCCTCATGAATGAGAAAATAACCTTTCATGAAGATACTACCCCTCAGGTTTGGGCTCTCATTCCATTTGAGTGCCCAATGCCCAACATCTCACCATCACATCCTCTCAGACACAGTAATACTGCTTTCAATTTCAAACCTGACAATAAGGAGCATAAAAGCTGGCAAACAGGGATAACATACTCTACTTGTATTCCTAAAGAAATCTGGGAGAATGCCCCAGATTTATTGGATTGATTCTCTTTGGCCTAGTGATGTGGACACTTACGTGAATTCTGGGGCTCAGTTTTGCTTCCCACATTCTTCAGAGGATCTGGAAGACGACTCTTTTGTTGCTGCTGTCATTGTGAGATAAGTAAGAGGAGAAGAAGAAAAGAGAGGTTAAAAGAAAAGAATCCACATTTATTCTGCTGCCTCACTGAGAACTGTGAAACCAGAGGTCTGTGCTGGACTAATGCAAAGAGAGCAGCTGTTAGCAACCAGCATTCAGGCTGGCTCTAGGTCTGTGCCACTTGCTGGTTTGCAACTATGCCATCCCAAAGCCAGCTGCCCACCAAAAGCTGTGTAGGAAAATAGACAACATGACAGAGCTGCTCCAGCTGCAGACTCTACTGCAGAAGTGAGCTGGTTTTGGCACCCTCAGCGCCCGAGGAACAGTGAATAGGATGGCTTTATTGTGTACTGGATGTATATACAAACCATAGACCAGATAGGTGTTCAAATAGAATAGCAGAGGCAACAATGGGATCAGAATTCTGAGCAGATGGAAAGAAGGCCAAGGTTGTAGCTGTGACAGAAAAGTGTTTGACTGGATGTTTGCAAATCCATCACTGTTAAAACTGCTGAATGCAACAGCAATAGCAAACAGGTTCATCCTTCCAAGAGTCACTCACAATGCAGTGGGTTGCAAAATGGAAAAGGAGCACAGAGAGATCCTATTCTCTCTGGATCTGAGCCCCAGAGCATATTGGAACTGTTGCCATGGAGATGATTTTACCAGAAATCTGTTTGGGCTTGTTGTCTGAAGCCTATTGGTGTCCACTGCAGCCTACTTCAGCAGTAGACTTCCAGGTTGCTCAAAGATGTCCAGCTTTACCAGCTCGAGAGACTGTACCATCTGGAGGCAGTCAAACATTGGCTAGACCCCTCTCCCCACAAAGGGTAAGCACGGAGCTGTATGAGTAGATGCAGCAGTGACCCAGTCCCCCTCCCCAAGCCTGTTGTCCTTTCGTTCAGTGACTGGCAAGAAGAGAATGGAAGATCAAGCCCCGAGCCAGATGGTAATTCTTACTGATTCAGAGAACTCAGGCGATGTTGGTGACCCCAAGTCCAGTGGCTGGTGGCAGAAGGCATTGAGCAAGAAAAAAATTTAAGATGAAGTTATCAGCCAAAGAGGAAGACAAATGGGACATTTTAAACTTGTACAATCTGAGCAAACAAAAGTTAAGTCCACCCACCCAGTGCAGAAAACACAACAGTTTTCTAAACACACCTATACCAGACTCCCAAGCTCTATTTCCCTAACAAAACCTTCCTAAAATGCCTGTTTGGGCTAGGACAATTCCATCTTATGACTGACTTATCAAACAGCATAGGAACACCTGGTTGGCCTCAGTGTCAATCTTCTCATTAGGAATTTAAATCAGGCCCATGGAAAGAAGTTGAACAACCTGACTATTATATTTGGCATAGCACATGAAGAATAAACACATCCTACAGAAACTCCAGATCAAAAGCACAGCTGTAGCACCTTTTTTTCAAATGCAGAGCTTGTCTATTTGTCAAGTGAAGTGACTGAATCCAGCTTCTACAAAGAGACTGATGTCAACACAGCTTGACCTTACAGTTAAAATAAGGTGCATCAGGCTAGTGTGGCATTTAGAAACTGGATAGCCTGTCCTATTTTCTTTGCATGAGGCAACTCACCTTAAATACCTGGTCCAATGTTAGGCAACGGTTTGCATCAGGGTGAATAGTCCAGAAGGAAATTTTACCATTGGCAGATGTCTCACGGACAAACATATCATGAAGGGACAGGTTGTGCCGGATGGAGTTCTGAGGAGAAAGGAGTGAGGGGGAGGTTGAAAAGCAGTAGTTTTGTTATCAGCACAGCAAGGCCCACCTCAAACATCGCTGCCCTAGCAGAAGGATTACATTCCAAAGTGCAAACAACACTGAACTTTCATGTTCACAGCATACCCAGCCAACCCTGTTATCAGTCTCTTATTCTATATAGTCCTGAGATCCCAATTCTCACTCCAATGATCAGACATCCCATCATCTTGTTTAAGTAGGATGAGGCAAGGGATACAAGAAGTGGTACAGTGAACATCTGGAGTGAGAGTGTATTTGGGGTGGAATGTTTAAATGAGCTTCCATCTTGCTTTGCAGACTGGGGAACAACTTTTCATTCTGATCCAGAAGGCATGTAACATCACCCACAGCAACTTGAGGGCCTGCTTGTTACCTTCCAGCCTGGCTTAGCTACATGTTTAAAATAAGGGAAATGATCCTCAATCCAGGTATAGATGTCCTTCAGGGTCATGCGCTTCTTCTCCGTGCTGTTGATGGCAAACTGGATCATGGCCATGTAGGAGTAAGGAGGTCGCTCTGACACCGAATCCTGCCATGAGGAGGACTCAGCAGCAGTAGGAATAGCAGCAGCAGCAGCTTCCTCTTCAGTCTGAAAGACAGAAGGGGTGATACATGAATGTTTACGAAGCTGATAAGAAGGCCCAGAACATCCCTGGATCCTCTGGGTTCTGCTATTCATATCACTAAAGGTCAAACTCAGGTTACTTAGAGATAGCAACACCTAATTCTTGCAAGTATTCTGATCCACCTAGATTGCTTCCTTACCAAAAGTTTTAGCACATACTTTTGTATTCTTCTACTAACCTTGACTCTTTCCTGCAGAGGCATCTGATTCTCTTTCTCTGTGTCTTCCTTCACAGAAGAGGGATTTAACCCATCGGATCTCATCTTTCCCAGCCACTGGATGTTGGTGAGGCTGTTGTCCAACACAGAACTCATTGTCTCGCCACTGCCTGTTGGGATAACAAGCCCACATAATAATCACAGAATAATTTAGGTTAAAAGAGTCCTCCAAGACCATCAAGTCCAACCTGTGACCAAACACCCTCTTATCAACAAGACCATGGCACTGACTGAGGCATCCAGTTGTTTCTTGAACACCTCTAGGGATGGTGACTCCAAACCTCCCTGGGCAGTCTGTTCCAATGCTTGACAGCCTTTTTAGGGAAGAGATTCTTAATGACGTCCAGTCTGAACTTTCCTTGGCACAGCTTGTGGCTATGCCCTTTTGTCCTGTCATTTGTTGCCTAGGAGAAGAAAGCAACCCCCACTGCTCTACAGCCTCCTTTCAGGCAGTTGTAGAGAGTGATAAGGTCCCTCGGAGCCTCCTTTTCTCCAGGCTGAACAGCCCCAGCTCCCTCAGCTCTTCCTCATCAGACCTATGCTCCAGACCCTTCACCAGCTCTGTTGTCCTTCTCTGGACATGCTCCAGCACCTCAATGTCTTTCCTGTCATGAGTGGCCCAAAACTGAAAACAGAACTCAAGATGTGGCCTCACCAGTGCTGAGTACTGGACAATCTCTGCCCTGGTCCTGCTGGACACATTATTGCTGGTACAGGCCAGGATGTCATTGGCCTTCTTGGCCACCTGGGCACACACTGGCTCATGTTCAGCTGCTGTTGACCAATACTCCCAGGTCTTTTCTTGCTGGGCAGTTTTCCAGACACTCTTTCCCCCGCTTGTAGCACTGCCTGGGGTTGTTGCAATGCAATTGCAGGATCTGGTACCTGGTCTTATTGAACATCACGCAATTGGCCTTGACCCATGCATCCAGCCAGTTCAGAGCCCTCCTGCCCTCCAGCAGATCCACACTCCCACCCAGCTTGGTGTCATTTGTGAATTTACTGAGGATGCCCTTGATCCCCTCATCCAGATCATTGATATACAGAGTAAAACAGGACTGGCCCCAACCTTGAGCCCTGGGGAACCCCACCAGTGACTGGTCACCAGCTGGATGCAGCACCATTCAGCACCACTCTCTGGGCCCAGCCATCCAGACAGTTTTAACCCAGTCAAGAGTGAACTTGACCAAGCCATGGGCTGCCAGCTTTTCCAGAATAATGCTGTAGGAGACAGTGTCAAAGTCTTTACTGAAGCCCAGGTAGTCTACAGACACAGTCTTCCCCTTGCCATAACTCTGCTTTCTCACAAGTAACCCTGCTACCCCTTCATCTCAGCTGTCAAAAGGAAGGCACCAATCACACTTCTCAAAGATGGTATTGCAACACTAATATTGTGGAAGTAATTCACCTTGAATTCCTGATTTCATGTGTAGTTGCCCAATTTCTGAAAAGAGCTGCAGCCTTAAGAACAAACACTCAAACCAGACTATTGTCAACCAAAATGCTGATCTAGTACTTCAAGAAATAGAAAGACAGCACTAAACTTAAGTCAGAATCTCAGATGTCTTCCACCAAAAAAATATGTCCACTATAATCCTTCAGATTTCACTACATATGCAAAGCTATGTAGATTATTAGAATCCAATCCAAAGGTATTTTGTAATTAACAAAATATTAATAATTACTGCAAACCAAGATGCAAGTGCTACACTCCTTGGCCCATTTCACATCTCCTCATCTGTCAGGACAAAAAAAACCAATAAAAAAACAGGTAAAGGCTACATACTGTTGGTCTCCTGTTCCTGTCCAACCACAGGATCAATTCCTGAATGCCAGAGTGCTGTACTGCCTGCAAGACCAGGTGTCTGTGCAACACTCTTCTCTCTTTCTTGACTAACTGCAGCCTTGATGGCTGCATTGGCTTTCTTCTCTGATGGGAGATTCTGCAGTGGTGCTGGACCTGCTGAGCGGGATGTGCCCCCACTGCTAATGAGAATGAACTTGTTGGGTCCATTGTTGCCACACTCTTTTCCTTTTGCTGTCAATGCCTCTATGATGCTCTGGATATCAGCATTTGTAGGGATGGCCACCACCTGTGTGTTGGGCATTGTAGGATGGTCAATTATCTTTATTCCTGCTGGGAATTTCTGCAGGCCACTGTCCCTTTTGTCTCTGGGTTGTCTGTTGTGTTGGTCTTCCTGCCTGTGCTCCTGCTTAGGAGCCTTTTCATCCTGACCTCTGTTCTCATCTCTTGCTGAAGTACTGGATTCATCGTTCTGTGGGAGGGTCAGTTTTCGTCTTTTGAGAATTAAGGGCCTGCGAGGGCTGGTCCTCATTATTGATCTATACTGTCACTCTCCATTGAAAGGGAGAGGAACAAATCCTGCAAAACAAAAGGTACAACATAAAGGGTGCAGCAAATCATCTCAAGACCTCCCACAGAGAACACATTCTCAGCAGTTGCTACAAAGCTTGAAACACAAAGGGAAAATTAAAATTGAAAGCATTTAATAAGGCTGACAAGGCTACTGAAAAATCATACTGTACCTCCCTAATCCACAGCTTGTGTAAGCAGGATGGGAGAGAGATTTGCAGAGTAGATAACTTGCGTCATAAAGTACATAATAATGAGCAAAGTGTGTATATGCTTTACAGAAAGACTTAGCTGTAGTGCAACTTGACCAGCGTCAGCCAACAAGCTGGAGGGGAGGTAGAATATAGAAATAGCAGTGCTGATTCTTATAGCTGATTGGTCTAAGCAGCAGATTACATAACCTGCACGAAAAGAGAATTTACAGATGGTTTAAGATCTGGGAAGCAGAGATTACCCTGAACACTACAAAAGCACACAATAAATGCAGCAGAAGTAAGGTGCTTTAAGCTAGACACCAAGTAAATGTGCTTTTAATTCCTTTTGTAGATTTGTTAAGAATCACGTAAATTCGTCATTGGGCAGCATACAATTTAGATGTCAGACTTTTGGACAATAGGTAGTTTAGACTATAAAGCTGGAAGCAGAGGAAATAAAATTCAGAGATACTGCTTCTAGGCTAAGATGCTGTGAGAGTACTGCTAATAATGCCATCAGGAATTCGTTGGAGCTTGTGCCTTTCTGCAAACTAAAGTGGAACAACATACAAATTGTACTTATTATCATCAGAGATGGCAAGCAGAATGGAAACAGATACCCAAAAAAAGAGGCCTTTTGCATTGCACTAGATTTGATGGGGTCAGCTAGTAAACGAGAAAATTCTCAGCAAGAATCCCCTACATTGATACAAAGCAGAGTTCAGCAGATAACAAACTGAGCTAATGCCCTACGTACAGAATGCAGACAGCCCAGCGATCATTCCTCGCGGGTTCTGGCACCCGGCACAAGCATGGCCCTTTTCGATCTGCTCCACCCCCTAAAGGAAAGAGCACCAAAAGAAGAACCCTGAGCCAGCCTCCCATAGGCAGCGCTCCTGTGAGCAGGAACAGGAGCGCGTCACTTCCCAAGGAGGCCTGGATCTGCTACCCCCCGTCCAGGCCCAGGAGCACCGCTGTGTACGCGCGGCCCCGAGGGGGCAGGGAGGGCACCGCCAAAGTCCTGCCAGCTCCTTCTTCACCCGCTCCAGCCCCTGCGCTGCCGCCCTGGCCAGCAAGCTCACCTGCTCCCGCGGGGCCTTCCACCCCGGGCCGGGCCCAGGCGCTGCCCTCTCCCGGCCGCGCGGTGGCCTTACCGCGGCCCTCCGAGGGGTGCTGACCCTTGCCAGGGGCCCTGGAGGACCGTGGCGGGCACCGGTTGTGACTCACCAGCTGCCAGGCCGGGGCACGGCCGATGCAGGGCGGCGGCGGCCCCGGCGCTCTCGGAGCGGCCCCGGTTTGAATTTGGCGCCCGGCTCAGCGCTGGCCCAGTCACGTGCCGGCCTGCGCCAGTGAGCGGCGGCGGGGGCGGGGCCGGCCGGCCCGGGCCAATCGGCGGCGGCGGCGGGGGGTACGGATGTGCGGGCGGGACGGGGCCCGGGCCGCTGCCGGGATCGCATTGTCCTGCCCGCCCTCGTACCGGGACGGCCGCTCCCGCCCCGGCTGCGGCAGTGTCGGCAGCTTCCTTCAACCATGCTGCCCGCGGCTGGGAGCCCTGCCGTGCGCCCGGGCCGCCGGCAGTGCGCTGACTCCTGGTGAAGAGCTGCGGGGTTTTACCGTTTAACGTGTGTGTCACGGCTGCGCCGGGCTAGGGGGGGTGCCGCAGGACCCCTGAGCACGCTGCCACTTAGGTAAGCAGTCAGACTGTTGGAGTCTCATACATTCCTCATGAAATGTTATCACATTTTCTTGTCTGTGCTGATCTATGGTGAGTCAGGTAGGGTGAACATGAGCCAGTTGTGCCCAGGTGGCCAAGGCGGCCAATGGCACCTGGCCTGTATCAGCAATAGCGTGGCCAGCGGGACCGGGGCAGCGACGTTCCTCGCTACTCGGCACTGCTGGGACACTCAGAGTGCAGTGTCCAGTTCCAGGCCCCCCAGTTCAGGAAGGACATTGAGGTGCTGGAGTGGGTCCTGAGAAGGACAGCAGAGCTGGTCTGGAGCACAAGGTCCATGAGGAGGGGCTGAGAGAGCTGGGGGTGTTCAGCCTGGAGAAAAGGAGGCTCAGCAGGGACCTTAGCGCTCTCTACAAGTGCTTGAAAGGAGGCTGTGGCCAGGTGGGGGTTGGCCTTTCCTCTCAGGCACCATCTCAGGTGATGGAACAAGGGGACATAATCCTAAGCTGCACCAGGGGAGGCTTAAGTTGGGCATTAGGAAGAAGTTCTTCACAGGAAGGGTGATTAGACATTGGAATGGGCTGCCCAGGGAGGTGGAGTCCCTGTCCCTGAAGGCACTTAGTGCCATGGTGGTGTTTGGCTATAGGTTGAATTTGATGATCTCAGAGGTCTTCCAACCTAATTGATTCTGTGATGTGTTTTCCAACAGAAAATTAAATACAATGTTACTTCAGTTCAAACTTATTCATTAGGCAAAGCAAATAAACAAACCATGCAAGATCTGTAGAATACAAGAGGGAGATGTCAAATCTGTTTTGTAAAAAAGAAAAAAACAAACTTAAAATCTCTCAAAATTAAAACATGCAGGTAGTTAGCAACCAGAAACGGAAAGAGTTTTGATTATCTTAGCCCTACAATATCTTCTTGGCATTACAAACAAGATTGAATTGAAAAAAAAGAAAATAAGTTTTTTGACTTTTTTTTTTTCTTTTCATAGCTGAATCAGTAGGTCAACTGCCCCCCTTCCTGCAGTGCATTTCTAAATCTACCTGAAAATTGACAAAAGGTCCAAAGGGAAAATGTCTGCCTCAAGATGTGTACACTGTGCTGTTGCATAAATGTTTTTCTTTTGTTAAAAACTGCATCTGAGGTTTCCAAACAAATCTGTCTTCAAATCCATTTATTTGCCTTCTACAGATTCGAGAGCATTTTAGCATCTCCTTGGGGTGCTTCCTCTTTCTTCAGTTGGCTCCAACAAGCATCATGAGGTTTCTAAGTAGTTTTACCACACCTTTTGATGCCTCCAAAGAAGAAGTGTACCCACAAGGCCAGGAAGGCAGAGCTGATTTTCCTTGAGAAGCCATGGGCAGGACCCATCCATTGTTATGAAGCTCCACTGCATTTGGCTGAGAATCCCAGACGTGTGCCTACAAAACCTGTGGACCCAAACACCTCTGCTGCCTGGGTTGGTGCAAATTATATTTCCTCCTGCGTCCCACAGCAACAGTTTTCCAGTTTCTCCTGTATGCCTTGACAGAAAGTTATCTGTTCTGGATCTGGAAAATCAGTAGCCCAGACCTGAATTCCCTCTATCAGTCTAAAGCATAAATAAGTGCTTGAGTTGCTTTACGTCCTAAGAATAAGCACTAAGGTCTTGGTTACTTGAAGACATAAACTGTGTGCAGTGTGTACTGGTTAATGAATATTTGTCTTCTAGAAAAATTATTCCCATCAGGAAAACACTGTTTTCCTTAACAACCAAAAACCCTGCACAAAATAAACATTAGGGGAGTCTTTTCTTATTGGCTTGCTGTTTGAAATAACTGCTGAACTCTAAATGTTACATGTTAAAATATTTGGTGTATTGTTTAAATCTGACACTGCTAACTTTAGAGAACATAGGTTTTCACTTCAGAATCATTTGCTC
The DNA here is from genome assembly GCF_024509145.1 of Vidua macroura. NCBI lineage: Eukaryota > Metazoa > Chordata > Aves > Passeriformes > Viduidae > Vidua > Vidua macroura. The sequence goes on along the minus strand of NC_071572.1, from coordinate 74,940,731 downwards.
TAACCTGCTCTCTTTTCCATTTCTGTGTTCCTAAAATACTCCTTATATCATGTAATGTAAAGCTTTCTTTTTTTAAGCAAACAGCTGCAGCAAAGATAGACTGTTCCTATACAACAGTAGTCATCACCTAGGGGAGCTCTGTTTAAACATTATTGCTGCTTGACTCTGCTCTTCACAAAGCAAACTCAGGAAGTGTGATTTCAAACCTGCATGAAACATTCCTTTGTTCCTGTTGACCTGCAGGTATTTTTGTAACACCTTAACCTTGAAGTAGAACATCTTCAATTTTTTCCTCTTTAAAATTTTTTTTGTATCTGCTTGAGGCAGTTAGCTCTACTAGGTTTGTGAATCACTAAGTGAAATAACTGCTGTGAATAAGCATTCATTTTGTTTGGAAAAGATGGAAGCATCCACTCTGGTAGCTCTTTGATTCCTAAAATACAAGTATTCTAAAATTTGTTTGAAGCTATCAGTACTGAAACTGTTAAATATTTCTCAGTTGTGGTAGGTTTGTGGAAACTGTGGTAGGTTTGTAACTTCTGGAGGCATCCTCTGCAGAGTGTCTGTCAACTTGTTTCAATGGAAACTTATTTTCTCCTCCTCTCTTTTTGGCATTATCTAAGTTTTTCATACCTTTTTCACTACTAGGTTCCTGCATAGGTAAAACCTACCCTACATATTCTCTGAAGCCAGGAAGCCATATCCTTAAAATCAGGGACTATGTTAAGTATGTGCTAGTATACAATTATTACAGAATCATTTCTCTTTTCCTGCACAATGGCTTTGGATTCAAACAGTTCAGATATACATCAGACAATCACCATCCTTAGTTAAATTGCACTCAGTGTTTTGAGGAATACTGTAACCTAGGAATGCTGAAGGAGATCTGTAGTTACCATAGCAAGAACTCAGTTTGGAGTGCTCTTGGGAAAAGCAAACTGGAATCTGAAACAGAGTCTGACTCTTTTGTTGGTAACCAGGAAGGCAAAGAACACTCTAATAAAAGGATTTTCAGGGTTTGACTATGAGTTCATAATAATTCAAAGAAATACAGACTGTTGAGCTTGGACCATCTTTTCTATAGGAAGCTGATTGTAGAAGTGGATTTTGGGTGATCTGTTACTCCACAATATAGAAATTAACTATGTTTTGAAACAAAGATGCTTGGGGGGAAGATTTTGAATGCCCTATTAATATAATCTAAGGGGATTGAGCTAAGTGGGCTTTCTTCAATCATTTTGTGTTGCTCTCCCAGTTCAGCCTCTACTTCTTTGGGGAAGCTGAGGATTTAGTTCTTTGAATCTATTTGAGTTATGCTAAGACACAGAAAGAAAAAGGATCCATTCTGAACTCTCTTAAATCTGCAGGGGTTACAGGAGTAGGTGCCATTTAGATTTCCTTTAAAACCCAAATCTTGAGCTCTTTGTGAGTTGCCAGAGAACAGTTCACTTGCACCCCAATGACTTTCCAGAGAAAAGTGGCAAAACATGATGTTGAGGTTGAGAGGTTTCTCATGCATAGCAGCTTTGTTAGTGACTCATTTGCTTTGCTGCAGAACAGATTATTCAATGAACACGCTGAAAAAAGGTGGGGAAGTAGAATCAGGTAGGCATTATTTGTCTGGAGAAAAGGGTTGGGTTTTTATCTTATTATTATGTCTTTCCCTTCAGGTATGCCCACAATTTGACACAACTAAGGCAGTGGTGTTGAAAGCACGCCAGAAGAAGCATCATGGTCCTCAGAAGCCCTATAATCAGGATGCTAACCACAGTTCATTTCATGCAGGAGGAGCTTGTCGAGGAGCTGTAGCCTGCAGATTTCCTCCTTTAACTTTTGAGCATCCAGAAAGACATGCAGTCCCTCTGTTGGATGATCCAAATTGCTTGAGAAAGAATGCACAATACTCTCCCATCCAGCCTAAGAAAGGGACAGTAGCAAATGCCAACATCCAGGTGAAGAGTCCAGAGAACTGTGGAGAGCTTGCTCCCCAGCCTGTGGAGCAAGATGTCCTTAGTCCATCAGATGCAGAGGCTGCACAGGTTCCTTCCCCAAGGAATGAGAGGTGCAGCAACACTCTATCACAAAGTAGTCATGCCTGGCATCCAGAAGAAGAGTTGCCATTCGGTATTGATCCGTGTGGGAGAGGGGAGGCGGCAGCAGTACTGGTTACAGATACTCCCGAGCACGAGTACGGAGTAAAGGTCACCTGGAGACGGCGGCCGCACATAATGAAGTACTTGCGGGAGCAAGGGAAGCTGAGCGCTGCGGACATCCTGGTGAAGGCAAACATCGAGCTCTCGAGAAGACAGGCCCACACCTGACCTGGCGGGAGCAGCCACTCTGCTGCGTGCCAGCACACGCCCGAACAGATGATGTCCCTTTGGGGGCTGAAGAGGGGACGGGATTTCAGCCGAGCCCTCTACTGCGCCTCGCAGAGCCTCCGACAAACGCCGGGGCGGGCGCGGGGGAGGGTCTTGGCGACGGGGGGGCGTATTTGGGTCGGTCTTCCCTGGGGAAGTGTGTCTGGAAAGGGTTTTGTGCCCCACGCGGTTCCCGGCGGGACTGTTCCCCGCTCCTGGCGGAGGCGGCGGGCGGCTCCGGCGGGGAGGGACGGGGGCGGCCGTTGCGTTCAGCTGCGCTTGCGCGGCGCCTCGGCCAATCGGCGGGCGGCGTGCTCGCGGCCCCGGCCAATGGCGGCGCGCTTCAGTGCCGCGCGCCGTTGCTAAGGGCAGCGGCGGGCGGGGGCCCATAGCAACGGCGGGGCCGCGATGGACGGAGCGGGGGGACCCGGCGGTCCCGCCGCCCACAGGTGAGCGGGGCTTGGGGGCGGCGGCGGCGGCGTGCCCGGGGCCGAACAGGCCTGGGCGGGGGCTGCCTCGCGTGGCAGCAGCGCCCGGTGCCGGGATGAGCGGCCGCAGCGGGGCCCGGGCGGGCGGAGCCGCACGGCAACGGCCACGCGGATCGGCGCTGCCGCGGTAACACCCGCGTCCCGCTGGCGGGCGACAGCCGTGCCGCTGTTTTATGTGCGAGTGTGTTTTATGTGCTTCACTCTTCAACGTTGGTGTGCATCATCTGAATACTTGAAGATTAAACCGGTTTTGTGGTGTCTCGGTCTCCTAGTTTCTGGGTGCTGCTGTGAAGCGTTTTCGCGGTGTTATTCAGCCCCTCCGCTCCTCCTAATGAAGCTCTCTGGATATTTAGTATCACTCTCGGTGGGCCTTTGCAAGAAAAAAAGGAGGAATAACTGAAATGAACTCAAGTGATGTAATAGGAAAAACAGCTGTGAACGATGGAGAAGCAGTTTTGGAAAGACTTTATGCTTGTGGCACTTAAGTAGCTCAAAATCGAAATTATTTGAAATTAAATGTGAGTGTACTGGCAAGCAGAAAAAAAACCAGGTTTTGGCAGAATTAGTGTGATTATAAAAAAAAAAAAAACAGGAAAATCTATCTTTGTGCCTCTATTTGGATAGGAAGAAGTAAAGCAAGTAAAGAGAGAGACCTAAACTTAGGGTAGTGAAGTGATAATGAACGTAGTGTAGAAGAGAAACAGTATTTTTTTATTACATACATTGTTACATTTGGTAATTTAAGGAGGATGAAAAGCAACAATAAGAGTTAGAAAGGGTCCTGTAATTGCTTGGATCCACCAAATATGCTATGCAACATTAGATTGCTACTTTATGCAGACTTGAAAGGCATTGGGTTGTCTAGCAGTTCTGGAAACAATTTTTAAGGAAATGATGTCCAGATATGTGTAAATTTCCCTGCACAGTAGACCTTTAAGTTTGACAGAGTTGACGCTACAGGAAATAATGCTGCTCTTCTGATAACAGTTCTACTGGCATCATTTCTTTCTGCTGAGAAACTTGTCTCATGTGCTTTTATGGGTGCTCCCCAGGAACAGGCTAACAATAATGGCAGTTCATGGGATAGCGGCTTCCCTCCCATCCCAATTTATTAAAGAAACATCCATTTCTTTAGCTTTCTTAGTCCCCATGGTTAAGGTAAGAAAACTAGAATACATGAACCTAAAGAAAAGTACATAGTTTTAAAATAGATCTGTAAGGCTTGTTATTTTTAGAGGTGTTTATTTTTCTGGAGTGTTCATCAGCATTGTAATAAATTTGAGGAAGACAAATGTCTGTATTCTTAGGAAGGTTCTTCTTTTTCTGAGACAAAATAGTAAAATTATCCAAAAGTCACAAATCTGGTTACTAGAACTCTTGTTTGGTAAAATAATTGTCAGTTGTCCAAACAGTGGATTTTATAGAGAAGGTTAATGTGATGCATAATAACTGGCACTTCATGGCAATGAAGATCCTACAGGTAAAGCTTAACAAAGATGTACCTGAGAACTGGTTGGCTACATTTTTTTTTTGGCCATTTTCCCCCCAGGGGTGGAATGCCTTTACTATTCAGAAATGTGAAAAATACACATAAAGATATTGGAAGTATTTTATTTCTGATGGACAGAGTCGAATATTACCAGTCAAAAATTAATGCATATTCTTTTGTAAGTGTGCTGTGGGATACATGATGATGGATAGACAGCAGAGATCTTGGATTTAGGCCATCTACAGGCTCTCACTTGCAAATACTGTGTTGTGTTAGACTTTCTTCCACTGGAACTGGCTGTGATTCAAATTGCTCAACTTCATTTTAAAATTTGGCTTCAGGTAGACATGACACAACTGTCTTAGTGCTTTAGAAAATGATGAGCTTGATATTACTGTTTCATGTTTTTGGTAAGTGCTAGACCTTCTCTCTTATTTGGGAAGGTCCATTTGGAGACTTACCATGAATTATTAGTGTAGAAACATTCAGTTAAAAATAATTCTAATTAATTGTAAGCTTTTAAAATATTGTGAAGGAAATTTGTTTCTTATGATAGTATGTATTTTAGAATCTCTGAGCCCAATGGACTTTGCCCTTTTGCACAGTAGTCACACAGTAGACAAAGCTTAAAGCTTCCCACATGCTGCATTCCAAATATGCTTCAGCTTCTGACTTGCAGATGTCATGTAAGAGGAACAGAATTTTCAAGGGGCAAAAATCTTGACTGTGTCTACAGAGACTACAAAACTGGATGTCAGCTACAGCAGTCCTGCCCTCATTTGGATGCTTCCTTGGGGTCCAGACATGCATCAGTTAGTGGCTTTCTGTTTGTGAACTCTGAAACTCTGGGATATTTCCTCAGTGTCTCCCAAAGTTAATGAAGAAAAACAGCCTGTTGCCAATAAGCTCAATTTTCAAAATATTAAGAGCCCACGGATTAAGAGAAGTTGAAAACTTCAAAAGTCGTACTGTTTTCTGGCCAAAAGGCCTTTCCACATTTTACAAACTTGAGTGTAGTTGAGGTTGTCAGGAATCTCTGTGCCTGCTGGGCTTGAGTATTTTGTGTGAATGCACCATAATTATGATTTTGAGGAGAAAAAGGACAAAATATTTTGCTAATTCTTTTAGCTATACTTGTAAACCAGAGAAGACAGATAAGTTTAAAATTCTTTTAAAAAGCCTCTCAGTATCTCTGTTAGTCCTTGGGTATTTTTATTTAGCCACCAGTGACCTTCTTAAAATGAACAAGCAGCATTTGTTAAATTCCAGGACTTAACAATTCTGCAAATTTTATCCTTAGATGAATGAGAATTAGCTTAATATTCTGTTTGCTTCACCCTTTTAAGCTCTAAACATTATAATGAAGAAATCTGTTCAAAGTGAGATAAACCTGTAAATATTTTATAAGTGTGGTTGATATGTACTCCTTGGAGTACAGATTCAACTGAAAAGAAAACCTTTTGCAATTTGATGCTGCTGCTGTTAATGTGAACGAACGAGTCACCTCACTTGTTGTGATGTAGACAGCAGTGTCAAGGGAGAAAAGGCAACAATGTGTGACTAAAATTTCCAAATACAATTTGAGATTCACTTAGTAACAGCAATTGCAAAGAGGTATCCTAAAGTTGAACCTTGTTTGAATTATCTCTTTAGTTTCTAGTTAGCTGTTTTCCTATCTCTTACCACCTAGAATTTATGTTACTGGTGACCCTTTTTTTTTTTTTTTTTTTTTTTTTTTTTTTTAATCACAGTGTAACATTTGTAGGCGGGAAAAATGTGCTGACTTAACAAAATTATGGCTTTGTATGTGTGAAAACTTTCTGCAACCAGGCTTGCACTGGGATAGCTCCAGACTCTTGTTTTGTTGCTGAGGCACAACTGAGTGATCTCCAAAATAAAACTGTGTTGTAATTGGGTCATGAGATGAATTCTCTTCTAAGTGGATTTGCTGATATGCCTGGAGATGTTGCCTTAGACTACTGCAAGAACATTTATGCCAACTCTTAGTGCTCTTTAAAACATATTCTGTGGGATGTTTGAACTCTTAACTGCTTGTGTTCTTGCTATTGGGTGCATCTACATTCCTTTCTGACTTTGCATTCTTATGTGATATCTGAAGGAAAAAAGAACAAGAACTAAAATCTAGCAGTGATATCTTGCCAAGTCACCTAGTTTGAGATTGAAATGACATTTTGCTGTTTCTGTCTCTTTAATGGCTTTCCTTTTCAATTTTTCTAAAATTAAAAAAAATATGGACTGGGAACAATCAGTTCAAGAGTGTCTGTTCAGAAAGTTTCATGTTCCTTTCCCTATTTTTAGTTTGAAATACTATTACACAAATGCAATTCATCTTCTCAAGCACAAGCATGATGCACTTCTTTTCAGGGAACTTTGAGTTTTGTTACCTGGTCTGGGTTAAGCATAGCAGGTGCTATTTAACTACTGCCTTTGTTGCTAGGAGAGAATAATGGCTGCTCTACATTTCACTGGCTTCCTGTTGTAATGAGGTACAACATCAACAAAAGTGACAGGCAAGGTTTAATAATTCACAAATAGAAGATCAAAGGAGAGAGAATTCCACCCCCCTGGGGATCTTGCTTTCCTCTTTCCTTGGGCAGAGGTGTTTCTGTAAGTGAAATGGCCGTGGGTATTTGAAGCATGTAGTTGAGAGGAAATTAAATAGAAGGGTGAAGTTCTGCTTGTGAAATAAATTTCTCTTTCTTTTTCTTAGCAGAAACCTAAGTTTCATTAGGTTCAACTGAATAAACCTGAAGCATAGTGCAGTTGTAGTGGTGGTTAGGAGCTGAAAAGTCCTGAGTCATGGAGTCACTAGCTGTGAACTCCTGAAGGAATATGATTGACAGGAGGTCCCTTGAAAGAATTATAATAAAAACCCAGTTGAAACCCCCTATTTTGCTACACACTTAAAATATAAGTTTATGTGCATATTCTTATGATTGTGTTCCTCTGTGCCACCCTCCCAGCATTGATGATGGCTTTGATGGTTAATGGCTTGTGTGGATTTCTGGCTTCTCTTTGCCTTCCTTCTAGGAGAAGAATACTTCTTTTGCTTTAGGTTTGCAGAAATGAATTTATTTGAGACTTGTGGCTAAGGAAAACAATGATCTCCTTTCTGTTCTCCCAGTGTAGTATAGCAGAGAATGACACAGGCTTTTGTTTGCACTCTTCTTTATAGTCCAGATAGAAGTCATACTAGCTTCTGTCCAGAGAATGCTGATTTGTTTTCCTTGCTCTATTCCCTTGTTCCAAGTAAAAAGAGCTAATCTTTGGTACTTGATAAGTCACTTTTTGAATGGTGTGTAAAACACTAAGCAGTACAGTAGTCAAAATAGTTCGGAGCTCAATATGTAACCTTTTCATCATGCTTTTATTCCTGTTGCATTTTTTTGCAACAGCCTGTATTTTTTATTGTCCTCTAGTTTGTGCTCTCACACTTGGGATATAAACTTGTGATCTCTAGAACCCAACCAGACAGAATCACAGAGGCTGGAAGGGGCTTCTTGAGATGATCTGGAGCAACCCTGCTGTTTAAGCAGGGTTGGCTGGAGCAGATTGCACAGAATGATGTCCAGTAGGGTTTTGAGTATCTCCAAAGGCAGATACTCTACAATCTTCCTGAGCAACCTGTTCCAATATTTGCCCACTTTCTCTGGAAAACTGTTTCTTGATGTTGGGTAGAATTTCATGTGTTTAGTTTGTGTCCATTGCTTCTTGCGCTGTCAGTAGGTACTGCTGGCTTTATTTGCTTTACACCCTTCCATCAGGTATTTATAGACATGGATAAGTTACCTCCTGAGTCTTCACTTCTCCAGGCCCAGTTCTCTCTGTCTCACCTCACGTAAAACATACTCTGGTCCCTTAAGCACCTTTGTGGTCCTTTGCTGGTTTTGCTCCAGTATGTCCATCCCAGAAGCCCAGAACTGGATGCAGCACCCCAGGTGTGGCTTCACCAGCAGAGGGGTGGTGTCACTCCCTCAGCCTGCTGGCAGTGCTTTCCCTAATGCAGCCCAGGATGCTGTTGGCCATCTTTGCCTTGAGAGAGTGAATTGCTGGCTCGTGACAAACCTGTTATCTACCAAAACAATATGAATCAACTTCTGAAAAATGAATCTTGACAAACAGCATAAGCTTCATTCTTTGTTTAACGATAATTCAGCTTTTCTCCTATGGACTTTTCATTTCTCAATATTCTATTACTTTACCTTATTGGGGGTATGTTTGTGTGGGTGTGTAATAATGCAGAGACTATCCCACTGCACTTCTGAGATGATAATTTTATACTCTTTGTGAGTTTTTGTGCTTCCACAGATACCATTTTGAAACTGAAGGCAGGTGTGATCTTTGAGTGGTCATTTTACTTTGCCTGCACAGTTTCATTTTACCTTACAAAATCACTGGAACAAATATCATAAAGAAAATAGAAGCTTGTGTCTCCTGTACTGATAAATCCTTTTTTCTCCATTGACTTGGCTGTGGTCAGTCAGTACTAAACTACATCGTTATTTACCTAGTTATGTTTGGCATGTGAACAGTCACCCCAAAATGGATGCAAGTATGGGAAGTGTAGTGCTGCAAGGATAGGCTTGCATTAAATTCACTCTATTTGGTTTAGCCAACAAAAATAATTATTAACCTGTTAATGTTTTATAGCAAATAATATTTGTAGCATGTATTCCTCAGATTAGTTTTTGCTTGAATTCCTTTCTTCAGCACGGTATTCGTGTTGCTATGAGTTGTCAGGGCTCTCTTCAGAGCACCAGCCTTTTCAGGTTTGGTTTGTTTATGGTTTTGTGTTTGGTTTTGTGTTTTTTTTTTTTTTTTTTTTTTTTTTTTTCTGTTTTTTTTTTTTTTTTTTTTTTTTTTTTTTTTGTTTTTTTTTTTTTTTGAAGGCAGTGTTTAGCAGGGAAGGGCAGATGGTGGGTGTTTTGATTTGGGTGTTTTTTGACATGCTTCTGATCTGTGTGGCTTTAAAGAAAAACACCTGATAGTTTCACATTAAAATTTTTAAGCCTGCAGGTAGGTAGAAGCAGAAGTTTTAAAGGATTAGTTTGCAGTTTTGTTTCTTTAGGATCTTTTTAAAGTTGTAAAGTGGTCTTTAAGTTATAAATTGTGCAGATAGTTGGTACAAGTTATTGGCAGGAATATGTAGTGGATTCAGGTATGTTTTGAAATGAAGTAGGGCATGCAGATCTCAGTGATTGTCTCTACTTGCTCCCTTAATCCACACTGATCTGGCAGTTGAGTTTATTGTTCTTATTGGTTCATTTTATACTTATTTTCAAATATTCTGAGATAAATCTTATTCAATCTGTATTATGTGGGACATAGTTTCTATACTAAAGCAAATCCAAGACAGTTGTTTATTCACTCATTCAGAATTGCTTCCAAAACTAGGTGTTCACTCTTTCCATGTCATTGTTCTCATAATATATTCAGTAGGTGAAAAATTTTTCAAACAAATTTTGTGAACTCTTTCTCAAAACAGTATTCTATTGGCATTAGTGGTTTTGGGGTGCAGAGGGATCAAAGGTCAAACTGATTTTACTGATTTCTGTAAAAAAGGCAGATGGACTAAAACTTGTCTTTATTGAAGTATCACCTGCTTAAAAATAATTTAATGAAATGTTGATGCAACTTCAGCCGTGTCACTTAGAAATAGGTGTGGCATTTTATGGCTGACTTGCAGCAGATCAGTTTAGTTTTGAAGACTTACTGCTTATTTATTATGAAGGAAAGAATATCCTGTGTTTGCCAGAAAACCCCACTCTTTTGCCTTGGGGAAGGCAGAAAAATTTGGTAACCTTCACTCTTATGGATGGTATGCTACGTATTTTCCCAAAAATGTGCAATTACAGCTGTGTCAGAACTCCACTGTTTCGTGCATTGGAAAGTGCATTACAGATAGTTTCCAGAGACAGTATTGCAATTTTTGTTTGGAAGCTATCTTTTGAAAGATAAGAATCTTTCTTCAACTAAAGTTTTTTCTACACCTTCTCCTTTCTTTCATAGAGAATAATCCCCATCAAAGTTTATTGAAGGGTTAAGAGTCAAAACACACCAGCTTTCACACCAGCTGACTCAACATTTCTTACTGAAGTTGCTTTTACTTGCACTTTTACAGCTAAAAATAAAATCCAGTGGATGAAGATGTGGGCCACAAGCCACATTCTTCTCATCCGCTGATTTTTAAGTTCTGGGAGTATTGCTCAGAGATATTATAACTGCTGCTACCACGTTAATAAACTGTCCTGTAAAGGAAAAAGAAATTACATGAGCTTTGTAAGACTCTTGATGGAAGCAGTCCTGTGTAGAGTGAGAAATGGAACATAAGATATTGGGAAAGTGGGAAGATTTGTGGACCAAAATGGTGTTATTGTGCCTTGGAGCTCCTTTAAAAGAAGTAGAGCAATGGAAAAAACTGAAAATTTAAGGATGTCAATTATTAATATATAGGTTCATATTCCCACTGGTATCTAAAGATTGTGTTTATTGAAAGGATTTCTACGTCAGACTGATACAAAAATATCAGGCTTTTTTGTAACAAGGCACAGTAAACTCAAGATGCAGCTCACTTTAAAATGATCTGGAATTTTCTGTTGGGCACTTTCCCTGAATCTCTCTGCCAAACTATGGACTATCTGAAACTTTAATACCTTCCCTAGAACTGTGCACAAATAGGTAATAATTCCTCAGTTTTTCTCACCAAGAATTGATTGCATGTACAGTGCTGATATGTGCTGTAAAAATACTTAGAACAGTTCAAAGGCAAAACTAGCTGTGTTTCCTTCTCTTGGGTCAGATTTTCATTTAAGGTTGGAGTGGGGTCTGCTTCTATCAGCTATTCTGACCTTCCTCCTAAAAGAGGCAGCCAACCTTACTTTTTCTTTACCAAACCTTTAACTACTTGAATTGCAGGATAGATTTAGCTCTCTGGGAAGCTAAATTAAATCTGCAAGTTTTTGCTGCATTATTTGTTTAGGAGGAGAAACTGAGTATAGTGTTTCTTTAGTGGAATATGAGGAATGTACATTTTGTTGAATGCAGGGAAAACTATCATGGTGTTTTCCTTTGTTTAACATATTTCAAATATGTCCTTCCAGTAAGTTCTCAGTCATGTAGAACATTTTGTCTCTACAGGGTGCTCTTTCCTGTTGCTTTTCTTACTTTCTCTGCTTATTGCCTCTCATTCATAACTGCAGCCAGTCAATTCCTTTCAAAACTAGTCCATGATCCATGATAAAGACAACCTTTTTTTTTTTCTTTCTGCCTCCTTTTAACTTCAACAGTCAGTATATAAAGGGGATTTAATTGAAATAACTTGAAAGAAGAATGCTTAGCTCTCATATCTGGAATAACCACACCTGAAAAAGGAGGTAAACCATAGCCGTAGTCTAGAACAGCAACTTCTAGCATAATAACATTCAAGCTTGGTTAAAACCTGTTGTTTTCTGTTGAAAATCCACAGCTCCATGAGTTATCCTAATGGTTAATTAGTCACAGTGTTAAATAAAAAACTTATTTGCAACCTGAATTAGTTTAGCTTCAGTTATTTATGTCTGGATTTTGTCTTCTCTCTCATCAATGTCATGTGTACCCTTAAATCCATGGAATACAGTGGAGTATATTGATTTTCTCTTGAATAAACTGTAGGATGCATTGAAATCTTGATAAGAGGTGCACTTTTCAGTCCTTGTTCAATTTGTTCAGCTTTCTGCTGAACTCCCTTCAATTCTTCAGTCCTTTCTCTTGTGTGGGCCTTGGACAGAATGGAAGAACATTTTCGAGCTGGTGGTGGATTGCTTTTATTTTCTACATTCTGCTTTAATATCAGGGTTTTTCATTGTTCTCAGAGTTGGATTATACTGAGTTTGTGTTTGGCTGATTCAATGGTAATTATTGCCAAGTGCTTAGAACATAAGTATTTTGGTTGGTTTTTTTTTTTTTCAAGTACAGCATACTCCGGAACACAGACAAGCTGCAATGAAAACAAAAGTGTTACCTCTGCTTATCCACGGTTTGTAATGCCAGAATTTCAGTGTTATTGAAAAATATGTGCATTCTGAAAGAACTGTCAATCGATGTAGTGTGCCTTTTTTTACAGAAAGGAAAATAAACCATACAAAAAGGAAGCTTCAGTTGCATATATGAATATCTGTTAAATAATTTGTGAGTTACATGTTCATTGTGGTTGTTTGCTACTCTGAAAATGGTTAGGAAAGACCAAATACATTTATAATAAATTTGTTGCATATTCCTGTTACAACACTTTAATTTCTGATTATGAAATGAAAACCAGGCTGATTCTGACTTCAGTAAGAATTTGAGATGCTACCAGTTAAAAATAAAACTTTTTGCTCCATATTAATCTGTGTCAAATCTGTGAACCCCTTTGCATCTTGTCATCTTCTTCCATGTTTTATCAAATATTATTTAAGTTGCTTTCCCACTCTCATTTTTATTCTGTATCCTGCACTATCATTAGTTTTTCCCTGTATGTTCTGTTCTGAGTAATCTTTCCTTTCTCCATGGCATGTGTCTGTTACCTGTCATGCAGATTCAGTAGGATTGCAGGTGGATTCTGGTAAATGTAACAGTGGTGTCTGTGGCAGGATCTTGTGTAGACTGCTGTGCTGCAGTGGCTGGGGAGAGGACATTGATAGACTGCTTGAAAATTTTCAGTTCTTATTTATCACGGGTAAATGGGCAACTGGTTAGGTGGTCGGGATTTTTTTTCCCTGTTTCTAACTGTGGTGTTGTAGCTATGGAAATTCTGCTTGTTTTTCCTGTTCCTGATGGATATTTAATTGTTCTTATTGCACATAAACCCTTCAAACAGAAAAGCAAAGCAAAGAGCGCAGTGGTTTGGTGTGGGCATGTCCAACGAGCACCGATCTGTGTTGTCAGTCCAGCTGAAGGAGGATTCCTGTTTGAAGCCTGCAGCTGGATTAGCACACCACTTGCATTCCTTAGTGGTGAGCTGTGGGAGTGACTCTGGCACATCATTTTCCTGGTAAAGTTTGTAATAACACCAAGCCTGCTGTGGGGGGTAGAAAAAGGTTTGAAGTGTGGGAATCTATTTTTTGAGTGGTTATTATGTTTTCATAATGATAAGTTCAAGAAGAAAAGTTGCAAGAGCAGTTAAAAAAAAAATTGTGTGAAAGGGGTGTTTTTAAGCTAGTATTTATAGTGCTACATTGCTCCTGACTTTATTTTACGGCTTGCAAGTGAATTCTTGCACTTTAAAATGGTAAGCATTGGTGGTTGCTTTCATTTTGTTTTGCCTGCTACTCAGCAATTTTGGTCTGTGTTTAAAAGTAAATTGTAAGAGACATTTGTTATCTTTTTTCCTTTATCAAGCTCTGTGACCTGTTGGAATCTTTATGTTCAAGAGTCATTTAAGTGGCCAGAGTTGAGGCACTGTGTAGTCTGTGTTATGCTCCTGTTACATAATGTAACTTTATTTCAGTCTAGGTAGAAAATAATTTAACGTATGAAGTAAATAATTTTCACTGAAGATTTCCACAAGGCATGTATGTGAGTCCTGTTATTTCAGCACTTTGGCATTTTCCAGGTAGAAAGGAAACCTTGTAAACTTATTTCCTAGAGTGGTAGTGTTTATTTCTTCTGATTTTTTAAAGAAGAGACTCAAATTGCTTAGGGATACATTTTCTGCTGGGAAAAGCAACAAAACCACAGATTGCAGCTTGTACCTGCACAGGACACCTTTGTGTCCGTCAGAACGGGTCTGTAAGTCTGCTGTTGATCACAGGTACCTAGATTGCTTTATAACAAACTGCAGTTAACAAATGTCATCAAGTTCTTAAGTCAGTAGGTGTATGAGAAGAAAAAGACTCTTCCCTCTCTCTCTTTTTTTTTTTTTTTTTTTTTTTTTTTCATGAATATTTTAAGTGGAACTTTCAGTTGTTTCTCAGACTTTGCTAAGGATGGCCTGTTCCATCACCTATGCTATAAATAATAAGCATGCACCTTTTATACTGAAGTTTTGTGTGACAACTGTTGTATATTGTGCTGCACTCAGTGGATGTGCTTCTGCTTGTTCCTTGCTTAAGTTGTGGCTGTTTTCAAGTGAAGATGACTGTATTACTGTAGCTGTTGCTTTGGGGATACACAGCTCTCCACCCCTATGCAAGAAAGACACTAATTTTTCCAGGCCCTCCATTCCCTTAGAATCCAAGACACTGTGTGTTACAGGTCCATGTGAGGAGTAACATCAGTTTTTAGAAGCAAGATGTTTTCAAGGTTTTAGACCTGTTGTTTGACACTTCAAATACATAGGAAAAAAAAAGTATAGAAATAAGGAAAACTGAGGAGTAAAAAAAAACCACAATAGCAGTCTTAACTTGTTTTAAAATACTATTGGTTGGAAAATTAGTATCAACTTTAGAGTATATAAGTTGTTATATATTATGTGTACTCTTTTTCTGCATATTTCAACCTTCCAAAGCAGGGTCTCTGTTTACTGGGGTAATTTGTCTTTAAGGACCTTTGATTTGTCATCTGCTTGCTTGTTAGGGGTTAAGGGGACTCAGGCTTTTCTTCTCTTGTTAGCTCTGTGTGCTGTAATCCAATTTCCATGGCATGTGTTTTGCAGAAACCCCAGCTCTGCTCTCTCTATCTCTGGTTTTCCTTGTGAGAGTTATATTCAGCACTGGCTGTTAGCTTGTGACTTCACATCATTGGACATTTATGGATACCTAGACCAGACAGAGAATTTCCTGTTTAAATTGAAATTGTGGCTTGCCCTGCTTTTCTGCATGCTATTAATAAAATATATAATGTTTGCCTGTTTCCCACATTAAGTACCTTCTTCCTGATGCTTTCTTACTTCCAGAGAGGTCTTTGTCACAACTGTGTTGAAGGAAAGAGCACAACTGTGGTCAGCAGAATATGTGCTTAATAGTCAATTAACATTTCCCCTTTGTGGGGTTAACTGCTCTAAATTGCATTTTATGAAATAATTCACTATCATACAAAAGGAAATGGGAAGTCTATATGAAACACAACTTGGCACAAAAACATCAGAGTTCTTACGAAAGTTATCTATAAAATACTGAAATAGGAAAATCATTGTTTTTTTTACCTTTAGGAATTAATGTCAGATGTTGCAAACACAGATTCTCTCAGTTATTAACTGTAGTTCTGGAACGTCTGGCAGGAAGAGAAAATGATGTAGGTTTGACTCCAAGACAAAACTGAATTTATTTGGATTCGGGTATCCTATGAAGGAGCAGGGAGTTTACTGAATTGATCTGAACTGTGTTAAGCCTTCAGGTGTAAACTGTCTCCTAGCCCCACCTCAATAGAGGTTTGTAATCTATCTACCAGTAATGAAGCCTTTGGTGCTTTCGAAGTCTTTTCAGAAAGGTTTAGTAAGGGGACTAAACAAGAGTTCAGTCTTATTTATGACAGAATATGATGTTTTATTTTTAATACCTTTTGTCTTGGTCTTCATGTGAGATGGAAGTAATGTCTAACCGCCATTTTTAAGTCATGATGGAGTTGTTGTCTGAGAATATCCTATGTTCTTGTAATGCAAACTGTTTAGGAGAAATAATTAATTGATTTGTTTATTTTGCTTTTGCAGCATCTTTGAGGATGAAAGCATGAAACTACGACAGCTGAAACTACAGAATCAGGTAAATGGTAGTGCTGAAGCTGGTAAAAATAAGTACAGGAAATCAAACAGCCCTCTAAAGACTTGAGAAATGGGGGTGAAGTGCTAAAAATGGCTGGTCTAATGAACTTCAAAGATTTTCATAGTTTTCATTAGTTCAAGTCAACCTTGCTATGGCTTGTAGATTTGGTGTGTTTGATAAATTTTTCATATATTCTCTTATTTCATTGAGTCTAGAGAGCAGGAATAAATCAAAAGATGGAAAGACTGCAGGGAATTGTCCATTTTAGGCATCAAAGAAACTGTTTCACTGACCTATAGAACCATCTCTTTAACACTGCTGTTGAGAAGGATTTCCAGCCCCTTCTGACCTTTTTTTGTTTCCTACAATGAAAATATTTACAGCCAAACATGGGTCAATTATTAGGCTATAGGTCTCAGGTTCCGAAGTACTATTTGCTGGATGCTTACATTACCATATTCTTCAAAGGAGTGAAGTATCCATCCTTAATATTCCTTCTCTGTGAAATTTCAAATGCTTATAAATAGATTAGGTGATGTGAGACTCATGATTCTCCCGCTGGCCATTTCACATGGACCACAGATCACTGTCTTGCATTAAACTCATCTTGTTCATTAAAGTATGGTTTTTAGGAAGATATTTTCTCAGGTAGGATCCTTAAGGCCAGACACAACAGTCTTCAGGGAACTACTGCAGTGTGTAATAATCCTCTTTACCAGAACCTGGTCATTATTTGTAGTCTGAGCTTGCTAGGCTTTGACTTCAGGCTCTGAATTTATTACCAACATTATCTGGGTCTATATAGGCATTTATCTAAAACACTTCAAAGTCAAGAGGTAAAATTTATCTTTGGTTGCATTTGTGGAAGTTAAAATAGTCCTTTATTCTGTAGACTATCAAGTGATGCTTGTCTAAAAACAAGCAAACAATTTATTTAAAAATAGAACAAATTCAAATAAAAGAGCATATAGTGTCAAGTGCCATTTGGTAAGAAGTTCCAAAACTAAGGGTGGTCTGACTGCTTGGAGAAGAACTTCAGGGTCTGTTTTAGAACTGGTCTTGGGTCTTACGGTGGTAATAATCATGGTCTCCTAGTGCTGGGTACTGTGATCAGTGTTTGCTTAGTGTCAGGCCTTGCCATGGGGATGCATGGCTATTCCTCCAAAATGAAACTGTTAGGTTGGGTGGAATTCCCTCAGAGCAGCTGTCATTTGCATCATGAAGAGGTCAGTTTAAATAATTTGTTCCCTTTCACAGATTTGTTTCCATCTTTCTTGGATTTGGTCTAGATTGCAATCATCTGCAAACGAAACAGCTAGAAAATGTCACTAAATATATTTTAACTGCCTGCCCTTTGCAAATGAGATTTGTTGAGAAGTGCTAACAGTCTGTAATTTAGGATTGTAGAATTAGGTTTCAATATTAATTTTAAAGTCTACTTTTACATGAATAGTCCTATGCCTTCTGTAGAAACAAGGGTCAATAGCAGATCACTACCAAATATGATGGACTCACTGCTGGTTGTAGCTGGTGCCTTGCTTGATTAATTTGTCATAAACAATTATAAGAATTTGAATTTAAAAAATGCAAAATGTTTTAATCCAGCAGGATCATATACAGAATCTCTGGTCATACAGAGAATCTGGAATAAGCCATAGCAGAGACATGCCTGTCCATCCATCTTTATGATGGGTTTGGAAACCCTGTAATTGCAGTAAAATATTATTTATAATAGTGCATGACATCAAGTTCCATCTGTGGGCCAGCTCTGCCTGCCAGGATGCTTTTTTCTCCTGGACTGCTGCCTTTTCCTTGAGGCAAGAGTGTGTGGTTGCTCAGGCAGTGCTTATTTCCTCATTAGTAGAAGATTTTTGAGTCTTCTTAGGCGTCTGCAGCTCCAAGTGCAATGCTGCCCTCTCCCTGTGCAGTGGGAGCACGAAGCCTGGTGTGTTTCTGAATGCACCTGGTGTGGTGCATTACTCTTGATGTGGGGTTTCACTGATGCCACCATCACTGCCGTTGTCACTGCTGCCCCAGCATGAGCTAAGGGGCAGCTGGAAGAGGAGAGGATGTTCCCTAGCTAGGATCTATCTTGCATGGCCTGCTAGGGTTAGGACTGTACTGACTAAGAAGTAGCACAGGATTGCACCTTCAAGGCTGGAGTGGTTGGAACTTTCCTGTGTATCAGCTTCCTGCCATCACAGCTGGAGAAAGAGAATACTAAACTAGTTGTCTTAATAGTACACTAGATATTCTCATGTGACTTCTTGGAAACTCATTTGAACAGGAGTTGGTGGTTGTTGGTGGTTTATGATCCTCTAGTCATCCTATACTCTGTTATGGTTTTCTGAGGTGTTTCTGGAGGTATTTAATGCATGGAGTGCATAAAATCTCAAGCAAATAATGATAATTAGTATTTTTTATGTATTTAATGGGTTGCGTGTTCTGGTGTCCTGTTTATGAACTATCTACATTTTATGTAGTAATACTGTATGGATTTTTACTGTAACACAGAGCTGGAGGAAAAGGCTAATTAGTAGACAAAATGAAACAAAATACCCATTTCCTTTTTCTACTTCCTTAGTGGAATACAGTCGGGAATACATGGTACTGAAGGGCAGGCTGCTCTGCCACCTTATGGAGAGAAAATGAACTACTGTTGGCTGTCTTGACAGTGGACTTGCACATATTTTTT
The DNA here is from genome assembly GCF_024509145.1 of Vidua macroura. NCBI lineage: Eukaryota > Metazoa > Chordata > Aves > Passeriformes > Viduidae > Vidua > Vidua macroura. The sequence continues at coordinate 74,922,021 of NC_071572.1, read as the reverse complement.
CCATCTCAGTATGCAAAGTGGTAAAGAGAAGCCTTTAAGAAAAAATTAAGTTACTATCAAGTTTTGTCACTTTGCTTATCCTGTGGTTCTTGCAAGAAAGGAAAATCAGTCACATCCACCAGCAGTAAACTGTTTTAATATAAGATGATCCTATTGGATTGGTGAGGCCAAGAAACCCTCTGATGTAACACTGTATAAGAATAATAATTAAAATTTAGACTGCTGAGCAGTGAAATGTTTAAAAAAAGCTTATCTAATAGAATAATCCACTAAATAACTCTTGAAATTACTATATCCTGTGTTGATCCCAAATTCAAATTTGCATTCAAACAGTAGCTGTATATTTTCTTTTTTTCTTACCGCCTTTAGGTTGTGTCTGTTTTGCTGGGTTTTTTGGGTTTTGGGGTTTTTTTCTTGTCTGTCTATTTGTCAGGTAGAGAAGCCTTGACAACAATTTTTCTCAAATCCTTATTCTGAGTATAATGCTTTGATTGTTGTTTTTCCTCTCTTCTTTGGAGAATTATAAACTATCATGACATTTTTTTACTTTTCCTCAGCTTTAATTTAAAAAATGAACAACCAAAAAATGAACGATGTAAATTCTTCTCAAAGGTCTGACTACCTTCCTAGAAAACACATCTGTAATTAGCATTTTCTAGAATTTGACTTTACTGCTTATTTTTCTTTTCTTATTCTAGACAAATGTGATCTCTTTGGAATTCTGTGTAATTTTTGCTCTGCAGGATAACCCTTGCAAATAATTCTGCAGTAGCTAACACTGCCTGTATTGCGGTCCAGTCTTCAGAGGATAATTCTGAGTTTAAATTAAAAAAGTAATTTTGTTTCAAGGTATTTGTTTTTGTTTGATTGTTTGTTGTATTTGAGGTTTTGTATGTTTGGGTTTGTTTGGGTTGTGGTAGTTGGGTTTTTTGGTTTTGGGTTTTTTTTTTCTTTTAGATAAGTGGAAAAAAACAGACAGAATAAAGAATCAAGGGCTGAGTTATGTTGGAATTCCTCAGGGAGAAGTTGCCTGAGAAACTAATCTCACTTGAGATAAAAAGACTAATAGCAGAGGAAAAAACCAACAAGAGAAAGAGAATAACGAGAGAAAAGGGCTCCAAAAATGTCTTTGTCTCAAGTGGACTGAATTGTTGGAACTGATGAATTGTTTATCGGGTGTTGCATCGAGACTGAAAATAATTTGATGGAGAAATTGTTTCTGTCATCAAAAACAATTTTCAGGGGTGTTCAGGTACCTAAGAGACAGCCATGGATAAACTGCATCTACTGTAAGGAGCTTGCACGTTGTGTGCATAATGGTGCTGAATATTAGAATATGATTTTTCCTTCTTCATGCATCACCTTTGTTTTTAAGGACTGAGCATGTCTATCTTTAAAATAGCACCATGTCCCTTTTTGCCTTGATTTAAGTCTAGAAGTTGTTTCTCTTCTCATTAAGAAATCTTAAGTATCAAATGTGTATGTATCTTGGAGAAATAATGTTTTAATTTTTAGCACTTGGACTTAACAGTCTTTACTTTAAGTCCTGAATTATATGGAAAAAATTTGCAAGGTTGATAAAATTTCTTTTTAGTGAGTCATTCAAATTTTAATTACTTTTATTTATTTATTTGTTTATTTTATTTATCTCCCCACTTTAAGTCTCTCTCTGTATCTTTCAGCATTGGTTTCTGGGAAGTATTTGCTTTAAGTTTTCCCTATAAGGTGATAGCTTTTGAGATAAAAACCTTCTCCTTTGCAAGTCCTGACTGTTTCATACTGGATTATGGATGACTGCTGAAATTGTCTATTTGTGTTAAGGATTGCTGCAATTGAGACTGGGTGAAAAGATTTGACTGGTAGTCTCAAGAAAATAAGGAGGTGTCTATGTCAACCTCTTGTGGAGAATCAAAGTCAGTATCTAACTCCAAAAGCACAGTGATATCTGTGTGTAGGATTTTTGTAAGAGCTTGCAAGAATATTTCAGGTTTATTTGCCATTCTGATCAGGGACATGTCACTGCCAGTGGCTGAGGCATGGATTCTGCCTGTCTAGATGTGGTTACTCATCTCTTTCTGCTTTTCTTTATTTCACAGAGAGCCCTTCTAGAGAAGAAGCAGAGGAAGAAACGTCTTGATCCGTTGATGGTACAGCCAAATCCTGAGGCCAAGCCGCGCAGGTCAAAGCCCAAAGGGTGTGAGGAGCAGACTCCTTTAGTGGAAACTCCTACCCCTGTCCACAGTGATGTTGTTTTACACGGTAAATAATCGACCTGATTGCAACAGGGTTCTCCAAAATCCCAGTGCATACATTATATCACAGATGGGTGCTTACATTGCTGTGGTAGATGTCAAGCGATAAGATTGATTACATACTTTTCTATATACAAAATTGAATTGTAGTACAGTATGGTTGAGCAATACTGTGAAAGCAAGCAAAATCCTCACCTTCATTTTTGTGACAGCTGTAAATTTTCATGTGCCCTTGAGTAATCTCTCCCTTGAGTTAGGCTAGAAGAACTGTAGAAATGGGCTGCCAACTTCGATAATAGTGAGGACATACAAATCCAAAGTAAAAAAACCTTCTAAAGATGTAAGATAAAGAAAATAATTAAGTCGTGACTGGTGTTTCCTTATGGTGTCATGACATATTCCACCTCAAGATTGCATATGACTGAATGATAAAGTAGAGAAAGCAAACAAAAAGTGCTGTGAACACTGTGTTAGGCTCTTGATGTTTTTTACCTCATCTGTTGGGCTTTATTGAGACAAATGAAACATGATAGGCTATAGTGATCCACAAAGTCACAAGCCACAAAGTGCTTTCAGAGCCAAAGGCAATAACTTGGTGGCCTCAAAACATTGCAGTAAAATAGTGACCGTTATTCTGGAGTGAAAAGAAATGCAGTAGTGAGAGCCTTAGGACTCCCATGTCACAAGGAGATAAAAAGAGCAGCAATTAAATCCTTACATTCTAGTGGAAGTGGCAGAAAGTTGTTTATGAGAGCCAGGATCCCATCAGCTTATCAAGAAAATAATGGGAAACATTCTAAGGCTTTGAGATGTGTGCTATTGCAGGAGTTTATAATACAAATATTAATGTATTGATAGCAAATTAATATGCACAGAAGAATTTTAAACCTCCAAACAAGGGGTGTTACCTGGTTTGAAGATCACAGTTGTAAGTATGTTATCCCTTCTCTCTTGAATATTTTTCTTGTTCACTAGATGCCTTTCAGGATCACAGGATAGGAAGGAAAGTGGTGATGTTTATGGTAGCATTTATATGTTTAAAATCAGGTGTAAGAAAGCTTCTGTTAAAAGACACTTCGAAGTCAAGATGAGAATAAGAGATCAGCTAGATATAACTTTTAAGGTAGGAGTCTTCAGTAAGTAAACATGTCAGAAATACAATGCCTAGATAAAGCAGTAGTGTTTTAAGAAGGAAAAGAGTGGGAAAACAAGAAATCCAAGGCTGGAGCTACACTTAGGTATTATGTGCTACATATTAGGTGTTATGCCAGACCCTGACATCAAGATGCTGCCATGAAGTGTGGTGCACAGCTGTGTTGTATGATTTAAACATGGAAATTTCATTCTAACCAAAAGATAGAGGAGTTGTTTTTTTTTTTGTTTTTTTTTTTTTTTTTTTTTTTTTTTAAATTTTTTTATTTTTTGTTGTTGTTGTTGTTTTTTTTTGTTTTGTTTTTTTTGGTTTTTTTTTTTTACTATGGTTGTAGATATTTTTATCAAATTGATTTGTGGTGTTCTCTGTAGAGTGCTCACTGGCATAGGAGCAAACAAACAATGTGAAGGGAAAGAAAATAAGGTAGATGTCTGTAAATAAATTGAAAATTATCAATGTACATGACAAATACAACTTGCTTTAATTGCTTAAGCCCTTGTAAAAAGTTAGATAAAATCACTATATTTAAATAGGGAGAAACTGATAACTGATATGTTTAAAGTAATAGGCAGTCTGTACCAGATGCAGGCCTGACTTTTCCTAAGCCTTCCAAAAAAAAGTAACCTTCCAAAAAAATTTCAGTACTTTAAAGAGATGCAAGAGGAAGGGAAGGTGAAAAGAGCCACCATCCTGGGATGCATCTTTGGCCATAAAAAATAGACTTTGGAATTTTGTTTCATTTTGGCCTGCAGGCATTGATGGACCAGCTGCTTTCCTGAGATCAGAAGTGCAGGATCTGGGGACCAAGCTCCAAACTCTGTCTGTTGGAGCTACCAAACCAGAAGACAATGCAGATAAGGAAAATGATGGAGAGGCTGTAACAGACACAGCAAGCAAGCCAGATCTGCAAGAAATATTACAGAAGCGAGGTAAGAGTTAATAATGAGTAAATGTCTTTTTTGGGGCTCTTGTACTTTTATAACTTTATTTCATTAAATAAAATGGCATTAAAAATGAGGAATCATGAAACAAATATCTGTAGGATATCACTTTTAAAAGAGCTACTAGATTCTACAGCATGTGGAAGTACAGGGCTGCAGTTCCTTTTCCTGATATTTGAACCATACCAGTTATATTTTAAGGGTTTCTCAATGTGCTGTATAATTTCTGGTCTTTCCAAGGAAATTGCTGACAGAATGCTATACCACATTTTGCTAAAGTTTGGGGTGTTTTTATTCCAGATATGTTATAACTTGATAAGGTGCTTGAATATTTTCACAACAGCAGGACCCTTCAGTAAATGCTATAATTTGACTCTTTAGGAGACTAACAGGAAAGGTGTTTTTTTCTGAGTCAGAGTCTATCACAGTCAGTGGTTTTCAAGTTATATATTCAATAGTTATATCCCATTGAGTAATTTCCTAGTGGAGTGTCAAGCTCTGTCTGCCAAGTATCTTAAGTTGCTGCCAGTACTACAGGAAACTTTTTTTTTGTGGTATGCAGCCTAAGCACTTTGCAGTAAAATAATGGCTAGTGTTTAATTTAGTATACAGCTTGTTTTTATTTCACAGAGCTTGTCTCCCAGAACGTTTCCAGTACACTGCATGTACTGAGGTACTGTCACATTCAGAGGTATTGTCATCCAGTTTTCAGATGGCACAGCTGCTTACCTACAGATAGCAACATTACACAAGAATTAGAAAAGGAAAGAGGAGAGAATATCCAGTAACTTCAGGGGAAATTAGTGGCGGTAGAATATAAACAGTGAATTTTGAAATTGGCTGGAGTACCAGGGTCAACGCCTTTCCTCTTCCCAAATGTCCCTTGGGAAGTTTACTGACAGGTTGTTAAGACTGGATTTTTCTGTTTTATCTGAGACTTCCAACAGTGCCCCTTCTCTGCAGTGGCATGTCAGACCATTGTTATAATATATGTTCTCAGAAAATAATTCAGTTAAGCAGGCTGTGTTCACTGTCTGTAATGCTTTAGATACATTTCTTTCTACAGCCAAATTAAAGAAAATAATCACAGAGCAAAATCTCGGATGAAGAGAATCAATTTGGTTGGAAAAGACCTTTGAAGTCATTGAGTCCAACCTATGACCTAACACTACCTTGTCACCTAGACAATGGCACTAAGTGCCACATCCATTCTTTCCTTAAATGCCTCCAGGGACAGTGACTCCAGCACCTCCCTGGGCAGCTCTTTCCAACTCACCCTTTCTGTGAAGAACTTCATCCTAATGACCAATTGATGATGCAGTTCCAAGTGGAAGGACACACCAAATAGTGATGTGTACAGAACCTCTTCATAAATGTCTTTATGCAGAGTTATTTTAGTTATATATCCACAGTCTTCTCTACATGACTGTGCTTAGGTTAAGATTAAATAAGTCCTGAAATTTCTCAGTCTGTGCTTCAGTTTTAGAAATCAAGTCATTATTAGTATTTATGGACCTGATCAATGTAAGAACAGGAGGGGCTCTTACTGAAAAATTGACATACCCTGTTTCACGGACAAGACTGAGGGAAAATGGTAAAGAATGTAAACTGTACAGAGTCAAATTTATAGGATAGGTTTCAGCATATTGATCTGGATTTCCTTTTATGGTTGTTGTTCTTAAGACATAGAGGACTTTTCTGCATGAAAATATGCAAAATTAATTCAATGACAACATAAACTAAGCAATATGTTATGTCATGGAATATCAAGGAAAATCCATATTAATAAAGGCCTGACAGCTGCTTAATCATCTGCACAGTGACTGCTGCAATATATCAGTAGGAATTTGAATTACAAGGCTCAGGAAGAGATACAGCACATGAAGAAAATCAGCAGTTGAAACAGAAATTAAGAATCATCAGTTGAAAAAGCAGAAATTAAGAATGTGAATAGGTATTCAAGAGTCATATATGAATTAACGATGCCATGAACTCGTGACACCTTCTTTCAGAGATTACATGTTTAATCCTGTATTCTGACAGGAATTTCAGGCAGTCTGAATTTTGATGAGGAGGACACAGAAGAGGAAGAAGCTAGTAAGAGACCAGTATCTCATTCACCATACCCTGAATCTGAGAGGCCTAGTTCTGCATCCAGTGAGAAGTCTTTTGCAGTAAGTGTCTTGAAATCCATTTCTGATAAGCACTGGGCACGTGCCTGATTTTAGTGATAACCCCTGGAACGCTGGGTTAAAGTACAGTAGCTTCAAGTACAATAGGCAGCGATATTATTCCCTGAAAGCAGAGTAAGGTCAAGATTGTCAGGCTATCTGACTGAAGGGACATTGAGTTAAACATAAAGATTTAGCAATGATCAGAGGAACAATTGTGGGTGGAGGATCCCAGGGAGCCTAATCAGTGAATATGGGAGCACAGTGAGTCAGCACTATCACTCCTAAAGGAGACAGACTGAGCCATTGTCTCTGCAAAATTCACCAAATGACTCAGAGAAGCTCTGAAATGCCATGCAAACATAGGAGGGATTTCTTCCTGAAGGTTTGTGGCATTTATTGTGGGATGCAAAGAGAAACAGAATTTTGGAATGGAATAGAAAATGCCGGGATTGGACAAACATCATATGGGATGTTAGCGGGAAGAAACTTACAAGGGAAAAGAAGGGTATCAAGGTGGATCAGGGAATAATAAGCATGGGAAGACAGGGATTAAAGGAGGTAAAAGGCATCAGATATAGGTAAACAACTGCAAAACAGTATGATTGTCTGCCCAAGCCTTGTGCCTTGATTACTTCAGCATGTCCCATTCTCTTCTGAAACTCCACTTCTAACTATTTCTCATGTGAATGTGTTTGTGTGTGTGTGTGATACACATACTTGCATACATACATATGTTGCCAAATTATGTGCTGGAGTAGCCAGTGTGTTGGAAGAGATCAGCATCAGGAAGACACAGGGTCCAAGATAGCTCAGACCATGTAAAGACCATGGGGTTTGAGCATGGATGCTGGACACCCTTCAAAGTCCATGCTGTGGGAGACCCACCCGAGTGTATTTGTGAGGTGACTGTGTGTATGATGCCCTGCACTAGTAGGGGAGTAGTGCAAGAGGTCTGGGTGTCAGCTTCTTGGGAGACTGGGCTGTGGGTGCAAAGTGCTGGAGATACAGGGTGGTGGGTGCTGGATGAGGGGAAGGGGTGAGACCCTCCAGTGAATTTCAAATCTATGTATGTGTATCTGTGCTGTTCACTCAGGTTTCTTACTGGCTGTAACTGGGAATAGGGATAAACCTACAACTTCATATTGAAGGCCCAGTCAGAGAGGAATCTCTTGGGTGCTACAATTCACAGGATTCAGCTACCTCTAAGAAAAAATTATTTTAATGATCTGTACCAGATTTCCTTTAGAATTTTAATTCCTTTGATTACTCTATGCATCCTGACTATACACATTGTTCTAAGGCTCTTCCAACATTTAGTTGATATGGTTCCACCAGTAGCTTACTCCTCTAATTTCTGCTATTATTCTGAACCAACATAATCTCAGCACTCATTTCAGTCACAAAATCCCAGCCTGTCTTACTGCAGCATCCATCAGTTCTGCTTTATCCTACTGTTTTATTTTCCACAGTGTTTGAAGTTCTAAAAGCAAAGAGGTTCTTTGCTTAAAATATTTACAGCATCTCATCCTATTTCTCCCTTTCTAGCAAATCACTTACGTCTGCTTAATGGGTGCTTTTTCTCTTTTCCTCTTGGAGACCTAGTCTTTCCTCAGAAAGAGTAGGTATACCCTTCAGCTGCTTTCTTCTGAGGAAACACAGAACCTTCCTTTCCCCAGTATCTTCTGGAGACATGATATCTTATGTTTCAACAAACCACTATTTTCTTGTGGAATACCAGAGTCGCTGATCTGATATTAATTTGCTAATATGATGCTTCTTCCCATAGGAAACAGGTGCTTCCTGCAGTCCCTCCCCTCAGGCAGATGCACAGCTGGGAGAAGTAGAGAACTTGGAGGATTTTGCATTACGCCCCGCACCCCGTGGAATTAGTGTCAAGTGTCGAATCACTAGAGATAAAAAGGGAATGGACCGGGGGCTCTTCCCTACATACTACATGCATCTGGAAAGGGATGACAACAAAAAGGTATTGGAAGCAGCACACATTATCTTGACCATTGTACTCCTGCCGAAAAATATTTTTGGTGCAACGGAGAGCTTTTGGTAGGAAACCAGTAGCTGAGGACAGCCATCATGCAGATGAGGACAGTTTATATTTGACCAAGGTACTAAGGAGGGAATTAGCATGTAATTAGGAGTTTATTGTGGTTTAAAAGCCATAATACAGTGAAAGATGAAATTGAAAAAGAATAAAAATGTTCAATATTAAAAAAGAGGAGGAAGACTGAGTTGCTCCAGAAGAAAAGGAAGGAAGACTAGAAAAGGACAGGTGCATTAAATCTAGACTGCCAAGTGAGCTGATGGAGGGATAGGATTTCAGGCTGGGCACTTTGGAAGAGAACAAAATTGTGGAGACATTAATACTAGCACAGAACAAAAAGGGAGTGCATACAGGAAATGGAGGGATAACAGTTTGGATAGCAATGCCTCTGCATTCTTACAAAGCATCAGTCTTGATCAAAGTTTTGTTTTTCCAGATATTCCTTCTTGCAGGGAGAAAAAGAAAGAAGAGCAAAACATCCAATTACCTCATATCAGTTGATCCAACTGATTTATCTCGGAAAGGGGAAAGTTTCATTGGAAAACTCAGGTGAGAACCACAGATGAAAACCGTAGACAGTTGAGAAGATTTTAATTTTAATTGAGTTATGGTTATGACTGGCAATCTGGTTTCAATTCAAAGAGAATGAACTTGAATTGTTCTGCTCCATGTATTCTGTATTCACTTGGGTTGGCAGCCTTCTTCAGCATTACCATTCACTGTGGCAACTCAGAGAACAACTTGTCTAGATGCTTCTCCAGGATAGGTTACAGGCTCACATGGGCACGTCACAGAAGCTCCGTACTGAGCTGGCAGCAGGAAGATTCAGATGGCAGGAGATGTGTGTTTTTGCTGTGTTGTACATATACTTCCAAAAGATGACAAAACTTTCTACTGATGCCTCTCTTTCTGTGTTTTTCCATAACCTGACATTAGGTCAAACCTCATGGGAACAAAATTTACAGTCTATGACCATGGTGTTAACCCAGTCAAGGCACAAAGTCTAGTGGAAAAGGCTCATACAAGACAGGAGCTCGCAGCTATTTGTTATGTAAGTACTGCCTCTCCCTTTTTGCCCCTTTCTTTGTGCCTGGTTACCGAGGAAACACAGCTTGCAAAATCATGCTGCTGCCAGCCTCTTCCACTTAACTTTGGAACCAAGTGACCAATTTCAACTGGATACAACAAGAGGCAGAGGCCTCACAGAGAAATTCTTACAAATTTAATGAAAAAAAAAACAAACCCAACCAATGTCAGGAGTGGGAGAAACACCTAAACTGACATCCTTATGACCTTCTTATCTGGCCTATTCAGTGTGTGGCGGGTCACACATGCTTTACATGGAGCCAGCCACAGCACAAGCTGTCTGGTAAACCCTGAGAAGGAACTGGGAATACTCTGTGAAACAGAATTTGGTTCTGCAAAAACTAAGGCATTTTGAGAGATAGGAGGGAGCTGGTATTATTTCAGTAGCAGCTTGTTGATGGTAAGGATGTGGTTCCAGGGTAAATTGTGGTTTACTCTAGCTCTGTTTTAGAGATGTTCTTCTGCTCTTCTGAATCACCTCTTGTGAATCAGTATAGGATTCAGAGTAAGGAGGCACTTGTGGAGACTACAGAATTACATGAAAGTTCTCATGTCACATTGTGTATTCCAGTCCTACAGTTTGAGTAAAATTTGAGGTTCTCTATGAAACAATTGCTGTGAAGTGTAAGGATTTTTATTTTTCTCACAGGTATTTTTACTTTTCTTACAGAAGCTTAAAGATGCATTAACCTACGGGAGCAGCGTCTTGATTTTTTTGCTTTTGCTCTTCATCTTAATGGCACTTGGGAAGAAATTGATGTGATAATTCCAGTACTAGCCTGTTTACAGAAGTATTACTAGATATTTTCTTTGTATATAGTATTCTTCAGTTTCCTACCTAGCTGTACACAGCAAGGTGTTAGAATGAGCACAGACAGTTAATATAAAGTTAGCTTTTCAGAATTCTGAACTTTTATGTATAAGGAGTTTGTAAAGTTTAAATATTAATAAAATCAGTGCTCTCATTCTTACACGTGCCCCTAGATTTTTTGAAGTGACATAATAGAGGTTGCAGCTCCAAAGACCTTTGTCTGTGTCTGCAAAATGCATTAATGTGTTAGGAGAAGCTGTATCACTTCAGTCAGTCAATTCAATTTTAGTACTTCTAAAAGAGTCTGGCTTTTAATTGGTCTTTGAAAATTTTAAAGGTTATCACGGATATTGTTACAAAATACTTTAAATGGACCCTTGGATTGTGGCTGATACTATTAGATGAATGGTTTGAGAATACCAGAGCTTTTTTCCTTTGCTTTTTGTACTTAATCCACTTGGAGCAGTCTCCTTCAGTACTCTGGAAAAATCTGCTTAAGATTGAAGCTTGGATAGTTGCTGAATACTTCCCTTCCTGGGTTTGTTCTTAAACGTTTATAAAACAGTATGATTTGAGAGAAAATTGTAGGTGTGTTATTAAACACAAATAACAGCACCTGAAGAAAAATGTCATTCATTGTTCAGAAACATTTAGACTAACTGGTGATATACAGACAACATAGAATCAGGTCAAAGATATTTTGCCTTTTGTCATAGTTAAAGCTTGTTCACTAGCAATATTTCAACACATTACTGCCTCAGGTGCAAACAACTTATGCCTGGAAATTGCACTTGTATAATTTTGTTGTAAATATTTTAGTAGGTAAGAAATGCACTCCAAATTAGTTAACACCATGCATATCTCCTAACACTGTTCTCTAAATGAGAAAAGGTGAGAAAGCAGTTCTCAGTAATTAAACAAAATTGCAAACAGATAACTGCTGTTACAGTTGTAGTCAGCAAAATTGTAATAACTAGTACAAATAGTGATACAAGCTCTGTTTTACTGTCTTTCCTTCTCTGAGGTGAAGCGTTTCATTTACTGAAAATAATGGCTTTCCTTGTCTTTCAGGAAACTAATATCTTAGGATTTAAGGGTCCCAGAAAAATGTCTGTGATCATTCCGGGAATGAATATGAATCATAAGCGAATTCCAATCCGTCCACGAAATGTGAGTTATGAAGTTTGGTCATGTTTCATATTGAAGGAAGAGGTTAAAATTTCCTTGTAGGGGCCTGGGTGTTGCTGACAGTCAGGGCTTTTAGGGGCCAGGGGTTTAGCAAGTCTCCTGGAGAATAAATATAATGTTGCCTAAATGTGTTGATTAACTTGTTTTTGCCTTCTACCTAATCTGTAGCTTTCTGAATAGTATTTGTATCCTTATGGGTCCTTTGGTCAGCCTGAATATGATTTACATATCTCTCCGTTGTTGCTGTTGCACCTACAAGCTGCCCTCATGGTGGGACCCTGTTGTGCTGAGGGCTGGAGGGACCCTGGACATGCTTGCTTCTCCCAGGAGCTCGCATTTTTAGCCAGGATGTGGATTGCAACAGATAGACAATAGATAGATAAGGTACTGCTGGTGCAATAGCAAGGGAATAAATAAATTTTTGATCAGAATGCTGTCAGTCTTTTTGTAGGAGTAGCAGAAAAGGAGGATTCTTGAAGGAGAAGGAGGGATGAGGAGAAGATGGAGTTTTGTTGTGACTGTTTAGTGAGGATTTCTCATAGATATGAGAGGCATTAGAGCTACAAGCTTACAGAACAGTATCTGAAGGTATATTAAGGTGTGTGATGAAAATTGTTAGGTTCCCTTAATGTGGGTTTTATGTTTGGTGAGAGAAGACCAAAAGGCAGAAAGAAGAGGTACCAACTGAAAGGTGTGGTCAGTGTTTTAAGCTAGAAAATGGTATTTGCAGCCATGTTGAGAGTAGGAAAAGAAAGAGGTCAGAGAAAAAAAAAAAATCTTCAAGAATGGAAATAGAGAGTCATGAGATCCCAGAAAAGAGATTTAATTCTTGTGAATGGTCAGAAAAGTTGTATCTGGAAGTGCTCATTTATTCATTATTTTTCAATTGGCGTTGCTGTCCTATTAGTACAGTAATGGTTCCACGGCCCTGCCTTAAATTTTCTCCCTTAAATCTAAATGCACTTCATTGGTGACAGTTCTCACGGGTTTGTTTTGCATTTTTTAAAAGTAAATAAAGATAAAATTAAAAAGTAACTAAACTGAACAGGAAGTTCTATTTAGGTTATCCTCAAAAATCTGCTATGGTATCTTTGTACAATACTGAAGCATGTTCTATAGCCATATGAGTCAGACCTCCACAACAGGTTTTCTGAGCATTTTTTCCTATTAGTACCTTAAGCTTAGACTCTTTTTCTTCAGAGCTTTAACATATATAGTTTTGATTTTATTTGTTGCAGAACTTTTAAAATTAAATAATATGTCATGTTTCAGTACAACCTGAATCTCCTCGTAATTCATTGTTTATCAAATTTAATATGCTGGTTTACTTCCTCTTTGTATCTTTTTGGTTTTATTTCTCTCTGGTTTTCATACTAAGCATCACTCATTAGACCCAATAAGATGACATTTAACCTTACATCCTACTGCAGCCTTTGGACTTTCTACTGAAGCACCTCAGGGCCTGGCACTGTGCAGTTAATTGTAGATTATTTTCTTTTATTTCAAAGTTTACAATGTTAGAAATGGAAACTGGATGCAACAGGATCAGAGAAAGATTATGAGACTCAGAAGGAATTCATGCCAGCAGGATGGCAATTATCTGTGGACTCTGAATTGCTCCCCTTCCTGTACACACACTTCCTTCCCTATCACTCTTTTTACTATATTGAAAAAGAATGCTTGGACTGGGAATCTATAAAAGTATCTTCCTGGTACTTGCAGAAAGTATTCAGTAGGACTGAGTTTAAGTGATGTCATTGTGTTTCATTAAACAGGGAATGAAGTGACAGAGTGTACACACAAAAGAGTTGGTACTCAGAGGCAGAGCCATTCCAAATCTGATAAATTTCTTTCTTTCTTCTGAACAGGAGCATGAGGGTCTGCTGTCAAAATGGCAAAACAAAAATTTAGAGAACCTCATTGAGTTGCACAACAAGGCTCCAGTCTGGAATGATGATACTCAATCTTATGTTTTGAACTTCCATGGGAGGGTCACTCAGGCCTCAGTGAAGAACTTCCAGATTGTCCATGACAATGACCGTAAGAGTCTGGTGGAGAGTGTGTAGGACTTACTTAAATAGGGAGAACCTAATTTATTTCATGAGGGATGGGAAGAATAGGACACCCTTCCCAGAGGAGGGAAACTGGGTAAAGAAAGCTAGCTCAGGATTACTGGGGACTTCTGAGCTGTCAGGAAAATCATATAAGGCCTCCTTTTTATCTGGGGTGGATGCAGACTCTGCTGTCTGGATGCAGCAAAAGAGGGGGCAAATGAAAGCTTCCTGAAGTGAAAGAAAAGGTTTAATACATCACCTTCAGGCTAGCAAAAGAACGGTTTGAGCTTTGGTTCTGAGAAGAAAGATAATCTCTAGAATAGCACAGTCACTCTAGAGGACAGATTTCAAGGCCACTCTGGTGAGAAAGGATGAATACATCAACCACATATATTTGGGACTGGCATATGTGGGGGGGGTTTGTGGTTGGGTTTTGCTTTTTTTTTTTTTTTTTTTTTTTTTTTTTTTTTTTTTTTTTTTGTGGTTTATTTTTTCTTTTGCTTCACTGTGAAACTGTTCATCTCTGAATGTCTTTTCTCCCCAGCTGACTACATCGTGATGCAGTTTGGTCGTGTAGCAGAAGATGTGTTCACTCTGGACTATAATTACCCTCTCTGTGCTCTTCAGGCCTTTGCTATTGGACTCTCCAGCTTTGATAGTAAATTGGTCTGTGAATGAGGGACAACAAACATGAAACATGGAACTCACTCCCACCCCTACATCTTGTAAGAGTTCCAGGTTCCAATGAAGAACATATTGGAAGGGAAATGGAGGACAGACTTGTGCAGGCTTAATAGAAAACCAGTTCCAGCCTTCAGAGCATTGTGGGAGTTGACAGCAGACCACCTTCGGAGCAGCCTCTGTATGGATTGTGGATGAACAAGAAATCTAGGTGCTGTTTCTGTCATTGGTGCTGATTCTGCTTTTAGAATCCTTGTTTACAGATGCTGCATGAGAGTGGTCTAAGCCCACCTATTGGAACTCCTTGGACCTGGGATTGGAAAAATAATGGCTAAATGTTCATTTACCTTGAAGCTTCCACAAAGCCTGGGAGATGATGCTACTCAAGAGTTCCTAATCAGATGAACTCAGAAAAAAAGAGAACAGCTGGAATAAGATGTTTGCTCTAATACAACACTTTTACTCTGTGGAATGATTGTCTGCCAAGACTGATACTCCATTTCCCTTTCAGTATTCTAATTTCTCTCCATCCCTTGACAGTCTTTTTACCAAAAGGAGAACAATCAAGTCTCAAACACTCCATTTTCAGTGGCTGATATTATATTCATCGCTACTTCTGTTACTTCTAACCATGTGCAAAATGAGACTGAATAGATGATAGAATCTGGCTGAATTTGGCAGAAGATAGTCTTGTAACAATATACAGTACCACTTCTGAAAAGCAGTATTCTGATTGGTTGAATCTAGACTGTAAACTGATGAGAAATATTTTTAATTATGCCATTGTTCATGAAATTTGCTACATTTTTAGGTATAAGCTTGTGACCAATTTTATTTTTTTAGTGTGAGATTATCTCAAGGCATGACATATTAAAGTAGATTTTGTATA
The DNA here is from genome assembly GCF_024509145.1 of Vidua macroura. Lineage (NCBI taxonomy): Eukaryota > Metazoa > Chordata > Aves > Passeriformes > Viduidae > Vidua > Vidua macroura. The sequence goes on along the minus strand of NC_071572.1, from coordinate 74,906,733 downwards.
AACAATTTTAACCTGCCTATAAGAAGCAGTTACCTCAAAAAGAGATTACAGGTATTTTCAAATGCATCAGTAAGTTTAATGTAATTTTACCACAAGGCTTTGCAATGTGTCCTTCCAATGTTCCATTTTTAATACTGGATGTACAGTATGGAAACTGTGTCACAGCATGGAACACTTGATTCATGTGGCCTTAACTCACCAGAGTGGATTGCAGCACAGTGTGGCCTGTGTACTGAAGCACAGAACAGTTACTGTCTTGCCTGCTTCTTGCCTATTACCCGTATTCACAATGGTTTGGAGAAGTGTGTCCCTCTACTGAGACAAGAATTAGGTGTTCTCCAGCTTTGGATATTGTCCTTGTCAGCAGACTAACTCTGTTTCAAGCTGCAAAGAGCTTTTGGTCTCTGGAGTCTTTGCAGCAGTAGATATCACTTGTGCTTTCAAATTAACAAAACTTTGTGAAGACGTTTTCTGATATTGCCAGAAAGAATAATGATTGTAATCACAAAGTAAACACTGTATTTAACTGTAAAATATGAATTGAGGCTGAGAAGTCCAGCTCTTGTATCTTTCAGAGGATCATTTTTCAGTAGCTGCTGAGATATTTCCTTGAGATGATTTTACCAGAAAAGCAGTCTGTGAAGAGAACTTGAATGCTGATGGATCTGGTATGTGCCTTCCTGCTCATCAGGCTGAGGATGAGACCTGGCCATGTTTTCCAGCTATGCTCTTCGGAAGTCTTGGCTGATGGTCCTGCATTCCCTCTGCCCATCCAGGAAAGGAAGTCAGTTTGTGTACCTGTCTGATTATTTTTCTGACTAGGAATGTGTGAAAGAAATTGCCTTATGTTATTTTGGGGTGACCTGAAGGTAGGATGCTAATTTCTGATTCAAGATGATTTCCTGTGTGCCCAGAAAGCATCCTTTTACTTAACTAGCCTTGTCAGCAGTGACTCTTCAAGCTATTTCTTGACATCAAGAAATAGCACAGCCTCTCAGTCAAATTATGTAGACAGATGAACTGATGCAGTCATCTTTCTCAGATGCTGTTTTACATTAATTGTATTTATAACTTTTATATCTAAATGAAAATAAACTAATTTATATATTGAAAAGTCTTTAATTCTAAATGATTGTTTTTATTTTGCTGTCACTTGTGAGTGTACTTTGTTCCTTCTCTGTGATATATTACCTCAGTTTCTTTCTATCTTCTCGAATATCATCTGTCTTCTTACTTTTTTCCTTTGTAATTCTCTGTTCACTTTCTTTGTGGTGTTGGGTATTTTTCCCATACACTTGGAAATCTGGGAATAAATGTAAGGGTAATCTCTCTAATACTTTTACTCCCTCCCTCCCCCAATGTTATCAGGTATTACACTATAGTTATTGATTTCTATTTGATTGTTTAAGCTAGTTCAATTTCTCTGCCCCATGTTTTTAATGTTTTTCCCAGCATCCAGCTAGGGCATTTGAGATAGTCCTTACTGCATTTTCCTACCTTCCATCTGAACCCATTCAACTGTTGAAGCACATGAACATGTTTTTTTTTTTTTTCTGAATCAGATACTGGTGTCATACAAGGCTAGGAAGAACATCAAGTTGAAGTGGTTATGTTTTCCTGTTTCCACTGAGAGGTGTATGAACCTCAATAAGAGGAGATATGATGGATCTGATAATCAGAAACTGGCACAGCTCTCAACATGTAAGCCCTATTCTTCAAGCAGCTCTGTTTTTTCCTCTATTTCCATCTGAGCCAAATTAGTCTTAGAGGGGAGAGAAAAGTGGGAAACATGACTGGGCATTTTTTTTAACACAGCAGTATTAGTTGCATACATGCAAATGTAACATGCTAGAAATCCCACAGAGATCTTAGAGAATATTAAATGGTTAAATTGGAGTCCTAAAGGCAAGCCTAGCAGATGTAAATGGCTCCTAGGCTGCTATAGGCTCTTGGGCTTACATATAAAACAGTGAATTATTTCTTGTGCTTTTAGGGCTGAGTCTCACTCTCATTGAAGTTTTGCTGCTGAATTTGGTGGCAGTAGGACAGGAGGTTTTGCTTCTGTTAGCATAATTATACCCATACTAATAATTAATTAGTGTGCTCCTCTACTTGGTGGGATTAACAGCTCTGTAAATCTCTTGGGTGACATTGAATTAGGTTTCCTGTTCCTGGTACAGAAGACAAGCAAACCTTTCCCTGTGATTTACAAGTTAAGAGTTCGTGTGTAGTCCTGTGAAACAGAGCTATGGACAGATTACTTCTTTCACAGAGTCAGGAATCTCATCTTTGCCACAGGATCAAACTGTTGTACCTAACTGCAATTTGAAACTAGTTCAGAACTAAGGAAGTCCCTTAAGTAATCCTAGGACCAAGAAATTTTGCTCAGCATACTGTTATGAAAAAGAGTAGAAAAGCAACACTGATGTGTAAGGGCTCCGTTACTAATAGGGAAAACAGCTGGCTCCCACTGTGAGGTGGCAACGATTGAAAGGTTTGCCAGGAAAGAAGGCAGAGATCCTGCACCAGTGTTAACTCTTGCATCTTTTGAACTGTACACTCTATAGTTTGTTTTCTCATTGTGTCCCTTAAGGTGTTCTATATTGAATTATTTCCTCACTGGAAGCTGGAGGTCACTTCTTCTGTTCCAAAATGGGAGAAAAATCCAGAAACACACTAACTTCTCCAACATGCTTTTAGGTAAAGGCTATGGTAACCATAAGCTGCTCTGGAAATCTAACATTCAATTTAGAGAATACATAAATGAGTGAATATATTCCAGAAGCTGAAATTTTTGATCATTTAATTTGATTCAATTAACATCTTCATACAAGGTGACTCATTGCACTATCTGCAACAAAATAGCTGAAAATTTTGGTGAAAACAAAGGATTTTTTCTTAAGCCTAATTGAATTGAGCCCTTTATTTATTATAGGGAAAGTAATACTAATTTACTGGGGGGGAAGGGCTTTATTTTAAAAACTGCATAAGAAAATCATTCTGATAGAGTACATATAGGGTTGGGGAATTAATCTGATAATTTTGTCCAACTCTCTCAGCTTTCTGTTCTAAGCAGAATCGTTTAGTTCTGCATTACCTACAATAAAAAAACCAAACAACCCACCACTAAAAAACCTGTATTCTCCTGAGTGAATTTCCATCTGCAACTGACTGAAGTCCTGCAAACAATTTATGTGATGATTCACAGGAAGGAATAGGTTTCAATTCCTTCTCTTTGAGCTGTGTTGGTTTGGCAAGGAAATGGGAGCAAAACAATGTTAGTCACATAATTATGAGACCTGGCCTAGAATTCCCACTGAATATATGTGATAAGACCTTTCATATATATAGGTTTTTCTTAAAAAAAAAAAAAATACATATAGCTTAATAGAAACAGTGATTTAATTAATTAATTACAGGGCTTTATATGAAAAAACAACAGAACATACCCCCCCCAATAGTTTCACTGAATTTTGTGACATCATCTTATTTATATTGTATATACTCTTCATTTCTACAGTTGTATCAGAAAATCTAATTTTTATGCAATTGATGGGTTTTGCCATCTGGTTTCTGAGGCCTTAGGACACATTTAGGACCTGTTTCCAGGTCTCTGTGATTTTCACTGCAATTTGAAAGAGTTAGGAACTTTTTTAGCTTTGGGTTCTTAAAAAAACCCTCCGTTTCTTCCATATAATCAAGTTTTAAAGAAAAGCAACATTATAACTCTTCACAGGTAGTGAACACCAGCCATCTGTGACAAAATCACCTGCTGGAGCCACGGAAAAGTTTGGTTAGCTGATGCAGCTGCATTCCCCGAGCTGCTGCTAGGATGTAGTTACATTTACTAAACTTGCTGGTTTCCTACTCTTTTGTTTTGGGGATGTGGCTTTTCAACCCTCGTGCGATTCTCAGTCTCCTATCAGAATTTTATAGCGCAGCACACCGGCATTACTGTATGAACAGGTAGGAAAGGAGCAGCTCTGATGTGAGACTGAGAAAAGCCACGGGGAGACACCGCTTTGCGGGTTGGTGGGCGAGTACTGTGTTGGGCTGCCGCGTCGGGCTGGGGCTGTTTGTTTCGCAGTGGCTCCGCGGTGCTGGGTGGGAATCACGGCCGGTCTCTGAGGGGCTCCGCAGCCGCCGGGGCGCGCAGGGGGGAGCCCGGGAGTCGCGTCCCTGCCCGGGCGGCGCGGGGGTGTCCCCGGGGCCGGAGCGCCCTCACGGGCGCTTGGCCGATCGCCCCAGGGAAAGCACCCCAGGCAAGCGGCGGCGTTCCCGGGGATCCGAGGCCGGCCCGTCCGGGCCGCGCACTCCAAGTTCTCCCGCGCCGGGCGCCGTGCCTGCTCTCGATTTCTGGAGGCGGCGGCGTCCCGCCCGCTCCCAGCGTTGTCGAGCCGTCCCCTTCCCCCGCTCCCGGCCGCCCGCCCGGAGTTTCCTTCCCCCGCCCTCGCGGGCCCCTCTTCCGGCCATTGCCCGCGTTCCCTCCGCCCCGGTCACACACACGGCCCCCGACCGCGGAGCGCCCGGCCCCGCTGGGTTTTGTTCCCAGCTCCGCCTCGGCCCTTCTCCCGCTGCCCCCCGCCCCCCGCCAGTCCCCTCCCAGCCCCGTCCCAGCCCCTGCCTTAGCCGGCAGTCCCTCCCTCCCTCGGCCGCCTTCATTTCATACCAACTCTCATTCCTCGCATTCCTCACTTCCTCCTTTCAAACTCCAGGGGAAATAAAAACCCTCCCTTTTCCTCCCAAACTCCTGCCCGGCCGCCCCCCCCCGTCCCGCCGCCGCCCGGGCTCGCCGTCCCGCCGGCCGCGCCGCGCTCCTCAGGTGAGTGTGCGCTTTGTGCCTCCGCTCCCGCCGGCCCGGCTGCCCCCCCGCTCCCATCCCATTCCATCCCATCCCATTCCATCCCATCCCCTCCCGGCCACCCGCCCGGCCCGGCATTGTTCGCCTCTCCCCGCCGCCGCGGGACCGGCAAGGGGGAGCCCCGCGGGCCCACCCCGGAGCCGCTCCTCGCCAACTTTTATTCTCTGCGACTTGGCGGCGGCGACGATGCTGAGCGGGAGGCTGACCCGCCCGCTCCCCCGTCCCAGCCCCCGCTCCCACCCCTGCGGGCTCGGAGGTGGGGATCGGGCGGGAGCGAGGGGCAGGCGCGCAGTAACAGCGCTCGGTGCTCTCTCGGCAGAAAGTCCTGGAGCTGAAGGAGGATTTGAAGCCGGTCCCCGCTGCCCCTGCGGAACAGCAGCCGCTCTTGCCTCGCTCAGGTCGGGACACGCTGTTCCACGATGGCTTTGGCGCGGGTGCCTGCGGAAGATGGGCTGGAAGGGAGGGTGCGGAGCCGCTCGTGTGCGACAGGCGAGGCACAGGCGTACAAAGGAAGCGATGGGAACATCCTCAATGGAGCCTCCGGCGGCTTCCCCCGCCGGGAAGGGGCTGCCGGCGCTGCCACTTCGGGAACTCGGTCGCTGAAAACTGCAGCGCTAATGGGGCGAGGGGAAAAAAAAGCGGTTTCTGTGCGGTTCGTAGAGATGCGCTTGGAGAGGGTGGAAAGGAGGAGCGGTACTTAATGTAGTAAATTTTAATGTAAGTTATGGAGGATTTTTTTGGGGGGAAGAATAGAACAAAAAATCATAAGGAAGCCTATCTGTGAGAAGGTACGTAGATTGTTGTAGGGCATTTACCAAAAGATATGGGAATGCTTTCCCAGTTCAGTTACTCAAAAGTTGGAGTTGAGTTTTAGTGGCATGCCACAGGAAGGGATTAAAGAAACCCCAAACAAACCGAGCACACACAAAAAACCAAACAAAAAGCTTTCCGGAGTAATCTTTTATCTTATGCAGATAACTCCGTTTAAACAATTTCTTGCATGGGATGCTAAAGATGAGGCTTTTTTTTTCAGAAGAGGAAAGAAGTGTAACTCTACATGTTTTAAGGACTTCTTTAAAGTATTTTATAGTGAACATCACATATGTTAAATAAAAACTCTAACACAAACAAAAACTCAGAACTAACGACTACTAATTACCAACTTTGTTTTTGTTTAACCTGGAGTTACAATCACGTTACTTTCTAACCTTAAGAGTTGGGTTCTGCGACTCTTCTACAAATAAGCAAAGCGAAATACTTTTCAAGTGCAGGGGGCTGAACGGGAGGAAAGGATATTTAGGGATTGGATTTATTTTTCTCTTTTCCTGTTACTGGGGACAGGTCGGCTTTGCCAGGACCTGATGGCGGTGTCTGTGTGCAGAGTGAGCAGAGCATTGGTTCACCTGTCTGTCCATCTGTTTGGGTAGATGTAAGAGGTTTTATTGTTCTCCCGCAGAAGGAAGTGGGCAGCAGGACAGGGCAGAGAGTAACGGGGAGGAGCGAGAGGAAGAGAACAAGGGGGAAAGTAGAGTGTATATGTAGCAAGTGCTGGGGTGATGCTGCTGTACACTCACCTGTGCAATTAAAGCCTTTTGGTTTCGACAGCTTGTTCTCATGACAGAGAAGAGCTTGGGATCATCCTAGTGAGTACAGAGGGACTTTTTTATTAGGGCTGCTGGATGCTGAGGGATTCTGTGGTTTTCTCTGGAATTCGGGTTGGCAGAGTGAAGGACAGCTAGTCACCTTTTCAGGGTTTTTTTTTGCAGTGGATGCAGTCACCTTTTCACGTTTTCCTAAATCCCAGTGGGAATGGCTCCTTCAAACTTGAGCATTCAACAGTCTTATCAATCTCTAAACTGAGCTTATTGTTTGTGTCCTCTTGGAGGTGATCCTCGAAGCAAATAAATGTGTGTGAGAATGGTTACCAGGAATTTCTCCACTGTCTTGGATCCTGACACTATTTTGGATTTTTAAATTAATGCTACCAATGGTTTTGAAGTATTTTAGGCTGTTATTGTGATAAGTATTTCAATGTTGCTGTATTGAACATCTGTGGGAAAATGGTATGAAAATAATTTTGCAAGCTTTAACGAGAAAAAGGGCCCCATGGCACCTTATTTTGTCTGTAGAGTTTTGAGAGGGTTGCTGAAAAGTACTGTTTCCAAGAGATACAGCTTTCATCTCCGTTTGCATGCTCATTCACAGCTTTCCTTCCTTGGTATTACGTGTCCTTTTCTGTATCTTTCAGCTCTTGGTTCCATCCCAGTGTAAGCCAAGGGGTGGGTCCACAAAGGGTTCAGCTGGCACTGCTGTGGACCTGTCCCCAGAGCCTCAAAGTGCCCATTTCCTTATTTGTCACATCTCTGGGCTTTGTCACTGGCAGGGACACTGGCACTGCTGTTCACTGCCCCGGGACTGATCCAGAGGAAAAGTAACACTCTTTGCAAGTTTTATCACTTTAGCAAGTTGGTTTTCAGCCACATCTGTTCGTTCTCCAGTCAAGTTAATCATATGGTCATGTGCTGGTGTGTCTGGAGAAGGAGGTGCAATGAAGGGTGGGAGAAGAATGGGGACATTTTCTTAACAACATTGCCATTTTCCCCCACTTTAAGTAGTTCCTTGGACCATGTTTACAGTAGCTCCTGTGAGAGCAAAACAATTTTATCTGACCACGACTGTATCTTAAAAATGTAAAATTTAGTATTACCTTTTTTTAAAATCTATTATACTTTTCCCATAGCTCATGTTTGTGTTTTGTTCATTTGTTAGGTTTGGGTTTTGGTTTGGTTCTTCCCTCCCACTCCCCCACGGCATGTAAAAGTTTTCTGTGCCAAGTTTTTCATTACCCAATGGGCATCAGAAAAGTTTTCTTACTCTACTGCAGCAGTTTTTGCCTTGGTGTGTATTTCTCTGAAATGATTGGTTATTATTTCTCTCTGCACTTGCATCTTCTAAGTTCTTACTAGCTACTAATGAGGGTATAATAATAATATTTTTCAATTTTCTAGGTCTAATTATTGGAGGTTTTTTATACTCTTCACTTTCTTCAGTTTATCTGTGTTTCTTTGTCAGAATGAGATCCAATATTCCGCGAGTTGGAGTGATTCATCTCTCTTCCTTGCCTGAAGTGATATCTGAGCCCAGGCAGATTAAAGTCACATTGGTCATTTTGCAGAAGCATTTGCTTTGCAGACAACTCTCTCATTTGTTCAGCATTCTCACTCTTGCCTGTCTTTAGCTCCTACTTCTGGCAGGGCTTTTTCCTTGATTTTATCTCTGGGTTTTGTTTGCATTACTTTTTCCACATAGTCCTATTTGTCTCCCTTGCTTATTTTGTTTTCTTTTTTACACTAACACCCTTTGAATTGTTTCTACCTACTGGTGCTTGTAAATTTCATTCTATATCACCCGCAAGTTTCATTAACATTACTTTGAGTCCGTCTTAGATCTTTAATTGAGATGTCAAAGACAACTGGGCTAGCAAAGATCCCTGCAGCAACCCAGTGGATGCCCTCTGTATTGGTTGGTTCTGTTTGTGTCTCATATATCATATATATCATTATGCATAGTTTTGAAGCCATTAGTTAATTTTCTAATAATATGATCAGTGTTCTCCAAAGCCAATCTGAAGTAATTTTTAGCTGTGATTTCCGTAGAGAGTAACAAATGCTATTTTAAATCTAAATGTATTTCGTGGTGCACTGTGTTCTTTTCATTCTTTACCTTCACAGCATTTCTATCTTCCTTTGAGGAGCAATCAGGTTTATTAGGATTTACAGTAATGGATGTTCATGTCTTTGCAACTTCTGCCAACAACCATGCTAAATAAATGCCCCGCACGTTCCTTTGTAGAGCCTTGTAAAAAAGCCATGAGCTGGCATTCTTGGAGCTCATTACAAAATCTGAGACTAGATTATTAGAAAGAGTTTTTTAGGGGTAGGCGGTGGTGTTTTGAGTTATTGGGGTTTTGGGGGATGGGGGGAGGGTTTGGTAGGTTTTTGGTTTTATTGTTCCTGCCCCTTGGGTCCTCCTTTTTCTGGAGATGATGCAGTCACTCCCCTTTGTTTTTAACACCATATGAATGAGATGTTTTCCTGCTAGGGAGGGGCAGGTTTTCCAGTTCCTGGTGCTACTGGCTGAGTCACTGGCTCTGTTTTTCTGTTCTCTTGAAGGTTTATAATTACCTTGTTCTTACCTTGGTTAGAATGTGATTGCCAAAGGGTAGGTGTTTTGCCCTCCTGTATTTCTGAGACGTGAGTGCCAGTGGCTTTCAGAGCCTGGATGCAAGCCTTTGGAACATCTGCTTTGCTATTGCCAAAGAGAAAATGAATCAATGTAGCCCTGAAAGTGCCTCCCTTCCAATAGTATGGTAACCATTAATGACAGATGTCCAGGCAAAGTGTAGTCTCTTGTAACCTGGACTGCTTGAACTAAGGAGGAAATGTCAAGAGGACATGGAGCAGGTGTATACTGAAATGGAAAGGGAGGATTTATTAATGTGTCCTAAGTTCATTTCACCTGATCATACATCTCCTAAGCTCATTGAAATAAAGCTCATTTGTACCAGACCAGCAGGACTTAGGCAGGTCTTTTGGTTTGAAAAGCTTGTCAGTTTAGGGGGGAAAAAAAAGGTGTAAAAGGTGTAAAAGAGAGGTTTGTGTAAGAAGATTATATCTAAGCACACTCACTGCTCTTTGAATTATTTTTATAAAAATAAATTAATAAAATTCTATTTATTTCTCTGCCCCCACTTGTTTGTGAAGGATCTATGTGATCAGAAGAAAATAACTGTGCAGGTAGAACATGTAAATCTCTGCTTCTATCCATCCAGTATGGGAACTGAAAAATAGAGTAGCAGCATCTTTCTCCACTGCTTTTGGTCACAGGTTTTATTTGTAAAAACATGCTTTAAAAGCTGGAGCAGAGTCTGTGGTTGGCTGTGTCCCTTTAAGAATCTAGTTTTGCTTGGCTAGCTGCCCTTGTTCTCCTGTAGATTAATCCAGCAGAAGGTATATAACCTGTTGACCTTCCTGGCAAGAAGGGTCTGGAAGGGCAAAGAGATAAATCAGAAGGTTCATGCTTTCCTGTAATATCTGGGGACAAGCTTGTTTTTCAGTTCTTGACATTTCTTTTTTTTTTTTTTTAACTGATTCCTGCTTGAGGGTTGGGGATGTAATTACAGATTCTCATGATTTTCATTTGCTTTCTGTGAAATTTTTCTGTGTTCAGCAGGTTGGAGATGATGGCATGTTTATGCCACATTTAGAGAGAGGAAAGAGTTTTGAACTCAAAATTACCCTGGTCTGAGTTGAGGGTGGCTTTACTGTCTCATGTATCAAACTGGTAGGAGCACTGGAATCTGGCAGAAATGTCTGGTGTGTGTTTGGTAGGAAATTTCACACTGTTTTACAGAAAGGTTGACTTTCTGCAGTGTCAGCCTTAAGAACTGAATGTGTAAGCAGTGAATGTTGACCTGCTGCATGATCCAGATGGAGTGTGTACTCCAAAACTGAGCTGGGGTGGTGTCTGGATACCCCAGGAGAGTGCAGCTGAGTTGGTAGCCATGGGTAGGCTTCATTCATTTGATGCAGGTATTTCATCGTGGTTGTTCTTTGCTTAGGCATTGCCTTATGACAAGCATCAAACCCCTTTAAGCTCACGCCTGACCACTACTAAAATCAAAGCACACATGTAATTGGTTGACTGAAGGAGGAAAAGTCAAAAGAGCACTGAGGATTGGTCCCACTTTATATACCTGTTCTGCCTGTTAGTGATTTGCATTTGTCTTGAGCCTTTAGTAGAGAGCTTAGTCCTGACCAGACAGGTCATGCCCACAACACAGACCACCTGCAAGCACCACAGAAAGGGAAATCTGACTGCATTCATGGGTTGTGTGATCACTGTCTGTCTATTCTCTCGGAAGTCTCATAGCCCAGGTTCAGCTATTTCTTTTCTTGGAGACTGACTATGGTTTTGGAGCTAAACAGTTTCACTGCATTGGATGAGATTTGCAAACATCTGTCTCTTGTCTGAGCTCATGTTCAGTTCTGCCATTAGTGTCATGGGAAGCTAAGTATGTCACAGTTGTGAGGCTTTGCTGGAACATCTATCTTTGAGTCCTAGACAGGAGACTGAAAGATGTAATGAGCAGGAGGCAGGATTAGGAAATAAGAATTTGATTTTGATATCATAAAGTGGGCATTGTGAGTCTCAGCTTAGTGTTACTTGTCAGCAAACCCTTAAAAGATGCTCTATTTCCAGACAGTGTTAAACATGAGCCTCTTTGAAGTTACCACTTGCAATTGCAAATCACTTTTAAAGTTAACCTTTTCTTGCCTTGAAGTTCTTGTCTAGATTTTAACCTTATTCAGGTTTTTCCATTGGGTGGTTCACTTACATCTTCATCCTCTATTTTTTCCCATAGGTAAAATGAGGGCTTTTGAGCTCATTGGTGAGATTTGCAGGACAACTGAGTTTTGGTGAGTTTAGTAGCAAGGGTTTTTCAGGTTGCTATTGAAGGTTCCCTATCCTTTAATAATTAAGTGAATAATACTCTTTGGGATAATGCTCAGCTTGATTTATTTCTGTCTAGTTTGGTTTGGTAATTCTCAAGTCATTTTAGCCACTCAATATCTACACTTGTGTGTACGTAAAGGGACAGTTACAATTTTCCTGTGTTAGCTGACACTACGAATGCTTCTGTGATAAAAAAGGGACATGATTATTTGACTCCCTCCTGGTTCCTTGCTTTCTAACCAGCTCCAGGGAGAATGACTCCTGGTGACTGCTGCTGCTAGCACGAGGGTGACTAACCATTTTCACCCTGCCACAACCTTCATCTGTTTGGGAAGCTGTGAAACACATGCCACATGTCTTGGAAAGTCAGGGAGAATGGGAGCTCTGGGAACAGTTCCCACATGGGAGATAACAGTGACTCCCCAGGAATTCCACTGTTCCTTTGAGAGCTAGGGCCAGCCCAGTGCGTGGCTCAATCCCAGCACAACCTGGCAGTGTCAATCTCTGCTGCCCTTGCTGGCTCGTTTTTCTCTCCCAGCTGAGACATAAATCACCCAGTAGTCATTTTGTCAGTCCCAGGCTGGTGGCCTTGTGATGTGGCCTGTACGTGGGAGCTGGGCACGAGCTGCCCATTGCTCAGGATGGATCCCCAAGCTGGCCACGCCTAGACTAATGGGATCAGAGCTGGCCTTTGGGTTTTGCTGTTGGGTTGTGGGGGTTTTTCCTCCCCTCCTTAGGGCAGCAAGGCTCTGTGCTCTGTTTCCTTTATCTCAAATGTAACTGATTGGATGGTGTGCAAGGCCACACACAGCCTTATCTCATCACATCCTGTTTGACTGCATTATCCAGGGCTGCACTGATGGAAGTTCTCCTCTCTCCTTGCTTTGATATATATCACTCTGCTGGACACTACATCCTCTCTCCGTTTCAGCCAGAGCTAGCTACTGCAATAATTTAAGAGTTGTTTTGCTTTGCTTGGGAAGTCAGGTGCCTTTTGAACAGCAGCTGCTGCAGGCAGTTTCGGTGTAGCAAACAAACCGAGCTTGATTTTGTGTTAGGCAGTGTGACAAGCGTTCAGCTGGAGCCCAGCCTCCTGCTGGATATGGTTTGAGGCGAGTAGTGCTTGTTCCTTGGTAAACCAGTCTTATTCAGTGTTGAGACAGAGACAAAAATCTCACCGTGCAGCCTGTGGATGTAATGAGTGCATTACCTTGCCCAATACAGAGAGGCAAATCTCAGTTCTTTCCTCCTTGCCTGGCACTGCTGCTTGCTAAGAGCTTTTAGTCCTCTACAGCCAGTAACACTTACCTTAACTGGTTTTATTCAAGGGATTATGCAGCATTACTCTGCTGTCCTGGGTGGATAGGGCTATTCACAGAGAGAATAGCCAGCATTTCTCAGGATTGCCGGAGGCCCGGGGCAAAAAGTGAGATGACAGCCAGGCTCAGCCGCTGGCTAAGCTGTTATGGAGTGTTTTAGAAGAGCTCTCAAGAGGCCCAGTGAACTGCACCTACCCATCCCCACCGTCTCCAGGTTGCTTTAATGATGGGAGTGCAGCTTCTAAGGAGCCTGAGGAACAGGTTGCTGTCTGGTGCTGCAAAAGTGCTGTTACCTTCCTAGGAACAGTTCAGTGGTCTTGCTTCAGTTGCATCTTAATTTTTTTCTGTAGAGACCCTATAAACACATCCAGGATTTTTGTCCTCTTTTGTCTGCAAGCCTTAACCAATCTTATTCATCGTCGAATACTTGCTTTCCCACCTTTTCCCTTTCCAGTATGTTTTTCCTGCAGTCCTTGAGTTGCACCGTCTGGGAGCTACTCATCTACTGATTGCACTAATTTTTCTCTTTCAGAGGAACTAAGCTATTCTTGTAGTCTCCTATAGAATTTCCCAGTCTTGGAAGCTCTGGCAAGTTTGACTGCTATCTTCCATCTTGTACCTTGACAAATAGGTTTCTTAGTATTTCAGACTGTTGCTTCCCTAAACCCAAATCTCCTTGCATTGTGTAAGTTCATTTGCTAGGTGTTCTAGATGGGAGTAAGTGGCTGGTTGCTCCTGTTTCCAGCCATTCTTAATGTTTTATATATATTTATAATAAACTTTATAGCTTGAACAGCAGGATATCATCTGTTATGGCTGAACTGATTTTTTTTTTGTGCAAAATTTCTGACTGCTGATCAGATATGAAAATGTGGTTCGAATCCTCTATAGGAGGAGTATTTGGCTCATGTTACACCAAGGTGGCAAATACGGGAATTGTTTGGGCTCGTTTGCATTTCAATAACACCAAAGAGTACCTGTAAGGTGAAGCAATCCTTGCCACCACAGTCCGAAGTTCCAGTGGATGAGGCCGAGGGTGAAGGGATGTTGTGGCTAAAACACAGCGACTTTCTCAGGGCACAGCCAGCTCCGGAGCAGGAGTGGAACCGCCTGTCAGACTGCACACGGCTGTGCTGGCAAGTGCCCCTGCCTGGGAGGGGTGAGTGAATGGGGACCTCTCTGCCTGGTGTGTTGTGCTTCTGCCTGGTGTGTTGTGCTCGATTCCAGCAGGGAAAGGGGGTGGCCATGGAGTGGGGGGAGTCTCTTGGACAGGGCAGCTCTAAGAAAACTGAACAACTGGAGGCAGCTGGCTGCAATTTTTCAGATCCTCAGGAAAGTATGATTTTGTGTTGAGCAGCTGCCACAAACACTTATGAGGGAGCTGTTACCAACAGTAATGACTGAGGGATTAATATTAGAAAGCAGATGTGTCAGACTATGGAGTCTGTTTAAAGATGTGCTCCCTGTCAATAAGACCTTGCTGAAGGGCTCTTGGCAGCTGTCTAGCCCTGGAGGATCTCTGAATCTCAATGAGATACCATGTGTGAAAGGAAAGAGAGTTAGTGTTGAAATTATCAGAATTGGAACGCTTCAACCAAAGCTGCTGGAGCTGAAAGATTTTTGTTTTATCCATGGTTTTGCTTTGTGAGTGACTTATTAAGAAATGACCATGGCAGAAAAAAAAAAAAAAAAAAACCCACAAAAAAACCAGGGAGCAAGAGTGAGTAAGAAACAGTATTTAGACAGAGGAAAACCTATAGGAAGGAAAATAGAGATATTGTGGTGAGGAAGTGGATGTGCTCTGAAAGGCCTTGTGTTTTTGAAACTGGGGGAGAACCCATGACTGGACCCTACAAAGAAAGATAGTTAATCATCTCTCAGTAAAATAAGAATGAGTTCAGGATAAGGAAAACCATAAGGGACAATCGCAAAAGTACAAAAGGCAAGGAGTGGGGCATAAGTTCAGGCTGAGGGAATCTCAAGAGAGCAAACACCAAGCCCTGTGACCTCTGGCAAAACTTGCTATTATGAATATGGGACAACATCCTCTGACTACTCTGTTCCTAAGAACTGTGCCTGGTGAGGGAATTCAGATGGGAAAGGAATTATCTGAGCATGTCTGGGATGTCTGCTTAGTGCTTTCAGAATCAAATTCTCTCCACATCAGAAGAAAGCTTTGTGATTACAAACTCTTGCACAGGTAGAACTTAAAAAAAAATTAACAAGTACTAGAATATTTTGTAATATTAGAACATTTAATAATGCAAATCACCATTAAAGTTACCAGGCTGTATGCATGTAGTTACTATTGAGTGGAAGAGAGAGGCAAATGGAAAGTAGATGCTAACTGAAACATTTATATTTTGTTAAAGAGGTTACTAATGAATATTATTGAAACTTTTCTTATAAATAAGACATTCAACATTCTTGTGCTTCTGAAAAATTCTCTTTCACCTGATTGCTCATTGAATGGGAAACGATTCCACTGCCAGTTTTCCAATTTGCCATCCTAATAATCACAAGGTTTAACTCCCAGCTTCTTTTTAGTTTGCTTTGCTTAGTTCAATGAGTGGTCATCTTGGCCACCGAGTTCAGATCAGCAGTGCAGGAAACAGAAGGCTTGAAAGTGTTCAGCCAAAGCAGAGACCAACAGATCAGATAGCACTCAACCAGGACTCCCTGAATTACTGTCTATTGCTTCTGTCACAGAGTATTGCCTGGGACTGCACATGGAGCTTACCAGTTAAGCAACATTATGTATAAAGACAACTTTGCAGACCTTTCAAACCTTTGGCATCTTAGTGACCTAGAGGCATAGAATTATAAGGATTTTCATGGCAATTGCAGTCCATGGAATTTCTTCAGAAGTTATCAAATAGAAGTAAATTTTTTGTTAGTGTGCTTTGTAATCTGAGTAATTACAGAAATTTTAGCTGGAGGTGGCCAAGCATCCTTGATTTTATAGTCTGTATGATTCCCCATTTTTGTCATTCATCAGGAATAGCTCTAGTACCAAGAAGGGAAAGCAGAATCAGGACCTAAGGTGGAGAAAAAATGGGATTGACCACAATAGCACATATCTTTCTGACCTAGCTGTAACTTGAGATTAAACTAACATTGCTGGGCAAGGCATGAAAAGGAAGAAGCATAAAAAAAAATGAGTGGTCACTTCAAGATTTATATAATTTCTTCTGTCACTGCTATTATGTTCCACATCTCCCTTGATTTACACCAGCGTGAGAGAAAGTTCACATATTCTCTTGCTTGCTTTGGGGACTTTTCTTAAGGTACGAATGACATCTGCTCAAGTCGGTGCAACTTTTCTTTATGGTTTGGAGAACAGTCTGAAGAGTTGACACTGCACTGAATGGGACATGTTTTCTCCTCCAGTTGTTCTGCAGCTTGGATTAGAGTGGACCCAGATTTTTCTGTGTCAGCAAAAGCACTTAGTGCAGATGCTGGGCCTTGTAAAATATGAAATGATCAGGCAACAGCTCCCAGGGTGTGAGTGTGATAGCGGGAGGAGAGTTATGCTTCAGATATATTTATTGAGTTTCAGCTTAAGAGTGTGCCATGATGAAATCATCTGCTAGGTATTCCCCTGTGTCAGCATGGACACTAAGGAGATGAAAATAACTGGATTCAAAGTAGATGCTTTTTATGGTCATGATGGTCCTTCATTCCCTAGGAGATGACTTTGCCTGTGTGCATTGCTAGGGGATTTGGCTTGACAGCAGACCTGTATCTTCCAGTGACTGTGGCTTTGGGAGTCTCGGAGTTGAACAGTTGGAGTTGTTTTCACTTGGTGTGAAACCTGCTGGCTGGAGCGAGATTTGCAGCTCCCAGTGCAGGTGGTATGATAAATACACTTGCTGTCTCACCTTGGGTTTCATTCTGAACCCTCTGTTTTTCAGCCTGTCATCACAAGTTAAAACCAGCCTGGGCCTTGTGTATGTGGATATTTTAATGTGTGTTAACTATGGAGGGTCTGCAGAGCCTCCAGGGACTAGGGGTGTTTGAGGAAATAGGAAAGGGAGATTTGGAACAGGTAACTTCTCTTTCCCTGTCAGTGTCTCTCTGGAAAGCTTACTCCTCTACACTGATTCCCCAGCAGGACAATCTCTTAAATACCCATGTAATTTTTTATTAGCATCTGTCAGCGAAAGGGGGAATGTTTGGCGAGGGGAGCAACTGTTACCCTTCATTTTGGGGTCTCTTAAAGTCACACTGTTGGCTGTGGTGCCATTCACAGTGTGCTGGGATGTCTGCCCCAGTGGTAAAAAAGCCAAGTGTGAGTTCCCCTCTCTGCCCCTCTCACCTCCCATTTTATTATTTCTTTCCATGTTCATTAAAGCTCTGAAACTGTATACCATGGATCAAGAGAGTTAAAATAATCTCATATAGGTGCTGAAATGGATGGATGGGCTGTGGTCAGCCATTCCAGTGATTTGTGTGTTTCAAATACTCTCACAGGAAATAAGTCATATACTGGGTTTTCTAAATGTCTTTGTGAACCATTTGTTAAAATGCTGCATAGTACACTGTGTCCAATTATTTGTCTAATTTATATTGTCTATATTGAAATTAGTCAAAGGCACAGTATTGTCTTATTTCCTTAGCTTTTGGTGGTTTTTGGAGATGTAAAATATGTATCTGCCGTCGTCTAAAATCATTAATGAGCAGCAAAACCTTCTGAGGGCCAGTATTGCCAAATCTTTACAATTTCAGGTTTTGAAATGTTGATGTTCTTAAAGAATTTCAGCTTTTATTAAAAAAAAAATCTGGTCATTATGGTCTTGGAGAAGATTTTAAAAGCAGAAAATCCAAAGAGATAGGGAGATAGGAAACTAAAGAAAGACTTGGAAAAAGTTTTTTAGAAAAGTTTCTGGCGCTATGAGCCCTGAATTTTTGAAGTTCTGAGGTTGAATGAATGGACTGCTTTCCCCCTATATCAACTATGGGTGGCATGGCATAACTGCACGTGGTTGGTTGTTTTTTTTTTTTTTTTTTGTTTTGTTTTTTTTTTTTTTTTTTTTGTTTTGTTTTTTTTAATAACTAATTTTTGACAAATACCACACCCAAATTTCTCCTCTGTTCCCCTTTAGATTTTCACTGTGATATTTCTGAGCTAGAGAGTTGTCATGTCAAACTCCTCTCCTTACTCATGTTCAGCTCAGGTTTGATGATTCTGTTGCTCTTGGAAAAAAATCCTTATTCTGATTTTCTTGCTACCCAGCTCAATGTGAGGGAGGGAAGAGGGAGGGAAGTTTTGAACTCTGGCTGGATTCTCAAATGCTGGTTTGTGAACATTCTTTGTAGCTCAGATAACAAAGCTATTAAAATGATAAACACACAGCTTTGGGATTAAGGCAGAAGAATTATCTGTGTCTTTAGAAGACATTTGTCTCCTGCCTGGTTGACTGGAAGTGTCTGTGTGGTCTGAAGTCAATTTCTCAATGAGTGTTTCAGCAGCTCCACTCAAAGGCTTCAGCCTCTCCTGTAGGCATTTATAAGTAGACTATAATTTATTGTAGTTTTCAAGAGCTAGCAGCTGCCTGCTTAGGTTCAATGAGAAACCAATTTCTGCTCCTGCCCAGTGGCAAATCTAATAGCTTGAGACTAGTAAATGATGAGAGAGCAGAGAGGCAGAGGAAACTTGAAGGAATTTGCCCAAAGTCGTTCTGAAGATGAGCAGTAACAACAGGCTAAGCACCTTGGTTCTTGACCTGTAACGTGGTGCTGTCATCCCTGTACTCATGGTGCCTTCTTATCCTGCCAGGATATGGTGCTGGGATTTGGAAGACACTGCATGAAACAGTCTGGCTCCAGGAATGGCTTTTTAAAAGCACAGCTGATCCTTGAGAAGAAATGTCAGTGTTAGAAGTGACACCAACTACTAACTCGGATCCAGTGAAACAGTATCTAAGAAAATTTCAACCCCAGTGCTCAGTGATGACTGGATAATTCATCACTGCTTTAGTCTTTCACACGGACTGAATCCCTCTATGCGTGCTTCAGAAAGTTAAATAACATTTGCATGGATAATGACAGTGCAGGGAGAAAGAAATAAAGACACGAGAAGACTCCTCAGAGGAGAACTGGGAAGTGACAGAGTTAATGAACTGAAGAGAGATTGGAGCAGGCTATTTTTCAGAAGGATTTATAGAAAATGTTTTCACCTCAACATAAATAAAAACCCAACATGTGGTAGAATTATTAAGAA
Organism: Vidua macroura; assembly: GCF_024509145.1. NCBI lineage: Eukaryota > Metazoa > Chordata > Aves > Passeriformes > Viduidae > Vidua > Vidua macroura. The sequence goes on along the minus strand of NC_071572.1, from coordinate 74,887,814 downwards.
AAACTTGAAGTAAAACCCTTCCTAACTAAGATTTTTTTTAAACTTTTTTTGCTTTAGTATCTCCTTGGAGGGTTTCTAACTACCCGGTGGGATGTGCTTGCCGTTGCAGGTTCTGAGTCTGCTCCTCCGCGTGGCACCTTGGAGTTTCTAGCTGGCACCATTACCTCCAACGAGTGGAGTTCTCCCACCTCCCCTGAGGGGAGCAACGACTCGGGGGGCAGCGAGGCCTTGGACAAACCCATCGACAATGATGCCGAGGGCGTGTGGAGTCCAGACATCGAGCAGAGCTTCCAGGAAGCGCTAGCCATCTACCCGCCATGCGGCCGGCGCAAGATTATCTTGTCAGACGAAGGCAAGATGTATGGTAAGGGGAGAGAGAGAGAGAGGCCACAACACAATGCTCCAGACAGCCTGCCCCGTGCCCCAAATGATGCTCTGAGTGAATTCCCTTCTCTCAGGTGTTGCCAGGCTGGTGCTGCTGGTTGCCTGGAGTTGTTTTTAGGAAAAAGGGTGTGAAGATTTTGACATTCGTGAAGCAGAAAGAGTTATAGGTGTCTTTTTCAGGGGACTATCCATAAGGTAGATCTCAGAGTTGAGCATGCTACTGACCTTATCTTTATATATAAATACATGGCATCATGGTGTGACAAAACCTGTCTTTTATAGTATCTCTTGCTGCTGTCTTCAGTGCTCTTGTTGGAGGTAAGAACAGGTAATGGTCTGTATGTCTGGTGCTACAGGACAGAAGTTCAGTTTCTGAACCCCCAAATGGCTCTGCTGCTGTGCAAACACCTACTTTTTAACTACCTACGCTTTTCAGATCTTAAGGGCAGAAAGTTCTGTGTACTCCTTTTCATTGTAGTTTGCCTTCTCACAGCCTAGGCACAGTATCTTTCACCTGTGGATTCTTCTCATCTAGCTAACTAGATACCCAGCCCTGAATACAGAGAGGCTCTGGTTTGCAGCTGCAGCAGAAGTCAACCTTATACGTGGCAGACATGCTTTTGAATTGGGTTTTTTGACCTTTTCCACAGTTAAAATTTCTTTTGATTTTGGTAACAAAAAGCTGGTCTGGCCTGGATTCTCTGAGTATTGCAAGAAGCCACCTGGTACTTCTGTGACTGAAATGCAAAGCAAAGGTTGAATACCCAGTATTTGGTTTTAAGTCCCAAGGTGGACAGTTTCTCAAAACACTAGCAAGGATCTTATGGAAGACAGCCCTCTTTCTACCCAGCCGGTGCTTGCTTTTTTTTTTTTTTTTTCCCATACATTGGAATCTGCCTGTCTTCACAGGCCCCATCATGGGATGCTCCGGGCATGCCCCGGAGCTTACTACGGGGCACTTCACAAGTAATTCTGCAGGTTTCTGTCCACCCATCAGGCCATTGTTCCCTGAGCAAGGGAATGGATTGCTCCGACTGTGGGAGCGTGGGTGGGGTCTTGTTTACATGGCCTTATCTGCAGTGAATGGTTTTACTGGGTACACACATCATTGTACCTGGGAAGAGCAATAAGGGTTGGGTAAGGCTGATCACCCTGAGGCCAGTCTAGGGCCAGTATTCTCAGGCAGACATCAATTCCTGCTCCGTGCTGGTGCAGACGTTTTTGTGGTTGTGCTATGGAACAAACCGGGGAACTGATTCAACTTAAAACTAACAGGGCCAGAAAGGGGAAAAGATGTGAACTTTAATTTGGATACTGCCCAGTGCCTTGTGCTGGTATTCTGAGAAAGGATGCTGAGATTTGGGAATGAGCAAAGTTAACTGAGGTTAAAGTAAGACTGCTCCTTTAGGAACCAATGCTTGCTTAAAATGTTACTCAGACTAAAATATTACCTGAAATCCACCCCATGGTTATTAAGCATGAACTAGTGACATGCCACTTGTTGCTCTCTGTCTGCACTGCTTTTCATGATGGGTGACTTTTAAAATTACTAGTGAAAAAATACAGTTGTGTTTTAAGACTGTGTTAATTTACTGAACATTTTGCACGGCCCCTGAAGCATTTCAGGGGTGAGTTGGAGTTGGAGCTCCATTTGGAGTGAATGTGTCAGGGCAGAGAGTGAAAGACAAGAAAAGAAATGAGAGCAAAAGTGAAGCACAAAGGGATACAGAAACCAGTGACACTTAGCTGGGCCTGACTTAGCATGGATTGGTGTTAAGTGGAATACACCTAGTTGACTGGACTGGTGAACTGCAGAAGGTAAATAACCCTCTTGCAGGGTGAAAAGTTTAGGGTAGGCTCAGGGAGAAGAAATGAAGAGCTCTTCTGCAAGCCCTCCCCCACTACTCCAAATGGGACAGTGTCCCTGCTTGCCTTCAGTGCACCTGTTCCTGGTGTGGATGGTTGGTTCAGTGTGCTCCTGACAGAACCCAGGCACTGATTTATGTCCTCCTTTGCTTACTCGTCTCCAGGATCCAGGCCAAGGAAGTGGGGCCCTGTCTGGGATCTATAGAAAGATATGACCGGGCAGGGAGAATAAATATAGTCCCTGATTTCATCTTCAGTGCTCACAAGCCAGCTTGTGGAACAGGGCAGGCTCACTGTGGAGCTGGCCCTGCCTCTGAAGGGACAGTTATTTATCCACCCTGTGACTGACTTGCACAGAGCTCTCTGAACCAAGGGGTGAGGTGTTACAGAGAGCTGTATATGCCCCTTTCCCCTGACAAAACTGGGACCATTTCACTGTTTCTCACTGAGGAGTGGCTGAAGTAGTTTATGGGCAAGATGTTCCAGGTCTTAGAATTTCTTCTATGTGCAATTCATATGCTTCTCATCTTTTGTGAGGCAACCTGTTGTCAGTTCAAAGTTGGCAGCTTTTAGCTGAAATGTACTGAGGCAATATGAAGAATTTGTGCTGTTCTGCTTAAATGTATTTAAAATTGTACCGAAAGTAGTGTTTCAGCCTCTACACAGGCCTCACGCTCATGTTTCCATGCCTCTTCAAAGCTGGCTTATTTGCAGCTCTTTAGACAACGCTCTGCTGATTGCAGAGTGAACACAATTCCGACTTCACTCCAAAGTCAACCAAACTCTTCTCTGTAGACTGATAATCTGTGTCCCGATTCCTTTGCTGCTTTTCCTTTCATTATCTTTTTCCATACTAGACATGTTCCATTTCTGCATGAAGGCAGCATCCAGACTGAGTAAGCTTATGGCACAGCCTGCTCTGGGTGCAAGCCCTCACTGGCCTTTCCAGCAGGCTTTGCTGACCACCTGCTTAAGCCACAAGCAGCTGTCTTGTGTGATATGGAGTGCTGTCCTTTCTCCTAATCGTTGTGTTGGCATTAGAAGCATTGAGTCTGGGGCACTTTCTGCTCTGGTGACTTCTGGTACCACTAAAGTCTTGCAGAATAATGTTATGAGTCCTGCCTGCTAGAGCACAGTGGGGGTACAGTATTATAAATCTGTTATTTATGTTTTCCAATGATGTTTTTCCATGGGATAAATCATACCTGTAGCATTTGTACTAAACAGACTCTCACAGAATTAGGTGTTGTGTGTCTGCTGGTATCTTCAGTACTGATATAGAGAAAGGAGAGGGAAAGAGCTTAGTACCTTTGTGAGATTTGCATAGAGATGCTAAATCGACCAGGTCTCCCAATTACTGAGCGCAGAGAAATAAGAAATAGTAACTTGCAAAATGATACCTTTTTTGACATTACAAGAGAAACAATAAAATCTTGGAGAAAACTAACGATTACCTTAGCTGTCCAGTGTCCCCGTCCACTGCAGGCACACCTGGTTTGGAGCACCTTTTTGCAAGAGGGGCTAGAATTGGTGGCAGTTTGTTAGATGGCTGTTCTGAAGGAGTCAGTAGTTCAGCAGCTGCTTTTCAAACAGCTCAGCCATTTCTGTGCTGAGCAGGGAGGGGCAGACAGCTGGGGGCAGTCATCCATGTCCCAGGCTGGTGCCATTTGTTTGTGAACTGCTGATAGGAAATACTTAAAGATGTCCAAAGCCTAGAGGCTGAGTGATAGAAGCAGGACAGTCAACCATGTTACTAGTTAAAACTTGGAGCAGGCAGTGGACCACAAAATCTTGCTTTTACAACATGACTTAAGACGGGATGAAAGGTCAGTCTAATGCTAAAAGCTATCAGGTCACAGGTGGTCCCTCCCACGCCTGTTCTGAAATGATTAGGTAAATTTGCAGGATAATGCCTTTATCTCAAAGGGATAAGTTATCATTTCATGTTTTCCCCAACCTCAAATAGTCACTAAAAGTAGAACTGAAAAGCAAATGCATAAATCCGAAGAAGCATAAAACATACACTACCTATCCCAGTTCATAAACACTTCTTCTTGAGGGGAGGGAGGAGCATGGTTGTTATTTAAAGTATGGAAACCTACAAGGTGAGAGTCTTCAAATGCTTTCCTCTGTATTGTAGTTTAGCATCTTACCTGATGATGTTTCAATCAAAGCTATTGAAACATGCTAAGAATGTACTCAGTTGACACTGAACTGAATATTCCAGGTAATTGCAAAATTTATATTTCAGCTGTGATACCCCTCAGAAAGATACTTCTGAAGCTCCTATCCCTTGCATTATTATGACCTAGTGAACTCCAGAACAGCCCTTTATCCCACGATTTTGGAAGAAAAAAGAAATCTCATATTTTAAACACTAGAAGACAGACAAAACTTGGATAGTGGACAATTGGTCAGGACGCAGACTTTGCCCTCCCCTCTCGTGGTAGGTGTAATGTTTTTGGAGTTGCTTAATAATGAGTTTTTGTTTCACTCAGTCATCTTTCAACTTTGCTTTTGTGTGGCTCTGGTTCTTTGTTGTCGACTAGACTAAGCCAAACTTCGGGAGACATTAGCAGTGGGCTAAACTTCTGCTGGAGTTTGTCATGCTTTTCCTTTCATCTCCTTTGTAAGCCAAGTTTATGGTTCTTTGTGTTAAGTTGTATGTCGATTTAACTGGTGTTTTCTCCATGCAAGCATAAAAAGAAATATTTTTGCATTAATTCCAAGCATTTCTTGAATATTGAGAAATTTGCCACTTTTGAAATACCAACCCACCACGAATCTTCTTGCAGTTAATAGTACTGGCTGTGGCATCTTTCCTTAATATGCTTAGTACTGAACATAAATATAGTAGCAATTTACTGTGTACTACATGTTATCAAAATTATTGTGACTCTTTTTGTGGGGGCTTCATTCTGTTGGTTCAATAAAGGGCACATATTTTTCCTGTCCCTTTTGACTTTTTTTTAGCAGCTTCGTTGTCCCATATTTATCTGTCAGGCTTAAAACTAAGTGAGCTGTGTAGTAATATGTTTTTCCCATTGTATATATCTGCAGGCACAGAGTTTTCATCATGTTTAAGTGACTTCCTCCATTGGCAACATTGCATTACCCTTATGGCTCTTCCTTCCTCTGAATTTTTAATTTTTAAATTTCAAATTTTTGTAATTCTCTAAGATAGAGATATTTTGTAGTGGTATATTGTCAGAAAGGTGCTTGGGTTTTTTTTTTTAACTGATTTCTGATTTAGTGGGCCAGCTTTATGTTTTGTAGGTGTATCCACTCACCCGCCGTTTAACTGAGACACTGTTTATATTTCATTTTTTTCAGCCTTTTCCCTCATTGCATGTTATTGTTTTGCTCCTGTTCTTCTTCTGGACAACTTTACACATTTCCAGTGGTTTTCTGAAAAGTTTAGTTTTAGAAAGCCTTAGTGTTCTTTTATATTTTAAAACCTACTTCCTTCTTTCACAATTGGGTTCAATACTATCAGTTGCTAATTTGCTCTTACAAATACAAAATGTTCATTAATACTTAAAAAATACTTAAATTGAATTCAAAATCTGGGAACAAAAACCAGACATGGAAAATGAAAGTTAATAGTGCCCAGTGACTTGGGTTTCTTCTCTCTTTAAAACCAGTGCATGTAAAGCTATCTTCTGGACAGGTTTCTGCAAACACATTACCAGAAAGATCTCAAAAACATGGAGTGAGTTCTGAGAAGAGCAAGCATACCAGACTTAACATTGAGCTCTGGGGGTTGAAGGGACTGATTTAGGAGGAAAGATTAAAGTAGCTAAATATACATAGCTTGGCTAAGTGATGACTGAAAGGTGGAGGGTGGGGGGACACATAATAACAGTCTAAAAATATTTGAAGGGTGTTAACATTTAGGAGGGAGAGGGATTTTATGTGGAACATGTGAGCATGACTAGGATTAATGGGGGAGAAAGAGAGAATATAGGATGGATATCAGTAAAGGCTTCAGGACAACATGGTGCTCAGTGCTGAGGGATCTCTCCCCTCTGAAGAGCTATAATGGAAGTGCTGTTTTGGGGGGCTATTAAAATTGTGTCAGACAAAACGATAAGGATTGTATTTGTAAAACTAGTCCCAGAGAATGGTGTATGTGCATGTGCGTATGTGTATCTGTATTTTACCTGAATGAGAGGATGATTCCAGATGGGAAGTGCTATGGTTTTACACAGGAGACAAGAGAACAGTGGGCATTAGGTGGCTTTACACTGTAAATGTCTGCATTTTTTCGTAAATTGTTAATATTGTGATTCATACTACCTGTGGTTTTGTGACATGAGCATGTTTATTTAACTGAGCCCTTCCTTAGGTCTGAAACAAAAAGAGCAGACTTCTAGGTAAATTCCAGGAGTGCTTTCTCAGAGTTTGTCTTCTATCAATTAGCCAAACATTGAGTAGAGAAGGATGACACATTTCTCAAGAAACGGTGTGCATATACATACAGGAAGCTGATAATGTCAATATGCAGATTGTGTGGACACCTGACCTAGGAAAAAAACAACTCCTGTTACTTCTTCAGTGCAAATAAGAAAAACCTATCAGGTGAACTTTCTTTTAAAGTCTCTTTCAAAGGTATTCCTTATTCCCTAAGCAAAACCACGATGAGACGACATTACCTTTCCATTTTCTAGTACCAGAAGTGAAGGGAAACTGCTTGTTCAGAAAAAGCCAGTTTTACAGCCAAAAGAACAAGCAGTATTCTCATTCATGTAGGATCCAGATAATGAGCACGGGCAAACTAGGGCTGTCTATTGGTCTAAACAGTTGCTCATTAGCTAATCCATAACAAACCCTGTATTGTCTGTGTGTGGTGAAGATCTGGGCAGCAAAACTGGGAAGGCTGTGTGCAGTTTGTGCCCAGACAGATGGTCTTGTAAATCTGTTGGTCACTGGCAGAGCTGACTGAAACCTCTGGGGCCTGGGTACACCTGCTGCTGAAGGGTGCACAGCCAGCAGCTGTTGCTCGTTGCTGTCACCTTGAACTTGTGACCCATCTTCTGGGTATTCCTTTAAGTTCTCAGTCTCACTCCATGCGCAGAAACAGCCAGAGTCTTGCTTGTCTCTGGCTTCTTGAACAGGAAATGACACTTTTCATGTAAAATGCCTTTAGAATCACTCCTCTTTCCTCTTGGGCTTGATTTGTACAATAGTTGCAAATGCCTTTCCAGGAGCTTTGGTTGGAATCTGTGGGCAGGAGTGCAAGGAGTGTAACCAATGCTTGCTGAGGTAACCCAATAGCAGTGCCCAAGCTGTTGACTGCAAGTGCTGCAGACTCAGGCCAGTTTCTAAGTATGACAGTGTTGCAGGGAAACACACAGCACGTGTGGCACTCAGTTCAGTGCTACTTTCAACCCTGACTAGGGATTAGGAGCATTCCTGCATATAAACACGGCATCATCACAGCTTTGGTTGTAGAATCACAGAAAATGGTGGTGGGAAAGACCTTCAAAAATAATTTAATCTCCTCCTGGGCTCAGAGGCAAAGCCAGCTGTACTTGAGATGTTCATTTTTAGTCTGATCCTTTATGGCTAAAGTTGTGGGAAAGTGATTTGACAAATCTAGTTATAGAAGCTTTCATATAGAAGGTACCTGAAGCACCTACATATGTGCAAATTCCCTTCTGGATCCATGTGCATTTTTAGGTATCTCTGCAGCTTAAATAGTTTCGTCATCCTCATGATCCCGCTCTCCTGCCTGAATCATGGTTGCCCAGTTATCTAGCAGACTTAGTATACTCAGTCAAGGGAACAGGTACTTAAAGAATCTGGAACAGAATTGTGCCGGTATTAGAAGAAAGAGAGCAAGATGGGAAGGAATAGGGAATATCACAAGCCACTGTAAGGAATTTTCATTATCTTGGCCGAATTCACCTATTACCCAGACCAGTCCCTGGGTGGCTATACAATTATTTAATCTGTGTTTCTACTAGGTTTTTCTGTTCACATTCACTTTTCACCTGTTACAGAGTATGACATCTTTAACAACTATTCTTGATAATGTTGGGATGGTGTGGAACTGTTGTGTTGAGACCAAGAGTATATTTCCTTCAGAAATGGTGAGATGACCTTACAGTTCACAGCAGAGGAAAAGAGGGAGTTGCCACTCTTGTTTCCTTGCTCCCCAGCTCCACTTCCAGTTTTGTGCTCCTGTTCTTTAGGCAAGCTTCAGTTTCTAGCAGACTCCTTGTGGATACATGTTAGATTGCTGAACAGATAGCAAACTAGGTTGACAAAATGAATGGGACAGATTTCTGCCAGATTAAGAGTTGAACTGACCCATGGAACAATCTGGTGAGAGGGAGGGAAGGGGAAAGGCAACCACATTTTTCAGGAGTGTCCAGGCATTTGTTTATGCTGATTCTATAGCTTAATGGCTTAAAATGATCACAAGCAATGGCTGCACTGTAAATCATGATGCCATGAACTGAAGTTCAGCAGTGGCAGCCATTCCACTTAAAAAATCTATTCATTTATTCATATAATGCAAGAACAGTTTCTGGGTTCTTTTGCTCTCATTGAGGCTGCTGTGAAATTCTCGGTCATTTGGCTGGGACTGGGTTGTGGTGTAAGTCTTAGGTGCTAAGTGAAGCAGTCATGGCTCCTCACAGGACTGAGCCAGACCAGAGCAGCTGCCCTGAGAACTGCATGGTCTGTGCTGGTCGTGCAACAAGTGGCTGCACAGATCTCACAGACCCCTTTTAGCTCTAATTTCTGTTGTAGCTGAAGCTTTGAGTGCTTGGTCAGCCTGTCATCCGGGCACATGCACAAGATTAGCACTTAGGGGCAGAAATCTGCCAGGAACTCTGTACTCTTGGTGCTGGCAGGGGCAGCTGACCACAAAATCAGTAGAAAGGCTTAAGTTTTTGCTATCCCTTAAGACAGCATCACTGAGAATTGCTTTCAGATGCCCCACAGTTATTAGAAGATACCGAAATGAGCAGACGTTTATTGATCTAAGGAAGAATTTAGAAGTTGTCCAGGTCTGTAATGTAGAACTTGGACTGATGGTAACTGGAAAATGCAGTTACAGTTAAACATTGGTTTCTGTGCTACGCTCAAAAGTCAAGTTTCTCTGAACCCGGGCCTTGGTGAGTAAAGTGTCTTAGTGCTTCAATAAAGTCTTTCTCAGGTGTCCCAAGAGACTGTTGAAATCTGTTGGTTTGACATGCCTTTCCATGTAGGATTGTTATTGGCTCTTTCAGGTGTTACCTGTTAGCTGATACCCTGGCATATGAAAGACTCGTGTTACTATATGCAGCTGCTTTGGTGTAGTTGTGGGATTTCCCAGCCAAACTGAATCTAAAAAATTTCTGTAGGATTCTTATCAGTCTTAACCCTGGGAAGTACCAGAACAAGTCCCAGCTCTGCTCCTTTTGCAGCCCTTAACGTGTATATGGAAGAGTACTTATTGGATGGATTAACTTACATTTCTGTGGCCTGAGGCGATAATGTGGGAAAACACAGCTGATGAGGACATCAATTTATGCACTGAAAAGCACTATTAAAGACTGAGGTGTGGTGAAGAGCTGCATAGCCTGGAGCTTCCCATTAATCTGATGGGGAGGGACTTCTGCCTGCGTACCTTAGAAAATGCTCACCTTTACAAGGAATAATTCCACATGCCCTTGGGGCAGTAATTAGAAGGCAGTTTAACGCTGTTTAGCCTTTAGACAAATGATGCAAGCACAGGAAGTGCCATGCCCATTTTCTCTCCAGCCTGTTTGTGTGTGAGGGTTAGGTGGAGTACAGTTCCAGGCTACAGTTTCTCTGGTGGCAAAACTGGTTTAAGAAGTTCTGCACCGATTCTTCCTCTCTTCTCTTTGCTGTGCCACTGCCGTGGTTAATGTGACCACAAAATGAACTAGTTCACCAATCCAATTAAAAAATAGGCTGAAGGGGGAAAAACAAATCAAAACCAACAAAATCCATATGAGGATGGGGAGTTTTATTTTTTTAATTGTTGGTAATTAGAGTGGTGCATGTCAGTCTTTCCTCCCCTGTCCCAGCTCCCCTTTTCCCATCAATTTAGTTGGTACAGCTGCACACAGGAGTTGATAGAATGTTGCAGGAGGAGGAATGACCAGCTAAGGAGAGGGAAACCTCTTCACTTTGTTTTAACTACACCCATGGTGACTGACTTTTCATTTATCTCCAGTACTTGTTTGGAACCAGTAAGAGGCTTCCCCAAAACTGCAGAGTCTGTAATTATAAACCCCCAGCCATATACCTTGTGTGAAGCATCTTAAACTGACCATTGAGAAACAGCAGTTTCTAAATGGTGGTAGCACTGTTTGTGTTTCTGGCTGTGAATTTAGGCTGTGCAGTGGCAAAGGAGAGGAGTAAACACCTTTCCAGCAAAAGACCTTTTACACAAGAGAGGATTTCAGTGTTTAGACCAGTTAGTAAATGAGACAACTGAATTTTATGACCTCGGACAGATGAATCACCCAACTGCCATGTGAGGGGCTTGACTGGTACATTCTGCCCAGCAAATAAAGCTTTGAATTTGTCATTTCAGAAGAGGAAGGTGTTCAGAACTTGCACAGTCAAAGATGAAAACTGGTATTTTGGGGAAGAGCTAACTGGTGTTAATCACTTCAACGCTGTGTTTTCAGGGTTTGGCTGTTTTGATGTTTTTCAGAAATACTGGCCTATCCTTCTTTGATTCTTTATCTCAAAATCCCCTTACTGTCGGGAGTGCATGAGCTCAGAGAATCTTTGTGTGGAAGGTTCATCCTGAGAAAATTCAAGCAGGGAATAAATGATCAGAGGAAATTTTCTTCTCCCAGCTGAATATAAAACTCATTGGTGCGTGTAACTCTGCTATGAGAACTCTAACCTGACCATTGAGCACTGAAATTCTGCTCTGGTGGGGTCAAAGATGTCTTCATAGGATGGGTCAGTGCCATAAAATGCAGTATGGTTTTCCATGGTCATGGGAAATGATCACTGTGTGATGGTCATAATGGTGTATTAAGTTCCATTATTGCCTCCTGAGTAGAGGAACCAAACAAAATCTTCTCACCAAGGCTCTGGTGAAAAAACATGGTTTGTGATGAAAAGGAAGTCTTAATAAAGGTAGCACTAAAACTAGATTGTATTAGTAAAAGTTGGATGTCTGTGCATCTTGATAACCATGAAAAAGACAAAAATGTGGTTTCTGACAAATGTATCCTATTTCTGGAACAGCTGATGTCCAGGAAGACATTTAGTATAATTGGGAGGAGGAAGCAGTGGAACGAGAGATGGGAAGTAAGGTTGTGCAGGGAGCTATGGATGGGGCAGACCCCAGTGGCAGTTAGTCTTGTATGGGCATGCAACCACACTGCTTTTGTCTTAAAAGTGTCTGGTAAGACTTGGTTGGCAGTCAGGTTTACTTTGTATGCACAGAGAAACACTGACATATGAGGTGTCCTTACCTTCCCTCTTTAGTCTAGATTTATTTGTCTGATGCACACAGTTCATTATGTTTATGCTGATTGTAGCCAATAGTTAATTAAATAAGTTCAAGGAGATAGTCATGTCCCAGGAGATATCAGTAAGTGACACAACGAGATTGAAATGAGAGTTGAGATGGCTTTCTTGACCTCACTTTTATAAACCTTTCACTGGATAAAGCTGGATATTTGCTTCTCTTATAGAACTACTTATAGGTAGTTGTAAATGTTTGCTTTGGGTACAGAAAGATACTGAATCTGCCAAGAAACATGACATTTCCATGCCATTTCCCACTGAAAGGATTTTGATCATTGAATTCTTTGATCTCACTTGCTTTGGCAACAGGTGTGTGAGGAAGTATAAGTCTTAAAGAGATACTGCTTACAAGAGGCAGAAAAATTAATATACCTCTACTAACAGAAAGTCAGCATGAAGCTTTGAGGTAGGACTGGAAAATGCTTTCTATGGTGATGGGAATTCCGTTTGATTATCCCTCTTCCTTACAGGAAGACACTTTTCTGCAGTTATATTCAAAGGTGCACAGGTGTGAATAGAGAATCCAAAAGTCTCCTTATTCACTTCTCTTAGCAATTCCTTCCTGCATAACTACTGAATGCAAAATTTTGCAGTTTAGTGTAAGACAGAATGGGAGCCAAATTGCTGCCCTTGGAAATTTATCTGTTAAGAATGAGAGGTAAAGAACATAAGGTGCTATCTCTTGACTGCTTTTTTTTCATGCCCTGCTTCCCAGGGGAAGGCTCCATGGAGGATAGAGGTGCTGTGCCACAGTTGGAATGTTGGCTGGAGCTTCGTGAAACCCAATGCGCGGTTTCGACAGAGGAGTCACAACTGTTGGCAGGTTCTGGTGACCATGGCAGACCTCAGCGGGAGTTATTCTAAGAACACAACATATGATCAGATTACTGAGGGACAGTTTACATGGCTCTAAAAAATGAACCATCTGACGGTTTATGACAGCTCTGCCTGTTTCAGCCAAGTGAGGAGTGCTGGTCTTTGCTGACCTTGCAGCCAGGGCTGTCAAAGAAGGTGCCTTCCAGAGCCTGTGAGCTTTCAAACTTCCAGCCACATAACACCTGCTTACATCTAACTACTGATCAGAAACACAAAAGACATTTAGGACTTGCTTCTCTTGTAGTTTTGATTAATGGTAATTTAATACTGCCATGCTGCAGTTTACTGGGCTTGGCAATTTACATAGTTCTATATTTAGTAATCCCTGTGATGACTGTCTTTGTGGAGTGATCTGTTTTGTTTGATGGTGTTTTTTGGGGGGGGGGCTTTTTTTTTCTTTTTTTTTTTTGTCTTTTTTTTTTCTTTTTTGTGCTACCAGTATCTTTATTAGCTTAATGTAACTGTCACTTTTCTGTTTTAACCTGACTGTAAGGACACACTTCTGGAATACGAAGACTGTATGAGAGATATTAGCAAGTGGGAAATGAATTCTAAAACTGGAAATTTTGATGATCCACAATTAGATGCTCAATGTGTAGAGTTTCTTTCTAGGGAATTTCTGTACTGACATCTAATATTTGCAATTTGTACAACAATCTCCTCTCCCACTAGTCTTTTTTGGTGAAATACATGGCCTGAGAGAACTTTGCAATTTTCACTGCTACTGTTGTCAAAGGCAAACAGTTAAATGCACAGGTATGGAAATACCTCCCAGTTTCCCAGGCTTGACTACAATTTATTGTCTCTCCTCCCTGCTTCCTACTCTGTTTCCCTTCTTTTGTTCTCTCTAACACTCAGTCCCTCTTAATTCCTTTGATGAGGTGCTGGGTGACGCAGGAGATTGGCATCACTGTGTGTAAAGGTCTCTTTCTGCCAGTTCCTGCTTTTTTTTGGTTTGGTTTGGTTTTGTTTTGTTTCCCCTCTGGTGCTCCTTGTTTCTAGCTGCTTCTAATCTCTGCATGGGTTTTCAATAGGCTGCAGTCCTTTCAGAGTTGTCTCTTCTCTGGCGTGGGTGCTGCAGTTGCCTCAAAGTGTTTTTCTGTCATGGAGCAACTTTTTCCAAGATGACTTTTCCAGACACATCCCCAGGAATGTCCCCTACCACATGTCACCTTTTCTCAATATTCGTCTTTTTACATATCTTACATTTCTCCTGTGCGTTCTCATGTCTCCTTTTGTGGTTCCTCTTGTGTCTCCTCATGTGTCTCCTGTTCTGATGGCTCTTGCCCTTTCCAGAATGCATTCAAGCAAAGGTAGCTTGTGCTCCTCTGGTTGAGGATTTGATGGATTGATTGTTATTTTCATCCAGTTTGGTAGTGGCTGGAATTGACTGTGACTGGCACAGAGCTGTTCATGGCATCCTCTCATACTGATTACCCCTTGCAGCCCCTTACTGCTACAGCAGAATAATGTTCTGTCAGACTGTTCAGCCTCCGTAATTTCTTTACTTAATTTGACACACTTTACATATGAATTTGCTCCATAAAATTTATTGTATCTGGTTGAGAAACCATTGTAATTAGTTTTGCAAGGATGACCAATAATTGAGCCAGTGTCTGGAGAGTTCCCATGTGTTCAAATTTTCAGTATAGCCTGATACGTGCCCTCTAGAAATTTGCCTGAAATTCTCCACATCCACTTCTTCTCAGGGCTAGTTTTTCCTCTCTTTTCCATTAACTCATTCACCTTGCCTCTCAAAGTGTCCTCTTGTTGAAACAAAAATTTCCCTTCTTCTTCTTTCTTTATAAATAATAGGGTTTGAGTGCCTTGTTTTGTTCAGCACATTTCCAATTTCTGATGTGTGTCAAACAGTCCTTCTGAAATTTCTTATGTCGGCATCTGTCTGAGAAGAATCACTTCAGTTGTTTCTTACCTTTCAGCTTGGATCCATGTCTAAACAGATGGAAGCTTTGAGAAGCCATAAATGTTATTGTTGGCACTAGAGGAAGGTGGTGTGGATATGTGTTGCTATAATTGGTCTCGGCTTTGTGGAAATGGTTTACATGGGTTGGAAGAGCGGCCAGGTGGAAGGTGGCAGGGCAGCATCTGCTCCCACCAAAGTCTCCTGGGCATGTCATTGTGCTCAAGCTGAAACTGTGGGAACTGAAGAGGTCAGTGCTTACATGGCAGGGCATTGTGTTTCTGGCACAGATACAGTTCCTAATTTGTGTTTACAGGAGCTGGAGCTGACTTCTCAGCTACAGACCTGTTTCTTCTCCCATGGGAATAAGGGGAGCTGCTACAATGACACCATTAGGGAAAGATTAAGATCTGTGTATGTAAAACACTTTCCCATTCCTGTGTGTGCATTGGTTGTGTTTCATGAACCTGGCCTCACTGCAGTCATGGACATTTGCATTGTTCTGTTTCAGAAACAGATGGAATTAACGGCTTTGCCAGTCCTTCCCTAAAGGGTTGAGTGGTCAATTTCAGCACTCTTTCCTTGCATACACTTTATTTCAGGGTTGAGTGAAATAAGAGTTTAAAATAAAAACACGTTACTGCTTTTTCATGGAATATTTAACTACTGGAATAGTTAATACTGATAGTTTAATACTGATTTCACTGCTTGCCTTTTGATGTCGGTGATGTCCTAATACACAAGTTTTTTGCCCACAAACTTTCCACAGACAATACTGGGGTTTTATAATTTTCTTATAAAGAAACTTCACAAGAACTGTGGCTTTGTTTCCCAGTTCATTCCTGCTTCATTCTGCAAACACTTGCAGCCATATCAAGATGTCTCACAGCCTTGCAGCTCCTACTCCCAACTTTTTATTGCAGTACTATCTTTATACTACTGTATCAAGCTCTTTCTCTGTCATGTTTTCTCCTTTGAACCAGCCTAGAGTTCAGATGTGTAACTGCTGACTTTCTGTTTCTGCTCCTAATTCGTCCATCTCAAGAAAGACAATAAAATCTGTGTGGCTGCGTAGATGTGATACATTGGGAGCCAGTGTAATAAAGCTGGATAGTCTGCCTGAAGGAGCCTGAGAGGACTTGTAATTCCCTGTATCATATCACACTGATAAATTCTGTGTAGCTGTTTCCATGTGCTTCCCCATTGTTGTTTATTTTCTTGGACTTAGTTACACAGAATGACAGGCTCCTCTTCAGATTGTGTAGTCTGGCCCTGCTGGTCAAGCAGTGTCCAGTAGGTTGTTACTGTCCTCCAAGGATGGAGACTATAGCCTCTCTGGGTAGCCTGTGCCAATGTTTAACCACCCTTAGAGTAAAAAAGGTTGGGTTTTTATTTTTCTTTTTTCTTAAATTGTTTTTAGACACAATTTCATGTGTTAATCAGTGTCAGTTGTTTCTCGTTCTGTCACTGGGCACTACTGAGAGGAGGGTAGCTCCCTTTTTTCCTTCATTGCCTCCCATCAGGTATTTATTTTATTATTATTGATTAAAAACTGCCCCTGTGTCCTCTCCAGACTGAACAGGCCCAGTTCTCTCAGCCTCTCTTCATAGGACAGATGCTCCAGTGTGTTCACACCTTTCTCATGCTGAGGAGGCCAGACCTGGACTCAGTACTCCACATGTTGCCTCAGCTGTGCTGAGTGGAGATGAAGGATCACTCCTCTTACCTATTGGCAACTGGGATTTGCCATAAGGGTGCATTGCTGCCTCACTGTCAGCTCATTGTCAACTGGGACTCCATCCATCCCTTCAGCCAGTTTTCAGCAAGCCCCTTGCCCAATTATCTAGCCCCAAATTTGTCAGTTTGTCTATGAGGATGTTATAAGAGACTGCGCCTAAAACTCAGACTTCTACCATGTGCACTAATAAGTTCTTTTCTAAGAAAGGAGTGTGACAGAATCATCTGCTGCTGATCTCTATAGATACACAATGGAATTATCTATCTTTTTTGCTGGGGTCATTGCTTTCTAAACTTGGATTTGCATTATTTCTCTGTTCCAGGCCGAAATGAGTTGATTGCCCGCTATATTAAGCTGAGAACAGGGAAAACACGCACAAGGAAACAGGTAAGTGTACAGTTTTCCCTGGAAGGGTTAGCTTCTTTGGACCTCTAGAGATTATGAGGGCTAATGAGAACAAATTTCTTGCTGTTCGCTTGTTGGTAGTTTCTGACTTTGCTGGAAGGAGGTTGTTGTGCTGAGCTGGTTAATAAGAATGGCAGGAAGAGTCAGCTCAGGCATTTTACAGGGGGTTTATAATGCTCATGTCTGCCAATCATATAGTGAAAAATTTTTGTACTGTTAAGTAGCGTGATTTTATTTGCTTGGCCTACTAATGAGTGTTCCAGTGGTTCTCTGCATGAAGATTTCTTGTTCAGCCCAAGCAGCAATGATGATTTTGAAAATACCTGGTGCATGAGATGAAAAAGGAATCTTTGTAATTTGGGAATGAATATCCAGGCTATGCTGGACAAAGCACTGAGCAACCTGGACCTTAGATGGCCTATCTTTACAGGCCCTCCACTCTATTTCATGGCACCGGAGTTATGTTCAGAAAAGTAGCTCCTTGTTAACCCCAAGTCCTCCTACCCCCAACCCTAAATAACTGCCTAATTCTACAAGAGGCTACCAAGTATTCCTCTGGAATGAGCATGGAATTTTGTCTTTCAATGCAGGTATCTAGTCACATCCAGGTCCTGGCAAGGCGGAAAGCTAGAGAGATCCAAGCCAAGCTCAAGGTATGATGGATATCCCTTAGCATATCACACAAGCTCCCCCAAGTCAGCTATTCCCTCTTTGAATAGCCTTAAAAAAGCCTGAGATTAGTCACTGAACTGTAGTAAGCTGGAGAGGAAAAGGTTCTTCCCAGGAAATGTTGTGCAAACATTCATTATTGTTGAAGCTCTGTGACGTCTGGAGCAATTCTATTTAAAGAATAAAGAAACAATAACTTCTTAAATTTCATGTGTCTTATTTCTACTTCTGGTTTATGCTGCTGTCATTCAAATCTGAAAGGCCCTTAGGCTTAGGAGTGTGCAGGGAGTGTTTACCTGAGCAGGAATTGTTTATGGTTACAAATGCTGACCAGTAAGCAGTTGCTGGTGTTGTGGTGGCCTTGGGAAAAGGTGGCCTTACAGTTATTAGAGCACCAGCTCCACCTCTCCTAGAGGTGGTGATGTGGAGTTGTCCACTGAGAGGAAGCAATAAAGCCAGCTGGCGTCTTCTCAGGCAAAATGGTGCCAACTGAATAGACTTTGCTCTTTGATTAATTCAGACCTGATTTGAAGAGGCCGGAGCTAACGAGAAAGAGAAAATGGTTGAATACTTGCTTGAGAAGAGCTGTGTTTTCCTTTCCATAGGTAAAGCTCCAAGATCATCCTAATGAACCTCTTGACATTCATTTCCACTCAGATTTGATGTGAGGAAATGGTTTATATGCTCAGACTGAATTGCCAGAAATGTTGAGAAGGTCAAGTTTGTATGTGACAATTGCAGAAGAGGGTGTCTGTCCCCTGTTAAAATGTGAGCTATCCAGAAAGGGCTTGCTGAGCAGGATGTGAGGTCTGAGCCTTGTTATGTTTCACTGAGACAGCCAGAGAAGGAAGGTGAATGCTGACCTTTCTGTTTGGTATGGCCATAAGTAATCTGGAAGGAAGAGAGTTTGCTGTCCTGGTTTTCCATGCTCCAGGTGACAATAACCGTGACAGCCCAGCCCTGACTGCTGAGGCATGGCTGTTAGCAGCATGTGCTTCCTCTTGGCTGCCTGGGCAGCTCCTCACTGGGCACCAGGGCAAATGGACTGTCCTGTGTGTGAGCTGTTGGCACTCAGCTGCCCAGCGCTGACGTGCGTGCAGCTCTATTGCAAGCGGTGATTGCCTCTAAGCCATGACAGCACCCCCCACATCCCAGCCCCATTTTAGTAAGCTGTGCTGTGCCTTTTATTAGCCTGTTGTGTTTCCAGCTGCTCTGATAAAGAGAAGGAGGCACAAATTACAACTATCTAATTCAGTGCACCCAGGTAGGGCTGCCTAAGCTTGAAACCTGTGGTGCTGTTAAGTGGTCAATTCAGGTGGAGGCCTGCTGGAGAGGCAAGTTAGAACGAGCAGGAAACAACAACTGCCCAGGGTGTTAAAAGCCTCACTGCTGCTTACATCTGTAACCTTGATTCTGTTCCTCGTGTGTCACAGCTCTGGGGTTGGGCGTGATTGAAAAGCCAGTCAGCCGAGCCTGCTTCCACTTAGCTCACAGGAGCTGGCTGGTTTTGTTCTCAGGGAACGAAGGTGTCTCGGGGAGCTCCATGGAGCCATTGGCTGCTGTCCTTTTACACCACCCAGGCCATGCTGTGAGCTCTGCCCAGCTGCCTGCAGAGAACCCTTCCCCAGGACCAGGCTGTTTCTTTCTGCCTGCAGTGGCAGATCAGGAACACTGATTCAACTCATTTACTTCTTTGCTTTCGCTGGCCATTTCCATAGAGCAAGGAAATGAAATCACAGAAACTGCTGCCCTTCCTCCAGGGTCCTGCTGACAGCTGTGTGCTCTCCTATCACTGCTCATTTTCCATAGCAAGTGCATGTCTTTGTGTTTATATCCCAGCGATCAGAGCAGCTACATGATGACTTTTCAGAGTAGTGACTGCAATAATTCCACCTCCACACAAACCGGAGTGTCTTTTTTAAATGTCCACTGCGTCTGTAAAAGATACAGCTGGGAAATAGGGTAAAACTTGAAGAAAACACTGTTCCCAAAAGTCAGTAGTTTTTCTATGCCCTGAGTGGCTAATAGATATCATCTGCACTAAGGAAAAAAGTGGGAAATCATGGTGATATGATGGTATTATTATTATCATCATTATTATGTGTTTTAAGAATAATAAAGGAAAATACAAATGCAAATGTTTGGTCAAAGTTTTTATCGCTCCTTTTTCCCATTTTTTTCTTCTTTTTTCTTTTTATACTGGAAAACACTTGAAATTAGTATAGAACTGAAACAGAATGATGTCTTTTCTAAAAACATGCTCTTTCCAGCAGTCTGTCAAGCATTTAAACAAAACGAAAACACAGCAGAGGTTAATAGGTAAAATACTTTTCTTCCCTAATTATTTTACATTTTCTTTTGACTTTTAATACCTCCACAAGTAAATGCATCTTCCCCATAAACTGAGGTAGACAAATACAATTTTTCCAGTGAGAAAATAAGGGAAGGAAAAAAATCCTTTTCTCCAATGGCACATGGGAAATAGTCCTTATATATGTATTAAGAAAAAAACAGAAAATAATAATTTCCGTTAAAGATGTAGGTAATCCTTCAATTATTCACTAAGGCATAATTTAAACTGGATTTTGAAAACGTTTCCCATAGCTTTGGAGAATATTAGGAACTTTCTCAGCATTTAAAATGTTTCCCTTCCATTCACTTGAATGGTACTAATGGGAGTCACAGATGCTCTAAAAAAGGTGTAAGTTTTGCCCATTTCTACTGATCATTCCACTTGAACAGTAACATTTATTATTGAGATTTTTGAAGATGCCTCCTCCACTTTTTTTTTTTTTGTTAGACAAATTAGGATATTTGGGTTTTGAACTTTAGAGAACCTTAGATAAGTTGGAGGGGTTAGAAAGAATGGAGGCCCAAGGGTGAGAACTTAATGCAGTTCAGTGAATGCAAGTGGGAAGTGAGAATTCCTGAAGAAGACAGCGAGGGCTGTTGTATCTCTTTCAGCAGTTTCTTCAAGCTATGAATTAATCTGTGAGTTTTCCGTGGTAATTATAATGACACAGATAAATGTGGAATGTTTGAAAGATTAATTGTAGGGGATGTAGGAGGAAAGGCAGAATATAAGTGCTTCTGTTTGCCTATTTATTCCTTGAAAGAAGAAATGAAGAATGCTGTTTGTTTTCTAGATACTTCAGACTGTACTGTCATTGCCTGTAAGAATGTGTGTAAAATCTACAGTCCTGTTAAAATACAAAAAGGAACGTTCCTGCATATGTGCCCTGGAGTTTATGAAGGTTTCAAGTTTCCCTGAAGATGGGGATAAAATGATAAACTCTACCTAAGACTAATGCAGTCCCAAATTGAGGTAGTCATTTCTGCAGTGATGATGACAATCTCTTTTTGTGACCTTTTCCTCAGAGGTTATTTTTTTTTGTAATCAAGAATCTTTCCCATTGAAAATTCTTACCAATTATTAAAATACAACAGTCAGCTAGGGGTGTACTTTCCACAACAAAGCTTTTCAGCTGTGTGGTTGAAAGCCCTCGGACAGAAGGGATAAAAGTTTAGCAGTCTTTAAACCAGCATTTCAGGAAGCATGACTATTCACATCTGAAGCTATAGTAATGAGTCATAGCCTTACAGCTTTAAAGAGTTCTTAGGACAGTTATTGGTGAGTTTGCTGCCCAGAAATTCAGAGATGCTTATTCCTGACAGAGAAGCTGATGAGAATTCTGGTTATAGACCATTAGAGCTGGCAACTAGTTAATCATTATAATAATCCTGTTTTTTCTGTTTCTATTCTTGCTCATAGGATCAGGCAGCAAAAGATAAAGCCATGCAGAGTATGGCTACAATGTCATCTGCCCAGATTATCTCTGCAACTGCCTTCCATAGTAAAATGGGCTTGCCTGGTCTCCCACGACCAGCCTACCCTGCTGTTTCTGGGGTGAGTGGATCAGTGTTTTGGTGGAGTTTTGAGAAGACATTTGACTATTTGAAAGGATGTTGGGACCTGCTCAGGAAAATCCTGAGAACTGAGACAGAATGGGCCAAAAGGCATTGTCTCTGTAGAATAAATCTGTCATGTGGCTTCAACAGTTTTGTCCAATTCTTTGCTCACACTGATGTAAAACAATAGAGTTTACTATGTATATTTTTTTAATGATACAAGGGAGAGAATACTCAATTCCTTTGGATTTTTGTATCACTTCCTTAGTCCAGCCTCTTTTTGGAATAAATCTGTTTGGGCCATCCTGACCCTTTTTCAAGTTTGTATTTCCCAGTCTTATTCTCAGCACTTTGATCAGATGGCCATTACATAAAATCCTTAATAGAGAAGGGTCTGTCAGCATCCCTGTACCTATGAGTTGGGCCTAGTGAGCATTTGCTGAGTATTGATTTCTGCCAAAATAACTCCCGTGGAACTTTCCTGGGGAAAATGGTCCTTCCAAGAGAGTGAGCATCACAAAAGCTTTGGAGACAGAGGCACAAGGTGCATGCATAATTTTTAACATTAAAGATCACTTTCGGGTTGGTTTTTTGTATATCATTACTAGTAGCGTGTAGAATGAAAAAAAAAAAGACCAGTCAGCATCTCCACAAGAATGAAACCAGGAATGTAAAAAGAAGAGAGAACTCAATCACATCTTTAAAAGTCTGTGAGCTTGCAGTTTGTTTCCTCAGAAAAGAGCAAGCCTTCCTTTTCATCTCTGTCCTAAGAGTGGTGACTTTTGCCTATGTGTTGTTCTCTTGCAGTTTTGGCAAGGACCATTGCCAGGCCAAGCTGGATCTTCCCAGGAGTAAGTATTCCTTCATGTGAGCATCCAAAGCAGGTGCTTCTGCTGCTTTTTCTGCTGCCTGAGGAACACCATTAGCTATTACAAGATCTGTGAAATGCTAAGGCCTTAATTTCTCTTACAGTAGTGTTAAAATGGAGCTGAGCTCTCCTGAAAGGTGTGTTTACTTGTGGGTGTTGAATGTGTCTGAATTTGGGCCTGAAAGTCTGAGAGGAATCCAGCCCAGACCTATATCCACTTGCATAGATATAAAACTACTTGTAGTTGAAAGGAAAGGACAAATAAATGGGCACCTGTGTATTAAGAGGCTGATAGGGATCTCAGAAAAACAAATCTGGAGGGAGGGCCTGCAAACACCTGCAGGGAAATCTTCATCTCTCCAGTCCTGGCCCCTTACTGCTTTCTGAGTCTTCGCCCATGGCCCTTCTCTTGCCCACAAAGATAATTTTCAAAAGACACTTATGCCACTTTCTCCTTGAGGAGCAGTCAGTGAAGAATATTTTTTATTTGGTTGGGTTTTTATTAACCATCTCTCTTTGTGCACTTCTGCAGTGTGAAACCTTTTTCTCAACAACCTTATGCTGTACAGCCTCCGCTTCCAATACCAGGTAGGTAAGGAAATGTACTTCCTTCCTTTGAAATTGTATTCCAGCTTCAAAAACAGCCAGCACTCTAAAACTCTTGAAAGTTAATTTAAAAAAACAAAACCTATTGAAACATTTCAAAGAGCCAAAACCAATTTTTATATGATTTCCTCTTATTACCTGTTCTCATCCTTTTATTGAGAGAGCTGAAACTTGTAAATTTTGTCTTCTTCCTGTTTTATATTGGTTGTGTTGGGTTTTTTTTTCTTCTTTGCTCAGCAGAGAATAAAAGTTTACATATCTCTACTGGTCTTCCACCATGCTTCATGCTCTAGAACACTGTTCTTTGTCATAACATGATTGTGTTCCTAATTTCTAATTAAGTGGAATAACAAATGTC
Source organism: Vidua macroura (assembly GCF_024509145.1). Lineage (NCBI taxonomy): Eukaryota > Metazoa > Chordata > Aves > Passeriformes > Viduidae > Vidua > Vidua macroura. Next base: position 74,864,701 of record NC_071572.1, on the reverse strand, counting down.
TTTTCCTTCTCAGCTTCCCCATTTTGAGAGATTAATGGTGACACCTCATTCTGATACTAAACAGTTTATTTCACTGCTCATTTAGGGCTCTGTCTAAGTCCTCTTAAAATTGCTGATCATGTTTTCTCTGGTATCAAACCCAGGTAGTTTGTCTTTTATATCTCATCCCGGGCAGTGCTATCTTAGCAGAGGGTGACTGGCAAGCCATTTAGAGGACCTTGTGAATGATATTTTTGCATGATGAATGAAGTCATAAGAAAATTATGCGTCAGCTTTGACAGTAGGTGTTCTACTGGAAAGCCATTGCCATTTTTTTTCTGAATTATTGTTATATAAATCCTGTGTGCTTAGGGTTTGAATCTCCTACTGGCCTCTCACCTTCCCCGTCAGCACCAGCTTGGCAAGGACGAAGGGTTGCTAGCTCCAAACTTTGGATGTTAGAGTTCTCTGCATTCTTGGAACAACAACAAGACCAAGACACAGTAAGAAACACACCTTGCCTCCACCCCTCATTAATTTTGCATCTTTGGACAGCTCCTGTTCATCATGGATGTATTATACTACTCTATGTGTATGGAAATACTTGCTTCATTGCTCTTCAGAGAATAGAAAGGCATCTTTGGGAAACACCAGATATCCTCCTCTTAGAGGATAAGTAGTGATAGAACCAGGTCTGTGCAATGTACTTCTGGCTTCTTCGTCCAGGGTCATGGGCATTCATACACTAGAGCCGAAGGCACTGAGGTCATACGCTCCTGCCAGGCTATTCTGGCTGTCCTGTCCAGCCTTGTAAGACAGACTCCAATATAGAACCCAAAATCAGAAGTTGTTAGGATCACATAAAGCCATGTGTTTCTCTGGCGTGCTTAAAATTGGAGAACTTAAAATTGGTGGTAACTGTGATGAGTTTGCATCAATGTGTTTCCATGGTGCCACCTATGAAATGGAAGTAGTAAGATATGCTTCTCTCACTAAACCTTTTGATTCTCCATCCTGAGATGTGCTCTGGTGATGGGCTGAGATATGAAAGTCCAGAAAAGATAGTATTATTTGCCTGGGATGTATCTGCTATGGGATTTCAGGCTCTTCATAGGACAGGAGCATCAATGTTTGACTGAGTGACCTGTCTCAGGTTATGTCAGACTATATGGCAGCAGCACGAGGCAATGATTTAGGAGTGAATATAGGAAGAAAAAGCCCAAAAACAGTGTTTCAGAGAAGGAAGAAGCATGAATGTACTGATAGGAAGGAAAGAACAGCATGAGCTCATATTAGCAGATCTTAGCAGATAATATTTCTATTGATTTCTTCTGCTCTTTTAGAAAATGCTATCAAATCTTCATTGACTGCCAGTTGTCTTCTGTGAAGGAAAATGGATGTTCAGTATGTACTGAATGGTACTGAACTATTTTCTAATTCCATATTTTTCCTCTTTTTGCAGTATAACAAACACCTGTTTGTGCACATTGGGCAGTCAAGCCCCAGCTACAATGACCCCTACCTCGAGGCAGTGGATATCCGTCAGATCTATGACAAGTTCCCTGAGAAGAAAGGGGGCCTGAAGGAGCTCTTTGAAAGGGGGCCAGCTAATGCCTTCTTCCTTGTCAAATTCTGGGTAAGAGAAAGGCCTTCTGTAGGGTACCTGTTTGCTATGAAGTTTCATGCTTTAAAAGCTGCAACCTCCATGGCTGTTAGAAAACTGCTGCCTCCCAATAATTTTTTCCCCATGTAGGCAACTTAATACAGCCACAACTGTCAATTTTCTTGACGCCACAAGATCTTTCCTTGACCCCACAAGGCACACTTTCTGGCCCGCAGCAAGATGTGTCTTTCACATTGTCCATCTGTAGAGTTGTTCTTGACTACCGTCTGCAGATTTACTAATGGTGATTTGGACCCTCTAGAATTTTTATTCATGTATAAGTAAAGAATTCAGAGGAAATTATTCTCTGCATACTCTTATGCATTCACTGTTCTCAGTGTTGTGTAACTCCTCAGCCAGAAGCAATACTTTTCCATCTCTTCTCCTGTCTCTGTAGCTGCATTTTGTGTTATCCAAGTACTAATAATGTACAGATGCATACTGACTGCTGGCAGAGCAAAAGATAAGAGAAAAATATAATGAAATTGGATTATGCTGATAATATATTACTGAAATGACTTCTGGTAAATTGGTAGAAATCAGCCTGGCAAAAGCTTACTCACTCAATTTGGATTTTTGTGATTTAACTGAAATTTGTAAAAACTGTGCCATTGTGCTTCAAGGTACAAACAAAATAGCTTTGGTGATTGATATTATCATAAGAATTATGAAATTAAAAATAATAGTAGCTCAGGGCAGTTGTACAGTAGATGGCTGAGGGAATGTGTAATGGGATTTGGAGCCTTTCACCTTGAGTTTACCACATCATTCAACCTCAAGTCAGAGTGAGATGATGAAAAATGAACTTTTATATTTCATTCCCTTCGTACGAAGTGGCACTAGAAAGCCTCCTGAATGGTGCTTTCAGAAGGAAGAGTTAAGTACCTTGAGATGCAGCTTCCCAGCTGTCCCAAGCCTAGCCTTTCCAGAAACGAGTTGGAGAATGTTGGCTGGGAGTCTTCTTCTCAAGTGCTTGTGCCTAGAGTATTGGTTGCTGATGATTTTTGGGAACACATAATTTTATTACCTGCAGTCTCTGTGCTACTGAGCTGGGCCCTTCATTGGATTAGCTTCTGGCAAAGTACAACAAAGCCTGCCTGGGGTGCTCAAAACAAAAGGTGGAAGATCAGCTCTGTTCTGGCTGGGAGAGAAAACAGCACCTTGCTGAGAAGCTTATCCTTTGACAGGGCACCCTTTGAAAGGTATTGATTGCCTTTTGTGCTTTGGAAGTTTCAAGAACCAAAAGGAACAGCTTAGAGGGAGATGTTACATAGAGAGAATGAAACACTTTGAACTCCTTGACTTGAAGAGAGAGATAAATTATGAAATTGTGATCTGATGCGACTGTGATTTTATTTATCAAAATTGACAGTGTGCTTTTCTGCTTTTGTGGTTCAGTTTGGGGATTGTGATAACTTGGTTTTTAATATCAGAAGTATAAATGTGGCCTATGCACCATGTCGGACCAACCTCTATCAGCATTTTGAAAGATTTAGATGGTGGCACGTCTTCAAGTTGGGTTTTTTCTGTTCCCACATGAGGTGTGTGGTATTCAGAGGGTATCAGCTCACTGGAATTTGGCTTAATTAAGGGGATGTGGCACAGGATTCGAAACAGCTTTACTCCAGTGTGTGCACAATGTTGTGGGGCTCTGCAGCTCTATACTTAGGAGAACAGAAATATTTCTGGGCTTGGCTTAATATTTTGACTGATACTTTTTTTGGTACCCCTGCATTGTTGAATCCCATCTGGAGTTAACATCAGGTTTTATTGGTGGGAACATTACGGCTTGTCACTTAGGAATAGGCAAAGTTTACAAGTCAAGTCATTAGTTAAATGGAAGCTTCTAAGACTTTTAAGAAGCTAATAAATAAACACTTTTCACAAATAAGGCAATATGATTAAAAATAAAAAAGGAAGAAAACTAGATTTCAGCAGAAATTTTTATATCCCTCTGCATTTTCATACTTTTGTAGCAGTATGTGCTAGGGTGGTTTTACATTTTGCTACCTGATAGCTCTGGACAAGTATACAAATATACTGTTGATGTCCAGAGATGTATTGGATAAAGCAATTACTACACCATTGAATTTATAGCATCATTTTAGGATAAAATGGTGAGTAGAATTAAATACTTGAAGGGATGCTTTGAGACATGAAGATATGATTGATTTTTCAGTGGTTCTGAGTTGAAGTTGTGGTTTCAGGTGACAAAGACTTTAAAAAACCAAGGAATGAATAAGTTGGGGTTGTGTATCTGCAGTTTTAGGCTTGAAGAACCCGAGGCATGAACCTGCCATTGCTACAGTAACCATTGAATATACCAGGTGAACTGTTGTGTACCAGAGGCCTAATTCTAAACACCAGGGTTGAGGTTTCCTGACCTCAGTGGTAGCACTGAGGATCTAGTGTGACTGAGAAAGAGTTGTTCATGTTTGTTCAAAGGTGCTTTAAATTATCTATACAATAGCTCAAAGTTAATGAGTTTGAAACATAAGGAGTGTTGCAGTGTTTGCAATTCTTCCTTGATTTTGGCATTGGGAATTTGGTACAATGAACTGATTTTTGGACTTGGGTTGGCAAGTTGTGTATGACATCTGTGTGACATTTCTCTGTGCTCCAAGTGCATTCTAGCACACGACAATGAATGTGAGACATCAGCCTCCCAACACATGGGCAGTGGCAGCCCTGCTCTTTTCCAGGCTAATATTATCTCTGCCACCTGTTCCTTGCTTCTTCCTGTGAACTCCTCCTATATGGATCGTTATTAATAGTTTGGGGAAGAGGCGTTCTCAGGGCTTTGCACATTAGTAGAAATGGTGCACTTGCATCTTGGAGCTTTCAGAAGTTGTGAGATTCTCCATGGAAGACAGAAGAAAAATGACAAACCAGGAATTCAGGACAGGTAGTACTTTGCACAAAGGAACCATCTGCAGAGACATGAATCAGGGGAATTTCTTGGGAGCCCTGTCCTGCCTGTGAAGAATGTATGTAGTAATTTCTTCTTGGTGATAGGCAGTCAAATCACTGGGCATCTTCTTTCAGCTAAATGGAATATACTTTTGTGGGAAAGTGCTGAAGGGGTGGGCTGGAAACTGCTGTCATGCACTTGCCTTCTCTCCTGTCATAAGCAAATCCAGTCAAAACAGCAGCAGTGCAAATTGCCCTCAGCACCCTGCCTTGCCCACTGGATGCTTTCAATCATGAAACTGCCTGGAGAGCAAGGAATGACAATTTGGTCTCCATGTCCATTCTATTCTTGTTATTCCTCAGGCAGCAAACAAGACAGCAGCTAGAAACAGAGAATTTCATGATTTTTACACACATTAATTTCACCTGCCATCACCAGCACCACCTCCAGTTGCTGCCTTATGTAAGGGGACTCTGGCAATGGCACTTCTTCCACCAAAGTTGTTCCCCACAGTGTTCAACAGTGTAGAGATTATTAGTAGCAAAAGGCAGATTGAAAGATTGAATTGCTGAGGCATTTTCAAAGAATCTTTTCCAGAGATGGAGGGAAGAGAGGAGCATATTAACTTGTAGAGGTCTACTATGCTCTTCCCAGAACAAATCCCTTCTCTTCCATCTAGAAATCATGTCTTGTAGGTAATTAAACATTTTGCTTGCTTCTCTGGAAAGGAGGAAATGGCAGATGTTTTCCCCCAAGCAGGCAGATTCACTCTTGCATGCAGTATATGAATATCTGGGATGTGCTGTATCACAGATATCTCAGTGACTGTAGTGTCAGCATGTTTGGAAGTCATCAGGCAAGCTATGGATAAGTGTGTCATCTGTGCAGAGCTTGCACAGCAAGTTGAACACATCAGATTTCTGCTATGTCAGAGTGTGCTCAAGTTTTTGCATCTGGAACTTCTGGGACAGAAAGCAAGAACCCTGACTTTGTCAGATAAAGTAGTATGGTCCATTTGGAGGCTCATAACTCAGATTTAGCTTGTAGTATGCCTTGTTTATTTGATCTTCTACCTTTGCCTGTAAAAGAGACTGAGAACAGCTGTTTGAATGCTGGACACCACCCAACAGCCTGAATGCTGCTGCTGCTGCCCCCGCAGTCCCATCCTGTTCTAGCACTGGCAAGTAGGAGCCTGGAGGGCCAGGCAGCTCAGCCCCCTCAGTGAGACTTTCCTAAATCCTGCCTATGTCTCTTTTCACTGCCTAGGCTGGGGTAAGGAATGTATTTAAGACTCATCTCACTTGTTGTTGGACATACTAGGGCATTTGCCAGAGAGGAGTTGAGGCACCTGGGTTCTAGTCACATCCAGTTCCATATTAAAAAATTCTATGCATTCCCAGACTACAAAGTGAAGATTAGCTCTTCTGCTTGATGGAGTTCTGGGTAGATGAATTTCCTTTAAATCATAGTCACTATTATTCCCTTGCATCTTTTCAGGGTGGAATGTATGGGACACAGTAAGTCAGACTTGTCTATGCTCACCTCGGGTGCTCACTCCAGGACTTGATGTGCTTTGACACAAGATTTTCTTTAGAGAAGCAATGTAGTCCTGATGGTCTAGGTGTTGTGAGGAGCTCATAGGAATCTAGGCATGAAGGCCATAGTGTTTTTAGATATTAAGCTAAATGCAGTAGCTCTTTTGTCATTATGCTCTTGTCCTCATGCAATCCTGAGAAGTTTAAGTGCATCCTTTCATGAATTACCCCAGTGTCCAGCTGACATTTAGAAGTTAATTTGGCTGTGGCAGATTACAGTGTTCTTCCTCAATTTTCTGTCTTGTTTCCCTTCAGGAGGTAATCATCTCCACAGCAGGGAAAGCTAAGAGATTGGAGTTTCAATCCTCAGTTGTTTCTTGGTCTTGTATTCATGTACAGCATTGCTATTTTCAGTTTACATGTATAGACCAGGTTGCAAATAGTTCAAGAGCAGATACGTGTGTGCTAAATAATCTCTGATGTTAATTGGCTGTGAAATTCTAGTCTGGCCTTCTGATGGGAGGCTTGTCAAACTGCAGATGCACCTAGAGTGGCTTCTTAGGGCTAGTGAAGCTTTTCTCATGAAATGGAACTAGCACCTTTCTGTTTTGCCTCATAGTGAGTGTAATTTTTTTTTAATTTTACCAGTGAATCTTTTGGAGAATGTAACCTTAACTTTACTAGTGAGACCCTGAAAATGTTTGTCTGATTCTGCAATGAGAGCCTCTGCTGTGTTTATGTAGCAGTGGCCTGACTAAGCTTCTGTAGCCTTGACCCTTTGTTCTTTTTGACTCAGTGGGAGAATATCTTTGGAAGAGCGGAATCAAGTCCATACATTGTGTTTATCACTCCCAAGGGAAATAGTAGAAAAATATTATGAAGGACTCCTAGTCTAGTTCCTCTCTGGACAAGGGAAGAAGTTAATCTTTATTTAGAAAGTTGGAGTGTGGGTGAAATAAACAATACAGTTGATTGCATTGACATGGAAGTGAGTATTACAGTATTAAAGTACAGTATTACAGTAACTTAGTAAAAACCTAAACCAGAATGGAGTAATACTGCTGTTCTCTAATACAGGTACATTTGTGGTACAAAGAAAGTAGCTGCATAATTCCAGTTATTTAATACCGAGGTCTTCAGCGTGGTCATAAGAATAAGCTGTCCTGCCTTCTGCTATCCCTGTTGCCGCTCATCCTCCCAACACATTCTTTGTTTGAACACACACGGGTGTTTCTGAATCAGGCCAGGGAACTGATCCCACTGAGAACTAAATGAGCAATTCCTCAGTGACCCTTGTAATACACCTACAGAGATGTGTGTCAGTACAGCAGGAATGGGGAAGCACAAACTGCTCTGGAAGACTGAGACTGCTCTCTCTCGGGGTCAGGACCAGCCTGGCATCATCAAACTACAACTCTGAGGTGCAGTTCCTCAAGAGACTCAAGCCAACCCAGTATGTGTTGCTATGAAAACAGGCAATCTTTGTGTCCTCATCTTTTGTGGTGCCACAAAGGCAGCAACAAGCTCACGTGTCTACAGAAGGGGAGAAAACTTGACTGTCACTTTCTAGACTGACCTAAACCTTTTGTGAAGTTGCTCCTTAAGACAACTAAGCTAACAGTATTTATTATCTCATGGCACTTAAGAGACAGTTATTTTGCAAGAAAGAGGGGCATTCATTATTGTGGTGGTCCAGTTCTACCACATTGCTTGTCCTTAGTGCTGCTCTAGATCTCAAATAAAAAGCTCTTCACTGACATTGGTTAGAAAACCCTGCTAGAATGGCATCTAATGCTGTCTTAGTCACACTGTGTCCACTGTAGGAAGAACACATTTTCTTCAGTTTCCTCTTCCCTTAGCTCAGCTGGAAGAATAAAAAGCTCTGGAGCAGCCGATGGGAACTGATCCTTGCTTTTATGCTGATGTGAATTAGCACATGGGCTTGTGGAGCACAGAGAAGCTCTGCCCTTTCAGTTTTGAAGGGGAGGGAGCTGAGCTGGGCATTCCCACACACCCGTAGTGTTTCTAGGGAACAGCCACTTGTTTCATAACTGCGGTTGGAATGACCCCTGGTGGAAGCTTCAGACAGCCAGGATTTTTAGGAGTTCTGTCCCAACAGGAGACTTTGGTTGGCCAGCCTTAGGCACCCACATTTGAAAACTGTGGCTGCTACTGGAGATGGGTTTGAATTCAGGTGTAACTGGGCTAGATCCATCAGTAGCCTACATTCCTCACGTTGCATCCTGTCTGTTTACATTTGTAGTACCTGAACCTGATATGTGTGTGTACTCACACATTACTTTTCCCTGCTGTCTCTTTTCCCTTACCTATGTTCTTAGGGTGGAAAAACTTTATTACTGTTGCTTTACCATTATTTTCCTTCCTTGGTGAGTCAGCCCAGTCTAACCTGTCTGTTGCACTGCTCTGTCTCTGCAGTCTGCTTGCCACATGCTTTGTGAGTACCTCCAAACTGTGTCATGTTTTTCATGTTAGGAGGATATTCCACCAGATTTCCTCAATGTATATGCAAATCCACACCATTTTCTGAAGTGGAAATAGGATTTCATTCAATACTCTTCAGATTTCTCCTGCTTGTTCAATGCACATTGGACTGCTTAAGGAGCTGGGGACACTCCCAATACTTTACTATCCTGGCCATGCAAGGTAATGGTGAGAAAATGCCACAACCATCTATTGATAACCATCTAAATATTTTTTGTTCTTTTTCTTGGCAGGCTGATTTGAATACCAATATTGAAGATGAATCCAGATCTTTTTATGGTGTTTCCAGCCAGTATGAGAGCCCAGAAAACATGGTCATTACCTGTTCTACCAAAGTGTGTTCCTTTGGAAAGCAGGTGGTAGAGAAAGTAGAGGTAAGGAGCAGACACATGGGCGCAAGGTTCCCTCTGGCTGCCATTTTGTCACTTCAAGTATTTGCAACCTGCCTTTGTATCTCAAGGCAAAATATATCTCATGCTTCTTGTCAGGGAGATGGATGCCATAGATATAAGATCACTCAGCCTGCAAAGTGCTTGTCTTAGGATTTCACTGAAGATCTGCTAGTGTTTGCTACTTTTCCCTTAAATCTCAGTTTCTGAGGAGATGTAAATATGTACGACTCTTAACTCTGCCAATTCTCTGGGGTTTTCTGGGGAAGCAAAGGAAAGCTAGGGAACATAGATATGTTTTGTAGTCCAGAAATGTAAAAACATATAAGCAACACCTCACTCTCACCAGTGTTTTTAAACAGATCATTTATAGACTATAGCTATTAATTTGACTGTAATAATTTACAGACTATAGTCTTACAGTTTTATTAGACTTAGAGCGTATACACTTACAGCTTGAGCAACTGCAAATAACTGGGTTAGGCATAGACCTGGCATTGCAAAAATTCTTTTTGATTCCACTTTCAGCTGCTAAGAGAGCTGCTTTGGCATGCCTCCTGCTGCCCTGTTTCTCAAGGAATTTAGGATGCAGAAGCATCTATGTGCAGAACACCAGTTGTTCTCATATCAGCAGCCAGTTCAAGGTGCATCCTTCCCCAAAACCCATCTCCAGGCACATGATAGGCATGCCTGAAGTTGGGTTAAGTATTTGCAAAGGGATAAGGGGCTACAGGAAGGTGTTATGGTGCACATGAAAGAAGACCAAGCTTCTGGGGTGAAAGAAGGTTACAGGCATTTAAGGGTCTGATGTGAAATCATAGAATATGGCCTCAGTTTCTCCTCAAAGGCAGATAAAATATACAGGAGCTAAGGTGTGAATGTGAGCAAAAAAAATCTCTCTGTCTGTCATTGGCCAGACTCTTCCCTAATTGGGGGGCGTAAATTTTATGTTCTCTCACACAGAAGGCTTTAGTCTTTTCTAGAAGGTACCAGAAGGCTTTAGTCTTTTTTAACTATAAAGCATCCTGAGCATAGTATTACTATCATTACTTCCTGGTCTTGCTAAAACAGTAGTTATTAACTTTTTCAGTTTATTCACACCTAGTATTTTTCCAGTAGAGATGCAGACTGCAGTGTAGGTATCAATTGGTCTGTTCCTCTTAGTTACCTTTCACAGTGCTTTGAGGGTTTGCTGCTCAGCGGCTGGAACCCACCATTCTGAAAAAAACAAGAAATCAAGCCAAAGAAATTGGAGGACTCAAGGGGACTGACCTTGGTGCAAAGTACTATGATCACTGTTCATAAAATTATTTAAAAGTACCACTGTAATTTTTCTGTTCTGAGTCCCTTTTTGTGATAGTGTCACTGGTGTGCCAGCATAGCCCCACATGCCCCTTTTGTGTTTTGCCTTGCAGACAGAGTATGCACGCTATGAAAATGGACACTATTCCTACCGCATCCACCGCTCCCCTCTCTGCGAATACATGATCAACTTCATCCATAAACTCAAGCACCTTCCCGAGAAGTACATGATGAACAGTGTGCTGGAGAACTTCACTATCTTACAGGTAGGAATTTCAGCTGTGTTCATTGCAACTTGGCAACATGTAAGCACCATGCAGGAGTTCACTGTTGAGAGCCAAAGCAGATTTCCTTTTATAGCTCAGCATCTAATTGAACTTTCTGTCTTTCATGTATATTGCACTTCAAGACCATTTATGGAGTTCTAGAGATAGTAACTCATGCAGAGGAGCAGCAAAAGGATTTGAGAGACCTGGGTAAGAGAGAAACAAAAAGAAAAAGGAAGAGCTCATGAGGCAGAGAGACAAAGGAAGGGGAATGATGAAAAAGTCAGTAGAAGGAAATGCTCATTCCACTATTTCAAAAATATTGAGGTCCTTTCTGTGCCCTGGCCCTTTTTACAAGGTAAAAAACACACAAGAGCACTGTTGAGTGGCTATAAAATTTTTCTGTGGGAAGAGTTCTTCACTGACCATATTAGGGGAGAAAGAGTTTCCTCAGGACCATCTGGGACCTGTACAGAGACATGCAAAGGAAGGGGGGTGTTGTGGGGAAGCTCTGTGACACCTTCTGAATCACTGCAACCTCTAGATAGGTCAGAATTACAAGGCTACAACAATTAGATTTCCATTAGAAGGCTACAGCATAGTCTTTCCATACAAGGCTACAGCAATTAGATTTCCATTTCCAGTTTTGTTATACTCCCAACATCTTTCCAGGCTCAGATGCAGCCTAAATTTGGGAAGAGGGCAGACAGCTTAAAAAGTGGATTTTTCTAATGGACTGAATTCTGTGTTCACCTCTGTAAGAGGCATCACAGATCTTTGCCCAGAGAATGCGAGGCTGGGTAAGTAGAAGAGATGCTGGTGGCTGTATGAAAGACTGGAAATCAAAGTGGTTTTCATTGCATTCTCTGAAAATCTTGGATAACTGCAGGTAACTCATTTCACTGCTCTGTGGCTCAGACACATCAGCTATAAAACACAAGGTTAATAATATACATCACAGGGCATTAAGTTTACTCTTTCATGCTTGTATTAAGATCTCAAACATCTGGAAGAAATGAGGAGTGTAAATACTGAGAGTTCTTTTAGATGAGCAAAGGCATGAGAGGGGCAGAGACAGATGGAAGACCTGTGTGCTGTAATCCATACTGGGGAACATTGTAGCTGCCTTCTGCATGTTTCATTCCTCAGTCAGGAATTTCCTCATTTCCTATAAATTCTAAGAAAGGCTGTCACATGGTTATACTTCCTCAGGGGCTTTATGTTTTGATTAATCTCATGTCCTTCCCTTATCTTCTGGCACTGATGGCATGTCTCATGTGGGTGCTGGTACACACTACCTTTACAGTGCTGTGCAAGATGAAAGTGCTGCTCCCTGAGCATCTCCCACTCCCCACCGTGGAGCTGAAAAATGCATAATGTAAGGCATGTTGGTAGTCCTCTGTCCCCACTACCACCTTTGAGGCAAGTCTGATTATATTTTTTCTAAACCCTTTTATGAGCTTAGATACCCCATATCCTACAAGCATCATTTATCTTGCTTTGCACATTTCTCTGGATCTAGAACTCCCAAGATTTCAGAAAACCCATTTTTCAGAAAAGAGCCCAGTGCCTTAGCACACCTGGATATGTATTAACTCACCACATCTTGCAGAGGAAAGGACTTCGACTGCAAATCCAATCATTAAGTAAGAAAAGAAAACAGAATAGACCAAAATCAGACTGCTAAACTTAATAAGAACGTTTGGAAACAGCTGTTTTTTCCCTGTTTTCACAAGAACAATTGGGCTTTGGTACAGTTTCAAGCCTGCAGCTGGAATGGTTTTCTTCTGCAGTTGAGTTTGTGCTGCTGCTGATAAAAATCTGTCTCCTCCAGCAGGAGAGAACTTTAGCTATGGCACAAACTCAGGTGACAAGAATGTGCAAAGTTGTGCAGTGACAGAGAGAGGGAAGCTGAGCTAGGAGTTCTGAGAGCAGTATTTCTCTTGTCTCTGCCACCTAGTGCATGCTGCAGAAACTAGGACAACACTGCTCCTTCACCATGCTGCTGTCATGTTGTAGAGATGATAAAGGGTCCTGAGGGGCCATAGAAAAAAAATGGGAAAAAAGGAGCTTCTGTACGAATGCATGAGTGTAGCAGCCATCCTTCTCCCAACATCTACAGTGTATGGAATGGGAGGTGTAATGGAGTCAAATCTGTAAGTCTCCTGTAAAAGCAGTTATACTCTTTAATCCTCATGTTCTGTGTCTACCATTGACAAGCAAGAGCAGAAGAAGGGAAACAACTGTCTGTGGTTGTGATATATCAATATATGTGTGAACAGGAGTGTGTGTGCCACAGGAGGGGGCCCCTCTATACCAAACAAACAGAGCAAAAAGAGCTTTTTTGTGTGAAACACTTTCCCTCTGCAACACCAGGGGTGGGAAGTAGAGAACCTGCTTCCTCTGATGTGATCGCTGCTTGGTCACAGTGGCCTTTTCCTCATCTTCCTGTCTCTTCACTGCTTTGTAGTTTTGAGGATGCAAAAGTGCTTTGGTTTGTGGGCCAAGCTGTGTATAGATCCTGCACTTTCTCTGTTCTTTGTCTATTACTGACTTTCTGTTTATGTTAAATGTGTTGGAATACGTAAGCAGAGAAATAGCAGTTGCCATTTCAGCTTCTTCTCCTTTTCTGTCTAGGTTGTGACAAACAGGGACACACAGGAGACCTTGCTGTGCATAGCATATGTTTTTGAAGTTTCAACTAGTGACCACGGTGCCCAACATCACATCTACCGGCTGGTGAAGGACTAGAGACTCTCTGCCCTGAGTTGTCCATGGAATGCATGTCTAAGAAAAAAGTCTGTGCTTGAACAACCCCTGCCCCTCCCCAAACCAAACTGAAAAATAAACTGCAGATATTGTGTATTTTCAGAAAAGTACCTCTGAGCTGGTTTGTGATTGATAGAGTGAAGTTTCCATGTTCTCCAGGTTTGCGCAAATGGGAAAAAGAGTTGGAGTCAAGGAAACAGGCAAATGACTGCTTTAGGGACTCACCACAATCAGCGTCCTGTAAAAAGCATTTCCCACAGTGCACACCCAGGGTGTGATCACACATATAAAAGGAACGTATGCACCTGAGCATACAGCTGGGGCAGTGACAATGGCAGCAGCTTCCACAACTCTGATCACATATGAACAGGTTAAAAATGTTCATACTACACCTGGTCTGAGTGTGTGCACTCATATACATTCATTTGAAAGCCAACACATGCACAGACCTGGTTACCATACATTTATTTATATAGGTATCAGTTATATATAGTCATGTGCCTGTGTTTAGAGGTTGCACATATGTCCTGCACAGCTGCCTGTCCACATCAGCAGTTGTGCAGTCACAGGCTCATTCAGCCTTGCTCTGTTAGAGGCTTATTTCTTCTTCCCTCTCTTCCATGCAAGATAGTGAGAGACCAATCTTTCTTTTGTGTTTTAAATAAAATTATACTTAGAAAATTGGGTATGTTAAATCATGTTGTCTTGCCCAGTAGATTTCCTCCATGTATCGAGTCTGATGACTTTACTGAAAGGCTGAAATAATTCTTGCTGCTTTTGCTTCTGTTCTCCCTGCACAGCTACCAGTGCTCAGTGAGCCAGTCTGTGCTCTTGTGCACCCGCAAAATAATTGTTTACAGAGGTCAAATTATTCCACCTGTTAGTTGCAGACAGTGAGATGCACAAGTATTGCACAGGATGTCATTTGGTGAGCAAACTGGAGGAAAAGAATGAGAGAGAAGAGTGAAAACAGCTTAGCTTTCTGTGTTTCCAAGGCAATCAAACACAGCCTCTCTGCTTTACTTGTAAACTGAGGTTGTCTATTCAGAGAGGAGTCACTGAGAGGCAATAATCTTGGTCCCCACAATGCTGCTGATGTGGGGGAAAGATGCAGCCATTCATGTTGCTCTGGGGGAAGAGGTAGTTTGCATGATGTTCTGGCAGCTGTTGAACAGGAAATTTATTGAGTGGCCAGGCAGAGTCGTGTGGCCTGTACAATCAATTTAATGTGGAAGGGGGACTAATTGACTTACCTCCTCATTAAGCAACTGCATGCCAGTTGATCTGTTGTAACTGTAAAAGTGTGGGTTTCCATTTGCACATGGGAGGTCCCTGACAGGGATGAGTCTTCACCAGGCAGACCCTGTGCTTTGAAGCATGGGAAGGAAAGGGTAAGGGTACGGAGGATAGCAAAGATGATGCCATGAAGTCAGAGTTGGAGAAGGATGGTTTGTTTCCTGTTATGGGAAAAGTGCTCCATATATTTTTTCCCCTCAGTCTTGCAGATCCTGCATGCTCAGAGGCTACTTTTAAGGACCTTGCAGGGCTAGTGCTCTTAACCTTCTCTGTGCAGGAGCCAAAAGTGAATGGTCAAGAACAGAAAATTTGCTTGCACCTATTAAGCAAAATCTGCACCAAGTTCCTGCTCTGCCTGCTCTCTCCAAGACAAGGAAATACCTTCAAGAACAGACTTCCAAACAGTAATAAAGACACACAGATGCCAACAGCGTTCTTCAAGATCTGCGTGGCTGGTAACCAGAATCAGTCAAGCTTGGAAAAAGGTGAGCCAAGTACTTTAAACACCTAGAAAACAAAGCATCTTGAAGTACCTGCTGTTCTGTGCTACACATGAAAAATCCATGCAAGCACAGGCTGCCCTTGCCCATCCATTGGGTGTTACTGCTAGTCCCAGCCCGGTGACCAAGCCACCCAGGACTGAATTAACTACATCTCTGCAAACCAGGCAGTCCCTCCAGCTGGCCACATAGGTATGAATGGAACCAACTGTCTACAGTCCATTGCTGATGCATGCACCTGCCTGTTTCAGCTCTGTGTAATTTCCTTCCTGACCTCTGAACCATGTGTGGAGCAGGCAACAAATCAAACAAAACCTCGCTAGTAAGAAAAAATACTGACCCTTGGGAAAAGTATTTTTGGCCAATGCAGACAACAATGTTTTTAAATGAAGCCCGGGCAGAGAAAGGGCAGAGAAAGTCCCCAGCAATGGAAAATTCCTTATGATGTGTATTAGTACTCTCCTGCAAACATGAGCTTGGTGCCTTGCATGTGTTCACTGCTGGGTTACACCACAACAGCAGACCTTATGGAAGTCAGTCCCAGAAGAAGATGAGCCCTAGAAGTCCACTTAGTCCATTAGCTGATTATGAATAAAACCACATTAAGCAAAGTTTTAAGATTATATCAAGGCAGTAAACATGAACCAACAGGCTGAGGAACAGAGGAAATCTTTGCACAGTTGATTTTGGGACACTTATGCAGGGTTTATTTTCAACTTAATGCCAGTGGAAGATTCTTCTCTGGCAGTATTCTTTTCTGTGCTTGCTCTTAGAGTTCACAGCTTCCTGGTGTCAATAACCAGGAGACATCTACCTGCCTTTGAAACTCAGTGGAGAAAGGAAAAGAAAATTTGTGTGTCTGGGAGAGCTCATTTTGTTGTAGGCCAAGAGATGAAGAAGATTTAGCAAAGCTAAGAGGCAAAAGAAGTACTGGAAATTTTGATCTGGACTGAAAGGCTTCTGTCCACTTGCAGAATGGGTGAGATCCATGCAAAAATACTTCAAAGACTGGAAGGACTGTAGCTCTTAGTTCCCAAGGCTTCCTTTCTTGGAATTCCACCAGAAGAAACCAGACAGTGCATCGAACTAAGAGCCAGCTGCAATTTTGCTAAAAATAAAGCAAAGCAAACAGAAAATAACAGCATGTGTAAAAAAAGAGGTAGCTTAGTTTCAAGTGGGAAGGCTAAATTGAACTCTAAAGAACCAACAACAAATGAGGATATCAGAGTGTCTTACAAGTTTAATTTCTGTTGGGGCAGAAATACCAGAATTATTAACTTAACCTGTAAGAGCTTGCTGTAAAATCAAAGGATGAAACATTAAAAGCTGATTCCCCATGTCACTTTACAGCCACAACACTGAGACCTTAGAAGGTAAAGTGACAAAACAGAGATCTAAATATCCATGTTTTCTTTATAACAAAGCACTTAAAAGTTTCCATTTAACTTTAAAAGTTTCCCTTTTTTTCTAATGTACATGCTTCAGTTTATCAGCCCTAATTTGTGCAGCTCCAGCTGCTTGTGGAATCACATCAAACTGAATTACTAAAATTATTCTGCTTATTGATAGTCTCCTGAGATAAGACAGGCCATGGGTCTGAGCAACACAGAACTAGGCAAGTCAGGAGCCCTCCCTTCATCTGCACTTCAAAGCAAAAAGGAACACTTCAGGTAAGACAAGTTAATTTGAATTCATTCATGTATCTGTGGTGAGGGGGTGAGAACTTCTTAAGCTGACATAGCTAACAAAGAAAACATGTAGGTAGGCCTAGAGACAAAGGTAGGGATTGAATTTAAATATCTTTCTACTTCAATATCTAGACCCAAGGATCATTATTTCCTTAATTGTTACACACATGCTGTAGCCTTTGGTGCAATGGTTTCCCAGTTTTGTTTTTTTTTTCCCCATTACCCAGCTCATTTTTGTCTTGCTTCCTTGACATCTTGGACCAGATGAAGGAGTTGAAGATCTTGTGTGGTTTCAGCAAAGAATAAGAACTAATTCAGACAGGTGAGAACACCCTCAAACTTGCTCTAGAGCTGTAGAAGGGACAGAAGAACACATGCTGAGCCTTCAAGAAGCTGCCAGGGGGTCATGCTGTTTCACCAATCCTGCAAGCAGAGTCTACATCAAAACCAAGCAGGAAGGCAGCAGACAACTTGCATGCTTGTAATGAAATGGCAAGATCAGGGCTACTCTCTGAGGGAAGGCTAGCCAGAAGCTTAGGTTGACCACAGCTCTATTTGTAACCTCACAGACCGTGGTGCATGGTGCAGTCCCAATCCTCTTGGACACCATATCCAGATCTACTACACTGGAAGCCATGTTTGCCTGCATTTAACATGCTGGTTCAGCAATTAGTCAGGACTCCAAATCTTGACTCCTCATTTAAGAGGCCATACAATTTTGGCCTCTTAAATGAGCCATGAAAGTACTGGTGCTCATTCTGAGGAAAACTAATACAGCATCTTTCGAGAAAAGCACCCCCCTCCCTCCTTCAGGTGCAAAATACAGCAATAATGATGGAAAGAACATGAATATAAGCAAAGTTATAAAGTCTAGATGGATGATCTCTGTCAAAAAAAGAAGCAAAGACTTTGATTTTCAAACTCCTTGATTTCCCCACAGCACTGAGCTCTTTGCCATGTTATGATTTCATCTGAAATTGGTGACTGGGACCAAAGCCACAGACTTGCTATTACAGTAGAGGAGGTACATCCTGTGAATTACACTGGAAAGCATCCCTTTCTAGATGCTTCAAATGCAGCTACTCAAAGCTGTTCTCAGAAGCTTCATGTAGCCTTCAGGTTTGCTGGTCAGATGCCATGGATTCAGATACACAGAATCACAGAATTAGCGAGGTTGGAAAAGACCTTTGAGATTGTCAAGTTCAACCTATGACCTAATACCACCTTATCAACTAAACCATGGCACTGTGCCACATCCATTTTTTTTAAACACCTCCAGGAACAGTGACTCCACCACCTCCCTGAGCAGCCCATTCCAATGCTGAACCACTCTTTTTGTGAAAATAATTTTTCTAATGCCTAGCCTAAACTTCCCCTGGTGCAGCTTAAGACTGTGGCCTCTCGTCCTGTCGCTGGTTGCCTGGGAGAAGATGTTGATGAGGTGCAACTCCTTCTGTTTCTCACTGTATGGACAACATCAGAGTGCCCCCACATTAGATTCTGCTGCATGTGGAAGACAGCCAATTGAAGCTGAAACATAGGTCCAACAGACTACTTTCCTAAACTTAATGCCATAATTGAGAAGAGACCTGCAGATAAATGCAGTTTCCATGGTACAAAGTGTATCTACAGCATCAGCCACACCAGTCCTCAGTTTCACAGCGATCTTCAAGCTTTTCCCTAAATTATCAGGTTCATACAAAGCTGCCATATATGTTTTTTTTTTTCCTGTGTACATTCTACCTTTTTTCCAAGGTAGATATCAAATGGTGACTTGATTTCAAATGTTGATTTTTCACTTTGACTTGAACTATAGAACTCCCATATACCTGGGTATAAAGCTGCTTTGCTTATGCAACAGGTAAAGAACACAACATCATGCTGTTTCTTTTAGAGTGAACAACCAACGAACAATAGCACCACCACCAAAAGTGTCAAATGTGTTCTCATTGTCTGCTGACTTCCTGTGCCAGTTGTCTTTCAGGAAGTTGTTGTTTATTTCCAAAGTTTAAGTTACTAAAGATTGGCATCAGTTCTGGAATGAAGATCCTTCAGTCCTCAGGTCTAATGGGATTTGCTGCATTAGAGCTACAGCATCCAGGAGAAGGACCTTCCTTGGAGTCTGGAACCAAAGAAGTTCTCTCCACAGATCTCTTTATCTCTTGGTGCATTGCATGATGTATTTCTTTCATTGCTTGCTTTAAGGTAAACACACAGCAATGTTTGTGTACTTCTGCATGTAAATAAATGACGAACAGAGACCTACATGCTTCTCTTTTGGGAGGGAGAGAAACAAACATGCAGCAAATGACAGTTGTGTTGCTGGCAGCACTTCCACCAGGATGCTTAGAGTCTGTTGAACCAAGCAGTTTATAAAAATCCACTTAGGACACGATGGAAGATACAAGAGAATATATTTGATGTGGACATCCCCTTGAACTGAGAAGTGTGACAGCAGCAACAGTACCAGAAAAGGAAATGAGAATATGAAGGGGACCTTGGAATGTGAAACAGATCTTCCTTTTGCAAAAACATTTATGGTAAAGCCTAGAGTTGCTCTTCATACACTGTAAAATACAGTTCCTCTCAGGAGGCCCATGTCTATAACTGCACTGCTTTACTTCTGTAGGCATCTCTGCCCTAGTTCTAAGTTGTTTCCCCAGCACATAACACTTCACTTAGTGGTCCATGCCAAAACCTTCCCCAGCTCTGCTAAGATAACTTGAGAGAGTCTTCTGCCGGAGAGAGTGTTTGAAATTGACTTCATTCAGTTTTTGTTGCACTTCCACTGACACCCGGAGGAAGGCAGGTGGGGACTTTCTATGTGATGTCAGAAGATCTCCCTTATGGCCCTGTCTCACAGATAAGAATCATTAAGATTGGAAAAGAGGTCCAAGAGTCCAGCCATAAACCCAGGACTGCTGTGTCCACCACTAAAACAAGTCTATAAGCACCATATATACTCATTATTTGAATACTTCCATGAATGGTGACTCCATCACTTCCCTGAGCAACCTGTTCCAATGTTTGAACACCCTTTCAGTAAAGAAATATTTTCTAATATCCAATCTAAACCTCACCTGGCAGAGTTTGCTGCTGTGTCCTCTTGGGAGAGGAGACCGACCCCCAGCTGTCTACAACTCCTGCTGCGACCGCAGAAAACTCAGAGGAGCACTCAGCCACGCTCTCCCCCTGTGCCAGAAGCCATAGCAACACATTGGCAGTCGAGGTGCGCTTCGGACCAGCGAGCATCTGAGCCCGGGTTTGCCGCTCGCAGCAGCGGTCAGGGCTGCACTCCGGGCCGCCGGCGGGCACGGGCACCACCCCTGCCTACCTGAGCCCGGAGGGGACGTCCAGCCGCGGGTCCCTCGTGGCAGGGGCAGCTGAGGCGGGGCGGTCGGTGCCCCCCGCCCGGCGCATCCCGCCAGCTCCGGGAGGGTGTGCTGGGGGATGCTCCTGGCGCCCACCCCAGGGGTTTCTCGGAGGGCACCGCGGGCGGCAGAGGGAGCGGGGCGGGCTTCAGGCAGAGCTCTGCCAAAGAGGCTCCGGCGGGCGTAGGACGGAGCGGGTGGGGTACGCTGGAGGAGGGGGCCGGCAGCACTCCTTCCCTCCATCCCTCCCTTCCCTCCTCCGCGGGGCTGGAGCCTCCCCTGGGCAGCGCCCCCAGCTCCTCCCCGCTCGGTAACGCCGGTCCGAGCCCCTCCTCCCGTTTCCGCTGGCAGGAGCTGGGGCCGTGTCCTGCCCTACCTCCGCCGCTCCCCCAGCACTCGGCCCCATCCGGCCCGGCCCAGGGACGCGCGGGTGAGAGCCAGCGCCGCGGGGGGCGAGGGGCGGCGGGGACCTGCGGGCGATTCCCGGCCCTGGGAGAGGGGAGGTGGCAGGAGCGGGGCGGCCCGGGGCGGGGGTGCCGGGGGCTGCCCGTCGCGGAGGTCGCGGGATGCCGGCTCGGCCGCTGGAGATGCTGGGGAACGAGCGGCGGGGTCCCAGCAGGATGGGGGTGCGGGTGGCTCGTAGGGGTGAGGAGTATTTGCTGGAAACAATAACCCCCCCACCCCCTCCGGTGCCTGTGTGATTTTTGCGGAAACAGGAAAGTTAGTTCAGAGGGATGAGACGAGCACAGCGGTGTCTGCGTGCGCGGTCCTGCTCTCGGCCGGGGAGCCCGCGGTGCCCATCCCGCACGGCAGCGGATGGCTTCGGCTGGGGATGGATTTGTCCCCGCCGCCGGGGAGAGCACCCCTGGGACAGCGCTGCTGGCAGGCGGGGGCTGCCGGTGCTGTGGCCTTGCGCACCCCCCGAGGTGCGGCGGGCGTGAGGGGCTGGGAGCGCGCAGGGCGCGCGTGAAGGGAGGGAGGCTGCGCCCCGGCCGCGGTGGGAGCGCGCCCGCCGGGGGCTGACAGCTCCGCTCGGCAGCCGCCCGCGGACGCGGTGCCAGCGGTTCCTGCCTTCCCCCTTCTTATGTAAAACTTGACTCCAGCACGGCCTTTTCCTGTTCGAGCTGTTGGAAACTTTTCTTGCTGAATCTTGGGATATGCGCCTGTCACCGTGCTCCTGGTGGGAGGTGGGAGCTCTCTGAGGTTTGCCTCTCGGGAAGGCCTTCGGCTCCAGGGAATTCTGATGGCCGCAGGGGAGGACCTGTGGTGTGGGGATGCTGTGTTAAGGAAAAATTAGACTGCAGGGGTGACCTGCATTTCTCTGCTTAATCCTTCTATGAACTCTTTCGTTCTGTGCTTTTACACTATATAGTTCTGTGGTTTGAACCACAGGAATGGGTGCACTGATTTTCCTACCTGACTGCACTGAACTTGGGCATAAGTCACCTGGGATATGTCTAGTAGAAGTTAAATATTCTCTAGAATAGCCATGGGAGTCAAATCACACAGTTTGTTTGGGCTCTTGGCCCATTCCTAGATGGGCCTAAACGTTGCCTGTGGAAGGCAAAACTTAACATGTTCCTGTAGCAAAGTTGTTAGTAACAGGTGCCACAAATTGTTTTAATGGTTTGTTTGTTAAGCTTTGTAGCCAGGGTGTGTAATTGCAAAGAATAGCAGCCACTGAAGTGTGCATTCATATGAGTTGTGTTGGCATTGAATGTGGGGCCAAAGTTAGCACTCAATAACTTTTAGAATGTCAAAAGATAAATTATCAATGTGATGTTGGGAACACCAGGGAAAAACGAATCTGTCCTTGCAGTTTTATGTCCTTTGCTTCCATTTTGCATTTTTCCTGAGCTCCAAGTATGAAAACTGATGGAGCTAATATAGCTTCTGCCTCCAGATCTTTCCCTTCCATATTTTTAGACCTGTGATGATCAAATTGCAAATCTTACAGAAAAAGCCTTTTCTATAATGGGGCTGTAAGACTTGTGGCACTTGGTTTTGGGTACCTGCACTTTCTTTAAACCTAATTCTCATTAATAAAGCTGCATAAGAAGACCTTGGGGTCAGAACATAACAAATGCAATGTCATTTGCATTATTCAGGCAAAGCTCTGAGGTTAGAATGGCCCTGTTCATCTCTGTTGAGGAGGATAGGAGGGTTCACTGTGAATGTCAGTGTTATCTTAGCTATTTTGGTTATTTTAGCAGAAAGTAGCTATCAGAGATCCATATACCACAGTCTTTGCTTTCTGTGCTATTTTAAGTTATTTTCTTCCAAAGCATGCCAGACCTCAGCCTGTCCATGAGGGTATTTCCATCACAACTGTGTATTTTTAGTGTTTAACCCCTGTCTCCCCAAAGACACAAACTAAAAAACTGAATAGAAAAGTGAAACACAGGAAGAGCACAGATTAAAATAGCAAACCAACACTGAGGCAGCAGCACTGACTGGAAGAGTTACTTTCACATTTGTGTCACAAGTGAAACTAGCAAGTTTTCACTAGAGAATCCAAGACTTTGTCTTGGTATTACTCTGAGAGAGGTGGAGCAGAAGTGGCTGCTTATCTTAGAAGTAGTCTGTTAATATTCCTCACATACTTGGGTTTTATGATTGAAAACCCACCTCAGTGTTTCCCTTTAATCACATTTCAGGATTGTGCTGTTTGCAAATGACTGATGCCTCACTAGTTTTCTGTGTTGAATATCATTAGATTTCTTGATGCATGACAAAAAGATGAGAATGCTTTAAAGAGGCTGAGCATGAGCCAGCGTTGTGCCCTGGAAGTGAAGACAGCTGACAACACTCAGGGCTATTTTAATAAGACTGCAGCCAGTACCCAAGGAAGTGATTATCTCAGGTCAGGGTCTGCATCAGCGGGGTCCAGGACCAGAATTCACACCCATGGCTGGCGGCAGGGCACAGCTACAGCACAGGTTGGGCAGGCACTGAAGGCCACAGGCAGAGCTAAAATGGGGTCCCTGGTGCCATGAGCAGAGAGCAGGGTTGCATGTGAGGCAAAGAGAGCATTGAAAGGCCTTTAAGTACTCTCAGAGCCCTGGTACAACATGAGGATCATATGCTGAGGGAACTAGGCTTGTTCAGCCTGGAGAAGAGAGAACTTTGATGGGACCTATAGAGACCTCCTGGTACTTCAGAAGAGGTTCTCAGGAACACAGAGCTTCTTCAATTTGTTGTATGGTGACTGCATGAGGGACAACAAAGGGAAGTTGAAATGGGGCTCAAGATAGATGTCATTTCCAGCAAGGAGGACAGTCAGATGCTGGAGCAAGTTGCTCAGAGGGGTTGTGCAATGTCTGTCCTCGCAGGTTTTCAAGGCCAAAGCAGATGAAGTCCTGTTGGGACCTCATGGCTGGCCCTGTGTAAGGAAGAACATGATGGAGCCTGCTCCAATGTGAATTCTCTGATCCTGAGATCAAGCAGCCATTTGGTCTGAGAAGGAAGGAGGTGTGTACAACAATGGCAATACTTGTAAATACTCCAGATAGAAAAATGAAGGAAGGTTTTGGGATGCTGATATGTTGCTAAGATGCTACAAGAAATTAAATTAAAAACTTTCCCCAATATGCTCGCAGCTGTTGCTGGGGAGGTGTGTGTGTGGGCAGGGGAATGTTTTTTGTAAACTCACTTTCCTTTAGTGATTCTCAAGGTACAAAGTGCCTTTTTGGTGTAACATCACTTGAGGATGCATTTGGGAATGGATCAAACCATGCTCTTTCAAATTTCATGGAGGGAGTGTGATAACAATAAAGCATGGTGCTGAGCTTGGGGAAAGACAGTGTATGACCAGGGAATAGCTCTTATCTGAGGGTTTTCTTCTTTGACTCTCTAGAAGATAGAATAAACATGCCAGGACCAGCAGATCATTTCTCCATTTGTGCTGTGGTTGTTAACAGACCTTAGCATTGAGTCAGTCCTGGTGAGGCCATCTTAGCAATACCCAGAGAATGTGAGTGGATCAGAAATAGATATTTGTCTTTTCCTCTCTACATGGCAGTGAAATTGTGGAAAAGTAGGCATGTGCTCAGGAAGTGCCATCTCTTCACTTAGTGCAATGCATGTTAGAATTTAATTTTGAGGAAGAGTACTTGTTGGTAAGATAAAAACTTTTGTGTATTTTACTCAGATGTTAACAAGATACTTTATTGGAGACTACAGGTATCACTAGTGCCCTTCCTCTTCATCGCTCCTGATCTCCTAAAGCTGACTTCCAGAGGCTGTTTCTGCTGCTTCTTGTAGCCTCCCTCAATGAAACGTGCATTGCTGAATGTCAGTGCTGTGTTTCCTGGGAAAAAAACCCCATCAAATCTGTCCTGTGGGTTACTTTCTGTGGTTCAGTGACATGTTTTCTGTGGTGTGTTTGTCATGAGGCTGGACTCTCTTCTCCAGTGAAAGATGGTGGATGCTTTCCTCTTTGCACAGGTGTTTCTGGGAAGGTGATGTCCCTGTGAGTTAAGTGTTAACACAGCTGGACAGCACTGTTGCTTAAATGTCTTTCAAGCCCTACCTCACCTTTCCCTCTGTTTTCTGATGATATTCCAAACACTTGCATTTATTGCTGTCAAAAAATAAACCTTGAAGGCTAGAGTGTGTAGAATGAGACATGATCCTTGGGCAAAGCCCATCTGCTGCAAAGTGTTACTGTCTGCGAGCCCAGTAAAAAAGGAGGCGTCTGACTGTGCTTCACATGGAAGAAAGAACAGATAGGAAATGTGGGATCCCGAGTAAGTAATGAGCTGTGTTTTGATGCCAGTGGGATGTATTAGTCTGTTAGACTGCCTGTTGAGGAGGGGTGAAAAAATTCTATTGTTGAAAAGTTTTTAAAATCAAGAGTATAAAACAGACAGGCATGTTATAGGGATAGCTCCCGGCAGATGGGGCAGATTAAATCATAAACATATGCTCCAATAAGCCTTTAAGTGGACAAAGGTATTAATTAAGCTTAGCATTTCTTTACAGTGATGTGAATATGATGTAATATTATGATAACCATGAAGTAGTAACATACATTTAAAAGACTTGAAGTTTGCATTAATATTTGTTTCAAAAGGTATAATAGGAAAACCTATTAAAGTTTTTTTGAAAGCACTTTTCCCTTTTGCTGTCAGAGTTCTCCTTTCTAATGCAAACGCTGTCATGCTGGTCTAATGCCTGATATTTCTGAAGGTGGAAGTGACTAGTAGCTGGGTGTTTATTTCCATGATCCCTGCTACAAGTGCAAAAGGGGAAACAAACTGCATTAACTAGTAAAAAGTTGATGATATTTTTGAGGCAGAGTGACTGTGTGTCTCTAGAATCAGCTGAACTGTGTTAACTGGGCTTTATTTTCTACTCTGATATTGCTCAAGCAGAACTGCCTTTGCCCTGGGCTGTCCTCACTGATTTACAAGTGCTTGGATTGGTCTGTGTAAGCTCAAGTGAGGGTATGATGGAATATATCAACCTCATGCAGGCACAGGACCACAAGAGCTGCATTATCCATGTGTGGTGTGTCTGGGCAGGAGGTAGGGCTAGACTGGAGAAGGAGCTCAGAGGAGAGTGCGTGGGAAGGCAGGAGCCTTGAGGAGGCACTAGGCTAAGGGAGAGGAAGTCTGCAGCCCTCCCCTGGGAGGAAGGGCTGGAAAGGAAGGATGAGGTGGTACACTGAACAGAGAGCTGAAATGTCACACCCTGTCAGCAGGTTTGAAGGAGACTTAGCTCAAAATTTTGAGATTCTGTACTAGGGAACAGGAATCAGTACAGATCTTAGAGAGCAGAGGGCTCTGTGAACTCTCCTGTATTTGTTGTTCTTTAATTTCACTCTTACTTGAATTCATTTGACCTGAAGGATTGAGAGAGGCAAAGCTTGAAGTTGGAGGAGTCCTGGGTTTAGGCCACTGGTGGGAAGAGCCCAAGTGACTTGTCTTGTGCAATTGGGTAGTCCGTACTGTCTCCTCAAGTGCCTTACGGCAGTATGCTGACAATCACATTTATGGTGATTGCAGCTGTACTCCAAACTCATATTGAGCACAGGCGAGGAGACTTTCTGTTTTCATCTGCACATTTCTAAAGGTTAAATAATTCAAGAATGCTTTTGAAAGCATACTTTGCTTTCTGTTTCTCTACTGGTGTTTTTTTTACTTACAGCTCTGCATACAGTTCAGTGTAAGGTGGTTCTGCCCAGGATGTTCATCCAGCTTTGTTTTAAACAGTTCCTTGATTTTGTAAAGATATACTTATCTCAAAATCAGCTTTTCATTCAGTTTTATTTTGAGACTGTAACCATATGTGAATGAAGGTTGTTACCTGACTTTGTTTGAAGAAAGTGCAGCTAAAGTTGTGAAGGATTGAAAGCAATGTTCTGAGAATGTCTAGTACGTTGTTTCCACTGGAGGACAGTCTGCACAGTGTTGTTTATATGTATTTATATACATGTGGACAAAATACCATTAGGGGAATGGGATAATGGTTCTGGCAGTAGAAGAGACCTGTATTAACATACAGCTGGGAGCATGTCTCCTTGTAAAATAAAAACCTAAATGGCTGACCTAAAAGCCTGTAAAGGAAACCTTCCATGTATAAATTAAGTGATTTTCTTTCATATATCAGAGCTTTTGTATCTCTCCAGTGCTGCTGTGCTGTCTCACAAAGTTTTGCCTAGTAACGGTGGCTCTGAGTATTAGAAAAGCTCTTGCTGATCTGTTTCACAGCAGTGGAGAAAGCAGCAGGACTGGCAAGACTTTACATTCACAGAACCTGGGACACTGTGGACAGCAGCAGAGGCATCTATAGGGAGGATATAAATAGCACAGACAACTAATACTGAGCTATTGGGTGCCATCAAAGATGAAGAGCAAGGGGGAAGAACTGCAACTCTGGGAATATATTCCCCTCACACCTACTCAGGATGGAAGATCCTGAGTAGGTGTGAGGGGAATATATTCCCAGAGCTAAATCCCACACGCTGAAACTGCTCCTGTTTCATGTGGGAAGACTGAGGATGGTATATCAGGTGACTATGGTCAGAGATTAGGATATGAAGGCCATGGTAAAAGTAATTGCCTGGGACCCGTGATCCATAGAGCGATATGACTACCTGTAGAGGAAGAGACTTCATTGAGGAGCTTCTTGGATGTGTGCTCTATTCTAGTTATATAGAAGGCAAAGTAAAAAGGACCATGAAGTAGAAAAGGGATTTTCTAGGGAGAACCAAGAGAAGGAAATGAGAACTGAGTCTTAATTTCCCACACCAATGCAAATTCATCTGGATGGCTTTCAGTTTTCCAAGTTCCATGTTGACGCACCATTTTCCTGGTGAATGGTCACCACAAAGTACCTCTCAAGACTTATAAAAGAAACTATCTCCTTTTCATTCTGTTTTTCTTAAAATAATTTCTTAAGATATCTTTCTTAAAGCAGTCAGTTTGCCCTGAAAAATCCATTTTCAGCTGCTTACTCTCCAGGGACACCCAAACAATCTCTATTGCATCTTGCTTTCTTTTATGAAAACAAAAAAATCCTGGTTGTGTTTCATCATAGCTTGGTTTTCACAGCTATTTAGTCTCTAGCTTCAGTTCTGTTCTCCATCAGTTCCTCTTTGAAGAGCTGAGGAAGTTCTTTCTATGGTAAGAACAGAACAGTTTTGCTATCTTTAGTCCATTTCTTCCTTGCTGTTTCTACATTAAACCACACAAAGGAAACAAAGCTGATCCAAGTAATTTGGATATGTTGTTGTTTTTTTCTGAACTGCTTTTTAAAGAGCTCTTTAAAGAGAAATGTTTCTTCATTCAGGAATCTCTTTCTCTCTGCTTTAGCTAGTACTATTTAGTTCCTCTGTTTTTAAAATTTGAAAGTAATTTATCAAAATCTTCTTAAGATCCTTGTTTGTTTTGAAGGTGCAAAGTCATCCCCCTCCTTTACTTTTAAGAGATACTGAGAAGTGATGTTCATTGCTCCACGTTCTTCTTAAGTCTTTTTTAGAAGATCACTACCAGACTGTTTCTGCTTGTATCATTGGACAGCCCAGTTTCTGCTTCAAAGATCTGTAAGTGGTTAGAGCTGAAGGTTTTAATTTTATTAATAAAATACGCTCATCTCATACTTCAGGTACAAAATATCCCCATGGCAAGCTTGAAACTGTCAAGGACAACCAAAGTAGGTACTTGCCTCTGATGATGACATTGGTCCAAAGCACCTATTTACAAAAGCAAACAGACTTTGCTTGCCCTTGGGCCATGGTTTGAGGAACTGGGAGACAAGAATGCTTTAGGTTAGAGGAGAGGTGTGGTGATGTACCTAATGGTTAGCAGGAGATAAGTGCCTACCAGTCACTGAGCTTTCTAGAAGAGAAAAGATCGGCATTTTATTCTTCTAGGTTTTGTTAGGCCTCATGTTATAGGACTCCTGCTTTATAAGGCAGACTTGTCTCCTTACTTTCTTCTGCTGTGAACTGTGGATTGAGCAGGTTGGCTGGCTGTTGAGTACAGTTCCCTACTCCTGTAGAAAACATAGTGAAAGGTTCAAGTTTTTGAAGGATTTGTGGAGTGGCTGTTCCTCGCGTCATAGTTTTTGCAACAATCTTGTACCTACCCAAGCATCGTAGCGAATCTTTGCGGGTATGAACTGAGCTCTTCAGTGGCATCTCTTCATGAGTTTTCATCTGACCAGTTCTGGTCTCTCAGATGAGTCTTGTTTCTTTCAGTTTATTATTGTTTACCTTGGTCAACAACAAGACCTCTTTAACAGTTTTCTTGCAGGCATTTCATTTTCTTTTCCTAATTTTACTGTGGAGAGCTGGCTTTTGTCAAGCCAGACGGTGTACCTCTGACATGGCTAGGACTTACCTGTTTTACAGAATTATATGACTTGAAGTGCTCCTCTCAGACCATTTCTGCCTTTGCTACAGATTGTGCTCTGTTCATAACTGGCTTACAACAGTGGTAAAGAAAGTTCATCTATAAGTGTAGCTAACAGCATAATGTGTGTGATAGCAGTTTGACCCATCTACATCTACACAATGGAACTGTGGGAATCTTGGCTAATTTAATTCTCAATTTAAAAAAATATTTTATTATTTAATAGTTATTGCTTAGCTACCCTTGACTTTAATATGAGTACTTCAGTGGCTGAAATTGTTGTCACCTGTGTCACTGGGGAGCTAGTTAGGTTGGGTTGATGTCTGCAAGTGCTTGCCATGAAACATGACATTGGTGATGAGTTCATATAGTATTTAGTTAATTTTAAGGAAGATGTATAGAAGTGATGCGTATGATCTCTTGAA
Organism: Vidua macroura; assembly: GCF_024509145.1. Taxonomy (NCBI): domain Eukaryota; kingdom Metazoa; phylum Chordata; class Aves; order Passeriformes; family Viduidae; genus Vidua; species Vidua macroura. The sequence goes on along the minus strand of NC_071572.1, from coordinate 74,835,247 downwards.
GTGTCCATGTGCTCAAGCAAGTAAGTAAATAGACTGTGAAATCATTAGCAGTGTTTCATTGTCTTACTTGATACAGTGAAGAAGGCAAAGGGAAAACATTAGTTTAAAAATCAACAACAATGGAATGATGGAAACATTTCCATTGAACAAGTTTGGTGAATAATCCCAATTAAATAAATACTTAGTCTGCAATTCTTTTTTTGTTTGCAGCTGCAGTAATATTGATGGGCTTTTAAACAGTGGAGATGGTACTGTTCCATGTCTTTCCTCATGTGGTTGAAGGAGATCCTAGTCTCACTTTGCTAACTGTAGCACCCTTTTAACACTGGGGTGATGCTGTTACAGGCTTGAAAGCTCCAGTATGATAGAGTGGGCTGCTTTGTGTTGTGTGGTTTTGACTTCAGCAGTTGTCCTAGAAGCAAAGGACTCTTTGTACTAGAAGCAAAGGTGACATCAATCAGAAAGCAAGGCTACTGGAGAAGAGTTTATCAGGAAGGGTCTAGCTTAATTTCTAGTTTGGCTGCTGTAAGCAGGTCATCATGACTCATGGTGATAATGGGGGATGGGGGACCAAAATGCCAGGGGGTAGAAGCACTGGATTTTTTTACTAGTATTTCTGATTTCATAGACACACAGCTTTTGCTTTTCCCTGTGATCTCCGTTTTCCCTTCAGTTTCTGTAAGTCTGTTTTAATATTTTGCCTACTGCCATTATTTAAACTTGAGTCCAGATCAAATCAGTATATTATGCCCTGGAGACCAGTGTTAAGATTTACTACTTTTGTTCAGAAGCAGGTGGAATTTGATATATCTTTTCCTGTTTGTTTTTAAATCTCTCTGCTTCTTTCCTTTCTGTCTTCCTAAGCTAATTATGTTTGTGGTGGGAAGGGGGTCCAGAAGACAAATAAATTCATTTTGTTCTTCTTCTTCTTTCCAGGTTTGGCCTGTGACTTTTTCCTTGGTGTTCATCCAGTTACCCCAGTAAGTAAGATCTTGGTGAAGGATTCTTGGAGTCATTAAGCCTTATCTTTAAAACTGCTTACATTGACATTAAGGGAAGACGAGTTGGTCTAACCCTGAGCCCTTACAAAACCTTTTTGTAATGTATTATTTTCTTGCTACAAATGCTGAGAGAGTCCAGAGTAACATGGTTGTTGTTGGGATCGTGTCCAAGTGCTGCTATAAGTACTGAAGGAAATGTAACAGAAGAGGACAATAATCCTGTTCATTATATGTGAATATTCCTCTTCCTCTGTTTCCTTACCTGTGACATTTGTAGGGAAAGGAAGCAGGGAAGAACGAAACAAGGTTCCTACTGAGAGCTCTTCCATTAGTCCACATAAGTTGTATCCTTTTGTGCAAGGGTCTATAAACAGGCTTAGAAAAACAGACTCATTCTGGAGGAACTCATTCAGGGCTACCCTGGGGTTAGGTGTCTTACTACAGCTGCAGGCCCATTGCTTTGTGTTTTTACATTCCTGATGTTCTTCAGGGATTTAGCCTTGGCTAGGAGCAAGTGGCACTGCTTACCTTTCATTAAGTTTCTGACACAGTAGAAGAAGCAACTTCTGCTCCTTTAGGGAAAGCAAGGTGATCCACCTTTCTGCTGAATGCCATGTGTTCTGCCAAAGGCTTCATGGACTGCAGTTTGATAAATCCAAGCAGTGAGAGCAACAGAGAGCTAATAGTCCACTCTTGTACTTGGCTTGCCAAGAACTGTTTCATACTTCTGTGCTGCTGTGTAAAACTTGTCATGACAGCTGCAGGCAAAGAACATCTACTGTTGTACATTTTGGGATGAGTGATGAGAGATTATGGTCTATGAAGGGAAAGAATCTCCTTGCAACTGGGAAAAGCTAAGAACATGTTAGGTGAGGCTATGAAAAAGGAATGCTGGTGCTTTCCTATAGTCTTGTGTAAATCATCATTAGAGGTGATGCTGCTCAATGGCTCAGTCTTGGGGATACAGCAAAGATGCATTGATTTAGGGATACTGTTTATTTAAGAGAGGACTGGGAAATATCCTGAGAGGGTTTTCAATGTCAAGGCAATAGTTCTGTTGTCTAACTGCTGTGGAAAATTTCACTTCTAGGACTTGTGTGTTTCCAAGAGAAAAATCAGTAATAGGAGGTATACAACTAGCTTAAAATCTGTACATTTGATGTTGGACATGGTTGTGGTTTAACCCCAGCCAACAGCCAAGCCCCACACAGCTGCTCGCTCACTCCCCCACCAATGGGACTGGGGAGAGAACTGGAAGGGTAAAAGCTGGAAAACTCATGGGTTAAGCCACAAGCACAAGCAAAGCAAGGAATTAAATCATTGCTTCCTGTGGGCAGGCAGGTGTTCAGCCACCTCCAGGAGAGCAGGGCCCATCACATGTAATGGTGACTTGGGAAGACAAAAGCCATCTCTCCAATCTTCCTCCCTTTCTCCTTCTTCCCTCACTTGATATGCTGAGCATGATGCTATATGATATGAAATATCACTTTGGTCAGTTGGGGTCAGCTGTCCCAGCTGTGTCTCTTCCCAATTTCCCACATACTTCCAGTTTCCTCGCCGTGGCAATACAAGAAGCAGAAAAGGCCTTGGCTCTGCGTAAGCCCTCCTCACCACCACCAAAACCATCTCTATATTATCAACCCTCTGTTCAGCACAAATCTAAAACTCAGCCCCATACCAGCCACTGTGAAGAAAACTAACCTCAAAACCCCAAACCAGCACGGATGTGAATAGCTTCCTGATATTTCTGTTGCAAGACAAAGAATAAAAAGATAGGTGAGGAGTGTTAGGCATCAACACAGGTAACATCTGTATTTTGTAGTAGATGAGACACAATATTACAGTATGTAAGATAAAGGACCTATGAAATTTCATGCTGTAGAATTTAAGATTGTTATAAAGAGTCTTTTCTTGGTCATAAAAAGTCTCTCCATAAGGCTGCTGTGTGTTTGCATCTTGCAATGATTTTTCTGATTACCTTTTGCATGTGTGCCACACTCTGAATCACACAGAATGGTGGTTTCTTGATTACTGTGTCCTAGGAGAGCTGGGTGATTGAGTGCACTAGGGAAAAGATAGTTGGAGAAGATTGAAATGGTTGTTACTTGTTCCAGGAGTTTTCTTTCTGTTCATTCTAATGCCTCTTGAAATGATGGCTGTATTGTGAGCTCTTTCATCTTGTTTCCACACCTTTAAAATTTGATACTGCAGAAATTAATGTAACATCATCTATAATGTTTAAGCTACCTCATGTTATGAAAGTGAGAATTCCCACAGCAGCCTTAACTCTGTCCCCAGAAGAGAAAGCAAATCAAGTGAGTGTCTTAAGTTACACCATTGTGTAGCACTGGGCACTAAGATGTACAGTTTGGCAAATATTTACATATCAGATCTGGTCCAAGTCCATGGCAGTAATGAAATATCATGTGTTAATTATGCTTAATGATCATATTACACTGGTAAATGGGAATAGGATTGATTCCCAGAATGCTGATCTGTGATTCACATCATCAAGGAGTACAAAAGAATCCACATCCCTTAGAGAGGGAAGATAAATAGGATATTTCAAACATTTTTCTTGCATGCATGGTAATATGCAATTTTCCCCCTTTCCATTATGTTTCTAAAATCTGTTTCACAGCAAATGGAAAAATTAGTATCCCATCTCTAATGGAGGTTTAGAAATTGCCCCACTTTCTTTGCTTATCTTCTTTGCTTATCTTCTTGCCCCACTTCCCCTTGCTTATCAGTGTCAATGACTGGATTTCAGATACCCTTTTGTATTGGGGATTTTCCTTTCAAACTGGTTCGTTTCTGTGGAGAAGATAGGACTTGAACATGCTGAGCAGAATGGGAAACATGCTTTTTGCTTTCTGTGAAATGTATATTAAAAAGCTTGCCAGACTTGAATTTCTAGAATGAACAACAAATTGTTGTTAAAATAAAGTGATTGAATGTCTTGCTGATGTGTGGTTTTGAAGTTGAGTGAAATGCTGCTACTCGTCATTCAAAATTAAATAGAGTGTATTACAAAAGCTATTGTAGGAAACTGCTCAGTAGTGAACTTAGACCCAGAGTGAATAGTGAAGACAATCTTCAGCTGTATCTTAAAACTAGCACATACTGTGAGGATTTTTAAATGTCTGGAAAACACGGATGTGTAATGAAATCAAAAAGGGTGTGTGAGATGCTTTGTGATGGCTTGTTTTTGGCAGGCAGCCATTCTAGAGAAGATGGACATTTTAACATGTAGGATGTATTGAATAACTGGTTTTAAAAGTTAAAGGTGCTATTGTATGGGAACAAGTTGTCACTGAGCCTTACCCATGTGGTGGACTGTGAGGCCTTCTAGGGTGATCCTGGGTACCTCATTGGGGCAGGACTATTCTTTGTTTGTGTGGTGTGTTTTGGACTGTGAGCAGGGTCATGGCTTTCAAGGTCTTCATACTGTGCCCAGTAGAGCGAGGCACAGAGGGGAGGACCTGGGACCTACTGAACAAATACAGGCTGTAAAATTTAATCCAAATGAGATCAGGCAATGAAGGTGAGAAAGAGAAGTATGAGAAGAGGTTTTGTTAACTTATATTGGCTGTCTTACAGTCATAGCAATAACTTGATGACCCTGTTGTGCCAAAGGCACATATTTGTAAACTGTGTGAAACGTGCTCAGATGTTCCACAGTTGGCCAACACGTTGTTCATGTCTGATATGAATGACTACTTGGCTCATTCTGTTCTTTGTCATAAGAGTACTGGCTCAACCTGTTCTTTGTCATAAGAAGAGCTTGTCTAATTAAATGGATAATGTTAGACCACATCTTCAGGAACATTATTAGAAGTTCTGCTAAGGTAGCCTGAGGAAAAGAAAGTTGCTGTGGGCAGTGGCCTTGGGATTGGCATTTGGCCAGATCACGGTAGTTTAATTTTCAGAGTCTCAGTTTTAAGCTGGATTCTGAGGCCTTGAGGCAAAATTGTAAATGATCCTGTCCTGTAAGTTACTAAGTAATACGATACAGCTAAACTTTAATGTACCATAAAGTTAAATCTCCATGTATGGAGCACCCCACTGGCAAAAGATAAATTAGTTATGGGGAAAGGAAAATTATTTGTCCCAGAGATACTGTTAGTTAATCACTGGTTCTTCTCAGGTTGCTTGAACCTGGAGTATTTGTCCCCATGATTAATTAACATGTTTTATTATTACTTCTGCTCCCTTGGAATATCAGATTTGTGACACTTTACCATGTGTGGATTTTTATTTAAGTTTTTTAATATGGAGAAAGATTTTCACTTGAGTATTTAGTCACACATATAACCAAATCTCCTTATGAATGATGGGGTGAGGCTGTCTCTTACTTGTTTGTCATGTGAGAGAAGGCATGGAGGAATGTGTTGGAGCACAATTTTCTGCTCTTAGTTAGCTTGTTGTCCTTATTGCTAGGCTCCCACAGAGCAGTTCTTGGGCATTGCAGCCCCTGAAAGAAACTGTGGGGTCCATGGTACCAGGGTTTGTGGTACCTGTTTTATTGCATGCAGTGTGTTGTCTGCTTCTCTGTGATGGAATAAAAAAGTCTCATTTTAAATAGTGCAATGTACGTGTTCCTGAGGTAGCCTATTGGACAGCTGTGAACTAAACTAAATTTTCTTAAAGCAGTAATTTTAATTTTTACTATTATCAGACCTTAAGCATTTTCTGGAGGGTCTCTGTATACTCAGTTCTAATCCACTTTGATTTCGGATTTATTGTCTGCTATATTTAAATTGTTGACCCAGCTATTCATTTCTGCTTAGTGTATATCACACTCACGCAGCTGAGCTTCAGAGGGGCTGTGAACAGTTAGGTTTTTTTGTCTTTAGGAAGCTCAAGGAACTGATCTTAGCACAGTAGCAAAGCTTTGATTGTCAGTGGATTCTTTCTTGCTTTTTCTTCTCTTGCATAAAATTATTGCTCTTGTAATCCCTGAATGGTTTTTTTCAGTGTAGGAGAGAAATCTGGGGCTTCATGTGGGCATAGGTGGGAATTTTAGGAGCTGCATTACTTTCCTTGCTAGTAGCCCTGGAATCCTCCCCATCATTTACAAAGGAATACTGCTGTCACTCAGCAGAAGCATTTGTAGTATCACAGAGGTTAGAGATGCCACTTAGGAAAAAACATTACGCTTTTCAGCCAGCCCTCTGCAGAGCCAATATCAAATTTCTCCCTATTAATGTGTTTCTTGGCACTTTGGTTCAGTTGCTGCAGATTTTCCAGCAGCTGAGTGCCCCTTAGGCAGGTAGGTTTCCCCCTAGCAGAGCCATAGAAGTGTATTCCTAATACACTTGATCCTATTTTTGCAGTGTATCATTATCGATTGTAGAAGTCATTGCCCAGGTTTTTTCCAAGCCCATTTTCCAAGCCAAGTTCAGTGTTTTTGAAAAAAAAGTTGGGGATCTATGTAGGTGTCAACAATAACTGTTAATCCTGTTTTTTTCCTTTTTGTCAAACTAATTAATCACTCTCCTGCTTTGTGTTCCTGCCATGGCAGTACTGAGGGGCTGTCAGCTCGTGCTCAGCCCTGTGCTGTTCCTGACTGAACTGTGCTACTCAGCTGCTTTATCTTTGCCATCCTGCCAGTTCCCTCTCTGCCTGCCTCTGTATTGCCCTCAGGCTGACATGGAGATTAATTGACCTAGTATCATAGGATGGTTCCTCTTTTGAAGTCCTCTCTCCAGAAATGTTTAAGGAAAAAGGGTGAGTTTGGAAACAGCTAGTCGGCTAGCTAGGATTTGGTGTGCAACATCTGAGGACAGCTAACACAAAGCAGCATTATTAATGGGAAAACTATGGCATAAATGCACTATTGCTATACAGAGCACAAGATATGAGAGATGGAAAGCCTATTGTATTTCCTCAGTTTGCCCTCAGTAGTGGGTTTCAGAGGCTCATGCACAGATCTCATTGTTATAAATACATATTATAATATTGGCATTTTGCAAATACTAAAATGGATGCTATATGTATAATGGTAAGGAAACTTTGCTATAAAGATACAGTTTTTATTTCTGCTATTAACTAAACTTAGACATTGTAGTGAAATAGCTGATATAGTTACACTCGTGGTAATTGAGCTGCCTGCTTGGTTGGATAATACCCAGTGAAAGTATGATGAAAACCCCTGCTACTGATATACCAACTATCAGCACCTGCCTTCTGTAGAAAGTACAGACCAAAGCCCAAGCTGGAGGTGATAATAAAAACAGAATAGCCATTTTTGTTATCACAGACAAGAAATGTGCATGCTCTAAAAAGGCGGACCCGAGGAGAAGCCATGTAAACTAGTTTGGAGAAAAGTTTAAATATGCACAATTGTTTATGAATATGCAATAGGCTGATGCAATAAAAAAGGTGTGTAAAGGGTGTCTCTGAAATAGCAGGTGTGCTCTTGGCTGAATGCCAAGCACCTGGCCGTTAACTTTGCTTTATTTTTGTATCCTATTGTCCTTTATTAAACTTGTAAATTTTACCAGGAGAATGAACCTCGTTTTTCACATCCTGAAGTAACTAATCAGGAAACTATGTCTTCTAAATGTTCTGCATCAAGCAAATCGCAGAACCTTACCTGATTCAATTATTTGATTGAATTGAGAGTGGATACAACCTATTTGGGGCTTGATAAGGTATTCAGTAACAATGCCAGGCAGCAAAGTCAGATGGAAATTGAAAGATGCACAAACCAACAAGAGCCTGTCACATGGACTGGGAGGAGGTGAAGCAGCAAGTGAAGTGGCCTATTTGATGCTAGGCAAGATGGGTAAAATTTGAACTCAGGGTTGCTAGCATTTGGCCCATCTTTGTGTGTTTATTTTTGCTTTCTGTTCCAGGGGAGCATATTAGGTCAGGCTTGACTTTACATTGCTAGCAGTGCTGAGAGTGACAGGAGATGCTGTGGGCATGGAGAGTGAGCCATGCATGACTAAGAACAGAAATGGAATTCAGTGCCTGTGACTCTGAGCAGGACAGATAACACAGATTTGTGTGGAGCAGTTGCAAAAGCACAGACTCTTCCTTACAGAAAAAATATTATAAAAAATTAGTTCGAATTTGGGAAGAAAGTTAGCTTAAAGCACAATCAGGCTTTTGCAAAGGGCTCTGTCTCTGAAATGAATGTTTACACACAGAGTGTTGACACTGTAGTTATTTTGGATTGTTCCCAGCCTAAACAAGCTGAAAGATGATGGATTTGTCACATAAAACTGCTGAAAATAGATATGTTAATACCAATTACTCAGCAGAACTTGTATCGTGATGAGTATATTTTTGTAATCTTTTGAAAGCATTCATGCAATTTAAGGCGAAAACAGAAAACTAGGTAGTTTTGGATGTCATGGTTTGATTTTAAAATGTGTTTTCTTTTTTAAAAGCATATTTTTAAAAATATAGTGGCTACAATTAGTTGACCTTATCTCCAGGGATTTATTTTTAGCCTAAATAGTGTTTATGTGTCTAATTTGTGTTTAAGTGTTGTATGCTTCGTTGACAGCATTGCCTGCTTGTTTCTTACGTGCTTTGTGCATATCAGAAAGAATATAGAAACAGTCAGGAAGAACTTACTGAAGACTGTGTGTTATGATGCGTATTTTTTGTTCACTGTGTCAGGAAAATCCACAAACGCCAGAGGTTTATGTCCAAGAAGGAGACAGAAGAGTCCTTCAGCTTTATTTGAATTAAGGGGGAGAGTCCACTGGGGCACACACCCGCAGGGTTTTCTCTCTCCACGTTTCGGAGGGCGCAGCCTCCCTTGATCCTAAACTCCCGGCCGCGCGTTTCCCCCTTCCTTTCCCCATTGCCGAGGCATTAGGAAGGTTCAGCCTTCCCGAGCCACCTACCACATCCTGCCCCCTTGAACCTACTGTTCTACCCCAAAGCTCAGAATTTCAGGCTTGTGCAGACCCGTGTCTGTTTCAGGAGCCAAGGTGTCAGGGCTCTGCAACAAACCTGCTGCCCTCAATCAGTAGAGACATTCAGACCCGCTTCAGAGATGTTAAGAGACCCATACCTTCACCCATCAAACTGTGTAAAGACATGAGCTTTCCTCTTGACTGTTTTGATGTTAAAATTTTTAATGGTTGCTGTGCAATTTCAGCTTAAGGCCTTGTGAACAGTGTTACTAGAAATATGCATCCAAGAGCTGACTTTTGTCTTGGGGCCTCACACAGAAGTGTCAAGTGTGCTCTTTGTCCAGCCACGCCTTGCTGCTGTTTGGATTATTCCAGAGGCATGCAAGATGGGAGGAGGAGTCCAGAAGTGAACTGAAAATTAATAATTTGCAGTTTTGTATAAGTAAATCAGCATGCTATTAAAACTGGTATTCTTCCTTGTGTTTTATAATAATAACTTTGGTACATAATTAAAAAAAAAAAAGTGAGAATCTCTGGAAAGCTAGTGAGTATGTCTGTATAAGAGTACTAATTTTTACCTTTTGCATTTACTGACATTTGTATATATCTGGCTTTCAAAGCTGACAACTGAAATAAAAATGTTGTCTCAAGGACAACATTGACCTTTGTTAAGGTTTTTTTCTTGTCACAATTGTTTAATGCTTTAATCTTCAGTCTGCTTGGGTGTTTTTCTTTTTTTTTTTTCTTTTTTTTTTTCTGGAGTAGGGGGGTGGCTATTTGGTTTGGGTTTTGTTTTGGTTTTTTGTCATTTGTTTTTGCTTTAAAGCTGCTCATAGTGCACCTTTTATTTATTGGTGTGATATGGTATGCAGTGAAGACTGAAGCTGGCAAAGAGCTGGTGCCAGGGAATGTACTTTTTTACTGTTTCCTGCTTTTGTATTTTCATGCGAGTGCTTCCTTTGATAGTAGCCCAGAACAATACATAGCCTAAACTCTAATTTTTTTATTTTAACAATTGTTACTTGTTCAGGAACAGTGCTTTACAGTTGGCTAGTACCAGTCATCCACAACTGGTGGATGAGGGTGCAGTTGAGGGAACCCAGCCAAGCTCAGACAAATTCCTGTTTGTTAAAGCATCCTGAGATACCCAACTTGAAATGTATTATATGAGGCTGATGACCTTTGATGAATGAGAAGATGTAGCAGAATGTGGAAAGAATTGAAGTCATTTGGGCATGGAAATTTTCTCTTTTAAGGGAGGATGTGTAACGAGAGAGAAAAAGACTAATCTTCAGCATTTGTATAGATTAAAATAATGTAGTGACTTTGTCTGCTTTTGGGTCTCTGCACTCAGATTAAATGAAGCTGCAGATCTGTTTATAATATCTGCTAATTCACCTTAGGCTTGTCTATTTATCATAATTCCATGGATACCTAACTGGAACAAATATATAAAATACTTAAAATTGAAAATATATAGTATTATTATGCATGCCATCTATCTTTTAATTTAGTAGTCTCCAAAGATTCTTAAAAGAAAGGGGAGGTTCACTGAAATGCAAAGATGGTAAAACCAAGAAAATAGGGTAATTCTTTTCATATATTATCATATCCTTATTATAGGTTATTATTATAGAAGTCATCATCAGGGTTGATGGTGGGGCTGTGTGTTTAGTGCATTTAAAACAGTTTGAGGTTATAGTTAGGTAGTAAATACAAAATATAATATGCAAGAATTCCTAATTGACGTGGGATATTAAAACTTGATTTCAGCTCTTAAGTCTATTTTGCACCTATGAAGTTCAACTCGGGATTTTCAAGTATGAGCCATTTTTTCTTTTTACTGACTGCTGTGAGGTTCTTGTCCTGTTTGAGGACAGCACTGGGTGTTTCAAGGCTGCACATGATGTAATCTATTCTTCAGTGCAGCACCCTCAGACTTTGTGCTGTAGTGCATCTGCTCTGATCTGACCATGGTGTCCACAAACAGGAAATTTGTGGGCACCGGTGAACTTGTGGTACTGTAGGAGCACAGCTCATGACTGGGTCAGCATGTCATGGGAAGGTGGTCACATCTGATCAGAGGCATGCTTATTAGTCAGCAAAAATGGAGGCATTTTCCTCCTGTTTCAGTGCCTTCTGTGGTGAAAACAGAGTGTATTTTATGTGAGTGTCAGGAAAGAGAGAGAAAAGAAATAGGCTGCAGGCCCCTGGGGAATTTTTCTGCCCACAGCTGTAGGACAGTTAACAAAGATGATGGGAAATTGGGTTAGATGAGTTGTTGTGCAAAAGTGGATGGATGCCAGACTAGATGCTGTATTAACTCAGAGATTCCCAAAGGATGGCCCATGTGCTAGTTGTGGTATCTGAGCATGCCCAAGCAGCAGAATTGTATTACCATGCTGAGAATGTTCATAGAGCAGCAGCACTGCCATAAAAGTATGTAGCTGACCAAAGTGATTTTGAAAGTTCTGTCCTTGATGAGCTCTGGTCAACTTCAGAGACCTTGACATTCCTATAAAATATTTATAAATATCATTCTATGTTTTAAAACTGTATTTGTCTTTGTCTGTCTAAAGATCTCACTGGGCTTCAGAAATCCAGTGTGCTTACTGTGATGTAATGCCTTCTGCTGAAACTGGTGTGAAAAGCACTGAATTTTTTGACAGATTTCACAAAACTGCTCAACAAAAGTAGCTGTGTAATGTGGGTGACTGTATCTGTATGTGTAACTGAGAGTCATGGGAACAACTTGAAGCCAAGTATTACATCAGACTCTGCATTCCAGGCAGTGATTTGGTTTGGCCCTGCTGGATTATTGCTGCTCTGAGTTTGTGTCAGCAAGTTTACTCATGACTGACATAAATTTTAAGTCCAGATTAATGGTATTAAGTGTAGGCCCCATTGTTGACTATCGTGATCAGGTACTTGACGCTACAACTGTCAACCTTCATGCCAATGGTGGTTCTTATGGAGCAGGCATGGTAAGGACAATGCCACTACAGATGCGATATGCAGGCCAGGGGTCACCATCTGTGTCATGGAAACTTTCCAAGGGCTTGCTTCTAGCCTGGTTAAAAGCCTGTGTCTATATGACCTTGTGCATCTTGGTACCCATATCAGTATGTTTGTACTGAGGGAGGCGTATGGAGGGAGTGGGGACACTGTTCTAAATCTTCTTGAAACAAATGCTGCTAACTAAGCAGATAAGCTGTGGGTGGAGCAGCTCAAACATTCCTCCATACTGTAAACATATGCCAGCACTCCTTGTGCATTGTATGGTGCAGGAAGCTCTAGGATAGGTATATGTCAGATGTTAAAGCTGTTTCAAAAATCGTTTTATAATGGTTTATAAGGTGATGTCACTTGTAGACTCATTCAGGTTGGAAAGGACCTCCAGGGGTCATCTAGTCCAGCTCCTACTTAAAGCAAAATCAATGCTGACTTCAGACTAGGTTGCACGGACATTGTCAAGATGGTTCTTGAAAATCTACATGAACATAGATTCCACAGTCTCTCAGATACCTGTTCCAATACTTCAAAGCAGTGATTGTTTAAATGTCCTTTGGCAATTTCACTTGTCTCTTGTTCTCCTACCACATACTTTTATAAAAAGCCTTGCCCGTGTTCTTGGTAACCCTCTCTTGGGAATTGAGAGTCTCTTACTGTGTTCCTCCAAAGCCTTCATAAGTTAAGCAAGCCCATTTTTATCAGCCTTTCCTCACAGGCCCAGAGGTCTAATTCCCTGAGAACTTGGTGACCTTTGGCAGGACTTGCTCAGGTTTCTCATGGAATAGGTTGGGTTGGAATGGACCTTTTAAAGGCCATCTAATCCAGCCCCCTGCAATGAGCAGGGACATCTTCAACCAGACCAGGTTGCTCAGAACCTCATCCAACCTCGCTTGAATGTTTCCAAGGATGGGGCACCTATCACTTCTCTGGGCAACCTGTGCCAGTGTTTTATCACCATCATTGTAAAAAACCTCTTTCATCTAATCTAAGTTGATTCTCCTTCAATTTGAAGCCTGCCCTCTTTGTCCTATTTGCATACCCTTTTAAGATGTCTCTGTCCAGCTTTCAGACCCCCTTTAGGTATTGGAATGTGCTGTAAGGTCTTCCTGGAGCCTTCTCCAGGCAGAACAGCCCCAGCTTTCAGCATGTCTTCATCAGAGAGGAGCTCCAGCCCTCTGATCATCTTCATGTGCCTCCTCGGGCCTCACTCCAACAGTTCCACAGCCTTGATCAACACTTTCTTTTACTGGAGGCTCAGAACTGGGTTTAGTACAGTGTTGAGTAAAGGAAAACAATCACTTCTGTTATCTACTGTGTATTGTCTTGTGGATACAGTACAGTAAGCTTTTAGCCTTCATTGCAATTCCGAATCCTGTTTAGCCCTGTCTCCACTGGTACCCACAAATCCTTTTAAGCAGGGGTCCTTTCCTGGCAGCCTCTTTCTCTGGCCTGTCTCGGTTCCTCAAAATGGTAGCTTTGCCCTGGAGCTTATTGTCTGCATCCCCTAGTTTGCTGTCATCTGCAAGCCTGATGAGAGTAGACTGTGTCACCTTCTCCAGGACACTGATAAAGGTGTTAAACAGGACAAGCCTCCAGACAGACCCATGTAATACTCTCCTCATTGCTGGCCCCCAGCATAGATTATGACACTTCAACCACTGTTCTTCGAGCCCAACCTTCCAGGCAGTTGTTTACCTGTCTAGTTGCCCACCAATCCAGACTGTCAAAAGGCTTGCTGAGGTAAATTGCATCCACTGCTCTGCCATTGTCCACAAATCCATTTGGTCAGGCATTATTTGTCACTGGCTGACCTGTGTTGACTGGTCCCATTCATCCACAACATGTGCGTATGCACAGGAATGTGTTCCACGAATACCTGGTTCATACTCCAGTTCATGCTGACCCTCTGGAAAACAGCTCTGTCTGGTTGATGCCAAGCTGACCATGAGCCAGCAGTACACACAACTTAAAACTTCCCTTATCTATTAGAACATTTCTGTCTTTCTTTCATTTCTTCTATCAGTACCTAATTTTTTTTTAGAAGTTTCACTTTTTGTTATATGAACTTTGTTTTGTTACTGGTGCTCAAGATTTCATTTAATTTGCTGATAAAGAACCCTCCAGAGAAGGTTTCCCTCTGAGCTTTCCTTTTTCTGCATGCTAATTAAACTCCAGTTGAAATTTATACTTGGAGCCTGAGGAGGAAAAGGAGAGTTTTTCAGCCATGCTTATATATAAACAGTTTGTTTTAAGTAGAGTGAATTATAAAACCCAGTATTTCTTTAAGTTTAATATTTGCTTATCTTACAACTTGGGTTATGAAAATAGATGATTGATTCTTTTCTCTTTTAAAAATTTAATAATTTAGTTTTTTAGCATTAAGCAGAACTTTTCCTTAAGCTAAAATATAGGGCTGAACCTGAGTAAAAGATCCCCCATAATTTCATGTAATTAGTTGCTGTGGGGCAAAATTGCATGTTACAGGAAAGATTTGAATACCTTAATTTTAAAGACAAAATTGGCCCAGTGGTATTTTAAAAATTACTTTTTAATTTTTAGTTTTGCAGTGGTTAAAAATAAACCATAATGATTAATTTCTTAAGCATCTTTTCAGCCTCACTCTTGGCTTACCCATGCATTCATTTTAACACTAGAGGGCAGCTGAAACACTTCAGTTCTTTCAGAAAACCAGCTTTAGGAGAGCAGCTTGCATTCTTTGTTACCCGAAGAAAGGAGTTTTGTTAGCTGCCTATTATATGACGGGTTTTTTTTGCAATTAATTTGCTTTAATTCTTTCAGGTTTTTTTTAAAACTTTACAATCGAGCTTTTAACTTTCTAGCTTTCTTTGTGCCTCTGTAGATGTATCACACAGTTAAAACTGATCTGCAGTTGAAGAGGGAGAATAGTTTCACATTTTAGTAGCTGTGAAGATACGCTGCTTGTGCTTCCTGTGTGATGGGTATTTTGAACCACCTTGCTTCAGAAACAGAGAGATGCCAGAGATGGGAAAGTGTTAAAGATACCTTCTCTTAATTTTTCTCAAGAAAGTAAAGTTTGACTTACAGCATTTACAATTTATTTCATAGTTTTTGTTGGTATGTAATTTTAAATTAGTTTCCAAAATACTTGAGTTAATATTTTCTTATTCTCTGCTTTGCTTTCAAGCCATCTCTTTTTTTTTGTAGCAGAGCTTCAAATAGCAACTTCTGTCCCTCCAGATGTTAGTCTATCCTCTCAGCAATCAGGAAACAATCCAATATGAAGACTTTAGAAAGGAAAGGTCAAACCAATTAAAAATTACTATTTTCACAGCTCATGTGAAAATTGCCTAAGAAGTTTTTGACTTAAACCTGAAATTGGAAACATTTTTATTTAAAAAGCAGGGTGAAATGTAAGATGTTTTAAGGGTGTATTGTCAGAGATCGGATATAACTCTGTTCTGGCTCTAAAGTAAAAATATATTCTGTCTTGTGAGTTGGTTGTTTTTTGTATATTTTTGGGTTTAATTTCCTCTCTTCCTGTTTTGAATCTTACTACTTACTGCAAGTGTTGAACAACATTTTTCAGCAGCTGAACGATCAAATGTTTATTTGCACTAAAACTTTGAATGGTGTCTGGAACAGTAATAAAATAGTATCATTAAGCTTTTAAGAAAGGAACTCTGTCTCTTAAGAGTTTAATCTCTTACACTTAAAGAGTGTTAGAGATTAAAGCTGACTTTTCTGACTTGGGATCAGATATTTTTTTCCATATTTACAGATGACATGATCTGAGAACTAACCTGTGCCTCTCTTAAGGATATTTTGTACCTTTGCAACTTTGCAGTGACTGTAAGGATACAGTGTTTTCCCTTTCAAGCTAAGTTTCTGGAACTGTGTAGTTACAAGGAAATCTTGTCTGTTTTTGTCAAAAGCTTTTCTTTAGCTTCAGAGATGGAGAGAAGAATTAAAATACTAAAGCAGTAGGCTCAAGCAATAAGATTTAAAAAAAGATATAATTTATAATTTTGAAGGAAAAAAAAAATTGATTTCAGACGGTGGACTGTGTGGTTTGGCTTGTGATGCTGACTCTGGTGCCAAACTACGGGTTGCACTTCTTCAAGGCTTGCGGAGAAAAAGGCCTGAGCTGGGAATAGAACAGCTTTATCTCTTTTTGTTGTGATGTCCTGAAAGTGCTGCAGGTTCTGTGACTCTGCTTGGTTTCTGCCATGATTTCTTTCTTATGTTGCAGGGTGTATCTGTTATCTCTGGACACTTTTGGACATAATACAAACATTCTCACCAGCCTGTACTGACTGATAGGGCAGATTTTGAAAATGATTGATGCTTGCTTAGTTTTTTTATACAGAGTTCTGCAAAGTGCAGGGCTGCTTGGCTTTTGGACAGTGCCAGACAACTGCTGTAGTAAAAGCTGTATTTCTGTAGAAGGGATTAAAACAAATGCAGTAGTAAAACATTTTTCTTTCTGTTACTGTTTCAGGATCACAAGAAGGAGCCAAACTATAGCATTTTTATTTTGTTCCTGGCTGCCAGTCCTGCAAGTTAAGAGATTTTAAGTTGGCTTCACTTATAAAACAAATGAAGGGAAGTTGCCAGGGGCCAAATTTTCTCTCAGTGAGGCTTAGTTGTGGGGTTGTGTGTGGTTATGCCCGAATCTGTCACTGTGCAATCTCATTGTTTGGAGGTGTGGAGAAATTAAATCAACTGTAAATTGTTTTGATGATTTACAATCAAAAGTAAATGTCTGCTCCCTCTCTCTGAACTGCATTGCCTTCAGAGGGCAAAAAGGCCTGATAAACCTTCATTGGCTATTTTTATCATTATATTTAATAGATGAAACTGTGGCTGCATGTTAGGGAATAGACCTGGTGGAAAGACGCTGCTCTTCTGATGACATTTGAGAGCAGATTCTATTTGAGCATGACTGCTTAATAGGACATCCTTCTTTGGATGCGGCTCTCAAAAAAGAAATTGCTTTGTAGTAGACACTCTATATTTTAATATTAAGGTTTTGTATTTAAAGGTCCTAGTAGATAACTAAGCTTTGCTTTGGTATTTTCCCCTTTCTGCTTTCCTATTTTAGATATGAGTGATTGAAAGAATAGCCTTTTTCAGTCGCTTGCTTCATTTTATGCCTGGTTATGCAATGTCCTGGCAGCAGTTACTTTATGCTCTCAGGAGAAATTTCTTACAGAAGTTTAGATTTTGCTCATCCATTACAGCTTCCTCTAGTGTGTGAGAATTTAAAGGAAACAGTATTTTTACAAAAATATAAAGCTTTGATGTTTTTGACATAAAATTATGCTACCGTTCATTGCCATTTACCTCTCCTGCACCATCAACTTTCATTTTGATCTTGTTGTCTGAGCTGTGCTGATCAGCCCACTGCAGACAAAGTAAAACAAATCAAGGTGGTGAAAAAATGATGTGGTAGGACATAACTCTTGTTCTCTTCCACCTTAAATCTCTGTGCAGTGTGAGGGAGATGTTGGGTTATCTTCCTATACTCCACTGCAATCTGTCTGGGTGGGATGAGGACAGTGGAGTGATTTTTCCTCTTTTATGCAATGTGATGTTGCTGGGTATGAGGAAGTCACAGGAGGAAAATAGAAGAATTTTGCTGTATAATCCCACTGCCTTTGAAAGATCAGTTGAGAAATACTCACCCAGTCAAAGAGCTGCAGCAGCCAGTAGGTACTGCTCATTTTCCTGTGCTTCTTTCAGTGTGAAATTAATTGGACTGCTCTCTGCAACAGCATCACTGCATTGGTTTGGCTGGTGGTCTAAATAGCTTAAATTCTCCTTGTAAATTAGTTAAGTCTGTGAGGCACTAATGTAGTGGTCTCTTCCTCCCTGAGGGTAGAAAACTCCTGAGAACAAACATGGAAGCATTAGCAATAACAAAAGCCTCTTCTGTCTTGCTCCAGTTTCTCTTTAGTTTGCTGATGAAGAAGCATCTGGTACAGCTTTTATAGGCCATAAGTCCTGATGCATTGCCAAGTGGCATAATATTATGTTTCATTTTTATAGAGGATTTTGCAGGGCAGAGGGAACAGTGCACAAGAACTTAATTTGTTGCACGATAAGGTCACTCTTTAAGAATGAAGCAAAACTACAAATGTTCTATTTTTGATCAGCTTTGACTTGTGATTAGTTACAGCTTCCCACAACCAATGCTGTCATAACAGTTTTTATTCTGGGTCATAAAGAGTGATTGTAAACTGTATTAAAATAAAAACAACAGAAAAAAAAACCTAAGAAGGAATGTGTTTGCAAGATTTATTTCTGACATCAGTCATACAGTTCATGAATTTCTCACAGATGAGCTCATCATAATCATAAGGGAAATCTTTAGTAGGAATGCTGGTTTCTAAGTCATTCAGATATTACCTATTTCTCAGTGACATTGGGTGCTGTGGATCAGCACATCTGCACTATGCAGCTGTATTCCTAAAGTAATCCCATCACTTCTTCCTTCTGTTTGAAGCTAAACCTGCTTGAAATGTATTTATTCAGTTGCTTAAGTTCTGACTCACATGTCTTCTTACTTGTAGGAGGTACCTTAGACTTCAAGAAATATCTGGGATGGTTTTTAATTCAGTTTTTTTTTTTTTTTTAATAATGGAAGTTGTTTTTAGTGTTTCCTAAAAAGATGGAACTAGAAGCTTTGAGTATAGAAACATTTGAAGATTTATCAAGAGGTAGGTTATTGCATTTTGGCAATACACATAAATTGCATGTTTTTAGAGGAACAGAACAGGATTGGTAGTGGCACGTCTTTTAGTTTTTTCTGGATGTAGAAATTATATTTTATGTTGAAAGAGGCCACAATGTTCTTATATATAAACCTAGAAAAGCATATGTGACAGGGATGGGCAGTGTGTGATTTATGCCCTATTGATTCCTTTAGGGATTTTGTGAATTTCTGGTGACTGCATTGGTTCAAAATGGATTTGAACGTTCTTAACTGGAAATAACTAAAGCAAAATTGGCAAGACTTTGCAAAGCACATCTCCAAGAAAAAGGAACTACAAATGATGACTGTCAGAGAGAAACTACTAAGCGAAATCTTGTGCTCTCAATTACTTCAGTGGTCAAGTGAAATGTCCAGAATATCTGCACAGTAAAGGGATTTGTTAAAAAAGTTTTGCTTGAGAAGCATTTTTTATTTTTTAGGTTTTTGGGGTTTTTTTTGATTGGTTGGTTGATTTTGTTATTAACAGCAATGTGTTTACTGAAAGCCTGTAAGAGCATCTTTTATAGTATAGTTCCTTTATCTGCAAATTAAATGCAGATGAAGGACTGTTTATAAGTCAGTCACCCCTTATCTCCAACCCCTCCTTTTGCTAGAGTTCGGGAAAGGTTGGATGAATAAGAAAGCATGCCAAAATGAATTTGAACTGTGCTGAACTCTCTGTGGACACAGACAAACCAAATCTAGAACCTGTCTTTGAGATGCCCCTCTTCGGTAGTTTAGTTTATCTCCAAAGCCAAGTTGTCAGCAGGGCTCAGTTTCTTGGATAATTCTCTCTTATACTGTTTGGCTGTAATTATTAAAATCAGAACCTTGAATTTTTAAACTTACAAGTACAGACCATTGAAACATGAGCCCAATGTACTGAAGTGGTACCGTGTCCCCTCATAAAAGAGCCTCAGCATTCTGTGCCAGCTCCAGGGCCTGCGCAGCATCACTCCATGTAGGTCACAGCAGTCCAGTTTTGAGGTGACAAGTTCATGCATCACTGTGGCAAGATGCGACTGGGGCAAGCAATGACAGGCAGTGCAGTACAATGAGATGAAAATGAAAAATAGTTCTGTTTGCTGTTACCTCTAGTTGATACATGTTCTTGACAAATTCGTACTTAGCTTTTGCTTAAGTACCTAATATATTGTTCTAATAGCATTCTTACAGAACTGGTTGATCTGAAAATTACTCTGGAGTCAACAGCTTATAAGGAGTTCTAGCTAATGGTGTGGCAAGAATTTAAATGGGGACAGTACCGCTTTATGCTGTATTAATTTTAACTGGACAGGGATGTAGGATTTCAGGAGCCTTGGAAGAAACTTAC
This sequence comes from Vidua macroura, assembly GCF_024509145.1. Classification (NCBI taxonomy): domain Eukaryota; kingdom Metazoa; phylum Chordata; class Aves; order Passeriformes; family Viduidae; genus Vidua; species Vidua macroura. The sequence continues at coordinate 74,815,288 of NC_071572.1, read as the reverse complement.
AAGACAAAATTAAAAAAGAAACAGAATAGAATAGAGTATTTCAGTTGGAAGGGATGTAAAACTATGACCTAGCCGAACTGTCTTAACAGCTTGAGGGCTGACCAAAAGTTAAAGCATGGGCATTTCCCAAATGCTTCTTAAACAGACAGGATGGGGCATTGATCACTTACCCGGGAAGTCTGGGGGTTCCAGTGTCTGACCACCCTCTCAGTAAAGATGTGCTTCCCATTGTCAAGTCTGAGCCTTCCCTTGTGCAGCTTTGAACCATTCCTAGTTTCATTGCCCTCCTCTGGATGCATTCTTCTTCCTTCCCATCCCACTTACATTGTGGTGCCCAGAACTGGTGAGGCCACACCAGCGCCGAGCACAGCGGATGATCCCCCCTCTGCCCGGCTGTGCTCTGTGTTTGATGTCCCCAGGACATGGCTGGCTCCTGCCCTCTGGGCTGCCCGAGCACACTCTGCTGACTGTCACTGAGCTGTCCTCAGCACCCTCAGGTGCAGGGTGCTCTGCAGACAGTCCTGTCGCAGTTTGTACCTGTGCCTGCAGTTACTCCATCCCAGGTGCAGGATCTGGCACTTGTTCTTGAGAAATTTCATGCCAGGGATGATTGCCCAATGATCTAAGCAGATTCCTCTTCAAGGTCTCTTGTCCCTCCAGAGAATCAACAGCACCTCCTGGTTTAGCATCAACAGCATCAACTTACTGATGGTGCATTCCGCTTCTGCATCCAGATCACCGATAAACACATTGCACAGAACTATCCCTAGAATTGAGCCCTGCAAAACACCACTGGTGACCAGTCACCAGCCAGATGTAGCCCCCTTCATTCACTACACTCCTTGGAGCCCTGCCCTGACACATGGGAAAAGCAGTTCTTCACCCAGCACAGTCTAAAGCTGCTCAGGTCACAGATGGAACAACTTGTCCAGGAAGATGCTGTTAGGGATGGTATCCAAAGTCTTATTAAAATCCTGAAAAACCTAAAACACCAAAGATTGGATTAACACCCTACAGTGCTCATGTAGAAGCTATTGAAACTAAACTGTGCTGAGATCTAGACAGAGTCTCTTACAAGCTGTATGTACTTTTTTTTTCTGTCTTTGCGTGCAGATCATAGATTCTCTGAGCCTCTCAGCTGTGTGGCCATTGGATAGGAAGGGAAAATAAATGAGAGCGGAAAAAAACAAGAAAGGACACAAAAGAAAAAGTTAGCTTTTTGTAAGTGCAGTTAGCTTTTAAAGCATAACAGACCCTGTTTTGTGTGGGTTTTCCCCCTCCCTTTCTGTAAAATTGACCACCTACTAAAGAATTAAGATGTGGGACATGCCAGATTGATGGGCATTTAATCAAATCAATGTAATCTTGTATTAGTCTATATGTCTGAGGCTATCAAAAGGAAATCAAAGCAGCTTAATTTTCACAATTTAAAAATTTCTGGTTTTAAAATTTATTTTAACCAGAAATTAGGCTGAATGAATGATTGACTCAACAATCAGTAAATACTTAAGTATTCATACTGTCTTCAGGGTCATGGATAACTCAGCCATAGCTAGGAAAGCTCACAGGATTTGTTAAATTTTATGCCTGGTCCTGGATTTTTCTTCTCTTGTTTAATTTTTTTAGTCCCATTCATTTATCCCTGCAGCTCTCTATGACTGCTGCCTTTCTGTAAACATCCATAGGTCAGAGGCATTCAATTTGGCTTAAGCAGCATTCTCATGGGCAGTTTGCCAGGAACTCATAGACTTCACCTAAATTGCACATTGCTGGGAATTATCTCACTCTCAGCTGCTCTTATCTTTTGTTTGTTTCTTCCTTAGACCTCCTTCTGGCTTTTTACTGGGTCAAGACAAGTAGCAATAATTGGTGGTATCTATAATTCCAATAGTTTGAAGCTTCATAGTGTATTTGGAGGCAGGTATAGAACAGAAGTACTGGAGCTAATAGAAGAAATTTCCACCCAGTTCCCACATTTTTTATAGTCCCTACTGAGAGAAAGTGTGTACTGGCAGTCAGAACATAATAGAGCATCCCCAGCTTCAGGCATAATTTGTTAACAGTCTGATTTCAGCTCATTAAGAAATCCAGTGCAGCTTCCAGCCACAGTAATTCTGATGCCCTGGGACATAACAGTCTCATCAGTGTGTTCTCTGAACATCCTATGAGGATGCATGTATTTGAGATATAGGTTGGAAGGGTTGGTCAGGAAATAGGTTTTGTCTGGATAAGAGTTCAGACTCACTTTATATTGCTTATTGTCAAGAGAATAGATTTTCTCACGTAAAACATGTCTTTGCTTGGAAGATAAAAATGTTTTTTTAATACTCTCTGCTACTTATTTTTTAAAGCATAAGTCATCCCTCCCTGATGTGATGGAACAACTTAAAATTAGTGTTTCTTTTTGTTTCTGTGGTGAGATCACTGGGGATTGTTTTCTGTTGAAGTTTGAGCTCACAGAGAAGGCTTTGAAACCATAATGTCTTGATTCTGAAACACTTGAAAAAACATATCTGAACCTATGCCACTGCAGGACTGCATGAGCTGAGAGCCTTGAGGAGAAATGATGGTATTTCAGTGCAGTCATGAAGACTGACAGTATAGAAATTCCTCAAATCCCAAATAGTTACTCTCTATTCACAGATACATTTATTGAAAACTAAACTTCTGTCTTAACAAAAAGGCATATTCTTGGCAGCAGGATGATTTTGACTTTTGATTAGAAAGAGACTGATTATCTAAGTAGGTTTTTACAAAAAAAATTTTTGTGCCTGATTATCAAGAGTAAAAAGCATGCAGAAGAATAGCTGATTCAGTGTAGACACTTTCCTCTCTGCTTTCCAATGATCTCTACATTATTCACCTTGAGTGGATGTAAACTGAACCTGAAGCTTACCTTGCTCTGTCCCTCTTCTTTCCTCTCCCTGACTGCTGGGAATCTTTTTCTTTAACTGTGTACATATGCAGAACTGTGGCACCCTGATTTATATAGATTTCAACCCTTTACCACCTCAAAATCAGAAGGAGAGAGTCCAGAAGCCTTGTGCTTCAAATCAGATAGGTAGCTCATTGAGAATTCTTGTACCCAGCTAGGCAACAATTGCTCGAGAACAATTATAGAGAGAAGGTAAACTTGAAGGTAAAGTGCAACAGCTTTGTGGAAGTCTTGAGTTTCAGGATGATAAGCTGGGGATAGCAGCTTAAAGAAAATTCTGTTACTCGTTTTCCTTTATTAGAGATTTAAGATGGACATGTTCCGTATTTTAAAGCCCTGCATTTAGTGGCTGTGGCTAATGTGCTCCTCAGGGCCAGCAGTAACACAGACTCTGCATGAGAAATGTTAAACGTGGAGCCACTGTGTTTTGTGAGCTGCCCAAAGGATAAGAAGATGCCTGCCTTTACTACTCATATTTGATCGATGTCTTGACGTTTCCTGGAGCAAGCCCATAAATTGATTTGTGTCCTTTTATTTCCTACCTGTTGATCTATCAGGACCCTTTCTAATTGCTTCATAATGCAGTATTCAAGAAAAGGGTTTATTTGTCAATAGTTAGGGCTATAGTAGCTTGTCTAAGATAGGAAGGCTGTGAAACCTTGCAGGCTTATAGGTGTAACAGAAGAGTGAAGGAAGTACTCAGCAGATAAAAACACTCTGAGTCACAAAATACAAGCTTGGTTGGTTTTGAGAGCAAACACAAGAACCAGGACCAGTGTGTGGGAAGAAGAGACCTCGGGAAAAATTAATTTAAGTAGCCAGCAGGTAGGGTAGGAGTTGTTGCTTCACTTCTGCCAATATAGTATTAATGGCAATTAATGTTATTAATATGCAACAACTAAAGTTGCCCCATGAACAACCAGGATTTGAAGGTGGACCAGTGAACTGCAGCTGATGCTTCTAAATTCCATCAGACACATGGGAAAAGCAGAATGCCTGGGGACATCTTTAACCCGTTTATCAGGGACGTGAAAAGTCCTGACTTCTGCTGAAAAGGTTCGATTGTTGCCCACTGGCCCTGCTGATGGCCAGCTGTCATACCACATGCTGGTTTATTTTGCCAGTGGTTTTATTTAGAGTGGCCCTGCACTGACTGAACGTCAGCTCTTTTAAAATTGAAAGTCATTAACCAAGCTTCTAAATACTGCCATGTCTAGATAGGGAAAAGGAGAGGCTGAGTGTTAGCAAGATTTTCTGTGGATGGCTTAGATCTTGTTACAGATGTTACATGTCACTAATAGTAGTTTCCTTGGATTTTCTTCACAATTACATTGCAGTCTTGGCATTCTTCACCATTTGCTTTCTTGAATGTTCAAAGTTCACATTTTTAAAGTTCATAGGGTAGATAAAGTAACTTTAAAGCAGATAGGTAATACTCAAGGTTATGTAGATGATAAAAGAAGATGGAGGATGCTAATGGTTCAACTGTATAAGGCAGCCTGGGAGAAAATTCAAAGTTGGAACTTCTCAGGACAGATGAGATTGTAAAAAGGAATGTCTTTGTGGTAAAACAACTTGATATTTCCACAGGTGAACATGAAAAACAGGAGGCTTGTGCAGACTGTCAAACAAGTAATTTGTTGGAATGTCAGTAAGCTACTTCAGTGTAACTGTGTCAACCAAGTGAATTACATTTCAGGAGCTGCTTTGCAAACAGCAAGCTGGGGAACAGGAGCCATTCAGTATCATGGAAAACAAATCACAACTGTAAGAATTGGGGAGAAAAAAGCATAATGTTGTAAGTGCACTGTGGATATGCAGTAATAGCTATACAGGAGCTCAGTATTGCAGCTTATTTATTATACTGTAAGCCTTTTTATTTGTATAGGTATATCAGTAAGTTTCCTGTTGAAGCTGTAGTTCAAATCAGTTCTTTAAGTGGAAAGATATACAGTGCCAAGCTGAATTTTGCTGATATGATGATACAGTATGAATTTCCAGTCTGTGCCAATTTAAGTGTGGGATTGAGGCAGACAGCATGTCTGCATTGGCAAAACTGAGGTGTAGACAAATGACCCCAAGTCTTCATTGGCCTACTGATGGCAGTAATGCCTAAGTAGTGCTTTGTGGTCAGTTTGCTCTGCCCATGCAGTCACTAGTGCTCATTAGAGCTCTAGCCTTGCTTTTAGCTTCTTGGATTTCTTTCTGTAAGCATCGTTGAAGGCCATTACAGGCAAAGGCTGTGGCTTGGAAACTGTTGGAACATGTGAGGCTGGATCAGTGCTGCAGAATACAACTCTAAGTGGAGATCCTTGAGGCAGTAATAGAGAGACTGCAGCTTCAGACTATGTGATGTGGTGTGGCTTGGTGCAGTCAGTTGCTCTGATGTGTGTCAGCTACAGTCCAGCATTCCAATCCTGTCAAAATACAGAGCTTCACACCCTTGTGAGACTTTCATAATTAAAAAAAAAAAAGCAAAAAAAAAAGCAGCAAAACAAAAAATAATTAAATTGTTGACACTAAGGTCTTCAAGGTATGTATCATAAATGAATTTTCTTTTGTATTGTAACCAGAACTGAACTCAGGCTCAGTTGAGATGAAATAACTTAAGGGGTAGCTGCAGAAACAGAAAAAGTCTTTAGTTAGAATAGTCTCCAGCATTCATCTGGGGAAACTGTTGAGCTTTTGATTGAAACTGTAGTGTTTCTCTTCCTTATGTAAACCCTGCCTCTGGCCAAAGGGATCATTTCTGTAGTGTGTGGCTTTTTTTCCAACATGCAGTGTACATGGACATTGCTGTTTTCATCAGCTCAAAACTTCCCAATGTTTGTCCACAGCAAAGATGCTGCATCAGCTTCTTGCTCACTACATCTGAGCAGGGAACTGCCAAAACATTATTGCAATTATTTGTAATAATAAAACCAAAAGGCCAGTGCAAATGTGGTGGTCAAACAGTTAAGAATGAAAAAAACACCTAAACCTTTCTTTCCTCTTCATACCCCATTTTCTTCTTTCTTTTATCACTTTTTCCTGTAGACTACCTGAGCTTTAATTCATAGATGCAGCAAGAACAGAAGCTTTGCTGGTAGAGCTGAAGTGTGTCATAAAGAAAGGTGTTTATTACCATTCCCTGCCTAGATGTGGGCTCACAAAGCATTAGTAGCCCTGAGTGACCTGATGTAGGTATCTGTGAAGTCCCTGTTGCAATAGAGAAGCCAAAAATCTCCTGCAGCCAACATGCCATGGTTTTTGACTTGACCTGTGAAACCACAAACCTCCGTTTGAAGGTGTAATTTCTAATTAAAAACTTATTTGCTATTCACCCTGCTACTCTTGTCTTCCTGGAGTTTTTTGTAGTCTTGTTTTTAATAACCTGGGTTATTGCAGTTTCTCACAAGACTTTTATTAACACATAAGTGCTAAACACCTCCTTGATTTGAAAGATGAGGCAGCAAGGAATTATAGTTTGGGGTGTTTCTTTATAGTGAACACGCTGCACTACATTTATGTGCCTGCTATGGAATGTCATCAGATATTCCATAACTCAGTGTCACTTGCATCAGAGAGCTACAAGTGCAGGCTGGGTTGTGCTTTATCTGTTGGCTACATCTCTGTAAGACTACAGACTAATGCTCCATCTCCATTTGAGGTAGGAGGTCAGTGGGAGCAAGATGAAGTGTCACAGCAGTTCTTATGCTTAATCCAGTTCCCAGAAATGACAAAAGGAAATATGCCATCTGATACATTTCATACACAGTGGTCCCAACCACCAAGGCCTGGCTGCTTGCCAGTGAGGACCTGAGCAGGGCAGAGTTTCAGAATGTGCTTGGGGTGGTCATGAATGCCAAGTTTCTGATGCCTCTCTGAAATGAGATGTAGTAACAGCTGTGCATTCCTATCCCGCTGCAGAACAGGAGTGGGATTCATATTCTGATTCATATTCATTTGCTAGAGGGAGCTTCTGATTGCCTTCCAGATGGTGGTCAACTGAGTATTGCTTGGGTGTCTTGAGAAGTGTCTGTTACATCAGGAAAATTCAGGAGCTGGGGGTGAAGAAAGAGGGAGAGAAATAGTCAATAGTCTTCAAAGAGCATTTTACCAGGAGGTGCTGGCTGTCTAAGGCAGCAGTTAATAGAAAAGGTTATATTCAGGGATGGGGAAGTGTGCTCCTAGTTCTTGGAACTGCTTGGTGATGATGGTACAGTAGTTATGTCAGTCACTGCTTCAGTATTTCCATCTGCTGGATGGGATGTGGCTTGACATATTCAGCTTGACAAAATGAAGTTCTTCTCATGCAGCCAGTTACTAGGGATTGTATTTTTCTATTATAACTTTGTGTAGCCTATGTGCAGAAAAATGGTGTTGCCATGAAAAAAAGAGTAAAAGATAGTAACATCAACATTTTGTGCTTTTGTTTCACATAATAAATCATCACCACTACTTGTTTAAAAGCTTTTGAACAAGTTTTTGTCTCTACAAGTAAGATGCTGTCATTCTTGTGGGAATTACTCTATATCTCCCACCTTTAAAATGTGTAACAACCTGCTGATTCAGAAATGAGCGTGTCCCTTGGCATCATGTTCCTTCATGGCTCTATCCTTTCCCTTCCTCTGGTCCTCAATCTAATTACTGTCAGTGCAACAGCTGCTGCCTCTGCCCTGCTGAAATCTGTGTCTGTTCATTCCAGTGAGTGTCCTTCTCATTTCCAGGCTCAGCTGAGAGGTACCCTCTGCGTGGGCCTCCTGCTTTTGTCTCCGCCTGACTAATGACATAAAGCATTTTGGTGTACAATTTGCATTAATAAGATGAAAACAAAAATTGCCCCACAAAAACACAAGCAAGCACTGAAAAAAACTGTGTTGTGTGAGACAGTGTCTCCTTTGGGACCTTGTTTTGATAACCTTAGATTGGGAAAAAAGTCCTACTGTGCATCTTCATGTCTCACTGAACTCTTTTCTTCAGTAAGTTAAGATCAGCTCCCTTTCCCGCCAGCTCATTGTTTGATCAGGAGGGTGCAAGTGCCCAAGATGTAGGGCAACACAAAGAGATGTTGTGTCTGTTCATGTAGCATAAATATATATATATATAGGACAGGGCAGCATAGTCTGGAAATGTAATTAAAGGTAATAAAAAAAAAGGAGTGGTGGTGAAAAACATGCATGCATTATTCTAATCCTGCTCCCTTCAGAACAAAGAACAAATGTGGCTGCTCCTACTCTAGTTGCAGCCTGTTCTTCTTAGCCTATCTGCATGCTTGAGAAGAAACAATTCAGTAGAAAGTAAACGTAAAATCACAAAATAATTACCAGTAACGTATTTAAGGATGGCCTCCTCTGGCTTGCTTTTTTTGATCCTTCTTTGTCTGCTCCACTGCTCATGTAAAAAGTATAACGTGAAAATAAGGGATGGAGGAAAAAACCCAAGCAAGTCTCTTTTTTGCTTTTAAGCCATGTGAAGAATGCCTTCAGAAGATTTTAAAAATATATATATATATGTCATTTACTTAAATTATTTGTTCCTCTATGCTAGAAATTTAGATGCACCAGCAGTATGGTGTAAGAAAGATTGGTGTTTGTATGAAGCGAGGGAAAGAGAGATAGGAAATAAGGGGATAAAGGGTAAAGCTTTGTCCTTTCTCTCTGCCACTCATGATTTTAAATCTATTTTGCCTTTGTTTTATTTCCCATTAAAGCTCACTCTTTCAAGCTTATTTTTCACAGTCAGAATCAGAATCTCCACTCCCTTCCCACCCTCTTAAGTTTACTAGTACAACAACCCTGCAATTTCAGAATGTACAGCCAAACTGAAGTTGCCAGCACTGAGTATGTGTACTGTTGCATCTATGGAATTGAGGTAATTTCTCTGATGCTACCTAGTACTGAATATTGATTGCATGGAAGTAGCCATGGAGTTAACTCCTCCATCTTCTACTCATTCCTACCCTCCCATCACTAGATGATGGTTTCCTCTGTTACTTAAATAAGTTGTCAAACTGACATAGTAGGAACATGCTGGAATTTGTAGGTGACATGAGCATTTAAATTGTCTCCTTGTCAAGGTGAGAGCTGGTTTTTTGTTTTCGTTTTTCTGAGGCAGAAAAAGAGAAAATTGCCATTTGCCTGGGATTTCTCGATGACCTGAACATACAAGTCCCCAGGGCTGCAGGCCCCCTCCTGTTTCTGGTAGAGACCCTCTCACTCCAGACAAGCATAGACAGCCCCCCACTCCTGCATCCCCTGCACTGTGGATCCTCCACTTGTTAGCCTTGGATGTAGAGTCCATCTACTAGCAGATCTTCCAGGTGACTTCTGGATTTGAGTCTGTCCAAAAGGTGGCCAAGACCACCCTGATGTCTCTAGAATCCAATTCTACTAGTTGTCTGACTCCCAGAGACACATGCATAGGTGTCTGCCAAGCCACCTAGCTTAGCTACCTGTTTAGCAAGCAAGTAGCTGCTGGCTTAATAGTTCCTAGCAATTTCACACCCAGTGCAGTCACTGACAGCACACATACATGGACTTTAAGACCTGTAGTCCCACTCCAAAATCATCACCATCTACAAAGGTGAATAAGTAGGCTCACCGACCTTTGGATACCAACCATTCCCACACAGTCTGGATTTTTTTTTCCCTCATTTATCTTCTTTTAATGACTCTTATTCAAGAATTTTTAACTGTTAGGTAGCTGCAAAACCTCTTTGTGTAGATTTTGACACCGGTAGATGCTTGGCTTTCTTTGCATTAATTTTTCTGTTAAGGTGTTTTCTGTAGTGCTTATCATCAGTGTATTTGTGTGCTTATATAAAGAAGATTCATGATGTGATGAATGATGAACTCACAGGGTTGATGATAACAATTCTGATTAGTTTATTTATGAGCTACTACTTCGTTTGCTGTAACTGGCAAAATATAAGAGGGATGAAAAGGATTTGGGCACTCCAAAAATACCTCTCTTTTAGGCTGTTTTTACCCAGCTGTTAGTTTGATTCTAGTCCTTCAGTTTCCCCCATCTCTATCCACTTTCTTTCTTTTTTCTTTCCCCCTTCCACCCTTCAATCTGCTGCAGCTGTTAAAATTTCATCATTGTCTCCAAATACCACGTTTTCCATTAGCAGCACAGCCCCTTCTGTGCTAAGGGGAATGTAATTTGTGTGCTTTGCATATGTACTATTGTTAGATGGTCTGGAGCCAAAGCAGTACTTACACCTTTGACTGCAGCAAGGGTCAATTCCTCAGTAAGAGGCACACATAAGATGCATAAATATTGAAGGATGAGGTTTGCAGACTTGCTTGCAGAAAGTGGTTAAGCCTTTTTGTTCTCATGCTTTGCTTTTCAGATGCTTTTGCACTGCAGTTAACCTTATCAGCATTTGATTTAACACTGGATGCCAAAGTATTCATTCCTTTTGGCAGTTTTAGTGCCATGTCACTCACTGACTGTCACAGTTGTATCATATATTAGATGGTTTATTCTAAAAATTGATTTCAGGTATGAAACCACTGCTCATTCTAATATACTTTATCTATATATATGTTGGGAAGGGGGGGATTTCAGCTGATTTTTAGGTTTGTGCGCATTTTGAAGCAATGACTTTTGTGAATTTCTTTCTTCTCACTGTCTTCATTTCTGCCTGATACCCATTTTGCATTTACTTTGGCTTTGCAAAAAAACTCTGATAGTGCCCTTGCTCTTTCCTTACAGTCCTCCATGATTAGAGTCCCTGATGGACTCCTGCTGGGCATGGCAGGGCATTTTAATTTGGACGTGAGTGTCAGCTCAGAGTTCTAACTTACTCCTAGCATGGTTCTATCTTGCTCCCACAAAATGGCCTAAAATAGATGTTAATTACAGTTTTCTTTGCTACCCTCTGGTTCTCTTTAATAGAGATCTTAACTCTCCTCAGGCTGCAATGCCTGTAGATTTAACTTACTGGACCACTGGGAGGAGAAATTTATTCCAGGGAACAGGATAGGCCTTCAAGTCCGAACTGGTTTGTTCTTCACATGTAGTCCTCGTATGTGTATCTATGTGCCAAAATAAACCATGTGACCTTGGATGTATAGGATGAAGTCATGGGAGGGACATCTGTGTTCACTGATGCAAAGCTTCTATTTGCACAGCTGAGCACTCAAAGCACCATGCCATTGTGTATTGCCTCATTTCTACATTGGATGCATATTGTGAATCCTGTTGTGCAAATACAATCTTATTTTGTGCAGTCTAAGACAGTTTAAAGCAAAGTACTTCTGACTGGACTTGTCATCTTCTATTCTTCCCTCTCAAAAAATGTCAAGGGCATTTGCACAACACTTTGAGAATTCTAGATATTTTTATTTTTTTCTGTCGTGTTTGTTTCATTAAATCCTTTGTAAAGAGATAGTAGATGCAATTCCTTTTGCAGTGTCAGTTCTCTGTATGGTGCATGAGCTTAGGACACTTTCTAGTCTGTCTGCCCCCAGCATATCCTGGTGCATGGGGTTATTCCTCTTCAGGTACAAGACTTTGCATTTTCTTTTGTCACTTTTCGTGAGGTTCCTGTGAGCCCATATCTCCAGCCTGTTAAGGTCCATGTGCATGGTGGCATAACCATCTGGTTTATCAGCCAATCTTCTTGGTTTTGTATCATCTGCAAATTTGTCAAGGGGAGACAGTGACAGTGGCAAATACAGCTTCACAAAATTCTCATTTACTTTGGTAGCTCAGAGTGAAAGCAGGATCTTGTCAAGTGGCCTAGGGAGAAAGAGTGTTTGCTGGATGCAGTTTAACTCCATGGTGTAAAGCTTAAAAACGTTTTCAACCACCTCAAGGCTCTTGGATTTCTCTGCTGATGAGGACTGTATGTGACCTTTCTATGTTTTAATTATTCAGGAAGGATATCCTATGCTAGAGAGTGCCTGCTAATAGAGAGTCTGAAATAAATGCTTCAAATGACTGCTTTTGATGCGTTCTTTAGATCCTGTAAGTCAAGGAGATCCTAGTTGGAAATCCTTATGAGCCTCTAGGAAGCCTTGAGGGGCTGTAAGTGTTATGTCCCAGTGTCCCAGTACATAAGTAGTGCTCAGCACATTTTGAGTTACAGGAAATGTGATTTTTTTTTTTTTTTTTTTTTTTTTTTTTGTAAATAAATATAGATTCATAACTATCTTGGATGGACTTTTCTATTTCTTACTTTTACTAGTCAGGAGGGACCTGCTCTCTTCAGCAGTCTACGACTTGTTGGCCACGTGGCTTTGATATGCTCCATGCAGGACAGAATGCCCAGCTCTCCTCCACCTGGTGTTGAATGCTGCTGGTTGAAAATCACATCTGCTATGGCTAATGCTCACAGTAAGCAGTCCTGAAAGTGCATTTTTACCTTGTGTTTATTGACCTAGAGGTTCTGGGGACATCACTTTAAACAATGTGTTTAAACTCTGCAAGCCCTGTTCTGAAAACAGGTGTTGAAAACTGATTGCCAACTTGCTTTGGGGATATGGACTTAATTGGCTCATTCTGCTAACAATGTTTTTAATAGACTTATCTCTTACAAGTCTCATCAAGTCCTCTTTGCTTTCTCCTGCCAAATAAATATTCCCTAATAATCCCCAAATCTCTTCCTTCATCTTCATTATTTATTTGCTTGTTTAATAAATATTTTTTTTTTCTCCCAGAAGCCTAAACTGACTTACATGTGGGCTGCTCCTTGGCTGAACCACATAGCAGTGGCTGTATGGTGTGCTGTATTTGTCAGTGTTCTCCAGAAAACTGCTGATACTCCAGAAGATCAGGGCTACATAGTGATGTTCCTTGGTGTGTAGAGGTGCCTTGGAAGAATAATAATGAAACAGGTCTTGCATTTTTGTGCTATGCTAAAGCAACAGGGAAGCAGTTAGTTCTGGGCTTCCTGTGTTGTACTGAGCTTCTCTTCTTCCATCTTTAAAAGTTCTCAATGAATTCAGAAAATGCTTGAATCACATTAAGAAAAACCCCAAAGATAGGGATCTTCTTGGGTATTTGCAGGATTATGGGCTGGATCTCCTGTAGAACCCCACACTGCAAGTGCCTTCCTACTTGAGAATAAGACATGAGCAACTGTTACCTAAGCATGCTGCATAATTGTTTCATAAACAATCTGAATAAACATTTTGAATGATGTTTTAAAATTCAGTTGATCTAATTCATTTTCCATGAGTGTATCTTTAGAATATAATAGATTGTTTCAGTTGGAAACTTATTTTAGATAAACTTCTGCTCTGTGAGCATCCTTATGGAGGAATTGCACACACGATCTGCAGCAATTTTCCCAAAGAAAGAAAAGGAAGGAAATGCAGATTTGTAGATTTTGTCCATGTCACTCACTCGCAAATAGGTCCCTGCAGAATAATAAAGAGCTTCAGTGTCATTGACTTTTTTTTTTTTTTTAGCTTAATAGTCACAGGCTTCACATAGTATAAGGTCCCTCTAGCTGGGTACCATTTTAGGAGAGCTCTATATTATATTACATGTTTCTAGCTGCTGGTTCAAATTTCTAAAGTAGGATTTTTCTGATTACAAGCTAAAGTTTTAATTTCCAGCCCCACTGAATCCCCCTCCAAATCTGCTGACTCTGCCAGGCAGACTGATGTTTTAGTGGATTTGTTAATGTTCAAGCTACATTCCTACCATTCTTTTCTCACAGGAAAATATCTGTAAATAACTCTGTCTAAAATTTCTTACTCTGCTGAGTTTCCTGTCACTCTCAGGAACTTTAGTGCCTTCTTTATTTTAAGTGTTAGTATATCTCCAAGAATAACCAAATGAGGGTATGATGATGGATCAGTGCCATTTGGGTAAAGAAGCATATGTTGAAATGTGCTTTTCCTACCTTGTTTTAAAGGTACATAGTATCACTTTATCCTTGCATGTATTAAGGGAGATTTTTATTTCTAGGTTTTAATCTCAAAGTAGGATTATTGTAACACTAGTTTCTTCCTTTGTTTCCTGCATGAGTCATTGATTCTATTAAAGGTTTAGTGATTGAATCTCACCCAAAAGCCTACCCTCTCCCCCGAATTCTAAAGTTTTCAACCTCAAAAGCCAGTATCAAAAATTAAATTTATTGTATCAAGAACAAGGAGTTTCCAGTTTAACTAGGAAAAAAATTGCAAGCTGTTACTGAGTAAAAGCTAGTTGTAACTTTGAAATTGAAGTTTTCTTCCCCTCCAAGACAATTGCACAATTTATTTAGTCTCATTTCTAGTCTTTTGTCTTATCCCCTAAACCATTCTTTGTAGTTTCTTTTGATTCAAAATAGATGCACTAATGAGCTCTATCAATAGAGCTATGTTTGGGCCAACATTTTTTAACTTCTGCACTTACAAAACAAAGACTTGAATATATTTCCCTTTTTTTAACATTAAAACATTTTGTAACAAGATTGTGGATAATTGTCAGTTTTACAAATTAACCCTAAGTGTGAATTTCAGAACTTTAAAGCAGTCAAATTTCAAAAATTAGTCAGTATTCTCTATTTGGACTACTGCCAATCCTTGTTGCACTTGGGAGGTGAGGTTTCTATGCTTTTCTGAAGAGTTCTTTTGACACTTTCTCTCAAAAAGCCCCAAATCATCTATTTGTTATCCAGTTTCAAGAACTCGATAGAACATCTGAGAAGTGCTAGATAGTTCACATTCATCAGGGTCATTATCTTGATTAGTTGCTGTCTTTTTATGACTTTTCAATCTTTCTAAGGACTGCTGTGGGAGTCAGTCAGCAAACTGGTGAGGACCTTCTACAGCACTGTGCTGGGGTGAGGACAAAATGGCCTAAACAGGGTTAAACAATGCCCTGGTTTGAGAGAGTTCTGTTGCTCCAGGTTTTAGCTGCAGTGTGGCAGGGCTGTGGCTTGTGTCAAGAGTGTGGTTGGAGCACAAGTGTAGGAAGCTGTGCATTATCTGTGCTTGGAGCATATGAGTTTCCTCTTTGCCCACAACTGGGTGCCTGAGCTGGATGAAAGCTTTTCACCATTCCTCAGCTCTTAAGAGTGGAACTTCATGCATTGAAAGGGTGGGGTGCCTGTAGCTGATGGAAGCCCCAAGCATGGAAAGCCATGGTCTCCTTACAAACACCACCTTGGGACTTTCAGGATCTTTAGGTTTTTTGCTCTCAGTAGACAAGCCTGAAGGTTAGTCGGCTCGATGTGGAGGGGAACGTGTTGTAATTGTACACTCTCCTGTAGCAGGTAGGCAATTACATGCAAGAATGACACAGTAATAAGAACTACAAGCACGAACTATTTTAAGGTAAGATTTTTTTGCTCTGGTTGGCTGGCAGTTTGGACTTAATTGGAACTTATTTTATTATTCTGATAATTTATATTGAATTTAAAGGCATTGTGCTGCCTGATAGGAGTATATTAAATGTAGCAGATCTTCTGCTGGGTAGTCTATAATACAAGGTATTTTCAAGAGCTGGCAGGCTTTGTACAGGCCAAATTATCATGCAAAATGTCTGAGAGCATATGATTTATGCCAAAGGTTCTGTAAGATTGCATAAATTTAAGACTTTTATTCTCAACTATTGCATTCATACACTAAAATAATTACAGGGTGCTGACGATGCAGCACCATTTAAGAGAATGAATGACTTAATTTTACTTAAGTCTATTGTTAAAGATAAAACTGTGCTACTGTATTAAAAAAAAGAAAAGAAAAACCTCGCACAAAATGATGAAGTGCTGTCAAGTCATAGATCATAACACTGCAACTGGGAGTAGCTCTCTGTGGAGAAATTGTATTGGTTTTAGATGCTTTATTTTAAAGTGTTCTTACATGATCAAACTCTGTTAAAATCCAACAATCTGTTAAAATTTGGTGAGACCTCTCTTGCTGTTAACCTTTCATATTGAAAAAACACAGCCAGCAGTTGGATCTGAACTGACTCACTGCTAAACCTGCTATAATTATTTATAATCATTGTCTATGAATGGGGGTGTGGATATCATTATTTCTGGCACAAAGATATTCAGAAGTACAAAATTACTAGGTCTTGTATGTATACATAGTACCACAGTGGTATCATCTGATGGTTGTTACTTGGGTGTGAGCACTTACAGTATCAGGCTGAACCCAAGACCGTCTGCTTGACCATGTCCTATTTGGAAACCAGGTTCCTGTGTGTGTGTGGGCATTGTTTGTGCTGTAGGAATCCAGACTATCTTCTGGTTGACTGGTAGGATATAAGCTGGGTGGAAAAGCTCTTCTGGTAGGAGAGCTTGTCCGTCCACTGAGGCATGGGGTTTGTGAGGCCTGCAGGGAAGGAAAGAACTTGACAGGCTGTTGGCACAGAAACAGTCACTTCTCTTGTCCTCACCCTTGCAAACAGGTTGGCTTTTCCAGCAAAGTACTTGGCTTTCCTGATGGACAGACCAGATAAAAAATATGAGTAAACTATGAAAAAGACTTTAAAAAAAATTAAAAATTCCCCAACAAGTTACATCTGCTGTTAAGAACAGGCTGAAGAGGTAACTGAACCAAAGAGCTTGGACAGGCAGTGACAGCACAAAGAAATGATACTGAGAGATGGCCCATGTCAAGCCCAAATGTGACAAACTGAGAAACAGGAGCCATCACTCAGCAGTTCTTCCCTGTGCAGTGAGTGCTGTGGCTCGTTAGGTCTCAATCCTCATTAATTAGCTATTAGTAGCCTACAGCTGTGTTGCACTTTGATATGAGGCTGGGTTTCATGTCCCAAGTGGAAGCAATGGAACTGGAGAAGAGGAAGTGTAGGGAAAGATGGAAGGTACAGATGTTTTGTTGTGCCATTTCTTGACCCCCTGTATAACTCCCTTACATAAGGACCCTGAGAGCAAATTCAGTGTTAACAAGACAAGTCACAAGCAGTGCCCCTTCAGCTGCTTCTCACTCAGCATCAACACTGAAATGGGAAAAAAAGTGCAGTGGGAGAGGAATTATAGATAAATAGCTGATTCTATTTGCTAGCAGTTCTTTACAGGTCAGCATGACGCTTACAATCCAAGTCCCAGTTGTGCGAAAAATTTTTGATAAGAGCTCAGACATTTAATATTTGAGGTCACCTAGTTCAAGTTGTGATAGGTGTATCTTAACAATTTTTTTTTTTTTTTTTTGCTTCACATCAATCCTCTGGTTTTATTTATCATATTTCCAATTCTAAGCACTCTATATTTTCTTTTTTTTTAATTTTATTTTTTTTTAAGTAAACCTAAAATATTTATCTGTATTTATCTGCCAGAACAGAGTGGTGTTGATACAAACTGATACACTGATACTCTGTTTTCCCAGCCTTCCAGAAAATTGCTGGTCAGCAATACCTACTGTGAAATATATAGTCTTCAGGTAACATAAGTGAGGTGTGTGGACTTACAGGCTTTTGTGTAACGGTGCTGGATTTTCTAAGATAAATTTAATTCCAACTCTGGTAAAACAAGTAAAAGAACTGCAAAAAGCTTGACAGTTGCAAGAGGGTTACTGATAGTAGAGTGACCTGTAAAGAAGGAAGAATGAGCAGCTTCACTTTTTTTTCCTCTCATTTGTGCTGCTTAAAGAAAGCCTAGAAGATGATGTCCATGGTTTTATCACTTATAGCAATAAAAACTCAGATCTGGCTACACATCAAAAGATGTTTTTAGTAATTACAGAGCAGTGGCATCACAGCTTTCAGATTAATTTTGAAATAAATTATTACTTGAAGATCCATATTTTTTAATGTAATTCAAGCACTTTCTGAATTCATTGAGAATTTTTAAAGATGGAAGAACCACAAATCCACAGCAGAATTGCCTGTTTTCAGGATACAGTGAAAAGCAAACTTTATCATTCTGCTATATTAAACACATCCAAAAGTCCAAAGCCTGTTGAGAAAAATGCCTTTTTTTTGTAATGTGGTTTTAAATTCCCAATTTTATGGTAAGTTAAATAACATGGAACTTATCCGGATTAATCTTTTTCCCCCCATCATTAATTTAGTTGTTACTCTCTGGGGAAAAATAGATTTGGTGTTAGCTCTGGTTTTAGTTTTGGCTGGGAGAGTGGGAAATGGGAAAATGGTTTTACTGTTTCTCATCATATAATGAATGGTCCACTGATTAAGAATTTCAATTTCCATGTGTTTTGCATTATATTAAAACCTCAAAAACTACTTATTAGCTGGTGTAATATTTAATTTAGGATTATGTAAAATCGGACGTGGTTTGAAATCTGGAAATGAGTTAAAACTGTAAAAATGTGTTATATGGTTATATAAGGCTACATTAATTGTGCTGGAGGCTTAAAGAATAATGTTTCTAAAAACATGCTTTGCATTTAAAATTAGCATTAGGGCAAAGAATCTATTATATATAGAAGTTTATTTATTAGTCACTGTTTTGAAGTATAAAAATGGAACTTACCACTGTGTTTCAAGGTTTGGGGTATTTTTAGTTAGGAAGAAACCAAGGTATTTTTTCTTCTTCTTTTTTTTTTTTTTTTTTCTTTGTTAGCCTACAACTTCATGTGAGGTTGTGTTGGGGTTTATCCCCAACCATCAACTAAGTCCCATGCAGCAGCTTCCTCCCTGTGGGATGGTGAAGAGAATGGGAAATGTAAAAGACAGAAAACTCATGAGTTGAGATAAAGACACTTTAATAGGGAAAGCAAAATCTGAGCACTCAAGCAAAGCAAAACAAGGAATCATTCACCACTTCCCATGGGCAGGCAGGTCTTATCATCTGGGAGATTACTTGCGTCAGTTGGGGTCAGCTGTCCTGGCTGTGTCCCCTCCCAACTTCTTGTGCTCCCACAGCCTCCTTGCTGGTGGGGTGGGGTGAGGAGCAGAAAGAGCCTTAATGCTGTGCAAGCACTGCTTAGCAATTAAAAAAAGACAACAAAAAACTCTGTGTTATCAGCACTGTTTCCAGCACAGATCTCATACCAGCCCCACACCAGCTACTGTGAAGAAAATTAACTGTACCCCAGCCAAAACTAGCACAGGTGGTGATGGAACAGAACTAGTTGTTTAAGCTGCAGTGAGAGCAGTAGCTTCTTAGAAAATACTGCTGCTGTCAAAGGTGATATCACCCAGTTCTATTCTACACTTTATTTAATAGCAAACCTGGAATACTTGAATTTCTCTGTCTAATTAAAAGTATTGTAATAGCATGGCAGTTTTTAGATCTTAGAAGTTTTCATAACTTGGAATTTTTAGCAATTTCATTTGAGGTGAAAATATACCTTAACTTGCAGATATATCTGGTTGTCTGATTTACTTAAAGCATTGAGAGACAAAGCAGTCATTGTTCATAACCAGCATGGGTTCACATGGGGAAAGTCCTGCTTAACCAACTTAACTTCCTTTTATGACAAAGTCACTCACCTAGTTGACCAAAGGAAGTTTTTATTTTTTGTAATTTTATCAAAGCTTTAGATACTGTCTCTCACAGTGTCTTTCTGCATAAACTGTTCATCACACATCTAGACAAGTTCATAGGACATGGAGTGAGCAAAGGGCTGTCAGGTGGGGCTCAAGGGGTTATAGTAAATGGAGCTACATCAGCCTGGCAGTCAGTCACCAGCAGAGTTCTCCATGACTCAGTTTTAGGGCCAGTGCTCTTTAATGTCTTCATAAATTATCTGGACACTGGAGTCAAATGTACCTTGAGAAAGCTTGCTGACGAGGAGGAGCTGTGGCACCCTCAAGGGCAGAGAAGCCTTACAGAGAGATTTGGACAGCTGGAGAGTCAGCAACCATATGAAATTTAGCAAGGGAAAGTGCCACATTCTCCACCTGGGATGGGACAATCCTGGTGGTCTTTCTGGTCACCAGTGACAGGACACAATGCAATGAAATGCAATGCAATGAAATGAAATTAAGCTACATTGGGGGAAGTTCAGTTTGGACATTAGGAACAGGTTCTTCATTGAGAAGGTGGTCAGTCACAGTAACAGGCTCCCCAGGGAAGTGGTCACAGCATCAGACCTATCAGAACTAAGGAGTGTCTGGTCAAAGCTCTTAGTCATAAGCGTGTAGTTTCAGGCAGTCCTGTGAGGAGCAGAGTGTTGGACTTGCTGATCCTTATGGGTTCCTTCCAACTTGCAATATTCTGTGATTCTATGATTCATTTTCTTACCTACTATGTGGAAAATAACATGTCTGATATTTAAAATGCAGCAACCACCTGCCAAGTTGTTCACAGAATTTTAAAGAATTCATTTGCCTTTCGTTACTGTGCACACCTTTGCTTTTTTCAGGTTTTGATTTTAAAATGTGTCTGTCTGCATTCAGCCTTTTGCATTTGAAAGATGCACAAAGATTCAGGATAATGTTAATTCCTGCAAGGTCTGGTGTAAAAGTGCTGAAATATACTTTTTAGCTGCTCTGTGAGGCTTTTGGAGAGGCTGGTTTCCCATTAGGGTTTCAGTTTCAGAATGGAAAAGACATGTGTAGCAAGCAGTCTCTGCATTGCCGTGCTGCAGCAGAATCCCATAACGTGAGGTATTCTGCCTGTAATTCAAAACTTCAAGAGGGATCCAGCTGAAGCAACAAAGGTCCCACTTTTGGCATTTGTGCAACAGCTGCCTGGGCATTGTGCCATTCATCAGAGGCAATACACATTCCCTCTCAATCCTGCTGTGATTCCCTTCCTCCCTCCTGTTTCAAATGCTTTCATAGAACTGAGCAGTGTGAACTTTCATCAGAGGAGGTAAAAGTGGTGTTGCTCATTCTGAACATGCTGAGATTGTTTTCCCAAGTTCAAGTCCCACTGAAGGTTTATTCCCATTTTTCTCCTCATGTTTGCTCCCTTTTAGCCCTAGAGTTGACTTGCTCTTTGGTGTAATTACATTAAAAAATGCTATGAGCCTTTTCCAGGCAAAGAAAATTAATGTCCTTCTACACTGAGCTGTACTGCAATCCCAGTAATCTGGTTATGTTCGGTCCTTTACAAATGAAGACCATAAAAGACAAGCAGCTTTGATCCATCTCAGTTACAATTGCCATGATATCCCATCCTTTGAGTCAATGTGGGGTTTTTTTTTTCAGCAACGGTTGGTAGAGTTTCTGAATGTGGAACTTAATTTTCATTGTTACATGATATAAATGACAGTTGAGGAGATTTTTATTACATCATTTTGTAAAAAGCTGTAGCTAAAAACATAAATATCATCTATCTGTCATTTGGAAAAAAAAAATTGAAGTAAACCCAAAATTTTGTCATCATGAAATAAACCTAAGGAACCTCTGCACAAGAGCAGCTGTGAAAGGGAATAGTGAATGGGTGGTCTCTCCATGAGGGAATCTCTCTCTCAGTCTCTTCCCCCTCTCCCCACCCCTTGCTCATGCAGTCTGGTGAGCATTTAGATGAGGTCCTACGGGATAAACAAACCTTCTATTTTAATATATTTTGTGGTAAGATTGTTGTGTTAAAAGCTTGCTTCAGCTGTATCCCATGTGATCTTGTTGGCCATGTACTGAAGTAGGAGACTGCTGTGATAAAATAGATGTGGAAGTAATGCTGATTATGAGCAATGCTAAATTAATGGTGGTTGAAAAAGCCTCTTTGAGTCATCCCTGCCCAAGAGAAGATTGCACGCACAGAACCTTGCAGATAGTGCTCTGAATTGCTCTTAAACTCTTCAAGTTGTAGAGCAATTCAGCTTGCCTTTTGACTTTCCCCTTAAACCCATCCTTCCACAGTGTTCAAGGGAAAAAATTCCAGGAGGACAGATGACATGTATGTAATAATCTATCACAGTTTCTCCATGTCCATATCACTGTTTGCACCCAGCCCAGGTGGTAAGGTCTGAAAGGTGTTGCCAGCTAATAACTTTCTGGTAGGCTGTGAGAAATGAGCTTCCAACCAGTACTTAGAGAGTAGAGACTCACTGTGGAGGAGAAATGCAGTCTTGCTGCCTGGTACCTATTTGCAGTGTCAGCAGAGGTGCTGATGCAGGAAGAGGCCCAGGAGACTGAATTCCTTTGGACTTACGTGGCCCAAAAATAACTGTGTGTGTTTCAGAGAGGACTGTAATGGATTACAAATAGACTTTGTACAAACACTACAATTTTGTTTTCACATGACAAGGTGTTAAAAGCAAATATAGTAGTAAGAATAAGCTATACTGGGTTTACGTACTAAGTAGGAAAGAAAATAATGCTGAGGCTGCCAAATTTTAGCACTGACAAGAAGCTAAAAGAAAAGGGAGCTTGCCATGGCTGCTGTGACACCAGGGAAAAGACAGCCTTGGCACAGGCTGCTTGAGAAAGGTGCAGAGCCTCCAGCCATGGAGGCTTTTAGGAACATGTATTATGCAAACTACTTAGATGGAGAGCACAGCCCTGGACAGTGAGTAGGTATTTCTGCAATTATTGTGAGGTGTGGCAGACATGAAATGTTTCCCACAGAACTGTGAGTTACTCTTTTTTTTTTTTTTTTTTTTTTTCTCCTCTGCTGGTCTCTTGGGAAGCAGTTACAGGCCATCTCTTCTGTTTCCTGGCTGTGGCATGAAGCATCTGGCAGAGCTGGAACTGGGATACAGCTTCCTGCTGAGCAGATGTCTGTATATGTTGATACTGCTTTTGGAGGAATGGGTGTACTAAATGAGTGGTTGAGCTTTGCTTGGCTGTGACTCTGATTCCTTGAAGGTTAAGGGAACAATGAGATTAAGGTGCATGACTAGTTGATTGCCTTATGTGGACTCAGTGTGAAGCCACTTTTCCAGTTTCCTATCATGCCATCCCATTGTCTTCACGGGGAGTGTGCTGCACTGTACAGCCAAGGAGCACCTATTTTGCTTTTTCCTCATTGTTCAATTGCAATTAATGCATTCTGTTCAAACACTGCTCCGAAGACAGCCTGCAGTGACATAACTGTGATGATACTGACGTGCTTCATAAAATTTTAGGACTTGATTTTTTGGAGCACCTGGTTGAGGGAAGGTGAAGAGTTGCAGTTTATCCATTATAATGCAGGGGAGTTGGACACAGTGAAGTTCAGAAAGCTTTTCATTTCTGGCTGCCCAGTTTTAGACCCTATATGTTTTCAGGACACTTTGTGTTAAATAACAGCCTGTGTTCATGATGCAGGTCCCACTGTAATTACAGCTAAAATCCAAGGAATGTGATTAGTAGGAACATGACTATGTGAGGAATTTCACTATGCATTGCAAAAAAGCTCTGTGGTAAATGCAAGGACCATGTTGGATTTCAAGGAGACAGGAGTTGACTGGCTTGACATTCAGAGTATTGTTCCTGGCCTTCTTCCTTGCAGGACCTGTATCCTCAAGTGTTACATGATTAGGTTCTTCCATAAAGGAAGGAACCTCTAACTTTGAATGATTTCCTTAAATAGTCCCATTTTTCATGGTGGTGTTCACCTGGACTTGTGTTCTTGCACACACATGAGCAAGAGTATATGGAGAAAGTGAAAGTTATTAATTATTGTTCTAACATCCTGTTCTGATCAGAGCTGAGCTCTCTAGGCTTCAAATGTGAAAGATCATATCAAATGCTGAGAACAACATAGGCAGCACGATTCCCATTTTCTGCAAATGGGAAGCTGCAATTCTCTGTCCGTAGAGTGGGAGAACTGGGATGAAGATCAGTGTTCCTATGATACATGTACAGCCTGAATATTCATAACTCATTCAAGGATGTGACCTTCAAAACACTTTTGCACTTGACTATGCAAGTTTTGTTTTGCCTCATTTTAGTTTTGCAGGAGGGCTACATATAGGAATAGATTTTTAAAAATGTGATCACCTCAAAATATGTAATTCCTGTCAATGTGTACTGAGATAAGTTCTCTTTGTGAAAGAGCTGTAGAGTGCTGGTTGCCTTTGCATACTGAAAGTAAGGCTGTTCAGCTCTGAGATCTCTTAAGAATCTGAGGCTAAACCAGGAGCTTTAGTGGTATTTGCTCTTCTATCTTGGAGAATTAATGGACATTCACTGTAGCTATTTTTTTAAAATTAACTTTCTCTGTGACCTCTTTTTCTGATATTTTATATGCTGTGTCTTTCAGTCTAAGGCTGTGAGGTGCCTTCCAGACTCCCTTATAAAATTTCAGGACCTGCCTGAGTGTTTCCTTTCCTCTTTTAGACTAAAGTGCTTGTTCATTCTGTCCCCTTCCTCCCCGCCCCCACTGCCCCGGTTTCCCACTGCTATCTCAGGATGCAGTGCTCCTGGTGCTTTGATATGCTTGGGCTTACACTTTCTATTTGAGCTGAGCTCCCTGTCATGGGATAGTTACAGGCCACATTCCTGTGCTGGAAATAGATACTTTTTGCATAACCTGCTTCCTTATACCCTTTAGCATCTAAGGCCTCTGGTGAAGCACTGTCTCCACTACCATAGATGGAGCAGCACGGGAATCATCAGAAGCTCAGAAAGGTGACGAGGAGAATGGAAAAGCTGTTAGGGTTCTAAGAGGTGGAAGTTCAGAGCGTCTGTTGGTTGTGAGATAACTTCACTGTATTATTATTATTTTTATTTAAACTAAATAACAGAACCCATCTTTTTCTTGTTAGATACAGATATAGAAAAGCCCCAAATACCTTATGAGAGTGACTTAATGCACAAGCACTTATAGTCACTTTATTCTCCTCTGTGCCCTTAATAGGAAATTTTTCAGCAAGTTCTGCTTCTGGTTTTGCCAAAAGACGTCTTCTCAAGGCCTGAGCAGCAAAACTCAAATATTGCTCATAATATGTTCTAATAATCATCAGTTGTCTGTTGAACTGTTGTTTTCTTTCTCATAAAAAAAAAAAATGAAGAAACTTAAAGGGTTAATTTTTTTGATGGAAGATTGCTCTCAATTTTAGGAGTCTGTATTTAGGCAAGGACTGCCTTGCAAACACAAATTTCTGAATTAATTTTTGCCTCTAGTTCTGTCAGCAGCCACAACTGACTTTGGGAAAGTCACTTTTCTCATATGGGTATCTGCTTCCAATCTTTAAAACAGCACTTCCTTTGTCCCTTAGCATTCCAGCTCTTTGCTGCAGGGACAGCTTCAAGTGACAGGGTCCAGTTGTTGGATGAGGCTCCTTGAATCATGACAAACCTAAATTCAGCTTCCTGCTCTTGCCAAAGTTTCCTGTGAGATCTCTGGCAATTTACTTGACATCTCTTTGCCACCCATGAAATGGGAGGACTAATAGGCAGTGTTGTGCTGCACAAAAATATCCAGGAAGTGCATCTTCCAGAATGGACATGTTTTAGGTTGTGGTTGCACAGCTTTTGAAACTGACCTCAAATTGGGATTGCTATGATCCAGCCCTTTTTCCCTGAGCATGCTTTCCTCTGTTTGCTAGTGCCTTCTGGAGCTGCCCTGGTGCTTTTTTTCACAGGGATAGTTTGTGGTCAGCTCAGTTTCTTGAAAAGTCTCATTGAATAGATATGAATTCCAACACCTGGGAAGGGTAGGATGCTGCAGGGAATGAGGAGACCAGAGGACCTCAGGACTTTGGATTTACAATGGGTTAAAGTTGCCAAAACATTGCAACATAGAAAGAGACTGCAGACATAAGATGTTGAATAAATAGCTATGTACAGGACAGCACAGAGACACCTTGTTCTCCATAGTGTGTGGCTTGGTGTGTGGATCCTCTTTGCTTGAAAGCTGGTACAGAGTGGTTTCTTAAAATAAGATTCTAGAGTTTTCTCCAGTCTACCGTGATTATGTTGAGAAATGCTCATCCTTCACCCACAATCTATGCTTCACTCAGTCCCAGTGTTTCTTGTTCTTGAATGTACCTCCCTGTGCTAAGTCTCCTCCAGATGCTCTGCTCTGCAGTTCATAGTGTTTGTCGCTGATCTCCAAAGTGGTTCTTCCTTTGCCTTAGGCCTTTTCTCTTGCAGGGCAAACCCAATTCTCTTTTATGTTGTTCTTAATATGTAGGAAGTCACTTCCCCCTCTTTCTTTTCCAAGGTGCTACAGGGGGGTAGGTTTAGATTAGATATAAAGATATTCTTTACTGTGAGGATGATGAGGCACTGGAGCAGGTTGCCTGGAGAAGCCATGGATGCCCCATCCCTGGAATTGTTCAAGGCTAGGTTGGATGGGGCTTAGAGCAACCGGGTCTAGTGCAAGGTGTCCCTGGCCATGACATGGGGGCGAAACTAGATGATCTTTAATGACCTTTCCAACCCAAACTATTTTGTGATTATATGAGGTGCAACCCTCATCACCAAACAAAAAAACCCAACAGGAAGGTGAATACTTGATTTGACTTGGTCTTTGAAACTTTGTAGCAAGTCCTTCTAAAAGCATGGGAAAGTGTGTTGATAAGGTAGTGCATCACTGAAGAGTACATAGTTCCAAAATATATCTCATAAGGAACAAATCACTGGAAAAAATAACTCTGGGTTTTTCCATTTATTTCTTTAGTGTCCCTGCTGGCAGCAGACAGCAAAATACTTTCATTTGTATCTAAAGTTATTCATTTATATGTAATATACGTGTATATATATATACACACACCATAACTTCAGTGTAGGAAGTTATGAATATAGGAATATGAATAGGATATGATATATATGAATAGGATATGAATTTTTACAAGCAAGTTCTAAATTTTAAAGTCTGTGTTTAACAAAAGATTTAGATTGTTTTTATCAAGTTGCAAGATGTTCATAATAACCTGCATGCCCTGCCCCTGTTTCCCTTGATTGATTCTGTGGGAGAAATAAGTGCAGTGGTTAAGCACAGTGCAGTCTTGGATTCATTCATGCCAAACTAGAGAGGATACTGTTATGTGATAAAAGGGTCATAAACATAAAGGTGCAGAAGGTGAGAGAACCCAACCAACCCACAGTGCTGCAAAGGGGACACCCTGACCTGACTTCTCCTCAGACTGTCACAGGAGAGGGGTCAGCCAATGGTGTGTATGTAAAACCTGTCAAGATGAGTCAACATGAGAGGCCGGTCAGTTAATTTGCAATCATCCCAGGCATGAAATTTCTCACGAACAAGTGCCAGATCCTGCACCTGGGATGGAGTAACTGCAGGCACAGGTACAAATTGTGACAGGAGTGTCTGCAGAGTGCCCTGCAGGGAGGGCCCTGGGGGTGCTGGGGGCAGCAGGTCAGTGAGAGTCAGCAGGGTGTGCCCGGGCAGCCCAGAAGGCAGGAACCGTGTCCTGGGGGCATCAAACACAGAGCACAGAGGGCAGAGGGGGGATCATCCGCTGTGCTCAGCGCTGGTGCGGCCTCACCCGGAGTGCTGGGAGCAGCTCTGGGCACCACCACTTCAGAGGAGTGTGAAAGTCTCTGGATGTGGGCAGAGGAGGGAAGCAAAGCTGGTGAAGGGGCTGGAAGGTGTGTCCTGGGAGGAGTGGCTGAGGGCTCTGGGTTTGTCCAATGTGGAGAAGAGAGGCTGAGGGGTGACCCCCTTGCTCTGCAGCTCCCTGAGGAGGGAAATTGTAGAGGGAAGTGCTGATCCCTTCTCCCTGGCCTCCTGTGATGGTACAAGGGGGAATGTTTCAAAGCTGCATTAGAGGAGGTTTAGACTTGACATCAGGAAGCATTTCTTCCCCATGGGGGTGGTCAGACACTGGAACAGGCTTCCTAGAGAGGGGGTTGATATCTTAAGCCTCTCAGTGTTTAAAGGGCATTTGGACCATGAGCTTAATAACATACTTCAACTTTCGGTCACCCCAGAAGAGGTCAGACAGTTGGATTAGGTGATTGCTGAAGGTCTCTTCTGACTGAAATCCTCTCTCCTCTCCTCTCCTCTCCTCTCCTCTCCTCTCCTCTCCTCTCCTCTCCTCTCCTCTCCTCTCCTCTCCTCTCCTCTCCTCTCCTCTCCTCTCCTCTCCTCTCCTCTCCTCTCCTCTCCTCTCCTCTCCTCTCCTCTCCTCTCCTCTCCTCTCCTCTCCTCTCCTCTCCTCTCCTCTCCTCTCCTCTCCTCTCCTCTCCTCTCCTCTCCTCTCCTCTCCTCTCCTCTCCTCTCCTCTCCTCTCCTCTCCTCTCCTCTCCTCTCCTCTCCTCTCCTCTCCTCTCCTCTCCTCTCCTCTCCTCTCCTCTCCTCTCCTCTCCTCTCCTCTCCTCTCCTCTCCTCTCCTCTCCTCTCCTCTCCTCTCCTCTCCTCTCCTCTCCTCTCCTCTCCTCTCCTCTCCTCTCCTCTCCTCTCCTCTCCTCTCCTCTCCTCTCCTCTCCTCTCCTCTCCTCTCCTCTCCTCTCCTCTCCTCTCCTCTCCTCTCCTCTCCTCTCCTCTCCTCTCCTCTCCTCTCCTCTCCTCTCCTCTCCTCTCCTCTCCTCTCCTCTCCTCTCCTCTCCTCTCCTCTCCTCTCCTCTCCTCTCCTCCTCTCCTCCTCTCCTCCTCTCCTCCTCTCCTCCTCTCCTCCTCTCCTCTCCTCTCCTCCTCTCCTCCTCTCCTCCTCTCCCCTCCCCTCTCCCAGCAATTGGAGGGATCCATGTTGTGTATGTGTGCAAACAGTATAAATTTCACTCTGATGAGCTTTCTTCCTGATCAGCCAGTGAGTAGCACAGGATCAAGCCTACTGTTTATATCTATGCAAAGTTGTGCCTGTGGGGGGTTTAGATTGAATTTTAGGAAAAATTTCTTCACTGAAAGGATTGTCCAGCATGGGGACAGGCTGCCCAGGAAAGTGGTTGAGTCACCATTCCTAGGGGTAATTAAAAGATATGTAGATGTGGCACTTAGGGACATGGTTTAGTGGTGGACTTGGCAGTGGCAGGTTAATTGTTGGACTCAATGATCTTCAGGGTCTTTTTCAACCTCAACACTTCTGTGTTTCTGTGATATTCTGTGTGTGTGTGCATTTGAAATATGTACGTGGCCTTGCTACTGGCTGGATGTAGGGACATGAACCTGTACTGCCTTGCCTTAATGGGGCTATCAGATTTGGCAGCTCTTAGCAAGTTCTTGGTACTCTTTCTAGCTTTACAGCTGGAAATCTGAAATTTAAATATTGTTGATGGGAGGAGGAGTGCAAATGGGGTTGGTTTTGTGTGTTTGGGTTTTTTTGGTGGACATGTGAGAACAAAGAAGTTCACAAATAATTTGGTATCTTTTGACAAATGAGTATTAACACAATACTCTTAGAGGTTTGCCAGTGCTAGCAACTGGGACTAGGCTTGCACTTACATGTCTTAGTTTTCTTTTGGCACTTCTTACTGGCCTTTCTCCATCTTGCTGTTGAATAAGAGCTTTGGTCTGACTCCACTAAACTTTTCCAGGACACAGGATGCCTGAATTCTAGGATGGATGCCTGAACTCCATCCTTATAAAATGGCTTGGCTAATCTAATTATGAATGCAGGCTGCAGAGAAGTACGCAGCTGGTTCTGCTGAGTGTGCAGAATGCCATTACAAATGCTGAAAAGTGATAAAAGTGTATTTATCTAAAAATAACTTCTAGTGGATTTTGTGTCATCCACATTGTGACTCACCTGGTGATCCTGAACCGTGAAGCTGGAATGTAAAACAATGGATGACACACCATGAAGTTTGGCACAGAAACCTTCCAGGCACAGTTTTTCAAAATAAAAACTCAGTGTGTTGCTGACCACAGAAGTGCACTTCTTGTATTGTATAACCATGCTGGAAATGTTTTTGAAGTATTTGCAGATGTCCCTTAGTGCCTGAGCCCTTTTCCTTTTCCAAGAACTTTGATAGTATCAGAAGTGAAGAAAACTACATTAGGTTATACTTTTATACTTACTGATAGTCACAGGGCTAGATACCACTTTCTTTGCTTCTTGGTCTCAAAGAACTCCCCTCTCAGCTGTCAGACTCTGTATTTCTGTTTCTCCTGGAGCCAGAACCGGCATTCTGCCTGGCCTCCCAAGAGAATGCTCCAACCAGCTGGCCTCTTGCAAGAGAGGAACTTCTTTAACTTGTAGTAAGTGTAGCATATAGACCTCTGTTTTGTAATAGCCTTCAGATGTTTGCAAAGAGACAGTGTTTTAAGCCATCTTGTTTTCTTACTGTTTGTTTTTTTCAGCTTCTCTATTAAACCACTAAATGAATGCAATAAATATCCTGAGAGTAAAATTAGTCTGTGATACTCCTAAACTAAAGCAGAACTATTCTGTGTTCATCAGGACATCACTACTAAAGCAGAATGGAAAACAGTGGCTGATAGATACATCTTAAGACAAATCACTGAACTGAAATTGATCAGCAAAAGATCTGTACAATGCATATGTCCCTTTATGGTCTCCTGGCCAGCACTGCCCCTTTATTTATTAGTTTTCGTTACCACTGGAGCCATTGGTCTGTGCTGTGTACCAGGAGAGCATTAACCTTGTTTTTTCTTGGTTTGTGAAAGAGCATAAAAAACCAGAAAAAACAGACCATCTTCACTCTTTGTCTTCTCTTCCATGGCCCTTGTTTTATGGCCAGTATTGAGAAATCTCTTTCCCAATTTAATATGAACAGCAGTACAGAAAATGTTTTAAGAGTTCAGCCAAGGTAAAGCTTGATCTTGCTGGGCTTTAAGGATAAATATCTTCCAGTTTTGTGTGTTTTTACCACTTCCTAGCTTAGTAAAATACGAACCTTCTGAACTGCTACAGCTGCGTGCTGCTATCTGCCCTGCTCGTTTCTCCCTCTTGTGCTGCTTTTCCTCAGGCATAACAACACTCTTTGCACCTTACACTATTGGTTTTTGTCCTGTTGCAGGTGTTTGCACTTCTAGGAAATTCCAGGTCTGAATTCCTATCTCTCTTCTCTTATCTGCCTGTTTGTTGCAACCCTTCTCTCTGTCACTCTGCTTGGCAGCTGTTTCCACCTTTGAGACTTGCAAGTCAGCTTTTCCTCACTGGGTGCTGATGATCCTGTCTGCAACTGCCCTGTCTTTGCTTCTCTAGCACTGGGGTACAAATACAAGGCTTTGGTCAAATGTCTTCCCTTCCATGTGTTACCCACTTTCTAAAGCTGCTTTTCACACTGCTCAGTTGTTGCTTGGTTGATGGTAGAAAACTGGTTAAAAGCATACACAGGCTTGTAGAGATCAAGTGAAAATTCTGTAATTTGGTTTATTAAAGACCAGCTTCACTGAATGCATCAATTCAAAGGTTGGATTTTCAGTGCAATTAGAAATCCTCTGATAGAGTGCAAGGACAGTCACTATTAAAAGTTACCTCTGTGAAAAAAACTGGAAAATTGAGATTGAGACAATGCAGTCAGATGCCTTACAATAGCAATGGGGAAGAAATTATCTCTGTTTCCTGTTGCTCAGTGCTCGTGAGGCAACAGCAGGCAGTACCCAGGGCTGGTCTTCCCAGTACCAGGTTGATGCTGACAAACAAATGCAGTGAAGGGCCACAAGGAGATTCTGAAGGGTCTGGAGCACATACGGTTGAGAAGATGTAGGTAGCTAGACTGATTTAGCTGGAAGAACAGGCTGATTTTCATAACCTTACTTAGGGAATGTGGTAGAGAAGACAGTCAGGTTCTTCTCAGAAATCCTCAGGGAGGACAAGAGCCAGTGGTCACAATTAGTGCCTCTGTAAGTCCCGAATGGAGGTGAGGAAAAAAGCTTTTCCTGGGGGTGCTGCTGTGGGAAGAGGTTGCTCTAGGAAGCTGTGGAATCACCAACCTTGGAAGTTCTCCAAATTCTGCTGGACAAGGTCTTAAGTAATATGATGCAGCTTTGAAGCTTGCTCTGCTTTGACTATGGGGTTGGACTAGGTGATCTCAAGGGGTCCCTTTTACCCTGCATCATTCTGCAAGTCCAAACAGTATCCCTGAATGTTTTATTGTAGCAGAAGGCTGACTGTTAAAATTTCATTTAATGTTAAAGAGTTACAAAGGGAGTATGTGAAAAAAAAGGTTGAGCTTTCCCTCTTTCTTACCCATCAGTTTAAATGGTTTGTGTTTGGTGAGCCTTCTTGCTGTGCCACTATTGTGTGATTACTGTTCTTGTGAAATGGTAGCTAAAATGAAATGTCAGTATGAGTGAGGACTGGAAACTATAATGTTGACCTTCAGAAGAAAGCCAAGGTTTTTCTTAGCAATTACTGTCCTGAAAGTATAACCACTGGTAAAATAATGGGCCTGATATTAAAAGAGGATGCAAACTCAGAGTCTGCAGGGTGACAGAATTGTAAGTAGTAACAACATGAGTTCATAAAGAATAAATCTTGCCAGACAATGTAATTGCTTTTTTTGATAGAATTGCAAAATTAATGATTTTAGGGAATCAAGAGGGAAGTAGGTATATGTTTACTTTCTAACATGAAGATTAATTGAAATTCGCTTGGGTAGGAAGAAGAAAGTTGGGTGAAATATAAACAGGAGCTGATTATCAGCAGTAGTGCAATGGTTATGTAGGTTGGGAGTTAGACTGGAGTTTTGTAACATTTCTGTTAATAATATGACAGAGGGAGAGAGAAAATTCTCTTAATGAGCTTTGAAAACAAACTGGGAATTGTGAGCCTCAGAGCAGAAAAATAAGGGGGTGATGGGTTTAGACACATAAAGAGAAAATAAAATTATATTAAACTTGGAGAACTGTTAAATCAGGAGAATATGTGCTATCTGGAGCATATATCCTAAACCAAATTGGGGAGAGAAGTATTGAAAAGAGAGGCCAGTCTGTGGTGCTGAAAATGGCAGCTGTGGTCCTAGAACTCCTTTCGAGCAGGGCACTCAGCCTTGCTACTGCCTCTGTGCAGGGCCACTTTAAAGCCCTTGCCCAGGTCATGGAGCTTGAAGGGCAGAGTACACTGAGCAGAAATTCACTTTCTGCTGCTATTGTGATGTGTGCTTGAGGCTACTCCACACAATGTTAAGAGTTGAAGGTGTGACTGCCCAGCTCCAGTTCTGTCTGTTACTGTTTAAAATTCTGCCAAGAGCAGAATGAATGAGTTCTGATTTTCTTTTGGATGGTTGAGCTTATTACAGACCTCTCCTTTCTCCCCCTTTTGCCCTTCCCAGACTTCAGGGTCTCCCCTCTGCCCCTGTGACAACGCTGTGCAGGGTGAAAGGCTGTGCAGAATGTGAACCCAGCCGTGTGTGTGCCCATCCTTCGCGCAAGCTCCAGATCAGCCTCGCACACTGTTCTGCCTTGCTGCTATTGATACTCCAAACACATGCTGCTGAGCGCTGGCTTGGGTTTCCAGGGCTTGTACAGCACCCTGCCTGTTCCCTTCCCTCAGGTTTCACCGAAGACAGTCTGGATGCATGAATCTTACTTCTTTAGAAATCCAGAGTGAGAATAAGTTACATGATTTGGGGAAAGAAGAATTGCCAGGATCTGTTATTGTTGCCATGTTGCAACTTCATTTATAGCTGAGAGGGCAATATTTTTTTTTATTAAGTGTGGAGACAGAGGCTGCCAGGATAAACTAGAATTGACCACTAAATGACTTAAGTTTATCAGTGTCCCTATTTCTTTGGAGCTTAAAAAGAAAATTAATCTAATTTTCTGTATGTTCATCCCCTTTAACTCTTGTAGCAGCCTTATGTGTCTACTTAACTGTACTGACATGCTGAAGTAACACTTCTGAAAATCTCAAGGACATCTGATCCTGTTAGGAGCAGTAGAATTGCTTATTACTTTTTAAATCCATAGGAATGGTATCCTGGGTATTTCAGATGTAGCAAGTTTTTTTCCTTGGAGTTACAGCAGACAATGCCACTTTAACATAGAATATGGTCACTTGCTATGGGAAGAAATCCTGTTGACAGCTACCCAGATGAGCCTCTAAAAGATAAATCATGTCAGGGTATTAAAAAATCCTTTAGATTCTGTAAGAATGAAAGGAATGTACAACACTTTGGAAGTATGTGCCTAGGATTTTCTAACTTCATCATCAAAATTAATTGTGT
The DNA here is from genome assembly GCF_024509145.1 of Vidua macroura. NCBI lineage: Eukaryota > Metazoa > Chordata > Aves > Passeriformes > Viduidae > Vidua > Vidua macroura. The sequence continues at coordinate 74,781,585 of NC_071572.1, read as the reverse complement.
TTTATAGTTACATGAGGAATGGAACTAGGGAAGTTAAAATTATTTTAGCTCTTTCAGCAGTTCCATCAAAATAGCTCTTTAGCATTATTAGCACCCAAGGATCAAAACCATATTTGTTTGCCTTCTTCATATGTTATGCTCCTTGTGATACAGCACAGCAAAGGAAGTAGAACACTGCAAGGAAATGTTTTCATATGCTAATGTTTGCCCTTAGAACAGTTCATTTCAAAAAGGTTAGAGACAATATAACTAATAATCCTTCAAAATCCCAAGGAAAATAATGCACCATGTCTGATGCAGAATGAAACATCTAGGGGGGGGCAGCTCCATGGCAAGACTGTCCACAACTATTTAAAGCTCTAACAATAAAGCAGTTATTGGTGTATATGGCCAGATGTAGCACCATTTTGCTTTTTTTTTTAGTTTAGATGGACGCATCTAAAACTGTACCAGCTTGGCAGGTCAGTGTCTTTAAATAGCTTTCCACTGTCATGACATGGTGGCAGCACCAAAAGAAACTCCACCGTCTCTGTGCTCAAGGATCAAGCTTTCTTCTCCCATGTAAATAGTTTAATTTGGGATCTTACTGAGATTTACTCTTGAAGAGATTAAACCAGCCCTTCATCTGTGTGGCCAGTACATCTCTAGGGGTAGATGGATTGCCTTTAAATAATTACTAATCCCGGCTTTTTGCAAATGAATTACATTCCTTTCCTTGGGGAAGGTCCTTCATTCTGACAAATGCACTCTTGTATGGAATTCACGTTCCAGTAGGAAAAAACCCAGGACATAGTGATGAGAAAGACTGGAATTCGTTGTGTCATTTCTTCTGCTAAAGAAGAAATTTGTGCTGTTAAAACAAGACAGTTGTTAACAGATTTGAAGGGATAACTACCAAATTAAGTCACACAGATCAGACAGGCTTTATGATCTGCAGATATTCAGTTGATAGGATGAGGATGTTCCTAATTTGTCAAATCTAGCTACTGAGAAGAAGCATCTCTTCTTTCCCCTCCTCATCAGTGGGACTGCAATTTCAGTTTGCCAGTTTTTCACTGTGTGCAACTGTAGTTCAAGTCACTGCTACTCCAAGAAGTTCAGTGTCAGTCTTTCACAGTCTGAGTTTTGGATCTTAGAACAAAATGTTAGAATCTCAGCAAACTCTAGGATGAAAGGAGATGCCAGAGAGCACGTGGTCCAACCTTCTGTTGAAAGCAAGGCCCCAGTTCAGGTTATGCAGGCTCCTGTCAAGCTGAGTCTTGAATATTCCCAGTAAGGGAGATTCTAACATCTCTCTAAGGAGTCTTTTCCAGTGTTTAATTGCTCTCCCACTGAATTTTTTTTTTCAGTTATATCCAGGTCAACTTCTCTCCTGAGCAATCTCTTTCTATTGCTTGACTTGCCGACATGCATATTTGTGAACAAAGTACCACCATCTTCTGTAACTGCTTTTTAGTTACTCAAAGGCATTTATTGGCCTTCTGGAAAGTGAGTCTTGTACATGCTAGGCAGCACATCTGTCCTGACCTTAATGTCTGCCTAAAGCCCTATTATTAACATTTTATGAGGTGGAAGTTTTATTTCCAAACAGCATATAAGTATCTCTTGAGGGTATCTTAATTTGGAATTCTGTCCCTAAGCACGTACCTTTTCTCTTCTATAATAGAAGTCAATGCTTTCAGTTTTCACAGTATTGAGAGATGTGTGTCAAAATTGTGTATCTGTTTTTTTCATTTCGAAGGGTCCCTGGTTGCTGTAAAAATGTGCTTTACAGATTATGCATAAGAGCTACTGGTGACCAGCCTGTGAAATGTGAGAGGGAATCTGGTTGACAGAACTTTGTAGCAGTCTACCATATCAGGCCTTCAGTAGTCTGAGGGTTTTCTTTCCAGTGCTTGAGAATGCAGGACACTGTAGAAATCTGTTCCAGATTATTTGGCTTCTGAGCATTTGTTCTTTATATTAAAATAAAAATAACTGGATCCTTAATATGCAGGATGCTTAAAATATGTGAAGATAGTTCTGTGATAGACATTTTAAAGGCTTTGGTGCCTGGGAACAAGACACTTTCTTAGTCTTTTTTTTTCTTTCAGCATAGTACACAAGCCTGGCATCTAATTACAGGACAGGTGCAAAGCATCATTCTGCTTGGAAAAATATTACCTGTAAAGAGAAACTGCACCTTGCAACTAATCAGCTCTGTTCCCTTTGTATGTTCAGAGATCCACGAATCTTGATTCTGTTGATTTAGGTTTTGTTCCTTTTTGTTTCCTTTCAACCTCGTTTCCAGTGGTGCAGCTCTCAGAGAGTGAGAAGAAATTTTTTCTTCTCTTTTTTTTTAACTTACCATATTGCAGTTTCCAAAACTTTGTTTTCAGTGTACAGGGCAGAAAGCATTCAAGTTGATTTAAAAGACAAAACACACAGGGAACTGAGATGACTTAATTTAGCAATCCTTGGAATACTAGAAACATGGGATTTCAGAGTGCAGTTCATGCAGTCAGGTTCGGTTGGAATCTTGTGTATTTCAAGTACCGTGTTTCTTCTGGAAGTGACAAACCTACAGAATCTTTTCATGATTATACCTACCAAATTACTTTGCTTCAGCCTGTAGAAGGGAGGAACCCCATTACTGATAAACATTTAATATAACAGCTTCCATGCTGTTGGAGTAGAAACACTAAGTATTATACAAGAGAGGCCTGTAATAAAACCATTGGCACAGAAGTGGAGGAGGAGAGGAGTGAGATATGCTCAATTTAGAAAAGTTGTGTTTCAGATATGGGATGAGATGATGAGTTCATAAAACTCCTCTGAAAAGTGTCTGGGTGGCTTGAGAGAATTTCTGTTACTTCTGGGCAAATGTTTGGCTGGAAAGGGACAATTGCAACATAAGAAGTGAGTATATGAGAAAAATAACACAGGAGGAGAACCCCTCAACCAGATAAAATCCAGGGAATTTTTCATTTTAGGGGCATTGATGTCCACACCTGCATGTATCTCTGTTACAGACATGGTGATTGTAGAGTTAAAACAACAACAAAAGCAAACAAAACATTACGAATGGATTATATTATTGCAGATTTACTATTAGCTTGCTTTCCTGAAGAGAAGAAGTCTGGAAAGTCTTTTCAGTAAATTAGTTTAGATTTGAAATTACTCTAGACTTGGACATTTAGGAGAGAAGAGAGAAAGATCATACACATATTCTTGCTATAGGCATCGAATTTGATTCCTGCAAGGCCTATTTGGACCCAGCTGTCTATCCTTACATGATGCTGCACTTTGCAAGGCTTTAGTTTCCTTCATGTTGTTTAAAACCCCATCTGGATGCACACCATTTGCTAAGCGTTTATGGCTGTGTATTTTTGATAGATTCCCCTGAACCAGTCCGCAGAGCAGAGTGTGAAAGATCATGTTGGTTGTTTCTGAAATAAAATGCCAGCATCCCAATTAATTTGTAAATGGAAAATATTGGCCTGTGATGAATTTATGAAGTGCAGCTTCTAAAGGCCAATTGATATTTCATACAATAGCTACTGCATACTTGTGACACACCTAAGTAGATCAGAGCGAACTGGATGACACAAATAGTTTTCCCTTTCAAAAGATGCTTTTTTTTTTTTTGCCTTTCAGATGCCTCTATGAGGAATTTTTAGAACATTCTTAGTTTCTGACTGATGATCAAGGGTATCTATCTTGGTTTTCTCATCTCTGAGAGGCACTGATGGTACAATTAAACTTTTTCAAAATGAAGTGAATGTGGGCTTGGCTTTTGGGAAGGAGTCAAACATGCCTGCATCCATTCTTTACACTCCATATTAGGCTCTGAATGCCTGGTATTGCAGCTAGCACACAGCATTCTCTCCAAGTGTAAATGAGTCCTCCATAATGCAGATAAGGTCATAAAATGATGTTTTCCCATTATACTTCTGCCTTTACAAAAGCTTGTTAATGAATATACTCTAAAAATTCAGTAGCTCCTACTGTAAGTCTGGGAACTGAACTGTTGGATAGCTTTTTGTGACTTGACAGGCAGGGTCATGTCAAACTGTTTTTTTCCCCCTTTTCTTTCTTTCCCTCCTTTGTCATTTTAAATCTCTCACACCCTTATAACAAGAGCTGACACCAATCACAAGGCTCATGAACAGCAGCAGCATTACATAAACCTGACAGATTATAGTAAGAGGGTTACCTTGTTTTCATTATTACTCCCTTTCTTGTATCTCATGCAGAATAGATGAGAACCATTTAGCCTCATTCTTGTGAGATGAGTAGGGTGGCTAAAATATCTGCCTCCTCTTGGGATTTAAATCTGACTCTGTTGTTGGCAAAGCAAAAAGCATTAATTGCATGACTGCTACGTTACAGGCACATCCTATTTTAAATGTTGAAGTTGACCACATCCTACAGTGTTACCATACAACGTGCTAGAAACTTTATTGTGAAGATAAATAAGCTTTACTGCAAGGGCAGATATGCAGATGGTCAAATGTGACTATTTTTATAAATTTAAAGAGCTTCAAGACAGGAAGGAGTCTGTGAACTTTGCTCAGGCTAGGCGTTGTGGAAGTTTGTTGAAAGCCATAGAAATGAACCTAGTCCAAATCAGCAGGATGGAATGTGGCTATTCTGCAGTGCTTTCATCAAAACTTGAGAAGTGCTGTTAATGGCAGTGAAGGTATGATCCAGTTACCTTGAATTACTCAAAAACTGTTTCTTAGGAATTCAGAAACATCTGCCTTCAAAGAGAAAAGGAGGTATGTGATGGGAATTGTCAGGCTATGTAGCTTGGTGTCACAGTTGATATAGACTGTGGTCGGGGGGGGGCAGGAGTAGACTGAGGATTGAATGGCTTTAGAGACTGGACCCCACCCTTGTTTCCAGACATTTCTTTCCAGAGTCACACTGGGGGCCCAGCAGAGGGGAATCTGGTACTGTGACTTGAAGTCAGCCCTCTCTGATGCCAGCTTCATCTGTGAGGCCACTGGCTCTGGGCAGGTACTTAATTCGTTTGGTGGTGTGACTCCTCTCTGAAAGCTGTCCCTCTTTGACCTGAAGGTGGGACTTGGGGTTAGGTTTTGCTTAGAAATGCTGCTGGAGACAGCCTTTTGATAACTCACAGACGTGTGAGGTGATGATGCTGCAGTAAGGCATTCAGTCTGCCACTTCCAGTGAGTCTGAGGTTGGAGCTGGGACTGGTGATGAGTAGCTGCCCATTGAAGACATCTGGGTCTCTGCCAGCCCTGACACAGTGGTTTTAAATGTCCCCATTCATGGAATGACACCTGTTTGTGTTTAAGTGCCAAAAAATGAATATTTTAGCAATGAAGGAATTCATTCAATTGTGAAAGGAATGTGCTTAGAAATGCTCCTTCATGGCATAACTGAGCAGGTTTCAGAGATGTGTGCTGCCTTTCAAAAAGGAATGCTTACATCATTCTCTTGGTTCTTTCTTCACATGGAGCCATTTGTATGAGGGTTTTCTCAATTTGTTGGTTTTTAAGTTTAATAGTTCTGCTAATACATAGACACCAGCTGTCAGTTAATTTAAAACAGCAGACTGCTAGTGAAAGCCTCTTTGGAACAGATGTTAGAGAAAATCCACCTGACTTTGTTCAAGAAACTTGTACACGTTGGACACAGTTAGAAGAATTATTGTATTAATGAAATCCTGCTGCACCATCCAAGAGGAAGAAGGGATATCATCTCTCATAATAGGCAAAAACCTTTGGCTATTTGCTAGCTTTCTTTAATCTGTAGTCAATATAGAAGATGTAAAAACCTAAACTGTCATTTAAAGTGGGAGTGGAAGAGAAGCACTAAGATCATGTACTTTACCTCTGCAAAAAATAGGTGTTAAATAAGAAGAATCCTTCTCACTTCCTCGCCCCTGCTTTCTTTTTTTGGTCTTTAATTTTTAAAGCATGATTTTGGAGATCTGTTTTGTGATGTTTCCTCACACAGTGGTGTTGGAGATGCGATGCTGCTGCCTTCCTGCATCTGACTGGCAGCTTTCTGGTCCCTCAATCTTATTTTCTCTGTACGCAAAGTGAAAAACATTTCCCTGCATACACCTTTTTTTTTAATGTGTGTGTGTATTGAATGGAGACAGTAGTTTGTACCACAAGAGTTGATTTGGATTCTGTCAGCATCTTTACAAGGAGTCCCTCTCTTGAGGGTGGTCTTCCTGGTAACTTTACAAGGAATCAGCATTAGACTCATGTCACTGTACTGAGAAAATTCCCTTTCCTCTTACAGGTAAGATACAAATTTAAACTACAAGGGTTTTCCTGTAAAGTTCTGAGAAGTTCAACATTTTCAGAGCCAAATTTTGAATATGAAATAGAAAAGCAGAATGGGGATGATGGAAATATGTCTATTGAATCTGAATAACTTCACTTTCATAAAAATAAGGTGTTGATAGAAACAGAATTGAGTAGATTTATTTTGAATCTGAACATTGAGTCTTGTCCTTTAAAAAGGAAATCTTTTTATCAGCAGATTGGGAAAGATTATGGTAGAAACATGGCTCAATTAGAAAGAAGCCCTAGGATGGTTAACTGAAATTATTAGGGACTCAGAGAATTTTCAATAACATGACATGCTGAAAAGTGCTTAGTTTAATGAAAGACAATAACATAGGATATAATAGAGGATTACAAACTAATGAATTATGGGATGAGCATGAATATCCAGACAGAGGATAGACCTGGAAAGCATAATTATGATAGTGAATGAGAGGAAGATGCTGGGTTTTTTTAATATTATGCATATCTCTGGAACTCACTGCCCTAAAATATTGAGGTTAAATTCTCGGCAGAATTAAGGATTATCTGTTGATGGAGATGAAACAATGTATTCGTTGTTATAGAAGATGAGATAAACACCCTGTAATTAAAAGGGATTCTTAAACTAAAAGTCATAAACAGACTGTTTCAAAGCATCTGTTAAGCTCTGCTGTCTGGTAGGATAGGCCTATCTGCTTGGGCACATGTTATTCTTTTTGCTCCCATATTTCCTATTTTTTCTCACCTGCTAGAGGGAGAATTGGTAAGGTAGTTTTGGGACTTCAGGAAAAAAAAACAGGGTTTTTTTTTTGGTTTTTTTTTGGTTTTTTTTTTTTTTCTTTCCCAGAGCCAGCTGTTAATGTCTGCTTTTCTGTTTGGAGGTTAGACTGTGGTATGGGTTGACTTGCTCTATGTATGTACACTGCCAAGCCCAAGGAGACTGATTTCCAGGATTCTTAGAAACAAACAATAAACAGACTCCCTGGATTTTAGTTCTTAAAGGTGAAACTAACAATGGTGAATTGTATTCTAACATAATATTTACAGTGCTTCTTTCAGATCTAACATACTTCATTATGTTTGTGAAGTGAAAACCAAACCCCAAAAGATCCCTGTATACAGTGCGAATGTTTTGATTTAAAAGCTTAAACGTTGGTAGCAAGATTTCCATTTTCTCTTCTGTTTTCCTGTCGCTTTGCAAACTCAGACATTCTTTTTGCTCAATCTGAGGGCCCCCGAGGGACAACTGGGACAACACACTGAAGGTGTGACATAATCAAAATTTCTTAGCTTTTGGACCTCATATTGCATTTTAATCTGCTTGCCCCGTGTCTCCTGAGCATTAACATATCACCTCATCATCTGTAATTGACCACAGTGTGTTAAGGTTCCTGACATGATTTACAGCTAATTCCTCTATACAACTTGGAGCCAGAATCTCATTCTGTCTCTAGTGTGAAATCCTAAATGAGAAGTCTCAGCCGTATGCTCTTTATTACCAGTAAATGATTTTTAGTGGAAATCCCAGGGACCATATGACACCGAATGTTTGGCACAGTGGAAAAGTCTTACAACAGGATCTTGTTTTCTTGGTCATCCAGTCAGTGAGGACCCCATATTAGAAGGATAAACTTGTCTCACTGGTATATATTAATATAAACTAGTTAGTATTAATTTAGGCCACTCAAAGAGATTTTACCTCTTTTTTTACCTCTTTACCCTGGGGAGGCAAGGAGTGTTACTCATCAGAGGCAACAATGAGCTGCTGTGCTCTTGTTTTTTGTCATAGAAACAGATTAATTTGTTTTCCTTCCAGCAACAATGTCAAGAAGTATAATTTCTCTTGGTGACTTCAGGATTAATGGAGGTGGGTGTTGGATTGAGGTGCCTAGGCACTCAATTCCTGTATCAGTAAGAAAAGATTCCTTATCCACAGTTCTCAAACTAAGTGCCTCCTCAGCTGTGCTCCTTCACACAGTTCCGGCATCCTGGAGTGCTTGTCTCACTCCGGTCTCTCTGCAAGGCCTCCTTTTTCCTTCAGCCATGCCAATGCTAGGTGAAGTTCCGGAACATGAAGTTCAGCCTCCAAAAATCCATCTGAGCATCCTGATTTTCCTTCCAGTTTATGCTGTATGCATATTTACCTATCCCAGATCCTTCACCTGGCATCTGGAACTGGCTTTCTTCTGCAAGAGGAATTGAGGATCAGGTGATGCCTTTTGGAAGATTCTGGTTGTGCTAGAAGGTGAAGAGAGAAGGGCATGAGGTTGTTGCCTCTCACAAAACATTGGGATTGTTTGCTGGTCAGATCACAAGCACCAGCTGTGGGTAAGCCTGTTTCTTAACAAATCCAATCTCTCCCTCCATCAGCTGTCTGTCCACTAAGCACCAAAGGAAATGGTGGTTTTCTGACCATAAGAGAAATGGCTGCTCCTCATGCTAGTAGGGAAACTAAGTGTGCATTCAAGTCTTCTCTGAACACTTGCTAATGGTTCTTTTTTAGCATTTGTATCAAACAAGCTGTTCGTATAGGCTCTAAATAATGTGTGAAGCTATGATCAGTGACTGGAGACTCCAAAACTGAAGTTACAGTAGTTCTGTCTGTTTCTAATGGAATACTTTTCTTGGTGGAAAATGAAAGTGTGTCAAAGGTTAAATATGGCTTGGGCTATTTGGTTCTAAAAAACACAGGCAGATTTTAAAACTTGTCTACCACACAAAGTTCTCCTTGAACTCTACCTTGTTTTTGTCCAATCCCGTGGTCGGCAGAATACTTTGGATTTACAGCATCCAAGCTGGAGCTTGGCAGGCCCCAGGATGTGCATTACAGCCGTCAGATCATCCAGGGTTTTGGTTATAAATTCTGAAGCACTGGAAGACCTCAAAACTCCAGGCATTTTAACTTGCTGAGGTCTGTAAACTTTTTGGCATGGAACCAAGAGCATGGAAGACCCGAGAACCCCATGGTTTTGTCTTTCATGTGATCCTAATTTCAGTTCTATTCTTTTGGACATCCTTTTCCCTTTAAGCTTATTCTACTATCAGAGTTGGTTTGGTGTTTATTTTAATCTGAGCTTTCAACTATATGCAACTTTTTGTCAGTTGCAAGCTATTATTTTCAACTCTTGTTCCTTATCTCCTTCTCATGCAATTCCAGGATTCAGAGCAGTGACTGGAAAGATGTAGTCATTGAGTTTATACTCAGCAATCTCTGTTCTTTGCCTATCTAATGTACCCTGAAGAAGGCTTGTAAAATTGAGTTCCTGGTCAATATAATTTGAAAGAAAAGACTGAAATTAAGAACCATATCCTTTGAACACTTGGTAGCATATGCATTTGTACATCTCTCTGCAGGGCTCAGTGTTGTTCTGAAGTCATGTGGCAGTGTTGCTAAAACTCGTGATTTGAAAAATAATTAATTTGAGAATGGTGCAGTGGTTAGTGAGCTAGCTGAGGACATGTGAGGCACAGATTTGGTTTGCTTCTCTGCCAGCAGTTTCCTATTCATCCTCAGCAAACACCTTGGTCCTCAAGTTCTCCATATTTAAATTAGTGACAGTAGCCTTATCCTACCTAATAGAAATTGCAAGATAAAATATATAATGAGGTGTAAAATGGCTTGTGTACCATGGTGACTGGAGTTTTTATTTTTTCCTTTTTTAAAAATCCTTAAGAGTTTCATATTTCATTTCCAGGAATCATGGGAGACATAACAAAAGCCTAAGATATTTTTGCTCAGCCTTCAGTATTTTTTCCTATTCTTTCCTGTTGTAGTCTCTCTCCCTTTCACTGGGTCAGCAATCTCACTGAAGGGGAGTGTCAAGTAAAATTGATTTGAAACTTCTAAAAGGGGGGAGAAAGTTCTTTTTTTTCTATATTGCTGATGTACCTTTTATATCTGTATTATGTATTTTAAAATCTGTGTTTATAAATATGTTTATACATTGGTCAGCTTTTGCTGTTTTGCAGCACGATTCCATGAGCCAGTTGTGCAAAAACAGCTGAGGAGGGCAGAAACAAACAGAGGGGTTCTGGAGCACTGTAACTGGGTGTAATTGGCACTGAGGTTCTGGTGAGATTAAACCACAGGATGAGAAAAAAAAGATAAAGTAATTGGTGGAATTCAGTAAGAAATGAAGATGCTGGGATGTGTGCTTTGGGAACTGTGGTGGACTGCTCCCAGGAGGGAACCAAATAAATCAGTTACAATAGGAGAGCCAGCCTGTGCTTTTTGACCATATTAATAATGCCCTTCCTTTCCATTTTTTTGGCTACATTGTGACATTGATTTTCATACCTGCTATCTGAGTGTGACCTAAATTTTTACCCTTAATATTTGGAAGAGCCATTTAAATGCAAAGGATTGATGTTTATTGCCTTGTCCCAGGCATATACACGTGGGACTGAAATGATTTTCTTGATGTGAAGGCATCACTCAGCAACAAAATTCTGTGATTCAGTAATCAAACATTAATGAAGTACAGAGTGAGCTTTTGAATGTTTTTCATGCCCTGATTACTAAACAGAGGTAAGATCTGTAGTGAAGCAAAATGTGTTTGTCCTCATGCTGAGGTTGCGCTGTTGAGTTGGGACCCTGAAAGGTGCTGTTGCCACGCAGCAACACCTTCTGCTGAAGTCTCGGTCAGAGGCAGAGTTGAGTGCAATGGCTGGTCAAAGCACAGCTGGACAGACTACTTAGGGCTTTTTCACCATTTATTTTTTCAGCAAGTAAGCAGCCCTGTGTGGTTTATTAACTGAGCTACCTGAACACTGAGTTGGAGTTGCAGCAGCAGGAAGTGGCTTCTAATCTGTGAAGATACTCCGTGGCTGCAAATTCAAGTGGCTGAAGGTTACTGAGGCTTGTAAAGTCTCCCTGGTGGCCACAGCATAACCATAAGAGAGTCATATGTTTTCTTGCTACACAGCAGGAGGAGAGGCTGATCTGGAGCCGTGTTTTCCCTACTGCTTGTTGCTCAGGTCTGGATTTTTAAGCTGTCGACTTTACGTGTCTTTGGTTGGGACTGTTCTGAAATAAAAATTGTGCTGTAGACCAGTCATGGAGATCTCTTAATGGAAGGTACATTAGAGGTAATGGTTCAGTAAACCAGTATCTTGCAGTATTTGGAGGTAAAAATAGAAAACTGTAAAACTTCAATAAGTTCTAATAAACTTCAATAAGTTCTAATAATGAAAATTTGAAAAAAAGAGGTTGGAGATATATTTGGTTTGCTTTTTTTTTTAACAACCACTAGATAGTTTCCACTATTTACAAATTATTAGAGTATTTGTGAAGATTTTTTGCTTATTACAGAATATTCTTTTAATTTTTTAACCTTGAGGAGGGCTGATTAATTATTTTTGTCATGTACTTTCAATGGGAAGGCAAATATTTATATTGTGTTAATTTTCACAAGTGCACAGCAATTTTTTTTCTGTAGCTAGTCTAAGTCAGTGTAAATTTTATGGCAAACCAAAGGGTGCAAAACCAAAAAAAGCTAAAAATGCTTTAAAGCACTTGTGTGTTCTCACAATTTTTTGGCTGAGAGCTCAGTTTTGTATGACAAGTGAAAACCGCTGAAAATATCTAGTTGCAGCATTGGTTTGCAGTGGTACAACTTTACACTTCCAGTAAGTGAATTTCAAACAGAAGAGTTTTTTCAGTCTTCTAAATCCATACTCAGACATTTGCCTTGTGTTCCAATGTGAGTTATCCTGCAGGCTCTGGTGTTTGAGGCAGGTACCTGGCCGTGACCTGCAAGTTGTTTCCATGTGTTTTGCTGAGAAAGTTGTTTCTTGATAACTGCTTATGGTGAAGTTTGTATGTGCACTGTAGACATGTATAGAAATGCCCATTCTACTTTGGTCAGTGCTAATTTATCTTTTTTTTACTTGGGTGTTTTGTGTGTAACTTTTTCTGCTGTCACACACAGTGCTGAGCAGTCACCCTGCAGTTATCTTTCTGACAGACACATCTGATGCAGGGAGCTTTGAAATTACTTTTGAAAAGCAAAGTGAACAAACATTGTTGATATGGGCTTGGACCTGCCTGTTGTTAAAATCTTATTTTAGAGCAGAAAAGGTGAGAGAGAGATACTGCACATTCAAATACTGGGTATTTAATGTACTTTATTTGTGGAGGGATCTTTTAGCAGAAACAACCTATCAGGAAAGGTACAGCACTGCTTTCGGGTGTTGATTCTGATGTTGTTACATAAAAATTACAGAATCCTTAGAGGCTTTTAGCCATAGATATATAAGACTGAATAAATGTTATATTGTCTTTTTTCAAAGATACTAAAGATAACCATGAACAGTGCATTTTAATGAGCATGTGGAGGGGTCAGTTGAAAATTGCATAGAATTTTGCTTTTCCTGGTAGCCGTATTTCCTTCACAATGGCCTCCTAGTGTGGTTTCTTTCTTTACAGAAAGAAAAGAATAACCTGCATTTTAAATCTGCTACAGCACTTTGCACCACTGGTGCGCTGCTTTTGTGCTTATGACAAAATGACAAATTTGGAAGTACGGGGAGTAGTGACCTGAAGCGCTTCTCTTCCTCCCCTCCAGGCACTTGCATGCATATGCGCAGGCACACGTGCACAGTCGTGCCCTCCCTGTTTCGGAGTCCTAGCAGGCATGTTGCACTCCTCTGTGGAGAAGGAATGTGGCATTTGGGTCAGTGTTTCTAGTTCACAGACGACCTGTGATGTAAGATGGCTTATTCCTGTACACAACAAAAATCTCTGATGTACTTGTTAAATAGTATGTAAAGAGCTGCAGGCTCAGATCCCCGTGCATTTCAGGAGTTTGAATAATTGAATGATGACCTCGTAAGAGGCAGCAGCTCTGTCTGGTTAATTATATCACAGGTAATGGTGTTGCGTTATGTGCATGTACAGCTGAGATGTATGCCTAAGCAGTGTGTGCTGGGTGCTAGCCTATTCCCATTGCTTGTCCCGTGGGATTTGTTCAAGCCAGAAGAAAATGTAAGTCACTGTTAATGAGTGGAGAGAGGTTAGCACCTGTCTATCTAATCCATACTTTTTCTGTATTTTATTGCATCGAAGGAATATCACTGCCTAACAGTTCTAATGCATAAACAGCTAAACAGTACTTGACATTTAAAGAGATTTTCTGTTGTGCACTTGTATAGTCAAGAGTAATTCTAATCCTATTAAAGATATTATGTCATGGAGGCGTGTCCTAGAAGAGAAGGCTTCTGGCTAACTGGCCCGATGGAAAGCAGAGGGGAGGGGCAAGCAGGAGGGTGGATTTATTACTCGATAGTTAGGTCAGGGATTTCTGTGGGAAATGCCCAGTGGTTGCAGTTGCTGATGATTTCACGGCAACAGCAGTGAAACACAGAGTGCGCTCCGGTAGCGGGTTACTGAATGAGACACTGCAAATGGGTGGAAAGAAAAAAGACAGCGTGTGAGAGAGAGTCAGAGAGACACAGAGAGGGAAGCTGAGAGCAAGGGAAGTGCTCCGGCTCGAGGAGAGTCTCCCAGGTGTACTGCAGAAGCTTTTTGGAAATGGATGCAAGGACCATCTGCTGCCTATAGATTAGAGGACTGTAGACTAGGAGTGCAGAGAAAGAGCTTATGGCTCTTTTTAATAAAAATCAAAGTTCTGCATAACTGATTCATCAAGATAAATCATGAGTGTGCTCTTGCATGGGATAATAATGTATAAATTCATGCTTCAGACAGACAGAGTTCAGCCTACATTGCTATAAAAAATAAACCGAGCAACAATGCAGTGAATAAATTCTGCAGTGATTATCTGATTTATGTACGAAGAAAAAGAGGAGCAAAACACAGACAGCTCTTAGCGCACTGTGGCATTTGCAAGGCACTGCATTTAATGCTGAGAGATGCTATACATTAAATCTGACAACTGTGAAAAGAGAGATCATGGAGAAGTCAAGTAGTGAGGATTCTTCAATTCACCGGAGTCCATCTTTGGATAGCAAAGACTCAGATTTTGCTAAACCTTCTACCTCAGGGAGGCAATTTGGTCGAGGTTTTACTGCAGGAGCTTTCTATGGTACAACTGGATCACGCACACAGAGCCACACTGGGGTCGGAACCGGAGCCGGCGCTGGGACTGGAACTGGCGTAAAAAGTGAAAAATACAGTGCACCCAAAGGCAGCAAATACGTGGTCTTTTACCTGGATCTATCCTTTGTTTTCCTTTTAGAATTCAAGAAGTGCAACATGGCAAGAGGCTGCCTGTGTTGTTTGAAATACATGATGTTCCTTTTCAATTTAATATTTTGGGTGAGTACTGCCTTTTCAGTTGCCTTCATCTGTTAGTGTATCCTATACTGCTGCATTATGTGTATAGTGCATCTTTGAAGCAGTACTGTAAGTTCTCTCCTCCCCTCCCTCTCTCTCATACCTGCTTGGAATATTTTCAGTGTTAAACTTGTGTCTATGGGGAAATGCACATGCTTTCTGTATCTTTATTGCTACCTGGTTATTGTAGTTTGGCTTCTAATGCTAATCTAATGTGCTTTGAACTGGGTTATCCAAGAAACGGGCAGAACTGTTGCCCTTTAAGGAAGCCCAGAATTATTGTAGCATTAAAATCCTGCAGTGGCTGGATTGTTGCATTCTGTTGTAATACTTGTTTTGCAAAAAAAGCTGAAGGTTAGTTTTTAAAGTATATTTTCATTGTCACCATAAATCTCATTTGCTTTGTGTAAACTTCATTTGACAAAGTGCTTTTTCATTTGAAGGAAGTTCTGTCCCGTTTTTCCAATTAAAAACAGTAAATAATGTATGTTCTAACCTCTTAAAGTCTCAGCATAAATGTAAAATGTCTGGAATGGTGAATTAATCTGGATTCAGTTTCAGCTGCAATTGTACACATTGGTGTGTGAAGTTGGAAACTTGCACTTGCTTCTCAGGGATCAAAATTGATTTTCCTCCATCAGCCAAGAGGCGTGAGGAGTTGCAACAATGAATGTTTCAGCCAGCAAGTTAAAAGTGTAATGGCTACTTTGAGCAAAGTATTGTCACCTACAAGGGAGGGAGGAAAAGTTAAGTCATCTGCCAGCTAAGCATCCTTCAGTACAGTATTTTTAAGGCAATCACAGGTTAATTGAATAACTGAATATTCATGAATATAACCCAATATGAAAGGGTTTGCTTAGTTTGAAAGCAAAGGTCACTTCTTTTCTGGTGGTTACAAAGCTTGGGCACGTGAACAAAGCCATTAATGATTGTGAAACAGAAACATACAGTCAGCTTCATAAATGAATGAAAACACCATCCCGGGATTTATTTTGGAAAAAGGGGCATTAGCAGTCTAGTTCAAATAGCTACCTCTGGTGTACAGATATCATTGTTCAAATTAGAAGCCTTACTATCAGGTTGTCTGTTTATCTTGACCCACTTACTGAAATAACCTCTAAGAGCAAGAGTTAATGGGAGATTTGGTACAGTGTTGAATCGCTCAGGCAACAGTGAGCTTTTATCAGTAATAGACTGAAACGCTACAATTACTGAACTTGTGGGCATCTTACTGAAATAGAAAGATAGAACTGATTACTGAAGAACATCTGATCAAAGTTCACTTATGGTTTTGGTTTTTTTTTTTTTTTTTTTTTTTTGTGCACATATCCTATTAGAAAGTCTATAAGTATTTTTGGAATAAATAATTTTGAATTATATGCACCATATTTATATCAAACTGGCTATTTGACTCAATGCTGCATTACTTTGACACCTTGAACTTTTTTTTTTTTTCCATATATGTATGTGGTGACTAGTTTTAGAAAAGCTTTTATATGGTCTCATTACTCATGTCCTCTGTGATCTGTTATGTAGGTGTCTCTTACTCCTCACCTCCTTAGATGCAAAATCATTCTTTGATTTTTTTTTCTTCTTCCCAAGCAGCAATTTTCTTGACTTTGCATCAGACCTTCAGAGTCCTTTTTTTCCATTCCTTGAGCTTGCAAGAACATTTCAGACTTTATCTGTGTGCTCATCTCTGTCTGCTCAGCTCCCACTGGACTTTTATACAAACACATTGCTGCTTAGGTTAAAACTAGCCTACCATCTGGAACAGTTCTCCAGTGTCCTGTGCTTCTTCAGTTCTTACCCTTACCTCTTAATCCCCTTCACACTCTCCTTGCCATGTCTTTTGTTGTGAGGTTTATATCACTTTTGTTTCTGTTACTAAACATTATCACCACACCTCTAGCCAATATTCTGAAAATGCCTTTTTTTTAATGTGAACTATGCTATTCAGAGTGAAAATAAGGCGTGGTGAATCTGAGATTACTGAAAAATGCTAAATGCAAGATGTCAGGTACTTTTCAAAGTAATTTACAACAAACATGTGATCCTTCAGCCTGGTTTAAATTGCTCAGAATTCCCCCCTTCTTAACTGTAGCTGTCTTATACTCAATCTTGTAAGCCAGAATGATATTCCCATGCATTCCTCCAGTTTTGCTGTATTCTTTTTTTTTTCTTGTTTTGACTGTGCTGTTTTATTGTTTGAGACATTCAGATGAAGAACATCATCCTTTGATTCATGGGAATGCAACTAGAATGAAGCACACTACACTATATATGTTCTGTAGTTTGCCACATCTGGCTTTATACTTGGGACCTCCGCTAGTTAAACCATGACTATCCCAGAGGTTGTGAATGTTTGGCTCTGTATGTGCTCCTTGCTGATGCTGTGCACCTGCAGCATCTCTCACTCCTGCCCTGAACTCTCCTGCTAGCCCAGCACTGGACTCCCCACACAGCTCTGCCAGTGCCCTTCACTCCTGCCCTGCCCTGAAGCGCTCCCTGCTGTTTCAGTCCAATCTTTCTTCTTGACCTGCTTTTTCCATTCCTAGCTTTGCCTGTTCTCACTGCTTCCTTCTGAATTTCTGTTAAGAAACCAAATCCAAAAACATGAAGCTGTGGCCTGCTCTTGAGCAGTGACTATCATCTTTTGCAGTGCAAGGTGATATATTTTAAAAAGAGAAGCTTCACTTTTAAACATGAAATTTCATGAACTGTAATTTAAAGCAGAATGAGGCTTCTGGTTTTCAGAGATGAAGAGACCACTTCTACACCGTTACCATATAAAATGTTGCTTGTGCAACCATACAAAATGATGCTTCTTGTGAAAATGAACACTGGAGGTGCCCTTTGGCATCCCAGCATGCTGGGTATGATTGTTTGGCTTGATTCTTAGTGTTGGCTCAGAGGAGGATGTTCTTCTGTAGGAAAAGAGGAACCTTTTCCTATAATTTCTTCTTGAGGCAGAGAAATGGGGCCTAATCTGTGCCTCATGGGCCAATGAGCTCTACTCTTTCAGCCTTGCAGCTAACTCATACAGATTTGGCAACTAATTGTATGTGAATATTATACATTACACACATTATTTTTACATACAATGTATTTTACTTCTTTTAATGTATATCCATAGAAGGAATACTTACACACAATTGTATGTTTCAAGTGATGGAGAAGTGCGGTAGTCAGTGGATTCTCTCTGCACTTTGTACATGCTGTTGCTCTGATAACTGCAACCAAGAGTTGTAGCAAAAATTCAGTGTCTGTGAATTCGATTCATGGCAAGAAAATACAGCTTTTGAAAAGCACTAGCATGTGTATCAGTTAACCTGGAAGAATCACCTATGAGTTGTACAAAGCAAATTTGTCTAAGTGGGGCCTAGCAGTAAGTTGGAACAGAAGGTGTTTCTCCACTGAATTACTGAGAGCTTCAGGTATTTCTCTGTGTCCCTCTGATTCTTAACAGTTGTTCGTGGCCATCTGGCATTGCTTTCTTTCAGAGATTAGGAAAGTCTGAGCTGAGGGTTAAGGAAGCTTATAGTATTTAATTGTGTGGCTAGGATGATGATTTACACTGAATTCATCCTAAGTGCATAATATGTTTTGCAAAAGGACTGGATGGACAACTACAAATGTTAATTGATTTAGTTTGCCTTCAAGAGTATTTATGTGCAAACATGCGGTGATTGCAAAGTAGCTGATATTGCTCTGCAGAAGAAATAAAGTATTGATTTTTGCTTCTACAGATAGCAGCTAAACTGTCAAGGAAGGTAATCACTAAATATAAACATTAGTGTATATGTCTTTCTATGGGAGATTTCACTTCATTGTTATTAGAGGAAAGGATTACAATAATTATTTTCACAAAATGTATCTGAAAATATTACTGGTTATAAAAAAAGAAGTTCTATGAAACATATTTTTTTTTCCAAAAAATTCACTAATGAAATGAGAATTTCATGTAGTCTTAAAATGGAAATTTTGAAATGACTGGCATAAGATACCAGAAAGTCATTAGGGAACTTTGCAAGCAGTCAATGGTCATGGCTACATTTTGTCTTGTTCTATTAATTTAACTTAGATTAATGAGTCTGCATACAGTGAAGCATTCATAGTAGACATCTTGATAGTTTTTACTATTGCTTAATTTTATTATAAAATGCATTTTACTAGGAGCTATATGGCAAGATTATTAAGTGTGATATTTTGTGTTTCAGGAAGAGCTAAGGAAAAGCTAAGCATAGTCAAGAAAATACTTAATGGGGTTTATTTCTTAAAAGTGTTTAATTTTAAACAACTAAAAAAATCTGATAGGAATAATACCTGTGTATAAATATTACAATTAAAAGCAAAAGTTATAAGCAGAAATTATAATTTATCTAATTTAAGTGGAGTCAAATATACAAAATCAGTTATTTAGTATTTACTTTCAAAGTAAATTTTCTACTAGCATTTTCCTTTTACTGAAACATAAGTTTAAAAGAGAAAAATCATAGTCTGGAAACTTGCTGGTCCAGCAGGAGCAGCAAAAAGTCAAATACAGCAAATTTTTCCCTGATGCTCTGTAATTACACTAATGGATAAAGACTGTTGCTTCTGGATAATATTTTTCTGCATTAATTACTTGTGCAATTTAATCTTAGAGCAGGAGTAATTAATATTTTTTTCTGTAGATTAAAACCAATATTGTGCATTTATCAATGAGGATAAAGACAGTAGTACAGCAGCCATACAGGACACTTTTGCTCAAGTCTCAGATGATGCTAAAAGAGAGGCAGCATGTCCATTCTCTGGGTCTGGCTGCTGTCAAAGCTCTTGGTACTGTAATGCAGCTAACCACTTTAGAATGGTTTGCATAAGGTAATCCATACTTATTTATGCCAAACTGGAATAAATAATATAGTTCACTGTTTAGTTTGAAGTACAAAGCTTTAATGCCTAACTGAACCTGTTGGACATACAGTTAAATCATGTGAAGAGATTTTGTCCCTACAAATAACTGAAAATTAATCCCTGAGGTTTAAAAGGGGTGGACAGTTTGTCCCTTAAATCAGAACAAAATTGCTAACGACAAACAGCTTTGGAAAGGACACACATTAAATTTCTCTCTCTTTTGTTGCCCTCCCGCTGGCTGCATTATCTGATATTCTCCATTTTCTCACATAGGGGATAATGACAAAGAGAGACAGTGAGTGACCCTGGGATGCTTGTCTCTTGACATAATAGTGATATTTACTTCTGTTGTATTTTCACTCTAATGACATAAGTGTGGTGACAGTTGCAGTACAATCCTGTGAAAATAAGACTATCCAAAAACAACCAACCAACCAAAAAAGAAACAAAAAATCCCAAACAAACAACCCCTCCCCCAGCAAAAGAAAAATCCCACATGAAAAACCCAAGAGAAGCCAGCAAGACTGTTTTAGTTTTAGTTTCCTATCGAAATGGTATAGCACTGTTGGTGTCCCTATGGAAACATGCACCTCGGTGGGGGAGAACTATTAGAAAAACGTATTAGCATGACAATGTTTTGGCTGGGAGGAGAAGGAAAGGTAATACTGAGTTCAAACAATGTGATGTCCTAATGAAGGTGAGGTAAATGAAGTCCGTTTGTAACCAATGATGACATTACAGAATAATATTCAAGCATTATTGGAGACCTGAGACTAGTTTTAATTTAAAATATTGAGGTTTGCTTGAGAGCTGAGTTAACACTGATCAATCCGGGTGGTGAGGGCCTCATACCTCATTTTAGGGTCTAAGCTGTTTCAATTGGATAGGCAAGACATGAGATATAGCATTTTTTGCAGTGTTCCTCTCACTAACTACTCTTTGCTAACACTGTATTTTATTTAGGTTGTTTTGGGGTTTTTTTTTAGGTGCGGGGGATTTTAAAATTATTTTGGTTTTCCTTCAGTGTGGAAGTGTTTTAATTCTAGCTGTTGGTAGGTGTGAGAGCCATTTGTGTCTGTTATTTTGGATAAACAACGAGTTGATTCATCACTCAAGCAGACTTGTTGTACACAACTGTTGTAATGTGGCCTGTTGGACAGTTTGTTCTTTTGTACATGAGGAGGTTTATGGTCATTGAAGGAAAGAAGCGCAGTAAGAATTTCAAGTTGGAAAATGAATTCCTCCCCTCCAGTTCTCCCTGCACTCTTGTACTCCCAGAGTTAAATCTTTCTTTAAAACTTATGACTCAGGTTCTGTTCCTCATATGTTCCTTTGAGGACGTGAGGATGACATTAAACAAATGTCTTCAGCCTTCTATGTCTCAATTCCCCTAACTTTAAAAACAAGAATGTATCAAATTTCCTAAAGCGATGATTTATTATGAGTTCTGAATAAGGGTAATAACTGTGATATTTCCTATTTAATTCTGCATTCCTAGACCCATTTAAGTAAGCCACTTGGTAGGGCCTTGGTTAGCAGGGTCCCTTTTTGTCTGCTCCTGCTACCCCCAGCTAAGTAGGTCTGCGAGAGGCCCATCTAAAAGGGTATAATCTTTCTTATGTGAGTAGAGGATGAGCTTGTAACTCCATTATCTGGCTGTCCAAGGAGGCATCTAATTTGTTTATTTAAACACTGCTGACACAGAGCAAGACCTGGGTAGAAAAGATGGGAGAATGCATTCTAGTTTCTGGAAAGTAAAGTGTGGTTTGTTAGGGTTTTGCTGTATATGTAGTTGGGATATTCCTAATGGGTAGCCAATTCACCACAGGTATTATGGAATACTATTGGTCTTCTGTGTTTGTAATACGTAAAGTTACCTGGCCTTTCAGCATCTTATGAAAACTGTGAACAAAAGGAAGAATTCTGCTGTTTATGTTGGGCTTTGCTTTAAATATCTTGCAGAAATAAATAAAGCACACTTCCCAAACAAAGGAAAGGAACCTTGTATGGCTGAAGGTGTGTTATTAGACAGTGAATGTTTGCTGAACCTACTGGGGATTTCTCACATAAAACTTAATAGTTTTAATACCACTTTATAGAAATTACTGCAGACACTGAACTGAAAGCCATTTCAGAACTTTCTGACACAAATTAGCTTTAAATCAACTCAGATCTCCGTTTAGCTCAGTCCCTTGCTGCTTAGGAGCAACTTAAATTGCTTAATTTATTCAGCACAGATAATTGAACTTCCAGTTGTTTGGAAATTTGACTGGAATGATTGTGCTTTCCTGCTGCCTTTAATGAGCTGGGCCAAAGTTCACGTGGCTATCCGAACCTTCTTCATTTAACTACTGTATCCAGTACATCAAGGATTGTGAGCATTCGTGGGACTCGCTGCCAGTTTGAATTTTAGAAGTCATCTACAAGTCATCCTCAATACTGTCACTCAAAACTTGGCACCCTGGCCAGTAGCTTTATCACCGCTCAGGTAATGCAGCCAGGGCTAGGTTCTCCACAGGGTTACAGAACATCCAGTCACTGTTGTTATCCTTAATCAACATCCTTATCACTGTTGTAGCGACAGTCTTAGTAAGCAACCCAAACCCATCTTTCAGTGTTTGGTTATGCAGTTGACATGCTGGGTCTCTTCTCTCTCACCAAGAACCTCTGTGCTGTCTGGGAACAGAGCTGATGGCTACCCCTTCCTGAAGCACAGTAAGATTAGTTTGCCATTTCTTTTATTTCTTTCTTTGCTTCCTTGTGTTTTCTGTGTTTTTGTTGTTAAGTGTAGGAGATGAGAATTAACTTTTAAAAATCAAAAGAATTAGTAACATTTAGAAATGTTGCTTGTTTTAGTAGGGAAAGAGCTCTGTACCCATGGATTCTGTTGAATCTACTTGGTCCTCATTTCAAGCTCCTTTTGCTAATCTGTCTTCTGACTGCTGAATGAAAACCCTTTATTACTGTTTCTAATCTATGCCTCAGGGATAGTTTTGAAGATGCATTAAACTAGTCTCTACATGTCTTTCTTCCCATATAACACTGGCAAGTCATGAAGCATCAGAGACTGAATTTGTATCTTTTTTATTTCTTCTGTGGATTTCCCCATACTTCTGTTTTATGTGCATTCTGGTACAATTTGTACTGCTGTAGGTACAAATTATAGGTCTGCAGTAGAAAATGATCACATTATAGTTGATTCTTAAAAGTGTATGACAGGTATTGAGAGTTGCTGCAAGGAATAAAAACCAGTAGAAACTGGTATGCTAATCATCTGTTACAGAATTATTAATTTCTAACACTGTATTGAGTTGTGACTGATAAGTACTTATTTTAACTAAAATAAGCAGGATTTAATGTTTTTAATTTTTTTTTATGATGAAGAAGAATGAAGCAAGACAATAATGGGCTATGGATGAAGATAAGATTATGAACAGATGACTATAAGCTGTAGGTTTCATCAGCTTAACAAATTACCAGTCATTAACAGAGATGCATTAGTTGCTTGTGTGCACGTTTATACCATGTTGTGAATGTGCTGCAAAGTATGTTAACTTAAACCATGCAGTTTACTCTGCAAATAATGTATGGAATGGTTAACAGTGGAAGCAGATAACTGGGAGAAATCCAATGATATATAGTCATGTCTCTATACTACAACATGCAATCAGGCTAAAATGAGGCTAAAATGATGCAAAAAAGAAACAGAGGGAAAAGAATTTGCATTGTACTATTCAATCAGATTTCCTCAATTTGCTATCGTAGAGAATTGGAATTTACTAGAAGGGCTGCTTCTGAATCAGAGGTTTGTTCTTTTAGGCTTCTTTAATTGGTATATTAAGCACACTTTGTTTTAAATGGTGCTGCTGAATACTTATATTTTGTTAGTAGCTGTGTCACTGCTGAGAAGCATGGATTCTTTGCAAGACTCCTTTCTTCTTCTGTATTGTCTTGGAGAATTTCCAACTAGTTATCTTGGAAAGTAAGAGAATTGTCTACGAATAGATTGTAATTCAGAAATGTAAACACCTATTTTTGTCTCATTTCATAGTAGTTTTAAACTGAATTGACAGTTAAGAATCTTATTATCCTTTACTTCTGTGCCCATCCTCCACTTTTTACCTTTCGTCAAGCTATTGCTGTGTTCCAAAGTTCCCCTTTTTCTTTTGCAGTGTCCTCTGGATGCAGAGACACAGTTAAATTAGAAAAAAAAATAAACTTTATGTTCTCAATTGCTCTTTCCTTAGAGTTTCAATTGCCCCATCTTCTCCATTTTCACTGCTTTAAGGAATTGATATTACATCTGTTGCCATAATCCCAGAGTGCCTTAGGACCACTTAATGTATTTATCCTCTTGACACCCTGTAAGTATGGGCCATGCTTTTATCCTCCTGATACAGATGGAAAGCTGAGACACCAAAACAAAGAGAATGTCTGCATAGAGCACAGGGTAGAGGGCTGAGAGCCTTTAGAGTCCAGAACTAGCAAGTTATCATGGTTTAACCCCAGCCAGCAACTCACTACCACACAGCTGCTTGCTCATTTCTCCACCCCTCTACCCCAGTGGGATGGGGAGGAGAATCACGAGAAAGGTAAGTGGGTTGAGGTAAAAGCAGTTTAAGAATAGAAATAAAATATAATAACAACAATAACTACATAATGATAATTGTAATTAAAAGGGAAATAACAAAGAGAGAGATACAAATTAAATTCCCAAACCCCCAAGTGATGTACAATACATCCACTGACTGATGCTCAGCCCATCCCTGAGCAGTGATTGATGGCTCCTGGCTGACTCCCTGCAGTTTATGTACTGAGCATAGCATTCTATGGTATGGAGCATCCCTTTGGCCAGTCCTGCCCACGCTCCCTCCCAGCTTCTTCTGCACCTCGTAGCTGGCAGAGCCTGAGACCCAGAAGAGTCCTTGACTCAAAGTAAGCAGTGCTCAGCAACAGGTGAGAGGCACTGGCACAGATTGCCCAGGGAAGTTGTGGATTCCCATCCCTGGTGATGTTCAAGGCCAGGTTGGGGCTTTGAGCAGCCTGGTCTAGTGGAAGGTTCCCTGCCCATGGCAGTGTGTTTGGAATCAGATGATCTTTAAGGTCCCTTCTAACCCAAGGCATTATGTGATTCTGTGTTATCACTGTTATTCTTACACCAAATCCAAAACACAGCACTGTACCAGCTACTAGGAAGAAAACTAACTCTATCCCAGCCAAAACCAGGACAGAAGTCCACATGCAGCAGACTTCAGCATGGAGAAGCTTGTGTTGAGATCTGCATGGCACTGCCCACAAACTCAGAAATCCTGCAGATTGCTTCCCTCAAGCTTGGGTGTCTGCAGCAGCCCTCCTGCACTTTCATTGCCAGATTAGCTTGGGCAGAGACAGCTTAAATCTGTCTATATCCATGGTGTAGATGTGTCCTTCTAAGAGACTTGTACAAACTTAAACTGAAATTGAATCTGGATCCCTGAAGTCCCTGCTAAGTGTCTTAAGCAACCGACCATCTGTTATGTGCCATGTGCCTTGAGAGAGACTTCAGAGCCAAGCCACCCCAGAACTCCACATGCTTGTGCAGTGTTGTTTGCAGGCACAAAACTCCTAACAGGTTTAGGACTGGTACAGCATCCTTTCATTTGGCTGTGTACTCCAGAGGTCTGGCATCATGCCACTGACTTCCAGAGCACCTAGAGGAGTGGAAGTTTTCTCATGACACAACATAAACCCTAAACCTCCCCACCACCTGCAAAGTGTCACAGGGTAAACTGGAGGTCTCTTCTTGAGATTGCCATCCAACAGATGACAGTCAAGGTGAAGACTTGGCCGTGGGATATCTCTCTTTATTGATTTCATTGTAATATTTTTTCATTACTCCAAAACAGCAAATTAAGTATATTCCATAACTAACGGACAAATAACCCAACATTGGATTTAACACTTACAGAAGGTAGAGTTCTTGCATGGCTGGCAGTAGGATTTCTTCCTACTTTCCATAGCTCATTAAGCCATATGTTAGTCTATTAGTGCCTGAGCGATGTTTGTGCTGACAGCTTTTTCAGCATGTGGAATGTAGAGAGGACTCTCAGGTGGGATCTTTGTGCTCTCAGCATCTGGGAGGATGTTGGGATGTCTTTCAGTGCAGCATTGGTTTTGTGTCTTACAGGATGCAGTCTAAAATGCAGATTGCTGGAGTTGGATTTGCTCCTGGTTTGATATTTTTGTGTTTGTTTTGGCTTTTTTTAGGTGTTATCTACTCTCTTAATAGAATATGCCTATGGTGGTGGCTATAATATACGATCTTGGTGTGATAGAGCTGTATGTTACTTTGGCAGGTTGGAATCCCATTTTCTTTGGAAATTTGAGTTTGTCTTTCTGCTTTTAGGTAGAAGTGGAACCTGATATGGTTGCTGGATTTTGTTCCTGTTTTGTCTCTTAGTCTGTTCGTCTATTTACAGCTGAATTTAAATCAATAATTGTTGTGCTTCATGATTTAGTAGGTATTAGTGGTAAGGTTCACGTTATTAGTGGTAGGATTTACATGGTTCTGTTTTGAGTATTTAAATTCACAATCCAAATAAACCATAGTGGAGTTAAAATTTAATACTACTATGTTTGACTTCTGGTATATTGATTTATCTCTCATTCATGAGGCTCAAATGCAAAAAAATTGGATATACTGGATCAAACAAAAAGTTTGTGTATCTTGCCTTTCAAAGTATATGGTAAAAAATGCTTAATAGAGACTAAAGGAATTGAATTAATTTCTGGAACTCCATTCAGCCATTTATCCAAAATTCTCTGGCAGAAAGTCTGCTTGCATAATTAAATATTCTGTGAAAGGGCATTTCCTTTAAAGTCTTGTGCTTGCTAATTTCAATAGATGCTGACAGTTATTCTGAAAAACAGTGAACCATCCTCCACTGTCTTGTTATTACTATTTTTTAAAATTTTTATTTTATTACTGGAATGGAAAGAAAAATCAGAAAAAATCTAATTTAAAATGAGTTTACGGCAAAAGTAGTATTTAGCAGTGCATATAGCATAACATATGTTTAAATCATGGAGTCATAGAAAAACCTCTAGGTTGGTAGGAACCTCTAGAGAACATCTGGTCTAACCTTCTGTTGGAGGGAAATCCTTAGTTTGTGTTACCCAGGGCCCTGTCAAGCTCAGCACTGAGTATTTATAGCAAGAGAAATGCCACCGTTTCTCTTGGTAATCTATTCCAATGTTTGTTTTCAATTACTTCAGTTTGTTTTCAGTTTTTCTTATAGCTATGCCAAAATTTTCTGTGAAGCAACCTGTGTTCATTATTTGTCTTGGTGGAACAATGCACAATGGCGTTCAGTGTCTTGAGTTCGGATGTCCAAGTGTGGTCTGACAAGTGCTGCATAGAGTGAAATAATCCCATCTCTTAATCTGCAAGATACAGTCTTGCCAATGCTGCCTGAAGCTGCACTTAAATGCTTATGCTAATATTTCTGTAGTTATGTCGTGTAGCTTTTAAACATGAAGTTTAGAGCAGCAGCATGCACAGCGCTCTGTATAGAGTTCTGTGAGATGGAGGAGCTCTGCTGTGAGGACAGAAAGATTTTCTTCCTCCACTTCTGAGCATTTGCACTCATACTACATTGCTGCAATTAGACACTCATCCTTTTATTGTTTTTCCCTCCAGACTGCCTTCCGTGGCAGCCTCCTCTGAAGTACACTTCAGCTAAACCGCTTCTCCTTCTTCGAGCTATTCAGCAATTTTTGTAGCCCATCCTGCAGCTCTGTCCCTGTAGGTCATGCTCAGTTTTAAACTCCATCTAGCTTGAAGGTGCAGTTGGCACAAGTGCTGACAAGAACAGAAACATTGATCTTATCACTCCTTCGTCCAAGTGGCCACAGTGTGTGATTGTGCTCTCTGGTACAGTGTATTGATTTTATGCGTTGCTATATGTGTTACACGGCTTCACAGCATTATCAGAACTGCTGACTGCTTTTTTTTTTGTTCCACGTTTCTGGTCTGTTTTGGGCTCCTGCAGCCCAGCTACTGCTTGTATTCTCTGTTATGTTCATTCTCATTAAAACAGTGTATATCTCAGAATAATGAGATTTTAGGAGTTCATGATCTTTACCAGCAGGGTTGGGACCGGGGCAGGTTAATGGTTGTGGGGTTTTGTTTTGTTTGGGTTTCTTTAAAAAATGAAAAGCTATTTTTTTTAATGCATTCTCATGAGTGACATTTTTTAAAATGATACTTTATATTTTAGACTTACATTGAGGGAGTCTGGGCAACAGCTAAGCCTTGAAATCAATATGCTTGTATGAAAAATAGTCTGTAAAAATAGTGTTGTTCTTTTAAAAACGTTTTATTGAAGTGCAGACTGCATGACAGCTCTGAGTGTTTCCCAACAGTGTATCTGTTCTGATGTGTGTCCTAGTTTTAGACCTTTTCCAAGTTCATGAATGCATTTTCTTCAGAGGGCTGTGTTAAAACCCAGCAGTATTTCTTTCAGGATACTTCATCTTGCTTGTCCTCCCAGAACTAGCTGGGATCAAGCTTGTTTCCACACAGTTCTGGAACGTCCGAGAATGCAGGTTTCTCACTTAAAAGCTTCTGCAGCTGTGTGTGAGCAGTAATAAATGTTTGACACAAGCCTCTGGGGACAGCTTTAAATGGGTGAACTGTTCCCTGTTCCAGCCGTCTCGGGGATTTTTTTCCCCCACTGGTTGGATGCTGTGCTATGAGCCTGACCCAATCCTTAGTGACAGCTTGTTGGGCTGATTAATGCAGACTCCAGAGAATAGCTCTTTGCTCTCTGATTGATTCATTTTACCAATAGAACTCACATTCCTGTAGTGTGAATAATAAACAAGTGATTTAATGAGTACTCCCCAACCTATTCCACTGACATACCCTGATGGAAGCAGTACATGCTTTTGGAAAGCTGAAATACTCCCTGTGTGTTACATACTGAAGATCCACTGAATTATATACTTCTCCCATAAATCCATATTAGAAAGTTAAGGATTAATTTTCTTCTGTGCTGTGCCGCTAGACACATTATCAGAAATGTCACTGATGTTTAAATTGTTATTCCTTCTAATTTTCTAATTTTTCTGGTTCTTAACCAGTCTTTTTTTTTTTTTTTTTTTTTTTTTTTTGCTTTGTGCTTCCCACCATGAAATGCGTTTCTCATGAAACTATTGTTTCTTTGCAGCATTCCCCCCCTTTTTTTTTTTTTCATCTCAAAAGGTGACATGCAAGAAGTAGGATAAAATTTGTTCTTCCTCAAGGCTGTCCTTATTCCCTGCATCCCTAATGGTGGTGTCCCATCTCATTCTATGGTTCTGTGTACAACTCTTTGTAGGAATTGGCTCTCCCAGTTCCTCTATCTTGGGAAACTCTCAGGAACACAAAGAAACAGATAGCATTACAGCACTTCAGGAGGACAGGGAAGTGGAGCCAGAGCTGTTGGAAGAAGGAGGAATTTCTTGTTTGGGTCGGGATGGTTTCTGTTTCCTTATTATTCAGGAACTTTTACTACTGCAATTAGGAGATCCTGACTCTAGATCTACAAAGAGTTCTTCAACAAACATTCAAGAGAGATGTGCATAAAATGAATGTGAAAGGAGGGAAACAACACTACTCTAATTTGCTCATTTGTGGGAAGATAGACATAGAAGTATTTTTGTCTTCTAAAGCTTTGCTGTGTGCTTCATAAAGAAGTATGAGGGAGAAATGGGAGGATGAAAGCCTCCTTAATCTCTTCCCCTGTAGTCCCACAGTCTCTTTCCTCTTTTTTGCTAGGATCCATGGCATAAAATTTGTTTCTGCCTGACGTTCAGCTGTACACCTACTGATCTGTTCTCCATGCCCAGCCTTGCTGGTACTAATGTCATACCTGCTCTTTTGTGGTTCAGAATTTGAGTAACTGGGTGGGGAAGCAAAGATCCTGATGAGGTTATGATCAGGTTTCTGAAGAATAACAGCTGCTGGCTTACTTGCTTTCTTTCCCAGCCTCCACCAGAGAAAGCTGAGAGGGTTCATTTGCACTTGTGTGAGGCACCACTTTTATAAATCTGATAGCACTGTGCCTGCATGCACACAGTTCTCTGACATGACTTCACATTTTTGAGTGGATGATTGAGAGATGTTTTTCTGTTTTCTGTTGAAAGAAGCTTGGCACCTTCTAAAGAAACTTCTTTCTGTCCTCAACTTGCTGCTAAAAGGTTCTAGGAGCTGTAATTAGAATACTGCTTTAATGACAGTCTCTGGCCTAATTTTTTGCTTCATAGCAGCCTGGGGGAGAGAGGGAGGCTTCTTCCTTTATTGTTTCTGCCCTGTAGTGTCTCCTGCTTCTGTCTGTTCTTCCAAGACCGCAGCCTGATGTGACATTCATTTCAGCAGTGGTTCTTTTTGCTGCAGCATCAGTGCAGATTTATGTCTGGCCAATGACGCAATATATTTTATGGGTAGTCAGCTCAAGGTTTTCTGTATTATAGGATGTGTTGTGGGCAGGTTTAGAAAAGAAAATGTTCAAACCCAATAGCACAAAAAGGAAAAACAGGCTTATTGAGTTATGTCTGCCTAGGATTATATAGACTGTATAGATTTAAGATCTGTCTTAGGGCTGAAATGAGCACTGCCATGCTGAAACAAAAGGCAGTGTAAAGATTCAGGAGCATATGCTTGAAAGGAAAAACCTTGGAAGCACAAGAGTTTGCCACAGAGACATGAAAGTGTCGTCACTGTGCTGGATGGACCCTAAATTATTTTCTCTCTGAAGGAATATTAATGTAGAAGTGGTTAAGAAGCCCTGATAGTGAGCATGACATTACTTGGGATTGAGTTTGAGGTTGTTCTAATGATAAGTCACAGCTCAACTCCTTGAGATGGAGCAGAGGCAGCCTTCTGCTGCCTCCATTCCAGGAAGGAACAGGAAGAGGTTACAAATACACAAATACTTTTGGTTCTCCAGGGTGAAACAGTGGGCAGTGGAGAAAGCCTGAGTACTCTTGGTCATGAAGTGGAATTGGTTTTGAGTTCTTGACAATAGTTGAGCCCATTAAAAATGCCTTTTTAATAGACTATTGTTTTCAGTAAAGTTTTCATTTTGTAACACTTCTGTAAGCTCTTGGAAAATCAAACCTTGATCTACAGTCCTATCTGAAATCAATTTTTAGAAAAATATGCCTAAACCATCAGTTGCAAAAAAACGAGCAACCAGAAAACCCAACAATTCAATTTAAGTCCTGAACTTGAACATCATAATCAAAAGTAGGATTTTTAAAAGGTGTCATCACTGACTGGGCTTTGTTGCTGATGAAGTCAGCTCTCTGAGAGAAGAATGTTGATGGCCAGTTTTCAAACTCTAAAGTGCTTGGTACTCTGTTCAGTGACTGGCCAGATGGTACTGCCTGAGGATTTGTTAAGCTTGCTCTCAACAGCTTGTGACAGAATTCTTTGTGTCAGGAAAACTGCATTGTCTTTCCAGCTCCATGGACAGGAGTCATCTTGCTTATCTATCTACCTATCTACCTATCTACCTATGCTTAGAGATGTGGGCTGTGGAGGTGTGTGTTATGGAGCTGTACCTGCGAGATTCTCCAAAAGCTCTCTTTGGAGGTGATAGATTACAACTGAGCTCGTTCTGAGGGAGGTGCTGCAGATGAGACAGGTAAATGTGATTACAAGAGCTTCTACATTGCTACTTTGTGGATGGCTTAAGCAAAGTGTGATAGATCTCGGCTTGAATTTTCAGTTTAGCATTGCTGTGCCCAAGTAAGGACAATGATGTTTCCATTTGCAGACTCATAGGGCACAAGCATTTATTTTTAGCGTTTTTTACTGTTTTAGGTTTTTCTTCTTTCTGTTGTTTCTAGTTTCTGTGAATAGAGTTGTCTGTTATGCAGTAGGACACTTAATTTAAAATGTCCATCGCATTGAACAAAAACTGTTACCTTGATATAGTTGCTGTTAAGTCACATGACTCCAAGTTATCTCTGTTTAAGGTACTAATTAAGAAGAGAGCTTTAAAAGTTCTTTTCAAGGCTAGTTACTCAAATATGGCAATGGAGATAGAAAATACATTTCAGCTGACAAATGACATGAGCTTTTAGTTAACAGTTCTTATTCAAAAGTACTGAATTGGGAAGACCTGCTTAAATGAACCCATTCTTCTACCTTCAGAATAGTGTGGTTTTGTAAAAAAGATTCCTACTCATTTTGGACTGATACGCCCATGTGATCCCATGGCAAAAGCATAAAGAGCTTAGTTTATTCATGACTTCGTGGTGACTTTCCACCGTGAGTGCAAGCCAACAGCACAGGAACACTGCCATAGCTACCACTGAACTGGAGCCTTGAGGCAATTTCTTTACAGAGCTTTCTTTGATTATATTTGCTCACAAAAAGATGTCTGGTGAAGCTGCCTTCCAAATAGGTTTGGCATACACTGGCAGACCATGAAAGCATCTTATCTCTGCTGTAGATGAAAAACCTTGTAGTTTTTTTGTTTTCCTAAGAAAAAACTGGGGGGCAAAAGTGAGAAGAAACCAAGGACCTGGCAGACACTGTGTTTACTTTTTGTGTACGTTCAATTCACTTTTTATTGCTGCCTTTCATAAGCATAACTCAATAAATAAATCAAATCGAGACTCATGAGTGTTGCAGGCAGAATGGGTGCTTCAGACAAAATGTATTAATGAACCCCTCCTGTTGAGTCACAAGGTGCAGAAGGCATCCTCCTGCTTTCTAAACTCCTTCTCAAAGAGGAGTCTTAGTGAAGCTGGAATCACTCTTGGCCCCAGACTCTGCCAAAAGTTTATCTCTAAAGGATTATATAGGTGTAATTGAACCTTTATAGAAATTCGTCCTGTAGGATTAAGGATGCAAACCCTAATCTCTCTCTATCTATCTAGATATAAAATAAATTATTTATTTAAACTTACTATGATAATTATAATGATTGGACTAAAAGATCTTAATTGGGATAGGTAGCTATTACTACTAGTATAGTGTACTATTTTTGGAGCAATATTCAAGGAACTGTATTAAAGCTAGCAAAAGCAATTATTAAGTAGAGATTGATGTTACTCACCTGTGCTGATGACTCTTCTGCTCAGCCTTGAGGAGTAACTTTGAGGAGCATCCTCACTCAAGGGAGGAATTTCCACACACACACTTGGAGAAGGAGCATGTTAGAACACTACAGTTAAAAAGTGGGAATGGATTTTTATAGTATAAAGTGATTGACTGTCTGTGCTATGTCTCCAGGCCAGCTGTGCCAGCTCAGCATCTTTATTTAAGTTGTAAGTACTATCACTTGGGTCCTTTATCAGGTACTTTATCAGTTACTTTTTTCTTCCTCAGAATGTTTAACTTTGGGGTTGATGAGTCCAGCTGGTTTCAGCATCCTTGAACACCAAAACCACTGATACAACCTCACCACTGATAGCTTTGCAAATAAAAAAGTTCAAGTTGGTTTTTTCCAACTCTAGGCAGAGAATCCTGCTACAATGAGAAGCCTAATACTTCCCTGTGCTCCGGACAGGTAAACTAAAAAAAAATACAAGATGAAGACAGGGACAAGGAATATTAAGACTAATCTTTCTTCTTCAAATTTCAAAGTCCTTTATTAAGGATTACAAGGCACCTGAGGCACCTGAGGGTTAGACTATCTTAACAGGGCCATGCAGGAGGACATGTCAGGAGGACCTGAGATCAGTACTATGTACTTCTCTTCTAGTCAGGCCCCCTGTCTGCTCTAGATCATCTCTCTGCTTTTTTGCCCTTGTTTATTTTTTCATGTAGTTGTAATGACCTCTGAAGTGGCAAGTAGATGAGATGACATTTTATTAGCTATGCTGTATGTGGTCCAAGAGCTGTATAAAAGTGACACTTAATGAAGCCATTTGTATCTTGTAGGTGTCCAGCTCTCCCAACCCTATGAGACATGCATTACATTTCTCAGCAATGGAAAGCCACAGGCTACATACCTCATATTTAGGAGAGTTCTGGGGAAGGGGATTTCTATGAGTAATTCGGGAGAGTGAAGTGACAGCTTCTTACAGCTCCTGTACTTAGCTGCTGCATGAGGCTAACCTGGGAATGTAGTCAGATAGGGCTGAACCATGAGTGTTTCCTGCAGTCCCTATTTGGCTCAAATGTTCTGTGTTGGCCACCTGTGATGCATGTAGTTACATCTATTGATTTTATTGACTGAGGTAACTTGGAGAGCTTTTAACTTTTTGTCCTTTTAGTGCTTTTCCAGCTCAGAAGCAGATCTGCATGTTTCACAGAAACAGTGGCTTTGTTAAGTCAATGAGACCCTGCAGAGTAGAGCAGAACTTGCCTGCAAAAAAAGCTGCTTTTAGTGAAAGTGTGACAGAAGAAAATAGCTCAGTTTGTCTCTAAAACCCAGGGCTGATACTTCAGGATTCAGAGTCAGCAGAAAATAAACCACATAAAAAACTGTGTTTGAAAACTGCAAACGAAACATGACTGATGCAGAAAAAATTGAGATGTAATGTAACACTGGACCTCCCTACTGCTCCTTGACATTGACTTTTGGAAACGAGCCATGCAAAACACTGGGGAGTATGAGTGGTTTAAATTTTTGATGCTCAGGACAGAAAATCTATTTGCTTGAAATGGAAAATAGAGCTCCCTGTAAGAGGGATTGTGTGTCATCATTGCCACATGAAATAATTTTGTCTTGATAATTATCTAGTAATCAAATCTGGCACTAGAAAATACCTGCTTTTTACTGACTTGCAGTCAGGTTTTTGCTAGACTCGTGTGAAGTTTGAAGTAAGTGAAAAATTGATAGAGGAGCTGCAGAGACTAAAAAGTCCTATCTTAAACCTTGGTACATAGTATGTGCCTGCCAGCCAAGAAATTAGTCCTGGGAGGATGCTTTAACTTGTATTATTCTATCTGTCTCTGTGACTCTACTCTTCCTCTTGGGACCCTGCAGGTAACCTAGCGTGGAGCATGGCGGGGCTCTGCCTGTGCTGTTATATGCAGAAGTATCATCTCAGGGACACCACTGAGTAACTGAGGTTCTGCTTGATGAGATTCTGAATTAAAAAAACAGTAAAAGGTGCTCCCAGCAGCTGAGTCTTTGTGATCTGAAGTGGGAAATGCATCTCCATATATATTTACAGATGGTGAGTGTTGGGGAGTGATTTATGGAAGAACTAAGAATTGAACCTGAATCTGCAGAGGTTTGATTAAAGGTCCTCTCTGCAAGGCTGTTCTTCTTCCCCTTAGGACCTCTAGATGATGATGGTCTTTCTCAGGTGTTACAGATTTTTCGAGTCAGTAATTCTGCAGATACTGTCAATAGTCCACAAGGTCTCCTTTCTGAGTGACACTGAATCCCAAATGATCTGTAGAATCAGTGGGAAGGTAATGACTCCTGAAAAATATATGTCTGTGTTGGCTCTCTGGCTTTTCCAACTGGAGAGAAGGAGAGAAATTGCAGGAAGGGGGAAGCAGTAAATCTATATCTCTATAGAAAACAGAGTTTGTGATTATTGTGTTCTGTAATTAGGGTAGAACAGTTGATTGTAAATGTGATTTCACGTGAAATGAGAAAAGGACTTGAAAGGAGAAGGGAATATGAATTACGCTTAGTGAATCCTTCCAGAAGACAGCTGAAGTGCACATGCTGATTACTAGGGTCTGTCTTGACCCTCAAACTTGGCGTTCTCAACCTTGGTGTCTTTCTCTTTTAGGAATCTGTAATCCAACCCCTCCACTCAGCCCCAGTGTAGAAATTGACTGTATTTTTTATTCTCCTGGCTGCTGTTTATCATTAAACAAAACACATACTCATCAGAAAAAGTGAGCCAGAGCTGTCGTATTCTTGGAGGATTGCTAATGAGAATAGAGTTTTTAATTACAGTGGATCATTACCACATGTAAACTGACCATCTGTTAGAGGAGAGTACTTGTGAAGGATAGAAAAAGGACAGCGTGTGTACCTTTCAGTGGGGATGCTGCTCACTGATAAAATATTAATAGATGTTAGCCAGGAGGGCTTTGAAAGTTTCATCCTGTTGCTCTTAGAAACTGAGTTGTCCTTATGAAACGAAGTTTCCCTCTGCATTCTTCCCAGTAATGGGTGCTGTCCAAGCTGACCCAAGTCCTCATGCTGAAGCCTGGCACTTTGTTTAGTTCATGCAGTTTTGTTGCTTTAATGACCATTTTGTTATAGGTTCTTAGGCCAGGGTATAGGACTTACCTTCTGCTTTTATGCTCCATGGGCATTTATGCAATTGGTATCATTGGAAGGAAGTCTTGAGAAGCCACAAATTCTCAAAGCACGTGCACTGAGTTTTGTGCAGTGAATTTCACAGACAATGTAGCATGAGGCTGTCATGCACACATGTGGCCTGCAAAATGGATGACAACTGCAGAAGTGAAGATAAATGCTCAGCAAGCATTTTGTCTGGAAAGCAATCCAAAAAGGCGGATTGCCATAATTTTAATAAAATATTTGTTAGCATTATCATTAGTGTTTTTGAGAAATAAAATAAAATTACTGGATTATTTTAATGATGCTTGCAAATAGCAACATGGTTGTGTGACTATGTGAAGATTCCATGTGCAGTTGTGTACTCGTTATAAGATGTTGCTCTAAGAGAAGTTTGACCTCTTTCTTGCACTGATAGTAATGCAGGAGTGATGAAAGGTAAAACTTTGCTTCATCTATTGCACTTCCTCACTGAAGTAAAGGCATTCCTCTGAGAACATTGATTCTCCATGCCTGGCATGATACTGCAGAGAAGCTCTTCTCTGCTTCACTAACTGTTGTTAATGGCTCCGTCCAGTTAGCCTGTACCCTGAAAAGTCCATAACCATTCCCTATCTTATCTTCCTCCACTTTTTCAAGCCATGCATAAGGGTAAGTCATGCTAAGCTGATCTGTATCCTGGTTGATTTGTCTATTTTTTGCTTTTTAGTGCAGTTTTCTGTTGAATTGGGAGCTAAGGTATTTTAAATTGATTATGTAAACTATTTTTGATCAGATTAATAATATGGTGGGAATTTGTCATATTACTCTTTGCTGAATGTCTTTGGCCACAGTCTTTGCTAATGGAAAGTGGAACTCTTGTACCACCAGTTCTAATTGGAACTATTGCACCAACACCTTTCTTGATCTGTTTAGAGCCCACACCTGTTGGTGCTTAAGAAAATGGAAGGGAACTTCTATGCACTGAAGCAATAGTGTTGTACTGTGGAGGAAAACAACTTTCTTTCTCCTGATCTCAGTACTCACTGAAGCAAGAGATTTGATTGTCCATATCTTGGGATGCAGAGCAGCACATCAATAAAATTCACACTGTTTTTCTGTTTTTGTGCACATCATCCTAACTGATCTAAAGGAAAAGCAAGACTTTTTAATTTCCAGTTTGCATATTCTGTTCAATCCTCTAATTGCCGAAAGTAATATTAAATACTCTAGGGAAAAGGTCATTTATCAGGAAGAGGAGTTTTGGAACTACTGAAGAATTAGGTTATCTTTGCATTATGAAACCACAGTGTCAAAATTAGGTCACTATTTCCTTTAATGTCTCTGTGTAACTGGCTGAAAAATCTACAGAAAATCTAAGATAGCTAAGAGTGTGTTATTTATGAGACAGGGAAGAGCACTTGCTTTTCTGGGTTGATACTGGTCTAGTGCACTACTAAGGGACGCACTGGTGCTGCAAATCACTCAGGTGTATCAGTAAAGACACTTTTCTAAAATCTGTGTAAAAATCTCTGTAAAAATGATGCCTCAAATAGTGTTTGGGGGCCATCTAATAGATGATGGTTTTATTTCCTTTGGATGAGAGGTGAAACAGCCTTCCTGGCCACTTTTCAGAAGTGTTGGAGTGCTAATCCTGGCCTCCTAGCCAAGACCAGCTCGGGTAATTATGTTGTGCCTTCTTAAATTCCACGTCGTGTCCGAGTGGGCAGACTATTCTCCAATCCATGTCTCAAACATGGTCACAGTTAGGTATTTTCTCTGCTGTAACTTGTGTTGATAATGTGGATTCACACAGTGCTGCGGCTCTTGCTTTTGCTACCATTATTACTTATTATTGTGCTGAGGTTTGTAGGAAGAGATGATTCCTTTACCTGACCAAGAGAAAAATCTCTTAATGTAAATGTCAGTAGAATGTCTAGAGAGTCCTAGAGATCTGTGCCTGGTTGTTCATGGTTTTGTGTAGATGCAAAGTTAAAGGCAGGGTCTGTTTTGGGAGTTTATACACATGGAGGATGAGGCAGATAAAGGGATAAAACATGCAAGCAGAGTGACTGATGAGGTGACATTTGCTCGTGAAACATGAGTAGAATTCATTCTGGAGGTGGTGAGTTAATTCACAAGGTATAGAAAGGGAAAAGAAATGTAGAAGAGGTGGAACCTCATGAGCTTCTAGGCCAAAGAAGATGGGGAAGCTGGTAGAGCAAAGCTGAGATTGACAGGTTGGCCAAGCTGGTGTTAGAGTGTGTGGCTGATTGAAATAATGGAAACAGACAAAACTCTCTGTGATCATCACTACCATTTTGCCTACTGTGGAACAAACTGGGATTCACTATCTTTGCTTGGTCTCTGGGTCAGAGTTCCTGGTGCCCAGTTCTGCATGGCTTGGGGTGAGTGTGGAATGGTGTCTATGGTTACAGAAGGGGTCTTGTACTTTGTTTGAGAGTTTAAGATGCTTTGATGAATACAGGTAGTCCCTAACCTCGACCACTTCATTCATTTCCCATCGGACTCTGTGTGAATCCATGGGGTGAAATGGTGCTTATGTCACTGGTGATTGCTGTGCTCAGTTCAGCTACCCTGCTCTACTGAAAGTGCTACAGAGGTTTTTAGGCAGCTTAGGTGGGACAGCTTTTCCTCTGTGTCTGAAAGCAAAGAAAAGAGGGTTGCTAGCTTGGGATTAGTGTTTAGAAGAATATCATCTGATTGAAAAAGTCCCCAGAAGAGAACCCTGGACTATTCTTTAAACCATCTGGTTCTCAAATGGCTCTCTTCCAGCTACTGTGGAGCTCTCAGTATTTGTTTATGATATTGGGGAACACTTGCCATAAATACATCTGCTATTTATATTAGTGTCCTAGGGTATATTACTTTTTACTATGCTAGTTTATGTAAACTATCCCTGCAAAAGTGGATTTTTCATTCAGTCATTCCCTGCGTAACCTGATGATTGCTTGTCTTTGAGCAACAAAATATAAAAAACAAAGTTGTTTTGTCATTTGCTACAAACTACAGAAACTCGTCTGCACTTGGCCCAGCAGTGAGGGAGATGTAAGATCTCTCCCCCACTGGCTTCTCATGACCTCCATACCTAATGTGAGTACAAGTGGCATTTAAAATAGCCTAGCCTCAGGAACAGAATAATTCTTTACTCATTGCTTGTTCTGAATTAGGAGAGCTCAGCACAATTTTCTCAGTTTTTTTTTTTTTTTTTTTTTTTTTTTTTTTTTTTTTTTTGTCAAAGCCCAGACTGCTGACAAAATGCACGGATCTACCTTTGCTTTTTGTCTGCTGAGTGGAAGTAAGTTTTATGTTTTATTTAACTATGTTCTTGCAGAGATGATCCATCCTAGCAGATGATGGGTTTATTTCCTTTGTGTAAGAGGCCAACCAGCATATTTTCACTGCTTCAGCTACCCAGGCTCTGATTTTTTTTTTTTTTTTTTTTTTTTTTTTTAAATGATTCTTGTCCTCAGTTCTGAATCCTTAGTTATCCCATTACTGAGCAGCTGACCATGACCACCCAAGAGAACAGCTCTCCACTTTTATATGTTCTGGAAATGTTAGGTTTTAAACTTTTAGAAGAATGCCTTGTGTTGTAATGCTTACAATGCTCAGTGAGCAGAGATGCAGGGAAGAGAAAAAGTGGAGGAGAGATAAGTCCTTATAAGCAAAGGAGTTTGGTTGGTTGGTATTTGAGCCTGCTCATAGTCTTCTGACTAAATTAAACAATGGAGAGTCTCTCAAAGTTATGAAAAAAATCAATTTCTATTAAACCCTTGAAATAATGAATTGTCATTTTGTGCTTTTTGTTTCAACAGCATTAGTGTTTTGGTGCTCTGCTTTCTCAGTCTGAAATAAATTCCTTCTCTTTGTGTAGTACCTCTTTTTTTAAGTGTGTGCTAGCACTGCATGGGTAGATAAGAGACATCTCTTGATGTTATCTTCCTTGACTAGATTTATGCTCCATTTGAAACCAGTAATGGGATGATTTTACCAGCAAACAATAAGACATCAGTATAGGAGTTAGACATGGAAAGATTTCAATATTGCCAAATATCGTGACCCTAATTCTCCAGTTACCTTAAGGTCTTGATCTGGTTCTCAGATATATTCTGGATATATTCTGTCTTGATCTGGTTCTCAGAAAGCAAACGAAAAAGCTAGGCAGAGCATTAGCCCTGGCAGAAAAGCTTGAGAACAGGAGTAAAAAAATGTAAGAACTGAAGACTAAAAATAATCCAGAATATATTAGTTAATACAAAATATTGTGGTTTTTTTTGCTTGTGGGGTTTTTTGTTTGTTTGGGTTTTTTTATAGTGTGTTTGATTGGTTTTTACATTCTTAAATACGAGTTTTAGAGGCACCTGACTGTTAACTTTTACTGTAAACATAGGTGTAAAGAGTAAAAGGCTAAGTCCATTTGTAAAGCAAGTAGTTGGGCCATTTAATAACAGATTGGATGTGAAAGAGACCTCTCTTATAGTAACAACTGGAAGACTTCTAAGAATAAGTCCCTCCATTGACTGATTGTGCTCAGCTCCTTGTATGCTCAGTGGGAGATGAGTGATGACTCAGCACTTTGCTGTCTTCTATTCCAATCGATCCATTTATCAAGAGAGCTGAAAGGGGCATTCAGAGTGAGGCAGTTATACAAAAAAGAGGATTAAGAACCCTAGAGGTCAATAACATTGTTCCTGCTTGTAATGGCAAGGAGCAAGTTTTAGCTGTGGAGGAGAGAGCAAGGCAATGTACTTCAAAGCAGATTTTATCAAGGAACTGCAGCACTCTCTTGAAATTCTTCCCAATTCTTATTAGTTGTTCTGTGAAATGAGATCCTGTTTCATGTGGAGGTTTTGAGGGCAAGAGTTCTGCTTCCTCATGAATTAGAGCAGTGCTTTGCCCATCATGGGTGCCATTGCATGCAAACAAACAGTAATGCCAGTAATGCCTTGTTCTTTCCTTTTCCACACACAGCAAAATTTCTTACACAAGCCTACAAGAGTCTGGGTGTGATTTTTAAACAGACAATCATCTGTGCCATGTTACTTTTGAAAGCTGTTTCCCAAAAGGAGCAAATGCTTAGTCAGCACCTTTCATGCTGACTAGAAGAATGCCAGGGAATAGAGATGTACAGAGGATACCAGAGATGTATAGAGTGGATAATGTGTAGAGACAGATATATAGAATTAGAGATGTATAAAATGGAGAATGCCAGGTGCAGTGCTTGTCTGTTGTACGCATTAGCAGCATCTTGAAGTGAAAACCTCTAAACAGAGATTAAATTTTAAATACATTTCTGAATATGTTCAGCTGTATCGTAAGCTCCTTCGGCTGCTGTCTCCAATTGTGTGCCCCTTTGACTGTACCCAAATTAACAGGGAGATAAAATTTATTGCAAGTCAGAGCTGTTCACTTTATACTTTGCTAAATAAGATGTGTTACTGCTCTCTCTGGAAGACTTTCTATTATTAGGAAAGAACTCAGTTGCCCAGTATCTGAAGCATATGCTTTAGGACAGCTACTCTGTAGCTCTGAAACACTTTGAGATTAGCCAGGGCCTGGATTTAATCGTGCAGCCTGAAGCTGGCTGATCTAGTCCATGCCTGCAGAAGGGAGTAAGCTAGCATATTTGGGGTGCTCCTGAAACTCACATCTGGAAGTTAGGAGGTCCATCAACAGGCAAAGCCAAGCCCACTGTGTGCTAGAGAAGTCGGCTCTGGAATGCTGCTGTTCTTTTGTTTTCTGCTCTGTCTGTAGTGCTCTGATAAAGTCAGAAACCACAATTTTGCTGCTTGTAGGGTTGTGACACATGTGACTAGTGATTCTGTAGCAAAGGGTGTTTCAAAGCTGGTAGTGAAGCAGATAAGAAATGAACTTTTCCCCTAGGTGTTGTAGAAATGGATTCTTATGGAATTTGCTCTCATTCCTACTCATTTAGGCCTGCTGTGACGTGTGCCCAGAGAAGGGGTTTCTAATCAGAGGGTTTGTAATAACCATTGTGTAACCCTTCCTGTACGTGATGTATGCACAAAGAGGAGCCAAAGCCATGGAAGCTGGAAGCATGGTGTTGCCTCAGCCAGCATTTCACAGAGCTAAAGTCATGTTTCCTGGTATTTAAACAACTTGAGAGGAGGATGAGCTTTTATACAAATTCAGAAAGAGCTGAAGTAAGAACCGACGTGATTCAGCCTTTCATCTGTCTCGAGTGCTGTGTGTTAAGAGTTGGGAAAACATTTAAGTAAGACAGTGTTGCTGGGGGAATGGGCTGAGCTAATTTTTTACCTCATTGAAATGGCAGTTCCTTTCTGTTCCCTCTGTGCTGAAGCTTTCATAATTGGTGTAAAGATAACTGTCTGCTATCCTTAGGGTAAGCAGATATCCTTTGGCTGCAGAACAGAGGAATTTGGGTTATATTAAGCAAGCTTTCTACACCTGTGCATCTCATCCTGGTGGTGTTCCAGAGAGAACTGGTTGAGGTAATATTTCTCCTTGTTCATCCCCTAATGTGGCTGATTAGATGTTAGAAAAGCTGCCAGTTGCTATGAGCAACATGGGGACTGTGATGGGCCAACAGGTCCGTTCCTGTCAACTGGGAATTTTTTCAGTGTGTTTCAAACTGTTGACCTAGATAAGGTGAAATATGGGATATCCCTTGACCAGCCTGTCATCCCTGGAGCCATCTGGCTCCTTCACATTCCTGCATGCTAACTTTTATAGCTCAGATGCTGAAGGACTGGATGATGCCTTGCTTTAATGTCAGCACACACTAAATGGATAAAGTAAAAAGCATTTATTAATTGACTTTCCTAAAACCCTCATTTAAACTTAGGTAAAACTTTCCTCCCCAAGTTATTACTGAATTTCTGGTATCCTATTAATACATTTTTCTTTCAAAGGGAGATTAGTAGTGATACATGATCAAGGTAGTGGAATGGTAGGAACTCAGGTATTCTGAACTGAAGTATTGTACAGCACGTCGCCAGTGACCTGTAACAGCTGCACGGCTTAGTGAAGGGTTTGGGAATATTTTTGTTTTTAATGCCTCAGTTGCCAGTGAGTGTGCAACTTTCCATCAAGCATTTTAGAAGCTAGTCAAAAGCTTCTTACCTGGAGCCACTAATTTAGTTAGATTGAAAAAAAAAAAAGAGACTAGCATTACAAAAAGGCATACTACAATTATTGATAGTGCTTGCTAACTCTGTATGCACACATGTTGGTGTATGTTTACGGAACAAAAAAAAGGAGAGAAATTGCTCTGATGTTATGTAAGCTTCCCAACTAACTCCTGCATTGGCTTCCCTGTGCCTCTTTCTGCCAGCTTTATTACTTCACTAAGGTTTGTACAACCCAGTAAAACTCCCCGTTCTAGTGGTCATTATAGATGAAGGCAAAGAAAACATCCCTTTCCCCATAAAGACTGTAGTTAAGAAATTTGATTAAATGATGCCTGGGCAAAAGGGAAATTAAGGGAAAGTAGCAGGTGCACTGGTGTGTGTTAAGTTCTTAGTGCTTTAAGTCTTGGTTGGTGACAGTCAAGCTAACTGTGGGCAATTGGCTGCTATTTTTCAGAGAGCTTTTAAAAGAAGATTTCTTTGCAAAAATTTCATTGCAATTTTAAGTGTTGAATTGATGTCATGCAGCATGTTTGACAAAAGAAAGCAAATAGTGTTTGGAAGATTATGGTGTCAGTGAATACTTAGGTGAGCCACAATAAAGGCATTTTTACAGCTGAAGAAAAGAGGTGGTGAGTTTTGTAGTGATGTGTTGCCTGCTAAAAGCGTGGAAAGATGTGGAGGCACCTTATAGAATAAATATGCTGCTACATGGCTACTGAGCTGCAGTGGCATTGCCTCTCACTGACGCAACTCTTTACAAAAAATCACAGAATCCATCATCCAGTGCTGAGGGGTAGAGCTACGTCCTTGCTTTTATGTCGAGAGTTGTTTCATTTGTCTGTGTTGACACATCAATTACTTCTACATTTAGAGTTAGGATCTAATTAATTGGAAAATTAAGTGCCTTGCAGTCATTGCCTGGTTAGAGTGCAGCAACAACAGCTTCTTTCTCTGGTAATGACGCTCAGAAGAAATGCTTTCCCCCCCCTCCCTTCTTTCCTTTGTAAAATTATTTTCTTTCTTCCCTGTGATCAGGCGTTTGTCTGAGTGGCTGCATTTGCCCCCACCTATGGCTGTGTGTTAGCCACACATTTGAGAAAACCAGAGGCACCTTTGAGATCTTTCAGTGTCTATGGAGTGTCCAGGCAGATCCAGTGCAGTGCAGGAGTTCTCTTCAGCTGTGTACATCACACACAGGAGAATTTCTGACACCTCTGTTATGGATAAGACAAAAATCAGGAAGCTAGCACATCTCTTGGAACCATAGTGTCATTTTGGAAGCTGGCAGATTTGAAAATAAGCCTTTCATTTTGTGCTGGACACATTTGCTCAGGTATGGATGACAAGGTGTCAGAACCTAATTTTAATTGGAATCTTTTTCTGACTTCATTGCCTGTTTCTTAGGTGTTGCTAT
Organism: Vidua macroura; assembly: GCF_024509145.1. Taxonomy (NCBI): domain Eukaryota; kingdom Metazoa; phylum Chordata; class Aves; order Passeriformes; family Viduidae; genus Vidua; species Vidua macroura. The sequence goes on along the minus strand of NC_071572.1, from coordinate 74,737,321 downwards.
TGTATGCATCACAAGTTTAACCTTAAGATATCTCTAGTCTTCTGAGCGAGAAACTTCTATATATAATGAATTTCTCTAGTTTCTTTGCCCTGACAGTGCACTGCAGGCTTCATCTGTGCTGTTATGAAGTGTTTTGTTACATTAGACAGAGATATTGATCTAATCAAGTCTTATATCAAGTAATTATCACTTGCTCATTCAACATTCTGCTCTTCTGGCATTCTTTCATGGCACAGTGTTTAGAGATTCTGACACCATTTCCACTGTAAGGCTGCATGTGAAAGGCTTGTAATGTCAAAAAAATGGCTTTCCTGTGACTGCATTTCTTAACCTTGCAGAAGGAAGAACCTGCAAGTCCTTTTCAGCTCTGTGTGTATGGACTAACAGTGAGGGACACAGCAATAAAGCCACTGTCATTCAGCAATTCTCTTCCTCCAGCCGTGTGGCTGACATAAAGCACAAAGCAGTGGGTGCCAAAGTCCACAGACTTAATGTATAGAAATCTAAAGACAGATCTCCATACTTGTTTTGTATTAATTTGCTCATGTTTGGCTCAAACAGTGACTTTAACAGTTTGATTTACAATGCTGATGTTTTGCTTACAAATTGGAGACGTTACTGCGCTAAGTCTGCGTTTAAAATCAATGCAGAGTAATTGCAGCATTCTCATAGTTTAAAGACATTAACAAGAGAAATGTGCTACAGCAGCAATACTTGGCACAAACACAAGCTATTACAACTAAATTCCATGTCCATTTCCAAGCTAATTTGAACAAAATTTTAGAGTATAGTTCTTAGTTGGTTCCTGTGGAAAAAGGGACAGAAAACATCAGGCTGAGCTATCTTGATTAACAATATTGCAACAGCATTCTGCTTATGACCTGCATGCTGTTTATCTGTCCTCCAGATGCAGTTCTTCAGATGTCTGTCTCCAAGGATCTGCTGCCTCTTTTCTTTTAAAGAATAAAGTATTTGGTCATGTTGAGAATCCTTAGGATGTAATGTTTTATATTCTGTGATAACTTTAATGTTTGGTCCCATCTTGCTTGAATTTGCCATTTTAGCAACTGTACTGTGGAGAAATATGATCAGTTGTATTTGCTATATGTATATCAATATATTCCCAAGCTCTCCCTACAACTGGCACATTGCCTGCCAGCAAAGCAAGTTGCTCAGTCTAATGGAGAGTTTTTCACTAAAGGGTTTTTTATTTGCCTAGTTTGCAAATTGGAAGAAGTTTGTGGTACAAGCAATGGGAATGTGCAGTCATGCGTAATTTTCTCCAAAGGTGTTTATGGGTTTTCTTTTGGTAGACTAACAAACAATGGTAACTGCAAATCCACAGAAGTAGTGGAAGGCCTCTGGAGTGTCTGCTGGGGGTCTGGAGACTGCTTTTGAGTTGTACTGTTGCATTTTACCTGGCAAGGCTTAAAGTTGGCTGAGACCCTATGAGTATTTATATTCCTGATAGGAAAGAAGCAAGTGGAATTTCACGTGTAATGTCCTGCTGGATATCAATTAAAAGTATAAGAAATATGCACAAGAGTTGTCATGAGAGCACTGAACTAGTCAGTAGTTTAGACAAAAGGATGTATGTTCTTCAGCTGAAGTCATAGTATGGCCTGATGTTCTCTGATGCATGACAGACTAATAGTGACAGCTGTCACAAAGCATTTAATTTTGAGTTTGGCCTGATTCAAAAATCAATTTACCCAGCTATGTTTTACACACCTCCACTTTGCAAAAATGTAAAAGATAGAAGTTACTTTATAGCTGCAAGAGGTGATTGCTCAGTTTGGCTGTACAGATGTGCCGGCGTGTATTATGGCTTCAGTGTTCAAGTTTTGCTGCTGCACAAAACTTAAATTATTTTGTTATAAAGGAATTTTCTTTCTAGATGAATAGGAAGTTAATAATATGAGTGTCAAACATAAACTTAGAGCTAAGTGAATATGTCAGTATTTTGCTATTTTCTTTCAATGTAAGAATTTATTTCTCTCTTTGGTCTCATTCAGTTGGAGGGAAAACACTTTGATTACTACTCTTAGTACTGATGAATGTCAAGAACTGTAAAAATGCCAGTAATGTTTTGCATTAGCACTTGAGGAAAAATAAAAGGTTTCTGTCTTGATCTTAGAAAAAAAATGTATTATTGTTATTGTACTCTTCATTATACCCTTGCTAGTTTTCTTGCAGCACTGTTTCTTGGTTCTTACGTCTTTTCCAGGGCTGAAAATGTGCTTGCAAGTTCAGGTGATGGCATCTTCATACACACATTAATAACATTTTACTATCACTTTACACTTCCATAGTACCTTTTGTCATGGTACTGTGACATGTTTACTGTAAGAATATTTGGAATGAATGGCTTCCTCTGCCAGAGAATTACAAGCACTGTACAAGTAAGAAAGATGGGAAGCATAATTGAAATGATGTGGCCAGGGTCAAGTTGCTGGCCATTGAATATCAGCACCAGAGCTGGGTACAAGTGTTGACACTTAGTGGTAGACTTGAGAATTAAAGCCAGAAGCTGAGGCTGGAAGTATTGACTTGAAGCTAACTTAGTTTATTATCCTGCTGAAGTTTTACATTTTATATATTTTACACTTGGGAAAACTGAAGGGCTTTAATAACAAAATGCAATGAGCCTGTCATTGCGGAAGAGAAAGATAAAGGATATAAACAAGTTCATGGGAGTATGTATTGTGTGCAGGCAGCCACCTTTGTGCAGGAAGGGATTGCAACACTCAATATCTACATCAAAAGTATGGCATCATTCTGATTTGCAGCCTTTTAAGGCTTGCTGCAGAGTACTAATAAAATTGTAGTAGTGATCCACTAGTGCATCAAAAAGATGTGTGTAATACTACAAGAAATTAAAGGAACATTCATTAATTAAAGGGTGCATGTAGGGGAAAGAAAGCACTTTTATCTTTTATGTGAGTTCATGTATGTGAGAGAGGAGGCAAAAAACTGGATGCAAAGACAGGATCTCTCTGCAGTTGATGATGGAAAGAAAGGAATGGGTCCAGGATGCTCAGTTCTCCAGAGGGATGCAGTAAGGGGTTCATCTGTTGGAGGGACAGGGGCTGACGGGGACATTGAATTGATAAACACAGTTGAAAACTCTTATCCCAGCCACGTAGAAAAGTGTCAGAGGATGAGAAAAAAAGATCCTTTATGTCTGGCATCTGTTCTAAATGCTTACCAGAGGGGAAGATAAGGGTGAAGAGTTGCTAGAGAAAGTAGGTGGTTGGAATAAGTGATGTGGGGACTCTTGGGGTGCTTAAATCATCCAGAGACCTTTTGTGGGAAAATACATACTGAAGCAAATGTATAGAATTTTAATGAGAAACCGTATCTTGTCGCACCAGATTGTGGAATTTTATATCACACCATGGTGGCTGAGCTGGTCTGGCCATCTGTGTTGGAGTTGGGCATGGTGGAGGCTCAACTGGGTGACCCTAAAGGGAGGCTGTTTGCTGCAGGATTTGATGCTGGGAATCAGCAGATGCTGCTCTGTCCCCATTCAGAAATAGTTAAATATGCTGTACTTCAGTAAGGCACAATATCCCGATGGGAACATTGCTGGGATGACATGTTGGCTTTCCTCACAGCTGCCATATTTTCAAGCTGAATTATTTTTGTCATCTCTGTAAGATAAAGTCCTTTTTTGACCTATCTACTTTTCATTCAGGGGGTTTATGTATGTCCTTTTAAGCCTTCTCTGGCACAGGAAAGACCCAGAAAAGTACCATGTTCTAATCTCAGCGCTCCCATTAGTTTCACTAGCTGTCTTAACAGCAGATGTTGGAATTGTGGTGCTGATTTATGAGCTATTTGGAAGGGTTGGCTGGGTGGCTTTAATGACTGGTTACAGTATTGTCAAGGGTATGAGAGGATCACACACTGACTGTGCTATGATGCAGCTCCTGCATAAGCTGATACCTCTTTGGTGTGAAATGGAGGTGTCCTGATGATTTTTTGCCATTATGAATTAGAATGTTTTTCAAGATATTCTGTCTGATGGGGAAAGACAGAGACTAAATGCTACTGCTTGAATCTATGTCTTCCCCAGGACAGCCTGAGATATGTCATCTCCAACCTATGCTGCTTCAAACTCATTAAGTGTGTCTCTGATCATTAATGAGCTGCTTCAAGGGAAGTAGTGCACCTGAGAAGTTCTGCTCAAAGCTAGCTGTCATGTGTGTTGCTGAGAGCTCACAGATTATTAAATGGCATTCTTGTTTCTTCATCCTCCAAGTTGTATGGACATCTGTGCTGTTTCTACAGTCCTCCTGATGACAGATTTAGTAGGGACAGCGTGAGCCCACTTTTTTCTCAGGCTTGATGATGGGATGAGAACTCAGGACAGAAGAAGTCCATTAGACTTGTTCAGGCAGGCAATATGGGATGTGTTATGGTGCAGAAAGGCTTGTTCAGCACACGTTTGTAGACCTGCCCTCCACATGTGTAAGCCATAAAACAGTCTGGTAGATTGGATCAAACTAAATGTCTTCTGTACCCAGCACAAAAAATATTAAAAAGCTCTCATACTCTCCAGGAAAATGCTAGGCATCTAGGTCTGTACAGAAGTATGGATGTTGTTATTCAGAAATGACCACGTGCTCCTTGTGAGTGGACAGCATTACAGAATAAGCAAATTACTCCCATAGGTCCTAGAATTCCTGCTTTGAGAGAGCTCCTTTCTGAGACTAAATGTGTGCTTCTGTCTGCTTTGCTTTTATAGTCAATTCATACCTCTAAGCTTCCTGGTAGTTTCGCACTGCTAGGAGCACTACAAATTCATGAAGTCTGTGTTTTATGCTCCCAAAGAGACGCCCATCAAAACCAAGCTCTAAATACTCTAATTTGCCAATGTCATTCCTAGGATTATCAGGCTGTTTGTGGTGAGGGAATTTCTAATACGAGCATTGGGTTTTTTCCTGGTGGTCTAGGATGAAAACCAGGAAGGATTAGCATTATGCTACTGTGAAGGTCAGAGGCTAAAAGCAAGTAATGTTTTGTAGGAAAACATACTCCATTTATTATAATTGATTTCCCACTCTCTCTTAAAAAAAAAAAAAAAAAAAAAAAAAAAAAGGATGGTTTTGGGTGTACAACTGCTTTGTCAGATTTGAATTCCTCTCATCCCTATGTTTCTTCAAATCATCTGCCTAGATTTTGCTAGGAAGCAGCTAGATTTGACATATACCCAGCTTGGATTTAAAGCTGATGAAAATTGATCATTCAGGGCAAGGACTCTTAACAAACTCCTGAATTGTAGACTGATGTTGTCTTTGCTCCTAAATGCTATAAACTCAGTATGAGCTGCTGCAGAATTATTTCTGCATGATGAAAATAGCCTCTGTTACTCATCTCTCACAGCTACCACTAGCAGCAGTTGGGATTGGTAAGATAATTGTCATATAAGCATTTCACCGTGAATATTGGGGATAAATGCACACTAAGGTTATTTGCAGTTGCATGACACAGAAAATCTCAGTGTTCTTAACATTTTATGTTTATTTCAGTCAGAGGGAATAATTTTGTCTCAAGCCTGCGACACAAAAAGCCATGTTACTGTTTCTTTTTTGACTTTTGCTCAGCCAATACACCATGAGAAGAAGGACAAGCATGAGAGGAGTCACAGCCAGTCTGTAATTTTGGGAGACTTCTGGTCTGATTATTGTTGTTTCAAAGACTTTAAATGGTCATTTCAGACTGACCTTCAGCAGTACACTCTGTTGCTTTCTATATCTATCCTTCATCTCTCACCTGGAGATAATCATGCTTCTTTTGCAAGGGTATTTCCTGGGAAAATTCATTGCTACATGTGAAATGCCTTAGCAACACAGTGAGGGAGCCATATAAGTATCTAGATTGATAAATAAATGCAAATTACACTACCTACAGATGAGGTTACCTGGGTATTCACAACAGATGTCTCATCGTAACACCTTTTTCAAGTCTCAGCACACACTTACATCACTGGTAAGTCAGGTACAGTGACTGTAAGGTACAGTGTGCTGTGTGCTCTTCTAATATTATTCTAAGTATTGAGTATTTTAATTTCTGTGATGATAGGAATTTATGCCATAGGGAGGGAAAGCAAAGTGGTTGGACAACAGTCACAAATTTCTTACAGGGGTTATTACTGTACACTCAAACTGCATATTTACCCCTGGGAACAGGGAAAGGAAGCAAAAGAGCTCTGTCTTATTGGCTCTTGGACAATAAATAGAGTTGCAGAATGGAAAATTCAATTCACTTTGTTCCAAGTGCTTTGAGTATGTATAGGGTCAAAATGGCCCATAGTTGTCTGAGGTTCATAGACTATTCCTAACATTATTTAAAAATGAGCAAAGTAGAATCTGTGCAAAATTTCTCCTGAAAGCCTCTGGAAGTGAAGCCCTTGCATAACTCTAATGCTCCATCAAGCAAGACCAGTGAACTGAATTCTGTTCCAGTAGCTGCAGAAGTTTGCTAGAAGACCCAGTACTCACTTTCAGGGTATTTTTTGTGCTTATTGCCAACTTCTTAGAAACAACAGAAGAATAAATACTGCTGAATAGAAATTCAAGTGAGTCTTGTGTAATGGTAAAGCTGTGGCGTGCCTCGGATCCTGCAACTGTTATTTCTAACTAAACAGGTACCTTTAGTGAGTCACTTAATCACCTGATAAATGGCCTGTTTCTCCTGCAAAGGTACTGTGATTGGAAACTGATTGTACAACACTGATTGTAAGAGATGTACTGAGTGTTTAATACCTAACTTGTTTTCATTGTCTTGTGCCAAGGAAGAAGAAAATTGGACTGTTCTAAACTTGAGGTTATAAGTTAATTGAGTCTGTTTAGCTTTCATGGTTCGAAACAGCTTTGTGTCATTTTGTGGATTACTACCCAAGTGCACAACTGAAGCAGACAAACCAGAGTTCCTTTGATTGAGAAAGAAAATGTGAATTATTGGCAAAAGTTGCAGTTGTACCTCCTGTATTTGTCATCTCAAAATTTGTTCTTATGAGTACTTTCTTACTGCCTGGGAAGAGAAAGTCTTCTGTCACATTTAGATACATTTGGTTTCCTCTGGGAGTAAAGGTACCACAACTGTGCACAAAATCCTTTTTTTACTGGTAGCTTTCCAGGTATTCCTCCTTTTGGCAGCTTCTTTTTCTGCTGTGTAGGAAGTGAGATGGACTCCTTGATGAGTCTCAGGCAAAGGAGTCTCCAGTTGCTTCACAATCCAGGATGTAGTAATGATAATACCCAGACTTTTCCTTGTTCAACACTCATATAAAATTCTGTTTCTCTTCTATATGAAGAAAACATCTGCAGTTTAATATTAAAAGTTCAAAGAAATTACACCAGGTTTTAAATCTAGAGCGCCTGTTAACATTGAAGATCATTATAAATACAACAACAAAATATTCTTGGAGAAGAAAAACTACTGTTGTGAGGGAAGCTTGAGTTTCATGTGTAATGAAAGCACACTGCAAAGAGCTGTTAGTTACATAGCTGAGACTTCTAAATGCAACCTTAATTATGCAAGCTCTTATCAGTTATATATAGAAGAGAGTGCATGGATAGAGCAATCTCGTACGTCTTGTGACAGCAATGACTGTATTAAATTGCATACTCTGGTGGCATTCTGCCAGGCAAATGGGACTGTAAAATTGAAGGAATAAGATTATTTTAAAGTGCTAAATCTGTCCTACACCCATTGCTAGTTTGTCTCTCTAAGGATGGAGCTGGATACAATGGTACTGAAGGTTATAGGAAGCACACTTTGCATCCCAGATCAGCAGCAGCAATATTGCTCTTATGCTGTAAATTACAACAGCATAAGTTTTACATGCTTGTTAATGACATTGTTGCAGTGACAGTCTGCTCAGTGACTCTCAGTGAGGATACCTGTTTCTGGGAAAATCTTGGAAAACATCCAGTTTAGAGAAAATGCCTCCCATTAACTGTTGATAAATTCTCAATATCGATGCAATTCCCACACCCCCCCCTTCTGACTGTGTAAACTACATCCATGAAAATACATTTATTGCTTTGTTGTTCCATCTGCTTTTGCTTCTAGAACATCATCTGATACATCTGTCCTTTCCCCAGGACATCATGTTTTGTAGAAGCTGTGAAGTTTGGGAGTTTTTGGATAGTGTCCCAAATGTAGAGATAAAAAATAATATGAAATTGCTCGTTAAGTTTACAACTTCTGCCATGAAATGAGTTGCCTCTCATTACCCAAATAAACTGAAAATTCAAACATGATCTTCACAGTTGATGTGCAATCTCTTTATCTAGTGTCCAGTTTTATTTCAACTTTCAGGGTTGGATCTCGCCTAGAGAACCATTCCACTTGGCTTGCCAGCTTCCCATCTCTAATAATGTGCAGGGAAAACACAGAGCAGAATGCAAAGTGTAGCAGTCAATAATGATTGCTTTTCCTTTCAAAGATGCAATCCCCATTTTGTGCCCCTGTGTTAGTTCAGAGGAGAGAGAGCAAAGTAAGGAGGGATTTTATTGGTTAATAAAGTTAACATGTCTAGAGATAAGTCAGTGGTATTTTGCTGGGTATGGGAGAAAGGGGAGGTTGATTTGCCATGGAAAATTATAATCTTTATGACAGGAATGTGCATCTTTCTTTGTAAATAATGGCATGCCGTTGGCCAAGAGATTTTGTTTTAGTGTGTAATTATCAACTGAAACATTGCCCCAGCAAAAATTTTGAACTGAGAATAAAAAGTGACAAACAGTAAACACACTTAAAATTGGCAGGTTGCGCAGGGACATAAAAAAACTCCTGAAAGCAAGATAAGAATTGTGTGAAAACATTCTCTGTGAATGCAGGTGTTCTGAATGGAATGTGGCTTCATTCCTTCCTGCTATATTTCAGTCAGTGCTGAAGGAATGGTTGAAAGACCAGTAAATCAATAAAAGGATTCCTGTTTTTTAATTAGTTTTTATTAAAACAAAAAAAACCCCAAAAAACCAAAAAAAACAAAAAAAACAAAAAAAAAAAAAAAAAACAAACAAAAAAAAACCAACAAAAACACCCAACAATCCAACAAAAAAGAGAAGTCCAAGTAGGAAACTTAATCAGAAACTTTTTAATTTACTCTGTTTGAAAGATGCCATCAGGCCTGTCTGATGTTCTTGGTTACTTCCATCTGTCACCAATGGCTTGAAAGACCCATCTGTTCCTCAGGTGTGAGTTTTTCCAGTGCTGATACCATCTCCATGCTTACAAGTCCATAATTTGCTCTTCATTTCTTCTATCTTGCTTCTATCCTGCTCTGCACTGCAGAGGATGAGAAAGTAGTTTAGTTTTAGAAAATGCAACCTTATTAAAAAGGAAATATTTTTTTGGTGACGAAGAAAGGATCTTGGTCAAAAGCAAGTGTATTTACTCACCTTGTTTAAGGTGCATTTATTTATGGACTATAGAAATATTGTCTGTATTTCAACTTATGATGAAACTAGGTACCATCTGAAATTGATTATTGATGTCAATCTGTTACGTTCTGTTCAGCCTGTTTCATTTCCAACATTTTGCTGCTTTTTGTTTGTCAGACCTGTAAATGCCACATATGAATAACCAACTTTCTCAACACAGATTCACAAAATGAAGTAAATCTCAATTCCTTGCTTCTGCAGCAATAGTCTTCCTAAGACACAGTGATTGTAATGACATGCAAATATTCCTTGGGTAGAGTAGTAACTACCCTTTTATTAACTAGTCTTTCAGAGAGCCATAGCAAGCATCTGTGCATTTCAAGACCTGCTTGTTGCTTTTGCACATAAAATCAGTTTCAGTATTTCTGTTCATCAGATCTGCATGATTAGTATTTCTATGAGTCAGGTACACTGAGGTATAGGTACATCTTTAACTAAATGCAATAATTTTATCTGGACATTGATCACCTCTGAGTTTCTGTTTTTTCTTCAGTGTGTAGACTGTAGATTATGGGGGGTTTTATTCCTCTGAATCACAAAAAAACTTTCATTGATTGCATAATCAATGCAAAATAATCACTTGTAAAATGATGAACATGCCCATATCAGTTAAATTCAAGCTAATGGGCTGACAATAAATGGCTTAAAATGCAATGCTTCCGATTTGGATAAGAACAGCGTGGCATTATTTGGGCTCAGTCAGACTTGTGTTATTCAGTATGCAGGTTATCTTTTGTGTTGTACCTGAAATGATCTATTTGGAATGGCAAATCTATTTCACAGCTTTCATACCATACATTACCTCTAACTTACATATTTAGTATGTAGCCTGGCTTTACTGTTCAGAAGGATCATCTATAAAAAGGAAGTTTTAATCCCATTCTGGACAAATTTGTAAAATGTGCAGTTAAAGTTTGTGTTGTGAAACAGAAAGTAACACTATAAAGGTCTTAGGCCTGAACCGAGTAGTTTTGGAGTTATGAGTCCTCTGAGTGCTCTTCTGTATTTGGAGACTTGTCACACTTCAGGTTATTGCACACTGCAAGTGCACTCAGGAAACATGGAGCTGTGTGGATCTGAGGCAAAGTGCACAGGGGCCTGGAGCAGGGACAGCAGGCCTGTTGGCAGCCATTTGGAGGTGAATTGCATCTTCCACTACACCTCTTTCAAATGTATTACTTCTTCTGCTTGTCACGGGCAACTCCAGAATGAGAAATGGGGCACAACTGGTTGGTGTAAATGGGAAAAAGCAGGCATAGGACTCCAGCCTGTGTTCCAGTTGGAATGGACCTATAGCAACCTATTCTGACTGCCTGTCCATTGCAGGACTGACGTGAAGTTAAATTGTTGAGGGCATTGCTCAAATTGCCTCTTAAACACTGACAGGCTTGAGGCATTGGCCACCTTCTGCAGGAAGGCTGTTCCAGTGTTTGACCACACTCTCAGTAAAATCATGCTTCCTTATGTCCATTCTGAGCCTCCCAGGAGGCAGCTTTGAACAGTTCCCACACATCCTATCACTGTAAATATCCCTCGTCACTGTCGAGTAGGAAGCACAATGCATTTTTTAGTTACAATGCAGTCTATTCTAAGTGATTCAACATATGGGGATAGGCTTGTACCCTAGAAATCCTTCTTGGATTAATAATTCTGCTGTTCTAACTGTTGTGAAAGTAGTCTGCATTGTAAGGGAGACAAATAAAGTAAAATAGTGTCTCTTTTTTATAGGAAGCAGACGTTCACTTAACAGTTGGCATTGCAGTAATGTTGTCCTGAGTTAATAGCTGGTCTTGCTCCCAGCATTCTGGAAATTCAGCTACCTGTGGAATTACTGAGGGTTTTTTATGACCTTCCTGTGAAGTTCAATGTGAGTTATGTAAGAAAACAATTGACTTCTGAGAGTGGGACTTATTCCTGCATTTTGCCTGAGGACTCTTTATTTGCAGAGGCAGTCCCACAGAACTCAAAGGCTTCATTATCCTAATTAAGTATGTACAGGATAACATTCCTTCTTTTATGCTCAGATATGTCATACACGATCTTTCTTTGATAAGAGGAATCTTCTTCTGGAATTTATTAATGAACATCTTTCAAAGATAGAGAAGTTTGGAGTTTTCTTGTCAAATGCATGTTTTCTAACTACTCTACTTTTCAGCTGGGGATAGTTTTGCACAGTAAGGGATATGCTCATATTCAACTAGATATGATTGGCCATTGCCAGAGGCAGTCGAATTTGCTGGCTGAATAATTATCTGATAACTTAGACAAATCCTGCCTACAGTGGATGCAGAGTAGCATGAGAAATGCACCCTTACTCCAGTGTATGAAAGTCTAGTGCACATTGCATTTTCAGTGGTTATTTATTTATTTATTATTTAAATCCAATGTTTAGGTAATAATGAAGAACAGGTGAGTGTCAGAGATAGAACCACAGGGTATCCTGAGCTGGAAGAGACCCACAAGGATCATCAAGTCCAGCTCCTGGCCCTGCACAGGACACCCCAAGAGTCACACCATGTGCTCAAGGGTATGGTTCAAACACTTTTTGAAATTTGGTGTTGTGATGACTTTCCTGGGGAGCCTGTTCCAGTGCCCCACCACCCTCTGGGTGAAGAACCTTCTTCTAATACCCAACCTAAACCTCCCCTGACTCAGTTTCAGGCCATTCCCTTGAGTCCTGTCACTGGTCAGTACAGAGAAGAGATCAGTGCCTGCCACTCTGCTTGCTCTCAGTCTGAGGAAGTTGCAGACTGCAATGAGGTCTCTCCTCAGTCTCCTCTTCTCCAGGCTGAACAAACAAAGTGACCTCAGCCTCTCCTCATATGCCTTCACCTCCAGACCTTTCACCATCTGAGGATGGCTCTCCTTTGGACATTTTATATTTTTCATATATTGAGGCACCCAAAACGGCACCAGCACAAAGTAGAGCACTTGACGAGTTTCATTTTATCTCTCTTCTTACCTTGTGATTGTAGTACTTAACTTACATAGGATGTGGTCATATGAGATGTATTACAAATTGATTTTTTAATAACCTGATGAACATGTTTCTGTTGTCTGGTGTAATGAGTTACTATCTCTAATGACTAAAGGAATATTAGTACTCAAGTTGAATCGATGTTAGAACTTATTTTATCTCAAAATCTAATTTGCTGATGTTAGCACAGAAGTCAAATACATTAAAATAACATCATTAATTATAGCAAATATACCTTCTTGTAATAAGATTAAATCTTGTAAAACTCTATAACTCTTGCTGGGTGTGATGGACTCAGATGCAGTTTATTCTGAGTGATCTTCCTCCCAGATACATAACTGAATGCACTAGTGCTGTATGTCCTGCACAAGTGTGTTTCTGTCTACTCTATAAATACTATTTTATGGCAGCTTTTTGGGATGATAGACTGAAGCTCTTCAGAAGGCAGATTTTGAAATAGTTCAGTTATGCTTTGTTCTGATTTATGTTTTTCTTGCATTCTTTTCGATTGTCAGAAACCAGTAGTATGGTTGTCCATAGTTTTTACTGCTTGCCTTGAAAGTGGATTCCATCCAGCTGTTTGTAGTTCACACAGCCAGCTGTTGCAGTTGGGCTGAAAGGTATAACTGTTGCCATATATGACAGCTATGAATTTTCAGAAAATCTCTTTAATCGTGTTTATGAACTGTAAATGTGTTCTATGTGTGTTGGAATTTGAAAACTGAGAAAATAATTAGCTATTAAAATTACAGGTTCCATATGAACCTCTTACTCCTTTTTAATAGCTCTCTCTGTTGTGTTGAGCTTTTTTCCCCGTTTCTTTTTTTTTTTTTTAAGCTTTTGGTGCTGTAGAGTGCTGAAAGAATATCAAAGACTGAGGAGAGAGATACATATAAAATGCATTAGCATCATAAAAGAAGTATTTTTATATTTTGTATTTGTGGCAGATATTTTTTTAAATGATTCATGACAGTATGCAACAGCTTTCCAGGTGTTTTGCCCCTTTCCTGCTACCAGTATGGGAAGTTCTCATTTAACATCATCTGCATGTAAAAGACTGTTTCTTAGAGATAAGGTTTCAGACTATTTCTTTGTGGGTGAAGAGAAAATAATCCCTCTGTGGTATGTCACACTTCAGAATTAAATAGTTCTCATGATTCAGTGTGCATGTAGAACTCTGCTGCAGCTCTGTTAGTCCAAGGTGGTTTAATTTCAGCCTTGCTAAACACTGACAGTATTTATGTTCTGGTTATTCTACCAGTGCAGCTGTTGCAACACGTTTTCCTAACTCCAGTGAATAAAAGCAGCTAAAGAACACTCACTGTAACTATGGGAAGAGCACAGATGTGTTCAGTAGCTCTCAGAAGGAACTCCAGCTCTGTGATGAGGGACACAAGAGAACCTTTCTGTCCAGGGTACATTTGTCAACTCCCTAGTAGCAATTCCCTTCCCTTTCCTTGACCTGGCACTTGGGATCTCCTCTGCCCTGTCTGAGAATTGTTAACACCCATGTACCTGTGTACTTGCTAGTTATCTCAGTAATAAGACAGGCAGTTTCATTCTCTCTTATGCAAAGCAGTCACATAATGTGTGTTGAGGGGACAGAGCAGTGAGACAACATGCTTGCAGTGAAGTATTCAGAAAGGGAAATGGAAAAAGTTGAGTGCCACAGAGCAGTAAAAAACATAGTAAGGTAATAGGAGGACAGCAGTAGCAGGTTTGGGTGGTTTAAAAGAAAAGAGGAGGGAAAATAAGAGGAGGAAGAAGAGGAAGGGGTTGGGAAGAAGCTGAGAATATGGAAGGAGAAGTGAAGGGGTCAACACGATCCTTTTCAGATTGTTTTCCTGAGGTTGCTCCTCCAGGACAGGACAGGCTGGCATTCCTTTAGGTTACATTTTCTTACTGAAAACATCAAACAGACGTTCTTCTGCCCTCCTAAAGCTTAATAAGAAAGAAACCCCGGCCATGGACTATAGGTGCACGCAGCATCCTCAATACTTGATCTTTGCTTTGATGGTTTGAATACAACGACTTTTCATTTCAGCCTATGGTTGCCTTTTGAACTGAAAAGCTGGGAAGGGATGGGTGATTGCTGGGTTGTGACTCATGTTAGCTTCACAGTTTGGGTGTCTCACAGCTCTGCTTCAAGCCCCCAGACTCGTTCACAATTTTGTCAGTTGGCTCAGGTACTTGTAAAAGCCGTGTGTTTTTAGTGATCTGTTTCTCTGTACCCGTATCTGTGTGCTGTCATCTGTAGTTGGCTGATTTATTCACAGCTTAGGATGCTTACTGGCATGAAGGGGCCAGACTTGGTTGTTCTTTCCTTGTGTCAAGCCCACTGCAGCCTGAGAGAGTTTAGCCTATTCCCAGTGTTTCCTTAGCTGCTCTCTCCCTCTTTCCTTCTTCAGTTTGTAACTCTCTGCACATATTGTTTCCTTTTACAGTCCTATCAGTGGTGTTCACTGGTAGGGTTTGATACAAATGATGTGGTATTTTGGTATAATTGCTGAACTCTGTATTTGCTGTGCCAGTGTTGTTGATGCATATCTAGAGGAAGGCAGCAATTCTGCCTTTGTCCAAGTCAGATGCACAGAGAGAAACACAGTATAAGATAGTATACCTAGAATTACTTGTCTTTCAATGGACCCATAAATTTATTGCTTAGAACATCATTAATACCTCCTTATTCAAGATGAATGGAAAAATGACCAGGTAGAAAATCAAATGTAGAACTCCTTATTTTTTTATAGGAAAGCAAGGTCATTTACGTGAAAGAGAGGGCTTTGTGCTCAGAGAGTCTGTATTCATACGTCTAGTATGACTTTAGGTGTAGAATTATGATGACAATTGTGTGCATAAATTCTGGTTTATGGACAAACTGTATTCTGTATTGCAGGCAAACTCCAAATGTGAACACTCCAAGGGGGGAGAACAGTAGCTGTCTGGCTCTACATTTTCTTCTTGACTAGACTCTGCTGTAATTCCAGTTCCCTACAGGAATGATTCTCCATTTCTTGCTGATAATGCACACGTTTAATCTAAGGGCTGGGTGTGCACCTAAACATCTGAGACAAGAATAAATAATTCACAGGAATTTAACTGGGAAAGCTCTCTTTATTAAAGCATGTCCCTTTGACTCTCTTAATGGGAGAAAAAGAGTCTGCAAGGGACTTATCTCTTTTCTTGTCATTGTTGCTCATTGGGAATAATTAATACGTAATTTAAACCCTATAGTAAAGAACTTCTGAAGCTTCTATCTCAAAGGCAGCTGTTTGCTGGTGTGCAAAGAAAGAAATTGGACTGAGTTTTTACAAAGTAGATGATAATGTTGCGTCCTCTACAGCTGCTGAAAAGGTTTTGCTGCAGTCATTGCTGTATGTACCTACACTGCCTGGGGGTGAACAGAGTCCCAGCAAAACATGGAGTATGGTGTCTGTCTGATTCTAACTCTGGAAAGACAGAAAACTTAGGTGAAGAAGTGCTTCAGCAGTGTTTTCTGCTGTCACTGTTAGGTGGGGCAGCTGTGCAGGTGACCTTGTTCCAATAATGAAGACAGAGGAGAAGCTGAAATGTCAGAGTCCACTGGTGGCTTTTCACATGTGCCAGTGCAGCCACAAGTTGAGTAAACCATCAGCCCTAACCTGAAGACCATCAGAAATGGGCTTTGGGAAGTAAAAGGCAATCCTGGGCAAAGCTGAAATGAATGGCTTGTACAGGCTGCTGACAGAAAGGCTGAAAGATGCTTTTTAATTTTTCCCTGCTCCCCTCCTATAGTGAACAGTGTGTACCATACTGAGATAAGGGTGAGACATCCATGGGGTGAGGAGATAGGAGACAGTCTCGTACAGAGTCCTCTGCCATTGGGTCTTTCTCCCTCATTCTCCTCCCTGGTGACCAGAGCAGGCAATGGAAATAGTTAAAAGCTTGGGAAAATGTTTTGGGTGAACTCTTGAATTTTGGCTGAAAGTTAACTGTATGCTGTAAAGAACAGGATATCCAAGGATATGAGCAAGAGACCACACACTCCCAATCCTTCTAACACTTTGCAGTTTTTTGCACCCTGGATTCTTAGCTTAGGGTTTGATTGGTTGGGATTTTTTTGTCTGTCAAAACATACCACTAAGTAAAAACAGAGGTCTCAGAAAGTGCCCAACATTCAAACTTAATTATTAACCACTATACTCAATTCCCCCCAACATTTTGCAGAATGACAGAATTCTTTCATTCTCAGGTCACCAAGGTCATCATGGCTCAGAAGTTTTCTAGCACTCATTTCTAGCACTCATTGTCTACCACTTATTTGATAGAAACTGCTATTATTTCCTTTTTCTTCACCTCCATAGGACAAAATAAAGCTTAAATTTAACTCCTTTGCTGCAGCCTGATCAAACTGGATTCCTAATTCTATTTCTATTGACTAATGGTTAAATGAGATTTTCCCTTCTCTTTTTTAGTAAGCCTTCCATGTTCTGAGTAGACCTGTCAGCTGTGCATATATCATCTCTCCTTTCTAAATTTGTTGTGTTATTGTAGCCCCACATTCACTGGCATTACTCAGCATGGAGTTAAAGAGAGGAAGACTTGCTTAAGGAACAAGAAATGAAAATATGAATTTCTAAATGCAGGTCTTTTGCCACATTTCATTAAGAAAGGTAAAACATGAAGACTAGAAAGTGAATAATACATAAATTAGTTATGAAAGGTCAGGGCAAAAGCAATATACAGAGACTCATACAATAAATAAGTGTAAGCTTAGTTGCACTGCTGAATTGATTTTCACATCTATGGATTTTTAAGTAAAATATTTACTGAGATTTCCAGGCATGAATGCCTAGGGAGGCACTTTGGCTCCAGGATTTGGGAAGCTGAGCTATTGGTCTGCAGCCACAGCTTATGTTGGCTAGTGAACAGGCTGTCAGAGCAAGAAGCCCTCTACCTTTTAGTTGCTAAAGAGGAAATGAAAGACAATTTGTCACACATTTGAAAAACCTTAAACTTTGAAAAATAGTCTAGCCTGATACATTGATTTATGTTTGAATAAATGAATAAACTCTGTACATGTGTCATCAGCTGAGATTGCTGTGCCACGCTGCCATTTCCATTTTGGGAAGATTATCATCTTGGCATTCAAATTCAGTATTCAATTTAGTCCCAGTCTGGCCAATAAGATCGGTCTGTGTGGAACAGCTGCCAAGCCAGTTAACCCTTCTTCTGTTTTTGTGCATTAAAAAGGCATAATCACTGTGAATCACTTCCCATTTGTCTTTATTGTAGTTCACTTTAATTCATTTCTGTCCTCTCCTTCAATCTATCACTTTTATTACTAGATTGAATGTTAAGCCTAAGCTTCTTGGCAATATCCCAATTTTAAAGGTACATTTTTATGAGATGGGTGTAATTTTTAAATAAATGATGAGAAAAGCCAAAAACTCTTTTTTCTTTGAAAAAAAAATCTGATTTTTTTTTCTTTATCTCTGTGACTCATGACAGTTTAGAATTGAAAAATAAATTTGTTTTAATCCTTTTAAAAGTTTGTAGCTCAAATAGAATCATTAAACAGTAACATACGGTATGTTAGCACAGCGTAGTATTTTAGAGTATGGCATTTTGAAATATGTATTGCTAGAGGATTATTTCTCAATTTGTTCAGCTTAACCTCTCTATAATTTCCATGAACATAATTTATGCATATCTAGTTTGAATTATTAATGAAGCTGAGCCCAGGCTTTCCTTATTGGAGTAAAGGACCAAGAAGGACTGAGAGAATGCTTGATCAGCATACAGTTCCCTGGCACAGGACAGGTTTCGTTTTGCTGGTATTTCACCTCTGAGTGCAGTGCAGAGGAGAGAGAGAGAGAGAGACTCAGCTTCCAGGGTTCATTGCTGTGGGTTTATGTCACCCCCTGAATATAGAACAGAATTCTGCCAAGCGACACAGTAATTCCTGTGTGAAAATAGATGCTGTGCTGTGCTTTCAGCCTAGCAGCTGCCTGCTTTGATATATGGGCTTCAGCAGGGAGGCAGTCACATAACCTTGATATAAAACTATCCAATTCCTTGAAAAGTTCTCCGTATTTCAGTGGATGTCAGCAAATGAAGCCAAGCAGCTTTACTTCATTAAAAGAGCAGAAAACAGCCTGTGGTATCATTTTGGTGTGGATTAGCCTTATAATTGGGGTTTCTTTTAAGCTGCTGGACTTTCAAAACTGCTAGAGATCACTTTTCTATGCTCAAAGCAAATGTGTTGTCTTTCTCTGTGTCTTTTGGAATGGTGAATTGCAGAGGTTATTTGCATTGCAGTCGTAACTGCTCATGGTTGACCGAGAATGTGTCGTAGTGAGGTGATGTGCTGGTCTTTGTGCTGTGCTGTCTCATGCTCGAGCTGCATCTGTACTGGGGACATGATGGGTAAAAGACTCTCACTTCCCAGACTTCTGGCATTGAAAGGAAAACTTGCTGTGCTGTTCTTCGCTTCAAAGAGGTACAAGAAGTATGAGGAGCCAGAGAAGACTGCTCAGAGGACTAAGTTTGTCATAGAAATAAGTTGAATAACGAAATGACACGAGTTGAATAAATAACACTGTAACAGAATGCAAAATAATGAAACTTTGTAGAGAAGGGAATCTGTAGTTCCTCTTAATCTTGTTCTGTAAAATGTAGAGAATCAATATGCAAGTCACTTGAAACCCAAAAAAATTCCCAGATGCTGAAAATTCCCATGATACTTTGGTTGTGAAACTGACTGCTATAGGATGATATCAACAACAAAAGACTCAAAGATATTTTGGGTTTCTCTGTGAAAAGACTACCCACTAGTCAAATATCAAAGCCATTAAAAAATCTCACTTGCTATGATTTAATCTGACCTTCGTCTCTAGGGCATCAGCTGACATTCTTAAAATTACTTTCATGGGTATGTTTTGCTCATTGGGCTTCCTCTGAATGTTTCTGGTGTTCACATATTGTCAAAGGCAAGCTACTGACGTGGTGGGCACTTAATATTCAATCTAGAACGGCAGTTCTTCTGTAAGAGAATCCTAGAAATTATGGTGCTGAACTTGGAATAAGAAATATGATTGGCAGTTTACCCCATGCTTTCACACTGCCATATGGCCTCCCTTCCATGGCCGGGTAGCTTCTGATCCTACTTGGATTTGCCCATCCTCTATGGGGGGTAGTGTCAGACTACTTCAGTCACTGATCTTGGCTAAGTCCTGTGCTGCTGAGAGTAATAAGGGAAAGCCTCTTATTTTCTTGGGCACCAGTAATTGCTGTTAGGGGTAAACTTGACAACAGCTGTTTCCATGAACCTTCTTAGGAGCAGTGGTGGTGCAGCTTCTGTGGCACAAAGTTACCTAACGCAGGAAGATGCCATGGCCAGCTGAGGCACTGTCAGCCTACAGCACCACTGTTCTTTAACCAAGGGACAAACGAAGGTGACATTCCTAGCAGAATTCTCATGCTGGCTATGAAACAATGCTTTCACTGTATCATGCACTTGCCTTGTGATGTCCTCTTGAATTTATAAAAATGGTCCTGTGTGTATATTTTAAAATAACACTTATTAAGGGGGATCTTAATGGAATAAGGGAGAATAAATATCCTCTGAATACCTTTGTGAGAAAGTGTGGCCCAGAGGTTTTGCTACTAAAGTTTAGTGGAAAAGAACACTGAACAAAGTATAGTCATTTTGAGGGTCTTTCTTGCTCTTCTCCCTATTGAAATGCAAACAGTACAGGCTTAATGATAATTTTTTGTTCTTGCTCTTCATTTCTTTTAGGTTTTTTTTAATATAATACAGTAACAATGGGTTGCTCCACAAGGAGAGGTGAGCGAGAAGCTTTAATTTTAGAGGCAGGATTAGTGTAAAGTAGATGTTTGAGAGACAGAACTGAGGATATACTAGTAAGGTGTCAAGTGAGCTATACATGCAGATACTGAAACCATGGTGAACTTATATGGGATTGCAAGAATTGTATCTTCACAGAAGAGCCAGAAATTGATGATTTCATAAAAGGAAGAATGACATTAAAGTGACTAGGAAAAATTATCCTAGTATTCTTTTACTGGAGCCTTCAGTTTTGTAGGCTCTTCAAAAGTTGGTGTGTATCACTTCCATCATGTAACTTTTAATCAATTAGTGTAAAAATGGACTATTGTAAAAGAAGCTTTAGCTGGAAGAATTCAGGAAGACTGGCAAAGTTGATAAAAATCTTCTTTGCTCTTGTCTTCCCATTCTCTATTGTATAGGCAGAGGGTGAAAAATCGAGATTACTTTTCCTTCGTAAAACCAAATGTCATGATGTAACTTTTGACAAGACATTAACTTTTGACAAACTAAGACTCTAATGAATCTGTTGTTGCTTGCTGTTGTTGATTGCCTTGGAAGATGCTGGAATCTTCTGACTTTCTCCTTGGCTGGGGAGAAAATATGGAGCTGTTAGAAAGGAGAACTTTCCTCAGCACATTTGCAATGAATTAGTTAAGCAGATGTTAAAAAAAGGAATTAATGGTTAGACACTGAAATGTTCTTAGCCCTATGGTTGAGAATTTCGTTGACCTTTGAAATGGCAATCTCCTGTCATCCATGTGAATCTACTGAAATGGAAAATGTAATCTCAGTTTTTAATTATGTGCACACACATTGCTGGTGCATGTATGAAACAGATGCAGGGATAGATTAATTTTTCGTTGTTTTTCTTTCTTGACAAAGCATATGGCTTACTCATTATGTATGTATAAGCCTGTGTGGACAAAGGGGTGAAAGAGGAGGCAGAAAAAGGACACCAGCTGGTTGGGTTTCCTTAGACCTGTGTTTGGACTATCCTATTGTAGCAATGTTTCAGTTTTAACCTGCAGACATTTCTGCAGGGTCTTAAATTTTATGGAAAAGATTGCAGGTGTACACTTCAACCATCATAAGGACTTTTCATCCAGTAACGCAGAATGAAGACCAGTAATAAGCCAGCTGAGTGGTTTGTTGGTCCTCTACTAAGCCTTGGAGACTTAAAAAAATCCACATAATACTTAGAGGTGTGCAGCTTTTTTTTTTTTTTCTTTTAATACAGTCTGGTTACGTACACACAAATTGTTCATTCTCAATATATATCTTGGCTAGGTGCTATTTCTAGAGCATTTTTATAGGGCCAGGCATCTGGCTGAGGAAATGGTAGCAAAGGGCAATGTGTGTCTTGGTAATGATGTACAATTCAAGAAAAGAATATTATGGTGAAGAAATACCACCATTAGACTTTCTTTTACAGTTGAGACACAGGAAATATAAATATATAATACATAAAGCATTGTGCAGCAGGTCATAGTTTTAAATCTAACCCAGATTGTTAGCAACAAATCTGTTGCCATCTAAATTATATCCTACTCTGTGTATAAAGCCTTGGTGAGGGGTCAGCCAAATTCCCAATGGAAAACAGGATAGGGACAACTTCATTTTCATTGTATGGAGCTACTAAGCAAGTTTGGACTTAGTGGCTGTGTGGATGACAGATCATCTTGAAGAACTTTGCTGCTGATTAGATGAGAATGAATTGATTCTGTTTCATTTTTAATACTGCAACATAAGGTAAAGCTGTGCAGGGAGTACTAGATTTCAGGTGGTTTGGTTTTTGACAATCAAGTAGCAATGACTGTCCTGATTAAGTCTTCTCCTAGTGATTACTATCATCATACTTACTTTGATTTTCATTAGTGTAGAACCATTGAGATCCAGGTAGGTCCTTACTGTACAAGTGCAGAATCAGGAAATATGCAAGACTGATTTTTGTAGTGGTTTTCATCAGCAGATCAAAAAGTGTTTTCAAAAAAAGCTAAATGCTCGTAGACCAATTTTATTAATGGGGAAACCAAACTTCAGGCAATGAAATCACTCCTTACAGGCCCTCCAGGAAACCAGCATCACACTGAGGAGAGAATCTAGGTCTTAAGGGTCACACTATTCTCTTGTTCCTGCATCCACTCACACATCAGAACTGATTTATCAAGGACCTGATTGCCTTCAGTTTGTTTTGATTCCATCCAAAATTCGGAATGCCCAAAGCTACTAGTATTTTGACATGGAAGGCTGTGTTCCCTTTAAAAGCAATTATGGTTTTTTTTCTGTAAATGATTGAATATTGAAAGTGTTCATACCAGAGATGGGTGGGATTTGTATGCATGTGCTGTAATTCCTATTGTAAGGGGTAGAAAGGCATTGTGTGAAGCAGTGAAGATTCCCGATCCCTTGTCCAGAAGCGAGGCAATAGTTCTCATAAAATCTATACTGCAAAATTGAATATTTTAATAGATACAGTACTAGCATTGTGCATAACTTGAGATTTATAGGTGCTAATAACATGAAAAGCTCAGCTGGTATACTCTCTCTGTCTTGTTGTACATTTAAGTCATTCACTAAGTGAGGAAAAAGTTAATGTAATTTGTCTGAAAGCAATCTCTAATGCTCGTAAGGGAACAAGAGACTTGCTTTTTCTAGCTTCCCTTCATTGGTTGATTCTTCATGTAGATGTCAGCTTGTTCCTAGAAATTCATTTGGGACTAGAAAAAAATTGGATGGATTTTGTGAATAGCTGTGTAGAACATCTTCATTCTTCCATCTTGCTGGCAGAAAAACAAAAAAAAGAGAATGTGTTTTTAAGGTGTTTCTGGAGCTGTTTTGCACATCTTTGCACATCTTTGCCCATAGAAAGAGCCATAGATTTGGGTATGGTCACCTAGGACATGGTCAAAGACCTTCTACTTCTGTCTTGGCTGCTTGTACAGTTCACAGGGAAGATCTAAAATTAGGAAACTGCAAATAAGGTCCTCTCAAATCTTGTAACAATCTTAGCACCTCTAGTCAGAGGCTAGCATTTAGGGCCAGAAAATCCAAACTATTGATGTGAGTATCTATTTTAATTTGATTCCCTGAATATTCTAAACAGCTACATTGGGAATGGAAGGGTATCAGCTGCCCTGAGAGGGAGAAGTTACATGAGTGAAAATGATGGGCTGGGGTGAAGATACAAACTAAAACATAGGCTGAGCAGTTTAGAGAATTGTACTTGTGCGTAGCAGAATATGTTTCTACATTACTTACAGTAGCTTTTAATACTATTACAGGGCCTAAAGGGATCAGATATTAGGTTCTGTTCTTTCAGTTACACTTTCTAAGTGGAACAGTTGGTGTCCTTCTCTGTCAGTTGCATAGTGTAAAGTTCATTCATTCTGCATTCTTGCTGCAAAGCTCCAAACTGTAGGAAATGTGTGGTCACTTTCTATTATATTTAACCAGGGTATAGCCACCTGACAATGTATTTAACACATCTGAGCTAATACTTGGCAATGCTTCATACTTCAAAATGCTTGAAATTCTCTGAGTGTAGCTAGGCACCCATATAATGACAAACCCAGGCTATGTAGAACAGCAATTCTGTACTTGTTTTGCTGTCTCTGAAACATCTGGATTTAGCTGCTTTTGCTTTTGTCTTGCTGTTAATTGTTGCACTAAAAAGGTAATGTGTGACTTTTCGCTTTTGATAGGTGTCAGAAATGTGCTAAATAGAGATCAGGTCAAGATTTTGGAGCACATTATTGTATTTCTGTCTTGGGCTTTCTTGCCAAAAAATCTGCCAAGGGTCGAAGTCATTCCACTCTCTAAAACTTGAAGAAAATAGATAGCTACATTTTATGAAGCTGGGTGCATAAAAGTGATTTTCTTTTCTTTTTTTTTTAATGGCTCCCCAGAAATGTTTTCCTAAAAGTGGTGAGCACCAGTTAATCTATTGGAAAATAGCAGTTCAACTAATGGTGGGAACCAACTGTGTGTTTCAGAAGTGGGGCAGTGGCATGGCTTGGATCCTGCTGCCAGTGGTAGGGTGGGGTCCTTGTCCCTCTTACCATCTCTTCCTTCTACTTTGAGTTTTGTGTTTTCTGTCTTTATTATGAAACATTTATAATAAAGAAAATAGGGAAGCCTGACTTCCATCCCTCCTTCCTGTGATTCTCTTAAGTCAGCAGAAGCTATAACATTGATTTCCCTGTAGCCAGAGTTTTATCTTTCCTATTTAAGAAAACCATTTATGCTTAGACTCTTTTTACCACTTAATTTTCCCATTATAGTCACATCTAAATGTTTTACTTGTAGTTTGTTGCTGTTCAGGAAACAATGTGCCAGTTTGTTTTTCTTTATGAGGAAATTAAGATAGATATGAATGAAATGTTTTGAAGTCTTTGTCATGTGTGCAGCTTATTTTCTAGGCCTAGACATTTCAGATACATATGACAGACTTCCCCACACATGTATGTATATGTATGACAATGAGACCAAAAAGACTAGTTCCCATGTAAGTTTAAAAAAGTGGATTTGAATGTACTTCCTTCCTAAAATAACCTTCTGCCAGCTTTCCCCTGCATAAAGCACATCTGATCTGTGGTGTCAGACAAGCCTTAATTTAATCTGAAAGTTGAACCTAACACTGTTTGGAAAGTGATTTAAAAACTGTAATTAGTAAGGACACTAGTCTTTTTCTAATAAAAGTGTTCCTTAAGAATTTTTGCCAACAGAATCAGTGAAATAACTGCAACAATGTTAAATGGGAGCTGTTGCTACTTCTATTAAAGAAATATTTAAGCTCCTTGAAATATTTTAAACATGAGTGTTGGATTAGATAGTTTTAAAAGGTCCCTTCCAATACAACCCATTCTGTGATTTTATGATTTCACCTTCTTACAAAGACTGTTAGAAAATTAACTAGGAAACCATCCTCCCCTAGAAACTTTTCTGGAATCCATGAAGGAGATAGCATTTGAAAATTTTTGCTTCAGCATAGAAATCACCACATACTGCTTATCCCCAGAAAGGATTCATTTAGCCAGAAATTAATCCTGAGCTGCCTCCTTGTAAATGTACTTAGACAGATCTACTTCTTGTGCAGCACAAAGCAAGTGATGCATAAACAAAGAATTTCAGCACATTTAATTTATGATTGCTAACCCTGCTTCATTTCTGACCACTGTGTTCCTTCAATGTTTTATGTGATGTCAGCTGTTCAATTTGAAGTGTTAGTGGCCATTTTCAGTTTCTATCATTTTGCAGAGGTTACAGAAAAGTGGGAGAGCTGTCTCTGGTGGTTCACTTTAACCTTGGCTCTACACCTGCTGGCATGTGCATGTTTTAGCATGTGCACAAAAAAAATTCTGCATGGGCTGAGAATGAATGGAGAAATCTTTACAGTGGCTTTGGAAAACAGCATAGAAAATGTTTTGTTCAGAGGGGCAAGGCAGAAGAAATATTACTGTACAAAAATGGGACTTTTTATTCAGCACATTGTCTTTCTTAAGGATTTTCCAACCACAGGCAAGTTATGCTGGTCAATAAAGTTGCATGAAAGACCTCCAAGTTAGTGTTGGTTGGTGCCACTAACTCCACTTACAAAGCCCTCCTAGCCCATGTCTAAAGCCAGTTTAGCTTTACAGTTGCCTCCTTTGAGCCCCATGTGCCCTGTTCCAGAGGCAGCTTGCCTTGACTGCGCTATCACTGTACAACCACAGCACTGAAAATTGTCTTGGATTTTCTTCTGCATAGAGTGAGTGGAGGGGAACGAGGAATAAACGGAAGGTGCCAGTACTTGACATACGTGGCTGACCATTCTGTCAGGTTTTTAAATCACTTTCCAAACAGTGTTAGGTTCAACTTTCAGATTAAATTAAGGCTTGTCTGACACCAGAAATCAGATGTGCTTTGTGCAGGGGAAAGCTGGCAGAAGGTTATTTTAGGAAGGAAGTATATTCAAATCCACTTTTCTAAACTTACATGGGAACTAGTCTTTTTGGTCTCATTGTCATACATATACATACATGTGTGGGGAAGTCTGTCATATGTATCTGAAATGTCTAGGCCTAGAAAATAAGCTGCACACATGACAAAGACTTCAAAACATTTCATTCATATCCTTGTTGGCAGTGTTTTATTGGTCAATAAATCCTTAAAAAGTCTTGTAACTAGGGGTCTTGTGACCTTCTGAACCATGTGGTGAAGATGTGAGCTGAACTCACCCTTCCTGCCTGTGTAGAAGATAAGAAAAGTAAATCACATCATCTAAAAAACTCAGGGGTCCCATCTCTTAACTCATTCAAAACTCCTTCAAAAATCCCCATATCTATCCACATCTTTGCTTTGGTTTTGTACGGCTTTGAGGGAGATTAAATGTTTGAGGCAGTCAACACCCTTATAGAGTGATAAGGAAGATGCTTTGCTAGTTCAAAGATCATCTAGTTTTACAGGTCAAAGAAGGCAATACATCTAGCTCAGGTTGTGAACAGACTCTCTGAGGTCATATGACATGTCAGGAGACAAATGACAAGTTGAGGGTAAGAGTACCGCGTGCCTGACGTAATTGCTATATAGCCTCTGCCATGACATTTGGGTTGCATTTCTTCACAGCAATTACGCTGCTCTTTTTGTGTTGCTCAGAATTGGGCAGAGCAAGAACGGCAACATGACTAAGAAAGACCTCGGGCCTGAGTGGATGGCAAGTGGAACATGAATCAGCAGTGCCCTGGCAGCCAGCAGGGCCAAGCGTGTCCTGGGGTGTATCAGGCACAGCATCACCAGCCAGGCAAGGGAGGGGATTGTCCTGCTCTGCACTGCTCTGCTTTGCACTCATCACCTTGAGTGGTGGGGGCTGTTTTAGATGCCTTTATATAAGAAGGACTTCATACTATTTAGGGTGTATACAGAGGAGGACAGCTAAGATGGTGAAAGGGCTCAAGGGCAAGACTTGGGAGAAGCCGCTGATGTCAATTGGTTTGTTCACCTTGGAGTAGAGAAAGCTGAGGGGTGACCTCATCATAGTCTACAGCTTCTTTCAGGAGGCAGCAGAAGGGGAGAAGGAAAAATACTTCAGAAAAAAAAAAATTTATTTATCTGTTGTTTTGAAAACCAGCAGGCTGTGCTAACAGATCTTTTTTTTTTTTGTTTTTACACAAGAGACCAAACAATCTTGTCATTTTCACTTTCTGTATCAGCAAGGAAAGGAGCTGCAGCATGGGGAATGCTGTTCTTGTTTGTGACTCTTAAATTTTCATTTGACTAAAGAGAGTCTGCCAAAGTGGTCATTAAGATGCTGTCTTAAGATGTGTTCAAAGCCTTCCTTAGTAACCATTTTTTCCCTTTAAAATTGAAAGCGGGGACTTCTATGTTATACTCAAATCATTAATACCAATTAAATGTTAATGCTTCCCCCCGCCCCACCTCCCCACCTCATAAGAGTTGTGTGGGTGTGGTTCAGCTTTCCTATTTTAGGACTATTTTGTGTTGTATAAAAATGCTACAACATTGTCAGGATTAAATATTGTCTGCCTCTGCTTTTCCCCCATCCAGCTGGAATCAGACTTCTTTTTTTTTTTAGGTTTGGTTTTTTAAATATTCCCAGACTAAGACAAAGCAGGGAACTGCTTTAACCAAGACTAAATAGCTGTTTCTTTGCAACTGGGGAGTAGGTTTAACAGCAACATAGTGCATTCATTCATTCATTCATTCATTCATTCATTCATTCATTCATTCATTCATTCCATCAGATTACTCTGTTCCACCTTTTTAAACTGAAACTGTGGCTTAGTAGTTCCAAAACTGAAGTCACACGTTTGCAAGAACCCAAGCAGTAAGAACTCTGTTTAGAACTGTACTGCTGCTTTTTTTCAGCATTTTCCAAAACTACAACAGAATGTGAATGTAATTTCAAAACAGCAAATGAAAAACATAATTATAACACAGCAAAGCCATTATCAGAGACTAGTCTAGCTCTTTTCAGCCCCATTCCCAAAAAGGAGTCTTGATGATAGAGTTTAATCATGTTAATGAAGTATAATATTCCTATGGCTAGGGCCATGTAACTAACTTCCCCAGGCAAATCCTTTGAACCTTGAAGTCAAGATCCCCCTTACCTTGGAGTGGTGTGAAGGGACATAATTAGCCATCACTGTATTGTCTTAATTCATATTCTGTCAGTTCAGCCCCTGAAAGAGTGTTGTCCATTCAACAGAGGCACCTTCCTAGACATGAACAGTTTAACAGCTTCCATATGATCCATTATTCATGCCTTCAGTGTATCTGTAGGGAAATTTCAGATGTGAGGGTCTGTTGGAGAAACTTTCTAAGGCAAGTGCTCCTTTAGCACTCCTGCCTATTCCCTTTGTCAGGAATGTCACTTTGGGGTACTGCAGAATTTCCAGTTGTCCACCTCTGACTAAAAACACCCCAAGAGGCAAGAAGTCACTGACATCATGGTGCACTCTTTCCACCTTTTTTTCTGGTGCTTTCTGCTATGTGGAAGGTCTAGAGCCAGTTTAGCTTTTTATTCAGGGGTGCGCATAAACCTCATCTGTGTAGGGTGGCTCTGGAGCCTTGTTCACAACATACGATGGATGGTCATCTCTTGCTGTTTCGGTCAATGCCAGTGTTTTGGCAAACAACTGGCCTTGTCTTCCTCCTGCCATGGTATTTCTGCTTCTCACTGTTCCTTCTTCTCCTCTGGGAATATAAGGGAGGCTCTTCTTTGTGGTGGGTACACTCTTTGTGTTTTCTTTGTGTTTCTCTTTGTGAAGATACAAGAGCAGTAACAACTGGTGTATGAGTGGCAGAAGTTGCTGTATCCTCTGTCCTCCTGTTATGCAAGATGTTGCTCTAATTTTCTGTTTTATGTTGGTTCCTGTTACAACTTGGACTTTTAACATTATGATGACAGAGCTAAAGTTTACCATGCAGTGCTGAGAATGACCCATCAAATACATGGAACAGAGAGCTTATGCAGTCACACATGCTATCATATACTTGAATATAATTGTAAACAAATAAAGAAACCCATTGATAAAACAGGATACATTTTCAGAGCAAGAGGAAAATGTGTACCCCGTGGTAGCAGTCAATACTTCGCTGCATATTCAAAACAAGCTCTAAATATCTAAAGATGCATGCTTATGGTCTGCTCAAAAGTAAACTGAACTTACCAGTGACTTTTTGGTTACTTCAGGGCTCTGTGAAGATTGTGTCAATCCGGTTTATTAATTTGCCTGTTTCAGTAAGTTGGTGTCAGAATTAGTCAAGTTTATGAAGTTGTGGAGCTGCTTGCAAACTTGGAAATACAATTGACTGTGCTGGGTCTTGTCACTGCAGGACAGCAAACACCCCACCATGGTTATGTATGATCCAAAGGATCTCAAGGCAAATGCTGGCTAGGAACTTATGCTCTCTGAGAAGAAATCAAATCTGTGCTTCTCACCTGTTTTTTTGACTGCCTAAGAGGGAGTTAGTGTGGAAGTGAAGGGAGATCATTAGATTCAAGATTAAATTCCCCCAGGAATTTCTGTGTGAAGAAGTGTGAAGCACCAGGAACCAGGTTCCAGGGGCCAGCAAAACTGCTGAGAGCTTGGATGTATGAAAGGGATAGATTTACATGGCTGCTGTGTGTGAGTGGCTGTTAGGATTTTGGACAGAGAATATGTGAGTATATTGTTAGAATTACAAGTGCTGCAGACACTTATACATTGATCTAATACATCTATCCAATATTTCTTATGTTGGCTTGAAGTGAGACGGATCATGGTTTTTGCACAAAATTGAGGCTTAAGGCAGTTAGGATTAGACATGATGGCTTCTGTCAGCTCTTCTGTTTCCTGAAACAAGAGCTGGCTTTTCATTGAGTTAGTTTTGCACACTGCAAATCTGAGCTCAGATTTAATATATGCCTACAGGCATACATGGGCTTTTGAGATGCTTCTGCAGATTCCAGTTTAAAAAAACAAAAACAAAACCAAACAAAACAAAACAAACAAAACAAAACAAAAAAAAAAAAAAAAAAAAAAAAAAAAAAAAAAAAAAAAAAAAAAAAAAAAGCCTTGAATGGAAAATGTCCAAAATGAAGATATTTCAGCCTGCAAGCAAATTTTATGCAAATTAGTCACTGGGCATGAATGACTGTCTTGCACTGTTGGTGGTCTTGGCAAGCCAGGAATAATGTTGGGAATGGCTGTTGTCCCATGTCTAACAACACGGGCGGAACACACCGCCTTCTGGTTGCTGCACTGTCTTTGGCCCATATATAGTAGCTCTTGCAATCAGATGGGAGCTTGGCTGATGTTTTTAGTAGGCCTGGGACAGGGCAGCTCCATCTCTTACCGTATGAGCAGCTCAGCAGACATGCATGAGCTGCCTAATGGCACACTGCTGCAAAGGCTCAGTTACGGTGCTTGTTTGGCAAGGAAGATATAATTAATAATGTCATTGCATAAAAGTCAGCTGTTCAGTACTCATACTAGCTGCCAAATGTTACACGACGCAGATTCAGAAATATTTTATCCATCTGCCAGTGCTTTCAAATCATTCTGGCAAGGTTTGTATTTCTATTTTAAACTGTGTAAAGGGAAATTGCTCTCATTCTCTCAGTGCTAAGGATGGTGCAAGCCTTACCCTACCTACTTTTAGAGAAATAGCCCAGGGGAAGAAAAGTATTGGAGGTCATCACAGAGGTATCATTTAGCATCTAAAATGTGCTGGACATATGCCAGAGTGATTCTGATAGCATTTTTTTTTTTTTGGAGGGGGAAAGAAGTGGTGCATCTCAGGATCAAATAATGTGTGCATTCAGGAAACATTCCACAAAAAATTGTGAAGTGAATTTATCACTTCATATTGATAAACTGTAGGAATTTTTGTTTTACACCTTCCATTAACGTTGTGAAACAAGTGTCATTTTCTATTAAGTAATGCTACTTCGCTATGCTAGGTATAGAAATTTTATTTATGCAACTTTGATTATTTTTATTTATTTGAAAAAACCCACAGAGTCTTTCATCTATGTGTCCCCTTTTTCTTTTCACACATGCTAAGTGATTACAACCTACAGTGTTCTCTTGGTTAATAATGGTATAATGGAACAATCAGTTGGAGTTTTCCCTCTTTTTCTCCTTCTGTTCCTGACCATACCTGTCATCCCAGCTTTTAAACTGCTCCTTATGGCCACAGCCAGTCCTTTAACGTCAGACATGTAAGTTCAGCAAGTCAGATCCCTTAACTAGTAAAACTATACATAAAACTATTACAGATTTAACTTTAAAGACAAAAAAATATTTATTTCATTACTTTTGTTCTCACTAGGGGGGTACAAACTTTGCTGTCCCTTATGTAACTTCACCTCAGCAGTACCTATTACTAGGGACAGACATGAACTTGTGAGGTAGCACTGCAAAATCATCACAGTTGTGCCTGGGACAAAAAAATCTGAGCAAACTGAAACAGTGCTGTTCTGGCAGTGAGGGAGGAGCCTAACAGGCCACAGTGTCTAAAGAACCAGCCTGGACTAATATCTTCACTGTTACTCCCAGGTTGCTGCTTTTTATGGAAATATTTTTCCTCGTTTGTTATAGCAGGGTGAATTTGCATGTGATACTCATTTCATGCTGCTATTTTGACCATGGCATGAAGAGATATTGTTCCATTGCTACTGCAGTGTGAATCCTTACAGCATCTGCTCTGTTATCTTTGTGCCCTGCCAGCACAGCTCCTAATGGAGATGGGCTTTTTTTTTTTAAATAAAGGGGAAAATGAAAATAATTTTTATTTTTGAAAAGGCAAAGGACTTGAATAAGTGCAACATAAAGAATGACTAGAATTCCTTCATGCTTTGCCAAGAGAGTCCTCTCTGATTTTTGCTACTTGTTAATTAGCATTCTAAGGTAGAGGGGAAAAAAAAACAATACCCTTTAATTCAACTCTGCTTAACTTCTTTTGAAAAACTAACCCCATTCCAAATCTTTGCAACACATTTCATGACTGTAATCTCTGAAAATACAAGTTAAATAAAAACATACAAGGAGTGGATACTTCCTGTCAGTTTCTGCAAAGAAGGCAAGGGAAAAAAACTGATGGAAGACTTAGCAGCTGGTAGCAAAGCTGACTGAAAGACTAAACCCGTTTTTGAAAGCCTAAACCAGCAGTAGCTTTCATTTCAGATTATTCCTTTGGTTCTTCTCAACACCTATTTTATTTAGTATTGAAAAACTGGCAGCTGAAAAAGCAGGCAGACTCGCCTTCTATTTTTGAGCACATAGAGAATGAGGTAAAAGCATTTAAGAGTGACAGTTTCTACATTTTTACAGTTTGGTCATGAGAAATATTCAGTTCTTTAACTACAGGTAACACTGTCACTGTTAAAGAAATCCATTTAAAATGAAAACGACGATGATTTCTTAATAAGAAACCATCCCAGTTTCTTATTCATACAGCACACTAAACATAGTACTTTGTAACTAATAGTGTATAGTTTTGAAGTGTTCTAGTGTGGCTTTTGATTGAGTGCCAATTTCTACCAAAATTCAGTTACCAACAAAAGGTGACTTAGTGTATAGAAACAGATTCTCTTCTGGCCTGACAAAAAGATGCATTAATTATCTATAGAAAGATGCTGAGTAAAGGGTACAAAAGCAATGCAGGTTAAAATGCATGACTTATTCGAAGTTTCTTTCTGTTTAAATGATGATGGAAGCTGATGATTTAAATATCTGTGACTTAAATCAATCTGCATTTACCTGACCCATTAGAGAAGCATTTTTGAGACCAGAGGTCACTTCCAAAGGTTCCTGATAGAAGTAGCAAAATATTCCTTTTCTACATCTGGGGAGAGCAGTGAGATCTTTCTCCAGCTGTCATTGCTCCAGTGCATGGCTGTTCATAGTTCTATGTTCAGAGTAGACAAAGCTGGATTTTGTCTCTGGAGTGCAGATCTGTGAGTCTTTTTTAACATACATTGTCCTGTGCTCTTGTTCTCATTTGATACTCAGTTTACAGGCTCTTTCAAACAGTTGAGCACACTGATCCTCATTCATTTCTCTCCTAAAGCAGATGGACAGACAAGAGTTGTGCCTCTTGCATGTGGCTGAACTGCCTTGAAAATACAAGGTAGATGTGAAGCCAGGGTGATACTAAGTCATACAAGAGCATGCTAATCCATGGGAGATGATGTTAGTTGCTGCTCCAAGGATCACTTTTTTTTCCTTGAATCCTGCAAA
Organism: Vidua macroura; assembly: GCF_024509145.1. Classification (NCBI taxonomy): domain Eukaryota; kingdom Metazoa; phylum Chordata; class Aves; order Passeriformes; family Viduidae; genus Vidua; species Vidua macroura. Next base: position 74,703,832 of record NC_071572.1, on the reverse strand, counting down.
TGCAAACAGTAAACTTAAAGAACAGGTGGTTTGAGAAAAAATGCTCTCATTCTGCACAGGAGTAGAGGGCTATTCACAATCTAGCACCGTTTTCTTTTTTTTTTTTTTATTGCCTTCCATTTTGTAGCTAAGAGGTGTTTTCAAGTGTTATCTAATTTCTACAGAAATGAGCTAGGAGCTCGTGAGGGCAAGGCACAGGGCTCAAGCCTCAGTCAGGTATGCATTGGGAGCAGCAAAGCAATCAATGTACAGGGTTGTGTATTCTTGTAGTGTGTCTGAGGTTAGAAAATAATTGGAGAAACATGTCAGTACATATGAAGACATACTGGAGTTAGATTGGTCTTTCCTGACTTCAGGGTCTTCCTGGATGGATTTCACAATGGCAACAATAACAGAAGGCCACTTTAGCTTCTCTTTGATGCATGTGGTAGAAGAGGTGGAGGCATATAGGAAGATAGGTGAGCAAGGGCTGCTGTTTTGGGTATTTCAGCTAAAGCAAAAGCTGTTTCAACTTGTGGAATGGGAAGTATTTTTTGAAAGCTTTTTGGATAGAGACTGGAAAGGTCAAAATCCCATAGCTGTCTCTCTGCTGGGAGATTATTTTAGTCAATGTGTTCATGTAACCCATATTTGTATTGAAATCTACAGCACAGCCTGCAGTTTAGGATTACCTATATTTGCCAGTCAGATGCCTTACGTGAGGTGAGTCAGTACTGAGATATCCTATAAGAAAATTACCCCAGAATGATTTTATCATGACAAGCATCACAATGCAGGCAGATTTCACTGCACAGATTTACAGTCAGCAACTGGAGCTTTATTATGAATTCTGTAGACCTGGTAAAGGAAACTCAAGATTCACATGCGATAACAGGATATCTTGACTCTGTAAGAAGGCAACCAGTCCCAGCAAATGTTAATGACACATCCCTCTGATATAAGTAGAACTGCTTTTTTCTGTTTTTTTAAATGCTGCCACTCTTACAGATATGGAGATGTTTATGTATTGCTTATGCTTTCACATGTGGCTCCTGGCAACTCTTCTTTCCGTCTTCTACCTTCCTGTGCTTGCCAAGATTGTGAACTCTTCCTGGGCTGCATAAACTATTAAAGTAGTGGCATGTGTGTGACAGACCTATCTCAGTGTGCCCTTGCAGGAAGAACAGGTTGCTTAGGCCCTTTTTGGTAGCTCTTACTGTTTAGTTCAAAATATAGCATCTCATGGTTTTTGGCTACAGAGAGGCCCAGTTCAGTTTCAGGTGAGTTCCTTCTGCTTTAGCCAAAATATAAACATGATGTAGAGCTGGTTTTCATGGGTTGACAGGAAACTCATGAAGTTTAACAAGGGAAGATGCAAAGTGGGCAGGAACAACCCCATGCACCACTATGTGCTGGGGCCACCTGGCTGGAAAGAAGCTTGGCAGAAAAGGACTTGGGAATTCTGGTGAATACCAGATTGAACAGGAGCCAGCAATGTGTCCTTGATGCAAAGAAGGCCAACACTGGGAGTGTTCCAACCAGGTCAAGGAAAGGTAACCTTTTGCCTTTATTCAGCACTGGTGAAGCCACAAAGCCCAAAGTTCTGGGCTTTGCAGTACCAGAGAGACATGGACATAATGGAATATCAAACGGCCACTAAGATGATGAAGTATCTCTCCTGTGAGGGAAGGCTGACTGAGCCAGGACTGTTCAGCCTGGAGAAGAGAGGGATCTAACTAATGTATGAAAATACTTGACAGGAAGGTGTAAAGAAAACCAAGCCAAGGTTTTTTCAGTGGTGACCTGTGACAGTACAAGAGGCAACGGGCAAAAAGTGAGCATCAGGAAACACTTACTTTACTGTGGGGGCAAACGAGTTGCCCAAAGAAGTTGTGGATTCTCTGTCATTGAAGGTATTCAATAGCCACCTGGACATGGTCCTGGGCAACTTATTCTAAGTGGCCCTGTTTGAGCAGTGGGGTTGGTCCAGATGACCTTCAGAGGTCCCTTCCAACCTCAACTGGTCTGTGATTCTGTGATTCATCTTTGTGCCATTTTGAGTATGTTGTCTGTGCATAATTGCAGATAATTCTCAGGTCTAAATATAGTAAATGAGCAGTCTCAGCACAACTCAAGGTCCCTCCAGACGGACTTTAATGCATAAAGACTGATGACTTAGCAAACCCATGTGGGAAAGGACATTCCAGGTATACCAGGCTTGAAAGGAAGACCAGAGACAAAATTGTGAGAAGCTGGAGATCAACAGACTTCTGACTTTGGAAGTTGCCATTTCTGGACAGCTGAATTGGTGCTATGCAAGTCAATCACTAAAAGCATAGAAGGTTATCTACCATAAGACATCAAATATTCAAACTGATGTTGACAGCTCCATCATCTGTTGTCATGCAGAGCTGTGTAAACAAACACATTTCCACATAGTGGGTGTTATGAATTGTCACCTTCCAGAGAATCCACTAGTCCTGTTACATGCACACTGAGGTATCCTGTGGCAGCCAGTAAAGACAAGTAAGCATACTTCCTTCACAGCAGTAAAGTCAGCTCTTCTGGGTAAAAGGCTAGCTGGTTTTGGAGAATGTGTACAGCCATGCATTCCCACTGGCTTCATAAAGAAGAAACATCATTCTGAGAAAAAATACACACCAGAGGGAAAATGGTGGTGGTGGGTTCAGGCTTAGAATCATTTCAGCCTGAAATGGTTTGGGTTTTTCTCAAGAAAAATGAAAAAAAAGTCATTTTGATGAAGAGTGTTCTCTTCTTTAAACTCACAAAGATATCCACATATGAATTTAGGAGCCTGTACTTCTATTTTCTCTATTTTAGACTTTTTAGACTTTTCATGGCTCCACAGGTCTCAGCCATCCACATGGCTTGCATGTGTCTGACCTTATAAAGCCAGCAAAACCATAATTAGTATTAAAGAATTTGCTTGGTAGAATGGTTTTCAATAGCTAGGCTTGAACATTAGTTTAGCCATGGAAATAATGGGCCAAAATACAGAAACATGAAATGGCACTGAGAAGAGGAGCATCAAGAAAATCCAGGGAGTGAAAGACTGCCACTCAGAAATTATTCTTAGTGAGGAGTGGTCCTTTGATTCCCAAGCTCATGAAGGTAATTGGCATAACTAAAAATAGGTATGGCTTACCTCTTGAGGCATTCTGTGCTCGAAGTTTGTAGACACTGCAAAAGTACCATACAAACAGGGGAAAAAAATATCACAAAAAAGTGCAATATGTGGGATAATAAGATGGAAATGTTGTTTGTATTTCATACTCTGTGTATTCTCTTTTTATTCCCAAGCTTTTCCCTGATTTATTCTGGTGCTTCAATTATTTGCTTTTCCTCTTAAGGATGTTTTAATTAGAGAAAGAAGATACCTCTGTAGGGTAGAAATAGAAACGTTATTTTCTAATCTTCCAGATGGGGAATCTTGTATTTCAGAAGTAATAGAAGGCTTTTGACTCACTTAAGTCACAGTGCTTACATGCAATAATCTTTGTTCTCATTAATGGCTAATTTATATATAGTATCCAGATTGATGGAAAAAATGAAAATATGGTTATGAGACTCCAAATGCAATTTATACTTCTTTTACACAAAATCTCATCCCATTAGAACTGAACTAGGTTTTACTTTTATCTTCATGAGTTGTGTTACTTGTAAGCATATAGAATACAGGTGATATACAGATACTTTCAATGATCCAAGTCATCATGCATTCTGAAGTGGGGTATGTTCCAATTCTAGTTCCACCTGATCCATGTTTGGCAATACAGCTTTGCAGTTTTATTCCACAACTTTTAAGACAACAAAACCTGTGTGTGTGAATGACCTCTGTATCTGCTTGTGGGCTGTGTAGGATGCTGTTACCCACGTGGTGTATATCCAAAATGAGCACCACTTCTCGCTGCCACGAGTCTTTTTCTGAAAGTGTGCATATTTATACAGGCAGCCCAGGATGATGAGACTTTAAAGTGCCTTAGGAAATACATAAAATTATAGTATAAGGAGATTCTAACCGTTTTGCCAACAGCAAGGGACTTGAATTGAGGTTTCCTGTGTAAGTTGCTGAAGCTTTCCATGCAGTGGAGTGAGACTTCTTACAGAAATTTTCTTATACCTTTGGGTTTAGTCCTTGAGTCAACTCCCACTTGAAAGCAATACTACCATAAATGTAGAAGTTAATCTTCAGGGAAGTTAGGCTTTTGCTGAGGAATAACCTGAAAATGTGAATTTCTCTTCATCATGGATAAAATTTTTGTAACCAGGTAGTTTCACTTAAAATATCTGTAACCAGATAGTTTCATTCAAATTTCATTATTAGAGTTTGAAAATATGAAGACATATTTGCCATTAGCAAGTGTGAATCTAGAATCCCATAGCTACAGAATATATGCATAGCTTGCCAACTAAGACATTTGACTTTGGTGAAAACTGAAGTAATGTAAAATTGCAGTTGCGCTTGTAAAGAGTAGCTATATGTAGTCTTCTGTTAGGTTCTTACCAATTAATTTTTCTTTCATAACAAAGTTAGATGACAAGAAGGGCAATGAATCCTCTGTTTGGAATAAATATATTTAAAATAGGGAGGTCATTCATTGTCTGTGACTGTATTTTGTTGGTTTTCTTCCTAGTGGTTAACCATTAAGTATTTCTGACACTAGAATAAGTGTCTGGTAGCTTGGTCTTAGAAACAGGCAAGTCAGAGATGGAGAGCATGGCCTAGGCTTACTAAAAGAACAGTCTACTCTGTACCTAAATTTTTTTTTCTTGATAAATTACTTACAGATGACCTGCAGAGATGGAAGGAAAAAGTGCTTAAGGGCAGTTAACTTGTGAATAAAGAATTAGAGGTAGGGAAATGGGAGGTAGTTTTAGGCCATATTTGAAGGATTTAATTCCTTCCATCTGTTAAGTTTCTTAGTCAAGCATGTGTCCAAACTGCAAACAAGTATCACCTGGGATAAGAAAAAAATCAAACCTAGTGCATTTAGAGATGACCTTTGGGGATAACTTTCACTGTATATCATGCCACTCAAAGTGGTTGTCTATTTTGGATATCTGCATAATGCAATGGATGAAATTCCATTAACAGTCTTATGTTTTTTTCAGTAGAACGTAATTTACATTTTAATGAATTCTGCAGGGACAGAAATAAAACTGAAGATGTGATTGGGTAGGAGATACAGATCTGTAAAGAAAGCCTGCAGAATGAACTCCGGCTTTACTAGATGCCAGAGAATCCACACATGAGCAAATTGTTCTGCATGCCCTCTAATAGGGCAAGCATTAACGGAGGTTAGTTCACAATGGATCAGAAAGCTGAGATGCCAATCATAAGTCACAAATCTGAGGGACTCCACATTTCATTACATCTTCTGTGGCAAAGTCATTTGCTTTTTATAGGCCACAGTCAAGTGAGTATAAGTTGTTGAGGACATATTTCCCTCCTGTAAACTAAAATGGATAAATCAGTCTGAGGAACTGGTGGAGTTTTTTTCTGCATGCGGAAAGACTCACACATAGGAACTATTATATTGATTCCTTGTTAGCACAAAATACTTGAGCCCTTAAGAGTACTCTCACTGCATCATACCCAGATGAAGCTTGTGGGCACAGGTTTTTGTTCCTTACAGAATTTGAATACTGCTTTACTTTTTCTGTGTGCATATGATGCAGTTACATAATGATTTTTTCAAATAGTGATGCTGCTGCTAGTATCTGTGTGTTGTTAGCCGTACTTGAGTAAAATGTGATCATGAAACTGGCTTTTATCTTTTGTTTCTGCTGTTTTGTACATTTATTTTGGCTTTCCCATATTTGAAAGCAGCAGAGTAGAGATAAGAGGCTGGGAGATGTCCTACATGATGTTGTGGCTGAAGTTTTTTTAATCTTATCCTGAAACATTTTTAATGAAGTGTGCCCTTTTTTATCTTCATTGATTGTTGAAAGGGTATTTTAAACTGCAGTCAGCTATGTTTTTAGTTAAAAGCACAAAGTAAAACAAAATAATTTTGAGTGCAAAGCTGTAGTCATGTGAGTATGAGTTACTGAGTATTTCCCTCAACATAATTAACACTCATTAATTTACTTGCTGCTGTTTCTGGTAGCAAGAAAGCATTCAGTACACTTTGTAACACTTGTCAACACAAAAGTTAGGGGAAATTGTTAAATGCTACTGCCACTGATATGGCAATCACCTGCTCTGTTGATTACTGAATTTTATTTGACTTGCAAAATAAAATGCATTTACTCCTCTCAGTTTGATTGGTGTAAAAACTCTGTACCTGTTCTGATCTGGAAATGGATATGGATATGAAAATGGATATGAACAGATCTGCGAGATCTGTCCATCCCACGGAACTGTCTTCTGTAGTTCCAGTTCCTCCCAGCTGTGACCACTGCAGTCTTGTCAGTGTGTTCACATGGAATGCTGTCAGAAAATCAGTGTTGGCTCACTGAAAGAGAGGGAAGGGTGAGCCAGCACCACTCTCACTTAGTCTTCCTTACTTCTGGTAGTATTTTTTTGTGAACCTTATCCAGCCCCAAAAATGAGAACATATGGTCTGAAGAGAATCTACAGAAACTAAATTATTTTATGTGTTACAGTGTAAATCAAGATCTGTAACACATAAAAGAATTTGGTTTCTGTAGGTTCTCTTCAGACCATATGTTCTCATTTTTGGGGCTGGATAAGGTTCATTTAAGATACTTTTTTAGATATTTTTGAAAATGTAAATTTTTGCTAGGGTCCAGCATTTTCCTGTACATTTATATTGTGATTGCTTTTGTTTTTGGGAAGACAAAAGTGGAAAGTGCAACTGGACTCCACTGGGAAGCAATTTTCTCTGCTTCACATCAGGTTTGGTTAGATTGTTATAAAGGCACAGACAATACAGAATGTCTGCCACCAGAAATATTTCATCCACTGGTCATATTAGCAGATTGAACAAGCTAAACTACCGATAAGCTTGTGACTCCTTGCACTCTTCCCTGGACATCAAGGACATCAGGTGTCCTTGTCATAGGTACTGCTTGCAGAACCCCCTCCCAGCAGTGTATGAAGTTATTTTGCTAGTTGTGAATCCTTAGGGCCTTAGATTTTTCTTTGCTAACCCAATTTTTCCTCAGTCTGGCTCCCTCCTCTGTGGAAAAAAGAGATACAGCTTATCTTCCACTTTGCATATGGCCTTATTTGTCCTCCTTATTTGTTCTAGTTGCTTTCCCTCACCTTTTCTAGGATGTTTACGTTTACCTCCTTCTAATTCTTTTGAAATCACTGCATCACAAACTCTGCTGTCTGTTTTGTTAGCAGTGCCTGTCAGAAGACTAAATAAATAAACACCATGAATACTCATTTGTATGGTACCGGAATTGCCAGAACTGTTTACATAAATACTTACAAATGGTTGCTAGACATCATTTTGTACCAGTCTAATTTTCCAGCATTTCAGATACCAAGATAACATCACAGCTCCTATCTGGCAACCGTGGCTTCTTTCCTAACTCTTTCCTAACTCTCAAGATTGTTTTATCATGGTACATGACAAAAAAATACCATAATAGTGATGAAGCAGCCCCATCTCTTTCTCACCCTGATAGTAGCCATGGAGGACCATGGAGGTTAATCAACACAGAGCAGGATCAAACCTACCCTCAGTACTCCTTTTACTAAACCATTCCAGCATCTGTTTCTCTGCAGGTTCCTTCTTCTTGTAATGAGTTCGGCATGAACATACTGTTAAAATATTCTAGATATGAATTGGAACATTTCCTTATTTTTCCTTGCTTCCACAATAAGTATTGCTCAGTCTTCTTTCAGACGAGTCAGTGAAAGCTTTTAAAATGTGTTTTCTTGGAAGTGATGCATGACTCAAAGACAGTTTGCAGCATGCATCTGTATTTTAGTGGTCTAATGCTACTGCCCCATGTTTGTTTCGGGATAGCAAAGGCATTTGTTAAATCTGTAGCTGGCTGAATTTTCTTACTGAATATTCATGTTTCTTCTTGAGCCAGTGTGATTGACTGTTCTTCATTTCCCTAAGACAGCTCTCTGGATGGGAGGGAAAAGTGAGATTCAGTTAACTGACAAGTCATCTGCCTACTGTGATGCTTCTCACTCTTCTCACTGTAGCACCTAGCTGCTCTCCTACCCCTTTTTATTTGTGTGATCTGGCCCCTTTATAATGTCAACCCTTGTTAGTCTCTCTGAAGAGAATTAGGCTCAGCCTTGTAGTATTTCCAGCAACCTGCAGGTGAAAAGTTTCACTTGCCTGAGGATTTTTACATCTTGGAAAGTAACGAGATAGAGATGATTCAGGCAATGGATGGATAACACATAAAATATTTTTAATTGAAGACCTCTTGATAGAGTATTTAACAATAAGTAGGAGGTGTTCCCAGTCCACTGGGAGATGTTATTTTCCAAGTAGTAGCTTCAAAATAGGACCTATTAATAGAAAGAGATAGGATAGCTTTAAATTATACCAAAGAAATAGTAAATCTGCACTGAATTAGTTTGAATACAATTTTTCTCTAGTTGATCTAATAGACTTACTGATTTTTTTTTCCTAATGAATGCTGAGCAAAACTGTTCATCCTATATTATCATTGCTATTTCCCTTTTATTTATAATTGTTATTTATTATCATTGCTATTACAAAATTCAACTTCACTTTCAAGAAGAGCAGACAGTGCAGAGGGCAAAGAACTTGTTTGCCTGCCTTCACTCCTGTTGTTTGTTTTATTTGAGTATTGCAGTGGTTGTTCTACTGACAGCTCAAGTATTACAAGGTTATTAGGAACTAGAAGCCATGCTACAATCTGATGAAATAAGTAAAATTGGAAGTCAATTTTACTCCTTTGTCAGTTGTCAGTGGTTCCAGATGTTGTGAATTAAAGAAGGGAGTGAATCCCCCAGAGTTTTGTGCTGTTCTAACATGCAAATTGACCCGAGAGTAAAATGCTTTTAGTCCAACAATTATCAGGCTTACTTCACACACACACAGTGAACTGGTTTACAAATAACTTCTGAAGATAGGTTTCTTCACACTGATCCCTTGAATCTTTTCTCAGATGTGCCTCCAACAGCTGAAAGAGAAGGATACAAGTGGATTTGCAGAATGTACTGTAAGCCCTTTTTGAGTAGATGGAGAATGAAGTGTTTGAGATGCACAGTGTTTTTGGTTGTGGCCTGTAGTACGTCTTCAAGAGAACATGTTAAGTCACAGTAACTTCTTTGGGGCTGGAGACATCCTCAGTTCTGTTACACAAATTTGGATGAGGATTGCTGACTGTTGCCTCACCACAAATCCTTCAAATATCTGTGGTTTTTTTGTGGGGTTGTTTTTTGTTTGTTTTTTTTGGTTTTTTTTTTTTTTTTCAGGGGGGCAGTTTCCTGCTGCTTTCATTTGGTATTAAGAGATATAGTAGAATTAAGCAGCTGTGGTTAAAATAAACAAAGCGGATAAAGCGGCTTCAGGAGAATTGGCTCAGGAAAAAGGAGACAGATTAGCAACATGTGACCAGCAGAGGTGCCTAGATTCCATAGAGTTATGCCAGTGGGTGCTAAGCACTGCAAATGTATATTTGATGGATTGACCAGATTCTGACTGAGCTCCTTGCTGGGCAGAAAGTGTCCATGAATAAGTAGTAGGGGCTTCCATCTCAGAAGAAAGTACTGCAGGTGCATGCCCCTGCATTTGAACAAATACAGAGCAAATGAATTTAGCGTATAGTTTTAAACAGCCACATAGTTCTGTTTTAAGAAGGCTTTAATGCAGTTGTTCAAAACCTAGAGCACTGAGGGAACTCAACTGATCATGATTACATTTGTTTTTCTCTCTACTCTCAATGGAATAAAATATGATTTCCTGTCTTCTCTGATGCATTTCCCCTGGGGCATTTGTATACTAGAATTTGGACTGTTTGTTACTCTGAAAACTATCTTGGTAAAACCGTCTCTTCCTGTTGACATCTATGAAAATTGTTGAAAAGTTTCCTTCTAGTTTTCAAAGCCTTGAGTGCTGATGAATCAAGTGGTTTTGGAAAGAGGTTTTAATAATGAGGCAAACCAAATTTGTAAGCCAAATCATGGTTGCTGACATGTACAAATCTTGTACTTTGTTTTGATTATTGAGGAATTAGTAATTGCAGTTAAGTATTCTTCAATTTTTTCTTAGAACTGGGAGAGCAAAATTCAGCTCTCTCTCTGTTCGGCAGGTCTGATGGGATGAAATATCAACACACATTTGTTTTTGCATTCAAACTCAGATCTGAATGTTTCTGTGGAGCAATGAATTCAGGAGATCTCTCTGTCTAGCTTGTTTTCAGATTGGATTTTCATTTCAAGCAAAATGAAATAGAAATAAATAGGAAAATAAAATAAATAAAGTGATTTTAAAATAATTGCAGATTTCCATTTTGTAATTAATGTTATTACATAGGGAAAGGCCCTAAACTTACATCCTCTGTCAAGCCACTTCAAAAAGAGGTGCATTAAGAGACAGCATTGTAATTTGCTGCCTGTTTTTAGTTTGAAATATGTAGATAGGGTCATTTGCAGGAATTAAAGAGAGACTGCATTTAATCCCCAAACTTTGCATTTCAGAAAGATATCTTTTCAGTTATGTGTGTTTAGGAATAGGGCTTAATGCTCAGAAGTGCTTTGTTAGGCTGATGAATTCTCATTCATTATGGTGAATTGCTTAGAGAATTTTTCAGCTCTTATCCCCATGCTTACTAATGAGAAAACGATTTAATGTGAAGATTATGTATAATGCTTTGTTACTATATTTTAAATGAGCTATTATTGTCAGTCTGTTATCAGGGACAGTGTAACTGCACATTCTAATCTATGCATAAGGTTAGTGTTTCCGTAGGAACCACAAGTCCTTTTTGAGCACTATGAATTATATAGCCTTTAAAAATTATACAGCCTTTATGAATTTTGTGTTAAATATCCTTCCAGTCAGGTCTCCTTTGTGGAGTGACTGCATAATTTCTTCTTCTATACTAGTTATTCTCTGGATTTTATATATGTTGTCTCTGTCTTTTTGAACTCTCTTTTGTCTTTGATGTTTTTCCATACAGCAAATGACTGGTTAGGGCCCTGCCAGTCCTTCTGATTTCAGGAGTTTTGGTATTTGATATATAATGCTTAATATTTTTTTCTAATACTAGTTTGGAAGTTCTGCCTCCATTCTCCTTCCTGCCCTCTGAGTTTAACTATCACTTAACCATGTTGTCCACATTTTAGTCCTTCATACATCATCTCTGAATCCTCTTCAAAAGGTCAGACTTTTTTGCCTACTGCACTTTGGGCGTTGTGACTTAGACACAAAAAGATCGTAATACTGACATTGGCACAACTAAATCTGACCTTTCACAGCTGCAGACAGAGAAAATTTTGTTGTTTTTTACTTTGTTGCCATTGGGCATGCCACTCAAAATAGCTGTGAAGTTCTGGATGAGCTACTGCAGTCCAAAGTAATGCTTTGTTTGTTTTGACACTTTGCTTTTTTTGCATCAGTTTTTCCCAAATAATTTTGCAGGAAGTCTGTATTTGGGAATCTCATTCTACAGGTTATGTTCCTTTAAATTAATGCTTTATTTCCTTTCTATTGCTACATTTCTCCACACTTAGATTTAAATACTGACAATATATCACATAGAAATTTCATTAATGAAATGTTTATCCCCAAATTATTAATGGCAATCATTAGAAAATCAGGGCTGTGCTTGTCTTGGACACAAGCTGTGAATTATTGAGTGGGTTTATTCCTTACCTGTTCAGGCAGACACTGAGTACTGGGGGAGGGAAAAAAGGGGTGGGTATGTGTGCATAGTGGAGAATCACCTGGAATATAGCTATTAATTGATATCTGAGAGCTTGTCTCCTAACAGAATAATGGAAGAGGTAGGAAGGTTGAGATCATATCATCTGCTGTCCCTTGCATGAGCAGAGCCATTTAGAACAGAGACAGTAGAAACTCTCTAGTCTAAGACAGACTGTAGAATATCTAGTCAGGTTTGGAATATCTCCACAGATGGAAGGTCCTAGCCTCTCTGGAAACATTACTTCAGTGTTTGGTACCCCTTGCAGGTCTTGCATTGAATTTTATGCCTTAATTTGTGGTCATCTTGTCCTGTCACTGAGCTCTGCTAAGAGGAGAGCAGCTCCTTGTTCTTCAGTGCCTTTTATCAGGTATTTATACAGATCAACAAGACCCCCCTGAGCCTCCTCTTCTTGAGGACAAACAGTCACAGCCCTTCCCTTCCCTTCCCTTCCCTTCCCAGAACTTCCCAGAACTTCCCAGAACTTCCCTTCCCTTCCCTTCCCAGAACTTCCCTTCCCTTCCCAGAACTTCCCTTCCCTTCCCAGAACTTCCCTTCCCAGAACTTCCCTTCCCTTCCCAGAACTTCCCTTCCCAGAACTTCCCTTCCCTTCCCGGTGTTCACCAATGTCTGTCTTGTACTGGGGAGCCCAAAACTGGACATGACATTCCAGTTGTGCTGGATTCACTGATGTTGAGTAGGGGGAAAGGACAGCACTCAAAACTGCCAGACACATTCTTTCTAGTGCAGCCCTGGGTGCTGTAGGCCTTCTTTGCTTTGAGGTTGCATTGCTGCCTTCTGATCAGCTTGTTGTCCCCCAGGACTCCAGGCTCTCCACTGGAGAGCTGCTTCCCAGCCTCTCAGCCCTCGGTATGTTCTGGTGCACAAGGTCATTCCTCCCCAGGTGCAGGACTCTGCATTCCACCTTGTTGAACTTCCTCAGATGTCCTCTCTGCCTGATTCTTCATCCAGTCCAGGTCTTTATGAGGTGCAGCTCTGCCATCTGCTGTGTCAGCTACCTGAGTTTATCTAAAAACTTGCTGAGGGAACACTGTCCCATCATCCAGGTCATTAATGAAGAGGTTAAACAGCATTGGCCCAATAGGCGGGGTCTGTAACCCTTGGGTGCATCTCAGCATGTCTATGTTCATCATCCTTTTGTTCCCCTTCAACCTTCTTGAAGTCTTCCCCCACTTCAAACATGTCAGGGCTTGTTCTGCAGTCTGATAAAGTGGAGGACAACAAACAGCCTTTTACTGTTGTTTATATTTACATTTGAATTACTTATTCCATTAGCTCTTAGTAAAGAATGTTCTGTCCATTTTAGAACTGTGTTCAGCAAATCACAGAGCGGCAGCATTTGTTAAATATAAACAAAATGGCAACTCCCTGCCATAAAATGTACCAGCATTGGAGACACGCACACAAGTGTGCTGATTCCCCAGCATGGCAAGAGAGCTCTCCCCATAGGGTTTCCACAGGAAAGAGATTTCATGTGTTCATTAGAAATGACATGGTTTTGTATTTTTCACAAATTAGGAAGAACATGGTAGCTGAGGAAATTATAAAATCATAGAAATGTTGCTTGACAGGAATCTCTTCAAGTCATACCAAGTGGTGCTGCTGCTAGTGCTAACTCAGGTCAACCATGACTGCCTGTAGCAAAGCGTTGAAAACCTCTGTGACTGGAGATTTTGACACCTTTTTGGTAACTTCTACCAGTGCTGTACTAATTTCTCAGTGAAGGTTTTTCCTAAAGTGTAATCTGAAGTACCTGAGCTGCCCTTCAACTAAATAAAGAGAAGTTTTAGCTGTCCTTGACAAACCAAGCAAACCCAGGTCTTAAAACTTCCTTTTACAGAACACTTCCTTTATTGAGGACTCCAGAGTGATCAGGGAAGAACATCCAGGCCAAAGCTTAAGGCTTCTGGGTGCATATTTACACATTTCAAAACCACAGACTGATAAAAGTGTCAGAATTTAATATCCTCAGGATAGCTCTCCCTCTGCTTGCCCCACAGAAGATCACAGTCTCTGATCCCTCACTTGAGTTTGTCAGGACTGTCCCAGGAGTGTTGCTTGGGGGAATGACTCTAGGAAGATAATAAAGGCTTTCTCTGGCACATGGATTAAGGAAACTCAGCATTTGCACAAATTCTAGTTCTGAACCTTCTATTACACACAGGCTGTCAGTACAGCTGTGACAGAACTAGACTCAAAGAAGACATCAAAATTATTCCCTTCTCTTCCATCAATGCTCAGTTCATAGGAGTGTTGTAGAGGAGTTGAAATCTGCAACATTGCTATGGCAGCAGCACTAAGTAGGTTTTGTTTGAGTATGTTCACTTATTTCCATACTCTAATTTTCTAGTGCATGGCTGAAGAACTTCTCATGTTTTGGAGTCCTTGCAGTACTTTAGATCGTATTTAGAAGATGATCTTGCTTTGCAAGAGACCTCTGAGATTGTCAGCTGTTAAATCCCAGTTTTGATTAATCCTGTGGATTATCTAGACAGTGCAGGAAAATTTTATCTAATCTTACCTGAAAATCTCCTTTAAGCACCAGCCCTTTCCAGAGATGGTTGAACCACCCAAATCCAGAGTTGGCAATTGGCATCCAAAAACTTAATTTGCAGAAAGCCTGTATCTATTCTGGAGTGTGTTTTGAAGCAGTGGAAACCATGTAGTTCTCATCCCTGCCTTCTTCCAGAACAGTTATTCTGATCTGTAATACATTAAGATAACATAAATGAAGGAGAGGGGAAAATACTCAAAACCCACCCACCAAAACACACAAAAACCCCCAAACCCCAGGATCAGAATGAGAAGATTTTGCTGCTTCATAAGGGCCATTGTCTTCCTTATCTCATCTGCACACTGATTGGTCTGAGACTCAGAGAAATAATGGAAAATCTCTCTGTCTTGAAAAGAAGACCTGATATAGGTCACCTTTATTTTGTGGAATTTACCAAACAGAAGGATAATATTACCAGCAGCTTTTCCAAAGTGTTGCAGACCCCAACAAAGGGGAGGGTTTTAAGAGCCACGTGGACACTGAAAAACTTTTCTGTGCTAGGCTATGGTGGTGCATTCTGCTTGTCCTCATGGCTTCTTCATACTTGTCTTTTTGGTGCAGGTGATCTTCCTGTTGACTTTTTGTTTCAACAAAAGTCTGTCAAAATCTAATTCAGAGTGTCTTTTTGTCACTGCAGTTGTCCTGAAATCAGTTCCCAGCTCTGACACTTTTTTTTTGCAGTCATGCTGTCAGTATTTCCTTGTAACAAACCTCCTGTGCTTTTTGCCATTTTATGGGGCCATATATAAGCTGTAGCGTGTATTTTCATTGTATCATTTTTGCTTCAGGCAAGATCTCCTGTTTTAACACAGCACAGAGGAAGGTGGGGAGCTTTCTGTTCACTGTAACTCAGCCACAGATGGCCATGGGCATGTTATTCAAGGTGGAGTACAAACTGAGACCCTTACTTCTTTTTGTCCCTCATGGTTGTCTCTCATTATTTGGTTTCTAAATGTCTTTGTTCTTTTCCAAGTGTGTTAAGAGCTCTCGTGGTGTTTAAGCAGCACTAGAAGGTCTGATGTCAAGAGGAAACTCCTTGTCTCACACATACCTGTTTGTGCAGCTTTTCCATCACACATCCTTTGCATGGGATGGAATAACTGCAAAAGTCAACAAGAATATGGCCTCATCCCTTTTCCTCTTGGCAGTGCCTTCCTTATCAGTTTCCTTTTTCTGATGCTGTTCGGTGATTTCAAGGGCAAGTCTATCAATATTATTCAATTAATAAACATTACCAGAATGGCATATCCTACCCCTTCTTTACCCCAGCTTGTTCCCACTTGGCAGTTTTGCTGGATTCTGCACACATTATCTTACTCTGAGAAGCAAAAAATGTCATTATTTGTGTACATGCTAAGAAACCACAAATGCTATTACCAGTATCAAAAATTATCTAGCCCTTACTGACAATTGTGGGTACAATGATTGATTCTTGTAATCACCTGTGGTGTAATTGATCAATTTACTTCTCAGTTGTGTGAAGCAAAATGTACTGCAAATGCTTGCTAATATTCCCCTTGTTCCTATTATTGGAAAGTACTGAGATACAGGCTATTGGGTTTTCTGACTGACCTCTAGAGTTGTGAACATTTCATTCACATCCTGTCTAATAATTCCTCCCAGGCTAGATAATCCTGTGCACAATCTCCTTCTGTACAATATGTCAGTCTTGGCATACATCTGACCATCTGTGTTGTCCTTTCCTGGGTCTTGTAAACTCTTCCTGTATCTTTTTTATGGTTAAAGCAGCTAAACCTGGATATGGTGCTCTGTTGTGAAAGTTTGTATTTTTGTATTAGTTCACGTAATGCTCAAAAATGAGGAATAAAATAAATGAGCTCCTACCCCATTCTGGTGATAGCACTTGTCAGGGAAAAGCATGTTTTGAGGTTTATTTCTCTCTAAGTTTATCTGGAGCTCTAATTTCCCTCAAAGCATTTGAGACTCTTAATGTTTCCTAGAATGCTTTACGTTTTCTGGACACAGTGATGAAGACAGATAGACACTGAAGTATTGAAGAGAATTCAAGGTGTGGGAGAACCTGTGAGGAACGTTGGTGTTCCTTTTGCTTTTAAGCTCAAAATATGTGTACTATAGCTTGGATAAATTGCCTTATAAGTAAAAGTGACTGACTTTATGATAGTGTTCTGCACTGACATAAACAGCAGGGGAAGGAAAGATTTGATGGTTGCCTAGAGGATGATGTTTTCTAATAATGAGAGGGAAACGAGCCAACATTTTTTGAGAAGAAAAATCCAGTGAAATTTATTACTCTGTTGAACCATTTCTCTGGGGAAGGAATGTCAGTGCCATCACTCTCACCCAATTAAATACCAAGCAGCATATATTATTTAATTATATGGTGAAAAAGGAATTAATAAGATGACTTGATATATTCTTGCTGCTTTCACACTCCAGGATTCAGTTGTTCCTAACAGAAAGAGGTGGGTCCTGTGAGAATAAATAGTTGTCAGAGCATTTTTGTAGTGTTCCTGTTGTATAAAAAATGAGACTGGTATAGAATAAAGTGTCAGCGAAAGGTATTTTATTGCTAGAATCCTAGCCAGCTTTGGTTGGTATGGTTGTATGCAATTAAGTCCCATGTCAGTGGAATTATTTGGGATTTTTTAAAGAAGCACGAGTGAAAAAAGCATTTGTCATGGGACATAAAGTTTAAAGTATAAATTTTAGCTTCATAGTACTGCTATGCAGTAGAATGGCAGAGAGGAAAACAGAGAAGAAAGCACAAAAATCGAGGAGCTGTGACGAGAAGAAATATGAAATTTGTCTTAAACTTTTAGTGCTATTTGGTATGGGATGCCACCTTGTGGAAGTTTTTAGGTTGTCACGTCTTTTATCAAATCTCTTTCTGACTTTTTACTCTTCAGGCACTAGAGAACCCCAATCGCATAGATCAGCCTTTAACAGCCACTCCATCACCTGATGTTTTATGTAATCTGAACTTTCAGTGTTACTCTACCTTCCCTCATTTAAGCAATTAGGTGCTTCTAACTTTTTCTAAGTAAACATAAACATGAACCTTCTGGAGTAATCTCCTACCCACCTTTCTCTTCTAGACCAAATCTCTTTCAAGGATTGTGCTGCAGCATTTTTTCAAATGGTAAAGAGATGCTGACTAGGGCTTCTTTCTTCTATCTCTTTTGCTATGATCTCATAATTGATGTTGGATTCTGAGGTGTCATTCTTTATGGGCTAAGCTTTGTATTAATCTACTTGTCCTTCCTCTGTAAGCCTTTTCCCCTAATCTTGCTCTTAACCACCACCTTGTTTATCTGCAATGATCTATTGCTTTTGGCCTAATGATTCCAGAATTCATTGCACTCTTTCAAAACACTTGAGCTAAGACAGTGATTTCTGAACTTAATAGACTATGAAAGTCCAAGGAACACATTTGTGAATGACCTTTAAAGTGTGAATTCAGGATCTGATGGAAAGTTACACTGAACAATTAATTTTGTCTTTGGTAGAAATTTCTTTGGAAACATTTACAGTCTCATCCATGGGGTGTCATGAAGTCATTGATTAAAGTGCCATCAGCTAATGGCAATGGCAGCCCTGGCAGCTTAGAAATGCCATTTAATACTTTAAATGAATGTTGTGTGGTGAGAGCTGTTCCTGACCTCCTGAACCATTAAGCTCTCAGCCCCTGCCTGCAGTTCTCATCTAACGGTAGAAAAAGCTGAACCACAGGGTGGATTCCTGAGTGAGCTTGAGGCACCAAAACTGCAGCCATTCAAGGACAGAGTAGATGAAATTTAAAGCAGGAGCAATAGGGTGGCTGATTCCATGAGCTGCAGACAATTTAAACCTGTGGCCATGTCCACTGGGTCATGCAGCAGAATATGACCAGGAGGCTTATGTTTTGCATCCGCCCACAGCTCTTTACTACTCCAAGTTCACACTGACCTTGCTGACATACCATGAGAGGCAATGAGAAATCAATGCAAGCTTATTAAGTGGAGAGGACGAATTTGAGGGAAGAGATGAAAGTCCTCTCCTGACACATGCATGTGTATATTTTGTACCAGTCTTTCCATAGGGATAGCAGGTGTTTGACTTTTTCCCACTACACACACTCCTGTTGCAGCTGTATCCAGCTCTGTTATAGGACACACATTTATCCATACCTGGTGATGCAAAGCTCCCCAACCACTCGGTGGTGTTACTGTGTGTTGAGTTTTGGAAGAGGTGCTTCCCAGTCTCCTTACAAGAATCCTGAATGTTTCCTCTGTGTTACCCAATGTATGTGTTACTCTGCTTCCCTTGGGAATGCCTGTGAGCATCTTGCATAAGGCTTGAGCTTGCTTTAGATAATGTACTTAGAAATCTGATTTTGGTGACATTTTCTGATCCCTGGCTATGAACACTAAAGCTATGAGAACTCGTACTAAAACCCAACCTTGCTACTGTGACTGGCATTGTATGACAAATATTTACTGAAATCATTCTCCTGATTGTAAATGTCTTCAGGACTTCCTTGCCTTCTGTAGGATGAGGCAATATGGACCTGAATACTCTGAGACATTGCAGATGACTGCACAAATAAGTCCAATAGAGCATTCTTTCAAATAATATTTTTTTTATTTTCATAGAGAAAAATTGCATTGGGTTGCTGTTGGGACATCAATGGGGAGCCATTTCATGTGCTAAGTCTCTCAGAAGAGAATTCTGCCATCCAGTGGCTTTTAAACAGAATTATAAGTACAGGTGACATGACCAAGTCTAAGTAAGAATATTTCATTTCACTTTGTTTCAGCATCAAGCCACTGAGAGCATTACTTCAGAACACTTACCTGAGAAGTTGCTTGGGAAATTTTTTCTTTTCAGAGTTTCAGGGGAAGGAGACAGTGACATTTCTGTTAACAGTGAAACCTTTCTTTTGTTTGTCTCTTTGCAGTTATGTGGCTGTGGTCTGCTGGGTGTGGGCATCTGGCTGTCAGTGTCACAAGGGAACTTCGCCACATTTTCTCCCAGCTTTCCATCACTTTCAGCTGCCAACCTAGTCATTGCCATTGGCACAGTGATCATGGTGACCGGCTTCCTGGGCTGCCTAGGTGCTATCAAGGAAAACAAGTGCCTCCTGTTGAGCGTAAGACATCAATATTCCTTTTCACTAAGAAACAGTGGCTGTTACCTTGTTATTATTTTATTTGAATGACCTGTGCAAAATAGTCTTGTGGCCCACTGTGACATTGCCCTTGGCTTTCAGTCTTCTGTAGGCTTGCAGTATGACATCCCACAGCTTTGGTCACAGTGATATCAATGGTGTATTAGCAAATGTGTCCTTGTTACTATGTGCCCTAATGTGTTAGGTAGCAAAGCAAATTGGTATCAGTTACTCCTGAATGGTTAAGCATGAACTGTAGTATCAACCTGGATAGCCCTTCTGGAAATGTCTTTTGGAAGGATTGACTGAAAAAATTTTAGGCACAGAGCTGCTCAAAGCCTCTCATGGCTATTTTCTACATTGTCCTTATTTAAGGCCTTTGTCAGAGGATGGTGGAAACCATCTGAGCCAAAGTTAAGAAGTCAAGGTTTCTGCCAAACCTTCTTAATAAAAAATAAATAGTCTGACCCTTGAAATTCTCTGACCAGCACTGAAGCACAGAGGTTGGGAACCCATCTGAGAAAACACAATGTGGATCTTCTTGCATAAACCCAGGAGGTTTCATCATTAGCTTCCATGATTAATGAAGGGAGGTTATAGAGGGGAATATATAATACCTCCCCCCCCAGTATAAATATCCCCCTCCAAAAAAATGCTGGGGAGAGGAGAACCCCCCTAAAAGGAGAGAGGTATTGTAGCAGAAGGTGGGAGGAGGGCTTTCAAGGTAGACAGGTTCCAATTCAGTCACAGCTTACAAATCCAGACGCTGTGACATTAAGGAGTATATTTTCCTTGTGCAAATCTCTCACTTGTATGACGCTGGGGAATATCTGGGCAGAATTAAACCACCTCAGAGAATTAAAATGGAGGCAAAATGTGCACCTACTTTTTTGCTATCTGATTGCTTGGTTTTGTGTATTGTACAGCTAGGAAAACAAAGCAAATAGTATTGAAGTCCATGTGATTCATCCACACTAACTGCCATACTAGCTTAATTTTTGAAAAAGATTTTATATTCTTGTGAGGTTCTGCAAAAGTCATTTTATACTATCATGACTGTCGTGCATTTCCAATTGAAGAACTAGCTGTGCTCTATACTGCTTCTTCCCCAGTGTCTGGGGATCAGGTGCCATGCCTGTCTGGAGTCCGCTAGGGCATAAAGGCATGAAAATAAATGCCTACTGGGCCTGAAATTAGTGAGAAACAACTAGAACTCACACTTGGGATGCCTCTGCAGAGAGAGAGAGAGATTTCAGATACAGAGCTGGGAATAGAAGTGCTGAGTAATATGATGACTATTCCACAGTCACATGTGGTTCAAGCCCATCTGCTAGGGAATAATTTCTGAGGCATGTCACATTCATCTTTGCGCTGAGGGATTTAGCATCTGTCCTGTAGTCTGTGTGAAGGAAAGAGACTCCCAGGACTGTGTGCTGTGACAGCAGCCAAAAGGAGCAAGACAAAAGCATGGCTGAAACCTGCATACTGGTAGTAAGCCTATCGTCTTCATAGTTTCTAGCAGCTCCAGGTTTACTCTCTAGTTGGCAAGTGTGTATACACTGTCTCTTTTTGCTTTGTTCTAGTTTTTCGTCGTTTTGCTGATAATTCTCCTGGCAGAGCTGATATTAGTCATTTTATTCTTTGTTTATATGGATAAGGTAAGCAAATATGCCATATAGATTAATTATCTTTAGTAGCATGTAAACCAGGTTTAGCTTTTTCTTTGATAAAGGTGTGTGGCTTCTCCTGGACCTTCACTTAGGTGAAAGTTTAACCTTGAGATTTTGGCTGTCTATTGTAAGCTGCTTCTGAAGGGGCAGGAGGAAGTGATGAGGAGAACAAGCAGGAGACAAATCCCTGAAATAAAACCATGGTCCAGAGCTTCTCTTTTTGTCTTGTCCTGAAATCTTAGATAGCCTTCAACATGTTTAATGTCTGCAAGAAGCCAATCATCTTGTAGTCGTGGGTTGTGGAAGGTCCTGCTTAAAACCGTATAGCTTCTTGGAACAGGACTGGAGGAGAGAGGCATGAGATATTCACAGGTTATTCCAAATGCCACCAGTTGTTTCACTTGACTGGGCAGTCCCAGAGTGTTTGGCGTGAGTGCAGAATGGATCAAGGGATAGTTTCTCATAAAGCCCATCTGTAAGAATCTGCTATCTCATAACGACTAAGTGAAGTAGGCACAACTGGCTGGCCCATCAGATACATAACACTGCAGAAGTGACTGGGGAACTGGAGACCTTTGCTAAACACAGGGCAGAACCTTACAGTATGATTATGTCCAGACTTATTCTAAAACAGCTCCTCCCAGACCTTTATCTCTTCTCAGGTTGTCATTATGATGCCTGCTACTTTCAGGGAACTGAGGTGAACTGCTGATTTTGACTGGGTTATAAAAGAGGGTTAAAACAGATCTTAAGAAATCATTGACCTTTATGCCACGACCATAATCCTTTCTCTTCTACCAGCTCACTACTGTCAGAGGCAAGGTACATTCCTACCTGCATCCAGTACTCTGGGCTCAGACTGAAATTAATACAAGAAATGGGACATCTCAGATATCCTGTTAAGCATTCCAACTTTGTCTTCTAAAGAAAGAAGTGCACATTTGAAAGTCATAAGTCCTACAAGCTTGCTCCCACAAAGAGAAAAACAATAATGTCTTTTTTCAACTGATTTTGTACTGGCTATTCACTATGGCCTGCCTGAACCCATGCAAGGATAACTCTGCTAAGGTTGGGAAGCTGGGACTCTGGTTTTATGATATTAGCAAATTAAAGCAGGCCACAGGTTAAGGCAGGAGAGGTTGCTGTGGGGTATTGCCAACAGCTGCCTCTGGCAGGGTTAGCGCAAGCTCAGCAGATAGATGCTGTTCATGTTCAGTTAGTTTGAATCAGATGATGACTGTATGATGGATTTTTAGCAGAGGTCTCCTATCTCAAGAGAATTAACCCACTGTTTTGCAATCTGAGGGAGAGACTAGGCCTTGGCAGCTGCTTACAAGTCCCAATGATTTGTGAGAGTCCTGAAGCATTTTATCCATATTAGGTTTGTGGTGAGAGAAGGTAAAAGATGGACATTCTATATGTGTGTCTGTACCATTTAGTCCTTTCCTCTGAACAGCAGTGCATTGACTTCCTCTATCTTCTACATGATGCAGGTCAGTGAGAGTGCAAAGAAGGATTTGAAGGAAGGTATGAAGCTATACAATTCAGAAAATAATATTGGACTGAAAAATGCATGGAATATCATTCAAGCAGAGGTAACATATTTTCTCAATAGTAAAAAAGTAATGATTTGGTCATCAAGGCTGCTGCAGTGGCATCTATGCCTAGTCTAAAAAACGGCTAATGCAGGTTTTGATTTCTGATTTTGCTCTCTTGAACATCCAGGGAATACTGTGAAACCCAGGAGTACTGTGAAACTCAGGATCAAAGTGTATTCTGTAAGGTGAAAGATGCTCACCTGTCTGGGATTCTCTGTGGCTATCACAGGGATAGAGATGATCTGTAAGAGCAGAGAGGCAGCAAAACCTGCATAGGTGGCACTGCAGCTCTGGCAGGATTTTGGTTTTAGCAGTTGTGGGCTTATTACCTTGTTTTGGTGTTTGGGCTCATGTCTCTGGGACAAGATTTGGGTCTGGAGCCATTTATTTTCTTTGGTTTTGTTTTCTCTTTTTTTTTTTCAATATTTGCTTTAGGTTATCAGCAACCACAGAATACCTTAAAACTACAAAAGTGTTTTGGTGGCCTTTTTGAAAATGCAGAGTGGTTTAGTGGAAATAAAAGTTTGTGGTGGTGCGTGATTTAGAAATCGTGCTAGTTGATTTATTAATCCTTTACTTCTGCACAGATGAAATGCTGTGGTGTGAATGACTATACGGATTGGTACCCAGTGCTGGGAGAAAACATTGTTCCAGACCGATGTTGTATGGAAAACTCCCAAGACTGTGGACGGAACTCTACTGAATCACTGTGGAAAACGGTAAGGCTCGCTTTGCCCAGATCAAGTCTTAGGTAGGGGTGGGAAGGAACGAAATAGAAATGAAAGTACATGAAAGAAAATGTGACTTTGGGGTTTCAATTTTCATCTTTCATCATTTCAGGGATGTTATGAGAAAGTTATGAGCTGGTTTGATGACAATAAGCATGTCCTCGGTTCGATTGGGATGTGTGTCCTCATAATGCAGGTAATACTGGTCTGATGTTTTTCAACATGGCTTTGATTTGCTGTCAACATTCTTGAGTCTGCTGTGTGAAAAGTAATGCTCAACTGCTTTGAGTTGGAATATTATTTCAAAAATGTCAGATTTGTTTTATGAGTTCATTTAAGGCCACATGCTCAGAAAGGAAGCAGATCAGTAATTGGTCCTGCAAAGAAGACATGCTGCACTGCTATTTGCTTGCCCATGTTTTGACTTCAGGGTACCTCTTTGGAGTTCCCATATCTGTTACACTGTCCTTTCAGGAACTGGTTGATTTTTCATTTTGAAAGCAAGTTCTAGAAATTACCAAAATTAGTCAAATCATGGCCACTGAACTGAGGAGGTCAATGTGTTTTAAAAAAGTAAGTTCAGAAGTATCATAATAATAGGTTAAGATTTTGGGGTTCTTGCTCTGGGGAAGTGGTCATGGCACCAAGCTTGCCAGAGTTCAAGCATTTGTACAATGCTCTCAGGCACACAGTGTGATTTTTGTTATCCTGTGCAGGGCCAGGAGTTGGACTCAATGATCCTTGTGGGTCCCTTCAGAATATTCTGATTCTATCACTGCCATACTTTTGGGGGAGAATATCAGAATCTGATCTTTTCATTCACAGTTACCTGACTAAACAAGCACAAGTTGTTGGGTCAAAGGGAAGAGTAACTTGTATGTACTGATTCCAAAAAATTGTTGCATGTATAACAAAGAACCCTGAGAGCTTTTTGCCTCCATCTGTGCTCTGACAGATACAACCCCGGACACCACTATGTGCCTGAACAACGTACAGTCATATTTACTGCTCAGTGTTGAAGCTTGAGACATATGGCTAGTGTAGAATGACTGTTCAAGCTACAGCTGGGCCATGAACACAGGTCAGCAGTGCAGTTTTGGCAGCCTTCCTGTACTAAAGCCCTTATTGTTTGTTTTCCTTCAGATTCTTGGCATGGCCTTCTCTATGACACTATTCCAGCAGATTCACAGGACTGGCAAAAAATATGATGCCTAAAGCCTCAGAAACATTATCACATCAACCCTTCTGTCTCATCATAAAATGAACACAAAGAATGACTGCAAGGAGCATCACGCCTAGCCCTGCTGAGGAAATCCGTCCCATTGACAGATCCACTTCGTTGTTACTTGTCCAGTTATTATCACAACTTATTTGACTCTTTTTTTTTCTTCTGTCTCACATTTGCCATTTATTTGCCAAAGAGGGGGGAAACTCCCCAAACAAATGGATTTTCTACACAAAATCATAAATCTGCTCTAAGAATGTTTCTTAACTTAAGAAAATGTTTTGCTCTACTAATCCATGCTATATGTGCAAAAATTATGTGTGTTTGACTTCAAGGGAGAATTCTTCAAAGTCTTCCATTAGGTTTTCAACCCTTATGTCTGATTTACTGGAAGACTCAGAAAAGCCACTCTTAACTGAGAGTCCTAGGAATTGGAGCTGCTTTGCTTTGCAGCTTCTTGTACCTTACGGTGTATACTTTTTTATTATGATAATGATGATTATTATTATGATGGATATAGCTTAGAATTTAGTTGCCTGACTTATAACTTCTTACTGTTTTTGGTTTTACACATCTATTGTACATTAATTTGGGAACCGCTGTGCGATCTCCAGAGGACGTGTTTTGCAAAGTTGACAGTAGGTGCGGGCAAAGACATAACTTTTCTCAAGTCCATGGGGAGGCAGCACCTACCTTTATCAGGGCCTTGATGCCCTTACTGTAACAAAGGTATTTGCTTTAAAATCAGAGACTCTTCCCTCAGATGGAATGCAAAACCTTCCCATTGGACCAGATGATGAGCTTCCTACTTCTTCGAGGCAAAGTTCCAATGCCTTTACTCACCCAAAGCAGTGCCTGGCTGCTTTATGTCATGCTACTTTGAAAGCTAAAAGCACTGACTAAAAAGTTAATGGCAGCACAAAGGAGAGAGATTGCAGTCTGACCTACTGGCAGCACACTTCACTGTGTTGTCTGCTTCAAAAAGTTTGCCCAAGGCATGGCAATCTGCTGGATGTGAAGGAAGGGGATGGCAATTTGATGGCACCATTATCATGCCATGGCCTTTGTTGTAGGGATTTCCTCAGGCTAAAGACAGCTGTCTCCCTGAGCTAGAGAAGACAGTTTGATTATGAGTGACCAGATGATGCAGGAAAGGGGCAATTTCCAGAACGGCACTTGGAGATGATCTGTATTGGCACACTTTCAGTAGAGAATTGTTTTTTGCTGACAGATCGCCAAGTTCATCCACTGGGGTAGTTTACTCAATGCATATTTTTGCCAACATTCCTGTTAGAAAACTTGAACGTGTATTTCTCCACTTTGAATGCTTCTTCAATGCAAGGGTCCCCCACTTACCGTTGTTACAGGTTTTTGCTGTTTTGTGAAGGAAGAAGGAAAGGCTCAGACCATGGAGGATGCTCTGATTAAACTTCAATCAGGGCTTGACTCAGCCCTAAAAGAAACACTGCTTTTTGCATGGAGAGCTGTCAGAAGTGACCTTCAAAGGTTACCTCATCCAATGTCACTCTCAAAGAGGTATTGAGACATAGGTGAGATGGGGTTCACTATGACATTATTGGGCTGAGTTTCAGAAACTGTTGAGGATGAAGATTTTGTGCCTTTCAGAGCCATGCCATCTCAAACTACTCCTCTGGTAAACAAGATTCTATTACTGTCCAGTCTGAATATTCATACTTCAAGCTCTACAAAGATGTAATTTTCATTGTATCATTCAGCCTATCTTTTTCCTTGTGGGCTGAAATAGCTGTTGAGCCACTTTATATCTGGGAGGTTTTAGTCCCCTCTTTATCTTCCTAATAAGTCCTGTGTGCATCTGTACATCTGGCAGCAACAGTGTTTTGTGTGGCCTACGTGTCACTTTTTTGAGTTCCTATGAAATCAGTGTGACAGGAAGGAGTGTGAATGTGTGGGAGATAGAGATGAATTTAGGGGTTGCAGTGAAGAAGAAGGTTACTATTCTTAGAGCACAGCCCTTGCCCATATGAGCACAATGCCCAAATTTCACAGGGCTCTGGTTTCCCTCTGAAGCAGACAAGGCCATATGGGTTCAGCTATTTCACTTGGATAGCCTTTGAAGGAGTCAGGGAAGAAGCAGAGGGAAAGCACAGAAACTGAATCCAGTTTTACTTCCATTTCTAACAAAAATTGGGACCAGGAGCATCTGAGCCTCACTGGAGATGGCTGTTCCATGTTGAAGAAGGGGCTCTGATGCCCAGTGTATCTGCTGCTACATGTAAGACTGTATCCAAAGTTGCTAAGATGTGTTCCCATTTTTGCAAGACAAGACAGGATGGTTTTCGTCTGATGGCTCCACTGCATTCTCTCTTTGGGCAGAGGTGCTTAGCTTTCTCTAGATTTTCTGGTGCTCAAAAAGAGCCAGGTGCAGGGCTGAGTAGGAGCATCATCTCTGTCCTTTTGGGTCGCACAGTGGTACCTGCCGCATCTTACATTTTAATCTGCAGTCAGTTTTTGTACAAAAATGGTAAAATATATTAGTGAAAGTAATAAGGAAATAAAAGATGTTTATGAGTAACTCAGAGATGAAATGTGTAGTTGCAAACTCAGCTACTTTGCCTTCCATCCAAACTTATTTTTCTAGAATGCTTCATTCCATTTCATGATCTAGAAGCATAGATCCTGAAATCTTTTTTTAATGACTACTTTAGGTATTTTAAGCACAGTATTAAGTGAGATAGTTACATGAGCTTCATGTATTCATCTCTATGAGGCCACCTACAGGAGAGGAGTCAAAAGCAGGACTGATTTGTGTCTCTAGCTGACTCTCTGATGTGGGAGGTGATGACAGACATCCTCAAAGAAGCAGAAGGGTAATACCACTTTCCAGGCAGTAAAAAAACAGCTCTGGAAAGTGTGAGGTTGCAGCAGTCAGTTTGTCAGAGAAGGCACTAATTGTCCTGTAAACTGGTCAAAGGGAGCTTTGACTCATGTATGTATGCACTTTTTTTTGCTTATGCTGGTGGGTGGCTGCCTGTGTGTTTTCCCCAAATGTCACTCTGATTATTTAACTATAAGTTTTTAGCATGTTTTTAAATAAAAACTGATACTGAGTAAAAGTATCTTTAATATACACAAATACTGATTTGTATAAATGCATACCTCCCTGTATCTCTAATTCATGAAAGCACAGTTCAAGTCTGTGAAAGTGCTGTTTTTCTGAGTGTTCCTTCAGACTGTAGCACACCTGCTGTCTTACTGTCCTTCATGCTCGGGAGCTGCCATAGAACTTAGGCAGAGACAAAACAGGAGAACTGCCCAAAGAAGCTCTGTTTGAAAACTGATGAAGTGTGAATTAGCAGTGAATTCTGCTCACTCCTGGTCATACCAAGGCTGTTTGTTACGGGAAGCCCAGGTGGAAGGCACTCAAAAAAAGTGCCCATAGCTAAGTAGCCTGTGAAATGCTAAAAGACAATGACATAAATGTCTCTGAGATGACAGAAGATGCCTTGGATATGTCATGCTTTGAGTTCCTGGACTATGACTACGTTAAGCCAACTCTCCTATCCTGTATCCATGCACTCCATTTCTATGCATGAAATACAAACTCACACACAGGGAGGGTGCAAGCACAGAAGGCAGCCAGACTGATCCTTGTGGTCTTTCCTGGATGACATGTCGGTCAGACATAGAAAAGGCAAGGAGGAAAAGGATGTTTTCCCAGCAGATGGTTCTTGGGAGCAGCATGGAATAGGCCACACATAATTCTGATGTAACTTCTTTCCATAAGCTGAGCAGCTTCATCCTGTAGCTGGCATGGGGAAACCTGGAGATGTTTGCCTCTGGGCCAGCCATCTGTTGTGCAGTAGAGAGTAGACGCTAAGAAACAACATGCCATTCCCACCGGGTGATGTTTGCACCAGTGTTTCTTCTATGCAATACTTACTTTCGCCTTTATATAAAAGATTTTTACTAGGATGATATAAAAATAAAGGATTTTTTAAAAGGTGCCTCTTTCAGCTCATTTGTCTCCTAACTCCACCACCAAAACTGAAAAGAGACCAAACAAACAAAAAAAAAAAAAAATCCAAAAGGTGACTCACAGAGATCTATTCCAGCTCCACTGCACCTGAAATCGAGAGCTCTTGAAGTGTTTCATTTGTGAAAAGATTCATCTCCCCTGCCTCCACACCACCTTCCCTAGTCCTCTCTCATCCTTCAAAGCAGTATTAAAACAGAAAAAGGTGTGAAAAATCCCCAAATAATGGAAAAATTATTTTAGGAGCCTGATACAGGAAAGAGATTGCAAGGGTCACAGAGAACACAGAATAGCTGAAGTGAGGACAAAATAGTAGAGAGCTTGAAAGACATTCAGAGGACACTGAGAAGTCTTAGACAAAATGTGAACACTGATTAACACTCGGGTAGAGAATGATTACAGAATAGCCCTCCAAATGCCAAGAAAGTAGAAGATTGGCTGAAAAATCCTCAGATGAAACAGGAGCCAAGCAGAAGTGAACAAAGCAATGGAGAGTCTGAAAGATATTTTGAGTGCATACACTAGCCTCAGGGAAGGGAAGAAAGTCTGTAAGTGCTCAAGAAAACAAAATGCAGCAGTGTCAGAGGCCAAGAAAGAAAGAGATAAGGCAAAGAACCACCTCAGAGAATACAGAAGAGGCTCAGTGATAACAAGAAAGTATCAAAGCTATTAAAGGAGCTCCAGACTACTCACTAGTACCAAGGGTGGCCTGAAAAGAAGATTAAAAAAAAAAAAAAAAAAAAAAAAAGCAGGGGGGAGAAAGATTGATAGAGCCCCAAAGAGTAGCATCAAAGAAGGGAAAATCAGCCAAAAATCTGTAAAAACTCAGAGAACACAAAGTAGCCACAAAGAGGCAAAGAAACTAGCAGAAAGCTTGAAAGAACTATGATGAAGACACAAGAGACTTTAACAATAACAAGAAAGTATCAGATTTTCTGAAAGTGCCCTAGGAGTGTATGCCTGCAGCTGGTAAGAGAGGATAGAGGCTAAAAGAGCAACAGAAAATATCCTTGGAGAAGAGAAGGAACAAGCATGAAGGCTGAAAAAGTCCCAGGAGAAAGAAGAGAAGCCACTGAGATGCCATGAACCTTGAAGGCAGACTAAAACAGCCCCAGAAAATCCAGTCAAACTTCAGAAAGAGGGGCTGAAGAGTGAGTGGGATATGAAACAAGCAGAAAGACTGAAAGTGCTCCAAAATCCCCTTAGTGAGAAGAAAGAGGAAACTGAAAGACAACCAAAGCAGCTTTGGAGAGGCTAGGGAAGAAGTGGTGAGGTTCGGAGAGTCCCAAATAACAAAGTAGCCTTGCAGATACTGAGAGATTGATTAAAAGAAAGCGGGAAAGAACCTCAGAGAAGAAAGTAGCATAAAGTCTGCAAATGCGAAGGATAACAAAGATTAGCCTCAGAAAGATGGAAAAAGGTAGGCAAGAAAGAGACCCAGAGATCATACAGTAGCCTTGGAGAGGTGAGAAAATACAGCAGAAAGACTGAAAGAACCTTGAGAGAGCAGAGAGTAGCTTCAGAGAGACCAAGAAAAAAGCAGATGTTAAAGGAGTCCAAGGAGGGCCCACAGTACCACTGGAGGGCCACAAAAGGAGGAGAGACACTAGAAGAACCCCACTGCATGCAGAGTATCCTTAGGGCAAGCTTTCCCAGTTAGGCTGGAAAGCCCATTGGAAAACATGCTCTCATCCTTGTTCCTCAAAGCAGGGGTCCATTGCCATAAAAGCCTCTGTCTGCAACAGTGGCTGTGCAGTCAGGTCTTAACCCACGGATTGGAGGCTCTCCTGCCCAAGCTTTACTTTTCCACTGACAGGACCAAGGAGAACAGTGCCTGGGCTCCAGTGCCCTGTAGCCACTCTTGGTGTGCCTAAGGTCTCCCTTGACAGTAACACTGGCACACACATGGAGAAGCAGGCCAAAGTCTAGACATGCCTTCATGCTCTTTGCAACAGCCCCAAATCTGACCTCCCTGCAATCAGAAGGTCATGTGAGGTATAAACAAGGTAGGTGGATGCCCCTGTACCCTGTAGAAGGCATGTCCCAGCAGTGTCCCAGCACTGGCTCAGGCATGGTGCAAATGCAGCTTGTTGTGGTGCATCCCTTGGCAGTTCAGAGCATCCTGAGGTAAACAGTGGGGTGGTGAGTACATGGATTACAGCTCAGATGCATGTGTGTGTGCACATTTGAGTTATGGGAATGTGCTGTAGCTGTGTGGAAGCCCGACTGTGCATACACCAGAGAGACTCCAGAGATTTTTTCTCAGTTTGTAGCAGGTTGACCCTCACCCACAGCTAAGCACCACACAGTATCTCACTCACTTCCCCCTGAAAACAACAGCAGTATGGGGAGAGCAAAAGTGAGGAAGCTCACAGGCTGAGATAAATACAGTTTATTAACTGAAGGAAAGAGGAAGGGAAAAAAGAGTGATGCAAAAGCAGACTGATGTCCAGTCAGTCTCTGAGCAACAGCTGCCTTCCCAAAATCTCTCTCTCCTCAATTTCTGTTACTGTGTATGAATATTGTAGGGCATACAGTATCATATGGGTGAGTTTAGGTCAGCTGTCCTGCTTGTGTCCCCTCCAAATTCTCAAATACTCCTGAGGGGAGCTGAGTGGGAGTAAGAGAAAGCTTTGATGCTGTGCAAGCAGTGCTCAGCAATAGCCAGCACACAGGTATGTTACCAGGGCTTGGTTTAGTTACAAATCCCAAATGCACCATCATACAGTCTGCTACAAAGAAAATTATCCCAGCCAGACCCCAGTACACTCTTAAACATCACTTGAGTGCTGGTGGATGGAGACATCATGAGGATCAAGAGAGATCTGGAATGCAATTTTACCTCTTCTTCTTATGACTGCCTATCCTCCTCCGACTTCCCAGACAGTCTCCCAACCACACAGTTTGCAGTGTGGCATCATCTCTGATCATCCCAATCTTGCTTACCACATTCCCCAGGCACAGGAGAAACTATAGGTACTTGCTTCTGCTGCCTAATGTAACTGGACTCAAAAGTACTCTTTGAGTACTCAAAAGTACTCAAATTCTCCTCTCTCTTCAGAGATAATCCAGCCTGGCTTAGGCAGCAAACATGGACAAACTGTTCCCTACATAAATGTTATTCACTAGGAGGTGAGGTGGACAGGGATGCCATATCCAGACATTGAACAAGGTTGCAAGTAATCCCTGCATCCTTTCCTAGGCTGCAATGAACTGAGTGAAAGAGGAGTGCATCAGGCTATGGACAAGTCTTTTTTCTCTATGTAAAGAACTAACGTGTATATTCAAATCTCAAGCTGATGGAGTCCATTGCAGACACGTACATAGAAACAAACACTATGCATACTCCACCTAGGAAGGTGTTAGGGGTTAGGCCTTCCCTTCCCTTCCCTTCCCTTCCCTTCCCTTCCCTTCCCTTCCCTTCCCTTCCCTTCCCTTCCCTTCCCTTCCCTTCCCTTCCCTTCCCTTCCCTTCCCTTCCCTTCCCTTCCCTTCCCTTCCCTTCCCTTCCCTTCCCTTCCCTTCCCTTCCCTTCCCTTCCCTTCCCTTCCCTTCCCTTCCCTTCCCTTCCCTTCCCTTCCCTTCCCAGAACTTCCCTTCCCTTCCCTTCCCTTCCCTTCCCTTCCCTTCCCTTCCCTTCCCTTCCCTTCCCTTCCCTTCCCTTCCCTTCCCTTCCCAGAACTTCCCTTCCCTTCCCAGAACTTCCCTTCCCAGAACTTCCCTTCCCAGAACTTCCCTTCCCTTCCCAGAACTTCCCTTCCCTTCCCAGAACTTCTCTTCCCTTCCCTTCCCGGAACTTCCCTTCCCAGAACTTCCCTTCCCTTTCTCTCAGGTAATTTTCTCCCCATTTGTTGCTCTGGAGATGATGAATGGACAATACTTATGAGAGGAAAGATTTTGCTGGATGTCTTGGAATTCCATTGAAATGGTCCTGGGGGAGGAGGGGGGAAGGGGTGCAGTTGGAGAAGAAGGGGTGCTAGTTGCTGGGGAATGAGCTCTCTGGCTGGGGCGTTTCTCTTGGGAAATGCAGAAATACTGTGAGAGGTCAGGGGGTTTACTGAGACTTGGCTGGGAGTCAGGGGCTGGACTCAGCCCCTTCTGCTCTCAGTAACTGGAGGGGAGAGCGGTCACTTGTGGTGTGGGGAGGGGACACCTGTGTTTCCCTAGATGGGGCTGCACTGTGGTTTGCTACATACAAGCGTGCCACCTGGAGTGGCACTGAGACGGCTGCTCCCTGTAAGTTTTGCAAGGGGAGCCCTCTCCCTCTTGGCCCTCACTTGAGCTGCCACTGCCACGAGGAGAGAGGCGGCTGAGCTGACGCCACAGCGCCCCCTGCAGGCGCGGAGAAAGCACCGCACCTGCCCTGCCCGGCCGGGAGCCAGCAGCGCCCCTGCCGGCCGTGACTGGAACTGCACCGAAGGGGAGAATGCCTGATAGCCAAGAAAAAGCTGTTCGTGGGTTCCTGGTTTTGTTTGGTGTTGCTGCTGTTGTGGTTGTTTGTTTGCCTTGTTATATATATTATAGTAAAGAACTGTTATTAATTTTCCCTTATCTCTTCCTGAAAGCCCTGTTATTTCAATGTTTTAATGATTTGGAGGGAAGGGGGTCATATTTTCCATTCCTGGAAGCTTCCCGCCTTCATGGGCAGACACCTGTCTCTTAAACCAGGAAGTAGGGTGATGAGTGAAGTTCAATCATTAGAACAACACAGAGGGAGCAGCACTGCAGGGTCAGTGAGAACCAGCCCCATGCAGCTGTTCATGTGTCATACCTGAGAAATCGTGCTGGTGCTGGCAGAGTCACTGGTTTTGAGGATATCTCATTCTCTGTTTGACTCAGGTAAACAGTCATTATGCAATGCTCCACTTAGCAATGCTGTGTCAGCCTAGAAAAGGTAGGAGTCAAAAACTGGTGCAGGTATTAAAGTGTTCTTCCTCATGGGTCTTCTATGTTCATCTCCAGAGAGAAACAAATAAACTAAAATCTCTCTGCTTTCTGCACCTGCTACAAATGCATCTATTTGTATTTAAAGTCTCTTAATGTCACCTGAAGATGTGGAAACTTCCTGGACTCCTCCTCCCTGCAGAAAAAAACTCAAAAAACCAACAGCAACAAAAACAAACAAACAAACCCTCAAAACCCCACAAAACAACAATAACAAAAAAAAATCCAGGAATGATGGAGCTCAGTCTATTCATAAAAGGAGACAGGCAACTGGCAATTTTAAGCAATCAAGTAATAGTGAAGTATTGGATATGAAAGTAAGACAACCAGAGGGAAAAAGAACATCTAGGAATATGAAAGAAAAGTGAAAGGAGACAAGGAAGTCTCTAGGGTGTGGGTTTTATTCTCCATTAATGAGGTGTAGAACATGTACTGCTTGGGACAATGGCTTTCATTCACTATCACAAAAAAAAAAAAAAAAAAAACAAAAAAACAAAACCAAAAAACATGGAAGAATGGAGATGTTCCCAGACCTTTTCCATCTCCCGCAGAGTGCAGAATAGGCATAGCTGGGGAAAGCACAGCAGGAACAGGGCTAGAAAAGGATCTCCTAGCAAACAGAAGGATGCAGGAGACTCAGGTTAAGAAAAATCACCTGACACATCTAACAGCTCCTTGAACAACAAATCAAGAGGATGTAGACTTTTCAAGGAAAGAATATAAAATAATATTCTTCTATATATTCCTCCACATCTCAAGACCAATGCCATATTTGAAGTGGACAGCTATGGCCTCCAGATGTGATGCTCTGTAATAAGCAGAGTATTTCCTCAATCTCTTCTCTTGCCTCTGGGCAACTGCATTTGTGAGTGTACAAGTTTGTGGATACCACAGGTGTCACATGCATCCTACAATTTCCTTTATGCTGCGATATACATGCCCACCATAAAATCTTAACATTTTCTGAAAAGTTGCAAAACACTGTCAGTATTTTCTTTTCATGGCGCAGTCATTGTACTGTTATGAGGAGAGTCTTGGGGGGCATGACATGTTTATATTTTATTCCTTCTTTGGTTGTTCTGTTTGGTTTCTGCTTACTTTCAGTTAATGTTGACAGAATTACATGTCATTATCATTTACATTATCATTCAGTTGCATATATGTAACATTACACTGATTATTAAAAATTAATCTACTATGAAATGGCAAATACCAAAGAATCACCCATTTTCCCCTCTTGGAGAATGTATAATGGCAGTTTATGTTCCTTGTCTTTTCTTAGTTGATACACTCAAGGGCAGAGAGCAGCTCTTCAGAAGGACACAGACAAGCTGGAGGAGTGGGCTCAGAGGCACTATATGAAACTGAAAATGAAAAAAGGCAAAATTCTGCACCTGGGAAGAAATAATGCCCAGCAACCAATATGTGTTAGGAAATGGTGAGCAGCTATTCTGAAATGCAACATGGTCCTGATAGATGGAAAGCTAGATGTGATCCCACAGTGTGCCCTGGAGGCAGTGGGGGACAACTGCACCCTTGGCTATAAAATAGCAGGACCATATTCAGGATCTCAAAAGAAAGGAATACTAGGATTTTTTTAATCCTGTCTAAAATACTGCATCCAGTTTGAGGCTCATCAATATGCGAAAGGCTGATAAAATTTATCAACTGAAGCAATTTCAGCAGAGGAGCACCAAGACACTCAGGAGGCCGGAGCACTTGTCCTGTGAGGAAAAACTGATGGACCTGGGCTTGGTTAGCCTGGAGAAGGCTTGGGTGAGAGCAACTAACTGCAATATTCCAACAGAAGATTCCTTCTGCAGAGGTTAAGAAGACTAGGCCAGGGTCCTCACAGTAGTGCATGGTGGTAGGAAAAGAGGCAGAAGGCTTAATCTGTGATGAGAGGATATAGGGAAAGTTTTTTTATACTGATGATAGTCAACTATCAAGCACTGGAAGAGGTTGGCTAGAGAGGTTGCGCAGTCTGTGTCCTTGTAGGTTTCAATACCTAACTAGATACAGTCCTGAACAAAATTACCTGATCTCATAGCTGACTCTGATTTAATCAGGAGGTTGTGCTAGTTTATATTGTAAAATGGTTTGGGTTGGAAGAAACCCTAAAGATCATCTAGTTCCAATCCCCCTGCCATGGGCAGGGACACATTCCACTGGACCAGGTTGCTCAGACCCCTACCCAACCCATCCTTGAACACTTCCAAGTGTCACAATGAGGTCTCCCTGGAACCACCTCTTCTCCAGGCTAACAGCCCCAACTCTCTCCATTTGTCTATGGAAAAGGGGTGCTCCAGCCCTCTGAACATCTTTGTGGCCCTCTTCAAAGATGACCAAGGTGCATTCCAACTTGAATCCTCTTTTAATGCCCTAATACAATTAAAGAAGCACTATCCTACGGTAATTGACTGTAATTTCCCTCTGTTTCAGGTAGCTTTTACCAGCTTGGAGATGCTGTGCCTGTTATTTTACTGCCCAGGGAAAGGCACTGCCAGGAAGACTGAGGGAGGTCACCTCACAAGGTTACACTGAAAGAGTCAATGTGCACAAATTGCAACACAAGAAATTCTGGAATGGACAGAAGGACAAAAGCTTCTTGGCCTTGAAAACAGCTCAGCAGACATGCTTGGAAAGGAAAATAAAAAGTTTGAATGAGGAACTGAGCAACTTAATCTAGATTTTAAGTAAGGCCTGCTTTGGTAAGGAGACTGGATTAAAGAACTTCACCAGTCCTTTCAAACCTAAATTCTTCTGTGATCCTACAATTTATGTACCAGGCAGTACCAGGGAGTTCTCTCTTTCACTTCTATTTCACCATTCCCTGTGAGAACGGGTTTGTAACTCAAGTAATGTGGCCAAGCCTCTCCACTTTCTGCCTTTTTGCTGCTTGAAGTAGGGGCTGATGAAAATCAATTAATGCGGTTATGTCTTCTTCAGATAGGCTGCTAGTCTGCACACAGTACAGCACATATCCACAGAAATGTTTGGATTTGAAAGGGTTTTATGTTGTTGTCACCATAAGGAGTCTGGCATTCGCATGTAGCTTCCTAAGAACACAGTCTCATAACAGGCTACATTTTCAGTGCAGTGAAGACATTCTGATCTCAAGAGAGGTTTACGCTCCATTATTAATTATCAGTCTGAACATACAAAGAAAGGGAAGAAACATACAACAAAAATCTCAACTCTATCCCACACCTTAGGGCATAGCAGTAGAAACCTCTTTAAAACTTCTGGCTGCTAGAAAGCTGTGCATTGTGCTACTGTAACTTCACATACACAAATTCTGCAAAAAGCATGACCCTTATTTTAAAAATACACAACAGACAGTAATAGCAATAGAAATAAATGACTCAAAGAGGCCCACATTAGACTTAAAGCATTGTCAGCATCTTTTCATTAAAAAGAAAAGATGTTCAACAGACATTTAGCAGCTAAGGTGGTAACAGAATCCTTCCTTGCTTCTAGCCTCTGTACAGATCCATAAAGCAAGGCAGGATATGTCCCAACAAACTTCATGTGATTTCCAACAATGTCAATACAAATAACATACTTGAAAAAGATGGCTCTACCTCCAGAAAACTCCTTTATTCCAGAAGCATTATATTCATGCCAGTGAAATACCTCCAACTGGTCCTAGACCTGCTGCTGCTGCTGCTTCCAGACCTCATTGTGGCATAGAGCTGCTCACAGGCCCCGAGCGCCTGCAGCAGCCTCTTACTGCTGCCCTCTTTGCTCTGTGTGACCTACACCGTGCACGGTGTGATGGTCACATCTGCTGCCGTGCCTGGCACCAGCACGGTGTCACAGCTCTGGTACCACAAGGGACTGGCACCGGTACTGGTACTGGAACTAGCACTGGGATGGTTATTGTTACTGGTCCTGGCACTGGAACTGAAACTGTGACTGGCACTAATACTGGACTGGGCCTGGTACTCGTGCAGCTACAGGGAGAGGTACCCGAACAGCTACTGGTACCAGAACTGGAACTGGGATTGCTACTGGATATAGTACTGATACTGGTGCTTGCACTGGGACTGGAACTGAGCCTGGTTTTAGTACTGGTAAAGGTACTTGGGCTGTTTTTGGAATTGGGACTGATGCTGAAACTGGGACTGGGCCTCGTAAAGGTACTGGTATTGGTACTGGCACTGGGCCTGGTATTCGTACTGGTACAGGTACTTGGACTAGTTTTGGAACGGGGACTGGTGCTGGAACAGGGACTGGTGCTCGGATTGGAACTGGTGCTGGTACTGGCACACAGGCAGTGGCAATGATAATGGAACTAGGCCTGGTACTGATAGTTGTACTGGACAGGAGTTTGGACAGTTTTTGGCACTGGGGCGGGAAGCGGTGCTGGGGTCGGGACTGTGCCGGTATCGGTGCTGACACTGCGGCACCGGCTGCGGTCCCGGCACAGGTCCCGGCCCTGGCCCGGGCCCTCCCCGTCCCTTCTTCGCGTCACGACAGCGGCTCCACCCCCGCCCCGCCCCCGCCTTTATTTGCATGCCCGCCCCCGACGGGCCAATGGGGCGCGGCCACCGCGGCGCTGGCCCCGCCCTCCGCGGCCGCCGGTAACGGAAGCGCCGGGAGCGGAGCGGGCCCCGCGCGCCCGGCCCGCGCGGCGCGGGCGGCCTGCGGGAGCGCGCCCGGTGCGCGCGGCCGCTGCGGTGAGTGCGGGCGGGGCGGAACGGCCGCCGCCGCCCCTCCCCCCGCGCCGCGCCGCGCCCTCCCCCCGCGCGCCCCGCAGGCCGCTGCCCGCCCCGCCCCGCCCCGCCCCGCCCCGCCCCGCCCGCCGCGCAGCGCGCTGCCCGGTTGGGCACGGGGGTGGGAGGTGTCGGCCACTGCGCGTGTGGGAGCGGCCTGCGCGCGCGATGGAGGGGTAGTGGCTCTGTGCGCGGCTCGCTCGCCGGGCCGTGCCCTTGAGCGCCCATGGATTCGGTTCTGGAGGGTGCGGTTACGGGTGTGATTGCGACGGCGGCCCCCGGCAGCACGGAGCGGGTGCGTGGGGGCGCAGGTGGGAAGGGTATTGTCATTCCACCGTGTGTCCCGTACTGGTGCTAGTGCTGGTCCTGCTCCTCGCCTCCCCTCCCAAGCCCTGCGGGCTCACCTCAGGCAAGTCTCCTCATCAGGTGTCGTGTTCTATAAGGAAGAGCCAGAGATTCCCTTAGAACTGCCTGTGCTCCCAGCAGGATACTGTTCCAAGTCGATGTTTGTAGGGAGAAGAGCCTTTGGCAATAAAGCACGGTGTGCCAAGTGAAGCAAGCAGCACAGGAATCCGGAGTAGTCCGTTGGGATGCTGCTGTGTTTGTGATCATCCGGGTAGTGAGACCTGGCACAGGTTGCCCAGAGAAGCTGTGGATGTGGCCTGTCCATGGGAGTGTTCAAGGCCAGGTTGGATGGGATTTGGAGCAACCTGGTCTAGTGGAAGGTGTCCCTGCCCATGGCAGGGGGATTGAAACCAAATGGTCTTAAAATTCTCTTCTAACCCAAAACATTCTCTGAGTCTGCTCACTGTAAAGGATGTATATCAGCCAAACATAAAGTACTTATGGAAAAAAGATGAAGTGCATGGCCAGTAGCAGTAAAGCTATTCAGTCACAGCACACAACAAGCACTGTTCTTGTTTAGGAGGATGTTTTTTCCTAAGAAATGTGTTCTGGTAACTCCTGGACCAGTAGAAACAGTGCTAATGATGGGAGTTGAGACCTTTCTCAAAATGGTACCTAATGCTTATAAATGGTGTGCATTTTATTTTGAATTAATCAGTAATTCTTTCAAATATTTTGGATTTGTGTCATCTTTGAGAGCAGTTCTCTTCGTTTTATGGCTTTACATATTCATGGCTTCAGGTGTTTCCTCCATACTTCTAAAGTATCCTGGAATCTACCCGCTTACCCCAGACTTTGTGATGCGGGTGATATATGTGGGTTGAATGTCATATTTTTGAAAGCCATGGGAATAACTATCTCCTTAGTAAATGGTTTATTCTGGAGGCTGAGATAGCCCTGGAGGACTCTAAGTGTGTTGTCAGGCATAGATAATCATGCCTTCTCTGCTTGTAAAGGCATGTCCTCTTGTTCAAAAGGCATCATTGGTTTGACTGATCAGAGTCAAGATCCTGACCTAATGCTGGCATGGAGGTAACTGAGCTCATCACTTTAATGGGAACATGAGGAAACAAAACATTACCAAGAAAAGCCTGAGTTGCTTTCCTCAGCTTTAAAAAAGTGCAGCCTACCTCTGTCTGCTCTCAGTAGGATAGAACATAGTCAAATACTTATCCAAGAGGAAGAATCAAATTGAAAGTGAAAGATTTTCACCAAAAGATGTTGGCCAGTTGTGCTTTTAACACCAAGGGAATGTAGGCTCTGTGGCTGTGTTGCTGTGGGTAATAGAAGGAATGTTGACAGATGCCCTCTGAAGCCGAGAATGGTTTTCTTATTTCTTTCAAAATACTTTTTCTGTGCAGCTGATGAACATTTTATGTAGTGCTGCTTGAACTTGAGGCAGCAATCCATACATGGAGCCGTAGGTAGGCTTTCATTTTCACTGAAGTAGGTTTGCCCTCCGATTCTGCAATTTGGTGATGTTTTGGAGATCTACTTATGTTTCCTCTGCTCTCTAAGCATTTAGGTTTTTGTAACCCTTTGGAGCTTTTGGTGATTAGAGTACAACCTCTAGCTATTCTCACAAAGAGGTTTCTCAGATTTTTTTTTTCAAACAAATACAGAAACACAACTAGCTTGGGAAAAATGGGGGAGTGAAGGGTGTGCTAGAAATGCCTCCTGCTCTGAACTGCTGCCCCAGTAGCACTGGCCGGAACGGGGATGCCTACTTTTAGTCTCCAGTATTTGTCTTCTTCAAGTCTCTATTTTTTCTGGGTTGAAGTGACCAGGAAACAACTGAAGCATCCAGGATACTAACTGCACATTGTTTGACTTGTGCTGGAGGGTGTTGTTTCACTTCTTGGAAGAAAAAGTGAACTTGAGGACATATTTGGGAAGTGTGCCAAAGTGTTTTGCTTAAACAGAGTGGATGAATTGCTGACCTTTTCTGGGTGTGGGGCAAGTTTTTTCTCTGTGAAGATTCCCTGAAACTTTCTTAGAATTTTTGCTTGGGGAGGTTGTTGCAGAAAGTTGACACATTAGGAAATACATGCAAATAGGGGTGAGCACTTTCAGAGTTTTCAGAATTCTATTGACAAACCAAGAATGAGCTGAATTCTGGCAGGGACTGTTTTCTAAAGGTATTCTGGCATAGCTCTTGGTAGACTTAAACTTGTCTAGCTACTTTTTGAACTTCCATACCATGAAAAGTTCCATAGGTTGCCATCTGGTTCATGAAGTTTTACTTACTTTGAACTTGACATGTGCAACATTCAATAGGTGTCTCCTCCATATGTCAGAAGAAAATGTGATTCTTCACTCCCTATTTGGTTTTGTCATGATTTTGTAGACCTGTGCTGTATCCTTTCCTCAGTTCTTTTTATTCCATCCTTCAGAATCCCAACTGTGGTAGTCATTGCTTGTGTGGGAGCCAGTCTTGCTTTTGGTGTGAACCTTCTCTATAAATACAAGTACAGAGTATCAAGAATTTTACTGTGCCATTTTTAAGTGGGTGCATTAGGGGGAAAATTCTTCTTCAAGCAATGGGAAGGAATAATCTACTATGGTCTTGCACAGTTAAATGATTGTATTCTTTGTCTTAGTTATAATTTGTTTTCTTACAACTATTGATTTCCAGTCTGATTTGTTCACTGCTGGTGAGTACCTAGTAGGTGCTTCCATCAAGCTGTTGGATGTAACCCTAACATCTCATTCTTGGGAAGTATGAATTAAGAGCCTGTTGTATAATTCTGAGTGGCCTTGATCCTACAACCATCAGTATGAAATTTAGCACCTCTCTTTGATCACATAAAGGCTATAGCTCTTGCCTTTACTGTCACACTTTACAGACAATTAAGAAGATTTTTAAAGTGTTTAGCTAATTTAAAGGATAATACTGGATAAGTAGCAAATTGAGAATTTTTTCTGTGGAAAAGAAAGAACAGATCTGTCCTCAGCCTGGTAGGATTTTTTTTTTTTTTTTTGGTAGTTATTGCAAATGCACTTTATTTTGCTTTTTGTATAAGTTTCTCTAAACTTTTTTTTGTCTGTATGTATGTGAATGTTTCAGGAAATGCTTCAAGGACCATCAGAAGATGTGTTTGCAAAGATGGAAAGTTCAGTTGAAGACATGGATACCTCAGATACCCAGTGGGGCTGGTTTTATTTGGCTGAGTGTGGTAAATGGCATATGTTTCAGGTAAATACCTATGAAGTTATATTGGCTCTGATGGATTCCATACATCAAATTACCTATGGCTGAGTTTGTCTTAATGTGCTTTTTCTTTTACTTTGAAGACTGACTCAAACAGTCACTGCTCTATCACCAGTGAAGATATTGAAAGAAGTTTCCGAACAGACCCCCATGGATCTCTGTCTTTTACCACTTCAAAGTTTAACTACACACTGGACTTTTCAGGTATGTGTCTTGCCAAAGAGTAGATTTAAACAGTAGAAGGTCTCAGATACACCAGCACATTTGTTCATTCAGCAGATTATTGTCCTCATATCTGGTGCGCAAACATGGTTAAGAATGTCTTCTTTACTGGAAAGTGCATAGGAGTTTTTATAAACAGCTGCCCTGTTACATTTTTTGTGTAGTTTATTAATGAAGTAGCATGTTTTGTTTATTAGCGCACCATTGGAGTTCCTACTGCTTGCTCCAGCTGCAAGTGGCATGTAGGATACATCTCTTGACCTGGGAAGGTTGAACCTTTTTTCTTTCATGTGCAACTGCCTGAACTTGAAAAATGGAAAATCTCTTCCATTCAGCCTGTATAAGAAACGTTGCTGTAAAGGAGGCTTCCTGCAAAATACTGGCATCAAAATGATTTAATAATTCAGCAGGTAGTTGAAGCCAGTTCTGTTCTCAGAATAACAAGGAGATAGGCAAAAGGATTTACTAGTAGATTGTAAAGATCTTCCTTATGCTGTTCTTGTAAATTACAGAGTATTACAGGTTTCTAATGTATGTAATGAATTATAAATGTAATCTGTTCTTTGTTCAAAGATGTGTTCTAGTAACTTTTTTTTTAGTTTTTTATTCATAGATGGTTTATTTTCTGATTAAATTACAAAACAGCTATATGCTTAAATATAGGAAATTAAGGAAATAAACACATATTCCAATATATGTATCCAAATTTCAAATATTTCAAAGACAGAAAGTGGGGACTGAGCAAAATAACAATATACTGGCAGTAAGGTGGTATCTAGCAATACAACAAGTTTTATGCTTACTTGTGTTGAAGTGTCTTTTTATAAAAAACTGTGTTTTGTATCCTACACTTATAAGCAAATGTTAAAGAACAATTTTTATATTACTCTCTTTAGGCCATGATGTCTTACACTAAGGATAGTGTATTCTTTGTCACCCCTTTCAAGTCAGTGGAAGTTCCTCCTGTGATTTAGTGGGGCTGAATGTTAGATGGGTATTTTAAAAATAAATGTTTTGTATGTGTAATATTTTGACATTTTTCCAACTCATATAGATGACAATACATTTAGAAACATTTATTGAAAATTGCTGATTTGTTACTTGTTGAAATAGGAATTCCTGTCAAGTAGCTTAGGGTGTAGTAACATTCTTTCAAAAAATGATACTTAAATGTTTTATATGCTGTAGATGAATTCCCAAAAATTTCATCCTAATTCTTGTTTTATGCTCAGTGATGAAACAAATCAACCTAACTACCCTTAAACAACGTCCAATAAAGCGAGCTCCCTTTGCAATCAATTCATTCAGGTAAGAAAATAAGAGGAAGACTCTTTATTTTTCTTTTATTCCTGCTTCTTCTAAGTAAAATGAAACCAAAGTGGTTTATCTTTATTTTTTATATTCATTTGCTTTTGGAGTCGCTCTGAATACCTGTTGAATCAGAATTGCTGCAGGGAAACAGCACCAAAAAATGGAATCCATTGACTCCATATATTATTTAGAAGTATTATTGTAACATCAAAAAGAGATTGAGTTATATGTTGTGCCTATATTTTACTCATTTACTCTAAAATTATTTGGAGTTAAAAAAATTATATTGTAATGATTCTTTTATGAGTCTAATTGCTTTAGATTGTCAATTTCATACCATTTTATCAGTCATTAGATGTAAAGCTGAGCTGATGTAAATCTGGGACTCAATAAACAATAAACTGAGCTATGCAGTGTTACTATTACAGGTGAAATTGAGTACATGGGATATGTGGGGGGGTTTTCCCAGATAGTTCCTGAGAAAAAAATTAGTTCTGAATTGTAGTGTGGTTATAAATTCAAAAAGAAATTTGTCATTTGTCATAAGAAATGTAGTAGCAATCTGTTTACACTGACTTTCAAGAAGACTGTGTTTTTGAAGTGTCAACATTTTTTCAGTTGATATTTGCTAAATAGTGCATACAATGATGTGGCAATTTGCTTTGTTCTTTGAATAATTGCATCAGCACTCTTATTTCCATGTGGTGACATTTTTTACTTTCAGGAGATTCCTTCTTTTAGTCCCAGTTTTAAAGCTTAAGAGCTTCAATATATGTAGTGCATGTACTTAAACCACTCTTTTGTAGTAGCTCTGTATAAACTTCATGGGGGTTTGCTTTTTTTGCATACTGTGTTGTTTGGAGCAGGAGTTTGACAGGAAGAAAATGCCTCATGTCTTTGAAGTGATGTGC
This sequence comes from Vidua macroura, assembly GCF_024509145.1. Classification (NCBI taxonomy): domain Eukaryota; kingdom Metazoa; phylum Chordata; class Aves; order Passeriformes; family Viduidae; genus Vidua; species Vidua macroura. Next base: position 74,659,337 of record NC_071572.1, on the reverse strand, counting down.
TTTTACCTTTTTTGTTTGAAGTTTCATCTGTGAAAATGAGGCTATCCCTATGCCTTCACACTGGGAGAATGTAAATACTGAGGAGCCATACCAGGTAAGAGTTGGTAGGCAACTTGGTCAAAAACATGTGACAATGAAACAATGCATCGAATTGAAATCGCACTAACGTCTTTTTTTCCAGCTTATTCCATTGCAAAAGAAAACAAATGAATATAATGAAGTTTCTAGTCTCTTTGGAAAAACAATGGATAGCCACCGAATTAAAAGAATTAAGAGAATACAAAATCTAGACTTGTGGGAGTTTTTTTGCAGGTGAGATTATTTCTAAAACCAACAGTTTTAGGATTGTTAATGGAGAAAAGTTTTTAAGTCATGCAGCAGAAATATGTTTAACTGTTTTTATTATTAATGGAATTTTTTGTTACGTTTTAACTTTTAAAAATTTTCTTCTTTGTCATTTCTCTTTATTCAAAATTTAATTTTCAAGACTGTGTAGCTTCTACAGATGCACAAATTCAATACTTGCAGAAATGCATTAGATAAAGCTGTAGCACAGATAATGTATTTAAGATGTTCAGAATATCTGTGTGGTAGATGCCCATGATCCTTACAGTGAAATAAGGAGAACAAAAATTAGCTTTTTGTAAAATGATTCCTGGAGAGGCTTGTATTATTTTAATTTTTACTGAATGAAGTAAATGAATATTTTGGTCTTGTTAAATGTCTCAATTTTATGAAGCCTAGGACAGAATTAAGTGTCTAAAGAACACATATTCATGCAATTCTTGTTAAGTTTAATGTCCTATAAAACCTTCTTCTAAGTTCTTGGTTTTTCCCTCTTCATATTGTGCTGGCCTGGAAGAAGTAGGAAATGCCTAGTTTGGTATCCACTTATTTTTTGGTGTCAATCTTAAGAAATTGTACTTGACAAAAATTATTTGTGTATCTTGTAGGAAGGAGTGCATATCAGAAGGTTTAAAGATGTTTTTACTCTAATAAAATAATCTCGACTAAGTTAAAGAGTGAGGAAATAACTAACCAGATGTATACTAAAATCTTGCATAAGTTACATGATTTTTTTTTAAAGATATGTCATTTATTGTTAATTTAAAACTATATCAACATGTGTGAGGGAGTGAAATTCCTTATATATGTTAATGGTTAAGAGAGTTATCCTACTTTTAGTTAAGTTTCCTTTTTTTCTTGATGGAGGAAGGAAGAGGGTCAGCAGAACTGCTGCCTTGGACTTCCAGAGGTCAGACTTTGGGTTGTTCAGGAGATTGTTTGACAGAGTCCTTTGTGAGGCAGTCCTGAAGGGCAGAGGAGTCCAGGAAGGCTGGACAGTCTTCAAGAGGGACATCCTAAAGGCTCTGGAGCAGGCTGTCCTCATGTGCTAGAAGACAAGTAGTTGAGGAATAAGATCATTCTGTCTGAACAGAGCACTTTGGCTGGAATTCAGACAAAAAAGAGAGTTTATGACCTTGGGAAGAAGGGGCAGGCAAATCAGGAGGAGTAAAAGATGTTGAGATGTTTTGCAGGGAGAAAATTAGGACCAAAGCCCAGCTAGAACCTAATTTGGCCACTGATGTAAACGACAATAAAAAAATATTTTTTTAAATAAATCATCAACAAAAGGAGGGCTATAGAGAATCTCCATCCTTTACTGGATATGGGGGAAACATAGTGACAAAGGATGAGGAAAAGACTGAGGCAACAAAGGCATTAATAGTAAGACCAGTTATCTGGGCACCCAGACCCTGACCTGGTAGGCAGAAGTGAGGAGCAAAATGCTGCCCTCATAATTAAAGAGAAAATAGAACTTGCTACCCCACACAAGTCTATGGGAATGGATGGAATCTACTGGAGGGTACCAAGGGAAATGCGAAGGTGCTCACTGAGCCACTTTCAACCATTTACCAGCAGTCCTGGCTCACTGGGGAGGTCCCAGGTGGCTGGGGTTGAGCAAATGTGATGCCCATGGACAAGAAGGGTTGGAAGGAGGATCCAGAGAACTACAGACCTGTCAGGCTGAGCTCAGTGCCAGGGAAGGTCAAGGAACAGCTCATCCTGAGTGCCATCACACAGCATGTGCAGGGCAACCAGAGATCAGGCCCAGCCAGGATAAGTTTAGGAAAGGCAGGTCCTGCTTGATGACCAACCTCACCTTCTTCTATGACAGTGTGACCCACTAAGTGGATGAGGGAAAGGCTGCAGTTATTTTTTACCTGGACTTCAGCAGAGCCTTCGACACTTTTCCCACAACATTTTTCTGGAGAGTCTGGCTGCCCATTGCTTGGACAGGTGCACTGTTAGCTGGGTAAAAATCTATCTGGATAGCCAGGTCCAGGAAGTGGTGGTGAATGGAGTTAAATCCAGCTGGTCACCAGTGGGGTTCCCCAGGGCTCCGTGTTGTTAATATCTTTATCTGGGATCAGGACAAGGGGATCAAGGGCACCCTCAGTCAGTTTGCAAATGTCACCAAGCTGGGTGGGAGTGTGGATCTGCTGGAGGGCAGGAAGGCTTTCCAGAGGGATCTGGACAGGCTAGATCGATGGGCTGAGTGCAGTTGTGAGGTTCAATAAGGTAAAATGCCAGGTCCTGCCCTTGAGTCACAAGACAGTGCTGTAGGCTTGCACATACTGGTGAAGAAATTATTGCCTGTTAGTATATTACAAAGAAATAAGTATTCCAGCATTTCAAATGCACTTCTTTGGGTGTCCCAGGTAGGAAAGTTGAAAAGAGGATGATGCTTAATCGAGCATCTCAGTCTGGGTTTGTCGAGGAGTACAACAAGTAAAAAAAGGTGTTGATCAGTGAGATTGCTGACCAGTTTTACAAAAAGCTTATGTGCTTACATAGGTACAAGGAGCATATCTCTGGGTATTTCATTTTGCTGTAGGTTTTACCTTTTATTGAGTGAATTGGCTAAACAAGAATTTTCACAGTGCTGGATCAAGTTAATTTTGTTGAACTGGATTATCTTGTTACTGCTTGTACAAGGTGCTAAGATGATGCTTTTTAGAACAGTTGGACTCCTTGATTTCTGTTCCAAATTACCAAAGTGTCCTGCTGTGGCATTTCTGCATTCTGCACAACCAGCTTGCCAGTGTGCCCCATATATATAACAGCTTAGGAGGAGCAATTTCCACTTAAACTTTATGGTTTTGAAAAAGTGTTTTGTTTAATTGATAAGATAAGGGATTACATTTGATCATTGCTTGAATGATTATTTGCATCACTGTAGTAGTCAGAACACATTTGCCTCTTACAGTTGTTCCCATATTAATGATAATTCTAAATTGGCTTTATGAAATGAACTGGTCAGAGATAGTAAAGGACTGTCACAGAACATCTTTTGTTTGATTATTCACTTTTTCTATAAATTTGTTCCATTCCCCTATTTCAAAATAAGTTACTCCAGGCTACATTTATATATTGTCAGAGATCAACAGCCAACAACAGAGGGTTCCTTGTTGAAGAAATGTCAGATGTTCAGCATAACTAGCCCATAGATCAGTTTTTGCTGGTTTGCCTAGGTAATTGCGCTTTATAATCTGCCAACTTTGTTATCCCTTCCACCATGACATTAAAGCAGGTGGTGGAAACAAAATGTGCAAAATTACCTTTCTTTTAAAGATGTATCTGCTGAAAATGACCACACTGAAACTAATAACACAAGAACAGTTTTGATAAAATTGGTGTCAGAAGGCCTTTTTTTCAAATCTTAGACTATGTCGGAAAATAGTCCTACAGCATTCAGAAATGTGTGATTTCTAAATATGTACCCTAAGAATTCTGATGTGTTTAAAAACTAGAGTCATCTAGGTACTTGTAAAGTGGAATGTGTTAGGTCTGTACCCTTGGCAGTGTTTTCACAGAAGTAATTTAGTGTGTTTGTACACCTATTTATTTATTATGTGCTTATTTTTGTATTTATTGTGTGTTTTCTGTAGGAAAAAAGCTCAACTGAAGAAGAAAAGAGGTGTCCCAACAATTAATGAGCAGATGCTGTTTCATGGCACCAGTAATGAATTTGTAGAAGCAATATGTATTCATAACTTTGACTGGAGAATAAATGGGATGCACGCTGCTGTGTATGGAAAAGGTAAATATTGCTGTCACATACAACAGTAATGGTGTTAACAGCTCAACATTAAGTCTTCCCTGTAGTGTGTACTTATGTGATGCATGCCTTGTGTTTACCCAAGAGCTGTTTAATACAGCTCTGCTTTTATGGCAAGTGTAATTAAGGATGAGGTAAGGAATGCAATTCTCACAAATGGCTGGTAGGGCCAGGGAGCATGGAGAAGGGATGCTCAGTGAAGCAGTGTTGATCACAAGACAATCTCTCATTTTAAGTTCCCACTAAAAATGTTTGGTCATATTGTCATAATACAACAATTGACAACAAAAAAAGTATTCCTAATGAACATAAAAGAACTGACTTTTTTTTTCATCTTGATAGCTATGCTCTGTTAGTCAAGCTCTCATGGTAAGAATGTAATCTAATTTTCTATGTTTTTTATTTGAAAGGGACCTATTTTGCAAGAGATGCTTCATACTCCAGCCATTTCTGCAAAGAGAGCATGAAGCATGGAGATACTTTCCAGATTCATGGTGTGAACCTGCAGCCTCATCTGCACAGACCAGATAAAGTCATGTTTCTTGCTCGTGTATTAACTGGTGACTATATCGGTGGTGATTCAAAATACATGAGGCCTCCTTCAAAAGATGGAAGCTTTGTGAACTTGTATGACAGCTGTGTGGATAATACCTGGAACCCAAAGATCTTTGTCATCTTCGATGCCAACCAAATCTACCCTGAGTACTTAATAGAATTTTGTTAAGTTTCAACTGAGTATTGTTTGTGGTTTTTTGATACTTTTGTTCCTTTTGTAAAGACAGCAACATAGAAATGATGCATGAAAGAGAGGTGAAAGAAAAGCTGGCATACATTTATGGAGGAGGGAAGCTTTTAAATATTTAAGAGAGACTGGTGAACTGTTTTTAAAAATCTGTAAACTTTACTAATGCATTTTTCAAATGTAGAGACTATTACAATCCTGAAGTTGCTTAGTGAGCCTTAAATACATTAAGCATTGGTAAGTTTTCAAAGGCAAGATTTATGTTTTGATTTTCTAAAGTATATTAAAAGTGGTTAGAAATATGCCTCTAATATAGTATGCATATGATGAAATTAATCTTTTATAAAGATTGCCTATAAAACAAAGTAAGAACAACAACAGCAAAATCCCAGGGGACATGGCTACGTGTGCACGCGTGTGTGTATGTGTGTCAGTGTTCTGTAGTACATGTTACTTTGTTTGGAGGTCTCTTAGTTTGGATTCTAAACCTAAAAAAAGAAAACTTATCTACAGCGCCTTCATCAATTTCCTCCACATAAAGTTCAACAAAGCTGTATGGTTTAACTTTATGTACATTTTACTGTAAGCTTCAATTATATACTGGGAAAATAACAAAGCCCTTGCAGTAGGATTTGACCATTGGTTTTGATGGAAATGAGGCCCATAAACTTGTGGTTGTTAGTTGTTTGGTATATAACTGTTCGGCTCACTGTTGGGACATCAGCAGTGCCATACACCTTTCTCAGTTCTTATCCTATGGAATTTTTGCCATTTTGTTGCAGTATTCATGAGCTGCTGTGATTCATGTCTGATCAGAGTTTAAGATACACTCGGTGCTCATATACTTGGTGTTACTGAAGACAATGTTTAGATTAACTTAACTGTAAACAATACAGTTAAACTAACAAGAAAAATTTCAAAGGATGCCATCCTGTAGTTTTTAAATGCTACAATAGAAAGCTTTCAGTAACATTTGTGTAGATCAGGTTTTCATTACTGGTATGGTTGTAAAGTTGAAGAGTATTTTTCACATGTAGAAAGAGCAAAAGAGACAATATTTGGGTAAAGAACAAACCTGAGTACCTAAACACATGAAGAGGCTGAGGAAGGGGCTGTTACTGTGAAATGCACTGTTGTGTGAACGATCTGCTATGGAATTGTGTCCCTAGTGTCCTTTGTTAAAGGACCTAAGTAGCACTAATGGACAAAGTCAAAGTTGAAACCTTTCCAAGTTTTTTCTTTGGCTATGGCCAGTAACAAGTCCCTGTAGAATCAGTATATAATTGTAGCAGATATAGAATGATCTGTGTTGGTTATAGAATTATTAATGGACTTTTTGGATCAAAGGCTGTGTTTAAAAGCTATTGCATTTAAAGGCACTGCAGCTGCTGGCATGACCAGGTCTGTTCCAAGTTGCACTAAACCCGTGGAACTGGAAGCAGAAGATGACAACGTATCTGGCATTGTAACTGAGGACACAAATATCTCTTCCTTCTCCAGTGTGCTATTACCGTTGTCTGTCAATGGATCTTGCACAAGTTGTTTATCTGTTTCTGTTTGTAATTTCATGGCAATTTTCCTGTCCCTGAACCATTTAGGGCTAAAATGCATTTTCCTTTGTTTTAGGAAGTATGATTTCTGATCCCAGCTGGGAACTCTAGGTTCTACTCTTGTAGGTATGATTTGTGTTTGATTCACTACTATGCTAGCTCTGCAAAAGGCACTTTGTTTCCCACATTGTATAAAATAATAGCGAATCCCACAGGGAATTTGTGTATTACTGAATCGTTTTTGTTATTACACAGTATTCTACAAAGCATACATTTTGTGGAACTAACAAATACATGTGCTGTTGTTCCTTTGATTTGGTCTTTTATTTCTTCTGAAACATATGTTTTTAGTTAAGAAAACTGAAGTTTCTTTTTTAGCACCTCATAGACACAAAGTACTACAATCTTTACTGATCTCTGAGACTTTTCTGACTGTTTGTGTGGTGGTGTCTTGTTTGCTGCTTAATTTGAATTGAATGGCACAATCTTAATCTTACTGCACATTGAAGTTTTACCTCTTCTTTCAATGTTCACTGTGTTCTGCTTTTTGTGCTGATGAATTTTGTTATTGAAGATGTCTGTAAAATAATAACTGTCCTTTCTCTGCCAAGGGGAGAGTGATTATTATTGCAAGCAAAGTCCAGAACTGTACAAGTAGCCAAGGCAGGAAATAGTTGGACCTAATAAAAGGAACAGTGAGAAAGAAAGGGAGGAAAATCATTTCTTGGCCTTTAGAGTATTAAAGAAAAGAGAAGGGGTCTTGGTGTGATTCTGGGGAAGGAAACCTGATATTTTCTGTTACTGTTTCATGCAGTGTAACTTTTTCTCCATTTTGGTTTTACACCTGTGCAAGATGACATGCCACTCTCTTACGTGTCTTGATCTGAGATAGAGCTTTTTTACTAAATTATTCTTGTGGCAGCATGTTTTCACATGAGCACAGTACTTCAGGATGACATAGAAAAATAAGTTCAGCTCATACTGGCCTCCTGGACCAGCTTTGTTTTTTGCAATTGGTGTGTACTCAGTTTTTGCTGAATAGATCTCATTTCATCCAGAGCAGTTTGGGAGAGTGTCTGTCTGCATTCCAGTTCATTTACAGGGTCAGTTTGCACAAACTCTTGTTTTTAAGTTAGAATCCAAAGGGAGAAAAAAAGGATGCAGCTCTGTTTTTTAATACATGTCCCAGTACATTCACATCCAAGCTAGATGTGAGACACATGCTGGCTGGAGTTGGTGACTTAAATTCAGGACTACATTGGATGCCAGTTCAGCCTGTGGCTTGAGGACGGCTCTCACCCTTTTTAAATATTTATCAGCACAGAAGATCATAGCAGGAAGGCTCAAGTGAGTCTGTGCAGTTTACATCATGGAAATTACTTTCAGGAAGATGAGCACGTCAGTCTTAAAATTCCTGTGACCTAAATGTCCATCAATATAACTATTTTTAGGCACTGTCCAAAACAGCAGACTTCAAAACAGCACAGGCCTACTCCAGTATAGCCATCTACTCTTCACAAGTCATAAAAAAATACTATGGGGGCTGAGAGATGGAATACTTTGCCACATTTTAAAGCCAACTGGCCTCTCTTATGCTCCTTTCTGTTAAGCCCCTTTGTTCTCCTTGACTCTGCCTTCCCTTGTTTATCCCCCACCCCATGGGTGTGTACAGCTCTGTTGATTCCTGTACCCCTTGCAGTCTGATCCCCCAATACCATTTCCAAAGTCCAGGATGAAATAAACTTTCACACACTTACATGCTCTTATCAGTCAATATGACTGACCAGGTTTGGTTCTCATCACTGCCTCCCTTATCATGTCAGCTAGGTTTATCCCTATACATTCCTGTTCTTGGCTTCTTCCTTGTAGTCCCCGTTGTGTCAGAAAAGGTAGTAGAGGAGTAGTCACTCCTTCCATATACTCATACAGGTAATTGTGCCACATAAAACATCCAGCAATTTTAGTGCCACGTTTGTCCTAACTTGGGCATTTAGTTGGAGGGGTCATATTTCATTCCTATGGTAATGAATGGACAAGAGACGGCCAAGGTGTACAATACCAAGACTGGAAATTTGCATGTTTGAGTGGATTTTTTAATTGGAAAGGGCTCACTTGAATGTACAGAAATAGGAGAGTATTTGGTGTATATTGTAATAAGCAAAAAAAAAAAAAAAAAAAAAAAAAAAAGAAAAAAAAATGCAGTGTAGGAGACAGTATAGGGAAAGGACCTGTTCAGACAGTAATCAGTTCCATGGAATTCCATAAAATGAGTTTCTCTTCCCTGTGTTCTTTGAGCTGTTAAGAGTTTGATACTGCTGTCATGTTAAGGATTGCAAACCAGCTGGTTCTGGCTGTTTGCACAATTACTTGCAGACATTTGGAGATTAATTTACTGCTACTACTTTTAGAGTCTTTTGCAAAAGAGATTGTGACTCCACCGCTAGAAACAAGTCTGAAGCTATGCTCTTCTCAGTTATTGACTTTATTGACTAGAAATGTCATTCATTTCTGTATTTGTATTTTGTGTATTGCCTTTGAACATCTTTGAGGTGTTTTTGTTTCAGTATTTCCCTTTCTAGAAAAACATTTTTGCAATTAGAGAGGGATGAAAAAAGCGTAAGAAAGGATAAATGTATCAGCATTTGGAAGCTGCTGGGTTCATATCCGGAGACGGTGCCAATCAGGAAGGCAGGTAGTGGAAATGACATTATGTTTCCAAGCCAATATCAGTTACATCCATTTCCTGTTTGTCTTCTAGCCAATAAATGCCAAATTTAATTTAAAGGGAATGAAATCATACTGATACCAAAAGGAACAACCTCAAATGTTTCTTATCTTTACTCAGCTTCTTCGCTGATACAGTTTTCTTCCCTTGGACTCCTAAAGAAATGTAATCTATTAACCAATGCAGGCAGTGAGTATCTGACTCATGTCCAGGTTTCAGGAACAACATAAGGCCTTGGCCTGCTCACCTCCCTTTTCCTGTTCCCATGCTTTGCTTGCATTTATGTTTCCATAAAGTGAAACAGATGAAGTATCTGGAGCATTGTTAAAAACTAATTTGGAGTGGGAATATGCTAATGCAGTGTATTATATTAAGTGATGTGTTTGGTTACAGACCTGGAGGTGACCAAATAGCTCATACATGTAGTCTTTTTTCCCAGTCAAGATCTACCTTTGAGCTGGTGAAAGTTGTCCAAGAAAGTAATCCCAGCTGAGAACAGTTGGTGCAAATAAGCCTTTCAAAGGATGATTGGATATTGGATACACTGTTATTGTCTACGTATTAACTAGGGAGATTACATTTAAAAGACTTATTTCTATAAAGAGACTGGCTGACACAAATACTATCATTACATATTTTAACACAGCTGCTGAAAATACTGTAGCTTGACAAAGCCCTATCAGCTAATTACTGGATGTTTATGAAACTGACTTAAATAGCAGCTCCAGGCTGATATTTTTAAATTGTTTTGATTTTTATTTTCAGTACAAGAAATATGACCCAAAACAATGGGATAAGACAAGGACAAGAGATGGAAAATCTGGGGGTGGGGGGGAATCAGTGGGAGGAAAATGGTTACATGAGTGAAAGGATGCATGAGTGTGCATGTTCACTGGGGCTGGTGATGCAAGAAGGGGAGAGAAGATAAGAATATTACTGTTTTAAATCTGTCCTTCAAAATTTTAAAATTCAGTTTTCATGCTGATGATCTTCCTAGATGTTTAGCAATGTTTATATATCCCCAGTGGGATGGAGTATTGGATGGAGAGCCAGGGGACTCTCCTGTAGTCAAATTTTCGTGTCTTTTGACATGTTGTAATGACAGCAGACTTACAGAAGTGGTGCACAAATAATACAGAGCTGTCAGAAATGAGAGGTGTACCTACACCACCTCATCTGAGCACTGTTTGCAAGGGGGTAGCAAAGTGTTGCTGTCTGCTGTAGACATAACTGGTTGGCTTCTGGCTTCTCATGGGGCCACCATGCTTCCTGAAATATCCCCACTCCAGTGACATTGCACACATCTTGTCTTTGCATCTCTTCCATGACAAGTGTGTGGTATCAAATTTACTGTATTTAATCGACCACTGTAGTAAGACAAAGGAGCAAAAATGTTTTGCGTTAACAAATCTGAGAAAACTGCTATTGCTCTAAATAGTCTGCTCCATGAAGTAACTGATTTCTGGAAAGAAACTGTCTTCTGTTGTGTATTACATTAGGTATTGCAATAGATCTCAATTTTTTTTGGCCTTTAGCTGCTGTGGTGGTAAATATGACCGATTTTCAAATTTCAGAATATAAACCTGTGCTGTCTCTTTGTAAAAAACAGGTTTCTATCAAGCATGCTCATAAAGGTGGTGAGTTTCTGAAAGTTTTTCTTTGATGCACAAAATCTCTCACTGAACCAAATTTAATAGTCTATGATAATTGCATTCAATAAGACAATATAATTCTCTTTATAGTAACTATTCATTTAAACTGAAAATCCCTGAGTGGAAGGTATGTATCTAACAGAGCCTTGAGCTATCAGTGCACTTTAGGGCTGGAATCTATGTAATGCTTCATCACAGATGGACAGCTTGTGGACAAAAATACAGTTTACCACTTCAGCATAAACGTGGGGGGAATTGGTAAGGCAGTATATAATTAATGCTGGATTTGATCCAGGATACCTTTCCCTTAGAAGAGGAGATCAAGATTTTTAGTGACAGTCTTTTAAAGAGTGGTTTATGGTTCAGCAGACTGTGGAATATTGAGTAAAATTAGAACTGTATCATGGCACAGTCTGAGAGAGAAGTCCTTCCACTGTACTGCTGGCTCCACATCCTCACAGGGAAACACTCTAAAATGGTATTTTTCTTTTAAAATAAAAATTAAATGCTAATTCTTTTCAGTTTGAGAAATATGAAGAGCGTGGCTGTAAAATGTGATAGGAAAAAAAAGAAATCAACTTGAAGAACTGGTTCCCCTGGGAATGTTGTGGTTTTTAATATTTCAGAAATGGATTTGCTTAGCCCTGAGGGAAAGGGATTGGAAGAGCATGATAGACATGAGCATGCACGAAGACTGTACGTTCGGTATTAAGGGGGAAGAAATAGGTCACTGTGTATTAGATAGCTCATTTAGTTTCCTTTAAAGCCACAAGAGACAGCAACTGCTGAGCTGCAGTTAGGAAGTTGCCCCATATTCTGAGGGACAGGGCAAATAAGCAATGTAGATGTTCTTGCTTTGGTTATACACAAATTCACCTACCTGTTAATTCATGCTTTCTTGTGGAGTTGATAGTGCCTTACTGGAAAAAGTGCCCGTTTATGCAACAGCTCTAGTTATTCATGTGCTAATGATGAGCAGCACATGGCTTAAGGAAAACATTTTTAATGTGGGTTATATGAAAGGAAATACTTTTCTTGTTATTTTTTAGTAGTTTATTATACATTATGCCTGAGAATGTTCCTTCCCAACACCCAGAAAGTCAAGCAGAAGTGTCAAGATGCCTTCACAGATGAACAAGGAACTCCTGACTGAATTCAAACATCCAAAGGAAGCACACATGTGGTGGCAGCACAGAAAAGTGGCTGAGGGGAAAACCAGCAATGCTGTCTTGAGCTTGCATGGACAGGGTGAGGCGAGCCAAAGCAGCTGGGAGAGACAACAACAACAATGCTGAATTATTCAACAAGGAATTGAAGGATATCTCTAGTTCATCTGCCCTTGTCCTTATGGAAGATTTTAACTTCCCAGGAATCAACTGGTTAGTATCATACAGCAGAAACAAACAGGTCCAGGAAATTGCTGAAGTACATGGAGGATATGTTCTTTGTGCAGGGACTAAGGGAGCCGCCTAGGACAGGTGCCCTCCCAGCTTTGCTGTTTGTAAACACAGAGGGTCTCAGGGGTGAAGTGGTGACTGGTGGCTGTCTTGATCACAGTGACCACCAAGTAGCTGTGTTTCAAATCATTGGTGTTTGGAGAAAAAAAAAAAACAAAAAAACACCAGGAAAACTTTGTCCCTGGATATAGGAAGAGCAGACTTCAGACTGCTGAAGGAGCTAGCTAGTATGGACCTCTGGAGATCTGCTTCTGAAGGTATTTGGGTCCATGAATGCTAGTCACTTTCTAAGAGCCATCTCTTAAGAGCACAGTAGCAGACAATTCCAAAGGAAGGGAAGTCACGCAAGCAGTGTAAAGGTCTGCCTTGGCTGAACAGGGATCTTATAGAATTTAGGCAAAAAGAAACTGTACAAACACTGGAAGCAAGAACAGGCAACATAGGAGGACTAGGGAGATCCTGTTTGGCACTGCCAGGAAAAAATTTGTGCAGTCAAAGCTCGACTAGAGTTCAAGCTGGCCAGCACTGTGAAGGACAAAAAAGTCTTTTTAAAATATATTGACAGCAAACAGAGAACCAGAGAGAACACTGGTCTGATGATTGATGGGGTCAGTCACCTCACAAACAGGGATACAGACAATGCAGAGGTATTTAATGCCTTCTTTGCCTCTGTCTTTAACACAAATACTGGGCTCTGGGATCCCAGGAGACCTGTGTTGGAAGACTGAGGGGATGATGAACTCCCAGCTGCCCCTGAACTTGTTCAAGAATAGCTGTTCAAGCTGGATGCACATAAATCTATGGAGCCTGACAGGATTCATCCCGGGATACTGATGGGGCTGGACAAAGTTATTACAGGACCTCTTTGCATTATTTTTCTTCAGTGGTCTTGGAAGTCTGGAGAAGTCCCAGTCAACTGGAAGCTGACAATGTTTCAAGAAGGGTAAGAAGGAAGACCCTGGTAATGATAGACCTGCCAGTCTTACTTATCAGTGCCTGGTAAAATTACAGAGAAGGTTTTTTTGAGAGACAATCCAGTCATTGCTTATAGTGAGCACAGGTTCACAAGGGGAAAGTCCCACTTAACCAACTTAATTTCATTTCATTATAAGGTCACACACCTAACTGGCCAAGGGAAGCCAGTAAATGTGGAGTTTTGGAATTTTACCAAGCTTTTGATACTACTCTGTATAAACTGCCCAGCACAAACACAGACAAATCCATAAGATGTTGGGTAAATGGGGTTACATCAGGCTGGCAGCCAGTCACCACCGGCATTCTCAAGGGCTCAATTTTACAGCCAGTGCTTTTCCATGTTTTCATAAATGATCTGGACACAGGAATCAAATGTACAATAAGTAAGTTTGTCAATGATACCAAATTAGGAAGAGCTGTGGACTCCCTCAGGGGGAAAGAGGTGCTGCAGAGAGATCTGGAGAGCTGAGCCATCACCAACTGTATGAAATTTAACTGAATTCTCCTTGTGGGACAGAGTAAGGTTATTCATACAAATTGGAGGATGAGAGACTGGAGAACAGCACTGTGGACAGGGACCTGGGGACCCTGGCAAGTGGAACATGAGTCAGCAGTGCCTTGGCAGCCAGCAGGGCCAAGCGTGTCCTGGGGTGTATCAGGCACAGCATCACCAGCCAGGCAAGGGAGGGGATTGTCCTGCTCTGCTCTGCACTGGGGTGGCTTCACCTGGAGTGCTGGGGGCAGTTATGGGTGCCACAATAAATTAAGGATAAAAAGCTATTGCAGTATGTCCAGAGGAAGATGAAAAAAGTGGTGACAGGTCTCAAAGGCAAGACTTAGGAGGAAGTGGCTGAGGTTGCCTTGGTTTGTTTAGCTTAGAGAAGGCTGGAGGGTGACCTCATCACAGTCTATAGCTTCCTGAAGGCAAGCAGTGGAGGGGAGGGGCTGATCTCCTCCCTCTGATGACCAACAACAGGACACAAGGAAATGCAGTGAAGCTGCACCAGGTAAGTTCAGATTAAACATTAGGTAAAGGTTCTCCACTGAGAAGGTGGCTGACCACTGGAACAGGCTCCGCAAGGAAACTGGTGATGGTACTAAACCTGTCAGAGTTCAAGGAGCATCTGGATGATGCTTTTGGTTGTATGACTTAGTTTTAGTTAGTCCTGTGGGGAGCAGGGATTTGGAGTTACTGATCATTATGTGTCCCTTCCAACTTGAGATATTCTGTGATTCTAAGTCTATGGAACCTGATGGGATGCATCCCCAAGGGAGGGAGCTGGCCAGTGTGATGGCAAGTTCCCTTGGAGTGGAGGAGTGTCTCTGGCAAGATTGAGGGAGATGATCCTTCCCTTCTACTAAGCACTCAACCACAGTGTTGTAGGCAGCCCTGGGTTTCCCAGTATGAGACACGGATGTACTGGAGTGAATCCAGAACACAGTTCCTAAAATGATTAAAGGATCAAAACACTTGAGAAGAAAACACTGAGAGACTGTTTAGCCTCAAGGAAAGAAGGCCTGGGAGGGAGTTTTATCAATGTATATAAATACTTGCCCAGTTGGACAAGGCCCTGGACAACCTGCCTCTGCTGTGACCAAAGGGTTGGTTGGAATCGATGACAGCCAGATTAATTCTGTAATTAAACCATGATTTTTAGAAAAGTCCTGCATTTACTTTTTATAGTGTAGCCCAATCAAACTCATACTGCACTGCAGGTGATGTGAGCATGAAGTCTAATGTATATCTCCTTTACTCTGTCAAGCAAGATTACTCTAGAGCTGATCAAGCTGGAATATCTCCAGTTTTCTACCTGTCACTTAATGCAATTTCCATTTTGCTGTAAACTTCTGGTAAAGTTTACTGTAAATCTGCAAATTTCTTGCAGTATGTTTATGACTCCAGTTCTGTAACTTTTCCTCTGATCCTTGAGCATAAAGAAGGAAAACATGATTTTGAATGTTAGTATGAAATTCCCTCAGGGTGGTGCAATTTCATAGGCAATTAAAAGCTGCATTAGAGTGGAAAGACAAAATAGGCCTGTTACTGACAGCCTAAATGCAGAAGAAAATGACCCCTTGCATCCCAGCAGTATGATGGCTTTGCATACTGAAATAAACACACATCACCCTGAATAAACTGTGAAATACAGCCTGTTTTATTTAAAGAGTGGTGGTTTTATTTTTATATTGCACTTGGCATTTCCTGATTTAAGAGCTGCAAGCTGTCTTCTGCCTACCACATGTTTCTGTTTGTAGTTCTGGCATTTGTATAACCCAGTGGTAGAAACTGTCATCCAGTTTCTAACTCACTGTACATTAAACATAGCAGTCAGAAGGATCCTAGCTCCAGACAATATGTTTTGCACACCAGTATTTTTCAAAATCTCCTGCTTTTAGTCCTTGAAGAAAATCAAGTGAGTTTATGTCTAGATTTCATAGAGGGCAATTTTAGACCCATATAAAAGGGGTTTATTCTTTCAAGTATTCGATTTAGCACTGTAATTTGTGTTGAAGTGCAATCTGTGTTAAGAAGTAGATTCATGCCTATGCACATTTATTTTTGGGTTATTTTTTCTCTTTGCAGTTAGTATCACAGTCTCTGACATCACAGTATATGAGTTTACTGCTTTTCAATCCACTTACTTCAGGAGAGAACTATGGTAATGAATTTGATTCTGGCTGTTCATTAAGAACAAATTGTGACTGCTAAAGACCATTAGGGTCTTTGTCTCTACCAGTTAGGGAATGGAATGCATATGAAGGTGTATGATCAGAAACTGCTGAAAGAAATTACAGCAGTACATGAGTGCAACACAACCCGTAACTTTTTGCTATGAGAGAGAATAAAAACAGAGAGCAATAGACCATTTGTAGCTGGCTTTCTAAAGCTATACTCCAAAAGTATTCACAGATATATATAAGAACAGCATTAGCTGTCCAGATAAGACCTAGAAAATTTCATTGACCAGCTCTTCTATTATTGCTTAGTAGGCCCCACAATTTTCTTAGAGAAACTGAAAAGTCTAAACTGCCTCATACTGAATGGTAATGAAGAAAATGGAATGACTGGTTGCAACAAGATACCTAAGCAGTCTTCAATTTTAAGATATATTCCCTGGAGTCTTAATCCATGAAGGTTACCACTAAGTCTGCAAATGCTACTTCAGTGAGCTTTTCTCCCCATGCATGCCACAAATTCTTTGCTGTTCTGAAACTTTCTATATGCTGTCTTCAATTTCTTCACAAGCTTTTGAATTATATCTAGTACTTTGTGGCTGATAGTGCGCCTTCACTTCTCTGAAAGAGTCTTGTAAGATTGTCCACACCTTTAAAAGAAAGGCAATTCTGTCTTTTACCCACTATTTTACTTGCTTAGCAAAATGTTAAATAGAAAAGTTGGGCTGAATCAAATCAGCATGTGCAGAGTATTATAGTATTTAGCAGGCTGATGATTTCATGATAAGTACCAGTGTGCCTCTTTTCACTCACAGTACATAGAAGGCAGCTGCTGTGGTAAGCAAATTTCAAATATTTACCTTTTTTACAGAGCATGGATGTGAGCAGTAACTGTCAAGTAGCACTTTACTGCATGCTAAAGCCACACTCAAGCTTGCCTTGTTTGAGCCTACAGTCAATCATTGTAATGAGCGAATTAATACTTCCCTTTGCAGACGCTATCCTAGTTAAAAGCACATAATCAACTTGATGTTCAATAACTGTATTAAGTGATTATTGTAGTGCTTTGTAAGTAGTTTTATCAGGCTTACATATGTGTCTGTATATGGCAGACTACCTGCCGGTCTTCCTCATGTTCCCCCTTGTAGCTGCAAGATTTGCAGTTTACCAGAGCTCTGAGATTGTAGCTTACTTTAGGGAGATAAACTTGAAGGGTTTCAGGCTGTTCAGGAAAGATGGATTGGGAAGGCAAGTAGGAGGGCTTGTACATTGTGAAAAGGAGTGCCTTGGGTGCGTGAAGCTTTACCTTGGGACAGCTGTTGAACCCAAGGACAGTGTGGATAAGGACATGAGAACGGATAGTTCAGATGATGTCACAGATGTGTCTACAACCAAATAATCTGATCCAGAAGAGGGAGGTGAAGCCTTCTTTGGCCACTGTGCCCAAGAAGCTCTTTTGCAGCTGGGAGACCTTACAGTGATGGGAATTATGTTTAAGTTTTTTCTCTTCTTTTGGGACTACTTGGAAAATCTGATCCCAGAAGTGTGTGTTTTTCAAAATTTACTTTGTGCTAAGAGAAATCTTTGAATCAAATGTGAACCAATTCTGTCTCCTGCTGCCACCTTCTGCAAATAGAACTTGAAGAGTTTGAGATGACAAGGTGGGGAGATCCTAGTAGGTCCATTTGGACTGGTCACTGCCTTAGGACCTTGCTGTGGATGAGTGTTCTGGTGTCTTCCCAAACCCTCCTGCCCTGACCCACTTAGGTTTCCCGTACCCTTACCCTGGAAAACCATCACGCACGCAGTCCTGGCTGCAAGAGAGACCAGGGAAGGCTCACCCTCCTCGCCTTTCCCTGTCTCTCTGATCTCGCCGAGGGCGAGTCGCTCCCGCTCAAGGTGAGGTGAGACCGGGCGGGGCAACCGGGCTCCGGCTGCAGGTAGAGAGAGAGGGAGAGAGGCCAGGCCGGCCGTCCCGCCCCTGGGGCACAGCCCGCCTCGCCCGATTATGTCACCCGTGCTCAAAACAAAGTTAGGAAAGTGGTTTCAGCCTTTCCGCGGTCTCGCTTCCAGCCCGGGGAGCGCCGGCCGGGCCAGCCCGAGGGGCCGGCGCCTGCGTTAGGTGAGTCGGGGCGGCATCGCGGCCCGGAGGAGCCGGGGCAGGGGACGGCGAGGTCCGTGCCCAGCCGGACCGCTCTCCCGGCGGGGAGGCACCTGCGGCCGCCGCTTCGCCGTGCCCTGCAGAGAGAGCCCCGGCGTCCCCAGCGAGCCCCGCTCTGTCGCAAGCCG
Source organism: Vidua macroura (assembly GCF_024509145.1). NCBI lineage: Eukaryota > Metazoa > Chordata > Aves > Passeriformes > Viduidae > Vidua > Vidua macroura. Next base: position 74,641,148 of record NC_071572.1, on the reverse strand, counting down.
CGCTTCCTGCGCGGGGCCCGGCGGGCTCCGGCAGCCGGCACGGAACGCGCTCTGTCCCCTGACGGGGCTCACCGAGGGGAGCGTCGGCCCGCCAAGGTGCCAGGGGCGGGGGGCTGCCCTTGGCTGTCCCTCCGCTCGCTGCCAGGCTGGAAGGTGGCTGGAAGCGGCCGCCAGCAGGCTGGTGCAGCCCTCGCAGCGCCGGCTGCGGCGCGAACGCCCGCACGGCGATGGAGCCAGCTCCGCCGTGGGGCCGGGGCTGGCGTGGGGAGCGACAGCTCAGTGCCGGGGCTGCGACTGTCGTGACTCCTCCCACACGCGGAATGTTTCCCAAAGGTGGTGCCCAAAAGTGCCGGCGGCGGGCAGTCGTTGTGCCGGCGCTCCCGGCGTGCCTCGTGCAGCTTCGTGCCGATGCTGTCGGAGAGAAGTCCTTGGATGGCCTGGCCACCTCAGGAGCTGCCCCGCTGGTTTTCGCTTCCCTGCAGATACAGAAGATGATTCAGTTTGTGGCTGGTGGCTGCCTTCAGGCTCACCAAATGCTTGTTGAAGAAAAAGGCAGTGCTGTTCCTGGTGATTGTAGATATGATTCCTGTGTCCCCCTGCAATAGTTTGGTGTCACTCTTACTCTGCTGTAGCATTTATGTGATCTCTGATTGCATTTTCTGTCTTGATACTGAAGGCTTATGATGACTGTAAATGACAGTTATGAAAGAAACGTGCTGCTACCAGGATAATAGATTTCTTAATATACACCGGTAGAACAGATTATTACTGCATGTAGTGAAATGTGGGTAGTGTCACAATTGGGAGAATGGTAAAATCCCTCTGGAACACGTTGGCTAATTTAATGTGCTCTTCTGTTTTCTTAGTTGCAACTTTGTGGTTTTCAACAGTAGTTTTCAGCTTAGTTTCGCTTTTCTTTTTAGAATAAGTGAATTATTCTGATGCATGGGTAAAAATTTATTGGATTTCTGTGGGTTGTTCTAACAACTCTGGTCCCCATATTTGAGCTTCAGTAATTGCACAGATCAAAAGGGAACCATTACACCCAAAAGTACAAGAGTGAAAATTAAATGTTGATCTTCTCTAAACTAGATTCTCATCTTTCATGAAATTGAGAAAACAACTCAAAAGTCAGAGTCTGAAGTACAAAAAGGAAGATACATGTCTGTACATTTCTGTGAATGGATTAAGTAGCAAACGAGATTTAGGGCGGTAATACTTTACAGTCTCATGGTCTGCCAGCTCTCAGAGACTTAAGCTCACTGCTGCTGAAATGAATGAGGTGTGTTTGGGTCCTCGTGAACTGTCTCTGCCCCCCCCCCCCCCCCACCATTTCCTCTTATCTTGTGGTGGACTACAAGATAACAGTAAAACAAGTAGCAGAAATAAATGCACTAAAGAGCACCACTCTACAAGCTCTGTTTGTGGTTTCTTCAAACCACAGGATGAATGTGCTGCTTCTAACAGGTCTCTCTTTTCTCCCATTTCTGTTCATTGACAAATTATATGCTATCATGATTTTTAGGTGGGTAAATGGAGGAGTAAAGAGTAGTGGTCTTCCCTGATTCAATCTCTACTGTTTGCTAATTTGCTGTCTAAATATATATGTGAACATATAGTCCCAACATGTAAGTTTGGAGTAACACATCTATTTTATTTTTTAAATTTTAATTCTCATGTTGAGAAATATGCTGAGAAATATTTATCATGTTGAGAAATAGCATATAGGGTTTTATTTCTCATGTTGAAAAATGCAGATTTAGTCAGTTCAAGTTAAACCTGATGTAAAAACATAATTGATTCCACTGTTCATGACCTAATTCATGCAGAAGCAACAGGGTGTCTGTGTCTGATTGACACTGAGTTTAAAGATTTTGGACTTATCTTATTCTTTAGTCTCACAGAGGGGGTGTCAAGGAAAGTGAAGGGTCTTGCTGGGGAACTTTCATTAACTGAAGAGCAGCATAAATGAAGTCAGGGATCCTGCACAATTGTAAAGATAACTTTCTGAGTAATTGGATCACACAGAAAGGGGAAGTTGTCTATTCAAAAGCAGTAGTGAATGAAAATCCAATTTTGAATCTGTAATGATGCATTTTTACTTGTTTGCATACTGAGACTTTTTTGTAGAACTGAACAGGATGAAGTACACTAAGCCTCCCTCCTAATCAAACATAGATATGTGGATTTGTTTATATGTGTTTCCAAGGCCTTGCAAGTGAGCTGAGCAGAGCAGATAGCATGAAGGTTATCTTGTTCTGCATATAGGAAAATATGACTCTTTTAGTATCCTATTTTACCATTACTTTTTGCAGTGGAAAACAAGTGGACTAGCAAACTAAGTATTCTTGTGCCTCACTGACATGCTCTTGCCCCATAAAACCTGTCCCACTGACTCAAGTGAAGGTATTAGAAATTCTGAAAGTTTTGAAGACAATAATTCGTGCCAGCCTGGCTTCAAACCAAGTGCCAAATAACTAAGGAAACACTTGAAATATGTCTCTCTTTCTTCTAGTGGAATCAGCATTGACTTGGGTCCTCTAAGGTCCATGGCAGTGTAGATTGAAATTTTATACTAACATTATTTTCCATGAAAAATGATTCTTATTTGAAGAGAATATTTAATTTGCATCTCAAAAATCTTTGACTTAAGTTAAAGATGTAACATTCCTTGAAAAACTAGAAATAGAGAGTGTATTTTAGACTTCAAGCCAGATTGTTGTTGGTTTTCAGGCAGATAAAAGGTTTTGATTTTTTTTCAGAAATTAAATTTTTAGAAGGGCTTTTAGAGGAGGCAGAATATTTCAAGGGTTTTTTTGTGCAAATGGTGTACTTTAAAGATGTTCTTGTCAACCTGATTTCACCAGCTGAAAGCAGCTCCATTTAGCAGTGAGTCATTAGGAAAACCTGAAAGATAAGACAATTAAAAGAGGTATATACTATTTAACCTAAACTTTTTCCAGATCATTGCACTTCAGGGGAAGGGGGTTACCAGTGCAAATAATTTGTCTACAAATGGAACAGCTCATGTGAATTGGCGATATCTCCTGCCAGAACGTCATGTTACACCACTTACTAATATAATGCTGTTATCAATATAGTTAATTGCATTTAATTTCAGTACTTGGAACAATGCAGCACAATAAATTGTACTTAGAGGCTTTTTCAAACATAAATGATTCTGTGATTCTTTGCAGTCAGATGGACTCAGCCCAGTTTTGACTTTACTACATTTAGAATGTGTTGCATATGTTGTAAGATGCTCCTTAACAGTAGGAACAGTAGGAGTAGATTTTACATCCCTGAATTAACAAATAATGTTTTAGAAATAAGTTAAAATAATGGTAGAATAGTTCTACATAGTTCTGTAATAGTTCTAATACAGGTTTTGTAAGTGCTAGTGTCTGTCCAGTTTACATGCAGACATTTATAAAACCACATGCTACAGCCACAAATGTTAACCTGAGTTTTAGCCCAAAACAGGTAACTGGCCGAGCTGTATTTGTATGCAGTAATGATTTATTGGTAATTTAGAGAGATAAAGACAGTGAGGTGAGGAAAACACCCACTCAGATACTCATGCACACTTGTACCACCATCCTGCTCAGGTATTGCGTAGGTCAGCAGTTTCTTGCAGCCAGCAGGCAGGTGAGGAACAAGAGGTGGGGAGAAGAGTTCTTGGAACCAGTTTTCTTGAATAAGATGGAAAGAGCAGAAGGAGGAAGAGGAGACAACGGGTCCTTAAGCCTGCAGAGACTACAGGCAGGGTGCTCTCAGTTCTGATGATCTTGTGATTATTCTGCAACTGTGATTTCCATGATGATGGCTGCCCCTAAATTCAGTGTCCCTCCATAAGAAGTTTGCGTTTCCAGGCAGCTCTTAGCTTTTGACTTCTTAAATACTTTAAAAAGGAAGCATCCAAAGCAATGAAGCAAGAGGAAAGGATGTATTTCTGGTAAAGTCATTATCTAGACTAGCTTTACTTCTCAAGGATCCTAGCAGCACTTAGCAGGCCCATTTTAACTTAATCCTGCATTTTCAGCATGGACCCCTAAGAACTGCTTAGATTTAGGCGATGAACATCCTGTTAGTCGTTTTTTATTAGTGTTTTCATATTGAAGAGCAGGATGGTGAATAAATGAATATGCCTGCTTACCCTGGGCATCTGAATTTTAATACATGGATAGTTTTATTTACTACTTCTACAGAAGCCAGCAAGAAGCCAGGCAGGAGATCTTTTGTATTCCTCTTCCTCTGGGGAAGCTGGCCTTTGGGAGGAGAAAATTTCTTACAAGCCCAGTGAAAACTAGTTGCTTGAATGCAAATGTTAAAAATAAAAGTTTAATGAAGATACGTTCATCAGTAGGAGTTGGAATTCTGCATCATAGTGCACAGAATTGTGGTTTGGTTCTTTCTCCAACGTGTATTTGTGGATTCATCTAGGGACAAATGCCCAAGGGGGAGCAAGTGGTCTCTGTCCAAAGTCTTTGGCTGTCTGTTTTGGAATCCTTAATCACTTCAAGCATATTTTCTGTTTTTCTCCTGTTTCACAGTTCATATTGTTGAGACACTGCTTCAGATATCTAATCTGCATTTTTATCCTTCTTGTTTAAATTTAAGGTGGTTTTTTTTGGGTTTGCTTGTGGGTTTTTTTTTTTGTTTGTTTTTGTTTTTGTTTTTGTTTTGTTTTTTTTTTCTTTCTTTCCCCTGAACAAGTGATCTTCTGAAAAGGAGAAATTTCATTTATATGACTCTGGTGTATGTTTAACATGCAGTATCTTCTCCCACATCTTTTTTCTCCTTGACTTCTGCTGAGCTCCCTTACCTTGAAATAAATTGTAAGTAATTTTTAAAGCCTTGTTGTGGTATAAATGAAGCTTTAACCTTGCAGATAGCAAAGTAGGTGATCCTAATGGTTCCCTTAATCTTTAAAAGCTAATCAGGTCTGGCTGGAGAGTTTCTGTTAAGACTGAATCCAAACAGTCTGTCAAGATTGATTCTAACCAGAATTTGGTTCTCCCACACAAATCTACTTAGACGAAAGGAATTTCTACATAACTTAGTTTTTCCTTTCACAGGCCAGTGGATGTAGGATTCTTCTTTTTGTCTCTGCCTTTGCTACTCCCCTGAAATTATTTTCATGACACATTCCTTTCAGACTATGTTCTTGTGGTCCTTCACAGGAACTCCAGCCTGCCTCAGATCTCTCCCTCTGAAGTTAAACTCCTCACACCCACTCCATGGTGTACAATCTCCTAAGATGAAGAGTCATGAGAGATTGTGTACATCATGAGAGAAGTGAATTCAGGCTGTGTGGAAGAGGCTTTGATGATACACTTCATCACAAGATTTTCTAACTTGCACGTTATTACTTGAAAGCCAAAACTGGAGGAATCAATGTCCCCTTTTTTTCATCCAGCTGTGTCTAGGTGTCCATATGGTTAGGCCAAGGTTTATAATGCTTCCATGAGAGCTTAAAGGTTAATTGTCTTAGTCATAATTGAGGAAAACCAGCTATTTTCTTGAGCACACAACTTCATATTTCTGCTAGTTGTTTTAAGTGTGGGACCTGAATTTTTACGTTGGATGGTCATAAAATCTTTCTTAAATGCCTAGAAGTAACACTCAAGTCCACTGATCTAGTCATATTTCTCAGGAGTGATCTCCTCTGCCATTATTTGCAGATTTGTGTTTGGTCTGTTCTTCCAGGATGACAGAACTGCACTGTCTTTGCAGCCATGTGTTCAGTGCTCCACCTTCTTTATCCTTGGGTGGGTTTTCATATCTAGCTTGTCTGACATATTTGCTTCTTGTGGATTGTATTATGTACAGGAGGAGCATATTTCTCCAATCCTGTACCTAGAAAACTTCTGTGTACTTGAGCTTGGTTATTGTGTTCTCTTTGGTCTTAGCAGTCCCATTCCTCTGTCATTCTCTGTAGGTCCTGCTTTTTTATGATTCTTCCTTGATGGACTACTTGGGCTTAATTAAATTAAATAAACTATTACTTTCCAGTTGAAATTGAAAGGATTCTACAACAGAATTTGTGTCTAACTGGATGAATACTTGTTCAAAAGCAGGGCAGAGCAATCGGGAACAGAATAACTTCCTTGTAGTGATGCATTTTAGCTTTAGGAGCTTTTCAGCACAATGCTGAATAACTAACTTTGATAACTAACTCTGACATGAAGTTATTTCTGAAGAGGTCCCTGTTCATGTGTCAGGCATGCTACACTGCAGCTGTGGGTTATTTTAACAAAGATCATTTGGTTGTAGGAAATAAATATTTCTTGTAGAAAAAGTATGCAATCTATTTTTTATTTTGTAGTGTTTGTAAGATGTGTTCTCTCTCGTGACAGTGTTTTGAATAAATCCAAAGTGACCTTGGTATTAAATAAGCTTACAATATTTTTCAGCTGATGATATGTTTTGAAGTGTGCTGCAGAAAATTTGTACCTGTAGACACATATTAAGAAAAATATTTCACTGAAATGTAAAAAGCAGAAGAGATATGAGGGCAGGCGAAACAGCTCTCTAGGTTTTTAACTATCACAGTTAAGGAGAACAGGGCTGTCACACATCATGACTTGTGAAATCTGTGGCTCAACATTGCTCTGTACTTCTAGAGTTTGGTGATTTGCAGTAGACCTGGTTGGAAATGATGAAAATGCCTTTTGGAATATTAACAGTGATCTGCCTTTTGCAGACATGTCCAAAATTTACCTCATGATTAATGGACAGAAACCTTGTGAATCACACGCCCATGTTTAGTATTTGGAGCTATGCTTGTTTGCATCAGATCATGATATGACCTATTTTGCATAATGAAGCATGTTAGTAGCTAAAAGAATGGAAATCAAAGGTCTTAATGGAATTGATTTTGTAAGCCATTCATTTTCTAAAGGAGATGGATGATTGAATGGAACTACCTATGTTATTTGAAACTGGCTTTGAGGTAATTACTGAGTGCTAATTCAGTAATGGGGGACAAATTGCAGTTTTAATCTTTCATGTTATTACCAGCATTTCCAACCTATCAGGGCACTGTAGGAATTATGATGAACTCTATCAACTCTAGAAGCTGCCATAAGGATTAAGAATTTTTGCAGATGCCCTAATTTAATTTTCTGCTGTATTGAAGACACTTGGTGTGTAGCAAGTTTTTATGATGTGTATAAAAGGTGGGGCAACTTATAAGAAGGTGAGGCTCTCATGATGCATGTAATTTCATTTTGTGGTATGGAAATATTTAGAAAGCATGGTGATGTTTGCTGAATTGTACTGTTTGCTAACTGCAAACAACTTTATCAAAGTGTATATAGTGCCTTTTGTTCCACCATTTTTAACCTGTTTTTGTATTTCTGTTCTTTCACTTGCAATGGGCTATTTATTCCTTGCATAGTTTTTCTTTTTTCCTAAGGAAGTCTAATGGAATGTGCAGAGGCAGGCACTAGCAGAACTTATCTTGATTAGCTTGGCCTGTTCCTGAAGTTGTGGCCTTCTGTGAAATGGTTGAAATAAAAAATTAAAAAAAAACCACCAAAACCATTTTGATTCTGGGTCAGATCTTGTCAGGACTGTCTTTAAGCTGGGCTTGTCCCATTGATTTTTGGTGTTTTTAAGTCAGTATCATTGCTAAGTGGAAACTGATGGTCTGGTTTGTTACCTCATACACTGGTGTCAGCCAGGAGTGAGCTGTATTCATATAATGGAGGTTCAGGTGTGTAAAAGCAGTATGAAGGGAGAATTTTATCCAGACTATTACACCAGTGTAGTTTGATTGTGACTTTCCATCTGATCCACTTGTGGGTGGCTATATACAGTGAGAGCAAAGATTCATCTGGCTCATATACTGTTTTTAAGACTGTTGTTGGAAACATCATGAAAGGATTTAAGAAACAGGCCAATTATGGAGCACTCTTTTCCTTTGTGTATCTTCCCAGCTACTGAATGTTGGTCAGACTTTCTGAGCTATAAATTTTCCTCATAAGAGATTACAGCTGTTCAGGCAGCTGTAATAGGCAAAACCCCCTTGTTACGTGTGACCAGAATTCCCTGTGACAGCATTTTCTAGCCTTGTTAATTATCCAGGGCTGCAGGCGTGGTTGCTCTGGCAGGATTTGGTGCCTCTTGGAGCGTAGAGTGTGACTTGCTCCAGCAGAGGTCTTGGGGTTTATAATGCATCCCTGACAGCTGTACATTAAAATTCAAGCAAGACCCATTCTGAGGAAGGAGTTTCCTAAGGTGGCATGATACTGGGTGGTTTAGACATCTCTTGGCTTCTCTCAGAGTGTTTTTTCATCTCCTGCTTGTAACGCTGCTTAGGAAGATTCTGACAGGTTCTTTGACCATGTAGCCAAAGTTATTTCAGTTCTGGAAAGTATTTGAGCAAGAGTCCTGGGATGATTGGAGAGATAAAAGAGAGGAGGTAGGGAGAGGAAAATTATCTATGTTTGCAGATTTTTTCAAATGGTTTCAGAGGGGCTGAATTATTTGCTCACCAAAACCTTAGTTTGATTTGAGGTCAATGGCCTGTTTGCAGTAAATTTACACTTATGTGCAATGTGGGAAGTCCAGCTGCCTGGCCCATGGCTATCAGAGAAATCACTTTGTCATGGGAAGCTGTGTGAGTTCTGTGAAGATGAACACATCTTAGAAGATGCTGTGTTCCAAGAGTGCCAGGTTTGAACTTAAGCACAGAGTAAAAAAGGCTGACTTGCTCTATGTGATCAGAGCCTTTTCACCTTAAGAAGCTGCATAGACAAGCCTAAGGTCTTGTTTCCTCATATTCTACCTTCACATCCATGCAGTGCTGAGGTCTTTGCTCTGAAGACAACATAAGTTCCATATTTAAAAAATTTTCACTGGCTTTTGTGGGGCTGTTCCAGATTGTGCCAGTCATACTGGATCAGAATCAGGCTATATTCTCTTATATTAGTCAAACACCTTAAAAAATTCTTTGTTCGGTTAAAAATTTTCAGACAAATTTTTGTCTACTTTAGGCAGAACTACTTAGATAAGATGTTCAAGACAAATATACGAATTCAAGTTGTAATGGCTTTAAGTTACTCTTGCCTTTACCTGTATTTCTTGTGTTTTCTTGTTCATGTTGATTGATTGTCCGTATTTCTTGTCAAACTGGCTGATTTTGCTTTGAGATTCCATTTCAGAGCTAGTTTTGTCTTCTTTCCTCAGACTCCTCCTTCCTTGTTCATCATCCCATTTGCAATGTCTTTAGTGCAGCCCATCAAGGGTAAGCGTTTTCAAAAAGCTTTTTCTTCTTCTAAGCTTTGGTGCCTAATTAAAGAGATGGTTGCCAAGAGATTGTGGAAAGCATAATTAAGAGGGTCTGATTTGCTTTTTTCCTTACTTTTTTCCATGCACAGGTTTCAGACCAGAATTTATGGGTAAATGGGATAGCAGCATCCCAGGATATTCCTGAGCTGAGATTGTAACCATGAACAGAATAAAAGGAGACCATACCAGTCCTGTGCAACCAGGAGATGCAGAGAGGAGCAGGACTGGAGAACAAGACCCAGAACTAACTGTGCTGAGAAAAGCACAAGAGTTCTTTCAGATTTGTGATCTGGAAGGCAAAGGCTTCGTCACTCGTCGGGACATGCAGGTAAAACAAAATTGGTTATGTGAAAGGCACAATGAGAGAAGCTCCTAAAGCCCTTAACGACTTGAGATTGATTAATTTAGAGTTAAAAATGTTAACACCCTTCTCATAACTTTAAAGAGATATGTGGGATTTAAAATAATATCTTTGAAGTCTTACATAACGCTTGCATTTTTTTCTCACAGACAAAGCAACAAAAAAGTGGAAAATCAAAGTAAATTAAGTTTAAAAAAAAGCCCCAGGAATTAAATTCTATTCTTGTTGAAAACATCGAAACACCATTAAATTCATTACTTTGTGATTTGCCGGTGTCAGGAGTGTATTCAGTCTGCCAATTTTATAATTTTTTTCAGCAAACTTGTGTAAATAAAGTCTTTCACTGTGACTTCGCTGTCAGACAATGGTGAACTCTCAGCTGGGTCACGTATATATGTAGGAAGTGCAGAGGAACAGTATTTTTAGCATTATTCAGTGTTGGCAGTAATCTTAGGAAATTGTGCTTAATTTGTTTGAGGGCCCCAAATCAGATTTGCTGAATATGCTTATGAGAAAAAACAACTATATATAACAAAAGCTTTTGAAAATGTGATTGTGGCACATTGCAGAAGTGATAAGATGATTTGAACCAGTATGTGGCAGAGAACAGGAATGTACTCATGCTTGTCATGCAAAGCATAATTTGTGTTAATCCATTTCTACTTCAGTACTTATGGATGAAACAGAATTGGAGTGCAGAAGCAAAACAAATTCATCATGATCTACTACTAAAGAAAGCATCTAATAGAAAATTTAAAAACTTTCCCTGTCCTCAGAAACAAAGATGTCTGTATGTATAAAAACACAGTTGAAACAACTTTAACTACCTATTTTGGAAAAGCAAAACCCTCCTAAGTAAACTGCTCAGTTTACTAGCTCTCAAGAGCTTTCTTCACAGTTGTGTGTTGCTGAGTTTTCTGATGACCTCTGTTGATTATGCTAAGTTGAAAAAAGAGAGGAATGTGGAAGCTTGCTCTGCTGTAGGCTTTGCCAATCTACATTATCTCACTGAAGTAACTAAATTCAAAAAACCAAACATATTTCCAGTGTAGGTTTTGGTAAATCCAAAGCCACTCAGAGTTTAATGGATTACAATTTTACAGTCTTTCTAAAAACTGAATGACATAGATTTTTACCTAATGGAAAACACGTATATATATGTGTATGTATACATATATAAACAGTTCTAATACCTGTTTTTGCAAGGAATGTAAAATTATTTGTTTCTGTTTGATTCTAGGTTTATTCTTAGACTGCTACTAAATTTATACTTCAGATTCTAAAACAGATGTTGCAAAAGATGCAGTAGAAATAGTGTTGCAAAGAACAAATAAAATTCTATTTCATTCTTTATTTCATCATGAATATTTGTTTGCTATATCTGAAAACTTCATCTCTACATGTAAGTGTATGTAAGTTGTTTAATACAGAAATAAAGGTGCTCAGGACATTTGATATGGTGTTTCTTTATACTTGATTTTATTTCCTGCATTTTTCATGATGTTTTCTCCCTATAAGAAAAACAAAATTCAATGAAATAAATCAGTTTTTTCCTTAAAAGGTACTAAGTGTTGACCATTTTTGCATTGTGCTGTATTTGGTAGGTCTGTACTGCTTATCATTCCTGAAGCTTTGCTTCAAATATAGGATGCTAATGCTAAGCTTTTTAATCCTTAGGCAAGGGATACAAGGCATGATTTCAACAGAGAGTGCTAAGTATCTGAAATTCAATTAAACTTGATGGAACAGATCCTGCAGTGTTTTCTCTTGTGTCTATAACAGTAACTACACTAAAGGTTTACACCTCCTTGTTTATATGATGTTGTTTATTGTGAGAGGATGTTAATAGCTGGAGGTTTTTTAAATTTTCATTCTGTTTCCAAACACCAAATGTACCCAACTTTCAAACCAGCAAGAGGTTTTCTGAAATGGCAAGAAAGAAAATTCTACCTTAGACTTGAAACCACAGTTTCATCTGTTGGTTCTTGAGGTTATAATGAATAATGAGAATTAGTGCTGTAAAATGTTTTGTTCTAATGTGCATGGGAGGATTGGGTTCAGATCTTGCTCTTAGCTATTTGACCTCTGTCCTTGTATTTAGGTGAGTAAAAGCTTGGTATTTTGAGAGAATTAAGCACAGATATTGTGAAACCACAGAGCACTTTTGGTGGCAGTGCAGACAGCTTCTTTTGAAGCTCCAGTGGTATCTCTGAATATGTTTTATTTTGTTTTCTATTCTTTTAAAAATTTTAGGAGCCTCATATTGAAAGGGTCTGTGCATTTTTACAGTAAGCCTGAAATGAGCAAATAAACAAAAACACGTCTATGAGACCAATGATATTTTGCTTTCCTAGCCACAAACCACCTTAATTTTTTTATTAAGAAAAAACCCAAGAGATTGGGTAAACATTGACTTAATCTTAGTAAGTGTGTCCCAGCTCATAAAAGTCTGCAAATTATCTGGAGGGAATTTAATGAAGCAAAATGTTGGTACATTCCTTAGAATCTCCTATTTTCATATCTTTCCCCTCCCCCCCCACCTCGCCCCCCAAGAAAACACAAGTAATTGTGGTGTTTTTTACTGAAAATTTAGTGTAATTCTCACCAGAATTTGGATGCTGCATTAGGGCACTGCAGCTGTGGTTGGAGAAGCCCATACTTGTCAGTCAGGTTTGCAGCAAGACCCCCAGGCCATTGCACTGGAATAGCAGCTGGGTCTGGGTTTTTGGGACGGTCAAATTGGGTGCTCCTTCAGCAGGTCCCAAAGATCTGGTGGTAAGAGTACAGTTTCTGTTTTTCTGAATGTAAAAAGAGTAAATTGTTTGAAGCACCTTCTCCCTCATCAGTGCAGTGTTGGCTGAAAGAATTTTACAGAAGAAGCTGATTTTAAAAGGTTTCCCTTTAAATGTTAGAGATTGAAATCCAAACTTGGGGAAGATAGGTGTGTTTAAGTAAAAAACTGAAGAGAGGTGTATCACTGATGAAATAAGTAATTTAAACTGAGTATACATCAAGTTTCCCTAGGTTTTATTTCTGGAAGCAGGCAGCAGTGCACAACTAATCCTGCTCAGAAATCCGTTTGTGACTATCCCAGATAGTTCTGTGCTGTAGGATCTCTGTTGCTTTCACTTCTCAGGACCAGCTTGGAATTCCTTTTACCACTCTTCCATTTGACCCATACAGTTCATAAAGCATACCCTAAACCCTTTGTGGCAACCAGGGAACTCCTGGTTATTGCACTCAACCAGTTCTTACCTTGCCTATATGGCTTAGAATATTGAATATTGGTTTCTGCTGTTTTGGATTGCAGGAGAAACATATTTTGGCCCTAAATCCCTCCCCCACAGTGGAACAGATCAGCACTTTTAATCAAATGAACTTCATCAACCTACTAGCTTGCAGTTTTAATATGTTGTATATACAACAGGAGTTTGGGGGGGATTAAAATGTCAATTAATAAAGCAGAGGAGTGAACCAATGTGCATTTATATTGCTTCTTAAGCTGAGGAAAGGTTTTAATTTTCCTAGTACTGTCTCCCAGTGGAAATGCTGGTTATTTGGGTTGTTTGCCACTCCAGTTTCCTCCTGTTTCTGGGAATCTGTCTACACTGTTAAAAGAATTAGAGCAAAACCATTATAGTCAGTTTTACAGAATTCTTCTGTTTTATGCCTGTCTTTAGATTATCAGGAAAAAATATGTGATATTTGTGGAGCTGGCTTTATGCAGCTTTTTTTGAAATGCAGCATTCTGCATTTCAGAAATAGATGGTCATGAACTCCATTGCACTCATTGTGGGAGCAACAGGTTTGGTCCTTAGGCCATGATGCTTTCTTAGCTTTGTTTTATTTACTTATTTTTTTATGTACACTTTTTGAATCAGCTTGAATTAGGACAGTATATTCTCTATAATGTAGTTGTCTAGAGTCTCTTGCTTGACTTTATGATGTGGAAGGAACTAGTTGTACGATTCTGCTGCCAAGTTTGTCCAGTAGCCTGATAACCAAGGCTTTTCACCAAGATAATCAAGCCATTTCACCAGGAGGCTGAGACTCCACCTCAAGTTCTTCCCCTTCCCTGTGTGATTGGAATTTGTGGCACCAGGCAGTTGTTCTCCTGGCGTTGTCATAATGGATTCATAAAGGCAAGTAAAGAAGTCATTAAAGAAAATGTCCCTCACTTGGTCTGGTTTTGCTCTGTAATTGGATTTTCACTCGAGGAAGCAAAGGACCTATCCTGCTGTACTGTGGATGTTTTTATAGAACCCAGTCTTCCTCTTATCCTGTAGTAATGGATAAAGTTGCTGCATGTTTTGTCATTACAGAGACTGCATCCTGAGTTACCTCTTAGCCTGGAAGAACTTGAAAAAGTTTTTGTTACATTGGATGCTGATGGCAACGGCTCACTTACCCCAGAGGAGTTCATCACAGGATTCAGTGAGTTTTGAAAAGCATGTCTCCTCTTTTGAGCTTTATTCATGTTCTGTACTCTCCACATCAATCAAGAAGAACTGTGTCTTAACAGGACACTTAATACTGCACACTGGGAGCCAGTCTGTTCCCTAAATATAGCAGATAATATGTAGCAGAGGAAGAAGTGGTCAAATTATATGAATAAATACACAAAGGGCTCTAGGGTCTTTCTCTTCTGTGTAAAATGGCAAGCCATGACATAGTATGAAAAAATGATGTAATCATCCGAATCACACCTGTTTTAAGCTGTTGAGTAAATCTATGTACAATTTATTGAAGGTTTCCATTGGGCAGGGGGGGTGGGGAGTCTTGTGTGTTATTTCATATCAGGTAACAGGACATGAAAGATAATTAAAATGATCTCTAATCTTATTGTAAGCCATTGCTAAGAATATGTTAATGCCACTGTCCTTAGAGCTGTGGGAATGCTTTACACAATGAATTAATTCTTCAAGTGGTGCTAATTTATTTCAAAACAAAACAGGATGAGGCACTGATTACTTTTGTAAGATATGATCTGATGTATTCTCTGTAATGGCTTGTTTTTCAACAGCACTCTTACTGTCATATTCTCTGTGTTTGTCACAGGGTGGTTTTCTCCCCAGATGTGACATTCCAGATAAGATGACAATGTTAGTTAAATTGTGCTTGGTTGTTTACACAGAATCAATTTTGTACTTAATTTTAGTTCTTCTGGCTAAGGTTTAAGCATTTTCTCTAGAAAACTGAATCTCATCTAGGTGTGAATTGCAACTGTAAATCTCAATTTAGTTACTATCTACAGCTCCAACAAAGAGGACCTTCGTTTTTCTTTTCATCGGTAATTTGAAACCCTAATTCTCTCATGTCCCAATGTCCTCATGTCCACTTGAATTTCTTTTTCTAGATAAAACCCCTTTAGATGTTTTTCTCCCAAAATTGCCCTAAACCAGGACACCCACCTCTCCCATTGTAGAGGTAGATCAAGTATCTTCATAGGGTATGCTCTAATCTGAAAGTTGACATTATTAAAAAATGAAATAATATATACTTTGCTTTTCATGAGTTAAATTAAGATTCCTTTCATAAGCAGTCCCTGCATAACCAAAACTCTTTCTTAAGGGAGATTGTAATTGGCTGCCATCTCAAGCAGTTTCAGATCCTGGGGATTCCTCTTGCTCAGGTGCTGGAGCCCAGTCCTGAGGCCCAGGTGAATGTGGCCATTGCTTTCCTCTTTGCAGGTTCAGCTGGTAGTAAAGTTAAACATGTACCCCAAAGACACCCACACAGGCACACAAAGGACATGGATCACATCATGTAAAATATAAGGATAGACAGTATGAAGCATGATACACTTTAACCTGCTACACAGCATTGACAGATATTTTCCAGGCCAGGTAGTCCTACATTTGGCTAGGTGATGATGTTGGCATTCCTGGTAGAAGCAGAAGCTGTGGTAGATAAAAGCTGCTTGAGAAGGTAGTGTCTGGATAAAGCTCATGCTGCACCAATTATTATGGGAGAGTCCTGTTTCTATTTCTAAATGGTGGCAAATCTGAAATTTACTGTAATACCTCTTTGCAACATACTCCGTTCTGTTGCCAATGTGCTCTGTTGGGACCTATGAGGAAAAAATGCAAGATGGAGTTAATAAAAATATAAAACCACACCAGTATTTCTGTTTTCTTGGATCTATAGTAATTTCTTTACTGCAACTTAGAATATAACAAAAAAATCCTCTGCATAAAATCACAATATGCCCCACCCCCAAAAAAATTTTACTTGTGGGTGTTCAAATAAAATAGATGGCACATTTGGAATTTGATGGAATGTATCTGGTCTGTGGCAAATGAGCACAAATGTATTGATTATTCATGTGGCAATTTCACTTCTGCATCCTCACCATACAACTACTGTTAATAAAAGGTAGCTTTCTGTATGCAATGTATATAGGAATTGGATGTGTGTCTTTGGTCATGCTCTAAAAAGAATGTTAAATTTTATTTAATATACATTTTATCAGTACTGATATTTTAGATTCCTAATCTATTTAAACCTATTAAGAAAGAAACCCACAACATTTATGAAGAGTTGTTACTGCAATTTATATCCTTTTATGTTTTTGCATGGAGATATGATTGTTTTTTAACTGTTTCTGAATTTTGAGGTGGATAATTTACTGAAGGTTAGACATTAAACTGGGCACAAAGCCCACCATAGAACTCAGAAATCCTCTTGGCATGCCCCATCCTTTTGTTTATTTACCATAAAATTTGCATTTTAGTATGTTTAGTATGACATTGCTTCTTATAGTAATTTCTGAAAATGCTAATGTGTGTAATTTCTAATTCTTAGGCCAATTTCTTTTGGAGCAGATTGCTTTGAAAAATGACATGGTGCAACCATCAGAAGGTGAAACAGCCTGCCCAGTTAGATATGAAGAGACCATGACTGGTGATGAGGATGAAGAATTCCAGTTCTCAAATCTCATGGATCGGCTTGGAGCTGCAAAGGTTTTGGATGAGTGAGTTCTCACAGCAATAGTCATCAGTAGTCATCAGTTGTATGACCTCTTATGATTCATCTCTGGGTTTGATTTTAATGGAATCCAAGATGAATAGCAAGAACAAAAGCTGGTCAAAACCCCAGAAACTCTTTAAAAAACTAATTTTCTAATTTTCTGTCATGATAAAATGCCATTTGACCAAAATTTCCAAGTGCAAAACTGTTTTACTACAGACACATGAAATGTGTTTTTCTGCTGTGTAAACTGAACATAGAAAATTACAAGCATGTAATCCACAGATGTCACTGATTTTCAATCAGTGCATGTTGACTGCTATTTTTGGCAAGGGCTGTGTTTAAAGTGCACCTTAAGTAGGGAAGTTTTCTCCACTTTTTCTGCTTTTTCTCATCTTCATGCCTAATTGCATATTGTGATTGCTCTGGTAATGCTATTTCTTCCAAGGCCAGGATGGATCACTCTGAAACATGGAGCATAAAACCTGCTCAAAGAGCTTTTTGTGTGCTGGCCACACATTCATTGGTCAACCACAATGAATACTGTAGAACAAAAAAAAAAAAAAAAAAAAAGGCAAAAATGGGAGAGAATCTGGGCAAGTGGTACAAATATTTAAGAAATACATCAGTGATTCTTACTATGGAACAAAAGTGCTCATCTGTCCTTCTCTCCCCCTGACTGCCTGTTTCAGGAAACAGTTCATTGTCAGCTATCCTGAAAGTCTTTTGTTATGAAGAGATATTTATCACCCACCTTTTCTCTTCTTATCCTCATTTTGTCCTTTAAATACAGCGCTCTTTGCTGGCTAGGTTCAGGATTGCAATGCTCATGGAAGAGAGTGAGTCAGGAAGAAACAAAGTGGTTCAGGAGAATATTGGCAAAGTATTAGAAACCCATTACCATTCACAGTAGAGCTGTCAGTGTCTGCTGAACAGATTTGGAAACACAACATTATCTTGGTAAATCTTTAAATCAAAATTTCAAGACATTTTGTTCTGCTTTTTGTAGCAGAATCACCATGTAAGAAAATTGTATTGAAAATGAAAGAATATGGTACAGATACAATTTGTTAACATATGTGTGTTACTTAGGAGTCTCAATCTCATTCATTTCTTCTGAGGGAGGGATTTTGATTAGCTTTTCCACTACCCCTTCCCCTCCAGATCTGTGGGAACTTCTTTACTTGTAATAGAAGTGATGGCAAGGAATAGAGTATCTTGTCTGTCTCCTTTCTTACCCGTTCCTGTTTAGGTGGAGTGTCTGGCAAGGCACCCACTGAACAAGCAGTTCCTGTGCTATTCTGCAGTCAGGAATGGCCAGATGTTACAATGTATTTTTTAAAAAATAAATTCAATCTCCATCATTTCCCACCCCTCATCTCTTCAAATCTGGCACAGTTTAAGTTGTTTTTAATAAGTTTTGTGTTCTGACTAGTGTTGCCCTGAAGCCTCCATCTACTAAGGGTGCTAAGGACATTTACTGCAGCCGGGAAAATGTTCTCTCTTAATGAATCCTTTGTGATATTTTCTTTCAGTGAGACTGATGTGAAGCAACTTTGGTTGCAGCTAAAAAAAGAAGAACCTCATTTACTTTCCAATTTTGAAGAGTTCCTGGTCAGAATTTTTTCCCAGCTCCAAGAAGCAGATAATGAGAAGAATGAGTTGGAATGTGCTCTAAAAAAGTTAGTACTTCTCTTTGTTAGACTGCTTGTGTAGTTTTTCAACTATTTCACCTGCTACTTGAACTTCTGAAATAAACAAAGTATATCAGTGGAGAATGAAGGACAAGACTTCACATAATGTAAAATTTCTATAATGTGAAATTTTATCAGACATTAAGACTACTGGTAGAATTATTCATATGGCAGAATTGAATTAAATTAGCTTTTCTTTTCTGGTTAAGATTTTATTGACTGAAATTCTTTTGCAGATATCTTTACTGCTTTGAAGTTTTAAGACAATATTGAGCGATTCCAATCTAGTTAATTAGTTTGATTCCAGAGGAAAATCATGTTTAACAGTAAATCTGGTAAATTGTCTGTGTGCTTTGCAAGCATTGCGTGCAGAAAAGCTATAAACCTGGATTAACTGGCCAGAGACATAAGAGGTTTAAGATGTTAGAGCAGCACAAAGCACTGATACTAGTGAAAATGCAAGCTAACAAATATATCTAAAGCAAAGCTATGAAATATAGTAAATAACATATGTATGTTTTATATATAAAATGTATAAAATTTAAATATAAACAAATATATAAAATACACATATAAAAATATGTATAAGAACTAAAAATTAATAGATCGATCTTTTATATGTAGTTATCTAGAGGGAGAAAAGTTATGATGTTAAATTTTAACAAAATGCAGAATTGTGGGCGTAGTTGAAGTTCCACTGTATTTTTAAGTGTTACTTCTGAATTTCAGATTCTTACAGACTGAGCAATAAAGGCTAATATATTGTTGAAAATTTACTTCATTTGTTCAGCACCCTCCTGACTATTCTGAAAATGTGACAAGGCTTATGAAGAAGGAAAAAACCTAAAAATGTATGATCATTAAAGACAGTTGGTTTATATTGGTAGTAGCATTTTCAGCTAAGTGTGTGGTTTTAACCTTCAGGCAGCTGGAAGCAGCATACAGAGAGTTTTGTTGTCTGCTTTAGTCTAGAGATTGTTAACTACCATGTGTGGTGAGAGGTTTGTTTTGTGAGGTTTTTTTGAGTTTTTTTGTGAGTGTTTTTTTGGGAGCTGAATGAATAAATGTGTCTCTTTAATAGCTCTGATCAATGCAGAGGTGTACAGAGAATACATTAGCATTATCTTTTCTGGCTGATGTGAAATCTCTACCTTGAAAGTGCGTTGGATTTTTATGCCTTTGTAGTAGACATGTGTTATAGCTAATTTCTTCTTTTTTGTTGCTCCTGATAACACCACTGATTTCAGCACATTGATTGTTGTTTTATTTGTAGTCAATTGCTGGAAGGAATCAGAGTAGTAATGTTGTCTTTGCTAGTAACAGTGGGGAGGAATAGCCTGTTTCTTTTAAACTATGTATGAATAACAGCAAAGCTCAAGACAGCACCATATAGGGGAGAAGATTAATTTTTTTTAATACCCATGTACATACTAGCACTAAGATGTACTAGTATCTGCAGAGACTGGCCAGGATTTACTGTGGGGTCACAGAAGAGAAGGGGTGCTGGGTTTTGAGGTCCTATAATGTCTACTGGGTTGTTCTTGATTGGTGACAATAATACTTTTTTGGAAATTGAATATGAATTTGATCTTTCATCTTACCTTCCTGAGTCTTTTCTTCCTGACTCACCTCTGTGAGTCATTAGGCAATAAGGCAGTCTACTCACAGCCTTTTGTCTCCTTTCCTGGGTGTAGGCTGTGCTTTTGTCTTCAATTGTTCATTTTTCTTCTATCCTGGATGCCCTCAGAAGCTTCATGTGTGTTTGCTGGGATCTTTATGCCATAAAAATCTATGCTCTTCACCTGTAATGTTCTTCTATAATTTTTTTTTGTCTTTTCTTCTGGACCTTTCACATATGCATATTTTCATTCTTGAACCTGAGTCCCATGGTCTGAGAGATCCAGGAGTTTCCTCCTGTTCTGGTTCAATAGATCCAGTTGGATGCTGCTGTTCCTGTTTGTAGGTCCTGGCAGCAGTGAGGATGAACATATATTCTCAATACACAAACATGCAGTACAGCATACATGGGGGACTGTGCGGGTTAATACTG
Organism: Vidua macroura; assembly: GCF_024509145.1. Taxonomy (NCBI): domain Eukaryota; kingdom Metazoa; phylum Chordata; class Aves; order Passeriformes; family Viduidae; genus Vidua; species Vidua macroura. Next base: position 74,620,777 of record NC_071572.1, on the reverse strand, counting down.
ATGTAACTAGAGAGAGAAAAAAAGGGATTTTAAATCTAAACCAAATATGATTTTGTGTTTACAATATTTATTTGCCAGGGTAGGTAAGTCCTCCTTGATTTTTGGTATTTGTGTTTCATTTTAAGTGCTAGTTTAAAATTAGACCACTTCTTAAACATAGCAGTAATGTTTTTTAAAATGATACAGTAATGTGTTGAGCACCCAAAAAAAAAAAAAAAAAAAAAGCAGAGATTAACATTAGGAAGAGAAAATAAAATCATGTTTATGTGATGGGCAATTACAATTCCTGAGAAAGCCCATGGGAGCATTGCAGAGAGTTTCCCAAAATCGGCCAAAAGGCCCCAGTAAACTGCTGGGCACTGCCAGGGAGGGTACTGAGCATGTGGCAAAGCAAGCTTTTGCCACTACATGGACTCTTAGTGCACCCATGTTCTGAGTGCACTGTGGGAAGTTCTGGTCTCTGCAACACAGCAAGAGTGTAGTGGGATGAGGAAAAGTACAGGGAATGGCAACTCAGTGATTAAATGAATAGAACAGCTATTCTGAGAGAGCTATTTTTAAAAGGTTGTATCTCTTGAATGAGGAGGCAAAGGCTGGAGTGGAATATGACAGACCTTGTTATTCTTCAAATCCCTGGCAGTAGAACCAAGGGGCTTTTAATAAGACTGATAGGAAGTAAGCCTAAAAGAGATGAGAAAGACCTTTTTCTTTTAATAGCAGATAAAATCTTCAACTGCCATTGTCTCTGCTGCTGTGCTTTGCATTTGAAGGACAAACCTAATAAAAATGTAGACTGTTTTTCAAACAAGAGTTCTAAACAGGCAAGATAAACAAAAAGGTAAAGGGGAAGGGAAGGATGAACTGACTTCTCACTGGGCTTAGCATGGCATGGTGTCAGAATCCATCTTTGTGGAAGAAGAGGAGAATCAGCGTCTCAGGAGATCAGTTCACACTGTGCACTGTATTTTTTTAAGGAGAAAGAACCATTATGACAAACTGCATGGACAGCAGTAATGAAATAAAAACAATTCACATTGCAGCTACATGAATGGGCAGAAATTAAACCCTTGTAAGTGTGTTGATTCTGGATCTATCATCTGAACCTAGTGAACTCACGTTACATTTCATTTGCTTTCATCTCTATCTGTTTATTCCACAGTGTTACTGAAAGGAGAGACTAAATTATCCAATATGGCTGAAATTATAAAATTATGTGTTAAGTAAAACTTGAAGGGGTAATCTAAGGGAATAGAAAAACATGTTGCATTTTTCACATAAAAATGATATATCCTTATTGATTCAGTTCTTTTTTCTCCTGAATATATGTGGGGAATATTAGCCAGCTAATGTATTGGATTTTTTTTTCTTCTGCTTGTTAGTTATTTTACTTATAATTGTTAGACTTTTGATTATGAGGGGATATTATTTTCCCCTTTTGTTTAATTTGATCCAAGATAAGAATGGAAATCCATGAATGAAATGCTTGCAGGGTATTCAGCCTGCAGAAATGGCATATGCTTATGTGCCAGAGCAACTGAAATGATTCCTACATTCAGTAGTGCTTTCAGGATGTAGTCTTCATAGTGCTACCATATCCTTTGCTTCCAAACACATTAGAGGAATAAAAATACCAAAACAGCAAGCTAAAATACAGGACCAAAGTTATTCTCCCTGTCACACAGAAGCCCAGGAAATCTTTATGATTCCCATGGAAACACTGACTGCTGTGCAGTGTGTTCTGCCTCTGCAAAGTTACAGGGCTTTTCAGTAGTCAGTCTAGCGCTGGTCAAAGTGACATTTTTCTGCATGAATACAGTAGGTGTATGGTCCTAGCATCTCTGCCATGCCTTTCTAAGTAGTTGTTTTTCTCTATGAATTTGTGTAATTTGATTCCATTGATGAGTGCTAATTTAATAAATTAGCATTTTCTTAGTTTCAAGAAAATAATTTGAGATCAGAACATGACACATCTTTACAGTATAAGGGGAGTAAGGCAGCAGAAAGGGCTTCTGGATTTTCTGGCACTCTCCATTTGAAATGTTGCAGTCACATGGCAGAGGCCCTTTTGGGGCCTGGTTTTCTCACCTAGTCAGAGTTTACAAAAGTCTAAGTGACAGCCATTGTTTTCCTCCAATTCTTGCAGCTTGACAGTTGTTTGTTGCTTCTGTAAATCCTGGGAAAATGTCTCACATTTTTTTACCTGTGACTAAAAAAGCAAGCTGGCAGTGTCAGGTGTTCTGCTGTTGAAAGGGGGAAAGACAGACTTGTTTCTAGTTTTACTTACTCTGCTTAGATTAGGTAAAGTTTTTGAATTTTCTTTAAAATTGGCTTTGTTTTAAATTAGAAGAGAACTGGGCCTTCAGTAAGGGAAAACATAGAATATGTATAGCATTGGGCTTAAAAAAAAAAGTAGATGCAAATAAATTTTGGGTTTTTTCCTTCTGCATGTTCCTTGTCTTGCTCTTGCTGATGTGAATGCCCTTGAAAATTCTGTACTTTATTTGTGACAGTTGCATTATGCAGAGTGCTCAAGGAACAGCTATGGCAGGAAGAATATGGGGCAATATATACAGTACTGTCAGATAAAGGTCCTAATAATCTCTATCAAAAATTATTCTAGGATGTCCCCTGAGTTTGATACAAAGATATTTTTGCTTTTCAGTGTCTGGTTTAATGAGCATAGAATAGAATAGTAGCAGAACAAAGCAGATATCTTGTTTCCTGTCAACAGTTTTATTTTTTTCTGTCCAAGCTAAAGCATTTGCTCCATGCAATTCTTCATGGATCAAACTGCAGTGATATTAGTTGCAATTTTCCACTGGGAAAAAGTGAACTTTGTAGGTTCTTCTTTTTTCTTCCTACAGTCACATACACTTGTGCACAGCATAATTCTTTCTGTTCCTTGTCTGGGCTTTTTCACATTTGTTCCAGCAAAGCAGTTAGAGAGGCAGTAAGGCTGCTTTCAAGAAGGTATTTCAAGAATTCTCTTCTAGGTAATGTGTCTTAGATAGAAGTACCTCCTTCAGTACCCTTGAATGGCCAACAGTGCAGTTCCAGAGTAAAAAAAGGAAGTTGCCATGAAAATAGTTTTAACTGTCAAATTTAGGTTGTTGGTGTTTTCATTAGGAAACTCTCTTCCTCTTACCTAAGATCTAGTAGTCATTAAAATTGCATAATGAACAGCTGCTTTATATGGAAACATCAGCTTTATATTAGCTTTTGAGCTATTGAAGCTTTACTTCCATGGGAAAAAGAAAAAAAAAAAAAGGTAATCTGTGAGTTTTGCTGCACAAAATTTTCTTTTTCCTTGAAGCCAGAACATTCTTTGGAGTCTTACGTTAAGGCAGAGATGTGGAGCTTAGCTGGTAATGTGGGCCATGACTTGAAGTAATGCTGCAAAGACCCACTCAGTGTATTTTTATCTCTTACTAGGAAAATTGCTGCTTATGATGAAGAAATTCAACATCTCTATGAGGAAATGGAACAGCAAATCAAAAAGGAGAAAGAGCAGTTTCTCTTGAAAGTGAGTGTCTCTGTTATAGTGGCCATGGATTCTGCTCCCTCTTTCAGTGGTTTTAAACTCATTCTGGGTGTGAAATTAAAGCCCACAAAATGTTTTTTCTTCCTGTGTTGTGAAACACATCTTTTACCTCACAGCTACTTTTGTGCTGCAGCTTCAAACTTTTAGTGTCTGCAGCTTCAAGCTAAGTGACTTGTTGGATGAAGGAGCTGTGATGTCCTGTGCTCAATGGCTGGCATACAGCACAGCAGGCATTCTTTTGAAAGTCACTTGAACTACAGACATTGTATTATTGGTGCTACTCTATGTCCAGCTTCTGGTTACAATGAGGAAAAACACTCTGTGAGGTTGTTCAGAGCAGCACCAATTCTGTTGAATCCTGCAGTGTCTGATTTTTGAAAGGGGATAACAACAAGAGATGAATCAAGTGATGGAACAACCACAAGTTATTTACAAAATAAACACAGGGCAGAATCTTTGGTCACTGCCATGGTGCTTCCAAAACACCTGAAGATGAATTCCCTTTTCTTGGGAAGGTGTCTTTAAATCTCCTCTATTGTGTCTGTAGTCTTTTCTTTGGATTTTTCTTTCCTGCTTTTTCTTGTAAAACTAGGTAACCAACAAGGACTTCCATCATGCACCAGGAAAGAGTCATCTTAGAATCATATAGGTGGCAAGGTGACACCTTACTTCCTAGCTAGATCAGGATGCTCAGGAGCTTGGCTAATTACGTTTTGAGTATTAAAATACTGGAGGTTACAGAGCTGCTCTGGGTGGCCTGGGACAGTCAATCATGAGCTACTGGCTCATCCCTTTTTGTTGTCTTGGCATCAGTCATATAAATGAAACAAATACAAGGTTTCAGCAATACGGGATAGAAATAGTTGCCAAAATAGTGGTTATCGCCTCCATTCTCAATCAAGTATTTATAAATCTATCTAGACAATATAATCAAATGTATCTCAAGCTTCCTTTTGTGATGCAACTATATCAAGTATTTTTTGTTTCCTGGCAACCAAAATAAAATAAAAGAAAAAGAAAAAAGTACCTTTATCAGTTGTCTAAGGAATCGTTCCTTTTTACTTGCCTTACTGGGTAGTGAACCTGACTCAAATTTTCAAGTTTTTTTCCATTCCAAGCCGAGAGCAGTTTTTAGTGGTGGATGAGATTAAACCTTTAAATAAGGTTTGTATGCCAGCTGAAGGATAAAAAGTATTTGCAACTTTGCCTGACAGCACTTTTGTGGAACAAATAGTTTATGTGCTCTTAATAGTCCACAACTGAAGTGGTACTGAAAACCCCCAAACAACAAAGGCTTTTTCATAAGCACTGATTGTTGGATCTCCTAATTAGTTGTATATTTGAGGTTAAGCCATTTCTTTCAGGCTTTTTCATGAAAGCTTCCCACTCAAGCTATTTACAGTTTAGTCAGCAGTCACACTAAGGGCTGCCAGACACTCATGAAGTATTGTTTCTTTGCATGACTAATTTGAGATCTGGGAAGATCTGACTGTGAAATTCTTTCTCTAATGTGAAGTCTTACAAAGACTTTACAGCCTGGAGAGATGCATTGATGCCATATAAAGGGCAAATTATTGTGGCTTGAATGAAGAGCAACTCTTGAAGAATACATTTAAAGAAATTGTAAGATGCAAATAAGTACAAATTGTAGCTATTTACAATACTTAATACCCTGCTGACTGAATCTTACACAAAAGGGGCAGTTAGTCTGTTTTTTCACTTGCATATATATTCTTCCCCAGAAAGAGCCAGTTATCATGCATTTCATTACCCCATTACATGTACTGCTTAAGGGAAAACACTGGGAAGAGCCACTGCTGTCTTGAGGGGATTTTTATTTTTGTTTAGAGGCATTTTCCTGGGGACCTTAGGGAGTAGAAGCCTGTTTTTGGAGAAACAGGACAGATTCTCAGCTGATACAAACTGCTGGAACCTGATTTTACTCAGGAGAGGGCTGACAATTTTTCTCAGCTGAGGAGTGTCAGGAGTAATCCTAAATGTGACTAGGAGTTCCCAATGATTACAGGATACTTAGATAGTGGATAGGTTAATATAATTTCTAAGTGAAAGGCAGAGCTTGAAGCCTGCAAGAAGCAAGAAGTTGCTTATTTATATCAGTGGAACATCTGTGAAAAATTGTCGTTAGTGACGGATTTGAAGCGTGGCAGTTGCTGTTTCTTTCACATCAGCCTGAGTTGCTGTGGCTGGAAACGAGAGGCTGTGTTCTGGCTGCATTGATCTAGACTGGGTCAGCTCCTCAGCCTCCTGCCTGGGATGTCTGCCTCCATTTTCTCGACTCAATATCTACTCAAATGCAATCATCATATTCTGTAGCAACCACAGCCATGGAAGCTGCTGGACTACAGCAATTTAGAGATTAATGAGTGATACCATCCCTAAACTGAATACTACCCATGTCTTATTATATTCACTGTGGGAAGCTTCATCACTGATTCATTATTTCTCCTCCTGCAATGCAATTGTGCTGTTCTGTTAATCCATTTCCTCTTGGAATTTTGCAGGACACAGAGAGGTTTCACTCCTACAATCAAGAGCTGGAGTGCAAGCTGCTGTCAAAAGAACAAGAACTGGAACAGCTGGTTCAAAAACAGAAAAGGGTACTAACTGATATCCTTCAGAGTTAAAAAACAGATACCTCTTATTTGCTCATATGATTTCCTTTAGGTACTATTTTAGGTTCCAAAACTGCAAGTTGGTGTGATGTGGTTCTGCTAAATTGTGACCCTCTGTTGTTTTTGTGTCATGTGCTTAGGAAAAATGTTAACCTCTATTTCTAAAGTAGTTTTCCTTTTATGTGGTAAAATGGAGAATAAAATAATGCTTTGCATATTCTCCCCAGGTACTAGGTTAATTTTTATGAAAATGTAGCATTATGAAAATGTAGCACTACCTTCAGTCTTCTAGGAACTGGCTTAACACACGGATAGCTTAAGAGCAGAGAACAATGATTTGGCTCTTCTAGTACACACGTCTGTTCAAAGCCTGTACCAGCCACTCATTTACTTGTTTTGGACTGATTCAGCACTATGAACTCAAAATGCTCCCTTCTGTACAACTTGCTCCTGATATATCTCTGTGATAACAGTTCTATAGCAGTGCATGTTTCCCTTGCATTGGTAACAGCTTGTCAAGTTCCCATAATAAAACCTGAGGTGTTTTGTTTCTAAAATGCATGGCCTGCTTAAGGGAGCAGAGAACTTGCTGTTAAGTGGCTCCAAGGTCATTGCAGGAAAGACTAGCAGTAAGGAAAGGAGGTTGCATTGGAATTTAAAGGGCTGAAATAGAATGCTGTAAACACAGTTCTCTCTGTAGCATATGAATATGTGGACCAAAAGAAGAAAGTTTTTCACAATGAGAACCATCAACTGTTGCAATAAACTTCCTGGGGAAGTGGTGGATTCCCCAACACTGGACACTAAAGTTTTAGCTGGGCAGGATGCTGGGTCATCTTGGCTAAACTGTGTTTTTGCCAAAAAAGGTTGGTTTTTGTTGGTTTTTTTAAACTGTGGTTTTGCCAAAAAACAGATGAGCCTTGAGTTACCCTTCCAACCTGGTACTCTGTTATTCTGTGAAGTTTAGCTGATAAGAGTACAGGACTGAACTAAATGGCTATTCCACAGTTGAAATCAACTGCCTGATGTTAATTACCTTTGTCCAATACCACTGTGAATCAGAATATATGTGGTTTTACGCAGGCTCTTTACCACATTGCAGCACTACAGTGGAATAATCTATACTTTGAAGATACCTGTGGGGGCACATAGATCAGGCATTTTTAGTCTGAAACTAACTGCGAAAGTATAACAGATTACTTATTCTATTTTTTAAATAATTATATGTAATGATTTATTTTGTTTTTGCTTTGAATCTCTGTTTAAAACTTGGTTGTTAGCCAGTAATTCTGTAAAAAATTCTTATGTTTTTTTCAAGTATGTGTTTTCTAAATTTGGTATAAAACCCACAGAAGCTATTCAAAGGCTTTCACTCAATTTTAAGCCTGGTATAATCAATCAATATAGGCAACAATACCAGGAAGTCTTATCTTATGATTGTTGTCTACATTGCCATTGTCTACTATTGCCTATCTTGGGGAACATAAAACAATGTCTGTGCTATTTTTATTAGTATTTGTTTTATATTTTCCATTTCTATTCACTGCATTGCTTATTATTAATAATATTGCTATGGGTTTTGTTTGTGTGTGGTGTTTTTTTTGTTTCTTTTTTTTTGTTTGGTTTTTTTTTTTTTTTTTTTTTTTTTTTTTGTTTGGGTTTTTTTGGTAATTTCTAGTATTTTTCATTTCCCCTCTCCATTATTATGAATTTGCATGAATCACAACAATGTTACTTTTGAAAGACAGGCTCTTCATGCACCATAAAGATTAAACTATCCCATGTTGTTTTTGTGGAAAAGAATGGAATTCACTATATCTAATAATGAGATGAGTGACAATTTCATTCAGATGACTGATGACAAGTGAAATTTTTGTCATTCAACCAGCTGATTGGCCCATTGTTAATCTGATATGTAGTATTTCATGTTTGTTTTTTTTTTCTAGTATACCAATCTAACCTATTTATTTGAGTGCTTTACTCAGTGTAACTAGAGGCATTGTTTTCTACATATATTTTTCTGATTTCTAATGATCTTCTCTGAAAGTGACTCTCATCTTTACTCATATGTGTTTTTATAATACTATGTCCCCTCTCATTTTCTGGTATTGCTTTTCATTCACTGAGAATGAAAATGTGTGGTGTCTAATGTTTGCCTCATCCAGAGATCTCTTTCACTTTTGCCTCCTCCTCTGGCATGGAAATGTACTTTGATAAATCTCTTCTTGCAGACAGTAAAGGTAGCTTGATTTAATTATGACTTCTATGCTTGGTTGTATGAGAGAACCTCTTGGCCCACAAGGGAGCAACACAAATGCTTTTTTCCAAACTTCGTTAATAAGTCTTTCTTAATTTTTTTTTTAATTTAAAATAAAATGTAATTGTTTTTGTGTTGGAAATCATTAACAAAAATATGAAAGGGAGCTTTCAAACCAGATGAGCTTTACGTTGTTTCCTCTGACATAGCCAGAGGGATTCTCCCTTATGAGGGTTGTCTGACTGGCATTGCTTCTCAAGGGAACAGTGTGAGTTGGAACATCTCAGGAGGAGGCACTGGGGCCAGAGGATATTCAGCATAACCTCTAGGACACAGACTCTTGTGTGAGAGAAGAAAGTAGGTGTGGACCAGGTGAAATGCAGGGGAGTTACTGGACTTCTCACATAAAATGCTGGGTTCTGTGCTGATGGCAGCTGCTGAAGAGCATGACCTTGGAGTTAGGAATGAGATGCAGAAAAACATGGATCAGTAGTACTCAAGTGCTTATAACTGCCTTATGGCACTGTATAAATTTTGCATCTTTCACGTGCTACTGAAATAAATAGGGAGAAAAAGATATAAAAACTACAGAAAGGATGCTGAGCTAAGAACGTGGGATTGCATGGAGAGTGCTCAATGTGTGTGTCTTTTGGGGACACCAGTAAATGTCTTCAATAAGAGCTCATTTGCATTTGATAATCCCAGTTCTTTATTCAATTTAAACTTGATTTTCCTCTCATCTTTGTCAAAAAAAAGAGAATATGCACCATCAACTACTGTGTCTGTGCTTGACCTGTGGAATGGGTTAATTCTCTCTGCTACTTAGGTTTTCTTAAACATGTCTATGGGCTATGAGTCTTTTCCCCAGCAGTTTCCATCTACCAGATGAACATAGGAGCCAATTTTTCAGCTCTAATAAGCAGCTAGAAGCTATAGGATCTATGCCATTCTATTACCAGCTGAGCATTCACCTAATGAGTTATTTCTCTGTTTTGGGAGTTGTTTAGATGAATGCTTTAAAGGTAGTGTTTGGCATTTCTCAAAGGATTGTATGGGTAAAGTGGAAGAAGGGAGCTTTGTATTGCTGTGAAACAATCCTTTCTCCTCTTGTTGTGTTCTGGATATTAGACATTATATTATCGTTTTTCTGATTATTATTTCTATATATTTATTATAATATATTATAATTATAATTAGTATCATTATTATTTATTATAATATTATTATATTATTATTTATACATTATATTATAGTTTTAAGAGTGAACACCAGAGTGAGTGAGCAGGATTTATAGCAACTATTTCTAACATCAGTATAGATGATTCGGGGAGCTGATGTTGGCTACCATTGCAGTTAATTTCCAGAACAGTCTCTGTGTAAGTGTTGAGATGGCCATACTGTTCTCTGAGTGGGGTTTTTGTCTGCAGCTTTTTGTTCCTTAGATTTTTGAAAGTTCATCTTTGTGTGGTCACTTTTTGCTTCTCTCAAAGTCCCTCCTCTGGATGAGTCTTGTCTTAAGTACCTGAAGCAGCTGATCTACTTAGAGTGGGTAACTTTGTTCTGTGGAGGAGTAAAAGCAATATTCAGGAACTGATGTAATCTACCCATGTAAGCCAACCTTGTTCAGCAGTAATCTAATGCCCAGACAGTGTTCCATGTGAAATGTGAGCCTGCTGAGACTACAGTTCAGCAAATACACTAAGCTGCTGCTGCTGTTGCTGCTAAGTGCTCCCACTCTACATGTGTTCCTTACTCTCACAGTCCAGGCTAGAAAGTATTTTCTGCATTTTTTTTTAACCCGTGCCTCGTTCAAAACCAAGACTACAACAACAGCAGTGTTCTAGGGTAGGAACTGTTTGGAAGAGCTGGGTGAAGACAGATTTTGGTTGGGTGAGTTCTGCTTGTTGGAATGGGAAAAATGGGAGTTCTAACATTGTTGTGTCTCAGATCTGGAAGATTGAAATGGTATCATTGTAATGCTCCAAGTATGTTTTACATCCCTTGAAATAAATATAGGAAAAAAAACCCAAAATAAAACTTTTGTATTTTAAGGTCAGCAATGCTTTCCCTAATACGAAGTTCTGCTCTGCTGTCTAAATTTGCTCAGTTAGCCAGGGAGAAGCAGGTAGAACTTCTTTATGTACCAGAAACCACTATCATTTGCTGTTGCTTGTTTTACAGGGAAGTTGTATCTTTCCTTTGATGTACATTGGAGAGCAAATATAAAACTGAATAAAGAGGCTCTAATTCACACTTCTTGTCAGATCTGTCTGAGGTGGCAAAAAGGTCACTGCTTGTTCATATTGCTGGGGATGGGAAGGTTTATTAACTATCAGATTTAAATCTAACAGGTTTTAGGTAGATCTCTGAATTACTCTGTGTAGGCCTGGTCTTTGTGGAAAATGGTCTAAAATAGCAGTTGTGAATATCAGCTTAATGCTGCTAATCTGCTCTGTAGCACCTTTTTTATGGTTTGTAGTGGTGTGTTCTTGAATTGGATAAAATTCAGTCATAGAATGGAATGGCTTTGTTTTTGTGTAACATAATTATGTCTGTATAAAGAGCAGTGGAAAAGCACCATATGTGTTTAATTCATTTTTTGGCTTTGATAGCAATAGCTCCCTATTCAGCTAACCTCTAAGACCCAAACTGAAAGCCTCAAAAGCAAGATGCCTCAGTCAGGTGTAATGCTTTCTGTTCTCTTTTCTTCCACCCCAGTTAGAGCATCAGTGTACACAACTCCTCAGTGGCAAAGAAGAAACCAAAGTAGAGAACACCAAGTTGAAGCTGACTAACCAGGAGCTGCTGAGAGACCTGGAGAGAACATCCCATGAACTAAGCCTGGCTCAACAACAGCTACAGGTGCTTCAGGAGGAGGCATCAAGGCTCCATGAGGAGAAGGAAATGTAAGTGTCCAGCTGCAGCAATTCTCGTGCATTTGCTTGGTGTACCAGTGAGCCCCCTCAGGGTACCCAGTGCTGTGATTTAAGACTGTGTCAAAAGCAGAAACCACCTGCAAAGCCGAGTGCAGTTCTAGCTGCTTTCCCCCAGGTAATTCAGCATGTTTTCTCTAGCATGTCTGGCTTCTATGGAATCTTTTGCTATGTGTTCAAAATGTCAGTGTTCTTCCCACTGCCATTGGTTGATGGTATTTGGAACTAAAAATCCATGTAGTGTCTCAGTTTTGAGATAGCAATTGAATTCTTTATGGAAATGCCTTACAGTTGTGGCACATGATGCTTCATCCTCCTCAAAGCTGAGTCTATCTGAAACTTGCTTCTCAGAATGCACCCTTGACTGAGATACCGAGGATCTTCTTTTTTTCCTTCATCAAAAGTAAGCCTAGTAAGGCCAGCAAGATAAAATTTAGCTTATCCTAATTCCCACAAGGCCTTATGGCAATTCAGAGCTATAATTTTGGTGTTTCCAGTTCAAATGTTGAAGGTTTCAGATTCTGACTCCAAAAAAGAAAAAAAAAATCAAGAAGAAATATTTATGGTTCATATTTTGAGGGATAAAATTGACTTGTGACAGTTCAAGCTACCTGTCTTGCTCCAGCCTTCTGCACAAAGTATAAGAATCACTGCCCTGAGGCTGTAATTGGCAGAAATGTTCACTCAAATCCATTTTAAAGAAAATGCTCGGGGATCTGTAGAAGTCTCTCATTGCCAGTAGAGAGCACATGAATGACAGATAGACCTAGCCATTGCAGCAATGAACTATATAATTCAGAGCTGTTGTTGTTTGACATATTTCAGGATAGAGCAGAACATTAGTTCAAATGTCACATTCTTTTTCTCTTAAGCTTTGTGCCAAGTTCTATTAAGTTATCACTTCTTTAGTTTTTCTTGAGGGTAAACATAATGAGCTTTGTTGATAACTCAGTGTTAAAGAATGGCCACTGTGATTAGAATTTTTAGGTTTCCATGTTTGATGTGTGTTTTGGAAGTAGACAGTAGAAATACTTCTCCTCAAGGTGGTTTGTTTCCTCTTTGAGGCCTCTCTTTTCAGATCCAGAGCAAAGACTATGGAATGATCTGATTTAAAAGCTACAAAGGAAATCTGCCCAGTCATCAGACTGCTGAATAATACTACTGCATTTACAAAGCACTTTGGATTCAATAGTGGTTTATGGAGTTAGGGCTCAGCCCTACTCAACTGCACCTGCAGTGTTGCTTTAAACATCTGTATCAGTCTGGTAAGACCTGAGCTACTGAAGCAGGTGTAATGTTCAGACAGTGCACAGGAAGAACTTGAGGCTTCACTGAAAGGTGAAAAAAAACATTAAAGGCCAGACACCAAATAGTGTTAAATCAAATTAAATGGTGTTAAAATGGCTGCATAAGTGTCAGGAATTGGAAAGAAATTGTAGGGATTGTAGATGTGAGAGCCTGACATATGGTTCCTACAGCAGGATAAGCTCTAATTTTGGATAAAATGTCACCTGTTTTTTAGTGGCCATAAGTGAGAAGTATTTTAGCAGTGTATCTGTTCTGAATGCTCCAAGTGCCAGTATCAACATATATTAAACTCTCTAGATGAAGAAATTAAAAAGCAATATTTTTTGAAAAAAGAACCTCTGCTCCTTCCTCTGCTAACTCGTACTGCTGTGCTATTGTGGGCCTTATACTGAATAATCTTCTAAAATATTAACCGTTCATGCAGAATAGAATCTACAATTTTGAAGACACTGAGGTCTCAAATGTAGATACCCCTAGAGGGAAGCATTTTAGCAGTGTTCTTACCATGGATAGAATAAATTTTTTTTTCTCTCTCTCTCTTTTTTTTTTTTTCAGGGAGGTGTACCGGGTGACAGAAACCTTACAGAGAGAGAAGTCAGGACTATTGAAGCAGCTGGATTTTTTAAGGTAATGTTGATCTTCCAAAAACTTCTTCTATAATTCTAAAGAGGTCCATTAAAGGATGAAATATGTTGGGATATGTAGTGAGTGTAGGTATCAAGGTGTTCACAGTGGGGTGCCACAGGGCAGCCTCTGTGCCAGAGAGAAGCCAGGGCTTCTGGGAAAGCCAGTGCTTCTGGGAAAGCCTCAGTAAGAAAGGGTGGAAAACAGTGCAGCAGCTGGCAGAGAAGAGAGAAAAAAATGGGTGAAAAGCCCTTTAGACACTAAGGTCACTGAAGAAGGAGGGGTAGGAGGTGCTTCAGGCTCCACTGGAGCAGAGTCCCTTGTAGTCTGTGCAGAGTCAATACAAGAGCAGGAATTTGGTGCATGGAGAGGAGCCCATGCAGGGGCAGGTTTTCTGGCAGGAATTATGGCCCATGGAGGACCCATGCTGGAGCAGTCCATTCCTGAAGGATTATTCCCCATGTTAAAAAGGATCTGTGCTGGAGTTTGTGAAGGACTGTAACCTGTGTGAGGGAACTCACACTGGAGCAAGAAAACTGTGAGGAGGAAGGAGCTGCAGAAAGAAGCTGTTCTGGAGTGACCACAAGCCCCACTATTCCCCATCTCCTTGTGCCACTCAGGATTGGTTAAGGAGGTAGAAGAGCTGAGGGTATAGGAATGAAGTTGAGCCTGAGAAGAAAGGGGATTGTGGAGAAGGTGATTTTAGTTTTGTCTCAATTTCTCATCATCCTACAATTGAGTGTTTCATCTGTAGTGGGTAGCTGGTAAGTAACCTTCTTGTCTTTATCTTGGCCCATAAGCTTTTCCATGTTATTATCTTCCCTTGTTGTGTTGAGGAAGGAGAGTGAGAGAGTGGCTGGGTGTACATTTGGCAGCCAGTCAAAGTCAACTGCCACAGGATAATGACACAAAAATAGTAAAAATGGTTACAGTGGTTGGTTCTTGCATAGAGTAGAGGGTGGCACACAAAGCAAAGATATGCTTTGTTTACACAATTCAGTACTGTATGACAATCTCCTTTCCAAAAGTCAAATGTAAAACAGAGCAGCACTGAACAGCTCTAAGCTGATTCTGAGGTAGAAGCCTGGCTGCAGGAGCTTGCTGAAAGGCTCTGTTGCTTCTCAAGTGCTGGGAGTTGAGGCAAAATGAAGATTATTTCCCCAAAATATTTGTAAAATTATTCCAAAATGTACTTAGCTAACATTCCTTTATTGATAGATTTCAAGGTTTGGAGCTGTGTTCAGACACCTATAGCCCTCTTTTAAAGGTGAAGCAGTGCTGGGTTTTGTTTGCTCAGTGGTCAGTCAGTGTGGGCTGTAGGTTACACCTGCATCTAGACCTTCATTGGCTGCATTTCCTTCAGAAGGCCTCATTTTAAAGTTGCCTAAAAATTTCACAGGCTTGAGGAAAGGCTCTTTGCAGCATGTGTTTTCCATAGGCCACTCTGTGATCTTGCCTGCTGCAAATTTTGGGGACATAGATAGAAACATCTGGCAACAGAAGCTTTTTTCCATTCACCCTGGCTGCAGAGTCTCTCCAGTGGCCAGGCCAGCAACAGATGGAGACAATAGATGATGTACTAAGCAGGTGTGATGTCAGACCTGATCAGAGCTTGCTGATTGCCTGGAGTATCTGTTTCTTGACACTTTCATTGTTTCTGCACAAAGGATGGAAGATGAATGTTTTCCTAGGGTGACTTTTCTGTGGAAGCCACAATTGCAGCCCTCAGAGGGGCAGAACTGGCCTGCTCAGCCGTCAACAGATGAACAAGAGATGGTGTTCATTGCACCCTCTCCACATTAAGAGGTCATCTTTACTATGAAAACCATTAAACATTCTAATTTACGGTATGTGAAGGCATATTGACCACAAGTGATTTCTATGTGTTAAGGCATTTGTTTAGATGAAATATAGGAAGATCCCATCTGGCTTTAATCAGCATAGTCGTGCTGGAGAATCAATAGCCCAGACAAGGAGCTGGCTGAAGTGAGAATATAAATAAAGGGTGATGAAAGGTTTGCACTGCCAACTGTCCAGTCTGTCTGTTAGTGTGGAGTAGAAAAATCAGCAGTTCTAAATACTTGGCTTCAGTGTTTCTTTTGTTTGTGTTTTCTTTGCAGAGAGAGGAACAAACATCTCAAGGATGAACGTGACATATTTTTGCAGGTAACCAATTATTATTTTCAAACCCAATGTCGAGCATATGAGAACAGCTTCAAAAGAAGGGGAACAGAAGGCTGTGCAGGAGGTGGATTTTCATGCCACTTAAATCTTACTCTGTTCTTAATTTTTATTGTCTTCTTTTCTCACTTGAAAATAAGATTGTTTTAATTTGCTAAACAATTTTAAGAGCTACATGTTGAGAACTATAAAGTGGGAGCTATCTGAAGAGAGATGAATGTATTTTAGAAGAAACAAAGGATGCAATCATGAAAGGATGAAATATTGTAAAAATTGAACAATTAAATTGTGTTAATTTACCCAGTCAAGAGTCGGTAATATCCCGACACATTTATACAACAGTACAATAACTGGTGTACCTGAATCAGTACCTGAGTACCTCAGTATCTGAGACTGGGGTGAGAGCAGATCCTATTAACTTTTTAAGCAGCAGCAAAGAATGGACGCCTAAGATGTTCTAGAAGTACCCTGGTGTAAAGAGACTAACACCACTTAGTTTATATTTGCTTGTGTTCTTAGTCCTACAAGAACCTACTTGTGTAAAAAAAAAAAAAAAAAAAAAAAAAAAATTACTTTTTTTTCATGACATTGTGCTGTTTTCTTTACAAAACAGATGAATTTTTGCAGGATCTGGAGTTCTCTGTTCTGATTGTTTATCAATTGGAATTCTGAAGCATTTATACCTCTAGGATTGTCTTCTACATTTGTTCTTTCATTTGCATTGCATTATTAAGTATTTGGAATGAGGGTAGTTAACCATAACAAACACCAGAAGCTAATCAGTAAGAAGTATTCTGTATTTCTGCAGAAATGCAAAACAGCTGTTCCAAAAGCCAGCTGGAAGCAAAGATCAGGGTCTATCATTGGGAAATACATAGAGGGCAAGATGCTGCCAAACAGGTAGGAACTTTTTTTCATGTGTTCCCTGTTTGAGTATGATGAGACTTAGAGAAAGAATATGTGGAATGCTTCCTTTCTGATGCTTTTTAACTTTTTAAAGAGTATATTTCTAAAGTGTCTGTCACTATAAGATTACTGTGCTCATTAAGAAATTTCAAAATGAAGAGCCAAATTTTAACATAAAACAAGTGTGCTGTCTGCAAAGGCAAGAGATTTCCCCACTGTGGAAGGCTGTAGGCTGGGAGACACAAAAACTTGCCCATGAGCCTCTGTTAATGTGGTACAATTTTGAGTCTCCACTTGGACTTTTTTTATCCATATTAAGCAAACCCATGCCCCTCCTATCTACTAAAGAGAGAATCAGATTGCACATAGAAAGGATCTCTCTTGTGGGGGGGTTCCTTTATTCCTCCAGAATAGGAGTGAAGGTGGGAAAGGAGAAAGTCACAGTAGAGAAGTTTACTTTAGCTCTTCTGTGAGGTTAGAATTGATGTTAATCTATTATTTTCCATTCTGGTTCAGGTTTCTCCTGTAAGTTACTAGCTTTCCCATGATGAGCTGACTTTTCAGCAGACACTGGAATGACTCTTCTCTGCCTGCTATGACTAGTCAAAAAAAAGGGCGATTAAATTCAGTTATTCAGATTAAATTCAGAATAAAATAGCAGGTCCATTATATTTTTGTAATGTACTTTCTTTTTTTCCCTGTCTAGCCATTCATTTGAAGAAGATGATATTTTCAGTAATTCAAAGAGAAGGAATTCTGCTGGACTGAATGGAGTTGTCTCTGAAGAGCCTGATACTGGAGTCACTGGAGGAATGCCTAAAACATCACATCTCCAAAGAATAATATCAATTGAAGAAGATCACCTACCCCAGCTTCTTGACAGGCTGGTCGATAAGCAGCTGAGCAGATGGACTGGAGAAGACGAAAATACTTTTGAGACAGAAATGAATAACAAAGCCAGAGAGCAATCAATGGAACACTCATCATCATCTTCTAGAGAGCAGCCTGTAGGGAAGGAAACACTGTCAAATGTAAGAGGACAAAGGAGATCTCGCCTTGAGTAGAGTGTGAAGTTCTGGGCCCTATGATTTAAGGAGAATGTGAAGTCCTTGGATGCATCCAGAGGAGGGCCACAAGGCTGGTGGGAGGGCTGGAAAGTGTGTCCTTTGAGGAGTGGCTGAGGGCTCTGGGTTCGTCCAGTTTGCAAAAACAAGCTGAGGGACAACGCCCTTACTCTGCAGCTTCCTGAGGAGGGGAAGGGGAGAGGGAGGTGCTGATCCCTTCTCCCTGGGATCCAGCAATAGGACGTGTGGGAATAGTTCAAAGCTGCCTCAGGGGAGGTGCATTAGGAAGCATTTCTTTAGTAAGAGGGTGGTCAGACACAGGAATGGACTTCCTAGGGAAGTGGTCCACGCCACAAGTCTGTCAGTGTTTAAGAGGCTTTTTGATAATGCTCTTCAAAACATGCTTTAACTTTTGGTCAGCCCTGAAGTGGTCAGGGAGTTGGACTAGGTCACTGTAGGTCCCATTGAACTGGAACTCTTCTGTTCTATTCTATTCTGAAAGACCTTGGGTACCGTGAAGTGGTGTCAAAGTTAACGCGTTATTCCTAGAATCTAAAATTATTTAGTTTTCTTTCTTTAAGTTGAAGCGTGACAAATTAAGCCATTTCATGAAGTGGAGGATGAAAATGTACTGCAAACAAGTGCTGAGGGTGCAAAGAAGGGAAACTCAACCTGAAGGAGTGGTAACTGCAGACAATGTGTGCGTAGATTTACATTTGAAGGAATGTTTAGGGAAAGTAAAGTTAAGTGTTGTAATAGTAATAGATGATACAATAAGACCCAGTGGAAGGCAGAAATAGTCTTAAAAAAGAAGCGTTTTTTTTTTTTAATTGGTTGTTTGTTTCTGGGTAAAAACCCCAGTTTTTTGTTTGGGTTTTTTTGTTTGTTTGTTTTGTTGTTTTGTTTGTGTTTTTTTTTTTTTTTTTTTTTTTTTTTTTTTTTTTTTTTTTTTTTGTTGTTTCTTTTTTTCCCACAAGGTGATATTTCTCATATTCTGGAACTTTTAAGTCAGCTATGGTAGCTGTTACATTATCTGAGAAATAATGAGAGGATTATCATTACTTTTTAATTATGATTGAAAATACTTTTATTTAGCAAATCAAAATCCTATATTTTTTCAGCTCTAGCTTGTATATGCATGTTAGCAATGAATTCACCATTCAGTAATAATCCTTAAAACAGTATGCTGGAAGGTACATTTCTTTGGAGTCTAAAGTTCTTTTTGCACTGCTATTACTTCAGAGCTTGTTTTCTAATTTTAGAATCATTGTTAAGGATTACTCATTTTTAGATTCTTGAAGCACATATTAAAAAGATTAAAGTATAGGAAAAATTGGTTTGCTTGGTCATAATTATATGGTTCTTTTAGAAGAAGCAAGCATATCTTAAAAATTATGATAGAATTATGCCATGGTTACATAATAATTTCTAAGTGGTACCTTTTAATAAAACATTGAGGGTACAGAAAAAGCTTCATATTTTGAAATTGTTTAATTCAGTGCATGCTTTTTGCTTGCTGTATGACTTATTTTGTGTCACATTTTCAAAGCATGGCATCACTGGACTTTAGGATGACAAAAGCCAAGTAGATCATCCTATCCAGCTAGGACAAGCCTGAAGGAATATATTAAATACCTGAAGGAACCCTAATGGAAATTAAAGCAGGATTTTCTGTTCAAAACTTATGCATAAGATTCACTTTCTATATGGAATATGAACCATTATGTTTATACCTGTAATCTCCCACATTTGTGTTAAATTGTACAAAAGCTGGGTGTGTTACTTTACCTGGATACTTTTTGTATAAAGGCTACTCAAAAGACACACCTAGGAAAGACTTTTTCAGACTGCATTGTAAACTAAAATAAATTTTCATCCTACTGCTATTCCATTTTCCCATCAGCCCTTTGTTGAAGCAGACTGTGGAGTAGCTTATCCCCTAGCATAGTGTTCACATGCAGATTTATAATCAAGTTTGATTATTAAGGTTATTTTCATGACTTGACTTGATATATCTTAGTGGAAAATGGCTTCTTATTTTGCGCTGAAGACCTCTGGGGTCTTGAGTCTTAGTGCTACTGGAGTGTGTATGACCACCAGGGACAAAGTATTTCAGGTCATGTAGTCCGTATATTTGGCTATGGTTCTCAGAAGCACTGTGATAATACTGCCAAGCTGATGATTGTATGTTAGCTTGTTTTATTTCCCAGAGCACACAGACTAATAAGCTGGAAATGGTTTTCATCAGGACTGAGAATGTGCTTTGTATAAATGCATGCGTGCTACTAGTAGCCTATAGTTGCCGTGGGGTTTAGAATTTTAATAGAACAGAAAAATAAGAAACCCCTCTATAATTGAGGTGGGCTATAAGCCCAGCTCATGAAAGAGATGTGTATTTTTTGTCCCCAAAATTTACAGCATGAATGATTTTTTTTTTTACATGAAGGGAGACAGCAGCTCAAGCCTTTGTTGTTTGGGTTTTTTTGCCCCATCAAGAGCAACACTCTATTTCTTCTTATTTCTCTAAGACTTCTGTATATTTGTAGAAAACACTTCCAAGTGCAGACTTCAATGTCTCATTCAAAGGACTGTCGGGCAGCGAATTCAGTTCTTATGTCTTCATGAAAACATGGATCCTGCACATCATATGACTGGCAGAGGGCCTTTCCCTCCTTTCCCTCCTTTCCCTCCTTTCCCTCCTTTCCCTCCTTTCCCTCCTTTCCCTCCTCACAACCCACACCTTAACAAGCTAATGTCAGGACCATCCATGATCTTGCTCTCCTTCTGCAGCATTGAAAGCAAATTTTCTATCTCCGTCTTCCTTCAACTTTACACAAAATAGAAGAGACCACCAAGGGCACCCCCTGCAAACCAGCTGGTGCTACAGAGTGCTTCCCTAAGCAACTCCTGATTTACATACAAAAGAATGATGACCTACTTGATAGAGGATATAAATACTCTCTCCAGCATCCACTTAGTTTAGCCTGCAGTAAACAGAACCTGGATAAGCAGAACAAATTGTTGTTCCTTCTGTTTAAAAAGCGAAATGACAGAAACATAGCTGAATGTTTACAGCCTGATTAACTGATGTAATTCTCTGTCTGTGTCTTTTCTCCATGCTTCTGCCTGTAATGTTAAACAGATGTAGAAATGAAGTAATTGGATGGAAATTCTTGGCTCTATGTTAGTAGCAGAAGAACCTGATGGCATAAGGCAAAAAATTATGACTTTGCTTCTGTTATCGAGATGAAGATGTGCTGCTTCCTCTGTGTCACTGGTATAGGATGAAGCTACTGAACAGAGCTGTGTGAAGCTTTATAAATTTTGATTTGTGGCCATGAACATAAACTGGTTTATTTTGTCAGTTTCATGTAAAGGTTCATATCAAGTATACTTCCAGAGATCAGTGCAAATCATTGCACTTCGGATGATCTGGAATGATGCATGGCAAACATCTGAAATGCTGAGTTATTTTAAGAAACAGAATATTGCTTCATGAGTAATGAAGAAAATGATAGGATAAAATCTATTATTTTCCCCATATCTGCCTTAAACTGGAGAGGCAACAGGATTTATGGAACAGTTGGAGGCTAATTTTTGCTCTTAATTGAAGGAGGAGAGAATAAACTCTGTCCCAGAGCGCTTATTCAAGATCGTTTTTGTCGGCAATTCAAGTGTTGGAAAGACTTCATTCTTAAGAAGATTTTGTGAAGATCGTTTCTTCCCAGGAACAGCTGCTACTGTTGGTAAGTTTAATAATATAACTATTATTATTTTTGTTCTGACAGTACTTAACAGTTTCTAAGGGATCAGGCCTTGTATTATAAAACAGAAACATACAGATGTTGTAAAAGTAGGACATGCAAAGTAAGTTCTCCTAAACTGGAAAGCATATAATTGATGGAGAGGTTTCAGAGTAGATTTTGTACTGAAATCCTGGCCAGCACTGAGATAAATCAGAAAAAATCTACTGGTTTCTGTGAAGCTAGAATTTCCTTGTAGATCTCACAGTTCTGAAACAGATATCCTGTACTCTGGACTGCACTGTACTAATGATCCCACCTTCATATCTCATTGCTATCCCTCTAAGTAATCTGATTTTGTTTTAGAGAGAAAGTAGAATCACCTATTTGAAGATTTATACTAATCATTATTACTAAGCATTTATACTAATCATATATTTATGATTTATACTAATCATATATTACTAAGCATTATACTAATCATCAAAAAATATTTCAGACCAGTGTTTCCAAAGCCAAAATTTTCAAAGCCTACCTTCCTACCTTGCCTGAAGTTGTAGACCAAGCTTTCAAAAGTCAGATACAAAATTGTTACAAGAACTCAAGTATAGGTTATTGCAATGCAGCTGGGTTAAATGACCAGATTCTTTTTGCTTAGCCTATATTGAGACCTTACTTATTCTGCAGGATATATGAAATTAAACATACCAACTTCAAGGTAAGCTTAGTAATGTCCTAGTTTTTTACTGACTGTATCTTCATTAACTGGAATGGGAGCTTGGGCACCTATCTGCAGTTGTCTGTTCATGTCTCCTATAAACTTAAAGGTTGTGTCCTGTCCATGTTGTCCTGTAATTGGCTGATACACTTCTCTACACTCTGAGGTCTTACACAGTATGTGCAGTTTTCCAGAGGAAAGACACACGGATAAGGCTGTACTTTTTCCTCTTTTGGCTGGTCATCCAGGGTTCTTGCAAAGAAAATGGCAAGAAGACATTTGTTATAGCTTTGATTTAGTGTTCACATCAATGAGTTTCACAGGTGTGGGCTATGGCTGGCAAGGTACAGACAATGGAAAAGTCAAGTGAACAATATGGAGAGGAGTGTTCTCAATGAATTTCTACAGTGTGGAAACCCAGGGCACCAGGAATATTTTTCTGTCTGCTCTGGGGTGTCCTGACCCGCAGGTCAGCACTGACTTTGACCCTCATTCATGGAGAAAACTTCCAAAGCCTCAGGGTAAACTAGAAACCACAAAAGTGTGAAATAGATGGTAGAGATTGTAAAGAGTAGTGTAGTATGTCACATGGGTGAGAAATTTAGGTTTTAGGATTTTTAGTATGTTATAGATGGGTTCAAGATGGAGGATATAGGGTGTTGTCTTAAGTTCCCTTCTTCTTTCTTCTTCTTCCTCTTTCTTCTTGGGTTCAGGTGGTATCTTGTAATTGGGTAGAAAAATCCACATTGCAGGTCTTTAGGGGTCAGTTACTGGGTTAGAAAGGAAAATAATTTAGGTGTCACTCCTTAATTGGGTAGCTTAGTTTTTGATTAGACTTAAAAGGCCTTGTAACAAGAGATTGTTGCCATTGTTGTGCTGTTTTTCCTGCACGCAGAGTCTGGTGCAGACAAGCGTGCTGAAGTTTTGATAAGATAACAATAAACAGAAGCTGAAGACCGAAAAAGTCCAATGCATCTCTTGTTCCTGACACAGAACTGCTCCAGGAGGGTCTCCCCTGCCAGGGGAGCCCCCAGGGAATTGCCCAACTTGGCAATTTGGGGCCCACAAACTCACACTGCAGATTAGTTCAAACTTCTTTCCTTGAGATACAAGCAATAGATATATCCTCCATACAGGTTTTTAATTGCCTATTGAAGGAATGCAGGCATAGATGCTTCTCCATTAATGACACTGGGAAAAATCCCATTTTTTTAAACATGGCCCCAAAGATACTGTTGCTGACCTACTGAGATCCCTTCTAACCTGAATTATTCAATGATTCTATGATTTTATGATACAGTTCAATGTGATACAAAAAAAATGTAGGTTGTCATTAGGAGGAGGTAGTGATTGAATAATATTTTAAACTCTAATTATTGTTATAAATATCCAGAAAATATTTACATCTTCACAGGTTAGAGGAATTGGGAGAGGATTAATTGAAAAGTTTAAATAAATGAATGTTTATGTCCACTAACCTAAGGGAAGTGAGCTCATCTTCTATGTTATAAATAGGGGAAGAGGTTTTCCACGTATTCAGTGGAAATAATTTTGGGTTCTACTGTTCCCTGTGCCATGCCTGTGTTTTTCCACTAACTGTGGAAGGCTCGCATGTGGTTAGCTCAGATTAAACTAACACATTTCACACAACTGATGTCATACAGTGAATTCCAGGCTAAATGGCTTAGACTGCTGTGGACTGTCAGATGGCCCATTGACTCATGTTCTGTGATTTGGGAAGTGACTTATCTAGCATATTTTACAAAACTGAACTACTCTACTACCATTCAGTAGTACCATTTTCAGTAGTACCATTCAGTAATACCATTTTATTGCTGGAGGACTTCAAGCAAATAAAAGCTCTTGTTCTGTGATAGCTGGAGACTCTGGACATAATTTTTAATGCAGTGCCTATCTTCTTACTGTCCTGGAATTGTTGCTATTTGCTGGATCCAGTTTTCAAAGATCAAACAGCTTGTTAAGAGACAGCTTACCTTGCATTTCTGTTGCAGGTGTGGATTACAACGTGAGAACTGTCACAGTAGATCACACCCAGGTAGCGCTGCAGCTCTGGGACACAGCTGGCCAGGAACGGTGAGGAAGGTTCTCTTGTGGTTCAACCCTGGTTGTCAGCCCAGCTGTGTAGCTGCTCCCTCACTCCCCCGTCTGCTGGGATGGAGGAGGGAATTGGAAGGATGGAGGTGGCAAAACTCCTTGTTTGAAATGAAGACAGTGTGATGAAATTTAACTTCATGCCAGTCAAAACCTGTACGCATTTTACGGTCTCACTTCCTTGAATCATCTGTTTGAAGATCATTAAGTGTGGACCTAATCCTGCTTCTTGGGGGAGGAACAAATATAGGAGCATTCCTAATAGAACCAGTAGATTCACAGTTTAGCTCATTCCCTTGCAGCACTAATTAAACTCTGAAAAGTTTAGTGTTGCACTGTTTCTTTAAGAGGAAGACTGATTTTAAAATGCACCTAGAATTATTTCTATATCAGAAAATACCTTAATGGATAAAAAAGAGGAGTTTATTTTTTTTTTTTTATTAAAGCAATACCATTGTAATAGAACTCCAGGTTTTTCTAAGATTTCAGTGGTCATTTCCTTCCCCATCTCCTCACCTACTGTGTAATTTTCTATTACTATTTCTAAAAGCAAGGATGATAATGACAATCTGCGTTTTCTACATGAAGCTTTGGAAAAAGACCTAGCTAGCTTTAGAAGAGCACTTAGTGAGGGGGAAATTTCTGCTCCAAGCTTAAAATGAAAGAGGTGAGAGAAGGTGAGATATGCAGCTAATTATCCTGCCTAACCCAGAATCAGTTAAAGAAGGCAGGGGGAGCTTTTCCAAACACTTTCTTTTAAAGCATTCTTTTATTTTTTTTCCCAAATAATTTATTTGCCTTTGTATGGAAGAATTACTATAAATTTTAACTTGTCAGATTGTTGCTTTTGTTGAAGAGAGGTGTAACCAGATTCCTACTTGTAGGTACCGAAGCATTACCAAGCAGTTTTTCAGAAAAGCTGATGGTGTCATTGTGATGTATGATATAACAGCAAAAGACACATTCACATCTGTCAAGCAGTGGCTGATAAGCATTGAGGTAACTTGGCATAACTTGAAATCCAAACCCTCATGTCAATTTCTACTTTCTTCTGAACAAGGGCTATTAGCAGGGTAAAACAGAGAGCACCATATTCTTGTGTTGTCACAATTACATTTTTGCTTGTGAGTTTGGTCTGCACTGTTGCCAGTGAAGTTGTTTTTCATCTCTATTTCTACAGAAAAAAAATCATAGTTCCAGGCTTTTAACGACTTTGAATGAGTGGTGGGAAAATCTCAGCATGGAGTCCTCCGATTTCTCACAAAGAGAGCTTAGCTGATGACCCAAACTGCTAGCACTGAGAGGTGTTTTGGATCAGTGATGGTGATCTGGTGATCACTGATGATCACTAGCATTTGATAACCAAGTGTGTAGCTCGTGGAAAATAGACTATATTGTGAACATAAGCCATAAACTTAGAGCTATGTAATCCACAGTAGCGCTGTGAAACAGCCTTGTAAAAGACAGTTCAGTTTCCTGGGGATCATCCTTTCAACCACTTGAAAAGAAAATTGTATGAAGAGCATAAGCAATGGAATCTGCTTGTGGCCAGAACAAAGAGTAAAAATAAAACTGAGGCAGCTGCCACAAAGGGCTGACTTGTGGCAAGAATGAAGCGTGACTTCCTGTTTGCACACTGGAAAGTAAGGGACAAATCAATCTGCAAAGATCATTTAGTCTGATTTTATTGGGCATGTGCTCTAGTATAACACACTGTTTTCCAGAATAGCCAAGAGGTGGCTTTGGGAGTTCAGATTAGGACTCAGTCATTTAAATGCCTCCAAACACTCATAGTTATTCCAGATATGAGTAGCCTTACTGAAGTACTGTTAGCATGCATTTGGGAAGAACAGGCCCGTGCTAATCACATGATCTTAATAATTCAGTGTTGTGTTTTAATTCAGTATGGTAAAAGCTAGAGGAGCATTGCTGATTTTGATTCAGAAAAATGGAATACAGTGGTCAAAACTTTTTTCCAAGCTCTAATAGTTCACTCTTCTTTACTAACTAATTTTTGTTTGCTGCGAACTGTTGCTAAGTTGGACATACTGCCAAGTCCCTTTACTGCTGTAGCATTCAGCCCACCTAATGAAAGCACTCACTGTGATAATTATAACCCTTTTCAGAATGGATTTTGATTTCTGTCTGTTCTGTGTATTTTTAGGGGCCTATTCTGTGTATTTCTTCACTATTTTGTGTAATTCATTTGGCATAATAGTACCCAGGTGTTGCCATTATTTTTCCTGGCCGTGTAATTAGAAAAGCAGTGACTGTAAACACATAATATCTGAGCCTGTGTAGCATGGTGGTTTTCTCTCTTCCATTTTAATATAAAGTCTAATGAGCTTCTGTGCTTTTATTTAAAAAAATCCCTAGTCAGTGTAATCTTAGCATTATGTCTTTTTCATGTCTTTTATCCAGCTTCAATTCCTGACATGTTTGTAAGCAAAGTGGCACATACCTGGTTTGTGTGAAGTCTTAAATGTCTTGTTAGAGTGTGACATTTGTTAGCTTTTATCCTCTTCATCTGTGATCTTTTGAATTCAGTACTTCATTTGATATTTGCTGTTTATTCTGCAGGAGGCAACTGGGGAGAATGTGCCTGTTCTTTTGTTGGGTAACAAAACCGATAACGAAAAGGAGCGCGAGGTCCCGATGGGAATGGGAGACCATCTTGCAAAGGTACTGTACTTTGGGAACTCCTTACAAGGCTTGAAGGTGAAGATTTTAAAATGGAGTCTCAATGTGTCTAAATTCATAGAAACACAGATTAATCTTAGTCAGACAGTTGTCTTTAAGGATTAGGAACTCCGTCACACTCTTCAATTCAGCTTTCAGTGATGTGTTGATAATTATAGTACTTACAACGTTGCTGAGATAAAGAGAACACCCTAAAACCAAACCAATCATGTAACAAACCCTAAACCAAACCAAAAAGTGAGTGGAGAAGAAAAATATTTAAGAATTCACTCCCATTGTGTCTCCTCTCTCTTTGTTTTGTCTTTTTCTCTATTTCTTTTCCTTGCTGCTTCTTTTCTCTCTCTTTTTTACTCCCTTTTCTCTGTGAAAGGATTCTTAACATAGAGATAATTTGGGGACCTTTTCTCCCTCCTACCTCCTGTAAAACCAAAGAAGACCATCTGTTACTCCTGTGGTAGGAGTAGAAAACATGTTTACTTTTAGTAACTTTCCATCAAGGAGATAAAATAAGTAGAGTTAACAGTCTGAGAGCACTGGTGATCCATGGGCATAATTTAAGCAATCAAGAGACTGCAAATACCAGATACTTGTTTATATTCTTGTGTACCATGCCCATCAATTTTTCTTTTGAATCTCTTTTTATAGTGCTTATAGTTTGAACATTAATGCCTGCAGAGTATTCATTTATTTAGAAGTAAGTAATTGAAATACTGCTGAAATATTCACCGAACTGTTAGGAATACACCTAAATTAAACACTGTGCTGGATTTCATATATTTACCTCTTTTGCCTTGAAAATAGATTTGCTGCCAGTAATAAAAAGGGTATTTTCAAAATTTGAAGTGCAGCTGAATTGTTCTTCTGGGAAAAAAGTATTGTTCTTCCAGGTGCTGCTAGGCACCTCTCTGCAACTGAAAGAATTGGGGCCAGATCTCTTTTTATCTTATTTTGATTATTCACATAGCCTTTTGAAATTTTACCTCCCTATTCAGGTTTTTGTCCATTATTTGGTTTTTGTCGGAGAGGATTATCAGCCTTGAACTTCATCCCCCGAAGGTTCTCCCTTTAGGAAATCAGCTCTGTTTTCTTGTGTGCATGGAAATGCAAATAACTTTGTGACTCTGGAGGGAAGGAGGGAGTCCAGGGTGTAACACTGAATCCTTCTGTGAAAAAACAAGTGACACATAAATGCTAAATGGACAGAGAGTAGGTGTCTTGCATGTCATCTTGCTCTAAAAAAACTACTAGTAAAACAAAGATGAATCATTCTAGTATATAGAGCTCACAGCCCACCAGGCTGTTAATTCTAACATGTCATGCAAGAAAATAAAATGTTTTGCATAAGTAAAATAAAAAGTTGTCAAATAAGATGGTTATAATCAAATGAATGGATCGGGATGAATCACTTGAATGTTTGAATGTGCTGCCTGAGGTAGTTAAGAGAAGGAGTGATTAATGGCAATAGATTAGTTGAAAAGTAGCATAGATATAATTAAATTATAACAATTTGCTTGCTGAGCTAATAATAACCATGAATTTTAATGAAATATTAATTCTTGCTAAATGGCCGTGTAATTCCTGTGAAACCACATACCACTGTCTATGTTAGTGTATACAGCTGAGTTACTTATTTTGTGAATAATCCAATGAATTACTCAGAAATGATCCCAAACACACAGGGCTAGATGCTGAGCTGATACTAATTTGTATAGCCATATTTGGTGAAAACAAGCTCTTCTTGTGCAAAGAATCCGTTTAGCCTGTTGGCCCTGAAGTCCAGCAGTTTTAAGGACCGTTTCCGTGTCTCACAGGATGGGGTTGGTTTTACCCAGTTTTTTCTATAGTCAGAAAGGAACATAACTTCTCTGCAAGGTGGGCAGCACAATTCATTTTTAAAAGGAATAATGGTAGCCTGAAGGGAGTTGTCATTTGAGAAGACTTGTAGTTCCAGTACATTTGTTATACCATGTGAAAAGGAAGAATAGAATGAGCGCGGGGATTGTGGAAGTCCATTTGACTTGTTTTAGCAGAGGATCCAGAAGGAACACTCCATATAACAAATTTCTCTTTAGCTTAGCTTGATACAGTGATCAAGAGTTTGTATGAACACAAGAGAGAGTATTTAGATCATATTGTGAGTGTCCAGGAACAGCCAAGGTTCTGTTTGAGTAGAGAAGTGTAAGCATTGCCAATTATTTAAATAAAATGCCTTATGATAAAGGTGCTGCTCAGGCATGCTTATATCCACATGATTTTATTTTTGCCCTGCATGTACTTCCTGAGTGATCTTAAATGGGTCAATAAACCCTTCTCTATCACTGTTCTTCAGCTATAAAATAAGATAATAATGCCTTGTCTGCCTTGGCTTTGCAGAGTATATGTGCTTCATGGAATGAGGACTGTTTCTGTGTATTCATACTTTGTCAACCTGTCAGTGTCATTCTTACACAAATACTGCTAATGAGGAAGCTATTCTCAGAGTGATGTTACTTTACAGGACAGAAAATTGCCCAGCTCTCTCTGTTAATAATTCATTTTCCTCCCTATTCTTTAGATGTCTGCTGATTTGTAGGTAAGTTTTTAAAATGAAGTAATTGCCAGTGGTCTCCAAGGTTCAGTAGCTGATTCCTGGATGGAGATGGATGGCATTTCCTAGCTCAATAATTATATGTGTCCTGCCTGTTCTTAGTTTGTGATCCTTGTGTAGTCTGTCAATTAAAATTTCCTCTTTGAATCAGGCAAATGGCATGTTGTATTTCCAGACTATCTCCCCTTTGAGAAAAGAACCTTTTTGCTAGACTGAGAGAATTAAGCACTCATTATCAAATGCGTTTAAATTGTTATCTTTCCATCCAAGCAATTTGTTGAAAAATCCATTCAGATTTATGCCAGCATAAATGAGGTTTTCACTGAGAGTTCTCCTCTAGTGACATTCTGTTGTATGTGGGGAAGATGTTGGAGTAGTACCCCTCTCAGTTTGACTGACATGAAATACCTATAAACTGACCACAGCAGGTTTTCTATTAGAGTTCTGATCAGCAGAGCAGAAAAAGAGAGTGTAATTTTTATTTCAGGCTTCTGTTTGCATGGCTAGCAAGAAATTTGATCTGGTCAAATTTTATCTTAAAAATTTTCTAAGAAAAGCAAGAGAATCATAGGGTTGCATTATTGCAAATGTTATATATGTTTAAAAAATTTGATAAAATGTCTATTCAACACAAACATTGCCTGATTTCTTCTTTCTCTGCTTTTCTGTGCTTATCTGGTCATCAAGAAATTATTGCATGATGTTCAGTCCTGTTTTTCATTGGAACAAACAATATAACCATTGACAACATATACAAAACTGACACTGGGTAACTCTAAAAGCACTTTTTTTAGAGCTGCTAAAATAAACTACTGTATTTATGGAATTCTTTTCCCCACTTTTTGTCTCTGAAATTCCATGAAGATGACAAAAATTTCCAAAAGTTGTGCAATTCTGGAAGCATAGTATATAGAGAAAAAAGAAATCAAACCAAAACAGAAATACCTAGCCCTCTTAATGGAAAGTTTTGAAAACTGAATTATAAGTGTCTTCTGAAGGGTGGTTAAATACGTATAAGTGCAGTAACCAGAGTTAATAACAAACAAATGAAACTCTGCAGATGTGATTGTAATTTTCTAAGGTACTGACTTACTTGCTTGAATTTTAAGCTACTGCTATAAATAGCAATAAGACACAGAGACAAGTGGAAAGTGTATAGAAATTTGAAATCTGGATGGGTAAAAGGATAGGTAGTAATACCACAGAGGCAATGTAGGTGACCTTCATTGTAGTAGGTTGTGAAAGTAGACAGATCCCAGTTTTGGAGGATAACCTGTCATTCCCTTTCAAACTTCTCTGCCATCAGAACTGCCAGGTCAGGCTCTTGTGCAGATGATCTCTTGCTTTTGCATTTATAAGACTTCAGCTGAAGGGCTGAGAATCTCTCCCAAGACTTGATCATTTACCCACTATTCCTAATTACAAATCTCCCAGTGGAGTACAAACTGAAAGATGCAGGCTGACTGTGAAAGAAGGTGCAGAAAAAATTCACAAGTGCAAAAAGATGAAAGAAGAGTTACTGGAATTCTTTTCACCTGCTTTGTCCAGCACTCAGTGATGTGGGAATTGCTTGATCATCACAAGGGAAGTTCACAAGACTTAGTACCTTACAAGATCTGGTTTCATTTGAGCTCTTATATCAAAAGATATTCTACAGAAAAAAATATCTGCTAAGAGAAGCATATAGTTGTTACTTGTGAGGCACACTTGGACTTCTTTTGTTACTCTTTACTGTTATCTCTAGAATTAAAATCCTACAATAATCTATTTCTCCTTCTTTATTTTCATATTTCAGTGTATTTATGTTGCTCCTTTTACAGCTGGAGTGAGACATTGTGCAAAAGTAATTGGAATTGTCTTTTTCTTTGATTGTAGGATTACAATTTAATTTTCTATGAATGCAGTGCATATTCTGGGTACAATGTGGAAAATTCTGTGCTTCACTTAGCTAGGTAAGAAGAAAACACTGAGTTTTTTATATGCCTGACTGCCCTGTAACTGATGACATTGTGAATTTTCTTTGTTTAATTAGTATGATATGATATGATAATATTATTATTAGTTTTATATTTATTAGTTATAGAAACTCAGGGTGGTGAAATATTTGTTGCTTTTAAACTGCTCTGTAGCCTGACCCTGTTGCTCTGACTGAGACTTGCTCAGGTTCATAGAGTTAGGCTGGTGAAACTCTGCATAGATCCAGAAACATCTGGATTGTTGCTAGGAAAGCTGAGGGCCTTGGCTGTTGTGATAATTCTTGCAAGAATTTCCTGAAGGTTTGGAGAAATATACTTGAAAATGGATGCTGCTGACTCCTTGCAGCAGGACATTGGGTATGCTTCCTTCTTCACTCTGCTCATTACAGCTCAAATTCTGCTGTCTGCCTGGGGGCTGGAGACAGGAAGAAGTGGATTTTTTGAAGTTATGTAAAAGGTAGAGGTAAAGATTCAGGAAAATATGGACTCTCTGAACTACTTACAGAGGTGAAGACACTGGTAATGAGTTGGCAAATCTCTAATATTGTTGCTGAAATCAGTGACATTTTGTGAAAGCGTCGGTAATTGATAGCTGTCTAGGCAGCAAGATTAGTTTTAGTTTTGTTCCGGCCTTACAAGTAATTAATGAAAGTCACTGTTTTGAGTCTGTGTAATATGCAATAAATGTTAACAATCAGCACTAACCAATTTTTTCTAACGAAATGTACAAAAGCAGTGGTGTGATAGGGCCACCATAATTGTACTTTTTTGCTTGTTTGTTAGTTCACAAAATTTTGTCATCTGTTAAATCTCTGGACAATTTTATACTCTTGGGAAAATGTTTTTTTGTTCAATCTCTTGTGGGTTGTATTGATTTTTTTTCTTAGAAGTATTCTTTCTTTGCCCCAGGATTTTAAAAGAACATGAAGATAAAGTGAAAGAGAAAACCATCGAACTTCAATCTGATACAAACAAAAAGTCATGCTGTATGAAGCAATAAAACACTGAAGCATGTTTAGACAAGTCATACATTTATACAACACTACCTGGTACTATCAGATTTGCTTTTACCTTCCAAACATTTCTTCTGCTGTGTTCTGACTGTAGGTGTAAGTGAAAATTAAAATCTTTATATGATCTGATCTTGCTTTTATAAATATTGTTCTTTAGTTAATTGACAGTGTATTTGGAGCAGTAACAGTCTTTTATTCTGTTTGATGCCTAACACCACTGAATCCTGCTTTGTCATCAGGCTTGTAGAAGCTGCCACATTATTAATAAGAAGAAATAATTTTATGGGAAGAAAACTATTTGAATATGAAGTAAATTCCTACTTGTGTGAATAACCCATCCTATGAATACTGCTTATTTCATTTCTGTTCAGACCCTTAGATCTTGATTTTGTGCTAAGCTCTCTTTGCAGTTTTTTAAAAATTGACATAGGTGTAGTTGTTTGTATTCAAAACATATTAAGGCTGACTGAACAGCTCTTTGTCTCCAAAAGTCTGTCACAGGAGGTGTCATAGAAAATTTTGAAAGTAGAATTTTCAGAAACAGTGGATCTTATTTTGAGGAAGATTTTGAAAAACTTACCAGCATTTAAAAATCTGAGTGAAAAATCTCACTTAAATTCAGTGAGATATTGCTCTTTTAGCAATGCTAAGAAAAAATGCCTCCTCATATAGTTAAACACGACTGCTTTTTCAAAAGCAGCTGCTACACAACATTCCTCCAGGGCCTGATAGCACTGAGACACAGTTTACCCATGGGGATGCATTTTAGAAAATCATGGCCCATCCCGGATCATAAGAAATGCAGATGTCAATTATCTTTGGAAGCTTTTGTGGAATGTAAATGAAAATAAGGAATTTGAGAGTGTGTCACCCAGCCACCACATGATCAACAGTTATTCCTAGTGGGATATGTCTTCACTGCATCCAGCTAATGTGGTAAGCATTCAAGAACAGGTATTCACAATGGTGAGCTTTTGGGGAAAGTGGAAGCATGGCATGATTTATTTCATTAAAATATCACGTAAGATAGTAGATTTCATTATTTAAAATTGTTACAGACATTATGTTTTTAATCCATTTTCTAAATGTTTTAAAAAAGTTATTTTTCATTTAACTAATGAATCAATTTGAAACTAAAGATGAATGTTAAGCATTATCTTAATAAGTAACTATTTTTGGATAAAAACTTTGTTAGTAATTAATTGTTCTCTTGGAATTTCAGTCTGATCAAAGGTGTTTGTCTAGTTCCAAGAACTGCACAATAGGGGTTTATAGACTTTCCCCTACAGCAATTTCTATATTCATACCAGCACTCAAATGCCCTTTCTTATGAGTTGGGGTCCGAATGTGACCCCTTCCCTATCAGGTAGAATAACCAGGGGTTTACTTCTATCAGGAATGATGGATGAACCAAGTAGCCCAGGATAAGCTGATTATTAAGAGTTTTTCCCTTGTTGATTCCTGAGAATCTGCTCATCCAAATGAAAAAAATCCCCTTGCCTTCAGTGAGGTGCCGAAGAAGCTCTAAACCACTAAATGAGCAAAATGAGTATCCATTACTGAAAATCAATAGGTTTTCTGTTCATTTCCCAGGGTTGCTTCTTGAAGTCCATTAATGGTTGTGGAGAGTTGAGTCACCTTATTGACTGTGGCGTGTTATCCGTCATGGAAATCTTAGAATTGAACCGTCTGTCTTCAGTCCTGGCTGGAGCTGAACTAATGCAAACCGTTAATTTAAACATCAACAAAAACAACACTTTATCCCAATTTCAGCTAGGAAAAAAGTGTCATCAGTTTAAATATTGGCTCTGCTAATTTACTTTGGGTGATCTGTTCCCCCATTGATATTGGAACCAGCAATATTTCCTCCAGCCTCTGTTAACCTCAGAAAGACAGTTTGAGTCCTTAATTTCAGCTTTACTGTCCATGATTCTAACCTCACAAATTCAGATCCTTAATTTCTTTTTCCCTGAAGTTCATATTGATTTTGAAGGACAGTGTCAAGTGAAGTGGATTTTCTTTCTGTGACTCCCATGGGATCATTTCTATTTGGGTGTCTTTTAGCATGCACTGAGACCCTGCCAGCAGGATGTACACAATTTGAGAACAGACAATGCTAAGAAACAGCCGAATCCTGGGATGAGGGGGATTTCTCCTTCTACAGACAAATCTGGTGGAGTCTAGCACCCAGGAAATGTCTTCCATCTAGGATTGATAGCTGCGGCTGCTGCTGATCCTTTTTGGAAGTCCAGCCAAATCCCAAGCTGAGTACACATTGCAAAGGTGCAGGTACACACACAGCACCAACGTCATCAGCCACACAGACAACACAGAGATTGATGTCTTCACTTCTTGTCACCCACATATACACAAGCAGCATTCCTATAAATATGAACACAGATAACCTAATCCTCCTCTTCCTTTCCAGCAGATCAAGACTGAAGTTCACTGATGAAAACGTGTGTGTACACAACTCCTATGACTTGCAGTGCTCTCTTTCTCCCACTCTGCCCCACACCTCTCCCAGGATCAAGCAGGACACAAGGTTTAATGAAAAGACTGGATGTCCTGCAGCTATGGGGCACAAGGCTCATTCAGATAAATTCTGACCAGCAGCTTGCCTGTGTACAACTGGTCTCTTTTATTCTACCTTCTCTTGATTTTTTTCCAAGCTTATTCTTCTTCCATCTACCCTGACCCCTCCCCTTTTTCTGTCCTTCATATCCCAAAGAAACAACTTGTCCCTAGTTGCCTTTTCCCTGTTAGTCCCAGGTTTTCTACATCTGTACCCACATACATATTTCTTCTACCATTTCCTAAGTCACCTTGGCTTTATGTGCTGTTATTGATACAGTTACTAAGGTGCTGCTGGCCTTGCAAGTTTCCACTCCCAAAAGAGTCCCAACTATTCTCCTCCAATTATCTGTGAAGTTTATGTGTAACTCCTCCTTATCTATCTGGGAAGTCCAGGCATGGCTCACAGTGCTGTCCATAACAACTTTCAGCTTCTCACTCTGTTATTTGCAGTGTTCAGAGCTGCTTGTGTCATGTCCAGGGTTTCTCATGGTCTATTTGGTTATCTAAACCTCAGGTCAGGGGTTATTCACCTGTTGGCACACCTGAACAAACAGCAGTTACTGGTGGACTCAGGCTCACTGAAGACAGAAGACAGGTATGAATAACACGCTACAAGGCTCTACTCCTGGACAGATTCTGTTGTCCAGCTGGCCATCAAATTGGTGTGGGAATTGTCAGGTTCCCATATTCCTTGATGCTGTGTTGCTGTCTTCTGACTCTCCAGCAGGGTTTTATACCTCCTGGCAGTATTTTTCTCAGCTCTTCAGAAAGTTAATAGTGGCTTAACAGTAGTGAAGCTTCTTTTTCCTCTTTTTTTTTTTTTTTTTTTTTCATTCTTCCATTTCAATTCTCTCAATTTATCTCTGTCTGGTGAGGTACCCAATACTGACAGATCTTTGGATATGCACAATACAATGTCCATTTGCATGGATATAACAGAGTACTCCTAACCCTTTGGAAGTGGATGTCCATGAATTACTGTGTGCCAGTCAAAACAGGTTCCAGTTTGCCCAGATATGAATGGAGCAACAGTGGAAAAAATCATTGCACAGTATAACCTTCCTGAAAGAAGTGTACAACACCTCCTCACATACCAGATTTAAGGAGTGGTCTGCAGCTGTTAAAATGGGAATGCTCCACAAGGAATATGTGAGGAACAGACCACACTGAAGCAAGTTTGCCTCTGAAAGGACTGCAGTCAGTGGTCATACCCCATACTGGAGCAGGGATAAATGAGGAACAGGAGGAAAACTGGCATCCCAAAGCCCAGGATAACTAGAAGCATTGGGATTGAACAGCTGAAACCATATTATTTGGGGTGGCAGAAAGCATCACACCCAGCCCCACAACTTCCTGTGCTGCCTGTTGGCTCCCTGGACAAATTCTGACAGACACAGTTAACCTCATAGTGAAAAAAAGGGAAACTGAACTCAGGAGCAAAGGAGAGAGAAAAAATGTACTTGAATACATTTGTCTAAAGGTTTACACTCTTCTTCTTTCCCCAGAACCTCAATCATCGTTAAAAGATTTGTGTACTTTGGTAGTAAATTAACTCAAGTAAAATTTCCCAACTTGGGACCATTTTTGTTTGCAACATCCGTATATTGGCAGAATTTTCTACCATGTGAGATCATTTTGGAATAAATCCACTTCATCATCTGCACAAGTGGAAGCTTGTTTTAGAAAGCAGAAACATGCTCATAAAGCTCATCAGTGGCAACTTCCTGAATTCATCCACAGCTGTTAAAATAATGGGTCTTTTTTGATTATTGAAATTAGAGGAATTGCAATAGCACTCACATACACTTCTAGAAAAAGGAGAGAGTTGGGCACTTTGGCCTGTTCACACATCAGACAACTGAAGTTCTTTTAATATAAAGCTAGTAAAAGGCATATGGTTATTGACTGATGAAAATGGGCTTCTCAAGGGAGAAAAAACCCAGTAGGTTAATTTTACAGGGCATGTATAAAAGTTGATTTCTGTTACTAATCTCAAATACTGTATGCAGTGACACTGAATCCTTCCAAATGTACTAGAATTTGAAGGACATTGGATCAGTCAGACAAACTTTGCTTATTTTGTTTCAAACACTGAAGAGGGAAGTGTTTCAAATAAGTCTGTCTATACTGGAGAGCTGTGTTTAGCTCCTGCAGTTGTCAGTGCCTTTTCTGCCACATGCTTCTCCTGAGCACAACAATCATTACAAGAAAACACAGATTCAGAGGAGCTTTCTCACTGGAAATGTCTGGTTTTCATGGGTTGAACAGGAAAGGAGTAGGGAATCCTGTGTAACCCAGACATTCGAGTAACACATTATGTGGCTCTGAGTCTTACTCAAGCACTCCCATTACTTGAGGTGCTGTTTGTGTGTGGGTAATGAACAGTGAAGACCCTGCTGCGTTTTGTGTGGCTGATGACATTGGCGTGTTGTGCACGCATCTGCACCTTTACAGTATGTACTCAGCTCAGGTTTTGTCTGGACTTGCAGCAGTGAAGAGCAGCAGCCACAGCTACCATCCCTCTATGACATACAGTGTTGTGCCTGGCATTTTGTCTTGTGCCATCTTAGCCTCACGTTGTGAGAGCCATGTTCTTTTGCTCAGAGCATACATAATATGATTTTTTAGGTCTTGTGTCACTGTATCCAGCTTAAGCTTTTTTTTTTTTTTTTTGCTGTCTTCTTAATGACCTCCTTGTAAACACCAGTCTGCCTATTTGCAGGAGACAATGCTGCTGCAGCACTACACTTAAATCTTACCTTTTCAGAGCGAATCAAGTCTATGAATCGGGAATGTGAATATTGCCGTGACTGTATAGCTGCTGTTAAAGCTCAGGTGCTGCTGTTTTCAGAGGGTAGACCACTGGGTAGGTTTGCAGCTCTCCATTCCTGCCAGTTGTTACTCCTCCATTTTACCTTTTGCAAGTCGTTAGAACCCTGCAACAAGCCATTTTAGGCCTTGGCAGAATCTCAAGGAAAAAAAAAAAACAGAACAGAAGAAAAAGACAGAATTCTCTCCTGTGTTAGTGAGCTGAACTAGCTCAGCAAAATCTGACAAATACCACAGTTAGTGGGAGGATATGGGTGGAAAACACATCTAAGATCACAGTTTTGAGAAAAGAAGTCTAGAGGGGTGGGCAGCTCATTTTCAGTACCAAGAAGGTGTTTAATTGTCTTACCTCTTTTTAACCTCATCTTTAAATATTAATAAATGGAACTGGATGTGAGCCCTATTTCTCAGGCAGTCTGGGGAGCTCAGTATTGCTGAAGCCAAACACCAGTTTGGATGCCTCTGATGGGAGCTGGAAAGCCTCAGGACTATCAGTGCATAGCTCAGAGGTAAGGAAGGCTCTCAGCTGCAAAGCTCAGATGCCTCCGCTGAGAGCCTGAGTGAACCGCTCAGTTTCTACATTGCCTTCTCCCAGTTCTTACAGGTGCAAATGACTGAACTGCATTGAACTGCACTACTTGACAGCTTTGAACAAGGTCCTTTGAATCTAGGCTATTAAGGCTCATCAGTTGTCATAGCAACCCTGTATTGTATGGATTTATATTATGAGGCTGTAATAAGGCTGTTGCTCATCCCTCTGAAATGAGGCATAAATCACTAATGCAGTTTCTCAGTGACAGGACTTCTTTAAGTATTATTCTGACAGAGAAACTGATTTGCATTAAATGACATTTCTGTCAGAAAGACGAATGATAGGAGTAAAACTTTCTACAGGTATGCTTATAAGCATTTTTATTTGTAACCCTCTGTAGAGTCACCTTTTACGCTGGAATAATTTATGTCATTAGAAGCCCCAGGGGAGGTTGTGCAAGGAATTACTAAACTTATGTAAAATGTGTGAAGCCCTTGCTCTTGGCTTGTCCCATGCAGGGAGTGCTGCTTAGATGATTAAATAGTGAATTTTTTGTTTAATATTTGTTCCTTGCTGACATGATTCTTGTGTGTGGAACAGTAGCTAAATGTACCTTTCTGTCATTGCTATGCAGACAATGCAGCTGTGCAAACATGGTATACTTACATTACTGTAGGGTGCCATTGGTCAAGAAAGTGAAGTCATACACAATTACAGACATCTATCAAATGATTAAAAATTAACTTCTGGCAGATTTCAAAATGTAATGCTGAATAAGCTAGGCATGGTTTATTGTGAAGGGGATTTGTTCCCAATTTGCTGATAACTTAGAAAGTCCCCATCCTTGGAAGTTTTCAGAACACTTTTTACACAAAGCCACAGTGATTTAACACAGCTTTGAGGAAATTTCTGCTTGGACTAGAAACCTCCAAGGTTTCCTTACAACCTACATTTTGGTGGTACAGATGGAAAAATCCCATAACAAATACCATTTTAGTTAAGCAGACTGTTTTGAATGTCTGCTTTGTATACCAACATTAAAGCCTAGCAGTTAATTTAAGATCACCACACCACCTGCAACAGAGCATTTAAGGGTGTTATGAAAGCACTCTGTGGTGCAAAACATCTCTAAGAAAGCAAATGTCTGTCCTGTCTTCCAGAAGGGAAAGAAGAAGGGTCCAGACAGCAATGAGCCTTACAATCAGTGGGAAGGTGATGGACAGCTAGTCCTGGAAACCATTCTGAGGTACATGAAGGACAAGGTGGTGGTCAGGAATAATCAGCATGGAATGACAATGGGGAAATTGTGCATAATGAAGCTGATAGTTTCCACAATGAGATGTCTAGCTTGATGGATGAGAAGAGATTCATGGATGTTGTTTAATTCAGCTTTAGTAAGGCTTTTGACACTCTCCCATAACATCCTCACTGACAAGATGACAAAGTGTTAGTTGGACAGGAAACTGCTCTGAAAACCAGCTGAACGACTGGGACCAGGGGGTTTAAAGAAGAGAAAGCTCAAGAGGGATCTTATCAGTAAATGTAAATACTTAATAAACTTTGGGAATTAAGAGAAGGGAGCCAGATTCTTCTCTGGAGTACCCAGTGACTATAGAAGAGGCTACAGGCACAAATTGAAAAACATGAAATTCCATCCGGACACAAGAAATTATAGTTTCTTTTTTCCTGTAGAAGTTCTCAAACACTGGACTAGTTTTTCCAGAGAAGTTGTGGAGTGTCCATCCTTGAAGATACTCCAAACCTAACTCTTAAGTGGTCCTAGGCAACCTGTTCCAGCTTGTCTTGCTCCAGCAAGGGGGTTGGATGTTTTCAAGAAATTGGTAAACCACAGTGGTACTTTTTGTCTTCCTCACTTCTACCTGTCTATAAATGTTCAAAGTCTTGTGGGACTGGCAATATCTCCAGGCCAACTAGATTTATCCTCACTGTCATGGGCATTTACATGAGTGGACTGTAGGAAACAGGCAAGTAAGAGATGAGGACAGCTTAGCAGAAATGTTCGAGAAAGGTCTGGTTTTGGTTTATAAGCAGATTCCACAAAGGGAATCCTATATATCCCTGAAATACAAGCTAGAAACTTCTCAAGATAAAGGAAAAGAAACAGCATATTATGCCAGTACTGTTGAAGGAAAAAGAATGGGAAGAACATAACACAGTATCAATGTTCTGGCAAGCAAAAGTAAATTTTGCATTTGGACCCATGAACATGAGGTTGCAAGGGTCCAGGAATTTGCTCAGATGGAGAGTAGACATCCTGCTGCTTAACAGAATTCCTACTTAATGGTATCATTTAGCAAAAGAATTCCAATGGAAATTTCTCCAAGAAAATGTTAGAACTTATTGTCTTCACTACTTTTGTTAGTGGGTTGTGTCAGAACAATTTACCCAGTCTTCTGAATGTTTTCCAATTATTTTCTTAAGTTCTTTTCACAGTTACCTCCACATCTTTACTGGTAAAGGATACCTTCACTTTTTTTATTCTGCTCCTTCCATACCCTCAATTCATAGCTCAAAAAGTATTGTCATCACGTGTTTTGTTGTTGTCTACTTGACATACAGATGTTATCCATCACATGCTGCTGCTTCAGCTTCACATAGCACTTATGTTTCTTGCTATATTTCTACACTCACCCTGTAGGAAAGTGAGCAAAATAATGAGGTTTTTTTTTTTTTTTTTTTTTTCTGAGATACTCCCTTGGTGGTGATAATAGCAATTATATTTGCTTCAATCATATCTCATTAGCTAATGACATTGATTTTTCATGCCAGTAAATGTGAAAAATATGCCACAATGGTGATAAAGTGCTTCTGCTAACTGATTGGCAAGTTACTGTTAATGAGTTACACGCGCCTTTCTGGGCTGCCAGTTCATATTCCTGCATCAAAATGGTAAGGCAGGTATGGTTTGTGATTAAATTCTGTTGTGACCTTAACACAGGGGCCCATTTCTGGTTCTAGGGCTGTGTTGTACTGGAAATGCTGATGGTTCACTTATGTAAATGGAAAATGGCTGGACACAAAAGCACAGAACCAAGCTGCAAAAGAGGATGTTATCTTTCCCACATGAAGACTTAGGGGTCAGCTCAGGCTTGATCTTGCTGATTGCTGTGCTTCTAAAAGACCACACTTGGTGATTCAGAGGAATGACTTGGATTGCAGCCCAAACCTGTGTGTTGTTTGAGGAAGTAAGACTGATTTTGTGTTGCAGTTGTTATCTCAAAGGTAACATGGTTTCTTCCTGTTTCATAATCACACTATAGTATCTCTCCAAGCTTTCTCAAAAAATACTATCTTCATGTTTGCATCATCACAAATCTCCATTGTTGGTTTCCATTCAAAAATGAGAAAATATCAAACATACAAAGAAAAGAGAAAGGAAAGGGAGTCAGGGAAATTGTATTGGTACCTGTAAAGCCTGAAAGATATGCAAAGAGAACAGCAGAGATTTCAAAAATTTTGAGATCATAAAAATCTTTTTTTTCTTTCCTGTCAGTTGTATCTGGACCCTAGAAGATTTTTTTTTTTTTCCTAAGAGGCAGGTGGTCTGCTTTAGTAGTCATCTGTGAGAGTGGTCTGCTTCTTTCTCTGTCTTGACTGTGTAAAACACATCTTTTACCTTTTTTGTGCTTATCCCCAGAAGCAGTAGCTATTTTCAGGGAACACTCTTGTTCCCTGTAGATGTACTACTGCCCTGGCTCACCCCAGCCATCATATTGTGCAGAAACACCAGTTTTCTGGGAAATCTCTAGCTGATGATTCATGTTCTCTTTACTCTAAACATTTTGTTATATCATATCTGAAGCATCAGGTTTATTTCTTTAGTTGCTTTTTAAAAAGATTTGTAGGTGCTGTTAATTCATACTTAATTTCTAGGAAGTTTAGATACCATCTAAAGGATTTGTCTTCTATATGTCTCCCACATGTGCTTAGCAGATTAAGATCTAAGATGATCTCTAAGAAATGTTGAAAGAAATGTTTCAAAAAAAAGGTAAAAACCTCCCTCTTTTCTAGTTGGAACTAGTCTGTGAATGCTTCATGCCTACTGGAAAAGAAATCACCTGGCTTAGTTGTATATTCCATCTAGGCAGATGCACACACTGGCATAAATTTAGACCTTATAAACCAATAGCAATTGCTCATAAAATATGTCCTCCATGGCACCAACACAGCACAGTAAGAAAACTGAAGTTCTCTTTTAAATAGTGATCCTTGGGATTACATTTGTTGCAAAACCCTTAGATGCATTTGTTAAGCACTGTGTTACAGCAGCAACATAGACTGTTGGGAGGAAAAATGGAGAAGGAGGGA
Source organism: Vidua macroura (assembly GCF_024509145.1). Taxonomy (NCBI): domain Eukaryota; kingdom Metazoa; phylum Chordata; class Aves; order Passeriformes; family Viduidae; genus Vidua; species Vidua macroura. Next base: position 74,578,214 of record NC_071572.1, on the reverse strand, counting down.
TTACAGGTACATAGGAGGTGTAATTCTTATAAAAGGCAAGGATGCAATGATGGGTTGTGTAGGGAAGAGGGGAGTTACCATGACGGGACTACGGTGGGAACTAACTGGATCTTCCAGTACCTAATGGAGAGTTACAGTGAAAAGGGAGCTGGGCTTTTCTTGGGGGAAAATAGTAAAATAACAAGAACCAACAGTCCTAGGTTAAAGCAAGAGAAATTCCAGTTGAACATTAAGTGTCCCTGTGAGATTATCACAACACTGGAACAGCTGTCCAGAGAGGTTGGGGGAGTCTTTGTTCTTGGAAACCAAAGAATTTTGAATGGTTAGTTTTAGAAAGGACCAATGGAGGTCATGCAGTCTAACACCCTGCTCAAGCAGGGTCCCTTAGAATCCATTACTCAGGATTAGTTTCCAAGTGATTTTTAAATATTTCCAGGGAAGGAGATTCCAGAACCTCTCTGGCCAATCTGTTCCAGTGCTTGATCACAGTAAAGTTCTTCCTCATGAAATCATAGAATATCCTGAAGTGGAAGGGACCCATAAGGAACATTGAGTCCAATTCTTGGCCCTGCACAGCACAGTTCCAAGAGTCATATCATTTGCCTGAGAGTGTTGTCCAAACACTTCTTGAACTCTGTCAGGATTGGTGCTGTGACCACTTCCCTGGAGAGGCTGTTCCAGTGCTCAGCCACCCTCTGAGTGAAAAACCTTTTCCGATATCCACCCTAAACCTTCCCTGACTCAGCTTCGTCCTGTTTCCTTGTGTCTTGCTGCTGGCTGCAAGGATGCAAAGGTCATTACTTTCCCGTTTGCTTCTCCCTGAGAGGATGCTAAAGACCACAATGAGGTCTCCCTTCAATCTCCTCTAGGCTGAGCAAACCAAGTGACAGGCTCATGTGGAACTTCCTGTGCATCAGTTTCTGCCCTTTGCCTCTTGTCCAATTGGTCAGCACCACTGAGAAGAGTCTGGACTCATCTTTTGGCACTCCCCCCTAGGGTGCTTAACAGACATTGAAAAGGTCCCCTCTCAGTCTTCTCTTCTTGAGGCTGAACAGGCCCAACTCCCTCAGCCTTTCCTCCTAAGAGAGATGCTCCTGTCCCCCAGTCATCCTCATTCCCCTCTGCTGCACCTGCTCCAGGACCTCCATGTCTTTCTTGGACAGTGACACCCAGAACTGGACACAGCCCTCCTGATTTGCCTCACCAGGACTGAGTGGAGGGGCAAGACCACCTCCTTCAACCTGTTGACAATGTTCTTCCTAAGGCACCCCAGATACTATTGACCTTCTTGGCCTCAAGGACACACCTCTGGCTCATGGACAACTTGTTGTCCACCAGCATCTCCAGGTCCTTCTCTGAAGAGCTGCTTTCCAGCAGGTCAGCCCTATACTTTCTAATCTTCCTAAAGCAGGGACTTATTCTTCATTATATACATAGAATACTGTGTATCCTTTATAAACTTACCTTCTAAGTGAATGAAGTTATCTATAATCAAATCTGTATGTGTTAAATTAATTTCTGAATTAATATTAAATTTAAAACAAATCCTGTTAGAAATTATCTCTGAGAAGGTTCTTCAAATTAGCACTGTGGTAAAAACATGTCTTGGGTATTACTAGGTAAATATTACCACCTTGGGTAATATTCTTGTTCCCATTTTCGACAGTTTCAACTCTTATTAGAAGTCTAAGACAGTATTAAAAGGCTGTAAACCCCTAATTCCACACATAGAAAGGTCCCCAGAACAACCCCTGCAAAACCCAACCTGAAACTATTGACATCTGGAAAGGGTTAATTGGTGCTAGGAATAAGAAGCTCTTATGAGAATAGAGCCATACTATGCTGTTCTTTAGAGAACCTTGGGAATACAGAGTGGCCCTCCAACACTAGGGACCACTTCCTTAATCCTATCAAGCACTGCAAGTGTGAATTGCCCACTGTGCCTTTTAGAGGCATGCTCAGTAGGGAGCTTTTTTTGAATGCTTCTTTTTGTTTCAAGTGACAGAACAATCCCTGAGAAGCGCTTTAATACTTTCGCCTTAAGATCAGAGACAAGGCAGAAGCGACCTGCTTCCTCTTTTCTCCAGTGCTGTCTTACTCATCAGGGACAGTCTTTTGTGTAAATACTGTATTTCTGTTTCTTTCTCATACTCTGTCCTCAGGTCATGGTCTTCTTTTCCTGTCTGTGGGAAGGGAATTAAATCTTTTAAACATGTGTTCTGTTTCAGCTCTCAACTGTCATTTTGTCATTATATTTTAATGTAAAGCTTTGAAAATCAGTGGCCTGGGTTCAGTCCTGGAGTCCATGAGCAACCTTCCTATTAAAGCCTTGAGGAAATGAGGCTCAGACTCTGTGGTAGTTACCTAGACTTGGATTGCTGAGGAAAACCTTGTAGCTGATTGCACCTGACCTGCAAGGTCTTTGCATACCTTTTTTCACTAATGCTGACATAACTGATGCTGTGTGTGCTGAACTCACCCGTGCTCTCAAAACCTTGTCGGTAGGTAACAGCTTTAATGGCCTTGCAAGACTGCGTTTGCTTTTTGATCACTGTGATTTCAAGGCACTCAGAACTCCGGTAGACACTCTCAGTTCTTTCTGTCATGGAGAAATACATTATTTTTTTTTTTTTTCTTTTATGTGAAGAAAAGCACAAGCTAATTTTCCAGGATGGAATGTGCCTGAGGTGTGGTGACCACCTTAGAACTGTGCCATTAACAGTATCAGTCAGGATGTAATCCTACAACACTGAAGTGAATGGGCACTTCAAGTACTAAGGCAAGGTGGCCACTATTGAAGAGAGACCAACACTTCTCTGTCAGCAGTTGAAAGATGAGGCAGAAAGGGCAATTGATGTACAGCAGTTCTTAAATACTTCTCAAATTGGTTAATGAACTGTTCTGATCAAGTGGGGTTTTTTTGCTGCTTCTTGACCAGTGCTTTCCATCAGGCAAAAATGATACATTCTCAGTAAAGACCTTGGGGATCTTATTTTTTTCCTCTCTTTCTCTTTTTTCTGGTTTTTTTTTTTTTTTTAATTTGTCTTTTTTTATTTTAAATAAGGTATGAGAGTTTTTCCCCCCTTCTTTGTTATTCTTTTAATATTAAAATTATTACATATTCACGTTGTGGGTAGAAAAGTGGATGGTTTGAAGTGCTTTCAAAGTATAATTTAGGCAAACAAAGTAAGAGTCTTTCCTCTTTCAGTAATAGTCACCTCAGTGATTAGTGGCAAAGACGAAGATGAAAACATGGTTTGAGTAGATTTTTATATAAATGGAGGGCCTGAGAAAAACTCTGGTAGATTTCCTTACCTTAAATTCCTAGAATCACAGAAGTGTTACTAGAAAGGGACTTGTAGATGTTTTTTTCCCAGTCCATTACTGAAAGAGTAGCTGAACTCATTCCTTGAAAATGACAGCAATATTTCACAGATAAACTTGATTTTGTAAGGTAAGTTGTTCATCCTCAATCCAAAAATATGAAAGAAGCTTTAAAACAACAGTGATGAATCAAACTGCAAACAGTATCTTTTACTGCTGAATTACAGTTTAATTTCACTCTACATAGATACCATTTGATAGAATCCCCAGATCATATTCTTTAGACCATAAGAAAATGGAGGCACTGTACAGTTTCTGTGGAGGGAAAATCAATAGAAATAGGTTTCTAAAAAGCGAGAAGTTGACAAATACTGGCAAAATACATCTTCAAGTATGCTTTATTTGCAGGTGATTAAAAATATTTTTAGGCAAAAAACTAGTCAGTTTTATCCAGTACAAGATAGAACATGATTTAGTGCCTAATGCCAGGCAGACTGGAAAATGTGTCAATAGGACTGGTGATGCAGTTGTTGAGGAATTACATGTGGTTAAATGGCTCATATTCATATAGTAAAAAGACCTGATACACACATATGAGGAATTATAAGCACTTAATATTTTAACAATAAGCAGGAGATTTTGTACGAAAAACAAGGGACTCAAGGGGGCGGGAAAGCTACAGACATCTTAGTAATATCAGAAGCCATCAACATTTTTTTTTTAAAGACATTAACTTGCTCCTGCAAATTACTGCACTCTTGAGAATAGTATTTGCAATTTAAAACTTATCTAAAACATCACCAAAAGGTAACACTAATTCCTATTTTTTAAAAATTATTTTGTATTAAGAATTTTGCAAAGAACTAAAATATGACATGGCCAAGAAGCATGAATTATCCACCATTTCAGAGACTTTGCATTCATCACATTTAAATACTAGGTGTCTGATTTCTGAAAGTCTCATGCAAAATCCAGCTATAAAAACTCACAACAGAATATTTTCAAGGATAAAAAGCTAGTTTTTTAAAGCTCTGACAGACATCCAGTTGTGAAGGTGAATTTCAAAACTAATGGTCCACATTTTCAGAGGACATTCAAAAATATAGTTGTTGAACTTCCTGTAAATGCCCAGCTCTTATCTACACTTTGCATGGAATATTTACCAAAGCTATAACATTGGACAGTTAATGGAATATATCACTACCTAGAGTAGCGCCAGAGGTAACATCATTATCTTTCCATAACTGCGTAATGAGAATTTAATAATCACAAAAAATTCCTATTATGAAGTGACTTTTTTTTTCCTCATGTACAATATATATATTCATTTATATTGAATATAAGTCCAGTAATACTATCACAGTAATGTGCTGTAGTAGTCTTTCATAGTGAGAAAACTGCCCTAATCATCTTTAACATGCAAAGCTTGGAAGAACCAGAAATTCACAGTAAGTAATGCAATTTGTATATGCATCTTCTGCCATCCTAAAGTTAACCAGAACACTCAAGACTGTTGCTTATTTTTTTTTTCCTATATTTAACAAAAGCTACAGTTCTGTATACTGTACATTCACAGTGGGATCCCAGCCCCCTGTACTATCTGCAAGAAAGATCAGGTTACCACCCTCCATCAGAGTAAACATTCTAGTATTTAATATAAGAATCTTGTGAACAGTTGTTCCTAGCTTGAAGCTCAGCAGTTCAAGACTTGATAAAATTCTCCTTTTCGTCTCTCTGAGAGGTTTCTTGCTAACGCATTTTGTAGTCATTAGATACTGACATTTCACATAGCTGTCCTTTAAAATCCAAGTCTACTGTGAAATCCAGGTCACGCTGTAAAAAGATTTAAATGCAACATGTAAGTAAGACCATAAGTTTAGTGTATTAATTCAGTTATCATTGCTTGGGTTGAAACAACCAGCACATTCAAGAGATTCCTGTGGTGATTTCTAACTTCTTTTGGTTTTAAATGGTGCTAACACTGAGAAAGCAGGCTGTAAGATGTTTAATAGCATTCACCATACAATCTGTGCTTAGGTAATATTTCTATACGCTTCCAGAGGTGGATTTAATGGTCTAGTTATTTCCTGGTTCAGAAAGCTTCTGAAATGCTGTTATCATATGTATCCTATGAAAATTTTTGTAGGGTACCCCCCATTGAGATGCTCTTAATTTAGGCTAAAGGGCTTTCCCACTAGGGGTTGTTCCAGAATAGACCTAGTAAACTTCCCATTATACAGTCATTTTTTATCTTATAATGACATGTTTTTAGGGAAGAGGCACTACACAGCCCTACAGAAGGAAGCTGTGTCTATGCAAGCTTTTGAAAAACTTCATGCTTCAGAGGAACAAAGCACTAGCAAATCCTTTCGAACCGAGGTGGTCTCTCTGTCATACGACAACTATCAAGAGCACATTTATTTTAGCACCCAAATCTGCATTCAGGTGCTTACTGCTGTGCAAACAAATTTGAGATATTTTATTCACTTTTCTCCTTAATGAAAATTGATACATTTAAACCAAAAGAAAATATTCCAGTCCCCCTAGGATGACATAAGGGTGGGGAAACATATTTTTTTCCTCTTGCAGCAAGTAGCCTCAGGGATGAATGTGTTTGTTTTAATGCCAAGTTTATTTTGTGTTTATTTCTTCCTCTGTATCAACACCACCATATCGAATCTGTGTTTGGTATAAAAATGGAAAAGCAATGAAAAAAGGGAAGACAATGAAATGTTAAAATTTGTTGCAGTTAACAAATGCAATTTTTCAACAATTACAACAACTGCATAGATGGATAATAGGTTATTTTAACTGCTGTTTACTGTAATAGAAAATTAAGAGATACTGCTCAAGATGTTTGGCAGAAAATGGTCCGGTGTTTCTCCCAGAAGCTATAATTCTCATGTCTTGTTCTACCCAGCCATAGGTTATCTATCACACCATGTCTCACAGTCTCCTTACCAGTTAAAAGAAGTGCTAGGGGGATTCAGCCCATAGCAGAGAAATTGAGAAAGTTTTCAGCAGTCATGGTAGTGTGATATCCATCATGCTTTAGCTTTAGTCTTAAATAAAGCATCTGTGTTTTCTATGGAAAGGCACAATTTTTAAACAACCCTTTCACTCAATTAGTGAGTTCATACAAGCTCTGAAATGTGTTACTTAATTTCCTGTTGGACTGTTCTTGGGCGCTGAGTGGCAAATCACTCAGTGCCCATAGATGTGGAACTGAAGTACTTACTTTTGATCATCCTGTATTGGCAGAAGGGATCTTTCCACTGATTTCACTGACACTGTGAAAAACCCCTTGCCTGCTTGCATCACAAAATGTGAGTAAAGCTGATTGCAGAGGGCAGCTGACTGAGTGATGTATTTGAATCCTTTCTCCCTTCCCATGCTAGCCTGCTTGCAGGCTGACTTCTGTAACATTAGCACTGCTTTACTACTGCTGTCATCAGCTTCGGTGAGGCTGTGAGTGGAGCTCTTACTAATAAACATGAATGCCTTTAGCACACTCATTGTTTTAGTCCTATGCATTTTCCTTATTGGTGATCATGGTTTGTGATCAGTAGAGATGGAATTAGGATCAGGGATGCTGACTTACCACATTTTTTGCATTTGGTTTCATGGATATAGTCCCATAGATTTCTTCTCCTCGTCTCACAGTTAAATAGTCCTCCAAGTAGAAGACAGTTTGCTTCCAGTGAGTATAAGGAGCATCAGGTGCTAAAAATATATACATGGGTATCACTTATTGAAATTTCTTAAATGCCTTGCAAATCAAATTATGACTTGGAAACAATTGGGAAAAATCCTTTCTTTTCATAGAAAGCTTTATGTCCTATACTAGCAAATATACTTTACAACAAATTTCTATTGCCTGTCTGTGAGTTGTCTTCTAATTTTTACTGGTATATGTCAGATATTAATCACACCCAGCAAGAAAGATTCCACAAAAGGGCTTACAGGGCAAGATAGGCACATTTTTATGCTTTTCTTTCAACCCACACATGTTCAAATTGGGAAAACCTTTACCACTAAGTGCTTTGAATTTCAGAAATCTAAATTAGTTCAAAAAACAATGATACAAAAGCATGAAGGAAAGGTACATCAAAAATTATTAATCACTGTGTTGCAAATGAAACATTTGACTAGTGATCCCAAAGCAGCAAATTTTATAGTTTCCAGGAGGATAGAATGGATGAAAGGGCACTAGCACCTTGATGTCTTTTGGGACTATTAAAAGGCATTTTGGGCAATTTGCCAGAGATGGAAACTGGTCTAAATTAATTTCTAGTCTTGCTTAGCAGAATCACTTTGATGACCCTTTGCTATTTCTGGCTTTTAATTTACTTCTTTGGTCCTATTTCTGATTTAAATTCCAATCTTTGAGCAGTGCCTATTGAACTTGTATTGGTCACTTCTTGTTCCTACAATTCCTGCAGTCAAGAGCATCTAGGAACCTAAGAATAGCTGTAGGAGCTCAAAGACTTCCTAACCTGGCAAAAAAAAAGCCTCTGATAAATTTATTTTTCTTCTATTTGTATCCCCCAGTCACATGAGGTCACTGTATGGTATCATTATTAACACTTTAATAAAATAATGATTTTATTTCATTTCAACATCAATGTTTCAAAAAATTACTTGAATTTGGAATTTTTTTGTGACTGGGCTAATACTGATGCTTTTTAAAAAAACTGGCAAGACAGGAATTTTTAACTCTTTTCTAAAATTCTAGACTCAGAAGACCTATATAAACCAACTTTTTTTTCAGAAACTGTGCTAGCAAATTGGTATCATCGAAAGGAAAAGGATTTTACCAGATAATTTCTGTCTATGTGTCCAGACAGTTTTAATCACTGTTAATCCCAATTGTTAAATGAGATATCTTCTTGTAGGAGTTCTGATCCAGACTGTTTACTATTTGGACATGGCTGCATAAAATTTCTAACTGAAAACATGTTTGACCAAAATGAAATTGAATTTATATTCTAAATCATAACTGCTGCCTTGTACATACCCATGTAGTTGTGCACATGTCCCTCTGTAGGGCCACGTTCCTTAGAAAAGTCTGGCATAAATGGAAACTTGTGCCTCAACAACAGGGGCTGTGTGTAATGCAAGCCCAGGTCTCCATGTCCACCCCAAATTACACACTTATTCATAATTTATAAAAATAGATATCAATGAAGCAGCATTTTGACATGTCCTACAAATGGGTGTATTTTACTGAATTCAGTGCAGCTTCGCCAACAGACAGACACCAGGTGAGAATCTTTACCAGTCTTCTAGACAGTGGTGACCTTCAGCAGCAGATGGCCAAACAACCTTTTTATGGAGTAATTCTTCTGCACCTACCTTATAATGATAAACTGAACAGAGACAGAGAAGCACTTCACCCTTCTGTCTACACAAAGGCTGTCTACAGGATGAGATTTTTGCATTTATTGCAAGACTCTCTGGTTTATTCAGTCTGGTAAACAATGCCTTAAGGGAATGGAGTTATTCCTTTAAATATCTGCTCACCAAGTCAAGGCAGAATTTCACATCTTGGTTGTTAGAGGCAGCTCACATAATCACTATGTGTGTTTTTATAGCTTGGAAAAAGTGGTAGTTTTGTTCTAGACTCTGGGGCAAGCTTTGTTGGGTTTTGGATTTAGGGAAAACTAGAATGCAGAGCTGCTATTTCTCTCTGGGCTAATAATTCTCTGTCTAATCTGAGAAACTTGACACAGGACTTAGATATAACTGGTGAGGGACACAAATTCACAGGTTGTAATTCCCGCTGAGCTCTAAGATTGATAGCCATTATGAAATTCTGCCTCTCTTTCCACAGAATTCCTGTAAGCAGTTGTCCTTTCCCCATCCTGCTCACCTCCCCCAAAATTACAATAGTTTTATTCACTGTAAGTCAAATGTGGTGGTACATTAAACCTTCCCCTACCATCTAATCAGCAGCACTGATAGACTGATGGCAACAGAAATGAAATTAAAAGAAATACAGATTACCTGTAGAAAATCCCATCTTCTTGTGGCACTTTGTAAATTCAATATTAAAATAGGTGACCAAGGCATGAATGTAATCATTGCGTTGAATTTGGAGGCAGAATGCAGAAGTAAATTCCAATTCTTCAGTCTTCACTGTATAAATATCTACTTCCTGTTTTGAGGAGACAGAAATTACATTTACACGCAGATGTCTGTGACTGTCAGGTAAGTGTTAAATGAAGTACTTTAGTATTTCATTTAATGATCAGACACAAAGGTGACTGGCAGCTTTTTAACACTGTAAGAAATCAGAGGTATATTCTAATATATCAAATCATGAGCAAATGATGCAGTTATCTGACCAAGCTGACAGAGAGGACACTCACTGAAGAGCGTGTGTTCTTGGGAATGGCAGGGAAGGGCTGTAGGAGCTGGGGAAAATCAGGGTAAAAAGGTGCTCTGATAAATACAGGTAGATGTTGAAATGGAGATACAGGTCCAGTTCAAAGACCTTTTATCATCAGGGACTGTCAGGATGGGGAAAGATGCCAGAGCTGGGTTTTTAATAAAAATAACCTTATTTGGTTTTGCATCTCTGGAAAGGAAAGCAATTTAACTGTGTCAAGCACTCAAAACATTTGAGGCACGAGATTTTGATGGTGATGCTTTCTAGTCCTGTGTCAGGTAACTGATTCCAAACAGTGAGCACAGGGATCTTGCTCTTGAACAAGACAGAAACAAATTATGTCAATCATACTATGGTTTGATTGCAGTAGTTGGAAAGGATGATGTAGTCTTCAGGTTTGTTTACTTCCATTAATATTTAAATCTCACTGTTCAAGGCTTAAACTGTATTTTTCAGATGGATCTGATTTTCCCAGCTACATACTGCTTTTATCTAGGTTGTTTCTAAAAGTTGTAGTGATGATAGGGAGGATGGTAAGTCTGAAGTACTATTCTAATGCTGTGGGAAATGTTTCCTATGCACTTTCTGGTACCTTCATTACTCATTCTCATTGCTCTGGTACCCTTATTGCTCATGCATATAGGGAAACAGAATTTTTGTAGGCAGAAATCCTGATTTTCTCTACTCTACCAGCTGAAGTCAGGAATTGTGTGTCTGACCTCACTAGCACTTCTTAAGACTTGCACTGCAAAATGGAGAGCAGAGTCTAGACTGCCCATCAGAGAGCTCTTTTAGCCTCTTTTAGGGCACACTAGAGGGCTCTTGTAGAAATTGCCTTCTGTAATCTAAGGTAAAACTGCAAAAAGAGACATGGAAAGATGCAGCCATATTTCAGTTACTGAAGTGTATGCATGGACCACACATGTGTTTCTGAGACTTAGAAAACTTATGGGGAGATGCTTTAAGCAAGCCATAGCTTTGGCCTGTCTGGTTACCATTATTGTTCAAGAACAACTTAACCATAATGAAAATTATTCTACTGCATTGCAACGACACTCTGAGGCACTAGTGTTTATCCTATGTGACCTATGCATATAACTGGTCATTTAAAGCTGTGATAACCTCAAAATGTCTTTGGTTTTTCCCCCTCAAAAGAGGGTAAGAAAAAAGCATGGTAGGAATGAGAACTTCTGAGGTCTCCTGGCAGAGTTCCATACCAGCCTGCAAAATTTGCTTTGCCAAGCTAAACTGGACTGGTGTGTGATAGCTGCAGACTTCTGTAATTTTTGGTGTCTTTTTAGTGATCTCACTGTGGGGAAATTGGGAATTAAGTCTAGTGGTGAGGGACATAAAAGGAAGCTAGCTCCCTCTCTCTGAGCTGTGTTGGCTGTGCAGGGCAAAGTGGAATCAAAAGCACTAAGAAATATTTTCATTAGAGAAGTCAGTAGAAATTTCTCAAAAATATTAAACAGATATCCTGAATAAACTGTTGGTCACTTTTGCAGTCCTTTTTTAAGGACAGAAACATAGCTTTTTTACAACGCATGGTAGGAGACAAAAGTGGGGTGATTTTTATTAATTAATATAATTCTGAGAAAGGCCAAGTCTGGTTTTGGTGATCTCTTTGAATTGTACTCTGGCAACTATATATTCTTATATAAAATGGCAACACTCATTACAGCTAACTGCACAGGAGACAAATTATAGAAATTGGAGTTAAAGTTGCTTCTAGAGTGCCATGGCATCTCTTTCCTGATCTCCTTCCCAGACAGTCAGGTTACTCAACTAGGATTTTGTGAGCATGGAAATAAACGAAACATGCAAATCTCAGTGGATGTCCAGGTTTGGTGGAGTTATTTATTGTCTTTTGTTTGTTTGTTTGTTTTTTGGATCAGAGAAGAAAACACAACTGTTTTACTAAGTATGAAACAAACTTTCCCATATTTTTTGGCAATGCTGCTGAAAGCAGTAGGCTCCCAGTACACTTATTCCTGAATTCACTTATTGATTCTGGTGGTTTTAAGATGCTTTATTCTCACTAGTCTCCCTGGCTGATTTGCTGTGGAAGTTACACACAGGACTCCTATTTGGCAGGACGATTCCTGTGCCCCTCAGATGTATTTAAGAGATCATGCAAAAGAGAATGGCTCTCACAGCAGAGAGGATGCCACATTCCCTGCATGCACCACCCCTAATGCACCTGTGGTCCAGTGCCTAAAGTTCCTTAAAGCATTCAGGACTTGGGTTACATCCAGTTTCTGAGGAGTAAAAAAGAGGAAATTTTACTCAAGTCTCCAGCATGTCAGATAAGTGCCGTGGCTACACAGCATGCACAGTTGATGTCTTATTTTGCTGATTTTGTAGAACCGTTCAGAGCATCTAAACTGGGAATTGAAATAACTGCAGAAGCACAAGACTCTGACTGGTCTCTGAGGAATGTATCTAGTGACTGGTCCATCCACTGACTAATGTAGAGAGAACCCAGACTCATCTGGTAGGCACCCTAAATTAGCTGGCTTTGGGTTGAATACAACCCTAGAAATCCCTCTGTGAATCTAATATGAACAAGCTGTGCTATGCAAAAGTGCTGTAATAAAACATTTGAATAATTAAACATTATGGCTTTGTTTATTCGCAAATGTTTTCTTAGGCTAATATTATTCTCTGAATTCACAAATATTTTCAGGAGGAAAGAAATGCATTTTATATAAATAAACCATGTGCAAAATTAAATTAAATTAAAAAATAAATAACTACAGAGTCTGTTTTTCCTGCTTCCATATTGCTATCTTGAAGATAAATCTCCCTCCTTCATGCTTTTCATTGACAATTTTCTCTTTGCTTAGTGATCAGTTTGTGAGATTACTGACTGATTCTGGAATGGAGGGTGGTTTGTGCTTGCGTACTTATTACCTGCTTTGCTCTCATGGTGCCTCTACATGGTACAGCACCATTCAGTTTATGGACAAAAGATGTCAAAACTAAATATAAAACATGAATAGAAACACTTTGAAATTGTTTTCTGTCATCTTAAACCAAATTACTTTCAAAGACCTTCTAAATAAAGCGTTGGATTTGCACTTCAATTAAGGGTGTACAGCTTTTTATTCCAGAGCAGCCAACCCATTTTGCTCCCTGATCTCTTTCTCTCTGGACATATTTCATGGAGCCTAAATAGCTATTTCTTTTGTGTGTGCTGCAATTTCAAATTGCCCTGGTTGAGGCTGTTTTCAGGCACAGCCATGTGTTCCCCTCAGTGCAGATGGACTGTGCATGCATACGTACTCATGCAGAGTTTCTGCTTCTGTTCCTTTTTGCTGCTTTCAGTAAAGGTTTTGCAGACTGGAGGCATGGCTTTCCCTTTTGCATACGGGAATATTTAATGCTGTGTTTTTCACTGGCAAAAAGTGAAAGGGAAAAGTTAGAACTGATTCTTTGGGATAAATGAGCTCTTGGCTTCATGGACCTGGTAGTACCACTACTATTGATGCAGACAGCCTTGTCCAGGACAGTTGTCCTACACGAGGAGGATTCCTTCACATGAAGGAGATTTTAGAGCTTTCAAGTGTTCCTGCAGGCGGATCCTTCATTGTTAACATGATCTTGTGAACAGGGTTTAGTGACCTTTCTCATGTAGAGCAGGGTACCAGTTAACCTCTGAGTGCAGATGTTTGGGCTGAGAGAGAACAGTTACATTCTATATAAGGCTAAGAATTAGGAAGTTAGAGAAAAAAAATTGAGATCAAATTCTGATCACTTGTTCTGGAGTTAATTATTTATTTGATCATCAGTTCAGAACTGATGCTTCAGACTTTCTTACTGCAAACAGAATCATTTACCCCTTCTCCTCAGCAGCACTCAATCAGTAATTGGCAAAAAGGCAGGGCAATTCAAATTCATATCTAAATATACCACGTCTCTCTTCATCCACTATTTGCACATGTAAAATTTCTAAGAATCTTGAGTTACAACCTGCAGATGTAACCAGATGAGTAGAGACACAAGGAGCATCTTGCTTTTGGGAATTCTGTGAGAAATCAAGGTATCAGTGTTCGTGCTCAGGTCACGTGACAGCATTGAGCGTGTGAAACATGCAAGAACTGGCTAATTTAAAACTGCACAATTTTCCTTCTTAGTGTGGCAGCGTTCTGCAATGATGGCTTCTGCAGCTGCTTCAAAGCATGCAAAGACAGTACCAAAACATAAGCAGCAGGTCCCAAAAGAACCCTGCAGTTAGCTGTCAACAGTCAATGAAGTATATTCAGAATTAGCAAACCTTTATTAAGCAGGCGTTGGTCACCACTTGCTTTGGATCTACTATGTCCACCAAGGGCTCCTTCATGGCAACATCCCTAATACAGGTCATGTCAAAGCCGTACACATTCTCCCACCCTGTCAGTGCAAATGGATTTGGCAAGGTTAGCAGCAATAATAGAAAATATTTTTTGTTTCTCAAAGCATTTTTCTTTTGAAAGAATTTCTACCATCCCCTAATTTTCAGATGTCCCCTTCAGCTCTTTGCTCCCTGCCCCAGCTGTCTATGTCATCATTGCCATTTTACAGATCATGCAGTTCTGGCAAAATAAACCCTCAAAGTACATCTTTGAACAAGTGGTACTTATTTTTTGGTGTCTCCAAAACTGCTTTATATGAGATTTGTCAATGATTTTTGTGGCTTTAGAGGCTTGTGATTGTTGCCCAAAATCATCTGATGTCAGGCTGAGCACTAGGGTTTTTTTTTTTTTTGTTTGTTTGTTTTTTGTTTTTGTTTTTGTTTGTTTGTTTGTTTGGTTTTTGTTTTGTTTTGGTTCTTTTTTTTTTTTCCCTCTCATAGATTGCCACTCAATTGGCAGTTTACAAGCTCTTTTGTTTATTTAAGTAGTTTTAGTTTCAGCAAGTAAATTACTAGCAGGAGTAGAATTGTAGGTGTGTTTCTATAGTTGGGACTCCAAGTTTAAATTGCACATACATCATGGCAGAAAAGCAGAAGGTTCACTTTGAAGAGATTTAAAAGCCATGCCAATCCTCTGTATTTGAATTGTTCCTCTGATTGTTCCAATAGATGCTTCTTATCATGTTGAGGATTTTTTGCACAAAATGAGTACATTAAAAAATGGAGAAGTACACTGGCTTTGCTTTTAAGGTTGCTTAACAAAGTGAAAACAAGAACCTTCAAACAAGTGAAATCTTAAGTCTTATGAAGCATGTAAGTCAAGGTCCATTCAGTGCTTCATCTCAAAATATAAACTGAATACTGGGAGTATTTTAAAAATGGCTTGAACAAAAAACAAAGTAAACAGATAAACGCATTTGTGAGCATATTTGAAATGTCTCATTTTTTTCAGAGCATAGCATTTGAGCTACTGGGGTTTCCAGAAGAGAATGACTGAAAATGTCAAGTGATATAAAAATCTGCATATTCCTAAATTGGAAAAAACATGGACACGAACGATTATTTGATATCTCTTTATTATCTCTTTATTGGGTTGCGAGTTTCTCAACATTTCAGGGAGCTGAAACTTTTGTTTCAGGCATCATGAGCATTTGAGAACTCCAGATTACATTAAAAAAAGTCCTATATTTTTATGTGATTACTCAAAAAAAATTAACTAGGAAACCTGAAGAAACAACTTATTAATTTTTTACTTATTTTTGGGGCCTCCATAATTTACTGCACCTCAGCCCACATGGGATACGTTTGAAATATGTGGCCTAATCTGTCTTAGGCAGAGAGCTGGCATGGGAGGTAAAAAATAAAATTATATGTTTTATATTTTGCAGTAAATCAGAGTAATTGACTGTAGTAGTACTCTGTGGCACTAATCTACAGTTAAAAAAATCAGAAGTTAGATTTTTTTAAAAACCTCTTATTGCATTATTTCTTTATCAATATAATGGTTCTTGAACGCCCTTTAAAATGCTCAGCCCCGCACCACATATGAAGGCAAGACTCCTTAAGACAGAAAAAGATGAAAAATTGGAAGGTAAGGAGCACCATCAAGGATTTATAAATGGAAAGAAAAGACAAGGTGGTAGTGCAGATAGATAGTGGGATGGAAATAACTGAGGACACAGAGGTATATAAGGTATATAAAGTAAGGGGGGGAAGGGAAATGAGAGGTGAAATCTGAAAAGTAAGCGTCTTAATGGAAAACAACATTTTAGAAGAGGGAAAAATGTCTTTGTACATTTTTTCACATGGCTCAAAATGAAACAATTTGAAAACAGATGTATTGTCTGTGAGAAAAGAAAAAGACTCAAGGTCTAGAAAGGAAGGAGTTCAAAAGCAAAATGAAAGATTTTAGGCCAAAATGGCTCTGATTTCTGTACAGAACGGATACCTCATACATCCTTTTGAATCTGTACATTTTATAAGGAGTTTAACTGTCAAGGTCATCACATAGCTGAGGAGAAAAATGTAGGCTGTGCTAGAGGAGCAGATATAATCCTCCCTGGCACTTACAGAGACTTCTTGTCACCGCCCCACTGCACTGGGCTTGCTTTTGACCCAAAATAGCAATTTTGACCAACTGGCAGTTCTGTGTATTAGCACTGAATTTGATTACAAAAACACCAAGCCTTCTTTTCTGGGAGGAGGTGAGAGTCAAGGAATGAGGAGTTAGGCATTTTTATTTAAAGATGGTCTGAACCCACTAATCTAACCCAAATTTTCACATATATCTTTGGTTAATAAATCTGCTTAGGAATTTTGTGGTTCTTTTTTTTTCCATAATGGAAAATACCTTTAAGTGAAACTGCCCAGCTCTGAAAAATAAATAAAATCAAAAAATGTTGCAAGGAAAAGAAGAATGAAATAATGTAAAACTTGTTAATTTGAGCACAGCAGGAGCCTGGACTAGGTCACTTGTAGATGTCACTAACAACACCAGTTATTCAATGATATCACCAAGGAAACTCTTCTAACATTTTAAAAGCAAAGGAAAAGTCAATTTTATGCATCTATGAAGTATTAAAAAACCCCAAATTAAAACCCTTGTTGAACATATAAGTAAAATTTAAATTTCTGATCCTTATTTTTAATTTAAAAATTCTTGCATAAAATGTTTTTTAAAAAGATATACATGTTGTGGAATTTTTTCTTTTTGACAGGCTATCATGGAGATATAATTTTTTTCTAGGTTTATTTCTTCACATGTACAATTAATTCGCATCTTACTGCTTTTATGTTTTTGTTATGTTAAAAACAAAAATAAGGACCTAAGGGGTAAAATAATATTACTGGGCTTTGTGGCTGTTATGATGGATTATGTCTTTATCAAAACAACAACAAAACTAAATCTCATTTAATCCACATTTTAAATATAGCTAAAGGCATTAATATAACTCTAGGCAAAGTCTTCATCAGTTTATACATGCATCTCTCCTTTGTGCACTTTAAATTACTGCAAATTTCCTGAATTTATCAACAGACCAACATTTTCTCAGAGTTCACATTCATACTGGAATTCTGGCCTGCAAAGAGATCAGAGTAGGCTACTGGAAATGAAAGATTTTAGGGAAATAACCACAGAAAGTGTTACTGGCAGGTGCTTACTCACAGTGAATTTTGAAGTCCTTGTACTGTCTGTCTTCAATTGCTACCACGTACAAAGCAGCTCGGTCTGGAAACATTAGCCCTCCAGGTTTCTGTTGATGAATTGTGGGGAAATGGATCTCGTAATCTATTCACCTGACAAAGACATCACATTTTGAACTGCACATACAAAAACCAGACAAGCACCCCTTGCATGCCTTTATTGTTTTCCTTCAGATTTGCACACCAGCTCTAACTTTGCAGCCTGCGGCAATGTCATTAGACAGTGTCTAGGCAAACTTGGCCGGCCAGCACTTAATCAAAAGCAAAGCTCTTTCACTGAGGTTCCCTTTGTTATCTCCTCGTTAAAGCCTAAGAAATGGCACTTGGAGATGTGACCGTGTCTCGTTATGGCGACAGTAGGGAAGGGAAAGCTTGCAGTCAGAAAATAAATGGTGACTGCTCCAGCAAGGAGCACGACATGCAGAGCACCTACCAGCCACTTGTCTCGTGCGAAGATGACTGTGTTTAACATTGACTCATAGAACAGACAGTAACCCATCCACTCGCTGATGATGATGTCTACTTGATCCACAGGTAATTCAACTTCTTCCACTTTACCTTTAAATATTGTGATTACTGAAAAGAGAATCCAAAGAAATACGTTTCACATAATAAAACACCTGACTAAGATCCTTACTGGTGAATGTCAGGCTGACCTTTTCAATACGATTCTCTTCTTGAATGCCTGTCCATAAAGCATGACTCCATGTGACTCAATGCATTTCACACTTTTGAAAAACTATTCAGAGTACGTATAATAAATAGAATTTTTAGTATCAGTATAAAAAGAAAAAACACCAACCCAAAATCCAAAGGCCAAACAAACAAAACCCACCATGTCTAAAAACAACAGAAAAACAGGCCTTACCTGGTTACCTGTATAATCTCATTTTAAAATGCCCTTTGGAATTTGGCAGATTTCTAGATCATTGACTAGTATAGCTGATATAGTATAGTGTATCCAAGTATAGCAAAGAATACACTTAGAAGCCTTAAACATCCCTGCAGGTTTGTACACTAATGTTTGAATGTTGGGCCATATTTAGTTAAGTTGTAACAAATAATTTTGTTTTAGGACCACTACACAAGTCACCAATCATTCCTGCTCAAAAAAAAAAAAAAAAAAAAAAATCCTATTTACAAATGTATTTTCAGCTTGTGCTAAATAATTTTCAGTGTGTGTTTCTCTCATGTTTTTATTGTTTGTTGCAGTGAATAAAGTCCCATGGTTCTGGATTCTTCCTTGAAAAGGTAACAGATGCACTTGAAACTTAGGAATAAGGTGAATATTCTACTTTCCATTACTAAGATTACTCCACTACTTTTAATTAATGGTAATTTTTAATGGTAGCAGTTTTTATTGATTAAATGGTCAACATTCAGTTTCAGAAAAATGAAGGTGATTTAATTTAATTTAATATAATTTAGCTATAACTAGGTTAGCTGGCTGAATGTGAAAGTGAGGGTTGAGTGATTTTTAGAACTCAGCCCAGGGAAAAGGAGGTTTTGTCTTTCCCAAATACATGCAGTACTAGTATTACTCTAACCAGATGTGGAAACTTTATTTGCATAGCAAATTTTTAATCCAGACTGGTCCCTTAAGAAATTTGGAACACTCTGACTCAGACTGGTATCACAAAGTATCAGCTGATAAGAGCAACCTGACTGGAAAAGAGCAGAATTCTTTTTGCCATTATTTAAACTAATTTCTTTGACAATTAGTAATTCAACAGTTCATCTTTTGTTATACTGAAGACTCTTCATGTCTATAAGCTCCAACCATGAGTTATCTTTGGTTCTCTTTTCTCCCAAGAACTTTCACTGCCCCAATTATTTTGGAATTAATTTTAGCACTGTTGACAGCTGCTAAGAGAGTGACACACCTGACTTTGAAGCCCCCTCTTTACGCCTAGAAGAGTCACAGTGTAAGCAGCAGCAGCAGCACTGGTTCCTCCCACCTCCCTTCACTTCATAATGCATCATGTGGAGACAGATCGTGCTGTCCCCCAATGGATTGCATGTATCTGTTCTGGAAGCAGTGGGTTTTCCCTTGGTTCAGCCCCTTTTGCTGATTCTGCATTGCTCAAAAAATTTGGGGGTGGGGGGGTGGGAAAGGAAAATTTCCATGAGCAACAAGATCCTTTGGCTCAGTACCTGGCTGCATTAAAATAGAAGTAAATGTGGGTCAGTGTGGAGTGTGAAAGTGTAAGTGTTGGTTCAGGTGTGCAGTTTACAGACCAAACTGCAGTCAGGCAGACTGCTGAACCTCACCTGCCAAGCCTCCTCCCAAAGGGAGGGGGCTCTGCTTCTGCCTCCACAGTTTCCCACTGACTTTCTCCTTGCTGAAACGGGAGGAAAAACCAGAGATAAAAACCTTCTGCACCTTCTGGAGAACACTGGAACCTTCTAATTTATTCTGACAATGGTCCCTTCACACACAATTCCTGCTGCTGGAAATCCAAACACAAATTGATTTGCAGTGTGCTATTTTTGTCTCTAGTGAATGAAAGCCGTTCTGGGAAAACACAGCCTCTGCATCCAAGGTTCAGGACAACCACAGAGGTCACACCTCACTGCTTTAGTGCCTTATCCCTACTGTGGAAAGAGTATTTTCTGGTCCTTTGCTTCCTTCTTTTCCTGAACCAAGAGCTGCATATACTGGCTGGCCCCTTGTATCCCACATCACTGCTGTTTCACACCACAACACTTGAATGCCCGTGGTGTACAATAAACATTCCTCCCAGAGAGCTCGGGGTTAGTCACAAACTGCCAGTGACAGCAATAAAAATTAGAGCAGATCTGAACCGGAACAGAAACCCATTCCTGCGCATGTGTGGGCAGAGCACCAGCGCAGACACAGCCGACAGTGGGGGCATTGGTACAGCCCAGCCATGACCTGCTCTGCAGCAAAGGCAAGCTCTTCACAAAAAAAGCACTTCTAAACAGGAGATGTCTCATGGCCTCAGTTAAAAAAAGACTGATTTTTTAGGTTGTTACAAAGATATCTTGAGTGCTGTGATTTGGAGGAGGACTGAAAGCATGAAATAGAACTTGTTGGGGACTATTTTGTGCTAAGGGTTTTCAGTAGCTTGTGGTTACATCTAGGTTTTTGTTTTTTGTGTTTTTTTTTTTTTTTGTGGGTTTTTTTTTCAATTTAGAGTTTCCATGTACTTGGAAATTTCATCAGCTTTCTTTTTAATCAAAAAAGAAGTTTTATGTGATATTTTTATTTTAAGATTCAAACATTTTCATTTGTGTGTGTGTTTTGAAAAGGTTTTGAAAAACGTATTTTCTTAAAGTGGGGAGTCAGAAAACTTAGTGAAAAAATTTTGCTTTAAATCTTATTTCAATTTGAATGACAGTATGTGTGTTTGTATTTCTATTCTGTTTAAGAGAGAAGGTGGAATTCTAATGGCAGAATTAATTTGATAAGTTCAGTTCTAATAAAAGGTCTTCCTTCTGCTTTGCTAAACCAAACTTCCCATTGATCAGTTCTATTTCCTTTTTTTGTCTCTGATAAATACAGAAGTGACAGTAATTCCTGTGAGGAATTGTTGTAGTGCCTAGAAAGAGGTGTTTAGTTTTGTATGTACATGAGTAAATTCTGCAAAACTACCATTTACATGTAAAACACAACATAAATTAATCAGAAAAAGCAAAATTGTTATCTTCTCTTTTTCCTGGAAAAAAAAATTATATATGTCTTACTGTTGTCCAAGTGGTTGGCCTTGATAATTTTTTCTGAGTAGTCAGATATACTTGAGCATTCAATCTAGGAAAAAAAGGAAAAAAAAGAAAAGCAAGATAAAGAGCAATTTATCTATTAGAGAGCTCAGCTATGTGAATGAAAATTATTTACTGAAGGCAGCAAAGACTCTACAGAGCATGTAACCATTGATAAGGAGTAAATAAAACCTGTGGGGAGGATCATAATTAATGATACTTTAATATTTAAATTGTAGTCTGTGTCTGAGTTAAAGTGGCTCTTGTGGAAAAGATTGCTTTTAAAATTATTGAAATGTGAAAAAAGAGGTTCTACCTACAAAATGTACATTATTAACTATATTTAATTTATTCCTGATACTTTAGAATATTGCCTTCTCCCCCACAAAAATCTGCTGAATTGAATGAATTAGGATGATGCTACATTTCCATATGTATTTTAAAACAAAATACATTCAAACTTTGTGAATAATAGTAAAATTAAAATATGCCAATACCGATCTATGCCAAGAAGCAATTGTTTTCTATGTGAAAAATCTATATTCTTTAGAAAAGCTGCTATTCCAAAAGAATGCAGTCATTTAGCATATAAGAAAGGACTGAGATTTTCTATTTAAAAGAACATCCAGATATGCATGGCTTTTTCTCTGACCAGTTCTGTGCTTTTTCTAGGAAGATAATTACAGAGTGAATCCTTTAGATTTGCCCTTAAACTTGGTAAAACCTATGTACTAGCATAAAAGCATGTTTGCAATGAACTTTAATATCTTTTAGAGAAAAACTACATTCCATGAATCTCTCTGGGTTTTCTGCCCCTTGAAAATCATGAAGGCCAAAGTTGCTTGTAGTCAGTGAATCAGTTCCTAATTTACCTCTTCCAAATTTGGCATTAAACAGACGATACTACTTTGCATAATCCTTGTCTCCCTAATTCCCCTGTGGGAATGTCAAATAGAACTATATTATCTCTAATGAAGTGGTTTATATATCCAGTGAATCCCATTTAATCTCTAAAAGCTAAATTGTGCTTGACCTCTGTGACAGCACTCACAGATGGCAGGACAGCAGATACAAGGACACACAAATCCTTTATTCTTTTTATATTGTGCATGAAACAGACATAATAGCAGTCATAATATTAACCCCAGTCCCCATGGGAGCACATTGATTCTGCTTAGCTTGCCTGTGGATGTAAACCATTCCTAAAATGTCTGGCTCAATGGCCTGAACATAAACCAAAACTGGCTTGTGGAAAGGAACACCTGAGTGCCAGTCCAGAGAGTTCAAGAAAGAAATTGTTTGGGGTGAGGGCCATCCTTTTGCTCCATCCAGGTTCTTCCCTTACTGTAAACCATATAGACTGTATGCCCTGTCTACTGCCATTATACTAATTTTCCCTGTCTTTATTCACATCTGTCTGGTATTTTCAAATCCATTGCCCATTTTGGATGGTTTTTAAATAAAGCAGGCGTAGGTAGGTGTTTGGAGGTTGCTTTCCAAACTTTCTAAAGAACAAGGTGCAAAGAAATAAAAAGTTCTCTCTCATGAATGACAACAAGTTTCCAAAAATCTGCTTCAGATGCAAAGAGGCAAAAGAATAAAAAACCCCAACATTTAAATGTTTCATGAAGGAATATGTATTTCAGAAAATAAACCTGCTTTGGGGTGGCCAAAGCTGTTCATCTGCATTTTGTCTTGGACTCTATACTGTGGTTTAATTTTATTTTAAAAAGCAACTCATTTCAGAAAAAATGAAACTGAATTCTGCAGATGAAGAAATAGAGGGAAAAATGGTGTTGTCAGGTTTTTTTCTCAGTTTTCTTTCAAGTCAATGATCTGCTCAAATCTGTCCTATTTTGCAAAGCATTTGGATTTTATGAAAAGCACACACTCCAATAAAACAAGTCTGTACCTGAGTTTATAATCACAGAATCATAGGATGGCTTGAGCTTGAAGAGATCTTCAAAGGATTGCCCTGATTCAAGTGAAGGATCCTGTTCTTGGCCATGTTGAAAATCACGAGGTTCACACAGGCCCACTCCTCAAGCCTGACAAGATTCCTCTGTGTGTCCTATTTTCCCTCAAGTATATCAGCTGCACAAAGCAGTTTTGTGTCATCTGCAAACTTGCTGAGGGTGAAGTCAATCCCACTATCTATTGTCCTTAATGGAGATCTTAAATAGCAGTGGTCCCAGCATGGACCCTTGAATTGCTTCAGCTGTGTCTGGTTCTGTGTGTGTATATTCACCTCTGCTTTCATTTTACTTCTCAGTCTTCAATCTACTGCTGCAAATGTCTCCTCACTTACTGTGATCTCTTACTGAAACAGTCACAAGATCCCCAGATTTCCCCTGGGCTGTGTCCTCATCACCACCTTTTTATACAAAGCAGCTGACTTCTAACATTAGCCTTCATTTTCTGTGTCTGTTTAACTCCTTCCCTGCACTGTCTTGTTTATCTGAAAATACCATGGAATTCAGATAGTTCTACTGTAGTGACTGTCCTGAATTTTGTAAGACTAAATGCAGCAGATGAACCAAGGCTTCAAGGGATATTTTATGTATTTTTGTGTCCCTCACTGACCCCTCCCAAGCACCAAGAGGTATGTGTCAATTCTATCTCTACATTTCTTACAACAGCTCCCCTGTTAGATGAACATCACTGCATGGCACATTGGTACCCTCCCACAAGGGTTAGGGCTCAGAGCAGGTGAAGAAAGAAGAGAAAAGAAGGGGTCTGGTTCTATTCAGGTTGTAGAAGAGATTCCCCCTCCACCCCTCCCCCCCCAATCCAACAACAATCTAAAAGTATCCTAAAAGGGCTTGCAAAGAAAGTAAAGTCAAACTCTTTTCTGAAATGCACAGGGACAAGACAAAAGTCAGTAATCCTGAGTTGTGGCAAGGGAAATTCCTGCTGATTGTAGGCCTGGAATAGGTGCTGAGAGAGTATTTAGAGTCTCTATGCTTGGAGATTTTCCAAATTGGACTGGACATGTCCTTGGCCAACTTGATACAGCTTTAAGTTAATGATTCTATGATTTACATCTCTTGAAGACCTATAGATAATTCTAGCTGTTGGCTTAGGTAGTGGCAAGGAATAAGTTCCAACAGTAAGTAAGAAGGGATAAGAAGAACCAGACAGAGTAGTGGATGAATTTGAACCCAAAGAGAGAAGGTGTGAGTAAGAGGAGAGTGATTTCTGTAGTCAAGAAACCAACATTCTGCATTTGTCAACAGTTCCTACCTACATCATGCTATTTGAAAAATCACATTCAACTGTAGAGAAGGAACTGGAACATCGCAGCTCTGTGTAATAACTCATGGCAAATGTTTGTTTTTTAAATGGAACACTCACAGTTTCCAATGGCAAATATGACCATAAATTCTCAATTTGACTATACGATTGTCACTGCTAGGTCTGAAATGGCTGCTTGTCCAACACAAATCCACTCTGCAGCTTGCTGTGTACAGCGTTCACGGTGAGACAGCTCATCTGACAAGAAGGTTTGAAATTCTTTGGCTGTAGCAGAAGAGTTTCACACCTAAGGGAGTTCCTCTGAGAGCTAAGTTCCATGGATAGCACACCCACCAGCTTCAGCGATGAACAGTCCATCGGTGAGCTGGCACTGGTCTGCCACTGAGCTTTATAAAGTCCTGAGGTAAAGCCTGAACTCTAAAGAAGTCCAAAGGGAAAAAAAAAAAGCAAAACCCAAACAAAAAACCCTCACAACAACAACAAATGTAGGAAAGTATTTACTTTTTTTTTACTTGATGAATTTTCTGCCAGTGAGCTGGCTCACTGTAGAATCAGATAAGCACCAGTGCCAACACAAGGGAGGGAGGAAGACCATATGGCCAGGGATCTGAGAGATGGGAAGGTGGGAGCACATCACCATCATTTTGTATATGCTTATACTTCTAGAGCACTGCAACATCTTTGCATGAGACCTGCATTTCTGCATCAGAGAAAGCTGCTGGTTTATCCTCCCTGAGGCTTTGAGATAATAAATCATATTAGTAAGTAATACTTGCTTTACAAGAAAATACATTCCAGCTGCCTATCTCGGGCTTAAACTCCAAAACTTTTTCCAGGACCTTTTGATTTCAGCTATGTAGAGTTCCACACTC
The DNA here is from genome assembly GCF_024509145.1 of Vidua macroura. Taxonomy (NCBI): domain Eukaryota; kingdom Metazoa; phylum Chordata; class Aves; order Passeriformes; family Viduidae; genus Vidua; species Vidua macroura. Next base: position 74,553,052 of record NC_071572.1, on the reverse strand, counting down.
TAGCCTGATATTCAAATGAGATACTTGGAAGTTACAGTGGATTTTGAAAATATAAGCCTGAGAATTGAAATGGCATTTCACGTATCATTACCAGTAATAAAGACACACAGTTTGGGTACTTAGTAACATCAGTGTCTTCAAATGCACAGATGTACCCAATTAAGTTTTAGTAAACAATTTTGTTGAAGTACACTGAGGAAAAGGATCTATTTCCCCTTTTATATGTTGCATTGTGTCTTCAGGGCAAACAGAAGTCCAAAGCAAAAAGAAACTTCACTTGTCATTTTAGAATCAGTACAAATAAGTTTGAATATACTTAGTAAGCAAATCTATGCTCTCTGTAATGACTTCTCTTCAGAGAACAGCACATTCATGCTCTTAAAGTTCAATGTATTTAAGGTAATAATTTCCTTCTGCCTCTGAAAAGTGTTATTGTTGGCACAGAAAACATGCACATGCTTTCTTGCACAATTTGCTGAGTTGTAATATGCAGGGAAAAGTGTATTAAGAAAATGTATTTCCAAGACTACAAAGTTGCAGACCCTGAAAATTTAAAAAGCAAGATAGTTCCCTTAACCCCTCTGAGTAGGAGTGAGTCTCTTTAACATTTTTTTCAGCCAAGAAGAAATGTGACTATGTATCAGAACACCAAAGGTTCCACATTTGAAAAGATACTTACATCCCCATTTGGAAAAGGTGCAATAGTGCAAGTCATAGAATACAACAGAACTGCACTGAAGTCACCATAAACCAAGCCATAGATGAGTTTGGAGAGTAGAATTTCAAACCAAGACAAATATGAAACGGTAAATCACGAAGCCAAATTGTCAGGCAAAATGCACAAACAAATTCAAAATGTGAGAGAAAGTCTTCTTACCCCATATACCTTCTTGGCTCCTGCCTTTGCAGCAAACATGGAGAGGATTCCCGTGCCACTTCCAACATCGAGGACAATCTTATCTTTAAAAACATGTTTATTGTGATACATTGAGTTTCTATAGGTTAATGTGCGCACTTCATCTTTTAACATTTCCTGTGATGAAAATAAAAGGATTGTGTCACTATTGGAAATGCTTATATGCCTTCCACACTGCTGCTGAATGCTTTCCCTTGCTGTCATTTAAGCATTATTAACACACAACATGAAGGGTTTCTCAAGTTCTTTGGGGTGCACACATCAAAGCAACTGTAAAACGCCAACTACTTAGAGCTGAATTATTAAGAAGCAGCATGATGTCCCTTGTATAATTTTATTGTGCTATTACTTCACTGTTACAATCAACAAGCAGAATGTAATCTAACCACAGCACTGCTCTGGGAATAGACAGAAGCCATACAGAAATCCAAACATTCCTTTCCTCCTAAATCATGCACAACCCAGAGCCTCAGTGGAGGGACCTTCTGAGGTTCCTCTTTGAACAGAAAAGAAATTCCAGAAGACATTATACAACAGCAGGCTTGACAGTCTTGCCCATGTCAGGCAGAAGTCCATAGCAGAGGTTAGAAAACCTGTATTGTAAGGTCCTCCCTCACTGCTCTTTCCACTTATTTATCTGATCAATTTCCAGAAGATATTAATGTATCACCTAGACTACTGTCTCACTAGTTTGAGATGCCATTGTTAGGTGTTGATTTTTGATGCACTGATAGCAGCAGTACATGCATTTAATTCCATTGATACCTTGCTTTCTCTTGTACATCCATCAGTCAAACTGTATCACTGAAAAGGACCCAGTTCAAGACCCAGGTGCCATTCTTAAGAGAATTGTAGACCATTCAACACAGACTTTAGTTTTCTGAAAATTATCCTGTTATGTCTGGAAGGCTGAAGGTTTGCTTATACTATTGCCTAATTTCATAGCTTGAACAAGTAGACAAATGAGTTTTTCAATTTCAGGATGAAAAGGATCTGTTCACTGCCCAGCAGTCTGAGGCAGTCATGAACTAGATCTGGATTGTTACACCTACCAGCTGCTTACTTGCCTGTCTTGGCAGGACACCATGTGTGCTCAGTAACTGCAGATGAATAAAAGGCAACTTTTATCATAAAGCATGGTTTGGTACCAGGCAAAGAGCAGTCCATCACCACTGGAAAGGTGTGTGTACACCCTCATGGAAACTCTTTCCACACATATGAAGAACAAGAAGGTGACTGGGAGTGCTCAGCATGGATTTGGAGATGACTGAGCACTTGGTATCTTTCTATGGTGAAATAATGGGCTTTGTGGATGAGTGAAGGGGAATGAGGAAGAGGAATGTTTTTAATCTTGATTTTTTTCAAAATTTTCAACATTTTTTCCCATAACATCCTCATTGAAAAATGGATGAACTATGGACTGCGTAAATGGTCAGTGCAGTGGGCTGAGAACTGACTGAACTGCTGCTCCAAAAATGTTGTAATGAGCAGCACAAAGTCCATCTGGAGGCCAGTCACTAGTAGTATTTCCCCAGGTGTCAATACTGATGCCTTTTGGCCTGTTTTTTCAGGTGGATTCATGTCTTCCTAGCAGACCTCAATTTTCAAAGAGGGTCCCATAGATATAAAAACCAAAAACTTGTCAACTGTGGACCCCTGGTAACACTTCTCCTCAAGTCCTTGTTTGTGCTGTTGAAATTGAGGCAAAAATCTACTGGCACACCTTGCTGCTGATCATCATTCTGAGAGCTGTCCAGTGAGACTTTCTATGCCCCATGGTCTCACTGGTGCTCATGCAGAACAGCAGCAGGCTCTAAGGGCTAGTCTAAGGGATGGACAAATGTTAGCAGTCTCTCCACAATGTCCCAGATCCAAATGCTTTGGCAGAAGGTCTTGTCAGCAGATGGGGGCCTCTGTACCCTGCAGGTGAGAGCCTTTGCAGCTATCACTCGTCACTTGCTCCCAGTGCTTCTGCCTGGCTCAGAGCCCACGGGTTCTGGAGGTTTTTTGGACAGAAGTTCCTGCCTCTCAGCTACAATGAAGACACTGATCCTATTCTGTAGCCAGAGATCTGCAGGTGGATCCAGAGACTCCCTCCTGCTCCCAGCAGGCACAAATTTCCAGTCTTCACCATCAGAGGAGTCCCCACTTCCAAACATGGTAAGTACAGACTGACTGCCTCTCCTTTCACTATGGTTGGGGTTTTAGGGTCTTGTACCTTCATGCTCTCAGACAAGATCCAGTCAGTCTCTTCCTCGTGGCCCTGATGCTTCAAAGTCTGCCAGCCTCCTCTAGCAGCTCCTTTACTTGTTGACACAGATCTTTTACAGTGCACACCTCCTGCAGGCAAGGAGGAAACTTCCCAGCCTCAGCAAGAAGCTTTTTGCACTCCCTGAGACCTACATGGCTGTATCCTTCCATCAGGAGCTCCATTTGATTTATGGTCTCTGATATGTCTTCAACATTTCTCCTAGGTCTCCTTCCCACTCAGTTGTTTCTCTATCTTCTCCCATTCTTGGACTGAATTTCTGAATGCTACAATGGCAAGATGTTATTGGCAGATAGAAATCTTCTATGTTTACACCCCACAAACAATTACTAGAGTAATGGAAATATATATTGTTTGTTACACTGTTTGTGAGGAGTGCACTTAGTCATTTCACATTTGCTTTTTTTGCATCCTACTCTTAAAGATCTCATCCTCTTGTGTCACAAAAATATCAGCAGGGCAAGGTATCACTGACTTCTTTAGGACTCATCTACAGTCAATATTTTGATAGTAAATGGTCCATCAAGTATTTCAAATTCTTTCCAGGAGTGTATTTAATGGAGGTGATTTGGCTTAATGTTCCTATCAATGCAGCCTGTGCATTCAAGTTACATGCCGGGAGTCAAGAAACTCTTTGGTTTCTCATGTCAGCTGAGCAACTGTTCTGCTGATGTCTGTGCTCAAACATGCATCAGAACAAAATCCCCAGCTTAGCAATAAGGGAGTGCCCATGGTTGTGGCTGGGCTGATTTGCAGCCCTTATAAATGCACTGCATTGGTGCACTTGTGAAATTCACCTCTGCATGGACAGCTACAATAAAAATCTAAGTGGGACAGAGGTTTTGAGTGCAAGTCTCTAGAGAAGTGGTGATATCTTTGGCACTTAACCAGACTACACAATTGTCTGAGGAAAGGCAGAGGAATATAATCATGAGCAAGTGGGATACAGATAAGGAAGTAAAAAATAAAAGAACTAATGAGAATTATTATTATTATATTGTTAGTTATTTAACAATTGCTGAAACAAAAATAAAGGTTACCTCATGAATCCCAAAGTGAGCATAGGAATCAAAGTAATAATCCCTGGATGTCATCTCTTCTGGATTGATGAGCTTTGCCATCTTGCCTCGGCCTGGACAGCTTGGTTGCAATGGAACATGGATGACAGACTGAACTGGCTTTGGAACAACAGTAGGCTGAGGAGGCTGGGATGGAATGGTGCAAACCTAGGAGAACATGGAATATTGTTAAGAGGCATCATTAAAAGAAAATATTTCTGTCTATATCTAGCATAGTGATATATTGTTAGTGCTATTATTGTAACTATCTCGCAGATAACAAGTCCAAAGACACCTGGTGTATCATAAGTGAAATTTAGGCTGCCTTCTGTTCCTGGATCTTTAACTTATTTGACATCTTGTAAAATTTCCTTAATGGATTTTTCCTTAATGTTTCTCTGCAGATACCTAAATTAGTGCAGAATAATGGTAAATTATTGGTGTTGGCTGATAACTTATTGACACAAAACAGTTAAAGTTAAGTGCTACTTTTCCTCCACTAATGTCCTATTCTGTCAAACTGCCACAGCTTTGTGAGAGGCAGGTTGCAATAAACAAATAGTTCCCCTGCACAGAAGAGCTCACAAAAAAAAGGATTCCAGACACAGTGATGCCAACAAGGGCAGGATTCACAATCAATTCTTAATTATCAGGTAAGGTACCTGTCTATATTGATGAGCTAGGTCTAAGAAGGCTCACAATATCTGAAAGTCCCTGATGCTATCTGAAAGTCTCTCAGCATGTCCAGGAAGAACTGTAGGGAGCTGTGTGGCATGTTTGGTCCCTTCATGTAGTTTCTTGTTGTTGGGAGATGCAGGAGTTACACATTTCCAACACACCATAGCCCCCAGCACTTAATTTTTTATTATGTACTGCATCTCCAACACCAGCATTCTGATAGACACAGAATTCTCACACCCCCTTGGTTCAGATTTGATACCTGTAGCACATAAGACAGAAGATAGAATGTTTTTCAAAGATGAGGTAAGACAGATCCTGGTCTGGCCCATATGTGTATCTACATTTTGAATCCTTAATATGAATAAAAATGCTGAAAACAGAAAGACTGAGCAACATGCTACAGCTTCATCTATGCACTAAGTCACCTGCAAATTATTGGTCAACAACTTCATATATTAAGGTCAATCCTATCCTTTTTGTACTTTTTTTTTTTTTTTTTTTTTTAAGACTTAGCAGTTTCCTAGTGGGGACCAGAGTTTCCTGAGCCTCTCCTCACTACTTTCATAAAGTTCATGCTGTCTTCTATAGCTTGGTACTATGAGGTGTCAATCCCTTGTACTGCGTCTGAATAGCATCAATTAGCCTAGTTCAGTTTGCTTCAATTAAAAAAAAAAAAAAAAGGAAGAAGAAAAAAGCCTCCACATTTTGTAGATTTCTATGTGTCATCTTTTGATGGCTTCTTTGGTCCATCTGTTAAAAAAGTAAATACCATTGGTTTATGTTCCTGTAACATTTTTCATCCGCAAAGATACAGAAATGCTTTATTTATAAGTATTTTCTATTTCTTACACTTTTTACTTTATCACCTCACTCTGTTCACCTCACCTAGTTTACCTCCCACGCAGAATACACTTCCTCCCAATTGGTGTTTGTATTTTTGTTTGGTCTAGTTTCAAAAATGTCCCATCTGCAATCAAGTAATTTCTCTTAAGACACTGCTTCATTGCCTATTCATTGCAAGCAGTAACACTGATAACTTACTCTGTCAAAGTGTTTCTCTTAATATTCAACTCTTTCACATATAATCCTGCTACTTTTAATTACATACTTCAGGTTATATCTTTACTTTTTTCTCCATTGGCACACACCCTATGTAATTTTTTGCAGTTACTTTTCTCAGCAGTCCTTTCTGTATTTGTCTGCTGGATTACAAAGACTTAAACTGTAGGTGTTTGAAATTCTGTTTTATTATAATATGAAATCTGTAAGGTCCTATACTTTCCTCCTAAATCTTACCCTCTGCATCATTTTACAATAAAAATACCTAAGTTTTTATAAATTACAAAATAAAACAGTCACTGAGTTCTGTTCCTGTCTTAGGTAAGGATGTCTCTAGACACACGACAGTGCATCACAGGAAATTGCTCAAAAGATGGAGAGGTTGTATCAGTTTTTGTAAATGAAACCAGGGGGCTTCTAGCATTTCTGCTGCTGTCAAACTACAAATTTAAATGTGGTTTACTGTACAACAGAGAGCATTTGCTACAGGAAAAGAGGCTGGTCTTGAAGGCAAATCTGCCATCTGGATCTCAGGCAGTATCAATTCTGCTCCTGGCTGCATAGAAAGGTCCAGACAGGACTATGAGACCAAGGTTAGTCTCACTAAAGATACTGAATGAAATTAAACCTAACAACTTACTGTTTTCCTAGTCTGCAACTGAATTCTGCTATGGCCAAGGGGTGGCAAGATAACTTTCATTAAGCTCCTGAGACAGTGTTGCACCTTTGACTCGCAGTGCTTTTCAGATTTATCCAAACTACCTAAGAGTTACTGCTCTCAACTGTGCATCTACATCTCTGCCAGGAAGAATATATCCTATGTTCCTATGTGAAGAAGTAGAAGCCTATTAGTTCTGCTTCTCAGATGCCTTAGTTTGTAGCCAAGCAGCCTCCAGTAAAATGTGTTGATGGTTGTTGTTTGACAGCATTTGGCTCTGAATGCCAATAGGTCCATCCTGTACTGTGGATACCACAGCCTCATGCAGCAGGGGCAGTAGAAAACTGCATAGGGGTGGTGATCTTCTCAGCCAGCAGGGCTGGCTCCCTTCTCTGTCACAGGGACCTTAAACCAGCTGCCTCAATTCTGCTTTAGGCATACTAACACAACGCAGACCTTCCAGATTCAAACGGTGTAAATTTTGCAGTATCTGTAATACCTCCTGCTGAAATTTCTGTGTGTAGCACTGTAATTCTGGAATTCCAAAACAATATCACAGTTATAAGAATAATTTTGTGAGTGGGGCTCAGGAAATCCCTCTGTCAATAACTTGCCATATACTTTACGAAAAATTTCACTTGAGAGTGACTTATGCCCTATGGCAACAAATATCTGGGGAAAACATAAACACAGTGGACAACTGCAGAATAAAGAATTGCAATGAAAGCTATTATTTGTATCAGAAACAATGAAGTCTTTCAGTGTACAGCTCTGAGATTGTAAGCTAGAAACAAATTAGCTTTTAGGGATATGGCATAATTGCTTAAGGACAAAACATGCTTTAGAACAACAGCTATCAAGGAAAGACAACTTCCTATATTCTTTCCAGAACTGAAAAGAGTCCCTGATGTGATTTGCAAGCTTAGCATATATATATAGCCTACATGAGGAATAACTCATCTTTTGAATAACACCTGAAAAGGCAAAGCATCTGGGCTGGGGGCAAACCTCACACCAGTGTAAAGAATCTAAAAAACTGTCTCTGCAGAACCCATGTATGGATTCTGGCCAGCTGCACACAATTCCAGAACACCGGCTTGCTGCTAATGCAGATGAAGTCTGAAAGAATGGAAGCAGCTGCTTCAGAATTTATTCTTCACTGTGCTAAACATGCAGCCCTCTATTTTTCCATCTCCCATGTGGTACTGAAGGTGGAGGTGGGGGGTCTGAAGGATCTGAGAAGCAGTCTATCACCTCTTTGAGACTGAAGTCCTACCTTTGTGTACCATTTCAACATTTAAATCGAATTAAATTAGAGAAATACTTTCCTACTTTTAAAAATCAAATAAAATTTATTTCCTCTTTCTTTGTGGACAGGGTTGGTGCACTGCAGGTGATCAAATGTACTAGCAGAAGGACTGGTTTCCTTAAAAGCTTTGAATTCTCACAAAAGACAGGATTTGGAAACTTCATTCTATCTCAAAATCCCACAACTCAACATCCTGATGTAGGTTTCTAAAACATATACAGGTACTTCAGTGACACTTCTGTGTGACTTGGAGATATATAGAGTTGCCCATGTGCATCAATGGATACTGTTGAAGTTCTTCTTTGAAAACTGGACCTAATCCAACATGGACCAACAAGGCTGTCTGGGTGTGCCAAATACACAAAATACTCCCAAAATACAAAAGAGAACTGGGTATTCAAAAATCATGAGCTATTTTTGTAAAATTTGAGCCTTTTAGATATATCCATCTGTCTACAGAGAGACAAGATGGTGAAATATGCACAATTCATTTTCTAAGAGGTTTGTGACAAAAGCTGTGGTGTGTAGAGTAAAAATAAACTTGAATTTCAATTCTCCTTTCTTGATATTACTATGGAGACATCAGGGTGGAGGTTAAAATTCCAATCCTTGCAAAACTGTTCAAGCTGCAGTGTTTTATTCTTGACAAATTCTTAGTTATTTATGGCATTTTTATGACATTGAAGTGGTTAACTGTACCTTCTGCTGGGAAGTGCAGAACTTTTCCTTAAGAAACTAATTAAAAATGGAATTACAGTTTTAAATTATTCAATTTCAGCATCATCTTCCTTTTAAACAAGAGATTTTATCAAATCTAAATGTCAATTTTACTTATTTTTTGAGCCAGTTAGCTTTCTGTGTCAGAACTACTAGAATAGAATGTGCCTAACACCATTTTAATTGGTCTGAATTTAATAATCAAGACTTCTGGAGTGCAAGAGATTATCAACTGGTATGCAATCACCATAGCGATTCCAACAATACAGCTTCTTCCTGCTGCAGATATAAAAGCACAGCCAAATATAAGAGGTATTTGCTATCCTCCTGCCAAAATTTAGGCTTCAACAAAAACTTCTTGGCAGTCATCATGCAAGTTAAAACCTTCTTTGACCCCTTTATCTTGTATTGAAGTCTTTGTCTAAGGCTTATCTTAAGTGATCTTTGAATAGAGCAAAGAATCAAATCCATTATCAGAGAAGTTTTAACCTGATTTTGTGAGGAAATGAAGCTCTTACAGTATCTTGCCTATGCCTCCCATTAATAATTTCTGAGCATGTCCAAGCCAGTCTGATTTGACAGAAGTGTGGAAGTATCAAATACATTGTATTTTGGTACATTTCTTGAAAACCAGATATTAGGTAGAAGGATAAGATATTTGATGATCCACTGAAATTGAAGCAACTAGATTTCAGTTGTTGTGCTTTTGGGCTGGTCTAGGTCTATTAAGCCACCTGGCTGTTGTTACATGTGCAATGTGTAACCTCTGGACTGGATGAGCAGTAGTGAAGGTGTACAAAGAAGACCAGGCATTGCTCAGAAGTAAATTAAGAGCTGGGGGCATAAAGAGCATATACTTGCAGGAAACCAGGCTTTTTTAGCTCCTCTACACATGGGAAAACCTTTCCATGATGAGGATGGGAAGTTCACAAATAATGAAAAATGGCAGGAAAGCAGGGAGTTCCAACATCCAACTGCAGACAGCTGTAGCAGGTTGGAAACAAGGATATACATATATATATATATATAGGACCTCTGAAGACCAGTAAAGAACATTTACTTAGTGGAAGCTTTACGTTGTCCAAAAATCAGTATGAAATTGCCAATTCTTCAGCAGCTATAAATCTTCTTTCTGCTTGATGAAAGTCAGGCACAGTCTGTTTTAAGTTGCACTATGAGTTCAATGCAAATGCAAATCTGAACTCTAAAACTGAATCTAGTCAGACTCTGTAAGAAAACTGGAAGAGAGAACTGATTCTTAAAATTGCTTGCTTTGAAGCTACTCCTTGTTCAGCCACTTCAAAGTGAGGCACTGCTCTGTACTTTCTACATGGATTGTTTGGAATGCCAGATCAACCTGTCACAGACAAACCTGTCCTGATGTTATCAACAGGAAATTCACTGTCCTTTATACAGACAAGCATAGCTTAGAGTGTACTACAACTGTGACATAAAACCCCTAAGTAATGGTGATAGGAAAAATATTGTGAAAACACTTTTAGAATAAAGCCTCTGTCCAGAACAACTGAGACTGATCGGTTATACAAGGAACTAGATTATACCTTAGATGTACAAATCCTCAAAAAGATGCAAGAAAGAAAAAGAATAAGATGCAAGCTGGTCATCAGTATGATAAAAGTGTGGTCGGCATACTTAGGCTGTAGCAGAAATAACACCATGTAGCAAAAAAGGAATGTAAAGATCACAATGTTTGCAAAGTTGTTACTTATTGTGCAGAAGCTAAAAAGAAATTTAGATATGTAAATGCAACATAGGTGCTGTGATACCTTTATGGATCTGATCCAAGGTACTTCATACTGTCAAGATTTTTAATGGCGACTGTCTGCTGGGTAAAGTCAGAATTTTCTTAGTGACAGGTCACAAAATAAGCAATCCAATTTCCAGTTTCCAATAGTCCTGTGTATGCAGGAATAATAGAGTTTAAGCACTGAAATGAATGGTCTGTGGGGTCTCCAACTGTGTAGATTGTAGAACTCAGATGGAGAATATCCCTTACCAGCCTTTAAAGCTATCTTTTATCTGAGCAGGGTGCTGAACTAGATAGCCTCCAGAGGTCCTTCCCACACATACTATTCTATGATATTAAGACATAGTTATATTTGCACTGTGCAGGAGATACAGGTGGTTTATAAACCTGAGCCTAGTGCAAATGATGAGGTAGGTTATAAATTTTGGTTGATAGTTTTGTACACACAGAACCTGCTTTCATGAGATTAAAGAATGCACACTATAAGAAGATGAGGACATCACTCAGGAATGAAAACCTTCTAAAGCTACCATCTAAACCTTCTACTCTTTCTAGAGGTGTAACAGAACAGAACTGAGATTACAGGAAATTAGTTGACAAAATTTAAGGACAGGAATGATATTAAGTATTTGTATTATTTATAAATGTGTGAGCAGTTCCAGACCGTTCTGTGTGCATGTAATTAAAATGCTCTTCATCCATTCTGCTCTCATGACTGTTTAGTGCCATTGGGGAAAAAAAAACAGCAACAAGTTACAGATGTTGACATTTAATTGAACATTTGTTACTTTTCATAAAGGTGGAGATTTGGCAATGCATGTAGAGTAGAATGTTCCATGGAGGGCATGAAAATTCTAGTTCAGCACAGAAAAAAAGGAAAATATTAGATAAATGTATTAGTGTTAACTGAAATTTATTCTTTGCGAAGCACCTTGTGGAAGGATAGCAAAGCATTACTTTAAAAGTACTAAGAGGCACTGTTCTTTAGAAGAAGGTTGCATTTTTATTATCTTTGGCATTTGGTAGCTCTAATGCCTATTTTCATTTTAGATTTAATATCACAGCAATACCTTCTAGGTTTGCAAGATCCTTGCAACAAGGAACAGCTGGAGAAATGCCTTGTGTTTTCACCTGTACTCTGTGGTGTTGAGCAGATGGTCTGTCAGTAGACTCTGTTGTCCATCTGTTTGTTTGGAGCCCCTTGAGCCTCATTAGGAGTGAGCTAAGTTGCACAGTGAGGAGGTTCTCAAGCTCTGGCTGAAGCCTCAAACCCGCTTCTCTCACAGCCAGGGATTCACAGCTTCAGCTCAGTGGGGGATAGTGTTTTAGAAGCCTTGTCCTCTGGTGGATAATACCAAAAGCAAACTACAGATGGCAGATGGCTAAATTCATTCTTCTTTTCATAGAGTAGAGACTAATCTAACTGCTATCAATAATCTGGAAATGGATCTCCATGTATAACCGTGCTGTTGCCTCCACATTCACAGCATATGGATTTGTTGTACTTTAATGGTCTCTGCCACGTAAGTCAAGAATCTGAAAGCTGAAGATTTAAATAAAGGAGAACTACAGATAAATAAAGAAAGCTGTGATGATCTGTGGCTAGATGTCCTGTGGTTTTCTTTCCATTTTTCACTGTAATCAGGAATAGAAGAGGTGGATATATTCAAACATACTGGTTATTTTGACACAAGATTGATACCTATAAGTAAATCTAGCAGGCTGAGAAATATAGGCTAGACCACCAGGGCTAGGTGTTTCTGAGAGACATTCCAGACTTCTCAGCTTTTTCCTAACTCACTACCTTATATCAGGGCTCCTAGGAAAAGGATGCTTTCTAACAGAGCCTATAGTGCCTTGCTAAGATGTATGAGCTTTTTGGTTGGTTTATGCTACAGCAGTCTTTCTCCTGTTCCAGAATCCAGTCTGAAAAGTTTACTCTGGTGTGTGGACCACAGAGCAGCACACCAGCAGCTTCACAAAGCCAGTGTCTCTTGCAGGTTGAAGCTTCTGGACTTACACAGATTTACAGCTATGTCTGACATGGTAACACTGCAAGTACCTGCTTTCTGTGGAGCATCCTGACCCTTTTCAAGGATTCATGAAAGGCAAATAAAACCAAATGATAAAAAAATCCTTCCTACCTTCTTCTAATTTTAAGTGTCTCCTTTTGTGACTAAAGAAGATGATAATTTAATTTAATTTAATTTAATTCTTTATTCAGTTGGTAGAAGATAACTTGGTAATGAAAAACAAGAAGGTGCCCTAATGTGTGGTCCCAAGCCTATCAATGTTGACTGTGAAATTCTGATATCATGAGAGGAATTTAAAATTTGGAACTGACGTCACCTGTGAGAGTTACGATTGTTATTGACAGCCATATGTTACATCATTGGTTTCACTTCTATCAAAATTTGAAGAGCACCTAATCCCTAAAATAGCCAGTAAAGGCCAGGGAGCACTTAAATTGACTGATCACCATGGAACACTTTTCATTTTCCATTCAATTATCCAGAAAAAAAACAAGCAGTAGGTATAAACTATGTTGTATGTTCTCCTGGAACAGATTTTCCTTCTGAGATGTCTGGGTTTTGGGAGTTTTGACAGATCTCTTGCCTTTAAAGTGCTACATCCAAAATTGTCTAGAACAAAAGAAATCAAGATGCACAGATATAAGAAGGAGAAACAGCCTGTTGTTCTGACAGAGCTATTAGAGGCTTATTTTTTTGTGGTTGTTCCAAGAGAAGGTTTGAGGTAAGACTACTGCCTGACTATTGTTGAAACTGGAAAGAGGAAAAGCTGATAACAGTATTTTCCATTTGAAGTAGGCTACAGCCTCTGGGAAATAAAGAGCTTTTCTAAATTTAATGTCATTTTATTTCTGATTTGCCTTTTAGGGAGTTAGACAAGGGAAAGAAATATCTCTGCATTAATAAAATGCATCAGGTCTTCCAGATGATTTTAAAATATCAGTCCCAAATGGGAAGAATCTAAAAATAAACCATATCACTTTCATTCCTGGGCATTCATTGCAGAGTCGCCTCTATATTTGGTAGTGGTAATTGTTAATGTTATATGCTTACTAATTGCCGTGATACTGATACTTAATGTCCCACCTGGCCTGACTGGGCAAGCACTTCTGTGCCATCAACAAGTAGGACACAGCTATGGGGTGCTGTTCAGGGACTGAACTCCCCAATATCATTTCCAAGACCCTTTCAGGTTTAGCATGGCAGAAAGAGAAGGCTGCACAAGTGTCATATTGCTCAGACAGCACTGGCTTAAAACTGCAGTTGTGAAGTCTTTCCCTTCCCTTTGTATTCTGCAATACAAGTAGTCAAACTGCAGCAGCCTTGTCTCATTTTTTCAGACAGGATGGAAACACACTCAGTTTTATGTGTGGATGAGAGGAGTCACCACGACCTGTGAATGCAGCATCGTTTCTAGGGTGGCTGGGTACTGTGAGGGAGTAGCTGGAACAAGGGTAAGTGGTTCTTCTTGTGTGCACATGAACAAAGTTCAGGGTTGCTGGTGAGTCATGTTCCCCGCTGCTTGGGTAGATTTGGCACTATGCAATCATACAGAATGGAGAAATCATTCTATGTTTCCCTGGGAGTAGCTCAAAGCCTATATAATTATTTAGCAAGTCACGACTCAGCTCCTTTTCCTCCTGTAATGTGGGGCTCAGTTTTCCAGGGCTGCCTTTGCACCAACTTGGACTAGCTGGAAGGAGGATCTAGGTTTCTCATTTCTCTGTCCTTCCTTCTGCATGCAGCAAAGAGGACTCATCAGCATTGCCTGAATACTTCTTTTTTACAGTACAACTCATGGTGTAAATTGATTAAAAGGCTGCCCTTGCATTTCTCTGTGGAGTCCGACATTCAGTGTGCAAGGCTCTATAGGAGAAGTCTCCATAATGTGTGCTGGGTCACCCAGGTAAGCTGATGTAATTCCATATGAATTCTGAATTACAGACAATTTATCATGGCTGTGAAACCATGAATGGTGCATAAGGATCTACAGTCAGAGCATTAGGGGCCTGTTAACAGATGGTAATTAGTTCTATTTTAAGGATGGCTAGGCAAGTCAGCTCTTTTTGTGACAAGAAAAAGAAAAAAGGACAAGGTCATCTTCTGAGGCATGAAACCCTAGCAGTTGTTTTCACTTTGTGATCAGGTACCTGGGGAAGACATGCTTCTGTTATCTGGAAGCAGTACACAGAAATGCAAATGTGACTGAAGGTTTTTATTGATTTTCAAGAGAAGAGAGATATTCATGTGCCAGATTACTTTAGAACGCCTCGCATCACAAGGCGCAGCTTGTTGTAGAAATAGCAACAGAAGTTATAGAAGCCTGCACTGAAAATATCAAAGTTGAATGCAGTGAAGAGGAAGAGTTTGTTGCAGATCATTGCATAAAGAATTATGAAGATAGAAAGCCAGAGAAGTGTGAATTTTCCATTGTGATTTTCTTATTGGTTTTTACTATCATTGCTGCTGTATAAGTGCCTGCCTTGCTGAACAGGCAAGGCAATGGAAATGAATGGAAGGGAAACAAAAAGGACTTGGTACTTTCAAGCTACTTTACATCTCCCTGGCAAGTGCATGAAAATCTGTTGAGGAGAGGTCAAGGGGAGTTAGAGCCTCCATTATCAATGCTCACAGTACCTTTCTTGTAGGAAAAACAGCTGTATCACTGACTGGCCTCTTCCTCTCCCCAGCATAATTTCAACTGACTCTCTAGTGACAAAGAACAAGAACCAGAAAGTGCTAATCAACTATAAAACCAGTTATTTTTAGGCCTTTTCTCAGTATCAGGCAGTAAGCTGAACTTCACATGAAAAAGTAGAGCTCCACTATTTTTAGAGGCTAATTATTAACAAAAATAACAGAGTATTCTATCTGTACAAATTATTTTCTTAAATTAGCAGAAAATTTAATGGAAGCCCTCCTCTGCTTAGCAAATTTCTAAGGCACTGATCTCTGAAAGTCACTTTGCAGCTGATATATCAGTCTTTTCTTCCCCTCACACTGAGTTTCAGCTGTATAGGAAGTTCTAGCAGGAAGGACTGCTACATAGGAAGCACTATAGGAAGTTCTTCAGGAAGACATTATATTCTGTAGGCTTTGCTGAGCCTTAGTACGGAGGAGGAAAAATATCCAATTGACCTACTCCGTGTCCTAGCCAAGCTTCTGATCTATACTCAGCGTAGTTTCAGATGTACTTCAGCTCTAGAGGAGGTCTCTGCCTAAGAAGTGTCCAGGTTTATTATTTCTTACCCTCTATAGGATAAGTGAGGATAGAAAGAAGAACAAGACTGGAAAATGGCAGTTCCTGCGCTGAAGTGCCAGAGAAAATCAGTGACTTACAGTTCAGTGCTGCTGCAGAGCTACCAGCAAACAGGCACCAACATTGAATAGAAGTCCCACATTTGTCACTTCCATTTGTCAACTGGCAAAAAATAACATTTCCCTGCACAGAGCAATGACACCCTGCCACTTCCTTTGGAGCTGTAGCTCACTGGATCTTAATATGTTATAGCACAGACTTTCTCTTCATCACCTGGCAGTTTTTTTGTCCTCTGTGTTGGTCTTAAGTCCATCTCACTGTGTGACCTTGAAGGAATCAGACATTTCTTAGTGTGGATTATCAGAATTTTACATCTTTTCATGAGAGATGAAACCCCTAGAGGTGAAATGTGGCTCTCTGAATCAACACTTACAATGGCTCACTGAAGATGGGCAAGGATGAAGTGCCTGTGAAACTTGGGGAATAATGCAGCTGCCCACAGCTGTTGCAAAGTAGCTGATTTTAGGTGAATCAACTGATAGTTTAAATGTTTCTTCCTGAGTTCATTAAAAGAACATGATCACCTCCCTGAGTTAGCCAGACTCATAAAGGGGACTGTCCTGACATGACCCAACAGAAAATATAAAAGTCGAAAAACTAACAGAATAATTTCAGTGAGAGCAATGGGGTTGAGCTGCCTTCAACTCACATTTTCCTCCCCAGTAACTGGGGACACCCAGTATCATGACTGTGGACAAATTACAAAAACACATGTGTATTATGATTTAACAACAATTGCAGTTTTTATATTTTTCTAAGTTAAACTTTGGTTTATATTCCATTTTCAGTATATTTTGTACTCCCCTGCTAAATCAGAAATCCCATAAAATGTCATCTGTTTTCAAAAGAGACATTAATAAGACATATGACATTTCATGTTGCATCTTCCATGCAGGAATTTCTAGAAGAAACTGATCAAAAGCATATTGTACTCTGATGCCTCTTAGCAATTACTATTTTTGTTTGTAGTCTTTAGAATACAACTCTTGTGATGACATTCAAAGGTTTATTTTTTAAAATCAGATGTAAAGTGTCCAACTGTGGTTAAATCACTGGGTAGAAAACTGGCAGAAAGCCATTTTAGCTTGTGCTCAGGATCCCCAGCTGCTAAAACTAAGTCAAGAGCTTTTTGGCCTCACAAACATGGTTAAGTCTATGAAAGGAGGAAAATTCTGACTCGGGTCTTTCTCGGGCACTTGAAGTTGGAGAAGGCAGTTTCCCTTGAGATGTACCATGAGGAGTGCATATTCTTTTCTCCCTCCAGGAGTGAGAATGTATGAATTTTATACTGACTGGTTTCAGGTTAGTTAAATTATAACAAACAACTTACCCTGAGCCACCTCCATTTCTATTCACCAAGGGGCTGTCTCCACCCTGGCTTTTGCTGCTATAATTTGCCTTCCTTTTCTTGTTGCTGCCATTTTCATAAGGGATTGGCAGCACTTTCCCTTTGTGCCTCAGCACTTCTCTTGATGCTGATTCATAAGGCAGCATATGTTATTTTGAGATGAGAGTGGGTACGCGCTTGGCTAAGACAGAATGGAAATCCTTGCCTGACTTATGGACACAAAGCACAATGCTTTGTCCACAAAACACAGCCTGTGACTGTCCTGACAGTTGCCAGTGCCTCATTTGCAACAAGAGAATGCTGCTTGCATGGCATGGGGTCAGCCGGAGTTGGGTCCTTCCTGCACATCTCAGGCGTGCAAGGACAGTCTGCATCCTGCTCCTCCACTTCTGTAGTGGCCACTTGCCCTTCCACGCTTTTCTGTTGACATCCTTCCTGGGCTCTGATTGTTTCTTGTTGTGTGAAAAGATCTGGCTCTGCCAAGAGCATCCACAGGAGCAGCTGGGTAACGAGACGTCCTTGTGCATGCATGAGCGGTTCATCCTTCTCTTTACTTAGGCAGTAATAGAGAAGCAATAGAAATGATTGGTGTAGAACCACTACAGACTGGAGAAGTGGCTCCACTTAGGAAAGCTGTAGAGCAAAAAGGAAATTACCAGCAACAACAAGAGCAGAAAATGTAACTGACAGTAGCAAGATCTGGATAACTGGGTTTCTGTTCAAATTAGTCTTCTGTTGATGCTGTGTAAATAGCTTGATGAGTGTGAAGACTGATGTTTTCTGATTAAAGTGCTTCTGACCCATGAATTTCACTGATTTATGTGACTTTTCTTAACCTGAAAAGCTCAGAGAGTGGATATCAGCCCTAGAAAGGTTTTTACTATTCACAGTTGTGAAGAAACCTTGAAAAGACTGACTAAAAGTTTCTGGGTACAGAAAGGCCTATAAAAGTAACACATTGACGCAGATTCACGGTCTTTTTTTAGCCAGTCTTATCACCTTTCCACATATAAGGTTGGCATTATTGTTCTTTAGCCACAGCATGGGAACAGCATGATGTACATCAATGCAAAATTCATTGTTGCACCAACCCTATCTACGTTCCAATGGCAGATTTTCTTGCCTTTTGATGTGCTGTTGTATTGCCCTAAAAACCCCTAAAATTAAAAAAAAAAAAAAAAAGAAAAGCTGTGAATTGCTTAAGATAACTTGGAGTTAAAGGATAAGACTGTAAGTTTCACTTGCTGCTTATTTGAACATTAAATTGATCTCAGAAACTGGAAGAAAAAGAATAGAGATATAACAGAAGTAAAAATTGTGTTTCAATTCAAGGTGGCTCAAGGTTTTATTGACGTGACAAGTGTTTTTGGTCTTTTTTTATTCTTTTGGGAACATATCAAGCTTCATGGGATCCTTTTCTTTAAATATTTCTTCTGTTCATGGAATGATTGACAGCTGAGTGGGATAGAGGAGGAGAAGAAGCATCAGCTCTCACTTCTGAACTTGCTGCACATTCAGAATTAATGGGGAGAGAGAGCTTTCTGACAAGGTGAAGATTTTGAAAATGTAAAAAACACAGACAAAAAATAGGATTTTTCATAGACATATAAATCAGGGGAGTATGCTCTCAGTACTGTCATACAAATCAAAAGCCACTGTGTTTGGTCTGCTAATATAACTGGAGTTTGGCTGCCAAACTGCTCTAGGATGTGTCTAGGATCAATAGAAAGAAAAAGGTTTCTATAAAAGTATGAGATGGGTTTGAGATGGGCAGAGTTGCCATTCAGAGGTATTTGTCTCTGCTGCTTAGATAGGACAAGAAGGTCAGCAACTCAGATACCTTATTAAAGCATTTGAATTTATGTGAGCAGATTCCAGATCCTAGCTGATCCATTCAAAGTAAAATAATAACAACCGAAAATAATAAAGATTTGTTGATTCAATGATAGAGAACATTAGGACTCTATCCAATGAGTTGTGCATATTTCTTAAAATACCCTGGAAAACAAATTACTGTCATCTACTGTCATCAAGAAGGTCCCCGAAAAAGGCTTGTAAAAATATTTGGTGTGGTGTGGTTTTCTTGTTTTGGTTTGGGGTTTTTTTTTTTTTTTTTTTTTTTTTTTTGAGCCACTGAATCCCTGGAGGTCAAATCATTCTGCACCACATAAAAAACCCCAGTTCTTATTTTTCTTCTTTTACTGACAACGCAGTGATTTTCAGCAGAACTCTGAAGCATGTTGCAAGTCAGAGGAATGCAAGGTTCTGCCACCAGCAGCAAGACATAAATTGTATCCCTCAAACAATAATGTTTCTTTTGAAGACCACACCACAGAGAAAATGGTTAAAAGGTGAAGGAAGAAAAATGGGAACTGACAACAGCATGTCCCCTAACTCCTTAGGAAATCCCAAATAAATAATACTATCTTTATTTAACCTAGGATTTCACACTAAAACCAGATGATTAAGAAGGATTTTGATTTTAAGTTGATGTCAAAGATAGTAAAGTCATATCCAGCAGTCAAAAAACTAAAATCAATGCAAAATGAAAAAAGATAAATATAGAATTGTTGCCTAGCACATTAAGTTAATTGACTTGACTTCCTTTGTTCTGTACAGTCTGTACAATCCAGTGACTTTAATAAATCATTGGTCCTTTTTGTTTTATTGAGACCTCAGTTCATCAGCTGTAAAAAACACCATACTGAATAGAAATGTGAACATACTCAGCATTTCACAGGATTGAATGTTTGAGAAAAAACAGTGGCTCTGCTCCTTTGTTATAGATTCCTAAATTTACCAGATTTTAAAATATCAGCAAAGAAGACAAATGTGATATGTGAAATAGACATATAAACCACTTAGATTTCCAATTTTATTTACATGTTGTGTTTGATTTCACAGAACCATGGAGCAGCTGAGTTTGGAAGGGACCTCTGGAGGTCATCTGGTCCAGCCCCTATGTTGAAGCAGTATCACCTCAGGCCAGTTGCCTATGTGTATCCAGATGGCTTTTGATTATCTCCAAGGAAAGAGACTCCACAATCAGCCTGGGCAATCTGTGCCAGTGCTTGGTCATCCTTGCAGTAAAACAATATTTCCTGATTTGAAGATGGAACCTCCAGTGTTTCAGTCTGTGCCCATTGCTTCTGATCCTGTCACAGGGCACAGCTGGCAGTGGGAGACCCTGTGAGGCAGGTAAAGGAGCCCAGGATCCAGGTGGGCATCTCTATGAGCTATGAGATGTGTAGGTGTTACAGAATTTTAGAAAACAAGACCAACTATATTTAATTGCTGAATCAAAGGTGTGAATGCTTGGAAGTGATCAAAACTCAAAGAGACAATATATTTAAATGCTCCCTTTCTACATTGGGAGCTTGTATTACTAACAGCTCACCAAGTTAGTTGAATTTAAGCTTACTTCAGCTCAGGTAGTACTATATCTAAAATATGAGGCTGGTTTTGAAGTTGAAATGGAAGAGTTCATCTTCCTGTGATTCTCCACATCTAAACTGAATTTTGTCACAACACCCATACAGAGGAACATAGCGAATACAAAGGATGAAAAGAAATAAAAAGCTAGGACTTTTCCATAAAACTGCCTTTCTAAACACAGAGTTTCTCTATCAACATATAAATGTATATGTATATATATATACACAAACACTTGATGTGGTATAAGACTTTAACCAGGGTTTTATAATTTTACAGTGTTTGAGCCCACACAGGCATAGTTGTGTCTTCTCTGACACAGTTTTAGTAAGACTAACACAGGTGCACAAAGAAATGGAAGTCATGGCACAATATCCAGTCTGAATTTTATGTAAATATAAAACATTGCGAGTATATGTATGCAGACACATATACCTGCTAAAGAATTTTGTAAGCAAGCATCTTAATGTGTCTTTAAGGAATTGCATGGCTGAAATGACAAATGATCACAATGTCGAGGCAGTTACTGAATTATTAAGTAGCATAGTCCTGCTCACTCAGAATTAGGGTTATGTATTACATTTGCATTTTAGTTCTAAGGTGGGGGGTGGAGTAACTTTCTTGGTTTGGAATAGTGTCAGAGAAGAAACTGTTGTGTGACTGAGTATCTTATGGCAGTTCATTAATTACCAGATTCTGGAACTACACTGGGTATCAATGTTTTTTTTTTAATGGTGATGGTATTTTATAACCATGTTAAAGCAGCTAATTAAATTTAAATCTAAGGTTTAAAATGCCCATGTAAAGGAAAGCTGCTTGTAAGTCTTCCTCCTGGTCTCAGCTGGGACAGAGTACATTTTCTTAGTAGCTGGCACACTGCTGTGTTTTGGATTTAGTGTGAGAACCATACTGATGTTTTGGTTCTTGCTTGCTCTAAGCCAAGGACTTCTCAGTGTCTCATGCCCTGTCAGTGAGCAGGTGCAAAAGAAGCTGGGAGGAAGAATGGTCAGGACAGCTGACCCCAGCTGGCTGAAGGGATATTCCACTGAACATCAGCTCAGTGAATAAACTGGGGTGAGATGGCTGGGATACTGATTACTGCTCAGGGATGGACTGGGCACCAGTCTGTGCTGAGAAACTATATTGTGCATCACTTGTTTGTCTCTCCCTCTCCATTTTAGTAAAATAATAATAATAATAATTATTATTATTATTAGCAGTAGTCGTAGTAGTATTAATAGCACTGTTATTATTGTGTTTAACATTCTTTCAGTTATTAAACTCTTCTTAGCTCATGAGTTTTGCTCCTTTTTTTTCCTCCTGATTCTCCTCCCCATCTCCCTGGGGAAGAAAAGGAGTGAAGGAGCAGCTGCATGGTACTTAGTTGCCAACTGGGGTTAAACCATGACAGTCTGCTTAGTAATGGACAGAGAAATACTAATCTTTCTGCAGACTACAAAGGCAATGGTGTGCATTGTGAGACTAGTCCCCATTTATAGCAAGGACAACATGTATGTCCCTAACCACCCTGTAAATTTAGCCTAATGAACTACACTTGCTCATATTTGGCCATTAAGTGTTATTTGGTGTTAATTTACTGAGTGTGAGAAATTTCTTTGGAAGAGACTGAGATTAATAACCTGTCAGTTCCTGGCTTCGTAATACATTTTTTCCCAGGAGAGCTGCAAATGCATAATTGACTTCAATGTGTTTTCAGCACTCATTTAAGAAAATGGATATGTATCTAACATGCAGAACAAAGGTAATACCTCTAGTTTGAGCAGATTTACTCTTGCTCCATATTATACAAGGTAGATGAGGAGTATTTTTAAATTACCTGCTGGTATGGACTTGATTCTACAATAAATAATCATGCTGAGTGCTACTGACACACATGACCAAACCAGTGTGTTCAGCATTTCTTGCATTATTAATCAAACATTCACTGAAATGTTCAGAGATCTTCAGTGATTTATGTTAACTACAGTGGGTTCTGAACCACACTTGTTAAAAAGGTATCTACACTGTGTATTTCAAAAGCAGCAATTGATAATTGTGTTGATATAAATCAGGTTTTTATAGCTTTGTGTTAATGATCAAGTAAACTTTTGGTATCTTACACCCATCTTTTAAATATGGTTGAGAAAGCAATACAAAAAAGTATGCTCCTAACATTTTTAGATAATCGTGAAACAGAATGATGAAAACTCTATTCTTGAGCAAAACCACCAGTGATTCATCCTTTTAAATACAATTTTATATATAGATTTGAGCTGGTTTTGAATCTATATAAATCAAAAATAATTCTGCTGAAACTGATGGATTTACATCAGGGTAAACCTGTCTTGAGCTGAGAATACTTTTGTTTTCTAGTAGGCATAGTTAGGATACTCAGCTTTACCAGGTGGAGATAGGCCTTGCAAACATAAATACTTTTGCCTTCCCTTTTACAAAGCAACAAAGATGTATTTTATGAGCCCTGAGAAGCATTACTGGTTTTCTGTTGAGAAAGGAACAGATCTAAAAAGATAGAAAGATGGCATAGAGATTTTTTTCATCAATGAAATAGTGGTATTGAGGCTATGAGAATAGTTTCACATTTTCATGAAAATCTCACAGTAATAAGTGCAAGCACCTTCTTTACTTAAAATCCTCATATATCTTTCCCTCCCATTAAGTTTATCTGATAAAAAATGTCTCTTAGAAAAGCAGGACAAAAATTGAATGTCAAATATGGAGAAAACAGAAGTATAAACCCATTGGCCTAGTTTTACAATTTTGTTAGGCAAAATATACTTCCTTAAGCAGTATACACACTGTCATAGTGCTAGTATTATTATTCATTAAAGTATGCTTGAAAAATCTAAGAAGTGTCAGATGGAGTTTGGCACTGGAGGCTTGAATTAATCTCTTGGTGCTGAATAAGAAATTCATATAGGTAGCAGAACACATGCTTTGAACAGTCCTGGAAAGTGCAATCATCTTTTGGATTTAGTAGAATATACAGATTCAGCAATTTAGATATTATAGTAGGATAATGTAGTTGAAACAGAGAGCTAGGAAAATGATCTTTACAGCAATATGTCAAGTTCAGCAATGACAATGTGCTGATGAGGTGAGATGAGGTGAGTTGGAGCTGACCTGCTGCTTAGAATCCTGACATGGAGACCAGTGGGGAATCTTGCACTCTGTTCTGTTCTACTCATTGGAGTGGAGATTGAAGTGGGTTTCAGGTGTGTGTGCAAAGGTGTAGGAGTTGGTGATAAGTTTCCATTGGCAGAGTGTCTCTCACAGTATTGTAAATCCCTTATTTGTGAGATTTAATCATTTGTGAGACAATGCTGATAAAGGCAAATTTGAATGGAGAATTTCAAGGAAGCTTTAAAATATATACCTTGATTACTAATTAAAAAGAGTCTTGTTTTGTTCTATGTTCTACATTCTTTCTTTTTTCATGGTTGGTGGGGGTGAATCACAGACCTAGAACTACATACTGTCTCTTCTTATTTCATAACTGACTAATCTGTCAAAGAGCAGTGAATGTTGGGCTTATTCACTTTGACAGAGAAATTGAGATTTGCATTAGACCCCCCCTGCTATTTCCTTATTGACAGCCTGTAAAAGGGTAAATTGATTCACTCCTCTGAAGGCCTCCTGCTACCTCTGCCTACAGCCCCTTGATTCCTGACATTTGTTAAACCTGACAATGGAATAATGATCTGCAAGCACACAGGCATCAAAAGGGAGGCTAAGAAAAATGTGGGCCTGTGGCTAAATGGAGCAGGGGCCCTGGGGACAATGAATGAGGAAAAGGCCAAAGTACTCAGCGTTTTCCTCACCTTGGCCTTTACTGATAAGAACAGTCTTCAAGGAGCCACAGAGTGATTCTGTGACTCCTTTAAGTATTTCTACTGTTCCTGTGTTTCACTGTATTTTGACTGTATTTCCCAGTCTCTCCCTCCCTCCCTCCCTCCCTCCCTTCCTTCCCTCCCCCTCCTCCTTTCTCCCTCCTTCCCTTCCCTTTTCACCCTCCCTTCTTTTTTCCCTGCATCCACCTGCCCACCCACTTTCCTGACTGCCTTTTGTCTCTCTTGCTTTTTCTTTTCCAACTTCACAAAACAATTTTGTTATATAGTTTCACCTCCAGTAAATTTGCAAAGCATTCTGTTACATGGCTAAATATAGTACTATATAAATATAATATTTTCCAGAACAGGGCTTTTACTTGAGGGTAACTTTATATTTGCCTCTTCTAATCCAAAGAATCTAAGAGATCAGCATCCTTACACAGAGCTGAAAAGGGTTCAGCTGAAATTTCAGTCTGCAACATACTTTCTTGCACACTAAAATCTGTTCCCTTTCTTTATCTCCTCTGTCCAGTAACTGTTTCATATCTCAGTTATGCTATTTTGCATCCTTGGTCTGCTTCAGGCTCGCAGGGGGTTTATTGGGTTTTACCAAAGCCAACAAAACTGAAAGAGTAATGATGGCCCTTAGCTTTTTTTAAGGCTCAACAGTAGACAAGCATCCCTAGCAACTGCAGAACACCCCCTGCTCCTAGTAAATCTGGCTAATCCTAATTAGGTTTAAAACACTATGCCTCCTAAGGAGACAACTATATTGTGATGTGGTTAACTCAATCTCATTTTATTTCCTCCTGAAACAGCTGTTCCAGATGTACACTTACATAAGATGCAAACTGTGGGTAAGAAGCAGTGCTACTCTCTTTCTAGGGAAAATATGAAACTACTGACCCAAAATCCTGAAGTAAAATATGCCACATATACAGCTGGGCTCTGTCACAGGGGATTTCTGCAAAATACACTTTGCTGACACTACTTGGCCATGTGCATTAATAAGTTAGTTTTCTACTATGTTCTTTCATTTAGGAAATTATTCTTCCTTTCCATTCTCATAATAATTTCTGCAGAGTTTATTTAGTTAAAAAGAGGTAAGCAAGATACTATATAATGCAATGGTCATGGGCCTGAGAAGACAACCTATAAGAAGAGATTATTGTGTGCTGAACTTGATTTGTGAAAGAGGAGACCAAGGGACAATCTAACAGCAACCTGCAAGTACTTGAAAGATAGTTACAAAGAATATGGAAGAGAATTCTTCTAAATAGCAGCAGATGAGATAATGAGGTGAAAAGGTCACAACTTGCAATTACTGAGGTTCGGATAGGACAATAAGAAAAACTTGTCCTCTGAGGACTTGCTGAGGGTGCAGCCCTTGAAGAGGTTACCCAGAGAGGCAGTGGAATCTCTGTGCTTGGAGATTTTCAAGGCTTGGCCAGGGACAGCAATGGCCAGTGTGATCTAATCCTGGCGACTGTTCTATGCTGCACATGAGGTTGCATGAGCTGGTCTACAGAAGTTTCAGAAGTTACAGAAGTTCAAATCAACATGTCTGGTTTTGCCACATCATTGGGATCCCTATTTATATAGGACTCAGAGGTGTTACTCCTGATATATCCTAATGTAAATCATATTAAAGTAAAATAAAAAAGTACAAATTTATACAGGTTAATGTCTTATATGGGGCACAATCATGAGATATATGGTCCTCACATAGAAGTAGTTCAGAATGAGTTACAGGAAGGGTAAATTACTTCACTGTGTGTGACTAAGGAAAAGAATGTAAGTAGCTGGTCTTTCTCCCAGGCTGGTGTCAAATTTCACAGTGGATTGAAGAATAGCGCATGGAGACAACTAAAAACTGAAAGAGATGGCAAGCTCTCCTCTCTTCCTATCTAAATGAGAAATTAAGGTCCAAAGCAGAAATAAGTTTGAACTGGTGGATTGTTGTTGGAAGGCCCTGTCTTGGTCACATTATTCTGGGATCTGAAACCAGGTCTGAGCCTTCCTGGTCCTATTGGAAGCAATGAAACATAAGCCGTCTGGCCAAAAACGGACAAGCAGGACAGGAGAACTGGAAGGCCACACATGACCCCAAGTGCGCTTTGTGACCACTGAGGGAACACTTCAACAGTATTACAACATATTACTGCTTCCCAGCCAGTAGATGTTTACTTTCACCATACTGACACAAGAGACGGAAGTACTACTCTTTCTTCTAAAAGGGGGACTGGGGGGAACTGTGGCAGAACATCTCAGATGTACTTGGTACCTTGGGACAGGACAAGGAGAGCACTAGGAACTGAAATGTGTGCTCTAGGCTAAACAGAAAGCTGAATGGGAAGCTTGCCAGTTGCATTATAGTGAAGAGTTTGGGACCAGGAAAAGCTGAGGAGGACAGTGGTATCAAACAATATCTTAGAAAATACACACCTCTATGCCTCTCTTCCAAGTTGGGGTCCCCCCTCCTCAAAAAAAAAAAAAAAAAAGGAAAAACTTAAGACCTTAAGTAACTCCTTTTCTGTGAGCAACAGTTAGAAAAAGTGGTAATGCCTCTTTTTAAACAAGAATTCACTCTGTGAGGAAAGGACCCAGGTACAGTCCTCAATACTCACAAGCTTCCAAAAGCATGTACTGCAGGACAGGATATTTTAACAGAGGGAGAATGGTATTCTCTTCACCTTCTTTTCAAATGTTTTATTACTAAAATATTCTCTTCATTTTGGAAAGAAAAACATTGAGATTTTATTTATGATCACCTAGCATTTCATGCTCAAAATACAAAGGAAAATTATACTTAATTTCTGCACTCTACAGAATTTTCAGAAAAGCGAACTTGGCAGTGAGTGCTTCTGAAAATGAGTCTGCCTTATTTCCAGTTCTAGTCTTTAAATATCTGAATTGTTGATGCAATAAAATAAAGAAAAATAGAGTTTTTATTCCAGATTTTTAAAGTGAGTTTCCAGTTTTATAATTATGTAGATCATGGAAAAGACAGCATTTTATATGCCTTTTAAAATTTTGGGGTTTTTTTATTTTTCAGAACTGGGACTTAGCAAATCAAGCATATAAGAACTATGTAAAGCTATCATCCTTGACCTTATTGTACCTCTTAAATCACAGAATCAATCACAGAATGGCAGGGTCATAGCATCATAGAATAAGCTGAGTTGGAAGGGACCCATTAGGATCATCGAGTCCAGCTCCTGGCCCTACACAGGACATCCCAAAAATCACATCATGTGCCTGAGAGTGTTGTTCAAACACTTCTTCAGGCTTGGTGCTGTGACCACTTCCCTGGGGAGCCTGTTCCAGTGCCCAACAACACTTTTGGGTAGAAAACTTTTCCAGATATCCAGCCTAAGCCTTTCCTGACTCAGCTTCATGCTGTTCCTTCAAGTCCTGTTACTGGTCACAAGAGTGAACAGATCAGTACCTGCCCCTCCACAAGTTTAATCTCAGCTTAAAAGTGAAATAGTAAGAATGAAGTAGTGCCCATCCTCTCACCATTGCTATGAAATGACTCAGCTCCCATGCAAGACCCTGAAAGAAATAACATGCCAAAAGACTTCATGAAGCCAGCCAGGACCTGTTCAAGGACACAGGAAAGAGCCAGGTAGGCTGTGAATAATCAACAATTGCTCCATTCTGGCATGGGGAAGACAGCCTTGTGGTCATCAACTCAGCCACTTACTGGGTAATCTCCTCTTTGCTTCTTTGAGATGAGTGTTTATTGTTTCTGTTAATTAGAATTACTCCCAAAGGAAAAAGAAAAATATGGGAAAGACCCATTTTATCCAAAACTTCTAGATCAAAATAAAGACAGAATTAAAGCTAGTGATCAGGGCAGCAGGTACACAGAATTCTCTGTGGAATCAGAGGTAGGAGCAACAAGTTGCATCATTCACCCCCTTCAGCTGTTCATTATCTCACCTGTCAAGGGACTGAACTTTGTTGCAAACTCAGAAAGACAGAGACAAAATCCTATGAAAAGAATAGGTTCAATGCTTTTTTACCTTTAAGTATTTCTCTGCTCTGCCTTTACCAGTAAAGGCACAAGCCTTCATCTTTCACAATCAGGATGGAGCTCTGGAAGGCATGTGAATCAGCCTTGCTAAGCTCACTTTTTGCATGGATGTAAACTATTACAAAATCTGTAATCTACAGAATATCTTGTGCTCTTCTCTGAAGAATTTTGTGCTTTTCACAAAATGAGGTTGGGAAAAAAGTGTCATTAAAGCCTGCTCACTAGCATGGAAGTCCTTTTTTAGCATTGACACAAAGACACAATGTGATTTGGTCCATGATGTCACCAATATCAACCAGATCCTTTCTAAAAATCCTAGTCTTCTTGACACTAAAACAACCCTGTGCTGGCAGAGGATGAACCATAATAAGATATCTTTATCTTGAAACTCTGCTTTGAGTGATTGCTGTTACTCTTTACTTAAGCATAAGTGTTTCTTCATCCAATCTCTATTATTAATGCCAACTAAAATCTATTTTTTCAATGGGGCCAAAATTTCATGGTCAATACCTTGAACTTTTAGTATTAAATTTGAGAAAGGAGTGGAATGCATTTAGCTATTATCTTCAGCTGAGCTAAATTAATGTTCTGCACAGCTGAAGTTGTAAAAGGTGGCTCAGAGCCATATTTCTGCTCCCCCACTCTTGAACTGGCTAGAAACCAAAAAGCCCCTATGACTATGTTAGAACTACCTTGTTCTAGTACCTTGTACTAGTCTAATAGCATGGGCAACTCACTTCTCGTAGGAGAATTGTAAAGGATCAAAATGTGTTGGAGGTGGAATATTCCCTGCTTTAACTCAGAGCCACCTCTATAGCCCTTGGGAATTTGGCTACACCCTCAGTGAAGCCCTGACATCCTGGGTCAGCTTTCTGACTGTCTTGTCAAATGTGCAAAACCTCTGGATCATGAGCCAGTGGTCTGGTCTCTGTAGGTCACCTACATCACTTGCACACACCCACAACTTTTCCTGTTCAAAGTTATGTGTCACAGGCATGTGGCCACTCAGTAAGGTTGAAATTCATGTTACAAACTGGCTCCTCAGCTGGCTCTGTGGCACCAGGCCACACCTCTCATGACTTCTGTTAGTCCAAGATGTACACCATACAGCACTGCCATTTCTCTCTTGGGTAAACATCACCCACTCATTAATGTTCATTCATATATGCTGTTCTAAGCAATTTAATAACACCAAATAAGAAATTTCTACAAGACCTCTCACTAATGAACCATAGAATCCAATAGAACGAATAGAAAAGCTTAGAGAGAATTAATTCTATCTGTAAGAACCCCCAGCACAATAACCAGGAGCAAAACTTTGGTTTACTGAATACATTCGGTCGAATTTTCTCTGTTACACACACTTCTGCACTGTTTCTGTTAATTTCTGCTTTGGTAGCTTATTAAGGAGAAATTCCTTTTTCTACTCATAAATCACAAATAGAAGCTCATGGTTTCAATAGATTCTACAATATCTTTTTCCCCCCTCAGTAGTTGTATGACTGGATTTCATGCAGATAGAACACTTTAACCTCCCCACTTCTGACAACAGAACAGTCAGTTACCTTTGCTGACCCAGATCACATAATCCTGAATCAGTTTTATTCATCTGTTTAGGGAAGTACATCTATTAGGCATGTTACCCCACATCTAACCAAAGCCCAAGGTTTGCATAATAGGTCATTCTGGGAGGACTCCATTATGCAACCATAAATAAATTAACTGATCTCTCTATTCTCAGCAATGAGACAGGAATCTTTTCTCTCTACAGACTGTGAAGTCTTCGGCACAAGAACTGCTTTTCATGAAGTTACTAAGCAATTAGATTGTACAAAACCAGATCAGTTTCAAGTTCTAGGATTATTTCAGTCAGACACTAGCCTGTCACAGGTAGATATCTTTTGGATGTGCACATAAACCCTGGCACTTTGTGCTGCTGCAGCACTTTGTGGTTATTGCACTTTCTCAGTACTTAAAGGGGGCCTAAGAGAAAGATGGGAACAAACTTTGTAGCAGGACCTGTTGTGACAGGACAAGGCATAACGGATTTAAACTAAAAGAGGGTCAATTTAGACTAGACTTATATATAGACAAGGCATAAGGAAGAAATTTTTTACAATGAGGATGGTGAAACACTGGCAGAGGTTGCCCAGAGAGGTGATTAACACCCTATCCATGTAAACATTCAGTGTCAGGTTGGATGGGGCTCTGAGCAACCTGGTCAAGTTGAAGATGTCCTGCCCATGGCAAAGGGAGGGGGGAGTAGATGACCTTAAATTTTCCTTCCAACTCAAATTATTCTATGATTTTATGGTTGTGTTCCTTTTACCTGGCACAGGTTCAAAAGTTACAGTCAGGCATACTTCTTGTGAAATCACACTTCTTTCAGATTTTTTTCTCCATCACTGATATCGGGCCTACTATTGAGTAGGATTCTAAATAATACATTTAAAAAAAAAAAAATCCCAGAACTCAAAATCTACAGCAGGTCAGCACCATGAATTTTGCAGAACCTTTGTGCGTATGTTCTACAAAGAACAGTTTCTCTTTTAGTTTGTTTTCTGTCAGAGTGTCTTTAATTATTTGCAGAGAACGCAATTCTGCATCTGTTATTATGCAAACAGTCCTGTTTTATTTAGACAAGCCTCCTTTTGTGACTAAAGATACAGAGGTTCATTCTTGTTTCTTGAGGAGAGATTCTCAAGAAGGAGAGATTCTTTTGTTCCAGTGGAACATCTCTAAATATTCATGTGATGGCCATTGGCAATAAAGATTTTCTGCATCTTTTTTCCTTGTGTGCTGCAGACACGGATCTGAAACCATTCTGGCAAGTTTCCTATTAGTGGGACCCCGTGGCATTTAGTGAGGATCTAAACAGAAAAATCGTAGGGTTTTTCCCCCCCTTTTGTTTTTATACAAAACACTGTGTATTCTCAGGGTACTATAAACACATAACAAACCACTGGTCCTACATAAACTCTAGCAGATAGACTGATATCAGGCTGTTATCAGTGAAATAAATAGCAAAAACATTCTGATAGTTCTGATATTCTGATCCAAGGCTCAACAGCACCTGTGCCAATACTTGGACTCACTTGACCATGTTTTACATCAAGATATAAGGCTGTGGGGATACCAGTGATGTAAATGTCTGTACAGCTGGAATCATGAGAGCACACTCTAAGTTTCCTCGTAACACAAGGTGTCTTCCTTGACTGGAAAGTAATGCTAGTGAGCAATTGCTTTTCTATTCTGTATTTTTGCTTGAGGAAACAGTGAGTGTTGTTTTACTGTATCTTTGTTTTTTCCTTGTCTGTGCCTGTTCTCATAATTTCTTTAAGCTCAAGAGGTAGCATGGGCAACAGAGGGTAGTCAAGGGAATAAAAAGTTGTTTTTCATGCAGTGTCCATGTTCCTTGACTTAATGTATTGTTTTAAACTGCCCTACAACTGAAAGAGTATACTTGCCATATTTGACCAAAACTTTGATAAATGCTCTTAGTAGTGGTAGATTAAAAAAAAAAAAAAACAGCACCGAAACATGAAAAATATACTATGAAGCTGTAACACAAATAAATTGGGTCAAATCAATCTAAGCAAGAATCAGAAGGTCTTTGGAATAATTTGGTAGTAGGACATTCTGACCAGTTGTTAAATGTTTTAATTCTTCATCTCTCATTACTGCTGATTTTGTTTATATCATGCCTATATGACTGTAACATCAAAATTCTTCAGTAATTTATTATAAAATAATAAAATAATGAATATTACTGGTACCCCAATTCTTTCAAATGAAGCAAATTAATACAAATTCCTAATTTTCTCTGACACTGTGGTAAGTCAAAAAGTGAGATATTTTGTCCTGTATTCCTCCTGTCACATATATTTGTTAACTTCAGGAGAAAGTTAGAGAAACACAGGTTTGAAGGTCAAACTGGTATCATGTGGCTTTGCTAAATATAGATGATTGATGAGTAAAAGAGCTTCACAGGTCTTGGCATATTTTGCTTGGTGCACTTCTACCTCTGCACATACGCAGACAGACAACTCTCAGACCATATCAGAAATAAGAACATTAATAAAATAGAAAATATCTAGACAGGGGTTACAAATGTATCCCTTCTGATTTTCTGAAGGTAGAAGTGGAGCAGGATATGCCTAATCTGCAATATTTTCACTCTCATTTCACAAGTCTGTCACTGATGGATACTCTGAGGAGATGAAGCACAGCATTTTAATATTCTCCTAACCTGTATGCAGCATTGGAATGAATCCGTTTTTGTTAAAAAAATCCTTCTCCATAAAATAACATTGCAGTGTGTGCAGCATTGCACAAACAGGAAAACACAATTAAACAATAAAAATGTGCTGAGAGTGAATGAAATAGAAGAGGAATCATTGAAGAGCTCTTTTCACCTATTTTCCCTGTCTTAAAACAATTTCCATTGACAAAAATGGCTTTGAAAGGAACTGTCTGTGCTTGTACATTTCTTGTTGCAATCCTGTCCTGGGATCCTGGGACCTATAATGCAATATATGCTGTCAGGACTACGACAGTTTACAGATGTGCAGCCAGACTTCTTGCTATTTATAGATGCCTCTTCTGCAAGCAGTACTCTATGGGGCTGCAGCACAGTAGCAGGCACGTTCTTTGATTTAGTGCTTACATCACATTCATTTAAGAAAATTTGGCTCTTCACCTGGCATTGCAAAGGAGGCATATTTATGAAGGTCAAGCAGAGAGAACACTATTGTGAAGAGAAATGTGGAAGGAATTCATGAGCGAGCAGGACACCTACTGGGAGGACTAACTGAAAGAAGGAGACATTAGGCAGAGATGTGGAAATAATAAAGACTGGAATAGTCATGTGTTCACATGAGGTTTTGCTCTTTATTCCCTCTGCAGGGTAACTGGGGAGAAGGTTCAGTGCTGCTCCTGCAAGGGCAAAGCTGTAAAGTTGTTTGGGGTGCATGTCCATGGGGTCTGTACATGGCTGTGCTGCATCTTGCTTAAGCATGTGTTAAGTGTTCAGTCAGAGTGCTAGGCACAGTCTATAAATAGAAACAGCGAGTTTGGCACACGCTCGCACTTTCGCCTGTCTCCTTCTCACATGCTCGCAGAGATGCTGGGACTGCATCCTGCATCCTTCTGCTTTTCCAGACCTGAGACTCCGCACACTGCTGTATCCCCTGAGAAGTCTCAGTGAGGTCAAGACAGCCCCAGACAAGTAAACAGGGGCTGCTCAACCCCAGTGTTGAGGAAGCAGAAGGTAACGGGTGGGGGAGTGGGGGCTGGGGGGGGGGGGGTGGTGCATTTCTTGCAGAAAACCTGAGACCTCGCAGGCTACCCTCCCGGCCTGAAGGCAGTGCAAAGCTATTTTCGGCACTGCCCAGGCCAGCCGGACAGCCCCCACCTCGGGCAGCTCCGCTCTGGTAATATCCAGGATGCTGCAGAGACACGGATGCTCCTAAAGTGGCCCCAAACGATCCCAGCCAAGGCTGCCGGCGGAAAGCACGGGGAGCTGGCCAAGGTGCTGCCGCAAGAGACGGTCTGTCCCTTTCGGCGCGTCCAACACCTGAATTACCGCCGCCCGCCCCGCGCTGCCCCCACACCCGACACCCCACGGAGCCGCCTCTCCGCACGGCCACCCAACTTCCCGGGAAGCGGCTGCGGAGCGGCGGCCCCGGGCAGCCCCGAGCGCCTGGAGAGATCAGCGCCGGGCAAACTTCTCTGCCTACGGGGAACGGAGGGATCCGGGGGGAGGGAAGTGGGGGGAGAGGGGGGGCGAAGGCAGGAAACCATAGCAGCACGGCAGGCAGGAGCTGGCCGGAGGGGCCGGGAAAGTTGTTCTGCACTTCCTGCTGCTTCTGCCGAGGGATCAGTGCTGGGGTCTGCGGGAGCGCGGCGCCGGCTCTGGCTCGCATCCTTACTCACCTCGGTGCTGTCGGCAGCGTTCTCCGCCATTTTCCTCCTTAGGAGCAGGCAGCGGGAGGAGTGTTTCATTCCCATAAGAGCTAGCCAAGGGGTTGGGGCTTCGGGACTGGTGTTTTGGTTTGTGTTTTCAAAGATCTCCAAACACTGGTGTGCGCCAAAGGACAGGGAGATAAAAAAAAAAAAAATATGGAAAACAGCAATAAATCAGTCAGCTTTGTCCTTTCTGCGTCGTCCACAGGAATGTTTGTCTCCTCTTAGCATCGGGAGCTCCTCAGGCACTTTCAAGTCCTCCTCTTTCTCCCCTCTCCTCCACCTCCAGCGAGTTCTTGGGGTGGGCAGAGAGGCGGCACACACTCTTCAGGTTAAACTAAAAGGCTGTCGGGCTATGAGTCCTCCCCTTCAGAGAAAGCAGTCAGGCTAAACAGGAGAGAAGCACCAGCTAAACTGAACTTGGGCGTGCAGTGACCAGCTGGGCATCTTTGTGTCCTGTGGCTACTCTTCCAGAGGCAGAGGGAGCCAGAGACAAAGCAACAGGACAAGGAAATCATAGCCCTTTATTTTCCTTCTTTGGGCTTCTTTCTTTCTCTCTATGTCCCAGGACACTTCCTTTAAAGACGGTCACAGAATTTGCCACCCTCTTTCTATGAATGTCTTCTGAAATAGAAATCCCTTCTCCTCCTCCTTCTCCCTCCCTCCTCCCCCCCTCTCCCCTTCCCTCTCCTCTTCCCTTCCTTCTCTTCTCCCTTTCCCTCTCCCTACCCCTTCTGCTCTTGGGCAGAGCTTGGTGCCCCTCACTGGGAATTGCATTCACGTGTCTTTCGTAGGAAAAAAAATATAATTTCAAGCTCCCCCCACCCGTCGCCTACACCCTCTCACACACAAGCACGCATTCACACGTACACACACACACGTTGTCTCCCTCTCACACAGACATGCACAATTTTTTTTTCTCTTCCCCATCCCTCCTCTTCTTTTGAATCAGCAACACTTTTCTTTGCAAGGACTCTCGGCAAGGCTCTTAGAGAGCAACCGAAGAAGTCTGCTCCAGCTTCTTTCCTCCGAGTTAAGTAGCAAACCTGCTTTCTTAATATATCTTCGTGTGTGTGTTCTCCCAGCTCCTGTTTTACTTGAAGTTTTTCAGGAGGATCCACGCTCCGTCAGAGAGCCGTGAACTGGAGGAATATAGTCCCGATCCGGCTGCAGCTCCTGCTGAAAAGGGGGGAGGAGGAGCTGGGGGGAGGAGAGGGGAAGAGGCGGAGGGAGAGGTCTTGCTGGGGAGGGAAGGGAAGAGGCTAAAGGTGACTTGAACTTGTTTTTAGCCTTTTCCTAATGACATCTTCCTTTGTAGGAGTGCATCGCCACCTTCCCCACACGTTTATTTTGCTTTCACTCCTCCGGGCACTTTCTAGTTCTGAGTTGTCAGCTGGGAGGATTGGGTTTACCTCACTCGTGTTGCTGTGGGTAAGGGCGGGAGAGGGGGCGTATTACATAATTAATCCTTCCAACTTCACTTTCCACAGCTCCATCTCCAGCCCACTGTTCTCACGTTTCTGTTTTGTTTTTATACGGAGGAGGTGAGAAAATAATGCTGCTGTGTGGGTGTGTGTTGCTCGAAGGATTTCAAGGACCAGAACAGGATTGCTGCTCTCTGAATAGTTTGAAATTATTTCCTCTGGGGTGCCAATGGAGACCTGAAGAAGAGGTTTGAAAGATTACTTTTGATGCATGTTTTAAGGACAGAGCCAGCTCAGATGCTTCATCAGTAACAGATTTTGATAGATTTGGGGTTTCGAATTTTTGTCCCTTGCAGCTTGTTTTAATATCTTTCAATTAGAGTTTATCCTCAGCTGACCTCTGGAATACTGACATACCATGAAGTACTGCCAAAAACCAGGAGGTCCCTGGCCACACGGGGGGCAGAAATATTCCTGGGGTGGGAGAATGGAAATAGAGTATATGAATTAGAGAGTAGAGAGCAAAATTATTCTCCTGTCCCATAGGGATGAGGAGGTGGGGCCAAGAAAATTAAATAGGCAAATTTCTTGTTTTTACTTGAATGACCCTCACAAATTCTTGCTCAGAAACAGATCGGTAGGTATACCTTAGATTTCAGGAATTAGTAATGAGTCACACAGTAATAAGTAAGAAACCTAGGGAAGCAGAAGGTATGTGGTATGCTGAAATGTCAAGTGTCAATGAGGATATGCCATGTAGGGCACAATGGTACCATATGAAGCGGTTTCAGAATATGAGAATATGTTTTAGACACATGTCCCAAAACTGGACCTCTGTGACAATTTTGCAGGGCCATTTGATCACTCAGTCTTTCACAAGCTTCCTTTCATCTCACATTTATTTTGACACCTCAAGTTCTTTCATTAGCTCCACATCACTGCTAATTTTTTCAGTAATCATCCACACCTCCTGTGTTTGTATAGTAGAATTTAATTTCACACCTTCCAGGCATGAGACTTAAGTAATGACAGAGGTAGAAGCAGGTCATCTCCCCTTTTTTTCGTGACATTCATAGAGCTTTTGAAGGTCCTAAAACCCTTCAAATACAAAAACATCTATAGTCATTGCCAAATATTCCAAAGCTACTTTCGTAATCTTGGGCTATGGGCATCTTTCTCACCAAGTACTTAGATTTCTAAGTGAAGGGGTAAGGGGAAAAAATAATCTTCAGATAAAAATGTAATGTCTCTGCAATCTTTGTCACAATGTTTTTCTCTGCTATGGCATGAATATCTGGTGGTTAGTGAGTGCATGAAGTTTTATTCAGCACACATTTGGACTAACCTGCATCGTTTTAGTGTGTTTTTTCTATTTTCAGGTGATACACACAGCTAAACTTAGCCTAATTTAACATTTAAAAATAAACCAGTGTTCTATATAGAGAAAAAGAATTTGATTTTGAAAAACTACTCCAGAACATATTTTCCAGTTTTTTTCTGACAGCTGGGTTTGTATTTCTGGTACAGCTCAATCACTCTTTAGTCAGCTAAATGAGGCATCAGATTTTCAAAAGCACTCGGCAACTAGCAAAGTTGGCAGGCAGAGATTTAATATATCCTTCTCTCCTATGCTTCAGATACTGCATGACTTACCCTGGCACCTATTCTTGTCCTCCTCCACCTCTTTGTCAACACAGATGATACCTGACTGCTCATCCTTGAACATGGTGCTGATGTTTTACAGATACTGGGAAAGCCTTCCAGTCTCTTAGTTTCCAGCATAAGGATGAATGTTTTGGTCCTGAGCTCCTTTGGAAATCTGCCAGATGGTTGGTGTCTTCACTCCATTTATGTTCTATATGTGATTGAGGAATCTGCTTTGAAAACATACACACAGTTCTCTAATCTGCTTTATTCCAAAGGGAAAATTACTGGTCCTACTGGAACCTTTTTTTTTTTTTTTTTTTTTTAATCAGGTAGAAGTTTTTCCTTGTAATAATTTTTAAGAGACTCGGAATAGTTTGTTTACATACACAGATATCTGTGACCAGACAAAGACACTTGGCCAGTCCTTCAGTTTGAATATGAGGCTCAGTGCAAGTTCCTGTTGATACTGAAATTCACAGCAACACTGAACTTGAGGAATGTGAGCTTTCATACTATTTAGGGGACAAATTATACTCCCATCATGTGAATACAAATCCTGCTGACATCACCCATTACCCAAGGGTGATAACTGGTTATAGGAACTATCACGGGAACACATTTCTGAACCCCTGTTTTGTTAGAACTTGAGAAAAAGAAAACTGTCATGATGAAAATGTCATGGTAATAGAAGTGCATTTGCAGCAAAGCCAGGAGGTGTCAAAAGCATCTTCTGAGTTTAAATATATCATGTGTTAGTACATGTGAAGGTCACCAAGTATTAGGAATTGAGTAGAGTGGTGCTGAAAGGAAAGTGGAAAGGGAAGCATTTATTACTTTAGAATTCCAATAATAGCAGCTGTGGTTCAGGCTGCTGTGCTGCTTGCTGAGTGTGGCAATAACTGTGCTGGCCCTCAGAAGAGTCAGACTTATTGCCAGCTTTGTCATTAGCTTGGCTGAAACCCAGATGTCTGCATTTGAGGTGGGGTAATCCGGTGCATCGGTGCAGACTGAGGGATTGCAGAGCAGCCCTGCTGGAAAGCATCTGGGGGTTATGGGGTGGAGGTGCAGCTAGGTTGGGTATGACTCGTCACGCGCTCTCGCTGCATGAAAGGCGAGCTGTATAATTCATCTCCCTCAAATGGAAAGCGGCCAGTGGGGTCAGGGAAGTATGACTATCTGTTTCTACCTGGAACTGCTGAGACACCATCATTGATTCTGTGTCCAGAGCCGGGTCCTCTGGTTCAGGAAGGAGGCTGGTACACTGCACATGGCTTAGTGAAAGACTGCTACAAGGGTCTCTTAGGAGCTAAGCTCTGAGGAAAACTGGGCTTGTTGGATAGCCAGTAATGTATTATGACTAGCTTTAAGGATTGTAGCTAAGATGACCCAAGCTCCACTTGGTACAGTGAGATCATTTGAAAATGGGCAACAACTGCACGTTGTGGCTTTGGAAGTTCAGACTGAGCGTTAGCCAATTCTTGGACTATAAATCCACATCCTATTTGGATGGCAAAATATTGGATTCCCCATTGGACTGGCAAAAATCTATTCCTATTCCAATATCTCCACCAAATATTGTTATCTAATCAGTTTTGTTTGTTATGTGATTTGTTATTGGAAGGATCCTTCTGTAGCATCACTTTGCATTGTTTTTTATTGCTCAGGAAGTCACAGTGACTTCCTTTGTCTCAAAAAATACCTTCGGCAATCTTTCCAGTCTCTTCATGCACTTTTATCCCTACAGTGTCTCTCAAAGTTGCCAGTACTTCAAATATTATTCTTATTCCTGAAACTTGCCCATGTTAATCTGAAGAATTTGAAGTGAATTCTAATTCACACTGCAGATTTAAAGATCTCATTTCATTTATGCTGTTCCTTCCTTGTCCTTTGGTTTTCCTCATTAACATCTCTCCCTGCCCCCCACAATCTATCATCTTCTTATCCTTCTTCATTAACACTGCATATTCCAGTCTTTTCCTGGGAATCATTGCAGTTTTCAACCACTGATGTTAGGTTTCAGTGAGGAAGGGTCTGTCAGAATCTAAGCTGATCTGAGATACCCACTGCTGCAGGCCAAGAATACGTGTCCAGGGCTCAGATCATTCAGTGTTAATTTATAGGCACTTTCTCACAAACAAACGCTTAGCCATACTTAGACAATGGAACACCCCAAACTATTTCTGCAAGATATTTTAATTATTTTTTCTTAGACTGTAGACTTAATTTCATTTAAAAACAGAAGCTCTATTTTGCAGTTGCAAACCTGAAAACTTAATCTAAACTGAACCAAAATGTTCCTTCCATTTTTTTTTCTTCCATTGAGAGTGCCAAACTGAATAAATTGTAACTGGGTCAGTTGGAAGAGAGTTGTATTCTGACAACTTCTGTAAAGGTCACCAAAGTGTGTCTCCAGTCCTTTGTGGATTGGAGGAGCTAAGCAGGTTTTTGAGAATTGTGATTACTGCAATGGCAGATAAATGGGCATAGTATCGTGATATGTTTGTTATACACTGACCTTGCTCAGTTCCCACCTAACTTTCTGAGCATTTACAAATCATGTACTCAGAACAGACAGCAAAATACTTCTGAAGTTTGATGTCAAAGTTATCTTAAAATTATGAGCTGCCTAAAAATTTTGTTAGGCAAAACTTTTCCCCTGGTAAAAAAAAAAACATATTGGAATGAGTTCACTGAAGGAGCTGCAACAATTACTAAGTAACTGAGGAACTCTCTGGTGTGAGGGTAGGCTTACAGTATCTGATGTGGGAGGGGGTAAAAAAGATGAAGCCAGACTCTTCTTAGTGGTACTCAGCAAAAGTAGAAGAGGAAATGAGCATAAATTGAAATGAAGGACACGGAAACATTAAAAACTAATACTTTTTTTACTGTGAAGGCATTCAAAGATATTTTGTAGTTTCCTTCCTTAGATGTGTTAAAAACCTGGCTACAAATGGCCCCAGCTGTAGCTGGCAGTCCTTTGAGTGGGGGCTGGACTAGATGATTACCTGATGTCTTTTCTAACTTCAGTGATCATCTAATGATCACTGAATGTGATTGTGGAAGAGCCATGAAAATCACTGAGATGGCTCTGCCAGACCTGGCAAGTGGGCATCTGTCTTTTTGCTTTCTCTTCTGTATTAATCCTGAAGCCTTGGAAAGAAAAGATTATATATGTATGATCTCCTACCATGGTGATTTGATATCTGCAGCCAATAATTTCACAGAAAAAAATATGCTGAGAGAAGTGACAGACTGTTGCTTGTATTCTATTCTAGAGTTCTCACAGGAGAGAGAAGGTGTGTAATGTTGTTTGAAGAGCTAAATCTCATGAGCCATCTCCCATAAGCTATCAATGGGTGCAGAATATTGTACCCAGGCACACAGCTCATCAGAAAGAAAGTGAAGTAATACTCTCAGAGTCATAAACTCACTGAAAAGAAATGCAAACCACTAGAGTCCATCCTATCTTGTCACTTCTCTTGTGTGATAGCTTTAAGAAACTTTCTTTTCTGAGGAAAACTCTGCCTTCTGCCTTATACTCTTTGCTGGTATCTGAGATGGAATTTCTACACTTAAAGACCCATTTCTTTTTCATCTGCTTTGCCTTTCTCTCCTGATGGTTTAAAGCATGATTAAGAAGTCTGAGATGAAGAGCAAATATGTAAAAATGTCACTATTCATTCAAACAAGAGGGTTCCTTGCTTTCTAAATATCAAATCTTAGTTGTTTCTTTGCTTCTGTGCTTAAACGTTTGAATTGCTATGTCACATGAGGTTAGAGGAATTTAACTAGACCACAGATGTAGCTGCAATAATTGAAATTACATCTCTCTTTTATTTCTTTGCCCAATAGCAGGCATTCTGTCATCTTGGTTTCTGTCAATTTCTGTTTTTCAGTAAATGGAAGAGGCATTTATTTGCCTCCTTCAGTGATACACATAACACTTTGGGAACACTCCTGTAAAACATTTTAACTGGAGGATCTATGAAAATAACTGAGATGGCTCTATCAGGTCTGGCAAATAGCTGTCTGTCTTCTTGCTTTCCCTTCCATAACTGTCTTGTACAGTAAGGCATTCTGCTACGTTCCTCATGTTTCCCTGTTGTGAACAATTTTCTTCATGTTCAGCTGTCACTGTTGACAAGCAACCAACGGTAACTATGATAGTGGGCTGGTATTTTTTTCTCCCCAGTTTGGTGTTTTCCTTCCTCTTCCAATAAGGAAAATTGCCAAATCCTGCTGCCTCCCACTAAAACGTGAAAAATAAGAAA
Source organism: Vidua macroura (assembly GCF_024509145.1). Classification (NCBI taxonomy): domain Eukaryota; kingdom Metazoa; phylum Chordata; class Aves; order Passeriformes; family Viduidae; genus Vidua; species Vidua macroura. The sequence goes on along the minus strand of NC_071572.1, from coordinate 74,511,295 downwards.
GTGTGATCAGTGCTGTGTATTTCATGAGCTGAGAACAATGTAGCTATTTTTCCAGAACTGTCTATAACTTAGCAAAAGTGAGGTCATATCTCTTCAGAATGTTGCTTGATGATGTTCCCCAATAAATTAAGTATAATCAGGCTTTGGCCAGGTTATAGCATGGAGTCAGCATTCTGAGGTGCCTACGTTGATGATTTTTCTGGCTGCAAACAGAGCTCAGCCTCCTGGGTTATTGATCTGGTAGTAGACCTTGGCATCTGATGTGGCTGTGGACTTCGGCAGAATTGGGAGACTCTGCTAATTCATCTGTGATCGCTGCCAGGGAGAAGATCAACTTATTTATTCTAAACTCTCCATAATACAGGCATAATTGTGTGACCTAGGTGTTAATGGTCTTCCTTTTCTCTCTTTCTTCAAACTGCATAAAATAGAAGGGGTATAATAAAGGAGCCAATATTGAGAGTTACATGAACTTTATATGTGGTGTGTTTGTAGTTTCTTTCAGAAGAAAAACAGTTCATAAGTAGTATTTAATGTTTTTGCTGGTAGAGTTCAGAAACTTGCTTGATATAATAAAAAGCCTCTGCAAATACAGATGTGTTGGGCATAATTTATCAAGCTAGAGAAATCAGTGTAGCAGAGTTCACAGTTTGGGTGAAAGCTTGCTTCTGAGAACATTGTTAGTACTTTTAAAGGCGAGGTAAAGGAAAGAGTTCTCTTCCTTAAGGAAAGAGTTTCTTACACCAGTTATTTTTGTTGCAGATGTGGCCTAGAGAATCCCATCAATCTTCAAATCCCATTGTTCCAGGTATTGCCCTTCAGATCCTGCTTTGGTTGTTTGCCATAAAATAGACGACAGCAAATCATTATTTCCCTGATTCTTGCTTTACAGTTTTGCCACAGAGCTCAAGTGAATTACATGGAACATAAAACAAATTCCAGGAGGGCTGGGCCAGAGCCAGTTTTCAGGCCTATTTCAGTATCTGACAGGATCTTTCTGTCTGTAAACCTAAGAAATGGCATTCTGGAAAAAAATTGAAATTAAATTCAAGCTGCTTGATCAAAACAATACATAATTAAAAATTGAGGTCTTAGAGAAAAGAAATAATGCAGAATTAGAACTCTTTTTGTGACTAAGATAATTTGTGTGATCCATTCCTTTTCATTGGGAGCACTACCTTCTTCAGTATGGAAACAAAAATACTCTTATTGTTTTGGGGGTCTAGAAACTCCATCTTATTAAACCCATCTAGAAAATGGATGAGGCATTTATTTGCCTCCTTCAGTGATACACATAACGCTTTGGGAGCACTCCTGTAAAGCATTTTAACTGGAAGATCTATGAAAATAACTTAGATGGCTCTGTCAGATGGGTTAGATGGGTTTTCTAGATGGGTTTAACAAGAAGGGTACACCACAGCAACTCCAAATGAAAATCTGCTAATCTTTGCTGCAGAATTGAAGCCTGCAAGAGGTTTGAAAAAATATGTAATATCTTAATGACAGAAAAAAATATAAGAAAGTGGTACATTCTCTCCCTTGCACCTAATCTACTCTGGAAAAAAATAAAAATTACGACTTACAGGTAGTAAATCCATGTGTGTATAACTTATAAAGAATTACCATCTTGGTGAGGAGGAAAAGGGAAATTACAGCAATCTAAACCAAAGAAGATTTAAATTTGGAGCAAATGTAAGGCGTGCTTTTAAAATGGCATATGAAAGGTCATGTTCATTTTGTAGGAGTATGAGCTCAGTATGAATTTGAGCTGTTCTGTCTTTTGATGCCAGGATAAATAAAAAACTGAACACCAACAACCTTAAGCCACAATGAATCCCATAATGGTTCCTGGAAATTATGGTCAAATAGGAGTATAAGCCTTGAATAACATTTTTAATGAGAAAGCATATTTAAATTTCTAATGCCTAAGTTAGAAATACACACATGGTTAGAAGCATTAGGTTTTCATTCTGTCTCTATCCCAAAATACTAGATGATTTTATCTTCAAGTTTTGTGCTCTATTATATTAATATTTAAGTTAATCTATAATATTACCCTGCATTTTTGGGGTGGGGATGATCAGCTGACAGTACATGCTTTGTGTTGTACATGTTTAGAGACTGTATAAAAGTCTCCCTAAGTGCAAAGTATTATTTAAAGCACTTCTTCTATGTGACACAAGAATGGGAGAGACCACCTGTATTATTATTTCAGCGAGTGGATTTGGACATAGTCCAAATAGGTATTGCAATAATATTTTAATATTATTGTATCATATTATAATGATATTTGGAATATCATTACAAACACACATAGACTTCAAATTAAAATTATACAAATAATTTCATGCACTGCAAACCAAAATGTTTCATTATCCAGTACAAACTAAAAAGATTGAAGGTATGGTCAAGTCCAGAACATTGTCAAATACAGTAGCCTAATCATGGTTACTCTATAGGGATGATATATATTTTTATATTAGATATTTTTAAAATTATTTTGTCTCTTTGAGTGATTATTTCACCTTTCTGCTACATTTAATAGCTATTTTATCTTCAGTACAAATATAGTAGTGAAAGACCCAAAACCTCTCACATCTGAGAACACCCCAAAAGAAAAGCAAACAGAATTCCCCCTGTGGAAAGAATTATGAATTTTAAGTTTTAATTGTGATGTAAGATTGAACTTTGCATTTGATCTATAATTTGGGACTATTGCAGAGGCCTTAGAAATCTATAACATATAATTGTACTAATCAGGATATTCCAACATGGCTTGTACTGTGCTCTCAATCCTAGTCATCCTGACTTCTGATCCATTAGATCCATGTGTACCCACAGAAATTTAAAATACAATTGTTAAAGACTTAGAGTTCTATATATGAAGTGATTATGATCAGTATAGCAGAAGCACTGACTGTAGCCAAGAAGTTGCTGATGGATGAATTTAGAAAAAAATCTGTTTTTCTCATTTAAAACTGGAACTTCTCACCCTGACCTCTCAGTTTTCAAAACATTGCCATGCCAGCAATTCCCTAACTGATATATAAAATCTAGATATACTCATTTGTGACCAGTTGCAGTCACAGTGTAGCTGTGTACCCTGGCTGTGCCAATTGTGCATACTCAGCACAATCACAAATTCCCTGGGTGGCTGAGGAACTCTGCAGGCTGATCCTGCTGCCTGAGACAACTCATTTGAGATAATGGACTGACATGACATGAGGGGGCCAACCAAACTCCTAGTTGCCTTCCAACAAAGTGACAAACCACTGCAGAAGTTCTCCAAGAGAGAATTTCAGTCCCGGAGTTTTCCTCAGGCAGCTCCTGCTGTTTACAAGCTGACTGATTGCACTGTTGTCTCAGAGATGCTCCCAGGTAATTGATGATGCAGGATTGGCCAAAATGTACATAGATACTTGTAACTAGTCTTTGTAGTTACAGAAATGGTCAAACATAACACTTGAGACATCTAGACTAGATTTCCACATAAGACTGCCAGCTGTATTATAAGAATTCAGCAGAGAAGCAATTCAGTGAGTCTCACAAGACTCAGCTGAAGATGCTTTTACAAAGACACTTGCAACAGAGACTAACAAGGTCACTGTTCAGATACCAGTTCACCAACCTGCTTGAGAGATTTCATTTCCTATGTGAATATTATCTTATGCAGAAAATATTTTTTTTAAACAAACAATATATCTTATGATTGTCTGCACAGCCGTTCTCAGGTACATCACCTCTGATGGAACTTTTAGAGGGAGGGATTGACAGGGGAGGGAATGTGGGGCACTGAAACCCCATGAGAAACTGGGACTTGTCTCAAAAGCAAACTTTCTTATGGAGAAATAAATCCCTACTGAGCTGACATGAATAGAATAATTAGTTTGGTGTTGGAGGCCCAGAATTTGACCTTTGATACGCTGCTGTAGTGTTGTTAGGGATGTAACTTTTATTCGTTAAATTGTATTTAGACAGGTATTATGAAAACACACGTAAGTGGCAAAAATAACAGAACTTAACTATTCATATTTGCCTGGCAACCTGCTACATTGATCAGCATATAACACCTCAGAACAGCCCATCAATAATAACGTTAAAAGTCCAGAATTTGCTCATCCACCTCTGTCTGAAGGGGGAGAACTTTACCTGCTGGAATGCCTAACTCTGGATGCACTCCAGGGATACCTGGGACCAAGCTCATGCAGCCAGAACCTACCCTTAACAGCCTACTCCTCCAAAGCACTGACAGTCAGCTGCTGTTCTTGTCAGCAAAGAAAGGGGAAATAGAAATAACCATGGCTCTGCAGTGTTGTAGTGTTTTATGCATGAGTAACCAATCTTTCACAAAGGCAATAAGTTCCCAAAGTCCTTTATGTGGATACAATTATTCCTTAATAACTCAAGCAGGCTTTATTCTGTCCCTGTCTAAAGTGCAGCAAAATCCCATGCTCTGTGTTCTGGAGAAAGTGACAAGTTGGGCTTTTCTGTTTTGTTTTTGCAAAATATGAAGACTTTCTGGGGCAGCTTTTTAGGTACTATTTAGGGAAGATCTGTTTTCTGGAAAGGTAAGAAACTGCTTCCATTTAGACTCCTATTTCAACATCACAAGGACCAATTTGACAGTGACACAAGAAGTTATTAAAGGAACACAGTTTTAATCCCAGATCACAAAACTAGAAATTTGCTGAAGCTCGTAGTTATAGAAGTAATTGTTCTCTAATGAGCATTTATGTGTACCAGTGTATGAAATTACTTGGTGAGTTCAAGACGCAGCTCAAGACTGCAATTTTCTCAACAGCAAGATCTGTTGCCCATTGTTGCTTTTTTTTTGTTTGCAAACTCACTTGTCTGTATGGATGCAAGTCGATCCAGATCATGGCACTGATTAAAATTACAAACCCAATTTTTTTTTAGGGATTGTGACATTGTTCTTTTGGAGGCTTTAGTTTTATTCCATTTCATTCACTGAACTAATTCATTGTATAGCTGAAAAAAAAGAGCTGAACTAGCATAATACTGAGGCTGTTGGAGGGCAAGTCCAAAGAGAAAGGGACAGAAACTTTGCCTTTAGTGCTAAAAAAAACATGATTAAAGACACAGCTTCAGTCCTGTGTTTATGGTGGAGGTAGTGATTCATTAATGCCCGTATTAGCAATTTTGGTACCACAAATATAGGCCTCTCCAATCTGTGGTCGGACTCCAGTTGCTGTACTCAGGGTTTCATATCAGTGGGGCTAATGGGCTGCCCCAGGAGAGGGTGTCCATTTCAGAGGAATCATTTTGGAGAAGGGCCTTTGAAGGATTGCTGGCTCTCCCTCCCAGAGAGGGCAGAGTCTGTAGTGAACGCCCTCTATACTTGACAAAGGCTTTGGTGGCCCTATCTCTAATGTCACTGCTGGTCTACGCTTATTCTCACAAGCAACACCTGTTTTACTTACAACTACTCTTCTATTACTAATTGTAATCACTTACTGAATTGCAACGTGCCATATTTTGAAGTGATAATCAAGAGACGTAATGACCTCCTGATCAAGAGATCAAGATCATGTAGTGATCCCAGCTGAAAGGACACTGAGCTTGCATGCTGGGCATGGAGGCAGCACAGCCTCAAGGAGCATGGAGCACGATGCTGGCCTGTCAAGTGTAGGAGTTGGTGGGGTCTGGGGCACCACACTATGCCCTGAAGATGAGGCAGTCTCAAATGGAACTAGCCCACCTGCCAGGCCAAGGACACTGGGCAGCTTCCTCTAAAAGGAATTGATCCAGAAACAGAGCAGCCTCGAGGGAGGCAGGACTCCTTACTACAGCCAGGAGGTAGGGCAGCCTGCAGAGCCCTGGAGGACAATGGGGCTCTCTGAGGGAATTCAAGGCAGGGCATCCTGAATGGGAGCAGGACACCCCTCCAGCCTAGCAGACCCCAGAAGCAGGACAGCTAGGAGGGGAATGGGACCACAGTGAGACTAGAGCACTATGTTGGCCCGAAATGCTCAGCCTTGAGGGGAGAGGGGCACCACAACAAACCACTGGGTCTCAGAGGCAAGGTCTCCTGAGGGGCAGCAGAGCACCATGCCAAACTTCCCTGGCCAGGAGGCACTCTGAGGAGAGCAGGACATCACGCAAGTCTTCCTGGTCCCACAGGTGGGAGCCGACCTTAAAGCTGGAGCAAAGTTTGTTCATAACTACATGAAGGGCAGTTTAGGAGGATGACAGAGCAAAACTCTTCTCAGTTAGGGTAGATGATACAAAAAGGGCCAAGGTGCTGCAAATGGTTTTGAAATTCCCAAAAACATGGGGAAAGCTGTTTTTATCTTAGAGAAAATGAAAACATTCATTGAGTAGGGCAGCACTAGATGTCTCTCAGAGAGCCTGCATAATCTCCATATCTAAGCACTTTCAAGATTCATCTCATAGAGTGTTGGCAACATTCCCACTCCAATAACGAAATTTGGATGGAGACCTCTGAGGTTCATTCCATTCACTGCTTCTCTGGTTCTATAATTCTTGAATAATTGGCTGATGTCTAAGTGCTTCTTTTTTTCACTGATTCTTCTTGTTATATAACAGTTATTATTGGTAGCTTTGAGCTTAACATTTTCTTACTTTGCATCACAAATTCTTGACAGAAGAATACTAGTCAACTGAGCTTAGTATGGCATAAAAAATCATATTTGGTAGGCAGTGGTATAGACAAATTTTGTTTATGAAACAGAAATAAACAGAAAAACAAGGGGAAATACTTAAGTTTTGAAGCGTGCATGTGACTGAATTTCTAAATACCTTGGAGTATTAGGAAGATTTGGGCTACAAAATAACCACTATTTACACATTTTAACATCAGGGTCTGGTGATATTTAATTTATGTGCCTAAGCTTTCTTCTTGGACTGAGTGCTCTGAATCAAGGCTTAAAAAAAAACAGTTTAAGGGTTAAGCACTTTATCTTGTATTACCTTATTATGAATTTAACAGGTTTGTAAGTGAGACACTATTGGGCATCTCACTGACCATGAGACCAATTTAATAAATCGCCTTGGTCTTATTGTCCACATACAGTAAATTGAGGAACGTGGATTAAAATAAAAGCATGGATACTGTAATGAGACATCTCTTTCAAACCATTCTGGTCATCTAACAAATTATTATAGAATACCATGGAGACTAGCTTTTAAAATATGGCCCATAAAGCAAGATATTCTAATATGATTTTAAATTGTGTTTTATCTACTTTGGTTTCTTGACACAAAATGTTTTAAAATTTGGCTTTTTGTTGTAGGTTTCAGTATCAAAGGTTTCTAAGTGAAAAGAGTAATCAGCTCCTATGACAGAATTAAAAAATCTGCCAATCTCACTGCTTTAAATTTAGGAGTTTTCTTTGCCAGGTTGCAGTTTTTATTCCATATTGACGTCTTAAAACTCGGGATTTGCATTTTCTTAGCTAGACACATTCTTCTGGTAATGTATGTTAAGTAATGTCAGTGTATATTTACCCCAAGAAATAATACTAGATCACTAAAACTGAATTCCCAGAAGTGATGACAAGTCAGTTTGCACCTTAACAAGAGAACATCACATTCCCAAAAGCAATGAAAAATTAACTCTGCTCATCGTGCCATATGCACTCCAAAGTAGAGCTGTGCCATGGCAAATCTTATTATATGTATTATCACATTATTTAATTGTATTACTATGATATTTTTCTTGATTCAGTCTAAGCCAGTAGGATATGGTTTTATTTTTAAGTTTAAATGCAGGTCCATTTTCACTCCCTTCAGCCCTACCTCTTCAGTTTAAGACCTGCTAGGTATTTTCTGCTTGGTGTCAGCCTCTCCTCCTTTCCTTTCTCCAAACTGCCCTTGCTCCATGCAAAAACTCTACTGCCTGTGACAGTTTCTGTTCCAAAGGTAAAAGAATGTGGGTAGGCTGACCTTCAACACAAATTGAAGATTAATTACTTCAAAGAAAAATAAATGTCAATTTACAGTCAATTTTAAATAAAATAAGGAGACAAATGCAGCAATCCTAGTTAAACATGAAGGGCCTGATTCTCAGATCCATTGAGCTAAAGATCCAAAGAACAGGTCAGACAGGACCAGAATTTTTCAAGGACAGCACTCCTGAGGAAATGCTACCATTGCAGCTAATAAGAGGTAGGCCTACAAAAGCCTTCCACCAGAGGATGGTGAGAATTCTTACTCTGTTTCAGGATTACCCATTTTAATGCAGTATTTTAAACAATGGCCACAAGTTCTGTAAGGCCTTTTGCGTCATAGGGAAGATGAGGGAATCTCTAGGTATCTTAAAAATTATAAATTAGTATTTCTTTCTTATTTTTACTTTTTCATATTTTTGACTTATACACAGCTTATAAATCCCAAGAAATCTGTTTTATCTATTTATAAAGTGTGATATTAAAAACTATGCTAGAGAATGCAAACTAATTGATGGTGTCAGACATAGTAGATCTGTGTTTTGCTGATATGAAAGGGTTTAGTTCTGCGAAGACTTTTTTTTCCCTAGGAAACTTCAATGGGAATATGTGTTTGAAGGAGAAAACAGGTCTAAAAATAAACTAAAGACGTGTTTATTCTTGGAAAAAATGTAGATACTTCTGTCCCTACTCCTTTTTAATGGTGTCTCAGTCAAGCAAGGCATTTTTATATCCTTCTTCACATATACTTTCCCCATAAATTAATCCCTCCGAACAGACCCATCAGATTTTTTTCTTTCTTTCTTTCTTTTCCTTCATCTTTTATGGGATTATCCATCTTTAAGGACATGTCTAGAACTGCTCAGAGGACAATTTTGTCACCACCAGGGGAAGAGAGACTACTGCTGTGCGTTTTCAAAGTTCAATACCACAGGCCTTTTTCACTGGCACATTCCTTTAAAAAATCTCCTCATCTCTAATTCTTCACTGTAATATTCTCAAATTTAATAATGTTAAACACTTTTTTTCCCTGAATATTTCCTACCAATCGTGCATCTGTTGTTTTTTTTTCCTAGAAAACTAAGGTTTTTTTGAAACATATTCCTTATCATATTTCTAACAACTGTAATCCCCTTTAAAATCTTTTTTTATCAGTATCTTGCAGCACCTCATAAAGCAGATCTACTTTTGAATTTGACCAAATCCATTAACCTTTTCATACAAACATAATCAAGGATAATGAAGAATATAATCACAGTAATGAAAACAAAGTCACTCTGAGACTCCCTTAGTGGTCCTTACCATCTTTCCTTTCAGAGTCTCTTAAGTTTCCTTCCCACACTGCTACAGCACTTCCTTTCTGTATTTTAATCTCCATTTGAATGGAGATTTGCTTCTTAAATAAGAACAGTGCAGAAGAATCTACCTCAAAAGGAAAACATAGACATGGCAGAGAAAAATTCTAGAGACTTAACAGTTCTACATGCTACTGCTAATGATAAAGCTTTGGCAACCAGTGCTCATCCAGTGAGCTGGGAAGATACACATTAAATTTCTCTCAATGTCTATGCTTTCATGGGAATGAGGTGACATACCAGTGGTTGATCTTCTTAGTCTTTGAAATTTGTAACTTGTACTCCTGACTTTATGATTTCAGCAGGGGAAACCCAGCCAATACTTCCAGTCTCTGTTAGGTGCTAAGGAGAGATTTTTCTTCACACAGTTTGAATACCTGTGTTGCAGAGTACTTGAAAGGCTCTCACTGCTATCTCACTTTAAACACAGCAAATGCTGTAGGTTGGGACAGCTTCCACTCTGCTCCCTTTTTTCTTGTCAGAAACCATCACTTACTGCAGGTGAGTGAGAAAATATGAATTTTAAAGAAATTAATATGCAGTTCTCCTCTAGAAATGGCTATTGGAAAATTGCTTTTCCGCAGCATATTCTTTCTGAGTATGTCACACAAAAGAATGGGACTTTGGCACAGATGTAAAATAAAAAGCACAAAGAAGACTATCAGATTCTCAATTCCTAAGACCCTTCAAGCCCTGTGTAAGAATCATTAGTGCCTTGGGCTATTTTAAACCCAAATAAACTCCAATACAACTTCAGCATTATTGTAAATTTGCGTATTTGACTACAGGATGAAATTTGAATTCTTGGTTCTGAAAGAAAAAGCAGGCTTATCCGAAAAAGCTGAGTTAGGTCTTAAACTAAGCCAATATACTAAATAGTATCTCAGACAGAGCGTTTTTGTTTCTCAATAGCATCGTGGTACTGTGGTCTGTGTGAGGATTGTGAATACAAACATGATTTGTGTATCACTGTCAGTGGGATGACTTCTGCAGATGATTGAACACAAACTCTCTTTTTCAGGTGCAACTTACTATGCTTTTTGAGAGTATGAGTTTCCATCAGATGGTTCCAGAAGAGAAAGCACATGACCCCAAAGGAATTGGGGTCAGTTTCTTAACACAGCAAATGAGCTAATCAGATTAGACACACACCCACTTTGACATACTCAAGTGAATCTCAGAAAATTTTCCAAGCACTCTGTTTGTTCCTAATGCAAATATATACATCTTTGCTTTCAAAAGCACTGTGAGTTCTGTTTAAAGAACAGAAGTGCAATCTGCAGTACTAAACATCCAGCAAATAAATAAACAATAAATTTAACCTATGTGCCATAAAAAGCATCAGCTAAAGAAAAGGAGAAGCTGGACAATCATAATAGAATACTTTCCTTTTTCAAGTTACTGCAAATGCAAAGTGACACTTGGTTCCAACTTAGTTAATAACCTGGGTCTACATAAGTAAGTTCTGGTGTTCCCTTTCTGAAGGAGCTTACAGAGTTACTGTGCTGCCTTTTGTCCTTGCTGCTAGAAACTTTCCACTCAACCACAGAATTTTTCAAACTCTCCAGTTCATGGCATGATATTTTAGATCAAAACACTTTTCCTGGCAGAATGCGCTAAGTGACGAGATTTTCCGCTGCAGTGGTTCGTACGAAGGCTCGTGTTCCCTGGCATCTCCCTTCCTCCCAGAACAGACGCAAGCAGCACAGTGGCCAAGAGGGAGAGAGACAGGCAGCAATCTTTTGAACTGCAAAACAGTAGTCAGCAGATTGCTCTGTCGTAGACCTTAGACTCCCCAATGACTCGTTTCTGGAGTTTTTCAGCTCATGTAATGCCAAGTTCAGTGCATATTCAAAATCAGCAGCCTTTTACAAATGCATGTACTCCTTTGTTTTAATAAGTCTGCTCCCAGAATATACTATCAGACATAAATCTAAGCAGTTTTTTTACCTGGAGAGTTATTAGGAGCTGTTTGTGACTCCAAACATGCAAGCATTAACTCATGTGAATCAGAGAACTCTATTTCCTTTGTGAAAACAAATTAATCAATTAAAAAACACCTTCCTTGGGAAAATATGTTGGGAAGGGCTGTCTTTTTCACAAAAGGAAATTTTGCATTTGACAATGTGCACATCCCTGAATATGTAACTCTTTCAATTGTTAAAAGAAAACAATTTCACAAAAGTGAAAGTCAGAAGCTAAATATTAAGATTTTGTCAGGAAAAAAAAAAAAAAGTTGAGATTATATAATCCAAATAATGTTTTGCTTTCAACGTCATTAGAAAATGCATTTTCTTTTCAGCTGCAACCAGGCAAATGAAGCATTGATCCTAAAAATTCACCAATGGCAGTGGGGTTGGAATTAGATGGTCTTTGAAGTCCCTTGTAATGCAAACCATTCTATGAACCTGTGATATTTTTTCCAGATTTACTCTTTGAATATGTCCCTAAAAATAAACTCCGAAATGAAATCTTTCTTCATGAGTGTTATGTTCTGCTTATGAACATTTTAAAATGAGATGAATTTTCTCATAACTTCATAAAAATCCATCAAAGCCAGTGATGATCAGATTTTGAGTAGAATGCTTAAATGACAATGTGTCTCATTGTTTTCAGTTTTCAGTTCAGGTTTCTCCTTTTCCCATTAATCCACCAGTTGCCTTTGGCAACTAATTCTGTATCTTCTGGATATAGAAAGAACAGTCACTTCATTTGGGTTGATTTATCTGTGGCTGCTTGATATTTGATTTATCCAAAATGGAAAAACTGATATTCCAAAACAACAACAACAAAAAAAATCTCCAAACCTAGTTTTTCTTTTGTTAGATCAGGCATGGTGATCCAAAACAATGTATTTCTATTCTGTAACTAGCTAATAGTTATCTTTCTCACTAGAAGGATTCTTTTTCAGTGCAGGAAATTTGATTAGCTACTTTATTTTTGTATAGCCAACATCTTTACAGCAGCTTCACTAAAGAATAAAATAAATTAAAATCCTTTTGAGTTGAACTCCATTTCTTTACAAAAGCCTGCTTAACCTACACAATGAATGAGAAAGCTTTTCATGTACCAAATAGGAAAGTCACCATTTCTAAAGACAATAAAAATGACAAAAAGTAATAATCTGATTTGCGTGCTTCATTAGTCATGTTTTAATGCACAATTGATTTAGCAAATTTACAAAGGCAATGTCTCATTTTGTATAGCAAAAGGACCATATTATACAAATCTAGAAAGAAATCATCTTTATAAAAGAAAGTAGCTAAACATTACAGAATGAATAATAAGATCATATGAATCAAGCTTTCCTTCTTCCAGATATTTCAGACATACTCAAAATGAGTTGTTTGATTTTCCTGGATTTAATTTATTCTACTCTGCAAAATGAGATGAAACAGTCTTCTTTACAGATCTCACTAAAGTGTTCTCAAATTTATTTATTTGAGCCTGTTTATGCTGATGTTGCAATTCTTACATGAAGCAAATTTGACCATTTGTAGCTGTGGATCAGCAGCACTGTTAGATAGAAAAAAACATGTTAAAATTGGTTGAACCTCTTTAAGAACTGCTTTAAGCTTTCTTTGGGAAGATGGGAAAAGGCCAATAAAGTTCCATGTGCAGACTCATTATAAATCTATGGAACAGACACAGTGGAGTCGAGAGTCTGCACAGGAGTAGGGACTAAATTTAAATTTAACTCCTGATTCTTATTTAAGTTTTAAACAGCAATCACTCATGGGTAGAGAAGGATAAAAATCCATTTGTATGGTCTCAGAAATTGCATATTGCTTTATTTACAAGAACATGAATATCTCAGCAGTAAACTTAGCACTCCCTACTCCCTCCTTAAGTCAGATGCCTAAGTGCAGCAGGAATCCTTGTGGTGACAGGACTAGACCTTGAGTCGTTATCAAAAAAGCCTTGAATGAAACAGGCTTGAAGAATGAATGGAAGCATCTTGGGACAGCTCTGAGAGGATGGAAACAAAACACTTTTGCAGGAGGAAGGTAGGAAAGTCTGCGCAGTTGCTTCCTTGTTTACTATTGAGTGATTTCAGTCTCCAGAGCTGTCAGGCCAATACATGGCACAAATCCTAAATTCACTTTAAACAGCCAGCTGATTTTGATATAAGCATGCTTTTCCTTGACTTGCCAAGAGTGCTGAGGGAGTCTCTTAATTAAGAGGCACAGTTCATTTGTTATACAAAGACTCCCGTGGCTTTTTTTACACCTGCTTTGTAAAGTATCTCTCTCTAGGGAAAATCCAGCCAAAGCATTTTGCTCATTTTGAGTTGTACTTTAGCAGTTTCTGTATCACCTTGCAACATGCTGCGAAGTAACTTTTTTAATGATATATTGTCTTATTTTCACTCCACTCCTTTCACTGCATTTAAAATAAACTTGTTAGGGTAATCATTAGCTATAGATTTTATCTCACCATTCAGCGTTCCTACTTAGTTTGCTCATCATTTCTTGTTTTTTCTCATGCATCGAGTCTCTATTGTCTTATATGCATGTTTGATAAAAGCATGAGGACAGGAAAGAAAATGAGGCTAAGGACATCAATTTTTTCTTTTGATAGTTCCTCCAGTTTTGCTAGGAATGTGAAAACCATGAAGACATGAGCAACTGTTTAACCAAGAACACTTTCTACTGTGAGACAACTCCCATGTTATCTTCATTAGTAGAACCTCTTCCACATATTTGAGGGTTTTGGGGTTTTCTTATTATTTATTTTTACATATTCCATTCTGATGCTCTTAGGTATTCTAAAGTCATTATCTTTTAAAACTTATTTTTGAGATGCACCAAAATTTCTCTCCCAAGGGCCATAAAATTTTGGCTTAAGAGTCAAGAATCTTAGCTTTAAAGACTCTCATCATTAGCAAGGAACAAGAAGTAGTAGAAAAATGATAACATTGATATCCAGAAGTAAACCCATCTAATGAAAGTGCCAATGATTTTATCTAGAAAATGCAGACAATCTAAGTCATTAAGCACTTCTGTTTGGAAATTCTTGGGTATTTGGTCTTAGCACACTGATAATGTAAAAAAACTTCCATAATCATGCAAAATTAATAATCTTTAAAAGTTACGGAATGGCATATATAACTTGTCTTTTGTAATATACCAGAATTTCCATGCTGATATAAAAGGATAGACAAAATCCCACTGGTTATCTAGGCCTCGATGCCTTTGAATGAGGCTTTGTGGGCTGCCTTGAAAGTTCTGGAAAATGTCTGAACTTATGCAGTCTTTGCTATTTCAAAGAATATTTTTGTGCAAGGTCTGGAGGGAAACATTTCTTGTTAATGACAGAATTTAGACTGGATTGATTTAGACCAAAGAAAGGTTTAACAAAAGAGAACAGAACAATTAAATACAAAAGGCAAGTACTTTTGCTTACCTCTTTTAACTGAAAGTATAAGAGAGACATGAGACGCAGAACTATTAGAGACTAAACACGTGCTAAGATTTCAAATAAAAGGCACACAAAAGATCTGTTAAATATTTCTACAGTGTATGACTAGCAATTGTACTTATTATGTCTAAACTTTTATTATTTGCTCCTCAAAGTTTTTTAGAAACAACTGAAATTGGATGACTGATGTTATTTGTTTTGTACTGTGCTGGTGGATGCTGCAGTAAGAAAGCAATCTCACAAAGACAAAGCTAATGAACGTTTAGAGAATCCCCAAAATTCTAAATGCATATTTCTGCAGGATATTTCTGCAAATACATACTCCTCTCAGAAGGTGCAACTGTTTGAGGTTACTTCTAGTCACCTGTATGTCTCGCAGACTTTTGCTGAGCCTGTAAAAATATCTGAAACATGCTAGAATAAAATAAACCTTGGTCCCTACTCTTTTGGGGTTTTCCCATGAGAACTTCTTGGTGTACAGTAAGATCAAAGAAAAGCCACACAGGTAGCCAGTACCAAGTGGAAGCTGCCTGGAGGCTGGTCTGTTACAATGGTTCTTCTGTGTCTGAGAAATTTGTGTCCAAGACAAGCCTGAAGGCCACTCTATATGTGTGGCACAGCACAAACCTGGCCCTATATAAGGAACCTCTTGGGTGCATCACTAACTCCTCAATGCATAGCAGTCTTACTGTCAGGATCACTGCAGTAGAAATACATATTTTTATGAGACATTAGTATAAAAGATGTATTAGGATATGTTTACCTGAGTTTATCTCCTACTTAAATTTATGTCTCTTCAATTGCAAATACATTTTAGATAGCTGAAATTATCATAATCACGTTTTACTTGCATTTTCCTCCTAGTTTTGAATTTCATAAAGCATCAATAGATACATGTAGTTTCATTCTTAAAGTTACCTCTGTTGTAACATCTGGCTACTCAACCGAAGTAAAGCTCCAGTCATTTCACAAGTAGCTACACTTGGAAAGGAGAAATTACTTCCTTCTTCAAAGGCTAAAGTTTTATCAGAGATAGATTGTCTGATTTGGATGTATACTGAGTTCCCTTTACAACACTTTGACTGTGAAGGAATCATAAAAGCAACTGTAGATACAAGAGACTTTTTTTACACTGTACAAAAAACATGAGAATCAAAAGATGATTCTTACTCCCCACAGGGAGAATGAGTAACAAAAAATTTGTAAAGAGACAGGGAATAGAAAAAAAAAAAGCAAAAAAAAAAAGCAAAAACTGCGTTCATGAGCAAATAAAAAATAAGGAATTCATTAATTCATTCCAGTCAACAGGCAGATGTTTTGACACTTTCAGGAAAGCAGGGTTTAATGACACAGAATGGTTACTTGGAAAGACAAACACAGTAAATCTGAATCTCCACCCTCCCTCCTTTTCCCTGGATTTTTACACTGAGCATGATTCCGTATGTATAGAACATCCCTTTTATTGCTTTGATTTTATTGCTTTGATTCCCACACCTCTTGGTTACTGAGGTCAGCTGTCATGGCTGTGTGCTCTCCCATCTTCTTGCACCCCCAGGCTACTCATTGGCAGGGCTGTGTGAGAAACAGAAAAGGCCTTGATGTTGTGTAAGTGCTGCTCAGTCATAACAGAATTTTCATGTATTATTGACACTATTTTGGTCACAAATCCAAAGCACAGCATCACACAAGGAAGAAAATTACCTGTGTCTCATCCCAAACCAGCAGTGTGCCAACAGATACCTGCACATACTCTCCATGGTCCTCACAGTGAATTGGACTGAGAAGGTAAAGGCCAACTTGTTCCCAGAAAAGGCTCTATCCAGGCACTGTCAATCATGGCCATGTGGTCTTGGAGCCTGTGTAATTTCTTCAGTCTGCTAGGGTCCCTTTGGAAGGCAGTTCTATCCACCATCATAATGCTGTAGATAAACCTTGTCCAGATTATCCACTCATAAGCAGAACTACTGCACAGAATTAAAAAAAAACCCATCTAAATAAGAAACAAATAATTGCATTTACAATTTTAATTTATGTGTGTTTCACAGTGATTCTAACACTCTTTGCCTACACACAGTGATTTTAAACTGTATAAATAATTTAAATTTTCCCTCCAGAGAATTGTAGATTCCTTTGAGTAGACAGCAAGATAGATCAAAGGTATTTGGAATGTTTCATCTGGTAAAGGCAGATCAAGAAAGGAGTGGTATAAGCCTTGTTCACATAAAAAAAACCCAAAACCAACACACTATAAGTAGTGGTTAGTTGGCATAACATCTGCTGGAGGAGGAGAAGAAGTAGGAGGAGGAGGAGAAAGAAGAAGAAGAAGAAGAAGAAGAAGAAGAAGAAGAAGAAGAAGAAGAAGAAGAAGAAGAAGAAGAAGAAGAAGAAGAAGAAGAAGAAGAAGAAGAAGAAGAAGGAGGAGGAGAAGAAGTAGGAGGAGGAGGAGAAAGAAGAAGAAGAAGAAGAAGAAGAAGAAGAAGAAGAAGAAGAAGAAGAAGAAGAAGAAGATGAAGCAGAAGCAAAAGAAGGAGAAAAAGGAGCAGAAATGCAACAGAAGCAGGAGGAGAAGAAAAAGCAGAAGAAAAAGAAATAAAATAAGTAAAAGCAGAAAGAGAAGAAACAGAAGCAGATGAAGAAGAACCAGATGCAGTGCATGAAGCAGCAGCAGAAGATGAAGAAGTGGAAGTAAAAGAAAAAGTAAACTAAAAAGAAAAAAAAAAGAAAAAGAAAAAGAAAAAGAAAAAGGAAAAGGAAAAGGAAAAGGAAAAGAAAAAGAAAAAGAAAAAGAAAAAGAAAAAATTAAAAACTGTTATTGGAAGTACTCCTGGAGATTGCTACACAATGGTTTTCATTTTCCCTTTACCAGACTAAGCATCTCCTTTGCAGATAATGTACTCTAGACCCTACACCATTTTAGCATCTTCCTGCCAGACCCTGTCCAAGTTTTTCCACATCCTTCATTTATCATGAGTTCTTCAGCTCAAAACTGTCTGAAGTTTACCCAAGTAATTTCCCTAATTAGATGTATTTTCAGTTGTTAGGAAAGCTAGGCAAGATCCTAGGGACCTAGCCTTCCAAGACATGGATCTGGGTGCTGTACTTCATCCAAAGTAAGATGATCAAAAGAAGTGGCTTAACTCTTATAGGAGGGTTATAGCTCATAGCTCAAGATTGCATTTTTATAGGCTGACAGTAGCTAAAAAAATGCAAAGTGGTGCCTCGCAGGGCTGTCACAGTTTCCTATAGACAGATCTGCATGTTTTAGCACAGAAGAGCTTCACTTTCAAGATGGTTTTCTTGAACCAATATATGCTCCAGCAGTTAAAAGACTCCGTGATGGTAAAACAGATTTTTTTTTGTCAAATGAGAGAATTCTCATTGGATTTTCTTGCCTTTGTAGCGTAACTATCCATCAGAATATGAGGTTTTGCATAATTTTCCCTTTCTTTGAAAAGTAGAATGTACAGGAAACATGGACCTCAATGCCTGGAGTTTTATCAATGTTCTGAATTTTTGATGCTGCTGCAGTTTGTACTGTTCCTATGAAATGAAAATACTTTTATCTACAAACCTCAGTCACAAACTTAGTGCACTGAAATAATTCACACTGCAAAATCATTCCACTTTGACCTGTTTTGTCCTGACACAAAATAGTTTATTACAGCCACAGAGTTATCACCTAATTAAGCAAACAGGTGCCTGTTAAGATAATGGTGAAATCTGTATCTTGGTTGAGGCTTGATTTTGTGTTCAGAGCAATGATGGCACTGTCACAGATTAACACATGTGACACAATATGTGTTGTACAAAATAAGAGAAGGAGGTGGAGATGTGGACCTCGTACGAGGATTTTTGTGCTCACGTACTAAAAGAGAGTTCTGCTGTAAATTCATCAGAGCATGGGCTTTCTCTTACCTGGGGACAATGTGCACGAATATAATCTGATATTCCTCAATAACAATTAAGAATAAATAATAAGAGTAAACAAGCACACTGATGTAAAGTGTAGCTCGCTCAGGTACCAGTAGAGTGAGTGTTTTGCACAGCATGTGCTACTCCTTCACTGACTACTCTAAAGAGGTGCATGATAGACTCAGAGAGAGTCCAAAGACACACGTGGTGGCAGAGGAGAGAGATTCCTTCCATACTTAGCAGTGTGAGGGAGAACCTGGGAAGTTACTAGAGTGCGTATGGTCTTTCTGATCCATGCTGAGGAGTGTTAGAGGGAAACATCTCTGGAGGGGTAGCAAAGTTTTGGTGTCAAGCTCCGCTTCATTTATTACATTTGCTACTGAAAAAGGGAATTTAGAACTTTTACATCAAAAATCCTCCAGGACATGGCTCAAGAAATCAAACAAAAGGATTTCCCAGGTTAAAGAAAAGGGTGTTACAATAAAGAAGAAAAAGCAGAAAGGGGAAAATGGGCAACACTACCCAACATGGAGAACATCTATCTAATCTTAACACCTTGAATTCTAATTAGAGTATGATTTATTGCATTCTATAATATTTAATTCTCAGAATAAAGCTGGAGCATCTTTAAAAATATGATTACTCCTTACAAATATTCCATGGACACAGAAACCAAGCAAACTATATTTGCAACTGATACCTAAAAGATTTTGTGGACAGCAAATTAATTGTATGCTCGAAATACGATATAAAGGGAAAGGGATGAAAGAATGCAATACTGAACAGCATCTTCCAAAGTGTTATTTCTTACACAATTATGGGCTATAATTCTGCAAAGTTCATAAATATATGCTTAGATTCCAGGCCCAGTGTAGCTTTGACTAGAGTGGTATGTTAAGGTTTATCTGCAGGACTAGGTGCTGCAGTTTGTTCAAGAAGTATGGAAGCAAATAAACAAAATAAATATTTCATAGTGAGTGTAAGATCAGAATCCATGCCACCACACAACCAGATAGACACTTCATGAGTAAGTTTGCTTCATTCTTGTATAGTTTTGTCGAATACATAAGGGGATTTTTTGTAGACTATATAAAAGAAAAGTGAAGCTTGAAGCAACATTGACATCACATGATATTGGTCATACTTGTCCTAAAGCTGTTAGCTGCCTCCTGATTCCTTTTTCAAATGAATAACAAAATAAGATAAACCAAACAAGAAACCAAATACAGATGAAACCAACAAAACAAGCACCCAGACACTCTCTTTGAAAACATTAATGTCACAATAACTTGAGGTTCAGAGATTCATTTTTCAGTGCTGATACAACGTGAACAGAGATACAAATGATGTGATGTAATCTGGTTAATATTTGTTAAAGCAATGAGACTCATGACATTGCTTGAAAGAAATATGAAAGATCTGACAACTGTGAGAAGGTGGGACCTTGAAAATATGCAAATTATCTGTCATGAAATATTAAATTTGGTTATCATCTTTTGAAAACTTCTGCATCAGTCAAGAAAAATCCAGAGAATGTGAATTTTTTATTCTACAAAAAGCTAATAGTCAAATGTTCTGCTTTAATTAAAACATTAAGCTGGGCAGATATCCCCCACTCATACATCAGTATGTCAAGATGTTTAATGTAAGATTTCTTTTTTGGCAGTTGTTTGTCACAAATTATAATGGTTAACAGCTCTTGCACTTTACTGCAGAAAAATAGGGGCATGCATACATGAGTGTCAGTATTTTTCCAGTTACAAAAACACTGTTCAGTGAGAGGAAATTCCATAGGACATAGTGGCAAATTTGCATTTAAATGAATGCCTTCTATTTCTGCACTCTAAATAAAATGAACCATCTGCAGCTAGACAATATATCCAAAGTTAGCATGATCCAAAGAGCTCCAAGGTACAGTATAGGAGTTCTCTTTGATAAAAACAAGCACCAGACTAGGTTTGGTCAATAGTTAATATATCTGATAGAAATGCAAAATCTGTTTGTCCATTTCTCCTTTCAGAATGGGAGAAGAATTTGACTCTTAAGGAACTGCTAGAAGAAAAGTCAATGATTTTTATGAATATTCATTATTTGCAGATGTTCCACTAACAACTAACAAGATTAAAATTTTATAAGTTCTCATTGTTTGGGCTAAGGGAGAGTTAATTTTCTTCATAATAGGTTATGGTGCCATGCTTTGGATTTGTGACCAAAACAGTGTCAATAATACACTGTAATGAAAGTAATGAAAATTTTCGTTACTGCTGAGTAGCAATTACGCAATATTGAGGCTTTTTTTTTTTTGTTTTTGTTTTTCATATGGCCCTGCCCATGAATAGGTTGAGAGTGTGGAAGAAGTTGGGGGAGGACAGAGCCAGGACAGCTGATCCCAATGACCAAAGGGATGTCCATACCATATGGCATCATGCCGAGCAATAAGAGCTGGGGAAAGAAGGAGAAAGGGGAAAGATCAGAGTGTTGGCATTTCTCATTATGCAAGATGGAGCACTGCTTGCCTGGAGACGGCAAAATATTTTGCTGTTGATGGGAAGTAATGAATGAACTCCTTATTTTTGCTGTGCGTGCAGCCTTTGCTTTACCTATTAAACCATCTTTATCTCAGCCCATGAGTTTTCACACTTCTACCCTTCCGTTCATCTCCCCCATCCCACTGCAGGGGAGTGAGCGTGTGGCTGGGTGGTGCTTAGCTGCCTACCCAGGTTATACCACAACAGTACATTTTTAGTTATCTCTTCCCCCTCAACACCAATATTTCTTTCATAACTGTTCCCAATCCTGCATTATGTTCTTGCACCAAATATTCTTGGTATGCCACATATGCTTGGATAAGGACACTCATAAATACTAATTAATTAATCAGTTAGCTGTGTTATTGAAAATTTATCATGAAAACAAGAAACCTTCCAAATCCTCCTTCCAGGTTTATTGTATTAAACACTGTGGTTTCACAGCTCTTTCTGTGACTCTCTCTTCTAAGCCAAGTGGATCTAGCAGGTTAACTCCTTCTCAGAAAGGAATATTCAGCCTGTGGTCCTCAATTTCCCATTATTTTTACTGCATGCCTCTAGATACTGTATATGTGCTATTTTGGGGTGACTAAATAATTCCTGAGAAATGTACACTGCCATACTCCAAAGACACACTGTTGTCGCTAAGATTATCTTATAGATCACTCCTGATTTTATGTCCCTTTGAGAGGGCAGAAGTGGAAATTTCACTTGAAATACTGTATGATCCTACATCTCCTATCTTACTAATTCCAAATCTTTACATCACATATTTTTACACCTCCTAAACAGAAATCCAAACCCATGTTCCTGTCACTGCCACTCAACTCACCCAAAAGATGAATTAACCTTATTGACCCTCACCTCACACTGCTATTTCCTCAGTTCTTTATCCTGTGCTTCCCTGCTTCCATGTCTGGAATACTGCTGTGCTTTAATTCCAGCCACCCAGTAAGTATCACACAGCCACATGCTCCTTCCTCTCCCCTCAGCAGGATGGGGAGGGGAACTAGAAAAATGTAAAATTCACAGGTTAAGAACACTTTATTTATTGAAATAAAGTAAAAGATGATGATGATGATGGTGATGATGATGATGATGATAGTGATGATGATGATGATGATAGTGAAAAACAATTTAAAAAGGGAAAAAGGAAAACAAGTGATGCACAACATAGTCACTCACCACCCACTGACCAATGCCCAGCCCATCCCTGATCAGCAATTGGTGGCTTGCAGCCAACTCCCCTCCATTTAAATAGTGAGAATAACATTGCATTGTAGGGAATGTGTCTTTGGCCAGTTCAGGTCAGCTGTCCTGGCCATGCTCCCTCCCAACTTCTTCTGCACCTGCTTGCTGGCAGAGCATGAGAAATTGAAAAGGTCTTGATTTAGAGTAAGCACTACTTAGTAACAACTGAAACATCAGTGTGTTATCAACATTATTTCACATTAAATCCAAGACACAGCACTGTGCCAGCTACTAAGAACAAAATTAGTTCTATCCCAGCTAAAACCTGTACTACATCACTTGTTCCATGTAATGTATGTCATGCCACACTTCAAATACCCTATCTATCATCTTTCCTGTTTTTGGATATATGCACACAGATATATCCTCTTAGTGTATGGACCATTTATTGAGTTCATTTAGTCCATGAAATTGGGCTCCATCTGTCATAACAATCTTTCAAGGCAGCAAAAATGGTGTGTGAATTGTTCCATGTTGAAGTCAGTTCTGATTCCATCACTGCTGCACTTGTCCAGTTTCATCAAAATTCAGTTTTCATTAATGTGGCAATCAAAATGAAGTGGGGCTCAAATCCCAGTGTGATGAACACACAGCGACTGCCCAAGTGAGAATATATAGTGTTACCTAGCAATTAACATCATGCAATTTAATTCATTGGCTATTCTTACCCCAAATCAAATCCCTCTGAGGCACACACCCATCCTCCCCCCTCCCATTTTACCCACCAAGGGCACTCAGGCTCCTGAGCAAAAGCAATCCTATGGATGGATCAGCCTTTGCTGAGGCAGGAATAACCCAGACTGTTTTCCCTGAAGTACTTTTGGTGTTCACTTCAGGAACTTTATCCCATTCTACAGGCATAAAAATTTGCGCAGGACTAGATCAATTGGCAGATTGCCTAGTGTTGACTAACCAGGTCATCTTTGCCAAATATGTAACTCAAAGTTTGAGGGTCATACCATCCACTGCTTTCAGTGTAGCCTTTAACAGTCCATTGCATTGTTCAATTTTTCCAGAGGCTGGTGCATGAGAGGGGATGTGATATACCACTCAATACCCTTTTCTTTAGACCAGGGATCTATAAGGTTCTGTTCTGTTGGATTTGAGTCCCTCGTCTGGAGTTCTTTCTGGAGTACCATGTTAGACATTTGTTTAGCCCTGAACAAGATCTGAACTGAATTCAACCATAGGCTGGATTCTAGCAGACAGACCAGGTTTGTTTTGAGGTAATTCAAAGGATATTCAATACCTTTAAAAATCCCACATGCTACTGTAAACAGCCTGGAGGAAGGCAGGAAGGCAGGCAGGAAGGAAGGAAGGAAGGAAGGAAGGAAGGAAGGAAGGAAGGAAGGAAGGAAGGAAGGAAGGAAGGAAGGAAGGAAGGAAGGAAGGAAGGAAGGAAGGAAGGAAGGAAGGAAGGAAGGAAGGAAGGAAGGAAGGAAGGAAGTTTGCCCCCCTCTGCAAGGAGAAAAGGTGGAAAGTGTAGTTATTAATAGTTCCCAATAGATGGCTCCCGAAACACAGAGGTGACAGCAATGCTGAGCACACGGATCACGCACACCAGATTAGTTTCACAACCAGTGATTCTATCTAATCATAAGCCAGTATTGCAAAGACAACCTTGGCCCAGACCTCGAGAAGGATAGACAGCACCACAGGGAACACATACATTAAGTGAAGTATTATATGAACACACATGCAGAAACTCTGAGAGCAAATAAATCAGCAGCGTGGCCAGGGACTACTGAACTAATAAAATGAATGCTTAAAATAATTTTGTTTTAATATGTTCTAGTCAGATCTGTTGTTTCCTCGACTTTTTTTGCCTCACACTGGGCACTAAGAAGGATGTCGTGGTTTAACCCCTGCTGGCAACTAAGTACTACACAGCCACATACTCATGCTTCTCCCACACACAATGGAATAAGGAAGGGAATTGGAAAAACGTAAAATTTGTGGGTTGAGAAAAGAGCAGCTTAATAATAATAGTCATGGCAAAAATAATTTTAAAAGGAAAAGGAGAAACCAAATTAAACCCCCCCCCCCCAAAAAAAGAGTGATGCACAATACTCATCACCCACTGACTCCCCAGCCTACACCTGTGTAGCATTTGGTGGCTTCTGGCAAAACTCTCCTCAGTGTATGTATTGGGCATGATGTTCTCTAGTACAGAATATCCCTCGGGCCAGTTTGTGTCAGCTGCCCTGGCCATGCTCCCTCCCAACTTCTTGTGCATCTGCTCACTGACAGAGCATGGGAAACTGAAAAGTACTTGATTTAGAGTAAGTTCTGCTTAGCAACAATGAAAACATCAGTGTGTTATCAACATTATTCTCATACTAAATTCAAAACACAGCACTGTGCCATCTACTAAGAAAATAACTCCATCCCAGCTGATATCAGGACAAATATCTCCCTCTGCCTGAACATCACCACTCTGTCCTTGCCCGGATGTTCAACACCATCTGAGTTCCTGCAGAAGCTTTAAGGGATTTAGAAATATCAACTTACATCATGAAAGATTAACAATGAGCAGTGACACCTTGTCTCTGAGCAAGGCAGCCCCTACACTTCAACAGCTGATAAAAGACAAGGGTATGTGGGACATGTATGGGGGTTTTTGGTGGCCTTTTACAGGAAAAATACACTAGAAACTAACCAGAATTTACTGTACAATAAACAACTACATGTTGATTGCAATATTCTGCCAATTTCCTCTTCCTTTCTACTGGCACTGTTATCCTGCACGTGAGAGACATCCGTTAAATACAAATTCACTGCATGTATTTGAAATTTCACACCAAAAACTAAACTAAAACCAACCCAATCCAAACCTTTATGAGAATTTTCTGGAAAATAAAAACTGGGAAAATTTAAATATCTTTGCTAACTAAGCCACTGACTAATTTTTAAAGATTTTTTAAAAATTCCTGACTTGATATTTGGTGCAAGAAAGTTTTGGGCTGTTTATAGTGAAGGTAGGAGGTGTTAAAATTGGTTTCTGTGCTGAAACCAACTACAGAACAAAGGATCTTTCAATTCCTAGTAAGAGCTGCACTGTCAGAAAACTAGAGAAAATTCACCCAGGTATCCCTGCATGTATTGGCAAAGTTAGGAGTAAGGAGATTGATTTGGGTCCATGTGAAAGCCTGGAAAAAGACTAGAAGTTTTGGACAAGAGCTTTATGTTAAATTTTGTGAAGGGAAAGCTAGAACTCCATTGTCAGTTTATGCAAATTAGACCATGAAAATCAGTTAATGTTGCAGTTAATAGAAAACAGGTGAAGTCAACCAAGTGTAGAGAAATGTGGCAGACAAGCAGATTCCAAATAGGAACATCTCTTTGGGAGTTGCATGCTTGAACAAAATAAATGCCCAAAGTTAAATATGAACAAATTTTACCTGTCAAATGTAGTGGGAAAGAGGAAGAATTGCATGCAGTGGTGCACTCTGGTTTTTGTTTGCCCACTGAAGATGCACGTTGTCTTTCAAACAACACATAACTCACGCAGAACAACAAACTGCCATTGAGATTGAGATCATTGTGTTCTTAAAGTACTCTTTGCACTTGCCTGCTCTGATCTGTGTGCCTTAGATCAGAAGTCAAAAACCAGAGTGCACCACTGCATGTAATTCTTCCTCTTTCCCACTACAAGCCAAACAAAGGGATAAAGAAAGAAGAAAGATACACACTTCACATTAGATGCAAGAGGTGCAGAGTCTTGAGAAGTATTCAGGAAGAGATGACAATGCTGAGGTTGTGAAACCCTAAAAAAGTTGACAGTAAAATTTAAATTGCTACTGTAAGAACAGGAGATATGAGGAGAGCACTCATGTTTATATTGAAAGTTCAAGTGGGAATGTTGAATATATTATTTTGCAGAAAAGACTTTAAATGGACATTAGGTACTTAAAGACAGATTGTAGTCACTTACTTAACTAAAAACTGGATAGAATATCGGAAGTTCTATTCCAAAACTGATTACATAAAACCTGCACCTTCCTACTCAACAGATTTGATTTCTGTGTTTATTCAGAGTCATATCTATTTACCTCAAAGACAAAAATATGCCTTTACAACTTCTATTCCTGTCCTGTCTCCTTGCAGAACCTACACAACTCAGCCAGGGGTCTAGATGTTATTAATTCTTGTGCAACAGCTAAACTACTTTGCATCTTTCCACCAAATATACCTGTAAGAGCAATCAGAACAGATTCAGTGCAGATATCAGGGAAATAAATTTTACATTCAGCATTTTGGAGAAGACCACAGAAGATTTTATTGGTTCCTCCTGGTCTTAAAAATCTGACTAATTTGACTAAACATTATTTTACTGACTTCTCTAAAAGTCATGGGGTTTTTCATTTACTTCAGTCAAACCTAAATCTGCGAAGACATAAACTAACTCTCAGTCGTTTTCTGTCATTTGTTGGGGTGAATGCAATTGACCTCTAGGAAACAAAATTCTTTGCTTGGTGCTGTTTCTGTTAAAGAGGCTTCATCCAGATTCTCAAATATCCTTTGCTGTTCATAATGTTATGCAAAGATATATATATACACGTTTATATACATTTGTTATACAAAGATACTTACAGAAAATACCTAGAATTGACATCTCAGCAAGATTCTTAAATTCAGATTGTACTCTTATATTTAACTAAAAGCTGGATAAGATGTAAGTACTTCAACTACCTATGCAATGTGAACTATTGAGATTCAGCCCTTGGTTCTCTCCATTATTCTCTGTTCAGTCTTTTAATCTTCCCAAAGTGAAAAGTGAGTTCAATTCAACTTACATGAAGTTCTGGTAGCATGATATAAGCTGAAATTAAAGGTGAACAAATTTTGTCTCTTTCAGATAAAAACTTCTACTTAAGTCAGAACAGGTCAAAGAGAGCAAATAGAGCAAATATCTGAAAATACTTCTCCCAAGAGCTAAAAAAAAGCTAGTAAATAAGCAAATCTAAAAGGCAAACAACCTGTTCTGCCTCAACATTACAGTAGAATTGTGCTTAAATACAATCTATAGCCAAAACCAGTGTAATTAAAATGGTAAAAAAAGTTTAAGAACATTTCAGTGAGTTTCTAGAAATAGGCATCTTTAAGGCAAAGTGAAGCAAAAAACCTGTATTAAAAAGCTGTCATATAAAATGTGGTTGAATTTATCTTTAAAGACATCTGAAAAGACCCTTGGCCACAGTTTCAGTGATGTAAACTGGAACAGCACTACTGGGAGTCCAATCCATTAGTATTTTTTTAATATCCTACATAGCATGGTATAGTCTATCACTGCTAAAGGTTTTGGGCTATGTATAAAGAAGGCATATGCATGAGGGGACCATAACGACCATAATACATTAATACAAAAATGTCTAATAGCTGATAACCTCTAGGCTTAAAATATATATATATATAATTTATGAACTCAGAGAATATTCTAGTTAAAGAAGAATAGACACAAGTTCTACAGGATGGTGCCAATATACATCACAACTAAACAGCAAACTCTGCCAGCCACATGTAGGGACACTAAATATTGTTGAATGGAAACTCTACAGAAGCAGAGTAGGAATAACAAATACCATTAAGATGCCAAAATCAAAATGGAATCTGATAATTTTAATAATACCCTAAGACGAATTTGGGGCAAATAAAAAGGGTGATGGTTTTAAACAGTTTTTTTAGTGCCAGCACCAAGCATTTACCATTTTCATAGCACTGAGCTTAGATAATAAAAACAGGGCAGTGGGTCAGTCTTTTCCTTCAGCCATTCAATGATGCAATAGTTCTGTTCAAAATGTCTACAGAAAAAGGCTGAAATTGAACAAAATATTGTTCTTTAGCTTGATTACATTAATCTCTGAAAATATATACCTTTTCAGAAGAACAAAACCAGGTGAAGAAAAGGAAGAGAAAAAGAAAAAAGGAAAAAAACCGAAAAATATTCCTGTCCTAAAAATGCAATCTTTACCTTTTTTAAGCTTCTTTTTAATTGACTACCTTAGCAACTGCTTTCATTTCATAGGGTCTGAACTGGGAAACATAGGGTTTACATTCACCATGGGAGGTTATGAAAGCAGGATGTGTTTAACATATAAAACTATTGTGGTTTAACCCCAGCCAGCAACGAGGTACCACACAGCTGCTCTCTCACACCCCAGCTGCCTTGGCCCCACCTTCCCCCTTGGGGAGGAGGATCAAGAAAAAATGAGATAGGAAAAGTTTTATAACTGAAACACAATGAAATTTAAATATACTACAAGTGATACACAATACAGTCGTTCACCACTTCCTGACGGATGCCCAGCCCATCCCTGAGCAGCAATCAACAGCTTCTGGCCAGTTCTCCCCAGTTTGTATGCTGAGCATGACATTCCATGGTGTGGAATATCCCTTTGGCCAATGGTCAGCCCTTTGGTCAGCTGTCCTGGCCATGCTCCCTCCAAATTTCTTGTGCATCTCCTTGCTGACAGAGCATGGGAAGCAGAAAAGTTCTTGATTTAGAGTAAACACCACATAGCAACAACTGAAATACCAGTGTGTTATCAATGTTTTTCTCATATATACCCAAAACACAGCACTGTGCTAGCTACTGAGAGGAAAATGAACTCTTTCCCATATGAAACCAGGACAAGAACTCATTTACAAAATGCCATACACTACTGTGGTGTTGCTGAGTAACTGAAGACATTTAATTAGTAACATAATAAAGCTGAACACTGCACTTCATAGGAATAACTTAAAGGAATTAGAAAAGAGCATAACTGCAATCAGCAGCCTTTGGGATTGGGCAAAGATGAGTAAAGAACAGCTTTAAAATACTTAAAATCCTTGCAAGTCAATAAATAATGGTCAGCAGTACTGAAAACAATAAAAGGAAGTATGCTGTAGAGAGCAATGCTGTAACATTGAAGAATGGAGTAATCCTCATGGTTTAGGGTTTTTCCACGTATGATTTGTGTTATTCCATATCAAATTCAATGGTGGATTCTGGATTCTTGGCCTAGAGCTGCAGTTCCTTGTAGACGATTCACTGACACAATACAACTGCTTTCTCTCAACACAATGAATTTCCAGTACTGACTAGAAGGCATCTAAGATTCCAAGAAAGCTGAGTCTCTCTGGAGTCAGCCTGTAGCCATCTTCACACAGTAGCTCATCCAACAA
Organism: Vidua macroura; assembly: GCF_024509145.1. NCBI lineage: Eukaryota > Metazoa > Chordata > Aves > Passeriformes > Viduidae > Vidua > Vidua macroura. Next base: position 74,481,733 of record NC_071572.1, on the reverse strand, counting down.
GGATGAGGGACTTGAGAAGAACACGTAAGCATTTTTTAAATTATGAGGGTGGCACCAAGCTAAATATCACACACTAACAATTGTCAGTTGCTCATTGTTGACCTTGTGAGGTGCAGCATGTGATGTTCCAGCTCCCTATAAGAAGCAGTTCTGATGCAAACCTACATAGAAACCATGGTAGAAACAAGATGTTTTCCCTGCAGAGAGATCACAGGGAAAAGACTGCTCTTCCTTGCTGCTGTCCCATATTCTGCAATCACCTCATATTGTCAGTTATCATGTTCAAAATCCTGGTTCTTAGAATCATAGAATCATAGAACTATAAAGGTTGGAAAAAACCTTTGGGACCATCAAGTCCTACCCAGCAGCACCACCATGATGATATAAAACATGTTCTCAAGTGCCATATCCACACATTCTTTGAACACTTCCAGTGGTGACGACTTCACCACTTCCATGGGAAGTCTGTTCCAGTGCTTTATAAACCTTTTGGTGAAGTTTTTTTTTTTGGGTTTTTTTTTTTTTTTTTTCCCCTAATATCTAATCTCAACCTCTCTTGATGCAATTTAAGGCCATTTCCAGTAGTGGCAATACTTGCCAATATTGCTATTTTTCTTTTTTTTTTAGTTCTGTTGATTTCGTATCTTGTTCTTTTGTTGATCATAGTTAAGCAAACTGCAAAAACACTCCTTGCAGGGCTCAGAGACCCCTTAGAATTTACACTGCCAACAGTGACAGTAAACAGATAGCTACTTCCTGTCAGCATTCTCCCTGTGCTCTCTCACAGACAGAGCACTGTTTTCACCACAAGGTATAGAAAATTCATATAGAAAATATGTGAGAAAGTTTTCAGGCATGAATCATGAAGTCAGAACAAAACAAACAAAACAGACAAAAACAAAACAAAAAAATACAAAAAAACCCCAAAAATACAAAAACAAAAACAAAAACAAAAACAAAAAAAACCCCAAAACAACAAAAAAATGTGCTCTTCTTTTTGCCTATTAGAAGCTTGTATGGGCAGGAACAAAATGGGTAATTTCCACTACTAGACATGTCCAAGAGTGAGCTGTCTGCAGAAGAAGTTCCACCTAAACATTAAGAGGAACTTTTTTCTGTGCAGGTGACCGAGCACTTGATTGCTCAGAGAGGTTGTGGAGTCTCCCTCACTGGACATATTCCAGAACCATCTGGATGCAATCCTGTGCCATGTGCTCTAGGATGACTCTGCTTAAGAAGGGGTTTTGACTAGATGATCCACTGTTTTGACCAGATGATCCACTTAAGCAGGGGTTTTGACCGATGATCCACTGTTGTCCTTTCCAAACTGACCCATTCTGTGATTTTGTGAACCCATGTCATTCTTGTGAAAGGACTTTTTTTGCTTTTCTATTTCCAAGTGGAATGGGTTGCAAAAGTATGGATTTCTCTCTTGGACTCTATAAAGGGCTATATGTATTGGTAATATGATACATTAACCAATAGTAACAAGAATTTATTGTTTATTGTTCATAAAGCTTTGTTGTACTCTAATTGCACAAAAAAATTATCAAGTACCAAGATTAAGCTTTAGGTAAAAGAATAGTCAAAATAGGTTTTACTTATAGTTTAGGTGTCATTCCTTGAAATACGATCTGGAGTCTAAGCCAAACTGAGTTTCCTTTCTATTGCCTGCCACAAGCAATAAAATTCTGCAGAATAAATTAGGATGCTCACTGGAATCTATGTAAATATGTTAAAGAAATGTCTTCACCATAGGTTTCCCACAGCAGAGTCTCAGATGTCTGATACCAGGAAAAAATAATTTAATATTTGAGAGGTACAACAATAGGATTGGCTCAAGCTGAGTACCCCAAACAAAGGAATCCATAGGAATTATGCTGTTACAATCTAAGTTTCCTACCCCTCATGTGACAGTTTTGGTCCAATATTTGTATTAGTGTCTGAGGTCTTCTTGTTCTCTGCTGGTTGTCTTCACTGTCTCTAGGCAGACTATTTCTCCTTCTTCTCTAAGGCTGCAGCCTCTGCTGACAGAGGTAGTGATCTTCCTTGCTTCCTTATCTTCCACTGTGAACTAGCTGTGGAGCCTCCCTTTACCTAAGTAGATAAAAAGCTCAGCATATTTAGGAAAAAGTTTACAACTTATAGTCTGAGGCTTCAGCATGTCCACCTACTAATGCTAGTAAGCTACACAAAGTGACTAATTCCCTTTCTTCTTTACAAACGTACTACCTCAGTCCCATTCTTGTAACAACTCCCAGGGAATTCTATTTAACTTCTGCAGTAAGTGATTTTCTACTAGGTCAAAAAGACTGATAACATGAAAGAAAGCATATCATCACTCTTTCCAGGTCTTCTCATTGCTCTCTTCAGGCTTTGAAAGACAAATAGAGCTAAAAACCAGCAATAAGAGATGTTTCAGTAAAAACAAGGAGAAAAGGAAAATACACAGGGAACAAGTCTATTCAACAAGAAATCACCATCTTCACACAGACATTTATCATAGCAGATTTGCTACCTGAAAGACTCTTACAATAATACAACATAATGAGGCTGGTGGGAGGTAGTGATTTGTAGAGTAACCAGGATAGATATGAGCCTCAGACACCAATGTCCGTGGTCTGGTATCATAGCAAAATTCCATTTTAAGCTATATTTTAAGACAACATGCTAGACCATGAGACAAAGTGACTAAAATTGTGCCCATCCATTTCTTCAGACTCTGTCAGAGAATGTTAATGCCAGTCAAAGGAGCATCATGTATAACAATTTGCATGTCACAACTTGTTCATGAGAATCAGGAAAGGATGGTTCAGTCTTGCTTATCTTGACAAGGTAGTAATTGTAGTTAGATCACACTTGATGGGTGAAGCCAAAGAAGTGATAATTAGTCAGAAAATTACTCCTGGAACCATGTAATTTAAAAATGATCAATGATGTCTGGACTTCTGGCTGCTATGTGCAATGGAAACTGGGCATAGATTAAGTATTAAATCAGATAATAAATAAGAAACCTGCAAGGTAGGCTGGCAGGTGATGAACAGCTATAAAGCCAATATTATGTTCCCAACTCTTGTAAAAGTTAATTTCTTGTAAAGTTAATTTCTTTTTCACCATTAACATGTCTTCTAGAATGCAGAGATTGATTTTTTTGAAAACAATCTCATATTACTCTTAAATTTCAAGCTAACAAAAAAAAAAAACAAAAAACCAACCAAACAAAAAAAAACCCCAAAACCTTTTCCAAATAATTTGAAAATGTTTTTAAAACTTGTATACTGATATTGTAAATTCTTGCAGGATCTTAAGGAATGTTTTTCTCTATATCAGTCAGGCCAGGATGCTTTTCTCTCTGACAATAGTCACTGAAATTAATCTCCCCTGAGCAGACACCTTGTACTACCAGCTCCTCAAATGGCATATGAAGTTTTTCAGAAGACCCCCTTTCCACTCTCTTGATACTCTGCTGTGCTGGGCATTGCAAAAGTGGTCCAGGGTCCCATTAAGACTTCATAAATGGGAACGTCAGTCCCTTATTCACCACTGATTTCATAATCATCCTTAGCATAAACACTTCACATAATGAACCTCTTTACAAAAACCTTAAATATAAGCACTATGATTGCAAAGCTGTCATGCTCCTGGAATACTGACTGCCCCCCATCTCTTTAAAAATAGTAAGGGAAGCCAGATGCAGTCACATTCCTCTCTGAATTTAGTGCTTGATTAAATCATAAGCAAATCATCAGACCATGATGAGCAAACCACCCTCTATACCAAATGATGTTGTAATCATCAAAGCAATGCGAAAAATTAAAATCCCAAAGCAAAGGCTGACTGATTCTAGTATTTTCTAAACATGCATGGATTGTTGATTAATGCATTTTATACAACTACCAAAAGTAGACCAAAGCATATGATTCATTAAAGTCTGCTGGCTGGAACTGCTGACTGATTGCGCTCACATCCTGAGGATCACAAACATTCTGAGGATTTAGGGCAGCTGACTCAAACTAATTTTTTAAGTGATAATATTACAACTTTATTGGGTCAAGGAATGAATACTCAATAGGCAGGAATACCAAAACACAGACAGTGACATCAAAGTATAATGAACACATATCAGCATCAATAAAGGTGCATAAAAAGATTTTTAAGCTACTGAAGTACATAAAGGGACTAAAAAAAGCTAGGCAATTACTGGTGGAAAATATCAGTTATATGGCTTTACGACAGCTGCCTTTTAGTCACTAGACCTTCAAGAAGTTACATTAGAATAATATATATTCAGACCTATATTTCAATTTCAATGTATTTCAATTGCTGCAAAACACAAATTCAGTGTAATCAAACTATGCTCTCCAAAAGGAAACAATCCAATAAAGGTTTATTATGCCTCTAGCTATTAGGAATCAGGTATATAAAGATCTCTGGAAAAGGAAAGATTAGAAACAAAAATTTGTAGTACTTATGGTATGAGTAGACTGTCTCCTTATTGGTCAGGCTAGACAGATTTGGTGCAAAGCTAAGCAATAAAAGAGCACCACAATGTGCACACAATATTATATATGTAAATTTTTACAGATGAACAAGCTGAGGAACCCTGCAGTTCTGTGGTGGCTGTAGATCAAACAAGCAAGTGACCAGAGTGGAAATATAATGCAAGATTTCTTGCTATGCATTTATTAAAAGGCTAACCTTCAGACTACTTTATTGTTGCTTCTTTTTCTTCTCAAACAAGCTCTTCTTTTGGTCTTTCATCACATACTCATAATCATAGTCATGTAACAAGCATACATTCGTGTATCACAACATTCTGCACAGCTGAATTTGGGCACCACCTCTTTCATGCACTGCACCAGAACAGTGGTTGGTTGAGAAGATTTTTTCATACAAGCCTGTGTCTTTATTTTGGTTGTTTGGAACACTCCTGCTAAGGAACAATCATTAGAACATACCACAAAAATAATAAATGCTCTATATTAATTTAAGCCTGCAGTCTAAAGTAATTAGTATAAAATTAGTAATTAGTAACAATAATTTATCATTACTAATTTATTAATTAGTAATAATTATTACTATTTTAATATTTATTAACATTAATTAATGCTAAATTAGTACTTTATATTAAATTAAGGCCCACAGCAGATTCCCAACAATGCTGACTATGTAACATTCTTATATACATAGGACACGCATGCTGTCCCTCCTTGTCCCTTGCTTTTGATTCTTTTTGGAACCCACTGCTGCAATCTGAATCTTATCAATGCCAGTATTTTATCAATGCTTCAACATTTCATTAAAATGCTTTCTGTGATCCCCTGTCTTTTGCACCTCACTCTGCCCTGCTTAGGAATTGCCCAAGCATAAAAAGTAATAGTCAGCCCCCAGGTCTTGGAAGTTAGGGCTGGCTTCTGTTTTCTGCTGAGCTATAAAGAGCAATCAGGAAAGGCAAAAAATTAAGCTTGGGAACTTCTTAGACTTTTTTCAGATGAGCTTGTGGCAAAAATTGTCCTGCTTGCTGTGCATCCCTCTTTTACCCTGTTGAGGCTGGAAAATGCTACCAAACAAAAAGAAAGGGGAGTGTGGGGATACAGTACTATTCTTTCCTGATTCTTCTGAAGTATAGCACAAGAGGAGCATGGGAATCAGTCACGTGGCACTTTCTATCTAGTTGATATGCTGCAAGGATTAGAGGGAGTAAACAGCTGTTACCAAATTTTCATTTTTATGCATACCATCCTGAATGAAGGAAGAAGCAGCATGGAATAAAGAGCTACATCAAAACACATGGGGAAACATACTTTGCAAAGACATGGAGGCACAATCTCCTCAATGCGCAACCCTGCACAAGAAGTATGATAGTTCTCTTGGCTCCAGAAAGTAGCTATTAAGAAAACAAATATTGAAGCTACCAGGAGAATATCCCATTAGTGATGTGCTTAAAATTAATTTTAAGTGAGGTCTCTCTGTTTCACTTGGCAAGAAAACCTAATGCACCAAATGATCCTTTTGTTTCTGATGTATCCCTTTAACCTCATGTGGCCAGGCAATTGCAAACTGCCAATGCTAGAGAGCATGGAGTTCTGGAAGTCATAAAATATTCCTAGCAGTGATGTCTGGAGTTTTGAAGAGGATCAAAGTACAGGTGTTTTCTAAACATCCCCTAGGTTAATGGATCTGAAGCAGAACATCATGGTTTTCATCTTCCTTCACTACAAACTGAACATGGGCTATTCATCTAAATGTGGCAAGAATAAATGCAATTTTGCAGCAAAATATGCTTGGCCTTTATTTGTCTTTAACTCATACTTTGACTCCTAAGGTGTCAGTAAAGACAGTATATTTTTGCTGTAATTAGGATGGTAAAGGAAGTAAATGCATGTTTCTTCCACTTATTTTCAAACCTACAGCCAACCAGAAAGAGTTCATCACATGCTAAGGATAACACAGAAGTAATAGACTGGCCCTGAGGCCAGTAGCTGGTGCTTCAGAAGGAGATGCAAGAAGCCTCAGATTAAACAGCTACAAAATTACTTTCTCAAAGGGAAAGTTACTAGTTGCCCTGCAACTTTTCTCTCATCCTGGATTAAAGACGACTTTCATCCAGAAACACATGGGCTTTTAAATCTTTTGTAGTTCTGTTTCTTAAACCCTCTACATGTGTTAATCAAAGCCACTGCTTATCAAGGAAAGAAATTTAGAAATCATGTAACTCTTTATCTTTTGGTTTGGTGGTTTGGGGCGTTTTGGTTGGTTGGGGTTTATGGGGTGTTTTTTTTTGTTCTTCATATTTAAAGTCTGTTTCTGCTGGTCACTTTTGGCTGCAAATGTTGTGCCTTGGCAGAGCCAAGTTTTGTTTCCTGAGACACGATGTCTCTGACAGTTCCCTAGAAGAGCTGCAGCTGTGCACAGTTACATACCTGTGAGCAGGTATGTGAATACATAAGTACATTAGCTCTGAAGAATGTGATCTGTTTTTGTAAACATGAATATTGTATCTGTAATCTTTTCATGCTTTATAAATAATGAAACATGGAAAGAAATTCTGCATTCACTATCAATGTTTGTGTTCTGCACTGGCATTAACATTAGCTTGACCAGACTGCTTACCTGAACTGAGAACAGTATGGTCAGCCAAGGGAAGAGACTTGATAATCCTATCTGTCTGACTGTCAGATCCTCTTGCCAGATATGTCTGACTGAGAGACATAATAGGTTGTTTTATTATATTTTATTATATTGTTTTACTATATTTATTATATTATTATAATGTTTTCCAAATTAAAGTGATTATAATTATTATTACTTTTTTTTAAAATTGGTGTGGGCTTGTGAAAAAACACCTTCCTTAACTGGGGAAATCTATGAAAACTCATTTGAGGCCTGAAAAAGATATCAGTCATACCTGAGCTCTGAAAAACTGAGCCAACATACAGCAGCTTTGATTTTGCTGCTATTTGGTCCAATTCAGCTTCTCTTCTATATTTGTCCAGGGGAAGCCAAATTCTCCATTTGTATTGGAAATCAACAGCATCAAAAGAATGATTCTTTGGTAACATCAATGACAGGATAAATATAAATCTTATTTGATGTTCACTTCCAAGGTCTTTAGCCCTGTTTTAGTTGTCTTTTTTAGTTGTCTTGGTCAGCCAGACAATTCAGAAGGTACACAGAGCACATGTGTGACATGCCTGTAAGATTTAATGGCTTTCAGATAGCTAACTGAGCCAAAGCCAAATCAAAGATTTTCTTGGGTTCTTGAACTCATTCCTCTCTGGGGCTAGCTTGCAGCAAACATTTCTAGTGGCTTAATAGTACAATTCAGTACTTATAAATAATTTCATAAGTCTCAGGTTTCTGTGAGTTCTCTGAGATCATCTTGTTTAAAATCTCAGTAAGTCACCATGTGAAAGATCGAAGACCTTGTTCTGAGAAAAAGAAAAATGAAATGCAGTAAAAAACTAGCAGAAAACTGAGAAAAGAGAAAGGAAAGCTGTTCTTAAAAAATATTTGTAAATATTCAATAAGAGCATATAAACACTGGATGTAGCATGAACTGACCACTGATGAGAGCTGGATTATATGCAATAGTTACAGTAAAGGATTCTGTTTACTTGGCCAGTTTCTGCTCTGAGTTTGACAAGTGTAAAATTCATGCTATGAATGCAAGACATTGCAAACCACCCATCTAAGCATGCTCTACCTGTGACTACTAATAAAAAGCTGTGGGGCTAAGTGGTAAGTTCCACCAAAAAAGTCATTGGCCATGCACTTTGCCATGCTGATGCATTTTATTGGGAGAGTTGGAAATACAATTGTGCAAAGTAAGTTGCTTTAAAATAAAGATTTAATAGCAAGACAAACTTTCTTAATTAGCTGGTTTTGAGTTAAGTTTTCTCTCACCATGGACTGCCTCTGGATGAGGTTTTTGCAGCCTTGAGATTAAGAGTTTCTGTGATCAGGCTCAGTCTTATGTTAACATGGATAAATGGCTTTGGGAACAGATTTTGTTTTATGTCCTGCCAAGAGTACAGGCAAGCCAAGATAATTTTTGACCACTTATATCCAGCTGTGCAGGAAGCCCATGTGAGTTTCTGTTCCAGTAAAACACCATCCTACTCAGAGAGCATCCAGAATCACTTACAGGATTCAAATTTTGTTTTGTTTACAGTTAAAAAGCGATCCATTTTAGCATCCAGGAATGGGGAAATAAGTAGGGTTACAAAATGTAACAAAACACTCCAGAGACAAGCACACCAAAATATTACCACATTCATTGTCAACTGCAATAAAACATCACAGCAGTGCCCTTTAGTATGCCCTGAAGCTGCAGTATGCTGCAAAATAAAATATTTAATAATTATCATTCTTAGTTTAAAAAAGGCTAGAATAACATCAAGTGAAAGCCCAAACAGTGAGAGCAACTCAAATAAAAAAGAGCTCTGAAATCATAGGATGTGATCCAGAGAGTATTTTTATTCTGAAGACATTAATGTGGTGGTCAAACTGATAAAAGTATCATCTTCCTGCCAGTGACTTCCTATGGACCTCAAATAACAGAAGTTCTGCCTGACGTGTTGGGTTACAATACCATATAAACCCAATTATAGAACCTTGGAAATCAATACAGAGCTGTAAAGAATTGCGCTGTCCAATAAGAATGATATTTCCAAGTCCCATGAGCACTAGCTCTTAATACAGCAATAGAGTGAGATAGGAATAATAAATACCCTTGAGCTTGATTCCACTGTTAACTGACCTGCACTTGCAGAATTGCAAATGGAAGTGTTGTCTCCTTCACAAACAGCTTGCGTCAAAGCATTGTCTTTCTGTATCTTCTTTGTCTCACTTTTAAGAGAGTTACTTACCACTTACCTGTATAGAATATACTATACTAAATAGTAGCCATGCAACTCAGGATGCATGCTAGGGCTGATACAGCTTTTGTACCTTAAGATTACACCTATCCTGAAAACTGAAATTGCATTGAATTAAAACAGTGGTCTTATTTAAGAAAATATACCGTCCTTTGGAGGACAGGGAAAAATGTCAAAAACTGTGTCAATCTTTTTTTCAGTAAAATTCATAGCAGCACTAGCAGTAGTCTGTGTCTGTAAGACTATGTATCCACCAGACTTTGTGAATGGGATACTGTCCTTATGTGGGGTGCAGATCATGAGATGCATCCCAGAGGGAAAGGATTTACTTTTCACTAAGCTCAGTAGATGCAGAGGAGCTCTAGTCCCTTAATCAATAGGTCTAGTGAACAACCTTCACTGTGCTCCTGTTAACCAAGTCATGAAGCTTGAAATAATCTCATAAACAGACTCTGGGGCTTGGAATTGTGAGGACAAGGATAAATATGACCTGAATAAGAGTGTGTAAAACATTTGGTTTGTGTCACAGCTGTTGAAGCCATTATCATTTAGCAGTTATATCATCATAAAGCTGTCAACTGTGCAGTGCTTACTGGTAGTATTCCAGATTCTGGAAGCCCATGCCAAACACTTATCTTGCTCACTTTGCCTCCGCAACGAAAAGAATTTTATGTTGAGAGACTCTTTTCATGCAGCAGCTCAAGAGTGAACTGCCCAAAGAGACTTTTTGAAGAGACAGTGAAAAAAATAGGGAATAGCAGGTATCAGAATGGTTGAGCTAGGATTTTCATATCCGTTCCCACAGAATCTTTCCTTCAAACCCATCCTGGTTTCCTACACACTGGCTTCGGGAAGTAGTGAGATGAATTCTTCACAGCTCTGTTCTCTGTAGGAACTACAAACACTTTCAACTGTTTTTATTTTCCTCAGGCATTCTGACAAGATTAAAGAGGAAAAAATTCAGAAGAGAAACAGAGAGAGATGAAGAAAGAGAGAGCTGCTTAGTGAATGAATGGTGGCCCACAGGATAATTCTTCCTGCTTAGAATTCATTTAGCTTTAATGGTTGTTAAGTGGGATTTGTATAATAGGTTGTGTCTTTTAAAGCATTTAATTTACACAAGCTTAGACATTTCAGAAGGAACCATTATAGACTTAGCTGTCTCTTCCATTTAGCTTCTTCAAGAGAAAGTAAGAAGTAAATTAGCATTAGGACTTGAGGGGGACCTATCACGTGAAGTAGTCTGGGCTGGGATAGGCATATCCAAAATTTGAGGATAGCTTGTATGTCTATAGGGTCAAAGATAAGTGAAGTTTTTACTTTTCAGTGGTCTATGTAATTTTTTATAGGACTAATGGTGAGAGAAATGACAGTCTTGCAGCTAAAATGGCACATAAAACCTCTCCTAGTTGACTTTAAAGTCAGTAAATGGAATATATATTCCTGGTAGTTTCAGCAGGTAATAGAACTACTCCTATGAGACTAGGAATAGGATTTGCTTCTTCCAACTTATTAAGAGCGCTAGGAGAACAGGACCTCAATCATAAACCTATGCAGTTTATGGAACAATTTTATTGTTTTTAATGTACCTTAATTCAATGCACTGCAGGCAGCATAACAGCAACCTCCAAAAGGAAAGTTGAAATGTAGTGCAGATACAAAGAGTCAACTTATTTTGTACAGAAAAACGTATTTTCCTCGGTGTGTGAGAGTCAATTTAGAAATTATAATTTATTTATGCAAACATCTCAAAAATTAAAAGAATATTTAAGACTCTTCGGCTTTGAGATTCCATTTATGGAATCATGGTGAATATCTTGAGGTTGGAAGGAATCTCTGGAGATTATCTAGGCTGACCTCTGCTCGTGAATAATAGTCAGCTAGAGCAGCTTGCTCAGTATTCAATCAGGTTTGAAACATCTCCAGAGATATTCAATATCCATATCAGGTTTGACTACCCTTACAGTAAAAAATGAGTGGGGTTATTTTTAAACAGAATTTTCTGAATTCATTGAATTTATGTCTCTTACACAACTGAGAATCAAAAAGGTTCTTCCTGAACCTTCTTTTTTAAGGCTAAATAATCCCAAATCTCTCAGCCTCTCCTTGTATGAAAGGTGCTCCAGCCCCTTCATGATCTTAGTGGCCCTTTGCTGGACTTGCTCCAGCATGTCCCTATAATTCTTGTGTTGTGGAGTCCAGAACCATATCTCAGATATGATCTCGCTGGTGCATAATAGGGGTAATAACTTCCTTGATCTGGGAATACTTTTCTTAGTGCAGTCAGAAATGCTGTTGGACTTATTTGCTGCAAGGGCATGTTGCTGACTCATCTTCAACCTTTCCTTGAGGACTCCTACATCCTTTTTTTTTTTGCGAAGTTGCTTTCCATCTTTGGTACATGAGGTTATTCTTTCCCATGTACAGGATGTTTCCTTTCTCTCAACAGGTATATCAATCAGTCCTCATAGTTTTGTATCATCTGCAAAATTGCTGAGGGTGCACTCTGTCCATCTGCCCAACTCATTATTGAAAATGTTAACTTGTGCTGTACAAGAGATGGATGGCATCAATCATCATTTTCAGCCACTGCAGTGAAGAATGATAGGTAACAATAGCAAAAGTTCTCCATAGCAAAGAGTATTTTAGCAAATATATAATCTATTTCACTGGCAAACATGTCTTCTGCAATGACAGAGTTCTCTTGGGAACAGTCTTATAAATAAGAGCATGTTCCTATCACAAAAAAAAACCAACAACAACAACAAAAAAAAAAAACAAAAAAAAAAACAAACAAAAAAAAAACAAACAAAAAAAACCCAAAAAAAAAAAAAAACCAAAAAAAACCCAAAACACCCCAAATCTAAACCAAAACAAAACAAATCCTGAAAACAAACTGGTGGGTGCAGGACAAAGAAACTGTGATAAAGAACTGACTTGCAGAAAAATCGGAGTCAGTAACAACTCTTCCAGGTGCTGATGTCCTATACCTACTTATGTATCTGCACCAAAAATCTATAAAATAACTAATTGCTTACTCAAAATGAACCTTTCTGCAAGAGCTTCATTGCATGAGATCTCCCTGACAAGACAGGACTCTTGCTGGGGAAGCCTGGCTGACTCCAGACTCTGTGATATTGGTAATCTTTAAAGCGAGACTTCTGCTGTTGATTAGCCTTACTCCTGAGAGAATTTTCTTGAGTGTCATACTAGTAACACCTCATACAATATATAGTAAGTAGAAAGCAATTGTTTGAGTTTTAAATCATAGTCCTTACAAAGTTAATAAAATATTTGGGCAGGAGGAAGAAAATAATGAAAAGGCCTTGCAAAGCCAGAATAGTTTTCTGAATTAATTAAAAACTTAGGAAATTTGTCCTGCTGGAAGTCTTCCTAACCTCTCTGCAGATTTACACACTATAATAAATTATCAGCTGCATTTGAAGAGTCCCCTCTATCTCTACAATTGTAAAATGACATGTTATAGCTTTGCTGGGACTGAGACACCAATGTTATGTGCAAGGTCCACAAAACCCTTTAAGTTTCACTTATAAATTGTACTGAAACCCAGAACATTTCAATACCACATTCATTTGCTGGTCTAAAGCAAGACAACTGGCTAATGAGGAGGGATCAGTCACAGGCATAAGAAGAGGTGTCTAAGTAGCATGAGAAATAAAGTGTTAAACTAGTGACCCAGAGATGTGGTGGGGGATAAAAAGGATTGGGACTACATGGTCTTTAAGGTCCATTCCAATCCCTTAACATTCTATGATTGTATGATTTTGTAATTCTATGATTCTGGGTTGTGTTTCAGTGGAATTGATCTGGTTCTTGATTTCAGTCAAGAACCATATTTCCAGGCCATCATTTTTTGAAAGCCCTAGTTTTCACTTGCCCTAAGCGAGTTGGTGGCTTACTTACATTATCCTGCAGAGAGAGGTTCCCCAAAGCACCTGCAGGGAAAATGCACATGTGCTCCTCCCAGTTCAGATGCTGGTGCATCCAAGACGATGGGTTTTTAAATCAACACAATGTGTTTCAATGAAAATCTCCTGGACATGTTACTTGATGTGCATTTCATGGAATGATTTCGTTTTGTGTGTGAGCAACAGTAACAACAGACTCTAGTAGATTATTTGACTCTTATTGTATTGGTTAATGAAAATGATTGCACAACTGTCAAAGAATTGGGACTTGGACCTGCCCATTCTCTCATGCATTTCAAATACCAATGCTACTGGTAAACAAGTACACACTACAGAAATAATCTAGTCTGCTAAGATGCTGTAATTATTATTTGTAGATAAAAACATCTCGTGTTCCAGGACACTGGCACTCTATAACAATTTAAATATCTGGGAAAAAATGCAAAATTATTCTTACCCTGCTTCCTAGGCAAGGAAAAAAAATAGTTAGATTTCTTTTTTAACATGTAAAACTAGTGGAAAAATTATCCGTCCTTTTGATAATTAAGGGCAAGATGGATCATAGACTCTTTATCATTGCTAGGTCAATAGTACATCTACTGTGTCATTAACAAAAAGCATTTTTGTCCATTTTCTGCATGATCTGTGTTACTGACTTTGATGACAAACCCCTTCTGCTCCTTATGGAGAGCTGACTATTGTAAAGGGCTGAATAAAGTCCAATTTTGTTCACACCTTCCCCTCCATGCAAAAGTAGTGTTAAATACCTGAGAATTTCCAGCAGATGGCCAACAAGTTGATTAGTGTCCAAGATGATTAGATGGCACATGACATACAAGAAAAAACAAAAGACTTGCTATTCTTTGGCTTGGAGAGAAGAAAGCTAAGGGCAGGTGGGTCTAGGGGAGGTGTAATTCCAACCTTTCACTACCAAAAAAGGCAGATGTAGGGAAATAGAGAGAGTGCATGCCATAATGACAAGTTGGAATGGTTATGGGTTGCAGGAACAAAATGAGAAGAATTTGCCCTTGAGGGTCCTACTGTGCCAGAACAGAAAGTCCACAGAAAGATTGTAGAATCTCCCTCCTTGGAGGTTTCCAATTCTCAGATGGGTAAGTCCCTAAGCAACCTCTTTTAGGTTACAAACTGGAATTACTTAAGTTGGAGGTTGGACCACAGACCTCCACCCCGTGGATGTTCCTTCAGGCAAAAAATATTCTGTGATTCTATGAAATCGTCTCTTGATTGTCAAAGAACACAAAGTATATAGACATTTAAACTGGATATGACACTTCAGTACTACTTTTTGCTATAAACATCCCATTGTATTTCTTTCATGCTGGGCAAAGTGAAAATAACTAATGTAAAGTGTCCCTGTCTGAAGGTCTCCAGTATGTATAGCTAAGACACACAAAAAAGGCAGGAAGATAAATATATTGAAGGGTACTGTTATTTACTCAAGGATCAGTGGAATAGTACAAGAATACTGTTAGAGGCAGAGTTAAGATGTGTACCATTGAGCAATATTCTAGGGAAAAAAACCCATTTTCTTTATGCTGTTAAAATGCAACACTTCTCTCATAGGTATAATTAAAAATATAAGTTTTCCAATGTAATCATTTGCCAATGAGCTGATACAGACATTCCTATACAGTCATTAACAACTACAGTTACAATTTTTGGGCTTGCCAATTACAGTTTCATTAGGATATCTTGGAAATGCAGAAGAAAAGGAGGAAATGGTGGAAAAGCTGGCAGAAGCAAGGAGTGGCAATGGGCAGCAGAAAGCCATAGAGGAAAAGAAGGAGGAGGCAATGGAGAAGGTGACAAAAGAAGTTCCAAAGGGCTGCAGCAGAAGCAGAGAAGGAGGAGGTGACAGAGGAAGTGATGTAGGAAAGGAAGCAGAAGAAGGTGGTAGAAGAGAAGAAGATGGTGAATGAGATGACAGAGTAGGTGACAGAAGAAGCTGGAAGAAGGTGGTGAATAAGAGAAGGTGGAGGGAGTGGAAGGTGGCAGAGGCCAAAGGGTGGAAGTCATGGAATGGTGTGGTGGTGAAATGCAGTGGTAAAGGCAGTGAGACAGGAGGCAGCTTCAGCATATGGAGGCAGTGGCTGATTAATTCAGCAGTGGAAGGTGGCAGCAGTGGGAGGTGGCAGAAGGCAGCAACAGGAGGCAGTGATAAAATGTGACAGCAGACTGCACTGACAGGAGCTGGTGGTAGCAGAAAGCAGTGGAGGAAGACAGCAGAGACAGGCGGCGCATGAAGCCAGCAGTGGTGGAAGGAGCCTTCAAAAAATGGTGGTGGAAGAAGACAGAAGAAGGTGGAGGTGGCAGAAGGAAGGCATTTTGCGTTGGAAGGTGGCTGTGGCAGATGAAGGCAACAGAAGCTGGCAGAAAAATAGAAGGAGGAGGCAATGGTGGAGGAAACAAAAAAAGACAGAGGAAAAAAGCCACAGAATAAAGAAGAAGGAAATGGAGGAGGCAAAGAAAAAATATTGTAAGAAGAGAAGGAGAAGGCTACAGACAAGGCAATGAAGGAAGGTGGCAGAAGACATTGGAAGAAGAGAAAAAGGAGGATGTGAAAGAAGGCAATGGAAGAAGGTGCTGGAATTAGGAACGAAGGAAGTGATGAAGAATGTGACGAGGTAAGTGATGGAAGAAGACACCAGAAAAATGTGGTGGAAGAAAAGGAGGGTGTGATGGTACAGGTGACAAAAGAAGATGGCAGAGGAAAAGAAGGCAGAGGGAATGGAGAAGGTGGTGGAATAAAGTCTCAGAAGAAGGCAGCAAAAACCCAGATGGAAGACTTGATGGAAGAAGGTGCTGGAAAAAGAGTAGGAGGTGATGGAACAAGGCAGTGTGAGAAGGCCACAGAAGAAAGCAGAGGATGAAAGTGGTAGAAGGTGGTGTAAGAAGAAAAGGAGGAGGAGACAGAAGAGGTAGAATAGAATAAGGAAGTAGAAGAAGGGGGCAGCAGAAAGGAAGGAGGAGGCAATGAAAGAAAATGTTGGAAGATTTGGAGAAGATGAGGGAGGAGATGGAGGAGGTGACTGCTCTTATTTTGCCTGGCATAGAGTTAATTTTCTTCTTAGTAGTTAGTACAGCACTATGTTTTCAATATGAGGATAATATTGATAACACCCTGATGTTTTGGTCATTCCTATGTAGTGCTTACTCCACATCAAGGACATTTCAGCTTTCCATGCTCTACCAGCAAGAAGGTGAACATGGGGGGAGCATAGCCGGGAGAACTGACTCTAACTGGCCATCAGGATATTCCACACCACAGAACGTCATCCTTAGAATGCAAACTGGGAGGAGTTGGGCAGACAGAACTAATCACTGCCCAGACACAGGCTGAGCATCGCTCAGCAGGTAGTAAGCAATTGCACTTGGTTTTTTTGGTGTTTTCTTTTCTGTTATTGTTATACTTTTTTCTTAAGAATGAAACAGTTTTCATCTCAAGCCACAAAGGTTTTTGTTTTTTTTTTTTCCCCTGATTCTTCTCCCCATCCAGCTGGAGGATTGGAAGTGAGGGAGTGAGTGAGCAGCTGCATTGTACCTAGTTGCTGGCTGCGGTTAAAGCATAATGATTCTTTTTTGGTGCCAGTGTGGGGCATGAAGGGTTGAGATAACTACAGATCTGACCAAAGGGCAATGAAACAAAATAATTTTTGCATATTTACAAAAAAAAAAAAAAAAGCAAAAAAAAAAAAAAAAAAAGCATTCATTTTTATCAGCTTATGATACGATAGAATTCCTAGTCTTTAAACTAATCTAATCTGTGTGCTCAGCATTGCTGTCACCTCTATGTTTTGGGAGCCACCTATTGGGAACTATTAATAATTACATGCTTTCCTTTTCTCCTTGCAGAGCCAATATAGGGAGGAACTTCCTTCCTTCCTTCCTTCCTTCCTTCCTTCCTTCCTTCCTTCCTTCCTTCCTTCCTTCCTTCCTTCCTTCCTTCCTTCCTTCCTTCCTTCCTTCCTTCCTTCCTTCCTTCCTTCCTTCCTTCCTTCCTTCCTTCCTTCCTTCCTTCCTTCCTTCCTTCCTTCCTTCCTTCCTTCCTTCCTTCCTTCCTTCCTTCCTTCCTTCCTTCCTTCCTTCCTTCCTTCCTTCCTTCCTTCCTTCCTTCCTTCCTTCCTTCCTTCCTTCCTCCCTCCCTCCCTCCCTCCCTCCCTCCCTCCCTCCCTTCCCCCCTTCCCTCCCTTCCTCCCTTCCCTCCCTTCCTGTCTCCCCCCTCCCTTATGTGAATGCAGGGGGCGGTGGGGGGGAGTTGCTTGGAGACAAAGAGAACCACTCATTCGATGTTCATGTGGCAACAGAGAGAGGTTATTCTTCAGCTCTTCTTTATAAAGGGCTTTTGAAAAACCCGGTCTGGATAGCTCATTTGTCTGATCTTCTACACCCCAAATCCTATCCACTATCAGTGGTGTTGCTTGCAGCTTAGGAAGGAACATAATTGGTTGAAGTTCCTGTCAGTTAACCCAGGGGCTAGTTTATGGATCTGGCTCTGTAGCTGAATTCATTTGCCCAGTACAAGCCAGCTTGTACTGTGATACAATGTGGCAACACTCCTACTTTCCCAGTTCCTTCTCCACCAAAACTGGAGACTGTACCTTGGCTGCTACAGCCTTGCTTGGCCACATTCTCTAGATGCCTGGTTTCTCTGCCTTGGAAGCAAGAAGAGTGCAGGAAGAAATTATACCAAAGCAACTGGAGAATTTCCAGGACACAGGGAAATTTTGCTCAAAGGCTGGAGAATAAAATGTGCATCACCATCCGTTGCTGTCTGGATCAGATTTAAATAATGATGCAAGCAATATAGAAATGAGCTTTAGGGGAAGGAAGACATAAGCATCTCTGTCTAGGTATCCTTTCTGAGAGACAGAGAGAGAGAAGAGAATTTGTGTGGAAAGCAGTGTTCTGAGTAGTCTTTATGTTTCTCAGGAAAGACAGGCATTTTACTTCCCCAGCAAACCCTTTATAACTCAGAATCATTAGGGCAAGCGTTCCCATCATTTAAGCCCTATCTCCACTTCCACATATACCTGAACAAGAACAGCCCAGCAACACTGTCAGATAAATCCACCTTCTAACACATATCTTTCTCAGGTCAGACTTGACCTGTGCCTTCCCATGCTGCTCAAAAGGAGCTGAGATGCTCCTAGGAGACCTTCTGCTGCATCAAATGAATGCATGAGTTTGGGTAACTCTCCAAACCTTTGCAGGATTTAAGCAACCCTGACTTTCCTTCTCTGGGTGACGAGTGACAGGTTGGCAGAAGGGGGAGGGTCCAGAGAGGTACGTAATCATCTTTGGTCTCTTGCTGGGCTGTAGTAGCAGGGAACATTCCAACACCAGGCCATTCCAGGGGACAAGGGAGATTGGATCGGATGTCCTTCAACCTCATAGCCCTCCTAGGATTTTTCTTCCATGTGTCCCTTCTCTTTCAGAGGTTATGTAAATGTTTTGCATCCATAAAAACCTGTGGAAAGGACTTCATAGCTTTCCTAAAAGAGAGGAAGTGTCCTTTGCTTGCTCTCTGAACAAGCCACCCCCACCGAGTTTTGCATGCTACTCCCTAAGAGACAATAAGCAATCCATCATTCCCCAGGCTTCCGAGGCCACTCACAATTTTATAAATCCCTATGATGTCCTACATCCTCTTTCTCTCTAGGACACTAAGAATCTATGCCTTTGGCAAGGGCAGAAATAAAAGAAAAGCATTGTGGCCATAGGTTAAAGAGAAATACAGGCATAGAGAACAAGGCAAGAGGCTGTGACAGCAGTTTTGTTCAGGTGTGCAAAGATGGATGATAAGAAGCTTTGGAGAATGTACCAGCTTCTCCCAGAAAGGAGACAGGTGGGAAGAGAGAATCAATGCAACCTGTACCACCAAGTTCTGTGAGGTATAAAAGGACTACCCTCAGAAACCTGATTTATGCTCCTAGGAAGCTTTATCTCTGTCAGCCCATGGTTTTACCAGGTTTCTCTTTCCCAGGATCTTGCATCAGCCTGGACAAATATATTTCCTTTATTTGAGTCCTGTGATGATACAGCTGACTGAAATATTTCAACTAGGAACATGAAGTTCTAGAAGTACAAGCTGCCATTGCTTGTCCATTAATAATACCTAACGCAGGTGCTCTTCAGTCACCATCCCTCCCCCTTTCTGTACCCCTGGAGCCACCAGCTTTCTACTGCAGCATTACTACACGAAATGAGAAACTTTGCAACAACAGATGTACACCCTTGAGGGCGTTCTTTGAAAGAGCCTGCAAAAAAGGTTACACTGGGTCTATGGAATGTTCAGCAGCATATCTGATGACAACGCTTGTCTATGCCAATGGCATGTT
Source organism: Vidua macroura (assembly GCF_024509145.1). Classification (NCBI taxonomy): domain Eukaryota; kingdom Metazoa; phylum Chordata; class Aves; order Passeriformes; family Viduidae; genus Vidua; species Vidua macroura. Next base: position 74,462,065 of record NC_071572.1, on the reverse strand, counting down.
TTGGACAAAGGAAATAGAAATTTCAAAATAAACACTATAGTAAACTGGAAATTTTTCTTGATCCACTTAGTTATGATGGGATTGAACAGCTTTGGTAATTTTTGACCCTCTTAGTCCTATTATGGACATTTTCCTTTCCCACAGGAAGCTTCTAATTCCTCTTTCTTTCACAGAATAAAACATGCTTGTAAGAAAGCTGTGCATTAATACCAGTTTAAAGGCCAACAGAATTCATGTACCACCTTGGAGGAGTCCCTGGCCTTGGACTTGTACTTTAACATGAAGGAAAATTTCCCTCCTGACAGTGACACAGTGCGTATCAGTCCTCCAGGGTCCATAAAAAAATTAACCAAGAAATGGAAAGGAAGAGTATTCCTCTTTAGTCTCTCAAGCTATTCCAACATGTCCAAACATAGAGGATTCTCTTCAATGTCTCTGGAGAGAATCCTGTGTCTTTCAGGAGCTAACATGATGAAGTTGGCAGCTGCTTGGAGAAGGAACATGATTATTCAGCAAAGCATTAAGCTTTAGTAAACTTTGTGTCATGACAGAAATCCCCACTCCAGCAGGGAGGGATTTCAGAAAATCTCACTATTTGTGTTCACAGGATTATTGCTCATCTACATTACACTCATAAACATCAGCATTGTACTGAAATTCTTGTGTGGCAAAAATCAGTCAATAGAATATTCCAAAGATGAATAAAAGCATGGTTTGGTACATAGGCAGACATTTTAATACAGGTTAGCAGAGAGAAATTAGAAAAGGGAAATGCTGGGCATTCCCACATTTGAACTATTTAACTTGGGAAGCGGGAGGAGGGCACAGGATTGTTTTTCTATCCTCCCTTTTGAAATTACAATGGAGGGATTTTATTTAGCAAAACACTGTGTTGCATATGATAAAACCACACATTATTCAAGAAAAGAAATTTGCAGAAATAAACCGAACAAAGTTAATCACTGGGTTTGCTGGATTTCTTTTTTTTTTTTTTTCCCAAATAAATGCAATATAACATTCTATCCACTACCTAAAATACGCAACTTTGGGTAAAAATGTGCATTTGAAAGGAAGATACCATCAGCACTGAGGAATCTGAAAGAGGTTTGAGAGTTGTTATTCCTGTTATACAGGTGCTGTGTATAAGAATGAGACAGACAATCAACTACACATCATCCAAAGCCAAAAGGTATTTTTAGATTGAAGGCTACCTTACAGAATAATTAAAATAGCTCTCTATCTTAGCAGAGGTTTATGATTAACGGGTATGTTATTTGTACATTCTACCAATACCTGCTAATGCCCACATTTGGATCTTCAAATTTTCCACTGTGTACCTTTTGTCTGGAGAAAACCTTGGGCTAGAGATAAGACCATCACCAAAAACATATTTCTAGCAGCTTCCAAGTCCAGTCAACCAGTCTGGGTTTGAGGTTGAATCAAGACCATGAAGTGTCTGCTGCTTCTCGCCTTTATTGGGGTGGCTGGTGAGTATATTTTTAATTTTTATTTCTGTCATTTAATAGGAAGCTGATTTTCTGAGCAAAACTGCAAGGTAGCCTATTGTGGGAAAGCCAAGTCCAGTTTTAACTTGCACAAGTCAGACTCCTGCAACTTCCATCTTCTGTCTGTTCATAATGCTTTGTGCCACAAGCTGGGGAATGAATGCCTTCATAGGGCTTCCTGACCTAGCTATGGAGATGTGGCCACAGCTTCAGAAAAAGGCTGCCTCCTTCTTCAGGACTATGGAGTGCACAGGGAATAGTTCTGGCCGAGGAAGTTCTAAAGCACCTGCAAAAGTTTGGACCCTCAGTGGGTGCTCCAAGAAAATATCACTGCACACTTGCTTTTGCTTTTTCCCTCAGTCAACCCTTGACTGTTTCAGAGGATGGGATCTAGGGAAAGACACACCCGTGATCCGATCCAACAAGAACATTTCTGTGTCCCTATGTTCCCTCAGGGAGTAGCCAGCAGGGCTTTACTTGCAGGCACCAGTGTAAGTCTGATCCCCTTCTTTGAGGGTGCAGCAAATGCACGTGCCTTAGAGCTGCCCACCAGTGCTGCCCTGAGTGTCCATAGAGGGGGAGCCTACAAGTGAGGGGCTGCAGACAGGCAGTCAGAGGGCAGATTACAGCCACATTACCTTAGGCCAGCTGTTGACACATGGCACTTCTTGTCCCGCAGTTGCCTTCCCCACCTTTGCTGAAGATGATGATGACAAGATTGTGGGAGGCTACACCTGTGCAAAGAACTCTGTGCCCTATCAGGTGTCCCTGAATTCTGGATATCACTTCTGTGGAGGTTCCCTCATCAGCAGCCAGTGGGTCCTGTCAGCTGCTCACTGCTACAAATCGTGAGTGGAAAAGTTACATCCTTCTATAACCTACTTCTGGCTTCCAGTTTGCTTCTAGCAGGAATTCTGAGCCATGAGACAGAAATATGTAAGTGCCTCCATACTTACCGGAGACTGCCAAGGGATGGGTGGATCATTCAGGAAGCCAGGCTGAGGCATCCTGAGGGGTTTTCCTCTTCTGCAAATGTTCCTGGGAAGGCAGAGCATTTTCTGAAATAACAATGGGATAATCAAGCAGAGAATTCTGGGCTGTGATTTCTTGTCAATTGCATGAATCTTGCTAAGGCATTCTCCCCGGAGACCAGGAAGAGGATTGAGGTCAGGCTGGAGCTGTTTGCTTTGTCCCAGAAGATTTGTATCTAGTGTTGCTCTGTATTCAACTGCTGTCATGTATTTACAAACCTGCAGAAATTCACCACCCATGCAAGGAGTGGGTTAAGATCTCAGTGTGGATCCCCAGGGCTCCCTGCAGGACAAGAAAGATCCGCAGCCCCAGAAGGCTTCTGTGGCAGTGATGTCAGAGCGAGTGCACTCAGTGACAGGGAGGTTTCTCTCAACCTGCCGTAGCAGTAAAGGACACGCTGTGGCTTCTGTTTTCCAGTCGCATCCAAGTGCAGCTCGGGAAATCTAACCTGGAGGCCACCGAATCCACGCAGCAGTTTATCAACTCTGCTAAAGTCATCCGCCACTCTGGCTACAGCCCCTACACCCTGGACAATGACATCATGCTCATCAAGCTGGCCACCCCAGCCACGCTCAACAAAGCTGTCCAAACCATTGCTCTGCCTACCAGCTGCGTGGCCACCGGCACCACCTGCCTGATCTCTGGCTGGGGCAACACTCTCAGCAGTGGCAGTGAGTACTCTGGGGGAACGTACAGACCCTTGGGGCCCAGGACAGTCTCTAAGACCTGGCCATTAACCCTCAACAGGACAGGCTAAAACACAGGGAAGTGCTGTGGGACAGGTTTTTTGAGTGACGTAACCATGTAGGGACTGCACAGTGGATTCAGCTAATGTCAACAGAGTTGTCAATTCTCTGAGAATAAGGGTGAAGTCTGGGACTGTGGATCTAGAATTTCTACTAGAGACATCCATTCTCTCACACCAATGGTCAGAGATGTGCCTGGTGAGTGGTGTCTATTCCACTGATGACATCTAAACCTGCACCAGGGGAGAGGATGGTTTTCCTGAGGCTCAGGTTTCTTCCAGTGTATGTATCACAAGAGAGGGCCCTCTCTTGCCAACTGATGAACTTCCAGGTACAGAAAAGTTTAGGTGGCTGCAGTGTAGAATGGTGGGCCCATGGGTAGAATTTCTTCCGAATCTCCGCAGAAGGGTCCCATGCTGTACTTACTGTTGACAGGAAGCAGGATGGCTGCTAGAACAGGGTGCCCATCATTTGCTTTTCTGCTAAGATCTTCTCTGAGCTCTGAAAAGGACTCAGCAATGCCATCAACCATCTTTCCCTATTTCTTTGTAGTCAACTACCCGGACGAATTGCAGTGCCTGAAGGCTCCGGTCCTCTCTGCTGCCGACTGCTCTGATGCCTACCCTGGGCAAATTACCAAGAACATGATGTGTGTAGGATTCCTGGAGGGAGGAAAAGACTCCTGCCAGGTAAATCATCTGCCTCTCCTTTCCCAGTCATTTCTCTCCTGCCTTTTCCCAGCTGAAGAGGTCTTCACATTACAGAGTCAGCTATACTCACTGCACTGGTAACTTGGAGTTTTTGAATGACAGCAGAGGCTTCAGGCACACGTATCCGGAAAGTTTGCTAAGTACTGCATCCAGCAAAAACAGGCAGCTGACTTGTCCTTAGCTGTGGTGCCCTTGGAGCTCAAGTCAGACATGGTAGCATCAGGTGCAGAGTGTGAATGAGGAACAGCTTTTGTAGAACTTTTGTACAGAGTACGCCGGGAGGGGCTTCCTCCAGAGTCAGTGACCTCAGGGATCTCTGGCTCATTGCTTAGGCTGATGCCATTTGCTGAATATCCATACCCTTTGTGTGCACAGGGAGATTCCGGCGGTCCTGTGGTCTGCAATGGAGAGCTCCAGGGCATTGTCTCCTGGGGTATTGGATGTGCCCAGCAGGGCTATCCCGGAGTTTACACCAAGGTTTGCAACTACGTCTCCTGGATCCAGTCCACCATTGCCTCCAACTGAGATGCTTGTTTGGTGGGACATGTATTTTCTCATCATCATTTCTATTCTTTTGTGTCTGGACAAGCAAAAATTATGAGAAATTAATAAAGACTTTCAGGCACCCCTACTAGGTGCTTTGTTTGTCTGGGAATTTCCAAAGGCTGTTATATGGAGCACATAGATAATGAATGCCACACAGGAGGAAGTACTTAATATTTAACTGGAAGCGTCCTGGAAAACTTTACAGACTCATTTTTAGAAGACTTTCCGTCAGTTATTTTCTGTTGTTTCTGAAAACTTTCATTTATGTCAGTTACTACACATTTCTCACTTTGAAAAGGCCAGTTCAGGCTTCTGCCTCCTCCTTCTGTAGCACTCTAGTCCATTCACTGTGGAGGATGCTGCATGCTTCTAAACACAAGGGCTGCCCTGAATTACCTACATTTCATTATCCTCAATGCAAAGGACAGTGGAGGGGCTCAGAGGAATATGATGCTCACCTAAATTTTCATAATCCATCAAGAACAGAAGCTGGAAATTCCTTACTGGAGTGTGAAGCACAGCCTTGGTCAGGGGAGCTGCAGCACATGCCATAGATGTGGGGACACAGAGCTCCTGTCTGGAGCTCAAGTTCTTGTGGCTTAAGTCCAGTCAGCCACTATGTGTTACAGCCACTCACTCACTACCCCCTTCCTCTGGTGGGATGGGAAAAAGGGTAGAACTTACAGGTTGAGATCCAAACAGAGCAATAATGGGAGTAAATAAAAAGGAAAAGAGAGAGAAATAAAAGTAATGCAAATCCATGTGATGCACAATACTCCCCACTCACTGACCCTGCGCCCAGCCCATTCCTGAGCAGTGACAGGCGGCACCTGGCCAGCTCCCCTCAGTTTCCATACTGAGCATCACATTGAATGGGAGGAAATAGCCTTTTAGCCAGTCTGGGTCTGCTGTCCTGTAAATGCTCCCTTCCAGCTGTTTGTGCACCTGTTCTCCGGCAGAGCATGAGACACTGTAAAGTCTTGGGTTTGGAGTAAGCAGTGCTTATCTACAACAAAAACTCTGTTATCACCATTATTCTCATAGTGAATTCAGAACACAGCACTGCCACAGTCTCCACCTGTTAATCCTGCCTCCTGCTTAGCACTTGCATACAGGTTTCCTCAGGACTTCCATGGAAACTTCTCCTTCAATGAAACACTAAATTGGGTGACACCCCACGAGCCTTCTCCTTCCCAGCATTATGAGACAGAAGTTCCACCAGGGATCCTCACCCATTTCCACTTGTTTCTCCTTCCCTATTGTCAGGCAGATCTCTAGGCACATGAAGGAGAAGAATGAGGGAAATCTGCTCCCAGCAGACCTCGTCAGGCCTTGACAGAAAGGCCTGTCACTCCTTCCCTGTGTCCCTTTCACTCTTGCCACTGTTCCAGATGTTATTTATCTCGGTGCCCATTGGGTTCCCCAGCTATCCCATGCAAACTTTGTGGAGCAGAGGACACATGGATTTTCTTCAGAGCAGAAACACCTGAGGGCGCAGTGCAGAGGCTGCAGTGGCCTGGGTCTCCTCAGCCTGTGAGCAGAATAGCACAGAGGAGCCCCTGGCAGAGCATGAGTGAATGAAATTGCACTGTACAGCTGCTTGCTAGACCCCAGTGCTCTCACTGCCTGAATCCCAGCGGCAGCCTCTACACCCCACTGGAGGACAAGCTCGGTCCTGCCAAACTCCTTGTAGAGGCCAATTCTCAGGGCAGAGGGGGCAATGGCACAGATGCTCTCTGTCAGTCCCCAGGGTTCCCAGCCAGCCAATGCCTTCTCTCATTTCTTGGCTGGCCCCACCCCGAGATGTCTCACACTCACTCACTGCTCCCACTCCACATATCTTTGGGCAGCCACAAGAGGCAGGTTGCTGAGAGGGTAGGGGCATTTCCCCCATGGTTCTCTGCTGGTTCTTTTTGGCCATGCTGGCCCCTCTGGGTAAGTGAACTCAACGCAGCCCTGAGCACCTCCACTGACCCCGCTGCTGCTCTCCCAGCTGTGTAGCCAGTTTCTGGCATTGCTTCCTTCTGCAGAGCTTTCTACATTGTGGAAAAGCAGTCAATGTGTTGGGCAGGAATCCCTGAATCTTCTGCAATGGCCATCTAAGAATTGGTCATTCTTTCTGCAGCCCGTAGATGGTTCCTGGTTCTGGTCCAAACTGTCCAGGAATGCATCTTGCCTATTGAGGAGAGATTGGAAATTCACCTGCTGATCTGAAGAGCTGTCCCATGCCTTGAACTGCTCCCTTGGCCGCCCTAGTTCTACCCACCCTTTCCCTACCAACCCACAGTGCCTAGTTCAAATTTTTCTCATTTTTTCCTTCTCCTCACTGCTCCTACTTTTCCTTTCCAGTATTAGCCCTGGAACGGTCTCCAGACATGGTGATAAAAGAAGGCCAGTCCGTGAATCTGGAATGTTCCAAGAAGAAATCCTCCAGCACAGCTATGTACTGGTTCATGCTGCCCTCAGAGAAGAATTCCAGTCTGACCCTACTGGCTTCTGCAGTAGAAGGTGGTAACCCAGCGGTGGAGAAGGGTTTTGAGAGCCATTTCAAGAGCAGCAAAATAAAAGGAGACAGAATCACCCTCTCAATAGAACATGCCTTTCTCAATGATTCTGGCACATACTACTGTGCTGAGGGTGAGCACAGTGGTGATACTGCTCAGGGAGCTGAGCACAAACTTCTTCCTGCATATACAGGACCTGCTTTCCACCCTGTGGGTGCTGTATGTGGCAGGGTGATCACTTCTCACTCATTAGCTCCTCTGCTTCCTAGCCTTGCCTTCCTCCTCTTCCCAGATGCTGACAATTTATTTGTCCAGCTTTTTCCCCTTTCCACTCCAGGCCTCCCTCTACCTCTAAGTCTTAATTGCACTACACTTGCTTCTCTCAGCCCTTCTCCTCCTCTCTGTCTCCCTTCCAATCCCTACCTTCTTTTTTTCTGTCTTCATTCTGCACTCCTTTGACTTCATCTTACTTAACTCCAGTCAACCCTGCTCATAATTCTCACTGTCAAACTCATCAAGTGCTTGTGTGGGAAGTTCTTGGTGCACCTGTAGATAAAGGCAAGGCCTGGCAGGTGTGGAAGTAGCCAGTACCATGTGGGAGCTGCCCACACGCTCCTCTGTTACAACGACTTGTCTGTGGTTGTTCTGTGGCCAAGGAATATGAACAGCAGAGCACAAGCCTGTGCTTACTCAGGTAAAGTGTTATGTGAATCCCTAACTCCTCCATGTAGAGTGGTGTCTGGGGCAGGATCGACCTGCCTTCCAGCCCTTGATCCACATACAGTTTTATCTTCAGCAAACATACTACAAAAATTACAAGTTATGTTAGCAAGCTGTGCAGCTAATAGACATTTCCAACAGGTTAGAGTGTTCTGTTCATCAGGGAAGGGGTAGAGAGTCTCCTCAGGAACTTCACTGATAACAGCAAGTTAGGAGGAATTGATGATAACCCAGAGGGCTGTGCAGCCCTTCAGATGGGCCATGACAGGTTGGAGGAATGTGCAGAGAGGAACCTTCGGAAATTCCTGGTGTAGAAAAATATCCCTGTGTCCCAGCACAGGCTGGGGGCTGACCTGCTGCTGAGTAGCTCTTCAGAGAAGGACCTGGGGGTCCTGGTGGACAAGAAGCTGTCCATGAGCCAGCAATGTATCATGGTCTCCAAGAAGCCAGTGGTGTCCTGGGATGCATTAGGAAGAGCATTGTCAGCAGGGCGAGGGAGCCGAGGCTGCACTCAGGCCTGGTAAGGCAAATCTGCTGGGTTGTGTCCATTTCTGGGCTCCTTGGTACAAAAGAGAGATGGAGCTCCTGGAGAATGTTCAAGAGGGGAGATGAATGATGATTAGTAGAGTGGAGCACCTACTAGTAGATGATTTGTAGAGCGGAGTGTGCACAAAGGCTGAGGGTGCTGGGCCTGTTCTGCCTTGAGAAGGAACAACTAAGTGGCCACCTCGTCAATGTCTACAAGTATCTGAAGGGAGGGTCCCAAGAGGTGGAGCCAGGTTCTTCACTGTCATACCAAGCACTAGGTCAAAAGGCAATGGGCAGGAAATGATGCACAGAAGTTCCACCTGAATTTAAGGTCAGAGCTTTGCAATGTGAGTGATGGTGCACTGGAGCAGATTGCCCAAAGAAGTTGTGGAGTCTATTGGGAGATATCCCAGAACAATCTGGATACAATTCTGTGCCATGTGCTCTGGGATGACTCTGCTTGAGCAGAGAGTTTGGAGCAGTGACCCCCTGAGGTCCCTTCTCAGCTGGCCCATCCCATGGTTCTGTCCTGCATAACACACACCCCTGCACAGCACAGGTCTGCATGGGGCAATCCAGGTGGTTCCCACCCTGCAGATCCCCATGCTAATGTCCAAGCTTCTCAGGACCTCAACACAGGCCCCCCCCATAGCAGCCATGCCTGTTCAACATCACTAACTCCTCAAGTATTATGTTTTCTGCAAGACTCCCTCTACACTGCCCTGCCCTCTGTACACCCCAAGCCATTGGAGACCTATTGCATGGAGACATCAGGCATGGCCTCCTCTCTGCTGGAGTGCTGCTCGTGGTGTGAGGATTTGGGGTTTTTACAAAGAGTCGCCCAATCTCTTTGCTTTTTTCTCCCACTTCTGTGGAGGAATCTGGGGTCTTCCCTGAATCTTTCTAGGCAGCTTGGGGAATTGAATGCAATGGGACACGCTCAGAACTGCAGCAGAGGTCTTGGGAAAAGCTGGATGCATTGCTGCTCTCCTCTGCTGACAGGACACAAGGCTACATCTGCAAAACCCAGGACAGCCTTGAGCAACTGGATCACTTGATGTCCTGTATGGGCCAGCCTCACACTGCCATGCTCACAGCACAGCACGGATGTACAGAGTCTCCGTCAGACCTCTGTGCCCAAACTCAGTGCGCAGAAAGTACGAGTGTCTCTTCCTGCCTACAGGGATGTCCCACTGCCTTGGGCAGGTGAACAAGGCTGTGTGCAGTCAAGAGGACATGGTTTTCTCCAGCTTTGTCCATTTGTGTCCTGGTGCTCTATTGCAGAGTGCTGCAATAAAGAGGCAGAGAGCGTATCCGTTCTTCTCTGGCATGGAGAAGGTCAGTGTGTAGCAGCACATCCTGTGGGGCACAGCCTTCTCCTCAGAGATCCTTCTGAGGTGCAGGCTCTCAAGGGGCAGTCCCATTGTGGAAGCAAGGCAGCCTGTTCTCTCCTTAAGATCCCCCTTTAGAGTCACAGGAGACCCGTTACAGGAGTATTCTCTGCCAGGCTCCAAGAGACACCCGTTTGGCAGGTCAGCAGCCATTCCCACTCCTGGATATCACGTCAGACCTGACTCAGACAAGCAGTGATTCCACATTGCAGCTTGCAGGGCTGGGAGTCTGTGAGTGTGAGGGTGGCTAGGGAGGAGAAGACAAATAGCGGGACACAGACACAAATATGCATTCCTGAGATCTCCTTCTCTTCCCATCAATTTCTGCCATTTTGTGCATCCCTGTGCACACGCTCAGGCTGCCACACAGCCCCATCCTGCTCCGTGATAGCTCTGAACTATGCCACCTACTGAAATCCCACCTACTCTTGCACAGCCATGTTCACATGCAGCAGGGAGCCGGAGCAGCAGAGTACCAGCACCTCATGACTGCCTGCAGGTGTCATTCCCCACCGTTCCTGGACAGCCAACAGCCTTGTGACATTTCAGACTCCCGCTCACTCCCCTGCCCAACCACAGAGAGACGTAGCTCTTCCTCTCCACCTCTCCTCTTTACACATCTCTGTGTCTGTGCTGTCACCAGGAGCAAGTTGCTGGAAGGAGGGGATTTTCTCTATGGATTTCCAGTGGTTCCTTGTGGCCATGCTGCTCCCTGTGGGTAAGTGGGCTTCCCTTCCTCTTGAGCAGCTGCACTGGAGCTGCTGCCGCATCCTCAGCTGTGCTCCCACTTCCTGGCAGTGCCCCTTTCCCAAGGCTTCCAGGGGGGAAGGTGGGCAATGAACCGGGTGAGCCTTTCCACTAGCTATTGGATCAGGAAAGTCTGGAAGACTGAAAATTTGGTGTTTCCTGCCCTTTTTAATATTTTGCTTAACAGTATCAAAGTCATTTCTTCTCCAAACATATTTGCTGTTGCATTTGAAGCTGGTTTGGTGGGGGTTTCTTCATAATATGTATCATTTTTCAGAGAAAGACGGCACTGTCCCATAGCTTTCTGATATCCTAGTGGCATTCTATTCATGCTTCAAGGATGTGTATTTTTCTCTTGTTCAATGCATTTCACTTTCCACCTTTCATCTCCTGTCTTTCCAGGCTGGGCCCTTCAGCAATCCCCAGATACTGTCGTCCGAGTGGGAGACACCGTGACTCTGGAATGTTCTGGATTGGGGAATGTTGTCAAGACCATGTACTGGTACAAGTTACCTGTGGAGAAGGATGCCAGTATGCAGTTGGTTGTATATTCAGTGGAAGGTGGCAAAGCAGATATTGAGAAAGAATTCAAAAATCGCTTCCAGAGTAATGGGACTAGGAACAACCATTTATCTGTGAAGATAGAGCATGCCCTGCTCAATGACACAGGCACATATTTCTGTGCTGAACAAGATCCACAGAGACTCAAAGGCAGGTGCAGCATAGCACAAACCTTTCCAGGCAAACATGGATCCGTTTGCCACCAGCACACACTGAGCCCTGTGTTTGACGGAACCCCATTTCCTTACCTACCCTCCAGATCTTCAAGAAATACAGTGTATGTCTGTCTATCTGTCCATCTGTCCACCTGTCTGTCCATCTGTCTGTCTTTAGCATGGTCTCTAGCTGCTTTTCTGTTCTTTCCCATCTCTGAATCACCTTCTGACTCTGCTTTCTTCTTGTCCTCACTGTCTCACCTCATTTTTCTGCCATTCACAGACTGCTTCTCACTTTCCTCTTTTCATGTTTTTCTGTCTGTGTCCCTGACTTTCCTCTCTGTCTTCTACCTGGTCCATTCCCATTTCCTCCTTCCTTCCTCATCCATCACTCCTTCCTTACAATCTGTTCCATCAATTCATGGTGTGGGAAGCAGGATGTGGAATAGTTCACGCTGTGTTTTCCCTCTCCACCAGCTGGAAAGACAAGGCCCACAGGTGCTTGGCCCCAGTGGTCTCCAGGGAATCGGCACACAGCCCAAGTTACACCACTACCCTGTGACCTGCACACTCTGATGTTTGAGAATTGTCCCTGCCCACAGCAGGAGACTGCCCCGGTTAGCTATGGAATGTCCCTGGTGACCAGGACAAGGACCGGGAGGAAGAAGTCCGAGTGGAGTTTTCAGCAGGGATGGTTGGTGTTTTCAAGCATCTGGTCTGGCCCGTCCACCACATCTCCTGCTGCTTGCTGAAAGTCACGAGGGCTGCCCTGACTTGCTTATTCCTCTTTCTCTCCAGTTTAAAACAGAGAGCAAAGGTCTGGGGGAATCCTCACCTAATTTTTCATCATCCATCAAGAACAGAAGCTGGAAATTCCTTCCTGGAGTGTGAAGCACAGCCTTGGTCAGGGGAGCTGCAGCACATGCCATAGCTGTGGGCACACGAGCTGCTGTCTGGTGCTCAAGCTCTTGTGGTTTAAGCCCAGTCAGCCACTACGTGTTACAGCCACTCACTCACTACACCCTTCCCCTGGTAGAACTTACAGGTTGAGATCCAAACAGAGCAATAATTGGAGTAAATAAAAAGGAAAAGAGAGAGAAACGAAACTTAAGATAATCCATGGGATGTACAGTACTCCCTGCCCACTGACCCTGTGCCTAGCTGATCCCTGAGCAGCGGCAGGCAGCACCTGGCCAGCTCCCCTCAGTTTCCATACTGAGTATCATGTTGAATGGGAGGAAATATCCTTTTAGCCAGTCTGAGTCTGCTGTCCTGGAAATGCTCCCTTCCAGCTGTTTGTGCACCTGTTCTCTGGCAGAGCATGAGACACTGTAAAGTCTTGGGTTTGGAGTAAGCAGTGCTTATCTACAACAAAAACTCTGTTATCACCATTATTCTCATAGTGAATTCAGAACACAGCACTGCCACAGTCTCCACCTGTTAATCCTGCCTCCTGCTTAGCACTTGCATACAGGTTTCCTCAGGACTTCCATGGAAACTTCTCCTTCAATGAAACACTAAATTGGGTGACACCCCACGAGCCTTCTCCTTCCCAGCATTATGAGACAGAAGTTCCACCAGGGATCCTCACCCATTTCCACTTGTTTCTCCTTCCCTATTGTCAGGCAGATCTCTAGGCACATGAAGGAGAAGAATGAGGGAAATCTGCTCCCAGCAGGCCTTGGTAGAAGGTCTGTCACTCCTTCCCTGTGTCCCTTTCACTCTTGCCACTGTCCCAGATGTTATTTAACTCTGTGCCCATTGGGTTCCCCAACAATCCCATGCAGACTTTGTGGAGCAGAGGACACATGGATTTTCTTCAGAGCAGAAACACCTGAGGGCGCAGTGCAGAGGCTGCAGTGGCCTGGGTCTCCCCAGCCTGTGAGCAGAACAGCACAGAGGAGCCCCTGGCAGAGCATGAGTGAATGAAATTGCACTGTACAGCTGCTTGCTAGACCCCAGTGCTCTCACTGCCTGAATCCCAGCGGCAGCCTCTACACCCCACTGGAGGACAAGCTCGGTCCTGCCAAACTCCTTGTAGAGGCCAATTCTCAGGGCAGAGGGGGCAATGGCACAGATGCTCTCTGTCAGTCCCCAGGGTTCCCAGCCAGCCAATGCCTTCTCTCATTTCTTGGCTGGCCCCACCCCGAGATGTCTCACACTCACTCACTGCTCCCACTCCACATATCTTTGGGCAGCCACAAGAGGCAGGTTGCTGAGAGGGTAGGGGCATTTCCCCCATGGTTCTCTGCTGGTTCTTTTTGGCCATGCTGGCCCCTCTGGGTAAGTGAACTCAACGCAGCCCTGAGCACCTCCACTGATCCTGCTGCTGCTCTCCCAGCTGTGTAGCCAGTTCCTGGCAGTGTTTTATTCTGCAGAGCTTTCTTCATTGTGGAAAAGCAGTCAATGTGTTGGGCAGGAATCCCTGAATCTTCTGCAATGGCTGTCTTTTTGCCATTCTTTCTGCAGCCCGTAGATGGTTCCTGGTTTTGGTCCAAACTGTCCAGGAATGCATCTTGCCTATTGAGGAGAGATTGGAAATTCACCTGCTGATCTGAAGAGCTGTCCCATGCCTTGAACTGCTCCCTTGGCCGCCCTAGTTCTACCCACCCTTTCCCTACCAACCCACAGTGCCTAGTTCAAATTTTTCCCATTTTTTCCTTCTCCTCACTGCTCCTACTTTTCCTTTCCAGTATTAGCCCTGGAACAGTCTCCAGACATGGTGATAAAAGAAGGCCAGTCCGTGAATCTGGAATGTTCCAAGAAGAAATCCTCCAGCACAGCTATGTACTGGTTCATGCTGCCCTCAGAGAAGAATTCCAGTCTGATCCAGTTGGTTTATGCAGTCGAAGGTGGCAATGCAGTGGTGGAGAAGGGTTTTGAGAGCCATTTCAAGAGCAGCAAGATAAAAGGAGACAGAATCATCCTCTCAGTAGAACATGCCTTTCTCAATGACTCTGGCACATACTACTGTGCTGAGAGTGAACACAGTGGTGAGACTGCTCAGGGAGCTGAGCACAAACTTCTTCCTGCACATACAGGACCTGCTTTCCACCCTGTGAGTGCTGCATAAGGCAGGGTGATCACTTCTCACTCATTAGCTCCTCTGCTTCCTAACCTTGCCTTCCTCCTCTTCTCAGATGCTGACAGTTTATTTGTCCATTTTTGTCTCCTTGCCACTCTAGGCCTCCCTCTACATTTAAGTCTTACTTCCACTACACTTGCTTCTCTCAGCCCTTCTCCTCCTCTCTGTCTCCCTTCCAATCCCTACCTTCTTTTTTCTGTCTTCATTCTGCACTCCTCTGACTTCATCTTACTTAACTCCAGTCAACCCTGCTCATAATTCTCACTGTCAAACTCATCAAGTGCTTGTGTGGGAAGTTCTTGGTGCACCTGTAGATAAAGGCAAGGCCTGGCAGGTGTGGAAGTAGCCAGTACCATGTGGGAGCTGCCCACACGCTCCTCTGTTACAACGACTTGTCTGTGGTTGTTCTGTGGCCAAGGAATATGAACAGCAGAGCACAAGCCTGTGCTTACTCAGGTAAAGTGTTATGTGAATCCCTAACTCCTCCATGTAGAGTGGTGTCTGGGGCAGGATCGACCTGCCTTCCAGCCCTTGATCCACATACAGTTTTATCTTCAGCAAACATACTACAAAAATTACAAGTTATGTTAGCAAGCTGTGCAGCTAATAGACATTTCCAACAGGTTAGATTGTTCTGTTCATCAGGGAAGGGGTAGAGAGTCTCCTCAGGAACTTCACTGATAACAGCAAGTTAGGAGGAATTGATGATAACCCAGAGGGCTGTGCAGCCCTTCAGATGGGCCATGACAGGTTGGAGGGATGTACAGAGAGGAACCTTCAGAAATTCCTTGTGTGGAAAAATATTCCCGTGTCCCAGTACAGGCTGGGGGCTGATCTGCTGCTGAGTAGCTCTTCAGAGAAGGACCTGGGGGTCCTGGTGGACAAGAAGCTGTCCATGAGCCAGCAATGTATCATGGTCTCCAAGAAGCCAGTGGTGTCCTGGGATGCATTAGGAAGAGCACTGTCAGCAGGGCGAGGGAGCCGAGGCTGCACTCAGGCCTGGTGAGGCAAATCTGCTGGGTTGTGTCCATTTCTGGGCTCCTTGGTACAAAAGAGAGATGGAGCTCCTGGAGAATATTCAAGAGGGGAGATGAATGATGATTAGTAGAGTGGAGCACCTACTAGTAGATGATTTGTAGAGCGGAGTGTGCACAAAGGCTGAGGGTGCTGGGCCTGTTCTGCCTTGAGAAGGAACAACTAAGTGGCCACCTCGTCAATGTCTACAAGTATCTGAAGGGAGGGTCCCAAGAGGTGGAGCCAGGTTCTTCACTGTCATACCAAGCACTAGGTCAAGAGGCAATGGGCAGAAAATGATGCACGTGAGGTTCCACCTGAATCTAAAGTCAGAGCTTTGCAATGTGAGTGACGGTGCACTGGAGCAGATTGCCCAAAGAAGTTGTAGAGTCTATTGGGAGGTATCCTGGAACCATCTGGATACAATTCTGTGCCATGTGCTCTGGGATGACTCTGCTTGAGCAGGGAGGTTGGAGCAGTGACCCCCTGTGGTCCCTTCTTAGTTGGCTGTCCTAGGTTGACTATATGATGCTTTTATCCCAAATTGTCTGTTCTGTTTTTGCTGAATAATAAGTTTTGCACCTTTAAGACTTTTTCCAGGAGTGAAGTGGGGGTGAAGAAGCTCAGAGTTTGTTTTCAGAAACTGCACTCACTCCTCCACATTCCTGCTCCTGGACTGTGTTGTCTGCGGACAGACAGACAGCGAGACAGAGCTCTCCTTTGCTTTTTAGTTAGCTTTAGCTAGCCGAGGCAAAGAAGTTCCCTGGACTGTGGCTTTTCCTTTTCTTTGGACCTGCTCAAACCTGCTCTAGACTGAACACCCAGAAGAGCAGCAGCAGCTCCCACCTGTAGCCCAGCAGGTCAGGCCTGGGCCACGGCATTTCCAGTGCCAGAAGGCCTGATAAGAGACTGAGTGAGCTGAGCTACAGCCCAGGGAGGGGATTTTTCTGAGTTTGTCTCTCTTTTAGAGCGGCAACAAGTTTCATTGTTTAATATTGTTTAAGTTTTCTTGTTTAATAAACAGTTTTTTCCACTTTTTCTCCAAGGAAATATTTTTTCCTGAACTGGTTGGGGGGAGGGGCCAATTGAATCTGCCTTCTACCCCTCTTTGGGGGTTCTTTCCCAAATTCGCCCTGAACCAGGGCAAATATGTTTATTGGCACCCACTGCGGGGCCTGAGAAAATGGGAAAAACCTTTATTTATTGCATGTTGGTTGTGCTTACTCTGTAGTGGGTTAAAGCTGTCAGTAGCCATGTTGCTTGAATTCATAATGTCTTTTAGGGTGGAGGTCTTCATGTGGTTCTGGTCTCTTGGGTTCTTTGAAGTTTTAGTACTTTTTTGGTCACTAATATTATTGTCCCTTACACATAGTTTTTACAGTAGAGGAGCATGGATTAAAATAGCTATTACGCTTGCCTTGGTGATAGTGGTTTATAGGGAGCTTACAAAGATACTGGAGTCTGTTCAAAATATGTATGGTTTATGGTTTCTTCGTCCTACCCTGCATCCTAGTTCCAGTAGTATGTTTTGGGGGTTTAATAGTTGTCGCTGTTGAGCAGGATGGGAACGAAAGGACTCCAAGTTCGAAGGCAAAAAGAATGAACTCTGATTTATTTCAAATGCACCACTTTATATAGAGAAAACATTGTGTGGATTAATTTCATTGGTCTTAGAGTAAAAACATGTCACACAATAGGTGTGCAGTGAATGACGCACGGTAGCAGAGCATATCTATAAACAATGTGAACAACAAGATAGATTAGAGAATTATTTACATTCTTTCCCAACTGCTTCCCAGTCTCTCGCCTGGCCAGAAAACCCTTCTCTTTCTCTCTGACTGAGCTGAGAATATCCACAAATAATTGCACACGGTTTGTTAGAGGAGGAGCAGGGGATGAGGTTTTCCAGCCCCTCCTTTCCTTCTTCTCCTTTGAATCTGTTATGTCATTTTTTGAGAATGTTCAGTTTTCCCTGAATGTTAAAGAGACCATCTTTCTGGTATTCAATCTGGTAAACTTCCTTTATACAGTCTGCAGCTTCTCTAAGTGAGGGCTGAGATGTCCAGAGGAGCTGATGAGACCCCTGACCCAAGTGTAGAAAATCCTGAGTAGTGTAGAGAATAAGAAAATATGGGCCAAACCCTGAAGGAATTTTCTGACCCTGTAGAGTGGGATTTTCCACGTGAACAAATTCAGAACCCAGATGAGGTGGGGAAATACCTGAAAGAGAAGTGCCATGATGACTCTAAGGGGAAAAAGCTCATTGCAATAAGCTGGGCCCTAGCCTATGCTTATTGCACCCTGCTAGATACTGTAGGGTGGCAGATAGAGGCAGGGATGCAGGGAGATAAACCAGCAGCTACCCCAGCCACTCAGGCTGCAGCCAACACCCCAGCTACTCAAGTTGTAGCTAAAACAGACAGTAACCCTAAGCCACTGGCAGTCGCTGTGGGAAAGAAGCACACAAGCAAAACCAATTGGCCAGTGACCAACAATGATGATCCAGGGGAAGGACCCTCAAAGCCAATTACTGACACAAAAGCTAGAGTTAGAGCAACTAACATAAGATCGGAAGCCACTATTAAGTCCTATTCCCTGAAGGACCTTCGTGGCCTAAGAAAAGATTACACTCGAAGACCTGATGAGTCTATAGTTAGTTGGTTAGTCCGTCTTTGGGATGCTGCAGGCGAGGCTACAATTTTAGACAGTAATGAAGCAAGGCATTTAGGATCCCTGTCACATGATCCAGTTATTGACCAAAGCATAACGAGGGGGGCTGACTCTCAGAGTCTCTAGGCACGGGTCCTGGGAAGTGTGGCACAAAGATATCTGTGTGCAGATGATCTCTATATGCAGCAAACCCAGTGGAAGACTATAGAACAAGAAATTCAACACTTGCAAGAAATGGCAGTGGCAGAGATTGTCTTCTCAGATGATGTAACCACTGTAAATCCAGACTTCGTACCATGTACATCCATGATGTGGCGAAAACTTGTATGACTTAGGCACAAGAATATGCTTCTGCTTTAGCAATAATGAAGTGGGATGACAGTGAAGAGACCGTGCCTGATATGGCCAAGAAGCTCCGAGCATATGCAGATGCTGTACATGGCCCAACACATGCCAGAATCGCAGCGGTGGAAACACGTCCACAGAAATTAAAAGACAAGATGGAGGAGAACCACAAGAAACTCAGGGAGGAGATTAAAGAGGGTTTTCCCCAAATCTCAGCAGTACAAATCAGAAGTTCTGGTACCCAACACAGACATTTCCCAGATGGGGAAAGAAGGTACACCTCACAAGCTGAGCTGTGGTTTTTCCTGCACAATTGTGGAGAAAACATGAAGAGATGGGATGAAAAAAATCTACTGCTACTCTGACACAACGGTTGCGTGAATTGAAGAAAGGCAAGACTCCAAGAGGAAGTTTCACCAAAAGGGAAGCATCTCCAGTAGCCCATAACTGAACTGCCATATATGATGATGATGACGATATTTTCAATCTCCTTGAAGGAACCTCCAAAACATATGCCCCAGGAAAGAAGAATAACCAAGCTTAGAGGAGCCCTGCCTCTAGCCAGGTAGAGGCTAGAGAAAACCATGGTTTTTAGACTGTGTAGATTCGTTAGCCTGACACATCTGAACCACAAGAATATAAAGCTTTAGTTGACACTGGTGCGCAGCGCACATTAATCCTATCAAGATATGTGGGGATAGAATCTGTTTCTATTGCTGATGTAACAGAAGGATCACAGAATTTTACTTTAGTAGAAGCTGAGGTGAGCCTGACTGGAAATGAGTAGAAGAAACACTCTATTATGACTAGCCCAGAGGCCCCATGCATTTTAAGCATAGACTTCCTCCGAAGTAGGTATTTCAAAGACCCAAAGGGACTCAAGTGGGCATTTAGAATAGCTGCTGTAGAGACAGAGAGCATCAAGCAATTAAACAGCTTACCTAGACTATCAGAAAACCCATCTGCAGTAAGACTCCTGAAAGTAGAAGAGCAACAAGTACCAATTGCCACCTCAACAATGCACCACGGGCAGTACCGAATTAATTGAGATGCCATGATCCCCATCCACAAAATGATCTGTGAGTTAGAAAGCCAAGGAGTGGTCAACAAAACCCACTCTCCCTTCAACAGCCACATCTGGCCTGTGTGTAAATCTGAAGGAGAATGGAGACTGACTGTAGACTATCATGCCTTGAATGAAAGTAACTCCACCGCTGAGCGCTGCTGTGCCAGACATGCTGGAACTCCAGTACAAGCTGGAGTCCAAAGCAGCAAAGTGGTACACCACTATTGACATTGCTAACGCATTTTTCCCCATTCCTCTAGCAACAGAATGCAGGCCTCTGTTTACCTTTACGTGGAGGGGAGTGCAGTATACCTGGAACTGACTGCCCCAGGGGTGGAAGCACAGTCCTACCATCTGCCATGGACTGATCCAGGCTGCACTAGAAAAGAATGAAGCTCCAGAATATCTGCAGTACATCAATAACATCATTGTGTGGGGGAAGACAGCAGCAGAAGTGTTTGAGAAAAGAGAGAAAATCATCCAGATTCTCCTGAAAGCCGGCTTTGCCATCAAAAGGGCAAAATCAAGGGACCTGCTCAAGAAATCCAGTTTCTGGGAGTGAAGTGGCAAAATAGACGGCATCAGATTCCCACCGATATCATAAACAAAATCACAGCGATGTCTCCACCAACCAGCAAGAAGGAAACACAAGCTTTCCTAAGTGCCATAAGTTTTTAGAGAATACATATTCCTGAGTACAGCCAGACTGTGAGCCCTCTCTACCTAGTCACCCGCAAGAACACTTTCCACTAGAGCCCTGAACAGCAACAAGCCTTTGCCCAGATCAAGCAGGAGATCGCTCATGCAGTAGCCCTTAGCCCAGTCAAGACAGGACCAGATGTGAAGAACGTGCTCTACTCTGCAGCCAGGAGCCATGGTTTGTCCTACAGCCTTTAGCAGAAAGTGCCTGGTGAGACTCGAGGCCGACCATTAGGATTTTAGAGTTGAAGCTACAGAGGGTCTAAAGCCAACTATACTCCAACAGAAAAGGAAATTTTAGCAGCCTATGAAAGAGTCCAAGCTGCCTCAGAGGTGATTAACACTAAAGTACAACTCCTCCTAACACCCCAACTACCAGTACTGGGATGGATGTTCAAAGCAAAGGTTCCCTCTACCCACCATGCCACCAGTGCTACATGGAGCAAATGGATTGCTCTTATCACACAGTGTGCCCGGATTAGAACACTGAATCACCCTGAGATTTTAGAGATAATTACAAACTAGCCAGAAAGTGAAAACTTTAGTCTCACTGATAAAGAGGAACAAGAAGTGACATGTGCTGAAGAAGTGCCACCATATAACTAACTACCAGCAGAAGAGACATGTTATGCTGTTTTCACTGATAGTTCTTGCCGTATTATAGGAATGAAACAAAAGTAGAAAGCAGCCGTATGGAGCCCCACACAGCAAGTTGCAGAAGCTACTGAAAGAGAGAGTGGATCAAGTCAACTCGCTGAACTCAAAGCTGTTCAACTAGCCCTAGACATTGCAGAAAGAGAGAAGTGGCCAAAGCTCTACCTCTACACTGATTCATAGAAGGTAACCAATGCTCTGTGGGGATGGCTGGAGAGGTGGAAAAAGACTAATTAGCAAGGTAGAGGAAAACCAATTTGAGCTGCTAATGAGTAGAAAGACATCGCTACCAGGGTAGGGAAACTACCTGTAAAAGTTCACCATGTAGATGCCCATGTCCCCAAGAGCAGAGCCAGTGAGGAGCACCAAAACAATCAGCAGGTAGATCAGGCTGCAAAGATAAAGGTGTCAAAGATAGACTTAGATTAGCAACACAAGGGGGAGTTGTTCCTAGCATGATAAGCCCGTGATGCCTCAAGCCATCAAGATAGAGATGCCACTTTTAAGTGAGCACGAGACCGAGGAGTAAATTTAACCATGGACAATATTTCTCAGGTTATCCATGACTGTGAGATGTGTGCTACCATCAAACAAGCCAAGCAAGTAAAGCCCCTATGGTATGGTGGGCAGTAGTCCAAGTACACATATAGAGAGGCCTAGCAGATTGACTACATCACACTGCCGCAGACACGCCAAAGCAAGCGCTACATACTCACAATAGTAGAAACCACCACAAGATAGTTAGAAACCTACCCTGTGCCTCATGCTACAGCCCGTAACACCATTCTGAACCTTAAAAAGCATGTCCTTTAGAGGCATAGTACCCCTGAGAAGATTGAGTCAGACAATAAGACTGATTTCAAGAACAGCCTTATCAACACCTGGGCTAAAGAACATAGCACTGAGTGGGTGTACCATATTCACTACCATACACCAGCTGCAGGCAAAGTAGAGAAGTACAATAGACTGTTAAAAACCACCTTAAAATTATTAACTAGAAGATCTTTCAAAAATTAAGAGCAGCATCTGGCAAAAGCCACCTGGTTAGTTAACGCCCGAAGCTCTACCAATTGAGTGGGCCCTGCCCAATCTGAGCCTTTGCATGTAGTAAATAGAAACAAAGTCCCAGTAGTACATGTCAGAGGTTTGTTAGAGAAGACAGTATAGATCAATTCTGCCATGAATACAGACAAACCCATTCGTAAAGTTGACTTTGCTCAAGGACCAGGTTGCACATAGTAGATAATGTAGAAAGATAGAAAAATACAATGTGTACCTCAGGGAGATTTAAATGTTAAGTGAGAACTTATGTGTAAATATCACTGTTTGCTGACTGTTACTACTATTATCTTTGTATAGCTATATATTAGATGTGTTTGTAGAGTTAGAATATATATATTAGTTTTAGTAGCAAGCTGATGATATGGGATAAGGGGTGAAATGTCCTAAGTCGATTATAAGATGCTTTTATCCCCAATTGTCTGTTCTGTTTATGCTAAATAATAAGTTTTGCACCTTTAAGACTTATACTGAGAGTAAAAGGGGGGAGAAGAAGCTCAGAGTTTGTTTTCAGAAACTGCACTCACTCCTCCACATTCCTGCTCCTGGACTGTGAGACAGACAGACAGCGAGACAGAGCTCTCCTTTGCTTTTTAGTTAGCTTTAGCTAGCCGAGGCAAAGAAGTTCCCTGGACTGTGGCTTTTCCTTTTCTTTGGACCTGCTCAAACCTGCTCTAGACTGAACACCCAGAAGAGCAGCAGCAGCTCCCACCTGTAGCCCAGCAGGTCAGGCCTGGGCCACGGCATTTCCAGTGCCAGAAGGCCTGATAAGAGACTGAGTGAGCTGAGCTACAGCCCAGGGAGGGGATTTTTCTGAGTTTGTCTCTCTTTTAGAGCGGCAACAAGTTTCATTGTTTAATATTGTTTAAGTTTTCTTGTTTAATAAACAGTTTTTTCCACTTTTTCTCCAAGGAAGTATTTTTTCCTGAACTGGTTGGGGGGAGGGGCCAATTGAATCTACATTCTAGAGGACCCCCTTTGGGGGTTCTCTCCCAAATTTGCCCTGAACCAGGACACTGGCACATCCCATGATTCTATCCTGCATAACAGACACTCGTACAAAGCATAGGCCTGCATGGGGCAATCCAGGTGGTTCCCACCCTGCAGATCCCCAAATGTCCACACTTCTCAGGGCCTAAACACAGGGCCCCCCCATAGCAGCCATGCCTGTTCAACATCACTAACTCCTCAAGTATCGTGTCTTACTCAAGGCCCCCTCTACACTGCCCTGCCCTCTGCACACCCCAGGTCATTGGAGACCCTTTGCATGGACACATCAGGCAAAGCCTCCTCTCCATTGGAGTGCTGCTGGTGTGTGGGGATTTGGGGTTTCAACAAAGAGTAGCCCAATCTCTTTGCTTTTTTCTCCCACTTCTGTGGAGAAATCTGGGGTCTTCTCTGAATCTTTCTAGGCAGCTTGGGGAATTGAATGCAATGGGACACGCTCAGAACTGCAGCAGAGGTCTTGGGAAAAGCTGGATGCATTGCTGCTCTCCTCTGCTGACAGGACACAAGGCTACATCTGCAAAACCCAGGACAGCCTTGAGCAACTGGATCACTTGATGTCCTGTATGGGCCAGCCTCACACTGCCATGCTCACAGCACAGCACGGATGTACAGAGTCTCTGTCAGACCTCTGTGCCCAAACTCCGTGCACACAAAGTACAAGGACCTCTTCCTGCCTACAGGGATGTCCCACTGCCTCGGGCAGGTGAACAAGGCTGTGTGCAGTCAAGAGGACATGGTTTTCTCCAGCTTTGTCCATTTGTGTCCTGGTGCTCTATTGCAGAGTGCTGCAATAAAGAGGCAGAAAGCGTATCCGTTCTTCTCTGGCATGGAGAAGGTCAGTGTGTAGCAGCACATCCTGTGGGGCACAGCCTTCTCCTCAGAGATCCTTCTGAGGTGCAGGCTCTCAAGGGGCAGTCCCATTGTGGAAGCAAAGGCAGCCTGTACTCTCCTTAAGATCCCCCTTTAGAGTCACAGGAGACCCGTTACAGGAGTATTCTCTGCCAGGCTCCAAGAGACACCCGTTTGGCAGGTCAGCAGCCATTCCCACTCCTGGATATCACGTCAGGCCTGACTCAGACAAGCAGTGATTCCACATTGCAGCTTGCAGGGCTGGGAGTCTGTGAGTGTGAGGGCGGCTAGGGAGGAGACAAACAGCAGGACACAGACACAAACATGCATTCCTAAGATCTCCTTCTCTTCCCATCAATTTCTGCCATTTTGTGCATCCCTGTGCACACGCTCAGGCTGCCACACAGCCCCATCCTGCTCCGTGATAGCTCTGAACTATGCCACCTACTGAAATCCCACCTACTCTTGCACAGCCATGTTCACATGCAGCAGGGAGCCGGAGCAGCAGAGTACCAGCACCTCATGACTGCCTGCAGGTGTCATTCCCCACCGTTCCTGGACAGCCAACAGCCTTGTGACATTTCAGACTCCCGCTCACTCCCCTGCCCAACCACAGAGAGACGTAGCTCTTCCTCTCCACCTCTCCTCTTTACACATCTCTGTGTCTGTGCTGTCACCAGGGGCAGGTGGCTGGAAGGAGGGGATTTTCTCTATGGATTTCCAGTGGTTCCTTGTGGCCATGCTGCTCCCTGTGGGTAAGTGGGCTTCCCTTCCTCTTGAGCAGCTGCACTGGAGCTGCTGCCGCATCCTCAGCTGTGCTCCCACTTCCTGGCAGTGCCCCTTTCCCAAGGCTTCCAGGGGGGAAGGTGGGCAATGAACCGGGTGAGCCTTTCCACTAGCTATTGGATCAGGAAAGTCTGGAAGACTGAAAATTTGGTGTTTCCTGCCCTTTTTAATATTTTGCTTAACAGTATCAAAGTCATTTCTTCTCCAAACATATTTGCTGTTGCATTTGAAGCTGGTTTGGTGGGGGTTTCTTCATAATATGTATCATTTTTCAGAGAAAGACGGCACTGTCCCATAGCTTTCTGATATCCTAGTGGCATTCTATTCATGCTTCAAGGATGTGTATTTTTCTCTTGTTCAATGCATTTCACTTTCCACCTTTCATCTCCTGTCTTTCCAGGCTGGGCGCTTCAGCAATCCCCAGATACTGTCGTCCGAGTGGGAGACACCGTGACTCTGGAATGTTCTGGATTGGGGAATGTTGTCAAGACCATGTACTGGTACAAGTTACCTGTGGAGAAGGATGCCAGTATGCAGTTGGTTGTATATTCAGTGGAAGGTGGCAAAGCAGATATTGAGAAAGAATTCAAAAATCGCTTCCAGAGTAATGGGACTAGGAACAACCATTTATCTGTGAAGATAGAGCATGCCCTGCTCAATGACACAGGCACATATTTCTGTGCTGAACAAGATCCACAGAGACTCAAAGGCAGGTGCAGCATAGCACAAACCTTTCCAGGTAAACAGGGATCTGCCACCAGCACACCCTGAGCCCTGTGTTTGACAGAACCTTGTTTTCTTACTTGCCCTCCAGCTGTTCAGGAAAAACATGGCATGACTGTCTATCTGTCCACCTGTCTGTCCATCTGTCTGTCTTTAGCATGGTCTCTAGCTGCTTTTCTGTTCTTTCCCATCTCTGAATCACCTTCTGACTCTGCTTTCTTCTTGTCCTCACTGTCTCACCTCATTTTTCTGCCATTCACAGACTGCTTCTCACTTTCCTCTTTTCATGTTTTTCTGTCTGTGTCCCTGACTTTCCTCTCTGTCTTCTCCTACCTGGTCCATTCCCATTTCTTCCTTCCTTCCTCATCCATCACTCCTTCCTTACAATCTGTTCCATCAATTCATGGTGTGGGAAGCAGGATGTGGAATAGTTCACACTGTGTTTTCCCTCTCCACCAGCTGGAAAGACAAGGCCCACAGGTGCTTGGCCCCAGTGGTCTCCAGGGAATCGGCACACAGCCCAAGTTACACCACTACCCTGTGACCTGCACACTCTGATGTTTGAGAATTGTCCCTGCCCACAGCAGAAGACTGCCCTGGTTAGCCATGGAATGTCCCTGGTGACCAGGACAAGGACCGGGAGGAAGAAGTCCGAGTGGAGTTTTCAGCAGGGATGGTTGGTGTTTTCAAGCATCTGGTCTGGCCCATCCACCACATCTCCTGCTGCTTGCTGAAAGTCACGAGGGCTGCCCTGACTTGCTTATTCCTCTTTCTCTCTGGTTTAAAACAGAGAGCAAAGGTCTGGGGGAATCCTCACCTAATTTTTCATCATCCATCAAGAACAGAAGCTGGAAATTCCTTCCTGGAGTGTGAAGCACAGCCTTGGTCAGGGGAGCTGCAGCACATGCCATAGCTGTGAGCACACGAGCTGCTGTCTGGTGCTCAAGTTCTTGTGGTTTAAGCCCAGTCAGCCACTACGTGTTACAGCCACTCACTCACTACACCCTTCCCCGGGTAGAACTTACAGGTTGAGATCCAAACAGAGCAATAATGGGAGTAAATAAAAAGGAAAAAAGAGAGAAATGAAACTTAAGATAATCCATGGGATGCACAATACTCCCCACTCACTGACCCTGTGCCTAGCTCATCCCTGAGCAGTGACAGGCAGCACCTGGTCAGCTCCCCTCAGTTTCCATACTGAGCATCATGTTGAATGGGAGGAAATATCCTTTTAGCCAGTCTGAGTCTGCTGTCCTGGAAATGCTCCCTTCCAGCTGCTTGTGCACCTGTTCTCTGGCAGAGCATGAGACACTGTAAAGTCTTGGGTTTGGAGTAAGCAGTGCTTAACTGCAACAAAAACTCTGTTATCACCATTATTCTCATAGTGAATTCAGAACACAGCACTGCCACAGTCTCCACCTGTTAATCCTGCCTCCTGCTTAGCACTTGCATACAGGTTTCTTCAGGACTTCCATGGAAACTTCTCCTTCAGTGAAACACTGAATTGGATGACACCCCACGAGCCTTGTCTTTCCCAGCATTTTGAGACAGAAGTTCCACCAGGGATCCTCACCTATTTTCACTTGTTTCTCCTTCCCTATTGTCAAGCACGTCTCTAGGAACAGGAAGGAGAAGGATGAAGGAAATATGCTCCCAGCAGACCTTGACAGGCCTTGGTAGAAGGTCTGTCACTCCTTCCCTGTGTCCCTTTCACCCCTTGCCACTGTCCCAGAAGTTATTTATCCCTGTGCTCTTTGGGTTCCCCAACAATCCCATGCAGACTTTGTGGAGCAGAGGACATGTGGATTTTCTTCAGAGCAGAAACACCTGCGGGCGCAGTGCAGAGGCTGCAGTGGCCTGGGTCTCGTCAGCCTGTGAGCAGAGCAGCACAGAGGAGCCCCTGGCAGAGCATGAGTGAATGAAATTGCACTGTACAGCTGCTTGCTAGATCCCAGTGCTCTCACTGCCTGAATCCCAGCGGCAGCCTCTACACCCCACTGGAGGACAAGCTCAGTCCTGCCAGGAAAGCCAAACTCCTTGTAGAGGCCAATTCTCAGGGCAGAAGGGGCAATGGCACTGATGCTCTCTGTCCCCTGAGCAATCCCTGAATTTGCCAAATGAAGTGTGTTCCTTTAACCCAACCTCCAGAAGCCCTTGTGCCACAGGCAGCACCAGTGTGACACACCCTGGACTCCCCAGCTAGGCCCCCGGTCTCAGGGAGAAGCCATTTCTGGAGGTACTTTGTGTATTTCCTGTCACCAAGGAGAGGTCACCCTGATCCCCACCCCCAGCACATTGTCATCCCCATGGCTGTCCCTGTGGGCTACATTTTATCCCTTCTCTCTTCCCATGCCAGGGCATTGACTGTCCCTCACCTTCCACTCCTACTCCTCTCACGGCAACGTCCATGAGAGCCCTCAAAAGTCTGAGTGCTTGGAATGCTGTTGCGTATTTCGGGGGCCTGCCTCCCTCTCATGGATGCTATTTGCAGTGCTCACAGTGCTGCATAGAGAAGAAGAGCCGTCACACAGCTGGGTGGGACATGGGGTGGCCACACAGGAACTGAACTGGCCATGTCTGGGGAAGACAGGGAGAGTGCATGGGAAAATTTAAGGGACCTGTATGGGGCCTTTATCACTCATTCCTCCATCTCCCAAGGACTTCAGAAGCAGGAGGGGAGCAGCCAGCATTCCTCTGCCTTGCACACAGTCAGCCTCCCCTGCAAGCTCAGCACCGCTCTGTCCTTCCAACCCCATACTTCCCACCACACCCACCCATGCCCAGCCTGCCCCTTCCACCTGCTGCATCTCTGCAGGTTTCTGCTTTCCTGCCATAGTTTGTGATGACACATTCCCCAGGGTTCCCAGGCAGCCAATGCCTTCTCTCATTTCTTGGCTGGCCCCACCCCGAGATGTCTCACACTCACTCACTGCTCCCACTCCACATATCTTTGGGCAGCCACAAGAGGCAGGTTGCTGAGAGGGTAGGGGCATTTCCCCCATGGTTCTCTGCTGGTTCTTTTTGGCCATGCTGGCCCCTCTGGGTAAGTGAACTCAACGCAGCCCTGAGCACCTCCACTGATCCTGCTGCTGCTCTCCCAGCTGTGTAGCCAGTTCCTGGCAGTGTTTTATTCTGCAGAGCTTTCTTCATTGTGGAAAAGCAGTCAATGTGTTGGGCAGGAATCCCTGAATCTTCTGCAATGGCTGTCTTTTTGCCATTCTTTCTGCAGCCCGTAGATGGTTCCTGGTTTTGGTCCAAACTGTCCAGGAATGCATCTTGCCTATTGAGGAGAGATTGGAAATTCACCTGCTGATCTGAAGAGCTGTCCCATGCCTTGAACTGCTCCCTTGGCCGCCCTAGTTCTACCCACCCTTTCCCTACCAACCCACAGTGCCTAGTTCAAATTTTTCTCATTTTTCCTTCTCCTTACTGCTCCTATTTTCCTTTCCAGTGTTAGCCCTGGAACAGTCTCCAGACATGGTGATAAAAGAAGGCCAGTCCGTGAATCTGGAATGTTCCAAGAAGAAATCTTCCAACAGAGCTATGTACTGGTTCATACGGCCTTCAGAGGAGAATTCCAGTCTGACCCAGTTAGTTTATGCATTCGAAGGTGTTAACGCAGTGGTGGAGAAGGGTTTTGAGAGCCATTTCAAGAGCAGCAAGATAAAAGGAGACAGAATCACCCTCTCAATAGAACATACCTTTCTCAATGACTCTGGCACATACTACTGTGCTGAGAGTGAACACAGTGGTGAGACTGCTGAGGGAGCTGAGCACAAACTTCTTCCTGCATATACAGGACCTGCTTTCCACCCTGTGAGTGCTGCACAAGGCTTCTCACTCATTAGCTCCTCTGCTTCCTAGCCTTGCCTTCCTCCTCTTCTCAGATGCTGACAATTTATTTGTCCATCTTTTTCCCCTTTCCATTCCAGGCCTCCCTCTACATTTAAGTCTTACTTCCACTACACTTGCTTCTCTCAGCCCTTCTCCTCCTCTCTGTCTCCCTTCCAATCCCTACCTTCTTTTTTCTGTCTTCATTCTGCACTCCTTTGACTTCATCTTACTTAACTCCAGTCAACCCTGCTCATAATTCTCACTGTCAAACTCATCAAGTGCTTGTGTGGGAAGTTCTTGGTGCACCTGTAGATAAAGGCAAGGCCTGGCAGGTGTGGAAGTAGCCAGTACCATGTGGGAGCTGCCCACACGCTCCTCTGTTACAACGACTTGTCTGTGGTTGTTCTGTGGCCAAGGAATATGAACAGCAGAGCACAAGCCTGTGCTTACTCAGGTAAAGTGTTATGTGAATCCCTAACTCCTCCATGTAGAGTGGTGTCTGGGGCAGGATCGACCTGCCTTCCAGCCCTTGATCCACATACAGTTTATCTTCAGCAAACATACTACAAAAATTACAAGTTATGTTAGCAAGCTGTGCAGCTAATAGACATTTCCAACAGGTTACAGTGTTCTGTTCATCAGTGACTCAGAGGAAGTGGTAGAGAGTTTCCTAATCAAGTTCTCTGATAACGCCAAGTTATGAGGTGTTTCCGATACTTGAGTGGGCTGTGCAGCCCTTCAGATGGGCCTTGAAAGGCTGGAGGGATGTGCCGAGAGGAACCTTCAGAACTTCAGCAAAGGCAAATGCAGGTTCCTATGTGTGTGGAAAAATATTTCCATGCACCAGGACAGGCTGGGGCCTGACCTGCTGATGAGCAGCTCTTCAGAGAAGGACCTGGGGGTCCTGGTGGACAAGAAGCTGTCCATGAGCCAGCAATGTATCATGGTCTCCAAGAAGCCAGTGGTGTCCTGGGATGCATTAGGAAGAGCATTGTCAGCAGGGCGAGGGAGGTGAGGCTGCACTCAGCCCTGGTGAGGCAAATCTGCTGGGTTGTATCCATTTCTGGGCTCCTTGGTACAAAAGAGAGATGGAGCTCCTGGAGAATGTTCAAGAGGGGAGATGAATGATGATTAGTAGAGTGGAGCACCTACTAGTAGATGATTTGTAGAGCGGAGTGTGCACAAAGGCTGAGGGTGCTGGGCCTGTTCTGCCTTGAGAAGGAACAACTAAGTGGCCACCTCGTCAATGTCTACAAGTATCTGAAGGGAGGGTCCCAAGAGGTGGAGCCAAGTTCTTCACTGTCATACCAAGCACTAGGTCAAGAGGCAATGGGCAGGAAATGATGCACAGAAGTTCCACCTGAATCTAAGGTCAGAGCTTTGCAATGTGAGTGATGGTGCACTGGAGCAGATTGCTCAAAGAAGTTGTGGAGTCTATTAGGAGATATCCCAGAACCATTTTGTGCCATGTGCTCTGGGATGACTCTGCTTGAGCAGAGAGTTTGGAGCAGTGACCCCCTGAGGTCCCTTCTCAGCTGGCCCATCCCATGATTCTGTCCGGCATAACACACACCCCTGCACAGCACAGGCCTGCATGGGGCAATCCAGGTGGTTCCCACCCTGCAGATCCCCATGCTAATCTCCAAGCTTCTCAGGACCTCAACACAGGCCCCCCCCCCATAGCAGCCATGCCTGTTCAACATCACTAACTCCTCAAGGATTATGTTTTCTGCAAGACTCCCTCTACACTGCCCTGCCCTCTGTACACCCCAAGCCATTGGAGACCTATTGCATGGAGACATCAGGCATGGCCTCCTCTCTGCTGGAGTGCTGCTGGTGGTGTGAGGATTTGGGGTTTTTACAAAGAGTAGCCCAACCTCTTTGCTTTTTTCTCCCACATCTGTGGAGAAATCTGGGGTCTTTCCTGAATCTTTCTAGGCAGCTTGGGGAAATGAATGCAATGGGACATGCTCAGAATTGCAGCAGAGGTCTTGGGAAAAGCTGGAGGCAATGCTGCTCTCCTCTGCTGACAGGACACAGGGGTACATCTGCAAAACCCAGGACAGCCTTGAGCAACTGGATCACTTGATGCCCTGTATGGGCCAGCCTCACACTGCCATGCTCACAGCACGGCATGGATGTACAGAGTCTCCGTCAGACCTCTGTGCCCAAACTCAGTGCGCAGAAAGTACGAGTGTCTCTTCCTGCCTACAGGGATGTCCCACTGCCTTGGGCAGGTGAACAAGGCTGTGTGCAGTCAAGAGGACATGGTTTTCTCCAGCTTTGTCCATTTGTGTCCTGGTGCTCTATTGCAGAGTGCTGCAATAAAGAGGCAGAGAGCGTATCCGTTCTTCTCTGGCATGGAGAAGGTCAGTGTGTAGCAGCACATCCTGTGGGGCACAGCCTTCTCCTCAGAGATCCTTCTGAGGTGCAGGCTCTCAAGGGGCAGTCCCATTGTGGAAGCAAAGGCAGCCTGTTCTCTCCTTAAGATCCCCCTTTAGAGTCACAGGAGACCCGTTACAGGAGTATTCTCTGCCAGGCTCCAAGAGACACCCGTTTGGCAGGTCAGCAGCCATTCCCACTCCTGGATATCACGTCAGGCCTGACTCAGACAAGCAGTGATTCCACATTGCAGCTTGCAGGGCTGGGAGTCTGTGAGTGTGAGGGCGGCTAGGGAGGAGAAGACAAACAGCAGGACACAGACACAAACATGCATTCCTAAGATCTCCTTCTCTTCCCATCAATTTCTGCCATTTTGTGCATCCCTGTGCACACGCTCAGGCTGCCACACAGCCCCATCCTGCTCCGTGATAGCTCTGAACTATGCCACCTACTGAAGTCCCACCTACTCTTGCACAGCCACGTTCACACGCAGCAGGGAGCCGGAGCAGCAGAGTACCAGCACCTCATGACTGCCTGCAGGTGTCATTCCCCACCGTTCCTGGACAGCCAACAGCCTTGTGACATTTCAGACTCCCGCTCACTCCCCTGCCCAACCACAGAGAGACGTAGCTCTTCCTCTCCACCTCTCCTCTTTACACATCTCTGTGTCTGTGCTGTCACCAGGGGCAGGTGGCTGGAAGGAGGGGATTTTCTCTATGGATTTCCAGTGGTTCCTTGTGGCCATGCTGCTCCCTGTGGGTAAGTGGGCTTCCCTTCCTCTTGAGCAGCTGCACTGGAGCTGCTGCCGCATCCTCAGCTGTGCTCCCACTTCCTGGCAGTGCCCCTTTCCTAAGGCTTCCAGTGGGGAAGGTGGGCAATGAACCAGGTGAGCCATTCCACCACCTATTGGATCAGGAAAATTTGAAAAGCTGCAAATCTGTTTTTTCCTGCCCCTTATTAATACTTCACTTGAGAGTTCTAAAGTCATTATTTCTCACAACAGATTTTCTCTTGCATTTGAAGCTGGTTTATTGGGGATTTTTGATCCTGTGTGTCTTTTTCAGAGAATATCCTGCGTGTCTTTTTCAGAGGGCACTGTCCCGTAGCCTTCTGATATCCTAGTGGCATTCCATCCCATGGCATACTTCAAGGATGTGCATTTTTGTCCTCTTCAATGCATGTCACTTCCCATGTTTCATCTCCTGTCTTTCCAGGCTGGGCCCTTCAGCAATCCCCAGATACAGTCGTCCGGGTGGGAGACACCGTGACTCTGGAATGTTCTGCATCAGGAAAAGATTTCATATACATGTACTGGTACAAGTTACCTGTGGAGAAGGATGCCAGTATGCAGTTGGTTGTATATTCAGTGGAAGGTGGCAAAGCAGATATTGAGAAAGAATTCAAAAATCGCTTCCAGAGTAATGGGACTAGGAACAACCATTTATCTGTGAAGATAGAGCATGCCCTGCTCAATGACACAGGCACATATTTCTGTGCTGAACAAGATCCACAGAGACTCAAAGGCTGGTGCAGCATAGCACAAACCTTTCCAGGCAAACTGGGATCTGCCACCAGCACACCCTGAGCCCTGTGCTTGACAGAACCTTGTTTTCTTACTTGCCCTCCAGCTGTTCAGGAAAAACACGGCATGACTGTCTATCTGTCCACCTGTCTGTCCATCTGTCTGTCTTTAGCATGGTCTCTAGCTGCTTTTCTGTTCTTTCCCATCTCTGAATCACCTTCTGACTCTGCTTTCTTCTTGTCCTCACTGTCTCACCTCATTTTTCTGCCATTCACAGACTGCTTCTCACTTTCCTCTTTTCATGTTTTTCTGTCTGTGTCCCTGACTTTCCTCTCTGTCTTCTCCTACCTGGTCCATTCCCATTTCTTCCTTCCTTCCTCATCCATCACTCCTTCCTTACAATCTGTTCCATCAATTCATGGTGTGGGAAGCAGGATGTGGAATAGTTCACGCTGTGTTTTCCCTCTCCACCAGCTGGAAAGACAAGGCCCACAGGTGCTTGGCCCCAGTGGTCTCCAGGGAATCAGCACACAGCCCAAGTTACACCACTACCCTGTGACCTGCACACTCTGATGTTTGAGAATTGTCCCTGCCCACAGCAGGAGACTGCCCCGGTTAGCTATGGAATGTCCCTGGTGACCAGGACAAGGACTGGGAGGAAGAAGTCCGAGTGGAGTTTTCAGCAGGGATGGTTGGTGTTTTCAAGCATCTGGTCTGGCCCATCCACCACATCTCCTGCTGCTTGCTGAAAGTCACGAGGGCTGCCCTGACTTGCTTATTCCTCTTTCTCTCCAGTTTAAAACAGAGAGCAAAGGTCTGGGGTAATCCTCACCTAATTTTTCATCACCCATCAAGAACAGAAGCTGGAAATACCTTCCTGGAGTGTGAAGCACAGCCTTGGTCAGGGGAGCTGCAGCACATGCCATAGCTGTGGGGACACGAGCTGCTGTCTGGTGCTCAAGCTCTTGTGGTTTAAGCCCAGTCAGCCACTACGTGTTACAGCCACTCACTCACTACACCCTTCCCCTGGTAGAACTTACAGGTTGAGATCCAAACAGAGCAATAACAGGAGTAAATAAAAAGGAAAAGAGAGAGAAACGAAACTTAAGATAATCCATGGGATGTACAGTACTCCCTGCCCACTGACCCTGTGCCTAGCTCATCCCTGAGCAGCGGCAGGCAGCACCTGGCCAGCTCCCCTCAGTTTCCATACTGAGTATCATGTTGAATGGGAGGAAATATCCTTTTAGCCAGTCTGAGTCTGCTGTCCTGGAAATGCTCCCTTCCAGCTGTTTGTGCACCTGTTCTCTGGCAGAGCATGAGACACTGTAAAGTCTTGGGTTTGGAGTAAGCAGTGCTTAACTGCAACAAAAACTCTGTTATCACCATTATTCTCATAGTGAATTCAGAACACAGCACTGCCACAGTCTCCACCTGTTAATCCTGCCTCCTGCTTAGCACTTGCATACAGGTTTCCTCAGGACTTCCATGGAAACTTCTCCTTCAGTGAAACACTGAATTGGGTGACACCCCACGAGCCTTCTCCTTCCCAGCATTATGAGACAGAAGTTCCACCAGGGATCCTCACCTATTTTCACTTGTTTCTCCTTCCCTATTGTCAAGCACGTCTCTAGGAACAGGAAGGAGAAGGATGAAGGAAATATGCTCCCAGCAGACCTTGACAGGCCTTGGTAGAAGGTCTGTCACTCCTTCCCTGTGTCCCTTTCACCCCTTGCCACTGTCCCAGAAGTTATTTATCCCTGTGCTCTTTGGGTTCCCCAACAATCCCATGCAGACTTTGTGG
The DNA here is from genome assembly GCF_024509145.1 of Vidua macroura. Classification (NCBI taxonomy): domain Eukaryota; kingdom Metazoa; phylum Chordata; class Aves; order Passeriformes; family Viduidae; genus Vidua; species Vidua macroura. Next base: position 74,427,420 of record NC_071572.1, on the reverse strand, counting down.
AGCAGAGGACATGTGGATTTTCTTCAGAGCAGAAACACCTGCGGGCGCAGTGCAGAGGCTGCAGTGGCCTGGGTCTCGTCAGCCTGTGAGCAGAGCAGCACAGAGGAGCCCCTGGCAGAGCATGAGTGAATGAAATTGCACTGTACAGCTGCTTGCTAGACCCCAGTGCTCTCACTGCCTGAATCCCAGTAGCAGCCTCCACACCCCACTGGAGGACAAGCTCAGTCCTGCCAGGAAAGCCAAACTCCTTGTAGAGGCCAATTCTCAGGGCAGAGGGGGCAATGGCACAGATGCTCTCTGTCAGTCCCCAGGGTTCCTAGGCAGCCAATGCCTTCTCTCATTTCTTGGCTGGCCCCACCCCGAGATGTCTCACACTCACTCACTGCTCCCACTCCACATATCTTTGGGCAGCCACAAGAGGCAGGTTGCTGAGAGGGTAGGGGCATTTCCCCCATGGTTCTCTGCTGGTTCTTTTTGGCCATGCTGGCCCCTCTGGGTAAGTGAACTCAACGCAGCCCTGAGCACCTCTACTGATCCTGCCGCTGCTCTCCCAGATGTGTAGCCAGTTTCTGGCATTGCTTCCTTCTGCAGAGCTTTCTTCATTGAGGCTAAGCAGTGAATGTGTTGGGCAGGAATCCCTGAATCTTCTGCAATGGCTGTCTTTTGCCATTCTTTCTGCAGCCCGTAGATGGTTCCTGGTTTTGGATTCAAACTGCCTACGAATGCATCTTGCCTATTGAGGAGAGATTGGAAATTCACCTGCTGATCTGAAGAGCTGTCCCATGCCTTGAACTGCTCCCTTGGCCGCCCTAGTTCTACCCACCCTTTCCCTACCAACCCACAGTGCCTAGTTCAAATTTTTCCCATTTTTTCCTTCTCCTCACTGCTCCTACTTTTCCTTTCCAGTGTTAGCCCTGGAACAGTCTCCAGACATGGTGATAAAAGAAGGCCAGTCCGTGAATCTGGAATGTTCCAAGAAGAAATCTTCCAGCTCAGTTATGTACTGGTTCATACTGCCTTCAGAGAAGAATTCCAGTCTGACCCAATTGGTTTACGCATTCGAAGGTGGCAATGCAGTGGTGGAGAAGGGTTTTGAGAGCCATTTCAAGAGCAGCAAGATAAAAGGAGACAGAATCACCCTCTCAATAGAACATGCCTTTCTCAATGACTCTGGCACATACTACTGTGCTGAGAGTGAACACAGTGGTGAGACTGCTCAGGGAGCTGAGCACAAACTTTTTCCTGCGCATACAGGACCTGCTTTCCACCCTGTGGGTGCTGTATGTGGCAGGGTGATCACTTCTCACTCATTAGTTCCTCTGCTTCCTAGCCTTGCCTTCCTCCTCTTCTCAGATGCTGACAGTTTATTTGTCCATCTTTGTCTCCTTTCCACTCCAGGCCTCCCTCTACATTTAAGTCTTATTTGCACTACACTTGCTTCTCTCAGCCCTTCTCCTCCTCTCTGTCTCCCTTCCAATCCCTACCTTCTTTTTTCTGTCTTCATTCTGCACTCCTCTGACTTCATCTTACTTAACTCCAGTCAACCCTGCTCATAATTCTCACTGTCAAACTCATCAAGTGCTTGTGTGGGAAGTTCTTGGTGCACCTGTAGATAAAGGCAAGGCCTGGCAGGTGTGGAAGTAGCCAGTACCATGTGGGAGCTGCCCACACGCTCCTCTGTTACAACGACTTGTCTGTGGTTGTTCTGTGGCCAAGGAATATGAACAGCAGAGCACAAGCCTGTGCTTACTCAGGTAAAGTGTTATGTGAATCCCTAACTCCTCCATGTAGAGTGGTGTCTGGGGCAGGATCGACCTGCCTTCCAGCCCTTGATCCACATACAGTTTATCTTCAGCAAACATACTACAAAAATTACAAGTTATGTTAGCAAGCTGTGCAGCTAATAGACATTTCCCTCAGGTTAGAGTGTTCTCTTCATCAGTGACTCAGGTGAAGTGGTAGTGAGTCGACTCAGGAACTTCAGTGATAACAGCAAGTTAGGAGGAATTGATGAGGGCCCAGAGGGCTGTGCAGCCCTTCAGATGGGCCATGACAGGTTGGAGGGATGTGCCGAGAGGAACCTTCAGAAATTCCTTGTGTAGAAAAATATCCCCGTGTCCCAGCACAGGCTGGGGGCTGACCTGCTGATGAGCAGCTCCTCAGAGAAGGACCTGGGGGTCCTGGTGGACAAGAAGCTGTCCATGAGCCAGCAATGTATCATGGTCTCCAAGAAGCCAGTGGTGTCCTGGGATGCATTAGGAAGAGCACTGTCAGCAGGGCGAGGGAGGTGAGGCTGCACTCAGCCCTGGTGAGGCAAATCTGCTGGGTTGTGTCCATTTCTGGGCTCCTTGGTACAAAAGAGAGATGGAGCTCCTGGAGAATGTTCAAGAGGGGAGATGAATGATGATTAGTAGAGTGGAGCACCTACTAGTAGATGATTTGTAGAGCGGAGTGTGCACAAAGGCTGAGGGTGCTGGGCCTGTTCTGCCTTGAGAAGGAACAACTAAGTGGCCACCTCGTCAATGTCTACAAGTATCTGAAGGGAGGGTCCCAAGAGGTGGAGCCAGGTTCTTCACTGTCATACCAAGCACTAGGTCAAGAGGCAATGGGCAGAAAATGATGCACATGAGGTTCCACCTGAATTTAAGGTCAGAGCTTTGCAATGTGAGTGACGGTGCACTGGAGCAGATTGCCCAAAGAAGTTGTAGAGTCTATTGGGAGGTATCCTGGAACCATCTGGATACAATTCTGTGCCATGTGCTCTGGGATGACTCTGCTTGAGCAGAGAGGTTGGAGCAGTGACCCCCTGAGGTCCCTTCTCAGCTGACCCATCCCATGATTCTGTCCGGCATAACACACACCCGTGCACAGCACAGGCCTGCATGGGGCAATCCAGGTGGTTCCCACCTTGAAGATTCCCATGCTAATGTCCAAGCTTCTCAGGACCTAAACACAGGGCCTTTACTATTTGAGAACAATTAGTGAGAGAATGATCCTCCAAAACACAATATCACACCCAATTACCAATTACCGTACTTACAGAAACTTGTGTTTATTGTAATCACTCAGATATTTACGGTAGACTTTCCATGCTCAATTCACAGCAATTACCAAAAAAATATTAATTCATTTGTAGAGATAGGGCTTAGCAAAGCTTTCAATCATGCCTTAAACTTGTCCATATAATATTAGACAACTTACTGTACTAACCCTCAGTGCTAAAACAGTCATTAAGAAAAAACATAGAAGAAAAAGATTTGCCCATCAATATGATGAAAATTTTAACAGTAATTTTAGGCCCTAGAAAGCTGCAAAAAAAGTTTCAGCAAGTTTGTTACTACCCCAACCTACTTCTACCATAACATTAAAACAGTAAGATCGAGTAAGATGTTAACTAAGTAAACAAACCAATACCACATCCATTACAATCAGTGATACACTCACAGACATCAACAGTGCTAAACATGCTAACCTTCAAAATTGAACAGCAATTGAGTCTCTTTTACTAACACATAAACATAGTTGTGAGGAATTTGAAAAATTATGTTGTATAAATTTGCCTTATCATTCTGAATCCATCCACAAAAGAATACAAAAGCTTAAAAATTTAACAGATAAAATCAAAGAAAACAGTGAATCATAGTTAGACAATTTATTGAAAAGATAGAGCTTTACACCTTAGTTAAGAAAACTTCATGAAATAGGTTTATTGTGTTGAGTATTTTAATAGTGATATTAGTAGTACTACCTTTTATACTTCAATGTGAGCAACAAATGATAGACAAAACTATCAAAGAGGTTTTTATCATACAAGAGAGAAATACAAGAAATAAAATCACACACAATTCTCAAGATCTTACAGAGATAATAGATGAAAGTATAAACATAAATGAAAGCTTTAAATTAAGACCTTAGAACAAAGGCGATTTATTAGAACAATAAATTGTAACTACTACAAGATTTGACTTTTATCTTTGAAACATACCACAACTTTTACAACATTAAAATTACTGTAGTGTAAAATAACATCACTTAAAACAAACAAGAAATGTAATTGAGACAAAGGAAAAAAAAATAAAAGGGACTATAGTAGAGCTATGTAACACCAGGTAGTTAATAAGCGACAAAGTTAAGAGAGTTTCATTTTACTTATACTGAGAGGGGAAAATGCAGCAAATAGTAAATGTAAGAAGATTTTCAGAAAACTGGAAAAGCAGGCCTCAGAAACAGAAAGAGCAGAGAAACTCAGAAGTAGCTGCAGCTACAAAATCTGAAAGTTAAAAAAGTTACAGAAGTATAGCAAGCAAGGACATTAAATAATAGCTTGAGTCTTAGGCTTGGCTAAGATAAACCTTAAGACTGCAGGAAAATATACTTAGGAAGATAGTAGAAGGTTTTAAGTTTAATAATGGAGTATTGTGTATTGTTAATAGAAAGAAGACAAGCAAGCATTGTTTGAAGGAGGTGTACGTGTACTTTTCAAAATTGGACAAAACAACTATCTGTAAGCTTTAGCAATATGCTATTAGCTAAAAAGTTTATAAGATGCTCTGTAACAAAGAAATCTATGGTCACTGCTGGATGTACATGAAATTTTCCATCCTCCTACTGTGTCAACCAGGTAATGAGACAAGTTATTAACATACACCAGCAGTCCCATCCCATTTGTGCAAAAAAAACCACCACCAAAACAGTTCCCACCTTGCAGATTCCCATGCTAACATCGAAGCTCTTCAGGACCTAAACAAAGTGCCCCCTCCATAGCAGCCATGCCTGTTCAACATCATTATCTCCTTAAAAACTGTGTCTTCTGCAAGGCTCCCTCTACACTGCCCTGCCCTCTGCACATTCCAGACCATTGGAGACCCTTTGCATGGATACATCAGGCACAGCCTCCTCTCCAATGGAGTGCTGCTGGTGGAGTGAGGATTTGGAGTTTCTACAAAGAGTAGCCCAATCTCTTTGCTTTTTTCTCCCACTTCTGTGGAGGAATCTGGGGTCTTCTCTGAATCTTTCTAGGCAGCTTGGGGAAATGAATGCAATGGGACACGCTCAGAATTGCAGCAGAGGTCTTGGGAAAAGCTGGAGGCATTGCTACTCTCCTCTGCTGACAGAACACAGAGGAACATCTTCGCTGCAAAGCCCAGGACAGCCTTGAGCAGCCGGATCACTTGATGTCCTGTATGGGCCAGCCTCACACTGCCATGCTCACAGCACAGCATGGATGTACAGAGTCTCTGTCAAACCTCTGTGCCCAAACTCCGTGCACACAAAGTACAAGGACCTCTTCCTGCCTACAGGGATGTCCCACTGCCTTGGGCAGGTGAACAAGGCTGTGTGCAGTGAAGAGGACATGGTTTTCTCCAGCTTTGTCCATTTGTGTCCGGGTGCGCTTTTGCAGAGTGCTGCAATAAAGAGGCAGAGAGCGTATCCGTTCTTCTCTGGCATGGAGAAGGTCAGTGTGTAGCAGCACATCCTGTGGGGCACAGCCTTCTCCTCAGAGATCCTTCTGAGGTGCAGGCTCTCAAGGGGCAGTCCCATTGTGGAAGCAAAGGCAGCCTGTACTCTCCTTAAGATCCCCCTTTAGAGTCACAGGAGACCAGTTACAGGAGTATTCTCTGCCAGGCTCCAAGAGACACCCGTTTGGCAGGTCAGCAGCCATTCCCACTCCTGGATATCATGTCAGACCTGACTCGGACAAGCAGTGATTCCACATTGCAGCTTGCAGGGCTGGGAGTCTGTGAGTGTGAGGGTGGCTAGGGAGGAGAAGACAAATAGCGGGACACAGACACAAACATGCATTCCTGAGATCTTCTTCTCTTCCCATCAATTTCTGCCATTTTGTGCATCCCTGTGCACACGCTCAGGCTGCCACACAGCTCCATCCTGCTCCGTGATAGCTCTGAACTATGCCACCTACTGAAATCCCACCTACTCTTGCACAGCCACGTTCACACGCAGCAGGGAGCCAGAGCAGCAGAGTACCAGCACCTCATGACTGCCTGCAGGTGTCATTCCCCACCGTTCCTGGACAGCCAACAGCCTTGTGACATTTCAGACTCCTGCTCACTCCCCTGCCCAACCACAGAGAGACGTAGCTCTTCCTCTCCACCTCTCCTCTTTACACATCTCTGTGTCCGTGCTGTCACCAGGGGCAGGTTGCTGGAAGGAGGGGATTTTCTCTATGGATTTCCAGTGGTTCCTTGTGGCCATGCTGCTCCCTGTGGGTAAGTGGGCTTCCCTTCCTCTTGAGCAGCTGCACTGGAGCTGCTGCCGCATCCTCAGCTGTGCTCCCACTTCCTGGCAGTGCCCCTTTCCCAAGGCTTCCAGGGGGGAAGGTGGGCAATGAACCAGGTGAGCCATTCCACCACCTATTTGATCAGGAAAATTTGAAAAGCTGCAAATCTGTTTTTTCCTGCCCCTTATTAATACTTCACTTGAGAGTTCTAAAGTCATTATTTCTCACAACAGATTTTCTCTTGCATTTGAAGCTGGTTTATTGGGGATTTTTGATCCTGTGTGTCTTTTTCAGAGAATATCCTGCGTGTCTTTTTCAGAGGGCACTGTCCCATAGCTTTCTGATATCCTAGTGGCATTCCATCCCATGGCATACTTCAAGGATGTGCATTTTTGTCCTCTTCAATGCATGTCACTTCCCATGTTTCATCTCCTGTCTTTCCAGGCTGGGCCCTTCAGCAATCCCCAGATACAGTCGTCCGGGTGGGAGACACCGTGACTCTGGAATGTTCTGCATCAGGGAAAACTTTCGTAAACATGTACTGGTACAAGTTACCTGTGGAGAAGGATGCCAGTATGCAGTTGGTTGTATATTCAGTGGAAGGTGGCAAAGCAGATATTGAGAAAGAATTCAAAAATCGCTTCCAGAGTAATGGGACTAGGAACAACCATTTATCTGTGAAGATAGAGCATGCCCTGCTCAATGACACAGGCACATATTTCTGTGCTGAACAAGATCCACAGAGACTCGAAGGCTGGTGCAGCATAGCACAAACCTTTCCAGGCAAACATGGATCCGTTTGCCACCAGCACACACTGAGCCCTGTGTTTGACAGAGCCCCGTTTTCTTAATTGCCCTCCAGCTCTTCAGGAAATACAGTGTATGTCTGTCTGTCCATCTGTCTGTCTTCAACATGGTCTCTAGCTGCTTTTCTTTTCTTTCCCATCTCTGAATCACCTTCTGACTCTGGTTTCTTGTTGTCCTCACTGTGTCACCTCATTTCTCTGCCATTCAGAGACTGTTTTTCACTTTCCTCCTTCCATGTCTTTCTTTCTGCCCTCCTGCCCTTTCCGTTCTGTCCTGTTACACATATTCATTTCCTTTTATTCCCTATTCCATTCCCCATCCATCTCTCCTTTCTTTCTTTCTGCTGTGTCAACTCATGACTTGGGAAGCAGGCTGTGGAATAATTCACACATCCCTTTTCCTCTTTGCAAGCTGGAAAGACAAGGCCCACTGGTCCTTGGTGCCACTGGTCTGAAATGGAAATGGACACACAGCTGTGCACCTGGGACCCCAGGTCACCACCCCTATTCTGTGTCCTGAACACTCATATTTATGATGTAACCCAATCTTGACAGTATCCAGGGACTGTAGGCAATGAGCCCCAGGCAGCAGCAGATACTCTTGGCTACCATCACTCCCTGAGCCTTTCTTCCTGCCCTCCTGCTACTTTAATTTCCTGTCTGCCTTTTAGTGTTCTTCCTTTTTTAGATTTTTGCCTCTTTATCTTATTTCCTTCTCTCCTGATTTCTTCTTTGCCTTCCTCCCGTTCTGGCTTGTGCTGCCACTTCCCTCCCAGTTCTAAGACCTTTCTTCCTGCAGCTTTTCTGCCTTCCCTCCTCACTTCCCACCCTCCTCTCTCCTGACCTTCTTTTCTTCTTGGGATTTGGGACACTACAGCCTCGTTCTGGGACTCTGCAAGCACAAAACATCCCAATCAGCCTCCTGGCAAGGACTAACACTTCAACATGGCAGATCCAAAGCCTCTACTGCAATGCCCTGCCTGTTACTGACCTCCTGGCCCTCACCACCCACATCTCTCTTCTGTTCCTCAGGCAGTGATAAAGCAGGCTCAAAGAAAGGATGACATTCTGCAGCTGCTAGTGTTCCCAGAGGAAGGGGGACAGGCAATGTTTGAGGATGAATTTCAGAATCACTTAAAGAATGGTTGAAATGTGAGCTATTACTTTTCCTGTTCAAAAAGAACAGAAATTATGTTCTGCTTCAGAAACAAGAGCATGTAACTAACTGAAAGACTCTTGATGATGAGTCTGCAAAATGTTCCGAGACCCTGCCAATTGAGAGGCACGACAAATAATAAATATTTTCCCTTGAGTGATGTTCACTGCCATAGTGCTCCGTATAACAGCCTATGGAAGTTCCCATAGAAAGTGCACAAAGTAGGGGTGCCTGAAAGTCTTTATTAATTTCTCATAATTTTTGCTTGTCCAGACACAAAAGAATAGAAATGATGATGAGAAAATACATGTCCCACCAAACAAGCATCTCAGTTGGAGGCAATGGTGGACTGGATCCAGGAGACGTAGTTGCAAACCTTGGTGTAAACTCCGGGATAGCCCTGCTGGGCACATCCAATACCCCAGGAGACAATGCCCTGGAGCTCTCCATTGCAGACCACAGGACCGCCGGAATCTCCCTGTGCACACAAAGGGTATGGATATTCAGCAAATGGCATCAGCCTAAGCAATGAGCCAGAGATCCCTGAGGTCACTGACTCTGGAGGAAGCCCCTCCCGGCGTACTCTGTACAAAAGTTCTACAAAAGCTGTTCCTCATTCACACTCTGCACCTGATGCTACCATGTCTGACTTGAGCTCCAAGGGCACCACAGCTAAGGACAAGTCAGCTGCCTGTTTTTGCTGGATGCAGTACTTAGCAAACTTTCCGGATACGTGTGCCTGAAGCCTCTGCTGTCATTCAAAAACTCCAAGTTACCAGTGCAGTGAGTATAGCTGACTCTGTAATGTGAAGACCTCTTCAGCTGGGAAAAGGCAGGAGAGAAATGACTGGGAAAGGAGAGGCAGATGATTTACCTGGCAGGAGTCTTTTCCTCCCTCCAGGAATCCTACACACATCATGTTCTTGGTAATTTGCCCAGGGTAGGCATCAGAGCAGTCGGCAGCAGAGAGGACCGGAGCCTTCAGGCACTGCAATTCGTCCGGGTAGTTGACTACAAAGAAATAGGGAAAGATGGTTGATGGCATTGCTGAGTCCTTTTCAGAGCTCAGAGAAGATCTTAGCAGAAAAGCAAATGATGGGCACCCTGTTCTAGCAGCCATCCTGCTTCCTGTCAACAGTAAGTACAGCATGGGACCCTTCTGTGGAGATTCGGAAGAAATTCTACCCATGGGCCCACCATTCTACACTGCAGCCACCTAAACTTTTCTGTACCTGGAAGTTCATCAGTTGGCAAGAGAGGGCCCTCTCTTGTGATACATACACTGGAAGAAACCTGAGCCTCAGGAAAACCATCCTCTCCCCTGGTGCAGGTTTAGATGTCATCAGTGGAATAGACACCACTCACCAGGCACATCTCTGACCATTGGTGTGAGAGAATGGATGTCTCTAGTAGAAATTCTAGATCCACAGTCCCAGACTTCACCCTTATTCTCAGAGAATTGACAACTCTGTTGACATTAGCTGAATCCACTGTGCAGTCCCTACATGGTTACGTCACTCAAAAAACCTGTCCCACAGCACTTCCCTGTGTTTTAGCCTGTCCTGTTGGGGGTTAATGGCCAGGTCTTAGAGACTGTCCTGGGCCCCAAGGGTCTGTACATTCCCCCAGAGTACTCACTGCCACTGCTGAGAGTGTTGCCCCAGCCAGAGATCAGGCAGGTGGTGCCGGTGGCCACGCAGCTGGTAGGCAGAGCAATGGTTTGGACAGCTTTGTTGAGCGTGGCTGGGGTGGCCAGCTTGATGAGCATGATGTCATTGTCCAGGGTGTAGGGGCTGTAGCCAGAGTGGCGGATGACTTTAGCAGAGTTGATAAACTGCTGCGTGGATTCAGTGGCCTCCAGGTTAGATTTCCCAAGCTGCACTTGGATGCGACTGGAAAACAGAAGCCACAGCGTGTCCTTTACTGCTACGGCAGGTTGAGAGAAACCTCCCTGTCAATGAGTGCACTCGCTCTGACATCACTGCCACAGAAGCCTTCTGGGGCCGCGGATCTTTCTTGTCCTGCAGGGAGCCCTGGGGATCCACACTGAGATCTTAACCCACTCCTTGCATGGGTGGTGAATTTCTGCAGGTTTGTAAATACATGACAGCAGTTGAATACAGAGCAACACTAGATACAAATCTTCTGGGACAAAGCAAACAGCTCCAGCCTGACCTCAATCCTCTTCCTGGTCTCTGGGGAGAATGCCTTAGCAAGATTCATGCAATTGACAAGAAATCACAGCCCAGAATTCTCTGCTTGATTATCCCATTGTTATTTCAGAAAATGCTCTGCCTTCCCAGGAACATTTGCAGAAGAGGAAAACCCCTCAGGATGCCTCAGCCTGGCTTCCTGAATGATCCACCCATCCCTTGGCAGTCTCCGGTAAGTATGGAGGCACTTACATATTTCTGTCTCATGGCTCAGAATTCCTGCTAGAAGCAAACTGGAAGCCAGAAGTAGGTTATAGAAGGATGTAACTTTTCCACTCACGATTTGTAGCAGTGAGCAGCTGACAGGACCCACTGGCTGCTGATGAGGGAACCTCCACAGAAGTGATATCCAGAATTCAGGGACACCTGATAGGGCACAGAGTTCTTTGCACAGGTGTAGCCTCCCACAATCTTGTCATCATCATCTTCAGCAAAGGTGGGGAAGGCAACTGCGGGACAAGAAGTGCCATGTGTCAACAGCTGGCCTAAGGTAATGTGGCTGTAATCTGCCCTCTGACTGCCTGTCTGCAGCCCCTCACTTGTAGGCTCCCCCTCTATGGACACTCAGGGCAGCACTGGTGGGCAGCTCTAAGGCACGTGCATTTGCTGCACCCTCAAAGAAGGGGATCAGACTTACACTGGTGCCTGCAAGTAAAGCCCTGCTGGCTACTCCCTGAGGGAACATAGGGACACAGAAATGTTCTTGTTGGATCGGATCACGGGTGTGTCTTTCCCTAGATCCCATCCTCTGAAACAGTCAAGGGTTGACTGAGGGAAAAAGCAAAAGCAAGTGTGCAGTGATATTTTCTTGGAGCACCCACTGAGGGTCCAAACTTTTGCAGGTGCTTTAGAACTTCCTCGGCCAGAACTATTCCCTGTGCACTCCATAGTCCTGAAGAAGGAGGCAGCCTTTTTCTGAAGCTGTGGCCACATCTCCATAGCTAGGTCAGGAAGCCCTATGAAGGCATTCATTCCCCAGCTTGTGGCACAAAGCATTATGAACAGACAGAAGATGGAAGTTGCAGGAGTCTGACTTGTGCAAGTTAAAACTGGACTTGGCTTTCCCACAATAGGCTACCTTGCAGTTTTGCTCAGAAAATCAGCTTCCTATTAAATGACAGAAATAAAAATTAAAAATATACTCACCAGCCACCCCAATAAAGGCGAGAAGCAGCAGGCACTTCATGGTCTTGATTCGACTTCAAACCCAGACTGGTTGGCTGGACTTGGGAGCTGCTAGAAATATGTTTTTGGTGATGGTCTTATCTCTAGTCCAAGGTTTTCTCCAGACAAAAGGTACACAGTGGAAAATTTGAAGATCCAAATGTGGGCATTAGCAGGTATTGGTAGAATGTACAAATAACATACCCGTTAATCATAAACCTCTGCTAAGATAGAGAGCTATTTTAATTATTCTGTAAGGTAGCCTTCAATCTAAAAATACCTTTTGGCTTTGGATGATGTGTAGTTGTTTGTCTGTCTCATTCTTATACACAGCACCTGTATAACAGGAATAACAACTCTCAAACCTCTTTCAGATTCCTCAGTGCTGATGGTATCTTTCTTTCAAATGCACATTTTTACCCAAAGTTGCATATTTTAGGTAGTGGACAGAATGTTACATTGCATTTATTTGGGGGAAAAAAAAAAAAAGAAATCCAGCAAACCCAGTGATTAACTTTGTTCGGTTTATTTCTGCAAATTTCTTTTCTTGAATAATGTGTGGTTTTATCATATGCAACACAGTGTTTTGCTAAATAAAATTCCTCCATTGTAATTTCAAAATGGAGGATAGAAAAATGATCCTGTGCCCTCCTCCCGCTTCCCAAGTTAAATAGTTCAAATGTGGGAATGCCCAGCATTTCCCTTTTCTAATTTCTCTCTGCTAACCTGTATTAAAATGTCTGCCTATGTACCAAACCATGCTTTTATTCATCTTTGGAATATTCTATTGACTGATTTTTGCCACACAAGAATTTCAGTACAATGCTGATGTTTATGAGTGTAATGTAGATGAGCAATAATCCTGTGAACACAAATAGTGAGATATTCTGAAATCCCTCCTTGCAGGAGTGGGGATTTCTGTCATGACACAAAGTTTACTAAAGCTTAATGCTTTGCTGAATAATCATGTTCCTTCTCCAAGCAGCTGCCAACTTCATCATGTTAGCTCCTGAAAGACACAGGATTCTCTCCAGAGACATTGAAGAGAATCCTCTATGTTTGGACATGTTGGAATAGCTTGAGAGACTAAAGAGGAATACTCTTCCTTTCCATTTCTTGGTTAATTTTTTTATGGACCCTGGAGGACTGATACGCACTGTGTCACTGTCCAGAGGGAAATTTTCCTTCATGTTAAAGTACAAGTCCAAGGCCAGGGACTCCTCCAAGGTGGTACATGAATTCTATTGGCCTTTAAACTGGTATTAATGCACAGCTTTCTTACAAGCATGTTTTATTCTGTGAAAGAAAGAGGAATTAGAAGCTTCCTGTGGGAAAGGAAAATGTCCATAATAAGACTAAGAGGGTCAAAAATTACCAAAGCTGTCCAACCCCATCATAACTAAGTGGAGTGAGAAAAAATTCCAGTTTACTATAGTGTTTCATTTGATCTGTGGATTTCTATTTCCTTTGTCCAAAACATGCCATTGGCATAGAACCAGACCCATATTTTAAAACAATATTTTTCCTGATCTATTGCTTTCATATTCTGTAAGGCTGCACTTAGACTATGACTGCTTCCCTTTCCTTCCTTTCATGGGGTTTTCGATTCGGTTTAATATCCACACAAATTTTAGGTGAATTAGCAAGTGAGCATTTGAATCAGGAAGCTTGACCATACCTGCCTTTATCTTGGTCTTTTTATTGTTTTTCTTTGTTACTTTTTTAATCTTCTCTGGTCTTTAACATATAAATTATTCTTAACAGCAGGATGCACATCATATAGGGCTGGCTGATAATCCCTAAGAAGAACATTGTTGTGGCTACCCAGAGCGGGGGCTAGCCCTTAGAACTCTGGCGCCATGCCAGGAGTGGGGAACTGCCACTAGAGGCAGAACCTTTAGAGCCACTTGCTCTATGGTGCCAGATACAACCCATGACAGGCACCAGGCAGATGGGAATGCAGGAGGCTCTCCATCTTGAGGTTCCACAGGGAACAGTTTATTCCAACTAAAGAGATCAGAAACAAAGAGCCTTGAGCACTCCTGTGCAAGGGGTTTTATTCAGATACAAGTCAGGGGGTGGATACAAACAGCTAACTAATAGGGAATCCTCAGGGGAGGAATGAGGGGATTACATCAAGTGTCTAGGGCCGGTTGGGGTAGGAGGGTGGAGAGGATGGGTCACATGGGCCAATGGGGCTTCCAGGAGTAGGGGAATTCCAAAAGGGTGTTGTAGTCAGGGTTTGGCCCAAGGTTAAAGTGGCAGAGAAGGTTTGGGAACAAAAGGGGTTAGGTTGCCTTGACAGGCAGGGAAAGAGCTGGAACAAGGGGTGGGGAATGGCATGAGGGACAGCTTTGAGGGAGGGTAAAACCCAGGGGTAAACCAACTCGGGGAGAACATGGGGGTACAACAGAACAAACTACTTAACAAGGAATCGGTAAAATAAATTTGAACCACAACAGAACATGATCTCTGAGGTTCCTGGAGCTACTTGCTTAAATCAGCAAGAGGAGACTCCTGACCTCTTCCTAGGCTACTGCTAAAGCTCACAGCCAAAGATCTGGATCATAGCTCCTGTGGCTCTTGTGTTCCTAAGTCTTTGATGGCAGGTATCTAGTGAGCATACCTCTCCCAAGCCCCTCTCATTCTCCTAACAGCCTCTCTGACACCCCTCTGGAGGCTCCCATAAAGCCCAGAACTCCATGGTGTTCTGCTCACGGGGCAAACTGATGTCAAATGAAGGCAAATGGTGTTTCTGATGCATGATTCAGAGGTCATCCAGCAAGCAGTCTCAGAGCAGTCCTTCTGGCCTTTCCATGAGAACTGTGGAGGATGAACAGACCCCTTTGAATTACAGCTGAAATTTGAACACCCTCTGATGACTCTCCTTTCTTTCTTTAGAAGAAGAAATCCCTGTCTGAAACATAAATAAGTCCTTCTGCTCAGTGGTGCTGAACATCCCACAGACCTTTTGAAAGGTTTTTTATAATATTCTTAAAGAATACACCCAAGGGTGTACATCCATTGCTGCAAACAAGTTTCTTATTTCATGCAGTAATGCTACAGTAGAAAGCTGGTGGCTCCTGGGGGCACAGGAAAGGGGAGGACTGGTGACTGAAGGGTAGCTGTGTTAGATATTATCAATGGACAAGCAATGGCAGCTTGTTTTTCTGGAACTCCATGTTCCTAGTTCAAGTATTTTGGTCAGCTCTATCATCACAGGACTCAGATAAAGGAAATATATTTGTCCAGGTTGATGCAAGATCCTGGGAAAGAGAAACCTGGTAAAACCATGGGCTGACAGAGGTAAAGCTTCCCATGAACATAAAACACAAAGTTTCTGAGCTTAGTCATTTTGCATCTCAGTCATGGGTTTGATCACTGTATGAGCCATTCACATATGAGTTAGACTTGTGATCCTTGTGGGTCCCTTCCACCTCAGAATATTCTGTGATTCTCTGATCTCACAGAGCTTTGTGGTGGAGGAGCAATTGCTCCTCTCTTCCCAAGTGTCTTCTGCCAATGAAGTGTTCCTGGACAGGCACACCTAGGACTTGGAATAGCAACGCCTCAGTTGCTGGGGATCAGGAGAGTGTTTGGTGAAGGGCTGTGAATCTTCTAGACTTTGCATCTGAAATCCATATTCAGTGACAGACTGCTGGCTTATGATGTTCCTGTGCAGGAGTCTTCAAAGTGGGGTGCGAGATGATGCACTGAGGTGTGAGGTGGAAGCATTAGAACTTTAGTGTTACACATATCTAATTATCAGCTACTAAGTGTACATATACTGGGTGTATGTGTTTAAAAATACTTCCCTAATAGGGGTGTACAATTAAGAATTTTTGGAGAACACTGTTCTAGTACTGTCAAAAAATATTTTACATGGGGTTTCTTACATTTTGCTATAACATCCAGTGTCCAACAGTGTCCAATTCTGCAGAGCCTTCATGTCCTCTCTGATTTCTTCACTACCTTGCAGCCATTCTGGTTTTTCTTAGGTTTTGGGGGGTTGAAGAAGGAAAGTTATGATTTCTTTCAGAGTGCCTGAGCTCAGGAATGGGGAAGGGATTCTGGATGACTATGGCCAGAGGTACTGAGGGAATAAAAAAGTAAGCAAATAGCATGATACTAGGAAGAAGGGTAGGAAAATCCTAATAATAGGGGTCCTACATCGAGCCAGATGTGGATATAAAGCCTCAGCCTTTGAGGTGGGAAACAGACTGTGCCCCAGTAATCTTCAGCAAATGACTGGACCAGAAAGGAAGGGCCTTGAAAGGACATAGCAGAGGGGGACATCAGATTTGAAAGTATTTATTTAGTCTGTTTTATTGTGTTTTTAAGTTTCATGTTTTTGTACCAATTCTGTAATGGTTCATCCCTTTACACACCCCCCCCCCATTGGTTTTACCCTGAACTACCCCTTTCCTTGTATGTCAATCCCCTCCTCCTTCCCTGATGTCAATCTCCCCCCAGTTTGCTGGATCATTCCCCTGTCCCCTCCCTGGTGTCTTGTTCATCACTTGACTCCCCATCCCACTCATCCAGAACCTTCCACAAAGGGCGTTGAGTGACTGGACGGGGGCCAGGGGTCCCTCCTTCCCACCTCCCCTATTGAATTCCCCATGTGTCTGTCTCCCCACCGTCCACTCTCCTGAACATTCCCATTGGTGGGTGGCTGATCTCCCCACCATGTTTCCACCCCCATTTATATTGTGCTGCACAGCCCAGTCCAGGGCTTCTGTTGGTTGGTTCCCCTGGGTTGTGGATCTCCCCGGAGATCTCCTTAATAAACCTGGACTTTGCCCCTGACTGGAGTCTACCCCTTACTTCCACCATCATCGTGACTGTCTCACCCCGCAAGGCGAAAAGCCTTAGCCACCCTCCTGACCTCCCGAGGCACAGGAGAGTGTCCCCCGCTGTCCGCTGTGCCGGAGTGAGCCAGGAGTCCCCGAGTGGACACAAGGAGTGGCAAAGTGACATTAATCCATCTTATCCAGCACATGATCTGCAAGAGAGCAGAAGAGGCGAAGAACCTTCCCTGGAGGGTCTGTGTACCCCAAGCCTATACAAACTGGGCAATTTTAACATCTCTGAACCTAGAAGCTGACTCTTTGCTATAAAAATATGGGATGGAGAGTTTGGAAAACAAAAAGGAAGACAAAGAAGGACTGGGAAAAGTGTAAAGGTAGTGATGCGGAAAGTCAGATGATCTGAAAAACTTGGGAAGAAGTTTAGAGGTGGTAGTCAGCAAGGCTGGCACAGTGAAATAGAATGGATAAGGAAAAGGAACTTTCACCAAATAAGCAGACAAGCTGCTTCCATTAGAGATAGAATTTGACTGGACTGTTTGGGGGTGAGAGCTGTAAAGGAGCAACATGGGTCTGACTGGGCAAGAGATGACAAGCCTGAGGAGGAAGGATTCCTCTAAGAATTGTCTGCAAAGAATTGGCCCTGGAGGACCTTCCTGTACTAGTGTAGACTACTGAAAGGGACTGGCCTGAGATGCCTTAAATCCCCTAAAACTACAGAGCCATCTGATGCTCACCATTGCCACTGACTTGGATGCAGTTCTACTGTGGACTTTAAGGACTAAGCCTACATGTAAGTCAGATAATGGGTTGTCAGTGCCTTCCTCGCTTTGCAACAGGCATTTTTCTCTATCATTTGGGACAGGGAAGATCACCTTTGCCCGATGCTCTGTTTCATAACATTAGTTTCCAAATGCAGCACAAACCCCTGCTAAGCCAGTACTTACTGTTCCCAGTGTATGTTAAACACTCTTTAGTAGGAATCTTTTCCTCATTCCCTTGGTTCTCTTCCATGTGGGCAATGTACCTCAGCCCTTTCCTCATTGTCATAACTCTTCTATGGTCTCTTTTAACCTTTGGGAGGAGATCTCACAGTTTTCCCCCAAGGCTCACTGTTAGGCTGGGCTGACAGAGGGGAAGCTGCCACAGCTCTAGGCCCCCTGGCCCAGCTGGCAGTAAGAACGTCTCCCCGGTATTTATTCAGATAAATACCAAGTATACATACATGTATACACAGCTGAACACATGGATCAACATAGATGCACCCACAGAACAGCACCGATGGCTTCATCTTTTGTGTCTCTCTGCCTAGGGTTCACAGTGGGAAATCAGGGTTCTAGACAAGGATTCAATAGTGGGAAATATATGTATACACATGCACAGTGTGCAAGCTTTCCACACGTTTCCATGCTGAAATACTGAGTCCAGTGGCTGTCACTGGATCCCAGGCACATGTGCCAGCCCTTGGACCTCTGAGTCCCTGAGTGCTGCAGTCCAGTCATCATTGTGTCCACACACACACACACCTCTCACACAGCTCCCTCTCCTAAAAACGCCTGGAACTCCCCTGCTCCTTCTGGTTGCCACCTCTCACTTTTCTTGCCATTAGAGACACACCCCTGGAGACCAGGTCACCTCACTTACTTGCCAGGTAGTCTGGCTTCATGTTCACTAGTGATCACGCACTCGCACACCCTCCCTATCCCCAGCTGCCAGCACGGGGAACACATGGCCCCTCTTGCCTGTGGCCCTACTCCCGTGTCTGCTGCTTAAGTTCACCTACTCTGCTTTCTCCAGCTGCTGGTGCCTGTGGTCTGACTCCAGTTGCTAGCCCTTAGATGTCCAGACACAAAACACATGCACATAGAATAGACAGTTCCTCCCTCAGGTAAATACTTAGAAATGGAACTTAGTAAGACAGGGCTTAGTAAGACTGAGCTAAGCCAGTACAAAGCATAGCCAGACAAGCATACTCACCAGCATCCTGTTCTCCTGTGAATGGCCCATTTTATAACTGTATTCCTCCACTTTTCTGCATCTGTTCTTCCCCAAGTACAGTAGTTCAGAGTCTTACTTGGGAAGATTGACCATACCTGCCTTTATCATGGTTTTTCCTTGTTTCATCTTTTTTGTTTTCCCTTGTTTCATCTTTAATCTTAGAAGAAAATAGACTGAAAGAATTAGACATTTTGAACTGAAAAATGAAAGGGTTGTCAATTTAGCTACTCTTCAAAAGGCAGTAACATATTAAGCAATTCCCGAGAGACACACTAGAGGTCCTGAGTTACATCTTCCAGTTGCTTCCTTCCTTTGGAGAGTCTGCAATCATATTTTGTTTCCTGAGACAGAAAAGCTAATCTGAATAAAAATCTTCATCCTGGAATGAGTAATAAATTCTAACATAAGTTATTAAAGAAAAAGATGTAGTCCAACTGCATTGAAATGTTTTTTGTGTCTCAGAGTTCTTACACAGAACAGTCTTAGAATTAATTCCCACAGCCTCCACAATCTGTTTCATTTTCCATCAAGTCTCTGAAACAGTTTCTCCTTCCAGGATTTAAGGTCTGATTACTACTGGAAAAAAAAAAAAAAAAAGGCTTTTAACAGGTTTGGCATGACAAACAATAATCGAACTAAAACTCCTGTACTATCTTCATGCAAAAGGCATGCATTTTGGGGCATTGATCAAAGCAGCAGTGTCCTATGAAACTGTCTCAGCAGGGTCCACTGAAGTGTCTAAAAGTGTCCCATCCAAAAGGGCAAAATGTCAATAAAATAAAATGAAGAACAAGTAAATCAAAATAAAGCTTCCATAAAGAGAAGAAAAGCTTGTGAGGAGTAAAAGCTAAAAATATGCATCAAAGAGTAATTAGTATTGAAACATAAAAGGATATGGAAGTATATTAAATTTGTTCAAATTTATTTGCTAACTGATGTATTGGCTTTGAAAACAGCATAAAAATTCAAAGAAAAGTGTAAAAGTTGTGGAAGGTAATTAAAAAACCAAAAAGGTCCATATCATCTGCAATTCCTTGACAAGTCACTGAAACTGTAATATCTCCAGCACAAGGTTCAACCTCATGGCAGCACAGGTAAGGAATAATTTCTCCTGAGAAGACCCAAGAACTGGCCAAATCCCCTATTTCTAAGATGCAAAATGTTCATGACACTGGAGATCATACAAAACTTTTATACATCATATAAAATGAATTTTCATTCCTGACTGGGGAGAAGCTATAGCTTCTCAGGTAAGTACTGTTAACTCCCTTAAAAAGAAGGATTTAAAAAGTGAGAGAGGGAACATTCACTACCAAATTTATGAGATTTCCACTGCTCTGAATCCTGGAGCATTCAGGAACTAAGTCTCAGGCTCTAAGAAAGTACAATATTGCCAGGCACATAGAAAGAACATGCCTCTTAAATGTCTAGAGGCCAGGTGAAGATATAAATCTCTCTAAAGCATCAGGCAAATAGGGGAGAGGGGATAACAACAAAATGTGAAGAAAAAGGGGAAAACATCAGAAGTATCCCACAGTTTTTGGAAGTTGCAATATTAGGACTACTGAAGGTCATTAGAATTACATGTGTGTTTCTTTAAAAGTACTAGGGAGAAAAGAAGCAGCTGCAACAATCATTTTGAATCTTACATATTCAGAAAAGAACGGATAGTGGTATAGGTTGAATATATAGAACTGTATAGAACAGAATAGAATATATTCTATATATAGAACAGGCTAACTAGGATGTATCTGGCAGGCTAGAAACAAACAGAGTGTTCATGAGGTTTATGTTTAACTACATAGGTTTTTGTTCTGAGAAAAAACGGCTGGTGGAGATGTCTTGATTTTTGTAAAAGTGAATTAGAGCTCCCAGGAAGATTAATTGGCAGGGAATATGCATCCCTGGCTGGAAAACTGAAGAAACTAAGATATGATTAAACACAATTTTTGTGCCTTTGCTATCTTGATCTATCATCTTTGCTTCTGACTAATAAGATCCGAGTTGTGAAATGCCGTGCTTCAGATATGAAGAACGACTCTTCAGAACGAAACAGTACAGGTGTACTTTTGCTGGAAATCCTTCAGCAAAGAAGGCCTAAATTATAGCCACTAATGTAAATGGGTCAGAAAAATCACTTATGAATCCACTGATCCTAGGTTCCTGTCTGAGCTCCAACATGGAATGACAGCTCAGCATTCAGCCAGCAACATACTGGTCTATGAGAAATTCCACATTTGTGTCAGGAGCTCAGAACACTGACTTGTGGAAAAGCTAAAGCAGACCTTGGAGCCACATGAATATTTAGCTTTGCTTTTACTGGCTCACCAAAGAAAGTATCAAAGCAGGACAGTCCCTTCTCTCTTCCCTGCCCAAACTTGACAGACAGAGCAAGGGGAGGGGCATTGGTCTCTCTTATCTCACAGTGAGCAGGAGCACACTGTCCTGGGAGAGGTGGAGGGCCATGCTGGCTGTTGTGCTTGCTCTTTTTCCTGGTGAGAGACAACAGATCCATCTGCAGCAGGGCTCTCATCCACGCCATGCAGGGCTACTGTTTTGTAGAGGATCCCTTTGGTCATCATCTGTACTCCTACTCCTCACTCTCTCTCTTGTTATCTCTTATTAATGCAGGTGTTGGGATGGGAGCCTACATTGCTCAGTGGCCTGAAAAAATCCTTCAGAGACCTGGAGGCTCTTTGACCATCACCTGCTATCAGAATTATAATACCTTTGCCTATATGTACTGGTACCAGCAGCCTCCAAGAAATAGTTTGAAGTTAATAGTCAGTAGTACTTCATGGAGGTATAGCTCTTACAAGGATGGTTACTCTGAGGCCAAGTTTGAAGTAAACAGAGAGAGTAGTAATTACTCTCTGATGACAATCAAGAATGTGACACCCCAGGATGAAGCCACGTATTTCTGTGCTACGAGCGGTCACACAGTGTCGCGACGGCGTTGAACACTAAGATAAAATCCCCACCTTCTCTGAGTGAGAGATGGAGTCTTTGAAAAATGTGAGAGAGTCAGGAGAGGGGCAGAGGAAGAGCAGAAAGAAGACTACGTAGAAGTTGGTGCAATGGACCCAGGATGTTTTGAATGGGAGAGAGACAGAGCAGTGCAGCAACCTCTGTCTTTGAAGACAAAGACCTTCAGAAATACAAACCCATAGATCAGCATGGAGAACTGAGACACAGCTGGTATGGTTAGATAAGGCAGCAGATATTTCTGTTGATTAGTACTCCAGAAGCACAGTCATGTTCCAGGGCATTAGTTCCCCACAGATACTCCCACAGCACCAGTAAAAGAATACTGAGCAGCTGGAGAATTCAAAGTTCTTCCACATATTCATGATCTACACAGAACTGAGGTACCCAATGAGAAACTGATTGGTGTGTGAGAAGAGCTCAGCCCCTGATTATGGACTTAGAAGAATGGGACCAGTAACAGTGGAGGAAAACACACCCAGGGGACCAGGCATGCCTCCCTTTGTGGAAGGAACAGTCCTCTGGCATCTTTACAAGCAACACTGTGCACTGCAGCATTTTATTCACCTGCTTCACACACTGCTTAATTGAAAGATCCCTTTCTTCCCTGCCACAGGAATGCATACAATTCTGAGCTGGAGCCAGGCATCCCTTCAGGTCAAAACCTCATAGGCAGAGAAAAGAAACCACAAAGAGTTGCTGTTACTTGTGAGAAGCAGCTGAAGGCAGAAATTTCCTCCCATTGTCCTCTGTCTCCATTGCTTGCAGAGCTGAATTCTTGATGAACTAATTGCTCTTCTGTGACAGACCTGGGAAAGCTGAGGGCAGGCTATTATTAGGGTTCCCTCACCTGCCATTGCCTGTCCATGCTCCTGCTTTTATTGCATAACCTAAGACTTACCTTTTCTCCAAAGGAAGGCAAACAGCCCATAAAAGAGCAAAAGGTATTTTTAAGAAAGTGTGGCCATACCCTGTGTATTTTGGGTTCTGTTTTTAGGCTGTGGCCCTGACAGTCTGAATACCTACCACTGAGCATGAACCAATTGTCTCATGTGCTCATGTGGAGGGCATGGCATATGAAGCATTTGGCTATCTCAGGTAGCAAAAGTACTGTGCTGCTCCATGATGTGGGAAAGCTGGATCTGGATATGCTGAAGTGACACACATTGTGTGATCACAGGAAGAAAATGAGTGGGATGTGATAAAAATAGCTGGTGAGAGCAAGGAGCAGGAAACAGCTGGGAGCATGTCCTCTAAAAGATCCTCATACTCCATGTCACCAGCACTGCTGGGAGACTCCTGCAGTGCCAAGATGGATCACTCAGATTCATGGCAGCATCCAAGTCTCCTGATCAACCACACTACATAAACATACCTATGCTCGAAATAAAGTAAATTGTTCTGGGTTAGGGAAATCCAGGCGTGTGAGGCCTTGGAGCCAATATTCTCCTGACTTCAGGGACTGCTCAGCAGCAAATGTAACACACCACTCCTTGCTCTCAAGGAGTGCTCCTCAGAACACCCTCAGGTCCATGATCTCCTTCCTGTTCATGTCAGGCTACAGACAAACAGCAGGAAAGCACTGGGAAAGTGTTGTCTCTCACATAGCAGAGACATTCTGAGTTCCTTTTTTCTTCAGCCTTTCATCTTTGTAGAGATCATCTTTGTAAACATGTTCACACTGATGCTGTCTGGAATTATTGAATTATTACTGCTGATCCAAATTCCCTGAGAAAGTTTCAGGAAAGCTAGTTCATGGTGGAATCATGAAGAAATATAAACACTATGGTGGAGACTTGGAGACTTTGGATGATTTTTTTTTAGTTTTTTTTTTTTTGGTTTTGTTGTTGTTGTTGTTGTTGTTGTTGTTGTTGTTGTTGGTTTTTTTTAGGTTGGTTTTTTTTTTAGTGGTTTTTTTTTAATTCTGTTTTAGTAAGTTACCCATTCCTGAAAATCATGTTACAGTCGTAGCTCAGACCTTTTTCATAAGCACTGCAAACCACCTTTTCAGCTCTGGTAATACAACAGAGGAAAGATCCTTTTTACTTCTCACCTCCTGAGCACTTTTAGTTTTGACTGGCAAAGGCCTTGTGATAACAAACTAATCAGTCAACTTGACCTTCAACATAACTGCAGTTTAATGAGATAGCTATTGAGT
Organism: Vidua macroura; assembly: GCF_024509145.1. Classification (NCBI taxonomy): domain Eukaryota; kingdom Metazoa; phylum Chordata; class Aves; order Passeriformes; family Viduidae; genus Vidua; species Vidua macroura. The sequence continues at coordinate 74,403,894 of NC_071572.1, read as the reverse complement.
GCTCACAGCTGTGCAATTTCCAAGTGGCAATGGCAAACCACAGAAATCTCTAGGTTCGTTGCCATCGTAAATTCTGTGGTTATAGTTCCCTCTTCCAGCTCTAAGGGACATTTTTCTCCCATACAGTATTTCTTTGGCCAGCCTGAATTGCATCTGCACAAAAATCCACTATTCTAAGAAGTTTCTCATGAAACAGCTACTCTCCTTCTCATGAAACAGCTACTCCTCTTCTTGTCTCATTGCTTGTCCTCAGATTTGTTTAGATCATTAACCAGATTCCTCCTTCAACCATCTTTTCAGTGCACAAATAGGCCATGAAAAAGAAAAATGGAGAAAAGAAAAAACAGAAAGAAAGATAGAACTGCAGAAGTATCCCAATTGTTTGCAAGATGCAATATTAGGACTACTGAAGGTCATTAGAATTACATGTGTGTTTCTTTAAAAGTACTAGGGAGAAAAGAAGCAGCTGCAACAATCATTTTGAATCTTACATATTCAGAAAAGAACGGATAGTGGTATAGGTTGAATATATAGAACTGTATAGAACAGAATAGAATATATTCTATATATAGAACAGGCTAACTAGGATGTATCTGGCAGGCTAGAAACAAACAGAGTGTTCATGAGGTTTATGTTTAACTACATAGGTTTTTGTTCTGAGAAAAAACGGCTGGTGGAGATGTCTTGATTTTTGTAAAAGTGAATTAGAGCTCCCAGGAAGATTAATTGGCAGGGAATATGCATCCCTGGCTGGAAAACTGAAGAAACTAAGATATGATTAAACACAATTTTTGTGCCTTTGCTATCTTGATCTATCATCTTTGCTTCTGACTAATAAGATCCGAGTTGTGAAATGCCGTGCTTCAGATATGAAGAACGACTCTTCAGAACGAAACAGTACAGGTGTACTTTTGCTGGAAATCCTTCAGCAAAGAAGGCCTAAATTATAGCCACTAATGTAAATGGGTCAGAAAAACCACTTATGAATCCACTGATCCTAGGTTCCTGTCTGAGCTCCAACATGGAATGACAGCTCAGCATTCAGCCAGCAACATACTGGTCTATGAGAAATTCCACATTTGTGTCAGGAGCTCAGAACACTGACTTGTGGAAAAGCTAAAGCAGACCTTGGAGCCACATGAATATTTAGCTTTGCTTTTACTGGCTCACCAAAGAAAGTATCAAAGCAGGACAGTCCCTTCTCTCTTCCCTGCCCAAACTTGACAGACAGAGCAAGGGGAGGGGCATTGGTCTCTCTTATCTCACAGTGAGCAGGAGCACACTGTCCTGGGAGAGGTGGAGGGCCATGCTGGCTGTTGTGCTTGCTCTTTTTCCTGGTGAGAGACAACAGATCCATCTGCAGCAGGGCTCTCATCCACGCCATGCAGGGCTACTGTTTTGTAGAGGATCCCTTTGGTCATCATCTGTACTCCTACTCCTCACTCTCTCTTGTTATCTCTTATTAATGCAGGTGTTGGGATGGGAGCCTACATTGCTCAGTGGCCTGAAAAAATCCTTCAGAGACCTGGAGGCTCTTTGACCATCTCCTGCTACCAGAATTATAGTAACCTTGCCTATATGTACTGGTATCAGCAGCCTCCAAGAAATGGCTTGAAGTTAATAGTCAGCAGTAGTACATGGAGTCATAACTCTTATGAAGATGGTTACTCTGAGGCCAAGTTTGAAGTAACCAGACAGAATACTGATTACTCTCTGATGACAATCAAGAATGTGACACCCCAGGATGAAGCCACATATTTCTGTGCTGCAAGTGATCGCACGGTGCAGCGATGGGGTTGAACACTAAGATAAAATCCCCACCTTCTCTGAGTTCTCACTCAGTCTCAGATGGAGTCTTTGAAAAATGTGAGAGAGTCAGGAGAGGGGCAGAGGAAGAGCAGAAAGAAGACTACGTAGAAGTTGGTGCAATGGACCCAGGATGTTTTGAATGGGAGAGAGACAGAGCAGTGCAGCAACCTCTGTCTTCGAAACCAAATTATTAATCAGATCCCTCCTTCCAGCATCATATCTTTTCATTGCACACATATGCCCCAAAGAAGAGTTGTTGCTTAACTTTATGGGTTTGTGGTCAAAAGCATTGCATGTTTATGAAATGTGTCCTAGTGTCTCTAAAACAAATCTGTAAAGCTCAGTTTGTCTCTGTAGTATGGCCTGCTTCTTTGTACTTGCTGCTTCTGTAAACTCCAAAGAATGCAGGACAGATATGACTGATGCAATCTCTAATTTCCTGTGAAATTCTCCCACAAAAATAATATAGTTGTTAGAAAATATATCCCTAAATGTTTCTTCCTTACATGTTCTTGTTTTTCCTTGTCTGAAGTCTTAGGCAGCATAGCCTCCAAAGCTCAAAAAGCCTCCTATGAAAGACTTGGAAATAAAAATCAAGGATCTCACTCCCCTTTGTTCTATCACTCACATTTATTTGAACTTATGGCCTGCAAGTCCTTTCCTTTTGAAAGGTTACAAAGGAACATTAAGGTGCAACAAGACTGGTCTCTGCTGGCATGTCTTGGAAATTGCCTTTTGAACGTGACCTGAGGAGCTGCTAGCACCACATACTCCTTCAAAACTAATAGAGAGGTGACTTCCTTCTTTTTAAATTAAAGACACCTCATGGAAGAGAGTCTGTAAGTGACAGTAAGGACACTAATGGAGCTCTAGACTGAAGAGGCAGACAGAATAATCTTAAATGAATTTTAGTCCAATGGGTTAAGACCATGAATAAATAGTGTTGAGATCACAGGCATACAAAGGCCAAGACAGGAAAATAATATTCCATTATTAGTTTTATTATTTAGGCAGTGACAGCAAAAAAAAAAAAAATCCTAAATGTATTTTTTTTAAGAATTCAATATATACAAACAAAAGTTCTGCATAAACAGGCATAATTAGTGACTTAAGTACTCTGTTCACTGTTGTAGAAGAGACCGCAACCCAGGAGCATGCCGAGATGACCTGCCTGATACCTTGTGTTCTGTAGTCCTATCTCTTGGTCCTACATGTTACACCTCAGTCTATGTTTCTCATTCCCTTCTTTGGGACACTAACACCTCTTTCCAGCTAAACAGTCTGTATCAGAAATTATGGGTTCTTCTCTGATATCTGAAAACAATAGAAAAAATATTTTGTGATTCTCCTAGTAGAATGACCTTGTTCTGAGGGGTTTTGTCCTGTGTTTTACAGTCTGTTTTTCATATCCAGACTGACTCAAAGGAAACCATTAAAGACCAATATGAAAAACAGGTTTACTACAGGTACTTGGTCAGGTTGGTAACTATGTGCCAAAATTTTGTGAGACAAGACTGCGCCACTTATGTATAAGGGAGGAGATAAATGTAGCCTGTTACCTCTCCCCATCAGTTCTTGTCCCTTCAGACAGTCTGCAAAATGAAGGCTTGCTCTTACTCCTAAAAGAAGCCTTTTCATAGGCAGAGTCACAAGCCCTAGGTGGATACTGTCAAGCTACAAAGACAAACACCAGCCTGTAGTAAGCAAATGACTCTCACTGCAAACCAAAAATTGCAAAATGTGAGCTTGAGGTTTGCTTGCCATCCTGGGGGGAGAAGAGAGAAAGAGCAGAAAGGAAAGCAGCATGAACACTGCCATGACATTACTAAGTGAAAAATGACTGCATTTAAAGCCAACCAATAAAAGAATAAAAAGTGTTACTTTTTTGAGTATAAGAAAAAAATCTTGAGATTGTAAATTGAGGAATATTGGATACACTGAGAGGTAATTGGACCATCGCATAGAAACAGCAATGGCAAAGGAAGGATGTGGTCTGTGGTTCTGTCATGGTTTAGCCCTAGCCAGGATCAAGCCCCACGCAGCTGCTTGCTCACTCCCCACCAGCAGGACTGGGGAGAGAATTGGAAAAGCACAAGTGAAAAACTTGTGGTTTGAGATAAAGACAGTTTAAGAGGTAAAGAAAAACTGTGCACACAAGCAAAGCATAACAAGGAATTCATTCTCCACTTCTCATGGACAGGCAGGTGTTCAGCCATTCCCAGGATGGCAGGGCCCCATCACCAGTAATGGTGACTTGGAAAGGCAAACACCATCACTCCAAATATCTCTCTCTTCCTTCTTCTTTCCCCTACTTGCCCCTTTCACATAGTGAACACGACACCATGGGATATGGACTATCCCTTGGATCAATTGGGATCAGCTCTCCCTGCTGTCCCTCCTCCCAAGTTCCCATGCACCACCAGCCTCCTTGCCAGCATGGTGGTATGAGAAGCAGAAAAGCCCTGAATGCTGTGTAACCACTTTAGCAGTAACAAAAACATTTCTATCTTGTCAACAGTATGTGCAGAACAAGCCCAAAAGACAGCCCCACAGCAGCATCTCTCAAGTAAATAAACTGTACCACAGTCCAAACCAGCATAGGTAAACATGGCAATCCTTCCTGGTTAACAAAAACAGGGGTGGAGTCATGGGTGGGATTGTTTTTGTAGGGGATTGTATCATTGTGGGGACAGGGGGATCCACGATGATACATTCTCCAGGAAGCCTTTACAAAAACCCATGGGTACATTAACCTTGTGGCAGAGCATGTTAAGGAAGCTGCAGAGAATTCTGCAGCAGAACAGGCGTGCTCTGCCTTGGTTTCTCTTAACAGACCTTGTATGCTGGGATTTACTTTCATCATCTGAGAACTGAGCCTGCCCTCCCTGGCAAGCAAGCTAGGAAATTCTGAGATATCAAAATTAATTTTCACCAAACCAAACTGTGACTGCAGATGCATCTAAAGCCAATCAACCATGCAAAGCTGGAATTATTATATTTTCCTGATGCACCAATGTTTGCAATTGATGACAATATGGTTCTTTGTTAATGTGGTACAAGTGTTAGGAAAAGAATTCTGACATGTAGCAGGTGTCTCTCAGAGGCACTACATAAAATGTGTTGGGGTTTTCTGTCTTAAATAATCCTCCAATATATGCTGACTGCCTCATGTCCGTGAGAACAAAGGTTGCCTATAATCCCTATCCCTGCTCTCTCACTGCAGTTCTTCCTAATGGCTCTGAAGGGTTTGTCTGGGACCAGTCAACAGATTCTTCTGGGCTCTCCTTGTGTGGATTATTTTAACCAATCCAAAAACTGAATGGGATCCTGAAAGACTATTCAAGACAGCTGGCCTGCCATGGAAGGGAAAACAATGGGATTTGTTTTGGTTCCCTGCCAAAGGTGAATCACCTGCATTTGACTATGAAACCGCAAAGCATGTATCATTCGATTATTAACTTCACAAGTTACAGAAAATAAGGCATCACAATGCTTGGAATACAAGACTGACAGTGAGGAAATTCTAGGTGCAGAAGAGTTCTATTCCTAGACAATGGCAGCCTTTGGGTTTGTCTGATTGTTTTTGAGATGTGCAAAATGCGTACAGCAGTGAAAATCAGGAAGTAACACGGAGATTGGAGAAAGGTGGCCAAAACAGCTTGGGGTTAAATGTAGACAAAGTATCAAACAAATCTGGGAAATGCATTTATGAATTCTACAGACTATAAAACTGATTTCAAGCTGCTTTTCTGTGATATCCCATTAGACAGAGATTGAGTGATGTTTGGAATTCCAAATGCAGATTTCATAGGCTTTGATTATCGTAAGGCAGCTGCAGTACATGCCTTCTCTTAGCTTATGATACATCACTTAGTCACGGTGTACACCACTGGTTTGTCTTTCGGCAGTGGCACAAAACTTACAGTAATGGGTAAGAAATTTTTATTTCCTCTTTTAATTCACTTCAAATGCCATGTCTTCTCTTTAGAGAACGTCATCATTAACCTCCCTATCATTATTAAACTGGTGTGTGTTACCAGCCCTGTCGACTTCTGAGCATAGACTAAGTTGGGTCCTCCAGGTAGCGGTACACCTTTCATTTTGGAGAACTGAATGAATGTGTTTTCAGTAAAGAAAAATCTGTCCCTAGAAAGAATGGGGATAAGGAATAGGATAAATAATGTGCGCATGACATAAAAAAAAAGTTGTCCTAATGAATCAACACATGCAAAAAATCCCCAAAAGTATAGCTGCTCTCTATAACGCTGGTTCTGCTGGGGCTAGAGATGATTAAGGACAAGTCAGTGAAAAGCTGTCTATCTGTCTGGAAAGAACTGACTTGGGGTTGCACTTTGAAGGGGTCTAAAAAACAAGACCAAGACAATACAAGCTTAAATTATCATGGATCTTCCCAGGGTGAATTAAAGAATGTGTTGTCTCAGATAACTGGGAAAAAAACCACGTGTGCTAGCATTTTTAATTTATAAAAAAGAAGGTATTAATAAGTACTGAACTATATAATAAGCAATATTAAAATCTCTGCAGCTTTTTAAGTCCTTGTTGTTTTAGAAAGTAGCTCTCCACAGCACAGCCAGTTTCTTTCCACTGTACAGGCTCACCAGGATGGTGATAAAAAGATCATTAAGGACAACAGTCTTACTATTTCAGAATAGGTGCTAAACAGCCACTGAAAACCACAGTAGAATATATGATTCATTTCAAGGGGAAGGAGCTCTCAGAGAATGTTTATTTCTGAGCCACATTTATGGATTTGGATTGTCAAAATCTGGGGAAAAGAAGGCTGCTTCTCAGATGATGATAAATGATGGTGATCTCTTCTACTCCTTGTGCTGCTCCTGGAGTTCGAAGAATTGATGCCTCAGATATTTCTACCACATTGTGCCACTTCGGAATGAATTGGTAACAAGCGGCAAAATTCAATCTCCATAGGAAAAAATTATCAGCACATTTTTTGAAATTCAAAGTTTATCTGTGCTGCCTGAGCTGGTAAAAATGAATATGCTGACCCCTCATTGATGAGTCATTTTTGCAGCAAACTTGAATAATCATCACCAAGGAAGGACAGAGAATAAAAGCGAGACTTCCTTTCAAGGAAGGCCTTCCAGGGAAAGGGAAGTGGAAAGGGAAAGGGGGCATGTTTAGGAACTTCTATGAAGGGCAGAGTAGACCAAGACACTGTGCTATATATAAATTTGTTTTTTGCAAGTAAAAAAAAAGGCATTTATTTTACAAGTGAAAAATATGCAAAATGTTGAAAAAAATTTAAAAGAAATGTGGCTATTTAGCTGAGGAAAATAAATTACTCAGTCAGCATATGGGAAATATTTTCTAATATTCTAATATGACACCTAGATTAATAGATAAATATTCTCTAAAGAAATGGTGGAACCTCCAACAACTGATTCACCTACACCTAAAGAAAAAAGGCTCTGGACAGGGCATTTCTGATGTTGATTGCAGCTGTTTACATACACAGATTTGGTGGTGTTCCCTTACAGACTTGTTTTTTTAGGGGACCTGAGTACTTTGGGTTTCTTCTTTTGCTGATACCACATGAGGGGAGGGTTAGTCCACAGGCTTGGCTCAGAGGACTGGGAGTAGAGGAGAGGTTTTTCTGCAGCTGCAAAATGGTGTGAATAATAATAGACTGTTCTTTGGCAGTGGGACAAAACTTACAGTCATAGGTAAGTAAGAAGTCAGATCTCTGTGATCTATGTGATACTGGTTTAGGGGACAAGAACATTCGTAATTAAAAGCTTAATAATGATAATTTTTCATACTGCCATGAGAACAGGATTAATGCTTTATTGGTTGCTTATTAAAATGAGATGTGCTACTATGAAACTGTAGAATTTGCAGGCACAGATTTTGAGATCCCTGTTTCTGCAGCCTTTCTAAGCCTGGGAACTTAATGAATGGAGAAGGGAATAAATAATTCTGTTTCCTCTCATTCTCCAAGGAAATATTATAGAAGTTGGGAATGAAAATGGCCAGTGTAGAAGACCAGACACAATGGGCTGCGGATCGGACACTTCTTCCAGTTCTTGCTTTTACAAGTCCCCTTATTACATTTCTAAACTTCTCATTTCCATCTTCTTTCCCGTAGTTTTATCATTCTTTCTGTGTTCCTTTTTACCTGCCTTCCTTTTATTATTTTTAATGGAGGATCTTTTTTCAGTTTTAATAATTTATTTGGTGTCCTACTATCTGTTTCCATCTCTTCGCTCAATAGCCATTAGGGATGTGAGCCGAAGAATTTGTCGGAGATACTTCTAATATAGGAAAAAACATCATAACAACAAGTGCTGGAAGGGAGAAGCAGAAGTGATCAATCTCTCTCTATACCCACTAAGAGGAAAGAGAGCAGTGCTAAACCCTCTAGGGAGTTATCTCTATTTAATATCCAGGTCATCTAAAGTCTGTACAAACTCATACAGAAGCAGCCCAGGGATCTTTGCAGAGCAAGCACTGGTGGTCACAATTAAGGCATCACTTGAATGCAAACACAAGGGCTTAGGGGACAAGATCTCTGCAAGATACTAATTTCTGCCCATTCTGCTACCTCTCTTCCTCTGCAAAGGACAGAGTGATCAGAAAGAACAGCCACAATTCATAGTGCCTTGATACAAAAAAAGCAACCCAGAGTAATAATTTTCTCTTTGGCTCCATACCATAGTTTTCCCTACATTCCTTTTTCCAGCAGCACTCTACAGACCTCATGGGTTTCTCATGCTAGATGAGTCAAAAATATTTTTTTACTCATCTAGCATGAGATGTAGTATATGAAAACCTCCTGGCTTTTAGGGTCCCTGCTTGACTTCTGAGTAAGTTCTCATGGCTGCCTTGTACATCCTTCGGGCTGAGGTCTGTTCTCATTAATCTTAAAAGTAGGTATTAAACACCTTAGGACAGGGAACAATGCTTGATTTGCAAGTCTACAGAATCTCGCATCATTTGGGGAAGGTGTGTAGCCTAGGATCAGAGCTTCTCATACCTACACTAATCTAAAAACTAAATTACATAAAGACATGTTAAATATTCTTAAAAATGGATTGGTTAAGACCCAAGGCAAAACCTATCCCTGGCAGATTCATGTTGCCTGCCTCAATTGTTTTTCACTTCAGACAGTGAGAAGGATCAGCTCCTTCCATCTTTCCTTCCTTCCTTCCTGGTCATCTCGTAGATGGGGGACCAAGTAGGGTATCCCATGACAGTATAATTCTGAACACTGCAATGACCACCATGTCTTAATTCCGTCCCCAGGAATGTAACTCTGTTTCCTGAAGATGTTTGTGCCTTAAAAGAGACTCCCTTATCTATTCATACAATATTACAAATACAGGCCTTACTTACAGCAAAACTGGGAACTTTTCTGCCCATCTGTTTGCTCAGTTTCTTTGCAGCTTTGTATTCTCTGACAGAGGCAATACAAGAAATTCAGGTGCTTGTGCATTTCTGTGGCCAGACCCTTTATGTTTCTGTGTAACGAGCGAAAAGAAATCCCACCAGTTTCCTGGTGTATCATATCCAATAGACATTAATTGTCCAATAGACAGCAGTTGAAAGGCCAGGTATTTCAAGAGTAACACAGCACAAACTCAGGACCATTTTCAGGGGGTTCTGATTGAACAGAGGGATGGAGGCTCTGGACCATGTTGCTTTGTGTTTCAGGGAAGAATGATGAAATCATACCTCCAGCTGTGGCCATCTTTTCCCCATCAAAGCAGGAGATCCAGCAGAAGAGCAAGGCCACCCTGGTGTGCCTGGCCTCTGGTTTCTACCCTGACCACCTGACTCTGGGGTGGAGGGTGAATGGTGTGAAAAGGACTGAAGGGGTGGGGACAGACGAGTACTCCACACAGAATGGGAGCACCTACTCACTGACCAGCCGACTGAGGATGCCAGCCTGGGAATGGTTCAACCCTCTGAATCGATTTGAGTGTGTTGCCAATTTTTTTCAGAATGGAACGACAGCATCAATAAACAAATTTATCTATGGTGATGCTGGTGAGTAAAAGACATCTCTTACCATGCTGTCTAAGATAGAAATCACAAATCAAAAGAGCAAGTGTTATGATATGAACCACATCTATATGTAGCTTGCATACAAGGTGTTCTTCTGGCACAAACACAGACCTAAATATCTAGGTATTAGCATGTGTCTCTTCCCATTCCTGGCCCTTTGTCCCTGAGTTACCATTCTACATGTAGAGTTTCTTCAGGTTTTCCATTGAGAAATCTCTGTAGTAGAGTAAATTGCACAGTATCATAAAACACCTAGAGTAGTAGGAAGAATGAGGCAGTGTGTTATAAAGTGAAACTTCTAAAACCTGTATTCTGTTTGCTCTGAAGAGAAAGATGACTTTCAATTCATTTTTGTCTTTTCAGGTTGTGCACTCACAGAAGGTATGTGTGGCTTCTCACGTAAAGAGAATTTTGCCTCTTCTCTCAGGCAATTATCAGTGTGTATTTTAATGCCAGTTTTACTGACATTAAGTACAACGTGTGGAAGATATCTGCTGTATGAATAGCTTCTTCTTTCTCCTGTAAGTGATTTGTATGTGATATTTAAAAAAAGAAAAAGAAGAAAAGTTTTTTTGGAGGGCTGTTTGTGCATATTGTATGTAGCTCAGCTTTGGGGTTTAGCTCTCCCATATGATTCCATTTTGAAAATAGAAGAAATCATGGTACCTTCCTGTAGACGGAAATGTACTCTTTATCGTCTCCTCCAGTCCTACAAACTGACTTCCACTGGGATCCATACTTACCCAAGTGATTCTGGCATCAAGAGTTAGGATATGATATTCCGAATATTCCTCAGTATCAAACTCAGAACAATTCCCATGACAAGTCACATTCCGCTCCACAGTGCTCTCATGTATGGAGGATATCCACAGTACAAATTACATTTCTTTCCTCTTTGTACACATATTTGCACACTCCTGTTTTTCAAGAACTTCTTTAATGCTTCAGGAATCTTAAGGCTGAGCCAAGACAGATCTTGTATCTCAATACTATGGCAACCCCCTTAAGAGTGAAAAATCCACAAGAATAAAACTTCTAGATGCCATCTTATTCTGAGCTTTGTGAAACATTCCTGATACATCGTCAGCACTCATAAAGCCATTGAAAATAATGAGACCCAAAAAAACATTTGTATCTTGTGGTTCAGCCTATTTTGCGTTCCTAACTGGGCACTCCAATGAACAGCCCAGTTCATCAGTAGGTGTGGAACTCAGTACTTTCCCAGCATAAAGCCAATCTCTGTCTTTCCTAGACTTGCTTTCTCTTTTGGTTCCTTAAGTCACTATGTTCTGTCCCTTCCCTGGGTCTCTAGCGTCAACAGAGCCATTCATTTGGCTCTAGCTCCTTTATGTAGCTTAGCTGAAGATTTCAAGGGTTCTCATTTGATGAAAGCTCCATTAAAACTACCATCTTGTAATGATGATGATGAAAATTGAATCCACAAATACAAATGGTGTTTGACTTGCAGAGTCGTACTTGCGGTATGGAAATTCCCTGAAGCTCACTTACCTCATATTCTGTGGCAAAGCCTTGGTCTATGCAGTTTTGGTGAGTGGTCTGGTGTGGACAGCCAAGGTAAGTCAGAGTGGCCCTGGAAAGCTGGGCTTACTCACTAGTCAGGGATCAGTGCATGCAGGCTAAACCTTTTCTCAGAGGTGTAGCTGTTCTGCAGGTGCTCTGCCAGGCTTTGTGCAGTTCGGCTTGAAAAATCACAAGTGATGGGTTTTCTCTTATTGTTTTTCCAGAAGTCAAATAAATTCAATGCTATCTAGCAGAAAAAATTCCTTCTCACAATCCTCTTTAAACACATGAAAAAGATAAGAATTAAGGACAAGTTGCCTAGAAAGTGAATAAGGGAAATAGCAGATTTATCATACATTTGTGTAATCATTGTAAAGGGGCTTACGCCTGCAGTGAAAATAATAAGCAGGTTTTTGAGGTGATGCAGGGGATAAATCTGATCAAACATTTACAAAGATTTATAAAGAACAGTGGATCGATCTGAGCAAACGGGATAAATTGAACTAACTGCCAGGGAATGCTTTTTATTAGTAAGTTTTTGCTACGGCGGAAACATACACGCAGTGGGAGCAGCAGAAGTCTCAGCACTTGTCCATTTAAAAGCAGAACAGGGAGATGTATTTGAAAAGTGACCTTGTTGAGCTGAGGGCAAGGATGAGGGCCATCTCAGTTATATTTTTTGGTCCTTTTGCAAGGATATACTGGAGGCTATCAATTTGTCTATTTTGGGATCATAGTCATAGAATCACAGAATGGTTTGGGTTAGACAGAGCATTTAAAGATTATCTAGTTCCATCCACACACTGACATGGGCAAGGACATCCTTCACTAGACCAGGTTGCTCAAAGCCCCATGCAACCAGACCTTAAAGACTTCCAGGGGTGGGACATCCACAGCTTCTCTGGGAAACCTGTTCCCACTGTCTCACCACCCTCACCAGAACAAACTTCTTCCTTTAATGTGAAGCTACCCTTTATCAGTTTAAAACCAGGGGCTCTTCATCCTATCACTGCAGACCTTGGTAAACCATCTCTGTTTTTCATGAAAGTCCCCCACTGCCGTATATTGAAAGACCTTAGGCAGGCCTCTCCAGAGGCTTCTCTTCTCCAGTCTCAGCAGGGCTTGTTCTCCCAGCCTGAGGCCCCGTGTCTGTTTTTGTGGGCCTCCTCTGGACCTGCTCTGTCATGGCCATGAATTTCCTGTGCTGGGGCCTCCAGAGCTGGACACTGAACTGCAGGTGGGGTTGGTGGGGGTTCACATGGGCCCTTCTCCAAGTTTGTCCAGTTCCCTGTGGCTGTCATCCCTTCCCTCAAACATACCAATGGCCACACAGCTTTGTGTCATCTCTGAACTTGCTGAGGGTGCACTTGCTCCCAGTATCAATGACACACTGATGAAAGCTGAAAAAATGCTTTTGGCCCTAGTACAGTTTCCCTTGAGGGAAACTGTTTGTGACTGATTCCCACTTGAACATTCAACCATTAATGGTAACTCTTTGGGCAAGGTCATCCAGCCAATTCCTGTATTTGTTTCTGTTGTTTGGTGGTTGTTGTTGTTATCATTACAATTTTATTGTTCTTCTTATTTTATCCCATTTTGTTTTCAATTAGACTGGTGTCAAGTTATCTAGAGAATAAATGAAGAGCCCTTGTCATGACATCAGCAGGAACATGACAAGTTCACTACCTTTCCATAGCAAAATATCTATGCTTCTACAAACTTCTGAATATAATTTTTTGGTAATTGTCTGTTGCCATCCTGTTCTTCTCTTTGTTGTAATCACTGCTGAGCTTTCCCTGTACTTCCATATCATAATGTATCATAATATTTCATTGTAACATATCTTTAAAAGTAGCACCTTCTTAATGCTCTGAGGCTGAGAACTCATCTCTTTGATTTAGGAATAAAGTTTTTGCTTCTTTTCCCTTGAAAAGCATGAGTTGTTGTTTTCAAATTCGGTCTTCTGTAGTAATAATGTCCTACTGCACAACTTTCAGTGAGAAATAGTGCCATAAGGAATGTACATTAAAGATCATTCCCTGACAATCCCGGTAGAAATAACTTATCAGATATGGGAACAGCAGAGACTCATCCAGTACTTACACTGTGTACCAACAAGCAGAGCCGGGCTGCAGGCACTGGAGGCTTGCCCTCGCCAGGGGCTGATTTTGGGCCAAAACAGCTTCATAATTCAAAGGTGGTAGAGAAGGAAACAGCACTCAAGCCAGGTGAGAAGTGACATCCTCTTGGGAGAAGCATGGGAGCTGCTTTTTTCTCTCACTTGGTTCTTTTGTGGGATTACCTTGGTGATGGCACCAGATTCACTGTGGTATTGAAGAAAAACTTGGTGAATAGATTATAAGTCTCTGACACTTAATGGTTTTGTTTCAAAAGGATCTGATGACAGACTTGAGAGGAATCTGTCATACCTCTATTCATGTCAATAAAGAAGAAAGCTGTATCTTAATGCTAGAGGACAGATGGGTATAATGCTGTAAAATGGAGTTGGTGTCCTGCTCAGTGTTTGCCACTCTTTCAGTCTCCTCAAAACACTTGAGAAGAGGTGAAAATATCCTACGCAACCAAGAGATTTATTTGGTGTTCTGAGTACAGAAATTACTTAAGTAGTCTTGTGGCTGCTCCAAACAAAACAGAGAACTGTTTCCTGAAAAATACTTTTAACAAATCTGCTTCAAGGGGTCTTATATTCACAAGATGTGAATGAGCTGGTCTAGGGAAAGGCGTCCCCTTCCTCTTTAGAGAAGAAACGATAGGAACAGTTCTTGGCAAGTGGGAATCGTAAGAAGGTTGTACAAAGGGGCAATTTCAGGGGGTGTGACAAAGATAAACAAACAGGTTCATCTTCTCATTCTGAGGATGGGTTCTTTTTCCAAGAAAAAGAAATGCCCCATTATTCATGCTCTATGAAGTTAGAATAGACTGGAGCACAGCAGAGTGGAATATTAAAAAATAATTCCAGCTCAGCCTGAAACACATTAAGATGAATATAATTTATTAGGACATTTGGTGAAAATGGCTGAATTTATCAGGGCTGTCGGAAAAACCCCCAGATCAATCTTGTCCTCACACACACAGGCTTTCAGAGTGATCGTGGCAGAACTTGGTCAAAGTGAACAGAGGACAAACTGGAGCATAGGAATTTTGGAGCAGACAAGCTACGGTGCAAAGGAGGGACATAACTAAGCGGTTCTATGGAAGAAAAGAATGTGGCAAATGACAGAGACTTCCCTTTAGTCTCTGGAATATGAAGAATGTTCCCACAGTGAATTCATATCTCTCAGTCACTGGAAATTGAGACCAAGGTCTGCAATCCAATCCTGTTCTTTTCCAAGCTTTCTCCAAGACATGTAATTCTCATTCTCACACACTCCTGCTATTACAGAGGTGACTGTAAAAAGAGACCACTTTAAAAGAGAGACAGATACATATCTAGGCTCATATAATAGCTCCTTTTTTTTTTCTTTTGAATTGAAGTATGTTTAAAGGAAAGTTTTTGTCCATCAAGCTCTATTTCAAGAGTGTTTTCTACAGGCGATGTTTGTGATAGGGCTGATGCTTAAGTCCAAGGAGAGAAGCAGAATTCTACTCCTCACCCATTTATTGTCACTCCTTCTAGCCTTACAGGAGACCACTTTGGACAAAGTGATGTCTTCAGGGTGATATTTATGTAAGCCCACTTCTCTACAATTACACTGCACTGTGTCTCTTACAATTTTCTAGAGAACCAGCTAGTGAGAATGAAGGGGAGGATTTTTGACAAAAAGAAGGAAGGAATGCCAGGTGCACTAGACAATGGATGAAATATGATTAAATTGTGTTGACCTTTTGAAGAAGAGTAAAATGGAAAATTAGGAAGAGTAAGAAAATAAAGACAGTCATTTCAAGAATGAAAGGAAATAAATAAAAACATAAGTCAGAGTAAAACTGATACAATTGAGAGATAGGGAAGAGAATCTAACCTGTAGTGGAGGAGAAGCAAAGGGAACCAGAGTGTGTTTCTGTAAAACGGTGTTTGTGGTGACCTTTTCTGTGCACCATAAACTATATACTCAAGGGATTAGTAAATGTGGAGAGTTTTTCTGAAGATCTTTCCCCCACTTTACTTCTCATTATTACCTCACGCCAGAAGTTAAACCATTGGTAGTTCAGTGGAAGCTCACACAGGGCTAAATGAAAAACGGAGTCATACATTTTATGTTTAATTGTTTCCTGCATAGATGTAGGAAATAACACAGGCTAAGGTAGAGGTGCAACAGTGTAAATTTGGATGCAGAAGTTCTGGTATACATGAAAATATTAGAAAAAATATATTGTAATTTTCCTAGTAGAATGGCTTTGTTTTGAAGTATTTTGTTCTGTGCTTTGTAGTATATTTTTCATGTAAAAAAGATTCAAGTGAAGCTGTTGAAGAGCAATATAAAAACATGTTTAGGTTAGGTTGCTAACTATGTGTTTGCACTTTGTGAGACAAGACTGCGCCACTTATGTATAAGGGAGGAGACAAATGTAGCCTGTTACCTCTCCCCATCAGTTCTTGTCCATTCAGACAGTCTGCAAAACGAAGGCTTGCTCTTACTCCTAAAAGAAGCCCTTTCAGAGTCACAAGCATCCTGGGAGGATGCTCTCAAGCAACACAAAGCTACAAAGACAAACACCAGCCCGTAGTAAACAAATTACTCTCATTGCAAATCAGTTAGCATGGGTTAAAAGTTTTTGTCATCCTCCAGGGGGTAAAAAGGAGAAAGAGTAGAAAGGAAAGCAGCATGAACACTGCCATGACATTACTAAGTGAAAAATGACTGCATTTAAAGCCAGCCAATAAAAGAATAAAAAGTGTTACCTTTCTGAGTATAAGAAAAAAATCTTGAGATTGTAAATTGAGGAATATTGGATACACTGAGAGGTAATTGGACCATCGCATAGAAACAGCAATGGCAAAGGAAGGATGTGGTCTGTGGTTCTGTCATGGTTTAGCCCTAGCCAGGATCAAGCCCCACGCAGCTGCTTGCTCACTCCCCACCAGCAGGACTGGGGAGAGAATTGGAAAAGCACAAGTGAAAAACTTGTGGTTTGAGATAAAGACAGTTTAAGAGGTAAAGAAAAACTGTGCACACAAGCAAAGCATAACAAGGAATTCATTCTCCACTTCTCATGGACAGGCAGGTGTTCAGCCATTCCCAGGATGGCAGGGCCCCATCACCAGTAATGGTGACTTGGAAAGGCAAACACCATCACTCCAAATATCTCTCTCTTCCTTCTTCTTTCCCCTACTTGCCCCTTTCACATAGTGAACACGACACCATGGGATATGGACTATCCCTTGGATCAATTGGGATCAGCTCTCCCTGCTGTCCCTCCTCCCAAGTTCCCATGCACCACCAGCCTCCTTGCCAGCATGGTGGTATGAGAAGCAGAAAAGCCCTGAATGCTGTGTAACCACTTTAGCAGTAACAAAAACATTTCTATCTTGTCAACAGTATGTGCAGAACAAGCCCAAAAGACAGCCCCACAGCAGCATCTCTCAAGTAAATAAACTGTACCACAGTCCAAACCAGCATAGGTAAACATGGCAATCCTTCCTGGTTAACAAAAACAGGGGGTGGAGTCATGGGTGGGATTGTTTTTGTACCAGACTGTATCATTGTGGCACAACAGCGGGGGACCACGATGATACATTCTCCAGGAAGCCTTTACAAAAACCCATGGGTACATTAACCTTGTGGCAGAGCATGTTAAGGAAGCTGCAGAGAATTCTGCAGCAGAACAGGCGTGCTCTGCCTTGGTTTCTCTTAACAGACCTTGTATGCTGGGATTTACTTTCATCATCTGAGAACTGAGCCTGCCCTCCCTGGCAAGCAAGCTAGGAAATTCTGAGATATCAAAATTAATTTTCACCAAACCAAACTGTGACTGCAGATGCATCTAAAGCCAATCAACCATGCAAAGCTGGAATTATTATATTTTCCTGATGCACCAATGTTTGCAATTGATGACAATATGGTTCTTTCTTAATGTGGTACAAGTGTTAGGAAAAGAATTCTGACATGTAGCAGGTATCTCTCAGAGGCACTACATAAAATGTGTTGGGGTTTTCTGTCTTAAATAATCCTCCAATATATGCTGACTGCCTCATGTCCGTGAGAACAAAGGTTGCCTATAATCCCTATCCCTGCTCTCTCACTGCAGTTCTTCCTAATGGCTCTGAAGGGTTTGTCTGGGACCAGTCAACAGATTCTTCTGGGCTCTCCTTGTGTGGATTATTTTAACCAATCCAAAAACTGAATGGGATCCTGAAAGACTATTCAAGATGGCTGGCCTGCCATGGAAGGGAAAACAATGGGGTTTGTTTTAGTTCAATGTTACAGGCAAACCACTTCAAATAGAGAATGAGTGATGTTTGGGATTCCAAAAACAGTAATGGTTTCTAAAGCTTGTGCTTATAGTAAGGCAGCTGTAGTGCATGCCTTCTCTTAGCTTATGATACATCACTTTGTCACTGTGAATGCTGCTGATATGATTTTTGGCAGTGGCACAAAACTTACAGTAATGGGTAAGAAACTTTAGTTTCCTCCTTTAATTCACTTCAAATGCCATGTCTTCTCTTTAGAGAACGTCATCATTAACCTCCCTATCATTATTAAACTGGTGTGTGTTAGCAGCCCTGTCGACTTCTGAGCATAGACTAAGTTGGGTCCTCCAGGTAGCGGTACACCTTTCATTTTGGAGAACTGAATGAATGTGTTTTCAGTAAAGAAAAATCTGTCCCTAGAAAGAATGGGGATAAGGAATAGGATAAATAATGTGCACATGACATAAAAAAAAGTTGTCCTAGTGAATCAACACATGCAAAAAATCCCCAAAAGTATAGCTGCTCTCTATAACGCTGGTTCTGCTGGGGCTAGAGATGATTAAGGACAAGTCAGTGAAAAGCTGTCTATCTGTCTGGAAAGAACTGACTTGGGGTTGCACTTTGAAGGGGTCTAAAAAAAAAGACCAAGACAATACAAGCTTAAATTATCATGGATCTTCCCAGGGTGAATTAAAGAATGTGTTGTCTCAGATAACTGGGAAAAAAACACATGTGCTAGCATTTTTAATTTATAAAAAAGAAGGTATTAATAAGTACTGAACTATATAATAAGCAATATTAAATCTCTCTGCAGCTTTTTAAGTCGTTGTTGTTATAGAAAGTAGCTCTTCACAGCACAGCCAGTTTCTTTCCACTGTACAGGCTCACCAGGTAAAAGATACAAAGACCACAAAGAACAATGGCATTACTATTTCAGAATAGGTGCTAAACAGCCATTGAAAACCACAGAAAAATAATATATGATTAATTTCTAAGAGAAAGAGATCTCAGGGAATGTCGATATATGGGAAATATTTTCTAATATTCTCATATGACACCTAGATAAATAAATAAATATTAACTAAAAATTGTTGGAACCTCCAACAACTCACTGAACCTGGAGCAAAAGGGCTCTGGGCAGGGCATTTCTGATGTTGATTGCAGCTGTTTAGATACACAGATTTGCTGGTGTTCCCTTTCAGACCTGTTTTCTAGGAGACCTGAGATAAATGTACTCTGTATTTCTTCTTTTCTGGTACCACATGAGGGGAGGGTTAGTCCACAGGCTTGGCTCTGAGGACTGGGAGTAGAGGAGAGGTTTTTCTGCGGCTGCAAAATGGTGTGAATAATAATAGACTGTTCTTTGGCAGTGGGACAAAACTTACAGTCATAGGTAAGTAAAAAGTCAGATCTCCATGATTTATGTGATACTGGTTTAGGGGACAAGAACGTTCTTAATTAAAAGCTTAAGAAGATAATTTTTCATGCAGCCATGAGAATAGGATTAATGCTTTATTGGTTGCTTATTAAAATGAGATGTGCCATTATGGAAGTGTAGGATTTACAGGCACAAATGCTTGCCTTCAGTCTTTGTCTTTCATTTCTGGGAACTTCATGAAGGGAGAAGGGAATAAATAATTTTATTTTCACCCATCCTCCAAGGAAATATTATAGGGGTTGGGAATGAAAAATGCTTCTTTAGTCTGCAGGTTTTTATAGTTTATCTGTGTAATGATCCAAAGCAGCATTTTGGAAGTAGAATCTGGATTCTCCTGTGTGCTGAACCACAGAGGGAAGGAGTAATCTTGCTGGCACGTCGCTTGCCTGTCCATGGATGGTTGTCAGGCTGTCTAAAGTTGCTTTAGGACGCTGGCTTCTGCTAGTAATCCTTTTCACAACTTCTGCTGCTCAGCAAGGACTGTATTATTTTTCTTTTAGCATACTTTTTCCCTCTATTCTTTTTATTTTTCCCCATTTTCTTTTGTTGTTTTCCCCTCTTGCAGCAAAGGATTTAACATCACCTATATCAGGGCATTTCAGAATCACAAGGCAAAGTAACTTTTTCTATCTGCTACTGCCCCATCTGACAGCAAACTGTAGAAATACTCACTGGTGCCTGCTCCTTTAAACAGTACAATTTTAAGGAACTATGTGGCTGGCAGGAAGAGCATAATGACACTGGGGGTTAGAGCCCGACTTTGTACAGCTGTGCAAACCAGCCGCTTAACTTTGGAGTCGGTACTGTGCTCAGAGTCATAGGTAAGGAGCTGTTGTTAACCCAAGTGCTCAGTGTGGAGGACACCTGAAAATTGCCCTTCCATTCATGATATGTAGCACATACAGAGATGATTTTAAAATGAGAGTAGGAGCGAAAGATAACAAGAAATTGTGAAATTGACCCTGCAATGATGGGAATGGAGGAACTGTGATACTTTTTCTCTCAGGTAGGTGAAGTCCATGTGACAGGGAATGAGTTTATGCATGGAAGTGATCGAGCTTTGTGTCAGTATCTACAATGAAGATCATGGATGACCAAAACACAACGGGCTGCTGATCAGATTTTTTTTTCTAGTCCTTGCTTTTACCAATCCCTTTATTCCATTTCAAGCATGCTAATTTTCTGATTTTCTTGGCCTTTCCAGTAGTTTCAGTATTTTTCTAATTCTTTTCTTCTGTCTCTCTTTTTTACGTACCTTCCATGTTTGGTAGTTTCTTTTTTTCTTTAGGCTATAAAATTTCTCCTTTTTCTTTTGTCCTCCTATCTGTTTCCATCTCCTCACTAATTCGCTGTTAAGGCTATGAGCCGAAGAATTTGTCAGAGATACTTCTAATATAGGAAAAAAACATCATAACAACAAGTGCTGTAAGGGAGAAGCAGAAGTGATCAATCTCTCTCTATACCCACTAAGAGGAAAGAGAGCAGTGCTAAACCCTCTAGGGAGTTATCTCTATTTAATATCCAGGTCATCTAAAGTCTGTACAAACTCATACAGAAGCAGCCCAGGGATCTTTGCAGAGCAAGCACTGGTGGTCACAATTAAGGCATCACTTGAATGCAAACACAAGGGCTTAGGGGACAAGATCTCTGCAAGATACTAATTTCTGCCCATTCTGCTACCTCTCTTCCTCTGCAAAGGACAGAGTGATCAGAAAGAACAGCCACAATTCATAGTGCCTTGATACAAAAAAAGCAACCCAGAGTAATAATTTTCTCTTTGGCTCCATACCACAGTTTTCCCTACATTCCTTTTTCCAGCAGCACTCTACAGACCTCATGGGTTTCTCATGCTAGATGAGTCAAAAATATTTTTTGACTCATCTAGCATGAGATGTAGTACATGAAAACCTCCTGGCTTTTACGGTCCCTGCTTGACTTCTGAGTAAGTTCTCATGGCTGCCTTGTACATCCTTCTCGCTGAGGTCTGTTCTCATTAATCTTAAAAGTAGGTATTAAACACCTTAGGACAGGGAACAATGCTTGATTTGCAAGTCTACAGAATCTCGCATCATTTGGGGAAGGTGTGTAGCCTAGGATCAGAGCTTCTCATACCTACACTAATCTAAAAACTAAATTACATAAAGACATTTTAATATTCTTAAAAATGGATAGGTTAAGACCCAAGGCAAAACCTGTCCCTGGCAGATTCATGTTGCCTGCCTCAATTGTTTTTCACTTCAGACAGTGAGAAGGATCAGCTCCTTCCTTCTTTCCTTCCTTCCTTCCTGGTCATCTCGTAGATGGGGGACCAAGTAGGGTATCCCATGACAGTATAATTCTGAACACTGCAATGACCACCATGTCTTAGTTCCGTCCCCCGGAATGTAACTCGGTTTCCTGAAGATGTTTGTGCCTTAAAAGAGACTCCCTTATCTATTCATACAATATTACAAATACAGGCCTTACTTACAGCAAAACTGGGAACTTTTCTGCCCATCTGTTTGCTCAGTTTCTTTGCAGCTTTGTATTCTCTGACAGAGGCAATACAAGAAATTCAGGTGCTTGTGCATTTCTGTGGCCAGACCCTTTATGTTTCTGTGTAACGAGCGAAAAGAAATCCCACCAGTTTCCTGGTGTATCATATCCAATAGACATTAATTGTCCAATAGACAGCAGTTGAAAGGCCAGGTATTTCAAGAGTAACACAGCACAAACTCAGGACCATTTTCAGGGGGTTCTGATTGAACAGAGGGATGGAGGCTCTGGACCATGTTGCTTTGTGTTTCAGGGAAGAATGATGAAATCATACCTCCAGCTGTGGCCATCTTTTCCCCATCAAAGCAGGAGATCCAGCAGAAGAGCAAGGCCACCCTGGTGTGCCTGGCCTCTGGTTTCTACCCTGACCACCTGACTCTGGGGTGGAGGGTGAATGGTGTGAAAAGGACTGAAGGGGTGGGGACAGACGAGTACTCCACACAGAATGGGAGCACCTACTCACTGACCAGCCGACTGAGGATGCCAGCCTGGGAATGGTTCAACCCTCTGAATCGATTTGAGTGTGTTGCCAATTTTTTTCAGAATGGAACGACAGCATCAATAAACAAATTTATCTATGGTGATGCTGGTGAGTAAAAGACATCTCTTACCATGCTGTCTAAGATAGAAATCACAAATCAAAAGAGCAAGTGTTATGATATGAACCACATCTATATGTAGCTTGCATACAAGGTGTTCTTCTGGCACAAACACAGACCTAAATATCTAGGTATTAGCATGTGTCTCTTCCCATTCCTGGCCCTTTGTCCCTGAGTTACCATTCTACATGTAGAGTTTCTTCAGGTTTTCCATTGAGAAATCTCTGTAGTAGAGTAAATTGCACAGTATCATAAAACACCTAGAGTAGTAGGAAGAATGAGGCAGTGTGTTATAAAGTGAAACTTCTAAAACCTGTATTCTGTTTGCTCTGAAGAGAAAGATGACTTTCAATTCATTTTTGTCTTTTCAGGTTGTGCACTCACAGAAGGTATGTGTGGCTTCTCACGTAAAGAGAATTTTGCCTCTTCTCTCAGGCAATTATCAGTGTGTATTTTAATGCCAGTTTTACTGACATTAAGTACAACGTGTGGAAGATATCTGCTGTATGAATAGCTTCTTCTTTCTCCTGTAAGTGATTTGTATGTGATATTTAAAAAAAGAAAAAGAAGAAAAGTTTTTTTGGAGGGCTGTTTGTGCATATTGTATGTAGCTCAGCTTTGGGGTTTAGCTCTCCCATATGATTCCATTTTGAAAATAGAAGAAATCATGGTACCTTCCTGTAGACGGAAATGTACTCTTTATCGTCTCCTCCAGTCCTACAAACTGACTTCCACTGGGATCCATACTTACCCAAGTGATTCTGGCATCAAGAGTTAGGATATGATATTCCGAATATTCCTCAGTATCAAACTCAGAACAATTCCCATGACAAGTCACATTCCGCTCCACAGTGCTCTCATGTATGGAGGATATCCACAGTACAAATTACATTTCTTTCCTCTTTGTACACATATTTGCACACTCCTGTTTTTCAAGAACTTCTTTAATGCTTCAGGAATCTTAAGGCTGAGCCAAGACAGATCTTGTATCTCAATACTATGGCAACCCCCTTAAGAGTGAAAAATCCACAAGAATAAAACTTCTAGATGCCATCTTATTCTGAGCTTTGTGAAACATTCCTGATACATCGTCAGCACTCATAAAGCCATTGAAAATAATGAGACCCAAAAAAACATTTGTATCTTGTGGTTCAGCCTATTTTGCGTTCCTAACTGGGCACTCCAATGAACAGCCCAGTTCATCAGTAGGTGTGGAACTCAGTACTTTCCCAGCATAAAGCCAATCTCTGTCTTTCCTAGACTTGCTTTCTCTTTTGGTTCCTTAAGTCACTATGTTCTGTCCCTTCCCTGGGTCTCTAGCGTCAACAGAGCCATTCATTTGGCTCTAGCTCCTTTATGTAGCTTAGCTGAAGATTTCAAGGGTTCTCATTTGATGAAAGCTCCATTAAAACTACCATCTTGTAATGATGATGATGAAAATTGAATCCACAAATACAAATGGTGTTTGACTTGCAGAGTCGTACTTGCGGTATGGAAATTCCCTGAAGCTCACTTACCTCATATTCTGTGGCAAAGCCTTGGTCTATGCAGTTTTGGTGAGTGGTCTGGTGTGGACAGCCAAGGTAAGTCAGAGTGGCCCTGGAAAGCTGGGCTTACTCACTAGTCAGGGATCAGTGCATGCAGGCTAAACCTTTTCTCAGAGGTGTAGCTGTTCTGCAGGTGCTCTGCCAGGCTTTGTGCAGTTCGGCTTGAAAAATCACAAGTGATGGGTTTTCTCTTATTGTTTTTCCAGAAGTCAAATAAATTCAATGCTATCTAGCAGAAAAAATTCCTTCTCACAATCCTCTTTAAACACATGAAAAAGATAAGAATTAAGGACAAGTTGCCTAGAAAGTGAATAAGGGAAATAGCAGATTTATCATACATTTGTGTAATCATTGTAAAGGGGCTTACGCCTGCAGTGAAAATAATAAGCAGGTTTTTGAGGTGATGCAGGGGATAAATCTGATCAAACATTTACAAAGATTTATAAAGAACAGTGGATCGATCTGAGCAAACGGGATAAATTGAACTAACTGCCAGGGAATGCTTTTTATTAGTAAGTTTTTGCTACGGCGGAAACATACACGCAGTGGGAGCAGCAGAAGTCTCAGCACTTGTCCATTTAAAAGCAGAACAGGGAGATGTATTTGAAAAGTGACCTTGTTGAGCTGAGGGCAAGGATGAGGGCCATCTCAGTTATATTTTTTGGTCCTTTTGCAAGGATATACTGGAGGCTATCAATTTGTCTATTTTGGGATCATAGTCATAGAATCACAGAATGGTTTGGGTTAGACAGAGCATTTAAAGATTATCTAGTTCCATCCACACACTGACATGGGCAAGGACATCCTTCACTAGACCAGGTTGCTCAAAGCCCCATGCAACCAGACCTTAAAGACTTCCAGGGGTGGGACATCCACAGCTTCTCTGGGAAACCTGTTCCCACTGTCTCACCACCCTCACCAGAACAAACTTCTTCCTTTAATGTGAAGCTACCCTTTATCAGTTTAAAACCAGGGGCTCTTCATCCTATCACTGCAGACCTTGGTAAACCATCTCTGTTTTTCATGAAAGTCCCCCACTGCCGTATATTGAAAGACCTTAGGCAGGCCTCTCCAGAGGCTTCTCTTCTCCAGTCTCAGCAGGGCTTGTTCTCCCAGCCTGAGGCCCCGTGTCTGTTTTTGTGGGCCTCCTCTGGACCTGCTCTGTCATGGCCATGAATTTCCTGTGCTGGGGCCTCCAGAGCTGGACACTGAACTGCAGGTGGGGTTGGTGGGGGTTCACATGGGCCCTTCTCCAAGTTTGTCCAGTTCCCTGTGGCTGTCATCCCTTCCCTCAAACATACCAATGGCCACACAGCTTTGTGTCATCTCTGAACTTGCTGAGGGTGCACTTGCTCCCAGTATCAATGACACACTGATGAAAGCTGAAAAAATGCTTTTGGCCCTAGTACAGTTTCCCTTGAGGGAAACTGTTTGTGACTGATTCCCACTTGAACATTCAACCATTAATGGTAACTCTTTGGGCAAGGTCATCCAGCCAATTCCTGTATTTGTTTCTGTTGTTTGGTGGTTGTTGTTGTTATCATTACAATTTTATTGTTCTTCTTATTTTATCCCATTTTGTTTTCAATTAGACTGGTGTCAAGTTATCTAGAGAATAAATGAAGAGCCCTTGTCATGACATCAGCAGGAACATGACAAGTTCACTACCTTTCCATAGCAAAATATCTATGCTTCTACAAACTTCTGAATATAATTTTTTGGTAATTGTCTGTTGCCATCCTGTTCTTCTCTTTGTTGTAATCACTGCTGAGCTTTCCCTGTACTTCCATATCATAATGTATCATAATATTTCATTGTAACATATCTTTAAAAGTAGCACCTTCTTAATGCTCTGAGGCTGAGAACTCATCTCTTTGATTTAGGAATAAAGTTTTTGCTTCTTTTCCCTTGAAAAGCATGAGTTGTTGTTTTCAAATTCGGTCTTCTGTAGTAATAATGTCCTACTGCACAACTTTCAGTGAGAAATAGTGCCATAAGGAATGTACATTAAAGATCATTCCCTGACAATCCCGGTAGAAATAACTTATCAGATATGGGAACAGCAGAGACTCATCCAGTACTTACACTGTGTACCAACAAGCAGAGCCGGGCTGCAGGCACTGGAGGCTTGCCCTCGCCAGGGGCTGATTTTGGGCCAAAACAGCTTCATAATTCAAAGGTGGTAGAGAAGGAAACAGCACTCAAGCCAGGTGAGAAGTGACATCCTCTTGGGAGAAGCATGGGAGCTGCTTTTTTCTCTCACTTGGTTCTTTTGTGGGATTACCTTGGTGATGGCACCAGATTCACTGTGGTATTGAAGAAAAACTTGGTGAATAGATTATAAGTCTCTGACACTTAATGGTTTTGTTTCAAAAGGATCTGATGACAGACTTGAGAGGAATCTGTCATACCTCTATTCATGTCAATAAAGAAGAAAGCTGTATCTTAATGCTAGAGGACAGATGGGTATAATGCTGTAAAATGGAGTTGGTGTCCTGCTCAGTGTTTGCCACTCTTTCAGTCTCCTCAAAACACTTGAGAAGAGGTGAAAATATCCTACGCAACCAAGAGATTTATTTGGTGTTCTGAGTACAGAAATTACTTAAGTAGTCTTGTGGCTGCTCCAAACAAAACAGAGAACTGTTTCCTGAAAAATACTTTTAACAAATCTGCTTCAAGGGGTCTTATATTCACAAGATGTGAATGAGCTGGTCTAGGGAAAGGCGTCCCCTTCCTCTTTAGAGAAGAAACGATAGGAACAGTTCTTGGCAAGTGGGAATCGTAAGAAGGTTGTACAAAGGGGCAATTTCAGGGGGTGTGACAAAGATAAACAAACAGGTTCATCTTCTCATTCTGAGGATGGGTTCTTTTTCCAAGAAAAAGAAATGCCCCATTATTCATGCTCTATGAAGTTAGAATAGACTGGAGCACAGCAGAGTGGAATATTAAAAAATAATTCCAGCTCAGCCTGAAACACATTAAGATGAATATAATTTATTAGGACATTTGGTGAAAATGGCTGAATTTATCAGGGCTGTCGGAAAAACCCCCAGATCAATCTTGTCCTCACACACACAGGCTTTCAGAGTGATCGTGGCAGAACTTGGTCAAAGTGAACAGAGGACAAACTGGAGCATAGGAATTTTGGAGCAGACAAGCTACGGTGCAAAGGAGGGACATAACTAAGCGGTTCTATGGAAGAAAAGAATGTGGCAAATGACAGAGACTTCCCTTTAGTCTCTGGAATATGAAGAATGTTCCCACAGTGAATTCATATCTCTCAGTCACTGGAAATTGAGACCAAGGTCTGCAATCCAATCCTGTTCTTTTCCAAGCTTTCTCCAAGACATGTAATTCTCATTCTCACACACTCCTGCTATTACAGAGGTGACTGTAAAAAGAGACCACTTTAAAAGAGAGACAGATACATATCTAGGCTCATATAATAGCTCCTTTTTTTTTTCTTTTGAATTGAAGTATGTTTAAAGGAAAGTTTTTGTCCATCAAGCTCTATTTCAAGAGTGTTTTCTACAGGCGATGTTTGTGATAGGGCTGATGCTTAAGTCCAAGGAGAGAAGCAGAATTCTACTCCTCACCCATTTATTGTCACTCCTTCTAGCCTTACAGGAGACCACTTTGGACAAAGTGATGTCTTCAGGGTGATATTTATGTAAGCCCACTTCTCTACAATTACACTGCACTGTGTCTCTTACAATTTTCTAGAGAACCAGCTAGTGAGAATGAAGGGGAGGATTTTTGACAAAAAGAAGGAAGGAATGCCAGGTGCACTAGACAATGGATGAAATATGATTAAATTGTGTTGACCTTTTGAAGAAGAGTAAAATGGAAAATTAGGAAGAGTAAGAAAATAAAGACAGTCATTTCAAGAATGAAAGGAAATAAATAAAAACATAAGTCAGAGTAAAACTGATACAATTGAGAGATAGGGAAGAGAATCTAACCTGTAGTGGAGGAGAAGCAAAGGGAACCAGAGTGTGTTTCTGTAAAACGGTGTTTGTGGTGACCTTTTCTGTGCACCATAAACTATATACTCAAGGGATTAGTAAATGTGGAGAGTTTTTCTGAAGATCTTTCCCCCACTTTACTTCTCATTATTACCTCACGCCAGAAGTTAAACCATTGGTAGTTCAGTGGAAGCTCACACAGGGCTAAATGAAAAACGGAGTCATACATTTTATGTTTAATTGTTTCCTGCATAGATGTAGGAAATAACACAGGCTAAGGTAGAGGAGCGCTTGTGAAGCTTTGAAAGCAGACCTGAGTATGTACTAGCCCGGCAGAAGAAGTAGGAGGCTTAGAGCAGAGGTCCTAAAGTGAGTTTCTGTCTAACATAGAGTCAACAGCAGAGGAAACCATCTCTGAAGGCCTCAGCAGAAAATGGTACCTCAGAATGAGAGCAGTTGATGTGCCAAAATGCGCTGGAAAATATTTCTTTAAGGGAATAGCAGTTAAATTTTACCAAAACAGGATGCGGTTTGACATTTACTCAGAAAACCTTTTTGATAACGCATCAGCCTCTCTTACCACAACACCTCCCCAGCTTCTCAGGACGATGCACAGGATGTGGCTTTCTGTTCACCATTTTACAGCTGGGCAGAAAAAGTGACACATAAACGATCTCATGAAATCTATTGGGGTTTTTGCCTCACATTATCATACAATCTTCTTGTTACTCAAGTCAACAGATGGGTCTGCATGTGCAGCTGCTCTTTCTGTTGTGCAACATACAGAAAAAAAAAAAAAGATTTGTGGTTTTGGGGGAGTTGCTGACCTGCTTTTACAAGTTAAAAAAACTTCAGTGCTTTTTCTAGGCTTCTCAAATCAGCAAATCAAGATAATAAAAATCATAGACTTGTAGAAAAATTGATGGGAGGGACTTCTGGAGGTGTCTCAATAAAAATTCCTGATCAAAACAGGGCCAACTCCAATGCTCCAACACATGTTGCTTAGAGCTTTGTCCAGGTAATTTCTGAATATCTTCAAGGACAGAGATTTGACAGAATCTCCAAGAAACATTTTCCAGTGTGGAAGCATCATCAAGAGAAAGTACTTTTTATTTATTTATTATTAGAAAGTACTAATCAGGGTTTACCTTGCTGCAGCTTGTTTCCACTTGATTCCACTGTGTCTCTCTAAGACTACAACTCTGGTTAGGCATTTGGAGTAATGCAATTACTAATCTTTTAGCCTTCTTCTCTGCATGATGAACAAAATCCCTCAACCTCTCTTATATTTCTGCCCCAGTCCCTTGATCATCTTAGTGACTGACCCTCTGCTGCACTCTTATGATATCTCTATTGTACTGGGGTTGGGACAGGACAGGAATGTGTGTGGACTAGAGAGGTGGTATTCCAGACGTAGTCTCAAGAGTGTTTCAACATGTTAACTGCACCCTTGCTAATGCAACCAAAAATGCAACTAGCCTTCACTGCTGAAAGGGCTTGCTGCCTATTCATGTTTAATTACTGTTCTGCAAAGTGGTTCTCCTAGCCAGTCAGCTGATATTTAAAGGATTCACATAAAAGTTCT
The DNA here is from genome assembly GCF_024509145.1 of Vidua macroura. Classification (NCBI taxonomy): domain Eukaryota; kingdom Metazoa; phylum Chordata; class Aves; order Passeriformes; family Viduidae; genus Vidua; species Vidua macroura. The sequence goes on along the minus strand of NC_071572.1, from coordinate 74,374,479 downwards.
TTTGCCTTTTCTCCAGGGATGTGCCTGTAGTCCAATAATTCCTGTCCAATGAAGAAACATTGCACAATAATCACAAATTGAAAATTTCCTTTGAAGATCAGTATGGTTATCCTGCATGCGTGGTAATAGTCCTTTGCCCTACAACATTTACAATATAATCTGACATATTTCAGACTGGGATAAGAATAATATCACAGTGTGGATGCTGTGTCTAATTATGGAACCTTCCCTTTCTACATCCTTTATTTAAACCTTTCCAAAACTGGAAACACATTATTATTCTTTATTTCAGAACTAGCAAATTATGCAGGTGACTTTTATACCTCACAAGAACCTTGCTTAGTGCTTTTTTGGTTTAGAACATTTTAAGACAATTTGTTATATTATCACCATGAAAGGCTTACACCAAAGAGTATCTCAGGCTATGACTAATCCCACTGCATCAGTTACGCTATCTGGGAGAATGGTGGTGATGGAAAGAGACTGGTAAGTCTTTCTGTGCGGCATGAAAGAGTCTTCATGCCAAACCAGAAATATCCTGTCAGGGAGAGGTTATGCAGTATATAAGTTTACATTCACATCCTGTTTTTTCATCCCTCTCTATTTTTTTGTTTTCAAAATATGGATGCTCTCTGAAGCAGTGTTCATATCAGGACTTAGATCACAGTCAAAAGATCTATAAGGCCTTGAGAAACATCGCAAAGTTGCCTTGGATAAAAAAAGCCCTCAGAACTCAGCCACAGAGAGAAGGAATCAACCAGATTAATACTGAATATTGCTGCTTTTTCAGTTGTGAGAGAGATATAAAGAGATAGATGTGGCACACATAGTGGTATGGGATTCACTGTGCAGCCAGAAGTAAACTCCATAGTAAGAACAATTTCTGAACAAATGAAAATCTGCATGTTATTTTTTCTTGAATGTGAATTCATCCCAAGTTACATACTACTTTGACTACCTGCCTTTACACTTAATGCCTTCCATATACATTCAGCTTTTAAGCATTTTGTCTATGCACTTGCAGGCCATGGTAATGATTCCTCTTTTGTCATTTTAATCCAGTCTGTTGCATATTAGTTCTGTATAGATTCTATTCCTGCATTGTCTTTTGTTCAGATTCCTTCCCATCACCATTGAAAATTATAATTCTACAGTTTTCTTGTGATTAGGGTAACCTTTCCAAGCACAGTGAAAAACATTGTGGTTCAGGAAGGAATGAGAGTGCACATAGAAGTCACTATCTCTAAAGTATTTCAGACTTGTGTATGTCAAGCAACTGTTCTGTGTCAGGTAAGAAAATATCTTAGGGGACAATAACTTGTGGCTGTATCAACTATGATTTACATTTCCTTTATTTTACATCTGCATTTGATTAACAATCTTTATTGATTGTTCTGATAAGGTGGAGGATAAATGGCTGATCAGGAAAGAGGAGTTCAGCAATTAGCCTGCACTTCAAATACCTATTTTGCCTAGGTCTTATTTCTACCTATTCTTGTTCCACCTTCTCAGTAACATCTGGTTTGTGAGTAGGTGATTGCCCTACACCCCCTTTTCTGGTGCTGAGAGCAGCTCCCTTTGGACGGAAGGTGCTGAAAGGGGAGAGGTTTATGTAAAGAAAGCAAGTGACTTTGAAGTGTTGTGTCCAAACTACTGGCACAGAAATAGACGGCTGAGTGGTTCGACTTCACAGACAAAATGTCCAAATAGAATTCTGCAAGGTTTGGCCTGTTAGCCTGGAATCCGGCTGAAATGTCACCCTCTTGCTTTAGAGTTACACCATAGGAATAATAAATCAATTGCATCGCCTTCCCTGGCTGCTGCAGATACCAGTACATAGAATTGTGATTATTATTTTGACTGCATTTCAGGGTAACATTCTCATCTTCTCTCGCCACAAGACTTGGGGTTTGGGTGATTTCGGCTCCTGTAAAACAGAACAAAACAAAAACAAAGTAAAACAAGTAAGCCACATTCTCCCAGCAGCAGAGCAGATATTATGGCTCTACTGATTCCTTACTTGTTCCGAAGAAGTACATTGCCACACACAGAACTGTCCACATCCTCATTTCTGCCTCAGGAGTCAGTGAACCTACCCCATATGACTTATATAGATCCGTTTCACCTGCTTCCCCATAACCAATAGCGGATATCTCTGTAACAGCTACATCTACCCTGAAAAACAAGCTCCTTCCTGCAAGATTTCAAGCAAACAATTTATTTGAAGTGCATGTGTTGAAAACACACAGAAAATTTCAAACTGACTCATCTAGAAGCTTTTCATACTCTACCAATGACAATTGTGGTTTTATTTACCCCTGCATGTCTTTTTTTACTTTTTGATTTTTTTTTCCAGAATAAACCAGAAAATGTTTAGTGCAACCAAATAATGTGGTTTAATTTTGTGTAGGTGGATGTTTTCTTTTGGGAAAAATACAAGACCTATGCTCAGACCTTACTTTTTTTCTTCTTTCTCCACCTGTAAGAACAAGAATGCATTATATTATTTTGGGAAGAGCTTTATATGGGAGCCTGTTGCAGCCTTAGCACAAAGCAAAAATGAAGGAAAATTTGGTTATTCCTGAAATAAATATCTAACAATTTCTTGGCCAACAGTACCTGTACTAATTTTATATATTTTTCAGGATCCAGAGTGATACCACTGTTTCTGACACAAACTTTTAACCTGTGTTAAGAAGACTGATTGCTGTCCCACCATGGTATTTTGGAAGTACAATGGGAACCATCACAGTATTCATAATTTGCCATTTATAGCTTTGAAGTGTAGCCCCAGAGGCCAGTGCTCATATCAAACAAAACAAGATCTGTATTATATATATTCTTTCTTATTTAAGTGAAATGGTACCATCTGGTGGAGTGAGGGGGTGTTTACAATGATCCTTACAGGATTATTTTTCACAGATCTTTATTTTTGCATTAGCAGATATTCATGGAGAAGGGACTGGAACTAATGTACCAGAGATATATTTGTCTGTTGTTAGACTGTGAAATGCTACATTGAAAGTGTTGACTCACAAGTACACGGGTTCTTTATCTGGACAAGAAAAATATCAGAGGTGATATTGAGAATGGGATTTCAAAAACATAATGCAGATGAGGAGGGGAACTAGTGTGTGTAATAGCTGATGAAGTTCCTAACTAGATATGCTGTAAAAACTGTCCTAAGATCCAGGTAAATGGGTGGGGAAGAGAAACCTCTTTTCACTCTTTTCATCCTCTTAACTTTTCACTTCCTCTGGGTTTTACATGGTACAGTGGGAAGATGAGGGGTCTATAGAAATGTTACAGGTAAAACCTTTCAGAGCAATATCAAGATTCAAATCCCATGTTGCTGTTTTGAGACATGATCTGAATCCTGACAAACCAGCTCTCTAGTGCACTGTGCAGTAAGGTATCACAAAGGGATTAATGACTATTTCTTTTCTACTGTATATAAATACAAACTTATAGCTTAAATTTCAGATTCTATATTCGATCAATAAATATTTAAGTATTTATTCAATAAATATTTATGTATTATTTAAGTACATATTCACTTAATACAAAGTGAAAGAATTTCAAGAGGAAAATATGACTCACAACATCCTGCTGCACACCAGTGGTTAAGTCTAAGTGGTTAAGTGTGGGCAGTGGGAGGGAGAGACCTCATCACCTAATCCTGGCAGTGAGTTTGTTAGGTTGATTTTCCTGATGAAGTTGTAAAAATAAAGGTAGAAAATGTCTTGCTGGGGCACTCTGAGTATAACCTATTCACCTAATCATCAGCTCAGTGCTGTGATAAGCTTCCTTTCTTCTTAATGGGAATGAAAACATGTAACATGGGCTTCACTCTCAACAAATATCATGATTAACCTTTTAGCTATATTTTATATTAATTTTTGTGTGACACCAAAATTACAAGATGTGGAAAAAATTATTACCAGCAATGTTAGTAGAACTGATCCAGTAAATACTAATACATCTTTCAGGAAAAAAAAAATTACATTGTTAATTAAAAAAAATTTATTCTAAATACTGCTTTTTTTTTTTTTTTTTTTTTTTTTTTTTTTTTTTTTTGTGGGAGAAAAATATTTGTTAGAATGCCCTGACTCTTATACTGTCAGGAATAAAGAAAAGATGAAATGTAGAAAACATGCTCCTTTTTTTTTTCTCAATTTGTCAAATTGATTTAAAAATTAGTTACATTTTTCACCTTCCAGTCATGAGTATCAGGAACATTTTACATGAGAGAATACTCACTCCTGTCTGCAAGCCAGCTGTTTCAGACTTGTGTTGTCACATTATTTTTATTTGAGAAAAATACGATAATGGTATTTAGCATAATTTGCATGTTCCATAATCTCTTCTGTGGTCAGCTCAATTTCACACAGTACTTTTGGTGAGGATGAGTTACATAGAGAAGGATTTCAGCGTAAATTTCATAACAGCCAGACATGTAAAAATATTTATCTCATAAATCAGGGGTCTCTTAGCTCTCTTCATTGTCAGAAATTTGCTACTATTATTCAGGGCTGAATTACAGGTTTTCTTTCAGGAGAACCCAAACTGCTTAATGATGTCTCTTTCAGAGCCCTGTGTGTTGCTCAGTGAGGGTCATGGAAGTTTCAGCACAGCACAAAATTGTTGTCATTGCAGTTAAGCCACTGGCAATGTAGATTTGGTGACAGAAACTTAGTCTGTTCAGCTACTCACAGCGAGAGTAAAGGAGATTATTTTTTTGTTGTTGCAGGATCTGCATGTGCTTGGTCATACTAAAGGTTCCTGGCACTGTAGTGCACCCCAGTGTTTTGGGGTCTCCTTTTTTTCTGATAAAGTGTTTTTATACTCAGTCTAAAGTTCCACTTGTTTTGCTGCCTGCACTAAAACATGCTGTCTCAACTTCCTGAACTGGTTGTTGGAAGCAGTAAATGCAAGATTGTCTCTGTGCCCCTCCTGGTGGAGAATCAGAGAATCCACCTGAAAAAGAAGGAAAGAGGGAAGGAGTAAAACAAAGAAAATAAACAAACAAACAAAACAGAAAAAGGAGAAAGTCTTCTCATGCACAGCAGATAATTTCTTTTCATGTATTTTATCATAAATTTTATTACTTTTATCAATGAATGTCATGACAAAAAGAAGAAGCAATGGCTACCCAGGTATCTTTCTTTCCTTAAACATCACTGATCTCAGATAATTTTCCTTCCTCCGGGCAGGTAAAAGCTACAGACCAGTTGAATCACATACCGTTGCAGACTTTCTGTCTTCCACTGCCATTTGCCTTAAGCTTATCCCTAATTTGCTCCAGAATTTGCATACAACACTCTTACAGATTACTTCCATTCTTCCCTCTTCCCATCTTCTCACTTTTCCTCTTCCTCAATTAAAACTCATCATTTCTAAACAAGTTTTCTGTGCCTGTTTTCTGTGCCCTTTTGCATCAAGGCCTGCCAAACCTCACAGCTCTGATCAGACTGTACTTTTGTTAGTCTCCAGATAAAAAAGCAACCTTTTAAATTTCCATTATTAGACCTTCAAATGACTACTTTCTGTCATCTTGTAAGTGTTTAAGAACACAAGAAACTCTCAGGCTTTCCCCACCCACTCATCTGGTCTATATAACATCATCGTGCAAATTCTACCCTCTGTTCTTTCAATCACACAAACAGAGTGAGAGGAATTATACTGAAAGCCTTCCTCTGTTTGGCAATCAACACCAGAATAAAGCATATTCTCACGTTCATCCAGGTTTAGTCTTTCATATCACACTACTCAGAAGCCATTAATATCCTGTTCTGTAGGACTGATGACTCCTGGGCAACTGATCACAACTCCTATTAGTCTGCCTCCTATTTTAGCTGCTGGCATCAAGCATGTTGCAGCCCTACAGATCTTTTGCTTCTCACTAATAAACCAGCTTGTGAGTGCTTTAGAAAGGAGAGCCAGTGGGAGAACAGGCAGCATTAGGAGGGGAATAGTAAAACAGAAAGTTTGGCATAAAAGTGACGTCCTCTTGTCTCTTAACAATGCAACTACATTGCTGAGAGGGAAGATAGAACTGGAAATAGCAGACAGGAGATCAACAGGTGTATTACTCAGCCAGAAGAGAGATAGGTGGAGGCTGAAATAAAGAGAATAGAAAATCAGGGAAGGGATGTTTAGACTACTTGCAATGCTGTGGACTGAGATGCAATTACAGCTGCTTGTCCTTCACCTAAGCAATGCCTAACACTCCAGGTATTGATTTTGAGTATATTTGCTGTCAATGCAGTCAATAAAATACTTTGCAGAGGAAGCAAAAGCTATAGACCTCTAAATTCTCATGTAAGTAAAGAAGCATGCTTTACAGCACAGCTGCAAATAAAACCTAAAGGATGCTGGCTGTCACACATTCTTGAATAGAAGATACTGCTCATTAACTATTCAACAGTTTACTGAAAAACCAAGGAAAGAAGACAAGTCAGCAAAACCTTAAAACCAGCCTGAAACTGTATTTTATCACATGGTGATAAAAGTATCTAATTGCAGAGTTTTCTTTCTGGCACATCTGTACAAAATCTCACATATAACCACCAAACAAAATTAATTTCTTTGCTGCCAATCTTATCCATATGATAAAAAAAAAAGAATTTGACTTTGCAAACAACATAAAAATAACATAGCCAGGCAGTGAATAAAGTGAGAGTCACACACTGCCGGACCAAGAAACAGAGCTTGTGTTTTATGATGCTAGCAGGACTGTATGGGAGAAGGAAGAAATCTTTCTGACTGATGAAATGACAACACAGAGGTATAACTCTATAGTATTTAAGGTAGGTTTAATTGATGATATAACTATATATTTGGTAATAGGATGTGATTGAGAAAGAGTGCTATTATTTCTATGTCTGTCACAACTATCCATTTTTTCACTATTCAGATTATTCCAAAAATATTATTACATACTGGCTAAAATGACCGAGAAGCTGATTCTGTGAACAGTTAAACATGGAGGGGAAGGGTGGTTGAATCTGACTGACATTAATAACGTTGGTTTTTTGTTTGGTTTTTTTTTTTTTTTTTTTTTTTTAGTTTGAGGAGCATAATCCATCAGGCCACTTTCACTGTGCAACAATGTACACAAACCCGGTTATATTTCATAATTCTTATCACATCCTGAGAAAAGAACTCATGCAGTTAGTTATACTTGCTTGATTGCTTGAACACACTTCTTCTCCAGGAAAGAAGATGGGAATCATAAATAACAGTTAAGTCCATAAGCACCTTTATTTGTAGTGATATTTGATGTTGTGTTGGTAATCAAAGTACTTATTGCAAAAAAAATCTCACAACACGCTCTGGTTAGATCTGTCCTTATCTCAACCCTTCATGCCCCACTTTGGCAAAAAAGGACTGTTGTGGGTTTAAGCTCAGCTGGAGATGAAACAGCACATGGCCACTAACCTCCCTCCTTTTCCCCCACACCTCCCCCGGTGGAATGGGGAGGAGAATCAAAGTAAAACTTGTATGTTGAGATAAGAGCCATTTAGTAATTGAAAATAAAGTCAAATATAATAAAAATTAGTATTAATAATAATAAAACAAATGAGTGATGCACTCACCATTGCAATGCAATTGCTCACCAAGCTCTGACCCATGCCAGACCTCACTTCCCAACCCCAGACTGGCTGTGGTTCCATTAACTCCCCTCCAGTTTAAATACTGGGCATGACTCTGGTCAGTTTGGGTCCACTGTCCCAGCTATGCTCCCTCCCAGCTTCTTTTGTGTACTTCCTCACTGGCAGAGCATGAGTCACGGAAAAAGAAAGAAGTCCTTGACTCAGGATAAAGCAAAAAACCAAAACATTAGTGTGTTACCAACACCATTCTCTTTCCAAATCCAAAATGCAGCACTGCAACAGCTAGGAAGGAAATTAACTCTACCCCAGCTGAAACCAGGACAATAAAGTACAAATAAACTTTTCTATTCCATTTGAAAACTTGAGTATCTAGACTTTTTCATAGAGAAAGATAAAGGATTTACAATAAGCATTGATAAATGTCCATCACGAAGATATATGTGAGCTTCTCCATTGCTTTAACACTATTGACTTTAACAAATATACTTAAATCCAAAGAAAAACCCTTATTACATTTTCTTTACAAGCTATTGAAGCTTTTTAGTGAAGCTGAAAAAGAGTTTGGGCAACAATGTGATTATAGGAATGAACGTATGTTAATGTACATGCAAAATGTGGTAACACAATTTTCTCTCAAACTGTGATATAAAGTTAGTATCAAATATATGTCAATAAATTAGTATATGCAGATAAATAGGAATATAAAAGACTAGAAATTGATTAATCTCTTATTTCTGCAGTTCTATATGATGATTTAAGAAGAACTAGGCTGAACTTCTAAGAGCAGTAGGGTTAAAGGTTATTTTCCTGTTCATATTATTCACTATAGTTAAACTTGAATTAAGATACTCTAAAAGAAAGCAGAAGACAAAGTTTATTTATGCTAAAAAACTGGTATAATTTTCAGGAAGATCCACAAACCCCAGAGGTTTATGTCCAAACAGGAGACAGAAGAGTCCTTCAGCTTTATTTGAATTAAGGGGGAGAGTCCACTGGGGCACACACCCGCAGGGTTTTCTCTCTCCACGTTTCGGAGGGCGCAGCCTCCCTTGATCCTAAACTCCCGGCTGCGCGTTTCCCCCTTCCTTTCCCCATTGCCGAGGCATTAGGAAGGTTCAGCCTTCCCGAACCACCTACCACATCCTGCCCCCTTGAACCTACTGTTCTACCCCAAAGCTCAGAATTTCAGGCTTGTGCAGACCCGTGTCTGTTTCAGGAGCCAAGGTGTCAGGGCTCTGCAACAAACCTGCTGCCCTCAGTCAGTAGAGACATTCAGACCCGTTTCAAAGATGTTAACACCCATACCTTCACCCATCAAACTGTGTGTAAAGACATTAGTTTTTCTCTCATAAAGCAGACCAGGGTAGATGTTATTTATACTTGTTTTTTCTACTTGAAAATTTTCAACATTTTTCTGTCCCTAAAACAAGATCTTATGCATTATTTACCCTTTAGTTTTCCTCAATCTGAGGGGAAATGTCAAGCCTCTCTAGAAAAGACTGCAGATGGAACAGCATTAGGACATATTCAATGTTGTCAGGTGCTGTCAAATTAAATGTCTGGCCATGGTCCATTAGGATATCTCAAATTTACAGAATAAAATACCTGTGATCTAAATTTTATTTCATAAGCTCATAAAGAAATGCAGCCGGGGGCTGCAAAACAGAGGCTCAACCCCCTTTTGCCTAGACTAGTCTATCACAGGAATTCACTTATTCAGCATTCAAATTATATGGTTTCAAATCTTGGAACCCATAATTGTTAATTCATAACCTTACAAGGAAAAAATAAATCAATTAGTCATCTAGCCGATAGCGAGAATGTTCATCCTTCCTCTTCCATCAGGCTTTGGGTATCCCCTGTGAAACACCGGCAATCCAGCTGCTATTGTGTCTGCTCCAAATGTACTCTGAGTAAGCTGATGGTTTTATATCTTCCATCCGGAAGGTTTGGTCTAAATCATTTTCATAAATTAGCAGATTGTGCAGAAAGTGACAGACGGAGAAGATGGCTGCAGGTGCCAGGGATCTGCAGTTGACAATGGCTGCAAAATGGCCCTTTGCCCTTTCTGGGCACCTGTCCTGCCTACTGGTGCTCTCTCTTTGACCTAGTGTCTGCCCCCAGCATTCATCAGGCCTCAGCACAAGCTGTGCCAGCCAGCTCCTGAGCAGGATTTTAGTGAACAGGCACAATGCCTAAACAAGATTTAAGAACAACCTGTTCCCTATTCATTAATAAAATCTCAGTGCAGGGTGAGTCAAAAGAAATTGTCCCTCCCACACACAATTAAACTGATTGTGAGCTGATCCTATTTCCTTCCCCTTCCCCTAGGGCATGAACACACTTGAGGGCTCACCTTTCCATGGATTTCTCACTGATGAGCATTCCTTAGACTGAGGTGGATGAACCACATTCCATACATCCTGAAAATGCAGGTTTTAAGAACAGTCTCAAGGAGAAGGCAGTTTTATATTTTCCAGTGAATCTTACTTTTATGTGTAAAATAGCAATGCAAAAACATACAAAACTTATCAGAGATACTGGAAAAAATCAGTAAAAAGCCTTTTGATTAAGAAAGAAGTATTTCAAAGAATTTTCTTTGAAACTTGGGAGTAATGATACTTGTGATCTGAAATCAAACCTCTGAAAAGACTTTACTAATGAAAAGTTCCTTTTTCATTCGGCTTCCAGGATTAACAAAAGGTAAACAGCCCGTATTTATCAGGAAGCAGCCCGGGGCACCTCCCTTGAGAGAGGGTGGGAAGTGCCAGCTGAAACCAGCCCAGCTCTGCTCAGCCCGTAAAGAGCTCTGTGCAAGAGCTGTGTTTTCATGTGTTTTCAGCATGAGGCTCCAGGCACCAGTAACACACCTCTGGCGTTGTTATAAACGGGACCACACTCCCGGTACTAAAAGTGATTTCAGCATTTACTGTAATAAAAAAGAAAGGCCTAAAGCATGGGGGCCCGCGGGCTGAGCAGGAGCGTTCCCGTCGAGGATGCTGCAGCGCCAGCGCTGAGTCTTCTGAGCAGCGATGTCCCTGACGCTCTAGGTGGAGCGGCACAGGTTCAGTGGGTCAGATGCTCCATTTTTAATCCTGTTTTTTGTCCCTTTGGGTGGGTTTCTTTTTGGATCCTTCATTTGCATGAAGGTTTAAGGCGCTTGATTGGCCCATTACAGTTCTGTCCAGGCTGGCTCGTTTCGCTTGGGGGTGGTGCACTTTACTTAGGTGTAATACGGTACGTGAGTACCGTGTTTCTGACAACTACCCCTTTAAACCCCTTTTACCATAACCAAACTAACAGTACATGCTTGACAACTATCAACTATTTTACAATAGTTTCTAACCTATTTTTAACAGGTGTCACTGCTGATAAAACTCCGTGTGCTCTCTAGCAGCTGCCTCTTCTGCCGAGCAGCCGTGCCACGTTTGTGCGGGATGCTCGCACTGTCCTAGCGGCACACAGCACCGGCGCTGGGAAAGCTTTCTCACGGGCCGGCTGCTGCTTCATGGGAACGTTGCCACTGCGGCTCTCCAAGAAGCTGGACTGATGATCCCTGGAGCTGAAAAACTAAACAGGGAGGCTACCAAAATGTCTGACAGAACTCACCTGAAAGAAGGAGGGGAAAAAAGAGAAAACTGTTAAAAATAGGTTAGAAACTATTGTAAAATAGTTGATAGTTGTCAAGCATGTACTGTTAGTTTGGTTATGGTAAAAGGGGTTTAAAGGGGTAGTTGTCAGAAATACGGTACTCACGTACCGTATTACACCTAAGTAAAGTGCACCACCCCCAAGCGAAACGAGCCAGCCTGGACAGAACTGTAATGGGCCAATCAAGCGCCTTAAACCTTCATGCAAATGAAGGATCCAAAAAGAAACCCATCCAAAGGAACAAAAAAACATGATAAAAATGGGGCTTCTGACCCAAAGGAACAACAAAAAAAAAAAAAAAAAAAAAAAAAAAAAAAAAAAAAAAAACCACAAACAAACAAAAAAACAAAAAAAACAAAAACAAAAACAAAAACCACAAAAAAAAACCCCACAGGATAAAAAGGGGGCTTCTGATCTACTGAACCTTGTGTCGCTCCATCTGGAATGTGGGGATATCGCTGCTCAGAAGACCCAGCGTTGGCGCTGCAGCATCCTCGACAGGAACGCTCCTGCTCAGCCCGCGAGCCCCCTTGCTTTAGGCCTTTCTTTTTTTATTACAATCAATGCTGAAATCACTTTTAGTACCGGGAGTGTGGTCCCGTTTTTAAACAAACACACCTCTTGGTCCTGACAGCTCCAGTGTGTTCTTACATTCAGCAGCTGTAAAGAGAAACAACAACAACAACAACCATGTCATCATTTTCCTGTCCTGCAACTGCACTTATGCCAGCAAGAGATATCAGGCACTTGGAAGCCAGATGTTCTATCTGTTGTCTGGATTTTATTTTTCCCTACAAAACCTCTCTTTTTCCAGTCTCCATTAATTTATTTGTCTGGATTTGTTATTTGGTTATGCTGTGGACTCTCCCTTTATTCCCAGTTCCCCCTTTTAAATGATTTTTTTCAATTTTCTGAAAAATCTGAAGTTAATACTTTTCCTGTGGTGCTTTTTCAAACATTCTACTTCCACAGAATCATTTTACCAGATAATTACTGAAAAACTGGTTATGAAATCGGTCCGATTTTCCTGGAGTATTCCTTTTATGGGTTATGTTCCATCTTTGAAAGAAGAGATGGAACCTTAAACATGAATTAAACATCAATCTTAAACACGAACACACCTTAAACATGAATTTTTCACATTAATTTCTGTTCTTTACAATTTTTCACATTAATTTATTTTCTTTGAGTATAGGATGCTGAACCCTGAACCAACTGCATGAACCTCTTTGCATGTGGCAACTTCCTCTCCTTTTAAATGATTGGCTCAAAACATTTATTGATTTATTCTTGGTAAGGCAGTAGCTCAGTCCAGGAAAATGAAGAATTTCAGCAGTTCATTAAAAAGCACTTCATATGAAGGGAATGACAGAAAGTCAGTAGGTAGAAATACCAGACTGCCTGATTAGACCAGCACAGACTCATTGTAAGGCAGATTGACACAGGTTGTGTTTTAGGATAAATGTGAATGAAAAAAAAAATGGACTTGTAGAAAGCAAAAGACAGGTACTTTGGGTAATTAAGGTCTGTCCCTAGGACACTGAGGTAGAAGCAAGACATTAGGCTAGTTTATTTCTGGAGAAAAAAGCAAACCCACCTTACTGTGGACAAAACAGCTTTACTTTCTTTACAGGCCACAGTTTAAGAACTGACCCTCAAATACAGTCTTGCATTTATCTGAAGTCACAGCATTTTCGTGAAGATATTTTTTTCTCTGAGCTGGAGAATTCTTAGTCGAGGATGCAAACTTGCAGTTACAGACAGAAATCTTTCAACCACATCACATTGTTGAATGTGAAACCAGAAAGCAGCTCACTGCAAGCAGCCTTCATTACCTGCTTTAGGAGAGGTGTCCTCTTCCTCACCTGCATTTTGTTCCCAGAAAAGCTATTTGCTATGTCCTCTCTGAGCAGACACATAATCAGCTGTAATGAAACAACAACTGTACAACACATTTTGCATGCACGCTATTTTTATTTTTTTTTATGATCTGTCCAATCTTGCTGCAAATCACAACAGCAAGTTCCTAATTTTTTTTTTACACACCCCCCCCCCCGCCCCCGCAACTCTTTATTATTCACTTGGTTATAGTTTGTCAAAACTGTTCATCTTTTATTATGCAGCAAGTGAGCTGCAGTACAGGTAGAACCAACCACATATGGGTCTTCACAAGCCTGACTCTAACTGATAAACCTTGCAGAAGTAGTTCCATGACACTTTCCATAAAACCTACAGGTTTTTTTAAGATTACATTCCCCTGCTCTTGCCTGTACAAGGACTGATTTATTGTCTCAGTAACGCTAATGGAATCTGAGAAAAATGTCTATATTTTGGCAATGTAACATAGCCACTTGTGTCAGTGACAAAAACCTTAAGCTGGCCTTCCCTGAATGACACTCTGGCTTTAAAATACTCTCAAGCATTTATGCATCAATGCAGTGGTCACTAAGTGGGAGAGAAAGCCTTTAGAGAGCCAGCAGAAGACTGCCAACATGAGAACAGCCAGTTTGTAAATATGGTCCCTAAAAGATCTCTGGAGCTTTTTTCTAACGACAAATGCAAGGCAGAATCTGCAGGCCAATGGTGCATTTCACCCATCTTACCAACAACACAGGTGAAGACCTGCTCACGACATTGTTTATACAAGTGATGTGTGCTGACATTTGACATACAGCTTTTGGGGCAAGGGACAGAAACTGCATTGTTGGATAGTGCAGGTGAGCTTGTCTAGAACAATTAAAACTTATTGATGCACTCAGGAATCTGACTGTCTTGGCTGAAGGAGTACAGCTTCAATACACTTTACAGAGGAAATCATAGACTTGGAAAAAAAAATACTTACTTAAACCACGTGTAGCATCACAGTGTCAGTAGGATAGTGATGACTTTAAACAGCGAGCACCCACTGCTTCAAGACACTTTCTGCAGCAGAGAAAAGCCCGTCAGGGTAGTAGTTAATGGTTATTGATCAGTCACAGTCACTTAGAATTCGTGGGTATCCCTGAAATGCTAGAGATTATGTAGGTAGTTTCAAATTACTTTCCCTACCGACTTCAGTACCCTGAACTGTGCAGTGCTAGCGATGACCCAAAAAAGGAGAGGGCTAGTACTGTCCCAAGTTTTTATGTTTTTCTTTTATTTCTAACATTTGAATACGCGATGCTTTTATAGGCCCGGCTCTGCTAAACGCGAGGGACGAGCGGAGCTCTGTGGCGCCGAGCCGGCGCGTTGGGGTGCAGTACCAGCTCTGGCCACCGGGCGGCACTGCTCAGCCGCACAGCCGCACGCAGCGCGCCGCCGCGGGAAGGGGCGCCCCGAAATGGCCCGCCCGGGTGACCGTACACCCACAGCCAGCCGGAGCTCCGTTCCGTGCTCGCCTGGAAGAGCCCGAGAAATGCTAGGCCCCCCACACAGTATCTTCAGTCTGTGTTCAGACTTCAGCGCAAGGACGAATATATTACTTGTTCTCAAACACGTTCTCTACTCTCCTGAGCTCTAGTTCAAAATTACACTCCCTATTTCATGGTTTTCTTCAATTCTTTTTTGTACCTTTTTCACAAATCTTAGTCGTCTCTGTTCACCGCCTGGACTCTAATACATACAACCTGGGGGATGAGAGGCTGGAGAGCCCTGTAGAAAGGGATATGATGGTTTGGGTTGATGGCAAGTGGAATATGAGTCAGGAGTGTCCTGGCAGACAAAAGGGCTAACTGGGTCCAGGGGTGCATCAGGCACAGCATCACCAGCCAGGCAAGAGAGGGGATTGTCCTGCTCTGCTCTGCATTGATGTGACCTCACCTCAAGTTCTGTGTGCAGTTTTGGGCACCACAATGTAACAGGAACATCAGATTATTAGAGTGTGTCCAGAGAAAGGCAACCAAGATGAAGAAAGGTCTCCAGAGACAGAGGTCACTTGGTTTGTTCAGCCTAAAGAAAGCTTCCTCATGGGCTAAATAGAGTGGGAGGTGCTGATTTTCTCTCTCTGGTGACCAAAGATTGGACACAAGGAAATCTAGAATCATTAAGGTTGAAAAAGACCTTTAAGATCACCAAATCCAACCATAAACCCAATGCTGCCAAGTTTGTGTCTAAGACATGTCCCCAATTGCCACATTTGCATTTTAAATGCCTCCAGGGATGGTGACTCATCCACTTTCCTGGACAGCCTGTTCCAGTGTTTGATAAATCTTTTGGTGAACAAATCTTCCTTAATTTCCAATCTAAACCTGCCCTGGCACAACTCGAGATTGTTTCCTCTTGTCCTGTTGCTTATTACATGGAAAAATAGACTCACCCCCACCTGGCTACACCCTCCTTTCAGGCAGATATGGAGTGTGTTAAGGTCCCCCTGAGTCTCCTTTTCTCCAGGCCAAACAACACCAGCTGCCTCAGCAGCTCCTCACAGGATTTGTGCTGCACCAGCTCTGTTGCCCTTCTCTGGACTTGTTCCAGCACCTCAGTGTTTCTCTTGTAGTGCGGGGCCCAGCACTGAACACAGGATTTGAAGTGTAGCCTCACCAGTGCCAAGGAGATAGGGGATGATCGCTGCCCTGGCGCTGCTGGCCACAGTATTGATCATACAGGCCAGGTACCATTGGCCTTCTTGGCCACCTGGGCACACTGCCAGTTCCTGTTCAGCCACACCCCCAGGTCCTTTTACTCTGGGCCACATTCCTTTCACTCTGTTCCAAGCCTGTAACTCTGCAGGTTGTGACCTAAGTGCAGGACTCCGCACTCAGCCTTATTGAACCTCACACAATTGGCCTCAGCCCATCGATCCAGCCTGTCCAGATCCCTCTGCAGAGCTCTCCTGCCCTCCTGCAGGTCAACACTCCCACTCTGCCTGGTATATCCTGCGAACTGACTGAGGATGCCTTTGATCCCTTTGCCCAGATCATCAGTAAAGATATTAAACAGGACTGGCCCCAATACTGAGCTCTGGGGAACCCCACTGGTGACCAACTGCCAACTGGACACAACTCCTTTCACCACCACTTCCTGGGCCCAGCCATACAGCCAGTTTTTAACCCAGTGAAAAGTATGCCTGTCTAAGTGATAAGCAGCCAGCTTCTCCCAAAAAAATGTTGTGGGAAATGGTGTCAAAGGCTTTATTGAAGTTCAGGTAGAAGAAAACATCCACTGCCTTTCCCTCATCCACTAAGCACCCTGTCATGGAAGGAGATCGGGTTGGTCAAGAAGGACCTGCCTTTCCTAAATCCATCCTGGCTGGGCTTGAATCCCTGGCTGCCCTGCACACGCTGTGTGATGGCACTCAGGATGAGCTGTTCCATGACCTCCCCAGGCACTGAGCTCAGCCTGACAGGTCTGTAGTTCCCTGGATCTTCCTTCTGGCCCTTCTTTTGGATGGGCGTCACATTTGTCAGCATCCAGTCACCTGGGCCCTCCCTGGTGATTCAGGTCCCTCAGGTGGATCCCATCTGGACCCAAAGTGCTGTGTGTATCTGCAGCAGGTCACTGAGCATTTCCATTGGATTATGGGGGGTTATGGGGAGTGAATTCTGCTCCCTGCCTTCCATCTCAGAGAGCTGGGTACCTGAAGAACAACTGGTCTTGCTAATAAGGACTGAGGCAAGGAGGGTCTGTTATGTACCTTTTCCTCATTCTTTGTCACTATGTTTGCCCCTGCAGCATCCAGTAAAGGATGGAGATTCTCCTTAGCCCTCCATTTGTTGCTGATGTATTTATAAAGACATTTTGATTGTCTTTTCATTCCACTGAAATTATATGAAGCTGTGTTAGGGGAAGTTTATATTGGACATTAGGAAGATTTCCCTCACTGAGAGCACTGTTGGTCACTGGAACATGCTCCCTAGGGAAGCGGTCTTGGCCCCAAGCTTGTTGGAGTTCAAGGAGCACTTAAGTCATATGGTTTAGATTTAGGCAGTCCTGTGAGGAGCAGGGGGTTGGACTCAATGATCCTTATGGGTCCCTTCCAACTCAAGATATCCTGTGATTCTATAATTCTGTGATTCAGGGTGATAAGCAGGAGAGCTGATGTGACTATAATAGATTACTCCCAACATGATGAAGATAAGCAGTTGTTCATTGCTTTTGTTACCTTCAAGGTGCTTACTCACCTTCTGCAGCTGTGCTGCCTAATGCATAGGGGGATTACTCTTTGCATGTTACTCTTTGCATATGTGACTTCACACCTGCACTCCCTCAGTGTTTTACAGATTTACTCAACAGGGGCATTTTAACAATTTCTGGAGGCATTTTCAAGTTTAGCTTTATTTTCTTGCATAGTTTCTTAGCAATTTTCTTTCTTTCTTTTTTTTGCAGCTTTATTTTTGGTGGGAAGAGAACCGTTTCATACACAGACTGCAACAGCAAGGGGTACTGAAAACACATCCCTGTTATGGGATACTCAGTTTCAAAGGCCTCATACTCTGGGGACTGGCATATGGCCACTTAAAACAAACATCAACTCTCTTGACTGTCCCTCCCCAACCTGCCCACCCTTTGCTTTCCCATCCATCTTCTAGCTGTAGCATTTTATTCAATTCCATAAAGTCTCCTACATGTACACCAAATTTGTGCATTTAATTTTTGATGAATTAGTTTTCAGACAGATCAGGTCCTTGATCCAGATCACTGCACAAATGTTTGCTGATAGCACAGGGAAGGTGATGAGGAAAGGGCAGAGAAAAAAAGAGTGTAATGTCATCTGTCTCTGTAGAGGTTCTTATTCTTGTGGGGTTGAAGTATCTGTGGGACTACACCCTTAGAAGTAAATTCCCATTTTGCACTACAATGCTTTTAAACTGTTTTCTAGAAATATGTTGCCACTTCTGGGTTCCTGAATATGCCAGTCTGTGCATGGGAGATTGAATGAGAAATTAATTTTTCTGTTGAGATGTTTCCACATCTTACAAGTAATTAAGTATTGCTTGGGAAGAAGCTGGCTCAGTCTGAGACCCGGGAACTGCCAGGATACAGACTGGTTCTGCTCATGAAACACTTTTTCTGCCAGGAGATGTATCCAGCCATTCATTCCCTTCTCTGAAAAACTCCTGGAATAATTATATTAAGTGGAGCTTCATGCTAAACAAAATTGCTTTAACACTTCCCACGTTCTTTTTCTCTCTGAAAGAAAATAAATAATTTTATTCCCAACTAAATTTGTAGTTCTCCTTTCCTACCCATTTTTCACCAAGAGCTAAATGAGAAAGACAGTCATTTATGTAACCCCTTGCTGCAAGTTTGAGCAGGCTCACAGACTTTTACTGACGGGTCTCGACATAGGGTGGCACCAGTCACCCTCTTTGGCAGCCAAAAAGAAAACTCCTGTGGGTACCTCACGTTGTCTCACAGAAGCTCAGCTCCATTCCTTTCATCTTCCTGAGGGTGTGAAGCCTTCACCTCTCTGCCTTTCAATACCAGTAACTTAATGTCCTTATTTTTCTACAGGGCTTCCAAGAATAAGTTGTATGTTATGTGATCTTTTTAGCTGGGCAATTTTGCTTAAATCCCAGGGCACTTAGGATGTGCAACTTCCCTTTCCATCTACGTAACTGTCGGTCCATTTTTTCCACTAGAGCATAAGCATGCAACTGAAAACAGAGCTTTTTGCAATCTTCTGCAGCTTTCTAGAGTCATTCTTCAGATGAGCAACAGTCACCCGAATCTAGCACAGATCTCCTTAAAGCATGGAATATTTCCAAACATTCTTATGGAAGCAACAGAACAGTAGGATAATTGCAGTTTACTTGAGCCCCTCTTCCTTCCAAGTCAAACAGACAATACTGAAAAAAATACAGTGATACTTTATCTGTGCTATTCCAAAAGGAGTTTGTAGTTTCTGGTTTTCACAAGTAGAAATTAGAAAGGAAGTGAGTGAAGCTTGGATCAACATGGATCAGCAGATAGACAGGGCTAGTCTCAGGTGCTTTACAGAATATAGAGGAGAACTTGTAAAACATACAAGTTCACAACAAGTTCATAAGATATACCTATACATTCATAATTTCTAGAGAGTTCATAGGACTTTAATAACAACATATACAAAATAACTTTACATCTCTCTAACTGCACATTTCTGTTCCTGAGCCATGGCTGCAGAGCTCATGAATTTTACTTTTTCTCCCTTTAGCAGCTTCAGAAACCCTGTAGTGTCTCATGTTCCCGTAAGCAAAAAATTAATTTACAAGGTCTGGGCATTCAGGTAAAACCTAGCAGCAGTATTGAACTTACACAGCTGGACTGCGGGTCTGCACAGAATTGACTAAATAGTGTCCAGTCCCAGCAAGGAACAAGGTTTATTGTAAAACCAGTCATGGATTCTCAGGCAGCCACTTCTCTTTTTAAAGTTACCCAAATCCTGGTCCAAAGCAAAAATGACTGTTTTTCCCTCTGGCTGTCAGCATGATGAGCACTGGCACTCAGTCTGTGTGATGAGTGTGCTAGAACACTCAGGTTTCATAGGGAGGATGCTGGAAAATGGATAGATAAACAGATACTTAGACTGCAGCTCTAGTGAACTGGCGCAAGTTTAGCTGTTTCTTCCCCTTTGAGACTGTAATAAAAATTTGCAACCGGCCCATGCCAACTGAGGAGAGAAGCAGGATGCAAAGCATAGAATTACAATGGGCAAATGTTAATTCACGTGCATGAGGTGTCCCAGCCAAATTGGGGCAACCTGAATGTGGTTTTACACACAATTCTTATACCCTTCAAACATTCAGGTAATACATGATTTGACTAATCACTTACACCCACATTACTGATTATTAATAACAGTAAATCTCTGCAAAGCACATGCATTTTTGCAGAATTCTTACTGCTTATCTGTTGATCCAGACATCCCTGGATTCAGTCTTGCTATAATTACTTGCTCTGATGCCAGAAGATGCTGGGAAGATGTGGTCTAGGATGCTACTGTTATCTTGGTTGTCAAAGTCCGTATTTCCAGGAATAGGTTACCCTTTAGTTTCATTTACTTGAGCAGGAGCAATATTAACTTCAGTAAAATTTCAGAACTTTGTGACAATACAGTGTACAATGTGAAATAGTACATGTTAACAAAATTAATACACAGTTACATTATAAAGATTGGTTGATATAATAGTCAAGGAAGATAATTTTCATAACAACTGATACACATACTTAATGAAAATAATAATTAAAAATACAGGTGGGTGAATAGTCAGCTAATGTAGATTGTGTTTTTTCTCCTCTCTGACATTTATTTCCATTAAAGCTCATAAGCAAAGCGCTAAGCAGAAATGAATGATGGCAAAGAAGGAACAAAGCAGAGAATAAGCCTGGTCTGTAAGCAGAAGAACACTGCTTATTTCAAGGGAGAGCTGAGACTCAGAAGCCTTCTTTCTGGTAAAAAAATCTCATTATTTGTGATAAAGATTTAAAAAAAAAAAAATAAAAGCATGACTGTATACTGGTGGTTGCCAAGAGCCAGTGTGGAGACTGTAAAGGTGCAGGGTCTGGTTTTTCACATTCCATCTTGAGCTGCCCCTGAATCCTTTGCACTTCTATGCTTCCCCAAATTATCTTCAGTTATCTCTTATTAATTTTCTGTAAGCTTCTCCTCTTTTTGTGCCAAGTTTCTTAGGGAGAAAATACCTTTGTACTTCAACAAACACAGCAACAAACAAAACAACAAGGCTTTGGATATAGGATATCCAGATGGATATTATAAGGTTTTAGTTTACTGATCTGTATGATTATTTTTCAGAAATCTGTGAAGGAAAATGTGCTATTTCAGACAGTTGCAGTGATAAATCTGGCCTTGAAAAAATCTTCTTGAAGATTTTATCCACTAAACAGTACTGCTTCAAAACTGCTTGTCAAACATGTCCTCTCATGTATAAATAGTACCCTTCTTATTCTTTGCTTTGCCTGCTATTCTATTTGCTGTTCCCAGCTCCTCCCTTTCTTCTTCAGATCCCTTTCTTTCCTTGTCTGTCTTTTATAGTTGCTCTGTGTGTATCTTGCTTTCTCTACCTCTGTCTCCCACCTCTCTTACTCTTACCCTCCTTCTTCTCTCCTTTTTCTTTGAAACTCTATTCCCCTTGTCTTAGCCTCACCCCTCCCTTTTATCCTCCTCAGCTATTCTCTCATGGGTGGTTTTCTTCTCTTTGGTTTGTGTGGTCTGCCCCGCACATTCCAATTCTTTTCTCTTCAAGACCTAACACGTTTCACACAGTGAGGAGAGTATTTGATAAATGAATTATGCTTTGCTGCTCTGACCATTGTTTTAATAACTGCAACTTTAAATATTATGAGATCTGTTTGTGTGTCTGGACATTTGAAACTCACTATTGTGTGGGATCGTGTCTATAAAATGAATGTCTGTGTAATTTTGAGTACATGATTGCCTTTATCAATGTCTCCAAACTTTCTTGATCACGTATCCCTCTTGGTAAAAGGCTTTAGCATACACCCCCATTATACATATATTTACTTATTTATAAATTATGTTCTACGGAAGTTCTATTACTTTCCTCCTGCACACCAATGGGTTGCCTTGCATACCCCTTTGGGGTACATGTGGTCCTCTTTGGAGATCACAGCTCTATATCATGGAAGCCCCACTGTTGTATGAGATATGCTGGGTTTGTCACATTTAAGATTCCCCTGAGAATCCGATCCATGCGTGGTAGTTTGGGATTGAGAGCTTTTTCTTCTCTGTTTCTGTCATGTCAGCTGTGGTTGTTTATATATTGAGAGGGCTGAGGTTTCCTGGTAGGGTGTGTTAATTTGCCTAGCAGAAAGATTTCAGAAACTGGAAATTTTTTTTAAACATACAAATTCTGCAGCATTGCAAAATGCTGCAACACTGGAGAAAAAACATTTAAAGGCTGGCGTAAAAATTAATCCCTTGTAAAAGATTGACTGTCAGCCATCCTTTCACCAGGTGAAGTTTTAAAGAGGATTTGGATGTTGCATGTGCACGCGTGCACAGGAACTTTTCTCAGACTTCCCCATTCAGTGTAGCAGTTCACTCATGCTTGGCTTTCATTCCACAAGAAGGAGGAGGAGGAGGAGGTTTTGGGGGGAATATTCCGTTACCATAAAGGGGAGGAAGTGTTTCTGCAGCTATTGAACAAAGCAGCTAGTTAACCTCTTTCCCGACCCCGGTGCAATGGTACAGTCCCACTGCTCCTTTCTAGGGGCCAGATGCTCCTTATAGTAGTAAAACGAGGAAGAAAGGAAAACATATGTGCAAAAATGTACTACCCAGCTAGTAAGGACCAGATTTCAGGAGGAGCTGAATACCTGCAATTTCTCCTAAAATAAATTTCTTTTAGAATCAGATGGGGAGAGGGAGAGGGAGAGGGAGGGAAGTTGGAAGGAAAGAGGTCTGTTGTAATTCGTGTCTAGAAACCCCCACAGAGAGGATTAAGAAAGAAACTATGCTGTCTGGGAAGAAGTAGGTATTTGTGTTATTCTGCATAGATACAGAACTGCTAGAAAAGGCTGTGCTCTGTGGAAACCAGCCCTAGCTTTTTGAGCACTGAGATGTGTCACTGTCTGCTGATAGTACTTCTTTTAAGCAGAACTTTATTTAATGTGCTTTTTCCTTTTGTATGTGTACTAGTGTCTTACGTGAAAGGGAATCGCAGTCACTTTCTAGTGTGTGTGTTGTGAAGCTCATACTTCAAGCCAAAGGGAGTTACTTCGGGAACAGAAGCCAAAATTCTTCTCTGTGGTATCACAGAAGCATTTATGAATTGTAAGGCACTAAGTTTTGATATCTTTTCCGTCCAGTCCTAATGCATGCCATGTTTAACTCACTGCCCCCTCCCTCATTTTCTGCCGCTCAGCTGTGTAACTCACTGAATGGTAGGGACGAGCAGAGGGTAATGCTGTGTGCCTCATCTGCTAGCATTTCTCTGTATGCAGCCCAGTGACATTTGCAGAATTAGTAGGTACACTCTTCTTCTTGCACTGGCAGGAAACAGGAGACATCCAGAAAGATTATTCAAGAAAGATGCTTTCAGTCCTTTGTTTCCACATTGGAAGGTGAGGTTCTCTTTTGGAAGAACTGAGAAACCCTGTTTGATTCACCCACATGACTGAGGTTTGTCAGTACCTAGAATCAAGGAAGCACCTCGCCTCTGTGACATTTCACAGAATCACAGCATGTGTCAGGTTGAAAGAGATCATGGGAGGGATCATCTGCTCCAACCTCCCTGCTCAAACAGGATCATCCCAGAGCACACGGCACAGGATTGTGTCCAGATGGTTTGGAATATCTCCAGTGAGGGAAACTCCACAACCTCTCTGGGAAATCCATCACAGTGCTCAGTCACCTGCACAGTGAAGAGGTTCTTCCTTGTACTCAGGTGGAACTTCCTGTTCATCAGTTTCTGTCCATTGCCCCGTGTCCTAGTGGCTTGGCACCACTGAGAAGAGCCTGGATCCACCCCCAACACCCTCCCTGCAAATACTTATAGACATTGATGAGCCCCCTCTCAGACATCTCTTCTAAAGGCTAAACAGGCTCAGCTCTTTCAGCCTTTCCTCATAAGAAAGGTGCTCCAGTCTGTTAATAATCTTTGTAGCCCCTCACTGGACTCGCTCCTGGAACTCCATGTCTCTCTTGGACTAAGGAGCCCAGAACTGGACACAGCACTCCAGAGGAGCTTCTCCAGAGCTGAGAAGAGAGAAAGCATTGGAGGTGGAGTACAAGTAAGCACAAATGCACGAACTTGAGGCTGGGTTATACAGACCAACAGGAGATGGCACACAGTAACACGGATTTCAACAATGTCAAGAGAGGCTGACCAAGGATCAGTCTTGTGCAGCCACACTGTCCTTCCTGACCTGAACCTGGCAGGGATAGGGGCTGGGGCAGGGGCTTGGGCAGAGGCTGGGGCAGGCACAGCTGCGGGCACACTCGGAATCCCCGGAGAGCAAGCGGTGAGGGAAGACCCTTTTGGAAAATCCCCCTCTGGAAGAGACTGGCTGGGGGAAGCGGGAGGGGCTCGGCAGCACAGCCTGGGATCGCGGAGGGAAGCCGGTGCCGCCCAGCGACCCGCCCAGCGGAGCGGCTCCGAGGGGAGGCTGCCGGCGGCCGGGGGAGCCGGCGGGGCGTGCGGCACACAGGATGGCCATGGCCGCGGAAGTGACAGGAGTGGCTGCAGCCGCCTCGGAGTGCGGGATCTCGCAGCGCCCCCACCCCCATTTGCCGTCGCTGGGCTTCTGCGAAGGAAAGCAGGTCGGGGGGGCGGAGAGAGAATGGAGGAGGGGCACGGCGAGGAAGGGAGGGAGGGAGGGGGGAGAGAAAGCGAGAGAGAGAGAGAGGAGCCCGGAGAAAGGGACAAGGCAGATCCTGGGAAGCGAGAGGAACAGAGACTCCTGCAGGAGGGGGAACCTGGGCGGGGAGAGGACATTCCCAGTGAAGGGCCTGGAGGGGAGCGCAAGGATCGGGACTGCTCACAAGCATCCGACTTTTTGAAAGACGTCGAGCGAGGCCAGAGGCTGTGCCCGGGGCCGGGGGACAAAGCGGCGTTGGGCGCAGAGCGAGAGGGAGCTGGCGCTGGCCCGCCGGGATGGTGCGACTCGCGTGGTGAAAATGGTCTTTGTCCAACTTTTCTGATGCCGGGAGGCCGGGCGGCACGGCTCTAGCGGGAAGGGCTCCTGCAAACACTGCTCGAGTAATGCTGGGAAGTGGAGGGGGTGGTTGCTGGAGTCCTGCACAAGGTACCGTGGCGGGCGGGCGAGGACGGGCATTGTGAGTCCGGCCGGAGCGCTCGGAGGGAGCGGGACGTGGTCGCGGCAACCCGCGGGTCTCTGACATCCGAGGGAGGGGGCACGGAACAAACGAGGACTACTTCTAAAGGGGTTAAAACTCCCAGGTGATGTTCTTTTTCCTCCTTTCCCGGTGTGTGCCGTTCAAAGGCGGCGTTACCGGGACCCTTCCCCGAGCGCACCTCTGCTGTCAGGTGCCGGCCGTGGGCACGGGGAGGACAGATGTGGGCAATCGGGTCACGGCCTCTCCGCTCACGGAGATTGCCATCGCCCCCAGAGCCCTTCCACACGGCCGTGGTGCGTTTGCTCTGCTCCCACGAGCGGTGTTTCCCCTCTAGCCCCCTGGAGAGCCACAGGGAAATGCTGCCTTGGAAGTCTCTGAAGTAGGGCTTGATGGATGCTGGTGTTCCTCGTGGAACGACACAAGGGAGGCTGTGTGGCCTTGTCTGTGGGTAGGGTTGCTCAGCGCTCTTGTGGGGGACAGATGGCTGTATGAGTGCTTGTGGCAGAGAAAAGCCATGTTAGGCTATTTTTCAAGGAGATGATGCAAGTTACTACTACTCAGGCTAAATAAATCTGTGAATGTGGGAGGGGCTGTTGTGATGGGTAATTTTAATTTTGCCTTTTGTGGGTTCCACTGAGATGATTTCACTTACTCTGAAGTTTCTCTTGCTATTACCACACTCATTTGGTTGGGAAGGAGAGTGAGTGTCACCTGCCTTTACTACAAGTTCCAGAAATCAGAGAGTAAAGATGAAGAAGCAAGTCTCCCGAAGGGCATCCTTTACTAGCAGTGATACCAAGTCATGCAGATTCATGATGAAGTAGAGTGAGGGAGCAAATGGAAACAACAAAGTCAAGGAGAGTTAGCTGCCCCCAGACACGTCTGTTACAGAGACAAATCTGTAGTCTCAGCTGCAATGAAGGAGCAGGCTTCCTTTTTCATTGTTATATAGGTTCTGATCTGAAACATGGAACTGGATGTGGGTGCACCTCATGTTTAGTCACAGCTAATCCACCTGCCCTAAGCCATTAACACAAGATTTATTGGATAATTTTAGGTATTTCTTCATTCCCGGTTTGAAATAATTCCAATGCTGATGTTCCTTTGGGAGAAGGAAAGGAAAAGATAGTCCACAATCTAATAATCCTTCTCACCCCATCTTATTGCAGAAAAAAATGCTGTTTTTCTCTTGAAGTTCACTCCCTAAATTCAATACCTTGCACTACTTCAGTTTACTTTGCTGATGTATTGGCAAGCTTCAGATAACTGCACATAATTGCATCCTTTCCTTTACTGCCTTTTGCATGTATGCTCTCTTAGCCAAATTACACATGTGCAGTTTTTAATTCATTGACTTGTGTGCCCCTCTAGCCACTAAACATTTTTTCTTGTCTTATGAGCTCTCTCCTATTTGACATTCTTGCACTTGCACTGGGCTGCTCAGAATTGTTTGTATGGCCATGTGTTTTGATACCTGGAAAAAGCATCACTTTGGAGCATTGAATATTGTATGAAATGGGATTGTATCTCTTTCTAATTTAATCACTGAAACCTCACAGAAAGTCATGTTTTCTTCTATTGTTCTGAAGTTCTCTGCTCTTCCTATCTGTTATCTGTGACAAGAACAGCTTAGGTTGTGGAGACGTTTTGGAGGGGGGTGGGGAGGAGATGTCTGTTGTCTTTTCTTTTGCCCAAGGCTGCTACTGTCTTTGCTTTCTGTATTTGACTTGGAGGCTGACCAATGGCACAGGGTAAATCCTTTTTGGGGGGAAGGCAGCTGGTGGCTCCAAGGAGACAGCTGCTTATTCTCCAGCATGCTCCCATAGGCTGCCAACAGATGTGTCTGACAAGGGAGTTGATCCCTTAGCCCATTGAGAATTGTCTTCCTTATGCCTGTACGGATTCACTGTGTGGATCCCTCTTTGTGCCCAGGTGCAGATGGCTTACCCTTCTTCCCTCTGATATTGCATGTGCCATATGCAGAGAATCATGTAAGAGATTAGTGTATTTCCCACCCCCCCCCCCCCTTATCTCATGTGCCTCCAATTAAGACAGTTTTGTTTTTTGGCCAACTTTTCTTCCCTGGATTGTCAGAAGATTTATGCATGCTTTTCCTCTGGTTCAGGAATGCTCCTGTCTCCAGATCTGGTCTCCCTAAAACCTTTGTTTCCTTGTATTTCATTATCCATCAGCAGTCCCTGTACAGAGGGTTAACCTGAAGTCCCTACAGATTAGTGCAGAGTGCTTTTGAAGCACACTTAAGGTTGCACAATATATTTTTATTTTTCATTTCTGTGGCCATATTGCATATGTTTACTGCACACATAAACAATAGAAGGTGGAAGAAGTACAAATTGGTGTGTGGTCAAGCTAGAGCTTTATAATGTCATTTAGCCACCAAACAAGAGGACAGTATCTTCTAAAAAGGGTGCTGTCATTAAAAAGTATTTATTAAGAATATTCCAGATTGTCTGGTTTTGGTCATAAGCATGTGATGATTTTTTTTTTCAAAAAGCTCAATGTCTTATTTTTGTGAAAAGTTGATTAAAGGTTTAGAGGGGAAACTGATGAGCCCCTATAATACTGTCATTATTTAGCCTTGTTTGCTGTTGATTTTTTCCTTAAACCTGATTTAGTATTATATTACAGTTATATCTTGCTGTTGATTTTGATTCTGTTAGCAAGTTTTGTATCATCTTACAGAAATACAGGTAAGGTATTTCTTCCAGCTACTGACTGCACGCATTCAGCAGTTTTCCAACTCATTATGACCTTATACTTTAGCTTCTACCTGATAAATCTTGGGCTGGATATCACTCTGCTCTCCATGTTTGCTCTTTGGCAACCATGAAGTGTCATGGGCTTCAGGGGTGTACACAAGTGTATCACAGGTGTATTTTGTAAATAATTCTATAGATGTTGTACAACAGCAAACTAACACTTTTTTTCCAGTGCTGCTAAGTAAACAGACCTCCAAAAGGATAAAAGCTCATTAATTGCTCATGTCAGCCATAGCAATCAAACATGTGAGCAGCAAGTCTGAATAAGAAAAAAACATTTCATGTTGTCACTCTTCTCACACTTGATTTATACAAGGAGTTTTAAACTTAACAAAGAACTACACTAGTACTTCCTTCTCAGAGGCACTCTGTTGAGCTTTCAAGAAATATTCCTCTGCCACCAGAAATAGAATTTTATCAGGAGTGTACTGTTAATATATGTTGTGTTTTAAAAAATGCAGTTAAAATGTGTGCACCTTTTGGAGATCCTGGCGCCTAATTTTATACTGAAGGCGCTGTCTTGCCTCTTAAAAAGTCACCATGGAGCAAGCTGATGTTTCTGTCACAGAGGTCCTACTTGAAGATTGTCCTTGAGACCACTTCCACTCTTCTAGTCACTGGTTTCATTTTTCCATGCCTCCAGAGGCCCGTGTGCATTCTGCTACTCAGGCCTGCTTGTCAAGAAAATTTTTATTCAAACGTTTCACATGCACACCCCCACGCCCGTATGCACGGGCGCATGCTCATGGGTGCACACAGCCACGGGCAAAGAGCAGAAAAAAGGGCTGTCCTGGCAGCAGAGAAGATGCTGGGTACCGTAAGAACACAGCCTCTCCAGCCTGAAAACTACAGTCTTGTATATGAAAGCTGAATCCTTAAGCTCTTGATTCACCTTAGGATGGAAATTCTCGCCAGCCCAGACCTGCACATTGAAACATACATGACTTCATTTTCAGACAGGCTTTTTTTTTTCCCCTGTCTCCTTAAGCTTGCCAAGTAAATGATTCCTCTGCTGATTCTGCAGTTTCAAAGTACAGGTTTTTGCTCTGTGCCATGTCTCTGGAAAATATCCAATGTGTCTAAATCATGTAATTAAACCCTAGAAGCTAAAGACTGAGAACTACTGACTCTTTGTAAGATATTTCTGTTTTAGCATACTGATGTTTCTCCAAGTTACTGTAAAGCTTTCAAAGCTCCCTAAATGACCTGATCTCTCTCCCACTTACTGCAAAACACTCACATGATATGAATCTGTTTGGCCCAGCTGACCACTTCAGAGGCAGTGTGTAGGATACAGACGCCTGTGTGGAAGCCTTTAGCATCAGGCTTACCACAGATTCTCTCAGATCCCAGGGATGTCTGCAAATGGAAGCATGGTTCCTTGGCAGAACTCTCTTATCTTCTTAACTATTCTCTACTATGAGAGTGGGATGTCACAAGAGGGACAATATTGCAGATCCTTCTGGGCAGGTTTTGAATAATTTCAGTTTGGAAATTCAAACTGGACTGTTTATAAGACTGTTTGAATTTCCAAATGTTAGGTTTCGCTCACAGCTAGGATCAATTTCATTCCAGTACACAGAATCTGGAATGCTTTTTGCACCAGGAAGATGTTTGAAATTACTCCTTGGGTTTGAGCCAGGGAGAAGCTGCTGGAAGCACAGCTGGATTGGTATGCATGCCTGCAGTTGTCTCCCAGATGGTCCCTTCCCTTCCTAATGTCAGTAGGCTTTCAGCTGGTGCCAGTAGCAATGGGGATGCAAATATGTACTGACATTTTCACTTTTCAGTGAGTTTGCTAATCCCGTTTGGTGCATGTGTTGTCCATAAAGGGGCTACCATATCAGCAGTTACCACTGGCATCACTATGGTATCAGGAATGGAATAGTTCTGTTGAGGAATGTTTGTTTCATTGCTAGTACAGAGAGTATCTTAGTGGTCTTCTCCTCTTCCAGTATCTAACTGTGTTAGAAGTACATAAAGATGTTCTTACATGATGTGAGAACAAATTCTGGTGACCTGAGTGTAAATCAGCGGTGTTAAAATATAGGGGATAGGTAGAAGCTTTGACAGAGGGAATTTTCTTAGTTTGCACGTGCCTTGTTCTGCTGGGACATGTATGTGGAGTCAGATGCTGAAGAGCAATTAGTCTTCATTTTGAGCCTCACTGTAGCTACCTTTTTGCTTGGGGCCCCAGGCTGAGCACCAGAAAGACATTTGGTGAAATAACGTAATGGGAATGATGCATGACTTGTGCTCCTTGTTTCAGTCAGAAGACCTCTTAACTCAGACTGCAAGAATGGTGTTGACAGTTGTGTGTTTCTCATGGATAATTTTGCCAGTCTTGAATTAGAAGTGGCTCTGGACGGTCTCAGAGGGCTGCAGGTTCTTGGAAGAGCTAAGGACATCTTTGGGCAGAAGATGGAGGGCCATGAAGGGAGGGTCAGAAAAGGCCAGGAAGGGGGCTGAAGCACCTCTGAAGACAAGCTGAGAGAGCTGAGATTGTTCAGACTGGGAAAGACTCTGGGGTGACCTTATTGTGGCCTTCCAGTACCTAAAGGGAATATAAGAGAGCTGGAGAGGGACTTTTGGCAAGGACCTGTAAGCAATACAATATCTGGGAAAGACTCCAGACTTGAAGGGTTGGTGTAGAGGAAGGAATTCTCTACTCAGAGAGTGGTGAGGCACTGAAACAGGTTGCCTGGCAAAGCTATGGATGCCCCATCCCTGGAAGTGTTCAAGTCCAGGCTGGATAGGGCTTGGAGCAACCTGATGCAATGGAAGGTGTCCCTGCTCATGGCAGGGGGTCAGAATTGAATGGTCTTTAAGGTTCCCTCCAACCCAAACCATTCTGTGATCCTGTGAAATCAAATTAGTGACTAGATTCCTGTTACCTGAGAAGAATCGCTAAAAAAATTGTCTCCTAAATAGATTCTTTTGATTATGTCTAATGGGTTACCCTCCAAAAAGTGTGCATGATGACAGAGTGTGAAGAAAGCAAATCTTTGGAAACAGAGTAAAAACAAAAATGTTAAATTCTTGAAAATAATTAAGCTAAAACAGATCTTACTCTGTTTGATAAATTAACACCTACTGGACAGTCCTAATTGAAAGGATCAGAATAGGGTCCATTGAATTTTACTTTTCCTGCTTCTCTTGGCTGATAGTCTGTACCAGGCCACTGTACCAGACCAGTGTTGAAAAGAGTTGTGTATATGGAAATCAGAGTGGGAAGGAGAAACTTGCTCTAAATCCTTAGAAAGTTCTTTTTAAATTAGTTTTTAGATGATTTTTTTAAAGGCTTAGCCTTCCCCTCTTCCACCCAGATCATAGCATATCAGCCTGGCATTTTCTACTTTTTTTCTTTTGTGCCTCTGAACCTGTGGTGTTGAAATTGGACAGTCCCTGACTTTATGGCACTAATGCAAATGCACAGAGACTATTTGTGTTTGACTGCGTGAACTTCTCTGCCACAGCACTGATGAACCGGGAGCTCAGTGAAGAGCAACAGAAGTGATTAGGTGACTATAGGGAATTTTTAAAACGCTATTTAAAAGCACTAGCTTACTGATGAGTGAAAAGGGTTTGCTCTGGAGTAGATAGAGTACCTAAAAGACTATTGACAGGATCCCAGGCAATGTGCTGGCCAAAGGAAAAGGACTGGCTCAAATTGCCCAGAGTAGGTGAGTTTTGGGTTCAGTATTAAGGTGTTATTTCTTCCAGCAAAAGTCCACACAGATTGCAGAAAGTCATGGAAGCCCTATTGCTGATGACATTTAAAAATATGACTAGGGAAGCTTAAAGAAATACTCCAACAAAAATCCTGCAGTTGACATGGGACTGTAGGCCAGATGTTGTCTAAATAAAGGTGCCCATCCCCCTCATTTAATTTCTATTATTATAGTCTTATCAACAGCTGGGGGAGGGACTACCTTCCTGACAGAAAATGTACCTTGGATCTGCTCTATTATGATCAAGACTGGTCGATATCCAAGGAAAGGAAGTGGTGTATTGTATTCACTCCATTTTAAATGTAATCCTTCGGTTTTGAGGCTGGATGTGGATGTAACAAGAGCAGTGAGCCCCAGCATCCACACTGAAATATAAATAAGCCTTTGAGACACTGAGGAGGCAGGATGAACTCTGAGAATTATGTGTTGTTGCCTTCATCTCTGGCATGAAAAATAATACAAACATGCATTAGAAAGAGATGCTATGAGCCTGAAATATCTTTCTACCATAACCTGCTTGGCCTTCCCTTTTCCTCTTAAGACTATTTCTGTTCTGCTGAAGTACTAGTGGCACATAATGTTCCCATTTCCTGAGGGTGGAAACATTGAACTGGAAATGCAGGATGGAGGAGGAGGGAAGGACCTGAGAACAAAATTGGCTGCTCTTCAGGCTCTGCCAGTGGCAAGTTCAAATTTTTGGTGGAGCTCTCTAACCCACTTTTGCTACACATGGGCTCCTTCTGATGCTTCACTGAACTCAGGTAATTGTTCCAAGCAGTCATTGCCATTGAGATCACTACTTCTTTGCAGCCTTCATCTGACTTCTTTTCTTCAAGCTACCATTTCTGCTTCAATTCCCTCTCGATTGTCTCGTAGATGAGATCCAATTTTGGGCAACCTGATTCCCAAAATCAAAGTTAAAACCTGGTTGAAGCCTTGAATCATCATGAATCATTAGTGTTGCTCTCTAAATAAATATCTAGATGTTGGTAAAAGTTAAAAGGAACTTAGTGTGAAAGACCAAGTGAGATGTTTCTGAAGTCCAGCAGAACTTCTGTAGTGTCTGTTCTTGTTGCTTAGTTCAGTCATTTTAACAGTGAGACCTAGGCCCTAAGAGGAAAGACAGCTGAGTCTGAATGAATATTATGGATTTCAAGACTGGAACTGAAGACAGCAAAACTGGAGAAACCATCTATTTTCTCAAAGTCTTTCCAGAAGAAGTTCTAGGTCTCATAGTTCTTTTCTCTGTGTTCTCGAGAGGTTGCTGCCAAGGTAGCTCCCTAATTGCCTGTTACTGCACAGTGAAGTAACACCTCCTGCAAAAAATGTCTTTAAACAGGCTGTAGTAAGTGTTCGTGTGCACTTTTCAGAGTATGACCAATGCAGTGCAGAGTTGTTTTGTGATGTTTTAGTAGGTAACATGAATGTGAGACTCAAACTAATGGTAGAACAGACAGAATTCCCGTCTAGGCAAACAGTGGTCATAAAAGAATGAAGGCTGTGTGGTAGAGCTCTTCTCTGAGCCATCTTCTCCCTCCCTCATAGCTTCCTAGTTTTGTGCATATATTTCCACATCAAACACTCTAATTTATGTGCTGGAGCTAAAGCTTGTATATTGTACAGCCTGTTGGTGCAGTCAGCAAAACATAAGGGAATCAGCTTGACTGAATATAATTTTTTATTCTCACTACCATTCGGGGAATACACTATGTTACAGCCCACTGTTGGGGCAACCTTATGAGCTCAAGAACTGCTATTTGTAATTCTGTGGGTTTATAACTAGATGGGAGGTACCTGGTAATCATGTGCATGGAGTGAAGGTAGAAGAGTAGGTTTGGACAGCAAGGTCAAAGCAGTGAAAAAGTCAGTAAAGTGATTGTGCTTCAGTGCTTTTCTGCCTTGTTGTTTTACATAGGAGTATTCTTGCTTCTGTTAACAGGAATAAAAACAGTGATGATAAATAATGCTAGTAATTAAATAGTTTTAAAAGTAGCTTCTATCTACAAATGCATGAAGCCAACAATTTGTGAACCAAGCTCTATGACAGCCCAAGGCTGTGAAACTGATTAAAATGGAAAAAAGTAGTTTTAATTAACCCTTAAATTATGAAGCACATTCTCTGAAAACCCAAGCTGCCTCATTGAAGCCAGACAGGAGGTTAATATAAAGAGCTGCACTTAAATTAAGAT
Source organism: Vidua macroura (assembly GCF_024509145.1). Lineage (NCBI taxonomy): Eukaryota > Metazoa > Chordata > Aves > Passeriformes > Viduidae > Vidua > Vidua macroura. The sequence continues at coordinate 74,340,774 of NC_071572.1, read as the reverse complement.
GCTTTAATATTATTAATCCTTTCTGTAATCTGTTTTGAAATGACAGTTTCTCCCATGGAATGAAAGGCAATTTCAAAATGATGGGAATTCCCATAGAAGAGGAACATTATCTTTTAACTGTCTGTCAAGTACTGCCACTATATCCCAATAGACAACATAACCTTGGATACTGTGAATACGAACAACATGCATTTTCTGCTTATGCTAAATATTTCTTGCTGTAAAACCCTCATGAAGTCAAAAGAAAAATTAGAGATGAAGACAGTAAGCATATTTTTGCAAAAAATGAAGTTCTTTACTGCAGCTGAAGAAAATACTAATCCTTACTAAAGGATTTTGCAAACTGGTCCACAATGAACAGCTTAAGAAAAGTATTTTCAGCTTGTTCTTTTTTTTCCCTCCATTGTATCTTTTGAGTGTTTGTGCATGGATCTTGGTTCATGTATTTCTAGGCATGCCGTGTAAGGCTACATTCTTAAGTTACAATGGGAGAGAGCATTAGTATAAAACATCTCTTTTCTTAGACTTATTCATATCTTAGTGTTGCAAGCTACTCTCACTTTTGCTCCTGCTCAATCCCTCAGGCCTTTGATTTCTTTTCCAGTGTCCTGAGAGTGCCTTTAAGGCTGTTGTGCAGCTCTGTGTTTGGGTTGTCTGTGCAGATTTGCAGTTGCATTTGCAAACTTGGTCAGCAAATGTCGAGGTTATTTTTCTGATTTGTAGCATTGCTTGTCTGGCCATTGCAAACACTGTGCTTGGCTTCTTTACCACTTTCTACCCATCAGCAAACAGAACTTGGTATATAATAACTTTAATCTCACTTGAAAAAAAAAGCATGATCAGCATTGCTGAGTAGATGAGAACATGATTTTAGGGACATTCTCTTTACGTCACTGTCATGGTTTAACCCCAGCTGGCAGCTCAGCAGCACACAGCTGCTCGCTTAGCCCCTACCCTCCCACCCCTCCCATCCCAGTAGGATGGAAAGGAGAATCAGAAAAAGGTAAAGGACATGGGTTGAGATAACAACAATAAGAACAGTTTAATAATTGGAATAAAATAATAACAGTAATAATGGCTATGGTGATGTTGATGATGACAGAAAAGAAAGGGGGAGAGGGGCCTGAACCCCAAAAAACACAAGTGATGCTTGGTACAGTGGCTCACCACCTACTGATGGATGCCCAGCACATCCCTGACCAGTGGTCAACAGATCCTGGCCACCTCCCCTCTGTTTATGTACTGAGCATGACATTCCTTAGTGTGGAATATCTCTTCAGCCTGTTCGGGTCAGCTCTTCCTGTCCATGCTCCCTCCCAGTTTCTTCTCCATCTCCTCACTGGTAGAGCATGGGAAATTGAAAAGTTCTTGATTTAGAGTAAGCTTTACTTAGCAACAACTGAAACATCTGTGTTATTAACAGTATTCTCAATCCAAAACACAGCACTGTGCCAGCTCCTAAGAAGAAATTTAACTCTATCCTAGCCAAAACCAGGACAGTAAAACATTCTTTGTTTAATAACCATTTGTGAAAATGTGTTATTTCCCTTCCCCTTTTAAATGCTGAAATAGCATGCATCTTTTTTCTCGTTTTCAGACATCTTCTATTATAAAATTTCAGTGAATTTTGGGGTGTTTATTTAAACTTAAGTTGTATTAGAGAAGGAAGTGTCAGTTTTCAAAGAATTTTTAGTGCCACAGATTACTTTCACCTAGAAGTTAGTAATGTGGTGATCTTCAGGGATACTTGAGTCTAGTATTCCAAACTTAAAATTCTGTGCTTAGAATTTTGGAAATACAACACTTTACACAGTGCTTGACAAAGGTTTGCAGCTGTGCCCTAGAGTTTGTGAATTGCATATTTTTTCCTCACTGAAGTCTTATGTCTTCCTTTTGTACAGGTGAAAGTATAATTGTCGAAGATAAATTATACTTGAAGTTGACAACATCATGTTTATTTCTACATAGATAAAAGTGCAGGGATCTGCACAGTTGTACTGAGAGAAGTATCCTGAGGAATTAGAGTAAAATCAATAACAGGACAGTGAAACCATACCCAGTGGGTACAGTTGTCATCTTCTTTTTCCATCAAAGAAGATAAATATGATGGACAGCTGTTAATTCATTTCTCCCTGTTTGCACAGTCTCCTTTATTTACAGTATGAAAATTCAAAGGGAGTCATTTCCATATCACTTCAATTCCTGTTATGTTTTAGAAGATTTTCTATCAGGCAAGTAATGGATAACATAAATTAACAATTAATTTCTTCACAATTTTCATTCTATAATGCTGTTAATATTCTAGAGCTGGGATTTTGCTTCCAGGTGTTAATGTTAGAAACTTGACTATAATTGCCAGTGTTTCTTAGAAAACTATACAAATCACTATAAAAGTTGTCAGTGAAATCAAATCTTGTGAGGTGGGAAGAAATTGCTTTCAGAAACTTAATTGTGTTTAATATGTATGTAATTCAAGTACATAATAGATGGAAGAAAGAATCCATATCTTTAATTACAATTTTTTTTTAAATTGCTGTAGTTTCAAGAGATCAGTGTCCATCTTTGTTAGGCATAGCAAAACATGATGTGGAGGCATTGAGAAAGGCTCCAGAAACACAGGGCAGCTGTGAATGAATTTTGCTTAGGAAGAAAGACTAGATTTACAAGCTAAGCTGTAAAGCTACTCTAGCCAAGTATGTGTCATGGCAGAGAAGAGAGATTTAAGGGAAAGCATTGTAGTTATCTAGAGAGATGCTAACTTGGCCTCCTGTGTGGGTTGGGAGATGGCACAGAGGCTTGGAATGTCCCCAGATACCTTCGGGCTGCACCTAGTGGGGGTCATTGGGAGGAAGCTGTTCAGCTGTCCATAGCTCCCTTTTTTAATTAGTGCAGATCTTAGTTACCTGGTGAACATGATTCAGTTCAGTCCACTGACTGTAGAGGTCATTTGAGTGATTATGCTTCTAAGTTGGGCACCCTGTTTTAGCCTCAAGGGTTTAATAAAAATTCATGAAAATAAGAGTCTCTTTCTTCCCTTTAAGAGCTATGGAAGTTCTTAATTTGGGTCCCACTAGGAAATGTATAATCAGAGCATGGAAGATCAGCTTCAAGACTCCTGGTGTTTCCGTGGTAAACAAGGAAATAAATGCCTTTCTTTGGAAAACATTCAGAATCAGCTTTTGGAGTGTCATTGTATACTTAAGGGATCCCAAGAGACACAGACACAACTCTATCTAGATAATCTGTAGGAAGCAAATGATCAAGCCAGCTAGAAGAAATATTTTATGAAGTATGCGCTTGAGGAAGTATTCCTTTAAACTTAGTTTTACATTTCATCTAGAGCATTTCTTTCAAAATTAAATGAATCAACTGAACAGACTGTAAAAAATCCACAAGGCACAAGGGTTTTTTCAATAAATTCTGCTCTTGTCTCGGATATTTTCCAAGTAGTTTGAAGTCATTAAAAATAATCTCAATTAGTAACACAGGATAAAAGGATATACAGCAGCTATCAAAATGATCTATTCATTTAGTCAGTCATTTTTCTGTGGTGCTTTATGTGCCCCAGCAATATAATTTTTGAAGAAAACACATTAACTTACATTATATTAAAACCCTGAGCGATAAATTATGTATTGCCCCCCCCCCCCTTCACTTCCTGTTTGGGGCGTAGAAAGATTTCTATGAATAGCAGTTATTGTAATTATTGTCTAAGAAAGAAGGTAGGCAGTGTTATGTCATTCTCAGGGTGCTGGACAGGCACTGAGTGACAGCTTTTCACAGCAGCATTGTGAAATTTATCCCAGTGAGATGCGTGACCAGTGCTGCAAGGGCATCCCAGCGGCAAAGTGAACTGGGGCCAACAAAGGAGGGGGGGAGGCCTTTTGCTTGATGCGTAACACTGTCATGATTCCCTATTTATCATGAATGAGAGGTATTAATTCCACTTTTTGTACTCTGCCTAAATGTGATGAATCAGTGTGCAGCACAGATTAATTGGAATAGTAGTTTATTGACTCTCCCAGATGTTGTGCTCATTTATCTTTTTAATGGTTCTTGCTGAGAGATAATATTAAGCTGATATGAGTCACAGTGCAAAATGTGCAGGAGGAGGAAAGACTGTGTTTGCAAAGGTACAGCATTTTCTCTACCATGGAGTAGAGAATGGAATTCTACCATGGAGAATTCTTGAGGTGCATTTATTTTGCACCTAGATCCTTTGTGTGAGGAAGAAGTATGACAAATACAGGGAAAATTTGTGGAATCAAGAGTAGCAGAAGGAAGGTAGACCCATATAATGATTTCTACTGTGAAATAGGCCTAGAAGAGTCAGTTAACAATGAATGAGGAAGAAGCATTGTTCCAGTGGGAGGAAGCAAGATGATTTGGAAAAGTTCTTGGAACAGATAAGAAGAATTGAAAGCATAAAAAATTTGGCACTGTTATGATTTCAGTTTCTATTAGTAGAACAATATAAAATACGTAAAAATACTTGTTGCACGAGGATAGACATCTTTTCAAATTTGTTAGAAGTTCAAAACAGGGATTGGATGAATTCCTAAAGAGATACTAAAGTGAATTAATTGGGGGATATTGTCTAGTAATCTTTGTCTTACATTTGTGGATACCGGAGCAAGAGGAGGGAAGTGGGTCACACAGAGGTCAGTCTTGCAAGCTATCTGTGCATAGCACCTCTTCGTGGCACTGGAGACGCGGAGAAAACTTGGCTTAGGTGGACATTCATCTGGTTCTGCGCTTTCTTGTGTGTTGAATTGTAGAACTTGAAGAAACAGCTATATTCAGGCCCTCATCTTTTCTCCAGAAAGTTTGTGCAGTGCATGAACAATCCTAGCTTTTTTCTTAATTCGAAATGTGTGCCTGAATTCCTCTTGTGGAAGCCAGACAGATGCATGGTTCAGATGAGTGGTTAATGCTATTTGATGTCAGGTTCTGCAGGTGGTATCTGTCAGAGGGAAATAGGGTCACTGTACTTTACTTTCTCATCTGTGACTGCATATTGTCTGTGTAGTAAGCTAGAACGTGCTTCAGTGAAGGTCTGTCCAAAGTTTTATGGTTGGAGTCAAAAGGTTGAGAAAAGGACGAGTTTTGTTCAAAGCTTAGGTCCACAAGAACCTGTGGCCAGCACAGAATTAACAGAGTTTATCTAGCTGTCACTGTTTTTGATCAGTCTCAGAGTGCCATGCAAACCCCAGAAGAATAAAAAAACAGTCCATTTTAAAGAGACCCCTCTTTGGTTTGTCATGTTTATGACCAACCTTCATCAAGATTTCAGATATATATTCAGATATATATTGGGGTGCTCTAAAATAAGTGACTGCGCAAACCTTGGAGCAAACCTGCTTGCTTTCAAAAAAAAAAAAAAAAAAACCACATGCACTGATGGAAGGGAATTCTTGATTAATGCTGACCTGTTTAGTAGCACTGGTGCCCTATGGCTCTTCAGGTGTCATCACTGACAATGCTTGAACTTTGAGGGAATCCTTTATTTGCATAAAGAAGCTGCTGCAAAGCTACTGGCTGCTTGAAATGCTTTGCCACAGCTTGGGTACAGCATGGACAGACAGCAGCGCTCTTTGTGACAGTAATCTCACAAGCACAGAACTGTACTACTGTCAGTTGTTTTAGCACATGTGGGAGCACTGAGCATCATTTGCCTGGAGATGGTACTGAAGTGTTCCCACTTCAAGACTGAGTTCAGAAAAAGTGAGAAATTACAGCACCAGCCCTGTCTGGTGAGAATAAACAGGACTTAAACAGTGCCAGTCAAGCCAGGCATGATGTTTCACATTCAAGGCTTTCCAGCTGAAATAGCTTGTGCTTTCTGTCTTGGGTAGAAGAAGCTTTGAGGTGCTTGGCAAGAGCTGACTCTCTTCTGTTGAGATAGAAAACAGAAGAGAGCAAAGGAGATTCTGACTACATATAAGGAAGAAAAAAATCCCCAGTTAAAAAAAAAAAAATTAAAATTACCCAGTTCAACACTGCTACAGAAGCCCAAAAAAGTTGAGGAACCTCCATCCTTGGTGATGTTCAAAACTCACCTTGATAAGCTTCCCAAAGAACTTGTCTCCCTTGTTTATTGTTCTGCTAAGAAACCAGATTCTTGAAAATAGTGGTGGTGATTGTATTTATCTCTTTAACTGGGATCTCAAACATAAATTTTGGTGATCTAGGTACCACAGTGATGGTGCCAAAGTAAACAGTCATGATAGCTTTGGTGAATAATGTAAGGAGACAACCCAGAAACTTCTGTCTCCCATCACTTGAAGCTTAGTATTACAGTAAAAATAATATGGGAGTGGTCTTTTCTGACTGCTTGGGATCTTCACAGTTTTATAGGGTTGAATCATTAAAAGACATTTTGATCCTTAGGAACTGTCACTTTTCAGATGCTTTAAAATTTTCAGGACTTCCAAGGAGATAGAAATCATTCCACTAGCTAAGGAAATATATACCTAAAAATAGGTTATCATAAGAGGATTGACAGCTGGTACATGAGTGGCAAGTTCATGTACTTGGAGGAGAGAGAGGGAGAGAAGGGGTATTTAAGGAAGTGTATAGAAGGACCCTGTGCACAGAAGATACATTTCTTTGCATTTGGATTTGGAGGAATGTGGGGAATAGTGGATTCCATAGCAAAGAGAAGTAATCTTGCTGGAAGAAGTTTTGGAACAAGTAACTAGCTGAGGTGGCCATGGAAAGGAGCTTGTGTGGACAAGAGAAGAGGGTGGTTTGAAAGTTGAGATGGTTTGAGGTTTCTGTTTACGTAGTTTAGTGTAGGGTAGAAGTAGTAGGAGAACTGAAGAATGAAAGATGAGCGTCTTTGGGTGTAGTCAGATTCTGTACACATCAAGTCCTAGGGGGAAGGGCAGGGCAGTGGTTAGCAATTTAGGGACTTGGTACTCTTTAATTCACAGAGGCTAGTGCTTCCCTCCTACTCTTCCTTAAATGCTTCCATAATGTTCTCTCTATCCTTCATTGTGGAGTAAGCATTTTTCATTGAGGTGTGGAAGAGGCAGAACAAAAATTTTTAAAAGCCCCAAAAACTTTTTAAAAAATACCTTTTTTATCTACTAAATCACAGCCATCTTTTTGGTTTAGCCACAGTTTATTTTAAGGAAAATAATTGCCAGTTTAATCCAGACAAAGGCTGCATGATTCCTCTTGAAGAGCAAACTAACTTTGGTGGAATACAGGGGAAACCAGGATAAGGCAAACAGATGTTTTAAGAGAGATGTGCAGGTGAGGAGGGCAGCAGAAGAACAATTTGTTTCCTTGGAGCCAGAAGTTGTTTTGTGTCTGGTTTTGTGTATAAGGGTTTTTTAAGTTAAATCTGTTTTGTGGTAATTTTGATGCTTTGGTGTGAGATCCAGCAGCTGAAGTATATTTGGGTTGTGTTTTCTGCTCTGTGACTCCAAAGTTATGTGACGTGAGAATATCTGAATTGCAAGCTGCTTTCAAGCCTTCTGCAGATAAATGAGGTTCCATAGACTGAAATGAAAGTATTCTTCAATTTGTTTGACGTCTGTTTCTGCAGTTGTTTGCCTTCATTATGAATGCTTAAATCTCTTATGAAGTCCATCTCTTAGGACTTCACTGCTCTAATAAAAATTTATAAATATTATAATATTATAGATTGACTAGCAGTACAAATGGTAAGTATTTATGTCTCCACGTAGAGGTGTCTTTCAGGCTTGAATTTGGTGTGCCCAGTCTTAGTTTTGGTGGCTCAGGCAGCAGTCCTTTCTCCTGTTCCAGGAGACTGCTGTTGTGTGCTTGGGTAGTTGTTTCTGTAAAGAAGGACTTTCTGACTTTTCACTCTGAAATTTTCTCCTTTTTGCAGTTGCATCCAGTGGTGTTTTTATTCTGTGATGTGTTGTGTTGTATACATGCTTCATAAAGTAATAAGCAGTACCTGTATCCATCCTCACATTTAATTTTTTCTCAGTAATATTTAATGATTTTATTTTTCTCTTTCCACAGAAGTCATGAATCAAAATTTTTGCCTCTTGCTGAGATTCCTTTAGTTTCCTTACATTTTAGTGATGCCCAGAGTGCCTTTGGTTCATCTGTTTTGGGTGCTCTAGGTTCTCACTGGAAGCAGCAGAAGAGAGAACTGTTCCATCCTGCCCAAATTTCTCTCCCTCTCCAGTAGAGAGAATCTAATTGCGCTCTGCTGCCTTTTCGCATACTCCCCAGGCTGCTTTTTCCTCTGCTATGCCCAACTTGCTCAAATCCCCTACTGCAAGGTTTTCAGATAATTGCACTGAGGCTGCCCCTTTTAATTACAACTCTTCCCCCCTCCTCCCCTCTTTCAGCCAAGTTATTGAGCCATTTTTGTATATTGCCTGAGACATTTTTCTTTCTCCTTAGCTACGCTTCACTGTCTCACTGAAGACATTGAAGCATTTTCAATGCTCTGCTCAAAGAGCACCTGAAGAAATAAAACATACTGGCTTTTTGCATGCAACCTACATATTACTGTGATATTTCTCTGGTGGGCTGAGAATTGGACAGATGGAGTTAGAATTACCTTGCTTAACAAAATTGTTATGCTGTATTGATCTAATGCAGTGCTGGATTAAGCTACATGCTGCTCCCTTACTGTAAGATAAGCTTTTATGTCAGGTTCTTAATGGTAGTGGTAGAGTTTTGTTTGGATTTTTTCCCACTTAAGATAATGAACTTGGGCCTGTGTGCTTTTTCTGGCTGTAATGCAGGCTCCCTATTTGACCTTAAATATCACAACGTTTGTGTCCTCCCGTACAACATATCAATGGAAAAAATACTGTCCAACTTAGTAGTATTGTGCAGTCATATGCTTGAAGGGACAAATGCCTGCATCTGAAATGCAGTTACAAGTGTGTCAGCTGGGCAGATTTGTGTTGGCAAAAACTCTCCTGTCATGACTACTGCCCTGCAGAGTCCTTAAAAGGCAAAGTGTAAACTACAAGAGACAGAATTTGAAAAGCATACAGGGGAAATGAAATGGACACCTTCCAAGAAATGTTGCCAAAGATGCAGAAAGGATCAGGACTTCAGTAATAGTACAGCCTATACTGTGGTAGAGATTAATGTTGATTTGGGAACCACACCGTCACTGATGCCATGAAAGTCTCAAAATCTGTGTGTACTGGCAGTGCAAAAAACACCTGTGACTGACAGAAGTCCTGAGGGGTGGGTATATGGAAAACACTCCTTTTTACCCATATCTTGAAAGTAGTAAATGATGGAATGGGTACATAAAAACTGTCAGTTTCGTGTTAGAGTGACCTGATTTCTGTTTCTACCTTCTGTTTTTTCTTAAACAGTATTTCTCTGCAAAGACCTCTGTGCTTTAATTTGGGAAGATATTAAAACACTCAAAGAAATCTCAGACCATTTCAAGGGAGTGGTGTGTGCTTGTTGAAGATGGTGGTATTTACAGAGAATCTTCATGGATTCTAATGCTGGCATCAGTGCAAGAAGAGTGTCAGGAATGGGTTGGCTCTGGATGGTCTTCTTCTTTCATCTAGTCACCTCATTAGAAGGTAAGAACAGATGTTTCGCATCAGCTCTAAAGAGTTTTCTCTAGAGGTTAAAAAAAAAGGTGTGCTCTCCAGTATGCTTATATCCTACTCCAGATGAGCGTTGAGCACATGTCTTTCTGTTTGATGGTTGATCACTATCTCTTGGGATTTAAAAAGTTATTAGTATTGTGTCTGCTGGGAGAGGCAAACCCTCTTATGAAGGATCATTAGTGAGCATTACTACTAACTATCTCAGAAGTGACTGCTTCAAATAATAGATTTTTTTTCTCCAGGACTAAGCTCCTTGTTTATACTTGGTATGTATTTGATTCTTGTGTTTCTGTTCTTGCACCATGTTTGCTTTGTGAAACAGTCTCTGGACATTTATACTGTTAAAGAAGACAGCACCCAGTGGGCTGAAATCAAGAGTTTTTGTCTCACCTCTGAGAAACTTGCCTCAAATAATAGATATGGGGAGAATGTTTTGCATTAACAAGAAGAGGCAGTTCACATTCAGCCAGCAGAGAGAGGAGGGAGAAAGCACTGGAGGCAGGGTAGGGAAAAGGCAGGCAGGGGAAAAGAGGTGCCAAGAAAATGGTAGAAGAAAGAATAGATGATAGAAGGGAGGGCGATGAGAGTAGGAGATAAGATGAGAGCTATGGAAGAGAGTTAGAGAAGGGCAGAGGTACTGTAAACAGTCCCCTTGTTTGTTCCAAGAATATCCTTGCAGCTACATGTGCTCAGTGAACTGTACTGCTTTGTGATAAATGTTCATCTCTTGCATTTCTGAAAGCTGTTGAAAGAGGAGAGGAGGGAGAGATGGAATCAAAGGAAAGCATGGAAAGACCTAGAGGAAAGGAGAGTAGTGTGAGATCTAATAAAAAGAGGAAAGCTTGTTAAAGCATCCCTTCTTTTAATAGGAGGGGAATACAGTGTGTGTGGGAAGTTCAGAGACTAAATAATTGATGTAAGATTATAATAATACAAATTCTTAAATCTGTGAAATTCTGTGAATTACTGATTTTAAAAGTGTATTAAAAATTACTGTGTAATTCCTTGTGTAACTGGTAGAGAAACTGACATAGAAAAGGGGGGAAATGTAAATTCTCTCTGCAAATACGAAGTAACTAAGTGATGCCTGTACAAATGAACATTTTTTAAATTCAGTGCTCAGTCCTGAAAGTTTGTAGAGATAAAAAGAGTTTAGAAAGTACTGTGTGATATAGCTTCACAGATCACATAGTTGACCTGTCTGGATTAAAATAGGACAGTATAATTCTGCCTATGGAGAGGAAACGGTGAAGGTGTCCATGAGCCAAACTTCAACTCTCAATTCAGGGTCAGGGGAGTCAGCATCTTCATTGTGACTGTACTGTACGGTCCTAAGTTTGCACTTTAAAGGTGATTTGCATCTCAGAGGTAAATATTTTTGTTGTGGTCAGAAGTCAGATAAAAATTATATGGTAAGGGAGGAAAGTCTGATGATAACTATGTAGAAAGCTTTGCTTTAGTGCAGAGTTGTCCGTAAGGAAGAAAAAAGGCCCATGGCTTGTTTGTTGACTCATTATTCTATATAGCAGAAACTTGAAATTCAGGTTTCAGATTTAAGTTGAAAAATATAGGGAATATCCAGTGTGGTCTTTAGTTTTTGTAGAGCTTCTTAGAAGTTTTAGATGGTGTTTAAAATACATTTCACCTCCAACTAAAGAGAATTGACTAAGTGGGAAAATCAATCAATTCTTTCAGGTGTTTCTCAGGCATTTGAGTCAGATTTAAAGTCTGAATATAAATCACATTTTGACTCAAATTAAATATTGTTCAAACTTTGAAATTTTCTAAACCTTAATGTTAATCATTAAGAAAAGAGGGAGAAGCTGTAGAGAGGGGAAGTAGTCAGAAGATTCAGACTACCTTTATATGCATTATGAAGAGAGCAAATACTTCTTAGGCAGAATGCTTCTCAGATGGAAAGAAGGCAGCATGCTTTTACAGGACCTAATGGGACTTTAAACTCCCTCATGACTCAGAAGTGAAGAAGTTCTTGTAAGCAATTGAAATTATTTTGTTGGTATTGGTTTTAATGCATAAAAAGAAGACATTAGGCTGAATTTATTCAACACAGCTCTAGTATTTGAACACACTGATTTCACCAGGAATGAGCATGTCTGTGCAAAGTTTTCCAGACATGATTTTTACACCAAAAAAAAAGCCTGAATGGAAACTTGAGGGAAAACTGCTTTGCAAACAGAAAACATTTATATAAGGGATTTTTTTTAGCTTTATAAAAGGAAACACAATTGCACAAAAGTTTTCATTAAGATCACATTTCTCAGTGTTTATGGCTCTGCAAGAGTTTTTGAGGATTTGGTTTTGAGAGCATTACTTTTGAGCTACATACTGGGTGAAGTAATGGATTTTTCCTTTTTCTCAAAGCTACATAAAGAAATACAGTAATTTTATTTATTTTAAAATCCATACATGTATGTAATTACAGTTTATCACTGAATATTTAAGTTAACGTTTTAGGTTAACCTCTCTGATTGTAAAAGTTTGTGAAGCATAGAATTTAAGAATGCTTGATGGGCTGCAGTCAAGACAAGTGAGACCAAGTGATAACTTGTTAATGAAATAGCTCTTGCTAGGGCACTGAGATCAATTTTATGTGGAATATTGGTTTTGCTTTGATGGAGTTATAAATGTCTACAGCTGTAAACACAAGCAGAGTTCATTTTGTAGAACTCATTAAATATGTTCCAAAGGAATTATGTGTTCTGTCTGTAAGTGATTGCATTTATTTTACAACAAGCTCTCAAGCCTGCAGAATAGCTGGACAATCTAAGTATCTTCCAGAAATTCAAGATATAGAGAGAATAATTCTTCTGCTTTGGTAAAACCTCTTTGCATTAAGAATGTCTCTTTGGCAAAAAGGAATATGGAAGAAAAAAAGGTAGTGAGGTCAGACATTCTTATTTCATTTTCCACCTATTTTTTCTACTCACTGGTTGTTGTATTGGGCTGTTGAGAATAATGTATTGATTGGTCAAATTGGCTTGCCTTTGAAGTGGAGGAAAATATACCTTCCTCAGAGGGAATCTTCAGAATGAAAAATACCACTGTCTTCTGGTTTATTATATGCAGTTTAGTATACACAAAGAAAGGTTTAAATTAGTGTCATTTTACTTCAGGGGGGAAAAAAGTGAAATTAACTTTTTAGTTTGATTGCATGTGATTCACATGAGTTATTAAAATCCTAGCAAACATTTTCTTCACAGCTCTTTCCTGATGCTCTCCTGCATGCCAAAAGCTTTGCCGCATGCTTGGAAAGCCCAGGGCAGAGGAATATCCTGCTGTAGACATTCAGAACATGAATGAGACAGGGCTGGATGTGCAGCCTGATTGTAAAGGGGGAATGGACAGGGGTAAAGGAGGAATAGACAGGGGTTTATCCTTTTGGTCAGTCTCAGCACTTCCATTTGATTTGTTTTCTTCCATAATAGATTCCTGTGTAGTTCCTGTGCTAGGGATATCCCTGTTCCCAGGTTCGTGCCATGCCTTGCGTTGAATCTACTCCCAATCTGCTGCTTGGAGGCCAGTAGGACAGGAGAGACTATTCATGGTGCAACTAACGCTGTTTATATTCAAAGCTAATTAAAGCTTCAAAGAAAAGGAATGGCATTCTTGTAATCCAGGGTCTCCGAGACTTTCAGTGTATGCCTCGGAAAAACTTTGGAAGACATAAGCTCACTTTTTAATGTCTATGAAAAAAAAGCAAGCAGGAGAACATAGATAAACATGAAAAGTCACGCTGTGCTGTATGGAAAGTAGCTGGGTTAGATGGCACTGGCAGTTAGACCCAAGTTCTAGACTTAATAGTGGGTGTTTGGAGAATGAACTTCTTAAGCCGTGGAAGAGCAGATATTATATTGTATCTCTAGGAAAGTTGTAGATAGTAATTTAACTGGATTTCATATGCAAAGTTGGAACTTTTTTTATTTTAATTTCTAGATATCTGCATTTTCTGACATCAGTAGTAGTGCAACATGCTAATCCCGGCAGTTTCCTTAGAGCTTTAACAAAAGAAAGGGGCTGGGAAAGAGAAAAATACACAATCATTCATAAAGCTTAAAAACTGTGTTACCTTGCAAAAAGCTGTGTATTTCCATATCCTACACCATTTGGCTGTCATTTCTCTCTGTCACAGATGGTACATAACTCCTGGTTGGAGTGTGAGAATTCCTCCTTGCAGATGACAACTTTGATGTTCTGATAGTGTCAGCATTTTGCTCTGACATAGCAAGCAGTTATATTAGATTATACTTCATGGAACTTACTAAACGCGTATCCCATTGATTCCAAATAGCTTTTCTGAAATTAATTGCATTTGAGAAGTAGCTTTGCAGAAGTAATACAGGATCATTCATTGCAGGATTGACATTATAGCTTCATACAAGAAAAAATGCAAACTCATTTGTCTTGTCATATAGATTGGTTTTGTATATATTCTGTTATATTAGGAGGCATATTCTATAACTCTGTAGCTTGTTTTTTCATGTTAAGTCATAGCTAAACTTTAAGACATTTTGTTTTAAAAAATAACAGCAACTTTTGTGTTGGATAGTTATGAACAAGTGGGATTTTTTGGCTATTTTTGTTTGTTTTTTTACTTGTTTCATCAACTCATTTTTAAAAAAAGGAATACTTACTACAGTTGCATATGTCATTAGCTATTGATATATTATTTACTTCACCACAATTGCTGTTTGATTTTGGAAGAAGTTCTGGTGTATTTAAGGCTTCCCAAAAGTTTCACTGTATTTTGTCTCCAGATGGTAGACCCCATGCATAAATATATTTGTTTATATAAGTGATAAAAGGTTCCTGGTAAAAGGGTCCTCTCCCCATGCTCAAAGGAGCGCAGAGAAACAGTGAAAGGCAGGGAAGCCTCAATAACCTAACCGCAAAATAAATGCCCTGACCCAGCTTCTCCCAGAGCTATCAGAGGAGTGTGATCAGTCCATGGGGTGGGAATGAACCCATTAAGTTAAATCAATGGAAGTGCTCTCTGGAACGCCTTTCAGATTGAAGGAGATTATTGCCAACAGGGGCATGGTATTATGGGATATAAGGAAGATAATCTGCAAAATTTATTGTGGGTTGTTTAGGGAGTAACTGTAGGTGTGGAAAGGGAGGATTAAGTGTGAGAAAGTAGAGAGATAAGGGGCCAGTCATATACACCAGCTGCAGGTCAGTATGGCTGTCAGGCACCTGATCACCACAGTATAGCCTATCTTCTTACTTAATTCCATTTTTCACCATTTACCTGGGTGAGGGGGCTTTGTTTTGTGTGTGCGTATGTGTTTTTTTTTATTCATATACGAGCAACTGGAGTTGAACCACAGGTCAGAGTGGCCCATGAGTCAGTGCTACCAGCAACTGAAGATCATAGAATGGATGAAAATCAAGTGCTAGGAACTCAAGGTAGAGCACAGGTCATAGGATCTGTGCATCTGTGATGCAAGCAGCTGGAGTGAATGAGCTTGTATTAGTGAGTCTGTGATCTCTATAGCAAGCCAGACTAGTTCGATGGTGGAGTTAGTGGGTTGGGAAGGCAGGGAAAGAGCAGAATCTGGAGGAAGAATGAGACACCAGTTTGAATGTGTCCCTTTGAGTGAGACAAGTGGGGGGGGTTTATCTAGTGAGGGAAGAACTATCAGGAGCACCAGGTCAGCTATTGTGGTCACCATAAATTCCAGGGGTTCTTTGAGAGTACTGTCTATGTGTTGTGTATCTCAGTGCACCTGGAGACAAGATGATCCCAGGACAACTCCTGGGTAGGCTGAGTGGCAAAGACCACTTCATGAGAGATCCACAGAATAGCAGCCCAGGAGAACAAGCACCCAGGACTAGCTGCTGGGTAGGCTGCACCCTTAAAGCAGGTAGCAGAGGATCCATAGTGTGCTTCTGTGTGTGTGTGAAGGGGTGTATCAGTGAGTGAGCCTGTCTGACTGCTCACACCAGGAGTGGGGCTGTGAGCTCCAGGTGCCAGCAGATGGAGAGACCACAGATTCAGAGGTCAGGAGGCTAAATCTTTAAGGACAGTCATTGCAGAGATCCGCATTGTATATAAATGCATATATATTTCCCACTAACAGACCTTAATCCTGACCAACCAGAAAGGGGAGCAGGATGAGGCCGCTGGTGGTGCTCTTTCTGTTTGCATGACTGGTGAGTGCTTCTGTCTGTGTGGATCTTTGTGGCTGGCCATTCATAGATGTGCAGTGCCTGCGTGTGTTTGTATGTGTGCCTGTTGGGAATACCCACCTGACCCTCCTGTTGGTTGTGCCTGGGGCCATGGAGCTGCAGCAGCCTGGCTTGTGTGAAGTTACTGGATTTGACAGCTCCTAACACTATTTTTGCACAAGCCCAGGAAATGCTTTCTCTTCCCAGCCTTCTTAGAGAGCATTCACACTTTTCCTGCTTTTTCAAGGAATGATCATAGAAGGCAGAATAATCTTGGAAATGTTTGCAGTTCTTTGCAAGTCTGTTAAGTGAGCAAGTTTTGCTGCTTGGGGCATTCAGCTCCATAGCAAAGCAAACTCTCTGAATGTTACCTTTTACCATAGTGCCCTTTGCCTTCTACCAGTGTACATTTGGATATATTCAGAATTCAAATGGACAAGGTTTGGAGCAGCCTACTGTAATTTAGCCTGGCCTTGAGTGGGTTGTTGTTTAAGATGACCTCTGTACCTCCCTTCCACCTTGTTTCATTCTGTGATTCTACACAGATGTAGTAGAAGTTTAGTACCAAATTCTCATCACACAGGTAAAGGGATTCTTTTATTCTCTTCTCAGGATCAACTCTTCTTGTCCATGGGTGTAGTTTGCAAGGCTTTGGTTGTACAATTCCCTCTTGCACCACTGCACTGTTAAGACACCGAGTGCAAATGTTCTTCAATCCAGAAAGCTGTTAGGCCATCTCTGCCTCCATGAAAGTTGTCTAAGGGTCAACCATCCTTGGGTGAATTGTCATCCTCTTGCATTAGGGGATCATTTTGTCTGTAACACAAGCGCTTAATAGTCTTGCTTGAAAGTACAGGCAGACCAAAATCTGAAAATTATTAACATGCATATTCTGAACAGCCTGATCTGTAATAGCAGCTTCCAGCCTCCGCCCAGTTTTTCTGGATGTTGACATTATAGCATAATGTAGCCCAAGAGATTGGTTTGTGATGTAAATATAGAATAGTACTAGCTGAAGCATTTGGGATTTTTATTTCACCCTTTCTGGCCTGCACGAACTGAGGCTAGTCAAATGAGAGTTTAGATTTTGCAGAGTGTAATGAACCCATGTGATTCTTCTATAAAAAGTGATGTTTTTTTCTTTTTAGTTTAGGGAAGAGACATAGAAGAGAATCTCTCATCAGTTATTTTTATCTTCCTTCAAGTAAAATAACACTTGTAATATAAAATTGGAATACCATTCTTCAAAACTGAGATTAAACCAGGAGTGAAAAAAAGAATTGTAGAATTGTCATAATTTCACATGTTTCAGAGCCTCTAGATTGTTCAGATATCTTTCCTATTCTCATTTTTAATGCAGAGTGGAATAGTCCCCCAATGATACCCTGAGATACCTCAATCAGTGTTTCCTCTAGCAGCATCATGGGCTGGACTGAGCCTGAATCTAACCTGATGTTACAAGATCCTTGATTTTGAGCAATGTTGGAAGGGTAAAAGCTGTTTTTTTTTTTTCCAAGGTGGTAAATTCAGCTGAACAGATCATTTCTGTCAGCACTGAAGAGCAGCAAAATACTGGTCTGGCTCAGCACAGTGAGGATGTGAAATGCTACATCAGTGCTAATAAAGTGTCAGAGTGAAGGCTTATACCTGTACCCATGAAGTCATTCATACTGTTAAATTATGAGTGCAGCCGTGGGTTTGTTTGGCCCATGCCATATAATCTTGTCACAAACAGTGCCTACACATAGGTCAGAGGTTAGGATAGACTGAGGACCATTCCTGGGAGGTGGTTTGGATGCAGCTGTGCACTTCTGTGAGGTTGGAATTTTTAGCCATGGGAACATGAACCATACTGTGCCTGTTGTCCTCAGAGCTAGAGAACAGTTTAACAGCTTGTTAGATTTATGAGTGTACATGCAGCTAGTGTGACTGGGGATGTGATTCCAGGCATATAGCCAGTAGGAAAGGGAGGAAGAACAAAAATAGTGAGGGACTTTTGGCCATAGGTTGCGAAATGAGATTTATGCACACAAAATTCTTGTGTACTTTTCTTACTTTTTCTAGTGGTTTTTGACTTAAAGTATTCACTGTGAAAGGGACAGTTCTGTCTGCTTCAGGCTGCCTAATTCTGTTTGCTTGTAAAATACTCACATGCTTGGTAAATATTACCTTGCTCACTGGTGAGAATTTGTCTGGAGAATATGCTTGACATGGTAGAGCACAGCCTATTGAGCAAGTCTTCTCTACTTCCTTTCTTCTCCATTCCTTTCTCACTTTCTGTACGGCTTTCCATGCCCTGATTAACTTTTCTCTATTTTACTTTACTTTATTTCTAGAGTTTCCATGGGGTAGAAGCATTATACTTTGGTAAATGGGAGACTCAGATCTGATTAGAAAAAAAGTTCTTTCTGTGTTGAAAAATGGCCTTGTGTATTATTTCAGCATATCAAGGCTATGTCTGGGATCCCAGTGGCAAAGTAATGACATGACACAGTGCAATCCCTGTGCCAGACTGTGCAATTGAGAAGGTAATGGGCATGTGGGAATGCCAAGTTCCTCTGCTGCTAGGGCAGCCTGGGGAAGACTGTGCCTCAGGGAGGCATAGGCCTTTTGCAGACGTTCTGCTGCTCAGAGGGGCTGTCTGAGCCGAGCTGTCCTTGAGAACTGAGCAGCTCAGCATTTCCTGAGGTCTGTTACATAATTTTAGTGGGGTTGTACTTTAGCTGTAACCAGTAGTTCTTTCCAGTTTTGGCAAGCCAGCCCTGGTATTTTGCGCTGCTTTTGAATCAAGGAGCTTCGTCCTCAGGGATGCATTTTATACTATAAAGTATATAAGGAATACAGGGAATATAGTTCAGGGACGTCGGTGAAGGCTGGGGTCTGTATAAACTTGCTCACTTGATCATGTCTGCTTTAGGATGAGCCTAGTCTTTCCTTTCCAGTGATTAATGTGGAGTGAATCCCCAGGTGTTTTGGTAGGGATAGTGACATAAGCAATCCATAAACTGGAAATAAAGACCATTGAGGATCTCTCTCCTGCATAAAACATGGAACAATCATATTATTAAACCTGTGCAAGGTTTAATAGTGGATCGTGAACCTTATTTGTAAGTAAGCTGGCTGTTAGGTTTTGGGTTGCATTTTTTAATCTGTTATTTGCAGGTTTTTTTTTTTAAGCAATAAGATAAAAATATGAAAATCAAAATAAGCAAATAAAGCTTCCCCGAATTTAAGAAAAAACAGTTGATCTATACAGTATGTATCAACACATGTACATACCTATTCAATTGAGTAATTTTCTTATTCTATGTCCTAAATATACAGAATAAAGAGCACATGCTTGCATACCACCAGTGGTCTCAGACCCTGACATTCTCTTTTGGAGAATACTATGTTTATAGTTTTTACTGTCAAAATCTCTTTTGTGTTTCTTTGTACCCAAACAGAGAATAACTGTCCAAGAGCAGTCAAGGCTGATATCTGTCTCCAGTGGTAGATTCAATAACAATGGAAATGCAGACTAGTTGTGGGAATAAACTAGGCCTGTGAAGTTCTGCATGTACCTTACTCTTGAGCAGTGTAATAATACAACAGATTATTTGATACTAGGATTCCTACACAGGCCTGCAATGTAATTCCCAGCTCCGGAACAAAATGAATCCATTACAAGATCAGCTGGGTCATAGTCTTAAACTCCCAAAGAAATTTGGTTCCAGAGCTGGGAACAAACATGCCTTGGCCTTGTGTCCACACTTATATGTGCAAGTAAAATGGGCAACCATAGTTCTAATGAGACTGGCATGCATTCATGTAGCTCATCTTGTGTCCCACCTTTTCCTTTCCAAAAAGAGAGTGGCCTCATCTGAACTGCTCATTATGATAACTCTGCACCATGCTGTCAGCATGCTTATACTTTGCCTGGGAAAGTCTGGTGAGAATATTGCCAAACAACTTGAGAATCATAAGTTAGCATGATTATGTGCCCAGTGCCTCTGCCTTTGTCTTGGGCTTTCTTAATTTATTAGTATGGACATAACCTGTCATATTTAGTCTCAAAACATGAATGTTTATTTTTGGTGTATGGAAGTCCTCTACAAGACAATCTTGAGAGGAACAGATAAGATTTTTGTCTGACTTGGAATAGCACAAAATACTTTTTTGATTTAATTCTTTTAAATACAAACAGAAATACTTCTGGATACAACTCAAGAGACATCAGAGATTGGCTGGACTGCACACCCTTCTGATGGGGTAAGCATTTCCCTTGTCCCTCTTCTTGTCTCTATGTCTGCTGGGAAGACATGCATGCATCTGATGAAGAAAGGGAAACTGTGAGACTTGGTTCATAGATTTTTTTTATATATGAAGAATTTGAACAGTTTTTGATCTGTTTTGCAAAGCCAGATTGTTAAGAGAGAAGGATGCTGAGTGGGATGCAGTTGCCACCTCCTTACCCTCTTCATTCCCCTGTGCTCCAGAGATACTAAAGAGTTCTCCAGCCACCCCTCCATACTAGAATAGAATAGAATAGAATAGAATAGAATAGAATAGAATAGAATAGTTCAGTTGGAAGGTACCTACAACAATCACCTAGTCCAGCTGCCTAACCACTTAAGGGCTGACCAAAAGTTGAAGCATGTTACAAAGGGCACTGTCAAATGTCTCTTACACACTGACAGACTTGGGGTATTCACCACCTCTCTAGGAAGACTGTTCCAGTGTCTGACCACCCTCTAGATAAAGAAATGTTTCCTGCTGTCAATTCTGAGCTTCCTGTAAGGCAGATTTGAACCATTCCCATGCATCCTATCATGGATCTGAGGGAGAAGGGATCAGCACTTCCCTCTACAATTTCCCTCCTCAGGGAGCTGCAGAGCAAGGGGGTCACCCCTCAGCCTCTCTTCTCCACATTGGACAAACCCAGAGCCCTCAGCCACTCCTCCCAGGACACACCTTCCAGCCCCTTCACCAGCTTTGCTTCCCTCCTCTGCCCACATCCAGAGACTTTCACACTCCTCTGAAGTGGTGGTGCCCAGAGCTGCTCCCAGCACTCCGGGTGAGGCCGCACCAGCGCTGAGCACAGCGGATGATCCCCCCTCTGCCCTCTGTGCTCTGTGTTTGATGCCCCCAGGACACGGTTCCTGCCTTCTGGGCTGCCCGGGCACACCCTGCTGACTCTCACTGACCTGCTGCCCCCAGCACCCCCAGGGCCCTCCCTGCAGGGCACTCTGCAGACACTCCTGTCACAATTTGTACCTGTGCCTGCAGTTACTCCATCCCAGGTGCAGGATCTGGCACTTGTTCTTGTTAAGTTATGTGCCATGAATGATTGCCCAATGCTCCCATAGTGTACAAACATTTCAGTTGTGCTTCTGAGCTCTCTGTGCTCCCAGGAGCAGCATAAATGATCCCAGCTAGCACTGCCATCCTAACTCTATGCCATGCTAGCCCTTGGTTTACCTTCAGCTCTCCTGGTGGTATGCCCTTCCCCCATCAGTTATAGATTGAATCTCTCAATCAGTCCCTCCAGTTTATGAGCAAAGATGCATTTCTTCCATCCGAACAGTAGATCCTGTCACGTCCCAACACACCCTATGTCTCAGAGATTCTTCAGTGGTTACGAACCCAAGCATTTTGGCAGAGGTAGCAGTCCTGAAGCCAGTATTGATGTCTTGGCATCATTTATTTCTTTCAAATGTGCCTTACTACTACTGAAAAGATTGAGAAAAACCATGCTCCTGATTTTTTTAACATTTCATCCAGGGCCCTGAAAACTCTCTTGATCAACTTAACACTTTTGTTGGGACGTTATTTGTACCCATGTGAAAAAGCAGTTGTGGATAGTAGTCTGAAGGCTGTACTAAGCTCTTCCATCATCTGGTGACATTGCTAAACTGGGGCCCAGGGAGACAGCACTTGCCTGAAAAGATGTTCCGATCAGTAAAAGGGTGCTTCTGTTTCACACAGGAGGGAGTCAGTAATGACCATAACTTGCTGTTGTTTCTTCTTGGCAAATGGTCTTAATGCAGATCTTATTGTGAGAAGTTGGTTGCTCAGACCTTCATGAGAATGCTTGAGCAGGTTCCTTCTCTTCTATCTCACTATGCACGTCCTCTGTCATACCCAGGGCCTTGTACCTATTCTGTAAAGCTTGTTGAGAGGTTTTGTCTTACAGCTTTGTACAGGAACCTGCTTCCACCCCTCCTTATACCTCCCTTGTGCCTTCCTGCAGGCACAAAACAGATTTGAACCTGCCCCTGTAGTGGCCATGCTGAGAGGTTTTATGTGCATAGGAGATGTCAGCACACAGCTCTCACTGTGGTAAAGCTAGGTAGAAGGGACTTCTGCTTTAATGTGTTCTCCAGAGAACAGTGTCTTGTTGCTCTGTCTCATTTGTTTGTGTTATTTGGTTTGTCTCTAGAGATAAGAGATGAGAAAAGAGGAGGGAAGAAAGTGTGACTTGCATTTTGAGATTCTCGATGTCGTGTGACCAAGTTTGCATGATTTATGTTTTCTGTCACAGCAATTCTTCAGAGCTTTGACTGCTCTTCTTTACAGGGTCATACTCTGTCTAGAGTGCTCTGCTGCACATAGCATCAACAAGTTCAAATCTTGTCATAGACATGGCAAGGAGAGGGGGAAGACAAAGACCTGTCCTGTATTTTTTGTGCAGTTGAATACTGAATAAATTTTTTTATTCCTGTTTCTTTTTTCTCCTCTATATTCATTGTAGTGGGATGAGGTAAGTGTCCTGGATGACAAGAAGCGCCTGATCCGAACCTTTCAAGTGTGCAACGTGGCTGAACCAGGTCAGAATAACTGGCTGCGCACTCACTTCATCGAGCGGCGCGGGGCCCACCGCGTCCATGTCCGCCTCCGTTTCTCAGTGAGGGACTGTGCCAGCATGCGCACTGTGGCCTCTTCCTGCAAGGAGACTTTCACACTCTACTACCACCAGTCGGAGGCTGACATAGCCTCTCAGGACATGCCAGAGTGGCGTGAGGGCCCCTGGACCAAAGTGGATACTATTGCAGCTGATGAAAGCTTTTCCCAGGTGGACAGCACTGGGAAGGTGGTCAAGATGAATGTTAAAGTACGTAGCTTTGGGCCACTCACCAAGCATGGCTTCTACCTGGCCTTCCAGGATTCGGGAGCCTGCATGTCCTTGGTGGCAGTCCAAGTCTTTTTCTACAAGTGCCCAGCTGTGGTGAAAGGATTTGCCTCCTTTCCTGAAACCTTTGCTGGCGGAGAGAGGACCTCACTGGTGGCATCGCCAGGGACGTGTGTACCCAACGCTGAAGAGACGAGCACGACGGGGTCCTCGAGTGTTCGGCTGCACTGCAATGGAGAAGGGGAGTGGATGGTGGCCATTGGACGATGTACCTGCAAGGCTGGCTACCAGCCTGTGGATGATGAACGAGCCTGCCAAGGTGAGAGATTATTCCTCTTCCCCTTAGGCAGCCATTTTATCATTGGTTCTCTATATCAACAATATTGGGCCTTAGCCAAAATTTCACAGAGCTGGGAGAGTAAATCGTTTCTCAGAGAGATCGTCTTGTAGCAGCCTCTTCTCACACATTTAACTCCTCAGACTGGAGTTTTGGAGTGACCACTTGTCATGGTATAGGAATGGTGTTCTACAGTTTGGTATTGCCACTAAAACCATGCTGCCACTCCCTGCCCCTCCAACTGAAAGCACAAAAGGCAAAGATCATTGGTTATGATAAGAACAATTTACTGGAAACAGCAATGAGATAATAAAATGAACAGTAACAGCAACAATATTAACAAAAAAGGTGTAAGACAGATGATTTACATGGGAAGTGACAATAAACAAATACTGGTCTGATTGTTTTTTTCCAGCACATAAAGGATTTCTCCCAACAGAAAGGAATGTCCTTTTCCTTGGACTGTGAGTGCCTTCCCCCCACCGCTATCAATGATAAGAGGTGTTGTAGAGCAACATCTGGTCCTGGTTACACCCCCACAGCCATGCCCACTGCCAGCTAATGCAAGAGATTGTCTTTGTCCTGGCCAAAACAAGGACACCACTGCTTGCTGCTAAGAATATGGTTGGAAACTCCACTCAGGCCTTAGTTACAGCTGCCACCAGAGACAGGGTACTTACACAGAAATAGCAGTAGCTGTCACTAGCCAGATCTGCCATAATTCCACTTCTTTACCAAGAGGCAGCAGAATTAGAAGAAAGATGCCACATGGAGGAGAGCTGAAGCCAGAGCTAATAGACTCTCTGTCCTAGTTATTTTGGGCCCTTTTGCTAGTGTATAGTAATAAAATTAAAAAAGGGGAAACAGCAGCAGCCTGGTCATGGGACAGGGAAAATGTGGCTCTGTGAGTCTGTTCTGACTAGAAAAAGCAGTCATAATAGTATAATCATTACCAATAATGTACTCTCTGCCCCAGGGCCAATGGTATT
Source organism: Vidua macroura (assembly GCF_024509145.1). Lineage (NCBI taxonomy): Eukaryota > Metazoa > Chordata > Aves > Passeriformes > Viduidae > Vidua > Vidua macroura. Next base: position 74,316,570 of record NC_071572.1, on the reverse strand, counting down.
TCTGTGATATGTTTGTAGGAGGTGGTAGATTACATTATGTGTCACCCATAAGTGGTATTGGGCTAAAATCTGGCCAAGCCTGAGCACCAAGTCTAATGTCATGACTGTGTTCCTATCTTAAGTCCATTAGAGCAAACTGCTTATGTTGGTTGTATAATTTGTGTATGATGTTCTTCTGGTGCTTCCTTTGTTTTAATACACATCTATTCAAAATCTCTCAGCAGTCTAAAATGTTGCTGCACTACCCTTTAGTAGTCTAAAAAATAAATGTAATGTTTTGGCTGCAAACAAAATTTAAAAGTTGGATTTATTCAAACAAGGGTCAACTTGGACAGGGAAAGTACAATTACTCTGGTTAACACCAAGTGCAAATACAATGAATAATTAGTGGTCGTCAATATACTACCTTAAAGTCCTGCTTCATGAAGTGATTTGTGTCATGCAAAATAGCTTTATTAAAATACAGGTCATTGTTCTGGAGACTTAAAAAGCAATTAAAATTGGTAAGTGCTTTTCATTTGTTTAAACTTTCAGAATAATTAAAATATGTGTGCCTTTTTATCCTGCTCATTCTGAGAGAAATGTAACTACATTCATTTAGTGCTGCTTCAGAGACAGTAAGCTGTGATGTAGAGCCACACTGTATGGCACTAAATTTGTTGTCTGCATCAGTAGCACGACTATTTCACAGTCTAAATAAACTGCTAGTCAGTAATTTAGTTTCAGATAGGAGTCTTAAGCAGTCAAAAAAAAAAAAAAAAAAAAGAGAAAGAAATTTGGCTTGCCAAATAAAAACAAGGATTTTTTTTAAAAAAAAGTCTTCAGTTTTCCATAGTATTCAGTGAAAGCTGATACTTCCTTGTTGCCTCATTGTCATAGAAGCTGGAGATAGATGAAAATGGTTAATATTATAAGGAATAAGTGAAATAATGACAGTCTATCTAGCTACAAAAGTCAGTTCCTGTTATTTACTTCCCGAGATTCCATGAGCAGCCTAGAGCAGCCAATGACAACCAAATATGAATCATAATGTTAAAGGGTATTCTTTGCTCCTCATGTTTCTTGTAAACTCCTCTGGCTTGGTTATCCTTCCTGATCTCTTCTCCTGCTAACAACATATTGCTGTCCTGTCTGAATGAAGCCACATTCAGCTCATGTCCCCTTGCTTGGTGTTCCTCTGCATGGAGTCCTCTCCAGCCCTTCTCTGTGCATGTCTTCTCCTTTCCTGAGAACAGATGTACACCCTGAGACAGAGCAGCCACAGAGTTCTAGATGAAACACAGAACAAAAGTGCTAGCCCAAGGGCAGATTTCTACTGATGATAATGCAGAGAGGTGTTCTTAATAAGACTGAAGAATCAACCAAGGATAAGGAGAAGAAGCAAGTTTCCTTCTTACACTTTGGTTGAAGAGTGTGTGGGCATTGCCTTCCCCCTCACCATATGCAAGCCTGTGGAGTCCTTCCTGGACCAGCTGTTATCTCTTTATTTAGAACAACAAATCTGCCAAGAGCCATTCTGAGCAGATAGATAGAAAGTCCTTCTTTTCCCCCTGCCCCCTATCATGATTTAAGGTACTTTCTTTCCTTATTTTTATAAGACTGCCTGCTCTGTGTTACTATATGGCAGATTTCTCCAGCTAAATAGAAGAGTGAAACAGCAACCTTTAGCAAGCCCTTTGGGTGATGTGGGGAGCAATCTGTGTGAGATTCACTTTTCACTTTATCTGATTAGACTTGTCATGCTGAACAGTCAAAAAAGAGAATGGCAGTCTACAGAGGGAAAAAGGTTGGGACTTTAGTTCCTTTTCTTTCTGTAGATGTATGCACAAAGGGTGCCTTGCCATGCAAAATCATATAGGATTTAGATTACTAGGTGCTTTTGAAAATAATATTTAGAATTTATGACTGGGACATTTAAAAAATATTTTTAAAATTACAGTGTTGACAAAAAAGAGAAGAGGAATGACTGCGTGATAAAGTGCTAAGCTGACTTCCAAATAAAGAAGGACGGAGCTCTGGACAGAGCTGAGCTGATTAGCCATGTGTGTGGCACCTCTGTACAAACATACTTAACCAGAGGCAGAAAACACCAGCCAGAAAGAGGAGGAGGGAACAAATTTGGAGTGAAAAGCTTTAAGCTGAACTTGGGAGAGGGAGGAGAAAAGGTGTTGGTTTAATGTTTGTTTTTGTTTTCTCATTACCCAAATCTATGTTAATCAGCAATAAATTAAATTTCCCCAAGCCAAGTCTGTCTTGCCTGTGATAGTAATTGGTAAACAAGCTCCCTGTCTTTATAACTTCTTTACCTCTGCCTACAAGCTTTCTCATCCAGTTTTCTCCCTGTGTCTTGCTGAGGAGGGAGAGTAAGAGGGTGGGCATTTGGGTGTTTACCAAGGTTGGCCATCCACATGGCTGCTTCTCCTGTCTTCTTTCTCTGGATGTTTGTTTCTAAGAGTATTTAGCAAGCCAAAGGTCTGCCTGTCATCTGTAGTAGCTGTCAGGTTTCCATAAAAGTGCCCTTGTCCTTTGGCTATATGCAGTCCCCTTCTGATTGCAGAAGGAATCACATCTGTATTACTGATAGCTACAAGAGCAAGCAACTGTGCAGGGAGCTGTTGGAGGTCTCATTTGGGATTAATATTTTATGATTATTTTTGTGTTATTAAAAAATGCCTTTTCTCATCAGCTTGGATAAACCTTTTTCAGTGTGTGAGGCTAAAAGAATGTTAAGATTTATATTAAAGTAAAAGATTTGATAGTCTGCTAAAAATATGCACATACAAGTAACAAAAGGAAAAAAAGAGAACAATAAGCTCTTCTTAAATTTTAATCACTTAAAGGATGCTTCCTTTAAAGCCACAAGATAATTTACGTTGCAGGGACTTGTGAATGTCATCTGTTCCAACCCCACGCTCAAAGCAGGACCAAATTGGGTTAGGTCACTCAAGGCCTGTTCTACTCTAGTTTTAGTTATTACTGAAGATGGAGATTACACAATGTCCCTGGGCAACTGTTCCAATATTTGACAACGCCCATGGTGAAATGACTTCTTCCTATGTAGAAGAAGATTTTAGTAAGATGTAGTAAGAAGTTATTACAACTTGTGTATGTTATCTCACGTTCTGCCACCTCGTGCCTACACCTTCTTCATATCCTCCCATTAGGTGGCTGATGACAGCCATAAGCTTCCACCCCACAGCCTGCTCTGCTTCAAAATGAACAAACCCAGTGTCTTAGCCTCTCCTGGGTAAGAGCTTTAATTTCAAGGTAAACTCACAGCTGACAATAATGTTTGATGCCTTGATCTAGATTACCTTTTTCAATATTTTTTTTCTTCCATATTACTCCTTTCATCAGCTTCTCCAGCCTCCTTCTGCTACTTGCATATACATTTTGGTGCTTTTCAAGTAGTTTGCTTCTTTTCCTGTATCAAGTGCTTGCTGTCTACTCATATTCTGTCCTACCCTGCCCAAATCTTTCCTCTCGTGTTTTTGCATTTTTTTCTCACACAACCCATTCCCTGGCAGTTCTCCCACATATAATTAGCCAGTAATTGCTTCAGCTCCACCTCTTTTACCTAAAAAATCCCTTACTCAACTGATCTATCAACAGTTAAGCAGAAAAGAGGTCTTAGTCACTTCAGTTATTTTATCTCAGTTGATTTGATGCTCTTCTTTAAGACTCAAAAGAAACACTTTTCTCTCTTTATGTTTCTTTCATTTTCCACTCTCTCTTCCCCACCCAAACAGTTGTAGTAACTGTGAAACTCTAGATCAACCCAGGGCCCTATTGCATCACTGTGCCTGGCTTTTATTGCTGGCTGATCCCACCTTATTCAGGACAAGATGCAAGATGCACAGTAGCAGTCACTGTGGAATAGTCTGGCCCAGCAGGAATTTGCTACCACCATAAGCAAGCCATAGAAATATTTATGGGAGGGGGAGGGGGGAAGAAGTGTTTTATCTAAAAGACACTACAATTTTTATTTTCTAGTGTGTTTTCTTCATGCTAATTATGCTATCTTTCTAGCATTTTGAGAAATGTAATGTCTAAATGTCTACATCATGATTCTACAATATTATTGGTTGCTAACTCCTTTCTATCATCCTGCCCTCTAAGTGCCAAACTCCATCCTTTTGCCTTGAGTCATTCTCATTTGATGCCCTCTGTAGTTCTGCACATGCAGCTTTCCCTAGGCCTCAAAAGCATCTGTGTCCATTCATCTTTCCCAGTTTGACTCCAGTTCCAGCTTTGACATTGTTCATTTTCAATACTCTCACATCTGGTATTTATTCTTTCTGTCCCACAGTACACCTGGGAGCAGAACTCCTACATAAGAAACTGATCAGTTGTCTCAGTCAATAAGAGAGCAATTTTATGCTCTTCTAAATGTCTTCTTGTGTCTCAGTTCAGTTCCAAGTCATATCTGCATACAAAAAGTGTCACCTGTATCACATTCCCTAAGGTCACTGCTGGGTATACCTAAAGCTCTGTTGAAGTTCCCAATTGCCTTTCTTAGTCCTTCTCCTCTTGATGCATTTTGCTTTATTCTCCAAATACTCCTCTCTGCTCTTACTGTCCAAGTGAGCTTTTTAATGCCTCTTTCTCTACCTCTTTGCTTGTTGGTCTGTCCTCTCTTCATTTTCATTTTCTTTACCCCTTTCCCTACTGCCACTCCATGATTCCAGCACTTTTCTCTTCTGGTTTTGCTATTTGTTATTGCTAGAACTCTGGCAGAAGCTGCTCCTCTGGCCTCCCAGGTGGAAATTGTCTCCAGTGAGCAGTCAGGCAAACACAGGCAGCACAGGGGCGAGCGTTGTAGGGGGAGCTGAGGAAAACTGGGTCAGTGTCTGAGATGAGCTGTGCCCAGCTGAACTGCTGTGGCATTCTGACACTGTGCCAAGATACAAAAAATGACTGAGACAAGCTGAGGGAAAAGCGCTTGCGCACTCCTAACTCTGCCTTCTCCTGTCATAGTAGGCTTGACTTGATGGGAAGTGGCAGCTTGCTCTGCCCCCTGAGGTGCTAGCTCTGCAACCCTCTGTCCTTGCATCCGATATTGTGAATCAATCAGAGCTAGATCTGTGTTTTCTTGGAAAGTCCTGCTGCTGAGGGATGGTAAGTTGTACTATCACCAGTGACAGGTCCTGTGGCTTAGCTGGTGTTCGTGTTTTGTGTGAAGCTGTTCTGCAGGAACACGGTGGAGGTGTTTCAGGAGAAGCCACTCTTGTTCAGTCTTTCTCTGGGATGGTCTTGAAGTGTTAGTGTTCACTAAAGGAAGACATACTAGTCCTGGTGACAGTGGGCCTACTACAGTGTGAATATTTGTTATGACTGTCTCCAGTGAGCACAGTCATCTGCAGAGGCTGTAGGACCACAGCAAGTGGACCTGATGCCATGATCTACAGTAAGAAGGGAATGCAAGGTAAGATCATTCAGAAACAAATGAGAGTTGGATTCTGTCTGTGTGTGCAAAGACAGCCCTAGGCTCACTGTAAGTGCTTGAATAAAAGGAAGTGGCTTTTGCCTATTTAGATTGCCAGGGAATTTTTTTCTCTTTCCTCCTGACTTGACCTTCGATACACTATTTATAGTGACTGGACTGAGGCAATGCCAGGAAAAGCTCCATGTCCTGGGAACAATTATTATTGCTATCTGTGGGCTAAAGTCCTGAGTGCTGTGGGCAGCCTATCTTAGGCAGTTTTGGAAAGGGATAAAGGTGCTTGTGAATGCAAGCAGCTCTCTGACTGGATGCAGAGGCAGGTTCAGGTGGAAGCAGAAAGTTTGTGATAGCTGCAGTGCCTGCCTTTGGAAGCCATTCTTTAGCTTCTTGTAGCTGGAGGCCAGTTAGTGTCTACTTTACTCAGTCCAGCTGTTTTGGCCTAAATTACAGATGTAAAATATAAGCAGCAACAAAACTTAGGCCATAGTATTATTTTTCCAACTATATTTTATTAGGAAGGTGAGAGAGATGTGAATCATATTTAATCACTGTAAATCTGCTTTGCTTGCAGTATGCTATGTGATTTCATTTTGCTGTTTTTCTTCTGGAAATAGAAATACCCAGGGGCAGAATGAGAGTTTCAAAGCATGATTGTTTCTCTGTATCTGCCATCCCTTCTGGAAATAACAATGTAAGATTATAGGTTTATGTAGTAATTATTTTTTTCACTAGACAATAAAAAATAATCACTGTGGAGAGATCTTCCCTCCTGAGTTGCTCAGTATTCCACTCCATAGTTCTTCAAGTGCAATTTCTATAATGGGAGTGGAACTGCGCAGGTGAATCTCTTCCTTATTGCTTTTCTTTACTCTTTTCTGTCTTGTTTAAAGTCTTTTCTCAGGCCCCTCCCTCAGAGGGAACCTGACCATCCTATTCTCATTTCACTTCTGAACATCTGAAATGAGATGTAGTCTAGTGTCAAGAACTTTCCATTCATTGTTCCCTGTCCACCCACCCTCAATCATGTATGTGATGAGTGATCTGGCAGTGAGGCAACCAAGACCGCGGGGTTCTATCCACACATTTTAATTGGCTTATGTTTAAGGGAAAACACAGAGTAGCTGAACTTGGGAGAGATCTCTGGAGTACACCTTAACCCCTCTCCCTGCACAAGCAAGGTCATATCTAGCAAGTAGCCCAGCAATAGATCCAGACTATTTTTGAATTTCTCTAAGGAAGGAGACTCTACAACCCTCTGGGTAACCTGCTTCAGTGTTCTGTCATCCTCATGGTAAAAAAATGTTTCTTTGTGTTCAGAGGGAACCTGCTGTGTTTCAGTTTGTGCTGTTCACCTCTGGGCCTGTCACTGAGAAACACTGAAAAGAGCCTTGCTCTGTCCTCTTCGCTTCCTCCCTTCAACTATTTGTGCTCATTCATGAGATTGCTAAAAGCCTTCTCCTCTCCAGGCTGAGCAATCCCATCTCTATCAGCCTGCCCTCCTGTGGGAAATACTCTATCCCCTTCATTGTCTTTATGGCCGATTAAATATTCTGCTGGATTCTCTCCAATATGTTAATGTCTCTTGTGTACTGGGGAGCCCAAAACTCAATACAGGACTCCAAGTGTACCCTCACCAAAGCTGAGTAAAAGCCAAAGATCATCTTACTTGCTGCAGAATTCCCCAAGGTCTCCACGACCTAGGGTTCCTAAAGGCTGGTCTTGCTAGTAAAGAATGATGTGAGGAACTTGTCCTGTGTCACCCAGCAGTTGACCTACATTTTCTCTAGTCTTCCTTGAGCCACTTCTGTTCTTACCCTTCTTGCTTTTGACATCCTGTGCCAGATGTGATTCCAGGTAGGCTCTGCTTTTCCTAGCCATGTGTCTACGTGTTTGGACAATGCCTCTATGTTCCTCTCAGGCTACCTGTCCATGCTTCTGCCTCCACATACTTCCTTTCTGTTCTAGGAGCTCTGTTCAAACATGCAGGCCTGTTGGCATTTTTTGCCTGAATTTGTGCTTTTTGGGATGGACTGCTTTTGCACCTGGAAGAAGTAATCCTTGCACGTGATCTATTTTTTTTGCGTCATTCTTCACTCCAGGGCATTATCCCACGGGACTCCTCCAGATCACCCAAGTGCTCACATCTGCTTGTCCTGGAGTTCAGTGTTGTGAGCTTGCTTTTTGCTCTGGTCACTGCACTCTGGATCTTGAACTCCACCATGTCATGGTCACTGTAGCAAAGGCTGGCTTCAGCCCTCACATCACCAGTGAGCCCTTCCTTGTTTGTGAGCATCAGGTCCAGGGGGGCACCTCCCCTCATTGCCTCCTCTATTGCTTGGGTCAGGAAGTAGTTCCCAATCCTTTCCAGGAACTTCCTCGAACCCTTATGCCCTGCTGTTTTCCTCCTCCAGTATAGTAGGCTGGTTGTAGTCCCCCTTGAAGATCAGTGCCTCTGAATGGGAGGCTAATTCCTGCTGTCAGCTCTGAGCTCCATCCAGATTTTAACAGGTAAACATGGAAAGCCATCTGAGACACACTGGTGTAGCCAAGACATGAGTCTACTCTGGTCTAGCAAATAGGACATGGGAGCATATTACTGAAATTTATTTCATTGATGGAACAGCTGCAGTGAAGTTTTCTTTCTTCAGTTACTCAGCTCTAGTGGAGTGCTTATTAATGAGCTGATGTAGCTGCTTCACTCTGTATAAGTTAAATAAAGGACAAGGGAATGTTTGGCCTGGAGAGGTTGGAAGGGAGAGATGTAAATGGCAACTGTATCAAAATCACTTCACAAACAGGCCAGGTTCCTTCTTAAAAGTGGTTAGGTGGTTAGGCTTTTTGTTTTGGTGTTGTTTTTTTGGTTTTTTTTTTGGTGGGATTTTTGTTGTTTTTTTTTTTTTTTTTTTTTCTTTTTTTTGTGTTTTTTTTTTTTTTTTTTTTGTCTACTGCTCATATTTGAAGTTTTTCTCAGAAGCCTACTACTTCAGTTGGTGGAAATATTCTTCTTGTTTAAACCTGTAATTTACCATAAAGTCACCTGTTCTCATGCTGTCATTACTCTTGAACCTAAATAAACAATTCTTCATTGAGTGACTCTTACAGTTCTGGGATTGCACTCAAAACTAGATGCTGCCTCGGTGACTAAGAGATCTCTTAGATAGCAAGGAATCAGCTCAGTGTCACAAGACAAAAGGCATTGGACCCTGGGCAGTGCTTGGGGAGACAGCAATAATCTGCTTTTGTATATGGTTCAGACATATAATGCCAAGCACCGTGCATGGATGGTGAAATTAGATTTTGTGAGGCAGTTAAGAACAGGTGTAAGTATTTGATCACTGACGTTTGTTACACATACCTGTTCCAGAGTGTTGTCCCTATAGCAGTGTACTGTATCAGTAATGTGAGCAGATAACACTGTTATCCATTAGCTGACACCATGTCCCTGTCCAGAGACTTGTGTTCTTGATCTATGCGTTGGTTGGTTGGTTTTTACAAGCAGTTTTTGAATGTTTATGGTCACTTGGAGTGACTGCCCATAACATGGATGAAATCTTGCTTGGCCTTTTAAGCAATACAGGTGTTCTAACTTACATATACTGCTTTTCTTTACTGAGGAGGTGTTGCACTATTTTGTTCCATTGCATAAAGCCTACAGCACTGCACTTGTCCTTACTACCCTTGGCTAATTCATCAACAGTGTGCTAACTCTGCAGGCCTCATCCCTGCATCCCCAGGCTCAACAGCAAGTTGCCAGTAGACTTTAAAAGAACTGTGTAAAAACAAATGTTTATTTATTTTAACACATGTTTATTTTAAAATTAATTTCATTTAGTAAATGCCAGACAAACTCTTCATTCACAGATTTGCTAGGTTTCCATATGATTTGCAATTGGGCTAAAGGTGAATTTACCTGAAATCTTTTTGCACTGTCCTTATAGGGTAAATATGGTTTTGTACTTCAGGGGTAAAGTCCATACCCTCTACAGATTTCCCTTTAGCATCACAGACATGGCAGGTATTACCATTATGTGTTCATTTTCATTATTGTGACTAGCAGCAAGGTGTCCTACTTGATATCAGGCTGTAATACTGAATGAATGAAAATAACTGTTCTACAGGGTCTACCTTGACAAGTGGAATGAATATATCATTAGTTCTAAGCCTCATCAAAAGCTCAAGAAGGAGTTTGATGCAAGAAAAAAACAAATGAGATAAAATTGCTTTTAAGAAAATAAAGACATTCACATTAAATTCAGCATTCTCAAACTTGAAATAAAGAAAGAAAGATCCCTGAAATTTTGGTTGACTGACTTTGCAGTGTGTTGGATGAGAACTTCCCATTCATGCTACTCATAGTTTCAGTACAAATGCATTTGCCAAGAAGTGTGAATATTGTATTCTACATCTGTGGCTGTTAAGAGAGCCTAAAATTGAGTAAAAGGTGTATAGTTTATGAAGTGGATAAAATCTTCCATACTCTTTCTTGTCCATACAAACATATGGAGGTATCTCTCCGTATGGGAATAATTTGATTTTCTGCTGGATAAAGGCCTGAAGGCAAGGGCGGTTGCACTGTTCTTAACCATCGTCCGTCACACGAAAAATTACAGTCTCTTCTTCCCCTTTCCTTTCCAAATGGCAATGTATCACACAATGAGTGTTGTCATCTTTTGAGTGCTGGAAAGAAACAGTGTTCCCCTATCTAATAGCTATCATTCAGTGTTATTGAAGTCCCCTTTATGGTCTGGCCTTATCACTCTTATCTGTGTACATGTGGAGGTTCCTCTGTGCATCCAAGAAGAATTTTGACAAGAGAGGATGAAGTAATATAAGAAGCATAAACCTGATGGGACTCCACAGATGTTATTGGCTGTTATTTCTGGACTGTGCCTGTAGCCGCAACAGGGATTGAACACATATGATTCTGATTTCATATAACACCTCTATACAATATTCTTCTCTTATTTGCTTTGCTTTTTTTTAGGTAACTTTTAATCCTCAGTCCATTGGAATATTCTGCTTACGGTAACCACTAGAATAGTTCTGCTCTTGAGGGTGTCCCTTGTGTCTTTTGACATCAAATGCTTATCTGGGATCTGTCTGAAAGTTTCCCATTCCTTGTAAATGTTCTTTATTGTGAAATTAATGAACCAAACATTAGCTGCTAATGAGCTTTCACCTGAACTTGTTAGTCCATAAAATCTAAAAGAGCTGCATCTATTTGTATAGAAAATCAGCTTAGAAAACGTACATAAAAGCAGTAAAAGCTGTATCCTATCACTTCTGTATAAGGTCCAGGCACCTCCTATTAGTCATCTTTGCCAAACCTAGAATGTGCCATACTCTCATATTGTTAATAAATTATTTTTTCATTTTTCATTTTCTTTCCCTGTAGGATGGATTTCCATCCTTGTTTCAGCTTGTTGCATACACATGTTCCTATGCACTTGCAGATTAAATTTGACTAATTAACATACTTTTATCCATTACTGGGAAGTTTTCAGACCTACAGGAAAAAAAATAGGACTGCCAGTCTTAGTGTCTGCTCTTCGTTTTAATGCAAAATCAGCAATGGTAGTGTATATATTACTTTAAGCAATGAAACTGTTGTAGGCAGCATAAAAAATCCAGTTTTGTGGCTGTGTTGGGTGGGGGGAAGGAGGTGTGGGTAACTGTTTGATATTTCAAGACAAATCGCTTGGCTGGGCTCCTTGGCTTCTCTAATTTAGAAGCTCTTTGAGTGAATAATGAGAAGACAATTATTCGAGGTGGCCAAAGCTGTCTCAGGACTGTTTCTCTTTCATCCACCAGTGAATCAATTTAAGCACTTACTATAGAATAAAATAAACTGTTTTGAAATGGCAACTTGGACAAAATATGCTCTATAAAGAACCAAAACGAGTAGTAGCTCTATGCAATAACTTCTCCCAGCAGTAGCAGCACAAGTTAAATGTAAATAAGATTACAGTGTTTCTGAAATCTGAATTAATGATTTTCCTGCTTTTGCCTTTCTTATTTTCCTCCTGTTAGCCTGTGCCCCTGGTTTCTTTAAAGTATCTGTGGGAGATGACCCCTGCCATCTGTGCCCTGCCCACAGCCACGCTCCACTGCCAGGTTCCCGGGAATGTGTGTGTCAGAACCGGTACTATCGATCTGCTTCAGACAATTCTGATGCTCCCTGCACTGGTAAGTGTTTGGATGAAGTGTTTGAAAACAAGAAGGGCGGTTAATGAGAGAAAATGTGCCCAAATGATTTGGGGGGGTGGGGGGGTTGCAATTCCCCTCTTCTTAAGACCTTTGAAATTACCCCAAACTTCCCTTTGCTTCTGCACCTGACTAAAGAGTGACGATGAGAATGAGGGTTTCATTACAGCCTTCAGAGGAAATGTTCTGTAAATAATGTTTTCCTTACCCCTCCCTGTTACTGAGCTCAGCCTCTCTGTCCCTCCCTTTCCCGTCTTGCTTTGTGTCTGTGCCCAGGTTTAGCAGTGCAATTCTGCTGCCTACTTCTACCTTTCTGAACTTTTCATTCTTAGCTGCAGTGTCTTGTCCCATTCTCATCCCCATGCCTTCTTGTAACGCTCTGCATTTTTCTCCTTCTCTTCACTGTCTCTGTGCCATTAAGGGAAGTGTTAGATGCACAGAATGGGCAATTTTTCAGCTGTCAGAGTTTACCTCTGATGCCATTGAGGAATCTGGCTGGCACCAGGAATAACTGCAGGCAAAATTGGTGTCTAGTTCCTGGAACAGATGCAACAGGCTAACTAAAGTCTTAGAAAATTCAGAGATATTAGCTGCCAAAGGAGAGAATTAAAGGTCTCAGTAGAGATAAATCTTTACTAAGCTTGTGTAAAGTTTAAAATTTGTGTAAAGTTTTAAAAGGGATAGGCACTTCCCTAAATAATGGCTGTTCTTTTAAGGAAATGAAAAAGTCACACCCTTGAAACAAGGACTCTTCTTTGTAATTTTGTTTGTCTAAAATGTGCTAATACAGTTGTTCCTTTGTTAATGTGTGTGCTTGATGTAGCAAAGATTATGTTTTTCTTAGCCTTCCTCAAAGAAACAACTGATGAAGAGTAAGAATGAGAAGAAGAAGCAACTTATTCTTCTATTCTTTTCCCTTTGCTTTGCCTCCGGCCTTCCCTCACCTCTCTCCCATTCTTTCATGGGATTTTGATCCTTCATTCTGCTTTCTAGGCATCCCCTCTGCTCCTCGTGACCTCAGCTATGAAATCATTGGCTCCAACGTGCTCCTGACCTGGCGCCTCCCCAAGGACCTGGGCGGCCGCAAGGACGTTTTCTTCAACGTGATTTGCAAGGTGTGCCCAGCGGGATCAGTGGGGCCCTGCGTGCGCTGCGGGGACAGCGTGCAGTTTGAGCCACGCCAGGTGGGGCTGACCGAGAGCCGCGTGCAGGTCTCCAACCTCCTGGCCCGCGTGCACTACACCTTCGAGATCCAGGCCGTCAACTTGGTCACTGAGCTGAGTTCAGAAGCACCCCACTTTGCCACCATCAATGTTAGCACCAGCCAGTCAGGTGAGGAGACTCCTGTCTCGAAGTTTCTACTTCTCTCTCTCGTTTGATTTGCTTTTATCTTTTGAATCCTGGAGTTTTGTCTTTTTACCTGTGCGGCGTTCCGTTGTTTTCTCCTGGCCCCGGGCAGCTCCGGCGCCTGGAGCAGCACCGCTTCTCTCTGGAGACCGGGTTCACCACTTGTGCCCGGGCGCGGCTCCATTCCGCACTCCGGGCAGGGCTGGCCGCGGTTTCTACTGCCGCACGCGAGGGATGTTGGCAAAGAGAGAAGGAATATCCACTTTGTCCACGAGGGAGGCTGAAAGGCTTTAATGGCCGCGGGAGCTGTGGTGGAGAAGTTGCAAACCGCCCCCAACTCCGTGTGGACGAAAATGGCCCTGAGATCTGGGAGGCGTGGGGTTTTATCGGGGGCAGGACGAGGAGAGCAGAAGCCCTCCCGCCAAATGGGGACAGGCGCTGTGGCGATGACGTGGACCATGGCGCCTGACGGGGACGCAACGGGGGCGGACCCTGGGCTCCGGGGCGAACAGGGTTGCAGGATCGGGGTGACAGACACCGAACTCTCCAGACGGGACAGGGAGTGGTTACAGGAGCAGCAGGCTGAAGCTCCAATAGTAAGAGACCCGGAGCGAACCACCGCAGTGGGGGGAGAAACACAGGGGGTGCGCAGGGGTACACAGCACTCGGCTAGCTAACATAGATCATAACCCCTAATCTGAACCCAAACCCGGGATGCAACATACCTGTGTTGTGTGCCTTTTTTTATCCTGCCCGGTTAGTTCCATAGTTTCACTTTTGCCCTTCTCATTCCTGCCTTATCTAAATGGGCTTTCCATTCTTGCTTCTTGGAAAAAAAACTCAAGTTTAGCAGCTGATGTGATCGTTGCGGAAGGAGCTGCCCTGGAGAAAATTCCAATGGGAGATGTTGCGCTGTGGGTCAGACAAAGCACATCGTTTCACTGTGCAAGAGAGGGGACGCTACTAGGGTTTGATGAAGATTTTGTGAGCATCAGTTTGCCAGAGAAGCTATTCATTTTCTCTATCCCCTGCTCTTCTCCATTTTATCGTCTTATTTTCCTCTTAATAAGAAACATTTTTTTTTTTCCTTTATATGGTAGAAATATTAAAATATGTTGTGCAGTTATATTCAAAGATGTCATGATCCTTGTAACTAGAAACTAAATCATGGGGATGACTAAACTAACATACTAATGGGTTGTGTGGGCAGTCAGAGGAGTTCTGTTTCCTGTAAATATCATTTACAAGGACTGGAGCTGGAGAGAGACGCATACATCCAGGCATAGAGTTCTGCTAAATGTCAGCATTAAGAGGCTTGGGCATATGTTGTTCTTCACAAGCATGTATAAGCTAATATGGAGAGGAATTATACACAGCCTGTTTAAGAGGATATAATAAGGAGTAATGTGATGGAGAGGAGAAGGAGGGGTAACATTTTGAACTGAGTGACAGAAAATGTCTGCAAACATTTAGCGTTGTGTAAATGTTAAACTGAAACAAATCCTGTATGAGATTCCAGAGTGTAGTGTGGAAACCCCTGCAAAACAAGTTTTTGGTAAAGCTCCAGGCAAGTGCTGTGAAACCAGATGTGGCATCATGGGCTTGGTTAAATCACATCTTATCACTTCTGCTTCTATTATATGGAAAGAAAGGGAATATATATTATACCCCCTATCTAATTTCCTGCTGTTAATAGATGCCAGGGGGTTGATCTGTTTGTTCCCTTTGAAATGTTACCTGACAGATACCAAGCAGCAAAGCACCTCTAGGATCCCTGGTCCCCTTAAAAGGCAGGCTGCAAGTGGGTGATCAGTTTTTGTTTACAGTAAAATGTGTCTGGGTAATTTGCATGGTAATTCCAGGCAGTTCCTTTGGCTTCTCTTGGAGAAAGGTGGGTGTTCTACTAACATCCTACAGAATTCTCTTTCTTCATGCTTCTCATCTCAACCTTCTTTATCTATATCAGAGATAACTTAATTGAGCAGCTGCTCCCTCCTCCTTCCTGAAATCACCCAATCTACCCTCTTTATCTGTTTGAATTTTCTGACCACTCCTTTTCCAAGTGTCTCATAATGTCTTTGGGTGTCTTGGGTGCTTCTCTCTTAGGTGCCTCTCCTGTGCAGTAAAGCTGTTTCAGGGAAGAACAACTTCCTTAAACATCAGTGTGTACTGAGTGGCTTCTTTTTGTGTTTGGTCGCAGTTTTTTCTTTCCTTGCTTTTCCTTGGGATCGTTAGGAGTGAGCTTGAGATGAGCTGCCCTCGATTTGTACTGACAGCTCATACTAACAAGGCCCTGCTTCCTCCATCACATGGCCTGTCTCATCCATACCCCCTTCCTTTTGATCCCTTCAGCAGCTTTTCACTTTAGCATTGCTTGTTGATGTTGTGTTATTGTAACAATTATTATTTCTGTTGTTATTATTATACAAGCAGAGATAGAACTTTCAGAGGATTGTACATGCTGAGAGAAAAAGGGTACAGGAAAACATAAAGGGTAAAAAAAAAAAAAAAAAAAAAAAAGCAAAAGCAAACCAGAGAAAGGTACAGTGACAGGATAAAGGGCCATAGCAAAAATTTTCTCTCCACTGAATTAAAGATGACCCAAAAAAAGATCCTCCAGTCCTGGCAGTTTCTGAAGATTCTGCTTACTCATACATCAGTCTGAGTTCTCTCTCTTCTTCTAAAGTGCTGGTCCAAAAAACACTGCTGCCCCTTTGTTAGTGGTGTCTTAGGCAATGTTCTGTGTGGAAACAGTTCTACTTTTTCTTCTTCCCATGATACCTATTCACTCTTTAACTTTGTCTCAAAACACTGTTCCTCTAAGAGTTTGCGTACCCCTCACAGTCTTCTGGCCCTTCTTCAGAGCATGATAGGATCCTTTGGTTACACAATCACATTTTTCTCTGGCAGACTGATTATGATGTTCCTACTCTTCAGTGATATTGTGCCTGAAATCAGAATTAGAGGGCTGTCACTGAAAAACCTTTATTGTAAGACTTAACCTGAAACATGAGACCTGTTTGAATAGCAGTAATGAAACCTGTTTGGATAGTAATAGTGTGAAATGCAAATATGATATGCTAATCACCGGAAGAACTGTGCAGAGATGAGACAAGAGAAGGGAATTGCTTTCAGCTCAGGTTTGAAGTGCTGAGGGTGAATACCTAAATAAATGTCAGGAAGTATAGAGAGATGTTGGAAGGCTGTTCCAGATAGCAGGAACCATATGATGAAAGGCAATTATGTAATTCTAATGAAGTTATACTTTATCACAGGTGTGAACCTGACACACAAAAATGCAAAGAACTTAAACTCTTACCATATTATCACAAAAAATAAAACTGACTAAATTTTTGTTCATTATTTTAACATCTTCAAGTGTATTTATCAGGGTAAACAAAGTCTCTTCTTATGTCTAAGGACAGAAGTCAGGTTTTCATTTAAAGGACTGTGAAAAAATTTTTTCTATGCACAGCTGTAACTACCTGTAACTATCACTTTTCCCCTGCAACTTTCACTGAAGCATGTAGTAATGTCTGTTGCCAGAGAAATGCTACTGAACTTATTTGTTCAGGCAGTTCTTACATTCCTAGAAAGAAGAGGAAAAAAGAAAGGCAGCAGAGATTTAAATGTTGGCACAAATCAATGCAGACTTTTAAAAGCAAGTGTATTGGGATTTTTAGCTGAGTCCAGACATTCTGAGAGCTAGTAGAGGTATGTGAAGATACAGGTTATTTGACCAGGTTGCCTTGTACCTGTGAAAATATATGCATCAGCCTTCTGCATCAGTGGAAATCAGAGCAGTAGAACCTGGCAATACCGAAAATCTGTAGCATTGCAGAAATGTGTGCTAGACAGTCTGAAGACTTGTGTAAGAGGCTGAATGGGCACAAGGACACTTTTGGGTAGTGCTAGGAAGTTTAAGAGGACCTGACAGAAGATTTTCACATGAAATGGTGTGAGAAGAGGAAAGGAATTAAATGCCAAGTATGATTATATGAGATTGTGAAGGGAAATGATGAACTGCTTGAAGATGTTTGGTTTCCCAAAGAGATCCAAAAGAGTACAGTAGACTTAGTTGGCAAAAGCAGGGACAAAGGCAAGGCATTTTCTAGTTCAAAACAAGAAAGAAATAAGACGAGAGCTGTCAAAAGCTCCATGCTGTTGTGTTTTGCCAGGCTAAAGCCAGCAGGTACAGCAAGTAGAGTGTGAGTGTTCTTTGTCCTCTAAATGAAATACATTTGTCAATTTAGCATCTTTAATGGATTTGCCTAGCTATGACTGGGAATTAATAACAATTTTTATGGTCACTCCACAAAAAGGAACTATTCCAGTTTCTCTCTTTACTATGCCCAATCTCTACAGCATGAGCAGAGAATGAATGTGCTTATTTTCAAAATTCAGGTTTCACTTACTGTTTAAACGAAGTCAGAAACCTTTTGAGCAAGTATAAGTATAAAATACAAAGTAAAACATGGCGCCTTGTGTCATAAAGGCTATTTTCCTCTTTATTAAGCATGAGTGGAATGCATATACAAAAACTAATAATAAGAGAGGGAAGGGAAGTTAAAATAACTGACTAATTTGCCCTTTTAAAGCACTCTTCATCCATAGGGAGCAAAAGTACAAGGTTATGACAGAAGACAGTCCAAGATACTTTTAAAGGATTTTTGGGTATTTAGAGAAAGGGACAGAACTAAATTGAAATGTGTGGAAAAATGTAGGACATTTTCAAAATAAAGATAAGATAATAAACATATTAAGAAGGGAATTTCCATGCTGCATTCAGGCTGATCTTCCTAGAAGATGATGTTTGGGAAGCTGGAACAAAGCTAAGAACGAAGCTAGGGCCTTCATGTCATCTGCTTGGAATATGAGAATAGGATACCTGAAGAGATAATAAAAGTGAAATAACTATGAGAGAATGTAGAGGCATGTTAGTGAACATTAGAAGTCTAGCTGAGGTTGATCAAACTGTATAACTTCAGAAGACTGTGGAGCAAGACTGAAGGGGAAGAAAACACCTAACTAGATATAACACATAGGTCTTGACAGGATTTAGTTTGAATCCCAGCTGAGTGATGACCCACGAGCCAGTTGTCTGAACTCCTCTTGTATTCTGTGGGTATCTAGTCAGTACTGCTAAATGAGGGTCTCCTCAGAATCAGAAAATGGCTAAGCTTGGAAGATACCTCTGGAGAACGTATTCTCCAACCTGTCTGCTTATCAGGGTCACCTCAAGCAAATTGCAAATTGACCACACCCAGAACACCTTTGAATATTGCCAAGGTTGGAAACTCAACAACCCCTTTGGATGAAGGTGAGGCTTAGCTGCCTGCCTATCCCTGTGTCCTCTTTCCTTCCCTTACTGAGGAGAGGAGTGACATTTGTTTTCCACTAGTCCTCAGGCACCCCTCACAGTCACAAAGATGATTCTAAGATTATCAAGAGTGCCCTCAAAATTACATCAGCCCGAAGGATGCATCCCATCAGGGTCTGTGAAATGGTGTAGTTTGCCTAAATATTCAGTCAGCTGATCTGGCATGAGGAAAAAGATCTTCCTGGCTGCAAACTTCCCCAAGGTCTGCACAACCTGGTGTTCCTAAAGGCAAGACTTGGTGGTAAAGACTGATGTGAAGAAGATGCCCTGTGTCACCAGGACCTTGCACCACCCAGCAGTTGGCCCACATTTTCCTTCTTCCTTGAACCGCCTCTGTACTTAGAGAAACCCTTCTTGCTGTTGACATCCTGTACCAGATGTGATTCCAGGTAGGCTCTGCCTTTCCTAGCCATGTGTCTACATGATTGGACAATGCCTCTATGTTCCTCTCAGGCTACCTGCCTGTGCTTCCACCCTCCACCTGCTTCCTTTTTGTGTCTGAGTTTAGGTAGGAGCTCCTTGTTCAAACATGCAGGCCTGTTGGCATTGTTTGCCTGAATTTGTGCTTGTTGGGATGGACTGCTTTTGCACCTGGAAGAAGTAATCCTTGCACATGAGCTAGCTTTTTTGAGCCACTCTTCCCTCCAGGGTGTTATCCCACGGGATTTCTCCAGGCAGAACCACAAAGGGGTCACATTGGCTCTCCCAAAGTATCTTCATGGAATGTAATATGGACTGAATGTCACATGCCAGAAATGCTCATGGTCTGCCAAGAATGGCACTTGGCTGTGCTCTGCATAAGTGGGGATTGCCATGTATTGTTACATGAGTCTGCATTTCCTTTGCACTCCTTACTTACCTAGTCTGTTGATTGAGATAGATTTTTAGTTTTGCAGGCACGTGTCTGCTGCCAGGAAAAAATTTGTCTTGCAACTGACAACCACAAAATATAGAATCTGGGAGTTGTATTTAACTGGTGTTTGGACTTCTTTACAGCTTTAACTAGGTTTATGTGGGCAAGAATTTTCCATACATTTGGTATTATTTAAATTGCATACAATGAGAACTGCTTTTTCAGTCTTAATTAAAGATCTGATCTCATAGCACGTTTTTTGCTTTCAGTAAATAGAATAGAATAGAATTAGAATTAGAATTAGAATTAGAATTCAGTAGAATAGTTGGAAATGAACCTACAATGATCATCTAGTCCAGCTGCCCAGATTGGATTGAATCAGGCACTGTGATTTCAGCTGCCATTAGCCAGGGATGTAACATGTCTATGTCTATAAACCTCATGTAAAAAGAAAATAATAAAACTGACAAATCAATATAGACCTGGACACATTTGTGTATACAAAAGAAAGCTTTGAAAGCAAAGTTCTGTTATAAACATTTTTAAAAGTGGGCATGCAAACAAGGGAAAATACTCACCTAGCACTTCTGTGGCAGCAGAGGTATTGAATTTTGAATGTCTGTAGACATAAAACCTTGAACTTTATATTTCGTAATGTATTAACACTGAGAGAATAACCTTATGATACACCTCTGACAGGAAATATGTACTTACTCCACCAACAATTATGTTTGCCTTGCACATCACCTTAGTATTGGTATTCATACCATGTTAGTATGAAATTTTCAAAAGAGAAATCTTGATATCTGTTTTAATTCAAGTGATGGAAGAGCTCCCTGGTCAGTGTTTCATGATTTTTTAGGTCCTTAAAAGAGAGGCAAACATGTATCAAAATCTAAACTATGTCTCAGAGAGGCAGATTAAAGAAAATCTGCCTTGCAGTGATTCATTGCTGGTTTTATTTCTGAGAGTTTTTAATGGCTTTTGCTCTAAGTAGTGTCACTGAAATTACTATTTTTAATACAACAGACTGCAGTATCCTGGTTGCCCCCCCGCCCCCCGCCACCATCTGATTACCCTAAGTGATGGACATATCTCGATAATAGGAACATTCTAGAATGCTGAGGCACATGGTCAAGAGATACAACTGAGGGATGTTTTTGCTATTTCCTTGTTGATTAATTCTTCCAAGTAGGGGAAAAATTTGGGATTGGGAAGAAATGAGAAGCAAGAGAAGAATAACTGTTAGAGCTGGGAAGGAGAGGAACTGAGGGGAGATTTAATTCTGATCATTCTGTAAAATCTTAGAAGGAAGTGAACTGTTCCCTGGCAATGTAGCTTTGCGTTTAGTTTTGCACCTCTCCTGCGTGTTTGCTTTGTGTCTCCGTGGAAGACAGTTAAACTTTTTGGAACATTAAATGTAGCAGAATCTGTCTTAGTCAAATGTTAACTGACCAGTTACCTTCTGACATTTTAATACATTATAATAATTATATAATAATTATGTTATTCATTCGCATCTTAAATGCTACATATAGTCTTGGTTAATTGTTGCTCTCTTCCATTCTTGTCACAACATTCTCATTGGCAGGTGGAGTAGTTGTGTAATCTTGTTTGAAGGACAAGCAATGGTAAAAAGTAACGAGGAGAGAAAGCATTTTATGGCTTAGACTCTTATTTTGTTTCATTTACATTTTTAAATTAGTTCCCACTTGCCTGAGCTATTTGAAGCCCATCTGAAATATGTTTTACAGAATAATTTTATCTTGTTATTAAAAAGAATCCTTTTATCTTTTTCACGATTAATGAGGGAAGAAAGTACTATTCTGCAGGTTTTGATCATTTGCCAAATGTCTCTACTTCATTCTTCACATCAAGGAAGTTTACATCTATTTTCTAAAACCGGTGGGGTTTGGTGGCAGCTTTTCATTGGCATGCTTTTCCTGGAAAATTTAAATGTTGCTGAAAATGTTGTGTCCATTAGGAAAATGAGGATACCCTAGCTGCTTACCTGTAGGTTTCTTGGCAACATGACATTTTCTTTGCAGAGAGAAAGCAAAACTTGAGAAGAGCTTTGTGGAAAGACAGCTGGCAGGCTGAAAGAGCCTCTTAAAATTGTCCTGAGATTTTTGCTTGGAAATCTCTCCCAAGATGTTGTTCATACACTCTTAGCTTTTGCATGAACCTGGAGAGTGTGGACGTGTGTGGAGATGGGTTCATGAATGGTTTTGATAGAAATGGATTTCCATTCTCTAGAGTGTTTCATATACAAGGTCTCCATTACTCTGGTAGCCTATACTTGATTTTTTTCACCCAGGAAAAGAATTACAGTCTGGGGGAGTAGCAGAAGAGAAGCAATGTGCTCTGCTTTTGTTCTCACCACCATCGTATTCTTTGTCCAAGTATGATCTTAAAAAAAGGCAGTGGCATGGAGCACCTTCTCACCTTGCACATAAAAATTGCACATTTGAAGATCAGAATTATATTCCAGCTATAATATAGATAATTTCTTAACTCCTGTGCATAATCAGTTGGATTTGGATTTCTTTGTTTTCTTTCAGTCTGAGTTGTCAATGACAGTCTGACTGTCTCCCAGCAGAGTAGTATTGTGCCTAGATTTCTTCTGATTATTTTACAAAGTGCTTCATAATGCAAATTAAGGAAAGTTAAAGGAAGAGCTGGCCTAACTTACTAACTCATCCTAAGGAATGTTCAATGACAGTTAATTTTTAAGCCCATCCCTTTGCAATCTCTCCTTTTTGTCTTTTATTCCAGTCCCCTCTGCTGTGCCTATGATGCATCAGGTGAGTCGTACTACCAACAGCATCACACTGTCGTGGCCTCAGCCAGACCAGCCCAATGGGATCATCCTGGATTACCAGCTACGCTACTTTGACAAGGTGAGCAAAAAGTCATACTGAGCACTTGATGTCTGGGTGATGCACCCCAGCGTCAGAATGACCAAGGTGGAAAAAAAATGCTTCAGTTACGATGAAGGAACAAACTCTAGCAATACCAGAAGTTTGTGATAGACAAGCCATCTGACATCAGTCCATCTGCATTTCCCAACTTGGAAACATCTAGGGACAAGGCAAATTTTAATAAAAGAGAAGACACATGTTTAAGGTTAAAAACTGCAGCTAACAATAAGTTTAGTATCAGCTGACACAGGTAACAGTGGAAGGAGCTGAAGTTTCTAAATATGTTTACTGGAATTGGATTCACTGCAAGTCTGTCATTCATTTATGAGGAGAAGTCTCATGTCCCCATTTATGCCTGGACAGACATCTCTAAGAAATTTTATGAGAAGAAATGCCCTCTTCCATTTGCTAAGTGGCAAATACCTCTTTGTGTGCTGGGATTACAGGGTGGCAAATACAAATTTGTCCTCCACTCACATGTCTTGTGACTCCTAATCCATCTGACTTGAGGGGAAGAGATGTGTGGGGCTGTTCAGACAAACTCCCATTCCATATTACTGGTCTTTCACATAAATACTTTTGCAGGATTTTGCAGGGCTACTGTTTTTTAGAGGTAAAAAGGACTGCTATTTGTGAAAACTTGTGTAGCAGCTTCATGGATACAGCTTTACATGTGTTCTTGCTCTGAATTCTCCTAGGAGAGTAGATGAGTTTGGAGTCTATAGGAAGTGAACCACAGGACAAAGTTTTGTCTTTCATTTTTGTTTAGATTGAGAGTCTTTAGCAGAGCTTTGCAGGAAGCCCAGGCCCGGGGGAATGAAACGCAGCAGTGAGTAGTGAGAGAGGAAGTAAGGTCTGGAATAGCAGCTGTTGTTGGGAGGCTCTGTAAAGGTTCAAAGACTATTGGGTTGACATGGAAACTGTCGTGATGAGGAGAGTGAGCAGTGTAGGCAGAAGTTTCACATTCTTTTTTGGTCATTGACATTCACAGGCAGAAGATGAGGATAATTCATTGACCTTAACTAGTGAGACCAACATGGCCACGATACCAAGTCTGAGCCCAGGCAAGATCTATGCCTTCCAAGTGCGTGCTAGGACAGCAGTCGGCTACGGCCCTTACAGTGGGAAGATGTATTTCCAGACTTCAACAGGAGGTAAGTGCTGCCATTTTGTGCCAAGGTCTGCACATGATCACCTTCCACTTGCCTGTGTCCCTGACTGTATTGGCTTATCCTCTGGAGGACTGCTACCAGACACTCCTACTCAACTTGTATTTCTGTTTATAATAATTTGCATATGCAGATTTGGTCACTCAGAGAAGCTTCATGCTGTCAGAGGATATTGTTTATGCTACTGCCAGACTCCCCAGCCCTACTCCTTGTTGCCTCTGTGCCTCTGACCAGCAGGTGCAGTGTGCCAGTAAAAATCTCTTTAGGGGGATGTGGCAGTACACTGCACTATATACTGCTGTAGTTTGGCCCCCAGCTGTCACAGGACAGCTTACAGCTGAAAGCTCTGTGAATATCTAAAAGACAGGTGGGACATAGGACACAAAGGTAGATGGGACACAGGCATGTGTGCCTTCCAGCATGATCACCATCCTTTTGGTATGGATGAAAGGTACTCAACTACGTCACTGGCAAGCTACATTAATAGGGGACAGTGGGATTACAGCCCAGGTGTAGAGCTATCCTGTGCTTAAGTGGCTTGTCAGCTGTCAGTGGACCAGGGGAAGAGAAAGTGGATTCAGAGGGAGCACTGGCTTTTCATATGTAGGAAAGAAGGCGCTGGAGAAACACAATGACTGGTGAGCAAAGGGCTGGTAGGGCTGGAATTATGGGAGAGATCTTGGTGAGCAGAAGGGAAACTCTGCACAGTTCCTGTCCTCTGCATCCGTGTGTGTGTATGTGTGTCTTCCTTGCCAGGGGAGCGCTCGGAGATGGTGCAGGACCGACTGCCGCTGATTGTGGGCTCAGTGCTCGGGGGTCTGGCCTTCTTGGTAATTGCTGCCATTGCCATCCTTGCCATCATCTTCAAGAGGTGAATTCCTTGACCTGCTCATGTGCACTTCAGACAGTGGAACTTCCTTACACCCGCAACATAACCCCGTCCCAAGGGAAACAGCCTGATCTGCATTTATCCAGATGTCCTTGAGATGCCATTCTCTAATTAAGGAAAGATCCTGACCCATTACTCCTATCTGGGGAGCCTCTCCTTTGGTAAACCACTCATGTGATAGAAACCACTTAGCTGATATTTGGCTAGTTAGCAATATGGACACAAGGAAAGCATTTCAAAGCTGGTACTCAAAAGGTATTTAAATGCACTGCTGTGAAGGAGGGACTGTAAATTGTATTTTAGGCAAGCACGTAGAGAATGAAACAATGTAGTGCAGAAGGACTGGTGGAATAAGTATGCATATCCAGTTATTTAGAAGGTGATAAATACCCTTTCACCAATGACCAAGAAACAAGGGCTCATTTGCTGAAGAATAAAATCTATTCAACCCCAGTGGTTCCATGGAACACTAGCTCATAAAATACAGGTTAAAGAAAGCAAATACCACTTTCCATTTTGGAAAGAATAAAGGGCATATAAAAGATTGTAGAGATAATCTGTTACAGAAAAAAAAAATGAGAGAAATTTTAAAGAGAAAAAAGTAGGAGTTACTATTTTTGTAGAGGTACAAAAGTAAACAATGGGGGTTTTGTTATTTGAAGAAAAGAAACAGTCATTACCCACTCCTTGAATTTACTGAGGTTTGAACTTAATCCCCTAGATTGTCAGTAATGGATTTCTCTGTCTTTGCTCTACTGTGCCTCTGCACAAGAGGGACTTTTTAGCTTTTTCTGCTGATGTAAAAAAAAATGTATAAACTACTTAACTTTAGAAAGTGACATCTAGTTTTAATGATTTCTTTTTTGTTCTCTTCCCTTTTCTACATTTGTTTCCTCCTCTTGTATATATTTTTTTTTAATATTTTTCTTTCTGGAAAGAAAATAATTATCAAATATTGTTATATTTGAAATGATGCTTCCTTTTGTTGCTTTGAACTGTTAAAAATACCATTTCTTGTTACAGCTGGAAATGTGATATTCTGTGCACAACTCAATAAAGCATATATTTTTCTAAAAAAAATAAACCAAACCCAGAATAAGTTAATATTACCAAAACTGTGTTGGGGAAAGACATTAACAGTATCTGTAAATATACATATGAGGAAATATAATAAAAAATACATTCATTTGTACTTAAAGAATTATGTACAGTTAATAGACAGTTTTTCAGAAAAAGATAGCAAATTTCTATTTTAAATTTGTCCTTGATAAGAAAATAAGTTTGAAGATGCAGAAAATGAGGAACACTAGATGAAATGAGTAGTTCCATAAAAATTTGAACATCTATAAAATCAAATGCTATGACTTACTTGTTTTTATAAATTGTTGGTACACATTTTTCAGGCAATATGCACTGTGAAACATCTCTTTTAGCTAATTGTTTTGTTGGCTTTTTATATGGAAAACAATGAATTTGTTAGATAACCTATAAAAAACCTGACTTTCAGGTTCAACAGCAGAGTTAGAGCTCTTAGGTATAGGCCCCCAGCAAAGCCGATTTCTTTGCACAAGAGAAAAAAATTTGAAGTTAAAACTGTATGTGGTTTTGAAAGCAGAATTTAAAGAGATAAGTCTGACAAGTAGGAATAATACAGTTAGCTGTTAGAATGTCAGAATTACTTATGTTCATAAAAAAAAGTAACATAATGTTTCATGATACTTTGCCTTCAAATGCTAATTGAATCAGCAGCTAAAAGGTCTCATGCTGAAACAGCAAAACATGAGTTGACACAAATCCATGCAGACAGCGGGGATACTGCAGGATACTGTAGGGTTTGATTTACAATCTGGTCTAATTAATAGGATGATTGGAAACTAGCATGAAATGTAATTTTTTTTTTTTTTAAATGAACACTGCTTGGAACAAAGGAAGTAGCTTGAAAATGGCAAATAGATTTAATGCAAACAAAGAATAGAATGAAACTTCTAAAATAATTGTGTGGGAAATAAATGGTGAATCATACACATTCAGAAGGAGAATGAAATCTGAGAAATGCCTATGCTGAGAAGGACCTATGCTTACTAGAAATTAGATGCATATATGCAATAAACCTTACAATATTAAAAATCTGTTTTGATCTACACATGCAAAAGTCACATCAAGGAACAGATTTCCATCTGTTTGGCTCTGTGTGGTTGGATTTGAGTACCATACTTACGAATAGAATGGCCAAAGTAAATGCTGTTAAACAAAGCCAGGAGGAAAAATAATTGGGGGAGATCTGTACATATTAAGCATTAGAGTAAATGGCTCTTAGAATGTTTTTGAAGAACTTAAAAGGCATCACAGAAGAAGGCATACATTATAATTGAGAAGAATAATTTGTTGTAATTAAATTAAATTAAAATGCAAATTTAGCCTGAATAGCAATAAAACTTCCAAGGCAGTAATGTTAAACTGTAATATTCTTTTTCAGGATAGTGTTGAAAGCCCTACCATTTGTCATTTCTGAACTGGGGGTGCCAACAGTGGTATAAAAACCACCACATAGAAAACAAGCATGCACTGGTTACCAGGAGATGGGCAGGATCTTAACATCCATCTTCTACCCCTAATTTCAAGGATTCTCTGAGCCTTGCACTGAGAAGCCTACCCCAGGATTTGATGAGAGACTCTTGTGTGTGTTTTGACTTTCCTTTCCTTTGTGTCCTGCAGTAAAAGGCGAGAGACTCCATACACAGACCGCCTGCAGCAGTATATCGGTGCACGAGGTAAGTGTGTTTGAGCAACAGATGGCCAGGGCCTGTCTCTTTTCAGGACTCATTAACACCTGTGTGTCTCAGGGTTTGATTCTGGTGATGTTTTGGGCTGTTTCCCCCACTGCAGGACTCGGAGTGAAGTATTACATTGATCCTTCAACCTATGAAGATCCCAATGAAGCCATTCGAGAATTTGCCAAGGAGATTGATGTGTCCCTCATCAAGATTGAGGAGGTCATTGGATCAGGTAGTGTGAGAATCTGCAGATTATTTAAAGTGCCTTCTTGTTCACCTTGAGACCTGGCACACTACTGGCCTGAAGTGGACCAGTGGATCCATCCAGTGTCCCAGGATATCTAAACCTTCATTTTTACCAAAATTCATTTTAACCTACAAACTCTTAGATGCTAGCTCTAAACTAAGTTTAAAACACCCTTTGAAGACTCAGAACTCCTCATTTGAACCCCAAAGATGTACTAGTCTCCAACATAGACCAAAGACTTTGCCTTAATCTAAACGGTCCCATAACCCTATTTCCATGCATCACCCAAAGTCATCCACAGTAGAATGCTTTAGTCCATCTGTTTAAAATCCACTGCTGTATTTCCTTACTTGAGGTGTGTTTCTTCCCTCCCTGACAGGAGAGTTTGGAGAGGTGTGCTTTGGGCGCCTAAAACACCCAGGGAAGCGTGAATACATGGTAGCTATTAAGACCTTGAAGTCAGGTTACACAGAGGAACAGCGGCGGGAGTTCCTGAGCGAGGCCAGCATCATGGGGCAATTTGAGCATCCCAATGTCATCCACCTGGAGGGGGTGGTCACCAAGAGCCGACCAGTCATGATTGTCACAGAGTTCATGGAGAATGGATCGCTGGATTCCTTCCTCAGGGTACCACAGAGTCTCCCACAACCATTAACCTCTTTATCTCGCTGTGTGGCAGTCTCAGACCTGATAATTTTGCCTGTCCTACTTCTTCAGTCCTGTCTTCCTAAGTCCTCAGTTGCCCTCCTCAGGGGCAATAGAATTTATAGCAAATAGCCACAGTAAGTGGTTTCATGACAACATGGTGAAAACACTCCAAGGGCTCAACAACCATATAAATTTTCAGTATTTTAGACTTCTTCAACTCCAATAATTAATGTAAACAGTACCAAATCTTTGTACACACCCTTTCAGTTGCTTATGTGCATGTTCCAAATTTTTCCTTTCTAATAATGTTTTTCAGACTTTATTTCACAGAATATTTTCTAATTTCAACATTGTAATGAAGTAATGAAACTTGCAGTTATTTTTGGATTTCGAGTTTTCTAGTAATGGAGCATAAATATGGACAATCTATGTAGTATAGCTGCTTCACTTCTCCTTTTTTACTGATTCATGTGCTCATTCAGCCACAAATGCTTTGGCAGGTACAATTTGAAGAGTACATGAGCCTATTGAGTAGAACTACATAGAAGCCATTGTGAAGATCTTAGTAAAAGCAGATTTGTCTGCTCACAATCATTTAACCATCTTAGTAGTTAGTGAGGTTAGATGTAGGATGCTAAAGGGGATGTGGCCACAAGAGGAGGTTTACCTTCAGGAAAAGATCACCAATGTCTGATTTTATTTGAGATTCATTGCTTTAAGTCCACCCTCCTTTCTTATTTGTTGCCTTGAACCTTCAGATTTGGACTGAAATTAAGATGTGTGTTCTCTAACTTCATAAATCCACATTATTACCCTGCTCTTTGTTAGTCTCCCCTGTTGGCTTCATGTTCTGTGGCCATGAGAGCCTGTGTTTGCCTCCTCCCTTGCAGCAGAAGGAAGGGCAGTTCAGTGTGCTGCAGCTGGTGGGAATGCTGCGGGGGATTGCAGCCGGTATGCGCTACCTGTCAGACATGAACTATGTGCATCGTGACCTGGCAGCACGAAACATCTTGGTCAACAGTAACCTGGTGTGCAAGGTGTCAGACTTTGGGTTGTCCCGCTTCCTGGAGGATGATGCTTCCAATCCCACCTACACTGGGGGTCTGGTAAGTCACTGCTGTGGTGGGAGTTACTGTAGTGCTGACAGATAGAATTTTTTCCTGTGTTCCTCCTTGGTTTCGTGTACCTTCTCTAGTCTGTCTTAAGACCATAGAGATGCGTGGAGTAGAGACTTCTGTCTTGTGGGCTATTTGTTCCAAAGCAGTAAAAATTAAAAATAACTGAGTATCTGAGCCACTCTGCTATGTGAAGTCTCAGTGCTGTTCTTTGTGGCATGATGGTGAATAGGTCAAACCTCACAGCCTGATGTAATTATTATCTTCCCCTTTTCATTACCTTTTTATAGCACGGACAAAGGACTTAAGGAGAGACTGCAATCCTGTACTACCACTCTTTGAAGAAAGAGTTGGGTTTTTTCCTACAGAAAAGATAAATGGCCTTAGTGTATTTATGGGCTTCCAACCAACCATCAGATGAGCTTATTGCCTATGAAGTTGTGACACCTGTCACACATACTGCAAAAGGGGTGGGAGTAAAAAAGAAGGGGATGAAAAATTCAGTCACTGAAAAGTGGAACAATTTTTAGATCTGTGTGTTTTGAAGAACCAGCATCTGAATGGTATTTCATCTTACAGGTAATACCTGTAGTTAGAGAGGTCAAGATGGAAAAGGAAATGAGTTAATGCTGGCTACTCAGTGGATCTGTCCCTAAGTGCTGCAGTTTGGCATTATTTAAATGGCTTTAGATTTCCAAATGATTGTGACTCAGGATGATTTTACTATATGCCACTTTCAAATGCTGCAAAGTAAATCTGCAAAAGTATAAAATCGTGGGATTTGTAGCATCAAGGAGGCATGATTCTCTCTTTTCATTTATACTTGTCAGTAAAAGAAGGTGGAAATCTTGAACATAGTATGCATTTAAACCAGCAATGTTTCCAAGACAGAATCAATGGGACTGTCACTCTGTGCTCCAGGCTGTGTTGTGCTGCTAACATCTGATTGTTTCAGTGATGTTGTTTTCACAAGCAGTCCTTATCTCACTACATTCTGGTTGCTTTCTCTCTGCTTGCCAGGGCTGCAAAATCCCCATCCGCTGGACTGCCCCTGAAGCCATCCAGTACCGCAAGTTCACCTCTTCCAGTGATGTCTGGAGCTATGGCATTGTCATGTGGGAGGTGATGTCCTACGGTGAGAGGCCTTACTGGGACATGTCCAATCAGGATGTAAGTTTTGGAAGTGGTGAGGATGTACATCTTCCTCTCTGTGCTGTATCAATTCAAGCAGAAGAAAGCCTCACATACCAAGTGATTGAAGCTCTTTTGTCTTTTATTTTCCCAGTTGTGATAAAGCTTTGTTCTTCTTTTCTTGCAGGTAATTAATGCCATTGACCAGGACTATCGCCTGCCACCACCCCCAGACTGCCCAACTGTTTTGCATCTGCTGATGCTTGACTGCTGGCAGAAGGAGAGGGTCCAGAGACCCAAATTTGAGCAAATAGTCAGTGCCCTGGATAAAATGATTCGCAAGCCATCAGCCCTGAAAGCCATTGGCACTGGGACCAGCAGGTGAGATGGGGATTTAATGCAAAATAGTAGGACTTGTCTCTCAGTAGGCATCATGAGGAAAGGGAAGCCAGAAATCAGGCTATATAGTTTTTTTTCTAACTCTGTCATTTGAGACTGGGAACAAACAGGAAGTGGAAAAAAAGAGAGGAAGCAGGTTGGAAGAGCTGTATATCCTGATTCAGTTAATGGGGAGGTCTGAGTGCTGAATGTGACAGGAGATAAATCTCGATGAGTTGCACTGAGGACGAATTACTGAGGGATCATAAGGAATGAAGGGAGGGACACATCTGGGTGCAGCAGCACGAGATATTCTGTGATCTCACCATATTGTGTGACTACAAGAGATGATGAAGAAAAAGAAGGCCTTAGCTTAAGGAGGGAAGGAAGTCTCTACATAAGAATAATTAGAACTGCAGCTTACATCCCATATTTTCCCAACTGCATTTTGCAGTCTGATGGAACGAGAGGCAGGAGGTCAGCAAAGAAGAAGTCTCTGGAGGGATAAACGGTGCCAAGGTTAGTTGGCTGCTGGGCTGATGACAAAATTACATCCTGCTGGCCTGGAGGGGTTTTCCCTGTGGTTATAAATCTTGTCTCAGTGGAATGTACTCCACAGCTGGGGGAGGGGAAAAGTATCTAGTGATGCCCAGTTTACTAAAAGCAGCACATAAAGAGTGTTAAAACTCTGGGACAGGTTCAGATGATGAGGAAAAGAGCAAATACCATATGTAAACAGTCATCTCTTCAGCCTTTTAGTGCAATTCTTTTATCTGGTGGGTGTTGGAGCTGAAACAACGCACTCATTGTCTCATAGGTCATTATCTGACCAAAAGAGAACATTTAGGAGAGGAAGACCTAGTCACAAAGGTAAAAAAGGTGTATATGGTCTCTTTCAGAAACCTTCTCACTGCAGTTCATTGCCCAGCTAATAGGTCTAGGCCAAGAAAGTGTGGAAGGATCTTGGGCAATAAGAAGAGAATATGTCTGAGAGAGTATGGGCAATGGGAAGGGAGAATCAATTCCTTGAGTTGGTTGATTGTTTTCAGGCACAAAAAGGGACACTGGAAGTCTAGAAACAGCACATCAAGGCAGGACTTTAGGAGCCAGGGCATGAAGAACAAATGTCATTGTTCTTCATTCTGTCCTCTTCGGAGGCTGCATTCTCTCCCTCTCATAATTCTTATTTTACTAGTGTGCTCATCTGATGCCGATAACTTGGGTTTTAGAACCTGCCTCTTTTGCAGACCATCTCAGCCTCTCCTGAGCAACTGTCCTCCAGATTTCCCTTCCCTTAGTAATGCCCACGAATGGTTGGATGCTATCAAGATGGGCCGCTACAAGGAGAATTTTGACCAGGCTGGTCTGGCTACATTTGATGTCATATCACGCATGACTCTCGAGTAAGTAACAGAGCAGAGAGCAACAGTTACCAGACACTCAGTTTTCCTTGCAGTAAGTGAAAGCAGTCTGAGAAATTGGCTATATGGAAAATACATACACATGAAAAAGGAGAGGGATGCCAAAGCAAAGTAGCTACTGTTCCTTGCATGTAACTAGGGCCTCTGGACAGCATCCATGGTGTGATACACTTGTAATCTGTATCTATAAGCACTGATTCTGATCCAGTGTGCATCAGAAAATGTGTTGTCAGTGTTGCAGAGAGCCTGTTATATCAGACTGTTCATGACAGCTAGCACAGATAATAACAAGCACTTCTAAGCAGATGTGTGGAACCAGCCACACCATATACTGGGTTGAAGTGTTATGTAAAAGACAGGATCCAGGAAAACAAACATTCTTGGAATCATAGAATGGTTTGGGTTGGAACGGACTTTTAAAGATCATCCAGTCCAACACCCCTGCCTTAAGCAGGGACATCTTTCACTAGATGATGTTGATCACAGCTCTGACCAACCTGATCTTGAATGCTTACAGGGATGGGACATCCACAACTTCTCCTGGCAACCTGTTTCCGTGTCCCACCACCCTTCTTTATTTCCAGTCTAAACCTACCCTCTTTTTGTTTCAAACCACTGCCCCTTATTCTGTTACCATAGGGCCTGGTAAGAAGTCATTCTCCATCTTTCTTGTAAGCCCCCTTTATATACTGAGAAAGTTCTTTCTGGAGCCTTCTCTTCTGGCTGAAAAACTCCAACACTCTTTTTTTCTGTAGAAGATCAGCCTTCTGATCCTTTTCATGGCCCAATTGCACTGCTTCTTTTTGTGCCTACCAAGTTCTGCCAACACCCCCTCCACCCACACATATTTGTCAAGCAAAACCAGAAGCCTCGTCAGCTGTTTCTCAGGCACGGATAGGCACACACACACATATCCATACACATTTATTTGCATCTACAGCAAAATGGACTGAGACTGTTCAGAGCAAGAAGTTCATTTTAACAACTTCTGTGTCCTCTGTTGTTTTGCAGAGATATCCAGCGTATTGGAATCACCCTTGTTGGTCACCAGAAGAAGATTCTAAACAGCATCCAGCTCATGCGAGTCCATTTGAATCAACTTGAACCAGTTGAAGTGTGATGTTTACATCATCCTCATTCCACTAGTTTCAAACTCTGGAAAGGTTCTGGGGGAATTCAGAGTGATTTTCAATGTAAGAAAAAGATGTCAGTATGCTACTTGAAGACTTAACGCACCCAGAGAGTGCACACTATGTGTCCTGTTCCATGAACAAAAACCAAGCCTTGCCGTGATTTGAAAGCAGACCTAAATGACTGGTGACAGTTACATGCGGCTGATGTCATACATTGGGAATGGGTTTGGGGAGGGAAGGTTATAGTAACATGGGGTGGAGATGGAATAATGGCTTGGACAGATCACAAGCACCTGTTGCCTATTGTCTGCCAACAAAAGGTATCTGACAACTTTACAAAGTCATCAGCAGGCTTTATTTATGGCTGAGAGCCCAGCAAAGCTGCAAAGACATAATAAAGGCAACAAAAAATTCTTCTTTTTTCAGAAGAATGCCATCATGGTGTGAAAGATTATTCCTCAGATGGAGATGAACATCAGGCTATCACTTGGTGTGCCAGCTCAGTTCGGAACTGAAGTTCCAGCTAGTGCACAGCATGTGGTAAGCAAAAACAGATGTCACCTGGTACACAGGTCAGAGTAAAGAATCGAAATTCAATGCTATTTCGTGTGCAGTTCTTGGGTCTGCTCCATAATGGGAATTGCTAATCTTTTGTGCTGACGTGAGGAACAGTCCATCTATATTTATGGGACTGCAACAGAATAAACAACGATTCCTAAAATCCCTCCTGCAAGACCTGCAAGTGAAGGGGGATACAAATAGGTTCTGGTTCTCACAAGCCCATTCTTGTGAGGAAAGGCGTAACCTGTGATACACAGAAATCCTGAGTACCCAGATCTTGGGTTTTGTTTTCTTCTGAACCCCTTACAATGAAAAGCAGAAAAAATTCTGAAACCCTTTGCTGCTGAAAAATACTTCCTCTTTTTCTCACCCTAGCCATTAGGCACAGAATATTTTTTTGAAGAAAATGCAGACATGCAGTAGTCAACTTCAAACAGACCATTGGAATGGGTGAGGTGAAACTCTTTCACGAGTTTTTGTCAAGAGTGATCAGGGAATGATACCAGTCCCATAAGTCACGTCAGTCCTTAAAAAAGGGCTAACAATGTTCTTGGGTTCAACGATGCTGATCCCAAGGCACATGAGAGTGACCAGAATGGCAGAGCTTATGTATCCCTTCAGGCAGACTAGTACCTGTTTCTGGGGAAATCAGCTTCAAGAAGGAGCAGAGCTTTGGGGCTGTATCTCTCTATGTATCCCAATGAAGTTGAGCTTGAGAGGAAAATTCATTAACTATACACTTGTCTACCTCATCAACATGTAGGAAGGGAAATGGAAATGGCCCAGGTAAACAAGACCCCAGTTATGATACCCTCTGTGTGTCTAGAGAGGAAATAACCTCAAGTGTTCTGATCTGTGTTCATCTGTTCACTTACTGTGAACTAGACATGAATCTCATGTACTTCTCCAGCTGTCAAGAACATCACAACTTCTTCACATACTGCTCCTGTATGGATTTAAAGATTCCCCCAACAACTGAAGATCAAGAAGCCACATTTAAGAGTTTTTGAAGAGTCCAATAATATGATGAGAGGTGCTCCAGAGTAGTTGCACTCGAATAGCCAATGCAGTTCAGACTCTTTGTTAAGCATTAGAGTAATGTTATTTTAATTTTTTTTTAGCTGAAGAGGGAGAACAGAAGTGCATTTTTCAAGATATAAAAAAGTCAATACAAAAACAATAAAAGGAAACATGAATAAAACATTCATGACAGTACAAAGAGAGTGTGAAGATTTAAAAAACACCCAAATCACTTCCAGCTAGAGTCCAACCTAGAAAATCTCAGTCTGTGCTTTTTAAGGGATTTCTGGAAACTTGTAATACTCACACATCCAGTCACATGTATGCTGACTGACTGTCAGCTCCACCCACGGCATCTGAGACAGAACAAGTGTTGTCCTCCTCAGAAAGCATATTGAGCACAAGATGTTGAGGGGAATCTGTGGTCTCTAGCACCTTCCATATATATTCACCAGAGGACAACAGTGCATGTATGCATCTTCATATATGAGTGTATTCTAGACGTTCTGTGGGCCATTTGGGGAAACTAGGCAGCCTTTCTTTTCCATGCCTTGAGTGGTCAGGATTACTGGAGAGATTAGCAACCTAGATAGAATTCTATGGCCTCTTTTCAGCCTAGTAGAAACTTACATGCAGAAAAAACATTTTCTTGCTCTCTTCGTGAGATAGGAAATTAAATGGGAGCCTGAATTCTGTTGTGTTAACAATGAAACTTAGAACTGCACAAGGAGCAGACTTGGCATCACATTTGAGTGCAAATGAATAACTTCTGTAAGAAGTGTCTCCATTCTCTTTATTCCCAGTGTGTTCCCAGTTTTCAGGCAGTTATTCTCTTGCACAGTTTGGGATGCAAAGGTTCTCAAGTTGCAATGCAGCTTGTGTCATTTGCCATCATGTCTCTCCTTAACTGTGCAACCATGGAGGAAGGACAGTCATGGCAAAAGCATCAGAAATACTCTGATCTTACTTTTCTCAATCATCTGAAAACAGAAATTCTACATTCTTTTTCCACAGTCATCTGAGATGTCCTGCAGTACATGAGCAGCCCTAACAGGTAGGCATGGAAATGAGGAGGGAAAGCAGTGAGCTCACCTAGGCATCTGGTATCTGCCCTCCACCAGAAGAGTGAGAAACAGTGCTGAAAATGTCTTACAGAGAAGCAATGGGAGACTAACAAGTTACTGCCCACCTTCACTCCATACAATTTCTACAGCAGGCAGTGTACAAGAGTAATGAATTACATAAATGCACAGGGATCAGTGGACAGACCTTCTTAAGGGAGTTACGCATTTGTATGAAAGCTCAGAAGAGTCATACCTATAGCTAGAAAGAATATATTTCAAAGATTAAATGTCTTTTGTGCTTGAACACCAACTTTTCACTGTCTGGAAACAGGAAGAAACTTCACCTTAAGGCAAGCTGTTTTGTAATTATTCTTGATGAGGTTCCTTGAACCTGTCTTTTTGGTGTCTGTTGCTGGACAGCCTCCCAGACAGATAATTGGATCTGCACCAGAATGTCAGTTAATACTCTGTGCTGCCAGAGAGCACATCGGGCAAGCAAGTTCCCACCTATGCTGCTTTGGCAGCCAAGTGAAATTCTCAGCCAGGAACTACATGCCTGTGCACTCCTGCCTCATTAAGCCATGGCATGTTTCTGCCAGAAGCAGGCCCTGCTCACCAGAGTGTTCAAAGACAAGCACGTAAGCTAAGATTTTTGCTTCCATGCCTGAAATGATTTTAATGAAAGGCTCAATGACAGTGTGACTTAAACAGTGATTTCTGTGCTTTGCACCCAAGTAGCTTCAATGTATGTGCGGGTGAAATGGCTGAAGTCCCTGATTTCTTGTTTGCTTATTTTTTTTTTTTTAATTGAAGTGTGTAATCTTAGTCCATGCTTCGACAACACTGTATTAGGGCTAATTGAGGGAGCACAAGCTGCTCAGTGGAGAGAAATGCTGAAAGAGTCTGTCTGTTTAGCACAAATATATTCAGCACCTAGGGCTATCTAGAAAGAAAGAGACCGCTGTAGCTGGTCCCAGACAATTCATATGTTATGAAGCTGAATGAAAGCTGTGGGTATGGTGGGAAACAATGAACACCACCAAGGAACTTGGCTTTACTAAACAAACAAGGGTAGAGCTGTCCCTACCACTGGATCTTCCTTGGTCATGATTCCAGCCAACACGTCTACCTGAGGGCAATTCCGAGTGAAGGTAACCAGCTTGAATCCATCCTGCTTTTGGCACATTTTCTCACCAGCTGGCTACACAATTCTTCTCCATGAAGAATTCATGTCTCCTGCATGAAGCTCATGTCTCCTACACCTAGAGATGCAGCTAGGCAGTAGATTTGGGTTCAGGACAATAGTGATAAATTCTCTTCCGGAACCCAGGTAATACTAGAGGGGCAATGTAATCAGCTGATCCCATGTGTTGCGTGTTAACTACGATTCATGAGTACCAGGCATCCAGAGGATTGCAGATCACATAAATTTGAATCTTTGGATATCATTAAAAGACAGCATGGAAGAGCAAACCTCATTGCTCTACCTAAAAGCTAGTCTAGTCCTTCACTCTTCAAATCTATATGGAAAAAATGGCACCTCTCTCAGAATTTACGTTTTGTTGTGGCATTCAAGGTCATCGTGCTCTTTGTGTAAAGCTGTTCCACTTCAGTGTTGCTGAAAGGGTGCGCTGAGCTAATGAAAAGCCACTGTGTCTTCTAGACTTTGTGGAGCTGTAACTAGGACTTGTTCAGAGATGAATCACTCCCCCTGGTGTGCTGAAATGCAGAACTGAAGTGTCCCGGTGTGCTGTAGTACAGAACTGCCTTCAAAAAGCCTGGGAGCTGAGCTATTTCATTTCCCTTTCCCAGGTGATGAGAAAACTCTTTTCCTGAAATATTGTCAGTTGAAACATGCAGTTTCATGAAAACATTCTGACACTTCCTTCTGGTTTCTTCCATGACCTCTTTTCCTCAAACAAACAGAGTAACATGGTCTTTTACTCAAGTGCTGCAAGAGCAAGTCACAAGTATGAGTGCCATCGTTGACATCCGTGCCCCAAATAGTTAATAGTTTGGCCTGTTATTTATGTCTCTTACACAAGACCAAGTGTGCTTAGCTGACAGTGATAAAGCTGTTTGCTTCTGAAAATTAATTCCATAAATTCAGGCCATGCTAAGTAAGGTTGATTTTTTTTCCAGTTTTCAGTGACACTAGAAACTACACAGGCTGCTGGCTACAACTGGAATTGGAGTTACATCTCATCGCATTTTGGACACTTTAAGTCAAACTTACTACCGCCTATGCATTTGGACAGCTGGAACAGATTGATCATTTTAAGCAATTCTGTTGCTGAGATCAGACTCTTGCCCTCTTTGAACCATACTAACTCTGCAAGTGAACAGGAGATTAAAAATAAAAAATCAGATTTATTCAGGGAAGTCACCTAGTTGGACAGATAGAAATGACAAGGCACTATCTGAAATTTGCTATTTAAAAATAGATCTATTCATGTTGCTCTGTTAGAAAAGACAGTAATTATAATGTGCCTTACTGTCTCTACGATTAAGGTAGAAGAGGGAACATTGATCTTTACTGTCCAGGACAGTACATTTTACCTCTTCACCCACTGTTGAGTTTAACTTACATTTGACTGGAGACTGTTTGCTAGAAAGGCATCTAATCTTGGTTAGTTCAGGAATAATGAATCTACAAGATACCTTGGACTTTTTTCCCATGGCTGTGATAATTTTTAATTGCAGTTTGCCTGGCACTTTTTGTTTACTACCCAATTTGGATAGAGATGTTTGTAATCTGATACTTCTGCATTTTCCACCATCATTGGGTCACACACTTGCTTCTTTATATTCTAAAAAAAGGAAATATTTACATGCCTCCCTGTCACACATCCTGTTTGGTCCTCCCAACTTTGTTATGGTTCTCTTCTTCATCTCATCTTCTGCCTTCCTTTCTAAGAAGAGAATATGAAGAAGAGGCAGAACCAGTCTCCCTAATACTTTACATGGACAGGAAACCAGCCTCTCACACTGACTGTTCACTACTTATTCACCCGCAGATCACAGTAAGCCTTTCACAATTGAGTTCTTTGACTCAATCAGGACACTCTGATCCTTCTGACGTAAATGTTTTTTTTAGAAAACTCATTCTATGTAGATAGAAAGTGCACTCTTTTTTTTTTTCCCAGCTGTCAAGGACTACCCTTAGAGAAGAGTTTTCAAAAAATGGATCTTAGATCATTTTACAATGCTAATCAGTATTTTCAATCTAACAGACCATAAAATGATCCACAAGTCAAGCCTGGACTACCGAAGACCAATTTTATGGGAATTATGCTATCCAAATCTTAAAGTAAGTATTCGCAAGAACCGCCTGAATTAAGGAAAATATATCAGTGTCTGCCACTTCCTCCCTAGACACAGTTTTCCCTTGCTTGTTCAGCACCTCATCAGAAAAATAGTGCATCTAGCTGTTCCTGGGTTGTAAGCCCTTCTTAAATACAATAAGGAATGAACCTGTGACTTCAATTTGGTGAAACTCCAAGGGCAGAGGAGTTATAAATTCTGGGGCATATTGCTCTAGCATTTTTTTATTACAGCCAGGAATTTACCAGAATAAAATGTCTAAAAATGAAAATCATCCAGAACTTCTGAATCCCTAATGGCTCTGTCAAAGGTAGGCCTTACCACCTCACCTACCAAATGCTAGTTTGTGACTGCTGGTTTGTATCCTATTAATCTTTTCCATTTCTGCTTTGAGAGAGTGCTGATAGGTCTCCTACAAGGTACAGCCAGAGCAAAGCTAGATGAGATAATCTCTAGGTCACATATGTGTGATCTGATGGGTAAGCATAGCAGCAATATCCTAGGGTCTAAAATAACTCAGTCAAGAAATTCTTAAACTACATCCTCTCTGAAACTGAAATAGATTAGCTGGAGCAACTATGGATCATAGGCTGAGGCATTTAGGTGTTCAAGTCTTTTAGTGCATCTGGATGGCCACGCTGTAAAATTATCCTGTCATTTGTTACAAAACTGACTGTGCTGTTGGATTGCACAGGGCTGTCATGTGTGAGTTTCATCATAGCAACTCAATGGTTGTCCATACATCACTTGGGATCTGTGATGCCATTCACACGGGAATGGAGCATGTGAATTACCAAGCCTTTTAAGCTGATGATAGATATAAAAAATAACATACACCCCTTACAGTCTTTTCTACAAATTGATCTATCGTAGTCAAGATCCCACAATACCTAACTACTCTTGAGTTCTTAAGCAATTGTATCCATGATGTCCTAGTCATCAATCTCCCCTGTTTTTACATTTTTTGGCATACCAAGTCAGGTCAAGGATCAATTCCTGGATCTCCTCTGTCTCATTTAATCTGCTTAGATGGTGGCATAGGTAAAAAAGAAGTATAGATTTATCCCTAATCCATTAATGTAAACTTAAGAACTAATTTCATTTTCTTCAAGTTTGTAGTGTACCAGCGCCTGAGACTGAATATTTTTCACCATGAGGTTGAAAAATACCATTCAAATGATCCAGAGGGAGAGCTCTGTGTCAACAAATGTCTCCATTTACACACCACCATTTGAAATTCCCACAACAACATTCCAGAATTATTTGCTGAAGGCAAAAAGAGTAAAGGAATCTAGGGGGGGTTGCCTGAAAGAGAGACAAAATGCTTTC
Organism: Vidua macroura; assembly: GCF_024509145.1. Lineage (NCBI taxonomy): Eukaryota > Metazoa > Chordata > Aves > Passeriformes > Viduidae > Vidua > Vidua macroura. The sequence continues at coordinate 74,276,219 of NC_071572.1, read as the reverse complement.
TGACAAGAATTAAGTCATAGCAGAGAGTAAAGACTGAGCAAATGAAAGATTTATGTTCTTCAGAGGAGAAGGTGAAGGGAGTAAGAACTTAAGAGACTGAGCAAATACATAAGACACAAACAAGCAAACCCATAAAGAATTTTAAAGTAAGAAACTCCTTTAGTCTTAGAGCCTAAGAATGACTGAAAATGCAGCAAATCTAGATTTTACATCTCTAGGCAACCTGCTCCTGTGCTTTATCACCCTCCCAGTAAAATACATTTCCTGATGGAACATGCTGTCCTTTAGTTCATGCTGATTGTTTTTTTTTTTTTCTGTCACTGGACACCACTGAAAGAGCCTGTCCAGATCTGCCTTCTTTAAACACTCCCTTCAGACTTCTGTACATGTTGGATAGTCCCAGGTCTCCCTGCCTCATCTCATAGGACAGAAACTCCACTCCCTAAATTGTTTTAGTGGCCTTTTGCTGGACTCTATGTGGCAGCTACATGTCTCTCTTAGTTTGGAAGCCCAGATCTGGACACAGGACTCCAGGTGGTGCCTCACCAGAGCTGAGCAGATGTGAATGATCACCTCTCTCAATCTGGTGGCAGCGTTCTGTTTAATGCAGCCCAGGATTAGCTGTGTTGGTGTCAAGAATACATTGCTGGCTCATGTTCAGCCTGTGGTCCATCAGTATCTCCAGACTCTTTCTGCAAAGCCATACAGCCAGAGGCATGATTTATAACAGGGTTTTGGTTTTTTTTTTTTCAGCATTTCATTTTAGTGCAGGAATTAAAATAAAAATGTCTCCTTGATTTTAGGGGATGGAGAGAAAGAACTATTCATATAATGAAATACAAGTGGAAGCAAAACAGAATAATTATTTACAAACATTAGAAAGGGCAAACAAAAGGGGAAAGGAATTGTTTATATTAATCATAACTCCTGTTTATAATCTGTTTATGAGCTCTTACTCATGGTCTCTATTAGCAGGGCAGTACAGAATCTGAGTGGATGTTCCTACTTAGCATTCATCATGTAAGAGAAGTTCATCATGCACAGTGCAAGGCTTACGTCCCACTTCAATCTTATTTTATAGTATGAGTGGGATGTAAAGGAGTTCATCAACCTCATAATGGCTCTATTTACACAGATTTTTTTTTTCCTCATAAAAGTAGTTCACTTAAAATGCCTTTACTTCAATGAAATGTCACTATATTTACAGTGAAGTAATCAAGAGTAAGATTAGACCACCATCTGTAGCAGATTTGATTTGAAAAATGTCTAACTCACTGAAAAGTTGCTTTTATTAAGTATCTACATGGAGAGATAAGTGACCCTCTTTTGGAACTTTTCATGCTTTCTCAATTGGAATTTAGACAATGGTCCAGTAACTGTTTTAAAGCAGAATATTGAAAAATCAATGGGATGGAAAGATCTATTATGTTAGAGTCAATAGGAGAAGATTTTGAAGTTCCCAGGGAAGAAATGGAAGCACAAATGTAATATACACATAGTACAGTCATAGATAAGCACAAAGTACACGTTTCTGTACACACCACAGGTATATACATATATACACCACACAGATGTTTGGCTTAAAAATTAATTGAAGTGTCAGTATAAAAGTAATGGTAAATTTCTTATTTCCTTACACTCACAGTTTGTGGCATTGACAGTTAATAAAAACCATGGCCAGCTGGTTGACTAACATAAATAAAATACTGGCATTTATTGCATTATTCCAGTTTGTATCAAATGACAAGTCAGCCCAGTAGTATCTAAAGGGGAAAACCCAGAATTATAGGAAGAAGCAATACAACAAGCAATCTACAGAATTTGGAGAAATGAAAACAGAAATGAAATAATGGAAATTTTTAAAAAATTATTTGGATTTGCATTCTTTTCCATCTGTCCTGCAGAGATTTTCTGCTCTTCAGGGGTAATTCAGATTAACAGTATAATAAAAAGATTATTCTCTCCTGCAACACTATGCTGATCTTCCATCTCTGCCTTGCCAAATCCTGGCAGCAGAGGTGTTCCAGCATTTCAGAGAGAGTTTTTTTATCATAGACAGATGTTTTGTGTCAAGAGAGACTTACTGAGTGTTAGCATATTAATAATAATTCTTTATCTACTCTAATTTAAAGTGAGCAGGAATTTGTCTGCTAAGTGCCTAACACTTAATATCCCCAGTTCCATACTATCACAAATATTTCCACATCACACACAATATCAGCACACACTTTTCTTTATCAAATTTCAACCCCTTTTTTGTTGTTATATTTTTGAGGCCTTTTTGAATATCTGCTATCTGTGACTGTTGCATGCTTTTTTGAAGCATATGATTAGGTGAGAAGAGATGATGTGGCGTGCTGTGATGTGACATGACACAAAGACTATAGGAGAGAATGGAAGAAGGAAATGTATCAACATGAGAAAGAAATTGGAAAGACAGCTTTGGAAAGAAAATCACAAGTCTGTGCACTCTGAAGCAATGCTTTTCAATTTCAGAAGGGTAGATATTAATATTTCATATACACATATGTTCATCTAAATTTTAAATTAATAATATCATTGTCTCAAAGCCATCTGTATTAATTGAAGGGGAAAACCATGAAGTCATATCTGATGTCAAATGTTACCTTAGAATACATCTGGACCCACAGAACAACAGTTCCGTTTGAAAAGAAAACATTATTAACAATGTGGATGCATTTGCACAATCTGCCCTTTTGGGTTCTTTCGATAATTTTTTATGCTGACTTTGGTTCAGAAACACTTTCTACAGACATCAGAACTTCATATTGCTTATTTCTATCCACAGCTAAGGTTGCAGAGTATTTTCATAGCTGCGTATGAAAAGCTGATGGTTTTGGGCACGGTATGAGAGAGAAACCATGGTATGAAGTTTCAGATTAGTTGTATTAGTGTTGTAATGGGTGACAGTGGAGTCATTAACAGCTCTTGTCAGTACCATTATCTTAGAGGATTAAAGTTTGCTGCTTCTTTTCACTGTATCAGGCTACCTGCAGGTTCAGAAAGGCATTTCCCCACGGGTCACAGTTCCATTAGGGTACAGGGACAAAAAACTGCTACCTTTTTTAAGTCCAAACTTCTGCAGAAAAGTTCTCTGGCAAGATTTGTGTTCCTTGGCAATTCTGAAGTTACAATTTGTGGAAGAGACACAGACATGCTACTGATTCAACAGGTTGATAGAAAGAGGAAGAAAAGTGGACAGTTGCAGAGACACCCATGTCAGAAATAAAGAAAACACAGCAGTTTAATCCACAGGTGAATACCAAAGTAGATGAGATTGTAATAGTTGTGACTGAAAATTTATTTACTGGCCTGAGGATTCTTGACATCATCTCCCTTTTCCATTATCACCTTCACCAAATTGATGGTTTCTTTCACCACAGCACTGTGAAGAGCAGTCTCTCCTGCAACACACAATTTCCTTATTATCTCTTACAGCATATCTAATGTGCCAGAAACACTTCAACAACTACAAATCCACAGCACAGCCACAGATATTTTGTTAGTGGAAAACTGAGAGATAATAGGAAACTACAGGATTTTCAAATATTTCCATGGCAATGAGTGATGAATATCCATGGAACTAGGGAGATGAACATAAGATTTCTTTCAAGTCTCAGGAAATTGTCAGTTCAAGACTCATCTCATTTTCATATTAGGAGTGACTTTCCAGAAGACAGTCTGGGTTTTGTGCTGTGAGAAGGACCATAAGATCTGATCTAGTTTCTCATCCATGGAGGATTCAATTTGTTTGGACCCAAAGGCAGATATTAGATCTGTGAAATGAATTGCCACTCAGAGTGAACAAATTCACTGTCAGCATTGCTCATTCAAGTGTTTTAGCACTTTGTTTATTCCACTTATGTTCCCAGTCATATTTTTATATTCTCTAAACACTTCACTGGGAGTATCTCAAGCACTTGGAAATGCTACTTAACCAGATTTCAGTGAAGTAGCCTTTGTTCATGGATCTGAAATAATTAATGATCTTTTACAGACTTTTTAGACTTTTTCTGAAATAGGTGGATGCAACTCTTGCACAATGTAGGGTTGCTATGAATGCATTTTAAAAAGTGACATACCCCTCCAAAAAATCACAATGTGAATGTAGTGTTCACCCTGAAATTTAGGCAAAACCACAAATAAATATTACTGCTCCTGAGGGCTACATGATCTTACAAGAACTTTGCATGCATTCTCCTCTCATGAATTGTGTTTGTTCAGGGAGGAGGCTCCTCCCCACGACTGTTTACATTGCTTTCTCTGGCAGGTCTGTGTAGCAACATCTGTGAGAATGAGCTTCGGATAGGAAAAGCATCATCTGGATCCACACTGTTTCTGTCAGCTCTGAAACATGTCTGCAGAGGTGATCTTTCTAAATTATCAATCCAGACAAATCAAATAGAGACTAAAAGCTGACAATGGGATACATTCCAAGGACAAAATTGACTTATGGGCCTTTTAGGTCATCATAAAGACACAGTTTAGGGACATGGGTGTTTTTAGACTGTGTAGATACACAGTTCACATCTTGAAGTGAAAGCAAAGTATTCAGAAGTATCAAAAAACTGAGTCATGGGTAAATAAAATAGAACATCCTTAAGCAGGTAATTTTCACTAGCTCTTTGGGATCTTGAGTGAATCTCTTACATGGTTCTGGACCATTACTGGACCATGTTTGATCATTTAGATGTTCTGATACTGTCCTTTCATATATTTATACCTGCTTACAGCTCAGATGTCATTGTTGTATTGACGAGCTCTGGGGCTGTGTCTGTCAGAACTGAGCAACACCCACACTGTCCTACAAGGCAGTCACATGCAGGGCTGCCTCCCCCTCTGCACCTAGGAACATTTTCATAATTTCACCATCCCACTGCTGAGTCCCCACCATTCAGCCATTTCCTCTTCATGCTGGCAAGTTTATTTTCTGCTACAGCTACAGTCTGGTACCCATTGTCCAAACATGCAGGCCCCAGTAGTTTTCTTTTAAAAATTATTGTAGCCTAGACTAGTACAAGAAGGGGCGTTACCCATCTCACGAGTACAACAGATTTTACAAGCAAGAAATTTCTGAATAGCTCGTTATCCTCCAAGGCCTGGAGCTTGGGAGATTCCCAAAGCCTGGAACAATAAAAATTGTCCATCCATAGTTTTAAAATTAATATATTTGTTACAGGAAATGAGTTTTGCTGCATCTGCCATCCAGACTTGGTTAGAGGTTTTTGTTCTCAAGGTAGTGGATGGACACTTTGAGAACTCTCAAGACATGCATATAAATGATCCACCTTTTATAGATCAGATATTTTACATAACCAGAAGATCCATAATTCAGCTTTTACATGACCAGGGAGCTGATGAAGTTGTCACAAAAGAAACATAATTCTGACTCGGGTGGTAATTCAGCATTCCAGGGTTATTGCACATTTACTGTACTTGACTAGACTTAGTACAAGGTGTCAAATTGCCTTCCAATCTTGCATGGCCAGGCCTCAGCATTTTCCAGCACATGACATCTGAGATCCATGAAGAAATTGCACATATTCCTGGCATTATTTCTGGATTTCTGCTCCCATTTCAAGTTTTTCAACCAGTTTCAAGTAGACTGGATCATTGAGTCTCGCCGTAGTACAAAATTCAGTAACCAAATCCTTTCTTTCTGACAGATGGAAATACACAGCCAGAACACAAAGCTGTCTCTTTGATTCTCATCGTTCTGCTCTAACCAGGAAATTCGGATAAAAAAGAATCCTAATTAAAGATTTAAACCTTTCATCTTGCTCCATCCCAGCATGGGAGCTTCAGCTCAATACAATACATAATGACCCCTCTGGAAAGTTTGAAAATAAAGATGTCATTGTTAAGAGAAGTAAATAATTTTTAAGTAACATAAAGGTTGGCTGCATGCCCATTGTAATTATCTCTGATACTAAGAGCCACAGGGGTTCAGCCTGTAAAGTCCCAGCCAGCTTAATCTGCCAAATTAAAAAAAAAATCAAAAAAGAAGCTTCTTCTTCATCTCTTTATTAACTTAAGTAAAATAAGGTGATACACTAAGAAAATGTACTAACAACATGAAGCATCATGCTTTTCATAAGCTTTTCATGCTTTTTCATTCCTTTTCATAAGGAAGGAATGAAAAACCCTTCTGCCTTCTCTTAATGAGGTGGGCTGTGCTTAAGAAATTGGAAGTCAAGCCTGCAGTTACTGATAAACATGCTGAAAGGGCAAGATTGGGGTAACAGCAGATCTGGCCAACAAGGTATCACACCTCAGATATACAAGGCTGGAGAGCAAAATTAGGAAAAGAGCTGTGTCTCTCTGACCTGCATCTCCAAAATGTGATACAGAAACCAAAGAAGAAAGAGCTGAAAAGGATGAAGAGACAGGAGTATACTTGAATATGGAATCAGCACTTGTTCAGTATTCACTGGCTCTGCACAGCACTAGGTAGTGCTGTCAGCTACTCATCTTTACCAGCGCTGCAATTCCTGATTTATTAAAAAGATAGATAAGATAAATGGTTGTCATAGTTCCTCATAGTTCAGTGAGTAATATAAACATCTGCAATCACAGCCCAGGACCTCTGCTTTGCTGCCTTTCTGCTCAAGGAAACAGAGGTATCATGTGCATGTATTTGGATATTATTCCCAAAGAAACATGGAAAGAGGATATAGGGCTCATCATTTACCCTAAACCCATTGTGGAAAGTAGCAATGTAGATGTCCCTCAGTTTAGTAGGTTCCTCAGGAAAATTGATCAGGTCTTCCTGTCACTTATTACTCCTAGAGAGAGTTAAGAATAAAATCAGATTAAGTCTGAATTTTTTATAAGATAAGTTAAAAAAAAAACCCTGGTAGCTGATTACATAATAATTAAGATTTTGAACATTAAGTTGCAGGAAATTTAAAATATAGACAAAAGTCAAGCTTAAGATGATATTTTTTCTCAGAAGAAAATATATGTGAAAGTCTGGAATGTCATTTCATTGTGATCTACCCTAGGTAGTCAAAAATATCACATTTTTTGCCACTGCTAAGTCTAAATATTTTAGAATACAAATGTTTGGGCTTCTGTGCTTGAAGGGACTGTTTTACAGGTTTACAGAACTGTATTTGTGCTGAAGGATCTCTTATAATTCTACCTGGATCTTCTGGGTTTGCCTAATTATTTTCTTTAGTTCCCTGTGTTTTCTTTGAGTCACTCTAACCACTTTTATTGCTTTATCTTTAAGGATAAGATCAGTGTCTGTATAGTTCTACCTTTGCCTTAAAATTGTTTGCATCTGTGCCTAACATGTTCTCTGTCTTTATTCTCAGCAGGATGTTCATTATGCTAAAATGCCTAAAGTGAATTTTAAAATTCTACTATTAAAATTTTGTGAAAATGCAGTAAATGTAATCTCCATTAATTTAAACTTTAATCAAACTTCTGTAAAATATATTCTATGTTATTTCGAATGATTTTTAATGTAAGTGCTCATCACCTGGTTGGATATATGTATCCACATAAGACTAGATAATTGTACAGATCTCATGAACTTGTGTAACAGGGCTGTGGAAGTGTGTGTGTTGATGTATTACTTGTAAAGTGTTAGGAATCAAGAAACTACATTTTTTGTTACAGATTTTTTTTTTTCCCCAGGTAGCTAAAGTTGAATTTTGAGAATGGTTAAAGCCCAATGATTTTAGTAAGGAAACATTAAATACATTTTGATTGAAATTCTATTGAAGAGTATCAAAATATCACTTGACTGGTAGTTCCATGCTCTGAAATGTTATTGCTAGTCTGTAATGAAATCCCACTCAACAAAGGAAGAGAAAAAGGAGAAGCTCCCTGCCTTTTTGTCCTTCTTAGCTTTCAATAGAGGAATTAATCTTTGCTCATGCCTCACTAGACTTATTCTTCCCAGATGTGTTTGGTTGTGTTACTCACTGATTATTCACATTAAGATGACGCAAGTAGTGAGATTCACTTTTCTTGGAAGATCATGAAATTATGAAATCTTTTTATTGTTTAATTATTAATCCTTAAAGTAATCCCTAAAGCCTGATGGTGGGTCACTAATTATGAGTTCAGTTTGGCTGGTAGATAGCCTTTCCAGATTTTGAGGCTGTCATTCCATTTATGTTTGTTTAAATACTGTAACAGTGTCACAGTATTTAACCAATAACAGAATTTAACTTGCTTTTATTTGAACTAATAGAGGATCTGCTCCCTTTGGTAGCTGCCTTGTGATGTCTGGCTAGGATTGGCTTGGCTGATAGTTTAAGTAACAACAGTTCTGACAGGTGTATTAGTGGCCTGCAAAAGACAAACATAATTTTGTCCAGGACACAGAGCTGAGCAACATGGATTTCTCAAGGGGAACAGCAGGATCCATATATTGACCAGTTTATTTTTGCAGTGCTTTAATTTAGAAAGGCTCTTCTCTTCTCTTCTCTTCTCTTCTCTTCTCTTCTCTTCTCTTCTCTTCTCTTCTCTTCTCTTCTCTTCTCTTCTCTTCTCTTCTCTTCTCTTCTCTTCTCTTCTCTTCTCTTCTCTTCTCTTCTCTTCTCTTCTCTTCTCTTCTCTTCTCTTCTCTTCTCTTCTCTTCTCTCCTCTTCCTCTTCCTCTTCCTCTTCCTCTTCCTCTTCCTCTTCCTCTTCCTCTTCCTCTTCCCCTTCCCCTTCCCCTTCCCCTTCCTCTTCCTCTTCCTCTTCTCCTCCCCTTCCCCAAAGACTTAGTGATACTGTCCTTGAGAAAACAAGCCTGCATTGAAATGGCAGTAGATCTGATGGCATATGGTGATGATTTATGTTTTTGAAAGTAAACGTGATGAATTAGGCCTGAGACAGGAGCAACAGTTTATTTTATTTTTCTAACACTAAAACAAATTTGCTGAGCTGAGCCTTGCCCGACTCAGCACATAAAGGCCTACCTCAAATGACTACCTCAAATGTTTACTGAAACTTGAAACTCTCATTCTTGCTGGTCACTCTAGGACCACAGGCAGGCTGTGGTGAGGATGTAGCCATTCTGTTGCAGTGAGAATAAATGAACACAAGGCAGCAGCAGAGACTTGAGTGGAGAACAGTGAGGGCTTGAAGAAATTCATCTCTGCCTGAACTTGACATATAAAGACTTGCTCAGCTTATCTCTGTTTGGAGAAGGCATGTATTTGCCAACTCCAGTTAAATACAAGCCATTTGAACTAGGTTTTAGTTCAAGTGGCTACAAACATCAGCCTAACCCCCCCTCCCCCAAACTCTATTCTTTGGCTAAACCATTGACACCTGGGGGTATATCAGACCCCATATATAAAAAGTGCACAGGCTTTATGAGGCCAGATTTACAACATTGGAATGCAGCTGCTACCTCTAAATGTCAGGGAGTTTGTCCATAAAACTATACACCTAGTTCTCATTCCCAGGCTTGACTGCACCTTGGCTCAGACAATGAGTCTCTCTTGGTTCGTTTGAAAATGCTCTATCAGCTAACAGAGCTCTTGTAATATAAATAATTGATTTTTTTTTAAAAAGGTAGCATTCTTGTCTGCCTGATTTAATTACATTTTCTTGAGCTGTGCCATATTTCTGGCTCCTGAGCCCCTCAATACAAACTCCTGCATGGTGCTCAGAGTGAAGCCATTTGCACAGAAGGAGGGCAGGTAGTTATAGAACAAGATTTGCCCGAAAGATCTTCTAGAAGAAAAGAATATCTTGCTGTACATAATGATTTGCATTCTGAGACACTGAAGACCCCTGCAAAAGAGTTTTCAGTGAGGTTCCTCTCTCCGCACAAAAATCCTGCCATCTTTGAATAAAACATATTACATTCTTTTGTAACTAAAAAAAATCACCTACATAAATGAGCAGATGATTTGAGCTTGTTCTCAAGATTCCAAAGCCACAATAGAACTTTCCAGGCAGCAGCAGAAAGGAATGATAGAGGTGATTCAATCCGATCATAATAAGCATCAGCTGCTGCATAATTTCTCTACACTGACTCACAATAGGGTGAGTGAGGTTCGCAGACATGCATCCCTTGTAAATAGCAAAAAGTTTTCTATATGGGTGATATCTATTGCTGTGTGGCTAAGTACTCAGTCAGAATTCATAGGAGTTTAGCTTTTCTGAAAACCAGACCAGCCGAATGTGAAGATAATCATTGCTGAAAATGCTTAGTCAGGAATTTATTTAATCTCTACTTGGACATAGAAAAGTTCTGATGTCTGTGTCCTACATACCTGCTGAAATGACATTTTTCCTTGAAGCCATTCTGGTTCAGAAGCCAAAACAGCAAAACATAAACTGTTTTTTATTTTCTTAACCCAAGATGGCTCCATGTTAGCAAATATAAAGCTTTGCTTTTTTTATTAGACACTTTCTTTAATAATTGTGTGGCAATTTATTCTGAATAACAACAATTAGAAAATTTCCAGAAATTCTGGAATTAAAACTACTCTGCTCAAATCAGATGTCTGAGACCCCCTTAACAGAGTTTACATATATCTAATTAGAGTTGCATTTCTGATACAGAGTTAAATTGGATTCTGCACAAAAAAAAAAAAAAAAAAAAAACCCTTATCTAGGCCAATCCCTCAGAGATTAGTTTCTGGCACACTAATTTCTGCCAGAATTCTGCTTCACTTATTATAAATACTGCATGTACACTTATTTGCAATCAGCTGTGATCCAGGTGATTGCAGGCTTTTGTATTTCCTTAGTGAGAGTGTGGACCTGTCCAACATGCCAAAGGCCAGGAATGAATGGGTTTAGCAGTTTTTTTAAGGGAGCTGATACATGAGCCCTTTTTCTTACACATCACAGAAGTATTTAAACCAATGCCAGAAAATTGACACCCACTGCATTCAGCCTCTCAGTGGGGATACAAACGAACAAATTTTCAAAATGCATCATGGCTCTGAATACAGGCTGCATAGTCCTAAGGACTTCCACATCTCTGCAGTGTGTGCTGCACTTCCAAACAGCTCAACTATTAAACTGAGAGCAGATACAGCTGTTCTTCTCTCTGAGTAGCTGAAAATGTTATCCTACTTGTGGATTTTAAACTGATGTCACAACTGTGTCTTCCAGCTTATTTACCTGAGTAAACTTTAAATGCAACCAAGGCGGCACAGGCATCACTACAGGTGCGAAAAGCTGCTCAAAAAGCTGAGTAAATCCCAGACACCTAACCTACCACAAACATTCCTACATAAAATCCTTCTCACTGGGAAAGATTCTCTCTTCACACTTGCTTGTTCTATTGTCTTCCAAATTTTTTTCTCTCTTCACACTTTCTTGTTCTATTGTCTTCCTAATTTTTGATCTACAGCATTCAATGCTGTAGTATTTAGTCCTTTGCTTAAAAAACTGCTGAATCAGATCACCGCTCAGAAAGACAGCACATACACTTTGAAACACAGGAAAGAAAAATGAGATTTTACCTTTGCAAATGTAAAAACAGTTTGAAGGATTTTAAAATACTGAGAAAAATAAGCTGATTGAGAAATTCTACAGCAACACAGATCAATATTGGTCTGTCTTTATTCTGTTTTTCACTTACGCCAGTGCTGTTACTCATTTATTTGCACAGAATTTCCATCAGAAAAGAGTGACTAGTCACCAGCTCAATGCAGGGTCTATGGGCTCTTGCACAAAAGACACCAAGGGGCTCTGGCATTGGAGCCTTCTTTAGGTTTGTGCTCTACATTTATGGAACCCCAACCCCAGCCACAGCATAGATCAAAATAGCATTGCTAGAAAAGGGAAGATCATCAAATATTATGTACCAGAAATTAGAAATTTTATCTAAAATTAGTTTGCACTTTATTCTAACAGTTATCTCATACATGGACCTTGCTCTAGGCAGTCCACTCTCCCATAAAATACAGGATGGGCTCTGTCACACCGAGTTATGCCTAGAATCCTAAATTGTAACTTTCAAGGCAAATGCCTTTAATGTGTGAGGTAAAGAAGCATGTAAGAGTTATGAGACAGCAGCCACTAATTGCCTTGACCCCAATCACTAAAACTCAAGATTGGATTATAAAACTAGCCAATACCCAGAAACAGGACAGACGCCTGCGATGATGTGTATTTCAGCTGGTTGGGCACTGTGCAACCACTTCTAGCACAATACACTATCTAAACAGAGACTAGAAATTCTTCATTAGATTTATTATCTTTTAAATATGTAGGCTATCACTATTTGATGCAATCGTATAAGAGATAACTTCATATGCAATGATTAACCCAGCAAGGTGCACACAAGTATTTCAAAGATTCAAAGAATAAGCAAAACCCCTCATGTGACTGACAATCTCTGGTCCTAGCAGAGGTTAGGTGTTAGTCACCTTTTACTTTGAGGGTGATGAGGCACTGGAACAGGTTGCCTAGAGAAGTTGTCGATGTCTCAACCCTGGCTGTGTTCAAAGCCAGACTGGATGGGGCTTTGAGTAACCTGGTCTGGCAGGAGATGGCCCTGCCAATGGGAGGGGAAGTTGGGACTAGGTGACCTTTAAGGTCCCTTCCAACCCCTTAATGTTCTATAATTCTATTAATTCTTCTCCATTTTATAAAATAGGGGAGGACACAGAATGCAATGGTAGCACAAAGAGCAAAACGATTTCAGCTGCAACACACAAGGAACAGTTTAATGAGGCACAGGCATTTTTCCTATTGACTGAATAGTTCTCAGCTGACTAGCACAGCATTGACAGCCTCCTCAGAATACAGGGTGTTCTCCACCTCTGGCTTTAGCCAGTGTAGAAGGACAAATACAAGGTCAAAGACAAAATGTGCTTTATTGCCATTTTGGCAGAAGGTGATGCTTGTACATAATAAGTTCTGAACTTAGTTATGTGTAGCTGTTCCTCACTTTTTTCTCATTACTCTTCCTCCTCACCCCTATTCCCATGTTTATGGAGTTTGTGCTCACTACCTCTTTGAAATAAAGGGAATTATCAGAATTTAAGGCCAGAAGCAACCCTAAAATCACATAGGCTGACCTTCTATGCATCTTAGATGCTTATAACTCTCCAGACACCAGAGCTCTGGGTAAAGGTGTTTAGATGTAGCCTGTTTTCAAGAAAGTGTTGAGGATTAAAAATTTACCATTTGTTGCGGAATTCTGTTCCCCAGTTAATCAATGCTGCTGTTACAGATAATATCACTCCTTTTGTTTAAAATTAACATTGGTTTAAGCTTCAAGCCACTGTTTCTTGTTACATCATTCCCAGGTACTTTACAGAGCTGTTGCCAGGCTGGCATTTTCTCCTTGTGGAGATTCTTAACACTTGTAACATGCCACTTCTCATTTTTGTTTATTTTAATACTTGTATGGACTGTACTTCGTAAGCTTTTCAGTGTCAGGCATGTTTCTCAATCATTGATTGATTGTTAGGGTTCCAGTCAACAAGTTTTTTAACTTTTCAGATGCTTTAACAATTTATGTATTAATTAACATTTTACATTCTTTCTCATGTATAATACTTTCAATATGCATGCCAAGAGTTTCACACTGACTGTCCTGTTGTGTAGGTTTCTTTGTCCTCTACTACCCCAACATGGTTTTCAGTAGTGTGCTCCCCCTCACACCCTGTCCATTGTTATAAATAGCTTTCTTCTTTGATAATCTTGGTTTATTCAGCTGTATTATTAAAAACAGAAAAACAACCCACAGAAGATTTCCATCTCGAAGTATGGATCCAGATTGCCAAAAAAACCCCAGTGTTTTGCAAAACTCCTCTGTTTTAGTCTTTATTCTGTTTATTATTGCAGTGCTGATGATAGAGTGAACAGCAGTGATCTGCTCCTTGTTTATTTTCATTAATCTTTAAGTTATCCAGTTTTACACGAAGCTCACAGTGAAACCTGAAAGAGAACCCAGAAGCAAAAGGACCTGGTCTCATTTTCCATTCCCCCATCTTCCTAACAGAATGTCTAAACAGTAACAGGAGCAATGCCCTGGTCCTAAAAGGTTTATCCACAGATACCCTGTGCTGCCTTCTTACCTTACAAGCGAGCATGGCCCTAGAATTTTCTGTTTTTTCATGTCACCTGTTCACCATGCTGCACTGTCTGAAACCAGCATAGAAAGGGTTCTGTGTCCCTCTGGAATAAAACAATTCATTCTAAAAACCAGCAGTTAGTGTTTGCTCTCCATTTGTAGCCCTTTAGTCTGTGTGCATATGTGACCAATTATTACTGGATTAATTCCTTCCACTTTAGGTAGGTCTCTATAAACTAAGTTGTATTTTAAGTTTTTTTTCTTCCCCCTTTATAGAGATTTTGAAACAGTTTCTGGAAAAAATTAAACACACACAAACCCAGTGGCATTTACTGAGCATGAGTAATTTCAGTTATTTAATGACACCCAAGGCAAATGGCAACCAATGGAACTGATGTGTCTCAATTTTTTGTTTTTTTGATGCCCTTTCAGGTAGCCAATACAAAAATATTTCCATAGGCCTGTGGCAAAACTTATTTAGAAAAAGAAAGGGAGAAAGAAGGACAGAAGACAGGAAAGTGATCATTAGAATGGGCACTGCTTTGGTGGTATGTTTGTTATATCATTGTGACAAGGTAGAACACATATCCCTTCTACACAGCATCACAGTATCTTCAGATGGGGAAACTCATACAGAAAAGCACATACATGAAAAACAGTGTGAAAATAATGTTCTCTTTTCAAATGTCATTCTGACAGTAATCTTGTGTTACAAACAAAATGATGACACAAACATCCACAGCCTCCAGTTTGTGTTGAGCCTTGCACACAGAAAATAACTGAATTTCTGGAGTGCTGTAGGCACACCTGCTGTGCTCCTTGTGGTCACCGGGCCAGTCACAGGGTTCAAGAGCAATTTCACTGCATCATGTGGCTCTTACCTCAGAGAACTTACTGGATACTTAAACATACCAGCAGTGCCACACTATCAGATATTTCTGCTGCAGGGGAATGTTCTGTGCTCCACTGAGATCACTGGTGACGCCACGACTTCTTGATAACCTAATTCCACAACACTCGGGGTTTTAGCAGTGAATCCTTGGAGGCATCCCAGCTGCTACTCAAATGGAATTTCTGTGAATACTTCTAAGAATTCACAGAATAGGTTGCTCACAGATGTCAAGCTAGTTGAAACTCTCCTGGAAGTTAAAGGCTTGCATATGGGTAGTCACAACAAAAGAAAAACAAAAGAAGGAAGACAGAAGTCTGTATTAGAGAAAATGTTATATTTTTACTTCCTTTCAGAAAACGGAACTTTATAAAACTTGTAGAGTTCACAATATGAACAACAATAATACATAGGTAGAATAGATCTGCTTTTAAATAGTTTAAATATGTACCTGAAGTTTCCTATAAGTGAAATAAAGACCTCCTTCAAAAATTGTTCTGTTGTTCTAGATGAATAAAGAAACTTCCTTATAGTTTTTGCATTTACAATTATATTTACCATTTGCATAACAAAAAAAGACTAGAAGTGGCTCTCTAACACTGCCACAGTTTGCAGTAGTAGGTGTTCTCTGGAAAGTGATCCTGCAAAAATCCATACGGTTTCTATTCAGGAACAATTTCAACATATACTGACTGATGTCGGTGTATCTTACCCAAGATGTAGATGCTAGCAACCCTTTCAAGCCTCATTTCAGCGCATCTGTTTCTGATCAAAACACATAATCTCTTTATGTATTAATGTCTCCTGTTAGCCTTTCTGTTCATCACTCTGAATACGATGTGGGGACTCAGCTGGCATGAAATTAAGCAAACCTGTCTCCTCTTTCTGCTTTCCTTGCCTTGCTTCTCCATACCTACATGTAATGAAAGAAGTACATCAATTAGAATTACTGTCTTAGTAAACTCTTATGTAGCAGCTATTCTACCCCAGGAAAGCATGGATCTTTTTCATAGATATAAATAAATATTGTGTTTTAGAGGTGTACACAGTTTTGTGGGAAAAGGTAGCATTACATCACCAGGAGTCTTTCAGGAATAAGTGCCAAACAGAGCATCCTATAGTGGCTATTTTAGACAAATTTGCTTCATGGACAACCTGTTACTTCATCCTTTCCTCTCCTAAGGAACAAGTAACAAGGCAGATCATATCTGCTTGCTTTTTAACAGAATCAGAATTGCCAGCAGGTTATAATCAGTGTATTATTGAAAATAATAAATCTGGGGCAATACTTTAGGGACAATCAAGTAAACACAGCCTTTGTTTCAAAATGAAAACTAACAGTAAATAAATTATTTTCCAAGGTGTTAACTGTGAGTGCTCTTTTACCTTCTTCAGAACTATGTAGCACAGATATCAGTAAAGATGGTACACTGGGTTAGAAAAGCCTACACTCAGTCTAAGTTTAAAATCACTAAAATGATTGTACATAATTTTAGATCTCTTTGATTAAATAAGTTTTAAGGAACAATTCCAAATATCCCTCTACTATGTTCATGAAAATTTAAATCTTGCAGAATTCCAAATAATATTCATGCTCTTTCCTTACTAGATCAGAGTTCTCTTCCAAAAAAGAGATAGTACTAAACTTAACAGTTCATTTTACAGGTCTGTTCAGCTGCTGAAATCATCTATCACAGGCCTTAGGAGTCTAAGGAATTCATTCCTGACTGGAAGTTGAAAGCAAGCCTACATTATTCCAATTTACAAGAATGAAGATCCAGGAAATTACAGAGCTGTTACTCTAACCTCAGCACTTGGAAAATTATGGAGAAGATCATATTGGATGCTATTGAAAGGCATTTAGAGAGCAATGAAACAATGAAATCATCAGGCACAGTTAAAGGGAAAGTCCTGTCTAACTAATATGATGTGTTTCTGCTGTAACATCAGCTGCCTAGTGGGTGAAGGAAAGACAGTCAATGAAGGTTTTCTGGATTTTAGTAAGGCTTTCAATGCTATTTCTCACAGCATCCTTCTGGACAGGCTTCCTAGAGAGGGAGTGAATGCCACAAGCCTGTCAGTTTGAGAAGCATTTGAACAATGCCCTCAATAACCGGCTTATCTTTTGGTTAAATTTGGACTTGATGATTGCCAAAGGGACTGTCCAACAAGAATTATTCTATTCTAATTTTAAAAGAAAATTAAACTCTATTTCAAACTTGAAAGAAACCTGTAAACTGTTTGTGTAGCCTCATGGGACAAAAGAAGAGGAGGTGAATTCTGGCCAAAAGGTCATCTGTTCTTGGAGCCACTTGAACGGGCTAACTGAGGTCAATGAGTTTGGACAGTGTCACTGAGAGTAGGATTTACCTCATAAAAATGCAACGGCTGTGGGCTGTTTGTGTTACATAATAACTCTTTAGATAAACCTGTTAGGAAAAGTCACTCTTAAAAATACAGTCATTTATGGTAATGACTACTTTCCTAATACCCTATTAGCAGTGTTGCATTCCTCGGCATGCTATCTATGTAATCATCTAGAAGAATGTCCCAGACAGTTCTACATGAAATTCCAGTTCCTGCTGGACAGTGGGGTGCTTTTTAGATATCTGAATAAATAACTTTGGTGAAACATGAACTGATAGCACTTGGCCTTTCCTACATCAGGAATGCAGGTATTGTTGAAAAAAAAATATAATACATGTTCTGATGATATATGCGTAATCTATTGGTACTTAATAATTTGAAAATAAATAATCAAAATATATATGATAACTTAAATGAATAAAATCCTGGGGCAAATCAATCTAGTCCTATTCTTAATGCATACGAGATTTACAATATATTACTCCTTAAGATATAGTCAATGTTTTCAATTAACATAGAGCTGCTGGGGGACATAAGATAACCAGAAGGGAAGCTCTACCCTACAGGTTATAAGGTTGAAAATAAGGAGAGGTAGTACAAGTTATCCAAGGCTATTCACTACAATTAAGTTTCAAGGTTACATGATGCTTTCCTTTCTTATTTTGTGAAACTAGGTTAACATGGTCTTGGCCATGCTGTGACACAATGGCAACTCACTCAGTGCCCTGTCAGAGAATGCCCAGTCACATGTACATTGCTGAAAGATGACAGAGGCTTCTTAAATGCCAACATCAGGATCAGATCCACTCGTGGGTACAACTTACATATACACTCAAGTATATAAGGCAGTGAAGTGTGCTTGTTGGGGAATGGTGTCCTGTGCACCAGCACATAACAGCACTGATGATGGGAGAATCTGCAGGACATTTAACTGTCCCTTTCCTGGCAGAGCTTCACCTGGAGAATGCTGTTCAACAGGTCTCTTGCATCTCCCACTGCATACAAGAGATTCATGCTGCTGGACATTGGGACATTGCTATGAACATAATCTAACTTACAAAAAAAAAAAAAAAAAAAAAAAAAAAAAAAAAAAAAAAAAAAACCAACCAAAAAAAAACAGGTCTAAATTTTCTGCATTTTAATTTTTTCATTGTAGAAAACTTACAGCTCTAGAAGCAAATTGCATTTCTTATGTAAAGCAAATTTTGGTTATGTTGACAATTTCTCTGATTTCTTCCACTATGTGAAGGATGGGATCATCCTCTTCTTCCTCATTTATTGTTTTAGAAAATCTTCCCTCTATGTACACACACTTCCAGTTTCTAATCTTCCTAGACCAAACAATTGAAACACCGTCTCATATCACATTTTCTTTATACTTTTAATAAGTTTTTTTATCCATTCTTACATTCACCTCATTTATAAGATATGATAACCAAGGCTGAATGAACTCCTTCACAGACTGGGAGAGGAGAAAATTTTCTGGAGGATCCTGGCTCTGTAACAGTTCACTTCTCTCATTCAGCTTGTGGCTGCTTCCAGCCCAAAGCATTACAATATTCCCATTGTTATTTTCTTCCTACTCTTAAATAGACCAAAATTTAAAAAATTAAGTTGCTAACAATGGAAGTATTCTAACATCCCACCCATTTCCTCTTTTCAGATACATTCCATTAATTTCATTATTTGCTTTGAACAGTTCATTAATTCAGTGGCATTAATTGGTAATAGAGTAGGAGGGCTTAGAGGAAAGGTTTCCAGTTGCTAACCTTCTAGTTACTAATTACTGGCCCTCTGGACTTCAGTTCTCAAGCCAAGTTTTACTGCCTCCATGTTCATGAGCTCCTTGGGTGCAAGCCTTAGTCATGATTAAGCCAGATACAATTACAGTATGCACACCCTAGGACTTAATAGAATAAATAGCTGATCGAGCCAGTCCTGTGATTCATCTGTTTGGCCACCCACAGGAAATAATCACCCACATTGCAGTACTCAGTTTTCCCAAATACCTTGCAAGAACAGGGCCCACAGCAGGTATTATGTTAAGATTGTGAATTTTTTTATCCTGACAGTAGTTGTAGTTTTTTTTCCCTCTGGTTGTATTCTGAGCACCCAGCAGCTCACCTTGACCATCCCCTCTCTCTCCTAAATGTTGTTTCAGAAACACAGATGCTGTGGCCTCTGTGCTATGGATCCTGAAAATTAATGGCGATGATAATTGTTATGTGTAGCTCCCTGCAATTAAGGATGAGAGACTTCTCAGATAGCTGAAGCTCAAAGGAACAAGTTTGGTGCCCACTCACCAAAGCAGACTGCAGTGGTAGTCCCTTTGCCAGCCTAATTCAAACTGTTTGGCTATCCCTCACCTCACAGGATGCCACTGCCAGGAAAGAAGGATGCCAAAGGCCTGGCAGCAGATCCAGATGGATCAGGAGTGGGTATGTTCTGTTTTGGGATGCAACAGCACACCACTGGGGTGGGGTGGGCAGACCAGGAGGACTCAGCCTCACCCTTGTCTGTGCCCCAGGTATGCAGTCATCTGTACCTCCTTGTGCTGAGGTTAATTCATGTCCACCTCACAACAGCACATCAAGAGCCCATCCAGCTGAAAATAGATCTTTTTCTCAGGTTTATTTTCTGCAACAAGCTCACGTCTCTTCATCAGCTTGCAGCACAGCAACATTAGCATTAGTGCTGACACAAGGAAGGTGATGGAGTGAATGTAGGTGGGTTGGGACACAGGGAGAAGACTTCTGCTCTCAGTGGCATGCAAAGCACATAACCTCATCTATCTGTGGCCACACAAATTCAGCCTCACTGAAAGGCCAATACAGCTTTTCATTGTCTGACTTTCTTCCCCTAGGACCTTACACGGGCATGATGGAACATTCCTGTAATCTTTGTTTTACTCTTCTCCACAGTCACACAATTTTAAAATGCTTTAAAAATTTGTCCCTCTCCATAAATATTTCAGCAGAGAAGAGACAGAGATGTTATGTGATAATCATGGGTGTGACACACCAAATTTCTGGTTGCAATTGGGCCAAAGTTCAGAGTATGGCTCCCTCAAGGCCACAAACTATTAATAATGACAGGAGATTCCTATGATCTCTGTTGTGCTTTCCCTCACAATTTGGAACTGCTGAATTCTCAGTTGTCAAACTACCAATGCCATTGAGCTGTAGTGTCCTTCAGTTTGCTTTTAGCATCTTTGGAATGCCCATTTCTTAACACACAATGATATATGAAAGGAAAAACTGTTTCCAAGCTGTCTGAACACAGCACATTTAGGGCAGAAAACAGGTAAACATCAGGTGGGGATGGCATACTAAAAAAACCCCAAAACACCACAAAAAATTGAAGTAAAATGCAGAAAGGTACAGCAAGCCTTATACATACATTTTTTTGCTGCAGTAGGTTGATTTCATCTAGACATCTGGCCTGAGTCCTGTCACCCTGTAAAAAGTGTCTAAAAAGAGCTCCAGAGCAACCCATGATACTTAGGCAGGGCCATCTCCCTGGTTCCGTGCATTCCTCAGCTGAACTCAAACCATCACGTCCATCTCTTTTTCCTTCTCATGTGTAAATGGCACTTCCCCTCTACCACCTGGGATAAGGTTACCCCACCTGAGATAAGACTACCCAAGTAGGAATCATGCTTCTGCAGGAAATGTTGCTACAGAAGAGTGGCAGGGAATTGCAACACTTGGCTAAGGATGCAACTTGGCTGAGTTTCACGAACAGACAGCCTGATGGAGAGTTGCTGAGTGAAAGACACCAAGCACACACCTTTTTCTCAAACTACTTCCTCTTTTAAAAAGAGGCAGCTTTCTTCAGAGGTTGTAAGAAATCTGCTGTGCTTTGCCTAGTCTTATTTATACTCCACACAGGACTTTCAGAACATATTTGCAACAGTAGATTTCAAAGATAAGCAGCAGATTTATAAGAAGACTACCAGATATTGTCAGGGGCTCCAATTCACCTCCACTTCTTTTCACTTTCTTTCTCTTTCAGGTATATTTTGTCCCTCTCTGCAGAAGCAGGACCAGTATTAGTGACAGGAGAATGTGAAGGTTTGCTTGAAGCTCTTCTGCTTTAAGTTTCCAGGCAAACTTCTCTCTCGTGTCTTTTTCTGACAATAGCAATCCCATCTGCACATGCTTGAAACCCAGTCCTGAGTAAGAGCTGCCCATGGCCTTCAGCTATCTTAAGATGTTCTTTTCCTCTTTTCCCAGCTTGAGCCATCAAAACAAAAGTATATCAGCAGAGGGATTGAAAAGGAGTCATCTTCATAAGATCTCTTTAGTGCTGATTCCTGTTATGCCTATTTAATAATCCCTGCAGGTACTTGCTACCCTGAATGAAAATTTGATTGTGCTATATTGGCAATAAAAAAACATGTGAGGGCCCAGGAATCAGGCTGTTGTTTCATGCTGCTCAACTGAAGGAGCACGCAAAGCACACCAATCCAAAACTGATGTGTGAAGTTCACTTAGGTTACAGGTCTCTTGCTAAAAAGACCTAAAAAAGGCACATCATCATCTAGCCATCACCATAAACCAAGGACAACAGCTTCATTCTCTAATCATGAGCAGAAATCACAGAAAACTTGTTTAGATTTGTAAAGCATGAGTTGGAATGATTGTCATCTGCTGAAGGTTTGGCCGGCTGGCTTGAGCAAGGTCTCTGGGTACAGTCTGTCTGCTGAAGTGCACGAGAATAAACCCTGTGAACTCAGAGAGTCTCACTACCCCTGTGGACATAAGACTGATTCTTTGCTCTCAAAGGGATTGTCTGGTGGGAGAGAAGCTGTATATGAACAAGTGTGAGAACCTTAGTGACTGGGAACATAAAACTCTCTTGCCTCCTGGCATATGGGGCAGTCCAGATGAGAGGTCGAAAGAGATGAATGAAAGGGCAAGGGGAACCTCTGTAACTCAGAACTGTACAGCTGCCTGTCATGACCCTCACATGAGGGCCTTGATAAGTTCAGATTCAGGGTAGGTAGGAATGTGTGTTCACACAAGAAAACTAAATTCATGTTTCGCTGTTCTGTTCATGGTTGTGACAGGCCTTTCCTTTAGGGAAGCAACGATGCTTGTGTTCTCAAGAACACTTAAGAAAAATATCAGACAAACACAATTCAATTTAGTCCTCTTAGCTGAAGAATAGTCCCTTGAAAAATGATTAAATATCAAGGGTCTGACTTTTGACCATGAAAAAGCCTAGAAGTGGTAAAATC
This sequence comes from Vidua macroura, assembly GCF_024509145.1. Lineage (NCBI taxonomy): Eukaryota > Metazoa > Chordata > Aves > Passeriformes > Viduidae > Vidua > Vidua macroura. The sequence goes on along the minus strand of NC_071572.1, from coordinate 74,253,705 downwards.
TTGCCCTGCCTGCTCAGAACAAACCCTCTCACTTCCTAACAATCCTTTAGGTGCTTTGAAGAGTTGGCCCATTATCTTTACTCAGAAATGTCCATTTCCTGAAGTTCAATCAAAACCTCCTGGGTTCCACATTGTGCTACTGCCCCTTGTCCTGTTGCTGGTCACCATTGGAAAGACCCTGGCTCTGTCTTCTTTGCATCCTTTCCTTGGATATTTGTGCAGATTGATGGATCCCTTCCAGAGCCTTGTCTTCTCTGACCTGAAAAGTCCCAGCTATCTCAGTCTCTCTTTGTACAAGGGATGCTCCTGTCCCTTAATCATTTTCATGTCCCTTTGCAGGACTCTCTCCAGTATGTCCATTTGTACTGGGGAATCCAAAACTGGACACAGAATTCCAAGTGTGGCCTTGACAGAGCTAAGTAGAGGGGAAAGATCATCTCCCTTGACCTGCTGGTAATGCTTTGTCTAATGCAACCTTTTTGTGGCAAGGGCACATTGCTGTCTCAAGGTCATCCTGGTGTCCAACAGAACCTCAAGGTCCTTTTCTGCAGAGTTGTTTCCCAGCTGGTGGCTCCCAGGACATACTGGTGCATGGGATTGCTCCTCCCCAGGTGCAGGACGTGGCACTTCCCATTGTTAGACTTCATGAAGATCCTGTCAGCCTATTTCTTTCCAGCCCGCTGAGATCCTGCATGCCCTGAAGTTGATCTGAGCCCATCCAGACCAGACTGTATATATCCAGTAGGATGGATTGAGGAAAAAATGTTTCTTTTTCTTGCTACACTATTGTATTTATCTCAGGTGTATACTAAAGTGACATTAATGTGACAGCAGCTGTGCTGCCAAGTACAGCTATCTCCTTGGGCAGCTCAGCTCTGTATCTCAATTCCATCTTACACAAAATGGGAGCAATAACACTAAATTTTATTTGTCTTAGTGTGACCAATTAGCTCCCAATCTTCAATGATAATCACAAATACTACTATGGTAAATTACCTTTATGTTCTTAGTATTTTCAACTCTCCATAGGCAAGAGAGGTAGGAAATGCTAGAGAGTTATTGTGCATAGCAAAGAGGGAGAATTATTTACATATGGAATTTGCTGTGATGAACTGTTGCAGGGGGTAGGAAGGTTACACTTTGCCCTGGCTTTAGCAATGCATGTTTAAGCCTAAGTGGGCTATGGTCCTATCTCTTAAAACACTAACAAGAACTTTCTCTCAATTAGGATTTGATAATGATTTAGCTAACTTTATATGAAGATTCATTCCTGCATTTCCATTTGCTCCCTTCCCTTCATAATGCAGCCAAGAGCAAAAAAAATTGGCATTTCATAGAATCATAAAGTCATAGAGTGGTTTGGGTTGGAAAAGACCTTATAGATCATCCAGTTCCAAGCCCCCTGCCATGGGCAGGGACACCTTCCACTAGACCAGGTGCTCAAAACTCCATTCAACCTGGCCTTGAATACTTTCAGGGATGGGGAATCCACAATCTCTCTGGGAAACCTGTTCCTGTGACACAACACCTCACAGTAGGGAATTTCTTCCTAATGTTTAATCTAAGTCTCTCTTTTATGATTTAAAACCATTCCCCCTGTCCTGTCATTATCTGCCTGTGTAGAAGGTGACTCATGCTTTTTTTTATAGGCTTTAAGTACTAAAAGTCTGTAATGAGGTCTCCCTGGAGCTTTTTTTTCTCCAGGTTGAACATCCCCAGCTCTTTCAACCCATTTTCATAGAAGAGGTGCTCTGTCCCTCTGATCATCTTTGTGGCTCTCCTCCCAGACCCTTTTAACAAGATTTGAGGATATTGATTTTATTATTTTCTTGTTCAGACATTTTCAAGTGCAATTCAGCTTTGGGAAGCAAACCCTAAATATGGAGCGTACACAGAACTTCTTACTTATAATCTACTCTTTGGTAGAACAATCTCTGACTCAACCTTTTCATTTGAAAATTAAAAATGTCTAGCTCCACATTAATTGTTTTTTTACAAATTTAACTTGAGGTCTAAGAGACAAGAAATCTTGCTTCATGTTCTTCATCCTATAAAATAAAGCCTTGTAAAGTATGACAGATATTTAAACATATAATTAAACATACTCAATTGTGGTGATTTTCAAAATTATATGATAATGGATCTCCTCCCTGACATGTTTGCTTTTTTTTACATGCTTGCTTACATTTTTAAAGCATGGAGATAACAAATACCTCAAGTAAACAAACTCTTCTTGACAAAAAAGTATTCCAGGAATAACAATGTAGTGGGGAAGATGATATTCACAAATCCTTCTCTGGAGAATTCAGGCACTATCTCTCAACACCATATTCAACAGTTCAATTACATCACTGAAGCTCAATGGAGCCAGGTTCTCAAAAGGTGTGAAGTCCTGGACACATTGATAACCCTGGTTACCCTTGCAACTCCTGCTATTTCCTGAAGTAGAAGATGGGGAGAACAACCTAAAGCAGCCTTCTCATAATCGGCTGAAGATAAGGAAAGAAAGTTGGGATAATGGAAAATACAGGAGAGATGGAGGGATTTTGATGGAAGAAAGAAAGCAAAAGACCTCCAGAAAGGGGAAAATACTTAGTGATTAAACAGAACTGAAGACACAGACCAGAAAAAAAAAAAAAATCATAAATAGAACTCCAAAATTCTGAAGAAAGAAAAGGGAAGGGAAGTTCTGGGAAGGGAAGTTCCGGGAAGGGAAGTTCAGGGAAGTTCTGGGAAGGGAAGGGAAGTTCCGGGAAGGGAAGGGAAAGGGAAGGGAAAGGAAGAAAAGAGAAGGGAAGAAAAGAGGAGAGGAAAGGAAGAAAAGAGAAGGGAAGAAAAGAGAAGGGAAGAAAAGAGGAGAGGAGAGGAGAGGAGAGGAGAGGAGAGGAGAGGAGAGGAGAGGAGAGGAGAGGAGAGGAGAGGAGAGGAGAGGAGAGGAGAGGAGAGGAGAGGAGAGGAGAGGAGAGGAGAGGAGAGGAGAGGAGAGGAGAGGAGAGGAGAGGAGAGGAGAGGAGAGGAGAGGAGAGGAGAGGAGAGGAGAGGAGAGGAGAGGAGAGGAGAGGAGAGGAGAGGAGAGGAGAGGAGAGGAGACCCAGTAAATCCAGAATATTAAGAGGAAATAATCCTGAAAATCAGTGTAACTACAGTCTTTCATTTAGTCTTTAGGGAGCTGGTTTTATAGCATTAGAAATTTTGATCTCATTTGGAGGGGGGTTACTTACACTAAATAATACCCTCATACTTGTGGAATAATATTCTGAGTTAGAACTGAGCTCCTACAGGTCCAGCAGTTTCCAGTATGTGTTCTTGACATGGTAAAAATCCCTTCTGGATTTCTGGTTGAAAAGCAGCCCTAAGGCTGAGATCTGGAATCATTCAGTTCACACTGCAAATGAGGCTACTGCGGTCAAAGCAGATGGCAGATCTCCAAAGTGATACTGAGGCAAGCAATAGGGTTGAATTCCTTTTGTTTTCTGTAACTACAATTTATCTGAAGTGCAAATATGAAATAAATGGACACTTTCACTGGAATTTCAAAGATGTCACCTGTTCAGATGTGTTGTTCTCCCATTTAAAAAGGGGAAATTCAACAAACCTCCCTTAAAGGGAAATTGAACAGAAACAGAAATGTTAAGTTTTATGTAATATCTCAATGCTGTTGTAGTTCTGATTCAAATGCAGCTGTCTAAATATTTACCATAATATAGAAAAGGCTCCCAAGTGGGTGAATTTGCTGTTAAAAAGTACATTACTTGCAGAGAAATCAAAGTCAAAATGTGTACCTCTAACTATTTCTGCCTTCAGAGGTCATACAAATCACTAACCTGCAGTCATTATTAATTTAGACAAGTGACACATGGATGTTTAAAAAGTAAGAAATATCTTATCACAGGGATATCCTGCTAAGCAAGTGCTAAGAAAATAAATTTCCTTGAAGCATAACGCTGCAGGGGCAGGCATCCAATATAAGTGGCAGAGATCTGTATGTCACTAGTCAGAGAGCCAACAAGTTCACTCTGTAACTCTCACTCAAAGCAGGCTGAATTTCTACCTGGAGCAGTTTCCCACTTTGGACCTTGAGAAAACCTGACATGGAGCAGTTCCCTAATACTTACATGATGAAAGTTAAGGGAAATCCACTGGCTGATGTCAGAAATTAACTGAGCAGTTTTAATTGGAATCAAGCAGATGGCCTCATGTACAGAAATATGCCTGGTTTCTGTTGCCATTATTTGCATGTTTTTCATGATCCTGCATTTGTTAATGAGATTTCTTTATTTTTTATTTTTTGTGTGATTAATTTAAAGTTTGTTAAGTTTGTGAGCAGGACTACATGGTAGTACAGTCTAGCTATAGCAAGGAATCAACCTCCATGACCCTTCCTGGCACACAGTACATATCATGTAGTACCACTGACTCTTTCACCTCTCTGCACTAACAAAAGAAAAGGCTAACACACCTCCCAGCTTGCAAACAAGCTCTAATTAAAACAATTTTAATGAACACTGACATCACCTGTATATAAGGAATGAAGGAAAAGCATTTTAATGTGTTCTTCAGTTGCATCAACAAAGAGCCTTTAGACAAGGCAAATACAAAGGGTCTGTTGGAGGAAGCAGCCCCACTTGAGCACACTGTTAGGACATCACTGCTCTAAACAGAAGATTTTATTCACTTAGCTATGCATCATTAGCATCGTTTGCCTCATGCGTCTGGAAGCTGCTAGCCATCAGTGGCATCTGTGATAGTAAAATTACTATTATTAAAACTTAAGATCTGGCTATAGAAAACAATAGAAGACATATTGCCCAAAGATTCCATGCAGACAGAGTAATTGTCTGAATGAGGAACAGCACCATAGTGATTGCTTGTATGTCCAATGGAAAAAACAATCTTGAGAAAGAGGCAGTTGTAAATTATTTGGATATTTATGGGCTAAAAAGAGCATAGTCAACATGGAAAAATGGCACTAAACAACTTAACCCTAGCTGCTGCTACTGGAAAGTGCCAAATTTCTTCATTCAGTCAGATGTTGTGGTACAGGAAATGCTCATTTCTAATGAGTGTGCCAGTCAGTCTTATTCTAGATCAACTAACTGTCCACAAAGAGCCAAATTTTAAAAATCTCAGTAAAACTGGACCACATGACATTGCTATAGAAGTGATTGCTACAGAAGTGATGGGAACAGAGTTCTGTGGCTGGAACAAAGGGAAGTGCTATTTTCTCTGTTGAGGTCCAGTAGTATTTTCTTGTGCAATTTTGGACAGTATTTAGTTTGAACATTTAAGGGTCTTCAAATCTTATGTGCCTGATTTGAAAGTAAGCTTCCATTGAACTATGGGAATTTTAAATGAATCTTCATTTCAACTCCTTAAATTTGACTATTGCTAGGATGAATAATTATGTCCCACTCCATAGGATATATCAAGTGTTTTGTCATCTTTGCATGGTTAAGAATATAGAAATGTAAAATGTTAATGGCAATTCAACAGTCAAGATAAATTGACAGGAAACTAGATGAAAGCCTGTTACATATTGCACACTCCTGAAACCAAACATGAGGAAGGTTTTCAGGTGAACTGGCTGCATGATTTCGTCTTACAGACCAAGATGCAATCACAAATTGGGAGCATATGCCCAGCATTGTACATCTGCATATACTTCCACTTATTAAGGAAAGCTTTTACCGGAACAGCCAGGGAATAGGAGCTCTGTAGTACAGGATTTTTGATAAGCTTCATCTGTTGCCTAAAAGTACCAATTCTGACATTGTTCTTCTACAGACAGATGCTGAAGAAGAGTTGTGTGTTAAGAGAAAAAAGCCCAATGTTTTCAAGATGTTTTACATTTACAAAGCAATTTCTATCAAAGGTATGCAAGACAGAAATATGGAGAAATGTAAACCCATTTTCTTCTCTATTCCATTCTTCTATTACACTCTAAATAGCTGAGCAGAGTCAGCAGTCACCTATAAATATATGCATATACATAAACACAAATTCTATTCTCTCTTTCTTCCCACACTTAACTTCAAAGTTAACTTTGCAGTTCTGAGTCCTAATTTATTGAATTTACTAAATGCATTTAATTTGTCATTTTTTTTTCCAGTTCAACTTATTAATTATTATTCTGCATCATTCATATTTTCCTCACAGTAGAAGCTTGATTCATACGTTATTTCTCTTTGAAGCAGAGAGATCTGAATATTAACATGGCCCAACATGAACAGGTACTGGAAATGTCAACTATAATTTGACAGTATATGAAGTAAATTAGGCAGCTATTATGAGAAAAAGCTTTTAATCTGACACCACTCAGCTAAAAGCATCATCAAGATATAAAGGTATCCCTAAAAGACTGACACCAGACTGAATACCTTTCATAAGTGCTGAAAGGAAAATATTATTACAGAAGCTGAAAGCGAGTTCGTACACACGAGTGTGCACACATGAATATTCACAAAGTGACAGGCACACAGATATGAATGAACCCAAAGCTCAGAGTCCTTTATATGCTTATCTAGAGGACAACATTTATTTTTTTGATCTTCTGTAAGGAAATTGCTGTCCCTAGTCAGCACCGTGGGAATAGCCAGGACTCATTGCCTACCCTCAATGATGAACAGCTTTTCTAGGTTGCATTTTTTCTGTTTCATTCCATGTCCTCGTGGCCACTGAGAAATCAGAACTATTTTTTCCTTCTACCTTCATCAGCTTGTGCAGGACTTTTTCATCTCTGCTTTCTTTGGAGTCACTGAGTTCATAGGGAGAAACATAAATAGTGTATCTGCCTTTAACCCCTATGATCCTCTGCTATCTTCTTCTTTTATCTTTAAGAATTTTTAAGGTTAAGGCAAAGCAATACTTCACACTATGTCTGGCAGACCAGTTATTGAAGACTGTTGTTTTCTTCTATTTATGCCTTAAGCAGAAAGCAAAAAGAAAAGGGCCTGGCAAAATCTAATGTGTGCAATGTATTGGATCCCTCCTCATGTCATAATGTTTTAGGGTTTCCTGTCACATTTGCTATATGTCTCTGGGAAACATCTCTTTCTCACATATGTACTGGCACTCTCTGAGCTGGGAGAGAATCATGAGATTCAGCTTTCATTGCTCATTTTAGGCATGGACTGGCCAATGATTCTGATCAGGTAAAACTCAGCTACAAATGGGGAATTCAGAATGCCTCTTAATCCCATTCACCTCAATCTCTGCTGTGCCAGGATTTCAGTATAAATTCATGAAAATAATTTGCACTCCTCTTCTAGTAAATATGGGAAATGTTGGACCTAACAAATCATTGATTCTTTCCTTTCTTTTCCACCTACTTATATTGAGTTGTAGCTTGAAAGAGTAATGAGTGTCTTTATTTTCTAAGTACTGGGTACTTTTGATAATGCCTGGAAGCCCCCCAATATGGTTCTTTTAGACAATAGACAATGTGAAACAATATCTGTTGTCTTGTGTATTGTCTGACAAACAGAAAGAAGAAACAGTTTCTGGAAAGGAAAATTGGCAAAGACAAAGCCACATAGCAGTAGAAGAACAGGAATAATTGAAACCATATCTTCAAATGGAATGATTCTCATGTATTCTCAAATGAAAAATAAATCATGCACACAGCTCTGGAGCAAGCTTAAGGGCTTCTAAATAGATTCCTCGAAGCTGTCCTTTCAGCTAATAAAGAAAATATTTCAGATGTTCTTCATTGCTTTGATGAGAAAGAATGAATGCTGGGAGTTAGCAATGCTCTGCTGTCTGTAACGGGAGCTCATCCTCACTCTGGTGGCATGTCTACAGAAGTTGTTTCCCTTTTTGTGATAGTTAAGTCAAGGCTGAATGAACTCATGTCCTTCATCACCATTCCAATGACAGTTTGGCCACTGATGTGGAACACACCTTCACTTCCTCATGCACAAATATCCTGTGAAACTCATGACTCCTCCAAGGCTAACACAACCCCTATCCATGACACGCTCCACTGTTCAAGACAAGATTAAGGCAGAATGGACTGTGGGCCATGGAGGCCTTTCCTTTCTTCTGCCTCAGACTGTGATGTTTTAGCCGTTTTAGTTAGGTGTTACCAAACTCATGCATCCTGCATGTGCAAAATGAAAGATGGAAATCTGAGGCAATGCCTTCATGTTCTGTGTAAAAATTTGTCACTCCCTGCAGGTCTGTGATCACCTGTACTGTGCAAACAGTGTTCCAGCTGTTTTATGGGGAGCATTCACCACCACCTGTGATGATGGTACAGCAACTTTTCCTTCTTTTCATGTTGGTGTAAAATACAGACATGACCTAAACTTTTTGGGACTCACTTTCTCCTTTCTCTTTTTTATCTGTTTTATTTCTGTCTGTCTTCTATATCTCCATTTCTAGTATGATCATTATTTCTTTTCCTCCCCTTCATCTTCTCCCACATGAAGCAGCACGTTTATTAGAAATGTGGAATGCAAGAAAATAGAAAGACGGAATGGAGAAATTCTGGTTGTTCTAGTCAGACAGTTCTCTGAACCTACAGTTGTCCTCTTACAGTTAAAAATTTCATTTCTGCTGTCTTGCACCTAACCCTCCAATTTGGAGCCCAATTTCTATGCTCAAGGCTTGGAGATCAATTGCCCAGTCTTGCAGACTGCTGGAATGATATCAAAATTCCTGGCCAAAGTGACTTATCTTGAGGTTTTCAGGGGTCTACTTTTTTGACATTTCTTTATAGATTTTAGAAAAACATAATATCAGAAATTTTAATTAGGTTTGACTTTAACTTCGTAAAACAATCTTGAGGAAACACACTGAAATTAACTAGATTGAAAAATAATTTCTTGATTGTCTCAAATTTGTCTTCTCGAGTGTAGATTTGAGCTCAGCAGAAAATTTTCCTTTACAACTAAAATTATTTCATTTCCAGTTTCACATTCACAAAGCCTTCTGAAAATACCCAGATAGTACTATAACTGCAGGGAACAAGGTAGTTTTCAAATATAAATGAATGAATTTCAAATGTCTGAATGAAGCAACTACACCATGGAGCCCAATTTTAAACAGCAGTTTCACTAGGTGAACAAAAGTGAAATGGAGGAGTATCTGACAACTTTGTGATATTTTGAGGATAAAAATGTCCCTTATTTATTTGCTAGAAGTTATTTCTAAATACTTTTTTTCTAATAATTCGGTATTGGGGGTTTTTTTCAAACACTTTTCTTGTTGGCTGAAATGTAAAAATGTAACAAAATTATGAGACTTGGCAAACAAAATTTGCATATGCTCCTAATTTCTAGAGGCAAATGTTTTGACTTACTGAGCTAACATAATGAAGACTTAGGGTAATGTTAGACACCCAGTATCTGACCTCTTTATCACTATGTTTTGAGAGAGAGCCACTAAGAGATTTTTTAAGTAGAAAAGCTTTAAATAATTGACAGCTGCTCAGTTATATGCCAGTCTAGAAAATACAACTTCAAATTCAAACAGGATATGGAAAATAAGAGCTGTAGCACTGCATCCCCCCCAAGTGAAGGCCATTAACACAACCCAAGAATATATCTAGACAATCATGTTTTGCACATGAGATTTCCAGGGGAATCTAAGAATCCCTCTATGTTTAAAATACTTTTAAAACTGGTGCTGCCAGATTTTGGATTGTTGCATGCATGTCTTGTTGAAGAATAATGGAAATCAGGGTGTCTTATGGGCAGAAACACAGGGTCAAGAGTTTTTGGGAGTCTTCAGTATTAGACAACACCTGGGCAAATGATTCAGCCAGAAGAATGGGCAAATTCTTTTCAGATCCAAAGAAAATATAATCTTCATATTATTATATTATTTTCCTCATAATTTTTTAATTTCCTTTGATTGGTTGGTTGGTTGGTTGGTTGGTTTTTGGTTTTTTTTTGGGGGGGGGAGGGGTTGTTTGTTTGGTTTTGTTTTTGGTTTTGGGGTTTTTTTGATCTGACAAGATTTCATGTCAATTATATATAAGTGTACTGTAACTTTGATGTTTTATTGGAGATCTTCCTGCCATCTGCATGAGTAAAGCAGAAAGACTTTGGTTCCCAACATGACAGATAGCCAACATTTCCATTGTTCCCTTTGTTAACTGCCACAGAATAGTTCTTCTTACATTCTCCGGCAGAGCTACATGTCATAATATCAGTTTCATGTACTTTTTCAGCTTCAAGTGTAACAGGACCTGGGCATCTTCCTGTTCATTGTTAAAAAATATTTATTATAGCAGTTTGTGGTGTTTCTCCCTGTAAAACCATTTCCATTAATAGGGTCTGAAGTAATCATGGGCTCTGTTCCAGGAACTGCTTAAAATTGAGTTAGTAGCAAGCCACAGTAACTCACTGCATTGTCTGTGTTTATGTTTTCTGCACTGAGTAATATGTGGAAAACCCCTGAAATCTCTTCAAACCATTTGGCAAAATACTTATTTTCAGTGAGGTTCTCACTTCTTTAATTTGCCTATGGATGTTCAGCAGAATGTTTTACCTGCAGACGATCTACTCAGCAGTGCATGGTGGGAAGTCAAGGGACAAGAGACAAAATTAGAACAAGAGGGGTTCCAACTGGACATAAGGAAAAGGCATTTAATTATGAGGACTGTTAAGAACTGGAAGAGATTTTGGAGGGCTTGTGTAATTTCTTTCCTGAGAAACTTTCAAGTTTAGGTTGGAGAAATCCTATAGCAAACTTGTCAGACCTCATAGGAGACCCTGCTTTGAGAAGGAACATGGACAAAATAACCACCTGATGTCCCCTCCAACCTGAAGTATTTCATGCCCTTAAGGACCTAGTTCTGTCTTCACAGAGACTGTGTAAAACAAAACAGATTGTAACTTGCTCTACCCACGCTCTGTATCTCTTCCTGAACACAGGAAAAAGATGACTAGAGAGAAGATTCTCAGTTCTGTCCATGGGCTTCCCTCACTAACTGTTCTTGGGCTTATACGGCAACAAGGAAAGAAAAGTTGAACTAAACTTGCTTTCTTTGAAAACTAAGTAATTTCTTCTCCTATAGCTTTATGTTCTATATAAGAAAATACTAATGAAATCTAGTCTTCCATACTAAAAATCTCTAACTTTTTTCTTCTAAATTTTCAGTGCCAAAACCATCACTGCAAAGTGATTAAACATCACTTGCAGAAAAGTTGAACAGTAGTTAGTCACTTCTGGATTTGTTCCATGCATTTGCTTTCCTTTTAATCACTTTTTAAAAACTCTCCTGTCCTTGCTAGATTTTCTTTTATTTATTGGCATGTTGAACTAGTCAAACAGGACTCTCACCATTGCTGACTATTTTTATGTGTCACAGGGTTTTTCCCAGGTCTCAAAGGTAAAATATGCACGTAGGTGGCAAATGCAAACAGAGAAGGTTACTTGTGTGTGTACTGAAGCTGGCAAATGAAGAAAATGCTCAGTGGTTACAAACAAGTGATTCTCACTTCTGTGTATGTTGGGTGTGTGTTTGATGTGACCAAAATGAATAGAAATACACTAACCACATGTAACAGGGTGTTTTTGGAAAGATAAATGTCCTCCCCTCTTCCTACTTCTTCCCTTAGTTTTATTGCTGAGCACAGCATCATATTGTACGGAATATCCCTTTCATCAACTGGGATCAGCTGTCCCAGCTGTGTCCCTGCCCAGCTTCTTGTGCACCCCCAAACTTCTTGCTGGTGGGGCATTGTGAGAAGAAGAAAAGACCTTGACACTGTACAAGAACTGCTCAGCAACAACCAGAACATCTCTGTCTTGTCAACATTCCTTTAATCACAATTTTAAAACACACCACCATACAAGCTATTGTGAAGGAAACTAACTCTATCCCAACCAAAACCATCATATTAAATTAATTTTCTGCATATATTATTGTGCAGGAAGCATAGATGGCTAAATGACAACAGGGGATAGTGTGGAAGAAATCCCCAAATTGGTTGGCACAGTATTAATATGAAGCAAGAGTTCAGCTCCCAAATTTCTGAACTCAACACAGATGTCTAATGAAATAATGTGAAACCCTGGAAAAATTATTTAAAGCAACCTGCATTAAGTACCCAGTTATCTTGCATGCTTCTGTATCTTGCTTGCATACTCTTCCTGCATGCCTACAGAAAATACACTGGAAATTGTCTGACCTTTTCTGTAAGTCTGAACTCTGCAGTTCTCAAAATGCTTTTGAATCTGCTATGCAATTACCACTGAAAGCAAAGATTCTAATAATAATGTAGCATTTCATTGTTTCACCATGAATGTAAGTCCAGGAGTAAAACCCTGCAGTTCCTGAGTTTAAAAAAAAAAGCAAATATGGCTTACATAAACAGAAGAGACCTTGGGTGTAGGTGTCTTGAAAAGTGATGGTATATACACAGACCTTTAAATGGATTTCAGTGGTTAGGGATCTGCAAAGATGATAATGAAAAACTTTATTGTAAATTGTTGATCTATCTCATTTCTGACCTTTAGCAATGTCACTCTGAATAACAGAGTGCTGTTCCCCAGTGCTGTGGGGAAAAAAATGATTATGCCTTTGTTCTCAGAGGCATCACCATTTTAGTACCCTACTATACACAGTCTATACTACAGCAGGTGCAGTTATGTCTGTCTTAATTTCAGGGGTTTTTAATTGGATTCCTTTACTTTCTGTTATGGGTCTATACTGACTGTACTAGTTTTCATACCTTTTGCACAGAGCTCAAGGCATGAGTGGAGGTGCTGTGCAGATAAGTAAATCTTAGGCTTCTTTGAATTGTAATCAAAGAATGAGGAATATCTCACAAGTTTGAGATTTTTTTCTGTATTTTAGCCCCAGGAAAATATCTTTCTTTAAAGTCTCATTTTCTAACTGACTGTGAACATTAGTTTCAGTGTTTGGTTGCAATGTATTGCTGAGAAGGGAACTTATTTGTTGCAGAGCTGCAAAACCCCCAAAAGCAGTATGCAAGTTTATAATATAATAAAACTAGGAAAAGCTTTGATCATATCTTTTCCTGTCAGGGAGTGGCCCCAAACTAAAGAGTTTTAAAAGACAAATTGGCAGATTATCCCATACTCAAAGAACTATATGAAAGTATTTAGGGAAGGAGCTGCTGAAATAGTAAAGAAAGAGAATGACAGAAACAGAAAACTTCTTCTTTCCTTCCTTCCTACTAAAGAAAATCCATATTTAGAGGTATTTAAAATATAAAGACAAAGATACATCTACAGGAAGTACTGCATAACATAGATCATCAAAATGGCTGTCAGAACCACTTATGACCAACAACACAGACACAACTGTTGTAAACTAAAGAATCTATTTAATATTATTAATATTAAATAATATTATTATTTAATATTATCAATATCTTCTGACCAGTCAATAGAAGAGATAGTGGCCCATAAGCAGGCACAATTAAATATAAATATTTTATTAATTTAGCATTCAATTATATGTCTGAATCTTTGGACTCAAATCTTTGGAAAGTACTGGAGAGGTAAGATTTTAGAATAGATCTTCCCAAGAAGATACTGAGTTCCTGACTATATCACTTTGCCCTTTTCCTGTTATAAGTGATCAGTTGTGCTATGGTAGAAAAATTCCCTCACTTTTCAGAATTCATATCTGTATTTGTCTTTAAATAGGTCCCCTATTGTGTATTATGAGGAGGTAGTTCTGACACTGGATCATTTGTTTTGATGTCTCAAGAAGAGAAGTACCATGGTGGTTGCTTTTGTAGTTTGCCAAGGCAATGCTGCTTCAGATTCTCCCAGCACCCAGTTCACCAACTACTGATTCTGGAAAGTCATCTTAAAAATGCTCAAAAATCACTTTCAGTGATTCTTGCTTTGCCTGAACAGTGTAACGCTATACATCAAACAATCTTGAAGGAAAAATGCTGAACAAAGACATAAATGGCAGCTCCTGTTTGAAGTGAAGGAGAGGTGGAAAGGCACTGGTACTATATGTAAAAAGCATTTCAAAATATCCTATCCTTGCCCTTCACAGAGAATAGGAGGAGAGCATTGAGACTGGTTGTGAAAAGGTGTTGGCTAAAGATCTCAGCACAACCAAAAAACCTGGACTGACTACATGTCTTCTTTCAGCATAGGTTCCTCCAGATCATGAGTCTGTTGAAACTATTATGCTTTAAACAGCTAAGATCACCACCTGCTATTTGGTGAGCCGCTCCTTCCACCAGCCCCGCCCCAGTAAGATCAGTATTTGTTAAAGGTCAGTTGCTTTAGAATGAAGATCAATACCCTGATATGTGTGTGCTGTCCACAGCCAATGTCAGCTGTTGACACAATGCTATGAAGCTGACCTTTCGCACATTGACATTTAGGATCCATTCCTGATATTTTCATATGTGGAATATCGTACAGACTTCCCAGTAGGAGTGGGCGAGGCCCATCCCTAACACTGAGACACAGGAGGAAGAAGCATTCTCAAGCATCTCAGCAGTATTTCCAGAGTTAGAATGAGTTTCCATGTTAGAATGAGCCAGTCTCCATTGCTTTAACAGTCCAGGCACTTTCTACAGGGGACCAAACAAATTAACAGGACTATAAGCTTGAAAAAAGACCTAACTCTCACCTGAATTAATTTGACTCCATTTCATGTCTGTCATAAAAGATAACAAGAGGAAACACTGTGGACATCCGTATGCAGAAGGAGCACAGATGGGCTCATCTATGATGATGATAGATGCAGCTGCATCTGCCTTGTATCTCCTATTCTTGTAATTTTATTATCTTTTAGTTGAAGTGCAAGTAAATGAATTATTTTCCCTGCTATGGCCTTGGGAATTCTAGGAAGCAAGCACTTTCTCCTCAGTTTTCCATCCATGACCCAGACAGAATAATGCATAGTATAGTGTTGATTAGTATGTGTTGAAGATAGTGTTGCCCTGGAAGCTTGAATTTATTGATGCTTTTTATTAAAATTCTTAGATTAATTTAGAACTTCTCAAAGATTATAAAGAATCATTTATTTTGATGCTATAGACTGGTTGAGCTTACAGAGCAGTGTTTTCTTTCCAACATACATCCTCAGTGAATTCTTTGCAATAAAAGGAGAACTTCAGCCAACGAATGCATTTGATTAAGGAGTAGGAAGGTGTTCTAAGGACAAGGTTTTCATGTATGCAGAGAGTTGATGGTAGAGTGTGGTTTTTTTTGGAGCAGCAGAGAGGAAACAATTTGCAGTTATCAACTGAGCATAAAACAGTAGCAAGACCAGAGGGTTTTCATATGGCCCATCTCAGAGATGCTTGCTTACATCTTCACTAGTTTCTTGTCTTGGATTGTAGATTTCTCAGGTCAGGACACAACTCTTGCCAAAGAGTTCTCAGTGCACAGCTTGATTTAAATTCTGTAATTTCAGGGATAAAGTTTACCTTATTCTTAAAATCAATAGTTAATGGCTTTAAGTATTACCCTAATCCTCTATGAACCATGTATTTGTTGAATTGGTTCATTCCCATTTAGGAAGCATTCAAAAAATCAATTTGTATCACAGTAATAATTTCAGAAGTGCTGTAAACATCAAATTCAGTGAACCATGATTATACACTCGCATATTATAAAACTGAGTTATCTGTATCTGTTTTGCATGTGCATTACTGAGAAAACTCTGTATAAATGTGTATTTTATTGCAAGCAGCTATAGCAAGGACAGTTGCCTCACTGTCCAACCTACATCACTCCACGAACATGAAGAGACAACTTCTTCTCTGAAGAAAAGAGAACTGCCCTGCAGTTTTCACTAAATTCTCAATTTAAAAACAGGGCATTGGCAGTTCATAGTTTGAACCAGAAATCAACATTATGCAAACTTTGTATAAAGAAATACCTGAAGTGGATTGCTGTGGAACAACAGATTTAGTAAAAAAATTTTAGTGTGGACCCATATGTGACAATATAAACAATTTGTCAGCTAATGCCTATAATTGCTGCAAGAGAAGCAAACACAAAAATTGGCTCCTGATAGTTATTTTAGACACAAAGAAGCAGTCAAGACACTCCATATTTTTATTGTCAGCAAAATATATCTCATTTAACTATAAGCAAATGGATCAAAACATTCATTCTTATCACATTATCATAAACTTCAGTAACATAGAAGACAGTTTGAGGTTAGCACTTTCAGAGAGGGGAAGAATGCCTGCTTTGAAATCATTGAAATATTGTTAGAGGGAGAGAAGAGACACCTTGCAACAGCAAGGAGCAGCAATACTGTTTCAGAATTTTAGGATATAACTACACCAAAAAGCACAAAACTTGAAGCAAATCTTGAAGCAGCACATTCATGCAGAATGCTACAGTGAAAGTGCTTTGCCTCTGTGTGACTGCAGTCACTGCTGTTGCTGAGTCAGACCCAGATTGCATTGAAACAGCTCAAAGGTTATTCCAGTGCCTCCTATTACTTCATCACCTGAGATTCACACGGGAGCACTTAATGTATATATGTCCAAATGAAAGAGGGTAGGAAGTCCACATTTACATATTAAATTTAATATTCCCAACAACTGGTGTGCCCATTACATCTGCCGAAATTCCACACCTCTAGTTTTCTTCTGTAGCCATTTATCCTACAGATAAATAAAATCATTCTAAAAATGGTCTGCATCATTCATCATCAAAAAAAGACTGGGGAATCAATTTACTATTGGTAAAATATTCTACCCCCTTTTGCACAAGGTCTTTCTTCAGGGTTTTAGTTTTTCTAAAATATGCAAATCATTTTAGGAAACTGGAAGTCAAATTCTAGTAGGAGCCAGTAAGAAATGTTTTTACAATGAAGGTGGTGAAATATCAGAACAGGTTTCCAGAGAGGTGGTGGATGGACCATCTCTGGAAACATTCAAGGTCTGGTTGGACAGGGCTTTGAGCAACCTGATCCAGTTGAAGATGTGCCTGCTCAGTGTCTGGGCTGCGTGACCTCCCTTCCTTCTAGGATTCTCTATCCTATTTACATTAGGCAATTCCAAAATCAGAAAGTCAATCACACAGTTCCAATGCTGCTGTTTGCAGGGGTTCTACACAGGAAGTTTAAAAGCTAAGTATCACAGGATGCAATTTTAGGGAAGAAGGCACTTGGAGAGCAGATACCAAAATTATAAAAAGGCCTAGCACTGGTAACTGAGTTGTGTTCTGCCTCCTGCCATGTCAAAGTGTTGTTTTAATATCGAAGATCAAATTACTCAATGTCTACAGCAATGAAGAAGAATGCAAAATCAGAACCAGGGCTTATACAACTTGTACTTCAAATTATTATTATTATTATTATTATTATTATTATTATTATTATTATTATTATTATTTTGTCACAAGGGGAAGTTCTTTTGTAGAAATGACAGTATGTGGTTCCATCATAACTGTATTTCGGTGGGTTTCAAACTAGCAAAATTTCTACTATATTTGGGGGCAGGGATAGTACCTGGAAATCCTTAGCTCTCCACTTCTTCCTATTGCCTATTCACTATGAAATAAAATTAATCTACAATTAGAACAACATTTCAGAGTTCTGGTTAACATACCACATTGCTCCTATTTCCATAGATCACCAGTGAAAAGGTTAAAGGTTTTGGGAAGGACTGACAGCACTTCAGTGACTGAGACCAGGCAACACCTTCAATTCAATAACATTTGTCAACTCAAAAGCATACAGTTGAATTCCAGAGTGATATCCTTCTGTCTGTCTTCCATTGGAGGACAAAAAAAACCAAAAAAAACCAAAAAAACAAAAAAGCATTCAAGTAAAAGAAAGTAGGTATTTAAATAAATACACACAATTGCAAAGATCATGATACTCATTACAGCACCTGCAAGTGAGAAGGTGTAGGAGAGGTTTGCAGTGATATTTCAATACAATCAGAAATCCACTGGATTCAGTTTTTTCATTGTCTGCTTTGGTTATCACAGGGTGATTTGGCTCAACGTCTAGTGCTAGATAATAATCTTTCATTTCTTAAAGAACAAAGTTGCCGTTACTAGTACCATTGGAAGGAAATGTTAAGACCGTGGATTGCTTTCTGCTTAACTTCTGCTACTGGAATGAAACTCCACACTCCTGAGAATACAAAAAAAAAAAAAACCTGAAATGACTATCCATTTCTCTGAACATTTCTTCAATTTTTCTTAAAGTGGCCTGAGGCAGATGACAAACTGACAGACTGGCACATGCCTGGAAGGGAACTGTGCATAGTTGTTCATTGGATAGTTTTAGACTATCAGAAAGAGACTGAGAGAGCAAGCGAGCACCAGTTTCTGAACTGTCTCTGCAATAACTCTTATTCATCTATCCAACATCTCCTCACCATTTCTTTCTGTGTTAAATAGGAGCTCACTACTCAACGTTGATGGCTCAGTTATAAGTCAGGGAACTATGGTTCAGAAACCTATTCTTCCACAAAAAACAAAAGACCAGCTTTAGCTTACTTGGGAGATAAATATCTCTGCTGAAATTTCACACTGCTGAAACTCACCTAATCAGGTCATACACTGTCTCAATTGGAAAAGAAGTTCCCACTTTAGAATCCTCCCAGGAATAGCAATCACATCTTTTCAAAAGCTTAAAGTGCATTCATGTGACAAAAAATTAAAACAAACAAAAACATCCATCACCAATAAAAAATCCAAACAAGCAAAGCAAACCAAACCAAAACCAAAACAGTCCTGCTAAGCCAGAAATGTTGAAATTGCAGTTAATGGAGACTGCCTTTCTTCAGAGGGCAAAATCTGTCAGGCCCTGAATGCCAGCTGAGTAGTTACAGTCCTTTTCAATCATCACAGTGTCAACAACTACCTTCATTCCTGAGATCAGTTATAGGGTTTGTGGGATATGGGGGAGTTTGGGGTTTTTTTCCTGTTCTGTATAAAATCATAAATCAGAACTTCAGTCTTCTTTGCTATGAGAGCCTTGCAATTTTGCGAAACTGTGGAGGGGGGAAGATTATGTAACAGTCTGGAAGAGGGCTTACTGATCACTTCATCATAAATGGATGAAATCTCATTGCAGGCTTCCTTTGATCATTTGCATAACATGGCTCAACAAGCCCACCAGCTCGGTGCAAATATCAATGCAATTGCAGAGACACTTATAAGCAGGAGAGAAAAAATTGCATTCTTTTGTCATAGCACAGATGTCATGAACTGCTCACAAAATCTTCACCAGCAGAGTTCTCCAAGGCTGACGAATGCATGTGGCATGATGGGGAGTGTATGAACAGCTGTAGAAGACAACTGTCATGGCAAAAGGTCCACTCCACATATTGTGGAGTGAAAATAGAGGCTTCTTAGACATCGTAGACCTCCTCATCCACAGCAGGACCAACCTCTCCACAGAGCTGGCGGAAGGTGTTGCGCCTCAGTATCTCCCAGCCACGGTGAGAACTAGTTCTGGATGTGCTCCGTGACAGTGACAGAGCAGACATTTCCTTCTTGCACAAGGTGTCCCCATTGGTTTCCAGCTTTTCTGAACCTTTGTCATAGTTATCCCTATCCTGAGCCTTAAATGCCTCTGTGTACCGCATCATCTTGTGTTTGTTGGGATCCACCCTGTCTTCAATTCTGGAAGAGGATTAGAAAATATAAACTGAATGAAGTAGAAAAGTGCCAGCTTATCAACAAAACCCCTCCAAAAAACAAGCCTACTGACACAGACACTCCAGAAAAATCTACACAGGAAACTGATTATAGGCAGGATGCTAGGGGCTGCTAGCACAGTTATCTCCTAGACCTTCATCCTGATCATTGACTTCAGTACCTTTGTCTGTCTGTGGTTTCTTGTCCTTTAACTCATTTCCCAGTTGTGATTTGCCCTTTCCATTTTGCCAGCTGTAAGCAATTGGCAGACCTTGATATATGCATATATTCATATATATGCATATATTAATTTATTTTCTCTGTTCTTGACTTTCCTCCTCTGATACTCTATGGCTGCTAGCCTCAGGATGTCACTC
Organism: Vidua macroura; assembly: GCF_024509145.1. Classification (NCBI taxonomy): domain Eukaryota; kingdom Metazoa; phylum Chordata; class Aves; order Passeriformes; family Viduidae; genus Vidua; species Vidua macroura. The sequence continues at coordinate 74,233,759 of NC_071572.1, read as the reverse complement.
ATCTCTTGTTGAAGAGATTTAACTGCTTTTATTTAACTGCTCCAGTTCCACCAATCCTCTACATTACTTACAGATTGTCTTCTGAATTACTATCCAACACATATATAAGGAACATCCATGTGATTTGACAGAACTAAATCACAGCACTCTTTTCTCACAGCATCCATTGAATAATTGGCATTCCCAATTATTCCAAGTGAATTTCTGGGACATTGCTCTTGCAATATATTTCTATATTTCATGCCTTGGACTGAAAGTGTTGTATATTGGCACCACTTTAGGTCTGCTTGTTCTGCCCAGTAAATATCAAAATCCACAAGGCTCAGTTTGTCTGCAAAACCTGCAGAATGTCCTGTGCAGGGCCAGGAGTTGGACTTTGAGGACCCTTGTGGGTCCCTTCCAACTCAGGATATTCTATGAGTAGATGATTCTATGATTCATATAGCCACCACTCCCCCTTCTGGCTTTATCAGCAAAAGATGGCACAGTAAGAAAAGGCAAATGCCCAAAAGTTATTTCTTTTCTCACCCGGCATAAATATTGATTAAAATCAGAAATAATGGGGAATTTAGTGTTATCCAGACTACAGACAGTATTTTAGTTCAGTACCTAAATTGAAATCCTGGACCTGTGCCTTTGCCACCTGACACAGTCATTGCAAAGTATAACATATTTACTAGGTTCACTCAAGAAAGAGATTTTGACTTTAATTATTCCTGTTCTGATTTTGAGTCATTCACAGGGCAGCTCATTGCTGTTGAATGCTTGATAGGTTGATTCTGCCTCTGCCATTTCATGTATCCAAGGGACAGGGATGGCCAACCACGCACAGCAGTTAACTTCAGTGATATTCATTACAAGAAGTTTGAAAGAAAAATTCAGGTCTTATAACCCATGCAGTTTCTGAGGTCTGTCCAATGTAACTACTGGATGAGAAAGCATCAGCTGATTTCACAAGGAAATGCACAGCAGAGCTTTCTGAGGGGGACAGTGCTTGCCTGTCTATCAGTCACAGACAGAAAACAGATTGGGGTCTGTGTTTTGTAAGGACAGCACTTCAAACACCCCCAAGACCACTGGAAAGGCTCTTTGTTAACATCCATACATTGGGTTCTTCTCATTGGATCCTTGCATGCACACACTCCAAGAGAACTCACCTGAGATACCATCGGTCCCCCAGCCCAAAGTCCCGCCCACAGATTCCCGAGCGAGGCCAGAGGCACCGTGGCAGCTTCCGCTCCAACATGACAGTAGTAGCAACAACCTTTGGAATGAGAAAAAAGAAAACACTCAAATGAATTAGGAAAAAAAAAAAATCAGACTCTCTTTCAAAAATACTAGTTATATCAGCACTGACCCATACTGTACTTCATTACAGCTCCTTAAGGAAAAAAACAATTACAGAATCTATACTCCATTTCAAATAAAGCAGTCACTAATTTAGGTCTAATTGTTGAAGATCAACTTCAACCTGTTTTGAAGAAGTAATGGTGGTCATAAAACACTGTTCCATTTCTTTCCTTTTATATCTCATGGGAAGGATTAGGGCAATTAATTGCAAGCTAGAGAAGAGGACACTATCTTTACCCACTTTAATTGTCATCAGAACTTGCCACTGTGGCCACATGACTACATTTAACCATTTGTCTGACTGCTTTCTCACAGAAAAGCATAGGAAATGGATTTCCTGTTGATTAGCTATAGAACTGGTTGAATTTCTTTGCCTTTTGACCAAGATAGTCAGGCCAACTTCTTTTAGTGGATTGAAAGACATTTCTGGCCTTCCTGTAACCATTACCTAGTGTTCTATCCCCGCTCATTCAATCCATATAATTTAACTCTCAGTTACACAGCAATGTGATTTGCAAAAAAAAAACAAAAAAAAAAAAAAAAAACAAAAACAAAATAAAACAAAACAAAACAAAACAAAAAAGAAAAAAAAAAAAACCAAACAAAAAAAACCCCAAAAAAACCAAAAAAAACAGATGCAACTTCAATTCTATTTAACAAGAGATTCCACACGTAGGAATAAACATCTAGGGAGACACAGCATGGATAAGAAAGGCTGATGGGCTTCTGTCTGCTATTTGAAATAAGGTAGGAATGCCCACATTAACTAGATTACCTGGGCTCTCCAGAGCTCATCCTGCTCATGGGCCACTCTCCAGTGGGTGTCACCCATCATGGCAATTAACAAGTTGAGCATAAGGAGGGTGGCAATGATGGCGAAAGCAAAGTACACCACGCTGTACATAAAGGGCAGGTCCACATCGTAGTTTGCAGGGCCATCAATGATAGTGAGGAACAGCTCAAAAGTGGTGAATAAGGACATGGGATAGTTGTAGAACTGCCCAAGGTTTTCAGGGTTCTCTGTCTGAAAGATGATGTAAAAAGCTGGAAGAGAGAAATTGGGAGAAAAAAAGAGGGAGTTTAACAACAGCAATCACATTCCAGGAGGAATAACAGAATCTTATAAGAGATTCTGACCAAAAAAAATGGTCTGGGCAGGCCCTGCATGTGTTTCTATGCAAGGATAACTCCCTGATTAGAATCACTGGTCTCCATGATAAAATGACCCAAATTTACTTTGATTATTTATTTATTTCTCAAAGTAGTGATCTTTTCATCCTCAAGGATATAATAAAGCTATGTGTGTTAATCTAATGTTCCACAGACAAATATTATAAATGCAGTATGTTCTTAAACCTTGACTTTAAAATATATGGAATTATCTGAATTATCCTAGTTTCTATTACCCTGGAAAGAGCAAGAATTGAAAACCAAACTCATGGTTTGAGAACTGAAGTCAGTATTGGGAAAGTGACCATGCTCAGAGAAATAGAAGCTAAATATCATCACCAATGTTCCCAGCTATTCAGAAGTCAGAGATTTAATCAAAACCCATATTCTTAATTCATGCCAAAGCAGTTGGCAGGGGTAACACGATTATTTTCTCTTTGTAGACTCACCTGATGCAAAGCCCAATATCACCACAGCCATGAGCCAGCAAAAGCGCATGAGATCTCCAAATATCATCTACAGAGCAAAGACAGAGCCACCATGAGGCCCAACTGTTCCACTAAGTCACAGTGCCACCCCATGTAAACCTTTTCCCAGATTCTAAGACCATGAGTGGACTAAAGGAAACCTTTGCACTGAAGAGAGAATGTGAAAGTTCTAAAATGCTCTGTGCAGACAAGAACCTGTCCATTTGACATGAATGCAAAATTAAGCAAATAGTCCTGAGGGAGAAAAAAGTATTCTTACAGTTCTCCCTATCTGCAAAGAGGTGCCAGGATAGCCCGTATTTGTTTGTGTCTCACACCTTCTGGATCATGATGGTGAAAGGTCCGAGCATCTGGAAGCCCCGAGCGAAGTACATGACGTTGCACCATCCCAGCACCAGGGCAAAGGACATGGGCACCACCTCCCCAGTTGTGCTGGTGAGACGCATCACCATGGTCACCAGGATCATGCAAGCATATGTGATGCTGCAAGGAAGAAGAGACAGCAAAAAGAAGTTCAGTAAAGGAAATAGTAGTCTAGCCATTAAGAGAAATAAATCCAGAAAAAGAGTACTCTAAAGAAAAATGAGAAAGTGACTCATCAGGCAAAAGAGAGCTGTGGGGAAAATGATAGACAATATATTTATTAGACTTACTATGTTCTGTACTTACACAATTATGTGGAAAGGCCCTCCTAGGATTGTTTGTCCAAAGTATTTTGCTGCTCCAACTCTAAGAATATCTGGAATCTGAGAGAGACATCCTGTTAACTTAAGGACTCAGACAGTTTCCATAACACTACTAAATGTCATGGCAACCACCAATATTCGCAGGTTCTTAAGGTCAGCCACATCTCCTTTAATGGATCAATTTCTATGCTACTTAAAAATCAGAATGGTTGAGCCAGGTGGGCCCTTCTTGGGATGAGACAGAGATTGCTGAAAAATCTAAGAATTCTTGGACAGATTGAGAGACTTGTCACAGAGAGGTGCCTCAGTAACAAGGACAAAAAGACCTTCTTGGGGAATCAAAGGGGCTTGTTACAATTCACATTGTGCTGGTTGTAGCCTTAGCCCCAGAGTGCTGACTAAGCACAGAAAGAAGGACTTGTTCTTCTGGAATATATCATAGAATCTAAACTGCACACTGCACTCAAGCTGAGGTCACACCATTGCAGAGCAGAGAGGGGGCAATCACCTCTTTTGGCCAGCTGGTTACACTCTGCCTGATGCACCCCATATAGGCATAAAGCTTTTTACAAGACCTGTTTAATTTTCAGTTCTTCCTATCGTTATCTTTTGAGTTTTCTAAAAAAAGTTTCAGTCTCCTGTTTCCTATTACAATAAAATCAAGTGGGGGGTAGTTGAGAAAGATTCCTGTTACAAGTCCATAGAGTAACTGATCTCCAATTAAATATAAATTTTTCTGTTTATGCACAGAAATCACTTTACCCAGCACCCCTAAATACAGGAATATTTATAGATGCTAGATGAAGCAACATCTGGGAGTCAGCTGGACAATGGATGGTGCTAACAGGAACTGTGGATTACCCTGCAGAAGTATTTGAGAGCGCGACCAATCCATCTAATTGCTTCTTCCGCACCTGGAGCCTTCCTAGGACATTGCCATAGTCTCTGTCTCATCTAATAGGTACTGTTGACAATGTCTATTGCCATAGACCTACGCTGAAGCACTCAGACTAAGCAAATAAGCCCTATCAAGTAATGAGCACAAATCCATGTTTGTCTAGTAAGTAAAATCTGCCTTGATGAAATAAGAAACTGTATAGCTGTTTCTCTTACCTCAAGGACCAAAATTACTACAGCTCCAATGACTGTGATCAGCTCCCCCACCAGCCTCAGCTCATCCTCATATGCCACATATGATTCCTGAAAAATAAAGTTTATGAAAAGTAAAATTACATTTTAAACAAAGTGAAAGTAAATTTTAGAAGAGGATGGGGAGAAGAAAGCCTATTGTTACTTATAATAAACATAGTAGACCTGGCAATGCCAGAGGAACCAGCCCAGCCACAGCAATGGAGAACAGAGCACACCTATTCCTCCCTGACAAAGGTCAGCTGGCTGAAAGAGGGGAGAAGGACAGCTGCAATAGCTGAGGACTGGGGAAGGATTGGACTTTCCAGTTAAGTAGGTTAGATGGGAATTGCCCAATGGGGGCTCCGACTCCTACAGTCACAGTACCTGGAGCATTTTCTGGACATAGACTGTGTTGTCCCTGCTGCTGGTTCTGTTGCCTGTGCGGGGTTTCAGAGGCCGGTAGACGCAGCACATGGTGAAGCAGACCATGTAGAGGATATAGAATAAGGCCAGGAAACAGAAATAGGGACGACCATACATGTTCCACTTCAGGCTCACCAGCTCCTTCACAGGTGTTAGGTCCAAGATCTGGCGTGCCTGAGGAAGCGAGGAAGAAGGAATTAATTGCCAGAAGTGCATTGCTTCAACAGCATTCATAAATTTTCCTGAGAGAATGTTAACAAACTATTCTCATCTGCCCTATTCAGCATTATGAAACTGAATTTACTTTGCAAAAGTGGAATGCTCTAGTGGGCATTGGATTTGCTCAGTCTGACAATAAAGAGCTTTGGAAAAAAGAAACATATCCTGCAGAGAACAGCTGTTGAGTACCAGTGGGAAGTACAAGAAAAGCATGTTAGATACTGGAATAAATTTGTGCTCTGTGTAGGAACATAGAACTGAGGATGACAGAATATTCTTGCTAGTACAACAACACAAGTTTCTGTATCAGGCGTTTTAAAATAAGAAAACTGAAACATTTTTTCTGAAAGATATTTGTACTTGACTGATGCTCTATGGCTTATGTAAAAATACTGCCTTTTAAGTTTCTGCCTTATTATCTGGGTGATAATTAATTGAATCTCCTATATCAAGCCTTCAGCTTACACTAGAAGACTGACAGAGCATAAATAGGAGGGAGGTGTACTTTACAACTTATGAATTTGAGCCACACACTTTATTAAATATTTCTAGACTTACTTTCTGTTGCTTAGGAGACCACTGCAGTAAATGAGGAGAAAATGTGAGTCAAATTGTTGTGACTGGGTTACTTTAAAGAAAAACTTTTTAATGTACTCTGGATGTTTTTCTTCTCTTGATACAATACCCTGTTTCCTCTAAGTTAGCCAAAAATTGCTGAGTGCACAAAGTGCAAGGAATGTTTCCATAAATGGACATGACTCTAAAAAACTCTTGAATGGCCTATGAAATATCATAAAGGATCAAAACTGCATGAGAGAGAATCCACATATGGGTGTTCTGGTTTCTGCAGAAGTCAGTATTCTAGAATTCTTTGGATAGGAGAGCAAATTTAATTTTCAAAGGAATAATACAAATTTGAAGTTTACTATAATCTTCCTGCAGCTTAGTTCCCGTCTATTTTTTTACTTTTCAACCACTTCAGGGTCAGAAAATATATCTTAGGACCTATGTGTGTATGCATTCCCCTTAATACAAGAAGAACCTGCTTCTGACTGGGAGCTAAAGGTGCTTCTCTAATCCAGTATTGAACTGGGAGGAGATGATGGGATGAGGTCACACATGGCATTCTTCTAGAGAGACAGCAAACATTTTGGGCCCCACATATCAAGTGCAAAAAAGAATTGCTAGTTAGGCATCAAAAATTGCAACTGCATAAAAGTAAGAGCATTCTGGAAAACAAATTTTATCTCTTGATATCTGGAGACATCTTACCTTCTGAAATCAGTATTCTTGGATCTGCATGTACTAAATGAATGTTTTGGGATAAGAAAGGCCCAATATTCTGCTTTCTTTTTAGAATTATGGTTTAGTCTTCTAAAGTGGACAACTTCTAAGCCTGTTATATTTTTTGACATGGACTGTTTTTACCTGAATTTCCATATCTATCCTCACTCATGAAAATTTAGATGATTTCACATAAGAGCAAATGAGAGGTCCACAGACATAGCAGCTCCATAGCAAAGCTCTCCAGAAGCACAAAGGTTTGACTAAAATTTTGATAGGTGGAAATAATACAGGATGGGCAGAACTGTGCTAATTGAAGTGTCTTCTGATTCATTTCCTGTTCTGTTAGGATTATTTAAGGTCATTACAACTGATAGGGTTGTGTACCTTGAAAGTCCTAGGGAGATCTATCAAAGCTTGCCATTACACTCAGCTATTTTTGTCTTATTAATCCTTTTACAAGCTTACGAACCTACAGCAGAGATAATTCACCCACTTTGTTTTGAGTCATAACCTGTCATTAAATGAAGAGAATAATAACAATGAGTGGTTTTTAAATGCACTCCAATTTAGGATTTCTGAATGTACTCCTGTCTCAAGGGATATTGTGAGAGTTAATCAGTATGACAGGTACAGGAAGATACTTGCTAGAGCTACTCTACAGGTTCTTAGTGTATCTTTGAGCCTGCTGAGAGAAAACCCTTTTCTGTAGTTTGTTCATACTTAATTCTTCCAATAACCTTCAATTTTCACACCTCAGAAGAAACTGTATATAAAGCATCAGATATAGCCAGACCATTAACAAATCTTTATACTTAATGTGTCCTCTGCAGCTCATGGTACAACGTACTTGCCCTATGAATTGTATCAATGAGCTTGAACCTGCAAACTTATCATTCTTATCATTCCTCCCTTCTATAATCACCATGGTCTGCACACAGCATGCATGCAGTGCAGTACCTCTCTCTTCTTGGTGGATACTATGAGCTCAAGGAAGGACTGATCTTCAGCCCAGGAGTCAATCTCGGTGATATCGTACAGCACAGTGCTCAAGGGGCCAAAGGACCAGAGATTCTGCTTCCGCTTCTGCATAAGGTATTGAAACATCTGAGGAGAAAAGAAGGGAGGCAAGGATATCAGAAGCTTTCCAGTATATTGTGTGTTTGCAATGAGAACAAATAAAGTTGTTCAAAGCCCTCAATTATGAAATATTTTCCTTGAACCTGGTAGCTGTTGTGGTTCTCATATCTCTTGGGAACAATTACAGCAGGTTAAGAAGTGGAAGAAATTTTTCTGATTCCCATTTGATTATTAGCTCATGCCTGATGTAAAGGATGAGTTATTTTTACTCTAAATTCTAATCAAACTACTAAAGTTACTTGACACAGTTATAGTTCCTGACAATAGACTTCAGATGGAATTACATGTTGATTAGAAAAAAAATGTTTTAATACTCTTCTACAAGACATCAGAAAAGAGGTGTGACAAGGGAAATGATCCTGTCCCTTGTGAACCTACAGAAGAAACAATAACCATCTTTGTCTTTTCAGTGAGTGGAAGGATGAGGGTTTGCATTAAATGCTAAGATTTTGTCTATGAACAAATGCCTGTGGGTACCCAAAGAGGTTTCCCATCTGTCACACTTAAAGCAATGAAATCTAGACAAAAAAAGAGAATAATTTCTGTGAGCCTTTAAAAAAATTACTTGGGTTAAATATGTCTATTAAAATCTGTTTAACTCAAATGCTCCAAAAACTGGGGAAAAATATCTATTCTTTAAGCACTCATTTCTTTCATTAGGATAAAGAAATTTCTTGTAAAGGGTTTTTGGGACCTACATAAGATTTCTGGAAAAAAAAAAACAAAACAACTTTTTATGTATCTCCTACCCACTAAGAATATGCACAAACACCCTTGCTCTGAATTGTTATTTCAAGGTCTCCATTTCTTTTGTACAGAGGTACCAGTGTCACACAAACTCACCACAGTGTTGCCCTCAACTCCAGCCAGTTTGAATGGACTAAGCCCCTCATTGTTAGGAATCAGTTCAAGTGACCCTGGTCCCTCTTTGTTCCTGTCATAGGAAAGTATCAGGCTGTACATGTGGCAGGCAAACGTCTTATTAGGTTGGAGAACCAGGATGTGAAGAACAGTGTTACCTATGAAGGAAGCAGACTGGATGAGGTATCTGGAATAGCCCAGCCTTGTGCAAAGATTGAGAATGGACTGATGGCTTTTATTTTCTTCATATCCCTCATCCCACAGCTGTTTCTAGTGAGAATATTGTTTATTTGCATTCACAGATGACAGCCTCTGAATTAAAATGTCCAGATCCAGTCTATGTAATTCACTGTACCCCACAGCACATACCCAGAGCATCTTGAGCTCTAATGTCAGCTCCATTTTCAATGAGCAGCTGTACAATTTCCTCATTTCCCACACAGGCAGCAAATGATAAAACATGTTCCCCTGAAATGAAAGGAATGGGGAGAAACAATATTAAAGATCCAGGAGGTAGGAGAGGTTGAAGCATGCTGAGGGAAAGCTATCCATGCTATGAAGCCATAGGATATGAAAGGAGAAGTTTCCTAAGACAACTTGTAAATTTCCTGCCCCACTTCTCATCCTAATCAGAAAGGTTAAAAAAGACCTGTCCCACACAACACTAAAAGGAAGAAGTGTTCTTTTCAGTGGTTTACCTCCATAAGAAGGTTGACATGTAATTTATTTCTAGGAAGACACTAAATTACAATTTTTATATATAATATATATATTTATTTGCATACATGCGAAGCTATAAATTGTGTATTGTTTGTATTCACATAACATTCACATGCTCAGAGGAGTCATACTCTCTGCTAAGAGGTGTATGTCTGATGATGCTTGGAGATAGGCACCTCTGTTTATCCACTTCAGATGGGAATTAAAGGAAGGCTCCCCCATATCCCCTCACCACTCTGCTGGTTCCCTCCCATAGCAGCAAGGGGAGAAGTTAAGGCTGTACCAAAATAGAAAAGGTTCTGGGAGCTGCGCCTGAAGAAGTGTCCAGTGGCCCTTGCCGTGCTGGCATTGGCTCCTCTCTTAAGCAAAGCCTTCACCAGCGTGGTGTTCTGGTTGGCTGCTGCAATGTGGAGAGCAGTCTGTCCTGCAAGACACAGAAACAAAACCTTGTCGTTCAAGAAAGCAACTTCAGGCTGATCACCAGCCTGCAGTTCACATGTCAGTCATGGTAAATGGACAGCAGTTAAAGGATTTGGCTTTGAAGTTATTCCTGTTGTGTGCAAAGAGTTGTGCTAGAGATTTTCCAGAGGTTCCTTTCTACTTAAATCTTTTCATTAATTTATTAAAACTGACTTTACAAATTGCCAAAAAACCCCAACAGGGTGCATTCTCTTGATTTTTTCCTAGGGAAAATCAAGACATGCCACTCTCTCCTGGGAAGCAAACAGAAAGTTATGAGATTGACTATGCTTTCCTTCATAAGAAATTAAGATAAGGTCAAGACAAAACTCCCAAAGACTTCCTCTAATCCTTCAAACTAGACTTTAGAATTTTTAAAACCCCATTATTATTATTATTTTATTGGTTTTGAGATTCAGGCTAGAATTTCTGTATACTCGACCAGAAGCATGCTTTAAAAATCTGGATAAGAGTCTAGCCTCAAAAGCAGTGGTCACATTTCTCATTTTCTCAACCAAATAACTACATTTTCTCCTTTCAGGGGAGATCAGGCAGATATCCCTTTTTTAACAAATGAGTATGTCAGAAAGCAAGCTGTATATATCCTTGCAATTCCCTGGTCAAGGTCTTTGCATTTTTGCATATGTATGTACTCATGTTTAATATAATTCCATCTTCCAAGAAAGGTCAGAAGCCATTGGCATGTTGGTTTTCCCGTGTAACAGTTCAGCAACATATTGAACCAGGAACCTTATAAGCCAATTTCCCAAATGTACAAGTAGTATCTCCTCTCCCCTCCTGCAGGGAATCCTGCCCATCCTCCTTCCCAGTGATATTACCTTCATAAAGTTCTGATGTCATCCTCTCATTGATAAGCTCAGGAGCTGCTTCCATCAGAGCCACTGCTGCCTCCAAGTTATCATACATGGCAGCTACATGAAGGGCAGTCTCTCCCACTGCGCCTAGAAACAGCAGGACAAGCATGAGAATTGTCAAGATGTTCAACTGTACAGAAAGCAGGGAACAAAAAAGCAGAAATAGATTCACTGAGGTGGGGAATTACAGGAGGGCTATGTTCTCCCTTGAGTAGTGCCTGGTACAGCCACACAACTGCACAGTCTCTGTCCTTCGACAAAATCTGAAAACTGAGCAGAAACTTCAGGTGTCTGTAAGTGACGGCCAACCTCAAGCATGAAGTGAGTGAGCACAACCAAGTCAGAAAACTCACTTTGTTGCAAAGCTACTGACATAGAGTTAAGCCATCTGAGCCTGCTGATACAAATGTTTTTAACAAACTAACAAGCTGCTCACTGTAGGAAGTTCTTGCCTTCCACAGAAAACCATTTTTTTCAAGTAATCCCAGTTACCTCTCTGATAGATATCACATGTTCCGTCAGTGAGAAGTTTCCTAATGGCAGCAAGGTTGTTCTCTTTGGCAGCCTGGAGGAGTGGGGATTCCCAGATCCTGGAATCAAGAAAAAGTGGCTGATAAGGAACAAAGTCAAACACATGGTGCCTCTCTCCAGAGCTAGTATGGCCTTTGCTCAAGACAGTTTGTCTCTTGAACATTTTCGCTGAAAAATCAGCAATTCACATCTACCATCTGAGGTATTCTTTGAATGCACCAAAAGGGGAAAGAAAAAAAAAAAAAAAAAAAAAAACAGGAAAAAGCAGAGCAGTGCAATTCTAAAAACACACTGAAGTTCATAATCTCTTGGCTTACTGGTGCTGAACCATATGGTGGCAGCAGAGGGAAAGACAGAGGAAACAACCAAAATGTTTCTTGTTTTGATATCCCACTTTTTGAGGCACAGAAATGAATGATGGGTCATTGAAACCCTTCTGCAAGTAGACACTTATCTCAGGAGCCAGAAAAAGCCAGTTGCTTCTTCACACAGCACAATAAATTAAGAAAAGATTTTGTCTGAATTGCTCTCATAGTGGATGGAAAAGGGAAAACAAGAATTCCATCTGTGTTCTAGCAACACTTACTATAATTAAGAGACTGAGCTCTGAAATGTAGTTCTTCCATATACAAAATTGTGGAGAAAAATCTGACAACTTAGCTATACTACTTTTTTCTCTAGTGATGAGAGAACTGAGGAAATTGTTGAGAACTGAAATATGTTCATGTGCTGGGAAAGAGCATGCGCTCGTACAAGTTCCAGACAGAGTGGTTCACTTATAGCTGAAGCATGTCCTTGAGTCTTCCATGAGGATCTAGGTTATTTGAGTATATCTTTTGGGCTTGATGAAGAATTTATAAGTACAGCCACCAAACTTCACTACAGCAAGGTCTTTGGAAGCAAACAACAGGTCAAGGGAGGTGATCCTCCCCCTCTACTCAGCTCTGGTGAGGCCATACCTAGAGCCCTGCATGCAGGTATTAGGATCTTCAGTACAAAACACAGAGGGAGCTACTGGAGAGAGTTCAGCAAAAGGCAAAAGAGGATCATGAGAATAGAACATGTCTCCGATGAGGAAAGGCTGAGAGAACTGTGACTGTTTAGCCTGGAAAAGAGAAGGCTCAGGTGGTGTTCCTATCAATTTGTGTAAGTATCTGAAGAGAGTTACCTGCAATGTTTGTTCAACATCCAAACAAGGTTTGCCAATGCTCAAAATCATGAGCTGGCCATACAAAATTTAAAAAAGAACAAAATCTACAAAATTGAGGTAAATATTTCTGTTATCCTTGAGTATTTTCAGGTTCATCTTTTAAATCATAAATCAAAAAGTGGTTTGAGGTGGGCTTTTGTATTTCTTGATTTTATACAAATAAATAATTATAAGTATCCATATTCAGGAGATAAAGATTAAAGGGGAGGAAAAACTCTCAAACCAAAAGAAAAAAAATATGTCTCATGAGTTTTCAGTATGAAATAGAAAGAGATTCCTCTCTCCCAACAAGACAAGGTCAGTTTTAGATCTCTGCTCAAATTAAAATTTTGTGGTTTTGTCTCACTTCTGCTGTTTTCTAGTACAAATGTTTAATTTGATCTTAATTATCTAGTGTGGCCCAGGTCAGGCTGCAATGTGTGATGTGGAATAAGTCTAAGGATTACAGTAGAAAATTACAAATTCAAGCTGATATGAACCAGGAAAACACCAGCCCTTGTTTTTCTACCAGTCTCTATCTGTCCCTTTACTACAATCTAACAACTGGCAATAGTTGTCTGAAGCACTCCTCCCAAAAATCCATGTGGGACAAATACATTAGTCAAACCATATACCTGCAGATACAGTAAATGCTTCCTCCTGGTGATGTTCCATGTATTCTGGCATTATTTAGTCACAAGATTTTTAGGGATAAATCCTACATAAAGCAATGGATGCTTTGCATTAAGTGGTAACACTGATGTGAGGACACATCACCTGTGAATATAACTCTGTTATAAGCCACAATAAAACCCACATCAGAGACATAGGGAATATAAATGGCCCATTGCAAAAAATGTTTTCTTACAACTCATGCATCCTAAGTATAGGACAGTTTAACAATAAAACAACAGGAAAGCAGGCAACATGAATTCTGTGGCTCACAGGAATATATATTTCTTGCTTTAAATTATTATTTTATGAAAAACAAGACCTTGAATCAAAAAGAAATTTATATGTCATTATCTCTGGATTTAATCCACTTGAAATGTGAGAGTTCTGCTTTCCTTTATTGTGGAAAGACACTGAAGACACTTGAGAAAACTTGAGGAATAAAGCAAAACAAAAAATATCAGAATTATACAGATAAATAGAAATCATCTGAATAAGCATAAATTAATGTACATGGGCTACAAGTAATCTAAGCATAACTGAACATCAATGTTTATCATTCCACAAAATGAGCACTTCCTGTCACCAAAAACACCCCATTATCTATGTCACGAGAAACTAAACTAGAAAACCCCAGAGCAGAGAAGAAATAAAATCATTCAAGATAAAAAGAACCATCCTCAACAAATCAGGGAGCCCTTCTGAGATATTTTTATATGTCCTTCACACTCCTAGTTAGGGAAGTATTCCTTCTATAGCTTACTCATGCGTCAGTTTCATTACTAACTAATGATAAGATGATTTGATGAGGAGATTGCATCTAGGATCAAACAAACAGGAGCTAAATGAAGAGGCACTCTAAGCAAAAAAAAGTCTTAAGATTCAGTGTTAGTGAAGTCAGCTTGCCACCTCTGCCACTGTTTTGGCTACGAAAGACTCTGTGGTTCTGGAAAAGACAAGTTTCAGAGGCAGGAAGTGGGAAAGAGGTGGGGTTTCAGTAGTATAAACAATGCTAAAATTAATATGTTGATGCTTTACTGGGGAGGCCTTTATCCCTCAAATGACCTCAGAGAGGAGGAAGGATTGGGCAAGAGACAACATGGGAGGACACAAACACAATATCTTTCTCTCAAAAATTACCAAAATTCTTGTAAACAGCTACGAGGAAGGCACATAAAAAATACTACGCTCAGCTTTTGGAAACTGAGGGTAAAATTGTCAAACATTTCTTCTTATTGTAGCAACCTCCAACTGGGCTTAAAATGCCAGAGATCTCAGGCCAAAGAGCAAACCAGAAGAGAAACTCAGAAATGCTGGCAAATGTCATGGCATACTGCTTGTGATGCTTCAAAGGTTTGTGAGTTACATGTTCCTGGCATATGCTTTTACTCTCATTTAATTTTCTGTCTCATAATTGGGGAAACATTTTAACCTTATTTAAAACATACTGTTCTAATTATCAACTAATTTTTAATACATTACAGCAATGTACTGAGCATATAAATGTCAAAAACTAGGGGAAGCAAATTTGCTAATATAAAAAATTAAATGAAGACACCTGAATTTAGAGCCTTCAAAACATTTTCAATTATTAAACTTCAGCATATTTAACCAGCTTTCTTCCTGATGGATCAAACACAGTACAGAGCACAGAGTTTTGCATTTTACTACTTAGGCCTCTTTGTGTGTCAAAGCAGCAGCTGGCAAAATCTGTAACTTAAGTCTCTTACAAGAGCTGCCTGCAGTAGATGCTTGGCTTCCAGAAAGTACCATTATGTCACTGAACAGTGAGGCTGGCTTTCAGAAAATGATCCAGCAGACATATCTGGACACCTTGAGACGATAATTCAGCATATCTAAGTTAAGCTCCTCTTCTAATCCTCTTCATCCCCTTCAACAGCTATGGAATCAAGGAATACTAAGCTCAGCTAAGTTAAGTTTGTAACACTAGGCAGACTGGATGTTGCCTTGCAGGATCTGTTTAGGTTAAGCACAGCTCCATAGCAAACCAGTAATTCTGAGGGGCAAGGAGAACCACAGCAGTATGCACCTGGATGTGCTCCTGGGTTGCTCTTGCTGAGCTAAGGAATGTGTCAGTCTGGAGGCATGAGTGAGCCTTGATCAGGCCTTACTATCGGCCAGTTTTCCTCACAGGTGATTCAATGACGTGCTCAGGGAGCCGTGAGCTGTTTTTCCAATGTAGGTGAGGGCAAAATCAGGAACACCCGAAAATCCATTGTGAAACAAAGAGAAGATAAAATGTAGGTCAGATTCTTACTGAGGAAGTCATGTAAAACAGTTCTAAACAAGGTTAAAGATTTCACAAGCACTTTCTGCTGGTAATATGTACCCTTTTAGCTTCTTAAGCACTTCTTTTGGAGTGCAGCCTGCTCATTTCACTCTTGGAGAGATAGAGAATGCACAGACTATTAAATAAATCTTAATTTCATTATAAAAATAAGAATTTGGATTGCTATGAGTATTCTTTCAGAACAGGGAAATATATTAAATGTGTGAAATGTCTGGACAACAACCAATCTAAAGATTCTATTTCACAAATGAACTCACCAGAAATGCAATGAAGCATCTCTTTCTGTTCTTCCCTTATCAGATTCTACAACTTCAATCATTTGCTATATGGAATTTCCCCATTCTTTGCTCTAATTTAAGTTTGCTTCCAGCTTCAAGCTTTATGCCCATAGTCAGTTCCTGAGGTTCTAAAGCAGTCATTTTAACCTAAGCTATACATTAATCATCAGGATATTAGCTTTCTCTTCTTTCCCTGTTGTGCTCAGAATATCCATGCTCCAGAATGAAGCATGAAATTGCCAGAGGAGATTAATCTTCTCCCTTCCTTCTGCTAGCATGTGCATGTAAATGTGAGAAAGCCTTCAGGAGAGCAGAGGACTGCTCAGAGGAACCCAACAAGCTGAAAGAGCATCAAAGCAATCATCTAGCAAGATGCCAAAGAAGGAGTTAGGGAATAATTGCACTAAGTGAAAAGGAGCCAGATAACAGGGGCTTGGACAATCAACAGGGTCAGCAAATTTCTTCAGCAACAGCAACAAGACTCAGCAAGTTAACTGGGACTTCTTGCTCATGTATGTCAAAGCCCCCTCAGCTGAGAGCAAACAGAGCTTCTCTGGAAATAAATTAAACAGGTTAATAATTGCCCATGTTACTAGACAAGAAACTGATAGGGAATTCTTACCCCTTCAGATTTTTAACTGCCACACAAAGCAATAGAAATCTTGATCAGTCATTTCCAGCAGGGCATTCTTCTTGCATTAACATCTTTTTTTTCTAATTCTTCATCTAAGCCCATCGTTAGAATAATCTCATGCTAGAACTCTTTTAATGGTTTAGAAGTTGTTAGTTGTTATTTATTGTCACTGAAGCAGTCATAAAACAAATTTTTCTCTGATGCATAGCCTCATTCTGCATCAAAACGTCCAGCCATCCTCAACAGGGATTTTCTTGCACTTTTATTCCAGGTTTGTTTCCCTTACCCAGTGTCTAATATTTTTTTTTTTTCTAACAGCTTTCTAATCTGGGGGGAGGGAGGGGTTCAAAGCAAAAATTTCATGTTTCCTTCTTTATATTGAAACCTATGGCTAAGTTGAGGAAATCAAATAACTTCCTAAATCTGCAAATAACTTCCTACATCTATGAGCCTGAGATGCATCTTAGGCTGAGATTGGGTGTGTGTATGTCTGTGCATTGCTGGGGAAACACCACTTCTGGAGGACTTTTACACTTGTGAAATTAGGGAGACTGTTTTCTATTATTAGTCTCAACTAATCATCCTAACTTCCATTAGGATGAAGGTGTATCAGTAGAAGAAAAGACCAGAAATGCTGCTATTGATGCTTTTGATTTTACTTTATGCACTGCAGCCAATTGTTCTTTGGATCTTGACTACTCAGAAGCACTGTGGTTGAAACAAGCTATAAATGAAGTGCTGGAACTGGAAGCTGGCATCTTTATTTCACTGTCACCTTTGGGAGCAAATGAACCGATTAAGACTGACAGGCATTGTGGATTTTAAGACACGACAATCCTACGTTAAATTGTGGGATGAAAACTCAGTAATGTTGTTTAGACAAATGAACAGCCAAACTATGGGGACATCTCATTCACTACCAGCTTGAGAAAGATTTGTGTAGAAGCTGAAGGCTCTCTGTGTCCCTGCACAACTCTTAAACAATCCAGTTTACCTGCATTAGGCTAAGCTGCTTCTTTATTTGTGCCACATTTGTTTCCAGGGTAAGCAAAGCACCTCGATAATATGTCTGGGAGACTAAAGAGCCACCAAAGAATTTGGAAACTAAAGGTTTTATTGCGACATCTTTGGAATGACCATAACTCTCTGCAAGTAATGCAAATTGTTCCAGGCACTTCTAATGCATTACTTACTATTTATCAACCAGAGTTACGAATACAGGCAATAGCAGGAGGAAAAATACTACATAATTTTTATACTTTTACAGGTACTGTAACCATGTACTCACTTGTTCTAATCTATATATTGCTTAATTTTTATGAACAGTGCAATTTTCATAGGGTGGATTTTCTAAAATCACATTCTAGGAGGAACTTGTTCACATTTCCTTGGAAACTCTTGCACTGAAAATAATTTCTAGAGGGTCTATTGCACTGTGACAGACACGTGATTCTTCTTCACCTCTATCAGGCCCAAATTTTCACAAGTATACATATTTATGTTCTCTGTCGTTGAATTATGTTGAGGGATCATGTTCATATGTTTCAGGCTGTGTAGATCCCAGAGTTTGCTTCCAAAGATGATTCTAGAGAGGACATATGAGATGTGACCACTGTCCCTGGGACTCCACATTGAGCTACAGGCTGTTTAAAAAGGAGAGTCTTCAACAGAGAGAAACCAGAAGATTAAGGCCAAATAAACTCAAAGTCCTCTTCAATGTTAGGAGGTTGTATTGCATTTTCTGAACCTGGATTCCCCTGGGGAAATATTATAGAGTGGAATATTAATCCCTTTCTGTGAATAATGCTGAGATCTACTGCTAGTAAGATTCAAAAGACTGTTTCACAGGAAGAAAGAGAATGAACATCAATGCCAGGGAAGGTGACAACTGCCAAAGCAATCAGTTTTCAGGTATTATCACCAGTCGTCAGACAGAAAAAAAAGCTTTGTTCTTCTCTTGCAGACTTTCTGTGTGAGATCAGAGAATGCCAGTTAAACAGTAACATATTTACCACTGGCTTTCAATAAGATAATAGTAGAATTTAATCACTGCTAATTACTGTATGTATTCCAATGCCATTTTCACTAAGAAGAACTGAAGCTGAAGCCACAACACTGCAGTTTTATACCACAAAATGACAGGACGCAGCAAAAGCCCTTTTGGCTTACAACACTTCTTCCACAAAAGCAGAGGTTTCATAAGAGTAGTTCCCACACACCAGTCACCAAAGAAGGTCTTCCTGCTGTGTTTTTCTATCTGTACATAACTAAAAATGTGAAAGCAATAAAACCAGTCCTCTGCAAAACGTTCATTATTTTTTTCTCCTCAAACTCTGAGCATCCCTGGGGATAAGAAAGGAAAGAGTAGGATAATAGGAGGAAGAACTGGTCCTGTCGCTCTTTAGCAAAAGATTTTTCACATATTGGCACCACGTAATTTGTAACCAAATAGCAGGAGCCTAATTTGTTGTAGTTGAAAGCTATGGGAAACATAGGCCTAAAATGGAAGGGAACAACTGTGTCCCCATGCAACCCTGATTTCACAGTGACTATTGTGCACACCGCATGTGTTTTACAGAGAGCTTTATAAAGAAACACAGAAAAGTTAACTTTGGGGCCAGTGGGATTGCACTACAGTGATCTAAGAGAAGTTTATGCAGGAGGGTTTATATGACTAAAATTTTTTCTGTTTTCCTCTGTCAGTAGCAACACACAAGATGTTCATGGGCCTGTAGCACATGAGTCATGAGAACCAATAAGCAAAGAGAAGTGGCAATCTAACAGGAGCCTGTGGGAAAGGGAGCAACAAAAAGGAAGGGACCAAACCCCTCTTGGCAACAGCAGATGGTAAACAAGGGACAGGAATATCATCAAAATCAGGTTGACTATTTGGGAAAAAAAGAACAAACAAACTCTCTCACTAGGAGGTTACTACAGCACTGTAGCAGGTACCTAAAGATATGGTGGAATCTCTGTCCTGGGAAGCTTTCAAGACTGAGCTAGACAGAGCTTAAGCAATGTGATCTCTTGCTGGCAAGACTTCAGCTTAAAGTGGGAGGTTAGCTGGAGATCACAAGAGCTTCCTTCCACAACTCTTTGACTTAAAAATATGAAGATAATGTTATAATCATAAACAATACTGTATTACAATTTATTGCTTATTGGTATTAATCATTGGTATATAATCAATATAATTAATTTGACATATTAATGTATTTTTAATATTCCATTTTTTACTCATTTGGATCTTACAGAATCTGCAGAGAACTTATTTTTCAGTTACCTGTGATGCTTTTCATGAACACATCAGAATGTAAACACTTTAGCATTCCACAGAAACACTATTGTTCCCATTGTCCCTCCCATTTTAAGTGTATTTAACTCCCACTGCTCTGAAGTAAACTGGAACAGGCTTTATTACTTGGTCAGAAGCTAAATAACAATACAATTCTTTCCCTAAAGGCGTGCTTTTGTCCCTCTTAATCTGCTTCTTTGCATATTTCTATACATATATGTACAAATACATATGTATAGATAGATCCATTTTGTCCCATACAGTCACTTTTTTGCCCCCACAAATGTTCAGAGTTATGCGTGGAAAGAAAAAACAGATTTTACAAGCAACTGGAAGCAATTTGTTATTTGAGTACTGCAGCATTTGTGCATGCAGAAATGACAATGAAAACCACATCCAGCTGCATTTCCATGAATAGTCCCACATTTCTGTGTGTGGGGGGAGCAATCCTGCACAGCAGTAACAAACAGCCTTCAGTGCTCACATGGGAAGACACAGCCAATCTTCTGGATAATCTAAGATCTAAGAGGAGTCACTGTACATGTTGACACTCAGGTCAGAGGTCTGAGAAACCACAGTCTGACCCAGGAGGTGACTGACCCCCAAAACGTTCAACAACATTAAGCCTACTCTATTCCACAGTAAGAGCGACCTTTAGAGAGACAGAAAGCAAAATCCTGACAAAAAGGCACCACTCTTTCAGATGACTGCAGCTTATGCACCACACACACTCCTAATTATAATAATAATGTTAATGATAATGATGACAATAATAATGATAATAATAACAATCAAAAACAAACCTTCATGCTTTTTCCTGTGAGCTTTACCAATGAAGCAGGAAAGACAAGAGAATACATTATTAATTTGTGACTGAAATACTGCACTCAGGGTAATTCAATTGCAACCTGGTAAATCTACCTGTGAAAACAGATAAGATTGGAACTCCAGAAGCATTCCACATTGGAAGAAGAAATCTGATAGAGAAAAGTGCTCCAGGGTTGTTTAAAGTTTATCTACTGGCAGAAAAGCCTAAGGGGGACTAGTGAGAATCAGCTACAGGGAGAGCAGCAGAAGAAAGAGAAGAAAAGAAGGCTGAAGTGCACCATACCTTTTCTGCTGGAGTAAGTAGATTTCATCCAGATGTTTATCCCAGGATTTTTTGCCTTGCAGCTTCTGACTTAGTCCATTCCATATCCGGGAATAGAAGGGATTGCTCTCCCCAAATAAAGGTACCCCCATATCACGTCCCTTTTTCTCTCTTGCCTAGCTGCCTGAAAGCCAGCAATCCCCACTTTGGGAAAAAGTCAGGAAAGGCACACTTCAGGTCACCACTCCTCCGCCCTCAGTTACTTACAGAGGAGACTGTCAGTCAACTTCATCAGCTGATCAAAGTACGTGTAAAAAACACACAATAAAATCACTTGTTCCTAGCAGACCATACCTTGAGCCTCATCAATTACTTAGTTTCCAAAATAGCCCAACCCAAAGGTGTGTCTGATTTAGAAGTAGCTCGCCAGCAGCCTACCCCTCAAAAAGACCCTGTACAGCAACTGAAGAATTCATACAGCATCAAGGTCCCAGGCTTCTACTATTTTGATTTTGAAACCTAGGCTTTAGAAGCAATCATCCTCCTTTTGTATCTCTGAATTCCTCTGGAAAGCAACATGTAAGCAATTTTGAAATAGACAGCTGAGCAAGTCAGGCAAAACACCTTTAAGGTGAGCGAACATGTGGGAACGTGCCCTAAAAGACACAGGGCTCTGGGAAGGTGGCAGAGAGGAGGACACACCTCCCACCTTAGCTGTCTGCAAATCCCATTAAAGAAATTATCCTTACAGACTCCACCTTCTCCACATAAAACAAAATCACCTTACTCCACAAGCTGGAAGCAGAGTTTATGTAGATTAATATGTAAACTTTATATATTCAATTTTTGTTTAATGTTCTACAAATTAATTATTTCTTCTAGTTGCTTCCAGAAAAAAAATCTTATTTAGGAAAAGAGTAAAACTTTTTATTTAACAAAACCTTTTTTAAAATTATTTAACAAAAACTTGATTTTGGCACAGAAAAACATATTCAGGATCAGGGGGTATTTGCCTGCAAAGCCACAGACCAAATATAAAAATTAAGAGATGAGACATCCTTCTCTGTGTGAAGAAACTGGAAGCTATGAGGGAGAAAAGAAAAAAACAAAAATAAAAGAAAAAAAGAGAAAAGAGAAAAGAGAAAAGGAAAGGAGAAAGCTTCTAGTTTCTAATCTTCTTTCCCCAAAGACTTGTCCCAATATTTTTGCACCTTGAATCAACAGAAATATCCCTTCATTCCCTTTCCTGCTGTAGTGGAAAAGAATTCTGTTTAGGGTGCCTGGACCTTGATGGAATCAGAAGGTAAGAGAGAGAAGTGTATAAAGCAGTAGGACTGAGTCATGTCTTTGAAATTCCTGGTTTATTTAGAGGTTTCTTAGAACTACAAAACCAGGATTAACATCCAAACTTCCGTAAACTCATGATGTATCCTATTCTATAAAATCATAAATTGCCACACAATTGCTATACAAAAAACAATGCTTTAAGGCAAACCTGAGGGATCATACCCTAAAATGTAAAATTCACTGAGTTGACCTGATCTAGGAGGAAGTGTCAGGTTAAACTGTCATAATGGGAAGAATATATTACTTGCTACTTTGAGAGGTTAGAGTTTATACCAGCCAGGTGTTTTGAGCATATGTTGTGTTTTTATTAGGTTGTTTTTTTTTGGTTTGTTTTTTTTTTTTTTTTTAAGAATATCAATAATGAGTCCCTCCTAACACTGTGAGGGGTGGGGGAAGCAAGTTGAGAAAGGTATTTAGACACTGAGGTGTTAAGTGCCTCTGACAGACAAACACAATCTCTATTTCTCCCAAGCAGAGAATACTTTCCACTATCTGTCCAAGGAAGCCCTAGAAGAGTAGTATCAGCAGGGCAGGAAAGCAGTGATTTATTCCTGCCTCCTCTGGGCAGCGCTGTCACCCTGACAGCAGCTCTGGGGTACAAGAAGTGAAGAACAGTCAGCCAGCAGGTTGATGGTGTTCTTAGCTAACCGTGGAGGCAACATCTGCAGCAGCCAGGGCAGTCCCGGCAGCTGCAGACCAGGTGGACTCACCACATGGTCGTGGGCGGCTCATCAGAGCTCTCATTATGGCTTCAGACTGCAGTAAAGCTGGCTCAATAGTTTTCCCTTACCCACTTGTATGAACATAAAGTTTAATACTGCAAAAGAGTGTTTTCTTGTAACTCATAGCAGAGGGCATTTTCAGCAGAAATAGAATACAGAGATGAAAGGTGGATGAAATATGTAAGGTATGGTAGGGACTGAAAGCTCTTTAGCACATCATGACCATACCACTTAAGCACTGCTGGGCTTTCAGTCTAGCAGGCTGTGAATAGTTTTATTCAAAAACTAAGGACCTGATAAAACCTTGCAGTTGAGGTGTGGATTGTAGGTCTATACAGTTTTGGTGTATGTGGTTTTCCACATACCTGATAGGTGCTTTTAGGTCTCTGAATCTCTTTCCTCAGCTCCTGAGTCATGTTGTGACTGGTTTCTAGCCCTTTAGCTCCTGACATTATTCTAGCTCTACTTGTTCCTTGGTCCAAGCTCCTACTGCAAATGGTGTCTTTATCCTGGCTGACAGTGATGCCCTTTACTGGTTTATGCCTTGACTTCTCTTGTTTCTGAAATGGGGTAATTCTGACTGACCTGATTCCTGGACTCTTTCTTGATTCCAGCTTGACCCCTTCTAACAAATATGACAGCAGATGTTGACATCTCCTTCCACACAAATTCCCTTGTATATCCATAGGCTATCCATAGCAATGTAAGCATGAAGAAATGAGAAGCACAACCTGTCCAAATGTGTTTCTCACACCACAGTGTCTAACTACACAAAACTGAAACAGACCAGCAATGATGGAACGATGCTGCTTCTGGGTATTTATCAATATCATACATGGCACAGTTAGGATGTGCTGCCCTTTGCGGGACTGTAGAAGCTAAGTGCAAATACGCCGGAGTGTAGAGATACTTCAGCAACAACCAATTCCTATTTTCCCATACCTGCCATAAATACAAGGGAGAAAAAAACCCACTTCTGTCACTGAGGATTGTTATCTTGCTAGAGACAATACTCTGCACTTTTTTTATAGTACAATGCATTCCTTTTAGGCCAGCCTTGAATTTTAATTTTTTTTTTTAAAGAAAATCTGAATAGTTGAGTGTGAATGAGGTGACCTTTGGTGAACCTGAAATTCAAGCTAGCATTTGCCAGCAACGTACTTGAAAAGGAAAAATTATAACAGGAGAATTAGAGAAAAACACTACAGGAGAATTTTTCACATAATCTCCAGTTTTGTTTTCCTCCCAGCCACCTTTTCAGTGCCTTCTTTCTTTTCAAAATTAAATCAACACAGCTATTACCTGGCCTACTATAAAAGTAATTTCAGTGCTAATGTAGAGACAGACATAATTTGCACAGTACATGAATTCCTTTCCTTCTGAATGTTCCTGACCCCTACATTCCATGTTCTTACAAAACTCCTGTTAGCCTTCCTGGAAATTTTGAGTGCTGGAGGTATGTAAGATTAAATCCAATGTGCTTATCTGGTGACAAATCAGGATGGGAGTGTTTTTATATTTTTAATCTTTCTGCTTTTATCTTACAGGTTTTTTAGGGGAAGGAGGAATTGCAAAAGCTGCATGATATTTTAAAGTTACTACAAAGATGTAAGTGTAATCCCAGTCTTTCACAAAACCCACAGGAATGCAAACTGAGCAGCAGGAAATGGAAAAGATAAAAGTCATTGTAAAAGTAAGGAAACCTATTGAACCTAAAGGAGAAACCAAATTGGCTGGACATGGTAGATATCCCCCATTTTGATCTTCTGAAAAATTTTTTAAGGTTTCTGTTAAACACACAAGATTATGTAATGAGTGGTATGGGGAGAACTTACACAAAGTGGCTTTTGAAGAGAAAGGAAAGAAAGGGAAGTCAACTCATTTATTATGACAAATTGAAAATCTCTTCTTTATTTACCTTCCAAATTTGGCCCCCCACATCTATGTTAAGCATCTGGCAGACAAATAAAGTAGCATAATTAGATGCCTAACACATTCAGAGCCACTGAGTAGCCAAGTTATCTTGGCTAGAGTACAGACAAGATTTATCTGTCAGAGAAAAGTATTGCTCCCAAACATCTGCCTGGACAAATTTTTACACAGAGATTTGCCTGTTCTTCCAGAGCCACAGACTGCCAAGCCAATTCAGAAACTCTTATTCTTCCATGTCTTTTTTGCATATAATCTCTCTGAATCACATATATGCTCAAACCTTAAAAGTAAAGACACATTTTCTATTTTTTTTCTCAATTTCACAAAAGAATTTCACTATAAAAATTAGCTCTTAAAAATTCCCAATTTGGAAATCACAAGAGAGATTCTGTCATTTCAGCAACAGCAAAAACAAAGCGCATGGATTGCATTCCCAAGTTTACACTACCATCTTAAGAGCAAGACTGGAAGTGCAACCTATGACCAGACCAGCCTTTCAACACTTCCCCTGTACATTTCTGATTGTACTGCAATTCTTTGTCTGAAATCTCAACATCTTATAAAAGCTCTAAAGATGTAAGTTGTGAGAGAAAAGAGTGAGAGCTGTAGAAATTCAGGAAAAAACAATGACAGAGTCAGAGTAAGTACAGAGAGAGCACAGAACAGAAAGTCAAGAATTCACCAAGTCAGCAGTAAACAGTGATATAGTTTCTCCAAGTCTATAATAGATAATCTTCCATCTGAGAAGATTGTAATAATAACTAGGCAGCAACTGATTGATATATTACAGATATGTTAGGGAATCCTGTTGGACGTGATATTTCCAGTTGTTCAAGTTATATATCTTATTTGTGTAGCATAGGAAAACAAAGCTGAGGATGATTGCATGGAAATGCACAGCATTATGTACACTTTGATACCACACAGTTGAGTGGTGATACCTATCAAAAACCAAAACAAAGTAACAGGGGAAAATAACTAGATATTCCAGAAGCAGAATACTAGTGGTGTTATCTCCACCAGTCTTGAGAAACTCTTATCTGCACAAGATCTCATCTGCTGTGTAAATATGAATTACTTCACCACCAGTAAATCACAGGTAACTCAGCAACAGACATTACTTAACAATGCATTATAAACTATATCAGAGCATAAGTGACCTTAAAGGATTTATTCTATATTATGCAACTAATCCTGATGTGTAATTCCATTAATCCATCTCCTGGCCTGGAGGAGTGCGAAATGCTAGAGGGAAGCTGGTTGTAAATAAAATATTACACTGAATTCCTTTAATTAATAGCATGGCCTTGTATGTGAATGTGTGTGCAGCAAGCCTGATTAAGAAAGTTAAAGGGAAGTGGTCTCTACTACTTGACTCAGATTAGCAGAAGCAAGGACAGATACTTGTGGTGAGGAATGGCAGCAGAGGCACAGACTTCCTTGAAAGATGCATTCCTGAGGTCCTGGCCAGTTGGATGAGGGATCAGCGATAGCACCACTGACTGTTATAGAAAAGCAGCACAAAGATCACTAGATTTTGTAAAACCTACCCCACCCCGCAACATTTGCAGCAGAATTTGTAACATTTCTAGGAAAAGCCAAAAGATAATTGAAGACCTCTGATAACTGCAGTCATATTGGCAATGTGAAGGAGATATCTCAGTGAAATAGGATCACCAAGAGTATTACTAATTCCTACAAAACCTTGATTGAGGGAGTCAGTGGGATTCTACCTCACTGGAGAAGCCCAGACAAGGATCCTGGATAGTTTTCTACTGTTATGATTTGAGGCACTAGCTCAAGTCAAAAAGCTTTCTTAGCTTTCTTTTAGTCAGTTGGGAAGCTTATTTACTGGTGGTTTAAATAGTGACCAACCCCCCAGCCTCCTGTCAAGGGAGTGTGTCCCAGGGATTTGTCTACTCAATAGAAGCAGAAGCATATTCTTTCATAAAAGGTGGACTGGGTAAACGTGAAACCAATCATCTACTCCTGCAGATAGGGAACTGGTAGTGGGTCCTAATATAAAAATAGGTAATAAAGAAAAAGCAAAAAAAGGGCTCCACCTGCACTGTAGACTCACATTAAAATTGTGACAGTGATGCCTTGAGAGGATACCTGGAACAGAGGCTGGACAGTGTCAGAGGAATAAAGTAGGTATTTATTAAAAGGCCTTCAAAGGATGCACCCTTGGGCAGTACAAGAGCCTGGCCATGGCTACACCCAAGACAGATGATGGGTCCCACATTTTTCACACTTTTGGTTTATTTACATATTGGGGTTAATTGTCCAAATACATCTTCAGGTTATGAAGTCCCATCCTCCCAGATTGCTCTCATCCATTCACTGTTGTTTGTACTTTTTGGGCCTGAAGCTGCAACAGTGTCCTTGGTTCTCAGGAAGAAAAGGATTGTTTTATCTAACTAAACTGTGAAGGGAAGTTGCTAACACTTTATATGAAGTTCAGAGTTATATACTAAGGCAGTATGGAATCTGAAAAATATGAAAGCTAAAACTTAAGGCATCAATAGTAAGGTTGTAAGATACTGAAATCAAGTCATGAGAGCCTTCTCATTCAGATTACCTCAAAGAAGACCTAGGAATTAAAGGTAGCCCAAGGCTGTTACCAGGAATCTCCAAATCAGCCTATAAAAGAGTGGAAAAAACCAGTAGTAAAAAAAAAAGCACCTCACTAATTAGTTTTATTTTGTGGCCTGGAATGCCACAAGAATAGCTAAGTCTTTCATTTAGCAATTGTAAAATTCTGTGTATGAGTGGGTAGACCCTGCTTTTTAAGTAGAGACTCTCATTAATTGTAAAGATACAAAAAAACATGAAGGTATAGCTCTGGGATACATCTGTGGCAATGCTAACCCCCAGATCTGTGGCCAGCAACATTTTTGCAGTTTGGAGAAAGGAAGAAGCTTGTGTAATAGCTGCTTTGTTTTATTGCCTTATAGCAATTGATTTGAGACTGGGTGTGTGTAAATTGACTCCCAGTTTCATTGGTGGCATCAGGCTTAAAAGATTCTCTGAAACCTCTGAAGTATGAACACATCCTGATTTTATTGAGGTTTTTTTTGGTCTTAGCCCATAGCAACTGTACTATTAAGTCAGGATAGCAGACAAGAAATCAAATTTGGATTGTGACTGGGTTTTTTTGTGACAACAGGTGACACCACTTATTACTTGGAATGCACAGCTCTGCATTGTCCAAAGCACCATTAGGGGAACTCCTGAATATATGTTTTGGTGTAAGAGGAAGAATTTTGAAGGTAAGTGCTGATGACAGGTTAAACTTTGGTCCTGACAAACAGGGGAAATATGGGCCCTGTTAAATGTTTGTCTTTAAGAATATCCTGAGAACAATTCCTGGTAGAGCCATTCAACTGTACATCTCAGATTACAGGGCTTGCTACAAACAATGATACAAATTTCACAGGTTGCTTGCTGCAACCTGTGAAATCTTAGAGCAGACTAAAAATCCTTGGTTTCATTCCTCTGCCCCACCTTGGTCAGTCCCTGAGAGTACTAAATGGTCCTGACCAGCCTCATCTGATATCTCCAGCCTCATATTCATCACCTTAAAGTCTGTACGGTCTCTCACATAGCCTAGGTTTCCAGGTTTCCTCCCTTGTTCCCTAGGGTTTCCTTCCCCCTGCTTCCTCTGCTTTGCCCCATCCCCAAATCTTGTCAAGGATAGAGTGAATTTCTGCCCCACTCATCCCCTGTTGTCTCCCAAGCCCACCTAGCCTTTAGGAACCTCAGAGTCACTATGAGTTCTCTTACCCAACCCAAATTTTCCCATGCTTTCTTCTCCTTCTCAATAGTCTGACCTTGGCTTTGTGTCCTCTGAAACAGTCCTATGGAAACACACAACAGCTAATCCACTCTACTTACAGTCCTTTCTGACTCCAGAACCCTGAGAGATGTGAGGACACTTCTGCTGGGAGGCGACTCTTACTGTCGTGTTCTTGACTGTACTAATGGGTTTTCATGACCCTGACCAGTCGAACCAAGAGCCTTCAAAAAAGCTAGACACACACACACACTCAAATGATTGTCCAGAAGCCTAGGAGCCCTGTTTAAGGTCTGTCTTGTGTCTTCAGTTCCTGCCTGCAGCTGTGTTTGTGTTTGGCCATGGGCTCCATGACTTCTAGCTTGACTTCGCACTTGCCTTGTCAACATGTATATGTACTTTGTGATAAGAAGGCTTTGTCACCATCACTGGACACCATTCTGATCACTGGATTAATTTCCTGGCTTGATCTTAGACCTGCCTCACCATCATGAAATTGCTTGAAAATCTAGGCTCCTGCTTGAGTGACCATCTCCAGGTCTGCCTACTCACCTTGCTCAAACAGTGTGGGACTGTACCCCAGATGTGAGGCCCCTGTCCTGTCTGGTGTAAAGTCAGGCTCTGTCCCACCTGTTAGGGTGCAGCCAGCCCTTGCAGCTTCCTAACATTTCCCTCACAATTTAAGAGGTCCCATAAATACCTTTGCACTTACTACTCTTCGAATTGCAGTCTTGAAGATTGTCTCAGTGAAGTCTTGACCTGTTCTGAAAGTTTTGGCAGTAGCAGAAGGTCATGGGTAGATGTCAGATGTGACTGGTTGTTCTTCAGAATTAACTTAGAGAATCCATTGGTCCTAAAGTAGAAACAAATATCTCTGCCTATGTGAACTTGCTGCTTTCAACACCAGAAAATGAATAATCAATGAAAATGGTAGAGTCCACTTATGGTATCTGAGGAGCTGCTTACAGAATTTTTCTGGTAGAGAAGTGACAAAGAAGACAGTGGTTTATTGCATTAACTATTGGAACTACTTTGATTAGGTGAGTTTATCAGAGCTAGATCCCAAGCCAACAGAGTTTAAAATGGTCTCCTCTGAGACAAAGCACAGAAGCTAGATCTGTTCCTCTCAAAGGGAATATCCTGAAGGATATTCTTCATCATACTTGTTGCTGGGAAGGAACACTTACGGCCCATTCAGAAGTATTTGTCTATTAATCAGCTTTGGTTAGCTAAGCCAGGCAAGGTTCAGGTTATTGTGTTACTGTGTGAGTAATTCTGCTCTTTTTGTGCAGATATGGTCTTGCAATAGTTAAGAAAGATACTCAAGGGCTGCAGAACTCATTGCCCTGAGCTTCTGGGAAAAGGACTGTTATACACCTCATGGAAAATTTTATGGCAGAAACTGGAGTGTTGTACGCAAAGGGAAACTGATCCAGGGAGATGGCAATGAACTAAACTTAAAATAAAATTTTATAAGAACTAAGAAAGGAAAAAACTAATCTCCTGTAAGATGGAATTAGTTGGGTTTTATTTAATGCATTTATTAAAGTAACTACTAGAACGAAAATAATTTATTTATTTGTTTACTTATTAGTAATTTGTTAGTAATTTGTTTACTTATTAATAATTTGTTATACTTCTGCTGGAAAACTTGATGGTTGGGATCTTTTTTTTGAATTTTTGTTTTTCCTCAGATTCTGTTGTATTCACTTTATTGAATAATGCAGGATTCTTCTTCAGATTCATATTATCTGATTAGATTTTATCAGCTAATGAATTTTGAGCCTGATATAAAGAGCTACAAGAGCTGTATTTGCATTAGTGAATTTTTACCCTCATCTCCACCAAGAACTTGAGAGAAATTGTACTTCACCACAGAGAGAGGTATGTTCTAACCACACAATTAAAGACAGATGAATTACCAAAATTAATCATCACACACTTCCCCCTGAGAATGTTGAATATACCAGAAAGCTGTCCCCTGAAACATATGTGCACTGATTAAAACTGAGTACAGAAAAAAATTATCCTGAGACATCAGGTCTTTGGCCACTTGTACATACTCCAGGCACAGCTGAATTTTTCAGTTATGAAGACTGTCCTGGAGATTTTGAAGTGCATGTTCACAGTGATAACTAACTACTCTCCTAAGTGGAAAGAAGTTGCATTGGCTTACATAACCATGAATGGGACTGACATTTAGAAAACAAACTATTAGAGCAAGTGTTCAATCTTCATGAGAGAATCTGAGAATAGGATTTGAAATAAAATACTACTATTCCCTTTGCAAGTATGATTCATTAATTTTCCCAGGCACAGGCTCATTTGTAGCCTCCCTAAAGTCTCTTACTATCATTTGCCATGGACCAAGGAATTAAATATGTTTAAATACTCCCTAAACTGCCTCTTAAACAAGGATTTTTTTGTTTGTTTGTTTTGATGATCCAAAGTGACACCTTTGCCTTGAACGACCAGCAAAAACATCACTTATGCTGCTGAAGGGAGTATAGGTGATGTGACACAAAAATAACAAGGCACCACGAATTTGGTATCACAAAACAGCATCAGGAGGTGACTCATTAGTAACACCATTTCTCCTTGATTCAGCCCTTATGTCCCAGTGTGGAAGTGTTCTCAGAGTGCATCCACTATCACTAAACACAAGCTCAAGTCTCAATATAACACTCAACAACTGAATAGCAAATATAAACACGTATTTTATCTTAGTTATTCCCAACAGTCTCCATAGTGACTTCCCTAGTTTTTAACCTATTTATCTGTGAAACACAGCAAGAGCTGGTGGTGTGGAAGCTTTGACATGTCTCTGTGCCATGTGTATTAATTAGGAGAGACTGACTGACCTCTACTGGATCAATCAGAGTTCATTCACACTGCTGATGGTATCACAAATGCATTCAAAGTACAGATGGCACCTTCAGTAAATTGATGACCCCAAAGTGTGGGGATTGCTCGCTAAACTTGCTAAACTGGAAGGCAGGGCTGCCATTCAGAGACTACTTGATAAAATGAAGTAGAGTCCAACAGGGATCTCATAGGGCTCAACAAAGACAAAAACTCTGTCCTGGATCTAGAGTACGAAAACTACAGGCTAGGGAAAGATTGTCTGGGGACCATCTCTGCAGAAAAGAGTCTGCAAGTTGAACAAAAGCCAGCAGGATGTCCTTGCAGCAATGAAGGTCAACCACATGCTAGACTGCATTAGAAAAACTGTAGGCAGTACATCAAGAGAAATTATTTTTCCCTTCCGTTTCAGAGGGGTTAAGCTGCGTTTAATGAGACTGAATCCAGGATTGGGCTCCCCACACTGGCAAATGGGAGCACATCAAACTGTTTGAGGGGAGACTGAGGGGGCTCCTTTTGTTTATCATGGTGATTGCTTAAGGAGCGGGGAGGGGAAGAGAAGGGAAGGTAAAGGACTAATTGCTGTGTCCAGTAGGGTCACAGAGGTGACAGAACCAGACTCTTCTAAGAGGTACCAAGGAAAAAAAGTAACAACTTTCTAACACTGCAGTGAGGGTGATTCAGCAATACAATAGGTTGTCAAGAGAGTCTGTGACATCTCCATTCTTTGAGCTTTTCAAAACTCAGTTGAACAAGACTCTGAGCAAGCAGATCCAGTTTCTATGTCAGCATTACTTTGAGCAAGAAAAGACTACAGCTTTTCTAAAGGATATGAGTTTATAGAAGTGCTTCTAAAAACTAAAAATTTGGCAACACTTTAAAATGTATTTTATTAAGATATGAATGTTCAATGTTCTTATTCACTGATGTTAGTGAATGCTAGAGCCATACAGTCATCAACATTACAATGTTGTCATCTCCTACAAACATTAGCCAAAGCAGTTACTGGAGGTGGCCAACTATCCAAAAAATGTGACTCCCCTGGAGGTTTTTTTTGTGTGAACCAGCTCTGCACACCAGAGTCCTCTGTGAACCAGCTTGCTTCTTAACCTGACTTCTCTTGAAACCTCTACAGTCTTTGTGTTTATAGTTGGGAAGAATCTATGTCTCATCTTCCCCTCCTGATTTCAGAGTCAAGTTTCTGGATGCTCAAGGCAATCATTCTCCAAATAAATGAAAATGGTGACATCACTTGGAGTGGGACTTCCACTTCCAGTGGGCCATTTCCTATTCATACAGCAGAGTAACAAGCACTTGTGCTCAAGTCCTTGCCCATCTTCTGATTTGAAGTCTGCAAGATCAGAGGTCACGTCTTTAGAACTGCTGTAAGAACACTGTATCCAGGTGACCTTCATCCAAACCCTGAGGAAAAGACCACAAAGTATTTTTCCGCCTGAACATCTCCTGTGCACCCACGGCATTTTTCCATAATTTGCCCTTTGGAGTCACCAAGTTTATTGAAAAAGAAAAGGTAACCGAATACACTTATTCCATTTGGCTTCTCCTCGTTCGAATTACCAAGGAAAATAGTTATGCCTTAAAGCCTTCATTGCATCTTAAGTTTTTTCTGACGTCAACTATAAACATTGACTCCTAATCTATTTTCATGTGATGCCATATACAAACTTCAGTTGAAAACTGATTATCCCTATCACAGACCAGATCACAAGTTTAGTGTTTTGGTTCAAGTTTTCAAAAAGTGGCATGTCACCTCTTGCTTCTTTCCTATTTAGGCTATGTGGTGTTTTAAATCATTCCTTGTTTGGAAATTTCCTTTTCCTGACTCTTTTGAGACATTTTCATTTCCACCATTCAGTAATAAACTCTGATATCTGTTTATTTTTCAGGCATAATGTGCTCAGAACCTGGAGCATGGGAAGCACCCACATCAATAGCCTAATGCTTACAAAACCTGTCAGACTTAACTTTGCCAACCCATATCTACAGTTCACAAAACTCTGCCAACTTGCAGACCCATGCATGCTCTGCAGCTGCACCATTATTTCATGGACACTTTTGATGCCAAACATTTCTGGTTAAAAGGGCCTTCGAAAAGGTTGTATTTTTGTCAAAGAGAATTTAGGAATAATAAATTGGAAGAAAAAACCTACTGACAATACAAATTTAAGCTGTATTCCTAAATTTCTTCTCAGAACTGGTAATTCCTCCAGGTACGGCAACTATGTCGGACACTACCTATGCTGATTTCATTGCCATGGCATGATGAACACAAACTCTTGGCTGCATTTTTATTTTGCATGGTGCCATACAATGACTGTTAAAGATATCTTGGTGATGACTTTAAACTAGGGCAATTATTCAGCTTCTTTTATTTTGTTGCATTACCTGTGGGAGATAAACTTTGCAATAATAAACAGAGAGATTATAAGCTGATAATAAATCATAAGGTAATTTAACACCGAACGATATAAATGGTCAGTTTTTCCACAGCTGTCTACCCTATGTGAGTAGTATACATTGAAACCATACCCAAGTGAATAGATGACTTTAAAAGACAGAGGAACTTATCACAGGGCTAATGAAAGATCATTTTGCAATTTCAAGAATAATTCTCACTGCTAGAAAGCAAATACAGTTTCTAGCATTTTATCTTTTGTGTCAATTCTCTAATATTGCCTATGGACAGTGTAGTATTATCTCTTCCTATGAAAGTAGGAAATATTTCTTATATTAATAGCATATTGTTTATGTTACATAGAAATAGCACACATTCCAAGCCATGACTAGGAAGTCATAGGGAGAAAACCCTAAGAGTATACTTTTTGGGTTAACTATGTCATTTCACATGAAAAGAATCTCAAAGGCAGTCACATAAGCTACTAAATATAGGGCATTTGAACTTCTCCACCTTTGGGGTTCTTCTTCACATAAACCCTCATGAATCTGCTATATTTGGAAAGAAGTAGGAATACCAGCATAAAAATCTTCAAAACAACTTCTGCTATTTGTTTCCTAGGGCCAGGCTGCCAGACATGCACAAAGAAACCCAGGAAGAACTTGAGCTCAGGTGCTGGGCACGGTTCACATTCCAAAAATTACAGATCAGATTGCAGATCGGGCATCTCATTATCAAGAGTATGATGGGAAGAATGCACAGTCTGGCAACTTCTGCCCTCTGTTGCAATTCTGAGAAATCATGATAGTATTGTCACACTAGGGAATAGTCCTGTCACAGCTGCGCTTTCAGAACATGTTCACCTGCATTAGAAACAGGAACAGAAAGAAATTTGTTGGCAGTATTAATGTATTCCGATTTTGGAAGGAATATCTGTAAAAGGGAGAGTCATAGGTTTAAAAAAGCTATATCCAATAGATAAAGAGAAGGCCGAGCACATTACAGAAGGCATAGACAATGCAGTGCCTCTAAGATATCTCTGCATCTGCAGCTATTACCTGTCCAATCTATCCTGTGACACAGTTCTCAGTCCAAATGCTTCACAATGGGACACAAACACTTCTCTCTTCCTCTCCAGACAACTCTGTGTACACAATTCAAATACTTTACCAGGAAATAACATTGAAATATTCAATTTTGGATTGACTGGTTTTGTTTCGGTGAACTGAACGCGAAAAAAAAAAAACTGGACTCTCTAAAATTTTAGAGTGTTTGTTGTGTAACTGCCAGGTGTCAGACACCTTGAAAACTATTTGTATTACTCCCACTTAGCTAGCAATCATGCAGGTACTACTTGAGTGAGATCTTGGCTCCAATGAAGACATTGCAATTTTGCAACTGACTTATTTTCAAAATCCAAATACAGTTACATTTAAAGGGACACTTAAATCTCTTACATTGTTCTATTCCATTACAGCAAGTCAGTATTACAGACCCCAGCTTATAGATACTGAAGGAAGAAACCATGAGACTGTTACAGTAAAATTTCTCTGAGCTGGAGAAAGAGAGAAACTGGAATGATATCTATCCCATGGGAAATTCAGAAGTGAAAGTCAGCAAGGTTAACAAGTAGTGTTCAATGGCTATTTAGAAAACACAATTAGAATAACAAGAATGAAAGAAGACAAATTTTCTTCATAATTGCATTTAATTGTTTAAACACGGAACTATTTATTTAGATCTTTTAATTCTATATATTTTTCCTTGCTAGTATGAGTGACTGGGATATACTGCATGACACAGACTGTGCAGCTTCAGGGGCAGTTCAGAGCAACACCTCTGACAGCAGTGAACTATCACAGACTTTCTTATCAACTACCTAATTATCTTGGATCTCCATCTTATCATTGTACTGCCCTCATTTACCCCAAACCAAATTACAGCCTGGAAGGAGACTACAGAGGTGATTTGTGTATTTTATCTGATGAACAGTTACATCATGTGGTCAAGTCTGGAAAGGGTTCAAGAGAAATTAAGACAGAACCTTGTATAATTGCCCATTCATAAAGAAAGCATGTCAGAACAATGTCACTGATGTTTTGCCTGGGGAGAACGGGATCCAAGGCCCTGACAATGCACCTAATGACTTCTGCATTCCCACGGTTGTTATACCATTCCTCTTCTTTGTGTTTTCAATAAGCAAATGCAGAGTTGCCTCACATTCTCATTTTCAAGAACCCTGGGTATATGTAGACTCCACCCACTTGGAGGCCCCATTCTATTGCTATAATTATATACACATATATACATATACACTAATTATAGTTATTAATTTAATTAAATAGTCATTAAATTGTATCTTTTTCTGAATAGCCCTTGGATCATTTCACAAATAAAAAAAAATTAGCATCTACATCATAAAAGGTGAATAAAAAAGAGAGGTATGGATATATGCAGATTCCATGGGAAATTAACATAACTTGCATTGTACAAGCACTGCAATGCCTTCTGCAGAAAGCCTACAGTGCATGTTGGGCTGAGCCCCTGGATTTTTCAAGCTTTTAAAAAATCTGTTCCTGGATTACATTGCTAAAAAAAGAACCCAGAAAATACTAAGCAACTCTATTCAGAACAGACGGCACAAAATATTGCCATATTGTGTTTCTTATAGTATTAGTTTATTAATTTTCTTAAGAACTTGCTTTAATAACTGTTATTTTTTGACATAAGAATAAGAAGCTGAAATTCTTCAAGTAATTTATATCTTACGTTGTGTCTACATTTGGTCAGGGTAGCCTGAAGTAAATTAGAGGAAAAACATGCAAGTGTTTTAAAACAAGCACAGTAAGGCTGTTGTAAAAGATACTTCAATATTTATTGAATGCATATGGAGCTGGTTGACGACAAACATAAAGACGTTTGGATATATGATGTGAGGCTTAACAGGCCACACGAAACAGTGTCGCAACAGTTTAAGCTTCTTCTGACTCCTCCATTGACATGAAGAAATCAGGTTCTGCAGTCAGTGGAGTTGTTCTGATTTAGAAGCTTCCAACTGTGAACTTTCTCCTTTATCTGAATTCACTTTTCTCAAAATTACAGGCAGGGCTATTTATTTCACTTAAATATAGATATTTTTTAAAAATTAGGTTAAGTCTGAGTAAGTGTAAAAAGTAACAGCTCTTTGAGCTGGTTGGAAAAGACTGTCTTGTGGAGGTGACTCTCTTGCTCTTAAAGAATATTAGATTTAATACAGGTTTAATTCATACTGTGTATCTTGCATGTGATTCTACTGTTAATATTTTATATAAATAATAGCAGTCCACATAAGAGCAAATGAAAACAGAAATGGCACAAAAAGAGAATGAGAAGAGAAAGTGTTTATACAATCCATGCCTCAGTGGAAATCCAGTTTGCACTATTTTCTGAAATAACCATTCTTAACTCCCAGCTGAGGGGCTTTTCATTTGTCATTTCTGTGTTGTGGTGAGATAGACAAAACCTTTGGGGGAAGGATGTTATCCCCATCTCTTGCATGGGATGACACAACCTGGCTGCTGCTATCTGCTCTTAGAAGAAGCAAGGTATTTCCATTTCCAGAATCCTGTGTTAGTGATGAAAAATGGCCACATTTCAAAACCCTTCTGCTCTTTTTGACCCCCCCCTTCTAAGTTTTCTTTTTAGTGATGACCTCAGAAGCTGTGAATTCTGCATGAGAAAGCAGAGAGGGAGAGTACCTGCTTTGGGATAGTCATGAGCAACTGGACTCCACAGATTAGTTAGCATTCTGATGATAATACGTGACATGCAAATGAAAAGCCTGGTTTGCCTGAAG
Organism: Vidua macroura; assembly: GCF_024509145.1. Taxonomy (NCBI): domain Eukaryota; kingdom Metazoa; phylum Chordata; class Aves; order Passeriformes; family Viduidae; genus Vidua; species Vidua macroura. The sequence continues at coordinate 74,196,043 of NC_071572.1, read as the reverse complement.
GAAATTAGTTTCTCGGAATTTGAAGTGCGCTTTATGACTCCCTGCACACCAGATCAGTAGCCATAGTACAGGACTGCCTGCAGTCCCTTCACCACAGACTTCTACTCACAACTGTCTGTGGCCTGAGCTGCAGCTCTTGATTCATCTTAAACACAGCACCCATCATTCCTGTCTTGCAGCTGCCAAGTGCGTTTCCAACCTACAGTCACAAAACCCTCTGCCAGTTCCCTCTGTCCTGTCCCGTGTCTCTCCACTTATTTCTGTTCTGGAATCTTGACAAAGTTCTGCTTGTGCCATTCCCCATTACACTGTTGCCTGGCCTTTGTAGGCCTGGGCAATCCCAAGGGAATCTGTTTCCAGTCATGTTCTGGGGTTCCCCATTACAGACTGCAGCATCCCCAAATTCTCCATCAGTTTCTGATCCCGGCATCAGCCAGTAGGTGTGCCTTTAGTTTCCTGGCACTATCCCGTTTTCTGAGGAATACAGCCTTGGGGTAGGATGCAGAAATTTACTGATTATGATCTTTCGGTCCATTTCCTTTCTTCCCTTCATTGGCTCCTTCTTGCCTCAAGGCCCTCACTGCTCCATCTTGGGAATGACTTTACAGCCTCATCCACCTCCTCATTACAAATCCAATGGGGTTTTGACCTCACACAGGAGAGTCATCTGATGCAGACAGTGATAACCTTCCTGGTGCTGCCAATTGTCCCGAGCTTCACTGGACCGGAGAGCTGCTTTTACTGGATTTCATGCACCAGCTCTTTCAACCTGATGAGGGAGAAAGCATACATTAACTAGTCTGCTTTGTCCCCCTCCCCCAGCCCAATCTGGGAGCAGTGGCCCATGTGCCGTTCTGCCGTGGGTATTTTCATCATCTTTACACCACACTGAGTCATGTTGCAGAATTTGCTAAGGAAAGAAAACATGAAATACTGAGTCACAATCCTTAGAGAAATTATTGCTCTAACTGGTTTATCCAACTGTTTCAGTGTATTCATCTTTCTCATATCCTGCTAATTCTCCACCATTGTATGGACAGAGGAATTCGTATCCACTGTTCTTTTCTACCTTGGAGCCTCAACTTCAAAGGAATCCAAGGGCAATCCTTTGGACTACACTAAAATCCACTCCCTTGCCTAAAGAAATGAACCTGTATCTCTTGTCTGGCTAGAAAAGTACAGCATTAGGAAGGAGTCTGTTTTCCACTGCAGTCAGTGTGACAATAAACAGAAAGGACCATGAGGATTCTAGGGAAGGACCAGGCCACGTGAAGTGAGGTTTTTGAATGGGGGTCATTCCTCTTCAGAAGTAAGAGATGAGGTTAGCCTACTAATGTGCAGGCCAGGAGAGCCAAAGTGAAAAAAGAGTTTTAAATACATCCAACTTAGGCCCAATATCCAACAGCATTTAAAACAAAACAGTTTATTGAGGATAGATGTTAAAAGTGTAGTACAATCAATGGGGTGGCAATGCTGGCAAAGGGTGATTTAATTCTGGGAACAGAGATGAAACGGAGGGGTGGGTGGGGGGAAGTAATTATTAATTTAATTCTTTCAACCTTTTTTTCTCTATTGTGTGAGATGCAAACAAATTGAAATTTTCACACATGCAAAAGAGAGAACAGCCAGAGAAATATGTATACAAGGTCTGAGATGGTCAGATAAATATTCTATTACTCTCAGCCGCACTGAGAAAAAAAACCCATTAGGCAGACAGTCTGGTTTATTTTTCTTTTTTAAAAAGTTTTTGCAGTTTGATTTTAAGAACTCTTCAGAGGTGGAGTGGTGTTTAAAGAGTAGTGCTTACATCTTTTTTTGAAAAGCTTAAATCTTTCTTTTTAAAGCTTAAATCTTCTCATTTTGCATTTCACCCATTTCCTATTTTAATTATATATACTTTGCTAGGGAACATACATAACTACAAACAAAGCAAAACAGGAGTCAGAACTCTCTGTACTCGAGCAATGATTGCGTAGTCACTGTTTCTTTTCAAGGCCATGGCTTCTTTTGAATTTGGAGTGTCTGTCACTCAGTAAAGGGCAGTCCAGCCTTCCTCTGTCCCGCCCCAATCCTTTGTTTCTGCTGGCTCACTGCAGAGTAGTATTTGTGTGACTGCACAGTTAACTGCATCGAAAACTCACCCAATAGTAAAGTGACCTAATAAAACCCGTGTTTAAAAAGTTTTTGTCACCTAATATATCCCATTAACTGAGCCACACTAGCACTAGTGTCAACAAACAAAAAGATGTAGGAGCAAGCATCCAGTGGCAGGAACCCTTGCTGAGGCAGGAGTGTGAGCTTATGCCAGAATGAATATGTCATCATGACCTCAGTCATAGTAAGAGTTTTCACAACTAGCATCTATTTACTCACCTACTTCACTGAAATAAAGAATTTCAGAGGTGTGGGTGAGGATTTGAAAATATCCCACACTCCCTGTGAGGAATGCAGAACACCTTTGAAATACAATCTTATGCTGATTTGGGTACAGATTACTTCAGATGCAGAGATGTAGGGAACAGCCCCTTGAAGTTGTTTTACTAATTGCTCTGCAGGACTGAAAATTCCATGATCCAATCCCACTCCCTCTTACCCTTTCTGATGCAGATCTGTTGAAGTTTCTGTCATACTCCTGTGTTGGAGTATATATCTCCTGACACCCAGTGTATTGGACTGTGTATTATTACACCATTCAGTAGGAGTCAGTAGAGTGGAAATTTATTTTACAGCCAAACACATTATTTATTTGTTGAATGTGACATTCAACAATTCCACTCAATTTTTGCAAAATTGATCTTCTAACCTCCTGAAATATATTTCTAATGAGCACTTTCTGGGCTGAATGTAAAATCTTTTCAAGACAAGCAGGAAAAAAGACTGCCGAATGTCAACAGCAAGCTGAAGTTGACCTAAGACCTGGTGTAGAAATCTCAATGCCTATAAAGCAGAATATATATCCTTGCATGTGCTTAAGTCTTTAGTAACCATCATAGGCACAGGATAATTATTATCTTAATTTGATGAGCTAATTCCCCAACTTGACTTTTGGGCATCTAGAAAAGAGATGTGAAGAGCTTGAATGAAAGGACCATTGCTAATAGTAGAAAAGGAAAAAAAAAAAAAAAAAAACAGAAAACAAGAAATGAGAACTACCCCCCAAGACTACAAAAAAAAAAAAAAAAAAAAAAAAAAAAAAACAACCCTCCAAACAAAACTAACACAAATTAAAAAAAAATAAAATAAACACAAAAAAAACAAAATGAAAGTAAAATCCAAGGGATCTTAACATAAATCTGTATGTAAATTTCAGGAGTGTGAAAGAAATTTGGTACAGCAAATAATAGTTGGGTTTAAATGTGAGTTTGAAAATAACTAGAAAATTGTCTTCTACGCTATGTGGTGAAACGTCATCATCAGAGTTCTAAAATGCAGTCTGGACAGAGATTTAATTAGAGTGGGCAATTTGTCAATGGCAAGGGTTAATAAGACATGAGATGGGTTTTTTTCCTCCCTAGAATAGGTACTTTGCAAGATGAGTTGTTTCTACATTGATGTTGTTAGATCACCATCTAGAGGTCATTTAAAACACATGCTTGTCATTTGACTGGATTTAAAAAAAAATTATTTCTATTTACTAAGGCTGTTTGAGCCAAACAGCACAAATTACTAATAATTGCTTAAGCACTGAAGTGGGAAATTCATTACATTTTCCACTCCACTTCTACCAGTTTCATAGAACACTTCTTGTTCAGTTTCAGTTAGTTGTCAGATACAGAAATATTCAGGATTAAGTGTGATTTTTTTCATATTAGGTAGTGTCCTATTGTTATGATCCTACCCCATTCATTTTCTTTTTTATCTTTCATCAGAGACATACTTTTTTTCAATTATTCCCAAAAGCTTTCACACTCTTTCTTTGCTTTGGGGTCTTCTTAGCTACATAGGGTGAAAGTCCCCAGTGTTTCTGCCTAACAGCATGCAACACCTTTGTATGTCAGATGGTGTCATGATGTCACAAAGTGCCCCAAACAAGACCCTGGTGGTAGTTATGTCCAGACTCCATTATCTGAAAAGCAGCAAGGAGCAAAAGTGTCTTGTGCTAGACAGCAAAATAGGATGGGTGTTAATGCAACCCTGATAATTTTCCTGGGATTTGCCATCTATCTGATGAGTTTGTTCCCGGCCACTTACTGCTCAGTACCAGTGAAAAGTCAGAGCATGATTCGCCCTGCCGAGAATGAACAGGAGGAGGAAAGCAGTCCAACAGCAGGTGAGAGGATGGGCTGAAGAGAGAGGATGAGAAATAAGGGGCTTGGAGAGGAGCTAAGGGCAGGAAATGAGATTAGGTGTAGACACAGAAGAAAAAAAAATATAAAAAGAAAATCAGAGGAGGAACAACAAGATATATGTCAAGGGGAAGTGGAGGTAAGATGATCCCTAAGGAATAGGGACCCTGCAAAGGAGTGGGGTAGCAAGGTAGACAGTGCCACAGGCCACAACAGGACAGGCCTGGGGATGGCAGTCAGGGTCAAACAAGAGGCCACCAGGGAGGTCCATGATGTTGAGACAAGTCCAAGTTCAAGGAGGAGTACCAGTCAGTGTGAGGACCAAACCTAGTGATGGTGACCAGGGTCGGACACAGTCCAGTGATGGCCCAACCCTACTCTTACAGGAGGCAGAGCACATGAGGGACACGCAACTTCAGGCCTTTTAGATCACCCACAGCCCTGACTGCAGCCTCCTGTCTCAGCTGTTCCCTCACACCCTACAGAGATCTGAAAGGAAAGGTCCAGGACATGCCTGGGAGACCAGGTGAAATAATGAAAGAAAATAGAGTCAGACACAGTCCCATGACTACCAAACAAGTCTGTAGTGACAGGGCACATTCAAGGTCAAACCAGGAGGTCAATTTGCAGGTCAGGATCCACAATAGCAGGGTCCAGGCACAGCTGTGATAGAGACGGAGCTGGAGATAAGTATATTTGCAGCAGACCACAAATAGAGATCTGAGACCCAAACCAGAACTTAAATGCAGCTCTCAGACCCATGGAATTCAGGAAAAGGCTCCAGTCAATGCTTTTAAGGGCTATTACAGCCTACTGCTATAGTCATGGCCCTGAAAAGATAAAAGAATCCAGTATCTGGGGTAACTTTTGTAATGGAAAATACAGGAAAGGAGAGAAAAATGAGATGCAAAGTGGAGTGAGGAAAAAGCAATTACTAAAAGAAAATATTTCAAAATCAGAATCACAGAAACAAGAAAAGGACAAAAGAAGCAGAGAGCAGAAAGAGGTACAAATGAAAAGCTGCTTGGGATGAAGGAGGAAATGGACATAGAATTAAGGTGAAGAGAATTTGAAAGTTTAGAAAGCAGGGAGAATAAAACAGGAGGGACGCAGAGGTAAAAAGGCTTCAAGTATGAAAGAAGTGAACAAGAAGAAAGCTTATGTTGTTCCCTTTTTCCCTCATTTCCAGGCTGGCAGGAAATGGAGGAGTCATTTGTGGCCTCATCAACAGGGGAAGGAATGGAGGTGATCGATATGGTGGAGCATGAGGGCTCAGAGACACTGAGCAATTCAACAGTGAAGGATCTGCTATTGGATCTGGCTCTTCTCCTCAGGATTGCTTTTTGGGTTTTTTTTAATGCATGACCTAGAACTTGAAATCATTTCTGTGATCATGAATAATGACAATTTGAACATCTACATGTGTTTCATGATCACCTACTGGACAATACAGCTTTTCTTCACCAACCACGTCCGAGGGAACTGAACTAGAGCACTGAAGACAAGGGCAAGGACCCTGTGCACATACTGAAAGTGTTTTCCTTTCTTCTTGAGAAACACAATAAATTCTCAGTAATTTCAGTAATTTTTTCTAAGCCAGCCTTCCCTTCTTGCACTTCCCATATGTTCTTTGTGTAAAACCATCATAACTAATAATAAGAATTAATTCAACTCACCAATTTCACCAGTGACCCTGTCTTTTAAACAGAATATTATTAAATTCAACATGTATTGAAAGAACAAGAAAAAATAAAGCATATTCCAGGGAACTGTACCTACCCCTACACTTAACAAGATAGATACAAGAAAAGTTAGACTCCTCAAAGTGCATATTGTCAGTACCTTTGCTTTTTTAAAACACAATAAACACAGAAGCCAAATAGTCTCAGAACACTGAAATAATGTCTATATTATACACTTAGTGTTATGCAATGTTATTTGCTATTAGGATCTTAAAAAAAAAAAACACCTGTCTGGACATGCTGCTAGGAGAAAACAATTGAATGAGTGATGGTAAGGAAGAGTATACACTGTTTAAGTGGTAATGATAAGTACAAGCCTAATTTTGTTATTTTTAAGATGGTAAATAAATAAAACTGTTTTGAGATATTCTTATTTATTACTTGTGAAGTTCAGCTAAGAGTATCAGACAAGTTGTGAACAGTACAAATACAGAAAAAAGATACAGGCCTGATGATAAAGCGTTTGCAACCAAAGTAATTTTTTTCAGAAGCAAACACTTTATTACTATTTTGGTTAGTTAATGAAAACAAAATCTCTGAACAGTCCAGTCTTGGGAAACATTTTGCTGTATTTGTCAGTACTTGAAAAGGATTAACACAGTTATTTTTAAAATGCTTACATTGATAAGGGATGTTTCCACTTTCCATCATCTATTCCACAAACAATCCCCAGGCAGCCAATATAATAAGTAAAATAAAAATGTTCCCATAAACAAGAACAGTTTGAAGAGCATGCAAAAGGTATAAGTATTTTGTATACTTATTAACATCGGTATAAATTTTCTAATTATGAGACCCTGAAATAGATGTAATTATTACATTGCTCTTAAGAATGTACTTTAGGCACTTCTGCTACCCCAAATCATATTGTTTCTTACTCTGCTTTTGCTCTAAAGCAAATGAATATCTAAAATTCAGTTTCAAGTAGAAAGTAAAATCCTGCAACATCTCTATGTCTCTGCTTGGATGGTAAATATTTACAAATGTAGGGAGAGAACCAGGTTCAGGATGCAGAGAAGCTCTTGGAATTCTAGTTGTTCAAGCTTCAGAAACTTCTAGAAACCTTTGTGACTCTCCCATACTGCATCCTCTATCATATCCTCAACCCTAGACACTTAAGAAAAGAGGATCTTGTTGGAAAAGAAAGAGAATCTGTTCTCAGCTCCCCAGGTACCCCTCCCATTAATGGGGGAGCTTTCCTCTTTCCTCTTATGTGTGATTTTTGCTGATGAAACAAAAACGGAGCAGAGAAGCTCTCCAGTAAAAGTCATTATTAAGTCACTTACCTTTCAGCCTACAAGTTGCAGCCACTGAGTCTTCCCTATCACCTGTCTCAATTAATTAGCAAAAGAAGAGAAGAGGATTCTTCCCTCTCTTGTAAGTTACATGTGGTTTGCACAGCAACCCACAGGATTTCCCCAAGAGCTGTTGTAAGATATTACCAAGTCTTACAGCTCCAGTTTATTGACTTGCCCTTCCTACAGGACTGTGAGGCTGCTGGAGCAGACAGGTAAATGCACTAAACAGAGGGACTAATAATGTAACAGTCTTTCTGTTCACAGCTCCTCACGAGCTGTTGCCTACTAGAAACTGGCCAGTCACCTTGCTGCCCTGGGACTTGTCACACATCTGGGACAGAGCACTGAGAGCCTTGGAGATCCCTTCCTCATGAGATCAGTTTAAGAATTTCCCTGCCATCAAACGCTGAGGAAAGGCTAACAAAAAAAGGAAGGCAAAGGAGTGGATAAGAGCACCACGTCACCCTAGAGGCCCTGAGAAGATGGTCATATTTTCATGTGTCAGGCCTTCCTCTCCCTGGGATCACATCTCTCTTCCTGCTCTTCCATGCACATTACCAGATGCGGCATTTGTTTTCTGGGTTCATTGGGGATCCACTGGGACATTGGAAGCTCTTGGAAAAGTCCTGGCTATTGCTGACAGGCCCAGAGACACGAAGTGGCAAGGGACTATGTGGATCTGTGTTCAGGGAAGACTGGAGCTTCTCTGGATCCTGGTGTCCACACATTGCCTGAAGGGAAACAAAACAGAAAAGTCAGTTTGGCTGGAAGACCTCATGTGAACAAGACTTAGGGTTCCTTATGCCTCTGCACATGTCAGAGAGTGCTGGAGAAAACAAGGAAATGTGCATACAGGGCTGACAACAATGGTCAGATTTTCTTCGGATTGTTTTCTCTTTCCTTAAACTTCTCTGACCCCATTTCACTCTCTGACAAGTCATCTGCACATTTCTATACTGCATAGTCCAGAACACAGAAAATTCAGGCCACCCTGGCTAGGCTCATGCAACCTTGGACTCTATCTAAAAAAGTGATAACGATGTCTCAGTGCCTGGATTCAGCATCTTAAGTGAAGTCAACGAGTGCTCATCAACAAAGGAGAGTACTTACACAAAATTCCATTTACTACTCTAGAGATTCAGGGAGAATGATATGACTTTACTGGTGTTAAAGAGGCAATCCAAGTCTTAATTCTCATTATTTCAGTCCTTCTTTATCAACAAATGATGCAGCAGCTGCCATTTAGCCTCTAAAATGCAAATCTTGCCAGCAAGGCCCAATAAGCTGGTTTTTTCACACACTGCTCTGACTTAATAAGCACACAAAACTTCTCCCTTTGCACAATTGCACGACTTACAAGGATGTGATTTTTCGAGCACAGAAATCCAACCATCTATCATGAGGAACTTGGCAGCACAGCTATGCATAGCTGCGCAATTTACTGCAACTTCCCACAGAAACAGCAAACTATGGGTGCGTGTACTTCTAGTTCTTTGTCTCTAAATAACATTTGAAACACTTTTTTTCACTATCAGCCAATCAGAGTGATGTGACATCCAGCAATGCACCATGACAGAGAAGTGAAGGAAGGAAGGAAGGGAGGGACAGATACATGACTTTTACAGTTAGATTTCACTTTCCATGTGTAAGATTGCTCACAACAGCAAAAAAGTACTCAGAGGCTGGCAATGAAGTCTGCTTTTCCTGACACAGTTGGTCTGCTACAACTTAATTTTGGTGTATTTCAGTGCTTTGTAAAAATATATTTGCAGACAGGCCTTTTGTTAACTTTGAGATCTATAACAGGTTAGGAGCTGTAAATATGATTTTTAGCTTCTAAATAAGATTCTGGATCTCAGAGAATCATTGGTCATTCTCAGTACTGTGAAGAGGGGGGAAAGTGATTGAATATTGAGAAAGACAAACTGTAAGGGTGCGGAAGAAATGGAGAGTGAAAAAGACACATGACTAGAATTCATTACATGAGCAAAACTGAGGTAGAAAAGTTGATCGTGTGGAAGTCCAATCTTAGGCAAATCCTCTTCTTTGTGCTTTTTCAGCCAATTCTTATAGGCCTGTGGAGAGATAAAATAGATAATTATAAATCTTCCTTAGACAGTATCACAAGCTCATGTCTTTTGTCAATGAAATCTATCAATCTAATATATATTTAATAAATTAGCAAGTTTGTATCTCTCTCCTCATTCTGAGGCTCTCTGCTGCTGGCCATGCCCTTAATAAATCTAAAGTGGGAAAATACAACATAATTACTTTCCTTACCATTTCAGATGCTACTACACAGATACTAATACACACATTGTTATAGGATGTGGTAATTACATTATGAAAGAATGAAAACTATTTTCAAAAAAAATCACAAATACTTGACTATAAATTAAAGACTTTCTGCCTCCCAATGTTCTTCACGAAAGAATGTAATAAGCACCATTTTAGACCTAGGGATCTCACACTACCCTCAGCAGTTAATCTGAAGTACTGCATGAGGAAACAAAAAATTCTCTCTAAAGTACTGCTGAAAACATTGTTATGGAGTCATTTCACCATCACACAAAATTCTGTTTCATGTCTCAGCTTACTTCCTCAAGTATAACATAAGCACATATACAATAGCATGCTTTTGTATGCATGGTATAAGCAGGGAAGTAAAGGTGGTGAAGGGGAGAAGTTGTCTTACATGGACATATTGAGGCTATGAGCAAAGCTTTGTGAGGAACTTCTCTCTGGAATAACAGAGGACATGCTGGGCTCATGCTCCACTGGCACAGGTATGCAAGAAATCTCGAACTGGAGCGGGATGTGGCAGAGAGGAGCAGCAGGGCAATCTTGTGTGCTATGTCGTGAGACTGTGAGATTGCAGAAATAAATCACAATACCTGATAAGCGACAGCGAGCCCTCCAGTGTCAGCTGTATTCTCCAACAGTGTGAATGTGCCATTGACATTAAAGCTGTAGCTTTCATACTGCTCAACCAAGCAGTCTATAGAGCTTTGTAGTGCACTCCTGTTGCATGCAGGACAGCCCTCAGGCAACACTGTGGAGGAAAAAAGTCCTAGAAGTAAAGCTATTTATGGCATTCACCTGTGTTCATCATACTAATCACTGATTATTCCTAGTAGCCAGCATGGACTGAAATATGTTTTCCTTAAGTTCATCTACCTTAATTATATATGTATATATTGATGTAAGGACTAGGATTTCAGATCCTCTAAGGGGAAGTACCAGTGGGACCTAGAAGAATAAATGAAGACACTACAGCCAGTACCCACCATAACCATAGAATGAGTGAAGAATTTCATGTGCCATGAAGACCCCGATGGCTCCAAAATTCACAGCGCTGAAAAATAAAGATGAAAAGAGTGCTTTTGGAAAGAAAAAGAGGACAGAGGAGCATTCTTTATAGCCACTAAGCACAACCATGTGCTCCACAGGTGTGTTCTACTCTGGGACTACACAGAAACACTTTCTATGTATTGTCACTCAGGCATGTAAAAGTGCAAATACAAGTGCAAATTATCCTACCTATGCTTAAAATTGTACTAAAGTATTTGTTGCTAATAAGCCATCATAACAATGAAGAGTCTATGAATGAGATTCTGCCTTTGTTAGCTGTAATAACAGGTATTTTTGATGTTGATATATGTCCTTATTGAACCTCTACTGTCTGAACTGCTGCACAAACAGCAACTACAATGGTAACTATACAAAAGCAGGATGTTTGGAGAAGCAATCTTGCAACTTCTGTCTAGTGAGAAGGGATACATAAAATTGGCAATGCAAATTAAAATCATGATGTTTTGACTGCAATTACTCTGGTCTAGCATTGATAATCATGCTACAAGCAAGAGGTTGCCCTAGAAACCCCCAGTAGTTATTTTGAAATGGAATTTCTATGGTTCTATGCAATGAATTTAGATACTCTCACAAGTAAGAGAACACTCAAAATGCATTTCCATTTTATGAAATTATGGGCTCATTCTTTCTTCCCATGCACTGATTAACAGTGCTGAAGCGTGACATTTTCATACTAGATCATTATTCCATCACTGGGAACTCAGTAGGAGCTCTATATCTGACAATTTATAAATTTTACCCAGAGAAGCTGTGGATGCCCCACACTTGGAAGTGTTCAGGGCCAGGCTGGATGGAGCTGTGAGCAACCTGGTCTAGTGGAAGGTGTCTCTGCCCATGGCAGGGGGGTGGAACTAGACAATCTTTAAAGGTTCCTTCCAACCCAAACCTTTTTATGATTCTATAACAATTGTACTGCTTTGCTGAGTTCTTATTTTGAAAATGATCCTCACAGTCACCTGAATTGGCTTTTGCCAGTAAAGTTTAAACTCTGGAGCATCATCTGAGAAAATGCTATTGTACCAACTCATCGAAAGCTGATCAAGTTTTACTTACCAGTCTACTCAGCTGAGGTGACAGTGAGAAAAATGTACTTTACTGACACTGAATACAAAAGGAATAAGAAGGCATAGACACCTTTTCACAGAGAAAGAATATAGTGACAGCCCATACCACTGGAAAAAAAAATTTCTTTTCTACTATTCTTTTGAGAATATCCTTTTCTTCATACTATAATATATTAATTAAATACTGCAAGCACTAGAAGATCACCATCGAGAAAATAATTAGTTTTAACTGAAACATGTTTCTTTTGAACTTCAGCCTCTTGCCAAAATGTGAGCTCATTTTTCAGTACAATGGTATTAGGACAAGTATCTCTCCACTATAGGCAAAAGGAACATAGAATTATATGTTTACAGTCAACTGTTTGGACTGCTTTTATTATCAGAAAAAATATTGCTTAAGAGATCTGTTCCATATGATGAAAGAACAGAACCAGAGGAGAATGGTCTAGAGAAGTATTGCTATTGCAGGGGAAGATTCAGATTTAAAAATCTATTTGCTTAGTAGAAAGGGTTTTTTAAAAAAAAAAAAAAGAACTGTGATACATTAGAAAAAGACTTCTGACTAGAAGTTGCTCTGTAAGGCTCCTATTTTCTCTGGGTTAAATTTCAGGAATCCTTGGAATTTAGAAAATGAGAGGCAAAGGTGGAATGTCTTCTTTGCAGTTAACCTACACATGACTTCTGCCTCTTTGCTCTGGAGTAATATCTTTGTGTTAGTTCAGTTTCACCTAGATTCTGATTTTGCTTCAGCAGAGACAATGATCACTCTCTCTCAGAATGCATCAAGCAGTATCCATCTGGCTTAGAAAAAGCTGGGCTTCCCCCCTTTCCTGTGCAGTGAGAAAAAGAAATTAAGGACAGACCACCTGCTAAGATTCCTCCTGGAAGCATGGTGCAGCCCAGGGAATACATTCAGCTTGCACCTCTGAAGCCCCTCCATACCTGGGAAACTCCATGTGGAAAAAAGGACTGCGGAACATTCCAGCCGGAAAGACCACCATGTGGTGCCTTATTGAATAGTATGAATGCACACTCCAGGGGTGCACCTGCCAGCTAGAAGCAAAATAAAAAGAGAAATTAGAGAATGTATTAACTCCTTATCTCACACTATGATCCTTCACTGAGCTTGCAAAAATAGCTCAACTGTTCACACAGCATCAGCAAATGATGAAATTCATATTCTCTAGAGTTACAGGTGTTTGAAATAAATCTTCAATTGTTTACAGATGGTCAGAACTAATAGCTTAGTTTTCATAGACATTCTCCCTCACAATTTCCCTGTCAAGTAGATTGGGATTAGTAACCCCTGTGAAGTCGTGCACAGAATACTCTGCAGGAGGTGTAAGGCCCTAAGCCTGTCTGTCAGTGCTGCCTTCCTTCTGAAGCATCCTATGTCCTGCCTTTGAGGTGACTCCACCAGCATTCCTGTCATCACAGTGCCTTGCTGTTGGCTTTGTTAAGAAGTCCAAGAGAATCGGCTATCCCCCTTAATTAAGGGTGCATGGTCAAAAAGTGGGTTTTTTTCAGGGGTCTGGTGCTCTCTTCACAATGGTGGGTAGCTCAGGCTCCATGAAGGACAGCCTGTCAGATTCAAGGTTTCTTTAAAGCAGGATGCAGTGATGCAGACTTGCAGCAACATTGAGAACTGGTGAAACCACTTTCAGAGGTACTGAGTCCAGTTCTGCCCACTAGCTCCCACCTGCCCTTCCTCCTCTTCCACAGTAAAAGAGGAATATAGACATACAGTTATCACAGTTCTGAGCAACCTGCTCTAACTAATCTTGCTTTGAGCAGGAGGATTGAACTAGGTGATCTCCACAGGTCCCTTCCAACCTCAGCTGGTTTACAAGTGATCTGATTTTTCAGATCACTATCTGACTTACTTTTCCTGTGAGTTTTGCTGAAGGAGCTTCAGGTAGGAATTTTCCCTTAGTACTTTCAAGCAAGCCACCACATTGAGGAAAAAAGTGTCTTCATTTATCTCCAGCTAAGGGAAGAGACAGGGAATGTGACTGTCATAGGGCATAATTGAAGAATGAATTGAACAATTCAGAAAAAGAAAAAAATGAGAAAAAGAAAAGTCCCATGGATCAAGAAAAGGTTAATCAAAAGAGAAACCAATGGGATACTTGTAGTTTTTCCCCCTCCCATTTCTAAAGACCTTCAGTTTAAGATATGACAGGAATGTTATCTGAAAGCCAAACAGAATATACAAACAGGTAAAAAATTACTTTTATCAGGCCAGCCACTCTAAATAGGAGACAGTATAGGCAACAATATAGAAGCAACAGATAAAGGTTCTGTAGTCCCATTTGTTCCCAAAAAATGAACTGTAGGAAATGTGCTCCACAGGTCATAGCCTCTTTTGTAAGCAGACAAGACAGCAGTTGATACAGGTAAACTGCCAATTATGAGGCAGGCATGTTTACATTATATAGCTCACATTCTGGTATTCCAGGTTCACTTTGTCAGTCTGGAGTATGTGAGCTGGATAACCAATCTCCACTTGTAGTTTGGATACCTAAAATAATAACAAACAAACAAACAAACATAAAGGAACTTGATCAGTTTCTGAGGCTTTACATTCTGCATGTCCTTTTAAAGGCTATTTCTAACCAATGTAAGCATGATCTGTAAGTCAGCCCTTCAAAAGGACAGCTACTCTGTTTCAGGAAGACATCTTGTTCTGCTGCTCTGCTTTCTCAACTCTGCAACCTGAGGCCTAATGTTGTTCTATTCTTTTTCTTTGTATTGTCTTCTGCCATTCAGCTTTATAGCTTTTAGCCTTACTAGATGTATAGAACTCAATTGTATCTCAAAAAAAATTAATTCAGAGTATTCATGGACGGACAAAAACTGAGCCACTCTATGCCTACCCATCAGGCTATGTACCCACACATGCTGGCACTTATAAAACCACCTTCAATTTTTAGTATGAATAAGACATCTATTTAAGACTGTGTGCCTATAGAAGCAGGTAGGAATACATAAAGGTGTCTTCCATTTCTTCTCCAGAGGCTTCAGGGAAAGGAAGACCTCAGTAATTTCTGCCTTCTGCACGCACCAAGGCTTTAGCATTTTGCCGAGTCTGTTCATCCATCCACTCCACCTGATCCAGGCGGTCACAGAGGGCATCTTGGATCACAGAGAACATCTGCTCAGCCTGCCATGGAGAAAAGAAGGCATGGTCACAACTGCACAAAAATATTGCTCACTCTTAGCTACCATCTTCCCATGTTCTAGCAATTCAACCACAGAATAACTGGGGGAAAATTCCTTTTTTGTGTGTGTGTAATGAAAGAGAAGATTTCATTTTCTACAGTGATTTAGCATTAAGCTATCTGGCACCCAGTTTTTCCTCACAGGGCTCACCATTCTCTCCCACACACCTTTTCATCTGGCCTCTCACAGTAACTAAGAGGGAGACAATTCCTTCTCATATATTAAATAATTGTCCCCCTCTTGAGCAAAATGAAAATTCAGTATCCACAAGTATTTTTTGCTGGTGTCTCCCTTTCCAAAATTATGGCAATCTGAGTCAACCCTTTTCAAATTATTCTTTATTCATTAAAATGTGTGCTTCCCTACATGTAGTCTTGGTTTTCTGATTAGCTTTTCTCGGTGTTATTTACTCTTGCCACCTTATAGACTTCAAGCTCTGCTAAACCAGGTGCTACATTAACTTTCCTCAAAAAAAAAAAAAAAAAGGAACTCTGACCATCTGACCATCACAGGATGAAAAAAACAGGACTCTTTTCCACACTGCAGGCAAGTGTTCTTTTTACCGTGCATCCACTCAGAATGTTTTCATATGATTGCTTAGTGTCTTTGCAATTGAAAATCTTACTGAGATACATCTCATTGGTGATGAATACTGTTAACACTCTAGTTCCAGGGAGTATACCGAAATTGCATGCATTTGTAGGGCTGTCATAGCTATTGGTGCTGTACATATGACTTTTCTAACAGTTGAGACAAAGATAATAGCAATGATAATTCTAAAATGACACCAATGTCTGTTCCAACATATTCCCAAAAAAGGAGGGGAAGTGCATAAGCAGAGGAACAAAAGGTAGGAAACCTACAGATTATTTTGCTGCCTTGATGTGGTCTTAAGGTGGCATGTCAAAAAAAGAAGGAGGTGAAGCTGAATTCTGCTTAGGGGTTAAGATGATGAATACCTACAAATTTCTTGGTCTGCTCAGGGAAAATTTCTTGCACAATCATCTTCCCTAGAACTGGCTCAAAGAAAAAGCTGGTATCAGTCAAGCACTTCCTCCAGCGCTCAGCTGGGATCTATAGGAACAAAGAAGTAGAGACACATGAGAGTGAGGACAAAGGACTAGGAAATCAGTAAAATTATATGTTGATGTGTGCGCAGTAGCATTGCCTAAAATTGACAGTAGTGAATAAGTAATGTAGTTCTATTTAAGCTAGCGCAGTAAACATTTCTAGTAAAATATTTATTTCCTTATGATTTACTCCACTTACTTTCCCTCAAGATGCAGATTTGTCTATTAGCAGAGAAAAAGCCATAGAAGAAAGGTGACTACCTATATATTTTTCCCTACTCCATGATACAGTACACTCAGCTCTTTAAACTTCTGAGGGTCATATCTACTCACACATTTGAGAAAAAAGAAGCACTTAATGACCATGAGAGAGTAGTTTTTCTCCCCAGATCTAAGAAACTGCATTCATTTAAGATATCAAGAGAACATTCAGAAGGCATGAGCTACAGTGTTCAGCTGTTGGGGAGGCTGAAGAAACTGATGAAAGGCTAACTCACCATTCTAGATCCCATTTTTCCATAAAGGATCTTATACAGCTCCAGGCGTGCATCTTGGAATTGACTGTCAAGGGCTGGGGAGAGATTCCCAACCAGACAAACAATCATATAAATGTGAAGGACCCTGTAGACAGAAGATCAAAGGCTGGTAACCATAAACACAGAAGCGAGGCAAGTGTCAGAGGAGTAACTTGAGGCAGAGAAATCCCAGGAACCTGACCAATGACAACAAAGAACTCTGAACGGAATACACCTGGGGCTATCAAAGAGGGATGATTGACATAAGTCGAATACAGAAACTCCCCAAAACACTGTGGAGACTTAAGGGGTAACTCCCTGCTGGGGCACAGGAATCTCTATGGAAAGTTGGAGAAGGATACTTTTTAGGACTGGGTGAAACATATAGAATATTATGAAAGGTCTGTGGGATTATGTAAGATTTATGACAACATGTTTATGGGAAGGACCAAAGGCAGGGAAAGAGAAGGATCATACTGGACTGGGAGAATATATGCAGGAAAATGGAGAGAAAAGCTGATAAGAGGGAATGATTGAGTGTAAACTTGTGCTTGTCAGGGTGTCTGCCTGACTGAGCCCTGCACATGGTAACCAGGATTTGATAGTATAGGTGTGTTTGTAACAGGAAGACACCAGAGTATCAGCAACCAAAGTAGGGCTGCAAGACTCAGGGGATCATATATTCATGTGATATATCTAAGTGGATACCAGGAGATCTTGGCCAGCTTCTTGACAGACTGAATACCTAAGACCAGCTATTGGAGTGAGCCACATCATGCATGTGCACGCACATATTTCACTAGTATAGACCAATCCTGATCAGCTGAAGCTGAGGAATAGAATCAGTCTGTGTTCATGTTGGTATGAGTGCTATGGGTGGATGGGGGCCAGTCAAGACACTATGCTCACTCTCTGTGTGACACACGTAAATATATTATTTTATATGTGTGTTCATACATGGTGCATGAATGTGCAAACCTATTGGGAATATATGCCAAGCCATAGCACTGGCCAAACCTGTGGATATAAAGCCACAGCAGCCTTGCAACTGTTAGACTACTGGATTCAGCAGCCTGTAACATAGCAGCCTCTCATCTATTAAACTTATGGTATTTGAAGAAAATACTTCTTGGGGCATGAACAACAGCAACCATAGATATTGACTCCTACCTTCCCTTGTGCCATTTCTCAATGAGCTGTGACATGTTGCTTAAGTAATCCATGTCATGCACTGCAATTGGCTGAGAGAGGTTCATTGGCACAGGATGGAAGACAGCCTTGAGACACGCCAGCCAGTCAATAGCAGGTGCCTTTTCCTGCAAGTAAAACAAAGCTTACATGCTGAACTATGAATCTAAACTGGCTCACAAGAAATAACAGGGAAACCAGGATAGTCTTCCCAATAATGTTAAGGGATACTTTCCACAAGTTAAATTGTTTTTATAATGTGCATCTTGAAGAGGAGAAGTGACTTTTTTTAAAGAGAATTAGCACTGGGGAGGGTAGAGTTGTGGGCCTGAAAAAACTCTGTCAGTAAAAGACCATAAGTTACTGGGTTATTTAAAGCTCAACAGGCTCCAAGTGTAATTTGCAAGACCATGGCATTTAAACACAGCGTCTCATATCTCTTTTGATCTGGGTCTTCAGAATGAAGACATGAATGTCACATGTAACTGTGTTGCTCAAGCTTTAAGGCACGGGTACCTGTAGCTCCCTAATGGTAGTGTGAAAGAACAGCATCCCCCTCTGCTGTCTTTTCTGCAGTGGAGTGACAAATCGCTGGAGGTTAGAGATGAAGGACAAGGTCAAGGAAAAGGAGTCAGGGGGACCATCCTCTGTTCTTCCAAGTAGGACCCCCAATTTCTTCAAATATGAAAGATACACACGGAGAACCTGCAATAGAGAGCATATCTTCAATGGAAGATGCATGACCAAAAATTAGTCACTCACTCCATCCATCCATCCATCCATCCATCCATCCATCCATCCATCCATCCATCCATTCACCCATTCATCTTGACCATATAAACTTCAGTCTTTCAAAACTACTGCTGACCAGCCCCATCCCTAAAACTGTCTTCTTGCTGCAACATCTTATGTAATTGCTCATGTGGAATACCCTTTGTCAAGTACAGTTCCTCTCTCAGTGAAGAACAGTGAATTCCCAAATTATTCTTCTTCTCACAACTCACAATTACTTCAAATACTAGAATAACTTTAGCGATGTAGGCCTGCCATCTCTGGAGTCAGAGGAGAGAAATTCAGTGATATAATGAGCCAGTATTTTAATGAACAGAAAATGTCAACTTCTTGTTTCTATCTTCATGAGGTTTCAGAGGAATGCTTATGATAGCTCAGGAGTTTTTTTGAGGATTTTTCTGAAAGGCTTAGATTGAGAAACTGACATAACTCAGTTTTTATGAAGTTCAAAAATGACAAAGTTCATTTTGTTACAATGTCCCAAGGTCAAAGAACTTCTTCCCCCAACATACATTCAAACACTTTAAAATAAGCTGAAAAATGCTAGCTATCCCTCCCTGAAGTACACAAATTTTGTTATAAAGCCTTATTTTGGACAGAAACATTTTTAAAAAACATTCTTTCAAGGCAAAAACTAAAAGGAAGCCCAGGTTCAGACTACTAAGCAAATAGAAATTAAAATTGTCATTATAACATTCTAAACTAGAAGTTTTAAACCTGGCAGGTAAGATGGGTTACATTTTACAATCTATCCTTTGGAAAAGCTGAGTTTCATAAAGAGTTCTTTCTGGAGGCATTTTCAGAGGTCACTGACCGTAACCCATGGAAACAGACCACTCTGAACCAGGAGGCAATTCAAGGAGATCCCTGCATCAAATAGCTATTTTTACCTTTCTTCAGCCTCTGATATGTTACCTCAAGATAATTTTTCTCTTTGAATTCACTCTCAAGTGGAATATCAAACTCAGGATGGTCAATCTGCAAAAAGGAGTAAAGAAAAACTTATATTCAGAAATGCAAATGTGAGGATATTTTGGTATTTTCTGTATCATGGAATTTGAAATGCTGTTAGCTTGCTTTTACTTTTGGAAAACGTTTGCTCAGTTCTTCAGAGAAGGACACAGGCTTAACTTGAGCAAGCCTTGGTCTGACTCTTTACTCACAGTGCTTCCTTGATAATGCTCTTTCTTTAGCACACTCACCTGAATAATATTGTTCTTGGGGTCAAAAGGAGTAGGTCCCACATGGACTCTAAAAAATGGAAAGGTGCTGTATCTGCTCATGAGAATCTGAAGAGTTTCATTAAAATCTTTTGTTTCCCCCAATCCTGTGTTATGCCATCCACCAACCTAGAGAAAGACAGAAATGCTTCAAGTGAAAAAATCTGGTTGGATCCGTACTTATATTTTTTTTTCTTTTACAGCTATAAGCTCAGTCATTCTGGTAACTGAGAAGCAACAGAGCAAAAAGCACCAGGGGAAACTTGTGAAGTATTCTACATACCCTACTGGCTTTAAAATGACCTGACACTTTCCCTTAAGCAAAGCAATGAACTGCAAAATGACACAAGGAAAACGAATTGTAATTAGCAACAGAGTAAGGTGTGCAGTAAAAAATGCTGGATAAGCAGGAGACAGGAAATAGGTCTCATTTTTCTAAAGCTATCCAGGAGGACAAACAGGGATCAGTAATTACTGGTCCCACCTCCTTGACAAGCAGATTCACAGGTGGGCCTGTAGTCACTATTCCTTTTTTTGCTGGAAGGTTCTGCATCCCCCTTTGACACAGGGCATAAATGCTCTTTGCTGGAAGGAAGATGTCCAGCCTTCCCTGGCACCAAGAGGAGTCCCCCAGAATGGAAAGAGAAAAATTTTCTCCTTTAAACAAGCTCTCCTGGAAGCCTTAGCTACTGAATGATCATCTGGTTTTAGACACAAAAATTTCATCCATTTGCAAGATGCTCCCCAATCGGTGAGTCAGATCCTGCTGAACCAAACTTCTAAGATTAAACAAGATCCCTCTCTATAGACTTGTTTTTTTACCATCCATCAGTAATATATAAGGTTATGAGGAGAGATTTAGGTACCCGATGTCAAAAAATCAGTTCTTGAAACAGGTAAGATTTATCACTAGGAAGTTGTGCTGTGAACCATGACTAGGGTCAGATTCTACAAAAGTTACATCATATAAGACTATATGACCCCACCTGCCCACTTTCCTTCTTCCTGCAGGAATTCTCTTCCTGAGGGAGAGAAAACAACACAAACATTCACCTGATTTAGGAGCTCCTTCAGTGGCTGAGCTCCTTGGGATTCTATTTGTTCAGTATCCATGCAGGAACGATAAAATTGTATTGCCTTCTCCTTGGCTGAACCTCTTATCCCAAACTGTGGACTTTCTGAGGAAAAAAGTATAATTAAAATTAAAAAAAAAAAAAAATTAAAAAAGAAGTTGGGACAGCAGTAGAGAAGAGTTTTAAGAAAATACTGTACTTTGATCCAGAACATTTTAACAAATACATCCACATTTCCCACAGTGACCCAAAGCAAGGGACCTTCTAGTGCCATGACTCTTCCTGAGGCCAAATCTGTGAGTTTCTTTGCATGGAAACAGGAGCACAACAGGAAGTCAGTGCATATCTATGTTTCAGTCCCCCATGAAGACAGGACACATCAACCAGAGTGCACATTCAAACTAGCACAGCAGCAATGGCCTACTTTGACAAGGCAACAGGAAAATGGTTTGAGTTGCTGTCAGAATTTAAAGTGTGACTGTCATCTGTTACACTTGGCAAGAGGAACTAAAATGTTTAAAATGCAGCTACTGTAACATGACATGCTCAAAAAATAAATCTGTACCTGTAATGATAGAAGAACGAAGAGAAGGGACTCAGTCCCTCTTAGGAATGATTGTGCTCTCAGTCACTACTATTGTCAGATCTGACCAAGGCAGATGCCGAAGGTAACACACCAATCATCTGACCCTACCTAAAAGCCTTTTCAGGATCAACAGGTTTTCTTCCAACAACACATCAAATACATTTAGTGATTCTCCTCTGGTTCTGCTTGACTGTTTGCCTTCCCATCTGCCACAGGCATATTTGTAGAAGTTCTCACAGGGGTTTACAGTGTCATTCCTAGAATTCAGAAGTCTTTCCAACAGAGCAGGATCTGACTCAGCATCACAGGATCCTGAAGAGGAAGTAAATAAGAGAGAACTGAGAAGTGACAGTGGAGAGTGAGAACAACTCCAAACAATAATCTTTTAGGGGGCATTTACCCCAAAAGACTTATTTTTGGTACAAGCTTCTTTGCATGCAGTGTTGAATTCCTTGTAAGGTAATGCTGAATATGGAGGAAGTGTGTTCTCTCTTTCACATCCCAGGAAGATTGTCCTCTATTTGTACTATCTAGACAGCCACAGGTTGGATTATTCTGCCTTCTCAATATCTTTCCTCTGAATCAGCCAAATTTGGCCACATGATAAACAAGAAGCAACTGATGGCGTCAATACAAGATGCAAGAGAAGAACATAGCACAGAGAAAGAAATAAGATTAAAACATGTTTTTTTCAAACATGGGAAACATTTTTCAGCATGACATTTGTCAAAAGAGGACAAGGATATTTCTAGAATATCTTGCTTTGATATATAATTTTCTTTTTCTAAACTGCTTCAAATTGCCAGTATACATTGCCATTTTAGTTCAGTATCTTATATCAACATCAGATCAGATCAATTATTTACTGAAATAGTAAATCAAGGCAAGACTTCCTATACTATGTTTTCAAAGTTGACATGGGAGAAGGTAGGCAGAGTGGAAATGGACTAGATCTAAACAGATCTTCCTTGGTCTCTGCAATCTCTAACATACAACAAAAACTAAAGAAAAAAGCTAGGTAAAGATTCAACAGTGCTTATTTTGGGGCAGGGAATGTCTGTATCCACCAATATAAATGTACCTTCTGTATTGAGCTTTCTATATGCTGAGATATTCACATGGACCATTCTGCAGATAGTTCTTTAGCAAATTTGGAAGGCAAATTAATGTTTCTGGTCTATACTCACAGCTTCTCCATTAGCAAGAAACTCTGACTTTTGCTTTTACTCTACGACTGCACTGATTTGTGCTAGAAAACCGGGACTAGACTTAAGTCAGAGATAGAAAGGCAAAAGAGGAGCTCCAAGTCTCAGATTCAGGTCCGTTTCTTGACTACAGAGAGAGCAGAACACATTGATGAGGTGAAAGACAATATAATGCTGTTCTGCCTCAAAACTGGGCTCAGGCATATTAAATAGCAGGCAGAGAAGGACAGATGTGGAGGATCTCTCCCCACTGTGACTCAAGGAAGAGGTAGAAAAATGTACCTTTTTGACAAAAGGTATTATGATTCCTGGAGAGTCTGAAAGTCTGGTTCTTAATACTGATGTTGAGCTTAAAACACAGTGGAGGCAGGTAAGAAAGAAGGGGATCTTGAAAATGGGGTGGATGACGAAGAATAGAAAAGGATATCTCATATTATACCTAGAGCACAAGTCATCACGAGGTAGGTGATAAGCAATGTAAAGCCAAGGAGAGTACTGAGAAGAAGTGCACACAGAAGTAGGCTTTTCCCCTGAAGGCATCGTTCTTTCTTTGCACCTGTTCTCAGCTCCTGGTCACAGGTCTGAAGAGACAGAAAAAATCAAGAAAGAAAAATTCATATTAAGGTTAGCACTAATAACATACTCCATCTGCCACCTAATCTACTAGAAAATCGTTCACAGGACTAGTGCTATAACACCAACTGTCATCCAAGTCATCTACATGACTGTATTCCCATAGGCTTTCTCACTTTCTTCATTTCCCTGTTTTTTAAAGCTATAACTGTTGCACAGTGTTATGAATTACTCATTGAAAATCCAGCTTGCTATGAGGAGACTTGTCCCTCAATGGTTCATTCTGGTTTATGGAATCATCTTGCATATACCTCCTGAAGATATCAAAGCATTTTTGAGTCTATAAAGCTAATAATAGGATGGCTAGGACTGGTGGTTCTTTATTCTGCCAGAGTCTGGCAATCTGAGCACTAATTTTAGACCTCTCCTCAAGAAATAAAGTACTGCAGCCGAAGCCCTCTAGTCCAATTCAAGTGAGAGAAAATATTTGTTCTATCCCACAAACTGGAGTAAGCTATAAATCGCTGAGAAGATCTGATATAGAGACAGGTTTTATGTCACTTAAATTTCGTTTTCATAATCTAGGTGTGTATTTTCAGTCCATGGAACAGGCTGGGGACCTAATGAGTACACCTTCTGTTTTAGATATCTGTTTTAGGATGAACTGAACTATTCTCCAGAGTTATTTGTCCCTTCCTCTGTTGGCTACAAAGGAAGCTAGATGACTATCTTAAGATACACCCCTAACATCTACCTGGATATAGTTAAATAATACGACATTTTCTCTCCTTCTGCATACTTCGATGGAGAACAGCAGTTTATGAAAGAACAGACACAGGAATGCATGCTGGTGATATATAAGGAAAGGGAAAGAATTGACAAAAAATGAAAAGTGAAATGACTGGATAGGAGTATACAGTGAGAAAAGGGAGGCAGAAGGGGGGAAAAAGCCAGAAGATAATGGAAAACCTCAGCTGTAGCAAACAAGGACAAAATCTCACAGCTGTGAAAGCTGATGTAAGTGCTGTTGGGAGAGTCCTACCTGTCACTGTCAAGGCCTGGCCTGGCCTGTACTGTCCCCACAGGCTCAAGTTTAGCTCCCTGTTCTATCTTGATTCTTTGATAAAAGAAATCTGTTTGAAAAACCTTGTCGGGCCTTGGAGCTCTTTGAGGAAAGGCAAGAAGCAGCCTTAGTGCACATGCCCACTTCTTCACTAGGCCATCTGAAGCTCTCCTGTGCGCTCTCCATCTGAACTTTGCTGCAATGGCAGCCATCCTTTCTCTGGACAGGCATCCCATCGATGTGGATCCTGACCATCACCTACAGCCTTGACTCTGCAGGTTTGCCCTCGGAACTGCCTCTTCACAAAGGACTTGCCTGGCAATCTACACTCTTGGTTGACCCTGGGCACTGTCACCAGGCCTACCTTACACCCCTCATGCTGGGGGGAGCACCCCTTGCTTTTTAAGTCATTGCTTCTGGCCTGCTGTGTCATGACTCTCAGGTTTCAAATTGTCATCTCTCTTCTGCCTTGGCTGCTCCCTTACATGCAGCAGCTAAACTGCATTTGTCACTACTCTCGGTATCTATGTTATTTGCCACAAAACCAGGAAACATGGATCTTGACAAAAATCACAAGAAATGGAGCAAAATCTTACAGGAATTAAGTATGTCACAGTATATGCCCCTTCACCTAAGGGAATGTTAAGGAAATGAATGTGTCTGCTCTTAATCATCTGGACTAATATACTATGTACAACTTCTGCACAAAAACATTAATAGAAGGGAAAACCAAAATAGGCAATAGAAAAACAGACCTTATAATTTTATAATCTTTCAAACGTGAATTTTATTCAATCTTGAATAAAAGCCTCTCAAAGGCTTACTTGACTCCTGGAAATTACTAACAAGAGTTGAGTGCCTAATACTTTTCTCCTTCAAAATCCTATTTTCCTGACTTCTTCAGGAAGGATACAGAATAACTAAATGGAAAGCAAGTACATACAAGTGACATTACAAGTTGCTAGATACAGAACATGATCACACTGGCAAAATACAGTGTACAAACTACAAAGGAGGAAATCCAGATTCCTTTCATAAGTCCCTGTAGCAAAACAGTTGTTTTACTCCTGGAGTAAGAGAGAAAGTGTCACAACAGTATGGCAGGGAACTGAGTGAAAGAAAACTAGCTTAGCTGATAAAGGAAATAGAAAAACTGTTCTTTGGCATGCAAGCCTTCTCTGACCATTTAGGAAAGAGTGAATGATTTACATTCACAATTCTCCTGATTTCTCTGCTGCAATAAACTTCTTGTTTTTCACATGGAAAATCTGGCCTACTCCTACTATGAAATAATAACAATTTTACAATTATTTGGTTTCATGTTATCAGAAGACATCTGTTTCTCTCTTTTGAGTCATAAATGGCATGACTGTGGAGATACTAACAAGAAACTGGTATTTCAAGACTGTTGGTGCAATTTCTTATTAATTTTTGGTTAACAGTTGGTCTA
Source organism: Vidua macroura (assembly GCF_024509145.1). Classification (NCBI taxonomy): domain Eukaryota; kingdom Metazoa; phylum Chordata; class Aves; order Passeriformes; family Viduidae; genus Vidua; species Vidua macroura. Next base: position 74,170,324 of record NC_071572.1, on the reverse strand, counting down.
CTTCAGGCCTACGCATGATGTTTATTTTGAAATGCAAAATGCATCAAATAGATTTAAAAAATTCTCTAAGAGAAAGAGCACTGCCCCCCTCAAGTCTCCATTGTGAAACAACTAGAGAAGTACTTGTCTGAGAGCAGCATGCCCAAATAATAACATAGCACAAAAGAAATGACAGGGGAGTGGAAATTGGTTGTGGACCTCTACGTAGAAACTGGATTATGGCCTGTATGTGAACCATAAGCATAAAAATTGTTCTTGAAACACTTCACCTTCCATAATAAATGACTTTCTAATCTTGCCTCTGTAACTGGGGTGGGGTTTGAAAGAAACTGTAGACCTACATAAACAGAGAAAAAAGAGGAGGGTAGTCATATTTAGTTCTCCTTTATGCCTTTTTCATGACAACAGCTTAAACAAATCTAGACAGACAAATACTGCTTCTTCAGTACTCTTACACAGATACTGACCAGAGCAAAATCCCTGTCAGATTCTTGATCTAGAAATGAATTTCACTTTTATGCCACAATGGATTAAGTGGTTCACAGGCACTAAAATAGAGACCTCTTCCTAAGGCAGCGATCCTTGGCCAAGGCAGAGGTGTGGATTTAACTAGATGGAACCAGAGGTGGCATACCAACACTTCCAGGGCACGGGATACAGGAACATTACATAGCTTACAGGAAGCAGCAGCACTGTATTGTGGTATGTTTTGAAACCTGGTTGCTTCATCCAGCATGCTCCATATAAAGATACAAGTGAATGGTTTGAACAAGCCAGTGGAAAAGGGTAAAAAGACTTCAACCTCTGACAGGGTTTTTCCTTATAGACCTCACTTATGGGTGAGAAGAATCATTCATATTAGCATAAAGATTAATGCAATTTCCAGTACAGTTTCAGTTTTTTCATGTTTTTAAACATGTGCAAATGTTCAAATTTAAATGGCTTCACTATAGCTAAGTGAGAACAAATGGCTGTAAAATCATTAAAAAATTAATTCTAATAGCTGCAAATTATAAAAATATATGACTTTAAATTAATGTACTATGTGTATCATCTAACTCAAACGCAAGCATGACTTGGGGTAGCATGACAAGTACTGTTATCACTAAAGCAAGAACTGTTTGATACAACTAAATCGGCCAAAGAATTTGATTTTCCTTGAGCATCTCCTTCTTTCTGTTTGTGAGCTGTTCCTGAATTCTGAGGAAGGTTGAAGACACTCTGCCTAATTCTTTCTCACCTTGCATTTTCACAGTGTTTAGTGATATTACAGAAAAAGAAACATCTAGCTTTCATGAAAATAAATTTTTAAAAAGAGATAAAAGGAAGAGAGAACTGAACTTATTTTTCATAACTATTTACCAGATAATGTAGCAGTATTGTTTTTCAGCCAGTAGATTATTCATGAATTACTGACTTTGGCTGTTACCCAAATCATGTTTATCACATTACTCACATGGATGGCATATTTTCAGACTAATACCCCAATATCACAAAAACCTTCATTTTCTTAAGTTTTTGTTAGCAAATTATTTAAGCACATAAATGGAACCCATTAAATGCCACTTGAGAAACATTTTAGCCTGTGTTTGAAATAGAGTACCTGCTCACATGAAATATGAAACAGAACGGTTGCTGAATTGTATTCTGGAGTGCTAAAATTGTAAAGCAAAACCATGGCAAACAACTAAAATTATGATTATGGTTTGATCTTCATCACACAGAAATTTGAGAATGGATATACAAAACAAACATTTCTGCAAATTCTTCAACTATAAAAATGCAGACAAGATAAATATAAGTGACTGCATTACAGCCACAGTCACACTGACCAGATCTCAGTGTAAGAACACACACATGTTTGTATTATTTAGTAACATAGAACACTTCACTTATCTCTGTTGCCCTTAAATGTTTTGTATTTTTTTAGCAACCTTGAGCTAACAGTTCAGTTCAGTGCAATTTGTCTGTAAATATGCAATTAAGACTTTGCTAGCTATTTATATAAGACATCAAAGCAGAAAAAGGACACCACGCTACATGGGAAGCAATTAGGCTCACTATGTCATTCTCACATTCCAAAAACTGTGCCTTGCTTATCCACAACTATTTGTGGGGGGGAAACTGCACATTTCAGTGTAAGTACTTTCTTATTATACCTTGCTGAAAAAAATGGAGATAGAATAAAAGATGTCATTATTATTATTTTTATTATTGTTGTTGTTGTTGTTATCATTATTACTACTACTGATAGTTTTACTATTACTATTATTACTTATTGGTCAGTGCTTCAAACAGTTCTCAGAATGGCCATTAGGGTGACTAACAGGAAGGGCAAGAACCCCTAAATCATCACACCATATCCCAAATCATTAATTCTGAGACCCGGACAAGACCTTTCTGGATACAAACTGTCAAAAACTCAACTACCTCAGTCCCCCAAGGCAATAAGCAGTGTAGCTATGAAAGGGGAAAGAAAAAAAAGGTGTGCAATGAAGGTCCCTCAGCAGATTGCAAGACAGACCCATTTCCTTACCTGTGGAACAGTGCTCATGCTTGTCACTGAGCAGTCTTTGCTCCTGCAGCTACCACCGTTATGAACTCTGTTTACTTGGCTGCTATCAGTCTTCTGTGCCCACACACTCTGCTGAGTTCAGAGACAATCTCTTCTTCCCAGCTTGGCTGTTTGTTGTGGGGAGGAGAAGTGAGAGGAAAAGCTCAGAGACAAACACTCTTAGAGAAAATGAGAGGGAGGGAAATGGTGTTTCTGCAACTCTCCACCCATCTTCTTAACACCTCTACTTCTCATGAAAGGATATTTTTTTCCCTTCTTGCCTCTGTGACCCACCTACTTTCTGTCTCTTGGAGCTCCACCGAAATCTTTTTGAACAGGAGTATGTGATTCTCTATCTCCCTCAGCCTCTTCTGAGCTATTCGCTGTTTCTTTTCTCTCCAGCAGCCTCACTATCCTGCCCACCCAACAAGTCTGTTTTGGTCTGATATTATACCTGCCACTAGCCTGTTTCAACCTGCTGCTGCCTTGGGGCCCGCAGGCTTCTGCCTATTGCTAGATAGTGTAAGCTAGGGATCCTAGTGCTCCTCCTCCCACGAGGAAAGGCCAAGGTGCTGGCTTGCTTCTTGCTCTTGCTCTCTCATCTGCGCCCTAGTGTCCATTCAAGGGGTGAACACATCTGACTTTTTCTCTTTCCCATTAAGAGGCATAGAAAAAAAATCATTAATTACTGATTCTATTTACAGTTGTTCATTGCTTCTTGGAAAATGGCCAGCCTGTGTGTCTTTGCTTATTTAAGGAGAAATATTGGGAAGATTTGGGAGGGAGGTTTCTCTGCTTTGAGGACTGGGAACCCAGATTATTTCTCTGTGACATTAAAAACTGAGTAGGAGAGCAAGACATTGAGACTTGAGACCTTCTCAATTGGCAGCTGTGAGCTGAGAGAGGTAGTGGGGACCAGCTTGGTGTCAGCTTCCAAAGTGCTTGAAACAAGCAGAATACCAGGACAGGACTGTTTTCCTCCCCAGGCTGCAAATCTCTGAGGAGAGTATGATATCTTGGTTCATTAGTCTGAAGATAATTTGATATCTGTTCAGTTGTTCAGAGCTCCTATCAACCTGATTTTTCCCTATTTCTGTAGTGCTTGCATAATTTAACACTTTACCATCACAACAGATTTCTTACATGGCTGAAACCAGTTACTTACTCTCAGTTCTTTTTAGCATTCAGGTTACTGGTAGCTATATATTTCTATATTTACCAAACAGCTCTAAATACAGTACGAAAGTCCTTGCATACTGACAAAAAGATTCCTACTGATCTTTCTTTCCTTGCAGTGTGTCACTTCACTTTAACGTCAGAATCCATTTTGCAAATACTTCTCTCATAAATTGATTGAGATTTGACTTAATGAAAGCAACAAAACAGTCTTTTGTTAGCCATAACTGAGATCTCACAGTGAAGAGATCTTTGTAAACTATCTGGACAGATTTGTTCATGACAATATTCAGTTTATTTATCTGTCTTAACTGTATCTGAACTCTTCCACCTTCATAACAGCAACTAACAGCTGCCAAGCTTTATGTAATGAAGTAAATTTTACTTCTCTTTTCTCTGTGAACACTATCAAAGTTTTAAAATTTACCTGGGCAAGGAATTTATTGCCTTTTTTGATTATAAAATGGTTATGATGGTTTTGAACCCAATGTAATAAAATTAAAGCAAGTAATAAAACATTGGCTGAAGTATTCACTTTTAAAATGACACTTGAAAAGACAAAAAAAGCCTTTGGTCAATATGCTGGGAGGATATGACTGGCATTAACGTGGTTTCACATACCAGTATCTATTAAACAGGTATTCTCATTTCCTCTTGATTAAATGAAATTTTACCACATAATTATTGCCACAACGCATGGATTGTCCCACACACACTACCTAGAAATTATTTGAATGTGTACGTATGGACAATTTTTACCAGACTTGCAAACTAATAAGGACACATCCTGAAAAGTAAATGGATCACAATGCCATTTCAAGAGTGTGTGGGATGTTTCAGGAAAGGAAACCTGAGAAAACCTCTCTTTCTCAATGAAGAGCACAGCTCTTTGAATTAGTACGTTTCAGTGGTGCTGTGATGCTGAGAAAGCTGCCTTGCAAGATCTAGTGTAGTGGTGATCTTTCTTCTCGGAAGGCATGACATACCATAGTAACATTATATGTTGGATCTAATAGACATTATTGTTGGATTCTCAATACTGTTCCGGAAAAGTATGCTCCTGAGTAGTATTCTGCTGTAGTGGACATTGGGTTTTGAGTTTGTTCAGTAATTCAGTAGAAAAGTTGAGCTGTTATGGAGAGAATTAAGCAGTTAAAACTTTTATTTATTCCAAAATTTGTGTATCTCATTGGAAAAATGTGGATTTATTTCACATAGATGCTGCCTCTATTATGGTCTGAGATATCCACATATAAGACATATTTTATCTGAAATTATATGATCCACACTTCAGAAAGATCAGTTTGGCTGTGGTTATTAGCTGTTGCAAAGTAATTCAGACACTGTGTTTATATATATTTTCACGCAGAGTTTCTTGCATCTGTCAGGGTAAGAATAGAGCATATTTGCATTTGGTAGCAATAAGGCAGTGAACCATGTCTTACATTTTCCACATCAGAAATTGGGTATGGAAATTTCTTTCAGATTATGTGCCACAGGACAGTAGCACTTTCTATCTGAAAGTGACAGTCTGTATATATATATTTAAGCCTTGAAAAAGCTCTACCTTGGGGAGGATTGCATGATGGCATTGTAAATACTCTGATGGGGTTTTGAATATACAACCTGTAGAGCTTTGGGCATCTTGAGAGCTGAATGTGTGAAGCATTCACATATACATTAAAATGGTGCTGTTGTTTTTCCTGCTAGCATGTAGATTTCTTTGAAGACACTTTTATCACCTACAGAAAGAAAAGACAAAAAGTTTCCCTGTAATTTTTTTCTAATTACAGAAGCAGGAAGAGGGGCTTGACGGAGGGAGAGAGGACAGGGAGGGAGAAGACGTCACAAGTAATCCTTATCAACTCATTCCCTTCTTATCTTTAAAGCACATATGACAGCTCTGCTCCCTTGAGTCCACAAATTAGTAAGAGAACCTCTGGCTTTTTTCTCTGTGACAGAAACTTTCTCTCCTCTATACAGTGCATTATCCTCTTCCAAATCTAAAAATGATCAGCACATTGAAAAAAATATAATGTTCAGCATGCCTTCCAGCTGTCACACATAAAACTGTTTAACAGTAATTATCTTCTAGATACCTCCTAGAATTAAATAAACATATGATTCAAAGAAATATGGATGTATTAAGTGTGTTGGTGTGCATTTGGCAGATGTTTTTTCATGTATTTCTTACAGTAATTTTAAATGGTTAGTATTTCAAATGGTTTGGAATCAAAAGCAGATTTCAGGAAATTATTTCTCTAATATCTGTCCTGAAGTGAAATTGAATTGGGACTTTGTTCTTCTACATCATGTGAATAGTAAATTCCTCTACAACATTTTGGTAGACTGAAGTTTTGCTTCATGGATTGATATTCCATCTTCAACCTTTCAAAATATATATGTATCACAGACTGCACGAAAGATTGCTCTTTTAAAAAGAGCATTAGAAAAACATGGTGAGGCAATGTTAATGACACTGGCCATCTTGAAAACTCTTGTGAAAACGGTATCACTTACAAAGAGACTGCACTTAGGTTTTAAAAAAAAAACTTGTTTAACTCAAGTTCTTCTACCTCTACTACCAGTCCCTGGTGGTACTACTACCGAGCAGTGTGACTTGAGGATTAAAACAACATGAAAGAAAATCTCCTTGATATGAAAGACTGTCTGCTAAAGGTTAAAAGTAATAATTTTGGTAACCATCAAAAGCACAAATTTGGTCTGAAGACATCAGAACACTGTAGCACTTGTTCCTTCACTAAAGAAGTTCAGAAAACTGGAGGCAGGACAGCCTGAGAGCCATAATATTCCATTGCAGATTGGAGGACTGATGACAGGATGAATTCGATTTAAACAGCCCATAATTGGAGCTGTCTGTCAGGGATCTAGCAGAGTGTTCTAACTGCCCTGCAGGTGACAGAGAGAGATCCTTTCTGGGGCAAAAGTGCTCTCAGACACTCTCAAATCACATATACAGATGGCAACTTTTCACTCTCTTATCCACCAAAAACTTGCTCTCTCATCTAGCATCAGTCTACCAGTACACAAACTCAAAGACTCACAGAATGGAATTGGAATAGACCTTTTAAAAATCATCCAGTTCAACCAAGCCACCATGGTCAGGCTGCTTAATCTCTGTCCAGGCCTTGAATACTTCTAGTGAGGGGACATTCACCATTTCCCTGGGCAATCTGTCCTTCCAGCTTTCTGGGACATCTTTATTCAGGAAAAAAAGGACAGAAAAGTCATTGATACTTCTAACCACAACCACCAGTTAATAGACATTAGGTTCAGAGGAGGAAGGAACAAGAGGAGAAACCTAAGTTTGTAACCACAGATTAGCTCAATCTGTAGCAATTGCAGTTACCTGGATGAATTCGTTAAAGACAATGGGGCAAAAAAGAGGAATAGCCTGACGTCTGTGAGTCCTTCAAATTGCAGATTCATCAGTCCACCCATAAGGAAGACTATACTCAAACCTGGGATCCAAGTGGATAGAATGGATACAAGATATGTGAACTGGGATATAGACAGGAAGGGTATCCTTGATGACAGGAAAGGAGTTGGTTTCAGGTACTAGGAAAATAAAGTCTGAGAATGAAGGGTAAGAGGGTAGATTATGCAAGAAAGACAGGAGAAGCAGTGTCACAGGGAATAAAAGAATGGCAAAATAAGAATGGCAAAACCCACTAAAGTTGAAACAAAAAAACAACTTATTTTTCCCTGTCCTACATGAATGTATATGAGTTTCCCTGGTCATAACCCTGTCGTACATGAATGTCTTCTATTATTTTCTGTGTTACTTTAATATCTCATTTGTTGCTTCATTGGGCACAGCCTCTAAGAATAAGTAGCATAATTAGAATATCACCTCAGGCTACTATTAAAGATTTTGTAGGTTTTTTGTAGTCACTGTACTAGTGAGAACTTGATTTTTTTTCTCTGCAACAGGGTGAGGACTGATATTAAAAAAAATATTTTTGCGGTTGTATATCTCTTTATGCATTTCAATATTCACTGTGAAACCATTCCAAAATATCCATGAGGCATAGTTTTCCATTCAGAAAAGCAAGTCCTAGCCTCTGAAGCATTTATTTAACATCAAGGAGAACAAAAAAGAATAAAAGCCTAATCCCTGGATAAGCAGCCACACAGCCTTCTACTGAGGAGGCATGCTAAGGCAAATGAAGTATCTGAGTTCAGCAGATGCCAGAGGACTTCTCTTCCAATAGAGTGTGTATCAACTCTGTTCTTGCTTCTTCACAGTGCACCACCTTCCAAAACACACCCTAGAAAACCATTTTCCATGGCTCTCTAAAGTGCTTGCTATCTGCTTTGTTTTTTACAATTGCTTACAGGCTGATTTAAAGGGATATTTGCTGTAAAACTCCATTCTGATTCTGAAAAATGACCGTAATAAAAATACCCTTTCATATGCAACATAATCAAAAGTGGTGAATTTCATAACATAAAAGCTATGTCCTGTGCTTTACTGTATTAGCCCTACAGATATAATTCAGATTAAAAACAACCTTGTGTCAGATGTGGAGTTGTACCTACTTATGGAGAACTCAGGCTAATTGTTATGCTTGGCGACAGCAAAATAAAACAAAGCCTTATAACCTAAATTATGTGTGCCAAAGTGTGAGGTGAAAACAGCCTTGAATTTCAGAGATTATGGGTCTATCAAGCAGAATTATTTGTATTTCACATGTAGATAATGTTCTTCTGCTGCAAAATCACTTGAATCATAGATGTTAACAATGCAATAGCCACTTGACCACAACTCAGATTTATGTCTGCAAATATGTATTTTAATTGTAATGCTGCAACAAGAAACTAAATGGAAGCATAGTATTTACAGCTAAACTCAAAACTATATGAACTTCATGGCCATTCAAAATACTATAGAAGGTATCAGCATTGATATTATTTTTAAGTATTGTTTTTAAGGCATTGTTTTTAAGTATTTTTTTGTTAGAAGTACATCCATAATATCTACCATTAGTTATATCTGTGAACCAGATAGTGAAGTGTCATCAGTCACAAAAATTCTCTTTGGTTCAGCCCCTAAATCTGCTGTCCTCATTTGTGGTTTAGATCCAACTTAGATACTGAAGTTTTTTCATATACTTTGCAATATCACAAAGTCATGATTGTGAAATAAAAATATTTAAAAAAAAATTACCTCATCTCTTCTGAGCAGAACCCTCAAGTTCTTTCTTCCATATTTCCACCACAATTTCATTTTATGTCTCCTCTTCGTAGCCTTTTCTTCCTCCTCAGTATCTCCAGATCTCCAGCTACTGCACTGTGTTTCAGAAGTTAAGACTTAATCTTAGAATTCTGGAGATTTCAAGTTCCATTCGTATCTTTGATTCTGTTGTAATGTGTGGTTTTGAGTCATCAGGTAACTTGCCAGTGCATCTGTAAAGTGGAGTTGTTTGCATCTGGCCAGCAACATGGCATATTTTGAATTGAACTAAATAATTTCCTGTGTCACTATGAGGTATTATTAAGTACCAAACACTTTGGTTCATGGCCAAATTAATTGGGAAAGATTTTCTCCCAGAGTGATGAAATGGAAACAAGTGAACTTTTAGTAGATTTCTATATAGTTCAATGAATAAGCTTTGCTTTCATTCACTTCTCTTCTCCAAGGCAGGGTCAACTTTCCCTGTGACACTCCAGAAGCTTCTTATTCAAACCCTTTTAAAAGTTTGCAATGAAAATATACATGATTTTTTTCTTTAAGTTTTAACACTAATTGCAAAAAGGATGTCGCTTTGTATTTATGAAACCAGCCACTCCTTGCCCAGTCCACAATGCACTTTAAGAAAAGTTTATTCCTGTATTTTCAGAGTTATTTTTGCATGCTTGTTAGCCTTTTGCAGATTTCTTCTTTCTAAACTAAAAAAGGCTGTTGCTTCCAATTTTTATAGTTCTGCATTACAACTTTATTAGAGCTACAAACAAGAGTACAATGCCTTAATTTATACAACAAACAAAAATTTTTGCTTGCATCTCCCAGCATCGCATTTATTTTTATTACAGCTTTCTTCACAAATTTATATATGCATGTGTTTATTCATATCTGTAGGCATTTTCCCTGTTTTATCAGCCTGCATCTTCAGCTTGCCAAAATGATTTTGAATTCTGAATCTGTCTTCCAGAACTTTGTTGTCAGCCTAAGCCTGGTGTTATGTGTAAATTTAGTAGTGTCCAGTCACCAGAAAAATAGAATTCCCCCAAAATACTGGATGCAATATTCCAGATACCACCTTAAAAAGTGTTGAGGAAGATAATCACTTTCCTTAATCTACTGGCTATGCTCCTGGTAAACCAGATTAGAGTGCTGTACACTCTATACTTATTCTCTAGACATTTACTGCAGTATTTTATATACTTAGCTACCCATCTACTGTGGCAGTTAATTCTGATTTCTTTGTCAAGCTCTTGGAATCTACTTGTGTTGAATACTGTTGATACAATTAATTTTACCACCAGACGATAAAAAGGGGGGACTGGGATGGACTCATTGATAAAGTTCCCAGGTACTTCTATGGTAAATACGGTTAGGGACTCTGCACTGCTTTTGGGGTTTTGGCTGCTGAGTTTCAGAGCCAACTTCCACAACATAGCTGACTGACCTTAAAACAGATTGCTGGGAGATGCCTCAGCAGGGCTCAGCCCCCTCTCATTTCAGGAACTGCTTCTAAGATGGGTGCTCATCCTTGCTCTCTCACTGATCTGTGCTGCAGCTTTGCCAGAGTCTTTCCACCTGCCTAGCTGACATGGATACAGATCCTGGTCTACAAACTGGAATTACTGGCTTGATCTTGGACATGTCATATCACTATGGACACATCTGGCATGACTGGACTGCTGGCTGACCCATCATAGAGCTTCTCTGCTATTCTTGCCCATAGGAGGTGGGACTGCATGCTTGACAGTCCTGTCCTTGTCTGCCTTGTGGTGATGCTGCCTTTTTGGATCTCTTATCCTTATGGAAGAGCTCCTCCTGCTGCTCCTTGACATGACCATTGTAATCTATGCTTCAACCATAATTCTCCCTGTGGACTTACACGATGTTGAGCAGCTTTTGAAATAGTTGACTACTAGGCCTCTAGAGTAGCCTTTCTATAAACTGTGTATGGGTATATATATGTACTTTGCTAGTTGGCTTTATGAGGATGGGATGTTCAGGTTCAGCTAGAGCCCATCTGATCTCTGATGTTGATTTTGACTCATGGGTAGACATTCTGGAAGATGGCCTGAGAGACCTTTGTCTCCATCTGTGTCATGCACTCAGACTGAGTGCCTGACAATCAGCATCGAGGGAGTAAGACTGCAAAATGCAATGGAACACCTTCTTCTCAGGTGTTGGTGACCTGAATGTGATATGGTGACAGTGACAGGCATGAGATCACTACACAGAACCTTAAACTGATCCTTTTCAGGTCAAAATGTGTCACTTCCTGCTGTTCCACCGAAGTGCACAGCACAATATGATCCAAGGAATTGGATGGTCATTTTTCGCAGGGTGAAGGAATTATCTACCCATCAGCAGCTTCATTTGACCCTTCCTGGAGAAAAAGATTGCTCCAATACTTTCTAGATAATTCCTGAACATGAGCATAATCGAGAATACGGGAGCAGAATCAAATCCAGCAGCTGGAACGGCAGCAGTGTCATTCAGATTGTCAGCCTATTGCCAGATAGGGTAGGCTTGGCTTTGCTTTTGAGGTCTGCAGTGAGTAGAGGCACATGAGTCACCCTGGGTCTCTTAGTCATGGAAACAAAGGTCATCCCCTGGTGTGGGTTACCAGGATAATATAAAGTTATATAATGCAAGTTCTGTAGTTTGTTGCATAAGGGATGAATTGCAATTTAGTAATAACCCTAAATTTAGAATTATTTCTGTAAGCAGTTTGTTGACTGCAAACTGTGTCTGATTCTCTAATTGTACAACATTAGGAGGGTTCTGTAGTATGTTAATAACTACAAACAGACATTGTTCCATTGTTCCATAATTTCATTAAATGCCTAACATATCCTATTGAAACATCTCCAGCAGAGATGGTATTTATGCTATTTGTTTATATCTATACTTGCTATTCTACATAATTAAATTCTGTCATGTATGGGCTGTGTTGCTACAAGTGGATGAATCTGTTATCCTGATGATGTGTGGGTGCTACAGCTCTGTTTTCCTGAAGTCAAGCTAAGGAGTGAGGCTGAGCAAATACTCCTTGGGCAGGTATCCCTGCCTGTGGTGGGGAGGTTGGAACTAGATGATATGTAAGGTCCCTTCCAATCCAAACCATTCTACGATTGTATAATCCTGTGATCTATAGAAACACACACAAGCACATACAGTCAGACTATTCAAGCACAGACTTGGCCATGCAGATTACATGGACAGGAAGTACTTGAAAATTTTACTTTGAGAATGCTTTGAAAGTTTAGTTAATGTCACTATGAAGCCATCAGAATTAGCAAGATATTTAAAATCTAAGCATCCAGAGCACAAAGACAAACCTCTACAATTTTTTCAGCCATGTTTCAAGCCGCATGACATTCAATTCAGTACTTAAAAAATTTCATCAAACTTAATGACAAATGTGTAGAGAAGCCTCCTTTAAGATTTCTTCCTTCACAGCAGAAGAAAATATGTCACATAGCACCAGAGAAACACTTATTCTTCCTGCCATAAAAAATAAAAATGGCTGGGATAATACACAGAAAGCAATAGAGCAGCAAACTAAAATGGATTCTTGTTGTCAGCAAACACTGTTAGAAGACACATAGAAAATACTACTGAAGGTTTGAAGAGACAAGTATCAGCATAAATTACATAGTGGAAGAGGATTCCTGAGTGGATGGATGAAAGTACAAATGTTTCTAAAATGCCTCAGATTAAGGTATTTGACAAATTCTGTTTCAATAGTGAAATAAATGAAGAACTACCTTCTGTAAGCCACTGAAGGGAAGAATTACCACAGGAGTTGTATTCTCAACAGTAAATTATTTCTTTAATAAGAATGTTTTCTGGAAAAGCTGTGCAAGTATAAAGACCAGTGGAACAGCTGCTTTGACTGGCATAAAAGAAGGATTGGGTGGTAAGGTTACGAAGTCACCACTACACCTGGAATTTGTTCACTGCAATGTTCATAGATGAGTTATTACAGCAAAGAAACTGGAGCTAGACCTGCAAAAGATGCTACAGGATGTCATCAGTTTGGTTCATTTCATAAAAACAAGGCCTTGAAATATTAGAACCTTTACAATACTGTGCAATGACAGGGAAGAGACGATGAAAATCCTTTATACCTGTGGGAATTTGAACTTGATTTGCTGTCACATGCCCACCAAGCCTATTAGCAGATATTTGAATACATTTGATAAGGACCTGCTTCAGTCTTAGAAGAGGCCACAGAGAAGACATGACAGTGCAAGACAGGGAGAGACTAAGGCATAAGATATATAAAAAAAAACCCCCAAATCTAGGCACGTAAAGCAGGACATCAGATACTGAAGTGGAAAACCACAGTTCTAAAAACCCCAGTTCACCTGCTCCATAACCCTTCCAATGCAAATCCTTTCACAAAATGAAAACTATGTAATTGAATCTTGACCCAATTTGCAAGCTTAGACAAATCAGCTGAGCTAGCAACCCCAAAAACAAGACCTAAAATAGCAGAAATATTAAATGACATTAGGACACTTCTGCCCCTGAGATAAATAGGTGAGCATTGCCCATAACAGCTCCATGGGATTGGCAGTGCCAGATCTGAGGCTTTCAGGAGCCGAGGAGAAGCTGGATAATAATTGCAAGCTCTTGAGTTGCAATGATGACATCTTTTGCTGTCCTTTGTCTATCAATTGCTATAATTGAATCCCTGGCAGGAATTCTAGGAAATGGAATTATCTTGGCTGCCAGTTCATCGAGCTGCATTGGGAGCAAGACATGGCCCCCATATGATATGATTGTGATCTCACTGAGTTCATCTAGATTCATTTTGCAGTCATGGACTACACTGGATTTCTTAATAAGTATATTATATGAGCCCTTCTTTTATAAAGAAAACATGTTAGTAGTTTCTGAGACAATTTCTACATTTCTGATCTACTCCAGCCTCTGGTTTGGAGCCTGGCTTAGTGTCTTCTATTGTATCAAGGTTGCCAGTTTTACACAGTCTTTCTTCATCTGGCTGAAGCTAAGAATTGCCAGGCTGGTGCCCTGGATGCTGCTCACAGCATGGCTCTGCTCCTTCACAACTGCAATTCCCTTTGCCTGGGATCTCTACAGTGCGCACAGCAACTTCACTGCTCCTTTGTCCATGACAAACTCTTCAGCAGGGAGAACCACAAGGAACAACAGTTTGCCTTTATTGATTGATCTCTGGAATGCGAGTACAGCTTTGCCTTTAATGTTGTCTGTTGTTTCAAGTGTTCTGCTGATTGGGTCTCTGTGGGTACACACCAGGGAAATGCAAAATAATGCAAGTGGCTTCAGGGATTCCAGCTTAGAGGCACATATGAAAGCCATCAAGTCAGTCTGTTCCTTCTTTATCTTCTACATTACATATTTTATTTGTTTGGTTCGCCTCTACTCCAGAGTTTTTTCAGTTTTTAGTGATAAGGAATCCATGTGTATAGTTATAATGGCTGCCTGTCCTACAGGACACACAAGGCTTTTAATTTGGAGCAATCCAAAATTTCGAGAGCTGCTTGCTAGGATTTGGCACCACACAAACTGTCCTATCAGAACTATATCCATGTAAAAGATCATTATTTAGCCTGGACTTTCTAATTTAGATCCAAATTAATTAAAATGAAGTTGTCAGAGATATAAAATAATAGGCAATGGAATTAATAGATTACGGCCTTGATCTGGAATCATGAAGAAGAGTGAAAATTTGCTTTACATGGATGTGAGTCTTGTTTAGAAAAATTGTGTAAGTTGTCTCCTATTTGCTACACTTTCCTTGGAAATTGCCATGGTTTTTCTGGGACAAGAAAAAAACAAGGCCAAGACTCAGATTCCAGTATGATTCAGTAAAGAACAAAACCGTCTTTTGACCTTCTTCTGCTCTTCCTGAAGTAATGATTGTTGTCAGTGCTTTATTGTTACATTAGGTCTGGAGTTTTGGGAGCCTTTCCAGCTGCAGTGGAAGTTTATTCACTTTTAAAGTGACTGTCACAGAAACATACTTGACTTGAGCCTTATGTTGACTAAGCCCATCCTGATTCAATGTGTCTGGTTTGGATGTTGTCAATATGTTTGAAGCAATGTACCTGTAATTGACCTGAGTCTGTGCCTGAATTGTTTTATTTTACAAATTAAAAAATGCCAAAGGATAATTTGTGCTGGAGTCTTCCTTCTCCTCATGACATAAACTGTGCCACAGGTGACAGAACTGTCTTGCAGGAATATTTTTTATGCCATTTAACAGGAATGATAGAAATTCAGTATATGGCAATGACACCCTGACATGCCATTGTCATCACCACACATTGTCACCATGCTGGTTCCCAGCCCAGCACCATGAGACACCTGTGTTGGGAAGGTTGGTCCATCCTCTGCCCTTCCCTGCTCTCCCCTCACTGGCCTTCAGGAACAAACCTCAGAGCTCCCAAACCACATCAACAAGCAAAACACGTGGGCTGTGCTCAACCCACAATCCCTGTGTGCTGTCCTCCTCCTGGCTGAGCTCTGAGGCCCATGGCTGCTCAGCAGGGACACCCTGAACAGCTGCTCTCACACAACTTGGTTTATGTTCCATTATTCCACATTCCTCATGAACACAAGAGTCAAAAGCAGCCCCTGTGTATTTTCCAGCCTCTTTAAGTACATCTTCCCTCCAAAGCTTCCTTTCCATAAAATTAAATCAAATAGTTACCAGCTCACTCACATGTATTTGGGGATCTAAGAGGGAACGCTGACAAAGATACTGGAAGGCACCTCATAGAGCCAATCCCCTGCTAGATGTTCCTTTCTGTAATGGAACACCTAACTAATTATTATCACATGAAAAAGAATATTGTTAACATGCATTATATACACCATCTACTAAATCCCTGTGTTTTACTGGATAAGTTAATAAATAAATTTCATAAAAATTTCTTCTGGGAAACAAAAGTAACAGCCTCTGTACTAATAAGAAAATGAGAATTACAGCAGTTGTGATTGTCTGATATCACACATCTTGTTTAAAAGTAGACATTTTTCTCTTTTTGACTGTTTGTCCATAAGATGGAAATTGGTTTGATTCCCATATCTTAACTAACCATATGGCAACCTGAAGAAAATTTAAAAGTCATGGACTCAGACCCTTCCAAAACATATGAACTTTTTGCATACACACCAATGCTACTCAGACCCTCTTGCAGCTCGATTCAAGTCTGGTACAGTGAATCAAATCAGGAAACAAATAAAATTCAAAGCTCCAACACTGCCAGAAGGACATCATGCAAATCATCTTGTCCTATACCTCTTTCCATTGAGCATCCAGGGGAAAAAATCCACAAAATTTTCTAGGGAACTGCTCACATGTAATATAAAACAATGAGGCCAGCATTAAAAACAAAGCCCTTTTCTGTTAAAGGCACTCTTCTGGGTTTCTGTAATTTAATGATGAAAATAATAATCAGTAAGCAAATCAGAGAAAGACAGAAGAATCCATTTATTTTCTAAAGCACAGTCTTTTCCAATAAAAAAACCCAGTAATCTCATTAGAGTCCTTAGCTCAGGTAAAGAAATGCAAATATATCTACATGAGAGATCACTATAGGATGCTTCTCTGGTTTGCATTCCTATAAGCACGCCTCGAATTTTCATCTTTGAAATTCAGAACATGCAATGGAGTCAATTTTCAGCGCCCAATAGAGCAGGATTTTTAAAAAAGCAAAAGCTGTGTGCCAGGCAGTACTGCTTTTCTGTGTATGTGGGGACAGGGGAAGACAAAAAGCTATGAGTGGACTTTCTGGTGAAATTGAGGCCTTACTTTTGGGGGTTTGGCTGCCCTGTTTCAGAGCCAACTTCCACAGTCCACCTGACTGGCCTTTTAGAAAATTGCTGAGTGAGGCCTCAGTGAGGCTTGGACCCCTCTACATTCAGGAGCTGCTTCTAAGCTTGATGGTCAACCTTGGTCTCTCCTTGAGCTGTACTGCAGTTTTGCCTGGGCCTTTCCACCTGCTTAGCTTACTTAGATACTAATCCTGGCCTGCAGATTGGAATTGCTGGCTTGATCCCGGGCATGTCTTATCACTCTGGATATGACTGGCAATCCCTGGACTTGTGGCTGTCCCTAATTGTTCTCATGGAGCTTATCTGTTGTCCTTGCCCACATTGTGGGTGGACTGCAGGCCTGACAGTGGTCTCACTGTCTTTGCCTTGCCTTGTGGGGATTCCTTCAACATGGGCAAAATAACTGAATTTGAATTCCAATCAATAAGAGACTAGGGGAGTGAGAAAGAAAGAACAAAAGCAGAAACCTTTTTCCCCCATCCCTGCCTCTTGACTCTTCCGTTTCCTCCCTCCCTGAGCAGGGCAGGGGATCAGGGAATGGGGACTGAAGAGGGGATTCTCTCCACAAGGTGCAATCTTTCAGGAACAAACTGCTTCAGCATGGGATCCCCACAGGCTGCAGCTCCTGCCACGAGCCTTCTCCATGGTGGGATCTCCCCAGAATGCA
This sequence comes from Vidua macroura, assembly GCF_024509145.1. Lineage (NCBI taxonomy): Eukaryota > Metazoa > Chordata > Aves > Passeriformes > Viduidae > Vidua > Vidua macroura. The sequence goes on along the minus strand of NC_071572.1, from coordinate 74,152,891 downwards.
GCTACCTTCAGGGCACAACCACCTGCTGTCAGGGGGGCTCTGCTCAGGCTGCAGTGTGGATATCTGCTGCAGTGTGGTATGCCGAGGCCTGCAGGGTCACAGTCTACATCAGCATGGTCCTCTCCAGGGAAAGCATGGCAATGTCTGCTCTGGTGCCCGGAGCATATTGTCCCCTTCCTTCTTCACTGACCTGGCTGTCTGCAAGGCTGTTTCTCTCTGTCCTCTCTCTCTCACACAGCTGCTGTGCACTGGTCTTTACCTGTAGGATATGGGGTTATAATTATTAAAGTTGCTTAGGCTTATGCTCACAAGAAGGCCCCATAGGAAAGGTTCAGCTGCAGGCTGGATAGTTGGAAGTTGGTTGAGAGATGAGAGGTTATGAGTGAGGAGAGAGTCAGTTGGAAGTGAGATTGTGATTGGACACTGTGTGTTCACAATTGGGATTGTGATTGGATACACTGTCCACGATGAAGGAGCACATGGACAGTGTATGAGCAGGAAGCTGATTGGATGGTAGGACACGTGGACAGCAGCATGGCAGCTGAGCCAGCCAATGGGTGCCTTCTTTCTGTTAAGTTCTGTTAAGTTTTGCTTTGTTTTCAGTGATGTCAGGCTAAAATTAAAGGCATAAAAAGGGGGCACTTTTTACAATAAAGCAATCTCCTTCAGATGAATAAAGGGGCCCATGCCACTTTGTTCCCCACTGCTACAAATGGCGCCTGAACAGGGACTGCGACAAATGGCACCAGAACAGGGACTGCTACAAATGGCACCAGAACAGGGACTGCTACATCTACACTTCTTTAAATGAGTTGTCACAGAGATGTCACCAGCATCACTGGTGGGCAGATCCTTGGCCAGTGGTAGGTCCCTTTTGGGGTAGCTGGGACTGGTTCTGTGTAACACAGGGGCAAATCCTGGTCTCTTCTCGCACAAACCACCCCTGCAGCCTCCCCACTACCAACACCTTGCCCATAAACCCCACACATATCATACAGACATGGTTATCTTGTGGCAAGAGGCTCAGGCTCAATGCTGAATGGAGCTTTGAATTGCCTGGTCTACAAGAAGGTGTCCCTGCCTATGGCAGAGGGTTGGAACTGGGGGATGGTCTTTAAGGCCCCTTTCAATCCAAACCATTTTGTGATTCTGTGATTCTATGAGTGAGCTTAAAAGATCTGAATTGAAACAGCAGCTACAGTTTTCTTTTACTAAAAGGGAAGTGATACATATTTGCTCACCTTTTTCTATTGGAAGTGCCTGTCAATAGCATGCTACAAGAGTTCCTGTCAAAAAAACCAAACACATTTTTTATTTCTTCAAGGTGAAAGTGAAATTCTAAAAGTGGATGAGAAAGTAACTGCTTTTCAAAAGATTTTTGTGCCAAAAATTGTATAAGTGTGACAACTTCAAAAATTCTCATACATATACACTTGCAAAATTTGGAAGCAGAATCTTCTACACTGTTTTAAAAACCTCCAAAGGAAGAGCTTCTGTGAGTTTTGAACCCATTTGTTAAACATATAAAACCAGAAGAATACGTAAGTAGTTTGCATGTTTTGAGAAGAGGGAAATTGGCAACTTCAACTGAATTTCAACAAAGAACTGCAGAGGTGATAATGGGAAAGCCATTCAGAGCATGTATCATACGAAATTGAACATAGAGCGAGGCTGCTGAATCACTGTGTCACAAAGTGATAAGCACATATTAAAACAAAAATAATGAAGCATATGCAATCATGTTTCACTCACTAAAAATAATTGTTAATAATATTTTTAATGAGAACAGATAAAGACTATGTACCAATACTAAAGTAAAATAATTTTTAAAATATTTTTTATTTGGACTTTAATTATTTCAATCTTTTTCTTGGTGTATATTTTCAAATAATAAGTATCTGTACCTTAGATGTATATAATACATATAGTAGTACATGTATAAAATATATAAACAAATGTACATAAATTTGAGGTGAATACTCACAAAGTTTTACTCCTATGAGTGCATGATCAAAAAGGCTTGAACACTCTCCTAGGCAATCATAGATTACATTAAGCAATAGGAAATTTCAAAATACTCAAAGAAACAACCTTGAAAACATCTCAAAATTTCTCATTTGATCACTACTGACAGCTTCTTACTGTACTACTGACAGCTACTTGTGTCACTGCACATGTGAAAAGCCGTTGTGTGTTTCCTTCTGTATTCTGGGCTACAGATAAAATGTGAGTTCTGAAGCTTTTCAATGAATCCAAGCCTCTCCACTTATTTAAAGACCTGTATCTTCCTGGATGCAGAAAGTGTTTGAATTCACTTCTTTTAGCACATATAACAGAATTTCAAAAGTGTGCATATTCCATATGGAAACAAAATTGTGCCTCAATTAACACTTGTGCCATTGCTCCGGCATGTAATATTGTATATTTCCAGATCTTAAATTTGTTAGGCAAATTCAACATCTATTCTGGAGGCTGGTGAATAATGGACCAGTGACGCACTCAGTAAAATTATTTTCTTTTTCTCTGTTCTGATTTTCCCACAGAAATTTATTGTTCTCCATTGGGACACACAGAGCAAGCATGCAAGGATAATTATAATGCTTAAAATTTCCATACACAAAAGAAAAACATGATAACACTCTTTGCAGCAGTAGCTTGAAAATATCAGATAAAGAGAAGACCTACACCACTATTAGAAGAGGCCATGGCAAGTATGTCTCAGAAACACTGAAGAGATAACAGTGCAACAAATGGAGACATTAAGGCATCAGATAGAAAAACAAATCTAGTCATGTAAAGCAGGACATCAGACACTGGAGTGGAAATCCACGTTTGTAAACACTACAGTTCACCTGCTCCATAACCCTTCCAATGCAAATCCTTTCACAAAATGAAAACTATGTAATTGAATCTTGACCCAATTTGCAAGCTTAGACAAATCAGCTGAGCTAGCAACCCCAAAAACAAGACCTAAAATAGCAGAAATATTAAATGACATTAGGACACTTCTGCCCCTGAGATAAATAGGTGAGCATTGCCCATAACAGCTCCATGGGATTGCCAATGCCTGGCAGATCTAAGGCTTTCAGGAGCTGAGGAGAAGCTGAATAATAATTGCAAGCTCTTGAGTTGCAATGATGACATCTTTTGCTGTCCTTTGTCTATCAATTGCTATAATTGAATCCCTGGCAGGAATTCTAGGAAATGGAATTATCTTGGCTGCCAGTTCATCGAGCTGCATTGGGAGCAAGACATGGCCCCCATATGATATGATTGTGATCTCACTGAGTTCATCTAAATTAATTTTGCAGTCATGGAATACACTGGATTTCTTAATGAATATATTTTATGAACCCTTCTTTTATAAAGAAAACCTGCTAACAGTCACCAAGATAATTTTTACGTTTCTGAGCTACTCCAGCCTCTGGTTTGGAGCCTGGCTTAGTGTCTTCTATTGTATCAAGGTTGCCAGTTTTACACAGTCTTTCTTCATCTGGCTGAAGCTAAGAATTGCCAGACTGATGCCCTGGATGCTGCTCACAGCATGGCTCTGCTCCTTCACAGCTGCAATTCCCTTTGCCTGGGATGTCTCCAGTGTGCACAAGAACATCACTGTTCCTCTACACATGACAAACTCCTCAGCAAGAAGAACCACACGGAAGGACAGTTTGGGTTTATTAATTCTTCTCTGTAATGCCGCTATAGGTGTGCCTTTAATACTGTCTGTTGTTTCAAATATCCTGCTAATTCGGTCCCTGTGGATACACACTAGACGCATGCAAAATAATGCAAGTGGTTTCAGGGATCCCAGCTTAGAGGCCCATATGAAAGCCATCAAGTCAGTCTTTTCCTTCCTTACCCTTTACATTATATTTTTTATTTGTGTGCTTATAATTGTATTCAACACTTTTTTACCTTTAAGCAATGGAGACTCAATCTTTGTAGTTTTAATGGCTGCCTGTCCTACAGCACACACATTGGTCTTAATTTGGAGCAATCCAAAATTTCAAGAGCTTCCTGCTAGGATTTGGCAACACACTAACTGTCATATCAGAACTGCATCCATGTAAAGACAGTGGCTTAGCCTGGACTTTCTAGTTTAGATCCAAATCAATTAAATTGAAATCATCAGAGGCATAAATAAGAGATGCTGGAATTAGTAGATTAGGGCCTTGATATGTAGACAATAGGGAGGTGGGAATTTGCTTTACTTGGATGTGAGTCTTGTTAAGAAAAGTTCTGTATGTTGTCTACTATCTGCTGTAAATTCCTTGGAAATCACCACAGTTTCCCTAACACAGCAGAAAAACACAGCCAAGACTGACTAGAATGCAATCTCTTGGAATGCTTTACATAACAATTCATGATACAAATAGAATAGACCTGTTTAAGCAAAGGCATGGCCACATTTTATTTGTTAATATAAGGCTTGAATGCTGTTTCTGGTTACTAAAACCTCCTAAGGAGGATTCTGAGGGAGTCCAAATATTTTCAGAATATCACATGGATCATTTTTGACACTGGTTGAACTCTAGTAAAATATTTGGTGATCTAAAGATGCCTATTACATTCCAGCATGGTTGAGGAAAGAATGACGTGGCCTTTTGAGATACCTCCTCTTGCTGAAATAGTGATCTGTGTCACTGCATTATTGTTACATCACAACTGGAGCTTCGTGACCCATTCCAGCTGTAGTGAGAATTTACACACTTTTAAAGCAACTGTCACAGAAATACATATAATTTAAGCCTTATGGTGACTAAGACCATCTTGATTCAATGTGTCTGGTTTGGATGTTGTCAATCTGTTTGAAGCGATGTACCTGTAATTGACCTGAGCCTGTGCCTGTTTTATTTTACAAATTAAAAACTACCAAGTCAAAGGACAACTTGAGATGGAGTATTCCTTTCCCTCATGACAGAAACTGTGCCACAGGTGACCGCACTGGCTTCCATGAACATTGTTATGCCATTTAAGAGACATGCTGAAAGTTCAGCACATGGCAATGACACCCTGACATGCCATTGTCTTCACCACACATTGTCACCATGCTGGTTCCCAGCCCAGCACCATGAGACACCCGTGTTGGGAGGGTTGGTCCATCCTCTGCCCTTCCCTGCTCTCCCCTCACTGGCCTTCAGGAACAAACCTCAGAGCTCCCAAACCACATCAACAAGCAAAACACATGGGCTGTGCTCAACCCACAATCCCTGTGTGCTGTCCTCCTCCTGGCTGAGCTCTGAGGCCCACGGCTGCTCAGCAGGGACACCCTGAACAGCTGCTCTCACACAATTTGGTTTATGTTCCATTATTCCACATTCCTCATGAACACAAGAGTCAAAAGCCGCTCCTGTGCTATTTTCCAGCCTCCATAAGTATATATTCCCCCCAGAGCTTCCTTTCCATAAAATTAAAACCAATAGTTACCAATTTATTACCATATATTTGGAAATCTAAGAGAGAAAGCAGACAGAAATATTGGAAAGCACCTCATAGGTTCAGTCTTCTGGAAGACATTTCTGTCTGTCACTGAACAGCTAACTAACTATTCTCATATTTTTTGTATAATTACTTAAATATGCATTTTATACACACTCTACTAAACCCCTGTGTTCTACTGGAAAATTATAATGCTTAAATAACTCCACACACAAAAGAAAAATGTGATAATCCTCTTTGCAGCAGAAATTTGTAAATATCTGACAAAGAGAAGAGCTACCCCACTATTAGAAGAGGCCATGGCAAGTATGTCTCAGAAACACTGAAGAGATAACAGTGCAACAAATGGAGACATTAAGGCATCACATATAAAAAACCTAATCTAGTCATGTAAAGCAGGACATCAGACACTGGAGTGGAAATCCACGTTTGTAAACACCACAGTTCACCTGCTCCATAACCCTTCCAATGCAAATCCTTTCACAAAATGAAAACTATGTAATTGAATCTTGACCCAATTTGCAAGCTTAGACAAATCAGCTGAGCTAGCAACCCCAAAAACAAGACCTAAAATAGCAGAAATATTAAATGACATTAGGACACTTCTGCCCCTGAGATAAATAGGTGAGCATTGCCCATAACAGCTCCATGGGATTGCCAATGCCTGGCAGATCTAAGGCTTTCAGGAGCCAAGGGGAAGCTGAATAATAATTGCAAGCTCTTGAGTTGCAACAATGACATTTTTTGCTCTCCTTTTTCTGTCAATTGCTATAATTGAATCCCTGGCAGGAGTTCTAGGAAATGGAATTATCTTGGCTGCCAGTTCATCGAGCTGCATTGGGAGCAAGACATGGCCTCCGTATGAGATGATTGTGATCTCACTGAGTTCATCTAGAATTATATTGCAATGCTGGATTATACTGGATTTATTCTTAACTATATTTTGTGATTCATCCCATTTTGAAGAAAATACATTTGGATTTATCAATATAGGCTATATTTTTCTGAACTACTCCAGCCTCTGGTTTGGAGCCTGGCTTAGTGTCTTCTATTGTATCAAGGTTGCCAGTTTTACACAGTCTTTCTTCATCTGGCTGAAGCTAAGAATTGCCAGGCTGGTGCCCTGGATGCTGCTCACAGCATGGCTCTGCTCCTTTGCAGCGTCAATTCCCTTTGCCTGGGATGTCTACAGTGCGCACAACTTCACTGCTCCTTTGTCCATGACAAACTCTTCAGCAGGGAGAACCACAGGGAACGACAGATTGCATTTATTGATTTATCTCTGGAATGCAAGTACAGCTTTGCCTTTAATGTTGTCTGTTGTTTCAAGTGTTCTGCTGATTGGGTCTCTGTGGGTACACACCAGGGAAATGCAAAATAATGCAAGTGGCTTCAGGGATCCCAGCTTAGAGGCACATATGAAAGCCATCAAGTCAGTCTTTTCCTTCCTTATCCTTTACATCACATATTTTATTTCTCTGCTTCTCCTCCTATACAGTGATTTTTTACCCCTGAGCATTGAGGACTCTATCTGTGTAGCTCTATTAGCTGCCTGTCCTACAGCACACACATTGGTCTTAATTTGGAGCAATCCAAAAATTCAAGAGCTGCCTGCTAGGATTTGGCACGACATTAACTGCCATGTTAGAACTGCATTGATGTAAAAGACAGTGGCTTAACCTGGACTTTCTAATTTAGATCCAAATCAATTAAATTGAAATCATCAGAGGCATAAATAAGAGATGGTGGAATGAGTAGATTAGGGCCTTGATGTGGAATCATGAAGAAGTGAAAATTTGCTTTACTTGGTCATTAACCGTGTTATGAAAACTTACATAAATTCGCTACTATCTAATGTACTTTCCTTAGAAGATCACCACAGTTTCGCTAACACATCAGAAAAACACAGCCAAGACTGACTAGAATGTAATCTCTTGGAATGCTTTACATTACAATACTTAATACAAATAGAATAGACATATTTAAGCAGAGGCATGATCAGATTTCATTTGTGAATATAAAGCTTGAGTGTTGTTTCTGGTTACTAAAACCCCCTAATGAGGATTCTAAGGAATTCCCAATATTTTTGGAATACCTCAGTGGTCATTTTTTGCACTGATAGAACTCTAAAAAATCATTTGTTGATTTTAAATGTGGCTATAACATTCCAGCATGGTTGAGGAAAGAATGACATAGCCTTTTGAGATTCCTCCTCTTGCTGAAATAGTGATCTGTGTCACTGCATTATTGTTAACATCACAACTGGAGCTTCATGACCCTTTCCAGCTGCAGGGAGAGTTTATCCACTTTTAAAGCGACTGTCACAGAAACATACTTGACTTGAGCCTTATGTTGACTCAGCCCATCCTGATTCAATGTGCCTGGTTTGGATGTTGTCAATATGTTTGAAGCGATGTACCTGTAACTGATCTGAGTCTGCACCTGAATTGTTTTATTTTTAAATTAAAAATACTAAGTCAAAGGATAATTTGTGCTGGAGTCTCCCTTCCCCTCATGACAGAACCTGTGCCACAGGTGACAGAAGTGTCTTGCATTTATGCCATTTAACAGGAATGATAGAAATTCAGTGTATGGCAATGACACCCTGACATGCCATTGTCATCACCACACATTGTCACCATGCTGGTTCCCAGCCCAGCACCATGAGACACCCGTGTTGGGAAGGTTGGTCCATCCTCTGCCCTTCCCTGCTCTCCCCTCACTGGCCTTCAGGAACAAACCTCAGAGCTCCCAGACCACATCAACAAGCAAAACACATGGGCTGTGCTCAACCCACAATCCCTGTGTGCTGTCCTCCTCCTGGCTGAGCTCTGAGGCCCATGGCTGCTCAGCAGGGACACCCTGAACAGCTGCTCTCACACAATTTGGTTTATGTTCCATTATTCCACATTCCTCATGAACACAAGAGTCAAAAGCAGCCCCTGTGTATTTTCCAGCCTCTTTAAGTACATCATCTCTCCAAAGCTTCCTTTCTATAGAATTAAATCAAATAGTTACCAGTTCATTAATGAACTTGGGTAACTACTTGATTTGGCCATCTTGGATGAATTTGGGCATCTAAGAGGGAAAGCCAACAGAAATTTTGGAAAGCACCTCATAGGGTCAGTCTTCTGGAAGACCTTTCTGTCTGTAACTACTCTCCTAACTAACTATGGCCATATGAATAGAAATATCTTCAACATGCTTTATAAACACTGTCTACTAAATCCCTGTATTCTAGTGGATAAATTCTAAGATAAGTTTGATAGGGATTTGTTCTGGGAAAGAAAATAGCAGCCCCTGTATTAGTAGGAAAATTACAGTTACTGGGAGTAGGATCCTCTGAAGACATGCATCTTGTCTGAGAGCAGCATTCTCTCTTTTTTCTCTACTGTTTGAAATATAAAGGTGATTTGGTTCCCTCTACCTTAAACCTGCCAGTTTGCAACCTGAAGAACGTTTGAAAGTCATGGACTCAGACCCTTCCAAAACATATGAACTACTTCCACACACACTAATCTCACACAACTGCAATGACAACTCAGTTCAAGTCTGGTATGGTGAATCAAATCAGGAAACAAATGGAACTCAAAGCTCATCCTGCTCTAACATTACCAGAAGGACATCATGCAAATCATCTTGTCCTGTACCTCTTTCCATTGAGCATCCAGGAAAAAGCTCATAAGATTTTCTAGGAAACTGCTCATATGTAACACAAAGCAATGAGGCCAGCATTTGAAACGAAGCTCTTTTCTGTTAAAAAAGCACTTTTCTGTATTACTGTAATTTAATGATGAAAAAAGTCATCAGTGAGTAATTCAAAGAAAGAGAGTAGTCCCCATTTCTTTTCTAAAGCACAGTCTTTTCCAAGTGAAAAAACAGTAATTTGTTTAGAATCCTTAGCTCAAGGCAAGAAATGCAAATATCTACATGAGACATCACTACATGATGCTTCTCTGATTTGCGTTCCCATAAACACAGCTGGAATTTTCATAATGGAAATTCTGGACAACATCTGATGGGCTCTGATTTCAATGCCCATCAGAACATGATTTAAGAATTGGTAGCACATATACAATTGGCAGCTGGGCACATTATATGATGGTCCCCTATTAGCTCTGCATGTGCATATTGAACTGGATAGCATCTTACACCAAAATACACATCTATTAAACTGATAGTTTCTTCACCAATATTCCTTCTTTTTTCATCTCAGAGGAGCTTAGTTTGTTGAGATGCGGAAATACAAGTGTTACTCATGCCTTCACGTTGCAAGAGTCTTACACAAGCCAAATTTTGTTGTTTATTCAGGCCAATTCACTGAGCTCTTTTTGCACCTTTTACTTATGCAGTAAAATCTCTTCTTGTATAAAGGGAAATTAAAATTAAGATATCTGCACTTAGCTTTTGAATTATTTTCATCTATCCTATGAAATGGAATGGCACACTACACTAAGCTCAGAGGTGAAAAACAAAAATTCTCTTATCTTCAAGTAGTTGCACGCATATGTAAATATTTGTTGAATTAACCTAAAATGCAGGATGGGCAGAAATTTCAGTTCAGCTATGACAGCATATATGTGTTTGTGAAAGTCCAGGGGCAATTAATGTCAGTTGCTTAAAAAATGAAGGAAATTTCTGCTTAAGGGAGTCAGCAAATCACTGTTTTTAGCACAGCCACTGAAAGGGTATATCTACAAGTACATCTTACACTCATGGATTCCCAGATCACTTATTTTGCGGGGAAAAAGGGAGACCTGAATAGAAAACCTCACTATTCAGCATTATGAAAGTTGAGATTGCTTAAAAAATCACCAGAAAAGGTATCAATAAAAATCAGATTTAATACTAAGCAATAGCATGACAAAGGTTATTGACAAGGTTCACTCTACTAATTACTAGATGGTTAAGGCACACCAAGGGTAAAAAAGCAACAAACAAAATTCACTCAATCAAAACAGAAATTAACTGAGTACTATCTATGTGTGTGTGCGTTTAGCTGTGTGTGATAAAAGGATAGAAAGGGCAAGGACAAAAAGAAATACAGCCTAAAAGCTTAAGAGCGCACAAACTTAATAGTACTTAAGCTTTACTTGTACCTTAAACTTGACAACTTAGTAATGGAACAACACTGTACAGCATTTAACATAACTTAAATTGTACCTTAAACGTAACAATTTAGCGAATAATTAATACTCAACAGCATCTAACTTAGCTTATAACTTAAATAAAAGTTACTTACAGGCCTAACTTACTTAGATACCTAAGGTACTTAAACACCTAAGAAAGCAGCATTACTCCTGTTTTGTCATAGCTATGCACACAGACATAAAGAGTCAGTGCAAGGTACTCGTGAAAAATTCCCCTCAATGTGACACTCAGATTCTCTGGACAGAGAGACATAATTCTGTCTCTCAGGAGAAGCACAGAGAGAAGAAGAGAAAGCAATCTTTATCTCTGCTCCTTTGTTTTCCCCATGTGGAATGTGGCATGGAGATTGTTTATCGGAAGTGATTGCTTGATTGGATTCTGAAGGTTGTTTGGGTTCAATGACCAATCGAATCCAGCTGTGTCTCAGACTCTCAGCAGAGAGTCACAAGTTTGTGAGTTGTTAGATAGGTAAGTAAGAAGTACGTATGTAGAATAGGATAGTCTCTCTTTAAGTAGTATATTAATGTAATATAGTATAGTTTTAATAAACCTAGTCCTTCAACCTTCTGATGTGGAGCCAGACATCATCATTTCTTCCCGCATCTGGGGTTGCCTGATTATTCTGATACCTCAAAGGTAACAAAATACTCACTTTGGATGCCTTTGCATCTCCTCAATGGGCAAAGGGGCCTTGAGGAGTGTGGGTATCAGCCCAGGATCCATTGTTATTTGGTGATCTCCAAGTGCAGCAAAGGAGAGTTTGCTGGCTCAGAGGGAAGTTGCTGGCCACAGCTGCTGTGGCACAGGAGAGCTCCAAGGGTCTCATTTTGGACCGCTGTTTATAGGCCGCAAGTGAGCAGGCCTTAGTCATAACAATGTTCCATCCTGGCCACACTTCAGGCCGGCACCCTTTCTTTGGAAGTGGGAGAATAAGGATGTTATGCCATTCAGGCAAGAAAAACAGATTCCAAAGTGGTTCATAAAAAAATCCAGGACTCATTAGGCAGTGCAAGTTTCTGGGAGCAGACAGTGTTTCTGATAAGCTCAAGAGGAGCTGGGCCCAGGGGCTGCTCATCAAGGCCGAGGCCTAAAGAGCATTTCTCAGATCACAGTGCAGCCTGAAAGGGCAGGGGCTGGTGAATAAACCAGCACAGCCAGTAAACAGCTGAAGTAACAGACAGCAGCCTAAATGGTCTAAGAGGAAAGAGCTACCAAGTCCTTTCCCAGCCTTGTCTGAACAAACGAGAAGATCCCACTGCGTAAGAATAAGGCATGGAATAATTTGCACTCTCAAAAGTGGGAAGAGAGTTGAAAGGGCAAATGAATGTGACACACACTCTTGGTACAGAAGCAAAGAAACAAAAGCGTCAGAAAAAAAATTAAGGGAACAATGTAGACTGTTGTATAACTGGGTACAAGTGCAAAAGACCAGTAGTACAAAGGGAAATAATTAACTAATTAATTGCTGTAGCTTTCCTTAATTATCTGTTGCTGTATCTCATGTTTCTTCATCATTTATGTTGGACACCACCACAATTTTTAACTCCTGGACAGGAAAGATCATCACAGTCTTCAGTGTTTGACACAATCCTTCCAATCAGAGGCAAGAGCATAAGGACACATTATGTATCCCTAAGGGGATCCAACCACTTTGCTTTACCAAATCAGTTTCATAAAACCTCCATAGCCTTAGTTATTGACAATACTTAGGTTGACTCTTCTGTGTGTATGATGCTCAGTTTTTCTTTTGAAATCTCTTCAGACAGCAGTCACAAAACTGATGCAGTTTAATTGACACAGCTTGCACTGAATTAATTAATTTTTTATTGCCTGTTCTTCCTGGGTACAATATGGAATGTAAAGGAGGATGAGACACAGGTTCTATTCATTTAACATAGAAAGAGTTAAATGCAGCAACTAACAAAACATGCAAACAGCTATTCACTGTAGTTTGCATCCCTGTAATTACTGGTTGGGCTTTTAAAATCAAAGAATTCTATCCTCAGCTAAGAGAAATGGAAAATCCTATTGCATTTTTAAGGCTTTCCTGGACATCCACAACTTTGTCTTTTTCTGGGTATATATCTTAAGAGCAATACTATCATCCTGATTTTAGTTTGATTAATGCCTATATGCAGATGGTACTTGTGAAACATAACAAATAACTTTAACATAGCATATTGAAAATATGCCTTATATATTTATGATAATAAAAAAAATTATAAAACCCTCCAAACATTAGTAAAAAGTACTAATCACATCTGATGCTTAAATTTTCAGTTTTGAAATTATTTCCTTGTAAAGATATAGTCATTCTTCTGTTTTCCAAATATGAAAATTTAAAGATTCAATCAGCTGTACATAATAGCAGACCTTGCAACTCTTGGACAGATTTTCTCCTTTATGTACCAAGACATGAGACATAATGTTTACTGCAAATTCCATTTTACTTGATAAAAGATTCTGCCATGCAGAAAGAGCACAAAAAATATTTACTTCTATGTCTTTTATTAATTAAGAGGCTATTTTTTACCACACATTTTAAATTAATAGCTATTCACAAAGCAAATACACTTGCACAGTTCCCTCTTTCTCTTTCTGTCTCACATGCCCACACACACACTCATAGTAACCTGTAATTGAGTTACAAAAGGAAAATAGATTTCAATTATTAGTAATAAATAATCACCAGTGCTGAAAGAAGAAAATAGACGAACATTGCAATCAGCAGTACAATGTTGATTAATGAGTGATTTGTATCCCTCAGATCACATCTGAAATCCCTTTCTTAAGCTAGAACTGTGGTGTTATGCTGGTTTGGTCTGGAGAAATTGTGGGGTTGGAGACCAGCTACCAGAGAGACCTGGTCCACTGTTTTTAACTTGTGCCTTCAAATTCAGGGATGGAAGATTTAAATATTCAGAGGAAAAGTTTAGAAACCTTATCTTACAAAAAGGGATAAACACAGACATGCACGTCACCTGGTCCCTATTGAAACTTGAATCATTTTGATCTTGAGAACTGAGATGCTGGCATTTAATTAAAAACTAGTCCTCACAATTCTCTCAAGCAAAGGTCAGAGCATAATCTGCCATAATTTATGCAAATTTTCAGTGGTCAGTTGTTTCATTGTTAGCTGATTGCACACTGAACATGAAATCCTATACAGCAACCCCAAGGTAATTTTAATATACACAGTTTGAATAAATAGTGATTTCATGATTACTTGGAATTAACAAAACTTGAGGAGAAAAAAGTGACAGAGAATCATATAAAAAGATTTTTTTAATTATTAAGGAAAAATAGTACAGAAAGCGACAATAGTCATAAAAAAGCCTGTATAAATGTATTTATAAATTAAAATGTCTCAGTGGAAGTGCACTGAAGACATATGCCTTAGACCACAATTTAAAGAAATAATTAAAACTTTACTTTCAATTTGTTTAACTCTTCATTCAATGGGTCATAAGATCAAAATACAGTTTATTCCGAAACTGAATAACATCTTATCTTTTCTTACAATAGAAATCATATTGGCTCACTCTTGCAGTCTCCCTGAAACCAAATTTTGTCAAATATTAATATTTCTTTAGAGTCCACTTTCTTCAAGTGATACTTTTACTGAAAAATTTCTGATTGACACTTCTCCAAAAGCATTTGGGCTCACAAGGCAGTAAATATATAACTAGCTTTTGGAAGGTTTTGACAAATACATTAATAAAGATAACACAAAGGTAAATACCACTCCAGATAACTTCATTTCAGATGTCTGTTTAAACCATTGTCAGTTTGAGATACAGAGATTAATCCATCTCAAAGCTCAGGTTTATCTTAACCACAAGATACATCTCATTTCTCTGAAACTCAAAATCCCTCCAGCACAGCCTGAGTAAGGAAGAAAGTGGTTTCCTTCCTAACTGCTTGCTTTCCTTCAGGCAGCCCCATCTTTTCCTTAGTACTCAGTGTATTACCTTCATCTCTTAACTCCATCTATGTTGTGTTTAAAGATAACGGCAATTCAAAGGCACATGTACTTACACAGCCCCAAAACAAGTTTTGAAGCAGCCTGTATTAACTTCAGACCACAAGACATGCATTTGGGTGTGCTTATCTTTCTCACTTGCACAGGTGTATGGGACTGACAGTCGTAAGACCCAGAGGAAGCCTTCAGAAATGTGTACAGCCTTCTGTACAAAAGAGTTCACACTCTGAATTGAAACAATTAGGCAAGTGTGGTTTGTCTCTTAGTTATCTTGCAGTGAGTGATGTACTTTGAAACTCTATTTATAATGTGCAGCAGTAAAGGTATAAATTTCCCACAGGTACAAAAGAACTGTGTTCAGAGGGATTGGAGGTGAAGATTACTGCTGCAAGCTGAAATAATGGGACAGGACAGTGTCCCGTGGGATGCATGATGGCTTTTGGATCAACTTTGGCTCTGCATTTCTGTCATTAAAGCCCACATGGGCTGAATCTGCATGAAAGAGCAGGGCCTGTACCTGTGATACCAGAAAACAGATCAAAGAAAGAATGGGTAGGTGCTGAGAGACAAGTGAAACTCTCCTAAGAATACATAGGGTCGGGAGACTCTCAATCCTGCAGATTCACAAGAACAGAAAAACTCAGAACATCAAGATTCTCAAGTCTCTCAAGGCCACAAGCACATCAGGATATGAGGTAACAATCAGTGAGTGTCTCAGTGTGAGACAATAACTGGGCATAATGTGTGAATTGTTATCCACTATTAATAATAACAGCATGATTCTACTAATAGCCTAACTAGTAAGAAGTGATCTAATAGACATTAATTGTGATCTTTTTCTCTCCTGACTTGAATATCAACCAGGAAAATTTGCAAATTTACTCATGAAACCATCACATCCTTGCTTGACTCTCTAGGACTACTACAGGCTCATTAATGGTTGCCTACCTGAGCCCCATCTGTACCTCACTAACCAATAAGTATTCCACTAATCCTGCTCATTGTCCCTTCACTGACCTACTTACTTTGCACTGTGTCAATCATAGTCTGAGATGTTGCATATCCTCAGGGCAGAGTTGGTTGTCAAGTACCAGATTAAAATGCTATATGGTCACTATGGAGTAAGGCCTTTCTGTCTGCTCTACAGCAATCTTCTCTTGTATTTGTAGCAAAAGGATTATTTATCTAGAGGGTCTGTTGTGGTAATTCCTGAACAATGGAGAAGGGATTTAAGGGGACCATTGGAGTCCCCAAATCGACACTTGTGTTAACGGAATGAAACACGCCCAATAGCTCCTTTCAGTAATTATGACCTTGGTCATCACTGCAGAAGTTTTCTGTCACCATTTTTACTCAGACCTAATTCCAGGGCCTTATTTTTCTTGTTGTTAGAAACTCCCTTGTGATATACTTTATTTTCTTTACATTATATAGTCCATGTTCTAGTTAGTGTTAACCCATCTCAAAATACTTAGAAGTAAAAGTTTGTTTTCTAGGCTGACAACTTTTTGAAGGCTCTTCATTACCCTTTGACTGTAAAATGGACTTTGTATTCCTCTGATCATCCCTGAAGATATTCTCTGTATATCCAACTCTAGCACATCATTTTGGTCAGCAAAGTACTGTGTTCAGTTTCTTAAGCAAAATATCTCAGAGTTATTCTGTTGTTTCCTGCCTGATTTTTCCAGAATCATAGCACCATTTTAGTCAGAAAATATATTAATGTCAAGTCCAACCATTAACCTAGCACTAAACCTAAGGACCTGCATCCCTAAGTGCCTCATCTACATATCTTTGAAATAAATCTGTGAATGGCAACTCAACCACTTTCCTGGGGAGTCTGTCCCAGTGTTTGACAATCCTGTCAGTGAAGAATTTTTTCCCAATATCTCACCTGAGCGTCCTTTAACACAATGCGAGGTAGCTTTCTTTCATGCTGTCTGTTCTAACATCCATGGGCACTGGCACATACCTGGCTACATGGACACCATGCCCATAAAAGAGGCTCTGGTCATCAAGGGCCTGTATGCTGAGAAACAGATCGTACTCTAAGGCTTCCTGGAGTGGGTTTAAAATGTCAGTGAGAATTCAGTTGGTGGACACCTATCAGCAAAGAATAGTGCTAAGTGAAACCACTGAACCTCACTATAGGAAGCGACATGATAATGGGATGCCTTACCTATCTCTCATTAGCACATCTGTAGTGGGATTTTCCCCACCCCAACCACATTTCCAATGGAGTGGCAGTAACTTTCTGGTTTTCAGACATCTGTATCAGGTAGCAGAAACAGGACAGAACAGCCAGGAACTGAAGCTGACAGCAAATTAGGCATGAAGCAAGGTCCTCACAAGAGTTGCAATACCATAGTACCTAAACAAGAAACCTTCAGAATAGGTCAGCAACAGCAGCAAGGTTAAGCCAGCAGTGTAGGCAATCCAGAAAAAACCAAGATCAAGCCATAAAGTCAAGTCAGCAGATCAGAGCCAGGTACCAGCAAAGTTCATGGCCAGACCCCAGCCTGGCTGCCCTGTAGCTTTAGCAGAGACCACAGGCAAGTGTCTGAGGTCCTGAGCAAAGAACAGGCAGCCTCTAGCCAGTCTCATCTTCCAGCCAGCCTCTGCTCTTCCTCTCATTTATTTCTGCATCAGTCTGACCCAAGGCTATCCTGTTGCAAAGTTACACAGAACTTGAACAAGCAAAGCCCAATGAGAAGGGGAAGAGGTGCAAAGATTGGTGCTCTAAGGACCCAACAGCATGGATGTTACTGAACTCGGGATTTTGGATAAAGGGCAGATAGATACCATCAGACAAAAGGAGGATGCTGTCAGTGTCATAAAGGGAAATGTGTGTTTAGATTGCTGCAAACAGCATTCTGCAACTTGTTCCAGTTGTCAGAATGAGTCAAGTAGCCACTGTTTAATTAATAGCATCTTTTATTTCCCTAAAGTTGCCATTCTAGAGTGAATGAGAGGGGTGTAGAACTACCAGCAGTGGTCACCTGAAACAAAAAGAAACTCAGCAGAGGAAACAGGAAAGCCTGTAATTCAAATCCTAAGGAAGATCTTTTTAAGACCTTCTGCCCAAAAAGTTATGACCAAATATGGAAGCCTTAAGCCTACCCCAAAGACAGAGAGGGTAACATTTTTTACTCACCAAACCACTTCTAGCGATAAACACCATTTCTGTTGATTGGAGTACAATTTCTTCCAATATGACAGGTAAGCTACAAATTAAAGGAATTTTCTTTGCCTTCTTTTCTTCTGAAGTGATTCATAAATGACCAGCGTTCTGCACTTTCATAATCCTTTTTCAGGTGAG
Organism: Vidua macroura; assembly: GCF_024509145.1. Lineage (NCBI taxonomy): Eukaryota > Metazoa > Chordata > Aves > Passeriformes > Viduidae > Vidua > Vidua macroura. The sequence goes on along the minus strand of NC_071572.1, from coordinate 74,135,000 downwards.
AAATAACCACTTTGCACAGTGCTCTGCCTGTGCCACCAGTGTTAGTCCCACAGTAAGACAATTCCGATGATGACATCAGATACACAATCATCCTTCATATAAGGTCAAAAGTACACTTTTTGAATTTTATTGGAGGTTTTGCCTCCTTCAGATTGGAGATTAATCTGCTGATAATGTCTAAAAAGGTGAACAATATTTCTATTGGTTCCTTCAGGTAGCTCATGCTAGCACGTGAATCTATATATTTCCTCCTTTGTAGTAATTTGTGAGATACTGGAATGCCCAGCCAGAGTTTTAGCTAGGCTGTGCCTGGAGAGTGAAGTTTCATCCATCTGTGGTCAGGATGGCAATAAAAGGACTTCTTTCTGCTCCAATGCTGTGGTTGATTCTCCTCTCCATTCAGGTCTCCCTGGGTAAGTACATACTTTATTTTGCATAAGGCAGTGAGATAAAAAAAAAAAGTATGCAAATTTAATAGAAATAGGGTGTTCTTCTACCAACCTCTAAAGCAAAGTGACAAAATGGTGTTTAAATATTGAGTGTTCTGTCTTTGAATCAATCTCCTTGGTAATCCTGAGATAAGGAAGGGTAAGCCTTTTCTAAAAGTTTGGTATTTTACTCAGATATCAGTGACTGGCCATTCTCATAAGAATTCAAGTCCAAATTTTGTAAACAGTTTAGCTGTACTAAAAACCAGCTGGATATTCTTATTACTGTCTTATCTCTCCTGTTGAACTCTTTGTAGAGGCAATTAATGATTCCAGGTCTTTGTCAACACCAGTTAAAATGATGTAGCTCTACCCTACAAGTCCAGTGGAGTTTGGGTAACACTATATCTCCTCAGTTGTTCCTGTATATCTGAAGCTTTTCACTATTTGTCTCTCTGCACTTCTGGAGATATGTGTACATGCTTGATGCTGGTGATGAGAGACAGATTTGGGAAACTTCATTTTTTTCTCTCTACACATAGAGATGACATTAAGGCATTGTGGTGGTGGTCACATCCCCATATGATGAGAACAAGACTTCAGGGTTGATATTTTGCTATAGCATGGCCCTAGTCTTGAAGGTTCTCACCAATTGTGTGGATGCAGTCAGAGTTCACATGGCAGGGAACAGGAGGCACTCTTGACTTACATTTTCATAATATGAAATGTTTTTTATTTAGACACCTTTGTAATGACATTTTAGTGTCAACTGAGCAGTTGTTTAGTGTCAACTGAGCAGAAATGAGAGTGACTTTTCTGCCAACTCCTTGTTAACATCAGGGAACAGGAACAGACTCACTGGAAGATGCAGACAAGAGTAGCTTTACAATGACACCATCATCAGCACCCTACCACCCTCATCTCTGATCTGGCAGCACTTGCACTCTCCATGCTGCTATGGGAGTTCTGATGTCACCCAGGCACAGAGCACTGTGCAGAGCAGTGCAGGAGTCATAACTCTCCGTGAGTGAGCTAGAAATCTGTCCCTGACGGAGCCGGCCTGGGCTGGAAACCTCCTCTTAGAGCCTGGGGACAGGAATGCATGGTGCACCCTCATCTTTGCCTACAAGAAGAACTGGGTTTACAGCTGGGGCAAGCAAAAATCTCATGTCTTCTCAGCCAAGCAGAACACCAAACCACTGAATTCAATGAAGGTACTTGTGGGATGTGCTGTGGAATGTGAGGAAATACAAAATTGTACCTGTACGAATCATTAAAAATTCACAGAAGGGTGATTACAGCAAATGATAGCTTTTATTAGGAAATATTTAAATCTGTCAATTGGGTTATGCCTACCTCTGCATCCAGTCTTGCATGCTGTTACATGTTGAAAACAATAGATGTACAATTATTTAAAAATTCAAGTGCACAGAGGTCATACAGTTGAGTGAAGAGCTGTTTGCTTTATTCCTGGATATGGCTAATAGAAATTGGTTATCTGGTTTGTTTAAAAATGTATTAGAAATTCAACTTTTCTTAGAATCCACTACCCTTTTAAATGTATAAATATTATAGCTGAGGAAACTCTTTTTTTTTGGACTGTGTTCTTCAAATACTCTGGGTGTTGTTCTCCCGAATATCTCTCTAGAGACTTACAAGACTTATTACAGAAAGATGATGCCCCCCCGAGACAACATGTTGCAAGCACAAAGTGGTTTTCTAGTTACCTGAGGATTGTACTATGAATATGACTTTCTTACTCAGGAGACTTGAAGAGAGAGGGTATTTTGCAGAAAAAAATGGGTTTTGGAAGTTACCAATTGTCAGTCACTTGAATAACCACCTTTTTATTTTTTTTTTGTTTGTTTCCAAATTTAAATGAAAGGCAAGAAATTGTGAGGAAATCCAGCAGTGTTAGCAAAGAGGTAAAGCCTTTGCCTGTGTATGAGAGGTGATGATGTGTCAAAGCCACATTGTGTGTGATGAAGCAGTTACAGACCACATGAAGATGGAGGCAAAATTGCCTTCCAATTGGCTACTGCTAGCTTTTTACTCTGCAATAAGAAATGAAGCAATGGTTAGTTTTGGAAAGAAATGGATGCATTAGCACCAGCTCTTGGGTTAAGACTGACACACTTGCAGTGACTAAAGAGAAGAATTATATTTGTTTCCAAATGCAAAGAAAAATTAAATAATCTCATGTCACAGCAAGATGTATGATATGTAGAAACCCCTCTCTCTTTTGAGGAAGAGGGGAAGGTGATATTTTACATAAAGGATTGTTTTTAAAAAATCTTATGGGAAAACCCAAGGCTCTTAATGCAAATTATCTTTTGTTGCTTATCAAAAGCCATCATTGATAGGAGATGATCTTCCTGGGCTGTTTGCAAGATTTGCACAGCTGCACTGCTTTCCATCTACATCAGTGCCCAGTGCTGGGTCTGGATGAGTACTACAGGTTTCTCTTGGCACCTGGTCCCTATGACTATGAGTGCAGATCAACAGGGTCCGTGGCCAGGCATGGCTGTGCCAGCGTGGAACACAGATGCACCTCCCACATAGCACAGGCAGTGAGAGAAGGTCCAGGTCTGTGCTTAAATGGATATTGACAATTGGATCAAACCTGTTCTATAAATGTTTGTTTTAATATTCCATGGTGTGTCAGGTCTTGAAACAGTAAAAACTTGTGACCAAAGTTATTAGGTTTCTTATGCGACTGTCCTGTAAACCTCCTTTAGCTATGTCGTCAATCCAAGTAATCCCCCAGGCCCAACAGAAGTTGCCAGCCCTCTTCAGGGATTTATCTGTTCCATAACATGCTGAAATGCAAATCTGATCAAACGGAAGACAAAAGTCAGACGTAGTGGCCAACTTCTTCCTGTTTCCTTTGCATGTTTAGCTTGTAGTCTGTCCTTAACCTGGGAATACAAGAGTCCTGCATGTAGTTTTCTACTATTTGATCTTCTACCCATTTCATAAGTATCCTCTTTCATGCTTCAAACAGCAGTGCCTTTGATCCAGCTGGTAGTGGGGCTTTTAGTCCAAACAGTCACACATATGTAATACCCACATACAAATACATACCCGCACACACCACAGCTGTACCTGGCTGCCCACACAGATGGAAACATGTGATATGTGACACATTTTACACAAACATAAACAGCAAGTGGCCTTACAATTATCTATCTTAACTTCTCTAAGGCCTTTGATGTGGTCCCACACAACAGCCTTGTCATTAAATTGGACATATGTCAGTTTGTTGGATGGACTATTCAATGGATAAGAAATCGGCTGGATGGATGCATCCAAAGAGTTACAGTCAATGGCTCAATGTCCAAACAGAGATCAGTAACAAGTGGTGTCCCTCAGGGGATGGGAACTGTTCAAAATCCTTACTATTGATATTGGTAGTGGGATTGAGTTCACCCTGGGCAAGTTTCCAGAGGACACCAAGCTCAGTGGCGCAGACATCGAGGGAAGGAATGCTATCCAGAGGAATGTTGACAGGCTTGAAAAATGAACCTCACCCCATGAAGTTCAACAAGGCCAAATGCATGGTGCTTAGGACAGCCATCAGGATCAGCACAGACTGGAGGATGCATGGCTTGAGAGCAGCCCCATGGAGAAGGACTTGGGGATACTGCTGGGGACAAACTGGATGTGATCCAGCAATGTACCCTTGCAGCCCAGAAAGCCAACTTTGACCTGAGTCTTCAAGTAGACCCCCTGACCTTATCACCTCTCCAGTAGGTGGCCTGGCCCCTCTGATCCCTCTGGTAGCCAACTCCTCCAGCTACCTCACTCCCAAAGACACACGAAGTTGGCTTTCAGGCCAATTAACTCACAGGATAATGAAGCGTGATCTACTGTAGCAATCACACACTAACAGGCAGTCCCCTCACCCACTCCAGTTGCCAGTGTTTATTGTGGCAGGCTTTGTGAATCACAAAGCAGGGACATTACTTGGCATTTCCCAGCCCTGATAACTCAGTGAAAGAGAAAGTTTGCCTGTCATTAGGAATAATTTACATTTTAGCAGTGCAGTTAGCTCAAACTTGTAAATATTGACATAACTCCTTGCAAAAAAAAAAAAAAAAAAAAAACGCTCTTTTAAGTTGGGCTATTTAGAAAGGTGAACCAAATAAGTCTGATGTAAGAGTAAATTAAGAGCAGTAATGATCTCATTAACATCTGCAATAGACTATCATGATTAAGCTCTGTCCTTTCCATATCCTTGCTCTGTCTGAAGGCACTGATGAACTGAGGCTGTCAAATGGAACTGGCCCCTGCTCTGGGAGAGTGGAAGTAAAACATGAGGAGCAGTGGGGAACCGTGTGTGATGGCGACTGGACCATAAAGGATGCTGAGGTTGTCTGTAAGCAACTGCAGTGTGGATTTGCTGTTAAGGCCCTAAGTCGAGCTCATTTTGGACAAGGAACTGGACCAACGTGGTTGTACCGAGTTGATTGCCGTGGTGACGAATCTGCTCTCTGGAACTGCTCACACACAGGATGGGGTGTTTTTACCTGCCCTCATTACTTTGATACTGGAGTGATCTGCTCAGGTAAGAAGTGATTCAGCCTTGTATAATAGAAAAAAATATGAGCCTGGGATCAAACTTTGTCCTAGTTGGATAAAGCCAAGTACTCCCTCTACTCATCCAAAGCAAGTTGCTCTAGCATTTAGTCTTCTGCTGACTATGAGTGCAAGCCTGGGCACAGCAATGACATCATATGAGCATATTAAATTACATAGAACAAGAAAAAAAAAAAAAAAAAAAAAAAAACAAAAAAAAACACCACTATTTGTTTCTACCACAGCTCTCCCAGGTAACAGGAGAGCAGTACTGAACTTGTCTTTGACCAGGAATGGGGGTTGAAAAAGCAGGTGTAGGTAGAGAAACAAGAAAATGCAATGTTATGTCATATAACTGACATTCTTCTCCAGATCTTCAGGTAGGCTAAGACAGGACAGTCTGCAATGGCAAAAAAAGACCAATATCTGTTTGGCTGCTTCCTATCCAAAATGTGCATGGTTTTACTCTTTGGAAAAAGAACCACTGCAAGAAGTTTTTCCTTCCCAGCTTCAGGACTTTACATTTGTTGTTTTTTGATTTTTGTAAGGTTCCTGTCAGCCCACTAGTCTAGTCTGTCTGGATCTCCCTGAATGGCAGCTCTGCCATTGTGGTGATCTCCCCACCCCTCCAAAATCATAAGAGTGTACTCCATCACTACCTCCAAGAAGATAAGACACTGAGCAGAACAGGCCTCTGGAAAGACCCAACAAGTGATATTCCACTTGCTGACAGTCTTCAGGTAGAGTGCAGCTCACTAATGACTGAGCTGACCATTCAATCAGCTGCTTAACCATGTTGTCCTTCCATCCAGACAGTAACATCCTAGTTGTTGGACATAAGAATATTGTGCAAGATAGTGTTAATGGCAGTGCTAAATGTGAGGTAAATGACATGTGCTGCTGTCCCCTCAGCCATAAATCCATTTTAATCAGAAAAAGCATTACAGTCCCACAGGCATGATACATGCTTGATAAAACCATGCTGACTCTTCCCATTTATCTCCTTGTGCCCACAAATGAGTTTCTGCAAGTCCCACTACATAATTTTTTCGAGTACCAAAGTGAGGCTGGTCAGCCTGTAGATCTCCAGACTTTTTAGCAATTTTAGCAATTTCTGAAACTGGGTGCAGCATTTCCTGTTTCCTCTTCCTGGGGTGCTTCAGCTTCCTATTCATTGAAATAAAGAAGTCTCAAGGACACACACTAGTAAATTACTATTTGTCTGTTTATGTATTTGGGAATTGCTACTTCTCAGTCATTGGCAGATGTTCAAAGCTTCCTTCCTTCTTTCCCAAGGATTTCATATTTTCACATACTGAGAAATAAGCAATCTCATACACCATTTTGTTCTTTATCAGTGTTATACAGGAATTACCCCAGTCACATTTCAAAAGTATCAGTGGTCCTCAGAGAAGTGAAATGTGTCTTGCCTATTAAGGTACAAGATTTATAAAAATATGTCAGTGCAACCAACCCTTGATGCTGGATTTCTTGTTTTTTGGGTTTTTTCCAGGCTTCTCTGATCTGCGTCTGACTGGAGGGGACACTGCCTGCTCAGGACATCTGAAAGTAAAGAAAGAAGAAACTTGGGCCACTGTCTGTTTCTCACACATTGATTTCAAAACTGCCTCTGTTATATGTAATGAGTTAGAGTGTGGCCAGGCTGTGGATACCTTGAGAGGAACTCACTTTGGAGACAGACATGAGCTGATCTGGCAGGAAGAGTTTAACTGTGTAGGGAATGAGACTCACCTTGCAGACTGTCCCAGGAATATACACCATACTAACACGTGCTCTCATGATGCCACTGTTGTGTGTTCAGGTGAGACTTTGGACTGATGGACATTATTCACCAGTGTCCTATATGTCTTCTTCCTGTTAACCCACAGTTCAGAGCATCTGTACACTTCTGTGGTCCTCAGGATCCTTGAATGCTTTGAGCCATTCAAGAGGGACCAGAAAATAACAGAGTAGTTCCACAATGCCTCATTCACTCTACCGAAACTCTGCATCTAACATGGGCTGTTCTAATCGCTACCACACAGAGATCTCAAAAGGGCTGTTATTTCTTTTATGCTATTAGAAATATGCACTCAATGGTCCTAAGAATGTTCTACACATCCTTCTCTTATAAATAAAAGGAAAAATGGCCAGAGCAGAAAAGCAGGAATATTGAGACATTAATTTATTTCCTGTGGTGCCAGTGTGTATGTTAATCCCTGCCACTTCAGTTAATTACAGAACTGGAAGAGGTACCACATCTCCAAAAGGCTGAAGGAGGCACAAGTTACAAATGCAAGTTATTAAAAATAAAAAAAATTGCCAGAGGCCTAGATGACTTTCATTGAGACTGGAAGGTAACCCTTAAGAACTTCACACAGTCATGGCTGCAGGGGGCTCTGAATACAGCTGTGTATTGCCACACACTTGAAAAAGTGAAGATTAGGCCTAATAAACACAACTTTTTTCCTGAGGCCACAGTTCTAAAGGGGCAAACTAAACCTGGGGCAGAGCTGCTGGCAACAGTCTGACACAAAACAAGCCTGGAACAGGGCTGGAGCTCATGTCCGTTTCCCGTCCACAGGGCTTCTTTCAAAGCAGTCTGTTTCAAGACTGCTTTGGACACTGTGACCAGTGGCAGCCAAACACCTCAGTTAAGGCATCTAGCAGGCCTTGGCTCCTGCCTCTACCTTGCAAGAGTCTTAGCTCAGAGCTGAAACCCTGGGCTCATCAGGGGTACAATGCAAGGACAAGGTAAGGGTAGAAGGTAACAATGTGAGAAGACAGAAGGACTGCATGGGGCTGGCAGTAGGACACCACAGTGCCATCCATGCCATCCTTAATTTATTGTCAATATACTGATGGTTATGGCCTGTGGTGTTCAGAGCCTTGCTCTGGGGCATGGATGAAAGCTGAGAATTCCCCACTGCAGTTTCTGTTTACCAGGAAATGTAACATGGCCAGCTACTGGGAGAGAGAGTGATAGCAGTTGCTCCTACCCTGAGTTCCTCACATGCGAGGCAGTGCTGAAACTGCCTCTGCAAGAGAAGATGTTGTAAGGTAGCAGCAGTATTGTGAGGGGAGGAGAGAGCAGAGCAAAGAGGAGACACTGAACTTAAAGACTCAAATTCTTTTAGTCATATAGTGCAGGCTACAACATGGACAATAGTGACTTTTTTTCAGAGCTGGTATCCTGTTCTAAGATGCTTTCCAGTAACCTGAGATGTGTGAGTGCTAGTTTCTGGCAGATAGAGAGAGCTCTCTTACAGTTTTCAGTGCAGTAGCACAAAAACCCAAAAGTAACTGCTAAGTTCCTTTATTCTTTCTTCAGGCTACGGTGGGTACAGGCTGGCAAATGGCAATACCACATGTTCAGGGAGAGTAGAGCTTCTTCACGGAGGCACATGGGGAACCCTGTGTGACTACCTGTGGGATTTACCAGCTGCCAACATCCTCTGCCAGCAGCTAGACTGTGGAGTTGCACTGCTGATACCAAGTGGACAGTCCTGTGGGGAAGGAAATGGATCTGTCTGGAATGCCACATTCAGGTGCCAGAAGAATGGCTCACTCCTGAAAGACTGTCTTGTGCGTGCTCTGGGTCAGGATGAATGCCCTGCTGGAAAAGAGGCTCATGTGGTATGCTCAGGTGAGCAGTGGAAAGGTCTATGAAGAGAACTGAAAAATTTCCTTGAGGAAAAATATGGACTCAAAATTCAGAGGGCATATGTGGAGTCAGGCTCTGTCTTTTGACTGCTGCAGCAGGAGTCAAGGCTGCACTTCAACTATACCACAAGGCTGCTCTCTCTAAAATGCTCCTAGTGTCAGGTAGCAGCAAGAGCAGGGCTGCTGCACAAGCCAGGATGATCTGGGCACAGAGGCTGAGCACAGCACAGGCAGAGTCCTTGCCACCAAGACACAATCCAAAGCATCTGCACAGAGGACAGAGGAAGGTATTGGTAATAAGGTCTATGAGCAGTCCCAGACAAGCTGAAGCAAACAAAGAGATGTAGGGTCTGGCTGGAGAGAACAGCCAGGCATAGCATGAGGCAAGACTGGAGACAGTTACACCTGTCATGTACTTGTGGCAGGGACTGAATTCCTGGTCCAGGTTTAAGTGAGGACTTGGACCAGCAGTTGAAGGATGCAGAGCTGTAGGCCCTCAGTGATATTGGTTTGAAAAATTAAGGTCTATTGGTTAACCCAAAGCCCTAAAACCTAGTGCCCTGATTTTAAAAATTGCAAATCCTGAGTTCTAGCTATTCTTCTCAGTAAAATAGGTTGGACTGAAGTCTAGTTATGAGTATGGAAGTTTCTAGTTATGATATGACCCAGTTAAGTATTTTTTACTACTGAATGATAAGGAAAACTCATTCCTGTTTCCCAGTCACTTCCAGGTCCTGCCCCTGAGCAAATGTAACACTCCAATATTCCCTTTCTCTTACATTCAGGATGTCCAGGGGGCAGGCTGGTGAATGGCACTACGTGCTCTGGCATAGTGGAGATTCGCCATGGAGACACATGGGGAAGACTCTGCCACTCCCACTGGAATTTGCAGGCTGCCAGTGTCCTCTGCCATCAGCTGAACTGTGGCTATGCAAAATCAATCCAGATGGAAGATGGTTTTGTGGATGGAAATGGGCCTGTATGGAGAGATGCTTTTCACTGTAAAGGGACAGAGTCCTGCCTATGGGATTGTGTTCAAGTGACTTTGGGCAATCCAACCTGTTCAGCCAATGAAATAGCCACTGTAACTTGCTCAGGTAAGTCAGGAGTGGCCTTTTATGGGTGGTGCAACTTCAGACCAAAGCAGTGCTGGTGATCTCACTGATAGGATCTAGTCTTTGAGGTGACGAAGCCTTTCTTGCTTCCCCTTGCAGGCCCTTGTGTGCATGAAAGTAAACAAAGTCTTAACAGGGGCAGTCTCCTTAATCAGTGGAGGGAATTAATATTTTGCCAGCAGAGAAATTTGTCTTTCATAGCTTTCCTGCAAGTTATTTCTACTGCAGTGAGATAAGTAGATGTCACTCAATATATTTCCCAACTCTTCTGAGCCCAGGTCTTGCTGAATCACTCAGACTCTCGGGGGGTGAGAGCCGCTGTGGTGGGCGAGTTGAGATCTCCCTCCATGGTGTGTGGAGCAGAGTCCTGGATGATGACTGGGACATTAGGGATGCCCATGTGGTGTGCAGACAGCTCCAGTGTGGAACTGCCGAGAAAGCCTATTACCTTCCAAAGTCTGAGCGAGGCATGGGTCTTGTTGGCCTAAGGAGTGTCCAGTGTACTGGAAACGAGACTCAGCTGATGCTCTGCAACACCTCTGATTATCAAACAGTGCCAACAGGAGTTTCTGAAGACGTTGGTGTGATTTGTTCAGGTGAGTCACTGTGTGAAAGGTACAGAATGTTTCCTAGGATTTCTCCAGCCCGCGTTGTGCTGTGGTGTCACAGATCTTAAGGTGGAATGAGTCTGAGCTTGTTGATAATTAAGGAAGCAAGTGTAATTTATATAATACTTTCTTCATCTGAATTTTTTACAGAATTATCTTCCAGAGTCAAAAAGAACTATTAGAACACAGAAGCCATAAGAACACTAATTTGGCTATGATTGCCAAGCATTCTTACTGCCACTTGAGAATTAAATAGCTTTTATTTTGTGACATTTCTATATTTATACATACTTGCAGCTATTCTACAGAATATTGCAACTGTTTCTACTTTTCTCTGATTTTGTAACCCATCTGTAACAGGAAGAGTATCTGTCTCCAACAAAATTAGTATAGACAGAAAACAGGTTGTCTGGCTTTCTAAGATAAGGCGGTATGATTATACACTTCTTGCTGGCAATATCTCACTGGAATTATTCAAACATTCACCTGGTGCAGGAGTAGACCTTTTCCTTATGCAGTTTTAGCCTCACAGGACTTCTGCCCAAGCAACCATAGCAGAAGAATTGGGATGTAACATGAACATGATGTCTTAAAATTGCTTTAAAAATATTGCCATTATGCTGACCTGTGCATTATAGTTGCATGTTGACAGCTGGATTTTCTTCTTACAGGCAGCAGACAGATGAGGCTGGTGAATGGAACAAACCGCTGCGCTGGGAGAGTAGAGCTTTATCATCATGGCATCTGGGGCACCATCTGTGATGATAGCTGGGATCTATCAGATGCCAATGTTGTTTGCAAACAGCTTGGATGTGGGCATGCCATCGAGGCATTTGTCTCTGCTCATTATGGTGAAGGGTCAGGGCAGATCTGGCTGGATGATGTGAATTGCACTGGGGCTGAATCTGATCTCTGGGCATGTCCCTCTAGGGCGTGGGGCCAGCACAACTGCCAACACAAAGAGGATGCTGGAGTCCTGTGCTCAGGTGTGTTTGGAAAACCCTTTTCTGAGCCTGTGGGTTCAAACAGGAGGGTTGTATAAAAGGGAAGTCAAGAATAGTGGGGACTTGCTTGGACAGCCTCCTCTTGTCTTGATGACAAAGCACGGTTGGTCAGCACATCTTCTTGGTCCTACCAAGATGCAAAGGATCTACAGAAGCCCATATTATACACACAAACAAATACACACACACTACACTGTGGTGTAGTGGGATATTTGGGGGATAAATTTAAGGAGTTTGTAAAGATTTCCACAGCAAGGGGCTGTGTGCTCCTTCCAGTCAGTTACAGCTGGCTCTGAAACCAATGGCAACAGCCCACTGTGCACTACAGCATCAGACCATTCAAGTAGCTTACAGTGAGTCTACTTATGCATATTTAAGACAGAATGGCAGCAGCAAGAGAGAGGAGAAATGAAAGAGAAGTGGAAAAAACCACAGATGACCCTTGAAGGGGGTTAGGGCCTGTTAGGGCCCATGTTGGAGCAAGAACAAAGCCTGAAAGGAGTGCAGCCTCTGGAGCATCCATGCTCCACAATACAGGTAGAACCAATACAGGTAGTTAGCACTGTAAGAAAAGTGTTATTACACAGGCAGGAAAGAAACATCACAAGAAGTCTGTGGCACTAATTTCATTTTTATGCCTTCACTTCCAGATTTCCTGGCTCTGAGGCTGGTGAATGGCAATGACTGTGCTGGGCGTGTAGAAGTTTTCTACAACGGGACGTGGGGAAGCGTTTGTTCCAATCGCATGTCCCTGCGCACCGCAGCAACCATGTGCAAACACCTGGGCTGCGGAGACGGAGGAGGAATAGCAACGGACTTCCAATACGGCAGAGGGTCTGGGCCCACGTGGCTGGACCACATTGAGTGCACTGAGCAGCACAGCTCGCTCTGGCAATGTCAGTCAGACCCCTGGGATCCTCAGTCGTGCAATAACCGAGCTGAAGAGACCCACATTACTTGCACTGGTAATCAGAAATGTATTTGTATATGGCCAGACACGTACATTAACCTATGCATGCACAAATGGACATCAAAGTAATTACTTTGTGTGCACTTGTTATCTGGTGTATATTATTTCTAGTTTCATGAAAATAGCAGCAACATTTTTTTTGTCTAAATGAGTAAATTAAAATTACAAGATTATCAGAGTGCTGTGTCCCAGTGAAATCCTAAGGAATTCCCTAATAGGATGGTGCCATTGCATACTTTTTAATGCAAAAATGTATGATACACAGTCAGTCTGTGAGATCTGAGCTAGGATGAGACTTCCCAAGAGGTCCAGAGCCACGTCTATGTTTCTGCAAGTAAGGAGGTATATCTGTGTGGCTATACACATAGCCATGGACAAGTGTACAAATCAGTTTGGTTCTAAAGGTCCATTTCTAATGCCCGCTCTTAGGACAGTATTTCACACCTACGGGTATCAATGTCTGTATTCATATATATATATTTAATGTAATTAAAATGAATTCTACATGACATTCAGATATCCTGAAAGGGATTGCAGCTGCCTCATGAGAAGAAGGAAAGCATAACCATCAGGAAGATTATTACTCACAGCAACAGCCAAACAGCCATCCACCAAGAACTAAAGAGGCCATACATATATTTCAGGAAATAATTAACCTGATGGTTAATTTTCAGGTATTTTATACTCCCTCATTTTTTTTTCAGAGAATAATTAAATTATTTACTTCATTATTTAAATTCTGCAGGAAGAAAAGAAGCAACATCTCCAGCTGCATTTGCTGAGTGTCCAAATTCCACAAGTTGTTCAGGTACCTCCACCTCTTTGTTTTTCCTTACTGGTCCTTGTAGACCTTCCTGCTGTTTCAGTAAAGCAGAAGGTTTCTGTGTTTTGCAGACAGAGAGAAGTTACGAGTCGTCGGAGGAGAGGATGAATGTTCAGGCAGAGTGGAGATGTGGCACCAAGGTTCCTGGGGAACAATCTGTGATGATGCCTGGGATGTGGCAGATGCCAATGTTGTATGCAGGCAGCTGGGCTGTGGATCTGCTGTGTCTGCTCTGAGTGAGGCTGCCTTTGGGGAAGGAACTGGTCCCATCTGGTTGGAGAAGGTGCACTGTAAAGGAACAGAACTGTCTCTTTGGGACTGTCCTGCCAAGCCTTTGTTTGGCAAAAACTGTGATCATAAGGAAGATGCTGCTGTGAACTGCTCTGGTTAGTGATTGGTCCTTTATTATACAGGTCTGTGAAGGAGGTGGGTAGGGGAGCATTATGTCAGCTGTACTTCCCAGTGACTAGCCCTTTTATAATTTTGACTGCTAAAACATCACAAATTATATGAGGATGTTCTCCTTATATTTCACAATTGCCTCTTCCTTAATCTGGACTCACATTCCTTTTGCAGGTGTGACAGAAACAACAGCATCACCAACGAGAGCAGGTAAATTCTTTCTCTCTCTTTTCTTTCTCCCATCAAATGACAATTTAATGTCCCTAATACTTAACAGATAAAGCAGCAGTTTATTTCAGCTCATCAGAAAGCACTTCCCACAACCTTTTATAAAGGAACACTGAGTGGCACCACCCCCAGCTGCTGAATTTTATCTGCTTGAGCAGGACCCATAGCAGAGCAGCAGGTGCCCTGCCTCAGCCTGCTAGCTGGGGCACAGCAAGGGGCTGCACAGGAGCAGCCCTTTGGGACACGTGGTTCTCTACCTGTTTCCTCTTCGTTTCCACTCAGATCGTCCCCGCCGCCCTGCCACAGGCAGTACGAGACTTTCACTGCCTGTCATCCTCTGCATTATCCTGGGGACCCTCCTCTGCCTGGTCCTTGCCATTCTTGCTGGGCAGATCCGACGTGCCAGGGCACAGCAGAGAGGTGGGTTTCTCAGGACTGGTACAAAATGCCTCCTTTACATGGCCCCAAATGTTTAGCTGGCTGGGGAGGCAGTGGGGATGGGTGACTGAGATGGACTGAATCTGTTGACACACTGAGATTTTTCATTTACTTTCTGGCAGTGAAAGAGCCCAGAGGTGCTTATCCTCAGTCAGCACCTCTTGGTGCCTTTCTAAGGACCAACCAGGCCATGTAGACCCCTGTAAGGCACTTCTCCTTTTCAGGACTCCAGCCTGAATATAAGCAGAGACTGTGAAAGTGATCATTACCTTTTACTTTCAGGCTCCAGACTATCCTATGACCCCTTCTCTGAGGCTGTCTATGAAGAGATCGATTATAACCTGATGAGGGAAAAGCAGAGTGTGACTTTCCTCTCAGGTCTGTGTGTGTGTCTTGCTTTTCTCAAGGGAAAGCTCCTCCTTTCTGATCCCAATCTGATACTTTGCAGCTCCCAAATCTATTGGGAAATTTAAAATTCCTGGATTTGAGGAAAGGAGTTTCCTGCCCAGTGGACTCTGTCAATTTCTTTCCTCAGGACAGTTTGTTTTGTGCAGTGCTCACTGCAGCCACAGACCATAGATCAGTATAGGTTAAACAAACAAACAAACAAACAAAAAAAGCCTTTTGCTGCAATTATTTAAAGCAGGAATAAAAAAGGGAATAATTACATCTCCCTCACAGCAGCTGGGTCCCTGTAGGTTTCCTCCCGTGGATTGCTTTTTTCCCTTTGTGGCTTGCCTCCCACATGATCTATGAGAGGTGTTATGGGGCCCCCTGAGGGATTCTTGGTTATTCCATTGTAAACCTTGCAGAAGTAATACTGACTGTCAAAGAACATGCTGGACTTGGATGCTATTAATGTAGCCTGCTCTTTTTCTCATGGTGCAGTTTTAGCACTTAAGGAGAGTTTAATCTGGTATCATGCTCTTTCTCATTTGCCTAGATTCTTATTCAGAGAGCTCAAAACCA
Organism: Vidua macroura; assembly: GCF_024509145.1. NCBI lineage: Eukaryota > Metazoa > Chordata > Aves > Passeriformes > Viduidae > Vidua > Vidua macroura. The sequence continues at coordinate 74,119,774 of NC_071572.1, read as the reverse complement.
AAGGAGCAGTTTTATAGACCAGACAGTGATGAAGAAAATGGTCCTGGAGCAACTCAAGGTAATGTGAGAAAGGGCTTGAGAAGAAAAAATGAAAAAGATCCCAAATCAGGGTAACTTTTAATATCCAAAGCATTATGAGTGATTAAGACTTTCATTTTATGTCCTAGTGATATTTCCTTGTGATGCAAAATCTTCTGTGTAACTCTTGTGGTGGAAGAGTGTCATACAATCTCATATACAAGTGCTACTTTTCTCTTCTATATGAGACATTCAAAATAAATGTTTGCTGGTAGTTCTGCAGACACTTCACAGGCTCCAGTCACATGAATCCAACAATGTGACAGCTGCTTCTCCCAGACATTGCAATCGTAATAGCTTGTAAACTGTTGCTTCATTTCTGAGACAAACGGGGAGAATTAAAACAGAGGAAAGGCATATTCCAAATACGAACACTGGTGTACAATTTGAGCTGATCAAGGGATCATAATCCAAGTGATCTGAAGAAAATACAGATTCCTAGCTGTGGGGCTTGCCTGGGGGGTACATTTGGGGTTTTTTGTTTGGGTTTTTTTGGGGGTTTTTTTGGGTTTTTTTATAATTTGAAATAGTTGAGGGAGAGGAAGTGTTTGGAGAAGAACTGAATTTTCCTAGAGCTGATCAAAATGCTCTGTTAGCCATTGCCTGGTGTCCAAGAGATAACTGCCAAAGGCACAAGCAGTTTTGGACCTCAGTTGCCCATATCCCAGACCCTGCTGCTGCACCATGTCTTTATTTTCTACTGCTTTTCTTATATTAAAGACTTTTTTTTAAGTTAAAAAACAAATTAAAAGCTTTCCCTTACTTGTTTTGAAGTGCTTATAGAGAAGACAATTATTCTAAATAGTTTCTCTTTCTCTTATTCAGATTGAATATTGATTTCTAGGTAAAAAGTGAAACAGGAGTGCTTTGATTTACTTTTCTGTTTATACATTTATTATTGGTAAGCATATGTATATACAATAAAACTGTGCACACTAATACTTGCTGAGGGATGGATTCCAGTTAAGTACAGACATGTCAGTATTACAGTCCCGTGTTGCTAGATTATCAGCTACTGCTTTCCCTAGTGGAAGTTAATACCTGTACTGTTCCAGAAGACTCTCCACTGCCTGAAAATACCCTGGAAGATGGCTATGATGATGCAACAGAAGCTCCTGGACCTAGAGATGCTTCTCTTTCTGAGCAGAATGAACAGGAAATCATTGGGATCCCTGAAGAAAGTGACAGAAACAAGGATTCCCAGACAGGTGAGGCTAGAAGAACAGTGCTGTTCTGTTACATCCAGCTAATCTATACCTCTGCTCTGGTTTCCTTACAGCCATAAAATTCTTGCCTGTGGCTGACCCAACCTAAGTTTCCACTGCTGCAAATTAAAATTGTTACTTGTCATTGGAATGACCATGGGGACAGAGAGTTGCAGTCGTCTTTGTAACAGTCTTTTAAGTACTTGAAGACTGATAACAGTTTGTTCACATACCTATCCTCAGTTATGTTTTGTATTTTGTTTCTCTACACAACCATAACCTAAATTAGTCAACTTCTTACTTAGGTCTTGAGGATGACACTCTGCCCATGATGTGTCTCCACTCAGTCCATGTCAGTAGGTCCATATCTTTCAAAAATTGCTTCAAACCCAAAACTTTACATTATTTCTTTACAGCATGGTACTGAGATCTTACTAGTGTCAGGTAGAGCAGAAGGACCAGCTCTTACAGCATATCATCCTGTTTATGGATGTTAGTGTGATACTTCCCTTTTTTCCAACGACATGACAGTCTTGAGAGGACTCAATGTCTGATGCAGCTTCAAATTGTGCTCTGTAAACTACTACATATCATTAGACATGGATTTTTCAAATTATGCAATTGACTTTCTCCCTTCATCTGTAGTCTCTTAAGTGTCCTTATTAGATCTCATTCTATATCCATGGAGAATGGATTCAGCTAAGTTTTTAACCTGTCACTAAATTTTGTCAGGCCCATATAATTCAGTGTGAATTAACAACAAATATTTAAGACAGACTTTTCTTTATCAGTGCATGTAATACAACTGTGGAACAGCTGATCTACTACTCTTTGGGGTAGTGATAAATATTTCTGGCCTATTGAAGATGTGAAAAAATAATCAAAATACAGGACTCAAAGTAACTAGAGAGACATTAAAGATTTTTTTTTTTGAGCCCATGAATATATTCCTTTTAACATTGTGTATAAAGCTTGATCCTTGGATATGTATACACACTGCAGAAGGCAGAGTGACATAAGCATTTCTCAGGTCCTTCACAGTCACTCCTATCTGAGGTTCTAATTTCTGAAGGAGACAACCAGCAGCTTCACAGCCACACAGAGGTAATACCTACAGGATGTGCATTTATCTATCTCAGTGTTCTTCCCTTCATGTTTTCAGACTGGATTCCCAGAAACAGGACCTCTGAGGCTGAGAGATCCTCATCCCCTGCTCTTGAAGATACAGGCTATGACGACATTGAAGAGCTGGGGCACTGATAGAGACTTCTGAGCTGTATTGACTTCTTCTGGAAATACACCACTGCTCATAAAATGCTAATCCTGTACTAGCAGAATCAGAAAAACCTGCATTTAAGATTAGTTTGCATAAGTTTAGGTTATTTCCAAAGAGATTACATACATGAAAGATAAATAAGCATGGCTGTTAAGAAAATCTTTCAAATCTCTCTTATAATTTCTTGTTGCTAAGACTTAGTGGGCCTTTTTGATTTTATTTTTAAATACCTTCTTTTTTTTTTCTGAGTTGATTTTAAAATTATGATATTTTCTTATTAGAAACTGTCCAAAGATCACAAATTTATGCTTTTCCTCCCTGATATATGGGGGTAGCTTCTGGGAATTATTTGGAATGGAGACTGAACTGCAAGAAAATCATCAAAATTCTGTTTTGACCAAGTCTTTGAGAAAAGAATTCTTGCTGATTGCTTCCACAGTAACCTCAACAATATCTGACAGGTGTGCTGCAGGCATGCTGTGAGGCACAGAAGGAGGGAAACACATACATCCATGGGATTTAACTGCATCATGCAATCTACTTTTCCTGGCTAACAGGAAAACTGGGAAAGTAGAAAGTTTTTGCAAGGAATAGTAAAAGGCAGCAGAAACCAACAGGGGCAACAAATTCTATGCCAGAAAAAGGTGTAGCAAGCTATTTATCCCTGTCAGAACTATCTGCACAGGACAGAACTTCTCTCCAGGTGTACCAGGCAGTGACCAGGAAGAAGGAATCTCTGGAGACTCATAGATGGCAACAACTGATGTCACAGGCATGATGCAGTTGAGCTGAGTGACTGAGGTATATAATCCTCATTGTGACTAAGTGGACTGATATTGGGAATGTGTTAAAATTTGTAGCCAAACTCTTATAGCATTCTTCCTGCACCTGAATGGCACCTGCACAAGGAAATTTTTAGGATAATTGGAGTAATTGGATTAAAAGTGTATTAACAATAAACAAGATTAATAAAAGATGTAAAATGGCTTAACTGTGGGATCTATCAGGCAAAGTTTCTCTTCTAAGGGATGAAAACAGATGCATACAGGATGAAATCCTAGAGAATCAGGCTACAGCTGAACTCATTACAAATCTATCTTTTAAACTTTTGAAAAAGCAGGTACAAAAGGAAGTTGTTTGTGAGTGGGGTTACAGGCAGCAGTGCTTGTTGCAGTCTGTGTAGCCAGCTGTGTTGGAGTCACCTCTGTGTGTACAAATTTATTTCTCTGGGGCACACAGCCTCACTACTGCCTGGACCAGCACTTGGGAAAGCAGCAGTCACATTCACAGGCTCCAGTGGCCTGAAGAGAGGATCCCACAGACCCCAGAGGATGCCTGAGGCAGAGACTTATTGCAACTCTTTGAAGTCACACTCTGCAGTATTTTTGAGCCCTTGAGAAAAATGTAAGGCAGGGTTCTCCTTTGGAGAAATCCTACCAATTCTTCTAAATGGAATTTTTATTCAGTCCTTTTTTTTTTTTTTTTTTTTTTTTTTTTTTTTTTTTGCTACCAATATGCTTGGTAAAGTCTTCACACTTAAGTTTCCCAGCTCTCTCCCAAATATTTTCCTAACAATTGGCTCGCTGCCCAGTACTCAGGTGTTAAGAAAGACTTCAGGGAGGGGTCACAAACTGTTGTTGGCATTCAGGTTTTTCATTCTTGAGCTAAAGTTACTCATAATTCAGAAAGCCGCTTTGCTAAAAAAATCAAGATTACAGCCAAAGGAGGGATCCAGGAGCACGTTCCAGATAACATCCAAGACTAAAGTGCGTTGCTGCGGTGGAGAAGGAACCGTGGCAGAACTAGAGCGTTTTGCGATTGCAGAGCTTCTGTGGGATGGGCAGGGGAGGAAGTAAAGGTGGAGAAAAGGAAGGGCTTAGGTGAATGGAGGAGGAACAAGTGTGGCGAAAATGGAGGGTAGTGGGATTAAAGGGCCAGTGGCGCGTAAATCGTTTGCTGATCCGGCAAGGACGCCGTGCTCCCGGGAAAACACGCTGGACTACTCCGCCGAATCAGCTCCCGGGTTCCCTCCTCGGGAGCTTGCTCTCCCCCGGCCTCGCCATGGACAGGACACAGGCTCCCTCCCGGCCCCCTGCGATCCCTCCCCTGCTCTTCCTCCCGGGCCGGCATTCTTCGGAGAGCCACCGAAGAATGAGCGGGAGAGGCGGGGAGGCGGAGGCGGAGTCGGAGGGGCGGCGGGGGAGGCTCCGTCCCGCCTTGGCGGAAGGGCCGCCCCGCCGCCGCTCCCTGCCCGGGGCGGTGCTGCGGCCGCGGGACGCTGCGGAGCGGCGCACGGCAGGGCACGGGGCCAGGATGGGCCGGACGCTCGTGGAGCTGTTTTACGATGTGATTTCCCCGTACTCCTGGCTGGCGTTTGAGGTGAGGGGTCGGCAGAGGGAGGGACGCCCTTCCCGGCTCTCTGCGGTGCCGGAGCGGCTCTGGCGCCCGGCCGGTCCCGCCGCCGCCTCCCCCTCGGAAGGGCTGCTCACGGGCACCTCGGCCGGCTGGCTGCAGGCAGCGCTCTTTGCGCTCCGAAGTTAATTTTTCTCTCATCTCTGAGAGGTGCCTGGGCTTCTCCCCCGCGTGTTGAAATCCAGGGACAGCAGGGAAGCGTGTCTGAGCCAGACGGCAGTGCAGGAGTTAATGCTGAACATTTTGCTTCGGGGTTAGGTTTCCTATTTAAAAAGTGCAGGTGTCCTGATCATGACATGAGCCTGACCTTTCCCTTACTTACCCCTGCTTAGACTTAGATAGTCGTGACACGAATAGAGACCCCCTCCGTTTTTCTGAGATCAGAGTTCTCTGGCAGCATCCAGGAAAGGCTTTACGACTAGCCCTAATACAATAGGAAAGGATTTATTTGTAGTATTTACTGCCTTAGCTGCACACAGCTCTACAGACATCTCTAACTGTGAATCCCTCACTACTCTTTCACATTGCAGGCGCTCTGCCGGTACAGGCACATCTGGAATATTGACCTGCGCTTCCGTCCAGCTTTCCTTGGTGGCATAATGCAACAAACTGGTATGGAGTGCAGGGAGATACCTTCTTCACTAGCAGAGCACTTAGTGTGAAAGCCCTGGGTGTGTGCAGAGCCCATGCAGAGCGAGCTCTGAACTAAGCTGTGGCACCAGTAACAGATTAACTATAGGATTGTGGAGCCCCTAAGGGATTGAGAAATTAGTCATAAGGAATTTCACACTGTTGCAACTACACAGTCAGTCAGTGCTAAAATCCATCTGTTCTAAAATACAATAAAATAAACAATAATAATAATAACTTGACATGGAGCGTTTTCCTAGAGTTAGATTTTAAACCAGAATTAATTTGTGGAACACTTGCACTTTGTAATATGCAGGAAAGATACAAGTATGTCCTGAAACAGTACTCATGGTCTTAATTAGATCACCAAGACTTAAACCACATAAATCATGAATTAACAAGTCTTTACATCGGTTTACCCATGCATTAAGAGTTGTCCAGCTTAAAAGTCATCTGTCTGAATCAACATAAATCCCTGCTAGGACATTTGAACCTTGGTTTAAAACTATTCAGCTATCCTAAAGGTTTGATCTGTGCAAAACTGAAATAAACCATGTTTAAATCTTAGCATTATCTTTGGAAGAGCCAAGTATGTTTCAGTAAGCCAACATGAAATTATACTGTGAAATTTTGCTCTTCCTTAGGTATATGTACGTAGGAGGCATAATTTGTCTAGTGTTGGTTTGTTCAGTGTTATTATAATACAGCTGGAAATCTCAACAGAACTTTTTCCTAAAAGGTAACAAGCCACCAGCAATGTTACCAAAGCGAGGGGAATACATGCTGAAGGATATGAAAAGGATGGCAAAATACTACCAGGTGCCTGTACACATGTCCCCAGATGCCTTCCAGCACATCATGGGCACAAGTAAGAGTCTTAGCTGGTGTTTCTTATCCCTAGCACTTCTGGTTCCAGTTCTCCCTACCAGTAAAGGTGAAGATGAATTCCCTGTGTCCAGCCTTTTCCTGAAACTGTGAGCAGCATGAAGTCTGTGCATTCGTAGCCATGAGAGAAATTCCTGGAGAAATATGGCTGTGAATGATACTAGCATGGGAGATAACTGTGGAGCAACATGAGCTTTACTGTACAGACTGTGGGTTTCTCAGGACTGTTACAGGGGAGATCACACTGTTCTTAGCAGTCATGCAGACCACACCTGCTCCTGATGCTGTGCCTTGTCTGAGTGCTCTTCTGTCTCCCCACGAATCCAGGCAGTCTGACGGCCATGCGCTTTATCACAGCCATTGACATGACAAACCCACAGTACCTGGAACCCTTATCTAGGGAGTTCTGGATGCGGTTTTGGTCACAGGTCAGTATTTTATGCAGCCAACTTCTTGACCCTTTCTGTCACCCGTCCTGTCCCACATCATTCAAATGTGGAATTCCAACAAGAGGAAGAAAATGTCTTTTAATGAAAAGTCATAGCAGGAACTTAAGGTCACAGTGGTTCAGAAGCCACAAGCTTATGATCAGCTTAATTTGCCTTCTTTTAGGAATATATGGTGGGTCCAACAGGTTGGAGCAATGGATCAGTGGTTCATATCAGAAAACATTTTAACACATTCCTAGATTAGGTGACTTAAGACCTTTTCTGAGGTAATTTCTCCAGCAACTAGTATTGGGTTTATTTTTGTTTTTTTAGAAAACTTACTTTTAAATCCAGAGCCAAGCTTTTGTTTCTTAAATACTGATTTACTTTTTTTATTCCTTTACCAGCATGAAGACATCAGTCAGCCAGAGAACATATTGGCTGTAAGTGTCTCCTTTTTCTTAGTGCTTCTGCATTTCTGATCAATATTCTTATTGAGGACTTTGAAAAAAAAATGGATTTAAACTCCCTTGCAACTCTGTTTGGATTTTTTTTTTCTTGTCATGTTTTACATAACACTCAGAACCAGAATACACTTTTTTTTTTTTGTTAATTCATGTGGCAAGATACCCAGGCTGGACAATGAGTTACCTGTTGATACTGTTTCATTAACAGTCATTAAAGTATAAATAGTTTCTGCAGAATGCATTGAGGCATTGCTGCTATATGAAATGTTCAGGTGTAATGCAACACTTGGGGAAGGTGACTTTCCTTAGAGTGATGCAGTCAGGTTTTCTATTAAGCTTAATGCTATATTGCCCTTTTATATACCTGGAAATTATACTCTTGATTTATTTTCTTTTGCTGTTTCAATTTTGTTTATTACAGTAAAAGCTGTAATGGCATCTAAGTTAGTATACCAGCAGATCCTCTTAAATCTCTCATTTCTTCACTATTTTATAAGTTCTTGAAATATGAAGAAAAGAGAGGAGTTGTTCATGACTAGTCTCTCCTATGCAACATACCTAGTTGAAATCTGAAGTTTGCAGTCTTGCTGTTCCCCCCCAAGTCTAGTCCTTGCTCTTCAGCTTCATCTTAGTGTAGCTTTTTTACCAAAATTTCAGTAAAGGTTTGCACTTCACCTTTTTAAGAAGCAAGATTTGAAGGATATAATTAAAGTTATATTTATTTAAATATATACTTTAATTAATTAATTATCTATATAGCTAAAGATATAATTAAAGTGGTACTTTTAATCTGGTAGGCAGCCAAGCACCACAAAGGTGCTCACTTGCTTCCTCCCACTGCCCAGGAGGACAGGGGAAGAGGAAAAGAAGAATAAAAGCCAGAAAACTTGTGGTTCAAGATAAAATTACCTAATAAGCAAAAGAGAAGTGGAAGCAGAGTGAAAGAAAACAAAGAACCACCTACATGTAGACTAGACTGATGCTCAGCCAGTTCCCAAGAAAAAGGTTAACCTGCCTAAACCCCCTCTTCATCAATTACTGCTGAGCATGGCATATGGCATGGTCTGTCTCTTGGGTTAGTTCAGATCATCTCCCAGCCTCTGGTGAAGCCCCACTTTATTCACTGTGGGGGGAGAGTAATAACCAGAGAGTGCCTCGACACTGTGCAAACACCATTCATCAATAGCTAAAATAATTAGGATGTTATCAGCGTTGTTTTGGTCACAGATCTGAAACACAAAACCACAGGAGATGCTGTGAAGCAAAGTAGCTCCATTCTAGCTAGACCCTGTACATAAATATATACAGAACGTTGTCACATAGTCTCTGAATCCATCATTATTTAAATAAAGCAAGGACATGGAGAAATTCAGTGCCACAATACTCAGAACAATCTCTAATGTAGTCACAGTTTAGCAGTCAATGAGTATCCCCCGTTTATCAGTGCAGAGAGGGAGGTGTCCCCTTGTTTGCTTGTGTCTGTCTTCATTCACTCCAGCAACAAGTACTAGACTTTTCTGGAAATCTGTCATCCAAAGTTGGCTGAGAGGTCCCAGCCAATCATCTGAGTCTTTACAGGTGGATTTATTTTACACATCAGTCAGAAAAATAGTACTTTTTAAACTTGATAATAATTCCTTAGTATTCTTTAACTTCTTTATTGAATCAAAAGCAGCTTCACATAAATTGCTGTATCAGCAATGTGTGGTCTGAATTCCGCCCCAGTCCACTTAAATCCTCTTTCCGTCCTGAAATTGTGAGGACCAGATACTACATCACGGTGCAAATATTGCAGTCTAAACACTGTGGATACCAAGCATTTTGTTCTAGTCCAGTGCTACACTTGTTTAACCTCCTAACCTCCTGTTCAAGCACAGTCCAAAAGAGCTCCTCATTTCCCATGAAAATGTGGGTGCTAAACAAAAAAAGTAATTGAAAGAGTCATTAACACCTGCATGTGCAGGGTTACTTGTCCATGTGCAATAATGCATTTCTTTCTTTCTTTTTTTTTTTTTTGTGAAATACTTTATTCAAATACTTCTCATTGTTACCAGATAAATATTGAAATATTGGACGTTTAAGTTTGGCTACTTTGTCTCATTTCTGTGTGGCAGAGGCTCAGAGGAGGTGAAAAAGATCCAGCAGCAACACCAGCAACTGTTTCACCTCTGTGATTTAGAGTCTTTCAAGCTGTGTCACTTAGAGATCTCATGTGGCCACATTTGTCACACAAACTGTTTCTGTCTTGGCAGGCTTGTACTGAGAGATTTTATTTTTCATAACACCAGTTTGAAGTTTTTTGTAAGTTATCTGATGAGTCATTGTATCAAAGGTTCCTTCTTTTTTTTCCTTCAGTTTAGGAACTCCTTGTAAAAAAAAAAAACCTGCAGATTTGGGGCTTGGAAGATTTAAAATGTCTCTTCTACTTCGTATCTGAGAGTTGTTAAATGATTGATAGGTTGGAAATACAGCAAGACAGTTGGGCAAGTGTTTCAAGAGTATTTTGAAATTTTTTCATCAATACACCTTAGGTGATAATCCTGAAGATTAAATTGATTAGACTAGGGTAGGAATTAGAATGTTTACTTTTAGAGTATGCTTAATTATATCATCTTTTCACAGGTTGCCCGACAGGCTGGGCTCTCAGCAGAGCTCTCCCAGAAGGCACTTGAAATGATTTCATCCTCTACAGTGAAGGACCGACTGAAAGACACAACAGCTGAAGCGCTGAAATATGGGGTGAGATGCTTCCAATGGCACTGGGCTTCGCAGCTGTGCATTCCTTCCCTCTTAAGAATACAGGGAAGCAGGGAACAATGAGGGTGATGATTAGAAAGCACTATATAGACTCCGTGTTTTCCTGTGTGTGAAAGCCACCTCACTGTTGTTGGTAGTTCATCTCACTGTCATCTGGGAAAATAAGGTTAACCCACTCATTCCAGCTGGACAGCAAGGACAGGAACAGTACTGAGAGACAGTATTCATTGTTACTTGAAATAGAATTGTGGATTAATCAGGTTGTTTTTATGCTCCTTCAAAAGGGGCACACAGGCTCTGGAGAGTCACCTACTTTCAGATGGCTTCATTGGGCTTATCTTTAAGAACAAAGAAGGTAAAAAGAAGGGGAGGAAAAAAAAGTAAAAGTTGTTGGGATTTATTCCTGAAGATTGATGATATGACTGCAAGAAATTCTCCCATTATAACATTCTCTGTTTCATCTCCATGTTGTCAATAGGCATTTGGGATGCCTGCTGTTGTGGCACATTATGATGGGGAACCTCATCTGTTTTTTGGCTCTGATCGTTTAGAGCTGCTAGGGAGCATTATAGGTGAGTCTACCTCATTGCATCACTTTGGTTTCATGCTTTCACCCTCTTGGAACAAAATACGTAATGCAGCTGAGTAAAACACTCTTCAGGGCTTTCAGATGTTAAATAATGTTGGTTATCCTTCTCCTGGAATGAAATTGCTGACTGAAATCTGTCTCAGTACACTTAAAATGACCAAATGATCCTTTTCCAAACCAGAAGTAACTTGAGTACTCCATCCTCTTGTGGTGTGTTTCAAGGCTTTGTGTTCCATGTGCCATTCTCAAAATACTACTGAAACTCTTTAGTTCTCAAAATATTCATATGTAACCTTTTGGTACTGGACAGTAGGCCTTGGCTAAGATTATGACTATGGCTGGTAATGCTTTTTTTGATTTTTTTTTTCTGTCTTTCTAGCATTTTCATTTTATATCTGTTCCTTCTTAGTAAAAGCACATTATTACAGCTCCCCAATCCATAACTTGTGTCTACCTACACAGCTGTTTAAAAGTTGTTCAGATATTGACAATCCTTCTTTTCATTTACCTATTAACAGAATACACACTTTATATTCATTAAGAGATTTAAGTAGGTTGTGATAAATAATAAAACGAAAGTCACCTGTTTTTATTAATTAGAGGGCATCTCAAGATTTGGCACTTTGAGAGAATGTCTCTAGAAAGAGTTATGCACATAATTAGCTCATGCATTTGTGGAAAACAGTCAGCAGAAAGTATTAATTAATGCAAATTAGTATTAGTCATAGGCTTAAGCAGAAGGGAAATTTTTTTAGTTTTTTGTTTTTTTAGTCTTCAGGATGAGTTTCTGATTCTATAAAATATTCTTGACAGACATGAGAGTGAGGAAGAAGAGTACCCAACACCCACTACAGTAGTCACTAAATACTGACTGGAATGTTGTCGCCTGGTTTCTAGTCTCAACTCCAAGGACTTAATCAGATTTTCTTTTTGATTCTCTGACTCTGCAGCCTTGCACCCTTTTTCTGCTTTTTTTAACCCTCAGCCCCCACCCCCCCCAAAAAAAGTCCTAAAGAGAACTGATTTCTCCCTCATGTGGAATACCCCCAACCTGCAGAACATCTCATCTGTAATGGAAGAAAATAATTCTTCTGTACAGTTTCAGTTGTGACTAGACAGTGAAATATTTATGGAGCTGGCTGTAGCACACCAAACAAGATATAAATCTGTATTCCATCATCAGTAGTTACCCTTCACAAGAGTAGGAACAGTAATCCTGCTGCAGAAAAATGACTGGCCAATTACTTGTATGGATTAAATTGTAACATATCTCTTTTGTGATGGTTTGTCTTGCAGGTGAAAAATGGCTGGGACCAGTTCCAAGCCCCAAGCTGTGAAAAGTCCTGGGGAAATATATATAGGAAGGAAAATATATACATCAATCTTCAGTGATTATCTGAATGTATTCAATTTTATGGAGAGATGGCTTTCTCATCCTTAACAGTTAATTTTACTGCTTGGTCTCATCTCTAATTTTGAAAAATACCAAGGTTTGCCAGTATTACCAGCCTGGTGAGGTGTTTACCAATACAAATGTGCTTCCTTTCTTTCAACAGATCAAAGGTTAACATTAAAGATTTAACTTCTTGCAGAGTGAACATTCTTCTTCCCCGGTTGGTTTTCTTTCCTTTACCCTAAAAACATGAGGATTATGCAAGTCTCTTGGTTTCTCATGTCTTCCTGTTTGTCCTTTATAAACACACACACACACAAAACCTAAGAGAAACTGGCCACATTCTCCTTTTATTTTAAGTCCAGTGTACTACACAGACATAAGAAGCACAGGCTAAGATATTAATGCTTCCTTTTACTTTGCATCATGGCAGCTGGGAAGGACACAAAATTACAACCCAAAGAAGAGTCTAGGGAACCAATCAAGTATTTTAAAAGGAATTGTCCCCAACCTGGACAATATTTGATACACCTTGCTCTGCAGTCACTGATATTTGAGGAGACCACCACACACATGCATTCGTGGGCACCAACCCCAAACCTTGCAGGGGTTTTTAACTAATGCAAGTTTTACAGGAATGTCTTTGGAGAACGTTTGTGAACACCACTGTAGGTTCAGCTGGTAACTGAAGTAGATTCTGTTTTGCTTCCTCAAGGATGCCCTAATTTCTGCCTATCCAAAGGTGATTTGGATATGGCTGTGAGGGAATTCCAATCATGTAGTCTGCAGAAGGAAAGGTATGCAAACAATTAAGAAACTTCACACGGAAACACTTTGAGTTCAGACCTGTATTGGCCAAATTAGAATGACACACAGAAATTTTATTTATATAAAGTTTGATTTCTCCATGATTCCACACTCTCTGATGCATCACCGAATGAAACAGCAGCAACTGGAATTCCCTTTTTTGTCTTTTTAAGGTAAAGTATATTCATGTATTTTCACTTGAACAGCAAATCCTAGAACAAAGCATCAGAAAAAAAGTCTGTATCCTTCATGTTCTTACAGCTCTAAGTGTTGTGGGAGTATCATTTGTTCCCTCATCCACAATTTCTACTTCTTTCAGCTCTTCAGGAAATACCCTAGGATTGGAGGAGTCCTTTCTCCTTTTTACCAGTGCACCCATTAGTCTTTGGGCAAATCCAGCCTGGAACTGAAGGAAATCTTTGTGAGAGATAAGAGGTGTTAGAATGACAGAGGTTACCATGGATGTGGGTGCCATAGGTTTCTGTGAGTCCCTTGCAGCCATGTTAGAGAAAATTTTACCATTGCTCCCCTGAAACTTGATAGTCTCCAATCTGTGCTATCAAACTGATTCAGAGGTTGTGATAAAATGGAATTACTAAAACATCACTTTAAGCCAGTAGTACTGTCTCAGGAGTGGATATAATGAACTCTGGTAAGGAGCTTGTGAGAATTCAAAGAACATCCAGAAATAATCTCACAGTGAAAAGCAGGGTCTCATGAAACTTTGTTCTTTGAACCAGATCAACTGAAAAATAACCAGCCTTTGTGGCAGAATGTTGTTGATTTGGCAAATGGACCAAAAGATCCCACGGACATGGATCCTACAAACTGCAATATATTTCACTAAATTATCTTAAATGCTCTTTGACCTATTTCAAATCAGTGGAAATTAAATGCTCAATACCTTAGGTACTAAAATCATACTTAAGTACTACTGAGATACATTGCTTATTGCCTGTAATAGCCACCAGTAAATGCAAAACCACAGCCTTTGCCTTTGTATCAGTGAGTTTGCAGATTGTTGCAATTCTGACTCTGCACCTATTTTGAGCAAAATTTGCCTGTTTGGGAGCAGAACTTTGAGGGAGTTCTGCCCCTCATTTAGATAGCCTTGCTCCTGTGTTACAGAGCCGTGCTGTGAGTACAAGCTCTTGGCAAACACTCTGGGGATGACCCCAGTAAACAGCGGCTGGCAGCTGCACTGTCACGCTCAGTTCTGATCTCTGTTGTAGCACACACTGAAGCTGCCTCAGTGGTCAGTACCAGCTCTGATCTGCTGTGGCACCAGTGGCCACCACTACATGGAGCTGAACTGTTCACCTGGCTGCTCTGAATGCCACAAGGTGGCAGGGCAGCTAAAACTTGAGCACTGAGGATCTGAACAGCAACAATAAGAACTACCAGCTATTTAGGAATATTTAGGAATAGCTGGAAGAATTTTCTCCCATAAAGATGATACCTCTTCTACTCAGTTACTCAATCTAGTTCCTAAGAGCCTCACATCCCCACTACCTTCAAGGCAGCTGTTTAGCTGTCAGGCCAGAGAAGATACTGGGCAAGGAAAGGGACATTGAGCAAAAAGACTCTCAACAACACAGGCAAAACTGTCCAGGGAACAATCCTGAAGTTGTGTTTCCCTTTGTTCTATTACAGACCTCACCAGAAAATCAAGTCCCACTTCCCATGTCTGGAAAAGCTGTGAAACTGACATGGACAAGTAGGTCCCACCAATGCTAGGCTGAAAGCAAATAAACAAGTGTACACATAGGCACAACATCAGAAAATGAGCAACAAATAGGAGTTCTGCAAAGTTATGAAACTATTTTAAAAAGCAGAGGTAGGCACACAGAAAGGTAGGTTGTATCTGAGCAAAGGAAACTGAACAATGAAAGACAAGAGAAAGAAAGTGTGCCTAGATTAGGGCAGAGAACAGAATCTCAATGGGAAATGCTGTTCCCTGAGAGGGAGGAAGCAGCCAAGAAAGGGAGTGCTTAGGTAAATCAGACAGGCCAGAGTTGTTGGCCATGGAAGATCGCTTGGGGAGGAAGGTAAAGGACTAACTCTGTTTCCTGAGAAGCTGTACAGCACTTGCTGCACTGTCTCAGTGAAGCAGGGATGGCCTGGGGCCCGTGGCTCTCCTCCCCCCTTGTCCCTTACCTGTGCTCCTCACCCTGCGTGCGGCAGAGAGTGCTCCAGCGCTGACATCACACACAGCACAAAATGGAGGCCTGCAGAACAAGGCACTGCTTTAACCTCCCCCTGCAAGCACCTTCCTACTGCCCTACTGTCCTTTCGACCCTCAGCAAGCAACGCCTCCTAAATCAAGCCTCTCTCTTTTCGCCCATCCTTATCTCTGTGCAAGCGAGAAGGAAACATTTTATTAAAGCACTTACTGGATTGTGGTGCTGAGCCTCTGCTTTGCTGCCTTTTCCAGTGGAGCCAGCAACACTGCTGGAAGGAAGCAACCTGCTTCCTAGAAGGGAACCAAGCACAGAACAATACAAAAATAATCAAGAGGGTGTCCCAGGAGCTGCACACATAGCTGGTTTTATCCCAAAGCTTTCACAGATCTGTGGCCCATCCACAGGCAAGAGTGAAAGGAGTGTACCTACGCCCAAATTGACTAGTGTTACTTTCACCGGTTACTTATTCCAGATCGAAACGTGAGGAAAGTGACTGCTTTCATTTCATTTAAAAAAATAGTCATCAGCCACTGTTTCCAGACAATCTGAATGCCTTATTCCCAAGGATACACACTTGTGAAGCAGACTCTAATCTTATGCTCTCACAGTGTTTCTCTTCCTTCTCCCTCTGACCCCTCCCTTGAGATTCCCATATCTGACCTCAGGGTTCAAGGAATTTGCCTCTCATCACATATCAACACCATGGCAAAACTAGGGATTAAATGCTTGTAAAATTCACAAATTAAAAGCATTCTTTTGCTTTCTGTCATCAGCTTATATTCACCATACACATTTCACAAAAAATGAGTAAGATATTTTAACATAACAGCCTTCCTAAACTATTCTACATTTACTCTTAGATGATCCTCCATTCTATACATTCTATGGTTAAAATTGCTAAATATGGT
This sequence comes from Vidua macroura, assembly GCF_024509145.1. Taxonomy (NCBI): domain Eukaryota; kingdom Metazoa; phylum Chordata; class Aves; order Passeriformes; family Viduidae; genus Vidua; species Vidua macroura. The sequence goes on along the minus strand of NC_071572.1, from coordinate 74,103,756 downwards.
AATTTCCAACCAGTACAGTTTGTGGGAGTTTATGCATAGCTGCATCACAAAATAAATCTGTATTATAAAATATTAAATCTTTTCTTTAGATCAGAGGAAAAATGGAAAGAGTTTGAATTAAAGGATTGATATTAGTGTGGAATGTGCTAAGAGGTAGAATGGGCAGGTGAATACCTCTGATGGCATATCTAACCACCATTCAATCAGGAAAGTGAAGAAAGCTAATGAGGGATTCCTGCAGTAAGATGGTAAGCTAAGATGCTTTTCCCAGGAACATTTCTTTCTTTTTATTTTTTTTCACTTAGACATGGTCACACCAGTATTTTCAGGAAACAGATAAGATGCAACTATTTTTTCAGCATTTTTTCCAAGGCAGATTATCCCCTTTCCCAGTGTAATTATGCAATTTAAAACTGAGATTTAAAAGCAAAACTGGTGAATCACTGCCAAGTGCTGCTAAACTGTGGTTTTAAACAACATGAATTTACAATATGAGGGTTCGTCTGTATTTTGTATATATCCCAGTTCCACTATGCTGAAATTTAATTATGATGTATGTTTATTGTAGGAAGTGGACTAATAGGCCTAATAGGCCAAGTAACTAAATAAAAACATATCTAACACAACTGGTAGCGTCTAAGTGTTAAGGAGAGTTATAGCTGAATTTTTATCCTGCCCGTGAGGCTAGGGAGAAAGTCACCTCTGCCTCATGTGACATGCACTGTCACATGAGATATGTTGGTGTTTAAAGCCAACTCAGAAAATATTTTGGCAAAGGCAGTTCTCTATGTCATGATCTGGGAGCATAATGACCACAGACTGCTGACATTTTTTTTTCCTGTAACTTTGCTTTCTCAATCTGAAAGGCAAATTGGAGAAGCCAAGAATGTGTACATGGGTTAGGAATGCTGGATTTATTCAGCATAGGATCTAGACTCACAGTGGGCTTGTCTTAGGTTTCTCCATTAAAAAAAAATCAGTTTGGTCTGATTTTACACAGTGCATTAACTGTGGCTGAATACTTACTGGATAACTCAATAAAGGGCAAAACTAAACCACCAGGATACTGCTCTCTGTCCCCAGGGCAGTAAAACCTAAAAATTACATTGTACTTTATACTGCATTCTCTGTAATGATTATTCTCAGTGATGCATATTAATTATTTATATACTGTAAGACAATAAAGAGTCAGCAGACAGAGAAACTATCTGTGAAGAGCAGCAGGGGCCAATGGAAAGCATCCCTGCCTCCAGCATCCACAACAAAAGAGGAATATCTGACAGAACAGAGATCTCTGCAGAATATCTGACAGTATCACATCTTCAATTCTGTTGCTAAGATACCGACAATTTTATGCATCTAGCGGATGGCCACTCTTGGTATCTCATATACAGCAGCTGTGGAGGATGAGACCTAACTCTATTCTCCAAGTAAGTTGACTCCACTTTCTGACCCTTGTAATCTTTACAAACAATCCTTTTTCACACAATTCCTATAAAGATTTCACGGTTCATTCCAACCAACTCTCTTCCTTGCCATACATATAATCCCTAGTATCTCTTACCATCTCAACATGCTCCTATTCCAGTCTTCCAACAATAAATGTTAAATGTTTTGCCTTTCACAGTTTCTAATGACTTCCCAAACTCAAAAGCTTAGTCTTTTCAATCATACTTTCCCAAAATCTTACACAGCCTCATTCTCAGAAACAGACTGAAATGGATTTAAACTTTCCCTAATTTTAGCTTAAGGCTGATGCTCAACAAGAAGTGCTTCAATCCAAACCAGTTCATTTTAACAAAGTGAAACACAACTGCAAGCAGGGTCTGAGATCAGGGCAGGTGATCCAGCTCCACAGCAGGAAATGCAATAGGTGTCCCTGCTACAGGACTGAAGAGAACTTCCTGAGGATTATAATCACCGCTGCACTGTGAATGGATCCAAGCTGATTTTAATCAACTACGTCAGCTTTAATCAAGTACTAGACTCAGAGCCCAACCTTGGCAAAAAACTCTTCGTGCAGGTTAGCTTCCTGATTACTCACCCTCTCAGGAGCATACTGCTTGGCTCAGGAAGCAGTTCCTATAATCCCATATCCAATCTAGTTTATATGGTGACTGCATTCAGAAATGCAACCACAACTCTCCACAGAAAACACATGAACACTTTAATTCTTTGCAGTCTACTGTAACTCCTTTTGCAGTATGTAGAGTACTATTCTTTCCCAATTAAACTTTGCATGGCAGATTCTCTCCCCATTTTCCTGGCCTATCATCTACCTGTGCTTCTAAAATATTAAGTACAGCATATAAAAGATTTGGCTCAACCTCTCATATGCTTCTAGAAGCATAAGTAGAGGGTTTTCTCTATTTTTCTTTCTTTTTTACCTGGTGAGCTAGAAGTACTGGGTGTGCAGTCACTGTCATCCAGCCACATACTCTGAACCATTGAATCCTGTTTTGGAGGGCCCTTAAGTGAGCACGTCAGCTCCTGGAGAGGGCAAAGAAGACGTGTTTTAATAATGCACCTGGTAAAATCAGGGAGGCTAGCCTCTGCTTGTTAGAGATCATACACCCACCCTGTCATTCTCCTCTTCCTCAGATGTTCCATTTTCCCTCAATCCACTACAACAACTGCTTACACTGGATGATGAACGTGAGAGTGGCTGCATCACACAGTATCCTGAAGTCTGACTCCTGAGCATTCTGTGAAATGCAAGCATTCAACATCATCATGCTTATTGTTACACACAGGCTTAACTTTCTAAGGCGTAGCTTTATTACGTAGCAGTCAGAAACAGTAAGAATGTATTATTCATCCACAGCTAGTTTTTCCACCTAGGAACAGAATTCAGGTGAACTGGCATGCATACCTTAATTTCTAGTTGCTACATAATTTAGGAGAAATACCAATTCTCTGTCTCCATTCTGGACAACTGTATGAAAGGACAAGTCTGAATGAATTTTTAAGTCACAGACCTAAGTGTAATAAAGCAGAGTGACTCAAACCACCTGTATTTAAGTATTAAATACATCTAGACATTCATTAAAATCAACAGATGCCCTATTGTGGGATTTTAAGAGCCTAAATACAGAATGAAGAGGTATTTATTTTGAACTGAGTATAAAGGGTAGGGGCAGTTCAGTCTAGGCCACCCATTCCCACAGCCACTCTCAGGCTATCGTGTTTTGTCTTATGTGAAATTCCAGGCAGAACGAAGGGACAATAAAAAGCATGCTTTTCATGTCATAGAGCTTATAAATTGTTACTGCTGTTTTCTGTACAGGTGTAACAAGAGGAAGCAGGAAAGCAGACACACATTAACCAGTATTACAGAACAGTTAACTAAGAAAGTTTAAGGATGCAATGGGGAGGTAAAAACACATTACTGAGATCTGCATTATTGCAGGATGTCTCATTGTAAAACTATGTAGGATCAAGTGCCAAGCTCTTGCACAGACAAGTTAGAGCCTTTCTCCTGCTTACAGACAGGAACGCACCTAGGTCAGGATTCCCATCCTGGTGATTTTCCATTTGCCCATTTGCCAAAAGACTGACTCCTGTAGGTCTGTCCCACTAAAATTTAGCTCCCAAGGCCATTCAAAGGGGACGTTCAAAGCAAACTCTATTGGATCCCTTTACCACCACTCTATCAAATGGAACAGACATTGAGGTAGCCTGGTGCATGTTTCAGATCTATCAAAGAAGATCCTTAAGGTCAGCTCTTCCCAGCTGAGAATTTGGGATCCACTGCTTAGAGTCGTTCAGGAGACACAGCAGGCCATGAGGCTGACACGCTTACATAGTAGAAGGTGCACTGTGCATTTAAGTACTAAATTTATGGTGAAATACTCATTGTCTGCATAAGAAACCAGCTGGTAAGAGAGAGATGAAGTGCTTAAAAATGTTAAGGAACAAAAAAAAAAAAAAAGTTAAGAGAGGCAAGAAAGATAAGACACCTTTAACATACTAAATATATTTATTCCTTCAGAAACACTGCAAAATGTGGCCAGTCTTGACCTACAAGCAGTTGTGAAACCTAAAGCCCCAGGCATATTACATGCCAGCATGCAACAAGGAGAACAGTAAAGACAGGGCCAATAAAGGCCAAAGATATTTCCTCAAGAGATTAGGAAATACATTTTGGAGGAAATGAAGGCCAACATGCTTCTCCCTTAGCAGAGCAAATCAATAACATGAATCTAAGTGAAGTGGGATCTAGATTTCCACAAAGTATCTCCTTCTCAGCACCCTTCCTCAGCAGGTGTCTCCATCCTTGTTCTCTGCACTGCATTTCTTGACCTGTGTCAAGGCACTAGAGACAGAGGTGCAGTTGTGTTCTTCTGCTCTTGCCTTCTGCAGGCCAAACTATTCTCACTCATCTGAGGGGAGAGGAAGGGAAGAGAAGGGGTTGCACTCAAGGCGGTCTCTGTTCCCCATCACTAGTAGAGGTTGGTTCAGTGGCTGCTGATTTGGCAATGGGAAGGGCACAGAGCCAAAATACTCCATCAGGAGCTATCTGTCCATCTCCCTATCAAAGAATTCCTGCTCCAGGAACTGCCAGTGGAGCGTTACTTGGTGCCACTCGGTCTCTCCACAGTCCTTGGGGTCCTCTAAGTACGTTCATGCTCCTCTTAGCCAGGACTCTGATTTCACCCCAAAAGTCTTGCCAGTGTCTTCAGTGAGGTACCCAATGACTGAGTAGCATCCGGTCCACTCCTGATTGGCTTGATGTCCCCACTCAGATGTGTCTGAGGAGGGAAAACACACACACAAAAAAAACCCATGTACTTTTCCTAGGATATGGACATACACAGTACAGTGCTTGATTTTTCAGATGCAACCCAGAGAGTCGTGTGATCCTCAGGAGTTCTACTACTTGGTTACATAGGCTTGGTTCATTCTTTTGAATCTGTCCCTTGAGAAGAAGGATTATTTGGAAGGCTACCTGGACAGTAAAGCAGAAAAACTAAGGACAATTGTCCCTGTATGTGGGAGAGAAGACACCGTTAGCTCAAGTGAACGAATGCAGTTTCATGGATTGGTGGCTGATCACTGTATAAATGTCTGTTAAACTCAGCAGTGTGTTGCTTTACCTCTACTGTAAATAATTAATCTATTATTTATGTGTTCCCTTTGCATTTATTTCCAGGTTTCTTTTAGTAGAACACAGGTGAAGAGTTTGATCATTCCAAGTTTTGAATCTGAAATGATTATGTAAGACCAGTAGCATCATGCTGGACATTTCTGAGGTAACAGAAATTTCTTGTGACTCTATGGAGAGAACCAGGAATGGACTGATGACATGCTACCAGGGATAGCCCATTCTGTTATCTAATAGGGACTACTTAAATTATTCTAGAACGAGGCAGAACTCTTTTGCATTGGAAGTATGCCTACATCTTGATCCTGGTTTCACAGCTGATGACCAACAGGTAGGCTATTTCAGCAGAACGCCAGTAAACTGTCTCCAAGACAGACTGTACACTCCCAGCCTTCTCCTGCAATATTGTGCTAATACTGTCTTGCTGCAAATGGTGTGCTTTACATGGTGGAATTACATGTTCTTAATTCCCTCTCCCCGATGTCATGCAAAGAGTATGCCTGCTCATGGGCTTGTCCCTAACTCTGAGATCACAACTCTGACTAATCACTAATTGTGCAAAACTCCATGCTGCATCCCACCTTGTAAATGAACTGTCCAGGAATGGGCTAAACCACCACAGATATGAAAATACTTCTTTTTTTCTGGTGATCCTGAGTGGTTTTGAGTCCATGACTGGAAAAAGAATGCTGGGAACAGAACTAGACAGACTGACAAATCATACAGGTCATGCCTAATGTGCATAAACAATATTCATGCAAGTATTGTTAGTAAACTCCCATGCTACGTTTGCTCTCTGAAAGCATGTGGATAACAACTTGAAATAGCCATTGCAGCTGGCTCACCTCCTCAGCTGATGGAGAATGGGGTTTGGGAAGTGGGGGAAGCAGAATTCTTGGTGATTATGCAAGGTAATCAGCTATCTAATCAGAGCAAGAGTCCCTCACACATGCCTGTCAGGAACTTCTAGTTCACTAACAAGGCCTCAGGCAGGATGAGGAAGGGAAGGTGGAATGATGTGGTAATGCTGGAAGATGGGGGGGGTGCTGACTAATCAGCAGTTCCATGTCCTGCAGTCCCTCTAGTTCTTAGCTGCCAGAGCTAGCACCTTAAACGGTCTGTATCTCCTAGATGTGCTCCCATTCTCCTCCACACCAAAATTGTGGGCACTCATCCAACCCAAAAACTAATACATACACAGAAACTAGAACACTGCACCTTGGCTGTGACAAAACTCTGAGCAGTCCTACAGCATACAACTGGGTAGCTGAACTACTGCAGATAGTCACCAGCTTGTAATTCTTAGGGAGCATTGGGTGTAGTTGGAAGGGTGGGCCTTCCTTGTCAAATTTGGTACCTGAAGCAATTATAACCACAGATGCCTGGTCCTAGGGCACCTCCTGAAATTTCTTTAAGAGTCTCCACAGTCCTGAGGAAGGGAAATGCCCTAACACAAAGTACTTGCAACTTTTCTTGCCACAGGTCTCATCCAAGTTCTCTTGAAAAAAATTAGGTGTGGCAAAATGTTCCAGAAAGTCAGCTGCAGCCTTTGATTTAAAGACAGGCTGTTCTGGGGTCTTAGAAATGTAAATAGGTGGTTTCCCTGAAGTCCTCTAGGTAGGATCACATCCCAGTACAATACAGCTTAGCAGCAGCAAAGCTCCACTACCAGGAAATTGCATTTTTCCAGTTTTTGACAACCAGAAACTGGAGAATTAACTTGCAGACTACTGCATGAAGTGTTTTGCACATACCACTGGGTGTGGTATGGCGTGATTTAGCAATGAAATATAGGTGCAACACATGGGACCGTGCTGGAATCCTGCTGTAACACTTTGGGGAGACTGGAGACAGGTTAGTTCACACTGGTTGGGAGCAGCAGCATGAATCCTGCTTAAAGGGGCAGAACTTGAGCACAACCCAACATCCCAACATACCCTTGTCCAAGCTTCTCCATGAAGCTCCAAAATCACTCCAGAGCAAACTACAGAGGAAACATACACATGAGTAAACATAGATAATTGGACAGCTAAGATTTTGTGTATCCTGTTGGATGCAAGCTCACATTACAGTAGAGATACAACCAAAATCAAGTGGTCCCATATTTCATCACGATCTGTTTAAGAAAGCCAAGTTCCTGACAGGCTCTGAATTACTGTGCCACAGCTAGACATCCAACTTGTGAGATGCTACAATGCCTGATGTGGACAATTTCAGTAAAGCCTCCAACAGAGCAAGACATGCACCACACTTAAGCCAGTAGCAGAGACAGTGAGCATCTTTCAAATACTAAAATTTATTTTCAACTCACTTGCTCTTCCTGCTGGGGAACTCTGGAGAGCTGGGACTGGATGATCCATCAGACTTCAGGTCAAAGAAAGCTCCTGGACTGTCCAACACCCTTTGTATCCTCTCTGTGGTGTCTCTGCTGGGAGAAAAAAGAAACCAGCTATACCCCAGGGCCAGAGTTAACTACCATTTAGTCTAACACTCCCTTACAAGACACAGTAGAAAGCTGTATCTCCTGTATACATGTAAAAGGGAAGCAAACACAATTGTGCTAAAAAGGGCACACTCCTTAGATGTGACATGTGACATCTGGAATTGGCCAACTTTAAGCTCCTTTTGAATTGATATAAAGGCCTGAATTAATTTCAGTATTCACCTTTAATTTTTTAACTTTTTCCTCTATCCTCCCCATTCCACTGGTATCAAGAAGCTACAGGATTTAATAGAGAGCGTAAATATGATGGTTACAAAAGTGTCACTGCTACTAGAACTTGTCAAGTTACCTCTGAAGAAGGTTGTCTGTGTGAGTAACTGAAATGAGAGGTACATTTAATTAAAGAAAGGAAAACTAAGGGATTTTGGGAGATTTCTTAGGGCTTCAGTGATGGAGTTCGTCACAAAGTTCTTCCTCTGCTTTCTTCGTCAGTTGACCCTACCTGTGCCCCTAATATCACAGTTTCTGACATCCTCACTTATGCTGATACAATTGTTTGTGAGACTGGAAATTGCCCTGACAAAAAGTAACTCTAAAATTAAAACAACCCTGAAACTCCGACAACAAACTAACAAGCGGGATGGACCACGTCAGCTCTGTCAACAAAGCCTGCATGTCATTAAATTACAGCTTCAGGGTGAAGTCACACATGACACTTTGAGCTCACTGTTCCCAGAAAGAGAGCATGCTCCAGCCTCCTTCATTCTTGCTGAGTGCACTTTCCACCAGTCCTGGTACCCATCAGACTTCTCCACGAGCCAGTTCATGGCAGAACCTGGCAGACAATTAATCCAGTGAAAGAAAGTTGATACTTTTTCTATTTGATTAATGGGCTGAATCAGTTCCATGAAAGGCCCACTAGGGATCTGAGCAATCATCACAAGGAATAATCAGGATTTGGTAGATGAAAAGGACATTGGGGAAGTATCACATCTGCTTTCAATAACAACGAACTGTTACAGCAGTTGCTAGTGAAACTGCACCTTCAAGAATGACCTAAAAAGCCTTTCAGAAAATACAGACTAAGGGTCCCTGTTCCTCACATCTAAGTTTACAAGCAAGTAAAAGGAAGCTAAATAAGCCAATTAGTTCATCAGATCCCTCCAAGCAAAGAGCAGGGAAAAAAAAAAAGAAAATAAATCCAGGGGTTTTCCCTGTAGTAAGAAAGTTTTACAGATCCTTCAAGGGGATAGAAACGGTTGTTATACACAAAATAATGGATTGAAGGACACAGCTGCCTAAGGTACAGAAGTATTTAAATAGTGAGAAGCTGTGGCTACTGTAATAGCTTAGACTGTTACAGGGCAGTTGCCCCTGAAGATTTAATTTTTCTTAAATGAAGTTCTATTTTTATTCAGATTAGGTCATAGGCACCTCATTAAGAAAGAAGGGAAAATGCAGTAATTTCCTCCTAAAATAACTAGTTTCCACTTTAGAGATTACTTTCCCCCTTTTGCACCCAGTCTCTAAGCTGTTTCCTGGAATTCTTGCAACTGGGAAAACTGCATATTAGATGCAGAGCATTCATGTGACTTTTGAGACTCTGTATAATCTTAAAAAGATGTCTCAGCTAGAGCTGAGAGAAATTTATAATTTAACTAAATAATCTCTCGTGACCAGTAGACAACTTTTGAATGGCTATAATTCTGTCATATATGCCAAATCACTCCTTGAATCAGCATATTATCCATTAATTATAATTATTTCTCAGATGATCTAACTTAAACACTAGTCATTTGGACTAAAAGCTTTTTTAAATAAATCCTTTAAGTTACCAGAAGTTTTGCCTATTTGAATATTTTAACATGAATACAAACAAGCAAGCCCTTCCCAAATACCAGCCTTTCAGCTGACTTGCTTCTAAAGTGGTGAGTGAAGGACAGGAAACTCTAGAGTCCTGGATCATACTGCACAATATTTAAGAGTGATCTTATAATGTTCCTCCACCCATTTCCTCCATTCTTACTCAAATATTGATTCTCTCCTATTCCAAATGCCCTCTTTTAATTTTGTCTGTTTCTGTTATTTGTCCATTTCTCCATCAGTTGATAATCAGTCCCTTTTCTTCCCATTCCAACAATTTCCATTTTAGTTCTCATTCCTGATGGTTCCCCTTCTGCCTATATATGCCTTTATATGTTCTTTTTCCCATCTCCTCTTGGTTTTTTTACCCTCTTTGTCTTATCTCCCCACAGCTCATACCTCTTTTCCTCCTGTATGTTTTCAATGCCAATGGCACTACTCCGTCGCCCATGGAAGCGGCTGGCTCGAGTACGTGATGGGCTCCTACCAGGCAAGGCAAAAGACTAGAAAAAAGGAAAGCATGACAGAAAGGAGAGGAACAAGACAGGAAAAACTGTGGAAAGCTGAAAGCATAGGAGAAGAGTTTGCAACATGGATCCAGATCCTCTCCTTTACTGCAATACAAGAGCTCAGCTCCACCTGTGCAAGGAGTACTTTCTGTCAGCAAGCAAGAGCAGCCAGGGCTTATAAAAGGTGGTGGGAGAAAGGAACAGAGTTACAAAGACACAAAGGCAGAACATAGGTTTGGGAAGGGAGGTATCCTATATGGTGAGAGGAGAGGCAGAACCAGAAAGACAAAGAAAACCAAAAGTTAAAGGAGCAAAGGAGGCAGCAAACCCAAGTCATTAGTACGCTGTGACTTCGTTGTATTGACATAAAGAATGCATACAACCAAGTAAACTGTCACCAAGAAATCTTCACACTGAAGGGCACCTTCTTGGCTTACTCAGAGATGGGTTTTTTTGTAGTTTGCCTGTATTGACATCACTAGTGCAGAGACCACAACCAGCTGGATGCACTTTGGCCAAGGTAACCATATTTTCAGTATCAGAAACACGGATCCTTTTCTGGAAAGATTTGTGATAGATTTTTAATTCATTGGTCACATATATTTAGTATCCCTATCAAAGAAAGGCTTTGATAGTGACTAGAAATATTCATTCTTTTTCTCACCCCAAACTTTATTAATTCTGCTGTTTGTTCCCAACATGCAAATTCTATTTACAGCAAAACAGCACCTTGAATATATTGTGCACCTGTTTATATTACAGAAAATAGTCTGATTGGTGAAATCAAAGAAAATTAAACAGTTCTACTCTCCTTATGTTCTCAGGTCTTGCCATATGACAATACAGTACCATTCCAGCCAAACCACAGTGCGTGCATTTTTTAACACATGGCACCGTAAAGGATCTAATCCAGGATATCAGAGATAGATGTCTGATGTAGAGTCATGGCTGGCTTTCTTCTCCCAGTCTGCATCAATCTCAGCTCTAGTTTACACATGAACTGGGGCTAGAGATGGGCACAGACAAAACAGACTCCAACGCATGCTGTCACCACTTGTGAAATGGGATGATACAAGAAAAAGATTCACAGTGGGACAAAAGGACAAACTAATAGGGAAAGGAAATGTATGAGTGGTTACAAAGGTATGCCGGGTTCTCTTCTTACAGCCCACCCGAATACCTTACCGCAGCAATGGCCTTAGGGCCCTCGGCGACACTCTGGCTGAGGGCAAGGCCAGCTGTAGCTGGGCGGCTGGGCAGGGTGGCTGGCTGCTGCTTTCTCATGGATATCCCCATGGTATCCAGGCTCTGGCTGCGGCCTCTGATCACCCGCTGAACAGGAGGGAGGCAGGGAAACAGACAAACACAGATATACACATATAGACATGCACACGGTAGGGTAGTGTGAGAAGCACCACAGACTGAGTGGGAAGTTATGACAGACTGACACCAGAACCACACAGATCCTAACTCCTAGAAGGCAGCACCTTAGATTGGTCCTAGCTGATTCATGGATTCAAATATGTTCTCTAGTTTCACTTCCCTTCTCCTATTGCAATAAATAGAGGTTTCCTACAAGTATCCCAGCACACTGGATTAAACAGCATCACCTGGAGCAGTCCTATCCAGTACAGGTTATAAAACACAAAATCAAACTCCTGTTCAAGGCTGTAAGGTTCAGTCTCATATGAACTTGAATTCTGGTTTCAATGGGAAAGCAGACATATCAAAATCTGCAGCAATTTAAAAAAGCCATTTTCTGACTTAACTCAGCCTTTTACAAATGTCATCTGTGTACATGATGTGCAAATCCCAGCATCTGCCAGAAGTCATAAAAGGACATTTTGGGAGAATTAGTGTAAGACATGAATGGGTTAAAATTCATGGTTAGCAGCAAAAGCAGTTTGTATGTTAAAAAAAAAACCTCACCAAAGCATCCCAGACCTGACCAAAGCTACGGACACAGCTACCAAACCTATTTGTGAACAGGTTAGTTTCACAGACCTTAATAACTCTAATTGACCCACCATATAAAGCCATAAAGTCATCTGAAGAAATGCTATTTATAACACATCTCTCTTTCCAGAGAGATAACTTATTATATAAAAGAAGTGGCAAGAGACTTCCCACGTTAAGTGGGAAAGGGCAAGTAGGTATAGAATAGGAAAGCAATAAAGATTCTCTCTGTATAACCAGTTCAAAACTCAGTATGCCCATTCATACAAAATCTTTGCTTTCTCATATACATTATCTTTATCACTTCTAAAAGAAAGTTCTGTCACCTCATTTATTTAAAAAAATCAACAATAAAAACCCCCTAACATGCCTCTACACTGAAAAAGGTAAATTAACTTTGGCTTTTAGAGCGTAAGTAAAGTATCACAGTTTTTCTAGACAGTACACTCAGAGATAAGTTAGATACTTTTGCAGTAGCTTCTGCAATTCTTTCCGTTATAATGAAAATTAATTGAAAGAGATCTGCTGTAGGAACTGAAAGCACCTTGCTCCTAGCTATTACAACTCCTCTTGCAAACACTGACTTCTTCTTCTGTAAGTCATGGATTAAAACCACATCTGACACTTGACACCAGCACGAAGCATAAAGAGTTTGGCTTCTAAGGGCCAGTATGGAATTCTAGACCACACTGTAGGTTTGTAGAAAGGCTCACCTTGAAGTTCTCGAGGAAGCCCCCACTGCCATTCTCTATCTTGTCATCCTCCCCTACAGGTAATCCCATCATGCTGCGACTGCGAAGCTGCAGCTCCTCAAAAAGGCTCTCCAAGAGGGCACTCCGTGTTCTTTCCTGCATCAACATTGGGAATCAGAACAGCTTTTATTTGGAGTGGAGAGATTTTTTTTCCTGTTTTTTCAATGTCTCACATCCTTCTTAAAAAAAACCCCAACAAACAAACAAAAAACCCCAAAAGGCCAACAATGACAACAACAAAACCCCATGAAAATCACTTTAAACAGTATGAAGTGGTTTTAACTGCATAGTTACAGACTATACTGCAGGAACACCCAGCCCCATCAAACTTTGTCTAAAGCAAGTCATAAAGGACACTTCTTTACAGCTGATGAAACAGAGACTTTTTTTTCTAGGTCAGGCAACAGCAGAGCGTGGAACAGAATTTTGGTACCTTAAACCAAAAATCAGTGATATCAGCATGCATCCTGTAGCATACTACTGAATTTCAGCTAATACAGAATTTCTTCCAAAAAAATATATGCATCATATTCCCATCCTTACTTGAGGATTAGATCTTTATATTAAAGTGTACCTGTTCATATTCTATCACACCTGCTAAGAAATATGAAGGAAATATCCCGTAACTGAGTAAAAAATCACATTTCATCTTCCTTTCTTAAGCAACACAAAACTGGAAGTCAGAAATTTTACTTTATTTTCTTTATCTGACAATAATATATTTATTATATATATATATAATTATTATTTTTAATTGAAGCAGCCAGGTAACAGACCCACCTCTAATTTAGCAAATTTCTCAGCTCGATAGCAGCTGTACTCGGCGTTGATGAGCTTGACCAGAAGGAATTCACGAAACTCTGCACTCTACAAGACAAGATGAAGACTAGACTAAACTGGAGATGAAAACACTAGTAAAAATATCACATTATAAAAGCTCAGCTTACTACTCTTTGGACCTCCAAAGTGCTCTAGCCAGACTGACAATACCAACTCAGAACATAAGTTGTGTGCACCACGTCCCCTGCCAACTAACACTGGACCAGAGAAACAGAAACAAACCTTTTTAAATATGGCTGGATTTGGCAGTGGTGGTCCAAAGAAGGGGACATCATCTCGGGCTGTGACTGAAACCTGAAATAATAGAAGGGGGAAAAAATGAGTATCAGAACACAAGTGAGACCATCAAACTACTATGATAGATCTGATTCCTCCTAAATAATTTACTTATAAAAAAGAGATGTAATATAGTGTCCTGTGCATCCCTCTGTTCCTGAACTCAGTGGATGGATGTGCTCATTTATCTCTCAGAAACTCAGCCAGCTAGATGTGCACACAGTAAGAGCAATGAAAAAAGCTGAACTGATTGCTTTTTTAAAATAATAACTAGTATAACCAGTATATTTAGGAACAAAAAATGCTCCTATTCAGCCTGCAAGATTAACCTCCACTAAAGAACTTCTGTCAGTGTGGTTGTACTCACCTATTTTTTTTTTTACAGAGAATCTTTGGTGGAGATATGCTGCACACTGAGGGGAGTATCGCAGTGCCACTGCCTCTGGGAGTCACAGGTGGTAAACATGCAAATGCATTTCCCAGAAAGAGATAGGTTTCATTTGTTTTATTTTTAGCATGCTCCTACCTGACATACCAATGTCTAAAGAAGTAACTGAAATGCAGTCCAGTTTTTACACAGTCACTTGTTTCTTCACAGCTCTTACCCATAATTATATGTAGCTATCTTACAAAATACATACAGTACTTCACAATATTTCACAGGGTTTTTGTTGTCATGTTTCAGATGAAACAAGACCATTATTTGTCCTTTCATACAAGAGGGAAAAATGTCATAACAACCACAACTGCCTCAAAACAACAGTAAATGTCACAGAGCCATTAAGAGGTGTGAGTTTAATGAGAGGAAGAAGGAAATGGACTCTTGATTTAATTCCGTTTTCTCACATTTTAGGCCACCTCCCCGAATTTCAAAGCCTCCATCTCTCTCCTAATAGATATCTACCGGTTAAAATTCTGCTTTGCATTTTCAGTTTTTTGACTGCAAAAATTGATTCTGTGAAATAAATTCCATTAATATTCCAATTTAACAGGAGGCACTAAAGCTTAAGTAAATGGAACAAGGGATGGCAAAGAAATCTTTCAAATGGCAGTCTTTTGTGTACCACAATGTTCTCAAGGCAGCATCAGTTAAAGTCCCTTTAGAAAAGCCTTTACAGAAAACTCTGCATTGGCTCTAGGGTGATTACTGGGATGGATTTCTTCTTCATGGAATGAAGCAGCCCTATTACACTAACAAAAAAAAAATGGTACTGCAGACAGGCAAAGATGAAAACAATGGCAGGAAGACACACAACAAATAGCAAGCTTTTCCAGCTCTTTCCTTGTCATTAAAAAGTCCAGTGAATTTTGGTGCCCTACAAAACAGAGAGCAGGATGAGAGCTGGAGCTCCATGGTCTGGTCAACACAGGGTTTTCACTACAAACCAGCTGCCCAAAGCATAGGGAACAAGCGAAGGTGGTTGCTCCACCACCAACATGCTCTTGGTGGAAGAGGAGGTGGGGATACTGTCCTAATTTTGATATTCTTGGTGTTCTGTAGACTTCCAAGGCATAAGGACTCATCATCACCACATCAAAATCACTACATAATACAACACATGGCACTTGGGATTAAAATGTTTCTACAATTGAAAATCCATCACAAATCCAAGTTTCTTTATATTTTCTGCTCTCTCAGCATCACTGAAAGTTGAACATAAAGTTATACAGATATCCATACAGACTCATGTCAGAGAGAGGATGAGCTGCGTCCAAAAGCCACAGATAATTAATCTGGGCTCTACAGGGCTTTTTCTGCTGGAAGGCCCTAACAGGTAACACATCCCTGCCAGATGGGCATCAGTTCTGGAATCCCCAGAAGCAGGTATAGCTGGCTTGGATTCTATCTGACCTGCAGCCTCAGCAGTGCAAGCTGCAAGCACTGTGCTGTGCAGCACAGGCAGTGCATACAATGTAAGCAAGACAATCCCCAAAATACGATCAACTGTGGCTCGTGCTCTGCCATGCAAACAAAATTTTTTATCTGAATCCTTTCTGCTTCAATTCCCAAGCTTTAAGCTTCAGAAATTAGTCGCTACTTAGAAAATCATACAACTTAACTCAGCTTTCAGGTGTAGATACTCAAGAAATCAGGATGACATCTGGCTGAAACTGTACCTCTCCCAAAGGCCCAAGAACCTATTTCCACATCAAGGATCAAAATCAGTACAGGTTAATCTATTGATCCTGGTTACCTTGTAGAGAGTGTCCCCAGTGGTGCTATGAGTGAGCTGAACTACCACATAAGCGTGTAGGAAATTAGAAGCAATCATATCAGGGACAAAAGGTGTGCTTTCATCCTGGAAAATGATGGCTACAATATCATTCCCAATGTGACGCTTCCGCTGAAGCTGGAGAGGAAAGAAATAATGAAGAGAGAAGGCGGGTGAAAAAGAGCAGAACAGTATGATGGGACCTCAAACAACAGTCTGCCTAACATCTCACACCCATCTGTTCGCCAAACCCCTCATCACTACATTTGCCATTACTCCAGCCATAATTCCCAACATTATACAGTCAACCATTGTCCCCTCTATGCAGTCCTTCTTCAAATACCCCTCCTCTCCCAGACACACTGTTGTAATGTTTACTGCCCCTCCTGATACCTGCTGGGAATCTCCCTCTGTGAAGGGCAGCTTTGTGGACACATGAAACATGATCTCCTTCCCCCGGAAATTTGTATAGACTGACTCAGTGCCTGTTTGACCTCTGGTAACATCCAAGCCTCCCCGGAACCTGAGCAAATCCACACCACGCCATAGGTCAGGCAGTAGAGGAATGAGAGAGCAGAGAGAAGACAGACAGTATCAGCAACAGTACTACATCAGGACTGTCAAAGGTAATTTTTAGGTAATCAGTGATAGTGAGGCACCAAGTCTCCCCCAACCCAATGCAATGACTGAAGCTGCACTATGTTTGTGCTGGTGAACATACCAGCTTGTTAAAGCTATGAAGTTAAACCAGGGATCCTCAAAGTAGCTACCTTCTTTGGCATTCTTCTGAGAAACACATTCCATACTAGTACATTCATGTAGTTAGAACTACAGAAGGGATGGGATGCCTCACAGAAAGAGCCAGAAACAATACTGCCCCATACCACTATGAAACAAACTTGTATTTGCACTGCCAAGTAGAATTATTCTTTACTGATGCTGCGTGTCAGATTGAGATACCACGAGATCTTTAAATCAAAATACCAGCAGAGACCTAAGCTCCAACTAGTTCCCAGACATGATGGTTGACAAAAGCATTCAGGGATTCTTCACCTGCACTGGGATTCAGAAGACACAGCACTTCTCTGGAAGCTGGGCTGTAACAGAGTCACAGCCTCTGAACACATGATGTTCCCTAAGTTAATCTGGCTTTCCAGCTGCCCTGTGTACGCACCCACGGAAATCCTGCAGCTGAATCTTGTCACCAAGGAAATCCAGGAACTCCAGGAAACCCTGACTCTCTACTGTGTTACTGAAGACTTCTTCTTCAGTTGTCTACAGAAGGAAAGCAGAACTAGTAAGAAGCACAAGGAGTACAAAGCACAGGCAGTAATTTCTATAGACAGTTCAACCAACAAGGTTGAACTGCTTGAATACATTTCTGATCTGAGCCCCCCATGGTGCTGGGGTCCTGTGCCTCAGCCCCAAGCTGCCATGAGAGTTAGAGTTAGGGTTCAGAGATCCACAAAGCCTATACTGCCAGAGAAATTGTGGGTGGAAGAGGCATGCCAAGGGAACCATGGCACTGCACAAACACTGCTGCCTCCATGCCACTGCTTCTGGACAGTGCAGACCTTGCTATTACATCCTTTAAGCTAAGAAAACTGACTCTTTTCATTTTGCCCCAAGTACCATGGGATCTGATGGGTCTTACCTGTCCAGGTTTTTGGTAGATGACCCCAAATTTGAAGTTATTGCTTATGACATGTTCATCAAATGCAACAATAAGCTGTGAGGCCTGAGGTAATAAAAACAGAAATTGTCAACTGGATGTCATTAGCCAGACCTTGATGGAAAGTGATATACAGACATATCAGAATACTGTACCTTGGGATACAGGACAGGAAAGAAGCGTTCAACATTCACATCCTCACACAGTAGCTGTTGAGTGAGAGAGACAGGGAAATAAAAGTGTGATTATCATGTGCCCTGGCTTGTTGCAGGCATGACAGCGTAGGCACTGTATATAATTATCTGAGCCCCTTCAGGCAAAAAATCTGAGGTAAAATTAGAAGACAAAGAAAAGAAGGCAAATGGAAGGGTAAAAGGGAACTATATAACAGTTCTGCTGGTGAATAGTAGAAAAAGAGGGAAATGAGAGGACAGAGGTGAAAATAACTTGAAGAATGAGGCCTTAAGACAAATAGGCAAGCATGAATCTCACCTTGGCCATCTGAACAGCATTGGGAAACTCATTCAGACAGGAAATGGGAATTAGATCATGTTTGGTGCCAGTACGAGTCCTGACATAGAACAAAAAAGGCATTAGAGACTGATGGCTGAAGGGAGACACAAGAAACACTGGATCTTTAAAGAAACAGTAGCCATTCCTTCAGAGTATTGTTAAAGCAGTTAATTCCAGAGGGTTAATTTCAACTATGGTGCATAGAATCACTGGAAAAGCAAGGTATTTTCACTTCTCACTGTTCATCACTTGTTGTGGTGAGCGGAGGACACAAAGCAGGAGCCCTTGGTGTCTCTGCTCCTTTGCACGCTTGTCTGCCTTGATGAAGAATTTTGCTTCCCCTCCACACCATTTTCATTCACAGAAATCTAAATGTCAAAATATAATTCACAGACACAGAATAATAAGGGCTTCCCATAATCAGTGAGGGCTTGAAAGATTGTTAAAAGGTCTGTTAGGAACAGCCTAGGAAAGCAGATCTATGCAAAGTAAAGGAGGTAGCAAAGTAAAGGTGTAGCATTGTTCCAGAAAGCTGACAGAGGAAAGCCGCCTTCCTCTTTGTATGTGTATTTAAGGAGAGATATCTTTCTAAGGAAGAAGAAATATTGTGCTGTCAAAAGCCTCTTCAAACCATTATAAACAAGCTATTGGGCAAAAAAGTACTGCATACAATAAAATATCTTAATAGAGGAATAACTACCCTTTTGTTCTTCCCTGGTCTCTTCCACATAGGAAGATAAACATTCCCAGGCACAGCTCACAAACAAAAGGCTCACAAAACAGCTCACAAACAGGCTCTCTGTTTATTCCCAGATTATTGCTGGCAGTCTGAAGCATTCTCTGGAGACAGTGGAAGAAACTCATCAGTGATTTTCTTGTAGCTAATTCCTATGTAATCATATTTTTCCCCCTCAGTCCTGGATAAATCCTTGTCAGTGGCAACTGTACATCACTTGGTTCCAGTAGCATTGCCTACTGGGAGTGCACTCAGCCCATAGTGTGGTAAAAAGTTTCTCTGCAGTGGCCTCTCACCTACACAAGATCCTTCTCTGTTCTTCTTGTAGTTCATTCAGCAGCTCTCTCTTCATAACATAATGTCTCTCTCCATAACCCTCTCTAAGGATTATGGCTTCATAGACTGCCCTGGGAATCTAGGGAATGTTCTAGATCACCTTCAAATGAGCCTTAGTCTCAAGAACAGAGCCTGGGCTAGGCTGTCCTCCATTAGGGAATCCATATTCTCCTAGAGAGTGCTCACATGTCTCTAAGTAGACAGAATAAACAGAAAAACTTTCTATTTGAGAAAGGAACAGGTGCTTTCCACACAGGTACTAGGAAGATGCACCTGTAAGCACCACACCATCTTCTTTAAGGAAACTGCTGAGAGCAACTCAAGAGCAGAAGGCAAGAAAAAAAGGCTCAAAGGTTTTTTTGCAGTTTCTTTTCTCTCCAGAAGAAAGATACAAAATTCACACCCACATATGTGCAGAGGGAGCGCAAGGTAAGACAAGAGACAAAACACAGTAGCATACATTTCAATAACAGGCACTGTTACCTCAGCAACAGGCGTAGATTTTCCTGTTTCTCAATCTGTTCATACTTCACAGAAAGTACTAGGTAGCCCAAGGACATGTCACTAGAGTAAAAGTTCTGGTGCTCCTGCAAACAGGAAACCAAAATGCATTATCCCCAACACGCTTCCTGGAGAAGCTTTCCAAGTTGGTTTTTTTTTTGCATACAACCTGTCACTCAAGATTAACTAATTTTTAATTTAACTAGGAGTAGCATGCTTCCAGATGTATGCATGTTGTCTTCCAGCCTACTTGATCATCAGTGCCTGAGCTTATCAGCCAAAGTACATCCCATCAGTTCAGTTCCTCCTCACCTGTCCAACATCACAAGGGCTCCTGAGAAGGAATAGTATCAGAACATTCAGTAACACGTTTTGAAGAAATTGAGTTTTTTGTAAATAAAATTGTATCCTTCATGGACTTTCCCTGTATCCATTCAGGTTCTGCTTGACTAAGCAGTGTCTTCCAGACATTCAACTGGATGTGGTTGTGGGAATTTTCTATCTAAAGAGCAACAGCAGGGTTATGGTAAATGGCTGAACTCCAAGAGTGCTCACATGTCAGGAAGAATACAGTCAGTAAGCAAAGAGGTTTTGCAGATGAAGACTGTTCTCAGCAATGCCACTAACACTGCCCAACTTTAGTGGAGTGTGCCTGGAACAGTCATGCAGTCAAACAATGAAAGATACTGCAAACATTTTCACAGTCTCTATATGTAAGTGGCTGTGGCCATACATTTCTCCTGGGTATACAGCCATGTTCCAGTGGCCTAGGTATAGCAATGTATATTTTGTATTGCTATATCATATCTATTGTTATATAATCTCTAACCTCAAAAGGTGAAAGCCTTTTGACACAGGATGTGAATGGAAACCTTCAGCACAAGGAAAATACTATTTAGGTGAAATTGTGCAGAAATGCCTTGATCACTCCCATCATCCTAGTGGAAAAGCATCCTCATGCATGACAGAGAAATGGGACAGCAAGCTGTGTTCAGCTGCACAGCCAAAACTGGCACAACTTGGAATATGATCTGTGAAAGGAATACTCCAGGCACAATAAATTAGTGAAGAATTCAGTGGGAGTAAAGTGTAATTTGATAAAAAATTGTTGCTAGTCTGTCAGTACCTCAGTCTTTTGCCTAGAATATATAGAATATATATATGCCTAGAAGGTCTGCTGCGGCTCTGATGGGTTGCAACCTCTCTCAAAACACTGGTAAGATTGTCTTTTGCCATCTACATCTTTTATATAAGTCATAGTTCTGACTCACTGTCAGAAATAAAGACACATCTAGTGAAATACTCTGATATCTGTGTGGACACAGCCAACTTGAACCTAACAGACATAAACCAATCCTCTCTTTGAAACAAAAAATAGGAATAAGTAAGACTACAGTCACTACCCTAAAACAAAATATGAAGATGTAGCTGTCTAACTTTTTAAAGTATTAAAGATGTCATTGTCCTCACCTCCTCTTTGAGACAGAAAACACCCAACACTCAGAACTGCCCGGAAACTGGGCAAAAGGTTCCATGACTGATCAAACAAGGCAGTCTGAAAAAGGTAAGGTCTAAGAGCAGCCAAGAGGCAAACAGAATAATATGGCCTCTAGCTGCAGTGTTCAAGTCACAGAAGTCCAGTGTGATCTGTCACACTGGTCAGTGACAGTACATGGGAAAAAAAGCTGAAATCAAAGGAAGCCACAAAGGACAGTTAATTCCTCCTGACCATGAGTTTCAGGACACTAATGGATTTTTGGGGTATGAATAAGAATCAGGTGCAGTAAGTCACTGTGACCAAGGGCAGAAAGACAGAGTAGCTGAGGAACTGACAGATTCAAGGAGCAAAGCAAGACCATGTTCCATGGTCAGTTGAAGTCTAGAATCAAAGTCCTTAAACCAAAGAATTCCAATGCCAGGCTGGATGGCCAAGACAGGCTGTTAACGAAAAAGATGGCATAATGCCAACAAAAATCAGAACTAGAAGGCAAAGCAAGGAGGAGCAGCCAAAGCCTGAGGTTAGCTGTGGCTAAAAGTAACACTGAGTTGCAAAGACCAGAAATGAAGATGCCTTTTGATGAGACTTCTAAGCCAGACCCCAGCAGATCCGATACAGGGGGATCTCAACTGCTTTGGAGACTGGGCTATCAGCTCTGCAGCTGACATAGGTAGGCAGAGCTGCACAAATGGGTGCAATCCTCACAGGGGAATGGGTATCAGAATTAGTGGAGATCTTAAAACAACTGAATTTTTGTAAAAGCCACTCTGACTATGTAGCTTGATCCTGAATGTAAGCCTGAGATTTAAACTGAGATCTGAGCAATTGTATGTATGAATAAACCTATAATTTACTCCTTATGATTTTCTTTCTCTGTAAAAACACATAGGCAACATACATCAGACTCATATTCCTTCAGTGGACAGCAGCCTTTATTGTTAGCTGTCCTGAATGAGGACAGGATGAAACATCAAAAGGCTTTGCAGTTGATACTGAAAATTGCAAGTCAATGATGACAAGATACCCTGGAGCTGAGATGACCTATGTATTAAGTACAAATTTGTTCAGCCACAGAAGCAGTTTCTGTAACATTTAATACAGTCTGAAAGGTAGTTCTGGATTTCATATAGATCTCTCTAAAAACAATTAAGTATCTTCTATGGGCCAAGGGAAACGACTAACAGAAAACACAAGGAATGCTGACAGTTTGCCTAAGAAGTTATAAAGCTACTAAGACATCTGCCATCTGCAGCAACTTTAACCAGCACAAAGAAAGGTTAGCAGGAAGGAGAAATACATGATCACATATGAATGCATAGCAAGAAAGCTTCTCCCTCAGCACTGAGAGCTTCAAGTGCTTGAGAAACTAGACCCTAAGTTTATTTGACTGGCAGTTACAATGTATACCTTTATTAAATCCTTCCCTGCTTCAGGCTACTTCTCTTCATTACAGCCTTGAAAAACAACATAGACATTGAATAATTCCTACAGTACAAGACATAAGGTTTTACAGCCTTCTTCCTAAAGGCTAAATAAATCTTACTGTGTAATTGTCATATAAAATACAGATCATGAGGCAAGGAAAAGGAACTAAGCTATGGCTTAAATGTTCTAGTACTTTTTTTGGTGGTTGTTTTATAGGGTGTTACCTTTATAGGTAAGATGTTCTGTAAAAAGTATCACAGAATTGTTCGAGTTTGAGCAATCTACATACACACATCCACAACACAGACATGCACATTAAGTTGGTAGTACCACACAATACTTTGATCTCCTGTCTTGCTTAAAGGATATTCCCTAAAGCACTGGCTATGCCTCTCCCACCGTGTGATGCTTTCAGACTCTTCAGCTAAGAACTGTTTGCTGTTATTCAAAGCATGAAAGAGACCTTTCCTGACATTGCTGAAATAACCTTCCCATGTTACCAAAAAGATACAACACAGCATCAAAATCACTGCTAACTTTGCACCGAAGAAATACTCTTCTAGTGAGTGGAAAAGCTCTGAGCTCTCTCCTTAACTAAGCTTTTAAACCATGGGGAAAGTTTTCTAGCCATGGGTGGAGCTTTCTGTGACACAAGAGTCCTGTTCACCTTGTTCTTTTCTGACACTGGCTTGCTCAAAAACGTGCATGTTTAACTGAACATGGACACACATTCATGTCAGTTAAGGCAAAGAATAAAACACCAACACCAGAAAAGGAAGAATATAGGAGAGAGCTTTTCGGTAGTACTGAGGCACTAATGGTTGGGCACTTCGCAAATGCGAAGCTCCACAATAGAGGAAGTCTGGGATCTTACTTGGAAGGAGCAATGATGATATGAGCAGGAGTATGGACAAGATGAGCCCCAGAGGTCCCTTCCAAACTCAACTGTTTTGTGATATCAGGTCAGCAGTGAATCCAACAATTGGACTGAAAAAATCATATCCAAATTTGCCTCTTGTCCTATCTGGCTCTGGAAGCCTTCAAGCACAACCCTAAATTTACCATGACAGAAAAACAATTGCAGTTGGCATACTGAAAGCTTCAGAAGGTTATAAGATAAATGTCCATTAACACAGATTGCACAGCAGATCTGTTAGTCTTGAGGGGAAGCCTCCAGGAAGGCTCCCTTTTTTTTTTTTACCTAATTATTTATAAATCATATTAATATAACTCTCCAGTGTTGTGGAACAAGATTCACTACAGAAGATCACTCTGACAAGCATAACTACTGCAGAACAGGTCCCCAGCACTGTGCAAAACACCACCTATTCCTGGTTTTGAACTTGTTCAGTAGTTGCTGAGGGAGATCACTGAATAAGATGCAGTGTGAGCATACTTGTCAAGCTTTCTTATCTCCTTATGCCATGAACCAAATCTCAGAAAAGATCATGGGTTTTTCTCACTAGTTCTTTATGGCTAATATCATTGTGATATTCAGTCTGGTAATAAGCCAATTCCCTAAACAGGCCCACCCAGATGGACCTTCATGGCTGGCCAGCAAACATTCACTTTATGAGGCCCAGCTCTGTTTCCCTATGTGTCAAACTGGAATTTTAAAATTCACAGAACATTTAGCACCAAACTTACTTAAATCAACAACTATAAACATGGCCCAGTTTCATCATATACATTCTGTAATGACCATACACTGAGGGAAATGGATTCTTCTCATTCCTACTGAGGAGCTTGCACTGTTAGTGCTGAACTCCCTGTTAAAAATAATGCCATTTCCACTTCCTATTCTATTACACTTTTGTCCACTTGTTATCCCAAGGTTGGTATCTGTATAGGAGACTCAAAAGACCTTCTTAACTAAATAAAAGCTCTTCCCGTACAAATCTTTCTCTTAATGCACAGGATGATGCACATTTCACAAGGGGACATGATCAATTGAAAACACTA
Source organism: Vidua macroura (assembly GCF_024509145.1). Classification (NCBI taxonomy): domain Eukaryota; kingdom Metazoa; phylum Chordata; class Aves; order Passeriformes; family Viduidae; genus Vidua; species Vidua macroura. The sequence continues at coordinate 74,079,157 of NC_071572.1, read as the reverse complement.
CAGACCATATCTTAGTATGTACCTCACTTACATCAGTTGAAGGCATCATAAGGAACTGAAATGCAGCAGCAGTGCAGACATTTTTAAGCCCACCAGAAAAAGCCTGAGAGACATTTCAGCCTTGTGGCTGGGTGGGCAAAGAAGGCTCTGAAGGTCACCCTTACCTTTCCCAGAAAATGTTTGCGGTACAGCTTGGCTGTAGGGTCACTTTCCAGTTTCACTTTACCACTCCAGGAAAAGGGTACATCAGACAGAGTTGGACTCAAGCTGGAGAGGTTGTGGCTGGTCCCTTCAATCCAGTAGCCCCCAAACTGGGGTAGGATAATGAGAGGATATGGCCACCCTTTCTGTAATACCTATTCAGAAGGATGGAAAGCATTAAAGTTGACAGGTCTGTAAGCTCAAAGGCTAGTAAGCTGAAAAACCAATCAAGTCCAAGGACATACAGAGAGGAGAAAGCAATACTAACTCACCTCATGGATGCTGGGATAAGGAATATACTCCTCTTCTGTCTGAAATCAGAATAGGCCATTAGCAAAAACGTGACATTTTTTAAAGTATTATGCTCTCATGACTGTGCAAGCTGCACCCTCAGCTTCTATTCTGCCCTAGGTCATCCTTAGAGTTTTACTTCAGGACTTAAGGTTAGACTCCATTTCCAAGGTCTCAGCATTATAATAAAGAACTCTGAGAAAATAAACTTAGGAGTCAGATTCTACCCACCCTCCTCCTCCAAATTACAGGGAAGGTAGGCATGCAAAATGAGGAAGTAGCCAAACTATAGGCAAACTTGATATGTTTAGGAGAGGCAGCCTCTCTCTTTTCCTTCCACACTGTGTTAGACAGCTGCTGTCCTGCTGACAGGGATGACAGTAGGAATGGTAGAAAAAGTGCTTTTATTTACAGTGAGATTGAGGCTGTGTCATCTCCATGGCTGCTCTGTGGTATGCATCTGAGCAATGCCGAGGTGTGACTCAGAGAACAGAAGCAGTATCTGAGCCAGTTTATGCCAGTTGGATGCCCCCTCCATCACCACAAAGAGCACTGAGTATCTCTGTCAGAAGAAAGCTGTGTCAATTCTCGATGTGGCTTTTTTATAGGTCATCCCAAGATAAACGTCAAGATCAGGTTTGATGTTAAGGTTAGTAGGCCTGAGCTGAGACTGAAGAAGTGGAGTTTAATCCTTAACTTGCGGAAATAAAGATAGGAATCTGTTCTTACTGCCTTAATATTGGCAGAACAGATCAACTTTCTAGTAGCATCCCTATGAGTCATCAAGCAGACTACTGAAATAGTATTTATGTGGTTTCATAAATATTATTACAGCTCTTAAATTGAATAAATTTAAGAAATTACTTAGTCAAAACTAACACTTTTAATAACAATAACTCTTATTGGAGCCACTTAAATTAGAAAAAGGGAAAAGTTAATTCTATTTCAGCTACATAGTTTCACCCCCTTTTGCAGCAACTAGGAAAAAAAAGAAAAGAAAAAAGGCAAGCATGTAAGTGTTTCTGGGATGTTTGCAGACTCCCTGTTCATTCCAGTATGAAAGTACACTGCAAGCCAGGTCAGTAATTATCTGCCATTCTCAGCAATTTAGGAGGCAACAACAACTTGGCCTGACCTTGAGAGGAGCTGGAAGGGAACATCTTTGTTCATCCAGACGACTCCCCTGGAAACATAAAGTCACAGACAGTGAATCCTGTATTTCAGCATGTCTGTTTCACTTACCCTCTGTGTCCTTCTCCATATCCTCAATATGCATATTTTGTCCCTCTATAAAATCTTCCATTTTAAGCAAGTTTGGAAGATTCGAATAAAAGGAAAAGTGAAGCTAGAACTTGGCCAGTCCCCTAATCTGGCATTAAAATTGAAAAGCTATACTCAAGTTTATACCTCTTAAAAAGCAGACAGCCGGCAGATATTAAAAACAGTCTCCCAAACTGATGCTCTTACTCGATTCTCTAATCTCTTCTAGCTACGTTCCTTCCTATCCTAAGCAATAAAATGAAACAATGGAATGACTACGAGGTGGGTTGAAATAACAGGGCAAAAGGCTACTGGCTGCCTAGTTTCTTCCCAAATCAGGAACTGGCATTCAGACTTGAATCTCCTCCTTAAGGTTATTCCATTCTCTGCCTCCTCACCATGGCAAAGTAGCTCTCTTCCACCCCACCTCAGCAGCAGAAGCACATGAGAATAGGACAATTTTAGTGAGGAGAGCCCCAACACAGACTGAGCAGAGGCCCAGAGCAGAAGATATGAGGGTCAACAGGCCATACTCCAAGTGGGCATCACAGACAGAAGAGTAAGAAACAGAATTTGCATCATCAGATAGGAAGGTGAGGACCAGGATTTAAAACGTAGGTTTCTCTTACACACAGTACATGAGTATTCAACTACTGTCACCTAAATCTTGTAACTCTCATGATGGGAGATGGTGCTGAGACTACATTTTTATATACCATCAGTGACTGCCATGGCTAATCAGGGATTCCGGACAGGATAAGCAGCTCTTGACTTTGTTATGAAAATAAGCAGGATTGGATTTATAATAGCCATGCCTATGCACATATGCTACAGTGGAACAAGTTTGTCAACTAGATTCTGGTAGAAACAGGTAAATCTCAGAGGAGCTCTACAGTGGAGACTTAGGAGGCTCAGGAACAAAAGTTTTGGACAACACTCCAGCTGTACAGAGTGCAAAACCTGCTAGCATACTACCACTAAAACTGAGCAACAGCAACCTTACTACTGAGGATTCATAATAATCAGAATGCTCTTTGCAGGAGCAACAAAAGAAAAAAAAAGAAAGAAAAAAACCCCAACACATCTACTTCACATCAAAACAAGGTTTTAGGAAAATGAGAAAGTTTATTAAAAGAACCTAAGAAGGAGCCATAAAAAAACCTAAACCTTCATGAAATCATGAGGAGCCAGACCTTGAGTACACAACAAATGCTTAAAACCTTTAAAATACTCTTAGAAACATCAGAAGTAAACCACACTCCAGAGTAAGGGAGACCAGTAATAGATGCATGAGGTCATTCTTCAGAAGTCTGAAGTTGAGTTCAATCACAAAAAGTAGCAATAAGAACAAATTTTAATTAGTTAAATACAGAAACACAGCAAAGTAAGCGAGGAACAATGAGCAGATAACAAAAAACAAATTATTTTCCTTAGCTCTACTAGGAAAAAGAAGCTTCACATGTTATCTAAAGGGTAGCACAAGATCAAACTACAAAAGCTGAGTTTCAAGACAGTTATATACCCTCCCCCAAAAAATTGTTTTCCTTTTCTATTTTCAACAATGGAGACTAAACAAATACTAGGCTGAAAACATTCTTCATAGGAAAACTTAAGAATGTATGTTTTGAATTGTGATGTCAGTAGACAGCATTGACAAAATGAATAACCAATTACCAGGATGTGGTGAGTTGTGAAATTAAGATGGAACACAGGTTGACAAGTGATCTTTATCTTTTGCAGAAATACTTAGTAACCATTTTGCATTTAGGGAAGTTGTAAAGGTGAAAAAGTTGAGTTAATGGAATGTAAGTGCTAAAAAGCGTTTTGTTGATGTGGTCTCGAGTTTCAGTTCTCAACCTACTGAGCTGAGGTTCACAAGGAAGACCAGGTTGTGAAACAGGGATTTGGAAAAGGGACAGAAAGTCCTGTCACTACCAGAAAGTCCTGTGCACTGTCAAAACAGGACTGATCCAGGACGGACACATAGGTACAAAACAGCCACAGACTTCCACAACAAACTGTGGGAAGTACTAGGACAGAAATGGAGATTGGGAAACTGCAATCTTCTAATATTTCTCTCTCCTTCCTTCGCATTTTTGGCAGATCTGATAACTGCAAGAATTTTCCAGTTTCAAAGGAGGTCCAAGTAGGAGACCAGTATCTCAGCAAGCCTGAGGGAAAACTTTCTGGGCTGCTGTAATGGAGCTCTGTATCAGAGCCTCTACAGAGAGCAAAGGAATGTACCAGCACATTCCATGACTCTGCACTGTTAAGGAAACTCCTGGTAGCCTGGAAGCAGAAGACAAGTTTAAATCTACCAACCTCTCCTCTAGAGTGAAGCTTAAGGTAAGAATAATGAAACCCTAGGCTGTACAGTCCAAAGCTTTATTTTAAAGGGTAACCAGGACCACAGGAAACACGCAGCCTAAGTTGTTGAAGCGTCAAAGCATGGGCAGAACAACGGCTTGATGATCACTGTCATTCCTCAAAAGGGAGAGGAATAAACTGCAGCAGTCTCAGCCACCCCTTGAGACATCCTTTTGGTTTGATCTGGTTTGGCTTGCAGCACTGCCAGTTTCCCTGGATAGCTTACTGGAGGCTGGGAATCTTATATCAGTCTGGGAATCTCATATTCCCAAGGTCTTGCACAGGGGAAACACCTGGCCTGAGCAGGATGAAAGAATGAATGACAGAGAAAAAGGTGTCCAGACCCAGAGTCAGGGTCCAACATGGCATAACAATGCTATGATAATACACATATTTTATGGGGAAAGAGCAGTACCTTGAGGGGACTAGTTCAAAACAGACAACTTGGATACAAAAGGGGACACAGGGAAAAAAAAACCATGAAAGTACTTATGAGAAAACAAAACTGAATATGCAGAAATTGTAAGAATGCAGAACAGAGGGAGTGAAAAAAGCAGTCAGGTGAAGAGGGACTGGCTATGCAAACATATGAAGACCTGAAATATTTGAGCTTATTGGATGAAATAAAATTTCCCTGTTTTTCAATTGCCTGCACTGCAAAGCAATCTAGGAACAACACATTACTAAGTGTCCTTAACAGAGGGTATACTGTGACTTCACTAGATCTGTAAGCACAGAATGAAATTGCCAGTAGCCCACTTATTTCCAAGAAATGATTAATAAAATTGAAGAGAAAAATAAAAAGAAAACGAGAAAGAAAAAAAAAGGTAAACTTCTTTCCCAGATCTTGGGATTTGTTTCAGTGTAAAAAAAGAGTACAACTTTACCTGTTAATTTATCACAAAGAATGTGAAATGGCTATCCTAATTTTCAGTCCAATTATATTCCCATCCAATTGTTAAAGTACTCAATAATCAATTCTATCCTGAGGCTTTTTTGTTTTTATTTTACAGGAGAAATGTTCAAGTCTCCTGCTTTGGTTTTCACTCACTTTGATTGCTAACAAAAATCCCAGATTTCATTTTCAAGAATGATTCAACAAGTCTAAAGGATAGCCACAGTCAAATGGAAGGAAAGGGAAAGCAAAAACATAAGAGAATAAAAAATTAGTAAAAATCTAAACAAATATCACAACAAGTATTAGAATTTTTTTTCTTTTGGAAAACACTTAACTTTCAAAAAAAATCTGTTAAACAGCAATTATTGATTCTCCTAGTGCATGTTAGGTGACAAAACAAGCTTAAATAGAAAAAAAATGCAATAAAATCTTTATAATGAGCAGCTAAGAAAACACCATAGATGCAAAATTAGGCAGTCTGCATGCCTTGGAAATTCCCATCAGCTCCCTGTTATCTCTCTAACTAAAGAGGTGCAAATCCAGTCAGATTTTCCATATGGTAAACTGGGAGCTGAGAAACACTGACAATCTTAAGCACCAGTCTTCCACTGAGGAACACCTGGTAATGACTCTTCCTTATCCATATTTCAAAAGGCCTAGGAAGGACTGTCACAATCTTTGAATACGTGCTTGATTTAAAGTAGCACTGCTTGCTCAAGCTTACTTTCCTGCAGTTAAATGAGCCTGGCACACTTACAGAGCTTGCTATTCCAAAGCACGGAGAACACATCCCAAACATAGTTTGGATGTCAGTACAGTGGTTGCAAGGTCTCTGTCTGTCTGCACATGAATACATGGCAGATACACCTTCAGCCCCTCTCTCCCACACTCCTCCTCTCCAGTCTGCCAAAAAGTACTTCAGCCTCACAACTCTAAACTCAGCATTTTGCTGCTACCTTCCACCTCCTCATCTTTGTAGTCTCACTAAATTCTGGCAGTTTCCTCATATTCATAATTTGATCACCCAAATTCCAGAAAATAAGTTAAATGGTTTTGATAAGTTTAATTCCGGCACATAATAAAAGGCAGGGATTATGTGCCATGCTATGTATTATGTTAGGTCAAGGTTAATCACAGCACTTTAAAGAAGGTGCACCACTCAGAGAAAATACTGGTAACCTGCAAGGATGCTCTGAGAATACATAAACTGAAAAATCTGAAGACTTCGTTGTTAGATATTTTACACATATAACATATTACTGTTTCTTTCTCTGATACGGTAAAAGGGGAAAAACTTCAACTCCGCCCTGTTTAAAGTTTATAACACAATATATGCAGCTAAATGCATGTATTTCTGTGTAAGAATTAAGTCAGAGTCTTTCTTTCTTGCACAAGTTAAAGACAGGGCCTACAGTAGTTATTTATTAAACTGTCTGACCTTGCTAAATGCAGTTAGGTTAACATCCAATTAATCACCTGTCATTATATCTGCTACCCAGCAGAAGAGAGTTGCCTGAAGAAGATGCCAGAGATAACTTATTGCAACTTTGATTTTCTCTCAGAATCACTCTTCTGCAAAGAACAGACAGAATTGTAATAACCTGTGTCTATTGCTTCCATCATGCTGACTGGAAAAACGAACACAGAAAAATGCTTTTGAAATCCCATTGAAGAATAAGAGATTGAGCATAGAAGACTTAAACATTCTGTAAGCCCACAATAAATGACATTGTGAGTGAAGCAATAGGACAAATAGTAGCTGATTATTTGTTTGCTACAAAAAATTAAGAGACCTCAAAGGTTGACAGAATTACTTCTCCTTACCTGCATTTTTTCAATCATCTCAAACAAGTCCACAGTCTGTGAAAAGGAAAAGACAACAGAGAAAAATAATTTGACATTTGCAGAAGCTAACATTATCTTCTGTGGTAACCCAGATATTGAAGGAGCCAACAGATTCCTTCCATATTTTGTCAAAGAAACTACTTGTTTGCTGAAGACACGATGGAATTGTTCTTCCTTAATTGGTAGCATGGACAAAACAACTGGCCAAATTGTCTTCTGCTTGTGTTGCAAAAGCTTGACCAGAAACCTGGTCAGTCAGGTATCAGGAATTTCTCTCTTTCAATGGGTCAGATTGACTTGAGATAGAATGGCATAAGAACTGGTCAAATTAGCAAGTTTAGGATTCTCACAGAACGAGGCAATTATAGCTGTAAGACATACATGCCCACAAGCTTGATTTCAGACAATTCTTCTGCATACATAACTCAAAGCATACACCAGCCCTGAGCCAAACATGGACTGTTTTTACCTTGTTGGGGACAGCAGGAGTGAGGACACATGGAAAGCCTTCAGTGGGAGAGTCTATAACATCACTAAAACCCTGCACCGCCTCCTCAGACCTCCTGCAACAGACAGAGGCAGAAGAGGAAAAAAAAAAAAAAAAGAAAGAAAAAATTAACTTTGAAGAGAATTCAAGATGTCAGTGCTTGCCGGCAGTGCCTTCTTTGCCCTCTGCATACTATTCCTCTCCTCAGGCCATTTCTTGCCTATAAGGAAGCTGTCATTACCTGTGAGAATCCTTGAAGTGGCTGAATTTACCACTTGCCACTTTCAAACATTCTGGATGTAACAGCAAAAATTTTCTGGCTTCTGACTGCTCTGTCTCTGCTCACATACAATATTTTCCTCACAACTGTCATAGAAGTGCTGAATGATTTTTCTTTGCCAAGCTCCTCTTCTTCCATCATGGATTTGGAGCAGAATTAAGACATGTCTCGCGAGAAGCTTTGCAACCAGATCTCAAAACAGAACTGTATTAAAAAGGATGAAAGTAGTTCTGAACCACCGCTGAAATCAGCACCAAAAGGACAGCCCCAGCTGCCACAGCCTGGGTATTAATCTCAAAGACAGGAGCATAACAGAGATGGCACTAGAACAGAACCGATAACACCCCGCAGAGATGCAGGCACCGTTTTGTGTTACCACTGCTGGTACAGCCAGCAGGGAGATTAGGTGAGCTTTTGTCTGCACATCTGCTATGGAAAATATATTATTACTATGGTCCCTGCTGGAGCAGTAGTGTGTACAAACAGCGGCAGGACTTTATTTGATTTCATAGAAAAGAAAATAAAAAGAAACACAAACACTGCACTGTAGAAGACATATTTAGCATTGCCCACAGCACTACAGTCAGTCTCACTGCCAGCTGCACCTCTCCTACTGTTACTTTATAAACATTCCACACCTCTCACAGTTTTTACTAGCAGTCACAACTGGGGCTAAGTCATGGTGAAAGACACATAGGTAGAGCTGGGAACTAAGCACAAGTTTACAGGAGACAGGACTCACCCACTTTGTAATGAAATCATGAATATGATTGTTAGGTGGTCACAGAATCACAGAAGGGTTTGGGTTGGAAGTGACCTTAAAGATCGTCTAGTCCCAACCCCTCTGCCAGATGTCACCTACTACATCAAATTGATTGCTCAGGGCCCCATCCAACCTGGCCTTGAACACTTCCAGGGGTGGGCTATCCACAGCTCTGGGCAGCCTGGTCCAGTGCCTCTGAGTAAAGAATTTCTTCCTAACATGTAATATAAATCTCTTCTCCTGTAGTTTAAAACTGTTCCCCATCATCCTGTTACTACATGCCCTGTAAAAAATCACTCCCCCTTTCTAATAAGCCCCTTCTAAGTATTAGATGTTCTTCTTTATGCTGAACAACCCGAGCTCTCTCAGCCTGTATTTGTAGGAAAGCAGCCCCAGCCCTCAGAACACCTCTGTAGCCTCCTCTAGACCTACTCTATCAGGTTCACATCTCTCTTGTGCTGGGGACCCCAGAGCTGGATGCAATATTCCACATGCGGTATCACAAGAGCAGAGTAGAGAGTGCTGGCCACTCCTCTTGTGATGCAGCCCAGGGAATGTTTGGCTTTCTGGGCTGTAAGTGCACACTGCAGGCTCACGTCCAGCTTTTCCTCTACCAGAACCCCCAAGTCCTTCTCCACAGGGCTGCTCTCAATGAGCTCATTTCCCAGTCTGTGCCCATGTCTGGGATTGCCCCAAACCAGGTGCAGCACATTGCACTTGGACTTGTTGAACTTCACACGGGACCACCACTTGTCAGGCTTGTCCAGGTCTCTCTGGATGGTCCCTTCTTCTGTTTTGTCAACCACACCCCTCATCTCTGTGTCATCTGCAAACCTGCTGAGGGTGCACTCAGTCCCACAAGGCTGATAATAATCCTAAAAGGCAATCAAGAATTGCTGTCCTGTAACTATTAGATGCATGACTGCTGCTGCTTCCATGCTGATAGTGGCCATGCAGACCCTTGCTTTGAAAGCAGTGGCTACATTCCCTCTCGTATATTTCTGTAATCTTGAAACTACTCTGTCACAAGCTCCAAGAATCCTAATGCTCACCAGTTCTCTGAGAATTCACAATTCATTTTAGTGGCTCAATGGCATAATGTAACTTGCATATAGGCTCATCTACATAAAATAGCACAATGCTTCCATCCCACAAATTTCTCCTGAAATTCAAATGAGAGAGATCTGTATAATGCATCTAGAAATTAATGCCATAACATGTCTGGGAGGGAAGACGTAGGAGTTAGTCTTGACAACCTCAAATAAATATTGAAATAGTTCGATGGCAAATGTATTTTAAATTAATATTAATACTATACTAATACATGCTTTATTTATCATCTTATTCATTTACTTGAAGAATGTTTGAGATGAGCAAAATTTCTGCCCAAGGCAGTACCTGAAACATTTTCCCTGTCTCTTAAAAATCTGAAGTTTCTGTTCTGTAAGCCCTAAAAAGGCACAGGTTTAATTTGATAAATTCTCATTTTCAAAAAGAAGTGTAACAATAGAACCTTTTTTGCAACTAGATGTCTTGGGGCCTTGATGCATGCTAGTGTTTTCTTTGGCATGCCACTGAGGTGAATGCTGAATCATTCAGAGGAGTTAAATACACACTTGCATCATGGAAATCTGGCAGCTCCTACATGGTCAGTGTGGCCAATCCTGCCCCTGTCTTCTCACATAAATTCATCTCAACACTCTGGACTGACTGGAAAACTTTGGGCAGAAACTGTTCTTTACCATTGAATCCTAGCACAGTTCTATTGCCCAAATGAGTCCAGTAGATGACAAAATCACCAGTCTTACTGTAGATTCAGAGATGTTCACAGTTCTGTAATTATCCCAAATTAGGAACACTCCGTGGGCCTTTGAAAATCCAAGAGAATGCCTTAGATTTTACATTATCCTTTATAAAATATCACAAAAATTTGGGGCTATTATAATTATCTCTTTAAAGTCCATATTCAATTTCTGGAACTTTGAACTTCTGGAATGAAAAGCACTAGACTGTATTACAAAAAGTATTACATACTTCTTTTCAAATTGGAACTTCAAACTCTGTGACCACAGAAAAGAACAACATCATCCTTCTGAAAAAGGAAAGCAATTCTGAAGATTGGGAGAGAAATATTTATGTGCAAATGTATACTTGCTGAAGTATATTTTATTATTCCTTTATTCCTAGGAAATTACAATAAGGGGAAGCATAGGGCCTAGAAAATGCTGAAGGCTAAACCAGGATTTTGCTAGTGACTGTAACCAGTGCATTAATTTCAAGCAATCAAACTAAATGTAGGTACTGCTGATCCACTGATAAATTCCACTGTCAATTCTGAAATGGAACAAGAACCGTTGAAGATCTCTAAGCCACTACAACTCTGCTCATGCCTTGTATTCCTGTCTTGCAGCATCCTCTGCTATTTCAGCCATAAGATCTCTCTACCCAGCTTTCAAAATCATTGCTATCTGCTGTAGCCGAGCCAGTTCAATAACCAAGTCAATGCAAGTATTTGCTCTAAGAAAAACACAAATTGGACAGAATTTCATACACACTTTCATAAATATTCCAGAGCAAATGGGGATTTGTTGCACTCTAAAAGGCAAGTGCCCCAAATCCTCAGATAACTGTTTTCCTGAAAGTTCACAGGGAAGCAGGTGTATAGCTGTTGTAAATATTCTGCTAATCTGGAAGCCTTCCACTAGGAGAAAGACCACAGCATGATTTGTAGCTATCTATGGAACAACAGTCAGTATAGCAACTGGTGTCCCAGCCTGATAAGAGTTTCTTGCAGGGAGACACTAATATGTTTTTTAAATCCCTCACTAGAAGGGACAGGCAATTTGAAAGAACTAAAGGTAATGTGAGACAAGAACAGACCTGAAATACTCATATGGAAACCACTTCTCTTGAGCAACAGCTTCTGATGTTTCAGTCCCTTGTTTCGGCCTTAGAGACATGCATTTGCTTTAACGCATACAATTGTTAGCTACTTGGTGGAAACATGACACGAATAGCCCTACTCTCAGAACACCTGTACAGTATGAAATTTGCTTACACATGGATTCCTAGAGCTCAAGAGAAGGAATTACTGAAGCTAGGAAAAGGAAGCTATCATTACAGATGAGAGGCAGTTTGTTCTTAGCTGGCCACAAACTTTCTGCCCAGAGACTCTGACTTCCAGTAAGGAACCTCTCTCCCACCCACGCTCCCCTCTGGCTGCTGAGCAGCTCCCGTGGAAGCCATCGCTCCCTCTCATAGGCAGCCTGTGCTCAGGACTTCGTGCACCCACAAAGAGGTGGGCAGGGCAGCGGGAGGGCCCGGAGAACCTCGCCAGATCTCCTTGCAGGGCAGGAGAAAGGAGAACTCCAGGGGGAAATTAATCTTGCCATCCAACCCGCACTCCCACCTCCTGAGAAGTCCCAGTAGGAGAGGTCCCACGCTCCCAGGACGGCAGGAGAAAGCCTACCGGCCCTCCCTCCCTTTTTCCTTCCAGGGAGAGGCGCACCCGCGGCCGCCCCACGGCCCGCCTCCCCCGGCCGGAGCGGGGCCGGGAAGGATCGAGGGAGGGAGCGAGGGCCGGGCCCACAGCCAGACCCGGACCTGCCGGGCTGGGCACGGCCATCGCCTTCCCCCTCCCCGGTTCTCCGCCTTTCCAGCCAACCCGCGAGGGCTCTTCCTGCTGCTCCAGCACTGCGATCCTAACGCCGGCAGCCGCTGCCCTGCCCCGTCCCCGGGTTGCCCGGGAAAGGCAGGGCCCCAGGCCCCACTGCCGCCGGCAGCGGTGCCGGTACCTACCCTCCGCTGGCTCCGGCAAGGACGCCGTGCTCCCGGGAAAACATGCTGGACTGCTCCGCTGAGTCAGCTCCCGGGTTCCCTCCTCGGGAGCTTGCTCTCCCCCGGCCTCGCCATGAAGAAGGGCACAGGCTCCCTCCCGGCCCCCTGCGAAGCCGCGGCTCCCGCCCCCACCCCTCCTCTTCCTCTCGGGCCAGGATTCACTGGATAGAAAGGGAAGGGACCCGCACGGCCGGGACCGGGCCCGGCGGGCAGCGGCCCCGGAGAGCACGGAGGGAAGGAGGAGGAGGAGGGATGGAGGACGAGGAGACAAGGGGGGATGGGGTGATGGCTTCTGCCCCTCCTCCGCTGTGGCAGAGCGGTTCCCCCCGGAGCCCCCCGTTGTGGGAGCCCATGGATTGAGCACAGCGTGCAGGAGCAGCTGCTGGGACAGCCGAGCCGGGGACGCTGCTCTCCAGGTTATCCGTGAGGGTAACACAAGCACAGGGACAACAGAGGGGTTTCACTTATTCAACTCTGCTGTGGAACAAGATCACGTCTTCAGGCTCTCAGTATCCAGTAAGGAAAGTGAGCATCAAAGCAGTTCTCCACAAATCCCATTTTTTTAAAGGGAAGGCTAGGAAGATACTAAATCCACTAAATCCAAATCTGTGTCATTTGGACCTGACATACATCAAGTACAGCAAAGATTTGTCTCTGCACCCCTTATGAAATAGTTTAGCATTGATGCAATGTTAAACTAGGGAAGCTCAATTTTTCAGGGGTCACAAATGCCTTAACTGCGTGTATTTCCATTCACTCATCAACAGTTTCACTCATCAACAGATTGTCATTCCTGATAAAAAAAATGAGCATGAGAACATGGTCTGCTATAGAAAGAATATTAATATACCTGTGCTTAAATGAGAACACAGAGTTCTTCTGGACATGTATTTTTTTCTTGTGCTTCTCAGTTTCATTCCACAGGATGATGTCATGTATTCTCTTTACATCAAGACCTATAAAAACAGCAGCTACAACCTTATGCCAAATGTCAGCCTCACACTGGGTTTTTTCTAACTAGTGAAGGGGACATAAGGAAACACAGAACAAGAGACAGAATTTGCCAGAGAGCTAGGAAAAGATGTAAAGGAAGAGTGCAAACAGTATGCAGGCAGACCAGACAGAAAATATGAACTAGCAGATAGAGATGGAGGAAAAAAGAAAAATGCAGAGAGCAAGCAGTTACTTCAAAGTTTTGGGGATGAATGTATCATTTTCATCCTAATGCTTCCTATAAATTCTACTCTTGAAATACCTGGATAGAAATGATTATGGGGTCTTCAATGATCTGTGGGTGGGTATAGAGACTGTAAGGAGTAAGGAATCAAGATAGGTAACGACTTTGAATGGACAAAGAAAAGGTCCACTTGCTGTTTTTAATAACTTGCATGGAGCCAAGATGACTCAATTTCCTTTTGTCGACCTCTTGTAATTCCCCAGAAGATCTGATGCTGGAGCATGGGCCAATTCATACATCCTCACTCCAATTCAAAAACTTCCTAAATGGACCCAGGGCACTGAATAGAGCAGCTGCTCTCTGCACAAGCAGGTCTTACTCATTCACCTGAATCTCTGAGTAGAGATGTGACTGGACCAAGGCAAAAAGCCAAGCTTGCCATTTCTGCTGCATCTAGGAAGGAGGAAGAGACATTATTTTTTGCTGTTAGAGAGGGCTGCCAGCAGTAACTACTGCCCTCCCCCATCTCAGGGTCATTATCAGCAGTGCTATCAAGCCTGGCCATGGTGAAAGCAAAGCATACAGAGAGGCTCAGGTCTTTCTGCTATTCTTGTTCTTCGGCAGCTTGCCACTACAGACAAGAGACAACTTTGTTCACATACAAAACCACACTGAGCTCAGCTTTCATTTAGCTGCCTCACAGCTTTACCTAACCTTCAATGCAACTCCAGTTGTGTACAAAGCCCTCAACATGCTTAAGCAAAACAGCAAACAATTATTAAATACCCTAATTACTGTTCTAATTAGCTTCCTTTAGCAATAGCAATATGAATAAATCACATGTAAGCAAATCATAGGACAACTTTCTGTTCCTCAACTTACAATCAAGCTAACGATTGTTACTATTTACCCTGCTGATGCAAAAATATTACCTATTATAAGCCTTCTGTTGTAGTAAGTAGATTCAGCTCCTATTAATACTTGTGTCCTTATATGACTAATTCAGTGTACTTACAGTCTCAGATTTTAATCCCTATATGTGTCCATACTTGCACATTATGCATTTTATAGTTACGGTGTGGTTTAGAGACTGGCATATAAGTTTTTGTTCTTTCAGGTATCCTTGTAGGCACATTAATATATGTATTACAGTAATTGGTGTCCATGGCTTTTGCTATGTATTTTCCCAGTTTTTGTTAGCAGATTTTTTCAATGTGTTTCATTTCATTAGCATTTTATCTTGCTCACATAGGAGAAGCCTGTATTAGCTGTAACACAGAAACTGGTCCCTGCAATTCTGTTAATTGAGTCATTGTAAGAACATCAGCAGCTCCACAGAAGCTGCGCAGTACCACATAAACACAGCAGTATATCCTTCAAGGGTAAACTCTTCAGGGCAGAATCCGTATTTTTTAAAGTTTTACTTCAATATGACACAAACTCAAAGCTGCATCCATAGAAAGAAACACACATGTTTTCACATCAGCTGTTTCCACAGATCTATGCACAGAGCTTCTAAATATAGCACCGGGTGTGCACAGACAGCACCTCCCGCAGCGCACTTGGACTCCTCATTTTATGTCCACGACTGACATAATCAGGGTGGGATTTCTTTGAGTCTGGGCAGACCTTCTCTCATGCCCCTCCATGCCTTTAGTTTGTTTCATTTCCTACGCAGACATCCTCTCTCCCCACCTCCACTCTCCCTTTCTCTCTCTGCAACTGCTTCTCTACACAATGCAGAATAGCATAATGTCTTTTAAAAAGCATACACTTTCCCTGATGAGGCTGAAACTGCCCCAAACTCTATCCATTACACAATGCCACACAAGCAGCAGAGATCTGGATCAACCCTCCCCCGCCTATCTTTGCTCCCATTCCTTTTAGATGCAAAATATTTTTAATTGGCATTGCAAGCAAGATGAGAATAAAAGCAGCTAAGCTGTTCATCCCCTACCTGAGCAAGGATCTCTCATCCCCAGCTGGTGAGCAGATGGAGACAGAGAACCCAGCTGCTCTCCTTTCCTTGCACTATCAATTATTCACGTAGGTTGCAGTGTCCTCCCTCTCCCTCCCTCCCTTTCTCTTCCGCTGCCCCCACCTGCAGCTGAATGGAGATCGAGCAGGTCGGTGCTGTCACACTTGAAACTAGAGATCATTGTCGATTGAACAGCCAGCCTGTGGAGCAGCTGTGCTCTTAACAGAGAAGATTTGCCCTGGCAGAAGGGTACAGACTGGCAGCTCCAGAGGTGGAAGGCAGGCAGCTCTGTACATCCACATCCTGCTCTCTGCGCTTCTAATCTCAGACCTGCAGGGATGACCTTTAAAAATGAAAGAGGGTTTTTTGGTTTTGTTTTTATTTTGGTTTTTTTGTTTTCTTGGGTTTTTTTTTACCACAGAAAACACATCTTTCTAGTCCTCTCAAGTATAATGACAGCTATTTGGTGACAGCAAACTGGGTCATGCCAATTCATGTATATAGATCAGAGTAGGAAGGGAAAGTAGAAGAATAGAAAAAGCTGAAACATGATTACATAGTACTGATTTAGACCCATAGCAAAGGCACTGGGAGAGGATCATTTAAGGGGACAGGATGACATGGTACTTTCTGTAAATGCTTTTGGTAATCATGAGTCATGAGATTGACCTGTGGGTTGGAATGATTTTTCAGTCACAATTTTTGTAGATAATTAAAGGATTCTTACATGGTACCAGTCTTAGACAAAGGTAAAAAGAGTTCTGGCAGACCTAGGTCAAGGCATTTAAAGCATTTTGCCTTTGTAGAGGGCTACTGCCCACAACTGGGTGAGTCTTCTAGATCTGTCTCACAGCAAAATTAGGTTGAAATCCCAGGACAAATTAACTGCTCCATTTTGCACTGGAGTAGCTCACCCTGAACAATCCCATCAGTTTGCTGGGAACCCTCCTGATGTGTCATCTCAAATATCACAGTAATTTGTTCTGTTAATTCTTCCCATGACCATAGTTGTGCCAGAGTCACCACAGAGACAAATAAAAAAACCAACAGTCCAGAGTGCTCAAACAGTAGGTCATCATGGCTTTTCTGCCCTATTTGACTTTTCCCATCTTTTGAAAAAAATGTCTGCAGAAATTTTACCAAGCAGTGAAGAGTTTCCTGAAATTACATTAAAAATAAAGTGCCTAATAGAAAATGTTGGTATGGCAACTACAGTTATGAGTGAAACTCCTGAAAACCAGCAACTCTTTTTAAGAGGGTACTGTGATTGCTTTTAATTATCTTATTGTTTTCAAAACTTTACAGATCAAGCTTTGTCAAGCATTTCTCCACAATTCTGCAGGCTGGAAATGTTTTAATTTAAATTAAGAAAAAGTCATCACTGTTTGGTTTTCATGTGAGCATTGGAACCACCAAGTTCTATGCATGGAATAACAACAAATTTCCCAAAGATTTGCTTTGTGCACTTGTTCCAGGTCCAAGAACTCTAATTGAGCCTGCTGGAGCACTTACAAGACCCTTCTCTTGTGCTGGATCTTTGATGAGGCTCACTTTGGAACTTTCCTCTCCTTTGGATCTTTTTTCCTGGTTGACCATTTTAATTAAATTTAAAGGAGCCTTTTCTCTGAGATAACAAAAAAAAAAAAAAAAAGGCTCATTGAGATAATTATCAAAGCGATAAATATCAAATTATCAGAACATAATTTAAAGAAAATTATCAAATAAAAAAATTTTCCTTGAGACCTTGATATCCTAATTTTGGTAAAAGAGATCTGTTTCTGAGGTTAAAAAGGAACAATGGTATACAGGCACAGACAGACTGTTAAAAGTAAGTTTTATATCCAGAAAAGTAGACTAAGAACAAGACATGGTAAAACTCAATAAAAGTAAGAAAATCAGCATTGCAAATATTAGAAAAGCAGTCATTTTTTGGTTTTTCAGTTAGCAGCAAATATTAATACTTGTGCATCTACGTACAGATACAGAAGCATAGATTTATGCATTTTTTGCAGAATATTAGACTCTTACTGGACTAATTGTATAACTATTTTGATATCTTACTATTTAGTATTATTCATATTATATACTATATATACAATTTATATACTGCACACAATTTAGTATTATATACTAAAAATTAGTATTATTCAAAACTTGATCAATAACATCCTGCTCTTTATACAAGTCTTTAAGTCACCCTTAGATTAAAAACTGACTGGGTCTTCCCATATGTCTGTAAAGATTGTAGAAGAAATTGTTTCCATATAAATACGAACACTTCCCACTTCCTTGCCACCTTTATTTGCATATCTCACAATGCATCACTGATACTGGTTCCCATTATTACCACTGCTCCACATAAGGATAAACTGGCACAGAGATACTAACACTCACTGTCACCCAGGGCCACAGAAAGGAAACAGAGCTCTGAGTCCATCTGTACAGTTGTACAAAGAGCTTGAGATGCCTCCATACCACAGGAGAGCCCCACTTGGATCAGCCAGTGGGTCCAGGTGATGTCCTGAATGCCAGTGCTGATGCAATGAAGGGGACAGGAACAAGTGGCTGATGGAAAACGGATATGGCAGGACTCCTTTGCAAGCAACTAAATTTTAAACTGGCCCATGACATCAGTGCAGCATCAATCTCTCAGCAAGGCCCTTAGAGGATAACTCAGTTTACTTCCAAGCTTTAAGCAAAATTGCCTGCTAGTAAAACTTAATTATATGAGAAATATTTATCAATTTATCTGTCTGTCAGTACTGTATGAATTGGAGAAATGGAGGGATTTTGATAGTACAACTTTGGATATTTGTCAACAGGGAAAATTCATTAGGAAGGAAATTATGAGATTGCTTGCTAATTTCTGAGATGACTGGAATGGTCATGATTCAGAAAAGATTAAGCAGCTCCTCCACAGAAGTAACATCTAGGTTGATCACAATAGGCACAGCAAAAGGACAAGTGACAACATTCAGGTTGCATCAAGGAAAATTTCAGCTATATTCAAGGAAAAATCTGTTCTTTCTATGACGGTAATTCAGTACTAAGAAGTGCCAAGAGAGACTGAGTAATATTCTTGGAGATCTTCAGAAGATATATATACAAGGCCCTTCTAGCTTTGAAGTTGACCATTTAGTGCACAGTAGTTGACCTAAATGAGACCTTTTTATACTAATTTATTCTATGGTTTTATTCACTGCATGTTAGAAAATCCATGGCATGAAATGTTCAAAAGGTCAAAGTTCATAATTTCAGCATAATATATAAGAGCTTCAAGTTCTGCAGTGTATCAGATCATAACCAAGTCATAACTCTTCACTGATGGTTTCCACCCAAAAATCAAGTTCTGTAATCATTCAGCAGGTAAAAATTTTCTTGGCATATTTGAAAGTACTTGAAAAATCAGAGTTTGTATCATCTGGCAAAGTCCAGGGCAGGACTTGCCCTGGCCATATATCACAGGGGCTCAACAAGAGGATAACTCAGAGAGATGGAAAACACAAGATGTGAGAACGGCTCTAGCAGAGGAAGACCCTCTAATTAATTCCATATTTTTCAAACAGTACTGCATTACCTATATAATAATAAAGCTTAAGAGAAAAGACTTAGTTTCTAGGCTTTACTACACCATGAACTTCATAATGGTCCTTAACAAATTATTTTAACAACAGAAAACTCTCTACACTCTCAGTAAGCATAATCCTTTAAAAGCAGTGTATGTGAAACAAGGCAGGGAAATGAAAGGATTGCCAGGGTCGTGTGAAGACGGATGATGGATAGCAGAGAGGCAAGTCATTAGACTGAGAAAAGGCTGAAAATCACAAGGGTGAAGATATGGGCCTTGCCTAGTTTGGATCAACAAGTTTAACAGTTTGCAGTAATGAAATGGTATTCAAACAAGGGGAATAATAGCTGCTCAATCCAAACAAAAGAACAGGAAACACAGGCAAGGATTTTTTGTGGCAGTGGCTGCTAGAAAGATACATGGGATGAGAAGGAAGGGAGGTCAGAACTAGATGCCATGCAGAAAAGGACAACGTGTGGATGAAAAGGCAATCGGACAAGTAAATTTCTTTTGCAGAATTAGGGATAAAGGTGCTTGCAATTTCCTTCTGTCCAGATAATCTGGACCGGCTGGGATTATTCCCCACAAACCTCTGCTGCAGCTCTGAAGGGCGCAGAAGGGGTTAAAGCAGCCTGCAGCACAAAGGCGGCCCCTGTCAGACTGTGTCGAGCTTCGGAATCTCGGGGCTCCTTCCTCTGGGAAATGGGAAGGGTGCGGCGGCCCCTTTAATAACGGGAGCGGTGCTGATTAGTGTGGACGGCACGATCCACTGCGGAGTGGGAGCGGGAGCCGGGAGCGGGAGAAGGGAGCGGGAGCGCGGCGCCCGCCCGTCTGCCCGCCTACAGGCTGCGGTGCCCGGAGCGTGTTAGGGACGCTCAACAGGGCTTACACCCCTGGCGCATTAATACAGGTGGGGGGTCGTGCTGACAATTTCTTAGGCATGATCAACACCCGAAATACTGTGAAACTATCTGTTTCAGTGAAACATTTGTATTTCAGTGAAATATTGCTATTTTTTTTTTTCTTTTCATTGAAGGAGGATGCGAGCTAACTCAGGAAAATCTCAGCGCTGTTTCCAAGGCACAAAATAAGAGTCGGTCCCCATTCTAAAAGAGTACATTCTCTGAGAGACCTGCAGTTAACGAAAGGATTTGGTTAAAGTCACAGCTGAAGGCTTTGTAGTAACTGGAATTTGATCTGAGATGACCTGAATCAGAAGTCAGTGCCAGTTACAGGAACAGTGTCCTCGTTTCCCTCTTCCTTCCCACCTTCAATACAGCAGTGCCTTTCTCCAGTCAGGGCAAGACAAGGACATTGTTATTTACAGGAATCAGGACAGTAAACAAACAACATTCAGACTGTTCACAATTAATTACTCAACAGAATCTCATTGGAAAGCACCTAGCAATTATTCCACATCAACATTTTCCACATGAAAAGCGGTAAAGATGGTTTATGCAGAGCATTAGGAGACAAAATAGTGGATCATTTGTTGATTATTGATTTATTGATTTGTTGATCAATAAGGACACATAGAGAAAAAAGAGGGTTCTGTAGTGTAAGCAGGTACAACAGCAGAGAACAGCTGATACTTGCTTTGACAAAGTATTTGGCATACATAAAAACTTCAAAAGAATCACTTCATGACATTTGGTAAGAAGGTGTCTACCACTTAGGAATCATACACTAACCCTAAATACCTAGAAAATCTGTTAATGAAGAATGTGGAGAACATTTTGTTTCTGTGAATGACTAAGTATGTGTCCTGATGTGTTTGCACATTGCACACTACATACAGTTCTACGTGGCATGTGTGGGCTGTGCATTATAGGTACACATACTATCAAATACATATATTCTGTGTATCAGACACGCAGTAAAAATAGAATCTATGGCTTCAAGTTTACATGTTACAGAGACGTGCCCCCTAAACGTTTTTGAGTACTATCAAACAATATGTCTCACAAAATAGTGTTTCCACATCAAACTTAAATCACAAAAATAATAATAAAAAATTATTTTATGGCCAGTTTGTTAAGCACCTCAGGGGCCTAGATAGCACTAAGAGGACAAGCACCACTGGAAAATCAGCCTGCATAGAGCACCTTGGTTAGTAACAATCCAGTATCATTCCCAGGCTGCAGGGAGTTGAACTGCTACAGTAAAAGAAAAAAATTCTATTTGATTGCAGTGAAATTGGCTCACTTACTTCCCTGTGGTAGGATGGAGGAGAGAATCAAAAGGGTAAGAGTGAGAAAACACATGGGTTCTGATAAAGATAGTTAATAGGTAAAGAAGAGTCTGTATACACAAGCAAAGCAAAACAAGGAATCATTCACCACTTTCCAGGGGCAAGCAGGTGTTCAACCATTCCCAGGACAGCAGGGCTCCATCATGTGTCACGGTTACTTTGAAGAAAATTAATGCTACCACAGCCAAAACCAGCACAGTATGGGATAAAAAGTATCCAGGCATTCTCAGGAAGCACGTGGCCTTAAATAAATTATAGACCTGAAATAAAGAATGCCAGCAATACTTTGGTGACATAAAACTGGAAACAGGGAAAATCCAGCAATCTTTTAACAGCAAGTAGAGCTGCACAAACTAAAATGTAATGAAAGGAGGGCAAAAT
The DNA here is from genome assembly GCF_024509145.1 of Vidua macroura. Lineage (NCBI taxonomy): Eukaryota > Metazoa > Chordata > Aves > Passeriformes > Viduidae > Vidua > Vidua macroura. The sequence goes on along the minus strand of NC_071572.1, from coordinate 74,057,573 downwards.
GTTTACTTCCTTCTCAAAGAATATTAAGAATTGATAAATGTATTTATATAAGTGATGTAAATATATTTGCAGAATGAAAGGCAGAGCTGTAATCAGTCATGGGACTCTACCAAAATGAGAGAAGTTAGATTTGTTAGGCAGTAAATATTTAGACTTTGTTGGTGCTCAACTAACCAGCCCAGCTGGCTTGGTGTGAATGTTATGGAGATAACCCAGAAGGGTCAACAGTTAAACCAGAGAGTTTAGGATCAGCAACAACAACTCTCTCATCCTGAAGAGTTTTGCATAGGCATGTCAAATGTGGGGAATCACCTAACCACAGCCTTGTTATTTGTAATACCAGTATCTCATCTATGACCCCAAAACAGTAATTTCTTTTCGCTTTGACTCATTCAAGAGCATACATCCAGTATTAATCTGGAGGATGTCAGGTTTGATTTTTTCACCACTTTGTGTATGTACTTCAAGCTGTACCACTTCCATTGTCTCTTACTGACCTACCACAAAAACCCCTTACTATGGCAATTTCTAGCCAAAACTTCTCCATTTAGAGAGCCGCAGTTCACAAGAAGCCTTGATTTTGTCTGTTTTCTGTTTGGAAAAATATTTACAACCAAATTCCACGTTGCTTGTTTGACCTATCAGTTTCAACACAACTTGTAAGAAAAAATATTCAGCCTCCAAATTATCAAAATATAAAATAGGAGCATAAAAATAATCTCTGAAACAAGCCTTTGCATGAAGATGAACATATCTCTGCCTTCTCCAATGAAGTGTGTTGACATGGTAGATACTGTATTGCCTGTTTTGTGTACTTGAGGTTCAGAATTTTAGAAATTGCGAGACAGGCTCAACAAAGTTCACCATAGCTGGGCCGCCATGGAACTACACTTCAGGGTAGGATTGCAAGAGGAAAGCAGCAAGCAGAAGCAGGACATGCAGAAAGCTATAGTCCTCAGTACAAGCAAACAATTGTCAAGGATTTTGCATAAATAAAAATAATCTGACCTTTACAGTGGTCATAGGAAATGGAAAATCAGTTCACCTTCATACAGTTCTCATTCTGCCCTGACCCCTATTTTGCAAATATAATTTTAAAACAGCAGATGAACATAATATTGCTAAGGAAGCAGAGGAGTCAGCTCTCATCATGGAGGCCCTTTATCTTTTCTTCAGATGGCCAAATGTTCATGCCGTAACAGTGCCTGAAGTACAAATTTAGGAAATCTTGGTGATGATCAAAGTTGTTGCTGAGCAGCTTAGTAAGCAGGAGAATCTGGCTAAAAGGACCACCACCATATATCAGAGACTTGGAAACTTCATCAAGCTTAATGGAACCCAGGGATTTTGTCAGTGTCAATGGATCTCAAGCAGGAAACTTGTGAGAGACCTGGGTGTCACATACTGCCACACACTCAGGTGTGAGAAGTAGAGGTCATATAATGGCGATTCTGATAAAAGACTATTCTCTCTTTTTTTTAACCAAGCAAGACAATATTTGGAGGAAGCAGGGAAGAACAGAGGAGACAGTGGATAAGAATATATACCTCACCAGTACTTCCAATATAGTCAAAGAAATCTCTTCAACCAAGACTATGATCTCTCATGCCCCAAACGTCAGTGAGAGCTTTTCAAATAGTTAACACCTTCTCATGAATCACTCTGACATCTTCCGTCATCTCCAAGGGATTTCACAGAACAAGTCAATGAATCAGAGGTTGCCAATAGCCAGTAAACTTAAAACCTCTTCTCAAGAAACAGAAGCACTATCACAAGAATCATCTCCGGCATCAAATATGACTTCACTTAACACAAGTGTCCACAAACTATGACCACTCTACCCTGACAGTCTCCCTTCAATGCCAATCTTCTAATTTTCACAGAAAGACCCTTTGCAACCATTCAACACTTCCTCATGAAACAGGTACAATGTATAATAAGCAAACTTGCACAGTCATCACCATTAATAAATTCTCAAAGCCGTCAGTTCAACCAGATATACAGTTAATTCCACATATTCAGAGTCCTGGTTTTTTGTTGCCTACAATGAACAAAAAAGCTATCTCTCTGCAACAGAAGCCCTGATAATGCAGACTACCCCTTCACAAACAATAGCAGTTGCAGTATCACTACTGCTGCCGCCTCAGGAGAAAGCAGAAGGTGGTGTATTGCTTTCACACTGCCAATTTACAAAGAGCAGGCTGGGCTGGCAGTGATGTGGTGTGGTGCTTTTATGAGACTTTCCCTGCAGCTGGTGGCTGACCTTGGAAGAAGCCATTTGCCCCCACAGGAACAAACATCCGAAACATCATCACAATGACATTCTAGAATGTACCAGAATGACAATGCAGATGCCATACAAACTGCAACACTAAGAGGCATGACAATGGCACATACCAGAAATGCATTATGATGTGCTCTTGCTAATTTGGCAGTGTCCATTAGGAATGCAAATCCATGCCAGAACAGGACAAAACCTGTCCGTATCATTAAATAAACTGACATCTCAGACTGAGGAACCATGCCAAGATAAAAACTACGTTCTTTTCAGCTCATGTGACTATTATGCCAAGATAAAAACTACGTTCATTTCAGCTCATGTGACTATTTGCTTTCATAAAATAACATATTTGCTCTTTCTCTGATCCCTGTGAATGCCTATTTGCAGGGATGCAACTGAAATATAATACCCATTTTTCCTGAGGCAGAAAAAGGAACCATATTGAGTTTCCTCCCTCCGAGGTGTGCTGCCTTTATGGCACGTGGCTGGAGCAAAAACTAGTGGTAAAATTAGGCTGAAGCAGTGTTGTCTTTAAGTGGAGAATATCTAACGAAGAAAAAAAGAGGATCCCAGTTACAGATCTAGTTTTCAGGCAAAACGTATCTTTACTGAAATAGATTTTACTCATTTTTCTCTTTTCTTTTCTTTTCTTTTCTTTTCTTTTCTTTTCTTTTCTTTTCTTTTCTTTTCTTTTCTTTTCTTTTCTTTTCTTTTCTTTTCTTTTCTTTTCTTTTCTTTTCTTTTCTTTTCTTTTCTTTTCTTTTCTTTTCTTTTCTTTTCTTTCCTTTCCTTTCCTTTCCTTTCCTTTCCTTTCCTTTCCTTTCCTTTCCTTTCCTTTCCTTTCCTTTCCTTTCCTTTCCTTTCCTTTCCTTTCCTTTCCTTTCCTTTCCTTTCCTTTCCTTTCCTTTTCTTTCCTTTTCTTTCAGTTTCATTTCATACTAAGTTACCTATCTCTGGTCTTCCATAGCTAAATTATTCTGTGGCTTTGTGACACTTGCTTTAGACTTATGAGCACCTTAGGCTGAGAACAGGCATCAAGGAGCATGTGGGATTCTGTGCTTTGCTTGCTACAAAGCACAGCACTCAGAGAGGGACCAGTACCAATAACAGCAGTGTCCTCTTCTTCTCCAACTCATCAATAAAATGATTGAGTGATTTCTCTGTCTGGCAACACTTTCCTCATTCTCCCACCCCTCTATTTACTGAAAGAATTTGAAGAAAGTGCAATGTTATACAGTAGGAATGTAGGAGCACCTTATGGAGAAACACTGTGGGTCCCACCAGTGACAAGAAACTATGCCAAATTCCTGCTCAGGAATCTATATTCTGCAACAGGCACTTCAACCTCCTTCTCGTCTTCTCACATCTATTACATTTTAGTCCACAGTGAATTGCACAGTTGCTGAATTCCAACCCAAGTAGGCTGTATTTTACTGTTGGGTGGTAATTCCCAACTATATCAGGTGTGATTCCCTAGCAAAATCATCTAGTGCTGTTGAAAGGAAAAGGGCATCCCCCTTTCTTCAACACAGAAATAGGCTGTGAGGTCCTTTCTCCTCTCCTGTGGCCATACGAGAGCTTCCTGCATGGTTCTGTGACTGTTAGTGTATTAACACTAGAGAAAATAGCACTTTTTTCCTTTTTACTTGTTTATGCCCTGTTAACCATTCAGAACATGTCAGGGAGGGCTCCAGTATATAACAGGTTTGGCAACATAAGCAGCAAGAATATATCACTAGAACCAGGGAGGAAGATAAGGAACAGAAACTCTGTGGCAATTACACATTAACTTTTCTCACTGCATTTCATGTCCTTTGGCTGAAAAGTTTCCTATTTTAGAATGCTGAAATTATGTCTGGAGAAAAGGAATGTTCCATAGTAAAGCTGCTCAGCATACACAGGTCTGATTTTCTCTTTTTATCAGAGACACCTAGTACAGTCTAGAATGACAGCAAATTATCTTCCTGTGTTCTTTTAACTAGCCTCAGTTGAGTCCTTTGTTTCATCTTGTAACTATTTCTTTCTGCTCATTTGCTCTTTCCACACTATGGAAATTTCCACAATATTCCACATGATTCTTTTCCCATATTCTGGCAGTAGGATTTTAACTGCCCTGCTTCTTCATATTTAGTCATGTCTGTCTCCTCCTCTGTCTAATCCACATTAGAAGCTCTAAATTAGCAAAAGAGGAGAGGTTACTGTAGTGTCCCATTTAGTAGCATTTCAGTCACCAAAGTGGATTCCTTCAGAGAAGTGCATACTGCTAATTTACATCCCACACTGACTAACAACTCGGTAGAAGTACTGCAGTGTGCAGAGATTCTACACAAGTGAAGAAAGTCTTCCAGCAAAAAGTAAATAATTTAGACCAAGCTGGGCTCTATCATTAAACTGAATCAGCTGCAGAAAGTTTTACCAGTGCTAATGAAACATCACAAATTTAAAGTGCTTGCCCTAAGGAGAACTCAGAATAAAAAGATGAGGAAGCGTCTAGCCTTCACTTTTTTTTCCCAGGCAAACCAAAACACATACATGATGTATGTGAATTTAAAAGTCTGTAAGAGGATATAAAAACCCTCATATCATCTTGGGAAATGCTTACTATTTTTCTGTTCCTCTCCTGGCAGGAAAAGGAGATGCTACTTTGTTAATTTTAAATACTTAGGAACTTAACGTGTGCAGACAGCCCTGAAAAACACTTCACAACTTGAGTGTGACTCCCCACTTTCAAAAAAGAAAAATCCTTTATTTCTGCACAACATGTGTCTCTGAGTCAATCTCTGTACATTTATGCTTTTCAGGATCCTTCAGACAGCTGAGGAATTAAGAATATCAGTAAAAGCTCTTTGTGTAATATCAGTCCTTCTGTCAGCACATCTCAGCCCTGATCTATAGAGAAAAACCACTGCAGGTAGAAGATAGACATGTCAAAAAAACCCACCCCACAGTGACTACACATATAACTTCCAACCATTGTCCTGTAAGAACTGGAATAAACTGGAAGGAAACAGAGATTGCCAGTTCCCAGGAAATGTATGACCATAAAGCTCTGGCAGGTCAAACACTAATAATTTCCCCAAAGTTACACACATATTTTGAATATCCAAGCACAGGCATTTCACTTTCCTTGGGGTTTTTCCTTCTTCTGCCTACAACATTATACTGACCAGAAACATCAACCAGAGCTCATCATTGCCCCATGATCTCTAGATAAAATGCAGTGATGCAACTTGCTTAGTCACAAAAGTGACTGTGCAAAACCTGGGGGACAAAAGGAGAGGCAGACGAGAATGGAAAAGGTGATTCAGTAACACTTTGTCCCCAGTACTTGCTCAGGTTCTCAGAAATTGCTTCAGGACAAGGTTGTGGGGAAGAATAGACTTGGTGATTATGGTCAGATTAATTGTGCCATGGTGTGCATGTCACAAGCCCTTGGGAATAAAGCAAGCTTCTCTGCATACCGAGCTGATAACTGAGCTTACTGTAGGTACTAAGTTAATTAGTAGCAGTTGGGGCAGAAGGTTGAGTAGATAGTGAGATGAAACAGGGGAAAGGTGAAATGCTTCCTAGAGGCTGACAACGAGATACGGGAAGAAACAAAGAAAGAAGTAAAATAAAAAAAAAAAAAGGAAATTCACAGTCCTAACTAAAGAAATATAGTGTTAAATGAAGGTTCCCACAGCATGACCGAACAACAGAGAACAGAAAGCTTTCTGTAAAAAAGAAAAAAAGTCTCTGTTGCACATGAAAGGGAGACAGTTTAGCACAGCAGGATAAATGTGCTTGTTTACTCTCCCAGGCTTCAACACCTTGTTTAACAAACCCTGTAGAGTGGTATCTCTCAGGTCTTACCCAAGCCCCACTGCATTTTCTGCACCTTTTAATCACCAAAAACTCCTTGATGCATCTTGTGATCGATTTTTCTTTGTTATGGATCCCAGTGACAGTCTGAACCAGACTGGAAATAGCCAAAACAGCAGACAAACAAAAATTTCAGAAGTCCTTCAGAAATGCTAAAAGGCCTCATGTAGAAGCACTTTTCTGCTAGAAAACACATTACAAATGTTAGTTCGTAGAAATTCATCCTGCTTTATATCCTTAGACTTACAAAGCAGTATGTATCACATTCATAAACATGTTCAACTAATGCACTCACAGCTGCATCATAAAGTATTGTTGTTTTATGCATGCTTGTAAACGAATAAAATTAATTTCTAAAAATTCAGCAGAATCATCCACAAACTGCATGGGTGAACTCCAACAGAGCCCTGAACTCCAACAGAAATAAACTGATGCAATCAATACAAGCAACAACCAATTCAACACAGACTTACCATTTCTAGCCCTTTTCATCCTGATATTTCATAACTATGTCCAAGACTATTTTAAAAAATGGTGCACCAATCAAAACTACTATACAGATTTTCAGCAAAATCAACATCTTTCTATCTATCCACAAATCAAATACAGCATTTCCAATCACAGAAGTAGTTCTCCAGCAAATAATGAAGAATTTTTTCACCTTTCTGACTTTCTACTAACTTAGCAAAAAGATCTAGCCCCAAAGCAGTTGAGGAGAATCTGAACAGGAGAATATGCAGATAAGCAAAGTGCCACAGCTCCCTCCACACAGCTGAAGTACCTTCTGTAGGAACTTACAAGGGGGATTCAACAATGGTCAAATTGTTGAGGCCTTTGGACAGTAGTCAGTGTACATACCAGAGCTGGGAGTTGTCTAAAGTTATCAGGCTGAGCTGGTAATCCATGATATATCTAACAGGCTTTGCTGAGTAAAAAATGGGTCTTAGATTCTTTCTACACCTTTCTGTGGGGCTTACCCCATCAAAGAAGGAAGAATTTCCTTCTGCTCCAATGGTTTGGGCCAAGTCAATCAAATGACAGCCACTATAGCCCTGGAAATGATTCCCACTCTTCCTCCCTTCTCCTCCACCATTCTGGCTATGCATTCCTATTGCTTCCCTTTAATGGAGAGCTGGGCTGGTTCAGCAAGAGATCACCTGAGCACTGAGTCACTGCAAGGAAGACAGGAGGAAACGGAGAACAGGAAGGAGGATAATTTTAATAACCCCCTCAAATCAGTAGGATGTAAATCTTATCTCTGAGGAACGGTTCTAACAACCACCAGGTACACTGGTTAGAAAGTAGTTGCTGTTTGTACTGACATGTGCAGATTCCACCATGGGTCACTCATGATGCCTGTGTAAAGAGGCTGTCAAAACAGTTTTCTCAAATTTTCCTTAGCAGTTAAGGTGTTCTCAACACCAGGCAACCCCAAAATGCAAATCACATTTTCCATCTAAATAATAGCCTTGCAAAATGACATGCTACACACCAGAATCCTGACTTTCTCCCCTTTATGTGGGTGTTTAGTCTGCCATAATCAAAAGAATCCTCTTGAAAGCAAAGAATGGATAACAATCAAAGCTTAAAGTCCTTTATCTGTCAGCAGCCAGAAAGGCAATTATAAGAAGAAAATATTCAAAACACAGAAACATTGACAAGTCTAGGCTGGAAAGGCAGATGATCTGGTCCAACCTCTTACTGAAAGCTGGGCCCTGAATTCAGCTGTGTCTTGAATATTTCCAGCCAAGAGGATTCTTCCATTTCTCTGGGCAAGTAATAGCATTTTGCTGTTTTCACATTAAAGACTGTTTTTCTTATATCTAGAGGCACTTACCCTTTTTCATGTTGCCTCTTATCCTGTCACCATGTAACCTCATGGAAACCCCCTCCCTCCTCTCTGTAACTACCTACTACTATTGGAAAACTGAGTAGACACCACCTGCCCAAGCCTTCTCTCTCCTCAGCTGTACAAATCCAGCCTCTTAAGCTGTCAAAGTTCTCCAACCCTCAAGGCATTCACCAGACCATATCCAATTTTTCAGACCACATCCAAACTGAGAGGACCAAAACTGTACACAATATTTCATGTATGTCCTAACAAGTGCTGCTCAGAATAATCCCACCCCTTGATTGCCTGTCAGTGTTTAAGGGGCATTTGGACAATGCCCTTAATAACATGCTTTAGCTTCTGGTCAGCCCTGAAGAGCAGGTGGGGAGTTGGGGAAGGTTTCCAACTGAAATTATTATTCTCTTCTCTTCTCTTCTCTTCTCTTCTCTTCTCTTCTCTTCTCTTCTCTTCTCTTCTCTTCTCTTCTCTTCCATTCCATTCCAGTTTTCAGACACACACTAAAGGTTCAGATAACAGAAGTAATTCAGTACCTAATTCAGTTCTGTTGCTTATCATTACCTCTCATTCCATTCCCAGATACATCAGGGAGTAAAAATGTTTTTAACTCAGCCCTCTGTGAAATAATAACCTTTCCCCCCCCGCCCCGTTTTTCTCCTTCTGTTTGTAAAATCAAAGAGGACATAAAACAACATTTGACAAACAGAACTCGATCAGGACAAATGTATGAATTTACATTTTATAGAAGTCATAAATAAACTTATATGTGGGCCACGTGATGTGGGCTGGGCAGGCAGTTGTTCCTGCTTTGTGAGGCAGAGATCAAGATTCCTTTGCTACGTGGGGAAAAACCCAGAATTTTCAGGGCAGTTTCTCTCGTAGAGGTGAAGCAGACCAAAGAGATACGACACAGGTAAGCACTCCCACACTGTTCACTCCGCCCTCTTTCCTAATGAGTTTCCTGCTTTTGTGGGACAGACCGAGAAGAGCTGCAAAAGAGTAGAAGGTGTGTGGTTGTCTAGAAACTGCTTTGGCTTCAGAACCTGGAAAACAGAGATTCTACTTTCCCACCCAAACCTTGTACAATGGGATCTTCCCATCAGTTGCTATCTTCCCATATTCACTAGTTTCTGACTTTTATTCTCCAAAGAAATCGTCAGAATTTCCCCACCAAAAATCTCGAAAGGAGGAGGGGAGAGTTTTAACTGGTGTTCTATCCTTGGGTCAGAACGGGAAGCAGCAGTGCACATTTTTCCTTGTGATGAAGAGAGAAGTTAAAACATGACTGCTCGTACCTATCGAAACCTCTTTCTGGTAAGTAGATGCTAAAACAAATGTGTTTCTTTTGCTTATATGCATTTAACTATTTTTGCTGTAATAAGGGGAAAGCACACAATGTAACATGGAGCTATATAAAAGTGTTTATTTTTCGGAGAAGCATATTCATAAAAAATATGCCCATTGTGTCATGCTTTTTTCCTTCAAAGAGGTCTTCACCAAAACAATGGGATAGATGTACGTTAGTATAATTTGTGCAAGACAGCTCCTTAATTATGGTATTCTTGAATACCACAGATCTCAGGTATTCATTCTGTATTGACTGCACACAGTGACAACTGCTGTCTCTTTCACAGAAATGGGATTTGGAATAGGGGACAGGAAAGACTCTCGTGTCTGAGAACAGAGTAAAAAAAGAAAGCACATCAACAGAGAAAGAACTGAGAATACAGGCAAATACTGAGATAAATGCCTACATTTTACAAAAGCACACATACCCTAGCTACATCCAGAACCTAAAGTTACCTTACTGCTTTAGTGCTACACTGAAGTAAGATGCTCAATTTACCAGGGTAGATAGGCCTATTAAATAATGATGCTTTTCTTCTGGGATTTGAACAAGTATTTGAATGTTGATTATGCAAGGTACAAATGTCCTAGAATTAACCCTTATAGTTATTCCGTGTCTTGCTTTTGCAGTAACTTCAATCTGTATTCTTGCTAAGGCAGGACTTTTTAGACATGTCTGATAATAAGTGCTGATGGTTCATTTATGCATTTTATGTTTTGCGACTGTGTCCAAGTATTCCAACTGTTCAGTATGCACACACACAGGAAATTCTAATATGTTTACATTGGTGTGCACAGATTTCCCAGGCTTATGATGTACATGCACGTACTCAAGTGTCTGTGTTTTTACTTTGATCACAATACTTAGAAATGTGTTTATATGCTCATGTTTCACTTTGAAAAAACGGTTCCATCTTCCACAGATGTCTGTCCCTTTAAGTGCCCATCTGTTCTCAAGTGCCTGCTACCACCATCCCTTCTGCCATGTGGTTAGAGACACGATGGAAGAACATCCGCCAAACCTTGCTGCTTCTGTTCACCGCAGCTCTTCTCATCGGGGTCACCATGCTGGCCATCTCCTCTAACATCAACCCAGTAGGCTATTTCTTCCTCGGGGTAGGGGGAGTGTGCCTGGTCGGCTATTTGCTGAGTGTGTTTGTCGAGTGTTACCTGAGGAATCAACACCGGCGTGACGCAAATGAAATACCTCCAAACAGGCAAAGCCAAGCAGGGTAAGCAGCAACCTGGTTACTCCCCTTTAACTCTCTCACCTCACTCATGGCCATTTTAAACACTCTTTTGCTGCCCTTCCCTGAGGCACCAAATGCAGACTCCATTCCCAAAGACAAAAGTTCTTTTCAGACTGTTTTCCCTCATTACTGATGTGGAGGTTGCAAGTGTTAATGCCACACATGTCCTGTACCTTTTGTTATATGTATTTTCTTCCCCCTGGGAACTGATCAGTTGAACTTGACAATGTTAAACTGATCCAGGCCCATTTTATTTTTCTTTGAGTAATCGAGGCTTGCCAAACAATGAGTCAGACAAGGAAAAAGAAAAAATGTTGAAGCAATACCAAATCTTATTTGGGTTTAGCTCTATAAACCTTATCTCTAGAGCAACGGTTTCTTGGCAAACTTTAAGAGAAACCTGTAACTGGGTGTGTTTCTACTCTTAAAATTCCTGCTTGACACTAATAAAACCCCTGAGTTTTAGAGACTCTGATTACTACCACCTCTTCTTGACTTTAAGTTCATTTGCAGGTTCTCAGCATCAACCTAATTTAACCCCTGTTTTCCTACTGTCATTGAAGAGGTTAACTCTATTTGTAGCCTTGCTTCCTTGCATAATCCAGATAATCATAATCCACGTGCATAAATGACTTGACATTCCCAAATACAATGTTTATTTTTAGAAAGACTATATAAAAAAGAAGTCTATATTGGGCCCTGCTAGTTTGGGGGCATACTTAAAGAAAACTAGTATCCTTTTATTTAAAAATACAACCTGAAAAGGAAAATGTCTCCGAAGTAACATTTTTTTCTTTGCAGATAGTTCTTTTAAACACAGAATGAGTAGCCCTTGTTTAAACTAAATGAAACTACTTAATTTTCTCAATTTCTTAAAAATGGATGGACATTGAGCTAATATATTAAAAAAATAGGTCCTGTTTTAGGTTCTTTCTTCTGTGAGATAACTAGTCGTTAGCAATCCTTAGTGATAAATTTCAACTCTAGGAGGACACCAGGTTAAGCCTAGGACACTGAACTGAACAGTGTGGGTAGCTTCACTAACTCTGGGGAGTGTGGGAAGATAGTCAGATGAGCTATTTTCTACACCAGTAAGAAAGACGTTCAGTTGGCTGGAGAGATGAGCTGATCCAGGGGCAGAATATCCTACACAGCAATACCACGTGAGATACCCTGTCTCAGTCCCATTTGTTGATCATAGCATGGTCCCTATAGTCCATGATCTGTACTGTAAATATAAATTATGCAGAAAAATAATGAGCGTGTCTGGCATCGCTCTCTGGCACAGGGTGAATGCTGCCTATGAAGCACCCACCTATGAGGAGGTGATGACCATGTCAGCTCCAGCAATATGGACAATTACATCCAACCCAGGCTCCGTGCCCTCGCCACTGAGTGAGCCTCCCCCCTACAGCGTTGTTATTGAATCCTCTGCCCAACAAGACATGATGGTGGAGGCTCTCCGGGGGCCAGTGCCACCAGACACAGTGCACACCTCTGAGACAGACACGGGCTCCAGGACGCAGCTGCAGCTGGTGCTGCCCCCAAGACTGCAGCGGTTTGTTTCGGACATCCATGAGGACAAAGATCTTGAAGAAAGGTTTGAACCACTGGAGCCACTCACTCCACCACCTGCTTATGAGACTGCCATCAGTGATGAGGTCTTTGCAGATGCTCACCAGCCCTCTGCATTAGGACTGATTTCACCTTCCATGAATACAGAACCAAACCCTCATTCCAATACAGGATGTTCCTAAAAGGATGGTAAAACGGCTGATAATGTTTTGCCTAAACGTTTGTCTCACCATTTTTTGAAGCAGAACTGAACTGCAGACACAGCTTCTGATGTTACCAGAATCTTTTTGCACAAAATAGAAATCAATGCAATACCACACTGCTTTGACTTGGCAGATAATAAAACCACTGTGAGGAAAGTTGTGTTATCAATGGCAACATTCTCATACTGGAGATACACATTTATGGGAGAGGAGAAGTAAATCCTGAGAAGAGACAAGATTGCCAAAAAACATCTGAAGAAGGACGGTAGGATGCAGACAGAAGAATCTGCCTGGAAAAGGGGAGGAATAGAAACAACATTAAGCACATTCTGCCTGTGCATTGCAAACAGCAATCTTGCTGAGTGCTGTGTGACTACAGCCACCCTGAAATCCCTACAGAGAGAACAAGCCTGTGCACCCCACGTTGCTGTTTTGCAGCAACACAAATTTATGGTCTGAGCTGTTTGTTACTATCCCTCTGCCATACGTGCTCCACATCCTCAACTGTGCTACATAGGAGTGTGACTGAGGGGAGAGTGTCTGACTGCATCTGGAAGCTGGTACCACCTGATACCTGTCACTTAGAGTTGAAAAGCTGATAGTATGCATCAAATGACTTCTGTTGTTCACAAAGTTCTCATCCCACACAGCCAGTGGTGGACAAGAGGGAGATAAGTTTTCCCCCTGCAAGAGGACAATGATGGGATATATACACATGTAAGCATCCTCTGCTTGGACTTCATAGCTCTACAGCAGGGTTTATGTCTGCTGTATTACAGAGGTACTCTAACAGATGGCCTGAGACTATTTACTGTCATCATGCACAGAAAGGCCAAAGCTCCTCCCGTTCTCTGTGGGCTCTGGAAAGGTACAGTGTGTCTGCCAAGGCAGCGGAGTGCCGGAGGACAACAGTCCCAAGACACATTTGGCCTTCATCATGATGGTTCTGGGCTGTAGGCGTTGTTCTTGCTCTCACTGATCAGTGATGTTGTGCCTTTTTAAATAGGTGAGCCAAACTGATCAGCTCTGCAGTGTCAAAGTGTTCTGCAGTATGCAAAGAGATGCATTTTTATCTAGTGAACGTCCAAATTGAAAAATAAAAATGCTGGAATGAATCTCCTGTGAAGGAGAGCAGCAATCATCCCAGCCTTGCTCATGACTGCATCTTTAATTCATACGAGGAACCATCAAACCATAGGCTAGAAGCAAATAAATTATTTCTTATTGTTTGATTCTTTATAGTTCAAGGGGAAAAAACAAACCTTTTATGTTGTTTATAAATAAATAGGACTGCATTAAAAATTCCTGGTGGCATCATTAATTTTTCCTCTCAAAAGAAACACTCCACAAAGCTATGCTTTTGCTTGCATTCTGCTTATTTGATAATCTTGACTTAGAAAAGAGAGAGGAGTTTCATTTCTGAATCAACAGCTGAATCACTTTATTATCATTATTGATGAAGCAATGATGATACCTCAATCATGGAAGTATTAGGAGAGACAAACTTGCTGATCAAGGCAATATGATTTCTTTAATGTCAATCACTACTTGCATTTCCCTCCTGTATCTGCTAACAGAAAAGAAAAACACCTCACCAAAAGGTGTCACAGGTATGTGACACAGGCATAGAAACTCTGAGTCTTAAACTGGGCAACTCAGGACTTGCCTGAGTGCATCAAATTGCCAGGAGTCAGGAAGAAATTCAGGTGGCCAGCACAGACTAAAAACTAGCCAAAACAAAGACAAAAATGTCACCAGTTATGATCAGTACAATTTTGTCTTCAACATTTGTAAAGGCTGTCAAAGCCTTTGGACTTAGTGTTAAGCTTTAGCAGATAGAATTCCCGTGCACTAGGACACAGGAAATCTATGTGCTAAAGAATTACGTGCAGAAGCCATCTGAAGCTTTATGTGACTTTTTTTGTAAGTTGTATGAGGAGCAGCTGTGGGAGCTGGGGTTGTTTAGCCTGGAGAAAAGGAGGCTCAGGGGAGCCCTGATCACTCTCTACAACTCCCTGAAAGGAGGCTGCAGCCGGGTGGGGTTTGGTCTCTTCTCCCAGGCAACCAGCAACAGGGCCAGAGGAATTGGCCTCAAGCTGTGCCATGGGAGGTTCAAGCTGGACACTAGGAGGAATTTCTTCTCAGAAGGGTTGTCAAACATTGGAATGGCCTGCCTAGGGAGGTGATGGAGTCACCATCCCTGGAGGTGTTTAAGGAAAGGCTGGACGTGGCACTCCTGGTGCCAACACACATGGTCTAGTTGCCATGGTGCTGTTCGGTCAAAGGTTGGACTTGGTGATCTCAGAGCTTTTTTCCAACTGATTTTTCTAATTGATTCTGTGATTCTGTAACGAGAGCTGAGAATTTGCTTTTGCTAGGATGCTCACTTGATTTTCCCTTTGTATTTCCCTCCGTGTTTCTCTGCACCATTCCTCCCTCCCTGTTAGTTACAGCACGTTATCATTTCGGATTGCGGCTGATCACCGCAGAAGCCCATCTCGGCAGAGAAACTAAAATAGGTTAAAAATAAAAAATAATAATAATAAAAAAAAAAAAACAGAGTCGGTAGCTTCCCAGGAAAGCCGCACCCCCGCTGCTCCTCCCCGCAGCCCCATCCCCTGCCCCGGCTCCGCAGCCCTGAGGGGCCGCGCGCCAGCCCGCGCAGGAAGAGGCGGGAAAGCGCTCCCGCTCCAGCGGCGGTCACGTGACGGCGGGAAGCGCGTCCCGCCGTTTGAATCGCGGGGGCCGCCGGGAGGAGGCGGGAGAGGTTTTCTTTCCGCCCGGCCGTCGTCAGGTGGCGGCCGCGGCCCGCGGGGTCTCGCCGGTTCCTCCCGAGCCAAAAGTCGGGAGGGGGTACGGGTGGCTCCTTGCCGCGGCACTCGCCCGCGGCGTCCCCGCTCTTCCCAGGATGCTGACGGCGTGCGGCATGCAGCGGTGCCACCAGGAAGCGCTCAAGAAGAACCGGGTGATGCTGGCCAAGCAGCTGGTGTTGAATGTGCTGGTGGAGCACATGGTAGAGAAAGACATCTTCACCACGGAGATGGTGGAAATGATACAGGTACGCGGGTTGTCGCCTGCGCCGTGAGCTTTGTTGCTGGCTGAGCTCGGTGTCGTTCCTTGCAGTGGCAGCATGAAAAAAACTCACCTGTTACCTGCACATTTCGGTGTGATTGCACTCAGAGGACCTGCAGGGGTTTGGTTGCAGCGTGCAGGAGAACTGTAAGGTGCTTTTCCCTGTGTTCTGGTGTGCAGTTGTAGCAGGCTGCACTTAGTGGATCGGGTGGTAGCTTCCAGTCCTTTCTTGTAGTTTTGTGCTTATCTTTTTTCTTCCACGTGCAGAAGCAGGAATAAAATGTATTTCCAAAATAATACTCTGAAAATAAATACATGTATATGTTATGTGCCAGTTTGTTTCCACATAAAGAATTGGTGCTTCCTATATGTTTTTGTAAATTGCGTGAAGTGCATTTCAAGGCTCGCTGTCAAATAACAAATCCTGTTTGTTTGTAGGTTTGTGTTACTTTCCCTGTGCAGTGGGTACTGTGGAGAGAAGTCATTGGAAATAGCTTGGGATTTCTCCCAGAGGGATGGTAATGCACAGAACACTCTGCAGGATGAACATGCAGGTCTTTGGAGAAAGCAGGCTGGAAAGGAAGTGGTTGAAACTGCATAACAAGTGCATGTCAGGGCTCAAGTAAGGAACTGAGGGAATTTTTAGTCCCCTAGCAGAGTTCATGGTCCCATAATAAAGAATGGAGGCTGAAAAATAGGATTATGAACTATTTTTTTGGGCATTAGTGTAGAACATGCAAACCTGAGACTGATAAGGTTTTGATAGCAGTGAAAAGATAACTTCCTGGTTAATTTTTGAGTCATTGTCAAAGATAATGTGAATCACTTTGCATACTTTGACGCAGTGTCAAAGATAATATTAGCTGCCTCATAGGGCCTGTCAAGGATATCAGTGCTGAATTGTGGGAGCTCCAGGCAATCTCACCTGAAATAGCTCCCATCCCTAGTGGAAGAGAACAAAGATACCATGAAACAGTGCAAGCCAGAGAATGAATCAAGGGCTTCTCCGGGTTTGGGTCAGAGTAGTTAATTTCTTCATAGCTGGGGTATGGAGGTGTGTTTTGGATTTGTGCTGGAAACAGTGTTGTTAATGTTGAGGTGTTTTAGTTATTGTTGAGCAGTTCTGATCCAGAGCCAAGGCCTTTTCTTCTCACCCCACCAGCAATGCTGGATGTGCACAAGAAATTGGGAGGGGCCACATCCGAGACAGCTGACCCCAACTGACCCAAGGGGTGTCCCACTCCATTTGGTGTCATGGTCAGCATGTAAAGGTAGGGGAAACTCTGAGTGACAGAGCACAGTGCTAATCATGCCAAGGTCTCGGGACGTTATGTGGGCCATTCACTTAAGAGTTGGACTCAGTAGTCCTTGTGGGTCCCTTCCCACTCAGAATATTCTGTGAGTCTAAGTCACCATTGTGAGTGATGGAGCCCTGCTGTCCTTGGAATGGCTGTACTCCTGCCTGCCAGCGGGAAGTAGTAGATGAATTCTTTGTTTTGCTTTGTTCTGTGGCTTTTGCTTTACCTGTTAAACCATCTTTTTATTTCAACTTTTCTCACTTTTATTCTTTGGATGCTCCTCACCATTCCACTTGGGGAGGAGGTAACTGAGTGTCTGATGCTTAGCAGCCCACACAGGTTAAGCAGCAGCATTGCTGAAGTGTGAATGGTGAGTAGGAGTGGGCTTTTGGTGGCCTGCACTTTGTCACCTAAGGGAGAGCAGGGAGAAGGGAAGAAAAGGCAAAACAAAATCTTCTCAAACTTAATGACAGAGAAAGTACTCTTTTTGGCAAGGTGCTGTTGTTGGTAAAAAGTATTAAACTGAGACAGAAGGGAAGAGTGGAATCTTCCCCTCCAGATGCAATTGAGTAAAAGGGAATGCAACAATACTTAGTAGAGGATTATCAGTAAGGAGAAAGGTGTTATGATGGGTAAGTCAGGTAAAGACTAATAGCTTAGTGGAAAAATTATGCCTAATAAAATAGACATGCCTAACAAAGTGCTTAAATGTGTATAAATAGCAGTAGCAGCCTGAGCAAGAGAACAGAGTGACTTGAACTACTGTTGCAGGGCATTGATCTGCAAATTGCAACAAAAATAGAAATATGACAGAGGTAGAAGGAAAGCTGGATCTGCAGAATATGCATTGTACTAGAAGGATAAAAATGAAGGGAACATTTACTGAATACTCCTAGACATAACAGTGCTATGGAGAAAAAGTAAAGTGTGTTTAAAAAAAATCACTGGAGTGGAAAACACTTTGTCTTACCTTTGATCTTCCTGTGGTAGGTCTGTGAATTTTTAATATTCTTCCTGTCTCTGGCAAATGTGAGCACAGGTCTTAGAAGTGCTGTTAAGTAGCCTGATATTGAAAATGTATTGTGATGCTCATTGCCAGATATCTTAATGGAAATGGGAGGAGCCAAATGCCATTGTCTGATGAAAGAGAATAGATTCTCCTATATATATATATATATATATATATATATATATGGATATTATAACTGACTGGTTCTATATATACACCCTCCTGCACCCCCAATAAGTCAGGAAATCAAGATCTGGATAAATAGTTATGTTCTAAATCATCTTTTCTTAAAAACACAACGGTTACACTGGTCCTGTTGGCTTGATTTAAGGCAATCAAAAAAAGAAAATGGAAAATTTTCTGGAAATAGAGCGTTTAAATAAATTTCTGTAATCTAAGGAAAGTGAAATAAGTCAAGGAGCTCAGGGAGATGAACCATGACAGTTTTTCCAAGTGTGAGGTGTCAAACCAGTACTGAAACTTTACCCAAGTAAGAAAAAGATGGGAAGGGAAGTGTGTTCCAGGAAGAGCCACGGAAGGCAAAGGTGATTGAACTGGATGAGGGGCTCACAAGGAATATGAAGAGTAAGCAGAGAGATTATAGGTGTGCAACACTGGAGAAGAATCAGTAACTAGAAGCTGCTTCCTTTGATGCCTGAAATGTGGAGAGATAGTAGGATCTGACAGTATTGAATTTAAAGTGGGTCATTCAGAAAGATACTAAACCATGTGAGGTTTTTTCCACAGTATATATTTTTAATGAAGTGTAAAGAAAAAAATTGTGTTTACTTTGTAGTGAAAATGATGTTATAATTATCTAGGTGAAAACCCAGAAGAGGGGGGTTTCAAATACAGGGGGAAAATTATTTTGGAAATAAAATGGGACAGTGGAAAGAGCTGTTTTTAAGGCAAGCTCCAACATCTATTTGCATAAATGCCTTCTTGTCAGAGCATCAGATATTCTTCCAGAGCTCTGGGCTGGACTTTTAAAATTGCAGAAATGGTATCAACAGCTTTCTTGCTTTTTAAACAAGTTGAGTACTCTGTACTGTAATCAAAGAGTGAGATTGTATATATACAGAGATTTAAATACTCCGTTGATCACTAGACAGTAATGAAGGGATCACTGGTTTTGACAAGTGACAGAAATTTGATTAGGATGTTTGTCAATTTTAAATGCTTTTTCTATGGATTCTGCAGGTGTATAATAAGACTAACATGGAATTTTGACAGGACTTCAGAATTAATTTACAATTATTACAATTAATTTACAATTACAGTTTCTGTTATGCAGATTATCAAACCCATCTGTGTGGGGAAAGAAATAAATTAGGGATGTATTGGGAAATAAAATGAAAGAGGTGTCTTATTAACTTCTGAATGTTTGCTGAACATAATTTAGCATAATCCAAATGTGATGTTGAAGATGAAGTAATATCACGAAGCACAGCCCTTTGAGTGTTTAAGGAAGCATTAAGGAAGAAGTCTGCCAAAAGCTGACTGCTGTGCATACAAAGTGCAGAATATGAACATTCTGGAAATTTCTTAACTTTTCAGTAAAACTAACATTCTGGTTCTTGAAGTCAGCTTCTATTCTTAACTACCATTTATGGCTTAGAGTCACAGACTGTGAAAAAGATGAATGACCTTTAGCTTGTCTCAAAACAGCTGCAGAAAGGAAGAAAAACCATTAGCTACTTAAGAAATCAAGTCTCAATTTACTTTATTAGTTACAAGAAAATTCAGTGAGCTTACAGCAAGATACAGATATATGGAGGCGATTATTTTCCACGACTAATGGAGCAGTGTTACCAGGAGAAAGGTACCTTCATACTTCTGGGAAGACACAAGTAAGACATTATTATCAGTAATTCTAGTCAGTAGTACTCAGGATCCTCTGGGAATAGGAAAAGGTACATACACTGTAAAGGGAAAGAGACCATTTATGGAAGAAAGTTACTTGTTTCCTGTAGCTAATCAAGACCAATTTATAGGAATAAGTTTGATAAATAAGGGAAAGGACTGAAGTCAAGGAACACTGTTCATAAAAATAAATACTCTTAGTCAATCATGAATTAATACAGGTGTTGCATCTCAGGTTGCAGACAGATTAGGGCTTTTATAATGTTGGTCAGCCGGTTCTGTGTATACCCCTGTTCCCCCTGTGATGGTTCGCTCCAGGCTGCCCGCCATTGGAGCTTCTCCACGTCAATCCTGTAACCACCCCCTGTTCATTCCTGAAACTTCCGTGCCAGTCACCCCATCCCTGCAATCCCATTCGTCCCGGAACCCTGTACACACCCCTGTCGCGTTCCCATTGGTTACCGTGGCCCATGTCACCGCCACGTTGCCTGTCCCCATTGGGCGAGGGGGCTTCCACCCTCATCGGCCCACCCCCTTTAAAACTCCATGCGCCCCTTTGTTCCCCGCCATCTTGTCCATGTGGGCGCTGGAGGCAGACGCCGCTCTCCACCGCCACAGCTACCACAAGACAATAAAAGCTCTCCAGCCAACTGCAGGACAGGGTGTCCCTCCTTTGCCTCTTTACCTCATCCCAGCGCTGGTTACAGAGCGCAGCCAGCCCCACGCTGGTACGCTGAACATTGCAGCGCCCGGGCCACGCGGCACCCCAGTCTGGCCAAGAAGCAGCACCTTTAGCCGGGCTCCCAAGCTGCCCCGGACCGGGGAGAAGAATGCAATGCCGCATATAGGTCTGAAATTCTAAATAGGTTCATAAACATTGGATCAACAAGATTTTGTATATATCCTCCCAAACAATGTTTTGGGGCAAAACCAAACTATTTTTGACACTGAGCTTGATAACTATGAATGAAACCAGATTATGTGATATCTTTTGTAGCAGAAGATTTACACATTTACCTCAAGGCTTCTTTTGTTTCTGATTTTCCTGTGATTGCTGTATTGTTAAGCCTTAATTATGTGTAAGTCATCAGCTATTCCCAATTATCCACCAAAAGGAGAGATCTTGGATTTAAGTGATAATTTTAAAAATATAGGATTCATTCCAAATAAATAAAATTTATTTCTGATACCCAGTATTTTGGTACATGATTTTTGGTGTGGTTTAGATTTCATGGGGAAGGGTATTTTTGTATAAATTTTACATTTTGTTGGCAATTACCTGTTAATGTTTTAACAATTAGAACTTCATCGCACGGTTTCATTTTTTGATGGTTACTTCTCCACATATACTAGTATATATTGCTTCATTGGTCTTTGTCTGTACATAGGAAGTACCATTCTGGAATTGACTGCATCTAGTAAGTATTTTACTTAATGTTTGCTGGAGGATTTGACTCTCTGTGTGAGACCATAAACTATTGGATAGTAGTGGAAGCATGTTTTTGACTTTGTGTATGCAGTGAGGAGAAGTAGATACTATTCCAGCAGTAACTGGAACTAAAATTTTAGAGAGAATATGGCGTATTCAGGAACAACTGAGGGAGCTGGGGCTGTTTAGCCTGGAGAAAAGGAGACTCAGAGGTGACCTTACCACTCTACAACTGCCTGAAAGGTGGTTGTATTCAGGAGGGGGTCGATCTCTTTCTCCAGCCAGCAACTGACAGAACAAGAGGACAAAGTCTCAAGCTGGGTCAAGGGAAATATAGGTTGGATATTAGGAAGAAGTTTTTTACAGAAAGAGTGATAAAGTTCTGGAATGGTCTGCCTGGGGAGGTGATGGAGTCACCATCCCTGGATGTGTTTAAAAACAGATTGGATGTAGCACTCAGTGCCATGGTTTAGTTGAGGTGTTAGGGCATGGGTTGAACTCGATATTCTTTAAGGTCTCTTCCAACCTAGTGATTCTGTGAATTCTGTATTACTGTGTGTGGTCATGTATGAATTGTTGGCTTGTTTTGTTGTCATATACTCTTGAACAAATCTGAACAGAGAAGTGTGAATGAAATCAACTAGGAAGAGTATAATAGTGGTTCTAGCACAGCTAAGCATAGTGGTGAAGTGATTTTCTGAAATAAAAAAAAAGTTGTTCTGATGATTCATTAAACGTTAATTATGTCAGGTGTTACTTGAGTATAGATTTTGATTTTTTTTTCCTCTGGGTTCAGGCCAAGTCTGGGAGCTTCGACCGAAATGTGGAATTCCTCAATTTGCTGCCCAAGAGAGGCCCCAATGCCTTCTCAGCCTTCTGTGAAGCTCTGCGAGAAACCCAACAGCAGCATCTGGAGGCACTGATCCTGAAGACAATGTCCAACCTGGGCCATGAGATTGCAAGGGTACAGCAGTTTTAAAAAAACAGGATGGATGGCTTGCATTTCAGATTGGGTTTGGGCACAAAAGGAACTTAATCAAGTGGGGAAAACTCAATGATTTACAAAGGATAAGATGGTTTTGTTGCAAGTTGAAACTTGTAGTAGCCTTAGCAAAAGCAGAGAGGAAGAAACTTGGAAAGAAGAGAATTTTCATAAAGAATCACAAGGTGATAGAGGTTGGAAAGGGCCTCTGGAAGTCATCTCTTCCAACTTCCCTGCTCAAGTATTACCTTCAGTAGGCTTCCAGGGTCCCATGCAGGCAGTTTTCTGAATATGTGCAAGGATGAAGACTGCAGCCTCCCTGGGCAACCTCCTCCATTGCTCAGGCACCTCACAATAAAAAAGCATTTCCTGATATTTAAGAGGCAGTCTCCTGTGTTTCAGTTTGTGCCCGTGGCCTCTGGGTCTGTCACTGGGCACCACTGAAAAAAGCCTGGCTCTGTCCTCTTTGCACCCTCCTTTCAGGTATTCATACACATTGATAAGTTCCCCTTGAGGGAGATGAGGCATCGCTTCCCTTCATCTCTTCTGCTGGCATCACTTCTCCCAGTACAGCCCAGGGTACCAGCTACCTTTGTGCCAAGAGTACATTGCTGGCTCCTCTTTGGCTTGGCAACACCCAAGTCCTTTTCTGCCAAGTTGATTCCCAGCTGGGTTGCCCCCAGAATATATTGGTGCCCCAGGCACAGGACCTTGTACTTCTTTTTGTTGAAATGTATGAGGTTCCTGCAGTGGTCTTACATCCAACAAGGTCTAAATGGCTGTGTGATCAATAATCTAAAAATTGAAAAATTTCTCTGAACTTTCTTGGTTTAATTTTCAGTGATTGCCTGAGTAGACCCGTAAGGAAACAAATTTTTCTTTATTTTGTTATTTTTTTCACCTTTTTGCTATGTGTAGTTAGTGTTGTATTAAAGGAAGAGTTTTGGTTTTGTTCTTAGTGCATTGGCAAGGATGGAAACTCTCAGTAAACATATTTTATACAGAGGAAGGGAGAGCAAATACTTCTAAGCAATTGTTCCCTTATTAAAATGTAAAATTTATCAGACTACCCTTTTAATTTTTGTTTTCAATTTTGCTTTACTATACAAACAATGAAATCTTGACAGCAAACAAAGATCTAGGAATACCAGACAAATCAGGCTTTTGTTAAAACTGAGAAAGTTAAGACGACCCCAGTGTAAAGATTCTAAACTGAGGATTTGGATAGAAGTGCAGATGGTCAAAGAAGGGGAGGAGTCTTGCATTGAAAATGCTGCTGCTGTCTTGTTATGATGTTTCTTTTGGAAGTGACCATAATACTATATTTCAGTCATTTTTATGCGTGTATATAAATGCATGTATCTTTTCTTCCATGATACCTTCAGCTTTGTACTATAGAGAAAAAACAAAGCTATTTGTGCTACTCGTTTTCACGGATTTATTGATGTCTTGTAGCTTGAACACTGTCATGAGTCAGATCTTCCATACCCTGCCAGTGAGTCCTGCAATTCAAAGAGACCCCGTTGGCTTGGTGAGTTGCACATGATTTGCTACCTGGTTGGCTCCTGACAATTTCTTAATACTGTCTTAATGTGATTGTAGAAATAAGCTTGCCACCACTTTGCTCATCCAGGAATGCAAACTTGACAGTAAACTGACTATATTATGATCAAAGAGGGTGCTTTATAGCACATGGGAAGAGACAACCAATACATTTTTCTTTTTAGCTTCATTTATTCTTATGGGACACTTTGTTGCTTAAAACAGTACATGTCAGTAAAATTCTAGATTTTGCAAAGGTTTTCTTTAAGATCTGTAATAGAATTTCATTGAGCTAGCACTCTGATAAGGTACTGACTTCAGGCAGTATACCTTAACCAAGAGTTCCTTCTTAAAAAATCAGCTTAAGGCCTTATATGTGTTACCTGGGTCCAGCATGGTTTTCTGTAGCTTCTGTCAAGTGCAGCAAATCAGCTTTTCATTAATATGCATTTGCAACTTAGACCAGGGGACAGGTCTAATAAACATTGGTTGGAATGAATCTCCTTGCTGGTTTTTATGTTGTTTCTGGTAATGCCTGGAGTACTTTTTCCCTTACCACAGGTTTACCTTTATGCTGGTTACTAGGAGCTCTCTCTGATGTTAAAGAACAAGTGTCTAATTTTTGGAAACTTTTTTTATTTATGTGCAAGGGTTTTAGGTTGGGTTGTTTTGATTTTTTAGAGCATATGTTCCTCCAACCAGGAGAGCCATGCCTCAAAAGGCTGAAAGAGGGTTTCAGCAGAGATAGTGAACGTCATTGGCTCAGTTTCTTTGGTACAGAGGAGTGAGTGTTTGTCTGCAAATGGCAAATAGTTGATTATCATTCCCCTCATCTGCTGTTATCCAGAGGAAAGTGTTCAGAGGCAGATGAAAAAACAAAAGGGCTTTGCACTTTATGAAAGTTAAAATTGTCTCGTTTGATCACTTATGCATGTGTTCAGCATGGGAGGCCTTTTGTGAAAGGAAAGAACTATTCTGTTTGAAATTTTCTAGCAACATGTTGTCAGCCAAAGTCTGAAAGCAAGATCATACTGTGCAAAACAGCAGAAAGCAGAAGGACCTTAAATTAGATGAGAATTCTTTTTTCATACTCTGTAGACTAGGCCTTAGATAAGGCTAACCCACATACAAGCAAAAATAAAAGCTGTCAGTTAAAATAAATAAAACAAGTATACCATTACAGTACTTTTTTTTTCTCTTCTGTGTTTCATTTTGTGTCAGTAGTCCCTGATCAAGCAAAATTTTTGGAGGTATGAAATATGCATAAATGAATATAGTTCAGAATTTGCAAGTTAATACTTTAATGCAGAGGCTTTGTGTCTGAAATTTTTAATTTTTATTGATATATTTGTTTTTGCACAGAACCAGTAGAAGATTCCTTGGATAACAGAGATGGTCCATCAATCCCTCCAGTGAAGTATTGCACTCCTGAATTTTATCACAATCATCAGCACTTGGTAAGTTGTTGGCAGAGAAAGTCTTAAGATGTGAGATGTTTGGATCTATCAGCTAAACATGTGCCACTTAAAATTGAGTTGAAGTGCTTCACTGGGATGCAGATCAAGGTTGTGCTATTGGTGTAACTGAAAGGTGTTACCAGCCGTGCTCCATTTGATGTGGTTCTCATTTACAAGTGTCAAGAAATCCTGAGAAGTTCTGTAACTCTAAACAAATCTGCCTCTGGTTTTTTTTTTTGATCATGAAGAGCTTGGTGGAATGACTTCTCTACTATTGCTCTCTGTGAGCTGTCAAGTTTATTTTTCCGTGTCCTCATTTTTCTGTAAGATGACAAACCCTGTAAATGACCGTAAGATAGTAGAACTGTGTTTTTAACTAGTAAGTTGCCTGTTTTAATTGTCAGCTGTACCCAATAGAATACTTAGGCTTAAGAACCAGATCAGGATTATGTGCTAGAATTCTACCTGTGGGTAGAACAATTTGAATTTCTAATCTTCTGCTGCAGTGTTTGAAGTTATATATGTAGACTAATTAATTTTTGTTGATTCTGTCTGTAAATAGGTTGTGGTGGAGTGGGCTTAAGGAAAAATTACTTTGTGTTGTGAGATAAACACTTCATTAGGGTTACACAAGGTCAGAGGCTCTATGTATAATGAAACAGAGGTTTTGTTTGTGTGTTGGTTTTGAGCGGTTGTTGTTGTTGTGGGGTTTTTTGGAACTGTCTGTGGGGGTGACTTGATTAATAAGCAGTGCCAATGTGAGCTTGACTAAGCTCCTTTAACATCTGTGCCTGGATACACCTTATTTGATATTCTCCTTTAGTATTAAATTTTACTTCCAATTTACAGGAGTAATAGTAAGTGAATTACTATTGATTTGTTGTTCTTAGAGTGGTAGGGACAGAGAGGGAACTTAATCTGAAGGCACCCCTCTTAAATTAGATCTTTTCCTGTTAACTTCTTTTGCCAGTTGCATAATTTTGAAGATCAATGACTGACAGTCTTTTGCTGTTACAGTGACACTCATTGCTATTTTACATCTCTGCTCCCAACAGCAATTAAGAAATGTTAGCTAAATTTTACATTGTGTTGTCCTTTGATGGGGGTGGCACTAATATATGGGGGCCCTGCTGGGTGAGGAAAGGGGGAAAAGTTAGCAATATCTAATTCACAGTTTGAAATGGATAAGCTGTGTTTCTTTTAAAATGAGGAATAAGGCAAGGCAGTCTAACTTATTAATAGTAGTATTGTAGCATTGTCAGTTGTGGAGGCTGGCAAGCACAGGCATATCAAGCTGGTGTGGAATGATTGCTGTTCTATTCTAACACATCATTATTTCCTTGTGTAGTCTAAATTTACCCATTTTAATCTTCCTTTCAGGCATACAAGCTGACATCAGAGCCCCGAGGCTTAGCACTGATCCTCAGCAACGTCCGTTTCAGCAGCGAGAAGGACTTGGAATATCGCGCAGGGGGAGACGTGGACTGTGCTTCCCTGGAGATGCTTTTCAGGCATCTCGGGTATCGAGTCACTGTTTTTCGTGATCAAACTGCACAGGTAAGGGGGTGATCCCAGTACTTCACAACTGGTGTGAATGAGTTTGTTTCTTAATTGTCTCAAGAGGTTCCCTTTGATACATAGCTAAGCTTTGAAGATACGAATTATCACTTAAGCATAGAAAATGAGGCTGAACATGACGATGTCTGCTTTCATACTGATCAACATGAGAAAGCTTGGAAGGCTGAGTTCTTCCAGTGAATAGTACTGTCACAAAGGGCTACAAGAGGTACTACTCTGGTCTGACCCTAGTGCAAGGGGGAAGACTTTTGAGACCACACCTGGCATGTGTGTTAAGAGCACAAATGAATGAAGTCTGCAGTTTCCTCTAGATAGACTTTGCAAGTGTTCTACTCTCCTAAAAGTTAAACTTTGCAAATATTTGATGTAGTCTTTGCTATTATGATGTTTTCGTGTCCTTTCACTGTTGAAGTCAGTTTGCATCCCATTCATCAATCTGTCCACGCAGTTCAGTTCCACTCTTTCAGTCTTCACTAAAAACGTGTATGAACTTCACTTCAGAAAACTGGTCCTGTTCCATGACTAACTTAATCAAGCCATTCTCCCTATGAATGCAATTGCTGTCTTCTCCAGCATAATTTGATCTTAGTCCTTTTAAATCCCTATGAATTCAGGTGATACAGAACCTGTTAAAGAGTGTTTTATTCAAGAACAGAGCTTTTGCAACATTGATAGAAGGTATTTGCATCTGCAATGTTGTCAGAGTTCCTGAAGTTTTCCAGTTTAATTGACCACTAGTGTCTGAATGCTTGAAGTCCCAGAGTACGTATCTGTTAAGTTGCTCCAAAATCCCAGCCAGATTCCAGTGTCAGTGTAAAATATCACTTGTAAAATATCACTCTGTAAAATATCACTCAGTTTCCTCTGTTGGCCTAAGTGATTTCTGCTTCACAGTGTTATACTTAGGACTGAATATTGCATAAAGGAACAAGAATATTTTGCATTTTTTTTAATAGAACACGTCTCTTTCATGTAAATTTGATGTGCGGGTGGGTTTTCTTTGTGACAGGAGGGCCATTTGTGTTCTTCCCAGAAAACTGATTCACTTTCCCTGTAGAAGTCTGGAAAGCATTGAAATTTTTTCCCCCCCTATTCTAGGAGATGCAGAATGCATTGGAGAGATTCTCCAAGCTGCGAGATCACAGAGATGTAGATTCCTGCATTATAGCTCTGCTTTCCCATGGTGTGGAGGGTGGGGTTTATGGCAGTGATGGCAAACTACTAGAGGTATGTTCCTGAGTTGCGATCTCTTGTTTAGGTTATCTTTAGGAAAGTAACCATGTTCAAAAAGGGAAAAAAAAAAAGACTGAGGATTCACATATTTTAAAATAGAAAAAAAATAAGGGCTGGAGGGAAGAAAAGGGCAAGGGGCTGTCTGCGAGAGGTCTGGAAAATGAAAAATGGCAAGTAGGAGAAATTATCTCTCTGTATAAATACTAGGTAGAGTTCATGAACCTAAGCAAGTATGAACCTGGGGAGAGGGTGGGGAAGGGATATGTTTGTCACACACTGAATCTGCAGATAAAGGAGAGGATTACCAAGACTGGTGAGGTCATATGCAAAAGACAGGGAAGCAAGGTAAGACTGGGTTTGGCTTACAGAAGGCTACAGTGAAGAAATTTCCTCTCTTTCTTCTCTCAGTTGCAGGAGGCTTTCCGGCTCTTTGATAATGCAAACTGCCCAAATCTCCAGAATAAGCCAAAAATGTTCTTTATTCAGGCCTGTCGAGGAGGTGAGTGCCCAAACACTGAAAGCCATGTACTTGGCATGCCATTAAGGCTCATTTTGCACACATACACACCCTCACATTCAACTTGCTGTCAACTTTCCTCTTTGCTTCTCTCAGGTGTAAGTGGGACCCATATTCACCTCCCTCTGCCCTGCTGCTGCCACTGCATCTGTTGCTCTGTAAGTGTCTTTAGCTCTGCATGAGGTGTGTGCATTGACTTGCAGACCCCAGAGCACCTTAGTGACATAAAGCTCTGTCATGTCCCACTCATACCCTGAGGCTTCCTCGTGCTGTGCCTGCAGTAGGGGGAGTGGGGCACACAATGCACAAATAGCAGCACAGCATGGAGCAGTACACTAGCACTGGAGTCTTGCTGAGGTCCTGTCTTTCTCTAGATCCTCGATGTGTTGTGTCTCTTGTATTGGTTTCTTGAGCTGTCAGAGTTGGTTCCAATTATTTTTAGGGTTTTGTCTTTTTCCTTTAACTTGGCCTGCTTTCAGCCTCAAATGACCTTTCCTTGCACCCTTTTTGACACACTGCTGTTGAACTCTTACATGCTGTTGTACAGAACTCTTTTCACAATTCTTATAGACTTGATCTTCTTCCGTGCTTTGTGTACCTTTTTTCTTTTTTTAAATTCTACTATTCCTTTTCCTTCCTTTTGTAGCTAAACATACACATCTGTAACTACCTTTCAGATCTGCTAATGACCAAATTTTTCCCTCAAGTGTTTGGACTCTGTGAAATTGCTGATATTACAAAGTGAAACTCTGTCTTACAGTTTCTTCTTTTCCATTGTGATAGAGGAGTTTTCCTAGTGTGTATGCTTTCCTCCCTGCTTTTCCCTTGTTCCTCACAGTTGTCTCCCTTCTTTCTCATTTTTAGCAAGCTTTACAGTTTGTCCTCTAGTCTCTACTCTTGTTTAATACCAATGCAGGGAAAAGCCCAAAGTCTACATGAAGTATTTCAGTGATCAGAAATACTTGATCCTTTTAAGCATTTGGGAGTATTGTAACATGCATGTTTGCAATATGAATTGAATCTGATTGCTTTCCTTATGTGAGTGAACATTTAGATACTTTTGAACAAATGTGAATGTGCAGACTCAGGGTGGAAGTAAGTGTAATAAGGCAGAATTTTCAGCTGACCTCATTAGGTAATTATGTTTATTGGACTGTAATGTTACCATAAGGAGTCTGTTAAGACTAACAAATCAAGCTTGGCCTTTGTATTCCCCAAAAAGTTGCCGTTAAGGAAGAGTGGTAAAGCTTGCTATGCACAATACTTTAGATCTAGGATATTGCGATAGACAAAGGATTAAGATACTTGAAAAACTGGAAGGAAAAACTGAATTTAATAAAAAAAACAGCAAAGAAGGCAAACCCCTGCCTTGTCTAACCTCTTTTAAACCTTGATTAATAGTTGGAGGGAAAAGCCAGTTACAAAGTAAAGGAACTATCAACAGAAATGTGTATCCTTTAGACGGCATTAAAAGGACTGTATAAATAGTATTGTCAACTTTAAAATAGTAATCAATCTATCTGTGCCATGCAAGTTAGCTGGAACTAGTTGAAACATGATGAGAAATACATAAATTACTCTTCTTCTCTAACCTTACATTGTAGGCCTGCTGTATCTTCTCTTAATGACACATTTTTGAAATGTAGATAAAGAAATGTTGGTACAGTCCTAATTCCCAATGAGCTTTTGGCGGGAGTCTAGTAAAGAAGTTAAGTAGTCCACCTGCAGTCATGGATCAAAAACCAGTGGCAACAGAAAACAATGGGAAGAGTTTCAGTGTGGCATAAAATGAAACTTTGAAGTTGCTTAGAATCTGTGTTTAATGTAGTCAATTCAAAGGAGTGAAAAATTATGCTAACAACTGGGTAGTTAGCAGTTATTTAAATTAATTAGCAGAACAGCTGTCTGGGAGCTTCAATACAATTTAAACAGACTAGATGAATCTCTGGCAGTGGTTCTATAAATTAGAGGTTAAGTATGCAAAGGGTTAGTGCTTTACGCATTTTTGTTAATTGGAGTGGTGTTTGATGATATGCACGAGAAAGCTGTGTAATTCTGAAGTTTTAATCAAAAAAAGTTTTGATTTTATACATAATGGGGTGATGACAGTGTGAATAATAGAGTTTGACAGTAAAATTACCTGAGTCTTCTGAAAAAAAATGCACTGTGAACAGTACATTTTAAAAAGACAGAGAACTGGAAGAATTTGGAGAAGTGTGATAAAAGACGCTAAAAAAGTGTGGTTAAACATGAAAAAAAAATATTGCATTGCTACCCTAAAGAGATGAGAAAGGAACTTAATGGAAGCCATTATGAAATTCTGAGCTATGGAGACTTTAATTCTAGGCTTTTTCAGACAATCACACCCCTCCCACTGCTGTTTTCTTTTTAGAGGAAAAGAACAATATTGCTGACTTATGAACTGACCACTTTCTGAGCATAATTATGAGATGCCACCGGTGCCACTGCCTGTTAAAGGGTTAGAAATCCAAATGTATTATTTTGGCATGAACTAGCAATAAAAATTGAGAAACATCTTAGTAGGAAGGCCTCTGCAGTGGACACTTAAGCCTCGTAACACTAGACTCTGTTTCTGCTGTTAGGAAGAAAGAATAATAGATTCTCATCTTAGAACAAAAGAAAACAAAACAGCTAAATTATATGGAAAATCTGTAAAATGTAATTTTAATTTTCTTGCAACACAGCTGGACTATCAAAGTCACCACCACTAAGCCATTAGTTGTGATTATAATGGAAACTCTGCATCATGCAGAAAACCAGTTGAAAATATCTACACTTGCATAATACATACTAATGAATCCTGGAAAGGGCATTAAATGCTCTCCAGGTTTTAAACTAGTCTCCATGGACTGGAGGTCTCTCTCATGTTTGGGTTCAGATTATTTTGCATTTTTCTGCTGCACAATTTATGCTTTTAATTGAAATAAGCAGTATTGTAATCAGGTTTTAGAACTAGGTGAGATACTTGGTCCAGGTTTTCTACCTGTCCTGAGTGTAGATCTTAACAACCAAAATTACAGCTCTTGTTTGAGTTCTGCAGTAAATAGACAGCATTGTAAAGTGCACTAGACATTTTTGGATATTTCCAAGGTAGGTATGAGTGGAAAATAAAAACTTCATAGGTAGGCATCAAATCCTTCCATGAATGGTGGAGAGCTACCAGAAACTTCCCTGCTTTCATGGTTATCCCATGATCTGTGCAGGAAGAGGTGGGAGCAGAAATCAGCATACAGACCACGTCAGGTTAGGTTAAGCAGGTGCAGCAGTTGTTGGTATCTGCATTAGTTTGTGCAGAAGAACTTTCAGATGAGTTTAGAATAGCTGAGAAAGCCTGAAATTAGCGCAAAAACTTTCTGCTTGACAGTAATTGTGGCACTACTGACCACAAAACTAAGTAAGTACAGGAAAGCTGCATCCAGTAATTCAGGATAATTTCTTCTCCCTTTCTTCCTCTCGTTGTTTATTGCCACCACAGATGAGTTGGACCGGGGAGTGGATCAAAGAGATGGCAAAGGACGGTCAGATTCTCCAGGCTGCGAGGAAAGTGATGCGAACAAGGAAGAAAGTCTGAAGCTGCGGCTGCCGACGTGCTCGGATATGATCTGTGGATACGCTTGTCTGAAAGGTACTGGCCCCTAATTGTTTGGGCATAAGGAAGTTTCATGTGTCTGTGTTCCCCAGAAGTCTTCATGGTGGACACTCTCTCGCCAGGCACTGCGGCCATGAGGAACACCAAGCGTGGGTCCTGGTATGTCGAGGCTCTCACCTCGGTGTTTGCAGAGGACTCCCAACACACCCACGTGGCTGACATGCTGGTGAAGGTAAAGGGCATTTACTCTCCCACAAGGGCATTTACTCTCCCACTCTTACCTGGTTTTTAAAGGGCCTTCCATTGTTTCAGAATGCTAGGACTCATCTAGTACTATTAAAGCACTTATTCTTGCCTTGTTTGTAGCAAAATTATAATTCTGTCTTTGTTCTTATTTACTTATTTATATACAATTCCATAGCAGTTTCACCAAGTAAAGATGCGGTTTCTTTGATTGCTTCTGTTTCATTGGTGTGGTTGCATGATGAACTTGCAAGTAGAGTTCATATTGCTTGCCAAGAATTACTTTTCTTCTCTAGAAATAGATTTTTTTTTCAGGTGAATTCATTTCCTGAACATGCACACAACACAGCTGCAAAAGCAGCAGTACTCATACACGATAAAGTTTGAGAAGGTGGAGGAAGAGGGAGTGAAAAAAGCAGTGTGACCACAGTAACTTTAGCTGCTGTGGAACTGTACCGTAGTTCTTTATCCTTCTTATAATTAGGGGACTACTTAATGCATTAAACAGAAATATCTGCAAGTACAGAAAGAAATGACATTTTTCTTCCTTCTATCTTTTTAATCCTTCTAGTCACTCTAATTTTTTTACTCTCACATCTAGGTGAATAGGCAAATCAAGCAACGAGAAGGTTATGCCCCAGGCACCGAATTTCACCGCTGCAAGGAAATGTCAGAATATTGTAGCACACTCTGTCGGGATCTTTACCTGTTTCCTGGCTATCTACCAGGAAAATAACCTTGCCAGCTCCGTTTGAAGAGAGATACTGCCAAAGCTGAACTTTGACTGTGGATATCTGTTTTCACTCTTACGAGCTGTGCCATCAGATGTGCAAGCAAGGAGTGCCAGTCTAATTCTTTATGTCCTTTTCTAAAATAAACTGGCAACTCTCCTTGTAATCTGACTCAGTTCAGGGTTTAAAATTCTAATATCTCAATTGGCTCTGCATGTATAGAAAGTGATGGAAAGAGGATCAGCATTGGAGCTGGAAAGAAGTGGGAACATCCTTTGGAAGGAGACATAAGGACGTTTGTGAACAAAGTGAATGTGAAAATGGAAATGGACTACTAGCACAATTTTTAAATTAAACCTTTCTGAAAGGAAAATCAGTCAAAAGATGCTACTTATGCTTGTACTTCAACAATTTTAAGTACTTTCTGCATGGTTATTCTTACAGGACAGTCGACTCCTGTGCACATTAGAAAAGGGCTCCTTATGAAGGAGAATCTTTCCCCTCTAAAATGGAAGTTTATTGTTTTCAGTACTCAACACTTTCCATTTTGATCACTTAAAAATCTATTTTTCTACACTCCTTCTATAGCCAAGTTATCAAGAGAAATACAAGATATCCCAGATTATCAGCAAAACATGTAGAGACTCAGACAAATATGCCTGCTTAAAACGCCCCAGACATAGTTTTGAATCGAGAAATTCTAGATTAACTCCCCTTAGTCCCAAGAGTGAGCAACTGCGTGGAGTATTCCTTTTGAGGAATTTGTTTGCCATAGCACTTAGTTGTCACATTAGACATTCAGTCCACCAACTTCTCAGGAGTCTATAAATTGCACTGTACAACTGAAGCCCTGAAACTCTACAGCCTTGTACAAGAGGTTCTTTTGTCTTTTTAATTAACAAAAATATTCAAGGCAGCTCTTTACAGTTCTAAGCATGTTGCTTGGATTATTTATCACTGCATTATTTTTCCCTTTTAAATGAGAGGGAAGAGTTTTACATTATTATGCTGTTCTGTGAGCTTTCTTAATCCATGATCATTTAAAAGCATAATCTATTGCTTCTTTTGGAAATTTCTTCCATAGTCTCTTCATGCTGTAATTTGTGTCTTGCTATGTCCAACTGCAGTTACTCCCACTTGATGTCATGTGGGAGATGGGCATTGTTCTCTTTTTGTGGTAGAGCCTAAATCCTGAGATACTGGATTACATAAGGACTACAGGTGGCTCACTTCAGTCTCTCCATTTTGTAGCACTAAGTTGGCATAGTTCCTGGCTTTTTTTTTAATGTAAATATGGCTTTTAAAATACATTTTTCAGGATAGAATTATGAATGGGAAGCACAAAGGTATATGGAGGGAGGCTGGAACTAGGCATGTGCTTTTTTTATTATTCTGCCTAGTAAATGAAGGCTGTTTCCTCCAGCTGACAAAGGTGCAGCATTAACGTGTATCTTGCATTTATCCTACACACAATGTGATGAACAGAGCAAGAATCATACTTGCCAATTGGTGCCTTACTCTGAAGTCTAATATACCAGTTTAGGGGCTCATGTGCCTCCCTGGAGTGTAAACACTGTCTTCCTGAGTGCTCCCTCTGCAAAGTGGTGCAGTATTTTACAGACAGGTTTATTGATGAAGCAGTCCATTCTGATGGATTAAATTTCTGTAGGAGTGTATCAAGTTGCATTATCACTGCCACTTTTATATATCTTTTTGTACACTTGTATTTTACTGCCTTGAGGTGTCAAAATAAAGAATTTTTGTTTGATTAATCTGTGCAGTGTCTTCCATTTGGAGAATTAGACCTCTGCAGAAATGGAGGTTCTACATAAAGAGAATTTTGTGTCATTTCTTGAGATAGCACATCCCAGAGGGTGTTTTGAACTCTCAAGCAGAAGCCTGCTACTTAGAGCTGCAACCACTATGAGCTGCTTGTAAATTCTGATAACACCTGGGCCAAACAAAGACTGATACATTAATAAAGAGAGATGAGGCAGAACTATCAAGTAGCAGGCTGATGCTGTGCTTCAGCAGATAAAATATTGATGTTGGGAAAAAATTTGGCTTGGTGTTTTTGAAGGAAAAGTTGGTGTCAGAATGAAAGGTTCCTGGAAAAAAGGAGTCCTGGAGGAAGAGACTGAAAAGAAAGTGAAGATACCACCAGTCATTCTGGAAGTGAGGAAGGTCCAATGGATCATGGAGAGAGCTGCATGGGAAGGAATGCCAGGGAATGCTTAGAGGCTTGATGCATAAAGCCCAAGACTTGTAACTGGGAGCAGCTGTACAACACAGAACTTTCTGTTCTACCTTCACAAAAGAATCATGATCTTACTGCTGGGCAGAGAAGCTCTCTGGTCAAAGTAATGCACCTGGGAGAAAGTCAATTAGTGTGAAATAAGAAGGTAGAAACTCTGTTCTTGTAAGTTCTAAAAATAATCCCCAGCCTCCAGATCCACTAGAGGTTGCCATTTACCCTGTTTTATCCATGACACCTTGAATAGTTGTTTCCTGTCTTCCGTGATCACTTTTTAGTGAAAGAGTACATTGGTTTATTAAAAATATGGAATTCTGATATAGGAAATCTAGTACTGGCATTAGCGCTGGAATTACCAACATCTACCTGTGCAGAAAGTGATTCTAGTAAACCAGAAGATGAAGTAAACAAGATGTTTGCATTTTCACAGGTAAGTTTAGAGCTACTAGCATAGTTTGAAGAATTATTTCTTATAGATGGGGTAGCAGGGCAATGTTAACAGGTTTACATTTTCTCTGGAAACCAGAAGAATAAGGTTGAGGGTTTTATTTGAGATGGGGAGTGAAAACAGTGAACCCAATGTACACAATGTATCCTAAAAATCTTGAGTTGCATGAGAATCACATTTATTAACAGAACAATTCAGTTAATTGATACAATTTAAATTCTGAACTGGTTTTAGTTCCCTATCTGTGATTACTAAGACTGTCAAAGGATTTGATTTTGTACAAATAGTCATTGGTCCCCTTTAAAATGAGGATGTACAGAATGGTATTGAAAGAGAGCATATGCTTCCAAAACATCAAAAGGTTTGGCTAAACATCTATAATGCATCTTACAAAATTTATGCCAAGCTGAGACTCCTGACATGGACTGTACCTGTCTTGTATAATTTGTTCTTACCCCTCAGGGTATGAGAATTCTTCACTATATCACAGCAGTAAATTATTAAGTTAGGAGAAGGAAATGCAAGAAGATACTGTTATGTAATAGATTATGTCAGCGGCGTATGCATACAGAGAACAGTTTCTTTAAAAGGAAGGGAATGAAATTGAAATCACCAGAGAAGTTACAATCAACTGCTGTCACAGGATCAGCAGCTTTGGTGAGTCTGTTTCACTAGGAATGAGAGCTATGTCCTACTCAGTGCAATTTGGCCTGCTGTTGCTGATTTTGCTGCTTCTCATAGAATTCTTTTCTGTTGAAGTTTGATATTCTTTTGTTTCCATTCATCTGCATTTGTTATTCGTTTATGGGAGCTGCTATGTATAACTTGGTCTTCAGACTGTATTTTTGCACAAACCGTTTTGCCTGCATGCACAAATTCTTAAGATGACATCTGTGTAATTTACTGCATATTTCAAAGAGCTCAGCGTTGCACTCAGATTTCTCTGACTTAGAAAAGTAGCTGGAACTGCTGTGGTTTAGGCAGGGTTTTTTTTTTTAATTTTAATTTTCCTTTGGCACTCCTAAAAGTTTTTATTTGCAGCTGCAAAAAAAGGAGCAACAGTAACGCCTGCCATAGAAACCATGTTTTGACAAAGGTAAAGTTCACACTGCATTGATAAAATATGTGGATTTGGATTTGTTAGGTGCAGGTGGTAAAGAAAAACACAAACAATAGCTGTTGGTACTCGATCACTTGTAAAGTGACTTCAAGGATGAGAAGGAAAGGTCACACTGAGCATAGGCTTAAGTTTTCTAAATGGATTCACACAGAAATAAACACTTAAGGAATTTTATAAACTGCCACTGCCTCTTGTAAGTCTGGCTTGATTATTCCTCCTGCCCAGTCCAGAAACCCTGGGCTCCATGTGTTAGCAGCTGACCCAGGACATGTGCTGGTCCCATCCTAGAGGCTGGAGTGGACACTGCTCCACTCCTGTTTTTAAGACCAGGGTGCCAACACCCCTGGTGTGACCAGTTCTTAGTGCCAAGTCCCCTCACACAGGTATGAACTGCAGCATGCCAGACACTCATTTAGTTGGTCCAGAGAGCTGTGGCTGCTCCAGCTACTGTTGCTGAAGCCACACTTGCTTCAGCTCCCATTCCCAATCTGCACCCCCATCTGACTGCAGTCATGCCAGACTCGTGCCAGTCTCACCAGCTGCTGGCACCTCACACTTACACGTGGGATAATGAGATTTCATGGAAAGATAGTTAAGAAAGCATTTAATATGAAGATAAGACAGACACTGACCAGATTTGGTTTTCATGAAGGCTGTCCTTTTCCATCTATTCCCCTCATTATTCCTCCCCAGCCATCTACCTTAACAAGTTTTGCATAGTTCCACAGACCTAGTTCAAATCTTTATGTTCCTTGTTTCCCCCTTTGCAATAGTTATAAACTCCAAGCTGGCCCTCTCCAAAGCTGTGAATGTACTTTCTTAACGGCCTGTCAAATAGGGACTGTAGACATTTGGTCTTTTGCATGATCTCTGCTCCCCATTGTCCCTGAGTTCTGGGTGGTTTTATTTCTAGCTTCCCATCTTCTGCATTGAAAAGCTTCCTGTCTGGATAACCCTAATAAAGGCAACACTTTCACCTTTCACGTGCTCTTACATAACTAATTTTTATTTATTGGGAAAACCAGCTGAGGAAGTGATGATGTTGCACTAAGTAACTGCTTTCGTAGATACAGAATTTTTCTTTTTCCCTCAATGAAAAGCTTTACAGATATCAGATGATAGGAAAAAAAAAAAAAAAAAAAAAAAAAAAAAAAAAAAAAAAAAAGCATTTGTCTGTGAGAAGAACTGTGGCCTATATTATCTGCTCCATTCCCCACAAACTTCTGTGCTTGCTGCTGCCTCAGGGTACAGCAGACAGTAGCTGTGACTCAGCTGAGGACATAGCTGTTGCCACAGCTGCTCAGTGCTCTGTTTCGCAAGGCAGTAACCCACAGCAGCACCCTGATTTTGTCCTTTCTACGCTATTAGTCCCACCTTGCTTTCCTTGTGACAAAGGCCCAGGAGACACAGAAGGGCAGGGGGCAGGACCTCTGTACTTTACACCCCTACAGATGTTCCAGGATCCTCCAAACCCTTCCTGACTATGCTGTTGAGCACCTTTAATTGGTTTTATGCGTAAGAAATTTGGTGAAGGCACAAACTGAAACCCACAAGGCTCCATCTGAACATCAGGAAACTTTTTTACCATGAGGTTGCCTGAGAACTGGAGGAAGTTGCCCAGAGGCTGCAGAGTCTCCATGTTTGGAGATACTCAAAAGCCATGTGAGTATAGTCCTGAGCAACTGGCTCTAGAAGGCCCTGGTTGAGCAGGGAAATTGGGCCAGAGGACTTCCAGAGCTCCCTTCCAACCTCTGCCATTCTCTGATTCTGGATATAAAAGATACTGAGTGTTAGCTATGCCAATGGATGAAGGTTCATGAAGACTGCAAGGAGGGCTGTTTGTTTGTGGGGAGGTAACCAGCAAAAATGGGTATGCTTGAAGAAAAATTACGTTAAATGTGAGGACAGCATAGCAATAATTCATATGAGGAATTGTCTGCCAGAGAACTTCCTTTCTCAGATGCTGACACTTCACAAAATTGTCCCTGAAACAGGTTGTGGAAATCATCCTCTTCAAAGTTGCAGAATGGTTCTGTTGTCTCTATGTTCAGTAATTTGTCATTTCCATCCTTTTCTTCCTTACTCTCTCTCTGCCATCAGTACCCGCTCTTTCTGTGGTTCCCCACCCTTTCCAAATGGAGTGAAGAATGACACTGCCTGAGAGAGGAGGAGGAAACGTTACCTCCTGTTAATTTACTGAGCTGTCCCATTGCCAGGACAGCAGAGAGAGATTAAAGCAGGGAAGCAGACAGAACAGGAGGGGGCAGGGAGTCTCTGGTTACACTCTCCCTCTGTGTCTTTCCCTCACCAGTAACCTTCTCTCTCAGGGTGCTCTGAGGGACTTCAGCTGAAGCCTTGTGCCTGTTTCACTCCATGATTTTGCTGGGGAGAGCAGAAGGGAAGACGTTGCCCTGAACAAGCCCTGCTCCACAGGACGTTGTCTCTGGGGATATGACTGGGGATGCCTCTCCAACGAAAGCGTTCCGATACCAAGAGACTCTGGTGAGTACGATACCTGCAGCAGCACAGAATGTTTCCTACATGAGAGCTGGCTCCCCTCCCCTGCTCTACGGGCTGAAAACTTTCTTTGCCTACAAATATCCTTCCCTGTTTGCATTAGACAAACTCCCTGAGAGATGTGCCCAAGCACATGCTCCAATAGTGGCTTCCTTCAAGAGAGAATGTGGCCATGTTCTCCTTGAATTCCTAATCGCCATGGGTGAAAAATTTACATCACCAGGCAGGTTAAAAAAATGCTGGCATGAGTCAGAGCTGAGTCTGCAGAGCTACACAGAAATGCAACTGCTGGTTGTGAATGGGTTTCTCTTTTCAAGACAACCACAGATAAGGCACTGAGACCATTCCTGCCCTTTGTTACAGCTCCCTCAAGAAGCTGTGGGATTAGGGATTAGGATTCTGCCATAGTGGTATCTACAGGTGCTGTGAGAAAATGGAGTGTGTTGCTCTATGGCATCCTTTGGGAAAATCCCGGTGGGGTCTTGCACTCCTTTTTTTTATAGTTATTTGGACGCAGACTGTTGAGCCTCTTTCTGCTTTAGCTGCTTTTAAGAGTTAACTAGCAGAAATGAGATTCATTGCATGTCTGTGAGTCCTCACACTTTACTGGACAAGTGGAGGTAGCAGTCTGTCCTGTGCCTAAAAAGCCTCTGAAGTGAGAATTAGCATCATACAGTCCAGACTGCCTAAGGAATGGCATGAATGAAATCCCAGCCTTTAAAAATGAATAGCAGCCTCTTTGTACCTGAGCATGCAAAGTTTTGGTAGCAGTGTTTAGAGAGAAGTAAGATTGTTAGAGCTAAGGAAAAAATTAAATCTCATCTTCTTTGAGCTACTGCAAAGAAAGATGGAGACTTTTTACATGTTGCTCTCTGGCATCTCTTGAGCATATCTGAGTAGGGTCTTGCACTGCTTTGTTTTATAAGTATTTGGATGCAGACTGTTGCCACACATTCTGGTTTTTGTTTCTAGAGCAGCTAGTTTAGCAAGGAGAAGGCATGGGGAGGAAAGTGTGGTCGTTGGGACCAGTAGACTGAGGTGAAGAACTGGAGAGTGGCTTTCAGTCAAAAATATTCTGCTGCTGAACGCTGCTTGTGTGTATGACAGAGTAGCTTACAGATTAATCAAGACTGTATGATCTTCAGTGTGACCATATACCCCTTAATGACTGAAATCTTAATTTCAAATCCAGACTTACACAATGAATGTAAATTTCTTAGTGATCCACACAGGCACATGACAAGCATACACCCTCAACTCAACAGTGGTTTATTAAGAATGCTATTTATCACATATCAAGTATTAATATTGCCAAAGGACAATAGGACAGTGGAAGGATTAGGATGTATTTCATCTCTCTTGGCCTGACTTTCTGCATTCAAATATAAAAAAGAAGCATCCTCAGTGCCAGAAGTGAGTAGCATCAACAGTAAAGCATCGAGGCTGAGCCTAATATAGGACATAAAGGGATTGCCATGACCTGTTTGCACTATAAACAAACAAGTAATGATTGCTTGATGTACTGAACTGTAAGGAAATACTACAAACCCAAACAAAAGCGGTGGTAAGGAAGAGAGCATGAACCAGCACAAGATGCAGAAGTAGTGAGTATGCTACTTGGATAAAATGGCTGCATTTCTTCTGCAACTATAACAAACTCATGGATCTCTACAATTTTCAGTTTTAGGTTCTTAGTGTAGAACTAGACTAGTCAGAGTAAATAAACTAATGAGACTTTTCTTGAATGCTTGTGGGAAGACACAACTAGCACCAGATTTCTTGAGTTCTAAGAGCATGATTTGTATAACCTGAGCTAAGGCAAAACTTTGACAAGATATTTGTCCATTACTAAATAGCTATTTGTGAGAGAAGGAAATACAATGTATTGCATTGTATTAATTTATTCATAAATTTATTCCAAATATTTGCCTCTGAGAGGTCTTCTAGGCTTCTATATAGGACACGATTGTGTAATAAATTATATCTGATTCCTTGAGTACCTGCATAGGTAAACCCCAAATGACTAGTTCTTTGTTGAACTCAAGTCATCCCCATCCCTGATAAGCTTTATGATAAGGAGGCAGCCATGCTATGACCCGTTTCATTAGAGATGACTCTAAAGTTAGGAATTCTTTGAGAATGACCATATATACTCAAGTCCTTAGAGATCATAGGCAGAGTAGCAGCTAGTTACTGGAGCAGCTATTTGCTGGATCTAATCCAGGCATTAGTGCTAAGAAGGCACTGAATCACTAATCTCAATTGAAAATAAATTATTTCTCAAAACAAGCAAAATTAAGAACATTTATAAGGATTATGTAGCAAATGAAAAAAGGACTGTAATTCTGGATGTTGTTGCCTCAAGTGTTGTTGCCAGACACTCTCAGGACTTGAGTATCTTAGCAATTTACACCTTAAAATGCTATCTTTAGGAGCAGGCTCCTCTCAAGTATCAGCATTACATCTGTTCACTGCATGTACTCAGTCATGTTCTTGTCTAATAAGTGAACAGAAGCAGAGAGCACTTCTGAACTAATGCTGCACACATCAGTTTTCAGACATAAAACAACCACTGCTCTCTGGGCATGCTGGTTGGTCGTAGAAAACAGACAGTAGGTCATTGCCTGGCTCCAAAACTGTAGGAATGACTTCTGTTTTCCTCTGATTTAGAAAATCTATTGCAGTGTCACAATCCACAGG
This sequence comes from Vidua macroura, assembly GCF_024509145.1. Classification (NCBI taxonomy): domain Eukaryota; kingdom Metazoa; phylum Chordata; class Aves; order Passeriformes; family Viduidae; genus Vidua; species Vidua macroura. The sequence goes on along the minus strand of NC_071572.1, from coordinate 74,015,604 downwards.
CAAAGTCATTTACGAAGCCTGTATATCTTGGGATGAGGAGAGATGGTAGGTGAGGTAGCTGCTGGTCAGCCTTCAAGGTCACAAACCATCTACATGAGAGTGTTGATGAGTCAACTGACCATTTCTTGGCCTTAACTCCCTCCTATGACTGAAGTATCTGTGTTCATTTATATACTTTGGCCACCTTACTAATTCTTTATGTTCCTGGCTTTTTTCTTTTTTTCTTTTTCCCATTTCCAATAATTTCTTTTAACTATTTGTTTCCCAGGTGTTCATTGCCTCTTAGTCACTTACTCTTTTACCATTCCCTTGTTGCTCTCACATACCTTCTCCTCACGCTTGTGCTCTGCTGTGTCGCCTCAATTTGTTTCTCTGCTGTTCTTGATCTCAGTATACATGAGGCCAAGTGTTAGGTTTCACAGCTGTGTTTTTCTCTGTGCCTTCCTCACATCACTGCCATTGGATTCTGTTCTAAAAATATCCCATGTGACCCTTTCCCTGTGCTGTCCCAAGGCAGAGGGGGGATTCTCCCCAGCTCCCCTCTCCTCTTTTTATTTTTGAAAGTGTTGTCAATCATACAGAAAGTAATGTTAGAAGGCAGAAGAGACCTGGAAAACTGAGGTCATGAGAAAGATCACTTGTGCAGATTTGTATTGCCAATTCCAAAGCTGGAGAGGGCAAAAGATGCAGATGAATATGGGGCCAAGTGGTACATGGCAAGATGAGGGTTTCTTACAATGACAATGGAAAAGAAAAAAAAGAATTCTTTCTTCAGTCCGCCTCTGCAAGGGAGAGATGTTCAGGGCTACCCTACCTGTTTAAAAGATGGGGATAGTAATTTTTGCTATATTTTGCTGTGGCCTGAAGCTCTGCTGTGAGAACTAGCAGCTTCTTGAGGAAATTTTCTCATTTCCAGTTTGTATTGCTAGCAGGCCTAGTCCCCATGGTTCTATTAACAATTTAAGTTTGCCTGCCAGTATTTTGGTTTTGTTGCCATCAGAGCAAAATCTCAAGAATCACAGAAGGATCTAGAATGGAAGGGAACATTGGCAGTATCCAGTCCAGACCCCTGCTTGGTTATGAATTTCCCTTGTTTCAAGTCATGGCTGTTGCCTCTTGCATCTTCCTCATGCCTCTCAGAGGAGGGCCTGGTGATGCCTTATCTACACCATCCCTCTGTTGGCATTTGCTGTTTGGAAATCAGCCTCTGTTGGGGGCGAATAAACCCTGCTCCTTCAGCTTCTCCAGTCAGCCAACCAGGCATGACTTCCTGAGGTGACGCCCACAGCTGCACACCCGTGCTGTATATTCCTGACTTAAACACCTTTCCCATAGAGAAAGTTCAGTTTAACAGTATGTGCATGTGCAACAGAAATGGTACCAAAGGCTTCACCTTGCCTGACTGTTGCCCACGTTGTCCTTGTACTGGGCTATGGGAGCAGCTACAGCCCCACAGGAACAGGTTGCCTGCAGACACCATACCCTAGGTAGCCCCATTCTGGCAGGGAGTGCAAAGGGCATTTTCTGCTACTTGCAGAAAAGTTTTTTTTAACCCATTTCCAACATCATTCAGGTATTGGGCTCTGTTGTGAAGGTGTCCAGAATTACATTTCCATTATTTGTACAGGCCTCCTGCCCAAAGAAATAAATTCCAAGGGCTGGCAGCATGCCAATCAGTCTAAACATTGCCATTGATCTTGTCCTGTAAAAGGCAAAAAAACTTGTTCATGTGTAAATGGCATATGGGGGTATCCCACATTTGTGTGAAACCTAATAGTGTAGCTGCATGCTATAAATGTTTCTTATATGGACAAAGAAAATACATGATTGCTTTGACATCTGGTGTGTGCTGTTTTGGCAATATAGCAGATTAAATTTTTTCAGGCATGTCTGGGGTAGGGGGTATATGTGTGGCAAGACCACGTACAAGAATTCCTGACATTAGAAAAAGACAGACCTGTTGCTAGTATAATTCTCAACAATGGCAGTAGAGGTGCAACTGGAATACAGAGATTACTGCCCCAGCTGTACAGCAGGTGGCATACAAAGTATGGTAGATGAGAAATAATTCATCAATACAGAAATGCACAGCAAATAAAAAACCTCAGGGTAAAGTCAACTACTGTTGTGAATCTCCACAAAATCACAGCAGAGAACCTGGGCATGCAGAAGAGAAGCTGTCAGTAAACACAACATAAAAATAAGTTATTTTGTCAGTGTTTACTTTAGCAGGCAGCTGCTGCTGTCAGTATTGATGGAACAGCTTCCACGTACGTACCTGTATGATAAAATGATTGCTGTTAACTTGCTAATGCAGAGGCAGGACAGACAGAAGTTTTATAATGCTGGACACTACCTTCTTGGAACCTGCTTATTTTAAATGTTCATATTTACTATTAAGTGACATAGAACTTCATTGCTGTTTCTTTGTGTCGAAGGCATATAACGTTTTTGCATTTGTTAATCATATAATTCTCTGTACTGAACACAGAGGCAGCAAAGAGATCCTCCACACATTGTGACTGCAACAAACAATTTGGTCTTTGGACCTTGATAAGGATATAGTCAGGGTTAAAGGATTTGCTTATGTTTTTAAAACTCAGGCATATATCTCTTCAACAAATTCCTGCCTCTTGGTGAAGAAATTGATTCTTACTTGTTATTCAGGGAACCAAGTGGCTGTTGGGATTGACAGTCATACACTTCCATGACATATTTTTAAAAGGTCATGGATCAGGAATGTTTGCCCATCATCTATCAGCACTGAGAGTAGATTCTAGAAGCACATAAAAATACAAAGCACCTTCCTCTACTGCACAGTGCTATTGTGAGTGTGAGTGGCACCTACACTTTTTCAAAGGAAGTCAAATACTTGTAGCTCAAAAAACCCTGACAAATTACATGCAGTATGTTGTTCTTTGATTTGGTGCTGTGAGGAAACATTATTTTGCGCACCCCCAAATTTGTTTCAGATGGAAGTTTGTTCAACTAGTCTTACCTGTGCACAGTCTAGCATACACATCTTTTGATTACATGTAAACTACTATAATGACTATAGATATCTATATCCTGAGACTTGGAGTTACCCACATCTCTACTGGGACACTGAAGTGAAGAGAATTTGCCTGAGGACCAGTCACAGAGGCTGAAAGAGTATTTAACTGTGAGGAGGAACACACTGCTTTTAACAGCTACAGAAAAATAACTATCCATTCTTGAGTATGTGGTCAGCCCAGGACTGACCACAGTCCTGCAAACAGATTTCAGAATTAGATGATGCTTTCTTCAGACCATTGGAAGAGGTCGTGTTCATAGTCCCTGAAAGCAAACCTGCTGCAGCAGGGCACAAGCAATCCTGGAGGCTTCTGGAGTGCATTGCCAGCAAGTTCATAACAAGATAATCAAAGAGACAACAAGAGGAGGTGCTCTGCTGGACCTGATACTTACAAAGGAGGAAGAATGGGCTAGGGATGTGAACATCCAGGACAGCTTCTGGATCTGAGAAGGGCTCAAAATAAGGTCTCAATCCTTGAGTTCAGGAGAGAAGTCTTTGACTTCTTCTTGGAAGAATCCCAAGGGAAATGACCCTGAAGGGAAGAGGGGTATGAAAGAGCTGGTTGTTGTACAGGAATCATCCCCTCCAAGCTCAGGAATGATCCATCCTTATGAGCAGGAAATCAAGCAAAGGCAGCTGGAGGTGTGCATGAATCAGGAAGGAGGTCCTGACACAACTCAGACAGATGACCTGGGAGGAATCTAGGGACACCATCCTTTAGGATGAGGTTAAGAAAACCAAAGCTCACTGGAGTTTAATATGGTGAGGGACATGAAGGGCAACAAGAAAGGCTCCTACAGGTGTATCAGCAGCAAAATTAAGGCAATGGAAAACATGGGCCCTCTTCTAAAGAATCAAGGCAAATTGATTCTAAAGAGGATGATGAAGAGCAAGGACCCTCACTGGAGGAGGAGGTCAGAGCACATTTAAACAAACTGGACATGCAAAAATCCATGGAACCTGATGGGATGCACCCACCAGCATGAGGGAATTGGTCAATCTCATTGGAAAGCCACTCTCTATTTTATCTTTCAAAGGTCATAGAGATTCAGAGTGGTAACTGAAGACAGGAAGAAAACAAATGTCACTCCTATCTTCAAAAGGAGAAAGAAGTCCAGCAAACTGCAGGCTGACCCATTTCAGCTCAATCCCCATAAAGGTGATAGAGCAACTCATCTTGGGAACCATTTCCAAACACATGAAGGACAGAAAGATGATTGGGAGTGGCCGGCATGGAATTGTGAAGGGAAAATCACATTTAACCAACATACAGTTCAGTGATCAGATGAGACAGCCTGGTGTATGAAGGAAGAGCTGTGGATTATGTTTATCTTTATTTTAGCAATGCTTTTGTCTCCCACCACATCCTTGTAGTAAGCTGATTAAGTGCAGGCTGGACAAGTGGACCTTGGAGTGGATTGAAAACTGGTTGAACTGCAGGGCTACAAGGTTGTAATCAGCAGCACATCCTTCCACTTAGCTGTGGTGAGGTTAAACCTGGAGTCCTGTGTCCAGGTCTGAGCTCCACAGTTCATATAACCTATGGAGTTACTGGAGAGGGTTCTGCAAAAGGCCCCGATGATGATGAAAGGACAGGAGCATCTCACATCTGAGGAAAGGCTGAAAGAGCTGGAATTGTTCAGTAAAGGCTCAGGGGAAGTCTTATTATCCTGAAGATAATAAGACTTGAAGATGGTGGAGCATTATCTTGAAGATGATGGAGCATTATCTTCTCAGCAGAGCCCAGTCACAGAACAAGATGGAATGGGCACAAATTGAAACACAGGAATTTCTGTCTGAACATAAAGAAAGAGGCTTTTGTATGACTGAGCACTGTCACAGGTTTACCTGGAGTGATTGTTGCATCCTTGGAGACATCCAAAAGCTGTCTGGACACAGCCCAAGGCAACTTTCTCCTGCTGACACAGCTTGAACATGGTATTGGACAAGACAGCAGGTGTCCCATCCAAAGCTCAAATATTCTGTAATTCTGCAATTAACTTAAGTACTCAGAGGAGCAGCAGTGCAAATTATGTACTGGTCTACAAGATTATTGTCTTCTAAATATAACACAGAATGTATTTTTAATTCTGTAATGAACTCTTATCTGCCCTTGTTGTTAAATGACTCACACAAACCTGTCATTTACTTCTATTACAGAAAAGCAAATTGAAACTGTTTGCCTGCATCTAAATTCCAAGGAGTTTGACTTCAATAGAACAAGACTTCGTGAGATACAGCCAAATTAACCTTCTCAGTTAATTTTTTTCATACTGCTCAATATTTTCCAGACCTCATTGTCCTTTCCAGCTTGGGAGGTTCTAGTTCATTTAACTGTTCCTCATACAGCAGCTGTTGTATAATTTGACCATCCTCTGAAACTCTCCCAGTTCTACTGTATTCTTTTTGAAACTAGGGGAAACAGAAAGCAAACATTACTCAGATGTACTTGCACATTGTATTTAATTAGGTATTATTATCCTACTTCTTAACCATATTTCTAAATAAATGCTAAAGGGGTCATTATGATCATTCTGTGTAACCCCAAGATCTTATTCTTACATATTGAGAGCTTACATAGTTGAACAGTTCTTGTGTATGCAAAGCTAGAATGTCTGTTCCTCCTTAATCACTTCAGATTTAATGTGACTTTTCATCTGTAATTTTATTGCTCAATCATCCTGTTAAAGCCCTGTACAATTCTTCAGTCAGTCTGTTTTTATTCCTCTGAATAGCTTATTAGCACCCTGTGAGCCCTTATCCAGACCAGAGAGGTGTTTGATATTAATTCTGCTTGGCATCGAGTTTGTTATCAACCGTAGGGGAGATGGTACTGAGGGCAGGCTGCTTTTAGTTCCAATTCCATATAGAAATAGGGCACATTGGAAACCTCATTTCCATTAGTTTGAAGTCCATAATGCTCCAGGCTCAAAGGGCAAAAGACCTGCAGGTTCACCTAAGCTTTCCAGGAATGGGAAAGGCAAAAGCAGGATTAAACACATGGCAGCTATGCAACAGGATACTGGCAGAAGAAACAGTCAGCATGCTGTAGGAACTTTATTCCAGAGGTACATGGAAATCTTACTCTTGGGAAGATGAAGCCAGGACTAAGCAAAGTTCTTTTGCCTACACATGTGTTTTAGTGCTGCATGTGAGCATGTACATTTTGGCTGACATGATCTATTGATGGCCGCACAAACAGCTTTGTTCTTAAATGCTGCTTCCCTGACCTGTGGTGAACTCGCTTAGAGCATGACTCTGAGCGGTTAACTGCATGGAGACATGAGTGTTTTCCATCAGTTTACCTTTCACAATGTTCAGACAGACGTATCAGAGCTGGTGCAAGGAAGGGAATATGGCCATCCTTTCTTTATGCCACTCAGTTTTGAGACAGCTGTAACAGTTCAGGCCAATGCTGAAAAATCTTGAATCTTGAAATCTTGAATCTCTATGTGCTCTCTCTTCTTTAACCCAGATGTATTTCAAAAGCAGTACCAACTACTCTTATGCCATGACCTTAGAAAATATCTTTTTTTTTTTTCCTTATAACTGCCTCATACCAAAAGATAAAAGACTAGACTTGACACTTTGTCTGGAAATGTGGAGCAAGGGAGACTAAGAAGGTCAGGGCCTGATGCATCACTGGCTTTTGATTAGGCAGCCTTTTCTGTGCAGAGCTCAGGTACAGCATCTCAATGCAAGCCTCAGAAAGAGTCAGAATACCTACAAGAAGTAGTCCTTCCCCATGGGACTCCTTGCTCCCCATTAGTTCTAGCCCTGAGCTGCCATGTTATCTTTGTTCTCTTTTACTGTTCCATCACTGGGGGAAACCACTTGAATGCCATGTAGCAAATAAGTAGTGTAATAATAATGTAGTGGATTAACAGAATATGCTAAGATACCCTTTCCAAATCCTTCCACAAAGTTTTTTCACTCTCAGAACCTTTAGTGGTTTCTGCTTCCAACCGGACTCTTTTTTATATGTGTAGGCTTCTTCTTTCCACTTTTCCAGATGAGTGTGTTTGGTTCTGTAGTAAATGGGTCTCCTCTAAAGAGAATGAACAATCATCAGCTGATGATTTTTTGCTACTGAATATGGAGGACAGACACAACTGATTCCATACCAGTATTTCAACTGAACCTGATATACCACAATTCAGCTTCTTAGCTGAAACCACTACTTACTTCATGGTGACCACAATGTGCTTAGAGTCAATACCCCCTTGGAAACAACAAGGGTCAAAACATTAACTAGAATGAATGAAATGGAAAGCCACATAAAAACAAAAGCTTTTTAATCTGTTAAGAGAAGTGTTTAAAAAAGTGAAACATTTCTGGAAGACATGAAAGTTACTGAAGGACACCAGATTGGTATCTAAAGAGAACAGGTCCACACAAAAAGGCCTCAGTGCTTTAGTCTGCTTCAGATCCTTAACATGAGTGCTGTCCCCTGCCAGGATGCATGTGATATGCTTATTATTGGGTTGGAGGGTGTACTAGGAATACTTTAGGGAGTGCTGACCTTCTGCCTTCTCAGGGATATCTGCCTCTTATTTCCAATGCAGCCCTGTAAGAAAAATTCAAAGCTGGGTCCAGACCCTCCTGTGGACTGCAGAGGAAGGCATTTTGATAAAAATGACTTTTCAGACCTGATATCAGAACACAGATATTAAAGACGTTAATGCACTCCTAAGCAGATCTGAATGCTCAGCAGCTGATTCAGGGCAATGATCATGTTCCCCAGCACACAAGACTATAGGTCAAGAGAGGACAAGACTGTAATGATCAGTGTGGCAAAACTCAATATGAAATTGTATAGACAGACAAGTCTGTTCAAGTGGTCCTACCACAAAGCACAGTTAGATTGGTGAGGATCTCCTGCAGGAAGACAATGGAAAGAACCTTCCTTCCCAGAGCAAGGAGATTACCTTGCCCCTACAGAGACCTCACCTCCATCCCATGGGATTTAATGATGGCATTTGGAGCAGTTTTGTTTGGATGGAGAGGGAAGGAAGGTAAGGAACCTGTTGGCTGGCAGTTGGTGGAGCCACTGGGACCAGCTGTTCTTTCTACCAGCAAGTTATGTAGCCAGAACTTTGGTCCCTGTAGTACAGGGAAGAACCATAGCAATACCCTCTGCATCCCTTTCCTCTTCGATGAAGATCAGGTTGAAAGCTGCCATGGCAAGGGTCAGCTGCATCTTCTTCCCAGAGTAATGAGTCTTCAGCAAGTGGCATAGCTTGTCTGTCAGCATGATGGGTCTAAGGAGCCTGCAGACTTGTGTGAGCTCATGGTCCTCATGGTGCCCAAAAACCAGTGGTCTGGGGCATTTCTGTCCTTCTCCGCCTAAGTAAATGTCCCCAGCCCAGCCAGTGCACCTGCCAGAGAGCAACAACTCTCTTCCTGATGCAAGAAAACCCAGCAGAGCTAGTGGGATTTGAAACATTTCACAAAGTCCATTTCTACATTTTTTTTTTTTTATTGTTGTTACTATCTCATTCCTTTCAAAATATACTACAGACATATTGTGGAATAGAATCTGGCTCTGATATAGACAGGAAAAAGTTGATATACACCCCATACCAAGGGCAGAGCTTGAACAAGATACCACAAGTACTCTTAGGCATTGTTGCTGATTATGAACACCTAATAATGCAAGAGCAGGACTGCGAGCAATGGTCTTGAACAAACACAACATCCAAAAATCTCTAATTTCTCCTGAACAGTCTGAGTTTAGCAGCTTGTAGAACTAATTTCAGCTCCCAACATAAGTGAAAGAATAGTTTCCACCCTTTATCCCTGGCACCTTCTCCTTCATTGTCCCATTATCTCTCCACCATTCCTGACCTTGGTTAATAGTTTCCACTGTCAACCTATAGCCCCTTCCTGGACTCCTGTTCCAGGTTTAATATTTTTATATGTCATGGATATTAAATGCCAGCCCTGGGACACAATGCCGTTTATGGGGAATGTCCTGCAATTTCTTCTGCTGATTTATCTTGTCCTGGGCTTAATATACTAAGCTACCTGTCTCTTTGGCATCTGGAGATTGTATCCCCTCATGGCCCTGGTGTACTTCTTTCCCTGTTTTTCCCATTGTGACCATCTAAATTGGCTCTTGCTAATAGGTGCTCTCTTTTAAACTAGAGCAGCAGCAGCTCTAGTTTAAAAAGCTTGACAAAGACTTTTGCAGCCTTCATGCCAAAGAGTGGCCCAGTACTTCAACCTGGATGCACGTGCTTAATGCAGTTCTTCTTCCCTTCCCCCAGCACCTTCCTACAAGTCAAAGCAAGGGGCTAGAAGATAGAAGAGGGAGGGAGTCCAGTGAATGTCATGCTGACTCTCACTATCATCCCTGTATCAGCAGCCAGTGATAACAGCAAAGGTTATTGCTGCAGGGGAATTTCTTTGCCCTCATTTGGGTTGCATTTAGTATTCAGGCTGCCAAGAGAAATACTATCTTTCCTCTGTTTACTTCAGTCTTTATCTCATATTACCACCAGGGATTGTTTCACGGAAAACAGGCAAGACCCCTGCTGTGCTGGAGGGATAGGTGTTTTTGTATGGGTATCTGCATTTAGATGGGGCAAGGAGAAGGAAAACAGGAAGCTTAGTCGAAACTTTGCAGGATTTACAACTGTCCTAGTAAATAGGTATATCAAAAAATCTTCAGTGGTAGTGATAATACATCTGTGCTACAACCCTTCTATTGGCATCCTTGATCTCAATTGTCTGAGATGGGACAGGACAAGCCAGGGTTGCCAACAACTTGTACTTAGCAGCCATGGTTCATGCAAGCATTTGCTCTAGCCATGTCAAGAGTCTAAAATGTAAGCAAGAGCCAAGTGTTACTGAGAAAATTTTTACGGTGGATTAGGGCTCTGTTGCGATCAGAAAAGACAGTCCCTTTTCTCGTTTCTAGGTGTGTTCCTGATCCCTTCTTTACTGACATTCACATGGCCATGCATCAGCAGGAATGGAGAGCTGAGCTGGCTGAAAATTAATTTTTTCCTTGCATCAAGCTTCTTGATCATGAGTTCCAGTACATAAAAAAATTAGGACTGTCCTTTTCAACAAGTCTGTTCTTCAAGTGCCCTAAACTAGGCAATGTGATCAGTCACATACAGATCTATAGATCATAGAGCTTCAGCAAAATTACTTTTCAGGTGTTTGGAAGTGGAACATATATCAGGAAAATGAAATTATTTTTCTTGTGTACCTCTAATCTTAGCCATGGCCTCCTGCAGGTACTCTGTCCATACTCATGGTTCCTTCTTCTTGACCAACCCCAGCTCATTCATACCACAAACATGTCCTTGAAACTGTCCAAAAATTTTCCCTTCACAAGCCAGTTCCTCTTCCTAAACCTTTCAACTTTGGCCACACATCTTCATAGTTGGCCACATTTCACATAAGAATCATCATTCTCCACTTGAAATTAGCCAAATCCAGTTCAAACCCACCTGTGGCTGGCCAGCTCTGCGCAGCTCATCACTGCACTTTCTTTCCACCCTCGTGGTGCTGCTCAGGCTGTGTGTCATGGCATGACTGACAGATCTAATTCATTTTACCTATACAACAAGCAATCCACAGGGAGAAGGGGAAGAAAGGCACAAGCTACAAATTCTCTGTGCAGGAATAATAGCAAATTCACTAGCTTAGAGGTATCCTTAATAAGTTTTGATCATTAAAGATAAGTCTGTATTTCCTAGATGTTCCTTGGTCCTTTCTGCTAAAAATGTCTTCAAGCTGACTACATCAGAGAATGTTTGTGATGCAAAATTATTCTCCTAGAAAATAAGAAATCCACTGAATCTACTTCAATCAGTTAATTGAGTGTTTGCTAGTTCTCACCAACTTTAGCTGCTTTTGGATGCACAATGCAGTTAGAAAAAGTTTTCTCTTTCTCAGCAGTCTAATATTACCTTTTCATAATTACTTTTTTCCTTCTTTTGGTACTTGTATGCACGCTGTGCCTATTTGATTTGTTCTTGGTTTATCCTAAGATAAGACATTCACTTTTCTACCCCACCAGTAATACACCTCTTCATTTGGAAAGCCTTTTGGCAGATGAAAAGAAGAAATTATTTAATAGAAGCTACAGGGTGCTGTAGGGTAGACAATCACCAAGGGAATTGAGGGCTGCAATTTTAGAAGGGGGCAGCTGTAAGGGAGGAGGCATCCAAGCTGTGGAGATATGGAAACAATCTCCTAGGCAATAGAGTGTAAGCACAAAATTTTAGCAGCTCAGAAGGTCATCAACTTAATTGCAACCAAGGTCATAGTGGGTGAGGGAGAGTTGTGTGTAGACTATATATTTATTTCTGTGCTTTCTGACTTCCATGCTTGACATTTTTTCTATTTAAAATAATCAAATAATCTTATTTTTATTCTACTAGAGGCTGTTCTGGTTTAAGTTATGAAGCCTGATGGTGTTTACCTGAGAGCTCACCAGGACAGTCAGATTCACTTTAAAGTTCTGAATGAGTTTGGATCAATTTATAAAACCAAAATTTGCTGTCTTCTCTTCCATCTGATTTTCTGTCTTGCTCTTATTGCTGGGTTTAAGTCTCTCTGCTGGTTATTTTTGCTCTCAGTTCCAACCTGTGACCACATTGTGATGTAGGACGAGACAACCTCGAGGTAACAAGTAACTTACATTAGATGGCGTCATCAGCATGGACATGGTGCTCTGTGCATACTGTCACAGTCAAGTTGTTTCTGCAAATGGGACATAACCCTGCCCTTTTAAAGCTCATTTGGTTTTTGCCAAGTCATAGCATATCATATTGTCATATCATGTCATACTGCACTGCATCCTGCCCTATCCTGATCTGTTCAAGTTTCCTCCCAAATTCCTCTATTCCAATATCTACTTCAATGGTTCCTTCATGTCCTTGTGTTCCTGTATTTATCTGATGCCAGCTGTGAGATTTTTTTCCCCATTCTGCCTCTTTCTTCTTGAGTTATCAAAAGCTGATGATTCTCAAAATCTGCCCTGTTTCTGTCAATTCTGCTCTAATCAGTCTAGTATTAGTCAGTACACGTCCACTTGAATATCATCATATTATCTTGTTATTTCTCCATGATGAAAGCCCTTAAACTTTCTGGTCTTTTTCTTTTTAGTTTTTGCTGTGAACTCAACCTTTCTTTCAATTGTCCTCTGAGAGTTCTCTGTCATTGTCTCTCCATATCCAGCCTGGCTTACTATGTGCCCCTGCACAGCTAAAATTTCTATCTTTTGCTAGTGTTCAAGCCTCAGTCCATGATCTAGTTCTTTCTTTTACTATAAAAGCTGTCTTTTCTTCCAGCCTCCCTCCCTCATCCTAGCCCTTTTCACAGCATTCTTTCTCTCCCAAAGCTCTAATTGCCTCCTGTAGCTCTTTGAAGCCTCCATGGTTATCTTGTCTAATAAAAAGTCCTAGTCAAGACCTTTGTTCTCATCTAGAAGCCATTGCCTTATCTGACATCTACTGAAGTATTTTCACTGCTTTTTCACTCTTTTTTGCTCCATCTAAAGGTATTGTTTGAAGCAAAATATGCTTGCTGTATCTTCCTGTCCAGATTCTCATCCCCTGATGCCCTTCAGTATTTGTCTCTTATTGCCTCTCTGTTTCTCTCTTAGAGATTGTGTTAGTGTTAAGTAGACATCCTTTTGTCACCTTTCTCCTCTTCCCCCTTTAAAACTCCCTTCTTCATCTTTATAGTTTCTTTTGTCCTGTAGACTATCTTTTATATTATCTTCTTTACAGACTTGTGGACCTGTTGGGCTGGCTTTCTTAAACACAGAACATTACTTCTTAAATGACTGTTTCACTAATCTGCATGCAGAGTTCTATGTAACAATAACTCTGCCTCAGCAAATTTTGCTCCTATCAGTCTGGGGTGGCAGAGGACTCTGCATCACCATCTGCTATAATGTCTGTGTATGCAGGGTTGAAAAAATACATGTGGTGTTTCACTCCAGAGGAGGCTGCAGTCTGCTGGTGGGCAGACTAAGGCTTGTGTACAGTGAGGTCATGAAGTGGTCTAGATCTTTCAGGATGAACCTGCTACAGAACAAACCAAAAAAGTTCTAGCATAAACAGAAGCCTCAGAAGTTGGTATGATGTCTAATAATTGCATGGGTAGGGCATAGGGAACATTCAGATTGTCACTGCTGATAAATAGCACTTGGATCATTTCAGGTTATGAATCTCCTGGGACCAGACCATGGGAGAAGTGTGAGTCTTCAGTCATCCTTACCCCCCTCCCCACCAGCTTCTCAGAGCTTTCACTATCAAGGCATTCAGATGGGAAGGCTAGAAATTGTATTTCTGCATCCTGAAAAGCATTCAGGAGAAATAAATAAATGCAGAGAAAAAGAGACCTGAGAGAAAACTGAGAAGAGGAGGGAGAAAAATAGAAGCCTGCATGGACAAGAGATCCATCTTGGTTGACAGTTCTTCTAGATTCTATTATTTTCTTTATTGTCATTTAATACCCTAATTCGGACTGTAGCTGTATTTTCATCTGTCGCAAACATGTCCTTCTTGAAACACACTTTGGATTCCCACTAGGGCCTGTAATATGCAAAGGGAAAAAAAAATGTGTATGAGCAGTGAGCAGGTCATGTAACTTTCTTCTTGCATGCCATGGGGAAGTCTAGAAACTTTTGTGAGCCTTTTCAAGAGGCTTAGGTGCACCTGAGCAGTCAAGCCATGTGTATGGGACATCTGTGTTTGTGGCTAGTGCAAGATGGTTATGACACCTTCCTCTTATTTTCACATCTTCCTCCAGCTCTGTGCTAATCTCCTGAGTCTGCTGGTAACCTCTGAAGCAACAGCAGTACTCCATTGTGAGTCCAGGTGGAAATGCAGAGCAAGGCCTGTGAAATAGAAAGCAAAACAGAGAGGCAATAAAGAAAATACATAAAGAAGAGCTGTGGCAGGAAATTGCAGGAAGAGTGATAGGGGAGATTTGACAGCAGTTGCTGGGCAGAAGCAGTGCAGAAAGGAAGATTTTTTTCAAGGTGTTCTCTATATTCTGTGTTTATGTTTATATCTGCAGATCTGAAAACATGGAAAAGATGATGAGTAAAGCTGAAACTTTACTTTTCATTAGGTCAGCTGTGCCAGCTGAAAAAAGTGGACAAGCTGTTGGGTCTACAGGTTCTTCTTAGAGTGAAATAGAAGTAAATTGAAATTTCAGAGCAAATGCAAGTTGAGAGTAGTTGCTTTGAATTTAACTAAGGAGGTGTCAGTGAGGCTGGAGGCTGTGACAGAGATTATTGGTACCTTGTGAAATAGCAAGGATTGTTAATAATTTCCAGAGAGGTGACAAAGCACTTTCACCTCCAAGGAGAAACAGATCAATTTATAAGCTCAGTAGCATGGTAAGATTAGTGTTCAGGACATGGGAAATATTGTGCCATAAATCCAATACCTCTACAGATTGCATATATTTTGTCATGCACTGAAATGATGAATTTCACTTCTCAGTTGTTTCCTTGTCAGACAATACCTGGGTACAGAGACTAGAGGTAGAGATGCTGTTTGATGAGAAGTGGGAACTAGTTGAGTATGAGGTTCTTAGCTACAGGTGAGCTAAGTGCATAGGTGCCACGCTGCACACAGTGATTGCTCAGGATCAGCTGCGTAGTTGCAGTACTGCCATGCACTGGCTAAGGTGTGTTACACTGTGGGAAGCCCAAGTGAGGGCTCAGGGTCTTTGTAGGATGTCTTCCTAGTGAGGAGAATAAAGGTTTCTTCTTCAAGTAGCATCTGGAGTCACTTGGTTGGCCTTGGGGTCCTTCATGCTTTAATTGATGAGGTGAGTGAGGCCGGGGCCAGTTTGGAAAAAGCCTTTCAGGGTAGAATTGTCCTATTTTTGGCTATTATTATATCATTATTTCCCATGGAAATTCCACAACAGTATCATGCAAGACAGGCAGTAGAGTTTGATTAGCTGGCAGTAGAGGGTTCATTTTTATACTGCAGCAATTTCTAATGTGCCATTCTTGTGCCTCTTGAAAAACAAGAACTAGGGGAGTGCACTTTCAGGGAAAGGTTCTCATTAGTTTTCTGCAGTGGGTCTGATGAGTGTTGTCCTCCAGTACATATAATAGTGACTGAAGATCTCGTGCTCTATTACAGCTTTGATGTTTGCTGGGCTCTACCGTGTTCAGTTTTTAGGCTTCCTATACATGATGTACCTTATATTTTAGACAGTTTTTTATATTTTATACACTATATATTATGCGCTATGCATCATTTTTTATATAAGCCATTATGACAATGGCCTTCCAAAAGCATCTCAATAGCTTGGGAGCAATTAATACCTTTTTGATGGTAACCTGTAAGGGCAACCAAAAGTTTTTCTCTGATTTCCTAGACACAGTCACTTAGAAACTCTTCTTTAAGGTGATTCATTTCAAGTTTTGTCCTGCCTATGGGACACAGTCTTCCTCCAGAAGATAGTGCTTGTTGACAGTAAAGTGAGTGCTGGTGAGAATGAAACAGGAGAGCCTGTGAATTTTGGGGCAGCACTAATATTGCTTTTGTAAATATTCAGTGCTTGCCTGGCCTGATACCAGTTGTAAGTTGTACACACTAACCTTATCCATGTGGATATTACTGCTAATGGATATCCATATCTTAGCAGGAACATGGAGAAGGTGGTTTGTGCAAGAAATTAAGTGTCTTCCTCATGGAGACTTTCTTTCTACCTTACTCTCGAGGACCATGCAGACTGAAAAAAAAAAGCAAAAGAAGAAATGTTTTACAGGAGTCTGCAAAATGAAATAATGAGACCACTGTTCTGGGCCCAAAAAAAGGGTGTTTTGCCCTTCTCTCTACCCCATCCTGCAAATGTCTTACTCAGTATGAGTAGCTTGGCATGTGAGGTCTTTTTTTCTTGTATACAGTTTCTGGGACCTTGAACTCTCTGCTCCTCCCTAATTAATAGCCCTCAGAAGAAATATGGTTCCAGGCAGCACGCTGACAGTACCGGGAGGTGTCTCTAGGCCACGTTGCTGTAACATGCTTCTCATTCCTGTTGCTGGCTGGTAGTTCACTGGTGTTGGCTGAGCTTGTTGCTTCTCTCCCTGGCTGAGAAACAAGTGGCAGAGTGGAGAGGAGAAGCTGTTGAATGCTCTAGTCTGTGGAAAAGTGAGCATCAAGAAGAACTAAATTTCTGCATACACCTATAATTGAGTACCCACAGAGCAGTTTGGTGATGTGCTTTGGAGTGCAAAGTATTCCCCATAAGAACACCTGGGAAGGCTGACATTAGACTGCAATGTTCAGCAGTTTACAGGGGTGCCTGACTTCTCCATTAGTGCTTGCTGCTGTGAACTGTGCACTCAGAAAAATTGTCTTGGGACACTGAGTGAACACCCATCTCGTTCCATCTCACCATAGTTCCTGGCTTCTTTATAATTGTTGCTCAGTCTTTAGGGCAGCTGGTATCTGGGGAGAAAATGAGGAAGCCCACTGACCTTTGTTCTCATTGCAAACAGAAAGTGAGTGGGATGGGGAGCCGTGAAAGAAGAGATATCCTGGATAATAATTTCTGCTTCCTCCTGTCTGCTTACTCTCTCTGTTCTTGTAGCTCTGTCACACCACCTCCTTCCCCCTGGCCCCCCTTCTCTCCTTCAGGAGTTCCCCTCTTGCTCACACCTGATATTCAATCCCAGCAGAGTTATTGCCTTTTGCTGAGATCAGACACGGCACTGGGGAATCATGTGGCAGAGGAAGGTTGCTATAAATATAGTTGAACCATTTCGGCAGGAAAGGAAGAAAGTGAGAGAGGCACAAGGAGAAGGAGGAGGAGGAGGGGAAGAGAGAAAGAGAGTGCAGGAACAGGACAAGTTGGAGTGGTCTGAGAGAGAGAAAGGAAGGATCAGCAGAGAATGCGGAGGCCATGCTCTCTGCCAGAACACGAGGTGGTTCTAGGTAAGGCCCAGAGCAGCAACTCAGTTACAGATGAGCGTGAGGAGGAGTGGAGGAATGGAGAGCTCAGAGAGCAAGACGCAGGAGACCAGCTGGAAGCCAGCTTTGTGGGGGGGCACACCGCAATACGACTATGTCTGCTTTGAGAAATGCACCCCTTACGGGATACCCGTGGAGGCAGGACACGAGGCCGGGGCGACAGGGGACGACCTGCGCTCCCCGGAGAACTCCCTCAGCTACCCACAGGTAGGGCTGGACAACGGCACGTTTGTGGCAGCACAGGTCTCCCTGGGATCACGCCGGCTCTGGGGCTCTCAGAACAACACTGGCAGAGCACACATCCCTGTCCATCCCCAGTCCCTTCGCTTGGCAACTCCAGGCCAGCCTTTGACATTTATGGCTGTACTTGCACCAAGGATCCTACCAGTAATTCAAGTCAGAGGTTATTGTCACCTGCCACGGACGCAAGGAGACTTGGAATGGGCAAGCAGGGATGGGGAAAATTAACCAGAGCATTAATGTGTTTGTAACAGCAAAGAGAAGCTGCAGCTGCCTTCAGCTGCATAGTGATATTGAGTGAAGCACAGGAGTGAGTAAAACCAGAGAGAGCAGTGATGTATGTATATGGGTATCTGTACAGCTGTGTAGATGAAGTAAAGCTCTCTTGTGACTTTCCTCTGACCATAAAGCCCTTCATGGTCATAGATCCATACATGTATATTGGTATTTTTGATAACTCTTAGTGGAGCTGTAAGTGAGGGATTTTCTAACCCTTAAGCTTGACCTGACTCTTGCTGTGGTTCATAAAAGCACTGGTTCAGAAAAATGTCTGGAGCATAGATGTACTGGTTATGGCTTTTTGTTCATTATGCTCTGTATCTCCCTTACCTCTTCTTTTGGGACAGCCTCCTGCAAAGGGGAGGATTTACAGCAGAGTCCTGGTATCTTATTTCCTACCACTATGTTCTGATTAAGCTGATCTGAGAGAGCTTTGGTGCAATGAAGGATCCAGTCAAATTATGAGGAAGAGAGTGTGTGAATGTGAAATTCATAAAGTGGATGTTTCTCCTTAAATGAATACAAATCCTCCTACATGGATGGTGAATGATTGGGGAATGAAGGAGATTGCATTGTCTCCTAAAGACTTAAGTGATTTAGTGAAAGGAAAAGAGGCATATTTGCCACCAAGAAAATCTCTTCCAGCAGATAGGCATCCCAGTGAGGATAGTTATGTGTTACATTGCCAAAGATCAGAGAATCAGTTCCATGGCCACATTCAGGAATTTCTCTTCTGAAACTGCCTACAATATCTGACAATATCTGAGAGTTTGCATGTCTCCTCCACTAAAGTCTTCCGAAACCACCCCACTGGCTTATTTGAAGCAGCAGCCCAGATGGACAGAGGTCTGACTGGAGCAATTTAGGCTTTATTTACACCAACACAAGACAGTGCTTTGGCTGCAGTAGCCATGTTAAGAGGGCGAGCACCCTCTTTGCTGAGCAGTCACACTAAGGGGATGGGATGGAGAGGTGTGTGTGCCCACCTGAGGCTGAGCTCCACTGGGGTCACACCTGCCCTGTGGGGTGCAAATTCAGCTGGAGAGTTGAGGTGGGTGAAGGAAATTCACCTTTGTGTGTGTGCCATGAACCAGGAGTGAGCTGGGGTGTGGGGAGCTGCAAGATGCAAACCCTTTCTCCAGTAAAGTACATCCATGCACAGAAGCATCCCAGTTCACACATATCCAGCAGATATGCCAGTCCCACACACCTAAACCCACTGTCCAGTAGGCACAGATGACACAGTGAGGCAACACCACCAGCTCTGTGCTCTTGCTCCCTCACACCAGAGTGTCTCTGTGCTCAGTTCCAGAGGCGTGATGGTCAGTGCATGTAGATAGATGATCTCATGTACAAACAAGAAGGCCATCAAACCCATTCCCATTCCCAAAAATATGTCCTAGAAATATTTTATATAAGGTGTCATGCACATGCATGTGTGCATGTACATTTATCATGGAACTTTGCATGCAAGCATATTCTGGCTAAGCCAGGTTTGCTGTGGATGTGTATATCTTCCTGGTCATTCATGCACATACAAATAAATTATAAATATGCATGTGTACTTTGCACAAACATGCACACATTATCATGTAATTAGCATGAAAAACAACCCCTTGCACATGTTTTCATCCATTTCCACACAGAATAATCATTAAGATTTCTTTCCCCACTGTCATATGAAAAAACATTTGACAGAGATTTTTATTTTGTTGCGCTCTTTTTCTGCTAGCTGTTGCCTTCTGTTGTACGTGTGATTTGGTTTGGTTTACACAGGCTCCAAAATAGTGAAATCTTGGTCTTTGGCCTTGGACCTTCAGATAATTTTTAGTCAAAAAACATACAGTGGACATTAGATAATAACATAATAATAGTAGGATAATAATAATAATAACAATATACATATATTTTTGAAAATTAATCTAACAGATAGTAGATATATAACAGATGATGTAATATACCTTGTTAAAAATATGCATTATCCTACACGGTAGGATTTTGTATTGTTTTATTACTGCATGAGAAAGCAGTTACAGCTGGTGAAGTATTTAAAAGCTGTGCTATTTGTGACCATGGAAAGGGTGTTCCTGGCAGGGAGCTCACTCAGGAATACACAGATGGGTGTAGTGGGAGGGATGTGCAATAAGAAATCAGGCAATGCAGTAATACAGAAAAACAGGCTCACAGAGAGAGGTAGGTGGGAGGGCCTCTGGAGCTCTCCAGCCCAAGCCCCTATTCACAGCAGGGCTGACTCCAAAGGTAGGTCACGTTGTCCAGAGCCTTTTCCAGGCACGTTCTGAACATCTGCAACACTGAAGATTCCCCAGCCCCGCTGGGCACCTGCTCCTGTGCTGACTTACTCTCAAGTGGGGCTGGATGGGGACATGTGTTCCTTTGCAGGGACTTTCCTTTCTTGCAAATTGTGCTTTTCCCTTTCGTCTATCTCTGTGCCCCTCTGAGATATCTTGCTTTGATGTTTCCTTCCAACCCCTCTCTCCCTTTAGGTAGTGGCACTGCTGTTAGATTTCCCCTTTGCCACCTTTTCTTCAGGAACAACTATTATTTTGTTGCTGTCCCCTGTCCCTTACATGTGCCTTGTTGGCTCTATGTCTAAGCAGTTGACTGAGATGTTTTAGTGACATTTAAATTCATGTATGTTGAGTATTTAGGGAGATTTCACCTTTGAGGTCAGATATGGCTTCTCCTTGGTGATGCATGAGGAAAAAAAAAATCACCTAAGGAAGATAATTTTAGGAATAGCAGGATGGCTACAAGGCAGGAGTGAGAGGGCAAGGAAGTACAGGCTAAGGCTGCCTCAACGGCTGGGAGCAGCAGATCATAAACAGAATGCACTGGCAGAGCTGGGGAAAGGGATTTCAGGACTGGAGTACTCTGTGGGGAATGTGTTGTTCAGTCTGAATGGCATGGAAAATAGCTTGGGCTTTGGACTGTGGGAGGAGGGCAGTTTTATACACGTGCTGACCCCTTAGAAAATAGCTCCCAGAAAAGTCTTGAGACTGTGATGTATTTTTTCCCCTGAGATTCTGTGTTGCTCTTCCTCTGTAACTCAAACAAAGAAATTGCCCCAGTTTTTGGAAAGATAAAAGATCATTTGCATAGATAAATGCTTCATCTCTGAAAATAAATTTTGCCTGATTGTGCTTTCTCCCTGGATGGTTTGGTTGTGGTTTGTTTTTTGAGGTTGTTTTGTTTTGTTTGTTTGTTTTTGTTTGGTTGGGGTTTTTTTTGGGGGGGGGGGGAATGTATGTTCCTCCCATCTATTCTGAGTGGTATTGATATCTTCAGTTGGTTTTGCGCCATTTTGATGGTCTCCCTCAGCATTTAGCCAAGTAGGCATCATAGTATCTTTTCTGGTTCAACCCTTAGGTGGTAATTGAGAACTTATAAAATAGTCTTCATTTTTTTCTGGTGCTCAGAAACCCTGTGTTCCTTGTGTTAGAGAGGGAGCAACAGAAGAAGGAACAGTCAGAGTTGTACTGTGTTATATTTTCAGTTTTACATCTTCTAGTGGAGTGGATATTTCTTGCCTAACCCAATTTTGCTCTAAGGTCATCCTCTGATTTCTGGATTCTTTCTCTGTCCTGCAATCTTCTACCATTTTAGATACTTCCAGAATCCTGGAGAAGCAAAGCACATGTGTGAAGCATTCTTTAAATGCATCGAGACTACCTGGTTTGCCAGGACAGCAACTTCTTTTTTATGTCTGTGGACTAACTCCTTTTTTTCCCATACCCTGACTGCACCATTTTACAGCCAGGCAGAAGCAGGGAACTTGGATACCATATGAGGACTTTCAGCATTCATACTATTATACTGTCACGCTGTTCTGTCTGGCAGATGGAAGATTCTAATTTGAATCTCATACTTGACATGGGTTTAAGTTGTATTTGACATAAACCCATTTCTCATGACCACTTAACAGCAATGAAACACTGGCTGAGGTGATGTGAAGACGGATTTGTCTAAAATCTGCTAGTATTTGGCATTTCTGTCAAAAAGACACAGAAAAAAAAAAAAAAAAAGAGCAGTTTGCTAGGTAGGACTGCATTATGTATGTGGAAATTACCCTGTAGATGAAATTCTTCAGCCTGATGTTTCACTGTGCTGTCTGTTCTAAGGGGGTCAGAGCATGGCCATTATTCCCTGCAAAGAGTCTACTTAATTTACTTAGAATGTGTTGGTAATCATGTGGTTAATAATTGCATTAAATTTGTGTGGCTTCCAATATAGTGATGAATGGAAGAATAATTTCAGCTGTTCAAACAGGATCAATCCATTTAAGAGGCAGCAGGTGAGCCATCTTTAGAACAGGATGATTTTAAAAAGCATAGATAGGGGTTTTGTGAAGAAAAAGAATCCACTAGGATTTTCAAAGGGAGCTATGGCACATGGTTCAAGTGTCTCTTGAGGAATTTGTGCAAGTAAATAAAATACTTAGGACCTTCAGTCATATTTATTATGTTGAGATACTAGTTGGTGGAGCGCTGAAACAGGTGCTCAGAGAAACTGGGTAATTTCTACTCCTGTAGATATTTAGGAGTTGCTTGCATAAGGTCCTGAGCAGCTTAATCTGTTTTACCTGGCTTTGGAGTTTGCAGGCTGTGGGCAGAAGCTTGGACTAGAAACCTCCAGAGGTGCCTTCCAGTGTAAATCTTTCTGTGAGTCTCTGTATCTATTTTATCTCAAGGGAACAGGAACATCTCTCTTGTTACCTTGGAAGGGGGAGGCAGGAACTGTCAAATAGAAATGTCTCCTAAGTGTGTGGTAGTGCTTTATCTCTGTCATATGTCCTCTCATTCTCCAGCTTAAGTGTTTGATTTTGCTGATCAAAACATGGCTCATTCTCCTTCTGCCACTCAGAAAATCTCAGAGAAGCAGATGTGCCGGAAGGGAGCAAAGGGTCATCTTGTCACAGGTGGGAAATGCATCAGGTGGTAACCTGGTCTGAAGTAAAGCCAAAACTAGTTCACTGAAGGACATGTTAGGAGAAGAGGCTTATTCTCTGCTTCTCAAATGCACACCCTCCCCACCTATACTCTGAAAGAGTGAGATGGGATAGCTGCTCTTCAGGGAATCTGGTAAACAAACACAGGGCACAAAGTCAGGGTTCTTCAAACTCCCTTAAGATGTTGACGAGACAGCACAACTGCCCAGTTTACTGTAGGAAATGTCCTTGGTAAGCACATGCAGCTGATTGTGAATTGCACATAGCCAGCTGCTTTTCAAGTCTAGTATCTGAAGAAAAAGACTAGATTAAGCAATTAGGAATTTCAGAGGAATTGGAGATACAGGAGGACTTAAAATGCTGATTTGGGTAAATAATGGTTTGAAGTGTGCAGCAGCCTGTGATATTTTTGAGATGATGCTGCTTCTTTTCCTCCACCAGCACCATCAGTGGCTGTGTGCCCTGTTAAGCATTCCTTGGCAGCAGGAGGAACAGATGCAGGACATTCCTGCAGCCTGTTTGAGAGTGTAATGCCTCTCAAAACCTTTAGAGATGTTTTACAGTGCTGCTGAAATCTATAAGACAGCCCTGAGGATGGCGGCCTCGTGTGAACTACTTTGACCTTCTTTTGTACCTCCAGAAAGCTGTCTCTTAATGCTCAAATGCTGTCTCTTAATGTTCAATCTCTCAGCCATTTTTTTCCCCCAGGACATTAGAAAATAACAAATATTCTGTGATCATATCTTGTACTCCCAAAAAGGAGGTGAAAAGGTTTTGGAGAGATTGGGAAGAAGAAACTAGAAAGAAAAAGAAGAAAAAATAAATGAGCTGCATCTGTCTGAGAGTTTGTGTGTCTCCATCTCCCTGCTTGGTACATTTGGGTCTGTACCTCAGACTGTTGGTAGATCTGCCGTGTCATCCTTAATGCTATTTGTGAAGGAACATTTGCCTTACCTTTTCCTTGTGATCCCTCTTGTTTTGTGCTCCTCTAGCTTTATGGCCGATACACAGACCGGATAACAGATAACATTTCAGACAAGGAAGCAGCAAAACTACTGAAGAAACAGGCCCAAAGGAACAATGGACAACCCCTGAAACGCGACAGTCAAGTACAGATCAAAGAAGAGCACTATTCCAAATGTCAAGGTAGGGAAATTCATGTTTCATTCCCTATTACCTATTATTGGGTAGGCCAGCAAGAGAGATGGGATTTAAGCAATTGTGACTGGGGAGAAGCAGAGAGGGAAGGAAAAAGAATTTAATCTCATTGGGTTGAAAAATCTTTTCTATATGAGCTTTCATCCTCGAAAGAGAAAAGTTGTTTGGAATAAAAAAACAATCCCAAGTAAATATTTTTTTTTTCCACAACAGAGCTCTGTAATGGGAGGAAAAGGACCTCCTTGTATCAGACT
Organism: Vidua macroura; assembly: GCF_024509145.1. Taxonomy (NCBI): domain Eukaryota; kingdom Metazoa; phylum Chordata; class Aves; order Passeriformes; family Viduidae; genus Vidua; species Vidua macroura. The sequence goes on along the minus strand of NC_071572.1, from coordinate 73,991,682 downwards.
TTTGCTGTTAGTGTACAAGATGTTAAATTCCACCCTGTGTGCCCTGTACACCCCCCTCCCTTTTTAAATGTTTTTTAAACTGCATAAGATGTTACAGAGCTGTGTGAGAAAGGGATGGGTATCAGTCCTTCAACATTAAGCCCATGATGCCTCCAAATAAATGCTGGTTTTTGTCAGCTCTCAGCACAGGAGAGACAGACACAGCTTCATCTATGTTCACTCTGTTTTTCTGGTACACTCTTCCCTCCACAGACTGTGCTAAACGCATCCAGAAATATGTTACCAAGAAGCTTGGAGAGGACTGGATTTTCTTGGTTCTGTTGGGTCTGGTCATGGCGTTGGTGAGCTGGGGAGTGGATTATGCCAGTGCAAAGACCGTACAGGGTGGGTCCCATTCAGGTGTTGCAAAAGCAGCCAGTAAATGATGTGAATGCTTTACAAAGCCCAGTGACCAGTGTTGCTGCTCCTTTAACATCATTGTCCCATCCTCAACCCTTGCTGCTTGGGAAGTTTGAAGTTCTGGCAGTGTAGTAAAGGTTGGCTAGGGAGAGGTTCTTTAAAGGGATGGCAGGGGAAATTTTGGAAGTCAGTGGGCAGAAACAAGGGATATGTGTATGATGAGTCAGAGACAAACAATTATTTTTAATCCCTTTTCTTTCAGCTCCCTTGAATATGCAGGAGCACAGGGAAATGTTATTGTGGCCTTTCCTGTTACACAGCTTCCCTTTCTCCCCAAGAATATTAAGAACATGGGCGATGGGGAGAAGGGGCTCTTAGATGCCCTCCTGGCACTGATTCTGCTTTTTACCTCGTTTTTGTTTTTTCCAGTTTTTACTTATACAGTGCCCTGAATTCTTCTGCCATCTGGGCATATAGTGTCCTCTCTTTTTGCCCTTTTCACAAATATCTCCTATTCCCTGTCTTATATCCTTTATCTGCATTTTTCCTGTGCTCTGTCTCCCTTTGCCAGCTACAAAAATCACAAGATCTTTCAGCCTCTATCTCAGTGTGCACATACACACACCCCACCCACTGCCACATCCTGTTAACTGCACTGTTCCTTTGTCCTTACCCTCATATCCCAGTCCTGACTGGCACACACTTACACCAACCTTTTCCTCTTGGCTGCTGCAATTCCTCAAAGCTCCCAACATCCCAGTGTTCCTCCCTCCAGATCTTCCCCATCTACCAGGTGACTGGTATAATCTACTCGAGGGTTCCTGTCCTTTATACTCCCTGAAGCTGAGTCCTTTGGGGTTCTTTTTCCTTTTCCACTGCCAAGTCTTAGCCTCTACTTGGGGCTGTGTGGGGAGCCAGCTCAGGCAGAGAAGATGCAGTCGCAGAGGAGCTGCAGCTCAGTTTGGATTCTCAGCAGCTCATGTTGTACCTGGCTGAGCAATGGTGCCGCTGCTATTCTAATAGCTGCTGGCACAGCTTCCATTCTGCTGCTCTAGAAGGGAAATCACAATCAGAGCTTTTAAACTAGTTTTTTTATGACGGAATGATTGGTGGACCACTTTATTGTCCTTCAGAACCCACGCAAGACCCTCAGACTGCCAAATGAAGACACTGCAGAGTGATTTGTTCTCACAGCTGCATGTAACACACCTCTTTTTATGCCACACTTGTGCACAAGCATGAATAGTGTCTTCTATCCATCCCTGAAGAATGCCTGCTTTATTGGGGAGCTCATACTGAATACAAGGCTTCTCTTAGAAAAGGAGCATGAGGGTACCATTCCTGAAGGAGATTTAGCATGGGCATGTTTAGCAAGCGTGTGATTGTCTGGTGTCTACCAGCCTGTTTGGAGCAGCTGTGGTTACTGACGGGTTCTCTGTTTGTGTGTTGCAGCCTACAAGTGGATATACGGAGCGCTGCACCCCAATGTCCCTCTGCAGTACGCCGTGTGGGTCGCGGTCCCACTCAGCCTCATTCTGTTTGCGGCCAGTTTCTGCCACTTCGTCTCTCCACAGGCTGTTGGTGAGGGCAGAAGGCAGGGCAAGATCTGTTTCTGTCTGTCTCGTTTTTCTTGTTCTGTTCACCCACGGGTTTTGTTCATCCCCAGCTCTGCTGTTGTTTTCAGGGTCTGGGATCCCAGAGCTCAAGACCATTATGAGGGGAGTGGTCCTCAAGGAGTATCTCACTCTCAAAGCTTTTGTGGCCAAAGTTGTGGCCCTCACAGCTGGGCTTGGAAGTGGCATGCCTGTGGGGAAAGAGGTAAATATTGCTGATTCTGTGTGCAGTAGTGACCAGAGTCTGGAAGGTGGGAGTTGTCTGTAGAAGAAGACTCTATAAATGTTTTCTTTCACCACCATTCCTCTTCTCAAAGCTCTGCTCTTTCCAGCAGCACCTATCTTTCACTGGCCATTTTCCTTCCACTTTCTGTCACTTGAGGACACAAGGAAAAATGATGTACTACAGCTATGGTCACGATGAAGAGACTAATTTATTTCTTTTGATTCTAATAATTTTTAGTTCACGAAAGGTGCTAGTGGATTGGAGGGTGAACGTGTTACCTCTCCAACGACACTGGACAAACTGGTAGTACATCAAATTTTTCTGTTTCTTTGAAGGAATGTAAAACAACAGGTTAGTTACAGAAAGTTGTGTGAGAAAGTTTTCTACAAGAATGTAAACTTAGAAGGTTTTAAAAAATCTTAAAAAATCAGGGCGACAACTTTCAAAGACATGATACAGGAAATACCAAACTCTAGTCAGGTAGTCTTTGAGAGGGAAAAAAATTAAATGGAGATAGGAGAACTGAGGAAGATTGGAGGGTCTAAAGCACAAATCTTATGAGGAGTGGCTGAGGGACATGGGGCTGCTTAATCTGGAGGAAAGGAGCCTCACGGGAGACCTTCTCACTCTCTATAACTCCCTGACAGGAGGTTGTAGCCAGATGGAAACCAGTCAATTCTCCCAGGTTACCAGTGACAAGACAAGAGGAAATGGCTTCAAGTTGCCCCAGGCAAGGTTTAGATTGGATATTAGGAAAAATTTCTTCAATGAGATGGTGGTCAGGCATTGAAAAGGCAAGTGATGGAATCAATATCCCTGGAAGAGTTCAAAAGGTGTATGGCTGTGGCAGTTGGGGACATGGTTTAGTGGTGAATACAGTGATGTTGCATTAAAGGTTTGATTCAATGATCTTAGAGGACATTTCCAACCTTGATTGTTCCATTACTGGCTGAGATGGCAGAGAAGTTATGAGGCCTGCAGTATGGTTGTCAGTAACCAGAGGGCAACCCTCTCTGATTTTCTCCTCTTCTCTTACAGGGTCCTTTTGTGCATATTGCCAGTATCTGTGCTGTGGTACTCAGCAAGTTCATGTCAATCTTCTGTGGGGTGTATGAGGTAAGGCACATATCTCTGCACACTGTTCTTCCACAGGCTGAGCTCCTGAGACATCCAGGATAGTATGGGTAGGCCATGGAACACAGAGGAAACACATAGATTGGTGTTTACTGTACTGCTATAGAGCAGTAAAACACAGGCTGAACAAAAGTAGTGCAAGGCCAGGCATACAGTCCAAATAACTGTCCAGGACCACCAATGTTGCCCAGAAATTACACAGAGACTGTTTGACAAGTTTGACAAGCTTTAAATCTTGTGATTGATGCCTTTGCACTGTGATCATTGACTGTATAAAAAAGTAGCTGCAGACAAAGATCAATTTGTCTTTAAGCCAAATTTATACAGCATTGCTAATTATAGACACTGACGCTGTCTGTATGCTTTCGCTATTGCCGAACAGCCTCTGCAGGCTGATCACCATATTGACTGGTTGTATAGAAAAATCTATTAACTGCACATATAGATAAATGTAGGAACTCCTTTATGTGCAGGATCTTAGCAGAAAGTGACTGTGTAATACAACTGGAGGCGCTGTTCTCCTTCAGTAGATCCTGTCTGTGCACAAGGAGCAGATGTCACTGCTGGAGACCAGCTGACAGTACTAAAGACTGCACTAAAGTGTGTAAAGCCTGCTATTTGTAATAGCCATGGCTGACTGTGCTACTGGCTGTTGCTTATTTTCATTGTTCTGGGTCCTAACCCCGTGGCTTTGCTCCCTCTAACCCCAGCATGCCCGTCTCTGGCTGCACTCCCTGTTCCAGAATGTGCATAGGCAGCTCGACCTCCTGGTGCCGGCTTGCGCAGTTGGAGTCGGATGTTGCTTCAAGGCTCCTCTTGGAGGCAAGTGTCTTCCTATATGTGACATTTAATGTACAGTTCCTTTGACCTCTTGCTGTGAGACGTCCTGCTCTCATGAAAGGTTCTCCCCAGATACCTCTCCACTTCAGCAACACGAGTTCTTTCTTTTCACGTGTAACTGGTGGCAGTGAAAGGAAGGGAAGGTTACAGGAAAAGTGACACCTATTTAAGTGCTGATTTCTAATGACACAGCTTGTTCAGCCTCTGCCAGCCATGAACGCTGTTACACCTGAAGAGTACCAAGGGCTATCCAGAAAGTCAATAAGGATCAAGTAGAGAACAGAAGTAAAAAAAAAAACAACCTTGCAAGAGGCAACAGGCACAACTTGCAACGAGGGAAATTTTGACTCTGTTAAAGGAAATTATGTTCTTCTCTCCCAAAGGTGGTCCAGCACTGGCATAGGTGTTCAGAGTGTCCAAGGAAATTTCACCCTTGGAAATGTGCAAGACTCACCTGGACAAGAACCTGACCTAGCCTTCGAATTAACAGAACTAACAGCTCTTTGAGCAGGGAGACAACTCCAGGGGTCCCTTCCCAACTTTCCATGATCCCACTTGGAGGAGAAATTTGGAAATTTATGTTTCCCTCATGCATTTGTACTACTCTTCTGATTCACTGAATTTCTTTAAACAGAGGCACATGATAACTTCTTTCTAAAGCAGTGGAAACATATTAAGAAATAATTGGTTTTTCATTTCACTTCCCCCTCTCCCCATGTGCTGCCCTAAATCTCTTTGCATGGTTATTGTGCCCAGAAGTGTAAGGAGTTTTTAAATGCTATCGTTTTTTTTCTAAGATGGCTTTAGTTCTTCCATGCACTACTTTCCTGTTAGTCTTGAAATGGATGAGTTAGCTGACAAATGCAACATGGTCTTGCATCAGCAGTAATACTGATCTTTATTCTGGTTCGCTATTTAAGAAAAAAAAAAAAATATCAAGGAAGGAACATAGTTTGTCAGCTACAGATTAGAGGTTCTTCAGTTGATAACTTGAGAAAAGATGCCAGAAAGAAAATCAGGCTAAGCAAGAGAGAGGCTGAGAACTGTGCATATGTGGGCAGTCTAGCAAGATGTAGACAGCCTGAGCTGAAGCCTGAGGCTTCAAGGCAAAATTTGTCAGTCTGCCAAAAGCCTTGAGAGAAAGCAGTTTCAGAACCAAGGATCAGACCACAGTCAGGTGGAACCATTGGAAGTATACAGGAGAAGGGTATTAATGGCCTTAATAGTAAAAAAAAAAAAAAAAACAAAAAAGAAAGAAAAACAACCCAATTAAAAAAAAAAATCTCTGTGGAAGTCTATACTTCCTGTTTCTTTCTTTGTACCTGGAATTAACATAATCTCAGAGACTCCAGGATGCATCATACATAGATGACTGGGAGATGCTAGAGAAGAAAACAGAAGGCTAAACAGGGACTGATCTAACTGCTGCCTTCGGTAGATAAAGGAGATGTCAGACAAAATAGCTAAAGTCTTCTCAGACAACAGTGAAAGGACGAAGAGACAGCAGGCACAACTTGCAACAAGGGAAATTCTATCTATACATGAAAAGAATTTCTCCCCTTGTCCCAAAAGTGGTTCAGGGTGGCACAGGTGTCAAGAGATGCTGGGGAATCGCTGCCCTTGAAGGTGTTCAGGGCTGCCTTAGCAGCATGATCCTGAGCACCCTGATCCTATTACCCTAGATCTAACCTTGCAGTTAGCCCAGTTCTGAACAGAGAGCTAGAGCAGCATTCAGAAACACAGGACTAAAACTTGCTGTGAGTCTGTGATACCGTTGTAGTATGGGAGCAAACAGACAGTTATCAGAGTTTCTGTAGCCCTAGTTCCTCTTTTGGATTTACACCAAATTGTGAAATGTGATTTCTATTACCTGGGAGTCACGTAATCTTCAGTGGACCTTGGTCCAGGATATAGCTTGCAGTTTGACTTCATATTGCCCTGGTGTGTAACTTCTTGGTGTTGTTGCAGGTAAATACCACCCTGTGTATTAAGGAGGATGGATTTGAAAAGCCAGTTTAGCCCTTGACAAGCAAATGGTACCCAGGCTCTTAGAAAGACTCTTCCTTTTATACCTTCCAATTACTTTTTTTATTATTATGACCATTTTCACCAGGACAGCACAATGCTTTTCTGGGTGATCTGTCACCCACTCACCTACCCAGTGTGGAAGAACCTTCAGCATAAGTCCACACTCTGCTCTGGACATGTGTGTGCCTTGTGCACACTGTGTCACAGGGTAGGTTTTTTGAGGCATTCTGTGGCACATGTGCATCCTGAGATTCCCTGCCAAAGTAAAAGAGATGGAGCAAAACCTACTTATGCTCCTTCCACCCTCTGGAGAATTTTCCATGAGATATTTCTTCCACAGTGACAGAAATGTGTATGTTTCAAAGGAAAATGAGGTGCTGCCTTCTTCATGTTTCTTGAATGTGTGATTCCAGGTATATGCCTGTCCTGTGCCAGGTCTTGCCTTTTCAATATTTTGAAGCCATCCAGAAGGGAGAAGTAAGATAAACATAGCTATAACTCTGGCAACAGAGACTGGGTGACATCATGCAGTCATACCTGCCAATTTTGTTACTCACTCTCTGTTTTCTTTCCTTCTTTCTTCTGTTTGTCTGTCTCTCTTTGTCTCTTTCACCAGTAGCAGCCCTATTATTACACGGATGTCCTGACTGTGGGGTGTGCTGTGGGTGTTGGCTGCTGCTTTGGGACACCACTTGGAGGCAAGTGGCTGTTCTGTTTCCTTTTCCTCAGGTACCTAAATCCTCTCCTGCCTAGTCCTCTTCTCCTCTCCCCCTCTCCTGCACCACATTTTTGATTGACGTTTACTTTGGACAGAGACACTTACCTTTAGCATTTTCAACCTCCCCAGCATCTCTGACAGTCTCTTCCACACGTTGTCCACTTTCTGGAGACAAGAGGAAAAAGGCTCTCTAGAGCAGTGGTCTCCAAATTGGGGTGTGCATACCCCAGGGGCTGCACAAGGTGATCTGCTGAGTGTGGGAAGGAAATGCCAGAATTCCTATTTTTTTAATATAAAAAAGTAAATAGATTAAACTTCACTAATATTAAGTATTTGTATTGGCAGTGGTGCCCTAATATGTCACATGGCCACTTGTCATATACAGTGCATGAGATGCAGAGTTGCTCCCAACATGGGGGGTTGACCATGGTGCCTTCAATAATTTATTCTCTTTCAGCATATTGCAATGAATTGCAATCAATGTGTGCTCCCACTGGATTAAGTGGATTTATGGATTATATTATCTAGTGTTAATGAAACTAATCCTCACAAATTGGAAAAGTGGCTTTTAAAGGCTCCTGCAAAGAGGCTATGGATTGAAGATAATACTAATAATGTGAGCACAGAGAAATGACAAGAAATGGCAGAGCTGACACTTCTAGCACAGGCCCTTATTCAGACCCATGGTGAGGTACAAACAATGGCCAGCTAATCAGATCTGAGAGGAAGTCGGATAAAAAAAGATTAAAATGATCAAAGGTTGTTTTAAATATGAATTTACATCTGCTATCATTAAGGATGAACTTTACCCTGTGTGTGTATTGTGCTTTGAGATGTTAACTAATGTGGGTATGAAGCCATCAGAATTAGTAAGACATTTAAAATCTAGGCATCCAGAACATGAAGACAAACCTCTACAATTTTTTCAGTGATGTTTCAAGCCATGTGACATTCAATCCGATACTTCACAAAATTTCACTGAACCTAATGACAAATGTGTAGAAGCCTCCTTTGAAATCTCTTGCTTCACAGCAAAAGAGAAAATGCCACATACCACAGGGGAAACACTTGTTCTTCCTGCCATAAAATGTACAAATGGCTGGGATAGTACACAGAAAGCAATAGAGCAGCAAACTAAAATGTGTTCCTTCATCAGTTAACACTGCTGAAAGATGCACAGCAGACATTGCTTAAGGTTTGAAGAAACAAGAGTCTGTACAAATTACACAGTAGGAGATGTTTCCTGTGCAGCTGGATTAGAGTACAGATGTTTCTAAAATGCCTCTGACGATGGTATTTTCCAGATTCTGTTTCAATAGTGAAATGCAAAACTTGTTTCTGTGAGACACTGAAAGGAATACCTACCACAGGAACTGTATTCTTAACAGTAAATTACTTCTTTAATAAAAAAAAATGTTTTCTGGAAGAGCCCTGCACATGTAACAACTGGTGTAGAAGAATAAGAGAAGAACTGGGGCGTAAGGTTACCTAGACACCACTACACCTGGAATTCATGTACTGCAGTGTTCACAGACGAGCTATTGCAGCAAAGAAATGGGAGCCAGACATGCACAAAGTGCTACAGGATGTTGTTGATGTGGCTCATTTAATAAAAAACAAGACCCTGAAAGAGTAGAATCTTTACAATACTTCATAACGAGATGGGAAATGACCATGAAAATCCTGAAAATAACAGGCATTTGCTGGTTATCTGATAGCAACTTTAAAGAAGAATAGAATTTAAAGTCCAGTTGCACCTTTTTCTTTTACAAAAAGACAAGTGTTCTGAATTTGCTGATCCTTTCTGTGATGACAAGTATCTGTCAGTAGATTGCCACCCAGCAGTTATTTTTGAAAAAGTAAACATACTTAATGTACTTCAAGGTGAAAGTGATGTTCTAACAGGGGTGAGAAACTGCTATTCAAAAGAAACTTGTGGAGGTTTTGTGAATCTGTTGCCAAATACAGTGTGTCTTAGCTACAAAAACTATCATTATATATACACTCAAAAAACTTGAAAACAGAACTAGAAAACTACAAAAATTAGAAATTTCTACCTTTAAAAAAATCTTACAGATTATGACTTTCAGTGAGTTTTGAACTCACTTTTTAAAAATAAAAAAATTCAACATCTGATTATCTTGCAACAACAACTGATTGACATCAAGGAGGATGAAAATTTACTATCCAAATTTTAACAAAAATCTTTGCATATGTGGTGGGTGGGATTGAAAAAATAGTATCATGATTTAGCCAGTGCAGCCAATGATACATTTCTTGCATTTGGATCTATGTGCTTTGTGAGATATTCTTTTTAGACCAAGTATCAAAATAATTGAATTTGGAACCAGACCTTTGAATCTCTGGGTCACAAAGTGTTAAACCCAGATTTTTTAAAAAAGAAAGAATATTAGTATTTTAGTGAGAACAAATTTTTTTGTTCCATTAATAAATAAAACAAATTATTTTTATTATGTTTATTTCATCTTTATCTCATCCTTGTTTATTTTCTGGTTTTGTGCATGTTGGATATTGTACACAATATTTTACTACAGTAGTACATGCGCATTATTTTTAAATAAATACACATATGGGAGGAGAGTACATGCTCAAAAGCCTTTTTCTGGTAGGGGTGCATGATCAAAGAAGTGTGGAGACCACTGCTCTAGGAAGCTATTTAGAATCCTCTCTCATGCTTCTAACATCACACTTGTTATTTTAACTTTGCTCCCTTTCCAACTCTTTCCAGGGGTTCTTTTCAGCATCGAGGTCACCTCCACTTACTTTGCTGTGCGCAATTATTGGAGAGGCTTCTTTGCAGCCACCTTTAGTGCCTTCGTGTTCCGAGTCCTGGCTGTCTGGAACAAGGATGCAGGTAAGCCAAGAGCCATTCCTGCTCTCTTTGCACAGAAGTTGCTCTGTTCGTGCATTGCTTTCCATCTTTCTCCTAACCACAATGATTTTATGATGTTTGAAACTTCTGCCACAACACATGACTTCCAGCAGCACAGAAGGAAGGAGGAAGGGAAGTGTCTTGCCATCTTGTCAGCTGTCTAGCCCCCAACCTATTCCTAGGAGAGCTGGGATGTATCTAACTGATAAATGACAGAATATGAGTCCTCAGCAAGGAAAAGACCCCCTGACGTGGGATTTTTTTGTCTCTACTCAGAATAGCATCCAGGCTGCAACACAGAGATATCCCATCACAGAGGATGTAATCCTTGCTGGAAAACTCACAGTCTGCTTTGGTCATCTGTTGACTAAAAACAGATAGTTGAGAAAACTGAGATGATTGAATGATTAGGAGAGTACAGGATTGGTAGATCTGACTAAAGGTCCTGAAAAAATAAAGCGTCTCAAGTAACTGAAAAGCATGAGAGTGCCATTTGTTGCAGACAGAAATTGCATAAGTCAGGCTTGTTCAGGAGAGCATCTCAGCCACTGTGGGAATAGACTTTTGGTGCAGAAGGCTGCCATTTCTATGGAAGCTTATTCCTTATAATACCTTTATCTTTTATTCTTACAATTACATCTATTTTACTGAGCTCCATGTGGGCAATTTACTTACTTATAATTGTTATAACATGTCTCTCTTGACTTCAGAGGGTTGGACTTTTTTGGGATTTGAATGTTCTCTGGAATATAGAAAATGAATACACTTTCTACTTGAATGTAGAAAGTCACTCCATGTTTCTTTGTGTACCACTGCCTAAAAGTGAGGAGCATTTAACCATTGGGTCTGTCACAAAAAAACCAAAACTCATATCTTTCTGTTCTTTCCAGAGAAGAATATAAGAAACTCAAAGACAGACAACAGGACATAATTTCCTGTCCTTCGCTTTGTCTTTTCTGACTCCCTTCTTGGTCTCTCAAATCACTAGAAATCACTAGAAATTAGTTTAATTTCAAATCACTAGAAATTAGCTTAATCCTGAAACATCTTGACTCCTGCCCCTTCTTCAAAATCATCCAGACAGCTTTAATAATGGCTCCTTAAGTTCTTCATCATTGACTGTCTAGGTTAAAAAGTTCCATGATTCAACTGGCTATGAAAAATCATTCCTTTTCACAGTTCTGTATTTTCATTGTGCTGTCAGTCTCCTTGTCCTTGTATTAAGGAACTAGGAACTTCTCTCTAGCTAAGTCATTCATTATTTTATGATCTTTTATCATATCTGCTCTAACCTGCCTTTCATGTCTTTTCTTGCTCATTTGTTTCCCTTCAAAAGTTACACACCTAGTCTTTTGAGTCTCTGTTCATGCAAGGTTTTTCTATTATGCCTGCTACCAGGAAGAAGCAGGTAGAGAAGTGATCACATCAGAATGACAGATGCAAATAAGTAGTGTAGCATCTCACCAAAATTCTTTTATTTCTTAGACCCACAGAATCTTTGCTGGTGTCTTGATACTCATGGCTGGCTTTACACCATTATCTGTACCTTCCAAATAACATCTGGTTATTTGCCAACCACTCTGGCTGGCTGCTGCAGCTTGAGCCTCTCTTTGCCAGTCATGGAAGGCTGGAGTTCTGCAATTTGCAGGATTTCTGTTTTACCATGTCGCCAGCTTTCATCTTACTTGCCATAGCATTTCATGCCTTGCCTTCCTCCTGCTCCTTCTGGTTCCTTCTACACATGGCTCACTGTTATCTTAAAGTTCAAACCTATTTTTAAGTAGACTTCCACATTAACTGCTTTCCCATTCCTTTGTACTTCTACCCTTGTAAGAATTGGACAGATACTCTAAAGTAGTACATTTGGTAGCCAATGGAGAGAAAAGGGCTTAGACATTCCATTTCAGGATGGTTCAGGAAAGAGGATGCAAACAGGTGGCATGAATCTCTCTGTGGAAATCTCTTTCTCTCCTGTGGGAGTAGAGATAGAACCAAGAATGACCCAGACTAAATGCTGTGCCTGTTTTCCTTTCCTGTGGTCATCTTTGCCACCCTGCAGCAGAACTCTTTGAAAATGAGTTCACTATACTTTCTAATGCTCTGCCATTTAGTGGCTTGGACTATCTGCTTCCTAAAACTGAATTGAGATTATCCCTTTCTTGGGCTGATATAACAAAAAAGAGGACGCCCTGCTTTTCACCATCTTCCATCCCTGACTGTTCTTCTAACCCTCCCTGGTGCCACCTCTGTGTTTGCTGCTCCCCTCAATTCAACTCACTGCCCTGGCAAAGGAGTAATCCAGGGAAGGAGCAGATAGATTTTTCTGGCAGGTTTTAATGAGGCAAAGGAACTCAGAGAAGGCTGTGATGTGTCAGAGTGGGCCCGATGGGAGAGAAGAACAATAGTACAGCTGGGATGGAAGGAGCAGGGGGAAGAGACAGGGAATAAGATCTTCCCAATTTGGATAGTAGAATGCAGTTTTAGGCTTAGCTATCTTAGGTAATGTAACCCACTGAGACCTCATTAAATTATTACTCTAAACCTAGTTCTGTCTGACCAAATAACAAGTACTTAATGCTTCCTGATATCATATGCTAGATTTTCACTGCTTTTGTTTCCTGATTGAACAAATAATTCCTTCATCCAGGGCAAGTTGGGATTTATATCCATCCTCATTCAGCTGCACTTCCACTCTGTATTAAATTGCTGATTCATCCTTCACCTGTTGGCACACAGATGTTTGTTGTTTCCACACAATAATGCACCTCCAGACAAAAGCAGTTCAGGTTTACCATTTCATTGTAGCAGAGAAGCACTACCAGGAGGGTTGAGCTGGAGAAGATGGGGCTTAGCTGATCTTTTCCATCTCTCATTTCTAAGCATTTCATTGTTTTGGTACCAGTCAAAAATTCTGAAGCTGTAACTTCAGTGAAGATCTGAGTTTTGTTTCTGGAAGGCAATCACAACTGTGAGAAGTGATACTTCCTCAGATATGCAGGCACTGCCTGCCTGAGCAAAGAGACCTCTCGGTTAGTAAAGGATACCAGGAGGAGCTTTCTTTTTATAGTGAATGGATGGTAGAAGACAAGAAAGAAAAGAAAACCCTGTAAAAATCAGGGATTGTTGCTTAAAATAATGCATACATTCTCTGAAAGCAAACCTAGACTATCTAGAGTGCTAGGGTTGCAAGTGCTCAGAAATAGAACCTACTAAATCAGAGCAGTCTGCCAATCTGTAATAATGTATACAATGTCAGGAAACCACACAGGAGTTTGTATACACCAGTTTCTTTGTCCCTACCCCTAGCTTTTATTGCATTTAACTTCTCACCTCAATATTTTCTTTCCTCCTCTACTATTCGTCTCTCACAGTTACCATCACAGCCCTGTTCAGAACAAACTTCCGTATGGATTTCCCCTTTGATCTGCAAGAGCTGCCAGCCTTTGCTATAATAGGGTAAGTTCCCAGGAAACTGACACCTGGCTCTACAAAGGTTATAATACGATCTGAATTAGGAATTCTTCTGCCAAAAAGTTACATACATCGCTTTTAGTCACTTTGGTTGTTGCAAATACGTCCTCTATTTGTTGGAATTTTTCCTTCAGAAATGGTGCCCATGTATCACAATGGCTAAGGAAATAAATATGAGTATTGTTAAGGTGTTTGTTATTTCCTTTCCATATATCTTTTTCAGAAATTAAGCTCGGAGGTAAAAAAAAAAAAAAAATAAGTCTAACTTGGTCAAAGTTCTGGGAATAGATTTACTGAATGGCCCTTTAATTGTTTTGACATTATCCCCAGATGGACTGATCCAACAAGTATGGCCTTTTCACATGACAAAGATGGAACAAAAGGTTTAACCTGAAGTTTCCTTTTCACAAACTCAGACTGATTATCCTCTTTTAGAGAGGTTGGTATACCTGACATGGTGACAAGGGTAACCAACAGTAATAGGATTCAGTGAGAATAATGGTTAATTTGGAAGAAATGAAAGAATAAACTTAAGAAAAATGAAAATTGGGAAATACTAGAGAAAAGATGAATTTTTAATTACTGTGGGGAAAAATCCCTGGTTAGAGCTTGAGGGAGACTCCAGGGAAATCACTTCAGAGCAGTAACAAAAGGAATACACTGTAGGAACAAACTGGTGGTGTTGTGAACATTTTCTCTTGCAAGACCTCCATCCAAGACCAGAAATATATTTGAGGTTTTCCAGCCTATTTTAGTAGGCTGCTCTCCTACTAATTTACTTGAATATGAAATCAAGTGGGGTTTTTTGAAGACATCAGATGTATTGAAAACTCTGTGAATACACAGGAGCTTTTGCTAGCAACATGTATTCACTTTGTTCTTCCCCTTAAACAGACTTGCCTAAAGAAGGAGGAATCTACTGGTTTAGACTGGCAAGGAAAAATATAATCCTTGTGATTTTACAGCTGGTTGTTAGAATTCAAAACTTCTTGTCACTATGTTTCGGACAGCGTTGACAGAGCTGGCTTTTTACAGCATTGCACATAGGCTAGGAAAGGAATATACGACACTGCAAAATGCTTTCAAATGCCTGGGTGTCCAATGTGGTCTTTAAAATAAAAAACAACCCAAAAGGCTTGGATAGTCTTGGATAAAGTCCTGATGCCAACTTGGAATGCTCCAAATTATCTTAACATTAAGTCTCAAAGTTGAACTCTCTTTCTACCCAACATATTTCTTCATCTTCAGGTGGAACAAGCAATATTAACAGGTAGATCTTGTTTTTCTGTGTCACCAAATGTTGATTTGCATTATCTATACAGAAGGAGCACTTCCAGTTTATAGATAAAATGATAGACATGAATGGAAAGACCTTTATTTTAATGTAAAAAATTATACAGCAATTCAGTTGACTGTGCAGTCTTTAGGCTTATATTGCCTAAGGGACAGGTCTATTTTAAACACTGTTCTAATCAGTGCTAGCTTAAAATATTGACGAGTAATTCATTGAACATGTTTGTGAAAAGCTTTATATTTAGTTTAAACATGTTTCTGTGCAATTTTAAATGATAAAGCAGGATTATTTTCAACATACAATGTTTTAAGTAGATTAAATAATTCATTGAGATTTGGCAAAAGCATGCATAACATATAACAAGGCAAAAGTCCATTAATTTTAGAAATTAATAGAATGAAAATATTAAGTGTTTATCCTCAGTATTATGTGGGTTATTGCTTGCCACCTAAAATAAAGCTTCCCCTTACCAATTCTAAATGCAGTCTTTTTTCACTCTTCCTTTTCTTTTCATGTTCGAGTATTAGGCCCTATTTATCCAAGTCTCATTAAGCTACAGAACCTAAAGACCACAACAATCCTTAGACAACTACACTTTTTTTCTTACTTTATTAAATTCAGGAGCATAAGCCTCAGTGATTAGGATCATAGAGATGATATACTTTGATTTAGGCACAAGAGTTCCTATCACTATTAGTAATTGTTGTAGGCGTATAATTTTACTGAATCATACTTAAAACTGCCTTCATTCTTACTATTTTCTGCACCAACCTGATGTTTAAGTTCTGACAATACTGGTCTTTGACTGGTTGCTCTTCAAGAGCCCCCACTGAGAACTGTCAGTCTCTTTTCATAAATTATTTTATATATTTTCCCCTCTCAGCAAGAGAAAATTGGTAAAATGGTAGTGTGCATGACAGAGATCCAAGATAATTTCTCCCCTTTCATCAGGGAGTCAATATCTTCAAATGAGCTGCTGTAGGAGTAACCCTGTAGGTGACATTCAAAAGACTTCATGAACAGCTGAAGATTAAACCACTTTAACTTTCTTTGTTGATGGTTTGTGTATTTTCTGTTGTTTGGCATGATTTTATTTCTTTTTGTCCGTTTTAGCATATGTTCTGGATTCCTTGGAGCCTTTTTTGTTTATCTCAATCGCCAGGTGGTCCTGGGCATCAGACGTCATAAAGCCCTGAGCCAGTTTCTCACCAAATAGTAAGTGCTTGTGAAGATATTCTCTTTAGGGAGCAGATTCTTACACCCTACTGGTATTGGATAGTAGCAAATGCTTTCTGGAAGACAGTAGACCTATTTCATGTGTAAGATAGTAAAAATATGAGGAAACTGCTCCTGTATGAGGGTAAGATCTCTGCAAACATCAAAAGAAATTTTCCTGCACTGTATTTTCCTTTTGATCGGCCTCCATAGTTTCAAATAGCTTCTTGATTTGGAAGGGAGTCTCTGCAATATTTGTTAAGACGATAAGGCAAACTATTCATTGGACAGAAAATATTTTTAATTAGAAAGTCAATGATCATGCCTTTTAAAATCAAGCTGTTTCTGGTTGGTTTGGGTTTTTTAGGATCTGTGAAAAATTCAACGCTATTTATATTTCAGGAAAATTAAATACAGCTGAAATCGAACTAAGTTTTTAAAACATATATTTGTTTTTTAATCAAAGTGTTGGCAAAAATGTAAGGAATGTCCTCCATTCTTATGAACCAAAAGCTGAAACTGATAGTAACCAAATGGTGTGAAATGCAACATGGAAGAGAAATGCAAAATAAAATAAAAGTCTTGACAATTAAGTTTTTACAGGACACTTGAAGATACTGTTTTCCCCTCTCTATTAAAGTCCTAACCTCCAAAGTTCATAACTTGGACAAGAAATGGTGGCTAGCTGTAAATGTCTTCAGTGTCTTTATAGCGAAAGATCTGATACTATGAGAATTTTTGAGGTTGAGAGGCATGGAGGCCTTTATTTCTTATCCAGTTGCAGGCCTGACCAGAAGAAAACCACTAAATAAACAGAAATTCAAACTAACTTACTTTCTTATGTGGAAGGAAAAATGTCTTTTTTCATCATGTAGCTTTACCCACAAGCAGCAGCAGGGTTATCACATCAAGTTAATACAGAAGTCGAGCCAAGCCTGAAAAATAGGAATCTACTTTTCACTGATTTCTCAGAATTTTTTAGGTCCTGAGACTAAATCAAATTAGAGGTTATATTTTGTCTTCCTAAATCTCAGCCAATGCTTCCTGTAGGAAACAGTAACTTGCCAAGGGACACGTGACAGGATTAGTCCCGCATGTGGAAGCAGTTTAGGCTCATGTTGTCTTAGTGCCTGTGAAGTGCCACAGTTTACCCAGACACCCATCCTGGACTGGACACAGCAGTAAGAAAACACAGATGGCTTCAGCCTCTGTCCTGCTGTGTCCCACTGGCCTGGCACTGCTAGACTCACTGGCTACCAAGGACACCTTCCCCAAAATTGTGATAGTCAGCAATTCGGTGGTAAGAGAAGCAGTTTTCCCCATAAGAATTAATGCACCAGGGGTTGCTTGCAGAAATGTATGAAAAACCCCTACATATAAATCCACTAAGACAGGATACATTGCATGGGGGGTGAGGAAGCAAGACTGTCAAAATCAGGACAAATGAGAAAAGTAGTGGCTTTTGACAATAGGTCAACACATCACTGCAAACACACATTCCTCCTACATGTCCAAATTTGTGCATGTTGTACATCCCTCTCTTCCTCCATCCCTCCTATTATACTAATTCTGATGGGAAAAAGGTTTTGCTGACAGGTGAACTCTATGAATTAGGATGATCAGTGGAGTAGGGCATTAAACTGCCAGTAACAGCACTCCAGAACAATGGATACAAATACAGAGAGCTTCACAGAAATAGCATCCCTAGTCCTGAAGTGATGGTGCTACAAGAACAGAATGTGAGGCCACATTGTAATAACTTTCTTCCTTTACAGCCGACTGATATACCCTGCGGTTATAACCTTCTGTATAGCATCGGTGACGTTTCCTCATGGATTTGGGCAGTTCATGGCAGGAGAGGTGAGACTGGAAAGTGTATTACCAATTCTGTGCAGTTCTTTGGAATGTTATCTCCTTATCCTCTGGCCCAATAACCTCATGTCAGGGAAAAGGGAAGAATGATATGGGAGGAGTTTGGACTGAGGAGGCACTGTATGATCTCTGCTACCTCCTTCATAGAAAACTTGAAAAAGGTCCACTCTTCAATGCAAATAATAAGGAAGATGTTACCTTATATGTAAAAGTAGTTATCTCTTCACCTGCTTGAGTAAAGTTCTGTCTCTCTTCGTGAAGATTAGAAATGTGAATTAAGTCTCACAGTCATGAATTCCCACAGTAAAAATCTCCTCCACTTCCTTGTAATAGAGATAGAATATTTACTCCATTTAATCTCGTGACTCATACCTGTTTTTTTTTTGCTGTTTAGTTGATGCCACGGGAAGCCATCAGCACTCTCTTTGATAACTATACCTGGATCAAACACTCTGGAGACACCCAGATCCTAGGGAAATCTGCTGCCTGGATCCATCCTAAAGTCAGTGTCTTTGTCACCATCCTGCTCTTCTTCCTTGTAAAGGTAGGAAGCCCAGCTCACCATAAACCTTCTCCACTCAGACTGAATGTTCTTCCCTTTTGTAAAGCAGCTTGTGAAGTGCCAATGAGGAGTTGCTGGGTATTGAATGAAGTACTACAGCTGCAATGGATTCCTACATCTTCTGATGTGATGTTTGTCCGCTTCGAATGAGCAAAATTATTAGGGAATAGTTTCCTTAATATAGTAAGCCTTCTCTGCTCCCTAGGTCACCCTCCTCATGCATCTTAGGAAAACCTCCTTTTTGCTACTCTTATTTTGAACATTGGAACATGATGTTTTTTTCTTTCAAATGTCTCTTTTTTTTTTTTTTTGCTCTGTCCTATGTCAGTTACACAGCTGATCCTTTCAGAGGTTGAATAGTTGCAACTTCCACAGACCATGTCAGCTCAGAATTTTTAATCTGCTGTTGCCTTCTGGGAAGTGAGCAAAACAGTTTCCAGCTGCATTTCTCCATCAAGTTTTGATGGACTGCTAGGAAATCCTTGAGCCTCACACAACTATAGATTGTGCTTGCATATTCCTATTTGTCCACTATCTGAAGTCAGGAAGATAGATAGATAGATAGATAGATAGATAGATAGATAGATAGATAGATAGATAGATAAATAAAAATATCACAGAATAGGTGCTAATTCTTTTATTATTTACTTATTGCGAAGGGGCAGAAGAGCTGAGGCCACCTTGCAATGTCAGTTGAAAACTTCAGTAGATCAAGAACAGATATCAATAACTGATTAACACAACTGTTTCCACCTAAAGTAAAACACTCTATCAAATTTCTGACAGGTAGTTAAGGGTTCTCCTTCTATGATAATTCTTATTACAGTGTACCAAGCAGAAAAGGTCTTGCTTACTTGAAGAAAAGAGGAGTGGAAAATAGGAGTGGACTACAGGGTGTGTTTGTCCTGAGTCCATCTTTTTGCCTTTGGAGGAGCCTCAGTCACTAGATTCATTGGCATTGTCCTGCTAACCAAAGGCTTTCTCTACTTGCTAGGTAACTGCTCTTGATTTTCTTCTGGATATATTCAGCATTGGGATAGACCACATAACCAAGAAATTGCTATTATGACTCTGGGCAAAGGCCTGGCCTGATTCTCCACTGCAGTATAGTCAGTTTTCAGCTGTGTTTGGCCAAGTTTGGTACTGCAAAGACAGAGCTCAGTTAGCAGTACTACACCTCAACAGCTTTCTGGTCTCTGTAGCCAGGCTGGGCACAGAGTGGGGCAGCAGGAAATACTACTGCTGCTCAGTAACAACTGCATCCTCTGCCTTTGTTCTAGTTCTGCATGGCTGTCATTGCCACCACGATGCCAATCCCCTGTGGAGGCTTCATGCCTGTTTTCGTATTAGGTGAGTTTCAGTTTTGTTTTGCAGCATACTCATCTGGCAGGGGGAGAGGAGAGACATTGCCTACACACCCAGCAGGGTTCATCTGGCCTATGAGGAGTCATCACTTGATGTCTATGACAACGTGATTAGCAGTCCACAGACCAGCCTCTGGGTCTCTGCTTTTGACATTTCCTCAACCCCCTGAAACCAAATACGAACTAGGTAATCCCTACCCTTTTACATAAGGCCACACTTGGGGAGACATGCTGAGCCATGGCCTTCTAATCTCTATGCCTCTTCACTTACAGAGAAACTTCCATCCTGTAATTTATAATAGCTGCTCCTTTCACCCTTGAAAGCCAGCCAGAAGAGATAACCTCAACACTAGGACCCGCAATGTAATCTACCACTTACTCCTTTCTTCTGACTGAAATGTGATAACATAAAAAGTTTATCAACTTCTAACTGGTTTTAATTCCAATAACAACAAAAAAAAATTAAAATTAATATGATGCTAATGTTAAGAAAGAGAGGCTGTGTTAGACTGAACTATACAAGCTCATGACGTTCAGCATTCAGTACCCACAACTCTCAAATGAAACAAGGTGCTCTAAGGACCTCTGAGTTCTGCAGGCATCAGTGATGAAGGCTAACCAACATCAAGGCTGTATTAGGAAAAGACCTAGACAGCAATGCAAAAAATTTGCAGTTTGTATCTATGCATTCAGCATTTTGGATAAAATTCTGGAACACTGTGCCATTTTGTGTCCACCAGTCCAAAAGATCCTTGCAGACTTCTAAAACCTGTCTGAACAAGACATGGGTGACTCCACCTCACTTTTAAATCAGCCCTTTTCTGAGCAGGGGTCAGAACAAGACCTCCAGAAGTCCCTTCTCACAAAAAAAATTTCTGTAAGCTGTGATTTGAATGTTTAGACATTCACAGAATGAGAGTCTAAAAGGCCTCAACTGTGATCTGGACTGACATTGTACACAGTCTGAAAATACGTCCTCCAGCCTGGGAAGCACAGTGACTGCTGTGCCTGGTGTGCCCAAGTAAATGAACGAGGGGACAACAATCTTAGTACCCTTTTTTCCTCTTGGAGTCTAAGTTCTGTATTTTGTAACTGAGATCTACTCTTTAGTTACCAGTGTCATTTTAATGTAAGTTTTATCTTTGTTTCTGTTAGAAAATACCCAAGTGATTGCCCAGCACAGTTGCACAGCACAGACTGGATGTTCCTTCAATGTTAACTCCATAACTGTCAGTGATATTTTTCAGGTGCTGCATTTGGACGTCTCATTGGGGAAATCATGGCATCGCTTTTTCCCAACGGGATCCTCTTTGATGACATTCTCTACCAAATCTTACCTGGAGGATATGCTGTCATTGGTGAGCCTCCATGTCTTCCTTTTTCCTCACTTGGTCCCACTGCTGCAATTTTCCTGGTTGACATGATACGCTGTTTCTATATGACAGCCTTCTTCTCTCCCTATTCCTTCTCCTACCTGGGAAAGGTGCAGCAGCTCTGACAGGAGCGGTGAGCCACACTGTCTCCACCGCTGTCATCTGCTTCGAGCTGACGGGTCAGATCTCTCACATCCTGCCCATGATGGTGGCTGTCATTCTTGCCAACATGGTGGCCCAGAGTTTGCAGCCCAGCCTCTATGACAGCATCATCCAGGTGAAGAAGTTGCCCTACCTGCCAGACCTGGGCTGGAATCACATAAGGTATAGTAGCAAAATAAGTGGAAATGGGGAATGGCAAGGAAATAAAGCAGAAGAGGGTTAAAACCACAGGGGAATAAAAGGTTATGAAAATGGTCCAGTACTACAAATGAATTAAGAAGGCAGAATAGGCCTGCAGTAAGAAAAGACAAGTGTTGGAGTAGAATTAGGTTTCATACACAAAAATGGAGAAAAGTCCTCTTCTTTTTTTCACTGAAAGCACAAGTTTGAATGCAATGTTATTGAATTTGTATTAATATTTCCAAATTGTCTCAGCTTAAAATTTTAAAAATCAGGAGTCTCACTTATCTAAATTCAGTGGGGTTTGGATATTCTTTTCCCCAGCAAATGTTTGAAATACTTTATTTGGATATTTTGCTTGAAGCAAACCTCAGTTATTCCTATAAATATCTTCCTCTCTCTAGTATATATCATACATATAGGTATGTGTATAAAACCATCTATACATATATGTATACATGTGTGTATTTTATGGTGGGGATAACAGAGTGGAATACAACTGTAATGGAAATCCAGTTAATCTGTATTTATCCTCTTGGAAACTCCTCTGGTTACTCTCACAGAAGATCATTTGGCAGCTGTATTTTGAGCACTTTTTAAAAAAGTAGCCATTTAGGTATTTCTTTAGGGAATTTATGTGCTTGACATTTTTAATATGCTAACTCTTCCTCTTATCATCCTAAATTCACAGCAAATACAATATCTTTGTTGAGGATATTATGGTCCAAGATGTGAAATTTGTGTCCTCCAACTGTAAATACCGAGACTTGCAAGCGGTACTCCAAAGCACCACAGTAAAATCTTTGCCTTTGGTGGACTCGCCAGGTAGGCAATGTGGAGAAACTGATCCTTCCTGAAGACTGTCTCAGCTTGGAGAAACTAGCTTTCAAATTAATGGTGTGAAGCAGGGTGACCTATCACATAAAAAAAACAAATCCTAAAAATCTCCTACTGCGGATGATGTATGGCAGACGGCTGTTTCAGCTGGCCAGACAGGGAAGCTGGAGTGTGGGCAGTGAAGCAGATCCAGCACATAAGGGAGGTGTGTGGGAAGTCTGTAGACTGAACGGTGACAACAGGGCCCTCCTGGGATCCTGCATGAGCCAAGAGCATCCATGGGGTGGCACAGCTCAGGACAGCAAGGTCCCTTCCCACAGCCTAGGAGCCACCTCAGGGCATGTCAGTGACTCTTGTACAGCTCTAGACAGTACGAGCCTGAGCACCTGGAAGAGGCTGGGAGGAGGAAGGGGTGATGTGTGGAAGGGGGCCTTCAAAACCTTGAGGTGGTTTAATGGCTTCCCTGCTCTGTGTTGTGCAGAGTCCATGATCCTCCTGGGCTCTGTGGAGCGGTCAGAACTGCAGGCTCTCCTCCAGACACACATCAGCCCAGAGCGGCGACGGCTCCTCAACAGAGAAATGCAGCAGAAGCTGAATGAGGCACCCTACGATGGACCCTGGGCAAACCTGCCAAAGCTGAAGCACGAATCTTTTGCTTATGTTGATGAGGATGAGGATACAGAGGAGAAGGGAGAGGTGAGGGAGAGAAGTGGGCAGACTGCAACATAGAGATTGCTTAGAAGCAGTTAGGCACTTGGGGAGGCTGAGAAATAAATGGCGTAAGGTGGACTTGATTTTCTCTCCTTTCCTTAACAGCTGCCTCAGCCTCCAAGTCCCACTCCCAGTTACCCAGAGGAGCCAAATGGCCCAACAAGTCCTCTTAAACAAATGCCTGAAACCTTGGAGCCGCTGCAACACTCAGGTATGGTACCTTCTGTCATGACTCAACCACATCCTAGCCAGTGTGGGGAAGCTTTCATGCTAACTGTGTGTACCAGCCACCTCCAAAACTGAAGGCTCCTCCCTTGGACACACGTCTCTTTGATTCAGCTGCATTAACGCAATGGATGAACATTGACGTATTGTGCTCCTTTGTGTCACTCCCCAGCCTGTATTAGCTTTGCTTTCAAGACTGTACTCGTAGCTCATTTCTGATTCATTTATCATGTACATGTGATGTAGGATGGTGGGTTGTTTTTATCCTTTATGCATCCTGAAATATACAGAGAATGAGTAAGCACAAAGATGTAGCCCAGTCTTGAGAATGAGTACAGAGGGTAGGGCTTTAGCTCATGCTTTTAGGCACCCAAATGTTACATGTAATAGAGCATATAGCACATTCTGGTTTATTAACACCCCTAATGTGTGACTAAACCTCTAGGGCATAGAAAAATCCACTTTATGCTTCCAGAGCAGTGGAGTGATGGGGCAGCCATCCACCTATCCTACCAAAGCAGAAAAAGAACCACATATGAAAACAAGGACAGCGTGTGAAACATTTTACATGAAGCGAGAACTGGGTGACCCAGGAATGACAAGAGGAAGTGGAACAGGAATGATTTCATGAGACCTTTCTTTTCTTTTTTAGTTTGGCTCACAGCTATAATTTTTTCTGACCAAACTTCCTCCACAGCCTTGTTCACAACAGGACCAGGCCCTGTCTCCTCCTCTTTGCTAACTTCTTGCCTGGGAGTATAATTCTGGTCTTTTCTATTCTCATCATTCCACTGCTGGCAGAACGCATGGACTCCTCACCCCTTGGCACCTGTCACATCCAGTTTGTTGATATGTTTTGTTGAATGGGAATTTTCATTCTGGAATGTTCCAGACACCATCTTACAAACTAAATGCCAAACTGAGACCAGCCCAGCTCTATCGTGTCCCTCATAGTATTTCCCAGCCTGCCTTGGCTAAGAGGACACGATAGGTGTGGGGCTTTGTATTTTTGTCTCTCACTTGTTCTTCTCTCTTATCCACATGTTGTGTTCTTATCCTTCAGGCAGTTTCAGGAGTCTGAGGAAACTGATCCAGCAGCTCTTGTGCCATTGCAGCCGTCCACATGAAACAGAGAGCACCATCCAGGTTAGGGCTACAGAGAGCCTGGTAGTACCCTGAAGAAGGAAGGGAATGCAATGGAACTAGAAACTATGACTTGAGACATTCAGCATTTGGCTAAAGCATGGACACAATTATGGTCCTGAACTCTGACAGCATCAGTGGGGAACTCCCTCCAAGGAGAAAGGGTGTGATTACTGTAAAGGAGTGTGCATCTTCCTAAAGAGTCACCTGTGCTCAGGTGTCAGGCAACCATCATGATTGAGTGTGGGCGCCTTTTCTCAGTGAAAAAAAGAATGATATTTTGGCTAACATGAAATAAAATGCAGTTCTATTCCATTTGGCAAACAGTTTTGGACAGATGGAGAAAAAAAAAAAAAAAAAGCTTTTGGCTCTTGCCATGTTAAACACCCTTGGTTATCTGACACATCTGCACAGGGTTTGGGGAGAACAGACAGAGCTTATGGGAGACCCATCCACTCCAGGGCAGTGGTTGGACCCCATGTGGGATATCCTAAGAGCATCTAAATCAGTATCAGATGGCCATATTTAGGCACCTGAATTGCTCCAGCAGAACTCCAGGGTGAATTGTCATTGGCAAGGGAAGCATAGCAAGGGCAGAGTACACCGTATAATGGATGAGTAGAAAGAAAATCTAAGCACTTGGAAAATCTAATATACCATTTGGAACAAAAAGGGGACCACACGGGGTGAGGAGGCTGTGCAGATTTTCCCTTTCTGTACTCTGTGAAACTGTGGGTTCCTTGGCTGTCCTGAACAGTGTTTTTTCCTACAGGAGCCAGTGGAAGTCATTGAGACAATGACACCAGAAGAGGTAAGACCAGGTGCAAAAACTGAGTGAGGTCATGTGAGTGCTTCTTGTACCCACTTCCTATCACTTGCAATACTCCAGGAACCTCAGTGATTGTCAGATAAACCCATAGCCAAAGTAATTTTCTTCTTGGAGTGGCACAGTGGGCAAATCTCACCCAAAAGAAAAGAGATTGGCTAGATGTGCTGGTAAGTCTGATTAACCTGATCTAGCTCTGAAGTCAGCCCTGCCGGAGCAGGGTTTTGGACTAGAGGCCACCACAGGTGCCCCCTCATCTAAATCCTTCTGTGGGCCCACATTTTCCTTCATTTCTTACACAATGGATCAATTATCTTGCAATGACAAGGGGAGATGCACTCAGAAAGGAAAGCTAAAGATGTTCACTCCCTCTTTAAGAAGGAAAAAACAAAACCCCATCTTCTCAGAAAATCTCTGAATTGCCCGGTTTCCACGGGGACTTGACATCTGGCAAGAAAGGGATGGGAAACCTGAGGGGTGAAATATAATAGACAAGATGAATGCTGTACATAGGAAGGAAGAAGCATTAGCAGGAGGAGGGAACTAGTTTGGTTACAGAAGACAGCAATGCTGCAGGTAGCTGTAAGAGTGACTCCCCTTCTTTCCTGTGTCAGATAGACGCTTGGGAACAGGAGGAGCTGAACAAGAACGTGTGCTTTGACAGCTGCCGCGTAGATCCCTCCCCTTTCCAACTGGTGGAGAGAACCTCCCTGCACAAGGTGAGTGCAAATGTCTCCCTGAGGCATACATCATTTTACTCCACTCATTCCAAGTCCAGCCTATGACTTATGTCTTCTCCTTGTCTTCACCTACAACTACGATCACCAGTCTCTTTCACATCAAGCTATAGAAGTGAGCTTGTTCCTGTAATCTTCTGTGTGTATCTCCAATCTCCTGCAAAATGAAAGGCTTTGTGATAAGAAGTCCAAGTCCACTTATTTAAAAAGCTTTTGGACAAAAAAAAATCTGCTACATTAAAGCAGCATTGTGTGCCTTGCTACTGAGGCATTACACTGAGATTGATACTCTGCCCTGTCAGCATGCAGCACTGGAATGAGCACTCCTGGATTTCTCAGGGTGTTTCTGTCAGGGTGTAGAATCTGCCTGTGTCACAGGCTCTTCATGGATCTGAAGCACAAGGAAAGAGGAAGCTGGATCATGCAACACCTAGAGTCAGCAAAGGATGACAGGAGAGTAAAGCAATCATTGTGAGTCAGTAGGAAGATAGGACTGGGCTTTCACTCACTGGAAAGGGAAAGCAGTCTACTGAAGAAGAAGTACACAGTGCATGCTTTTATCAATATTTAATGTGAATGGTTAGCATAGGCCTTGTACTAAATTAATTAATTACTGTTAAGATCTCAGCCTTCAGCAGAACAAGAACAGGCTAACATATAGTTCAGATGAGTTTTCTGAAGGGGTAGGTGAAGTAATCTGAAAACCACTAGCATTTATCTTTGAGAGTATACGCTTACAAAAAATTATACCTGAAGGCTGATCATGGGGAAAGTTTTGTACCTGTCATACAAAAGAGTGGTGAGAAACTCTGAAATAACAGACAAATCAACTTAACTTGGATGCACAGAAAAAAAAACAAAAAACAACCCAGGAATAAATAATCAAACTGTATGAAGTATGCACAGTCACAGCTAAATGTTAGACTACTGACAAGGAAAAGAATATCACAGTTTATCATGACCAAACTATATTTAACCAGTCTGGTTTTCTTTTACATTAGAGTAAAATGTCTTGTTCTTGAGAAATCAGATTTTTCCTAGTTTACATTTGAACATGCCATTTAGTATCTCATGATGGTAAAAAAAAAAAAGGTCAAACACTACCTTTGACAGAATGATTTCATGTAAGGCCACAGGTAAAGTCCAGCTAGAGCTCAGCTTCAAGAACCTGGAGGTTGGAAATATACCAGAGATGAGCACTGAGAATGTGGTAAGTTTTAGAAACCCAGATCTGTGATATAGTAGTAAAAAAATGGGGTATATTTAGGCTGAAGAAAAGAAGACTGATAGCACTGTGATATCTGTCCTTTCAAGGAGACTTTGTAAGAGAAAGGGAATAACTTGTTCTCAGTGTTCTCACTGCACTGGATAAGCAGCAACAAGCTTAAGCTTTCACAGAAAATATTCTGGGACAGGAGAAAAGAAATCATCTATTGATAAGGAAAGCACTGCAATAAATAACCTAAGCAGTTTTTGACTTTACATATTTCTATATCGTAGTTCAATTTCCAGCACCAAAATGAAACAGGACCTGTGTAGATCTCCAAATGCACAAAACAGGGTGTTGTATGTGAATCTCCACCAGCTGCAGGATGAGAATGACCTTGAGAATGTGCTCCCCATCATCAGCACAGTCCCAACTCCAGCTGCACAGAAGAATGAGCAAACAGCAGTATTTTGCAGATACAAAAGGGGAAGAAGGGAAGATGAAATTTCTCACTGGGCTAACTGCACAGTTTTGTGTCTTTGTGATTTCCATTTCTAAATCCTGAATCCCAGCTCTAGCACCAAGTTCTGTGTTGCCCATTTCCAAAGTCCCTTAGACAGTCTTTTGTGGTTTTGCTCCTAGACACACACATTGTTCTCACTGCTGGGCCTCAGCCATGCCTACGTAACCAGCATGGGGAAGCTGAGGGGAGTGCTGGCTTTGGAAGAGGTGAGTACACATCCTCTGCCATCCTCTTAAATAACTGCAAGTGTCCTGTGGATCACTGCAGTAACTCACAGATGCTGCAAGTTCCAGCTGGGAATACGTATAAACTGCAAGTGCTACATTTTCAATCCAGTGTTGAATTCTGAGTCTGCTCTTTGGAAGCTACGTAAAGGAATGGATGACTTCATTTCAGAGGAGGCAGCAGGTGTTGTTTACAGGGATGTTAACAGGTTCATATTTTGCATGAGTGCAGGCTTAATAGCCACTCTTAACTGAGTGGCTATTACTGTTTCTGAAAGAGGTGTGGAATTTGTTGTTTACCATGGAATTTTTCATTAAATCACCAGTGTAAAAGATTATCTCCACAGGCCCCAGAGGTAGAGATGTGACTCTATTTGTGATCCTTTTAGCCTGGGGAGTAGATGAACTTCTGCTGGGTAGGGCTGGGCCAGCCTCCCTTTCATGTTTTTCTTCTGAAGTGTTTTCTCTTTTTTTAGCTCCAGAAGGCAATAGAGGGTTCCACCCGCTCTGGGGTTCGTCTCCGACCACCCCTCGCCAGTTTCCGTGACATCAACCGGACTTCCACCACCACCAAGGTCGGGCAGGGCGCTCAGGCGTGGAGCCGGGAAGACAACAGCATGGTGGCAGCAGAGGCAGCAGCAAACCTGGGCACTGAGAGCCCTCTGCCCCCCTGCTCGCACTCCCCCCAGCCCTCCCACTCACAGGAAGAGGGGGAAGTCCCCAGCTCTGCTTATGCCACGGATACTGAGTTGGAAGAGATGGAGCTGACAGGGCCAGTTGCTGAAAACATCTCAGACATCCTCAAGGACATAAACCTACATACCACTGACCTGGATGAAGATGATGATGAGGATGTTCCCTTATAGCTGGTGTGAGGGTAACAGTCCATCACACTCTTCAGTGAGCCAGTCTTCTTGTGTTTCCTCCTCAAAGAGAAGCTTTTGGGTGTTCTTTGCAATCCCCACAGAGGAATGATTCAGCTGGGAGGAGGGACGTCAGACTGACCCTTTCTTCTGCTGCTTTCCCTCTGTGCAGACTGTTAGGCTGCCGGACTGTTCAGGCGTGTGCAGGTGTCAGATGTGGACTGCAAGGTGCTGAGTTTAGGCGAAGCACACTGTAACAGGACACAGATACTGCTGACACAGTCAGGATGCTCTGGGTCAATCTGCCATGTGGAAAGTGGAGGAGGATCAGCTTTCACTCGCCACTGGTGCTGTCCTTCCAGTCGCACTAGGCCTGCACACAGCAGTGTAACACAGCCAGACCTCCAGGCTAGAAGCATACTGCTGCTTCTGACTGCCACCCTGTCCATGTTGCTGCAGCTCCTTTTCACTGGCTCTTATCTTGCACCCCCCCCAAACATTCCCACATAGAACATTTTTATTCTTGCTCAATTTTTAGTCTGGGATTTTCCTGGATGGGGATGCAGTTAGGAGCTTCTCCTCTGTCCTATAGCTGAGCCATGCCCTAAAAACAGATGGGAGGAAAGTATTTGGTATATGTCTCATGTCTTGAATTCAGCCAAGGCTTTAGAGAACCCTGGAAGAGAGAAAAGCTTATTTTCCCATCATCTCTGAAATTTTAAAACAGAATGGGAAAATCTTAAGTGAGGGCATCCTCATTACTGGAAGAGGAGTAAACCAGCATGTATGTACCTATATTTCAAATAACTGTTTGTCTCTCTGAATCACTGTTCACAATTTTCCACAGCTATAGTCTTAAAATATAAGAACTCAAGAAAAAAAATTATTATGGAGTGTTAGCAGGCTGCCAAGAAATACAGCGTTTTCTACACTTAGAAAACAGGTTTCTTTCTGAAAACTCCTGCTCTCTTTTCCTGGTAATTCTACCCTGCCTACTTTCCACATATTTCTGCATACCTCAGATCTGAGAATTCCAACTCTCACTTTTGCCAGCTTGTTTCTGTTGTGACTAACAGCAGAGACCTCAACCCTTGTCTGCAGCATCCCTCTCTATTCCAGTTCTAAATGTGGAGCAGATCTGCATCTTGCAAAAAGACGTCTTGTCAGTTCATGTCATGCATGCAAAACCTTGGCATCCAAAGGTAAGATGCTGCTTTGTTTAATTCACCGCTCTTGTGAGGTTTTCTCAGTAAACAGGCAAAACCAAATTGTGTGTATTCTGCAGCTTCTTCTAACAGTCTACATCTTTTTCTACATATTTTTGGTGTCTCATAGCACTTAGATGCAGTCACTTAGAAGCAGCCTATTAGATGTGTTTCCACTTATCAGCAACAGAGAAGAAATCCAGGCTCTGAAAATACATTCTTGGGAGTAATCTCATTCCCCTTCCTGATATTTGTAAAGCATTATCTAACTTAGAGTGACCACTTCTACTTTAACACGTGATTTTCCATAAGCTGTCTCAGGAGCAAGTCAAAAATATCATTACTTCTTACCCAGTCACCAAAGGAAAATTCCCTCCTGGCTTTAATTCCAAGGATTGACCTTGCACCAATTACTCTCTGATGATGCTTATGGGTGGGAGAGTCTGTGACAAGCTTATAGTAGAAGGAAATCTTCCCCACTAGTCTTTTGCAGAGAGAGAAATTTATTATTGCTGTCTGGAATTCAGAGCCCACCATGTCTGTTGTGTTTTAGGCACAAGATCACCCTTGATAAGCTAACTGGGGACAGCCTTTCCCTGCCTTAATGACCGTCTGTCCTCCAGGAGCCACCCTGTCCTCATGAGGAGACAGTGGTGATCTGAGGGCAAGTCCCTTGCACACAACAGCTGCTTGGCTCCACCAGAGGGGCACATTTGTGTCTGCCAGGCACCAGCATGGCCTCCCCACTACCTTTGTGTCACCTTCCGCTGCCTGCAGGGAAGAGGCAGAACAACTGCCTTTTTTTTTTCTCAGTGAATTGTGATAGTCCCTTATATAAGCAGAGGAGAAAGGACATTCCTTTTACAAAAGCATAAATATTCAGTGAGTGACAACACTGAGACCAAATCTGGTCTGAGGGTCCAAGCACACTCAAGAAGGATGAGTTTCTCAGTCATCCCCAGCCTTACTCTGCAGACTTATATTTTACAGCTTAACCACAGGCTTCCACTGAGACAGATGAGACAAGGAGAAACTTTGAGGCTGGAGTTAGCACACCTCCCCCTCCTCTCTCCTGATTACAGATGTATGCTCTGCTCCAGTCCCACACTTCTCCTACAGTGTGTTACAGAAGAACTGGGATGTGACTGGCTGAGAAAGCAGATGGGAGTCTAAATCAAAGCCAGCGAGTGTGTGAGTCATGACAGACAGATTGTGGGCTGAGGGAGATGAAGCTGGAACAAAAAATGATGCACGTGGAAAGGCTTGGGGAGTGAAACACTGGCTAACCTGGAAAGCTTCTTGAGGCTTATCACTTGAGATTGCAAGAGAATACACGTGTGCCTACACATGCACACACAGGTACCTCTCCATTCCTATTGCCTTCAGCTGTCCCTGGGTTACTGTGAGGAGCAGGATTGCTCTCTGGGGGGAGCTGAAAGGTGGCTGTAACTGCTGCTCTTTGTGGACACTACTCAAGATCCATTCCAGGTATTGCCTCCACTCATGGAACAGAAGCAGCATCCATCTGCACCATTTTCTCACCTTTATTCATACATGCAAATGCATAAGGAGCCAGGATGGCACAAAAAACACTCTGCAAAGATGGTTTGCAAAGGCTCAAGTTGTTTCCACTTCCATCTTATCAATAAAATCTTCACTGAGCTGATGCCAAGTACATTAATAGGTGCAAAATGTGCAGTAAAATAATACTAAGCCTACCTCTGTCAAGGGAACTTTAAGCTTGTGCCCTCTCAGGCTATCCCACTACACTGCCCTCAAAGTTTAAACTTGAAACCTTTGTCCAGCAAACAAAGTCACACTGATCTGTCACTTTAAAACCTGCATCTCCCATCCTATCCAAATAGCACAGATTTGATTCGCTACAGGGAAAAATCTTTTTTTCTCAACCCAAAATATCCCCAGAATTTGTATCAGCTGTGAGGTCTTCCCATCCAGATGGAAATACACATCTAGCAAAAAACTGAACTCTTCCTTTCACATGGCAGTTAAGGGTGAAAGCAGAGTCTTGTTTTTAAATTCATCATTATAAAGAACTGAGAAAAATAGGGAAGACTTAAGGTTGGTAAGACAACAAGTGGGGCTTTAGGTAGGTATGACACAGCTGAGAGACTTGGCCATGAACCGAATAAAGGAGAAAACACATGGAGATGAACAAGAAAGAATTGCCTCAACAAAGTAACGTTTTTGGTTGCCATTTGAGACTAAAGAAATTCTAGTTTTCTAAGCCTGTGGACAAAAACAATTAGTACAGGCAGAAACAGAGAGACAAAACCTATAAAAACAACATCCCCCTTCTGGCCAGTTATTCAGATACTGTGTAGAAGTGTGTGTTTTGTGGCCAAAGAGTACAAGACCAGCAATAACCAGCTGAGCAAGAGAAGATCCCTTTTTGGCAAATTAGTCCAAACCCAGGAAGGGTATAATTAAAAACACACATATTAAAAATACAGTCACAGCAAGCACTAAGTTGCTCATAGCCACATAAGCAGATACCTGGGCACAGCTCTCATAAAAATATAATCAACACTAGAGACCAATAATTAAAATTTACACATAAAAGTCATGCCTGAGTATTAGGGTTAGGGTCTTAAGACATGAGGCAAAACTTTTTAATGCTGTGTTTGTGGGAGACAAGCTTAAACTGGTCCTGACCGTGAGCCACAGGCTGTTTTTGTGTGTCCTCCCAGCCACTGGACAGACAACCCTGTGCATGTGCACTCAGGCACACACACAAATATCACCTCTCTCAAATCATGGCTGTGAAGTAGCAGAAAACTTCTCAACTCAGTTTCCAGTGCCTTGAGCCACATCTCTCCTTCCCTCAGCTTGCTGGATGTCACCAAGGCCCAGTGCAGCTTTGTCGTAAGACAAACAAGACTCTGCTGTGGACACTGCTGGGATTAGTGTGATGGCTAAATGAGGTAGAGTCTCACCCAAACCTATTACTAGTTCAAGCACTGAACTTTCAAATAAGCATCTGCTCCCATCCCAGTATCTTTAGTGTGCTGCTAGTGCAAACATCTTGTGCTGTGTAGTAAAACCAGTTACAGAAACATATCTAGCCGACTTGAAGAATCGCACCTGATACGGAGGACAATGTCCAGCAGAGGAAAAGTCCAGTAGCAAATTCATAAATGAAACAGAATGCAGAGAAATGAAAATGTGAATTGCCTACTTTAGAGGAACAACAACCTAAGTACTGCTAGTATCTGGCTCTTTACTGAATGGCTACTCAACAGAAGGTAAAGCTACCAGGTATACTGAGATATTTTCAGAATTAAAGCCACACAAACTCAAGTTAGAAGCTTTTCTGTTTTTTCCCCCACACACAGACAAATGCAAAAGACAGTAATGGAAGGTTTATGAGAAATACATTTGAAATGCAAAAAAATCTGCTATTCTCTCCCCCCTCAAAGTTCTATAATGCACTTAAGCAAACAGGCTGTGAAAAGAAATGGGAGCTGAGATGGCTGGATTGTGACCAAACATGTCACAGAATCCTATGCTTAACTCAAACTGGCAATTTCTCTGGCACAGAAGATAGGATCTGTCTGAGGAACTGTGTAAAAAGTACCCTTGGAGCTGGCAAAGTGCAGAACCAGTGAGGTGTACAGCAAGACTGTTCTTATGCCCTTTTTAGTTACCTTTCTCATTAATCACTTAGAAGTAACATATGAGGTATTGTAAAACAGCAACGTGACAGAAACATACAGCAGGTTTGCCATCTAGTCTAAACAAAGAAATAAGCAGAAAGTGGAGATGAGAGCCTCAGGCAGATACCACAGAATAAGGTTCATGCTGGGGCTAAGCAGCTAAATCCAGAGAAAATGAACTTAACTGAGGGGTAAGTCTAATCTAGTATGATAGCAAAAGAATTCTTTTAGGTGAAACATTCAGCAGCTGGACAGCATCTTTGCAGCATAATGTAAAATTAAGAAAAAAAGACATTTTTCCTATGCAGAGGTATGACTTCCAGAACCAGAGGCATTTTGTTTTCCCAGGGACTCAAGTCTTAAAACATATGTGGAATAAATTATTTCATCTGACACACTACATTTCAAAAAGGAAGTAGTTTAGAGGCCATTTGGAAAAAAAAAAACCACAAAAACCACAACATCAACAACAAAAAACCAAAACAAAAACCACACACGAAATCAGGAGGGAGTACAGGGGAGACTTACAAGGACTGACAAAAATAATTAAAAAAAAAAACCTCAAAAAACAACAAACAAAAACCTAAAGCAGTTAAGTAAGTGTGTCTTACGCAAATCACAATTAATTCTATGAACACAGTTATGCAGACATACATACCAAGTGGTGGGTGGCAATCTATTCAGTAGCAAAAGCAGGTGAACTGGAAAGAAGCAAATTGAATTCAAACAGAACACAGAAAGCAAAAATCAGTGCAATAGCCCTGGTTGTAAAATATGCTATGCCTTAAGCAGGGCAAGAGACACTGCTTAGCTCCTGGAAGAAACAGAATCTGAAAAGCACAAGTATCTTGACAAGGAAATAATACCTTTTATGGTTAGAATTTAGAAGTCTCATATGGCAAACAGACTATAGCAAACAAGATACTGGATCTGCCTAATGTTCTGCATCAGAAAGAGATGACAAAATAATGCTGGAAGTGCAGAGATGTTTCCTTCCCTCTGGGTCGACCAATTCCCCAATCTGCTATGAGGACAGCAGGCTGAGAAGCATTTAAAACTGAAATGTGAATCCAGAGTCATGCTACAACCTAAGCATCAGACACCTTTCTGTGTCCTAATGGGCTGTTGTGAAATTTCTGTCCAACTCTGAGTCAGATGTGTCAGCATCTCACCAATATTGGGACAAAATTTCTATGTATCACCTGGAAAATGCTTATTCAGTAGAACAGGAAAATTCACTCTGTGCTACATTAGAGAATTGTGTTGATGTGATGCTTTCTATCCTCATATCTGGCTTAGGACTCATGTCCTGGTAGTCGCAGACACACATCAGATTTTAGCCCTATATAGTCAAACATGTGGTATTCTTTCTTAATGAGAAACCAGATACTTCCAACTGTGGGGTTCTTCTCCAAGCCACCATGGATCCTTTTCAATGTGCTCCATCAGACTATCTCCTTGAACCCCACCCGCTCTTCCTGGGATCCTCCTTCCTCAGACGCAACTCCCCTGGAACCAGTCCCACAGAAATAAAACACTTCCACCAGCCAGGAGGGCAAGACCACATTCTGTTTAATAACAACTCCATAAAGGACTGTACATGCTATTTTGAGCTACCTCCCCTCCTTTACTGTGGTTGCTGCCACGTACAGGCATGGAGGTGTGTAGTGCCATATAGTTCTCTAAGTCTATATGTAATGTGTGCACGTGTATGCAGGTGGTTGCACATGGATGTATTTATATATAGCTTTGTAGAAGTGTTTATCTCATAAGTCACATTATCAAAACATGCGAAGTATATCCAACAAAAATTTTCAGGCAAACATGTTTTGGAGCTGGAAGACCAAAGGCAAATCAGACTCAGTTATTAAGGGCTAGTGTGGGACAATGTAAGGATGAAAGCTTTCAGTAGTTGGGTCCCTTTCCCTTTTTTTTACTTCCATTCAGTACTTTCTCCCCAAACATCAATGCACCTCTGTGAACACTAGCTCAAAAGGATACACATAATCACCATGCAGCCTCCCTGCTACAGAAAACACGTACAGGCTTGGGGGAAGCCCTTGAAAACTGCTTTGCAGCAATCTCCATTGTCCCATACGCTTATGCTAAAGTAGTTTCAGATACTGAGAATACAACATTTGAAGACCCAAGCCTTTAGTTATTTTTACACATGCTTCAGGAATCCATTCCGCATGCCACCCCTAAGACTCCCATGCACCACCCTCGTACCTCCCAAATCCTCTGCCTGTACCCACCCACATCTGAAAAGAGCTGAAACAAGAGAAATCTTGATCCTTGTAGAATTACTTTTGAGTTCCAGTTTTATAGTGTAGGGATTCCCAGGGACCTCCAATCATGCACAACATCCACAAATCAGAGAAGAAAAATTAAAGCCAAACAAGAATAAATACCTGCAAAAGAGCTTTTGGCTTGCTATGTTGCTCAAGCATGCAGTATCTGAAAAGAAGGGAAGTTGACCTACACTTGCCTCATGGGAACATGGCAGAGCTCTGGAAGAGGGTTCTTAACCTTATGGCCTCCAATCCAATCATGACTGGATTTCCATGCCCAATGAAAATGAATCCAGAAGGCCAATGAATCTGGACTACATGCCTTTATCTTATCAGAAGCAAATCTTGATGCACAATCTTGTTTCCATAATGAAGAAAAGCCTTTTTAGATGTTTTTGTCTTGCAAGCATGGGCATTTGATCCCTTATGGGAAAGCAAAAACAAGACTAGGTTTCAGAGGGCATTTAAAATGTCCCCAGCTGAAGATGAGGAAGATCCTAGCAGGAGCATTCTTTCCACAGAACACTGCAACCCCTCTCTTCCCAGAAGACAGCAGCTACTACACATCAGTAGGTATGTCCTGCCCATGGCAGAGGGGTTGGACTTGATGATCTTTAAGGTCCCTTCCAACCATTCTGTGATTCTGTGGAATCTGCACTGAAAACATTCTTGAACAAGTCTTTACAGTTTCAGTAAACATGCTCTTTCTCAGAATCACAACCTGACTAAATTTTTCTTCTTCCAACAATGTGTATCTGCACTTGAAAAATACATCACATATTTCTTTTCTTTTGTGCAGACCAACACTGACAATCATAGAGCTTCTCTTCATTTCCAAGGAAAAAATAACACTTTGGTCTGCCTATGCTGGGGAAAAACGTCAGTGCAAGGATTTAAACAGACCCTGATGTTGCAAATGCCGATCTTCCATGTCCATTTGTTAACATCATAACCCTCATGCCTGACCCCAGGCAATCCATGGAGCTGGTTGTGCTGCCGAGAGAGCACAGTGCCCCCAGGCTCCATGACATATTCTGAGACAGAGAGAGACACTGATCTGGCATAGAAGTGCAGCTCTTCTGCTTCTGCACAGGTTCATTACTACTAAGCCTGGGAAAAGCCTGTGGTACAAAAGAGGCACCTGACATTGACTTTACAGCTTGCAATCGTATTTGAGACTGTGCTTTAATGACTGTAGGCTGTCCTACATATACATTTAGTTCTAATAGGCACCATTTTACTCACATTTTCCCTGTTTATTTTTCCTTTCCCTGAGCCATGGCATAGAAATCTTTCCCTGTCAGATTGCTACAGGGGAGGAAAATCAAAGATTAAAGTATTACTTATTTACATTTTTCTAGCTGTAAGCTGCTGATAATCTCTGTATTGGAATTATTTTTTTTTCTTTCCTTTCTTTTCTTTTTTTGTTTTAGAAAAAGTCTAACAGTTAGTTTAAAAGATATGCCAGAGTTGTCTGAACAAGTACCACTGGAAAATCCACCTGGGAGAAATTAGAAGGAAGAGCTTAGACTTTGCCAATGTTGCTCTGCTTTTTATAGCATTTAGAGGCAGGTTATCTGAGTTTGCTTCTCCTTCTAGGCAATTATCAATACAACAGTTAAGGCAAACTAAGCTGAATTTAGGTATTTTGGCTTTCCAGTGAGATCAGAATTCACACTAATTTAATTTGGGCAAGGAGTAAGTTCTTATTTTGGGTATTTCTCATACAATTTCCCTGAAGAACTAAGCACACTGTGAACTGTTTTTTGAAGACAATGAAAAAGATGCTAGCAGGTACCCAAATTCAGGGAGGGCTCATTCACTGTCTTAAAAAAGAGTGTGGCTTGGATTAAGGAGTACCATAAGCTGCAACAATCCTGGACCTACAGCTTGTATAGCAATTCTGTACCTCAGTCCACTCTGCTGGGAGTCTGCCATGAAGCTTCTTACCTGTGTTGTGCAAACAAAAGACATTAAGCTTTTCTTGACCTTTTTCCAAGCCTTTCTCTCCATGTCTTTCCCTCTCTGCCACACAGAGTGGTGCATAACCCTATACTGTTGCACACAACCTTGTCTCACCTCTGTCAGAGAGATGATTTTCCTTCTCCAGTTCTCTCTTCCAGGGCTACAACTAACATTTTTCATTGTTGCTGTACACAGTACAGCATGCACAGGCTCTGCCTAGGAGTAAACTATTCTCCTGTATCTCACATTCTACTGGAACTGGCCTGAAAATAGGGATAAATATCCCTTCCAACAGCTATGCTTCACTCTTAAACAAGTCTCCCCTCTTGCAATTACAGGATAAGATTTATCAGTATATTTAGCTGCCATGGAGTTTAATCACTGAGTGTACACAGGATTTGTGCATGTTAATTGTATTAATTTCATGCATATATCAAGTTAGTCACGTCCTCCTGCCCAATTTCCAGGGTTTACCTCAAAGGGGCCTGTGGAAGAGAACAGTGAGGGAAACAACAGGGCATAAATAACAGAGACCAAATCGAGTAAGAGCATACTAAAAATTCCAAGGAAAACACTAAGGAAGAAAATGGGGAATAAGGTCCTTCCTGGTACCCTTGTGGGTATTATTCTTTTCAGACAGACAAATCACAATCAGCTTAAGCCAATTTAAGTTGCATCTGCAACCAGTCTTCCACATGACCATCTACATGTTTCACCAGCCCTCAGTGATGCCTGCCTCAGCAAGAGAAGCAATATGAAGAGTTCATCCCACTGAAACCTTTATTTAGGTAGGGGACTGGGTTTGTTTTCAATGGGGCCAGTTCCTGAGCAGCCAAATGAGTGTAAGTGCTGGTGCTTTTTAGGCAGTAGAAGTACAGAGCTGGTGGTGGAAGAGAGGAGGCAGGACAGCTCCTGTGAGCAGCTTAAGACTCATCACGAAGATGCTATTTCAAAGTGCACTTTCCCAGTTTCTCCAACATGATATAAAGGAAGGCCAGCTGCTGAGAACAGCACTCTTTGTCCCTCTGCTCACACCTCTTCCATCTTCACTTTTATGGCAGGGTAAAAGTCCCTGGCTTCATGGGGGCCAGCTGTACATCAGCACCTGCCCAAGGGCTGTGGGAGGTGAGCATGGTCAGAGCAGAGTTCCTCATTCCTTCCAAGCAGCTCACCACTGGATCAGCTTAGAAGCATGGCTAAACTCTGTTCTCTGCAGCAAGCCTATCCTGAAAGGTGGTGTTACCATTTTTTAAGGGGGAAATCAAGTGGATGACTTGTCAGCAGCTTTCCAAAAGAAGATGATGATTTAGAGGCACAGAAACTGAAAGAAGCAGATTAACTTCTCTGTCCCAGAGCCTGAGGTAATGGAATTGAAGAGAATCCATAAGGCTTGTAAAGAAAGCTTCAGATTTATATAAAAGAAAAGCTTATGAAATAGTATAACTAATCAGGTATGAGCAATCATGGGAGAAGGAACAAGAGAGAATTTTCTTGCAGTAGATTTTAAATTAGAGTCACTTCTGGTTAAGCTTCATTTCATGTTTAGCACAGTAATTTCAACAAGTTGCTACTGAAGACAAAGGCTTGGCAAAAAGATGGGAATCTTCTACCTCCACTACTTCAAGAATATCCAGAATTTCTGTAGTGCAGCTTTGCTGCATAATGGGTTTGTGGAAACAAACAGCAGAGCTCAGTTTCTTAGTAACTGCAGATCAGGGGTACTGAGCTCACCTTTCCTTCTTATTTACAGCCTCACAAACACAATTTGGGCTCTGACTATTTGGCTGGACTCTCTCCAACTCATCCCTCCTCACCAGGATAAAGGGACTGCAGGCCAAATTTCTCTCACAGAGCACCTGTGCCTCCCATATGCTTGAATAGGTGTATCTATATAATAAGAGCTTTTCTGGGAAATGTACAGTAGGTTCCAGGTCTCTCTCTCTGGTATTGGATACACACAGGCAGCAGGCTTGTTATGTAAGAAAAGACCAGATTACACAAACAATTTTCCACTTTCAAAGAGATTCAAACTGCCTTTCCAGTTCAGCTCAGGCTGCTCACTCGGGTGGCAAGTGTGGACAGGAAGATCTGCTCTCTCTAGTCAGACTCCTAGCAATTAGCTCTTTTGGATTGTGGAGAGGTATGGAAAATAGCCTTTTTCTTTCTTTCTGGAAAAGGCTGAAATTTTATGATTCACAGAATGTTAAGACATTTATGAAAAAAAATTACAGAATTTAGTAAGCTGAAAGGTTTTTACAGAGAGTGGTGTTCAAACCAGTCTGCATTCACAGAGAATGAGGCTCTCTACAGGTTTCTAAGACAGCAGGTTATGGAACTATATAGCAGGGTATAATTCTTTATCCCAATTCCACAGACACTAGAAGAATCTACAGATTTTCTCTTCCTATTGAACTCTACAGAATTTTCTATATGGTCAATTTTTTTTCACACTTTTCCTTATGTAGATAACTCCCTGTCACTGCTTTCCGTGGAGATAAGGTATATCTTTTAGACATCAATCAGACACCTTAGTAAATGTACCACATGTCCATATTAAAGAAAAAGAAGCCCTGGACAAGTTGACCCACTTGTTCCAGTCCTGTAAACAACACAAAGGGATCATTAAAAGCTACTCTGAAAGTTACTGTAAACATCCAGATTGGTCCTGGAGAGGCACATGGGAACAAAATGGTTGGAGAAAGAAACAACAAGCCAGCCAAATCTCACACAAAGGTACACACCCAACCATTTTTGTTTCCCTGAAGACATTTTAAAAAAGAAATAAAAATAGTTTTAAACCTACTCATTTATTCATCTGCTGAAGTGCTCCTGGCACTTGCCCCATCTCCTTTTTCTGGCTACTGTGATTTCCCAGGCCCTGCTCCACAGCTGGACCCAAGCCAGTTCAGGACAATGAGCTACCACTGGCCCTGCAAGAACTATAGGAGATCATTTTTATCAAGCCTTGCTGCCCAGGGGAGGTTAGTACCTGAACGTGTAAACATCTTTGAAGAGATAATGAAAGCTCATCACTCAGGAGAAAAGCGACCCCCTTAGAAAGACAGAAGCAAGACCAAGCAAACACGTAAAAAAAGATGGGTCACAAAAACTTTTCTCTCTTACCTACACCAAATTACCAGTCTTACTTAAACATCCCAGAGGTCTTTCATTTAGAGGTGCAATGGAGAGGGAAGACGGATCTGCTTGAAGTGGACTTGGCTGGAAAGACCCGGGTATTGAAAAAGGAGTCTCTCTTTTTGCAGCTGCCTGTGTCAGTGGGAAAAAGCTGATTGGGAGTCCCAATCTTCCTGAGAGTCCCATTCCTACTTTTCACAATTCCTGGACATTATTTGCTTTGCTTGCCAGGAGCTGTCTAAATTCTGAGACTTGATGATATTCCTTCAGTCACATTTTGTTCGCCTTAGACATTCTTCCCTGAAAATATGCAGGAACTGAACCTGAAGCAGGAAAGAAGCATGTATCACTCTCCTGTCATCCAAAAAACACACCAAGCCTGAAGAGGAGGCAAAGAAGAGACAAATGTATCATGAATTAAACAGAGCAAATATGAGTCAGAGTAAGTGAGAAAGAGTTGCTCCTGGAACAGTATGGCAGTGTCCAGGCATATTCCTTTCTCTAGCTTAATCGATCCAGCATCTGATCTACACCCATGCTCTGCTGATGCTTCCTTGCAAGAGGTCTTACAATTAAAACTCAGCACTTGGGTAATCTCTGATGGTTCTGTTCAGTCCTCCAGCAAAATCAATAACCTTATGCAATTTTTGGTTTTGTCCCTGTTTATTTTCTGGTGAGAGCTGAAAGTGAAACAATTTCTTTTCAAAACCTCTCCCTCCCAAAAGGAGGTCTGTAAAAAAATCGTGAAGAATTGCAAGAGACCAAATTCCCCCTAATCAGAGAATCATGGTTTTTTAAACAAAAAATATATAACCCTTACAAATAGGGGAAACTCCTGAAATCAGCTTTCTCCACACCTAAAAAAGAGATGGGAGGGAAAAACAAACAGACCAAGTACTGAGCATTATTTACAGTGCTTGGGGATAGGAAAACAAAAGAAGAAAACATAGTCAGGAAGAAGAAAAAGACAAATAGGAGGAGAAAATTTCCTCTCACCCCTTTTCATCCAGCTATATTTGGCACTGCAGGAGTGGCAGAAATGGGAAAGGTGCAGTATTTCTGTTAAGTCATGACTGGAGTACAGGCCTTTCCCATTACTAACTGCTTTGTTATGAACACTTATCCAGCATATAAAAAGGCTAAAAAAAAGCACAAAAAACTGAAAACTCTAATGTAAACTAGGTATCTGTGATCTCATAGCTGTACGCACTGTTCCTGGACCTGCTGCCCACTCTCTGGGTCTCCCCATTCTGCTGGCAAGGAAAAGACAGAAGGATGCAGCAGCAGCACCAAGATGGGCCTGTCCTCAAGCCCCCTGCAAGAGTCAGCTTTTTATGACTGTCTCCATAGCTGAAAATGTCCTTTCCACTGGCTTCCAGTGCCCACTGCCAAGAGGACACACCACTCTTGCCAGCTCCTGGGAAAGCAGAAGTGTCAAAGAGAGAAACAAATAAACGAAAGAGACCAAAGCATGAATATCTGAGAGCAGGGTTAGATTCGTATCTGTACCCATTCTTCCATGCCACAGCAGAGCCACACTGGCAGCACAGCCCGGGCCCTGGGAGCACAGTTCGTATCCATCAAACCTACAGCTTTGTATTAAGGTGCTACTGAGGATCTGGTTACACAGCACATCCTTCATGGCCTGATCCTCTGCAACAGCCACAATCCCAACGCTAGTGCAATCTAGATCTGCAAAGCCACATCTTCATTTTAAACCAGTTTATATTCATATATTCTACAAAATAGAAGGGGGCCATGTCCACAGAGCAACATCCATTCTGCCAAGATGAATTCTAGCCACAAAGCTGCTCCCTACACCAAGCCTGTCTCATCAGCCACATTCCCAGTACCAGAAGAGTTTGTATCCACAGCCAAGACTTTGTATTAAAAAGGTTTAGAAATTATTTACCAATCCAGATCTCTCCAAGCACATCACATGTTGCCCAGAGCAATCAAAATCCAAAATATGTGTCCATGAGAGAGGTGAAGAAAAGGTTTTTATGTGTCAATCACTTTGAGATTTTCCTTGTTTAAAAAAATAATTAAATGTCAGGAATGGAAGGTGTGTCTGCTTGGAAATACGGGGAGCTGGAGAGAAGAATCCCTGTAATTGCATTCCTTGCCATCCCTCTCTTTGTTCAGCAATGATGAGAACTTCACAGAAAGCATCAGTTGTTTGTTTCTCCCTCTTCCTCATCAAAGGACTGCACTCCAGAGGAGGTGACATCTGAGACTTTGCGGCTCAGTGCAGCATGTTCCATCTCCTCTCGAGGAGACAAAGATTCCAGGTCCCGGCACACTGCATCATCCTCCTCTGGAGATGGCTTCTTGTTTAGGAGAGGAGCCTTCTCCAGCCTTGGGTTCCCTTCATCCTCAATGTGGTCCTCCATGTATGTGCTGGACTCAGCTCCACCCCCACCCTGAGCAGTCTGCAGGGGCCACACGTGGACCAGCCCCGTGCTCTGGATGAAGTTCTGCTCCTGCCGCTGTTGCTGCAGCTGCTGCTGCTGGAGGAAGCTGCTCTGAAGCAAAATGCTTTCCTGAAGGTTTGTCTGGGACTCATCAAAATTCTGGCCTAGGTAGGAGCCGGTTGCTGGGGAGGCGATGAGGGACTGGTCACTGGCCTCCCAGGCGTCGGATGAACCTAAGCAATACATGCCCTGCGAGACGTAGGAATGAGGCCAGCTGTCATACTGCGTCTGGGCCATGTGCTCTGCAAGCAAAGGAGGCAAACAACACACAGTTAGACACTCTCCCTAGGCCAGGCTGGCTCATCCAGGTAGCCTGTGTGCCTGTGCACAGCACTGTACTGCACAGGGTGGATGAATCCTACAAATAGAAGGAGGGAAAAGAGAAAACACAGCTCTGGGCAGTTGGCAGGTGACCTTGATACCCACAACTGACTGCAAGAGCTGGTAGCTTTCCAGTTGTGCTCTGAAAAGGCAAAAGGAACTGGGCTTTGGAAACTCTCTGCTAAGATTAGATTCCTTGGAGACAGCTCCACAAACAGGGATGACTCTAGTAGATCTGACTGGGGCTACAGAATAAAACAGGGTAGAGCAAAAGAGCAGGAAGGGAGTGTCTCAAAATTAGCAAGAAGCACTGGAGCTCACCTTGGCTCTCCATCAGCTCCTGATAGTTCTCAGAGTAGTTGCCTGCTGGGTTGTCCTGATTTGAGTTTACACTCACATCCTCACCATCCATGGAGGACCAGGCCATGAGAGTCGCTTCAGAAATAGCAAATTGCTCCATCACCCCTGTGCCAAAGGAGACAGGGAGGGAAACAAAGATGCGTTAAAGTCTCCACTTCTCGCCATCATCCTTGACCCATCTTTTGGTTACACTGTCCCACTCTGGTCCTATCTAAGCAACACCTATCACCCACAACTGGCCCCCAGCCTCTCCACCTTGCATTCCACCGGCAATATCCCAACCATCAAAGTCTCTCTCTACTTCAGCCAGCTGAACCACCCACAGCCTCTCCCAAGTGCTTTTCTCAAGCTCCTGCATTTTGGAATCTCTCAGGGATTCCACCATGGGACACCCCAACCCATCCAACCCCCACGCCAGAAAGAAGGCATCGCTACCTGCGAGGAAGCGTGCCTCCTTCTCGCCGTCGCTGAGGTCCGAGTAGGCATCGGCGTCCTTGCGCGCGGTCTCGTGCGTGTGCTGCTGCTGCTGGCTGTGGGCCTTGCCCCAGCCCTGCCACTCAATCATGTGAGCCACGCGGCCCTGGCCCATCGCCGTCGGCTTCGTCA
Organism: Vidua macroura; assembly: GCF_024509145.1. Classification (NCBI taxonomy): domain Eukaryota; kingdom Metazoa; phylum Chordata; class Aves; order Passeriformes; family Viduidae; genus Vidua; species Vidua macroura. The sequence goes on along the minus strand of NC_071572.1, from coordinate 73,947,011 downwards.
CGTGGTCCTTCATGCTGCGAGATATCCCTAAGGGGCCAGACATTGGGAAGCAAGGGACGGCTATTACACAGCTCGGCATTTTCGGCCGTGCTTTTTACCTCTCTTAGAAGCGGAGCTTCTCCCCTCCTTTCCTGACAGGATGTGTGACTAGGGCTGGGTGTCTCCCACCTTTCACTGCATCACTCTCCAGAGAAGTTTCTCCATCTTTCCCTGGACAAACTCTCAGAAGGGGGGAAAAAGGGGAACCCCAAATATGAAAGACCATTTCCTTCCTTGCCTAGAATCCATTTAGGATAGAGCTGGGCATGAAGGATGAAGCCTGGAAGTGAACAAACTAAGAAACAGAAAATGGGGTTAAAACCCAAGACTGAGGGGAAGCAATTGAAGATGTCTGAGCAGGGGTGCACAGTGAGAAGCCAACAGGAGTAAGATAAATCTGTTCTTTAAAAGGGCAACAACTGTGAGATTTCTGTATTTAGAACCACGGTGGTGGAGACTCCTCTAAGGCCATGAAAAGGCTAAAGCCAGAAAGGAGCAGTTGTGAGAGTGACAGAGAGATATAGGAAGAGGCACAAAGGCCTGTGGAGAGAAGCTGCCAAGGATAAAGTCAAATTTTGAGGACCTCACCAGAGAAAGATGATTTAGCCAAAGCCCCAATCCCATAAGCATTGGAGTTGCGTTTCAGCTTGGGAAGGATGGAGGTCGTATCTTCCATGGAGAGCTGAAAAGAGAGAGAATATGAAGAAATGATATACAGGAAGGAGAAAAGGAAGTGAACTGAAGTGAAAAAACAGTAGGTAGTTGGAATATGAGGAGCAGAAGCAAGCAGTAAGAACAAAAGAAGGAGAGGCTATTTAAGCTAGGACTGGATATTGCACAGCACTGGGAATGACCGAGGCAAGGCCAGAGGGAGAGGCAGAAAGAGGCTCTGAGAAGCCTCCCATTGGCAGCTGCCAGTCTTCCAAAGACACACTGCACCATTCCAAACTCTTTGTTAGAGATGCAAGACATGGCTGTTGGAAAGTTCAGGGATCTTGCAGTAGGGAGCTGTCAGTGCAATAGGCAAGCCAAAGTAATGTATCTATATGCATCACACTACCAATTTTTTGTTACTTTGAGGTTTTTTTCTTCTTATATAGTCTTATATAAAAGTCATCTTACAAAATGATCATGACTATATCAGTGATGGGTCCTGTTTCAAGCACCTACATCTGTAAAGAAATTTGGTCTACAGCTCTGTTTAATTTTCTTCACTGTCTTTTCTATTTTTATCCTCAGTCCCTGAATAACAAGGACAGGGCACTATTGGGACAGGCAGCCGTCACAAACATAATCACAAAAATAATCTCTCAAGATGAATTCATCAGGCTTCTTCAGAGATGCCAGGCATTGCATATGAGGCTTAACTTTCACAAGGGCTAAATAAACATTGCTTCTGCTCTTCATTTCAACCTCTCTGAAAATCAAGGCCAGAATGTTTCAAACACAAGGATACTCAAAAGTAGTGACTATGACACTGGAAATTTTAAATCCTGACACAAAACAAGCACTTGGACATAGGCGCAGACCTCACAAAAAGTGAGTGGAGCAGTAACTGGGCAGTGAAATAATTGGAGGCAAAGGAAGGCATTGTAAAGATCTCACATTGTGTATAATTCCAGTCAGTTGCCAAAATATGAGAGGTGAGCTTTTCTGGAAACTGAGTGTAAATGCAGCAGCTAAGGCATCCTGTAACTGTGGAGCCAGGAATGTGCCATGTGTAACGTGAGCTGAAGAAATCAGAAAGTAGAGGAAGAACAGTCAAAAGTGAGAGCACAGCTCTTCTTCCATGATGCATTTCCTTTGGTGATGAAGCTTGTTGGAGAAAGTCCATCTACGCCCCCACTGGTCATTCCTGCCTGGGTGCTCCTGCTCAGTGTCCACCCACTTGTTCCAAGACAGCCTGGGGGCTGTGCTGTGAGCTGTCTCATGGAACCCATCAAAAAAAGAAAGTAAATTGCAGAGGGCTCCCACTACTGCAAGGTTGAAGAGCTGTGACATAAAGGCAGGAATGAATGGGAAGGGAAGGAAATTAATGATCCAGCTTCGGTACCAAAGAAGATCTATGGAATTACAAGAGCTGCCTCATGAAAGAGCTCCATGGATTCTGTATGGGTTGGAAAATGGGAAATTGCAAGTAAGTAAACTGTCTTCTACTTTCTTTAAGGAAACACAACCTTGTGTACTTTGCTTTCAGCTAGACATAGGTGCAGTGAGGGAAAAAAAAAAGACAAATTTCTTCAAGACAGTTGCTGCATGCACCATTATTTTCCAACACAATTTGTTTCTGTAATTGATCCTAGGCAAAAGATCCCAAGCCATAAGTGCCCCAATGAAAGAGGTGAGAAATTAGTTAAAAATATATTCAGTGTCCCACGTGCTTTCAAATCACAGTAAAGAAGAAAGCTACAGGTACTTTAAAATTTTTAAAGAATCTAGAATTTGAAAACACTTATACAACTCAAAATGGAGCTGCTAATCCTGTCCTTCCAAGTGTCCAAAACTACAAAATTAACTTCTGTGAAAATATTTTCTAAGTACCCTTTAAAAAAGTCCAGTAGAGCAAATATGCATTATTCCTTTTTCAGGATGCTGTTTCTGCATTAGTGAAAAAGAAAAAAAAATTTTTTTCATGGCACAGGTATTAAGAGCAAAAGGAACATGTGTAGTAATTAAAATGTTTACTTGTTTCTCATCTGCTTTTTAACTGAAGTTAACTGGTACTCACCATCTACCCTAGGAGACATAAACAATTCTGTTACTTCCATGTGCAACTGAAAATGAGGGAGACATTTCTCACTCCTAGAGAAGATCAAATGATGCTCTAATCAAGGACTACTATTTTTTAAAATATACTGGACAGACACCTTTCTTATGTAGCAGTGTCCAGAAATCTCAAAAGCAGAACATATGAAATGGCACACATTTGTCCCCAAAAGGATGAAAGCAATTCAACAGCCACCTACAGATCAAAATACCTGCCAGACAGCAAAAGACTCAGAAGCAAATAAAAATCCATCATCATCCTCTGAATTGGAGAAAGCTCCCAGAATTTCAGCAGCACTAAGGACTTTCAGCTATGTTCTCATGCTGGCCTCCATTGTATCCAATGTCAGACAAATCCTGGTCGTCCTATGACTAGAAATTTGGAAAGTGACACAGTGCATACTCACATTGATACCATCCCAGGAGAAATCTGTCCGTGTTTGCTAAAGAAAGCAGAGAAAGTCACCACATCAGTGTAACAAACAACTTGCAAGCAGCCAAGCAACTCCAGTAGTTTGCCACAATCAGCAGGCACTACTTTATCTGGTATGTTATAAAAAACTTGTGTCTTTCAAGTTGGTTTCATTGCCTGCTGGTGATTATGGTGCCTGTAAGTGTCACGGTGTTTGAAGGTGAAATAGTGAACAGGGTGACAGAGTAGGAAAGAGAAAAGCACCTTTTCACGAGGCTCTCCTCCTAAGCGTGGGTTGCACCACTTTGAGGTTAACACAAGGAGGAGCTACACCACCTTTGTATTTTGAGTGTTCTACAGCAAGCAACTCAATTCTGCTGAAATTATTTTCTCCTGCAGTGTTTTGGTTTGTCCATTCTGACTCACTCACCCCTTGTGAGACAGAAACATTTCCCACATCAGCCATCACAGTACCAATTCAGAGTGTGTTTCCTTCAGCTGGGAGGACTCATCTCAACATCTTGGCTTTGGGGATGGAGACACTCAGGAAAATTTAGATGACTCATGTTACACCTATGGTATCCATTCATATAAATCAAAATGTTCACTGAGGTGTGGTTTATGCTCATTGACTTTTAGATCTGCTCTGATTTGACTGAATTCTCCATACAAGATTGGGCCCAACAATTTCTGCCAGGAAACTGTAAATGTCTTGAAGTTACTTTCCAAGCCAGCAAGGTACACGGACAAAATAAAAATACCTATACATCTATATACACCTATGAACATTTTTCAAGGTTTTGCAAACTGTATGTTATTTGTTAAGCTTATTTGTGAACATTATTTGTGATTCTTCAAATATTATGCATTTAAAATAGATTTTATCTTTCTATTAATCATAATTGCATGCTCTGAACCTTACAAACCTGAAAATTCAGGTATCTAATAATGCAGAAGCTGCAGTAATTCAATGAACCAGCCCTTAAAATACTGCATGGTAAGTCAGTTGTCTGTGAGTTACTAGTGAATACATCTCTAAAATTCAAAATGCAGACAAATGTGTTTCTTCAAAAGATTTCATGGCTGTGCTGCAGAAGCTGGGACAGACACAGTGCTGGACATTCCAATGTGAATCCCTTATTCAAGGAATGCAGACCTACAAGCTTGTCAGAACTGTCACTGTTTTTCTCATGTTGCGTTCCACTCCCATCATGACTGGTTGAAAAGCACTTTCATTTGCAAATTCTTACTCACTATGGATCTTGTCAAGAGAATGACTCAATTCTATTCAGAGCAAGCCAAACTACCCAGGTATGATCCTCAGGAGCTCACTGGCATTCTGGCCCTCTCACAGATGATGCCTCAGTGATGCACAACACCCATTTCTGAACTCAGAATTCAAACTTTTTCACCCCCTTGGCTAAGTAGCTCTGGGCCAGGCACTCACCTCAGTGGAAGGTCGATGGAAGCTGCTGCCATGCAGTGAACTCGTGCTGTCCATATTGATTTGGTCCACATCTTTCAGTCCCTTCCAGTCTACTGCAATCACCTCATTTCCTGTGGGAACACATCTGGTCAGGCTTCTGAATGCCACTGCAATTTGTTCTATCAGTCTTAAGCCAACTCAGCTAAACAAGCAGGAGAATCATTGAGTTTAAGGCCACAATAGACTAAAATCAGACACTCCATTTGTACTCAGACCACCTGTACGTTATCAACTATTATATTTCTCACAGCTTTCTTAATGTGAAGACTAGCCACTTGTGTTTTTCTCAAGCATGATGTATGCTTGGCTAAAGTATAGATTCATCCAGTCATGACGTGTGACTGGGAAAGAACCAATTCCTTTAATATCCCCTTTCAATATTAAACCATCATCCCTTAAAAAGGCATTTCACTGTTATGACTTGAATTGGTTGGACATCAGCTTAGAGCTGCTGGAGCCTTTGCTCTGCCACCCTCAGCAAGATAAAAGACCTTTTTAATACCTGTCATTACACTTCAAATTTTAAATATCAATAACACAAAATGCAAATGATAAACTGCTATTAAGATTAAAAAAATAAATATTATTAAATTGAAAAAGTGAAACTAAATGCTAAGAAACACATGTAAGTAGTCAGCCAGGTAACCAGGACTGCTCTGTGCAATCAGCAATTTACTCTCTCTTCAGCCTGTGTGCCATCCTCAAACTCTGGTTAAAGTTATTTGCTCCCATGTCATGGAGGAACCATTGTACTGTCCTTAAACCTGAGCCCCCTAGAATCTGTGAAGAAATGTAGCTGTCAAAATTATCATCTATTCCTGGGATCAATTCAGCAAGGTCTAGTCTGTTTGGATTGAATGGTTCTACTTTCATGATCTTTTAACTATTTTTTTTTTTTTTTTTTTAATAGCAAGTTTCTCCTCCACAGACATATGCAAAGCCCCTTGCTCATTCTAGCAGCTCTGGCACATTTATAGAGAGCTCATCCCTGCACTTCCCCAGAACAAATCTTCTGACAGGTGAGAGATGCTGCACTCCACCCCACACAGGCCTGCAGGAGCCATGGAGGCACTTAAGGGTGGGGAAACCTGAGGCCTTCATCAGCTAAAATTCAAAATGGAAAAAAAAAAACCCTGATTTTGTCCCCTAAGAAGGCTAAACATGGCAGTATGAAAAACTCAGAAAGACAACGCTGTTTGCATATTGTGGTGTCCACCACACCTTCACATCTCCAACTTCTGCTGTGCAGGGAAGTCCATTTCTAAGAGAACTAAGGGATATTTTTTCCTTCACATCCAAAGTACATTTCTGTTCATCAGAACCAAGTTCCTTAACAGCATCCCCCATATGCTCCTAATTAGGCTGAGTAAAGCTGCTATTCTCTGAGTTGCAGTTCCTTGCAACTCAGAGAACTCAAAACAAAAAGAATTCCTGTACTGCATGTTACAAAGGTGAGCACAAAGGTCAGACACAGCCAGACCTCAGGAGAAGGCAGGACATGGCTATGAGGAGCATGACAAAGAACAACTTTCAGGGCTGTGAGCCTCTTAACTGGTTTTCCTGACAAGCACATCCATGTATTGGGCCTCACTGAGCTCTTGCTGACTGCACTGCCATGGACTGGACTGGCAACCTTGAGTCCAGCAAATCAAGAGATGGAGATCTGGGGATTTCTGTACTCAAGCAAGAGGAGCAAGGCTTAATGGGCCACTTGTGAGTTGCCTGTTGCCAGGCTGGGAACCTCTTATATCTGGGGTCCAAGTAAACCTCCTAGGGCTAGAAGTCTCTCTGGCAAAGGGAAGTTCCAGGCAAAGCTGTGAAAGCCCACCTGACAGACCCAGGCACTGTCAGCTGTAAGGTCTGGCTTGGAATGGAATACATTTGTCCTCAGTCCCCCTGAACAGGGAAGGGGTAAAGGGAAGAAGGAGGGAGCACTGCCAGGAAGTGCAAATCTAGAGAGGAAGGAGTGCAGGGGCTGACTGTGATCAGGGTGGACTGAGGGCTCAACAGAGGTCAGCGGGAGGATGAAACTGGTGCAAAGAGCAGAGCAGGAGCCTGCCCCTGCATACTGAGATCCAGCTGCCTTTTCCTGTCTGTGCTCCTTCCCTCCACCTGCAACCCTGCACACTAGAAGGGGAGAGCTGGGGCATTCCTGCCACAGAGCTGAACAAGACAGGGATGCTGGAGAGGCAGGAGAGATGTCACCTCTCCCGAGCAGAAGGCAGCCGTACAGAAGCCTTCGGTGCAGGTAACTGTGTCACACCTGCTTTATCTCCGTTTACCCGAGGTCTTTTTCCTGTACTGTCAGCTCTTTCTGAGCATAGTGCTGTGGTCCTTCTTGTAAGTCTGGAGCCACCCCGGCACACACTGCAAGCAGGCTGCAGCACCATTCTGGGCATGCACTGCAAAGACACCTCCGCCCCAGCCAAAGAAAGAGGAGCCTCTTGCTCAGCACATGTCACTTGACAGCCCCAAAGTTCAGTAAAATAACACTCAGCCTTTGCTCTCAATGCTGCAAGCCCACTGACGGTGTTCTTTGAGTGTCAAGATTGTGGAAAATATTCATAGAACCACACAAAGGCTTGTGTTCAAAGGGACCTTAAAAATCATCTAGTTTCACCCACCTGACACAGACAAGTACACCTTTCACTGGATCAGGTTGCTCAGAGACACATCCAACCTGGCCTTGAACACTCTCAGGGATGGGACATCCACAGCTTCTCTGGGCAACCTGTGCCAGTGCCTCATCACCCTCACAGTGAAGAATTTCTTCTTATTATCAAATTTAAACCAACCCTCTTCCGTTCTGAAGCCACTTCCCCTGGCACTATCCCTCCATGCCCTTGTAAAATGTCCCTCTCAGCTTCCAGGCTCCCTTTAGGTCTTAGAAGGTGCTGTAAGGTCTCCCAGGAACTTTGTCTTGTCCAGTATTAATACTATTCTGGCAGATGGTAGCAACAAATGGTTGAAGAACATCAAGCAATTATTTGTCTCAAAGTCCACACCTGTTCTGTAATAGCAGAACTAAAGAGCTACAGAATTTATTTACTACTGTTTCTTTCCAGTTGAAACAGCTCATCAACCTAGTTCAGGGAAAAAGAATGAGTAATTTGTGATTCTGCATGCTCTATGGAGACTGAATAATTTTTGAAAATTAATTCTTGGTCTAAACAGTTTCACAGGTACTAAGAGAAATATATTGAGAGAAAATAACTCTTTAACATCTGTTAAATAGTTTAAAATGGAGTAATATCTGCTGAAAAGCTACAGCTGAAAAGAAAATGTCTAACTGATGTTGGGCCTGGGGCAACATTACTTTCTCTTATTGAAAGTTGGATAAAGGTTAGTGGGTTTTTTTCTCTCCTGCTAGAAGTAGCAAGAGCAACATTAACCCATGTTAGATCAAGACATGAAAAAACAAGTTCTGCTCTGACAAATGGAAGGACAGAAACATAGAAAATCAGAAAAAAAGTATGGAGAGTGAAGTGGGAAAACAGAAACTGAAAGCAGTACTTCGTAAATTAGTATTCTTTTTATCCAGTCTCTTGTCAACCTCTTTCTCCCTGCAATTAGTACAGAGACTTTTTTCTTTTGTAATGGTATGTTTCTTCTCCAGTATAATTTCGCTTATCCATCTCCCGTTCCAGCTTCTGCTAATCGTCATGACTATTCCATTTGTACTTCTATGATCAATCACCTCATACAGAATAGTATTTGCTCTTCTCCATATAGAGCTGATAAGAATTTTAAAATGAGTGGGTCGTAAAGCTAATTTTAAAGTGGATTTTTTACAAACATGCTATCAAATTTCTCATTTAGATGTTCTGAAATGAGGTGATGAAAGTTGAATGATAACTGGGTTTATGACATTGTCATTGTTTCTGTATAGAAAGGATATAGAGGGGATTCATTTTCATTGAACTTTTAAAAGTTTTCTTCATTTTATTTAAAAATTTGTTATTTGGTTTGAGGTTTTTTAACACCACAGATTTCATCATTCTTTTGGAAGACTCAGTAGATGGCTGAAGAAAAAGTAGGAAGCTGATTACATGAAGCAGAGAGGGGAAAAAGAAAGCTGTCAAAATACATTAAGCCACATTATTTCAGATCATGACTGCTTTGTATTTTTTAACACAAATTAGATAAAAACAAAGTCTGCAAAAACACTCGTAAGAAAAAGATGTCTCCATTACAAGTGACGTAACATTCCAACTCAAGTCATTTAAGCCTTTGGGGAAAATATCCCTCTTTCTCTTACAGTACTGTTAAGGCAAAAATCAAGATTTATTTTTAAGTCAAACCTTTCTAAATAATAAAGATGAAAAACATTTAAAGAGGAAAACGTGGGGGAAAGAAAATATCCTTTTCCCTACTTCTTGCTTTATTTTGGGTTTTTTGAGCATCATAACTCTGGACTCTCAGGAACTAGGGAATATAAAAGAATATATATAAGCACTCCCAAGCAAAGTGAACATTTTGATGAATGCATTGGAAAAATACAAAAATCATCTGGATGATGCACCTCACCTTGCTGATCTATACTACAACATTTTTACTATTTCTGTAGCTCGTTTTGCCACATACCTTAATTTACCATGAATATGCTGAGTTTCTTAGCTGGTCATATTTTCAGTTTCTTTGTATTCTATGACCATAAGAAATTCACCTTGTTATGAACTACTCAAAACTTAATCTAAACAAGCCCATTCTCCTTGGGTTTCCTCTTGACATTTTCTCAATTGCTGTTTCCACTATGCATTAATTGATTCTATATTTGGTACCTGTGCCTGCATTTTGCTCACTTACCAAGGTCCACGCTTGAATCAGGCTTCTGCATCTATGACTTTAACCTGCATCTATAGCCTTTAATAATCCGTTGTGTTGTAACTTCTGTGCTGGATGTTAAACATCATCTCCAATTTGTCTTCTCCATTTTGTGCCACACCAAACAGATGAACAGAGTTTGAGAGTCTTAAATTTTGTTTTTCCCTTCCGAACATCATGCTGGTGAAGATCTACACCGTATACCAAATAAGTATTTGTGTTATTTGCTTTCTGATGTGTCATGCCAATTAACACAAGAAACATTTTAATTAAGCAATGACTTTCCAGCACTGCTATTATCCCCCGTTAGCACACTTTCTTCTGTTTCTCAAATGTTACTTTCCAGCAGAGAGTAGAAACCTTGTCATTTGATATTGGTGGCCAACATTAATGTTGGTAAAGATGGATATTTAGAGTAAATGGTTCAATTATTCTTTTCCATTCCCTTTTTCCCCCCGCCCCGAACAACTAAGAAAACAACAAATGTAATTGCAGTAATTACGATCAGTCTTTAAATTGTTCTTTCCCAGATACCAATTTTCATGATACTCGTGGGAGGGTGTATCTTTGTCAAACACAACATCATCGTATCTTGTCAAATGTAGTTGAAATTAAAGCAGTTGAAGCTACTGGGAAGGACTGACAGATGGGTGGCTAGAATAACCATAGAAACCTTCTCCCTCCCTGACTGCTTTACATTGAGCCAATCAAAGCTATCCAAAAGGTCATCAAGGAAAGGAATAAACCTCTGTTACCGGAGCTGTCCCTGAGCTAAACCTCTGAAGGAATCACTCAAATTCTCTCAGGTAAAACTGAGAAATCCATCAACCCAAGTTATTCACCTAACTGTAGGAATTCTAACTTGTACTGCATAAGGAAGCATAAAAATTAGTTATCTGCTGCTGGCACCTACCAACAGGGTCAGTTGCAGAAGAGAAACAGAAAAAAACCCTAGTTTTGTGAAGGAGACAGAGCTGAACAGTTTGGTGCTCATCAAGGCAGAGAAATGTCTTGGTCTCCACAAAATAGATGCCTTTCAAATTTCTGATAAAAAATGGAAAGACCTACAGCTCTGACATGTCTGTAAGATCAGGAATCAGATGGGCAGTTGTCAGGATCTTTGCTTTACATTTGTATAATTTGAATTCTCTTCCAGACCATTCCACCTCTCCCTGTAGGTAGTTCCCTTTTCAGAGCTGCTTAGAAGATAGAATTAATGAACAAAGCCCTAATGCCTACATTTTTCTTCTTGACTGGAAACACTATCAAACCAATGCTAAAGGCTACTGCATATCTTTAAGTAAAAGATGAGCAGAGATCCTGGTGCTAGACACAAGCAGCTCTGCTCTGAGAAGCCATCATGTCATGTGGGCTAAGGAGGTACTGCAAAATGAAACACATCCAATCAGCACAAACTCAAAAAACCCCAAACCTCAGAGCACCGTCTCATTTGCAGAACGTGTATCAGCCAGCACGAGCAGCAGCCATGGGTTTATCCTCATTCTTCACTGCTTCTCTGAAGTGCAGAGAATGTGTCCCCAGGGGCCTCACTCAGCACAGTAAGTATGAAAACGTCGATATGAACCAAGGTAGCAGCCCCTTCTGGCTGGCCTGCAGCCAGCCTTACAGAAGTAATATGCAGCAGGCAATTGCATATGTTGCTCTCCGTACATGTTTAAATTTTAATCCCCCTGTAGCCAGCGCGTCGCGTGGGCACTGTCCTGGAGCATAGGAATGCTTTGTGCTGTAGCTTCATCCTTAGCCATCTTTGTGCTGTAGCTTCATCCTTAGCAGTGGGGAAGAAGAACCACCCCCAGTGCTCCTCAAGAGTCAATCAGCAGATCACAACGCACCTTTCTCACCTCAGGGATGCTCCTGGTCCCTCTTCCTGGAATGGACAAAACAAGAGCCTGCTCCAAACACCAGCACATGAGGGCAGTGGCAGCCTGTGAGTTTCAGGCTCCACCCTCCTTACCTGCCCTGCCTCAGCTGTTGGGTATCACCCTGGCAGCCCCAGAGGTTACAAACAGGTGGTTACACCCTTCTCCACCTCAGCCATCACACACTTGGTCACAGTCTTCACAAAGCATCTGGTTTTGGGACAGCAGCAATGGTCAGAGACAGACAGGAAGCACTGAGGCTGCTGACTCCCTGTCACCCCTCTCCCCAAAAAACAAAGTGTATACCTGGGCCTTTTTCTCTTTTTTTTTCACTATATTTTCCTCCACATCCAATAAAGGATGAAGATTCTCCTTAGCCCTCCTTTGGCTGCTAATGCATTTATAGAAACATTTTTATTGCCTTTTATGGCAGTGGTCAGACTAAATTCAGGTTGGTCTTTGGCCTTTCTAATTTTCTCTCTGCACAAGCTCACAACATCCTTGTAGTCTTCCTGAATGACCTGCCCCTTCTTCCAAAGGTGAAACACTCTCTTTATTTCCTGAGTTTCAAACTAAGCTCTCTGTTCAGCTAGACTGGTCTTTTTCTCCACCAGCTCATCTTTCAGCACATGGGGATGGCTTGCTTCTGCAACTTTACGATATCCTCTTGAAGAATGTCCAGCCTTCCTGGACTCCTCTGCCCTTCACGATTGCCTCTTAAGTGTCTCTGTCAAACACTCTCCTAAACAAGTCAAAATCTGACATCCTTAAGTCCAAGGTGGCAATTCTGCTGACCCCCCTCCTTACTGCTCTGAGAATCAAAAACTCTCTAATTTTGTGATGGCTATGCCCAAGACAGCCTCCAACCACCACATCACCCACAAGTCCTTCTCTGTTCACAAACATGTCCAGCAGGTGCCTTCCCTAGTTGGCACACTCACCAGCTGTGACAGGAAATTCTTACACACACTCCAGGAAACTCCTGGTCTGATTCCTCTCTACTGTATTGTATTTCCAGCAGATATCTGGTAAGAGAAACTGTTCCCAATCCTAGAAAGCCACCAGCAGGGCTTCAGGTGTCCTCACCAGACAGAGCTCCACAGCTCCCAAAGCAACTGGGAAAAATGACCAAGAGCTGCTGGCACTGAGACTGCAGGGGCTGCAGGCACTGAATGTCCAGCCCTGCACCTGCTCAGGTGAGGCCACATCTCACCATCACAAACACCACCACACCGACCCCTAAGCCCAACCCAAGATTTTCCACACTGAGGGAATCCACACCTACACAGGGGGTACTTACTTGTTCAAGAGGCTCCTCTGATCTCCAAGGGCTACCCCTCGTCAAGGGGAACAGTCATCACTCCCTGCCAGGTAAACACATCATTTGTTCAACCTCCCCCTCAAACCCAAACACAGGGTTAACAACCTCTTAGACCCATGATACATGGTTGTAGGACCACTCATTGTCAGAAGAGAATTAAGAATTCTGGTGGCCAGTTTCTACTTCGAGCTAATTCAATGGCCCATTGGGAATACCACCTGGAAAAATCCTCCATCAAGCAGAAGGCACAAGTTTCTTCAGAGGACTCCCCGAGTCAGACCTTTTCTGCAGTCAGAGGGAGACTGGCACACCACACATGCCAATCTTCTGTCTCCTCCAAAACTTATTATTTTGAATTGTGGCTGCTCTTCTCACATCTTTATTGTACAGTTTCTATCCCGAGACCTACTAAATTCTGTGTCCTCTTTATCAACTATCCTGTTTCTCACCAAGCTGGGTATATCCAGCTCCAGGAGGAGGAAATTCCAAGATCACAGAAAGTAACAGTGCTATTTCTATTCCTGTGCTCTGGGCAGGGCATGACTAGGCAGCTTCTACCAGTTCCTGGGTATCATGGAAATACAAGGGTGCTCTGCTCACTGCTCCACTTTGGTTCCCTGTTTTCCAGGTTTTATCCTGTTAGTCTGTTCTCTTTTCTTATTGTTTTCTTCTTCTCACCCCCCATTCCCCAGTGATTGGGTTTTTTCCCTCACCAGTTTCTTTTCTTCATTCTCTTCTTCTTTTGGGAAGTGATGGGAAAGGCGGTATTTAGTATTCGTTTGGGATGGGTATCAGCTTCTCCTTAAAGTGCGAGTGGACATGTAAGAAAGACAGGGAACAATTCAAACAGGGGAAACAGCAGCGATATTTTCCCAGAATATCTGTCCTAACCTGTCACAATTTACACCTCATGTAGCTCCCAAGACAGACATAGTCTCTGTATTTAGTCATCTTTAAAGGATTCATCTGTTCACCTCTAAAATAAAAAAAAGCCTTTTAGTACCCATAGCATCCTATGTGAAGTACTTCCACAATCGAATTCTGTTACACGAGGAAGTGCTGACTTTTATTTGCTTTAAACTTGCTACTTGCTAGTTTTGTTTGATGTTTAGACTCTGTTTTAAAATTGATAATGAAATAGTCTTCCCTCATCATTTTCTCCATGCTGTTCTTATCCCAGAGAAAGTTCATGATTTTTTAGATATCTGTCATATCCTTAACCATCTCATTTCCATACCTGAGAAACCCCTATTTAAATGGCTCCTTTCATATTAGCCACACAATATCTTTGATTGTTTTTCCTACCCTTTTCTGAATCTTTTCTCGTTTGATTATGGCCTTTCTGAAATGGGAATAGACCATTAGGGTCAGCACATTATAAAGTATCAAAATAAGGGAACCATATGGATAGATGCATAGTACAATGCAATTTCTCGTTTTATTTTTTTATTCTTTTCCTAATTGCTAAGAATTGATTGGCATTTTTAGTGGCACTAAGCATTAAGCCACACATTATAGCCGCAAGATCTCGTTCTTGCGTGGTAATAGTAAACTCAGAACCTCCATCATTGCAAATGTAACTCTAGAATTGCTTTGCCTGTGTGCATCGTTTTACATTTATCCACATCGAATTTCACCCATAATTTATGTCATTCGATATTGTGAAATCAAATGACCCAGTAATTTGATATTGTGAAATCCTTTCTCAAATCACTCCATGCAGTTTTCTCTCTGCTCCCCCAAATGATTACTTTATTATCATAGTTTGTTACCTCATTATGTAGCCTTTCCTCTTTTTCATGTCATTTACATATATGCACATATCTGAAAAAATATTCATATCATTTATGGATATGCACAAATCTGAAATAATATCCCTGTGAAAAATGGACATTTCCTGCTAATCTTTGTTTCCCATCTTTACCCAGCTACTTAAGGAACTTCTCTGATTCAACAGCAGATTTATGTCTTTTAACAGCCTGGGGTGAGTGACCTTTACAAACGTGCATTGCAAATCCAAGTGGACTATTGCCACTGGACCTCCTTTGTCAATATTGCTTGTTGACCCCTTGTAAGACTTATAAATTGTGATATCCACTAACAACAGTAGGGTTAACTCTTTCTCAGTACGTAGTATCTCTCCATGCATGCACTAATTCTGTTCTTCAGAGTAATGTTTATTAGCTTGCCTCCTAGGCATATCTTGTTTACCAGCTTGTAGTTCTCCAGGTCTCAAAATCATTTTAAAAACTGGCATCACATCATCTACCTTCCAAATTTCTTGTATCAAAGCAACTGGAAAGCATTACAGATATCAATCTGCAGTTCAGCTCCTTCAGCCTCAAACTTCTGGAGAAGTCTCACATAAATATCATCTGACCACTTTTTTGTCTACCTCCTCTACAACCCACTGAGGCTTTGATCTGAAGCAGATGTGATGCATCTCAAGCAAGGAGAGGTTCCACAGGATAAAATTCCACAACTTCTTCCACAATGAACAGATACAAAATTGTTGGGTTTTTGAGGCTGGGGGTGCAGGGTGGTGATGTTCTGCTATGGTCTTAATCTCTCTGAGTCACCTGTTAGTAGTAACACCATGCACTAAGTACTCCTAATCATTGCAAAAGGCAAGTTATTTGCCTTTTACAGGCTCTTTGAATAGCTCCTGAAGTAAACATTTAATCTGCAGCCTGCTGAGCTTCCTGCCTTCACAGCCTCTTTGATCCTCCTCTGGCTGTTACAGCTTTCTGTCACCATCCTGGCCAGCAAACATAAATGGTCAGTAGTATAAACCCTAAAATTCTTTTTCTCATGTGGAATGTCAATCCATATGCTCATCATTTGGGTCACCAAACTGTTTTCTCCAGCACACTTTAGAAATTTGGAACTGAAACTTTCCCCATGAGCCATGTCTGACCAGCATCTGCAAATACAACCCCATTCATTTCAGGATATAAAAATGTTTAATTTAAAAGTCTGGTATACTCCTAGACTTGGGAATGTGTAGCTTAAACTCACAGAGAAACATCCTGATCAACTAATCTGACCTCCTTAAAATAAGAGAGGATAATGTATTCCCTTTGTTATTTATACTTTCTGTTGCTGTGCTTGAACGAGAGCATTTTTTAAAATCTTGATTTCATTGTGTTCATGTGACAGAGGGCTCAGTACAACTCTCAGTAAATTACGCCAATAGTTCAGTATTTTTACTGTTTGATTTTTGCCTCATTTCCAATCTGAATGTATCTGCCATTCTTCTGTCACATCTTAACAGTTTTCTACTAGTTTGAAGTCAGATGACTTTGAGGTGTTTTTTTTCTTCAGTCAAACACTTAAGGACTGTCAACAAGTCACTTCTGTAAGTTTTTATTCACGGCTGTATGTTTATTTTCTTGTCACACTTCAGTTTTGCAGTATTTCTCAAAGTGATAATAATAGAATTAGACAAACTAGATGAAAAATATTTTTTTCACAAATGCCAAATGCAGAGAAAATACGCTTTTCTCTCCTCCTATTCAATATTCAAGATCAAAGAACCACATCAGCTTCCTTGGCTGCAGCATCTCAGTAGTAGCTGCTGATCTACTGATTACCAGTTCCAATATCTATAAGCTTATTTAGTGTGACTGCTTTCCAACACAGAGTTCTGGTCCCATAAATACTATTCACACTCTGCCATTAGATATTTAGATTAACTCATATTTGGTTAGATTGAAACACACACTGTCAGTACTTAAAATGAATCAAACTGATCGCTATCAGTGATTTATCCCTTTCATTTGTTACTTTCATTTTTAGCAGTACTTCTAGTCATTCCAGATACTATCAAGTTTATCAGTATTTTAGATCTCCCTCGGGGTTTTAAGCATTATGTTAAAATCACACGCTACTTGGCAAAATTAGAGCCACAGGTTTTTCAACAATGATTCTTTCCGTGTTGCTATTTTGCTATCTATTGAATTTAGATGCACTTAGAATGTACTGTACTCATACATTAACTACCTAAGAATCATGTGGTTCTAAGCTGATTGCTAGCTTATTAGAGGTTGTATCTTTTACCAATCTCATATTTTACCTCCATGACCACGACTGTAGGTAAAGTACTTCTATCAGAGAAGTACTTGGCTGCAGGGAGTCTCATAAAGTCATGAAATTAAGTTAGCTTGACAGGCTCTGTTTTGTATAAGCCCATTCTCAATGATATATTGGCCTTCTAATATTTTATTGGAAATTTTAATGAATTCATAAAATTAAATACATAGGTCATCTCACAAAACCTTTAGAATTGTGCTAACACCACAGCTTTTCACTTGAGACCTTCTTCACTATTTCAAAACCTTATAAAACAAAGTTTTGACTTTTTATCCAGGCACTTGAAACTCATGAGTGTGAATTATCTTGAATTGGTTGTTTTAAGTATCAGTCTAAAATCATGGTTGTTTGCTGTTGGAGATCACAACCTTATTAAATGTGCTGAAAACTATTTTTCTACTTCCGCCAAGAAAGCAGGCCTATAACATTTATTGGTTAGTTCACTTCTTATGCTTCAATACACCTCAGTCTATAGAATTAAGACTCCCAGCTTTATCATGCCAATGAATTCATTACTTACATTTTTCCATCAGCTCCTTTGTAATTTCTCTCATAATTCTTGCAATATTACTCCATAGGAGTTCACAAAATAAGTATGCTGTTCCTCAAATCACATCTGTTGCATTGTACACACACAAAATTCTTACATCAATCAGCAACATGCCAAAGACTGTTTTCTATTACTAATGACTGTTTCTGACACACATCTTGCACACATTTTTTTAAGGACTGTTTCCTTATAAAGCCAGGCTTATGCAATCATGCTCTTTGCCAGCCTCTCCCCACCACAACTTTGAAACCACCCACCTGTATTTCAGAAACCCTGATGAGAGAGGGAGGTCTCAGAGATCAGCTGTTTGTACACCCATCAGGACAACTGGCTGCAGAATATTCCCTGCCACAGAGTATCACATTTATAATGGCCTTTTAGGAATTTAACTAATGTCAAGGGGGTTGGTTAGAGGTTTTGTGCTTTTTTTTGTCCCATTCATACTTGTTTTCATAGACAGGTGTGTTCCTATGTGTGTAACACAGGAGGATGTCGGATCCTGCAGGAAAATAACTGCAAACCTCAGCATCTCAAGATGCTGTCTTGAAACTTTATCTTCTCTTAGTGGCACCAGAAAACGAATTCCTTTATGCACAAAATAAACAGCTTGAAAAATCTCAAACTTCATGTGAACATGAAATATTCAAGGAAATTTCACGTTCAGAATCTTACAGGCAGAAACAAGTTCTCAACCCTGAGCTCTCTGCTTGAGTTTCTAAAAGTGATCAGATTGAAAACTGCTCAAAAGAGGAAAAGCCAGACTGGGAAGAAATACAAGTAGTGAAGTGAGACTAACCACAAAGCAATCTGATCTGGAAGGTGTCCCTTTGTCCCTTGCTCTGTTTGTCTGTATCCCAAGTAAAGGAGGAACAAGTTACCCAGATGCCCCTTTTCATGTATTCCCACTCTTTTACTCACATCATCTACAGTTTCTACAAAGAGCTCTGTGCTCCTTCCCCTTCCACCTGTGTACATGCAACTAAATGAAAATATCCCTGCTTTTATGACTCTGTTTCCTTCTGCTTTACCATCTATCTCCTACCTGAGGCTTCTCCCTCTCTTTATTCCTTTTCACTGACTCACTCAGATGCTGAAGGTGAAGGAAGCAGGAACTGGACACCTTGATACATACTTGGTATGTGTGAGGTATGCATGCAGAGTGGATGTCTCACTTTTTCACGCTCCAAGTGTGTAGACCACACTTGCCATTCCAGATCTCACTTCAAACACCTACAGATCTGTGGGGGGGATAAGTAAGGAGAAAAATGCAGGGGATGTTCACTGCTTGCTCCAGCTGCTTTACCCCTCTCCTGTCAGCCTCCTACCCTGCTCCCACTCTGCTGAATCTAAAGTGGCTTGATTAGGAGTGGGTGGTCTTTGGCTCCATCTCTCCTGCTGTGGGTGCTATGAGCCACTCATTTACACTTAGCATAGATCATCCAGTGGGAAAGCAAAATATTAAATACATACTCCTGCCTCTGACAGCACACACATTCCTTGTGAAGGGGAGCCCAGCAAGCCAGGCACCTGGCTTTGGCAGATCACATCTGACCCAGAGATTGAACAATTAATTAACAATGAAGAGCACTGCCTTTTCCAGCCTGCACGGTCAGGGACTGATGCTCGGTGCACGAGCCTAGCTGTCACTTGGACTGTGTCTTGCAAAACTGCCAGACCAAAAACACACAGAGAGGGCTGCAGCTGACAGCTGGGGTTTTCATGGTGAGGCATTCTGTGGCACATGGCACTCTCAGTAGCTAAAGGAAAGTGGTGATAGGGGCAATGTGTAGGAGTACACTAACGACATGTGGAAGACCTGAGGTCCTTTGGCAGAGCAAGACTAAAGCAGTGAGTCCAACCTGACTCAGAGATGCAGGGTTTAGACCCTAAGCATAGGATCACAGGATAACTGGTTTGGAAGGTGCTTCCTGAGGTGAAACCTCCAGTTCAAGCAGAGTCAGCTATGAGGTTACACCAGATTACTCATGGCTTTATCCAGTCTGGTCCTGAAAACCTCAAAGAATGGATACTGAACAACCTCTCTGGGAAACCCATTAAAGTGCTTGACACTTCTCAGAATCAAAAAGTTTTTCCTGACACTTCATGTGAGCAACTCTAATTTCTCTTCTCCCACACTCCAGAAGTACTATTAGTTTGTAATCTCTTGGAATATTTTCCCACCATTTTACATCATATTCACAAAACATGTTTGCTGCAGGCTTTTGCGCAAAGATGTGAGAGAAATTAGAGAAATCACTGGAAAAAAAGAGACAGCAATCTTGAGCTTAACAGGCTTAAGCTTTCTATTAATTTAAATCCATTCAAGGAATTAAGAGAAATCTTGCCACACTAATCAGAACAGCCAGTGTTAGAAGATGTCTAAGCTGTAGTCAAAGGTACACTTGCAATGCATCAGACACCTAGGCAGACCTGAAACCCTAAATTTGGCTAACTCAGTTACTGATAACAACCAAGCTGATCTTTGGCATTTAGCCGGTTGGCACTCAAATATCTACAAGTTCCTAGATGGCTTTTACAGCTTTAACTGTCCAGCAACCTCAGTGAAAATTCTCCTGTACATTCCCTGAAACTGAGACCCACCTATGATGAGAGTTGCTAGGCAGCTCTCTAGGGACTGTGATGGGGTATCACCAATACACAGACATGACCTGCAGCCATTACCAGAGGAAGAAGCCACCTCCAGTTCTCACTGTGTAATTGCTATCAAGCCATGTTACACAAAGCGCATGTATGACATTGAGATGTGACTGTGGAGAAGATGACTGGATATCAGGTTAGCCTTTTAAGATCACTTTTCAGCTTTTTCCATACCTTAGGAAATCATCATGTGATCATTGCCATTCTGGTGTCTTCTGTAAAATTTAAAGAGGCTCTATGACTCTATTTCAAATACATATGGAGCTGCTCTGTTATGACCCTCTCAATTACTTTTCCCCAGGGAGAAATAACCAGAAACCTCATCTTTAGGAAAGAAAATGTAAAGTTGCACATCACTAAACATGTGCAAACTATGACATCTAATTAGATCATAGTAAAACATCCCTGCGGGAGATGAAGAAATCATGTGGCTTGCTTAAAATTAGAATGGAAAAAGGCCCGGAGCAAGCTCAGGGCACAATCCTGCACTGGCCCTTGTCTGGTGAATAAACTAAATGTGACTGATTATGAGCTTTCTATCATTAATTAAAGCATCTTGAATTCTGAGTTCAAAAATCTGCTCCATGTAAATTTCAAGTTAAAACCAATACAAGCATAGCACTCCCTTCTCTAGCATCTACCTGGTCTTGGGAAGGCAATACAGAGGCTGTATACTGAACTAATTCTGCAAAAACCTAACCAGACCCACTTGAGAGAACACAAGAGAGAACACAAAGCTCTGTTCACGCTAGGATGTTAGTTTCCAACCACATCCCAGAGCTCAGACCTAGTACTTCAAAGCATTGATTTTCAGCTCGAAGAAAACATGTCTGAAGAATCCTCTCAATAACTCCAGGAAGGCTGGAGCCAAAAATATAGGCTGCCAAGTAAGAATTGTTCTAAACAAAACTCCTTAGGTGGAGTAGTCCAACTAAAACTCAAGGATCCCACCTTCACTAAATCCAGCCTCTAGGACTGACAGGAGAATAAGCCCCTTCTAAAACAAAGCAGCGTAGAAGTTTCACACGAAGCAGGCATCAGACAGTATTACTACATTCATATCTGACTCCCACAGAGACCAGAACCATAGTTGTGCAATCCCCTTTAGCACACGCCTTCATAACACCAGGGCAAGAAAAACCCCTCAGTTAACTGTATAAATAGGTCCCTAAAGTCCATTGAGCTATCACCATCAAGAATGAATGTGTATCACACTAACCAAAAATTGCTATCATTTGAGAAGTCAAACATCTGTACCATTAAGGTCTGTACTGAAGGACTGCAACTTCCAAAGTGAATTTTCCATTATCATTATCCCATCGAAATAGCATAGATGCTATTTTCTGTTTTCATCTATGCCCACACAACTGTATGACAGTTATAAATATATATATAAACATAAATATAACCTCATATGAGAATGATACTTGCAACAGCTCAGTTATACCAGGGGTTCTTTTGTAACATAGACTCCAAGTCACAGATCATAAAAACGCTACCATGCATAGGAACAAACACCTGTAGTTTGTCTGACAGCTTAACCACATTTTGCAGGGGAGAGTGGATGTTACTAAATGCATGTTTGTTCTTTTTTTCAACAGCGTTGTGGGAAGAGAGACCAAGAATTAACACTGCCAGTTCAGACACACATCGATAAAAGGCATATCAATAATTACCCAGCTAACAGAATAATAATGTCCTCGGCACCGTGGGTGTGTGGAGGATGGGGGCAAGGAGGAGATGGAGGCAATACATGTGCTGATATGCTATAGAGACAGTGACCCACGTGAGCTTGAAGAATCTCGAGGGAAATATTGCAGTGATCTTTGCCACATAGACACGTAAGAGATTTCTCTAGGTCATAAGGACATTTGAGACCACTAACAGACATGGGCTAGATACAGGAATTAATTCCCAAACTAGAAACTGGATTCTGTAGTTTAAAGTTTGCTGCTGTAGGAGTAGATGGTTCCCTGCAAGTGCTCACAAAGGGTTTTCCCACTGAGACAAGAAGCGTCACAGCACCAGGCTTTGACACAGTCTCTCAGATTTACCTCCATCTGGGGTGGTGGTGCAATTCTGATGTCCTCAGAGGTCTTCTTTTCCCACAGATGCCCGCATGCTCTTGAGAGAGACAGAGCGGACGGCTTGGGAGCGAGATGTACTGCCAAATGAACTCTGTTTTGTTCTCAGAGATTCTTTTGGCATATTGAATTATATATCCCCATGTAACTGATAGAGCTGTACCTGTGGTTTGCACAGAAAAAAGGGAAGAAAGTGCGCCCAGAATGCTGTGTGTACCGGTAGATACCTCTGCTTAAAGATCAAGGGACCTCTTGGTATCTGCATGTGTGTAGGAGAGGAGAGCTGGGTTACCTAGCCTGAAGGCTTGGGATCTTTTGGTTAAAAATGTGCATGGCGTGACCCAGTGGAAGGATGCGGTCCCTCCCCGTGTCCCCTCGCAATAGCTCTGCGAGAGGGAAGGGATTCAGTTTTGTTTGCTCTTCTCCATTGAAGTCTACGCAGGGGAAAGGGGGAGACAAGAAGACGTGCAGACCATGCAACGTTATGCATCCTCGGAAAACAATAAGCCCTTACCGAGCAAAGGAGACAGCCGCCGGCCGCCTGATCCCGCTTCGGGAGGCACGGCACGGCATAGCACGGCACGCCCCGCACCCACCCCTTTATCCGGAGGCGCCGCACTGACCCACATGTTCGGCGACCTTTCGTCACGGGTGACACGGCAGACGACCCCCGGCCCCGGGCACGTCCCACCGCCCCGCTGCCAGCACCTAGGCCAGCGGCTCCGCGCAGCCCCGCCGCGCCACGGGAGACCGAGGTGGGGAAGGGTCGCACGCAGCTAATGGCGCTGTACGCGTAGCCGGGAGGGGGCTGCGAGGGGCGACCCGCCACCCGCCGTGCCGGGGGCTGCCGTGCGGGTACCCGGGCGGGGGCCGCGGCTACCCGGGCATCCTCTGGCGCTGTCCCCGCCAACGCCTTACCCACGGTGCGGGATCCTATGCAGCCCATCACTCCGGCGGGGCTCCGGGGAGAGGCGGCAGCCTCAGCAGCGAGTAGGCGGAGAAGGCGGGGAGCGGCGGCGGTCGGAAAGGAGCCGGTTCCTTCAGCGGGAAACGCCGGGGTGGCCCAGCGGGGACCGGCGCGGGGTCATGGTCAGGTAGGAGCGCGGGGTGCCCCCGCCGGGGCGAGGCGGGCGGGCGGGGAGCCCGCGGGCCAGGCTGGCATCTGCCCCCGCCGCGCCTCCGCGCTTTGCGCCGCGCCCGGCGCGGCTCCCGGTCCGCTGCCGCGTCCCCGCCGGTGCCGCCGCCGAGCCCCCGCTGCCCGCCCGCCCCCCGCTCCCGGCTCCCCGACGGGGGGCGGGCTGAGATTGGGTAAACAGCTCGGCCCGGCAGCGCCGCGCCGATTGGCTGCCGCCCTCCGCGGCCCGGGGCGGGGAGGCAGCGCCGGGCGGGCCGGGCCGCCCCTCTGCCCGCGGGGAGCGCGGGACGGGCCGGCGGCGGGGCGGAGGCGAGGGACCCCGGCTGGCGGGCGGGCGGGCAGGACGGGGCAGGTGCGGGATGCGCACGGAGCGGGGGGCGGCGCGGCGCCCCTCCCGCCCGCCGGGGGAGCGGGGCGGGCACAGGTGAGCGGCGGGCGGTGCCGCAGGCCGGGAGCGGAGGGGGGAGGCGCGTGGGCAGCGGGCTCGTCCCTGTAAGAGTAAAGCAAGTGGGGACGGGGGGAAGCGGGTGAGCAGCGGACGCGTCCCCGTAAGAAGAAGCACTAGCAGCGAGGGGCGCTGAGGATGGATGGATGGATGGATGGATGGATGGATGGATGGATGGATGGATGGATGGATGGATGGATGGATGGATGGATGGATGGATGGATGGATGGATGGATGGATGGATGGATGGATGGATGGATGGATGGGTGGATGCATGGATGCATGGAGGCGGGGCGGGGCGAGGCGAGGCGGGGCGGGCGCGGTTTCCCGGTAACTACACTTGCGGACCCGACTCAGTTACCGGTAGACCTCCGGCGGCCGCGCCGCTCCTCCCCCGGGGCGCGGCTGAGCCGGCCCGGCGCGGTGCCGGTCCCGCCGCCGCAGCCCGGCCCGCAGGGACTGCGAGAGCTGCGGAGGGGCAGGCGGCCCGCGGAGCCGCTCCAGCAGCGATGCGGCGGGAGGACGGTGGTTCCCTGTGGTCCGAGCTGCCCACGGAGCGGGCCACGGGGCTCAGGCGTGCGGCGCCGCCCGGCCTCTGCCCCTGGCCCCGCATAACGGTGAAGGAAGCAAGCCCAGCCTTGAGGATGATCGCTGAGGCCTTTCCCACGTCCTCCCCGCTAACATGGCAGTGAGGAGGGATCTCTGCAGATGGAGAAGGTGTGGTTAGGTCAGGTCCCTTCACAGCCCAAATTTTTCTCACCTGATGGCACCATCAACAGGCAGTGTCCTCCTGGCCCGCTTCCCCAGCACCACAGATTCTCTCCAGTCTGGTCCTTCCACCTCCACTCTCTGAAATGCTCACAATTTCTCCCTGGCCCTTTGTGTCTCTTTCACCTAAAAAGCCTCTCTCCACCCATCTCTAGTAATGGCAAATTGAAATTTGCTGATCCCATATGATCCATTTTGATCTCATCCTCGTGCTTGGAAAATTCAGTTTTTGTCAGCATTGCTGAGAAGTCACTCAAGACAGCTGATCAGTCTTCACTGACAGCAGTACCAAAGAATAGGTAAGTTCATTCATTTTTTACATTCACACCTTACAGTCAGCCTAAGGAAGGAAAGCAATAAGGAAAAAAAGGACTTCAGACAGAATGTATTTTGCTTGACCCTCTGAAACAACAAGGAGGAAGTCCACTCAGATAAAGTCGATTTACAAAATAAAATCTACACAGGAAAGACAAAGGCAGAAAAAAAATCCCCAAACCACGGTCTGAATGTATGCAGCTATTTTATCTTTTTCCTTCTTCATTATAGTGAAGGTATTACTATGTAGGGTGAACATGACGTTGCTGAAGTGTGAGAGATCGCAGTCCCCTCCTCTCTGGTGCCCGAGGCCAGTCTGCGCTGCTGCTACAATGCTTATCGCTGGGTACAACGCATTAGATCTCTGCTGAGGATGAAGTTTTTCCACAGTTAGAATTCTTTCCCTATTTTACTCCTTCCACCTCCCCCATATATTTCCAAACCTATCAGTTTTCATCTGGTTTTTCTGAATGACTTATTAAAGATACTTTTCCCGACATGTCTACACTCTTCTAACCTAGGTTGTAAAAGTACTGGGAAACAATAAGTCTGGCAGTATGTTAACTAGAGGTGTTTCACCATCTCTAAAAAGCAGATCTTTAGGGCTAAAAATGCAAGGAAAAGGGAAACAAAAGCAGATTGCAATGGCAAGATTGGTATATTAAGACAAAAGTCCTGTTTTGGGTAAATGTTTTTAAGTTGGTGGCTGCCCAGCCAACTGTTGTCACCTACAGTCTCCTGTGGACTGATCGATCAGGACAGCTGTCCTCAGCAGTTTCACCAAACCCCACCAAACAGCATTTGCACCTCACCCTGGCCTGAGAAGATGTATTACTGACACAGCTGTGGGCAATTTCTTTTCCTCTGTTCAGAGAGTCTGGTTTCATTTTAATCCCCTTCTCCCTCTCACCCACCCACCAAATCTAAATCTGTTCCTCTGTGAACCTTCTTTGAGCACTGAGTGAACTCTGCTGTGGTTTCCTTTTCAGTGAAGATTTCAGACAAGTCACATTGACTCTTCTTTCTTTATTCCCCCTGAGCTTGTCTATCACTTTATCTCAAGCTCAAAGTCATATCCCAAATCCTAGCAAATGCACATTTGGCTTTCCTTTCATTAAGCTACAATATCATCTACCTCAGCCTGCTCTGACTTCTGCCCCAGGGTGTGATTCCACAGGCAGGTGAGCAAGTCTTAGCACTTACCCTTCCTGAAAAGCTGCTTTCCAGTTCTTCATGGGTTTGTCTGCTGCTGCTTTAGTGAGGTGGTAGTTTACACAGGATCAGGCAAGCACCCATGCTGCTGCCAGACATGCATAGCAGAAAAAAAGAATTGGAAAGAAGGATTGTACCCAAGTGTCCATTCATTCACTCCACAGAGCTATTGGTCTGTCTTGTGGCTGTCTCGCATGTCCTGATGCCACCAAGTTCCCTCATTTTTTTAATTTGAAATCAATATCACTTAGCTGCTGGAAGTAATACCTGTCTTGACACCTATACCCATGCTTCAGCTCTCATTTCTAATATAGTCAGCTTAATGAAAGGATAGACTCTTCACCATCTTTTGGTTCTTAATCATACCTTTATTTATCATGTTTACATAATATTATGTGTTATTTATATTTATATAAATCTCCATATTTAAAGTCAATTTCGTTCTCATTAGAAGTTGAAAAGATTTTGTTAAGACTCAGTTTCTACCCAGTTGCTCAGTTCTTCTGTACAGTAGGTTCTATGCAATAGGGAATTCATCATCAGTGAACAGTTTCTAGTTTTTATCAAGCCAATAACAAACTTTTAAAATCAGTAAAAATGTTCACCTTATAGTGCCAAAAGAAAAGTAGGTATTTTACATTTTGAAGAAATACAGGGTTTAATAAGAATATGATTTCATAAGAATTATCTCGTAGGAGGGAAGTGACAAGACTGAATCTCTGAACAAGGAATGAAACAGAGCACAAATCTAACTGTCCCCCACTGTTTTTGTCCTTGCACTTTCATGAGCAACAGTATTCTTCCCACTGCTGCTTTAAGGAGCTGGAGGTAAATGACAGAACATAAATGGTTTTGTTTTCTTTGAAATACACTTTCTGACAGGCTGTGGATATTTTCTCTGAGCATTGTGGGTTTGTTCTTAAACAATGAGGCTACAATTTAATGTAGGAAATTGTGTACAAAATTTGTTTGATAAGTGCTGATTTAAATGCTGGTCTGAAAAATCTTCACAAATGTAAGTTTTCGTACAAGTTTGGGAGAGGGAGGTATTTAAATATCTAGAGAGAAACATGGATAGCTGGGTACCTCAGAAGAAAGGAGTAGTAGGAAACAGCCCCTTGCAACTTCCTAATTTATTTTTATGATGGGTGAAATTATGTGCCCCTCTGTTTATTGCAGATCTGAAAATCTCCCTTTCCACAGCCCATGTTGTGAGGGGCATGCTGGCAAAAGGGAAGGAATGTTTGACCTGTTGTATTCTGTAGGTCACTGCCATTAGCAACTTCTGTTTGCAAAACAGAGCTTCACTGCTGCCCAAAGTAGGTCAAGGATGCTGCTGGAGGAAGTGCCACATAAAGATCCCTTGACTTTCTTCTTCCTCCATTCCTGCAGTTTTGCAATGAATTCAACAGAGAAATTGAGATACCATAATCAATAAGCATGTGCTCCTAGGTGAGGACCACCTGTTTCTGAGGTTGTGTGCCAGGGTGAATTGGGAACAGACAAGGATCCATGCCTCTCTTCCCCCATGTGATGCACACAGAGTGGTCACTGTAAGTCTGGGCAGGGATGGGTGGGGAGGAGAACACAGTTCCAGCAAATCTAAAAATAGTCACCTTGTGCCTGATAGAGTCACTAGCCTGATAGAGGGGCTGATAACAGCACAGAACAAAGCAGTTTTAGAACTAGTCTAGATCTTAGCAACTTGTTCTAAACCTACCCTGAGGCTTCCATCATATCCCTGAAGACCAGCTTATGCTATAAATTGTTAACTGTTTGTTTGTGTTTTAAGAGACAGCTGTTCAACAGTGTTCATCTTTTCTATAAGCCATTGATGAATCTATCAAACCTGTTTTACCAGATGTTCCCTATATCTCTATATAAATATAAAGATCTTATAAATTATAAATACCAGAACAGTATCTTCCAAAGAAACACTGCTTATAAAATACAAAGCTATTGTCACTGTCTTACCTGCTGAGTAAATTTATTCTTTTCATCAATTAATTATCACGGATGCAGATTATATCACAGTAGGTAATGTGCCCCTGTCATCTTCCTTAGCTACCACTAAAACCAGCTAAAATTAAAAGACAAACCAATATATATCTTGCCAACTAATGTCCCACTTTCAAGTAAATATTACCAAGCACCAAATAATGCAAAATGTCTTCCTTTTGCCTATTCTGTCCTCAGAGGTGTCATTGGCAACCATGTCTATCATCCCATGAAAAGACTGGAAAATGAATCTGATCCTTTTTAAAATCCTTATGTAATACCTTGTGACCAGCTACTATCACAGAAGACATGGAGAAACTTCCTACATGCTTCTTGCAAGATGTGTCTTCAGCTGTGGAAAATATGCAGAGGCCTATGAAGTTCATGAGTAGGAGATGTTTACAAAAATAGTGTCTGTATCAGATCTATAGAGGCAGGAATTGTCCTGCAGGGGCTGTTGCTCCAGTATGCTTCACTGCTGGCCTCCTGCCACTGGCAGTTTGGATTCCCCAGTAAAAGCTACTTCTGGCAGAGATCTCAGTAATTGCTTCATAGAGGTAATGTAGTAGATGCCATAAGAGTTAATTCTACATCAAGCTGTATTAGCTGCTGATAGGATTTTCATGTGGACCAAAAAGGAAATGAGATAGCAAAATGACTCATGCAGTTCTTTCTTCAGAGCTCCTTTGCTGCAGAAGACAAACAGAAAGGTTTTTTATGAGGTTTTAAAGAAGGAAAAAAAGCAGTGCCAATGTAGTTCAGATCCTGAAAGTGGTGCAGCTTATCTCACATAAGTGAAAGGCTGGGTCCTTTCAAGCTGGGAAAATATTTGAGGCTGTGTGAATCAACTGAAGGGACAACAGGTGGAGAGAGGTAGGTTATGTTTGCATTACATATTGTGATATAAGCTTATACTTAACCTATACTCACACCCCAGCAAACTTGATCTTGTTCTTCCTGCAACCAGAGACCATAAAAAACTTTAAGGGAGCATATTGGTTCAGTGCTGAGATAGAACTAATCAGTCCACACCCTCAATAGTGCATTTATCAAAACTCCTCCTGGGTATTTTGTCCCATATTACTGAAGAGACGTAATGGTGAGCACCATTATTTTCTCCTCTTTCACCATAAAATATTTTCTCCTCTTGTCTTCATGGTAAATTCTCAAATTGGCCTATGCTGCCACAGTAGAGACACATGCTTGGGATATCCTGGCATCATCTACTGGAAACTGAACATTTGGCAGAGTGTCCCAAATTAAGGACAATCTTACCCAGAGGAATTAAATACTTTGATGTTTGCAAGATACCTTAAAAACACTTACTTCAACACAAGGTGAAATTTTAAAAAACTTTCTGAAACAAATTAGAATTTCTACAGTGGGGAGGTATGTCTTCCCAACACATAAAGCCCTGGCAAGGAGTGGGCCACCTGTAACTTAACAGCAGACAGGACTCGCATGCGTGTTTTGCTGCAAGATCCCTGTTGTGTGACCTTGCTTAATTTGGCAGTATTTTATTAAAATGCAATCAGCTTTCTGTATGACACCTGGGTTTGAAGTATTGGTACAGAAATAAATGTTCAATACTCAGGTGTTCACCATTCTTTTCTCACCTTACCTTCATACTTGCCTTCCGTGAGTTTTTCTTAAGAATTTTTAGCTTCATGTTTTTTCAGAACAATAATACTGGTTTGCAGGTTTTTAGGAAGTGTAATATTCTCTCAGCATCTTCATCCATTTTTGGTTTTTATGCAGAGTCATGCAGAAGTGTCATGCTGAGTTCTAGATATATTAAGATCTCATTTTTGTACAGTTCCCATTTCAAGGCTTTATGGAAGACATAGGACAGGAATTTACCATCTGGAGCTGTGGTGGTGCAGCTTGCTCTGGTAGCGTCTCCCCCACGCCTTTGTAGCACAGTGACCTACTGCATGTGACCATGCATCACCTGCCACTCCAGCAGGAGACCCAGCACTCTCTAGAACTGCAGCTCAGCACCAAAAAATTAGCAAGTCTAGGCTGCCTCATCTGTCACAAACTTCACCCACTCAGCAACACCCTCCTGGCAAGTATCTTTCATAAATCCATTCTGCATCCTTGCATGTCCTTACCTTGTGTCTGAGCCAGCTAAATGCTTGTTCACACAGAGTGAGACTGTAGGTAGGCTGGCCATGCTCTGATATTCCAGTTTCTTCTGCCACGGCCTGGGGCTTTTCCAGCAGCAAGTGAAATGGGAAGATCAGCGAGTTCAGCTAAGGGACTCTTTCTCACTCCCTCCCTGCCAGGAAGGGCTCAGCAGGTGCCAGTGAGTGAGGAGGAAAAAAGAAAGGAACTTCCAGGAGTGTAAAAAAGGAATTTGTTGAACCTCTGTCACTGACACTGAGACTGTGAAGGTTCCTCATCATTAGGTAGGTAGTGACAAGAGGGGAGGTCTGAGGAGGTTGCTTTGGAAGGTCAAAAAGGCTACTTGATATGCATTCAAAAAAGAGACACCCCCCAATGACATAAATGTGAGATGTATAGTAGGGTGAAAATATCTTTGGTGCAGTCTGAGTCTTATTTTGTCTTTTTTTAAACATTTACTTCATCCTCTCCTGAATGTCTCATTTCCCAGCAGTGAAGCATACAGCAGCCCCTTCTCCTAAATGTCAGTTGAATATATACTAGTGGTGTTGCTCAAACTGCATTTTTAAAAATAATCTGCAAACAGTTAATGTGCTTTTTAAATTCCCAGTGTTATGTAAAAAGGCACAATATTTTTAGCCTTACAAAATATCAGTTGTCATCTCCTCACTCTCTCCCTTAGATATATTGGAGATGGGGGCCTAGAAGCTCAGAAAAACTGTAGATACTAACTGCTTTAAAAATAAGTTGGGGAGTTCCTTTCTGCAATGTGGTTTTGTAATTTTACAGATCTTAATAAAAACATAACAAAAATACCCCAAACCATAAAGGCAAGTCTGAACAAAGAAAAGCACTTCTTATTTTAAAAGCTACTGATTCTGTCCTCGCTGCCGAATTTTAATGTCTGGAATAATGACAGTATTATGTATCCTGAAGCAAAATATCGACTTAAAACTGTTCACTCATGCACTGACAGAATGGCCCTCCTATTTTAAAAAAATCTCCAGAAATTACTCTCTAGCATAGAGCACACAGCTGTTGTGAGTAGGCTCTGGCAAATCAACATTGACTCAAACTATTTTTGGAATCATCAGGCCTGCTGCTGTTTCTGGAAGATGTGAATACATCTACCTGCTCTGCTGTGCTGTGCTGCAGTCCACAAGGAATATGGTGGGATCCAGGATGCTTCCCTCTGTGCTTATTTGGAGGTGACCTTTTCATTCCCATCTGTTTAGAAGTCTTCTGAGGTCTAATGTTTTTACCTGCTGGCAACCACCTTGATAAGCACATTTGGACCTTGCTGCTTTCTGCGTTCTCCATTGAAATTTGAGGAACAGGGTCTCAGAAGGGGCTGCCTCACTGCTTTTTGTTCTTGCTGTCTTGTAACACTTGACATCCTGATGGCACTTCTGGCAAGGAGGCATCACCTATCAGAAGCAGCTCAGGAAAGAGCACCCCATCCTCAGACATGCTGGGATCATAGCTGATTCTTGAAAGAAATCCACCAATGCAATTCAAGAGATGACTACTAGAAAATCTTGGAATAATGTTTATTGTTGCACCACAGAGTCTTGTGCAGGTGCTATGTGTCAATACTGGGCTAAGGCAAAGCCTCTTAGCTTTTATCTGCTCTCACAGAAGGCTGCTTTTCCTTTCTATCTCCCCAAAATTCATCTTAATCCAAAATAGGTAAGATAACATCATACTTCTATATTTACCACTTCTTCCTCAGTTTACGATCAGCTGGGAGAAAGAGTTGAAATGATCGTAGACAAGGAGAGTTCTGTTCTCATGGTCCCTGGAGTCACATAAATAACTGCTATGTTTAGGAGAGTGGAATTCTTCAGGCACCAACTATGTAACTTGAAATTCCATTCCTTGCTTGGAGGTGCAGGGATTTGGAGAACAACAATTTCTGAGTCAAAAGCAAACACAAGTGGAGACTCTTGGTCTTTGGTATAATCTGCTAAGACAGCAAAGGAGGATGCAGCATACTGTAGGCTTCTCATCAGTGTAGACTGAAAGACAAAATTAATTCTGAGTCTAATGAGGGAGTCATTGTAGCCTCAAAACCAAGCCAGGGGCCTGAGAATATGCAACATTAAAGAGTAAAAAGTCTACAATTTAGTGTCCCTCTAATCTTGACTGCAAGTTAAGGTCATTAAGTTGAATTTTGGCTTTTGGCACCAAAGGGCTGATATCGGTCTGCAGTGATATCATCTAAGAAGTTAGAGGCAATGAACAGTATCAGCCAGATCTTCATCATATTTTTCACAGATGAACTGTACCCTCTACCTTTCCCAGTCTCCTTCCTCAAGAAGACTCACTGGCAGCATGTAGTCTAGCCCCTGTGGAATGCCTCCTTCTGAAACTTCAGAGGGAGACAGTGTCCCATATGTGCGTTTAAATTTGGACCTCTCTGCAGATTTCCTCTTTCTTGGATCAGGAGAAAATAGGAGCTGTTTTACTGCATTGGAGATATGCAGGCTGTCCAATGTGTCCAAAGCAAGTGACAAGTGGAACTAAGGCAGCTCCTTCCCTTCCAGATTGTTATATCTGAGGTTGCAATCCTTGTCTGTACATTGACTGGATGTAATATGTGGCTCTTGCACTGTTTCAAATTTGACACGCTCTTACACAAATCCACAATATTTTCTTGTTTACTTCTACACCAAATATAGTCCTCCTTTTTACCAGATCTCTTTTTTTATATATGTTCTTAAAGATAGAGGCTTGATGACCACCTTGGGAGGACAGAGTTTTTGGAAAGCATGGCCACAAAGGCTAAATAAACAGGAAGCAAAAGGACTGGTGCTGGTAGGACTCAGTAATCCTTCTCATGACATTGGACACTGTGTACCAAGGTGTTGGAAAGAAAGCTGTTGGTGAGAAGCCCAGGAAAAGCAACACTGAAATAGCTTTGTAAACATCCTGTTCATTTCCTTTGGCAGCAGCAAGTCTAACACTGTCTCTGAAACCATCAGTCACTCTGTAGAAAATGGTTTGATAGGTCTTTCCTCATAATCTGAGCTTGTTTTCATTAGCACCTTGGTGAGATTCTGCTGGCTTAGTTTCCAGGCATCTTTCACTACTTGCTGTCCCCAACCTTTAGCCAGCACTGTCACAGACACAACTTGGGACTCAAGAATCCCAGGGAAGAAGTATATTTGCAGATGAAGCCTAAACGCAGATGACCTTCATGTAGATCGCATCTGGCCAAATGCATATCTGAAGTGGTCTGTAGGGAAACTGAAGTGGTTTGGGTAAGGTTAAAGGTTCCAAATGACTTTTTTTCATGAGCCACGAAAGCAAAGGGTCAGGTTTGCCAAGTACCATGGTCATCATACTGACCTTCATCAAGGCAACTGAAGAATGCCTTCATTGAAGGAAATGCACCTCCACTAGAGTACGTGCCGAGAGTCAATGACTCAGTAATGCAAAATGGAACACTTTTTGAGGACCTCTCCTGCCTTTTGAGCAATAGCTGTGGCTGCTGATCTCTCAATATCACTTGGATTAGCTACTGGCCATTGGCACTGGTGGCTTGTAACCACTACTACCCTGTCCTCCAGTCAGTGGCTTTTATATCATGCTTGATCACTTTGCTGGATGCAGAAGGAACTTAGCGCAGATCTTTAGTTAGGCCTCTTACACCTTATATTTTCAACCTACTGAAAATCATACTCTGCTTGAAAAAAACAGCTCTCTCCCGTAAGTTGTCACTTGTCACACTCCTAGCCGCTGGCAGGATAGTAGCTCTTCTGCAAGGGCTTGAGGGGTTGCATCTCTTAAAGCTGTAATGAAATGGTGTTCTATTGTGCAGCTCGTGGATAACATTTGCCATCTTTTTTTTTTTTTTTTTTTTTTGGCAAGCAGACTGTTGGACCATATGCCTGTATTGTCTGTTTGGTTGGTCTATTGCTTTGCTCCAGGGCCTTGGTTCCGTGATCATCTATACTGTGTACATAGTAGATTTTGCCAGGACTCCAGTCTGGAGTCAAATAATTACTTGGTTTTATGAGAGATTGGTTTGCTGCAGGATCCGCACCCTGTACATAATGCAGGCATGGACATTCATTCTTCCTCACCAGAGCAATCTGCTTGTGTATTCTTAATGTGCTCTCAAGTCTAGCATGCCCTGGCATATGCATGGTGCAACTTTGTAGGCACACTACAAAACACAGAGCAGTCTCCAAAGCCTGTGCCTGCTTATTTGGCTACCTCAGTTCTTATGCAAGAAAATAGTACCACTGAGGCAGACATGTGCCACTTGGGGACTGGAGTGACCAGGATCCTGTTCCAGGTTAATGTTACTGGGACTGTAGCTTGGCATCTCTCTCCCTCCAGTACCAAGCAGCTGCACCAGGTGCTTCCCTGGGAGCACCACCAGAACTTCTACTGCACCACATAGGAGGAGGCTCAGTATGAGATCAAGAGAGTTGAGAACCTGCTTTTGTGTCTCAGCTTTGTCACAGGGAGGATATGGGGGAAGAACCCTTTTCCCAGGGAACAGCACCCTCCCCCTGACACAGACACACACTGGAATTACTCCTGGGACTTCCTGTCTAAATCCACCGGAGTGCAACACCCAGGAGTACCTACATCTGATCAAACTCATTTGTATGAAGGAGCGTGGCTTGTTTGTGCCATGCTTACAGCTCTACATAAGTGAAGAAAAGAGACTTCTACCATGGCAGTGTGGTACTTGGGTGGAAAGAGGCTTGCAGCACACAGGAACTCTTTAATTAGCAGGCTGACAGATGTGTTTCTTTGACAGTTCAGACAAGCAGCAATATTTGCGACAGAACAGCCAAATACAGCCAAATACGTCACTGCTTGTCTTGCTGGTGGCAAGAGGTGGGGCATACAGTTGAGGAAATGGCAAGGATGCCTTGGAATGTGGAAATGGCAGCTTTTTGAGCAGAATGGGCTCTGGCAGCCATCCACACTCAGCCATACACATGGGCATGCCCAGGAGACATCTCATAGCCTTCCAGAGTTGCAGAACAGGTCATGCAGCACCTGAGGGAAGAGATATCCACTGGGACAGCCTGCTTGCATATATTTTTCTTTGGGCACAGAGCACAGCAGCAGAGAGCAGGAGGTGTGGGAGGGCTGTGTGAGGGGAAGGAAGCCTGCCAGTGAGCCAGCCCCAGGAGCCATGGAATTGCAGACCGCTGCCTGCTGAGGAGCAGCAGGAAATTTTGGTGGAAGGAGATACAGAAACAGCAGTAGTAACTCCTCTGGGAGCTGTACCTCCTGCCCCAGAGCCCCTGTCATGGCTCTGTCTAGGAAAGACCTGCCAGCTTTGCTGGAAATGGAGCTTCTTCCCTGGACAAACATCACAGCCAGTCCCCTGTTCTCCTGGCTGCCTGGCTGCTCCAATGGCCAGTCATATCCTGGCATGACCAAGGTCATTCCACAGGGATACTTTGCTTCCTCTTATGTGTATATGGCTGATTTGCCCCACTAAAGAAGTGTTTCATGACACAGCAAGGGTTTGAGGTTTTTTTTTCTGTTTACAGCTTTTGGCCTATTCTAGTGTTTTAGTCAGGACAATCTTAACTGTGTGGGTGGAATGCCTTTTGAAGTGTGTGTGTACCGTGTAGTACCTTCACAGTGGGATTTGAGCACCTACAGTGGCCCTTCTCTGAGATCCCAGAGGCTCTCTGTAGCTGCTGAACAGCTCCCCTTCTTCGGGACCCACACTTCCGATGTGTTTTGCACAGCAGGCTCGGTTCTGAAGAGAACCAGCACAGAGACGCTCTAGCTGTATGTCCTGGGTCGCTGGTCATCCAGGGATGTCTCCAGAACTCGTGACCTTTGCAAATAGCGTTCCTGACTGCGTGCCAGTTGCACAGAGGCAGGGAGATGACAAGGCTTGTAAGGACTGCTGTCTCATGAGGCTCTGGTGTCCAGCACAGCTCTGGGTGTGTGGCACCCAGCTGTCAACATGCAGCCCACAATGGCACTAAGGCACTCCAAATTGAAACTGCTGTTTGGTCAGAAAAAAAGACAGCTTTGCACATGTCATGGCCTCCACAAGGGGTGTGAGCAGCAGCCTGGCAGGGGACAATCTGGGCCACATGTTGTCTTTCACATAGAGAACACCCTGCTCAAGGGAGGGAGCGAGGAGCACACCAGGAGAGGCTGTGCTGTAGGAGCACAGCAGATCCTCGGAGACCTCCTACCAGGGTGAATTACATAGAATCATAGAATTGTTCAGCTCAGAAAAGAACTCTGAGATCACCCAGCTGTAACATCTGTTGGCCCATGTGGATGCAGGCAATTTGCTGCAGGTGGCCCTGCCCTGGACAGTGCAGGCCCAACTATTTGGCCTGGAGACCAAAGCAGATCCATTATATATTCCCAACCCTTCCAGTTGGCCCAGACGTAGCATTTAATACAGCATGGGGAAAGCTGATTAAGTAGCAATTTAACGTTAATCAATAAAACGTGGTTAGACTAAACAGAAGTTATGTGATTAAAGAAGCATCAGAGATTCAACACAGATTGGAGTCAGAACTTTTTGTTGCTTAGGAAAAACATGGGCTCCTGCATGGCATCACTAACTGTTAACTAACTCACGCTGAGATAAAATGGCACTAATTGATCTGTTGATATGGATGGAAATTATACAGATGCAGACATTTTGCATTTTTAACAGAAGTAAAGCAGCCTGTCCAGATTCCAGATTGCTTTCCTCTGATCTTGAACACATATTTATCACAAAGATTCCCATCTGCCACTACCTAAACCATACCTGGCTATCAAAAAATATTTTCTGCCCTGTAAGTTTAATTCCCCTATAGTGTTCTTGCAAATAGTTCTTCCTTTTGTACTCAAGGACTTATTTTTTCTTCTTACATCTATTTTTATTTTCATTTTATAGGCACCTAACCAGTGCTAGCACATACCTTATCCCAATGCAGTACATGAATTTGCCACACCACTTCTGTGTGGTCATATTCTTTTACTCATTGCGTTACATGACTGAATTGCCAGCAAAGATTCTCTATAACTGTCTCCATTAAAACTTAGTCTTCCTGAGATGGCCGCCGTGAACTCTCAGCATTTCTAAGCTTTGATTTGATGGCCAGTAGCAGTAGCTTCCTGTCACTTGCTTCAAATGAAGCACCCAGCTAGAACTGCGTATTCTAAATCCCTCCAACACCTGCTTTGTAGTGGGCTGTCACTTCACCCATGGTGACAGTAGCATTCACACCACAATACACTCCAAAATACCAGATCACTTTTATTCATGGCATGGAACAGCCAAAGTGACTTATGCAGAGGACAGCTGCTAATTCCAGAAATAACAAGGTCTGGCACAAGCCAAGTATGCCTGCTGATCCATCTCTGTACCCAGGTAGCTAAATGCCTCTTCAGGACTAAGATTTTGCTTCAGCTAATGAGTATGACTACAACTGTGTGCCTCTCAAGGCTCTAATTTTCATTTGCAACAGAAAAATGCTTACTCTTTCAAGCCAATAATTTAATGAAGGAAGACTGTTATCATAAGGAGATTGTTATTTTCTTTCTGGAGGAATCAGAACTAACAGAGAAATTAGTTAATCTTCATTTCCAATTACAAAAGCACAAACTTTAAATTCACTCTGTGGCAAGCACAAAATCAGATTAGTTTGCCCTGTGTATTCTGATGTATTCTGATTTGAGAATTCTAGCTTTCACACATGCAACCTGCAAAACATGTGTTTTGCATTTGTTTCCTCATAGTGAGGAGTTCATACAAAATGTCTAAGAGGGCTGCTTTTCTTTTTCTTATTCACACTTTCCTTGATCTGCCTTCATGAGCTTTTAACATCAACACACTGGCGAGAAAATCAAACATGCAAGCATCTGGATTTATGGGGATGTGACCAGAAAGTATAAAAGCATAGATTTTTTTTTTTTTCATATTCACTCAGCACTTTTTAAATCTCAGTCTGAGACATTCTTTGTTTTCTCAGAAGTCAGAACTAGCCCAGGGAACAGTGGCAGAGTTCTCTGACGTCAGGCTCATTGTGTAGGGTGTGTTGTGATATTCTAGAATTTGGTTCACAATCACGCAGTGAATTCTTTTTAGCTCAGCACTGACATCTTTACTTGAACAAGAGGGAAGGTTGTCCGCAGTAGAAAAGCGACACTGCTAGAAGACCCATCACAGAGATACATTCTTTATTCTGTATAATTACTTTGTGCATTAATCATGGGAGATAACAGAACAGATGCCATGCCTACAAAAGCAGCAGGATTATTTAGCATCCACAGAAGACCTGTATATCTCTAAGAAATTCAGAGCTATAGATCAGTGGTTCAATGGTTGCAGGTTGCAATGTGTAAGGATTGAGATGCTCAGTGCTGGGCGCTGCTATGGGTGGTATTTTCAAATGGTATGTCACACTGAAAAACCTCAGAGAGACTTTTTCGAATTTTATCATCTGGTTAAATAAAAGATACAACCTCTTTGTACAAATTTTACATGTAAAATTAAAGATTTGTTTACACTGGATTTAAACCTTGGATGAATCTCTTTGCATAGCTCTCTAATGTGGGAGTTCTGCAGTGGTGCAGACTGGGAGTGTCACTGGTGCGGTTTGTGGCTTACTCACTCACCTGCAAGTAAATTATCAGTTCTGAAAGGTGCCTGTGTTGATAAGTAAGTCTTTGGAGCAGACACGCCCCAAGTCCCCTGAGCATTACCAAACACAGAAATTCTCCAGGGAACTTGCAACAGTAGGGGTATTAACCCCGAAATTAAGGCCAGATTCCAAAGTCAAATACAATGATTGCACAAAGCACAGGAAATATCTTTATTGGTGCTCCTCCTTCATGAGAGGCTCTGAAGCAAGGAGAAGCAGCAAAGGCTGGGGTTGAAAATTACATTCTGTTGGGCTGGGTCAGGCTGCCCCTGTTCTACAGCTGAGCCCGAAGCAAGCACTGGGATAAAAATAAAACGAATGTGCAGCACTGGCACTCCAACAAAGCAATTCATGTGGATAGTGTTTGATATAAACCAGCTAATAGCGTTTGCCTTGCAGCCAGTACAAGGAGAACAAGTCGCTTTTCTGCACGGTGGAGTCATCTGATGTTTGCTTTAATTTCTGGCAGATCGGGGCAGCGTGAGTCAGATGCTCTCACAGCTGGCTCGGGCGGGGAGGAGGCCAGCAGGGACCCTGACTCACCAGAGCCGCCGCATTCCTTCCGAAAATCCAGCTCAGCGACTGGAAGTGAAATCGCGGGCTGGGGGCAGCTCCAAGGTTAGACAAGGCGGGAGGAGCGGGCTCTCCGTGCGGGGGGTAGGCAGCGAGCCGGGCCCAGGGTGGGCGCCGGGGAAAACCCCGCCAGACGCGTCTCGTTGGCGACCGCCGCGGGCAGAGCGCTCGCCCCCTCCCCGCCGGCAGAGCCCGGGGCCGGTGCCCCGGCAAGCCCCAGCCCCCGTTACCTCATTGCCACATT
Source organism: Vidua macroura (assembly GCF_024509145.1). NCBI lineage: Eukaryota > Metazoa > Chordata > Aves > Passeriformes > Viduidae > Vidua > Vidua macroura. The sequence goes on along the minus strand of NC_071572.1, from coordinate 73,907,440 downwards.
CCCCAGCGAGTGAGCTCAGCTGTGCCGCGGCCTCGCGCCTTTTATGGTCAAACAACTTTGCCTGGGCGAGGCTTTTTTCGCGAGTTGGGAGGAAGCGCCGGGGCTCGGCAGCTCCTCCGCCTCTCGCTGCTGCTGCTGCCGGCGGGCGGGCCGGGGCAGCCGAGCAGCCCGGCCCCGACAGCCCCAGTGCCGGGGTGGCACTTCCCGCTCCCCCAGAGGTGAGTCTCTTCGCTCGGCTTGGCAACAAAGCCTTTGTCCTTCGCCCCGGGGGTGGCGCGGAGGGGTGCGGGTTTCCTGCCGCTCCCTCCCGCACGGCTCTGCGCCTCGGACACAGCCCTTCGCTCCTGGTACTGGCTCGGGGGGGAGGTGGTGCTTGGCCCTCCACAAAAAAAGCAGGTTTGTGTGTGTCTGTGTGTGTGTGGTGAGTTTTCTTCCCTGCCGGTGGAATGGAGGCAAGTCGGCGTTCCCGCACAGCCCCAGCAGCGGGGGATAGGGAGGGGGTGCTGCCGGGCTCTGCTCGGGACAGGATCTCTTTTGTGTGAGCTTGGATGACCGAGACACCTCGCGAGCCTTTTTCCAGATGTGCTCGAGAGAAGAATCTGGGGCCCTTTGTGCATGAAATTTGCCTAATTTATGACTTTCTGGCTCCCTGGGAGTGCCCTGAGAAAATGCTTGCAAAGCCGTAGAACTTTCTAACGTTTTAAATATGTTTGCATAGCTTTTTGGAGTTTCCCCCGGGTTTTTTTCCCTCCCTTGCATAGGGAGGAGGCGAGCTCAGTATCTGGGAGAGAAATTAGTAGCTCCGAATAACCCCCTCCCCCAGCCCGGTTGCTCTAAGGCTTTACCTTGCAGCTTGCATAGCTGATAGACTTTGCTCTCTTTGAAGCTTTGCAACTTTGGGGCAGGCTAGGAGAACTTTCTGGATGAAAAGCAGCATAACTCCTGAATCCGTTTAATCTGTTCTTAATATTCTTGTTTGTGGATCTTGTTTGTTTGGATTTTTCCTTTGGTGGGTGTGGGTTTTTTTTTGTTTTGTTTTGTTTGTTTTTTTTTGTTTTTGTTTTGGTTTGGGTTTTTTTTTTTTTTGTTTTTTTTTGTTCTCCTCTAACTCCCCTCAGCTGGGGGGAAGTTGGACGATGGGGAAGTATAGATGCGATGTGTGGAGCTATAGGGGCTCCCAGCGTGGCTGCTGCCAAACTGCTTTTACCAACAGAAGTGAAAAATGTCACTTGGCTCTCTGCTTCTTCAGGTTCCTCCTGCTTTTGCAACCCCGGGAAAGGAGCAGAGCTGTTGACAGTGGTGTCATGGCATCAAAGAAGTGGAAGCTGTCTGGGTGTATAACAGGTGGCAGACCCACTGTGAGAATTGACCCTCTTGCTGAAGGAGGTGTCCCTTGGTTCTGTCCTCCTACTTCTTCCTGCTCTCAGAAAGAAATAGTGTATGAGGCAACTTAGGTATCCTGAATGTGGCCTTTGGGGGCATCTTTCTTCATAGCTCCACTTGAGTCATCCTAAATGCTGTTAGAGCAGGTAGAAAAATCTCACCCCTCAGGGTAAATGTGAGGATGAGAAAGATTTGAGATTACTTCTGTTGATGTGACACTCCCTCTCCCACAGCTCTCACAAACTGCGCCACAGGACCTGTGTGAGCTGTGTGTTTCTGGTAAGGCTTAGATGGCATTGGCAACACTCCAGGGCTGGAGGGGGTGACTCTCTGCAAGGCCAAGCTTTCTCAGCCGGTTTGGTCTGTGTGTGGGTGGACTGATAACCAGAAGTGAGGATGAGCAGGGGCAGCTGCTGGGTGGAAACAGCCCCGAGCAGCAAGTGCCCTAAGTGCGACACAGACACGGCGTACTGGGAAATGGGCTGCTTTAGGTTAAGGGGGATAGCAGCTGCTGGTTGCAAAGCCAGTGGGTTTTTTTGTGAAGCAGCCGATGTCCCCAGACTGTGTGTTGACTAACCCCGTGATTAGAAGTGACATTGTCACTGTAGTGTTCTGCTCATAATCCTGTCAAATCTGGTAGAACTACTGCCAAGTGGTTCATTACATCCTAGTGAAATAATGGAGAAGGAGGCAAAAGTCTCTAAAGAAAGGCTGGAGGTGTTTTTTGACAGCTTCTGAAGCTTGGTGGGAACTGCAGAATGGAGGGAGTTGGTCAGTCCCTTCTGACTGGCAAGTCTGTTGACCCCTAAAAGTTTGGAGGAGTGAGGTCAGACCTTGCTAATTACTCTTCTGCCTTGGCCCTTTCCCATTCTGAATCCAGGGGGAATGCTCAGCACAGCTTTTTGGCTTCTGCTTATTGTTGCAGCCTCATTCTCCTTTTGAAACTCCCCGAAGAGTTGTCCAAGTGTATGCATCTTATCAGCACTGCACAAAGGGAAGGAAAAGTTCAGCAGCGTGGACTTTGTGTTGCCACACGCTTGTGACCTAGGGAAGCTGGGACCGGTTGCTGCTATATCGTGCCACACTGCACTGAGCCGTGGGAGCGCTTAGAATGGGACGTGCAGGTCTTAGCAGCAGCCAGGGGTTAATGGGGGTGGGCGGGTGTTTGTGGCACCCGGGCTGTCTGTGGCAGCAGCTGTTGTTGTCCGTGGGAGAGGCCGGCAGCGCGGAGGGGCACCGATTCGGACATGCCAACGTGAAAAGCTGGCACGGAGCCCCTGTGCTGACGGCAGCCCTATTGTGCTGGGGTGTTAGGAGGGCTGTGGGCATGCCAGGCTTTACAACAAAGCGTCTGGCTCCATGGAGGCTTCTAGCACGGGTGAGCTTGCTGGCCTGGATCGCAGGACCGGGCAGCCCTAGGGATGCGCCTCTGCTCGGGACAGCCGCCGTTCCCAGCACAGCCGGCCCGGCCGGGCATCCTGCGTTTGCTGGGGCGGGCTCGGGGCCCGGGGCTCAGCCCGGCGGCCGGGGCGCTGGGCGGGGGGCGGCGGCATCCGGGGAGCGCTTCCTGGCGGGGGCGGAGCGGGCGGCGGAGCCCGGCCGGGGCAGGCAGGAGACACGGGCTGGCATCGCCCAGCTCCGGGAGACCCTCTCCCGCCCGGCCGTGCGGGCTCCGGCAGCATGGAGGGGCCTGGAGGTAAAGGGTGGGAGTGCCGGGGGAGAGGGGGCATTGCTGGCACTCGAGAGGAACCGGCTGGCGTTATCGGGTAAAGGGGGAGAGGAAATGCTGATTCCACTTCTGGGGGCATCCTTTGGGGTGCGGGGTGACCGCTCCTTCTGGTCACCACAGATGCAGGGCTCCAGTGCAGTGGAAATCTGGGTTTTCTCTGTTGCAAGAACCTAATTGTGGTTAATGCCATCTTGAGTTGAAATGGTGAAGTGTGATGGCTCATTTGAGCTGTCTGCCGTTTATGTTCTTCCTTTTCCTCTGCTGGTCTTGTAAGTGCACTGGTCAGGCACCTCAGCCTCTGACCTGGGTTAAATTCCTCTATGCCTTTGTTTAACATGTTCTTCTCCATTAATTTCCACTCTGGCCCAAGGATGACTTCATGTAGGTTTCCTCCTTCTTCTCTCCTGCTAGGTACTGAGAAGATGGCCTCCCCAGGTGCCCCAGGGACCCGCATGACATCCACAGTCAGCATCAACATTTCTACCCCTTCCTTCTACAACCCACAGAAGAAGTTTGCACCTGTGGTTGCCCCTAAACCCAAGGTGAACCCCTTCAAGGCTGGGGGTGCGTCAGAGTCGTCACTGCCTCCACCTCCTGGTCCAGGTGCCCAGCGTGCTCAGATAGGGAAGGTGGGGGAGATTCCATTACCACCCATGTCCCTGCTGGCAGAAGGTAGGTCAAAGCTGGCATGGCAGATGTGAATGTGCATTTCTGAATTCTCAGGGTGGGAGGTTTATAGGTGGGCTGAATATGAGAACAGGGCCATAACTGCTATAAGTGATGGATAGTCTTGCCATAGAGGATAGCAGGTTCCATAATGAGATAAATGGATTGGAAATAATCTCAAAGTACATATTGTCTCCATTAGGAAAGGAATGGGGAGGCTGTCCTGCACTGCCCTGAAGCTGGAGGAATGCAGTGGATTTTTCACAGTATTCCCTGGGTGCATAGTTGTGTAATTGCAGTCCATTTCTGGACAGCATGTCTGAGAGCAAGTATGTTGCAGAGAAGTTGACCCTGATAGTGATGAATCATGCTGTTCTCCTTCTTGTTGATTGGTCCCAGCTCAAGTTTGTTGTCTCTGACTGTCCTTCTTGCGGACTCTGCAATTGCTGCCTTTCATGCTGGAAAAGAGGAGGGAGAAATAATTGTATGAAAAAATAGTGGCAGCGATGATAAACAGGAAGTGAGACTTAGAGTTAAGTTTGTATGGCCTGTACAGTTTTGTACTTTTTCCTAGTGGTTTGGGTTGGGTTTTCCTGTGTAGAGGGACTTCTTGTTTCACTGTGGTTTTCTTACTTCTTTCTTTCTTTCTTTTTTTTTTTTTTTTTTTTTTTTTTTTTTTTTTTTTTTTTTTTTTTTTTTTTTGTGTGGCCTTTTTTTGTTTCCTGCAGTGGTAGAGTGGGTTTTTTTTTGTTCCATGTTTTGTTGCTTGGTTGGTTTTGTTTCCTTTAAGATGCAGGTTACTGGTTGTGTGACTCTGTAGTTTGAACACTTTCTGGGGCCACCAGAAATTTCTGTAGGGACTCTTTGCTAATGCTTTATATTGCCTATTTCCCCAAGGCTCTGTCAAGTAAAGAGTGTGCCTCAGTCAGGACACACATGTTCAGAGAATGTGAGCTGCTGGTTTAAATGTCTTTCACTGTTTAGCAGAGACTTGCAACACTGATCTTTTCCAGGTTAGTGTGCCAAGTTGGTGGGCAGCAGACCTGATGGTAGCAAGACTGGTCCTTTGCTTAGAGGAGAAAAATGATTAGCCATTTTTTTCCCATTTCTGAAGTCATAAGGACATGCTGGTGCTTCTGCCTCCTAAAATTGTACCAGCTAAGTCTAATGACCTATTTCTTGTATGTTGTTGGCTGGAATCTTGTGTCTGTGGAAACCAAGGTCCTGTCTTAGGACTTGTCATTTTCTGCTGTAGTTGTCTGGATTAGGGATGGTGCATGTCAGAAGGTCTCAAACGAACACAAATATTACCTGAAGTAGACAGATGGAATGTTAAAATTTATTTTTCAATATACAGTATGAGTGGAGCATTAGGTGTTGCTTGCTCTGCTTCTCCTATCGTTAAAGTGGGCATTATGGAGTAACTAGACAGAAAAACTAGCAGGAGAACCATTTGTCATAAGCTGCTGTGTCATCATTGGGTAAGGGCTGCCAGCAAGACAGCTGAAGTACAGATGAGCCACCAAAACTCAGTCATGAGAGAAATGTGTCTGATTTGATCCTCCTCTGGTGCATATCTTCAGTCCTTCTGTCCCTTTCTTATACACTCCCCAAACAAAATGTAGTATGATACAGAGCTGTAGCAGTTGGACTCTTTGTCTTAAATGACAGGATGGCTAAGTTAGTATTGCTGTAGGAATGTTATATTTAGTATTGATTATTCTGTAAATCTGGTATAACAACTTTGTGGGGAACTTTCTTGTTCTGTGAATAATTCATAAAACAGGCTTTTAGTGCATCTGAAGCAATGTGACAACAGATCAGGGTTTTGTTTCTTATGGTTTCAATAAACCAAAAGGCAAGCATGTACAAGCTTGATCCCAAGCTGTAATTTCAAAGAAAAAAAAAAAAAATACATAGTATTGCTCCCTCCCCCCAGCAGAATTTCTGCAGCACAAGAAAGTTTGTTTGGAAGAGGTGTTGCATACCAGGGCAGTGTATGCATTCCACAGGCTAATATTTTTGTCTGTTGTTTTCTAAAAGGGCAATATCATCTCCCTTAGGTTACAGATGAGAAGTCCTTATAAAGCCTGTTGACAACAGCTGGATATAAAGATGAGACTATTTGATTACTGCTGTTAAAAGTTGCATTTGGAGTAGCTGCAGTGAAAAGTTTGGTCTTTCACCCTACTGCTCATTGGGGCTAGCTAGGAAGAGAGGTGGGTGTCTGGGAGAAGGCATGTGGAAATTACACCTCCTCATCTTCGATGTTCTTTGCTGTGTGGTTGATACGAGGATGCTTTCTTCCCTACGTGATGAAGGGAAGAGGATTCACATTTATTTCTCCGTGTTGTAGTAGAAAATGGTCAGTTTTACTTGTTCTGCATCTTTGGCAAATATGAATAGGTGGAAGCAATGGGGTTTTCTAGAAAACTGAGGTGCTCTGGTGCCTTTCAGCCTGCTTAAAAGGGTTTTGGAAAATTTCTCATGTCATGATGTATATTGGATGTGAAGACATACTAGCCTCAAAAATCAAAGCTGGTTTTACCCCCCAGAAAAACAAAAGTGTTTCAAAGATTCCTCATACACATAAGGGGTAATTGGTCCAGCTTGGTTTTTTTCCCCACTTGTTTCTTGTAGTGCTTACTATGCTGCTGTGAAATGCCAGCTTATTTTCATGTGAAAACACAAGCTCTCAAAGGTCCTGGGTTGTCCACTGGCATTCCATGTATGCTACCCTGTGTTCAGTAATCTGAGCCAGTTAGTGGCAAGAGCAGGGTATGCTGGGGACCAAGGAATGAGACAAGGAGTGGGAAGGAGCATAGCTAGGTATGTTTCCCAAATGTATAACTCTGACCAGTGGCTAATAGCAGCAGCTACTGAGGAAAGATTAAATTATTATGGAAAGCTTTGGACAAGGTGAAAAACAGCCTGTGGAGTTCAGTTGTCCTTGATGAGTGCTGAGGTCCTGTGAGTACAGGGAAACCAATGTGCCCAGAAGGCTAATGGAATCCTGAGCTTCATCAAAAGGAGACCAGCAGATGGGGGAGGGATTCTGCCTCTCTGCTCCACTCTTGTGAGACCCCACCTGGAATGCTGCATTTGGCTCTGGGGTCCTCAGTACAAGAAAGATGGGGACTGAATCCAGAGGAGACCACGAAGATGATCCAAGGGTGGGAGCACCTCTTTTAGGAAGACAGGCTGAGAGAGCTGAGGTTTGTCAGCCTAGAGAAGAGAAAGCTCTGGGGAGAACTCATTGTGGCCTTCTACCGTCTTCAGGGGATTATAAAAAAGAGGGAGATGGAGATTTTATGTGTACAGGTAGTAAAAGGACAAGGGTTTTAAATTGAAAGAGGACTGGTTTAGATTAAATGTCAGGAAGAAATTCTTTACTCAGAGGGTGGTGAGGCACTGGAGCAGGTTGCCCAGAGAGGTGGATGCCCCATTTCTGGAAGTGTTCAAGGTGACACTGGAAGGGGCCCTCAGCATCCTGATGTAGTGAGTGGCATCGTTGCCCATAGCAGTGAGGTTCAAACTAGTTATTCTTTAAGATCTCTTCCATCCCAAACCACTCTGTGATTCTATGATCCTGCTTGCTGCAATACCTTCAAGAACCCTCCTGGCTAGGAGTAAGAAATTATCTGAAGTCACTTTATTCTCATTCTTCCCCATAGACCTGCCACTGCCACCTCCTCCTCCACCTGGGGAGGATGCAAGCTTCTCCTCAAACTGTGCATTTCCACCACCCCCACCACCCTTTGAAGAACCTTTTCCACCAGCCCCAGATGAAGCTTTTCCTTCTCCTCCTTCTCCACCTCCTCCTCCTCCACCAATGTTCGACGAAGGACCTGTGAGCAAGGTTCCTGCCCCACAGGTGAGTGAGGTCCAAGGAAGTGTGGTTTGTGTGTGATGCTCTCTGAGTTGGGACAGCTTCTCACTACTGTCTGAACTCAGCAGTGGAAGCCCTGAGAACCTGGGAAAGCAGGATCAGCCGGTGGACCAGCGCAGATTAGGGTCAGCTGGCTGGGCTGCAGCTCTGTGGAGAAGGACCCAGGGTTCCCGGTGGACAGAGGGTTGAATGTGAGCCAGCAATGCACCCTTGTGGCAATAAAGGCCAACCACATGCTGGGCTGCACCTGGGAGAGAAGGACAAGGACAGTGAATACTCCTCCCTTCTGTGCTAATGGGGCTGCATCTTGGAGGACTGTATCCAGTTGGCTCTACAGTATAATAACCCCTCTGGAATACTGAATGAGATGCAATCCAGTGAAAGGTCACAGCAGCCTTTGGGGGTTGGAGCTGAAGAGGCTGCCAATGCAGGGATCTGACTGGAGTCTGCAATACCTAAAGGAGGGCTGGAGAGAAGACAGATTCTTCTTACTCAGGCACAACAAGAGACAGTGGACAGAAGTTGTGGCAAGGGAAATTCCTCTTGGACAGAAGAAAACCCTGTTCCACTCCAAGGGTGGCTCATTGCTGGCACGTGTGCCTAGAAAGACTGGGGAACCTGCATCATTGGGAATGTTGTGAAGTCATCTGCATGGGGCCTTGAGCAGCCTGGTGTTGCTTGGGAATTAGCCCTGCTGTGAGCAGAGTGCTGGACTACAGAATGACCCAGATGTCTTTTCCCACCTAAATCTGAGAGCTTCCTTAGGCTGTGCATTTTCCCACTGTTTGTAGACCTTGGAGACTGTGTCCTGTTCATCCTCACCAGCTTTTTATCCATTCAAAGCAGGGAGCAGATCTGTACAGTCCAAAGTAGCAAAATATGCTATTGTAAGGGAATGATACACCCATTTCTGTGGCTGGTCCTGTAACATGCTCTGCTCCCTTTTTCCTCATGGATGGCCGTGTAGGTACGTGGCAAGATGAGCAGCGTTGATCTTGAGATTGACTCACTGTCTGTAATGTTGGATGACATGGAGAAGAATGACCCCTTCAAATCCCGGGTGAGCTGTCCAGAGTGTTGCAGGTGGAAGAAGAGGTGACTGGTTTGCTGAACAGAGGTAGTGAGAAAGGTGCTACTGAAGATTAAAATATGTGGATAAACCATAGCATGGAAGTGTTGGTCAAGGACTGGAAAACATGGCTCTTGCAACTTGTCAGTACTGCTAAATATGTCACAGTGTGGAAACCCCTTGCATTCTGGGTCTGGGATAGCTGCTGATTCACTGCTATAGGTGGCACGTTTTCTCTTCCACCTTGCTGATAACTGCCTGTTTCCTCTCTGCTGTTTCTCTTTACAGATAACTCCGGGATCCACAGGTTCTCTGGAGAAACCATTGGCCCCAAAAGCCCCTGTGGAAATACCATCTGCACCCAAAGATACTCCTCATTCCTTTCCTTCCAAGTTCACACCAAAGCCAAGTGGAAGCTCATCTTTCAAGCCCCCTGGGGTGGATTTGAACCCCACCCCAACCCCATGGGCAGCCCCACAGCAACGCAAGGAGCCTCAAGCACCAGTTCCTCCACCTCCCTCTCTCCCTTCTGCTCAGCCTACCCCTAAATTCACCCCATCTCCTGTTGCTAGCTCTCCTAAGTCTGTGTCCAAATCAGGTGACAGTGTTCCAGTGGCTCCCTCAAATTCTACAAGATACCCTACCTCCCTTCAGACTCAGTTCACAGCCCCTTCACCTTCAGGCCCCTCCTCTCGACCACAGCCCTCCAACTTCAGCTATGCCCAGCAGAGGGAAAGACCGCAAGTGCAGGAGAAGCCACGCCCAACAGAACAACCTGCTGCTGCAAGAGACACGGTAAGGGAAAGAGCCCTGCGACTGGTGTCTTTGGACAGGCACACCAGGAGTGAAACTGGGAGGATGAGGGTGGATCTGCCCCAGGCTGTGGGAGGCTGTTACCAATCGGAAAGGGAGATGTAACTATAGAGATTGTAGTGCAGAGGGGTAGGACTTCATGCAAAGGTTGAAAGAACCAAGCACAGTGGATGGCATATTGTTCCTAGAGATGAACAGAGAGGACCTGTAAAGGCTAGAGAAATAGATTAATTAGGCACAAGGTGGGGGGGGGGGGAAGTCTGTCTTTTCGGATTTAATGTTTCCTCTTCCTGCAGCATAGACCCACAGGTTCCAGTGCAGATCCACCTAGGGGGAATTCTTGTCTGACAATGAAGGAGGTAGAAGAGCTGGAGAAGTTGACCCAGAAACTAATGAAGGATATGGAGCATCCACCCCCAGCAGAGGCTGCAATTTCTGGTGTGTGCCTTCAATGGACAGCAGTAGGATTAAGGGTGTGATGGGTTTTCATCTCTCCTGATCCTTTTCCTCTTCCATTGACAGAGCTCTGTGGCTTCTGCCGGAAGCCTCTGTCACGAACCCAGCCAGCTGTGAGGGCCCTGGACCGCCTCTTCCACGTGGAATGCTTCACCTGCTTCAAATGTGAGAAGCAGCTGCAGGGGCAGCAGTTCTACAATGTGGATGAGAAGCCCTTTTGTGAGGACTGCTATGCCGTGAGTCACTGGGATGAAAGCTGCTGGAGAGAACTGAGCTTGCTGTGGTTGTTCTCTTGCTTTCCCTTCCTCCTTCCATCTTTGCTTTCTGTAGTGTAGCCTCACGGGAGTGGGAGATTGGATTCATGTGTCTTACTTGTTTTCTTTGGGCTCAGAGCACCTTGGAAAAGTGCAGTGTCTGCAAGCAGACCATCACAGACCGGATGCTGAAGGCCACTGGTAACTCATACCATCCCCAGTGCTTCACCTGCGTGATGTGCCATACCCCCCTGGAGGGGACCTCTTTTATTGTGGACCAGTCCAACCAGCCACACTGTGTGGATGACTACCACAGGTATGGAGAGAGCATGTGCATGTGGGGTATGAGAGAGGGCAGATTCCCTCACACCTGCTTCTTTCTGCTGTAGTATGGGGTTGGGTTGCCCATGTTGTCTGTCAGACATGAAGTTAAAAATGAGTCAGCTAAGTATGAAGATGTCTTTCCACCTAAACATTTATTATTCCTCTGCTGCTAATGCCATTGAACAGCACTGACAAGTCTGCTTTGAACGTCACCACGGTGGTCATGGTCTCCTCCATGGTTCTGTGTTGCAGGAAGTATGCTCCACGCTGCTCAGTCTGTAGTGAACCTATCATGCCAGAGCCTGGAAAGGATGAGACAGTGCGTGTTGTTGCATTGGAGAAAAATTTCCACATGAAATGTTACAAGTGTGAGGTAAGCCTGATGGCCCCACTCCTCCCATGCCTCCTGTGCCATCACCAGCAGCTGGGCATCTTTGTTGTCTAGGCTGACCAAACACTGAAGTTGTTTTGAATGAATCTGGAGTGTTTTTGAAGCATAATCAGAAAAAGATTAGACATTCACCGGCACAAACACAGAGACTGTGCAGGGTTATTGCACTCTCTAACACCCCAATACATCAGCAGTATGTAGGAGGGGAACTTGCTGGTACTTCTCTCCCCTCAAAACAGCATCTCCCATTAGTACCACTAGGGACAGAGCAGTGGGCTGTGAGCGATTATCCTGACCCTGTGGGGCATTTCTTACGTCCTTGAATGCCTTCACCCTGTTCTTGGCCATCACTGAGCTCCCTCTTCCTGTTTAGGACTGTGGGAAGCCCTTGTCCATTGAAGCAGACGAGAATGGGTGCTTTCCTCTGGATGGGCACGTGCTGTGTATCAAGTGTCACACCGTCCGTGCAAAAACAGCGCGCTGAGGAGCTCAGAGGGGGCATTCCCTCAAGACCCCCTCACTCAGTACTCCTCCCCTCTGCAATTGTCCTACCCCTCTGCCTGACAAGGCAGACTGCTACCAATGGAGACTATGCCAGCACAGTTTTCACTCATGTAGGATTCACTGTTCCTAGACTTCACTCTGCACACCCACCAAGAAAGGACCTCTTCTCCTGTCACAGCTTCCTGGCCACAGTATATTCCAGGTTGGGGGCTGTGATCAAGGTGAGTGCACAATCGCTGATCCCTCAAGACTCTGGAGGAGAAAGATCAGACCTCCACCACCGCCTGGTGGAAGAAGCAAGAAGGGCCTGGTGGCAGGTGCTGGGAAGGGCTGAGAGCATTCTTCAGTTCTGTGGAGCCAAGAACGATGATTTGACTTGAGAAGGTGGAAGCCTGCATCTCGGCACCACTTCTGTCTTCTATGTCTTGTGACACCTCATTATCAGATGTCTTCCTCTACCTGGGTTAGAGTGTGGAGGCATAAAGTAGTGGGAATCTGTTACTGTTGCTGGAAAAAGCTAACCTGCTATAGCTCTTCTGTCTCTAATGGATTTTACTGATTAACTGTCTTGTCGTTTTTTTTCCTTAGCCAGATTAAACTGGCAGTGTTTGAACTACTACTCTGTTTCTGAGTTTGGAAGCTTTTTTTTAAAAAAAAAAAATCTTCCCCTTCCCAAAATGAATTGTTTCCCAGTGTGGTTTCTGGACAGCCAGGCTGGGAACCAGAGTAGCAAAACAGTCCAAAGAATGCATGTTTACAAATAAAGACCGTCAGAAGGACGGGCAGCACATGGTGAGGAGGCGTCTCAGTGCATGGATGAGGATTCAGCAGACTGAGCAATGTCTCCTGTTCCAGTAGGGTTTCTTTCACTGCTGTCAGTGAAAGCCGCAGTGTAATTGCAATGTACTGTTTGGCTCTGAGCGTTACTGCACCGAGCCCCATTTCCTGGACTAGAAACTGTCTCAAACTGAACAAACCTTTTGAATAACAACACTGTCCAACCACTGTTTGCATTCAATAAAATGTGTGGGTTTTTTCCATTAACCTGTGTCTGCTGTGTTTGTTCAGCCACCCATGAGAGTTGCTGTCTTTGGCAGTAGAATTGCCTTTGTACAGATTTTCTGTACGTTGCCAAATGTATGTAAGGCTATTCTACCCAGCCTCCAGAGATCAGGAGTCTGAACATGGCCTTTCTCTCTCTACCTCTTGGTCTCCTTTCCAGATTTCTATTTTTCTGTGCCTGAAGAGTAGCTCTCATTTAAAACAGTGCAAGACTGCACTTCAGTACAGCAATATTGTAGTCTGCTTCACGTATCCCTCAGAGGTGGGTATTCCAGTGAGATGGAAATGGATTGTAATAAAAGTGCACATTTTGTTTGGTTTGCCCCTAACTTTTGCTTCTCAGAAAGTGTTTGTGCTTGATATTCATGGTTCTAAGCATGGTATTGTGATGGTCACTGAAGGTGAAACTCCTCTTTGTTGTAAGCACCAATGTTTCTACACTTCAGAGACCTGAAACTTACTCTTGATCTCTTGCCAGTTTAGGGAAAATCTTTAATGACTCCTTGCAAATTGATCTAGTGAATGTCTTGAGGTTTTCTACTGTTTTTTTCTTACTGTAGCTGTTGCTAGTTTGTAGGCATTGTTGTAAGAGGTTGTTTCTAGACCATATTATTAAAAGGTTGTGCCCACAAACACCAAGGAGTGCAGGGAAGAGCAATGCTGAGGCAGAGAAGCACTAATTCTGCTCCTCCCAGAACTATCACTGGACTGTAGCCTTGGTGTCTGGGTAGGAGAGCTATCCAGTGGAGTCAATGGGAAGGGATTACCTTGTGGGTTAAAGGGAGGTTTCCCCTCTGAGGGGTATGGGATGTGTAGGGGGGAGATCAAAGGCAGGAAACAGGAGTGATCAAGGATGGGAAGTGCCATGAGGAAAGACTGACAGGAAAAAGGCACAGAAGGAGGTGGCTGCACGTACACAGTATACTTGTCTGGCCATGCCCTGTGTGTCATCAGTGTGATCTGTCCTGTCTTCATAATAGCGCTTTTTTTTGGTTGTTCTCTGCATGGGATCTGTTCAGTGCAAGTGGATCTGAATGCCAGCAACTGGACAGATCTGAGTGCATGCATATTATGTGGTTGTGTATGTCCTTGTGTTATCGCCAGCAAAATCAAGTCAGAGTAGCTGGTGAGTAAGGTGAGAGATTTGAGAGCCAGGACATGGCATGGCTGTGAGTCTGGCTAAATGCTATGAAGATGTGTGTGAGTGAGCTGCTCAAGCTACCAGGAGCTACCTGTGGGTCTGGAGACCAGCTGAAAGAGAAGAGTTTGCATCTGTGTGTGAAGACCCTGGGAGACCAGGGAATCCTGCATTCAGCTGCTGGGTAGAGCCAATGTCTAAGGCTAATTCCTGGAGGACTTCAGGGTGTGTGTGTGCATATCTGCATGCCCACCACTGCAGCAGGGCTTCAGGCCTTGAGGATTTGTGTATCCTGGTGCCAGCAACTGAGGAGAGCAGCTCAGGCTCCAGGGCTTGGAGCCAGCTGTGGGATGGCTGGTCTTCGGCACTAGAGGGATCCATCGTGTACATGTATGTGTTTCCCTCTAACAGGTTCATCCTGATCAGCCAGAGCTGGGAAGAGGATTAGGCTGTTGGTGCTGTGCTTGCATGTCTGCTGTGCTCTCTGCCTCCGGCCAGTCATGTACAGTGTCAGCATTTGTAGACATGCACACATTATAGACTTGGGGATTTTCTGTGCATGAGTGCCTATTGGGAATACATGCTCAGGCTTGCTACTGGCTGTACCCTGAGGATATGGAACGGAACAGCCTTTTCTCTACCAGGCCAGCTGATTCAGCAACTCCTAACACTTGAAGTTGGAGGGGACTTCCCTGCTCAGAGCAGGGTCAACCACAGCAGGTTGCTTTTTAATACTTTACTTACAGACCTGGATAATCTGTTCCAGTGTTAAGAACTCTCAGTAAGTTTTTTTCACCTTCAAACAGAATGTACTGCATTTTGGTATGTTCTCACTGCTACTTCTTTCAGTGGATACCACTGGGGAATGTCTGGCTCCTTTTTTACTCCCATCAGATACTCATACACAATGATATAAGCCACCTAACATTCTCCTCTCGAGGCTGAACAGCCTCCAGCTCTCTGAGCCTCTCCCTATATGTCAGATGCTCTAATCCCTTCAAAACCACAGTGGCCTTTCACTGGACTTGCTCCATTAAGTTTATATCCTTCTTTGTACTGGAGACCCCAAAATTTGACACAACACTTCAGGTGTTTGACCAATGCTTAAATAAAGAGGAATAATTGCCTCCTTCCAGTTACAGGTCAGGCATTTGCTGAAATGGAGCCCAGGTACTGTTGCCTTCTTTTGCTAAAGGACTTTCTGGTGCAACTTTCTGTTCACAATGACTTGCAAGTCCTTTCCTGCAAAGCTGCCTTCCAGTCCCCAGCTTGTACTGGCGCATGAGACTATTCCTCCCCAGTCATGAGGCTCTGCCTTTCCCTTGGTTCAACTTCCTGAATCTCCTCTCTTCTCATTGCTCCCCCCGGTTAAGGTCCCTCTGTGTGGCAGCACAAGTATCTGATGGATCAACCACTCCCACTTCCCTATCACCTGCAATGACAAGCCAGAGTTTACATGTGCATGACACAAGCTCTTAATCTTGTGTCAGCCTCATCAGGGCTTATCTGCTAGCTTGGGTATCTGCCAGGTAGCAACTTTACTGGTTACCTGTACTTCATGTTAAAGATATGTATTGCTAAGACTGATACACTAAAAACTCAGAGCTTTGCTTTTCAGCTTTTCTTCTTGCTATAGTTGCAGTGGCTTGAGTAGCGATGGTCTGTGTTGAATAGAAACCAGCTTTCTTGCATCAGGTTGCAGTTCTTTGGATCTCTGCTTCTCAGCCCTCCTGTCATCCTTCCCAGAAAGCAGCAATGTTAATTTATAGCCTTAAGAATTTAGAGCATGATACAGTTATGGAAACACTGTTATCTCTATCAAGTCACACTGCTGAATGTGTAGCACTCACCTTCACCAACCCAGACTTCAAAAATAAATCTTGAGGTAGCTACTCTTCCCAATTGGGAAAAAGTCTTAGGAACATCAGTGAGAATTTTTCTTTCTCCTGGACAGTCTAGTCTGCAGGAGAAAGAAGTGCTACTCACATGTCTTTCATCAAACACAGCAGTAGTTGCTAATACTTATGATTTAGGAATAATCGCAGGATCTGTAAAACAATGGACTTGGATGTTAGATAGATATGCCTGTAAATGGGTTGAAAAAAAATCTGAAGTGATCAGCTGCAAAGGTATCCTTTAATCCTAATGCAATTGCACTTCCATGATACATCTGCAGTTAAATGGACAAAGACCATTGGCTGAAACAACTAAAGATGGATGTAAGGACCCTGCTGGGACTTATGATATGTATGCTAAAGGTCTCAATCACATTTGAAATAAGCCAAAGAATTCCAACACAGCCTGCTCTGCCACAGGTTTATTTACAAAATATTATTTACAGACTATAACTGTCGTGAGATCTGATAAATAATAACATTTCCTCCACAGAGAAGGAGTAAGACAGACCACCTACACATTTTTCTGTTACAAATACCCTAATCCAGCCAAACAAGACTATTGGCTCTTTTTAAAAAGGGGCAGAGAAAAATGGATACGTATAGGGTTTCTGTCCATGGCAAAAGAGTTAAGCAGTTTGGAGAGATGTAAATCTCCCCACTGAAGTGTGCATGTGCAAAACAGCAACATGCTGAGGTGATGTGATCACACAAGTTACAGCAGGGTGTGCTTCTACTCCCAGTTTCTCCTCCAAAGAAAGAAGTACACCACAGGGTGGTGTTCACAGCAAGAATAGCTGAATTAAAAAATATATGCTGTACCAGAAGCCTTGTGAAGGACTGAATAGTTTGTTCCTGATGCAAAATAAGAAAGACAGAAGGGTGCTGAAGTGAGGAGGAGTGAATGAGTGAATGAGCCCTGTCTCTACCTGTCTATGTTCTTGTGCCTGCTCCCTGAATGTCCCAGTCCATCTTGAACCCTCATCTCCAATCTTAAAACATTATCCACCACCCTCCACCCACTTTGTATTCCATGTGATATACTGAGGGTCTGAAAGTCCAGTATGAGGACTGCAAGGTCTGCTTAGTGCTGCACAAAGTGGACTGCAGAAAACAGAGAACATTTTCTAAGACCAGTGCTCTGAAACGTACTGATGGCTGCTGTAGAGCTAAAGCAAGGGGGAACAGAAATGAGAGCAGGTGGTGTTGCCTCATGAGCTTTTTCAGTTCTGGTTGTTTTGTTTTGTTTGTCCAGTCACTCATTTGGAAGCAATTGCCATAGGAATGATTCCAAGTGATATCTGGTAAGGATGGGCATTTTTCAAGCTTAAGAATGCAACGACTGATCGATCATTCCTTAAAGCCTTGGATGCTGCACAAGATCCTCTTCTGGTGGCCTGGAAGTGACACTCCCATCTGTTTCAAGTCCCTGAAGGAAATGGGAAAGGAAAGAAACAAATGAATTGCTATTCTTGTTCCTTAGGGACAAGGGTGTGGGTAAGGGCAGAAATAGTTACCAAGCATTAGTTCAGAAAGCTTCCTTTTCCTCAGTGCCTCCTAGTGCACTTACCTTTTCTCTAGAGGAAGAAACTCTAGATATTCCTGCCCTCCCTGTGGCTACCTCTGCCCACCCATTCAACTGACCTCTTCTACCTCATGGCTAGGCCTGTGCTCCCAGTAAATCAGGACTTGTGATTAAATCAGCTTTGTGATAGGGGCCATGTCTCAACCCTTCAGCAGGTCTGTGCCTGCTCATTTGTTTCATGTAACTGCCCTGGTTGGAGTTGGCTGAACATCCCTGACAAAATAACACAGCTGTGTTCTGAGTCCTTCTGAGGAGCCCAGAAAGATTTTCTCTATGACACAACAGTGCCTGGCTGATGGAGTGGGGGGGGATATCAATAATCTATATGGACTTTGTGTCAAGGAAATTATCCTACAAAGTCCTACAAGAGTGGGGAGACGGTCAGGTTAGAGATCTGTTTGCCATCTTTTCTTTCCCCTTGTTGTTTGTGTCTGATGTGAGTTCAGAGCAGCTGAAGACCCCTGAAAGAACCTCAAGCATGGACATGATAGTTGGGGAATTAGTCTCACAGTTTGGGCTGCTCCCAATTTGGGCTGATTCTTCCCTTTTAGGTCAAGAAGCCAGTCCACTTCCATTTAACTGCATGGAGATGGAAGGACAGAAGCCTTCCAAGTAAATAAGAGTGCCTGTTGAGATTGTACAGGGATGAGCACAGCTACTTGTAGCACAGCCTGAGGTGCCCTGTGGGAGCCTGGCCTGCACTTACTCAGCAGTGAGCTCCAGGATGGACTCCATGGTGTCCAGGCCGGCAGTGCGGAAGTTGGAGATGTAGCGCTTCATGCGAATGGATTCCAGCCACTCGGGGATGGATCGGTAGGGGATCCCATCAGATCCACTGCAGCTGGGGAGACGGAGTGTTACCCTGGAGACACAGAAACCCTTTGTTAGCCAGGCAACCACCTGAAATGGACAGCACTGGGAGACAGTAACCAAAGGGGAAGCAAGCACCCTCTGCCAGGGCTGAGCCAACTAATCTGCTCTCTGCACAGTGAGGTCAGAGCAGGCCAACGGCTCTGCCCTCTGTCACCAGGAGACAGAGATGACCACTATCTTCTGCATATAGAGAACTCAAGGTGCATCTTTCCAGTCTGCATTGCTCTCACTGCCTCTCCTCCTGCTGGGGACAGGGAGGCGAGTATCCCAGTTAACTCCTCCTCTTCCTTTGGTGACTGCCCACTTACCTGGGATCAAAGTCTGCAACAGGCCGGAGGAGCTGGGGACTTGAGATGAAATGTTGCAGCTGTGCCCGGATCTCCTGAAAATGAGGCCGCCTCATCCGATCGTGTGACCAGCAACTCTTCATGAGTTCATAGAGGATAGATGGGCAATCCACAGGCGGGGGGAGCCGGTACCCGTCCTCTAAGCTTTTCATCACCTGCACAGAGGACACAGAGAAATCTGGCCAAGAGCAGAGAGGGCAGAAGAGGAGCCAGAGACCTCTGGGAGCAGCCATTCTCCACTTCACAATGTGCAGCCAGGGAAGGGTTGGTGCAGATTACACATGAATGACACAGGGTTTGGGCAGCACAGCACAGGATCAAAACAGCTAAGCGATGACAAAAGCTTAAGTGGCATATGCATATAGTCCTTTACTAGTTTAGCTCCCATTTGCCACTCGGGACATGTTCCTGAGAAGTGAGGAAAAGAGAAGGGGAAACAGACTTTGCGGAATAATTTTAACAGCATGTGCTGAGCCTAGAATAAAACCAGACATAATGCACCAGAACTAGAGGAAGGAGAAAACATAACAAATAGAAAGTATCCCCAGATCCAAATCCCATGGCTGATTTAAACACACTTTAATTTGGCTTCTTGCTGTTGACACCTCAATACTTATTGCCCTTGACTTGGTTGCACTGATTTTAAGCAGGGAAGGAAACACAGTAGTTATGTGTTTAAAAGGAAGTCAAGCCTGCAGGCTGAGGTAGATATACAAAAATTTTTCCCACGTGCCTCATTTATTTTTTAAATCAGCTCTTGAACTCAATGTCTGTTACCTCTTGATTGGTCATGTGCCCATATGGCTTGTCACCAAACGACAGCACCTCCCACATGACAATTCCAAAGCTCCAGACATCACTGGCTGAGGTGAAAATGCGATGAGCAATGGCCTCTGGGGCTGTCCATCGAATAGGAATCTTACCACCCTGTAGAAGAGCAGAAACACAGTGTATCCAGCATATATCCTTGAGTTGTATTTCTTCAGTGTTTTCATGCAAGGACCTTACAAAGTGGTTCAGAGATTGAGCCCACTTCATTTGAAGTGACATGTAACCATCCCAGGGAAATTTCTCAAAAGGAGAGAAATATTCTTGGAAACTAAATGAATTTAAGCCCTCTGTTCAGTTGAACACTACACAAAATCTCTGCTGTGGGAGTAAGAGCCTGTCAACAGCCTTGCTTTGAAGGACACCACGCCATTAGAATTACTGGAATTTTCATTGAAAGAGACATGGACATGACTCTAGTCCAAAACTGATCACAGCAAGGCTATCTTCAAAGCTAGATTTAGTAACTGAGTGCAAGAGATCAGACCTCTTATTTTGCTTCTCATTTTAACACCACAGTCCCTCTGAATTTCTTAGGAAACAAAATCAACCTGGACTCCAGAGACTAAAGCACCACCTTCTGAACCACCCACACCATGACTTGCAAAAAATGACAGGTTTTCCTCAGAGCCTACAGTTAATTTACAAGGCTGAAAGATTGGGTTTGCATTACCTTGGTTTCATAGGTTCCCTCTGCATCATTCTCCAAAATTCGGGAGAGACCGAAGTCAGACACCTTGCACTGGAGACTGCGTGTTACCAGGATGTTGCGAGCAGCCAGATCCCGGTGCACATAATTTTGTTCTGAAAGGTAGGTCATGCCAGAGGCTATTCCCTGCAGCATGCTCACAAGCTGCACAGGGCTAAATTTTTCCTCATTCTCCTGCATGGAAGAAGAAGTGAGAGAAGTGACATCGATCTGCTTGGTTTCTAGTCACTGACCTTATCAACATACAAAAGTGGACAAGTGGACAATGGTGAACAAACAGAAAGGCAGTGCTGCAGGCCCCAGCAGGTTCTCACTAAGGGACTGGCGGTGGTATCCAGTCATCATTAAGCAGTTGCATTTCAACTACCAAAGATGCCACTCTCGTCACTGAACAAACTGCATGGCATTAAGCTTCTGCTGCTGACACTGGAAATGTCAGTAAGCAGAAAGTAAGTGGATGTCTGGATCTTATTTCTAGTTTTATTTTAGGGCCCTAAATCCAGGTGAGGTGCAAGTTCTGGCAGTATACAAGTCTATTACAGATTGGACTTTCTCACCCGGAGGAAGGTATCCAGTGCTCCATTTTCCATATATTCAGTGATGATCATCATTGGCCTCCCTTGAGGAAGACAAGAGGGTTTCAGCCATTTTCAAATTCTACTCATGCCTTCCAATGCTCTCTCCCCAACACAGAGAACCATGTCCAACCCCAGCTAGCACCCCCACTCCACTGGCACACCTGGCTGCCCCTTCTCCTTACACATCTCCCAATGATCTTGTACTCCCCCTTGTATTGCACATATGACCCTGCAGCATCCCTCACACTATCCAGACTTCTCATCTACTCACCAGCCCTAGAAGATCTCTCCTAACACTGCCTCAGGACTCTGTTGGAAATCCATACCTATCCTCCTTTCCTCAATCTCTGACATGACAATGCCTGTCTTCTCCCAGAACAGCCTCTCTGACAGCAAACTCTCTAAGGCCTGAGGAATGTGCCAGTTTCTGCTCTCATCCCAGGACTCTCTCTCACACACTCTTACTTACTTTTGGTGACAACTCCCTCCAGACGCACAATGTTTGGGTGATTGAACTGCCCCATAATTGTTGCTTCGCGCAGAAAGTTCCACCACTGCGAGTCTGAATATGTTGACTTCAGAGTCTTGATGGCAACCACAATACGTTCTTTCCCTGGGAGTCGCAGGGACCCACGATAGACCTCCCCAAACTCCCCTGAAGACAACCAGAGGCAAAACGTCACAGATGAACTTGAGAATAGGCAGCAAAACAACAGTGTGGGGAAATGAAAGACAGTGAGAGCAATAAGTAACTCACCCTCTCCAATCACATTCTCCATAGTGACGCAAGAGACATCCAGTTCCTTAGTGAATTCCAGCACCCCTCTGCTGGGGTCATCATATGGTTGCAGGTCGACATAGGGTTTCAACCAGACCTTCTCTGTGGTAAAGGGAAACAAAAGAGCAAATTAACCTCTCAACTCTTGGCTCTTTTTAAAGCATAACAACAAAAGCAGAAGTGAATCCACGGGCTTCTGACAATGGCAGTAAAAAAAACTACCAAACCCACATTGAAGAGTAGAACTGTTTTGGGAAGAGGCACATTATATCAGAAAAGCCATGCCAGTGTCTGGTTTCAAACTAATGTTTCTTTTCATTCCTTCCAACACATTCTAGGCTTCCCCCAGGTTTTATTACCCCTTTGAACCTCACCTCGCTCAAAGCCTGAAGTATTGTAATCTGGCCGTGCATGTCTCCGACGAGCCCTCCTGGAACATCAGAAAGAGTTGTGAAAATAATATGGTCAGCAAATAGCAAAGGGAAAAGCAAGACTTCCAAGGTGTCTGCCCTAGTTGGTTAGGGACAGAGTTCAGGGTAGCACAGAGTGAAGTGGGACCAGACACTGCACCTACTTGGAACAGTACAGCTGGCAATAAAATGTGATGCTTCATTAACATTTAGAAATAGAGCTTTTTTTTTCATACAGGGAGTTTTGTGTTGCGTTACAGACAAATTTCTGCTTATTTCATGTTTTCTGTATGCTTTCAGTAGAATATCTGATCTTCTTAAAACCAAGCAACAGCAGCCTTATAGACATTGAGAAGGAAAGTAGAATTCTGTATATGGGTAGAGGATCCCAACAGTAATGGTATACAGAAAATGGTTTGAAATGACTGGATTCAGGTATTACCACTCAACTGGTCAGCAGCTATAGAAATGATTGTACCATAACAATGTTTTTATTCCTCTGTCATGACCACAATATGATACTGCTGGATTATAACAAAACTTAGAAATCACAACATATTCCTCTGTTCCCCACAGCAAAAATTATCTGACAATATCAATCCCTCCAATCCTGCTAATCTAAATGATTTACTGAGACCCTTTCCATCTTGCTGCAGCATGCTGGTGTTTTTCTTCTCTAACTAACCTCTGCCTATACAATATCCTGTGAGAAATCTGGGCTTCCTTTTCTCAAGCTCTCATAGCTCAGCTATTCCTACATCTATACCTTTTTCAATACCAAAATTCAATACTTACTTTTGCCGAAACATGACAAATCCCACAATTAGACCAATAAATAGGAGAATTCCAAAGATAATAGAGACTATGACTCCACCAGACAGAGCTCCAGTGTCTGCAGAAACAGAGAGAGAGGCCAGATCACTTAAAAGACCAATATGTGTTTGTCTGGAACCTACCACCCAGCTTCTACCAGTTAATGGCATTAGGCAAGTTACAGCCACTTGTCTTCCAGGCAGCAGAACCACCAGATAGGAGTCCTATCACACTGTTATTCATGTGCATGGAGCACCTTCTGGTGGTTATATGGTTGACTCTTATCTACAATCTTGGTCTTCCAGTTGAGTAATTTATCCCTATATTTGATTTCCTACTTAAATTCCATGACACTTTCAAAAGTGAAGAACATATGTTCCTTCCCCCCCACTCCTCTCCAACAATCTTTTCCGATCAGGCCCTTCTTCCTGCTCAGTAGCTGATTTAAACTATGGCAAAGCAAAGACACGATTTTCCCCAACAGTCTAAAGTGACTCTCTTCTTGTTTATGAAATTAATTTTATGCTCCCTTCCCATCAATATCTGTGGCTGCTCCCTTGCCTAATTACCCTAACAAAAGTCCCTTACTGCTTAGGACTCTTGAAACAAGTACTGATTTACAAACTTGCAATCTATCATATTCCTATTTTCTCAAAACTGAGCATCAGGTGGTTTCATTCTGTGAATGGATAGCTTTGAGAGAGTGTTCACATAACACAGGCTGTCTCCTTCCATTCAGGTTCTCAAGCTAAAGCTAGGCATTTCCACAAAGCACATTTGACTTCATCAGAAAAAATGCTGTATTACCTCTGCTGGTCTTTTTAAAACTTATTTCCCATAATCAAAAAAAAAAACAAAATTAAGAACTTAAAATGCATGAATGGAGAAGTAATGAGAATCTACATATTTTTAATATTTTCCCAAAAGAGATTTAGGAAAACATCCGGAAGAAAGAAAATCTCCAAATAATTTTTTAAAATAAATTAGAAGATTTTAAAGCAAGGAACAAATGCTATGCAGACCTGTGTGGGGAAGTGTTTCCTAATATCTAGTCGAATGGCCAGCATCCATAAAGCCTAATTAACACTAGTTATTCTTCCTCTGACTCATTCCACTAAAATTATTAAAATTCATCAGCTTAGTTAAGCAGAAATCAAGAGACCGAGCTAATGTCCTTGTTTTGTTAAAATCAAAAAGCTAAGATTTGGAAGGTGAAATAGTATCTTTATTAATAAAATGGATAAACTTTTAGACACAGAGGACTTCTGCAGGATTTAAGGGATCTAAATTATCAAATTCAGATTCAAATACAAAATTGCCATTTCTTGCAAATCCTGCTATAATAATATTCCCAGACTATAACAGCTGAAAAATGCTCCTAGTATTATCAAACAAGAACTCTCATCAAATGAAACCTTGCTGGCATTTCTTTTTAATCCCTTTCATATTCAAAATACCTTTGTCTTGGCATGGTAAGTTGATCAACTTTCATTTGAAATAAAGCATAATATTGATGTAAGTATTTTCTAACTTATATTTTGCATGATAATTTACATCTTTTTCACAGGGCCTTTGTAGTACATTATTTAATTGGTTAAATATAATTTTTGTTATCATCATTTGTCACTGTGACTTCATGAAGATTTTACCAAAAGCTCCTGCTGCCAGAAAGGGCCCAACCTTTATATTCCAGTAATGGTATACCAACTCCTTATCAGCTTTGGCACTGTTAAGTATTTAGTTACTTTAAGGTATGCCTTAGCTTTCCTTCTCACGTCCTTATTTCATTACAATAAAATTAGTCTTTCAAATGCAGCACTTCAATACGTGTATTTCTAAAGCTATCCATAGGGTCAATAGGAGTCTGTGGAATGAAGAGAGAGCAAATTCCATTACAGAAAACTTTAGCTTAAGGGGAAGCTTCTGGGTGACTCAGGGAAAGAGGAGGTTGAATGTTGGGCATATATAAGATGTTTTTTGACACAGGAGAAAGGTCTTCTTGTGGCCCTGACAGCTTGGCCTTCTACACATTGTACTTAGGTGAAGAACTTTTTTCAGTGGCACATACCATCTCTTTGGGCAGAGCTACATTCAGGAGCTGGACTACATACAGTGGAACAGATAAAGCTGGAAAAAATAGTGCTGAGGTCCTCTAAGTTCTCCTTTTCACTAGTAACCAGCACACAAAAGGAGGCATATGGTAATCATTTGACCAGCATTCAAACTTAGAAACATTAGCCAAATTAAAATGTCTTTCAAGAACTGAAGGTTCTGGTTAAGTTAAATGAAGGTCTGGTTAAATATTGTACCAGTACAACACACTAAACTGAGGTTGATCAGGTCTAAAGGGGTAAGTGCAAGCAAATTTTATAAGACAACAAGGAAACAAGAATGCCTTTTGTCTTTACAAAGCCTTTTGTCTTTACAAAGCAACAGGCTTGGCTCTGGTGACAAGGAACTCAGGAGAGCGGTGTCTTGCCTTACAGCCAGAAGAACACAAAAAGAGATCCATGTGCCATGAGAATATACAATCTGACAGGGAAGTGAGTTTCTCCCAGATGAGATACCAGTGCTTGTCCTTTACCTGGTGGAAGGGTGCGAAATTCCTGCTCTGGGGAGTAGGGCCCAGGCCCCAGGGGTGTGATGGATCTCACACGGAGCAGGTAGGCTGTGTCTGGCTGCAGATCGCGCAGAGTGACATTCGGCTCAAGAAGGTGCTTCACTGTGTAACGTGCCTCCTCCCCCTGCAGGAACCAAACAGGATGAAATAACAAATGCATGCTGAACAAGAGGACACTTCCAGCCCTTTGGGTGAAAGGGGGAAGAGCAAATCAGGCAGGCCTTACCTTCTCAAAGAACATGACTTCATACTCCACTGAGGTCCGGCTGCGTTGCCGTGGGGCAAGCCAAGAAACAGAAAGACTACTGTCATCTCTCTGTGTCAGAATAAACTGGGATACTGTCACCGGAGCTGCAGTGGGAGAGAATGGAGAACATGAGGGAGAAATACAAACAAAATGCAAACTATGCCCTCTCTCCACCAGAAGATCTGGTCATACCATGCAACTGGAACTGAGTCTTATTGCCACTGTCATTTTCCTTCTGTGTGGTAGAAGGTAAAGCAGGTCTCTGGTGGTAATTAGTTGCTTTCTGTGAGTAGTGTGCTTCTGCCCCAACAGTGGAAGCATAATCGTGTTTGGCCCTCAAAACAAAACCCATGTTCCGAGAAATTACATTTATTCCAGGACTGCACTGAAAGTGTCCAATTTGAAATAAAAAATGTTCAAAATCTCTCAGCTGCCTGCAAATGCATGCTGTTCATGAATAAAAAGATAATTCTCAAGAGTCTGCAAGGACATTAAGCCTGGTTCTCTCCTTGTCCTTCATCATCATCAGGAAGTGATGAGGCAAGCCAAAAGTAGCTCTGCTTTTCTAGCTCAGAGTTGTGCGGCCCCCGCATAGCATCAGGAAGAAAAGTAATATTTTGTTACTAAATTAGAACCCAGGGAATGCACCAAGGGTTGTTGAGCACTGTGATGTCACTTTTCTATAATCACATTTCATGGTGCTCTGAAAAGTATTTACAGGATAGCCAAACTAGCCAGATTGAAGCTAACTTACAGAAATGTGTCAAGATTTAACATCTTCATCCCTCCATGCTTTCAAAACCTTTTATTTTCCAGTTACACCAGGGTTTCAGTTGTGTTTGGTGTTTTGCAATATCTGAATCACAGGAAATATTTCATGACACGGCCCTCATTCTTCCTGTTACGCAGGTAACAATACGTAGGCTGTGTGACAGGGAGGGCTTCATCCTCCTCACCTCTCTTGGTTCATTCATAGCTCTTGGTTGATAATGATTACTGTTACATTGATTTGCAAGGAATATGACTAATGGACTTTACATGCCAGAGGCAGAGGTACTTCAGAATCCTCATCATACCATACCAACACATGTGTCAGGCAGAAGGAGAAGATGGAGAAAGCTTAAATATTCACAGAGATTCCTCTTCCTTTTCGTGATGAGCAGGAAGAAATTCTCTCTGCTTCTGCTAACCTGCATGTCCAACTGAGACCCAGACAGCTGGAGCAGTTCTCTGTGGAGCAGGTCCCATTCCTGAGACACCATTATGGGCTTCTACAGTGAATGTGTAATTGGTGTAAGCTTCTAGGCCATCCACGTCCACTGCAGGTTTCGTGAGACCAGAGGCACTGGGGGAGAACACCACACCAGCCTCACAGGGCTCACAGGACAGGAAATGGCAGCGCTGGCAGAAGACTGTGTAAGTCAGGTCCTTCCTCCCGCCATGGTCAATGGGTGGCTGCCACCACAGACTCAGCTGGGTGCCAAGGAGGGAGAAGCTGACATTGCGGGGAGCCGAGGGTGGGCCTACAGGGAGCACAGAAGGAAATGTTACATCCAGCTGTTAATGCCCTAAGTTCTGTGACAGCTTCCTATCTGCTGATGCATTTCAAATTGAGCCCTCTCTCCACCCCAACCTCTCCCTCTCTGATCTCTCATCCCCATTTTCCAACCTTTTCTTTTCTCCCCCATATCATTGTTCATAGAATCACAGAACGGTTTGGGTTGGATGAGACCTTAAAGATCTTCTAGTTCCAACCCTCCCACCGTGGGCAGGGACACCTTTCACTAGACCAGGTTCCTCCAAGCCCCATCCAACCTGGCCTTGAACACTTCCAGGGATAGGGCACTCACAACCTGTTCCAGTGTCTCATCACCCTCATCATAAAAAACTTCTTCCATATGTCCCATCTAAATCTACCCTCTTTCAGTTTAAAACCTTTGTCCCTTGTGCTGTGACTACATGCCTTGGTATAAAAACCTTTTCTTCATTTTTCTTGCAGGCCCCACTAAGTATTGAAAGGCCAAAAGATGATCTCTCCAAAGCTTTCTCTTCTCAGGCTGAACCCCAACTCTCTCAACCTTCCCTCATAAGAGAGGTGTTCCATCCCTACAATCATTTTTAGGGCCCTACTCTGGACCTGATCCAATAGGTCCATGTCTCTCTTGTACTGGGGGCCCCAGACCTGGATGTAGCCCTTCAGATGAGGTCTCACAAGAGCAGAGTGGAGGAAGAGAATCCTCTCCCTCGCCCTGCTGGCCACATGCTTTTGATGCAGTCCAGGATACACTTGGCTTTCTGGGCTGCAAGCTCACACTGCCAGCTCATGCCCAATTTTTCACCCAGCAGTACCCCCAAGTTCCTCTCTGTGGTGCTGCTCTCAGTAAGTTCATCCCCCAACCTGTTTGGATATTGTTCTTTCTTTCTGTGTGCAACTCACGGGTACAAGCAATGTTCTGGCCCTCCGAAGGTGCTCGGTAGAAGCCTGCATTGCAGGAACAAGACGTAGCCCCTGACTCGTTGGACAAGCTGTTGGGGGGACACTTCAGGCAGCGTTTAGCATCCAGGGAGTGGCGGTAGAACCCTCGCTGGCAGGCTGTGGAAGGACAAACAAGCCAACATAACATAATCAATAAACCCAGATCAACAAAAAACTGCCTGGCAGTTTTGCTCAGCTTCTTGAACACTCCTTTATCTGCCTCCATTTTTTTAGTTCACAGAAATATTTAGGTTGGAAGGAACACCTGGCAGTCACCTACATCAATCATCTCAGAGCAGACAGAGGGAAGATGCAAACTCAAGGTGGCATCAGTATTATGACAGGACTTGCAGACTGAAGAAGGGGTTGTATGAATACAGAATCCAGTCAACCCCAGAAACTTCTTCCAATGTAAGCCCAGACTGGTCCCCACCTTCAAGCCTGGTCCTTCAAGCTTTCCACACCACAAACAAGAATCATAAATAATAGCTACAAATCCTTGCACTCCTAAGAGTCTTCTGCTTGATGACTTCATATGAGGTAGCCAGTAGGCTTTTTAGCAGAAGCATCTTTGCCGATTTCAAGTGTTGTACCAGAGCATCGCCTAGCAGGGCCCTCGGGAATATCTAGGATGCCATCGGTTCACCTCCCAGCATCGAGTGTAACTGGCTATGGAGCCAACACAGACTGCAAGAGAATAGGTGTCACGTGTTTTCTACTTCCAGTCCTACAAAAATGAGCAGCCACACTCTCTCAGTATAACATCTGACAAGTTATTTTTGCTGTGTTACTATTAGTTCAATCCACAGAAGCACTGGTCAGCTTACCAGTTGTCTCAAGGTCAATGCTTCACCTCTACAGTTGTGTAGCAGGGAGGAGAAAATCAGTGACGGAGCTTAAGGCAACCTGTGAATTCAATGGTTTGCCAGCCTGTGCTAAATGAATCAAATGTCCTCTAGCTAAAGAAACAACCAACCTATTGCTAATCAGATGGTTGAGAAATGCATACACTAATTTTCTGCCAGAGAATCACTTTGCAATTAACTTGTGCATTGAGGGAATGACCCTTTTTATATTGCACTATAAAAGCAATATCTTGTATAATCCTCAGGAGATCCCAATGGAGAAAACCATCTGTTCTGGAGCTTCACACAAATGGCTTACTGTGGTGGAGCATAGTATAGGAAATTATTTGTTATCCAGAAGACAAAATGTGACAAAGAGGATCACCTGAGGGACCCTGAAAACTTTCCACTAACACAGGCCAAACAAGACTACTCATCATCAGTCTACAGAAGGGATGCTCAAAGAGCCCAGAAAAGAGAAATAATCACAAGGAGGAGCAACCAGCACCTTGTGATTCCGGGAAATGACAGAACCACTCAGGAAAATCTATCATTCTGAGATACAATCATGCAACTATGTGATTAATGATAGCAAAGGCCATTAAAAACAAGTAAAAGGCTCAAGTATTGATTGTCACAGAGCAAAGAGATTCCATTTATACTCCAGATCAAGTAATCCCTTTGAGAAAGAGGCAGTAAAAGTTACTTTGATCTTCAGGCTGCTCACAACTGAGAACACTTCTACATGCTGGACTGAAGATTAAAGTTTTAAGGCCTCCTGCCACTTTGCTCCAGCATAAGATTTGAGAGTTCCTGACATTGGGTCAGTTTGGGTCAGGAGAGCTTTGACATGAAAAAAAGAAGTGCATGGCCACATTCTTCTATAACACAGAGGTTCTGATGATGCCTGTGTAATACTACCTGCCACAGATATGACACAATATACATACACTCTTATCAGGCTGAGACTGTCTGCAAGTCAATTATAGAAATTTGGTGTTAGGAACCTTTGCAAGAATCACAGAATCAATTAGGCTGGAAAAAAATCTCTGAGATCATCAAGTCCAAGCTGTGGCTGACCACTACCATGGTCAACTAGATCATAGCACTAAGTGCCACATTCAGTCTTTTCTTAAACAACTCCGGGGATGGTGACCCCACCGCCTCCATGGGCATCCCATTCCAATGTCTTATCACCCCTTCTGTGAAGAAATTCTTCCTAATGTCCAACCTAAACCAGCTAAAGACTATGTCCTCTTGTCCTGTCACTACCTGCCTGGGAGAAGAGATTGATCCCCGCCTGGCTACACCCTCCTTTCAGGTGTTTGTAGAGAGGGATAACATCTCCCCTGAGCCTCCGTGTTGAACATCCCCAGCTCCTCCAGCTGCTCCTCATAAGCCCTGTGTTCCAGAAGAGGTAACTCCGACCCCAGGAGAGCCTCTGTTCCTCCAGCTCTGAGCTCCAGCGCCACTCCAGCCCACGGCCCACACCTGCTGTGCCACCGCCGGTGCCGAGCCCCTCCAAGCAGGAGATGCCTTGCAGGGAGCGCACAGCCTGGCAGAGGCGCCGCAGGGCCGGAGCTGCACGGGCTACTGGGGTCGAAGGGACAAATCCAGGAGGCGAGGGCAGCAGCGGGGACACCGGCGACACTAGGCGGCGGTGGCGGCCGGCAGGGGGCGGGAGCGGCCCGCGGAGCCCGGCCCGGCCCCGCCCCGGGGCGGTGCGCAGCGCCCCGGCCCGGCCCGGCGCTGGGGCCGGCGGTGGGGAGGGGGCTGCCGGTGCTCGCGGCTCCCCCCGCCCTGCCCCGGGGGTGCGGAGGTGGAGGGGCGGCTGCCCGCGGCGGGGGAGGCGGGCGCACAGCCAGCAGCCTCGGCCCCCGCCCAGCCCCGCTGGGCCCCGGTTTCCCCGGGCCTCGGGCACCCGCTCCGGGCAGCGCGATGGGAATAACAAGTCTGGGAAAGGGCCTGCTCACCAAGCACCAGAGGGCAGAGAGGATGGCTGGGGCGGTTCCTTCATTCTTTATTCCTGCAGGTGCCCCTCGTGAGTCTGCCAGCCACGCCGGGAAGGCTGCAGGCACCAGAGCGGGGCTGACGGGGAGCTCGGCTCACCTGCCGCCCTGCAGAGCCCAGCAAGGAGCCAGAGCACAGGCCGGGGCACAGCCAGCCTCCGTGGGCACAGCACATTACATAGCTGAGGAAGTTAATCACGAGCTCTGGGTTTATGGGCAGCAAAGTCTGAATGCTTTGGGGCAGGCACAACTTTTCTGGGACTGTGGGGTGGCTGAGCCATTCTGCGCCCAGCAGAGATTTATATAGCTGAGAATTCACTGAGAGATTGAGGGAACTAGGTAAGGACCTGATCCTCTGGCTTTCTATTGTCTCCTGTCCTGTAACAGAGGTCAGGTTCTTTTCCCCGTTAAAAGGCAAAGGTGCAGCTTTCCCCTTTTTTTTGCTCCCTATTCCAGGCAAAACTCAGAATCAGAATGACACTGCCAGGTTTTCCATCCTGTCACCCTTTACATGTCTGAAGAAGTCCTCCTCTGTTCTGAGGGCAAAGTAAAAGCTGTGATTTCAGTCTTTATCCTGAGCTGGATTACTCCCAGTCCATTGCACAGTCTGGTCTCCTCTGCTGAGGGAGCAGATCCTAAGATATCCCCCCCTGCATTCACCTTCTCCCCCGATGCTCCAATAAGATACTACTGTAGTCATGAAGTACCTCTCCCTACTCCTCTTAGGTTCTCCCCTCTTCCCTTCCTGTCCTGGGAGACCTCCCCGGTTCCTACTAATCCTGCAAAACATACTTCTGGCTGCAGCTGTATTTGGGCGGAGAGGGATGAAAGCACAGATGTAGAATGAACCTGTGCTGCGATAGCAGTCGAGGCTTGTCCAGACATGACAGCTTCCCTGCCCCTTCCCAGAGGAGTGCTCTCAGGAGGGCGGAGAGAGCTCTGTCGCACCTAAGTGGAAAAACTGGCTGGGCTGTGCGAAGAGAGGGGATTGCTGGAGGAGGGCAAGGATCTTGTGCTTCAACCTTCTCCAGCTCCCCAAGCAAAAGGAGCAGCAAGCAGTAGGGATTCATAGAGACATCAGATCCCTATAGCAGAGCAAAGCAGAGACACGGGGCACCTGCTGAATCTGAGAGCACTGTGAGGATCCCTATGGCCTTAGCCTTGTGCCACACAGCTCTGGCAACAAGAGCAGAGATCTGCTTTTACCTTTCTCCCTGCAATAATACATATCCCCCAAAACACCACACATGTCAAACTAAGTTGCCTTAAGAAGCCAAATCTTGTCCCCTCTGCAGCCAAGGAAGAGCCCTGCACTTCTTATTCCAACAACCTTTGTTTGCTGTGACTCCAGCACCTTGGTGACTCTTGCTTGCTAATTGCTCTTCTTCAGAAGAGCAGGCACCACGCTATTGTGCAATATGCTTTACATGGTTCCCCATGGCAGAAGAGCCATTCCAGTCCAAGAAGAATGAGGGACAGAGGAGAAACCTTCCCCCCTCTCAGCTTTCTAGTCATGGGACAAATACCCTGCTCTGTGTGTCTGACCCGTCTGCCCTGAGAGAACAAGGCTGCTGTTCAAGGGTTGAGAACCAGTTGTTGAGTGAGTCAGTGTCAATCACATAGTTACAGCTCGCAGAAACTAGCTCCAGAGCTGAAAGCTCTTGGATGAAGCCCAAGAGGGAGTGGAGAGGTGTGTGCAGGTCTTACACCTGACACATGAGGAGAAAAATCACAATTGAAAAAGAGAAGCTAAGGAGAAGAAAAGGAGAAGGAAAGATATAAGATACAGAGGGTAGGCAAGAGAGAGGTAGACCACACTAACTCTCCTGATCCCACTTTCTGCTTACAGATACTCTGATCTCTAGCTCTCTGGAACCTCTCCCATGGCCTACAGCTAGTGTCTGCATACTCACCTACGCAGCTCCCATCGACTTCCTCAAACCCCACAGCACAAAGGCATCGGCCCACTGGTACCAGCCACTCCCCATCAGTGCTGCAGTGCATCCTGGGGGGAGAGCCCACTTCTTCAGCTGCATACTCCACACAGACCCCAGGCACTTCTGTCAGCCCCTCTGACCCTGCCAGCGTCTCTGGAAAGCGGGCCAGGCCCCGTACTGCCTCCGGGCAAGTCTTGTAATACACTCGGACAGACACCATGGCTACACAAGCCCCAGAGTTCTGGAAAGCCAGGTAGAAGCCCCGGCGAGAGAGCTTCCCAATGGGGCACACTTCTGTGTTCAGCTGCATGGCCCCCGACTCGATGTCTCTGCTCGTGAAGCTTCGATCTGCTGCCACAGTGTTGAGCTACATGAAAAAGAGAAAGACAACAGCTTTACGATCTGAACAGGCCACAGAAGCTGAGATACCCATTCCTCTTAAGCTTCTTTTATACTAAGGCCTTTTAGGGGCTGTCTAGTCAACTGCTTCTAATTACACTGCACCGCATGCTTTCTTTGCACTTGGAAGAAGTTTTAAAAATGGGGCAGGCATATTTTCCTGCCTCTGTACTTTCCATCCATCATCTCCTTCAACTGCTTGGTAGTCATTCACTGGTCTTCTACAGTACCCTGTGTTCCAAGTCCCTGATTACAGAGGTCTTCAGGAACTGCCCCTTTTCTGTCATAATTTTCTTTGTTTGCAAATTGCATGCAGTACATCCACAACACCACTCAAGAGTTGCGCTTTGAAACCAATCAGGGAATTAGAGCCACTTGCTTTTAGGCTGTAGCTGCTGCAGTTCAGGTAATCTAGTGTAAGGTGCTCCTTGTGCAGCACTCAACATATTTCAGCACTGTAGGTACTTGGGTGAAAAATGCTCCCATGCTTTTGCATTCCCACTGCCTCTGCAAACAAAGGATAAGAGTGAGTGAGTGAGGATATTTTCTATGCTTGAGCAAATGGGAAAGGCCTCTGTGACACCCTGTGACATGGAAGAGCTGGACTGCAGGTGGGATGGCCTTTCTTCTTGGTGGGAGAGCCTGATAACTGATCCTCTCCTCCACAGGCCCCTTCCCATTGTACGACACCACCCACTCCTTGTAGTTGGATGGGAGATGAAAGGCTCTGTAGAGCAGCTGCATTTGGCAGGGATCATAAGGCATGTTTAGGAGTTGTGGAGATATCGCACAAAGTCATGTTGTAGGCTGCAGGGGAGGTGGAGGAGCACTGGGGAGGGAGGGGAGTCAGTTACCAGAGTTCTGCTCTGCCTGTGGTGGCCATTTCTACTCTTTGTTTCTATCACATCCCATTTTAACTGCAAAGGAAAGGGCAGTCAAATACTTTAGGTCTGTGGCTTCTATTAGAACAGAATTGGCTTAGAGAATTTCCTCCAAGAAAAGAGAGCAGAGGTTCTCTATTCTGCAATTCCAATGTTTCCATGGCAAGAGTGCACAACATTGAGGAAAACAGCAGGTAAAATAGAGCAGTGCTAAATACCTTTACACCAGGGAGAATTTCACTGCAGCAAGCCATCACCTCTGGGTTTATGAAACAAGACCCTATATCTCACGGCAATCAGAGTAAATAATCAGGACCACTGAGACCTGAACTGGATTCTGTTCTTTGCCTGGTCTAATCTTGTTTTATTCCCTAAGGCAAGTAAAATTCCTTTGGTCTCTGCTTTACTATTTCTAAAATTGGTATAACCATCCAGCCCTGTCACAACCCTTTAGAATCCTTACCTATGTGGTGTCTGGTTAAATAAGAGGTTACGCAGAACACAGGTCTGATCTCATTTGAAACCTCCTATGCCTCCTGTGGCAAAGACTGCTCTGAGCATCACAGAGGGCACCAGGGGTAAAGTTTACTCTAAGGACAGCACTTACTATCCATGCCCTTCCCCACATGCTGGTTCTCCTAGCCTGTCCCAGCCAGCAAGACACACCTAGCTTAAGCTGAAAGATATGACAAGTTTAAGCTGAAAGATATGACTCAGTCTTCACCCTCAGCAATACAGACCTTGGTGAACAGCGGGCGGCGGAATTGGATCCCAACATCTTGTTCAGACTCCATGTAATAGAGATTGAAGGTCTCTTTGCAGGTCACCACTTCACCTTTGAAGCTCTTGCAGTCCCTCACAGTAAACTTCAGCTCCACATAAACGCGCGAGGCTGCCTCGCCCCGATAAATCCAGTTGGTGCGAAGCCAGTGATCGGTGTCACCCTCGGAAAGCACACTGCAGTCCTGGTACATGTAGATCGGGGTACCATTTATCATCTGCTGCACTTCACTCCACTGCTCCACGGGGAGAAGAAAACACATTCTGTTAGACAGGTGTGAGAAATAAGTTTCACTTCAAATATGACAAAATCTTGCCTAAAAATCAATTCTTACACAGGGTTCAGGGCTCAAAGTCTCACCAGCTAAAAAGTCTCTTACACTCAGCAAAAGCTGCATCTGGTCTAGAGCTCCATGGCTGCCTAAACTCTGTACATAGGGAGCAAAGAGGATCCTGCAATTAGGATCTGACTTACATAGATCTTTGTACATCTCCTTCATCCTATCTTGGTTCCAATTTACTTCTTCCATGCACTGCCTTACCTTGGAGATTGAGAAAAAGACCCACTACTCCCATGTATTGGCCACTTCTCTCTGATACAGTTTACATTCAGGTGTACAGTAGGACCTATCAGACCAGGACTATTATGAGCCCCTGAAAATAATGCACAGCATTTGGGGGTAAGAGAAAAGATGGCCTGGCATAATGGAAAGGTAAATTGCAGGAAGACTGTTGTAGAGCAAGCACTCATTAACTTGGAGTTCACGCTTCTTTAAGTGGGATATTTTGCAAAACCTAATTTAACTATTAAAACTCGGTTGATTTTCCTGACTTCATTGCATTTAGGTTCTGCATCTTCCCCAGGCAAATAATGGCCGAGAGGAGGACATGGGCCCAGCTGGTTATATGACCTTACTAATACTATTTGCATGAATCTAATAAAGTTTGATACTGATTTTAACACATGCTTTTCCAAATTTTGGGTGGCTCTGGTTTTTCTTTCCTTACCACAGGTCAGATATAAAATGCAAAGAGCATTCTCTTTTGAGTAATTCACATAGGAGAACCGAAAATTTGCAAAGCAAGGTTTTGTCCACAGGGAAAATAACTTACATCCTTTTCCCCCCAGTGCTAAGACTGCCTTTCTCATTATACTTTAAATGTTTAATCAAGCTAAATTGAAACAAGTGCCCACATAAGTACTGGCACAAGTTTAAGCATCTTGGTTTTAAATCACACCCCAGGTTAAGATGCAATTTAAACAAGGCCTCAGTCTGTGTTACTCCAGACTTGTCAGATCTCATGGGCTGAGCATGAGATTCACACATTTCTTCAGCACCACCACCTCCTCTGCTCACAGCACAACAGCTTGTCTCCCCACACACCAGGTCACTCCGCTAGTGGAATACAAGAGATGGACCCACAGACTGCCAAAGAGGCTCTGCTTTTATGCCATGACTGAGAGCATAGCTCCTACACAGCCCCACTCTGAAAAGTATTGGAGAACCTTCTCCAAACCAGTAAGTCCTGCTGATAGAACAAGCTCCTCTCTGCATGATTTCAGCCTTTTACCTAAGTGCATACTAGCAATCTCCTCCCAAGAAGTTCTGGGGATGGTATCTATGTGTCCCTTCTTGTTCCCTTTTTTCTCCACGTAATTAATCCCCAGTGTTACCCCACCCTCTTAATCTGATCCAGCTGGCATAGACCTGCAGCACACAGGATTTACACTTATTTCACACACTGAAGGTCAAAGGATTTATGATAGCAAAACAAAAAAAGTGACTGATGGATCAATCCCAATTGATCAAGCAGAAGGGACAATCACTTAATGACCTCTTGCAACCTTTAACTGAAAACCTTCTGGAAGATGTTACAAAACTGAATTTATAATGCATCCTGAAGTAGACTGAAGTAGAAGAAAAGAAATTAGGAAGGAGAATAAGAGCAAACTGGCTTTCATACACTGACAATGTTAGGACTGGCTTTTAGAAGCATTTTTCAATGCACGTCTGCCTGGGAAAAGCATAATTGCATTTGGAGGCTGAGAGTTAGACAGCTTTCCATTAGCAGTTTATCCCAAGGCAGTACCACAGACAAGTGTCACCAGAAAGTGGTTTTTGCATGTCTCACTGAAAGACATGAGCTGCTGTGGTGCCTGTCCAGAAAATATATTTTCAAAGCTTACATGATACAGGACCAAAGTTTTAATTTTTAGTGGTGGCAACTCTAGCAACAACAACAAAAAAATTCCTTTAAACTATACTGCTGGAAAAAAGAATCCAGCTGCTAACTCCTGTATTTCTTAGCTCATCTCAGCCAGCTTCTTCCAGACTCAGTTCTTCAGGGCAAAGATGCTTGGCACTGACAATTACACAGTTTCATATGCAGTGTGGTGCAAAGAAATAAGGGAGTCAGACATGTTTTTTCTAGACTCTACTGCTGATGGGTAAAGGAAGTAAAATGAGGATATTATTTATGCTAACAATACAGAACTATTGTTAAATATGCTTCTGACTTCTTTTCATTATTCAGTGAAGCTTTTAAATTCAAAGCAGTAGAGGAAAACTGTTACATACAACATTTAATGAAAGGTTGATGAGACCAGAAGTTGCCAGGCAACTGTCTCCCATCCTCAAAGAATCTGCTGCAAAATCAAAATGTATGCCTCTGATTTTTAATGTAATGTTCTTAATAAACATGTGTGTTAAAGTCTGGCTCAATCAATATTAATTACTTGCCTCTGCAGTTTGTCTGCCAATGACATTGAATCAACCTCCTTTGATAATATAACTTTTTAACCACTTCATTCCAGACACTATTGCCTTACTCCAGTTGGCCACAGAACAGGTAACATTCTTCTAGAAGTGGAGAACAGTGTTAGTCAGACTTCCTTATTTTAGCAGTGAGTGAATTTGTGGGTTTTTGATGTGAGAGAAAACTTTCTCATGAGATTCAGAATAATTGAAAGATTTAGGATGGAAAGGACCCTTGAAGATCATTTAGTCCAATTCCCTGCTCCAAGCAAGCTAAAGAGTTCTTAAAGTCTTTGCATGTTATTCTTTAAAATGCCTTTTTAACTCTCTTATTTTTTAAGTTAGAGTCTAAACTGTCCTTAAACTAGTCTTCAAACTCTTAAAATCTTTTAGAATTCTTTAAAAGTTGCTAAGAAAACAAATGCCAATACATTCAGGAAAGTGCCATAGGTTAGTAGCTTGGCTTCCTAAAAAGTCTAAGTATGTAGCCATTGAATTTGAGAACAAACGGGTTTTCTGTGCTTCTCAGAAATCCATATACTAACACAGGCACCTAGTTCCAGAGGTTTGTTCTTGAAAATCTTTGTGTGGTGGTGTAATACAGAGCAAAATTATTCCAGCACAGCAATTAGAGTCAAGTGAAAAACAACCTCAAAGCAAAGGTACTGTATCAATAACCTCAAAACACTGCACGTTCAGAAAAAAAAGGAAAAAAGGAAAGCAACTTTGCTCTTATTGGTTTGATTCCATATAAAGAAAGCTGTCTTTATAAGGGCTGTTCAGAATGACTTAAATGACAACCTGTAAGGACACCAATAGATATTTGTAGTAAACAGTATTGGTTTGGTCTGCCATGTGAGTAAAAACCCAAAGATAAGATAAGGTATGTGCCTTTTAATATCTGCCTTTATTGACTCTGAAACGATTATACAGTTTGAAGTTCTGGAGCCTACAGAAGGCTTACTCTGCTTTTTCTGTATAATAAGCCTTCTCTAGATTAAGTTTGTGTCAAAGATCCTATCTAGGACAAGTTGTGATTCCTTCATCCATCTGTGGGCTACTCTTCCTGGGATCTACCATCAGGTATAAGAGGCAGTTTGCACACCTTGGAGTCACTGTCTCAGACTTTGCAGGCATCAATGAAGTGGTCTCTTTTGGTTTTAGCCTTTTTTAGTGGGAAAAAAAAGGAAGGAAACAAGCTTTTAATGTTGAAAAATACAAATTTCATCCCTGCTAACAGAGAGATAGGCTACCAGTGACAGAGGCAGCAGACTGTGACAGTATTGGAAATTGTAGGCTGAGACTAGAGTCAGAAGAGCTTGTGACTCACAGTAAGAATACTGTCTCCATCTCCAGCTTGCCAGAGACTTGCCCTGTCTCCTTTCAAAAAAGGGCCTGCCTGCCTGCTGCAACCTCTGTCTCATTTGCTTTCACATTACCTCAGCACAGTGACTTCCAATCTGTGGTCTGCAGACCCCCAAGGAAAGGCACAGTGATATTTTTAAGAGACCTACAGAAGCAAAAGCTAGGCAAGCCTAGCCAGTAGGCTTAAAGTTACTGAACTAAGATTCATGTCTCCACTGGAAAAGTTAATAAAAATTCCTACTGGAAAAGTCAAAGAGTTCATATGCTGAAATCTAATGACTTGTTTAACTTTGGGTTAGAAAATTTCACTAAGACAAAAAGATCAGCTAAGTTAGTAAAGCCAGTTACAGTGTACCTGTGCATAGCAAGTGTGTCTCAATCTCATTTAATTTTCAACATAATTGAGAGGCCATTAAATCTCTTCCTGAAGAAAAATTACAAAGCCCCAAAACATCAACGTTTTTCAGTAACAATACATCACTAGTGTGCCAAGTCTGAACCCACCTAGGAAAACATATGCCACGGAACAGTTTTTATCCCCTTTCCCTGGCTACAGTCTTGCCTGTGGAGTGTCTTGACTTTTGTATAGTGTAGCATTTGCATGCTACCATGACCAAAAAGCCTTAGTGGAACAGATTCGGCATTGAAGGTAATTAATTACAGCTGTGCTACAATCATAGTGTCATTTCCTCAGAGGAAAGCTGGTGACAAGAGAGGCACCTTGCTGGCACCTGTTTTAATACAGTGAAGAGCTTCTCTTCAGTTGAAATACATCTGACAAAAATTTATCAGGAGGCAAGCTGGACCAGCCAGCCAAAAATAGCATCACCACAGTGGTGTATTCTAGAATTGAAGCTTCTATGACCCTTTACTGAAAGTTTCTCAATACTCTTTGAAGTTCTTCTGCTGGTGTGGAAGACAATTTAGATGATGATGATGATGATGAAAGAAGCATGGTGACATCTAGACACTTCATGAGTCCTGTAACTTTAAATCTGAGAACAGCTGAGGCTGCTCTTATTTCTTTGATCATTTGCATATGGTCAGGCAATTTTAATTTCATCACATCATCATGGAGCCTTTGACACAACTGAACACAGAAGAGATGTTTACTTATCTACAGTATCTTTATGAGTGGGATGATATATTTTTTCCCCACAATGATCCATTGGTTATTTTCAGGGAGGAGCAACTCCATTATGTAATTACTCATTCTTTAGGGCACTAGCACATAGGTCTCCATCCCACCCATGTCCTTTCAATTTAACTGTACTCATGCTGTTATGGGAAGATAAGGTGTTCATGTGGGACACTGAGCGCCAGTGCATTGATTACAGAACCTGTTTATCAAACCCAGGTTCTGCTGTCTGCTCATTCTCTGAACTGCCTGACCACATTAAGGTCTTGCATGAAAACAGTTCTGGTCATAACAGATGGTGCTAGATGAGTGATAATGATACTCTAGTCCAACATTTCACCTAGCTGGTTTGGAACACTTGTTTTACTAACACTCACTAACAGTACCAATAACTACAAAAAGGATAGGAATGAAAAATCAGATTGTGCATCTTAAGAGTTCAGAATTCATGGCTAAAGCCACATTACCAATAAAGCAAACATTAGCTTTCATGTTATTTTTGCATTACATTGCATAGGATCCATTGTAAATTGAAGTGATTTTTTTCATTTTTTCAAGGTAAAGGGCTTTATATTGTGAGCTGTGGTTTTGTATGGCGTGTCAAGTGTACTTCTAGTGTTTACAGAGAAGCTGGAAATTAGTCTGATGGTGATGGGCAATACTTGCTCTGTTTGTATAAATTCCTTTAAAGATGGATCAGGTGGAATCCCACACAGGGATGGGGTAATTATGCCTTGATGATCAAACCTGCCTGGATAAAAGAAACTGCAGGAGATGGCAGCCTGAAAGTCATGTGAGGAGCTGGCAATATTCAGGTCAAGCAAAGAGAAGCCAGAAACTAGACCTTGGAAACAATGGAAATAACCTTTTGAGAAATAAATAATGGGAATATTTTTCTGCAGATCTGCCTCTGAGATAGTGAGAATCACAGTTCAAAGCATAGGTTCATCCTTCAAGGACACAGCAGGCAAGAAAAGATGTAAAGCCTTTTCTTTCTAATTGCTTGCCTCCAAACTCACCAGTATTTTAGTTGGTATAATAGAAGTTGTTTTGTTTGGTTTTCTGTTTATTTGGTTGGTTGGGTTTTAATATTATTATTATTTTAAATAGCTTGTTAGTCTTCTTGGAGGACCATGCTATAGGCAGGTTAATCTCCAAGCTCCAGCTGACTTGTGCTGCTTTTGTGTTGACACAAGAAAGTTCAGTGAACCTTGTCCACTCATTCAACAGCTATAAAAGAGTGAAGCAGCTTTCTGAGGCTGCCAGGCAACAGGGCTGTCACCACCCCAGTGCCCGAGCAGCCGTGGTGATGAATGTCATGGCTGTACAGCATCTTCAGCTCACAATGTGCTCTTTTCTACCCTTCAGGTCACAACAGAGTGCACTGGCCAAGATTGTTACTTGGGTCTCTGGCAGTGACTCCATCCTAGGCTGCCTAGTTGGTGGCTCATGCAATCTGGCCTTCCCTACAGCTATTAATTTACACTTCACTCGCTCTCATCTTACTGGTTTGTATTCCCCCTTCTCACACTTCTGAGTAAAGTATATCAGGATATGCATAATATTTTTTCCTTCTCTCCCAAATTGACACAAAATAATTAATTTTCAATTAACAGGATATCATTAACAAATATCTCTCCACCAGTCCACAGATCAACAGCAGCAGGTCATGTCAGCATACAACCCTGAAGCCAGAGCTGTTCCCATTTCCAGGTAGTTGTTGACTTTACTAAGCATATTTCCCTTATTTCTATATAGATCCTGTTCACTCAGGGGAGCTAATCCCCTATGCCTGATACTTAACGGAGAGCAGTGAGGTGTACACCGCTACTCTACTCCAGCTTCAGAGGTGATGGCACTCCTCTGAGTTAGCTCCTAAAGGACATGCATGAACAACAGTTGTGGGAAGATGTGCACAGAACAGCTGTTCTGATGGCTGCTTTTCACACCACCTTTGGATGCTACAAAAAGCTGACTGGCTGAGACTCTTCCAAGACTATCTGAGTAAGAGATCATTGAGTCTGACTAAGTGATCATCAAGTCTGACTCAGTGAACTGCCCAGGTTTAACGAGATAGGAGTGCTGTGCTGGAATTGCTTGCAGGCTGAAGGCTGTGTGCCCCATAGCACTATTTCTTTTGTGACTGAGACTATCTGTCTGACCAAGAAGTGGTGGAACAGAAACCAGCCATTAGCTGATACTGAAATCTGGGACCACTGAGTCTGGTGGAATGCAACCTCAACTTGCTAGAACCTGAAGGCATGCAAATGTTATGGTGTGGTCAGTGATATAGAAGTTGCTGACAGGTCACAGGTAAAAAAAAAAAATCTGATTTTTTTTGGCTTAATCAAATTGTATTTACATAGTTTTAGCAGTTGCTGTGGTCATAATTAAACTTTTCATGGAACATGAGGTACAGAACTCAGAACTCTTGTTCCTGAACAAGAATCACATAATTTCCAAAGTTTTCATGTGGTTCTAGAGCCACAGTAGTTGAAGTTAGTGGCTATTCATTGATAGCCTTTGGGATACTAATGCCAGTTAGGCCACTGGCATTACATGCCCATCCTTAGTCTTGTTTGAAAGTAGACTTTGGAAAAGCTGAGCAGATCAAGTGCTGTGCACACTGGGAAACTGGTAGAAAGCTTGAAACTGATAGCAATGCTTTGAAGTATGTGTGGAAGCAAGCGAGGGTATGAAATAGGCAGGAAAATAATTATGTCCTCCTCCTCACTGTGAATAAAAGACTGAGAACAATAGGAGCCTGGAAAGGAGACTAAGAAAGTCATTGGGAAGCTTTAATAACGCTATGATCCAAGCAGGAATATAAGTTGGGAAAAATAAGCTCCACAAAGCAGCTACCAGCTGAAAACTGAGCCTTGCCAAACTTTTCACATGTAATAAATATGGCACAATTTGGCAGTAGTGGATTTCATGTGATTTCTGAAATAACATGCATCCAATTTAAAAATGAAGTCGCCATAAAAAAGGACCCTTTTACAAGCAAAGACAGTTGTAGAACTGGTGAAAGCACATCTCCCAGGAAAATGTAGCAGATGAAAAAAATTAAGTGTACTTAATTTACAATTCTTTCAACAATATATAGAGAAAAAGTCATATTGAGAAGCCCAGTGTGCAGCATTCTCCAGCACAAATGGCTTGGAACTTAAGTAGTCACATGTACTCATGGGAGTATGACTGGATTATGCAAATACTATTCACATACACAAAAATTGGAAATTGTGGATAAAATGAAAATTTCAAGATAGGCCCACAAGCTGGGAGTGAGATAATCACAGCATTAAAGACAAATATTGGATTGCTCAGTATGTTGTATTGTAGGCCTGCATAAACTGATACAGAAAATCTATATAGGAATAGATATTACATAAAATCATGAAAAAAAATCAAAACATAAAATCATGAGGACCTTTTGTGCCTGGGCTAAAAATTCAAGCTCAGAATTCT
Organism: Vidua macroura; assembly: GCF_024509145.1. NCBI lineage: Eukaryota > Metazoa > Chordata > Aves > Passeriformes > Viduidae > Vidua > Vidua macroura. The sequence goes on along the minus strand of NC_071572.1, from coordinate 73,864,025 downwards.
AATGAACAAACAATTCTAAATTATCACACAAACATGAAGTTTTAGGTTTGGTTCTCTACTCCAACCCCTTGCTCAGAACAAGGCTGACTTCAAAGCTGGGCTGGGGTGGCTTAGAGCCTTGTCTATTAAAAGCAAAATGCAAGAGGAAAGCATAATTCCTCATCACAATCTGGTCACATCTGATGCAATTATATTTGAAAGCAAATTAGTGATTAATAACTTTTTATAATGTCATTTTACAAACTGCCAAGTAAAAATGCCTGATAAGTCAATTTGTTCATGATTGGATTTGAGAGGTCCTTTTTGAACAGTTTCAGTGGTATCTGAAACCAGTTCAGGTAGCTAGGCTCTTTGTGCAGCATGGGGAATCTTAAAGAAATTCTGTACTCCTGACACCTTCCAAGTGGCCATCATTTGCTCTCTAATATATGTTAAAAGGTGGAAATCTACCACTACTACTGTAACACACCTCTCTATGCCCACCTGGTGTTGCTGTGGCAAAACTTCAAAGCCAAAAAAGAGTTATCAAGGAATATGTTAGAGGAGGGGGGTGGTGGGTGATAAGGTAGATAAAAGGGGATTGTAGGAACTACAGTCTGCCTCTAAAAGCCTAGTTTCCAATAGTAGCCTAAAGTGAATGAAACCCTTTCTAAAGCAAGCTAGCACAAACCTTTTAACAAACAAAACTCTACAGACACTTTACTTAAAGCACAGAGACTTTCACTCAAAGACTACCCTTAAGCTTAGGCAAGATGCCGGCTAATGTGGTGCAAAAGTTCTGAACTACAGAAGTGCAGTCCTAAACTGAGTAGTGTTCTCAGGCTGAGCCCCTGTGTTAATGGGAGCATTGTCTGCCCTGGATACAGCCATGGTCTGACCATGACACAACCACACCTGGCAAGCCACTTCATCCTCTGTCATTGGCTACAAGTAAGGAGAAAACAAAGGTGTAGTTCTGCCTCCACAGACTTAGCCAGCCTCTTCTGGGCTATGCCTCGGGGGCCTTGTCCATATAAAGCATGAAAATTCCCCACAGCAAATTCCTCCTCTGTGCGATAAGTATATTGACACAAATCCAGCTCACTGATGGGAGATCTCCGGCATCTGAGGTTAGGTACAAGTAGCAGCGTTACAATGTACACCCTTCAGCTCTGTGTGCAGTACAGCTCAGACATTTCCAGCCTGTTACTAATCAACCTAGTCAAATTATTCAGTACTAATCTTGGCTCTTTTTTGTCAAAAAATGGTCTGAATTAATTTCCGTTCTTTTTTGAACATACATAATTCTTCATTTTGAAGGAATGGTTTCAGAAACACCTGTTCAAAGTTCTGTTTGCAAGAGAATCAGTCATTGTTCCCTTTCTGCTTGTGGCAATTTGTCAGATTTCCACCTAAAAGTTATTGGGAAATGATGTAATTAGACAAATCTCCTCAAAAGACTTGCTCATGAGAAGTCAATGAATCTATTCTTCATCCTCTGTTGTTTTATCAGTCATCCATATCCTGATCTGTTAGTTTTGATTCCTCTCAGGCCATGTTCCCCATATTTTCAACAATTCTCAGTTACAATTATATTGTGAATATACATATTTTAAAAAGCAAATGTAGCACAAGCAGAAGGATTTGCCAACTCCTGACACTGCTCTGAACCTACTGTGCAACACTCAGATGTTCTGTAATAAAGGTTTTATTTTCTTTCTATCAGATTTTGGTTTTAGAACACACTTTTCAGTTGTTTTTTTTCAATCTTTTCAAGAGGCAATCTTCATCCTGAACATACCTGGAGCCTAGATTTGGGGTAAAATTACCACACAGAGAGTTGATGAGACAACAAAGGGAACAATGGGCAAAACATGATCTACATGTATGTCTCACTAGGGCACCTGTTTTGAGCAGGGTATAATAATACTACTAATAATAACCAAAACAGCTTTACTAATGAAACAAATGCAGTTATGCCAGTACAGGAGAACCTCACTGTCTGGCTCTACTTCACCCAGCAATGCTACCGGGAAGGAGGAGGAGGCTGGCGTGGATTTAAACCAGCCACAGTACATTACAGAGGAAAATTACGGAAATTAGTTAGGAACAGGCTCTACTCAGGTCTACTTGAGAGCAGGAAGGGTGAAGACTCTCCATTGGAAAGCTTGGGACTCACTACAAACACAAGAGCATGGATGGAACTGAAACTGCCTATTAACATATGTGCTAACTACCACAGCATAGTCCCTAAATTCCCTTTTCTTTGTGCCTTCCTTCCGCCACTCCCACAGCACCGCTGCTACAAAGGAAACCACCTTCACTGATGTAGGTTGTGACTCCAGAGGGACTGCTCAACTACGCTTCATACAAAATAGCTGTACTTGCACAAAAATAACTGAGAGTTCAGCTGTTTTTTGGGGTCCATTGTTGCAGTGGTTTCAGGAGTACATTTTGAAGCACTTCCATCAACTTAATTGTACAGTCACAAAACAAAGGGAAATTCCTCTCTCATTGTCAGCTGTGTGGACCAAACACCACAGCTTGGTGTAAAGTCTGAGAATCTTGCAGCCCACCCACACACACAGATTGCTGCCCCATGAGTTATTTTTTCAGTCAACTGCTGAATTTAAAAACCTATAAGGTGTTTCTAATTTCTTGAGAGACTCTGAGACAGAATTACTTTTGCTCTGCCTATTTTCCTGGGGGAAAAAAAAGACATGAGTTTATGTCCAGCATGACAGAATGAAAAACAGGGGGATGATTTGATTTTTTCATTTTTCTTCATTGCTTTATTAGTTCAAGGAAATAGTATATTTCAAGGATATGTTTAATCATACTGGAAGTCAGTAGGCATCAGTCCTTAAAAAGCTGGCTAGCGGTGAGGCTGCAGAGGTGAAGGGAGAGAGGCTTATAAAGCCTAAAATGTCCAGGAGCCTCAGAAGCTCAGTTTCCAGAGGTAGGGTGAAATTTCAACATGGATTATATTTTTCCATCATTTAGTACTGCCAGTGGCTCCCCTTCCTTGAATGTGGGTACTCACCCCTACTTCCGGAGGGTCGGGAAGCCAGCCCAGTTCACCCTGTGCAGTGCTTGTGTCAAGTAGATCCACTGTAAACCAGAAGAGAGGAAAAAAATAAATCGGTGACCCAACTCATATGGCCCACGTAATGGTTTCATCCGTATTTCGTCAAAGAAGGTAAAGCCTGCATTTCCTCTCTCAACCCCCCCTCCTTTGAAATCTTTCACGTTCAAAAAGCATGACTAGTGGAGGGACGGAAATATACAAGACAGGGCAGCTAGTCAGGAGTTAAAAGTTTTTACTAATATATGAGACCCTCTCCTATACACATCCAAAAACCGCAACCCTGACAAATTTTATCACTTCCTAAAACTGTCCCAAAAAGGAAGGAGGCTGAAGCCTATTCAAATGGATACCCGGCATTAGCAGCTGAACACATCTTTCCTTGAAATAGGAAGACAGCAAGCTAAAGGGCTGAAGAGGAGGGCAATCAAATAAATTACCAACACAAAAGATCTATCAGTGTCGCCTGGAGGGACTATTCAGTACTTGAAACACAGTGGGAAAGTACAGAGGCGGTGTGAAGTTGTATAAGGGACTTTCCATTGTCACAGTACCCAAAAACCAGGAGATGCAGCAGTTGTGCAAATTGATGAGCCACCTACTTCTAATTCGGACTGTCCACCTGCTGACTATGGCCTAGAAATAGTTTAACCCTCTCCCAACTTTCCGACTTTTTTGGCCGGGTCATCAAGAGAGAGTAACGGCTCCGGCCATAGCATGGCCACCTCCTGCGGAACTGCACGGCTTCTTTAAGCCTTGCTCCTGGAGTCGTGTGACAAAGGAGAAAATCATTTGTATGTTCATATTTTTAGCCCTCAAAGGAATTCGAAAATGCGATCACAGTTTGGCCTAAAGTCTTGATCTGAAGACACGTTTAAAAATGTGTCACTTTGTAGGCAAACATTGAGAAAGCAGAGGAGTTGGAATAAGACACACTGTGGGATGTGCAGCTTCTTGCCTGCCTTTGGGTCTGCCGGCAGTGCCAGAACAGACTACTGGTTTCTGTGTACCTATTGAAGTCCCAGCTTGGGAACATAGGAAACAGGGAAAATTCTTTGGATTCCCTTTTAGATTCCTGTGGGTGTATTCAGAGGGGTCGTTTCTGAACATCTCAGGAAAGAATCTGGGGGTGAAAGGTAGGAGTGGGGAGATTTTTAAATGGCATTTAAATAACCAGGTTTCCTCCCCCTCATCTGACTGTTTTACAAATGCTCCCTGCCAACTATAAGTAATAGTGTAAAGTGCAGATCAGCAAGAGTCCTGTGGAATGAGGAAGCAGGCTGTGGGCCCAGAATCAGAGATAAGAGGGATTGCGCTGCTGTTCTCACCTCTGAAACACCCTTTCAGGATTGGGAGAATGGAAAAGCAGGAATCCAGGTTTTGCAAGTTCGAAGTGCTCACAGTATGGTCATATGGCAAAACCTTCGTAGCCACAGACTCCTTGTCCAGACAAGGCTCCTCATTCACTTCCCCTCTACTCTCAATCTCTTTATTTGAGATAATATTCTTTTGTGGTTAGCTCCAAAAGCTCAGAGGGTGAGGTAGCCTGTACTGCCAGAACCATCACCCAGATAACATCTACGCCATCCCATCCTCTTCAGGACTGAAGCAGCAATGTGGAAGTGAGAGGGGCTGCATGGCAAGCTCTAGCAGAGCAAGGGGAAAGGAGCTTGGAAGTGGCCAGGACAGGAACCTGGCAGAGCCTTTGTGCCATGCTCTGCATTACCAGCAATGGCAGCTCCTTCAGCTGCTGAGTGCCCACTGGAGGCACAAAGCCCATTGCCAAGAAGTACTTCTCGAAGCGAATCCCACAACAGGGACTCTCCACGGAAAGGATGATTAAGTCAGTAAGACTACAGAAGCAGAGGAATAAAGTGCTCAGGGACTACTAACTCTCCGGTCCACAACTTTGCTGCTAGGAATCTCACATGGCTGCCCAGCCACAGGGGAGGAGGTGTCCCCAAAAAGAAGAAAGGCTTCAGATAAGAGAGGACGCCTGGAAAATGAGCTGTTTCCCTGACAGACAAGTTAAGGAAGAATGGATCACAGACACAGCCCAAATGAGATGGTTGAGATAGGGGAGAAGCGGGCAGACAGGTCCCTGACTCTTACTGCCAACTACTGGTCACACGCTTAGGGAAAGGGAAGCCTGCGCGGTGCCACCCGGTATTACTTCTCACCCAAGCTGGTGTTCTCCACTACGTCTGCCAGCTGCATCCACCACGTAGCTGGATCCTTAGTGGAAACGTGCTTGTCAAAGACGCTTTAAAAGATCACTGAGCGCTCGCAGAATCAGAGCTGAGCCCATGGCTGAACTGCCAGTTATGACAAAGTCCCCTCAATCGAGAGCCTGGAGAAGCAAAGGAGGGCTGTCCTTGGGATAGAAAACCCCAACACCTCTTGCTGTACAAAACAGAAGTCCCTAGCAGGAATTGACTGCAGGAGAAGATAAGAAACAGAGCAGAGATTTATACTTCCCTCACCTCTCTATTAAAAGTTACCATTCTCCCATGTTTCATAACCACTGTGCAACTACCAAGATGGAAGGAAAAAATCACGTCTAATAAAAGGGAGTAAGTGGTACAGGGAAGGGAAAAATGGAAGCCTAAAGAGGTGGAAGAGGAAATTTTAAAGCCCAGCACCGTCTTCCAGGAGTAGGGTAGATAAAAGACTCCGACAAAGTGACTGTCCGCTTGCTCACAAGGGTTAACTCCTAGGAGGGCTTCCTGAGGAAACTGCGGGGGTGTTGCCAGTGGAGGGGAGAAACTTTCTGAGTTTGTGTTTAAACTTGTTATCTGCAAGGCCCGTGTTTGAGGGAACAGGGGCAGAATTCTCTTAGATCACTGGATATGACGAGACATTTGTGCTTCAGCTAGGAAGAGGTGAAGGAGGGCGAGAACATACCTGGGCTCGTTCACTGAGCCACAGAGATTCGGATGGGATTTGCCAGGCCGTGGTCCCCCCACAACCGGCTGCCCTTCCCTGACCTCCCAGTCCCTCGGAGGTGTCCCTGGAGCCCCAGACGCGCGGGCCAGGTCCCGTTCCCTGCCCCTTTGCGAGGTCGCCGTCGCTGCGCGCCCCAACCCAGCCCTCCAGGCAGAGGGACCGGCGGCGGGTCCCACGCTTACCTTCTTTCCCGTGCGCCTCGGGAGGAAGGAGAGCCCAGAGGAGAAGGAGCCCGAGTGAGAGCTCCATCCCGCCGCTGCAGGTGCTCAGCCCCAGACTGGCCGGAGAGGGGGCCCGGCTCGCAGCCCCCGCCGGCTCCGGCCTCCGTGCCCGGGCTGCTGCGGGCAGCGCATGGGCCTCTCCCGCAGCCTCCCGAGCGCGGCGCGCACGTTGCACAAGCGCCCGCCTGGCCCACGGTGGTGATGAAAGATCAAGGCGAGTGGGTGGAGAAGCCTTACTGCCTTTACCTGTTCTAAGGGGCTGGTCACAGACTTCCCATCTGGCAGGCAAATAAACCCACCTTAAAGGCAGCCACCTCTTTCCTGGGAGCCTCCCTCCACCTTTGCTCCACTCCCGTAAGAGGCTCCCGATTGCCACCTCCTGGGCAGCCCTCGCCATCCTTGCCGGTCCCGCCGGCCCCGGCAATGGCTTTAAAGTGAAATTTTAGGAAGAAATTCTTCGGGCTGGTGAAGTATTGGAACAGGTTGCCCAGGGAGGTTGTTGCTATTCCATCCCTGGCGGTGTTCAAGGCCAGTTGGATGGGGCCCTGGAGCAATCTGGTCTACTGGAAGGTCTAGTTCAAACCCCCATGGCAGGGCAGTTGGAAATAGGTGGTCTTCCAGGTCTCTTCCAAGCCAAACCCGATCCCTCTGTGAGTCTGTGATCTATGATAATGGGGCTAAAACCACTGAGCCATCCTCACTGAATATGTTTAGGAAATCCATCTGTACACGGGGACAGCGGCCCATTTCATTCCCAAGTATGTCACAGAGTGACAGCGATACCACTTTGTCTGGCAGAATTACTGTTTTTTGTTTGGTGTGCTCCTCAGCATTGATGGGCAGTGCCTGCTTTTCAGCAAAACAGAAATCACGGGAGAGGAAGCAAACTAGAAGGATTCTTTCTCTGTGTAGGAAGCCCTCATGAGACTTTTTGTTTTTTTCCTGAGGGACATAAATATGGAAGAACTTGCCTTTGTTCTGTCTCTTCTGGCATTAATCAAGGATGTTACTCCCACCCATACACAGCTATTACACCCCTCCCTGTAAAATACAGATGGTATTATTACACTTACACTTGCTGTACGGCTGCATTCCTCCTGCTCTCTTCCTCCTCCTCCCCAAGGAAGGCCAAAGAAAGGACCTTGTCAGGTTGCTTAGAGAGGCTGGGGGATCTCCACCCTTGGAGATGTTCCAGATTTGCCAGGACACAGCCATGAACAACTTATCCACCTCTGGAGCCAGCTCTGCTCTGAGCAGCATTTGGGACTTTGGACTCTCTGACGGTCCTTGCATCTAATCTTTCAGTGAATTCTGTGGTTCTCAGGCCATACATCTTGAGAAAGCAAGATCTATCCCAAGATGTCTGAACAAGGCAAGAGAAATTTTAGAACAAATGGTTACAATACTAAGCTTATAATTTTACGTAGCACATGAAGTAAAATATAGGTGCAAATAATTCAAATGTAAATGGCATTCAGAGTAGTTGTACCTTAAATTCATTACAGTTTAATCCTGTCTAAATTTCTCTTTATCAGTCCACAGTGCTAAGTGTCAAACTTTTATGCCTATGTTTCCCCCACAATTGAATGGCTCCTATTGCAGGAGTCATGTAAGATTTTTTGGTCTACAACCCATACCTTGAGTTTGTGCTGGGGTAATGTGTCCATTTACATCTTCATTTGTACAATTCTGTGCCTTCTTCAGTCTGTGATGTAGCAGTGGGGCAGACAGACCCACAGCTAACTTGTCTGTGATGGGATAACATAGAAAAGGCCTAAATAGATGTGAAATGGGGAAGAACATTTACAGCTGGAGGATAAGGCTCTAGGGCAGGCCAGGAGCTCATGTCCTTCCTCAGGCAAAAAAAAAAAAAAAAAAAAAAAAAAAAAAAAAAAATTCAGTGTTGAGGCCTGACATTTGGCTCCTCAGGTCTAACAGAGTTTGCATCTGTAAAATCCCAGAAGTGACGAGTTCTGGAGTGAAGAGCCTTGGGATGCTCTATCTCCATTTCACTGGTGTGCAGATACTCAGAACATTTGATCTAAGGAGTAGGCATGAAGCAATTTATTAGGACTTACTGGAGAACATGGCCTAAAAAAAAAAAATTACTTTCTTTTTCTTCCCCTTGTAGTGTTGGCAGATGGGGATCAGCAATTGGGGTTTTCCAGATGATGGTGGTCAGAAGTCATATTTATTGCTTTGTGGTTTTTCAGATCGGAGATCACCTAGTGTAGCTCACAGTCAGAATGTATACAATGATAGTGAAACAAAATACAGTCTAAAGTTACAGCAGGATCAGGATCTGAAGAAAATCTATAAACAAATGGGAGCACACAGAAGTAAAAACACAAAATGCATAGAACTTTGCTGATACCTGTAAAAGCTCTGCTAGATTGCTTTCCCATGTGTCCTCTGCACCAAAATGCAGATCCAAAGGGAAAAAGAGGGAATATACACAGAGGCTGTAGCCAGAAGAATGAGTACCACATGTGCATTTTCATACTCAATATTTCCTTGACAGTGTTATTCTGTTTGTGCATCACAAGCTTGGATTTTGTCTTTGGAAATTCTTGGGCAAAATTAATTCTCTGACTGTAAAAAAACACAAACAAAAACACAACAACAACAACAAAAACAAACAAATCCCAAACAAGCAACAAATAGGCAAAACTGAAAGAACTTAATTTAAAAAATCTTTTTATGTCTTGTTTACAATCATATTCTATGATTCTATGATTTACATCTCCACAGCCTCTCACTCTCATGGCTTCCCAGTGAGCATCCCATCTCTGGCATGCATTTGGGTGTTAAGAAGGTAACTGTGTCTTTTCAGCTGACTCTCAGCATGTCTTTGGGCTGATTCTCATCCTCTCTTTCTTGGCCCTCTGAGTATTTCTGAATTATAAGGCACATTTTTTTCCTTTCATTTCCCAGAATCTTGTTTTGAGTATCACTGTGATTAGGTATCCAGCTGGAAAATATCACCACACAACACACCTGGGCTTTCCTCCTACAGCTATGTGGGCTTGTGGTGAGGGAAGTGAGGAGGAAGGCTGTGCACCAGGTCTTGTTTTGATGTGCTGTTGGGAAAGTCAGAGGGCACTCCCAAGGCTGAGTTGGGACGTGCTTCTTTTGAACTGCAGTTCAGACAGAACTGTCTCATATGATTCTTACAAATTGTTTACTCTGTTTGCTGCTCCTCATTTTTTAGAATGAGTTTCACCATTGTGCTGTTAAACGTCTTTACAGATGATGAATGAAACAGAACCTAGAAATAATCTCTGGAGTTTCTCACTTGATATCACTTCCCTAATTATCAAAGCATCCCTTTGGTACTGATAACTTGAATCTGTGCATCCTGAATTGGCTTTCAGTAAGGTATCATAGTAACATAGATGTATAGGTCTTCCAAAGGCCTCAAATCCATTTTGCAACAAGCCCCACTTCAGTCTGAAGGTGGAACTTGCTCTTGTTCTGTGGTCTCTGATTCACTCCTTTTATCCACTATCTCTACAACTCTAGGAGTAATCTATAACAGTTCTGAAGAGCCTAAGATATGCTCTGTTTCAATGTCTTATTCCCTGTGAAAAGTTTGTGCTTTCTGTCCCTTATTCTCACCTGCATGACCACAGTTAAATATTCAGTGTTTTCATGTTTATCTTAGAAGGTTTTCTGGCTCTACTCCACCAGCAATTATCTTAGAATATTTCAAACAGCTGACTTCAGACTGTTTTTCTGCAGAAAATAGACTCCTACCATTTAGTGGTTTAAGCTGTTAAATTAGTTTTGTATATGGACACTTTTCATTCAGAAACTCAGATTTTGTTTTAAATAGATATTTTAAACTCCTATGAAGGAGCACAAGTAGCTCCTCTGGAGCTGCACAAAGCAGCCACCCCTATGTTAGAGACCTGAGGACCTGACTGCACAAGTAGTCAAGCTGGTTATCTTTCTCCCTTGAGAAGAAGAACAAGGGCAAGGGAATGAATGAAGCTGATAGAGACAAGGTGTAGATCTGAGTTTTCATACATAGAAAAAACAGGGGACACTCCCTTATTCTTCCTCACCTTTGTGAGATAAACAGCCTTGGAGATGTACAAGCTTTGCTTGAAAGCCCTGAGAAACCTGACACAGTTTTGGTGTTAACCCTGCAGTGAGCAGGTATTTGGGCTAAAGACCTCCAGTCATTCCTCCCCACATCAATCTTTTGCTCATTCTGTTCATCACTGGTAGATGAGCAATCACATCTTCTTCCACCGGGAATGTAGACAGCTCCTTACTTGGGCTCCAGTCAAAACAGGAGGGTAGCTTCCCAAATACATCTTCCACCTGACAGAGATGTCATACATGGACTAGAAGAAGTCCAGTATTCCTGAATAAAACTTCACTTACTTGATCATTAGCAATACACTAATAGGTGCTCCTCTACCTGCTGATGCCCTGGCTGGACACCAGATCAGACAGGGAAGTGTGTTTGCACTGCTGCCTGAACTGCAGGCTTGCTGCCTTTTGTCTCTGGATAAGCTTATCCTGCCATGGTCTGCCATGCTCTTATTTGGCTTGCAAAACAGAACTGAGTTAAATTGTTACACCATCCTGCAAATGCGGGGGAGGACCTTGCTTTTCCACAGAAATGACCTGAGATAATTCTCTTGACGTATTAGCCCAGCTCTGTTCCCCCTCGTGGTCCAGTGGCTGTGGAGCCCCAGAGATCCCAGTGGCCTCGGGGAGAGCAGCCTATGCTGAGGTGTGACATTTTGTATAGACCAGAGGAAACCAATGAAAACCAAGTCATAATAGAATCTGATTCATTCTCCTAATCATAAACCTTCCCTAAGTGGTACAAATCTGGGTCACAAGAGTAAGTTACTTTCTATTATACTATTACTGCACATTGTATACTTAGAAATCCAAAAAAGTGCAGTTCTACACTCAACACTTCTCTTTGAGAGCACATTCTTCCTGGGCACCTTTAAAGATATTTATTCATCTTGGTGGCATTAAGATTTCATGAGAGGATTCAGTTTCTCCTTGAGCATTACTAACACAATAGCATATGTGTGATAAACATAAAATCTGACCCAGATAAATTTGATTTCTAGTAGAGAAATGACTGATGACATATTTCTAGTAGGGAAATGCTGATGACGTATTCCACTACATTATAGAAAAATAAGATCATAATATTTTTAGTAGTTGAATCAAAGCTCAAAATATAGCAATAGTAACCTCTGCATGGCAAACACATACCTCTCTCTAATTAGTAATTTGTTCATATTTTCTAGCTGTTCTTCTCCACTCTTGGATTAATTATGTTCAAGCATGGAAATATCTCACTGACACTGAAAAAGCTTTACTAAAATACAATTAAAAAGCCATACCACTAGTCACTTAGATGGTGTGATTTTAAATTTATTTTTTCTCCTCTTACAGGTAAATGTGTGAGTTAATCAATCTTTTATTTTCTGGGGGTTTGTAACAGATATTTTAAAGCTTTTAACCTGTTTGTTCAAGATATTTTTATGGTCCTCTTCTTAACAAATTACAGTTGTCTCCACAATCTAAACACAAGAAGCTTGCCCATGTTTGTTGCTGTTGTAGCTTGATCCTGATGTTGAAGAGTTGCTGTCCACTGCAGAAATGAAATCGTTTCCACTGGTCACTGTGTTAGCAAGCAGCATTCTCCCTGAGAGGTTTCAAGGTGGACATCAGGAGAAGATATTTGAAGCAGACGCCTTGCAGGCAGAAAGAGGGCATTGAGTGTGTTAACATCTTCCCAACTCACTGCCAACTCTATTCTCAGTTCAGCCTCCCACTTGATTTTTTGAAACTTGAACTCATTAATTAAATCAAAACATGAAAACTGAAATGAATGCTGAGAGCAACTGTACAGCAAAACCACAATGAAACACTACACGGATTTTAGGAGACCTGATTTTCAGCAGTGACTAGGCTAGAGGCCATATGCTGCTGAGCCATCAGGTCTTCCCTCAACTTTACATGCCAATTTGTAGAACCAGACGGTCTTACATCTTTACATACCAATTTGTAAAACCAGACTGTCTCATATTCTTGCACTTATGCAGGTAAAGGCAAAGGTACACACTGGGTGGGTATCGACCTTCCCATTCTCACTTTTTCCTGGACTTGCTTGGAAGACAACTGAGCACAATAGGATCTTTAGAGCCAAGAGCTTTAGGTTAGGGATACAGTGCTGGAATTATTAATAACACCTTCAGTCAGCTTTTTGATGTGGAGGTGCTTGTAGGGCAAGGTGAAACTAATTCTGAAACCAACCAGCTGGCAGGAGCTTCACCTCATTCTTCAGCTCCACTTTGGTCTCCTGATTAGTTTTTGTCCTATGTTCCTGGTTGCTTCCTGAAACAATCCATTAAAGGAAACTTAAGGCCTGTACAACAGCCAAGTTGATAAATAAAAACCTTGTAGAAATGCTTAATCCTATGGAGAAATGGCAGCTTATTTAAGTATATTTCTTTCCCATTAGCTTGTTTGTGGGGCTGTGGACTATATTTGTTTTATATCATACAGGAACCTATCAGATTTTATATGCTGAATACATAATTTCTTATAATAGTAAAAAACAATCTCAGGAAGGACTCATCTCTCTTCTTTTGTAAATCTTCTATATACAAATATCTGCAAGAGAAACTCCTATAGCATTCTAGACTTTATAATAGCAAAACATGTAAATAGTAAAGTAATAACAGTAAATATTGGTCCTTTGGCATGTTCATAATAAACATCAAAAACAGAGGCCTTTTCTTAATAAAGAAAATCTTTGATAACTTCTCACCCTCATGATATGAACATCTATTTTCTAGGTTTACTACTAAGCCCACATCCATTTCATTTTACAACTCCATTATTGTAAATAGCTGTATTAATTTCACCTTCCTGCTTCAGATCAAAGGATAAAAAACATCTATTTGGGTAAATACAGGATTATTTTCAGGTTTTCTAAGCTTTTAAGGAATGTGAAAGAAAGAAAGGCTGGTGGACTCACGTTCAATGTAAGCCAAAACAGACAGAATGTGATAACATGACTTTGTCAAGGGAAGATAAATGCACTGCAATTTCTTCCTAGCTCTTAAAACTGGACTTGTGCCAATTTTTCAACTTTCCTTACCCATAATAGAAACAAATCCCCTAAATAAACTTTTTGTATTTATACTCCTAGGAAATAAGGATTTTCTTTTAATGCAAGTGCATTTATTTCTTTTAGGAGATTGATTATTTATAGGAACAACTTTTAGGAAATGTCTTACCTGGATTGCCAGCAAAGCATTATAGTGTGCAAAAAAACCCAAAACAAAACAAAAAAACCCAACCAAACAAAAACAAATGAACAACCCCCCAAACAAACAAACAAAAAACAAAAAACACCAAAGCATTTTTCTCTGTTTTCTCTCTATACTGAAAGGGAGGTTTCACTTGTATCCTCCCAGTATCACTGGGAGTAGTAGTAGCTCTCAAGGAACCACCTTGAAGTATCTTCTTGAGTGGAGGAATCTTTCAGTAGCATATACTATTCAAGGTGCTGGACCTTGAGTATCCTAAATGCTGCCCAAAGTCTGGGCCATCATCCTCCAAATTCTCTTCATTTTTGAGAATGTGGACAGCTGGTCACTGATGTGATCTTACAGGTTGGACTCTTGCAGGCTGGGCTCTGGTGCTCCACCATTGATAAGATCTCTGTTCTCACACAATGCTTGCTCAGGGCTGCCTTTACGAAATTAATTGCAAGGGTGAATACTCTGTTTTTATGGCTGTGTAAACCATGAAGTGGTTCTTAGTGATGTCCTAATTGGTTTCACTGGAAAACTTCATGACATCTATGCTTGCCAGATCTCAGGTCTCTGCAAATTGGGAATGCGAGCATTCCTCTTCCAAGAAAGGACAAGACCATTTGTGAAATGCAGGTACCCAGCTGTACTCATTCACTGGGGAGTCTTGAATCTCTACCCAATCAAAAAAGCTACAACACCCATTAGAAAGAACTTTTCCATACCCATCTTTGATCAGGGGTGGAATGTGGATTTGTCAAAATCTGCGCTCCCTGACTGGATCCTGCTGTTCCCTATGAAGTTCTGAAAATAACTTAGAAATGACCTTTTAAAAATTATTCTTCTGTGCTCATGCCTACATCAGGGATGGTGCTGCCTTACTTCACTTGAGCATGCTCCAACTCTCAGCACAGGTGTGCTGAGTCACCCGGACTGAAACAGCCACGTGTTGAGTGGAAAAGGGACCTCAGGCAGGTCCAGTCAATAAAAAGATAACATTTTAGAAAGGAAGCGGGTCTGATATCTCTGATACATTGCTGCTGCTCTTACCTGATACTCTCTACAGATCTATACAGTGCTCAACATAGCTGGCATGGGGTGGGGGGAAGAGTTGCTGTGAATGGGTGTGGGAATACTGGTGAGGATGGTCTTGGGCTCTGGGATATCTCCTCACTCTGTTCATCTTCAAGAACGTTGGGTAGAGAAAGTGTCTTCTCAGAAAGCCTCCACTGATTGTTATACTTTCCACACGTATCTCAGAATGAAAGAGCTGGGAGTCTAACCTGGCTGCTGTTTTGGTCATGTCATCCCTTCCAGAGGCATCATCTGTATCCTTAGAGTGAGGAAAGGTCTGCCCAGGTGCCTCTGTTCTGCAGTGGTTAGCAAGGAAGTGGTTCCTAGTTCAGGGAACAGCCCTGCTATCTTCCCACAGCAGGTAACAGTTCTCTCTCTGCTATCCCATGCCCACAGGTGCCAGAAATATGTGAGGGCCTCTACCAAGGCTTTGAACAGTATTATAAACCTCAGTGTCTTTCTGACCATCAGTTTTATTGCCAGGCATTTGGACATATCAATACCTCCTAGAAGCCAGTTTAGAAACCTCTGATGTAAAGTCCTGCTAATCTCAAGAAGGACCTCTGGCCACCTCAAGTCCAGCCAACTGCTTGCAGCAGGATTAACTTCAAAGCTTGATTTGACTTGACAGGATTCAGAATTGATGCTTCCTATTTTTCCTGTGCTCATTACAGTTACTTAATAGTATTTGATTCAAAGTACTTCTCTAATGTAATTCTGAAGTACTTCTCTGTTAGTACATAGTGTTCTGTCATTGAGACCCTCCCCTTCTCACTTTTGGAAGAGCTGGCAGGTGATTAAAATGTTCACTGCAACTTTGATAATTTTAAATAAGGCAGCTAAGTGTTTGCCCACAGAGTAATTAAGTATTCATTGACTTGAGAGCCAATATTATGTGTTAATGTTTTAGGCAGGCTAGACTCTGAACTTGAAGACAGCTTTTAATGTCGGTTTTAAATTCCACATTTCTCTTTTGTCAGAAGGCTCCAAGTTAACTTCCTTAGTTACAGTGCCAATTTCTTACATTTGTCAAATCCACTTATCATAATTTTTAATGATTTTAGCCCAGAGAAAGCAAATACCACTCTGCTCTCTCAATCTGCCCAGAGAGCTGAGGGCAGCTGAAATTCCTTTGGATTAGACAGAGGAAGAGAAGCAAACATTCTCATTTTTTCTCAACTATTTTCTGTGTAAGAGGTGGGTTCTGAATCATGGGGTCTCTATGGCCTTTAAAGAGACACGGGGGAGGGAAGCATTAAATAAAATAATGAAGTTGGTTCTTTACCCCCCTCTTCCTGGCCCAAAATTGATCTTCCCTAATTTGTCTGAATCACCCTGTTCCTCCTACACATAGGAAACTCATAAAATAGCACTGCTTTGTACCTTTCAGACTCTTACGTCTGCTGCAGTCCAGCCTGTGCTGTAACTCTCACTGGTTTTGCTGAAGAAATTGCAACAACTGTGGCAGCAGTATTGTTACTTTTACAATTACAGATCTCAACACTCCCCAGGCATTCATATTTATATGATGCAGTCTTTGCTGGTAAAAGTCACATGATAAAACAAGTATCTTAGCCTTTGTGTTGCCATAGAAACAATCCAAACCTAAAGCATCTCCCTATAAAAGGAAGTATGTTTTGCTTCCTGCAAAATAGGCATAGCAAAGTCATACT
Organism: Vidua macroura; assembly: GCF_024509145.1. Taxonomy (NCBI): domain Eukaryota; kingdom Metazoa; phylum Chordata; class Aves; order Passeriformes; family Viduidae; genus Vidua; species Vidua macroura. Next base: position 73,847,743 of record NC_071572.1, on the reverse strand, counting down.
CTTCTTAGACTATTGACATTTCAACTTTCAATATACAGAATAATTCAAGGTTAGATGAGTTTGCACTAACAATCTTCCCATTTGTCATGAGATGCCAAAGTGCAGCCTTCTAACAAATTTGGAGAAAACCAAATTTGCTAAACCACAGCTAATTTACCTTTCTTTCTAGCCATGGACCTTCTTCTTCTAACCTTCCTTTAAGCCCCTACAGATTTATTGTGCTGCTAAACTTACCAGTTTAAAATTTGTACTGACTACCCAATTTCTACTGTCATCTTGATAGAAAAATAATGAACCCAATACTTTAATACTGGTTTATTAGCTTTAAAAATTTTTGTGTTGGTCTTCTGATTGTGCTGGGATGACTATGAATGTAAGCCTGAATATGTATGTGATCAGGGAAGCGAGACCAGTGATTGATCAAAGCTCTTCATCCTCACAACTCACTAAGGCATTTTCCTTTAGATCAAGTGTTACGTTGGGGATTTTTTTTTTTTTTTAAATTTTTTTTTTTTTTTTTTTGAGCAGAGATATCTTTTTCTCATAAATGTAGTGATGCATATAGAATTCTGTCTGGATATTTGCCTTAGTGAAGTCTGTGGTGATCTGGTTATGGGGCTGTTTTCCAACAAGCATGTGTTTGTTCTACTAAAACTTACCACACACAGGGATCACAACTGTGATAGTATCCCAGTTCACCTGAGCTATTTTCTTCCTTCTCAGCATTTTCCTGAGGATCCCTCTGATCTCCTTGTTCCTCAGGCTATAAATGAGGGGATACATTAAAGGAGTAATGTTGGTGTAGACCAGAGACACCACCTTGTCCCGAGCTGGTGAGTAACTGGACTTAGGGCGAATGTAGATGAAGGTGGCACAGCCGTAGTGCAGCAAAGTGATGGCCAGGTGTGAAATGCAGGTGGAAAAGGCCTTGCCCCTTCCCACAGGGGAGCTGACGCCTAACAAAGCCACAGCAATGCAAAGGTACGAGGCCAGGATTAGGAGCAAGGGGAGCAGCAGGAGGAGCACGCAGGCAGCCAGCAGGGGCAGCTCGGTGGTGTAGCCCCGAGCGCAGGCCAGGTGCAGCACGGCAGGCACATCGCAGAAGAAGTGGTCGATGCGGCGGGACTGACAGAAAGGCAGGCGGAACACGGCCACCGTCAAGGCCAGGGCAGCGGCGAAGGCTGCCAGGGCGCCGGTGAGAGCCAGCCGCAGGCACAGCCCCTCGCTCATCACGGCCGCGTAGCGCAGGGGCTGGCAGATGGCCACGTAGCGGTCGTAGGACATCGCTGCCAGCAGGAAGCACTCGGCCCCGCCGAGGGCCACGAAGAGGTGCATCTGTGCGGCACAGCCCAGCACGGAGATGGGGCTGCCGCCCGCCGCTGCCAGGCCGAGCAGCGCCTTGGGGACAATGACTAAAGTGTAGCAGAGCTCGACGGCAGAGAGTTGGCAGAGGAAGAAAAGCATGGGGGGACGTGAGGGCTCCATCACCACCGCCATGAAGATCATCATATTCCCTGCCAATGTGACCAAATGAACAATGAGAAAGATAAGGAAGAGCAGGACCCGCAGATGAAGCAGCTCGGAGAAGCCGAGCAGGAGGAACTCCATGGTTGCACCAGTGCTCACATTGTCCCTCTCCATGCAGCCTTCACATGGCATCTACAGGAGAGAAACAGAAGGGAAACTGCTGAATTCGATGCCTGGCAATCAATTCCATATAGGAAATAATGCTGCATTACTGTAGAACCAGTGTAGTAAAGCTTATTGGCTGGAGAGGAAGGGGATTTCATTGAAAAAAAACCCCAAACTTCAAGCCTAATTTCCCTCAGCCACATTCAGCACAATCCCAGACCCATATTCTCACAACCACCAAGGTTCTTGTGCCCAAACAATCTGCCTAGGATTCTTTGTCACGATGCTGGTGACAATGACTGTCAATCGTTGGGTCTTCATCACTTCTTCTGAGTCGTGCTTAAGTTTGTGACCACGTGCAGGTTTTGAAAATGCATTAGGTACCCTTTAGGAGTTGACACTGATTAGCCTGACTGAGCTGTCCTGCTTTTGAGAGTCTTCATTGGACTCTCCCTCCTCACCTGAGTGTTCTAAGAAGCTGCAGACAGAGGTGTTTGGGTCTTAACAACCACCAGCTCCTAGGTCTCACAGAAGCTGCTGCTTTTCCTTGCGCTTCTACTCCCAGGCAGACCTGTTAATTCTCTATTCACAGCACTTCTGCAGTCCCCTACATCTGTGTCAGAGATGTGCACGGACAACCAGTCAGTGAGCTGGAGCTTCCGTGCTACAACCTGACTCCTATTAGTGGGAATTTGAGGTGTTCTCTGACTGGCTTTTCCCTTCTCCACAGTGGGTCTGCCATTAAGGTTCGTACAGAAAGAGGGTTTCGGTGATTAGACATGAGAATTCCGAAGTTAGGGCTGACATTTTAGCTGCTTACATCTTTATGTCTGGCTCAGCCCTATGGCATCAGAGTTAAAGTAAATAAACTCCCACTCTCAAAACCAAAGATGTCCATGGCAACATACATACTCTAAAACAGTATTTTAAGGAAAACACAATGCTAATATACTGGACTTGGAGACTGAGATCTTACTTTTCACAGGAAGAACAGAAATTTCCTAGGAATGTGGAGAGATACAAAGCTACTTAAGCTGAAAAATCTAGGAAAGATAGGACTGTAGAGAGACATACAAAAATAAATTATAGATACATAGACATTATATATCGTTGAACAGAGTTCATTGCAACATGTTCATCAATGTATACAGTATTAACTACAAGGAATAATTCCAACTCTTTCTACACTTTGCCATAAAACAGAAATAAAATCAGAGATTCCTTGAAGACTTCTGCTTATATAAAAATCCCAGCAATATTTAAGTTTGAAACAAACTGGAAAATTACATGAAATGTCATCAAAGACTAATAGAAGGAATGTGACATTGGTGGAAAAGCTATTAGCAGAGATGGGGATTTGTTTCAAAAAAACTCCAGAAAAAATAATCAATACAGTTGAGGAGGTGAATCTGCTTAAAGCCTACAGACCTTTGCCTTATTTTTTTTGCCCCAAGGTTTACTAGTGGTTCAGTATTTCAGCAGCATTCAAAACATCTGGGGACTCAGGTAAATACGAAAATACCCACAATTGTATTACCTCAGGTGCAAAACTAGGAATTTAATCACTTTGCCTCAGAGCATAAGTCAGCAAAATTAACAAACTAGGAAGAAACTACCATAAACTCCAAGACCAAAAAATAATGGACAGTCAGTGAAGACCAGGAAGGAGCTCTTTAAAGAACATAGAGAGACCAGTGATCCTGCAAAAGCAAGTAAAAAATGCTACTGCTAGACATATTTTCCAGCGGTTATAAAGCCATGGTTAACTCCTATATCCACGCTTTGCTGCTGCAAGACCTCCCCAAAAGCAGTTCTTAGCAGTGTGGCTGGAAATCTTTTTTGACACTCTATGCAAGTAAAAGGTCTTCACTGAAAACAGGAGTAATGGGTTGGTGTACATGGCTGTGGACTGAGGACCAGCTGGGGCTCCCCTCTCTCCAAGTACTGAGACTTTAAGAGGATTCTGCTAAACACAATAGGGCTAAGAAGTGGGGAAAAAACAGGGGTTTCCCTTCCTTTCATCTGGAGCTGTTTGTTTCAGTGACAACATACCTTCTCTGGGTTAAAAGGTATGAAAATAGAGACTTCTTCCTCTTGATGATGTGTGCTGTTCAGTCTGGGCTGAGATTCTGTTTCTTGCCCAGTCTGGGCTCCCTCTGGCTGTGCGTGCCCCTAGAGCCAACGTTTTCTTTCAGCATCTCATAGCCATCCTCTCTTCTCTGCAGGACCCAGCTCCTTATATGCCATTATGACACAGAAGTCTGTCCTGTTCCCTGTTGCCTCCTCCCTGCACCAAGGGCAGGCAGTTCCATTCCTCCCAAGAAAGGGGGGTTGCAGGTTTTCTGTAAATCAAGCAATAGGATGTAATGCATCTTCAGAGGATGACAGAGTTGCAGCACCCTCCTCTCTTGTTCTCTTCACTGAAGCAATTGAAAGTAGCTGATTATTGATGGAGCTGCTTTGTACCTGGCATGGCAACATTTTAAGTTTAAGTTAACATTTTAACACAATGCATTGCTGCTCTTATTAAATAAAAATAAATCTGTGGGTCTTTAAGTAATTTTAAACCAAACTAACACTTAGAGGCAAAGCAAAACAGATATTAAGACTTTAAACGCATCTGTGTCAGGAGTTTTCACCAGTTCAGGTCACCCATTATTCCTTACTGGCTCAGATGAAATCACCATTCAGCATTTGGTAGGACTGAGATTATTTGAGCCCAATTTATTTTTATTGCCATTGTTACATTAATTCCTGGCCACTTACATTGAAATAATTAAGGACATCTGTAGCCTTATGTGAGTATAAAAGAGAGGCAAAGTCAAGATTTTTAAGTGCTAAAATTGATCTGCTTGGCAGAAGCATGTAAATATGGTACCTCAGGATTTTTCACAGGACTTGTTTTAGAAAGAATCCTTTCAAAATGTTCTTCTCTCATATTTTATCTATGTGGCATAGTCATTTTGGAACAAAACTGCCTCACACATCAGTCCAGTCTGGGACTAATTGTGTTGGGAAAAGAACCTGGACTTCCAGTGGACAGCAAGAAACAGGAGCCAGGAAGGGTCAACAAAGACCAACCACTTTCTGGGCTGTAATAGTAAGAATGTGTCCAGGAGGTGAAGGAAAGTGATTATTCCCCTTTATCTGTCACACATGTAGCCACATCTGGAACACTGCCAAAGTTGTATTTAAGTATTTTTACTCTATTTTAAACCTGTCATTTAACTTCTTGGAATTACAGCTATGACAGTGGAGTCTATCCTCTTTTGTTTCTCAAGTCACTTCCTTGACTTTCAAAAAATTTTTTTTTATTTCAACTCTTTTCCTTACACTTCTTATTGTTTAAGGTTCTGCAAATAATTCAGGGCACAGAATTTTTTAGAGCATTTACAAAACTGAATTCTGAATTTTTCTTGAATTCTAGGTACTGTTGTATATTGCTGAACAAAACAGCAACCCTGAAGCCTCTCTTGGTGACGCATTGTCTCTGCAGCTGTAACAGGAGCAAAATTGAGGTGCTGGTTATTTTCTAATTACACCTAACAAGTTGGGCGGATTATAAATGGAAGCAAATCTTTACAGTGAAGTCTATTTTAGTCAAATGCTTTTCAGAGTAAGACTGCTCCCTCTAGTCAACTCTCTCAGAATTTCAGGACATCAGCTAATTAACTCATGTAGAGTTTATCTCTGTGTTATAAAATAAAATTTAGGGGCTCTGGTACTATTTCTTGCTTTGTCCTCTTCTCTTACCTGCAGGAGAGAATCTGCTGCCTCAGTCACAGTGCAAAAATAATTATCAGAAACTACTTTGACAAGTCTATTCCAGCTTTCTCATCTTCAAATGGTCCTTTCCTCCTGCTGGACTGGAGGTGAACTGAGGTGAGTCAGCACATACCCAGTTACCAATACCACACAGTCAGCAGTTATATGCACTAATTTTTTTTTACCATAGTGCCCAGCCTCACACTGAAATAAATCAGGCAAATTACTGTTTCAGTTTGTGTGTGTGCAGATAAGCCATCATTTATTAACATGCAACTTACACCTCCCCGCAACGTTTCAACACACTCCCACACATTACCTGCAAAACACGGCTCCCCAGGAGGGGAGTGCTAGCTGGAGTGAGCTGTGCAGCCCAATGCCAGAACACACAGCAACCAGACAAACAACAAGTAGCAGAGGATGAGAATATGCATGTCAAAGCGACTCCGTACTTCCTTCTCTAGCCCACACCTTTCAGGTTCCCAGCACTTCCATTGCATCAGCTTACAGCCAAATGCATAACAGATTATTAAAAGCTGCACGTTGGCATTAGTGTTTGCATGTCTTGAGTCTGCAGCATGTTACAGAGCTGTACATTCTGCCTTGCTGCAGAGTTCAGCCATACTCTCCTCCCCCGCACTCTTAACTGTGTGATTTTTTTTCCAGTATATGCCTGCAAGGCTTTGGGACTGGCCTGCCTTAGCCCGAATTTGTATAAAGAGTCTCCTGGAATCCAGCTACGGTTAATGAATCACATCGTATCACCTTCTATCAACAGTTGCAACATACTTCAGAGGATATTCCCCTTGGTCTTCAGGAAAAGGGCCAGTGGATAGGCTGGTCTTGCCTATCCACACCCGTGGATCACCAGACTTCTCCAAAGAAAGCAAAGAGAAACTGGGAAGCTCAGTGTAATGTGGAGCAATCTAGGCAAAATGGAAACAACTGAGAGAGGTACCAGGAAACCTGGAGGAGAGGGACAGCCAGTCCCAGCAATAGCCAGGAAAATGGCACTCTCAGCCCAGAGGACACAAAGATCTTCAGCAGGCTGAAAGCAATTTTCAAGCAACATGAGCTACCTAGCCAGTGGTAAAAGAGAATAAAGAGGATAAGAATGATTGCAGATCTTCTCTGCATGCAAAAGCATGCTGATATTGATCCTCAGGGTGTATATTAGCGCTGTAGAAAGCAAAGATTTTGGCTCTCGTAGCTGCATTGATGTTCTGCTGCAGGTATGTTCAGGAGCAGAAGCTTCTGTGTTATTCAGAAACGTCATGGTGACTTATCTGATTATAGAACTTAAGGCAGTTTTAAGGTAGATTGCTTGAATTGGTTTTGGTGGTTGATGAAATGTAAGATTCGCTCAAATGAAAATGTTAAGAGTGGCAATATAAAAATAAATGCTAATATCCTTTGAGAAAGTGCATTTGTGACTCCAGTACGGATGATTATGATCATAACCTAGCAGGACCAAGGGCTGAAAATTACAGCACCTTGCCAGAGACTTTATAACAGGTATAGGATCCCTATTCTGTAGTAAACAGGAGTCAAGAAGTGTCTCTCACAGAGGCAAGACACTGAAACAATTGGGCATAGCCTTTAGGAGGAGCAGTGTATCCTTATTCCCACAATGTTCAGAGCTTTCTGGAAACCGGGAACTGAAACTGGCTGGGGTGGTAACAGCAGGATAGCTGGCATTCAGTTTGCCTTGGTGAGAAAAATCATCACGCCGCTCTCCTTGAGTTTCTGTTGTTTGGCTTGATAAAACTGTGCCTGGGAACTCAGTCTGGGAAAGATGCTGAACCATAAACCAACCAAAACAGAGTTTTGCAAAAAAAGGGCAGGCAACCTGGCAGCTAATTACTCCTCATGATTTGTTAAGGGTGGGGCATTTCTTTCACCTCGTTGTACTTACTCATAGTCTAACCCAGCCAAAGGCATTGTCCTGTGTCTCTGCTAAAAAAAAGGTACTTAAAGGTTGTAATAGCACCATAAACATGCGAGCTTTTCCCGTATGGAATAAAATAGAGTTACTAGAAGAAAACTTATTTAGAGCTAGAGAGAGAAAGGACAAATCTAAAATAGGAATTCATGAATAAAAGGATGAAAATATTTAACCTGAGAACAGCAAGTGAAAATGAAAAAGACAGACAAACTGAAAATTAGGGCTACAGGTCCTGGAAAAGATTAACTAGGAACTTCACTAGTTAAGACAAGAAGGAAGGTGAGGGTAGTAGGAAAGACTGATATTCTGAAGACAAGTCTAAGTTTTCTTCTTGTACCTGAAGTTATTTTCAGATTCATTTGGACAACTTTGTGGATGTCTCTGTGGATCCAATTAAAAGTTTGGGTTTTAACTACCTTCAGCCTGAAGGGCTCATCTGGAAAGAAACAGAATAGCTGCAACTCTCACGGTCTCTGAAGGAGCTCAGCAGTGTTCAGCCCTTCTTGGGGCAGGGATGACAGCACTCTGGGACCTTGCTGAGAATCACTGGTGTTGACTTCCGAAAATCATGTATTTATTATTCCCTGTGCAATGGTAAATGAGGCATTGTCTCACCTGAGCTCTTCCTTGGGGTGGGAGTGACTGAGACACTCCACCTGGGGACATCATTTGTTTTTGCTTAATTTGTTCTGATGAACTACAGCCGTTGGGAGAAAAGTCAGAAAAACTCATTGTCTTATGAAGTTCTCCACAGGAGACACTATCCCAAGCTGATGCTGCACACACTTCATCCCCAATGTACTAAGCTACTACTCATTTCATCCTCCTCCTCCCATCTTACGTTTGGTCATCTAGAGAAACATTTTTCATCTGTGTCACTTAGAAGCCCAAAGCTCATTTTCAGAATAGTGAGGTAAATAACTATTAGGCCGACATGCTTTTCTGAAGAAGCTTATTTCAGAAAATAAACTCTGCAAACCAGCATCCCAGACTGAATATACAAACTCCAGATGAACTGGAGCTTGTTTAGACAGAAGAACTGTGGTAGACAGTCAATATGTGTGGTCAGAGACTGCAGATGGGTTGTAGGATCCATTCTAGCACTGAACTCTCAAGTTTGGTTTCAAGCTGTGTTTCAAGAAAGTCAGCTGGAGGTGAAAGAAAAGAGCAATCTGTCCCTAATTGTGAAAAGAATCAATGTTTTAGAAAACATATATACGGCGGCTTGCTGGACTGGATGGCAGGGGAGCAGGTGCTCAGTCAAGAGCCATCCAGCTGTTGCCTTGAGCATTCTTTAGCATCATTTCCACTTACTGCCTCACACAATGATGTACATATTATCTACTTCTATTATTTTTTTTCTTGTGTTCACAACATTTCTAAATTCTTACATAACATAGGAGAAAACGCTGAAACAACTCAGTGAGAATTCAGCAAGATATTCTTGGTACAAAGCCCAGCATTGCATCACCACTGCAGAATACAGGATGAGAAACAGTAAAATGTTACTAGTCCAGATGTCCTTGAACACAGAATTACAGGAAATAGTTTCAAGACAAGTGGATGCAGGAGAGAAAGACTTTTAATTGCTTTTCTGCATAAGGACCTGCCAGAGACAGAGGAGAGTCTTACCAGCCTGCAAGGATCCCTGTCTATAGATATGTCATAAATTTAATTTTTTCATTGTGTTTCTTGGGTGACCAAAGCCCTTATCTGAAAGGAGACATCACATGGCACAACAGAATCATGAGCTGCTTGGAGGAACAGGAGAAAGAAGAGGACAGTAGGTCACAAAGGACAAAAAGCTTAGGCCCTTATCTACTTCTGTGAGTCTCAGTGAAGATGTGGCAGTAACAGAAGACTCATGCTTGGCTGAGCTCTCTGGAAATCCCAGGAGTTGCACTTGATCCTTGTGGGGTCCCTTCCAACTCAGGATATTCTATTCTATTCTATTCTATTCTATTCTATTCTATTCTATTCTATTCTATTCTATTCTATTCTATTCTATTCCATTCCATTCCATTCCATTCCATTCCATTCCATTCTTGTGTGGCACCCTGCATTTTATTGCTGGCAAATGCCCTTCAGCTGTCAGAGTCCTGAACCCTGCCCTGGGCTGGGGAACTGTCGGCACACCTAGAGTTATCAAGAGACCACACTCATATTTACACTTTGGTTGATCAGTACAACAGATCTAGGTCTTGGATGGCTGATCTGAAGCCTGATACCTCTGGTGCCCCTAATGACTTCCAATCTCATGGATCTATTTTGTGCAAAGGCTTTTATTCTGAAATAAGCTGCTTGTTAGAGCACATGCTAACTGATCTGCATATTTATGCCTTTTCCTTTATGTTCAGACTCTGAGAAGAGCTTCCTCCATATTCAGTTTTAGCAACTTTCTTTTATTAGCAAAACTAATTTTCCCTGATTAGGGAACACAGGCTGAAGACCCTGTGACAGCCTGAGCAGCAAACCAAGCTAAGCACTCAGCAGTTCTTTCAGAAATGTAATGAAACTGCAAAGTGGGTGTGATAACACAACATTCTCCAGTGCTACAAAAGGTCTTCACTGAGTCACAGAAACAAGAAACCAGCCTGGAACACCCAGCCTCCTGCTCAGAGCCAGAGTATCACTAACACTGCATTCCATCATGATGGACTTTTCTTACAGAGTCCTGGGAGCCTCCAAGACTCGAGACTCCTTCACCTCTCTACATGTCAGTTCCACTGCTGGGCTGCCTGTTGATGAAAAATTTTCTGAATTTCCAACCAGAATCCCCTGAGGTGTGATTTACAGTTACTGACCATTATTGTTGGTTTAGTGGAGCTGTAATAAACCTGTGGTATTTGGGATTGGAAGTAGAGGGTCAAAGGGAAACAGGACAGGAAGGAGGCAAAACAAGATCAGTGCATGAAGGCAATGTTGGAAACTGTCTCTTAGCACAGCATAAAGATAGAGTAGCTTCACAGGGGCTACTACATGTAACTTCACAGAGGTTACATCTTCAGAGTACCAGAGCAGACAGTTCAAATGGGCTGCAGATACGAAAATTCATCAATGTATTAAATGCCAGCTGGAAATATCCTATGAAACTCTTCAATATTTGCATATTCTTAAAAACTGATTTTGTTTGTTCTAGGCTTTGATGAGAAGAGGAGCCTTTTGCTGCCAAAAAAATTGGAACAGTATTAATGTTGCATAAGTCAGGTCACTGAGATAGGAATCTTGTTATGTATTTCTCAACACTACCACTGGACACGAAGAACAACTTAATTGGAATTAAGTAATGCATATTGTTGTGTCTAAGAATGAAACTTTTTTTTCAAGATGCTCAAAACTAAAGCTTTATCCAGCTTTTACCCAAGATGAAGAAAAAATATCCATATTTTCTCAAATCACTACTATGGCTTGTTGAAACCACAAATCTCATTTTGGAAGCTCTATGACTATTCCCAGAAGCAGAGTTGCTTTCTCAGGCAACAGCCTTCCTACAGATTTTTCTTTTCAGGTGTTCATATTAGACTTACTAATATCCACTTTGTGCACAAAAATTGAGGACTGTGGAGCAATGGAAATCCTGCATGGCAGGTGGAATGCAAGATGGAAAATGTAGCTCTGTTTGTCATTTAGTTGCACGTGCCAGGAAAGTAAAAAGGACACAAGGCCACCCTGAAAAGAGTGAAGTCACTGGTAATAAAGATTTTTCATAGTCCCACAATATTAGGCCCTAGTCAAAAGTGGGAGCAGACCAAGCCTGCTACATGTCTCATGGAGTATTTCTTTAGAGGAGAAAAACTGTGGAAAAACATGAATTTTGACAACCCTATTGTGGAAGGTCAATAGTCTGGACAGTGCGCTGACATCCAGGCAGATAAATGGGCTAAAAGCACTTTCCACTACACTGAGGAAAAAAACAAAAGTCTGAAAATTCAGATAATAAGACAAAATCAGAAATATTTCCCTGTGTTCAACTGTGCCTGTGATGTTTGATATAGTGACAACATTAGGCCAGCATTTATATCTCTACCCAGTAACAGTCTCCTCTGTTACACTGAATTTTTTTGAGATTCACTTCAGTCTTGGTTTTGAAAGAATATCTTACTTAAAACTGTAAACAGCAGCTTTTTCTCCCCAATAAAACTTAAAGACAAACTGAGGATGGGAAGAGAACTGCTAAGTATCTCAGCCACCGAGTATACAGACATTGTCCTTGATGTCCCTGCAGTGCAGTAATTACATTGCATTCAGATGAAGAACTTGGCTGTCTATACTTGTTTTATGGGAGTGCTGGCGGTGTCAGCTGGGGGGTGGCTGAGGGCAGCCCCCGGTGTGTGGCAGCCGGTGCCACTGGCCGTGTCCGTGTCCCTTCCATGCACAGGTGCACGCAGGTCCCTGGGTCACACAGCCAACCCCAGCACGGGCTGCTCCTGCAGCCTGGGCAGTGGCACTGGGAAAAGCAGCCCTCGACAGAGAGCCTGCAGCTTGGACTCAGCAGCTGAGCAGGAGGAGTTCCTGAGACTGAGTGTTGCATCCTGGGGTTCGGGTTTAGATTACGGGTTCTAATCTATGTTAGTTAGCCGAGTCCAGTGTATCGCCGTGCACCCCTCGTGTTTCCCCCCCAGCGGTGGCTGGCCCCGGGCTGCCTACCATTGGAAGCCTCCTCCGCCACTCCTGTGACCAGTCCCCCGTCCAGCCCCGGGAAGTTCGGTGTCTGTCACCCCAATCCCGCATCCCCAGTAGCCCAGGGACCCGGGAACTGCCCCAGCCCCTCGGTTGGTTGCTGTGGCCGACATCACCGCCACGGCAGCCGCCTCTATTAAATGGGAGGATGTGGATCCTCTCGTCCCGCCCCCCCATAAAATCCTACACCACCAGAACCCCAGGGCCATTTTGTTCCGTGCGAGTGCCGAACCACGTGCATCTTTCCACCGAGCCACACCACGTAGCCAATAAACCGTTCCTGCCAAGCACGGAGTAAATGGACAAATTCCTTACTTCTTTACCGGATCCCTAGCGCACGGTAACAGAGGCTGGCCAGCCCACGCGCCCGAGACACGGACCCGTGTCCGGGAACCCACAGCAAAAACCCCGGCAGCACGTGGAAGCTACGCCACAGCTGGGCTCCCAAGAGCCACGTGCAGCCAGGGAAAACAAACCAACACCGCAGCTGAGCTCTGCTCATCCTGAGCTATCCCTACACATGGCACTCGAAAAATGACTTGGCCAAAACACAACTCTGGAACTGGGGCTTTTTCCCACAGAAAAAAAGAGCTTGTGCAATTTTAGCATTCTTTCCTCTTACTTTCTGTCCTTCTTCTATGATATTTTTTTACCCTTTAGTTCCCTGCTGCTGATTAGCTGCTTGCAGGAACTACCGCGGGCTTTCTTGGAAGAGCATCTTGTGTGTTAATATCCTACAAATCCTATGGATCAGCAGACATTATCTCAGTTCTCTTTTTCTTGGAGTTTTTGCAGGACCTTATTATATTTTGCCCTGTAAAAAGCAATGAAAAATTCCTTTCACAAAGGAGAAAAAATAACAGATTTACAGAAAAACATAAGGAGCAACCACTGAAGGTCTCTAGCCCAATATCCTGCTGACAACACGGCTCACTCTAGTTAGGTGAAGTTCCTTAAGGCCTTGTCCAGGTGAGTTCTGGACACTGAATCATAGAGGATAGTTTGGGTTGGAAGGGAAGTTCAAAGATCATATAGTTCCAACCCTCTGCCATAGGCAGGGACATCTTCCACAAGAACAGGTTGCTCAAAGCTCCGTCCAAGATGGGCTTGAACACTCAGGGATGGGGCATCCACAACTTATCTGGGCAACATGGTCCCATGCTTCACTACCTCCATTGTAAAAGATATCTTATGTCTCCTGCATATCCAAACTAAAAGTATTCTCTTTCTATATAAAACCAGTGCCTCTTGTCCTGATTCTACAGGTCATGGTAAAAAATGTCTCTTTCTACCTTTCTTATAAACCCTTTTCATATATTGAAAGGTCCCAACAAAATCTCTCCAGAGTCTTTGCTCCTCCAGGCAGAACCACCACAAGTCCCTCAGATTTTCTTCATAGCAGAAGTGTTCCAGACCTCTAACCATTTTTGTGGCCCTCCTCTGGATTCATTGCAACAGGTCCGTATTTTTCCTGTGCTGGACTCCAGAGCTGGACACAGCACCCCATGCGGAGTCTCTCTCAAGCCAAGTAGAGCGGCAGAATCATCCCCATGACTTGCTGGCCACACTGCTTTGGATGCAGCCCAGAAAGCCAACTGTTTGCCAACAGTTGGCTTTCTGGGATGCAAGTGCTCATTGTCAACTCATGACCAGCCTTTCATCCACCAGTATTCCCAATTCCTTCTCAGCCATGCCACTTTCAGGTTCCTCAATTGGTCTTTACCCTGATCTTTTCTGATGATGGGAGAGACTTCATTTCCTCAATACCTGTCTTGAGTTTCAGAGGCTTTGGAGATGTGGGAAGAGGGAACTGAGGCAAAAAGAAATTATTGAGTACCTCAGCTTTCTCCACATCAGTTGTCATGATTTCTCCTGTCTTATTTATTGGAGGGGGGTAGAATATGACATTTTGTTTCATCTTCCTTTTCTGGTCAATGTATTTATGAAAGTCCATATTATTCTTTCTAAATTAAGTTCTAGCTGTGCCTTGGCTTTCCTGATCTCATCCCCTTGTGTTTGGAGCACAGTTACATCAGTTAGGAACATGAAAAAACTCAGGGGACTCCTGTCTCCCTGTGTTGCTGAAGGAGATATCTTTTCTATATCTTGTACCTCTCTTAGGAGGGGCCAAAAAGCTACTTCTGCTTAGCCATTAGTACTGTAGGAAGTCCTTAACTAAAATAATACATTACCGTGATGTAGACAACCGACACGCAAAGTCAGTGTTTACACACAGGCTTCCACAACTGTGCTCACCATAAATATGTGTCACTCAACAATCTCACCCTTTTGGTGTTTGCACATCTTCATCCATCTTCATAACTGTCCTGACACAAGCTGTGATTTGGGAGGTCTGGACATGGCATTGAGAGGAACTTTTTCACTAGGAGTCAGTGCAGCACCGGACCAGGTGTGAGGTGGCGACTTCTTCATCAATATTTTTAGCACTTGAAGTCACAGTGACCTGATGTGGTGTTGATAGTTGTTGTATTGTGTTTTTATATTTCTGTAACAGTTCTGTAATGGTTTGCCCCTTCACCCCCCATTTTCTCGCAATGGTTCCACCCCGAGCTTTCCTGCCCTTCCCTCAGTGCCAATCTCCCTGAAAATGCTCTGTCACTCCCCTGTCCCCTCCCTGGTACCCTGTCCATCACTCAGCTCCCCATCCTGCTCTCCCAGAATCTTCCACCTTGGGCGTCGAGTGAGTGGACAAGGGCCAGGGCTCCCTCCTTTAAACTTCCCCTATTGGTTTATGTATCTGTCTATCCTTCTGCCTTCCACTCCCCCAAATCCCCCCATTGATTAATGGACGTCCCTTCTCCCTCGTTACCACCCTGGTATTTAAGATGTTGCAAAAGGCTCGAAGGCGCTTTCAGCTGTCTGACGCTCTGGCCTTTGGAGCTCCTCGGAGCTCGGATTAAACCTGAGACTGTTTTCCCAGCCTTGAGTCGGCTCCCTTATTGCCTCCTCCTCTCGTCACCTCTCCTCCATACAAGGCAGACAGCATAGCGCTCTGTCTTAGCCGCTCCCTGAATCTCCTCGAGACACAGGGGAGTGTCCCCTGCAGCTGACTGTGCCTCTGCCGGGCAGGCAAAGCCAGGGAGCTTAAGGGTGGGCATGGCGGCAGATAGTCCCACTTGAAGCTGAATTTCTGAACAATGCACCACCCACTTGATGACATGGATATCCATGAACAGCTGATAAATTATAAATGAACACTTGCTTGTGCTTACAGCTCTGGCTTCTCACACAGAGGGTATCTTAACTTGCGTCCCTTCCCAGTTTGCCTGGGAGCTATTCCCATCACCAATCGTTTATATTTATGTCATATTCATTCACTGTCAGGTGAGAGCCTTGTCCAATGGTAGATTGAAGTTCAGACCATGTCATCTTTGCTTAGTCTTAGTCCTTGACAACTTGTTAATTGTAATGACAGTGCAATAGAGTGTTCTGATAAAATTCCAGGCAAGTATAGCAATTTTCTTCAAATACTGCAAGGATGGATTTTTAAAAAATCCAACCGATAAAGACCCTACCATTCCGTCTCCTTCCCATTCTTTTTAGGCGATCCAGGAGCACAGTAAAAAAAAAAAAAAAACAGACACCAAAACCATAACATAAGTGATCACTATAATTTATTTTTCTAGGAAGCAGATATTCAGGCTATAGTGACCACAATCATCTCATAATGGCCACTGTATTCTGGAAGTAATAGTCCAGCTAAGGATTCATTACGTCAGCCATGCATATAACTATATTCTTGATGTGTTTGGTTCGAATTTTAACTTCTCTTGCAAGGACTATGAGTAAAAGGAGTTTCTAGTTTTAAAGTCTTTCCTCTTTCTCTAAAACCCTCTTGCTGCTGGCACTGCTTTTGCCCTGCTTTGGCCCTGGCACTTTTCCCAGGGCCAAAGGCACAAGGCTGTTGCACAATGGTAACCAGCTCCTCAGGCACACTGGTCCCAGTTTTGTTGCCTGCATCTTTCCAGTCAGAGCCACCATACTACAGTGTCCCTTTCCCTCCTCATGTCCCAAATTAAGGCCAAGTTTTGTTGCTAGCAGCAAACCCACCCAACCATACAGAGGAAGCCCGTTTAGGGTCAGCTCACTTGAGCTGCACCCTGTCCCTCTCCAGAGGATGGCAGCAGAGCTCAAGCAACCTGAAGGACCTTTTTCCCCAACCTGGCTTATAGAATCACAGAATGGTTTGAGTTGAAAGGGATCTTAAAAATCATCTAGTTCCAACCCCCAAAGTTCAGACTCTGCTGAGCTCCTTGCTATTTTCAGGCTTGACCTAAGCAAGTTTTCCAAGGGATCCAGACATGACTGGATGAAGTAGTACTGACAAAAAATCTGGATGGCAGTTCCAGGTAACAGCAGGAGAAATTAAAGCAAGCAGCACTAGAGAAGCAGAGCCACCTCCAGCCAAATGACTGTACCACTGGGTGCCCAGGGTAGGGGAAGTCCTACCTGGATCCCATCTAGTGTCCCCTGCCCTGCAGCTTCCCAGGCTGTGCAAGGAGAGCTGCTTTCCCACTTTTCTCAAGGGTTTGGAAAGGCTCACCTGCCACACCACAGGACTGCCTGCTGAAAATAAAATGTATTTATTTTAACAAGCTATGGAAAATGTGTTATGGATGATTAGACCAGCATGAAACAGGGGCCGGGAAAATTTGTGAGGTAAGGAACTTTCAGTGTTAAATAAAGGTGAACGTGCCTTGTACTAGCTGTAGATTGTTTGCCTTAAAGCTATCCCTTTTATGGTAAGCTTTTTTCAGAGTAAAATTAAAATGCTATGTTTATAAATCAATATGTCTACATCAACAAAAAATAAGTCTGCATCAACAAAAAAAAATACGTCTACAAGAGGGTTGCAGCATTGGTGGATAGGGGAAGAGTGTTTGACATTATCTACTTTGCTTATGGAAAGCATTTGAAGCTGTACAGCATGACGTCCTTATCTCAAGGAGTTGGGGTCAATGACTCAATGTCCAAACAGAGACCAGTGATGAGCAGCATTCTTCAGGGGTTGGTATTGAGACTGGACTGTTTAACATCTTTGTTGGCAACGTGGACAGTGGGATTGGGTGCACCCTCAGTCAGTTTGCTGATAACACCAAGATCTGTGGTGCTGTCAAGGTGCTGGAGGGAAGGGACGCCATCCAGATGGGTCTTGCCAGGCTGGAGTGGTGAGCCTGTGTGTACCTCATGAAGTTCAACAAGGCCAAGTGCAACATCAGCCTGTGAGTTGGGACAATCCCAAGCACAAACACAGGCTGGACAAAGAATGGACTGAGAGTGGCCCTGCAGGGAAGGACTTGGGGGTGTTGGCTGACAAAAAGCTCAACGTAAGTTGGCAGTGAGCACTCACAGCCCAGAAAGCCAAACATGTCCTGGGCTGCATCACAAGCAGCATGCCAGCAGGGCAAGGGAGACTCTGCCCCTCTATTCCACTCTGGTGAAACCCCATCTGGAGTGGAGTGCTGCATGCATCTCTGGAACCCCCAACAGAAGAACATGGACCTGTTGGAGAGGGTCCAGAGAAGGCCATGAAGATGGTCAGAGAGTTGGAGCACCTCCACCATGAAAATAAGCCAAGACAGCTGGGGCTGTTCAGCCTGGAGAAGAGGCAGCTTTGGGGAGACCTTACAGTACCTTCCAGTGCCTAAAGGACTTTTTAAAAGGGCATGTGATGATGTCACAAGGGGTAATGGCTTTAAACTGAAAGGGGAGCAGGTTTAGATTAGATATTAGGAAGAAACTCTTTACTGTGAGGAGGTGACACACTGAAATATGTTGCCCAGATAAGCTGTGGATGCCCTTTCCTTGGAAGTATTCAAGACAATGTTGGATGGGGCACTGAGCAATATGATTTAGTGAAAGGTATTCCTGCCCATGAACTAGAGGATCCTTAAAGGCACCTTCCAACCCAAACCATTCTGTGAGTCTATGATTCTATTGGTTACCTGTTTATTTAGCCAAGGTGTCCTTGTCTTTGTCTTCCTCAGTCATCTTGATCTCCTAAGGCAAAAGTTTTACTTCCCATATTCAACAATCAGGACTTCTCCCCAGGCAACTGTGATTTTTCCAGTGTGTTCCTGTCACTCACACCTCCTGAAAGATGGTGTTGGAGATGTTTCCAAGGCTGTGAGTCCATCTGATGTGTCATGGGCATTTCCAAGAGAAGACGTGCTGAGTACAGGATTCCCAGAAGGATTTTCTTCGCCTATGGTCTGCTCTGTACACTTGGTGGTCACTAACTCTATTAGTATCTCCTGCCTTGGTTCCTCAGCGAGCACAGGAAGAGGAGGAGCATAAAGTGACAAGTAGACACCTGCCTTGCTGTCACTGGTCATCTCTTTAACATGCTATAGATTTTCCTCTGGTATACATTGGCTATGATTTCCTGTGGGGAAGAGCCTGGCTGGTAGGCTCTGGCTTGACTGATACCAATAGACAGTTTGTTCCCAGCCTTTTCAAAGACATTTGACTGGGTTTTGCTGCCTTGTTTGTCACTCTGTCATATTTGTGATGTCTGGAAGTGCACATGAACAACAGCTCATTCCATCTTGTGCTGCTGCTAAGGACACCTCAAGCTGCATTCTTCTTGAGCCTGGGTGTCACTGCACTGGGAACTGCCCTAGATCAATAAGCTGCTGTATTCCCCTGTGTTGGTTTTGCATGGCCTGGTTTTTGGTAGTGAGAGGGCCACAGAGGTACCTGCTGTGAGAAGCTGCTGGAAGTTTGTCACCATGTCCAGCAGAGCCAATCCCTGATGGCTCTGAAGATGGACATGCTGCTGGCCAAGGCTCGGCCAATTAGGGATGATGGTAACACCCCTGTGATAATCTATTTAAGAGGAAACCAAAACAAATGTGGGGCCACACTTTTAATTTCAGATAGAGAAGAGGATCAGGTGAGAACATGTGAGGGAAACAACATGGGGACACCAAGGTCAGTGGAGAAGGAGGGGAGGAGGTGCTTTAGGCACTGGAGCTGAGATTCCTCTGCAGGCCGTGGTGAGACCATGGTAAAGCAGCTGTGTCCCTGCAGCCCATGGGGATCCATGGGGGATGCAGAGATCCACCCATAGCCCCTGGGGATCCATGGGGGATGCAAAGATCCGCCTGCAGCCCATGGGGGAGGTGCCCACACCAGAGCAGGTGGATGCCTGGAGGAGGCTGTGATCCAGTGGATGGCTTGGTGGAGGGGAAGGGCCCTTGCTTCCAGGCTGGAGCAGCCTGTCCTTGGAGGACTGCACCCCAAGGAAGAGTGACACATGCTGCAGCAGTTTTTGGGGGACTGCTGCTTGTGAGATTGGAACCACACTGGAGAAGTTCACAGAGAATTTTCTCCTGTGGGAGGGACCCCACGGTCTCACAGGGAAACAACTTCTCTCCCTGCACAGGGGAAGAAAACCTTGGGTGACAAACTGACCAAAACCCCCACCCCCTTGTCTCCCTGCGCTGTCAGTGGGATGGCGGGGCTGGGAGGAAAAAGCTGTTTTTGAGGGCTTATTTTACTTCTCATTATCCTGCTCTGATGCTGTTAGTAATAAACTCACTTTGTACCTCTAAGTTCAGCCTGTTTTGCCCTTGGAGTGTTTCCTCCCAGTCCTTATCTCAGCTAATGAACCCTTTGTTAAATTTTTCTCTCCTCTGTCCAGCTGTAGCAGGGGAGGTTGAGTGAGTGGCTTTTGTGTTTGCCTGGTGTTTGGCCCGTGTCAAACCGTGACATCCCCACAGGTGACATTGCACTGGGAAGGTGTCTCACAGCACCAGGTCTAGTTTGAGTGCACTTGCCTCTGGGGCATAGAGATGATAAACAGGCCAGGGGCCTGGGGGACCCATGGTAAGTCTGTGCTGAGCTCTGGGGCTGATGGTGTTTACCTAGGTGAATTTCATGCTGCCAATCCGTGGGACTGTGTGAACAGAAATAGGGCTTTGGGACCACACAAATGACAAAGGCAAGTTTGCTCCAAGGAGGGGAATTCCTTATGGGAATAATCTGCTGCAGCTGCACACATTTGACCATGTCACATTTATTTTCCTGATGACCTCTACAGATCTCTGAAAGAAGGTCTCTCATTACTGCTTTTGTCAGCAATATGCTTTACAGTTTTTGAGATTTGATTTACCAGGATGGAGAATCTCATTTAAATTTTGCCATAGTATTGCTCTGTTGAATTCAAAGGCCAAGGCACGGCCAAGAAAACACAGCCACATAAGGGGGAGGAATACTCTGACAAAGAAAAACAAGAAAAAATTAAAGGAAGCATCAATAATTGAATTGAAAGTGAGGCAGCTGTTTGAAAAAATCAGACAATTTTTATTATTGGGATCAAGCATTCAGTCAATTCAAATTTATGAGAACAGTCTGTTTTATTATGTAATTTGGGCAGTAAAAGGCTATATCATCAGTATGATCAATGTCTTTAGGTACAATCGAATATGTGATATTTAGGTACAGGCTGCAGGTGAGAGTTTGGCCAGGATCACAGCAATTGAGCATATAATTAATATGCTCACCGAGACTTTAGCACTGGTTGAGTTAAGCCTGAACCCACTGTTACTCAACAGTGAAACTGGAAGGAGATAGAATCTTATAGGAGAGATCCATGAAAAAAACTCAAAGTAACTGCATGAAACATTCTCTGAATACACAGAGACATCTCATCATGAAAGGGCAATATTCATCTACACTAAACAGTACATAAAACAGACCCACTGTTGCTCGCAAGAGCTTCTTTAATGGCACCAATACAAAATGGATTAGAGACAATAGCAGAAGCCATGGTATCACAGGGGCATTTTAAAACAAATCACAAAGAATGTGACAAAAGCAGAGGCAGAGAACAAGGTCTCAGATTTCTTGCCGGGGCTGCATCTTTTCTCAGCACTACAGGATTTGAATTCTAATAAGAATGGCCAGGACGAAGGGGACGCAGGAAGGAAAGCTTGTCATTGAAATTAATTGTCTTGTAATTTAGAAGATTTTCACGTTCTCGGGCAATGTATTGAATTCCACTTCCATCACTGTGCTCACACAGCAGCCAGGCACCTCTCTGGACTTTGTGGGAAGACATGATGTCATTGTCGTGTCCCGCAGCCAGGTTGGTTGCTTCCCATACAACCCTGCTTTTCCCTTGATAGTTGGCATCCTCATAGAGAGTGATCTCAGGATTGCTCAGATCTTCAGTGATCATCTGCAGAGAACTGATCTTATTATTCATCTTTGAACCAAAAAAGCTATGGTCTCCCTCCTCAAGTACCAGAAATCGGCCTACATAGTTTGAATGCTCATAAAGCACCCAAGGCTGGCCAATTACTTTTGCCGAGGAGGCAAGATCATTCCAGTCTGCATCTCTTAAATTGGCAATATCAGAGGTGAATTCTTTGGACAAACCCTGGAGATCGGCATGCTCATAAAGGATGATTTTTCCCATCTCAGCAGGACTTCTAGAATTGGAATTTCTTCCTCTAGGAGCTGGATGACAGCCTGCACAAAAGGAAGTCAGAAAACAAGCAATGCTTGTAAGAAGCCTTTTGGACATTGAAAAAAAGTGATGGACACACAGAAGGGAAAAAGGGGAAAAAGAAAAATAAAACATTTTGAACAAAGAATAAGCATAGAAGTAACTGAAAAAGAGTGAGATCATGATGTGTGTATTGGTTTAGGTGTATACACAAGTTTAAGTTGTAAAATACTCTCACATTCACCCCCCACAACTGTGTATCACTGGCCCCCTCCACCCCCTCCCTTGGTAAGGTTTGTTTCTCCTGCAGCAGCCATCTCCTCATGCCCTGAAAGATGGGTTCAGTCTCTGCACATGCACACAGCAGACCCTCACGACTGTGCTGCAGCTCTCAGCTAAAGCCTCCTTCCCGTCCCCTGCATTTCACAGCAGCTGCGCAAGGAACCCTTCCAGCTCTCCTGAGCAAAGTGTGCCTCTTACCTTGATGTCAGCTGCAGGGCTGGGGAGAGCTGAGGGCAATTCCTCCAGGGCAGGGCTGCTGTTTGGGAAGGTCGTCTCACCTCCCTGGATTTATATGTGCACAGAAGTCTCACAAAGCACCCCAGTCAACGGAACTGAAAGCATCCAATATTACCCCCAGGGATCAAAACTCATTATCCATTCTATTTTGCTTTCTATTGCCCTACAACCAGACATCTGACATCTTCTTCCTCTTGTTCCAAAGTCCATTGGAGCATGAGTGACTTGGTGAAATGGGGGAAGTTCAGTTCTTGTTTGTCTTGTTTGTCCTTCTCCTCCAGAAGAAAGTGGAATCAGAGTAATAAAAGGTATCCAATTAGTTCACGATACATGTGCTGTAGAATGTTTCTGCCTGTTGGAGTTTACATTTTTGCTTTTCTGGGAAGAATATCTAATACACAACCTTAGTTTTACTAAGAGTATTGTTGGGAGATATCCCGGCGGCAGAGAAGGCAATTATATTTTTATTTTTTCTGTTTTCTGATCTCTTTAGGATCACAGTATCATTAATGTTGGAAAAGGCCTCCAAGATCCAACCTTTGACTGAATGCCACCATGCCCACTAAACCATATTGCAAATGTCACTTCTGCTTGTGTTTTGAACACTTCCATTGATGGTGACTCCACCACTTCCCTGGGTAGTCCATTCCAAAGCTTAACCACTCTTACTGAAGAAATGTTTCCTAATACCCAGCCTGAACCTCTCCATACACAACTGAAGGCCATTTCCCCTTGTCCCTCCCTTGCCTGGGACAAGGGCCAAACCCCTACCTTGCTACAAGCTCCTTTCCATTACTGTCAAAAGTAAACATATCTGCCCCGAGCATCCTTTTCCCCAGGATAAACACTCCAAGTTCCCTCAGCTGCTCCTCATCAGACTTGTGCTCCAGGCTCTTCACCACCCTTGTTGCCCTTCTCTGGATTCACTCCAGCACCGTTCTGCTAGTGAGGGGCCCAGAATGAACACAGGATTCCGGCTGTGGCCTCACCAGTGCTGAGTACAGGGGAGCAATCCCTGCCGTGCTCCTGCTGGCCACACCATTGCTGATACAGGCCAGGTGCCATGGACCTTCTTGGCCACCTGGGGAGACTGATGGCTCATTTTCAGCCCTCTGAAGGTGTGGATGTCCCATCCCTTGAAAGGTTTTTTAGGGTCCCTTCCAACCCAAATCATTCTCTGATTCTGTGACATATGTATTCATGTATATATTTATGAACAGTAATAGATGAGCATGGTACTATCATAGACAATAATCAAAACCACCAATATTGTTGTCTCAAAGGCAGAAAGAAGGTCACAGTGTAGAACCCAGAAAGAGGATGTAAATAGAGATCTTCTGGCATGGTGTAAAACCAGCTTCAAAGTCAGAATTTAAAAGCAGAAGTGTGGCAAAAGAAACATAGATCTTTGCAGACATTTATTTTTCATTTAATACTGTTTTATTTTAAATAGTGCTTTATACTTTCAGTTTTGAAGTTAAACACTTGAATCTGGTTAGACATGGTGTTTCTTTCACAAACATGTCAGGCAGCAGTTTTATTATGCTAAATATGATCCTAAACATTTTTCCAATTCAGGCTGAAGTAAGTGCTTCAGATAATACTTCTTTTTAATGTTTTTCCTCTATCAATTTTTCCACTACTGTCCATGGACCACCAATATTGTTTCTCCTCATTTCCTCATCCTCCTTTATTTTCTTCTTCAGATGGGTACAAATTATTTCCTACATCAAGTTATTGGTTCTCCCAGATGCCACACTATGCTCTCGGTGACTCCTACTGGAACTCTACTTTGCAGAAAATAGCATCCCACAAACTCCTCTGCTGGGAATTCTGTAGCATGTGTCCCCAGGACTCAACCCAACCTGTCTCTGGTCACTGTCTTTCAAGGTGCTTTGATCTGACTTGTTCTGCTCTGGGGTTCCTGACCAACTTCCAAGCACCAGAGATACTATCTAATGAGTTACTGAATTGAATTCAGCTAACAATAAATTGTAGAATCAGCTCTATTTCTGTATTTTAAATAACTGCCTTTGGTGACTTATCAGTAGGAACTTACTTTACGGGATCATGCTACTAGAAGTTGTGCTTCTCCTCCTTGCTGGTTTTAGAATTAACTCACAGGCATTCTGGATTGCATTAAAAAGTCATTGCTAGAACACTTCCCAGAGTCAACTCTGAACCCTTGTTGCTTTGTCAGTTGTTTAAAATATTTATGATTTATATTTTCACAAAATGTTTTATGTTGTCACTTCAAATTCTCATGAAAATCCACATTAGCATAAAACGAATTTTTCGTGCAAGAGTAACAGGATGTGAAGATGAATTCTCTGTTTCTTTGGTTGGTTTTTAATTGCTGCTTGCATTTGTGTTGAAAGATACTATGATGTCCACTCAGAGGAAACTGTCTGCAGCAGCCCAACCACTATCACAAATAGAAGCTAGGGAAAAGTTAGAGAGAACTCTGGGACCTGGGTCACTGGGTGGTCATGCTGGCTCTAAGAGTGTCTTCCCCAGGCTTTGAGCACCGAGTGGCACAGAGCAGGGTGTGGTGCTTTGGCAGGGAAGCCATGGCTGGACTTGCATGAACACATCAGCTACAACAGAGGCAGTGACACGTGACAGAGAGGCTGATACAGGGCATGGGGTCTGCAAGACCAGATTGAAGAGGCATGGGTCCTGCACAGGCCTCAGCCACAATGGATTGTTCTGTTGAGCCTTGGTGTCTTTCCTCCTTCAATCACCAGCTCTACAGGTGTCTCCTGTCCTTCTAAGACACACCTTACTCCACAAGCTTCCACCACTTGTGATATTTTAAGTGTGGAAAGACAAGCTTGTAAGGGTGTGTGAAATATGACAGCCTCTGTTTCATGAACTTTATTTGATAAAGACATTTTCAGTTCAAGAGAAGTTATAATGATGTGATTTGCCAGCAAAGTTTGAGCTGGAGCAGCCAGCAGGCAGGGCATGGATATAGACAGGGATTTCAGACAGGCAGGAGACTCGTGCTGGGATTCAAGGCACCCACAGCTGCCAGAACACCGATGAGAACAGTGTGTCGTGTGTGTGGGCTGGCTGCAAGCACCAAGCTGCACTAGCCAGGGACTAGGAGACACCAAAATGTCTTTTGGTCAGAGAGCCCAGAGCCAGGTGTGAGACAGGACAGGCTGAGGGCTCTTAGTCCTGTTGGAAGCACCTGTGAAGGTGTTTGTGGCTGTGGAGAGTGAGGGTGTGCAGGTCTTCACTAGAGGGCTTCCATGGGGATGGTCTGCAGAGAAGGAAGGAGATGGGGCTGTCTCTCGTCCACTCCGTTCTGTGGGAGTGCTGGCGGTGTCAGCTGGGGGGTGGCTGAGGGCAGCCCCCGGTGTGTGGCAGCCGGTGCCACTGGCCGTGTCCGTGTCCCTTCCATGCACAGGTGCACGCAGGTCCCTGGGTCACACAGCCAACCCCAGCACGGGCTGCTCCTGCAGCCTGGGCAGTGGCACTGGGAAAAGAAGCCCTCGACAGAGAGCCTGCAGCCTGGACTCAGTAGCTGAGCAGGAGGAGTTCCTGAGGCTGAGCTTAGCTCATCCTGAGCTATCCCTACATACGGCACTCAGAAAACTACTTGGCCAGAAAGAAACTCTGGAACTGGGGCTTTCCCACAGAAGAACCACTCTCGTGTAACTTTAGTTTTCTTTCCTTTTGCTTTCAATCCTGATCAGCTCTTTGTAGGAACTAACATGGGCTTTCTCAGAAGAGCATCTTGTGTGTTGAAATCCTACAGATCCACAGATGCTCTCTCAGTTCTCTTTTTCTTGCACTGGTGGTTGGATGTGATTCTACTTCTACTCCCTGGAAAGCTGGAGAACCACATAGTGAATAATTTCCCTCCAAAAAACCCTAAATTCACCAAGAAAGCCCCAAACACTAAATGAAGGACAGACAAATTGCAGGGACACATTAATTGGTGAGTGCAAGGACAGTGCAAAGGAGCTCATTAGACTCACTGAGTCCATGTCAGTGCACAGAAGTCCCCATCAGGACAGCATCAGTCTGACAAGGCTGAATGGGATGGACAAGGGACATTGATCATCTTTATTTATAGCAAGATTCCTCAGGAGCAATATGGCTCAGGAAATCCTGGGATTTGCCTGTCGTGGTCCTTATGTGGTGAGCTTGAATGATCCAGGGAGCCTGGAGGATTGTGGGATTGGTGGGTAATTGAAGTTGGAAGTGACCTTTGGTTGCCATTGGATCCAGTCAGCTGCTTAACACAGGGACAGCTGTGAGGTGAATTATGGTTGCTGGTGGCTTTATCCAGTCAGGTCTTAGATACCATTGAGTATGGACACTACACAACATTGGAACACAAGCCCTATGAGGAACAACTGAGGGAGCTGGCGTTGTTTAGCCTGGAGACAAGGAGACTCAGAGGTGACCTTATCACTCTCTACCACGTCCTGAAAGGTGGTTGTATTCAGTTGGGGGTTGGTTCTCTTTTCCAGACAGCAACTGACAGAACAAGAGGACATATTCTTAAGCTGCACCAAGGGAAAT
This sequence comes from Vidua macroura, assembly GCF_024509145.1. Taxonomy (NCBI): domain Eukaryota; kingdom Metazoa; phylum Chordata; class Aves; order Passeriformes; family Viduidae; genus Vidua; species Vidua macroura. The sequence continues at coordinate 73,821,188 of NC_071572.1, read as the reverse complement.
TTAGGTTGGGTGTTAGGGAAACGTTTTTACAGAAAGAGTGATAAAGTACTGGAATGGTCTGCCTGGGGTGGTGGTGGAGTCACCATCCCTGGATGTGTTTAAAAACAGATTGGATGTGGCACTCAGTGCCATGGTTTAGTTGAGGTGTTAGGGCATGGGTTGGACTCAATGAGCTTGAAGATCTCTTCCAACCTAGTGACTCTGTGATTCTGTGATCTCTAGTGGTGTGATTTAAAATTGGCTGACCTCATCAATAAAATGTTTCTCAGCCATGGAAGAGACAAGGCTAAGGGAGATGCACAGCAAAAGGACACCTGGGAAAGATTCTGGAAACAGGGAAGCTGTGACTGTAAATTAGGAAAAAAATATGACCCTAAGGGTTTTTTCAGCACTGGCAGAAGGGCCAGAGAACCTGGGGAATCTCCACCTTTGCAGTTGTTCAGAAATCGCTTGAGGATGGCCATGAGAAACCCATTTTCCTGTGGTGGTATCTCTGCTGTGAAGAAGGACTTAGTCTAGGGAGGTCCCTTCTACACTAAATCTTTCTGACAGTAATTCTAAGGAAGATTTAAAAGCCTTTGTCATTCTCTGCCTGATTTCATCCTTTGTTCAATTTCAATGAAAAAATGTCATCATCAAGTCATGTGTACAATAATTTTGATTTTTTTCTTGGACCTTTATAAATACAATTTCCCAACATCAGACTTCCCTCCCAGTTCCTCTACAGGCTCTCAATCATTACAAATGTTTCTACTACCAAGAAAAGAAAATATTACCTGAGTGCATGTGTGTTACCTCTTAAAGTGAGGCATTGCGAAATCTTCAGGTCATAGTGTCAGAAACAAGGAAAGAATATCAACAAGGATGTTCTTGCATCTTTATTTTCTTTCCATTGTATGAAACCACACAATAATCTTGAATTCATTCCATATATGTGGTGTTCTTTCACTGTCCTTCACAACATTCAGGCGTTATCCACTACATGCCTGAGAAGCAGCTGGAAAGACACTATTCTTCTATCCTGTCATGCCACAACCATAAACCATCCTGCCTAAGCTGTAAAAATGATAAAGTTTTAGCAGAGACTTCTGTCTACACAGCCCTACACAGTAGGATAGGGTAGATTTCCTCCTCAGTCAGCCTTGGAATGCACAGGATTTTGCTGGTACTTGGAGCCATGTGGACTCATTCTGCTGATATTCAAAATTTAAAATCATTACTGTAGAAAGAGGTACTGTAGATATAAAAAGAGGAACATGAAACTAAGAGACTGGGACCTGAAACCATGGCAAGGTTCACTGTATTGCTGAATTTGCACATACTAGAATCACAAAATCACAGAATGATTTTGGCTGGGAGAGGTCTTAAACACCATCTAGCTGTACACCGTGCCATGAGCAGGGAGATTTTCCACTGGACCAGGTTGCTCAAAGCTGTGTCCAACCTGGCCTTGAACACTTTGAGGGATGGCTCAACCACAGCTTCTCTGGGCAATCTGTGCCAGTAACTCATCATCCTCATCACAAAAATACGCTGTCAGATGTATAATTGAAATCTCCCCTCTCTAGGTTTCAAAGGCCCCGGTAAAAATCTGCAGGGCTGCATGTAGTACTCCAGGTGAGATCTCACCATAGTGGATTACAGGGGATGAACCCCCTCCCCTTGACCTGCTGACCACACCTTTGGCAGCCCAGGATAGGGTTGGATTTCCAGGCTGCAAGCTGGAAGTGCTGGGTCATGTCCAGTTTTTCATCCAGCACTGTCCCCAGCTCCTTCTCAGCAGGGCTGCTCCCACTCCACTCATCCCCAGACTGATCTGATCCTGCAGATCAGGAGGTGAAGGCTTTGCTGAACCTGTGCTGGCTGTCTCCAGTAACCCTCCTGTCTTCCATGTGCCTGCAATTCCCAACACAGAAGTGAAAAATGCCGGGAGCAGTTTGAGCTATGGAATTGTTAACCACACACACATGAACGGCCTTGTCAGGATTAATGGAAGCCAGTAACAAATGGGGTCTTCTCGAGGGTCCCTGCTGGCTCCAGCAGTGCTCCATGTCTTCATCCATGGCACAGGCAGTGGGGTCGAGTGCACCCTGGGCAGGTGTGCAGATGACTCCGAGCTGAGGGGGGCCTTTGATAAGCTGAGGGAAGGGACCATGCACAGGGACCTGGGCAAGCTTCAGCACTGGCACCATGTGCACCTCATGAGGTTCAGAAGGGCCAAGGGCAGCTCCTGTCTGACCAGCCCAGAGACCAGTGCAAGGAAATCAGGGCAAACTGCAGGTCACAGAGGGACATAAACACTGCAGTGCAGAGCTGCCCTGGGACAGCTGCCACAATGCACAGCTCAGGGCGTGCAGCTGTCATTAGGCAGTGGTGGAGGAGGGCTGAGACTCTGCACTTCCAGGTGAACTTGCACTGGCAAAAGAGATCATGGAATACCTTGTCATCCTTCCTCCCTTATCAAGGCACTACAGGTTTAAAAGCACAAGGCAGTTGTTTCCACTGGGATCAACCAATCTGTCAGTTCAAAGCTAGGAAAACTTACTGTTCCATTATGTGATTTGGGCAGTGGAGGACTGTATCACCAGCATGGTCCATCACTATGATTGATTGTACACAATACAATTAGAAGTGTGCTATTTATGTACACTGCATGGGAGAGTTTGGCCAGGATCACAGCAATAATCAATATGCCCACCAAGATTTTAGCACTGGCTGAGTCAAGCCTGAACCCACTGTTACTGACCAGTGAAACTGGAAGGAGACAATTCTCCAGGAGACATCTAGGGAAAATGTGCAAGTGACTGCATGGACCATTCTCTGGATACACAGAGACATCTCACCATGAAATTATTTATTCTATAGATGCATGAAACAGACCCACTGCTAATTGCAAAGGATTCTTTAATAGCACCAACACAAAATGGATTACAGACAATGGCACAAGCCATGGTACCTTTGTAAAGCAATTTAAAAACAAGGTGATGCTGGCCCTACACCTACATTTTCTGTTTCACTTAGCAACAGAAACAACATGCAATGTTTCAGCATTCCATAGCACAGGACTCTGGAATGCCAGCTGAGGGTGCATTAGGTTACACATGTCTAGCATGTTTTTTACCTCAGACACTCATGATCAAACATGATAATCCTTTCATTTATGGGATGGGAGAAGTGTGCAAAGCAGGATAGAGAAGTACAGATCTGCAGTGCAGCACAGCAGAGAGTTCCCAGGTTACAAAGGCTACACAAGCAGAAGAAGAAATCTAGATCTCACATTTCTTGCTGGTGCTGCATCTTCCTCAGCTTTGGACGATTTGCATTCTAATAAGAGCGGCCAGGACGAAGGGGACGCAGGAAGGAAAGCCTGTCATTGAGGTAGATTGCTGAGTAATGTGGAAGATTATCATTTTCTCGTGCAATGTATTGAATTCCACTTCCATCACTGTGCTCACACAGCAGCCAGGCACCTCTCTGGACTTTGTGGGAAGACATGATGTCATTGTCGAATCCCGCAGCCAGGTTGGTTGCTTCTCTTATTACTCTGCTCTTCCCTTGATAGTTGGGATGTTCATAGAGAGTGATCTGGGGATTGTGCAGATCTTCAGTGATCATCTGCAGAGAACTGATTGTATCATTCATGCTTCTGCCAACGTAGTCATGTTCCCCCTCCTCAAGTACCATTAGCCGGCCTGTATAATGTACGTGCTCATAAGCCACCCAAGGCTGGCCAATTACTTTCACTGAGGAGATAATATCATTAAAATCCAAATGTCCCAGATTGGAAATGTCAGAAGTGATTTCTCTGGACACACCCCTGAAGTTGGCATGCTCGTAAATGATGATTTTTCCCATCTCAAGACTTCTGAGGATGAAAGTTCTTGCTGTTAGCCTTGGATGACAGCCTGCACAAAAGGAAGACAGAACACAAGCAGTGCTTGTTAGAAGACTTTACACAAAATTATAGAGTGCATGGCGAAATAAATAAAATGTAAAACATTTGGAACAATGAATAAATGTTACAACAGCTGGAAAAGAGTGAAGGCTTTACATAGTAGTTTGTATTTGGAGGGAAAAATTAAAATGAAATATGTGCCCACAACTGCCAGCTTTTAAATATTTATGTGTGTTGGGTTAGACATATGTCCAAAAATAAGTTGTAAAATACTCTCACATTCACCCCCCACAATTGTGTATCACTGGCCCCCTCCACCCCCTCCCTTGGTAAGGTTTGTTTCTCCTGCTGCAGCCATCTCCTCATGCCCTGAAAGATGGGTTCAGTCTCTGCACATGCACGCAGCAGACCCTCACGACTGTGCTGCAGCTCTCAGCTAAAGCCTCCTTCCCGTCCCCTGCATTTCACAGCAGCTGCCCAAGGAACCCTTCCAGCTCTCCTGAGCAAAGTGTGCCTCTTACCTTGATGTCAGCTGCAGGGCTGGGGAGAGCTGAGGGCAATGCCTCCAGGGCAGGGCTGCTGTTTGGGGAGGGCGTCTTACCAGCCTCCATTTATAGCTCACTCAAAAGTCTTGTGCGCCACCCAATTCCACAGAAGTGGGAAGTGGTACCATGCCCCCAGGGATCAAAACTCATTAACTATCCTAACTTAGATTAGATATTCCTATGATCAGACATCTTTCTCTCATTCAAAAGTCCCATGAAGTGCGAGTGACTTGATGAAACCTGGGAAGTTAAATTCCTGTTTGTCCTTCTCCTCCAGAAGAAAGTGGAATCAGAGTAATAAAAATGTATCAAAGTGTTTTGTGACACACAGGCTATAGAATGTTTCTGCCTGTTTGAATTTACATTTTTGCTTTTCTGGGAATAATATTAAATGCACAACCTTAGTCTTACTAAGAGTTTTGATGGAAGATTCCAAATGACAGTGGTTACATTCACATAATATTTTTTCTTTTTCTTTTCCCTCTTCCCTTTACAATCACAGTATCATTGATGTTGGAAAAGGTCACCAAGATCATCAAATCCAACCTTGAACCAAATGCCACCACACCCACTAAACCATATTGCAAAGGACCATTTTTACTTGTGTTTTGAATATTTTCAGGGATGGTGACCCTACCACTTATCTGGGCAGCCCATTCCACACCTTAACAATCTTTCAATGAAGAAGTGTTAGGAACCTCCCCATACACAACTGAAAGCCATTTTCCCTTGTCCCACTACTAACTGCCTGGAGAAGGGCCAAACCCCTACCTTGCCACAAGCTCCTTTCAGGTACTGTCAAAGTAAACATATCTGCCCTGAGCCTCCTTTTCTCCAGGATAAAAACCCTCAGTTCCCCCAGCAGCGCCTCACAGGACTTGTGCTCCAGACCCTTGACCAGCTCTGTTGCCCTTCTCTGGACTCACTCCAGCGCCTCAATGTCTTTCTTGCAGTGAGGGGCCCAAAATGAACACAGGATTCTGGCTGTGGCCTCACCAGTGCTGAGTACAGGGGAATGATCCCTGCCCTACTCCTGCTGGCCACACCATTGCTGATACAGGCCAGGTGCCACTGGCCTTCCTGGCCACCTGGGAACACACTAGTTCATGTTCAGCCCTCTGAAGGTGTGGATGCCCCATCCCTCAAAGGGTTCTTTAGGGTCCCTTGCAGCCCAAACCATTCTCTGATTCCTTGACATATGTATTCATGTATATATTTATGCATAGTAATAGATGGGCATGGTACTACTGTAGATGATAAACAAAAGCACCAACGCTGTTGTCTCAAAACCGGACATAAGGTCACAGTTTGGCATGCAGAAAGGGAGTGTAAATAGAGAAGTACTGGTATGGTGTAATACCAGCTTCAAAGTCAGAATTTTAAAGCAGAAGCATGGCAAAAGACTACCATAAATCTTTGGAGATACATATTTTCTACAAAATATTGAACATTGTAAATGATGCTTTATACTATCAGTTTTGAATTAAACACTTGAATGTGATTAGACATGGTGTTTCTTTCCATATTATTGTGCTAAATATGACTCCAAACATTTTCTCAATTCAGTCTGAAGTAAATGCTTCAGGTAATACTTCTGCAGCCTGGACTCAGTAGCTGAGCAGGAGGAGTTCCTGGGGCTGAGCTTAGCTCATCCTGAGCTATCCCTACACATGGCACTTGGAAAATGACTTGGCCAGAAAGAAACTCTGGAACTGGGGCTTTCCCACAGAAGAACCACTCTCATGTAACTTTAGTGTTCTTTCCTTTTGCTTTCAATCCTGATCAGCTCTTTGTAGGAACTAACATGGGCTTTCTCAGAAGAGCATCTTGTGTGTTGAAATCCTACAGAACCACAGATGCTCTCTTAGTTCTCTTTTTCTTGCACTGGTGGTTGGATGTGATTCTACTTCTACTCCCTGGAAAGCTGGAGAACCACATAGTGAATAATTTCCCTCCAAAAAAACCCCAAATTCACCAAGAAAGCCCCAAACATTAAATGAAGGACAGACAAATTGCAGGGACACATTAATTGGTGAGTGCAAGGACAGTGCAAAGGAGCTCATTAGACTCACTGAGTCCATGTCAGTGCACAGAAGTCCCCATCAGGACAGCATCAGTCTGACAAGGCTGAATGGGATGGACAAGGGACATTGATCATCTTTATTTATAGCAAGATTCCTCAGGAGCAATATGGCTCAGGAAATCCTGGGATTTGCCTGTCGTGGTCCTTATGTGGTGAGCTTGAATGATCCAGGGAGCCTGGAGGATTGTGGGATTGGTGGGTAATTGAAGTTGGAAGTGACCTTTGGTTGCCATTGGATCCAGTCAGCTGCTTAACACAGGGACAGCTGTGAGGTGAATTATGGTTGCTGGTGGCTTTATCCAGTTAGGTCTTGAAAACCTCTGAGTATGCAGACTATCCAAGTTCTCTGCGTGATGTGATTTAAAATTTTCTGACATTATCATGAAAATGTTGCTCACTGTATCTGTTGAATACTCTCTTGATTTGATTAACGTCTGTCTCATTTTCATCCTCCCACAATATTCACTCTGAAAAGTTTAGCTTCATCTTCTCAGTATTTGCTCATAAGCATTGGAAAGCTGCTATTAGGTCCCAACAAAACATTTTCTCCAGCTGAATATGCCCTATTCTCCACCTTCTCCTCCCAGGGCAAATGCTGCAGTCCCCTGACCTTTTCCATGGCCCCCCATTGAACTCTCCCAGTTTACCAACACCTTTTTATGCTACATCACCCAGAACTGGATGCAGTGTTCTGAATGCTGCCAGAGACGCAATGAGCCCCTTAATCTGCTGACTTAGGCAGCCCAGGATGCTGTTGGTCATTTTTGCTGCCAGGGCAGATTTGGTTCATGTTCAGCTTGTGCCTACAAAAACCACAAGGTCTTTTTCAGCAGAGCTGCTCCCCAGACAGTCAGTGCCCAACATGTGTCATTGCAAGGGGTTCTTCCTTCCCAGATGCAGGACTTTGTCCACTTCCAATTTCATAAGGGTCCTTGTCAGCCCATTCCACCTGCCTTCAAGACCCTTTTGGATGGCAGCTGTATTGTCAGGGGTTGTCACAGGCAAATTTGTTAAACAAGCACCCCCTCACCTCCTGCAGCATAAGTGTCTCAGTCATAAATATATGGGGACTGCAAGTCTCCATCTTAGGGGCATGAGGAGAAGTGTCCTGGTGAAAAAGCAACCAAAAAAGTGATATTTATGGAGCTGGAAAAGGGAAGTCCCAAAAAGGGACTGCTATAATAATGATCCTGTATGGCAAGAGAGGGAGAATCAAAAATAATGTCAGCACTCCCTTGTTTCAGCCTATGGGTGACCTATCCTTTTTATGTTAAAGACTGAGTAACTAAGGTCTATGTTAAAGACTGAATAACTGAAGTCTCTGAACTATTTTAGCAACAGGGGAGATTCTGCTGATTTATGGAGTAACAAACATGAAGATCCAGGTGGGAATGCAGTAGCCTGGTGGAAGAGTGTCGCTTTTTACTTTTACAAACCTGTCATTTGTCCACAGTTATTAGGGTCATTAGGGAGTTTCTCAACTGACAGAATTATCAGTAATAAGACCCCAGGAGAAAGATACTTCATGAAATTTAGAAAGAGATTTTTTCAAGATATCTTCTCTCAAGGATATCTTTATCCTTCTTCAAGGATAAAGGTTCTGTCTCTTACACAGCAGAAGTTTAGAAAAGATTTTGACATTAATGCTAATGAAAAATAAGATTTATTAAGACTAGCATTTGAAAAATCCAGTTGTTGAGAAGTGACAGCACTGTACAAATATAACCCCGTGTGACTTGGATCTACACCCAAATGGGGTTAAGAGGCCTGTCACAAGCTTTAGGTGCACTCTGTTGCCTCAGTCCAACCAACAGTTGCCACGTCAGTCACCCTGTTCCCCTGCCCACCCAAAGAGTCACACACAGTCTCTGTGTACACCCCTGTGTTCATCTCACAAGGGCCCAGCACAAGCTGCTGTGTCTGTAGGGCACAGCCCTGCCCTAAGGAGAGGTGTGAGCCTGGGTGTCAGAGCTGCGTGTACGTGTCAGTCGGGAACAGTCGGTGTGCTCGGAGCAGCTGATTTACAGCAGGATTCATTCACTCAGGTGCAGCCTCACACTGGCACCTTACATCCATTTAGGCTCCAGAGCAGTTTTCTGTGCCATGCTGCACTGCCATGTGGAAGCCAACCCATCGGCACCGCTGAGGCAGGATTTCCAAATTGTGTGGGCTCATTGGGCTGCAGGGCTGCCTTGGCTGAGTCATGAGAGTGCCTCCTTTGGTGCCTTAGCAAGATAAATCTTGAATGTGTCTGCCCTGTAAAGCCTGTAAAGCACCCTGCGGGTGTCCTCAGAAAGGTGGTAAGAGGAATTACTGTTTCACAGGCAGAAACAACCACAGAACAAGACCAGGCTGTTTTAGCTCACTGCCAAATGTACGAATTAGGCTCAAGGTCAGATCTTGTCCGCTGGGAAACCAGATGACAAGCAGGCATCCCTGCTTCCTGTAATATATGTGCAAGATGCTAACAGTGGACTGCTAAAAGACAAGATGTATCCAAAGCAGTGCTCCCTTGCCACCAAGCTGGCTTTAATGCCAAGGTTCCCTCTGCAGGCATAATGTTTCACACACCATTCAATGACTAAAGCATGGTCAGAACACAGCACTGAAATGCCTGGTCACCTGTTATTGCTCCCTATAATTTAAAATTATGTTTCAGTATTTAGATTATTTCCTTCTTGTTAAGCTGAAAAATTCATTTTGAAGTATTAGTGCCACTTTGTTTTGACTCATTTGCTGAACAAATTGTATTTTCAGAAAGCCTCTTCTGAACATAGTTCTTTGAAATAGTTTTTTTTTCTGAAACTGGTTTTTCAGACAATATTGGTTTCCAGCTCTCTTTATGTACCATAGCCTGAAAAGTCATTGGTGTAATATAGTTGAGCAAGAAGGGAGCCTGCAGTTGGGACAAACCAGGTAATCTGAAGCAAGTGGAAACAGACTTTATTGCTTTTTTCTTTTTTTTTTTTTTTTTAACACTTAAAAATGTGTTAAATGGCTCAATAATACAGTAAGTTTTCATTCATCACTAAACTCAAGAATGACTTTTTGACATGTTTTCTGTGCAACTGCTTTCACAGCCACGTCCAATCTTTGCTGTTTCAAGGTATCTTTTCACAATAAGTCAGGTCTCATTCTATCCATGAGATATCTATAAACAGGTAATAGGCATGTGGGGGAATTTGCACAACTTTGCTTTCATTTATGGTTTTGTTATTCACCATGGCAAGATTTAAACTGAACTATATATCACATAGATTACCATTTTTTGTTACTTTTGAAGTTTATCTTATTATATTGTCTGCCTGATAATACAAAATTTCCCCAAAGCAAACTGTTCATGTATTAAGACAATAAAGAATTTCCATGCTGACCTTGATTGATCTTATCTGTACTGTATAGATAATTTCTAGATGCCACAGCTGGGTACATCTTCTTTCATGCTGAGCCTGCATGGATGAAGTGAGATGAGAATTATAAAGGTCACAGGGAACGAAATAAAACCCTTCATCATATCTTAGCAGAGCTCAGATACTTCAGAGCAATGATTTCCCTGCACCTCCTTCTGAAAACATGCAGAAACCATAAATGAACTTCTACTAACCATTTATTGAATCCACAAATAGTCTCTCGGTGGATGTCACAAACATAAAAGGTAGAGCATCAAAATAACCCCTCATCTCTTTTTTTGATCTTTGAAACACTTTCCCTCTATTCAGGGTTATGCAGGGCACCCCTGTAGTGCCATCAAAACAGATTCCAGATGAGCTCACATTTCTCTCAGATGCACTCTAACCATACAGAAACAGAAACCCTATTTAAATTAGACCACATGTGATTTTTGTGGCACCTACCTGCTACCTAAAGAAATACCATTATGCAAACCTTCATGCTACACTCCATGTGTGATAAATCCTTGGTGTGTCCCAATTTATTAATATCCAAAATATGATTATTCTGTTACATTTTTTATTTTATGTATGGTCAGACTACACGCCTATAGTTTTATATAGTACACAAAGTTACTGAGAGAAATAGATTAGAGAATATTCATACTTTGCTATTAAAGTGTTATTTCCCAGAAGTTGTTTATAGAAGCTGTATTTACAGGTATTTTCACCAGGCTGATGAGCTGTAGGGGCCATACAGCCCCTATACAATCTTGCCGGACCAATATCTACAGGTCCCCTCTTGTGTGAACATCTGAGCTCTGGGCCATCTGGAGGAATAGGAGTCTGGTGTCAGATGCATTTGATCATTGATGCCATTTCCTGATCCAAAAATACTGTAAAGCACAGTGGGGTGAATTGACATAACAGCATAAGGATCCCAGCCTTTGGAAGTGGTCTGCTAACAAACCTGAGTGCAAACCACAGCTTTGGAAAGCAAAGAATTGGATTGAATTATGAGTGTGAAGCCCAGCACTTTGTAAAGGACTTGCATCTGACAGCACACTGCAGCCATAGGAGCTGGTTAATGAACAGCTGGACACTCAAAAAGTTTTCTAAATTTGGGGGTTTCTTCAGGTAAGTGAACTTAGGGTGCAGGATTGCACACAAGGCAAGGCAATTTGTGGAACACTGCTGGCCTGGGTGAAAGCTTTCTGGATTGCTCTTTAAAGTAATTTTTCCTTGGGGAGGGAGCACTATCTGCAGTTAAAACTAGAAAAGCTGAAGCACAATCCTCAGACCTTTCTTTTCTTTTTTTTTTTCAATTTTCTCAGTTTAGAGATTCTGGAGAAACAGCAATGGCAGCTGGCTGTTGGAAAAGTTGTCATGCAATAGGTCAGAGGCAAAGGTAGAGTGTGCCAGTTGGTCTGAATGACCTCCTTAGATTGATGATATTAAGTGTTCCCAGGGTTTGTGAGAGGAGGAGGCTAGGGTACGAACTGATTGCATACCACACTCTCCAGGAAAACCTTCCCCTCTGGAAGCACACACTTGATGCCAAATGCACAGTTGCCTTCACTGCAATGACACCAGCTGAATGTCTTCTTCACACTCGTGTATTTGAACCTGACCCAGACACAGCAGGGTCTCAGCTGATTATCTCACATTACAGATGTGCATGCTCACAACAGATTTATTGACTAGTGTGTTCTGGAAATACCTCTCTCTTTCCCGCCCCCTTTCTTCAGAGCTTCTCAGGAAAAACACACATGCACCTCCCTCCCACAACACACATCCTGCTCGCAATGTCTTCTGGATTTCTGACTCATTTAGAGTGAGAATCAAATCTAAGACGTATCATAGGTGCTACCCACAATTTCATTCCTGGTCCACACCTTCTTTCAGAATTCCTGAAAAATTGCCTATCAGGGAAAGATAATCTTCCTGCAAAAGAAACTCAGAGTATTGTGAAAGGATCAGAGAAAATAGTAGCTGCATACAGCAGCTTTATTACTAATTTAACTGCATAGAATAATTAATTGTTTGAAGCATTTGAGATCCAACAGGTCTGCCCCACCATTTCTTGACTTTCTTAGTCCTGTCTCATCAGTGACTGAACTTCTAAGCAAAATTTCACTGTATGTTTGCCAGTTAGGAGAGCAGTTTGCTGCCAAACCAAGAAAAGCATAAGAAGACTGCAAATTGATTCTGTTAGGAGGTGAAATTGCAGGAGTGATCTGGTGTTCCACTGATGTTATCTCACAGGCTTCTGTCAACACAGAGGTCGCTCAGCCATTGTTGCTTTCCTAATGATTTCAGCCAGTTGGCCTCTCACACTCACAGAGTTGACTGACTTGACTCACATCTAAACTCTTGACATACATCTAAACTCTTTTGAGCACGGTCTGAGGAAGAGAAAAGCATCCTGGTCACTTAACTCCAACCTTCATGTAGTCTGTGAGCAATGGATTTTCCTGTTTTGATATTTTCAATCCAACTAACTCTTTTTTTAGAGTAATTTTGAAGAGGAGCTGTTCTAGTAAATACTTTCTGTAAAGGTTTTACCCTACTTCAGGCGTGACAGTATTTGATATATGCAAACACTGAGAAATTAATTTTAGTAGTGTCAGAATGGCTTCTCTCTCACTCCTTTCTGTTGGTGGTTAAGAAGTTGAAGGGCAGGTGCATCCTGCACAGCATGAGAACTGGAGGAGCAGGGTAAGGGAAGAGTTTATTTCCATCTTCTCTGAATGGAGGCCACACCTGGAATACTGCATCTCTTTCAGATGCCCTGTTAAAAGGGCAATGTGAACAAAATGGTGGGAGCTCCATACAGACCACTGGATGGCACGGGAGCATCCCATGAAGCAGGAGAGTGTGAGGGGCCTGGTCCTCTTCAGCTTGGAGAAGACAAGGCTGTTATCAGAGGGGCTCCGCAAAAGGACAACTGGAAAGAGTCTTAGATGGCAACAGGGAAATTCAGATGTAAAATAAGGCATAAAAACCTCATACCAAGCATTGTTCAGTACTGACAGAAAGGCCAGAGAACCTGGGGAATCTCCACCATTGCCATTCTTCAGAAATCACTTGAAGATGGCCATGAGCAATCTGTTTTCCTTTGGCATTGTCTCTGCTGTGAAGAAGGCCTTGGTCTAGGGAAGTCCCTTCCAGAATAAATCTTTCTGTCAGTAATTCTAAGGGAGATTTAAAAACTTTTGTCATTTTCTGCCTGATTTCATTCTTTGTTCAATTTCAATGAAGAAGTGTCATCAGCAAGTCATGTGGACAATAACTTGGGGATTACTTGTTGGATATTTAGAAATTCCATCTCCCCAACGTCAGACTTCCCTCCCAAATCACCAGCAGCTCTCACCTGCTCTGTTGTCAAATGTAATCTCCTCCACTGAAGGGTCAAAGTCCTTCTCTACCTTTACTTCATCCTCCTATTACTGAAAAACTTAAAAGACTCCCTTGCTAGAGTTTTGGACCTGACACTTCTGCATTTTTTAGAGTCTGTTTTTGATTTAAAAAAAGAAAAAAAAAAAAAAGAAAAAAAATCCTATGCAATAGCAAATGCAAAGTCTCTGACACATTCCCTTCCATATCCCTCCTTGAACCTTTCCTTTTCCGTTTTGTAGGATTGCACTCCTCTCTGGGGCAGGGGTAGCTGTGCCTATGACATTCCAAGCAGAGTGTATGGGCTCCAAGAAAAATTTAGGTTGGCAAGAACCTCCAGAGTATTCTGCTTCATAGTGCTGCTCATGGCAGAATAGAGATTGGGGTGATATTGTCCCATGCTGGTTATGAAGCCAGGGTGGAGAAAGCAGTGTGGGACAGGAAGGTTTGTTACTGTACTGCTGTGAAAATATTTCCTGCAGGGGGCTGAGGGAACAGGAAGTGTTGGGAAAGTGGCCACGGCTGTGTTGGTGGGTGAGGGTAGGAGAAGAGAGGCTGCAGGAAGGCAGAGGGAGCTGAGAGAGACAGCGAGTCTCAGCACAGGTAGCACAGCTTCAGCTGGCCATGGCAGCCACAGACACACAGACAGACACACAGACAAGCTCTGTCCTTAGCTGATGTAGTGTTACTGCAACAGAGGAAGGGCAAGCAGGTGGCCAAGCAACTGCTTCTCCAGGAGAACAGACTGTTAAACAGTCACAGGTGTTTGGAATTAAGCATTGCATGTTACCTTGTTTATCTTCCATTCTTGAGTTCTTTTCTTCCTTTGATAAGAGTAGGGTTCCCTCCAGGAACCCTATGTCCTGTTTTATGCCTCCAGGTATGGGAAATGAGCTAGCTGACTCCCCAAAAGCTTTCTTGACTTTTTCCAGGTTTCCTGGTAATCTTGTGCTCATAGCAACTCCTTCAAGATTTCACCAGGATCTTGCTCATCTTGACAGAAAAGTTATGTTTACAACTGCAATGGAAAGGAAACAAAATGTGAAAGAACTAAGGCAGGCAACAGGAGAAAGCTGGAGCAATGCATAACAACACAAACAGGTATTTGGATGTTTTTTTTTAAATTTGAATATAAGTGATTACCTTCTGTTTTTATCTGATAAGTGAAAATACAAGGAATAATTATAGAGAATAAATGCAAGTGACAGAAATCTCCATGTCCATCCTCTCTTCCTCTCTCCTTCACTAAATGTTTTCTACACTTTCTTAGACACTGCAGCAGGAGTAGGTATAGTCTTATATAAGCATAGTAAACTTTTCTGAAGTCATAGATAGCCAGGCACAGATATACCTGAAGAAAAATAAATCCCTTTACCTGGGTTTTGCCAGGTTCATCGTAACTCACTACTTTGGTCTTCTTTATCTTCCACTTAGAGGAGTAATAGGCCCAAAGCACCAATTTCAGGGCAGTTTCTACTATCAGAAAAAGAAAAAAGATTAACTGGATGCTTAGATGTTACACTCTAAGAGGCATTGCAAGAATCATCAGGTCATAGTGTCAGAAACAAGGAAAGATGTTCCCGCATCTTTATTTTTTTCCATTGTATGAAAGCACTCCAGAATATTGAATTCTTACTGTATATGTGCTGCTTTTCCACCATGCTTCACAACATTCAGGCGTCACCCGCTACATGCCTGAGAAGCAGCTGGACCCTGTCATGCCACAACCATAAACCATCCAGCCTAAGCTGTAAAAATGATAAAGTTTTAGCAGAGACTTCTGTCTACACAGCCCTACACAGTAGGATAGGGTAGATTTCCTCCTCAGTCAGCCTTGGAATGCACAGGATTTTGCTGGTACTTGGAGCCATGTGGACTCATTCTGCTGATATTCAAAATTTAAAATCACTACTGTAGAAAGAGGTACTGTAGATATAAAAAGAGGAACATGAAACTAAGAGACTGGGACCTGAAACCACGGCAAGGTTCACTGTATTGCTGAATTTGCACATACTAGAATCACAAAATCACAGAATTATTTTGGCTGGGAGAGGTCTTAAACACCATCTAGCTGTACACTGTGCCATGAGCAGGGAGATTTTCCACTGGACCAGGTTGCTCAAAGCTGTGTCCAACCTGGCCTTGAACACTTTGAGGGATGGCTCAACCACGGCTTCTCTGGGCAGAGACCAGTGCAAGGAAATCAGGGCAAACTGCAGGTCACAGAGGGACATAAACACTGCAGTGCAGAGCTGCCCTGGGACAGCTGCCACAATGCACAGCTCAGGGCGTGCAGCTGTCATTAGGCAGTGGTGGAGGAGGGCTGAGACTCTGCACTTCCAGGTGAACTTGCACCTGGCAAAAGAGATCATGGAATACCTTGTCATCCCTCCTCCCTTATCAAGGCACTACAGGTTTAAAAGCACAAGGCAGTTGTTTCCACTGGGATCAACCAATCTGTCAGTCAAAGCTAGGAAAACTTACTGTTCCATTATGTGATTTGGGCAGTGGAGGACTGTATCACCAGCATGGTCCATCACTATGATTGATTGTATGAGGTACAGTCAAACATCTCATATTTAGGAACAGTCTGCATGGGAGAGTTTGGCCAGGATCACAGCAATGACCAACATGCTCACCAAGACTTTAGCAGTGGTTGTGTCAAGCCTGAACCCACTGTTACTCAACACTGAAACTGGAAGGAGATAAATCCTTTCAGGAGAGATCCATGAGAAAACTCTCAAAATGACTACACAACACATTATCTGAGCCCACAGAGACATCTCTCCATGAAAGGGCAATATTTATCTGCTCTGAACAGTCCATGAAACAGACCCACTGCTGCTTGCAAGAGAATCTTTATTAGCACCAACCCAAAAGAGGTTACACACAATGGAAGAGGCCAAGGTACCACAAGGGCTTTGTAAAGCAAATCACTGTGGTACCACAAGGGCTTTGTCAATCAAAAGGAAGGGACACAAGCAGAGGTAGAGATCAAGGCCTTAGATTTCCTACTGGGACTGCATCTTCCCTCAGGGTCACAGGATCTGCAGTCTAAGAGTCGCGGCCGGGGCGAAGGGGACGCAGGAAGGAAAGCTTGTCATTGAAGTCAATTTCCTTGTAATTGGGAACGTCTTCATGCTCTCGGGCAAGGTGTCGAGCTCCACTTCCATCGCTGTTTTCACACAGCAGCCAGACACCTCTCTGGACTTTGTGAGAAGACACGATGTCATCATCTTCTCTCCCAGCCAGATTGGTTGCTTCTCTTACTGTTCTGCTCCTCCCTTTATATTCAACGTGTTCGTAGAGAGTGATCTGGGGATTGTGCAGATCTTCGGTGATCAGCTGCAGAGAACTGATCTTGTCATTCATCTCTTTCCCAACAAAGCCATATTCTCCCTCCTCAAATACCAGAAACTGGCCCTTGTACTCAACATGCTCATAAGCCACCCAAGGCTGGCCAATTACTTTCACTGAGGAGATAATATCATTCCAACCCACAGCTGTTAGGTTGGGAGTGTCAGTGGTGAATTCTTTGGACAAACCCTGGAAGTTGGCATGCTCATAAATGATGATTTTGCCCATCTCAGTAGGACTTCAGGTGTTTGGATTCCTTGCTATAGGAGCTGGATGACAGCCTGAAGAAAAGGAAGACAGAAAACAAGCAACTCTTGTAAGAAGACTTTACATACCAGATGCAAAAGGATGGAGAATGTGGAGGGGGGGAAAGGAAAGAAGGGAAAGCAACACATTTTTAACAAAGAATAAACATAGCAGCAGCTGGAAAGGAGTGAAGGCATGACATAGAAATTTTCATTTGGAAGGGAATGTAAAATGAGGTAGGCTATAAAATTACCCAGTTTTAATTAGATATGTGTGTTGGTTTACAGATATCCCCAGAGTAAGTTGTAAAATACTCTCACATTCACCCCCCACAACTGTGTATCACTGGCCCCCTCCACCCCCTCCCTTGGTAAGGTTTGTTTCTCCTGCTGCAGCCATCTCCTCATGCCCTGAAAGATGGGTTCAGTCTCTGCACATGCACGCAGCAGACCCTCACGACTGTGCTGCAGCTCTCAGCTAAAGCCTCCTTCCCTTCCCCTGCATTTCACAGCAGCTGCCCAAGGAACCCTTCCAGCTCTCCTGAGCAAAGTGTGCCTCTTACCTTGATGTCAGCTGCAGGGCTGGGGAGAACTGAGCGCAATTCCTCCAGTGCTGTTTGGGAAGGGTATCTCACCTGCCTCCATTTATAGCTCACTCAAAAGTCTTGTGCAACACCCCAGGTGACAGCATGAAAAGTGATCAAAACTCTCCAAAAACCTGATCAGCCACAGTAATTCAGACACACCAAAGTAATTCAGAGACATTGTGACACATTGGCTGTTGAAGTTTCTTGCTTGTGACAGTTTATAGTCTTGCTCTACTGGGATCAGGATATCTAGGTCACTGAGATGGCACTGAAGAACCAGTTTTTTGAAAAAAATTTCCCTTTTCTCCTTCGAGTCATGGAATCATTAAGGACTCATTCCAAATGCTTGGAGAAGGCCTCCAATATCATCAAGTCCGACCTTTGCCCAAATACCAGCATGCCCACTAATCCATGTTGCAAATGTCACTTCTGCTTCCCTGGCTTCATACCCAGCATGGGACAATATCTCCACATTCTCCATCCTGCTGTGTGCAGTTCAAGACCCCTCAAGGTTCCTTCCAGCTGAAATGCTTCGAGGAGTCCATACACTCTCCTTGGCCTGTCATGGGGACAGCTACCCATGCACCAGAGAGGATTGCAATCCTACAAAACAGCAAAGAAATGGTTCAAGAAAGGATGTGGATGGGAATGTTAAAGGAAATTTGCATTTGCTCTTGCCAAGGTTTGTTTTGGGGCTATTTAATCAATGACAGTATCCAAACAAATGTGGAAGTGTCGCATCCAAAAATCTAGCAAAGGATTCTTGAAAGTTTTTCAGTGATGAGAGGATGAAGTAAAGGTGGAGAAGGACTTTGAGCCTTCAATAGAGGGAATTACATTTGACAAAAGAGCAGGTGAGAACCTGTGGAGGAATGGGGAAGGAAGTCTGACATTGGGGAAATAGAGTTCATAAATATCCAACAAGTAAACTCAAGGTTGTTGTACACATGACTTGATGATGACAGTTTTTCATTGAAATTGAACAATGGATGCAATTAGGCAGCAGTGACAAAGGCCTTTAAATCTTCCTTAGAATTACTGACAGAAAGATTTATTCTGGAAGGGAAGTCCAGGGCCTTGTTCAAAGCAGAGCTACTTCAAAACATGACCAGGTTACTCATGGCCATCTTCAACTGATTTCTGAACAATTGCAATGGTGGAGATTCCCCAGGATCACTGGCCTTTCTTCCAGCACTGAAAAACTCTTTCTTCCAGTGCTGAAAATAACCACAGGGCTATGGTAATTTTCCTTATTTTCAGTCAGAGTTTCCCTGTTACCAGATAAGACTCTTTCCAGATGTCCTTTTGCTGAGCCCCTCTGAGAATCCTTAGCCTTCTCTCTTCCATGGCTGAGAAAAATCTTCCTGATGAGGTCAGAAAATTTTAAATCACATCACCTAGAGAATTTGGATAGTCTGCATACTCAGAGGTTTTCAAGACCTAACTGGATAAAGCCACCAGCAACCATAATTCACCTCACAGCTGTCCCTGTGTTAAGCAGCTGACTGGATCCAATGGCAACCAAAGGTCACTTCCAACTTCAATTACCCACCAATCCCACAATCCTCCAGGCTCCCTGGATCATTCAAGCTCACCACATAAGGACCACGACAGGCAAATCCCAGGATTTCCTGAGCCATATTGCTCCTGAGGAATCTTGCTATAAATAAAGATGATCAATGTCCCTTGTCCATCCCATTCAGCCTTGTCAGACTGATGCTGTCCTGATGGGGACTTCTGTGCACTGACATGGACTCAGTGAGTCTAATGAGCTCCTTTGCACTGTCCTTGCACTCACCAATTAATGTGTCCCTGCAATTTGTCTGTCCTTCATTTAGTGTTTGGGGCTTTCTTGGTGAATTTAGGGTTTTTTGGAGGGAAATTATTCACTATGTGGTTCTCCAGCTTTCCAGGGAGTAGAAGTAGAATCACATCCAACCACCAGTGCAAGAAAAAGAGAACTAAGAGAGCATCTGTGGATCTGTAGGATTTCAACACACAAGATGCTCTTCTGAGAAAGCCCATGTTAGTTCCTACAAAGAGCTGATCAGGATTGAAAGCAAAAGGAAAGAACACTAAAGTTACATGAGAGTGGTTCTTCTGGATCAAAGATTTCAAAAGTAAAAATAAGCTGGGGCAGGACAATCTCTGCTTTGTCATTCTGTAGACAGAAATAGAAACAGTTGATACAAGAAAAATATTAAAAAGAAATATTGTCTGAAGCATTTACTTCAGCCTGAACTGGGGAAATGCTTGGAGTCATATTTAGAACCACAAGATTGATGCTCAACAAGTGTGGAACACCATCCCTAAAAAGATTCAAGTTTTTAATTACCAAACTGACAGTAAAAAGCACCATTTACAACATTCAGTATTTAGCACAAAATAAATATCTGCAAAGATCTCATGCTGAGATCTTTTAGGTGGTCTTTTGCCATGCTTCTGCTTTAAAATTCTGACTTTTAAGCCGCTTTTATACCATATTAATCAGTCCCTATTTTCCCCCCAGTTTCTGGATTCTTCACTGTGACCTTCTGTCTGATTTGGAGACAGCAACATTGGTGCTTTTGTTTATCATCTAAAATAGTACCATGTCCATCTATTACTATGCATAAATATATACATGAATACATGTGTCAAGGAACCAGAGAATGGTTTGGGCTGCAAGGGACCCTAAAGAACCCTTTGAGGGATGGGGCATCCACACCTTCAGAGGGCTGAACATGAACTAGTGTGTTCCCAGGTGGCCAGGAAGGCCAGTGGCACCTGGCCTGTATCAGCAATGGTGTGGCCAGCAGGAGCAGGGCAGGGATCATTCCCCTGTGCTCAGCACTGGTGAGGCCACAGCCGGAATCCTGTTTTCATTTTGGGCCCCTCACTGCAAGAAAGACATTGAGGCGCTGGAGTGAGTCCAGAGAAGGGCAACAGAGCTGGTGAAGGGTCTGGAGCACGAGTCTGATGAGGCAGAGCTGAGAGAGCTGGAGGTGTTTAACCTGGAGAACAGGAGGCTCAGGGAGGACCTTATCACTCTCCACAGGTCCAAGAGAGGAGGATGCAGCCAGGTAGATCGCTTTGTTCTGCAGTCAACCAGTGATGGGGCAAGGGGAAATGCCCACAACTTGTGTATGTAGAGGTTCAGGCTGGTGATTAAGGAAAATGTCTTTACTGGAAGAGTAGTTAAGCTTTGGGATGACCAACCCAGAGAAGTGGCAGGGTCATCAACCCAGAAAATATTCAAAACAAAAGAAGTGACATTTGCAGAATGGTTTACCGGGCATGGTGGTACATGGTCAAAGGTTGGACTTGATGATCCTGGAAGCTTTTTCCAACCTTAATGATTCCATGGTTCTAAGGACAAAAGGTTTTTTTGTTTTTTGTTTTTTTTTTTTTCAAAAACTTGTGCTTCAATCCCAGCTCTGCGACTTGGATATGTCCCATAAAAAGTCCTTGTTCATTTTAAGCACTTCCAAGGGGAGCAAGGATATAAACTGCCATAAGCAAGAAACTTCCACAGCCCCAGTATCACAATGTACCTTGGTGTGTCTGAATTACTGTGGCTGATCAGGTTTTTGGAGAGTTTTGATCACTTTTCATGCTGTCACCTGGGGTGTTGCACAAGACTTTTGAGTGAGCTATAAATGGAGGCAGGTGAGATACCCTTCCCAAACAGCACTGGAGGAATTGCGCTCAGTTCTCCCCAGCCCTGCAGCTGACATCAAGGTAAGAGGCACACTTTGCTCAGGAGAGCTGGAAGGGCTCCTTGCGCAGCTGCTGTGAAATGCAGGGGAAGGGAAGGAGGCTTTAGCTGAGAGCTGCAGCACAGTCGTGAGGGTCTGCTGCGTGCATGTGCAGAGACTGAACCCATCTTTCAGGGCATGAGGAGATGGCTGCAGCAGGAGAAACAAACCTTACCAAGGGAGGGGGTGGAGGGGGCCAGTGATACACAGTTGTGGGGGGTGAATGTGAGAGTATTTTACAACTTACTCTGGGGATATCTGTAAACCAACACACATATCTAATTAAAACTGGGTAATTTTATAGCCTACCTCATTTTACATTCCCTTCCAAATGAAAATTTCTATGTCATGCCTTCACTCCTTTCCAGCTGCTGCTATGTTTATTCTTTGTTAAAAATGTGTTGCTTTCCCTTCTTTCCTTTCCCCCCCTCCACATTCTCCATCCTTTTGCATCTGGTATGTAAAGTCTTCTTACAAGAGTTGCTTGTTTTCTGTCTTCCTTTTCTTCAGGCTGTCATCCAGCTCCTATAGCAAGGAATCCAAACACCTGAAGTCCTACTGAGATGGGCAAAATCATCATTTATGAGCATGCCAACTTCCAGGGTTTGTCCAAAGAATTCACCACTGACACTCCCAACCTAACAGCTGTGGGTTGGAATGATATTATCTCCTCAGTGAAAGTAATTGGCCAGCCTTGGGTGGCTTATGAGCATGTTGAGTACAAGGGCCAGTTTCTGGTATTTGAGGAGGGAGAATATGGCTTTGTTGGGAAAGAGATGAATGACAAGATCAGTTCTCTGCAGCTGATCACCGAAGATCTGCACAATCCCCAGATCACTCTCTACGAACACGTTGAATATAAAGGGAGGAGCAGAACAGTAAGAGAAGCAACCAATCTGGCTGGGAGAGAAGATGATGACATCGTGTCTTCTCACAAAGTCCAGAGAGGTGTCTGGCTGCTGTGTGAAAACAGCGATGGAAGTGGAGCTCGACACCTTGCCCGAGAGCATGAAGACGTTCCCAATTACAAGGAAATTGACTTCAATGACAAGCTTTCCTTCCTGCGTCCCCTTCGCCCCGGCCGCGACTCTTAGACTGCAGATCCTGTGACCCTGAGGGAAGATGCAGTCCCAGTAGGAAATCTAAGGCCTTGATCTCTACCTCTGCTTGTGTCCCTTCCTTTTGATTGACAAAGCCCTTGTGGTACCACAGTGATTTGCTTTACAAAGCCCTTGTGGTACCTTGGCCTCTTCCATTGTGTGTAACCTCTTTTGGGTTGGTGCTAATAAAGATTCTCTTGCAAGCAGCAGTGGGTCTGTTTCATGGACTGTTCAGAGCAGATAAATATTGCCCTTTCATGGAGAGATGTCTCTGTGGGCTCAGATAATGTGTTGTGTAGTCATTTTGAGAGTTTTCTCATGGATCTCTCCTGAAAGGATTTATCTCCTTCCAGTTTCAGTGTTGAGTAACAGTGGGTTCAGGCTTGACACAACCACTGCTAAAGTCTTGGTGAGCATGTTGGTCATTGCTGTGATCCTGGCCAAACTCTCCCATGCAGACTGTTCCTAAATATGAGATGTTTGACTGTACCTCATACAATCAATCATAGTGATGGACCATGCTGGTGATACAGTCCTCCACTGCCCAAATCACATAATGGAACAGTAAGTTTTCCTAGCTTTGACTGACAGATTGGTTGATCCCAGTGGAAACAACTGCCTTGTGCTTTTAAACCTGTAGTGCCTTGATAAGGGAGGAGGGATGACAAGGTATTCCATGATCTCTTTTGCCAGGTGCAAGTTCACCTGGAAGTGCAGAGTCTCAGCCCTCCTCCACCACTGCCTAATGACAGCTGCACGCCCTGAGCTGTGCATTGTGGCAGCTGTCCCAGGGCAGCTCTGCACTGCAGTGTTTATGTCCCTCTGTGACCTGCAGTTTGCCCTGATTTCCTTGCACTGGTCTCTGCCCAGAGAAGCCGTGGTTGAGCCATCCCTCAAAGTGTTCAAGGCCAGGTTGGACACAGCTTTGAGCAACCTGGTCCAGTGGAAAATCTCCCTGCTCATGGCACGGTGTACAGCTAGATGGTGTTTAAGACCTCTCCCAGCCAAAATCTTTCTGTGATCTCTTAGTTTCATGTTCCTCTTCTGTCTGTCTGTCATCTAGGACATACTACAGGTGTGGACCAGGGATGGAATTGTGGATAGCACCTGTGATAGGTCCTAGATTTGATTCTTACTGTAAAAGAGTCAGAAATCCAGAAGACATTGTGAGCGGGATGTGTGTTGTGGGAGGGAGGTGCATGTGTGTTTTTCCTGAGAAGCTCTGAAGAAAGGGGGCGGAAAGAGAGTGATATTTTTGCAATACACTAGCCAATACATTTGCAGTGAGCATGAACATCTGTACAGTGATATAGTCAGCTGAGACCCTTTCTTTAGTGCAAGATTCCTCAGGAGCAATACAGCTCAGGGAATACTCAGATTTGCCCGTCTTGATCTGTAAATCATGAGCTTTAGTGATGCTGTGAGCCAGTAGGATTGTGGGATCATGAGACAATTCAGGTTGAAAGTGACCTTTGGACGCCATCGGGTCCAGTCTGCTGCTTAATAAGGCCAGAGAACCTGGGGAATCTCTACCCTTGCAGTTCTTCAGAAATCACTTGAAGATGGCCATGAGCAATCTGTTTTCCTTTGGCATTGTCTCTGCTGTGAAGAAGGCCTTGGTCTAGGGAAGTCCCTTCCAGAATAAATCTTTCTGTCAGTAATTCTAAGGGAGATTTAAAAACTTTTGTCATTTTCTGCCTGATTTCATTCTTTGTTCAATTTCAATGAAGAAGTGTCATCAGCAAATCATGTGGACAATAACTTGGGGATTACTTGTTGGATATTTAGAAATTCCATCTCCCCAACGTCAGACTTCCCTCCCAAATCACCAGCAGCTCTCACCTGCTCTGTTGTCAAATGCAATCCCCTCCACTGAAGGGTCAAAGTCCTTCTCTACCTTTACTTCATCCTCCCATTTCTAAAAACTTAAAAGAATCCTTTGCTATTTAAAAAAAAAAAAAAAAAAAAAAAAAAAAAAAGCTTTGCAATAGCAAATGAGAAAGTTCCTGAAACCACCCCATCCATATCCCTCCTTGAACCTTTCCTTTGCTGTTTTGTAGGATTGCACTCCTCTCTGGGAAGCAGAGTGTATGGACTACTTGAAGCAATTTTGACGGAAAGAACCTCCAGGGTTTTCTGCTTCATAGTGCTGCTCATGGCAGAATAGAGATTGGGGTGATATTGTCCCATGCTGATTATGAAGCTAGGGTGGAGAAAGCAGTGTGGGACAGGAAGGTTTGTTACTGTACTGCTGTGAAAATATTTCCTGCAGGGGGCTGAGGGAACAGGAAGTGTTGGGAAAGTGGCCACGGCTGTGTTGGTGGGTGAGGGTAGGAGAAGAGAGGCTGCAGGAAGGCAGAGGGAGCTGAGAGAGACAGCGAGTCTCAGCACAGGTAACACAGCTTCAGCTGGCCATGGCAGCCACAGACAGACAGACAGAACTGTCCTCAGAGACCATGCTCAGGGACCTGGGCAAGCTTCAGCACTGGCACCATGTGCACCTCATGAGGTTCAGAAGGGCCAAGGGCAGCTCCTGTCTGACCAGCCCAGAGACCAGTGCAAGGAAATCAGGGCAAACTGCAGGTCACAGAGGGACATAAACACTGCAGTGCAGAGCTGCCCTGGGACAGATGCCACAATGCACAGCTCAGGGCATGCAGCTGTCATTAGGCAGTGGTGGAGGAGGGCTGAGACTCTGCGCTTCCAGGTGAATTTTCTCATGGCTAATCAGTTCCTGATATACCTTGTCATTCCTCATTCCTTATCAAGATATTACAGGTTTAGAAAACAAGACAGGTTTTACCATTAGGATTAAAAAATTCAAATTTATTAAAACATTCTGTTCATTATGTGATTAAGGGCAGTAGAAGACTGTATCATTGCTACAATAACTGCCTTGAGATACAACCAAGGATGTGATAGCTAGGTACAATCTGGAGGTGAGTGTTTGGCCAGGATCAGCAACAGGCTACATGCTCACCAAAACATTTTGAGTCAAACCTGACCCCACTGTTACTGGCCAATTAAACTGGAAGGAGACAAAATTGTCCAGGAGACATCCAGGAAAAATGTTCGCATGTGACTGCATAGACTATTCTCTGGATACACAGAGACAGACATCTCACCATGAAAGAGCAATATTTATCTATTCTAAAGATGCACAAAACAGACCCACTGCTGATTGCAAAAGATTCTTTAATGGCAGCAACACCAAACGGATTACAGACAATGGCAGATGTCACAGTACCACAAGGGCATTGCAAAGCAAATTACGAAGGAACTGGTGCTGGTTCTGTACTAACACTTTCTGTTTAACTTAGCAACAGAAACAACATGCAGTGCTTCTACATTCCATAGCCCAGGACTCTGGAATGCCAGGTGAGGGTACAATAGATTTCACATATCTGGCATGCCTCCTCTAGCGTGGACACTCTTTCATATGATCTAGCATGATGATTCTTTCATTTGTAGGGCAGGAGAAGACTGCAAGGCAGGATAGAGAAGTACAGATCTGCAGTGCAGCACAGTAGAGAGCTCTCACATTCAGTAGTCTTGTGACACGGGGAAAAGGCAGCACAAGCAGAGGCAGAGAACAGGGTCTCAGATTTCTTGCCGGGGCTGCATCTTTTCTCAGCACTACAGGATTTGCATCCTAACAGCCACAGCCAGGGCGAAGGGGACGCAGGAAGGAAAGCTTGTCATTGAAATCGATTGCCTTGTAATTTGGAAGGTGCTCGTGCTCTCGTGCAAGGTATTGAATTCCACTTCTATCACTGTGCTCACACAGCAGCCAGACACCTCTCTGGACTTTGTGAGAAGACACGATGTCATTGTCGTGTCCCGCAGCCAGATTGGTTGCTTCTCTTATTATTCTGCTCTTCCCTTGATAATCAACATGTTCATAGAGAGTGATCTGGGGATTGTGCAGATTTTCAGTGATCAGCTGCAGAGAACTGATCTTGTCATTCATCTCTTTCCCAACAAAGTCATATTCTCCCTCCTCAAATACCAGAAATCGGCCTCTGTAGTCAACATGCTCATAAGCCACCCAAGGCTGGCCAATTACTTTCACCGAGGAGACAATATCATTCCAATCTGCATCTTTCAGATTGGAAATGTTAGTGGTGAATTCTTTGGACAAACCCTGGAAGTTGGCATGCTCATAAATGATGATTTTGCCCATCTCAGTAGGACTTCAGGTGTTTGGATTCCTTGCTATAGGAGCTGGATGACAGCCTGAAGAAAAGGAAGACAGAAAACAAGCAACTCTTGTAAGAAGAATTTATACACCAGACACAAAATTATGGGAAGTGTGGTGGAGAAAGGGAAAAGTTGAATGTTTTTAGCAGAAAAAACATAGCAGCAGCTGTAAAGGAGTGAAGGCATGACATAGAAATTTTCATTTGGAAGAGAATGTAAAATGAGGTAGGCTATAAAATTACCCAGTTTTAATTAGATATGTGTGTTGGTTTACAGATATCCCCAGAGTGAGTTGTAAAATACTCTCACATTCACCCCCCACAATTGTGTATCACTGGCCCCCTCCACCCCCTCCCTTGGTAAGGTTTGTTTCTCCTGCAGCAGCCATCTCCTCATGCCCTGAAAGATGGGTTCAGTCTCTGCACATGCACACAGCAGACCCTCACGACTGTGCTGCAGCTCTCAGCTAAAGCCTCCTTCCCTTCCCCTGCATTTCACAGCAGCTGCCCAAGGAACCCTTCCAGCTCTCCTGAGCAAAGTGTGCCTCTTACCTTGATGTCAGCTGCAGGGCTGGGGAGAGCTGAGCGCAATTCCTCCAGGGCAGGGCTGCTGTTTGGGAAGGGCATCTCACCTCCCTGGATTTATACTTGCGCAGAAGTGAAAGAGTGAATCACCCAGTTCCATGGAACTGGGAATGGTCAATATCATGCTCAGGGAACAAAAATCATTAAATAGTCTATCTTGGTTTCGATGCCCTACAACCAGACATCTCATTGCTCTCGTTCAAAATTCCACTGAAGTGTGAGTGACCTGTAACCTTAGTACTTGGCTTCATGTTTGTCCTCCTTCAGAGGCCATCTGAACCACAATAATTGGAACATATTAATTGGAATAACCCCAGATCCTTTGGCCACTCCTCATCAGACCTGTGCTCAGGATCCTTCAGCTGCTCATTTCCCTTCTCTGGACTCAATCCAGTCCCTCCATGTCTTTCTTGCAGTGACGATCCCAGAACTGGATCCAGCACTTGAGGTGTGGCCTCACCAGTGCAGAATACAAGAGGACAATCCCTGCCCTGGTCCTGCTGGACACACTATTGCTGATACAGGCCAGGTGCCATGGGCCTTCCTGGCCACCTGGGCACAGCTGATTCACATTCAGCTGCTGTCTACCATGTGTGGGGTTTTTGTGACCATAGGGCAGGACTCAACCCTTGGCATGGTTGAACTTCATACTATCGGCCTCAGATCGGCCTCAGCCCACTGATCCCTCTGCAGAGCCTTCTTACCCTCCAGCACACAACACTCACACCCAAGCTGATGATGCCCACAAACTGACTAAGGGGGGGAGATCCAAGGATGGGGCATCCACATCTTCTCTGTAGAACCTTTTCCAGTGTCTCACCACCCAAAAAGTGAAGAATTTCTTTGTAATGTCTTACTTAAATCTATGCTCTTTCAGCTTGAAAGATCATAGTAAATCTCTTTATCTGCCTTTCTTATAAGCCCCTTTATATTTTGAAATGCTGCAATAAGGTCTCCCAGAAGCCTTGTCTTCTCTAGGCTGAACAACTCCAAGTATCTCTGCCTTTCTTTGTAGGAGGTTCTCCAGCCCTCTGACCATTTTCATGGCCCACCTCTAGACCTGCTGTAACAGGGCTGTGTCTCTCTTGTTCAGGAAACCCCATGTCTGCATGCAGTACTCCATGTAGAGTCTCACCACAGCAGATTAGAAGGGAAGAATCATCTCCCTCATCCTGCAAACTACACTTTATGCAGCCCAGGATACAGTTGGCTTTCTAGGTGGCAAGTGTCAGGTCATGTCCAGTTTTTCATCCACCACTGTTCTCAGTTCCTTTTTCACAGGGCTGCCCTCAGCCCATTAATTCCTCAGCCTACGCTGCTCCTGGTGATTGCTCTGACATCCAGTTGCAGGGTCTTGCACTCAGCCTTGCTGAAATTTATGGGGTTCACATCAGGCCATTTCTAAAGGTTCTCAAGGTCCTTCTTCACAGTCCCTTCCTTCCAGCAAAACAACGCACAACTCAGCTTGGTGTCATCTGCAAACTTGCTGAGGGTGCACCTGACCTGTCTGTGACATCAAGGAAGATATTTAATAGCACTGGTGGCAGAATGGACCCTTGGGGGTCACTATTTGTTCATGGTTTCCATTGATCCTGATAAGGTTTATCATATACTCACTGTGTGAATGACAGCACAGGCATTTAGGTGCCAGCAGCACAGCACTACTGCTCCAAGAGATGGTAGTTCCTCAAAGGAGATCTATAAAGATTTCTTATCTTTTATCAGAGTATTCACCTACTCACTGAACCCTGACTTGCTCAGTTAGGGTGATTCAGCAAGGAGGTGTGTTAATAGTTAAGTAACTCATATTGCTTCCTGCTTATCTCTTTCTGTATTTGTAGGCACATGAAAGACAGGGAAGTGATTTGAGACAGCTAGCACAGCTTCAGCAAAGGAAGGTCCAGTTCAAATAACCTACTGGCCTTGTACAATGGAGTGACTACCTCAGTGGAAAAGGGAAGGGCTACAGATGTCATCTACCTGAATTTCTGCAAGGCCTTTGACATGGTCCCCACAACTTCCTTCTTTCTAAATTGGAAACATATAGATTTGATGGGGAGACTGTTCAGTGGACTGGGCTTTGGGACCATGTAAATGACAAAAAAAAGTTTGCTCCAGGGAAGGGAATTTCTTATAGGAACAACAAGCTGTACATATTTCACTGTGTCACATTTATTTTCCTGATAACCTCTACAGATCTCTGAAGGAAAGTCTCTCATTACTGCTTTTGTCAGCAGCACGCTTTGCATTTTTTGAGATTTGATTTACAAGGATGGAGAATCTCATTTAAGCTTTGCTGTAGTGTTGCTCTGATTAACACAGAGTCAATAAGGCAGTGCCAAGAAAACACAGCAGCATAAGGAGGAGGAATACTCTGACAAAGAAAACCAAGAAAAAAATTAAAGGAAGCATCAGCAACTGAATTGAAAGTGGGGCAGCTCTGTTGTTGGATAAAGGGAAGATGTGTTTGAAGATGCATATGGGGAAAAAATAAGTTGCTTCAGCCCTGCTTCCCACAATGGCTTTTTAGTGTTGGATACATTAAAAGATATTGTAAATTCGTGCTGTGGGAATTCCAGTACCAGGTGGAATGAGCAGGGAAGAAAGCCACAGTAAAAACTTTCTAGCTTGCAAACAGCAAGCTAGAGAATTCTGTACTTGGAAAAGAGCTTGAGTTTCCCCAAGTAAATGTTAAATCATCTAGGCAAAAAAACATAGATTAAGCCATATGCAGCAGCATATCCTGACTGCTGGTTTCCCTCCACTCCTCTGACAGAGGGCTGCTTGGGCAATGGAGGTGCCCTGCAGGTGACGTCACAGTGGCTCATTCACAAAGCTGATCCAAGGAGCTCTGCCAGACCCCTGAAACACGGAAACAAAGGCATCATTAAGAAATAGCATAAGTGGTTAATGTGTAACATCACCTTTTACTGGGCATACAAGATCTGACTTTAAGCCCACATTTTATATTCCTTGTTTACCCAAACAAGCCTGAACTTGTTCTGAGGATGGTTCTGATCAAGCCAAGAAAAGCTGAGTCTGTGTATGTATCACCTCTCTGTCACAGCTATAGTGTCTAAGCTTTCTTGTCTAGACATCTCCTTTTGGAATATCACTTGTTACAAGCCTTCTTTACGCTGCATTCTCTTCAAATGTCCATTTGCACTGTGGGTTAATAATCCCCTCTGTGAAGGTTTTTTTGCTGATTGTTGATTTTGCAAGCAGTCGTTTTACTCTTTTTAATACCCTGTGTAGTTTAGCAAGGCTTGGGACCTCCAGGTACAGTTTATTCCTGGGTTGGCAGGCAGAGGTGACAATGCTTTAGTCTTTACTGGGCAAAAGCATTGCACAGTGTGCTTTTATAGGGATAAACCTCATGTGAGAAGTACAGTAGGGAATGCCATGTTGGTGATGTATCCTCCTGAGAGGCCTCCTAAAATCTGCCACGAGGGTAAGGGGTGAGGATGACCAGAGAAAGTGATTCCAAGGGTACTGCTATCTGAGCAGTGTAGAAGTTGCCAGCTGGTCTGCACTGCACTGCACCCCAAGGGCAACTATACCACCTGCTCATGACCCTCAAAGTGAAGAAAATCTCCTCTCTGACCAGGAGAGACAGAGCCAGACAGGAATATCCACTGATTAAAATCAGAGGAACAGCAGCTTTGGGAGGTAATTTTTTTTTTTTTTTTTTTGCCTAAGAGAAACAGAGAGAAAACTCAGAGATGTCTGCTTCAGAGACCTCCTGGCTGTAAGGAACTTCTCAGTTACATATGCCAAGAAAATAAAAGAATATCTTCTTTCCTCTCTAAGAAATGGTGGTTTTCAAAAAGGAAACATCATTAAGTGTATTTCCTAGGAAATATAAGTAGAGACATCCAAAATAATCACTCTCCTATTAACAGTGCCTATGTAACATCATTATCATGCTGAGATTCTGAAAAGGATCTCTCAGACATGACCAAGGCACTTCAATAAGGCTTCCAAAATAATTTCTTCCACAAACTCTTTTGGGCAGAAAGTGACATTTGCCAGTTGACTTGCCACTATAAAACACGTGTTCTAGAATAGGAAGAATGTCAGATGCTCTTGGAATTGAATTTAGAATTCCCACTTTGGTGAACAGAGCAAGGAAACCTGAAACTGGCTGCAAAGCAGTAAGAGATGCCCCAAAACACATGGATTCTGAGTTATCCCCATGGCATCTGCCCACCTGAGCCAAAGAGGAGCACGAGTGGCTGACACGTCAGCACGGCCTGCAGTGTTTATTTCAAAGGGACAAAGCCCAGCAGTTGATAGCACAGCGTGCTCTGTGCTTCATGTGCGGATTGTGCAGATTTTCAGCAATCAGCTGCAGAGAGCTGACCCTGTCCTTCATCTTTCATCAACAATGCTGTGTTTTCCCTCCTCAAGCACCAGAGTAACTGGCCTGTATAGTTTGGGTGCTCATAAACCCATGGAAATGGAAATAGATTTACTCTTTGTGTTCCAGCCACAAGCTGGTAGTTGTGCCAGTTGCCTGCCTGTATGGACTGACACACTAAGGCTTTTGCAAGAACACTGGGCAGAAAATCGAGGCCAAGTAGAGTGTGATGCCCACTCCCTGCCAGTAAACAAGAAGGAAGAACTGGTGGCAATGGATGTGGAGAAGGCTGAGGTACTCAGTGTGTTCCTTGCCTCAGTCTTCACTGGAAGTCAGGTTTCCCATGTCTGTGGAGTCACTGAAACTGCAGGTGGTGACTGGGGGAGCAAAGTCCCTCCTACTGTAACTGAAGAGCAGGTTTGAGACCACTTGATGAAGCTGAATAGACACAAGTCTATGGGACTGGATGACATGCATCCCAGGTCTTAAGGGAACTGGCTGGTGTTGTTGCCAAGCCACCCTCCATCATATTTGAAAAGTCATGGCCTTCAGGTGAAATCCTTGGTGAATGGAAGAAGGGAAATATCTTATTTTTAAAAAGGGGAGAAAGGAAGATCTGGGGAACTACAGAGCAGTGAGCCTTGCCTCTATGCCTGTGAGGATCACGGAGCAGATCCCCATGGAAGCAATTCTAAGGTACATGCAAGACAAGAAGATGATCCAAGACAGCCAGCATGGCTTTACTAAGGGCAGATTATGCCTGACCAATCTGGTGGCCATCTGTGATGGAGGGATTGCAGCCATCCAAAAGGGGAAACCAACCAATGTCACTCACATACCTCGACTTCCTTAAGAACTTTGACATCCTTATCTCCAAACTGAGATACGTGGATTTGAAGGGTGGACTATTTGGGAAATAGCCACACAGCTAGAGAGTTGTTGTCAGTGGCTCTATGTCCAGAAGTAGACCAGTGATAACTGGTGTCCATCAGGGCTCTGTTCTGGAACCAGTGCTTTTTAAGATCTTTATCAATGACACCCTCAGCAAGTTTGCAGATGACACAAAGCTGAGGGGTGCAGCTGACACAACAAAAGGATGGGATTCCATCCAGAGGGACCTGGACAAACTTGAGAAGTGATCCCATACTTACCTCACAAAGTTCAACAAGCCCAAGTGCAAGGTGCTGCACCTGGGTCAGGGCAATCCCAGACATGAGAGCACAGACTGGGAGATGGTAATGGGGTGGGAGCACCTCTCCTATGAAGACAGGTTGAGAAATCTGGGGTTGTTTATCTCAGACAAAAGAAAGCTCCAGGGAGACCTCATTGCAGCCTTCCAGCTCTTGAAGGGGGCTTATAAGAAAGAGCAGAAGCAGCTTTTTGAGTGGGCAATTAGTAATAGGATGAGGATGGAATGGTTTTGAATTAAAAGAGTAGAGACTTAGATTGGATGTTATGAAAAAGTTCTTTACTGTGAAGTTGATGAGGCACTGAAAGAGGTTGTTTAGAGAGGTTGTGGATTTCCTGTCCCTGGAAGTATTCAAGGCCAGGTCAGATGGGACTTTGAGCAACTTGGTCTAGTGGAAGGTGTCACTGCCCATGGCAGTGCCCATGGAATGATCTTTAAGGCACCTCCCAGCCTCAGACTTCATAGGATTCCAGGATTCTATGATCAATGTCTTGAGATACAATAATTCATGGGATAGTTAAATACAGGTTACAGGTGAAAGTTGGCTCAGCATCACAGCAATAATCAAAATGCTTACCAAGCTCTTTAGTCTGGTCGCAATGTTTCTGAACAGTGAAACTGGAAAGAGATAAAATTCTGCAGGAGAGATCCATGAAAAATGTTTGCAAGTGACTGCACAAAACATTCTCTGGATACACAGAGACATCTCTCCATGAAAGTGAAATGTTTACCTACATTAACACTGCATAAAATAAACCACTGCTGATTGCAAAAGATTCTTTATTGGCACCAACATAAAATGGATTACAGACAATGGCAGAGGCCACTTGTGGGGCAGGAGAGCTCTCACATCCGATGGTCCTGTGACACTGGGGAAAAGTGATGCAAGCAGAGGCAGAGAACAAGGTCTTCATTTTCTTGCCGGGGCTGCATCTTTTCTCAGCACTGCAGGATTTGCATTCTAACAGCCACAGCCAGGGCGAAGGGGACGCAGGAAGGAAAGCTTGTCATTGAACTTGATTGCCTTGTAATTTGGAAGGTGCTCGTGCTCTCGTGCAATGTATTGAAACCCGCTTCCACCACTGTGCTCACACAGCAGCCAGACACCTCTCTGGACTTTGTGTGAAGATGTGGTGTCATTGTCATGTCCCCTGGCCAGATTGGTTGCTTCTCTTATTATTCTGCTCTTCCCTTGATAATCAACATGTTCATAGAGAGTGATCTGGGGATTGTGCAGATCTTCAGTGATCACCTGCAGAGAGCTGATCCTGTCATTCATCTTTTTACCAACAAAGTCATGATCTCCCTCCTCAAGTACCAGTAACTGTCCTTTATAGTCTGCATGCTGATAAGCCACCCAAGGATGGCCGATTACTCTCACTGAGGAGATACAATCATTCCAATCTGCATCTTTTAGGTTGGCAATGTTGGTGTGGAATTCTTTGGACATACCCTGGAAGTTGGCATGCTCATAAACAATGATTTTTCCCATCTCAGCAGGGCTTCTGGGGTTTGGATTTTCTGCTGTTGGATGGCAGCCTACAAAAAGTGAAAACAGAAAACAAGGAATGCTTGTAAGAGGCCTTTACACACCAGACATGAAATGCTGGAAACCAGAGGGGACAAAAGGTAAAAAGGAAATGTAAAACAATTTTAGCAAAAGATAAAAATAGCAGCAGCTGTGAAAGAGTGAGGACATGACACAGAAATTTCAATTTGGAGGAAAAAAGTAAAATGAGATTTGTACACCACAACAGTCCAGCTCCATTTAATATGTATACATGTGAGGGACACCTGAGCATTTTGTTTAACATTTTATTGGTGTACCCTAAATAATAACAAAATAAAATATATAACTCATGATAAATCTTTCTGTTGATAATTGATGCTGCAGTTGAGAAATATTTTAGAAATTTGCCCTCATTGTTTGGAGTAGGTTTCATGAGCCACATAGAATGCAATATAAAAGTAGTGAGACATGCAATTAATTTTTAAAAGAAAATGAATTTTTTACACAACATCAGGAGGGGAAACCCTATCTTTTAAGGGCAGAAATGAACTTTAAATTCACTGAAACACCTTATTTCTCTTTTATATGGAATTTTACTGAAATCAAGAGATTCCTTCTCTTGACATACACTGAGAAGCAATCAAGTTGTAAGCATCAGCTCTTTAAATCAGACTAAATTTCAGGTTTTAAATGTCTTTTCCTAACACTACTACCAATACACATATCTAATTCCCCACAGTCGTCTGAGTTCAGTTAAAAAGCCAGAGTGTTTATTAGTAACAGCTACAGGAATAGTAATGAGCGATCAGTTATGATAACAGCTCCCTCTCCAAATCATGTAACAGTTACTGAAACAAAGATTTACATTTCAGGGCAAATAAATGAGACTAAAAAAGCTATTCCTCTAGCTGATTCTGAGAAGGGATGGGAAAAGACAGATATACCCAGCAAGATTAAAAGCCATAATAATATGGTAACATGCAAGACATGTGTATCAAAATTTAAAGACCTGGATCACTTTTTTGGGGAAAAAACCTTCATATGTTTAAAAACATGTATTTTTTCACAGTTATAAAAGCATATATGGAAGCTGAGAGGACCTGAGCTCAGACCCACTGACTGATTAGGCACTACTACAATTACTTTCTACCTGTAGAAAAAGTATGACTAATGACCCATTTAATTTTGCTGATACAACATAAAGATCCCATAACCAAGATAAATTTGTAGAACATTTTCTCTTTCACCTCTGAAAATTGTGTATCACTGGCCTCCTCCACCCCCTCCCTTGGTAAGGTTTGTTTCTCCTGCAGCAGCCATCTCCTCATGCCCTGAAAGATGGGTTCAGTCTCTGCACATGCACACAGCAGACCCTCACGACTGTGCTGCAGCTCTCAGCTAAAGCCTCCTTCCCGTCCCCTGCATTTCACAGCAGCTGCTCAAGGAACCCTTCCAGCTCTCCTGAGCAAAGTGCCTCTTACCTGATGTCAGCTGCAGGGCTGGGGAGAGCTAAGGGCAATTCCTCCAGGGCAGGGCTGCTGTTTGGGGAGGGCATCTCACCTCCCTGTATTTATATGTGCACAGAAGTCTTGTGAAACACTTCAGTCAACGGAACTGAGAAATGGTCAATAAGTGAACAAAAATCATTAACTATTTTATTTAAATTTTGATCTTTCTACAACCAGTTGTGTTATTGCTTTGGGTCAAAAGTCTGTTGAAGCATAAGCCTTTGATAAAACCTTAGAACTTTGGTTCTTGTTTGTCCTTCTCCTCCAGAAGCAGATTAATCACAGTAATAAAAATTTATCAAGGTACTTTGTGACATGGAGGCAGTAGAAATTTTCTGCCTGTTGCAAATTTTTCTTTACCTGTGAAGCAAATATAATAAACAATGTTGATTTTCCAAAGAGTTTTGTTGGGACATGTCCATTTGGCAGAGGGGGCATTTAAGTGGGGTTTTATTAAATTCTCTTCCTCACCTACATAGCCATTTGAGCAGCTGCAGGGAGGCAGAGCTGCTAAAGCAGAGCCAGAAGGCTCTGGCAGAGCTGCAGTGGCAATATTTTTGGTTTTTTTTTTCTCACTGCAGGCTCAGTCTGTAATATGTTTTCAGACAGGTTCATTGGCTAGCATGTCAGAAGGCTGTTCTGCTGCTGGAGAAAGCAATTGGATCTTCATTAATTCACTTGAGGCACCCCTGCTCTGTCAGGTAGGAAGTAACTGGAGAAGATGGGGAGCTGGGAAGGGAGATAGTTCATCCCTGCAAAATAAGCAGCCTGTACACCCGGTCCAGCCGAATCCTCATGCTGTATCTCTTTCACTGGTGCTTGGCAGAGCCCATGGTGTGCCAGATCACAAAATTAAGCCAGCATAAAAATACTTGAGGCTTTGGGTTTTTTTCCATGTGGTCCATTGTTTTGGTGCTCTGCAGAGGCTGGAAGCAGAGCAATTGAAATTTGTAAATTGAAATTTTGGGGTTTTGAAGAGAAACAGGCCCTCACTTTATAGCAACAGCTGGATGAGAAGTCCCTTTTCTGAACAGGCAAATCACATTTAGGACGTGTTTTGTGTGTTGCAGTGACCTCAGCCTACAGTTCAGTGCTGCTGGAAAGGGGAATACCCCATTCCACTCCTGAACCATTGTGTCCACTGTCTGGTAAAGAGAATGGAGAAAGAATGAGCACACCAATGTGAGGAATGCTTGAAAGAGGGACTAAAACAGCCTAGAATAGGATGGATTTACACAGCCATTGAACAACATTCATTCTTCTTAGCTTGCTAATATGTTTTACTCATTGAATTATTATTTGTGTTTCTGGAAAAAAAAAACAAATAATGTGTAATGACATAATTAATCATGAACTAAACATTCCCATCTTTCCCAGGACCTGCAGAAAGCACCTTTGACCAAATGTATGAGCCACGAAGGCATCACAAAGCCCAAGTCTGAGTGTATCTCAGCTATGGTAGAGAGTGGTTAACATTTCTCAATTTTACATTTCAGCCAACAGTGAACTCCTAAGCCATGCAAGTACTCCCTGCAGAGCACCAAAGCCAGCAGTGGGGCTTTTTGTGGCTTTGAGGAAAATCAAAAGATGATATATGATGGAATGCTATGTGATGGAATCCTTTACCATGTTCTTTGTGCTACTGCAAAAATGTGGTAAAGGATCTCTGTACAAATACGCCCAGGTTCACAAACAGAAATGAGTTCCTGGTTGTCATTCACCATCTGTCCTAGTGTTATTGGATTGAAACCTAAATGGCTTTTAATATCATGAATCTCACATATGTGGTGCTTCATGCACAAGGAAGTAAGTCACTGAACAATGCAGAACAACACAGGGTGGTGTTGATATTGGAAATATTTATGGAGTTTTCTTTGTGGGTTGGGTTTGTTTGCTTTTATTCCTTATGGATCACAGAATGGTTTGGGTTGAAAGAAACCTTAAAGATCATTCCAACCCCCCTGGCATGGGCAGGGACACCTTCCACTAGACCAGGTGCTCAAAGTCCCATCCAACCTGGCCTTGAACTATTCCAGAGATAGGGAATTCCCAGTTGCTCTGGGCAATCTGTTCCTGTGCCTTACTACCCTCACAGTAAAGAATTGTTCCTAATACCTAAACTAAACCTGCCTTCTTTCACCTCAAAGTCATTCCCCTTTGTCCTCCCACTGTGTGCCCTTGTCAAAAAATCCCTCTCCAGCTCTCTTTTAGCCCCTTTGAGTACTAGAAGGCCACAATAAGGTCACTCCAAAGCCTTCTCCAGGCTGAGCAACCACAGCTCTCTCAACCTTTCCTCACAGGAGAGGTGCTCTAGCCCTCTGATCATCTTCATGTCTCTCCTCTGAACTCATTCCAACTGGTCCATGGCCTGAGACTTGTGCTGAGGTCCCCAGAGCTGGACACAACACTTCGGGTGGAGCAAATTTATGGGAAACAATGTTTCCCAAAATTCCTCTTATCCCCCTCCTGCAGAAACAGTGGTATCTCAAAATTTGAAAGCATCAGACAAAAGTGAAAAGATAAAAGAAGGATAAACCCCTCTTCCTCTATTGCCCTCAGCACATGAAAAGCAACAGAAGGAGCAAGATGAACAATGACACACA
The DNA here is from genome assembly GCF_024509145.1 of Vidua macroura. NCBI lineage: Eukaryota > Metazoa > Chordata > Aves > Passeriformes > Viduidae > Vidua > Vidua macroura. Next base: position 73,782,900 of record NC_071572.1, on the reverse strand, counting down.
GATTCTTTGAAAATGTGCAGTTATGCAAAAAACATTCCAGGAAGGGAAGAATAAAGATTAAAATATTTTCATCTTTTTCATAAAACTGGTTTTTGGGTGGTTTTTTTTTTTTCTTTCTTTCTTTCTTTAGAGACTATTTACTACTAGATTGCAGGATGATAAAACAATATCACTTAAAGCTGTGGATGTCACATATGCACCCACCTCACATTGCTGGAAAAGGTAGAATGGTAGAAAAATCTAATTAACAACAAACTCCTTCACTCACCAGATCCTGTTGTGCTCCTACCCTGCTTTATCACTGCAGATATCTTAGTTTGTATCTTAGTACTCATCTGTTTTTACTCCTTACTTTAAGACGAAAGGATTAAAAATCAATAAAATCACATATGAAGTATAGCCACCCCAATTTCTGTTTGCTGTTTTTGTCTGGTAGTTTTGGACTCAAGGCAGCAGAACACTGGTTCCTTTATTTTAGAGGAGGTTTTGTGGTTGGAAAGGGTGGCTTTTGGGGTTTTACTCAGCAGTTGTTAGTGCTAGAAATGTAATTCTTCATCACAAAAATAAAGTTACTTTCCCACTTTTCACTCTCCAACTTCTGTTTCTCAAGCAAAACAGCCCCCAAAAATGCAACATAGGAAAATGCCACTGGACCACAGAACCTACATGCTGAACAGCCTACATGCTAATAAATGCATTCACTACCAGACCCTTCAGGGTTTGGGAAAAAAAGGCCCTTATTTTGCCTAGCACGTATCTCACACAAACTCCTCTTTTTTTTTGCTTTCCTCTGTTTGCTGCACTTCCCAGTTGTTACTCTTCAGTAGAACAGGCTGAACACCACTTTTTCAGCAAAAAGAGAGGTGACAGAATCTTATTGGATGACTGCTGCATATTCAGTCACAACACTGTGAGTGAGCTCTAAAGAAACTGTGCTGGAAAGAGAGGCACAGCAAACACAGATTGACAAAAGCCTTATAAGTCTCACTTGACAACACACAGATGTCAGAAAACAAAGTGAAGATCTTTTCTAACTATTATTTCCTTTCCCAAGTCTCCTCTTCCCAGAAGAAGGAAAAGGCAACAGGTTGTCTGTAAGTAACTGCTAGTTCAAAACATCAGAACCCAGCTGGGTTGGTTTTTGGGTTTTGTAATAAATGTACAAATCGTTTTCCATGGAATAGCTCCTAAGCTGGACTCCACAAACACAAAGACCCAAGCTCAGCAGTGGGAAGAAGCCAAGGGAAGGCATCACAGACCCTCAAAAGGTTTTAGCTTCCCAGCACCACATTTTGTGTCTACAGCTGCACGTTTAGAAAATTCATTCAGCATTTCATGTTTCATTAGCAAGCTGTGCTCCTAAACCCTTTGGTGTCCCCATCCAAGCACGTGCGACAGACACGGACCTGCCCTCGACTCAACACTAGGTGTCACTTCTGCTTCAGAAATGCAACAGAGCAATGGAAACACTTCAGGAAAAAACCCAACTCAGCAAGCATCAGATTTTTCAGGGGATCTCTGCACCTACAACTCTTGCTAAAGTCGTGGACAGGTACAGAGTTTTAAAATTTTATATTTCTCAAACTACGTATCTAAAAAAACACCAGAAAATATTAGACAATGCTTTGCCACACTCAACATAGCAGTCACATAAAAGTTTCTCTTCTCCCTTGTGCGTGCAAAGGAACACTTTCCTACATGAGCAAGGGACCACGATGCAGAGAAGCTGGCAGAGCCTGCTCTGGCACAGAGGCCTGTCTGGTGGGCCTGTCTTTGGTGCCACTTTGCTGCTCCAGGTGGAAGAGCTGCTGTGCTGCTTTCAGTCCTTCCTTGCCTGCCAAAAGGCTTCCGAGCAGCAGGGGCCAACTGAGAGGAGAGAAACTGGCAGGATGTGTCTGGTCAGGTCTCTGAGGCAGGCTAGGGCATGAAGGAAGTACTGACAAGAACACAGTAAAAATAGAAAAAATACAGAAGTGGGGTACAGAGGTAGGGAAAAGGGCTCCCCCTGGGGACACATGGACTGTAGTAGGACCATTTTATTTGCTATATCTTACATAAACTGAAGTAGGAGAGCAGAAAGGAAGAGGCAGCAGGCTTAAAAAACAAAAGAAAATACATTAGGAATTTAAACACAGTTCTTGTGTGCATCCACAAGACATCATAAAGACCAAAGGCACCATGTGGTTTAAAAATCAACAAGTCACTGGCAGAAAAAAAAATTCACCAAAGGCTCCAAGGCAAACATACTGATGCAACTTCTGAGTCAGACATCATTTCAAACAGCAGATTCCTAAAGAAAATCAGAGTAGCCACTATCTGCTTTCCTGATGCTCTTTCCATGAAGACTCACATCAGGTCACCACCCCTAGAGCATTCCCCCAGAGAAGGGCTGGTCTGAGCACCTCCCATACCAGAAAGACCTCAGCACACACAGGCACAACAGCTAAGAGCCTGGGACCCAAAACTTGAACTAAGGGGGTTGCAACTCAAGAAAACTCGGAATCATAATGAGGCTCAGCAGCTCAAGAGAGGAAACTGCAGTGGTGAAGCAGAATAAACAATGACAGCACAACCATTTCCTTGACAAGGATGGAAGCTAATGAGGAGCACTGTGGCTAGAGGTGTAAGGACCTGAAAGCACATTTTTTTCTGGCTGGGTGGTAAAGCCATCACCAAGAGATTCTGACTTCTTGGGTTCTTAAGCAGCAAATCAATACGACACTGAAGGAAGAAATACAGCAGAAACACATCAAGAAACATGGGTGGAAAAACATGTACTGAACTACCCTCTTTGACAACTCACTTATGGCTCTATGAAAGGTTAGTTTGTGTCCTGTAAGCCCAAGAATTTGGTAAAGGTCATGCTGGGATCTCTTACAAATTTTCACTGGTGATAGGCCCTGCCACCATTGTGTGCATTGGGAAAAGTGAAAAAACTGGAGAGCACGATCATTTAGAAGGCCTTCAACTCCCCAGTCTACCATTAGGGTTAGGCCTGTTGTGAGCAGGGGATTGGATTAGGGACATGCAAACTTCCCTCACTGCCTTTACATGAATGCAAAATGTTTGGTACCTACCTGCTACCAACCCCTGCTGTATTGGGCTTGGTAAGAGAAAACATGGATGTGGCTGGAAATGCAAATTAGGATCATGCTGCATACAGAGCATTAGCACAAGCAGGGTTTTCACACCAGAGGCAGGGCTGCAGAGCACAAACAAAAACTGTGCATGGAACCAGAATGCAGATCCAGTCAGCCAGCTGGTGTTCATTGCATCAACACCCCACTTCCAAAGGCAGCTCTTAAGAGGACAGTCACACAGGACCTGGAGAGAGGCAGCTCAATCTTCACTCAGCCATGGGAGACTAAACAGGGGCTAGTGCTTAGGTGAAGGTTCAGCCTCAGCAAAAGGTAGAGCAGAGATGTTGTGAGATGATTTAACAGGGACAGGGGGAAGAAAGTGAGAACAATTTCCTGTGAAAGTGAACAAATGGTAACAGCCAACCTACCTGCAGGGACAGGGGGAAATGTGGGATAGGGAAGGACACCAACACAAAGACGTTAGGCGACATTCCAAGGGAAATTGAGGCAGCTAGGAAACCTAAGAGAGGAGAAGCACTAAGGAAATCTGAGAGGATGAGAACAAGGGAAAGCCAAGCAATGGTAACGGGAATATGAACAGAGAGGAATGTGGTGCACCAAAGAGGCAAAGGAAATCAGTGGTGAGAGCAACAGCAGAGAACTGGGGAAGGGAGAACAACTAGACAGCAAGGGAAGCACAGTATAGGCATTAATGTATTCTTTCACCAAGCAAAGAATCTGACAGAGGACTGAGATAAGTAAAAACCAAAAGACATTGCTGACCAGCAGTGTGGGCGAGCAGGAGACAGAAGTAGCATTTCCCTTCCTTTCAGACAGCAAAAGCAGCAGGTTGTTTTGCATGCACTAGGGCAGTCTCAGAACAGGTATGTAGGTCTCAGTGCCACAGGGCTAGATGGGAGATACAGGAGAAAATAAAGCTCAGAAAATATACAGCAAATACTGTTCTCTGCACACACTTTCTGACCCAGCAGCAAGAGAAAAACAAGCCTGTGAGGTTGAGGCATGAAGAAACAGTGCCTGATGGAAGAGGAAGGGGCAGCACTTCCTACTTAAGCCCCCAGCCTTGACAACTGCAGCAGCAGGATTCCTTAAATGGGTGATAAAATGTAACACAACTTCAGTCACTGGAGAGGGCCAGAAAATGGGGAAAAAAGTGCCTCACTGACCTCTAAATCGGAGCAAGAAAAAGGAGAGCTTTTGGCGCAGGGAGGCTGGCTCACTGAAGCCTGGCTCTCTTCTGCTGGCTCACTGAAGCCTGGGGCTACAGCAAAAAGAGGTCCTTTAAGCTTCATCTGCATGCAAGCTATCAATAAAGCAAAACCTGGGTCAAAAGGGAAGAGAGAAACAGAGAGAACCTAATCCATCTTTTGAAAAGCAGTGGGCTTATACCTTTATTATACAAAATACTTTACAATTAAAAAACATTTCCGCCAATAGAATCATATACAGATATTTATAATTAACAAGATTCAGTTACACAAAAGATGGGGACTTTTGCACAAAGGAAAACAATGACAGATGAGCAAGAGAAAATTAAGACTTCACCCCTTTCCCCACCATATTTTGGAAGAGGTTACATTTCAGACTTTTATTCCTATCACTTTCTCTCAAGCCTGAACTCTGGGATCTCCCCTTAGGGTAAGGGCCTCCACCCATGTCCCCAGCATCAGTACAATACTCTTGTCTTAAAAGGTTCATGAAGAGACACTGAGAAACCAGCATCTGGCTGTACCATGAAGTTACCAGTGGCCAGAAAAGGGGACTACTGCCCCAGTTTTCCCTAGCAACCCACATATACACACATGCAAGCACATACATGGGGAAGCATGCTCAAACCCCACAACTTTTCACCCTTTTGGGTGAAACAGCAATCCCACCCCTCCAAAGCGGGCTGAACTCGAGACACACTCTTGCAGGCAGTCTGCAGAATGGCTCTCACAGCCAAGGTCTCACAGCCAAGCTGGGCACTACTGCAAATGCAGTCTGGCAAGAGGGCAGGATGCTGCTGTCTTCCCCACTTTGATCATCTGTGAAGCAGCAGTGCCAGGCATCATGGAGGTGATAACATTAACCGTTCAGAAATGCTCAGGCCACAACAGACAGGCTGGGGAAGTTGCACACTTCACCAGGGGGATACTTAAAAATAAACAGTTGCCAATGATCTGCCCTACCAGGGCAAAGATGGGTGTGAACCCTTGTGAACATTTTCTCCCTAAGAAAGGTCATTGCTGGGCTCGGCAACCGCTGCACTCGCAGGGGAGCCTATCCCCGAGTCACTGCTGGAGGCCAAATGCCTGCAGCAGTGTGGGCAGGTCACGGGCATCAGCTGCCCCATACAGGTCACTCTGCCCCAGCATGGAGAGGGCCATGCGCAGGGTGCTCCAGATGTTGTCAGACATGGCTCCTTGCTGCCCCCGTGGACCTCGGCTCTTCTGCTGCATGTGCAAAGCTTCCAGGAAGTGCTCCACAGCCTCACTGTCAACAGGAGAGCATCCACATGCTTAGTGGAAAAGATGGTATATCTCACACTCCCTTCCCCATTTGCTTCCAAAGTATTTCCCCTCCAAAACAATTTCCTCCTCTTCACCAGATCCTACCCCGCTCCAGAACCAGAGGTCCCCCTTTTCCCTCTACAAGAATGAGGAGTCCAGATGGCCTCTACTCCACCTGTACCAGCATGACACTTGGATCTCTGGGCAGAGTCCACACACTCACTCTGCTCTCCTGTGCAGTCTGTCTCCCACAAGCACACACAAACTTGCAGGTCACAGCAGAGCTGCCCATCCTGTGCTCACCGGTGGGCGCCTAAGTTAATGCAGCTGATGCCCAGGTTGTAGCGAGAGCGGATATATCCCGGCTGCAGCTCCAGTGCCCGACGGTACGCGGCCACAGCTTCTTCACTCCGATTCCCATTGGCCAGGGTGGCACCCAGCTTGTTCCACAAAAGGTGGTCCTGGAGGAATAGGCACAGAGAAAGGGCTGAGATGAACTGGATCGCCTAAAGCTCCAAGCCAACTACTCCCTTCCCATATGTCTGTCTTATTCCTCCACTCAAAATATGCACCCCTCATACATGCAGCACCTCCACCCAAACCTTCACCCATAAACCTCCAAGTGCCTCCAGCATCCCCAGTTTGCCCCTTTCTTACATTGGGGCGCACACTGAGTGCAGCACTGAAGCAATCCACAGCCTTCTCGTATTCGCCACTGAGGTTGAAAAGGACACCCAGGCCACACTGGACATCAGGATCCACAGTTGAGGGGTTGCTGCGCACAGCTGCTAAGAACAGCTCTTTCACCTCCATAAACAGCGAGCTGGAAAAGCACAGAACAGGATAGTGGTGTACTGTGGAGAGAGTCAGCCTTGGGCTGCTCGCTCTGTTCCTGAACCAGTCTGAGCCCTCCAAGAAACCTTTCAGCCAAAGGCTGAAATTTGTAACCATAACTCACTCAGAGAGCAGGGAACTCAGGACACGCTTGGAAGGCCCCATGTTTGTCCCTGGGACACTCTCCTCTGGTTCCTTGTTCAGCAGGTGGGCATAGTCTGGTTTATGGCGCAGCCAGTCCCGCAGGGTCTCACACGCCTGCTTCTGCAGGGACTCATTGGTGAAGCTGACTGCTAAAGCCATAAGTGCTGTGAGGTTCCCAGGCTGCAGCTCGAGGCACCTGCAGGGCAAAGAGAAGTGAATGCAGCATTAAATCAGTGTAGGAAACACCCAAACACAGGAGGTAAAACCATCCAGACAGAGCACCCCATGACAGCCATATGGTCCTTGTGGCACTACACAACAAGGAGCCACACTCAGCAGCTCTGCAGCAACACTCACTGTCTGAGGGCACTGATCGCCAAAAGCTCCTGTTCATTCTCTGCTTGGGTGGTTCCCAGATATTGCCAGGCCTGGGGAAGACACAGATGAACAAAGTTAGACTTACAGAGGGAAAAAAATCAGTCAATAATCCACAAACACAGAGATTAAATCCAGTATATTATCCTGCAGAGTTTTAAAGTGTGATCAAATAGACCAAAGTATACACATTAGCCACAGGTGTAAGTTCCTCTCAAAAGACAGACAGATGTCATGGCACATAAGTCCTCAAAGACAGTAAAACTGGCATTGTTATAGTGAACAGAAATGAATGTCTACCTGGAAATCTATCATAAAGCAACTGTTAGTAGTTTTAAAACTTTTAGATCACAGAATCTCCACTTTTAACTTCTAACTGTGGTCAAACTGCAGAAGAAGGAGAAAATGCAGATGTCTCCTATTTCCCAAGAACAAAATGGCATAGCAGCAGTGCTAATAATGAGGAGACCCCCAAGGCAGGAAGGTGAAACTTGGAGAGTTGACTTTCAGACCTGAAAGTAGAAGCACTGTTAATTTTACTGAATTTCCAATCATCATGACACCAGTACATGAAAATTACTTCTACCTCCAAGCAGCTGATATAAGGAATATTTAACTAGGCACTAAATCCAAAGTATCTATTCACTTTATGTTGATAGCCACTCCCCTAGTCCAAAATAGGCTGGATAGTTGGTGGGACTGTCAGCATGATGTACCTGCTTTTTGAATAGAAGTCTCAAAATGAGGTATCCACTACCTCAAGGGACGTTGTTTCATTAGCAAAGACATAGAAGCCCTGCAGAAGGCAATGTACACCCCTGAATCTCTCGTACCTCACCATACATAGCTGCCTAAAATTCAAGCAGAGCTGACCAGTGATAACTGCAGTGTTCTGCCAGCAGAAGAGCTGATGAGATTCAAGGTAAAGTTGTGACTTGGACCAAAGCAAACATGACATCTCCTTCAGAGCAATTATTCATGTCTATTTGATCACTGTACCATTTGTGAAGTCTTGACTTCTCCTGTACATTTTGCAGTCACAGTAGAAGAATTCAGAATGTTTTTAACACAGCTAGCCAGAATTGGCCCAAGATTTCTTCCCTGAAGAATGCAGAATGCTTCCAATACAGCTAGTCAGAAACGGCCCAAGATTTCTTCCCCTAAGGTTTCAATTACCTCTTCATCATGCTCAGCCTACAGCTCACACTGTCTATGAGAAAAAAGCAACAGTTCTAGAAGGGTATTAACACTTTTTGACCACTTTAAAGCTACAGCAGATCTTCAAACCTTCTGCTTACTTTTCACCTATTACCAGTACCCTAGAAAGTTAGGTGGCTATTCCCAGAAGCCAAGAACCTCTGTTCTAAAATGTCACTCATATTTAAGTCCCAGGGTAATCAAATTATATATGTCCCATCATATATAATTAGCAGGGCTTGAACAAGACATGCTGAAAATTTAGCGGCCCTGGATCCTTGAGGCAGGCACTCCAGAAAGGCACCACATGAGCGTATTTGCATTCTTCCCAAGGATATCCATGTTCTCTACCCCTGGAAAAAGGCACACAGGCTATTCCATTTCTCAATTCATCCTGCAGAAGCTGAAGTGATTTATGGAAAAAAGTATTCATTTAACAAGGAGCTGGAACTCTGACTTCAGAGTACAAATCCTTCTTTGGCCCACAACTTCAATCAAGACTGTGAAACCACCCAACCCTTTTGGGTCACATCTTTTCCTAGCACCTAGATGAAAAGACTGAGTCAGAACCCTGGTCTAGTGAGCTTCTCAGAATTAGATTTTAATACAGATACAGAAAGCACTGATCCACCATAAGCTCCTCCAAACTTACAATGCCAATAAAGACTTTCACAGAAGCAACTTGAGAGATGAGAACTCCTTGCCTTGGCTTCATGCACAGTCTCATGTGCTCCAAAGATTTTAGACAGCTCTGGGCCAGACGACTTTGTGTTTCCTGTAATTGACCTTAAGTCGGAAACCTCGTCCCTCAGAGGCTCCCTGAGGATTCACACACATCAGCTATAAGCCCAGAGCCACAGAAAAACGAGGTGTTTTCATACACCCTGCACAGGTCCTAACACTGCAGGGAGTTTTCCACACCTGCCCTCATAGCTCAGCCTGCTATCTCTGCTGCCACTCACCTCCATATGATCTGGCTTCTGTTGCACTGCAGCCTCAAAGAGCAGGACAGCATTGGGAAGGTCACCTTCCTTCAAGCGCTTCCGCCCCTCTTCAAATGCATCTGGGTGATCCCTCATGGGATTGTCTTCCTCAAACTGGTAACCCTAGCAGGACAGACAGACACACAGGGGCTAAAGCTAGGAGACGGGCTTAGGGAGAAGAGCACTCTCTACAGCATAGCACAGTCTAATCTTGCTGCATCAGGAACACTCAAGCTGCAGACTAGCCAGCACCTCATCCTCACTGGTGATCTGTAGCAGATCAGAGCACAAGGGTAGTTCTTTCTGCCTGCTCTGTGCTGGAAAAATCCCCCAGATCAGACCTGGAGTAGGATGCTAGAGAGACAAAACATTTAGTATGGATCTTACTAGCTTAGAGGGGAATGGGGGAGAGGGGCAGGGATGGGGCCAGGGGACACAACACTTGAACTCACTGTGAAGAACCCCTGTATTCACTGGTATTTGGTGCTCGACAAGAACCAGACAGCATTTGCAGACAAGCCCAAATGAAAACAGTATTTAACCCCAAAGCTGATCTGGGTAGGTGACAGCAAAGCATCAGCATGAGAAGGAATCCCAGCAGCATTTAGAGTCTGTGGAGCTCAGACCGAGGCAGACACACTGCCAGTCTCCCCAGGGCAGCCCACCACAGTGCCAGGGCTGAGAGACCCTGTTCTCCCCTACCTTGTCATATGATAAGGAGTTGAGGTCTTCATATTCAGAGAGCCAAGGGTGAGCCTCTGCATCTCTCTTGGCCATCTCCTCACATTCTGCCTGGAGTTTGTCCCAGAACTCCACATCTGACTGAAGGGAGAACAAAGTGTGACTAGAGTACCTCAGCCATAAACTCGGGTCTATAGACATGCCAGAGAACTCCCTCCTGAATGTTTCCAGCCCTCCTCAGAGCATGCAAAGGAAAGAGGTAACCCTACCACGGGCTCTCAGTTGGCACCCCAGCCCTCCTTCTCAGCCAGCTTTACCTCCACAGCAGCCTTTGCCTGCTCAAATTCCGTATCAAGAGTTGACATGTTCCCAGATCGCGCAAATTGATCCACCCAAGCATCGGATGCCCCCTGGGAGTTTGGAAACAGAAACACACCTTTCTTTTTAGAATTTGGCAACCTCAGGGCACATCCCAAAACAGCAGGAGAGTCTGTAATGACCCTTCCTCCCCATCAGTCAGAACTGATGGCCTATGAAGTAGAAATAAATTCATCTGAATCTCCTCTTCCTCACAGATGCTGTGGGAGATGAGAAAACTCAAACTGCCCAGATACATTCCCATCTTCTGGCTAGACTCTGCTAAGAGCCCAACAGCCCCTCCCTTTTCTCCCTCAGCATTGCTGAGAGCTGGACTTGCCATTTTCCTTTGCTCCCAGACTGTGCACTGCGGCAAAATGCTTTCTTCCTTCAGAGCATACAGGCCTGGGGCTCCTACCTGCTGCTGTATAAACTCAGCTGCCCATTGCTCTGCCTGATCTTGGTCTCTGTGGGTCACCTGATTAGCTTCGATCGATACCCTCCCATCTCCGATCTGGCGGACAAACTTTAGGAACTGCGGCAGAGAAATGAAACAAGGGTGGAGCTGGGCAGATGCTGTGCCCACAAGCCTTCAGCCCATGCCCCCCTCCTTCACTAAGAGGGCTTCTCTCTGCAGAGCGAGCACAAAAGGTCCAGAAAGGTGGGAAGGACTGGACTTCACAAGAGTGGAGATGGAAAATATCTAAAGTAGATTGTAGAGTTCAACTCCCAGGAACCAGGGAAGAAATGGAAACATGGGACAACAGGAGGCTTTATTCCTTTACTATCTTCACCCGTCTCAATTCCCCACACCCTTTATTCACAGTAATATAATTACTACTAATTATGTAATTACTAATTCACAGTAATAATTAATCTCAACCCCAGTCAGATTTCTCACCTCAGTATTCTTGAGTTTTGGATCATCCACTTTGGAGAGGAAATCAGTAACAGTTTTCTTCAGATCATCTTCAGGTTGGTATTCCTCATACCTGTGTTCCAAGGCAGTAAAAGGGAAATAGATAGTCTGATACCAGGCAACAGCAAACTCTTTCACTAATGAGTCTACACAATGGGGCAGACAACAGAATTGAGGGATACAACCCCTCCTCAAAGATTCTGGGCTTCTCCTCAGTGATTCAGTACCATTATCCATCTGTAAAAATTAAAAATTACTACTACGATAGCTGTGCAAGTGACTAACACAAACAGCAGCAGAATTAAACAATTACAGAGTCAGCACAGTTCTGCAGAGCAGTCTGGACTCCTTGCCAAGCTCACATGCCATCAGACATTTCAAGTTTTAGCACCACCAGAAACAAGGTCATATATCCAGGAACAAAGAAAGTAGGTCATGCCCACTGAAGAGGAAAACAGTGCCTTGGAAAAGCATCAGCTCTGCAGATGATTGAGGGCTTACAGCAAAGATACAACTCAGTATGTCTTGTCTGGCTTACAGCAGGATAGGACCACTTTGAGGTGTTACCACTACCTTCAGTCTTGGGGAAGTTTCAGAACTGGTGGCAATAACTCAGGAATGTCCATTATTTGCAGAAAGTTATCAGAGAAGCCAAGAGCCAGGTGCAACGAGAGTCCAAATACACAAAATTTTTGTAAGGCAAGATCTTAGAAGCCCAAATTGCTTGTGTGTGTTTTGCTTCTTTAACTGAAAAAACTTGATTGTACTCAACAGATGCCTACAGAGATATGATCCATCTTAAACCTACCACAAAAAAAACCACATAAAAATAATATGTAGAAGGCTGAACCTAGAAATATGTCAAGGAAAGGCTAGAAGTGGTTTGTCAGATAGGAAGAATTACATGATGAAAGTTTACAACTAGTACAATCTAGCAATCTGCAATCTGTTGCAGAAAAAAAGTTTCTGAACTCACTCCTGAATTTACTTTAAGGAGCTTTGCATCAGGCATGAGATTAAGTCAGCCTACATGATCAACGTATCTTCCTGGAACTAGAGAAGAGAAAAGCTGCACTCTTAAAAACTTCAGTTTGCAAGCACTGTTTCTGCCTTTCTCTGAAACCAAAGGACTGAGAACACCAGTCTAAGTTAAATTACTCAAAAGGATTCAGGCCACAGCAGATATTGATCACCTTTCCAAGCTTCACCCACCCAAGTGTCTAGCAGCAACAGCTCGCCTGGAGAAGTCAGACTCACCATTTATCTGCCAAAGACTGATCTTCTGATTCCCCAAGCCACAGTTTCTCCTCTGACTGCTCTAGGTATTCTTCTGCCCACTTGGCAGGAGACACAGACAGCGGATCTGCAACGGAATAACGGGGAGAAAAGTAAGACAGGCAAACCACCACATCTTTGTTTATGCTTGCTTCTTCTACTTTTGTTTATGCTGACCTAAAAATCAAGCCTTTGATTCAGACAGTGACTTAATACAGATGCCACTGTGGTGACGATAAATGTATGATTTTCTACTTTAATATCACAACTTATTCATCTGCTCTCTGAGGGATACTATGTAGGTCAAGAAAATCAGCAATGTATTACAAGTCTTTGTCAAAAGCACAGCCTACAAGCACTAGGTTTTCATCAGAACTTTCTCAAAGACCTTTAACTTCTAATTTATATTCCCAGAAATCTACAGAGTGGAGGTCAAAGAGTGGAACTACCCAGCTTTCTACAGTGGCCACTCCTGGAGAAGAAAACAGCATATACTTGATTCTTTTCCATAATTTCCAGATTAGGGTATGTGTGGTAACAGGACCTTATTCCAGAGCCAGTTCTACACACAACACAGGATGGCTTTTCAAATAAAGCTTAACCTTTGGGCCAGAAACACTCACTTTGCACACGTCCAGGCTGTAACATCCCTCTACCTTCATACAGCTGACACAAAATATTGGCCAAAGCACATTGAAGAGAATTTACCTTTGTACCAAAGGCAAATTTAGCCTTATGAGAGGAAATTAGAAAACATGCAAGCAAGAAGCAGTACAAGGCCATCTCCAACTTGCATCAGTTGAATCACAGCTTTTTATAAAAACAATTTAAATAGCATGCTTCCCCTAAATTCCCTAAGTAGCCTATGCTAACAACAAAAAGACCCTTACACCTAAATAAAAGCTTTCACACCTCATTGTTCATAATTTGACTTAACCATAACACCATCACAAAGCAGCTTTCCTACCCTCCACCCCATTAAGGCTGCTACAGGAAACACTGACTGCTGGACCCAAAGCAATACTCTGATTTCACATTCAGTAGGTCTTCACTACACAAAGGCATGTGACTGGACATCATCTTGACAGTAATTCCAAAAAAGGACACCTCACCTGTCACTTCAGCAATGAACTCCTGTGACCAGTCAGCCTCATTGTAATCTGAAGAGACATCACCAGCATTATCTGCTGCAGCCAAGAATTCCTGGGTCCAGTTTTCAGACAGTGCCAGGGCTGCCACACCTGGAGCTACATGAGGAAAAAAAATTAAAGTGAGGATTGGAGCACTCAAAGGCATCATTCATGTGTTCCAGGCTAGCCCTAATCACCTCTGATCTTTCTCTTTGTCAGACTAAAATCACAGAAATATTTCACTTGGAAGGAGTCTCCAGAGGTTGCTAGAGTTCTCACAACAGATTAACATAAAAGTTAGCGATGAGGTTGTTTAGGGCATTTATCAGGTAACTTCTGAATTTGTCCATGGTTGGAAATTCCCCAGCCTCCCTAGATACCTGTTCCAGTACTGAATTGCTTCCTCCAAGGGAAGAAATGTTTCCACACATCAAGTCAATTCCCCTTTCCACAAATTGTGTCCATTACTCCTTGTCCTTCTCCTGACTATTACTGTGAAGATCCTGACCATGGCTGCTGAAGACAGCAACAAAACACTCCACCCCCTGCCCCTCAGACTCCTTTTCCCCAGGTTAAAATGTCCAGATCCCTCAGCCTTTCCTCTTACAATACGGATTCCTGTCCCTTGAATATTTTATCGATCTCTGATGAACTTGTTCCAGCACATCGATTTACTGGGAAGCCCAAATACAGAAACAGTACTCCAGATACAATCTCAGAACAGCTTAATAGATAGGAACCACCCTGCTAGGAGCCTAACCATAAATATCAAGATCTTTTCCAACTCTTCACCTACTTCAGCATCCCTCACCTCGCTGAGGGGCCTGTCGGAAGCTTGACTGTTCAATCTCTTGCATCTCAGCCAATAGGTCATCCATCTTAAAGGTCTGGGGTGCACGGGACAGCAAAGGGGCATTCTGAGCTTGCAGAAACTCTCCAACCAGCTGCCAAAGACAGAGATGGATTGCAAATATTGCACAGAAGATGAACAGGCAGAGCCATGGAGTGTGAAAGAAGGGCTTGTCAGAAGAAAATATTAGCATCAGGTAAGGGGTAAAATAACAAACAGTGTTGATGAGAAAAGCTATAAGAAGATTAATCAAAAGCTATAAGGAGAGGAATCAATCTGTTCTTACCTCATCTTCGGTGGCTACTCCCAGTGGTTTGGATACCTGCAGGGAATAGTGGGCAATTGTGTCAACAGTTTTGATCCCATGTCTCTCTCTACACACACACAGTATGACCCAATTAGATTGTATCTTCCTCTTCCTTGAGCTTAGCCTGTCAACATTTTTCTTGCACTAGCTGCCAGCTAAAGGAGCAGGAACACTTTGAGGGATCCTCTCCAACCCCCTCCCACTACTGTCTGGCTTAGGGCCTGTGACAGCAAGGCACACAGCTCACCACAGCTGCCAACATCCCCCGAGTGCCCACAAACACGCCCTCACCCCCAACCCTGCTTCGGGTGACCCCTGGGCCTTTTTCCGCAAAAAAACATAACACGACACCAGCTGCACCGAGAGCCCCCTGCCCTGCTCACCCCCAGCCCCCGGCAGGACCCAGAGCCAGCCAGCGAGCAGAGCAATACTCACGGCTGCGGCTTCGGGCGTCCCGGGGGGCCAGGCCAGAGGGCCCTGCAGTCCTTCCTGCCGCAGGGCCTTGTCCTGGGTGAAGTGCCCCGCCAGCTTCATCAGGGGGTTGGAGCCCCCGCACTCTGGCTCCACCAGCTCCCTCATGGCCATGGCGCCGGGCACGGAGGGAGAGAGGGTCGGCGCCGAACCCCGCCGCGCCTGCACCTGGCACCGGGGCGGCACAGACAGCGGGTGAGCGCCGGGCGGAGCGACCGCCTGACCCCGACCCGGCTGCCACCCGCCAGCGCCGCCTCCCCCGCGAGCACGGCCCGGCCCGGCCCGGCAGAGGACGGACACCCGCCCGGCCCGCCAGGACAGCAAGGCCGCAGCCCGAGCCCCGAGCCCCGCGCCCCCGGCCGTCCCCCGGCGCTCGTTCCCCGGCGCGCTCCGCCCGGCGCCGCCCGGAGGGGCCGCGGGGCTCCCCCGCCCGCTCCGTACCTGGGGCCGCCGGGGCGCGCTCGGCTGGCGCGGCGGGGCGGGGCCACCCTTAAAGGGACAGCGCCGGAGCGCCTTAAAGGGGCTGCGTGCCATGATCGCCCGGCTCGCCGCCCGCTCCAGAACCCGTCTCCGCCGTGGCTCCCCGCGCCGCGCACTGCTCCCGCAGCTCCGGAGCCGGCTCCCGAGGGGCGTGCCCCTCTGCCGGCCGTGAAACGGTGTGCATATGTATATGGTGTGTACTATACACATCCTACTGTATTTGCAAATATACATAAACATATATATATTCAACGAGATGTGTATGGTATGTGTATATATGTATGTATATACAAGAGATATATACATGTGTGCACCATACACATCTCGTTTTATATGTGAATATACATAAATATATATGTTCATATATATATTCAACGAGATGTATATGGTACATATGCATAGATGAGCGTATACTGTATCAGTACCCATTTGTCCAGCTGATGGACTGATATTTTACTGTTTGCTCTGGAATTGCTAAAATGTTTCAGCTGGCAACCACAGGTTGAGAATGCACACATTTAGCTGAAAAGTATGTGATACCTTCAGACAAGCCATAGAAATGTCAACTCCTTTCCAGCCTTGATCCTTCTACATTTGTGGTTCCAAAGGACAAACCACCTGGAAAATCAGAGGTCATTTGTGTGTAGCCTCTAAAAGAATGGGAAAAGCACCAAGAGGGGGTTCCACAATGTGTGCTGACTCCTGTGACATTAGATTCCTAGAAATAAATTGTTTTCAGAATCAAATCCCATCTTCTTTTCAAAGGAATATGCACTTCTGCAGGGTCCTCTCCAGATTTGTCAGGTTCACTTCATCTGTCCAAAATGTGACATCTGGTGTGCTTTTAGACGCAATTTTCTGACAGCAGGTCTTCCTGCCTGCTTTCCTTACAGCTTTGAAATTCATGTGGCATCTACAGCCAGTTCTGTGCTAGCAAGCAGTATGTATGGCTCAACAGGAGCATACCTCTTAAAGTTATAAGAATTTGGGCTGGAAATACAACATCCACACCGAACATGCTTGGGGAGCTTTACTTTGGACTATGTCTTCCTTGGTCCCGTGGAGGCACGCCAGTTAGTGGTTGATGTGCCCTATGTGCAGCTTAGCAGCACCAAAAAGGAATCTCGTTTGCACACCGAGGCTGTCCTGCAGGACAAACCCCAGCCCAGCAAACAGGGATTACTGGAAGATTTATTTTGAAAGCACACTTCTGGCATCCTGGAAGGTTAAAATAAGACTCACCTGCTATTACTAAATATCAAATCATATGTATACTCAGTGTGATCAAGGGTTAGCAAGAGCACTTGAGGAGAGAGGCATGAAGAATGCTGTGGGACAGAATCCCAAACTACTTTCGAAGAAGAGAGGAGCAATGCTGCTCCTAAGTAAAACCAATAGATAGCACAAAGACATGGAGAAGGGGAGTGTAGGCATTGAGATAAGGCATGGACAGAAATCCAAAAGCCATCACAGACTTGGCAGGAAGACATGAAGTAGTTTTGATTTTAATATTTGCAACAAGGTTTTGGGGTATGCCCATGACACCAGCCTATGATACCAGCTTGGCCTTCTGGTTCAGATCAGGGACAGGGAAACACTGCTGTATTACAGAAAGCCCCCACAGCCTTCCTTCTGAAGGGCTGGATGGCCCTTTATCCCTTAGAGTCCCAAAAGATTCTGATGCAACTGGAATGAACCAGAAGTGGCTGTGGTGGCAGAGCATCCAGGACAACCACAGCTATAGCTGTTGGTGGATAAGTATCCTGCTGAAGCCACAGCTATTTCTGCTTGCAGGCAGAAATCAAAGGGTCTGATCTAAAGTCAACAGGAAAAGAAGCAGAGTCAATGCACCCCTGCAAGTGAAGTGTAAATAATTTGGCAGCAAGAACTAAAATATCAGGGGGCCCAATAACTCTTGGAGAGATGAGAGGCAAATAGTGCAGCTCCTGAAAAGGCTATTCCAGGCTCTGCATCCTTCAGCTGTTCTGAATATCAATATTCTGCTGAAGGTCCTGGGCCTGGTGGAAACCAGTGACAAAATGGAGGTCTCTGTCTAACTATTTCCCACCTAAAGTTGTGAAATTCATTATTTCTTTCCAAGTACAAAACTTTAACACATACTTTTACTAAATGGTGTTCTACACTTTCAGGCTATTTCTCCCACTTATCAAGATCATATACGATTTGTATACGATTTTTTTCTACCAAATCCTTTGCAAGCCCTCTCAGGTTAATGTTGTCTGCAGATTTTAATAGACACAATTTTCTGGTCCACTGTATAAATTACTGGGGAAAAAAACACAATAATAGCACACTGAAAACAGATCTCTTCAGGACTCCTTGATTCTTCTTTCCAGATAGACAGCATAGCATCAAAAACTAATCTTAGAATTTTCCAATCAGCATCAGGCTCTCCCAACTGTGATTTCAGTAGATCCAGTTTCCCATGTTTCCTAATGTGCTTTTTAGACTGTTAGATGATGAAAAGTAAAAATCCAACTGAAATAAAAAATTTATTATCTGTTGTTACTTCCTTGACCACAAGGACAAGTCTGCCATGAAAGACTGGTTTAACTTGATCTCTTCTTTTTGCAAATGGAAAACATGAGTTGTCTACATAATATTTATTTGTTCCCGTATCACAGGGGAAGGCAGTAAAATGATGCTGGCAGGCCAGTAATTAATAAGATTTTCTTTTTTAAAATAGCCAATATATTTGGCCTTTTCCAGTCTTCTGAACCTCTCCATTGCCTAGATATCTCAAAGATAATGGCCAGTGCGCCATTCTCCAGTTCTCCAGTTCTCATCACAGCATCAAGTTCATCAGCCCTAATTGGTCTGAAAGCCTTGACTTTGCCTAAGTACTTAGAAATCTAGAGTGACTTTTCCCCCACTTGCAACTGGTGCTATTTAAGATATTCACCTAGCCACCACCACAGTGAAGACAAGTGAAAAATACTTGGAGCTTATAGGTATCTTTGACCAGTTTCCAATTTCACTGACCAGAAAGCCAGTCTTTTTACTAGTCTTCCCCTCATTGCCCAGGTAGTGACAAGCACTTTTGATATTGATAAGCTGATAGTTCTGTTCTTTTCCACTGCAAATAAGGTACTCATTTCCTTTTCAAAGAATCTTTGTACTTAATTGGACTCAGTTGCCATGTCTCCCTTAATTCCTTCTCCTCCAGACAAAAAGCTGCAATTGTTTTCAATCCTTCTGCTTGAGTGGCCAAGGTAGTTATTCCCCTCTGTGGATTCACTTCCTACATTTGTCTCTGTTGTAGCAGCATTGTACCCAAACTGGACACTCAGTCAGTCCTGTGTCACTCAGTGCTGTGAGTGAAGTCACAGCAGTACAGAGCTGTTCTGACAGCTCGTTTCATCTGGCCTACAGGCTATCCTAAACACATAAACTGATCTGATGTGTGCCTTTTTGGCAACAGCATCATGTTGATGTACATTCTGCTTTTTTTAAGGAAGATGACATTCAATGAACTCTGATGCGCTCTGAAATGATGCATTTAAAAAAGCAACAAAGGATCTTTTGCCCCTGAATATTCCCTTTCTCACACTGATCCTCCGAACTTCAAAGTCATGGGTCTAATTTATTCAGACGGTTGGGGTTTTTTCTTGTGGAGAGCATTGGCCCGTTTTCATTTGAACCCAAACATCCGAAGAAGCATCTGTGGTCCCATGAGCGAGGACGAGCATCAAGAACCACTTGGCTCTGCTCTTCGACCCATCGCTTTCCCGTGGTCAAAAAAATCAGTTTGCCTTGGCTCCCCTACATGCAAAACAAAGATGAGTTTGTTTAAGTTTGGGTGTCGGCTTGGAGGCTTGAGGGGGGTTGCTCATTTGTTTTTAATGGAAGAGCCTTGAGTGGCCGGGCCAAAGCAGCTGTGTGAATTATCACCCGTACATCTGCACGGAGGAACCCTCGCTCCCCTCGCAGCGCCCCGCCCGCCGTTCCCGCTGCCGCCGCCCGGGCGCCTCCTCCGGGCGGGCGGGGGCCGGGGCCGGGCGGCAGCGGCGGGGCGATGTCGCAGCACAGCACGCTGCTCCACCTGCTCGCCGGAGGGTGAGTGCCCCCGGAGGCGGGCGGGGGCAGGAGGGCGCCCTGGGGCGGGATTCGGGCCGCGGGTCCAGCAGCAGCCGCCGCCCGGGAGCCGGGGCAGAGCAGCCCCCGCCGGCTCCGCCGTCCTGGCCCGCGCGGGCGGGTCCGGATCGGGGCTCGGCGCCGTGGGGCAGCCCCGCAGCGCGGCGGGGAATGCCTGGTTCCGCGGCTTGGGAAGACGGAGAGCCTCTCTATGGCACGTGGTGTTTCATCCAGCCGGAGCTTGCCGGGGATGCGGGGCAAAGGAAGCGGGGTGCTGAACGAGAGCGCCACGAGGCCTCTTCAGCGGGGCGAGTGGTGGGGCATCCATGTGTTCTGGAGGGCGCCCAGCTCTCTCCATCAGCGCATGGCTGAGATTCCTGTGCCACTTTTCTGGCTTTAAATAGTGCGGCTGATTCTGGTGAGTCAGGTGTTTGGATCCCAGCCGTGCCTCTCTGCATTGGAAGCGTGCCCCGACCAAGTACCAAGTAATTTGTCCCGTGGCGTTTCCCCCTTCCTCTCTTGAAAGTCTCAAAACAATGAGCTTCAAGTTTGTGGTGCCCTAGAGCAGCAGATAATGTGGTCCTCCGGACTTTACTGAGTAACTGCCCAGGTTCTCTGCTTATGCAGCCACCTAATCCTTTTCGAAATTCCACCAACCTGCTGGAGTCCATGTGAGGCCTGTGATACAACATGTACAATAAGGCACATAATTTATTTGCTTTTAATTAGTAAACTTCCAGTTTTCTGCAGCTAATGCAGTTCTTGTGCTATGTCAGTCTTTGTATATGTGTACCTGTCCTCTCTGTTCCCATTCTTACTTTGTATATGTTATTCTCTTTTATTAATTTATCCTTTGAACTATATAATCATTACATCTTAGGCTTTCTTAGCTTTAAGAAAGCTAAGCTTTAACATTACTTCTTAGCTTTCTTCTTAAGCTTTTATTTGTCATTTTCTACCATGGTTCCTGAAAACCTGAGAGTTTGGCTAGTAACAAGAATGTCACTAGTGGGAACTTTGTCAGTCTGTATCTTGTCCTCATCCATTAAGCAATACTCCTGAATTACAGCTAATTAAATCCCTGGGGATAATAATGTGAATAAGAGATGAATGAGAAGTTCAGTTTATTGCTGCACTATATTTAATATTACTGGTTTATGTAATGAAACAAAACAGGGTCTCATTTGTGAAGGAGCAGTTCTCCACTTTTTCTTCTAGTATAGGAACTGGGGACCAGCCAAAGAAACTTGTGAGAGGCTTGTTCAGATCTAATGCAAGAACAGTTCTTCCCACAGTGTGCAGTTAAAGTGTGGGACTCCTGGCAACAGGATAGCATAAGGTAAAGGCTTCTTCTGTGTCCAGGAAGCATTTTTAAAAGATGATTTAAAAAGAATGTTCTGAAGGCTACTAAAAGCAAGGCAACATTTCTGGCTGAGGAAATCCCTGAACTGAAAATTGTGGGAAGCTGGGAGAGTGTTCTGGAGGTATTTCTCTTACTCTTCTGTAGGTGATCTTTATTTGTCTGTGTCCTAGGCAGAAACCTGGTTTAACTGCAGGTTTGTCTGATTCTGTGTTACTATTCTTAAATTAAGATCTTCAAGCCATCTTAATTTTTGGCTAGCCTAAGTAAGGGCTAACATGAATTACCAGTAAACCTTGTTGTCACCTCTGTGCATGTGCTTATACACTTTTTAGATCACTTAAAAATGTTAACAGTGTCTTTTGTATTTGTCAGCTAATCCTCTTTTTCTGTCACCTCAAACTTGTCAGTTTTCCCTTTAAAATGTGAAACCAAGATCTAGAGGCAAGTACGATTTTCTAAGGTAAAATTACCCGCCTTCTTCAATTAGCACTTTTTGCCACGGCTTTCCTCTGAGAGTACATGTTGTACTCATTTTCAACTGCTGCTCTTCATCCTATTTTGCAGAAATTGCTTTAGTTCCTGCTTGTAGAGTAATGATACATAATTTTCCATTTCTCCTGAAACAGAAGAATTTTGCAGACCTATGTCTTCCATAGAGGGTAAGCAGCTGTATCATCATGTAATGCACATTAATACATCAAAGTTGAGATTTCTTCTAGTTTTGAACTGGTACACCTCATTTCCTTAGCTTTAATTAATGGATGTCCTTTTTTCCTCTTTAGTCTTACCATTGAGGCACAGCAGCTCATAGTGGCCCTTCACCTCATACTCTCTTTCTGCTGATTAAATGGCCAGTATGCCAAGGATCAACAATTTCTTTAATTGTTATTATTGCTTTTATAATACTTTTTTATTATCTGTATGTATCGGTAGCTTCTGATAGGAACACAACCTCAGGAAACTTTTATATATACTGGAAGCATGTGTTCAAACTCAGATCCTGACCATAGCACGTGGGGACTTTGAAGAAATTAGATATTAAGAGAACACTACATAAACTTTTGCTTCCTTATGCACTATTAGAGAGAAGAATTATTAGTATACCAAGCAATTGCTTCTCTCAGTGTTTTCCGGATGTATTGTTTGCTCAGTTTTTAGATAAGGAGTTGAAACTGCCCTTTTAGACCTTGATCTGTCACCACTGTACTCAGTCTTCCCCTGAACTGAAGACTGTACTTCTGCTCAAATAAACAACAGGCATGTAAGTCTGGAGCCTGTATAAGACAAATTAATAGAATCTAAGGTAAAGAAGAGGACTGTTGGACCCCTGAGTGAATATGGTCTGTATGGGAAATATCAATGTGGCCTGTGAAAGCAGACCCTGCCTCATACAACTCTGGATTGCTACGTAGGCTGTGTCTTGGAGTCTGTGCTTGATCAGCTTGTTCACCCAGAGAACCTGAGCCAGGGTATTAACTGCTTTGCCATGTGCTGTCTTCTGAGCTGGAGCTAAATTCAGGAGTCAGAACATTGCCAGACTCCCACCACTCATCATATACCTCCTGAGGGAAATTGCTGCTGATGGACTGCTCTGCAAGTCATCACCACCACTGTGTACATCTGCTAAGGGCTTGACAAAGCCACATGAGTGTTATGGAATAGCATAGCTAGTTGCCGGCATCATCAGCTCCGTAATCTCCTAGCTGCCATATCTTCAACTCTTGGATGTGCAATAGGCATCCGGACCTCTCTTTTTTTTTTTTTTTTTTTTAACCCCCCTTCCTCTTGGCAGTGATGTTGAAGTTGTAGGAGCAAAGGCTGTGAGAATACTGTATATGTTCACTGAGCTGTATAGACTCTTTCAAAATAATTCTTCAGAACTCTTGCTGTTTGCTATCCTGCACTGTCATATGTAATACACCTGACTCTTTCCTGGAATCTTGTGGTTCTTTGGTTGGCTTTTCTTTCTTCGGAGCAGAGTGAGCTTTTTATTAAGCCTCCATCTCTTGTGAAACAAAGCAACTTTGGCTGTTGCAGATGTGAACAATCGTCCATTTGTCAAAGCCTCTTGCATGATTTGCATGCAAATTCATCTCAAAATGAGCATCCTCTAGAAAAGCAGAGTTCTCAGTCAAAGGATTTAGAGGGGCAGAAGCTGAGAACCAAATGTGTCAGTTCTGGCTTGTCCCTGGGTGGTGGAAAGGGAAAAAGGGGGTGTGTGTCCTTTCAACATTCCTGCAGTGTGACGAGAGCCATTGATGGAGATGGTTCATGAGTTCCAAAAATAGGTTTTGCCTGCTGAAGGTCAGAGTCCTCTTTCATTAAGCAAGCCAGGCTTGGAGAGAGCCTGACTATTGGCAGAAACTACAGATCTTGCTTACAGGGCCTTGCCAATGTAATTATGGATTAAAGACACGGGCAGGCTGAGAGGTGGGAGAGTTCTGTGCTGCCCCTCTGTGATCCAGTGTGGCTGTGGTGAAGTGTGGGTCACGGTGCCTGGTGACCTCAGCAGAAGGCTTTGCAGTGAGGGTGGGCAGCAGAAATGTTTGCTCTGGGGGACTGCTGAGTCCCCATGGACTTGGGACTCTTTGTCTCAAACACTGAGTAAGACTTCAGAGTGAGGCTGCCAGATGATGTCTCAAGGTGAGCTCTTATGTTAATCAGTGTCAGAGCAGGAGGCCATGTGTGACACAGGCTGGGGTACCTAACTTCCTCTCCCAGAGGGGAGAAGTTGTGGACAAGCAGGGTCAGAATTATCGCCCTGTTATGGCACAGAGGTCATTCTTACATGTGCTGCTGTGCCCTAGATGTGGTGGAACAGCTGGAGCCATCCTGACCTGTCCCCTGGAAGTAGTGAAGACACGTCTGCAGTCATCCCAGCTGGCACTGAGGCCTCTGTGCCTCCCAGAGATACAGCTGCCAGGGATGAGTGTGAGGCTGATGAATCCCACCCCACCATCTCCTGGAGTGCTCAAGTTGCTGAGGTGAGTAGGACAGGGAAGTGTGCCTGTTAGCACCAGGGAGGTGATGGTTTGGCCATCGGGTGGAGAGTGTGAGGGGGGAGAGAAAAAGAGTTGAGCTGAGGCTCTGGAAGCCACAAGTGCAATAGAAAGTTTGATCAGAGTACAGGCACATCTGCTTCTCACTAGTGATCTGTGCTCTGCAAGGCAGCTTAGGGGGCTGGGAAAAATTTCTCAGCTAGACCCAGAGGGATGGCATTATCAAGAATAGGATGCAATGACTAGTGAAAAGTGTCCCTGCCCATGGCACAGTAGTTGGAACTACATGATCTTCAAAGTCATTTCCAACCCAAGGGGTTCCATGATTCTGTGACTGAAGGAGAGAGGAGAAGTGATTGAAGAGAAAATGAGAGCAGGGCAGAAAAAGGATAACATGGGAGGTGAGGAGAGGGTGCTACAAGAAATACAAGAACAAAGAAGGAGGAGGAACAGGAGAGCCCCCAGCATAGTTACTCTGCTGATTTCTCTGTTAATTTCCTTCTGTAGGGCCATCCTTGAGAAGGAAGGCAAACGATCCCTGTTCCGAGGTCTGGGTCCAAACCTCGCTGGGGTTGCTCCTTCCCGGTGAGTACTGCTCCATGACAGTGCCTCATGTTGTACACTTTTTAAGGGACCTGTCACTCCCCTTTCTGAAAGCAGTCTGGGCCTTGTACTCACGTGCCAGAGGACCCCCTCACGCAGACATCTTCTGGAGCTTCTGATCATAGTGTTAAGATGATTGCTGGGGGCCAGGTATAAATGGTATCTGATGTCACATTAGACAGAACTGTGATGGGAGTAAGGAAAGTTGGAGTGAGACTGCACCATAGTGTCTCTGCTCCTCATAGGGGAGCTGTAACCTCTTCTGTATTTTTTTCCAACCAGGGCTATATATTTTGCTGCCTATTCTGCTACTAAGGAGAGGCTTAATACTGTCCTGGTACCGGAATCCAAGAAAGTACACATATTAGCAGCAGCCTGTGCAGGTGAGCCTTTTCTGTCTCAGATCAAAGCCAAGAGGCCCTTCTGTCTGGAAATGCCTATGTGTTTCATTCCTTCTCCATTGCTGCTCTGAAGTTTTCTCTCTCCACATGTGGACAAGTGAGTTCCTTGAGTAACCACAATGTTTTCTCACTCTTCATTCTTCTTAGGCTCATCTCTTGAAGTCATGTCTTTATCCCTTCAGCTGCTATCATGAGCTCTATTCTGCTGTGAGAGGGAGAAGGCAGTGTGTAATTTAGACCATTCACAGAACCATTTCTCTTGATATATTCCATTCTCTAACAAAATCCTCCACTCTTGAAAAATTAGCATTCTGTTTCCTGCCTCTTTGTTACATCCAGGCCTGTAGTAGGGTTGTGTTGGAGGCAGAGGAGCTAATTACCACTAGACAAAGGCTGGAATAGGAGAGGAGGAGAATCAAATAGTCTCTCCTAAATATCTTTTCTTAAGGTCATTTTCAAATTGCAAATGCCTGCAGCTTGCCAAGCAGAGCTCAGAGAGCTGATAGATCAGCACTTCTTCACAAACTGGCAGCGTGATCCTGGCACTCACAGCTGTCTTCCTCTTCTGTTCCCCAGGCATTAGCTCAGCCACGCTCACCAACCCCATCTGGCTAGTGAAAACTAGGATGCAGCTGGAAGCCAGGTAAGGCAGGCCTGCAGTGCAGAGCCACTCCATGTCACATCAGGATTGGTTTGGGGGTTGTTGGGCAGAGAGAAGCCTGCGATTTCTCATCAGAACATGGCAAGTCATAGGCTGGGCAAGAGGCTTATGACTGTGTTCAAAACAGCACTATAGGTTGGGGTGCAGTATGCTGTCCTAACCCTCTCCTTTCTTTCCAGGGTGAAGGGGGAGATGGCCAGAAACGCTCTCCAGTGTGCCATGCATGTGTACCACACAGAAGGCCTGCGTGGATTTTACCGTGGGATCACTGCCTCCTATGCTGGAGTGTCAGAGACCATCATACACTTTGTCATCTATGAAGCACTGAAAAAAGAGCTGAGAAACAGCCAGCATTCCCATTCCCCATCACTCACACTTCCACCAAACAACAACGATTTCTTCGGACTAATGAGCGCTGCTGCTGTCTCCAAAACATGCGCTACGTGCATTGCATATCCACATGGTGAGTGGGTCCACTCTCCTTGCTTCTGTTCCTCTTGATGGGAGATGCCATGCCTGTAGGATCCACCTTCTAATATGTGGCTTCCCTTCTTGTCTCTCCAGAGGTCATCCGGACGCGGTTGCGAGAGGAAGGGTCACGGTACCGTTCCTTTACACAGACTCTGCAGCTCGTGGTCTGTGAAGAGGGACCCTTGGCTTTATACCGGGGGCTCCTGGCGCACCTGATCCGCCAGATCCCAAACGCAGCCATCATGATGGCTACCTACGAACTCATCGTACATTTGGCCTCTTCCACCTTGTAAGCTGTAGCGCTTGGCTGAGGCTGCTGTGGAGGTACAGGGACATTGTGGTCCTGAGACCTGATGTTTTGCAGGGTTCTGAGAGGTGGTGCTTTTTGTCACAGATCAGATCTGGGTCGGGCATTCTCAGGACACAACGAGTATTTTGTGCCAAGATTTTTGCTCCAGTGTGCACAGTGTAAACTTCCTTTTCCTTCTGGAGACTTGAATTATTCCAGTGCTTCAAGATGTCAGGGCATTGGTTTGACAGTTCCTATTGTAAAGTCCCTTGATGAAACAAAGGCATAGAATTTACTAGGAAGGAGACAAAGCAGAAAAGTGTAAGAGTGTCTTACCCCAGCATGTTCATTTCTTTTGGACCCAGTAACAACCATACGTGGGCACAGTTGGGCATAAAGACAGCCTAGAGCTGAAACATCTGAGAGAACTGCAGCAAGCAGAGATCTTGTGCTGCAGCCTTTGCTCTCCGAGGGACTTTTCCACTCTCACCTAACGTACTGCATTCTTGCTCCTAAGGAGGATTTCTCAACCTTGGCTGCCAATAGATTGCAAAATTTTCCTCTGGGTCCCTCACACGTTGCAGCCATTGCCCCAAGATGTGTCAGGCAGCTGAAAGCACCTTCTTGTCTTGCAGGGTCTGAAAAACCAGACCAAGTAGATCCAGGGAAAAAGCACAACCTGCTCTGAAGCACTATCCTAACAACTCATGCTGGGCTCAGAGCCATGCTGTGCTTGTATCTGTTGTGTTTCCATCCCCTCCATGCTCAGCAGAAAGAAGATGCCTCCTTCCCCCAGAAGTGCTGGGGCTGTTCTACAAACTGGAACCCCTGTTATAAAAAATACTATATCATACTGATAAAGAAAGCAGATCATGTGACAAGACAGATGAAGCTAAGGAGATTTGGCCGGTTTCTGTTGATACACTAAGTGTATGGAAAGAGCCTTATTTATTTTCCTGAGTTCAAGAATTTGGTTTGCTGCATGTGCTACATTTGCCTGCAACAGGCTTGAATGCCTTCTGTTCTTTTGTGGGTCCCTAGCACTGAGTCCTGGGGAAGGCTACATTGTGTTTACAGAGCATTTTGATTGTCAAAAATGCAGGGGGTAGGGTCATGAGTGATGTGTTATTATTTTTTCATCACATGCTAAAAAATGTAACCCTTCCCCGAGATAAGGTAGTAATTTCGGTAAATACATGCTCTGGACAAGCTCCAGTTTCACACTAGAAGCTACACTATTTCTTTCCCAGGTTGTAGTGAAAAACTGCAGAAGTCCTGAATGTTTTATTTGAAATCCATTTATTTTAAAATCCACTTTGTTTCCTCATCTTTCTTACCTTCATTCATTTAGTATTAGGAGTATTGACAATTTTACAAAGCGACACAAAGCTGCAGTGGTTTGTTGGTTGTTTTTTTGTTTTTTTGTTTTTTTTTTGCATGAAACGAGAATAAACCTCAAATGACAACATTGAAAAAATATACAATATATATATATAATATCTGGGGAGAGGTTGTGAGAAACCCCACTCTGAGCCCTATGGCTGGCTCTGCCTTTCAGATTTTCATTCTTTCCAAGATCTGCATCACAGTTTGAACTGTGCCACCATCGTGTGTAAGTGCCCTAACACATGTTTCTGGAGAGCCAGATGGGGGATCAATAACGTGGGGAATGTCCACAATGAGAATGGCAGAAGATGAAGGAACATGGGAGGCAGAAATGATCAATGAGGGAGGAGCACATGTGTACACGGTGGGGGAGGAAAGAAGTTGAAAGTAAGACGCCTCCTCCTTCCTGCCATATGTTTTGGGGGGATCCACTGGGCGGGTGTTTTAAAGCTCCTAGTAGCGGTGAGAGACGTCACTTTTGCCGATGATGTGCCGGTCATTCATGTCACTGCTGTCTGGGGAGTCGGGTGTCTCCGAGTCGGTGCTGTCGTCATCATCCTCCATGCCCTCGCCAGCTCTGCCCTCCACACTCCCTGCTGCCCTCTCCTGACAGCTCTGGTAGGACTGGGGAGGTGAGATGGGGTAAGGGGAAGGGTCTGACAACCCAGCTGCCCGCCCAGCCCCGGCCACAGTGGCTGCTCCTCACCTCCATGGGGTTGACAATGATGGTGAGGGCCGAGTCATCCCAGAACATGTCGCTGTCTTTGCCTCCAGTGCTGGTGTGCCCCGACTCGGCAGCCCCAGAGACCTCTTGTCCCATTCCCCGGCGGTGCAGGGAGTGGATGCGCAGGATGCCGAGGATCACCATAAGTGCCAGGAAGCCCACACACACCACGATGATGACAGTGGCAGCACTGGGGACCACTTTGGAGAAAGAAAGCAAGAAGTTGTGTCTAGAGTCTGTCACAGAAGCTTGTTTCTAACCTGACATTCAAGAACTGAGATCCCTGGGCAGAGCCTGGGTTTTTGGTCTATGCAGGAACATAGCCTGACTTGTCTGTGCCCCTGGGCACTGGCAGTTCCTGTGATGTCAGCCTGGCCTGTAGACTGCACATCTTTATCTGTGGAATTTGCCAGAATGTGTTGCACCACATATATATGTACCCTGCTCTTGGGAAAGAGAAATGCGTGCTGAGGACAGCCTCTAAGGGCTCAAGGATGATTTTCAGACAGTGTGATTTCTGTGCAAGCAGTAGAGAAAGCAAGAAGTCAAAAGATGCCTTTGTTGCACATGGAGCAGATGTGAATGCTATGATGGACTTCTAATAAGTGCTGTGGCAAAAGCCTGGCTTTTCTACAGGAGAAAACCTGAAATTCACCTAACACTCTTAGCCCAACTCCTACATGTTTGTTTTAGGCCTGTAGACTGACCCTCAATTCCCAAGATAACCACCTTCCCTACAAAATCTATCTAGGCCCTCCATGAATTTGTTTGTATGGTTCTGTTCAGCAGGGACAAGTTTGCTGCTGGCATCAGGCAGAGCTGGGGAAGGGAGAGGCAAAGGCAGGCACATGCACAGGCTGCCCCTGCAGTGCAGGGCAGTCAAGCTCCAGTCTTCCAGTCCAGCTGCAGGACTGGACCAGCTGGATATCAGCCACTTTGGAAGCTGCAGCAAAAGCTAGCTCAAAGGTGCCTTGCATGTCCCCTACAACAGGGGACCAAAATGTCTGTAAGTAGCAAGTCCTGGAGCTTTCACAGCCCAGGAGGAATTGATTGGAGTGTGGTCATGCCTGAGGCACAGGGCTTCCAGACCAGACAAACATCTAGTCTAGCTTTCAGGCTTCTCTCTCCTCTGCTTTGGGGGCAAGAATTCTCCTCTTGTCTGTGTGGTGTCATCTGTATTTTCCTGCCTTGCTGACCACCACCTTTCTTTCTTTAGAGCAGTTGCAGTCTTCACTCACTTTTCTCTCCTGCTGTTGAAGCTTCTTTTGGAAATTACTTTACACAAGCCCACACAGCACCTTTGCAAGGTGCATGAATAAAGTCAGCTTGCGGTTACTCTTTTTAGACCCTCTGAGGTGTAGAATTCAGTCTGCTTCTACATCAAGAATATACCACAAGAAGAGGATTGTTGTAGCATGCTCTAAAATACAATTTGACAGAGACTGCAGTCTGCTGGCTAACAACGAGTGGAACAGGACAGTATAATGAGAACAATGATAATGGGTGCAGGGAGCCTGAGAGGAATCCTCCACTATAGGTTCTGCCAGGATGTCAGAAAATGAGCATCCTGATCTAAAGGAATAGACCCAAAAGATAGTGTTACATACTTGGGTTGCTGTGGGTGCTTGCCAAACTGTGCCCAGACAGCTCTGCAGGTAAATGATGGCCTCGGTGCACAAACTGCTGGGAGCTCAGAATATGGTTAGGATGAGCAGCTCGGTTCATGTTGTGGAGAACATTCACCTGCAGAAAGACCAGAGTGATTGGACTCAACCCAGTGTCCATGGCACATTCTATGCATTCCCATGCACCATGTCCTCCCCATGCATGCAGAAGAACTCCGTGTGCAGGTATCAGTCTCGTACCTCAACAGTAAACTCATTGCTGGAGTAGCGTCCGTTCATCTCAGTACAGGACAGGTGAAACTTCCTTTCATAGAGGGCAGCACCGTGGTTGATGTGGTAGGAGACCTGGCGTAGGATCTCCTCATAAACCGCAATGCTCTCCACGCCTGAGACAAGAAGGGAGGGGTGGGGTGAGGAAGCTCCTGCTCCAAAGTCACCTGGCATCCTAATGCTGCAGCAGCTAGAGGTTACAGAGGGATCCAAGGCAATGCTGGGTTTGTTAATTTTGGGAAGGGCTCAGAGATGGAGCTGGCTGAGGAGGACTTGATAGAATCCCTGCTTGCATTGCTAAAACAAGTGGAAAGGAAGGAAGGATTGGGAGCAACAGCCCTGTTACATTCTGGAGAGTACAAAAGTGTTGCACTAGTCCACAAGTTGTGGGATATGTTGTCCTTGTCATGTCATGCAAAATGCTACTGACACCTGGGAACACCAAACCCCAAGGAGTAAGTCAGGATGATACAGGCCTGGGTTAGAGCTGACACCATGTCCCAGTACTTTGTGCTGGAGGAAAAGCCACCTCCCCAAGGAAATGGTCAGCAACTTCCAAAAACCAGGAGTTCAAGAAATGGTTACATCTCAGTGTCACAAAGTACACCAACACATCCTACTGTCAAGTGCTTCTCCCAGTGATGCCTGACTGTGGCAGAGGCATAACTAGATAGCTGTGACCATGGAGAGGACGTACCTGTGATGGTCAGGTAGGCAGAGGTGTTAACGAGCTCCAGGCCCCGCTGCTGCAGCAGTGCCCCATCCAGGAGCAGGTACTCCCTCTCTGGGTCCAAGTCATCTCCTACCAGTGAGATCTCGCAGCCATCCAGGTTGTGCACAATCTCATCTGACATTCGTGTGTCTGTCACTGAGATGCAAACAGAAAGGAGATATGGCCAGAAAGCCAGACAGCAATCAGAGAAGGAAGGAGTTACTCAGAGGGGAACCTGCTTACCTAAGAGTTCTCACATCATATGTAATTACTTCTCCTTCTCCACCTAGCACTGACCTTAAGTAAAATCACTGTCAGTCTAATTACTTGTTTCAGGATGGTTCTAATGACATTATCTATGCACATAATAAAGTCACTTTATTTTGGAACAACATACTATTATCAGTCTGGTTCATGATAACACATCTTGGCTGTAAGGACTTTGTTGACAATGACAGTGTGCAAATTAGGAACAACGCTCACACATTCCCAGGCCCTGCACGCTTTTGAAAGCTTTTCCCTGTCTCACACTGTTGGTTACCATGGTTGAGATCTTATCTTCTTTAAAATGGCAACCACATTCAATAACTAACTGCTTTCAGCAGGATTGAGAACAATCTGCTCTTAAGTCAAGGAACTCATCATTGTATGAGGAAAGGCAAAGCTTCTAAACAGAAAAGTAGGAGCAAAAAATCCTATTACCAGAAGAGATATGAAAGAAGTGAATGGACACATAGAGCACAGACTGCAGAGAAATTATCTGAGCATGATGGAAAGAAATTGAAGAACTGGTTACTGTAGGGTGTGAGGAAACTGACCAGGAATTCACAGGAATAAGTGAGGCAGGAAAAGAAGGGGAGAAAGAAGTAAGAATGAAAGCGGGAGAGAAGGAAGTAGGATGAGGCTAAGTGCAGGAGTAGAGAGAGTAACAGGCAGGACATCCATCCGGCACTGGATTCAATAAAGGGAAATGTAGGTAAAATGTAAAAGGGATTAGGAATGAGCAGCCTGGGAAAGAATTAGGAGAGAGTGAGGCAAAGGAACTGAGTGGATAGAAAAAGTACAGGGAGGAGCAGAAAGGGATAAGAGCCGATTAGCCTACATATTGACAGACAATGTGCCCCGCTTCTAAATTTGTAAACTCTCGCTTTCAGGTGTAATTACAGGGCCTCTGCTTCCTCTGCAGGACCACAGCTCTTGTCTCTTACACCTTGCCCTGTACTCCACTCACCGGTACCGTGCCAGTTCTCATCCTTCTTGGCCTCCACCTGGTGAGAAATAGAGCAGGTGATCTGGAGGTTGGGGAACAGGGGAATTCCTTCCGGAGCCTCAAAGTCTGAAGCAGGATGAGCAAAGTGGGCATTGCCACTCAGCAGGATCTGGGGAGCATCAGGCTGTAGCACCACAACATAGCCCTCCACATCAGGAATGGAGACACAGGACTCCTCACTGAAACACCTGAAGGAGAGCAGTAGAAAACATCAGTTGCCCCAAGCTTCCAACAACAACATCATAAAAGATTGCCTCCTGCCCATCACTTCCAGGGAAGGGAATATCCTTTTTCCAGCAGTCTTCCTAAAGCTTCCCTACAGCCTGCTGTGCAAGGCAGGGATGTGTGGTAGGAGTGACACCACTGGGATCTGGTGACTTGATCACATTAACAAACAGAGAAAAAATTAAAACCAGTCCTGGAACATGCCTGGAACACTGCAAGTGAAGACAGAAGTTCTGCATAGGTACTAGGAACCAGTACGACAGTATCCTTTTGGATACTGGATCATTTATCAATTATTTTCAGGAAGATATTTACCCATTTTGAGACCATCTGAAAATACAATTATTTTAAAATACAAAGTGAGTCAGTGTAACTTTAGTCAAAAGAGAGGCAACCCTCTTGCTGAACTGAGCCAGAGGTGCTGATTTGCCCACTCACTTGACAGCAGTGGTGAGCCTGAGTGGCCGGACCCCAGGAGTAGCAAAGCGCAGTGAATTCATGTAAGCCACGTGCTGGATCGCGTGGTTGAAGGTTTCCACATCATCACCCTCCAAGGTGAGCAGGGACTGAGAAGGGTTCACATGAACCTAGAGGTGGCAGAAAAGAAAATACTCATGGTTCCTTGGCAAATGACAGGAACCCAGGCTGAGAGAGACACATAGGAGAAAGGTGCGGAGCTGTCTGAGGTGGGGGAGCAGGCAAAGTCCTGGGAAGCAAGGCTGGGGAGGAGAGTGGAGGAGACCCATGCAAGCTGGGCAGATGGGCATACCTTCATCCCTTTGCCCAGACTGTCGAAGTCACTGTAATCAAGCCCCTCACGGCAGGCATACAGGCATTCAATAACCTCCCGGCTCTCCAAGCTACCAGGGCGCACAGTGAAGCCAGCCAAGTAACCATGGAAGTAGTGGTGTATCGACAGAGGATCTCCTGAGGGAAACATGGGAGGTGGAGGGTGTGAGAGACATGGCGAGGAAGACAGCAAAACCACAGAAGCAACAGTGTGAGGGCCATGCAGAGGTAAGGGAGGTAGAGGGATACGGAGGGAGGCATGGGGCATGGAAAAGCCCAGACAACAAAAGCAACAATGTGAGGGACATACGGATGTTAAGGGAAGTAGAGGGGGACAGAGTGTTGAACAGGATATGGAAAAGCAAAGACAACAAGAAGATAGGGGATGCTGAAGAAAGAAGATGAAAATTTTTGAAATTCCAGATGAGGGAAAGCAAGAAAAACAGACCAACAAAAAGACAAGGGCAGTGAACGGTGGGTAGCATAGAGAAGTTTCTGTCAAACTGCTGAATGCCAGATGGAAACAATTTCTTGTCCCCTTCCCACTCTGCTTCCTGTGAGGGCTTGTAAAAGAAACTACACATTCCACACATAGTTAGGGATGAGGTGACATCTCCTGATGTCTCTAATGGCTATTGTGTCCTTCAGCTTTAATGATCAGGCAAGAGTACTCTTTATCCACACAAAAAGCATACTCCAACTCTCAAAGCAGGCTGCAGTCCTTCCATCAGCCTTTTCATGCTCCACAGGTACCAAGGTATCAAGGACCAATCTGCCAAATAAGGGGTTTCCTCCCAGAGTGGAGGGAGGTGGCAGGACAGGGCTGGGGAAGCTGTATGAGGAAGGCACCATGCAAGAAGTGATAGTCATGCACAGTCAAGAGGGGAAGAGATCCATCTTCTTTCTTTTCCCTACCTTGCACAGAGTCAGTGACGTTCTCGCTTCCTTTGGTTTTCTCTTTGGTTTTCTCCTCTGCAAAAGGAGAACATCTGGATGAGCAATAAGGCACTGGAAGATGGTAGTTACAAGGTCAGGCAAGTATCTCTACAAGGGCCTGTATTGGCCAGTCCCCAAAAACAGCTCTCTGCCAAGCAGTGCACCCTTCAGCCCTAGAGGCAGCACATCACAGATGACAGAGGGCAGAGTTCCTCTCACGAAGCTGATGCTGAGACTGTAGGACGAGTAACTGACTTAAGGGATAAACTATAGTGTTTGTAGTTTTTCAATCCTTTCCCAATGTTATCTGTTTTGGGAATTAGCCATGTTCACAACCAGCTATGTTCTCAACATCCCTTAGAGACTCAGATAGGTCCAGGAGAGGGTCCCAAGCTGATCTATACTGGCTGTCTGCAAAACGCCAATCAAGAGAGCACAGAGCTGTGGGGAGATCTCTGACCTCAGAGAAGCAGCAATACAGCAAAGATTTGATCTTGCTAGAAATTTCTGCTGGAGTGAAGGCAAGCAGTAGGAAAACTCCTTTTGTTCTGTCCTGCTTCAGTCTAGCAGGAGAACTGAAGGATCTGAGAAATGCAGCCTTGCATCTCCATAGAACAGGTTTTAATCTAGTAGTGGCCTAACTTTGTTCCTTACCCAATTTTTGTCTTTCAACCCAATTCCTATATAGAAGAATTTATGACTTTTTCATAAAGACCCTCAAGACAGAGAAATCTCAATCAGCAGCACAAATAGGACTGCCTGCTTTCTGGTGAAAGGCTTTGATAGAAACGCCAGTGCCTGAATGTGGTGCAGAGTTTAAACTCTCCTCTGTCTGAAAGTTGGTTATTCCTCGCATATTCTATGGCTGTTGTCCAGAAAGCTGCCACTGACACTTTCCCCTGAGCTGTTACTACCTTGGTCCACGAGGAAGGAGGAGCCACACTAGCTTTGGTGCCAAGCAGGTAAGATGGTTGCAGAGTGATGTGCATTATTTAGTAGTGGGTGGTGTTTCTTTCACCTCTCCTGGGTCTCCCTCCACCCCTTTTTTCCCACATGGGAAGATCACGGCTTGGGGAGTGGGCACTCACCGGCCCAGCAGGCCCCGATCATGAGGGACGGCTCTGGCCGCGGTGGGTGGATGAGGCCGTTGTCGTGGATCAGGGCAGGGTCGTAAGAGACGCCATCCACGTACAGCGTGACCGTGGGGAACTCCAGGTTGAGGGCGTAATGGTGCCACTCATCGTCACAGACCTGCGGCAGACAGCAGAGCACGGCATCAGCAAAGGGCAGGAGGAGAAGGGACATGGGGAGGATGCAAACCCTTCCTCACCTGCTCAAGCTTCCAGAGGAATTTCACAGGCCTTGCACTTTCCAGCAACGGCCAGTAGAGGAAAGAAATCCGGCAGCCATGCACAGCCAGAGAGTAGTGTGAGTAGCCATCCTCTGCCAGGGACAAGCACAGGGAGTTACGTGTCACACTCCAAGCAGTCCCACTAGCCAGAACCCAGAAGCCCACGCTGCCATGCACGACCGGCACTCAGCACCGTGTGCTCAAAGGAGGCTTGAGCGCTCTGAGGAAAAGGGACACCTAAAGAAGCTGTGTTCCTAAGAAGGAACCCCTGCCCCAGTCCTGCTTTGGAACGTCAGAGATTTACCCCTGCAGGGACAATTCCTTCTAAGGAGTTAAGAGGCAGTGGGCAGAAGTGTCACCACCCCGGGAGAAGTCTCACCGCTCCGCACTGTACTGCAGATCACTGTCTCCTCTTCCCGCCTGCCTTTGCTGGGCACCACGGCATGCTTCATCCACACGGACAGGGTGAAGTGGTCACTCAGCCCCTCGTGGCCATTCGGCCCATTCACCACAGGCA
The DNA here is from genome assembly GCF_024509145.1 of Vidua macroura. Classification (NCBI taxonomy): domain Eukaryota; kingdom Metazoa; phylum Chordata; class Aves; order Passeriformes; family Viduidae; genus Vidua; species Vidua macroura. Next base: position 73,746,617 of record NC_071572.1, on the reverse strand, counting down.
CCTGGGCAGCCTGGCTGCCATTGAACCAGTAGATGAGGCTGCTGTCCTGGCTGTAGTGCACCGAGAGCCGCGCCGTCCAATTTGCTGTGGGGCTAGGCACTGGCAGCAGGTCAATCTCTCCTGAGGCAGCACCTACCAAGAAGGGAGGGAGTCAGGAATGTTGGCATGGGAGAATAAGGAGCCTGAGAACTGGAGATCAGATGAAGTGGGCACTGGAAGCCTCACTGTAATGTCTCAGTGCACAGGGAGATAAGAAGTTGCCTAAAGGCCTTCTTCTGTCTGGAGAAGAATGGTGACTTTTTGTTCAGTGCTGAGGGAAGTCCCACAGACTCTGCATACTGGGACAATGCACAGAAATCTCTGGATTCCCAGCAAGGAAAGCACAGGTAGTGCCTTATAAAACTAGAAAGTTGTGGAGGTGTTCATGGCCAGGTTGGATGAGACTGAGCAACCGGGCCTAGTGCAAGGTGTTGCTGTCTCTGGCAGGGATGTTGGAACTAGAGAATCTTTAAGGTTCCTTCCAGTCCAAACCATTCCATGATTCCATGAGATATGGGCAGGAACACCCATTGCCCCTCAATGCAACACACAAGTTTGGTGTCCTCCCACACAGTGACCACAGCAGACATGAGGAATGTGTTCCCTGGCACCTCTGCTGTGTGAGGAGCAGGGTGCTGTGCCACAGCCGCCCTCAGCCCAGGAAAGAACCAATTCACCACAGAGTTTGCGCAGGGACTTCTCGGAGTAGTTATCCCGGTCACAGCCCTTGGCCACATGGTTTGTCTGCAGCTCCACGGTGGCCTGGATGTTCCACAGCGGCTCATCACAGGTCTCCAGGTGAATGGTGGGGAAGAGCGCGAGGCTGCCTGCACCGGGTGTGTACTCAATCCTCTTGTTCCAGCCTAATGGAAAGGAGTGAAAGTGAGGGATTAGGAACTGCCAAGGACACAGGGCCAGAACACCTGGCATACTCAAAAGTGGCATCTATGGATTAGTCCAAATTTTTGGCCCTTTCCACATTGGAAACACAGCTTTACGCAGCTGGCATCAATGCATGGAAAGATTTCCTAGAAGCACAGAGTCCGAGGTCCCAGCTTCCACAGCTAACACTGGTGTGTCATCACTCTGTGGTTGGTCAGCCTCTCTTATCAGGCAGAGCAGGTGTTTAGCTGCGTTGATTTCCCCTTAATTCTAATTGACTAAGGTGAACCTGCAGGAACACATCACCACTGGAAAAGACAAATATCTTCCAGAAGAGCAGCCCCAAAAACAATCTTTGCTGAATACAGTCTATGAGCCTTATCAAACACATGGCAGCTCACAGTAATCCAAGGAATGATTTTATAATGTTAGAATTTACCTTTCAGTGCCTTTGCAACAGATTTAGACATCTGCTGTGTCCCCTGATGGAGATGGGCTGGTGCCAGAACTGAACCATATATATAGGCATACAAATTTATATGTGTATATACAAACATTCGTGATGAGCAGGACTGAGTAGTAGCTGAGCAAAAGCGAAGAGAAGCGATAAATGTGTTTGGAGGTTTCATACCCTGCCAGCTGGGCTTGCAGGTGGGTTTCACCTGGATTTCCACTTCAGCATCATCAGAAGCTCTCTTCTTTCCACAGTCATAGGCTGTCACTGTGAATTTGTAGACACGATCCGCACTGTACTGCAGTTTCTCCGTGTTCTCAATGTTCCCTGGTTTGCAAAACAAAGAGATCAAGGTAGAGGACAGGCAGTCTCCTCAAAGACGTTCCTTCTAAAAATCACTCATATCTTTGATCAATGACAAAAACAACCAAAAAAGAGTTGAGTCACCCTGCCCAGTGTCACTTTGTAACAAGTTATAGCATCCCACAAAATGGATGCTGCTGCTCTCACCAGGACATATCAGCAGTGCTGCAAAATTTATATAGCACAGCTCTGCCTTCAGATGGGGCTGGCAGAGAAGGAGCAGAGCAGGAGAACAGGACTGATGTGCACATGGTGGGTGTGGATTCTTACCATCGTTGTCAATGAGGAAGGGAATATTCGGGGTCAGGATCTCATAGTAGCAGATCTGGCTGTACTGCGGTGAGCAGTCCCCGTCGATGGCCTCCACACGCAAGATGCGGTCATACAGCTTTCCCTCCGTCACTGCCACGCGATACAGCTTCTCCACAAAGACGGGGGCAAACTCATTCACATCGTTTACTCGGACGTGCACTGTGGCCCTGATGCAGAGAGACATCAGTAAGAACTGATGGGCTGATTACGAGCCGTGCGCCACGTAAATTTCAGAGTAAGTCATAATTTTAAAGAGCACCACTGATTTCCAGCTGTTAAAAGCAAGGACAAGGAAAGACACCTTGATTTCAGTGCAGCAATGCTGTCACACAGGTGCTTGGGCAATGGTTTCCAACCACTCACAAAGAGAAAAAGTAATAATTCAATCTGGACCTCCTAGCTCTATGCAACAATATAAAACACCACTTTCAGAAACTGCTGTCAAACAGCCCTCCTTTCTGTATTCACTCGTGACAGTCAGTGAACATTTCTCTTTGGGTCTTCTTAGCATGTTGAGTTACAATGTCATAGCTAGAGAAAAATACTTCTGGCTAAACAAAGTGTTTCCACAGCAACTTTCCTTTGCATTTTTGTAATAGATCACATTTTGTAGCATGCAGCAATGTCTGCATGAACTTACTTGTGGGATTTTTTGGTATTTGCTCCATCAGGTCCCTCTCCACAGTCATAGGCCTGGATGGTAAATGTGTGCTCCTTATGCGCTTCACAATCCACTGGTTCCTTGGCCCGGATCAGCCCCTCTCCTGTAGCTTTGTCCAGGATCACAGCTTCAAAAGGTACCCCTGACCCATGGATCCTGAAGCCACAGATTTCACCTGGTACACACAAAAACAGTGAGGAAGGAGAGAAAGAAAAGGACTGAGGAAAGCACATTAAATCCTTTTCTTTCCTTTCCCATATTTTCTTCCTTTCTAACTTACATTTTCCATTCTCCCCCATTATCATCCTTCATTTTGAGCAGTTTTTGACTCCCTAGGATTTCCTCCTCCTATCCCTTACAGCCATTAATGGTGCAGATTGCCATCTACTGGAGAATACTCCCACGGCAAGGAGTCCTGACCAGCATCAGGAAAGATTGAAGGTTACAAGGCTCAAGCTACATTTATTACTGCTACACAGTCCTGGGGGGAGTACCTTATTTCCCCTCTACATCCCTCGGGGAGGCAAAACGGGCCATATACTGCAGATAGCCAGAGCATGAAGATCCACAATGGCTCATCCACCCACACACACAGGATGCGCAGAGTACCGCAGGGAACTGCAGATAGGGTCACCTAAACCCTAAAATTCAGCTCACAGGGACCACATTTACTCTCCCAAAGCTGAAGGAGAATGCATGAGGAAACTCCAGGTATGGCCTAAGCAAGTACTAGGAATACAACCACTGAAAGCCTGGACTGTTGTTCCGGGGATTTGTGCTCACTGTGAGGGGATGTAGCACTGCCAAGGAAGTGTGCCCTACCAGCTTTCTCCAGGGCTCACCGACTCAGTGCTGTGCATGTGATCTTTGGAAATAGCAGAACTGCGTCAAAAAGTAGCTGGCTCCACCCTCAGTTCCTCTCCCTAAGGAAATGGCTCACAGCATCCTAAATCAAGCTGTGCCCAAATTGCCTCCAGACTTCACTAGGGACCTCCTCCGGAACAAGGTTTGGAGGTGATTGTTTCCTGAAGAGAGGTAGGATCCAGCACAGGGATGAATGTCACTGTGTCCCTGCCTGTCCATAAGTCTGTCCCTGCCTTCCACCTTGCCAGAGCTGTTCCCCACCTACCTGCATAGCGCAGTGGGGCATCTTTGTCCAGCGCAAACAGCGGCGGGTTGAGCAGGACGGTGTTGTCATTCTCCATGACGATGCCCTGATACTCGGCTTCAATCCATGGTTTGTGCTTGTTTGCTGGGGCAGATTTGGGGTAAGGGATGGAGGACAGGAATGTATTAGCCACCAACTGCAGATTCAGTAGGAAAAAAGAAGAATTTCATCCCCTGGCAAGTAACAACCACCCCTCACCACCTTCTTCTCTAGAAATAAAGATATCTAAAATAGGCTGGGAGAAAAAAAGTTATCTTTATTTAGTTCTATTCATGGGAGACCTCTACAGAAACAATGTGTTCCTTCTTGTGTCCTCATTACTATCTTATTAGAAATAGGTGGAGAGACACCTGGGTGCCCAGAAATGCTGGAGCAGCTAAAAAAAGTGAACTCAAGAGGCAGAAGTAGCCTCAGCCTGGAGACAGGTTCCAAATACTAGACCCTTTAGCTCAATGAAGCCACAATGAAAGGATCCAGCCTACATCTTCCCTTGGGGTATCCCCAGGGGACAATGCAGGCATTATCACTTCTGCCTTGCATCCTCTAGAATAAGGCCCAGGACCTACACAGACATGCCCAGGTACACCTTCAGTCAGCCATCCTATGCACATAACAACCTATTCTGAGAGCCCCTTGCTCTTTTCTTCCCCACTCCATGGTGAGCACCATATTCCTTTGGGCCCTCCTTGCTAATCCCGTTGGCTGGAGCCCAGCCAGGCTTGGCATGGAGGCAGCAGCCAGCAGGAGGCTCTGAAAAATGTCACAGGCCCAGAAATAGCAAATTAATCTTTATCACACAGGCTCCGGGGCAGGGAAAGGGAGAAAAAAAGGGTTGGGGAGAGGGAAGGGGAGGGGATAGGAGGGGAGAGAGGAAAAAAAATCATTACAAATTACAAACCCCTCCCCCATGCCCACTCCCTGCCAAATGGGCCTCAGAGATTATATTACATGGCCTAGTTACAACCCCCATTCCCAGATAATCCCCCACTCTCCCACCCCCTGGAGACCAAGATTTATTACAACCCAGCAACACTTTGAGCACAGCATGGCTCAGAGCTGGTGGGGAGTAGGATACAGAGCCATTCCCCTCAAGGGCACTACTTCCAATATGTTGAATCCATCCTCTGCAGTGTCCTCTGAAAGGCCATACTGGCATGGCCTCGTGTTGACTCAAAAGGCGCAGCATCCTGTGCAACCAAGCACTTGTGCATTTCGGGGCCAGGGGGTGCTGCCAGGGGTGGCTGGGGGGCCAGCAGGCAGGGTGACAGGTCAGCAAGGGGATGTCCCAGCAGGGCAGAGCAGGCAGATCCAGCCTGGTGTGGCAGCGAAGAGCGTGGGTTGGCACTTCTCCACCACCGTATTGATTGAGATTATAAAGCATTGCGTAGGAAATCCAGAGAAACATCCATCCTGCTCAGTATGCAGGTGGAATCCTCCCTGTGTGCAAGTGCCCGCATCTCCCCCTGCCCGCCCATTGTCCCCACCAGATTCCATTCTGTTCTGGCTCTATCCATGCGCCACACCACCGAGGTGAGGATCCAGAGCTATAAATGCCAAATGTGCCCTGTTGCTGGGGTAACAAGCTGATGGTACTGAGATAAATCCTTTGCTGCATCCACCTGCAACTTGGGAATCACCAATCTGATTTCTTGGGAAATGAGTTGTTGGAGAATAGAAAAACATTCTAGGAATATTTTTAGGACACAGACTCCTACCAGCTTCAAGAAAGCTCCCATCAATCTAATATAATTTACCAAAGGTGGGTAAATTATATTGTTTCAGAGTGCAAATTCACAAAGGAGAGGCAGAATCCAGAGCATGAGGGGCTTTTCCTCGCCACCGAGCCCCATGGAAGCAGAGTAGAACAAATAAATGCCCCTGCCAATGTCAGGGTACACACAGCTCTGCGGTGCACCCACCCCATAGCCCTGACTCTTCCAAGGCACGGAAAGCACCCTAAGGTGTCACATTTCCCAGTGAGCCCAGAGTCCCTCAACTGTTTACAGCTTTTCCCACCCTGTCATATTACCAACACACTGACTCCACTAGGATGAATCTCTCAGGCTTGCCTCTACAGCCACAGATCTAGAAACCTACACCTTTCTCCATCACCCTGTGTGCTCAATGAACATCTGCATTCAGAAGGTTACAGCTGTAGCGCTGGGGTGGTTTGGGAGTCTTTCATCTTTATCACATAAAATACATAAAATCAACCTGCATCGTTAACGCATAACTATGCATAAACAGTTCCTATGGACAGATTGTAGATGGATGAACTAGGACTGGAAGATGGAGCTAGGGAATGTGTTTTATGAACTGCAGGGGTCTGTGGAGAAACAACATATTCTCTCTCAGCATGCTAGGGAAGGGATGGGAATCTAAATCCACCCAGTGATAACTAAACAAAAGCAAGACAAGTGGGTGGACAAGGGGAAAACGCGAGAGGAGCACTAGGAGACTAAAGAACGGAGAAAAAAGCGGTGGTAGGATGACAGATGGACAAAGTAGAGAATGGAGATGGGATGGCATGAGAGCGCCCGAAGGGGCGAAGAAAGCCGGGGCCGCCGGGGACCGCGGAGATGCCCCGACAAAAACGTGCCGGGCGAAGGCGGCGGGCAGCGCGGAGCCGCGCCGCCACCGCGGGGGCGGATGGATGAGTCGCGGCCAACGTGTCCCTCCAGAGCCCCTCCGCGGGGGCTGCCGGTGGGTCCCAGCGGAGCGCCCGCCGTCGCCCGGGACCGTGCCCGCGGCGCTCCGCCGCTCACCTTTGTTGGAGGCGCTGCCGGGCAGCGCGGCGCAGAGGCAGATCAGAGGGAGGAGGACGGCGGCGCGGGGCCGAGGGTCGCCCATCGCGGCGGCGGCGGCGGGTCCCGGCAGGACCCACGCCCTCGCTCCCGCGGCGGCGGCGCGCAGGGACGGCGGCACCGCCGGCAGCCGCTCCGCGCCCCGCCCGGCCCCGCCCCGCACTGCAGCATGACGTCACGGGCGGCGGGGGGCGCAGCCAATGCGCGCGGCCGCCGCGCCAGGTGCCGCGGGACGGGGATGCGGGATCGGGATGCGGGAGGGGCGCGCCGGCCGCTCCTCGCCTCCCCCCTGCGGGCCAGGCAGTCCGCGGAGCGCGGCGACGGCTGCGGGTGGCTTCGACACCGGGGCGGCTGCTGAGGGACGAGGAGGGCGTGGAGATCGGGGGGATGCGGGGGCGAGGGGCTGCAGACCACACCCGGAGCCCGGGCTCAGGCTCGGCAGGGCGGAGCTGCCAGCCTGCCGCCGCCTCTCCTCGACGGGGTGTCCGCACCGTGGGGAGCGCAGGCCGGGGCACTGCTCCGACGATGCTCCCAGATACCGGCGTCACGGTGTGTAGAAGGACCGGAGAGGGAGGGTTCCCTGCCGCTGGTTGGAAGTCCAGAGTTTAATACGAGCAGCCCCCGAGGAGGGCGGAGGGTGAGGAGGTAACTCGCCGTCCCTACGTCCTGCCCAGCCGAGGCGGAGATGCTGGAGCAGGGGCCGTCCCGGCCCTTTCCGCGCCCCCCGGAGCGGGGACTCTTACTGCGGCGGGGGGCGCGGGGATCGAGCCGCTCCGCAGCGCTCCCCGCACCGCGGGAGAGCGACCGGTCCGCCCGGCGAGCCAGCTCGGTCCCAGCTCCGCTGCTGCCCGGCTGCTTGCGCTCTTTTCTCCGCACCCTCCGCCGCGTCCCACTGCCCCGGCATGCCTCCCAACCTCACTGGCTATTACCGCTTCGTCTCCCAAGAGAACATGGACAATTACCTGCGGGCTTTAGGTAACGCTTCCCATCACGCTCCCTCTTCCCCTTTAGTTCAGTTCTGTATCTCCAAAAAGTTGAATCGGAAAGGGAAAAGAGGAAGGGAATTGGGAACCTTCTGTCTCCTACCATCGCTTTTGTGCTGTGGTAGTAGAATAAAAGAGATACTATGGTTGATGCTCCTTGGCTAAAAGAGTGGAGGACCTGCGCTGGAAGAGGGGCCCAGGTCGTCCACACATCTCCCCTCTCTCTCATCCTCTAGATATCAACGTGGTCCTGCGAAAGCTGGTCTGCCTACTGAAGCCGGACAAAGAGATTATCCACACGGGAGATCACATGGTCATCCGCACTATCACCTCCCTGCGGGACTATGTTATGGATTTCGACCTGGGAGTCCAGTTTGAGGAAGACCTGGGACCCGTGGATGGACGCAAGTGCCAGGTGAGAAACCCAAGCAGTGCAGTTTCACAAGGGATTGGGGTGTGCTAAAGAGTTCAGGGACTTGCTCAGTTTTTTTGACTCAATACCCAGGTGAGAACTAAGCCCAGAGCTGGCATGCCCCTGCAGGTCCAGGAGTAAGTGGTTCTATGAGTAAATCACTCACTGCAAAGAGAATGAACTGCAAAGAGCCAGAAACCAGTTCTCTGGGATCCGGAGGATATTATCCTCTGGAGCAAAGCCCTGAAAAGATAGAATGTCGGGCCACTTGGCAGAACTCTGTTGTTGCACTTGGAAGCCAGAGGGTCATTCACCTCCTACAAAGACCATCTGTCCCAAGGAACCACTAAAGAGACACCAGATCAGGGATTGCATTTAACATTGTGTCTGAGAGGAACAGCCAGTGTCATCGCTGGAAACATGTATCACCCTTGTCCATGGACCGTGTCTCCCCCTCTCCTTCCCTTCAGACAACCGTCTCCTGGGAGGGGGATCAGCTGGTGTGTGAGCAGCTCGGAGAGAAGAGGAACCGAGGCTGGAGGCACTGGTTGGAGGGGGACCAGCTGCATCTGGTGAGGAGGGGTCCAGCGCAGCTTGCAAAATTCCAATCACAGCGAGTGGGGGGACACAGTGTGGGTGCTGTTGGCTCTGAGTCAGCCCTGCAGTTTCCTTCCACCTTCTCTCAGACTTCATCCCCGGCTCTGCGGGGGGGCAGCCACCGCTTCACACAAACATCCGCCTCCAGGGTTTAAAAGTTAAACTCAAAAGTTAAACAGCTCAACAAAGGCGATGTCCCTTCCCTGCCCTGCAGCCAGAGCCGCAGGGGCTTTGGGAGGGTCGGCAGTGCATCAGTATGTGGCCTGCGAGCCTCCAGCCAGCAGCGGGAGGGCTGGCAGAACTGGGGAGAGACAGGAGGGGATCCAACCTAAACTGCTCTTTTGCCTCCCTTTTCCCAGCGCATGACTGCTGAAGACGAGGTCTGCGTCCAGGTTTTCCAGAAGGTGAAGTGAGCGCTCCCCGCAGAGATGCCCGGACGGGACCCGCGCTCCCCAGAGCGAGAAAGAAAAAGAAACAAGACCAGAGCGAGCCGAGCCCCCACGTAGCAGCGTGTTTTCTTGAGCCTCGCCCACCGGCCGGGGGTCACGGCTGGGCCGGGCCAGCGGGAGGCGGGGAGCGGGATGGGCCGGGGCGGGGAGGGCACTGGGCCGCCGGCTGCGCGGAGGCTCCTTTCAGAATAAGAGCGCTCAGGGAGGAGCGGGGCGGGGGCTGCCCCGCGGCCGGCCCGGCCCCCGCAGCTCCTGCGCTCCTCCTGCTCCCCCCAGCGCGGCCGAACCCCGCCATGCCCTCCGAGAATGGGGGGGTGTGGGGGGATGGTGCCCGAGTGGGCAAGGGTAGCTTAGGCTGCTCCTGCTTCTGCAGCCATCACCTGCCGGCTTCTCTGATCCTCTGGGGATGCTACGTTATTTCCGGGATCGTGGGATCATAGAATCATGGAATAGTTTGGGTTGTAAGGATGTTAAAGATCATTTAGTTTCAGGCCTCCCCTGGAATTCAGGAAGAATTTCTTCAGAGAAAATATTGTCAAGCATTGAAATGAGCTACCCAGGGAGGTGGTGGAGTCACCATCCCCAGAGGTGTTCACGAGATGATTGGATGTGGCTCTTACTGCCATGGTATCACTGAAAAGGTTGATGATTGGTCAAAGGATGATCTTGGAGATCTTTCCCAACCTAAGTGATTCTGTGATTCTGTGACATTTCACTTAGATCACGTTGCTTAAAGCCTCATCCAACCTGACCTTGTACACTTCCAGGGATGGGGCAGCCACAGCTTCTTGCGATCCTCAAGTTGGATGGGTAGGAAAGAGAACTTGTCCTTCAGAGTCTAGGATTCTCATGTGGTGGTGTGAAGTGGGAGGGCTGGAGTAATCAGTCCCATGTTCACCACGTTCCTGAGAAGGTCCCATGGGTGAGGAAGGGTCAGGATCTCTTTGTGGGGTAAGAAATCACAGCCACCACCTCTAGCCCCAGCATTCCTTCCAGCATTCTTGGTGGGGTCTCCTCACAACCGTCATAGCTCCTCTGGTTCACAGCTATCTGCAGTCATAGACCAAGGGGCAGAACCAGAGGAGGTGATGTCCCCTGAAAAGCCAGACCCAGGCCACAAAGAGAGGTGTTCTTTAATTATGACACCTGATGGGATGGGCATGAGTCCACAGGCAATTATTTCTGAAAAATGCTTATGGTTGCCCCCCAGCAAAAGGTTGAAAGGCAGGGTACACATAAATGTGCAGCTACTGATACCACAGAGAACCAAGAGGTTGGCATATTTTTACAATATAAGCCCTTTATAAGCTGAAAAAAAAGCATTTTTTCTGCCAGCAGCTAATTTAAAAATAGTATTTTCTGGAGAGCTTCTTTTCAGGGAACTGCAAAGATGAGTGCCATGAGAAAAGCATTACTTCAGAATATGTGATAAGCAAAGGGGAGCTGCAGCTGTGCCTATAGTGTCATCCTCTGACTCTTTACGGTTGTATCTGAGGACATATGAGGCAGGAGCACCCTGTCAGTATCCACAGTCCACAGTTTGAGTGCCACAATCAAAGCCAGTGAGCAATCAGAGGCAGGCCATCCAGCATGTCTGCTCTGTGCAGACCTGCTCAACCCATCACTCCTTCTACCATACGGAGCCTCTACATGACCTTTGTTGAATCACGAAGCTGCAAAAGGCAGACAGCAGCTTGAGCTGGTTCCACTGTTGCCCTCTTTGCACTCTTCCATGCCATGAGAACATCCTCAGAGCTGCTCCTGATGCCCAACACTGAGCCCACCTCACCGTGTCCAGGCTGGTATCTTCCAGACCGTGTGATCAACAACTAATCAGCTCATCCCAGGCCCTGCACCACAAGCTGATACAAACGCTCCTCTTCTAAGTCTACATTCTGGTTGGATGGCAGACACTATTGCCTTCAGGTGATTAGCCAGACTCTTCTGCCATCCACGTATTTTTCCTGTAAGCCTCTGAGGTGATAGGTCAAGTAGATTGCTTCTGACTCATTGCCAGCCATCATATATCCATGACAGCCTCTCTTCTTCAGGAAGTATCTGATAAGAATACTGATAATACTCACTTGATGTAGTCCACACTAACGATAATCATAGGGCATAGTACTGCAACGTTCCAGAGCTTCAGGTAGTAACTGCCAGCATTAATAATCCAGGTTTTTTTCTTTCATAATCATGCTATATGTGTGATGCCTAAGTCAGATGGTGACTTTACCCAACAGCACTACATTGCTGAGACATGAGGCTATGGGAAGTGAGGATGCCACTGTAAAGCAGGGGAAAGTTGTGATATTGGGAGGACACAGGTGGGAGGAGGTGTGATATTGGTGAGTGGCTGGTGCTGCAGAACTGTGTATCCCTCAGGGTATTACACTTGGTTTTGCTCCTTGATTTAGAAGACACAGAAACAGGCTGCCAAGATGCTGTTGCTGCTGCTCACCATCTCATATCAGGGAAAAGATCCATTCTTTGACTACCGAACCTTCTTTTGGTCTTGATCATCCTCTCCCTATCAGCCAGGGCTGCAGAAGTGGCACAATTTGTCTGAAAGAGTGTTGAGCCACCAGACAGCACAGGCCTGACTGTGTGAAGGCTAAGCCCGATGCCAGTGTCCCCAGAAGGCTCCAACCACACCTTTGGGTACTTTGGGTAGTCAAACCAACAGGGTTGAAGGTAGAGTGCCCTGGGGAAGCAGCTCAGTGTTTATAGGTGAGTCTGGGTCTGCAGCCCTGCTGTGCTGTAGGGCAGGTAGTGTAACTGTAGGAGGCCAAACAGAGGTACTTCTCTGTCCTCCTTGACTCAGGCTTGAGGATAAAGTATCCAGCTCCTCCTCTGTGGATTAGAGGATCTAGTCTGCATGCCAGAGGAAATTTTCTGAGTCTGTAGAGCAGATTTCTTTCCAATTGCCTCCTGCAAGACACTGTATTCAAAGCAGGGTTCTTGCTCCATGAGAAGTGGAGTTGGTGTCTTTGACCATACTGAAGATGTACAGTTTTTCTACTTTGCTCTGATATTGTCTGTATTTTCTGTCCAGACCACTTGTAATGCAGCTGAGGCCAGCAGGTAGTAAACAGGGGCTAGTTTTGGCATTCTGTGGTCCTACATATGTCCTGTGGTCCTACAGGAATTCTGCCCCTAAGCAAAGATGAGCACATATGTCCTTCCAAAGAAAAACGGGTACCATGGCATTTCTTGGCCCCAGCCTAACACGAAGATTGCGCAGAGCACCTGAAGGGGAACGCCACCAGTGGGAGCCCTGGAGCAGGACCGAGGATGTAGCTGTGCTGCCCAAGCCAGGCGCGTCTCTGGGATGTGTGTTAGAGGTGGGCTGCTGGTGTTGGATGTGTCCCCAGCTAACCACCTCTACTTCACCAGCTGAAGTAGTCTCCTGTTAACCCAGATGATGTTATCGGGACGGGAGAAGGAAATGAAGACACGGGAGATGTGCTTTGAAAGTGTCACAGGACACTCCCAGTAAGTGCCCCCTGGATAGAAGATCGCTTGTCAAGGACACAGCGAAAGTGCCCACTTCCTTACAAATGTTCCCCAGGGGTGTCTGTCTGTCCGTGCTTTGAACACTCTTCCCACCAGTGACCTGCTCATAACAGATCTCTCCAAGAGCAGTTTCCAGTACTTCCCAGCTACCTTCCAGGTGTGGTTTCTGAGTAAGAAACCACTCTGGCATGGCACAGCACACCAGTGAGCCTGCCCAAGTTTGTTCATCATGCAGAGGATATACTTGGACATCAGGAAGTACGGGATAATATCCCCTGTTTAATCTTAAATCTGATATGTAAGGCCATATGGTGTTATTACAGTGGCACCAATTATATGTTTATGTCATCTTTTTGGGATAATAATTCAGATGTTTGATGAACAGGTTCTCTAGTACACTTCCATAAATATCCCAAAGATGCTTTCTTCATTCATTTTAACACTATTTTCATCTTCATTCAACATGTTTTTGTGGCTGTGAATTACTTCCTCTGATTTCAATGCAAGACACTTCCTAACCTCTCTGAAGCCACTCATAATTCTAAGAAAAAACACTAAAATGGTGTTTTATCTCTTACACCAAAGCCTGAAAGCCAAGAAATTTTAAACTTCATAAAACTGGGGACACAAATATATGTCTTGGGCACTATGTTGTTAAAAGCCTGAAAGGGGTTTTTGAGTTGCTATATTTTCTCATTTCCCCATTAAATAGAGGGCCTTATCTATCTATCTTGGTTCTCCTAAAAATGCTTGCAGAAGAAACATCAAGACAAGTCCTTGAAAAGGGATTTGTTCTCAAATGCCTTTCATTCTGTAGACTTTCATTTTTCTTAATATCTTTTTTAACTCAAGTGCCTGAGGCTTCTTGCTTTTCTTGAAAATGATCCCAGTTCCCACTCCCCCCCCCCAAAAAAAAAAAAATCTCAGAAGTGCTCTTCAGCAGGTCAGAATTGAGAAAACTTATCTTTTTTGACAGCTTAATTTCAGCTTGATTTTTAAATGTTTGAATTAACTTGTGACGACTATAAATTTTCTCATCTTTCTATACCAGAAAATAGCCCAGGAGTATTGGGGGGCTTCCTAGGAGGACATTTTCGGTGGGAACAAACTCGGAACAGCTTCTGGATTGCAGACCAAGCCCTCGGAGGAGTGTCTGGCAATCGTTTTCCTGCCTCCTGCGCCAGAAGAGGTAGCTCGGCTCTGCGTGGCCAGGCCGGGACATCCCCGGGACACCCCCGGGGCACCCCCGGGTCCGTGTTCGCGGACCGGGGCGCTCGGCAGCAGAGGGCAGCAGAGACGGCGCTGGGACCTGGTCCGGTGCCAGGCTGTTCGCAGTCCGGCTTTCTATTCCCCGCTCCTGCCTGCCTCGCTCCCTCCTCCTCCTCCTCCTCCCCCCGTCCCGCCCGCCCCCGGCTCCCCGCCGGCCGCCGCTCGGAGCTCCGCCGGGCTGCACGGGCAGGGGCGAGCGCACGGAGATGTGAGTCGGGACTCTGGGGAGGGGGACGCGCCGGCACAGCCTTGGGGAAACGTGGGGGGTCCTGGGGCTTAGACCTTTCTAGGGGGAGAATAGGTCAACGGGGCTAAGCTGCTGCTCTGGGCAGTGAGCTTGTTTCGGAGGGACACAGAAGGCAAGAGGGGAGATGTGCAGAATGAGAGGAAAAAAATGTGAGTGCCAACTTTTGGAGGACAGAGAGGGAGGCATGACTGGGTAGAGGGCTGCCCAGGAGACACTGGCAGGATTACTCCACAGCAAACGGAGCTTGAGCTCTTCAGATCCTCGCCAAGGATCCTAAACTAGAGATAACCCGAAACAACCCGCTGGCCCAGGGTCAAGGGGGCCCAAACTTCTCCTGGTTCTATAAGAATCAGCCCTACAGCTTCTGGGAACATGCAGACCTCCTTACTCAGGGAATTCACCCAGGCTCCTCCACACTGCTTCCTGGGTTAATGAATTTCTCTGTAGAGGCTACTACAGTGGCTTGCTGGAACCTTGTAAGTGCTGGTGTCTTCATTTCAGCTGCCCTTCTTGTTCCTGAGTGATCCAAGCCAGGAGCTGGTCCTGCAACTGGGCCTCCTGTGTTTGCATTCCTCTGGACAGTGCACAAGTCAGTTGTGAAGTCTCCCCTGATTTTGAATGACCTAATTTTGTGCAATGTCACAGTTTATTTGTCATGTTCACAGGCATGTTCCTTGTCTCCCATGGGCCTTCCTCTTTTTTGGAGTGATCGGTTGCAGTCCGGTCCCAAGAGCTTCTCCTTTCTTTGGGGAGATCAGATCCCCCAGCTATCCCAAGCCATATCCCAATGATAATATCAGCAGCTGGGATATCCAGGTCCCAAAAGGCTATGTGGTGAAACTGACCTTCAAATACTTTGACCTGGAGCCATCTGAGTCCTGCTTCTATGACTATGTTAAGGTATGTGCATAGACACCTGGGCCAAGGGGTGCCTGGAGATGGCAATCCAGTGGCCACCACATGCAATGGCTCTTTATCCACCAGGCCTCCTCTGACGCTTCCCACAAAGGAAAGGGAAGGAGTTAAAGATGGAAATGGGAGGAGCAAGCACTGACAGCTCCTGGTTGGGTAATATCAGTGTGTGGAGCAGACTCAATCTTATGAGGCTACACTGATTTCACCTTAACTTTGACAGATCAAAGCAGACAAGAAGGACTTGGGCAGATATTGTGGCCGGCTTGGGTCAACCACAGGCAATCACCCGGGAAGAAAGGAGTTTGTATCTAAGGGGAACAAGATGCACCTGGAATTTCACTCTGATTTCTCCAATGAAGATAATGGCACAGTGATTCCCTACAGGGGCTTCCTGGCTTATTACAAAGCTGTGGGTGAGTAAGAAATACCCTCAGCATGCAGAAGGGAAAAGCCTGTGTGGCTCCAACCAATTTCCCTCCTTGCCAAGCAAATAGAGAAGCTTTAGACAAGGATATGGATCTCGAAGTACTGTCAGTGTAGAGCAGGGAGGTTTAACACTTTCTTCCCCTTGCCCCTTCACTTCCTCTGTCTTCAGATCTGGATGAATGTGATCCTAACAATGCTGCCGAGAATAATGGAAGGCCTCAGTGCCAGCACTTCTGTCACAACTATGTGGGTGGCTACTTCTGTTCTTGCCGGATTGGCTACCGGCTTCAGAGTGACCATCACTCCTGCAAAGGTAAAGAGAAATTTTAAAAGATCTGAGGGTTCCAGAAAAGGAGCCCTTCATGCAGGAAGGTTGGGAGAAGTGACTTAGGAAGCCGATGAGGGGGCTGCAGAAGGCACAGCCCCATGATATGACCTGTCCTTTCTTCCTCTTCACCAGTGGAGTGCAGCAGTGAGTTGTTCACAGAGGCGTCTGGGTACCTGAGCAGCCCCGAGTACCCCCAGCCCTATCCTGAAAACCTCCGGTGTAACTACAGCATCCGTCTGCAGAAGGGCCTCTCTATCTCCCTCAAGTTCTTGGAACCCTTTGAGATTGATGATCACCAGCAAGTCTACTGTCCTTATGACCAGCTCAAGGTACTGAGATTAGCAAATTGTTCTCCCAACCCTGCTGCCAGACCTGGACAGGAATCGTGGGGACACCACTATTCAGATGAGAAATATGGGATCAGTACAAGCAGAATGCCCCAGCATGAATGACTGAGCTCCTGTCTCTCCCTCAGTGCATTTAGTTACCGCTGTCCTGAGGTCAGAGGCTCTGGGTCATAGGTGATGAAAAAAAAGGGAAAAAACATCCTTCCTCCAGTTTAATTTCCCTTTGATTTAATCTCAGGGACTGATAGCTCTGATTCCCAGATAAGGGAGAAGTAGAGCTTGTGCTAGGTCAGTCTGTAGTTCTGATCTGTCAGTGAAGGCATAAGCAGAGGTGGGTCTGACAACCAGCCCTATTCACTATCACTCTGGTAAACTTGGTCTGGGTTGAAACAGGCATACTGAGGCAGAGAAGCATGTGTGTTTCTGTTTCTATCCCGGTGATAACAAGTTTTCCTCATCAGATCCAAGCACGAGGGGGAGAGATTGGTGAATTCTGTGGCAGGGAACCACCTGGTATCATTGAAACCAACAGCAATGAGGTGGACATACTCTTCCTCACTGATGACTCAGGGTTCAGCCATGGCTGGAAGATCCACTACACCTCAGAGAGTAAGAGATTTCTCCCCCAGAGGCTACTACAGCCTACTGACACTGTTTGCTAATCCCAGTTTAATCTGTCCCACTCTCTCACAGAAATACGGTGCCCACAGCCTGTCCCACAGGATCAGTTTACCATCATCAGAGACCTGCAGCCTGTGTATCAATTTCAGGACTATTTTGTTGTCAGCTGCAAGACTGGGTATAACCTGATGGAGGTGAGATCCCTTCTCCAATCCCTTCAGCCATATTCTGTTTTGTCTTCAGTTTGTGTCTTTCACCTTTCAGTTAAACTTTCTTTGAAGATTTCACTCATGGCAACCTCTTGTAATTTCTGTTTCTTCTTTGCTTCTCTCAGCTTTCTTCCAGTGATTTCTCTTTTCCTAGCTCCCTTCTTTATGCAGTTACTCTTTCATGAAGCCCTGGTAGAAGACTATAGACAAAGATCCCAGGAAAAGTTGGTAAACAAGAACACCTCTTTGGAAGGATATGAAAGCAGAAGATGCTACCTGCCTCCCTTGCCATCCTATTGCCAGGGCTGGGTAGCACCTCTGGTTCATTGTGGGTTTATAGTTGCTGGCTGCTGGTATCTTGGCCTGCTATGAAGAATGTGTAGCCTGTGGCAAATACAGGATAGAGGGAAGGCAGGAGGAGACAGCAACTGGAACAGACTGCATAGGGGCAGATACTGGACAGCAGTGAAAAGATGGGCACACAGAAAAATATTTAAATGTGGAGAAGGAATTAAAGGCTCTGCACAACAAACAGATGTTTTTCTCTCCCGTGTAGGGCGACCAAAAGCTGGTGTCCTTCACAGCTGTCTGCCAGGCTGATGGCACATGGCATCAACCCATGCCCCACTGTAAAAGTGAGTGATCTGAGAACAGGAATAACATCCCCTACTGTGGCTTTCTTCCTCCAGGAACACAGGAAATTCAGCCTCTCTGACTCACTTAGTCCATGCCATAGCCTCATGGATGTGCTGTCTGGAAGGACCTCTGGAGGTCCACCACTGATTCACATTTTTCTGAATTTGCAAAAGTTCAAATGTTTTTCCTCCTTTACAAAAATGCATAAAATATCACTCAAAAATTTCTATGATGTTGCAACATCTAAAAGCAAAAGATCCTAATCTGGGATCTATTTTAGGATAACCTGTCTTTGCCCACTGTCCTAACTGGTCCTTCACATCATGGCCCCGATGCCCAGACTTGCTGTCAGTCTGCCGTTGATTCATGTCTTCTTTTTTTTCCTTTGTTGTAGTTGTGAACTGTGGCAGCCCCAAAAACCTGACCAATGGTGTATTCAGCTACGTTAAGGAGCCTGCAAGCAATGAGTACCAGTCAGTGATCTCATACCAGTGCAATGAGCCCTATTACCACATCGTCACTGGAACTGGCGGTGGTGAGTCCTAATCCCACACAGACACCACTGAGACCTGTGCCTGGAAAGCCCTCTCACGTTTCCAATTAGAATTCCTCTTCTCCCCAGGCTTAGTGCTCATGCTTTCCTCCTGTGAAGACTCTCCAGTCTTTTCTTGACCCTGCAGCATATCTCAAGTCTTTTTGTCTCAGCCTATTCCCACCCTGCTTCATTCCCAGAGCCCATCACATCCCTCTTCCATGTTCCCTTTAACTTTTGTGGAAGGTCTGAGAAGGTTCTCTCAGCTGTAGTTGTGGTTCTTTTTTTCCCTAGTGGATTTTATTATTTTCTGGTGGAATTCATTCTTTCACTGAAATTTGAGGCATGGTGTCTGGGAATCACCAAAATTCATAAAACTCACTGCATCAGTCCAAGTTGCCACAGAGGCAAATAAATAAACACACACTCTGCTCCAATGTACTGCTGTTTAGCTCTTTAGAATATTGTTCAGCTGCAGAGATATCTAAGAGCTAAATAACACACTTGCATAAAAATCTATTTTAATGCAGCAGCTCAGAAAAAATTGAGTCATCATTCAAAACCATTCACATGCCTTCTTTTTACACCTGAGACATTACTTGATGATGCAGGACCTTTGATTGCAAGAACAGCATAAGGAGTTCATTATTTCCTTGCCTTGGCTGCTCATTTAGCCTCCACAAGGAAAAAAAAAAATAATCTGAATCAGTTCCTGGACACAGTTACCAGCATGGACACATGGTTGTATTGCATGTTGGAGAGAGGTGACATGCTGCTAAAGAGTTCTTTAAGCTGGTACTAATGTTCAATTTGATTATTCTTGCATCTGAGTTTAATTCTTTCATACAGATTCAGAGATCAGTCTCATCAGAAGAAAAATCAGGAACAAGCAAATATCAGCTCCAGCCAAATTCTGGGGAGTCATCCTAATTTAGTCAATATTGAAAGAGAATAGCAAACATTTTTGTAGAAGCATTTACTTCAGTGTTAAGACAAATTGTATAAAAATTATTTTTAGTCACCAGCACAAACTTTCTGAGAAAAGCAAGGTGTTGGAGGTAGTGGAGTTTGTGTTGAGACATGACATGTGAAGTTTAGCTGACCTGCAACTTAGGCTCAGAAATAGATACTTATCATGTACAGTAACTGACTCATCTGGTTCCCATTTCTGGGACAAACCACCTTGTCCTATTCTCTGCAAACTACCAACACCAAAGTTTGAATCTAAAATCCATGCTTTTACTACTTCTCTCCCTTCTTTGAGCTAAATAAGGTCAAACAGTGCTCTGTACACCCGTGGACTCAGTGAAGATAAGACTTCACGTAGATGGCCCTTAAACCTTTTCTTCTATAGTGGATGAGCTTTACTGCTCCCCTGGAACTGAGGTGCTTCAAGGTGTACAGACAGAAACATTCCACACCCTACCACAAGCAGCTTTTCCCAGGAAAGAGTGCTTCGGGATGGAAGGGTTGAGAAATCTCTTGAAAATATTCTATTCTATTCTATTCTATTCTATTCTATTCTATTCTATTCTATTCTATTCTATTCTATTCTATTCTATTCTATTCTTTTCCCACCCCATGCCTGCAGGCCTGGGTCTCATTCCCTTCCCTCTCATCCTACAGAAAGATTCACCTGTTCTCCTGAGGGAACCTGGCTGGATCAAGATGGCCAGAAGAGAATTCCATCCTGCTTGCCAGGTCAGTAAAAGCTCTGACTTTGTCTGGTATTTTCTGACTTATGCTTACAATCAGTACAAAACTGGCACAACATGCAGGGAGGGGGGATGAGGATAGTGGTATCTGTGAGGGAAAATGTAAAACTATCCAAAAAGCCAAAATAAAGAGAAATTAAACAGTGATGATGAGCAAAGAGAGAGAAAAGCCAGGACAACAGAGGGTAGGTGTCATGTTCTTGTGTTTCTCCACAGTGTGTGGGAAGCCAGTCCATCCCATTGTTGAAGTCCAGCGGATCTTGGGTGGCAAATCAGCAGGGAGAGGCAATTTTCCTTGGCAGGCTCTGACTGGCATCAATGGACGAGGGGGTGGTGCCCTCCTGGGTGATCGCTGGATCCTGACCGCTGCCCACACCATCTTCCCCAAAGGAGGAGTACAGAATAATGTGAGCCTGGAGCAGCTGGCAGAAGAGGCTGACATTTTCCTTGGCCACACCAACGTAGACGAGCTCCACAGGATGGGTAACCACCCTGTACGTAGGATCTTTATCCACCCAGATTTCAACCCTAAAGATGAGCACAACTTCAATGGGGACATAGCCCTACTGGAGCTGAAAAACCCAGTAACTCTGGGCCCTACACTGCTGCCCATCTGTCTCCCAGATGCCACCAACACCTCATTCTACGCGCATGGGCACATGGGCTACGTGAGCGGCTTTGGTGTGGATAAAAACCGCATCTCAAGCGATTTGAAGTACGTGAGCCTACCAGCAGTTTCACAAGAGAAGTGTCAGAGTTGGCTAGACAGTAATAAGAAAGGTATCCCTATGGTTTTCTCTGAGAACATGTTCTGTGCTGGCCTCCTCGAAGGCAAGAAGGATACCTGCCAGGGGGATAGTGGGAGCGTCTTCACGGTGTTAGACAGGGAAAGTGGTCGCTGGGTGGCTACCGGCATCGTTTCTTGGGGAATCGGCTGTGCCACAGGCTACGGCTTCTACACCAAGATCCTCAACTATGTGGACTGGATCAATGGGATAGTAAAGGAGGACAGGCACTAGGTATTGCTGTCCTACTACCTGAAGCACCATTAACATATCAATTTCCAGACACAGCAAATCATAGCCAAAGCTTTTCATGATGTCACAAAGGCTTTTCGAACACGCAAAGCATGTAACCTTCATGAGCACTTCTGAAAGCCACCATGCTGTTTGATTGTACCATTGACAGCTTGGGGGATGCCTTTGTGGGTGTTCTGGTTCATACAAATCTTACAACCGGATGAAGCCTTAACCATCTCAGGAAATCTCATTACAGCAAACATGTTATGGTTTGAAATGCTGATGATATCATGAGACTACTGCAGTCTACTTCTGTACTCTCTTTTGTGGGAAGGTTGCAGGGAAGAAGACTTCCTTGAAGGATGGGGTGGTTTCTGCTGGGTACAGTGTGCGTAAGCCCATTGGCATCAGGGAGAGTCTATGAATATTAAAATACTTGCTGGATGAACCAGGTGTTTTACATTTTTTTGTCTATGTTTTTAACAAAAACTGAATACTTCTCACCACTGAAAGCAACTTATGGACTTTGTATAGGGATTGCTTTACCTACCACTAAAGTGTTTCAAGTTTGGCAATGGCCTGTGGCAGCTGCTTATCTGTCCCAACACTACCATTAGATTATCTGGTCTGAAACTGCAGGTGGCTTCAAGGGAGGCAAAAATAACTTGTCTGTATGGTGCCACATTGCAAAAGCAGGGAAGATAACAGCCAATCTCATGGAGAAGAGAACTCAGGAAACTTTACTGATCAGAAGTTGAGGATGGATTTTTTTTAATACTATATGAAATAAAGCTTTAACTGCAGGACAGCAGTTCTAAAATGATGCTGACTCAGAGAAAAGCCGACCTCTCTTGTGTTGTGGGTATTTTCTGGAGCTGTCTTCTTGACTAGTTTTTCTACTGCAAAATAACCTACTGTATTCTTATGAGTCACTGAGAGAAACAAGATATAAGATACTTGGTCACTAGTCCAACAATCCAATAATGTTTTGCTTGTTACACAAAACTGAAGGTGCTTCAGCTGAGTGCAGGATTCCATAAGAAATCTCCCAAGAGCTGTACACATCCTCCTTACCATTTCTTAAACTCCTATAAAAACAGGCTGGAAGAAGATGTGTCTGTCCGCTCCACTGCTGACAGTGGGGCTAACTTCAGAGCTTCAGGGAAAGTTATTAAGAGATCTAAGGACAGTCTGTTGTGGCACCTGTTCCAGTGCTGACCCAAATGCTAGGAAAAAGCCCAACTGGAAATTCAGGTATCTGAATACAGCAGTTAGATCCCCCTTATCTACTTCCTCCTCTTCAAGCTGAACAAACTCAGTCTTCCAGCATATGCCATCTGTACCAGTTCCCTGGTAATCTCAGTGGAAGGATGTCTGCGAGTGATAATAGGACCTTCTGGAGCAGAAAATACCTCTAACACATGTCAGGTAACATTCCTTCCCTAAATTAAGAGAAGGTAGTGTTTGGGAGAAAAATCAAGCTTTATTCTTTTCTAACTCAATAAAATTTGAAAAAAGTGAAGCCTGAGGACAGGTGAATTAAGTTCTTTTGAAGATGTCTGGTCTCTTCAGCTTAACTCAGAAGTCTGAAGTCCTCATTGCTGGTAATGGTTGATCAGTGAGATAGAACCATCTCAGAAGAACTTAATAAAGACTGTGGTAGAAAGATGAGCTACTACAAGTTCCAGCTTGATGAAAGCTGACAGGGTCAGAATATGATTAGACACTTGATTCAGGGAGTTTCAAGGAGGACTAGGTCTAGACTGAGAAGAAGAAAGGCATTACAGACACAATAGTACATTGCACAAAAGGCACTTTGGACATTCTTTAATGCTGTTAGATATTCTGAACAGGTCAAGAAATACATAAATCAGAAACCAGGCTCTGAACCTTCCATGAGAACCAACCATTATTCTCTCTCGTCTTCACTGAAACCTCCCTGTCAGGTTTCAATGGGGCACAGCTAGGTCTTTTCCAAGTGGGAAAAAATAAGATAGACAAAAATGAAAGGAAGCAGAAGGAGTCTCTTTTATTCAGAATAATGTCTTCCTTTTACACTACTATGAATGGAAGAAGGAGAGTTTCCCTTCCCAGACATGACGACAGTGGGAGAAACAGATCCATACTCCTGACTCTCCACACAGCATAGACAGGACGAGTTACAATGTGTTACATATTGCCCATTGTATACACAGAGTGAACAGGGTCACATTTAGAAAGGGTGACGGTGCTGAAAGGACAAACAGCTATTTCTGCCAAGCTTCCTCACCCTCGTGCTCGCGCATGGTCTCTCTGATCCAGTCCAAGTAACGCACCACCTTGGTGTAAAGGCCGAAGGTGCCACATTTTGGCCCCCAGGAAATGAGCCCCGCAACATAGTACCGGGTGGCATTCAGAGGATCCTGGATGGCATAGGCTCCACCACTGTCCCCCTGGCAGCTGTCCTTGCCACCGCCAGCGCAGATCATATTGTCCGTGAATATGTAAACGATGGAATCATCAAAGCCCTCTGGTTTCACAGATCGGCACTTGTCCATGTTCACCACGGGAATCTGGGCCTTCCAAAGATCAGCAGGGAGTCTTCCTTTCTCTCTTCGACCCCATCCAGCAATGTAGCCCAGAGTCCCTTCTTCCAGCTCGTATTCAGGTGATTTACCAGGAAGACAGATGGGTGAGATGTTTGGACCCATCTTCACGGGATCCTTCAGCTTCAGTAGGGCAATATCATTATCAAAATCGATCCTGGTTTCTGCAGGCTCCTCCTTCCAACCAGGATGGATGAAGGAAGCTTCTGGGATAAGCTTTTCGGCTTCCCCCCTCAGGAATTCTCTACGAACATTGATTACCCCAGCATACATGAGGGGCTTGTCATATCCGTCCAGCACATGAGCTGCAGTCATCACCCATCTGTCAGAGATGAGCACTCCGCTTGCTCTGGGGTCATTGAAATATACCTGCCAGGGAAAGTTCCCCTCTTCTGCACGGGTGCCTCCAAAAATCCTTCCTGTGTCTCGGATGGGATTGCTAGGCACCCCACAGACTAGAAAGAAAAGAAAGAAAGACGAGAGAAAGACAAGATGGGAGAATTAGCAGTTACAAACAGGGAGTTCTTTGGTACTGCTAAAAAGCCCGCAATCCCCTCCTTCTTGTGTCCTCTAAGTAATTTTTGAATCTGAGTAACCATGTTTATATTTTATGCCATAGAGCTTGCAATTAGTATTTACAAAGAAATCAAAGGAAATTCTAGAAAAAATACAATCAACAAACAATTTAGATTTAAAATGCTCATTCTAAAATTCAGTTTTCTGGAAAGCAGCTGTCACCCTGACAGTGTTAGGTATGTCAAAGCTCACAATTTAATTGCCTTCTAATTGGCATTTTTCCTTTGCTGAATGATGCTCTTTAGATGAAGGGATTGTCTTTGAAAAAATGCTTGTTTGGTTTCTTAGAAATATGACACTGCTCTTTAAATATATATATTTTTAGTTTGGTTCAGTTAGGGATTTTTGTTGGTTTTGTTTGTTTGTTGGCTTTTTGTTTTGTTTTGGTTTTTTGGGGAGTTTTTTCATTGGTTTTTTTGTTTGTTTTTGTTGTTTTTGTGTGAGTTGTTGTTGTTGTTGTTGTTGTTGTTGTTGTTGTTGTGAACTCCAGATACTCGCAGGTTAAAAGTTCAGGTTTGTCATGGATGTTTTACCATTTTGCCTCTCCATTCTATAAGTATGTAAAATCTTAAGCAGTTGGGGATCTTATCTGTGGGTCTTCTGGGTGTAGAGATGCTCCATGCTTTTTGAGCAAAATGTTCAGTAACGTTTTGCAGAATGTTAATAATGACATAAATAAGAGTGGTCATTCTGACATTGCTAGGAAACAGATTTCTTATCACATTGCTTTGTTTGCATTGAATCCTTAGTTAGAAAATCAGAGATAAAGGAACTATAGCCAGCAGATAGCTTCTAATTTGCATGAAGCAAGATTTGTTAAAGAATTTTTCATAATCATAGGAAGATTTATGCTGGAAGGTACTTCTCGGGGCCTTTAGCTCAACCTATTCCTCCCTAACTGCCCTCCCCCCTGCCCTTCTAACTCCAAAGCCAGGTTATTCAGGGGCTTTGACAAGTAACTTCTGCTTATCTCCCAAGGTAGTGATTAGCCAGCCTCTCTGGACAGCAGTTCCAGTGCTTTGGGGGAGCATTTTTCCTTAGATACAATCAGAATTTCCTTTGTTGCAACTCGAGCCTGTCATTGCCTTTTATTGCTGTGTCCCACTGAGAAGAATTTGGCTTCATATTCTTTGTAGCCTCCTCTTGGGTAGTAAATTCCCTAAGCTTTATCTTTCAGTTTGCCTTTTTCACTGTATACTTGTATCATCCAAATCACTGTCTAAGCTGTGACTGAACTTTTAAGAGAGTTGAATCTCCTCCACCTGGATCTTGTACTTTGCCAGTGAGGATCTGAGGCTTTGAAGGAGTGAACAGGCATCATGCACAAGTAGGCCAAGTCATGCTGCCTCCTCTGCAAGGATAAACTGAGTAGTACACAGGCTTTAAAATTCTCTCTGTCAGCTGGAAATTAAGAAAATAAAAATACAGAGATGAAAGAAGAAGTGTTATTCATATGCTGCATGTCACTACAATATTTGGTAGTACCTGGAACACATTTTGGTAGCTTTGTTCCCATCTCTTCATTGACCCATTCTCCACTGGCTGAGCACTGATATATCACTAGGAAAACACGAGAGAAAAAAGAGTTCCATAAGGACACAATCAAGACAAACACAGGGTAAATAACACTACTGTACATGATATACCAACCTTCTTATTTCCAAAGAAAGCACAACTTGGTAAACATTGCTGTTATCTCCCTTCCAGGGTGCTTCTATCCCTTTTTGGGAGAAACCTCATCTAACAGATTTCTTGAGTCCTTTACTTTTCCACCAGAACTCTGTGCTACGTGTGACAAAAACCTCATAAGGCGAACAGAGAGAGGACTTGCTAATGCATTTAAGGTCAACATTGTTAGAGTGTATGAAACACAGAGGCAACACTAAACTACTGCCTGCAACCGCACACCAGTCTTGACCTGATGGCACAAAATCCCAGCCCCACGGCGGTGCCAGAGCCATTCCTAAGGCCTTTAACCAAAGGAATATGATTGTGCAGCAGAGGCAATGCTCACCATGCCCTTTGTTTTCCAGGGTGTAGTAGGGTGCCTCACACTGATAGCGGACAGCAGCTGTGTACAGAGGCTCGTGGAGTTCGGAGACGTATGAGGCTTGAGCATTGTCAACAGGAGGGGGATCACCACAGTTGACAGCTGTGGAGAAGAAACAAAAAAGATCAAATACAATCTAAGGGGCACCCTCATGCAACAATATGATTATTTTGTATGACAGGGAAGCACTCAGCTTCTCTAATCCCTGTACAGTCATGTGGGCTCACTTTCTCTGTCCCTTCAGCATGCTCACATCCCAGTACTTCAGCATCCCCCTAATCTGGAGATATAGTGGATCTAGAGCCTAAACACTTCATTCCAATTCCCTTCCCATGATACAGACACAGGTCACTTACGAACACAGCTCAAATGGGAATTGGTCCATTCACCATTTTCCTGACAGCTGGAGAGAAAACTTGTGATGCTGTCTCGTTGCTAGGAAAAAAAACCCAAAAACATATGATCCATGTAAGTCCCTGGACATTAAATACATCTGACACAGGTGCTCCAATGGAGGGGCCTCAAAATGCTGCAGTGGCTGAAAGAGGATTCCTCTTACTACTGCTGTGTTGAAAACTTTGGGTTCCCAAAAGTACTCAGGACCCCTGATGGGAATGGCCTCCAGGTGTTGCTGAGCAGGCCAGAGGGACATGTGCTTTTTTATTTCACTTACCGTCACAATTTCGTAGCCTTCCACACAGGTCACCTTCACAATGTCCTTTAAGATATACCTGTCCTTCTTTGGGTCAAGAACAGAGTTGGAGATGACGCTCATGGGGCAGGTTACAGCTTTGAAAAGATAGGTGGAAATCAGCAATGAACTGGTTCAAATCTACTCTCCTTCCAGCTCCCAACCTCTTCCTCCCCAGTGATGTTTTTCCCCTAGTAAGCAGGCATACCCTTACTCAGTACCAGCAGCTGTGAACATGTTAACATGCTGCTGTGCCATGAATGTGACCTGGGACAAACCCTGTCCCTAGCTCAGCAGCAGGGTGAACACATTCCCAAGCGTTTACTCACGGTCCCCATAGTAGCGTATTTTCCAGCCTTTGTGTTGTGTGCCCTGGTCTGTCTGGAAGATTATGTCAAGGATGTTGCTCCTGGTTTTGATTTCAGAAGGACCTGGGAATTTGCTGCCACAATAGGGACCAAAATGCTGTTTTCCAGAGACAATCTGGGAAGATACCAAACAAGAATAAATGAGAAATGCCAAATGTATTGAGAGAGCTATTAAAATACACACTCAATGCACACATATCCAAATGTATTCCCACAAACTCCAAAAGACAACATAACTGAAAATAAAGTTAAGCAGTACCAAAGTCTTCTAAATATGAGGAGATTGATGGGAGATTCAGAGCACCCTGACTCCTAAGCTCCCTAAGCTGCACACCTACAGTTAAGCTGTCGTGGCAGGTCCCCTTGGAGTCGGCTGGTTCCACGTCGAAGTCACCACTGCGAATGGTCAGCACTACGTAGTAGCCCGGGCTCAGAGCCACTCGGTAGTCACACCGAGAGTTCTCCGGGTACTGGTTGGGATAGTTGGGGCTGGCAATCTCCCCTGTTGGCTCAGTGAAGACGTTTCCACTGCAGTTCACTAGGATTGAGGAAGGAACATGAGAAGGATTCAGAAAGGAAATGGTCCATGTGTGCACCTGACAAGCTCTCCCTCTTCCACTGGCGCATTCCCAATCTGCCCAACTACCTGCAACAACCATGTCACAACATTGCATCTTCCCAAGAAACTGAAGCCAGGGTCACTCTCTATCCAGTTAGCTGGGGACTTTAACTCCTTTTTACCCTCCACTTGGGATTTAGGCTTCCTTTCCTCATTCTCAGGTCCTCATATTATACTCCTTTCAACATGCACCCTTTGTGATCTGGCAACTTTTTTGTTCAAGTGAAGCAGGCCCTTGGCAATTTTTGTTTCCTTATGGAACTTCCCTGTTTTGTCAGAGATTTAAAGATTCATAGATAGCAGTATGCTAAGAAGGTTTTCCATCATAGTCTTTCAAGAATGTAATTCAGTAGTTTTTTAATTCTCTTGACACAGAAATAAAAACAAAATTGTTAAGAATATGTTTATAGAAATTCCCCAAACCACTATCTGTGGCAGTTCAGATTTGCACTGGAATGGGTTTTCCCTCCCAAAATATACCTGTCACAAATGGCTGAGAAGGTTGATAAAGTCTTCCAAGTGCAATATCTCACTTGGCCTAAATTAATTCTTGCTGCTGACCACAGGTCATGCACATCTCTTACCTCCACAAGTTTTGTTATCTTCATAGAGGAAATAATCCGGTGGACAGCTGCAGAAGTAACCTCCAATATAATTATTACAGTAATGACTGCAGGGTTCATCCACAAAATCCATGCATTCATCCAAGTCTGCAAGTGTGAAAAGATGAATCGGCCAAATTAGGAGAGGGCCCTGAGGGAAGGAGAAATTGAAGCAGACACTAGTGGACAACAAGGAAAAGGCATCTCTAAGACAGTATTTATACTGGCCATACTGGAATGCAGCTCTGTCTGCTGGGATCTCTTTAAATAAGGCATTTCTGTAAGAAAAACCCTTCTTGTCATCTTTCCTCTCAGCCTGGACACTACAAACATTCAGAGGAGGCTGTTTTAACCTTACCCATAGCAATGTAGTAGGCAGCAAAACCAGTGAAACGCTCCTCATTGGAAAAGTCTGATTGGAATATCATAGTGAGGGTGTTGTAAGGGACACGAAATTCCTCCACAATCCAGGAGCCAGGGGCACGAGGTTTCTTCTGCCCACAAAGCACGCCTTCGACATAGCCACCAGACAGGATCTGCCGAAGAATTCAGAGACACCTCACCTCGCTACTGCAACATGTGGAATTACCAACGCTTGAGTCTTTCAGCTTTTAGGTGCTCAGGTGCAGCCGAGTGGAGCCCCTTGACAGCCACTTTCATGATGTTCATAAGACACTTGAAGAGTGCTCCCTCCTACTGTCTTCCCAGTGAAATACTTCTCTTAATTTCTCAGATACAAGTTAAGCCACGCTGTTTGCTATCAACATCCTTTCTTCAGGCCCACTTGTACCAAAAATCCACCAAAACACTGTATTCCAAAGTAGCAAAACCAACCATGACAGTCCACTGAGCAGCCTAACAGGCACACTGGTTTGTTGCAAAAGGACACAGGTTATTACAGAGCACACTCATCCCTTCTGTCCTCCTCGAAGGTGTCCTGGTGCTGCACTTGACCTTACTGCCCCTTTTCACACAGAGCCATGGCAGGATAGGATGGTCTTGTTTCTGTCAGTTTGTGTGGAAGTGCTTGATCTTTTGTGCCTTATGGGACAACATAGAGCAGAGCTGGCTCTAAGAAATCTGTGGTGCATGGATCATAAAAAAACTGTGGTGCAAGGGACCACAGCACCTTATCTGAGTGGCCACTATCTCTACACAGATGGATTGTTTTTAACCTTCATCCTTTCCAATCAATTTCTGTTTGCAATACATCGTCTATGTCCACTCATCGATTAATTCCAAATAATTTCAGGAACACACAACTATTGCCCTAAGAAAATGGTCTTTTTACACCCATACTTCAATGGCTAGGAATGTCCCTTGCAATAGAGATGTGTCAGTGATGGTTAAGAAGACTTTTCCTACAAATATGGAAAAACATGGGACACTCAGTTGGCAGACAACACTCACATGGTTATAAAGAAACCAATTGATTTCATGACTGCTAGTGGAAACACAACCAGTCATTTGGACTTCTTGGAGCTCAGTACAGGAAGGCTGTGCTTAACTCCTCTCCCAGCTCTGAGCTTTGTGCACAGCTTTGCTGTTCTGTGCTCTAACCTGCCTTCTTGTCTTTTTCTCACTCAAGGACACTGACAGTACCTTCACAAAGTCATATTCGCAGTCCTGTGATGGTTCGAGATCCAGATGTGTGAAATAAAGGTGAATACCATATCCCAAAGGGACCTGGATTTGCCAAGTTTCATTTGCATAATTGGGATACCCCTGAGGATAATTGGGTGACAAGATCTCTCCATACATAGAGGCCCCATCAGCCCAGATAGGGAGACAGAAGAAGATCAGGGACCTGAGGAAAGAGAAGGGAAGGTGACATGGCAGTAGTGTTCTCCATTTTCATATGTGCACAGCCCCAATGAACAAGCTAGACTTTGGCTGCACATGGCATGCAGCAGAGCTCCTGCCTCCCGAGTTTCAAAGGCTAGTGCTGTGGCTGTGTGGGGCTTGTCTTTCTTCTGTAGCTTTTCACATAGGAGTACAACCTCAGTCATGTTCTCTGCTTGTCTCAGTCTCTGTAAGAGCTGGTAAAGCTGCAGGAGCTGAACACAGAGATCATAAGTGCTCTTCCTTACTCATTGCCCTGTTCTGGAGGCTATTTGAGCTATAGATACATTCAGACTTGAAAATTGGTAGTCTTACAGGGCAAACACATGATTTACAGAATGCAATTACTAAAAAACCTTGAGATTTAATAACTCACCACATCTGGAAAAAGCAGTTCTTCCTTTCTGAAAACCTTCAGGAACTGGACTTTGGAGTTATGCTCTGGGACAAAAAACTGTGATTGGTTAATGTTACCTACATGTCTGTGTGTCTGCTAAGCGTGTTGAAGACCCTAAAATCCCACCTTGGGGAGACTAGGTCAACGTTTTGCCTGAAAAGCAAGTTTATATCTCTGTCCCTTCCTGCACAGAGCAAGCCCAAGCATCAAGAAGGGAGGCTAAGATCCATAAGGACAAAATTGCTGTCTTGGTACTCACCAGTGCTCTCCCTTTATGACCACCAGTGAATCCAGACACCACACTGGTGCAGAGCAAATTAAGACAGAGAACACGTCCCCCATAAGTACCCAGTCCATTCTTCCCAGCACCTCAAAAATCATGCTAAGACCCTGGGGCTGGGAAGCGCCTTGTCCTGAGTCTTCTAGCTGTCAGACGACGACACTGGGGAATATGCTCCTTTCTCATTTCTAATGCCTGCAAAATTTACCTTTTCTCCATAGTTCACGTCTGGTTTTCTTGTCTCTTCTCTTTTCTTTCTCTCTTTTTTCTTCCTGTGCACACCCTCCTCCAAACGCACCCAAAGCTGAGTTTTGGGAAGAAAGCTCTAATTCACAATATCGCAGCACCCTCTATCTGTGGGATGCGGCTTCCCAGCCTTCCCTCTAGCGTGAGATGCTGGCTTTGAAAGCTCTTGGCAGGAAGGGGAATTCCCAGAAAGAGTTGCACAATCCTGTTGGCTGAAGTTGCCGTGGGGAGCGCACCACTCTGGCTGTATTTTCGGGAAATCAGATGACTTTGGGGAAAAGGGAGGGGAATAGAGTTTTCGACTGCCTTCTCTCTCCTCTTCGTTCCCCTCCCTTTTTAAAGTTGGGAACAACATCTAAAGGATGTAGAAAAGGGAGAGTCCAGTGCTTCTGCACAGAAAACCCTGTTTGATCATCATGTCCAGAGATGACCTTGGTGGAGTTCAGTCTTACTGCAACCTGATGGCCACAGGGCTGCCGCTACTGCTCCTCATCAGATGCTTCAGAATCCCCTTTTTAGGGAAAAAAAAATAAAAGAAAAAATAGTGGCCTGTTCAATTTTGTGCCTCTCTGAGGCTACCAGGAGGAGTACAGGGTTTTGCTGGGTTCAGTATGGGGAGACATTTAGGACTAGGAACACACATTACATTACATAAAAATTACATTTTTATTTTACAAGTGAGCTTCATGTAAGAAAGAGCATGTTCATCATGTTCTTGTTCATCAGACTTAGCCCTGCAGCAAGTTAGATCTAAGACCCTTGCAGAAAGGAGTTCAAAGACTTACACCAGGGAGGACCCTTAGCCCAGCCAGTGCCCACAAGCCAAGACCAAAATACAAGCTAAAATATCTGTCACTAATACTCTAGAAACCTCCTCCTCCTCACAAACCAGCGATATGGGACTGGACTATAAATGAAAATCTAAAATTCCATTACAGCCTCTACCTTTTACAGCCAGCACAGCACACTCCAAAACTTGTTTTAGACAGGGAAAAAAAAATGCTTCAAGTTTCAACAGGCCATAGGCAAAGTGCAATAGCGCAGCCCATCTGAAAGAGTCCTTCATATTGTCAAGGGAGAGAAACACCTCCAGATGAATCATAACTGACTTCATTGTAGTCAGGATAAAGGCTGTGCTTGAAGAACATGCCTAGTCTGCTTTCTTTGTCAAAATGAGAATGGAAAGAGAAAAAAAACAGCGTGTCATCTCCCTTCTGATGTCTCTTGGGAGCACAGCTCAATGTTTTGAACTGGAATTTTGAGAACAGGAAAACAGTGATGAAAGATACACAATAAATCACAGGGAGATGTTTTCTCCTCTGAGCTGAGCAATGTAAAAACCCTGTCAGTGACTCTTCAAGCCACAATCATATTTGAAAATGGGCACAGTGGAAATAAAATGAGTGTGAACTGATATATTATGCATTTCATTTTATCACAAGGGAATTCTGTATTTTCATATAAATCTGACTCAACTCATCTGTAGTAGTGGTTGATTAATATGTGTATGAATATTCATAATTCTTTAGAAATTAATTAAGAAATATGTATTATTAATCAATTAATTTCTATTAATTAAGAAAAAGATTGCTGAAGATAGTTAAATAAAGAAGTAGCTGCATTTTATCTGGTCACATATCTGCATAATGCTAACTATTTATGCAGAAGACTGGTAATATTGATATATATTTACACTGAATATACGTACAACATTTGATTGCATTTTCTTAAATCTGTATGGTTTTTTCAACTCTTAAGATGAAACAGTTAGGTAATATATTTCACAATTTGCCACAACTGTGTCAGATAACAATTTAAAAGAGGCAAAATCATGTCATTAAGGTTAATAAGTGATAGCATTAAATTCACCAATGCAATATAATTCTGCTCAGAGGCACACACATTCTCTTAAATTCCTAAATTACATGACCACATACTGCTTTTCCCAAATTGTATTAGACAACCCTTTTCTTAAAATCTTAAAATGACTCAGAGTTGTGTCGCTGTAACCTTTCTGCCAGATGTTATGAAGTGCAGTAATGTTCCAAGTTTCATAAAATTACCATTTAAAACAGGCTTGACTTGCTTGTCTTCTCTCAGGAAGTTGGGCAAAAAAAGTTTTTCCCAAGTTCTTAAGAAAAGCTGCATACATCTCCATCTGAAAACACTGAGTCAGAGCATTTCAAAAAAGGGCATAAACATCAAAAGAGAAAACAACATTAACTACATGAACCAAGGGAATATAAGTGGCAGGGAATCAAGGATATAGAAGTAAGAAGTAAAATATCCTCAATTTTCCAAGACCTTGGCAGTAATTTGCCTGTTTCCCCTTCTGCCAATAAGAGGGCTCTGTGGGTTTCTTGGTCACACCTCCCTCTTGTGATCCAGGCCAGTTTTGTTGCCAGTCATTAAACTGGGAGCCTGTGATAAACGCCAGGAAAACTCAGCAGTGCAGGTGTGTTCTGGCTTAGAACCGTTCAATACAATTCACTGATTTCCACCTCTGCAAATCGTACCAGGAGGATTTTCAGCAGAGTCTGTTCACCTCTTTTATTCCCTCCATCACAAAGTCCCACTGCAAAGCTTCCACCATCTCCCAGTAAAACCTGGGGCTTGGGAACACTTTGCTCAGTGCACTGTGCCACACTGAGATGCCTGCTGACTTCCTTCCCCTACAACCCTGGGTGTTTCATCCGTTACAGTAAAATATTCCTAAACACTTGTGCTTTCTTTCACTGAATTATGGAATGGTTTGGGTTGGAGGGGACCTTAAAGGTGATCTAGTTCTAGCCCCCTGCTATAGTCAGGGACATCTTCCACAGGACCATGGAGAGGCTCAGAGCCCCATCCAACCCGTCCTTGAACACTCCCAGGGATGGGCATCCACAGCTTCTCTGGGCAACCCACACCAGTGCTTCACCATCATCACAGTAAAGAATTTTCTCCTAATATCGATCCTAAACCTACTTTTCTTCAGGTTAAGGCCATTCTACCTTGTCCTATCACTATTTGCCCTTGTAAGAAGTCCCTTTCCAGCTCTCCTGTAGCCCCTTTAGGTGCTGGAAGGTGCTATGGTGAGGAAGGACCCTTCTCTTCTTCAGGCTGGGCAACCTCGATTCTCTCAGCCTCGAAACCACTTGACTGTGAACTGCCGTGGAGACATTCCCGCGGCAGGAGAACCCGCCGGTTCTCCCGGACTGAAGTCCCGTCTCGCCGGTCCCGGCGGCACCGAGAGGCGGCAGCAGAGACCGGCGGGCCCCGTGGAGTCCCGGCCCCGGGAGTGCTCCGCCCGGCCCCAGAATGGGTGTCGGGGGGTAACTTCACGGATCCGCCCTGGGTGACACCTCCTTGTCCCGGCACGGAGCGTCCGAGCCCACCCGCCGCGACCGGGGGCCACGAACTGCGCTCCCTCGCTTCGCGGAGCGGGGCTGGGGGAACGGAGCCGGCGGTGCCTGAGCAACGGGGTCTGGCGTCGCACAGGACAAGAGAAGACGGCCTCAAGCTTGCCAAGGTTTAGGCTGGATATTAGGAGAAATTTCTTCTCGGAGAGTGATCGAGCTTTGGAACAGGCTGCCCAGGGAAATGGTGGGATCACCACCCCTGGAAGTGTTCAGAAAATGTGTAGATGTGGTGCTTAGGGACATGGTTTAGCAGTGGACCTGGCAGTGCTAGGTTAATGGTTGGACTCAATGTTCTTAGAAGCTTTTTCCAGCCCTAATGATTCTATGATTTATTTGTTCAGTAATCTTCACACTGAAAAGTTGACATGATTTCAAGCATACTATTCCTTTCCTGCCTCCAACATCCACCAAATTCCAGTTTCTCCATGTCTCTGGCTTATCATTCACCCATTCCTGGCTTTTTTTTTCCCATTGCTCCACTGTCATCAATTCCAATTCCATCCTTCTAATGGAAACGTATTTTCATGTCCTTCCCTGCTTGTTATTCCAAGCAGTCTCTCTTCTCCCTCTATACTTCATCTCATGGTAATGGTTATTTCTCTCCCCACCCTCTCTGTGCTTTTCCCTTGACATGGTTGTTGACAGAAGCAGACTTCTGTCATATTTAATTTTAGTCTGGCTCTGGCTTTTCCAGTATCTTCCTCCTCCCCATCAGTGTTCAAGCCTAATCCCATTGCCCAGACAGACACCTTGCCCCAAGCAGCCAGCTCCTCTCCCATGGCCTATCGATCAGGATAGGCTCCTGTGCCTGCCTGGGAGAAGAGGCACTGCCAAGGCAGGGCACAACATTCCTGTTCCAGCTCCTTAGCATACAAGAAATGGTCCTGAAAGGAAAGTCTTTCAGGAGCTCTGGAAGAAGCATCTGGGGTCTTGTGGCTCTGGTGTGTGAGAAAGCTGCATGAGCCACTGGAACACAATCAATGGAACCAGATTTACAGAAGCTTCAGCAGCTGCATTCCCATTGTGTCACATCGAGTTCATGTGAACCTCAAGTTTCACATTAATACCCTCGTAATGCTATGAAATTATGGTATATGTAAAGGACAGTAAATCAAGAGTTTTGGCTACAGCCTCTCCTCTCAAGAATAACACTGCCCTGATTATTAAAATACTGCTGAAAAGTAGTGGTGCACTCATTGTGTTCTGACTCTTAAAACCTACTCTCAGAGCTACTGTGTTCTGACTCCAAGTGACTATCCAGTTTTTAATCTAAACAGGTCAAATATAGCAACATTTCAAGCAACTGGAAACAATCTTGCAATGGAAATTGTTAGGCAATCTTAGGAACAAATGCTGCTTCTGAAACTCTCCTCTGACAGCAGTAAGTTACAGAACTAAGCAGATCATTTCTTGTCAAATGTGCCTTGAACAGGTTCAGACAGCCATCATGCTCACAAAGGACTGATTTACTTGGGAAAGTGGCCTAAACACCATAAACACACAACTGAACATGGAAATGAGAGATAGATATGCCATGAAAAGCCAGTCCTCGGACTTTGCAAAGACTTTGGCAAATTTGTCTACTAGTTAGGGTGGACAAATACAGCAACCTGTTTATAGAGTCTAACCTGATGGAGTCAGCTACCCAGGAGGGTTTTTAAACCCTTGCTATTCATTTTGGCCTGCCACTCTGCACTTTACACTGCCTTCAGGGGATTTCTGGAGGAGAAGGCCAGGCTCTTCCCTTCTTCATGCACTTCCTCACTCTCCAGTGCAAGAGAAGTGTGAACCAAATGGAAAGACACCAGTGGGTAGGTGACCAGAGCTTTGTTATTGAGAAATCTGGATTTGTTTAGCCTGGAAAAGAGAAGGGCAAGGAGAGGCAAGGTCTTTAGCGTGATCTCCTAAGCAAATTAGGTCTACGTGGCCATGCTGTCAGTCAGCCCCTTTCCCAGTCAGATTTGATAAGAAATGGCATCTGCTACCTAAAGGGTGGAGATAAGGAGGATGGACCAGGATAAAGAGAATGATTCAGCACTGGTTCAGGAGCCCAGAAAGGCTGGGAGCTTTCCAACCATG
Source organism: Vidua macroura (assembly GCF_024509145.1). Lineage (NCBI taxonomy): Eukaryota > Metazoa > Chordata > Aves > Passeriformes > Viduidae > Vidua > Vidua macroura. The sequence continues at coordinate 73,709,980 of NC_071572.1, read as the reverse complement.
AAAATGTACAGCAATTACCCAGGCAATGCCCTGAGCAAATAGCTCCAGCTTTGAGTCCTGCTTGTGAGCTGCAGTTTAGATCAGAGAACTCCAGAGGTCTCTTTTCATGTGAACCTTTGTGCAAGCCTGTGTTTGCATCTCAGCTAATTTGTGCAACTGAGTGACCCAGCAGGAAAATGGTAACACAAACAAGGGAAGAGGATCACATCCATTGCACTTGAAACTTCAGCTGAGAAGTTTGGTGTGCACACATGGACAGCTGCATGAGGAGACACACCTAAGAGGCGTCCATCCAGCAGTTGAGTTATGAGGAGTCTGTGTGGGCTCAGCTGCTGAGTGACTAGAGAGTCACAGAATCCCAGAATTGCTGGGGCTGGAAGGAACGCCTGTTTATCCAGTCCAGCCTTCCTGCCAAGACAGGGTCACTTAGAGCAGGTGACACAGGAATGCATCCATGCAGGTTTGAGCGTCTCCACAGAGGGAGACTCCACAGCCTCCCCGGGCAGCATGTTCAGCGCTCTGCCACCCTCAATGTAAAGAAGTTCTTCGTCATGGAGGTGGAACTTCTTGTGGTTTAGTTTATGGCCATTGCTCCTCGCTCCGTTGCCAAGCACCACTGACACCGTGCCTGCTGCTGTGGCACACTGAGCCGGGTGCCACAGGTGCAGGGCAAAGCACGGGCGCTGCCATAATGCCCGTACGGGAAGCAGGTCCCTTTGGGCCACCTGTGCCAAGCAGCGGGGATGTGTCCTCCGGGAGCCACTGGGGCAGCGGGACCTGGCAGTGCTGGGGAAGCTCCAGCAGCGCCCTGCGCTGAAGCGGAGGCGGAGGCCAAGAGCAGGGACGGGGCTGTGTCCGAGGCCACGGCTGAGGTCAAGGCCAAAGCCAGAGGCAGTACGCAGGAATGGAGGCAGGAGGCAGAGCGAGCCTCGGCCTCACAGCCACACCTCGGCCGAGCGAGCCGCCCCCTCACACCCACACCTCGGCCGCGGCCCCCGCGCGCCGCCCCCGCTCCCGCCCCCCGCGCGCGCCTCGTGTCCGCGAATAACCCCCGGCCCGCCCCGCCGCTCTCCTGTCCCGCCGCAGCCAATCGGGAGCCGCGCCCCGCCCCGCCCTCCCCGCCCCGCCCCGCCGTGCCCCCGGCCCCGCCCCCGGCCGCCGTTCCCCCAATCATTGGCCGGCGGGGCCAGCCCGCGTCACCGCCCACTCGCGGGTAACCTTTGCCTTAGTGCGCGCAGGGCCCTGCCCCGCTGCCACCGCTGCCCAATCGCAGGCGCGGTGGGGCGGGGCCGGCCGCGCCGCAGCCAATGGGCGCGCAGGGGGCCGCGCGCGGTGCGGGGGCCGCGGTGGCTGGTGCCGCTGCCGGGTTCGGGGCGCGACCGGCCGGCGGGGCGGCCGGCGGGGAAGATGGCGGTGGCGGGGTCCGGCTGGAGCCTGGCGCGGCTGGCCGAGGCCCTGGGCTCGTCGGAGCAGGCGCTGCGCCTCATCCTGTCCATCCTCATGGGTAAGGCAGGGCGGGGGGCGACGGGGCTGGCGCCCCGGGCGGGGCTCCGCGCCCGCCGTGGGAACGGGCGACCCCGCTGCCGCTGCCGCCGCCGCCGTGCCGCGCTGCGCTGCGCGGGGGGCCGGGCATCGCTTCGCCCGCGCGGAGCGGCACCTGTGCCAGCGCCGCCGCGCCAGGCCACGTGTGCGCGCCGAGCCGGCGGGCGAGATCCCGCCGCCACCGGCGCCGCCCGGGCAGCCCGCGAAGTGCCCCGCAGCAGACGCCCGGGGCCAGCCCCCGGCCCGCCCGGTGCGGAGGGGGAGCCCGCTCGGTTTCCCCGCGGGAGGTCAGGGTGCGGTCCTGGCAGGCCGCCTGTGGACGCAGGGCAAGGAGGAGCCGGGGGTGCCTGCGAAAGACCCCGATTTGGGTCCGTGTCCCGGGCACAGGAACTTTGTTTGCGATTGTCCCGTGAGTGTCCGGTGATGCGTGTGCGTCCAATGCCCCGCGAGCGTGTGTCCGGAGGCGTGTCCGCTCGGGAATCTCCGCAGCCCCTCAGGTGTTGCCCCGTCCGAGTGCAGGGACGTCACTGTCTGGGGACATCCCCCTTGTCTCCGGCAGTGGTGGCACTGTGAAGGAGAGGCGTGTCATCAGGGGCACGACCAGGCAGAGTGAGCAAAACCTTCCAGCTCGGTGCCAGGAGAACTGGGTGATGTCCTGCGCTCCACCTGCAGCGCGAAGCGTGTTGCAAAACACAGGGTGCCTGCTCTTATGTAAACATGAGATACTTGAGTTCCATGCGAAATGGTTAAGGCAGGGCTGGAGTTGTGATGTGGGCTGGCGATTGAGGGGGAGGTTGTAGCTCCCAAAACATTAATTCAACTGTGTGTATACATCCTATCTGTGTAAATCTCTGCAGATGCTCAGGGAAACTTTGGGTTGTGAAAGCATTTGATGGTTTAGTTACCTAGCAGAAAGGAAATACAAGCTTTCCTCTGAACCTGAAAGCATATTTGAAGTGATACAGCCACTACTGTGTCATCTGTCACAATAAAGTTGCTTTGGCTAACTAGAAGTATAATATTTTTAAAGGAAATGCAGGCAAGAAAAACTGTGTCGCTTCATAACCGTGGTCTGCATCAGACTTATTTCTGCATGATTACTTTATGATGTGTGAGATCAAACTGAGCAAAACATTCTTCCCGTGAAGGGTCGATACAGGAGACTGAACTGGCTATCGTTTTGAACTCAACGTAGAAGTTTGGTCTAACAAATGTAGAAGTTTGTTAAACCAAACTTCTATAAAGAAAAATATGAAGTAATTGGGAACACACAGGACATGCACACAAGTCAGCATTAATCAGTCTAGCAGCTCCCTGCCTCCAAACGAGAAAAGTCCTGCTTTCCTTTCTCCCATGTCTCTCTCTGGTCCTTTAATTGCGATCTGATTGAATTTACTTGTTTGGCAGAAACCTAAACCAGAAAAAGCAGATAGTTCACTACGAGGTTAGTCACCTGGATCAACCAAGGGACCAGTCTAACGAGTACTGATGCAGAAAAGGTCCTAGAAATTGTGCGTGGAGGCAGCCGCAGCAGAGAGATGGCTCTGCAGAATGCACCATGACCATACTCTCAGAGTTGATTCTTGATAGCAGTAAGCTGGGACATGACATTTGGGAGGGTGTCTCCTGCTCAGCGCCTTATGGGTGAACAGCACCAGTTCTTTGAAATGAACAGCAGATAATTATTGTCCTAATGATGATAAGAGCTGCCTGCTGCAGTCAGCAGATTAAGGAAGCTGTTACAAGTGTTCCATGTAAGCCACTGAGATGCCACAGTGTCCCCTCCCGAGGTAGGCCACTATCTGTTTTGCATAGTCTCAATGGATCTTTAGAATTTGTATTTAAATTCTGGGGAGCAGGGTCCAGAAGATTGCTCATGTCTCTCCCCTGCATTCCTCAAATGGATAAACCAAACCAGGAGGCTGGAGCTGCACTTTTCCTTGTCCTTTCTCCCAAGCTCAGTATCTTTTAATTAGATGCAGTGGAAGGCATAACTTCAGACAGAAAGCTTCAGGGCATGCAAAACAGCCTTGCCTGCAGTTTGGCACTCTTGCAGGTCGTGTAGGTTGAACCACTCAGGCAGAGGGGATTGACTCTCCTGCTCTCCTGCTCTCCAGCTCTCCTGCTTAATGGATGGGTAAGCACTGGGTGGTAAAGTGTTATACCTGTACCATTGCTTTAAAAGGAAGGGCCAAACACTAGTCCAGAGCAACATGAGAGGAGTGTGCTTTCCTTAGCTCCACACAAAGAAATGTTCATTTAATTGCAGCTTAGTTTACAATCCTTTTAATCTCATTGGTAATGTAACTAACGCTGATGACCACTTCATAGGATGGCATGGGGTATAAATGAAAGGCATTTCTAAAAGCTGCAAGTGGCATTAGGACGTTAAGTATGGCTTTTCCTTCACTTCCTCCATTTCAGGTGTTTACATAGATTCAGGAAGAAAACTATTTTTGTTGGCTGCAGCTAATACTGCTGAATTATTTCAGAACAAGGCCATGAGGGTGAAGCATAGTTCCAAAGATGGACTAAAGTTGTTGCTTATTTCTTCCTCTGTGATGCAGTTTCCCATCTACACTATGCAGTTTTACTGTGACAACAGTTTCTAGGGCTTCACTTTCAGAAGATCACCACAAACCAGTAAAAATAGTCTTCTGAAAAAGAGGAAGAATCACAAAGGGCTTTTCGACTTCTTACATTAATTTCTGAAGAAAGCTGAATTATTGTTGAAAAAATAGTCTGAATTTACTGTCTTGATTCAGAATAAGTGTTTGTTTAGTAATGATCTGAAATAACCAAAAGAGGTAATTTAAAACTCTTGGCATTCTGACATGACTGAAAAAAAAAATTAAATACAGGCGAGAACAAGAGAAGGAGAAAGAACATTCAAGAACTAAAACTACAGTAGTCCTAAAGAGCACCACGTTGTTTCAGTGAACAAGTAACAGCACATTGCTCAGCAAATTATAGGGATTTTAGTTACAGTTTTGTATTTAAATCAGAGACAGGTTTATACATGCTGCAATTTTGAAGCAGAGACTACAGCTAGAATAGAGTCCCTTACCTGGATTGTACAAGATGACAAACTTACTGCAGACTTCCCCCACGTAAAAATTTGCATAGGCAACCTTTGAAGAAAGCAATCTGCAATTTAGCAGCAGTACCAACAGCAGGAATACCTGAAGCACAGTTCTGGACCCTGCCACAATAAAAACTGTGATATGTCAGTACACTAATGTCTGTCAATCATATGAGAATGTCTTTGAGAGATGAACTCTAGCTTGCACTCTTCAGTAGGTCCCAGTGTTCCCACTGGAGCTGCTCCAGTGGTGTGAAGGAGATAACAGGGTTTTTGTGCTGCTGCTCCTGTCCTCACATGAGAGGGGACAGATTTCTTTCCTGCTGTCACCGCTCAAAGCATAAGCCAGGGTACAGGAGGCCTTATGGCACTTTGTATTTAATACTTTATGTTGCTCGTGTTTCTTGCATGGCTGTACGATCCCAAAGAATTAAAGCTATTTATCTGACCATAATATTACACAGTGCCTTGAGAGCTACCTGCAAAATATGGAGGGGACCCAACATGCTGTTTACAGCCCTGAGCCAGGAATGACCCTGCTGGTTTGCCCAGACCTGCCAGGAAAAGCACTGGGAAAGTGCCTTTTCATTCCATGGACATAGCAGGGACCTGCAGAAAGTAACACATTCTTATCCAATGGGTGCCAGAAACCTACTGCTTCACTTGCAAGTTGTCTTATCTCCTCTTCTTCTACCTCTCATCAATTTTTTTACATGCTCTGCTTCACGCTCCCTGCATCCTGAAGATTTTTAGGCTCATTGAAATTTTTCTTCCGGTCACCCAAAGCTAGCTAGCTTATCCCAGATCAAATTCCCAGTTGGTCAGCCAAGCAGGAACCTTACAACAAGGGCCCGTGAGCAACTGATTCTGATGGGTAAAAGATGGGAAAAGTTTTAAGAGGCAGCAATGTCCTGTCATAAAACCAGCCCTGTCACAGAACACTCTTGTGCTGCCTTCTTTAAACTCCAAACTTCAAATACATCTTATTCCTTAAATAATAAAAAAATAGACGGAGCTGAGTAATGCTACACACTGCCTGTGTCTACATTAGCAAGAAAAAATGGTGCAGTAGGAGCAGACCTATAGAGCACACTTGTCTGTGGGCTTTGAGCATTTGCTTTGGATTTGTCTTTGTCAGCTCATACACACTTATCACCCATTGATTGGAGTATGTTTTCAGTTCAGTTTCGTGTGAAGAGAGCCCTGTTCACATGCTTTGAGACAGTTCTGTTATGCAAACTAAAGCACCATAAGTGGACTTTCAAGGTAAACTCTTGAGCTGAATTAAAATACTTATGTTTATGCACCCAGTGTTAAACAAGGTGTGGCACTTTTGCAGCGTTAGAATCAGAAAGGAATAGCTTTGAAGTTAAAATACTACGTAAGGCTGCTATTTTAACACTTTTTTTCCCCTGTTGTCCCATTCTTTCTAGTTTTAGTATTCTTATTAAAAAATTGAGACAATTGCCCTGCTGTATGTTAACAAAGGAGGAGTTAAATGTTCAGCAAAAGGAAGAAGAGGAAAAATAGAGGAACTGGCTTGAAGATAAGATAGAGCTAGTGCATATAAAAGGGGAAATAAAGGGAGCAGAGATGAAAAGAATGTTTCTGCTGTTCTTATTTTCAGCTTTATCTCTGGAAAAAGGGAGGCATCTTAATCACCCAGTCCAGAAGATGGCAAACTTGACAGCACTATTTTTGCTCGGGATTAGTAGAACTTTTCTCCTCCCTAATCCACCTTCTTGATGATTTAACTTTTGCTCAGTTAGATTCTTGTATCTGTGGACAAGCTGGGCTTTGTGCAGTGGCCCATTACTCTCCCAAATGGCCATGGCCAAGAAGCTGAGCTTGTCCTTTCCTTCCATCTCCGTGGTTCTCTTAACCAGAGATCATCCTCTTGTTCCCGTGAAGTAAAAAAATAAAAATCATCTCAGTTGCTAATTCCATTCTATAGAAGGTGTATCTAGAGGGAAAGCCCAGCTCTGTGTGCAGGCTCTTTTTCAGCTTCGTGGTGCATAGGGAAGAATGAGTTTGGATCAGAGATTCCCTGCTGTTTTCTCCAGGAGTCTTGCAGCTGCTTTCCTGCCTAGGTCCACTCTGCTTAGGGAGCCGTGAAACAGGAGTTTGGTAGAGTGGGAGCTGCTGGGCAGAGCCTCTTGGCAGCCAGGAGCAGGGACTCTTGTCCCGTTGCTCTGAATGGCAGAAGCAAAGCAGCGCAGCGTTTCCTGCCGCTGGCATATCCAAAGGTGACATCCAGCTTGCCAGATGGCAACCATAACTCCAAAAGCTGCTGTGCTAATTCAGGCTGCTTCGGGGATGTGGTAGTAGGGCAGGAGTACTGATGTTGTTATCAGCAGAAATTGTTTGTTATTTAATAGATAGTTTATCAGTGTTCAGAAGGGCACAGGGCACATCAGAATGACCATTGCTACCCCGTATCCACTGCTGTTTGGGGGTTAAAGTTTGTATCTGCAGCATGCAACTGGCCCGGTTGTAAAACTGAGAAAATTATCCCATGCAGCAAAATGGTAGGTAAACTGCAGTCCAGAGTACTAACAAGTTACTTTAGATATCGGAAGAATTTAGGCTGATGTTGTAACTTTTGAACTGGAACAGCAGCCACATAGTACAAGAACAGGCTTTAAGTTTATAGTTTCTAAAAAAACGGATGCAGTGTGTATTATTAGTAACTCTCTATTTGCAAGGGTTCATAATTCTTTTTCCTTCAGAGCAGCATTACCCAAACCATGACATGATCTCCTGCATAGAACTAAAAAGAAGCACATCTGACAAATGAGACAGGTCTCAGAAAGAGTAGGAACACTGGTTACATTATAGTATTCAGTCATACTTTAATTATGCCTACAGAAATGGCTAGAGGAAAAAAAAATTGGTAGAAATTGACTGTTTTGCAAAATATTAGTGGTTATTGAGAGAGTGGGAGACCTTGTAAAATGAAGGTTTAAAACCATGCATATTGGTGAACAGCAGTAAATTGTGCTTTGCCTGTATTTCTGATTTTTCTCCCTTTCACTCAGAAGGGGAAAACATTTTTCCACAGTAAACCTCAGCTTTTTAACTTGTGATCTTATCAGATAGTAAAACTTCATCTTTTTTACCACTTTGCATTTCTCAAAGACAGTTCTTCCTATGTTTATTAAATTCAGCAGGAAGACTGGCTCATGAACAAAGAATCCCCATTTGTATGTTTCTGAGTAAAAGGCCAGTAGAAAATACTACTTTATTTTTATTTTTTTAATCAAGTGAATTGCTCTAATTCTTTGAGTTACTCCTGTACCCCAGAGAGCCCGTGTGATGAACTCTCTTTGCCAGTTCCCTCTTTCCCCCTCAGCTGGTGTTCAGGGCAGCAGTGGGGGTGGAATGGGACAGAAGTGAGCTGTGTAAAAAGCATCGAAGAGCGGGAAGGGAGAGAGAGGGATGGCTTGGGTAGGGCATTTTGTAGGGGAGTTTGGAGCCGCTGTTTTGGAAGGGAGAGCAGGCTGGATGTGCAGGAGGGAGGTTGCCAGGCTCTGGGAGCAGAGAGCCGTGGTATGTGGGGCTGGCCAGAAAGCAGCCTGTGGCGAGGAAACCAGTGTGGAACACAAAAGGAGGAAGGAACAGCAACAAGGAGGCAGGGAAAACTGAAAGAGGGTTGACAGGAGGCTGAGGAAATGGGGAGCAGCAGCTCGGTTTCAGGAGGCAGCAGGTACATGTCTGGATACAGTAGAACATGAGCCCAAAAGGATCTAGAAAAGAGCCCCAACGTCCCCAACTCCAGGGCTCCCTCCCAAGGGATTTGCGGGGATGGAGAGGGCCTTAAAATGGCTCCAGCCTGTTAGCACTGCCAGACCTGTATTTAAATAATGTGACAGAGTTTCTCATTTCCTCTCACAGTAGTGACTAGACTTGGCCTTGCTTATTGGAAGCCTTCCATCCATCATACACTTCTCGTCAGAATGTGCATTTCATCACCTTTTATTACTACTCCATCTAAAACATGACTACCTCCTGCTACCACTGCTCTATTAGTGCACATAGCAGAGCTCCATCCACCCCTCCTGATATCAGCTAGGATGATAAGTAGTGTGGATGCCAGTATTGTGGTATGTGATGAATTTCCCCTTTTTTTGAGCAGGGTAAGAGAACGCACAGGCTTGCAAAGTAGAGCAATAAAGTTACAGGAGGCCAGAATTAAAGTGGCTTCTGGTATCCCAGTTCAGCACCTTGTGCACATGACTTTAGAAACACTAATTGCAACGCTTCCTGTGCCAGTGTGTATTAAGACGTATTTACTGTCTGCTATGTGGCAGTGTTTATTGCATGCTTCGTGAAACTCACCTAGACAACAGAATTTAATTGAATTGTGGTGTTCTGTGTGACACTTCTCACTGTACTACCAGAGTGTTTCACAAATGTTTACTTCTCACTTGAGCCACAGATGAATAATCTGGAGGCATTCCTAACTTAGACTAGGAGTTACCTCACAGAAAAATGCAAGGAAAAAACCCCTTCCACTTTTCTTAGCTGCTCCATATGAAATACTTCTGACTGATTTTTTTTTCCAAAAATACCACATACACAGTACCAGTGGATTTTAGCTACATCTTTGTGTACCCAGCAGTTCACAAATCAGATGCAAATGCAAAGTTGCAGAGTTAGAAAAGCGAGAGTATCTTACTGGAGGTCACCTGAGGAGCTCTGAAATTAAAGCTGAAAGAACTCATTGAGGTGGGAGTGGGACTGAGATTTTTTGGACGTTGTAATGGGATTAACCATAAAGTTTTTCCCTTCCCCACCCCCTTTTTTTTTTTTAATCTAGCTTCTTGCCATGTTCATTGTATTTGTCACATAATTTGGAAATTAATCACAGGCTAAAGTGTGATTCATGTATTTCAGCATTATCCATCTCATCTATTAGATGAGGCCAGAAAATGTAATCCTGTAATTTTTTGCACTTCAATTTCATTTTTGCTATAATTATGTTCCTGTTAAAGTATTTTCTTCTGTACACAGTAATCAATCTGGAGTCTGTCTCCCAAGATGCAAATGCAGTATCAGGAATTAACACCATGCCCTGTGTTGATAATATGTGATGTAAAGTACATGTTCCTAATGACATGTTCAGAAAAGCTTTAGTTTGGTTCATGACAAATACTTGTCTAAACTTATTTACAACTCTTCCTTTTTTTCTTTTTTTTCTCTCAGGATATCCCTTTGCCTTGTTCCAGCGCTATTTCCTCTTCCAGAAGGAGACCTACCTCATTCACCTCTACAATGTGTTCACGGGACTCTCAATTGCTTACTTCAATTTTGGTAAGATGAGTTTGGGAAGAGACAACTGCCTGGCCCAGGGCATGCTGCAATTTGGGAGGACCTATACATGTAATTTCTATTTCTTATCTCTTTCTTTTTCCTGCCCACAGGGACGCAGTTTTTTCATTCCCTGATATGTGTCCTAATCCAGTTCCTGATACTGAGACTAATGGGTCGCACAATCACTGCCGTCATCACCACATTTCTCTTTCAGATGGTAAACCCTCTTTCTTATTCCCTGGGTTTGTAGAAGGGAGGCCTCTGTTCAGTTTGGCACTTCAGTAGCAACTGTGGGTGGAAAAGTGGAGGCAGATCAAAACCAGCTGGAGGAATTAGTTTGAATAACCCAAACAATGGTTTCTTTCAGACATACCTTATGGCTGGATATTACTTCACAGCCACAGAGCATTATGACATCAAGTGGACAATGCCACATTGTGTCTTGACACTTAAGTTGATTGGTGAGTGACACCTCTCTTCTCTCTCTTGCACTCTGCGAGCTGTGCCCATCCCAGGGCTTCAAGTCACTATTTCTCACCTTCAGGTCTGGCCATCGATTACTATGATGGAGGAAAAGATCCGGTGAGTTAGACACCATTTCTCCGTCATTCCATGCTGTCCCAGTGAGCTAGAGATCAGAAAATAAAGTTCAAAGGATGTGAGTTAGCAAGCTGCATTGTTAGGTAAAAGCCACAGCTGAGAGGGGAACCTGTGGGAGTATTTGAGGACACTGAATTCTAGACTGGAACAAAATAATTTGGAATGGAGACAAAAGTGATTAGAGATGGACAGAAGTTGTTCCAGTTATGTCAGAATATTACTCTGCACTCTTCCAAATTCCCCACCATTTCCTTCCCCCAAATCTATTGCTTTAGATTCCCAATCCCTCATGCTCTCTGTCTTGTGGGTGGTGTACCTTTAACTTGCAGACAATCAATACTGGATCTCAGTTCCCACCTTCCTTTCCTTTGATTAGTCTTACCATGTGCTTGTCAATGGTTGCCCTTTACCATTTGTTAGGACCCTGTTTTTAGCTCAGATGAAACAGAGAAGTTGCACAGCACAGTTTGTGGGAGAGGGCACTATATATGCTACAGTCCCTCAATCCTGCTTCAAGTACCTGCATTCCCCATCTCCTGTTTGAGGCATGACCAAGTCTGTAGCATCCATGGAATCACCGCTGACTGCAGGAAAATGAGGTCAAGATGAAACTTCCTGAGCTGAAACTTCAAGTATTTAAAAACAATTTTGCATCAAGAAGTAGGAATTGTAGCACGAAAAGGTCTTGGGAGAGCACATGAAATTGCAGTCAGGGACTGGAATAGATCAGATACAGTGCTCCTACTATGCCTACTCTTCTGCCAGGGATGCATGTCAGTGGATCCCTTCCGTGTTTGGAGCTTATTTGGGAAGAGACCTGTGCAACTGGTCTCAACCATTGGATCTTGTTGCTGTTCAGAGGGAGTAGGCATAGAGAGGGCTGGGGAGAGGAATGGACATGAAGTACAAAGTGTAAAGTTCCATGTCCATGGGGAGCAAGAACTGAAACCAGTAAGGAGGCAGGGTGAGGACATAACATGGAGAGCTGGATGAAACCCCTGGGATGATGTTAATGCCACTCCCTTTGGTGCAGGAGTTCCTGACCCCTGAGCAGCAGCGATTTGCTGTTCGGGGGGTTCCTACCTTGCTGGAGGTCTCAGGATTCTCCTATTTCTATGGTGCCTTCATGGTTGGGCCTCAGTTCTCCATGACAGACTATCAGAAACTGGCAAGGGGTGAGATGACTGACGTTCCAGGCCAGAGACCCAATAGGTAATACAAAGCTGCTTGGCTTCTCCCCTTCTTATGATCCTAGAATGCCAAATCCTCCACGTTCCCTGCAGCAGACCGCCTTCTTACCTGGACACAGAAATACTGTGACCAGAAGTGATTTACGAGACAAGGCAGTCTTTCAAAAGTCGCTCATAACTCTGCTTCATGTCCCAGCATTGTTCCAGGGCATGAACATCAACAACCATTTGATATCTTTAGTACAGACTCGGTTCCAACCTGGTAATGCATCCCAGCTTCCAAATGGAGGTAGCTGCTGCAGTGGAATGTGGTGACTCCGTATCGCTGTCTCCCCTACCTCCTTCTCTCCACCTGTTTTTAAAACTATGAATTTGATGGTCTCTTTCCAAGGCATACCTTTGACCTTTGTATTTTTCTTTCTCAGTTTCACGCCTGCTCTCAAGCGTCTGAGCCTGGGTCTCTTGTTTCTAGTAACCTACACCTTGTCAAGCCTGTACATCTCTGATGAGTACCTCATCTCAGATGACTATATGGTATGTATTCACCTGGTCTTGTGGGGTGTGGAAGAATTCCACTTCTCTGGTGGGCACTGGATCTACAAGAGTGGAATTATTTTTTTATTGCTTTTTTTTATTTTTGCCTCAATTTAAAAATAAGTCGGCAGCTAGGGATAAGATTTTCCACAGCTAATATGGCTTTACTGCCTGTCCTGATGATTCCATCTGATGCAGAACAGGAAGGGGAGAACTGAAACAAATGAAAACTCCTACAAATAGACAATTGATCTTAAATGCTACTGTTGGTTTTGGAAACCTAACATACATATTTTATGACCTTTTAATGACTTTCCTTTTAACCATTACAAGCAAAGAATTTCACTAGAGTAACTTGTAAGGCTTACCATAATCGTTGATGTTCTTGGAAAACTCCTAGCAAATAATTCCTACTGGCAGACTATCACAAGCATTTTGATTATGCTAATCCCAGAGTCTTCCCAAATTCTACCTATTTCAGTACAGCCAAATATTACCAAAGGAAAGAGAATGATGTGCAAGTTTGCATAAGCCTGGCAGCCTAGTCCGTATGTATTAACACAGATTAAAACAAAAGATAGTGATGAAATACCTTGTGCCATTATGGCCACTCAACTCCAGGTTTTATTTTTACTCTCTTTCACTCTTATCTCTGCAGGAGAAGCCTTTCTGGTTCCGTTGTGGTTACATATTGATCTGGGGCAAGATTATACTCTACAAATACGTAACTTGCTGGCTTGTTACGGTGAGTCTAGATGTTGTTCCAGAAGCAAAAGACAAATGAAAAAAGGTCCAAGCCTCTTGGACTTAGCACTAAATGGAAGAAATCCAAATATCTGGAGATCAGTGCAGGTCAGTTCAGCTTGCTTTAAGTTAGCAAAGGCTAACTAACTAAAAGGCAGTTTTTAATCTATTTGTTCCATCTGTAGTGATGCTCTCAACAGAGCGAGAGTCAGCATTTCCTTAGCTCTGCTTCTCCAGCAAAAATAGAGCAATATATTCACCTTATCTTTCTTGTCCATTCTTTGATAGGAAGGTGTCTGCATCCTTGTTGGTCTGGGGTACAATGGGAAAGACAAGAATGGAAAGCCTTTGTGGAATGCCTGTGCCAACATGAAGGTCTGGCTGTATGAGACAACACCTTTGTTCACAGGGACCATTGCTTCTTTCAACATCAACACTAATGCTTGGGTTGCCCGGTGAGCAGGACAAAATTCTCCTTCTATAATGTGTCAGTTCTGTTCTGTCAGTAGAACCAAGTACCTTAGGCTAAGCAGGAGCATTAGAGGAAGAATCTTCCAGTTTTCAGTTTGTGCACCTTTTCCCATGTTTTGCTGCTTTGCCCTTAGAAACAGGTTATTGGGGTACTGGGTTAGAGACATCTATTAATTTAGCTGGAAGGGCAATTCATTAATAAAGGCAAGCAGTTGATGGCAGCAGAGACTAGAATGGGACTACAGCAAGCCCTTGGGGCTGCCTGACCGCTCAGCCAGCCACAGAGCTGCTCTGACAGCTGCTTCCTGCATCGTGGCTCTTGGTGCTTCCCACTCCAAACTCAGATGGGTTTTGGTTCAGCACTTGCTGAGACCCACAGCTAAATTGTATGTAATGACCCTCTTCTCTCTCTCATAGCTGCGATTTCTTTAAGACTGTTTTGATGTAGGTTTTGCCCTGGTCATGCTGTTCCTGCCACTATGGGGCATGCAAAGGCTTCAGGTCCCCTGAGCCCTTCCTCCCTGACACAACCAGGGGAGGGCAGAGAATAACCTGGAAGCATTTTGTTTCTTTTCTCCTCTAGCTACATCTTCAAGCGCTTGAAGTTCCTGGGCAACAAACTGCTGTCACAGGCACTAGCCCTGTTCTTCCTGGCCATTTGGCACGGGCTGCACTCTGGCTACCTGGTGTGCTTTCAGATGGAGTTGCTTATAGTCATCGTGGAAAGACAGGTGCGCTTTGTCAGACTTACCAGAACAGGGGGGCCTGCATTAGCCTCTTCCTGGGTCTGGAAAGTGCCACGCTGAAGGCTTTACTTGCATTAAATATGAAAAATAGCTGCTCGCTTTGGAATTGGTTTTCAAGCTTGGCAGGGTTTTGTTCTCAAGAGTTCAGTAGGTTGCTGCCTTCTGCGTGGGCAAACCATAAATATATTGCAGAAGCTGACAGGGAGAGAACTGGAAAACTTGGCGCAGGAGCAGAGGGCGGCTGAAGTGCTTGGCAGCTGGAAAGATTGGAGGACAAACACATGAACTGAATGCCTCTGTTTAATCTCCTAGTACTGACAGAAAAATATTCCTTATTAAAATGTATTTTCTTAATTAAAACTTTGGCCAGGACAGGGTATTTAGCTACTTTTTTAGACTAGCTGCTTACTAAAACACATCTTACGCGGCCGGAGAGAGAACTTTGGCTTCAGAGCCTGCATATGCAGCCACAGGACATCCAGCTGTTAAGAATTCTGGTTTTTCTTTAAATTAGGTCATGAACCTTGTTCGGGACAGTCCTCTCCTAAGCACTTTGGCCTCCATCACTGTCTTGCGGCCTATCTTCTACGTGCTGCAGCAGACTAACCACTGGATGTTTATGGGTTACTCCCTGGTGCCATTTTGTCTTTTCACCTGGGACAAATGGATGAAGGTATTTAGTAGCTACAAACAGATGACCCCACATGGTCAACCCTGTTCCTTCCATCCCCTCCCCTGTGTTCTTGGCCTAAAGCTGGTTGCTGATCCCCAACCCTGCCTTTCTCTTTGCAGGTGTACAGGTCTATTTATTTCTGCGGCCACGTGTTGTTCTTCACCTTACTGCTGGTGTTGCCTTACATTCGCAGATTAATTGTGCCACGAAAAGAAAAGCTAAAAAGAGCAGAATAACAGCCAAAAGGTAAGGCTGTAAGAGGTAGAGACCAGGAGGTAAAGTGGGGCAGCAATACTGCAGTCCAAGGTGAAAGGCAAGGTGAAAGGTAACCATCAAATCAACTGAAGCAAATATAGGGCTCCTCTGTTTTTCAGATTGTACCACCTGTGCATTCGTAGGAGTTGATTTAACACTCCGGAAGCAAAGCATCACCTGCCAAGTTTGCTGTGTTGAAGTATGACTATTTTTCAACGCAAGGAGGGGGAAGGAGAAAGCACAGGGTCAGAGACCCGAAAGGAGGGGATCCGAGCGAGCCTCCTTGAGACCCTCCACCTCCTTCTGTCTGTTGCCTTATCTCTGCCGCCCCGCGGCCGGCACTCGTCTCTCCACTGATACCAGATGATTGTACCACACTCAAGGCAGGTGCTGCGTTGGATTGGAGCCACCTTCTGACTTTTCTACGTTTGTCATCTAAGATAAAAATTGCTCCTGGTGTTTTTAACATCGGCTTCAGCTCCTTTCCTCTTGGGTGCCTCGGTGTGGGAGTGTGAACTGTCACATGCCACCAAGCAAGGCGATTCTACAGGACCGAGTGACACCAGGGTGAGCAGGGCACAGCTAAGAATTCCAGTTCTGTGACAAATTTGGGCCAAGTCTCTGCTATAAGGAGATCCAGCCTGCCCACATATGAAAAGTGAGAAAGTAAAATTCACGAGCACTTTTTACTCAAAAAAGGTACCTTTAATAGGATGAAAGAGGGTCAATGGGGCAGTCCATTTAAAGTCTCATTGCTTCAGAAGCTACAAGGACGAAGTTGAAGTGTTTTCCAGGAGCCCAAAGCTGCACCAGGTCCACATCCAAGTTAAAGAGCCCTTCCAGAATGTGAAGTCACTGTATACAAGTCCATCATGACAGCATCAGAAGCTCACACTACTCCCCACACTTCCTCAAAGGCAGTAGTAATTTTAGCACACGTCAGGGCAGCAGAAAGGGGATAGTTGCTGATGGAGACCATCTTTTCTGTATAGTCAACATTGACCTGGACAGGGGGGGAAACAAGTTGCAAAAAGTTTTCACTGAGCTCCATCTCCATTAAGTACAAGAAAGACAAGGAGCCACTGGAGAGGGTCCAGCAGAGGCTAGACAGATTATTGGGACATGTAACCATCTCTTATGAGGAGAGACTGCAGGGCCTGCTTTGTCTAGGGAAGGGAAGACTGAGAGGGGATCTCATTAATGCACATAAATATCTCAAGGATGGGTGCCTAGAGGATGGTGCCAGACTCTTCTCTCTGTTGACCGGCAACAGGGCAAGGAGCAGTGGCCATAAACTAAAACACAAGAAGTTTCACCAAAAAAGAAGGAAGAACTTCTTTATGATGAGGGTGGCAGAGCACTGAACATGCTGCCCAGGGAGGTTGTGGAGTCTCCCTCTCTGGAGACATTCAGAATCTACCTGGACATGTTTCTGTGTGACCTGCTCCAGGTGACCCTGCCTTGGCAGGGAGTTGGACTGGATGATCTCCTTCCAACCCTAAGAACTGCAGAGGCACAGTATTTCCTTAGCAGGGAAACTGCCAGCCACCGCTAATGCCCTCCCCTTGGGAGGGAGAACAGTCCCAAGTGTTGCAGTTTTGGGCCTTTTTTTTATAAACATACAGGGGAAAACAGGGGGCTGAGTGGAGGGGAAATGAAGCCAAGAAAAGGGCAGATAAAACCTCCATACTCAGAACAAGAAACCTTTTCACAACCCCAGGTAAGGGATACACACACATACCGAGCCATGGGCAAAAGCTCCCACCACAATGACAACTGGCTCTGCTGCAGGAACCAGCTCACGCAGATCCAACACCTGAGACGCTGCAAAAGAGGTGCCAATCTTCATACAGCCCACGGGCAGATGGTCAGTGACTGGATTTTTTATCACCTACAGAAAGCAGAAAATTAATAGGGGTGTAGAGGTAAAAGACCCTCCTGACACATAGCAAGACCCATTATTTGCTAAAAGCAACAGACAAACAAAAAATTCATCAGGTGGTTGCAGGCTGTATCAGGAGCTCATGACTGGTCCATCTGGAGCAGTCCATCCTCACTGTCCTTGGTATTTACAAAATACAGTGGTGGTGTCATTCCACAACCATCACAGAATGCCCGCACCCAAAAATCAAATCCCCTTGAGGTACACATCCTGTTTCCCTGTCCCCCTGATTACCCACCAAGTACACCCAGGTCCTTGAGCAAAAACAATCCCAGATGGGTTGAGATATGCCCAGGGTACAGGTGATGTTGAGGTAGGTGAGTCTTGGCTGTGGGGAGCAGTAGATCGAGTAGCAAAGCTCCCCTGACCAGCAGTGCAATTCCTGAATAATCCAAAATTGAAAAAGTCCTCAAGACCTCCCAAGTGACAGTAGGCAATATGGAATAGCCAGGGTAAGCTGAGGCACAGCACTGCTCCCAGGAAGAGCATCCCAAACGCCACCTTCTCCTGCAAAGAAGCCATGAAGTACTCATTGGGCAGCAGGGTCAGGATCTCTAGGCACAGGGACAGAACAAACCCCAGCAGGTGTGTCCAGATGTTGCCAGTCTCAGTGTGTACCTGGAAGATGCTCTTGAAACAGGCACACAGGGATGGCATGGAGGACCTATAGTCCCCTATAGGAAATTCTGTCTCATCTTGGCTGGCAAGCAGGCTGCTGCTGGCATTTAAAACCACTCTCCTTCTTTGGGGAATCCGCATTTTCCAGAAGAAACTTGCAAAACATGTTTAAGTCATGGTTAGTTCTTCTTTGCTTCTGGGAGTCTTGCTGACGTGCCTGCTGACCCATGTGCTCGGGCAGGTGCACTGGCTAGGGCCAAGCCTTCTCTGCCAAAATGATATCACCATCACCTTCCTCAGGCTGCTGCTTTTCTGGCATTTCCAGCAACAAGGGTAGTTCTTCATCTGAGCAATCCAATAGCCGATAAATCCTTTGTCCCTATGGTTTATCCAGTCTTCCCCTCTGTGACTGCAGAAGCCATTCAAGTTAATTATATCTTCATTCCCTCTCTCTGCCTTTTTGAAAGCTTTACCCGAAAAGTGTCAATGCCCAGGCGTGGCAGTCAGGCTCACCTGAGGAAACAGATTCCTCAGCTCCAAAGACTGGTGTGTGTGGGGTTTCCTTCCTGCAGCAGCAGCTCCTAGCCAGGTAGCATATGGGAGAGCCCCCAGCAAGGATGGGATGGGATGGAATAGCAACCACACCCACAACCAGGACCCCCAACCAGAAAAACACCTCGTCCCCACCCAAGAAAAAAATCCCTCTTAAATTGCCATTAGAATGTTGCAACATCCCCTGTGAACAGTCACAGAATATTTACCTTCAGCAGTTTCTGAGGCCCATCAGCTGCTCTAACACTGAGCTTATGCAGCAGCTGAACTAGCAAAGAGAAAACAAAACAAAACAAAATCACTTAAGCTGTGTGGTGATTTGCTGGACGAATCCCATGGTTTGCCTGAGCTGAGGTACACAAAAAGTCTACCTTTAGAGTTCCCATCACAGTCTGAAAAAAGTTATTTCTCTGACAGCACAGCCTCCTGCAGGCACTCCCCACTGTGCTAAGGAGCACACAGCTGGGATATGCATCCTGGAACAGCCCAGAAAGATGCTTTCACTTCTGTGCTCTTTTCTCACTTTCACATTTTAAGGTTGGTGCCCGTTTTTGATTTTTCCTGAAGTTCCCCCAGTCCTGCATTATTCTCTAGCTGGTGTAGTTTGAATTGCTTACCCATAAGCCCACAGAATCGATCAAAAGTTCTTGGAATTCTGGTTTGGGGATTGACTTCAATGAGAACATTCTTCTTGGTGTGGATATAAACCTGCAGGAGCCCAGCCCGATTCAGGGGGCTGTCCATGAGCATCAGGAGACTCTGAAAGTGAAAAGCACACGGTAGTGGAAATAGAAAGGCACAAAAGAGAGAATTCTAGGGAAAATTGATGGTTAGCCCCCACAAATGCAGAAGGGACCAATGTCGAGGCTGAAAGCTCATCTCACTATGGGATGTAACACTATACTGCTAAGAAATCAAGCCCAGACCCAAACAGTGACTCAGCCTAAAACCCACCAGCGTAGCGGGGGAGGCCAAACTCGGCCCAGGACTCCAGGGGCACAAGCGGACCCCCGGACCCGGGGAACGATCGCCCCGAGCCGCCTAGCCAGGCTACCCCGAGCAGCCCGGGCCGCCACAGGCGCCGCCGGGCCCAGCGGGTACCTGGTGGGTGATGTCAGGCCGCACCTCCCCGGGGTCCCGGCCATTCCGTAGAAGCAGCGCCTTGTGCTTGTCGCAGTTGAGCAGCTCGAACGTCTTCCCCACCTAAGGCCAAAGCACGGACAGGTGAGCGGGGAGCGAGAGCATCCCGGGCACGGCCGGACCCGCCCCAGTCTCCCGCCGCTCGCACCTTCACGGTCTCCAGACTCGCCCCCTCCAGCACAACCAGGAGCCGTCGCTGCCCGCGGGGCCGCTTGGCCCCCAGCGAGCGCCCTTCATCCTCCTCCTCCTCCTCCTGCGCGTCCCCACGTGGCCGCCTGGGCGCCGCCATTTTGTCACGCGGCCCCGCCGGCCCCGCCCCGGCCCCGCCCTTCCCGCCGCGGCCACCCAAGATGGCGCCGGGGCGCGCCCTCTATCTGGCTCCGGCCGGACCCGCTTCCGGAGCGCCTCGGCCGCCGAGCCGGAAGGCGAGTGCTGGGGGCGGGAAGGGGCAGCGGGGGGCGCTCCCGGCGCCGCGGTTTCCCGCCGGAGCGGCACGGCGGTCGCTCCTTCCGGTGTCCTTCCCGGCGGGGGCGGTGGCGGGGCGGCCATGGCGCAGAACCTGAAGGACCTGGCGGGGCGGCTGCCGACCGGGCCCCGCGGGGTCGGCACCGCGCTTAAGCTGTTGCTGGGCGCCGGTGCCCTGGCCTACGGCGTGCGAGAGTCCGTCTTCATTGGTGAGTGGAGTCCCCCCCAACCCCTCAGAGCCTTCGCGCTCGCTGTCCGCGCTGACCAAAGCCTCGCTCTCTCCCCGCAGTGGAGGGCGGCCAGCGCGCCATCTTCTTCAACCGCATCGGCGGCGTGCAGCAGGACACCATCCTGGCCGAGGGGCTGCACTTCAGGTAGGGTCCGGCCCCCCCCCGGCCCCCCGGGCCCGGCGGGGCCCTCGCCCCTAACGCGCCTCCGCCCCCGCAGGATCCCCTGGTTCCAGTATCCCATCATCTACGACATCCGAGCGCGGCCGCGGAAAATCTCCTCCCCCACTGGTTCCAAAGGTGAGACAGAGGGACCACGAGGTGGGAGGCGCAGGACAGGAATTCCGCCCTACTAGAGGCGCTCCTCAGACAATTATGGAATGTTAAGGGCTTGGAATAAACCTTAAAAATCGTTTAGTCACAATTTCCTGCCGCGGATAGTGAAACCTTTCACCAGACCAGGTTGCTCAAAGCCCCATCCGACCTGGTCATGAATACCTCCAGGGCTGGGGCATTCACAGCTTCCCGGGACAACTTGTGCCAGTGCCTCACCGCCCTCACCATAAAGGATTTATTCCTAATTTACAGCCAAAGTGTCCCTCTCCCAGTTGGCGCCGCCTGCTCCTTGTCCCGTTGCTGACGGAGAGGGACTGGGGAGGGGCTCTTGAGCTGCCCCGCGGGCCCCTGACCCCTGGCTGTCCCCGCAGACCTGCAGATGGTGAACATCTCGCTGCGGGTGCTGACGCGGCCCAACGCGGCCGAGCTGCCCAGCATGTACCAGCGCCTGGGGCTGGACTACGAGGAGCGTGTGCTGCCCTCCATCGTCAACGAGGTGCTCAAGAGCGTCGTGGCCAAGTTCAACGCCTCGCAGCTCATCACACAGAGGGCCCAGGTGAGCCCTGCCGCGGCAGCCGTGGGTGGGGGGAGCCGTGTGGCAGGTGAAGGGGGTAGTGCATCCACACGGGAAGCGTGTCCCGTGTGCAGTTTGATTCCAGGAGACGTACAAATACTGTATTGGCAGCTTCCGAGGAGGAAAACGGGTCTGTTGGTGCACAAGAGTGCAAAACTGCACCAGAATGTAACACTAGGGGAGAGCTGGTTTGCTTCATGGTGCACAGGTGTCTGTGGAAGTGGCTTTAAAAACACAGACCGTCGGAGCAAATTAAGCAGTTTCGAAAGATCTGAAAAATAGTGGGAATGAGCAGTTAACAAAGCACTAACCTCTCAGTGATGGATGCTTCAGAACGGTCACATATAACTTCTGTTTGCAGTCACAGAATGGGCCAGGTTGGAAGGGACCACAGTGGGTCATCTGGTCCAGCCTCCCTGCTCAAGCAAGGTCATCCCAGAGCACATGGCACAGGATAGCATTCAGGCGGTTCTTGAATGTCTGTAGTGAGGGAGTCTCCACAGGCTCTTTGGGCTACCTGTTACAGTGCTCTGTCACCTGCACAGTAAAGTTATTCCTCATATTCAGGTGGAGCTTCCTGTGTTCTGGTTTCTGCCCATTGCCTCTTGTCCTATTGTTTGACATCACTGAGAAGAGCCTGGCTCAGTTGTCTTGGCACCCTCTCTGCAGGCACTGATTAGAAAAAGCTTAGAGTGTTCTCTGGGAGAGCATCCTCTGGGGGAGTGTTGCAAAATATTAGAACTATCTAGCTTAAAAATGCTTGTTTGTGAAAGTTTATATTGTAATGGTTTGATTGCCAGGGATTCTGAGAGCTCTCATCCCCTATAGCAGCTGGCGTAGAGAGGAGGTGCTCGTCTTGTTGTAAAAGGCTTTAGAGGACGTCCTGCAGGACCAGGAGGGTACTGAAGAGGAAAAACTGTTACATGAAATACAAAGCATCTCTCAGCTATCAGAGACCACATCTGTGATCTGTGTCAAAAGAACCAAAGAGTAGAGCTGAGTGTCCTGGTTTTGTTATAAGAAATGATCTGTATTCTTCTGCTGAGGGGCTTCAGCTTTTTGTGCTCATCAACATGGAGTGCACTGGAGGGATTTGTTAGTCTTCATGTAGAAAGAGAATGTGTGGAGAGTATGGGACAGCAAAGAATATCTGAGGGTTTCAGCTGTGCTGGAAGCAAAGGCTGTTAAGCATCTGTGATCTCAGATAAGAATCATTCTTTAATCTCTGAAATTTTGTAACAAACTGAATTGCATTTGTTTTCTTGTCATGTATCCATCCAGTGCTTGTTATTATAAAGTGATGTGGTATTGAAGGAATTGATAGAAAAAAAAAAAGTGACTTCATGTAGTTGCGCACTCACAGTTCACACAGGAAAGGTTTCTGTCGCCATTTAGAGTTCTGCTCAGAAACAGCTGCAGTAAAAGTAAATGCTCGACTGGCCAAGCATGTGATATTGTAGCAATAGTTTCTGTTTAAGTCAATATTTGGTGCAGGACTTGTCAGGCTGCCTGAAAGAGGTGCTGGGAAGTAAGTGTAGAATAAATCCAAGTATCTAACAGCAACACCCACCCAAAGGAGCCAAAAAAAGTGGAGTAGCTGCATTAGACAAGTAGTTATTGTAATTAAGAGATCTGATACAGGTTAAAAAATTATGTGGTCATTACTTTTTTTGTGTTGGAGTACAGTTATGAAAGCACAGCCTGCAAACAGTGGCAATTCCAGGACAGATAAAGAAATGCTTGTTGCCAAAACTGTGGGAACTATGGAACTGGATGTGGCAGGATGTGAAAGCAAAAGGCGCTTCCAAGGTTTTTTACTTTCACAGTGTTACTTGCATAGAATAGTTTAGTAATAACTATAAATGAGCTGTAATAGAGTTTTGAAAATGCTTTTTGTGGCTGTGGATATGTTACTCAGATGGTGTTGATGTCCATGGTTTAGAGCTTGGGTTGGGTAATGTCTCCCAACACTGTGAAGAGCAGTTGTGCTTTGCTTTTGGAGTGCTCAGGAAGTGAGAAACACCCTGTGCTTGGTACAACTCCTGTTGCTGTGTTTGTGTTTCAGGTGTCTCTGCTCATTAGGCGAGAACTGACAGAGAGAGCCAAGGATTTCAGCCTCATCCTGGATGATGTGGCTATCACAGAGCTCAGTTTCAGTCGTGAATACACAGCTGCTGTGGAGGCTAAGCAAGTGGGTGAGTTCCATTGGTGCCTGAAAAGGTTGGATTGCCTTTGCCTTTCCAATGAGAAAGTGGAATTTGGGCTAGTGTGTCGCTGCTGTGCCACTGTATAAGTTCAGGTACAGGGTTACAAATCTCTAAGCCTTCTTAGTAACAGAGCTGAACAGGTTTATTTTGCAAGTGTTACCAGAAAGCCGTAGCTAATGGGCTAGACCATCGGAGGGACTGAATTCCCAAAACTAAGGTTCCTCTTCAGACTGGGACTCTGTCACTCACTGTGGGGGTTACGTGTGGAGGGTCTGGGTGCTGTGGGTTTTGCTCAAGAAAAGGTAAAGTGCTCTCAGATTTGTTTTGTACTTGGATGTGGTCCTGGAATGTTACCGGTTCTTTGCGAAGCGGAGCCCCTGGGCCTCAGCTCTCAGGTTTTGATGGATGACACAGTGTGGTTCCACTGCCTTTGTCCCTTCTCCCTGCAGCCCAGCAGGAGGCACAGCGTGCCCAGTTCCTGGTGGAGAAGGCCAAGCAGGAGCAGAAGCAGAAGATAGTTCAGGCCGAGGGGGAAGCAACAGCTGCCAAGATGATATCCTGCTTCGGGAGATTTTGTGGGATGTGGCTTGTGAGCTTGACAGTCCTGAGAATCTGTCACATTGGGCTCATGCTTAGGAGACTGTGATCGGATGATACCTTCAAGTAGGTCGCTGTTCTTTTTTCCCCCCTTCTGCAGTCGGCTGCAGCGAGGTTTGTCTGAGGGTACAGGTCAGAGCAGAGGAGGCTGTGGGCCTGCGCTCCTTGTTGTAAAGTCTAACTTTATTGGCTGTGTGTGACCGTAATCCATAATGTTCTTTATCTGGGCAGGTGAAAACATGCCTGCCCAATGGCCGGTGTTACTGGGATAGAGATTGCTTTTTACCCACTAAGATGTTCTTTAATATGGCTTAGGAAGAAGTCCTTGAGGGTAAGCGGCTTCTGTGTGCGGGATTTTCCTTAACTTTTGTTCCCTTGTACCTCGGGGAAGCTCTCAGCAGGAATCCAGGCTACATCAAGCTACGTAAGATCCGAGCTGCTCAAAACATCTCAAAAACGGTGAGCATTTGGGCACAGAGTTCCCTTTGCCCTTCTGCAGTCCTTGTGTCCCCCCAGCCCAGTGGCCACATGATGAATTTAAGGCGAATGTGATCTGCCCTGTCCTGATCTTTGTTCCTGCCCAGCCCTTCTCTGCTCAAGTTGAGCTTAAGACTTAGCAAGGATCTGCAGTTAGATATGAGGCTTAGAGTTCATGCCCTTCATATGATAAGGCCAGATCCACATCAGATTCCATCACCCATCCTCAGCTGCAGCTACCAAAAGCTTCTGGTTACCTGCAGCTGAGAAAGGGGGACAGATAAATGTGGGATCAAAGGTCTTTGTGACAGAGAGACAGAATGAGCACTTCTTTTAGAAAGTCTGATGGCTCTGGGATAGGAAGTCAGGAAGTAGGGAGTTGTTTTGGGGAATTGCGTTGATTTAAATGAGGTCTTAAATGAAGGAAACAAGAGTGCTGTATCTGAAGGTTGCTAGTGCTGTTCCTCCATGTGCATTTTTAGTCCTTGATGCCATGTCTGTATTATATTTCTTTTTCAGATTGCTGCCTCACAAAACCGTGTGTATCTCACAGCAGATAACTTGGTACTGAACTTGCAGGATGAGGCCTTCACCAGGTAAAGGGGCTGGGTGCCAGGGGTTGTCTGCACCCTACCTGGGAAGCTGCTCCCCTTTCTGGAACTCTCTCAGATCTTTTTCTGAGGGGAGCCTGATGTCAGAGGATACAGACAAGTAGGGAGCAGCCTCTCCTACTGTGGGAATGGGAATTTTTGTTAAATCTCATCAATTTACTCTTGGTTTTGTTTTTTTTTTTCCTTTCCCACCCTCCACCCCTTACTGCATCTGCTGACACAGAGGAAGGTAAGGCACTGTACATTTTCATCCTTTTGTTAGTAGTGGAACCAGGGTGTTGCTGTTTCCTGGTGCCTGGGATGTTTCTGGCCTGGGCCGTTTTGGCCCCAGCAAGTGTATTCCAGTCTCTACCTCAGTTCCCATTTGTGATGTGAAACTTGAAGCTTTCCTTGCAGGGAACGACAGAAAGATATACATGGAGTGTGTAGTAATTGGAGCTCCATGTGTGCCTCATAAGGAGCCTTGCATGGGAAAGACAGAAGTAACTGTGGAGCCTTCTCTGAGATATCACATGTACAGGACAAACTGTGGTTATGGCAAACAGGGCTGTAAGGAGGCAGGCAGATGATCTTGGGAATTTGTGGTGGTCTGGGCTGATGATCTCTAAGGAAGACGCTTTTGTTATTCTCCAAAAGCTTTCCGGTTCATGCAAGAAACCCCATTTCCTGCTTTCAGAGCTGTTAGGAGTTTGGTGGCTTTGCCTAATCTGTCCAGTGTTTACTGAAAAAGGCAGTGCCAGCTGAGCTAACAGGGTGCAGCCAAAAGCTTAGATTTCTCAGAACTGAGAAGGGAAACCAGAGTTGGTTTCTTTTCTCTGGGATCTTTGATTATAACATGCTTCTTCCTCAGCTCTGACCAGATTCTGTCATATTTGTTCCAGAAGATTTAAAGGTCTTTGGGAAAAAAAACACCTGCCTAAAAGGAAGGACTTGGAAGTCTAGATCCTTTGGGTGTGACACCCCATACCTCAGAATCCATATTGAGGAGCTGGTACAGCTTTGCTTGTATTTTCTGGATTGATGACTGCCTTCTGTCTCCCTTTCAGTGACAGTCTCCTTCTCAAAGGGAAGAAATGAAAGAAGCTGAAGATTTCTAGAACCAGCGTCGCTGACCAGCAGAAGATAAGAGTGAGGACCTTTGAACTCCCTCCACTAGTATTGTTTGTCCTCACTATGAAGTTTTTAATCCAGTAGCCAGATTTGTCCCCATGCCTCTGCTCCATCTGTGGTGATTCAATTGCAGGAACGGGCTCTGCCTCTAGGCAGCTGTAATTCCTTCCTCATCCCACCAGTTAAATTTGGAGAGGGGGCAAAGGAGCTTACTGGTATTAACCCACATGGATATTTGCCTCTAGTCTTCATTAATATTTAGATTTTTGTAGGATATCAAATTATTTTTTGGCCAAGTGAGGGAGTTCTTCTGCCATCAGCACCAGGCTTTTTTTCTAGTAAATTTTGTTTCTCTTTCACTCTTGATCCCAAGAGAACCTGGGACTGAATTCAGGACAATGCCATTCATTGGGTGCCTGTCACTGCTGGAATATCTTACTTGTATCACTGTCTGCTCAGTGATGCTTTCAGATATTTGTAAAAATTAAAAAAAAAAAAAAAAAAAAAAAAAAAAAGAAACCAACCAAATTTTTATTGTGTCTAAGTGTGCTTAGTGCATGGAAAAAATTGGTTATTTTGTGTAGTGGGAGGTGGAACAGAGATTTTATTTGGTTGAAATTAGAATGAGAACGATGAAGGGAAAGGAACAAAAGAAAGAAATACACTCATGGTCACTGGCAGATCATCACAGTGTGTGGAGAGAAGAAAAATGTGTGGATACTCAAACAGCTGTGTGGGTGACCAGGGCTGGTCCCTTAGCTGCCTGTAAGGGCTGCAGATAGAGGGTAAGTTTACTTGCTTTTGCAGGTCATGGATGCATCTCTATGCTGTGTCCTGGCCTCCATTGTTACACCTTGGGCTTTTTCCCCTCTCTGCTTTCCTGGCTGAAAAGAGGAGGAGAAGTCTTCCTCCACTGACTAAACTCTCCTTTGCTTGTGTTTCAACCGCAAGATCTTGTTTTCTTTAGGGGTAGGTTCTTTGCTGTTTCTCTGGGCTGCTCTGTACTAAGATTTAGGACTTTGAGGTTATCACAGCATCATAGAATCATAGAATGTCCTGAGTTGGAAGGAACTCACAAGGATCAAGTCCGGGGCAACCTAGAAGTTAAACTTCAGGTGAGAGCATTGTCTAAATACATCTTGAACAGAGACAGACTTGGGGTCATGACTACTCCCCTGGGGAGCTTGTCCACTCTATAAATTGCTCTTTTTTCTGATATCCAACCTGAACTTCCCCCTGGGCAGCTTTAAGCCATTCCCTGTGTCCTGTTGCTGGACACCAAAGAAAAGAGATCAGCATTCCCCTTCTTCTGCCCGTCATGACGAGGTGTTAGGTCAGCCCTTGGTCTTCTCCAAGCTGAACTAACTTTGTATCCTCAGCTGCTCCTTGTAAGTCACACATTTCCTTGTTGTCTTTGTTGTCCTCCTTTGGACACATTATAGTATTTTTATATCCTCCTTGGATTGTGGAGTGTGAAGCTGCACACAGTGATGGTGAGGCTGTACCTGAGTGCAGTGGGGCCCTCAGTTCTCTGGCCAGTTAACTGTTCTGTGCCTAGCACACCCTAGCATAACACACCTAGCAGGGCCTGCCATCACTCAAAATGCCCAGAGCCTTTCTGCAGGGCTGCACCCCAGTCTCATCCTTTAGTCTATATTCACATCCAGGATTACAGCACTCCAGGTGCAGAATCTGGCATTTGTTCTTGTTCAGTTTTGTGTGGATGAAATCGTGTACACATCTGGCTGTATGCTGAATGCTGTTCAGAGGGATATGCTGACACTATCAAAAGCTTTGCCAAAACAAAACAAAACAAAAAAAAACCCCATATCTGCCTTCCCTTTGACTACTAGGTGGGTAGCCTTGATGTGAAAGGTTATTAGTTGGTAAGGCATGACTTTTCCTTCGAGAACTCGTGTGCACTTTGATCAACGACTGCGTTGTCTTGCAAGTCTTTTTCTTGATAGCTTTCAGACTAATTTTCTCCACAGTTTTACCAGGCACCAGAGTGAGACTGATTGACCTTCTTCCTTGCTCTTCTTGAAAATTGGGACAACATTTGCCAGCCTCCATGTCAACTTATACAGATTCCCAAGGCTGTTGATTAATAACTGAGAGGTCTCACGGTTACATTGGCCAAGTCTTCAGTACCCTGGGAGGAATCCCATTGGGCCCCATAGACTTAGGTTCATTCAGTTGCAGCAGCAAATCCCATGCAAGTTCCAAGTCAGCTGGGAGTTCATCATTCCCCCAGCCATGGCCATCCAGCCTAGGGCTCCAGACACCCCCCATCACCAGTGTCAAAGAAGCAAAGGGAGCATTAAATGTCTGCTTCGTCACTGGGTGACCCACCTCATCAAGTGACAGATCTTTAGTCTTCCTTCTGCTCTTAACATACTTAAAAATGCTTGTTGTTATCCACCACAGTACCAGCCAGCTTCAACTTGAGCTTGGGCATTTTTTCCCTAGAGTGGCAAGGAGCATGTCTGTCCACCTGCATAATCTGTCCTTCTTTCCGAAGTCCATACGCTTCCTGCTAAGTTGCAGAAGGAGATCCTTGCTCAGCCAAGCCAGCCCGCAGCCTCACTGGCTAGACTTCTGGCACTTTGTAATTGCCTGCTCCTGTGCTCTTGGAAAGAGGCCCCTTAAAAAGTGAGTAGCCTTTATGTACCCCACTATCCTCTAAAGCAGATTCCCAGGGGACCTTACTAACTGCTTCCCTGCAGCCTAAAGTCTGCTCTCCCCAAGTCCAGGTAAGTAGCTTTACTTACAGTTTTTCTCCTATCACTAGGATTTTAAACTCAGCTATTTCATTATCATGACGGTCAAGACAGCCACCCCCAAGACCACATCTATTTACAACCAACCATCTTTTTACAAACAACTCCAACTTGAGCCCTCCAGGAAAGAAAAGAGGCCTTTAGGGACTTCTTCCTCTGGTGAAGCAGAGCACAAGATGTTTAAAGGAACAGATATAATCTATGGATTCCTGGTTTAAAGCTTACTGGCAATCAGAGCCATAACTAATACATGTATGTTTTGACTTGCAGCATCAAGGAAGCACAAATTCTTTGAACCAGCTTTGAAAATGCATTCTCAAACAGTCACCCCAAAGTAGTTGTGTGTAACAGGTCCTATGTAAAGAAGACTGCTTATGACAGTGCTGTGTTTCTCTATGTGCAATCAGGAAAGTTCTTGTTCAGTCTAAATTTTTTGTAGACTGTACATTATGGACACATTAAGCTCAGGGATTTGAACACAAATAAGGTTCTCAGTAACCTGAGCTTGTTCCACAAGATGTCTTCATTTTCAAGCTTCAGGTAGAGTTTAAGCTAACTCTTGGTATGCCTTGCTTTAGGCTGTGGCAGCTTTTTAAGAAGGAAGACAACTGGTCCTGTCCTTAGAAGCTTCCCAGGGGTCTAAGGCAAAGGTAGGTGTTTCCTTAGGCTAGGACTTTAGCCCCTTCCCCATTGCTTAAAAGAGAGTATCTGGCATAGTGAAACACAGTACGTGTCCCTCCACACATTTTTACTTCTGCCTCTTATTTCCCCCACTGCCCCTTTCCTGTTTCTTCCTCTAGTGGCAATGAAATGGCAAAGCCAGCTGGGAAATGGACACACAAGCCTATGGGCTCACAGGCTAAGGGAAGTTGAAGTCCCGCACATGGAAGGAGGGTCTGCTCACAAAGTGTCTTCTGTCTTCCAAATGCTTCCAACCAGCTTTCTTGCCATATCAAAGGACAGTAAGCAGTGTTCCTTCCTCCCAATGGATTCTGTATAAATCATGGTGGTCTTTGGCCCAGGGTGCTGCTGGAAGTGGCAGTGTTACCAGCATGAGGTCAGAGCAGCTGTGGCTTTGTTCACATATTGAAAACCCACAAGTAAAATTTAGGTGCAAAAGCTGTGTCAGTTTGCCACACCCAACTTTCCATGCTCAGATTTCCCTGCTGACCACCAACACTTGAGCCTCATAGCAACAGGCCACCATAATTAGTCACAGCTTCTGTTCAGAAGCCTGAAGGCAACAGGAAATCAGGAAAACTAAGCTGGAACCATCCTTGTAAGTCTTTGCAGGTCTGCAGGTGATATCAGGAGTACAGCTAACACGCTGAGAAGAAAACCTTTTGGTTTTGGCAGTCAAACAAATACAAGTTTATTTACAACAAATAAGAAAATATGGCCATCACATCAAATTCTGGTATATTTACAGCATCCAGGTGAAGGATGAGATAGCAAAAGGGTAAGAGGGGCAGAAGGTTGGTATTAAGGAAAGAGGAAGTCTCCTGTTGAATTGCAGAGGAGATGAGCTGAAACAGGCCAAAACCTCCATACTTAAAAAGCTGAGGCTTCAGGGAACACAAACAGATAAACTCTTAACTCATGGCTGTGGGCATAGATGTAGCTTCTGGGATGACCTTCCCTGAGAATTCCACTGAAGCTGACACAGCAAAGGTGAGTTTGGGCCCCAGTGCTCAGGGAGCAAGGGAAGGAGGGTGTGACCTTTCCTGCTAAGGGATGATGAGGGGGCAGCAAGAGACTTTGCTCGCCTGCACAGGCAAGGGACCATGGAGTCGGTCAGCTGAGCTGGAAAGCGCTCTGGTTCACGGCACTGAAAGCTGGCACGGAAGAGAAGGGGAAGGCTTCGTTCCAGTCCAAGAGCAAGGAATGCGAGACAGGCCAGCTGGGATGTGAGCTCCAGTCCTGCCGCCCAGGTTCAAACCCCCATGGGGCTACCTGCAATGTATGATTATTTTTTCTTTAGTGAGCCTTTCAGCTTCTTCTCTGAGGAGCGTTGTTTCCGCACCTTCTCCTCCTTTTTCCCCAAGTTCTCATAAACTGTTGACTCTTCTTTCTGCCTGTAAGACCAGGGAAAAAGTGAGGAAGAGGAAAAAGCCAGCCAAGCCCACAAGTAGATTTGCCAGGGGCAGGCAGAGCGGGTCTCTGCTGCAGGTGAGCTCTTACTTGGAGGGTTTTCGCGAAACCTTGGGGTGCACATTCCTCACTGCAGGGGGGTAGGCGATGTTCCCATACTCAGACTCGTTTGGCTTGCCTTTCTGAGACTGCAGGAGAGGAAAAACAGGCTTAGAAGAGTGTGATCTGGGAGATGCATTTGAGGCACCATGGAAGAGTTCTGTGTGTTAAACCCCACTCTGTGCTAGGATCTCAGTGGAAGTTGGTGGATTGCTGAAGTGCCTGGGCTCAGCACACTGCCACTGCCAGAGGTGAGCAGCAGGTGCAAATGCAGCCTTGCACAGGAGGCAATAGTGGGGCAACAAATCTCTGGAGGCACTAGAACACCTAAAAGTCCCAAATTTCTGCTAAAGAATATTAAAACAGCAGGAGCTACAGCATGCTGCCAGAAGCTACAAGGAAAGAGAAAAGACACCACTTATCAAATAGCAGGAAAAGATGATGCAGCTGCAAAACTGGGATGTGAAAGACAAAGAGGAAATAAGAGGCAAGGAAAGTCTTTGCTTGTCCTAAACGAAGTTTGTAACAAAACGGCACTTGGTGAAGTTATTCAGAACATAGTTGAGGTAACTGCATTAAAATGTACCTGCTGTCTAGCAGTTCAGAAGGGATTGGTACTTGAACTGCTAGTGAACTTGTCCCCTGAATTTAAAAATCTTAGAAGAGAGGAACAGGGACACAGATCTTACTGCACCATTGTAGTCTGTGTAGGTCTCGGTGTTAACTTAAAGCTTCTGAAACAGAGCACTTGGGCTCAGAGCCAGCAGCATGCAGGGCTTGGGCTCTCAGGGCAGTAGAGCCCCTTTTCTCTCACCTGGATAACTTCCAGCTTTTTCTTGGTTGCCTCTATGAACTGGCAGATGGCCATGTAGATGAACTTGTACTGAGCCTCTGTCTGCACCATCCCAGATCGCTGGGCCCTCACCATCTGGATGGTCTTCTGGATGTCAATGTCGCAGTCCAGCCCTAGCAAGGAGCACCAGAAAAGCTTACAGACATATCCACTGCCCTCTCACCCAATTCTCTACCAAAAGCAGCCACAGTGGAAGACAGTCAAGAACTTTCCACCTCCTTCCATACTCTTTGTTTCTGTATGGACCTCCTATCTCTCCCTCTGCTCAGTACCTTTGAAGTCTGGCCTTGGAGGAAAAGCCAAAGCTCAGGGAAGGCTGAAGCAGTAATGGTACAGAGATCCAGCAGAACAACTTTCTTAGGGCTATGGCAGGATCTTCTCCTACTGACAGCTCATAGTTTTCATCCCTCTGCAGCTGAACTTAAAGGCAAAGCCCTACTGGGTAGTCCAGCTCATTTTAAGTCCTCTTACCCTTGGTGGAGATTGTTTCCACTATCATATCAATGACGATGATAGTCCCAGTGCGGCCAATCCCAGCACTGCAAAGAGAGGACAAGCAGAGGTCAGAGCAAGACAGGTCCTGAAACAAAATGCAGCTGCTTCTGGGGAAGCATGTGGCTCTTGTAGTAGCTGTTCAGCAATGCCACAAAAGAGTAATGGGTTCAAAAGGTAGAGAGCTTGGTGTAGGGGCACTGAAGAAGAAAACAGCAAATATTGGGACTGGCATATGCTTCACTCACAAGTCCTGGGGTACAGCTGGAAGCAGCAGGACAGACTTTCTGTATCTCACCCTAGATAAGCAATGGAGGATGCTTCAAACTCCAGCCTCTGTACCAACCTGCAGTGTACCAGAATAGGCCCTGCATTGGGAATACTCTCTTGCTTCTGGTTTATCTGGTCGAGGAAGCTGAGGACTCCTCCCGGCTCACTGGGTACACCATGGTCAGGCCAGCTCAGGTACTGGTATTGCCAGATCTCACGCACAGCTTTGCCCTGAGAAGAGCAAAGCACCCCAGTGGTAAAATTGCAACCCAGTCCTATCCCTGGGCTCTGTCCCAGGGAGAGATGAGTCTGAAACCAGAGAGAATCTCTGTTTCCTGCACACTTCTTGGTGATTCCACCAGTGTGATTCCAGCCCAAACCAGGTGGGAACAGCAGCCCTAAGCATGCTAAAACAGCAGCATCATCACAGCACCCAGCAGTTCCCAGGTTTAACTGTATGGTGGCTGTTAGACCCACGGGTTGGATGGCAGCCCTCGGTCAGACACTCACATTATCCTTTGGGCACACACAGAGGTGCCGGAGTTTGTACTCCAGTGCATCGTGCTCCCCAGCGTTCTGCACAAGGTAGGGACCGTATTCCTTCGTGCTGCCCAGCTCTGGCCAGTAAGGCACACATTTGTTCTGTGTGGGCAGAGAGGGCAGGGTGAGGATGGGCAGAAGACAGGAGAGAGAGAAAAAGCAGAGCAATGGTTGAAAGGGAAAGGATACACCTCCAGACTGCTACTTACCCGGCCTTTTTCCACCTCCCGTGTTGTCATCACAATAATGCGTGTGTTCTCCTGCCACACCATTTGCCACAAGTCATTGACTGTGGCATCCAGGCAGCCCTGGCTGGCAATGTAGGTCTTGGTGCACTCATCTGGGCTGATCAGGGTGTTCTGAGTGCAGATGGGGGAGGGTCAGGAGGGCTGCAGGAGCAGCAGGCCTTCCCCTGCTTTGAGCACACAGTCATCTTTCAAGAATCTCACCTTGACATAGTTGGCATTGATGTAGTCAGATCCAGGTATATTTGGGTCCCTTCCCTGGAGGATGACTCTGGAGTGATCAACTGGGAGTGCAGTGAAAGAATGAACAGTGCAATGAGATACTCCATGCACAGCCACACAGAGCTCCCTCACTGCCCTGTGCCACCTCAGTCATGATTCCCAGTGATGCCCCATATCCTCAGCTCTCCCTCTCTGGGCCCAGACCAATCTCACTCCATCCTCCCATCTCTCTGTCTCTGTGATGGACCACAGAAGCTAATGACTCTGATGCAACCCTCCCTCCTTCCTTCAAAGACAGGGAAAGGCTGTGACCTCCCTCATCAGCTCTTAAATCCACCTTGTAACCTACTCTGGAGGACAGAGTGGGTTGAGGAAGGGATGGCTTGGACAGTTCTTCATTGCCTGTCTGTCCGTTTGGATTTTTTTATAGCGGAGAAGCAAGACTCACAGGGCAATATGTTCTTGTATCGGTTCTTGCTCTTATTTTCAGGTCTCTGGCCCTCATGACGGTCAAACAGGTGCTTGGCTTCCTGTTTTTGCAGGCTCTGAGAGCAGAAGAAAGAGTAGTCACAGCAAGGTCACAATGTATGACAGGGGAGGTGGGCACTAGGAGGCACAGTGGTGGCTCTGATGACACATGGGCATGCCGTGGGGGAGCAGAGAAGTGAAAACCAAACCTAGACTTGAGAAGCCTGAGCCTTATGCCCTTACTGTCTTGGTGACTCACTCTCCCAACCATAAAACAGCAGCACATTTCTACCTCACTGGGCTCACTTAAAGATGAGACTCATTCCCCAAGGAAACTGGGGAATTATTTCTGAAAGTGTGTGTTTCAGAAATACTTCACACTTCTTTCAGAAATAAATTGACAAGACACAAGAAATTTGTGTACAGGAAGAAATCGAAGATGGAGAATGAGGTGGTGCATGCAGAATTCACATAAAGCCAAATAATGTCCCCCAGCAGTTTCTTACATCAAATTCCTCCCAGAATCCAGCCTTGGACGTCTCCTCAGACAGACTTGTCTTCTTGTTCAGTTCCTGCACTCTGTTCTCAATGTCAGCAGCATTCACCCTTGTAGCATAGTAGGGCTGGGGATGGGAAAACACAACAGGTGAGAGAGAGAGAGAGATGCTGCTGGAGAGCAAATTGTCCTCTGTGCACCATGGAAAAAAAGAAGGAAAAGGACATAAAGCAGAAACAAACAGCAAATCTGTCCCTCCAAAGGGCCCCTAAAAAACAGGAAACCAGACTTACCTGCTTCAGGTACACAAAGGAACCAGATATCTCCTCAATTCCAATCTTCTTGAAGTGCTCCACCAGATCTGTCAAGCTGTCAAACATCTCAGCACCTCCAACTGTGTAGCGTCCATTCTAAACAGAGGAAGAATGTGTAATATCTCACTCATAACATTCATAACAGAATCCTGGAATAGTTTGGGTTGGAAGGCATCATAAAGGGCAGCTAATTCCAAGCCCCCTGCCATAGGCAGGGACACCTTCCACTAGACTGGGTTGCCCAAAGCCCCCTCCAGCCTCGCCTCAAACACTTCCAGGAATGGGGCATCCACAGTTTCTCTAGGAAACCTGTGCCAGTGCCTCCCCAACATCACAGTATTTTTTTCCTATTTATCCCATCTAAACCTGCCCTCTTTCAGTTTGAAGACATCCCCCCTTGCTCTATCACTCCATGGCCTTGTAAAAAGTCCCTCTCCAGCTTTCTCATGAGCCTCCTTTAGATACTGGAAGGTGCTGTAAGATCTCTCCAGAGCTTTCTCCAGGCTGCACAGCCCCCACTCTCTCCACCTGTCCCATGAACAAAGCTGATGACACTCAGGAAAAAGGCAATGCTGGGGTCCAGATCCATAGGCACCACCCTGCACCATCTAGGAAAGCATTTGCTCTGGCAGGGAGGTCAGAAGAGTTTGCCCTGAGCACACGGAGTTCATGGCTCTGTGCTCTCAGTGGATCAAAGCCCAGAGAAGGTGTATTGCCCTCCAATCCCATTTAAGGCCAGTTGCCTTCTCTCCTTAGAATCTCTTCATCCCACATGAATAAAGTAGGAGAAATCGTGACAGCCATTTCGGTAACATCCATCAGACCACTGCCTCTCCTCCTGCCCTTCCACTGCTCACCTCACACATGATCTTGATGTGTGTAACTTTGAGCCGGGTCCCAGAGGCACCGGTTGCCCCAGCTGGAGCATCAGACCCAGGTTTAGGCTGGTCAGTGAGGACAGACAAGACAAAGTCCCCAGGTTTGCTGAGGCTCTCCCGCACCAAGAAGGTCCAAGGGGTAGCTTTGGCCTGGAGCAGTGACTCGGCTGCAGGGCCTGACAGATGCCCATGGTACCACCTAAGAAAAAACAAGAGAAGGTCAGAAAAGAGGTGGAGATGCAGGAAGTGGATGCCCTTGAGCTGATGAGTGAAGAACAGCAACACTGGGGAAGGGTGAGGGAGGAAGAAAGGAAGGCAGAGACAGAGAAGAAGGAATGAGAGAGGAGCAGAATTTTGGGAAGAACAGATAAGACAGAAGGTGGAGAGCCGGGCAGAGAGGAAAGTGCAAGGGATGAGGTGGAGACAGAAGGGACCTAGGGAGCAGAAGGCTGGTACCGGATGAC
This sequence comes from Vidua macroura, assembly GCF_024509145.1. Taxonomy (NCBI): domain Eukaryota; kingdom Metazoa; phylum Chordata; class Aves; order Passeriformes; family Viduidae; genus Vidua; species Vidua macroura. Next base: position 73,673,762 of record NC_071572.1, on the reverse strand, counting down.
ACAGTGGGAAAGCACCGCTGTGTGACACACACATAGGCACAGGTAAATGATACTTTCTGCCTGGAACACCAGTTGGGAGAGAGTAGTCTGTGTGTTTCAGCACCTCACAGTATTATTGGGCTTGTTGCCTTACTGCTGCAAGGGGCTCTGGAAACTCAAACACCAGGGAAATAAAAATAAGCCCCCACTGAGTCAGAAACTCTGCTATGAGATTTAGCAGCACCCAGATGGTTGTATTGAGATCAGATCCATTAAAGAACCATTCCAGAAACTCCTCTTTCTGAAACTCAGTCACCTCTTCACTCAAAGGATAATGCCCATTCTCTGGGCACGTCACACTGCAGCAATCACCCTGGCAATGGGAGTGAGCACCAGGAGCTGATCCATGTGCACATTTCTGTCTTCAATGCAAAAACTCAGCAGCTCCTTCTCTCCTCCTAGCACAAAGTCAGGAGCATCCCCATTTGACCAAGGGGTTCCCTGCCTTGCCATGGGGATGTGAAAATGGATTTACTTCCCATGAAGCAGCTAACAGGGAAGGCCTGGCATGGTACTGGTGAACTTCACATTGTTAGGGGGTTATTTGTTCCCCCAAACTGAGATGGAGTTCAGGAGGCCACAGCCCAGTCACAGAGGCAGCTGGGGCATTCATGTATTCATTCTCCTCTGCATCTGGTCAGAGCAAGGGGGTGCTCCACATACAGCAAGAGGTTCACACAGTTATTGGCCTCAGCAAGTAACTTTTGTTGACCCTCACTTTGTGCACCGCAAGAAGCAGCTGGTGACTCTCACTGCATGGTTGTCATTAATTTCTGAACCTCCTCTCAGAGAACTGTTCAGCCACCATGTGCTCAGATGCCACCTTGGGATCAGTTGGCCCCTCCTGCCCATCCAAGAGGTCTCCCAGCCTCCCCTCCCCACAGATAGGAGGGGGTTAATGGGTCCCATTCCTCCCTCCCCCAGCAAAGCCCAGCTCTTCAAAGCCACGTGACGGAAAATCACTTGGGGAGAGAGTGAGAGGAGCTTTCGTAAGAGCCCGAGGGGGGGAGGGGTAAGTTTCCAACCGCAGGAGGAAGAGAGGAAACTGCAGCAATGGCCTTGACTGGAGAGGACAGCCAGCAGCAGACCTGCCCCTCCGCAGCCTGACCCCAGAGCAAGCTGGGGTGTACCCTGATGTTTTGACCCAGGGCATCTCTGCTCCATGCCTCCAGGTGCCCAAGGAGGACGTGAGCAAGAAGGACTTGTCCACCCCAGAGCAGGGCAGGACAGCTCCCCCGAGCTGTATCAAAGGGCCTGAAAGCAAAAGGCAAGGGCAAAACCACCTGATTTGATTTAGGAACTTGGTGTCAGAGACACATGCAAAGTGGGGACAGGAAGAAGACTAAGCAGGCCAGGAATAGCAGGGGAACATGGTCCTGCTCGCAGCTACGTGACTCACCCAGGCCTAGAATAACCAAGGAGGTTTGGGGCAAAACTGAGGGCTTCCACACAACGTGTCCCTCCACAGACCACTGCAGACCCACAGCGGACACCGCAACCTTTTCTTTCAGAAACAGCATATAAATAGCAAAGGCAACCGGAAACCAGAAGTAAAAATAGATCCCTATTAGGTCTGCTGTGATGGATCAAGGTACGCACAGCTATTCCTGGGGATGCTGCCCCCATGGACACATAGGAGGTTAAGAAAGGCAGGAGGCACTTTTTACAGGATTTGCTCTGAGGATGCAGGCAGGACAGAAAGGAGGCCATGAAACATTTAATCACAGACACAGCAGCTGCCTTGCTGTCCCTGTACCTCTCTGTCGTGGGGTCAGAACAGTTGAGCGGGTATCGCAAGTCGATGATGGTTCCATCTTTGTCCTGCAGCGAGCCCTGTTGCTGTGTGTAGTACTCCACCAGTTCTGACAAGGTGGCAAACTTCTCCCCTCCATACAGGTCATAAAAATCCCCAGTATTCTGGATGCGGATGTGGGTTACCTGATCACCAACCCTGTGGAATAAAGCACAGGGCAGTCCAATGAGGTGGTTGGAAAAGGGGCAGAAAAGTGTTCTGCACTACCTCCCACCATGGAACCAGAGCAAACCATCTCCATGAATGGAGATGACTGGAAAGAGAAGCTCCTTGGACAACTTGAGGGAGGCTCTAGAAGATGCTGGGAAGCTGAGGTCATTTTACAGCTTGAGAAGAACTCAAAGGAATAGAGACAGGATGAAGAAGATGCCACAGGACATGTGAGGATCTAGGCAATCTGTAACACTCTGTATGTAACACTGCAAAGACAGAAGCTGGGGTCCAAGTTACTTACCGGACTGAAAGGGAAAAATCCCCTTGATTCCTCCGACTGGGTCTGGCCAGGAAGCTCCCATGGACACCTCGTCCCTTCAGTAAGGCTTCAGCTTCCAGCCCACTCAGGTCACGGTGAAACCACCTAGCAGAGAAAATAAAAGCAAGACCTAGTGAATAAAAAAGGCCAGGCACTACTGTGGAGATTTGTAAGGTGAAGAATGGTCCCTGGTCAGCATCCCTAGGTAAAATCCAACAGCAGCATCCCTTCCTGCCTGATGCCTCCCCCAGCCTATGGACAGTTCCCATTAGAGATACACCTTCCAGGGCCATCCCTGCCCTCATCCATCCTACTTCCCTGGTCCCATTCCTTACACACACAGACCTCTCAGACCCTCTTACCTCACCATTGTGGAGGGAGAAAGAAGAGGCGGCTAAGTGGCTGCCACCAAAGCAACCCAAAAAACACAGAGGAAAAATCAGTTTGCGCTGGAAAGGAAGGGGAAGTCGGGGGTCTGTGCTGGGGCACCCAACGCCAAACTGTTCCTGTGCCTCTTGGGATCTGGCCATGTATCTCTCCTGGAGTCGACTGTCAGTCCATTCAGAGCCTCTCCATCCACCTTTTCCTGGACAGGTGCCTTGATCTCTGGCCCGCTGCTCAGTGCTGCTGGTCACGGGAAGTTGTGAGCCCGTACACAGCGGGGCACGCACGGCTCCGGGAACAGGAAGCGCTCTGAGCCATCCACTCTGCAGCCCCAAGCTGCTTTGCATACACTTCTGCTTCTCCTTTTGTGTCTTTCCTCCCCATAGCCCCTGTTATTTTTGGGTCTCTGTCTTTAGCACACAAGGACTGACTCTTCGCATGCATCTTGGGTTCTGGCCATGTTCACAAAACTCAGTTCTGCTCGTCCTTTGTTCCCCTTTTCCTCCAAAAGGCTAATGAGCAACACAAATGGTCCCAAATGTCCCACATGCTCTGTACAGGCACAGAGGGGAATCTGTGTGAACCCAGAGCTGCAGACTTCAAGGTCCAGGCTAGTGCTCTGAGCACAGCAGTGCCTGCCTGAAACCAGCCTGCCACAGGATGGGAATGACACAGGCCGTGGTAGCTCAAAAGGGATGGGGAGGTTGGGAGAGGGTGGTGAAACTGCCCAGGAAGGCAGGCAGAGACCAGGACAAACAGCTACTACCTACAGGGAACCCACATTGCACTGAGGGAGCTGAGCTGAGAACCTTCAAAATCCCAGCACACCATACTGAGGCCAAAGCTGGACAACCTGGAAAACCAAGTACAAAAAAAAAAAAAAAAAAAAAAAGAAGGAAAACAGTTCCAATCACCTAGCTGCTTCCAGCTGTGGTCCATGACTGCCCTGGCCACAACACTGGTTTCAAGGTCTGCAGGTCTGGTGAAAGAATGGGAGCTAAGCAGTGGCCTAAGAGTGCAATCCAGCTGGCAAAGGAGCCTGGCTTTTCCCTGGGGCCATCTCAGCTACCCTGTGTGGTGTGGGCAGCAGCAATAGCAACAGCAAGAGCCTTGCTCATTTCAAGCAGCATCAGCTGCAAACTTCCCCACACACCACCAGACTGGGAAATCCTGCAAAAAGATGAACATGCTGCTAGCTAGACAAAAACTCATGGCCAAGACAGAAACCAGCAACAAAGGGAAGTACAGGAGAGACGAGTGGGAAGCTAATCTTCATTGCTAGAAAGGCAACCCAGGCACCTACAACAGCTTCCTTAGAAGAAATGCTTCTGGTTTCATGCACATGGTGAGCTGGGGTGTGGTGAGCTGCAGGCAGCCAGAGGTACTGACTTAGAACTGATATTAAAAACCAAGGACATTTTAAATGCATGGGACCAACTCAAGGGAACAACTTCTGCACAAAGTTGTAGAAGTTGCACCAGAAAAAACGGCACCTAAATCAGTCTAGCAGGAACAGGAAACAAGTGTTGTCTATAGCCAAGGGAGAGAAGGCAGGAACTTCCAAGGAGAAATCCCAAATATTAATTCCCAATATCAAAAGCATATTAGAGTATGCTGAGTCAATACAAAGCCAAGGCAGACGAAAACCAGAACTTAGGCACCCCTGCACCCTACCTGAAGGAGAAAATCTGTCTGAGGAACTGAACATTAGTTGGACAAAGGAGAACAGGGAAAGAAAAAGGTAGCAAAGAGCCCAGACCAGAATAAGAAAGGGTGAGAGAGAATTTATCCCATGTAACTCAGTATCCTCCAGAAGGACAAGCCACAAGGTGCAGTGTAATCTCTTGACAGTATTTTTGTGGACAAAAATCCCAGATTACATAATTTACAGGATGACTTTACGCTTCTGCTTCTTTCATTTTAGAAAAGGAGTGGATGCATGCAGCTGCCCTGGTGTCTTTGATCTGGGCCATCTAATTGAAAACTACCAGTAAGGGAGGGAAATGTCACCACAGAGAAGCCATCAGTCGGTATCTTCGAGGTTGCCCTCCCAAATGGCTGCAGCATGGAACAGCTGAGCCACTAAATATAATAAGACTATAACTGAGCCACTAAACCATTTTTTAAATATAATTAAGAGGTCAAGAGATTTCAGCAAAGAGACTACTCTTACACTGTTTGGCTTTCAGTACAACACAGGTGTTAGAACCTCATCTTGTAAATCCCTCGTGGAAGCAGGCCACAGCTAGCACAGTAACAAATTTCTAGTAGAATGTAAATGAAATAAATAATTAAAAGACACACATCTGGATTCTGCAAGAAAAAAAGGCCCTGAGAAACTGGAAAGGATCCAGCATAATGCCACTAATGCAGTGAAGAGCCTGGAACATAGCAGAGAGCAAGCTGGGTTTATTCAGCTTGAAGAAAAGATGCTTAAGGAGGGATTTAATACTTGTCTGAGACTACCTAAAAGGGGCCATAGGGGTTTAGAGATGATGAGTCAGGTTCTGTTTTGTGGGACACAACAAGAAGACAAGAGGCAACAGGCATCACTTGCAGCAAGGGAAATTCTGATTAGGTATCAGGAAAAACTGCACACGTGCTCCCCCCCAAGGGGGTTCAGCACTTGCCAGAGGTCCCCAGAGCAGCCGAGGAAGCTCCACCCTGGCAGGTGTCAGGACTCAGCCAAACAAGGCCCTGAGCCACCTGAGCTAGTTTTGGGGCGGCAGGGGTGGGACTAGGCAATCCAGAGGTTAAAATGGTTGTCAAAGGAAGAGCAGAGAGAAAGATTGTGTACAGAGTTTCTTCTGCCCTCCTACTTCCTAAGCCTCTATTAGCAGCTACTTGTAGTCAACTGTCAAATGTATAACAAATTTTGTGCCCTTTGACAAAGAGCTCCCTTGCTCAGTTACAGAAACATCCCCTCCTTTGACTCACTTATAACCTGCTCCCTGCCTCTTTTTTAACACCTGGTTGTTGTAAAGAAAGGAAAAGTCAGTGGGTGATTTTTGCCCCCTGCTCCAAGCTGCTTGTGGTAACACACCTGAAACATCCGTATCCATCCTCAACTCTTTGCCAGGCTGAAGACTCCAGCCCTACTAAGGGGTTTCTTTTTGTACAGAACTATTCTATACCTCTGACCACCTTTGCTGTCCCTCTCAGAGATATTTCCAATTCTGCCATTTTGATTTGGAGGTTAAGAGTGAAGGGGGGCACAGAACTGTGGTGTTCAACATGCTTGTGAATCATGGACAGTGATGATTTCTGATGTTCACTACAACCAAGCATTAAGCTAACAACTGCATGGACTTCTATAATCAAGGAGAGGTTATCATTAGTTCACAGTCATTGTTTTATATGCAATTTTTGTATTATTTTTCTGCATGAACATTGTTTTACATAAACATTTTCATCTGCTGTTCTACTGCCCACTCAATCACTGCCATTAGGTCTTTCCGAAATTATTCACAAGTCAACTCCCACCCCATTATCCTGAATAACTTTCTATCATCATCCAATTTTCTCACCTCACCAAGCTGTATTCCCAGATCACTTGGGAATATACTGAACAGCATGTATTCCAGATAAGGCCCCTGTGATCTGACCAGTGATGGATGACTTCCCTTTGCTATAAAAATGGGATATTAATTCCCACCTTCCATTTACTACTCTCTAGTAATTCTTTACCCAAGAAAACCTTCATCTTCTTTTTCTAATGTTGTGATTTCAGCTTTATTTGAAGACTTTGATGAGAAAATCTTGTCAAATTCTTTAAATCCAAGCAAACTGTACCGGCCAGACCTGCCTTATCTACAAGCTTGCTAAGTCCCTCAAAACCCTCCAATTTTACAGGACCATATTTGCCTTTACAAAAGCAGATGCTGGTGCTTTCTTTAGTATCATATTCATTGCTTTCCCCATTATACTGTACACCCGCTTGCTCAGATGACTTTATTGTTCCATGCTTCCCTCACATTTGGGGGGGGAGCTAATTTGGAGCCCTTTTTGAGAATGAGCATTGCATATGTTACTTCTAAATCTCAGCACAGAGATGATTTCAGACAGGACTTCTGTACAGAAGTCTGTTGTAGTTCAGGCATTAATGCAGAGCAAAGGCTGCCTGGGGATGGGCAGATGGACCATCTTCTTGTGACTTACCAAAGCCACATGCTCTCCATCAGGCCCTGGGGCTCCAGCACAGTGCTGGGCCACTGTGGTTGCCCAAATTCTTACCAGAGAGTGATGCTAGTATGAATCCCATTTCCTGACACCCTTCCACAGTAGTCTCCAGAGCAAGGTACCTGTTTGGACTGACTGTGAGGATTGTATGTCCTGCATAAAGGACTAGAAAGACTGCAGCAAATAAAGGAATAACCAGTATTTAAAAGGCCAGGCAGCTGACATCTCTCTCTGCAAAACCATTCAGAGATGCTGCAGCTGCAGGGTGGCAGAGGAACTGCAGAAGACTGGGCATCACAAACCCTGCTTGCTTATTATCAAAGTGAGAAGGAGCAACAGTAACAATGAAAAGCACAGCGAGCTCCAATCCTCTGGCTACCTCTAATAGGCAGCTCCTATTAAAAACTGGGGGGTTTTCCCTTCTGTGCCTGATTCCTACTGCTGATATTTTTATTTTTCTCACCAACAACTCTTGTTTTCTTGCCCTAACTAGCATTCACAGCACTCACCCACGGGATGGCATCAGGGTCTTGTCTCTCAGATCCCCACTGATGGAGGACTGACAGGAGCTGGTGGAGGAAGTACCACAGCCCTCAACCAAGGGGGTCCCACTAAAGAAAATAAAGCAATATTGGAATTACCAAGAAAGGATCTTGAAACGGATTTTGGAGAGAGATCAAAGACCTTGGTAGAGGAGAGGTGGCCTGGCACCCTGGCGGCAGGGCTGGATGCTCATGGCGCTGAGTGCCGGGGTGCTGGAGCAGCAGCTGGCAGTGCTTGCGGGTGCAGCACCTCCCGTGACTCACCTGAGCCTGATCTGCACAGGAGAAGCCCCGAACTCCGCCCGCTCCCAGGCGGAATAAGAAGGTAGCTCCAGGTCAGGCAAACCTCAGGCCTCAAGCCGCGGGCTTAATTTTCACCATTTGCAAAGCACTTCCTGGACCGTAGTTAATGAATAATCGGAGGGGTGGGGGAAGGCCAAGGCCAAGCTCGGAGAGGTAGATGGAGACGGAAGGGACCGACTGCTCTTCCTGCCTCCCATCCACTGAGCTCACGCCCTCGCTGGCTGCATTCCTGCCCGATTTGTAACTGAGAGCACAGAACGCCCGACGCAGCTCCCTCACACCTGGCTTGCAGCTCCCTGCTCTCCCAGGCCTGGCTCCTTCACGCTCAGCCCTTTTCTCCTCCTTTCTTTTGCCAAAGACCTCAACTCTTCCAAGGGCAACAGGGACAAAGGGCAGGAGGCTACAAGCAGACATACCTGTTGTCCCTCTGAACCACACTGGAAATAAAACTTTGTAAAGGAGCAAGGCCGCACCACTAGGTTGATCCCTCTGCAGTCCAAGAAAAAACGTGAGACAAAAATTGTATGTTGTTTATGTTGTTCTAATCCAGGCTGCAGCCAAATGGGGCAAGCCCAGCCCTCCTACGCTCGGCGCTCCCTGCTGCCTTTTGCACTAGGGATAATGTGCTGGATCACATTTTCAGCCACAAAACAAGACAGCCACAGGCACTGGGGGCAGGAGTAAATTAGCACTGACCCTGCTGGGACAGGGGCCTCAATGGCATTTACAACACTTGCTGAACAGAACTAGATCGTGTTGAGGGACACATTTCCTAGTATGCTTCAAACAGAAAGTCTGAAAATGCTTGCCCTTGTAAAGTGCTTAATACCTGTCTCTCTGATATAAGATCCTAGGGCTTCGCACCGAGGCTCTGCACAAACCTTTCTGCAGAACATGGTACATACTGGGCCTCCCAAAACAGCGTTGCACGTGTCACCCAGAGAGCACTGCTGTACCTGCCTCTGCAGCAGGGAGCAGCACTGCTGAGCTCACGGCCATTCATAAAACACGGGCACTTTCAACACACGTTTTATTCACGAGCACACACGAAGCATCCCATTCCTTCCAGGACCGCGTCTCCCTCGTTCAAGTGCCCCATTCCCAGGGCCGATAGGACCTGCACCTCGGAAAGAGGGCACCAGCCGCAGCACCGGGAGAACTCCGCGGGCTCAGGAGGCAGCAACTCCGCCAGTGCCGGCCCCGTGCGGCGGCAGCGTCATGGGCGGCAGGAACATGGCCTTGAGCTTGCCGGACATGCTGGCGATCTCCGGGTCCTGCGACTCGTAGGACTTGATCAGCCGGGCGAACTTCAGGACGCCTGCAAGGAAAGGGGGTGGACGGGACGCCCCGCTGCCCCGGCGGGCCCGGAGCATCCCGCCCGGCGGGGGAACAACCCACCTTCGCCGTCGCTGCTGAACCCGTAGGCCTTGATCACGTCCTGCTGGATCTGGGTGGCCACGGGCAGGAGGAACTGCAGCATCTTGCCCATGTCGTTGCAGGCGTTGTCCCGAGCCTCCTCCATGCGCTGCGCGTTCTCGGGCGCCCCGAACGCCTTGATCACCTCCGCCAGCACCGCTGCGGGACGCGAGCGCTCAGCCGCCCGCCAGCCTCCCGCATCCAGCCACGCGACACGGGCACTCCGCCGCCGGCCCGCCCGGGAGACGGAACCTCCCGCACTCACCCTTCGCCTGCTCCGCGCTCAGCGCCGGCGGCACCGAGGGCTGCGCGGAGGCCGCCATGGGGCGCGGCGGGGCGGCCGCGGCTCCGGTGTCAGAGCGAACAGCAGCGGCCGCAGCCCGGCCCGCCCCGAGCGCGCCTGCGCCTCCCCGCCCCGTTCTGCCATTGCACCGGCCTGTGGGAGCGGCTTCCCGCGAGCGCGGGAAACCTGCTGGACAAATTCTAAAAGAGCTGAAATCACTGCCGGGACTGCCGCCCGGGCGAGGACCCCCTCCGGGCCGACCCACCCTTAGGTGAGGGCGAGATCCGCTTTTCCCTCGTGCGGCCTCCTCCGTGGCCCCCCGGCCCGGTGCCGCCCGCCCGACCCGCTCCACGCCGACACTGGCGGCTCCGTCGCCGCCGAACGGACCCGGCCGTGCCGCCCGGTCCGTATGCAAATTTCTCGCTTCTCATTGGCCCGCGGTGCGCACGCCCCGCCCCTGCCCGCCGTGGCACGGCTCCCGCCCAGCGGCTCCCCCGCGCCTTTCCCGAGGCGGTGCCCACTTCCAGCCTCTCCGTTTTCACCGGCAGTGCGTCTGCCCTTCCCGTTCTAGTCCCACTGAAAAGAAACGAACACACCAGAGTCCCGTTTCTGAAAGGGTTTTTTTGTCTTTTTTTCTTTTTTTTCCTTTTTTAAGAGCTTCATATATATATTTATATATATAAATTATTAGAATGTGTGTCAGGGCTCGGGAGTGCGTGGGGAACATCGTTTGGGTGGTTGTTTTTTTTTCTTTTCCATAGCTGGGTTGTTGGTTGTTTTCTCCTTTAATGGTTAAGTAAATATATATATATATATATGGGGGACCAATCGAGAGATACAACTGTGAAATCAGAACACGCACGCGGGGGCAAGGGGGTCACAAGTTGCTACATAAAACTGCCACGTCTAATAGGATGTGCATGAGTTAAAGTACATCAATTAGGATGGGTGAGGGGAAAGGGGCAGCCACCATCTTACAGACAGTCCCAGGACGCAGTGTTACGGCTGGGCCACGCCAGCTCTCCCCACGGGGCTCAGAGGGGTCACAGCGCTGACGGCAGTCTCCAAAACAGTCTGCTGGTGCTTCGCACCTCATGGCCGTGCCCGTTCCCAGCAGCTGGGGAAAGCACAGCCACCGTCCTGCAAACAGTCCTGCGGTGCTTTGCACCCTGATGGCTGGGACCGGACCCTCCACAGGCAGGAGAGGCCACTCCGGAAGGGACCTGGAACGCTTTGTTTGCATCTGAAGGGATGTTGGGAGAATGGGAAGCTGCTCTGGCTAATCTGAAAAAGTTCCATGTTGCTTTTCTGTATCGCTAAGCAGTATCTTACACCTAAAGGGGGGTGGGGTGTTGAGGAGGCATCTTGAAAAAAGGCTCTTTTGTGTTTGCAGTTATTTCTTGGCCACACCTCCTCCTTGCAGAAGCAGAAAAGGCAGGAGCATCCTGTACATGAAGTCCTGCAATGCTCTGCACTTTTTATTTAATGCAACTGTTCCCCCAAAACAAAGGATGGAGCTCCTGCCACCCTGAATTCATGTCAGTCTTTGTCTTTCTGAGCTCTGTGCAATGCTGATTCTCTTTTCTTCAGAGCTCAGATGAAATCACGTACCCATCGCTTCAGGTCCGTTAGTGGTGCTTCAGTCCCTCCCCATTTTCTCTCCTCCACTTTTCCCAGGATGCCATCCCATACTTTCTGTCATCTTCTCTTGTACTCTACTGCATGGTGGGATCAGGATGTGTCATTTTGCAGCTTCCCTTCCCCCAGGATTTGGTTGACTGATTGCTTCTCTTGAGAGAAAGACATGATGATGTCATACTGACAGAAGTCCATTTAAAGGGGTTTGTCACTTTCCTTTTTCAGGTGGCTAGGATAAAAAAGAGGAACAAGGTGATAGTGAAAGGGAAAAAGGCAATTTACACCATTCCCCTGCCTTTGTTCATCTGGACCCATACAACACTGCTGGCTTGGGAGGTTTTGTAGATCCTTTAAGTAGGAGATACTATTGAAAAGGTACAACATTCCACCTCTCTCTTTCCCAGTGTGCCACCCCATGCACACATGAATTCCTTATCTTGGCAAAACCATCAAGCCTTTATAAATGTTTTGTATTTTGGCAGGGGTATCGGTTAGTCATAACTGCATTAACATGTGTGAAACACAATAAAGTTATCTCCCCCCTCAGAGGGGAGGAGCTGAGATCTCACAAGGGATTAGCCACTGAATAACCACTTGCCAAGTATGACTTTCCTGGTGGTCAGCCATAGCTGAGCCCCATGGCAGAGCGTCCCTGTTCCCCGTGTGGGCTTGGGCACAGTCACCTGCTCCAGGAGCAATGCTTTCCCTGTTCCCACTGCCTGTGCCAGCCCCACACCAGGGCTGGGCCTGGAGGTGTTCTTGTGAGGAGAGAGCAGCTCCACGCACCTGTAGTAGTCCTCCTGCGTGGGGAGCGGCACGCCGTGCAGAGGGTGGTGGGCGTGGAGCCACTGCTGCTGCTCCAGAGCCAGGCGCTGCAGCTCAGCCGACTGCGCGTGCATGGCCTGCAGCTGGTGCGCCGCCGACATGGGCGCCGAGAGGGAGCCCGGCAGGTCCCTGTAGGGTGCAGCTGCAGCCAAAGGTGACACAGAGAAGAGCCGAGTTAATGCTCCATCCAAGGCCCCACACTCAGCAAGACCCTACTGCACCCCCATTCCCATCCCTGCCCACGTGCAGGACCTGCTCATCCTGACAGCGTGGGCCTGTCTTACACTCTGTTTAACAGACCTCAGTTTGGTCCTGTGACACCTCAGGACACCCCTGTCCCTCGGAACTCTGCTGATGCTCTTTGGAGAGCAGCAGTCCCTGTGAAGTTCCTTACCAAAGAGCTGGTGGCGCAGCACTTCGTTCTCATGTAGAGGGTGAGGCAGGAGAGGGTTGGGGATGGTTCCAGCCGGGTATGGTATCCGGGTGAGGTGTGATCCCGAGGCAAGGGGGTCGATTAGAGGGTGAACGGAGGCTGAGGCTGGGAAGAAAAGATACCACAAGATAATTGTCCCAGGCTTTGTAGCAGGTAACACAGAGACAGGCACAAGGCCTCACAAAACAGATACAGAGGGTCAGAGCATTCACGTGCATACTTGTACTGGGTGCTTTCTTTTCCAGGTCTTATCCAGGACAGATTCTCTTTCTAGTGGTTTGGACTCCCAGCCAGAATAAGGTGCCCAGCCAAGGATGGTAGGGAAAATGCACATTCACTTGTACCTCATGCTATCTCTGAGGAGTTGCAGCTGCTCAGAGCCAGCGTCTGTGACTGACACCAGACAGCACTGACTGCTCACAGCACCTGAGCAGGCACAACACTTTTTTCCTATTGCACTGCAGCTTGGGCTTTGCTTCCCTGAGATTTTCATCCCTAAACGTTTTACTTTGCTTTCCTGTAGGATGTGGAAATGGAAGGGACCACCATTCAATTCTAAAACACAGCAGCCTCCAGCTCCTTAAGATTAGCCCACCTTCCTTCTCATCCCATCCCATCCCAATATCTGCAGTCATAGGAGCAAACCTGAGAACCAGCATTTCATTAGTCCTAAGGACACTGCCAAAGTGTTCAAGCAGAGCTCCCGCTCCCTCTGCAGACTCCAGTGTAAGGAATGCAGTTTGCAGCAGCACCACCCAGGCACTCAGTGGGACTCCAGCACATGTACTGTGGCCTCACAGACCCAGAACAAAAGGACACAGTGCAAACAATTTTGCTGGCCACTGATCAGCAGTTCCAGTGCCTTTGGTGAAATGGGAGTGGGGGAAAGGAACAATGACCATGATGTTGGACTCTTTTGGCTGAAGATCTATGACCTCAAAATTTAGTCTTGTCAGCTTTTAGGGTTCCCCAGGGCCCGAGGCAGGGAGCACAAAGAAGGCACAGTAGGACGGAAATCAGAGCTTTGCGCAGGGCACCACCACCATGCAGCCCTTACCTGCGTGTATGGCATCCTGCTGGTGGAGATGGAGGTGGGAGTGGATGTGGGAATGCTGATGATGATGAGGTGTCACATTGAGCATCTGCAGCCGGGCCAGAGGGTCATTGCTGAGAGCGGCCACCCGCTCGGCGTGCTGGCGTTCAGCCGCCAAGCGCTCGGCGTAGGACATGTCAGGACGAAGGGTCGGGCCAGCTGCCAGCGCCAGCCTCTCCCGCTCCAAGTGGCCCAGCCCTGGGTGGAAGGGAAAAGCGGGATGAAGGCCGGGGGCCGTCTGCAGACTCAGCCCGCCGTGGCGTGGGAATGGATCCATGGCAGCAGCTGGCACAGCATGGAGCTGCTCCAACTCGGCCGGTTTGACTTCAAAGCCAGGCTTGAGACGTTCACGCAGGTCCCGGTCCCTCAGGTCTCGTTCGCGGGCCTCCCGCTCCCGCAGCTCGCGCTCCCGTGTGGCTGGATCACTGCTGTAGATGGCTGGCACGTTGTAGCCCAGCAGGCCCGGGTCGACGGCGCCCAGGGGCACGTAGAAAGGGTGGTTGCGGTTGCTGGGGGACATGACGTGGGGCCGGGCGTACTCGCTAAGGGTGCGCAGAGCTGGTGTGTCAGGGCCCAGGTATGGGGGAACAGTCGCTACAGCACTGCCCTGCTCGAAGGAGGGGCGGTGGGGAACCGGCCCGAGGGACGAGCACTCGACCGGACGGCCCTCCTGGGCCATCTTCTGCAAAAGAGCAGAGAGACCGGCTTCAGGGTCCCAGCGGGGAGCGGCCGAGGGGGCCCTTGAGCATCCGCCCCGGCTGCGCTGCGGCAGTGGGACTCCCAGACCTACCACACTCCTCTCCAGCTCCCGTTCCTTCTCCCGCTCCCGCTCCTTCTCCCGCTCCCGTTCCCGTTCTCGCTCCTTCTCTTCACGGGCCTTCTGCTCAGCCTCTCGACGCACTTTCTCTACCAAGTCTGCTCTTTTTTTGGCCAGCTTGGAGCCATCAAGGGGCACAAAGTACAGGTCTGTGCGGGAGCAGGAGTTGAAGCCACGGTCCAGGTGTTTGTTGAATCTGGGGATGAGAGGTGAAGCCCATCAGTGCCGACAGGGCTGGTGAGCAGGGATGGGGACAGGGACAGCTACTGTGGGAAAGGCTCCATGGGAATGTGAAGAGCATCATGAAAAAGGCAAGAGGGTAGCTGCACCTCAGGCTTGGGGTGATTTCCTCTTCCCTGCCCCATACGCCCCTCCCCATCCTTAGGAGAAACCAGTCTCCCCTCACCTGGCTGACTGGCTGGCATGGCTCGGCACATCCACCACCTTGGGGGGTGGTGAGGGGCTGCGAGCAGGTGGCACGGGGCTCTCCGGGGGCTCGTACTCCTCCGACGGCTCCTGCTTGATCTGAGCAGCGCTGAGGGGGAGTGGGGGTGGCGGTGGGGCTGGGGCAGCCATGTTCCCTGGCAAGGGTGGTGGGGCAGAGGGGGCAGGTGAGGGGGCTTTGTAGCCTCCCGCCACAGGGGAAGAGGCCACCCGGTAGCCAGGAGGGGTGGCTGCACGGAAAGGGGCAGCCGAGGAAGTGGGGGGCGAGCCCGGCTTGTAGGGGGCCGGGGGCTGGAAGGTGGGGACAGGGGAGGCCGCCCGCTTCCCATATGGGGCCACAGCTGACGGGGGTACCGGGGGCGAGACCGTCTTGTAGGGGGCTGCAGAGGGGGAGGCCATGGTGGCAATGACGGTGGAGAGGGTGGTGGCAGCAGAGGTGACTGGAGGGCCAGC
Organism: Vidua macroura; assembly: GCF_024509145.1. Classification (NCBI taxonomy): domain Eukaryota; kingdom Metazoa; phylum Chordata; class Aves; order Passeriformes; family Viduidae; genus Vidua; species Vidua macroura. The sequence goes on along the minus strand of NC_071572.1, from coordinate 73,658,628 downwards.
CCCATGAGCAGGGGAGGGGGGCGGCGGCGGGGGGAAGGTGTAGGTGGCAGGACTCTGCCCCGGTGGGTGCGTGCACATGCTGGGGTAGCTTCCCTGGGAAGAGGCAGCAGAGGAGGATGAGGAAGAAGAAGAGGATGAGGACGAGGAGGAGGAAGAGGGGGCAGCGGCCGCAGTGGCGGAGGGAGCCTGGCTGTAGGCAGCCTGGCTGTGTGGAGGGTAGAGGCGCAGCCCGTAGGTGGGATGGGAAGGGTGATGGCTGCTGGACTCCAGGCCATGGGGGTAGCCCCCGGGGGGCTGGGGAGGAGCTGTGGCTGCTGGGGAGACGCCCCCGCTGCTCCCGTGACCGTGGTGGTGCTGCTGGGGAGGCTGCTGGTGATGGGGGGACTGGCCGGGGAAAGGGGCAGCGGGGTGGGAGCCAGCATTGCCCAGGGGGCGGCTGTAAGGGGGTGGCCCCTGGCTCCAGACAGGCTGCGAGGGCAGGGAGGGCTGGGTGTACTTGGGGGGCTGGCTGGAGACAGAGAGGCCGCTGGGCGGGGGGAAGGAGTGCCCGTAGGAAGCACTGTAGCTGGGCAGGGGCTGGCCCGGGGAGGGCTGGGGGTACTGGGCAGAGGAGCTGGAAGGCGGCAGCGGTGGTGGGGCGTAGGGGTAGCGAGAGGGGGCCAGGGCCGGTGCCTTCTCCTGCCCCATGCTGTGGGGCGAGGGCAGGTGGCCGCTCAGGGCCTGCCCCACCATCCCTGGGGAGCTGGAGGCGGCCACTGCATTGTTGAGGGGGCGCAGGGCCGGCGGAGGAGGCAGGTTGGAGGAGACATGGGGGAAGGAAGGGGCCGAGGCCGGGGGGGCAGCCGGGGGGTTGGCCGGGGGTGTCTTTTGAGGGGGGAGCCCTCCTCCCACCGAGGCCAGTGAGATTGGGGTGGTAGGTGGTGGATTGTGCTTGGTGCTGAGGGTCTGCTCACGAGCCCCCGGTGCCGGGAGCCCCCCCACTCCACTGGCAATTTTGGCCCCAACCTGGACCACATTGGCTGTAGGATAAAGGGGAGTGTGGGAGGAAGAGGAGGAGGAAGAGGAAGAGGATGAGGAGGAGGAAGGGGGAGCAGAAGGGGCAGCAACAGCAGAGGAGGAGGAAGAGGAGGAGGAGGAGGCAGGTGTCTGTGGGGCTTGAGCCTGGAAAATGCGTGAGGCCTGGCCCTCCAGCTGGGAATGGTAACTTCCTGTGGGGGGTCCCTGGGGGTGTGCCTCGCCCGGGAGCCCAAAGCTGGGCTCTGGTGGACGGGCCAGGCTGTCGGGAGGGGGAGCTACCGGCGGGCTCTCGGGGAAGAGTGGGGGGTGGTGGTAGGAGTGAGACGGCCCCTGGGACAGCACAGAAGAGGAGTCGGAGTCGTTCTCCACGCTCCCAGGGCTGTAGACGCTGGGCGAGGTGCTCCTGTTATCCTGGTCAATGTCCCGTGGGTCGCTGCTCATCTCATCGTTGAAGCTGTGGCCATCAAGGCTGTCAACATCGGATGGGGATGGAGGACAAGGCAACTCCTGAAGTAGAACGAGGAGGAAAGGGGCATTATGGGGCCTTCCAGACCTCACGTGACACACTTCAAAGTTCCCAGAGAACTTGTTTTCTGACCTTTCTCTGCCAACCTCAGCACTAGAAAACCTCACAGAGGAAAGGAGACGTTGTTTGGCAAGGTACACATAACACCAGTCCTGCCTCCTTTCCAGTTCTCTCCGGTCCTTCATGAGCATTCTGTGGTCAGTAAGGAGGTAACAATGGGTTACCTTGTGTAAAGAGGCAGTGAGGGAGGGCAGGGAACTGTTACACACGAGGCTGAGAGGGAACAGATACAACAGGGGTGATGGGTTGTTGGCCAGGATATGGTATCACCGGTGGCATGGAGCAGCACACACCACAGCGGTCCCAGCACAGGCCCCAGACCCAGAATTGCTTTTCTTGCCCCTGCAGAGCTCTCCCTGCTCAAGGAGACCAGCTCCCACCCAGACCCCTCTCACTGTTCTACTCCTTACTTCCAGGAGTTCCCCCTGTGCTTCCCAACCCCTGCTGCTCCCCACCACCTGCTGCCTCAGACAATGTGCATTGGTGATTAGCAGTCATCATGGGTAAGGGTAACTAACAAGCATCACTCTAATCAAGGGAGGCTAAGCTGAAAAAATACCATTGTTGAGCTGAACAGACTGTCCATGTGGGGAAATTACAGAAGTGGAACCAAAGTGGTTGAATTATAAGGACCTCTTAACATGAGTAAGCATCCCCATGTTTGCAGGCCTTTAAGGCCAGTTCCCTGAATGGGCTAACAGGGAATGGAGAAGCACAAGAGCTGAGTCTTCCAACCACACAACCACCAATCCAGCCTGGTGCTGTCGGTGTTTCGGAAACGACTGCCACGGCTCTGTGTGTGCATGAGCAGGTGTTGAATGACTGTCACCTGGAACCCATCATGACTTAAGCACTTCCCTGTCACACTGTGCTGGGGTCAGAAGGGATTGACTCCGACCCAACCTGTGGCTGCACACGGCGACAGGCTCTTGCTCTGCTGGAAAAGGCAGGGCACATCCCCAGCTCCAACAGCATAGCAGCCCCCTGAACACAAGGCAAATGAGACAGACAGCCTCTATCTGCTCAGTCATCACTCCTGGTGGCATTTTTGTAGATACCATTTAGGTTGGAAGAGCTGCAGTGCAAAACCCAAGGTGTCGGGGCTCCCAAGCAGCAGGAACCTCAAGCTGAGCAGGCACGAGCAGCACAGACAGGGAACTGGAGACTCCTTTGCTATAGAATGGGCACATGCCAGCAATCACAGCAGGGAGAGCTCACCTCAGTTTTGGTTTTTTTGGGAGCATTGGTGTCCTCCCCCTCACTCTCTGAGATCTCTTCTGTTCGGCCCTGCTTGCTGCTCTTGGGGGTGCAGGATTCCTCCAACCGGCCTTTCTGCAAGGAGACAAGGAGAACAGAGGTGGAGGGTCATGGATAAATCTTCCAACCCGACAGGTCTTCACAGACTGCAGCAGGTGAGACACAGCCACCATGGCACATGTGTCGATGACACTAGCAGAGCAACATGGACCCAGGATATGGCAAAAATGAGCACTAAAAGGGTCTGGTGAGACTAGACACCAGTTCTCAGGAAAGTGCAAGATGGTGAGGATGAGAACAAAAGGGATTCTGCCCATTTCAGAAAGCTAATCCAACAGAGGCTACTTAGTGGATCTCTTCTGGTCTGTGTCCCTGGATCCTCAAATGGATCCCACCCAATCTGGGCAGTCCTTGGCCACCCCACACTGTGTTCTAGCTGATATTACCTTTGTCGCTTGTCGGGATTTCTCAGCCTTGCCATCACTGCTGGAGGTGCTGACACCACCAGGGGAAGCTCGACCCCGTGACCTGAGCTCCTCTCGAGGCCCCGGAGTCTCTTTCTTCCGTCCACTCCGCATTGACATCTAACAGAGGGATCACTGTGTCAGTCCTGCTTTGCATCTCTCACCGCTCCTGCTCTGTGCCCAGCCTCCCAAATCCCCTGAACCCCTTGCACTCCACTGTGCCAAACTCATGCCCACTAGCTTTGCAGGGAGCCTCAGTTCCAACCCACACCTCCAGCCTGGCTCTCGTGTCCCACCCCCCTCTCCCACCCCACATACTGAGTCCTTGTTCTGTCGTGTCTTCATTCTTTTGGGTGTGGGACCCCCATTCTCCTTGGCCCGGTTTGATGAAAACATAAATTTTTATGACTCCACAACCCCCGTTGGCTGTTTCTGAGGAGACAGAGATGGGCAGTTCTTCTGGAAGCGGGGATCACACCAGCCACGTAATAAAATCCTGCTGAATCCTGAAAGGCAAACAGATGAGGGAGGAGAAAGACTGAGTGAACTACAGAACATCCTTTTGTGGATTGCTATAGAAATATGACAAAATTACCATTGTTTCCTTATTTAGAGACTCAAGTATGTTTACAAAGAACGCAATAAACTCTCCCATCAGTGTGGGAAAAGATTTGCCCACTGCCATATCCGATTTCCAATTTCTAGGAGTGATATGTGCGTGATGCGAGGTATTCATTTTGAATGGCTTCAGACTGAGGGCAGATTTAAATTAGATATTAGATATTAGGAAGAAACTCATTACTCTGAGGGTGATGAAGCACTGGAACAGGTTGCCTCATGGATCCCCCAATCCTGGCAGTGTTCAAGGCCAGGCTGGATGGGGTTTTAAATAACCTGGTCTTGTGGAAGATGTCCCTGTCCACAGCAGGGGTGTTGGGAGTAGATGATCTTTAAGGCTCCTCTTAATCCAAGCCATTCTGTAATTATCTAATTCTATGATTCAGTGCCCAATAACACTGCTTTGGAGGATGCAAGAAGGAATGGTTATCAGGATGTTATCTGTCTTCTGGAATAATTTTAGTATTTTCTTTTCCTTGGGGGAAAAAATAACTGGAAAGTGTTTTAAAATGTTCCCAATTACAATTTTTCTGACTTTGTTAGTTCATCTTCGCACTTGTCAGTGCAGAAAGTTACACCACCCTTACCTGGCCATGTGCTGCCATTTGCTAGTCCCATGTCATTTGTCATTCAGCAAAGTGGCCTTTGCTGAAGGGCACTGTACAGCCCTGCCCTCTCCAGAGCACATCCACATGCACTCATGCACCACCACATAATGCAGAAAATGTGACAAGTCTTGCTTAGGCTGTTCCATGCCCAAGGTACACAAATAGGTGTGAGAAAACACATTTAGCTTTGCTTTTGCACGACACCATCACCAGCTCTGTTTAGCCTGGCATGCCTGCCAGGGTGTCCTCCTCCTCAACACACAGGATGTTCCTCAGTGTACCAGACCGAGTCATAGCCAGGGATGCAGAGTACATCCTTACACTTTGCAGCAGCAGGAAGATTTCTGAGATCCCTCCGGAACAATTTACAGCTTTGTGCCATGTCCAAAAGCATTTTACTGTAGATATTTAACACCCTGTTCTATCACACAGTTCCTACTCTGGAGTATGAAAGTACCATGTTTGTGTTAGACTGGGAACTGGAGGAAATTATTCAGGGATACTGCTCCTAAAGTTAGCTTGCTTGAATCCAGCAAGCTAAAGACCTTTTGCACTGCTCTGCACTGTGCACACATAACCAAAAATACTTTATCCTTCCCAAGCCTGTCATCTGAGTTGCTATACTCAGCCTCTGGAATGGACAATCTGAAAGACAAGGGAATGGGTCCTGTGGAAGAGGCACCAGCAGAAAAAAGCCACAACTACTGGGTTTTATTGTCTCATCTGGAAGCACAGAGGAATTCTGTGAATAAGAAGCCTGTGGATTTGGGGCTCCTGAAGACCATCCCACACCTGGAAATATCAGCTTCCAGCTAAGCAGTGCAGGAGCAATCTGGATGACTTCCATTTCTCCGAGAAGGGAGCTGAAAGCAGGGATCAGAGCAAAAGCACCCGACAGGAGAACTCTCAGACCTCCCATGCAGCCCTGCTCCTGGACTGTGTGGCCCCAGGGTCACTGCTTTCCACTGTCTTCATCTGCCTGACCATGAAAAATGACACTGGCCTTTCTCTCCTGGGGCTCCACATCTTCCCTGACCACTGCTTACAGAAACCCATCTGGAAGGTACTTAGGAAAATCAGGGGATTGTTTGTTTTAATTCCATTAATATTTTATTTGACCTTCATCACAAAAGCCCCAGGGGGACTCATCCAGCATTAATTCCCACACACATCAATTCATTAACTGAGACCTCTTCTTTAATAGGAAAATAGCTGATGATGGTTTATAACTGACCTAATGGAGGCAGAGCCCACTCCCAATCCCCACCCGCTGACTTGTTTTACAGGCTCATGTTTCTGTCACGCTTTAGCCTTTGGTTGCTAATTCAGCCAGTTACACTGATGCTATTCTAGATAAGCAACCAGAATCAACATTTCTTATGTGAAACAAAAAATTGTAATACCCAAGGTAATCCTAATTTAACTCAACTTTGACTCACGCCATGGTGGCAAACCTGCAAGCATTAGTTCAGCTCTGAAGGCAAGCAACAGCAACAGCACGCTACCAATGTCACTGCTCCCTGCATTCCACAGGAATACCACCCATGCCTCCCACACCAGAGAAGCCACAGTGATAACGCAGCACACAGGTCTCACTTCAGCTTTCCAGCAACCCTGGAATGACAATTACCATCCTCTTCCCAGAGAAGTCAGTCAGGGAAATAACATGCAGCCAACCACAAACTGAAACTTCCCTTTTTGAAAGGGATACCCACTCCCTACTTATTTCAACCACTGAATATGCAGTAAGAAACAAAGCCAGAAACAAACAACGGTATTTCAAGAGACATAATCAACCACTGACTGAGGCAGAAGTTTCTGTCACTTAGACAGTGAAGATTTTACTAAAATATGTAAGAGAATTGATGCACACATTATTAGTATAGCTGTATAGTAACTGTTATGGCCAGATGAGAGGATGACAAATCTGTCTTCTAATTTTAACATCTATGAAATAAAAGCTTGCAGTGTGAGCCTTTACAATTTGCAAGTTACACCTAAGCCTTCCCGTCAGTGAAGATCCCTGCAAATGCCTCTGAAGGGTTCTTAGGGCTCCATGGTTTTGGTTAGGAGGTGAGACGTGACAGGCCTGCTGTGGAAGGGTTAACCTTTCCCTGGCCCTGTGAAGCTCTTTACAGGTTCAACTGAGTTATGAGGCATTGCAAATTGCTATTTTCTGTTTGCATTTCATACAACCCAGCTTGGCTTGGCTTATTGCCCAAACCCCTCCATATTCTCCTGTAAGCCCCGGTGAAGTCTCCCGTGAGCAACACACACTCAACAGGCATCCCCCACGTGGCATTCAAAATGGATCCCGCTCCTCCTCCTCCTCCTCCTCAGCTCCAAGTAATTCTCCTTCCCAAAGCCTGGACTGTCCTGCACTAGCAGCCAGAAGCTTATGAGGTTCAGCTCCTCTTTTGTTGAAGGACACAGATAGGTTCTCTCCTTCCCAGGCTGTCATGTGGAACAATTCTCCCAGGTGAACAACTCCCAGGTAAACAAGTCCATCTCCAATGAGAAGCACTCAGGTTTTACCTCTTCAAAAGCAGGCTGAATGCTTGTCCTTGGCTCAGGAGAGCATTTACACATTAGGCTGTGGCTTAGAGGAAATAAACTTTCCTAGACGACGACAGAAGCAGAGGAAATGGGAACCAAGTTTCTGGGGTGGTTTGAGGGCTTGGCCAGAAGCGTAAATGACGAACGAGTCACGTGCCCAAAGCACTGCACACGCTGGGGCTGCAGGCAGGGCTACACCCAGCACGTGTCCAGCAGCCAGGAGACCATTTCCACTGAGACCAGGAAGACACGGAGATGCTGCCAGAGCCATGGAGGGTTTTGACACTTCAGCAGGTGCTCAATGGCAGAGCAAGACCCAGGATGGGCAGCCCAAGTCCAGGGCTCCAGTCTGCTTGAGAAGGTCAAATGCCAGCTCCAGTCTGCTTGAGAAGGTCCAGCTAGCCCTCTCTGGGGCCAGTGCCAGCAGAAAGGAGAGATGAAGGATCCTAGCATCAGTGTCATTTAGAAAAAAGAACTAACATTATCCCCTTTTTGGTTTATTTACTGTAGACAAAGCCAGCTTCCGCTAGATGCTAGTCCATGCAAGTTTGGAGCAAGGAGTCAGTGGAATGACTGCTTTAGCCTAAGTACAGATGTTCTGAAGTGCAAACCTCTTGTCTTCTTCATTTGGGTACTGTTTAAAGTACACAGTGACTACTCTTTAAGTCATTTTCTGAAATGTAGGAATCACATCCAAAATCCTATATGAAATCCAAGGTATTTGGTATGCAAAGGCAGGGATTCAGAAGTCAGATGTGAAAATTAAACTGAGTCTGGTTCTCTGCAATTCAATAGCTCTCTGTTCCCATCCTGTTTTTTCTCTTCCCACTTCTACAAAGGCATGGACTAGCACTGGAGGGAGGAACCAGGGTGGCAAAACGAACACAGCTGCTTTCTAACACATTGCAGATGCTGAAAAGTGTCCTGAAAATAAGCTGGAATGTTAACTGATGGATCCCTCTTGATGGGTAAAAATCACTAAGAAGAGGAGCAGTATGCATATATATATGACTGCCCAATGAATGATGGTCCCAAATATTTTTAACTCCTGTCTCTATCTCCCTCATTTTGTAAAATGAAGGGAAAATTTCCAGAAATGTAATCAGTTTTAAAGATTGTGTAGGATCTTGAAAACATTAAGTTTTGTCCCAAATACTGCAATCAGACAACCTGAAGTACAGAATTTCCCAATGGCTAATTACCTGATTTCCTGCTTGAACCCTGGCATTTTACTATAGGGCATGATGGAGAAAGAGAGGGAAGGAAGGGGAAGGGCACCGTGTCCAGTGTTGGACAGCAATGAAAAAACACATCAGGGTTCGGGTCGCACGTCACTGTCTTTTGATACATACCTGGAGCGTGACATTACTGTAAAAGGCAAAATGACTGTGAGCAAAGGGATGAGGATGCCAAAATGGTTGAATACCAAGATGGCAAACATTTGTGGCTAATATTATCTTGGGTGTGAATACTGCCATGACTGGCTAATCTTCTGTATTCAGTAAATCTTGTTAAGAATAAATATACAAAGGTATACAAATGAAAGGTAGTTTTCCAACAAAGGCATTTTTCTGTCTCCTACAAAGTAACTACAACTCTGGGTGGATGCAGGGGCTGTGAACTCAGGCTAGGAAGTGAATTCATCAAGGACCAGGACTCCTGCAGGTCACTCTCATGCAGGTCACTGCACATAGAGACCCCAGGATCAGAGCACACACCTCCCAGTCTTCTGCAGACCCCTCCACAAGGCCTGGGACAGGCACATCCAACTACCAGCAGCCATCGGACACAGGCAGGAAGGGCTGAGACCTGCCCTGCCAGGGAGGTTTGGCAACACAGTGTTATGTGGCAAACTCAGGCAAAAACACCTAAAACACAAGTTCAAACTGTGACTACTGCTCAGGAGGTCAAAATAATATAAATCCAGTATGAAAATAGTGACAGCTGTCGATTTCTGTTATTTTTCATAAAGACACTGATTTCATATTGGCAGTGTACTGGAATTTCACCGGATTCTTCTGTCTTCAAAATATGCCAAAAAAAGAGACTCATCTTAAGGCAACAGCTTCAATCCTTCTTATACGTACTTGTTGACAAATTCACTTGTCAGGCTACCTATGTGCTTCTTCTCTGCAGTAAAATAATAAATAAAAATTAAAATGCTAACGCTTCAGGAAAGGGTGCCAAATAAGAATACTAAAAATAACTGTGCAGAACACTGGCAGTCTTAGGAGATAAAGCTAGTTTACATTTTATTAAGCCTATATTAATGTTTTGTTTTCTTAATTTTGCACAACCATGAGGAGCAAGAATGTTGTTTTGAGTATGAAAACTCCAATTCTGGAACCTCCATTCAAGTAAAAATGTATCTGAGAAAGAAAAAAATTCTGATTAACAGAGTGAAATAACAGAGCTAAAGCTAGGTCATAAATAATAAAAACATTCATGCATTTAACAATAGCTTAATGTACAGCATAGAAGAAGATATTAATTGTTGCAAAAGCAACCGAAAATAAAGTTTGATTCACTAAATGAAGGTTAGATGTACTAAAGAAGGTTATGTTAATCATAAAACAATTCCTGAGGGCACAGTAAAATGACTGTTAAGCATGTAACAGATTTACTTAAAAATCCCAGAAGAATCATTCTGTCTCCCCAGAGGAGGGCTTCCAGATCTCTTGGAGATACAGGCTGGCAGAGCCCAGTGGTGGAAAAAAACCACACTGGGCTCTACCTTCTGCAAGTGGGATGGAGCCTACAGATGCATGATCCAGAGGACACATCACACTCCTCACACTCGCTATTTTGTGAAGGGCAGCGTCTTCTATATTTGCAACACCTGAGCACACCTTACCTGTGGAGCTGTTAGGGGCCAAGGGTCTACTGTAATACCTCACACCCCTCTTTTGATACACAGATGTCCCTTTGCTAAGAATGCAAAGAAAATTACCCAGAGACATCACAGGGTGGTTGCCCAGAGACCCAAAGGAGGATGCTAGCTGGAAGGGACATCTGGACTCTGAGCTGACCAGTGCAACTCACAAGTGATACCCTTTGGATATAAGAGGCAGATCCATTAAAATGGCACCTGAGCATCCAGCAGCCATCGAGAAAGTAAACTGCATGCTAGAATTTCCTGAGGACAACATCATTATGCCCCCCCACAAACGTATGGCTTTCCTGTATCTTGAAATGTGTGTGCAATTCTACTTCTTCTATAGGAACTAGAAGGGGCAATGAAGAGGCACAACTGTGTGGGCTAGACATCTCTGTCCAGAGAAAAGGTTATTGAAATGAGGGTGTGACTGGGGACCATTAAGCCATATATGAAAATTAGAGGTTAGGTAGGAAAAAATTTTGTTACTGTCTTCTCCAGTAGAAATTTGATGGCCATCAAATAACACTACAAAGAAACACGTTCAAAACCAACCAAAAAGAAAGAGTAGTTCTTGAAACAGGTGGCTGCAGAATTTCCAGTTAAAGGGCACCATGTGTGCTAGAAGGTTCTATGTGTTTGATGGGAGAAATGGAGAGTTTCATTCAAGAGGGAATCACTGTCACTTTCTGGATAGCTAGAAACCATATCTGGCTGTGGCAGGTCCTCCACTGAAAACAGCTGGAAGCTGTAGGACTATCAGAGGAAAATGGCACAGGATTGGATTGGATTGGATTGGATTGGATGAGATAAGATTAGAAAATGACATTATTGGATTAATGGTTGGACTCAATGATCCTGGAGTTCTATTCCAACCTAAATGATTCTATGACTTTGCAACCACTGACCCTAAGGACACCCTTTAGATTCTCTGTTTCCAGGGATTCATGACTGACAGCAAAGACAACACAAGAGCCACATGTGCCAAGGGCAAACATGTGAACAGGATGAAGATGGACAGACACATCCAGAATAAAAGAAGCGAACTAGGACCAGGGAAATGGGCAGAGGAACAATAGTACAGCAGATATGAGTTAGTGGTAAACTTCAAGTCACTCCTAGGCTTGGGATCCCACATCTTCTCCTTAGTCTACTGGCCAAGGACTGGCCAAGTGGGATGATTCTGCCCTCATCCCTCATCTCTCATCCCAGAAGTCTGAAAAGACTTCTAAGAAGGCTTTTTTTGAATGAGTGAAATCCACCAGTGCACAGAGAAAGGAATATTCTTCAGGAGCAGGAAAAGAGAGGTGATTTTCACCTGACTATACACAGGATTGGTAAGGCAATTATGGGAGAAGTGCACACCATTTTTACCTGTGTACTCAAAAAAGAATGCTGACAAATTGAGGAATGTGATGAACTCCTCCCCCTTATAACCTTAGGCTGAATAAATACAGCTTGTCTGAGAAAACGTTAAAAGGCTTGAAGATGGCCTATGAGCACTACAAAGGAAGATGATTTCTGACAGTTCTTTAACCTACACAACAAAGACCCCCATATCCAATGGATCTAGCTAAAGCCAGATAAATCCAACACAGAATTAGTGCAAAATTTGAAAAGCAGGAGAAATCAATCACTTGAAAAACTTGCATAGGAATCTAGTGTATCAATGAAATTTTTAAAGGGTTTTCTTTTATTTTATTGTAAAATAAATGCTCTTAATATTTTCTGCACAGACCAGCCAGTTGATGAGAACAGTTTTTTCAATATTAAACTCATTAGTAGTCATAGAACTTGGCCAAAAGGTGATGAGGTCTACCTAGCTCTGGGTGACAATGGACTTTGAAAGCAATGGTCTAGCAATGTAAGAGGAAAGCCTGATGGATAACCATGACTGGATAAACCATTCTTCATGGAGGGTGGGCCCTCTTTATGTGTCTGGCAAACTCTGAATAATTCTGAGGTAAATCACTTCATCAGTTGCACTGCCTAAAAGAAAAAAACAGCAGTATATCCAAAATACTGTGCTACACATACACTTTATATCCAATACACTCTGCTATATATATCAATATAAAATTTAATAACTATATAACATTATATTTTATACAAGATATATATTATACAAACTACCATATATATTGTGATATACACACACACACACACACATATATATATATATATATATACACACATATAGTAAATCCAATTCACTGTCCAAACAGAAGAAGGTTGCTCAAATGCAACCTTCACTTAAGTGATCTATAGCGCAGAGAGACCTTGGGGAAGAAACAGGCTATCACCAAGTGCATTGTACAGCAGGGAAATACAAGACTAAAATTTTCCAGCTAAACTCTCTGTGATGAAGAATGTCACCAGGGCAAGAGACATGAAGTAAGATTGAGAGCAGCCAGCTCCCCTTCTTCAGCAAAGCCCAGACAGACCATCATTGGCTGAAATTGCCTGGAGAAGATATTGCAGTTAGCCTTTGGTTTGTAGGTGAAAATACTGCCACAACAATCAATCAAACATTGATATTTTTACAGGAGGAGGCAACAACAAATCAGTGTTTGCTGCCACAACACACACAGAAAACAGACGATCAGAAACTTCTGCAGGAGGATTATCAGAGCTGGAAGCTAGGCATTGCTTCTGAAGGGATCGCTTCCTCACAAAGTTGACTTCTGTTAAACTTAAAACATGGCCAAATCCTTATCCCCAAACATTCAAAGCCCAAACAGCCAACCAAACTGGTAGGGAGGTGAAGCTCAAGCCACTTGAACTGGAAACATCCCTTTCTGTTTCATCATTCTCCATACACACCTCACTGACAACATGGGCTGTGGGACCACGACCACCCAACACGTGACTGGAAGGGCAGAAAGATTCTCCAGTGCTCATATCAATGTGACAAAGAGCAGTGCCACATGCACCTGGCCAGCCTGGCAACACATGCCTTGGACACTGCTGAGCCTCAGTAGGTCAGGGAAGGCACTGAGAGGGAGCAGCTCATGCTCATGTTAAACCATCTGCTGTGACCAGACTCCAGCAGGGATCACAGGCATTAGTGATCTACCTAGGTGATCGATCATTAGTGACCTACCCTAGGTGTGCTCACTTGGTTGAGAGAACGACTTTTGCAGAGATGCCCTCACTTTTGAACAGTCAGAACTTGTGTTGCCTTCTCCTTCAGCCTTTAAGAAGTTTGTAAAGTACTGGTATTTTGTACTTCAATAGACATAGTCTTCAAGAAGTACAGATGGAAGAGATAAAGTGATAAACACAAGAAATATATGTCATACTTCCAAAGCATCTCCTAATGGACGAAGAATGAGACCAGAAAATCCAATGAAGGCAACAAAAGAGTTTATTTGTCCCAAAGAGATTGGGAGACAGAAATGAACCAGGGAAGATAAAGTCTGATAGAAAAGAAAAGCAGGTTCACAGAAGAAAAGGCATTATACAAGGAATAATGTAAGATGGACAAACATTCAAGTAGGTATTTAAGGAGGGGCACAGGTGAACATATGCACAGACCAATTCCAGAGATTGCATTTGCAAACATTATACCCCAGACCTGGTAAATAAATAAACCTTCCCTACACAGCTCTGCATTCCACATGGACTGGTCCTCTCAACTCCACCTCCATCCCCAAGAAAATCACTGATGAACATGAGAGAGCTCCAGGACAAACTGGGAAGGTGTACAAGGAGTGACAGGGGCTGAACTTTGGGAAGATAAAAACCTGCCTGATGCATTTCACCCACAAATAGAATCAGGATGAAGTATTTCAGTTGGAAGGGACCTACAATGATCATCTAGTCTGACTAGACTAGATGTTCCTCCTCCTCTTGAAGAACAATACAGATCAGGCTGCTTTTAGTACAGCAACCTCACCATGCTATAGAATCATAGTTCCTTGCATGACCATTATCATTTTGGAATACAAGTACACCCACAAGAAACATCATCATCATTCTTTGTTCAGGCAAACCTAAAGATGAGAATGCAAGAACCTTTCAGAGGTATCCAACAGGTACAAAACCCAGGGAAGGAGGTAAATGCATATGAAGAGAGGTAAAGGCAGGTCATTGCAGCAGGTTAAACCTGTTTATCTTGTTCATTAAGATTCACTGCACATTTAATTTTCAAATGTTTGGAGGTTTTTTTATAATTTCTAGCAAGAACTATGGTACTACAAGTTCACTCTTTGGCTATGCTTGAAAAGCTCAATCATGAATCATAACTGAAAAAGTCTGATTTGAAAGATCAGGTCATTCCCAAGAAGTTGGGGAAATACACAAATGATTGGTTTGCCATCACTAATGACAGACACAAAATAACATTAATAACTTGGCCAAGAAAAAGGGCAAAAGAGAATGAAAATAATTCCAAATGAACAATTTGATCATTCACATTTACAAGTGTCCCATCCATGGGTAATGACCGTGGAGCTCCAGCCCCTTGTGTGTGCAGCACAGCAGTGATTCACAACACCCTCGGGCTTAGAAGATAAGGGAGTCCAGCCTTCAACTCAGACAGCTGTGGGATTCTCGAGTGGGAAGTCAAAGCTGAGCTCTGCAGCTTTAGGCAGCACACACCTGAAGGGTGTGTAACCATGCTCCAGCACTCAGGTGGATACAAAATGAATGGCATTTGCAACTTCTCCTTCGCTCTCCTGCTACACACCTTAGGATAATGGCCCACTACTTTCTCCTCACTTTTTTAAGGCTGAAAAGCATAGCGGCTCCTATGCAATCCACCCAGTACAACCAGAAATAATGACAACAGATTTGGGTGCCGAGCTTGGTAAGGACATGCTGCTTCTCAAGGCACAGCCCACTAAAAAACAGACCCTGCAGACAAAAGCCCTACAAATTCTTTCAGTAGCCATCCTGACAAATGAGGAATCTGCTGCGGAACTCAGGGCAGCCACGGCACTGAGGCAAACACAAGGAAAGATACTGCCCATCTGGAAAGCAACTTCGGGAATGTACAATAGCTATCAAGGCACAACTCCACGGCATGCAAAGGCAGCGTGCAAAGTAATGCCACGGTGACCAAATGGCTGCCACTTCAACAGCACAGCGGCCACTCGGCAAAATACAGCCGGCAATTCGCTGGGCAACAGCAGCCGAGCCGGCCACAGGCCAGCTCAAGCCAGCAAGACAGAACAGCCACCGGCTCCATGGCATAGCCAAAAGGGCAATGTGGGAAACCCAGATGCCACTTCTTCAGGAATCCTGAATAACAAATGGACAACCAGCCGGACACAACAGGGATCTCGGCCGGTTCAAGAGGAGCGCAGCCGACACCTTGATGCCACCCAGCCGTACGGGGTCTCGCCAGTGCCCCGGTCCCCAAGCGGCACCCTGGCGTGCCAGGGGAGGGGGCAGGGGTAAGGGGTAAATCCCACCCGTGTCCGCTGCAGCCACGGCGGGGGGAGCCGACACTCTTCTCGGTCCCCCGATGGAAACGTTATTATTCCCAGCTCCTCCTGCCCACTCCCCGGCCGCACCTGGGGAAGCGGGGACAATACGAGCCCCCCCCCCCGCGAAGGCAGGCAGGGCGGGAGTCGGTCCCCTCCAGCGTTGTGCCGCCCTCCTCCCCGCACGGCGCCGGGCCGCAAACTCGCAACTCCCGCCCGCCCGCGCCCCCCGGGCCCCGCGCGTCCCTGCCCCCGCCGAACTTCCCGCCGCAGGGAAGGGGGGCTCCGCGGGCGCTGACGTCACGCCGGGCGCGCGGCGGGGGGTGTCCCCGCCCCGGGACCCCCGCGGCGGGCGCGGAGCCCCGCGCGACCCCCGCCCCCCGTTCCAGAGGGAAGGCGCTGCGCCGCCGTCCAGCGCAGCCGAGCCCCGGGCGGGCAGCGCCCCCCGGCGATGCCGGAGCGCCCCCAGCCGCGGCCGGGACCCCCGCCCCGCCGAGCCCCCGTGCCCCGCGGCGCTGTCCCGGCTCCTTCCCGGTCCCTCGCCGCATCCACGCCGGGGCAGGGATCGCCGGGGACCCTTCCCCAGCGCCGCGGGGGTTAATCGCACTGTCGCCCCTCCTGCCCCCCCCAACTTTGGTGTTTCCCCCCCCCGCGTCGCCTCGCTCCCCATCCCGACAGACGGACCGGAGGGCTAAAATCAAGCCGAGAAAGAATGCAGCGAGTGGGCGACAATGACAAGCTGGGCGGGAGCGGCTGGGAGCGGGCGAGGGACTCACCGGCGGCTCCTGAGGGGAGGTCGAATGAAGGGAGGAATGGAGGAGGCGAGGAGCGGGGGGCAGGGATTTAAACGCTGCCCCCCCTTCTTTTTTTTTTTTTTTTTTTTTTCCCCTTTCCTCCCTCCTCCTTTTCCGCGCTCCCTCGTTTCCTCTCGCGGCTCCGGAATAACCGGTCGGTGGCAGGGACAGCGGCTCCGGGAGGGGGGGTGCGGCGGGGAGCGGGGCCCCCCCGCCCCGCGGCTGTGTCGCCCCCTCTCCCGCCGCGCTCAGGCGCCTCCGCCTGCGCCCCGCCGCCCTCCCATCGCTCCCACCGCTGCCCGCCTTAGCCACCTCCCATTTCCGAAGGGCCCAGAACGAGCCCCCTCCCCCGCCCCTCTGCTCCGCGCTTGCCGCCGCCCCTCCCCGCGAAACACCCCACACACCCCGCACCCCCAACCCACCCGTGGGCAGCGTGGGACAGGGGAGGAGGAGACGCGGACGCGGGGCGAGCAACCGGCCCGGCCCCCGCCCCGGCCGCGGCCGCGCCCCGCACCGCTGGGCCCCCGGCGCCGGCACAAAGGCCGGGCAAAGTGGGGGAGAGAGAGCCCGGAGGGTCGTTTTTGGCAGGACGGGCCCAGGGCGACCGAGAGGTGCGGGGGGGGGTGGCGGCCGGCCGGGGCTGCGGCGGGGCCTCCCGGGGGGCGGGGGCGGCGGCCGCCCGACGGGCGCTCATCGGCGTGCGGCCGCGCGCGCATCCATCCCCCCCGATTGCACTTCCCATCCCCCGCCCGGTTGCCAGGCAACGGCACAAAGGGAGCGCGAGCCTCGTGCGGGGGCCGCTCCGCGCTGCCCGCACCGGGCTGCGGGCCCCCCCGGCACACGCACACACGCGGCGCGGCCGCGGCAGCGGCGGCGTGCGGGGCCCCCCCGGCTCACACGCGCACGGCGCGGCCACGGCAGCGGCGGGATGCTGGATCCGCTGGCGCGGGCCTCGCCCGAGCGGCGCCACATCGCCCCCCCCTGCCGCCTTCCGCGACCGCACGGTGCGGGGGAGCGGCGGGGCTCAGCCATAGAAACGTGAAACATCCCCCCACGGCTGCTCAGAAACGCGGCTGCCTCCCCTCGCTGGCCAAGTTCATGGCGTCGATGGCCATTTTGGAAAAGCTGCTGTCGGAGGAATGGCTTTGGGAAGGAAGGGGAGAGCCCGCCGGCTCTGTCACCCGGCCAGCCCGCCAAGGGGCTAATCCAGCTCCATCCGCTGCCTGCTGCGGGAGCACGGCCAGCGGAGCGCGGGGCTGGGAGCCGAGGAGATGCTACAAGTGCTGCCCTTCCTGCCCCGTTTAGCTGCAGAAGGCACGGCAATTGTGGGGGCAAACCTGGAGCTGTATGTCACAGACATGAACACGGCTGCATGTTTAAATAAGGGAGCCTTAGTGTGCAGATGGGCAAGTTTCACTCTGATGGCCTTCAAGCATAATCCCAAAATATTTCCTCAGGAGGACCTCTCAGTGAGCAGGCTGGATGGCGTGCTCTCCATGGGCTTTTATTCAGCAATTCTCATTGTCCGTTACATGGCTCCGAGCACTATTTACTGTACAGCGTCCAAACTCAGCACTGAATACAGTTGTATTCCTCTCCTCGTGGGGGTTTCAGCAGTGCTATTCACCCCAATGCTTTAAAAATCATTAAGAGCAATGTCCCTTCTAAGCTGATGGCTCCCAATGCAAGTGTTCCACACCCACTTCCAGGGGTACCGTGCCATTTTGGGGCCTCACTATTTATCCTGGACACAGAGTTGCTCTCGGTGCTTCTCATTCCCAAGCCAGCCCCACTGGCACAACATCAGCGTGCTTCATGTCTCTAGCTCTCATTCATTCTTACAGTCCACCCTTCTCCCCAGCCTGCTTCTTTGTCCTGCCCCTTGTGGGGACCCTCTGCCCTGCCAGCAGTAATCCTGAAGTGCTGTGGTTCCCTAGGACTCTCTGGTTCCCACACCTGGCATGGGAGATTGAAAAAGCCATGGCTAACGTTTGCAAAAATGCTCACTAGGTTTTGTGTGGTCAGTCCAAAACATTTCACCACACTGTTTTGGAGAGGTGCTGTGTGGAAGAGAACACCCTGTGGATTCCAATCACATGGGTAAGCGCTATCTGCTTCACAAAGTGCCTCACCAAGCTGAGCCCCAGACAAGAAGACAGAATATTATTATTGCTGTTGAGGTGGTGGCGTTTGCAGTTGTCACGGCTGCTTCAAACTGTCACCTTTAGGAGCTGACAGCCTTGCGTCCCGAGCTCACAGTGCGTGTGACCCTTAGAGGCCAAAGTGATGATTCATGAAGGAGGAAGATCTTGTCAAGATCCTTGTTCTCTGGATGCTAAACAAAATACCCAGATCCCCAAGGTTTGTGGTTTGAGGAAAAGCCTCTGTGGCAGCTACAGTGGTTGGTATTGCTGAGATCTTTTGGATGAGTAACATGTGATACCAAGTTTATATAACCACAGTGTCAAGCCCCAAATGGTTTTCATGTCATCATCTTCCATAACCAGGTCAGTTGCTTCAGTTCGAAAGCTTGACTTAAATATTAAATTTATTATCAAGATTTTTTGTGTCATTTGTTATTTCAACAAGTGAAGAGGCAGAGACTCCAATACCTTATGATAATCATACTAGGCTTTGGTTTATTCCAAGAAGCCAGCCAAAGATGGCCTGCACTCTTAGTTTATGAAGAGACATCAGAGGTGGTTCAAAAGAGAAGCAGGACCAAAGCAACCATTCATCTTCCCCACTTATAAATGCTCACAGCCAAATTGCTGCTAGGTCAAGTCACACCCTATGCTTTCAGGATGGTAAGTATAGGTGGAAAACAGACAAGAGAACCACGAGTGCTTGTTTGTGCTCGTGCAGCAAGACCAAAGTGGGCTGGCTGCAGAATGTGAGAAATAAAATTATTTCACCTTTGAAATCAACAGATTGAAGGTCTTGGGCAAATCAAGAGCATTATAGCTGTGTCTCTTCAGGATGGATATATCACCTGGGGAGTCTGTGAGCCAGCCAGGAACCAAACTTCCTGGAGCGTGTAATCCTGGTCCTCCCTCGGATTAGGGACATAGGACATGCCACCTTGAGATCTCTCCAGCCACATCATCCCACTGCTTTCCAGTTCTACCAGGGGACAAACAGCTGCCTGCAAAAGGAGAGGCCCTGGCTGGGATGTAGCCTTCTTAGGGAAATGCAGCACAAGAAAGTTTCTGATAGTCCTGTGGGGGAGGGAATGAGATAAGTGAGGTGCTGGAGCTCGTGGCATACAAGGGGAGGCTGAAAGAGCTGTTTCTTTCAGCCTGGAGTAGAGAAAAGTTAGGAGGTAACCAATTACTCTTTGGCTTTTTTTTTCCCTTTGGTATGGAGGGCTACAGAGAAGTGAGAGCCAAATTCTTCTGACGGGTACACAGTGAAATGCCTATGAAATTTGCAAGAAGGGAAATTGTGACTAGATAAAGGGAAAACCTCCTCCCTAAAGGTAGTTCAGCACTGATACAGGTTTCAGTAGGGGTTGGGGAATCTCCTCACCTTGAGATGGTCAGAAACTGCCTGGCCAAGGCCCCAAGCAAGCCTTATCTAGGTCTGGAGCCAGCCCTGCTGTTAGCAGGGGCTTGAAGTCCAGACCTCCAAACATCTCATCTCAATTTTCCTGTGAAACTCTTACTCTAAAAACACATGGAGCCCCACTTCCCTTTTGACACACAGCATATAGTAGTCTCCTTGATGGAAGGAATAAGGAAGCAAGTTATAGCTGCTTCCATGCCGAGATACGCAATGCTCTAGCATGCTGATCTTTGCCTAGAGAGAGAGCTTTGTAATGTCCCCCTGCCAACCTGTCCAAGCTGTCTGTATTTAGTCTTCCAGCAGCAGAGACAAATACTCTTCTTTTGATTAAGCTGCGCAGGACCTCATAGGAATTATCCAGCACCCAAATTTTTGGACTTCTTGTCAGATATTCATCAAGACAGTGTCCCTGACAGCCTCCTATATGAAAGATACTGGTTTGTCAAGGTTGAACAACATCCCTCTGTTCTTGAGACAGACAAGAACATACTAGAGAAATTCGGTAGCTCTTCATCATTAAGGCTTTTCTCTGGACTCTACAGCAAGCCTAATTCAGTGACATCTCCCCTTCCAGCTCATTTATGGGTGCACACATGTATTTAGGGGAAAAAAAAAAAGAAAAAAAGAAAAATACTGCAGGCTTTGGGGGGGCAGGGGGAAGAGGCAGCAGCTAATGTTAAATTATCCTGTTAACAGCTGTACATTGCTCTGCAAATGTAATTTAAACAGAGTATGATTTGAGAGGTACAAGAAAGCAAATCCAACAAATGTTTCCATTCACAGATAGCGTCACATTGCCAGCCCATCCCTGTGTTGTTGCTCATACTCCGACTGCATTCACATTACAGCACAGCAATCTGATGGAGACACCAGCTCATACAACAGGAGTCCTCAGGTGTGGGATCAGCCGAGTGCTTGGACAGTCCTACCACAAAGAAGCTGTAACCAAATCTTTGCCGCTGAGCCAAAGGGAAAGCAGCATATGCATCTTCGGATGCACTGCATGAGGACAAATATTTGCAGTGACCCAAGCAAACATGCCAGCATCACGTATTCCTTCTGTACATTGTGCCAGCAGTGACGAACTCTTTTGATTTAGAAAAGGCACCAAGGTGAGGTACTGCTATGGCGGGATGTGTTCCCATCCCCTCAAGGCTTTCACGCACTTTCCCTGACACAGGGACGTGATGATGCCTCACCGGCAGAAACTCTTGCCTAACAAATTCTTCCCGCACTGTAGGGACATGTACACCACTTCCCTGCTGTTGCAGCCTGGCTGCATTTAAATGGGCAACGCCAAATACCTTGGGCACTTAATTGCCTTCCTTGCACAGAAAAAGACGAATGGGAGGGGCGGGGGGGGGGGGGGGGGGGGAAGGGGAGATGCTCTTGGGAATATGAAACGTAACAAAGTTGTGGGTTTTTTTCCCCTAAAAGACTGCCCTGATTGCTAAGCAGTAGCCATACTGTTCACAAAATACTAGTATCTAAAACAAAGGAGCAGTGAGGTTTACAACGGGAAAAGACAGCCCACTGCCTGTATCCAAAATGCACGTTCCTTCTGGAAAACAGCGCTGTCACGCACACAACCGCTTTTGCGGGAGACATGACCGCGGGGGGGACCCACAGGACCCCGCGGGGTGCCGGTGCCGCCGAGGGGGACGCGGGGGCGGGGGAAGATGGAGCAGAGCCTTCCCCGGCGGCACCCGGACTACAGCTCCCAGAGAGCATGGGCGAGAGACGGGGCACGAGCTATTATCGCCTGCCACTGAAATGTGTGCTGTGTGCGCTGGGGATGCCCTGGAAACCAATCCTGTCTCTACCCTCAAATTTTCCCTCCCACCCTCTTCTCAGTTCTGGGCATCTGTGCCAGAGTCTTTGTCTTCCCTTCTTGGACTTAGTCCTTAATCTATACTGTTTAGTAAAGGATCAGCAGTGAAATGCCAGTGTTTTAAACTTTTGTCTTTGGATTTTAAAGACTGCATTAGGACACAGTCAAGGGGGATTGGGACTTGCTGAGCAACCTCAGAAACAAACTTAGACAAGAGTTAAGCAAGGGTCTGGAAACTTTCTGTAGGGAGGGAGCTGAATGTGCCCAAGAACGTGGTAGGGCTGCTGACATGAATATAAGGGTGGGCAAGGTGGTTTTATCATTTATTCTCCAGTTGTATTTCTCACAGTAGCACCCCCAACCCCCCACCTTTCTTTGAGTCAGTCCAGAACAAAGCTGTTTGTTGAGCAAGCACTGGGATTTGCTGGCATCCAGCCTGCTAGGGCACTGGCTGGAGCACAGGCAGCTTTCCCCAAGTACTGCTGAGTTGCCCCTGTGAAAAAAGATGGAGCTAAGAGAGACACCCATCCCACCTACACCTCTAGTCACTGCTCTACAAACCCCTTGTGGGGGAGGACAACCAACGTTTTCTCTCTCAAAGACTTGCCATTTCGATCTACCATCTGAGACCAGCAGGCAGACGCTGGGGGCCCACCCTGAGGCCTTTACATCAGTGGAAGGCACGACTGAAGTCCCTGCACAGCAGATCTTCATGCAACACGGTTTGGTGGAGATGACAGGGGCAAGTCATTGCACATGCCTTCCCTTTGGTGCTTCCTGGCTGGTGGGCAACAGAGCAGTCTGGCTGTGGGACAAAGCTGTGAAAGCAGGTGAGGGTAGCTGGGCCTTTTCTTCCCCTTGCCAGTCCCCTCTGCCTTTTTTTGTTACCTTTCTGTGTGAGCATCTCCTGCTCTGGTGGCAAAATGTCCCCACTTCCCCAACACTGGCAACTAGAGATAAACATCAGGCCAAGTCAGGCAAGTCAGGTGTGAAATACATTTTAATAGAGTTTAGGGATCTGTAGTTTGTCTGTTGCTCAGCTGAGCATGGGCTGTCCAGAAGGTGAAGCAGACATCATCGGCGGAGGTGAGGGTGAAGGAGTGCAAGAGGGAAGGGAACAGAGGGAAAAAGGTCACAAGAAGCAAATGAGAGCATGGGTTTGTTTACGGATGTGCTTTAATATATTGCCCCACAGTACTATGTGCTGAGCCAGAGACTGACAGCACGCACACGCACACGCACGCACGCCCAGCGTGGGACAGCAGTGCACTTCAACACCAAGCTGCCGGCAAGCACAGCCCAACACAGCACAGCCCAACACGACACTGCCGGGGTGGAGGCGAGGGACGCGCGGGTCCCGCCGGGGCTCAGTGCAGACACACGCCTGGGGCACAGGGATGCCGTAGGCCAGGACACGTACACACACCTACACACATGCACAACGAGAGCGAGCCGCTGGCAACACTCGGCTGGACGCGGCCACAGGTGCGGCAGTGCCCGAGCACACCGGCCGACGCACAGATGGTCACCGCACATGCTTCGGCGTACGAGGGAGCACGCTGGGCAGCCGCTCCCGTGGTCTGACACGTGAGCAGAGCAGCCCAGGCGTGGCCCTGCACAAACAACAGAGACACACAATGCCTAGATCCAGGAATGCTTATGACCCCACAGCAAGGGACAGGGTGTAGGCCGCTCTCTCATCCTTCACCTGGGTACATCTAGCCAGGGACACCTGAACTCAAGGGGTTTCGAGGTGAGAGGAAACCAGGTGACAGAGCAAAAAAGGGAGCAGTGGAGGGAAAAGTGGGTTCAGAGTCTGTGAGGTGGGAAAGAGCAGCAGGGTGGCTGTGCTCTGGGGACAATGTTCAAAGAACACTTGGGTTGCGAAAGTTGTGTCCGGCGAAGCGTGCTTCATCGCCAAGCTCTTCCTCAATCCTGCAGGAGAGAGACAGCACACATCAGGCCTTTGTAGTGAGGGAGCATTGGAGGCACTAAGGCGCTGGAGAGGCAGCTCACTAGCAGGAAGCTGACATGTGCCCGAGGAGCTCAGTTCCTGCCAGCTGCTGTGACTGCAGGGGTGCACCCTCATGCCAAGGAGGAAGAAAGGAGTCTGCCCCAGAGGCCTCCCCGGGATCCTACTGTCATCTCTGTGCCTTGTCTTTGTAACATTTCACCCACATACCCCATCAGCCCTTGGGCTTTCAGCTTCTCCCACCCAATTGGTCACTCCCCTATTCTCTCTTCTGCATTCTCATCCCTGGGGCCCCTTACCTCATGAGCTGGTTGTATTTAGCCAGGCGTTCAGACCTGCAGGGAGCACCCGTCTTTATCTGTAAAGCATTCCGCAAAGCAAACACTGTAAGACACTGTTATGACTTGTACCAGTTTCTTGTGGCAGGGCAGGGGATTCTGTTTTGACACCCCTTTGCTTTCCTCCAGGCCTGTGCATGGCCTTGGTTTCACCTACCTGCCCAGTGCACAGTCCTACAACCAGGTCAGCAATGAAGGTGTCTTCAGTCTCCCCAGACCGATGGCTCACCATCACACCCCATCCATTCTCCTGGGCCAACTTGCAGCTGCAAGGAGTGAGAAATGCAGTCAGTAGCTCCTACTCCTACACACCTGCACAGGGTAAGATTCAAGCACACTCTGCTCCCACTCTCAGCATCCTACACTTTGGTAGAGACACAAGTCTGTTCACCCAGTGCATAGTGTGACACCTGGCCGTGGTTCATCCCTACCGCATTCACAGGACAACAAGGGCAGTGGACTGGACTCACGCTTGGATGGCCTCTGTGACAGATCCAATCTGGTTGACTTTGAGCAGGAGGCAGTTGCAGGCTTTCTCTTCAACAGCTCGCTCGATGCGCTTGGGGTTTGTCACTGTCAGGTCATCTCCCACTATCTGAATGCCCACATTGGCAGTGAACTTAGACCAGGCCTCCCAGTCATCTTGGTCAAAGGGATCCTCAATGGAGACCACTGAAAGGACAACCAAAGAGGCACAAATCAAAGCTGCCTCCCTTTCCACCCTTAAAACACAGAGGGTTTGTGCCTGGTCGGTGCGCAGCACCAGTGCTGATTCCCTACCAACCCGCACAGCAGCTCACCTGGGTAATCACGTACAAAACTTTGGTAGAGGTCACCCAGTTCATCTCCAGAAATGTAGCGGCTTGGGTCATCTGGGGACTTGAAGTCCAGGTCATATTTCCCGTCACGGTAGAACTCGGAGGCTGCCACATCCATACCGATGACGATCTTGTCTGTGTAGCCCGCCTTGTCAATAGCTTCCTTGAGCAGCTCCAGAGCTGAGGGGAGAATCACAGTCAGGAGAGTCAGCCCATGCAGAGAGCTCTGCCTTTTGGTAGAAACCTCCCTTGGGAAGGTCCCTAGAGCCACTTAGAGTCTGGTGGTGTGATGGAGAAGTAGAAGGGAGCCCAGAACACAACAGAAACATGCCAAGGAGCTGTAGGGGCTGTGTCCAAAAGGGACAAGGAGGAATTAAAATGCAATTCCACAGCTCAATGACAAGTTTGTGGAAGGCCTTGTAAAAGTGTGCACACACATAAAAGGTTTGTATGGAGAGGCTGTGACAGATCAAGAAGGAGCTTAGAAACATTCCCTAACACAGGAGGTCAATGACACTGAGGCATCATCTTTTGAATCAGTCCAGGGAATGCTGTGAGCTGGGCATAGGAAACCATAGCATTGCAGGCAGGGTACCCCATCTCTGTAGGGCTCTCACCTTCACTATTTTCCAGGATGTTGGGAGCAAAGCCTCCCTCATCGCCCACATTGGTAGCATCTTTGCCATACTTCTCCTTGATGACACTCTTGAGGTTGTGATAGACTTCAGCCCCGATGCGCATGGCATCGCGGAAGCTTTCGGCTCCCACAGGCAGGATCATGAACTCCTGCATGGCCAGTTTGTTGCCTGCGTGGGAACCTCCATTGATCACGTTGAAAGCCTGGAAGAGTCCATAAGAGAGTCAGAGTTGAAGGAACTGGTCTTGGCACCCCTGAGGGGTGGCTCTCAGATGTATCACCATGCCCATTCATGCCACATCCCACAGGGTAACATAAGCACATCAGCTTCAACCATTAGACCAAAGACACATAAGCCTGGAGTCTTCCCTCCACCAGTGGCTCAAACCACATGGTTGGGGAGGATTTTCTCACCTGTTTCCCTCTCAGAGGTCTTCTGAGTTATGTGTGTTTATATATGCTCTGTTTATCTGTACATGTTTATCAACAATGCTGTCAGTTTCTCTTCCAGGACCTTTTTTCTTGACCCTGAGAAAATTTTAGCGTCCACAACTCCCTTTGTGAAAGAGTTTCTCAAGGCAGCTTCCCTCTGGTGTGAAGACCCATATGCCCTTGTTTTGAACTGTGCCCCAGAGGGTTCACATGATGCCCCCTGGTTCTTGTGCTAAGAATGAGATCTTCAGTCAGCCCCCCACCACAACCTCTCCTGTATCCTCCTCAGGCTCCTTTTTTCCAATTGAAACTTGATAAATCTCGGGCCTTGGCTTGCTTCCCTGACAACTGCAGTGCACTCAGCTGATGTTTCAATCCCATATCCCTTTCTTATCTACCTCCCAACACCTTTGAAGTTTCTTTTGGAAACAACACTCTTTTGGAGTTTCTGAAGGTGGATGTCAAGGGCTGAGGAGTCTTACTGGCACAGGAAGGATGAGGTCCGAGTTGCCGGCCAGGTCAGCGATGTGCCGGTACAGGGGCACATCCTTCTCCGCAGCTCCCGCCTTGCACACAGCCAGCGAAACTCCCAGGATAGCGTTGGCGCCAAACTTGGCTGTGGGCAAAGGAGGAGATTGACTTTTCAGGTGGCAACATCCTGCCCAGTGGGTGCCTTTGCCAGCCCAGCCTTGGCCTCACCACAGCTTGGACAGTGCCCCCCACTCCATCCCTGCAGCCTCCCTTGTTCGTAATTTCCCGGCCAAAAAGAGGGATGAATTACATTTGTTCTCTGTGCCGTCCATCTCAAGCATCAGATTGTCTATCTTCTCTTGATCCACAACAGAGAGGCCCTGCAAGAAAGAAACAGCTCCTGAGAAGGGGATGATTGGAAGAGCCGCTGGCTCTGGTGTGCGGGAGAGGAGGCGTTGATGGAGAAGCTGGGGGTAAAAGGACCTTTTCAGCTTGCGGGGGAACATATATACACAAAGCTCTGGAAACTGGTGGTATTTAGCCAGGTGAGGTAACCCTGATGGTGTTGCTGCAGTGCAGTGTAGATGTACCCATGGTGGAGAGGGGGTCAGCTGCAGCCCAGGCAAGGCCACGCATTGCTGGGGACACAGTACGCCCTTGGGAGTTTACCCATCCTTTTGGCAGCTTCCAGGGAGCTTTGTGGTGCTGTGGTCACACAGAAGCTAGGCAGAACAACAGAATATGCTCAACCTCAAGCAAGCAAATGTAGACTGGATGGAGCCATCCCCAGGAGTGAGGTGGATTAGACCCAACACAGGCAGCCCTCCACCACACTGGGTATTTTTCAGGGGCAGAGAGAACTGGGCTCTTGGCCAGAGCCAGCCATGGGCTACATGGTGTGTAATATGTGGCTTTGGCTCAGCTCTCCTCAAAGCAGGCTCCAGGTCTTCAGGTGTAAACAGGGTGCAGATGTGACACCACTGCTCTGCAAGGCTGTACCAGACCCTGCATGGTACAACCATTGCTCATCACACCAGGAGGAGGCCACAGACATGTGGATGTGATTCAGTGCTTGAGGGGGAGCACAGCTGAAAGAGGGGGTGAGCTCTACAGGGAGCACCAAGGGGACAAATTAGGCTGCACAGATGCTGCGGTGGACCAGGAAGAGTTAAATCCTTTCCCCCCAAAGAAAAGATTGCTCTGGACACACACAGGCACAGGGGGCAGGAGGGGTGTGCCCAGGTTCACAGAGAGCATTGCTATGTCTGTTAACCCAGTGAGATGAAGAGAGGCAGAGACAGAGATCAGGGGACAGAGACAGACCAGAGTAAGCGCTGGACAAGGGAGAACAAAGAGAAATCCTTACAGAGCCCACGAGAGCTGGGGCGACAGTGCTGTTGATATGATCCACGGCCTGCAGGACCCCTAAAGAAAGGAAGAGGCAGAGAAAGAAAGAGAGAGAGAGAGAGAGAGTGAGGCAGAGAGAAGAGTGGAAAGAGGGAGAGAGAGGACCAATAGAGAGACTGAGAGAGGGAGACAGCAAGGGAAGATCGAGGCCTGATCTTTCACTTTATGCTAGGTCTGTGCCTCTGTGGTCTCCCTGAGAGTAGTGGGACACATCTGTGTGTCACCACCAGTGGGTAGGCAGTACCCTCCAGCAGAGCCCCACACACAGGCAGCCCCGAGGATGAGCTGTGGAGCAGGCATCTCCCCACCTTTT
The DNA here is from genome assembly GCF_024509145.1 of Vidua macroura. NCBI lineage: Eukaryota > Metazoa > Chordata > Aves > Passeriformes > Viduidae > Vidua > Vidua macroura. The sequence goes on along the minus strand of NC_071572.1, from coordinate 73,630,641 downwards.
CCAAGGAAACGTGACTTGTCGTTGTCTCGCAGCTCCAGCGCTTCGTAGATACCAGTGGACGCTCCACTGGGGACGGCTGCTCGAAACATGCCTGGGAGACAGCAAAACAGGGGTGTGAGACAAGCAGAGGGTGAAGAGGAAAAACCCTCATGCACCTCCTTCTGCTTTCATAGGAAAGGATGTAACAACTGCTTGTGCAAATGGGTGGCTCCACTGGCTGGCTGCTCGTGGCTGGTCTCCCTAGAGGTGGAGCACCTCAGTGGCAGAAATAAATGCACCCAGGGCTTCCAGGCTGAGGAACTTGGATGTCAGGCACCCAGAGATTCACACCAATCCCAGAACTGTGTGTGATGAGTGGAAGTTCCTCAGCCCTCCTCCTAGTTCCAGAAGCAGCCTGACTCACAGCCACCCTCAGCTTCCTCCCCCTCAGACTGAGGTTTCTGCCTCACTGAAGAAGGAAAACAATAGCTGCATGCCTGCTCTGGCCTCTCACTGCTCCTCACCCCTCAGCCCAAGTAGTTTTGGGCCCTGTGCAAATGCAGCTCTTTCAGTTGAGCCCCATGCATGGATGTAGCTGCACAGAGATCTCAGGAACAAAGGTTTACCCCTGCCATGAGCATGGCCATGGATGTGCTACCAAACATCTACTATGCCCCAGGACTAAAAGCATAGCTGCAGCAGGGGTATGATGAGAAGGTGCAGACATTTATGATAAAAAGACCTTCCGTCCCTGCTACGGGCAGGAGCGTGGCTCATGTCACACGCAGGACAGCCAGCTGTCTTGTCATGATTTGCCCAGCGCGTATGCAGAGTTGCTGAGCACAGGCACAAGCAGAGCCACGAGCAGAGTTTTGGTCTCTGCCTCTTCCCCTGACTTGTTGTCTGCTGGGGGTTCACCCATGAGGACCCTCCATGCTCTTGGCGTTCCAGGCTGTGCACAGCATCAGCTCTGCCAGGGTGGGCAGGGCTTGCCCTCTGTCTTTTATCCTCACCCTCATACCTTTGTGTGTGTAGAGGTCCACCTCAACAGTGGGGTTCCCACGGGAGTCCAGGATCTCACGGGCATGGATCCTCTCGACTGCCATGGTGAGTCTGTGGAGAGGAGAGAACAGGATACACTCAGCTCTGAGAGGCTCCAGGATGTGGTGCTCACCCCTCCTATGTCTAAACTGACAGAGAAAAGTGACCTTAGAAATTTGGGCTAAAACTATTTGCCCCAGGAAATTTAGAAATTCACCCAGACTACAGGAATCTACAAACATTTTTCCAGGAACTGGCTATCTATTTGAATTTACCCTGTCCCTCTGGTGCAACTGACAAACTAGGAGCACTCTGCCTCTCCTTGTGTCACAGCACAGCACCCGACACAAGCCTGGATGGCAGGGATGGGAAGGGTGCCACGGGCAGCAGAGAGGGAGGGATCAGCTGGTGCAGCGGGGAGGTGCCCCTGGCTCTGGTGTCAAGGACGGGGCAGCAGCTCCTGGCATCTCCTGTCCCCTTGCCGGGAGGCAAGGACAGCGCCTGCCAGGCCAGACAGTAAGTGGCTGCTGTGTCCCTGTGCAGGGAATGGGGAGCCAGCAGAGCCAAGTCATGGGCAGGGCAGGGGGCAGCCAGCCAGGAGGGACCCCTAGCCCCTCTCCAGCCCACGGCAGGGGAGCCATCCCAACCTGGCTGTTCCAGACCCCAACCATGTCCCTCCTGCCGAGCGCCTGCTCAGCATCCCTGTGTCCCCGTGAGCTGCGGGGTCAGGCTGTGCCAAGGCAGCGGGAGCGTGGAGCTTGGCAGCCTGAGGAGCCATCTTGCTGAAGGCCACAGCGTCTCAGATGTGGCAAAGAGGGCTCTGAAAGGAGGGGGCACCTGGCCCAGCTGCCAACCCTTCGCTCTGCTCCTGAGGCAGGGAAGCAGATGAGACTGGGCTGGATCTCTGTTGGGTGGGGGGGATAAGGATACCTAGCATTCTGGGGCACCTGGTTAAACCTGAAGTAGAAAACATGCTGGTGGGTAATGATGACTGTTTGTTTGAAAGAGCTTCTCTTTGCTGCAGTTTGCTCTCCAGGGGTTCCAAATCAGCTCCTCATGCCACCTTCTCTTTCCCCTGGCTGTGGGGCTGTGCTATGCTGGGGTGCTGCAATGAGGCGTGTGTCCCTCCGTGCTCCCAGCACTGCCAAGTTTTCCTCCTCTGGCTCCCACAGATGATTCCCTCAACCCTGAGCAGGGTTGGCAGAGGCCAGAGTAGCCACAGAGCCCCAGCCAGGACCTCCCCATGGTGTGTGAGCAGGGGTACAGCCAGCACAGGGCCTCAGCACTGGGGCAGGGGAAAATGAGCTTGAACCAGCACATCACAGCACCGAGGGGAGCTGAGAAGCAGGATGGGGAAGCCGGAGCCAGCACCCGACGCCACTGCCCTGGGTGGGTGGAAATCACAAAGGTGTGTGAAAATTGTGCTGCTGCTTTGAAGTTTCAGCCAGAGCTTCTCGTGTGGGGAGTTGCAGTCAGCGACTCCAGGGTTCTCTGGAGCCTGCACAGGGCCCTCCACCATGTCCATCTGGATGGGATGGTTGGGATCCCCCATCAGCCGCTTTGGCAGTGCTCCTCACGCCATCTGGCACACGCCACAGGAACTTCCTCCAGAGTCGTGCTGGTGCAGCCAGCCGTGAGCTTCCTTTGCAGCAGTGTCCGGGCTGTGCCTCAACAGCTTCCACGGGGTACAGAGGGACAGGACCCCGCTTAAAGTCATCTTTGACTGCCAGATGCTGTGGCTCTCTGCTTATCTGGTCACATTGCCCCTGGTCACATCCCTGTGGTCACATCCACCTGCCCCTCTTGGAGCCAGATCCAAGGAAGCCAAATGACAAGCCCAAATCCAGCCTTGCCTTCCCCACCCCATCACTTACATGATCTTCTCTCCCTTAAAGTTCTTTAAAGCCTTTTCTCCGCTTGTGTTGCTGCTCTGTGTCCCCTTGCATTTTCTCTCTTTTGAACAGAACCACCCTGAAATCCCTGGTATCAGCTGCACTGTCCTGAAAGGAGGTCAGAGGCGGATAAGCTGGGATAAGGGATTGGGATGGAGCCATGGCTGGGAAGCCACAGACCATATCCAGGAAGAGAGAGGAGGCTGTGCAGCCCCCGTGAACAGGGGCTGGGCAGCGTACCCGCGGAGGCTGGTGCTGCTGCAATGCCTTCCTGTGCAGCTGGCGCTGGTAGCAATTCCCTGTCCCTGCCAGGCCAGCAAGGTGAAGACCTTTCCCCCAAGGCACCGCCACCAGTCTCGTGTGGTGCCGCGATTCCCCTGGGCTGGGCACTGCTCCCAGGAAGCCCGCACTGCTGCAGTGTCGTGACTGATGCAGCTATTGCTTGCCTGACTGTCACATCCTCTCCCTGCTCTCCCCCTCCCCTGTGGTGTGGGGCTGTGCAAATAGGAAAACATCCCCTCTTCTCCCTCCCTCTCCCTGAGCGCCCGTGTTTATGGCAACACCTCGGGAGGCTGGGGCGGCTGGTCCGCTCTGAGGCTGGATCCTTTCCCCAGCAGTGCCCAGACTCAGCGTTGCCTTCTCCCCACTACCACCCCCTCCCCCGGGGAAAGCTCCATCCCGCAGCACCTCCCGACAGTGCCCTTGGGAGCACCACCTATCCTCCTTGGTTGCCCCCCCTCCTGCAATTCCCTGGATTCACATCTGAAATTATGATTGCCGGGAGGGGAAAGGCGGGGGGCTTGGGAAGGAGGGAGTACCTGAAATTAAAATATGAAAGAAAAGTCAGAAGGATGGGAGTGAGGAGACAGAGGTGGGAGGAGCAGGGGGAGGAAGTGAGGGGAGTTGAGCTGTTATTGCCGCTCACCGTGGTCTTTCTCCGCAGGGACCCCAAAGTGCGTGTGGGGTTTGGAGGGCACAAGGTGGGCAGCAGAAACATGCACGCAGTGAGGGGTGTGCTGGCCGTGGGGAGACACTTACCTTCCTAGGGCTGGGGTGGACGAGAGATTGAGAAAGTGCTGGTAGAAAGGAGAGAGGACGAAGCTGAGGAGGGATGCAGGACCTCAAGGGGAGATGATGTGTCCTCTAAGCCAACGGTGGCGGCAGCAGCAGGATGGAGACGCCCCTGATAGGGCCGGGACAGCAGCATGTGACCCAGAGCTGCGATGAGTCAGGATTTAGCAAAGCTTTGCAAACAGCACGTAGGGGATGGAGAGACAGAGAGAGGCAGGCAGCAAGGGAGAGACGTAGACAGATGAGGGTGAGAGAGCCAGGCAATAGGAGTGGGTGTGCAGGATAAACAATCCCAGTCACTCCAGGCTCATTAATCATTTTTATTCAAATCAGAAAATCTTGCAGGGTTTTTGGGAATCAAATCAAACCACAGAACCTGTAAGTCTCCCCTTTCCCCTCTCACGTCTACTGAGAATAGAACACAGTGCACTGACTGCAAAAACACTGCAGTGCCTCAGGGCAGCTTCCAGGACCAGGGTGAGTAGCGCTCCTCTTTTCTCCAGAGGTAAAATGAGGTGAAGCTGGTACCTACAGCTCTCACTTTCTCAGCCTCACAAACGGGGAAAGGCATCACTACATCTTGACAACCTCTGGGAACAGGTGTTAAAAACAGGTCACTCAGCCACTGTATCCTCAAGAGATTCTTCCATTTCCTGAAGAAGGGAGGAGGGAGAAGTTAATGACTCCATGCCCAGTGTCTCTTCCCCTTTCACTGCCCTCTTCTGCTAGTGGGGTCAGGAATGGCAGCAGGGTTGCATGCTGGCCACCACTACCAGGTTGCAAAACCTGGCCTCTTTTTCAGGCTCTTGCAACTGCCATCCCTCACCCTTCTCCTCATGTAATATAGTGGAGGAGAGGCTCTATCAGCATGCTTGGTCCTTTTTCTTTCTCTTCACCTCCTTCTAATCCCCACACTGTGTTGTTCTCACCTTTTCTTTTTCCTTCCTTGCCTGACGGATGTTCTCGGCCTCTTCCCGCTCCTCTTCCTCAATCGATTCCTTGTCGAGGCGTTGCAGCTGTGGCAGCCGGGACAGGACCTCCAGGCGGTAATTGGGTTCTTCGGCACATGGATTGTCCATCAGCACCAGTGCCTGCAGCATGGGGAGCACCTGCAGCTTTTCCACCTCCTGAAAGCTTTTGATCCCATTGCTCCTGAAGAAAAGGAAGCACAGATAGCAGGGGAGGGAGACCCGTGCAAGTAGTGAAATCCCTTTGGAACAATAAGTGGACAAGACAGAAAAAGCAAAACTTAGCAGCATGAGGTACCATAGGCCTTAGACCACAGATCTGTCACCTAAGATCCAGAGCTGTCTGCAGCTCCCCAGACTGAGGCACAAAAAAGATACCTCCTCTGGATTCCTCTGTCCATTGAACTGTGTGACAGCACCATGGCCCCGCACGGCAAACACCGAGAACTGAAGGGCATTTGCAGGCAGAACACAGAGAACACGCTTTGAGGGACCCAACTGACCTATAGGAAGGACTGAAAAACCTGAGGTGGAATATGAGTGACTGGAGAGGCCGATATTTTCTAAGAAGCCCAGGAAAGGCACTGGCTGTTACAGCCTAGACAGCTGCTGAACACCAGTTAAGGATGGTAAATATCAAGCCATCCCTACCAGGTCTTCAATTCCAAAAAAAAACCCCAGAAAATCCTAAAGATCTAAATGGGAGCGCAGTCTGATGAAGGGATCTCTGGTCCCAACACAGAGCAGGGAGGACCCACCGTAGATTGAGGTACTGCAGGCACTTCATGCTATTAGAGAATCCATCCAGGGCCTCAAGCTTATTGTCACGCAGGTGGAGAGTCTCCAGCTGCTCAAACTCCTCAAGGCCTTCAAGGCTGCAAATGGTGTTCTTGGCCTGAGCACCAGGGAAGCAGGAAGAGAGAAGGAAAATTGGGACACAAAGGAAAGGGAACAGCAGTTATTTCTAGCCTTTAAATCTCTTTCTATCCTTTAGACTCCCTACCACTCATAACACAGCCTTGTCTGAAGCTTGGTCAGATAGTTCAGGGTCTTGGCCAAGTGGGTTCTCAGGATTCAGATTCAAGGACCAAAAGTTTGCTGGAAAAGTGTTTCCTGGAGCATCACTTGGTGTCTGAGACAAAACCACCCCATGTGAATACTCCACTGCCAGCACAGCATCCCCTTCCATGGCAACAGCAACAGTGTGGAAGGGAAAGCACACCTGAGCCTAAAATTAATGTGTTTAAAGGATGAGTAACCAGCCCCTCTCAGTCACACAGTCCAGGTAGTCCAGGCACCTTACGGCAGCTGCTTCTCTTGTGGGGAAAATCTACGACCAAGAAGTCCCTTCAACTCCTCCGGGCTGTATCTTACTTCAGGAAGTTTAAAATTCCCCATCACTGAATTTCATTCACTTCACTGGAATGTGGATTAACAAAGCAGGGAAATACGAAAGCTCTGAATTTCAGGTACTAGTTTCACAGCAGGATTTCGGCTGGAAAAGACCACTAGAGGTCTCCTGCCCAAGTGGAGGCTCCCCGCAGTGCCAGCACCTACGCTCTGCTCTGTCAGGCTGCTCACCGCCTTGTGCGGCCAAGTTTGGAGCATCCCTGGTAATCCCTCCCCACCACGTTCTCCAGCCTGGAGCTGAGCAGGGATTTCCTTGCCGATGTGGTTCGGGCTGCAGTCTCTAAGGATGCTGAAACCTGAATGGAAAACGGGGTGAGAGGTGCTGTTGTACTCTCTTTTCCTCGTAGGTACCCAAGCAATGACCTGGGCAATACCCGAGACTGAAAAAGGGGCACAGGCTGAACTGGTGGGATAGGAGAACATTTTAGGGCTGAGTCATTTAGGATACGGACATTTTGTAGGAAAGGAGGATTTTAATAGAAAAACTGGACAAAGAAGAATCTGGACCAGCTGGGCCAAGTAAAAGGAGTAACACCAGGACAAAAAGAAGAAAGTTGGATATTTAGTGAAGGCCACGTGAGCAGATTTAGCAGTCAGGAAGTATTAGGACATTGTACCTCAGAGAAAATTGTGAGCTGGTGTGGGTTGGGAGCTCACTGATCACTGGCTTACAAAAGGAATAGTAACCTCTCAACACTCACACTTTCTTCATCACTTCAGTATGAATTGTTTTACCAGCTTTAGCCTTGCAAGCACTAGCAGGACAATGCAGAATCAATATTTTTCAGAGTTGTTCCATTTTTCTCCCCTAAATCAAACAACATTCTGTCTGACACACCATCACCTTCCCTTGGATACCAGTTCTTCACCCAGATGTGATGCCACTGTTTCTTCTGGAAAGTTACCATACATTGCCCATGATCTCCTCTCCGCTTCCTGCACACCTCACCTTTTTCAGGTTAGCCTTTGCCACCACTGCTGCACCATGAGCAGGAGCTAACACAGCCCTACTGTGACCCTCAAAAATAATGCAAACATGACACACACCCAGGTTGTAGATTTCCTAGCACATACCACTTTTTACATACAAAATTTCATCTGTGGCTATGTCATACATTAACCAAATGTGGTTCAATTCCTTAAATTGAACTCTTTGTCTTGAACCCTGTCCTTGAGGCATCAGCTGCACTTATCCAAGGCTGAAATAACACCAAAGTCTTTACACAGAAACCAAAGCATTACTGGGGGAGATTTCCTTGCAAAATTATTTAATGAGCATGTAGACATGGGAGACAAATTCAAGCCCCAAAGATTCTTTTGAGTCACTTGTTCTAGTTTTAACAATCACCCCTTGCAATTTTCCTGTTTCACATGGGCAGCTCAGAAACAACTCAGTCATGTGAGGAACCTTCCCTCAGCAGAGATGCTCTGTTTGTTTCCCTGCAATAACTCAGTCAGGTGACTGGGTATGCATTGAAATTCTGTATTGTATCTAGTGACTTATCCATTTCATCCATTTTTGGAGCACCTCCAGTCATAAAATCCCAGTTTCCCATCAGAAAACTGCAGAGACGATCTCAGCAAGCAATCTCAGTGTTTTCTGCCAGGGAATCTTGATGAAAAGAAGCCACATAGTTTTTCAAAGCCTTTATCATCTTTAATTGCTTTTCAAGAGGTAGTGACTCAGGACATCTGTTTAGTCTTTGCAAGCTGTAGTACAGTGTGATCCATGGGGCTAAGCCATAAATACTTTCTTCACTTGCATCTCTAGGAGTAAATGCTTCCTTGAAATAACTATTTATGATATTAAGAAACTGCTTCTCCTAACTTAGTTTCACTGCAATATTGAATCAATTTCTTTTTTGGCAGCTGTAGGTGTGAATCACATAATTGTGCTGGCTTTAAACCAGTATTTGATTAGGCCCATCAGAGAGGAGAAAGAGGCATTGCCTCCCCTTGTCACCCAAAGAGCAAAGCTGTTGCTTGCCCAGTGATCTCCAGTGGTCCCAGGGCACACGGAACACAAGCTTGCCCAACACTGCCTGAAGGGAAAGCTGCCCTCCTGCAGGAGGCTGTGAGGGAAGAACCTGATGCACCCAACATCGACTCCTCTGTGATTTGTGGTTCATGGCCACTCCCTTTGTGCTATCTGGGCTGCAGGTGCTGGGCTCTGCAGCAGCTCTGTCCCACTCCCCAGGCTGGCTGACCTTACCAGGTAGAGCTTCTTGAGCTTGGAAACACCAAGCCCTGCTGTGGTCTTTATCTTGTTTCCTCGCAGCTCCAGGACTTGCAGGCTGAACAAGTGGTCGTGACTCAGGCCCAGCACTGTCTCAATTTTATTTTCTGAGTGCCAGAGGAAGAAGAAATAAGAAAGTTAATCCCACCTTTCCAAGAGAGTGTCCCCACAAGACAGGTAGACTGTATCACCTTTCAGGCTGAGGTTGGCTAGGAGGGGGTGAGTAATGCCCTCAAAATCCGTGATGTGATTGCGATCAAAGCTGATGACTTGGAGGTAGGGCAGCTCCTGCATGCTGGCACTGGTGAGCAGATTCCCATCCACCTTCAGCCAAAGCAGCTGGGTTAGGCTGCTCAGTGGGACCAAATCTTTCAGCTTGTTCTTTGACAAATCCACATACCGCAGGTGAATGAAGCGTTTGAGGAGGCTGATGTCTGTCAGGCCCCTGAGAGAGAGTGAATGTGAATAATATATCTTTCATATTTCCCCACTACCATCTTTTGGGTTGTTCCTTGCCACAACTGGAGGGAGGGCAACCACCTCTCCTACTTCCCTGCTGTCCTAGAAAGCCCTGCTGAGAGAAGGAAGAAAAAGGCAGATGATAGGGACAGGTTTGTAAGCAAAGACGAATTGCAAGATTGGACCTGCTTTCCTGGCAGAGGGAGTACTTATTCCCATTACATTGTATCTGTCAGGACAGGGCACAACCAGAACAGAGGAAAGGGTAAGTTTTGGGAAGGGGTCTGTTAGACAGTCGTGACAATACAAAGGACTGTGTGGAAGGACTTTTCTAGTGGAAAAAATAGTGGCTGAGATACCCTATGAGGCTGCTGAAAGAAACAGTCTTAATGGGGCCTTAGTTAGGTGGCTCTGCTGGGGAGGCTGAGGCTTCAAACTGTCCCAAGCCTGTTGTGGCATAGTACTTACAGCTGCCTGCCTTAAAGGTTAGCAATTAGGAGGACAGATGTCAGTGGGTATTTCTCAAAGTGCCTGTGAGGGAGGTCACTCTGTTCAGGCCCTCCTAGGAGAGCACAGTCCAGAGCGATGGGCAGGCTGCCATCAGCCTTAGGGGACACTGATGTTCCCAGTGGTGCGCCTGGCCGTGCTGGAGGCAGTGCCCAGGCCAGGGCTGAGGATGGACAGGCTGTGCTGAGGCCCAGACTGGAATCCAGGCGGCTGGAGAGCAGGGCCTGGATACGCTCCTACCCCGCATGGCCGGTCACCAGCTGGCGGCACAGCGACTCCATGGCCATGGAGAAGGGGCTTCTGCCGGGTCACGCATTGCACACTCACTTGTCTTTGGCTTCAAACTTCACATAGGCGTGGGCCAGCCCGTTGCCGGTCTTACTGAGGAGAGAGAGGCCCTCCTTGAGGTCTTCCTCCGTCAGGGGACAGGGAGCTGGCTCCTGGGAGAGAAGGAGAGCACAACGCCAGCGCTGGCCCAGCCACAGCCGGGCGGTGCTGAAGGCCTCCTCCTCACCTCTTCTTCCTTCTCCTTCTCCTCATAGTCCTCCTTCTCCTCCTCCCCCTCCGGCTCCTCGTCCTCCATCCTCCCGGGGCAGGCCGCGCTTGCCGCCTCCCGCGGCCGGCGCTCGCTGAGGCCCGGCTGCTGCCATGGGAACGGGGCCGGGCCCGGCTGCGCGGGCGCGGCGCGGAGCCACCGCCGGGGCTGGCCCGCCGCTGTCCCCAGCCCCGCGTCCCCGGGGCTCGGAAAGCTCAGAGCGTGTCCCGCCCTCACCGCAAGCGCTTTGCGATCCTACTCCACCTGCCCGGCTGGGTGACATCTGCAGCTATTAGCGTATCCAGGGAACCGAAGGATTTTTTCAGTGGGAAGGGACCTCTGTGCGCACCCAGCTCAAAACGGGGCCGGTTCAAAGTCAGGCAGGGCTGCACAGGGTAGTGGGCACTCGGGTAGTGAATGCCTAATTAACTCTTAATTTACCCTCTAGTAAATGTTTCATTAACATGTGGAGCAGAATTAGCCTTGGGCTTTGCATGAAGCCTCCCGATAATGAGCACGTGGATGCCAGGAAGGGTTTTTTGGGGTGCACTGCTCCAGCCCTGTCCTCCAGGCTGTGGAGCTGGGAAGGGTTGAGGCTGCCCGTGCCCAGCCGATGCCAACAGCACTGGGTGTTTACCAGCCAGGAATGCTACTCAGAGCTGATGGTCAGCAGTGTTTTGCAGTTAATACAAAGTCCAAGGCTCTGCTCCCTTTCCCTTCAGTGCACTTTGCTCCTTTGCAGTGCCTGGGTAACATTAGTGCTAGGTAAGCTGCTTCAAGCAGAGCTGCTCACACAACCATCAGCCATCGCCCTTCCTGCAAGGCACCCCTGCACTCAGGGCTGCACAGCAAGCTGCCCCCTGCCTTGTCCTGCTAGACTCCCCGGTGCCGACCCCTTCTCCTGTGCTCCACATCTGAATGTGAATCTGAATTCACTCCCTGCTCATTATCACACAACTACAGATTGGTTTGGATTGAAAGGAACCTCAAAAATCAGCTTGCCTCAATCCCCCTGCCACGGGCAGGGATGCCACCCACTAGACCGGGTTGCCGAGGGCTCCATGCAACCCAGCCTTGAACACCTCCAAGGATGGGGCAGCCACAACTCCTCCGGGCAACCTGTTCCAGTGCCTTACCACCCTGAGTAAAGAATTAATCTGCATATGAACACTTCCTTTCCTGCCTTTGCTTCCTGCCCTAAACATCCCCTAATTACAGAAAGAAACACGAATCTTAAAACTAGAGAAATTTTGTTCAGATTATATACATCCCAAACCTAATTATACTGACAATTAAGGAGGGTATGTGCTAAAAGCGGGCCTGCACACCCACAGAGGAGCACAGGGTGACGATGGCAGGAGGGGGAGCCCAAGCAGCACCCACCAGGCTGCTTCCAGGCCCGTCCCAGGAGCCATCAGCCCAATAAAGGCACATTTCCAGGGGCACAGGGGCAGGTGGGAACCCAAATTAAGGACTCAGAGAAAGGAACACCCTGTCCAGTGCCGCCCCAGGGGAGCCTCAGCCCCAGAGCACCTTTAGGATTGGGGGTGTAGCTGTCTTCAGGGGTGTGGGACACAGGATGAGATGCAGGGGAAGAGCATTTGGGGATTGCACGGGACTCATTAGGGAGTGGTTAGGGCAGGAGCCAGGGGTGACCTAGGTCACATAGAGAAACAAATATAGCACACAGGAATAAAAAGGGCCAGTCCTGTGTAAATGGTTTGTGATGATTTGTCCATGTCCTGCACCTGATCAGCGCAGCCTGTCAGGCCTTCTCATTAAACTCCTTTTGCACTTTGCCCTGCGTGAGGAACTCGTGGTCAGAGCACCACGGGGAGCTGGCTGCTGGGGGCTGGAGAGGTTGGGATTGAGGGGCAGCTCCTGGGCACTGCCTGAGGCCAGCTGCTGGAAGGAGACACACTGTACACATGTGTAAATACTTCTGTAAATACACAGATGGACACAGAAGCTCACTAGTGCACCTTTGTCCTGCTCAGCTGGAGCAGAGTGTGGGATGAGGCTGCCAGTGCTGTGTGGGAGTGCTCTGTGTGGAGAGATCTGTGTGGCCAGCCATGGCTATGTTTAAATGCAATATATTCAAAGTCACAGAATATTCTGAGTTTAAAGGGATACCCACAAGGATCATTGTGTCCAACGTGTGTGTGGTGCCCACTGGGAATACAGACCCAGCCTGGCTATTGTTTGGGGCTGAGGATGCAAAGCCATCGCAGCCTCTCTCAGGCTGTCACATCTGGCACAGTGCATTTTTCTCCAACAGCAACCTGTTTAACATCCAACCACTACAGTTTGCTGTGAGGATCTGGCAGTATTTCCACTCCAGAGAGCTGCAGTCCTGCCAGGAAGCAGACAAAAAGAAGAGAAACAAGATCTGGCACTCCTGCTGATACAGAAATTATTTTCCATGAGTTTATTCCTCATTAAATGAATGTTTTCATGCCCCTGAATTCTCTCAAAGCAGTAAGATCAATGCCCAGCTCCCATCTGTTTTCTTCTATGTAGGTCACTCTCCTGGGCTCTTGTGCTGTGGGCAGGGCTAGGGAGGAGCTGATAGCAGAGCTGCAGCCGGTGGTGGCCCAGCCCTGAGCAGTTGTACCCAGTCCCTGCAGCCTCAGGATCACTGTGTGCCCCTGCTGCATCAATGCTGCTCTGGTCTGTATAACCCAACAGCCCCAACCTACAGCCATGGCCCAGCAGCCTCTCAAACACGTGCTCTGGTTGTAGAAAAGAGTTTTCAGGTTTTGTTTGCCTTTGAATCATCCTCCTCCTTTCTACATCACTCCACACACATACAGAGCTGGGAGCTGCCACCTCCTTGCTGCTGTCAGGCCCTTCCTTCTCAGGCCACCTGATATCCTAGGAAGGAGATCCCTCCTATCCAGCTGGGCAGCAGGAGGCTCCCCCAGCAGTAGTAGGGCAGGAGTTCCCCCAGCATCCGGGGCTTTTTCCTCCTTGCTCCTCAGCTCCAGCCCCTTATCCCTCAGGTGATGCTAGCACTAGCAGCTGGAACACTGCCCATAGGCTTCCAAGGATGTACTGCCTCACAAATAAGCTCCTCCTTGTGAGGCACTTCTTTTTCATCACCCTCAGTACTACCAAAAACACCCCAGCAGGTAGCTGGGAAGTTACATCAAGTCTTGCTTCCTCATCCACCAGCACATGGCTGAAAGTAAGCAAGCACTGCCCCAACACAGGGCCTAAATAAAATCCTTCCCTGCAGAGACTGAGCTGCTCCACTCTACATTTAATGAGCAAAGTCAATTACCAGTCCTTAAAGGCAAAAAGCAGGGATGAGCACATTACTGAGCCTGCCAGGGAAGACTGGCTCACTGCTGGAACAGCCAGGTGCTCCAGCAGCTACCGGAATAGAGACCCAGATATAATAGAATCACCACATGCCCAAAGAAGAGCTGTTATATGGCAGAAGCAAGATGCAGGTTGAACCCATGCAGTGCCTACTGGAGTAATGGTGGGCTCTCAGGGAAAAGCCCACAAAACCCTCTCTGCAACCAGCCACCTCCAAAAGCAGTAAGTTCTCTACGCTGCTTGTCCCCAGGATGCTTCCAAATAAGATCCAGGACACACCTTTGCTTTTTCTGTTTTTCATTTATTGTTCAGTACGGGACACAGGTGAGGTAAGACATCTCACAAGGGTCTAAGCTGACAGGTTCCTTGCTGATGGAGCTGAAGGATGCAAGAGACTGTGGTTCCTTTTTCCTCCTCGCAGCACCAGCGGCCCCCTGTCCCTGCAGGGCTGCAGGGAAAGGGAGAGATACTGGCCAGGTGGGCTGTGAGCTCTGAACAGGTCAATGGCAAACTGAGGATTCAGCTCAGAGGAGACTGTCAAGACTTACTGAGACAGGCTCCTGCTAACAGGACTCCGACGTGGTGGGGGTGGTTAGCAGAACATCTAGAACAATGACTGTGGAGGGGGAAAGCCTCGAGGGAGGTGTCCGTACTGAGATGTGTGCAACAAAAGGTCCCTTCTTGCTTCCACTTCTTTACCACAAGGGACAGCTCCTCATGGGGTGCTTCAGTGTTTGGCATTGATAATATCCACAAACTCTGGCTTGAGAGAAGCTCCACCAACAAGGAAACCATCAACATCATGCTGAGAGGCCAGCTCCTTACAGTTGCTGCCAGTGACAGAACCTAAGGAGGGAGCAGTGTTTTAAGGTCAGATGTGCCAGTTCTAGGAAAATGGGGTCAGGGACTGGCAAGGTACCAGCCACCTCTTGCAGACAGCAAGACTGTCTCCCATTTATCCAAGCAAGCTACCCAAACAAGCTATAAGGTGATTCTTTATGCCCTGAAAGTCAAGAGTTTCCTTGCCAGGGAGAGAATGATGTACAACTGCAGCAACAGGTAGAGAAACTAAGCACGACTGCCCCAGGAAAGTCACTCTAGACTCACTTACCTCCATAGATAATCCTAGTTGACTGAGCAACAGCATCAGACACGTGGCTTTTCAGCCACCCCCGCAGCTTCTCATGAACTTCCTGAGCCTACAACACAACGCAGGAGTCACACTGAGGCCTGAGCCATTCTGCACACAGTTCCCTTCCAAAGACAAGGGAACGGATATTCTCTAAGTCACTAAGAATTTCCAGGAGATTCCCAGTAAGAATCTTCAGGAAGGTTTCCTGAGGGGGAAGGGTCATTTGGTCATTTAATCAGCCACCTCCCCTGCTCATACCTGTTGGGGAGTTGCAGTTTTACCAGTTCCAATAGCCCAAACTGGCTCATAGGCAAGAACCACTTTACTCCAGTCCTTCACATTATCTAGGGAGGAGAGAGAAGGTAGAGGTAAGCACAATACCCCCATACTGGGAAGAGCAGAGCTGGAAAATGGCTAAAAAACCCCAAACCAACCATTTCTTTTTCCTCTTACCAGCAATAGCCTTGGTCTGTTCAAAAACCACCTTCTCCGTTATGCCAGCTTCTCTCTCATCCAGCTTCTCTCCAATACAGGCAATGACTCCAAGGCCCTCAGCCAGAGCGTGAGCCACCTTCTGCCCAATCAACTGGGAATGGAAAGGAAACAAGGCAGCCAATAAAACAGGTTGGAGGCCTGTTTTAAATGCTCACTTTTCTAGTCTCTGCAGACCCATCATAGCTGGACCATGTCTTCATTCTATGAGGCCACTCACCTCATCAGACTCTCCAAAAACATGCCTTCGCTCAGAGTGGCCTAGGATCACCCATGCAGCTCCAATATCCTTGATCATTGCTGGGCTGGGGAGAAAGGAGATGACTCACTGGAGGAAATTCACATCCCAGAGGCACCCTAATGTTACTCATTGGGGCTCACCTGATCTCTCCTGTGAAAGCTCCCTTTGGTACTTTGTAACAGTTCTGTGCTGCCACTGCAATCTTTGCATCGAGCTTCTGACGGGCAAAGTCTAGGTAGATGGCAGGGGCTCCACAAACCACCTCTGCAAGGCAAAGCACCTTGTTACCCTTGTGACAGGAGAAGGGCAGAAACTGTACCCAGCCACTGATCCCAAACCCCAGCCCCAAGAGGTCATCCCTCTCTCCTGGGAAGGCCCCTCCTCACTGACATTTGGGGGCCCCTCTGCCATAGGGCAATCCCTGCTATCCGATGACTCAACAGCAGGGAGGAAAGCCCTATCCAGGGGGCTGGACAGGCGATACCAGACCGACGGCCAGGTCACAGGGGTCCCTTGAAAGTGCCCAAATGAAAGATCGGGTGAGAATCCCACCCTGCAGCCTGGCCTGGCCGAACCGGGAAGAGCCGCACCGGGTTGCGCCTGGGATTATAACCGGGCACGGCGGCGGGGCAGGGGCAGCGCAGCTCGGCTGCAGGGCGGTGCTCCGAGACCCCCGATCCCAGGGTGTGGGGGCCAGTCCAAGGGGAGGCGCGGGGCCCCCGGGCCGCCCGCTCCGCCGGGGTCTCCGGGGATCGGCCGGGGGCGCCCCGGGGGTCGGCCGCACGTGGCGGCCGGGCCCGCAGGAACCCGGATCCGGTTTCGCGGGTATATTTAGCGCCGCTGCCGCGGGGTTATATTTAGGCCCCGCCGCCCTCTGACATTTGCCGCTCCCCCGCCCGGGCCCGGGCCCGGTCCCCGGCTCCGCAGGGCCGTGTGGGACGTGCGCTACGTGCGGGCCGCGCCCTCACCGGTGTCGGCGGAGAGCTTGGCGCCATTCAGCGTGTGGATGAGGTCGCCCAGGCTCTTCTTGTCGCCGTTCATCTTCCAGTTGCCCCCCACGAAGAACTTCCTGGGCGCCATGGCGGGAAGGAGCGAGACCGGGGCCGGCACCGGAGGAGACGCGAAGGTCAACGGCGGCAGCGCAACCGGCGACCGGCGCCCCTTTTATAGCCCGGCGGCGGCCGAGACCACGCCCCCACGCATGCCCCGCCCCGCGGTAGACCCCGCCCCTTGCCCCACCCGCGCTCTCCCGCAGCCAGGCGGGGTCAGACAGGAGCCGGGGGGTATTTCGACTTTTATTTTGTCCCTCGTGTATTTTGGCATGTCAAGGGCACACAAGGGGAAGCGCTGCTCGTGGCCCGCCTTGCTGCCCGCCCCACGCCCCCGCCCGACAGGGCAGGCGGAAGGAACCCCCCCATTCACAAGCCACACGTACACACAAGCCCCCTCCTCTCCTTCCGGACAGCAAGGAGGTGGCATCATCCCACCAAGCAGCGAAGCACTAGGGCTGTGTGTCTCGGGGGTGGGGACAGTGAGGACATTTCCTATAGAAACAGATATTCCCAAACCCCCTTCACTCATGTCCACGGGGGCTCCAGCCCCCAGTCGATCAGTCAGTGAACTCTTGTCTCCCCGTGTCTCCACAGAGAGGCCGTGAAGGGACTGGGGAAAGGAGCAGGGAGGAGAAGGACCCTGCTCCCACCCTCACTGCCCCCACCCCTTCCCCCCCCCGACACTTTCAGCCCACTCTCCCCCCACCACACACAGCAAGAGGATGTTCTAGCTGGGAATCCGCTGATAGAAGTAGATGTAGCCCAGGTCCTTGGGGGGCTTCTCAGAAGCACAGACTTTCTGGTCGTTGTAGATCACCCACCTGCAACAGGCGTAAGAGGAGCTCAGGAATGCCATTCCGTGGTTAAGACACAACTCGACTGCACTCACCTGCTCTCAGCCCCAACCCCTCAAGACCTCTAAAGAAACGGGGCAGGTTGGGGACTTAAACCAGTACCTCAGTTCCCTTACACTGTGGAAATCCTTACCTGCCATCTTTCTTGATGTGACAAACATAATGTCCACACATAGTTGAAGTGCCCATGTGGCTGATGAAGGCAAACAGTTGATATTCTTGAGAGAAGGAGGGAAGAGAGGATTGTCAGGGAAAGAGGAAAGATGTCTTACTCCCCAACACCCTGTGCAAGGCCCTCTCTAAAGAAGGATCCCTGAAGGAAGCTCTGCCGGGTAATAATTTAGAACTGGATCCCCATCAAGTGTGACTGTGAGTGGTCTTCAGGCCAAACATAGAGGGAAATGGGAGATGCTAACTTCTATTTAGCCTTCTCTCTTCCAACTTTTTATTTGGGCCATGGCTGCTGGATGGGTAACGCAGGGGTTTTGCCTCCCTATGGCACCCAGCAGCCAAGCACTACTGGCACAAATTCTGTGCACAAACTGGAACTGCTTTTTTCAGTGGGAACCGAAAGGGCAAAAAAAGCCTCCCAGAACCACTGGATAAAAGCAGCACAGCCCTTCCTGTCTTTCACTTGATGGTACTTCCCCAGCTTCTCTTTTACTGGTTCCCGGGTAATCCTCATCTAGCCTGAAGGGTCTAGACTACTTTGCCATTCCTTCCCTCTTCGTCCCCGCTTCCACCTCTACAACCAGACCAGCTCTGCAATAGCTGCTGCTGCTAAAACCTGCAGTACTGCATGGATCAGGAATGACAAAGTAATCCTGAGTTTGCACTCCAAAATCCATGTTCCTATGGCTTGGAACTCACTTCCAGGCCCATCGCGCACTTTGGGACCCACAGGGATGGATTCAGAGATGGACTCAGCTGCTGAGCGCCCCTCTGAGATATCCATAGCAGCTTCTGCATCGAGGTCATCAATGTGACTAAAGATCCAATCCACTGCACGCTCCAGACTGTTGTTCTGGAAGGAAGAAGACGACAGTGAACTTGAGAATTCCTGTTCCTGAGAAAATCCTTGCACTCTGATGTCACCCGTGCCTCTCACCGTGGCTCTAAGCGCTTTCATTGCCTGGTCCCGGGAGAAGCCCATGGAGACAATGGTGGCCACACTGTCTTCTGAAGGAGGGTCTGGGCAGGCAATAGTTGACCCTGGCCCACTGGATCCAGGGAGAACTAATGGGTTAGCAAAGTCTGCAGCAGGAAACACAACACAGCTCAGAGTAATCAGATCTCTCCAAGAGGGTACAGCCCAAGTCCAAACTACTTCAGTTTTCCACTGTGGTAGTAGGACACAAGAACAGCCCAGAAGCAGTAAGTTTCACCATGGCCATGGCCTCATACCTGGATCGTCCATATGTGACATGACCCAGTTCATGGCCGCCTCAACCCCACTATTCCCTGTGTAATACACGGCTTTGCGGCAGGCATCCATGGGAAAGCCCATTTCCACTAGCTGGATAATCACCGACTCATCCAGCATGGGTGCTGTGGGGAGACAGAAGTTAGAGACGCCCACTCCCACCCATCCCTGCTGGCTCCATTTCGTCTCATGTCACACAGCCTCCAAAGCCACCGCTTCCTAGCTTTATTTCACACCACCTTCCATCTCTTGGCTTTTCTCAGCCACCTTTCTTCTTCAGAAGAGCAGTCTCACACACAGGCAAAGAACAAAATGATTCAACCCATGAACTTGGGAGCACTGGCTCTTCCCTAGGCTCTGAACCCGACCTCCCACTGTGGTTTGTGAAAATCAAATACCCCTACCAATTAAATCCTGTATAAATCCCAGCTCTGTCTCCTCTAAATGCACCAGACATGCCACCCCATCTTGCACAGAACAGGAATCAACAAACCCCCTTGCATAACACCCTTGCATAACAGGCATGCAAGGGAGGCAGCTGGCAATCGCAGACAAAAGGACAGGGAAAGTCTGAGCAAGTGGGAAACTGCTAGCATGGGACACAAGGCAAGGAGAGCAAGGAAATGAGTCAGGCATCAGGAAGAGAGGAGGAGAATCACTAACATGTCGGAGAGGAGAAGTGAGGGGAGCAGAAGGAGTCGTCGTCCTCGTTGCCATAGAACCCCAGGCTACCTTTGGGCTCATCTGGTGTCACCAGTGGGGGTGCGATGTCTGGCATTTCTTCTTCTCCTTCCTGCAGCCCCGTTCCCTGCAGTGCAGAGATATCCAGCTCCTCTGGCATTTCAATGGAAACATCTGCAAGATATGGTCTTGCTCAGCCTCCACACAGGGGCAGAAACAAAGGACTCAGCTGGGAGATCTAGAAGGGTAAGTCCCTGGGGATGCCTGCAGCAACTTTTGGGATAGTTACTTTCCTCCTGGCAGTAGTGACCACAATATCCATATGTGACTCCCAGTACCTATATGCTCTGTACTTCTCATACTCCTTACCGAGCTTTTTGGGCACCCAGTCCAGACCGAAAGTGAACTTCTTGATCTGGATGACCAGATAATCTGGGAAAGAGGCGAACCGTGTCGTTCTGAAAGAGACACGTAATATTTTTAAGTACCTGGTCAGCAAAGATTGAGGGTATCTAGCTGATCCAAGAAATAACTGAGTAGGACAGAGCCATGTCCTGAGCAAGTTGGGGGATACATCTGTCTGTGCAGCTCTTCTGTGCTGAGCTTAAAGCTCCTCAAACACAGAACCATTTCTAAGGCAGAAGCCCTGACAAGATGAGATGGAATGCAAATCTTGGAGATGAGAAAAAAGTACATATTCTCTACCTTCCAATCCTGTATTTTACAAGCCTGGTCAGATTTTGTTTAATTAAAAGTCTAACCCTTAAGGAATGTAATGGAAATAATATCTTTTATTAGAGCAACCTGCAGGATTAGATACACCTGCAGGAACTGT
Source organism: Vidua macroura (assembly GCF_024509145.1). Lineage (NCBI taxonomy): Eukaryota > Metazoa > Chordata > Aves > Passeriformes > Viduidae > Vidua > Vidua macroura. The sequence goes on along the minus strand of NC_071572.1, from coordinate 73,610,509 downwards.
CAAGCTTTCAAGCACAAGAGCACTTTTTTGGATATGAAACAGAAGCAGTGAATTTTAAGTTAATCAAATTCAGTTAAACATTATTTAGTTAGACTGTTTGAGAGGGAAAGTGTCTGGAAGCTATGAAACAGAGGGGAATGTTTGTGAAGGGAGAAGGACCTGTAAGTGAGACAGATACTCATTACCAGGTGATAATTGCAACATTCTGTAGAACTAAATTAAGCGACAGTAAAGTGTTTGAATACAACTCAGTAAAAATTAAAACAAAATGTTACTTTTCAATGTGATGTTTGTTTATAGTAGCTATTGCTTAATAATGGAGTATTTTTTAAATAATTTAATTAATTAATCCATTAATAATGGAGTATAGAAAAGCACTTCCAACTCTTTGGTGACTTTCATTGCAAAAGAACACCCAGCATCACAGCAGAAAGCTGCTTACATTTGTAATCTTGTCACTTCAACTTTGCACAACGTTGCATGTGCTACAAGCAGTGAGAAAAATTAAAGCTGTTTTTTAAACCTTGCTACTAGCATTTCAACTAGCATTCTTTCAGAGAACTCACGCATCTGTTACACTCAAGTGTTCTGCTCAAATCTTCACAGCTTAAAACTTGAAGAAATTTTAGAGATAGTGCAAGATCAGCATCATCATACAGTCAGTACAGATTTCAAAGCTAAATTTTAACTTTACAGTAAAAACCACTAGTTTTCTGAACTATCACTGTGTTTTCATAGCCCCTCAGCAACTGAAATCTGATGGCTAGGACTTCACTAGCACTGCTGTTATGCCTACTGAGGGTAACCACCTCAGCACTGATGGACTGATACCCTCTCTGCTTCAATGTTCTATGGACCCAGGGTGTGGAAGACTACAAAGCTTCAGTAATGGTTCTTCCCCCAAGCCACTACAAGAAGTCCTCAGAGATGCAGCTATGGCCAGTTCATCACAGCTTAGCTGACACACACTTACTTGAGAGCCACAGACTTGGCCTGCAAGGCTGTGCTCCAGAAATCATCCACCTGCTCTGGAGCTCCATAGGCCTCTAGGCAGGAGCTGAAAGGCACCTTGGCTCGCACCAGCTCAGGCAGCGGCTGCTTCTCCTCCTCTGCCTGCCTCTTCTTCTCCTCATATTCCAGCAGTTCATCTAGAGAATAAAGCAGGGGAGTCAAGGACCACCTCTAGGTACCTACAAAGCGACTGGTGTAAGCCACACCCAGAGGCAGAGCAGGTCTATAGATACACGCCACCAAGCACAGAGCACAGCTTCCAGAGCACGGCTCCAAATCTGCAGTCACTCCTGTTTTGCTGCTGAATCACAGCCCAGCTTGTGGTGGCTGAGGGAGAGGCTCTAGAGGGACATCACCGTGTCACACCACCTTTGAAGAAATCAGCCCAATCCCACAAAAGCAGGAGAAGGACCTGGCCTCGGAAGTAGCAAAGAAGTCCCTTTCTCATTTAAGGAGTTCTGTAAGAATAGTATAATATACAAACATAGGGCTTGCTACTACTGTTCTGGTGTTGGCACATTACTGACCTTTGTTGAGTGCAGCATCCATGGGCACAGGCAGCTGCATAATATAGTCCACTCGCTGGGTATATTTCACCTTTTCTGTGGCCAGGCACTTCAGCTTCTCCTCCACCAGAAAACGGAAGACCTCGTTAGGGTTCTCCGAGCTGCGGCAGTTCCTCTGAAGAAGGAGAAATTAGAAGGACAGATGTAACATCAGAATGGCAGAAAAAACAAACTGCAGTAACACTGATGTTGCCCAGCACACGGCTGAAGAGTATTCACTTTCGTACCCAGTACCAGCAAAGAGGAAAAACTAAAGCCAGCTTCTGTACTCCAGGAAGCCATGGCATTCCTGCTCCTACAGAAGAAACTTTACACCTCCAGCTGTGCCACTCCCAAAAAAGATTTCTCCATGGAATCAGCTCTGAAAACATGGCCAAGCACCTCTCCTTCTCCACCCTGGCAGGTGCTAGACAGCCCATTTCCCTGTGTTCTTTCCCTCTGTCTGACTGCCAGCTTCTCACCTCCACTCCTCACCCCTTGCTGTATGAAGACAATCAAGCTGGACTTTTCCATGATTTGTCAGATAGACTCAACCATTACCTCCACCATGTTGATGAAGTGCAGAAAGAATTCCTGGGCATCCTGCTGTCGGTTAGTGGAAAATTCTGGGTGCCCCTTCCCGATGAGGGACTTAAACATGCGTGGAGCAATACCATTTTGCATACCCTGCAAAGAACAATGTGGAAGAGGAAGATGGTCATAATTTGCCAAGCATGTGTCCTGGTAGATAGCTCTCTATTCTTAGCCATGCTTTTCTTCAGGTGACAGGCCTTGCAACAAGCCCCAGCACATGTCTTCAGAAAGGGTTCTCCCTCCTTTGCCACGTAGCACACACAATACCTCATGCAATACATGCATCAAAAGGATGCCATATCCAAGCCTCACCTTCTGATCAGGCTGCTGCTCCCCATCTGCAGAAGCTGGCCTTGAATACTCCCCAGAAAGCAGTCCATGGCCCAGTTTGGCTCTGGAATAACAAAGTCACTGTTAGTATCAATGTTTCTTCAACCTCACATGCTCCAGGAGCCACATTAACCCATCCAGATTTAACACTGCCATGAGCTGTCAGTCTCACAGATAACAGCTTTCTCTGCTGCACCAGGCAAGATTATCTTATTGTGGTCTGCTCTCTGGCCCCTGGAGACATCACTGACTTCAAAGTTACCAGGACTTTAGGGTGCCAATCTCAACCACTGCTTGCACACTGAGTAGAACATGAAGGAACAGCTGATGCTGAGCCACACAGCAGCTGCGCAGCAGCCAAGCTGAGCTGCAGCCTGATGAGGGGAACGGAGCAGTGTCTGACTGTGCAGGAGACAACAGGGCACAGAGAAATTGTCTGAGCCAGAAATAGCACTGCTGTGAGCACACTGATCACGTTTTCCCACAGGAAAGATTGACTGCATCAGGCACTTAATGGACAACAGTATGTGTTCAGCAATTTACTCCTACGCTCAGACCCTCCTGCTATTCCATTTCACTCCAGTCCTTCCCCATCATTACTGCCATATTGCCATTTGTCTGGAACCAAACCTTACCAATTCCTCCCTTTGCCCAGGCAATCATCTTTCTGGCTGTCTCACCTTAATCCCCTCTCAGTGAACACCTCACTCCAGGCTGCCCAAATTTAGAATCCTCCCATACCACTGACCTCCCTCCACAAATGCCACCTTCCATTCCTCCACCCCAAACTTCCACATGCTTGTTTGAAAGCAGCTGCAGCACAGACATGACATACTTAAAATGCAACTCCCTCCCAAATCTTGTGTTCCTTCTTCTGCACATTCTCCACACTTGAGGGAAGCCTCTTTAAGCATACATAAGTTATCCATTGAGAATAAAGCTGCCTAAATGTATGTATCCCCTTTACAATCTCCCTCCATTGAAGACAGCAAGCCCCTTTTAACTGTTATGCAGACAGAAGCTGTCTCCCAGAAATCCCCCCAGTTTAACAGGCATAACACACATAATACATTTCAGAGCCTCTCATGAACACAGGCTGCACTCTGTCCTCTCCATCTAGGGCATTCAGCTCAACTTCCTTGGCTTAGATCCTTATTGATCACTGAGGATCAGTGTCTCTGGTGACAGGCAAGGAAAGAGAGGTGAGGCTTGAGGGAGAACCCTGAGGGAGGTGAGGCTTGAGGGAGCAAAGCAGCACAGAGGGGATGCATCCAGGCAGTCTCAGCCTTCCTTCTCTCACCAAAATTCTACGTACACTTGTGTGCTGAAATCCTGCGTGGGGTCCGAAGGTGCACTTTGGAATATCTTCTCCAGCTTGTCAACATACCTGCAGAGCAAAGCAGAGCAATCTAAGGGATATGCAGCTTCATCTGGTAAAAATGCAGTTCTGAGCATGACTACTGCAACAGAAGCTCCCAGCTCTAGGGGACCTTTGTACTGATCCCAGACTAATGGAAAGGAGTGATTAAGCTCACTTACTTTCTCTGGAAGTCTGGGATACTGAACAGCACCTGCATGACAGAATTGAGGTAGCAACTGTTGCCCAGATTACGGATACCAGTGTACCCAGGCCCATAGAGGGGCTTGAGTTGAACGCCAGACTCCTGGATGAGCTCCCACTCTCCAATGCGCTGGTTCATGTCTATTTCCAGTTCTGTCATCGTCTTGTCTGTCTGCAGAGGGAAAGAACAGGAAAATCCTCAAAGAGGACTCAAGGCAACATCAGAGGTGTGAAAAGTGCAATGCTGTAGAGAAACAGAGTCAAATCCATTCTGTTTTACTCTATAAGTAGAGGAGGAAGAAACAAGAGTTGTTTCCATATATATGAATACCTGAGACAGAAAGAGGAGGAGAAAGAAATATGGGAGAAATCTGAACCATTCCCTAGAAAGAGGCATGGAAACTACACACTAACAAAAAAAAAACCTCAGCACCTGGGAGCCCCCTGCCCACAGTACTGACACATAACCCCAGGGAAATAATCCTGAGGGACATGAAAGAAAAGCAAAAAAGGCAATTAAAGAAGAGAGGCAGATAAGACAACCCTCTGTGTGACAAAAAAAAATAAAAAGGGTTTCTTGACCAGGAATGGTTCTGCATTGCCACAGAAAGTTGGAATCCAGCAATGACACCCCAGAGTGCTTCTCTCTCCCTCTGGGCCTACGGAGGACACCACTTCCTCCTCACCTTCTGCATCTTGAGCATGTCAATCCCAAAGTGTGCCAGGTGTTCTGCCAGGTTGGGATCCAACACCATGTCATCCTCATCATAGGAGTAGACATCTGTGCAGGAAAACAGGAAAAAAAGTAACTTATAATGGCCTGTGATCTCAAATTCACAGCTGGATGAAGAAAGTGCTCGGAACTGGGAGTTTTGACAAACTGAGCCATTGGGCTTTCTGCCCTTTCTCAGCAGAGTAACATAACAGACAGAATACTGAGATTCCTCCTAAACATGTGACAAGACAACTTTGTCACCAATCAGGGTACAGAGGTACTTATGCCAGGAGTAATGAAAGTGGGTTACTGTGCCATATACTCTACGCTCAGGATTTGAACACAGGATTCTCTGATAAGCACCCCAACACAGAAAATCAGATGGCAACCTGGATAACTATTCTAAAAGCTCCCAATTACAAGGGAGGGGCAGAGAAAGGCAAGATTTTTTTTATCAGCTCTTTCTTTGCCTCACACAAGAAGCAGGTCAGAGTGGGAAAGTTCACAATGGGATGATACTGCATGTTCCAGGTCACAAGACTGCCAACACCACCCTGATACCTGCAAGACATCAGGGCCTGAGAGGTGCCTGGCATCCCTAACCCTGGGAGGGGTTCTCACCAGCCCCATCAGGAGTAATTGTTCCCAGTTTCACAGCCAGCGGGTAGCCGGTTTCTCGGTAGTGCTCGACTGCGTGGTTGTTGCCACCACTGCCATCAAAGTAGCGCCGACCACAGAGGATGGCTCCATCGGTCATATTCAGCCACAGGTTCTCCTTCATGTCACACTTGCTGCACTTCCAGCCACTATTGACAAGGAACAGAGAAAAAGAGATCAGAGGGAAAACCTCTGGGTTCTACCTCCCAAGCCCTCGCCACTGCTGCCCACTGCAACATCCACAGTATAAAGCAATCTCATTACTCTTCTACTACAGAACACTGAGAATCCTGATATACTCTAGTGTGCCACCTCCCCTGAGTCTACTGTGACAAGGCACACTCGGAGACTCACAAAAGAAGTCTCATCTGCTCTGCAGCCCGGCACAGAAGAAGGGCCTGGGACACAAGTGACACAGCAAGTTCCAGAACTATGCTCACCACGGTGGGATGCGGACATCATTCTGAAGCTGGTGCAGGGAAAAAGCATGTTTGGAAACACGTCGAACCTCCCCATCCCAAGCCTGCACCTCCTGCTTCCGTGAGGCTGAATCTGCTGTCAGGATGGCCTCAATCGCACTGGCAATCTGGAATCAGGACAGCAGGAGAAAACATGAAGGGCTGGCCTACCACAGTTAAGGGCACAAGAAGCTTCCATGACACTCCACATTTAGGCAAGTCAGTTGGGACTTTTGGAGCCTCAGTCACACACAAGCCAGAACTCTGTAATATACAGCACTGTGCAAGTGCAGAGTAATCATGATGACTGCCAGCTGAGACTTCACAGCAGCTCTGCAGGATCCCTTTTACAGGGCAGTTTCCTTCTCTGTAATAGTACATTTCTTCATCAACAGTAAACACAGCCCTCCACCCAAGCATACCCTGTCTTTGACCATGTCTGGTAGTCCCTCTAGCCCATCACGTGGAATATCCAAATGGTCTGGCAAAATTACTATTTTTACATCTTCATCATATTCAAACTTTTCTTCTGTGATGTCAAATCCACCTTCTACACCTACAAGAAGAAAAAACATTGTAGTAACAGGTGAAACCAAAGAGCTTGAAAAGCTTCTTTCCCCACAGCTTACATGAGATAAGGCACCATGACTAAGACAACGATCTAAATCAGTGATCCACAATCTTTTTTCCACTTCTGGATCCCAGACCTTCTGCTGGTGCTGTGGACTTCAGAGGAACAATTATAAGCCTAGTGACAATAGATTTTGCTTTCCCCAGATCTTTTTACAGATGCTTAAAAACAGTCTCCAGACTCTGGCTACAACTAGGAAGAAAACCAAACCTCCCCTAGAGAGGCATTGGCCAGAAGAGAGCCAAGATAAAGCCCCGGTGTTCAACCTTAACCAGAATAGTCAAGACAATAAATGGAGATGTGCATGAAGAGATCATCTTGTAAGCCAGGGCAAAGGTCAGGTCTATCAGCATCTTTAAGAAGCCTGCCTCTCTTTCTTGCCTTTTCCAGATAGTCTAGAGTCCTGCACTCAAGCAAGAAGAACCAGGAGCTCCTCTGCAACCAGAACACCCAGAACTGCAGAAAAAGTCTGAGCAAAGGTATAGCGATAGTAGTTACTATGCACACATAGCTGTGCTTTCCAAAGGTTGCACCACAAACTGGAGATCCATACATAAAAGTTTATTTGCCAGTTGTAAAGAGTCATCATGGATGCTCACCAAAACATCTGCAGTTTCTGCAGATTTCCTCACCTACAGTTTTTGGACTATGTAGGTACTCAGAGGAAAAGCTTGGCCTTCTCTGTTCTGCAGGTATTCACATCCTACATCCCAAAAGGAAACAGGCAGAAGACACATGGCTTATTAGCAGCCTAAACCCCCTGTGTTTTTAAACTGAATTTCCTTTGTTTCTGGAAAAATTGCATGCTGTGATTGCAATAATCTCTGCAATAAATATCTGAACATCTGCAGCTGCAACAAATCTCTGAAGGGAATAAAAGCGTTTGCTGCTCAGTGCTTCTGCCTCAAGAATCCTGTGTGCAACACAGCTCTGATAATCACTTCTGTATTTCCTTAAAACCTCCTTGTCAAAAACATCCAGTCCCATGACATCTCCTGCAACTCCTTCCTTAGATACTTACAATTTTTACACTATGCTATGTACAAACTGCTATGTATGAACACAATGATTTTAGAAAACAGTCACCAGCATCATGCAACAACATACCTAGATAATCCTCTTCTGTGCCTCTTCAGCACAGCCCAGAGATTTCCTGTCACGACTTCATAGAGTAAAGCAATACACAACCCCCCAGGGCATTACACAATTCCTGAACCCTAAGCAAACTAAACCAGACTGGTGAGGTCCCCTCAGGTAGTTATGTGAACCTTCTGAGGCTCCAGATGAGGAAGAGGGTCTATAGCCACCAGCTTGCTCTGAGGTACAATGCCTCCCTTTCCAGGGTGGTACCTAAGCACTACACACCACAAAAGTCCATCAACCAACATGCAGGCATAGGAGGCAAGCACTGTAGATCTTTTCTTGTTCTTGAGAGAGGAACGTGAGGAACAGAGAGATCAAGGGCGACATTTCGTTTGCAAATCTTTCTAGTACTTTAAAAAAATCTCCCGTGTCAGGATTAGCTATACCACCACAGTTCAGCTAAAACAAAGATAAAAAAAAACTTCTCCTGAACTTGAGACCATTGTCTCACAGGGCTAATACTTTTTTTTATTGTCTCCTGCTCCATTCACACCACTAAGCTGTTATTACAGGCAGGTATCTGCCGACCCACTGACAACACTTGTTGCAAGACCTTTGTAGAATTCAGGATGGAGAAATAACTCATAATGCAGACCAGGCCTCATCTCTCCCAAAGCAGCATAATCATATATATACATAAAAGCACTGGCTATCTGAAGAAACAGAGACTCCAGCCTCAATTATGCCAGAAGTGATCTATGGGGATCTATTCAGCTCACCAGCAAAACAGGGAGCAGCTGCCAGTCTTAATAGTGCCGTTTGTGCTCTGGCAGTAGACGAGTCACTGGGCGTTTACACCAGGGAAAAAGTGAGCCAAAATCAAGACATTCACAGTCCAGATTCTGGATTTCCCTCTAGTGGTCAGCTTCCAGCAAGCCAAGAACCTTTTACTGCTACAAATGTTCCTGTCCCTTCCTTTATGTGTCTCCATAATGGCTCAGAAATTACCAGCTGAGACTGCTCCAAATAAGCAGTATCTCCACTGATTGCCACGACAGCCCTCACAGGCGGTGAAAGACTGGCCTTGTTCTTCTAAAAAAAGGAATATTTAAAATAGTTTTTATGTTTTAATGTTCATATGTATTTCCTCCACTATCAGCCTTGTAACACCTAATGAACCAAAAATGTTAATGCAGCATTTCCCATTAATTTCTTTCTCGTCTATATCAATAATGCTAGTTCAATATCAGAGGAGTTTAAAAAATAGTTTACCTGCCAGGACCTTCAAACTTACTTTTCTCAGACATACATTTTCTCAAACTTACTTCAGCCCCATGCTGGGCACATTGTGTTTAAGCAACAGTCCCAGTCTGGTGATCCCCACACTAAGCTGAGCCAGGCATGCGGGATCACGGCAGAGGATAAAAAACGTATTTATCCACGGAAAACAAGATGCACCTTTGGACACAAAACACAACTACCACCTTAATGACTGTTCTACAGAAACTGCTCACCCAAGACACACTGGAAAACATGAAGTCTGAATTTGGCCAGGGATACTAGCCAAGAAGGGTAAAGCAAAAGAGACAAACCAAGCAGCTCCAGAGGACTGGCTGAACACAGGGACCATACAGTACATAGGCGCTTCCTTACCAATAGCCAAGCGAGTTGGTTTCTTCCTTGGGGGGTCCCCAGCACTGGAATTGGTGTCTTCTTCCTTCTGTGGCATTGAGAAGAAATAGGGAAATTAGAGTTAAGGGGACAGGCACGCTGTGGCAAGCCTTAGGGATTGAAATCAAGCTACTCTGAAAACAGAATGAAACCAGGCAGAAATAACGTTGGCAATCCATACAACAACTCAGCATAAGCAGAACTGAAGCACTGGTGTCCCTCAATTCACCAGGAAAAACAACAGCTGTATCTCAGGAGAGAAAACTCTGTATCTGATGGAATACAAAGACACAGCCCAGCTCTCAATTTCAGAACAAGTTTGAGCATATGTATTTTAATTTTTTTTACCGGTTTACGTGTCCTTTTGAGGTGCAGGTAGACCCTCTGGCCTGTTTTCTGATAGTGCTTTTCCACATACTGCTTCCCAAAGCCCAGGAACGTGTTCATGCAGATATACAAGCCACCATCTGACTCCTGGAAGGAAGGACAAAACTGAAGGGAGGTGGTAAGGAATGGCATTCCAGCTACTAGGATAGGCATGGCAGACTAGTCATTATTCGTTAAGTCATGGCAACAGCTCATTCCTACACAGCAGCCACAAGTAGCTAGTAAGAAATAGGATGGCAAGCCCCAGCCTGGCTGTCCCAGAAGAACAGGTACTCCTGTCATGATGATGTATTTAAAAAACTATTTGTGTGGTCATTTATGGCAGGATGCTACCAAATCAGGAAAGCCTGAGTTTCCACAAGAGTTTATCTTGTAAAAGGCCCCTAGCACACACAGTTTACAAGTTCAGAGCATGGTACAATCATTACCAGCAAAACTGTGGCACCCTGTCCAAACGCGTGACTCCCAGTGCCATAGGGAATGCTGCCAAGCTACAGTGTGAGGAAGGTTGACAGGCCACTGTTTACTTTTGCTGTTGTGTTCAAAAGCTTGTGAGCAGCTTGGAAACAGATACAGAATGCGCCCCCACCATCCCATCAGCAGCTGGAAAACACCACACTCATTCAGCAGATACCCTTTTCAAACTGAAGGGGCAGGGAACCCAAATGCAGAGGCTGGAAAGGAGGGAGGCCACGAAGAAGCTTTCAGAAGCTGCTGGGACTGAGACAGAATGGGCAGTGCAGGGTCAGGCATCACTGTGGAGCTCGGGGAGAGAAAGAGGGCCAGGATGCCATGTGCTGCTGCCTCGAAGGACCCGTATCTTCCAGTTGCAGCCCATTTCTGCCGGGCTAGGGCTCAGCCCGGACGGGCACCCGTGAAGAAGCTGAAGGGGCACCTCGCCCTCCCGCAGCCTTCGCCGCCCCTTAGGTCCACTTAGGCCGAGCAGGGTTAGCGCAGGAAGCGCAGGGATGTCAGCGGGGTGGAGATGGCTGGAGAAGGGACCACTGCCATCTTAATGACACAGCACTGCCTCGCCCCCCGCCTGCCGGGCCACGCTGCGCGGCCGAGGCCGGGGAGGTGGCTCAGACCCAGGCAGGGCGGGACCCCCGGCCCGCCCCCCCCCCGCCGCCGAGGGCGGGCCCGGGACGCGCCCGACCCCCCGCCCCCCGCTGGACTACAAGTCCTGGCGGGCCCCCGCACGGAGGGTTCGGGCTGGGGGCGCTCCCTCTCCAGGGATGCCGACGGGCCGGGCCGCCGCTGATCGGGGCGAGAGCCCTGCCCACGCCCGCCCCGGCCTCAGAACTACAGCCCCCAGCGCGCAGCGGGCGGGCGGGGCGCGCCGCGGGGCACGCCGGGCACAGTAGTCCGCGAGGGCCCTACGCGCCGCCCGGGAACGGCCGCCGCGGCCACCGGGGAACCACAAATCCCATGAGGCCCCGCGCAGGCTGCGCCCCGGCTGGCGGCGGGGTGGGAGCTGGCCGCGGCGGGAGCAGCCCGAGACGGCGGGCGGGCCGGCGGCGGGGCGCGCTTACCGGCGTGTCGAAGGAGAAGGCGCACTCGTCCTTGTGGACGCGGTCGCCGGCCTTGGGCACCCGGATGGACGGCAACACCGACAGAAGCGCCTCGCTCAGCTCCGCCATGACAGCGGCTCACCGCGGCACCGCCCACAGCCCCGCCCCGCCCAATCGCAGCCCAGCGCGGTCAGGCGGGTCCTAACCAATCGGCAGCGAGGCTGGAGGCCGGACTCGCCGTGCCGATCCGCCGGCTCGTCCAATCGCAATCGCCCTCCGGCCATCGCGGGAGGCGGTGCCGGGCTTCTCGTCCAATAACGACGTAATGAGAGGCGAGGGGGCGGGTCTGTCTCGGAAGATTGACAGCGGGGCGAGGCGGGACATGACGGGCGGGGACCGCGGAGCCGACGGGCTGGCGGGGCGGGGAGGTGGGCGTGGCGCGGTGAGCCCCGCCCCCGCGCAGCGGCCAATGGACGGCGGCACCGCCCGGCGCGCGGGAGATTCGAACGGCGCGTCCGGCGGGGCAGGGGCGCAGCGCGGCCGCCGCCGCCATGGGGGCCTCCGGCAGCGCCCCCGCCACCCCGGCCGCGCCCCGCAACAAGCACCTGGCTCACGTCAGCGACCCCCGCTCCCCCTCCGCCGGCATCCTACGCACCCCCATCGAGGTAGGCGTCCTCCCGCCGCCGCTCCCCCCTGCGTGGCTCCGGCCCTCCGCCCCCACGGCTGCCCTCTCCACAGGTGGTGAGTTCCCCGGCGGGCAGCCCGCAGCCCAGCCCCGCCGAGCCGCCGGCGGGCACCGGCCAGGAGCGGGACCCGCGGTCGCCCACGCCCGGCATCTCCCGCACGCCCATGAGAGCCGTGTCGAGTGGTGAGTGAGGCCGCCGCGGGCGGGCGGGTTGAGGGGCTGCCTGACTTAGAGGCTCACCCCGTCCTCCTCCGTCCCCGGCAGACAGCGTGGACCGCCTGGTGAAGCAGCTCAGCGAGGCTTTCGGGGCCGAGGCCGCGGCCCCGGAGCCGGCGCCTCCGGGAGCGGCGGGCCCCGCCGAGGAGCCGGCCCGGCGGAGCTCCCCGCCCGCGGGCCTAGAGGCGGAGAGGCCGCCCTCCCCCAGCACGGCCCGGCCCGGCCGCCCTGCCGGGCACGGCTTCTCCTCGGGTAAGTGCTCGGTGTGGTGGTGACAGGGCTCCGTGTGCCCGGAGAGCTGCGCGGCATGGGCTGTGAGCAAGGCGGGGCTCTCGGCACCATCTGGTTCGGGCGCCTTCTCCAGGCGTGCTCCGCGACAGGGCCTGTCCCTACCCCCCAGCTCGGCTGTGTCCCACCGCCTGGAGCCTCTGCGGCCAGGGGACCCTTTGGGAACTGCTACGTTATCGAACAGATTTCTGTCCAGAGATGAGAAATTGTTTTTAAACTGTATTCAAAATCAAGAGGTATACAACAACTCTTCCCCTCTCTGAGATGGGTTTTTGACTGTGGAGACCTATCCAGAGGGACCTTAGAGTTTCTCCTTGGGAAGACCTGCGGAGCAAGGGTGGGCAGCACAACCCTGTGCTAAGGCTGAGCAGTGCTGAGAGACTTGGATGCAAACTGTGCATCAGAAAGCTCTGGGCTGAGCACTGCTCCTCAGAGGAGCGGCTGAGCACTGAGACTGTTCAACCTGGGGAGGAAAATGCTCAGGGGGTATCTTGTTAATAGATGCAAATACCTGAAGGAAGGGTATAAGGAAGGGAGAGCCAGGCTCTTTTCAGTGGCGCCCAGTGATGGGACCAGAGGCAAAGGGGACACAATGGTACACAGGCTCCTGAACACTTTTTTTTTCACCATGAGGGTGACCAAGCAGTAGAGCAGATTGCTCAGAGAGGTTGCAGAATCTCTATCCGTTGATATATTCAAGAGACACCTGGACATGGTCCTGGAAAATGGGCTCTAAGTGACCCTGCTGGAGTAGGTCCTCTACAGTTCACTTCCAACATCAACGTTTCTGTGATTCCTTTGCCTCAAAGCCCTTGGGTAAGCCTTTGATAAAGGCCAGGAGGCATTTAAATTCCAGGACCTTTGAGCCTTGTCGTGATGTGCTGGTGTTTTTCTTTTTCTCAACTAGTGAGCAAGCCCAACAGACACAAGCCCAACAAATTCATGGTAACATCTGGAGGAACTGGCCGCTCTCCCCTCAGCATTCTACGAGATGATAATTCTCCCAGTGCTCCCACCCCTCGCCAGGTAAAGCTTAATGGGTCATGCTGAGGGAGGCAGATTGAGCTGAAAAAAAAAAAGCCAAATCCTTCAATTTCTGTATCTTGTAGGGTCCCAGTTGAGAATTGTGGCCTCATAGGCCTGTAGAGACTAGTAAATTCACAAATGTTTTTCTGTGAGTCAGTCTTGTCACTAAATGCCTCTGAGTCTTGTCCAATGTCTGTCTTTGGCCTTACTGTGAAATCGCCCATTTCAGTGCATTCTTTCTCTCTAGGCTATAGAAAAAAGTCACTCTTGTACATTGTCACAAGAGAGTCCAAGTTGAATGGCCTGAAAATAGGCTACATACCCTGCTGAGAATTAACTAACCTTCTATTAACTTGTGTTTTACACTCTGTGTTTGGGTTTTTTATTTCTCCAGGGCAAGAGGCACGTGTTGGGAGAGAACCTTGGGGAAAAGAAGGACATGGATCTGAGCAGGAGCATTAAATCTGGGAACTATGCTTGGAGTGACTTGAACAAGGAGAACCAGCAGTGTCCTTTTGTGGAGAACTAGGATCTTGCTATAATTTGCTCCTATGTTTTGAGAATTTTATAGAGGGAAGAAATCCTACAATAGACTGAAACCCCAAAGCAGTGGTCACATTGCTTACCTATCCCTATTGGGGAACGATTTCTCCCTCCTCTTCCTAGCTTGACATGTCTAATGTACAGCACAGACTTTGTCTCTTTTATTGTATATCAGTTGTATTGGTTTTTCCATAGAGTTTTTATCTCTAGTAAATAAATGTGTTCAACCTTTGCTGACTGTATGTCCTGATATTGTGTTTGCTCAGCACAAAAAAACACAGTGTGAGATCCAAAATAACGTGAGATGGCATTGTCCATTAATACTGACCTCCTGTTGGTGAGTTATTAAACCTTGTTGATCTCCAGCTCTCCCTAGCAGAGCCTTGGGCCCCCCAGAATGCTACTCTGAGCCAACAAGTGGAATAGAGGCTGAAAAAAATGGCTCTGTCTTGTAACTGAGTAAAATATCCAAGTTTTGAAAGGAAACACTTTCATCTCACTATCCCAACTTCAGCCTCTTCTCAACTACAGCATGTGAGGAATACCCTCCCCAAGGGATGTGAGCTAAAGCAAAGTCTGTGGATGAGGTGTTGACTGGTTGAGACCAGCAGGCAATATTTACAGGAAAAGAGTTATGTTAGCAGTAGCTCATTGCAATGCTGGAAAGAACACCGCCTGCAGTGCTTCTGTGAGCTTTCTTTATTTGCCTGGGCTATGAAGATCTAAACAGACTTGAAAACATGGGCTGATGGCTACTGGTTAGATAGGGTCACCACACAATGCAGGAGTGAGGCAAAGAGGGAAGGAACAGCAGGAAGCAGACAACAAATAAGAATAAATATATTATTCCCTGATATTCTGGCAGGTCTTGAGGACTACTTTTCTGCCATTTATGCATAGATAAGACTTGAACTAACAAAAGAGTAAATATATTCCCTGCTATTCTGGCAGGTCTGAAGGCTGCCTTTTTCCCCTTTATGCATAGATAGGCCTTGAGCTAAGTGTTCCCCCACGAAAATGAACCAAATTTACTCTAGCTTTATGTTTGAAGTGGTGCCATAGAAATCTCAAATCCAGTGTGTCTCTGGGGCTGTCTGCACAGATACAGGACAGCTGCATAGAGAAGTTAGGTAGAGTTAAAGCAGGGAGAGAGTTTAGTCTGGGGTGGGTGTTGCATGAGGGGTCCTCTGAAGGAGGAGGATGGGCACCAGTGCGGGTAGAGGTGTTTGAAGGAAGGTGCTGGGTGTTCGAATTGTACTGCAAAGTCCTGAGACAAAAAGAACAGGTCTTCAAGCCTGCACAAGGCTGGAAACTGCTGGGGCTGTTTAGAAGTGGAGAGAAGGGACAGTGCATTTGCTCCTGCTCCCCAGCTCCCCCTGCTTCTCCTCTCTGATCTCCTTTCACTCTGGGAGACTCCTACAAGTGACCTGTATCTAGAGACAAGTGGGAGTGGTAGGTAGGCATTTCTGTTGTGCTCAGCTGATGATGCTGTTTTGCATGGGCTCAGGCTGTGGGCTGTGCTTCTGCTGCTCTTCCCCTCACTGCCACCGTCCTCAGTTCCAAATCTTGAGGAAACTGTCCCAGGAGCCAGTGGCAACAGCCATGCCATCCGCCGTCACCCCCAGGCAGCTCACTCTGTTGTCGTGGCCAGAAAGGATTCCTGTGGCAGGAAAGAGGAGAGGTCGGGGAGTGAAGGGGGGCCTGTGAGAGGTGACAGGGGTGACCCTGCTGAGGACATGCATTGCGGGCTGTGCCTACGTGCCGTGTGTGTCCCTGCCTGTTCCTGCACAGCCTCTTACAGTCAGTACGTGGAGAATAGGAGCAAACGTGCCAAAGAATTTTGTGTGTGGCATACAGCCACCACCCAAAGGGTTCTTGGGAAGGTATGGCCAGCTGAATCCTCATACAACTGCTTTCACCCTGGAGTGACGCTAAGACTAAGATACGATGGGGTCCTTGATAAGGCTGAGAAAAGCGATGCTGTTGGTGGGCTGTGTTTCATGACTTTTCAGAGGGTAGGGGCCGCTTCTGAAAGAAAAATGCTGCGTGTTCTGTGTATGAGCATTACAGAGTACCCAAAGATGTTGGACGGAAGCCTAGGTGCACACTTGGCTTGGTGCCTGGCCACCAAGTGGCACTGTGAGTACCTGGAACTAGCAGACTAGGAGGAAGTAGGATATTCTTTTGGTGCTTGTGAGCAGTTTTAGCTAATAGGAACCTTCTTGTCCCCCTTGAAACAATGTTGTTTAAAGGCTTGACTTCCTTAACATTAAAAACAATAGCTCTTCTAGGCCAGTGAGAGTTGTCCTAGTTCTGGTGTGCTCCCTAAGCATGAGGGAGCTTTGTTGGGTTTCAGTCAGTATAGGATGTCTTCCTATGTTTAGGAAGAATAAGTGCCTTGTTATCCCTAAGGCAGGGACAGGAGGCCTTGCAGGGAGGGAAAGAGGGACCTCGAGGAGCCACTCACCCACACGCTCTGCTTTCAGCGAGTCCCAGATGTTGCAGTTGAAGTCATCGTACCCAGCAAACAAGAGCCGGCCGCTGCGGGAGAGGGCGATGGAGGTGATTCCGCAGATGATGGTCTCGTGGGAGTACATGATGAGCTCCTGGTCCGCCCGCAGGTCGAAGAGGCGGCAGGTGGCGTCATCGGAGCCGGTGCAGATGGCTTCGCCGTTAGGGAAGAACTGGGGAGGGCACACACCATGTTTTAATGAGGTTTTCCTTGGATCCCGATGGAATTGCTCAACTCGCCACCCCCCTGCTAACCACCAGGAAGGCACAGAGGCAGGAAAACCTGGTGGGGCCAGACATTGGATCATAAAATTTGAGTCTGCAGAAGGGGAAGACCGATACTTCTCGTAAGGCCTAATAAACCCTTTCCACTCCAAGAAAACAAATGACCTAAGCTGTTGCAAGATATCTCAGTGCTTGAGGAAGGATTATTTTAACTCCAGCTGTTAGGTTGGGCCTTGACAAGTGTCCACCCATTATCCCCCAGCTGAGGTCTGACATAATTCTGGCTACCAGAGCCTTCCTCTGTCTGATCCTCATATCCCAGCCTTCTCATACATGCTCATTTTCTGTGGTCTTGCTCTGAGGAGTAAATAAAGGCTCCTCAGGAGCAGGTATGGTAGAAAACCATGTGGCTGGCAATGTAGCCATGGGGCAACTGAGAAAGTTACACTAATTGATGTCAGTGGAGGGTGGTTTGAGCAGCAGACTGCAGGGTGCTGGCATTTGGTTGGCTTCAAGGATTAGTCTGCCATGTGTCTTGTCCTGCCATCTCTGCAGCTCTGAGAGAGGTGTTTCCTCCCAAATGTCTGAGCTGCCTCCCATGAAAATTTAATCTTCAGAAGATCTCCCTGTGATCCTACCTCTTCTGTCTGGAGCTGACCTCAGCTGAGTTAGGTATTCCTGCTGCCTCACTTGTGTCTTGCGCCAGAGCTGCTGGAGCATGCCTGAACCACAGTTCCCAACAGCTGCTGCGAGCAAAGCTGGACCAGCACCTGTGTCAGGGTGCTCAGCTCCACAGATCATGGTGTGCTGCCTGTCCAAGACTTGGATACTTTGGTGCCTGGGGAGAACCCTCCTCCAAGCTTCAGTGAACTTGGGCACTCTCTGCTTCAGGCTGGATCATGGGGCCAAGGTCTAAGACCCTTGTTACCCTAATGACTGACAGCTTCTTTCAACCTTGCGCCAAGGCTGTTTCGGAGCTGTTCCACCCCCATTTTCCTCCCTAGCACTGTGCAGAGAGCATACGTACGGAGATGGCATTGATGTCGGACTCGTGCCCTGAGAATGTCTGACGGCAAGAGCCCTCCCGCACATCCCACAGTTTGGCAGTAGCATCACAAGCCCCAGAGATGAAGAGTTTGAAGTCAGGGGAGACGGCCAAGCTCATGCAGTCTCCAGTGTGACCAATGAACACAGTCTTCTGCTGCCCTGTCTCGATGTCCCAGAGCGCGCTGCAGGAGGGGAGAAGAGAGGAAAGACTGTCTCAGAGCCAGCCAAGGCAGAGCAGACCTACAGCCGGCCTGAAGAGCTGTCCCACTCGCAAACAAAAGGTGGGAAACCATGGTTACCACATGGGAAAATGGGCGAGAGCATCCCTGGAGTCAGCTGTATACAACAGGAGGTATCTTCATGGCTGTTGTTGGCAATACCTTTGCCAAAACAGAGTTAGACTAAGGCTGGGGGTGTGTGAGGCTTGGCATATTCCCATAAATGTAACAGCTGAAGGGAATACTGAGAGACAGTAAGAGGGACACAAACAGCAAAAAAATAAAAAAAAAAAAAAAAAGAAAACAGCTGAAAAAGGTCTTCTGTGTCCATGCTTGTAAGATGCAAAGCTCTTGTTCCAGGGGATCCCACACCACGGCCAGGCAAACAAACCCTGTGTAACCCTGATCTCTGATGGAAATGCCACATATCCTTGGTCAAAAGGTCATTCCAAAGCAGGTATTGGGATGGGGTGGGGTGAATAAAGACTCAGGACTGTTCAGAGTCACAGCACAGCGAGCCCTGAGAACCAGGAACCAAAGGATCAAGGCACTGGCAGTGTCCCTTGCACAGAGGGCAAGACTTGAGAAGTGGAGAATGTAAGGGTGCTCCACATAAAATTAAAACTCTTTCTGTCCTGGTATAAATGACACTGTTCTTTGTGAGAGCTGTTGACATGGTCCTTACTGCTTGACCTGTCCTCAGCTGAGAAAAGAAGCATCTGTTCTGCCAAGGGATGAAGAATGGATCGGGTTTCCTAAGGTGCTCCATGTGGCCTCCCCATGTAGGAGCAATTCCTCCTTAGATAGTGGAGTGCTGAAGAGCACAAGGACTGCACTTGTTGCTGTGCTAAGAGCAGAGGTCATGTCACTAGGATGCAGGAGGGAGCACTCACCATGTGGTATCTCCAGAGCTAGTCACAATATTGTTGTCATCAAGAAATCGGCAGCAGGAGAGGTATCCTGGGAAGTGGGAACAAGCAAATATGAGAAAAAGGGGCAGGGATAGAAGGGTCAAGTTTGGAAGCAGGGGGCACCCACTTGCAGGCAGGCAGCACACACACCTGTATGGGCTGAGAGCTCCCTGCTCACTTTGACATTGCCTTCACGAGACTTGAGGCTGTAGATGGAGCACATGTTGTCAAGGCCTCCACAGGCCACAAAATTGCCAGAGGGGGCATAGGCACAGGTCATGACCCAGGAGGAACGCAAAGGGATGGCATGAACCTGGGAGGACCAGAAACCGTGTCAGGGCTCTTGGCAGCAGAGAGAACAGGTCAAGGACACCAGTTCCAAGGGGACCCACTCCAGCATCCCGGTTTGCAGCCACCTGACTCCTACCTTGTTAGTTGTGTATGTGTCCCACACAATCAGTTTTCCATCTTGTGAGGCACTGACCATAAGTCTGTGAGAAAGGAACAAGATCATGTTAGTAGCTTTCTTCCCATCAGAGCTCTCCTGACCATCACACCCATGTGCTGTCCTGCACCCAGCAGATCAGCAGCAACGCTCTCACTTGGAGTCCGTGGACCAGTGCAAGGCGTAGATCTTGGCCAGGTGTCCCCGCAGGGTCCTTCGGGTCCGCATCTGGATGCGTCCAACGACCTCCATTCCAGATACAATCTAAAAAAAGAGTGGCGGGAGAGAAAGAATTTATCTTGGACTACCAGGAGCTTTACTGTTTTCCACATTTCTGCCTCCTAACTCCTTCCTGACTGGGCAAAAGCCCCTCAGAGTTTTGCTAGCTTGCCTGTGCAGCCCTGTCCCTTACCTGAGCAAGCGTTGTGTCTGCACAGGCTTTCCGGGCATCCTGGAGAAGAGACAACAGCAGATGAGAGAGATTAAAAACATGCGCGGAAGGCAATGACAAGTGAAATTTGGGGTCATAGTCTGAGGGCTACTAGAAGTAGGAACTGTGGCTTAGCTGTGTTTGGATTGTGGCCAGCACAGGGGGATCTTTGTCTATGATTAGGGCACCTTGACACCAGTCAATTGTCAGGAAGTTGAGCCAAAATTTGCTGTGCTACACCCTTTCCATAGACCCTCCCACCTGACAGAACACCAGCTATATCTCAGACAGAGGAGATCCTGGGGATTCACCATACTCTTAGGACTCCTGTCCCCTCTTCACTCCCTTCCCCTACTGCTCTTCCCCCCACCATGGTGGGAAGATATCCATTAGCATTTAAAGGGCTGTGGAGAGCTGCAGAGGGCTCCAAGTATGTAGATGGAGAAAGCCCAACTCCACCTTGCGGCTGAGGAGGAAAGTTTGGGCATGCAGTGGTGGGGTAGACACGCTCTCAGCAACTTCATGACTGTTGCCAGCATTACCGCAATCTGCTTCTTCAGCTGCTCAGCCTCCTGCTTCATCTGCTCCATTTCCCCCATCTTTCTGACCTAGGGGTGGCTCCTCCACGTGGGGCAGCCTGGATTCTGGGGAGACAGATCAAAGGAAAGAGGTGTGAGTTAGATAGGACACCAGTGTGACTGCTCAGTTACGGAAATGTAGGTATCTCTAATAAAGGATTGGTGACCATTTATTGGCTGAATACTCAGTCATGTCGTGTTATATCTGGCCACTGGCCCTTAGCATTTGGGAAGATTGTGCTGGGCCTGGTCAAAGGTCCATTTTGTCTTGGATCCTCCTTACACATACACATACGGAAGCTAAAGAACTCCAGAGCCTCTTGCTGAGGTTCTGGTCACACTTGTCCACTCATTTTTAACCTCTCCATTCCAGGCCCTGGGTCCTCTTCATCAGCTTCTCCCTGCTCATAGCCAAGCTGTCCATCTCAGCTCCAGGAGGAAGAAACTTGATGGGGGGAGCCCATTGGCTATTTCCTACTGTTTGTCCTAAGCAAAGCCTCACCAGGTAGGACCAACCGACTCTCTGACCACCAAGAAAATCTACAGAGCTCTTGAGGTAGTCTCTCAGGGTTCCCTCCCAGTTTCACATCAAAAACCAAGCCAAAACCAACCAACCAACCAAAAAACCAAACCAAAATGAAATAAAAAGAAAGGTGGATGCCTAGGGAAGAATCTAAGAATAACATAAGCCGATAGGGATACATCTCCTACTTGCCCAGCCCTAGCTTTTCACTGATGCCCAGAGCTAGAGCAGCATTACTGTATGCAAGTTCTTGATGGACTTTTCTTCTGTGCATTTGTCCACACCATTTTTGTGCCCATGCCAAGTTCAGCCTCCTCAGTACCCCATGGTGATGACTTCCACAGCTGGGTGGCAGGCTCTGCAAAGTTTCTACTTCTATCACTTCCTGGTGGCACTAGCTCCACTTGACATTAGCTATATTTTGAGTTGCTGGAAGAATCAGCAAATAACTGGTCTCTATTCACCTCTGCATCACTCGGTATTTTATACATCTTTGTCATAGCCGTCTCTTTTCCAGACTGCAGAGCAAACTTAGTCATTCCTCCCGTGTAAGCTGTTACGTCCTATTATCTCTGTTGTTCTATGAGCTTTTTTTCAGTTGTTTACAGAGCAGAGATGATACATTTTTGCAGGGCGGGGAACCAGAACTGTAATCCATATTCAAGATGCAGGTGCACTGTATTCTTATACAACATCTCTCTTTTGTTCTTTCTTTCTTGTTATGTGCATTTAAATCTTCACCAGCGATTCTAGCATCTCCCACTTTTATAGACAAACGTAATCTTTAATTGCTCCAACATTTCACCTGGATAGATGTGAGTGTCCAGATGTGCTCCAGGTGTTGCCCAAGAAATGTTCCAGCAGCATCTGCAGAATTTCTCCCAGTCCCTACGGGTCACATCATTCACATCACTTCCATCCCTGTTGCCTGAAGGCCTCACTTCCTCTGGTCAGTGGGGCTTTGGGTCCTTCCATGCCAGACTTGCTCTCTTGCTGTGGGCAAGCACATCCAGACAGCTCCCAAGTCCCACCTTTGCTTGCTGCTTCATAGAGCATTTTGAGTTTCCTTTAAGAATTCCTTCCCTTGGACGTCTCCACGGCTTTCCTTTGATCCCCCAGGCACAGTGAGTTTTTGCTTGTTCAATGATTCCTGAGGCATGGCTTCGAGTGCAGGAAAGAGAACGAGATACAGGTTTCCCCTAGCTCCTGGGAGGCTATCCCAGCAGGAAGCTATTTCAGGATATACTTTGCAGAGAGAAACTTGTGCCTGCCGCCTGCAGGGCTGGATAGAGCCACAGCACTGCTGACTCTTCCCTGCTCGCTGCCCATGCAGTGGATGGGGCTGCCAGCCCCAGCAAATGGTGAGAGGGCAGCAGTGTCAGGGCCCAGAGGAAGGTGCCACAGCCATGGCCTGGGGCTGCCAGCCTCAGCCTCCTGCAGCTACACTGAAGGACAGCAACAGACCAGCACCTCAGCTGGGCCCATTCCACTGGTTTTTCTTCTCTTATTCCAACAGAAAAGTGATGAGGGGGCTCCTCATCACTGGGGAGTGCAAGGATGTGCACCCTAGGCTGTGCAAGGATGCACAGCTGCACCTCATTGAGTGACCCTGGCCGTGAAAACCCACCTTCATACACTTCCTCTCCTTTGGGAAAGGGCTGGCATTCCACTCCACCTCTCAGCTGACTGACAGAGCAGGGAGATGCTGGGGAAGGCCTTGCACCTTTTAGTCAGAGGCTGCACATCCTCCTTATCCTGGGGTGTTTGCCCCTCAGTTTCAGTGTACAGTGAGGCTGCAAGGCTCCATCCAGCTCTGGTCACAGCCTACAGCACACCAAGTGGCACACCTGAACTTCCAGCCACCCTGTGCAGCCAGCCCTACCATTGTGGCCCACACTTTGCCCTTTTCCAGTGTTCCTAAGGACTGATCCATCAATCCTAAGCATTGGATTGCCTTTTCCTGCTAGGTAACCTCCTGCCCCTGACTCTCTCCTTCCAGCCTCCTTTGCTTGGTTCCCAATTCTTCAGGCTGTTATTTCATACACCTTTGGCTCTCTGAGATCACTGTCCATCCACCTGCCCTAATTTTTCTCTGTAGACTTCTGGTTTTGCCCACCCAGACCTGCACAGAGATGGGAACCTTGTTCTCCCTCCCTTCCAATTTCTGCTCCCAGTGAAGCTGGCTGTACCTGTCCTCCTCATTACCCGTTGGATCCCAGTCTTCCTTTCACCGCTCCTGCTTTTTCACTACTCTCTTCCCTTCTCTGGTTGTTTCTCAACTCTGGCACTAGCAAGTGAATGCCAGTTCACTGCTCTGTAAAGCTGCACGACCAGATGAGGGGCTTTTGGAGCCGTAGGCAGATCAAACAGCAGGGGCAGGATGTCGAGGATGGATAAAAAGGGCTAAATATAGAGAAGGTGCAGCTCAGGACTGCGTCCGAACCTTTAAATCCCTCTGAGGGAACACTCTAAATGAACTTGGGAATTGTTCTCAGCCTCAGCAGGACAAGGAGCCACAGATGAGTGATAATAATAGCTCCATCTTTCGCCTGTCGCCTCCATCCGTCACGTCCCAGTGCAATTTGTGGAGAATGAGTTATCCCCAGTGTAGTGCAGCTGCCTCCCAGGAGGACCAGGGCAGGTGTGCAAAAGAGCAGCTTGTTATGGTCATGTAAATTTAGGGCAGGAAATGGGAGGAACAAAATGGGGGAAGAACAGAGGAAAGGGAAATGGAGTTTGGCCAAGGCATGTTCCTGCCTTGACCAGCAGGACCTTAGGACTACACATTTCTAGTGGATCTAAGGATCAGCTCACAGTTGCTCATGGTGGTTGCCCAGGCTAGTTTTAATGGGAAAGGCTTCTAAATGGTGCACACATGGTTCTTTCTGGAAGTAAGGGCTCTCTCAGGTGAATCCTAAGCAGAAGAGGAAACCAAGTCCTTAGGTACCTTTGAAAGAAACAATTCACCATTCTCAGCACAGTTACTGACAGGAGGACCTTGGCACCTGTTCCAGAGTTTTGCCTCCTGCAAGCACCACCAGGAGCGAGTAGGGCACAGCCAAACAGAGCCTGGGCTTGGTCAGTTCATGCCAGCCCTGTTCTGAGCCCTGCCTTAGCTGTGCTCATCCAGTTCACAGTTCTTGGCTTTGGAAATCACATTTCACTCCTTCTGCTCTCCAACACGACAGTTCTTTCCCTTCCTGCCTTTTCTAACAAACTTCTTGCTGCAGCACTCCTGTCCGTGGGCAGTCAAACCCATCCTGAGCCCTTTGGTGTCTGCTCATAGCAGATCAAATGCCTCTGCTATGGTGCAAGACGGAGGGGGATCTGGAATCATCCATCTTCTGCCTTTTGCTGCCACACCCTGACTTTCCAGAGCAGTGGCCATATCCCTTGCATGATGCCATGGAGGTGGCCCAGCTTCCTCCCTGGAGGCTGTCCCTCCAAGTCATCTGCATCACTCCCTGGTGGGGATAAGGGTGCAAGTAATGGGGGGGAAAAAGAGGCAAGGTGAACCCTCTTATTATCTGCTCCTGGGTAGCTTCCCCCATGCTACGGAAGGAGTGGTTGCTCTGTGGAATGTTGGGAGAGGGCTGTGAATGGAAAAGGGAAAGGTGCAAGAAGAAGGACTCAGTGGGAATAGGCAGCATCCCTGGGTCTCTGTGTAATCCCTGACTAGCTTCGCAGGCTCGCCCTGGTGACCCTGGGCTCCTTGCAGAGCCGGATAGAGATGATCCCTCTCTCCTGTGATAGAGGTCAAAGGTCAGGGTAAAATTACCCTGCTCTGCTCCTTGCTTTCTGAGGGCTCCTTCTCCACCCAGAAGAGCAGCCAGCTGCAAAGAGGTGTGCAAAGGGTGCGCTGGGAGTGCAGGGGTCTGTACAGGCAGCGAGTGCCAGGTCAATCAGGGGAGGTGTTACCCTCCCGCTCCAGTCTGGAAACTGGTGAGATTTACCTGCCAAGTGGAGAAACAAGCAACCCCATCCCAGTGCAAAGCTCCCTCACCACTATAAAGACACTTCAGTGCTAATAACCCCAACTTCTTTCCATGATCTTACCCTCCCTCATCCTCTGATGGGATGAGCCCTTGTTCAAAGGCTGCCCACAGAATCACTCCAAGAAACTCAGGGTCCCAAATGCCAGGTTCACCAAGGTGACCTCAGGCAATGCAAGGCAGCAAACTTACCGGGATCTGTAGAGCAAGGTAGGTTGCAGTCCCTTCTGGATGGGACCCTCACAGCCTGCCTCCCTTGCTGAGAATGGCTCCTCACTGCCCAAAAGTCCCTTGTACCTCTGCAGTCTCCAGTCAGTCCTGTTCGTCCACCCAGCGAGTCCCTTGCTCCCTCTCTGCTCCTCAGCCTCTCCCAGGACTGATCTCCCCATGGGGAGCTGGAAGGCTGTGGACGGGAGGGGTTGGGGGAGGGCTGATTCCAGGAGCAGCGTCAGGCAAATTAAATCAGACACCAGAGACTTGGGGAAATCGGATTGGGACGTAATGCAAAGCAGGTGGATGGGGAGGGGTGAAAAGAGAGAGTAGCACACTGCTCCTGAAGGGAAAGAAACAATCCCAGGCGGATTTGACTCTCTCTGTTTATATCAGCAACAAACTAATAAAGTGAAGATTAGCCAGAACAGCCTAGGATTATCAGCCACCAGGGCAGGGCTTGCTGTACCTCACAGTCACAGGAATTCCTGTTTTCCCAGGGACAGCATGCCACTTGTGTCGTGGGCAGGGCAGAAGGAGGGATGATGCCACCAGAGAGGGCCTGCAAAGGGAAAACCAATGGCAGGGCCATCACACCCTCTCTCGGCTGCAAACAGGGCTCTGGATGGGGAAAACAGAACTGGGCACAGGGGCCAGGGGTGGCAAAAGATTTGGTGGCATGCCTTTTGGCAGCCACTTTAGTGGGATGCTGCGAGGGGATTATCTTGGCCTCAATCTCTTTTAATCTCTCCCGCGGCTTTGGCCCAAGCCTGAGATAAATACCTTTTAACGGATCTCATCTGACGTCAGGAGGCCATCAGTCTAATCACCCAGGCTACCTTTGGGCAAAGCAAGCCAGAGATGTGGACACTGGCCCCTCACCCCACAACGTGTCTTCATCAACCAGGAACCACCCAGCACCCCCACGAATCATCGGGATGGACATGTGGGTGCTGGGATGTGACAGGCTCCTTTGCCAGGGAAAGGGAATTTGAAATGCACACAATCAAACATTTTCCTGTGACCCTGGGGAGGGGATGGGAAGCAAAAAGCGTTGCCAACACAAGTTTCTCAAGCCTGCATGTTAAGAAGCATCAGGATTCAGACTGAGGAAGGACTTCCCTTTCCGTGGAGCAGGGGCCCTGTGCCAACAGTGACAAAGGGGATCGCTCACCCACCTCTTACACCACTGGCCCTGGCTCTAAAGACTTCTTCCACTTGAACTGTATTTGGGGTCTCCATGCACAACTCATCAAGGCTTGAGTATGTCATGACCACAGATTGATCTCTTGCTCTAATGCTTCCCAGGAAAAGGGTCACTGCTCTTTTAGATACTCCATATCCACCCCATTCAATTCCTATTTGGCTACAATATAATCCCATCTCGGGACACTAATCCCCTGGGCAGTGACAGCAGATTGTCTTTCTATCAGGGTGGAAAATGATAAACAAAATCTTTCTTCTGCTTTCAGGGACAATTTAGTGCATGGAAAGGGGAAGAAAAATGAAAACAATAAAAAGAGAAGTCTTGCTACAGGGAAATGTGAGTGTACAGTGCTCTTTCTTAAAGGCACTCCTTACCCTTTCCATGTTAGCCACGCCACAGCTGACTTTCTCTCTTGCTCTCCCTTATTGGAAGTAGCTGACATCTGGGTAAATACTCTGTTATCTTTCACTGAGGGCTCATGCATCATTTGTTAATTAAATTTCAATCAGAAACAAGTGTGCATGTCTCCCTGGTATACAGACTCAAGCTCCCATCAATATCTGTGTCCAGCATTTGGCTTTTATTCCATCTATTCACAGTCCCTCACCTTTCCTGTCTCAGGTCACTTTGCAAGGTTCTGGAGTTTGCAGGTGCTTAGGAAATTCAAAGGCTTTAGTTTTGAGCTCCTGAATGTGAGACAGCCCTCACCAAAAGACTCCAGGCTCCTCCTCCCCATCTCAGATTTAGCCCTGGATGGCCAAGAATTTGGCACTGAGAGGAGTGGGGTGGTAAGACCTTGTCTTCTTAGTTCTGAGTGAGACAAACACGGTGAGGCAGTGAAGAAAGTTCCTGGTGTCACTGACTTCCACACTGTGTCCTCCCATTTTTCAGCTGCTGGGACACCACAGAGAAGAAAGCTGCACCCCTCCCCATCACTACGGCTCTACCACACTAATACACTTCCCCAGGCCTCTGTGGTCCCGGTCCTCCCGTGACCTGCCAGGCCGTGGTGTGTGACAGTCCACAGGGCCCCGTGCACTCAGAACTCATCTCTGGCCCGTAGCACCTTGGGGTGCTGCTTCCTATCCAAGCCAGGCTTCTGTCTCTGATCTGCAGGCTTGCTTGCATGCCTGGGAGCACGAGGCTCTGAGGAGGATCTGCTGCTGCGATCAGTTCTCTGATGTTTATCTCCATCAGGCTGGTCCTGCTCCACAGACCTCTGCTCCATCAGCTCCTCTGCCTTCACGCGTTCCTGCAGCCATGGAAACAGAAATGATTTGAATCCTCCCTGCTGGGGTCTCGACAAAACACATCCACCTGACCGCTGCAGAGCCAAATCCCCTTTGCAGGACCCATCCCAGGCTGGCCCCTCCACCAGACGCCCTGTCCAAGGGCAACCCCCAGCTGCTGCACTATGCCCTGCCCCAAGGGAAAGCCCAAAAGCTGTTCCTCAGTGAGATTTGATCTCACTTGGAGGTACTTGTATTTGTTCCTCCAGCATGGCCCTTCACCTGCTCAGCATGCTCCTGGGAGTGCGTGTACCAGAGGGCAATGGCGCAGCGCCTTCCACGGCTCACGGCCCACACGCCATGGGGGTTCTCCTTGCCAGAGCTGAAGGCTACCAGCCTCCCACACTTGGGATGCACCTCGGCCTGCCAGGAGAGAGACAAGAGACCGTGAAGCCAGCAGACCCCTGGTCTGGAGTACAGTCCTTCTACAGAGGTGACACTGCCTCTGGGAATGTGGAAGACCAGAGAGCTGCTAGGCATCTTCAGCCAGTTTATGAGCAAGGCAGGCCTTGGAGAGGGACAGAGAGAATCAATGGGACAACAAAGGTCACAGACACCCACAGACTGGAAGAGCCTGGAAAATCTCAGCTAGGAAAGAGTCAAATTCTCCTGTCTGAGATTTGCCTCGATTTCCCTTTAGCTGCCCCTATTTGAATCTGCCACTGCACCAGCACTGGATTGTTTTTGGAGTGGTGGGATCCAATAACCAACCAGTTTCCTCCTGCCCAGACTAAGTCTTGCCCTCAGTCCTCTCTCCCTCTTTTGGCCAGTCCCAGACTTACTGTGACAGTCACAGTGTCCATTTCAGTGAAGAAAAGGCCTCCACCTTGGAAGTCATCATTGAGGTAGAGAATGCCACTGTGGACAAAAAGAAAGAGTACATACGTACGGTGAAGCTTATTCCTCCCAGGTGCTTCCCCACACTCCTTGTCACAGGTTCAAAAGCAAGTAGACCAGTTAGCAGGAGAATCCATCTGAGGGTGTTAAATACAGCAGTGCCTAGCTCAGGGGAGTCCCTGAGCTGCAAGCCACAGGAGGCTGGGAGAGTATGCCAGGGAATTAGCTCTACACACTTGTCCCGTTTTATTTTGGTTTATTCTTAATCCCCTGCAGCATGCATCTATGGCACTGTTGTGACAGCGCCCTGGGCTTGATAGACCTTGTTTCTAACCTGCTGCTTATGTTTCAAGGTTGGGAATAATCCAACTCCTGGAAGAGGAGACTGATCAGCAAAGAAAGCCATGTCTTAACAGCCAAGGAATTTCAGGGTAGCATTAGAATTGGAATGATCAAAAACGGGCCTGGTGCATGTAGAAAAGAAAATTAAACCAAGAAACTTTACTAAAGTTATACAAAAAGAGAAGTAGTGAAGCCACTGTACAGCACAGGTGAACCCACAATCAAATAGGTGAAAGAATGGACCACAAACTGCCCAGGTTCTTCTTGGTATTCAATTAAGCTGATAGAAAACATCAAAGGAACAACAGAGGCTCTTAATTAATAGGACAGAGAGGAAGAAATACAAATGAACATTGTGGTTGCTGAAGCAATGTTAAGGACATAAGGGCAGTGAGAGGATTACCAGCCCTGGAACCCAGGAAGTTGTAGCTCTTCTGCCACAGGGTTTTAATGAGGCTATGAAGCCAGAGTGGTGACATGAGTGGAGAAAAGCAAGGACAGCTCTCACACATCCAAAGGGACAGGAAGGTAGGGATAATGGTTGAAGCATAAACAGTGTTATCCTGACCTCAATAGTCTGCAGGGCTTTAGACTCCATTTCTGAGAAGGGTAATTGGAGGACAAGAAGCAAATGGAAAATGGTCTTAAAATGTAACATGGGGGTACTAAAAGCAGATTGGGCTACCCACATAATGTTTGAAAAAATAGTGCATTTTCCAAGGAAACACTACATGCTCAATCTCAGCAGTTTGGACTGTGGTAAAAGGACTCAGAATAGTGCCATGGGGGAAATTTCTAACAAAAAGAGAAGGTGAAGACGAGCATGAACAGCACACAGGGACCAGTGCACCGCTGGCACCCAAAGGAGCACTGTGCACCTGGAGCAGCATCACTGGAATTCGTGGGCCCCTGGGCCCAATCCTGCTCAATATTATCATTAATGCCCATAGCACAGATTCACAGGAAAGATCCAGGAAGTTTGGAACACAGGGACTTCATTCAAAAGGACACTGTAAGAGCTCAGCCCTTAAGCTGGTTGGGCAGTCACAACTTGAGCTGCAAGAGGACAAGGATACTCCCAAAAATAGCTCAGTGGCATAGATCCTGAGAAGGTATTTTACCATCCATTCAAATGGAAGTCAGAGAACCCAGGGAGCAGTGAAGGGACAGGACAGTTTTCTCACAGGAGGGACAGAGATCTAACTAGTTACATGACAAAGTCTGGTAACTTTGCAATCTGGTTATACCAAGTAAACACTGGTATCCAAAGGGAAACAACTCAATTATAATAGAATTCCCGCTAAGTCCCATATCTTCATGTAGCTGCTTAGAGATTTCTGCTCTGGATACAGCTACCATTCAAAGAAAAGACAAGTAAAATTTCTGGATGCTCAGGGATGAGATGGCAAGAAGGAGGAATCAGCTGTAGTGAACTGACCTCATCTGGCTGCAGTGTGTAACAACTGGCATCACCATTAAACTATATTTCAGGTTCTTTCACAGAGGAGTAACAAAACCTGCCACAGGCTGCAAAAAACATAAACTCTCACATGGAATGGAAAAACCCAAGACAAAGTATTTGCAGTGAATCTTGAGAGAACAGTCACTGAAGTACACTGACTGCTCAAACAAAAGGAATCCAAGGAGCTTGAATATCCCTTTCCTGTAATTCACAGAATTCTGTAAAAGATGGAACTCGACTACAAGAAACAGCCTGTCAAAAGGGCTGGTAGCTGACTGTAATACTGTGGTAGACCCACAAGATAGCAGTTTGATATCATGGTTCTAATCTGTGCAGCCTCCCAGCCTCATTCTGCTCTCTGTTAAAGCTGGCTGTTTGAAGCAAGGAAGGAAAAAGGGCAGGTCTTCCCAGCCCAGGGAAGGTGTTTCACACCTCGTTCTGAAGCTGCTGATGCAGCCTTCTGCCTGATGCTACAGTCCTGGATGGCTCTGAGCCAACCATCACCTGGCTTCTATAAGCTAAGCTCATGCTCTGATGGGGCCAGGGATATCTTCACATGATCTAATGCAGGTGCTCTTACCTGTAGTCCCTGTACACATAGGCAGGAGGTTCTTTCCAGCACTCTTGCCCCTCAGGATCCAAGAGACAATTGTCAGCGTGGACAGGATGACTAAGATCCATGCGACCTTCCTGTTCCCCTGAAAATATACAAAAAGGAATACGGGCATTTTCAGTTTCAAGAAAGAATAAAGCAGAGGGAGAGAGATACAGTGAGAATAACGGGAGGATAGTCTCCTGAGAGCACATGGCTGGGATTGAGGAGACTCTGGGAGACAGGGACTAACAGGATGAAAGGTTCTTTACCGTCTACAGCTCTGCGACACACAAGGTGTGTGAATGAAAAATGGAGTTTCTTTCCAGGAGTAAAATAGGACTCTATGATTTTCCGAGATTTCTCACTAGCCTGCAGAAGCAATTTGGCATCTCTCCATTCCACGTCCCCATTTTGGGCCAGCTACAAGTGGAAAACAAGTCTGTTACAATACTTACAAAGACACTCTAAGAAATGATACACGTACACAGCACAGAAGAAGAGACCTTTGTAAAGTCCTGTGGTCACTCAGGCAAGAAAAGAACACATTTTCTCATTCAATTATAACTCAGGAGTACAACTGTACAGCACAGTAATTATTTCCTTCTCCTTGGCCCATGAAGCTGTAAAGCTGCATAATTTTGGATGTCCCACTACACAAGAGATACTAGGAGACTGAAGTTAGTCTTGAATGAAGAGTCCTAAGATGGCAGGAATATTGGAACACATGACTTAGAAAAACAGGCTGAAAGACTTGGCTTTCTTCTGTCTAGAGAAGAGGAGGCCAAAGGAATATCTAAGTACAGCCTCCTGTCCCCTAAAAGGGGATTACAGAGGAGACAGAGACAGTGTCTCCTCAGAGAGACACACTGAAAAGAGGCAGCAGACAAAAGCTGCAGCAAGGGAAATTTTGGCTAGATATGAAGAAAAATTTCACCCTCACAAGACTGGTACAGCACCAGAAAAGGTGCCCAGAGAGGCTGGAGAATCTCCACCCTTGGAAATGTTCAGAACTTGCCTACACAAAGAATCGAGGGATTTCATCTAGCTTTAGAATTAGATGTGCTGCAAGCTGGAGGTCAGATCAGAGATCTCAAGAGGCTTCTTCTACCTTAATTTATTCTCCAACTCTAAACTAAGCATGTCTGTAGGGCTACCTCACAGGGACAAGCAGTTCCCAAACCGTGCCTCACAGAAGAGAAAGCACTTGTCAAGCCTTCCACATACAACATCCCTGAATGTGATGAGGAGGAAGCAGGTCAGAGGAGACCACAAGTTTTGTGAGGGAGACAGCTCACCCCTGACACCACCCAGAGTGCAATTCATAGAAGAAAACACTCAGGTGGCAAACTCTCTTTCCGGACAATTAAGAAGGCAGTAGACTCACAGATGCATTTTACCTGCATGGCCTTCAAAACAGTTAACCCTTCAAATCTCTCATGTGGGGTGTGAGGCGACCGTCTTGCCCGGTATCCATCTCCTGCTTCCCCTGCTGCCTGGAATAGAAGGATACAGATGACATGCATTAGGCTGCCACCTCTCCTCCATGGAAACCCTACTGCCCTGCCTGCTGAGGAGGAAAGTACACACACAGGAGTTCTTACAGGATCCTGGCCTCACCTTCGTCAGTCGGAGAAGGTCCTTACACTCAGACTCCGTCAGCACTCTGTCGAACACAACCCTCTGGGTTCCATTCATCTGCTGGGAATCCATTGTGACAGCAATACCCTCAAAAGGCAAAGGACCTGTTGAGAAGCAAGCACAGATAGGCATGAGCAGGCTTTGGACAAGAATCCCTCAGACACCAACCCCCAGCCTGGATAAGGAAGTGGAGACACACTATACATTCTCTGAGAAGACAGGACAGTTCCCCAGAAATGCCCGCTCCTCGCAGACCCCTCACATGCTTCAGGGTAACCAGAGCACCAGCTGGGGAAGCTGGCCTACAGCACGTGCTTCAGGAGCCAGCAGAGACTTGGGACTTGCTGGGAGAGCAGCAGGGAGCTGGGAGAAGTTGAGTGCACTGTGGATTGCAGCAGCGGAACAGGTCCAGCCTACTGGAGTGAGGCTCTGGAGAAAAGAAGCAGGTAAACACCTCCATCAACCCTCCTTTGAATCATCAACATCTTATTCAAGAATTATCTCTGGTGAATCTTTCTGCTTTTTTCACCCCAAAGAGAAGCACTGGCTATTAGGTGATGATTTAGCTTTTTGATCTTCAGCCTTTTTTCCCAGCCCCTCTGACCTCTGGATGATGACGAATGCCAAGGCACTCAGGCCCTGAGAAGGCTCAGCTCTCACATGTGCCACAGCAGAGAACCACCTGGGGTCATTTTAAGCAAAGACTCCACGACTGAGTCCTTCAAGAGGCTCTGCATCCACACATAAGAATAGGGGACCAGCAAGAACACAAGACTCTGCACTGCAGCCTGTATCATTTGGCCACAAACCCCTTGGACTTTTGCTTTTCAGGGAAAGACTTGCCCAAGCCACATTGTCTGCTTCCAGTTTCCATTTCCTGGCCCCTCCTTTCATGTCCCTTTCAGAAAAGTGTTGATTGAAGTTGGGCTGGTGGAGCTGAACCAGATTTGGTGTAGACACTGCTGGCACACTGAACAGGGATCTGCATGTCCACGGGCTTGTCACACATTCAGGCTGCTCTCAGCTTCTCCAGCCACAATGCCCTCTGAGTTCGCATGCCAGAGATGTATGCAGTAAGATTTTACAAGATTACACATGCATCAAAGAGGAAGAAAAGAACAGTGAGAAGACTTGCTGAGCCATTCAAGTCAGTCTGCATCTCTGCTAGCATTCCAATGTCTGAGGGTGGAAGACAGCACTTAGCCTGAATAAGTCAGGCTGACTGCATCCAAGACCTCCTTCAAGCTCTTTTACTCACCCCTCTTCTCCCTCTCTTCCACATCCAGAGTTTCCTGCTTTTGCTTCTCCTGATCCTCTCTCAGGAGCAAGGGAAAAAACAGAGACCAGGGCTGTCAGTACAGAGCTATGCCCAACCCCCCTCTGTAGCAGCATGTCACATCCTTCCCGTCCTTTTGTGCCCATTTCTCCACATATTACTGGTCCTTGTACCACTCCTACTTATACTGCAGTCCTAGCTGACATGCCCAATCTTACCTGTGTTTCTCCCTTAGGTTTTCAGGAATCAGCTCATCTGGAGTCCAAAGATCCTGTAAGAAAAAAAGCACAGGTGGTTCAGTACACAGCAAACCTTGCACTGCTTCTCCAGTGAGTATCAGACCAACCACTGTGGTCAGCTTCTCAGGACAGACAAATTGAGCCAATGCACATGGTTACAGCAGCAATTTCAAATTAACTTCAGTCCTGGAGCAGCAGAAAGGCCTTAAAAGATCCACCTCATAAGGACTTGGGAGTCCTCCTCATCAGCATCTGATCCTTTCTGGATCATGGCCAATTAAAGTGAATTCTGACAACTGTGATTGTGAACAATTGGTGAAACCGTGGCAGGAAGATTAAGATGATACTGTTACTTACAGGGTCATTAAAAGTTTCTCCCAGATGCTCCACTGCATAATAAATCAACTTCTTCTCCATCAAAGATCTCTGCACATAATGCTGAATACTCTAAGGAAGCAAAGAGACTGTCAAACAACCACCTCACAAAAGACAACCCCATCCCTGTCCAGGGCAGAAGCCTACCCCATCACACTGCTGTGCCCATTTTTGTCCTGAAGGGACAATTAAAGCCCATTTTTGTCCTGAAAGGGCACTGACTGTGACAGACTAGAAGTAAACTCCAGTTTCTTCAGTCCTGGCCTTGGCACATGTCAGCAGTGAAACACCTTTCTCTTTTTGTCTCTTGGACTGTGATCCTGTCCTGTGGGACAGGGGAGGACCAAAAAGGACAGACCTGGAGTTGCAACTACCTGTCTGGCTGTGACAGCTGCGTCCTCTTCCAGTTCTGTGCGATACTGTTTCATTTTCTCCAACATGGGCTCATCCGTGGGATAGAAGAGCAAGTAGGAAGCAGCACATTCAGCAGCCATTGTCTGGTTCCCAACTTGTGCAGGGACAGAAGAGAACAAACACACATCTCTGGAAGACTTGAGCAGCGAATGTGTACAGGCCAGCAGCACCCAGTGTCCGTGTCAGGATCTGGCAGCTGGCTTACACCAAGTACACATCAACCCCTGCCTAACAGGGCCTCCACCCAGCGATGGGAATGAACCTGGTACGGAACAGGCATGCCTTTAATACTTATTGGGAGCTGGTTTAGAAGAAACAGATTAAAAGTAAGTATCTTTTGAAAGAGAGATGGTCCCACTTCCCTCATGCAACAGACAAGATGAGGGGTCTAGCAGCTTCTTTGAGATACAAGTTTTACCAGTTGTCAGACAGAGGAAGTAAGAAACAGTTGGGTCAGTGTGGAGAGGAGCAGGGTTATGCAAAAGAAGGGCTGAGGAATGTGTGAAAATGACAGAGTGACAGGATGACCAGTGTCATGCCAGGCCATCAGTTCAGCAGGTAGACAGGTAGGGCTGCCTCAGAAGGAGCACCACTGCTGAGGTGAGATGTGTAGCCTATAGGCAGGAAGGGGGAGCCTTGTCTGGAACCATGTACTGAAAAGGAGGGTATAAAATACTCAGCAAATAGTTGGAACAAGGTCCTGAAAAAGTGTGCTGGAGGAAAGACATGGGAACAGCCTCACACCACAGTACCTGGGCAATGAGACAGTAGGAGACCACAAGGGACATCTCCCAAGGTAGCCAAAGACTTGAATAGAGGTTATGGAAAGAGTTAGGGGGCAAATAGAAGTAGAGCTCAGGTCAGTGTGTCATTTTTCCCCATGACATGCTCCCCTCCAGGATCAGAGGCAAAGGACAAGTGTGGGGGTGCCACAACCTGCTGGTTTGTGGCTCTGCTCACCCTGGCTGTAGGCAAACTGCAGCAAATCAAGGTGAGAGGGTATGAAATCTTCTGTGGCAGAAATTCTCCCCGGCTTTGTGGCAATTTCCAGGACGCACTGCTGCCTGCACTTCAAAACCTGAATATAATGGGCTGCAAGAGAGAGGAGCAAGAAAGGCAGTAGCCCACACTTCTTCCAGACAGGAGTGCTGGGTGATGGGATGTGCCCAGTGTGGGGAGCACAGCCTTCCTACCCAACCCTCTGTGCCTCTAACACTACCTGCAATGGCTTCATACAGGCCAGGCTGCATTTTCTCCTCCTCGTCCTCATCCTCCCGAGGCCCTTCACACAGGGCACGACACTCTTCCAGTGCTGACAGGGCCTCTGAGAGTGACTCCTCCAGCCTGGCCACGGCCTGCAGGTACTCATCTGCATCATAGTGCTGCACACCAGTCTCATATGCTTCCTGTGAAGGACAGATCCAGGTCCCTTCATCAGTGTGGGTGACACCAAAGGATACCCTGAGACTTCTGAGTCGCTCATAGGATGGTGCTGACATAAAGGGGCCCGCCTGCTCATGCACAGTCAACCACACAGTGACAGCAAATCCTAGACTAAAGCCAAGTAACTGTCATCAAAAAGTCTCTCCGCCACACGTGCACTGGTTTGTCCTCACCTTGAAGAGAAGGCTGCAGGGAGATCTTCCTGCAGCCTTTCAGACACAAAGGGGTCTGAGCAAGACTTTTGACCAAGGCCTGTAGTGACAGAATAAGGGGCAATGGTATTAAACTGAAAAAGCATTTTGATGGAAGATAAAATATTTGTTGGACTGGAGATAGATACTTTGATGATGACTGTAGGAGACACTGAAGCAGGTTGCCCAGAGAAGCCGTGGATGTCCCATCCCTCAAAGTGTTCCAAGGACAGGATGGATGGGGCTTTGAGCAATGTGATCTAGTGGAAGGTATCCCTGCCTATGGCAAGGGACTTGGATTAGGCAATCATTAAAGGTTCTTTCCAGGCTAAATCTCTCTATGATTCTGTGTATCGGGGCCTGTCTCAAGCCATGGCCTTTGTGTAGGAACAGATCAGGGTCCCAGACCAGTCCCTATGGTGGAATAAAAGCTGCTCATGCATGGCTCTGCACTGAGCCCTCACCCAGTGTGGCGTGGCCTCCAGGTCCTGGAAGCTGTCTGACTTCACCCCTGACATACGCCGGTACTTCTCGATGTCCTCCCGCATTTGGAGGTGCTGGGGATTAGCGACGAAGAAGGTGTGAGCGGCAGACACGGCCTGATCCAGCTTCTTCAGCTGTAGAGAAAAGGCAGCAGTGCCTGTCATGCTTCCTGCAGGTCTCTGCTGTTCAAAGCCACCCCTCACCCCAGCTGCTTCCTGGGTTCACAGAATCATAGAATTACAGAATGGGTCAGATTGGAAGAGACCATAGTGGGTCATCTGCTCCAGCCTCCCTGCACAAGTAGGGTCGTCCTACAGCACACGGCAACAGATTGCATCCAGATGGTTTTGGAATGTCTCCGGTGAGGGAGATTCCCTCTGCTCTGGGCAATCTGTTCCAGTGCATGGTCACCCGCATAGTAAAGTTCTTCCTAATATTCCACCTAAAGGAAGAACTTCTTGTGCATCAGTTTCTGCCTGTTCCCTCTTGTAGTGACTGGCACCCGTGAGAAGAAACTGGCTCCACTCCCTTGGCAACCCCCTTGTAGATATTTATGCGCATCAATAAGGCTCCCTCTCGGTTGTCTCTTCTCGAGGCTGAAGGAAAGGCGCTCACTCCCCCGGCTGCCCGACGACCCTCCAGGACAGCCATGCCACGCCGGCCCCCTGCCGCTCATGACGGCACCCCGGGAGGTGGCAACTCCCACGCCGCTGGGGCGAGCCCGCCCCCGGGGCCGGTGCCCACCTGGAAGAAGGCCACCTGGAGGTAGTTGTAGGGCTCCCTGCGCTCGAAGTCGCGGCGCACGGCGCGGCTGGCGCGGTGCGCGGAGGGCGCGGGGCGCAGCCGCCGCCGCAGGCAGCGCTGCAGGCACCCAGCGCGCTGCAGCACCGGCCCGAGCAGCGCGGCCTCCCAGCGCCCGGGCCCGCCGGGGAAGGGCTCCTCCCGGGCGCAGGCGGCGCGGCAGGCGCGGCGGGCGGCCCGCAGCCCCGCGTAGCTGTGCAGGGCGCGCTGCAGCAGCTCGGCCGCCCGCGCCCAGTCCCGCGCCAGGTACGCCCGCACCCCGTCCGCGTACAGCAGGTCGAACGGCACCAGCCGGCCCGGCGACGTGGCGGCCGCGGCGGCGGCGAGGAGGCTGAGGCACAGCAGCGAGGCCATGGCTCCGGGAGGAGAAGACGCAGGAAAAGGAGAAGGGGTCCGGGGCGGGCGAGCGTCCTAGCGGGCCCCGGGCTCGGCCCACCCCGGGGGCGGCGCCGGTCCGGGGCCGCGGTGGGCGGGAAGGCTCGGCCCAGGTCCTGCCGCGCCGGCCGAGAGCCGCCGTTGCCTCGGGGGCTCCCGGTGCTGCTGCCGCTGTGTTTGACGTGACCCCAGGTCCGGGCGGCAGCACCAGCGCGAACCCCCCATTTGGGGTGGGTCACCCAAACGCCTCCAAGTACGCCTCTCCTTGGAGTCACGCTTGGACACTTCATACTCCCATCACAAGGAGAACTAACTCCTTAGGGGGTGAAGCGCTACCTATCTCCCTCTGACACTGCCAAATCTTTGCCCTTGGCTGGAACTACAGCCAGCACCAGCCAGAAGGTCCATCTCCCACACACTAGTCTTGCACCTCCCTGCCAAGAGTCGTGTCTGGGGCAGGAACCTGCTCCAGACCTCAACACTCCCAGCTTTGCTGGTGTGGGCAGTTGAGAGGCACTTCCCCCAGAAGCCTCTGTCAACTTTCCTGTTTGGCTGAGGAGTTCGGGCCATCTGAAGTTTCACACAAAGTTTGCACTGGAATCAACAGTTTGTACTAGTGAAATAAGATGCTAAGGGTCAAGATCTTCTTGGAGTGAATTTAATTCTTTCCAAGCCTGGAGTTACCTCAAAGCAAAACCTTTTGTTGAGCAATGTTGGAAACCTGAGGCCTCCTGCTTAGCACCACATCTGAAATGGGCAAAGACCTTTCACCCAGTCTCCCATGACAACTCCTCTAAGGGCATCATTCCTGTTCCTTGGCTGCTAAGCATCTGCTGCCTTTCAGGGAAACTGACAAGAAAGGATGAAGAGGGAGGAAAGGAGCCTCGCACATTTTGCATTTCCCTTCCAGAAGCCTGTGAAGCTTCATTAAACACCGGGCCAATCATTTTGTTTCTATGGAAACAAAATTATTACTAATATAGTATTTT
This sequence comes from Vidua macroura, assembly GCF_024509145.1. NCBI lineage: Eukaryota > Metazoa > Chordata > Aves > Passeriformes > Viduidae > Vidua > Vidua macroura. Next base: position 73,571,551 of record NC_071572.1, on the reverse strand, counting down.
AAAAACAGACACACGATTGACACTCCAAATATAGAATTTTAATACCATTCTGCGCCTGCCTTGTCTCTTAGGGCAGAGCGGATGCGAGGGTGGAGTTCACAAAGGGACGGGACTGGCAAGGGTGCCAAGTGGCGGTGGCAGCAGTGGATGTGTTTGTAACCTGAGAGCAGGCACAGGCTGTCTGTTGTCCGTTGTGCTCCCTTCTGTGGATCTGTCCCACTTCTTTTTCCCCCACCAGCATGGGGTGCCATGTTTTCTGCCTGCTGGCGAGAAAGATGAGAATGCAAATTAGTGATTGGGTCCTGGGACAAAGGGAACGCTTGAAGTTTTATTTAAAAACTGTGATGGCACTGAATGTTTTTGATGCTGTCTCTCATAGTTTGGGGTCCTGGAAGGTCTGTGGCTCGCAGGCCTCTGGGGTCCTTCCACATGGCGCCCGCTCTCCATCCTGCAGATGCCAGACTTCACTGCCAAGCACGGAGCAGCGCCGTGGCCGGTCGGAATTCTCCTCCTCCCTGCTGCCGAGGGAGAGGCGGCGGTCGCGGCGTGATGCGAGCAGGAGACGGGAGTGCCGTGGGCTGCAGGCTGGGGTGGGTTGTGGCGTCTCGTCGATGAACGTGGTGATTTCATCTCGGAAGAAGCAGGCGCTGGAGCTGGAGCCCCGGGGCAACAGCCCCCCCTCCAAAAATTGCCTTAGGGTCGTCAGCTCGTCTTCTGGGGGCCGCCGGCGGTGCTGGTAGTCATGCAGCTGGGGAGGCAAGAAACCAGGGCCTCCAGGCTTGCGGGGGGTGGAAATGCGGATGTCGTCAGATGAAGACCACTTGTGTAGGAAGGATGGAGCAGAGCGGTGGGCGGAGAAGATGTTAGTCTCATCATGTGACATTCTCCGTGAGATAGGGACCTGGAAAACAGAGAAGGGGGCAGGTGATGGAAGACTTGAAGAGTCAGAACAGGAAGGGAATAGCTGAGGTTCTCAGAGAAGAGAGTCAAGAGGACACAAAGGTGTGGGAAACTGACAGAGAAGGAAGTGGGTTGTGGGGCTGCCCCGCTAGCTCTTGGCTCACCTGCAGGTAATGCACCTTGTCCTGGGGCAACAACATGTGGTGCATGGGCAGCAGCTTGATGTCCCGAGAGTCCCGCTTCGCAGCTGCGGCGCCGTTCGCATCGAATCTCACTTTGCAGATCCTGCCATCACCATAATCATCACACACACCATCTGTTGGCAAAGACAAGAACGGCAGTCAACACTTTTCAGTCAGAAGAGGAGCATTATCAGGGCACCTGGACACCATCCTAATGCTTATCTGACTTGTGCTGTCCTACTTGCAGCCCTGAGGGCTCACCTCTGAACAAGGACCTTGTCTTTCTGCTTGCAGCAGCACTAAAGCACCCACACAGTGCCCTATTTCTTCTGTCTTGCCTTTGAATTGCTCACTGCCAGGTCTCTTGGACCCTTGAATGAGCGAGTTGGGCTGAGGCCCAGCATGTCACTTTGGTTGTGGTTTGGCAAGCCACACACAATGTATCTATGCTTGCAACTAGTGAGGAGGATGCTGCACTAATGCTTCCTGGATGCTAGTCCTAAGGCTGTGAGTGGCAGAGCCTTCCACAGAATAAATTTTCTTGTGGTTGCTGACTTCAAGCTGTAACATGAATGTCACTGAGCCACCCGCAACACCACAAGATCCTTTCCCCAAAGATCCCCTCTTTCCTCCGTAGTCTTTTGGGGAGGTTGGTTAGTGAAGAAAGGAGACTGTGGGCTGGTGAGGAGCTTACCATCCTCTGTGTCTTCCTCAGACATGATAGCCACACACTGCTCCCACACGGTGCGGAGATCTGCTCGGTAGCGCTCGCAGGACCAGATGAAAGAGGGGAGCAGCAAGGTCTGCACCATGGAACACCAGAGCACAGCCAGAACCATCCAGGTGGGGGCCGTATCATAGCGCAGGCTGAAAAAGCTCACGACCTTTAAGGTAAGAAAAAGCAACAATGCCAAGGAGACAGAAGTAGGGAGAAAGGTAACAATTCTGTAGTAGAACATAATTTGTCTCGAAAGGATTCATCAAGTAATTACCCTGTGTCCCTTTGAAAAACTGCTCCTGGGGTCTTGCCCCAGGTTTGCTGGACCATATTCCAAGTTGTCATATCTTTACCTTGAGACCTGGTGCTAACATCCGTTCTTCCTGTGCTCATTACCAGCTGGAGCTAAATAGGTGCTAACAAAGGACACAGCCGCTGGGGAAAAAAATAATCTGTGACTCAGCCTCTCCCCTTTTAAGGGTTCTTTTTGAGAACTTCTCCAGCTCTCCAATTTTGCACAGAATCAACCGGCTAGCCAAAACCTGAATGCCGCCTACAGCCATAGAAGCAGAAGGAAAAAGACAACTGGATGCATCAGCTGTTAAAGCTGGTATATCAGTCCTCCAGAAGCAAACTGGAGAAATAGAAATCTCATTGTTTTTACAAGTAAGTTTGCAGAATAATTTCCTCTCCTCTTAGCCACTTAAAACTGTGTTCCACAGTGGTTTTAGCTGTGTGGTGTGTATTCCCCAGACTTAGACTTAAGAAAATGCTGCTGCGGAAGGATGAGAGAATTACTGCAATCTTTTTAAAACCACCGCTCAGAATAACACAGATTCAGATGCAGCAGTTCTGCGGCTGGTGGGACAGGAGAGATCCCTCTCTAAAACTTGAGAGAAAAGCAAATCTACTTTAACTGCAGACTCTGAAGGGAAACAGAATACTGGATACTTACCAAGATAGGCACCCCAGTGAGCGTGTCGTACAGGAAGACAATGGCGCTTATGAGGTTGGTCATCTGCAAGGAGGTCTTGGCTGACTCGGAGCCATCCAGTGAAGACCTCCTTTTGCCTCGTACATCCTCCACCACAATGGCTGGCACATTGAAAGTGGTGTGTGCTGATGAAGAGCAGGATGACGCTTCTTCCGCTCTCTGATGGTGGCACCGCCGGCGTCTTCTGTGTGCCCACAGGGTTTGGTAGAAGGTGATACCCACGCACACCAAGCCCATGACGATTCCTCCGAGCAGCAGGAGGCTAAAGCAGACACCGAAGCCCAGCCCTATTTTGCTGACAATGAACTGGCAGCCACGGGCATAGTAGCGCTCGCCGTTGTTGTGCCAGCCGATGGAGGGCAGGGTGGAGAGGATGAATGACACCATCCAGATCCCCATGACTGCGTGCAGAGCCTGCTTCTTGGCATTGCTCAGGCGGTAGTTGACTGGCCACCTCACCATCCACATCCGGTGGTAGGAGAGTGAGGCCACTGTGAAGCAGGTAGCCAGTGCCAGGGTGTAGTACGTGGAGACAAAGACCTTGCAGATGCTTTCATTCCAGTCGTAGTCCGAGGACTCACGCCGCAGCTGCACCACGGCATAGGTGGTGAGGGGTACTGCTGCCATAAGGATGTGTGTGCCAGCAAGGAAGCACAGCAGCAGCTCCAGAGGCTTGTGTTTCTGTTGTTTGGCCGTGATGCTGAGGATAATCCAAGAGTTGGCTAACAGAGCTAACATCCCACATGCCAGCCACCACAGTGAGTTGTTGTGCAAGGTGGACTCTGATTCAGAGTCCCCCATGCTGCCAACCCTGCTAGACTGCACCCTGCCTCTGCTTCTGGGATATTATAAGAGGGTGAGTGGGACTCTGCGCTGGGGGAGCCACGTCTCTCCTCATCTGCTGCTGCAATGTGAGTTGTTTGCACGCTGGAAGGGTTTCTCAAGGCATTGCCACCAGGTGCCAGGCAGAACAGCCGTCAACTCTGTCTCGCTTCCAGTCTTCCCTTTCCCTCCTATTTGATTATATTTCTTTCCCTTGTTCTAACTTTTTCATCTGTTTTTTTTCCCTTGTTCTCTTTCTTTTTCTTTCTTCCACCTTTTTTCTCTCTCATGAACACTTGCCAGTGCTTCTTCCCTCACTCGCTCGGGCTAACTTTTTTTTTTTCCTCCCCATCTATTACATCCCTCTCCTCCACTCTTCTCTCAGATAAAAAGCTCTCTTTACTTCATGTGCCCACCAGACAACTTCTGACTCAGAGGCCACCTTCTGCTGGGACTGGTGAAGGCCACACACAAACAGGGATTTCCAGGGACTCCAAACAGTTTGGCAGAACCAAGTGCCTGCTTCCCAGTGTCCTAGGGAATGAGGAGCTAGGCAAGAGTTTCAGAGGTGACAGGAAAAAGAGCAAAGGTCCTGACAAAAAAGTGAGGGTGGTGCATACACTGTGCGTAATTCCTGTCTCACCAAATGCCACTGCGCTCGTGGCCAGGTAGAGGTTCTTGCCAAGGCTGTCAGAGAGCTATCAACAAAGAGGGAAGGGTGAGAAACAAGATTCAAAAGGCTCCCTACCCAAGACCTCACTGGACTCTAACTACATTGTCCTTTTTGCTGTTCTCTTTTTGCTGGTCTTTAAAGCTTTCCTGCACAGGGCACAGCTGGCAAACAATACAGAGATGGCAGGGAGGGGAAGATCCTTTTCAAAGGTTCCCTTGGAGATTCAGGGCATGAGTTTCACTGTAGAAGAGAGAAAAGAGAAAAAGTAATTTAAGATCATTCTATCCTCCCAGATCTCTCCCTCTCTCTCTCCTTGCCCACACTAACACCTTGTCATGATTTAGACAGTGTGGAGCATTCCCTGTGTCTTTCAGGGAACAGAAGAGCCATATTTGCACCAGTCTCCACACAGCTCAGGCTGGGCTCTAGTCCCCACCAACTCAATCCAGTGCTGCTGAGACACACCATGCTCCCTGCCCTTCCAGTCCTAGGCTCCCTACCCAAAGTGTTACTAATGCCATTTCTGGCATAGAAGATCTGATCTGCATCATCCCTTGCAATTCCAGCCCTGCCATCTCCATGCATGTGCTGCTACACCCCTTGTTTCAGATGTACAGCTCCCACAGCTCCAACAGTCTTTGGACCTCAGCTTCTCTCTGCCAGTGATCTGGTTTTTAACCTGCTGCTCCCATGCATGGGTGCATTCCACCATTACAATAGAACCCTGCCATTCCGCATTCTTGATACACAAGTCTTTCAGCCACATGTTTCTGCTGGAGCCGTTCTGGTCTCCAGAGACCCCCGACAGTCACAAACCTAGGGAACAAGACTATTAACCTATTCCTGAGACTACTTATCTTTGCCTTCCCTGGTCCTACCAGCTCAGACCTCCTTCTCCCCACAGGGGACACCCAAGCAGTATATTCCAGGAAGGTACAGGCCTGCTCTGTGCCTTGACTATATGGATGGCTCAGTACCCAAGCCTGAGCTAATGGCTGAGTTCCCACGCCCCCCTTCTTCCTGCTTCTCCATTATTTTCTCACCTTCTCTGTGACCACCTGAGGCTTTGCCTCCTTTCCTCCCTGCTTGGAGCAGTTTGCCATGACTGGACTGGCAATGGCCCCATTCTAGTCTGTTTCATCTTTTTCCCCCCACTATCACCACTCTTGCAGTTAGGCCTGTGGCCTCTGGAGACAGTTACCGAACTACCCGTCTCTGATAATCCCAGGGGAATGAATTTCCTTGCAGCTTCTCCTTCTGCCGCCCTTCCCTTCCCTTGTGGGTCAGCAGCTTGTTCTGCTGGCCCACACTGATCCCTCGATGAGGCTGGAATCCTCCTGCTTCTGCTGGCTCTGGGGCTCAATTCTGCTTCAAGCTGTGGTCCTCCCGCTCGCAGAGACCAGAGTGCCCCAGAGCTAGCGCAGGATGCCCAGGTCGGGGAAACCCATCCTCACCTGAGCACGCTCCCTGGGTGCACCCCACCGCCCATCCCACCAGCGGGGGAGAGCACAGGAGACGCTCGCGGGGCTGCTGATGCAGGGGGAGGCGAGGGAGTGGGCTCGCAGGGGAAGGTGACCCAGAATGATTGCAAAGAAGCGCGGAGAAAGCCGGGGTGCCGGGAGACGCGGCCGGCCGGGCCGAGGTGCGCCGCTGCCCCGCTGCCCCCTCCCTTCGCCCCCCGCTCGGCAGCCCGGCCACGGCGGGGGTCCGGCCGCCCCGAGCCTCGCCCGGCGGCGGCGGAGCGCAGCGGCTCGGCCGGGGCTGGGCTGGGCGGGGGCCGCGGGGCGCCCCGGGGCGCGGCCGTGCCCGGCGGCGGCGGCGCCGCCCTGCGCCCGGCGGAGCGGGGGCCGCCGGCGGCGGAGCGGGGGCCGATCGCGGCGGCGGCGGCGGCGGCGGGGGCCGGGGGGACCCATCTTACCTCTCGCCGGAGCAAGCGCTGCCATGGCGACGGGCGCCCCGCGCGGCTGTGCGCGCCTCTGCCCGGTGTGCCGGCCCCCGGCCCCGGCCGCCGCCGCAGCTCCGGCCGCCGCAGGCAGCCGCCCCGGCCCCGCGCTCCGGCCACCGCCGGGCGGGGCTCGGCGAGGGGCGAGGGGCGGGGAGCGCCGGCGGGGGACGGCGGCGGGAGCACCGCCGGGCCGAGCAGCCAGGGGGCGGGACGGGCGGACGGGCGCGGGAGCCGCCGCCCCGGCACCGGCCCCCGCCCCGGCACCGGCCCCTCCGCTACTCCCGACGGGCCGCGGCGACGGGGCGGGTTGCGCCCGGCCGTGCTCCCCGAGCCGGGCTTGGACATGGCCCAGGCACGGCGGCTCCCCGTCGTGTGCAGCCCTCCTGCCCCACGGGCCGACACGGCCGCCCCCACAGTGTCACTCGCAGGACAAGGAGGCGCCGGCTCCCTTTCCCAAAGAGGGATGTGAGGAGGCACCCAGGCCGTACGAGGTGTGGGGGGGATGGCTGCGAAGCGAGGAGAAAGGCAAAGAGCTGGTGCTGCAAAGGGTGCTTGGAGGGCAAGGTGCCCAGAGTGCCTCAGTTTGCACAGCTGCTGTGGTGTGGCCTCTTCCATCACCAACCAACAGCGTGGTCCTACAGACAGAGGAAAGGGGGAAGAGTGGGAGTAGTGCTCAGAGCAATGGTTTGGTCATGTCAGAGGGGTAAAGCTCCCCCTCCAGCTGTGTCACCTCAACCAGGACAATCCTGGCTAGAAAGTCTTCACAAGACGTCTCATTTTCCTCTTACCCATCTTGTTGCTGGAGTGAAGGCACTGATACTTTCATTGTCTTCATTCATTTTAGGGCCTGTTGTCTGCCAATATCTCTGTCTTCCTTTCCTCCATCAGAACTGGTGGATAGTTAGGGTGCAGCTGCATTAGCACCTCAGTTTGAATCAGGAGAACATGAAAAATTTAGGTGAAAGGACCTGCAAGATGTGCAGCAAATGTGCTCTGACCACTGTGAGAATTCAGCTTTGCTTTGGGCTAGGGCTAGTCTGAAGTCCCCAGACATTTACAGAGTTGCAAAAAAGTCTTCATCATCAGCTGTTTCCCTCTACAGATCTGCTCCTGCTTCACCACCCTGTTTGCTGAAGTGGACCTACGGATCTAGGATCTGCTCAGTTTTATCACCCTGCTGACAGGGCAAATTTCATTTATCATTCTCAGTATTGGCTGAGGTGACCCCAAGTGTCTTAGATAGCAAGGAATTTCATCTAATATTTGTAGGATCAGCAGAGGGAGAGACTCCTGAGGAAGAAAGCTGGAGGTATGCTGGTTCTCGGGCCCAGGGGCAGCAGCAAGGGCAGTTCCAGAGGTAAAAAAGAGATTTGCATTGCAGTAGCTGTCGTGAATAGGGTTGCTTTTGGAGACAGTGAGTAGAATGAGGAACCACTAGAATAGATCCAGCTTTGTATCAGGTAGGTGATAAGAGATATTTTTGAGGAAGACAGGTGGTGACAATGCTGCCATGATCTGGCTTTTCTTTGGCGTGAGGAATTCCCACAGAGGAACAGTCTTGAGGTGGTTCAGCTCAGTCGCCAGTCCAGCAACAGCAGGAGCCAAAGAAGTGAGAAGGGACAGTAGTGGCCCCCCTCTGTCACTTTTTAACCTATATCATTTGGGGGAGGTTTATGCCTTGAAGTGAGAAGGTCTGTATCCACAAATGTAAACATTTGTGCAGCTTCAATTGTGTCATCTGGATGAAGTGCTTGATGTGATAACTTACACATCACCTTCCTCCTCTGATTCAGGCGTTGAGTCTCCTTAGCATGAGTTGTTAGCCTGCTTGTGTGGGTGAATAAATCCTCGTGTTCTCTCAGAGAAACAGCAAACCAAGCTTCCAGCACTTTCTGTACTGTCTGCCTGCCTCCTCTCCACACAGGAAGGGACAAGCTGCAGCACAGCATCTTTTCATGGCTTAGGCTACACCTGACAGAAATTGGTGAGCAGAGCTGGATGGGAACAGTCCTCCAGTCTCAAGGAAGCTTCTTGTGTTTGCAAATTAGTCTGGGTTATTACTTTGAATGAAAGCAAAAAAATTGAAGATTTACTGTGAAGCAGAACAAACTCTAGCGGAAGAAGAGTTCTTATACTAGGGCTGTCACATTCCTAAGCAGATGCTTGTCCATCCATCTCATCTAAATGTATTTTAAAGATTTCCAGACATCTGGTTTCACTAGTTTTTGTAAGAGGTGCATTGCAACTGTGTATATGCTGCATGTTGACAATGCACATGCAAAGGAGCAGCAATACTCAGACCTGGAAATCCTGAAGCCTCACAGTGCAGGGCTCCCTGTGTATCTAGGAAGTCCAGGCTAGAGGTGTGACACCAACCCCCCCCCCCCCCCCGCACAAGACTCATCTCTTAGGAGGACTCACACAGCTGGGAGTAATTTTTAATTCCTACAGCGTCAGGCTGTACTCTGACCAGCAATCTGCTGTCTAAAGTCTCAGCTCACTAAAATAGTCTAAGGCATCCAGGCCTGAAGAAACAGTATTGTTACAATGTCGGGGTATGAAATGGTTTCTGGAAAAGTTCACTGCATAAAGATCAGTTATTTCTGGACAGCAGCTCTGCAGGTCCAGGGAAATGCACTTCCCAGAGGTATCTTGGATCCTTAAAGGAACAGAGCACATTAACCAAGCAACAAACAGCAGAATCCTAAAAGCAGAAGCATTTACACGACAGCCAAATGCGCTTCACAGGGTTTTGATGGTTTGCTGCTCTTACTCAGGACTTTGATAGGGACCATGGGAGGTTTCATATGTTTCTCACAGATCATGGATGCAATTAAATCCACCCTCAGAGCCCCAACACGACTTATACAGCCTCCTGTGAGGTAACATTGGTGTGCTTGCAAGCAGGTTTCCTGGCATCCTTCCTGGCTCTCTGAGCAGGGTGTGGTTAATGGCTAACAAGAATCCAGCCAAGCATCTCCCTCCAGTGACAATGACTGCAATGTAGATTTGTCATATCCAAACCTTAGGTTCTATTTCTAGCACCATACAGCAAGATTTAGTGAGATTTCTCAGATATTTCGTCTGCAAAATGGGCAATTGATAATAGCTCTCATCAGGGGACAGATGACTAGTGCTGGTTATGAGCTTCACAGAAATATTTAGGGTTCACAATGTATAAACTAGGATTTGGACTTGTGGATGCCTGTTTACCACTGAATGTTCTTACACAGCTGGGCACCTCCAAAATTTTTTTTTCCTGTCATGCACATAAATATTTGTATAAAGATATTTACTATGAGAAGAGGAATTGCCAGGGTAGCCTTGTCAAATATATGATGCTGTGATGCTGCACGCTGTTTTGCAGAGGTGTGTATGTCCTCCTTCTTCCCCCCATTCCCCCTCCCATCCAGTGTAATGCTTTGTGTGCTCTTCTCTTCTGAGTGTTAGGGCCCCCTTTTTCTTCCCTCTTGCTCTTGTGGCATCACTGATATCCCAGCTCAGTGAATTCCAGTCTGTAAAAGACGTAAAACTGTCATTTCAGAATTTAATTATGCTGCTTTCCAAAATTACCGAACACTTACTTGTTTGTTCTCATACACAGAAAAGATAATTAGGAGCTCTTGAATCATTAGTCTGGGAACCCACAATATCTGGAAAGAGCTAAAATTACTTCTTTGCTTTAAATTTGTAGCACTGAATTGCAATTTTCATTTTACCTCTAGCTTCTCTAGGTATGTTTGAGGTTTCCCAAGGCCAGAACAATCATTTAATTCAAATATAGCCTGGGCTTTTAGGAGCACTGCTGACATGCTGGATGCAGCTGGCCCCTGCCAGGGAAGCTCTCTGGCTCCCCTCGTTGTTTCAGGTGGTGTGCTGGCCTCTCTGGAGCCACGGTCCTCATGCAGCCAGCACTGCTGTTACCGCTGTCCATGTCCAGAGCCTCGTCTCCACACAGTACAAGCTCAGAGGAGGGACTTCCCAGCACTGGAGCCTGAAACAGGCACCTTGACATGGAGCCAGCTGGTGCTGAACCATTGAGGAGCTGGGGTTTCTCCTTTCTTCCTTTTTGATGCCTTGCCAGTGAAGCAATTTCTGCCACCACCTCTTATTCTGCTGTTCTTTGATTTTCCAAATCTGGAAGTACCTCTAAGACTTGGCCAAGCTGGCTGGAAAATAAACTGAAGGAGAGCCAAAGGCTTCTTCAGGGGGGATGCCAAGGAAGGATGCTGACATGCATGAGGCAAAGGCTGTCATTTGGATGTGTTGCTCAGAGGTGAGTGCACTTACAGACCCTGAGCTTCCTCCTAGGAGACACACACTTGGTAATACTCTCAGAAAGGAACCGGTCCAAAGCTGAACATCTTAGAAGAATCTGGTACTCCAACTCTACCCTCACCTTTGAGAAGGGTGGATGGAAGCTACTCTTTCTCTGCAGCTTCGTTAGGCTAATGAACCATTCAAATGGACTCTGAATACTGCCCTTCCTCTCCCATCCCCCCACCATTCCCATCCCCAAGATAAAAAGAAATTAGAAGAGGCTGAAGTGCACAGCTTTTTCCCTTCTAGACCTTGGGAACATGGAAAGAAACACACAGGGTCATTTGGCTCTGAAGGCTGAGGGATGCGAGTGCTTTGCTGCAGAGCCTGCGGGGAGCATGAGTCACATGGATCGCCTCGGCAGATCCGGGCTGACAGCATTCACCAAATCACCGCCTCACGTTGCACTCAAAGGGCACAAATAAACTGGGAAGCAGGAGGGGCTTGGGGAGGTAGCGCTGTGGGACGGGGCTATTTCAGCCCATCTGTTTCTAGCTCAGCAGAACTGGACAGGGCAGTATATCCTCAGCTGTGTCCAACCTCCTCCCTCCACTGGAGCAAGGAGGTCTGTGGATCCTGACTGAAGACCATGCACTGGAGGTGGGTCCAAAGGACTGAAGCATGTGCTTTTCCCTTCTGCAGCCCAGAAACATGGGGAACTGTAGTACCAGAAAGACTGATGTAATAGGAAAAATCAGCATTCACATATTTTTCCAAATTCATGCTTTCTGTGGTATTTCCACATCACTACACAGAGCTCTTGCTGACATTGTCATTTTGTAAGTATTGCCATGTATGCCAGCATCTCAGGGCTACTCTGATGAGCTGTCACCACAAGATAAAATAAGTCTGTCATTGTGTTTGCTGCTTTGTAGAGTTGTTTATTGATGTGGTTTGTGTCATGCAGAGGCATTAATTCCACTGTATAGTGTAGCTACACCCTTGTCACACCTAGCAAAGGGAGAAGTCCTCAACACTTCCTGTGAAGGAGGACCAGGATACATGGAAGACAGCCTGTAAAGTCCTGGCTTGGGCAAGATATAGCTGCACTCCATTCCAGCTGGGGACTCATCTATTTTGACACGTTTTGTGCAAGCTTGTTCTTATCTTGTTTGAATCTCTACCTCTGTGCTGCCTTGAAGCCCACACTGAAGCTTTCAGTATTGCACTCAGATGGAAAGCAAAGCCCAGCTAGGACTCACTCTGTGGATGACGTTTGTCTCAATCAGGGCAGTCTGTGCATCTAGGGAACAAAGGAGGAAGATGGAGGAGAGCTGCCAAAAAAGAGAGATTTATAAGATTAGAGCCTACAGTGGTTTGTGCTTGCAAGTCAACTTCAAGTGGAGTAGGGCAGGGTCACAACTTTTGAGATCAGGAGACCCACTGAGGAATTGTGCAGTGTTGAGGAAGGCCTATCATTTTTGTTACATTCATGCAGGTGGGAGAACTGGAAGCTGTGCATCTGTGGATGCAGCTGTGTGCTTACAGACATCCCAGTGGCACCATCACATCTGCTGTCATGCTAACCAGGCTACCTGGGAGCAGATACAAGGACTTTCTGCAACGATGGCGGGGGTGTGAGCCCGAGTGCTCTTTGCAGGTGGGTCTCAGCTGCGCTTGGGGACTGAACCTTTGGTCACTTGTGAAGACTCAGTGTGCCTCTTCCAGCCTGTGCAAGAGAGGAGAGCTGCATCCTGGCTTTAACAGCTGTCAAGCAGCTCAGGATACTCTGTGTTCTCTGAGCCACCACTGCTGGCATTGTCTGCTACCCATGCTTTTTATCCTGGACAGGCCAGGTTTGATGGACCCTGTGCTGAGAAGAAATTAACTCTACGCTGGCTAAAACTGGGACACAAGGTTTTTAATAAGCCCTCTTAGCTTAGTATTTTTTTGTCAGGCTGATTGTCTTGCTGAAAAAGTCAAGGCTGGTGTTTTTTGGTAAAGAGATGGTTGGTTCAGCTGTCAGAACCTCAGGTGAGCCTCTGAACTGCTGGAGATGGCTGCAGTGCTAAAGGAGCTCCCAATAGATGTTCACCCAGCCTGATTTTTTGTCCCATCCATGTATCAGGTGATACAGGATAATCCCTCTGCTCTAGATACCTGTGTGAGTGAAAAACTGAGCTGACTTGGGTACTCAAACAGTTATTTAAGGTGAAGAGTTTGGACTGTGGAAACAGGGGTGGCTTTTTGTTGAGGGGACTGTGCCAAGCAGTTTGGCATGACCATTACACAGACCACCACTGACTTTCCGCTCATTTTCCCACATACAGCTCCTAAAATGGACCTGTACTTAAGCCATGATGATGCCTAGTTTAGCAGATTGATGGGCCACAATTGGCTCCCAAGGTATGCTGGCAGTTCAGGGACAGGACAAGAGCAGGAGGAGCAACTGCGTGCACCAGGATACAGACCAAGGCATTTCCAAAATTAATGTAGTCATGTGCATGCAAGCACAAGCTATGGGAGGGAAAGTGATGTTAGTGACAAGCCTTTGTCACTCCTGTTTGAGTGAGGATGACGGTGGAGGAGCAGGCCTGACACCAGTGGGGGCCCACACCTGCTGCCACAGCTGCCTGGGGCTGCGTCCCCACTCCAGGGCTTGTGGGCTGGAGGACTTCCCCGGCTCACAGGTGTTGCCTGTGCCGTTGTAGCCGCCTGTCTGTTGTCAGTGTGGTGCTGGCGTGACTGCCGCACAGAAAACCCCTCCTCCAGCAGCAGGCATCCCACCGAGGGTCTTCACCACAGGGAGCCCTTCCCACAGCCCAGTGCCCCTCTGTGTCTGTCCCCAGCAAGGTCAGCACAGACAAACAAACCAGGACCGCAGCCAGTGACAGCTGTGGGACCTCAAGGCCTTTTTTGACCTGCCACTAGCAGACAGACAGTAGAGTAACTTCTATAAACACAAGACTTTTGTGTACATATTTTAACAGCATTTTCTGTTCAGGACATTCTGTCATCTCTGCAACATGCTTTTAGTTCCGGCTGAAATTTCCTGGGCTTTTCACTCCCTCTGCTCATCTCCTTGAGCCAAAAAAAAAAAAAGGGGGTCATTTGGTGAGAAACATTTTCAGTGGCTTTCTCAGAAGCATCTGCTTTCTGCACTCTGTGGGACTAGGCAGTTCAAGGCTGGTTTGTTCTCCTAGCCAATTACTTTCTCACACCATTCCCAAACTTACCTTCTAGATCAATATTCAGAACTTCTTCAGGCTCTGACTTCCAGAATCTATTGGTATCCTGGGCTATCCTCCTGATAAAATTAGTTCTGAATTATCCCACTGATTGTGCTGTTTTTACTTGTTTTTTAGCTTGTTATGGGAGAGGTGAAAGCTACAAGGCTGAGAGATGGATATGGGGGATCAGATATGTAGGTCTAGGGGTAGATATGTAGGGCACAGACTGCCCAGAAAAGGCAAATGAGCATGGACAGACATGTTTCACAGACAGCAAAGAGCTGGTGCATTAAGGAAGGCTCATGGCAGCCAGGGAGGTTGGAGATAGTGAGAATCAGCATTTCACATCCTAGCAGGAAAGAGAGAAATGTGAATTTGAACCAGACAAGAGTGCCTCAGAAAAAATGTAGTCCAGCTTGCAAAAAATAAATCCCAACCCCAAAGTAATTTATTGTTGCTCAGACAGATAAAAGAAGCACATAAAATTGGTTCCACAAGAAGGTCAAATTAAGTACATGAACAAAATACAAGCATATTATATATGTATGTGTGTGTATATATACACATATCTTCTGTTCAGCATCTCTCATTATAGAACTGAGGATCAATCATAACCCCTCAGGGTTTCTTGTCTGGTCCATTGGCTCCTAGCCAGACAACCTCCCTCCATGTCATTAGACTGGGGGAATGATGAAGGAATAAAGAATTACATTAAAACAGGAAAATGGGAGATGGATTCACAGAGCACTATGGGCTGCCACGTGGTTAGGTACAGGCAGAGACTTCATCAGTCCTTGTGATGTCAGTGCTGCAGTATTATTTTTTCAGCCGGCTGCAAAAGAAAAGTACTACATGAGTACCACCCCCCACTTTTTTTTGCATAGAGAATGACTGCCTGCCTCTGTAGCTGAGGATGCGAACAGTTACTTGAGCGTCCACACGGCTGCAGTTTAGGTTTCAGTTACACTGAGCTGCTTACTTGGCAAAGAGAGTTAGAGAACAACTGTATCAGCACTTGTACAGCACAGATTTATCTAGATTTTGATGTATCTGTACAGACTTTGTCCTCTCTTTATGGGGATTATTTTTTAACCTTGATAAAATGTAGGTGAAAAGAAGGTGAATTCTTTGACACATGTTATGCTCTTCACCACATACACATCCCAGCTGTGATGCAGTATTTCCAATAAACATTGTCACTGAATTCTTGGTGGCAGTGAGAAAAAATTAGATGAAACTATCACAGTTTGCCAATGTCACTGGTGAAATGAAGCAGAAGTCCAGTTCTGTACCCAAACATTCATCAAACTTGTTCATGCAACCATTTATACTTCCCTTTGCGCTCCACTCCCAGTGACAGAACGGCTGTCAGTGTTTCCAACAGCTGCTTCTGTTGCCTGATACCATATAAGCTTAAAGACATGGCAAAGGGCAGCTTCTCTGCTGAGAAATCCTTGCTCCCATGAAAAGGGTCATGACACAATGGTGTATTTCACATCACCCAAGGCTTTTAGGAAAGGGTACAAATCAGACTGTTCTGTGATTTTTTTTTTCTCCTCTTTTGTTACTCCTGGGAGGTTATTGGCAATTTTCACCAAATGCAGTCCAGCAATGCTCTAGCAGAGCTGGAATTAAATTATAGACATCATGGATTTTTAAAATTTAGGTTTCATCCTTGTGCTTGCTTGTGTGCCTTCCACCTCCACAACCTTGATATCCAGATCTCAGATTCACTGTGGACCCTACCAAAGGACTTTGGAACTCCTGCTTGGGCTGGACTAGCATCTCTCAACACTAAGATAATTTGAGTGAAACTACTCTGCTCAAAAGTTTCCCAGCACAGTGCTACCATGGGTGTGGGATTTAGTAGAGCTCATAACTCTTAAGCAGGAATTTAACATGAGTAAGAGCTGAAAATGCTGAAATGCAGCTGTACTGTTTCACCAGAGGCTCAAGTTCAAATTCTTCCCGCTCAGTCATCCAGCCCCTCTCTCTTGAAAACAGTCTGCCCATTCTGGGTGCCCTCATTGCCACTTACTGTTGACACTGACATGTCTTGTTTTCCAGCAAGTATTGTCTTGCCTGTGCCATCCTTTTTGCCCGTAGCTGCCAGGAGAGAAGGGACAAAGAATAATTGGATATTTTTATGCTTCAAATGCTTTCCTGTGAAGTGGGAGTAAAGTGCTGCCTGACATTTGCAGACTGCCCATCTCAAAAACTTGCCTTGAGTCTAAGGATTGACCCTTTGTCTGTTCTGCCCTGCACCCAGACAGGAAATCTGACTCCTCCTGTGGTTTGGAGAGCCAGTAATCTCTGCACCTTTCACAGGGACCGTGGCACTCACCCTTCTCCGCTGCCAGTTTATACCACTGATGATGCACAGGCACCCAAGGGCAAACGCCAATAAGCTGCCTCCAATGCTTGCTCCAATTACCACATAGTTAATCCAAACAGAAGCTTCCTCTGTGGGAGGATAAAAGTATTTAGACACAGAAACAAATAGAATTTTATAGCTTTAGGGTTGGGGCAGGGATGTGACGCTAATTTCCATACCCACGTGGTACTGAAAGCTGATCTTTTTGTCGCTGTCTTCTATGAGGTGACAGCTCCACAGCCCTGCAGCACTGATGTTCACCTCCAACTTTACTTCACGCTGCTTTGAGTTCTTAATGTCCATCTCACTGCCATTCACACGTTCCCAGCGCAAGTAGGCATTGGGTGCAAGCTGTCCGGAGACCTGGCAGGTCAGGGTCATATTGGCTCCTCTGGAGAGTGGCCCAGCAGGGTTAGCTGAGACTGTAAAGCAAGAAAAGGACATGTGAGCGAGGGGATGGGAAGATGGGTCCATCAATGCTTTTGGGGCTTGCAGATTTCTATAGCTCCTCCTCTTCATGACCGACTTCTCTTCCTCTCACCTTTCATCACCACCAGCTCTATCTTGCTCTGTGTATGTCTTCCTTGGTACTCCAGCTGGCACTGGTACTGGCCAGAATGGTTGAAATGGACTTTGGGGAGCTTCACTGCTATGGTACCTTCAGGTTTGCTTTCAGGTATCTCAAACAGAAAGTTGTTGTTTTTTTTAGTCTCATGCAGCTGTCCTTGTGCTGTGACACTGAACTCAAGCAGCTCATGAGATTTTGCACTTTCCTGTTGTTTCCAATTCAGCTGTCCTGTGAAGTCTTCTTTCCATTTTATCTTCTGGGAGTTCAGATGCCATGACAAGATGACAGTGCTATCAACAATTGCATACTTTCTTTCCAAATCTGGATTCTGAAAACCTGAATTTAGAAGAGACAAGGAATACAGAGGCAGGAAGAGCCATGGTTACACTTCCCCATGTCTACCCTTGATCCAGAGTGAGGCACGCTGCACTCAGTTTAAAAAGGATTTGGAGAAAAGCCATTATATCCTCCAGGAAGGTTAAACAGAGGGAGAATAAGACAGCAGAAAGAGCTGAAGCTCCCAAGCACAGCAGAGCTGAGAAGAACAGACCCCAAGGAAAGGAGAATCTTCTCCTCACCAAGCCTGGAGATAAATATGAGTGCAAGAGTGGAACAGAGCTCAAGCAGCAGAACAATCACCAAGCTGCATTGTTGGAAGCCCTGGGAAGTCAACCCTGGAGCACCAGTGCTTGGAATTTGGAGATTAAAAGTTAAACTCATGAGCTGAAGGGAATACTGGTTCCCAAGCCTGTGTGTGAGTTCCATTTTTGTTGTCACATACCTAATACCTTCACAGCAAAGGAGATGTTCTGATCAATTAATGGAGCGTCTGAATGGACCTGACACACCCAGGTTCCGCTGTCTGTAGTCTCCAGTTTCTTTAAATTCACTATGTATTTTTGACGGCTCTTGTTTTGTATTTCTGGTGTTACTCTGTTATTGTTACTGTCAAACAATGTGATGCTGAGATCAGGAAGAGGACTGGATGAATTTTGAATTAAAATCAGTTCAGGGACTTCATCCTGCAGAAAATGCCCATCCAAAGAGATTGTCACTGTAAAAAGAAAATGCACGGCCAGTAAGTCAGTTCCTCTTCCTGCAAGAGAGAGACAAGTGTTACAGCAAAGAGAACCTGGAGATGCTGTGCTCTGGAGATGGAGAAGAAATGATAGCCTGGAACAGAAGAAATGCAGCTGGATAAAGAATCCCAGCAGAAAGGTCTACCCAAGCTCTATGGTTCCCTCCCCTCTTGATGACTAAAAGCCCTCCACTCACTCACATTTAAAGATGTGCAGTGAGGTGCAGACTTTGTGAGTGCCATATTCACAGGTGTAGATGCCAGCGTCGGAGAGTTTCAGATTCCACACATACAGTTGTTTATATTGCATCTTGATGTCAGCTCGGCCAGTAATGAAAGTTGGTTCTTTTGAAAAAATAGGCTTGTTTAGGAGGGAAGAGGTTTCTCAGCAGTGTCAAGGGAGAAGGGGCAATGAATTGGAAGCCTTACTTTTCCAATATTTATTATTCTTTTCCATACGCCATAGAAGAGTATCAGAGTACTTCCAGCTCACAACTGTGTCCCGGGATAACTGTGAGTCAGGAAGTATGCCTGTGCAGTTCAGGGTCACATCCCCTCCTTCAAGCCCAGTCTGGAATTCATTTTGGTGAGCCATACTGGAGATCAGGCCTGAAAGTCAATACCGACCAAAACAAGGCGTAAGTTCACTTTCTGAAGGGTGGCTCAGTGAAGACTTCCCAGCCCTCCAAAAACATGTTGATATTTCTCCTTCCTTTCCCAGACACTGAAATTATCCTCAATTTTTGAATTTGTCACTCCTTTATATCATCAATCAAGCAGTCAGTCAATTGAGCTCTTTTATTACTTGGTTGTATTTTTTCACATATATTCAGAAAAAAAGGAAAATACCAGTAGTTATGGTGGACTGACCATCATTCATAATTTTGAAATATCAACAACTTTACTGAAACAACATTTTCCCACTGGATAAGACTTAGTTATTCTACTGGTAGCAAATGAAGGATGGCATATGTCAGCCCTCCTTCACTCCCCAGTCAACACTTGATGCAACACTGACAAATTTGCTTACACCTTCTTCCAGTTTTTGCATGGATGAAGACTGAAAACACAAAAAAATGAAGAAATAAAGTAAAAAAGAAAGAAAGAAGGCTGACCTAATGCCAGGTTCCTGTTCTTGAGAGGAGAGCTATGTGACAGTGAAAGAAATAGGATGTATAAGGTTGAAGAAACATTAGGAGTGGTTTCTTGGAAGAATAATTTCTTTTCCTTCACTGTAAAGAAGTTTTCTGCAGGAGACCTTAAGAAGGAGATGGGGTTGCCAGAGGTAAGATTGGGAATAACAGGGTTGTGATCTTCTGCCTCATTGCTGGTAAGCTCTCAGAGATGCCTAACCTGCAAATCCCCCAGATGACCTGAGTACTGAAGAGCTGTAGAAGTGTAAAATGAAAAGTTTAATGTAGGATTTGCCAGAAATTACATCCCTCTAAGAGGTAACCTGCAACAGTACCCATACAGGTTTTCAATAATTGCACATTGGACTACAGAAGTTTATGATTTTGTCTTTAATTGTGAAATTAGAAATGTTATTAATAAGAGTTGGTATATTTCGCTTTTTATTTGGTTCTAGGATGCACAAAAGATTTCCAATCTTTTCTCTGTGACCAGAGGAATCAAATCTGAGTATCTGAGAAATGCTGGCTTGGCCTTATTCACTGTCTTTCCTTTCTTGGAAAATGAGCACTAAAAAATCCACCAAAGCTTATAACATTAGCAGTCAAGCTAAGCAAGCCAGTAGCATTCCATTTGCAAGGGCAAATCTGTGATGACATTCCGAAGATCACATCACAGATGTGGTTACGCATCACAGATATGTTCTTGCCCAGACAGCTGGAGGCAATGTGGAGGGCATATTTTCCACTCTGCTTGATGTGTATCCTGTTTCTTACAGGACCCCCACTCCTGCATCTCTGTGGGGCAGCTCCCTAAACCCTGGTTTTGGCTGGCAGGCTCAGCAGGCTGGCTGGGAACAACCTGAGTCCCAAAGCTAAACCGTGTGAGGAAATTTATACAACACATCAGAAAGAGCCTAGAAATACACCGAGTATTGTGAGGCCTGTGAAAAGGCTGTGAGAACCATGAGGGTTTGTTGAGCCCAGGACTCACCCAGATGCAGAAGCAGGAAGGCAGCAGGCATGCAGCTCAGGGCTGTGCCACACGACTCCATCACTGGGGAACGCTCCTCTCGTGCGCGGAGGGCTGGAAATGCTGTCACTGCCAAGGGATCTTATCCTGGAAGACCCAAATGCTCTATTAATAATGTTTGATTATTCAGACCTCGATGGATGGGACTTGTGTTCCCAGTCAGCTCCCACCATCCTTCAGCACAACAAAATAGAAGCTTATTGGGAAAGTTACCAGAGCCCTTTGTTTCAGCAAAGAATCCATCTACAGCGTGCCCCTGGAGTTTGGTAATAAACATTTCATTTTACTCATCCCTAGGTTTCTGGCATTCATCAGGCAGCAGCTGTTTATACTGCCAAGACTTCTGTGCTTTTTTACTTCTCTATGGTGGGTTATCATCACTCTTGCAGAGATTAAAGCTAAACACATACAGGGCTGCATTAGCAAGAGCACAGCCAGCTCTGCTGGAAGTAAAGTGAAGTAATTATTTCTCTCTATTTGGCGCACCTGAGGTCTCATCTAGGATACAGGGTACAGCTTTGGGCCCCCAGTACAACAAACTGTATGGAGTTCAGTGGAGGGCTAGTGAGATGGTGAGGAAGTTGGAGCACCTGATATACAGGGAGAGGCAGAAAACTGGGTTTGACAGGGAGAAGGGAGCCAAAGTGAGATCTAATTTCAGTTTCCCGTTATCTAATGGATATTACCTAGAAGAATAAGCCACATTCTTCTCAGATGTGCACAGGGGAGGAACAGGAGGCAGCAGCCATATGTTGAGCAGGGAAATGTTGACTAGATAGAAGGAAAACTTTCTTCCCACTGAAGGTGGTTCAGCAACAGAGTAGATGCCAAGAGACGCCAGGCAACCTCCACCATTGGAGACACTCTGGAGTTGCCTTGTCAAGCCCTGAGCAACATGTTGTAGTTTTAGAATCAACTCAGGTCTGAGTAGGAGAATTAACTGATGACCTCCCAATGTCCCTTGCCATCTAAATATTTCCATGTAATTTTGTGATTCTACGATTACAGCCATCTTTAGGTTGTTATTAATATTTTTCTTCTGATTTGGTTGGTTTTTTTTTTAACTTCTTACCTTAAAATTCTCAATAACCAGCAAGTCTGATGTTGGAAAGACATGCTTGAATTCTTAAGATTATTCAATGAAAAGTGTATGGAAAAGGGAGGAATGAGCTCCAAAAGAAGAAGTTGCATTAATGGTAGCAAAACCTTAAGTGATAACTGGAAGCTAATGGTCATGTTAAGGTGAGTTACCAAATTAGTTGCAGTTTCTGACTGTAGCAAAGACCCAGTGCTGGTAACAGCCCCAGCTGGGTGGAGTAACAAGGTGAAGGGGACCATGGCCGCTGGTGCAAGGACATTACCGAGCTCTCCATCCCTAAACCAAGGCATATATCACAGAAGGGAAGCCAAGCAGCTTAAATGCTCTGGGGAGTGAGCAAGCCAGTGAGGTGAGCTCACTCCTCTGAAAGCAGGCAGTCCCCATGTCAGGCATGTGACAGATTGAAGGCTTGAGTTTAATGGGATTAAACTCAAAAGAAATTAATGAATAATTTTCTACAATATTTATATGTACGATGTGCAATATGAAGTGTAATATATTCTATTAGAGGGTAATTTAATACTGAAATTAATTTAACGATCAGAGCATGTGAAGCTATCAAAGAGTAGATGAAAACATCAGCACTGCATTTAAATGGAGATCAGGTCAGCACAACATCTGACATCCAGACCGATGTACAGACATGCACAGATGAAAAATATGTGTGCAAGAACAAGACAGCAGCCATATGCACCATCAGAAGAGAAACAGGTGGCAAAGACACAGTCAGAGGAGACTTATGGCTTGCCTCGTGCAAAACAAAAAACCCACCCCAGGCCAGGAAATATTTGCATGAGCTGTTTTCTGTGAAAATTGTAAAACAAAGGAGCAAGTGCAGATGATTGGAGATCACTCCTAACAAGATGCAGAGGCAGTGATGAAGCAGTTTGCTGGGTTAAGCTACAGAATAAAGAAAGGGACACTAACAAGGCATCTGTATGCATCTCACTCCGAAGGAACATCGATAACTGAGAACTGGCACAGGGCCTGAGTAAGATCCATTCCTAAGGTGACAGGAGAAACCTCATCCCTGCTGTGAAATCTCACATCACCTGTTCCTGTGGGATGAAAGTCAGCCCCCATTCTAAAGTAATGTCTTTGAATTAACAGTTCAATTATGGGTTTCAAATTTTTGAAGTCATTAAACTTTATATAAAACCCAAAGGTAATGGAACAAGTAAAAATTAATGAAATCGCTGAGTCACACCTCATAATTTTGTTTTGACTGGGAATCTCTATTCTCCTGTCATATGGCTTCAGTTTATTCTTTGCCTTCTTGCTTCCTGGTTATTGAGCAAAACCACACAACCAGAGCACTGTGGGACTGGTGAACTGCTGACCTTGTACATCTTGGTAGATGCAGATTGATGCATCTTTGTTCTTCTGTTTCTTCTCTTGGTTTCACATCTTCTGCATTCCCACTTTGTTCGCACTAATCTTTGTATTTCTGTGGCAGATCTCCACAGTGTGATGTTACCACCTACATGTTACAAATCAGTGGGGAAAATGGGTTGCCTTCAGCTAGGATTTCTTTTACACACTTTCCCTCTCTCCCTGTTTATTTCTACTTCTCATGCATGCCACTTCCTATTCTCCCCTGCCTTTCTATCTCCTTCTGGATCCCTCCAGGCCAGATCGCAGGCAAGGCTGCTCCGGAGTTTACAGATCTCAGTGAGCAAGGCTCTGCTGTGTTAACCGAGCAAGCTGCTCTCATTAGCGGATGCTTGTAGCAGACCCACAGCCTCCTTACAGGCAGCCCAGCTGCATCTTACGGTGGTACTCATAAATTAAGCGGTGTCACAGAATGTCCCCAGGCACTGGAACATACTCATCAGTCCTGTTAAATTGCTAGTACATTTCCTGACACATTTTTGGCCGGGGACAACTCTCGCTCTCCCGAGCAACTCTTGGGATGCATTTAGGTGTTAGCATGGGCCAGGGACCTCTCCCATTAGGTGGCTGGCATGTGGCCAGTTTATTTTGGAGGTTAAGTGAGTTTAATAGTCCAGACCATCTCATGCCAGCTGGCCTCTGTGCCAGAAACAGTCCAGGCATACTTGATTTATTAGCACATCTAGCAACGGAGGAGCAGGGCTCCCTCCCAAGTGAACATTGATTTCCTTTTCATTTTAACTTCCCCCTCTTATTAAACTGGTTTAATTTCCTTCTTGACTTATTTTAATGATCCTTGCCTCTCTGAGGGATAGGAAAAGGAGAGCTGAGGTAGTGAGTGGGCTTGCTTCAGAGAATGATGCCTGCAGGACCAAGTCATGCCTGGAGAACATCTGCTTGAGAGCAGGGCTGGCAGCCCCTTGGTCCCTCCAGTACCAAACCCCAGTGGGTGATGGCTACAGAGACCTCTCCACAGGCTGGCACTGGCATGACACAGGAGAAAACTTGAATTAAAAAAAAACCCAACAAGTAAAAACTCGGCAACCGCTCCCGATGCAGAGCAGGCCATCTCCTTTTCTCGGTGTGTTCCTGTGCCTCTTTCTTGCAGTGTGGTTTTGGTTTCTCCTCTCGCTCTTGTTTGTGGCTGTGCTTTTGATCTGGCAGCAGCTCGTTCTGTCAGGGTGGGGGGCCCCCCAGCCCTCTCTCCCCACGGGGGCTCCACACCTCAGCTTCCGCTGTGGCATTTCCCCTTGCGCTGCCTGCTGGGCAAGGGCTCAGGGATGCAGCTGCGTCTTGCCCTGCTCGAGAGTTAGGCTCAGCTGTGGGGCCCTGAGCTAAAGGGGTTCACCTCTCTTCTTCTCAGTTTAAAAATCTGAAAAAAAGCTGACTCGGCTCTTTTACCAAATAGTGGTTTCTTTGAATTTACTCCTTAACATTAAAGCAAACGTCAGGTGAGCAGCAGGCAGGGTAAGAGATGAAGTGCAATGAAAATAGCCAGCAGAGAGCAAAGTTATGACAGCAGTGAGTCATTTCACAATCTCTACTGTCCCCCTGGACTGTTTGATCCTTCCTCCATTTCCTCCTGAGCATCTCTGCTCACCTAAGAGCAGATGCCACCCTCCCACTGGAGCTCCTGGGAGAGGGAGGTGCTGGAGCAGGATCCATGGGGTCACACAGGTGAAAGCAGCTGATCCTCCCTGGGAGAGGTCCCACGATCAGGACAAGGAGGGTGGTGATGTCACTGTGTCAGCACCAGCTGAACTCCCCTCAGCCATGAAGTACCCCATGCCCAGTCACATGCCTGTAACCACATGGAGGTCACAAGAAGTGGCTCCATCTCCACAGCCCAGGCTCTCCCTTCTGGCCTAAGGGGAAGCCAAGACCTGCCTTTCTAAAGCCACCGGAGGCTGTGACTAATAAAAGCACTGTGATGCACTCTGAAATCCGTTCCTTCATCAGCTTTCCAAGCCCTGTATGTGCTTGGGATGACATTTGGGTATCATCCCTCCTTAATTTTGCTCTGGTGAATACAGGCTCCCCACATGAAGCTGTGGCACATCAGGTGGACATCGTCCCTGGGTGCTCAAGAAGCGGTCGTGGGGATGAGGTGGATGCTCAGTTTGGATGAGCCAAGCCCTGCTGTGCTGCAGGCTGACATGTTTGTGAGACACTGGGGAGGACAAAGGAAAAGTCGGGGAGACCTCGTCACAGCCTTTCAGTACTTAAAGGGATCTTACAAAAAAGATGAAGAGCGACTTTTTAGATGGTCAGATAGTGATAAGAGAAGGATGAATGGTTTTAAACTGAAAGAGGGTTGGTTTAGATCAAATGTTAGGAAGAAATCTTTTACTCAGAGACTGATGAGGCACTGGAACAGGTTGCCCAGAGAAGCTGTGGCTGCTCCATCCCTGGAAGTGTTCAAGGCCAGGCTGGAAGGGGCTTTGGGTGACCTGGTCTAGTGGAAGGTGTCCTTGCTTGTGTCAGAGGTGTTGGAATGAACTGTTTTCTAAAGGTCCCTTCCAACCCAAATCATTTTGTGATCCTATGACTCTAATCTGCACCAGAGTCTGTTGAGTTCTTGGTGGAGAACACTGAGCAGTAACCTGAACTCAACCCTCATGTGGAGGAATATCTGAGGTGGCTGATGGAGGCTGAGTAAGATACACCACCTGAAAGTTGAAAAATTCAACCAGAAATTAAACTCCTGCTTTCAACAGCACAGCAGCCCATGTAAGGGAAAAGCAAATCCCTTTTCTGTTGTCCTGAAATTGCAAGGATCCCTCTTTTTCCAAGAAATCCTGCTCACTCAGCCCTGACCTAATGGATCAGGCTGCATTGGCAGCTAGTGTCAGGCAGTGAGCCAGTCAGCCTGGATTAGCAGAACAGACCCCTCCAGTCTCAGCACGTACAGATGTAAATAGACATCCTTACTTAGCTAGAGACTGGCATCTTCTTATTTTTGCAGGCTTTTTTTAGAATAAAGTTCCCCTTCCTGCAGGGTACATGGAGAAGGTGATAGCAAGTGGCAGCTGGTAGAGGGCTGCTTCCCAATGCATTTGCAGGCCTTGGTGATATGCAGTCACCAGTGACAGGCCCTCATATAGGACATATTTCCCTATATATGTGTTTAAAAGATCCCCAGGCTCTGAGGCAAGTTGAGCTTTTCATAACTCCCTTTTTTCATGCCCCTTCCAGAGAAAATTCCAGGGAGACAGTTTTTAGTTAAAATTAAAAGGCCTCAGAGAATTGCACAGCCAGAAGTATTATCAAGTCAAAGGTTTAAGATGGTTTTACAACAGACCTTTAAGCGTGGCAAAACCAATCCATCCGTGCTGAAACAGCAACTTGAGTGGAGTAATAAAGTTCAGAGCATTAAAAAACCTGAAAACAGGCTGGCCTCTTAGCAGAAAAAAGAGTTTCCTTACCTCTTTTCTCTCAGCCTCTGTGTTTCTGTCTCCCTGCGTTTGTCACCTGCCGTAATTGATCTCACCCAACTACAGCTGAAACAAAAGAAGAATGAAGTTGATGTTCAGCGAGCAGATGTAGGGTTGGCCTTGATGTCTCCTCCTCTCCAGCCGGAGCGACAGCAAGGTCTTGCTGCCCGTCCAGGTTCTGCTGACATCCGCCGACTTCTCTAGGCAGATGGTGATTTTCCAAAGGCACGTGATTTCGACTCTGGGTGTGAACAGAAATGGTCCTGAGCGGAAGGCGATGTATGGCAGCAGTGGGGAGAATGAGTGTGCGAAACAGAGAGAGCCTATTGGCCACAGGGCAGCTGATGGAGGCCGTGACAGACTGAAACTTCAATGTGGATGGCTGGGAGCTGGTTCTGCTCCACTGAGGAGGACAGCTCACAAACTAACAGGTTAGCTGGGCAGATCCAGATCCAGCCCATGCCTTCTGCACTCTGTAAAGCAATCTGAGCTCCATTTCCCAGCCTGTCTCCTGCACCACCACTAAGAGGAGGTACCTCTAAGGAGCTGACCCAGGCCCACCTGTCTGTGGAGTATGTCTGAGATTTAGGGTGAGATGAGAGATTATTTTCTTTATAACAGTGGTGGCTTTTCCTTGGCTGTCGTCCAGCACCCACCCAGCTGCTCTCTCATTCCCCCTCCTCAGCAAGACAGAGGGAGAAGACGTGAAAAACCCTCTCAGGTCAGAATAAGGACAAGGAGATCTCTCCCCAGCTACCATCATGGGCAAAACTGACTTAACTTGGGGAAAGGTTAATTTAATTTATGGCAAATTAAAAACAAATAAATACATAACATAGTGATAAATTTTTAAAAAACCCAACAATTTTCTCCTCAGGCTGAACTTCACACCTGACTCTTCTATCCCTCCTTCCTCCCCCAAAGTGTCACAGGGGACAGATCATGAGAGTTGTGGTCAGTTCATAGCCCCTCATCTCTGCTGCTTCTACCTATATGTGCTGTTCCTCTGCTGCACTGTAGGGTCCTTCAAGAAATGCTCTGATATGGATTCCTCCCATGGATTGCAGTTTTTCATGTTCATCTTGACATTAGAAAGACCTTTTTTACAGTGAAAACAATCAGCCACCAGAACAACCTCCCCAGGGATGTGACAGAGTTGCCATTGCTGGAGGCAATGTGATTGGGCAGGGTGCTGTATAATCTCATCCATGAACCCAGTGTGGGTCCTCCATAGGCCACATCTCCTGCCAGAAAATCTACTCCAGTGCAGACTCTCCATGGGGCTGCAGGGGAATCTCGGCTCTGGCACCTGGAGCACCTCTTGCCCCTCCTTCTCCCCTGATCTTAGTGTCTGCAGGGCTGTTTCTCCCATGTATTGTCCTTCCTGCCTCCCACAGCTGCTGTGCACAGCTTTTTACCCTTTGTTAAACACAGTCACAAAGGTCCCACCAGCATCACTGATGAGCTGAGCCTTGGTCGGCAGTGGGTCTGCTCTGGAGCTGTCTGGAGGTGTCTCTGAGTGACATCAGGGGGCCAACTCCTTCTCACCTCTCACAGAAGCCACTGATGCAGCCCCTCCAGTACCAAAAGCTTGTCCTGTAAAGCCAGTGTAAGGTTACTCTTCAGTAACCTGTACCAACCTGCACCACTACTGAATCTCAGCTGTTTCCCTTCTCTGTAGGGTGGAGGAGGGGGCTTTTGTGGTTTCCCACCCACATTTGGTCTCTCTCTCTGAATCCCAGCCTCAGCCAAGGTGGCGGAAACCCACTGAGCCCCAGACACAGCTGAGATTTCATCTCTGTGCCGCCCACTCTTCTCCTTTTGGCAGTGACTTGCCCCTTTGCCTGAGGATGGGGGTGTGAGATGCAACCAGGCTTTGGGGGGAGCAGGGACAGACAGGCACAGCAGCGAGGCTCACAGTGTGCCACCAGCTGTGACAGGAACAGCCATGGTCAGGCCTCCAGCACAAGAGCTTCTCCATGGATTGTGACTTTGAAGAAAGATGATGTCCTGTTTCAGAGAGGAAGCCAGCTGCACGAGACAGGAACTTCCCAGTGTGGGATACAAACGATGGGATGGGATGGGATGGGATGGGATGGGATGGGATGGGATGGGATGGGATGGGATGGGCACTCTGCCAGTGTCCAGAAGCTGGGAAAAGCCCTTTTCTGAGACACAGCTCTCTGGCAAGAACCTGACATATCACATCAGCATCTTCAAAACTCTCTCACTTGTGTCAAATAAAAGTGTCCTTTCTGGTCCCCAGCTGCCAGAGAAGGGACGTCCTGGGGAAAAAAACAGCGTTAAGAAAACTCAGGTTGGGATTGTAAGGTTTTGGCATCTCAGTGCTTGGGGATCTGAGGCATTGAGCTGATGCTTCAGTTTGCACAGATTCTGGCTCGCGTTTTGTCTCCCCAGCACGCTGTAACACAGAAACATTGGCTTGTTTTTAAACAGTTGGTTTATGTCACTGCAAATATCTACCAGAAATAGCATTCCCTGAAGGGGTAAAGCTTGCAAAATGCACTTGAACTTGCTGCAGAACTGCAAGGAGAAGCAGGGCTGTGGGTCTGAGGTGACAAAGCCGCAGGCATGTCACATTGTGAGAATGCCTCTTCTGGATCCACTGTCACCCTAGGGTGGGGATCCATCTCTTGGAGCTGCTGCAGTTGTGCAGTGAACAGGTACCTCTGGGACCAAGGGTCACAGCGTGCAGTGATGTGTTTGTATCACTTTCATCCAAGCATCTCAAAGCACTTTGCAAGCATTAATTAAACATCAGAATCCAGAAGGGATGAATAATATTAGCCAGTCAGTCTCTCTTCTGAATGTAATATTCCTCATAAATATTTAACTGGTTTTTAGGTTCTTTGCAAGTCTGGTTCTCACCTCGCTGGGGCAGTTGCTGTACTGCACCCCTGGGGAAAGGGGGCTCATCCAGCATCACGCAGTGACCCCACGGCACAGCGAGAACAGCCTGAGCACTGCACACGGCTCTCCCCCCACAAATCAGTGGCTGTCATCTTTCCCTGCTCTGTCCCCTGCAGAGACACTCTGCGCTGTCTCTCTTTGCTCTAATCCCATCACCAGCAATATTTTTGCAAGCTCGTGTTGGAGAGAAACAGATCCTCTCAGCAGAGACAAGCTTCCAGGCTGTGCTGGGTGATGGTCACAGGTCACAGTCTGCAGAGACATTGAGTGTCTTCAAGGAAGTGAGAGATAAAGGGAGAAAAGGGCCTCAGAAATCAGATGTTGACAAAGACCTTTTAACTGGCTTCACTGGAAAGCCAAGATGCCTCCAGAGATCGTCTCCTTAAAACCAAGTTCCCTGCACATCACTGGGGGCTCTCAGTGTGCCTCTGTAGACTGATAGTTGAAAGATACCCAGATATGTTGGAAAATCAGTGATTGCCCAAGTGGTATTGGAGAGAAGGAAGGACAAGTGTTTGATGCAGCATAAAAAACAGATCTTCAGGCACCTGCCTATCAGCAGCTTCAAAAGCCAGGAGCGTTCTCTTTGCAACAGAATAGCTGACACCTGGTGAGCCTCTCGAGGGGCATTTCTGATGCCTGATGTGGCAGCTAGAAACAAGCTGGCTGCTGAGGGGGCCCAGTGATTTGCCCCAGCACAGCTGTGTTCCTCAGAAATGGGGAAAAATGGGGAGAGATACCTCTGCAGGAACTTGGAAGCCTGAACTGGGAAGAAAGGGCTCTCCAAGCAGATATCATAAAGGTTCATTTGCTGATCAAAGTTGAAAATCAGGAACCCTCCAGAGAGGTTCTTCATGAGCAAGGGGTCCCTTGTATTTAGTCAGGAGGGGTGGAGTCTGATGGAGCAAGACTAGCCAGGTGTGCTGGGAAATGAGGGACTGCTTGGAGGGCACTGGACAGAGGAATCAAGAATCACTACTTGCAGAAGTGTATCACCTAAAGTGACAGGGGCTAAAGCAAGCTTAACCAAAACCAATCCCGTGTTAAGGACATGTGAGAAATGCAACAGGCAGGAGGGAGGTGCCGGGGGGGGGGGGCGTTTAGGGACCTAGATAGGATGCATATTGCTTTACTAGCTCACTATTACTGGCCTTGGCAAAAGCAAGGGGGAGAAGCTGGTGACAGTAATTGTTTTGATGCACAGCTGGAGGTGTTTCATCAGCGCAGAATCCCGCCGCACAGTGCACTAGATGGCGGCATTGGCTCGGGACAAGAGGCTGGGAGGGCCCGCGCAGCAGCCGCCGCAGCCGCCGGCCCCGCCGGGGTGTCCCCGCAGAGCTCTGCCGGCCGTGCGAGCTGATGGAATCACAGAGAGGCTTGTGTTGGAAGGAACCTGAAAGATCATCCAGTCCGACATCCTGCTATGGGCAGCCACACCTTACAATAGACCAGGATCCAGCCTGGCCTTGAACACTGCCAGGGATGGGGGCATCCACAGCTTCTCTGGGCAACCTGTGCCACTGCCTCATCCCCTTACAGTGAAAAATTTCTTCATAATAGCTAATTTAGGATTTTGAAGGGCTGGGGAGTGCCTGAGCAGAGGGTCCTAACTGAGCTCCTGACAGCCCCCAAAGCTTGTTAGGGAGTTTGCTGGTATGTCCTCCTTGGTCCAAAACCTGTGTCATTTTACATACAAAAAGGGGGAATGCTGACCTGGTGACAAGAAGACACACAGTGCTTGTAAAAGAAAAGGAACCTCAGTAAGAATGAGAATTACCAAATCCTTGCAAAATCTGCCTTTGTGTGTGACCTCCTGTGTTTCTGGGCACAATGTCCTATGTCCTATGTCCTCCTGCCACAGGACCCCCTGACACCCATCTGTTCAGGTGGGAGTGACACCCTTTTCAGAGTACGTCATATGACAGCTTTTGGAGGGAGTGGCATTGAACTAGCAGGCCAGTGGGATGGAAACCTAGGAGAGAAACTCTTAAGCATGATGGAATCCACAACTATGAAAAGACTGTTCCAGATGCTTTGGAACTTAGTGGGAGGCACAAGATGCACTACCCACAACAACAGCATTCCCGTAAGGAGCTTGGTGTGATGGCTTTGCCTTTAGAAGGCAAAAGTAAAACCCTACATATTTTGGGTTTATTCACCAAAGTGTTGAAACAACAGAAGCAGAGTACTAAGTTGTGGGATTTTTTTTTTCAGGATTGGTGCTGATATCGTTCTCATAAATTTGACAAGCACATATAAAACTCAGTCTGCCTTAGTAGCCTACATAATTTGAGATCTGGTTTTAATGTTTCATTGTTTATAAAAGGCTGTGCAGAATGCACAAAGACCACAATAAATCTATTTTTCTTGTTGCTCTTTTGTCAGATTATGCTATTTGCTAGCACTTAGCCTCTCACTGTAAATCCCTCAGAAGTCTGGGTTGCAGAACATCTGGACGTAGTTATGATTTTTTCTAATGATGCTGATCTTTCTTAGCAAAGAAAGATTAGTTTGGGATTAAAGGTTGTCTTCCTATTCCTTTCAGAGGAATTCTATGCAAAGGAATTTGCATGCATAACACTTTCTTTGCATTCCTTAAGCCCTCCTCTCTGCTAAAAGGGAGTCCACTGGATTTCCTGTGTTTTTTTTGAAGTTTCCATCTGTGCAATAAATTTTCGTGGCAAGGTCAAGATAGCTGGAGCTACAGAGTTGGCTTCTGTGAGAAGCTGCCAGAAGCTTCCCCCATGTCTGATACAGCCAATGCCAGCTGGCTCCAAGACACTGATGGCCAAGGCTGAGCCATCAGTGATGGTGGTAGAGCCTCTGGGACAACATGGTTAAGTGGGATGAAAAAAACATGAACAACTCCAGCCAGAGAGAAGAGTGAGGATATGTGGTAGGAACAGCCCTGCAGACACCAAGGTCAGTGCAGAAGGAAGGGCAGGAGGTGCTCCAGGTGCCAGAGCACAGATTCCCCTGCAGCCCCATGGTGCAGACCATGGTGAGGCAGGATACCCTCCTGCAGCCCATAGAAGTCCATGGGGGAGCAGAGATCCACCTGCAGCCCATGGAGGACCCCAGAACAGGTGGATACCTGAAAGAAGGCTGTGACCCCAAGGGAAGCCCACGCTGGAGCAGAGTCCTGGTAGGACTTGTGGCCCTATAGGGAAAGGAGCCCATGCTGGCGTAGGTTTGCAAGTGGGACTGGTGACCCCAGAGCAGACCCATGCTGGAGCAGTTTGTGAAAAACTGCAGCCTATGGGATGGACTCAAATTTGAGAAGTTCATGGAGGGCTCTCTCCTGTGGGAGGAACCCCACACTGGAGCAGGGGAGAGTGAGGACTCCTTCCTCTGAGGGGGAAGTAGTGGCAGAGATAACACATGATGAACTGACTGCAACCCCCATTCTCTGTCCCCCTGTGCTGCTGTGGGGAAGAAGGTAGAGAAAATTGGGAGTGAAGTTAAGCCTTGTAAGAATGGAGTGGTGGGATGGAGGTCTTTTAAGATATGAGTTTATTTTCTCAGTATCATGCTTTGATTTGATTTTATTTGATTGGTAATAAATTAAAATAATTTCCCCATGGCAAGTCTGTTTTGATGTGGTGATAATCAGTGAGAGATCTCTCCCTGTCCTTATCTGGACCAACGAGCCTCTTGTTATACTTTCTGTCTCCCATTCAGTTAGAGAAAGGAGTGATGGACCCAGCCAGGGTCAAATTACCACATTCTGATATATTGAAAATACTTATCTGAGTTTTGCACGTGTAGCTGTATCCTTATGGAAAAGCATCAGGTCTTTTTCCTTCATATTCCATTTGCTTTATTTCCTGTTTCTATTTATTGACTCTGCTTGAAACAGGTTTCCAGATTTGTTTGTTTTGTTGTACAGACTCTTGGTCCTTCCACCTCAACTCCACTGACTTGCCTTGCGCTATCTTGATTTGGAAATATTTTCCTATATATAGGAATAGTTTCTAGGAAGGAAAATCTAAACTGCATAAACACTTCCAGGCTTTTGCTCACTGTAACTGCACCATGCCAGGATTCTGCCTATCATGACAGGCTCAGTGAACAGCTGGGTACAAGCTCAGTGTTATTGAACTTCTTTCAGAGGAGCAGACAAAACACCGAAGGGCTGGATGGAAGGGATGCAGAGAAAGGCTCTGTGTCTCCGTGTAAATCAGCACTGCTCCCCTGCTGGGCTGCTGCCTCCTCTTCCAGAGCACAGGGCCCGAGCAGAGCTCTCCATGCACAGAGATGGGCCTGTGCACACTGTCAGAGAGAACATCCCAAAATCTGGGATTGGTACCTGAATGACAGTGAGTCAGGAGGGGATGGGGAAGTAACAAAAAAGGGGATGTGATAAAACGTGGTAAAATAATGGCCATCCAAGGTACGATAGATTTGGGAGTCCCTCTTTTCCCAGCCTTTGTGATAGGAGAAAAGAAAACTGTGAAAGTGGAAAGCTTTCAATTCAAAACTGAGAGAGGAACCATTTTCATACAGTGAATAAGGAGATCCAAGGACTGATTGCCAGAGGAAGTCAGAGAGTACAAGGAAACAGGGAGGTTTAAAGACAGACCAGGCACATATCTGAGCAATGAGAACATCCAGGCTGGTAACAGGCAATGCTGAAAGTGTTACCACAGGAGGAGAGAGCATCCCATTGTGTGTGAGAAGAGAGAGCAAACCAATGTCAGGCACTGAGAGAATGTTATGTGATCCTGATGGATATTGGATTGCCCCTCAGCGCCACAGGGGTTAACCAGCCTTTTCTCTACCTCCAAAGCATCTGGCAGAGGGAGGTGATTGAGCTAGACACATCACTCCCACCTGAAAAAAAAATAGCAGCATTATCATTTGCCTAGGAAGATGCTGGTACCACACTGGACTGTCTTGCCTTATGTTGGTTCTGCTCCGGGGTCTGCCTGAAATTGCACGGGATGGTTGAAGCAGACAAGTCTACCTTGCAGCTCTGCTGCACTTCTCTAGGATTAAGTGGAGAAAGGGGTGTCATTTTCAGTAAAATACGTGGATAGCTGAGTAGCTAAAGAGCTGTGGAGTCCAGACATGCTCCCTGGAGTGGGCTAGTTGTGACTTTTGGGTGTTGCTGTGCTACCTGCAGTCTAAGGATACCTGAGTGCATTCACTACCTGAGTGCCTGAACCTTTTGGGGAGGGAAGATGAGAGCCACACAGTAAGAAGGTCTGTTCATGTACCTGCTGAAATAACAAAAAGCTGTTCTGGCTGTGGTGACCTTCTCTCAAGTCAAGAGAATCTTCCATCCTGAACATGGAGCAGCCTCAGCATGGGGACCCATATGGGAGAAATCACCCATGTGGCTCTCACTACTAAGTGTTTCTTCTGGGGTTGCATTCAATGGCTGCTCAAGAGCAGTACCACAGCCCTCCATGGCTGTTCAGAGGGGACGTGAAGAGCATTCTCTGACTGCATGAAACCTAAACACATTGAAGGTCTTGAGGGGTAGGGCCTGGCAGACTCATGCTTACATTTCTAAGTACATCCTTAGCAGGAAGAGAGTGACAAAGAACCATAATGCCACTTGTAGATCTTTCAGGAAAATGTGAGGATTAAAGAAATAAAAGAATGAATGAAAAAGGACAGTCAGATGAGAAAAAAAAAAAAAAAAAAAAGAAATGCAGCAAAAAGGAGAGACTGAACCTGTGATTCTTCCTTCTCCAGTGGCATTTAATTTCCCCTTCCCCACTGTGAAAATGTCAGAAACGAACAGGCAACTTCAGTAAAACAGAACTGAAAGAGAAAGAGAAGGCAGCAAAAGCCTTAGAAACGGATTCACACAGGCAGAGGTACACCCAGCTCTGTCAAATAGGCATACTCCTCCACAAGCACACACAAGGGTCAGAGGAATTTTTCATCACATGAATTTATTTTAAGTTCTAAAATGAGTTCCTAATAAGTTAAAACGCTCAAAATGTGCAACAGGGCCGTGAGCAGGGCAGTGCAGGGAGAGGGAGAGGAGAAGACAGTGAGCATGGGGGAAAAAATACTGTCAGAACTGCAGGGGAGATGGATTCCAGCTATGTCCTGCATCCAAGTGTTCCACCAGAGAAAGCCTGAGAGAGAGGCTGTGAAGGAGGGGCAAAGAGTGGGACAGAGATGTGGCACCAAAGCAGGCAGTAGCTACTGGCTCAAAAACTCCCAACAGCTCCAAGGCATCTCTGCTGCTGGCCACCTGACTGCAGTGGTGAGTCTGCCTTGCCCTGGCTGCAGCTTCCAGCCCCTCTGCAGGTACAGAGCTCCCAAGGTCCCCTGCATTGCTCATGCCATCCCTAGCCCCTCCTGAGAGGTCTGCATGGTGCCCATCTCTCTCTGTGTGGCACAGAGTTTCATCCTCCCATGCAGACTAGCCCCGATGCCCCTGCTTCCATCAGCACTCTGTTTGCTGGGTCTTCCCTTTCTGCTTTTCCTCCATGGGCTTCCATGGCACATTGACTGCAAACATCCCTTCCAGTGCTGGGAAGGCAGGAGTCCGTGCCTGAAAGGGAAGCAAGAGGCTACATCAGACTTGGGAGAGAGACTGAATGGCACGAGTCTGGGCTTCTCCCTGCCATGGAAGACAGTCCCAGTGCTTGCAACCAGAAGGCTCCCATTCCTTCCCAGAGCCAGGGAAAAAAGATACTCTCTGAGACATGCAATTTCTTCTAGGGAAGGCTAGCTCAGCACGATCCTTCTTGGTGTCATGGGCATAAGGAATAACAAAGACAGGACATGGCTAAGGGAGAGCAAGACTGGTCTGGACAATGGTCAGGCCATTGTCAGGTTTGATGGTATGTCAGATTGTACAACACCTTTTTGGAGAGGTAATAAAGGCATGAAGGCTTGGGCAAAATGACATAAGAACAAATTAAAGACAGAACCACTATCACAAGTGACTTTCTAGACAGTGAAAGGGGTAGATCTCAGGGCTCCTGATGGCAGGATAGGGTTACACACAGACAGTACAGCAAGGATGAGATTAGAGAATGGCATGGTAGGTGTGATCTCAGCTAAGAGGAAGGGACTGGGGTTTGCTGACAGGTTTCTGCCAGGCTGAAGGGAAATGAAAAGCTCAAGTCTTCAAAGACCAGTCATTATTGGCACAGAGGATGTGAAAGTGCTAATGAGTTAGGCAGCTGATAAAGTTGAGGAGCCTCATTTGGAAGAAAGAGGATGAGAATATCATGTAAGACACAGATATTTTAGGAGAAGGCAGCACTACCCTGAGTGACAGGATCAATGAAATGCAACAGTAGCAATCAGACATTGATAGGATCAGGGGACAGGAATAGGAATCTCTAATGTGTGGGCAACAGCCCATCGTGTGTGCATGATACACCGCGGGGAGTGTCCAGTTTCCAACCAGCGCAGGAACAGCAAATGCAGTCTCAGAGGATGCCAGCAGAGAGAGAGAGAGAACCAGAGAAGAGCTGATATCTCTACTCGAGGCACCACTCATTTCACTCTGAGGGAGGACGAGCCCAGCGGGGAGCCTGTGCAGAGAAGGGTGTGAATCACAGAACCAGAGGGTGGTCGGGGTTGGAAGGACCTTTGGAGATGATCCAGTCCTGCTAAAGCAGGGCCATCCAAGGCCAGTCAAGGAACACCCATGGACAGAGGAGCCATGCTTGCCACACGGGAGTCTGGCTTGCTCAGCACAGTGGGGCCATGGGGGCGTATGCAAGTGCTTTGATGTGGTGAATATCCTGGTGGGATGAGAGCTGTGCTGAGCAAACAGCTGGACACCCATTTCCTGCTAGCTGAGGCTTTACAGGTACACTGTCAAGGGGTTCCAGTCCAAGGTTTTGGGCCAGAAAGGTTGGTTCTGATCATCTTGCCCTGGACTTGCACACTTTAGAGAGTCTCACAGAAAGTGTAGATTTCTGCCTCATTTTATCCTTTACCATCAGTGCTGATTAAGGACGGATGACGAAGAACCTGTCACGAGCTGCTCTTGCACTACCCACAGTGGTTTTTTAAAAATTTCCACCTTGCTTCTTTTGTGATGCTGCCTGCCTTCAGTCTCCAGCCACTGGGACTTGCTAAGACTTTTCATTAATTTTGTCACATCCCTCATCTTCAGCTCGAGGCAGTTTCAAGGCTCCCAGCTCTTTCACCAGGGTAAGCTCTTCCAAACTTATCTCGCTCTGATCGCCCAGCCCCTTCCCCGCTAGAATTGTCATCGTGGGCTCTTTCCATGAGGCTAAGTAGGAGGCAGCTGCATCACAGCTACTCCCAAAAGATGGCCCTTGTCTGCAAAAGGAAACCCTGAAGGATGATTTTGCCATGTTATTAATTTGCAGAGCAATAATATGAAAACTTCAGAGAAAGAGTCTGTCTTGTTTGCACAGTTTTTTCCAGTGACATGCTCGGGAAGGATTAGTCCTGGTCTGGTCTTGAGGTTATGGACACTTACCCTTTTTTGTAGGGCCAGAGCCACAACACAAACGGCGAGCAGGAAAAAGAGGGTGAGTGTGAGCCCAAAAGTAATCTGCCCACTTAAGATAGAGGGAGCGCTGGAGATCTGGGCACCTGTGAGGAGGAACCACAGTTAGGAAGGAAGGGATGGTTGATTTTGCATGAAGGGAAGGGTGGGACTGCACAGCAACAGGCCAAATAGGAAAGAGGTAGGCAGGGAACTGGAAGGAGCAGCATGAGGAAGTGGTGAAAGCTAAGAGGGGATGACAAGAAGATGGGATTCAAGTGGTCCAAGGGGAGAAGGACAGGATGAGGTTGAGAGAGGAAAGGGCACCAGAGAGCTAAGTAGGGTGAGGAGAAGAAGAGGTTGTTTGCAGACCCATGGAGGACAGTACCTGTGATCTGCAGGTCATACTCCACTGCTCCCAGTCTGCCTTCTGGGCCATGCACACTGCATTCCCAGGTGCCCATGTCCTTTTGTGACACTTGGGCTATTTCCAAGGTAGGTCCCATCCGGGAACTGTGGCCCTCCAAGCTACAGGGAGTAGCCACAGCCAGCTTGCTCTTAGTGGGGGCTGAGTCAAGGTGAGTCCACTGGAAACGCTCATGTCCCTGGGAGTGCGTGAGGCTGCAGATGAGCAGCAAACGATTCCCCTCAGAAACTGGTCCTTGGATGCTTGGAGTCACTGTGGCAAAGGGAAAAAAGTAACCTCAGGAAAGCCTACAGGCATGTCCACATCTCTTCCTCATCCATTCGTCTTCTATTGCATCTTTTCTTTATTACTTCCTCTAAATTATTTTCTTTGTCTTTCTCATTCTTAAGAGGAATAATCAAGTCACCCAGGAAAGCCCCTGATACCAGCAGAATCCAATGCAGTGCAATGCCCTGAATAGAGATCTTGCTTCCTGCCCCAGAGTGGGAACCCATGACCAGGAGCTACCCATGCTCATTGCACAGGTATGTGGGGATGTTTATCTGCAGTGAGGGACCCCAGTCTCTCCTCTCACCTGAAAGCACGGCCAAGGTCACATTCCTGCTGATTGTCCTGCGTCCCACAGAGACAGCACAGCGGTACTGCCCTGCATCACCCGGCCCCACCGCGGGGAGATGCAGGAGGAAGCTTCTGCTGCTCAGATTCTGGAAGATGCCCCTGTCTTTCAAATGTCCTCCTGCAAGATGGCTCCAGTGGGCTGCCACCACACTCATCCCAAAGGCTCTGGGAAGGTAGCTCAGACTGCACGGTAGATTGGCTGCAGAGCCAGCTGCTGCATAGACCACAGGGTTGGTTGGGCCATCAAAACCTGAGCCAGGGAAAGAAGACAATGTGGAGTGGTGCCTGGAAAGAGCTCCTCAGGGAGATGACTGACCTGGGAAGTGAGGACAAGGTGGGAGCTGGAGCCACCGGGGTTAGT
Source organism: Vidua macroura (assembly GCF_024509145.1). Lineage (NCBI taxonomy): Eukaryota > Metazoa > Chordata > Aves > Passeriformes > Viduidae > Vidua > Vidua macroura. The sequence continues at coordinate 73,532,939 of NC_071572.1, read as the reverse complement.
CAGTCACAGCAAAGGGATAAGGTTCGGGATGCTGGGGTATCAACACAGAGCTTGAGCTCACCTAGAATTTGCAGGTTGAATGTGGCAGAAATGATCTCCTTATCAGAGTACCGAAGCTGGCAGCGCCAGGAGCCCGCATCACTCATGGCTGGATGGAGGATGGAGAGAGTCCCGGACAAGGAGCAGAAGGTCCTGGAGGTGGGGCCCGAGTGCTCCTTGTGGAACCAGCATGTCTCCACAAGGCTGGCCCGGTGGCTGGAGTTGCAGCTCATCAGGAGCAGCTCACTTTCTATCACAGGACTGGGTGGACTAAGGGTCACTGCAAAAAGAAGGGTTTGGGTTGGGCAGTGAGCTAAGGTCATAGGGAAGCTACCAAAGCAGCCCTTTGTGCCTACGCTGTCCTAACTTTATCCCTCAGGTAGCTCTCCCTTCAGAGCTGAGGGCAGACAGCAGGAAACTGCACTTTCCAGAGGGTGCTGCCTGTGCTCTCACCTGCCCTGCCAAACACAGCATCCCCACCCAATCCCACCTTTACAACCTCCCTGGTCCTAAAATCAACATTCCCCAGGTTTTCCATCCTCTCCTACCTGTGATCACCCCCAGCTCCACGTGGCAGCTGTGCACCTCTGTCTTGTATTTCACCTGTGCCTCATACAGCCCAGCGTCCTTGCTCCGGACAGGGATGATCCGCAGGGAGAAATTGCCGTTGCGTAAGGTGGAGTCCTGGAGCGACACCCGGGGCTTCATGAGTTGTGCTGTCTTCTGGAGGCCCGAGTCCCCAACTTCCAGCACCACCTGTGGCTCCTGGTGCACACTGGAAGCAGGACAAGTGAGTGGCTCATGCCAGAGGCAAACACAAGATCAAGATGAGGGCAGGAAGGAGGGAATACGGGGAAGGAAGAAATATGGGGAAGGAGAGAACATGGGGAAAGGAGAAAAAGGGCTCAAAGGGCCTCCAACCCCCCCATTCCCCTAGGAAGGATTCGTATCTCTTTTGGCCCTGGCATACCTTCCCCCATGCCTCTTCCACAGCACAGATATCTTGTCAGGCAGCTGCTTTGAGCTCTCCCTTGTCTTTCTGGGGCTCAAGTGGCAGGGCAGCACGGCTGAACTCCCTTCTCTGACCCACACTTTCTGCTCCCTGCTTCTCCCCTCTGATAATCCTGGTAGGATGTGGCCAGCTGTAACAAGATGGAGAGTTGAGCAAAGAGAGGCATTCAATATTATCCCACTCTGGGGTGGGGATGACATCTTTGCCAGGGTGGATTAGAATACAGCATGATATCTGGCCACCTTCTGTGGAGTTGGAAGTGCAGAAATTCTCCCTTCCAGCCTTTCCAGGAATCAAGTAATACCCAGACTCAGATTACTGAGCTACTCTGCCCCCTCCCCCAATATGTTCAGTCCCTCTTACCAGTGAAAGGCAGCAGAGTGAAGATGAGGAACAGCACCAGGGACACTGGCCTCATGGTGGCATCCAGGAGAGGGATGCTTCTCACTCAACTCTGTGCTTAAGGAGGTCCAAAGCTTGAAGAGGTCAGCAAAAATGAGGCATGGGCAAAGAAGGTTGTTAAAATGGGTGGGTGAGCACAGAAGGGTCAGTGGGATGTGCTTGCTGTCATGCTCCCCCTCTCTCTCTCTCTGATCAAAGCATTTCCCTAAATGCCTTTATATTGCAGGTGGGCAGTGAGTTTCCTCATATCACTAAGAAGATGCGTCACGACCAAGAAACCAGTACGAGCCCGGGTCACGTGAGGGCAGAGGAGGGAGGGACCAGAGACACTGCTCTAAGCATCTTTTAGTGGAAATTCTTTGGGTCGCTCTTGTTTTTCTTACAAGTTTCGCTTCTATATAGCCAGTGGAAAAAGTGTAGAAGACACTTCCCAGCAAGTACCCTTCATGTTTTTCTTTCATCTCTTACCTTTTTTGGTTTGATCTTCCCGTCTCTTACAGATTCTCTCTAATTCTTTCAGGGCTTTTGAGAATATGTTGGTCTTTTTTCTGCTGTTCTTTCTTTTGTTGGTTTTCTTATTATTGTAATTTCCCCCCCCCCCCCCCTTCTTTAATCTTTCAAATGTGCTGATTTCTTGGGTTTTTCTAATTGGTCAATTCACAGGCAGCAGGAGAAAAGGCTAATGTTCCATGCTAAGCTCCAACCAGGACACATGTGACTCATCAATCTAGAGTCCAGGGCTAGTATGGGACACACTTGAAGTGGTCCAAAGAGACAGAGGAGAGCATCCAGAGAGAAAAAATGAGCACTCAAAAGAGGGGCTGTGTGCTGTGGCACTCTGAGGAGTGTGAGGAAGGAAGCCTCCTGCTCCAGCAGCTCTGGAGGAAACCCACTCGAGCTCATGTGCTGAGGGGGCTCATCCTAGCCCCCAAGCAGCTGCTGACCTTTGCACAGGGCAATACATTTCCATCCACGTGCCTCATCCTGGGCCCCCTTTTTGTCTCAGAGAACCCCCACTGTTGCGGTTCACAGTTTCCAGCTACCCACTGGCTCTGACTCTTTCAGATTATCAGCCCTTCACGATGAGTGTCAGACACCCAAGCCCCTCGGTGGCTCATCCACCAAGGGCTTGGGCTTTTTCTGAGGCTGAGGGAAGGGAGGTGACTCATAGTGGCTGCTTCTTGACTGTAGAAGGAATTCTTGCTTGCTCTCTAATTTTTCTAGCTGTGTGGCGAAGGTGGAGGATAAAAGAGAGCCAGTGCTACACTTCCCCTCAGCAGAGCTCTGTTGTAGGGACAGCTCTCAGGTCTTTGATCCCACGTGGCTCTTCAGCCTCCTGAGTAGTGGGACTGGTGTTCAGGTGTAACCTTGTGTGCCTCCATGCCCCTGAGGGACTGCTCTGTAGTGGCCCTTCATGCCGTCTTGTGTGACACAGCCCGGGGGATTGCATGGGAGAAGAAGAGACAAGTGAAGATGAGGGAGAACTTGTGACAGTTGTCAGGAGGTGTTTTTTCCTCCTGTTCAAGAAAAACAGTTTGTGGTGACCAGTTCAAGCAGAAAACATCAACCTCTCTTTCCCTTGAATCAGCAGCGCAAGAATGGTGTGAGTGTGTGGGTGCAGATGAGAGAGGGAGAGGAGGGAGTTGGAACTGTGGTGGAGAGGCACGTACAGCTCCACAATCCAGCACCCTCTGCTCCCCTTCTCCTGGCTTTTTTCAGGGGACACACCAAGCTCACTGCTCTCCCCCTTCATTTCAACCCTCCCTGCACTCGTAGCCTTGGCACACTGGCACTGTCCCCCTCTCGCCCCCCAAACCATCCTTAGTGGAATCCGTACTCTGGGAAATGCTTGCCTCTTGTAGGGACCAGCAAAGGAGGCGATGTGTTTCCATCCTGCTGCCGCTTCCTCCAGAGGCGGTCCCACGGGACTGATGGACAGCCCGGGAAAATTACGGGCATTGCCTGGCACTGGGGGGGGCATTTGGGGCCCAGGGCTTATTGTGCTGAGTGAGCACGTTGTGAAATGAAGGTTTTGGAGGCTCCATTTTACTCAGCACCAGGCTATCTTTAGCAAAGACACTGTGACGTTTGTGTCTAACGACCCACTTTAAATGCTGACTCCTCGAATGGCATTTTCGTCATCTCCCAGAACAGGACCCCGGCGCAGAGATAACAGTGGCCGGAGGAAGACCAGCATGGGAACGCCTTCTCAGAAGCGCCTGTGTGAGTCCCTTGGGCAGTGGGACTCCGGCAGAGCCATGGGGAATGACAGGCAGGCTACAATGGGAGTGGGCAGGGGCAGGGAGACAGGAGCCCAGCTCACGAAATGCTCCTTGGTCTGTGCCAGGCATTAGTAGCTCCAGCCAGGTTCCAGGCACACCCACAGCAGACACCTTGTGCACAGCCTTAGTACATCGCTTTTCTTGTCTGTCTTGGCATGTCTTACAGATGCAAACTAGCCTGACCAAGAAAAATAGGAACAGAAAAAACACTGTCCTGCAGTATCATCAAGTTAGTGTCGCTGAAGGAATCTTTTGTTGAGTTTCCAGATTGCTGTGATACTGTATTTTCCTCTGAGACATTCCACTTTCACGTTTTGGTCCTTGCAGCATCAAGTCTGAAGCTGGTCACAATCTTCTGCTTTTATGCTGACTTTCTGAGGTACTCCAGAATTTATTTGCAAACTATAGCTGATCTAAGAAACAACTTGTAGTGACTTGTAGCCTGGGTTATCGGCTGGTCTGGGTGTTCCTGAGATAGAGCGCTCAACAGAAGGACCTCGTGTAAAACGTCCTGATTGCTGTTTGCCCAGTGCAAAAGCAAACACAGCAAGCAAAAACAAGTTACCTACTAATAAGAGATAACTAATAACTCCATGGCAAGGGACTGTAAACAAAAAGCAGCCACACCTGGGGAAACAGAAGGGAAAGTCTGGCAGGGATGTGGTGTGAGCAAGAGCTGCTGGGCAGGTTGGTACTCAACAGGCACCTGCATAGGGAGCAGTGTTTCCAGGGATCAGAATGGGATTAACTGCAAGACTTCTGGCACTGACTAGGAAGCTTAGGGAGCTAAAAGACATTTAAGGTCAGCTGCAGAGGGGAAGGAGTGGAGCTGCCCCTCTCTGGGCACTCGGACAGATGCAGTGGTTCCCAAGCCACCACCACTGTGCTGCGGCAGGGTCAAGCAGCAGAATACCGCAGCAGAAAGAGGCAGTGCCCACGTCTTTGCAGGCTTTGTGTGAAATGCAGAGTGGGGAAACACATGGAAATAGCAGCCCTGGGGTAGAGGGATAAAGCCACTCTATCCAAACAGAGGGCCATGGTGGTTTCTACCAAGGCACCAACCCAAGACGCATTCTGTGTACGAAACTGAGGGTGGGTACAAACTTCCTTTTTTGAGGGAGGAAGTGGTTGGTCCAGTCTTCCTTCTGTCCCTCTGTGATACCTGGAAGCAGCAAATTATCCCCCTAGGGGCGGGATATACCACATGCCAGAGAGACCCATTCACCTGTGGTGACGATCCCAAAAAGGAGCGAGGAGAAGAGGATTGGAAAGGAGAAAGTTCACATCACTCAGCAGATCTGGGTGAAACCAAAATGTGCCCCTGCATAATTTCTTGGAGTAGGAAGAGTGACTGGATGCCGGACTGGGAGGCTTTTCTGAGAGGGCCCTTTTTAGAGGGTTTGCTGGATGGGCAGAGCCTGAGTCACCACAGGTCTCTGAGATGGTGCCGAGGAGAATCTAGTGGTGGCCTGCTTCCCAGAATCCAACAGGAACACCTTTAGGAAAACATAGCTTTACGGGGTTTTTGGACAAATCTGCAGCCTCTTTCTCCAGTGCTATAAGGCAAGCACCCTTTGTATGACAGTCCTCAGCAGACAGCTGAATATCCCAGAGAAACCTGAATTAGAAAGTCAGGAACAGCACTGGGAGGTGCTGACTGAAGTCGTGGGCTGCATTTCTGCTAAAACAACCCTGTGATTTAATTACTGAAGCGAATCTGCAGCATTCATGGGCATGTTTGGCAGCTGGCAACTTGTATCTGGCCAGCATTCACTGTGGAGAAGTGTGTAACTATTCTCTTTCAAAAGATCCTTCCTGCAGGGAAGATGGGGTGCTGCAGGATCCCCTTCAGTCATCCAAAACTGGATATGGTGATGGCTTATCAGTACCTTGGCCAGTATTTAGTTAAGTGATCTCTCTTTGATGCCACAGCCCCTGTGTTTTGCAACACAGAGGGTGAGGTGGATTAACTACAAAAATCCCTGCAGCAGGCTAGGTTACATTTTGACTCATCTCTCATTGCAGCATTCATGCTTTTAATCCAATGGAAAAATATGCAATAGCCTCCCAAACATCCCAGGGCTGCAGTGGGTTTTCTCAAGAGCAAAGAGGTACCCAGGAGCTCAGCACATGGTGGCAAGGCGGTGTCAGGACAGGCTGTGAGGCTGATGCTGGACATGCAGTGAAACCAGGGCACCCAGATTCCTCCAACAGACTGCAAAAAAAGCCCCTTCTTAGGTGTGGCTTCTTTGGTTTTCAGTCTCTTCACAGTTTTGCAGGGAGACTGTACAACTGCTTTTCCTAGAGATTTTTTGGCCTATGGGACCTCCAGAACAGATGTGGGTTGTGTCTGCTGGTCTTAAGACCCAGCAGCAGATCTGGGGAAACAATAATATTTCTCCTGATGCCGAGAGAGAAAGTTTGATCCACATATTTCAGGCTCATATCCCCACTGCTGCTGTTTCTCTCAATTGACAAAACAGAATCCCCTCAGAAAAAAAGCCACTACAAAAGGATGTGTCTTCTGCTCCTGGGGCTCAAATCCTTTCTGTGCCCTACTCTGGGTAGTACCATGGCTCTCTCCAACACAGAAGAGGCACCTTGGTCATGCCTCAGATGCTGTTGTTCAGGGCATGGAGGGGTCTGGCTCTAGGCTTAGTTGCATGTGTCCTCAGGAGCCGCGAAAAGTCGATGTGCTCCATATACTGTGTTTTCATGGTGCATCGTGGCAGGAGAACAGGAGCCCATGTCTCATGGTGCACTGGATCTCTGGAAGCTGCAGGCAAACAGTAAATAGTGAATATGTTGTTTCTTTCTTAGTGGGAAGGCTAGATATGGAAAATGTAGGGTAACTAAAGGAGCATATGATGCTATGAGAAATCATTTGCAGACGAGTACAGCCACAGGGAAGGTTGCTGTGGGTGATGGCACAGCAAGGAAGAGCACAGCAGTGCTCCTCCAGAAGAGTCCTGAAGAGAACAAAGTCTCTGATTTGGTGATCCCCAGCCACTTGGCTCTGAACAAAAAATTGCTAGGGAAGTAGATGGTGCATTTTTAAACTCAAAGGGCTCATTGTAAATCAAAATGGATTTATTCCTTTATAGTTTAGTTTTCAGCTGGATCAATTCTCTGCTGCTCATCAGTGTTGACAAAAGAGAGGCAGCAGGAGAGATGAAAGGGAGGATGGGATTGCCCCTCTCTGCAACACTACACATTTTTGCTGGGTTAACAGGATTGTGTGCCAGACTGTAATTCAGAGGGTGCTGGCAGCTGAGCTGTTTTTTCAATTTCCTCTCCACTTGGCACCTCATGGCAGGTAGCACCCTGTATACTTCGGCAAAATATCTTCTACTACCTCACTAAGAAAAAGCCCCACAAAACCAAATAAACTCTCTTGTTTGTTAGTCACAGCATCACAGGAAGATTCAGGTGGGAAGGCACCTCTGGGTCTCCACTCCACCCCTCTGCTCCCAGCAGGGTGATTCTCAGACTAGACTGGGTTGCTCAGGGGCTGGCCCAGGTGAATCCCGAACACCTCCAATTGTGGATAATCACTGCTTGCTGAGCTTTTGCCTTTAGCACTGCAAAGAGACCTGGCTAGCTCTGGAGTATCCCCCCTCTCACCATGCTGGAAGATGACTGGCGCATCCAACAGGCTTTCCTGATTCACCCTCAAAGGAGGCTGGGACCAAAGAGTTGGAACTACAAATGGACCTTATAATTCCCAGGAAAGGGTGGGGTCTCCTGTGTCACAATGAGGGCTGGGAGAGACCTGGGTTCCCAAAATGGAAAGCAAACTGAAAGTTGGTCACTGGGGTGCAACTGAGGCAACGGGGAGTAAACATGGGTCTAAGCTTGATTTTTTTTTTTTTACTTTTTTTTTTTTTTTTTTTTTTTTTTTTTTTTGGTGCCATTTGTAATTTTTCCTGGTTCTTAGAAGTTTCTGTTTGCAGACATCAGATCCCATTCTCCAGGAGGAGTACACTCTGAGCAGCAGTTCTCTCCACTGTAACAGGTTTCTCTGCCAGGTTTTCCTCTGAAAGCCACGAAAGAACATTCAAAGGGCTCTCTTTAGCTGCACAGCGTGTGAGAGAGTAGAAGATAAAACAGCTAATGCTTTTGTGTCCTGTGTAAATACTTCAGACCCTTTGCTGATGAGATGAAAGTGTCCTGGAAATTCAGACAATGTGAGCTTCCAGTGCTAGGCTGCCACAGGATTTGTTCAACATCCAAATGCCCATGGGTGTCTTGTACTGCCAAAACATGGTTAGGAGGCTTCAGAGCTCTGCAGGTGTGACTTTCTCTCCTGGCATGGTGCATATATTTGGCAAGGTTAACAGGAAGCCACTGCCTCCTAAGACCCCTGGTAAAGTCACACCTAGAATTCAAACATAACGTTCTATGTTGAGGAACAAAGTATGTGGATCACACTTCCAGAACAGAATACAGTATCCTAGGAAGACAAGATTCCAGGGAGCGAGATAGATGGTAAAATGCTGCATAAAATGGGATCTCAAAGAGTGAACAGATTGTGTTACCTCTGTTTACAGCACAAGTTACTGGAATGTGTCCATATTTCGAAAAAGGATGTGGAAAAATGGAAAAGGATTTAGAACAGTGGTACCAAAAAAAAAAAAAATCCCACTTGAGAGCCTGAGGATCTTGCTTTGAAATGAATGAACTTGAGGTGTTTGATTTCTTCTACATAATCTGAAGAAAACAGCGGTAAACTCAGGCAGCAACTTTACTGCAAACAAAAGAAAATTCATTTTATGTGTCACAAAGACTGTATAATTCTTGTAAGAGGATGATGTGGAGGCCAGGAGTATAAATGAGTTCAACTACAGATTGGGTTATTCGTGGAGGATCAGTTCCTCTCTGGTTTTCAAATATGCTGACCTGGTATGAGTGGCAGCTTAGGATCCTAAGAGACCTAAGAGTACTTGACTCTTGCACAATCCGTCTTGACATTTTTTTCCCATGAGCAGAAGATGTGAGCTAGAGACAGGCTCTCCACTCCAGCAGAGGAACACACAGATGACCAGAGGCTCTAAATTACATCCCAAAATCTGTCTGGAAAGGAGGTGCATGCTTCTCACAGAAAGGGACTAACACGGGAAGAGATCTTGTCATGGCCTTTTCACCACCTGCAGACTGTTAACACGAAAAATGGTCAATGCCATCCTCTTGTTCAGCCCCAGGATATGGGACTCTGCAGGATTAAGGAAACTGAGCCAGACAATCACCACCATAAGAATAAAACAGTATCTATTCAGATTTCTCCGGGCTTTTTCCCTTACTCACAGCCCTGAGTGGAGGGTCTCCCAAAGAGTTTGTGTGTGCCCTTTTCAAGACTTAGAAGTAAAAGCCAGCTCGTCTTGCTCTGCAAGAAAATTCCAGTGGAGGGAAAGAGTGGATGAGCATGACTGCTGAGATGAGGCACACAAGTCACAGGGAAAAGGAAGGAAAAAGCTCTTGGACTCAAATGAAGTGAGGTGGTGGTGGCACGTGGGTGTGGGGACTTTCCCCTGAGTTTGGCAGGGACTGCCTGTTTTTTCCCTAGCTACAGGTGCTCAGAGGGCTCATTTGTTCCAGCCCTGAAGGAGATACAGGGGTTTCTATGTTTTCTTCTTCTTTTTTTAATTACTATAATTTTCTTCTGTGTGTTGCTTGTTAAGTCAAAATAAAAGTCACTCTGAAGGACTGGTAACCCCAAGGGCTCTGTGTGCCCCCTGTCTGAACTGTAAAACCAGATCAGCTTGTGCAGAGGAGGAAATATGGGCAAAATGGTCCAGCCATGAGCCAAGGTAAAGTTCAGAAGCCTTAATAATGGAAAAGGAGGCTACAGTCACTCTGGCACAAGAGCAGTTATTCAAAAGGGGAAAAAAAAATAAACCAAGCCAAGAGCAACAGCATTTTCTGGTCTGTGAAAAACAAATGTTTGGGGTCAATATAAAAAATCAGAACTCCTCCAAGTGAAGTGGCATACTCATTCAAGGGTCAGAAGATGATCTGGAACCCTTCCCAGGTTCTTGAGAGTGGGATTCCACCTTACAGCTGTTTTCATGAGGAAACAGATCCAAGAGACGCTCTTCCAAGCTTGCCTTCCTGTCTCAATGCCACAGGGAAAGACAGCCCCTGGCTACATACTCACTGCCACTGGCACGGTTTCTGATAATATCGTCCTTCATGGGGTTCTAAGACAGATCAATGTAAAATTTTGGTTTAAGAGGAGGAGGAGAAAAAAAAAAGTGAGTTTGTAACTAGAATAGGGAATAACTAAAATTACTCCCATGGCACATTCCTACAAATAGCTGCCTGAGCACAACTGAGTGGATGATAAACTGTGCTGAGGGTGGAAAGGACAGAAAACTTTTAAAATTCTATTGCTGCCATGCAGAACTGAAGCTGTAGACAGTGAGAAAAACAGGCCCCTACCTCCTAAAGGTGGGACAGTCAAACTCCAGTGCTCTACCCAGGAGAACCAGTAAGGGAAGGAACGCTTCTGGGAAAGGGTCCAAAATCCATATGTGCCTTTCTAGTGGAGGTCCCTTGGGCTTGCGTTGGACTGTCTAGGCAAAGGACGGTGGTCTCCTGGAAGCCAGAGAGACACCCGCTGTGTGTTCAAATCATCCTGTGGACACGCAGCCAAGACCAATCTGACCGTGAGTGACCACACAGGGACTTCTCAGTTCTCCAGCTTCACCGCTGGTGAGTGACCAGAGCCATTCCCGGCCGCTCCTCGCTGAGAGGCAGCTCACAGCCTGCCCTGTGCCCGGCGTTTTGGGTACAGAGACACTGGCATGAAGCCTGCTCGGAACTTTCCAGTCGCGTATTCAGGGACACGTCGGGCTGGGTGCCACCAGGGGGCCCTTGGTAGGCAGGAAAGCTGCGCTTCAAGGACTCCAGCCATGCCTCTCCCAGGGATAAATCTGTCCCAGAGGATCAAGAAAAGCAACATAAGGTGCACCTTCCACGCTGAGAGGTACCAGTTTGAGCCATGTTTGGTTGTGCTGCCTGCTCTCCCAGGGTGCTGCTCTGTTTCAGCACAAGCAGAGGTCTTGAGAAAAGAGATTGGGGCTCAGCATTTGTGCCCCAAGTTGAGGCAGAAGGACTTGGTCCTGCTGGAGGTCACCCTGGAGTCCTCAGTGATAAGAACATGTACAGCACTAAGGTGTTCTGCTGTACAGCAGCTGGGACACCACAGGTGTCACCACTCCATCCCAACTCTGTGACACCCCGTCTTCCTTTCTGTCTGCAGTCTGCAATCCCATCTGTAGGCTTTTCACACTTGGAAGTAAAAGCATAAACAGCCCAGGGGGATACTGGGAACACCTACAGGGATCCTACCACAGATGGAAGATTTGATCTGAAGTCAGGATTTGATCTGAAAGCCCTGTAAGTATAGAGAAACTGAGGCAGAACAGGATCCTCACCCAACGAGGAACTAGTGTCAGCATGGCACACCATTAGCAATGCCATACCAGAATGCTTATTTTCACAGCTATGGAAAGGGATTCACAGACCCTGAAGCAGTCTGTATTTTCTTTAGTTATGAGCAAAACCTCCTGACTCATTTAAATTACAAGGCTGGCTTTTCCAAACATCCCTACTGAATCTTCTGTGAAATTTACCTTGTGAAGAAACATCAAATTCCCAGCTCAGATCTGGGTCCATATTTGCCATGCTGCTGTCCTGGAAGCTCAGGAGGTTTGTTGGAGCCATATTCATCAGCTTCAGCTCTTTTCAAAACTGGATCTGACACAGGAAAATATTTATAAGTATTAAGAAACTTCCCAAAAGAAAACAGCAACCAGCTATAAGTTTTCTGGTGTGCTTATGGACAAGCCTACCTGGGGTCATGCTGGGCCTATGCTGGGAAGTGCTGTCCAGCAAAGACCTTTTTGTCAAGTCATTTGGATATGCCACAACAGAAAAGCTGCCAAAGGATGCTTCAGGCAAGAGGCTTTGAAAGTTTTCATTACAAATTGTGCAGCCTAATAAATGCATCCTAAAATGATGTGTGAATTGTTGTAAAACCAGGGAAGGTCTAAGCCATTACTCTACTTGAAATGCCAGCGAGGTATTGGCAGACACAGGTAGTCACAGGGCTCTGGAAACTGGCTATTTTTGCTACATCTTACATCCTTTACTGGTTGCAGGATCTTCTATCTTGGATGCAGGGAGCCCTGGTAACATTTTGGACCTAGGGACAAGACCCTTCATTGCAGGACATGTAGCCAGACACCCTGCTGACATGACACCACTGCGTGGCTGAAGGGACTAAACTGAGAATAAAGCATCTTGTACCCAGACAGGACACTGGAGAAGCTGACTTGGACGTTTTGAGACATGGTAGAGAATGGGAGCAATAAACGTAATTTCAAAAACCACTGGAGGTCTATAGAACGTGCAGCTCCTACAGCCCCCTGGTGACAAGCAGCATCAGTCAGATGTCACCCACAGCACATACATGAGCCCTGTGCTCTTCTGCCCCCTTCCATGGGTCACGCACAGCAAGTCACCGAGCCCCCTGCCGTAACCTGCCTGCCCAGGGACACCTGACAATGTGAAGCTTGTCTGCTCTGATATCCCAGTTCTGTGAGGCTCAGCTGAGGAACTGCTGTTGTGCACAGATACTTCCAGCTGGGACTCAGGCTTCCTGAACAGCCTGAGACAGGAAAGCATCTTCTTCTGTGTCTAATAAGAAATGCCTCCCACAAGAGCAAATCTGTGCTTGGTGGCACCACGCTGGGTCCATGAGCCATCTTGTGTGGCTGAGATCCTTCAACACTTAAAGACCTTAGGTGTCTCCTCAACCCTGTAACTGTCCAGGCTTTGATAAAACCATGAAAGCTCACCAGGAAATAGTACTGGGTTTGCATGGCAAGGTTTTAGTCATGGAGGGGCTCCAGGGGTGGTTTCTGTGAGAAATTACATGTGATGACCTAGCTGCAAATCCCTGCACTGCTGGAGGGGAGGAGATAGAGAAAATTGGGAGTGAAATTGAGCCTAGGAAGAAAGGAGGGGTGAGAGGATGGTGTTTTCAGATTTGGTTTTATTTTCTCATTTTCTTGTTCTGATCTGCTTATTAATACATTAAATTAAAATTTCCCCAAGTCAGGTCTGGTTTGCCTGTGACAGTAATTGGTGAATGATCTCTCCCTCTCCTTATCTTGACCCATGAACCTTTCTTGACATGAGCCTTTACTGTATTTTCTATCCCCCATCCTGTTGAGAAGAGGAGCATTAGAGCAGCTTTGGTGGACTTCTGGGGTCCAGCTGGGGTCAACTCAGCACAGAAGGAAACCCCAAATTCACCCACTGATGAGACGTCCCGTCCATCTGCAATATGTCCTGGACCTGAGCCCACACATGTAAACACAGACTCCTTCCCTGAGAAAACAGACTGGAGCAGCCACGAGCATGGCTGTCTTTGACTCCGTGTTTGAAATAAGGGAGAGAGGTGGGAGGGAAAAGTACACAGGCTTCCTAAGGATCGGGGAGGGCGAGTTGTTTCAGTTTCCCATATGGCATATGGGACGTGGCGGAGCAATGTGTCTCCTAACCAGAGGGACTAAAGAAGCCCCTGATCCCAGGGGGAGAGGAGGAATAATTGGTCTTCACTGTTTTCTTAAAGCTAGTGCAACAAGGTGATTATGGACTTTCCTGAAGCAAGAAGGGTTTTCCTCCCAGACCAGCAGTGGCTGGAGGGCTCACTTTTTCCAGGTCTGAAGGAGGGTTCACAACTCTGCCCATGTGATGGTTTTGATTATTCCAGTCTTGTATCATCTATTGAGTTAAAACTGGTGTGAAAGACAAAAGAAGCTGGGCAGAGGGGATCATTTGCCTAAGGGGAAATGAGAAGGTGACAGCTATAAGATACAAAGAGCATTCATTTCTGGGCTCAGCACTTCAAAATATCTTCAGACTCAGCTCATATTTTCGATGGCAGGCCTCTATTTCTTCATATATTGCAGAAATTGGTAGGTGGAAAGGGACATCTCAAGATCCCTAGCCCAACTCCCTTGGTCACATCAAAGCTGATTCCAGAGCTACATCTGGTTTTATTCACCCAACAAGGCAGCGCTGTTGGTCACCTGCAGCAGCCAGATCTGTCCCTATAGGTTTGGCACCCCTTTCACAACCAGAGCCCTCAGGAGGTTTGCTCATCACTCTGGTGGGCCCAGGTCCCACCTGTTCAGTGATCCCTGCCAAGGAGCAAGGGGTAACTTGCTCATCCAAGCTAGGACAGGGAACCAGCTAAGACCTCACAGGTGGCTCTACCTGTTCTCTGCACTGGTGTCAGCGTTTACTTTTCCAGACCACACAAAAGGGCCATCAGAAGCAGAAATTGTCAGTCTAGAGGGAAGTTTAGCAGAGCCTGCAAGAGCACGACTGCGACACCTCCACAATTCCCTCAAAGCAAGTAGACCTGGAGGAGGAGAAGAAGAAGGAAATGTCTGGTGCTGCTTGGCTGGCAGGACCAGATCTGCTGTAAGCTTGCAGCAGGTTCCATCGGAAGCAAGGAAGGGACAGCTCAGGGAGTTCTGCCCCCAGCTGATGAGGTTAACAGATGGCCACAGGAATTAAATGAAATGAGCAGAGAATTAGCACAGAGACGAGAACGGCAAATAAGGCCCCGAAAAGGCATCATCATTTCTGAGGAATCACCGGTGAAGACAGGCTTGTTCTTACCTTGATGACACCAGCACGACACAACTGATCTCATTGTGGGAGAAGAATTAGGCTGAAAGATGAATAAACCTGCAGGCTCGGACACAAACCAAGCACACAGGCAGGCTCGAAATGAAGCACAGTGCAAAGCCCTGCATTCTCAACTTTTTGTGGAAACCTATACCACTGCTTGCTGAGCTCACTCTGTCAGCCAAAATACCACTGGATTCAGCATGGACCTTTGTAGATCTACAGGAAAGGAAGAAACGGTATGATTTTCTATTGTGTTATCTGTAGCCCATACCTCAAGTCAGAGATGATGCCCTGTGGGTCATCAACATGAAAAAAAAACCCAAAGCAGATATTTTTCTGTTTCTGTATCTCTACCTGTATCTTCTAACTATCCACAGACAATGACAAATGTGTTCAATAAAAATGAGTAAGGCAGAAGAAATAGTAGAAACTGGGGAATCACGGGGCCCATAGAGACATGGAGAAGCTGTCTGGCAGCCCTTTGTCACTTCCCTCTGTCCTGCAGTATTTCCCTCAGAGGAAAGGGAGCGTGGCTGCTCACATTGCTAGTGCTGGCCTAACAATCAGCTGCTTCCCCACTTCCTTCTGGATGACTGCCTGGATAGAGCCAGTGGTACTGGTGTTGCACCCACATAGGAAGCTGAGATTGAATTATGCTTCCATAACTTCTCATTGGCAAGCACGTTCTTCACTACCCCCAGCCAGGCACTGCAGTGGTGGTGGGAAGGAAGTATGAAAACTGTAATATGCCTGTGCAGAGATGGTATCATCTGCTGATAATTTGTCTTCAGTACTGAGCAGTAAAAGCTGGCTGCCAAGCAGAAAGTTTGGGAAAGTCCCGAGAACTTGCTCAAATTTGAAGCAGAGACTAGAATCTGTAATATATATTTTTTTTTTTTTTTAAATTTTTTTTTTTTTTTAATGGAGGAATGCTGGGCATACCAAATTGCAACAGCGCGGTTGCGAGGTCCGCGCGGGCTGGAGCAGCCCATTGATCCATTGATCCCAGCGCCCCAGGTAGACCAGGCAGGGGTGGTGCGAGTCACTCGCAGGCAGCAGCGACCCGCTCTTGGAACGCGGCTCTCGGCGGAAGGAGCCCAAGCTGGCTGCGGCTCCAGCTGCCGGCAGCTCCACCAGGAACCGGTGCCTGGGCGAGGTGCAGCGTGACCCCACCCGGGAGGCACCCACGGGCAGCGGGGGCTTTGTCCCTCTGCGGAGCCCTGCAGCCCGACACCGGTATTTGGAGAAAATGCTGGCGGATGCTTTGCCCCTCTGGAGACAAGTAAGTGTTTGCGCTTCCAGAGCCTGATCCGCCGCTGCAGCCGGACAAGCACAAAGCCGCTGACGCTCACACAAAAGTTGGTATTATTTACAGCTCCCGATGGCTCCTTGCGCGACTGCCAAAGCACGAGTTTAAAAAGAAGAAACACGAACGGCAGCTTTAAAGGTCTGCACAGATAAAAAGACAAACGCTTGACAGCTCTCCCCAGGGCAGCTGGTGGGACAAAGCACTGAGGCTCTTGCCTCTCCAAACGCTCCCTGGTCGCTGCCACTGGTGCCGTGTGAGTCACGCCTGACGGCAGCCAGGGCAGGGGGCCACGGGGCAGCGTACGGCGACAGCAACACCGGGCTGCAGCCAGCTGCTACAGCTTAGTTTCCCTTTCCAAACCCCTTCTGCCCAGTGCTGAGGCCCGACAGCAGTTTCGAGAGATTCAGGACAGCCCCGGAGCTTCGTCCTGTGTTTGTGCATTGCCCTCGTTGTAACCGCAGCGTGACAGGGCGAGCAAGGGGCCCTTAAATAACCAACACACACATGCCCTTTGATCAACCTCCGGCTCCCTTCTCCACCCACTGCTGGGCAAGCCACCCCTTCTTCCTACAAGCCAACTCCCACCGACCCCTGCAGGATGTGAAGACACAGCCACGCACACCAGAGGTTTGAAACATTTTTAAACGCTTTTATTTACAGTGCTTGTTGAAAACAATATATATATTTATATCCATCATCCTCGTGATGTCTGTGCCATAGAAAAGGCTGTGGCTATATTGCCTTTAATTTACAAAAAAATGGTCACAAGAAAATCTGAAGGGAAAAAATGGAAATCAAAGTTTGGTCCCCAATTGTGTCTCTCTTGATTTGTTTTAAAAAAGCCTCCAAATTAAAAAAAATACACAGCTCAGATGAAATTCATATATAAAAGCAACCCTTATCTTCTGAAAAATTCACGAGGGCCAGCTTGCTGTCATGTAAACTTGGAAAAAAAAAAGAAAAGCTTAAAATAAATCCTGTCTCCGTGTGTTGCTTAATAGAACCATTATTTGCTTGTAATATTCTTTCTTTGTCTCTCAGGGTTCAGCGGGAAAGCGGATGAGAAGAGGCCTAGGACTGGGGAACGCATCATGAGATCTGTGCCCGCACCTCCTGGCTCTGGCAGGAGCTCTGGCAGCAGGGCTGGGGAGCAGGAGCTCTCAAGAATCTCATACCAGTGACAAAAACAGGCGGGCAGGTGACAAGGGGACGGGAGGTGCTTTGCCACGTGAAGTGCCTGGCAAGGCTGTGTGCCCAGGAAACCATGAGATTCTTGAGGGAAGGGAGCACTGGTAAGTGGGGCACAGTGAAGGGATGCAGGGGACGGGGATAATTTCAGGTGGGGAATGTCATGGACGGACTAGGTCTTTGGGTGAGAAGGGAAATGCTGTCTTCCCTGTTTGAGAGCATTTCTAATCTTTCCTCATCTGAGATTGTGTGAAGCCAGAGGCTAATGGGCAGTGCAAGCACAGGCTGGAATGGAGGAGGAGAGATGGGCGGAACAGAGGAGATGGGAGGGGAGGACTCAAGCTGAAGAGCCGTTTTCTGTCTTCTGTCTCTTTGGATCCACTTCATCCTGCATCAGCCATGGGGAAGAAAGAGGAGGAGTTACCATCAAACAGTCACCACCCCAAGGTACATAATTTCTCCACAAAACTCTTGACTGCTGCTCTTTCCTCCATATGAAAATCTCTGTTAGGCCCACCCTAAATCCACTCCCCTCTAAAGCACCCTGGAGTGCCTGACACAGCTGTTCTGTTGGTTGTGGTTAAGATGTGGACAGTTCCATTCATAGGGACACCACACCCATGCTGTTACTTCCAGGTGTAAGAAGCTGAGGCTCACACCACTCCAGACAGACCTCAGGGTCTGCCCTTAATGTGGAAGATCAGACCCTTCAATCACCACACCCTTTCAAGTCTATCTCCTGGCCTGAAGCCCAGAAAACACAGGTAGTTCAGAGGTCATTGCCAAGCACAACCTCCAGCACCTCGACTCTCTCTCTCACTCAGCACCACGACTGCTGGTGGAAGGACCTGGATCCTACAAGGAGCATACAGTGATTTACTATCCCCTTGCCACATCAGATTTGTTTACCTGTCTGCTCCTGAAGCAATGAGACCCGAGGCCAATTTGAGATTCTCAGCAGCAGCATCCACATGGATTTGATCAACAAACAGCAAGTAGCCTCATTCCTTCTCCCCAACATTATTCTCACACTACTACTCACCTCCTCCTCCTCTGCAGATCGTTTCTCTGTGTGGCCATCCTGCTCCTGCCCATTCTCATCTGCTTCTAAGCACAAGCAAGAAAGGAAAATCATGGGTTAAACTGAAGCAGCATTTAAGGGAATGTAATCTCACAGTCAAGAGGGCTCAGAGAGGGAATTTCCCTCCACAATCCTCTATTCCTCTGCAGCCTCCTATTCCTCTAATTTCCCCTACCTTCATCCTCATCACCACCTTCTTCTTCATCTACATCATCAGGATTCTCTTCATCATCCTCGTCAGCTCCATTCTCCTCATCCTGAACAAAATAAATCAGTCAGAGCAGAAACTGGTGCCCAAATAACATTTCCACATGCTCTTTGCTACAAGCACAACAATTTTCAGAGTTCCAGCCACTCCAGGTGTGCATTTGAGTGCGTTGTTACTCTGACACCATTATTCCCACCACCCCTGCTGTACACTTCTCCCAACCAGCCTTCCTTCACAAAGCCAATCCCTCCAGTCCATCCCCAACAACACGAAGCTCCTTGTCTCCCACGAGCTTACATCCTGAGGAGCCGCTGCCATCCCTCCCAACAAGGAAAGCATCTCTCTGATTACAGGCTAATGACTTAGCCGAGGCTCATGGTACATCTGCTTCCAGATCCCCCCCCGCCCCTCCGCCCCCAACCTCCATCTATCTGTGTGTTTCCTCACAGTTCCTCCCCCCAGCTTTTCCAACACATGCTCCTTGTGCACCTCAGGATACCCCAGTGGGTGCAGGACCACATCTCCTGTGCCACATTCTCCCACTTGTTCCTGGCTCCATTCCCTTCTTTGACCTTTTTTCTCCCTGATGGGCTCTGCTGACTACACTATGTCCTTCAAGGCTCATTCTCCACAATTATCCAAGAGCTTACTCTCCCTTTACCTCTAGGCTGGCGCTCCCTTGGCCTGTTCCCTTTCTGAATCTCCCATATTCCCTTCATATTTGCTACCCACAGCAAGTACAAAAACCTCCCCGACGTCGCCAAATCTGTCCCTCAGAAGAGCCTCACCTCTACTATCTCCTTCTTCTTTTCTTTGTGGATTGCTTTCTCTTCGAGTTTTTCCTTCTTTTCTTTCCTTTCCTATATATGAAATGAGGTGCAGGGGGAGGGGGGGAAAACCAACATTCCGGCGGTCAGCGGCAATAAAAGACGGGGATGCCTAAACAAAGAAGGCTCGGAGGAGAGGCGGAATAGCGGGCGAGAAGACATATTAGGCGTTAAATCCGCCCGCCCGACAAAGGAAAACAGCAGCGAACGCGCGTCAGAGCTACTTTTAGCCCGCACACGCGTGTGGAAACAGAAGTGGCACGGAAGAGTTTTAACGATTTAAAAAAAAAAAAAAAAAAAAAAAAAAAAAAAAAAAAAAGGGCAACGTTCTCCGTAGGGTCGAGGCGTTTCCGGACCTCTCTCTCTCTCCATTCCACCCCTCCCTCCGAGGGCCCGCGCTTTGTGTCCACACCACTTTGCCGCTGCTCCGCCGTGACACCGCTTCCCACCCCCCGGCCCGGCTCCGAGCGCAGCCGAACCCACCGCGCGCTCGCGCCGCCCGGCCAATGGGGGGCGGGGGCGGGGCGGGGGGCGCGAGGGCCCTCGGGGCCCCCCCCCGCCCCGCCCCCGCCCCCCCATTGGCCGGGCAGCGCGCGAGGGGCCGCGCGCGCCCCCCGCCGCCAGGGCACCTCACGGAGCCCTCCCCCCACCTTCCCCCGCCGAGCCCGCTCCCTCCCCTCCCCTCCCCTCCCCTCCCGCCGGGAGCGCGGTCGGTTGCGAGGATGGGAAGAGGGGAACGGGGAAGGGGAAGGAGGCGTCTCACCTTAGCGCTCAGCTCCGCCGGTGCCTCCTCAACGCGTTTTTCCGACATCCTGGCCCCCCGGTTGCGAAGGGAAGAGGCCGGTTGGGAACCGTGCGAGGGAGGGAGGGCGAGAGCGAGAAGGGGTCAGCGGCGGGAGCGCAAAGTCCCAGTGGTCCGCAGGCGGCGGCAGGATCCCGCCCCGGGGGCCAAAGTACCAGGGTCTCCCGCGGTGGGGGGATCCGCCGGGGCAGGGGATTTATACGGCGCCGGTGACGAGGGAAGGAGGGACCTGGGGAGGGAGGAGAGAGGGACGGGAGGCGGAGGAGGGAGGGGAGAGGGACGGGCTGCTAGAACAATGTGCGCTCAGCCGCGGCCGCCGGGCAGCGGGGGCGCACCGCGGGTCCCCGCAAGACGCCGCACGGCCCCGTCGAGGCCAGCCGAAAGCCCCGCTCCGCGCCGAGGTGCTGCGGCTCCGACGGGAAGTGTCCGGGGAGGGGAGCCGAGCCCTCTGGCCGCAGTACGCCCGGGGAGCCGCCCGTACAAGCTGGCTGGCTCTCCAGGAGGAATCCGGGGGAGGCGAGAAGCGGCGCTGCGGGGCCGTGTGGGAGGGCAGCGCTGGCGACACGCGGCCTCCTGCCTGGAATTTTCCACTCCAGCTGCCCGCCCTTCCTCCCGCTGGAAGCGCTCCCAGCGGCGGGGCTCCTCCCGCCCCTCCCCTTCTTCCCTCCCGCCTTCTCCCCCCGCCTGCCCGCCCGGCGCTGGGCGCTTTTCCCGCGCTCTACGCGCGGCGGAGGCAGTGGGCGGGGTGTTGGGCAGGAGGTGGGCGGGGCGTCGGGCAGGAGGTGGGCGGGGCAGGTGGCGGGGGAGCGGATTAGCGATCGCATCCCCCGGTCCCCATATAAGGAGGGGCTGGGGCTGGGACGCCTGATTGGGCCATTCAAATGAGCTCTCTGCCTGGCAACAGGTTTCCCATTGGCTGGCGGCGGCCGGCGCGCCGGCGGGGCGAGGGCGCGGGGCCCTTCGGTGCAGTGCGAGGCGGGAGGGGCCGCTGGCACGTGGGGCGGCGGGAAGGCGTGCGAGGGCGCGGGCACGGGCGCTGTCCCGCTGGGCTCGGCTCCGACTCGCCCGGGACCGACATCCCGGCCACCGGCCGGGCAGCGCACGGTGCGCAACACTGACCCTTGCCGCCCGCCCGCCTCGGGCCCGGACTCTGGCAGACATTCTGCCAGTGCCTCCCTCCGGGCTGGGAAGGATCATCGCCCAGCTCCGGGTCTCCCTTTAGCCAAAGGTCCTTCCTGCAGTACCGCAGGTGGTGACTTGCAACTGCAGGGATTTGTTGCTAATAGAACAGATGTTCCTGTGGCCGCTCTTCAGCACTTTGGTTACCAGCTTGAGCAGACTGGATGACTAAATTCCCTTCACCTTTCCCAGAAGGTTTATATTGTCCCGCTCTTAGTCACAGGCTCGTACAAAAGCAAAAAGAAAATAAATTTGCAAACATTTGCAGGCCTACGTACATACAGAACTAAGCGTGCACGTGAGCGCATACGGATGTACACGTGTACGTGGTCATTCTCACAGGTACAAGGCAAGGTTATTAATCCATCTGATTGGAAAATGTATTGAGGTACACAAGCCCTTCTTGTCCTTCAGATACAAACTCGGCCTCTGTGCAAAGTCAGGATTTGGAGCTGGTGCTCTTGAGTTTAATCGAATGTGTCTCAGTTCGAGCATTTAACAGCAAAAGCCATTGGTATTTGTGGAACATAGGGCACTGAGTATGTATCTCCTGAAGGAAAGTAGGAAAGAGATTGGATAAATTATAATCTGTGTGACAGGGAGGTAGAAGGTACCCACCTTGTTGTCTCGTCTCCTCCACAGCTACAGCTGCTTCTCTCATGATCTGACTAATTGGCATTCTTCCCAGCTGCACACAGTGCAGAGTGCCTGCCCCAAAAAACAGTCCTGTAACTCAGATGCACACATCTAGACTAGTACCAAAATAAACCAAATTATGAAAATGCATGCACTAATTTTTTCCCCCCTACTGTTTCACAAAACCCATCTGGCCAATTTCTCAGATCTAGCTGCTATCAGCATTCCAGCCCTGGTTTGGTTCAAGAACCCCTCTTTCATCCTTCTCTTTTGCAAGAAGAAAATCTTACTTTCTAGATATACCTAAAAATAGGACCCAAAATAATCTATATAATGGCCGGATGTTGTTCCTCTCTGCTTCTGTTTGTCAGAAGGTGCGTGGCTCTTTGCTCTGCTGTTCTCCTCACCAATCCAGGATTTTTTTTCCAGGATCCTTTTCCTTTACACACTCAACCACTGAAAACACAAAATTACATTGACACATATCCCTTGGCAAAGACATCTTCACATTAATGCACAAACAGGCCTTGACACAACATCCTAGAGGGGAGAAAGCAAAGGATTATGTTCAGAGATGTTCCCGTGCCCAAAGCTCCGTGTTGACACAGACTGCGCACCCACGGATGCAAATTGACAAACACCTGTTTGTGCAAGGGGAGCTTGTTTCCAGCAACCTGTGGGATGGAGCTGTTGGGTCAGCACTACAAACTGGCATGGCAGCAGCAAGCTCTCCTTTCCTCCCCAGCACCTGCAGTGTGCAACCTCCCATTGTCCCTTCCATGCTCCACACCCCATCCCCTTTGCAATTTTTTCCTCATCTGCTGCTTCTTGGCATTTGTCTCCTACCTGTGTTCTTGACAACACTCTTCCCATGGCCCTCTCCCTGGCTTGTCTTTGTGACATCCTGTATCTTACATACAAAATTCATCTCACATCCCCTCCTTTGTTTTTCACATGTCCCATTTTGCCCTGCATTATTGTATCAACTATGCTTTTCCCCTTAAATCCAACATGAAAAATTCTTCTTCATTCCTTGTGACCTGCCTGTTTCTGCATTCTGACTCTTCTTGCCCTTTGGATCCTGGTGGTGAGATTCGCTGGGCTTCTAGTGTGCAGCTGCTTCCCTCAAGCCCTGAGGGTATCCATTGACTGTCTCACCTAGCTCTTCCCTGTGTCTTCTGCTCCTCCACCTGATCTGTGTCACTCTTCATTTCGCCTGCCAGATTGATCTGCAGCTTTTCTCTGCTCCTCTCTCCCATCTGTGCTTTCCCCTTTGTTGCAAACGCAAGTACACTCATTGTGCGCTCTGCAGATGCCAGTCCCTGCTCAGTGTGTTCTGTAGTCTTTGTCTGTAGTTGCTTTGCCAACTCAGCAGAATATATTCCATCCTTTTTGGAGACTAATGTCCTTAGACAAAATGAGGGAGGTGCAGAAGTTACATGACAGATCATTGTGTGGAACAGACACTCTGTGTCTGCCTGCAGCCCAGACAACGATGGGAATGTCATTTTCTCCGTACAGTGTCACAATTTTGGTGCTGTACCCAGTTTGTGCTTGGTGTTTATGTAGGTGTGTGCATGTGTTTAGGTGCAGTACATACCTGTTTGTGTAGGGAGGGGATATTTTCCCTCTGTTACATTCTTTTACTTTTGTGAGTGTAGAAAGTATGGTACTTTTCTACTGAGGCGTGCGTTGAGCTTGCAGGCGTGTGCCATCATACGTGAGCACGTGGTTGAGATGTGTTTGGGCTTTCATGCGTGGTATCTATTTTTCTGCTCCCAGCAAATGCGGGGTGAATGCACCTAGAAGCAATTATTTATGCATTTTGGTCTATTACCTTGCTAGTCATGCCACTGTGTTCTGATGGGGGCAGAGGGGACGGTGTTTATTTTGAAGGCTGAACTAACTAACTGTGAGCCATTTTCTGAGCAAAAACAAAATACAATAACTGGGTATTTTAAGAATTATATTTACTGAGCTAACTCCTAAGTGGTTCCAAACTGTTTGCTGAATAACAAAAGAGCAGAAGGATGTGTATTTGCATTAAATTTTCTTAATTTACATAAATCCAGAATATCTGTCCGTTCACTTACAGCAAAAGTAGCAAAATCTCAGTGTGCAGAGAGAATGTGTTTGAATGCATTTATGTATTTAACCCACGCTGTTCATCTTTCTGTACTGTGTCCATTAAAAATCCCAGCAGATAATCCGCTTTGTTCTTCTTCCACTATGCTGTATACTGAAGTTAAGAGGAAATACCCAAGAATTCAACCACCGGCCAACTTTGCATTGGGAAATGGCTTCCTGAGAGGCAGCATATTTAAATAAGCCCTGCAGGAAGGCTGGAAAGCAGGGTAGGTAACACAAGAAGAAGAAGAAGCAAGAGGAGTAGAAGGGAATGACGAGGGGTGACACAGCCTGTCAGAAGACTGGAAAGAGGAGGGATGTTTTCAATCGTGATTTTTTTGTGAGCCTCTCTGCTAACACAGCACAGATGGGAGGTCGTGGTTCTCACTCACAGTGTGACAGACACACTCTTAACACGAGCAAAATATTCTGAAAGTAATCGCTGCCACACAACGCAAGTTGCAGCCACCACAAGCTGGCTGTAGCATCCCAAACATGAATTTTCACATTTGAGGATCAAATCAGAGCTGTCCTTCACTCAGGGTGCCCTTCATCTGAGGTCAGAGTTAGTTGTTGGGTGAGGATTACGTAAGAGGCACAGATGAAGGGAACCAATGAGGAAATGGCTGTGGGTAGCTCTGACTTCTGGAAACGAGGATTTCTTTGTCTTCCAGGCGTCCGCGGGGCCCCTGCCGCATTCGGGCGCGTTACGAAGCTGTTTCTGCCCTCCTGGCCGCAATGCTCGGTCCGTGCCGGCAGCAGGTAACAAGGCACGGTTTCTCACCCTGCCTTTATTTGCCTTCTCCACGTGATGCTCAGTTTGCTTTCCCGGGGCCGGCCGTGCCGTGAGGGCGCCGGGGATGCCGGGGGGGCCGCGGGCAGGAGCCGGCGGCGGCAGCGTTGGCGAGGTGGAGCCGAGGGCAGCGGCGCCATTCATCGCTTTCCATCCCGCCCTTCGCTCACCTCCTCCGGGCCCCCGCTGAGCGCCTTCTCCCTGCCCTTCCCCCCGTTCCCCACCGCCCCCAGCACAACCTGGGCAGCTCAAAGAAAAAAAAAAAAAAAAAAAAAAGGAAATGGAGAGACATAATGGTTTTGGTTTTTGTTCATGGTGAAAAGAGAAGCGGCCTGAATAGCGAGTGTGAGAGAAGCAAGATGGGAGCCTTGCTTCTCATTCACACCCCCATGTTGCTCGTTATTCTGACCCAGCAAATCGCCATCCCCTTGGAGCACATCGGGAATAACATAGTGAGTGCCGTGCAGAAACCTCTCCTACGAGCACTGCAGCAACAGATCCTGCATTCCTCACAACTGTGACCTTATGCACATTCCACAAAAAGGTTGCCGTTCTAATTCCTCCTTCCAGGGTTTCACGCAGCGTTTGCCACCACCATGACTCTCTGCAAGCAAGGCTCCCTCGAGGTTTGCTGAACTGGCAATGGCCCCGGAAATGCAGCCTTTGGTAATGTGTCCATCAGGTGTAAGGACTGCCTGTAAGGCTGCAGAAATACCCAGGGAGAGCCACAGCCTCAGCCCCCAGTCTCACAAACTCAGCCCTTGGGTTGCACTTGCAGAGGAGCAGCATTAGGGACAGAAGAAGGATCTGCAGAGTGGTGTTTGTTCCAGACTCTTTTCTGTTCCTTTCCCCTCTGTGTTTGAAGGCAGCAATGTGTGACTTATACTTTGGAAAAACTGAGAGAGCCCTAGCATCTCTGGGACATTGCAGGAGTGGGAGGATCACTAGTATCCAGGGGACAGCAATTTATTTTATCCCAGATCTGGGGAAAAGAAGAAAGAAAGAAAAAAAATAAGAAAACCGAAAGAGATGTTTACATTTCTGCCCTAGAAGATCTTTACCTCCCTTTGCATCCTGACACTTGAGGTCAACTCCATACTCCCATCAAACACCAAGAGCGCCTCAAAGCAAAAGAAAAACACACCAGACAGGAAAGGCTTTCCAGACTGGAGGTCTCTGAAGGATGATTCAGGTTTGCAGAAGCAGCATCAGAGAGGTTGAGGCAGTGCCAACAAGGGCTTTGTGTGAACTTCAGCACTCACAGATGAGCTCTGAGCTGGAGACAGGAGGCTGTTTCAGCAGCTCACTTATGAACAACTTATGAACAACCCTCCAAGAGGTTTGGCCCTGCCTAACCCGTGCCCTGCCCATAGGACTTGTGTCCACCTCATGATCCTGCACCATTGTGCTGTTGACAGTTCCCCTATTGTGGACGTTTTGGTTTCAGCCTCTGCAGAATGCAATTACTGTGTGCACAGAAGGGACTTCTGAAGAACTTTCTGCATGCACACAGGCACGGGCCTCCCGTGAGAGGTCTTCTTTCTCAATACCAAGCAATTTTGAGACCTGCTGTAGCAAGAAGTATTGCCAAGTCCTCTATGCATTCCACACGTGAAGCACGCGACTGAGTCATTTTCATCTGTCAGACTCTGAAATCCAAGGACATGGCTCCTGCCACAACTCAGGAGCTCAGTTTCTCAACCACTTCTTGCAGCCTGCTATTTCCAGTCCTCTGGCATGGGTCCAGTCTGGCTCCTGCACATGGTGGGCCGGATACAACAGTCAACAGAAGCTGAGGAAGCGTGCCCTGGGCTGAGTAAGTCTGCTCTCTTCCCTGTAATCCAGTGGGGCTGGCCGTAGCTGAAGGGAACCAGCATTCCCCAGAGATGGTGACAGAGGTGTCATCCCCCTGCTTTCTGGAGATTCCCCACCACTGCAGTAGGTGCACATAAGTACCTAAGCTTCGCCTGTGATTCCCAGTTGGCTGTCCACGATCAGTGATGACCCACAGCTGGCTTACAAAGTATCCTCCCTGCTTCCGCCAGCAGAGCACTGCGTGCACTCGCTGTCCATGTGCTCAGCACAGCCAAACAGCTCTGTGGGTGCCTCCTACGTGCCCATGCCATGCAGGAAGCCTGGGATAAGTGCTGCCTCTGCAGCAGCCAGGCAACGCTGTGGACTCTGGCCAGGAACCAACTGGCCACGAGCCACAGGGATTACTACAGAATCACAGAATATTCTGAGTTGGAAGGGACCCATCAGGATCTTCAAGTCCAGCTCCTGGCCCTGCACAGGACCATTACCAAGGGTCACACCGTGTGCCTGAGAGTGTTGTCCAAACACATCTTGAACTCTGTCAGGCTTAGTGCTATGGCTGCTTTCCTGGGGAGCTTCTTCCAGTACCCAGCTACCCCCTGGGTTAAAAACCTTTACCTGATATCCTAGACCTCCCCAACACAGCTTCAGGCCATTCCCACGGGTCTTGTCACTGGTCCGCAGAGAGAAGGGATCAGTGCCTGCCCCCGCGCCCCAGTGCCTTCCCCTGGTGGGGAAGCTGAGCGGAGCGACGGGGCCTGCCCGGTGCCTCCGTTACCACCGCATCCCCCCATTCCCATTCCCATTCCCATTCCCATTCCCATTCCTATTCCCATTCCCAGGCTGCCCGGCGGGAGCTGCGGGCCGGGGGCGCCGACCGCGGGGGGCGCCAGGGGGCGCTGTGGCGCGCGGCCCCGCCTCGCCCGCACCCTCCCCCGGGGCGGGCGCGCATGCGCGGCGCGGGCGGGGCGGAGGCAGCGCGGTCCGGGGCGCGATGGGCGCGGAGGCGTGAGCGGCCCGGGGGCTCGGGCTGCGCCGGACCGGGACCGCCGACACCGGCAGGCACGGCGGGGCAGGGGCACGGCGGGGCAGGGGCACGGCGGGGCAGGGGCGCGGCGGGGCAGGGGCGCGGCGGGTGGGCCGGGGCGGAGCGCTGCCATCACCTACCCTGGCTGGCGGCGGGGCGGGGGGGGGCGGTTCCGCCGCTCCGCCCCTCCCCGCCCTCGGCCCCGGCTGCGCTCACCGCCCTCTCCCCTCCGCAGAGGCCGCCCCCGAGCGAGGGAAGCATGTTCCGGCTGATGAGGGATGGCGAGCCGGAGGACCCCATGTTTGCCATGTGAGTCGGGGTGGGCATCCTGCGGGGGGATCAGCGGCACGGAGCGAGGGGAGGAGGGAGGGCTGCGGCACGGATCGTCCCCGGGGAGGCGTGCGCTGCCCCCGCGTCCCACCAGGCGGGGAGAGGCCGGGCGGGCCCGGGGAGCGCCGCTGCAGCGCAGCTGTCTGGGGACAAACACTGGCATCCTCCGGAGGGGCAGCGCGGCGAGTAACAGGGATCGCGTCGGTCTCGTTTCTGCGGTATTGGAGCGTGGTCTTGGAGGAAAGCGTAATAAAGTAGGCCAAAAGGCATCGCAGCTGTCTTGAGAGGAAGAGAGGGCTGGAATAATAACTAATCTTTTTCTTTGCGCAAGGATTTTTTTTTTTTTTTTCATTATGCAAAGTAGGGTTGCAGTTGAGATAGATAAAATCTGCTGCTCTGTCCAGTGTTTGTTGCTGTTCTGCACAGGAAGTCATTAATGGAGCTGGAGAAGGCTGCTGAAGCAGTTGTCAAGTTGTGAGGAATAAAGTAAAGAGAAAACAACGAGTGGTTTTGAAACACGAGTATTGAAATCTGACAAAGCTCCCAAGAACTCTTCCTGGGATTCCTTTCACTGAATGTTTTTGTTTCCGTCCACAGTACAGAAATTGGATGCTATTGATAAATTTTGGCAGTGACACTAAGTTGGCAGCCCTTGCCAAAGTGGATAAGGAATACACTGTAATACAGGAAGAATTTGATTGTGTTAAACAAGACATTACTAGAAATCTGGTGAAATTTATGTATGTAGAAGAATAGTCAATTTTTTTGCTTATGAAATCAATAGTAAGCAAGAATTTTATCAGCTGTGAGCAAATTAGCAGGAGAGGAGACCATGATGTCCCAGTTAGTCACCGAATGACAGTGTGTTCTCATTAACATGGCAGGTATGAGTCTAGCTTTTATTATGGGGAAGCATTTCCAGTAGAGACAGAAAAGTATTGGTTTTAAGTATTTAAGTAGTGGGTGCTTCTGTCATCTCAGGCATAGTCTGTGCTGTAGAGGTCATTAAAGCTCAAGAGGGATAATTGCAGGCTACAAGATGTGCAGGAAAAAAAGCTATGGTATTTCCCAGAAGTTTCTTATTGTGGCCACCCTATTCTGTGACTCTTTATCCTTACCCTCCTTTTTTTCCTCTTGCTTCACCAACCTGTGTGAGTGCGTGCAGCCCTCTAAGTGGAGGCTGCAAAAGAAGAGAAAACCAGTTAGGGATCTCAGTTATTGTTCCCTTTCTCCCTCAAATCTGGAAAAGCTGTATGTGGTCTCAAGCCCTGGGGGGGCAGAGGGGTGTCAGGCTGTGCAGTCCATTCTGGAGGTTCCAGTCTTGCATTTCACTGTTTGTGTCTGTGTACATGGAGGGGTGAGAGGACGATACGTGGGATCTCCTGCTCCCTGGTGTCATTAAGTGTAGCCCTCACTTTGCAGCCAGGAAGGTCTTCGTGCACCTCCCTACAAAAGATATTAGAGCACTGAGGTTCTGGAGTGGCCTTGGCCATACTTGGCTCCAGAGCAGTACTGAAGCAGAACACCAACCTGCTTCTGAGCAGACAGAAATTAGTACCTGAGAAGGCTTCTGTGGTATGAAGCCTTCTATCACAAGAAATGTGATGGGATCCAGAGATCCCTTCCAGCCCCAGTAATCACCATAGACAAGACAGACTTCTCAGGATTCTGAATTTTCAGCTTGGGAAGGAATGTACAGTTGTGTAAGAAAAACACAGAGCTGGGAGGAGCGGATTATATGGGGCTTTGTCCTCACCATTGTTCTCTCCACCTCTCCAAAAGGGATCCTTTTGCCATCCACCGGCAGCACATGAACCGCATGCTGTCTGGGAGTTTCGGGTTCGGGCCGCTCCTTGGCATCACGGATGGGACCACACCTGGGGCTCGCCAGGCTGGCCGCAGGATGCAGGTAACACAGGGGCTGAGTACAGGCTAGAATTTCTCAAACTGATCTGTCGGTTTCTGTCTCCCACCCTTCCTGGGTTGGGCACCCCCCTCTCCTCCACACAGTGGTGGGTGAGGAATCTCTTAGGGAGTGGAGTTCTGGGCGTTCTCTTTATTCCACCTGTATTAAGGTGTTGAATGCAACTGTGTTCTGGGTTGGACAGGAGGAAAGGAATAAATATGTGCTCTTTCTCAAGGATGTGAATTCATATAATGGGGAGAAATGTAGGAGCATCACCTCATGTCTGGTTCATTAGGGGTGATATGGCTTGTACCCCCAGAAATCCATGGGATGCTTTCTTGATCTGTTCGTAGAGCCTGAGTGTTCCCAGTTCTGTTTCTGAGAAGGATTAGTGTGTTCTGATGAGGATCTAGTGTTTGGCTGTTGCGAAGTCATTCTCTGTTCTGTTTTTCTGTTCTCCTGGCAGGCAGGAGCTGTTTCACCCTTTGGGATGCTCGGCATGGTAAGTTTTCTGTTTTTCTGGGTCAGATTAGAGGCTTTCCAAGTAGAGGCTCCATACTGAGATTCATCAGCACTGTGTGCAACCAGTGCTAAAATGTAGCCATCTGTGAGCATGACCAACTATCCTACCAGGTAGGGAGGATGGGAATGTCTGAGGAGACCAGGATGAGCTTTAGATTTATAGTAAATGGAATAGGGAAGAAGGTATTGAACTGAAACTGGAAGCATCTGGTTTCTCCTGGACCTCTCATTGAGTTGTTTTATGACTTCAGGCCTTTACCTTGTTTCCCCTCTAATATTTTAATCCTGTTCGTGAGCTGTTTTTGAAGAGAGAGTCTAACTCTGTGTATACGGGGAAGTTGTATTTGCACCTTGACCAGAGAAAAGTCATAAAGCTGTTATAGCACAATATTTCATGGGAATTGGGACAGTTAATATCTGAGAAGAGCAGGTAGTCCCTTAATAACCTCATATGTCTGAAAAGAAGCTGCAGATCTGGAGGTAATGGAGGAGCTGTGAGGGTGCGAGGAAAGGACTTGGCCATCAGTAGGCAGAGGGGATTATTGCACCTCCTTTGCCAGTGGTGGTGGCTGGAGAAGCCAGCAGAATACTTCAGGTAAACAGGGCTGGAATGAGAATGTACGTGAGAACACTGCGCTCGGAACGTGCTGATCTCTGTCTTCCACCGAAATAATACAGTGGAAATAGGTTATTCCAGATCCAGCAACTTCAGCTGTCTTGCTCTGCAGAATTGCCTCAATGAAAGAGACTCCAGCGTCCCAGAATTTTTGTAGCTCAGAGGAGGATTAATAAGACTACAAACACATAGACTTCAAAGCATAATAACATTGTGTGTGAGTACTGCTCTGCTGGAAATGAGAACAAGAGGCTACTCGAGGAAACAAAAAAAAAAAAGAAATCAGCAAGTTTGAACTGACATTGTAATTTTGTTTACATATTGCACAATTAACCTGTGAGACCTGCTGGCCCAGGGTGTTACTGCAGCATTCAGGTTTACAGAATGGAAAAGGCAGGTGTTTGTAGGGGAAAATAAGCAAATTTGTTGTTATGCTAGAAAGAAAACAATCAGTGGAAATTTTCTTAAGATCTCTGTTAGTGCACATGCTGAGATTTATTCTCCTAACTTTGCTGACTCCCCAAGTTCACAAACCCCAGTGCATCGGCAGTTGGATCCAAACTAAAAAAACAACGTTTGCCAGAACATTGGGCAATGCAGCCTGAGAGAATGGAGAGAACAGCAACCCCAAGTTCTGTTGGCTTTTTTTTTTCTTGTGCTACTGAAAGAACGTGAAAAAAAAAACAAGGTTCTTCTTCTTAGGCAGCAGGTTTTTTTGCAGATAGTTTGTTGTTCTTTCCATGTCTCTTCCAAGACTGACTACTCTTGTGTTCTCTTTTCCTTTTTATTAGGCAGGTGGCTTTATAGATATGTTTGGGATGATGAACGACATGATTGGAAACATGGTAAGAACCCTCCATGAACTGTTCTGTATTGAGGGGAGTCCTGAGGGTGCTTCTGCCATCCCTCTAATGTCTCTTATCTTATTGTGCTGCTTGGGATGGACTGAGCCACACCTGCCAAGGTGGCAGAGGCTGTAAGCTTTGCTTCATCGCTGGGAGTCAGTGACAAGGCTTGTTCCTGAGTGCAGGGAGAGGAGAGGGGTGAGGAAGGAAGTGTGTGGGTGGACATGTTTAGCAAGAAATAAGTATTAATTTAACAGGAAGGTGTATTCTCCAGAAAAATGGACCCATGGGGATTATATTCATCCTATTTTAACTTCTTATTTCAGTGTAGAGAGGGAATTAATTGCCATCTCTTCTTCCCTCCCATCCCTTCTTTCCACCATTCCCCATTCCTTCTTGCAGGAGCATATGACAAGTGGTGCTAACTGCCAGACATTTACCTCCTCAACTGTCATCTCTTATTCCAACCTGGGTGATGGGCCCAAAGTCTATCAGGAGACCTCAGAGATGCGTTCAGCACCTGGCGGGGTAAGGAGGAGGCTGCTGGATTTGCTGTGAGAGGGTGGGCTTCGTTTGGTGGCTTTGTGGGTGGCCACCTACAGCACTTTGGCTTTGCAGTCAGCTGCAGTTCGAGGAGCACATTGTGCTCTTGTGACTCACTGAACCATGCCAAGGGCCCCTGGGAGGAAATGGGAAGAGCTGGCAGTGGGGAACCCATTCTTCCCTCTTTGTAATGTCGTGTCTGACATCCTGGGAGTGGTGGCAGTGCCAATTGTCTGAAATACTGGAGGCAGGAATCAGGGTGCCTTAGGGGGCTGGGAGAAGGAATGAAAATGTTGATTCTATGTGGGAATCTTCCCCCAGATCCGTGAGACAAGACGAACCGTAAGGGACTCAGACAGTGGCTTGGAACAGATGTCGATTGGACACCACATCAGGGAGAGGGCCCACATCATGCAGCGGTCCCGGAACCATCGCACAGGTGACCAGGAGGAGAGGCAGGACTACATCAACATGGACGAAAGTGAGTAGTGGCCATGTCCTCCTCCCAGCAAAGCCAGGTGCTGCTTCCCCACCTGCTCCCCCCCACCTGAGCTGGTTGTCTCCCTGCGCAGGTGACGCAGCCGCGTTTGACGACGAGTGGCGGCGAGAGACGTCCCGGTTCCGGCCGCAGCGGGGCCTGGATTACCGGCGCCACGAAGGCAGCGGTGGCCGGCGGGCCGAAGGGACTCGTCTCGCCATCCAGGGCCCTGAGGATTCTCCCTCCAGACAGTCCCGCCGGTACGACTGGTGAACTCGGAGCAGACCTTGTGGGGGGTGCAGCGTGGCCACCCCCAAATCTACCTACACGCTCTTGTAAGTCTTAACAAGTCCCTTCCTTGTCTTCTGCTGTGTGGTGGCCTCTTAGCCATAGGGTTCTTTTTTTTCTTTGCACTCATCTTATGTTATTTTGAAGTTTTGGTTCCAAAGTGTTTTTCCCACTTTGAGAGGGCAGGGGAGGGTGTGAATTTTGAGAAGATGCTGTGCTGAATGGGAAGATGGAAGCTGTTTAAGTTAGCTTTGTCATGAACAAAAGACCTGTGGTGTCAGCCTTAACTGATGACTGAAACACTATGATGTGATGTAGGATTGCAATCTGTGGAGTGTTATATTGTCATTGTATAAAACTTAGAGACCATTTGCTGTCCATCCAGCTTGAAATATAAGTGCTGGTGTCTGCTCTCCTGTGCTTTGAATAGGGCTCACTAGGATGTGATCTAGTGCTTGAAAAATTACATTTTCCCCTTTTTTTGATGTCTAGACAACAGGTTTAAACATGTCTTTATCTGTCTTCTGCTTTCTAGGCACCACTTATTCTGTTTATGTCTTCTGTTTCCTTTCCTCCCAGGTACAGACAGTGAAACTCTGAAGCCCCTTCAAAGCACCACTTGGACCCTCCTCAAATTTAGTATTAACCTTCCTCCCACTTAAGAATTGAAACAAAGCAACTAATCTTCTGCATTGCTCTAATTCACCCCATTTGGGTGCTGCAGTGGGGCATGGGGGAATCTCACTGATGTGCAAGGAACACATCAATTGCCCATTCCCTCTCTGCTGTCCCGTGGCTCTGTTCTTTCTGCCAGTAGTGCTGGGCATGAGGAGCTGCCACCTTGCCTCTTCCATCCTTTCCACTCTTTCTGTGCTGGGTTGGGCTGGTTCTGAAGTTTGTGTTTAGTCCCCTGTGAAAGGAATATGAGGGAATTCTGCTAGAACCCCCTGTCAGTCCCCTCACTGGGACAGAGGCTTTGATTCCCCTGCTGCTCCTTGGTGCATCCGTGGAGAAGCAGAAGGATGTGTGCGTTGGAGAAAGGAGGAGCAGAACAAAAGCTGGATCAGCCTGTGGGCCCCCTGACCCCTCTTCAGTCAGCTCCCCCACTTTTTTAATTTGTGAAACTTGTAACTAGATGTTTACTGAATAAAGAAACAAACTGTAAAGAATTGGTGGATCAGTCTTTACCTTCAGCTGACCTAATTGTGCCTGCTGTGGAATTAAGTAACCTCTTTCTCATCCTTGGAAAATTGCTGAGGAAGAAACTTGGTGTGAAATTCTCAGGCTTTGTTTTCTTATAGAAAATAGCCTAATAACCTTCCCATGTAGTCACAGAGTGAGATGATGCTCAACATGGAAATTGTGCAAGAAGACCCAAGAACTCACCATTTGCAAAAAATGCCCTTTAATTGCTGTAGTTTTGCTTTGCACTCAAGGGAAATTGGTTGGTCTTTCTTGCTGCCTGGTCAGCTGTGCAGCCCTGAATTGGACCTCTGGGGCTCCTGCACAGACAGGGAATATTTCCATCATTTTCTTATTATATCACTGCAACCATGGCTGACGTTATGAATGACCTTTCCTTAAGTTCTTCAGTATTAGGTGAAAATTGAGAGGCATTAGGAATACAGGACCAGGGAAAATCTCTTGGGGTTTTGGCCAGTTTTGTGCTCTGGCACACACTCTTACACAAACCTTTTCATCAGTTTATTTGGAACAGAAGACAGGAAATCAATTCATGACTTACACTTGGAAGTGGTGTGCTGGGATCTTGTGGTGTATCCCTCTGCTGTACATATGGGCACTAACAGAGACACACCTTGCTGGGGACTGACTGTCCTGCCCTGAGAAAAGGATGCAGCATCCACCCTCTGGAAGCTCAAGGCAGAGTTTGCATGGGTTCCACCCTTCAAGGAAGTGCACTACAGAGCTGTGGCTGATGGCAAGCTCTGTCCCCACTTCCCCGTGCCATTTTGTCCCATGGCAAACCCCAGTAGGAGTCATAGAATAGTTTGGTTTGGAAGGGACTTCAAAGACAGCAGCCTGCTGTCCCTGGCAGTGGAGTGACTTTCTGGAGGTGTCATAGCCAAGGTAAGCCCTGAGGAGAGCAAGGCTGGAGGAGCTACACAGAAAAAAGCAGGGCTTGAGAGAGGTTTCATGGAAGTCATCTTGGGGTTGCCAGAGTGTGAAAGAAGGGGCTGCAACAACAGCAGCCCTCATCTCTGGTGGTCTTGAGCCAGTGCAAGATGTGGCATCTGGTGCTTTGATCCAGTGAAGAACCAGCTGAGCTCAGAAAGGTGCTCACAGCATGGAGATGGTGGCAGTCACCAGCTGCCAGGTCCTGGCCAGGTTTTGAGGTGATGTGTGAGATGGAGAACAGGTGTTTGCATTAATAAGCAAACAGAACTCAGTTTCTTCATGCAGAAAAGCCAAATCTTTATTGTACAGGTCATATTTTGTAGGATTATCAGAAGGTACTGTGTCAGATCTTACTGATGGACAATACATTCACACTTAGTTCATTGGTCAGTACATGGTATTTTGCATATCTATCAAACTTCTGTATTTATAGTTAGTTTACATATTTTTTCTACTGATTCTCATGAGACAGATCTTATTGTTTATGCAGGTGCTAGTTGTTTTTCACTCAAGAATAAGTTGTTGTATTAACAAGCTCTCATACCAAGACTGTTTTCACATAGGAACTTGCAAATTACTTAGCTGCACTTAGAAGAAATGACAGGCTAGCTATTAATTTAACAGAGCAGGCCTGATTTTATGAGGCCTTTCTTTTCTAATTCTTCTACCTGTCTATGACAAACCGGAAGGTGGCCGTGGTGGTGGTGGGGATTAACACTGACCTTTGATCGTGAGGATCCATTCCTCTTTGGGCATGGATTTCCTAATCTTGATCTAATCCCAAATCCTTTTATCTGGGTTCAGCCTTTGCTCCCTGTTGGGTGCTGTCCTGATTACCGATTTAGGTAGGACCCTTGCGTGCTCTTGCACTCAGCAGTGGGAGGAGGATTTACCTGGCTGCCTGAGCCTTGCTAACTGCTGCACAGTCATTCCCAAGGTCTCAGCCTTCTCCAGGGGCAGCAAGGCACTGGTGGTCTAGGAATATGGGAAAGAACTTCAGTGAGAGGAGAACTTTGTGTTAAGGCAGGAGCCCAGGGGAGAGTTTTAGAGACCCCAAACCAGGAAGTAGGGAAAGTATTTTGAGAGGGTGAGCCCTTTGCCTGTCCCAGGCTGACATGGTACATGCACTTCTGGCTTCAGAAAGAACGAGGGCTTTTTCCAAAGAAGGGAACACACCTACCTGGGGTTAATTTTTTCCTATGAGTTACAGTTTCAAGTGAAATGGTTTGCCCTTAAAAGCAATGTACCTCCTGTATCAGGGCACGGGAAAGGCTGGGATGAGACTCTCCCATTTCTGAAATGTCTCTGACAACTGGGCCAGCAAGATGGAGAAAGAGAAGGCTGGATGTTCTCAACATGAAAATCAAACAGTACTTATTTCAGATGGGCAGGATGTGGTTACAAGTCATCCTTAACCATCCAAGGGAGACAAAATCCCTTCTTGCTCCTTCTCCCATAGGTGTCGCCTTCAAATTGGACGAATTGAAGCACCACATCAGGGCAGTTCAGTGGTACTACTGGATCTTCCTAAGGAGCAAGTAGGACACCTGAAGTGAGACAGAGGGAAGGGGAGGTGGGTAGAATGAGGTGAAGAGAGGCTGGAAACACTAGTAGGAAGATGGATAGCATAACCTTGGAGGAGAATGCACTAGCTACACACAAATAAACCAGAAACTTAGGTGGTTTTGTTTGTTGTATATTCAGTTTTCCATAATTGAAAACATATCTTAAAATAAAACCCATTAGGGCTAGGAACTAGGAACTTTGTCCTTACATGCTTTTGTGGGTAGCCCTGAAGGTCTGTGCATGTTTCATCTGTACTTTTTCAAGTATTGTAAAATACTGAGGGAATTGTAGAAAACTGGGGAGAAAGAAGTCTGGGAAAGTTAACCTGGTGTCAATACTTGTAAATAAAAAATTAGATTATATCCACACCTGTAAACCAGGCAAACTGACATTAAATCAAGATAAGAGATGCAAAATGCATTAAATTTAAAAACAAGCATTTATGTCTCAGTGTTTATAATATGTGATCTCACTTCTCAAAATTGTTCCTGTCCAACAACTGTGATAATTTCTGATTAAATTATGGGCTGGGTTAACAAAGGCACTACAGCAACCCAGAGTCAAAGGCTGCAACAGCACAAGGTATTTTATCTGGCCACACGAGACTATGTTCTGAAGTAAAATAAGTTAGTAATTATTAAAACAACAAAAAGGCCAATATTATAAATTTTAGTTCACTGATAGATTTCAAGTAATGAGGGGGAAAAGAGACTGTAGCATATGATTTTCCAGTAGGATGTTGTTCTGAAACTAATGCTCATTAGTAACTTGATTAATGATCTGAAAGAAGGTATTAAAGCATAGCTGATGAAGCTTTCAGAGGATCCAAAGAACAATGAAAGTAATAAATGTTGGAAAAAGATGAGATGTACTGAACAGTCAGTAACTATTGGTGTGTTTATTTATAAACAGTAGGTATTTTTGGCTGCACTGAATGCAGAAAAGACATTCACCCAGGGACATAAACATAGTCTGTGCTCTTTCAAAATGGAGAACTCCAAAAGGAATTGGGATTGGAAGACAACCAAGGAAATGAATGGTACTTGCATAATTCTTCCTCTGTGCAGATGGGTTACACTAGGATGCATTAGTCT
The DNA here is from genome assembly GCF_024509145.1 of Vidua macroura. Classification (NCBI taxonomy): domain Eukaryota; kingdom Metazoa; phylum Chordata; class Aves; order Passeriformes; family Viduidae; genus Vidua; species Vidua macroura. The sequence goes on along the minus strand of NC_071572.1, from coordinate 73,495,178 downwards.
GTGTTCATCAAGAACAGAGGTAAAAATTCTCCCCTTTGAAGAATCACAGAATGGTTTGGGTTGGGGGAGACCTTAAAGATCATCCAGTTCCAGCCCCCCCGCCATTGGCAGGGACACCTTCCTCTAGACCAGGTGGCTCAGAGCCCCATCCAACCTTGAACACTGCCAGGGATGGGGCACCCACAGCTTCTCTGGGCAACCTGTGCCAGTGTCTCACCATCACCACAGTAAAGGATTTCATCCTAATACCCAGCATAAACATGCTCTCTTTCAGTTTGAAGCCATCCCTCTTCTCCTGTCACTACATGCTCTTGTAAATAGTCTTTCTCCATCTTTCTTGTAGGCTCCCTTCAGGTACTGGAAGGCTGCAATTAGGTCACCCCAAAATCTTCTCTTCTCCAGACTGAACAATCCAAATTCTCTTTAATTTTCTCAGCTTTTCTTTGTAGAACAGGTGCTCCATCCCTCTGATCAATTTGGTATATCAGAGTAGTGAACCAGTTGTGGGAAATCTGGGTATTGGACACTAAAAAGGAAACTAAAGAAGACTCAAGAAGGGTGAAGCAAGGATGACTTGGAGCCTGGAAACACTGCCCAGCAGTACCAGTTAAGGTGAACTGAACTCCTGTGTCTGAATTCACTCCACTGGAGCACAGGCTGGTGTTACCTAAATGGGAATGTGGCTTCTGACAGCAGAGGGCTCTTCAGCCCAGCAGAAAACCTGCAGCGACCTCACGATGGAACTGGGAATGAATGCAGACCTTGTGTGAGAGCAGCAGAGCACACCTCAGTTTCCCAGCTCCCCCTACTCCAAACCCCATGGGGTATCCCAAAAAGAATTTGGGGAGTAGGCACAGGAACAGGGCGAGGGAGTTCTTGGCCACTTGAGAAGCCAAGCTATGTGATTATACCAGTCCCTTTGGGCTTCAAAAATCTGTGAGTAGGAGAGGGAAACAGACTGGCACAGGGCTAGACTGAAGGGAAAGGTGGGAAGGGCAAGAAGAGACCTTTTGACTTGACAAGGGCTTCAAAGCAGGTGGGACCACAAAGAGCTGCAGGAAACAGAGCTCTCTCTGGGCACAATGGTTTGCTCAGGAAACAAACAGGCACTGCCATGGGGCTGGAATGTAAAATCCTACAGGCTCCAGTGCTGGAGAACAAAAGGAATTAAAATAGACCTCAATCCAGTATATAACTTAAAACTGACTTGTTTGATTTGCAGTATTTTTTTACTTTCCATAACACACAAAAAAATTGACTTAATTTTATATTTCAGCCCTGTATTAAATGTAACTGGGATTTTTTCACCTCCTGGGAATTTTCCTTTTTAAAGACAACACTTCAAAAACTGTTTCCGTGGGGAAACTTCACTTTGGTTATTATTACTTCCACCATCTCCTCACATCTGGATGGCTTTTTAAATCCTGAGGGCACTTAATACAAACTTAGCGTGGGGGGAAAAGGTAATAAAAGGAAGGGAAATAGAACAGACACTACCTATCTCCAACTGCTGGTGATGTAATGTCCAGAGGTAAACTGGAAGATTAGGCACTAGCCTCACAATTTACATCCCTTACTCATGACAGAAAAGGAGAACAAAGATTGCAAAAGAATAAATGCTTGAGTAAGTAAATAAAACCCAGCAACATTGCCAAATTGGATGAGGGTATCATACAGGAGGATGTAGGTGGCCTTGAAGGTGTCAGTAACAGCAAAAGGGCTAAAGTTTGTAGCACAAAGTGAAAGGGAAATGGAGCATAGGACCCAAAATTAAAATTTTAGCTATAAACTGGAGCTCTTCTGATTACAACCATCAGAAAAGAAGAAATACTCTGGATCACCAGAGGAGAAGACATGCAATCCAGGAGGCATTTCTGGTAGCTATAGGTGTGTGTTACTGTTCCTGTGAGAGATGCTGCACAAGACTTCACCTGTGGAAGAGAACTGTGCTCATTTCTAGCCAAGAAAGCTTAATTTGAAGTGCAGGTAAGAGAGCACTTTTGCACTCTATTTGAAGAGCAAGTAAGAGAGTAAGGAGAGCTCATGGTGCACGAGGGGGCTGATTTGGTTAGTTGAGCAAAGTGAAGTCTGTACTCAAGGGAAATAAACACCAGGGAGGAAGTACAGCTTCAGCTAGAGGCAGGCTGGCACAGGCACAAGAGAATATCAACTAGCTCTGAATTAATTTAAGCTGGAAATTAAAAAACTTTAACCACTACAGCAGTTGGGTTCTGAGGCAGCTTGCCAAGGGGACTAGTGGGGACAATAAAATTAACCAGTTTGGGGTTGGCACCTGAGAAGCTTTTGCAAGAGATTGTGAGACCATAGTGGTGAGAGATCACACTCGGTCACCAGGAGCCTTCTTGCTTTTGCTCCCACCAAAGAGATCATCCATCTTCCCACATCCTGAAACCAGTGCTAAATGCTTCAGAGGCAAATACAGGCAAAGCCTCCCCAGAAACATTTTCTCCTGATCTGAAGGGGCTGGTGCTTTACTTGTCCTCAGAACAGGAGGGTGGAGGGCAGTTTTTAACACGTGCACAAGTGCTACAGGAATTCTGAACATTCTTGCTACTGTAAAAGGGTCACAGCTCTCGAATCCAGCTGACATTTTGCTGCCTATTGAATTCATCACAACAGGAATATAATTGCACACTGCACAAAGAATTTTTGCAAATGAACTCCTTTCCTTGGCAGGAGAAGAGCCTGCCACCAGCAGAGGAGGCAGACAATAGTCCAGCCTAGTTCCACACTGGATCAAGAGGGATGCTCCTGGAAAACTGCAGAAAATGAGAGAAAAACACCCAAAAGATGGGGTGCCTGTGGAACCAGTAGAGAAAACAGGTGGTTTTTATATGAGTATTTCAGCTAAGCAGTGACTAGTACTAGGAAAAGGGATGAGGAAAAAAGAGCCCTGCAGGTGGGAACACAGACAGACTCCCATGGAGCAGATGGCAAAAAGGGAAAGGGGTCACAGAATGAAAATAAGCAGCTATTCCAGGGCATACAAAGGAGACAAGAAGGATGTCAGAGATCTGAGAGATGCATTTGCAGCAGCTGACATGAACTGTGAGATTCTTCTGACTACTCTACCTTGCTCTGCATCAGAATCCTGCAGAGGCAGGGCTTCATCCCAGGAAGGATGATCCAGCTGTGGCAAGCAGCAGGCACAGCCTTCTGTGGCTGCTGTTGTGGGGGGGGTCTTTGTACAAAGGTACGGCCCCACGGGCAGCAGAGGGGGACACACATCATCTGTGCCAGCTCTCCCAACAGACCAGACTGTGAGCACCCACCTGGCACAAAGGGCCTTCAGAGGAGCACTTAGCCACTGCCCTGGTGGAGGAGAGGCAAGGCATCCCAGCATGGAGCTCTGGGGGACCACACAGATGCATCATCACCCTGCAGACCAGCAGATGCATTTTGGCTAGCATGGCCACAGCCTCTGCAGCACCACTCCTCAGCTGGCATCAGGAGCTCACAGGAGGATGCAGGTGGTGGGCACATGTCCTGCTGATGGGCAGGGCTGCCATCCTCCCTGCTCCCCTCACACAGGCCTGAGGAAACCTGCTGTCCAGAGATGTGCCCCCCAGCCAGTGTCACTGGTGCAAAGGAGGCTTGGTCATGTGTAACAGCACTTGGGTACACACCAGCCCATCATTCTTCAGGAAACAAACCACCCTGCCAAAAGTCTCCTCTGGAGAACAGAGGTAAGGGCAGCCTCGGCAACCCCGGTAAATAAAATATTGACTCCTTTTGAGCACACAAAGACCATCTCTGACTCCAGAGGTACCTCGGCACATAGCAGTGCAGGATGGGGGGTACCTTAGAGAAGTCCTGCAGGGCGTCTGTTCGGCTGTGACACTTTTCCCCACCCTCCTGGTACAGATGGGCGCTGCTGCAGAAGCCAAGCTGCTGGCAGCAGCTGCCCAGCACCTTCACAATCTTCAAGAAGGGGAGCAGCAAGTTCCCCAGAAGAAATTGTGTCCCAAGAATGCAATAATTACCAACATTAACCCCAATCCCTGGTTACCTCTTGCCATGGGGCAGCTGGAGGTGGCTGGCAAAAGTTGGACATCAGTGATAGAGCAGTTCAGGTCCTCTCCTACCTCCTCCCTTTTCTGAACCCATGTGAAAGCCCCATGTAGATACCCAAAGAGGGGTTTGCAATGAATCGCTGCACAAGAGCTGTTAGACTTTCTGTGCTGGGGATGGAAGATCTCCTGCTCCTCATTTTGGGATGGACATTTCTCTTCTCATACCGTCTTCTACAGCCCTCTAAACCTGCTTCCATCACAGGGCTTAATGTGTCCAGGTATTTCTGTTCTCCTTGGTCTGTTTTCTTGGTCTTTTCTTTGGAAAAAAATGGGTCAAAACATAAAGCCATTTAAAAATGAAAACTTATAATAATGCTCAGTACTTACATCACTCTTGCCATCTTCAAAGTGATTTATAAATGTTAACTAATTAATTAATCTTCACATCTTCTCCAACTGAAATTCAGAGTCACAGCTGAAGCGAGTAGAAAAATAAAAACCGTGGTTTTCAGGTGAAGGGCAAAGGCAAACCTATTGTCCTGCCCTCTGTTTGCCATCCAGCAAGGCAATTTGCAGCAATACTTTCATTCTGCACTGCAACCCTCTCATTTATTTTTCAGTCCCACCAAAGGGCTGAAGTGATTTTATGTGCTACCTCCAGCTTTCCTTTTCTTAATGGAGGTCTTAAAAGGTGCTCCCTTTGAAAAGTAAACAAAATGGAAGACTTTCAGAGCTGTGTTTAATCCCAAACTCTCCTAAAATCCGTAGCACAGCCAGCCTTGAGAGGGGGACACAGGCAAATGGGAAGGGGGAGCAAAGCCAGTCTATGGCAAATACGGTTCCCATAGGGTTGAGCTGACCCTGGGACATGGTGGGGAGCCGGCTGTCATGGAACAAAGTTACAGCACAAGGACACGGCCGGACTTGTGCCAGCTGTGACTGAGCTGTGATGATCTGAGTCTGGGGCTTCAGCACAGCCTGGGGCTGGAGTGGTGAGCCCTGCCAGAGCCACGCTGGTCCACATGCTGGCTGCTGTCAGCCACGTGGGGAATTTGTGCTCCCAAGGCTGATGGCAGCACGTGGCGCAAAGCTCAGGCACTGCTCAGCCCGGCCTTTGCTGCACAGGGCATCACACGAGCGCTATCACGCACAACCGGCCCGGAACTCTCAGTGCTGGCTTCCAACTCCACTCCTGGGATCTGCAGCCTGGATTTAAACTGTGGATTCAGGGCATTGAAACAGACCCTTTATGTCTAATAGCCACAGTTTGGTTAAAGATAGCAAGGCCCAACAGACCAGAGAGGAGATGAGACACTCGGGGCAAAGAGCTGTTACAGCTGCTCTTCCTAAGCAGCAGGTTCTTATGGGACACAAATATCCTCCTCCAGTACTGGTAACTTCAGCTCTCCCTGGAGGTGACACTGCTCCAGCCCAGCTCCCGCTGGACGTCAGCCAGTGGCTGTTAGGACACGTGCTGTGTCCGGCTGCTCAGCTCCATCCCAAGCCCATTCTCCTCAGTCTTTCTCATCACACCCCAATGGCTTTGCAAGCAGCAAATCTTTCAAAGGGTGTGAGGTGCCAGACATCTGGCAGGTGCTTGACAGCTATCTCCTCCCCTGTTGGCACCTCGGCTCCAGACTAGCCCTTCCCAGGAGCTGAAGATCTGATACACATGGATGTTATTGCTTCTGAAGACAATCACAAACGCAGCTAGCGCAGTGCCTCTGCTCCCTGACAGAGACAGATGAAGGTGATGTGATGCAGAAGGAAGGCTCAGGTGATTCAAACAAAATCACAGTCCCTCCCAACAACTTATGGAGAACAGGAGTCATCAGGGAGACTTCCAAATTCGTCAGGTCTCTCTAGGTAGGCAGACACAATCCTGGCCCAGCTATCCCCTCATGGGCTCCATCAGCCAGATTTGTGTCTCCCATTTGGACAACTTCATATCAAAACTCTCCTACTTGGCATTTCTGTGCCAGGAAACTACAGCCAAGGTGTTCAATACCTCGTGCAACAGAAGAGGGGAAGGTGTGGGGCTGCCTTGAGTTCTTGGGAGACCCCAGCCAGTGAGAGCCATCACCCCAGGAGAGCTGGCATATCCCTGTCCCCAGCAGAGCCAGCTGGTACGCCCAGCCCTGTGACCACACACAGTGGAACAAACAAAGCTGCTGGGAAGTTGTAGGAGTTCAGGGGTTCGGGTGACAGGGCTTTCCCGCTGACAGTCACTGCTGTATTACAGCATCCTGGAATTAGCAAAGCAGCAATACTGCATTAAACCTGCATTTTGTGGGATTTGAGATCTGAGATGGCACCTTGCTACCACCAAAACAGGCACAGACTCACCCCCTCCCCTTCACAAGACTTGCTCACACCTACCTTGGCTCAGCTCCAACTCTCACCTGTCTGCACAGGGAGCTGACCCAGGAGAAAACCCACCCCAGCCAGTGAACCCAACAAGGCCCCATAGAGACAAAGCTCCCAGCTTTCCTTCACTGGATTATTTTTTAACATGGTTTGCTCACACACAGACACGCAGGTTCAGGGAATCAAATTTTAGTCTTGGCACAAAGCGCAGAACCAAGCGGGGGTGGGAGTCATGGTGTCAATTTACATTTACATCAGCTACATGTCATGGAGAGGCAGTGTGACACTGACACCCGTCTGACTCGGCTCCAAGCCAGCCTCAAGGAGGCATCCTTTGAAGAATCCAAGTTAGTTTTTTTCCTGGGCATCTCACAGGAGTCACTTTCACTGATTTGGATTTTTTTTTCCAACCAGACATCACCACCACCCGAGAACAGCTTGTGCAGCATCTATCCTGTGAGAACTCACACATGTGGGCATTGACTCTGTTACCTTCACCTGTCAGGCAAGTCGCCACATCACTTTCCATTCTGTCCAGGATCACAAGACACACAGTACTGGCACAAATAAGGACTTTTTCCTCAGTCTCTGCACCTTCCTCTGAGACTACCTGAAAATCACCTTTTGAAAAGTCTAGAAGAAAATCAACCACACAAGAAATACTTTAAATAAGATTTATGATTAATTTCTGTTTTATGGACTCTCATCCCAATAGAGATACTGTGGCACTACCTTTGAAAAGGGAACCTCGTATTTTGAGGATATTCCACCACAAAATGGGACAAAGGCTCTTAACATCACAGCTTACTTTGGAACCTCCAGAACTGGTGTACAAGGCAAAGAGATGCCACCCACAGGAGCGCAGGTTTGTATAGATATGTCCATAGATCTATATTTTTATTGTTTTATATATATTTATAATATATTTATATTTTTTTTAAAAGAATCCCTTCAAAAACTACCCTCCCACCTAGCAAAACAAAGATTAAACAATCAAAGATGGTGTCCTGGAGCAAAGTATCCCAGAGGGTCTCATAGAGCCAAAACAACTGCTGCGCACCAGCACCCTCTTTCCAAGCTGTTGTGATGCCCTGGGGGTGCCAAGGTGATTGTCACACCTTTATAGCTCCTGAAACTGACCTGTCAAAAGACAGGGAGAAAGAGAAAAACACATGGCCGTGGCAACGGGGGGGCTCGAGCGGCTGGGGAAACAGCAACGCATACAACCTGAAGCTCAGAGTGTGAAATGCTGTGATGGAGGGACACACTGCCTGAAGGTCGGTAAAAAAAAAAGAGAAGAGAACAAACATGCAGGAGAGTTAGTTGGCAAGATGGATCTCAGAGAAGAGCTCAGAAGCATCACGCTTGGGACCCCTGCTACCCCTCCATCTCCCAAATCTCTTCTTCTCACCCTCCCAGTTGTGAAGGGAGATCCAACTAGTTTGATTTAGACCAAATCTTCGTGCTGCCCCGGAGCCTGCGGGCACAGGGAAAAAAAAAGAAAAATAAAAGTTCAAAGTGGACACTCAAGTTCATATCAAGTTCCTTCCTAAGTGCACAGAGAAAAGTGCACTGATGTTCCCACACGCACACGCTCTGTCTGCCCACACTGCTCACCCTTTGGCTTTGGAGGTCTTCTTGCTCGCCTGGCGCTGGTTGGTGCCAGGGGCCGGCTCCCTGAGCTCCGTGAGGTGCTGCTCTGGGTCTTGGGACGTGGCTGCCGCAGCAGCTGCTGTTGTCACTTTAATGGTCTTCTTCAGGTTTGCCACCTGCAATAGCGGCAAAGTGGGAACTTTCCCAAAGCTGGGGGCTTTTTGGCTATGGGTTTTTTTAGCTGCACTTTGGATTTTTTAAAATTTTGTTTCTAAAAGAAGCCCTGGAGCTAAGAGCTGCAAGCTCACATCAAGCAAAAGAGCCAACATCTGTCCAGGCCCCTGTACTGCAGAGGAGTATTAAGCTGATTTAGGACTCTTCTTCAGGCACAAATCCCTGGGGGGGTCTGGCCTAGGCAAAAGGCAATGCCTCACTTCAGCAAAGACTGCAACAACCACAGGGTACTGGCTCTAGTTGTTTTAAGGTGAGGGGCTTTGCTTGCTCCCTGCTGCACCCACTCACCTCGCTCTCGATCTGCTGCTTCAAGGCCAGCTGTTGCTCTTTGTGCTGGTTGGCACGACTGACCTGCTCTTCGATGCCCGACAGCACAACCTCGCAGCCCTGGCACCTGGAGAGGAGACCCACAACTGAACAGGTCATGGAATTGGCAGAGCATAGAGGGAAACGTGAAAGACAGCAGATTTCATTCCAAAAACATTGGGAGGTGACAGCTAAGCCAGGCAGGGAAGATACAGGGGCAGGAATCTGATGTAATAACACAGGGAATTATGTTATTATCTGGGAGGGGGACAGGTAACAAAGCCATGCTGGGTTAAGAACTACAGATAAACACTCAGGAAGCCTCCTGCCAGCATCCAGTGCTGTGCAAAGGCTGCTGCGTCCCCATCACCCCTCTAGACACAAACAGGGGAATTTGGGAAGTTATTTTTGGAAAACTACTTTCCATTGGAGTATGGGAAAGGGGATCAAGTAGGTCACCTCCCAACACCACCCACCCTTAGCAACACACAAAGGATCCAGGGAAGCCACTGGCCACTCCTGCAACCTTTTTTGGGTGTTAGTACTGGGGGCTTCCTCCTCACCACTCCTGCAATGTGCGGGTGATGGTGCTAAGCTCCTCCCTCCGGATGTCCCTCCCAATGCTGTAATCCACCTCCAGGCGCTGGTTCCTTTGATCCAAGCTCCCTCGCAGCACATCTGCATACACAGCCTCAATCACCAGGTCCTCCAGCTGCCGGACATTCTTCAGCTGCAACTGCTCCAGCAGCACTGAGTAGGGGATGCACTGTGGAAACATGATGGTAACTAGCACAAGATAATCCCAGTGGGAGGAGAACTCAGAAAAAACAGGGCCACTACCTTGATCTTGGCAGCCAGAGTGACGACTGACAGGTGCCTAAGTTTGTTCTTCTGGGCCTCTGTCAAGGGAGGGAGGTTTGCTGCTTCAGCTGTTGTCAGGGAAAAGAATGAGATATTGGAATTTATGCCTCGTTTCCCAGTTCTGCACAGAAGCATCTGTACCACACCCGTCTCTTAAAACGTCTGCACACCAATCCCCCAAGGGGTGCTTCGTCTTGCCAAGCCATCCCCATCAATTCTCAGCTCAAAAGACCTTTTCTGAGCAGCCTTTCTTCCTGCCAACCTCAACTCAGCCTTTTTAGCTGTCCCATGCGTTATTTATGCGGGTCTGCACATCCCAATGGTTATCTAAGTCCCTCCCCTGGCCCCTCAGAAACGTCTCTGTCAGGATGCTCTTTGGCAGGTGGCAAATGGCAGCGTTAATTTCCGCCAGGTACACCGCTAGTCTGGGGCCCAAAGCACAACCGGGCGTGTGTCGGGCCGGGGGCTGAGCCCTGGCTGCACGGGGGTGCTGCCGGGGGAGGGAGGCCCTCTGCTCGCCGGGTCTCGCCGCGTTTCCCGCCCCGCGGGATCCCCACCACCGGGCCGGGGGGCTCGGGGACCCCGCGCCGCGCCCGGCCTCACCCAGGTAGTCCGCGTAGGTGCCGTAGGCGAAGATGGTGAGGAGGCGGAACACGGGGGAGAACTCGCTGTCGGCCAGCTGCGGGGACACAGGGTCAGGCGGCGCCGCCGGGCCGCGGGCAGGGCCCGGCGGGGCCGCGGGGCCGGGCGGGCCTCACCTCGCGGACGGCGGGCATGTCCAGCAGCTCCCCGAACACGTAGATGCCCGGGGCCTCCAACACCTGGTGGATCAGGCTGGCGAGCGCGGCGCCGCGGGCCGCCTTGGCCAGCAGCAGGAACTGCTCCTGGCTCTGCCCCGTCACCTTCCCCTCGGCCGCCATGGCGGGGCCCGGCCCGGCCCGGCCCGGCCCGGCCGCTCGCTCGCCCCCCGCAGCCCCGGCCCGGCCGCTCCCGGCCGGCCCCGCGCACCCGCCCGACACCGCCGGCGCGCAGCGGCCGCTTCCGCGTGTGACGCGCACCCGCCGCCCATTGGCGGAGCCGGCGGCTTGTCCCGCCCCCGACGCTTCCCCATTGGCCGGACCGGAAGCCGCGCGGCGGCGCAGTCCCGCCGCCAGGGCGCCCCCCGCTGGCGGGGTTGAGCGCTGCCGCCCGCGGCGGCGCCTCGTCCGTCCCGCGGCCGTCTCGTCCCTCCGCCGCATCCTCCGGCCATCCCGGGCCATTCCCGGCCGCCCGTGTCATCCTGCCACGGCTGCGGTCTGCGGCCACCTGCTGGTCCCCAGCCCTGGCCCTGCTGGTCACAGGCACCAGCCAGCCTTCAACTCCGTTCTGCACTGTTTCATGCCCTGGCCTGCTCACCAGCAGCGTCTGCTCACTGTTCTCTTATTTTTCATGACCCATCCTCTGTCAAAACTCCCCCAAGCTGCTCAGCCATAGTGAGATGTGTCCCAACAAGGCAATCAATGCCAGAGGAATATCCATATATTTATGGGTCGTGCCGGTCTGGTGAATATCTACTCTTCATCCTTACACCTGGAAATGTTCAAGGCCAGGATTGATGGTGCTCTGAGCAGCGTGGTCTAATAGCATACCTTCCTGCCTCCAGCAGGAGTGTTGGAACGAGATGATTTCTAAGGTCCCTTCCAACCCCAACCATTTTGTGATTCTATGATTAATGTTGAAATAACTGGTGAGAAAACAGTTGCACTACTATATGGCATGGTGTTTTTCACATCTCAATGATCTATTCTATAAGCACCACACCAGAATTAAAAGAGGTGCATGGAATACCTTGTGTGTGCCCACACAAAGCTCTCATTTTTGCTTTCACACCATTAAGATCTTACTATTTTGGGTAGTGTTTTGGGGATATGTAAATGTAAAAAATCTTATGTTGCAAAGCACCGTACTTATGTATTTAAGCTGTGCATTTCTTAAATCTCTGCATGCCTTCCCTCCTCTACTGCATTAATTTTTACCAAAAAATGACTTTACTATCTGCTGAATCATTAACCATCGCACTTGTCAAGAAATGCATCCCTGATGCAGGCAGGGTATGGCCATAAAAAGATAGTTTAAACGCTCCACAAGGATAGAAATGTTTATAGTGCACCTTAAGTATCTCTTCGTAGGTGTATGAGTTACAGCAATGCGGTCATTGTTGAGGGCATGGTTCCCTGTGCCAGGTGAGAGAAAATAAGAAGTGGGGGTCATTTGGGGAAAAAAACACCCACACTTTCAGAGCTCTTCTCATCTTGTATAAATCACATGGTAGGCAGAGGTGAGTTGTGAGGGGACTGGGAAGAGTGCAGTCAGTGTGTATTTCAATAAGAAATATTATGCTGTTTTGCTAAGAGTTTCCAGTGCATCACCAATTTCCTCACGGCTGGCTCTTTCAGAAACCCACAATGATTTTCCATGAAAGAAAAAGAGGCAACAAATTGATGGGAGCCTGATACAGTCTATGCAGGTAGCATGGTTCTAGGATGTTAAAATCGTAGAGCCATTAGGGCAAGTTTGCACTCCAGCACGTGATTGCCAGCAAGAGATTTGGTCTTCAGCTGGATCAGTTTAGCATATATTAAAGAGAGTTGACTTGTGCTTTGCCAGACTTCTGTAAGCGTAACATCTTGAAATAAGTGTAACATCTTGAAATCTTCATCTGGGTAAAGTCTACTTTTGTTAAGGTTTTACTTGCCGGTATCAACAACTCTCTTCTCTTGCTTTGACTGTAGTTCTTGTCACACAGCTGCTGTGGCTGAGTCATGGAGAAGGCTCCTTTGGGGTACAATTCTGCTCCAAACACAATTTCAGAGCTAGAAAACATAACCCATGGCTGCCTTGGGGGGGTGGATCGTTGTCTCCCAAGCTCATTTGTACAGCTGTATGGATTGTCACTACTCCTTCTCAGGGTCATCCTCTTCAGTCCCTAAGGTTCCTTTAGTGTTTGGTCTCCTCACTGAGGCTACTGACAGAACGAGGGAACAGTGTGGACAGCGATGGTCAGTGTGAAAAACTGAACTTCTAACATTAATGATCATGCCACAAAGATTAGGTGGACATCACTTAAAACTAATTCCAGGCATAAGAAGCAAAACAGGTCTCAGTGCTGGGCCAGAGAAGCAAACATGTGCCCTGAGAGGGGAAGGCACCCAAACCTTCAGTCCTGCTCTTGTAGGGCACATTTTCATTTATGTGCTCTGACCATTTTAGCTTTGAGATGTTGCAATCTCCTTCGCCTCAAAAATCTGAAGCTGAGGAAAGAAACTTCTCCAATCATCTTCCACTGGTAACTGAGCATGGGCACAGTCAATGAGCTCTCCTAGGAAAGTGCCTCACATCCAGTGGCTCCGGGCATTGTTGGAAGCTACCCTGGGTCCTCAATGAACAAAAGAGTAAGGAGTGTTTCCTATGCTCAAGTCAGGTAAAATGGGACCAAGACTCATTTTACCCAACCGGCACTTCTTCAGGAAGATCATGATGACCCAGGGAAGTAGGAAAATCTATCAGTCTGTATTCTCAGAGCCAGCAATATTTGGGCTTCTCCATACAGCAAGATGAAAGGAGAGGCAGGGCAGATAAGGTTGGCTGAGAGCTGTGAAGGCAGGTTACAGAGCAATATTGACAAGGGCACCATCTCCTCCCTGCTTTTCCCTCCCTGTTTATGTATTTAGGCCTGATTCACTGTAGCCTCACACCTCCTGTCTTCACTTACACCAGTGCAGGGTGCATTCAAATCAGGTTCAAACGTAACCCTGCTGATTTGTAGTGTTTTATTACTCTCTTCCCCACCCCCTCGCCGGCTCCTTCCATCTCAGTTTTATCTCTCTATCGATCTGTTTCTCTCACACTCCCTGACACGCTTGCTGCCTTTCATTATTAGTTAGATAAAGCCTGGCAGCCTGAGCATCCTAGCTACATTGATGCTCTCTCTGTCTCCTTCTCCACTTTGGCCCCAGTTCCTATGTCCTGTGTGCTGGCTTTCCATGTTTTGGTCTGCTCCTTTTTTATACTGCATCACGGGCAAAGACCAGAAGGTCCTTTGAATGACTCAGATCCTGCGCTCTCCAAATGAGAAGGCCATCATCTTCACGAGTGCAAAAGTCATGGGTAACATCTCCACAACTTAGCAAAACTTTGGCCTCATCCCTAGATTGGAGTGCTGGGTGTTGAAATTAAATCCCAGCCTCCTGGAGTCAGTAACTTCTGTGCTTTTGCTTTCCTCACAAAGCAAACACCTATCTTTATGGTCACAGGGAAACTGTGAAATGTGATTTTCATGTAACCAAAAGAGCCAAAAGTAGGAGGTGAAGAGTGCAGATGAAAGCAAGTCTGTATGACATTTCATAATTTTAAGATAAATCTTGTGACATGGAGACGTTCTGTGTTGTTATTCCCGAATGTTTGGGATTTCTGATCCTAGCTGTAACCACCCCCTAGCATCATCCCTCTCTTCTGATCTCACTCTGATCTCTACAGAAAGAAACCTCCATTCTCTTTGTGCTATAGATCCACTTTCTTTCCTCTGTGCTCACTGTCCCACTTTAAAGCTGTATGATGAGCTGTACAGGCTCATTCTAGGTTGTTCCTTTCTTCACCACCACAGAATCCAAATAACTTGTCAAAACACTGAAGACATTTTTTTCACTAGTCCCTCTCCAAACATAGCAGAGTCACATCTCATGAGACGATTTTTCACAACTGTGTGTAACACGGACTCTGAGACAAACACACTGTAAAGGACAAGGGAGGCTGGCATGACTCTCTTGGATACCAACATGATACAGAAGGCTTTTAACCCTTTCGTTTGTACTGGGCTAATGCACACAGGGGTTACACTTAAAATCAGCCCAGTATCAGCTGCTTGAGGGTAACTGCATGATAATTCTTCCTCTGATCTGCTCTCACAGCCCTCAGGATTCTGCAGACCAGGAGCTGTCTTCCAGACAGGCCTCCGGATGTGATTCAAAGACTCCAGAAGAGAGAGGATCTTGCACTTCACTAGGTAGTTTGTTTCTGTGATTAATCACTCTCCAGTGACTGGCTCTTGTTATTCTCTGCCAGAATATTTGGTAGACTTTTCTCCAGGAAAGAAGTGATACTGCAAGCAAGTCATGTCTCATTCTGCTTTTTGATATATTAAACAGGTTGACCTCTTTAAATTACTGAGATCTCCAGCCTTCAGATCACCTTTGATTCAAAGTTATTTTTAAAATATGGAGCATAAAGCACTGTACAGTTTTCCAGCATGAGACTTACTGAGACACAGAGAGAGGTTTAATCGTCTCCTTGCTTGCCATCCTTACTTCTGTCCTTACACAGACAGGAATCACTTCAGATTCATTGCTGCAGCCTGGATCACTGATTCTGTGTTCAGTTTTCTGCCTGTTACAATCCCCACATCTTTTTCAGACTGGACCTCTTTCCAGGACTGGAAGTTGTTCCCTGTAGACATGGACACTTTTTTTCCTGTTCGTGGCTGTACAATTTGCTTTCAACAGTCTTATAAGAAGTTTTATGAGAATGACCACCTTACTGAAAGGGGCAGGTCACTCTGTCCTGGTCCTATCCTCATTATTCTTAACACTCTAACAATATTTGTGCCCTCAGTAAATTGTATCAGAATGAACTATATCTGCTCACCAAGCACTGAATAAAATGGTGAGTCATACCTGACCCGGGACTCATTCCTGGGCATCCACATAAGAAACACTGCCACTCAATGGTGGGCTTCCAGGGATGACCTCCTTTGCGTTTACAGGGTGTTAAATGGAGTTAACCAGCTCACTTAACCTCCTGCTCTGTTAATGTTGCATAACACTTTTTTTTCTTATCAGCGTGCTTTGGGAAATTAACATTTCTAGAAGCCTGGATAGATCTAAGCCATCACCTTTCCCAAACAAACCTGTAGTCACATCAAAGACTGACAAGAACAAAACAAGTTTATGCAGCAAGATTAGTTTCCTCCAAACCAGGCTGATTGGCATTAACTGGAGAATCTCATATGAGCTCTTTGTTGCTTTGCCTAGAATTTTTCAGGTCTTCTGTTTGCTCTTTACAAATATTCACAGGGCACAGTTCTCTTCCAGTCTTCTGGGATGTCTCTGATATTCCAAAGCTTATTAACCCCTTGTTTGGTGAACAGTAGGGCAGAGGAAACTGGGTTCTCTGTGGAGTTTCTTCCTGTATGTTCTGTACTTTCCACTACCGTACCTTCAGCTGGGGTCTCTTGATGGCACCCATTCCATGGCTTGCCACATCTGTGAGGGGCAATTTCTTCTACAGTCTACATCACTGGGCTCCTCCACCACTCTCTAACATTACATAGCTTTTTTACATAGCTCAGAGCTCTTTGTTATATTTCTAAAATAACACAGCTTTCCCACCATTTTCTGCTTAATTTTTTTGGCCTGCTGCATGGACTGCTTTGACCTGTGGGGCTTTGCCCAGCAGCATGGCCATAGGCTCTGTTCCAGCACAGGCATTGGAAGCATCTCTTTCCTCTGTCAGGCTGCTGGTTTTCATACAATTTGTTGGAGCTTATTTACCTTTTAGAATCTGGTCATTTTGTCAAATCCATGGCAACTAACAGAAAGACAGATAGACAGGATTCTGCAGGTAGCAAGGCAACAACATGGGTCTCTCTTCCCTTAGGAAACAACAGTAAAACCAGCAGCAGAGGCCTGCCTGGGCTCAGGACTCCTGGTGTAAATGATCTGTACGTGATCATTGCCAGACAAAAATAACAGCTAGTAACACCTGATTCCACCTCTCCCCTCAAATTTCCATGTAATTTTACATTAACTTTCCTTTGAAAAGGAAACCAAACAAGCCATTCCATTTATATCACATAAGAGTGAGGTACAAGTGACATCAACCCTTAAGCTCTCTATTCCCATCACCTCGACAGCTTTCCTGACTCCCCCCACCACATCTACCAAGGTTTCCTTGGTCCCTACAAAATCCTGCTCTTTGTCTTCTCTCATATTTCTGACTCCTTTTGCTGCCTTCTATAGTTTTACTCTTCAGGGGGATTTTCAGTGTTTGCGTCATTTGGATTTTCACCCTTTAGCTGACCTTTCCCTGGTTGAAATTTCTCCTGTTTTGTGCTTCCCAATTATACTAAACACATTCGTCAGGATTTGAAAAGGTCAGAGACAGCCTGTGTGCCTGATGTAGCCCCTTCCAGAGCTTTCTACCCTCTGCTACTTCCATGTGAGAAAGCAGGGGAAGAAACACAGAGAACAAGACAAGCTGAACGCTGACTTGCGCTGCTCCACCATGTCTGCACAGGGAGTTTCTTGGGATGAGAGTGTGAGGGATCACTAAGCAAGGTTTGTGCAGATGATTTGTACAAGTCCTCTGAGAGCTAGAGATGAGAAGGCTGGAGTGTGACAGGAGCCTGGATAATCTCTGAATAAAGCCCCATGTACATGAAAGGGACAAAAGCCGGGGGGGTTGGCGTGTGCATGCCTGGTGACACACAGTGCTGCAGCATCCAACACAAACCTCGGCCATGACACCGCTGCCCGCAGTGCCCTCCTCCCACACCACGACTTCCTGGTAACAATAAGCCTTAACACAACCCCATCCCCATGCTGATCCTCCAAACACACAATGACATCACTCCCAAACACGTGAAAAACCTGTTGACTCTCCTAAACATGCTCACAAATTCACACACAAGACTCAAATATCCTGGCATGGGAAAGCTCAGAGCAGCCTGGTTTATTGGCACAGGAGCTCACAGGAAGCCTAGTGAAGAACAGACTCAGACCCTTCAGATATCTGTCCAAAGTTGGCACAACCTGTTCTGGCCATCCTGCCGTGCTCAGGCTTGGTACTTTGTGTCCATTTGTCACCTGCTTCCATCCCTCATGCAGTGGCAGGTTGCTTTACAGCTCAGTGCTGTCTCTACTATTTCTTTCTGGTATTTTTTTTTCCCAGGGTCAGTCACAGTGTTCCCTCATCGCTTTATGATGAAAAGTTTGATTGTTTTTGAGGATCTGAGGAAATTACTGTCTTGCTTCCTCATATTTCAGGCCCTGGAGTGGAAACTGTCTCTCTGTCATTGACTTTCTTCTCTCGCCCGTTGGTTGCTCAGCTGCTCCCTTCTGATTTGGTCTGTGCTTTCTGTTTGGTTCTTGATGGTGGAGGGAGATGTTCCCTGTGAAATACTCGGCCCCTCAAAGGCACATCAGCTTCTTTCTTTAATTTTGCTGTCACATCCCTACCATTTCCAGACGCATCCTATCGATCCCTGGCAGAAACGCACTTGGGGACACGCTCAAAAGACCTGGGTGATCCCTCAACGGGTAAAACACACTTTGGAAGGATCCCCCTCCTCCCCCCCTTCTTCCCCAGCGCTCCTACCTCACCCGTGTGTCCCAGGGGCTCTGCTCGTGAGGCTCGACCGAACCCCGCCGCCTGCCCCGCCGGGGGCGCGCCTCGCCGGGGCCACCCGGCCCTCTGCCGCCCCCCCGCCCGGTACCGCGGCGGCCACGGAGGCCCGGGGGCCCGAAGCCCGGGGATGATGGATGCGGGGACGGGGGACCTGGGGCAGGACCGAGGGGTGGCATCTCCCCGAGGGCGCTGCTGCGGGGCGGAAAGGCGAGGGGCGGCGGGGATGAGCCCCGGGAGGCGGCCCGGGGGAGGGGGATCCCGGGGGGCCTCCGCCCCCAAGGACGGACCGGTCCGGGGGTGGCATTCGCCGGAGCGAGCTGGAGCGACGGGTCCCTTGGAGACACCTCTCTCCATGGCAACCTAATCGCTTCCTGTGAAGATCCCGAAATAACCGACGAGACGGGGGAGCGGAGCCGAGCGGAGCGGAGCGGAGCCGGGCCGAGCCGAGCCGAGCCGTGCGGGCAGCGGCGGGGAGGCGGCGGGGGGCAGGTCCGGCGGGCGCGGGGCTGCGGGAGCGCGGCGCGGGCGGGCAGGGAGCGGGAGGAGCCTTCGCGCTCGGCCGCCGGGGCAGGGGGCTCCGGGCCGGGGGGACGCTCTGCCCCCGCCCGGCCGCTGCCCTCGCCCGGCCGCCCCGGCGCCCCCCGCGGGCTGCAGCGGGGGCCACGGTGCCGGGCGCGCCCGTGCCAGCAGCCATGGGGTTAACGGGAGGCAGCGAGCGAGAGAGACAGAGACAGAGAGAGAGAAAGAGGGGCTGGACCAGTCCTCGGCAGCTGTTTATTTCAAGGCATCTCTCGCTCCCTCTCCCTCAGCCAAAGCTCAGCCTCAGCAAACCTTCCTCCTCCTCCTCTTCCTCCTCCTCCTCCTCTCCTTCCTTCGTCCTGGCCATGAGAAGCACGGGCAGCAGCAGCTGTGCTCCCCCAGCCCTGTGCTCTGCCGCCCCGGCTGCGCCCCACTCGTCTCCCCGCAAGGTAAGTTCATCCTCTCGGCCCGGGCTTGGGGGACAGAGTGGGGACGGGGCTGCAGGGGCGGGCGGGAGTGGGGTTGCATGCCCGTCTCCAAGTCATCTCTCCCCGTCTCCTTCCCTGTGTCCTTTCTCCCCTTCTTCTTTTCCCTTTCCCGATCTAGGTGCTCTGTCTCCTTCCAACCGGCTGTCTCCTTCCTCCCCCCTCCTTTTCCTCCTCTTTTAGTCGGGGGCAGGGGATGCCTGAGGTGCCGGGAGGGAGGGGGCACAGCCGAGGGATCGCTGCCTCTTACCCTCCAGCTCCGGGCTCCATCACAGACCTGTTGTGCTGGAGCACTGGAGCCTGCACTGAGGAAGGCGACTTCAGCCAAATTGGCGCAGCTGGAGAAAGGAAACAGGGGCCAATCCCACCTCCTGCCTGGCCAAGGGTGCACCATGCAAGAGAGAGCAATTCAGATGTGGAGACTCAGCACTTGAAGCACTTGGATGCCCGGGAACAGTAGGAAACTGGGAGGCAGAAGATTGTCAGACTCATGACATGTATTGCAGGCAGGCACTAGATGGCAGGGGATCGGCATCCTAGAGTGCTGCTTGGAATGGGGCCACACTCACAGTTCCCAAATGCAGGGAGACTTAAGCTGAGAGGACCGTTGATGGGCTTCACACGCCCATTCCCTTGCTATGAAAACATCCAAATGCAGCATCACCCTTCCAGCCCTGCATTCTGCCCCAGCTTAGGATTACCATACCCAGCCCGTAAGTGCTCACCCTGGCAGCCTGGCACGGGAATTCCTATTGGCAAGTCACTGAACGCTGCAGGACCTGCACTGACTCAGGGCGAGCAGTGTCAGCCCCTCCGGGATCCTGCTGGATCCTCCTGGGTGCTGCCACCAATCCTCTCAGCCTCAGACATCAGGTAGAGCAGCCTGATGTGAGCCACTGCATCCCAACTGCCAGCCCCCAAATTCAGCCAGCTCTGGGAGGTGCTGCCCCCAGCCCCATACATAGCAGGAACTCTTTCCCTGGATGGGCTTGGCATCTCCACCCCAGGGTACCAGCATTAGGATTCACAGTCCCAGCTGCCAAAACTCCTTCAAGTGCAGCAGAATTGTCTCTCTGGGTCAGCTGCTCTAGGATTCCTCTCTTTCCCTGTCCCCACCCAGCCAAATACAGCAGGGCATATACACAACCCCTTTTCACCAACATCGGGGTTCATGCTTCCTGCTGCCAAATGAGTAATGACTGCATCTCTGCCTCTTGGACCATGAACTCCAGGGTGTTCATGGCCACTGAGAAAAATACAGGTGTGGTGTGCCCAGGGTATCACACAGTGTCGGGGTGGGGGGGGTCTCACTGCCAGTGCCTCAACTCGCTCTGCTTAGTGCTTGGAGATAGCTGCTAGGTTCTGTGGTCCCAGATCACAGTCTCGTATCAGTAGCTGTCACCACAGCCCTTAGTGCTGGCTGGGAGATTAAAAAATGACAGCCAACCTAGCATTCCTTCTCTGTAAGGAGGGCTGGGTCCTCCTCAGCTTTGTTTTGATTTTTTCATCACTATTTCAAGTGGAATCGTTGCAGTGGGGGAGCTGGGCGAAGCAAGGATTTGCATGAAGCTCTTGGTGCTGCGGGGTTGCTAATGGTGAGCGTTATTTCAGCCAGCAGTAAGTTTCATAATCTTGGCCCAGCTTTTGTGAATGTTCCATTTTTCAGGGTCATTAGCCTCTTTACCCTTCTTCCATCCCTTCCCCCTCTCCCCAAACTGGTTGGCAATTTCATTGTTCCAGTGGAATATATCCGTCATGTGAGGTCATCGCTGCATAAGGAGAGGTGATTGATTGCTTAGGTCACTGGGGCCTGTCCCATGCTGAGCTTGAATGCTGGTTTGGAGACCTTGAACCGGACTCTGCACTCAAAGGCAAGGCGATGTGGGGTGCAGAGGGGCACGGTGATGCATTCCCGGCAGCTTGAGTCGCCGAGCAAACAGACTGCTGCATTCTGAACTAGCTGGAGTGCTCTGAGAGCAGACAGCTTCATTCCTAGAGGCACAATATCACAGCAGTCAAGCTCTAGATGTTACAAAAATACAGATAGATCATCATCTGCCGGCTGAGCCAGACAGAATAGGGTGCAACTCTTTTCCCATCCCCGGATGGAAAGAGCCTCTACCCGCTCCTCACTAACACGGCTTGTGTGCGCTTGGCTTCATCCAACTGCTCTCCAGTCAGAGCTGATCTCGGCTAGGCATTGAGAAAGCTGTGAGATTCTCAGATTTTAAGGCCAGAGGGACCATTTTGATCGTCGAGACTGACCTACAGCAGAGCACAGGCCAGAGAATTTCACCAATTTAATTTCCTGCGCCAAATCCATAACTTCTGATTGAACTGTAGCAAGTCTTTTAGGAATACAGCCAGCCAAAGGCTGCAGGCAGTAGGGAACACACCACCTGCCTAGGTGAATTGTGCTGGTGTGTGACCCTCTTTATTAATAGTATTGTTCCTCATTTGAATTTGTCAAACTTCAGCATTTTGTAACAGAAGGTTACATATTGCACTTGATGTGAGGGAGCTACAGCACACGGCTGGCACCTTGGTTCTTTTATTCCTGCCGTGCCTTTTTTATTTGGATAGGATTTCTCTATTGCATTAAGGTATACAAGAATCCTGAACACTGAGAAGGAGTAAGCGAATCCTAGGGCTTTCCTGGGGCACAGTAGTGTCTGAACTCCAGAGCTCAGGGTGTCACATTCAGGGTTTATTCAGAGCTCCCTGCTCTGAGCAGGAGTGCAGCAGGCTCTGCTCCTAGCCGTTAGGTAGGACGTAAATTCCCAGCCCCCCTTGGTGAACTGCTATGTATGCTTTGGAGCACGGCTACTGAGATCTGCTCTCTCATGTCCCAGCAGCAGCAGGTCCATGCTGCAGGAGACTTACAAAGAGGGAGGAAGCACAGATGGGTGTGGGGAACAGCAGCAGGATTCATGCTTCCATCCTGCAAATGCATGAGAGCAGCCTCTAACAGATTAGCCCCAGTCTGGATTGATGGTGGGGTCCATATGCAGCAGCAAAGAACAGTGTAATTCTTACTCACTGCTTTCAAGCACCAAGATTCACAAACTGAGCTCAATGAAGTGCCCCGGGGAAATAGCTTTGTCATTCACACTCTGTCATCTGTGCATCACAGGACCAGAACGCTGAGATGAAGGCTCTGTAGCTAGAGTGAAAGTATACAGGTTTCCTGTTCTGACTCTGGGAGTAGCCCTGTCCAGTTTTATTGCCATTAGACCTGGGAAACACATATGAAAGCAAGAGCCCTGCCATGAGGTACTGGTGCAGAAATCAAATCTCTCTGCTCTGGCACACAAAGGCTTCTTGAATGGTATAAGGTGGGATTTATACTCCCAGCTAGTGAGAGCATAGGCATCCCCATCTCTGCTCTGAAGGTCTACCAGTTTATTCAGGATCCACACTGGGAGCTGCATCCAGAGCTGAACGAAGGGCATGTGTTACTCTTGCCCGCCAACACAGCAGGGTTGGTGCCTAGGACACAATTCTGCTGCCAGTGGCTGACCGCAGAGTGCCCCAGACATGCTTTGTCTGCTGTTTAGTCAATAATCCACAGGGACATCCATGCTCCATTTTGAATTTAAACACTCCAAGCACGCTGGAATCCAGCCTGCACTGCCTGGTATTTTCACCTGAAGCCTTCCTTTGCTCCCACACCCTCCATGCCATGGGAGACACCTCTGTCCTGCTCCCAGCTCCTCCACGGTCAGTCCTGGGTGTGCCAGTACAGGACACACGCTTAGTCTTTGGCCATGATCTCATTAGCAAACCAGAACATGTGGATGGAGACCAACCAACTTTGCATCATTCCTGCACTCATCTGGAGCCACCTTTGGGGTGGGGGCATTGGGAATCACCAGCTGTTCACTCTAGGCAGCAGAACCCATGCACAGCAGTGTCTCCAGTCTGAGGCTTGCACCCCATGTATGGGCTGTCCCCTCCTCAGCATCATGTGCACATGAGGCGGTCAGTGCTGGGGCTCACCCCTCCTCAGCTCATTCCACACATCTTCTGCTCCATAGGGCTGAAATTTAGAGAACTGTGTGTGAAAGGCATCCAGGATTTGGCTATGTAGGGTATCTTATTCCCAGGTTTTCAACCCTGGAAGTCCATAGACTGGGGTGTCATTGCTGGAGCTCACAATCTCAGCTTAGAAGAACAGTGTTGTCTCCATTATGAGATCTCCCAACAAATGAGGAGAGGAGGAGAGCGCAGCGACCCCAGCATTCCTACCCGCAGGCACATTTCTGAGGGTAGAGTCATCGCTGTTAGGAGGAGTGCTAGAGGTTACATGTGCACCACTACTGTGCCATACTTCCCTGCGGGACTGGCACTGAGGTCTGCCTGCACTTGGAGAAGGTCACCCCTGCTGGGATGGCACTGTCCAGCCCCACATCTCCTGCTTCCCGATGCAAAACAGCCCCCTGCCCCTGAAGACTTGAGCTGTGCCAAAAGCAGAGCAGCCTCTTCATCCCAGGAAACTGCTGTCCCGTGGTGAGTCCCAGGCATAGTCCCAGGCACTCCAGGCCACCTTGAAATTTCTCCTGCAACTTGTGTGCCCTCCAGTCTGGGGATTCACACAAGGAGGTCCTCCATGCTTGGGATTCCCTCCCTTTCAAAGTCCAAAATAAATTCTGTCATGGATTTCTGTTGCCAGACATGATCTTCCATGGCATCGTGATCATAATCCAGATGGCCAAGATCTCGCCAGTATCTGGGTTCAGAAGAAATTTGCTCCATTCTGCTGCCTCTCTGCAGAGCTGCATTTTAATACTGAGTCCCCTCCAAGGCTTAGAGGTTCAGGAGCAAAGAACAAAGAAATGCTTAGAATAGCTGCTCTTTTCTCCTCATCTTCATCTCAGGATCCCTCCAGAGACTGATCTTGCCCCGGAGGGAGGGGCAGGGCACATTAGCCAACAATTCTTTTTTTTTTTTTTTTTCTGTGAACTTTGTTTAAATATTTAACAGAAGGAAACTAAAAATATCCCCGGTTAATGCAGCAGGAGCTAGACAGCTACTTAGACTTGGGTGCCCTTTCTCGTGCCCCCTCTTCTCAGGTGTACATCACATCGAGCCCCGGCCTTTTCCCTCTGGAAGAGGAAGCCTCTCACGCAGGAGGGGCTGCAGTTTTTGTTCAGGGCATGGGGTGAGCAGGGGCGGATGGCAGTAACCCCTTGGAAGCTGGGAGGTGCAGCACAGCTGGCTCAGGGCTGGAGGGGCAGGGTTGGCCTCTGCATTGACTCCCTCAGGCAAGCATTCCTGTTTCTCCATCCCGGCAGCCACAGGAGGGCATGACCGTGGGTTGTCGGCATTCATACTTTCCCCTTCATGATGAAGGAGCAGGCTGAACATCTCGCATGATTTTTTTTTTTTTGTCCTGTGCGTGCGGTTGCGGAGAGGATCCGGGGTCAGGCACACAAGAGCTCACCGGGGAAGGGCTGGCATGGCGCTGTGCCCAGCCAAGGGAAGGGGTGGGCAGCAGGAAAGGCAGCCGAGCTGCCACCAGGCTGATGCTGGACGGTGCTGAGCATCCAGGGCAGAAATCTGGTTGAGAGGACCTGACCTCACTCCGTGCTTTTGTTGCTCAGCCATGGGAGGTGGGAGAGAAAAGGGAGGACTACAGGAGAAAGGGAGGGATGGGACAGTGCAGAGGCCATTAAGACAAGGAGTGTGGGAAGGTAATTTCATGTTAGCTAAGAGGAAAGTAAATACTAAATATTTGATAGGCATATTTTTTCTCTTAAATTCTTTAGTGAGGCTGGACTTTTTCTCGCTGATTCACTCTTTCTCAGTTGTCTTGGTTTATCACTCTCATGCTTCCCCTCTCGCTCCCTCACTCTGGCACACAATGAAGAGGCTCTTTTTTAATAAATGGATTACACACTCCACACTATAAATAAACACAGGAATTAAGATTCCAACTTGTTCCAGTGATAAGCAAACAAAGATGTTGAATCCCCCTCTCGGCCCTAAGACAGGAGAGTTCCTGGGGAAGCTGTGCATGTGCCTGGGCACGTGTGCTCCAGAGATCGCTCCTTGCTTTTGTGAGCATATGCTAACGCATGTGTTTCTGGGTGGACTTGGCATGGGGATGGGGACAATGCACCTCCGTGCATGGGGGGCATGGGAGCAGGAGAGGGTGCACGTGTGTGTGCATGGACTCCCCTTATCCTGCCAGCCGGGGCCGGGAGCTCACACTGCCTGCAAGGAGAGAGCCGTCACCACTGTGTGAGGGGACACTGACACCCCTCCCTTTTGGTTCCCAGTGAAGAAGATGAGACAAGATCCTGAGTGAGCAAAAGACACTGTTGCATCTGAGATGGAGCCCAGTGCCTGGTAGGTTCACAGCTTCCCACACTGGCAGGTGAGGCAGGAAGAAAACAGGAGTGTGGGTGGTGGGCTGCTCCCGGCTGCTTGGCCTTTCAAAGGAGGAACGTTTAGATCAGGCTCTCTTCTTCTTCCCCCTACCCCACAGCAGGATGCTTCCACTCGTCTCCCGCATCCACTCCCTGCAGTTGTGGCATCTCCTTCTCGTAGTCTTGGCCGTCCCTCCTCCTGGCACATGGTCTCTTCGCTCTCGGGGCCCAGCAGCCCCACGGCCTCTTTGCACCCGCCGGAGCCCCTCGGCCCCACGGTCCATTTGCATCTGGGAAAGGACCTCACAGCCAGAGCGGGATTCCCGCTCGGATTCCCGCTCGGATTCCCGCTCGGCTGTGCCGCGCCAGCGTGCCCTGCCCACGCGGGGAGCAGAGCTGCGGCACGTGGTGCGGCTGAGGCGCCAGGCCGCGGGGGCCCGGCCCGCCACGCCCTCGGGGTTCGAGGACGGCATGCCCTCCTCCCAGTACCCCTGGGCCATCGTGTGGGGCCCCACGGTGTCGGATGAGGATGGAGGGGACACAAACTCAGCCAACCCAGGCTTCCCACCGCTGGGATACACCTTTGTCTCGCCGCATGGGATGGCGACGGCGCAGCCCAACTCCCACTCGCTTCTGCACAACGCGGGGCTCAACCTGCGCGAGACCCCAGCCACCCTGCGGCCCTTCTTGTTCGGGCCCCGGGGGGAAGGTAAATCTGCACTCTGCCTCTTTCACACCCCGGTCCCCTGCAGGAGCAGCTCCTTCTGCAAAACTCATCAGGGACGTCCCCTTGCCCTGCTGCTCTCTGGGGACTGGAGGGAGTGGCCATCACAAGCCCCACTCCTCTGTCTCGCAGGTGTGGACCCCCAGCTGTACGTCACCATCACCATCTCCATAATCATTGTCCTGGTTGCCACTGGAATCATATTCAAGTTCTGGTGAGTGGGGTTTGGGCCAATGGAGGCTCTCACTGGGCCGGTGTCTACAGGAAGACTGTGAGCTTGGGACTCATTTGTCCCAGGGGTGCAGATCTGGTGCTGCAATCCCTTGCAAGGTTTGGCACTCGGCTACACTGGGCTCTGTTGCTGAGGGTAGTGGGGTCCATCCCACAAACCTCTCTGTCATCAAGGGCTGGAGCTTGTCTCTTTACCTCACCCCTTGTTCTCTCCAAAGCTGGGACCGAAATCAGAAACGCCGGCGTCACTCGGGGCAGCAGAGCGGTGGGAGGCAGCAAGAGAGCCAGCAGCCCCTCACAGACCTCTCCCCCACCACCGTCAGCATCCTGGGGCCCTACGGCGACCCCCTGACTCCCACACCTGAGGTGGAGGGGTCCAGGCAGGGCCAGGAGGGTGCAGAGAAACTGGGTGGCCATGGGAAGAATGCAGCATTCCAGCTTAACCGGTGAGTGGCCAGTGAGCTGGGGCAGGAGGGGCTGGCAGGGGACAGGGGGACAGGCACGCTGAGACAGGGCAAAGTTGGCTAGCGGGAGTGGGGGGGTGGAGCAGTGTAAACACTAATTAATTTCCAATTCCCTCTTTCCCCCAGAATCCCACTGGTGAACCTGTGACGATCCTGGGAGAGGCTGAGCTGGCTCCCCCACCCTCCTGTCACCGCTGGCAAGCGCGGATTCTCCCCGCCTCTGCTACCCCAGAAAAAAAAAAAAACAACCTCCTTGTGCCATGGCCCACCACCACCTTTATTAACTAACCCCACTGGGATGTGCCTGGGCAAATGGACGAGCTGGGCCTCCTTAGCCTCCTGCTGGGGGAAGGTTGGGGACCTGCCCTGCCCATGCAGGACAGGGTGACAAGAGAGCAGAATGGTGGGAGGGAAGACAGCTGGTGGTGGTGTGAAATCTTGACCTCCCCAGCCCCTGTTCTGGCATCTGTGCGCAGACACACTTGGATCTCCATGACTCTCTCACCAGTGCATGCCTGACATCGGGGGTAGGCAAGGTGGAAAGGCGTACCCCTGTCCCCGTGGGCCCTCACCCTCTGTGTGTCCCTCCCCATGTCGTGTGCTTTGCAGTGAACGTCTGGAGTTCAGTGGCTGCAGGATTACCGGCCAGGTGACTTGGATGGTGGCAACTTCATCTGTTCCTGAGACCTTGGCCTTCCTGAGAGTCCCAAGGAGGGGTGAAGCTTGGGCAGAAGAGGCTCACAGAGCACCTGGGCCCTCTCAACAACCCATTTCCTTGAAAGAAACATTATCTTCCCCCTAGATGGAAGATATTCACATCTTTCCAGTTTCTTTCTGCCTAACACTCCTTTGGGCTTTTTTCTCTTCAGCTTGTATCTTTTTTCCTCCCTCCGTCCACAGTTTTTTCCCCTCAGTTCCCACCCCCATGCCACATCTCTTGCCAGTTAAAGTTGGAAATTATTCCTTTAGCTTTCCAAATGTTTTGATCTTTGAAAGACTCCTTGATGTCCCTCTCCACCCCTTTGGCCTCCTTCAGCAAGGTTTTTCTGAATAACACCAGTCTAGGATGATGCTTTCCAGAAAATCCGAGGTGAAGCCCTCTGCTCACCGTGTTATTTAGCAAGTCTCCTGTACACAGCTAAAGTGTGGAATGCCGACATTGCTGGGCATGAGGAACTTGAATTTTTCTGGGCTCAGGAAGAGATTTGCTTTCAGATACTCCTGGCACAGGCAACAAGGCAGCAAACAGGACTCTGTGCCTGGGATGACCAAGAGCAGTTTAGTTTATCTTGGGAACACTGGAGGGGTTGCCATGTACTGCTGGTAGGTCTCTCCTGGAGTGCAAGGTGACTGGTAAGCCACAAGGCAGTGCTCACCAAGGGCATGAGAGAGGGGTATCTGGGCTCCCAGGTGATGCTTCATTCAGTTCCACAGCTGATTAGAAACTGAAAGCAATGGCACATGTAATCTATCCAAACTGGTTGCCTGCACATGTTATTCAGGGCTGTGGTGGTCTGTGGGGCTGGCAGCCACACTGTCACTTACCTGTGTGAGCAAGATCCATGCATCTCCACCTCTTCCTAGGCATGGACCCATGGGTGTCACTTTAAGGACATGTGAGATGGCAAATTTCAACTTAATGACAATAGTTCCTCTTAGCTTTTATGGACAACTTCAAATTAATTAAAACCCCACACCGACTACCACTGAGGTGAAAAAATGCACATTTAGATAAGGTTACCCCTACAGTGTACAAACACCTTTAGCTGCTGGACTGATATGGCCAGAGGCAGGAAAATCACCCACCATTTGAAGGCCCTAATGTACCGTACAAGGTCTCTTACAAAAGTCATCTTGGAGACAGGGATGCAGCCTTTCATCCTTTATCTCTGCATAAAAAGCCTGTTCTTTATAGGACAAAGCACAGGGAATTTCATAAGAGGCCTGGTTCTGCCCATTTACCCAGCTGAACCATTAGGTGTTCTTGGGTCCCATCTGACTCACTGTGAAGGGCATTTAAATCAGAGTGTAAATTACAATAAGCTTCCCAAAAACAGCAGAGATTTGGAGAAAATGACAGGTCAAATAAAATTACTGGCTTATTAAAAGCACAGAGTGACTGAAAGATGTAGGTGGAAAAGGACTCTGGAGATCTCTAGTCTAAGCACAGGTTGATTCTGTGCTTACAGCAGGGGATATTAGCACTTTACCGTAGATCGATCTGTTACTGAGCCTGTTCTCATTCAGGATCCATGCAAGGATTTGGTGGACATTTAAGCTGCAGATGGACATGGAAGGACCAGGTGGCAGTTCCTGCTCGCTGCCCCATTCATTGCTGCCCCTGTTCCCCCTCTCCCTGGCACGTCTCTGCTGGGGAAGGACATCTGCAGGAGGCTGCACTGCTGCTTGCTGGTAATGTGCAATACCTTGAACCAGTTGAAGTAATTTTCCAGACCAGATTAATTAGATTGTTCTTTGATCAACAGCATTTGTTGAAACAAGGCCAAGGTTTAGACTCTTCCACTTCATTGGCTGTCCTTGGACTTTCTCTTTCCACATGCTGCATGGAGAGAAGGTTTGTAAGAAAGTGGCAGGGGACCACAGGAGGCATGGAGAAAACATTTTCCAACACTTGATGGGGCTTTTGTAAATTCTGCAAACAAATTAGATTTTGGTGGTTTGGGATTTTTTCCTCCCCCTTTTACATGTCTCTGGTTTTGGTAATAGTATCTCCAGGGAGAGAAACCTTTCATGGATACTGTGGTAAGGGGAAAGCAGGTGAAGCTGTGTAGAGAAAACTCTTACAACAACAGAGGCTTGGGTATAATGAACATCTTTTCTAAGAACAATTTTCCTAGCCAAATACATTTTTTATGATAGTAATTCAATTTCTCACACAAAACAGGTTAGATACAGGGAAACAACTTCATTGTCCTACCCAAACATTCATTACTATGCTTTGTCCCTGGAACAAAACACTCAGAACACATGTGGACACACAAGCTTCTTCCAGTTAATAAATAATCTCACTGGATCTGTTTTCTCCATGACTGGAGCCTTATAAACCATCTTCCCCTACACAGACTGGAGCCAGAGCATGCCTGAGGTCTTTACCCTGGCCCAGAGTAATATTTTGTCAGATGTGCACATGGATGGGTTGACAGCACCAGCCAGAGCAGAGGAGAGCACCTTCTTAATCACAGCCCATCAGGTTTCCCTGTCTTCTAGATGAATGGAGGAGAAAGATTTTTTTTTTCTTTCCATTAGAGAGAAAAGTGTGCAGGGAAACCAACTGGAAGTGTTTGTAATCTTGGGCTAATTCTGCCCAACATTTCTATGCTATTGAAAGGGAACATCCAAGTGGGCCAAGTGAGATGAAGTAACTGTGTCTCTGCTGAGCTCCTGGAGAGCCCTGGCTTTTTGAACACAAGGGTGGTCTCTCTGTGAGCACAGTGGAAGGGAGGGAAGTTCCTGCTTTGAAGCAGGAACTGGAGTCTCCTTCTCTTTACCCAAGAGAGTGGAATGACCCCATGGCCAAATCCTGCTTGGGCTTTCCCATCTGGTTGGTTGCAATTAGTAGGCAGGGAGCAGGCCTCTGGTGTGTGTTTCCACACCACTCCTCCAGTCCAGTTTCCAGGGACTCACATCCTGCCAAGCATCCCAAAATTCAGAGAGGGCTATCTACCTCTTCCTCAATGGCACCTAAGTGCCCTTGCAAATCTGGTCCCTTCATTTCCCACTCCACTTCCCAATGAAGAAAAATGCTTGGAAAGGAGTGGTTTGTTCCTTTCCTGCAAGTTCTCAAACAGGACCACCTTGAGACTGTTCTGAATTAAACGGTTTTGGTTTTTCACTCTGACAAACCACATTTGTGGCACAGCCTTAGAGCTGAGACCTGCAGCACAAAAGTCCTGGGTCAAACTCCAGCTCCCCAGCTGCATCCCTTCTGTCCCACTGTAGTCCTGGCCCTACCCTGGCAGGACCATAGAGAGAGGTCCCCTTCCTTCACCAACTGCTGGCTCTCTACTCCTCTTTTCCTGTTGTTTTCCCTCTCCCACTGTTTGCCTTCTTCCCACTCTTGTCCTGTACCATGGTCTCCCTCCTGGTTCTCTCTCCCTTCCTATCGTTTCGCTTTCCCTACTCCTCTCTTGTTCTCCCTTTGCCACTCGGTCTCATTCTGCCACGGCTTCCATCCACCCCTCCAGCCTTCCTCCTGCTCCTCTGCTCAGTCTCGCTCTTCCCCCTCCCCTGCCCTTGTGCGCTGTGATATATATTTTTGTAGGATTTCTCTTCTCCTTGTGGTGAAATATTCAAATCTTGTGGGATGTTAGTTTCAACATTTTTAAATAAAACTTTGCAAAATATTGAAAGCAGACCTCTTGTGTCTGTGGAAGGTGCCACACTGGAAAAGTTAGGGTGGGATGAGAGGTGCACCCTGGGCAGACCCCATCGGGATGGGGGCTCAGACTGCTGGCATCCCACATTCTCTTCTGGGGAGTAGAGGGGGCAATTTGGTCCTGTGTCCATCTTGCCTTGGTCTCTTTGCCGACTGAAGGGGCCCTTTGACCACCCTCGTGAATTTCCATGGGAGGTGGCGCCTGGTGGAGGAGGAGCCCTTCTTCACCCACTTCCCCACCCAAGCAGCTGTGGTGCCTCTGGAGCTGCTGCCTCCCAGGCACGCCCTGGGGCTGCTTGTCCCGCTGAGGGCCAGGGTGTCCGGGAGAGGTGACAGAAGCCGAGGGGAAGGGAGGGACATGCAGCGCTGCAGGCACAGAAGCCTCCCTCACTCTGTTCCCCGCGGCTGCCTCCGCAATTTCTATTTACAGCCCTGCTGCCTCCCCTCCTGGCCACAGTGCTGCTGCTGTTGCTGGTTTCCAGGGCTGCTCTGTAATTAAGCATCCTTGTCTCCTACAACTCCTCCACTTCGCAAGCCCAGCGGCAATCGGGACTGGGGCCGCACCAGGCTTGATGGCCACTCCAAAGGGCTGCTCCCTGGCAGTGGCTGAAGACTGCTGGGGATCGGGATGGTTCCCAGCCCCTGCTCCCTCTGCCCTGTCTGAGTCCTTTGGGCATTGGGGGTGTCTCTGATCCTCTGCTTTACTCTTGGAGGAAGGAGCAGGCTACGCAGGCCAGACCTGGCCTCGGACTGGGGTTTCTGCCCACTGGAAGGACCCTTCCTGCTGCAGTGCCAGACCGCTCCACATGGCACCCTGTGCCCTAGACAGGATATCTGTGGGTTGGTGGTGGCCCCAGGCCCATCAGAGAGCAGACACACTCCTGTGGTGGCTGTCCCAGGGTACAGGCACACAAGAGGCTGAGCAGCACCTCTTCTGCCCCTGTGCTGAGTGTGGGAGAGCAGAGACTTTCACTCTGTTGCTTTAGGTGGAAGATCCTCTCCAGTCAACAGCTTTGGGGCTGGGAAAGCCAGAGAGACTTGACAGAGGTGGAGATAGGTTCTCATGGTGCTGGAATTACACTCATGTGCTCACTGGTGCAGTGAGATGTTTTGTACAAACCTCATCTGCTTCCAGTCCGAGCTTCAGCCCTTCCTGCTGACTTCTCTCTGTCATCAGATGCTTTTGCTCTGGTGCCCCCTCTGTGCAGGCTGGGGCTGCAGGCACTCAGCCAAACATACCCTTTTCCACCAGGACTCACTCTCTGACTCACAGGAGAAGCTCCACAAGCTGCCCCTTATTCTTCTGGCTTCCCGAAACACTGACTCCTTGGTCTAGTCCCCTCCCCTCCCATCACCACTCCCCCCTACATCACTCCTATCCACCTGTCCATGTTGACTTCCCACCCTTCCAGTCTGGTCCCAGCTCTGACTCTTTTTCCAGCATCTCCATTCCTTTCCTGTCTGCAGCCTTGCCTCCTTCCCTAGCATCTCCCCCACATCCTGTTCTCCAGCAGGGAGCTAGTACTGGGAGTTGCATTCTGAATGAGGATAGCAGATATGGGAGGAATGAACGCAATCATTTAAATCAAAGAACAACATACAAAACCTGCACAGTGACTTCAAGACACATAAAAATCACTCTAATGAGTGGCCAAAAACCAAGTATGAGGTGTTGCTGACTGCTGTGATTTCCTGGGAAAGAGAGTAGTTCAGAAAAACATTTTGAAACCATCTCCAAAATCTGGGATTCCCTCCAGCTGAATGCCTTCTGTAACCTGCTATAAATTATCCCATTATGGGGGGAAAAAAAAAATCAGGCAACTGTCAGCTGGAAGAGTCTGTATTGCAGGGGTGTGGCAGCAACCAACAACACTTGCTTACCTCACCTGCTCAAGGACCTTCTCCAGAGTTGTGGCTGGAATTAGGACCCCATGTGCTCTGGCTCTGCCCTCCTCTCCAGGCCTGTGCTGCTGGAAGTCATTCCTTAGTGTTCCTTTGCACCTTGTGAGAGAGCCATCCCGACACTGTGTGGGCATGAGGGGAGTGGTGGAAAAACACCTGTGGAGCTGTGGGCATCCCTGTGCTCCTCGAGGAGGGTGTGGAGCAGGCATGGCAGCGTGGACAAGCTGTGCTAACTCAAGTGTGAGCCTTTGTGCAGGGGGAACGGAGAGCTTCAATCACAGGTAGCTCTGCACTCTACTAAAGGGACCTGGCTGTGTGGATGGCCATTTAATTAGGAGAAATGCACAACTTGAAACTGCCATAAAGAGTCGCCCTGAAACAAGCAACCTCTCATTTCAGCATCATGTAAAAGAGTTGAGTAGTTCCCTGGTTCATTCCTGCTTTGATCCTTAGAGGCAGAATTGAATCTTTATTGAGGGCTGCTGTGTCTCCGAGTGCACATTGCACTCAGTGAATAATAGGCCATTCAGTGACGCATTCCACATTGATCCAAAGCCCAGCTTTCTCTGGGAGTGACCAGAATGCACACAAAACCATCTTCAGCCTCAGATCAATCCTCACAAGGGATCTGGCAGGGAAGCAAATGCCAGTTCCTGCTCCAGGGCCCTGCCCTGCCTCTCTGTGGCTCTAGTTAGCGCTCCAGTGGCAGGAGAGCAGATGCTCTAGGGCAGCCAGTCTAGTTTGAAGCTCAGACTTTGTTGACAGCTGGACATACCACAAGGGTTCAACAAACAAGCAAGCAAACAAGCCTGGGGTGACTTGTTTTCTATCAGAGGAACATGGTGTGATGCCTACAGCATGCACTGGTCAAATCTGAGTTACAGCCTGGCCTAGCTAGGGAGCCAGTTGGTTTCCTTGTTAGTTTGTCTATGAAAGGATGCACCAGAATCGCAGGCATCGTGATTGTCTCAGGTGCTCTCTAAGCCTTGGTAAACTGACACAGATTGCAGAAGCTTTCTGAGCTCTTCCCAAACCAAGGGGCAATCAGTGGTGGGTGTCCTCTGCTAGTGTCAGGGGAGTCAATCTAGCCAGGTTAGGACACAGTTTTGCCTGAACGAGTTCATTAACCAAAACATGAATGCAGTGGTTAAATACCCCTACAGTGGAGGTTTGTGCTGGTCTTATTCAGACACATTTGGCAATACCAGGATGAGTTATCTAAGCCTAAATTGGTTTCTTTCCCATGCCTTTTTTCTGCTTTGGCAATTTTTTTCTTATGTGATTACACAAATCAACAAACATCACACAAATGAGATCCAACACTCTGTGTACCCTGCGTTGGCTGGATACACAGCAGGAACCCTAAGAGGTTCCTTTATAATAAGATTTCTCTTATATCCAGCATCAGGGCCTCCATGACAAAACTGAAGACCAAAAATACTGTCCTGGACAAATGTGGGTTTCCTGTATCTACTCACATTGGCCAGCTTACTTGTAGCTCCCTATGTAGTGCAGTAATTCTGAGTGCAGGACATGGGGAAGAGACAGATTTTCCCCTAGTACCTGCAAGTTAGAGGAGGGCTGGGACAAAAGAGTGACTGAGCATAACACTGCCTCTTCCAGGGTTTTGGTGACAGTTCTTTGTTCATACTCAGGCAGTCCTGCAGAGAGAAACAAATTGCCTAACTAAAATATAGAGAGCTGAGGCTGTCAAGCAAAGGCCTAAAGAGAGGTATGATGGAGCAGGAATATGAAGGAGGACAGGAAAAGGCAGGGTGAGGAGAGAGTGGGCAGAACCGGAAATTGTGGCTAGGATTAAATGATGGGGCTGGAAGGAGAAGTAGAGTCAAAGGCAGGGATCAGAATAGAAATTTAGAGCTAGGGGGCATTGAAAGCACTGGGTAAATGAAGTCAAGGTGAGTGAAGCAGGGCTCTGGGAGCTCACAGGGACCAGGGTGCTGCCAACACTGAAGCCCCAGTTTAGCCTGAGCACTTACACAGCTCTACTTCCAGCTGTTTCAGGAGCAGCAGTTGAATCTTCCCCTGCCTCCTGGTGAGGGAAGGGAAAGCACGTGCTCATGGGTCAGCCCTCAGAGCTCAGCCTCACTGCTACAGTGCTGACCCAACCCATATGGGAGAGATGCAGGACTGTCACAAAATGTAGGTCAGGGGCTTAAAGTCCGTTTTGCAGGTTTAAAGGTCTCAGCCCTCTGATGTTTGCTCCAAAGGATGATACATTCCCAGTTAAGGGATGCTGTTCCCTCTTCTTGCTCTTGCTCCCTTATCTATGTTAGTTGTCTGGCCATCATTTTCCAGGAGCTGAGATGGAGTCCACTTCACGTGACCTACAGCGGTACCAAAAACTAAGCCATAGGGATCACACTCCGAACACACACAGCACTGAGACCACCAAAAATGAGGCTGTCAGAGTCTGCCCTTGTGCTCCCAGAGCCAGTCTTTTGGCCTCTGGCATCTACCACTAAAGGGCAAGGACAGTACCACCTGGAACAGGTACCGGAGCAGTGCCTGGTGAGGGGAAAGTCCCTCAGACCTGGAAATCTATGCACTGGGAAGGCCAGAAAGAATGATGCCTGAAGAAAGTGCTTAGCAAAGCTGAAGCCAAGGGTGCAAATGTGAAGGAAGGAGTGAGTAGTGGTATGAAACAGTGAGCAGCATCCTCTGCACCAGGAAGGCCTGCTGGAAAAGAAGTGCGTGATAACCTGACTCCGAGCATCTATCAGGATGGTGGATGAAGGAAGAAGCTGGTGTTTCACAACTTCTGAGTTCCCTTTGCATCCTGGGTGGTTGCTGCCATTTGTTTTCTTCTTTGGTGATAATTGTACGTCGTTTCTCTGCATGGTTCACTGCACAAATGATTTCACATGCCCGCCCGAGCTGTGCTTTATTGTACTTTGTTTAAATATGCGAAATTGTATGCAACTCCATGTGACGTCTTATGCAAATTGCTTCTTGTGTTACTGTGCATATTTGAAATTAATTTGAGTATGATCACAGCCCTGACTCTGAAGCCATTGTTTAGACTGAGCACTTACCCAGCTTCCCTGATCCTTCCAGTTATCTCAGGAGCAGCAGCCTGAGCCTCCCCCGCCTGCCTCAGCCTTGATCCAGAAGCAATGTGCGCTGGAGGTGACACAGCTTAGATGAAGGTCGTGTTCCAGGCCTCTGCTGAGTTTGCCAGTTAGTGCAGCCAAAAACTGAGTATTTAATGGGAAAGCTGGAGCACCAAACTCATGTCCCAGAAGGGTCTGCAGACATGCACTCATGGGGAGCAAATTTTAATACCTGCAGAGCCAGGCTAGACTCTGGACAAGGACATTCCATCCAGTGGTTCAACAGCTCACCAAGGTATTCAAAGGCATGTAGGCTTAGAAGAAAGCACTGATGTTACAACATCAGAAATTAAAGATGCTTTCTGGAAAAGATTGCTAACAATCTGCCCCTTCTGGCAGTGAATCTGCAGGTATAAGGCAAATGCTCTACACAGAGGTGTTCCATGTTCTTAAAAAGATCAGATTCCATTAAGAACATCTACTAAACACAGCAGCCATAACACAGGCAGCAATATATTTTCTACGTTAATCTCTGAACAACAATCAAGCAATTTAAGCAACATTCTTCATGCTAATTTTCCTTTTTCTCCTCTTCTTGGTTATGAGTCAGCCACTAGGCTTGAAACCCCTAACCTTCATCGCTGAGGAATGATGTAGACCTCACTCTGGCAAGGCCTTAATCATCTGTTAAAGAACAGAAAAGAGACAGTCAACCACTGAGTTTCCCGTAACTCCCTTTTTATCCCTGGCTCATATAACCCACTGTAATCTGGCAGTGAAGTGTTTCATGCAAGGATTTCTGTGCTGAGCAGTAGAGCGCAGGTGGGTGCTGGGAGGCAGGGGTGGCTGGAGCTGTGGGCCACGTCCCAGGGCTGCTGGTGTCCAGGGCTGGCAGCAGAGAGGAGCGAGGCAGGTGGTGCTCCCAGGCAGGTGCAGCTGGTTCACTGTAGCACCCAGCCTGTGGCTGTCCTGGGAGAGCTGCTGTCATCTTTCCCCTTGACAGATGCTCCTGGGGCATCCCCTTCTCTCATCTCCTTTTGCCATCCTGTGCCAAGGTGGTCTCATTCAGCTGACTGCATACTTTGGGAAAGGGGTGATGGATGGACCCTGGCCAGTAATCAGTACCCTGGCTGGGCAGTAAGCCAGTGGGGGAGCTGGCCTCAAAGCCCCTGAGTGCCCAGCTCACTCTCCCCTGGGCTGCAGTGTGGAGGAGCCCTCTTCTGCTCATCAGAAATCCCCTCAGATCTGCAAGACACCCAGCTATCACCTGAAGCAATTGGTCTTGGGCCTGCCTGTCACATACTGTCCCCTCCAATTTCTGTGCTTAGCTCTCTGCATGCTGGAGGCTGGAGGATTCACATCCTCACTCCTTGGGAAATTACAGCCCTACAGCACTCTGCAGTATCCCCAGGACACCATCCCACAGCCCCATACAGCCCTACTTCCAGGCGAGCCCCAGGCACCCAGCTTGGCTTGAGCTGCTTTGAGGGCAAAGTCGTTATGAAAATGTCCTGCAATTGCGTAAGAAGAGAGGATTGGCAGAGATCTCCTGGCCTGCGGCAGGCAGCCCCATCACATCTTCTTGCTCAGAGACTTCCAGTCCCACAACAAGTTGTCTCCTGGCCTCACTGCTGCTGTTGAAAGGCTGTTCCAGATCCTTGCACAGGCAGGTGGGAAGCTCCTTCCAATTTCCATCCTCAGTGTACCCATGGCCCAGCCTGTGATAACTCATTCTTGTGCCAGCACTGTCCTCGGGCTTAAATTCAATGTCAAAACCCTTTGTTAACACAGAGTTAATGTTGCTTGGTGATAGCTCATTCATTCCCAGAACATTATGTTCATCAAACGCAAACTTGTGGAAAAACAGGGCATTTAGAGCTAAAGTACATGCCCAGGCAACCTTACTTGTGCACCTTCTGAGCTGGCAGCTGCCAGAGGGACTGTCAGCTCTCTGTCTGCATTCACTGCGTCAAGTATAAAGTGTTCTGTGATCATCAGTGGGAGCGTTATCTGGGACCGGAGGGGGTGAGCAAGGAGAGGAGAGCCAGGCCCTTGGGGGCAGGCGGGGTGGGGATTTTGGCTGCCAGCTTTGGGATGAAAGGCAAAGTATTTCTGCCCATGGGATACCAGGTTCTTTCAGTGCACCGCTTTCAAGGACAGAAGGAGATTACATGTGATTAGGACGTCCTGGGGTAAAGATTTCACCAGGCACTCCACTCTGCAACAGCACCGAAGGCAGCAACTTTCTGGCAAGTGTCAGCTCATAAAAACGCAGCCATGTGGCATCAGTGCTTTGGGATGAGCAGACCAGTGCTCACCTGACCCACTGCACTGCGGAGTCACTGGGGTGGCGGAAAGCCATCTCCAGCAGCAAGTTTAGCTAGCCCGGCAGGTTTGGCACAACCACAGCTGGGGAGGACTCCTGCGATTTTTGGTGGCATCGGGCTGTTTGCCCTTTTGTGCAGTTGCAGTCATGCTTTTTCTACCACAGAGGCTGCTGTATCTAAGGTGAAGGATGCTAGAAGGCTGCCATGAGCTTCAGTCCCATCCCAGGCTTCATATTAAGGGAATTCAGACCAGAATTGCCAGCACGGCTACAGAGATGTACAGTGCACAAGAGCCAGGGCTGAAGATTTTGGAAATTTTAATACATGGTGATTGCATAAGTTTCAAGCACAGAAGCAAAGAATGGCCAGAGGGACTCCTTCTGTACACCACTGCCCTGTTACCCATGCTGCTGCCATTTCCAGCTCACCTTTCTCACTGCATTAAAACATTAGTGCATTAGAAACTGCTAATGTTTAAAACAAATTTTCTTACAGTGTTTGCTGCTGGGTACATATTTTCTAAAGAGTGACTTACAGGAAGTTCAGTGTCAAGGACAGCCACAAATCCTGCCCTAGACAGACTGCTCAGCATCCTTCTGTCCAACTAGGCTTTGTGCTGGGCTCCTATCTCCAGAAGTTTTGAGGGAGCAAGTAGCATTTCTCAAATTTGTTCCCTACTTTCTGAAGTTTTTTGTATGTGTACTGTGTGCAGTACCTGCCTTCTTGCTGACCCAAAAGGGCAGCTGGCCATATTTGCCATAGCAAGGATGTGCAGATGATGGGAGCTGATCTGGGGAAAGCAAAGGGCTGTCAGCTGGCAGGCCTGGAGGGCTCCACTCCAGAAAAAGGAGACAAGGAACAAGCAAAGAGTGACTTCTCAGGTGGCAGCTGCTCCTCAGACAGAGCCGAGGCTTCTGTGACAGATGCTCACTCTGCCTGCAAGGCTGGAGGAAATGAAGCCCCAGGTGACCGTGGCGCTGAGAGAGTTCCTGGAAAACACAAGCATCCTTGCTAAAATGAGGCCCAGCAATGATGCAAAAGATTTTCTAGGAACTCTTGAGTATCTAGGTGAGACTGAGAACTGCCCTGAGGATGTGGAGATCATTATGCCAGCCTGTCTGAGAGGAGGAGCTCAGCCAGCTGAGTGGGAAGGAAGCACTTGAACCTGCAGAATGCTACTTGCTGCATCTCTGGACTCACCTGCTCTGATCCAAGGACTTGCTGCTTCCAGTGAGACACTGGGCAGGAAACATGTGCCCTTGGGTCCCACATTCCTCCAGGCAGAACACCTGGCCACAGCTGGACTCCCTAAAGCCCTGTCTAGAGAAACTTCCATGTGGAGAATCAATAAATAATCCAGGAGCTTTTGGGTCTAGTAAGAAGGCCCAGGAACAAGTTTACAACTCTTGTGCACTCAGCTTGAATAGTGGAAAACTACCCAGAAAGCAGACAGCACTGTGGAGTGTGAGGAACATAAGGATGGAGAGTGCAAAATGAGAAAGGGACAGTGCTCTGTCAAACAGGCAGAACACGCTTATGGGTACAGGCAGTTGGATCTGCTTGCCTCTGAAACAGAAGAAATACATCAAATCCTGATGGGATGCACTCACAAGTGCTGAGTGAGCCAGCAGAAGTCATTGCAAGGCCACTCTCGGTAACTCTTGATTGGTCATAGCACCTGGGAGAAGTACCTGAACACCTGGGGAAAGCAAACATCTCTCCTGTCTTCAAGAAGGGCAAGAAGGAGGATCCAGGGTCAGTCAGCTTCACCTTGATCCCTGAGAAGATGATGGAACAGGTAATCCTGGAAATCATTTCCAGGCACGTGGGTGACAAGAAAATCATCATGAATAGATGGATTCACCCAGGGGAAGTCATGCTTGACCAACTTGATAACCTTCTATGATAAAATGCCTCACCTTCAACAGGGCCTTTGACACTATCTCCCACAAAATGCTCACAGACAAGTTGCTGATGTACGGGCTGGATGAGCTAACAGTGAGGTGGCTGAAGCCTGGCTGAATGGCCGGGCACAGAGAGTGAGCAGTGGCACGATGTCTAGCGGGAGGCCAGTACCCAGCACTGACTCCTGGCTGATAGAGGCCCTCTGGGTGATTCCTCAGCAGGGCCAGGCTGGACCAGATGACCTCCAGAGCTCCCTGCCAACCTCAGCCACCCCGTGATTCTGTGAAACCACTTACTGGGAATGGTTTCTGATGAGTGCCACCCCAAGCTGTGCCTGGGCTTTGTCTCAGGCAGCAATAGCTGAATTGGGCTAAAACTGCAGCAGCTGTGTGACAGGACGGGTGACTGCAGGTCCTCAGTCTGCCCTGTGTCCCATGGCTGAGTACTCTGGCACAGATACAGTCATGGCTTCAGCAGATGGCAGGCTTGCCTCTAACAAGGACAGAATGACTTCCCCATCCCAGGAAGAGGTGGAATGAAGGAAGGATGAAGCTGATATGGGAGAAAAGGACATGATGGACAGGGAAACGCTCTGCAACTAGCTCTGCTTCTCATCAGGAGCTGTTCCCTCCAGCCATATGGCTGTGTGCCTTGCCTGCTGGGGAAAAAGGAGTGTCCAGGTATGTGATATGGGGGAGAAAAAGTGGCAAGATTGCAAGATGTTCTGTGACTAGCTAACACTACTGCTGCTGAGCTTAGCTCTTTGGGAACTACTGCACAAGGAGGATGATGAAGTAACCCTGGGAGATAAGCTGTCTGCAGTACAGTGAGAGGAAGCAAGGCAGCTAGTGAGTTTTCCCTGCTGATGTTGTAAACACATCTAAAAAAGTACTTCCCTGAACGTGATGTTTACCTGAAACTTGGGAGCCTTGCCCAGAGGGATCTGCTCCAGATGCTGTGAAAACTCTGGGATACAATAAAGGTGCAAGTGCTGCTGAAATCTAAAAAGCCACCCAGAGTGATGCAGCCCAAGCCTTTTAACTCTGAAAACCTCTCAGCATGTTTCAGTCCATAATGAATTCTGGAGGGGTTCACGGTGCACAGACTTGGTGCATCTCTGATGTTACACACTGTGAAAACACTTGTAGCAGACCATCCTTCCACACTTTGCTGTGCTTACCCACAGGGCTCCTGGCAGACTCTGTTATCCCTAGAAACCCAACAGCAGACTACTTGTCCAGCACTGCATTTTATCCTGGCTGGATTTACCTCCTTCCCCTTCAGCTGGCCACAGCCCCAGGCCCCTCTCCCCCAGCCTCTTTCTCATCCCTGTCAGGCAGCAGCTGCATGTATTAATTAGCTTCCCCTCCGATGGGCACTTCAAACCTGAAAAAACCCTCCAACTTCAATTCATCAGGAAGATCACATTAAGCCCATCTAATCTCACTGTCTGACAGGGTAACTGCTCTGGCGGACTGGGGGGGTGTAGTAGATGTGATAAGTCTTGACTCCAAAGCTTTTGATAGAGTGAAAGGCACAAACAGTGGGGGAAAAAACACAGTTGGAATTTCCAGAAGATGCACACGATTGCCAAAAAGTATATACAGCTGGTTTGGGGAGATTGCTCTGTCAGGGTGGAGAGACACTTTTCAGCGGGGCTGTGGAAATCGGTAGATTTATTTTCATCACTGAGAGCTTAAGCTGTGTGGTAGAAAAAGCTTTTTAACTATCGAGCAATAAAACGCTGGACTAGATTGGCCAGGGAGCCTTGTCACTGTAGGCTGTTGAGAACAGGTTCAACAAATATCTGTCAGGAATGAGTCGTGCTTACTTAATCTTGTCGTCGGGTCAGGAGGCTGAATTACATGATCGCCCGAGGTCTCGTCCCAATTTCATTTCCCCCAATTAAATTAAATAAACCTCAGAAATCATTGTCAGAAGCAAGCTGCAGCAAGCTATACTTACTGCAACCCCCCACCTTCAGTCAGTGCTGATCAGTTAGATCAGCACTAATCCCATCCAGGTGTAAACCAGGTTCAAGACCTACCACTCTTTCTCCAACATGAAAACCAGCACGATGAAACCCTTTCAGTTCTGCTGCAGAGGCATGTGATACATTTAGTTCAGATTGGCTTTTGTGTATTTCTCCAAAGAACAGAGCCTTTTCTGAGATGCTGGGTTTTAAACTTCCTTTCTGAGACAGCTTATGAGAGCAGGCATTGTCTGGGAGAAACACCAAGAAGTTACCTGCATAAAGATCACAAGACTTTGGACTGATCTCTTACCCCTGAAGGAAAAACTCTTTGGGGGATGGAGCAGAAAAATGTGGGCTTGTGGACCTGTGTTCAGCACATCTTTTCTTATAATGCTGTGCTTGTTGTGCTAACCTGCTCTGCCTGCCAAGGAAGCACAGCAAATTGCAGGGAGAGGTAAATCTGTGCAGCCTTAGAAAGAGCCAAACTCAGAAGAGAAAAGGACTGCCCAACTAAATTAAGGCTGAGCTCCTTCCCTTCTATGATGGCTCATTTTGCTGTGCACATCCTTGTGTATAAAATGGGTTTTTAGAGAGAAGTTAATCCATTCCAGCCTTTTGCTAAGCAAAGGAAGGCTCCATGTCCGCTCATATGGAGAGCAAGGGTAGGCACGGAGACAGACTCTGTTATTCCAGCTCCCCCACACTGCTGCCAGCCCCAAGCCCACCTCTGAATATGAGTGACAAATTGTATACAGCATCCTAAATAAGATTAATGTAATGATCTCTTTAAGGCTGTTGTCTTTGTGATCACGTCACATCGGGGCTTCATAATCATCTTGTGAATGATGAATGCACCCAGATCTGTCTCTTCTTCTATCATTTCTAACCAGTGAATCTCTGTGTGTAAAAGACATTCCTGTTAGCAGGAGCAAAGAACAGGACCTCGCACTTCTCTGCTTCAGACTGTGAGTAATTCTCCTAAATGCATTTAATCAGCAAACTTCCTTTTCATGCTGCTTTTTGCTGAGCTAGAGCCATTACTGCAAGCAGAATTATTCCCACGGCCAGTGACATTCCTCCATGGTGGCAGTTCCCTTTTGACTCCACACATCATCTGCCTCTCCCCGGCATTTTACCCACCTAAAATTCTCCTACTAATTCCTTTCACTTCAGCTTATCTAGCTGCCTTCCAGCCCTTACTGCAACAAATGCCCTACTGAAATCCAACTAGATTAGATTTACCAATTTCTTTTTTCACCCAGGTAAGGGAAAGGAGGTAAAGAAAAGGATCAAGTTAAGGGCACACAGTGCTTTTGTTGATAAACCCATTTTGTATTTGATTCCATTTTCCACTTACTGCTGTAGCTTTAATTCTGTTTTCCTTCTGTAATTTGTTCTTAACCTTATACTCTGTTGAGACTAGACTAATGGGTTTGCAGCTGCCCAGAGTACTTTGTTTTCTCTCTTCCTGAAATATAGCTCCTTCTTCCCAGCCCTGACATGCTTACTCTGAAGTTGATAGATATGCTGCAAATCTTTGCTCCCAAAACTGCTGCTTCCTCAGACGTCTTTGAAAAAAAAAAAAAAAACCACAAATATCAAGGTAAGGTGGTGAGCTCCAGTCTTGCTTTTACAGAGCTTCTTGAGATTTGCTTTTGCCTTAATACATCAAACTACTGTTCTCCACCCTTTCTTCTGTCCTCTTCTCCCACCTTTTTCAGCACCATCCTTCTTATTGAGAAATGACATGAGGCAGCTGTAAAGACCCAGAGGTGTTTTAGCAGCACTGTGGTGAGAGCACTGAAGGTGGTGTGAGGAGTGCATCACCTGGGCACCCACCCCTCTGCTCTCCTGGTGAGCTGAAAGCCACAGTTTAGGCTATCACAGAGGCAAGTTTCTCAAAAATGGGGGGCTGAGAACTGATTCTTTACCTTCTGAAAGGGAACAGAAATCCCCTGAAACTCATCACAGATTCTCCAACTGCAAAGAAACATGCAGACACCTAAACCAAGAATGTAAAGGAGTTATTAAAGTATCTCTGGTTCTGAAGGGGTGAGGGTTTTGTGTAGGGAGGGAACTCTTACATGCTGCAATGTAGTTTTAAATGCCATTTGAGTGATTGCTGCTGTTTCAAAAAACATGGGTGTCACAGCTTAAGGAGTCACCCCCAAACCAACCAGATCTTGCTGTTAGGAGATTCATCTGTAGTATAAAATGGGACAAGTTGTGCTACAGAGGGTGGCAAGCCAGCTGGAGAAGAGACATTCGTGCAGAAAGGCTTTACAGATGCTAATGCTGCTGTCAGCACAGATG
Source organism: Vidua macroura (assembly GCF_024509145.1). Classification (NCBI taxonomy): domain Eukaryota; kingdom Metazoa; phylum Chordata; class Aves; order Passeriformes; family Viduidae; genus Vidua; species Vidua macroura. The sequence goes on along the minus strand of NC_071572.1, from coordinate 73,450,661 downwards.
CATTTCCACGGGGCCAAACAAGCATGCTGCCCTTCTGGCTCCCAGCGTTGTGAAGACACTGAACACTGGCTCATGGCAGATGAGCAGCACAAAAAAAATGGCCCACACAAAAAGTCAGGTGGGAAGGGATTTCTAGAAGTCTCTAGCCCAATTATAGCAGGGTAAGTCCAAAGTTAGACCAGCTTGCTTAGGGCCTTGCTCACAAAACTTCTGAACATCTCCAAGGATGGAGATATCCCAATTTTTTATAAGGCACATCTTCCCCTACTGAACTGTTCTTAAGGGGAAGAAAATTTTTTCTTACACACATTTAGAATTTCTTTATTTCAACATTTGTCCCTTGTTTCTTGACCCTTGTTTGCTGCCTTCTCAGAGTCTGGTCTTCTCTCTCTTCTCTACAGCTTTCCTTTAGATAGGAGCAGACAGCAACTAGACACACCCTCAGTGTTCCCTGTTTAGCAAACCCAGCTCCCCCAGCCTTCTCCTAATGCATTGTGTGCTCTACCCTCCACCATGGGGGCCTTTTCCTGGCTATGCTGCAGCTTGGGTGTAATCTTCCAGGTGGAGCCTCACGCCGCTCAGGTGGATAGGAATAATAATTTCCCTTGATCTGCTGACTACATCTTTGCTAATGCAGCCTAGGGGACCTTCATTGCTTGAAGGGCACACAGCTGAATCATGTTTAAAATGCTTTTTGATAATTTTTGTGGGGATCTAATAAAATAAGGGGGTTATTGCCACAGAGAACTTACTGCCCTACTAGAGCAGGCTTTGCCTGTGCCCATGTGCTGTGCTTTGGCTGTGCCCACTCAGGAGAGACCCTCTCAGGCACTTCTGACGTAACTGTGATTTTTGCCCTGTGGTGAAGGTCCTCAGCCATTCTTGCTGTCCTTACACATCCAATGAGTGGTACTTTTTCCTCCTTTGAAATTATGGGATTTGTATTCATGGCACATTGGCCAGAAGTTTCAGTAACTATCTGCCCTGGCTACACTACAGTGGCCAAATGACCTCAGCCTGGAGCCAAGGCTGATCCAATCACAGGTTGTTACATTCCTGCCCAACAGGGACCCACCTCCAAGTTCCCAGTTCTCCCAGTTTCAGAGAAACTTAAATTCTTTCACTGAAAAAGGATTGCATTGTTGCTGCATGTGCTTCCAATTCCAGAGTGTATCCCAGGTGTGTGGTTTCTGGTCTTGCCGTTAACAGAGCAAGATGCCACTATAATGAAATGATTCAGGCAACCAAGCATGTGCAGGATAACACGCATCTGTAACCCTCCATTACCCCGTATTTCTAAAAGCTTTAACACTAAACAGAAAAGTTACCAAGCAGGGAAAAATGCAATCTATTTCCATGCAGCAGGAGAAAAAAACCAAAGACCAAAAAAACCCAAAAAACCCCCCAAAAAAACCCAACAACAACAACAACAAAAAAAAAAAAAAAAAAAAAAAAAAAAAAAAAAAAAAAAACCCTACCAAGAATGACGTGCTGAAATGCTCTCTGCTGTGTGCTGCCAGGGGATTTAATCAGCCGATTGCCAAAGAGATGTCAGTTCCCTGAAAAGAGTGAGGACAACACGTCTTGCTGAGAAATATACTCTCAAGATTAAAATACCAGCTGCAGAATAAACCAAATATTGTCCTACAAGCAGCTAAAAATTTGAGTGAGAATGAACAGCCGCCATCCTTAAAATGTGTGTCACTACATCATCACAGCTTCCAAGTCTATCTGTCCATCTCTGCCTACTGGTCAGTACCCCCAACAAATTCAGCTACCACTTGAGCCAGCTTAATGAGGCTATCAGGCCTCCTTAGGCCAGGTTTACCAGCCGTAGGAGCTAGCCAAGCAGGATCCTGTGACACAGAATACCACCCATGTTACTGGGACAGCCACCATGAGCAGTGCAGTTTACACACAGGCAGCAAACAAAAGGTGTTCAAGCACAAGAGAGTACAGTGGCACCACAGGAGGATGGTCTGTAATCACAACTGAAGGGCCAGGGGTGTGTGCTTTGTGTTGGGGTGGTGAAAAAAAAAAGAGAGCTGGAGAAATCAAGAGAGTAGATAAAGAAGGAAAGCGCTGAGGTGGGAACGTGACAGTCAGATGTGATTGTGGAGGAGGCAACAAGGATGGGAAATGGAACAGGCAGCCAGCGTGGAGGTGTGTGTTTGCCACCCTCCCGGGCCAAAGCTGCACAGCAGAAGTTGTTACAAAGGTTCTGAGAGAGCAATTGTCCTGGTAACCAGATGGCTTTCTCCACACATTTTCTTTTCTGAGCTTGTCAGGAGCTGGTGCCCTCAGCAGGAGGTGGGAACCCGGCTGTGTTATTCACATGATTCTGCTCCCAGGAGGGAGGCCCCACTAACCTCCCCCTACCACCTGCTCCACGGCTCTGTTACCTCCTGCAGTCACTTTACATTGCCGCTAGCTTATTTCCTTGCTGCAGAGTTGTGAACATCTCTGTCACCCACTCCCCAGCTCCCAGCCTGGGCTGGCAGTGCTGCTGGGTGAACCACATGGCTGGTGCAGCCTGGCCACCCCTCCTCATACAGCTCCAAGCAAGTTGGATAGCTGGAGGCTGTACCAAAGCTGGCCTTTCTAAAGAAATGAGCTGGTCTGGAGACTGGCCTGGGCCTGTGGGTCTCCACTACACACCTCATGTTACTTGCTGTGCGGCCAGCTCTCAGCCAAGCCTGTCTCTGTGCATGAACACAGCGTAAGGAGGGCACCTCTTCACCCCACACTGCTCCTCCTGCCCCCAGCACCAGTGGTTTTCACCACACTCCTTAGCTGAGCCCAGCCTGTCAGTGTTAATGAAACCCTAGGAGCCCTAAACGCACACACGTGGGACACGGGCATGTCTCACCAGGAGAAACCCGCAGTGGCAACTAGGATGCTCTTCCCTGGTGTGGAAAGGAGCAAGAGCTGCCAGCACAAGTAAAGGGAGGGAACAGAGAGCTGGGAAAGAAGGTAAAGAGATCAGCTGTATTCTCCAGAGACACACACCCGTGTTTCTCTGACTTTGCCGCCTCCGAAGGAAAGGAGATAAGACAAATCAAGTGTCTGTGGCAGATGTTAGTCACGCTGCCTCATGTGCTGCTGAAGGGTGCTCGGCAGTGCAGGGTGGGAGGGGGAGCAAAAAACTCCAGGCACCCTAAGAAAAATTAACCACTTTGTCCCAATCCTCAAGTGACAATTTTCCTTGCCAGCTAGGTATAGGGCATTCTGACAAGCACGCCTGGTTATCAAGTCCAGGCCAGCCCTCTTCGAGGAGACTCACTCTGTTTCTTCCTAGGCAGCATGAAGGGATGAAGGTGGCTATAAAGGGACACTCTGATGAAGAAGAGAGAAGTAAAAGAGATGTCAGTGCCAGGCTGGAGCTCCTCTTCCAAGGCATAAGATTGAATACATTTGCTGCGTTGCAGAACGAGGAGAGAAATGTCACCTTCAGAGGTGATCTGACAATCACAAAAATAAATTACATAGGAGAAAAAAAAAAAACACACAACAAGATGAGCATTTGTGAATATTCATGAGCAAGTCAAAACCCCCAAATTAACAAGGAAATTAATTTCCAAACTGATTAGGTTGCCAACTCCTTTTATTTAAATAAATCAACAATTGCATTCATGTGACTCCTGCTGAAGAACGCAGAGCTAATCCTGACTCCTCCCAGGAGGAAGTTTGGTGCCGCCTGAGATGACCAATGCAGGCGCTGTGGCCGGAGCCGCCAGCAGATTTCCCTCTGCCCGCTGCTCCGGATGCTGCGGTTTCAGGATCGCCCGAGCCGATCTAACCGCTGGCTGCTGTGCCTGTGCTCTCCCTGGTCCCACCCTCTTACTCATGCTGGCTCGGAAAAGTTGTTCCAGCGTGCCAAGCTGGCAGAAAACTCACACAACAGTTAAAAAAAAAAGGTTTCTGTCAAGTCAGAGCACTGAAAACAGCTCAGCCAAACGCCCGGCGCGCAACATCACAGGTGAGGAAGGTAACCTAACCTAACCTAACCTGACCTGGAGATGGGCCCAGCGCCAAAGTTAACCCTGCTCGAGTAGCGGAACGAAGCGCATCTGATCCTGAAGTGTCTAAAGCGGAGCAGAGCAGCAACAGCCCGCGCGGCTTGGTGATTTTATGGGGTGTCTGCAGCGCGGTGCGGGGCTGCCCGGCCAGCCCGGCTTAGCGGTGTGGCGGAGCGGCTGTGTCCCGCAGGAGCAGCCTCGCTGTGCCAGAGGCTCGGCACCGAGCGCCTGCTGCTCCTCCCGCTGCGCCCGGCAGCGCCGGTGCACGGGAGGCAGCGGGAAACTGCCAGAAGAAACCTGGGTGAGCTGAGTCTGTGAAACTCAGTTCTCAGGGACCGGCAGCGAGGGTGAGCTGCAGCCCCCGTCTGGGGTCAAGCTGTGCACGGTTACCATTACGAGAATACGGGAACAATTGGTGCTTGGGTGAGGTTTCACGGAGCCTCCGGCTGCCGGGACAGAGTTACCCTGCTCCCCTCCACGCCCGGCCTTGCCCTCGTGTTCCCGGCAGGGAATGAGATGGTCCGGTTTGCCCATTCTGGCACAAAGCCAGCTGGCGGGAAGTCCTTTCTGTTGGCTGAGCAGGACAAACACGTTTAACAGCGTGCCAGGAGACGCTCGAGCCAGCGCGGGCTGGGACCTATCCAGGCGCTGGCAGCCAAACTTTAGGACAACTCCTCTGGATCATCGCGGCGGGCCTGGACCGTCCCAGGCGCTGGCAGGCACAGCGCTCGGGAAAACTCCTCTGGACCGGAGCCGTCCCGCGCCGACCCAGAGGCGGCGGCGGCGGCCGAATTAGTATTCACGGTGGTTCATGAATATTCATGACGGCGACGGCCTCTCCCCCCTCTGCCCGCCCGCGTCACGTGACGCCGCGAGGCCGGAAGCGGCCCTGCCGGCCGGGCTCGGGGACGCCGCCCCCCGCCCGCCACAGGCACTTCCGCACTTCCGCCAGCCCGGGCTGCCCCGCGCGCCGGCGCCCTCCGCGCTTCCGGTAAGCGCGCGCGCGCAGCCGACCCCCGCCCCGACCTCCGGCCCCGGCCACATCGCCGGTAACCCCGCCTCGGGGAGACTCCCCCGGACCGCCGCCGCCGCTCCGCCGCCCCGTTTTCAAGCGAAACCGCTGATGACGCCGTTCCGCTCCTCTCGGCGACCCGGAAGCGCCGAGGCCCGGCCCGCCCCCTGACCCGGAAGCTCCTCCCCGCTGTCTTTCCGGTGAGGAGGCCGCCGCCGCCGGAGCCGGGCCGGGGCCGCTGCTGGGGGGGAGCCCGGTAATGTGCGGGGCGGCGGGATCGCAGGCGGGGGGCCGGGCAGCGGGACTTCCGGGGCCGGGGCGATCTGGAAGCGGAAATGGAGGAGGGCGGGCTGTCTGTCTGTCTGTCCGTCCGCCCGTCTGTCCCGGTGTCGGGGGCTCCGCCACGGGGGAGCCGCGCTCCGGGCCGGCCCCGCCCTCGGCCGCCGCGGGGGGAGGCGCGTCCGGGCTCCACGGGGAGCGCCTGCCCCGCATATGGCCGGGGTGCCCCGACCCCCGGGCCCCGCGGAGCGCCGCCCGCTGCCATGCGGGGCCCCGGGCGCCCCGGTAACCGAGGCGGTTTATTTGCAGAGCCGGCCCTGGAAGGAGGAGAAATGCAAGAAGAGGGAGAGTGAGAGGGGTAAGGAGCTCCCGGAGCTGCGTGAGTGATCCCCACCCCTCACCCGAGGGCTGCCGCGGGGTGGGAGGAGATGGGATGGGCCGCGGGTCCCGGAGCTGGGGGCGTGAAGGCGTTTGAGCTCCAGGGTGCGGGAGCAGGGATTGACCGCCAGGAAGGAGCTGAGGCGCAGGGTATGCCCTCTGCCAGGCACCTGTTCCAACAGAGGCTCGCTCGGTCGGGGTGGAGGCGACACAAGTGTCGGGGAACGGCACCAAAGTTCTGTCTCTGGTGTGCGGGTTTGGGATCCAGGACTTTGTCCGGTACAATTGGGATATTCCTGATGTGTGTTCAAATGCACTTCTTCTAAAGGTGTAGCAGCATTTGAACTTTCTGGTGCTTATGATTACCGGGGAAGCATTTTTGCTTTTGTTCTAACAGCCTGTGTGGCTTTCGGCATCCTTAGTATTTTGCAGCAATTAAGCCTAAAAGCTCCTTGTCATTGAACAAAGATCCTGGGCTGACATAAAACAACAATCTAAATTGTTCCCGAGCATTACTCTCAGGGCCTTTTGTTGACTGAAAACTCCGTGCCCAATGGGAAATAAAAGCCAGGCATCTGGAGATTAAAGAAACCCATGTTAAAAGTCAACCTCTGAATAAATACCTGCATATCCAACCTTGATTGTGCCTTCCAGAAACACAGCCTCTATCTCACCATATACTTGCACGTGCTTTTGTCTATCTGTTTATGATTAAAGTGATGACCTGCCAAGAGGTATTAATGCAGCACGTTAAGTATGTGATTCTGTGAAGTCCTCTGTGAGGTCTAAACTCCAGATCCCTTGTCCCTTGTGGGTTCTCTGGTTCACTCGGTTGTTTTTTGGTGTATGTACATTTGTGGTCTGTACACAGAAAGTGTTTTTGGTTTATATCAGGAGGGTACGTTGACATCTGTCTGATACTAGACTGGTGAATAGGAAGAAGGTCCCATCTCTGGCCTGTTTGTGGAAGCTGGGATGATGAAGGCCCTGCAGTGGGAGCGTGCTGTGGTACAGGGTTGAAGCTCCAGCCCATGTCTGGTAGTTATAGAGCAATTGGAAGGGTTACGAGCAGAGTTCTGGTAAAGTAAGTGTGAGCAGTGTCTGAGTGGGGGCTGCCAGTAGGGGTGCATGTTTTCAAAATACCCTTTTAGCCTAAAAATGGGATAGGGGAGGGACAGCTCTGGGTACTAGGACAGTAGGTTGGTGGAGGAATCTTACCTTTGTTTTCTGCCTTTGGAAGACTGGCTTGCTAGTGAAATTGCATGAAAGCTTCAACTTTTACACCATTTCTCCTTTTCCTCCACATTCTTATAACTCCATCACACTTCAGCCTTTCAAGTGAGAATTTTGAGGCCTGATAGATAATATGATCAAACGTGAAGATTTTTTGACAGGGAGGTGGATTCTAAGGGAATCTAATCAAATCAGTGTAGCAGTCCTTTGAAGAATCAATGAGAGCCATGTTTGACTTGCACACTTTGTAAGCTAAGCAAACAAAAGTTAGATTCTCTGTGAAGTTCTGGTGGAAGACAAGATGGAGAAAAGCAGCAACTGAGTGCCCTGGCCTCTGCTAGTCTGGATTTTGGAATCTGGAAATGAACTTGCCTTTTTTTTATTTGTTCTCTTTAAATAAGAAAGCTGTTGTGAGGGTTTTTGTTTTTGTTTTTTTTGCTTAAATTGGCATATTTCTGTTTAACTCCTGAAGTTTGCAGTTGCATCCAGCAGAGTCTTGGACAACTACAAAGTTTCTCTGGAAAATGCATCTGATCATTATGTGAAATTTTGTGGTTTTGGACAGTCAGGTTCACTTTGTTGTTTTTGACGTGGAAGCTAAGCAAATAACCGCTTATTTATTTTAAAAACGAAACAAAAACCAAACAAAAAGCCTCAAACTTGGAAATTCCAAACAAAATACCCCTCTTGATTTGGGTGGTGCTCAATTGCCAAGGATGTGTTATCTCCTCATGTGTGCCCATCCTATGGAAGCAAAAAGTCATGTAATTAAGCGTTACATGCATTGGGCTGTGCTGTGGGCAGTGTACTTAATAATTAATTTGGCTCAGAAAAGAAAGCAAAGGAAGGAAGGTAAGAGTCTTGCCCCATCAGCCTCTGATTGAATCACAGCGGTGTAAATCCAGAGTAATTCAGTCAGGCAGCAAGCAGTCTGACTGCATGCCACCAACGTAAGGTAAATAATTTATCCTTAAGTGTGTTTATTGGTTGATTTGCAGTGAGTGAGTGAGGCAGGAGTACTTGGCCTTGCTGTTGCATGAGCAATTCATAAAAACAAAATTATCGGGTAATTTGGTTCATTTAAGTACTGCTTCTCCACATAGAGGAAAATTATCTTTGCATTTTGGCTCCCACACAACAAATCCACATGTATTTATTCTGTCTTGATATACTTCTGTAATGTGTTTCATGCTACTAGGGGCATCCCTCTGAGCTCCCCTGATGATTGAGATAGGCCCTTCAGAAACAATATTGTTCAATTATTAGACCACTGGCAGACCATAACAGAAATACAAGTAGGACAGTTTGCAGGTAGCTGCATGAAAAACCTACAGTGGTTGTGCTCTCTGCCCGATCTATTCTGAGCATAGTTTTTACCTACTGCTTTTGCCATATTTGTTTAGGAATAGATGTATCTTCTGTTTCAGAAAATATTGTTTTGTTAATTTCTTTAGGTTTTGAGTAATGTTTTTGCAAGTGCAACAGACTTTGTCCACTAACGGTATTACACAGAGGAATGTAAGGATTAGAAAGGAAAGTGCTTCTTCAGTCATGTGTTCCCAAAGTGATTATACCTCTGTGCTCAGGAAATTCTCTTTTGTCCTCTGAATGCAGGCAGAGTTGAGATGGAGCAGTGGGCACTTGGCTAGGGACAGGGTCCTACAGAGTCTTGTCCCAAAGATGGGAAGAAAATGGACAATGGAGAGCCATGACATAATTTCACTTGGAAATAGGGTATCTCAGGAGCAGGGGAATCAGGTTATTTTCCTACTGCTTAGTCTCATTGGAGGAGAGCAGGAATATTGAAGGATATTTCTGTGTTTCAAGAGCGGGGCTAGGGTGGGCAGTAGGAAGTTAGGAGCCCTGAGTTTGACTTCTTGGTCTGCTGTGGCTGTCTGTTATCTTGGGCAAGTCTGTTTCCCTCTCTCTGCCTGTCTTTCTTCCTGTGTAACACAATGCTAATGTCCCTTTGCTGCATCTGGGTCCTTAGTCTTGAGCTGGGGTGAAGGGACAGGCAAGGTCCAAAATTTTCACTGCCTGTGGGGTCTGACTGTCTGTGATGGTGAAAAACAGTTTTCATCTGTATTTGCCTGCTTGCAGATGCACAGACTTCATTTATGCCATGTACTTGGGTGGATGATAATTGGGAAAATTTGGATATGTTCTGGGTTTCTAGTCAGTCCTATTTTTTGCATGGAGGACTACTGGGCAAGGGGTGTTTCAGATGGACCCAAGCCCATGGGAATAACAGGCACCTTTTTCCCCTGAAAATACTATTTTTTATTTGGGCAAATAGCTCAAAAGCGGGGAGAAGTTGCTCAAGAAAGACAGGGGAGATAAAGGAACTGTCACAGCATTAGACTGAGTCAGTTCCATGTTGGAGTCTCTTTGAGTTTAATGGGTTTTTTGTGTATGTGTGTCTGTCTTCCTTATCCTCCATTCCTCTTCCCTTCCCCCTTCTTCTTGCCCCTGTGCCCAGCTAGGATGGAAGAATCTCATTTCAACTCCTCCCCGTACTTCTGGCCAGCAGTGCCCACCGTCTCGGGACAGGTAAGATCTTCCACCCCGTTATGTTCAGAAGTTTACAATGCGTGTTGCACGACACGTGTTTCTGTTGCATTTCCTGCTCAGCCAAATGCTGGGCAAAGCTGTGCCAGGGTATGCTAGAACCTGTCCTTCCCCCGTTTAGATTGAGAACACCATGTTCATTAACAAGATGAAGGAGCAGCTATTGCCCACAGAGAAGGGCTGCAGCTTGGCTCCCCCCCACTACCCTGCCTTGCTGACAGTCCCCACCTCTGTGGCCCTGCCCACTGGTATCTCCATGGACTCGGACACCAAGCCGGAGCAGCTGACACCACACAGCCAAGCCCCTGTGACTCAGAACATCACCGTGGTACCAGTGCAGTCTGCTGGGCTCATGACAGCAGGTAGGGCACTCCAAAGGCTTCGGCAGCCTACAAAGGGGACTGTGGGATGGGGAAACACAAGGTCCTGGAGAATCCTTATTGGCCTGTAGATTATTTCTAGCCTTACTGATGGGGTGGCCTGCCTTGGTGTGGTTTCACTGTGAATCTCTAGGCACTCCATACAGCCACCCTTTTTATGGAAGTTTGACTTCCAGCAGTGGAGACTGGGAATGCTTTTGGAGGGGAAGCTACTCTTCTGTTTGTGTTGTACTCAAAAGTAGATGCTTCTGTGGGATAAGGAGGTTGGGCATAATTGGAGATGTAATAACTGACTTCCTCCACCTTCCTTTGTTTGCAGGTCCTGGTCTGGTGATAACTTCCCCATCAGGTTCTCTGGTGACCACAGCCGCCTCTGCCCAGACCTTTCCCATCTCAGCTCCCATGATTGTCTCTGCGCTACCCCCTGGCTCCCAGGCAGCCCTGCAGGTGGTTCCAGACCTGTCCAAGAAAGGGACAGCCACCCTTGCTGAAGGTGGCGGGGGTGGGGGAGTTGCCCCCAAACCACCCCGGGGCCGGAAGAAGAAACGATTGCAGGAGTCGGGGCTGCCAGAGATGAGCGACCCCTTTGTGCTGACAAACGAGGATGATGAGGACCAGCACAAGGATGGCAAGACATACAGGTGGGGAGTGGGGTTAAACCTTGACTGTAACATTGCATGGGGATAGGGCTGTAACCCTTCAGAGGGTTACATGGGGAAGAAGAGGGGAAAAAGATCTCTGCCTTGTACCTAGAGTGTCCCTGAGTAGAGAATCTTTGAGCTGCAGAAAGAGTTGAGTTTTCTTCTGGGTTAAGAATATTTACAAACTGATGGGTTGACCCAAAACTAAGGATTTCCTTTTAGTGGGCAGTCTTGATTTCCTGAATATATAGTTGCTACTAGGTTAGTTAATGACCAGGATGTTACGGAGGCTAAACTACATCCTTGATGGCACAGCCAGGTAATATGGCTGGTGTACTGCAGAGTGCAGTGCTGGCTGGCGCAGCTGGAGCACTTCTGGTGTAGCTGAGAGCCCTGGTATACCTGGGTGCTCCTCAGTTAGGACTTCAGTCTGTCCAGTGTAAAGACCACAAACTGGAGACACACAGAGCAGGAAGTGAACTGTGGTAGTGTCTCTCCTGTGTTTATTGCCCCATGTGATATCCTTCCATCTCAGCACTCCAAACAAAATAAGGGGAAAAAAATGTAATTCTGAATTAAATATAAGGGTGTTTCTGAACCTTGAGTGTGTCAGATAAGAGGGAGAAGAGTTCTGAGCCCTGAGGTTGTGTTTCTGAGCTTGGAAGGATGTGGCTTGAGTTTACGAGTGATGGGGAAGGGAGAGATAAGGTAGGAGGGAATACTTGAACCAGAGGATAAGCAGTGTGGGTGTTTCAGAAAAGGTGGGAACCAGACAGAGCAGAAAGTGGTAGGCAGTAAATGTGATGGTCTGTCTTAGGTGGGAAGCAGGAGCACTTATGGGTGATTCAGTGATAGGTGTTTCTGACAGATGATTAAGATAAATAAGAGGCAAAATAGTAGCCAAATTGAAACAGTCTTCTCACTTGCCTATAATGTGCCCAGGATCCCATATCAAACAGTTTTCCTTTTATCATCCTAGATGTTCTTTGTTTTGGTACAGATTTAGTTCTCTTTCTGGAATTATGCCATAGAATATGAAGGCATCTACACAGAATCTGTGCACCCACCCCAGGCATTTTTTCACTTTTAACTATAGCATTTTTTAAATGTTTAATTTTTTTTTATCAACATAGTTAAATGGGTGCAAAACTAGAGCTTGGATCAGCCTTTTTATCTTAGCCAATGTCCCAGTTCTTCCACTTTGAAAATATAATCAGTGTATGGTGCGGAAGGGTGGGAGTGTTAGGTAGCTTGCTATTTGTAATCCCACCATTTATTTTGGGCCATAGCCACAGATCCACACTACTCAAGCTGCTTACAGTCTGGGTTGCTAATTAGGTTGTTAAATATGTATTTACAGGGGACACAATTGGCAGTGAACACTAGAATTAAAGCTGAACCAGGGCTTTAATTATAGCTCCTTGTTTACTTGTAAGTTTGGAAAAAAAATGCCCAAGACCAGGTGGAGTGACTCAGCAGAAACTTTATGAACACGCATAGTCTGTGTAACAGCTGATGAAGAAGGCTTTGCAGGGAAAAAACAGATGAGTGTATATGTGGCAACATGCAATTTCTTTATGTTTAAGGTTTCTTTATGTTTAGTCTGAGTGTGATACCTCTTTCACCAGCTCCGACCCTAAGCAGGCCTTCCTCTGAGCAGTGATTAGGTATGAGAGAGCTAAATTGAGATTTATTGAAGACCACCAATAGTGGTACTTCAGGAGGAAGTACCTCTGCCCTCCTTGAAATCTGCTCTTTGGATGATGCTTCCCATGTACAAGTTTGGAACTAAAAATGATTGTTGGAAAAATAAAGGAAAGCACTGTCTTCTTTTGGAGCTGTGGGAGAGAAGACCTTTGTGCAACATAGTAAAATAATTTCTCTATAATATGCATATGAATAGACTCACAAGTTAAAACTTGGAGGAGTACTGGGATCCTTCTGTATTCTAGAGGATGATTTCAGTAGTTCCCGCCACTACAGTAAGCAGACATATGCTAGCTAAATTAAGACTGTGGGTGAGGTTCATCTACTCCTGCTTCTTTCTCAGGCTGGAGGAGGAGTTGGTTTTGGCATTCATATGACTACGTTTGTATGATTTCACTGATTCCCATGATGAGATGCTGAGAATAATGTACTCAGATTCCTGGAAGGTGTTATACTACATTGATCAGTGTGATTTTTTTTTTAATACCCAGTTCCTAAAGCCTGGGATTATTTTGTCCAATTTAATTTTTGTTTAAGCTTTGTTTTTGAGCTCTGTGAGCTCTCTTGTTGTGAATGTCTGGGCAGGTGATTAATATTTGTAATTCCTGACTCCTAATGTGGTGATAAAGACAGAGTAAGGCCTTGAATGAGGAGCACAGCCAGACAGATGTGGGAGGTGTTGGAGCATAAACCTCAATACATATACTGCAGCTCATCCCATTCTCTACTAAATGTAGAAATGCCTGCTCCAGCAAATGGCAACTGTTTTACTGCTGTATCATCTCTAGAAGTGAATTAGTAGGCTGCTGTGAAAGTGGTGGAAGAATCTCTGTGACTAGGGTTTTTTGGTTGTTTTTTTGGGTTTTTTGGGGTTTTTTTGGTTTTTTTGTTTCTTGTTTGTTTGTTTTTTTTCTTTGTAAGGAAAGGTGTGAGGCTTTTGTTAATGACGGCAGTACTTGCAGATCTTCGATGTCTGTCCTTAGGATTAGTCTGTCACATGCAATGCTTTGCATTGTGCTACTGGAAGAATGCTTGCACCTGCAGGGGACAGCATCTGACCCAGTCCTGTGAAGCATTTTCTTTCATGAGTAATGTCACTTCAGTCTTGTCTGGATTCATCGTCAGTTCTTTGTTAGTTAATCTTCCCTGACATCTTTGTAGATTTCGCTTTTTCTTTGGAAAATGAGATCAGCATCAAGAGTCTTTCTAGAAAGAAGCTGGCACTGTGGAGCACATGGCTTCTTCCCAGTGCTTTAAAAGGTGCTGAGGAAAAGGTAGCAAACAGGTCCTGGATACAGTAGGATTGTTTTTTTTAGTCCTGGTGTGGTGCCTGTACCTGTGCACTTTAAGAAGTCTGTGGTGTGATGTGATCAGTGGACAAGACTGATAAAGTGGTTCAGTTGCTCTGGGCCAGGTCATCAATTCTCTTTCTCTTGACAGTTCTCTAAGTAGTTTCTTTGTAAGAGGAAGAGAGCTCTGTATAGGCATTGCTAGGCTCTGGTACTAAGTAAAATCTAGGATGAATACCAGTTTATAGTCTGGAATGTTTTGCAAGCTGTGCTCTGGAGCCTCAGATACCAACAGAAAGGTTATTAGCTTGAGAAGGGCCTCACTGTCATCGTGTAATCAACAAGCTCTATCTTCTCCACTTTAGTTTTGGGTTTTTCTTACTTTCACTGGGGAACAGCAGGGAAGTTGGGAGACAATGAGCAGCTGAGGGACATAGGAAACTTCAGAGATGAGTCAAAGGTGCAAAAGTGTACAGAAGCCTTAGTAAACTGAGTTGTTCAAGGTGAGGAAGCTGGTTGGAGGCCCTCATTGGAGAGTAAATCATGTACACAAGGGGGACCAGTGGTTGGAATACAGCATGTGGACATCTTCTCAGATATGTCTAATTTTAAGCCTGTTTTTTCTCCCCTCTACTGGATTTAGTATTACTGTTTAGTGAACTTCCCATGGTTTTGAATTAATTTGTAATGTGGTGGCTGCTAATGAGTTTAGTAAGCCACACATGCCTGTGACAATATTGTTGAATTTGGCTGGTTTTAAGCTTGGAAAAAATCCATTAACCATGCTCTGAGATGATTTATAGTTTGCAGGTGGAAGTATGTGAAGGTAATATTCTCTTTGAGGCTTCTTGAGGCTTGCACGACTCCAGGCACTCAGCAGACAGTCCATCTCCACAGAGGAGACTGTGGAGTCTAATATAGTCTAACTCTTCTCAGTTGCTGTGAGGCTGGACTATAGATCTACTCTTTCTGCAACTCTAAGCATCTTCTAGTGTTGCACTGAAGGGCCAAACATGCTTTTCCTTCAGGCACAGCTGCTCTTCCTTCTGCCTCAGAAGGAGTCTCTAGTGCCCAGTGTGGACAGTAACTTCCCCCTCTGATGGAGACAACAGCAAGGCATGAGAAGACACTGCCTGGTTCAAATGTGGTAGGGATTAGAATGAGGTATGGGCAGGGACTGGGGCTGTTAGTGCTGAGGAAATCTGGAAACTCAGTAGAGATGGGAATCAGAAAGGAGAAGAGAAAAGACAAGAGCCTACAAACTAGGGAATGCAGTAGAGGATGTGATGGGGAACCTCTTTGCAAGGGAGAGAGGGGACAGCTAGCACTGGAATAAGCTATAAACAGCAAAGACTGAGGGGTGGAGGAAAGAACCAGACCTGCTAGGTGCTGGAAAATGAGGTACCTAGAACTAGCAGAACAGAGAGGGACAAGAGTATGGGATGTGGACAGACAAGCAGAAGCATGAGGGAGAGGAGATAAGTGTTAGGTTATTGAGGGAATGAAGTAGCGAAGAGCCCCTACAGTAGAGGATCAAGAGGCTGGGACATGTGGGTAAAGAGCTTGGGTCTGGGCCTTGGTGCAGGAATAGAAATTGCTCTGGGCTAGAAGGCTAAGGGCAAAAGGGGAATTAAGTTTGAAGTGTCAGGCAGAAAGTTTGACCACATTCCCTCCAAAGCCTAGAAATATTAAACCCAGTGCTTCTAAGTTTTGCCATGGCTTTGATGTCAGCATAAGAACGTGACCTCCTCTGGCAAAGAACCTCATCTCCCTCTTAGGCTAGAAAAAGGTGACAAAGTATTGTTGCTGTCATTTATCATTTTAGCTGCAGTGGCAGAGGTCTGTGCAATGGATTTTAAGATTGCTGATGACCAACGTGGGTGTCAGTATGATGCCACACGTTGGAATTTCTGTTTGCTTTTTTTAACAAGTAGTTCCGTGAGCAGCGGAACTAATGATGCCTGGTTTCCAGCGGCTCTCTCCTGTGTGGATTCTCTGATGTCTAATCAAGGGTGAGCTTATTAGCCTTTCCCTCAAGCAGAGGACTCCAAGAGAGTCTCTCTTCTTTCCTCAGCTGCATATTTTTGAGACTTGTGTTGACTTTTAAGTTCCTTAGCCCTTTTCCAGATTGGTTGGCATTGGCTTATGATCTCAGAGCTCTAAGGAATACTGTTGCACATGCACATTTACATATACACATGCAGTTTGTATACATAATCTTTGCTTTGTATATAAATGCAGTGCTTGGAGCTTAGAAAATGACAATTTGACTGGCCACATGCCTGAGGGTATAATGAGGTAAAACCTTGTGTTATGGTAAGTTCTCTCCCTTCTGCTGAGATATTGTAACTGTGTGTTTGAACACATAGGTGCTTTCCCTTGGCGGTTCCTCATAGTGCCAAACAGAAGGAGTTGACAGAAGTTCTGCAGTCACAAATTCAGATTTTGGCATGTTACTTGTCAATGGAATGAGTGTGTGCAAGGGAATGAGGAGGATAGTCACAGTTTCAACTTGGGAGAGAGGGAGCTTTAAAACTGTATTTTGTGCCTCTTATCTTACTATACCTTAATTTAGCCCTGTTGAGTCAATGCACTTTGATACCATCCTTGATGGATATTAGTGCATGATAGCCTGTCAGAGACCTGCATGTTTGCTCAACCTGAAAGGAATATTCTATGAAAAGAAAATAAAAAATGCATTGACATGGGATTGTGGAATTGAGGAGGATGATCTGGGGAAGGCATTTGCTAGTATGAAGAACTGTTGATTACACTTGCCTCTGCCACAGATTGCTGTGGTATCCTGCAGCCCTACAGATAATCTTGCCTTGAAGTGTGTGCAAGTATGAGTTAGGTTGAATCTTCAGTGGATTTGCATTTGTCTCAGGCTACAAATGACCATAGAGAGTTATCCTGAAATAATTAACATTTGGTGTTCCCAAAACCATAATCTTAAGTATCATTTAACACTCCTCTGTTACAGGTCAGACCCTGTTCTGCTTTGCAGAAGTGTGGCATCTCATAGGAGTAGCATAGAAATCTATAGGAGCAGTGATATGAATGTATGTAATAGGAATCTTCCTTTAAAGGAAAAAAAGAGGTCACAGATACCAGTTTGGCCACTTGGAATTAGTGGGTACATCTCTCTTACTGTGTTTCACTGTGTCTTTTGTGATTCCCTTCCCTTACAAAAACTAAAACAGGGACACTGTGAGGATAGATGAGTGCTTATGGAGCACTGATATTTCTGTGGTGGGTACAGGAGGTGAGTGATCTGCTTCACGAGGTTGGAATTGCATGTGGTCGACAAGGCTTAAGGCTGTCCAGAGTGGTGGTATAAAAAACTGAATGCTTGCTTGTTAAGTATCTGTCTGTGCAACATAATAAGAGTGCAGTTCTGTGGAAATAATCAATAAAGCTGTATCAGAACGCACCTGCATTGCGGAGCCAAATTATAGTGACATGGATGACCTTAATCTGGTGTTTCCAAATTTCCTTGTGCTTTCTAATGGGCCTTTTGTATTCTTTTAATTTTAGCTCTTGCATGTTATCACTATACTAGGAAGCACATTATTGTGTTTTATTGTTTTGTTGGTCTTTTATGCTAATAGTGACTGATTTCAAAAAATGGAGGACAGTGTCTTAGGCCTGATGTTCAATGATTTGAACATCAACAGCAAGTCATAGCTGATAACGTAAAGATAAAAGCAATGATGCTGGATAGCTGTAAAGAAATGGGATCTTTATGTGATTGTTAATTGTTCAGACAAAATATATTTTAATACAGTCCCATGGAAGACTTAGCCTTTTGGGACAGCGTGATGTCTCCAGCAGCCAGGGACTGAGATCCGGATGTTTGGACACAATGGAAAACATTATCAGACAGAAGTGTTTTGTTGGACTATTGAATGTCTCTGGTCTAAAGATAAGGAATATGGAGGAGCAGTACCCTGGAAAGCAATGACTGTGAAAAAGACTTTTAGGAATTAAGTGACATCATGAAAGCTCCCAGTGCAAGACCACTGTGACAGAAAAAGTTTAAGGTGCAACTGTTGAAAGCATAAATGATTGAGTCATTAAAAGAAGGCAGGCAACTTGTGAAGTATGCTGAAATACCACAGAATTCTGGGTCAGGTATTTTTAGGGTCATTTGGAAAAATGGACAAAATGCAGGAATGCCCTCAAATCTGGGAACTGGGAAAGTGCCATATGATGAGAGCACTTTAAACTGCTCTTTGCCTTGCCAGTATATGAGAGTATGCTTTTCTGCAGCTGTGCCAAGCCCCCAGGTGACTGAAGGACTGTGAAAGTAAGTTGACCAAGATCTCTGAGCATAGCTGATAGATTTGTTACACACTCCAGTAGTGTAAACTGTTCAGTGGAAGCACAGTGTTGGCTTTTGAATAGGAGCTGATGCTGGATGTGCCAGTGTGGAAGCAGAAGTACAATTCCTGTGCCTTCATTTGGCATCTTCGTACTCACTGGCTTTATATGGGTGTTGCCCAAGTGTACCTGTGTATCTTGGATGTTAGTTTTGTCTTGTTTCCCCTCCTCTTACAAAATATTAACAAGAAAGTGTTTAACTTCAGCTTAAAAAATGGGGGAATGTGAGGGTAAAGTTAGCATTTATCATGAACTGTGCATCCATTATTATGCTATGCTTGCATTAGTTACTTCATTAACTCTGCATTGCAAAGGCAGGACATTTCCTTCCTTTTTAAATGAACTGCTGACTCTGACAGCCTAAACTTATTCTTATCATCTAGTCTAACTTCAGACTTTCCTGGTTTGATTTTTAGTTTAACTGATGGTCTAACTTGTATGTGTAGCCTAACAGAAGGAGCAAGGGCCCAATTAACTTGTAAGACTACTCTCAGTAGATACTAGGAATTCGAATTCTCAGAGCCATATAAAAGCTTACATAGTTTTCACAACTGTGATACTGATTAATTAAGCATTTGATTGAAAAAGGATGTTAATCCATGTTGGGCAAATTTTACTATGAGCTGGTATTTCAGATGGTATTTTATCTCCTAACAGCATCTGATGAATGAGGCAGAACATTCCATGGAAAGTGGAAAAAAATACAGTACTGTGTGCCACAGAGTTGTAGTCTAGTTGCTATAAGCATCATTTTCTTTATGACTCATTGTGATGACTTTCATATGGGAGTAGAATTAGAAGTACATCCACCTTTTGCTGGCATTTCATGATTTTTGAGAGTGTCTATGTCTAACATGAACATTTTCTGCATGTGTTCATTTCCTATAAAAAAGAAGGCATTGTAGACATTGGAAGGGGTTACTTTTGATCTCTGGCATATGGCTGAGTGCTAATTTAACTGTTGATATGAACCTCTGTTTTATTAAGGATATTTTCTCCAAGGCTGTCTGAATTTACAGAGCCATAACAAGCAGCTGCAGGGGATGTTGTGTCACACCATCAATGGGAATGCTGCAGTCATTTCTGTTTCTTGCTGTCAGAAAGAATGCAGCCAAAGGAGGGGTAGTTTAGAAGCACAGTGGGAAGACTATTAAAAATGGATATTAAACAGAGGGGGGGGTAGAAATCAATTATTTCATATAGTGTTTCATTCATGCTTAGCAAGGAGCACTCCCTATTTTTCCTCTCCCCTGCCAGAATTTCACTGAAGTAGAATACTGAAATGCAGCTAGTGTCAGATGGGATATTCTCATTATCCATATAGATTTAACATTTTTTTAAATCCATATTTGCCCACTAGAGGGCTGATTGCATCTTCCCCTTTAATATTTGATGTTGTCTGAGGCAGAATGCAAAGCCCTTAATTAAATGGACCATTTGTTCCTGTGAAAAAGCCTGATACCACACAATATAAAATTCTGAAATGCAGCTTTCTGTTATATTCCATGGCTTTTTTTAAGTCAAAAGGCTCATGAATTTGTTAATGCTGCATAACATTCTTGCTCTCTCAGGGTTGATGCTAATTAGATGATTAGAAAATGAGTTCTTGCAAGATTTTAATTCTAAATGTTGTTTGAAAAACAATGTCAAAATGTCTATAGCTGCTAAATTCAGACAACAGGAGTTCCTTGGTTTGTTTGTTTGAGGGTTTTGTTTTGATTTTGGGGAGGTTAGGGTTTTGGGGGCTTTTGTTATTGTTGTTGAGGCCTGTTCTTGCTAATAATCAGGTTTGTCATTGTCATGCAAGTGCCAGTGATGTTTTGAAAACTTCTTTATAATTTTATTTTGAAAATAGAAAGGGACATACAGTCTGTTTCTCTGAATTAAAGTTTATTTTAAAGAATTTCTGACCTGAAGGCAGATACCTGGCAAAGCAGATAAGTAAAGGAAAGGGTGCACAGAAGTTATGGAAGATAAAGTTGATGGCTTTATGGCACTATAGATTTAATGCATGGGACTACTTAGACTTGATGGCATGGTAAAAGTTCATTAATTTTTCAGAACAGAATAGACTATTTAAAATATAGAGTCCTGTGTACAGCACAGAAGAGATTAGTGCCCAGCATTCTCTTTAAACTAGAGCAAAACCCTTAGAAGGATATTTCTCTCAGAAAGGTACCTGGATTCTCAGAATGCTGTTTGTAGGGGCCAAGTGATTGAGACCATGTTGTAGCCTCCAAGCCTTGTTCCAAAGATGCATTATTCTCACGGTTGGAAAAGGCCTGTTTCCTCTTTTTTTCATTTCTGGTGTCAGTTGTTGTTCCTCATTATATCTTACTTATTCATAAAATAAGCCCCTAGTAATTGATATTTTTCTCCCTAGGTAGATTTATTTGGATATTGACCAAGTTATCTTTTAAGCTTTACTCCAAACCTAGATTGAGTGGAGTCAGTGAATCTTTCCTGCAAAGCCAATTTTCCACATGCCATCATTCTTTAGGTTTGCTGAGCCTGTGTGAGTTTTTCAGTAATTGTTGAGGACATAGACTTCAGAATTAGACATGCTATTGGCAAGAACAGTTGCTCCCCTCCTGTATACAAAAAGGATACCTGCTATTCCCCTTTGTTTTGGTGAGCAGCACAGCATCACACTGGGAGCTTGTTCTCAATTGAATGGTTCCTTATCAGAGGGACAATGCTGTGGAACGGGGTTCAGTTGAGAGTAATGGAAGTCAGCATCTGCTGAGAAGGAGCTTGCTAAAAGTCAAGCATGAGATTATGTTGTAATTGCTTGCATTAGCAGGGAACTGGACTTGGCAACTCAAAGGTATTTTTCAGTTCAGTGTTCACCTCAGAGTTATTTCTAACGCTGGTGCTTTCAAGGATACACAGTCCTCATCATGTATGAGTATAACTTGATTACTGCAGAATACATATGCTCTATTCAAGTCTAGCATTTCAGGAAGTCTGGAACAAACTGTGTGACTTGAGATAGTTTGGTTTATAAACCAAAAGCTACTTTTTTTTAAAAAAGATGATGCTGATGTACCTTTTTACGCCTTATATCTTTAATTGATGTAGGGATAAACAGCCAAATTGCTTCTGTTTGTTGATTCCAGCAGGGATTGGTGTATGTGTGTGTATGAGGAGGGATTTATGTAAGGATGTACTTAGTTTGCATGTTCTGTTAGGGCTTGCAATTAAAATGGATTAAGAGAAAGATGAAGGTAGGACACGTGGGAACAACTGTGAGAGATGATAATGAATGTAAAAGAGCAAAGGTGGAGAGGAGGGAAATGTTATGACAGGTGTGTGTTAGAGTGCTTACTAGAGAGGTATGGCTTCCAGCTAAATGGCTTGGAATCAAGCTATGGCTCAGAAGGGCCTGTGGAAGTTAAGGTAAGTGCTGGATAAATTCTGCTTACATGACATACGCTAATCAGACTACACACATCATAAAGCTTCTGGTTTCAACAGAGTCACAACAGTAGATGCAATGAAGTATCCTCCTGAGGGGAGATGGATATGGGGAAGAGCAGGATCAGCTCTGTGGCTTGTAATACCTGCAGAGACTTTTGTTGCTGAGCAGTTTTGTAAACACCATATAAACTCAAGGAAATTCCCAGACAAAACCACTGTGAAAGTTGAATTTGTGTTAACTAGCCTTCCTCTGGCTGGCATTTCTTCTCTCAAATGTGACCCTGGAAGTTACATGTGGAGATTATATTTTGTCTTTAATGTAAATGAAAATCCTAAATTCAGATAAACCTTAACTCTACCCCTTGTTTGACACACATGGGGGGGTGGGGAAGAAATTAGTAACTTGGATGCAGCTTCTATCTGTCAAATTAACAACCACAAAAGCTTTTGCCATCTTGAACCGTAAAACAGTACGAGCTTCTCTTAACAGCCTGGTGTCGTAGTGGAGGAGCATTTTTTAACAGCAGCATCCGTAGCAGAGCGATGCCAACTGCTTCTTCTTGTTCAGAGAGTCTGTGTGTTAACAAATACATTTCTGATCATTACGGGAACAGATGGATCCAAACACCCAGACAAAACATTTTGCATCACATCAGTAAGACTGAAATGATGAAAGCCCACTAGACCAATGAAATACCACATTTATATCCAGAGTATCTTTGTGAGGCCCACTAGGAAAGCAGCACTACTGTTATTCTCAGCATTTTGTATTCTAAATATTTGAGTGTCTTCTACAAAAATGGGAGCAGAGTTAAGTGGATTTGGCCATTTCTGCTATCACAGACTTCACAGTTCATGGAATTAACTTCTAATATGAACTATAACCTGGGATTTCCAGGTTTTCCAAGGTTTTTTTGACTGAAATAAATAATAGATTAACAAAGTGGGGGGTTTGTCTGGGCATTATTCATATCCCCTTAGGATTGCTGTTGGAAAATGTCCAATGTGTTGCCCTGTCTCTCTTGCAAGCCAGTTGGTTCCTTCCAACACCTTCCAACGCCTTCACTTGTCTGGCTGTGAAGTATTGTTCTGTTACACCAGTTCCCAGCTTAAATTTGTTCCCCTGGGACTGAACCACTCACAGCCAAGCCATGTCCCAGGTGAAACCTCCCCAGTACCACATAGTGGGAAAACACCCCTTTTTCACTCAGTGTGGAAGATCCCATCCAGTTAGATTTGATCCATATTGGGGCTTACCCCCGTGTGACACTGTCTCTTCCCCTCGCCCCGGTCCCAGGTGCCGGATGTGTTCGCTGACCTTCTATTCCAAGTCGGAGATGCAGATCCACTCCAAGTCCCATACGGAGACAAAGCCACACAAGTGTCCTCACTGCTCCAAGAGCTTCGCCAACAGCTCCTACCTGGCCCAGCACATTCGTATCCACTCAGGGGCCAAGCCCTACACGTGCAGCTACTGCCAGAAGGCCTTCCGCCAGCTCTCCCACCTGCAGCAGCACACACGGTAAGGGCCAGAGGAGGCTGGGGCCCTCTGCACTGCATGTTGCCGTCATCCCAGCATGCTGTGAGCACCTCAGTGGGCAACTGCCTGGGCAGACCTGGCTGGTTGTCACAGGCTGGTCAGGTCTTACACACATCAGACCGGCAGTAACGGTATCAGACATGTGAGACTGGTCCCTGGCTGTGAGGGGCTGGGTGCGCTCAGGTTAGCGCTGCTCCGCCGGAGAGGCATCGGCAGCGGAGCGATGCTTTCTGACAGGAGGTAGGGCTGGTTGTGTCAGTGTGAGAGTAGAGCGGGCATAGGAGGACTGTTCCCTGTCACCCCAGCATAGTTCTGCCAAACATCTCAAGTCCAGGCTTGCAGCCCCCCTGCTATTTCAGCCACAGGCTTCCCACACACAGCTCTGCCAATGCCCCTCAGTCCAAGCTCTATAGTTCCTCTCTCTGGATCCTCCCCCGGTGCAGACAGACCATGGTCTCTTGAATCCAAGGGGAGCACAGTTTGAGACCAAGAGAACTCATGCTGTGTTTGGAGTTCCTTCATGTAGCAGATAGCGTGGTGCTGTCCCACCCCCTTTGTGCCCTCATTCCATCAGCACTAGCCAGATGGCGGTCATGTCCAACTGCTGCTGCTCCTCCTCCTCTTCGGCAGGATCCACTCCAAGCTTCACACGGCGATTGTCAAGCCGCACAAGTGTCCTCACTGCTCCAAGAGCTTCGCCAACACATCCTACCTGGCCCAGCACCTCCGCATCCACTCGGGGGCCAAGCCCTACACCTGTCGCTACTGCCAGAAGGCCTTCCGCCAGCTCTCCCACCTGCAGCAGCACACACGGTAAGGGCCAGAGGAGGCTGGGGGCCTGGCCCTGGTCCCCCCGCGCTGCCGGCATGCACCTCTGGAGCACGCGCGCCAAGCATGCGGGGGGCGGGCGGGGAATGCGGCCGGCTGCACCCCCAGAAGGAGGTGACCCACCTGAGTGGACGGAGTGGAGGCTGCGCAGGAGACACTGACCACGTCAGGGCTAAGGTGGGCACATGCTGTCCTTGGGGATCCTTGGTCTTGCACCGCGGGCGGCACAGAGAGAGAGCGATAGAGAGAGAGGCATTGGCTGTAGGGGATCCCAGCCTGGCACCACGGGGGTTGGACTGAGTGTGTGGAAGCTGCTCCTGGCATTGCAGGGGGACAGGGACAGGTTAACACTGTAGGTAAATTCAGCCTGTTACTTAAAAGGAAAAACTTTGATGTGTCTATCCTGGAGGGAACAGAGCTGCTTTCTTGGTACTGTGGAAGCAAGAGAACAGATTCCTCTTGGTCATTTGGGACTCCTGAGATTGGAGCAGGGAGCCTGGACCTCCATACCCCTTCCCAATACATTTTTAGGTAGCTCACGTGCTGAGCTGTCCAGGCATTCATAAGCTCTTGCTCCTCAATCCTAGTCACTCTAAAATCTGCTTGACTGCCTGTCTTCAACTTCTAACTGGATGCGGGAGCTGGGCAGAGTTCTCTTTGTCCAGCTAGAACAGCATCTGGAGGCAACATCATCCCCTTCACACAGCAGCAGGACCTGGCAGTCTGCCCTGTCTGCCTGCTCACTGCCTCCCATTTGTGCTCTTCCTCCTCAACAGTATCCACACCGGGGACCGACCCTACAAATGTGCTCACCCTGGGTGTGAAAAGGCTTTCACCCAGCTTTCCAACTTGCAGGTAAGGGGCTGGGTGTGTCCTGCTCGCTGACAGGGGTTGGCAAGGGTGCCTGTGGTGGAGGAGGTGGAATAAGTGGGGCAGCTGGGAGGAGAGTAAAAGAATACAGAAAGCTATTGAAGCCCTGGGCAGGGAAGAGATTCCTGACTTGTGGCACTTAGTGGCCCAAAGAAGTCGCATAAACGGTCGCATCCTGTAAAATTAACTTGACTTGAAAGCGGTGAGAACTTAGTGAAGTTCCCCCCATCTGTTTTGCAGTTTTCTAACTCAGCTGGGGCAAGACTTTTGCAAAATGTTACACCCAATAAAGTCTGGGTATCTGGGTGGGTTTTTTGTTTGTTTTACAATGAAATGGAGGGCATAAGGGTAGGGATATAGGAAGCAGAGGTGGTGTGTCCTGTTGCAGTATCCTGGAGGAGAGGGACTGTAGTTTGCCAAAGAGCAAAGAGCTGTAAACACCTGCAAGCAGTTAAAGCAAATCCTGTCCTGAAGGTATTAGATGCAGGGAGCAGATGTATAGTGGGGCAGAAAAGGAGAGACCAGGAAAAGACTGAGAGTTGCATGGAAACTGAGAAGATGGGGGTTGTGGAGCATTAAGAGTCTCTGCTCTTCAAATGCCTAGTATGCATGAGAGGGAAGGGCATGTGTGGGGAAGGTGTGGTGGGCTGCAGGGAGTTCTGTCCCTGTGCTAGGAGCCAGATTTACCTTCCTCATCAGCCAGCAGCTTGGGGCCTGGCTGTAAACGGGGTATTTGAGGTAAAGCCATCTCCAGTACTAATACTTACTTGCTTCCTCACGCTTGCTTTCTCTTTCCTCCCTGCTGCTGCTGCACCCCAGTCCCACAGACGGCAGCACAACAAAGACAAACCTTTCAAGTGCCACAACTGCCACCGTGCGTACACGGATGCTGCCTCGTTGGAGGTACACCTGGCTACGCACACGGTGAAACACGCCAAGGTCTACACCTGCTCCATCTGCAGCCGGGCCTACACCTCGGTGAGTGTTTGCTGCCCTGAGGATAGCAGAAGTGGTCAACTTCCCAAGGAGCAGCTCCTGTAGATCCAATGGGAGCAGTCCCCTGAGTTGTTGTGTCCCTCCCTACTGGCTTGGCTCTTGCGAGCGTCGTTCCCTCCTCTCACGCAGTCCTTCCCGTTGCAGGAGACGTACCTGATGAAGCACATGCGGAAACACAACATCCCTGACCCACAGCAGCAGGTGGTTCAGGCACAAGCCCAGGCCTCGCAGCAGCAGCAGCACTTCCAGCCACAGGGCGGGGGGGCAGCAGGGGGCCCTTCTGGAGACACTAACCAACCCAACCCTCCCCCCCAGTGCTCCTTTGACCTGACTCCTTACAAGACTTCAGAGCATCATAAGGACATCTGCCTCACTGTCAGCACCAGCACCATCCAAGTGGAGCACCTCTCCAGCTCCTAGAGAGACCTCAACCCAGGGAGCAGAACACCTCTTGTGCATAGCCTGTGCCAGGGGCACCGCTTGTGCAGCGGCCCTCCTCGTGCAACAGTTTCTGGCCTCTCCTCCTGCAGCAGCCTCTTCTGGCTGTGTAACCCTGTTCATGGCAGCCCCTTGCACAACAGCCTGTCTCAAGGGGGTGCTCCTTCTGTGCAACAGCCTGCCTGGTAGGAGGATGCTTCCTTGTGCAAGAGCCCCTTTCCTGTGCTGGGATCACTTCCTCATGCAAGAGCCCCTCCTTTGAAACCCAAAGAAAGGCCCCTGTTTTGCCTTCTCTCTCACTGTAGGATGTGTATGAAGTGGGGTTGCGTGTTGAGACACGCATGGTGGATGGGATGGAGAGATGGCCCTTGTATATACAGGGGCTTGGACACATGTTTTTAGCAGGCCACAGAAGAATGTGGCAGGGTTCACAGCTGGATGGGGTTTTTTGAGGATTGCCTTGAGTGTCTAAGAGAAAAATATCCATTCCTGTCCCTCCTGCTTGTGAAAGGAAGGAGGGGGTCACTCGTCCTGCCCCAAGGACTGGATGGGAGAAACCTTCTCCCCAGTGGAAGGTGAGACCAGTGGAGGGGGGAGAGGTGAGGCATGTTCTCTGGGATGGACAGGTGCCTACACTGCCTAAGGGCTGTGGAGTATTGCATTCTTTCTCCTTCCCTGGTGGAGAGCAGTAGAGAGGAGTCTGTCTGAACTGGCTGCTGCCTCTCTCTCTCAGCTGTCTGAGCAGCACAATGGCCCCATAGGAATGTGGGTTCCTGCTCATTGCTCTTCCTGCCTGTTGTGGATGATATCCTAGCAGCTTGTACTCCTCCTCCTCTCCCTCCTGCTTTTCCCCCCACCTCAGAAAAGCCTGCAGGCATCAACAACAAACCAAAAAGCAACTGGAGGGAGGGTAAGAGACTGCCAAAATAATCATCACCCTTCTCTTTACTCCCTTTCCTGAAAGGCGGAATGACAGCAGTTCTGATACTCACATACCTGTCCTGCCCCCAGTTTCCCAAAGGGAAAGAGGAGGAGGAGGAGGAGGAGAAGGAGGAGGAGGAGGAATAGACCAGTCTTTTCAAGGGGCTGGCAGGAAGCAGGGAAAGGCTAGTTTCTCCTGCTCATCTCTTGCCAGAGTGCTCTCCCAGGCTCCCTCTTGCCAAGACGGGCTGGACTCACGTGGCAGTGGTGGCCTCTTCTGGACCCTGGTCATGGGAGAGAATCCCCAAAAGGTGGACAGTGGAGAGAAGGGGATGAAGATCCCCACAGAGAGACCAATCTAATGAGAAGGGGGAGCCAACAAGAATAAACTGAAGGCCCCTTGAATTTATATATATATATATATATAAATATCTATTCCCCACCCCTGGCCCGCTCTGTCCTTGCTGTAACTGTTTCTATCTCTGTGTTTATAAAACGCATTATCCTGGCGAATTTTTATTTTCAATCTTCGTTTGTTTTTCCCTTTCTCTTCGTCTTCAATTCTCCTTCCTCTTTTTTTTTTTAATTGGTCCACATGACTGCTAGTCTTGTGTGTTACTTACTAGTTTCTTTGGATCATGGAGGCTGACTTGGAAGAGAATGAGAAGGCAAGGGAAAAAGCATGTGTTGTTGGGTTTTAAAATCAGTCACCCACCCAAAGCCTATAGAATCCCAGACTTCTGTATGAACAACCAATAGGGGCTTCTATTTTATTTTTTTTAACCACCCTGTATAGAAATAAATTGGTGTAAAAGGCTCCTTGAAGGTGCTGCTGCAAGCACCCTGCCCCTGTGACGTGTTTTCCTTCCCCCTGCACCCAACCCCTGCAGGAGCCTCTGGCTGCCCTGAGTCTGGAGGGGCCGTGCGGGCAGGCGCGAGGGCGGCTCATCCCTGCCTTTGGCACTTTGCGGTTTGCACAAGGAAAGCAAGGAGCTCTGCACCTGTGGAGCCTGTGGCAGAAACCTTTTTCTCTGCATTCAGTCACCAGGGTTGGCTGCAAACGGGTGGAGTGTTTGGTAGGTGCATAGGCTAGGCTAGAAGGAGCTGTCTGTTTTGACTCCTGCATTTCACAGGTCACATTTCAATCCATTTAGGCTTTACTGAGCCCCAGGAACTGGAAGGTATTTGAACTGTGTTGACAAAATGCATTGGCTTGATTTTGAGGCACTGGGACACAAAATCCATTGGTAGCCTGCTGCAAGGGCTTCATGTTTTCACTGTTTAAATATTTAAGCCAGATTTCTCCTTGCTTTGGCTTCTGGTTCCTAGTTCTGGAAACATTCATCTCTGATTCAGAGAGCCTGAATGGGACTTTTCCCCCTCAGACTTGTATTTAAACACTCTAATGTGTCTTCTCAATCCACTTTTTGACAAGGTAAACAGATAGAACTCTGTAAATCTTCCACTGTAAGGGATTTCTTCCAGTCCATTAATTATTCTTGTCTTTTTTTTCTACATCTTGTCAAATTTTTCATTGACTTATAAACACACTCTTTTTGGAATTGAGTGTTGAAGCCCCAGTGCTGTGGATGAGGTCCCCCTGGCTCTTTGCCTTAATTCTGCAGAGGATTGCATTTTCTCTCTTCTCACAACATTATAGAGGAGCTCACAGAGGCTGCTTGTCTGGTCTGGTCAAGTCTGATCATCCACAGTCTTAGCTTTCCATGACAGTGTTTTCCCTTCTCTACAAGTATGCTCTGGGTTCTTATTTCTTGGCTCTTCACGTGGGGCTGTGTCCAAGTCCAGCCTGTGTGAAAGGACCTGGCTGACTGATGGACCAGGTTACTCACAGCTTTCATAGCTCTGTCACCCGCAAGCTCTATCAGCTGTTATTTTTACTTTCAGATCCAGGTTGAAATGCAATATTGCATTTGACCTATGCTAATTTGAAAAGCATTGAGTGCAACTTCTCATTAGCTCTTTTCTGAGACTTGCAGGCTGAGCATTTCTTAGTCCTCTTAGTATTTGATTATGTACAGTTTATCTTTCTGACTTATGGTGCTAGGTCAATGCCTTATAAAAATTTAAGTATGTTGCACCTATGCAGTCCCCTTTGTTAAACCAAATGTATAATGATGTCATCTAAGAATGAAATTAGGGTTTGGGGGGTTTTTTTGTTTGTTTTTTTGTTTGTTTTGGTTTTTTTGTTTGTTTTTTTGTTTTGTTTTGTTTTTTTGTTTTGTTTTGTTTTTTTTAACTACAGAATCTGTATTGCATAAAACCTTTGTGTTACAGGTTTTATTTTTTCGTTCACTAATTCTTCATCTCTACAATTTTTCCATAATTTTGTCATTGAGTCATTTCATTTGTCTTTTGGGAGTACTGTCATGAGTGTCTTAAGGTATTTGTCTAATATCCCAAGTTTAATTTAAAGATCAGAATCACTGGGCTAGAGAGCTAATTACTAAACTCTTTCAGGCCTCCTGTTTCTTTGCTGATTTCAAAATATACATCCCTAGTAGGTGTTGTCTCATCTCCTACTTTGATACTATGGTACTAGATAGAAGTTGCTATTTTCATGACTGCTACAATCTGTTCCTTTTTTTAGATGGAATTGGAAGTAATTCTTGACTGGTTTCTCCTGTTCCATGTCACTAGCATTTTCACCATTTTTATCTAGCATAGATCACTACTATTAGTAAGGTTTCTTTCTTTATTTTGTGATTGAAAGGAATGAAAGAGCAAAACATTCCTTTCCTTTTACCACTAGTTTTTCTAGTCACAAAGTTTTTCTTAAGAGTTGTCTCTATTTTTATAGTGCCTAATTTATGTTGGTTGCTGTCTAGCCTTCACCTTTTCCATCTGTTATGTTTCTTCTTACAGGAGAGTTTAATTCATATTCCTCTGCCTTCTTTCTTTTTTTCCCATGGACAGCTCAGTTTATAGTTTTGCTCCCCTTGGAAGTTATCAGACTCAGCACAGGTTTATTACTACGTGTGGCTCTCCTCTGCATGTCCATGTTCCACATGGACAGGACAAAACTGCCAGCTTCACTCAAGTTGTTCTCTCATCTTGAATGCATCATCTTGAAGTCTGAAAAATTACTTGGTTTGGGTGCAGTGTCTTGAATTAAGCTGGGAAGTCTTTAAAAGTCAGAGTAATACCTTGCTGACTGATTAAATTCCCTGGGGAATGGCTCACAAGTTAAAATTTTTTGCAATGATTTTTTGTTTTATATGTTAAAGGTGCTTGGAATTGCCTTTCCTGGTCCCTGGTTTGAGGTGTTGTTTTCTGATGTCTGCTACCCTTTCCCTTCTTGGAATCTGATACCTAGCATGGGCATCCATATGTATTTGAGGCTGTACAATTCCTGTAACCAGTCATTTCAAAGGTGTTACTGTTTGTGTTTGTGCTGTTTGCTCCTGAGCCTATAGCTTTTGCTGTTGCCCAGGAAGAAACTAATTATTTCTTACTAAGGGACTTTCCCACTGAGCTTCAGAAATGCCACTTTATTCCAGGCCTCCTTTTTTTTCTTATCAATGAGAATTTCTCTGCTTACCAAGTCCTGTTGCTGATGTGGAAATAACTGACGATACCTTACCCTCATTATCTCTGTCACTTACTTCAGTTTGGATTAGGTCTTCCTCTTTGGATTCCCATGGTTGTTTAACATATTCAGAGTGCTCCAGATGGTTTAAAAAGTGCAGTAGCTACCTGCAAGACACAAAATGTATCAACTTGTACAAAATTCTTCCCTCTTTAGATGAAGCCTGAGGTTCTGCAGTCTGCAGCTTTGTGCACTCAAGCCAACAATGGTTCAATTATTTACTTCCCTCCCACTCACAAGAGTGGAATATTCTCTTAAAAAGATCCCATGGTCCTTGTTCAGTTCCCTGAATTCTTTGACCCTGCATTTTCATTGTGCTGCAAATCCATTCATTTCTATATGTTTGTATCCAAGAAGACTTGATAATGACTTTGGAGTTCTGTATTAGGTTGCATCTTGTATCTTTGCTGAAAGGCAATAGCACTTTTTCTTCGTGTCCTTTTCCAAGCTGATTTTCTGTTCTTAGTTGGATTTTACAAATTGTCATTGCTTTAAAAGGAAACATCATGTAGGCTGGAAATCATTTAGAAAAGTCACCCACAAACAGTAACAGAATCTCAGCCATGACTAATGATAGTATTGCTGGTCTATAATTCAGTTAAATCTTCAAGAAAGATTTAAGACTTTTATAATTTAAAGCCTTATGGTTAATCAACCATGTCCCTTGTTCCAGTTTTTTGGTTAGTTATCACTGCCATTGAAACTGCCACTCTATATTATTACTTTTTAAAATTTTAATCCATAGGGTCTTGCTATGCCTTTGTTGAGTACATTAAAGTCTTCTGCTATAAGAAGTCTTTCTTCTTGTGTAATAAATTACAGACCATGATCAAGTCACTGTATTCATCTTTCCAAACAGCTGAATTAAATTGAGCTGGTTGAGGTGTCTCACAATAAGGCTTGGCTCCATCATGTAGTTCTTATCTGTTGCCTTTCTTTTCCCTTTCAGTGACCCAGCTTTAAAGTCTTGCTAGATTAGGCCTAGATGGCTATCTTGAGCCACCAAACTTAGACTGCCATACAAGGATATCCAGTTCTTTTAATTAGGTCTTTTCCTTCAAATTAAAACAAACAGCAGTATGTTTCTTTCCTTAGCTTAGTGCAAGCCCTGTCAATGCCACTGTGATTTTGCCACATCAGTGTTAGGTTGACTGCCTTACAGCAACCTGGATGAGCCCACTTGCTTTGCAAATACTTTCTAAGTCAAAGTATAGGCTGGTCTGGAACACATTCAGAACTTCAAAGTTGTTTGGAAAAGAAAGCCCATTGCTTCCATCTGTTTACCAGATAATTCTTTTCAAATTACTGATTGTCAGTTTCTAGCTATGCAACTTCTAGGATGTTTTATTTAATGAGTAGAACTAAACATCTTCCTAAATCTCATTGGCAATAGGTAATATTTCATTACCTCATGGATGTGTCTACATCATCCAACTTTCTTCCTAATATAGAATATAATTATGAGATTCTGTCTGTCTTCTATATTTTTATTGATTATTTTATCATCTTTATATCAACTAAAGGATATATATCATGTTTAGGATTTTCTTCTTATGTTTTGCAGGTAATGTACCTGAAAGCTGCCCAAGTTTACTAGTGCAGTTTCAGAACATAGAATGAAATTGCTCTGTACACTTCCTTAACTACAAGATAGGTACCTGTTCAATCGTCCTTTCAGGTACAACAGATTAAATTTGTGTGCATGGTTTCTTGTTTCTGTATAGTAGAACACCAAAGTACTAGAGAGATGTAGTAACTTGGTCCTACAAACATTTCGATTTCATGTAGTGTCTGTGTAATGAATGGAAAAATGCAAGAAAAGAAATCGTGACACCAAAGAACTAGAGTCTACGCCTAGTTTTGCTACTGAAGTAGGGTATGTTTTTGAAACATGGACACAGTTATAATTTGTGGCCTTTGGCATCCTCTTTCATTTGTAATGCTAATTAACCTCCTTGGGGCCAAGTGCTGCAGATCAATTATTTGCCGTTTGTGACAACAAAGTGTGGGTACCTCTCAAGTTTCCTGAAGATAGGAAATTAAAAGTTCAGAGACCTCTGAACTGAGAATGTTAAATAGTGAGAAGAGCTGAATGTACCTCAACAGCAAAAAGGTAACTGAACAGGGGTCAGAAGTTATAGCTGTCCTGCTGGGTTCTGCATGAGGATCCCTCTCAAGCACTGGCCTTCACCTCACAGTCCATGGACAACATTTAAGAAGTCTATAAGCTAACTGAAATCTGGAGGT
This sequence comes from Vidua macroura, assembly GCF_024509145.1. Classification (NCBI taxonomy): domain Eukaryota; kingdom Metazoa; phylum Chordata; class Aves; order Passeriformes; family Viduidae; genus Vidua; species Vidua macroura. Next base: position 73,417,905 of record NC_071572.1, on the reverse strand, counting down.
TTGAATTTGGTATGCAGATGTTTACATTTCCAAGGGAAAACACACAGGCATCTGTAGATCAATAAAGGTTGAGAACCACTCCTGCAGACTGCTTCCATAGGCCGTGCAGCTTCCCTGTGGGAGGTGCTGAGGCCTGGGCAGCACCGCTCATCCCGCAGGTCATCTGTGGAACCAGGAGCTCCCTACAGGATTAACTGCAGGATAGAGCTGTAGCAGCAACCTGGGGTGAGGGGGAGGAATGTGATAACCACAGGGGTTAGCCTGTGAGGCTTTGTTCCTACAGCACTTGCCAAAGGATCAGCATGTGAGGCTGGGTGAGGGTTAGACATAAATGGGCCTGGTTCTCTAGAGCTTATTTCAGCTGGGAAAGCACCTTCATGCACAATCATCTGCGCCTGTGCTTGGACTTCAGCGTGCAGAAGTGTTTAAAAAACTATTCCTCCTCTCAACAACTACCGTGCTGACACTTCCTCTGTGGGTGAGGGTGCTTCTGGAGCCCTGAGCGATGCAAACCCTTTCTTTGACTTTGTAAAGAAAGCAAAAATGACAAGCCTTCCGGGAACTAGTTTTTGCTGGAATGGTAGAGTTTCTATTGCTGTGAGACCACACAGGCACACAAAACTACCTCCCCTTTATTTTGCAAATTCACAGTGGCAGTTCATGCAGTTAAGAGACATGTTTGTACACTTTACTGAGATTTGCCATTTAGATTTTAGGCAAGTGCCTCTTCTTTGCCCTATCATTTGTATCTGCAGTGGCAAGAAGTCCAGAGGGAAATTGTATTTCTGGCATCTTCCTAGCCTTGGCTTGGAGGATAAGATGGGTTTCCCAGGTGGTCTCTTAAACAAATTAGTGATGTCTAAGAATGTCTGATTTTTAACATCAGCTCCATTCAGCTTGGTAGCCCCAAGCAGGATGTGTTTGGGAGATTGTGGTTTAGGACTGTGACATGGTACAGGGAGCAGATTTTTTTTTTTTTTTTTTAATGTAACAGCCACATCCTTCCCCTTAATTAAGAGTATAAGGCAATTTATATGAGAATTTTGAAGTACTTTAAAGAGGCTTAACAATAATGTTCAGCTAACTGAAGCCAGCTGCTCCACATGGGAGCTGAAAAGACTAAGAAATGTGTTTTGAATAATTAAAAATATGTCATAAATAACTTAAATGACTGTAGGAAGAGGAATGGAAAACTCCATCGTCAGAACACAGAGGATCTCTGAATTAACCCAGTAATTTAACAGCAAGATGGTTCATAGTTCAAACAGCTGCAGTTCCTTTATATAACAGCTCCTCAGTCTTGCAGTGCAGGTTCCTCAAAGACTTAATCCTAGTATATCCATATATAAAGGTAAAGGCATGGTGTCTTGGAAGATCTTTGAGAGGAAAAGAGAGAAAAATAAATCTGACCACTTCTTGTGGCCAGAATCTGGGAACATTCAGTCCTGAGCACTGGCTCTCATTACACAGACTGTCGGGAAAAATCAGGATGCTGTAGGTGAGTAGGCAGGAGAAAGGTGGATAAAATGTAGTCTTTATCAAACCCAGTGCCTCCTAAACTGGATAGGATGCTAAACGAGTGCTGACCTCTTGAAAAACCTAAGGATCAACAGAAGTAAGATAATTTTGTTATCCTCCGTAAACACGTGATTTCGCAACACCACGCCCTGCATGTAAGCAAAGAACGGCTGGGGAAGGGCTCCTCAACTCCGCAGCACGAGCGGCTCTAAACCTTCAAGTGGCTCGTGTATGATCACGAAGGTGTTTCTGGCATGACGAAGAGAAAGAGAGCACAGTCACGAGTTTAACTTAATTGCCTCTGTTAGCCTGTTGGAAGTGTTACGTTGTACCGGTCCTGTCGCAGCGGAGAGCCATCCATCTCCGCTCATGGCACAGCAGCAGCTGCTCGGCACTGGTGGATTACGAGGTGAATGGAAAACCATAGTAACGAGTCAACAGCGCTTCCTCGCCCAGATCACAGAATGGGCCAGGCTGGAAGGGAGCACAGTGTGTCACTGCTCCAACCTCCCTGCTCAAGCAGGGTCATTCATGCCAGAGCACACGGCACAGGATTGCCTCCAGATGCTTCTGGAGTATTTCCAGTGAGGGAAGCTACAACCTCTCTGGACAACCTGTCCCAGTGCTCAGTCACCCGCACAGGAACAAGTTCTTCCTCATGTTCAGGTGGAACTTCCTGTGCATCCGTTTCTGTCCTAGTGCTTGGCACCACCAAGGAGAGTTTCACATTCTCCTTTCAGACGCTTATAGACATAGATGGGGTTTCCTCTCAGTCGTCTGAACCTCTCGGGCTGAACAGGCCCAGCTCCCTCAGCCTTTTCCCGTAGGAGCGATACCCCAGTGCCCCGGTCACCCTCGCTGCCCTCGGCGGGGACCGCCCGGGGCAGCCCCGCAGAGCCCGAAATGGCGGCGGGAGCGGGGCGGAAGTGCCGGGGCAGGCGGGCGGAAGCGGCTTCGCAGCCGGGCAGCGCCGCTTCCGGGGACGGCGCGCGTCCGCTTCCCGCCGGAAGCGCCGGTGTGTGGGGCCGAAGATGGCGGCGGGGATGTACCTGGAGCACTACCTGGACAGTAAGAGCCGCCGGGGCGGGGCCGAGGCCGCGGCTGAGCTGGCCCAGGGGGCACGGACGGGCCGAGGGGCGGGGCCCCGCGGGCGCCGAGCGCTGCCCCGGGCGCCCGCGGGCTCTCCCCGCCTCTCGGGTACAGCCCGGCCCGGCCGTCGGGCGCCCGGTCCCCGGGCCGTGAGGAGAGGCCCCGTCCGTGCGGCAGGGCTCGGCTGCAGCTGCTGCGGGAGCCCTGACCCCGCGGCTGGTTTGTCCCATGAGAAAGGAGCCCGGTGCAGCTCCAGCCGCCTCTCGGGAGCGGGAGCTTGGCTGTCAGTGGTTTCCCGGGATAGATATCGAGCCACAGATAACTTTTGGATCTGTGGGGCGGTAGTTACGGTAGTTTTCTACGCTGTCAATTTACAAATGCAGCCCTGCTTTACTGGCCGAAGAGGAGCTCTGTAAATGCTAATGGAGTTGGCAACGTTATCAGAGCCCTCCGATGATACTTCTTATTTTACCATCCTGCCTTAAGGTGCTTAAAACTTCGTCAAACTGCCCTTTGGGGATGAGACTTTCAGTGTATGTTTTACCCACGCGTTCTTAAAATAGCCGAGCAGGTCCATCGGAGGAGTTGTTTCTCAATGAATGGGCTAATGAGTTAAGATTGAATAACCTGTTCTTTGAGGAATGCTGTTCTCACATTTTTCTGCTGGTCTGGTGTTGGCACTAGAGACAGGGGAGGATGTTCATGGGATGGTGTGTTTAAAGCTGGGTGGTTCTGGCAGTGTGTCTTCTGCTTCACTGTACCCAGCCAGTTAAATCTCTCACTGTCTGCTTGCATATGCATGGAAAAAAAACCAGCGTTTGGCTCTTCAGATGTCCTGCTACACCGGGTTTTTTCCAGCACAGACATGATAAGGTGCTGATATGGACACAGGGTGTCTCGTTCCTTGCATCTTTTGTCTTTAAGAAAGGAAATGTCTCTAAAAATGTTCAAGAACTATAATAAATTTCAGTGAAAGCTGAAAAGAAGCTGCAGTTGTGAACAGGCAAGGATCTATGAGGTGCAAGGAAGGAGGTGAAAGCCAGGAAGAAGAGTTGAATGAGGAGGCAGGTTGGAGAGGAGCAAAGATTTGTGTTCTTGTGCAGTTCTCACTCCGCTGTAGAAGGCTGCAGTTGACTGAGGCTCCTCAGCTGGGAGGACAGGGAAAGAGGAGAAAGAAGCAGATGGACAAGAAGTAAGTGCACAGGGTGGGGGGGGGGTGCAGGGTTCCCCTGCTGGGAGGGCAGAGGTGTATTTTGGGTAAGAGCTGCAGAGCAGAGATAAAGGAGCAAAAGCCTGGGATCTGCAGTTGGTGAGCAGAGACGAGCAGGATGCAGTGCTGAGTGTGGAGAGGTACTGTAGGTACACAGTTGGAGAGAAGGGAAGGTTGGTGGCTGGAGAATGCTCCCGCCAAAGTCAAACACCTCTGGATCATGTCATCACAGTCAATTAAAATCAGCTAACCTGGGAACTCCTCTTCCTCTCTTGTACAGGCATGCAGAGGAAATGCCAAAGTCTTCTCTCTCAGCTGAGATTTGCAGTCCTGTGATTGGATTAGAGATTCTTGTCCTTTTGAAGGTGGACATTAATACAAGAGAGCCACTGTTATTGTTGAGGTGTCTTGCTAAAAAAAATAATGAAAGCGATTTGCACAATCTAAAAGTCTGTAAAAGTATCTGGTTACAAAGATTTTAGGAAGAACAAAACATTCCTTGCTGTGATGGTTTAGCCTTTTTTGCTTACCCTTAGATCTCTAAAGGGCCTTTTTCAGTTTTGTCTGGTACAACATTATTTGCTGTTATTAGCTACTCATAAGACACTTGCTGTGCTTGTTCTAGATTGCTTTCAGGAAAGCATATATGTATTGTGATACTTGGCATCAAAGAGCACCCATCACAGTCTTCAGTAAGTTAGGCTGCTGATAGGTAATAGCATCTATTTCTAATTACCCATATTGTTCTTCTCTAAGCCTGCTCTCCTCTCCTGGCCTTCTGCCTGAACTCCTGACTCCGTGAAAATGCATGCACTATTTTAGACACAAGTCTTCTTCTTCTTCTTGATGCTAACTGATTGACAGCATTCAGTTTCCTACTTGCTGCTCCCCTTTTTTTCTCACATTATTTCAGTGTTTAAAAAACATTCAGTTCTGTTTTAATGTAGTTCACTTATATCCTAAAACTTCCTGAAATTTGATAGAAATAAAATAGTCCAGAACTTTTGGTCATCTCTTCTAAAAAGTGTCTAATTCTTAATTTACATCTGTGTCTTGGAACTGAATTCTTTTAGTAGTATAGTGCTCTTGCAGACACAGTTTTCAGTTGAATGTCTTTTTTCTTCCCACTGAAATTCTCTTTCCTATGGTTTTCTGTCTGGATTTGCTCAGGGAATGAATGAGGAATGTGTGATGAAAGAGGGCAGTTGTTTGTAGGACCTCTTCATATCTTTGAATAAAGGAAGGTTTGTGAGGAATTAAGTGAAAGGAAGGAAAAGAAAGAAAGGAAGAAAAAAGGAGGCCTCCTGTTTGAAGCAACTGAATATCACTCTGACAAAGTGAATCTGGAGGGGATTTTTTATGTTGTGAGTCCCACTTTGTACAGGTTTTCCTTGCTTGGATTGTGCTTCCCTCAGATTATGAGTGGAAATTTTTAGTCAGAGGAGCAGATGTGCAGAATTCTCATAGCTGCAGCTGGAGTCTGCCTTGAACAGATAATTCTGAAAAGTCATGCTATGAAGCATTTTTGCACATTTCGAGAGGAGAGTTTGTAATTAGCTGCCCTTCTTGGCTTTAATCTCTTGGCCTCAGTAAATCTCTTGGCCTTCATTCTGTTGGTGAGGGAAATGGGCCACTCCACTGCAGCATTGTGAAAACACTTTATTGTCACAATAGTAAACACCTTGAAAAGCTGATTACAAAGTCAGGTTCCAGATTGAGCTCTCAGTCTGAGCGTGTGACTCTGTAGTGAGCAGAGAGAATAAAATAAAACTTTGAATCAGTGCTCAGTCACTGGGAATGAGAAACACCTTGTATGAAACATCATGTGAGTAGGTAATTAAAAACTGTATGTTAAAATGCATGAGCAGTCCGACAAAGTTAGGCCTACAGCCCCAGTTGCTTCAGTTCATATCTTTCGAGCCCTCTACTTTAGACATTTGAAGTTCTTTTCCATGATTTTTTGTGGACTAGACAAGAAGAGTTAGGAAAAATTGTCTAGAAGCTTCTTAGGTCAGGTATTTCAGCAGCTTTCAAGTCCTTGCTGTATTTTGAAACTGGGTTTAGACCTAGGATTAGGCATGCCCTTTTCCTTGGCTTTAAGCTGTTAATTACAAAGCAATTTTGTCTTAAATGTGTTATGCTCTTGGCAGCTGCTTTTGCAACAGAAAAATACACACATTCGTTCTGTAATGAGCATCCTGACAGAGAAACTCCGTATCTTGTCTACTCTGATCACCTTCATTCCTTCATCCTACTTACTGAGCCAAAGGATTCAGGGAATGGGAAAAGAGGAATGTGTCTTGTTTCACTTTTCTTTTTCTCCAGTGGTTGAATTTAAACATAAAAAGATTTCCATGTCTTCAAATATTGTCCTCTTCCTGGTTTCTAAACTATTTTATGCCTGGTTTTGAGGGGAGAAAGCAAGATTTAAAAAGTGCTCTCCCTCAAGCAGTAACAGAGTGCAGCTTTAGTAAGGGAAAACCTATGGGTGCAAAGGAGTTAGAGATGTAGAAAGGAATAGAAGAAGGAGGAAGAAAACAGTGTTTTGTGATTAAAAGATGGAATGTGCATAAAGACTCATGAGAAGAATTTGTGCTTGCTCAAGCTTGAGTTACTGTGTTTGGCTCAGTGTTTGCCCTCGTATGAGGTTGGAAACACTGCTGTGGAGGCTTTGAGGGGCAGAAAGGGATAATATGATTAATACGGGTTTTCCAGAAGGTGAGATGTAAACCCTGAGTTTTCTTCGTGTTTGGAAGTTTCAAGAGGATTGTAGAGCTCCTTTGTGAAAGACATCATTGAAACACACAGAAAACAGTCCCAAATCAAGTCTCTGTTTATATGTGAACCTGCCATGAGTGTAGGGATTGTCTTTATAGTAGAGGGAGCTGCTGTGCAACCACCTGTGTTTTCTGCCTTCAGTGCTTCCCTGTTTACCCACTTAATGGGTGGCAGAATAAAGTACATGTACTTTGTGACAACACGTGAATAATCTTTTATAGCAACATACCAAGGTGTGTACCTCCCCTCTACAACAAGAACTGTTTTCATCTTGCCTGAGGAATCAAAGCCAGCATTTCATCTAAATTAGACATAAGCATTTGGGAGAGTTATGAGCAGCAGGAGTAGCAGGTAACCTTGGTGAGCTGGAGAGGCAGAAGGATGTCACAGGCCGGGCTGCTCAGATGGCTGCATTACATTAATTCTGGTACCTTGGAGGCCACCAGTCAGGAGACGTTCCAGGAGCAGGCACTGGGACATGTCTGCCTCGGTGCAGAGGGTGATGGAGATGGCAGGCTTAAGTGAGGCGACCTCAACTGGTAAGTTAACATGGTGCTATGTAGTCAATATACCTTGGGTTTTCCCCTTTTTTTATGCTGGTTAGGGAGGCATTGAGTTTCCTTTGCTCCTTCTATTTGCATTTGTCAGTAGGCACATAGAGATGCACCAGTTCAGGGCTTGTCACTGCTAGAAGACTTAAGCCAGCATAAGCACAGAGCGATAGAAGCAGCATATGTCCTCATGGAAGTCATCTTTCTCCTACAACTGGCATGGGACTGTCCTTTCATTCCTTGATAACATTAACTAACCTAGTAAAATAGGATTTTTCTTTCAGAATGGCTACATCTGCCTGGATTTTCTTCTGTATGGATTCATCAGATGAGAGGGTGATGAGTATAATCCTCGTAAAGCTCTTAGAGGACATGGGTGTGATGTTGGAAATTGCTGTAGGCGAGCCCTTGTTTCCTTCCCAGACCTGGCTGTGTTCCAATTTCCCCAGCAGTTCTTTTATCTCTTGCATTCCCTACCTTCATTACTCTTATCCCCTCCGCAGTGTAGCATGCAGCCATATCCTTGTCCCTGCCTCTACAGTTTCTCACATCATTCTTCAGAAATGCAAGTGTCTTAATAAATCATTTCTCTACTTGTCACTGTTCTAGTGTAGTGAAAGATGCCTTTCACCTTACAGAGATTTTGGATTAGTTCCACCTGTGATGCACCACACATGATCTATGGAAAATTACAAAAGATTTCATGCAGGGGAGAGAATTTGGTGATTCATAGGCATCATTTGTTTCTGTGTGAAAGCTACTGGCACAGCCCACACTGAGCTGATACATTTAATGACCAGTTCATTTAGAATTGGTTTTGTTGTTGGCTGATATTCATATTGGAGCTGATACAAGATAGCTTTTCATGGCAAAGCAGGCTGTGTTTTCTCTGTAGTTCTTCACTTACCCAACTGCAAATCTGATGTCATTGTTTTGGCAAACAGCCCTGTGGTCTCCTTGATAGTTGTCCCTGCCTTTGGAGGTCTGTGGCAGGCTGGAAATGCCAGGAATGTTGTGAGTCTCATTCATTGTGTCAGTCTTCCAAGCCCTCCAAGCTTTTCAAATCAAGGTTGATCTTTAACAATAAAGATCCCTTTTCTGACACTTACCAACATTCCCTGCTGTCTTGTCTGTGGATGCTGTAGCATTGAGCTACTGTAATAGGACAACAGAAAGAGCCCTCTCTTCCTAAGAAATGAGCCCCCACTTTGGGGGCGTATTGGGTTTCCATGTCACTGACCTTGACTGTCACTGCTGACTGGTGCCCATTTCTTTGGACAGTGTCTGAAGCAGATGTGTTTGGGTGGACTGGTGTGCAGTGCATTGGCCCAGAGCTTGGGATATGTGATATGGCCACAGAATTCCTGGTTGGCTGTGGCCAAATCAGTCTGCCATGCACCTAAGCACCCTCTTTGTAAAACTGTAGGTGGGGTTATCCCTTACCAAGGTGTTGTGAGGATAATGGTACAGGTTAGAATGTTTTATTGCAGCAGGGCTGAACTGTCTCTGAATAGAGGGAAAGGGATATATTGTGCTCAAGCATCAATTTCAATAAAGGTGCTTGTGTAAAAGTTTCAATAAATACCTGCCTAGGAAGATGATTGATTACTTGAGAATGCAGGACAGAGTAGAAGCAGTAGTTTAAAAGGTTGATACACTCTGAAAGGAGGGATATAAAAGACACCCTGCTCCCTAATGAGGGAGCAAGGAAGCTCCTGAAGATTGCTGCAAGCCAGTTGTCCTGCAGTGTACTTCAAGTGCTGCAAAATTATGAGAATCATGGAGTACCAAAAAGTCCAATGTGCTTCCCCAGCAAGATCTAAGCCAGTTTGCAGTCCTGGGGGGGCAAAGAACTACCCTGTCATTGTGGCAGTCCCTGGCACAAGCAGGAATTTTTTAAATTGCCTTCAGCAATGTGGTGTCTAAAGTGTTTGCTGAAATCTAAGCTGTTCAATAAAGCAACTGTGGTTATGTTTCAAAATGTCTTTTCCCATTTTTTAATAAAATTTAAACATACATCTAAACATGGTGGGTGAACAGATGTCTTGGGAAAGGTACTGTGTGTTTGGATGGTCCTTGGTGCTATTGATCCTTTTTGTAGGACTTTGGGCAGCACAAATCCATTGTTTGGCACAGCACAGATGTGCTGCGGAGGATTGAAGCACAATTGAAGTTACCAGGCTGTGTAGGCTTGCTCTCTGCATTTGTGTGTCACAGTTAACATCTGAGTTAAGTAGCTGAAGTTTAAATATCAGTTGCCTGCACCTGACAGCCCATGTGTGTTTCTAAAAATAAGTTAATAAAATAATAATTATTGGAGAGGGAAAAAAGTGGTGTTGGATTCTGACTTTTGGAGAGAGAGTGTGTGGTTCTTAAGGGAGAAGACAGCATGGTTATGGATGTGTGTGGAAGAATGAGGGGAAACAATGACAAGGAAAGAGGAGAATAAGAGATGAAAGAATAATGGGCTTAGTGAAGGGATAACATTTGAAAAGGGAAAAGACGAAGGTAGGTAGAGAGATTTTAGCTTATGATCAGAAATGAAAACAAGAAAAGAAAGGGATGAAAAAAATTCACTGAGAGAGCTGTGATAGTGATTTTTGGGATAATCATACAATGAGAGGAATCAGTAGGGCTGCACCAGGCTTCTGTATGGATCTGTGCAATGAGTCCATTAGGAAAAGCATTGCCAGCAGGTCGAGACAGGGATCCTGCCCATCTACTCAGCCCTGGTGAGGCTCCTCTGGAGTGCGGTGTCCAGTTCTCAGCTCCTCAATCCAAGAGAGACATGGAGCTCCTGGAGCCTATCCAGCAGAGGGGAATGAGGATGATTTGGAGACTAGAGCATCTCTTGCGTGGAAAGGCTGAGGGAGCTGAGCCTGTTCCGCCTCGAGAAGAGATGTCTGAGAGGGGGCTCATCAATGTCTATAAGTATTTGCAGGGAGGATGTTGGGGGTGGATCCAGGCTCTTCTCACTGGTGCCAAGCCACTAGGACACGAGGCAATGGGCAGAAACTGATGAACAGGAAGTTCCACCTGAACATGAGAAAGAATTTCTTTGCTATGTGGGTGACCAAGCACTAGAAGAGATTCCCCCATTAAGGTTGTGGTGTCGCCTTCTCTGCACATATTCCAGAACTGTCTGGAGGCAATCCTGTGCCAGGTGCTCTGGATGACCCTGCTTGAGCAGGGAAGTTGGACCAGATGACCCACTGTGGTTCCTTCCAGGCTTACCCATTCTGTGACACAGTTGCATTAATGCCAGCCAATGCTTTGGGCCAAGCTGCTGGCCTTGCTAGCACTTTCTTCCCTGTACATGTTCACCATCCTCCTGTTCCTCTCCTGCTGCAGGGCCATTTGTGTGGAAAGAGGGCCTCGCTTTTCCTTTTTTTTCTGTCTGTTGTTGCGTATCATCACTCTTCTCTAGTGATCAAAGATGCCTCTAGGGTGTTTCTTTACAATTATCAGTTTCATGATCTGAGAATTACGTGGGTATTTTATGATAGATAGTATTTAGTCATGATAATTTTAGATGAATCTTACTAAGATGAAAGAGCAAAATTAATTGTAGAGGAAAAAAGGAGAAAAGCAGGAGGAAATGAAATTACATAAATAAATGAATGTTTTTAGAAATAGTGAGGAAAAGTGTGGTGGTAGGAATGAGGAAATGGAGACTCAAATCTATTTTTTTTTTTTTTAATGGCACTTAGAGAGTGATAATGTCTGATAACCAGCACAGCACAGGTCAAACAATTTCAGCAGGTGTTCTAGCCCCTGTGATAAATTCTGTGATGCAGAGAATCACTTCTGTTTAAGGCTATGCAAGAGCTTTGGAATTAAGCTGCAGATAGTAGAAAACATCCCCACAGCTAGATTAAGTTATGTACCATACAAATAGTTGTTGCTCAGTTATAACTTGCTTATCTGCAGCTTTATCTTGTTATGCTTTTTGTTATTGCCAGACTCTCTGTGGATCATAATTTGTAATGGTCTGCTCAGTTTCCTTCCATGTTCAGTTGAACAGATAAAGTATCTTTGTAGCAGTTCTGATTAAAAAGTCACTGTACTGTCACTTGTTTCATTTTCTCCATTTATTGACGAAGCAGTGGCAGAACATTTGTCCAGTAATAGATTTGCAGAGTGAAATGTTTTGCTGTGGTTTTAGGAAATAATTTTGCTGGTTTTATCAGGGAAGGAATTCAACTGACAGGGGTTTGTCTTGTCAGCCCCAGTGGAAGCCTGCCCAGCTAATGAGCCTCTGGAAGATCACGGCTCAGATGTGCATAAATGATCTGCCCACAGTGCCTGAGCTGAGCATTTGCTCAGCCAGAACCAGAGCCAGGTGACAGCTCTCCCCACACTGTGAGAGCCACCAGGAGTGGGGGGCTCTGCTCAGCTGGAGGTAGGGAACGAGGCAGGAAATGAAGCAGGGGAGCCACTGGCCTGGCTGAGGGGCTGGTATTGAAGGGAGCAGGCCCTGGGGAGAGAGGGTCTCTCAAGGGTGAGGGGCATAGGCTGAACAGACAAGGCTGGGCACATAGAGGCAAAAGAAAGACACACAAATATTGTCCAGACAAGGGCATGTGCTGGCATCAGTGATGGTGGCAGATTTTTGCAGTGATGGCTGTAAAAACTAGAGCACAGTTCCTTTCAGGTTGTGTAGCCGAATCAAACTGCTGCTTGAGTTTTTCCTGGTGCAAGAATATCACTGTGAAATGTGACCCTAACCTCGTGTGGGGGTGTTCTGCCCACACAGTAGCATCCTACTGGTTTTTGTGCTGGCTCAGGAGCTTGCTCTATCTAAAGGTTTCTAGCCCTGCTGAGGGAAAGCTGACAGTACCTGGTGGAATTTGTGCTTTTACCATCTGTCCTTTTCAGAAGAGAAAAAGAAATTACATTAATCTTTTCTAAAAAACACAAAGTCCAGAATTTAGAAGCTGTGATCTTCCAGGATTAATAAACTCAATATAAATTTGACATATTGTGTGCAGTGCAGGAAGAGCTTCTCTTTTCCTCTAGAGGATACCTGTCTTGTCTTCTGCAGCAGGTGCTTTGGAGAGGAATGAAAAGAAGCGTGCTGCAGTATGACCCATGTTTCATTTGCTGTATAAATTGAAAGGTTTAGAGTTGATGAGGCTGGGGATTGCAGGAGGGGAAAAGGCATGGTCTCTAGATTCTCAAGCTGATTTTCATCCCTGCCACAAGCTCCCTCTATAAGCAATAATAATTTTCAGCATTGTGTCCCCGTCGTGTTCTGAGATGCTTTTTCGAACCGTAGGGATGTAATGCAGTAGTGCGGTAGTCAGCTGCTTAAACCTTGTGTGAAGTTTGTCATGCTGAACAAACATGGAAGTATCAAATTCAGGATGTGCCTACAGACTTAATTTTGCCACTTAGTAATTTTTCAGAATTTGAATTTGCGCTGCTAACTGTCCTTGAATGCAGGGATGATGTGTATGTGCTGTGGATGATGTACTTGGTTACTTAAGGACACCTACTATCTGAGCTTTTCTCAGGTAACTAAATCAGAAATGGCAACAGAAATCTGTTGAAGCAGCAGCTTGATTGTTCCTAAGGATTCTGTATGTAACTTCTTATTACATTGTTTGGGCAAAAATTAAGTAAAAGGAACAACTTTTGTGCTTAGCAAGGCCCACAGTTGGTTTTAACTCTTACAGGAATTAGTTTCACGTCCTGTTATGTAGTACTTGTTAAAACTTGTTAAAACCTTCCTCTTGCATACAGCACCTTCCCTGTCAACTGGTTGCTCTTCAGGGAAGTGGAAAAGCATTAATTGCTGTAGAAATATGTGCAGAGAAAATAGAGATTGCTGCCTGGACTGATGTGTTGGACAGCTTTGGTCATGGCCAGACACACCTCCAGTTGCACTCCATGTGAGCTGCAGAGTGAGTTCAGGAAACTCAGACATGCTTCTGTTGTGTTGAAGAGCTTTCCCCAACACCTTCTTTTTTAAACCTTCAAGAGACATTTATTATTTTTATTAGGTATAAAGGTAATAGTAATCAGGCTTAGACTTCAGGTTAATGCAGTGACACTAGATCTCATTTTGATTAGACAGGCATGGAAAAATGAGAATTGTTTTTACCAGCTTTGCCAGTTGAGCATCTGGTGATGCCTGAGGGGTGAGTAGCATAGTGCATTGAAAATTAATTGACTATCAACTTCACATTGCTCATTCAGAGCCCTACAAATGTTTATTATTCACTATGTGTGGCATCCTTCCAGGTGTTGGACACACCACACTGAGATGATAGTGCAGAAGGCACAACAAGTTACAAGGGGTTAAGACTGCTTTCTGTTCCCCATCCCATCTTAGACTTGATCTTTGCTCTGCCCAAAGTGTCTCCTGTCCCCTGTATGTTAAATGAATGCATTAAACAGACTCAACTTTCAGTGGACTAGCATTTGATCAACTTAATTTTTACATCCTTGTGTAGAAATAACTAAATGGCTTTATTTACCAGCTGTTGTGGTGTTTTTTTCATTACTGAGTGGAATTTTCAGATGGAGACATTTATAATGACTGACACTCATTACAGATTTTGGGTTTCTGCTTTCTTAGTTTGGACCTTTCTGCATGGCAGCAGTTTTCTGCTAACTAATATGTATTCTAGAACTATGCTTCTGCATTAAATATATCACATTATTATAGTCCGTCTCCTTTGGGGCTGGCAACAAATGGAAGCAGGCTGATGTGCACCAGGGGTGTGTGTGTTACTGGTTAGCTTTGTTCCTGCCTTGGCATCGTGGACAAGAACCTGATTTCTCCATGTATTCTCCTTTCTCTGCAGGTATTGAGAATCTGCCATTTGAATTACAGAGAAACTTCCAGCTCATGCGAGATCTGGATCAGAGGACAGAAGGTGAGGATCAGGGATGGTTTTGTTGCCAAGACAAGAAGTATGTAGCTTGACCAATTTTGCTTTGCTTTGCCTTTGTCATGGGGATCCCCAGGCAGGGGAGGAGGCCTGGAGCTGCTCCAGTCATTCAGTCTCTCCCGATGTAGGGCACTGTGGTGTGTGTGGTGTTTGTGTATTTAATGGTTCACTTCTTTCAGACCTCAAGTCAGAGATCGATAAGTTGGCCACGGAGTATATCAGCAATGCACGGACTTTGTCTTCAGAGGAAAAACTGGGGCTTCTCAAGCAAATCCAAGAGGCCTATGGAAAGTGCAAGGAATTTGGGGACGACAAGGTTCAGCTGGCTATGCAGACCTACGAGATGGTATGAAGGGAAGTGTCTCGTGCTTATCATGTGAACACCCGAATTAAAGCCACCCATCTCGGAAGGCCCTCATCTCTCATTTTTAGGCCATGCCCACTCTTGCTCCTCAGCTCTTTAGTGCAAGCCCCCTGCCCCTTTGTCCCCTCTTTGTCCTCTCTCTGCCTTCCTGGGCTCTGTCCTGTGGTAACCCCTGTCCACTGCTGTCTTTGCAGGTCGATAAGCACATCCGGCGGCTGGACACAGACCTCGCTCGCTTTGAAGCAGACCTGAAGGAGAAGCAGATAGAGTCGAGTGACTATGACAGTTCTTCCAGCAAGGGCAAGAAGAGTGAGTACCACCACTGGGCTGCAGATTGATTCAGGAGGCAGCCAAGTGACTATGGAAGTGGTGGGGATGAAGGCAGGCACTGGAGTGGTGCAGATCAAAGACTGTTGCGCTGGAGTCTGAAGGACAGGTAAAAAGATGGTGACCTGGGCTCTTCTTGTGTGAGCGTATTCAAGGCTGCTAGATAAATTAAGATGGGGTGCACGGCCAAAGCCAATATACATTTCAAAGCAGGAGTGTATTTTACTGCTGCAGAAGTTGTCACTGTCAGGTGTCTGTTTTGGTGGGGTGACAGATGCAACACCTTTTTCTCTTCTTATCAGAGGGCCGAGCCCAGAAAGAGAAAAAAGCTGCCCGCGCTCGCTCTAAAGGGAAAAACTCTGATGAGGAAGCACCAAAAACTGCCCAAAAGAAATTGAAGCTCGTCCGCACGTAAGTGTTTAAGGGACTTGAGGGAATGAGAAGCAGCACTAGAAATCAGACCAAGGCAGGCCTAGCCAGGCTTCCCTGAGATCCCCAGACTGGAACTGTGTATCCTCTGTCCCTTCCTGGGAAGCAAGAGGAAGTAAACTTCTTTATTCTTTTAGGGGAGTGTGGGTTGAAGGGGAAAGCAGGTCCCCTTGGGTGTATGTACTTAAATAAGAGAAGTATCCGTCTCTGGCACGCGAGGGCACTGTCTTGGGACACATGAAGGTACTCAAAGCCAGTTACTTTGCTGACTTACTTTATTCCTGTCCTGCAGTAGCACAGAGTATGGGATGCCTTCTGTCACCTTTGGAAATGTGCACCCCTCGGATGTACTGGATATGCCCGTGGACCCCAATGAACCCACTTACTGCCTCTGCCACCAGGTCTCCTATGGGGAGATGATTGGCTGTGACAACCCAGATGTAAGAGCCTGCACATGGTGGAAATGGGGGGGAAGGGAGTGGAGATGAGTCTTGCATGGAAAGTCTTGTCCTGCTCGGGTGGGCCCTGGGACAGCAAGTAGTGACAAGGAGAGGGCTTACCTCAGGTAGTTGGGATGGGCAGAGGTGTGGCTGGCAATGATCTCTGAAGTGCCTCTCTCTTCAGGGTTTTCCTTAAAATGTTTTCTTGTCCCTAAACTTAGCAAGGGAGAAGGGGAGTTCTCCTTGCTAACAGTGTGTAGGTTTGGTGTGAATATTCAATCCTTGATCACTGCTAGGGATTTCGGGAGTTTGTGATTAAATGCTGGGAAACTCTGGTAGCCCAAAAGCTACAATTTCAAAAGGAAACTTCTCTTTAACTGGCTGCTCTTCATCCCAACAGTGTTCCATTGAATGGTTTCATTTTGCCTGTGTGGGTCTGACAACAAAACCAAGAGGAAAATGGTGAGTGAAGCAACTTGGGGGGCCATTTGACCTTTGGAAAGGGGAGGTCCTTGGTGGCAGGGGAAAAAGTACTATATATACACACTTAGAAGATATCATTAAAAGGAAAATTTGAATTAAGGCTTTGTCAGGGACCTTGGAAAAAGTCTTTTGGGACCATGCACTTGAGGCTCATGTCGTGCCCTAAATGTTGGCTTTGTACTTCCCTTTCTAACAGGTTCTGCCCTCGCTGTTCCCAGGAGAGGAAGAAGAAGTAAATTCACATGAGACCTCAGTACTGCTGCAGGAGCTCTCTTCCCCCTGCCAGGGCCTCGTCCCAGTTCCCCCAGCCCTTGGGGCCTTGGCTGAAGGGAAGTCTTGCCCTCTTTGTGGTTTGGGCCATCCCTGGAATGGTGTGTACCCTCACGGTGGTTCCTGTGTGTTCTGTATCCCTGGTTGCTTCTGAGTCCTTAAGGGAGGCCCTCTCTGTGTACTATTCCAAACAGGTCTCTGAACCTCAAAGGGAATGAATGAGGGCACCAGGGTAGCCACCAGATTCCCAGGGATTCAGGTAGCCCCTGATTTTCCTTGGCTTTCCTTCAGCCTCCTCAGAGTTCATTGCCTGTTCTCTGCTTAGAGAACAAGGCTATGGGATGGGGGAAGGAAAGGAGGTAAGTCTTCAGCATTTTAGGTCATTCATTTTCCTGGATCTTTTTCAGGAGAGAGGGAGTACAGGCTACTTCTTAATCTAGTGGGCTGGTTGAGAGACTGAAAACCTGATGTGCTCCCTGTCTTTAACCATTCCACTGCTGGCATTGAGCAGCCTCTTTTGTTGGGGAGAGGAGGAGGCAGAGGGATGTTTAGAGCTAGCTTTGTCTCTCTTATTCCTGGGGTAAACCTGCTGGTCTGGGAAGCACACTGTGTGAAGGAGGAAGAATTTCTGACCACGTGGGGAGAAACAGCTTGGTCCAGTCTGTCTTCCGGCTTCAAAATTCTGCCTTCCTCTTGTGTAGCGGTGCTTCTCCATGACATTGATGGTGGGAAGTTTGGGGATTCAGATCCCACTTGTATAATATAGAATGAAATAAAATTCATTGAAACCAATGCTCTGTTTGCCTTGATGTCACCTCCAAAATAAACTGCAGCAATTGGTCTCTCTAGTTTTTCTTTCTCTCTTAGCTCTGCATTTATTGTAAATGGTAAATGTGGTACAGCTTTTTCATGTAGCAATCCTGTCACAAAGAAGTGACATTCTGCATAAGTCAGGCTTGAAAATGTACCTAATGTACTTGCAGAAAGCTACTGAGCTTTCTGGTGGCTGTGAAAAATACCAATCCCTCATGCAGTCATGCCCTCACAAGGTGAACATTTATTCCCACTATTGTTTGATCATTTACGTCATCAGTTGCCTTCTCTTAAATGAGGAGGAGTGGAGGTGGCAAAGGCGACCCTCACTGTCTGTTGGGCAGCACAGCTGAGAAGATAAGCCATCAGGACAAACCACATGCTTCCAAGAAGGTAGATGGGTTTTCCAGACAGGCTGATAGCTTGCTTCCCAGAAGGTCACAATCACCTTATTGCCAGAAATTTTGGCTGCTGTTACTAACATAACATTAGGCTCCAAAACAAGTCCTGAAGATCTGCAGTCTGAAGGTCTGTAGTGTCTGCAGTTAACTGTGAGGAGATGGCCCATACCGAAGCTCCTCTTTATCAATTCCATTGGCACAGCCTGGAGACTGACAAACCAAGTCTTCTTCCTCCCTGTGATCTGCTCACCAGGAAGGTTTAAGCCTTTCACCTGAAACATGGAACGTTTTCCTCACCCAGATTACTTGTATGAGGATCCATGGGGGATTTTGCTGTTATGAAGCCAAAGCTCTGCTCGGGTTCAGAGGACTGTGGTTTAAGATCAGTGCTACTCCCACCTTGCATGGGGACCCTAGCAGCCCTCAGCTCAGAAGCTGGTGTTGTTTTCTGTTCAAGTGAGTTAGCACTGAGTCAGTCTTTGCTTTTGCCTCAAGAAGGGATGTTCATTCTGTTTTTCTGTTCATTCTGCACAGAAAAAGATGAGTTCTTCCCCAGGCTGTGGCTTATATGGTTTGAGGTACCCCTGCCACAGTGTGAATCTCCATCCCCAGATTGTATTACACCACTTCCTGGGGCTTCCTTTCTTAAACAGAGGTGAAGCACATTCTGGAAGATGTTGGCTGTGTCTCTGTTACAGTTTTAGTAACAGGGAGACTCTGCCATAATCCAGTGGATGAGCAGGCTGTGGCAGGACTCATCTCTTCAGCTGGGGGTTACTCAGACATCCACTGGTGCTCAACTGACAGAAGAAATGGTGGATGTGGCCTGAACTGGAAAATGGGCTTTGGGCAGGGGGCAGGGGTCATGAAGGATGGAAACTGCTCCAAGCAGCTTGGTTTTGATGGATAGGACACGGGATTTAATGGCCAGCATTAGCAGCAAGTTCTCTAGGAACTGTGGGCCAGAGAGGTGTTAGAAGCACTAGCCAGCAGCAAGGAGCATTCCAGGGACTTCTGCTGCCACTGAGGGAATGCTCTGACTTGCACAATGAGACAACTTAGACCAAAATTTGGATAAAACCTGGGCATTTTAAAGTGGCTTGCAAGTATAAATGCAAATGAAATCACATTAAAAGCTAACCTTGGAAGAGAGGGAATAAGGGCAATAGTTGTGCAATATTTAATCACCAGAGGAGGAAAAGAACCAGTAGAAGCTAGAAAATGCAAAGTACAAAAATGAAGCCAGTGGGAACAAAGCCTGTAAGTGACAAGGCTGGAAACATGAGCAGCTTTTTTTAGAATGCCTTTTGTTTTTGATATAATTGAACATGGCACTTGTCCATTACTGACTGCAGATAGCAGAATTGTTTGTAATGAGAGGAGGGGAAGTGTTCTGTAAATATTTAGTCTGTGTTGGTGCTGGTGTCATATGGGGATGGTGTACTTCCTTGGCAAACAGTAAAGAACGGTTTTAAATGGCACCTCTTGGGGCAAAGACTTTTTTGATCATCAGTCCTCAATAAATGTTGTTTGTCGTCCTGTGAAAGCCACCCGGAGGCATCTGTGGGTTGATCTCTGTCAGACTCCGGATTGCTTAGGAAAACCTATGAGGCTGGAAAAGAGCCAGCTCTCTTCTGGTCCTTAATGATGTCAAGAAGGCTGCCACAACAGTCCAGATGTGAAATACTGGAAGAGCAGGGAAGTAAATTGCTTCTCTCTAAAACAAGCAAGAAATCCAGGTCAACAAAATAAAATCAGTTTGATGGGAACTTGCCAAAAAAATCAGTCAAAAATTACTTGATTTTTTTTTTTTTTAAGATCCTTGTTAATAGTTACCTGGATCACTGTACTGGTAATGGGATCTGAGAAGTTTACTTCTCCTAGAATTGAAGTGCTTAAAGCAGGAATATACTCAGTTAAAGTAATCATGAACTCTGTTACAGAACTGGCTAGCTTGCAGATTTCCTGGAACAGCTGTCAGTGCAACATAAACACTTTCTAAAATGGTGCTGGAGAAATTGCCCTTTTAGAGTGATTGGAAATATCCTAGTTGATGAGTGAAGTCAAGTCTGAGTTTCAGGAGGCTGGAGCCATAGAGCGTGATGAGAGGGAAGAATTCTGCAGCCTTGTTAAGCCCATTTATTAATAATAATTGGTCCTGCACACAAATGACCAATTTATCTTGCCCAGTTTGATTGCCCCATCTGTGGGCATCTTTCCTGAGTAGCTGGGCAAATGTGCTGACGAGGATGTTCAGCAAAGTATTCCCCTTTCCAAGGAGCAGATGTGCTCCTCAGGCTCCCATCCCTCAGGCTCTGCCACCACCACGTCCATGGCATGATGTGCATAGAAGCCATCCCAGCCACGACTGTCACCTTCCACCAGTGGGGCCACCTTCCTCTCCTGCTTGTGAATAAACTCACCCCACAGCTCAGCAACACTCAGCCTTTCTTTAAGCACTCTTAAGGTATAACTCACCTCACCACCACTCAGAGCTGTGTGGTGGACACTCTCTCACCATCATATTGTACATTCAATTCAAACGTTGCCCAAATCAGCCCAGAGGTCTCAGGTTGGCAGTGGATGACATTCCCAAGAGACAGCTTGCTCATAGAGACTGAAAATAAGCCCATCTCCTCCCAGACCTGCCAGGTTTGAAGAATTCTGAGCTGTTCTGCTTTTTATAATCAGCCACAGCCCTACTTTCTCCCTGCTAATGTGAAGACATTGAGAGCCTGAGTGGCCTGATCTGCTCTAAAGATCTGGCTGTAGGCAAGGGAGACTGCAGCACTGAAAGAGTTAAAGACTAATAGAAGGAAATGAAATGTCCTACCTTTCTTTCCAAAGACAACCGAAGGAAGTTTCTCCAACTCTGCTTCCTATTAGTTACAGTATCAGGAGAAATAAAGCTGTTTTTATCCAATAAAATGAATTTCATTTATAAAAATAGTCAAACATCTTGATTAATTTATGCTAATTTATGTTTATTTTTCTGAATACATAAAAGAAACTAGGAGTGTTAGTGTTAAAAAAAAACACATTTGTGCCCAAGGCTTAAGGACAGGCAAAGCTGTGACAAACACCAAGCTCCTACATCTTGGTGTGATAGAAATGTTCAGCAAGGTGTCCACTTCGGTCTGTTTTTGCAGGTGTGCAATTTAATTTCAGTGGGCTGGGTTGCTGCCACTGAAGAAACAACTCATTCAAAACTGAAACCCCAACTGGGAGTAGGAAAGGAATTATTTTTTACACACTGACAACAAGCAAGGAAAAGAAGTGTGAGACCTTGACATTTCCTCATTCTGAAAGCCTGAATGATGCAGTCATTGGAAGAACCCATTTACTTACCACAGAAAGACTGAGGTGGGAAAAAGCCTCTCTGGAGCTTTGTAGTCCAAGCCCCTGCTCACATTAGGTATAAAATTGTGGTTGGATCAGGTTGTTCTTGCATGAAACAAACCTGCCTAAAAAGGCTACAGCAGTTTGTTCAAGCAGGCTTTTATGTACCCACTCCATTTTAGTTTGTATTAATAATTCAAGAAACCATTTTTAAATGCTGTTTTTGCAATCAATTAAATATTCCATTTTCTAAATGTCAAGTAAAAAATGCTTCATTCACTATTTCCTAACAAAATAAAATGTAAATTAAGTATTGGAATTAATGCAAGTTATAGCTCTGTGGTGCTTGTACAAATGTGAATAGATTAACATATCTACCAGGTTAAAAAGAGTGCCAATTTTAATGTAAAGTCTATATTTATCAGCAGATTCACATACTTCTCAGCCAATGACAGTAAACCCACTGAAATAAAGTACAAATGCAGAATGAAGATGATTTAACCTGTGAATAAAGTCAGCAATTCAGAGAATTTTGGTTTGAATCGGAACACTCCTAGGTGCTTTTGTCTGTGCAGATGGGCATCTGTGCCCTGCTCTGCATGGGCCAGTACCTACAGCCCTTCCCTTCCCAGCACTGGGATCTTGGAGTAGTGTTTGGAAGAGTTAGTGCTGAACAGGAAGGGGGTCTTTGCTTGTCTGCTGTGTGATGGCTCTGAGGCCTCTGGGCAGGGCTGTCCCCTCTACTGAGAGGCTCCTCAGGACTGTCCAACTCCTCGTGTGAACAGAGCGAGTGTCCCCCTTGTCTACCCTCTCCTTTAGGCGTGTGTTTTAGGGAATGGACGTATCACACCTTCCTTTGGTGCACTGCAAGGAAGGCAGTGAACCTGGCGTGTCTCAGGGGCTCTGTCAACCCCTTCCTGAGACCACCCCAAAATGGACACAAGCAGAACTGCTTGTGGCCTCCTCCCTAAGCAGCATGCTGTTTAATTTCTAGCAACACATATCCAGCTGGATTTGGAAGCATTTTTCTATCATCTCTGCTCACATTTCAAATTATTTAAGACACATGCTTTCTGGGGATGCTGCTTGACAAGCCACTGGAATTCACACCTAATCTTAGTGGCCTCCATCTCTATGGGGTTTTCAGCTGACCAGACATCCTCTCCCTGCCCCAAACCCCCCAGTTTAACTCACTGTGCTGACACAAGGTCTGCAAGCCACGGTCCTGGAGTTTCCAAGAGGTTTTCAGTCATTGCTGCTGCCGGCGGTGTTTGTGGTGGAACGTGCAGCATGGAAAATGCTGAGAAATAGCCAAAGTATTTGAGACAACAAGGAAGAGGAGCTCATCTGCTGAAGATGAAGTCACAAACCAGACAGGCTCTTACAAAGCTCAGGGTTAACATGCAACTGGATAGCAACACAGAAACATCACTCCGGCAAATTCTTGTCCTGCTGTTACACCTCCCTACTTCTGGCTCAGGGACTCTGGGGGCCTGGGGGTTACAGCTGTGTCCCTCAGCCTGCTGGGTCCCAGCTGGCACAGGAACACTGGCTGCAGGAAACTCTGTTGTGTGGCAGCCCTGAAAACAAGGGTGCAAATCTGCTTCATTGCAAAAATTACACGGCTTGTAATGCATCATCAAGGGTGCATCCTTAAAGGTGCCAAGTGAACCCTCAGAAATCAGAAAATACTGGAATTAGCATCACCCCCGTGCTCTGCATTGCTGACAACTATAATTGCTTGATGCAGCAGTAGGGAGTAGACTTCCCCCAGCCTGCAGCATTGATGCATCATGTACAAGTTGCTGTTCCTCCCCTTCTCTTCCCTCCCCCAGAGATGACTTTGTTTCACAAAGACTTGAAATGCAGGTGCCCCACAGCCAGCTGGCACACACCTCATCAAACAGCACAGCAGTGCCTCCTGCTCTCGCAGCCTCCCAACCCTGCTGGGTGCATGCCAGAGACTCATTGGCTTCTATAGAGTCCACTTGGGGACTTTGAGTTTTCTGAAGGATTCTGACAACCTGAACCAAGTCCAGGACGTGCCACAGTGCATGAGAAGTGCTGACTTGCCAACACGTCCTCACATCTGTAACCACCTTTCCAAATAAACAGCAGCTCCGCACAGGCATTGCTACCAGAGCACCAGCCAAGGGGCACTCCTTTGACAGGTCCCCCTTCTTTTACATTCATTCTTGTTTCCTGTTCTCAGGAAAATAAATCTCTTGCTGGCACATGAAGACACAGGCAGTGTAACCAGCACTGGGCAGATATCAGTAACACTGTGTGCCATTCCCAGAGAAGTTTTGGGTGCCCCGTCCCTGGCAGTGTTCAGGGCCAGGCTGGATGGGGCCCTGAGCAACCTGGTCTAGTGGGAGGTGTCCATGCCTGTGGCAGGGGGGTTGAAATGAGATGATCTTTAAGGTCCCTTCCAACCCAAACCATTCTATGATTCCATGATTCTGTGGCATGCCACATCAGTGTGCTTTCCTTAGTCCCACATTTCCATCAGCCAGTCAGGTCAGCACTGAACTTCTCTGGGAAGCTGCTCAGTCAGGGTGACAGCTCAGCCTTGACTATTTCGTTGCAGAGAAGTGGAAGTGATTAACAGAGCTAGGGATCTGAAGGCCCTGCAATTGTCTAAAATCGGCAAATAAGCAATATGTCTCGAGCTAAGTAATGGAAGACTAGGAACTGCCAAAAATATGCAAGCTCCAGCAGTGTTGCCTGTTTTAATATGGGTAGCAACAGCTAGCTGGAAAAACTCTCCTGATAATTGTTTTTCTAAAGAGCTGCAAAAACATTCAAAATTCAGAGTGCTGTTTTCAAATGGTCAGGCTTCAAGCTTCTCAGAAACGCTGCTTTCCAACAAGACATCTTAGAGCAAACCACAGCTCGTCTCCTGCCAGGCCCCGCAGAGCTACGTGCTGACAGCACAACACCTTTTTAATAGACTGCGTGGCTGGAGCGATTTGAGCTTTCACCTTGATAGCCGGAATGGCCACAGGGCACTGGCAGGCGATGTGTCCGCCTTGCAGCCGCAGCCGGAGCATCCGCAGCGCGCTCTGCAGCTGTTCCACACAGCAGAGCCACTGGAACCTCCCAGGACTTGCGGCAGAAGCGGCTCCTGCAGCAGAATCCTGCAGCGCGGCTGAAAACTTTGCCCGCTTTGCCCGCAGCTCCTCCCTGGCTCCGCCGGTGCCGCTCCGCAGAGCCAGGGGTGACAGGCGGGGGCTGCTGTGCCAGCCTGACTTCTGCTTACGCCTGCACTTCCCGGAGCTGCTGTGCCAAGCGTTTTCCTGCCAGCTGCTCGCCCGTGCTGGCTGTCTTTCCCTGTGGCATCAGAAGGTGCCCAGCTGCGGGAGGCACCGCGCTGGCTGCGATCCGAGCGTTGCTGTGTCCGTGCCCTGCACTTCGGGTGTCTCGGCATTAAGAAAAGGGCATGCGTGTGGGTCTCCATCAAAGTCAGTCCTTGGGGCTCTGGGCACTTCTGCGCTGGTGGTCCCTAAACCCTTTTTGCCGGCAGCAGCCTTCCTGCTTTTTCCTGGGAAGGCTTTACTGTGCACAGAGAGTTGCTCAGGGCCCCTTGTGCAGAGGCTGGTGCTCCCTTGACTCCCCGGGAGTTCAGAAAGTGGTGTGTCCGCCACACAGAGATCAAGCCAGCTTCCCACCACACCCTGAAGCAAGCTGGTGCTGGGACACTCCTGGGAAGGCGAGGGGTGCTTCTCAAACCCCTGCAGATGGAACAGATGTTGCCTTCTTTCCCCCGCATAAAACATTTTGGGGTTTAAGGTACCCCATAGGTGCCACTTTTGGGGTACCCTCAGCTTCAGGTTAGCCTGGCCAGGCCTCAAACGTTGTTGTGGGTCGTTCCCAGCCATCCCCGTGTCCCCAAACAGAGGGAGAAGCTCCCAGCTTGGTCCCGCTCCTCCTTGTCCCCATGAGCCTGGCGCGTCCCCTCCCTGCGAGTGGCCAGGTCCCCCAGCCCCGGCTGCCGCCCGCCCCTCCCCAGCTCCAGCGTGGCGCCGCTGTCCGGTTCTGGCTGCGGGGCATGGCCCGGGAATGGTTCCACCGTTGCCAAGGGCAGAACCCGAGTGCTGGGACTGGCCGCATCTGCCCGCTCGCTGTGTGAGTGACTCCCGCCTGGCCACCGAGCAGCTCCATGATGCTGAAGCGTGTGGCAGACACAAAGTGGCTCTTCTGGCTACTGAGTAAGTGACTGTCCTTGCCGGGCCACCTCAGAGCCTGGGCCTGGGGCCTTTCTTCTGCTGCTGCCCCACCCGCGTCGCTCACAAGACCACCCCAGCTGGCCCACAGGTCATGTCAGCCCCCAGCTCTGCTTGCCCCCGGCAGCTGGAGGCTCTTGCAGGGGACTTAGGGCGGGGGACAGAGGATGGTGCAGAGGCAGCAGGAGAGGGGGCCCAGCCGGAGGCAAAGAGGGGAGGGAGGAGATGGAGGGATGTCCCCCTGGACAGGGATGTGCCCATAGCATGGTGCAGGGGGCAGAGGAGTCACCACCATTGTGGGTGCCTCTGCAAGCTGGGGCTTTTGAGGGGAAAAATAAAAAAGCACATCAACGATATTCCCCCCCCCCCAAAAAAAAACCCCAAACACACACACACGAAAAGGAAACAGCAAAACCAAAGTCAAAATACTTCCCCCCAATCCAAACCAAACTCAAAATAAAATCTAAGTTTTAGAATTTCTTGGTTTTTTTCTTTCCTTTTCATTCTTCTTCCCCCCTTTTCCCTGGGGCTCCCGGTTACCTCAGCACCCTGCAGGCAGGGATGATGGAGGGAGACTTCAGGCCAGCATCTGGAGTGTTTGTCCCAGCACTCTGTGCCAGCGGACAGGAGCAGGCCAACCTGCCAGCTGCTCCTTCATCTCCGTGGACAGCCCATCCCATCACACGTGCGTTTGTCCCGCAGGCGTGCTGACCTTGCCGATGGCCGCTGTTGCTCCACCGGTGCCGCCTGTCCCGGGCAGCCCGCTGTCGGACGGCGAGTACGAGCAGTTCTTCGCGAGGCTGCACCCGCCCTGGCAGGCGAACATGTTCTGCCTCCTGCGCCAGGCGTACGGCTGCCTCAGCCCCAGCATCCTGCGCCTGGACCAGGTGGAGAACCACGGAGAAGTCCCCGAAGGTAAGGGCATCGCCCTCCCCCAGGCTCAGAGGAGACGCGTACCTAGCTGGAGCAGCGTGGCTCTTTCTCTGCCTCAAAATGCCACAAGACTGTGGGAATAGGATGGGTTGGTTTGGGCTCTATGGCCCAAAGAGTAGCTTGGAGCAGACACTGGCAGAACTAGAGCACACCGGCTTTTGTGGCCTCTCTGAGCATCCTTTTCAGTGCTGCACCACTTTCCTAGAGAAAAAAAAACCTTTTCCCAAAGGCCAGGCCTAACCTCCTAAGCAGGAATTGGCATGGTTTTCTCCCCCCCCTCCATGTGTTGTCTGGCACCACCAAAAAGGGTTTGTCCACTTGTAGGTTTCCTTCAAGCCCTTGTGGGCTGCTGTGACT
This sequence comes from Vidua macroura, assembly GCF_024509145.1. Lineage (NCBI taxonomy): Eukaryota > Metazoa > Chordata > Aves > Passeriformes > Viduidae > Vidua > Vidua macroura. The sequence goes on along the minus strand of NC_071572.1, from coordinate 73,391,478 downwards.
CCTCCTCTTCACCTGAGCAAGCACAGCTGTCCCAGCCTCTCTTTACAGGTCACGAAAAGCCAAAGAAGCCACAGCCACTTCGGTGGCCCTTCCTTTCTCCCCATCTCTGTTGGTGGGGTGGCAGGAGGAAAAAGTGGCCACAGTTTTCTCAAGCTCAGTGTAGCTCCTCATCTCTTACCAACTTCTTCCAACTTCATCTGAGGGTTAATGCAGCATCTTGGCTCATGGGCTCTTGTAGGTCTTTAAGAAAACTTGAGATGATAAGCTGCCTTTTTAAGTGTTTAACATTTCAGGAGCCAAGAAACATCCCAGTTCAGAAAGCACCATAGCAACAGCACCCTTCAGATCTCTGCAGTCATATTTTCCCTGCACCCCTGCATCAGAGAATTTAAGTGGTATAATTATATCTGTGCAGCTGAAAAACTTGGGACTACTTCTGTTGTATTTTTCTTCAGAGGAAAAAAAAATAGGAGCAATTTTCTCATAAAAAAATATGTCTTTATATTTAGATATGAACGTCAATGAGCTGAATGATCAGCCAACTGTGCTTATTTGGACTGCAGCTTGAGGGCAACTATTTCTTGCTGGTTTCTGCAGCTGTGTTGGGGGAACGAGTCCCACCCCACATCACCAGACGCAGGGATGGGTCCTGTGCTCCTCATTCACTTTTGGTCACCTGCAATCCACTATGCCCTGCTGCTTTGCACACCCAGGGTCTGTCCCTGATTCCTCTCCTCGTGGTGCCCAATTCCCCAGCACTGCTCTTTGTCATGTCCAGCCACACTCCCACTGCTGCTGCCTTCAGAGACTCAGTTCTCAAGAACAGAAGCATCTGGAAATGCCAGTTTTGCAGGTTGCCCTCTTTACCTTCTTTTCTCCCATCCCTCAGCCTAACACACCTATCCAGCAGAATTTATTCACCTTTGTGTTACCTTTTGTTCCCAGTTTGGGGGCTGTTTTGGCACGTTTCAGGCAGGCTGAGAGGTGGAACAGATGTGGCAGAGTGTGTGCCCTCTCATGTTTAGCCTCTGCTGTCCTCACAGAGCTATGGCAGTGTTGTCTACATCCAGATATCCACGAGCATTAACTGTGCCCATTCAGGTGTGGTGCTGAGGAAGGCAGTCACCTTGTGCTTTAAACAAAGGACAGTGTGAGGATCTGGAGTGCTCCCTACAATACCTTGAGCTTTAAACAAGGGATGGGCTGGGGTTCTGGAGTTTTCCCTACAAGCTGGGCGTTTTTCTGGGCTGGGATCCTGGTGTATATCTGAAATTCTACTTTTGACGGCGCAGCTGTTTGCTCAGCACGAGAAGTGAGCTCAGGGTAAAGGATGGTGCATGAGCAGTATCAGGAGGGCAGTGCAATTCCACTGCTAATGCCCTCCCTCTCAGCCAGCACTCCCCCTGTTCTCACAGGTCTGGCTGTGCCAGCCAGGCCATGCACTCCTAGAGCAGAGGGAGCACAAGATCACCCAATTCTTCAGGGTTTTCTGCTCTCCTGCACACCCTTGGCTTTCCTGCAATCACTGCAGCTCTGGAGTCAGCGTGCTGGCAGTGCTGGTCAAGACTGCAGTTTATGTGTGTACAGGTTTTGCCAGCAGCATCCTGGCCCTATGGACCCTCCTCCATCCCCTGCAAGGCTGGAATTAATTTCAAATTACATTCCCCTGAAGAATTTGTCTCCTCTGGAGCCATCTGCCTGGAAAAGCTGTTGCAGCCCCATCCCTGACCCAACAAGACCAGGCTGGATGGGTCTTTAAACAACCTGGTCCTGTGGAAGGGGTCCCTGTCCATGGCAGGGGACTTGGAACTTGTTCAATAAGGACCCTTCCAAACCAAACCATTCTCTGATTCTCTGGTGTGGGAATCCAGGGCATCCCTCTGGCCTCCCTGGAAGGTCTAGAACCCTGGCAGGGGGTCAGGAACCCCCCTGTACAGAGCCCCAAGAGACACTGTTTCTGATCGCTGTCCATGGAAAAGAGTTTTCAATCTTACAGGATGACTTACAAGCTCTGAGTGTTTGATATAAGTAGTAATTAGTGTGGCACGGGTGCAAAAGTAGAATTTTAGGATTCTAGATAAGGGGTTCAAAGGGGGCAAGATGGAGGAAATTGGGCGTGCCTTGTCCTTTTTCTTCTTCTTCATGCCCTCTGTGTTTCACTGTGGTGTTGGCATTTTTCTATTGGTTTAGGCTGGGGACACGCTGTTCAACATGGGTGATAGATATCGGCACGTTATTGTAAATATAGCACACGTAGTTTCTAGTATATAATGTTTGTAACATCCCACTGAGGGACAGAGTCCCGCACGCTGTCCTGCGAGACAGACCTGCTGCAGGTCAGAGAGAACATGTTATAGATAAGAAATAATAAACAACCTTGAAAACCAGCACAGATGAATTACAACTTCTTCTTTGGCAGCAGGACTGAAAGACAGAGACTTTCTACAATCTCGGGATCATTTAAATACCACAGATTCTGACACTCTGGTGCTCCCAGGCCCGGTCTGGTCATCTTTTTAACCTATTATATCACTACTTGCCTTTTTTCTCTTTTTTTAAACCCAGCAAGGACTAATAACAGAAGCATCAGATCCTGGAAACAGGAAGTTTGCGTCTCTGTCACAGGGAAGATAACTGTGTAAAAAAGGGCAGAAGGACAAAGTGAAATCCTCAGGAGGCTGGAGGGAAAAGGGATGTGGTGCCTGGAATTGGGAGCTCTAACAGCCCAAGGTTGTGATCTCCACCTTGGGGCACACAGGGACTTTCACTGCATCCACAAGCTGCCACCCCAGAGGGTCCCCGTCTCTTGGTGCACCCAGGCCTGCCTCGATCCCACATCTCTGTCTCTAGGGCCAGTCTGCTCTGAATTTCCAGAGTTGGTGCAGTTCCAGACCTTCTGCCAGTTTGCCCAGTACCGCTGCCTCAAACAGCAGTTCTTCATCAAGGTGAGGAGTGGGCTGTGGGATGGGTGGAGGGAGCTTCTCCTGGGAAATGGAACGGTGAGGAGGAAGGGAAGATAACACAGTGAGAGTCATGTTTCTCCCTCTCTCCTCCACGCAGCGAGTCCCATGTTCGAGTGAGTCTCTAACAAGCCCTTTCCCGATGGAGTCATCCAGCACCGTGAACTCCTCGGCAGAGGGCAGAGGCTCCCCTGTCACACAAGGTATGGCTGCACTGAGCTGTGCTGGGCAGCCCTGCTCACCTGCTGGTCTCCTGTAGCTGCTCTGCACCCCTGCAGCTTTCTGTCTGGCCTCCAAAAGCCACCCTGGGCCGCTCCATCCCTCTGTCTCACCGCTCAGAAGCAGGCTGTTCTGTCACCTGCTGCAGGACAATGTGTCAGACCTTCTCAAGTTCTCTCCTGCACTGTTAGCTCAGAAACCGTGGCCGACGAAGCACCCCCCAGCCACACCAAAGGTGCCCACACCCTGGCAGAAGAACAGGACACCAAATCTCTGGGCTGCCACCTCACCTTCCAGGACGGAATCCCCAGATGACCAAAACCTGAGAAAAAGCATCTGGCAGCTGATCCATTCAGCCCTCTCCTTGGATGCATCCTTGGACACCAAGGCCTCCTCTTGGAACTTCACCAACTCGGGCCCAGGACACACATCAGAGCGGGAAATTCCCCCCAGAGGCAGGTGAGGGGAAGTCTGCTCTTTCTGGGTACCACACATCGTCCATGCAGGGCTGTCCTCGTGCACACCAGACAGCAGCCCCGGGGCATCCATGTCCCTGCTCGGAGCAGCTGGTGAGTGTGGGCAAGTGTTCTGGAGCAAGCTGTCCCATCCAGAGCAGGAATGTACCTGGGGAGCCCTCGCTCCAGCACAAAGTGAGCAGGGAGAGGGTGATCCAGCACTGTTAATGCCTGAAAATGGCACCGTCCTTGCATCCCGAGCAAAGTGAGTTTAGTCTGGGGCTGAGCTGCAGGCAGGGCTTTGTGCCATGCTTGTGTTTCCCCACACTGTGGCCATCTGCCCTATGCAATCACCTCTGCACTCATCCTCCTCCAAACACATGTCCCAGGAGTCTGGGTGATGTGCAGAAACGGTGTCCTTGCAAACACAGGTCCTTGGAATGTGTCTCACTGTGCTCCTTGACTCTCGGTGTGCAAGGCAAAGCAGATGTTTCTTAAAGTACATCTTAAAGATGTTTCTTAAAATACATCTTAAAGATGTTTCCTAAAGTGCCCTGAGGAACCCTCCCAGGAGTGCTCTGTCCTCACCCAAGGGGAACTACAGCTACAGCAGCACTGGGCTAGGAAAGAGCCAGGAGCACAAAGCTGTGCAGGGCCACTACTTCTCCTCGAGCACGTGAACCTCTCTGCACTCTGGATATGTGCACAGCCCTTCCTAGGGTGTTGCTGGTTCCGCATTCTGGTTTTGGAGGCAGCATCACGGCAGTTCAGCACGGGGCCCTGCACCAGGCCAGCTTGCTGCAACCCTTTCACACGCTCCTCAGCTCCTCTGGCCTACGGATGTGTTAGGAGCTCAAGGAGCATGTTGAGCTCTTCTCAGCTGGTCTGCGAGAATCTGTTTGCCTCTGTCCTCAGGTACCTGGGGCTGGTGACAGAGAAAAGACCTGCAAAAGGATATTATGCTTTCACTCAAATTCACTTTTTGATCCTTTGTTACCTTGTGGCTGAGGACCATTTACTTTGACTGACATAGAAATATTATTTTGCTTACCAAGAGAAAAAAAAAAAAAAAGGTATCTAGATGTGGTTTTCATGGAGAAGTCATTTTGGTTTCGCACTCTTGCTGGCCAGTGGTGTTCCTGTAAGTGTGCCTCATTGCACATCTGTGGTTTCTCTTGAACACGCTGCACACCGCTGCCACAGCGCAGCCAGAGATTCCACTTCTGCATGTAAAGATGAATTGCATCATGTTGTTAAAACCATAACTGTCTTCTTGCAAGCCTCTAACATATGTCATCCTCCTTCCTAATATCATAGGAGGCTTTCACAGCCTGGAAAAAGTTTTCCTGCTGTATGTGCTCTCAGGCAAAATGGTGTTTCATTGAGGATTTCGTTCTCCCTGCCTCTGAAACTGAGCCTTGCTGTGATTGAGTTCTATTGGGATTACTGGGGGACTGCTGTGATGGCAGATGACACTCGCTGTTCTGCTGCAGAGTTCCTCAAAGACACTAATGCTGACTGTGTGTCTGTAACTGGCAGCCGAGCCCCATCAATCATGCTAAGCAAAGCTTAAACCCCCACCGAAGGATAAAAAGGCGAGATAGACCGCGCCTGTCGGCTTTGCATGCCGCCACATCCCGCCTCCTCTCAGAGGGACTTCAAAGCATGACCTAAAAAAGGGGCAAAATGCCTGGAGGCATTTCCATTCCAGCAAGAGGAGCAGTGCTGGGTGGGACTGGTCGTTGTGCACAGGTACCATTAAGCATCTGGTTTAACACAAGGTGGGCAGGGCTGTGATGGGCACAGATCCCAGAGCTGTGTGTCTTCCCTAGGGTCTTATGCCCAGCAGGACATCCATCCTTCTTATTCGTCCCCTGTGGCTTGTGGCAGCTGCTCTGGCAGCTATTCCAGTTTTCATAGTGCCTGATGAAGCCAGCTGTGATCTTTAGAGGGAGACAGGGCAAGGATAGTAACACAAGAAGAATCTGCAGCACTTTCCTGTGGTCTTTCTGGTAGCAGTGAATCATTGGGCGGGAGGGGGAAATGAAAATTATTGCACCTATTTGCCATTTTTAGTCCTTATTGTGCTTTCTGCCTTATTTCCTAGAATTTCCTCTCCTCAGAGTTACCTCTAAACCATGATTCAGTTTTGAAATAAGCTAAAGAGAGCTCCGTAGCCCTTACCTTACAAAGCCCGTGCAACTCTCATTTTCTGCAGCAACTTTCAGTGTCCTTTTGAAACACCCCCATTTTCCAGCTCTGGGTGCACTACCCAGTGATGGGATTCAGCATTTGGGTACATGGAAGGACATCAGCCTCCCTTCCCTGCTTTTCTGTTTGCAGGAAGAATTGCATTTGCCCTTTTCCCCAGAGATTCCCAGTGTTGTGTCATTTGTCAACTACAACCCCTGCACACCTTTCAGCATCACGGCTGTCCGGATCCAGATTTTATTCTGTTGGTATTCACATGTGGATGCTCACCTGTGGTTCATGTGAGCCCAGCTTCCCCAGCAAGGCTGCTCTGAGCCCTCTCAGAATCCCAGAACTGCTAGGGTTGGAGATCATTTTGTCCAATCACTTGCCAAGGAAGGGTCACCTGGAGCAGGTGACACAGGAACATGTCCACGTGGGATTTGATTGTCTGGAGAGGGAGACTCCATGACCTCCCTGGACAGCCTGTTCCAGTGCTCTGCCACCCTCAATGTAAGGAAGTTCTTCCTGCTGTTGAGGTGGAACTTTTTGTGTTTTAGTTTATGGACACTGCTCCTCTTCCTGTGGCCAGGAACCACTGAAAAGAGTCTGGCACCATCCTCTTGGCACCCATCCTTGAGATACTTATGTGCAGTGAGAGATACACACACTCCTGGTGACCCCCCCTCCTCCTCCTCCTGCTTTACCACTCCAAACAGTCCTTGTGGTGCTTATCTACTTCAACCCCAGAGGCTTTCATTTTAAGGCCAGACCCTTCATTAAAAATACCATCCCTAGGAAAAAAAACTCTTTTTGAATTATCATCACCCATAACCAGCCCTGGCATGCAGTCAAAGATCTTTTTTCCTCTTTCTGAAGCTGTTAAGAGTGGCTTTTTCATAACTGGTTTTAGTTTCCTGCATCAACCCCCCTAAATCAGAATATACCAGGTTCTGGAAAGCTGCTGTTCGCTCCTTATCTTCTTTTCTGCTCGCCTCAGGTGCTCACTGCAGCCAGTATCAGGAAGGCTCAGCAGCCGAAAGCTAATGGCCCAAATCCTTGTCATTACGTGGCAGGAGAGGCAAATGCTGCTCACCAGCACTCTTCAGAGATACCACTGAAGCAGGCTCTGTGAGTCCTTCCACATCCTGAGATGCTGAAGGATGATAAGCTGTTACCTGAAGTTTTCTCTTTTGCCTTGGATCAATTACTGATCTCGGCCCACAGATTCTCCTTAATCTTGGTTTGTTTTTTTTCCACATTCCCTTTGGATCTTTGCCTCACAGTACCTGTTAGGCTTTTTCCAGGGCAGTGGTTAGGACAATAACATGCAGAGGTACTAAGCTGGGGAGGGATTTGCATTAGGAAATCACTTTAGATAGATCCATCTCTTTCCCTGAAGCATGGTGAAACCTCTGTGCATCCACAAACAGCTCAGCAGTGTGTAAACGAATGGAGAGAACCAGCAGCAGTGCTGTTATACTCACCCAGAGGTGGTAAATCAGCTCATAAATTTGCAGCTGTGAGGCCAGAAAACCTTACAGCAGAAATGGAGAGCAGAGATAGAGGAGGAAAAGGATGTGACAGAGAGCACAGCAGAATTTCTTGGTAAACTTACGCAGTGTGGCACAACTCAGTTTTCTGTGAAGCTCATCACTTTTAACATAGGAATTGCCCTGACCTTGCACCCTGGCCTTCCTGCTCAGCACAGGACATGAAGACATGTCTGGTGAGCCCCAAAGAAAACTACAGTGCTATGTGGTTGAGCCACAGACTCCTCTCCTAACAGAAGTTTGAGATATCTTTTTGAAGTCTCTGAGCTCTGGAGGAAGCACCCATCAGCTGTTCCCATGCTAAATACCCTTGGTGTCAGGAAGATGTAGTTTTCTTCTGGTTTCAATGGATCTCACCCCAAATTCCAGTCACCAAAAGTCATTACTCTTCCACCTGCTGACAAGGAGAGCTTTCCAGCTGAAGCCCTCCTTGGTAGAAGTGCTGACTGACCGAGTGGGAACCCACTGGTGTCTCTGCTCAGCTGAGTGATGCTTTTCTAGCTTCTACCTCTAAGTGGAAGTTTTCCAGGCCTTAGGAAATCTCATTTTCATGACCTTCCTTCTCTACCTCTTCTTATTTTTTTTTTAATACTAATCTGAAGGTCTCCAAGAAGTTTCAGATATTCTCAGGAAAACTTGTCCGTACATGTTAGCCCGTGCATGGATTTTAAAAGCATTTTAACACAAGCAGTTGCTGCTCTTCTTTACTCTCTGTCAGATCAAAGTTTGTTTATTTATCACTGGCTTTGTTTCCAGACACAAGAGGCAAATATCTAATGAGCATGTTTACCTCTTCTGCATCATTGATGATGATTGAAACCAACCATCCCTGTCTGCTAACAGTTCTGTACCATGTTTACAAATTCCATTGTTCCTAAGAGATGCCAAATATTCTCATTGCTCTGATCCCACTGTCCTTACATTTTCTACTTTTAGCTACCCATGTCAGCTTGGATGAACAGCAAATTCATGGTTAACAAGTTTTTTTTCCCATTTCTGTCAAATACTTGGGAGGGAGACTTAATATGTGACATCCACCAGACCCAAATGGGGCTGCCTGATGTTCAACACTCAGCAGACATCTAACAAACATCTCCTCACTGTGCACTCAGATGGATGAAATTAGGCAGCAGCTGCTGCAGGGGTCCTGGGCTGTGCTCCTCATCCAGGCCCTCTCACATGCCTCTAAATGCACAGCAACCCCTCTGTAGCCTCTGTGTCACACAGGCATGTGCAGACCCTGCAGAGAGCCCTGTTCCTCTGTGCAGTTTAGCTAAGAGTCCAAGGTATCTTTGGGAAGGGAATTTTTATTTTGTTTTGGGTTGTTTTCAGTTTCTAACTAAAGATACATCTCTTCAGTTTGTGGCAAGGAATGAGATGACTCCCTCCTTCCCTTTCTCTGTCAGCCTTCTAGCCCTGCAGAACGATGAGGCAGTGCTGGTCCTGTGCTATGCAGTGCTGGAGGGAAATTGCCTCTCATCGATGCTCACCATGGCCTGGAAGGAGATGGAAAAAAGAGTCCTTGGGTTTGGAGACTCAGTAAGGACACCAATGTCCACCTTTGGCCCCCACTGTGTGCAGGCCACCTCCTGAGAGAAGCTGACCTGGGTGACCAGGGAGGCAGGCTCCAAGCCAAGAATATGGGAACTCCTCAGCCTCCTCTTTGGGGAGGTTCTCAGTCTCCTTTTCCCCCCTGACTCCCCGCTGGATCCACCCCAGGTGTGTGACAGCCTTGGGCGGCACCACGTGGACCTGTGTCCCGACTGCGCGTTCTGCTCGCTGAAGAGGGAGCAGTGCCAGAACATCAAGACCCTGAACCGCATTCACTGCGACTCGGGCAGCTTCTCCACCTACATCAACCCTGAGATCTCAGCCCAGCACAGGCATGCAGAGGGCAAGGTACTGAGCGAGCTCTGTGTCCTGCTGCTCTCTCAGGAGGAGTCTGGACTGGGAGCTGGGGAAGGGGAGGAAGAAGCATGGCTCACTTTATCCCACCCCTTTGCAGTCCAGGTCCTCACAGACCCTGGAGGACTACAACGTGGACTTTTTGAGAGGGATGAGGTTGGAGTACTGGTGCAACCGGATGGCCATCTATGGCTGTAAGGATCCTGCTGTGACCATCTGGCTGAAGGCAGAGTATGACACCTTCCCAGACATGGATGGCTCGGGAAAGGTGGGTGACCATCAGTGGATGTTCCCATCCCTCCTTTTCCTCTTCTTTCTCTGACCTTCATTCCCCTGTCACCAGATCTGTGACTCGAGTGGAGTTCAGCATCCCAACTACTGCATGTTCAAGAGCTACCAGTGCCTCCTGAAGAGCATCTACAACGAGAGGGTGAGAAGCAGCTATGCTGCCTTTTGCACAGCCTGCTCTTCCATGGCTGGCCCCTCCACAGCCAGCCCCAAGCCCCTGCTGGACTCACTGGCCCACTGCTTTTCCTCTTAGGAGGATAGAATTGGGTGTGTTTGGGAGAGGTGGGGAGACAAATAGTGGCCCTGGCACAACTGGGGCGTCATTGCTGGGTGGAATTTGCACAGACAATGTGAGGGATGATATCCCTGTATATCCCTGAAGGGCAGGATCTCCCCCATCTGCTAAGCAGTAACAAAACCCCAAATCACCAGAGCAGGACAGAGGACTGGCCTGTATCCTAGCAAACACACAGTTCAGCTGTCAATTCAACTGGTCCTCCCCTCTTCCCCCTGGTGCCCCCATCATCCCAGCCTCCAGGTGCCATCCACCATGGAGGTATCCTTCCTTGGGGAAGGATGGGCAGTGGTACCACCCCGACAAACCCAGGCTCTCCTTGCAGGTAGTTCGTGTGGAATGCAAGCGTAAGAAGACCTACCGGGTGCTGAGTGCGAGGGAGGGAGACAAGGAGGTGCAGCTGTGGCAAGAGAGGTTCCATGGCCTCTCCAGGAACAAATCAAAAAATTATTAAAGTTTGTAAAGACCTTCAAGATAGTCAAGGCCTTTGACCAAATAACACCATGCCCTCTAAACCATATCACAAAGCACCAAAACCACTTGTTTTTTGAACACTTCCAGGGGTGGTGATTCCCTGGGGAAGTTCCAAAGCCTGACCACCCTTTCAGTGAAGAAATTTTTTTCCTAATATCCACCTGAACGTCCCCTGGCACAGATTGGAGCCATTTCCTCTTGTCCTGTCACTGGTTGCCTGGGAGAAGAGACCAACTCCCACCTGGCTGCAGCCTCCTTTCAGGGAGTTGTACAGAGTGATCAGGGCTCCCCTGAGCCTCCTTTTCTCCAGGCTAAACAACCACAGCTCCTTTTGCCACTCCAGACCCTTCACAGGCTTTGTGGTCCTTCTCTGGACTCACTCCAGCCCCTCCATGTCTTTCTTGCAGTGAAGAACCCAGAACTGGACCCAGCACTCGAGGTGTGGCCTCACCTGTGCAGAACACAAGAGGACAATCCCTGCCCTGCTCCTGCTGGCCACACTATTGCTGATCCAGGCAGGTGCCATGGGCCTTTTCAGCCACCTGAGCACAGCTGGCTCATGTTCAGCTGCTGTCACCAGCACCCCCAGGCCCTTTTCCTCTGGGCAGCTTCCCAGCCACTCTGCCCCCAGCCCGTGGTGCTGCCTGGGGTTGTTGTGACTCAAGAGCAGGACCTGGCACTTGGCCTTATTGAACCTCACACAATTGGCCTGAGCCCATCAATCCAGCCTGTCCAGATCCCCCTGCAGAGCCTTCCTGCCCTCCATCACACCAACACTCCCACCCTGATGTCATCCAGGAACTTATCCTCGATCCTCTCATCCAGACAATCGGTAAAGTTTTTACACAGGACTGGAGCCCTGGGGAGCCCCAGTGGTGACCAGCTGGATGTAACTCTGTCCACCACCACTCTCTGGGCCCGGCCTCACAACCAGTTTTTAGCCCAGCAAAGAATGCACCTGCTCAGGCCGTGGGCTGCCAGCTTCTCCAGGAGAATGCTGTGGGAAATGGTGTCAAAGGCTTTACTGAAATCCAGGTAGAAGATAACATGCACAGCCTTTCCCTCATCCCTAGGCAGGTCACCTGGTCATAAAAGAGACCAGGCTACTCAAGCAGGACCTGTCTTTTATGAACCCATCCTGGCTAGGGACGATTCCCTGGTAGTGCTATGTGATTGCACTTAGGATAACTTGTTCCATAACATTCCCTGGCACTGAGATCAGCCTGAATGAGGGGAGCCTCACTGTGGCAGCTGTTGGAACTCCTCTTGGAAACATTTCTCCAGCCAAAGGAACAGCTGAGCACTGGAAAAGGCATTTCTTGCATGTCCAGAGAGAGGGGAGGGACCAGAGACAAGGACTCTCCAGGTCCTAAAACGCAGCACATGAGCAAGAACCTTTTGTGTGCGCTTTGCTTTCCACTGCGGCTGGGTTTTTTCCTCAAGTTTAGTGCTTTATTTGGCCTGTGTCCTCCAGCCCTCCATCCGGAAAAATAATTCAAACCACGGCAGCCCACCGCGGCTGGCGGGAGGGTGCTGCGTGGGGAGCACACAGGAGCTGGTGGCACCCCTGGGCTCTGCCGTCCCTCAGCGGCACCCGTGCAGCTCCGCGAGGTGCCGGCTCTGCTTGCACTGGACGGAGCAGCACCAGCGGAACTTGCAGCTGCAGCGCTCCGCCAGCTCGGCCCGGGCCGTGCCCAAGGCCCTGCCCAGCACAGCAGCTCGCAGCCGCCCACGGCCGGCGGGATCCGCTTGCACCGGCGGCCCGAGGTGCCGAAGATGCCGTGCCCGGGGTCCCGGCCGCAGAAGTCCGGGCTGGCCCGCAGGTAGACCAGGTCGTGAGGCGTGTAGGGCTTGAAGCGAGAGCTCCTGGGCAGCAGGAGCTGGCGGGAACCGACCCGCTTCGGATAAACCTCTGTTTCCCACTCAGACTTCTCCTTGAGGACGTTGCCCCCGTGGCGGAAGGGAGGTATGACCTTCCAGCAGGTGCGCGCCTCGCAGGAGCCCCACACGCCATGGCACTTGCACTCCACCTTCATGTGGGCCAGGAGAGCCTGCAGAGCAGGAGGCAGCTGCCAGCCTGACCAGGGACACCCTTCCCAACACCTCCCATGTGCTGCTGTTCTCCCAACAATCTGCCCATGGGGCTGGAGATCGGGGACAGCAGAGGAGAAGGGGAAGGTGCAAAAGTATCTTTTTAAGCCAGGCCAATATGAAAAGAAGGCGATCCACTCTGTGGAAAACAAGATGGTTTGGGTCTGTGAGATAAACCCCTGAGGTAGAGAGAGGGACGGGGAGCTGTTCTGACTTGCGGGGATGTGGGGAGGGGAACAGATCTGGCCAGAGGCGGAGGATGTTCAAGGGACCAGATCTGACTGCAGCCCCTGCAGATGTCTGTCTTTATTGAAGAGAGGCTGGAGGGGCAGGGAAGCCCCTCAGAACAGAACAGAGTAATTTATTTCCTGAATCATAGCTGGGATCTGTGTGGAAAAGGAGACTGTACAGAAGTGAGTAGGGGAGGCTGGAACCCCCCTCCACAAAGGCAGGAGCCAGCTCAGGGTAATCAGTGCAGTGCTGGGCTAGGAAAGGCAGCAGGATGCAGACTCCTCTGGGAGCACCTGGCTGCCCTGAAGTGCCTTTTGGGGTGTGGGGGCTGAACTGAGTTCTGCCGAGCCAGGGAGAAGCCCCTGCAGCCAGGCTCGCTCCCAGCCCTTGTTCCTGTCCTTACCTTCCTCCCAGCCTCATTGTTGTGCAGATTCATGGGCGCTCGGCTGGAGGAGACACCGCGGCTCCTCTCAGGGCTGTCCACGAAGGCCTGAGAGAAGGCAATCCCGTAGGACACATTATCAGAGCAGCCTGACCACTGGAAACCTGAAGAGGAAAAGGAGCCTCGTGACAAGGAAGGAGAATCCCTGAGAGGATCTCCCAAAGACCTGTGGAGAATGAAAGCATCTCCTTTTCTGGTCTGTCTCCCCCATAGATTTTCCCCTCTGCCACCTGCTCCCTGCCACCTGCTTCTTCCTTCACCTTCAGGGGTGACTCCTCGGACCTTGTGGTCGCAGCCACACTTGTGCAGCTCCCCCCGGCTGCAGGCACGGCTCACAGCAAAAGCAATGCCGGCAGCGGAGATGGCGTGGATGAAAGCAGACTCCCGTGTGCCTGCAGCAAGATGAGAAATGGCACCAGTCTGTGGAGGGCAAAGGCACTTATGGGGCACAGTGTGGGAAAAGAGACTGTCACTGAATGCAGGAAGGATGCCTTCAGATGGAGACTGCTTGGGAGAAATACATGTCAGGATGTTCACCCAGTGCAGCTGCTCCCAAGACTGGGAGTCAGTAAGTGCCATGGCTCTGTGGCAGGGTGGGTGGCAGGGTCAGGGAAAAATTTACCAGTCTGCAGAGCTGGTACCCAGGATGGTCCAATGAGACCAAAAAGCCAAATCTGGCCAAACGGGAAGAAGTTGCTCCAGAATGCTAATGTGTGTGAGAGCATTCGGTTCAGTTTGCTCTGTGCTGGCATGTTAGCATGTGGAAGAAGGCACTGGCCACTCTGGGGATGGGTCCAGTGCAACCCTTGCACTCTGGTCCAGGAAAGGCTGATGTGTCAAGGGGACAGTGGGCATACTGGAGGGACACCATGCCAAGCCTGCCCTCGCTGACCTTGGATGGTGGCCTTGCCGAAAACCTGCAGCCTCTGCAGGGTGGAGCAGTTCCAGTGGCAAGAGTGAAACTGGCGCTGGCGCTCGAGGACAGCCAGGTCCGCGCCTCCATGGCTTCCACCTGCTGCCGGCAAACACAGACCTGCTCTTCTCCAGCCCCATCAGGCCATCACAGCCCCTGGGGTTCCACAGGACTGCCTACAGGGAAGTCTGCTTAGCCAGGGACCCGTGGGGCAGGGGAGAGGTTCGGTTGTAGATGGGCTAGAGCTGGGGCCTTACCTCTACAGGACTAACCCTCTCTAGCCATATCTTAGAGCAGAAATGGGGCAGGGAAGGGGCTGTGGCCATGTTGTCTGTGAATCGGACATTCTTGCTGCCCACTCTGGTCTGCATCTCTTCAGCCTTACAATCCCTCTCCCTCCAAGCTCCCAGAGAAGTCCCTTCTGCTTTTTGGTTGCCCAGATTCCTTCTTCCACCGTGTTCTCACCCTATTTTCTTTGGAGACAGCACATCTCTAGGTGGCTTTCCAACCCAGACAACACAAGCACAAAGCATACTTACAGCCAGGTCACGGCAGCGACGTGCTGCATGTGGATCAACATCGCGTACAGCCACACCAGCTCCATCCTGTCCTGCCAAAACTTCACCACCTTCAACTCCAGCACTGCAGCTGCCTGAATGCCCTCCTGTGGCTTTCCACAGTCTCTGCCCAACAGTGTTTTTCACAGCAGCTCCAGCCCAGCACTGCAAAGCAGGGGTAGCCCCAGCCCTGGGCAGTGACCGTGGGCTGTCCAGGTGTGCCTGCCAGCATCGGAGACCCTGTAGCCTGCAGAACCCTGCTGGTTTGGCCTTGCGAGGCCGTCCACACCAGTGCTACAGCTTGGGCAGCGTGGTGGGAGAGCTCTGAGCTAGGACTCTGGGGTGGGCATCCATCACAGGGAGCTCAAGTGGATGGGGACAGCATCTGTGTCACACCCATGGCCTGTGCCATCCTGTCAGGAGATGATGTGGTTGTCTTCCTCTACAGCCCAGTCACTTCTTCAGCAGGAGGCAGTCCAAGACCCGCTCAGCAGCAGACAAAGCCTTCTGCACAAGAAGAGCCAGGAGCACCAAGCAGCTGTTGCCAGACCCACCAGCTCGTCACCACTTTGTCACCAAGCCTTTTGGGGAGACAGAGAGTTTCCCTGCAGTCACAGCTCATGGGAGCAGAGAGGGGAAGACCTGCTGCCTCCCTCATCCACATCCACTGTTCTTGAAGACACTCCCTCATCTGCCTCCTCCAGGCTGGAGATTGTTCTTTTCTACCCTGCAGCCCACATAGCTACAGCAAACAGACACAGCCCAGCTGCTCCCTGCCTCTCTTAACTCTTTCCCTGGCAGGTCTCCCTTCACCTCCCTCATTTTCTTCCCCATGGCCTGTCCTTCCCCAGGACCTTCAGCCCCTTCAGCCCTTGCCCTTCTCCTAGGAGGCACAACAGGGTGGCTGCCCCCCTTCTCATTGGGTGCCCCTTTCCTAAGAGCCTCTGGAAGCCCAGGAAAATGTGAGCTGTGTGACCAGGGAGCTGAAATGTCCTGGGACAAGACTGCCATTCCCCCAGCCAGCCTGGGAAGTGCCAGCTGTTCCCACTGCCTTGGAAGGTAAAACTCCTCTGCAGACACAGGTTTCTGCTTATCCTGTCTGAATCATTCAGAAAGTGAAGCAGGGCTGTTCTGGCACTGCTGTGCTTCTTTCATAAAGAGATTCACCCCTTTGCTCTGCTCCCCCACATTTTGCTGCACAAAGAAGTCCAAAGAGCACTGTGGTTTATCAGTCATCCTTTCAGACCTGAGCAGCCTCTCTCTTGTAGCACGCATTTCACCTCTTTCCTTGCCTTCCCAGCTCCCTGCATCCTTCCTCCTGCTGGGTCCTTGCTCCTACTTTCTGGAGCCAGCACTGCGGGGTGGCAGGCATGTTGGGATTTGCAGCATCAGGGTGTAGCCTCCAACACACACCCCAGTAATCTGGTCTTACCTGCTGCTCGCTCAGACAGTGGTGAGGAAACACCGGGGGTTGAGCTGCTCTTCCCCACGAGCTGAGCCTCCAAGAGACAGCGAGGGGCAGATGTGTGAGCCCACCCAGGTGAGGGGACACAGAGTTTGTGGACTGAGGCACCGAGATCCGGGGAGGTGAGTGAACTTGGCCAGGTGAGGATGCCGTGGGGCTTATGGGCTGGGCTGGGTGCCACTGTGTCCTTGTCTTCTCACACATGGAAAAGCCAGGACTGCCGGGCTCAGCCAGGTGTGTGCTCATGTGTGTGAGGGGTGAGGGCTGCAGGGGAGGGGGGAGTTCCCACAGAATGTGTCAGACACTCCTTAGGCAAAGGACACCCCCCGTTGGCATATCTGCAAGCTTTTATCAGTATCAACACCTTGAACTGAAGATACACAAAAAGCCATGAGAACAAAGATCTCAGCAAAGTGAGAAAAGGGGTCTGGTTAAAAAAGAGAGGTGCTGAAAAGAAGCAGGGTGAGCTCAGTGGTTTGGGTGCTATTGTGCTCTCCAAGGATTTATGAGCAGCAGGAACATAGATATCCCTTGGTGTGTCATTCCCTGAATGAGGAGTCAGTAACAGCAGAACAAGGGAGGTAGGGAGTGAGAAAATCAAACACCAGCAGGCAAGGGCTGCAGAGAAAGGGAGCCCACAGCAACTTCCCAGGGCAGCTGTTCTTGGGGCAGGACAACAGTGGGATTAGGAGTGTCACCATGACTCATGTCTTCTTCCAGGTGTGCTGAGACTGGCAAAGCAGAAATAGGACTCAAAGCAACAGAGTGCCAGATGGGCTTTGCACAAGGTCAGCTCCCTTCCCAGCTACACGTGGCAGTGCCAGGTCACAGATGTGCTGGTAAATCAGCCCTTGTACTTGCATAGCACTGTGCCTCCTGTAGCCTTGAACACCAGGGACTGAGGTTTGTGGCAAACATGCCTTTGCTTGCCACAGACAATGACACCTCTCCGGAGCCTGGTTCTTTTTGGGATCTTGCCACATGCCAGCGGTGCACAGCTGGGCCCCTGGGCTGGAGTTCAATCCCAGAGCCCCCTAACTCATGGGAGTGACAGGACTCCAAGTCTTTGTGCAGGCTAGCAATTAAATCAACTTGGTTCTCACTTCCCATATTTCACTTCTACCTCCTCTTTGGCAATATTTTGGGGAGAGGGGTGTTTTATTTCCCCTCTGTCAGTCCTGGGGGTTGCTGAGTTAGCAAGACAAGCAACTATTTGGCACTATGACCCAGGGCAGGTCTCCTCAGTTGCAAGGACACCTGGGTACTGCTTCTTTCATGATTGCATTTGCTGTTGTAGGATGTGGTTTAGCTTATCAGCCCTTGATAACAAAGTTCATGCTTTGTAGCCAGGCAGAAGTGCATCAGGAAGTGAGAAAGGAGAAGAGACAAACTGCAACATGCCGATGTAGAATCAGCCGCAGCGTGGTAGGGACAGCTGTGATTTGGATGAAGAGGCTGCCTGGTTCTGTTTTGATCCAAGCTGCTTTGCGGGTTTGGGGCCCGGATCGAGACCTTTGCAGCGGGAGCAATCACCAAGCAGCAAGCCAGCCGGCATCCACACTTGGCTCTTCTCCAGCAGTGAGGTAAGGCAGGCGGGAACATCTGGAGAGCCGGATGGTCTGGCATCTTGGGCACCGGTCCCTGCGAGCTGCTGTGCGTGTGCTGCCAGGCCTGGCCGTGGGGCACCGGGGGACATCTGCCCCTCGTCAGTTGCCCCGTGGACCTAGAGGTGCAAGGCACATCTCTGTATTTATTCAAACTGAGGCTTTCTTTGGGATCCTGTGCTACTAAAAGCACTGGCAGGCTTACTTGCCAAGGTGCCCGCCATGGGAGCCCTCTTCCACAGGACCCTCAGGAGATGAAGGGGGTAGCATCTCTAAGGAGGAGGCAATAGCAGTGTGATCAAACCTCATGAGTTAAATATGGAGGTCTCAGCTTTTGTATCATGTGTCTCTCTTTAAAAACAAGCCATCCTAAGACTTGAATGTCTTCAAGGTTCTAATCATCACAAAAATCTAATTTCTTGAGTAGAAAAAAAGATGACAAGTGGGCCTTGAGTATCACCCCAACAGCAGGTAAAAAGCACCCACATTTATTTTAAAAACGTATCTCCAGTTTCTAGAGTAAAGTCGGGTGTGTTTTCTGAGGTTTGACACATTTTTGTTGTTTCCTCTTTGCTTTCAGAATAAGTAAGCGAGCTCATGCAGTTTGTGTTTTAAGTTCTGCACCCCAATGCCACATTTTCTCTCTGCATTCTCACAGGAGCCCCAAAACCCTCCATGGTTTTAGTGACAAGCCACTAACAGAAACACTGACCCTGCAGTATCCTCATGAGTATTTTTCCAGCTCTCTTTTTACACCACATATCTCAGCCCCATACCCTGATTCTTCATCATTTTTGTCGTGCTTGGAGGCCATGACTCCTAGTAAGACAGTGAGACAGGAGAGAGAGGATTCCCAGGACCAGGCAGCAAGATGCCAGGCACGCATCCCATCTTCAGGGCATGCTTGCCTGTATGCAAGTACATTTAGGGCTTCTCACCCCCCAAAAGAAAGAAATCTAAATCCCATGGATTTTGCAAGTCACAGTCTTGGCAGTTGATGGTATTCAAGGGCTCAAACTGAAGAGGAAAAAAAATGCTTCCTCCACCCCCTGGGACACATAAGGTCAGTCACCAAAGAGAAAGTTTCTTCAGGATTTAAAGAGAGCATCTTGTTGTGAGAGGGGGGATTATTCAGCTGTGGTACCACTGCTTCCTTACACAGCTGGTGGCTTCAGATGTCTTGGCAGCTTTTGTGCAGAGCAATGGGGCTCTTTTGGAGGCAGCCACAAGGAACATGCCTTTTGACTCTCAGACATTAACCAGCAAGGATAATCGGTCTCCCTACTGCCAGCCTGCTTTACCTGTCCATAGCTTTCCTTTTTAGAGAGGGACAGTCAAAGCAGGACCTTCAAAGCTCACTGGAGAAACTCTCTGCACCCACAACTTTATCTTTGCAATGACTGTGTCTGCATACATCTCGTTTCTCATGTGTCTTGGTCACTGTATCTGTTATGGCAAGTCTGAGACTAGCAGCTTAGCTTCCATACCAACACCATAGCAGACTCTTTTTTCTATGTTTCCATCTACCCACAAAAAAAAATCCCCTCAAAAGCCCAATCTATTTTCTGCTCTCAGCGATCTTTGATGCCAGTTCAGAACTGTGCTGTTCAGTGTCTTGAAGGCTGAAAGGCTAGAGTGTGTTAGGAAAGACCACTCAGAAAAGAAGGAAAACCTGATGGTGGGCAAAAAAATGAAGACGTTTCTTTCATTGGTATTCATGTCGTGAAAGCCTGGGATATTTCCACAGCAGAAACTTTCTTTATGAGAAGTTCATAAAAGGACTGTCTCTGGTCAAAACAGTAGTAGGATCAACCACGGAGCAGCAAGATGAACTAAAACCATACGACTCCTACCCCAGAGGTCTGAAACTAACTGAAGGGTGGAAGACCTGACTAATTGTTCCAATAGAAACCTTTGCTTAAAACAGTTCTTAAAGGCTGACTTCAATTTAAGAAAAGGCTCTTGGGGGGTTTCAGACCAGAGAGCTTGATGGTTTTGCTGAACAAATTAGTAGAAGCTATAATAAAGAAAAAAATCAATTGGCATACGGTCACATCTAATTACTGGGGAAAAGTCATCATGGCTTTTATAAAGAGATGCTGTTCCCACAGTTCTTCCTTAAAGGGCTCAATAAGCACGTGAACAGTGGCCCATGTGGATTTCCAGAAGGCTTTCAAAAGCAGTCTCACCAATGGCACTTAAAAAAAAATTAAAGACAATATTCCTAACTGGATAAAAAGTGCCTAAAAGAAGGGACAGAGAATGAAGGTAGATGGTTGTTTTTCTCAATGGAGTTGTCAGACACCTGTGCTGGGGCTTGGACTGTTTGACTTATTCATGAGGGATGAATAATAAAATAACAAATCTGTTGGAGACAAAATTATTCAAATTTAAAAAGATGAGGTTTGGCTGTGAAGAACTGCAGAGCTTAAGAGAAGTGTGAGTGACTGGACTTAAACTAACAGCTGAAATTTTATCTAGTGAAGTGATGGGAAAAAACAAACTGAACTGGCCATTACCACTTGCAAATGAGATCTACACCTACGCAGCTCAGTGCATCCACATTATCAGCACTGAGTGTTTTCATCACCCCAGCACAGGGCTCACAAAAGCTGTAGCAGAAGTGGAAAAGTGCTGAGAAGGGCAACAAGGATGTTCAAAAGTAAAGAACAGTTTCTCTACAAGGAAAAACTATGAAGACAAGAACCCTTTAGCAAAAAAAAAAAAAAAAAAAAAAAAAAAAAAAAAAAAAAAAAAAAGTTGCTGAGTGGGAATATGGTGGATGTTTATATTATCAGCCACAAAATGAAGGTGGATAGGCATGGTTTTTGCCCTGTCTGTTCCAGCACTAAAGCTAAGAATTTAATCTAGCAGATGATGAATCAGAAATGGGTATATGGAACTGATGCTTCACCTGAGGCACAAGTAAGCCGTGGAACTCCTTGGCACTCCTGGCACTGGATAATGTAGATGGTAAATTTTACATCAACTCAAAAAACGACTGAAAAAACCACAATGAAATAGAAGTTCCCTGAGGACTACTGAGTACAACTAGGTCACCTGTGGCTCAAGAAATTCCTGGGCTACAATTTGTGCTGGAAGCAGGAAGACAACTTGAGGCAGTGTAACTACATGATTGTACTGTTCATAACATAATCGCTTCACCATGCACTATTTGAGATGGAATATTAGTGGTAGAAAGCCTGACAAAACATGGATTGTGCTTACATATTATAATCTCTAGATTTGTTAATTGAATACCTCAAGAAAGCTTGAAAAAACACGTCTTTAGAGATAAGTCCTTTTCACCTGACATCTGTCTGGTCTGAGTACATGTGTTACAGCAGGTCATGGTCACAGTCTCAATAACTTTGTTTCCATCAAGATAAAGGTCTGACCAGTCTGCAATTCATGTCAAGGTTTTGGCTCTAGCAAAAGCTGACATATTCTCCTAGAATTATAGAATCACAGAATATACTGAGTTGGAAGGGACCCATCAGGATCATCAAGGATCATCAAGTCCAACTCCGGGCCCTGCATAGGACATCCCAAGAATCATACCCTGTGCTTGAGAGCATTGTCCAAACACTTCCTGAACTCTGTCAGGCTTGGTGCTGTGTCCACTTCCCTGGGGAGCCTGTTCCAGTGCCCAACCACCCTCTGGGTGAAGAACCTTCTTCTAATATCGAACCCAAATCTCCCCTGACACAACTTCAGGCCATTCCCTTGGATCCTGTCATGGTTCACCACAGAGAAGAGATCAGTGCCTGCTCCTCCTCTTCCCCTCTCGAGGAAGTTGTAGACCACAATGAGGTCTTCCCTCAGTCTCCTCTTCTCCAAGCAGAACAGACCAAGTGACTTCAGCCGCTCCTCATACTGCTTCCCCTCGAGGTCCTTCACCATCCTCATGGCCCTCCTTTGCACACTCTCTAATAGCTCAATGTCTTTTTTATATTGCCCAAAACTGCACACAGGACTCAAGGTGAGGCTGCACCACTGCAAAGCAGAGCAGGACAATCACCTCCTTTGACCATTGGTGATGCTCCTCCTTGAGATTTTTTGAAGCATGAAACATTTAACTTGAAACCAACAACATTCTTGCACTTTTGCCTTGTCAACTTATCTTATACTCTAAACTTGCACAAGAATTCATGCGAAGTATTCATCCACCAGGAAGGGTAGAATCCACTCAGATATGGTTTGATAAACCAGTAGAAGTTTCCCTAAGAAACCTGTTTTGGTGATGGATCTGCACAACACAAATGATGGGCAAGTTGGTAGCTGTCTACACTCTTGTATTAGGTTTCCACTCCCATTCTTTAACGTATTGTTACCAGAATGATTCTCTTCCTCTCTATGAGGTCAGCACACGCTTCTGTCTGCAGCAGATTCTCTCTGGACCTGTACATTGCCACGCAATGCCATCCAGAAGGTCTGACATGCTTGACATGCCTGTCAAGTTGCTGAGTAATATCAACCTCATGTAAAGATATTCTCTAGACAAAAAATTCTACTTTCCTTCTGAAGTAAATCACAATCTACATGGACTCTTATGAGGGAATCCCTGTTTGACCCCTGCAAACAACTGTGGGGAACTGTGTAACCCAATCCCTGCTGCAGTATGAGTCCCTTCCACAGAGTGCAGTCCTTCAGGAACAGAGTGCTCCAACATGGGTTCACCATGGCCTTCTCCAGGGGCAACAGGGGAATCTTTGCTCCAGTGCCTGGAGCTCCTCATTCCCCTCCTTCTTCACTCACCTTGGTGTCTGCAGCAGGGCTTTTCTATCACATATTCTCACTTCCCTTCTCTGCCTCACAATTAACTTTTCTAAATTGCTGTCTCACAGTAACTTTTTCCCTTTCATTATCCCAGAGGTGCTACCACCATCACTGATGGGCTCAGCCTTACCCAGTGGCAGGTCCCTCCTGGCATTGGCTATATCAGACACAGAGGAAATTCCTGGCACACTCTCACAGAACTACACCTATAGCCTTCCCAGCTGCCAAAACCCTGCCTTGCAAACCCCAGTGCTGCTATTATATCACCTGGAGCCTTCTCTTGTCCAACTGAACAAGACCAGTTCCCTCAGCAACTCCTCATGGCGCAAGTGCTGCAGCCCGCAGACCATTTTGGTGGCCTTCCATTGGGCTCACTCCAGCTGATCAGTGTTTGGACAGTGCTGCTAGTTAGTACCTAGAGCGGTTACTAGCCTCACACTGCTTCGAAGTCATGTTTGTCCATATGAATACCATGGCACTTCCTTTTTTATTGTGCTCCCCTCCATGGCTCCACTGCTCTGTGTTTCTGGGACATGGGCTGCTTCAAGCAGCAGAATGAGGACATACAGTCCAAATAAGCACCACCGGTCCCAAGCAAGTAAGGACACCAAAGGAACTGTATGAATGTAAGAAACATAAGGAACTCGAAGTCATTGGAACTGAGGTCTGTGCATGATGTTTTACGCAAGAAAAGGAGCTTGGGTGGAGTCGGGTCTAACTGTACTGTAATTTTTTTTTTTATCTGAAATGCATGTACAAAGTCCTTTTTCTCTGATATAAAACAGTACCATGCCATTTTTAAGTTCCTTCCAGTCAGCATTTTTCCTTCAAAACACTGCTCTCTTCTTTTTCTTTCTCTTTCTCTGGAGCTGCCTCAACTACTTTCCCTGTGTGCTTGTGGTGTCCCTTTCTTGTATTCATGTGCTCTCAGCAGTGATCAAAGCAAAGTGCATTCTCTGGGGCTGAGTGATAAATGATTCTGTACAACAACCACCTTCTCTGTGCTCTGTCTTCTTCTGCCATGTAATTACTCACTTTTCTCATGTCCATTTTCCCTCATCTTTTGGTTTCTTTGTGAGTTCTTGCTGCAGAAGCCACCATGGTGAGATTTTAACATTTTGAGAGATTTCCTCCTCTAACTTAAACTCTTTTGTTTTGGTCTTCCACTCTGACCAGGAATTGTACTGACAGCTGGCAATGATCTTCCATCACCTTGTCACCTCATAACCACTGGAAAGAATTGCTGAACTAGGGGCAGAAGCAAACTCCACATTACCATCCGTGCCAGATGACCACACACCAGCAATCCAAAGCAGTGCCAGCCAAGAGAGACGTTGCCCATCTACCTCCCAGCTGCAGATGACAGGAATGACCTGCCTGTGGCTCCTCAGAGGGGAACGACCTCCCTCAGTGCTCTTCTTTGTGCCTCCTTAGTCCATCAACAGGCTCAGCCATCTCAGCGAAAGCATTCCCTGATCCATGCTGGGCATGTCAGCATCCAATACGTCCAATACGTCTCAGACATGCAAGGATTACACCTTCAACCACCACCTCCTCATGCCTGGCTACACCCTGATATTCATCACAGGCTTGATACTCAATGTGGTAGCCCTGTGGATATTTGTCCGATACCTGCGCCTGAAGTCTGTAGTGATGATCTACATGTTGAACCTGGCCATCAGTGACCTCAGCTTCACACTTTCTCTGCCCCTGCGACTCTACTACTATTCCAACCACCACTGGCCCTTTGGTAGTTTCCTGTGCCAGGTCTCTGGCTCAGTCTTCCAGATCAACATGTACGGTAGCTGCCTCTTCCTCATGTGCGTCAACCTGGATCGCTACATTGCCATTGTTCACCCACTTCGCTGGCGGCATCTGCGGCGCCCCAAGGTGGCCAAGCTCCTCTGCTTCATCGTCTGGGTTGTGATCTTCATGGGCTCCATCCCCACAGCCATAGTCCACAAGCAAAACCACTGTAAAGTAGAAAACCAGACCATTTATCTGTGCTTTGAAAGCTTTAGCGACAACATATGGCAGAATAACCTCTTCCCCCTGGTAATCCTGGCTGAAATCTTGGGGTTTCTCCTGCCTCTCAGCTCTGTGACATACTGCTCAATTCGGATCTTTCAGGAGCTCTGCCAGCCCAGCCAGACGAAGACCCTGCGACAGCGGAAGACCGTCCGTCTCCTCTTGGTCAATCTGGTCATCTTCATCATCTGCTTTGTGCCCTACAACACTACCCTGGCAGTTTATGGGATGATAAAGGCCCGGGTGATGAAGGTTGAGGAACAAACCCAGGCCTCCGTGCGCCAAGCGTTAATTATAACGATGATGTTTGCCAGTATGAACTGCATGCTGGACCCCTTGATCTACTACTTTAGCACTGAGGGTTTCCGTAACACCTTCAAGAAATTGCGGCGGGGACAAGCCTGGGACTCAGAGATAGGAACGCTTAAGCATCAGATTGTGGAGAGTAAGTCAACCCGAGACCACACCATGTCTAAAGTGAAACTGTTCCCATCTGAAAACTTTATCCGTCCCAATGAGTCCTCACCGTCACTTCCTACTGCAGTATTCCTGAATGGCCCTATTGAGGACTCGGAAATTTAAGCCTGGGAAAGCCATACCATTGCAGAGTCACACATGCTGTAACTACAGCAAGCCTGTGGGATACAGCAAACTGTTTGAGGGAGCACAGCAGACTGTCTGTGGGTGAACGTGATGACGCAAAGCTGAAGGATGAAAGGTTGTTTTGAATAAACAGAGGTGCCTTCGTGACATGGTCATATCTGACTCTTTTGGTACAGGAAACATAGTGGGGAACAAGGATTTGAAAGAAACTTAGTGTGTCTAGGTCTGGCCAGCATGAATTCCTATAGCAAGCCCATCGTGACTGAGTAGCTCCTGGCTGCACTGTAGCCTGAGGCAGTTCTGGGGATCAGCCGAACACAGATACAGTACTCAGTGCTGACAAAGTGAATTTACTAGCAGTGGCTGAGGAAAACCTTTGACCAGATGTTTCCGTTTGAGTCATAGGTCCAGCACAGGACACCTAAATGAGTATCTTAATTTTGCAAAAGAACTGAAGTGTTCAGCAAGCTTTGTTGAGGTCAAGGAGAATAGCTGAGTTTTCAGTAATCTTGCACAAAATAGGTTCCTAATTGTATAGAAAATCACAGACCTTAGCAAAACAATCTTCAGGAGGTATGTCAAATGTGCAGCTATAAACACACACATGTGGCACAATGGCTATACATTTACCAAAAGCAAAATGGCTTGGGTAACACTAACATACTTTAAAAAACTGCATTCCCAATGACTCCAGAAAAAAAAGAGAGGATACCAATATTGTTGTTGTGTCAGAAGCTCATGCTGATGTTAGTGCTTTGCACTTTGCACTAGTGCTTTGCACTAGTCTTGTTGCTGGCCCCTATATAGGATGATTGATTTTGGGTCTGAGTGATTTTCAGTGTTGAAAAGGAATGATGTCACAGAATGAGGCTGCGGTGAAATGTATTTGCTTGCACTGTTTGTACATGCTTTTGCAGGCTGCACTGTATGTGAAAGCCCTATAAATCTCCCCAGAAGAGAGATCCACCTGTACACAGGCAGTGCCAGAAGCCCCAGTTTTTCACTCCTGCTGATGGCCAAGGGTTGCCTTTCCAATTGCACTGCAAAACAGCCTCTCTGTGGCTTCCAGCAGGTCTCAGGCTATTCTGGAGTGGATCCATTACAGTGGTTTGCTTTTGTTTTTCTTAATGTTAAAGGAAAGGTCAGGGAAAGTGACAAGAAATGTAGTCCAGAGTGCTAGGGTTTATAGTTTTTAGACTTCTCAATAAGCAGTAAATCTGGTTTCAAGTTCCTACTTCACAACTGCTGTGGGAATAAATGTACTGTAATATATCACGGGTTGATGTTAGGAGATACCATGTTTTAAATCCATTTTTGCAGTCTCCCTTGAAGACCTTCTCTTTTATGAGAGACGACTGCAGAAGCAGGTCTTCAAGAAGACCTGTAGAAGATGATGAGCCGCTCCACAGAGACATCCTTGCATCACCACCTGCCTGTGAGACATACGCCCTGTGTGAGCCAGCTCTGTCCCCTTGCTCAGCCCTTGCATGACCAGCAGAGCAGCCTTGAAATCCACTTGCAGATGAAGAACATTTAATGGTGCCCAAGAGATGCAGGGAGAGAGGTGGAAGAGGGTTCGTAGGGCAGTAGACATTCCTATTTTAAAAACTCAGAACTGCCATGAATCCTTTGTGACATAGTGCAGCTGGAGAGGAAACAAAGATGTGTGCATCTCTTCCGCTACTCTTTTGTCCTGGGATTTATGGGATAATGGAGTGATATTACAGCAGATGCACTGCTGTCCATTTTGAAACTTTCTACCACCTTAATGCTTTCTAGAGCCCTTTCCTTGTCCCTGTCCCTCTGGCCCTTTCTCCTTTCCCTAGTCTAATGCACCATGCACCTAATCATCAACGCAATGCCTTTACAGTTATATTTTCTTCCCTGCCCAGAGAAGTTACTTTTTTCTTTCCTTTTAACTTGGCTAGAGTGCTGTTATAAGTTCACTGAAAGATTTGGGTGGGAAGGGACCTCTGGAGGTCTCTACCGAGACTGCCTGCTCACAGCAGGTTGCTGGGGGCAGTGAGGGCTGGCAGCTCCCTAAAGGAATATAAGAGCTGAGATCCAGGCATGTAACAAGGCAGGCAGAGGAAGAGGCTTAGCCAGTAAGGGAAAGCATCTGAGCAAGGGGACAAAGGCAGGTATAGGCAGATAGCCAGGTACAGCTGAGAATCCAGACCATCACACAAGCTTGTGGTGATGAGGCAGGTCCAAGGTCAAAATAAGAAGTCAAGTCAGCATCAGGATCAGGTCTGGAGGCTGGAACCACGGTGAGCCACAGTCCAGAGATTGCCTGACAAGTCTATTGTGACAAGGCAGGTCTTGGGTCAAGCCAGAAAGCCTATCCACGAGTCTAGATTCACAGATTGCATGGTCAGGCACAGGCCAGACTCCTTAGACAGGAGCCAAGGGCAAATGCACCAGACTAAAAGCATCTCCTGGGGCAGGGGTCAGTCCTGGCTGAGGCTCCAGCAGAGCTTTCTAGAAACTCTCCCCAAAGTCATCAGAGGCAAGAGGCTGCCCTCAGCTCCACTGCCTCTGACCTGTCCCCAAGCTTGTACAGCCAAAGGCAGGAGCAAAGAGGATGTACATGGGACCCCAAGGCAGTTCAGGTTTCTCAGAGCCTTGTCCAGGTGTCTTCTGAGCACCTCCAAGGATGGCGATTCCTCAGCTTCCTGAGGTACCCACACCAGTGTTGAAACATGCCCTGGGGAGAGGCTTTTCTTAATGCTCACCAGGATTCTTGCAAGTCATGGCTGTTGTGCTTTCTCAGGGCCACAACAAGCAGAGTCTGGCTCTGTCTTCTTTTGGCAAGCTTGCCAAGCATGAATGAAATGTCAGCTGGCAGATGCCACTCCTTCGGAAGAGGCCGCTCTTCTGCTGAAGTTACAGTACCCTCCACAGCACACAACTTCTCAAAAAGCACATCAGAAAACATGATCTTTTCTTGTAGCTTCGCTCCTGAAAATAGTGGAACTATTTTTACCTGGAACATTTCATAAACATTCCACCTCCAGCAGAGAAAATTTTAGCTCAAATATTTTGACTAAATTATAAATAACTGCAAAGCTGATCTCTTAATGAATCTCATCAACCAGTTTAACAATAAAGAGGGCTGCTGGTCATGTTACACACACAGCAGAAAAGTTCCTGACTTTGGGTTTCTGAAGGCTTTGCTTTATTGTTACATATAAATAGTTGTGGGCCCAGTGTGGGCTGTTGCGTTTTGTCCTTTGGGTATTCAATCTTTTTCAGCTTGCATTAGTTTTGTTTTGGTTTTGAGGATTCTAGTCAAATGTAATAGCTTTGGATTCTAGAGGGGATTTGGGATATTTTTCATGTTTGACAGAGAGAATTGGTGTTAGCTAAGTTTCTGCTTCCGCATTTTTGCTTTGTAAGCTTCGGGAGTTTTTTATTCCATCACATGGTGATAAGGAATAGCACATGTATGTGCTGTCTTTTAGTGAAATGAGTCATTCACCCTTATCTTGCTTTAAGGCTTCTTTTTAATCAGTGTATAAAAAAAACCAGACAAACAAGTCTGAAAGTTCTAGGGTATGATGGTTTCCAACAATGCAAAACAGAACCATTTGAAAGCTTGTGTTTTGAACAACAGGAGCTACGTGAAGCAATGGTATTCAAGAAGGGAAAGTTAAATGGGAATATAAGCTTAGCAAAGTCTTTTCAACCTGTATAGGTGACCCTCTACATCCTACTGTGATAATTCTTGAATTAGTATTCTTGTTAAGTATGTCAGAGGTAAAAGGTGTCATTCACTACTTCCCTGTACTTCGTGTCATTTGCAGATGTGAACATTAAACAAATGTCTCCTGATCGAGTAGGACTAAACAAGTGAAAGGTCAGAGAGATGGCAAAGGCGCACAGAACACTTATTCTGTATGGATCAGACAGTATCTGCAAAAATGTACAAATACATTAGGATTTCAACTCCTTTGACTTCCAGAATGGATATGTCCTATGCTTCTGGAAATGGTTCCCTACTTGAATGATATATAAAAGTATTGTTATGACTATTAATCATGGCTATTAATATTAAAATGTATTTTATACTTTCTAGAAACCCTCTGATACTCTGAGTTCTGTGAGTCAGCTTGAAAAGATGTTTTAGAAGACCCAGAACAAGCCAGACCTTATATTCAAATTGCTTTTATTACTGTTTTTATTCCTTCCACTGTGTACTGGCTGTGTGCCTCCCACCACTAGATGTATCCCTACAACAAAACACGTATTTTGTATTACAAATGCCCTGAGCAACTTCAGCCGTGCCTGCTTTGAGCTTGGGAGGTACCCCCTGCCTTCCACTCCCCCCTATTGCTGGGAGATGAAACGAATGTCCTCCAGAGGTCCTTCCAACCTAAATAATTGTATGGTTCCCTGACCTTGTGTTTTAGATGCTGATCTGTCATCCAAGGCATTTTTTCATTATCTTTCCCTCCTGGAGTTGTTCTTGCTCGGATTACACTTTGCATACCCTGCTTGCCTTTCAGCTGCAGAGTCCTTGATCCTGTGGCTGAGTGCAGCAAAAGCTTCACATTTTGTGTGTTGCTTTTGAAGCCTTTATTGAAAACTCGTGTGTTCTGCAGTGCTAACAGCCTCTCGGCAGAGGCCAGGCTGCCACTGCGCTGATGTTGCTGTACATCTTACTGACCAAAACCGGCTTATTGTTTCCCACATTTCCACTGTCTCTGCTCTTACACTCGGGAGAGATCTTTAGGCATGGATTGGTTTTTTTGGTTGTTTGGTTTGCACAGCACCTTGAGCAGCGAGACAGCGATCAGTGAGGTCTCCCAAGCAAAATAAGAAGAAATAATGCCATATCACTGAAGAACCTGCTATGCTGGTGATTTTGTTTGAGGTTATCTGGGAGTCTGCAAATACTAAAGTCAAGCATAGCTGCCACTGCTTTTACCTGCTTCTGACAGAGACAGTGACAAGGCTCCCATGCTAGCTGTGAAACCTCCCTGCACTGCATACGCTGTCCCTGAAGCACCAGCAGTCAGCTCTCCTCTACTTGAGCCCCTGAAATACGAAAGAACAAGGAAGAACTTTTCTCCCAAGAAAGGCAAGGGGTAGTGAGAGAGAATGAAACTTTTCACCTCGAGGTGATGATAAAAGAGGTTTTCTAACACCGTGTGGGGAAAAAAAAATTAAAAAAAAAATTTAAAGGGGACGGGGGGAGGGGGAAGGGAGGCGGTGCTGAGCCGGCCGGAGGAGGCTCCGTTCCCGCCCCGCTCCCCGCCCGCCCCGCGCTCTCCGCGGCCAACAGCGGCCCCCGGCGGCGCCTCGGGCCGGACCGGCGGGACCCCCGACGGGGCTCCGGGCACACGGACCCCAGAGCCTCCGCGACGGACCGGGGAGTCCCCTCCGAGATGCACCGGAGCAAAGCAGCTCCTCTCAGCTTTTGGAAGAAAAGCAATTTGTAAAGAAAAAAAATGTTAATAAAGGCAAGAAGCTGTAAAACTGGGGTAAGTAAATGCGTGAGTGCTTCTTTGCTGGGAGCAAGGGGAGAAAAGCAGTTCATTTTGATGTCACGGTAATAACATCCCCGTAAGACGTTAAGAGCAGAAAGACAAAAGCATCTGGAAGTATTTTAGCCAGTGGCACGGGTCAGGGTCTTGCTGAGGGTTTTTACCTGATCAGAACCTGGCAAACGTTGAACTCACACATTTAGGGAGCTTTTCGATAAATGAAAGCACATCCCCACAGAAGGTGTCGCAGCCCTGCGCTTTGAGTCGAGAAATGCCAGACTTACTTTTCTCCTCGTGGACTCCTTGTGCATAGGTGCCAGGGTTGTCCTTCGTTACACAATGACAGATTGTTTTCCCCTCGATGTCCCTTCTTTGTTCGCCATGTAGGAAGAACATCGGTCACAGACAGAAAAAAAAAGTGGCCTTTATTCCCCCGTTTTTTGGTTTTTTCTATGCTGTATACAAATCCATCAGCTATCTACTACACACAAGTGAACTCCATTCTGCAAACAGGGCTCCTGATCTGCTTTTCTGTAGTATTTACCATCCCTAGATCCAATGGCTTCATAAATTTGAATTAATATCATTCTCAGGAGGCCCATTAGCTGATAAGGTATTATTACTATTTTATAGGCAGGAAACTCAGTAGCTAAGATGTATGTTCTGAACTACTTTGGATGCCGCCTTCTGGAGTGCTACATAGCACATATCCATCCTGCCACTCCTGTTGATTTAAGTCACAAATACAAGACCTAAGCAATTCTGTGAATCAAACACCAAAGCCTCATGATAAGGCTTCCTTCCTCTATAGGAAGGAGCAAAGGAGTGGTGGTTTTGGGGACAATTTGGTGCATGTGTTTGTGCCCAGTATCACCTGGGGGTCCTGGGGCAAAGGCAGGAGCTGTGAAGGTGGTGGCAAGGGGTTCACAAACACTGTGTTATGAGGAGATTAATTTTTTCAAATGCTTCTATATCAGTGTGCGACATCTAGATAATGAGCAAGGGGAATTAGACATTCTCATTGATGAGCATGCATTTGATATAATTAGCATTACAAAAAACCCGATGGGACGATTTGCATAATTTCAGCGTGCTTGAGTCCCCAGTTACAGCCTATTCAGAGGCGACAGGGAGGTTAAAAAAAAAGCGAGAGAGAGAAGTGTTGGGGAAACATGCTGCTACAGCTGAGGGACAGCAGTCCCTGCAGTACAGCTGCTGAAAGCAGCACCGTATGCCCAGGATATGGAACTGGGGGGTGGCATGGCACACATGCTATGGGAGACCTACAACTGGGAAATGTGTGGGAGGTATTTTGCAGTAACGATGCCTCATTAGCACTTGCCAAAATTATTGGTGACAATTTCTAGGCAGTGAAAGGACCTGCACTGCCACAGGCCATCTTGTTTGGAGTCATGTTGCAAAGGGTGGCAAGGCATTTGTTGTTGGCCGGAGGTTGTCTCCTTGACCAGGTTTACACATTTGGAATGTAACCATATTTACACATCTAGAATGTAACCTGAACCACCAAGGAGCACATTTGGTGCACCAAAAAGACCTGCCTCCAGAGGAGGGAAGTGATGTGGGGAATTATTCGGGAAGAAACACAGTGACAGAAAAACATCAGTGAATCTGGTGGCTGGTTACATGAAGTTTATTACCTAGTGAAAGAGCCCTTAACTGTAATCAAGGGGAAAATGTCATCTTAGTCAGAGGTAATGTGACTGAGAAATTTAGAAAGTAAAAAGGTAAGGCAGACAAAAAGTGACATAGGCCATTGTGTCATTCTGCACTTTGTACTTTCTAATGGTGAGGGAAAGTTATGGCAATGGGTGAGACACTGTGACTTACTGAACAAGGAAGAATTAAATACAGGAGAAGCAATAGTTAAATTCTCCAGCTACTTAATTTAGAAATGGTATTTATTGACTTTAGTTTCAGAGTAACTGCCAGTAGCAATATATCGTCAGTCTGGTAAGTGGATCATTGCCACAGGCAGGGTGACATCAATGCTTCAAAGGGAAATGGTCAGGCTCATCACTTGAACTATTTTTGAAGGTTTGGAGGGCCCTGTCATAGATAAAATTCTCTGTTTCACTTTCTTCCAACCTGACCCTGAGCTCTCTGTTCCCTCCATGCCATTTTCTGGACATGCAATCTGAAAGTACTAAGAAAAACTACTCTTGAAAAAACCTGAGGGACTCTCCACCAAAATTGTAATTCAGCTGAGAGAGCAATTTCCCAAGGACACCAAAACATGGGATGAAGCTGATTGTGGCTGCCTTTTTCATCACTTTTATTTCTGTCCTTGAGTTGACTTCTGTAGCCCTCTATAGGGGGTAGCCTTCACCAACTTAAGAAAATAAAAAATAATTTAAGAAAATAGTGTTTCCTACTGGCTTGTGTTTAGCACAGGGGTGGCATCAGTGATCCTGAAAAATAACTTCCTCAGTGCTGATGGTTTGATCTGCCTGAGCTTTGTACTGCTTTTCCTGCCTGTCAGGGTGAGCAGGGTAGTGGGTGTGGATTTTGGAGTCTGACAGACAGCTCTTCCCCATGCCAAGCTCCTGGAAGCAGCAGAGCGCTGCAGAGGGTAGTTGTCCTGCTTTATGTTTCAAATTTCCAAGGCTGCCTATGAGACATCAAGCTGCAACAAAGCCTGAAAGAAGTAGGAAAGGCTCTTAGATCTATTGGAGAAGATGCTTGTGCTCTTTACCAGAGGAGTATTTTGAGAAATCAACAGCACAGTGACCCTACCAAGAACACAGGGTCTTCATAGCACAGGCTCTGTGCTTGGATACCACGGCAAATGTCCAGAAGGCCTTTTGTCTCATCTCCTTGGACTCATGCCACAGTGATGGATGCTTTTGGAAGCTGCTGGGGCCTTGCTTGTGTCTGAACCTGCAGCCATTTGGAGCTTACAGCTTGCTGATCCTGTGTAGCTCCCGAGTGCAGTTGATACTCGTTGTCCTGCACCAAGTCTGCATCAAATCCATCTCAAGTTCCTTTCCCAGACAGACTAGGGAACTATTTCCAGGGTATAATTTTGAAGAGAAAGCTGGTCAAGGAAAGTCAGCATCTCTTTCTTATATTTTGTTGTTCCCACAGCTTCTCCAGGGGGAGAGGAGGCGGGGAAGAGGGGAGGGACAGGGAAAGGGGAAGAAAAAATCTTGAGCATCCATAAAAGGGGTCAAATTACAAAAAGAGAGATTCCACTTGCCTGCACATGCAACTAGGGCAGGGTAAACTGGAAACTTTGTTGGTAAGGTGCAATGTCCTTGTTTTGGGTATCCGGTGTAGTATATTTGGCTGTTGACTAAAGAATTGTTTTTAAAAATATGGTAACACAAGACTTGAAGAGCAACTTTAACATCTGACATTGTCCCTGTGTGCTGTTCTGGGAAGTTTCTTAATGTCATTCTTGTTTCTGCTTCATGTTGAGGTGACTGCATCTGTCAGCAAACGTACCAGGTGTTGTAGAGACAGACAAACGTCTGGGAATAGCACACCTCATAGGGCTCAGTCATTCTCAGCCTGTCCCACTTCACCCTCTGTGGCTTCACAGATTTTGAAAACGATGGGTAAAGGAGAAGAATCACACAGCCTTCAACAAATTTTGGATGGACCACATCCAGATCTGGCGTCCCTGTCTCCTGCCCATCAGCTGTTCTGGTGAAACCCCCTACAGCCTGGGCAGCAAGCAAGTGTGAAGGCCAGGTATGGAAACTTTAAGTGGAAGTGAGCAGAGCACATAGGAATTAGGAAAATTAGGAAAAGGTAGAAAGGGAGAGCACAGATGCTGGGAGCACCTTATCCCTTTTATATATAAAGAGCTTTCTATCAGGTCTGCTTACTCAACCCCTCCTCAAAAAAAAAAAAAAAAAAAAAAAAAAAAAAAAAAAAAACACAACAAAAAACACACACACACACACAAAAAAAAAAAAAACCACACGAAAGCGCTAGGATTTGTTAGGCACAGGCTTTAAAATAGACAGTCCTCATTCATTTGGTCCAGTCTCTGTGACATTACCAAGGAGTCTGGAAAGGGAGCAAATGAGGATATGGGGACCAGGGGGGATGCTCTTTTGCCCCTAAGATGGTCTCAGAATGTCATATATGGGATGGTGAAGGAATCAGATCTTTTTTAGGACTAACTGATTTGTGGTTTTTCATGTGGAGAATGACAGCTCAGAAGCTGTTGTAGAATCCCCTCTGTCATACTTTTTATTCTTTTTCTTTCCTTTAACATTTCAGGATAGAAGTGCTGCCAGCCCCAAGATTCCTGAAT
Source organism: Vidua macroura (assembly GCF_024509145.1). NCBI lineage: Eukaryota > Metazoa > Chordata > Aves > Passeriformes > Viduidae > Vidua > Vidua macroura. Next base: position 73,356,652 of record NC_071572.1, on the reverse strand, counting down.
CATGACTCAACAATGAGGAGACGCAGGAACCTAAAGGTTTGCTTGTGCCCCTAGAACAAGATGGACAACAGTGCTTGTTTGGCCAGCTCTTTGCCCACCCCCCTGCCTCAAGTCTCCTTGTTCGGTTATCTGAATGCTCTTCCTGCTCTTTGGTTCCTTAATGAGTCTGGCACAGCTTGTTCTTTCCTATCTCCACATCCAGGGTTGTTATACCCCTCCTACCATGTTTAGCTCCTCTTTTTCTCCTCGTTTCTCTGGCTCCAATACTGCTGCTCTTTCCACAGCTTCCAAGACTAGCTGCTTGCTTTTTCAGATAGTCTTCCCTCTCCCTAGGCCCTGCTTCCACTACAGCAATTACTCTTGACTTTTATAATCCCATGTACTCTGATTTTCCATCTAGTCACATTATTCAGCCAGTCGAGGTTCTTTTCTGTCACTTCCATCCCTTTGTTTTCCAGTAACTTCTGTCTTTATCCTCACAACAGACTTAGTGTCATAAAGCTCCTGGCCCTCATCTATTCTCCGTGTTTCCCTTCCCCAAGGGACTTGCTGTTCTCCTTTCACTCAGCTGCTCCTCCTTCCCCCTGCCTGGCCCAGAGCAGTCATCAGCAGTTGGGTCCTTACACAAGATGGCTGGCACTCACACAACCTTATCCCACCTTTGTGAGACAGTGTTGAGAGCAGATCTTGGAAGAACTACACAGGGAAAATCACAAATGTCCCTGAAGAGCATGTGTGAAATGGATCTTTTTTTTTTAAAGGCTTATCATTGATCAAAATTTGGCATGGATTTCTATGGGGATAGTGAGTAGTGTAGCTCTGACGTAAAGACAGCTCTCCTTCATAGATTTCAGCTTCCTCCTCCAAAGCAGTTGGGCAAAAGACTGTTCTTTTTAATGTACACTTTAACACTCAAACCCAAAATGTTTTGCTCTGCCTTTTTTTATTTCTCCCTCAGTAGATTTCATGTACAGGCTGAAGCCATATTTAAAAAGAAAACAAAAATTGTAAAAAAAATCAGATGTAGGCAGACAGCCAGAATGGAAAATTTCAGCTCCAACCATAAAAATTACAAGTAACTGAATGGTTTACAGTGGGAATGCCCAGTCAGTCTAATTCCACCTCTGCTGGTAAATTTCTCCTTGCTAAAACCTGCACTTTGAACTTGCCACTCTGGGATCAATCACACTGCTGTCCCTAACAGCTTCAGAATAAGGCAGGAATACAGGACTTGCTTTGCTATAGATCAGGGCTTCTCAGAAGCTTTGTCTGAATTGTGAGGCAGATGGGGAAATGAAGCCTGATAGCTGGAAACGAATTCACACACAAAGCCTAAAATATTTCTGTGGAAAGAGAGAAGGTCAAACGCAAAAGCAAGAGCTTTTCATAATGTGCTTGGTCACTAATGTAAATCAATCAATTTAAAAACAGTCTTGTCACACCTCCATAAACAACAGCTAATGTGGACATGTTCAAAGCCTCACCTAAGTCAGAACATTTTGAAGTGGTATAATTCAATCTGGTATATTCTTAAAGGATGAGGCACCTGTTCACTGAGTGCAATCAAACTGAGAGCCTGCAGGCTGGCATGGCTCGCTGCCCGGGACACTAATGCTGTTCCTGTGCCTGCCTGCAGCTCACAGACGCTGGGTGGCAACTCTCGCTCCTGCAGAAATATGGCTCCTGCTCCCTGGGGCAGCAGCCCGGCAGCAGCAGTCACCCTGCCTGCCTGTGAGAGGTGCAAGACGGGAAAGGCTGCACGGTACAGGACCTGACATGGTGGCTGAGGAGAACTGGAGGAGAGGAGGAAATGGCTGCTGGCAGGGCAGGCAGGCCCTGACAAGTGGGATGCTCCAGCAGGGTCTGTACACGGCCACTGCAGTCAGAACAGATCTCTTAGCTCAGCCCTCCTCCTGCAGCTGTTGTGCCATGAAAAGCTGGACTTGCCACTGCAGCAGGCACTGAGCAGGCACATCTGCTCTGTTGCCAGAGCCAAGAAAAGAGCAACATCTACTGCAGGAGGTCAGTAGTGAACAGCCAGGGGACAGGAGCACCCAAACTGTGATGGATTTCCACCAAGCAAGATAAATCCACATATTTATCGAATTAAAAGCAAGGCTTGGAGCAGTTTAAGTTTGTCCTCTGCATTAGACATTCTTGATGTTTTACTAAACAGATGTTAAGTTGCTTTAAATACATCACAACAAATGCTGTGGTATCCACAGCAGGACCATCCACTGCAAACTAGCAGTTTGCCAGTTTAACTATGTTAGCTCAAACTGGCACGACCTCACTTGGCCCTTCAGCTACTCTCTAAGTAAAAGAAGGAAAAAACAGGTATCTTCCCAAGGAGGCAGGCTGGAGACCAGCTTAATAGATGCCCAAATGCACAGAAACCCTAAAAAAAGTGAGTGGGAAGAATTATCAGAAGGACTCAGGGCTTCCATTCTCCAAGTCCAGAGCTCCCTCTCTGAGACAATGGAGTGCTGCGTGTGTTTGCTCGCTTGTTTCTCACAGATGCCAGAGAATCATCTGCAAACAAAACGTATGACAGGCAGAATAAAATAGGCAGCAATTTGCAGACTCCATCCTCGACCGCCTCATGCTCCCCTGCAGACGCTTTCTCTGTAAAACAGATCTGCCACAGGGGGACTCCCTGTAAAACACAGAGTTTGCAAAGGGGGCTCCTGCATTTGCTGCCGGAAAGCCAACAGACAAAAGGACCACACCTCACCAGTACTGCCGGTGCCGGTGGCCACCGCTGGGGCCGCCGGTGGGCACGCAGCCACTGGCGTGCTCCTGGCAGACCCCTTCTCTGGTTTCACCAGGTTGAGGCCCGATGGAGCACCTTCCCCACTAGAACCAGCAGCAGCCATGGGTTTCTCACAGGGAAAAGAGTATGCTTCCCGCCTTTCCCTGCAGCAGCATCCGAACTTGCTGCTGCTGCTGCTCTAAGACCTCATTCCTTTGAATGTTCTGCCAGGATCTGACTGAAGGGATGCAGGCATCTTTACTGCACCCCATCCAACAAGGCAACACCTCACTCTCTTGTCACCGTGCATTACTACTTCCCAGCCCACCTTTTAATCCACCAAGTCTATAATTTTGTAGCTTCCGTTCAGAGTACAGGGAATTACCGTTTTTTGGTTCTTTTCTACATATCAGCCTTTTACATGCCATTATTTCAGCTTCTGGGGCTTAACACTTCCTTTTCTTCTCTTAGATATCAGGACACATGTGCTGGCTTTAACAAGAAGTAAACGTTGCAAGTGCTGAGCTGTACTTTTAATGGCAGGTAGTGAAATAACCCAGGAGAACAACAGAGCAGCTCAGAAACACTCCCTGCAGCCCATAAATCCAGTTGGGGCACAAAAGCACGCATGGGGCTGAAAGCAAAACCCAAAGACAGTGGTAAAAACTGCCTTTGGAAGTAAAACAAATACACTCAATATGAGCGGATGGCAAGACGTGGAGTTATCTTCCATACCAGACGCGTGATAATGCGGATGTGAGTGGATAGCGAGCCGACCCCAATGTGGCACACCGTGGCTGCAGGCAAGGAGCAGGAGGCCTTTCTAACAGCAGCACAGCACCTGGCAAACTAGGTCAGGGCTCAGTGGTCACAAAGGCCATGCCAGCGCTGCTCCGGGCCTCCAGGCAGCAGGGGCTCCGTCCAAACCAGACACGCACCCGCCGTGTCATGGGCACCATGGCACAGCACGGCACTTGCTCCAGCTTTGTGCTTTTCTGCTGACTCAATGGTGGCCGGGCCAGCGGGCAGTGCCTGGGCAGGGGGTGGACACCGAGGACTGAGTGGGGAAGGCACCACGGCGAGGGGCCCAGCATGGGCTGGGGGCACCCAGGACAAGGCTCTGGGAAGGTGCGTGGCCAAGGCGGCGGCAGCAGCTGGGCTGCCAGGTGAGGGGGAAGCCAAAGAGGAGCACAGCGGCGAGGCTGGGGCGAGGCAGCGCGGCGGCGGCAGCGGGGGCAGACAGGAGAGGGGAGGTGCAGGGGTGCGGGGGGCCGGGCCGGGCCGGGCCGAGCGGGGCAGGCGAGGTCTGGCCCACGGGGTCAGGCCTCAGCCGCGGCTTTGCGGGATGGCAAGCGGCGAGTATTATGGGATGGCGAGCCCTTCTGCGGGAGGGGGAAGGGCGAACCGCGACTATTATGGGATGGCGAGGCCTCCCGCGACCGGAGGGGGGCAGGTGGGTGGCAGGGCATATTATGGGATGGCGGGCGCTCGTGCCGCCGGGGGGAGTATTATGGGATGAGGAGGATGCCCCACAAGGAGCGGGGGGGGGGGGGGGGGGAAGCGGGCGGCTATTATGGGATGGCAGGGCCCGCCGCAGCCGGCGTGGGGCGAGAGTATTATGGGATGGCACCATTCCCAGCGCGGTGTGACCGGGCCACTATTATGGGATGGCTCTACCTTACAGCGGGGCTGCCTCCCTGGGAAGTATTATGGGATGTAGCAGGAAGGAGGAGGGGGGGGTGCTGCGGGATGCCGGGGGGAGGCTGCAGCCCCAGCCAGGCTTCCTGGCGGTGCCCGCCGGGACCTCCCCGCGGTGCCCCCGTCCGGCCCCGGCCCCCCCTGCCCTCCTCAGTCGGGACCAATAAAGCCGGCAGGGTATTATGGGATGGCGCGGGGGTGGGGTGGGGGGGTGGTTGCCATGGTGTGTTTCCCGTGGGTGGCTATTATGGGATGGAGTCGCCTTTGTGAACTATTATGGGATGCGGGGTGGGGCCGCGCGGGCCCCGCCGCCCCCCGGGGCAGCGCGGCGGGAGGATGGGAACGCGGGGATGCGCCGGGCACGGGGCACAAGCCGGGGCGGGCTCGTGGCTGCCAACTGCACGTGGGCTCCGTAGGAACCCTCGGCCGGGTCCCCAGCATGGCGAGGCTGCGGGCTCCTGCTTGCCCTCGCAAGCAAATTCTGACCCCAACGTAGTTGAGGGAGGGAAAAAACCCTCAGCCGTTCAAACTGGGGCTGTGGAGCATCTCAGCGTCTCATTTGTACATTAGTCCCAAGCGTATCGTTTTTAGGAAGAAAAAACTTGCCGTCTAAGTCCAAGTGTCACAAAGCTCTGACTTCGAAGTTCAAGAAATGTGCACAGGGCTGGCACAAAGCAAGACGTGTCCCTGTACGGTCCATCCCAGACTACATGTGATCCTTGCTTTCTGCACCGGGGGCACAGCCCCAGAGTACCTGGTCTGGTTCTTGCCCAGATGAGAGAAAACCTCCTCCAGACGTGTGTGCCTGTGGCATCTCTGCAAACCCCTGCCCGGTTTGGAGCCCATGGTGACTTAGTAAGTATCACCATCGAGATTTGACTCCCCCCCTCTCCAGCCAACCCGAGTCCATCAGCTCTGCTCAGCAGCAGTGGTGTTCTCACCCAGCCAAATGGGGAATGCAACCTCCAGGCTAATTAGCAGTGTTCCCTGGAGCACAGTTGTTGCTGGGTGCAGCGCTGGAAACACCTCTCCCAGATCCAGCTGGAGGTAGGAGATGAAGGAGAGTTCTGTCCCAGCCTGTTTTTTCAGTATTTCTGCTAAATGAGCTCAAGAGATGTGTGTCGGTGTTAGTGATTTTTGCCAGCATGCACCAGCTTTGATACAGGAGGCAAAAATAGGTATGGGAGAACTGCAGTCCAGGCAGCTCAAACCAGTGGGTTGTTGTTGCAGCCCCTTTGAGACCACTGGTTCCTTCCCTAGCTGGACCCAACTATTTGTTTCATGAAGAGAGGAGGGGATCAGGGCATCTCTAAGGCACTTTAGGGAAATGAGAACTTAAAAATGATAACTAATAAACATTCTTAACTTTCGTGTGTTGCTTGCAGCTTTTGTTATTCATTATATACATAATTCTATGTTAAAAGACTGGTGTCAAAGTCAAATTTTTATAATTGCAAAATAGCATTTGTTTTTTACGCCTTACTAAGTGCCTCCATCTTCAGAAAAAAAAAAGTGAAAATAAACATGGAAAATTCGAATCTGACTATCTGATGTCTGGCAAAGTTCTGAGTAACTGAAAACAGACTTGTGATGGAAAATATCGAGTAACCTTAGCTATAGGTGTCAGTACCAAGTATGTGATGTTTTTTAAAGCAAACAAACCAGCGAAGCACACAGAGATAGAGATCAGCCGTTCTGATTTCCAGGGGGCTGAGCAACCCCCAATCTTCTCTGTCTCTCCCCTGCCTCAGTTCTGTGCAGCCAGCACTGCCTGCTACACCGTGCACATCTGGCTGACACGGTGCGGCACGGCCACGCTGCTCTCCCTGCCCCCTCCTTCTCCTGGCAAAACAGGAGACGAGGCTCATGACGAGTGCTGAGCGAAGTCTGAAATGCTCTTCCCCTAACGGGAAGTAGATGCAGAGTCACGCTGGCGTATGGGCAGCCCTCACCTAGGTGGCTGTTAGAGAGAGACTCGATCCTCCATTGACAGTAGGATGTTCTCAGAAAAGGAGCACATGTTCTTGACCTTATTCTGGTTGTACACTCCAAAATCCTCTTTGTGCAAGTCTCTGTCTGCCTCTTGTTCCAATGACATTTGTCTGCTGCAGGAGCAGCCCCTTGGACATGACAGGAAGGGCTGTCTTTTCTCCACAAGATGAAGAGACTTTCCTGTGTCATTTTCCGCCAAAGTAAAGATACTTCCATTGGACTAAACAAGTAAGCTCATGCTTTTCTTTGAAAAAGACCTCACTCAAACTAAATAAAGGAAAAAAAATAGAAGGGAGGTGCATGATGAAGAAAACAACAATGAAAATTGGTCATTTAGATTTCCTTAGCTTGCCATGGAGACTTTGTAGAAAGCTGGGAGTGGAGAAGTGTATCCTAGGCAGAGGAAAAAGCTTTTGTAGTGTTGGGGGAGACTTGCAGAATCCAGAACAGTTAGTTTGGCTAGTGCTGGGGATACAGCATTCTCACAAGATAGTTTAAAATGGGGGCAGGGGGACTTGGGTTTTGAAGAGACACAGATTCTGGGACAATAATCAGATATTGAGTGAAAGTTTGAACCATTTTCTTGCTAATTCCAAGGTAAAAATTACCTATCTCAGAGTTTGATACCCCCTCTCCGCTCAAAAAAATGATCTAGGGCAAAATTCTCTGCTTTACCAAAGAAAAAATAAAGGTCAAGGCTTCTCAGAAATCCTGGGATCTTCAGGGAGGGCTCCTTCGCAGAAGTGGTAAGAAAACCTTAGTTCAGTCATGGCAAGCCTCAGTATGATCTGGAGAGCTTACAGGGCTGCTGAATGGCAAACACAAGAAGTAAGTCCATCCACATTAGATACAAACAGTCAAAACTAGGTTAAAGGAAGAGGTGAAATGTAGCTGCAGCCTTTGCAGAACAGCATCACATTCACAGGTACATCGGGGGCTGCCAGTTTTACACAGATACTGAAAGATATTTTTCATGTTACTGGTTGTATGTAACTAGACAGAACAGATATTACAGACTGGCCGGAGCAACCCTCAGTCCAAGAAACAGCAAAAATGAGGAGAACAGAAGTATGGCTGTGTCCCAGCACACAAATGAAGCAATACAGTGGCAGCATTGCAGTGCCCAGCGTCTAAACCCATCAGCCCCTCTGAATTGTTACGGAATGCAAGAGGAGCTGACAAAAAATAGCCTGAAAGACCATAAACTGATCTTTCAGATCACATTGTCTGCAGCGCCAGCATGTCAAGCTTGTAGTCTGTTATCTGTGTCCCACATACGAACCATCCATGCTAGGCTGGAGAGTCTCCCCTCTTTCCAAAATGCTCTGGAGTTCCTTCCTCCCTCGCGTCCCACACTGGGCAGCACTGAAACACACATGACTGAGTTTTCCAGCCTACAACCCTGAGTTCCAGGGTGAAACAATGTCAAAAGCCTTGTTCTTCTTGTTACCTTGTTTAAATATGTTTAAAAGTGAACATAAATTAAAAGTGAAAGTGAGAAAGGGCTGTGGGCCTGATAAAAGCCTGGACGGGGGCAGCTGCCCACAAGGTGGAAGAAGATGGGGCAGGACTCTTCTGGGTCTTGCGCAGGGACCTGAACCCTGACTAACTTAGATGATGCACAAAATGACAGAAATTATTTAGAGGTCACCCCAGCTTGTTGCTGTGGGAGTACAGAGTCCACTTCACCCAGTTGTTCTTGGAATCAGAGCTGGGCAGGGGTGTGTGGAAGGTCCTCTGGCCAGTTTGTGTTTCCCAACATGGGCGCAGCACCAAAGCAAGATGTTGCAGGCGTTTTCCCCATGGGAAATATGCTGTGGGGTTGTTCAGGGTGTTGACACCCATCAGCACAGGTAGGGAAGATTGAATTACACAGATCTTGCTGTAATTGTTTCCAAGCCAAGTGCTATAAACTCAAAAGATTCAATTAAACTGGGTAATTGAACCACAGTAAGGTATGGCAATTCCAAGTTTAAAGCAGCCAAATAACTGGAAATCTATCTCATGGAAATCTATCCTTTCCTCGTCAAAGGAAAATATTTAGAAATATATATTCTTTAAAATCCATTTAATTTGCTTGGCCCTCACAAACAGTAGAAACATCATAATCATAATCATAATCATAATCATGTATATCCCATATGGAGTTTTGTTTTGAGGGAAAATTAAGATTTCTGCTAAGAAACTTCAAGTTAGAAAAGAAAAAAGGAGTTGGAGCTGAGGTGGGGACCTTGGGCACATTCAGGATAAAAATGTGTCCATTTGTCATGCAGAGAAATATTTCAGGGAGGTGGTGGCTCATTGGGAATGGGCCTTCGGAGGCACTGGGGCACACATTGCCTAACCAGTAGCAAGCAGCCTTCTTCAGACCATAACCGTGCTGGCAGGAGCGTTGGGAATCACCTGCAGAGAGAGCCCCAGCACCTAACTCCCTTTGCAGGATCTTCATCTGCATCACACCTCTCCCCTTGTGGCCAAGCCAATGGGGAAAGAGGCAAATGTGGATGCTGGGCTGCTCAGCTCAGGAATTTGGTGTGGCTGTCTGCCTGGCTCCTGTTAAGAGAGGATTGCAGCTGTCAGCACACGCAAGAGGGAATGAGAAGTCCCTGCAGAGGTCCATGAGAGTTTGGTGGTGGTGTCATCCACCACGTTTCTGTAGCCCTGGATGGTCTGCTTGATCCATATGAAGGATGGATAGCATCTGTGGAAGACCAGTGTGCTCTTTCCTACCACTTTTCCTCCTTGAAGGTGAGATAAATGGGGCAAAGGTATGTACAGGGACAGTACAGGGTGCGTGCTGCTGATGGCTGGAGAGGTAGGTGGGATTTTTGTATGTGCAGGAACATGGATTACACAACAGCCTGTTGGGATGTGTTGGTCTAGTCTTTGCTGGCAAGGCGGGAACAGGGGCACGGGAGGCGCAACTCGTGCTGTGGAGTGGCAGCACGCGTATTGTGCATTGTGGAACTCTGCGGGAGCACGCAGCGGAGACGGGCACATGGATACACGGATGTGGTGGTGGAGCCTGGTGGTATCTCAGCAGAGCTGCCCGTGCGAGGCAGCGGTCAGAGCCTACATGCACAGGTAAGGGAGAGCTTGCCAATAGCCAGAGCCACTTCGGCACACGGCCGAGGTGATGGGAAGGCGTTATGGAACACCTGCGTGCCCACTGTGTGCACGGATGTATTTTCAGTGAGCTTTAGCAGACAAAGCCCGGCTTGTGTTACAGGATCTGTAAGCGACTTGTTGCAGTCTGTAAACAGCCAATCCTCCACTTGTGTTGCGGCGTGTTTCACTGTGGTGGGACGAAACATGCACATGCACCACCAGGCTTGGGACAGCGGAGGCAACGAGCGCAGTTGTTGACACCCACACATTTACTGGGAGAGACGGACAGGACTGCACCTCTTTGTTGAGATTAATAGTGTTATGAAAATGCTCAACAGAGGATAAGGCGGCATTATGGGATGTGATTTTGTTTAATGGGAAATTAATGATACAGTTGCATGTGCGTAATTGGAGTGTACTTATACCGAGGGACCGTTCCTGTCTGTGTAAATCGATGAGTTTCCTGGTGGAGGCTGCAGCAGGGAGCAGGGTGCTGGGTGACGGGAGGAATGGAGCACATGGACACACCGTGTATCACAGAATCAGTTAGGTTGGAAAAGACCTCTGAGATCATCAAGTCCAACCTTTGACCACCATGGTGCTAAGTGCCACATCCAGCCTTTCCTTAAACAGCTCTGGGGATGGTGACTCCACCATTTCCCTGGCAGTGCATTCCAATGCCTGATCACCCTTTCCATGAAGAAATTCCTCCTGATGCCCAACCTAAGCCTCCCCTGGCACTGCTTGAGCCCACGTGCTCTCCTCCTGTCTCTCGTTGCCTGGGAGAATGCGTATCTCTGGGGTAGGTAGTTCTGCAGGTACCAGCAGCCGGGAAGCCTCGAGGTGCAGGGCAGGCACCAAAGTCACTGCGGGCTCCCGGCACACAGGCTGGCGGTGGCAGTGACCGCGCCGGGCGTGGATAGCCTAGGAGGGGTCCTGCGGCCCCGCGGGCGGAGCGTGCGGGATGGGCACGGCAGGACGGGGCAGGGAAGCGAGCGGGGCGCTCAGCCCCGAGGTCGGGGGCGGTCGGCAGCGGGAGGGCGGTGCCCGGAGCCTGTGCCCGGGGCCGGTGCCAGCGCGTAGGAGGGCGGGAGGTGCGCGGAGGCCGCGCGGTGCCAGGGGTCGGCCCCGTGCCCCGTGCCGGAGCGGCGGCTGGGCCGGTGCGGGCCCCGCGCCCCGGGCAGGGCGGGCGGGGGGGCGGCGGCGGAGCCCCGCGGGTGCGGGTGCGGGGCGGGCGGCCGCGAGTATTATGGGATGCCGGGCTGGACGGTGGCTCCCGGCGACTATTATGGGATGCCTGCCTGGGCGCGAGGCGGGGGGGGGGGAGGTGTGACTATTATGGGATGTGCGCGCTCGGGGTGTGACTATTATGGGATGTTCGGGGGGGTCCTCACAGTGCGCCCTCCCCCCCCCCCACCGCGCTCTCCCCGCGGGAGGGGGACGTGCCTATTATGGGATGGCAGCCCCGGGAGGCGCCCTGCCCCGGCGCGCGGGGTCCCGCGCGGGGCGGGGGGGCAGTATTATGGGATGTTTCTCGGTGGGGGTCACTATTATGGGATGCCGGAGGGAAGGGGTGCGAGCGTGGGGGAGTATTATGGGATGTTTCTCGGGGTGAAGGTGCGGGCGAGGGGGGGACAGTATTATGGGATGTTACCGGCGGGAGGGGTGGTTATTATTATGGGATGCCGGGCCGGGCAGTGAGTGGGAAGTTCTGAGGGGAGGGTGAGTATTATGGGATGTCGGGGGGGGGGAAAGGGGGTGTGTGTTTGCCGGGGAGACGGGGGCGGGGCCTGTTGCCAGGGTCCTGGGGCTTATTATGGGATGTAGGCGGGAGAGGGCGGGGCCTAGCCGGGTTTTTTTCCCCTTTAAGAGGCGGTGCCGCGGCCGGAGCCATTTTCCCTTCAGCGGCGGCAGCGGCGAGAGAGGAGCCGGGGTCCGGAGCCGGGTGAGGAGCCGGGAGGGAACGAGGGCGGGCAAGGCCATCTGTCGCCTCCTGGGGCGTCCGGGCCAGCATACCCGTCTCGCCGCCGGACGCCCCGTCGGCTCCAGCCGCAGCTCCTCCGGGGACGCGCCGTCCCCCTGCCCGGGCGGCCGCAGGACGGGTCCGGCCCCTCCTCCCCCGCCCCGCAACCGCTTCGCCGGTGCCCGCAACCCAGGCCTGCGCCGGCCCCCGGGGAACGTCGGCCCCTCGCCGCACGCCCGCCGGACTTCCCCGGCCCCGCCCCGCGCCCCCGCCCGGGAGACGGTGCCCCCCGCCCCCGCCCTGCGCCGCGCAGCCCCGCTCCGGGCGGGGGCGGCGGAGCGGGGCCGCCGAGCCCGCCCGGCCTTTTGTGTGCGGCCGGGCAGGGGCTGGGCCAGCGCTGCAGTGCCAGCTCGGGGCGGGTTGGGACTGCTGGCCAGGGCACCGCGCTGACAGCCGCCTCGCTGGCCCCGGGGCTCCTTTGGAAGCCCGGCTGCCTTGCTTGCCCCTCTGTCTTCTCCTGGCCCAAGGCAGAAATAACCGAGGGCACCCGGCTGCAGAGGACGAGAGAGTTTTCCTTTAGGACAGCTATTTTGGCTTCCTCGCCAGCGATGAGTTGCTGACTCCGTTTAATATCTAGTGTCTCCAAAGCCTGCTTTATCACAACTCTAAACTGATACTTGCTGCCAGTGGTTCTATTATCCATAGGCTCCAAAGCCAGTAAAGTTGCTGTCTAAGCTTTCTCACTTATCCTCTTAGTAGCAGTATTGCTTGGGAGAACGGAGTCCAGGTTTGCTGTAACTTTCTCTTTTTCTTTTCAATGAAGTACTGACCAGACTGGCCAGAAGACGACAGAAAACCTGTGTAAGCCCAGGCCTCCCCCAGTGTGGAGGACATGGCTTCGGGCATTGGATCTCCATCACCATGCTCAGGGGGCAGTGATGATGATGAGATGGAGATCCTGTTGAACAACACTATCCCCCAGCATCCAGGTATGGGGGGCCTGCAGGGCATGTATGTGGGGTGGGGATTATGTTGGTCTCAAGTGGAATATGTGAAATGCGTGATGTGTTGGGGAATGTAATTTTTTTTTTTTTCTGCAAGTCACACGTATGTTTTTGATATCCGAGTCCCAGGGCTGCTTTGAAGTGAGAGGCTCGAGGCTTTGTGTCAGGTGGAGCTGACTTTGTTCCAAGCCATTACAGGTTGTCAGAGCCTCTGCTTGGAGGAGGTGTAGAGAGTGGAGGCAGAACGTCCAATTCTGACCGGGGTACCAAAATGCTTGCGAGTTTCAGTTTTCATGAATGGGGAGGGGGAAGAGGTGAACCTGCCTGTGAAAGGGCAGGTTGCCTGGCTTGCTTTCATCTGGGAACTAAGACCAGCTGACGTCCAGAGAAAACTGCCCTGGGCTGTTGCGTGACCCACTTTCCTTCATCACCACACCCAATTATTGAGGATTCTTACTCCGTGCTGTTTGCTCACCTTTGCTTTTTTTTAGTCTTTGTATCTTGCTTTTTTCCCTTGTATTTGCATCCTCATCATCAACATGAGGCTTGAGTTAGAGCCCTGGGATTTCTTCTGGTTTGTGGCTTTTTCTTGTTGCTGCTGCTGTTGATGACCTGCTCAGTGGACATGCATCTGGATTCTTCGCTTCCCTGTGAAAAAGGAGTGATGTATATAGTCAGTTGTAGGACAAGTGTGGGATTTCCTACTAACTCATGCTCAAGTGTTGTGTCATATATGAGAAACGTAACTGGAGGAGGGAAGATGGTGTTGTGGGAGTTTTGGATTTTTGTTAGTTTGGCATTTTTTTCTTAAGCCTTGTCTCTGGAGTTTTCTGGCACCTCTTGAGATCTTGGGCAGTATGGGACTATCAATAATGAAAATCCATTTGCAAAAAACTGGTAAAATCACTGCAAAATTGAGAGGTTGAGGTGATACCTTGGAAGGGGTGGGTCATTAGAGGCTCTAAATCAGAACTTGGGGGAGAAGATGCATGATCCTTGAAGGACCTGGTGTTGCAAGTACCATGGGAGCAGAGACATCCATTGGTTGGGAATATGGCAGGGGCCAGGCATGGGACTCCAGGTTCTGATACCTCTTATCTGTGCTGTTTCAACCCCGGCTGCAGTAGCTCCTCTGACCTGTAGCTTCCTCCATCCTGCCCAGCTCGGGTGGTCAGGAGGCCATTTTCCCTTGGAGGGAGAAGGAGTGACTCTGGCTGTGTGCAGTGGGCGGGGCGGCAGGGGAGGGCGGGTGGCCGCGCTGCTCCTGCAGCCTGCCACAAAGAGAAGGAACGGCTGTCTGGCTGCCTCTGCCCCCTCGGGCCAAGGGCAGCCAGGAACGGGGGCACACAGATGGAAGTGTGCATTGGTGCTGGGGAACTGGCGTGTATTCTGGCCAGGCAGTCAGCTTGCTAGCTGCTGGGGCTGGGGGAAGGTTCTGTCTAATCTGGATCAGAATAGAGTTGCTGAGTAACAACTTTCCTATGGAGGAGGAAAAGTAGTGGCTTACTGGCCTGTATTTTGCATGCAGCTGTAGGATGTTCTGTACTGCTGAAGTGGTTAGATTTTTTTTTTTTTCCTGGAGGTCCGTGGACTGAAACAGTATCCTACTCAGGTTCTCAAATGCATTCACTGTTTTGCCCCTTTTAAATGTGGCCATCTGTTTTATGCTCTTTCCTCTTCCTGTTGAGTTACGAAAAACTTCTCGTCCCCAAGTTCTGAGTGCAATTCTGCTTGGAGAAGCAAGATTGTGGAAATAGGTGGTGGAGGGAACAACCATGTTGGTGGTACCTTAAGATACAATTTTTGTGTATCTGTTGGTAACAGTAAGAGTTGTAAGCACCTAGCAAGAAGAAAAGTTGGTCTCTGTGAAGGGGGGCTATACTGTACTGTGTAGAAAGGCGTTGAATAAGACATATCACCCCTTCACATCCAGAACCTGAAGAAGAGCCAGAAGAAGAGCTTCTATCAGAGGCTGACACTCCCAAAATCAAGAAGAAGAAGAAGCCCAAGAAACTGAAGGAACCCAAAGTGCCCAAGCTCAGCAAGCGTCAGAAGAAGGAGGTAAGAAAAAGGATGCCTAAGGTGACAGTCTAAAATATGGATATATAGGGTGAGGGTGCTTACTGTTGTTGTTGGCTGATAGCAGCAATCTTTTGAATGAATCCTGTAGAGCTTGGGGAGAGAACAAACACAAAAGTATTTATCCAGGGTATTTTCTCATGCCTGATCTCTCCCTCCCTCTCCAGCTGGGGGACAGCTCTGGTGAGGGGAATGAGTTTGTGGAGGAAGAAGAAGAGGTTCTGCGCTCTGACAGTGAGGGCAGTGATTATACCCCTGGGAAGAAGAAAAAGAAGAAATTAGGACCCAAGAAGGAAAAGAAAAACAAAGCCAAGCGCAAGGAGGAGGAGGAAGAGGAGGAAGAAGATGATGACTCAAAGGTAAGAAGCCGCCCTGCTGACTGCTTGCTTCTCATTCCCATGTTGTCTCTGATTTGGGGGATCATTGTGCTCTCCCTTAGTGATTGCACAGGGAGTTGGGACTGTGTAGTCTCTTCTTCCACCAGACCCTTGACTTCACCTTTTTCCCACCTTGCATTCTTCCTTCTCTACTTCTTTAAGCACACAGGGAATGACTTTTTTCATTTTCACTGATCTGCTATTGCAGCTGTGTCCTATGGTAGTGATAAGTGGATGTGGGGGAACAAAATTCCCTGGGTCATCTGTGGAATGTGGAAGATGTGTGTGTGGAAGCTCTGCTCAGAGTTGCCATGATTCTCTTTTCATAGGAGCCAAAGTCATCTGCTCAGCTCCTGGAAGATTGGGGCATGGAGGATATTGATCACATCTTCACAGAGGAGGATTACCGCACGCTCACCAACTACAAAGCTTTCAGCCAGTTTGTCAGGTGAGCTGCAAGCCTACACTCGAAATTACTTGGGAACAAAAAAAGAGATGGGGCAAAAACTAGATTCCTTGATTTTGGAACCTAAAGCACACTAGTAGTAGTACCTAGAGTGAAAACTGAAGCAACAGTAAAATAATTGTTCGCTAGCTTTTTTGCTTTCAGTCATCAAGATGATGCAAGTTCTCCCAGTCCCCTTTCTTCCCTACTATGCTAAATTCCATTTATTTTTTCCAAGCCTCCAAACATTTCCATATTTCACATAGTGAAGGATGAAAGTGGGGAGATTCATTGGCTGTTGAGATCAGAGATTAGAAAGGAATGTAGTTTGAGATAAAGGTGCTGATGGGGGTGGTGGTGGGGAGGAATAATCTGGATTTCAGGGTAGTTCAGTAACCTTTCCTTCATTACTTAACTGTACACAGGCCACTTATCGCAGCCAAGAACCCTAAAATAGCAGTGTCGAAGATGATGATGGTACTGGG
The DNA here is from genome assembly GCF_024509145.1 of Vidua macroura. NCBI lineage: Eukaryota > Metazoa > Chordata > Aves > Passeriformes > Viduidae > Vidua > Vidua macroura. Next base: position 73,340,749 of record NC_071572.1, on the reverse strand, counting down.
AGCCAAATGGAGGGAGTTTAGCACAAACAACCCCTTCAAGGGAAGTTCAGGTGCATCTGTGGCAGCTGCTGCAGCTGCAGCTGTTGCAGTAGTTGAGAGTATGGTGACAAACGTGGATGCTGTCCTGCCGCAGCCCCCTGTAGACGTGCCACTCAGGAAAGCCAAGACAAAGGAGGGCAAAGGTGAGATGAAGAGTCTGGCAGGAGGATAAAACATGAGTGGTGTCAAGGCCGTAGCCCTTCTGACTCTGCCTCCTGTGTTCCCAGGACCCAATGCTCGGAGAAAGCCAAAGGCCAGTCCTCGTATTCCTGATATCAAGAAACCTAAAACAAAGAAGGTGGCACCACTGAAAATCAAACTGGGAGGATTTGGTTCCAAGCGTAAAAGATCATCAGTAAGTGATGCTCCTTTCTTGACCTTGTGAGGAGGGAGGTCATGATGTGATAGTAATCCGGGAGTTGTGTCTGATTGCTTGCCCCTCAGCATGTGTGTCTGAGTAACAAAACTTTTCTCTTACCTACCTCAGAGTGAAGATGATGATCTGGATGTGGAGTCAGACTTTGATGATGCCAGCATCAACAGCTACTCTGTTTCAGATGGATCTACAAGCCGTAGTAGCCGCAGTCGCAAAAAACTCAAAGCTGGGAAGAAGAAAAAGAAAGGTAAGGATACTTGCCAACAGTTGGAGACAAGCACAGCTAAATGTGTAGGAAGATTAGAGGGATGTCTGTGTGGAGTTTTGATGTTTAACAGTGTACTTGAGGTAGACTTGATTGTGAAGAACCTGATATTATTTAGAATAAGGAAAAGGTTTTCAGAAGTTCTGTCAGGAGTTCTTTTTTAGGGAAACAGGTGCAGTGCTGGATTTTCCTGGCCTTAAGTGTACCTTCTATTTCATGGGTGGAAGGAGGCACAAAGGAACTTGTTTTGCTTCTGTTTCCAGGTCTTTTTTCTTGCCCTATTCACTTACATGGAATAAGAGTTTTGTATTCTGGATCTCTAGATGGCTATGTAGGCTTCAGGGAGAATACCCTCCCTGGCTGTAGGAAGCCTGTACCTGTGGCTTGTACTGTGGTAACTTCTCATCACCCTCTGCAGGTGAGGAGGACTCCACAGTGGCTGTGGATGGTTATGAGACTGATCACCAGGACTACTGTGAGGTGTGCCAGCAGGGAGGAGAAATTATATTGTGTGATACCTGCCCTCGTGCCTACCACATGGTTTGCCTGGACCCAGACATGGAGAAAGCTCCAGAGGGCAAATGGAGCTGCCCACACTGTGTGAGTATTGGAGTCCTCAAATGGTGCAAGAGATCATGTCTGAGGGGGATGTCAAGTGACTTGGGGTTGTTTCTGTGGTAATGAAATAATCACTTTGTTTTTCTGATTTCCCTCTCCCATAGGAAAAAGAAGGCATTCAGTGGGAAGCAAAGGAGGATAACTCGGAAGGTGAGGAAATCCTGGAGGATGTAGTGGGGGATGCTGAGGAAGAGGATGACCACCATATGGAGTTCTGTAGAGTCTGCAAGGATGGAGGAGAGCTGCTGTGCTGTGATGCCTGTCCTTCATCCTATCACATCCACTGTCTGAATCCCCCACTGCCTGAGATTCCCAATGGAGAATGGCTGTGTCCTCGCTGCACTGTGAGTTTCTGCTAGTACCATTCTCCTATTGCTACAAGAGATGATTGATCTAATCCCTTTGGATCTTCATTATTTCCATGGAAATATACGATCCTTTGAAGACTGTCTCCTCATACACTTTTGTCATAAAGCTTAAAGGCCTGACTTTTTGTAGCAGTATTGTGCCTTGATTGCTTTCTCCAGACAGTGGGAAGAACCAGGCTGTAGCCTTTGGTTCTCATGAGATTTGTGCAGGGTAGTTGGGCAGTTTTTAGTCCAGCATGCCAGGAGTCACTTGTTTGGGCTCCCTTATGTGTGTAGAAGCAGGAGAACAAGTGCAAGTAAATTCAGTGCTTCAAGTAATTTAAACTGATGCTGAGACAACTGAGTGCTGGTTTTGCACTCTTGTAAGCTTTGTAATGGTAAGACCTTTCTTGGTAGATGGTTAGGAGAAATACCACACTTTTCCAGAAAGTTATTGAAATAGGTAGTATAAATAGTGTTAATTGCTTTCATAAAGTGATGAGCAAAAAAAAGCTGCTTATGTTGGGCCCTTAGTTCTACAGCAAAATATTTTTTGCTCAGACTTTCAATGAAGTTGTAGTTGGGGAGACTACTGGGCTTGTCAAGCCTAGCAAATTCTGTCTGTGTAGTGAAACTGTAAAACCGACTGTTTCTGCTCCTCAGTGCTTCCATATTAGAGTGCATACATTGTGATGCATCAAGCTCTCTTTAACTTCCCAGTGCCCAGCTTTGAAAGGAAAGGTGCAGAAGATCTTGATCTGGAAATGGGGTCAGCCCCCAGTTGGCCCTGCACCACCACGTCCACCTGATGCAGACCCTAATGCTCCACCGCCAAAACCTCTGGAGGGTCGGCCTGAAAGGCAGTTCTTTGTCAAATGGCAGGGCATGTCCTACTGGCACTGCTCTTGGGTGTCAGAGTTGCAGGTGAGCGGAGGAACCTAAATATGGCATAAGGGTGGACAATTGAGGCTAAAACACCTACTGACTGCTTGTGTCCTGACTGCAGCTGGAGTTGCACTGCCAGGTCATGTTTCGTAACTACCAACGCAAAAATGATATGGATGAGCCACCATCGGGAGACTTTGGAGGGGAAGAAGAGAAAAGCCGAAAGAGAAAAAACAAGGACCCCAAATACGCTGAGATGGAAGAGCGTTTCTATCGATACGGGATCAAGCCAGAGTGGATGATGATCCACAGGATCCTTAATCATAGGTAGGGGGTGTAACAAAGAGGATTTTCAACAAAGACCTTAAGCAGGACTAAGGGAGAAGGGGATGAGCTAAACTGCAGTATGACTGGGAGAAACAGTGGGAGTTCTTTGTTGGTATGACAGACATTGTTGTTCTGTTTCTGCTCATTCACTAAGAGTTCTTCCCTTCCATTTGAATGGACTGGGGGAATACTGCCATCTCACTGTGCTTGGGACTTACTGGTTTCTTCTGCAGTGTGGATAAGAAGGGGAATGTCCACTATTTGATTAAATGGAGAGACCTACCCTATGACCAGGCATCCTGGGAAAGTGAAGATGTGGATATTCAAGATTATGATCTCTACAAGCAAGCCTACTGGAATCACAGGTAGGAGAAGTATCTAGGGATTGTTTACCTTTCCCTTCCCTCAAGAGAAAGTACTTCAGTATATCAGGCTCTAGCACTGGCTGGATTAATAGATGGAAATGGGCAAGAAGCATTTTATTCTTGCTGACTCCTTATGCCTTTGGGCAGGGACCTTGTGCCTCTCTACCAGTGCATGAAGGTTCCAGCCCTGTTTGCTTGAGCCTATTTGAGTTGGGTGATTGCCCTCCTATTCTCTACAATAATTTTCTCTGGATCTGTTAATAAAAAGCCATTAAACTTGCGTGTACTTGCGACTGTGTCTGCATAGGGAGCTGATGCGAGGTGAAGAGGGCAGGCCTGGTAAGAAGTTAAAGAAAGTGAAGATGCGGAAACTGGAGAGACCCCCTGAGACTCCCACAGTAGATGTGAGTTACTGTTTCTTGTTTTGGAGCCATCTGATAGAGCTGCTTATTTTGGGGTGCCTGCAGGTAAATAGGAAACCAAAGAGTGAACACATATGGTTGGAGCTCCCTCATAGCCGAAAGAATAAATGGCATTAGCCTTCAGGCAAAGGTCCACTGTGTCCATTGGGTCAGACTCCCTAGCTCTTGGTGAAAGGGTTTTACAAACAAAAATGGCTTCTTGTTGGTTGCCTTTGGCCATTTGGAAACTGGGTTAGATCCTAGTCTGGTTGTCTTCTCTGAAGCCTCATTTGTACTAGTGAATATAAGGGTGGCTAAGAAAGGACTCTTGTTATCTAAATGAGTGAAAGGATTCCAGCTCTTCCTTCTTTCCATTATAGCCGACAGTGAAATATGACCGGCAACCGGAGTACCTCGATGTAACAGGGGGGACCTTGCATCCCTACCAACTGGAAGGGCTGAATTGGCTGCGCTTCTCTTGGGCCCAGGGCACAGATACAATCTTGGCTGATGAAATGGGTCTAGGAAAGACTGTGCAGACAGCAGTGTTCCTGTATTCCTTATACAAAGAGGTGAGAGATGGGAGGTCACTGCCCAGGGAGATTCTGCCTGTATTAGTGATTGCAGTCATCTAATGCTCTTACTGCCTCTATTGGTAGGGCCACTCAAAGGGTCCCTTCTTGGTGAGTGCACCACTGTCTACAATCATCAACTGGGAACGAGAATTTGAGATGTGGGCCCCAGATATGTATGTAGTGACCTACGTCGGGGACAAAGACAGCCGGGCCATCATCCGTGAGAATGAGTTCACTTTTGAGGATAATGCCATACGTGGAGGCAAAAAAGCATCCAGAATGAAGGTACAGAACTCTGCTTTAACACAAGCCTAAATTGAGATGCATTTGACTGACTTTCAGCAGCTGAGGTTCAGATACTCTGCTATGCCTGAGAACTGATTATGCTTGTTGTTTCCAAGGGGAAATAACTGCAAATTGATGACAAGTGGATGTTCAGACTCTTGCTATAGACAGGAGTGTTTAAACACTCCTGCTAGTCTGAACTGATTTAGTACTGGAGAAAGATAGTCGACTAAGGTAATACTGACCCTAGGCAAGTCCCTCTGTCTTCCCTACTTAACCTGTGAAGTTGTGCATCTTTTCTACAGATCTAAGTTGATGTCAGAATTGCTGCTGTGTATAAAAGACAAGTATACAAAAAAGTATGAACCTTTTCATCCTGAAGAATTGGCTGACAGGCCATACCGAGACATGTGAGGAATTGCATTTTGTGCCCAGACAGGAAAGAAGACTCTGACCTAGGTGGCTACTTTTTGTAGAACTGAAGTCTTCCTAGTAAAACCAAGATGGAAGCTAAAGCATTTTCAGTGGCAGAGGCAGATAGACTCATTTCCTTCATTTGAAATGGAACAGCCTTAAGTACTAACAGTAATTTAAAATTCCATGGTAAACTATATATCTTTTGAAGTCTTAGCTTTCTGATGAGCCACTCTTCTCCAAATATCAAAATCTCAATTCTCTAACATGCCTCTACTCACTACTTACTTGTTAAACATCTTTGTTAGGGTATTTGGTATCTGTTCAAAAATAGCAGGTACTGAGGGGGTTGAGGAGACTTACATGTGTTGAGAGCAATAAGGAATTTAAAGGCTGAAATTACTTGGGCAGCATTTTGAGACTTGTGACAGGAGACTGCGGGTATGAAAGTTTTTAATGTGCTGTTGACCGTGGCTCATCAGGATAACTTTATGGAGGAACACTACATCCTCTATCCCATTACATGTTCATCCTTTTCCTTTGCAGAAGGAGGCTGCTGTCAAGTTCCATGTGCTTCTCACCTCCTATGAATTGATCACAATTGATATGGCCATACTAGGCTCTATTGACTGGGCCTGTCTCATTGTGGATGAAGCTCACAGACTGAAGAACAACCAGTCTAAGGTACAGAGAAGCATAGGTGGTTCATGGGCAATGGCATATGTTGCAGAGGAGAGAGACAGCTCTTTGTCATTTGTTCAGTAGTAAATTTGATGTATTATTAAAAAGAAAAATCAACAGCCTGCATTTGGAGATCAGTCATCATTGGCAACATCTTTACTTATACAGATCACTGGTTAAAACAGCTTTCTTTCCAGGTGAATGGGCAATTGGTCTAGACTGAAAAACAGAAAAACCTGGATGTGGTTGTTGCTCTCAAATACAAAGTGATTTCTCTGAAAGCAGATCACATACCTGTGCCACCTCTATTCTGTAAAGATTTACCATGCTGAGCCTAAAACATGCTCCATGAGCAAAATTACCCTGCTTCCAGACTAGGCTTGTTCTCTGCGTTCATCTGGCTTTGTAGCAGAACTAATTAGGTGTTACAGAAACTGAAGGTAGGCAGAGGTGTTCAAAAATGCCTAGGTAGGTACTGAAAGCCATATCACTGCTTTAATATGAGGCTGCACCTTAACTAAGCTTGTTTGAATCGAGTAGACTTGACTGTACTTTCTTAATCCAGCCCCTCCCTAGGCCTTGTGCCTTAATTCTGGTGTTGATTTGTCAGTCTTCAGCTGGATTCTAGTGCTCAGTATGCTAAAAACAATTATTATTGGAAAGCTGGTTTTAGAGGTTCTTGGAGACTGTAAGACAAAAATGCTGCTTGATTTCTTTTTTTGTTTGTTTTGTTTAAATAGCTTTAGTGTTTTGGATCTTGGCATGAGGTGTCTTCCTGAGACATCACAGCTGTGCATGCAGTTCAGTTTCTAGATCTTATTTTATTGTAGGCACTAAGACTGAATGCCATTCTATGCTTAGCATTGAAACCATTGGAAGTAGGAATGAATGCTTACTATTAATATTCATTAATTGAAAGAGGATGTAAAGGCTCAAGGTTACACTATGACACTATGCAGAACCATTAAATCCTTTTCTACAGCACTTTCCTGTCCTATAAGAACAGCTTACAGGTGTTTGGCTGCAAGATAGATAGGTCAGATGCTTCTTGACAAATTTGGGTCATCTCCTAAAGTTTTGCAGATATAATTAGTAACTTCCACATTTGATTCCAAAATAAAAATATTTAAACTATAACTGCATAGGATAAATCCCTGTGGAGGCCACTAGAAGTACTCTTCTGGTGCAATAACCAAAATATAAGTGATTGGTTTTTGTTTGCCATCTAGTACAGCTGCTTTCATTAAGTTTGACCGTGTATCATGCTAAATGTAAGATAAGCAAAGAAATGGCCAATCTCAAAAATAAATTACTGCTTTACCATCAATTTGTGCAGGTGAACATGGTATACTTGTGCTTTTCAGTGCAGTAATTTAACTGCTCACTACATCTGTCTGGAATTACTTCATTTTTGTGCAAACCAGTGCAAATTACCTTCAAGACACATTGGCTCTTTTTCTCCTCTGCTTGTTCAGAGCTCTGGAACACTGCCAGGAGTGATATGAATAGGAAGAGTGACTTAGTTATTTCTAGAATTCTCAAGGCAGAGTAGTTGTGGGAATGTGGAACACTAATTTAGCTAGAAAAAATACATAGTACAGCAGTCTAGAAATGATTTGTGGTCTGAAAGAGATTGTAACTTGTAAGAGCAAAGGAAACCTACTAGCACCTGATGGCTCAGAGGATTTGGTGCAGTCATAGTTTAGCTATGCAGAACAATGATCCAAATAAGATCAGTCTAGTAACCCTGACTGGAATGTGAACTACTTGGAACTCTTGTCCAAACAGCTGATGTGATCTAAATTGAACTCTAGATTGGTGTCAACTTTCTAGATTTTTTTTTTTTTGTAAGCCTATGACTTAATAAGTCTTTGATGTATTTGTGTGTGTATTTTGGTTTATTTTCCCACTTTCTTCCCTGCTCTCTCCTTTCCAGTTCTTCCGTGTGCTGAATGGTTACTCGCTCCAGCACAAGCTGCTGCTTACGGGAACTCCCCTGCAGAACAACCTGGAAGAACTGTTCCACCTGCTGAACTTCCTGACGCCCGAGAGATTCCAGTATGTCTTGCAGTGCAAGTCAGCCTTGCCTGTCTTGTTGCTCCTTTCCCCTCACTTGCTCTTTTGCTTTTTCCCTTGTGCTGTTTGCTGAGTGTCTGTTTCCCTGCAGTAACTTGGAGGGCTTCCTAGAAGAGTTTGCAGATATTGCCAAGGAAGATCAGATCAAGAAGCTGCATGACATGCTGGGCCCACACATGCTGAGGCGTCTCAAGGCTGATGTTTTCAAGAATATGCCATCTAAGACTGAACTCATTGTCAGAGTGGAGCTGAGTCCCATGCAGAAGTGAGTGTGGGGATGAAGAGAGCGCCTGCTGTAGAGCTACTGTTTCTCTGCTCTGCAGTTCCAAAGAGGATGCTGAACAGCCTTATCCTTAGTCTGCAGGGTTTTCTGCACAGTGAGCTGCCACTAGAGCAGAGGAAGGACTAATCCTGTGCTCTGGTGTAAGGGATAAAGAGGTAGTGAGTGCCACTGGCAGAGCCCAGGTAGTAATGCCAGAGGCTGTGCAGAGTTTAGCAAGAGAAGAGTAGGTTAGTCATTCTCATGACAACTGCCTGAATTGTTTTATTTTCTTTTTTGTTTTCAGAAAATATTATAAATACATTTTGACAAGAAACTTTGAGGCACTGAATGCACGGGGTGGTGGTAACCAAGTCTCATTGCTCAATGTTGTGATGGATCTGAAGAAGTGCTGTAACCACCCCTACCTCTTTCCTGTGGCTGCTATGGTATGTCCAGTCACTTATTCTGTATAAGCAAATTCCCTGCTGGCTGTTGTCAGGAAGCCAGTTAGCTCCCTAGGTGTAGCATGGAGGGGTTCCCATTTCTCTCCTTTTGCTTCTGTGTGGTTTTTTTCATTCTGTCTTTATTTAGACCCAACATGCTGGAAGGCCATTTATTTTCCAGCACATTTATATGATAACTAGGAGATACCTTTTGACTCATGTGAGGTGGTGAAGACTGTGAGAATAGGGACTAAGTAAGAAAAGAGGAGGGTATGTAGGAGTCAAATTGCAAGAGAACAGGCACAGGGTAGCACTGATGTTTCATACAGGCAGTGCTATACCTTGCAGTTGTGCCAAGCTAAGTGACCAGGTGTGAGCCAGCATCAGCTGGGGACTAAGACCAAGTTAGATCCCTTCAAGCTGCTTTTGTTCCTTGCCCTCTATTCCCTCTTTCTCTTTCTTTTTAGGAAGCTCCAAAAATGCCAAATGGCATGTATGATGGTAGTGCACTTATTCGAGCTTCTGGAAAGCTGTTGCTGCTCCAGAAGATGTTAAAGAACCTGAAGGAAGGAGGTCACAGAGTGCTCATATTCTCTCAGGTATATGGAGAAAAACCCTTAGGCCTGGAATACTTTTTCTGAGAAAGAAGTCTGTTGATCTGGTATCCACATGTCCCTCACTCCTCTGTGGTGGTGTTTTTCTTATATGCAGATGACTAAAATGTTGGACCTTCTAGAAGATTTTTTGGAACATGAAGGATACAAATATGAGCGGATTGATGGAGGAATCACAGGGAACATGCGTCAGGAGGCTATTGATCGCTTCAATGGTATATAGTCACCTACTTTTTCTGTAAAATGAAAGCTTGCCTTGTATGTGCTTAATACTCATGGGATTGTTGTGCCCCAAGTCTTCTATTGCTTTCCTGGAATCTTAAATTGGTAGCAATTCCCTACCACTTGATGTGGGTCAATTACAATTACAAATCCTTCTTTGAGTACTGCACACTCTTGATTACTTTTGTACTTTTTTTTTTTTTTTTTTCTTTTTTTTTTTTTTTCTTCTAAGCTCCTGGAGCTCAGCAGTTCTGCTTTCTGCTTTCAACTCGAGCTGGGGGTCTTGGTATTAACTTGGCCACAGCAGATACTGTGATTATCTATGATTCAGACTGGAACCCCCACAATGATATCCAGGTGAGTCTGAATGGGATCGCTCATTAAGGAGTAATCCTGAGGAAGAGGAGTCATTAAATCATCAGGAAGAGCAATTTCCCCTCTAGAAATACGCAAAATTAGAGAGAGCAGTGAGGATGGGGTAGATGAGAAGTGAAATAGTGGAGGAATCTTCCAGGGTATAGCCTTCACTAATGCTAAGAGCGAATATGAAGGCAGGTGGGAGGCTTGTGGAGGTAGGTGGGGTATATCAGACTACTGCTTATGCAGCTCTAAATTGTTCTGAGCACATCTCTTTTCTAGGCCTTCAGCCGTGCACACAGAATTGGACAGAACAAGAAAGTGATGATATACCGCTTTGTGACAAGGGCCTCAGTGGAGGAGCGTATCACTCAGGTGGCCAAGAAGAAGATGATGCTAACTCATCTGGTAGTGAGACCAGGGTTGGGCTCCAAGACAGGCTCCATGTCCAAACAGGAGCTTGATGACATTCTCAAATTTGGCACTGAAGAGCTCTTCAAGGATGAGGCTACTGAGGGGGGTGAGTGCCTGGGAGTAGAACTGAAGGGGGTGGGGAGAACTGGCTCCTTATTTAGTGAGAGACTGTAGACACAGTGCTGATTATGCAAAGAGGGTCTAGGGTGGCATTCCCTTTCCTAGTCTATTGAGATGATACAGCAACGGTGCCTGTACTCTTCCTTCAGGGGATAACAAAGAAGGTGAGGACAGTAGTGTCATCCACTATGATGACAAAGCAATTGAGCGTCTGTTGGATCGGAACCAGGATGAAACAGAAGATACAGAACTTCAGGGCATGAATGAGTATCTCAGCTCCTTCAAGGTGGCCCAGTATGTGGTTCGTGAGGAGGAGATGGGGGTGAGTATGAGGTGGATGTCAGCTAATACATTCTCCTGAGTGATGGAGGATCAATTAAGTTAATTGAGCTCTGTAGCTTTTAAGGCCAAGTAGGCAGGCATATATCTGCTATGACAGGCTGGGACTTGGAGCATAGGGCCCTAAGTGTGTTACCTCTCTGGCAGGAGGAAGAGGAGGTTGAACGGGAAATTATTAAGCAAGAGGAGTCAGTGGATCCTGATTATTGGGAGAAACTGCTCCGTCACCATTATGAGCAACAACAGGAGGATCTGGCCAGGAATCTGGGCAAGGGCAAACGTATACGCAAGCAAGTTAACTACAACGATGGCTCGCAGGAGGATAGAGGTACAAATCCACAGGACTCTGAGGGAAAAACGGGTGTAAGTATATGTTGCTGGGAAGTAACGGAGTAGCGTCTCAGGCTCACGTGCTGTTTTTCTTTCAGACTGGCAGGATGACCAGTCAGATAATCAGTCAGACTATTCAGTTGCTTCTGAAGAAGGAGACGAGGACTTTGACGAGAGGTCTGAAGGTAAGTTCTACTGGAGCCAGAGTTCCTGGGTTGCTTTGAGTGTGGAAACAGTTGGGACTTGATTTGGGCAATTTATAGGTTTTGTTGGTGCTCTCCTGCTGGGGCAGTATTCACACAACAATATGCTGTGCATCGTCTTTTTACTTAGCTGCATTTCTCTCTTCAGCAGCTCGTCGGCCTAGCCGCAAGGGCCTGAGAAACGATAAGGATAAGCCTCTGCCTCCCTTACTGGCCCGTGTGGGAGGGAACATCGAGGTAAGTTGTACCAGGGAAGGCATTTGCATCCCAGCTGCTCCTCCTGTATTCCTCTTGCCATATCTGTCTGTCTGCTCCTTCATTCTAGGTGTTGGGTTTCAATGCTCGCCAGCGGAAAGCCTTCCTCAATGCTATCATGCGCTATGGAATGCCACCTCAAGATGCCTTCACCACTCAGTGGCTTGTTCGGGACCTCCGTGGCAAGTCAGAGAAAGAGTTCAAGTGAGTTTGCAGTAGGCAGGCATGGAAGACTGACAGCAACTAGATCTGTCAGGGAAGAATGAGAATTGGCCCTTTTCTTGGAAGCTACATTTCCTTAACGTATTGGTTGATTCTTTGTGGGAAAATGAAGTATAAGCTGGGGTTGTTGCTGACTCTCTTACTTGGATCTGACTCTTCAGTCACCAAAAGTAAATGCTTTTATAGGAGTAGCATGGCTCTACAAGCATGTAATGAATATTCTCCCAGAGTCTTTCTTGAGTTTATGATTGTTTCTGGCTCAAGACTTTTGAGTTAGCTGTGTGTCCTCTATGTACGTAGTGATTCTGTTAGGAAATTCTCCCTTAAAGGAGCCTGGAGCCCCAGAGCTTCTTGCTATGAGTTAAGAGTCTTGGGGTAATTTCCCTTATGTGCTAGAAAGGGTCTGACAATGCATGTCTCCAGGTAATCCAATTTATGGGTCAATCGCTTGTCTCTCAATTGCTGCAGGGCCTATGTCTCGCTGTTCATGCGCCATTTATGTGAACCTGGAGCTGATGGTGCAGAGACCTTTGCAGATGGGGTCCCACGGGAAGGTCTTTCTCGACAACATGTCCTTACTCGCATTGGGGTCATGTCGCTTATACGCAAAAAGGTGGGTGCCTAGCTGAGCAATGTGGCCTTTGCTGGCCATACATACAGCTGTAGTCACTGGGGTCTTGAGTTGGAGAGTTACCTCTTCTTTCACATCTACTATTTTGTATTCTCAGTGGTCTGCCTCTACAGGTGTATGACTCCTCCAGTGATACATCTTTCTCTCCCTCTTGTGCAGGTGCAGGAATTTGAGCATGTGAATGGCCGCTGGAGTATGCCAGAACTGGCAGAGATAGAGGAGAACAAGAAACTTTCACAGCCCAGCTCACCCTCTCCCAAAACTCCAACTCCTTCGACACCAGGGGATACGCAGCCGAATACACCAGCCCCTGTTCCTCCACCTGGTGAGGGCTCCCCTCTTGTACAGCCCTGCGTCCTGACCTTAGCCTGGCTGTTCCCCTCACCGGAACTGTGGTGGTGGGGTCTGGCGGTGGACGCAGATCAACTTACTCTCATGTTAGGAGGGCTGCCAAAGACATGTGCAAGCCCTTAAAGGCAAGAGAGGACACTGGCTTTCCTGGGATTAACTGATATCAGTGAGAAGCCCAGCACTTGTAGTGGGTAGGAAAAGGGAGGGTCATGTTAGTTCCATTTTGATGAGCCTGATCTCTGGGAGCAAAGAAGTGGTCTTGGTAATGGGGAAGACTTTACTGATTTGCTTCTCTCTTGTCTGCTGTGCTGCTCTGGCATGGGGAATACACAGAAGATGGAGTAAAAGTAGAAGAAGGAGCAAGTACTAAGGAGCAAGGAGAGCCTTCTGAACCAGAGAAGGAGCTCAGTGCCTCTGCTACTGAAACAGAGGCCCCTATGGAGGTGAGTTTTGGCTTTTTTGCCTTGTAATTTCTCTTGCGAATTTCTCTACTTCTGCCCCCCCCTTCATTTCAGCTGAGGCAGAGATGAGTTTTTAGAGTGATACTCGAAGATAATTCTCTGGTCCTCAGAATTGGCCTCACAGTTTTGTGTGTCTTTGCTTTTCAAACGACTTTGACTGTGTTCTGTTGTCATGTACTGCTATACTTTGTGTTTCACTGCTCACTGTCCTCAGCAGTGTGCTCAGCCTGTGGAGACACCCCCCCAGGAAGCAAAATCCCCAGTGAACTCCACTGAAGCAGATGAAAAAAAAGTAGAGGAAACGGAAGTGAAGGAAAGACCAGATGAACCAATGGAAGTAGAAAGCAAAGGTACAAAGCATGTGATCGTAAAGAGGCTTAAATGTAGAAAATCAGTGGGAAGTTACAGAATAGTATTGGGTTTCACTGGTCGAAGAACAAAACTGTGGACTTGCTATGTTCCTGTGCATCTCATGTTCCCCTTCTTTCCTGCAGCTGATGTGGAGAAAGTGGAAGACAGAGCAGCTACTGAAAATCCCCCTGACCCTCCTATAATCACTCTGGATGAGAAAGGTGTGGCATGATGACTCCCTTCTCTTCCTTAACCCTTCTTCTGCAAGAATTCATTGTGGTTCCAACTTGTTGCATTATCTGCCATGTTTGTTTTAATAATTTCCTGTGTGTACAGATGAGAAAAAGGATGATGATAAGAGAGATGTGGTGATGCTGCAGAATGGAGAGATGCTGAAAGAGTCAGTAGATGAAAGGCACAAGAAGGCAGTAAAGCAGCGCTTCATGTTCAACATAGCAGATGGTGGTTTCACTGGTATGTAATCTTTATCTTCTTGGACTTGTTTATAAGCTCCTGCTTATGTTTGTGAAGTAACTTCCAATTGTTCTGGTGTCTCTCGCCTTTGCAGAACTACACTCCCTCTGGCAGAATGAAGAGCGGGCTGCCACTGTCACCAAGAAGACCTATGAGATCTGGCATCGGCGTCATGACTACTGGCTCCTAGCTGGGATTATCAAGTATCCTTGCCATGACAGACACATTCTTCCACCTTGCACATAATTTATCACAGTGAAAGTGACCGTTCTGGATTTGACTGGCATAGGTTAAGTGAGAGAATGCTTTATCTTCACAAGTCTGAAAGTGATGGTGGGAGGGGGAGCTTCCTGCATCATAGTTAAGACTTAGCAGTACATAGTTCTCATTCGCCTTCCTTGGCTCCTGTTTGTCCCCTCTCTGTACCCCCTTTCCCCACTCCCTGTTGAGAACAGTACTGCCTGGGCTGTATATTCCCTTGTTTTCACTGCGTTTGTTTGCCTGAGCTCATCCCATCTCAGTCATGGCTATGCCCGTTGGCAGGATATTCAGAATGATCCACGTTACGCCATCCTCAATGAACCCTTCAAGGGTGAGATGAACAGGGGTAATTTCCTGGAAATAAAGAATAAGTTTTTGGCAAGGAGATTTAAGGTAAGGATTTCTCTTTAGTGTGATAACTGCCTGGATCTCTAAGAACAGGTTCTTGCAATTCTGAGTTTTCACCAAGAAAGTGAAAGATGTATGCGATGCCTTTTGTTTTAGGGGTAATAAAAAAAGCAATATATCTCAGGATCATGCAGTTGCTCTATGATAGGAGCTCCCTTTTTTCTGGAAATGGTATTGGGGAGCTTGGTTCAGTGCTCTCTATCCAGATGGTTATTGAACAACTGGTAAGCAAGAGGCTTAAGGGTCAAGCGGTTGTTTTCATCACAGCTTCTGCTTGGTCTGCTGCAACCCACTCCATGTGCCTGAACAGAACTGTGGTTGCTGAAAGGGCTGCCTTCAGTCTCTACTTCATCCTCTTTAGGACTGAACATAGCTTAGTTGTGGGAGTGATTTACAATCAAGTAAAAGCCACGTAGGTCTCAGTGTTGGGGCAAAACATTGATTGACTGTAGACTGAATGGTGAGTTCTCCACTGACAGGATTCGAGCTGATTTCTCCAAATGCTTACAAGATTTTAGACTCTTTCTATAAATAGGATGGAATACTTTTCCCTTGGGTTCAAAGAGTAATCACTGTCCCATTTGCCTCAAAAAGAATGTGTAAAACTAATCAGAGGAGGAATGAAAATACTAGAGGAGTTGTAGTCTGTTAAACCAAATGTACCCTGTTTTTTTTGTGTATCTGACTTTGCTTCATGAAGCCCTTATTGTTTCTGGCTAATCAGTAAAACCGGCTGGTGAAAGGAGATTCAGCTACACAATCTCATCTTATGAGATGGTGGGGAATTGCATCAGGAGAGACTAGGGGTACAGACAAGGCTCCCTCTCAGTTAGCTGCTGAAAGACTCATTCCTGCCCACCTTGCAGCTCCTGGAACAAGCGCTGGTGATCGAAGAACAGTTGCGACGAGCTGCCTATCTGAACATGTCCGAAGACCCATCTCACCCATCCATGGCTCTGAACACACGTTTTGCAGAGGTGGAATGCCTGGCTGAGAGCCACCAGCACCTGTCCAAGGAATCAATGGCTGGGAATAAACCAGCCAATGCTGTGCTGCACAAAGGTAATGCGGTGTGTTAAACAGGGGCAGCATAGGTGTTGAGCAGCACTGTCCCCTCTGGGGTGTCCCTTTCCCGTCCGAACAGATGTCCCTTTCTCTTGTAGTTCTGAAGCAGCTGGAGGAGCTTTTGAGTGACATGAAGGCAGATGTGACTCGTCTGCCCGCCACAATTGCCCGCATCCCACCTGTGGCAGTGCGCCTTCAGATGTCTGAGCGCAACATCCTCAGCCGCCTGGCCAACCGCAGCAGCGAGCCCCCGCCGCCGCCCCCTCCCCAACAAGTACGTACCCGCTCTGGTCAGTAAGGGACTTTGGGGGGAGGGGCCTCTGTGGGCCCGGCTGGGCTCTGGTGACCAGCCCCTGAGTCTCAGGTCCTCCTCTCTCACCCTACAGGTGGCCCAGCAGCAGTGAGTTCCTGGCCCAGTGCTGTTGACCTCTCGGCTAAGCTGAAGTGACTCCCCTAGCCCACCCTTCACACTCTACCCCTCTGCCTGACATTCCTGACTGGGTGCTGTTTCCCTCCATGGAAGCTGCTGCTCAGGTCTCTGGAAGGAGAAGAAACTCCTTCCTCTGCAGCCAGCCCGTTGGAGCAAGGAGTGTGTTTAGGAGAGAGGGGGATGGATGGATGATGGACTCTGTATATAGTGACTGGAGGCCCCAGCGCCATGTCTGTTACATGGAGAACCTGGCTGCATTGCTCATTGCCTCCGCCTGGAATTCCAGTTTTGTTCTTAATTTTATTTTGAGTTTGTTTACTGAGACAAGTGTGCAGGCAAGACCAAGCAAAAGCCAGGACAGAGACAAAGCTACCTCCATCAAAATCCTTTTTAATACAAAAACGGACCGGACTTGTCAATTAATAAGCAGCTTGAAGACAAAAGCAAACAATGAAAAAACAACAAAAAACAGAGCAAAACATTGATAAAACTGAAAAATAAAGTTTCCTTGTATTTTATTTTGTTGTCTCTAGTATCATGAGTGCACTACCATCATACATGCCATTTGGCATTTTTGGAGCTTCCTAAAAAGAAAGAGGGAATAGGGGGCAAGGGACAAAAGCAGCTTGAAGGGATCTAACTTGCTCTTAGTCCCCATCTGATGCTGGATCACACCTGGTCACTCAGTATTGAAAGAAGAGGTAGTCATGTCTTTATGCTGTATTAGAGAAGGTTTTGGGGCATCCTAGACTTCTGAGAAGAGCAGTAGATGCCCCTACCGTGGCAGTGTTTAAGGCCAGGCTCCGTAAGGCATTGAGGAACCTGGTCTCGGGCGTGGTGTCCCTGCCCCTGGCATGGGTCTTGGGCTAGATCTTTAAACGTCTGCGCCCCTATCTTAACAGTGTGATTCTGTAACTCCTTTCCCCACGCCTTTCTCTGCTGCCTGCCTTGGGCTGTTTACCCCCTGCCCCGGCTGCAGGACCGCACTCCCTCGCTGCCGGGGCCAGCAGGGCCGCTCCCGGTGCCGCCGTTCCCGCGGCCCCACGCGTCCCGGGGGCGGGCGGTCCGCGCCTTTGACGTTGCCGGCAGGGCCAATCAGCGATCGCGATGGGGGTCACTGGCCAATGGGCGGCGCGGGGGCGGGCCCGTGGCGGGCGCGTGCGCCGGGGCGGCGGGGAGCGCGGCACGTGTGGCGGCGGCGCGCGGGGGTCCCGCGGCGCGGCCATGGGGCGGAAGCTCGACCCCACCAGGAAGGAGAAGCGCGGCCCCGGGCGCAAGGCCCGCAAGCAGCGCGGGGCCGAGGTGGAGCTGGCCCGCTTCCTGCCGCCAGGTAAGTGCGGCCTGGACCGGCCCGCGGCCGCCCTGGGGCGCCTGCGGCCGTCTGACCGCCGCGTGTCTTCCCGCAGAGCCGGAGAGCAGCAGGAAGAAGCTCTCCAGTCACGGCAGAAAGAGGTGAGGGGGGCGGTTCGGCGGGCCGGGCCGTACGGGCCGGACCGGGGCTCATCGCCGCTTCCCCTCCCGATGCAGGGCTGCGAAGAGGCGGCTGGGAGCGGGCAGCGGCCCGGCGGGGAGGAGGCCCCGCGGAGGAGGCGGAGGAGGAGGAGAGCGGGAGCCGACGGGTGAGTGGAGCGGGTCCGAACCGGACTGACGGGCCGGCGGTCCTCAGTCCTGCTTTCCCCCGGGCGCTGCCGCCACCGTTTTCAAGGCAAGGGACACGTGGAATTTCATTATTTTAAATCACAGAATCCTAGAGTTTCCTGAGTTGGAAGGGACCCACAAGGATAATTGAGTCAGCTCCTGGCCCTGCACAGGACCACCTCAAGAGCCACACCACGTTCCTGAAAGTGTTGTCCAAACGCTTCTTGATCTCAGACGGGCTTGCTGCTGCGATCACTTCCTTGGGAACTTGTTGTAATGCCCTCTGGGTGAAGAATCTTTTTGTGATATCCAACTTAAATCTCCCCTGACACAACTTTGATTGCCGTACCCTCAAGTCCTGTCATGGGTCACCACAAGGATCAGTGCCTGCCCCTCCTCTTCCCTTCATGAGAAAGTTGCAGACTGCAATGAGGTTTCTCCTCAGTCTCCTCTTCTCCAGGCTAAACAGACCAAATGACCTCAGCTGCTCCTCAAACAGCTTCACCTCCAGACCCTTCATCATCTTGGCCTTCTTTTGGGCTCTCTGTAATAGAAAATAACAATGAGTTCTATCTGATTTCTGGTGGCTGCCATGCCAGGAGGCAGTGTTGTCTGAAGAGCTAGTCAAAGGTCTCTCTTCTGCACGTTAAATTCATTTTTTACTTATTCTCCATTTACAGCAAGGTTGTTGCAGGCTGCTTTTATAGCTGAGGTTTTAAGTCTTTGTGTTACATCTTGTGTAGCTGAGGAAACTTATAAAGCAGAAAGAAGGAAGGCTAGACAAAGATTTGGGACAGAAGGTACCATAATATGTCAGAGCAAATACCATAAGAGTTTTGTGGCAATGTTTTAATTTGGTAATTCTAGTTAGATCTCCTGAAAGGTCCACTGGGGAGAGGTGAGAATATGCCCAGTACTTTAGGAGATGCAAAGAGCAAGCAGTCCCTCCCTCTGGACAGGCAGCTCAGGACTTGGACTAAGGTCTTTTTGTGTAACAACTGAAAAAGCAGAGCAGCTGATTTTGGAAATAATGCCTAACTTTTGACTGCTTCTTCTGCCTCTAGCTGAAGAGCAGCTGTCCCCACAGAAGGAGAAACGTGCTGTAAAGGCAGCAGGACAAACTGCCCGTGGCCGTTCTGGCTTCAGTGATGGCAATTCCAAGTGGCTGGCTCCAGCCAAAGCCAAGAAAACCCAACCTAAAGGAAATCACGTGGAATTATCCAGCGATGGTGAGGTGGAAGAGGGCAGCTGGGAGATGGAGGAGGAGGAGGATGGGAGCAGCGAGGAGATGGTGGATGATTATGGTGCCTCATCATCAGAGGAAGAAGAGGTAGGAACTTCTTGCCCTTAATTACACAAGGAATACTTGGTGTTGTCGGCTGAAAGGGACCCCTCAGGCCTGGGAGGAGAGGATGGCTTTAGTGGCAGTGGGTGGTGAGGTGGTGGAGAACTTTCCCCTTCTTTCCTTCACAAGAATGATTTCAAGTTTAGCAGCCGATTCCACCATAACATTCAGTGCTTTTGTTTGCTGTCCCTTTTAAACAGAGCAAGTAAATTTCACAGATGGTGGGAAGGGGACGACTGTGGATGGTTTTTGATTAGTCTTTTTGTCTCTACTTAGCTGCTGCCTATTGAAAAAGCTGCCCTGAAGCAGAAGCCTGACAGGTGAGTGTGTAGAGCCTTTCCTGGATAGATGAGGAGACTGTGTTGTTATTCTTCTGTCTTTTGTGCCATCTGAGAAATGGTAGTTGAGAAGCAGCTGTGTGATCCTGTTCTTTGTCGTTAGGGAAGGCCTCAGTGAAGATGACAGCGAGGAGGAAGAGGAAGCAGAGGCAAGCAAGCAGAAAATGGGACAGAAGGAAGAGGGGCCTGATCTGCAGCTCAACTTGGATATAGATGAACAATTTAAACTGCCAACTAGCGAAGAGATTGAGAAGGAGGATATCCTTTTTATCTGTGACATCCATAAGCCATGTGTATGATGCAGCACGGGGCCTGGATACAACCAAAGAGCTTCCCTTGGACTTTTATCATGCATATTGCTTAGCAAAAGTGTCTCTGCATGACATGGTATTTTTAGCTGAGCTGTCCTAATAGATAGTGTATAATGCTGTGCTTCTGTATAGCACAGTTAGGAAATCTGTGACGCCCTGTATGGGGCTTGGAACCTGCCCTAATTTCCTTTCTAGTCCTAAATACATATGGATGACTTATGATGTGGTTTGTTCCTCCCTACCCTGATTTTCCTGGTGGGTGTTTGTGTAACCCATTCCCAGAGTTGCTGATGAATTCAGCAATTCTAGCATCCAAAGTGCTTGCTGCTGGACTTTGGTGATTTTAATTTCCTGCCTCCCTTCTTACTCTCCTCTATACCACTTGGTTGCCCTTGGGGAATTTCTGGTCTCTTTTTTTTCTGCAGGTAATGCTTTCAGTATTAAAACACTACATTTGTTGGGGTTTTTTTTTCCGTTTTTCTCTGTTTATCTAAACTAATTCTTTTAAACACCCTCTAGTTCTGCCTTGTGAACTTTTTTGTCCAGTTTCATCCTTTGAATCCTGCATCTGCTGAGCTCTGATGGAAGCAGTATTCCAGCAGAGCCTTTCTGGCGCAGGCACTGTTGTGACGCGCGTGTCCAGCACAGCTGATTGTACTTCTAAAGATCCCCTGTGCGAGTTCCTTGGCTATTGGTGATTCCTTGACGGTGTTCCCACCTGCTGAGCCACCTGACCTGCACGTCATTCACCAGCGTATCCAGGGCAACATGGAGGTGCTGCAGGACTTTGGGGTGAAGCGGGAGGAGGGGCGTTCCCGGCAGGAATACCTCGCGCTGCTGCGCCGGGACATGGCTGCCTACTACTCCTATAGCGACTTCCTGCTCACCAAGCTCATGGACATCTTCCCGCTCCCTGAGGTGGGATCCTGCCCTGCCCATAGCTGTGCTGACCAATGGGGGTTTGGCTGCCTCCCTGAGAATTCATTTCTACCTCTGTTCTCTGCCCCTTCTTCCATCCAGCTGATAAACTTCCTGGAGGCTAACGAGGTTCCGCGCCCTGTCACCATTCGCACCAACACACTGAAGACACGGCGGCGGGACCTGGCACAGGTGAGCAGGAGCCAGTGGCTGTGTCCTGAGCTGCATGTACCCCAGAGCGGCGTCTCAGTCCCTTCTCCTTGCCTTGCAGGCTCTCATCAACCGTGGCGTGAATCTTGACCCCTTGGGGAAGTGGTCGAAAACGGGACTTGTTATTTATGACTCCACTGTGCCCATCGGTGAGATCACCTTTACCGTACAGGGCTGAGCTCACCCGCTCCTGCTTCCCTTTCTTTCATGTGTCATCTTCTGTTCTGCCTTCCCTGCCCAGGTGCCACCCCAGAGTATCTGGCTGGACACTACATGCTGCAAGGAGCCTCCAGCCTTCTCCCTGTCATGGCGCTGGCTCCACAGGAGAATGAGCGCATCCTGGATATGTGCTGCGCCCCGGGAGGCAAGACCAGCTACATAGGTACCACCCTGGAGCCTTGGGAGGGCTGCTCTGTCAAGTGAGGCGTTTCTATTGGTCCACACAGAAAGGGGGAATAGAGGGGGACTGAACTCGAGGAAAGGAGGGGGTGGCTGTCACTGGAGACAAAGGCACGTGAGGTTTTCAGTCCCTTGCTGGTGTGTTTTGCCCTCTGGCAGCTCAGCTTATGAAGAACACAGGGATGATCCTGGCTAATGACAGCAGTGCCGAGAGGCTACGTAGCGTAGTAGGGAATTTGCACCGCCTGGGAGTCACCAATGCTGTTGTGAGTAACTGCGATGGACGCCAGTTCCCCAAGGTACGTTCCTGTTTGCAGTGCTAACCCAGAGCTGCTGTGCTGTCCCTTTAGTGAAGTCGCGCTCACCAGAGTCACCTGTCACAGGAGGATGAGCAGAGCTGCTGGGGAGTGTGTTTGTTATTTGATACAGAGGCAGGAAGGTGGACAGGGAGGAGGGAGAAGGAGTGTTTCCTGCCTTCCCAGTCTTCCAGTTTCCCTTCTAGTCTTGGCCTTGTTTTGAGTCCCCACCTGTGAGCATAATTCCAAATCTACATCTGCCTGTAGGTTCTTGGAGGATTTGACCGTGTCTTGCTTGATGCTCCTTGTAGTGGAACAGGCGTCATTTCCAAGGATCCTGCTGTCAAAACCAACAAGGTGGGTGGCAAGTGCAGACTCAAGTATGAGTCATGAGAGGAAAGCCTTTGGGGGCAGCTTTGTTCTTAAGAGATACCTACAATACATTTTTCCTTTTCTTTCTTATTCTGTGTGTTGTACCAGGGCTAGTTTTTTGAAACTACTTCTGCAGAAGATTTCAGACTCTTGTACATTATACGTGCTTTGCTCTCCTGTCATTCTCTCATCCACAGCAGAAGCCTGGGGTGCTTCCCTGTGCCTGTGGCATCCTAACCTTTCTTTCTCCCTCAGGACGAGAAGGATATTCAGCGTTGTGCCCACCTGCAGAAGGAGCTAATTCTTAGCGCCATAGATTCAGTCAATGCTGCCTCAGAGACAGGGGGCTACATTGTCTACTGCACTTGCTCCATCATGGTAGGTGCCTTCTACCATGATCTGCTGTGGTCACCTCCTCCTCAGGAGATGGTGGGTTTTGGATCCTAATGCTTAGCCTCTGGCAGGTGGAGGAGAACGAATGTGTTGTGGATTATGCCCTGAAGAAACGCAATGTCCGTTTGGTGGCCACAGGCCTGGACTTTGGCAAGGAAGGCTTCACCAGGTGCGTGCCGGGTCACAAGCTGCACATGTGACTGCTCCTCGGTGGCCAGGTTTGAGCAGAGGCGTTCTATCACTCCTCACCCCACTTCCTCCTCCAGGTTCAAGGACCGTCGCTTCCACCCATCCCTCAAGTCTACGCGGCGTTTCTACCCTCACACGCACAATATGGATGGGTTCTTCATCGCCAAGTTCAAGAAGTTCTCCAATGCCATCCCGCAGGCACAGAAAGGTAACGTAGTGCTGGAGCTCAGCTGATCTGGCTGGGCCTGCCCTCGCAGGCTGCTTCCCTGCAGAAGGCTCTTCTCACAGCACCTTTCTCTCCTTTCAGATGAAGAGCCTGCTGTGGAGGCGGCAGCTCCGTCCGCTGTCCCTGATCCCATCATCTCGGAGCCTCCGCCAAAAAAGAAGAAACTTGAGGAATCAAAAGCTGACAAAGAGCAGAAATTGCCCCAACCTGCTTTGAAGAAGAAACGTTCATTGCAAGCACAGAGGAGACCCTTGAAGGCTGTCCGGCCTTTTCTCAAAATGATGCGGCCTAAAGTGCCTACCAGGAAGAAGCAGCATAGAGTGAAAGCAAATGGACAGTGAGAGGAACTGCTTTTCCACGTGTTGGTCCCTTCCTTGGAGAACAAAGGCTGCTGCAGCTCTGTGTGTACCCCCACTTTGCTGCTCTGTGCAGATCATCTCTGCAGCTCTGAGCACCTGGGACAATGATAGCCCCCTTTGCTCCTTTCCCTTTGCATCAATGACTGATGCACTGATCCATTAAAAGTTTTATACTCTTGCTCAAGTCTTGTTCTTTTTCCTTAGAACACGAAATACAGAATTCTGCTGTGTCCCCTTATTCCTTTGCAGCAGAAACCCCTCTTACTCCCAGGTGATGCTCTGGCATTTCTGGTGTCTGTCCTTATTCCCTATAACGGGGATGTTTGTGAAGAAGCAGTGGGAGCTGAAATCCTTGCTGCCTGCATGAAGGCTGTATTGTGTGGAGCTGTCAGCTGAGTGCTTTGTCTGGCCAAGGCTCTAGCCCAGAGGTTCCCTAGTTCCCTGTTGTCACTTAGTTCACTCTTGTGACTGTCCCCATTTCACCATTTTTCTAGTCCTTAGCAGTGTCTCAGTTCTTGGCCTCCCAGACTTGAGCAGGAATTTGCTTTTGGTTTGTGGAGCTGTGCAGTGAAGTTCTTTTTGCCTTTATGTTCACCCAGATGCAGCTGCTTCTCCTTAAGACACAGTGAGCAGTGGTCTGGGCTGTTTCTATTTAAATGTCCTGGTCTGCTACATGTGAGGCTGCAGCTTTCCACTCTATCGATGTCACCAGGCACAGAGTGATCAGCAGAAACTGAGGGAACCTGCTGTGATGGGTGCCCAGGGAAACACAAAACAGCACTTAAAAAACATGAGCAACAAAAAAGGCCTAATCCTGTTCTTGCTCCCTGGCCCATCAAACCTGGGCTATGCTGGTGGATTGTCTGCCCACACTTTGGTGGGTCACTGGCAGCTGGTCCTCTGCTTGTGATCTGTCTGCTGCCTGGTTCTCAGGCCCCCTTTCCTGCTTGCAGGCTAGCCCAGCTTGCAGTTAGCCACACCGACCAGCAGCGTGCATGCCTGCAGGGAAAACAGCTGGGATTAGCTTAGTGCCAGGCCAGGACAGATGGTGGTAACTGGGAGCAGGGCTCAGCCACACCGACCAGCAGCCAGTCTCCATCTGATTGGCTCCTACTTATTCCTCTCTCCATTTCCCATGCTCAATTCTCCTTGATTTAGCTTGATGCCTCCCTTTCTCCTGCTTCGATCCTTCCCCTCAACATCCCATAGTAAATTTTGCTCCCATAATCTTCCTTGAAACATTGCACGATAAACTTTACACACTCCTGCAGTTTCCCTCAAACATCCCATCACAGATCTGCTCTTTCCCACGAAGCCCATGACAATGCTGCTTTTTTATCTGTTGTGAAGTTTCTGGCTGAAGCCCTTCAAGGTTGCACTTGAGTGATTCCTGTAATGGTTCAGTCTCTCAGTGTCTCAGGAGTCCTACTCTTTGTTACAGACCTTGTTATCTTCTGCTTTTTAGGGCTTATCTATCTGTGTTTTATTTACTATAATCCTGTTTGGAGTGGAGGGGGGAACTGACTTTATCATTTTGTGTTGAATAACCACTAAACAAATATCCTCATAGCTGAAAATTAACTTTTTCCCCATGCTTCCCCATGTGAATTAGGTCAGGGAGGAGCCGCCGAATGCAACTGTCTCACTTTGGGCTTGTGTCTGGATTGTTGGATACAGAGGACCCAAGGGATGATTTTCAGCATCTTTCAGAATAATTAAATAAATGCTAGGTGCAATAGCACTCAAGGGAAGGAATTACTGCTTCAATACTGCATTTCTAGTATCCCCCATCTGCATAAAGACTGTAAAACTGGGAAATGTTCAGAAAGGACAAACGCACCCTAAGTTTTGGTGAGAAAAGCAGCAAGAGCCTCTTTAAGCCCTGGGCCTGTCCTTTTGGAGCCTGTCCTTTCGGGAGCGATGCTGATCTGTCCTGTGTTGTTGCTGCTGCCTGCTGAGGCAACCATGTGAGTGTGCAGCCTCAGCTTGAGAACCAGTTTATCTTGATAACCCCATCAGCAGGGATAGAGTTTTCCTGGCTGGGATCCCAAGGTAACAGTCTGGCTTCCAGCAATGTCCAAATTATGATGGAATTTCAGCCCTGAAATGCAGGAATAGCCACTGCTTTAACTGTGTCAAGAAAACTTCTCTCTTGCTGAGCATTGTTCCAATCACTTGGCATGCCTGCAAACCTTTTGTTATAGCTGGGAAGAGATGGAATAAATTTTCATCTCTCTTTGGTGGTTTGATCTCTTGTTCTTGATTTCAGCTGTTGCGGTTATCACTGCTCAGAGAGATAATGAGTGTGACACATAATGAGTGTGACATTGAAATGCCACCATTGAGCTTCAGAGGCAGTACTGGGGATGCAGCAGCTGGGGACAAAGCTTGGTGGTTTCCTCTGCATTCTGGTACAAGGCTGTGGTCATATTAGGCTTGTGCTTGCAGCTGCCTCCTTACTCTGGGAATCTTTTGTTACCTGAAAGCTGAGATTTCTGGAGAATGTGACTGCTGGATCATCTTTCAGTACCTTCCTTTAATGTGTTTTAATATCTGAAAGCTGCTGATAACGAGGCTTGCGAGAGCTGAGACAGAGCAAAGCAAGAACTGAGGCAGAGCAAGGATTGAAAGCAGATCTGAGGGGTAAAAATGCTGTCACAGATGAAAAGCTTGTTGAGAGAAGTCGTGATATCTGTTCCACTGTGCTGCGTGCAGTCCTTCTCCCCAAACTAGGAGTCTGTTGGAGAAGCCTTATCAGGGCACAATGAAGACAGCCAGCTGGCAGCTCCTGCCTTGCAGGCTCCAGCAGCTCCCCTCTGCACTGCTGCACCCTTGGGGTGGTGCAGGAAGGAAAATGAAGACTTCTGGGGACAAGAGTGTGTAATGGAAAGAGAAGAGACTCCAGTAGCAATGGGGGTCAGTCACTGACTCCAGTGATGTCATGTGCTGTAATGTCTGCTCCGGGCCAGGCGTGCTGCCTCTGGCTGCATTGCCTCGTGTCTGGCTGTGTCCTGAGGAAGGGGCTGAAATCCTGCACTGCACATTTCAGGGACTTGGGTATGAAATCTGGATCTTTGTGCACACACTGCATTGCACATAACACCCAGAGATAGAGACACTTTTGTAGGAGCTGAATCCACAAATGGCCAAAAGAATCCAAAAGTCCCATCAGAGGGTCTTGCTCCCCCAGGCTGTCCATCCCTGCTAGGGAGGATGTGGAGTTCCTGAGGACGATGTCTGCAAGTCCCACCTGCCTGATGGAGTCAGGGGGAAACTGCTGAGAAGGTAAAGTCAGTTGGGTCCTGGGCTCTAGTACTGCCTAGAACTGCCTTCTCATGAAGACCTGGCTCCAAAACTCCGCCCCCCCCCCGCCCCCCCGGAGTGATGTTTGTGTATTTTCAGAAGAAAATCCATTCCCTCCTTTGCTGTTAGACAGGAACATTTCTATGTGTTAAGTTTGGCCATCACCCACCTGCTGCTGGCAATTGCTCCTCTGCACCAATTTCTCCACATTTGCACCCAAATCCAGGCAGCTGACTGGCCTGATGACTTTGCTAGGCCCAAAAGTTGTGTGTGCATTGCAACACCTCCCTCTGGTTGTGGGTAGAAGCAATTTTATGGGTCAATTTTAGTGCAGAATCTTGGAAGTTGGAAGACTTGAGAGTTTACACAGAAATACTTCAGCAGTGTTGTGCAAGGGAGAAGGTACCATTGAGGTACTCAGAGGGAAAAGGGAGCAGGGAGATGGGGTACAGACACACCAGGCAGACCTATGCCTTACAAAAAGAGCCTCTGTGAAAGCTGTGGAGCTGATTTGGGACAGGTTTCACCTATGAAGTACCTTTGCAAGGAGAATGTGTTAGCTACCAAGAGCTTCTGAGATCTGGGAGACAAGGAGAATCTCAGCCTGGTAATGGATGTTACAGCTGGGCAAATTCAAAGGAGACAGGTGATTTTAATAGGAGGTGGCCACCTGGGGAACCTACCTTGATTTGCCCCTGGAGGATAGTGGTAGAGACTTAATCTCTTTTACTGTCAGCAATTAGAGACAGAGTCCCACACGAGTACCTGATCTGAACTACAGGAATTTGCACTGTCTGGTTTTGCACAGGGTAGAAAATGCAGTGCTTCTTTCTTGGCCTTAAAATCCGTGGAAGATAAATACCACCATGTTTGCAAGTAAGTGTCTTTTTTCACATTGGCTACAGGAATGATTTTAAGAGCTTTAATGAGCAGCTCTGCATGTCAGCAGCTGCAGCACAGCAGTGCTACTGTTGACCCTGAGCTGATAAACTGGAAGCAGGAGCAGTGGGAAGGTCTGGAGAAGTGCCAGGTGAACCAAGAGAGGAAGATGAAGAGAAGGAGCTGTTGTGCTGCAGTGAGATTGAGGCCCGGAGGAGAAGTGCTGTGGTCCCCTGGGTAGCAGGATTGTCTCTAGTTCCTGGGCTTCTGCAGGAATAAGTAGAACAAGTTGGCCCTTTGCCCCACTGTGCATCAGTAGGAATACTTTACCCCAGCAAGTAAAGGGAAATTAAAGAAAAAAGGAGAAATTAAAGAAAAAAGGAGAGTCCACACTGCCTCCTGTCCAGGAGGCAGCAGGAGTGTTGGTGGGAAGAGGTGCCGGAGGTCTGTAGCCCAGTTCCTGCTGTAAGCAGGGCTGTCCTGGCACTAGGTCACATCACTGGATTTGCACAGCTGAGCCCCAAGAACCACCACAGACAGAGATCCCACCACCTGCTCCAGTGCTGTGCTGGCCTGCTGGTAAAAAAAAGCTTTTCCTGATGGATGGCAATGCCTTCCTCCACTGGCATTTCATTAATCAGCTCCACTGGCTGGGTTTCCCCAGCCGGACAGGAGCAGGCCAAGCAGAGCTTGAGAAAGCACTTGCTGCACACTTTGTGGCATTGCTCTTGCCTGTGCTCCTCGCTGGCTACACGCAGCAGCAGATGCCCCCGCTCTGACCTTGCTCGCCCAGGTGCAAGGGTGTGGAGGGGTGAAACAGGAGTGTGTGAGGGGGAAGGATGCTGGCAGAAAGCACGGGCTGCCAGGCACGCAGGCAGGCTGGCAGCGTGGGGGGCGGGTGACAGGACGTGGCAGAAGGAAGGAGGGAGTCAGTGGTGGCTGAAGGTCACATGCTGGGAGGTTTCAGAGCTGGAACTGTCACTGCTGCTTCAAAACAAGCTTCTTGACTGGGATCCCTCTTGTCCATCTGTCCTTCTCTTTTCCCCGGGTGTTTATTTGGTAGCATTGCTGCCTGGCACGTTGCTCCCTACTAGCTGCAGTTGCAGCACTGGCTTTTGGAGCATGGAGATCTCTTCTGCATGTGCATGAAGAAAGCCTTCCTGCTCTCCTCTCCCTGGACAAAAGCACTGCTTGCCACTGCTCAGCCTCCCTAGTCAGAGGCAGAGCAAAGGAACATCTGCCTGAGAAGAGGAGAAGCATTAAAAAGGAGGTGACAGAGAGGAAAGCTCACTTCTTCCCCAACCTAAGCCCATCTCAGAGGGAGTGAAATCCAGTTGAGTTCCAGTGGACATGGGTGTGCCAGGGAGGATGCAGATGGTTACTGGTGGGAGAGGAAGTATTATAAATGCTGTGGGGAGCCTTGAGTCATGGGCAGGACAGGGGAGATAGGCAGGCCACAGGATATAACTGATGCTGGACACAGCAAGGCAGGAGAGGGAAACAAATTTGATTTGGACTGCTCCCAGGTCAGGATGGCAGAAGAGTAATGGAGGGATGGAGGAGACCTGTAACCTTGGAGGAGAAGCAGCAGGGAACATGCAATAGGCAGACTCAGTCAAGACTCACAAAGCTGGCCATCCTCAGTGGAGCCAGGAAGCTCCTGGCAGTGTGGATTGAGCCATGCATTGGATCCCAAGGGAAGGGCTGTAGCACACTGCCCCACTGGAGCATGCCCAGCTCCTTCCACAGAGCTCAGTGTAGTGTGGTGCTGGGCATCTCTTTGAATTCCAGCCCACTGCTCGCTCACCCCTTGCTGGTGGCTCATCTGAGACATCAGAGACCACTTTGCGCAAGTGCCACACTCGGCTCAGCTCCTCAAGTCCTGGGGGAACGGGCCAGGAGCACACAGACAGCAAGGGAACACAGGCGTCCACATCCATAAAATATTTAAGTAGTGATCGATTTGTGCGCGGTCTCCTCCCACCGGATAATGGGGTGAGGGGTGACGCCAGCGCTTTCTGCAAAATTCACCTGGGGTCGGGGGTAAGAGGGAATGACCTAAAGTAGGCTGAAATAAGGGACATGAAACAAGACCTGAGGCTGCTTTGTGAACAAGGAAGGAGGAAGCCAGTTGCAAGCCAAGCATGATATCTGAGAGGCTGCCTGCACACAGCCTCCTCCTCTGCCCGCTGGCTCGCCATTGTCCAGCGGCAGCTCCCCGTAGGCGGGCTGCTGGCACAGCAGGGGCAGGGCTGTCTTGGGGGGCTCGAGAGATGATAACGAGAGGGTTTGGGGTGCAGAGAAGTTATGCCCTCTTTAAGGGGGGCAGCTCTGGGAAAGCACTAAATTCTATGCCAAAAAAAGGAATAAAATATTAAAAAGGAGGCAGAAGCACACTGTGTTGCGGCTGGGCTAGTTACGGAAATCAGAAACAGGCGGGGCTTCAGCTAGCGGTGCCGGAGAGGGACTTCCCTCCCGGGGAATCCTGCTGGACCGGGCCGCGTCCCTTCGCCCCGGGGCGCCCCGAAACCCTCCGGGGAGACCGAGCCGCCCCTCGGCGCGGGGAGAGACGGGGGCCGGCAGAGAAAAGGGAGGTTCTGCCGTGCTCCCTCTTCTGCTCGCTCCGCCCGGGGCCGGCGGCGGGGAGCGGGCGGGAGCGGGGGCGGCTCTCGGCGCCCGCCGCCGCATCCCCGCCGCAGCGGAAGCCGCGCCCCCGCCGCCGGGGCCGGCCGGGCGCATCCCCCCGCCCGGCGCTCCCCGCCCCGTCCCGCCGCCGCCATGAACCCGCTCTTCGGCCCCAACCTCTTCCTCCTGCCGCAGGAGCAGCAGGGGCTGGCGGGCCCCGAGCTGCCGCCGCCGCCCGCCGCCGAGCCCCTGGCCGGGGAGCCGCCCGCCGGCCCCTTCCCCGCGCCGCCCGCCGCCATGGCCCTCCGCAACGACCTGGGCTCCAACATCAGCGTCCTCAAGACGCTGAACCTGCGGTTCCGCTGCTTCCTGGCCAAGGTCCACGAGCTCGAGCGGCGCAACCGGCAGCTGGAGAAGCAGCTGCAGCAGGCGCTGGAGGAGGGGGCGGGCGGCCGCGGCCGCGGACCCCCGCGCCGGGACCAGGCGGTGCAGACCGGCTTCGTGGGTCCCATCCGCACCCTGGGGCTCGGGCTGGGGCCGGGACTGGGGCTGGGGCTGGGCTCGGCCCGGGCGCTGGGGTCCCCCGGCTCCCGCCCCGGTGGTCCCGGCCAGCCCTCCGCCTTCTCCGCCGGCTCCCGCTTCATGCCCGGCACCATCTGGTCCTTCTCGCAAGCCCGGCGGCTCGGCCCGGGGCCCGAGACCACCCTGGTGCAGGGACCGGGCGTCTCCTGGGTCCACCCCGACGGGGTGGGTGTGCAGATCGACACCATCACCCCCGAGATCCGAGCCCTCTACAACGTGCTGGCCAAGGTGAAGAGGGAGCGCGACGAGTACAAGCGTAGGTGAGAAGGGGCGGCGGGAGCGAGGGGCACCAGCGGCATTCCCCGGGGGACCGAAACTATCGCCTGCAGGGCTCTGTCCGGTGGGCGATGGGAGGGGGAAGCAGGGAGGGAAGGCGACAGTCCTGGCCAGACTTCTCGGGAACACAGGCAGCGTGAGGAAAACTGTGGACTCCTGAAAGCATTTGTTTGTGCCTGGTTCTCCTCCCTTGCCGCCTGGTGTGCGAACCCTCCCGGGATGTTCGTTGAGCCTTTTTCCATCTTACCAATCTGGCATGAGGAACTAGAAATGCTTTTCCAGGCAGGGAAGGAATAACTCCAGGAGCTGTGTTTTAAAACCAAGGGGATCTGGAAATGCTCAGTAGGAAATGCTGAAAGTAGGTGAGGAAGGTGGACATGCAGCAGTGAGCGGGTTTGGATAGGAGAAGGCTGCTGGGAGAGAAAGAGTTCTCTGGATGTGTCAGAAGGTGTTGAGAAGCCCCTCAGCAGGGTGGCTGGCCTCTCCTAGGCCCTTTTCCTCGCCAGTGCTCTCCAGCTGGCCCCTCAGCAGCAGAGAGCTGAGGCAGGACACCCCACTCCTCGGGGGCTTTCCTCCCGACCCAAAATAGCTGTGGCTTGGCATGTGCCTTGGAGAAGGGTGAAGCAGAATGCAAAGCTAATCTCTTGGCCGGTTATTCTTTCCAGTGCAGGGTGGCCGCCGCTCTCGCCTCTTGCCAGCGCCTCTAGCCTCTTGTGTCAGGCCAGTTTCCGAGGCTGCCCCGGGATCCACACGTAGGATGAGATCAGGCTGGGCTGGCGTCGCGGGGCCAGAGCTTGGGGCCGGGCGAGAGCGTCACTGGCGACTGACACCACCCGAGCGAGTGCTTTGGGGTTTTTTCAGAAGTCCCGTTATGACTTCACCTCTTGTCACTGCAGGCAAAAGGTCTGGTACAACTGCTTTGGATGCAGTTAGATAGTTTGTGATTCCACACCCAATTCCCCACGGGGGCTGTGCCACCCACCGGTTCTGCACGGCCACGGGCTCCAGTGCCAAGATCGAGGCTGGGGTCCAAGATGACACCTTATGCTTTTGGCTTTTTAAGGCTTAGGCTGAGCAAACTTGCCTGCCAGATGCTCTGGAGGCACTGAGCAAGGCAGATGGAAAGTTAGAGTTGGCATCTCTTCTTTCCCACCAACTGCTGCATGTACCTAAGGCCTTTTATTATTAAGCCTCCTTCTCTAGAGGGGAGCAGCACTCCTTGCACTGCATTTTCACATCCGAAAGTGGTGAGTTGGATCCAGTTTTTTGGCCAGGAAAGCTTGAGCCTCAAAGTGGGTCAGCCAAAGAGGACCAAGTTGGGTTTGTTGGTGCTGCTGAAACTTTGGAACAATGGAGAGCTTTTCAGGGTTGTCCTGCTCTGGCAAGTGAGCTTCAGGGAAGGCTGCAGAGGCATTGACAGAGGGACTGCTGAGGGTGAGATGGTGGGGCACCACAAGCTGCTATGAGCCAACGTTATTGGTGGGGATCTATTTTTGGAGTGTGTTACCAGGAGCTGGGGGAAAGCAGACCCCACCCCCAGACCCTATCCAGCACTGGGAACTTTCTGACGGGTACAGCCAGGTCCCAAACAGGGGAATGGGACAGAAGGATTCAATTTGCACACTCTTCTCCATGCTGGGGGCTGACACCAACATCCCTTGGGAGCTGAGAGTTCCCTGCCACGGTGGGCTGTGATCTGCCATGGGGACAAGTGCAGCTGGTGTCATGCCTTTGCCACCTGCCTGGAGACAGATGTAAGAGGCCATATTAACACAGGACTTCCCAGTTCTCTTACCCATGGCTTGGGTGCTGGAGCTTGTGCTTTTATCAGGACAGCGTTGCTGCTGTGCGCCCCACAGCACTTGGAGCAGTGCAGCAGGAACTTCTCTCTGGATACACAGGGCCTGAAATTCAAGCCAGGGATCCAGGAAGGCTCTGGGGGCTGTAGGGAAGGATGAGAATAATTGCAGCAGCAGGAGAGAGGCTCACAGGAGCTGCGCTTGGGAGGAGGTGGCCTGGATAGGGGCAAAGGGTGCCTGTGAATATCACACAGACCTGCTAAGTGCTAGGGATCTAGGAGTCTCATCAGGTTTGTGCTGTCTGCTACACCTAGTACTTGTATTCACAAGTAGTTCTTATCCTGGATGTTGCCAGGACACACTGGAGGTGTGGAGTGAGTAGTGCTACAACACAGTGTGTTAGAGTCACAGAATGGTTTGGGTTGGAGAAGACCTTTAGGGGTTATGCAATCCTGTCTCCCTGCTGTGAGGCTTCACTAGGTCAGGTTGCTCAAAGTGCTGACCTTGAACATTTCCAGTGATAGGCCATCCACAACTTCTCTGGGCAACCTGCTCCAGTGTCTCACCACCATCATAAAAAATTGTTCCTTATGTCTAATCTAAACCTGCCTTCTTTCAGTTTAAAACCTTCACCTCTTATCACTGCAGGCAAAAGGTCTGGTACAAAGTCTCTCCATCATTCTTATAAGTCCTCTTGTGTATTAAAATGCTTCAAGAAGTCTTTTGTTGTTGTAATTGCCTTCTGAGGAGCTGTGCCAAGCTGCAGGGCCATCCCCACTGAGGTGAGCTCCAGCATAGTTCAGATGTGGCAAGAGGGGGGATAAGTGGAGCCTTAGGCCCCCGAGCAGCCCCAAGCCCTGGTGTGCACTGACCCTACAGGATGGGGTAAGTGCCTGTTGCAGTGAGCAGGAATTTTAAAGATGGGGGAATTGTTGATTTTTCTAAGTGAACTTGTTGAAGGGACACACCTGGCAGGGACAGCACTGCACCTTTCCACATCCCTGGCTTTGGGACAGCTGTCCCCTAGCTGGCAAGGAGATGGTCAGGTCTGCGTGCAGCCGGGACCCTCCTGCCCTCGCTGTCTGCCTTTAGGCAGATTGTTGCTTTGCAGCAGTGCAGGAAGGACCTCCCCTCTCCCCCTGGTGCACCACTGGCCCTGGGGTTGTGTGGGGCAGCCTTGCTTCCAGCTGGCAGCGACCTGGCGGCGGGCGCAGTGCTGCAGGCAGGTTATTATTAGGAGTGGTGCATTGCAGGAGGGAGCAGGGGAGAAGGAGCCAGGCAGGAGATGAGGGAGAGAGGTTTCTAGTGGATGGGTGCATGGATTTGTCCCTGGTGGGGTGAATCGCTCTTTTCTCCTGCCTTTTAAGCCGGTGTGTATGTGACCTGCTCTCGTCTTCCACAGCATTGGTGTGAAATTAACTCTTAGCAGGATTTGCAGCTATGTTTTATGCCCCCAGTGAGTCTGGGCTATATAGAGACCCAGAGGGAGGCGGGGACCAAAAAAGAGGCAGCGCCACACCAAGAAAGATGCTGAAATTTTTTTATTATGGTGGAAGGCATTTTTGTCCCTGGGGAGGGAGGCTTTGTTTGAGCAGTTCCCATATAAGGGCAATTCTACCTTTTAACTTTCTCCTTTCTTTTCCCTTCATCTCTCTTTCCCCAAAGGGATGGGAACACTCTTTGATTCCCCTTCTGAAGCTGTGGTATGGGTCCAACACCAACACGAGCAGTGCACACTTTTGTCCTTGTTTGAGTAAGGAGCAGCATTGCTAGCTTTAAGAGCTTAGAAATTCACAAGCCAGGGCTCTCCCACGTCGTCAGATTGTCCAGATACCCCGAGATAACAAATGTGAGGGCTTTTCATATGCTTTCTGGCCTCCTAGACCTTAGGATTTATTGTTCAAACTTGGTGTGGGTAAGTGAGAGGAGAGATTTTTCACATCCTTGTGCAGAGTCGCAGTGTCTGTGTTGGTGCTTGCAGGCATTAAATAGAAACCAGACCTCACAGAACCAGGAAGAGCCCAGCTCTGGTTGCTATCCCAGAGTGATCTCGCTTTCTCAGAAAAATCTGGCTCTCCCAAAAGAGCCAGGAGCTGGGTAAGAATGCAGCAGCCTTGCCCCATGCTGCACCGCAGCACATGCCAACCCCCTTGCTCTATGGGATCGTCATTTAGCCAAGAGCTGTAGGACTTGATGGCCTCCCAACAGACCGTGGGCTGGGCCAACACTGCAGTGAGACCCAAGAGGTTGATCTCATGCAGTGAAATATAATATAATAATTGCTAGGGGAGGTGTCTTTGCACAGCAAGGCTGGGTGCCTTGCAGCTCCTCTTTTTGCAAAGCTGCAGAGCCCAATACCCACCGGACAGCCTGCATAAAGTGGCACAATCCATCCTGCTTCCTTGTGGGATGACACAGTGTTCTTTAATCCAACCTGTTACAGAGCAGTAGAGCCAAGGGGTCTTGTGCCCCTGCCCAGGCAGCGAGGCCTGGCCCAGGGCAGCCCTCTGCACCTGGACAGGCAGAAGAGCAGCCCTTCATGCACATCGTGGTCACTCACACCGTGAGGTGGTTTGGTGTCAAGATCAGGGTTTGTGCTTCTGGACAGCCTGAACTGCAACACCGCAGACACACAAACGTGGTCACAAAAATTATGCAGATGGGGGCAACTCTGCAATACATCTGCACACCTGTTGTTGAGGGTTGGAGCTGCTGTGACCCAGGGCTGTGGGGCTCATCTGGGGCAGATGGAGAGGCCGGTGGGCTGTGACAGGCCGTGGGCCAGCCCCGCTGCGGCAGGGCGTGCGGCCCAGCTGCCGCGCAGAGCCTGCGGTCGGTGTCCCCAGCTCCCCCCATTGCAGGGCGGACGGCTGTGGTGGGGCAGCGTTTGTGGCCAGGGGGGCAGATGGGCTTGGCAGCTGCCATCCCTGAAAACAAGAGGCCATGCATTCCTGGGCACGTTCTCCTTCCTGCCCCAGTGCTGTCATCCCCCCCTTCTCGGATAGCTTTGGGGTGAGCAGCTGCCGCTCCGTCCTCTCCCTTTGGCAGCCAGCGAGGCGAGGCCGATGGGATCTGACCAGCGTTTGTCTCCCTAGATGGGAAGAGGAGTACACGGTGCGTGTCCAGCTTCAGGACCGGGTGACTGAGCTGCAGGAGGTGAGCCTTGCTGTTCCCCCTTTTGTACACCCCAGCTGCCCCACACTGGTGCTGATTTGCGCATCCCTCTCCCTGGCGCAGGAAGCCCAGGAGGCCGAAGCTTGCCAGGAGGAGCTGGCCATGAAGGTGGAGCAGCTCAAGGCAGAGCTTGTTGTCTTCAAGGGACTGATGAGCAATGTGAGTCTCTAATCCCTCTCCAACCCCACAGCAGTGTCCTACCCACGTGGCATGCCTGTGTAGAAAAGGAGTTCCTTGGTGGGGCCCATCCAGCAACTGGGAGGGTTGGTCTGGGGCGCAGTGAGCAAAGCAGGGATGTGGGAGCGGTCGAACGTGGGGGCATCGAATGCCATCTGTCTTGTGTAACATTCCTCCTCTGTTCCCTTCCTGTGGTGCCGTGGGTTCAGAACATCACGGAGCTGGACACCAAGATCCAGGAGAAGGCCATGAAGGTGGACATGGACATCTGCCGTCGCATCGACATCACTGCCAAGCTGTGTGATGTGGCACAGCAGCGGAACTGCGAGGACATGATCAAGATGTTTCAGGTGAGAAGCACCTGCTGCTGCTCCAGACTCAGCCACCAGCTCTGGGGAGGAGAGATCCCAAAGGAGGTAGAAGAGACAACACCAGCCCCCTGCCAGGGGAGATGCTTGGTCACCCTTGCCCTTGCTCCTTGCTTTCTGTCTCTCTTGGGAGGACCAGGCAAAAGGGCACAGAGTGGAGGTAGAAAGCTTCAGATGTTGCTTTGGACATCAAGAGTCCCCTCAACCTCTTGCTGACCTGTTGTGTTGGGCCCGGGGACCCCACAGTGCTAGGGGAACAGCTGCAGGAGGGAGACAAGTTGCTTGAGTGTCTGTCTCTAACTCCATCTCTCTCCTTTCCCTTCCCCTCTCCGTCATCTTCTCTCTGTCTCTCTTCTCTGTCTCTGTCTCTTTTCTCTTTCTGGATGTTGCTGCCTTTCTGTCTCGCTCTTTGTCCCTACAGAAGCAACTGGTTAGTTCCATTCAGTTGAGAAATTTTAAAAATTTTAAACTTTCTTTAAAAAAGGTCGGCCTATAAATATTGACATATTTCACCTTTTTCAGACTGTCTCTTTTTTCCTGTTTCTGTCACTGTGTTTCCCTGTCTCTGGACTGGGGTGGTGGGTGATTTGAGTTTTTCTACAGTAAAACCACATTGTTTTTTTTCTCATCAAATTCATAGATTCCATCTTTAGTTGCTTAGTTTTAATTTTAGAAAATGCTAAAACCATGTTTTATCCATTGCATCCATCTTTAACCTGATCATAATGAGCCCATCTCTCTCTCTCTCTCTCTCTCTCTCTCTCTCTCTCTCTTCTTCCTTCCTTTCTTTCTGTCTTTCTCTCTCTCCCTGCCTTTCTGTCCCTCCACCATTCCTTTCCCCTCCATCTCCTCTCAACTACCTGCTCCTGACCTCGGACCCGGCCTCGTTTCTGTAGTCTCTGCACTTGTCTCCCGTTAAGGTCCCAGCCTCAGTGGGGCGGAAGCGGGAGCGCAAGCAGGTCAGCGACGAGGACACCTCGCTGTCAGAGAGCGATGCCTCCCGGAAACCTGATGAGGAGGAGGAGGACGAGACCACGGCCATGAGTATCAATGAGGAAATGCAGAGAATGCTAAACCAGCTGTGAGTGCGGCTGCTGTACACCTCTGCCCATGGTGTCAAGCCAGGCTCCAGCACCAGACTCCCTGCTGGTCCTGGGATGGGGAGGGCGAGGGTGGTCTGTGGCTTCCCTTCCCAGGTGAGGGTGAGATGAGAGATGCTGCTGTGGAGAGTGGTCACCCTGTGCTCTGTGGCACAGTGGGAATGACCCCATGGGTGACCTGAGCCCACCTATGCCGAGAGTGGGAGCTGGTCCAGCTCCCCTCCTCTTGCCCTCCTTCCTGTCTTTTGGGAACTGCACCTGGATTTGCTGGGGCTCCTGACCATAAAGCCAGCCCCTTCCCCATCAGCTGTTGGGTTTGGGCACACCTGAGTTCACCCTAACCAGGCTCCCAAGAGCTGCAGCCCTGCCCGTGAGTGGGTGCAAGGCTTTGGCACCGACACAGCCCCCTTCCTGCTGTGCTCTCCTGCTGGGTGCTGACGTGCTGTTTCCTTGTGCCCAGGAGGGAATATGACTTTGAGGATGACTGTGACAGCCTCACGTGGGAGGAGACAGAAGAAACACTGCTCCTCTGGGAGGACTTCTCCGGATATGCCATTGCAGCCGCAGAGGTGCAAGGGGAGGTAACGGTGGTGTCAGGGCCCTGAGGTCTTGTTGGGTTGGGACGCTCGATCCTGCCTGAGCCTGGGAAGATGCTGTCTCAAAGACCAGATTTCAGCCCCTTTCCCTTTGCAGGCTGGTACAAGATGCTTTCCTGCCTTTTCTGCATGAATACATTACAGCATCCCTGTCGAGGTCTCCTTTTTAGAGACAGGCCAGGGACCTGTAGCCTGAGGGGTGTGCTGAGGGCAGGGTGCACACAAGTGGGGAGAGCCACAGCCCATCCAGAACAGAACACTTCCTCTGGCTGGACTGGTTTCTGGTGATCCTTGCTCATGTTCTCCAGCCCACCTACCCACTGTGCAGCAAAACTGCCTGAAGGGGGACCTTGTTTTCTGGCCAAAGCCCTTGTCATCCCAAATCTTTGGCTCTTGGCAGTCCCCTGGGGATGTGTCATGCTCAGGAATGGTCTATGCTCTCCAAATCTTCAGTGCAATGCTGAACTTGTTCAGGCTGATGTGGTCACTGCCCAGTGTGGCGAGTCCTGAGTCTCTCAAGTCCATGTTGACAGGACTGACTCCTGTCTTACTTGTACTACACTGTATATATTTCTTCCCCTTTTCCCAGTGCTGCCAGTTCTTTCTCTGATTTGTATCTCTCTTGCCTTTGGTTCCTCATGTTGGACGCTTCCCTGCCTCTAAACCTGCTGTCTGCTCTCCTCAACAGCAGGATGACAGCCTGGAGAAGGTGATCAAGGACACAGAGTCGCTGTTCAAGAGCCGTGAGAAGGAGTACCAGGAAACCATCGACCAAATAGAGGTGGGAGAAGGAAGAAATGGGGGAGCCATGGCACAGAAGGGTGTGATATGGGGGAGTGAGTCCCTGGGGGAGGGAGACACAATGCTGGAGCAGTCACTGGTAACGGGGGTGACAGCCCTTGGTCTGGCCATGCCCACTGCCCTGCACCACATGCCCTGGGATCATCTTTGCACTGTTTCCCTTGAGCAGCTGGAACTGGCTACAGCCAAAAATGACATGAACCGGCACCTCCACGAGTACATGGAAATGTGCAGCATGAAGCGGGGTTTGGATGTGCAGATGGAGACTTGCCGGCGGCTCATCACCCAGTCTGGAGACAGGTGAGCTTCAGCAGGAGAGCCAGGACACCCATGTCCTGGGTCTGAAGCCAGGGTGGTGGTGAGAGGGAGCTGAAGGACATGGTAGAACTCCTGCCCTGCCCTCATGTGAAGGGAGGGCAGTTCCCAGAGGCTGTTGAACTCCTGGCTGGCCTCCACACAGGTAATGGTGCTGCCTCTGCAGAAGGTCAATTTTGACCTTTTTGACACACAGGAGTCACTTTTGACACATGAAGGCAGAGCTCCTCCTCCGAGAGAGAGGAGCTGCCATTGTGCAGGGACATCGTGTAAGTCCCCAAAGGCCTTTGGAGCCAGAGTGGCTCCAGACTGGGGACCCCTGTGGTGACTTCCACAGACCCCTAGCCTTACATACCTTGTCAAGGTTCTGCTCTGGCCAGGCCCCTCCAGCATCTCCCCCAGCTCTGCTGCATGCTCTGGAATGGAATGGTATCCTCTGGAACACCCCCCAGCACCCAGGGATTCCTGCAGACACACACATGCCCAAAGGGGCACTTCAGCTTCTCTCCTTCTTGCTCTGGTGACCCCTGCCCACACCAAACTGGGTCCTTTCCCTCCCCCTGGGTGATGCTATGACTGCTGTCCTTTACTGTTCTCTGCAGAAAGTCTCCTGCCTTCACCCCGACCTCCAACAGCGAGTCAGCCCCGAATGAGGAGAGTGAGGAATCTGACCGTGATCCCCCCAGCGATGCTTCCATCAGATAATGAGGGGAGGCCCGGCTCCCTCGGACCCCCTTCCTTGCACGGGGTTGCCTGAGTCACACCTGGGAGAGACTGTCAGGGACGTGGAACTGCTGGTAAACGTCTGTCGCCCAGGCTCACTCCCGTTTTGGGGTGCTTGGCAGATCCCACACACCCCTTCACCGGATACCTTGCAAATGGGAATAGCTAGATAGACCTGAGGGCCCTTGCCCGGGCTGCTCTGCCTTCAGCCCCTTCTCTATTCCCTTTCCCTGCTTTGGTTAAACCGTGGTTTGGGCAGGGAGGCTCCAAACCTGCCATGGTGGCGTTCTGCAGGACCTGTTCCCAGGCGCCCCCAGACTCTCCTTTGGCCTCCATCCTGGTACACTTGACCTGCCCCTGCCCTCCCTGCGCTACAGAGCCGAACGAGAGCTGTACCTCCCTGCAAACTGGACCTGACACTGGTGCCAACTGGACTGAGCCCGGGGCTCTCCCTGTCCTCGCTGCTGGCCGGGCACCTGACTGGTCCCCACACCGTGCCGGGCACCCCGAGCCCTCCCACGCCTTCTCCAGGGCAGGGGCTGAGTCCCGCTCACTGTGCACTTTGCTTTGCCGCCCGTCGGCGATGCGCTCACGTCTGTGTTATGGGGGCGAGGTCATTAAATGGGACAATTTCCTTTTCTACAGCTTCGCTGGGTGTGGGCTCTCCCTGTGCTGCCGCGGGCGACGCGTGGCTTGAGGCAGGGCTGTCATCCATCAGACCCCAAGCCCACATCAGTGGGTCTTCCCCATGGGAGTCCCATCCCTTGGGCATGCCAGGTGGGACTGGCAGATGGGACAGTGGTGAGATCCCTGTGCTTAGAGCCACTGGCCCTCAACAGGCATTGGTGCTGCATGGGCTGCCTTGTTTTTAACCTGGAGCATCATCAATGCAGAGGCTGAAGGATTGAAAATGGAACTGATCCTGGCTTGTGAACCTCTTCGTGTTTCCTGGCCTCTTCTGCCACAGCAGGGCATCCCAGAGCACCTTCTTGCCTGCCCTCAGTCCCATATCCCACCTCAGTGTAACTGCAGTGGGGGATCCCCTGTCCCACCATCTCCTGTGGCATTTTCCTGGCTGGCTGCAGCACCTGCTCCTCTGGTGATGGTGATGGGAGGCTGGGGCCTGGCAGGGTGTCAGGAGGGAGTGAGCAGCCTCCAGAGAGGCAGTGTGATCACTGAGAAGTGGACACAGCCTGCACAGCCAAGGCAGGTGAAGCTCTGGAGAAAAAATGCTTCCCACTAAAGGTACTGAAGGGAAGAGAAAGTACATGGCAGTAGAGTTTTTGGATCATCGCTAAGATTAGGTATGGAAGATAAAATGGGGGCTAAGGGATGCACAAGAGTAGATGTGTAGATGTGGCCTGGGTGGCTGATGCTGCTGGGTGCTTGAGGTGGGAGCGCTGTGGCATCCATGCACTGCACCACAGTGTCCGTATTTGGGCAGGGTGAGGTGCTCTGCCCGTGCCTGCACAATGTGTTAAGGCATGTATTGGCATTTCAGCAGGGACTGAGCTGGTTAGAGCAGGCAGGGAGGCGAGTCCCTGCAAACGGCAGAAGAATTGAGCAGGAAACAGGAAATCAGGGCGCAGGTGGAGCACTGCTGGTGCTGGGGAATGGCAGTTCCTCAGTCTGTGGTCTGCTGCAGCTCCTGACTGCTGTCTTCACTCCTTGCAGGAAGTTGGGAAAGTGTTTCATGGGAGCAGCAGGGTGCTGGGAAGCAGTGGAAGCCCTGGCTGCCTGTGGGTGTGTGGGTAGATGGGAGGTGCGTGCCCCAGTGCCTGCCATGGCCCTCACCTCTGTGCCACCTTGTTCAACTGTTTCCATTTCTTTCCCTCTTCCCTCTTTATTTTTCTACCTAAAAGAACTAAAGCCAGTGGAAATATTTTACTATTTCAGTTTTCTACTTTCAAGTGATGATGTCTCACACACACAGTAGATCAGGAGTCACTTCCTATCCTGTCTGGAGCCTCTTCAGTTTCATGCAAATCCCCTTTCCTGTAGGCATCTTTGCACTGTTTTCAATCCTTTCTCTCCTGTGGAGAGTTCTGTGAGTGGCTGACAACTTCTGCCTTCCCCCGTGCATAATCCAGACATGCATACCTTTGCCTTGGTACTGCTTAAGGAACGCACAAGACGGCAGAGTACACACCCTGAGAGATTTCAGGAATGAAGCACAGAAGGACTGACATCTCTGCCTTGAGCAGTCATTGCCCAGAGGAGCAGCAGGTGCTAGACACCCGTGTCCCAGGACACGTGGTGACCCTGGTCCCACACTGCCTGCCCATTTGCAGTGAAACTGAAAATCTCTGCCACCCATGTGTGCAAGATGCTGTTCCCTGGTGAATTGTATCACCAGCAAGAGGCTCTATTCCCCCACCAGTCTGACAGCCTCCAAGATCTCTCCGGCAGGATATGGGGCATGGATCCTTTGCCTCAGCAATTCCTCAGTGTGGGAAGTGCAGCCCAAGGCCCCCGGTGTTAGCTGGGCCACCTACCTGTCCAGCAGTGGTGACTCCACATCTTTGATGCTGAAATGAGATATGGTCTCTCCATCTCTTGAGTTCTTCTCTGTGGACTCCTTTTCATTCTTTGGGGAGTGTGGAGCCTGCTTTTCTCCACCATGCACCCTGCTGGGAACTGTGATGTCTAGGAACTACGCAGTGCTGTGTTGCTTCTTGAGTCCCTAATGTCACCTCTTTTCCAGGACACCTCTTGGCAGTGCCTGCTCAGGAAGCAATATCAAGTCCTGTCTAGCTCACTGTTGGTGCATTAATGT
The DNA here is from genome assembly GCF_024509145.1 of Vidua macroura. Lineage (NCBI taxonomy): Eukaryota > Metazoa > Chordata > Aves > Passeriformes > Viduidae > Vidua > Vidua macroura. The sequence continues at coordinate 73,298,394 of NC_071572.1, read as the reverse complement.
GAATGTTTTATGCCCAAGAACAGTCTGAGCACAGACTGAATGGGGTTCCATGGCAGGATGCATCTGGGCAGTCCCTCTGCCAGCATTCAGCTCAGGACTGTGGCTGCCGAGTGCTGACCTCTTCAACATTTGTCCAAGACCATCCTTTTAGGATCATATCTCTGGACTTGCAAGAAGGTATTCCCACTGAATATTTAGGCAGACTGGTTCATCAGCTTCTTACCCCTCAGGAAAGTTGGAAGGAAGATTCTCCCTTGGGCAGGGAGAATTGGGTTAGAGATCACCTAGGGAAATGGGATATCCACAAATCCATGGCCCTTGTAGGGAAGCATCCACAATGCTGAGGAGCTGGTGAACACCATAGTGGTCATCTTTGAAAGATCTGACATCAGAAGAGGGGCCTGAGGCCTGGAAGAAAGCAAATGTCACCCCATTCTTCAAAGAGGCCAAGAAGGAGGACCCAGGAAACCAGTCAGCCAGTCAGCCTCACCTCAATGCCAGCAAGGTGATGGAGCACCTCATTCTGGAGGTTATCTCTAAGCCTGTGGAAGAAGGTGAGCAGGAGACTTGGCTTGAATTCACTAAAGGCAAATTATGCTTGACCAACATGATTGCCTTCTACCATGAGACAACTACCTGGATGAGGATGGATGAGGGCAGAGCAGGGGATATTGTCTGCCTCGACTTCAGCAAGACTTTCAATACTGTCTCTCACAAGATCCTCATAGACAAACTTAGGAAGTGTGGACTGGATGAGTGGACAGTAAGGTGGATTGAGAACTGGCTGAACAGCTGATCCCAGAGGGTCATAATCAGTGGCACAGGATCTAGCTGAAGGCCTGTTACATGTGGTGTCCCACAGGGTTCAGTACCACGCCCATCCTTGTTTAACTTACTCATCAATGACTTGAATGAAGGGTAGATGCTGTCTCACCCTGTTCATTGATGACACCAAGCCGGGAGGAGTGGCCAATACCCCAGAGTGTTGTGCAGCCCTTCAGAGGGACAGGTTGGAGGGATGCGCAGAGAGGAATCTTCTGAAATTCAGCAAAGGCAAATGCAGGTTCCTATGTGTGTGGAAAAATAACCCATGTCCCAGCACAGGCTGGGGGCTGACCTGCTGGGAAGCAGCTCTTCAGAGAAGGACCTGGGGATGTGGGCAAGAAGCTTTCCATGAGCCAGCAGTGTGTCTTGGGGGCAAAGAAGCCAGTGGTGTCCTGGGATGCATTAGGAAGAGCATTGCCAGCAGGACGAGGGAGGTGAGACTCCACTCAGCCCTGGTGAGGCAAATCTGCAGTGCTGTGTCCAGTTCTGGGCTCCTCCATCCACAAGAAACGTGGATCTCCTGGAGCAGGTCTAACAAAGGGCAATGAAGATCATTAGGTGAGGAGGTGCCTCATGAGGAAAGGCTGAGGGAGCTGGGCCTGTTTAGCCTTGAAAAGAGATGTCTGAGAGGGGACCTCATCAATGTCTATAAGTATCTGCAGGCTGGGTGTCAGAGGAAGGAGCCAGGTGGTGGTGCCAAGAAGACATGAGACAATGGGCAGAAACTGGAACACAGGAGGTTCTGCCTGAACAAAGGAAGAACTTCTTTACTGTGCACGTGTCTGAGCACTGGAGCAGATTACCCAGAGGGGTTGTAGAGTCTCCCTCACTGCAGATATTCCAGAACCGTCTAGAGGCAATCCTGTCCCATATGGTCTGTGATGACCCTGCTTGAGGAGAGGGGTTGAGACCATATTAGTCTAGTGGTGTAGTCCCTTCCAACCCTACCCATTCTGGGATTCGGACCAGGCCCACTGAACTGCTTGATGAATACTAGCAGATGTTCCCACAGAGAGGGTGGGGAGCATCACTTTCCTTGCACCTGACCACATGATGGGTGGGATGGTGCTTTACTTGCTTCAGAGGATTCAGGAAACCTAACCACTAAGTAGCCTACATCTTTTTCCTTGTGCTAAGTGAACCTGCACCCTCCCTTCACTCATTCCTGGATCCCATCTCTTTTAGATCGTATCACTGGAAGAGTCTGACTTGTCTGTCAAGTCAGTCAAGGTCCTGTATTTTCCACCCAGCACTCTTCTGCTGGAGGCACTTTGTCACTCATCCCGCATGACTTGCGGTGGTGTGAGTTAGCTTTCCCCATATCAGGATTCCTTGGATGGACCTAAATGCAATGCTGACAGCCTTCACCAGAACACCTTTGGATTCCAGCTAACCTGTGTTATTATTTTATTTATCATGTTTCTTAGTCAAGAGTTAAGAGAGGACAAAGCTGCATAGAAAGTCGTTCTTGTTTCTCCGTTTGATCTGGAAGCTTGACTTTCCTAACCCTTTTACCTTTGGCCATACTCTTTATATGTTTATTGTTGCTATGTCTCAGGTACCTGTGACATAGGGTGCCCCCAGAACTCAGAGGTGATGACCAAGTAGGTCAAGTACTCTGGCTGCAGGGAAGAAACCTCCTTTCAAGAGGAGAAGTTGGAATTAATGCAGAATGGTGAAGGTACTGTCTCATTGGAAATGCACGTGGATGATGCATGGACAGGCTCCTGAAAACATCTGGCAAGCCACCGCACATGGTGATTAATGCTAGGAGTGATGGTAAAGCCATCATGATCAAGCTGGACAAATGTCACAACATGATGGAAAGAGGCAGCATTTCCAGCTTTGAGAGCAGACTGCATCTGGGCTAAGTGCAAGAAGAAACAGAAATCATCAGGGTAGGAAGAAATGTAGTTAACTGATATTTTTAAGGGTCACAGCCATATGGTACAACTGCTAGATCAGTCTAACCTGTTGGATAAAGGAATAGGCAAGAGCCATTGTGAATTTGCTTTACAAGTGATGTTAAAAGTCATATTCACTCTAGAACTGATAGCCAAACATGCTCTGACGCACAATTTCATCAAGGCATTCAAGGGTCTTCTATAAATACTCCTGAATCCCCCCAAAAAACATGTTGATTTATTTTGTAAGTACCTCCCTGCTTTGCTTGACAAGGAAAATTGTGTTGTCAGTCGGAGACTTTGGCTTGGGATACCAAAGAATATGGTGTGCCAGGAGGAGTTTCTCATCAATTTACAAGTGATGGAATGCCCAAGTAAGGCAATGATTTTAGATGTCCTTATGACAGATGAAGATTGGTTTCAGATTGATGGTTGCCTAAGGACAAGGGATCAACCTTGATCAAGAGTAATAAACTGAGACATCAGCCAGAACAAAATGCCACAGCTGAGAACTGGGTGTTGTTCTGTAACTTTCCTTAGAGTGAAATGAGTGAACTTGCAGCTCGTGGAAAGAGTGGTATTTTTCCAGTTTTTCAAAAGGCTGTGATTTAGTAACATAAGATAACTTTCAGTGAGTGAACTTCCTTGAGTAAGTGGCCATGTGACAAAAGTACTTGGAAATAAGAATAAATAATAGAAATAATAATAAAGCTTGACCTACATTAACAAAAAATAATCCTTGTAACAACTACAGCAACTGTGGTTAGGAGAAAAGGAATAGAGGGACAACAGAATAATTCAGCTGTCTGAAAAGAGGTCTTGAGCTGCTCATATCACCTCAGAGAAAAATAACAATACTTGAATGTTTAAGGAACTAACATGCTGTTCTAGTTATAGTTAAAGAAAAAACAATCATAACAGTAATATTTTCTTTTTATTGGCTGAAATTGGGAAAATAATCAAAGCAAGGCAAAAAAAAAGAGAAGTACTCACCAGATAAGTCTGCTCTGTGTATGGAAAATGCAGAATGTGCTCAGAAGGGAATGATGAAGCACTTTCCAGGCAGTTAGCAATAAGGAGGATCCTTGACAGGATCTCCAGCTGAGTACTGTTGCAGTTCCAGGCATGGATGACCTGGAGCACACTCATATCTGGGTGCATGGGGTGCTGTAGGGAGGAACAAGCCCCCACACAAAACCTGAGGGTGCCTGGGGAGTTGGAGTGAGCAATGCTGAAAGTAAAGCACGGCGCTGTCGCTGCCTTCCTGCAAACGGTGTTTTGCAAAGCGCAGTAACCACGCTGAGAAAAAAGCACTGGCTGCTGAAATCCATGGTTTGCCGAGGTCAGTTTTTAAAAGCATCAGGGAAAACATTTAAAGAAAAGCCTGGGTGGATGGGCAAGCAAATGACGTCAGTGCTTAGTCTGACAGGGCATGGACAAAAGCCAATGAGAAACCAGTGGTGGGGGGAGGAGGCAAGAAATCATGAAGGAATGGAAAAAATCTGCAGTTTAAGTAATATTTATAGAAGGACAGGGAATTGACAGACAAAACTGGTACCATTTTTGATACGTAGAAATTATACAGACTCTCAAAAGGGCTAAATATCTCAGCCAAAAGTGCCAAGAGGCATTACAGAATATTTCTGAATAGGGTGAAAAGAGAGGTTCTGTTGCCAGACATATATAGCCATGCATAGATACATCCAAGAGCAATAAATAGTGACTGACCTTGTCTGGGAGAACAGCAGGGTTGGAAAGACCTAGGGAGCAGGGCTCATGTGCAAGTTGTCAGCCAGACACTGAAGATGTCTTTAAACATCTTTCATCCACATGTGACATTGGTGTCCTTTGTTCTGCTTTGCATCAGAAATTGGAATAGATGGATCAAAGACTCCTAACCATGATTCCAGACTGAAAAAAAATGTTTTGAAAGTGAAAAGTTTAGTTACTTTGCTCCTAAAAAGAAAGACAAGTGAGCATTTTTGCACAGTGCCTGAAGTCACTTCATGATGTTGGTCTAGATGGCAGTTTAATCAGGCTGCTAAAGGCATACGAGGATTCTGAGGAGATTGGGGAGCTGGAGGCCATGTGAGATTTGGTACTTGGTATCCAGCACCTAAACCAGTATCCAACTTGGCAACTAAAAAATGGAGATTGCAGGAATTACAAACCACCTTTTTTATTTTCCCCTTCTATCACAGGACTCGGACCAAGGTCAACAGAAGTTGCTCACTTGTTTGTTGGAGGTTTGGGCAATGTCAAAAGAGGGCTTTGGGGCCTGCATGTTGTATTTCTCATTTAGCAACCTTGAATTTCATCCAGCATTTTAATAACCCAGTCACTTGGTCACAAGATCCTTCTTCACCTTTCCACAGGCTCATTCAGGGCCGAATGTTTTGGGTCATTTTGCATAATCAACAACACCTTGGCATCCCATGCTCCATTTTTTTCTGAAAGTGTTTATTGGTGAGGCAGATGGCCTCAGATGCTGGCCACTCACATGCCTCAGCTGCAACCAGTCTTGCTGCAAGTTTTCAACCTGGAGAGAGTGGTCTTCCCTCTCCTCAGGCAGTTCTGTGAAATATTTTGCCAGCCTGTTTTTCCAAAATTCCACTGCTTTTCATCCTGGGGGGGTTGAGGTGAGTGGTGAATTACTTGCAGCACAGTTACCTACCTGTTCATCCATTTCATGCTGGAGACCACCTGAATCTCCCATGGGGTTTTGCTGCCCTTCATGTCACAGACATGTTCTCAAGTCCTGATGCTTCAGTTTTCAGTGGTGCCTTCATCTCATTGCTCCTGAGTAAAATCTCCTGTCTGGCAACACCTCAAAGCTCCTCTGACAGCAAAACATCAAGTTTACTTTTCATTCATGGACTTAAGCTTCCCTAATCACTCCCACGCCATCTTACGGCTTTTTGGCAGCTTTCTTATCTCCAAGATGCATTTGAAAGAGGTTTTCAGCCTTCCTTTTCTATTTGCCACATAGTCTCCTTTTTTTTTTTTTCCCTTTACCTTACTAATGCTCATTTACTAGTATTTATGGGTTTTTCTTTTGTTTTCATTCGACTACAGCTTCTGCTTTTTGACAGCTGCCTTTTCAAATCTTACACTGTGAAGTAGAACCCAGCACTGCTGTTCCTTCTAGGGAACACTTAATTAACTCCCTCAAGAAGATGATATTTCTGTAGTAAGGTAATATATGGAGGTAAGTCAGCTGTCCTAGAATAAGAGATTACATTCAGCTCAGAAGAGTAAGTAACAAATTACTTGTTTTTGCAGCATGTACACATTGTGATTGCCCAAAGGTAGGCAGCTTGGTTTTGATGAAATGTGAGCACTGCTGGAGCCTGCAGGGGTATTTGCATACCCTAAGTAATGAACCTGCATTTTGTGAATGGCATCAGTTATGAAGGAGGTTGAAACACCAACCTTTAAGATGTTTGTCTTTTGTAACTATGTCATAAGTCTTTCAGAGACCTGTATCTCCTCTTCCTTGCCCTGGTCTTGCCAATTGCTTTGCTTAAACATTGATTTACTTCAGAAGTAGATACAGGATGTTTTAATTGTTTTTCACTGTGCTTACAAGGTTACCATTTTGTTATGTTTTGGAGTGACTTTTCAAGTGAACTTAATTATTTTCCACATCTGCTCAAGCTGGTTTTCACTACGTGGCATCTTCCTTAATGCTGAAGTTTCATGCTGACATCTCAACATGAAGGTGGTCTGAGGACCTTTCTTGGGGAAGCAATACATATGTAGTAGTCTGTGCAAATGCCAAAGAAGTATAAAATAATTGCTCTAAATGTTCAAAGTTACCGTAAAACTAAATTTTTCTGTAACACCACTGCTAATTACCCTTAGTTGTCCTAAAAAAAGGAGAATAAAACGTAGAGCTTACCACCCCTAGAAATGGTTGGCTGCCCATGAGAGAAGCTGTCTCTTGGGTCAGCCAGAGAACTTTCCCAGGTGCATCCCTCTCCTACAATGGCTCTGCACAGTGAGCCCTGGTGCTTGGCCAGCCAAGGAAGGCAGAGTCAACCCCTTAGCCAGTATCCGTGTCTTTCTGTACCTTCCCCTTGCAAGGTGCTCACAAACCAGGATGGATTCTGGCTTGTGGCTGCTGCTTTTGGAGTTGGTTTGTCCTAGCAAAGTGTCACAATTGCTTTTCACTACCTTGCTGAATGAGAGCCTCTTTATGTGTGCCTGAGCACTTGCCTTGCCTGATCAAGCATTTCTATCTGCTTTCCATAACACTGTCAACAAACCTAGAGCTCCCCTACTTGGGGGAAAACGACTCTCCAGAGACAGAAGCAGCTGCCACAACAGATCTCCCATCTTTATTTCAATACCATCCACAGTCATATATGTCAATTTTGCAAACTGATGAAAAAAAATTACATGGATTTTTTTAGGTCAGGGTTGCAATTCTCAGACAGGCTGGCCACTGAGCTAGTTTCCGTCTGTCCAGAGGGGCCTTGCTGTGGTGCCATCTGTAGGCACAGTGTCTGGATGCAAAATAAGGATTTAGAAGAGCTGTGCATTTTAGGGAGGTTATATTAGAGAGAGGAAACCAAGCCCTCCAGGCAGTCCAAAAGCTGCATGACTAGTTTGCCACACTCACTCTCCCTGTTTCCATACAAGACCAACCATGTTTTAAACGCTGTGATTCCTGGCTTTCCTTGCCTCAATACCATATAATTTTTCTAGGAGAGATGAGATTGTAAACCAGTTGAAATAGTATTTGAAAACAGAGTGAACCTTTATTCGAGACATTCCCAGCAGCTGTTGGTCTGAGAGCACATACTCTTCCTCCACCCTGGGGCTGTATTACTTAAGAGCAATTTGATCTCAGGTTGGATAGGGCTGGTTCACGCTTGTTAAATAACAAGAATTCTTAGCTCTACCAATTTTTAGGTAGTCTTATCTTACTTAGGAAACATAAGGCTTTTTAGAAGCAGAAGTTGACTTGTAGAAATGTTCCAGCTTTTAACCCAGTTCAAAATATATTTTACATGGGAAAACAGGACATCCATCTTTCCCCCCCTTTAGATGTTTCAGTAGCCTCTCTGAACTTCCAGATCATCAAGAGGCGCTGACTGGCACACACACAATATGCAGGCAGCAGCACAACCATTCAAAGCACCCAGGCACAGCAATCAAGGACGGGATGGGACCAACCCAAGACTCATTTGTAATCTTGACAGGTCTCCAGGCTACACAGCCCCCCTAGCAGAAACCCAGCTCCACGGGAGGGCTGCCTCCAGTGAGCTCCAGCACCGTGCAGCTCCCATTTGATGCCAGTTACCTAAAGCTCCAATGATGGGGCCATTTGTGGTGTAATCCAAGTATTTTTGCTGTCCCATGGCTAACAAGCTGCTCAGAATCCCAGTTCCTATCCAGAGGCAGGTTATTCAACCTCTTCTCTTTGCAAAATAACTTTAGAGTCATTGCCCTCTAGTCCAGCAAACATTTAATTCTTACACAGCCCAAGTGCTAGAGATAAGCTGCTCTGGGAAACCATGTCCAGCATACCTTGATCCTGAGAGTTTAAATCCTCCAGCTTACGTCCTTGCAGCGTCCAGATCAGGGTCTAAAGCAGTCGGGGTCCGGACAACAGCTCCAACCATGCCTGCCAGGGAGAGAACACATCAGCCCTGAGATGCTAAATTAAGCTGCTAAAAATGGAGGGCCACGTGATTTTGTGCAGTGCATTGCTTATCTGTCCTGGTGCTCACAGGTCATGGAAGGCTCCGTCACTGCCCAGCAGCATTCATGCTTCCAGAACTAATGCAGGGAGGCAGAGGGCTGACACTCACCTTGCAGAGATTTGCTGCTCAGCAGCTTAACTGCAACTGCCCCCCCCTCCCCTTACGCACAGAATTAAGCCAGAATTAAGACTGGCCACCACCATACTGATGACGGCCTCCAACACGTCCCTAGGCAGCCATTTCCTCTAGGGCAAAAGCCAATTCATTTTAAAAGGTAAAAGCAAGTGAAATACCCGCCTTGTAATACCAGGGAGTATCTTCCTTGTCCCCCACTGAGGCAGGGGAAGAATTAATTTGTTTCTTGTGCCCCTTGACCAAACCAAATGTATGAGTCATCTGCTCAGCACTTTTACTCTGCATGCACCCATCAGACAAGCAAATCCAGAACTAGGTGGATGGAGCCAGAGCTGCTTTCCATCCTACCACACAGGAACACAGCCCTGCACACCTCATTTTGGCTCACAGGCTGGACTCTCCCACGTGGAACAAGCAGCTCAGTAGGCTGCACTCCCCAGCTTTTCACTGCAGCTCGCAGAGACTGTGCCATGCAGGCACCTGCAGCTGCTCATTACATACATGGCCCCCTCCCATCTCCCCCTGATAGACAGACAAGGCTTTTCAGATGGTGATCACTTTTATTGATGTAAGGTGGTACACAAACAGATCAGTTTCTATCAGCCTCTCCACCTCCCCCAGGCTCGGGGAGAAGTTGGAGGAGTGGGGGAGACAAGGGAACAGAACTGGCCTCTCACTGCAGGATGCAGAGCTAAGCGGTGGTGAACAAGGGCAGGGGCTCCAACAAAGGAGAGTCCTGCTTCCCTAGGCAGCAGGGGGGGCTGTGTGCTCGGCTTACTCCTTGGATGCCATGTGGACCATCAAGTCCACAACACGGTTGCTGTATCCATATTCATTATCATACCTGGGGACAGAAAACAAGCGCTGTCATGGCTGACTCATTTCTCACACCCCTTCTTCGATTCCTCCTGCTCCACTGCCCCATCCCACACAAGTGAATTCCCATCTACCCTCTGGAGGGAAGGAGGCAGCTACAGTAATTTCAGATAAGAAGCAATCTCACTCCATGGTGAGACTGGAGGTCTGTGTATCCACCTGGATCACCAGTGGTAACCAACAGGACACCGAAGTCTGCAACCTGTCTGTGCCAACTCCCACATCCCCAGGGCTGCACCTACCAGGAAACCAGCTTGACAAAATGGTCGTTCAGTGCAATGCCAGCACCCGCATCAAAGGTGGAGGAATGGCTATCACCATTGAAGTCACAGGAGACAACCTGAAACACAAGAAATTGTAATGCATATGGTTGCCCACAGTCTCTACTCCAAGTGCCCAAAGAGGATCCTGGTAAAGCTGCTGACAACAGCCTTTTAGAAAAATGAGGCCAAGAGAGCAGGCATTCCTCACCTGGTCCTCTGTGTATGCCAGGATGCCCTTCAGGGGCCCATCAGCAGCAGCCTTCACTACCCTCTTGATGTCATCGTACTTTGCCTGAGGAGAGACAGATCCAAGATGATCAGATCCCAACTCACACAAAATGTCCACTGGGGACAGGGGAGGGAGGAGACACACATGGGAACACCCTAGCAGGTGATCTTTTCACAAAGATCTCATCTTCAGGACAAGATGGATGCAGAGAGGGCAATTCCAGGTCCAATGCAGAGCTTAGAGGAAGAGGGGCACATCTGCAAGTTGTTAGGACCTCAGCCACAACACTTACTGGTTTTTCCAGACGGCAGGTCAGGTCCACAACAGAGACATTAGGGGTTGGCACACGGAAAGCCATTCCAGTAAGTTTCCTGTGAGAGACACAAGTCAGTAAGGAACAGCATCTGGCACTCCTCTGCCAGCCTAGGAATGTTCTGCCTCCTCCTGACACCTGAGAAGGGATAACACTCACCCATTGAGCTCAGGAATGACTTTTCCCACAGCTTTAGCAGCTCCAGTAGATGCTGGGATAATGTTCTGAGCAGCACCTCTGCCATCCCTCCAGAGCTTCCCAGAGGGCCCATCCACTGTCTTCTGTGTAGCTGTGATGGCATGGACAGTGGTCTGAAGAAAGAGCACAGGAATAAGAACACAGCCAATACACTCCAGAAAGAGCATCCCAGCTGACACAGATACTTTCCCTCTCGCACGAGGGGATCTGTGGTAGATCAGCCTCCTCAGCACCAAGCTGCAGACCTACCATGAGACCCTCCACAATGCCAAAATTGTCATGGATGACCTTGGCCAAGGGCGCCAGGCAGTTAGTAGTGCAGGAAGCATTGCTGGGGTAGAGAGATAAAAGGCACATCAGCCAGAGGCAACACTTCCACTGAGGTGAAGTGAGACCCCTGGCAGCTGGTGAGAGCTCCAGGCCAGAAAGCATGCTCCTCTCTCCTTACCTGACAATTTTCAGGGACTTGTCATACTTCTCATGGTTGACACCCATCACAAACATGGGAGCATCAGCAGAGGGGGCAGAGATGATCACACGCTTGGCACCACCCTTCAGGTGAGCCTGGAGAGAGAGATAAGAGATTACATAACTCAGGATCCTTCCAAGCTTGCTTCTTCAGATCTCTTCTCCTTCACAGCCCTATCTTGAGCAGCTCTGTACATGGTGGTGTGCCCAACAGGCAGAAAGCAGCACTATCCCTTCTCTCCTATGCCTCCGTGGCATACTCACCCCAGCCTTCTCCATGGTGGTGAAGACACCAGTAGACTCCACAACATATTCAGCACCAGCATCTGCCCACTTGATGTTGCTGGGGTCACGCCTAAGGAGGGACAAAATTTTATGAGCTGCTCCATGAGACAACTGCTTTCAATTTCCAGAGGAGCAATGGGGAAAGATACTCACTCCTGGAAGATGGTGATAGCATTCCCATTGATGACAAGTTTCCCATTCTCAGCCTTGACAGTGCCCCGGAAGTGGCCGTGAGTAGAGTCATATTTGAACATGTAAACCTAATAAAGAGAGGGGGAGCAGAAGGTCAGGCACCCAGGCTGCCATCATCCTCTAACACCCTGGGAAGTTACCAGAACAGATCCAGAGGAGCCCTACTCAGAAAGGCCCAGAGGGGGCACTGCAAAGCAACTCACCATGTAGTTCAGATCAATGAAGGGATCGTTGATGGCCACCACTTGGACTTTGCCAGAGAGGACGGCAGCCCGGGTGACCAGGCGGCCAATGCGGCCAAATCTGGAGAGAGAAAGACACGGGTGAGGAGGTGCAACAGAGAAGCAGCCCAGCTGGGCATGGGAGGCAGTCCTTGGCAGCCTTCCCTCGGAATCATCAGCTGCTCCCTGGCCGGTAGGGCGGGAGGGAGCCCTGCAGCTCGTCCAAAGGCAAGGCACCCCGGTTAAAGATTAAGAACGACCCCCGCCCCAGAAAGGTCAATCGCTAAATTTACTGAGAGCCCCGGGGATCCGGTTACTCCTCGGCCCGGCACGAGAAGGTCACAGCCCCGGGGCCACCATCGACACACGATCCACTGAGAGACCTTTTGGTGGGGGGCTGCAGGGATCCCCGGGAATGGGGAGGGAAACTGGGGCAGCCGAGCAACGGCAGCCCCTTCCGGAGTGAGTCACCCCGAATCCGAGGAGAAATGAGTCAGCAGCACCGCTCTGTGCCCCGGGGGGCGCCGGCGGAGCGGGACCGGCGGGATTCAACCTCTCCCTCATCTTCCCCCCGCGCCCTTGAGGCGACCTTGCCGCTCCCCCCCAACCCCCCCCCCCACCCCCCACCCCCACCAAAATCCCTGCTGGTCCCGTCGGCCCCGGCACTCACCCATTGACTCCGACTTTCACCATCTTTACCGCTTCGGGATGTTCCTGCGGGCAGAAACCACCAGTAGGGGCATGAGGGGAACCGGCAACAGCCACCCTCGGCAGTCGCGCCCTCACCCGGCGCCGTTAACGTCTCGCCTGCGCCGAGGGGCGAGCGGGCATTGGGGGGGAGGGGTGGCGGGAGGCGAGGAGAGCGGGCGAGCGGGGGCCCGCGCTCCAAGCTAGCCCCACCTCCCCGGGCGATCACTCCCCCGCCCCGGGCGATTAACCCACCTGCCCTCCCCCCCCCCGCGACAACTATCCGCCCCCTCCTCCTCCTTCGGCGACCATCTCCCCCTTACACCCCTATCCCTCCTCGCCTCACCGCCCCCCTTCACGCCGCCCCCGCCATTTTGCGCCGCCTTTGTGCCCGTGGGCCCCGCCGCCACGCGGCTCCGCTCCGCCCGGGGGCTGCCGCACCCCCTGCCGGTGGGCGGTGCGCTTGTGTGGGGAGAGGGCTCTCACACGCCCACCCCCCCGCCGCCACCGCTCTCTCCCCCCGCGCATCTCCCCCGCCCCGCCCGTTACCTGCTGCCTCCGAACCGCCCGGCGCGCAGTGAGGAGGTGGCGCAGCGCCTCTCCGCCGCCCTTTATAGCCGCGTGAGGGTAGGGCGGGGGCCCGCCCCGCCGCGACGCCGTCGAATGGCAGCGCGGGGGCCGGACCGGGCTACGTGCGCCCGTGCTGCGGGTGCGGCTGCCGAAGACCCCCCCTGTTTCCCCCGCCCCGCCGCCCCCCGTTAACAAAGGCCCCGCTCTGGGAACGGAGAGTCGGTAGCGATCACCCTCCCGTCGAGCCACCCCAAGGGGGTTGGTGGTGCTGGTGGTGAAAGATGCACCGGTCCTTGCGGGGAGGTGTCCCCAGAGTGGGGATGAACAGATGCACCCCTGCCCGAGGAGGCGGGGAGGGTGATAGCCGGTCACGAGCTGCTCCCGCCGGGCTCGCTGCTGTTCCGGAGGATGGTATGCGCTGCTTCCACCTGGTAACAAAGGGCAGATAGCCACCCGCCCCGGCTGCAGCCTGTGCCCAATTGGATGGAGTAGTATCCAGTATCCGAAGGGACCTACAGGGAAGCCGGAGAGGGACTCTTCGTCAGCAGCTGTAGCGATGGGAAAAGGAGTAATGGGTACAAATTGAAAGGGAGGAAATTTAGGATGGATATTAGGAAGAAGTTCTTCACTGTGAGGGTGATGAGGTACTGTAACGCGTTGCCCAGGGAGGCTGTAGATGGCCCAACCATGGCACTGTTCCAAGCCAGGCTGGATAAGGCCTTGAGCAACCTGCTCTAGTGGGAGGCGTCCATGCACGTGGCACGGGGGTTGGAACTGGATAATCTTTAAGGTCCATTCCAACCCCTTAACATTCCATGATTCTATGGCTGCAAGGGTAAGGGACTGCAGGGATGCTCAGGTCACCCAAGGGAGCAGCAGATCTCCAGGCGTCCCCCCACACCCCCCGGCACGGGAGGTACTGTCTGGGAGTTCTCCCGCCTCCAAGCTGCCACCCCCCTCTGAGTGGGCTTATCCAGGCGTGCTCTGGACGGGGCCCCTGGCCGGGCGCTGCCCCAGCAGGCCACGGGCTGCAGCGTGAGCACCACGTTAATGAGGCACTGCGGCATTGCTGCCGCTGCCCGCGGGACGTGACGGCGGAAATCCTCCTCGTCTGCCGCCTCGGCCCGCCTTCCCTGCCTGCCTGCGAGGAGGAAGCGCTCTTGGCATGGCCGCTGTCCGGTGTCCCGCCCCCCATGCTAGGCTCCCTCACCGAGCCCTGCCGCCTCCGTCCCCCGGCTCCGTGCGGGGCAGGTGCGGCGGGACAAACCCGCCTTAGGTACAACGCCCAGAGCACGCACAAATCCTGAATCTCCCATCCCGGAGGAAGGTGTGGGAACAGTGGGGATGCAAATCTGGACTGTCAGAGCAGGTGGGGGTGGCGTGAGCTGGAATATCCCTCTTGCTGCTCGGCTGAGCAGGGCTTTGAGGATAAGGGAGGGGGGTGGGCAGGCCGGGGGAACCACGCAGTTACTGGGGTGGGGGACAAGAGAGGGGTCATGCAGCTCAAACGTAACCCTACTCTCCTTAAACCACTGCTATTCCCGGTGCTGCTGAGGGGCTGGTGGCTAAGTTTAGACCCAGCTGAGGTTACAACCTTTTCTTAAAGGCCAGGACATGGTGATGGCTCGCGGGGCACAGCAGCAGGGCTACGAACTCGTGCCGGGTTCGGTGGTGCCCGAGCCGCAGCCCACCGAGGCAGGCTCTCGGGGGAAGCTTCCGCGCTAACAGGAGGCCCCGATGTTTTTTCTGGCGGGGGCAGAGTGCGGCCGGGGTGAGCAGCGCGGCCCTTGTTCCCGGTCGATACCTCACCCGTGTCCGCCCCCCTGGCCGCACCGCGCCGCAGCCGCGCGTGCCGCACGCCCCACGCGGAATGGCGGCGGCGCCGGCAGGGCCCGGCACTGCCCCGCGCGTGGGGCCGGGGGCGCCGGGCGGGTTCTGACACCGCCTCCCGCCCGCCCCCCGGCCGGGGGCAGCCACCGCCGAGCGCGGACGCGGTAAATTAGTACAGCTTGTTTAATGAGAGAGTCCTCAGGCACGGGGAGCAGGGAGGGGCTGCCGGCGGAGCGGGGATTCAGCGTCCGCGGGGGACAGCTGCGGAGCCGGGCAGCTCCTCCTCGTACCGCCGCGCCGCTTCCTCGCTGCCGCAGCCTCCCATTTTCGGGGCGGGAGCTTCAGGGCTTCGCGCAGCGGTGTGCCGTGCTGGTTCCCGAGCCGATGCTGGTTACCGAGCCCTGCAGGTTTCCGAGGCTGGGTGCCCTCCAGCTGCGGAGAAGCGGGCCCGGTGAGCCGCCCAGCGGCGTCCCGCCCACCTGCTCTCGCCCCTGCCGGGCCCCAGCACCACGCCGGCAGCACGGGGTGTCCCCGGTCCCGGACTTTGCCCCGGCAGCTGGCAAGTGGTGGCCCCACAGCCTGATCCGCTGCCCCATCCCCTCGCTGTCTGTGCACTCAACTCTGCCCTGAACTTCCCTGCCCGCTCGCTCGAGCCCACATTCTTATCCCTCTCACCTCGGAGGCCCTCCAAAGCTAACACCCCAAACCACTGAAGGTCCCGATTCGGTCCAGTTTCAGCCCGAAGCAACCCCTGGGCATGGCCTTCCAGGCCCAATCTCCAGGCAGTGCCCACTTGCGAGTGGACAGGTTCTTGCGCCAGAGGGATGGACGGGCAGCTCTAGCCCCAGATGGGAGGAAGGGGAGAGTAGAAGAGAGCAGCTGAGGACCAAAGCTGGACCCCTCCTTTGTGTCCTCTTCGGTCAGTGTGGACTCAGGCTCCAGGGGCAGCAATCGTGAAAGGAGCATCTGGGATAAACGGAGGAGAGCGGGGTGATGCCTGTGCTTCTGGTGATAAGCCTTGTACCCCCTGGTACCCCACTGCCCATGCCCTCCTGAGGGCTCAGGCAGGACGTTAAAGTGATGCCTACTCACAGCACTGTGCCTGTGACATTGCATCCAGACACGGGGAAGGGCTTGACCAGCAGCTCCCACTGTCTGAAATGACTTTGTCGTCCAAAACAGCAGGCAGACAGCTGCTGTGAGCTCTGCCTGTGGGCAGATTGCCCTACTCTTGTAAAACCATACACACGTCCTGCCCTGCCCCAGATTTGGAAGGTAACTCTTCAGTCCTTGCTCCTTTTATAGATGCTGAGCATCTCTATGTGCTCAGGCTGCTGTGTACTACTTCATTTTTCCAGAAGGCTGCTGGGAAGGGTGGTCCTGACTCAAATACCTGATAAAGATGAGGGAGAGGCAGGAGCAGAGCAGGTGTGAGGAAGAGGGACTCCCCGTCTGCTGGAAATCCTCTAGGTTAGCTGTTCTGACTGTAAACCCTCAGCACTGCTGGGAGACAAGGGCCAGGGGGTGTGTTGGGTGCAGTGGAGGCATGGCATTGCTGCCCACAGAAGCAGCCTGCAGGAGCCGTTCTACATCTGTCTCTCACATGGATGCTGAGCTAAGGCTGAGGATGCCTTTGTGCAGCTCTTTGTGGTAGCAAGTTAACTGAAGCGGACACAGGCATCCTCAGCAAGGAGTGAAAGTGGTGAGTCATAGCAGGATCAGTCTTGTGATTTTAGTTCATGTCCTGACTATTTCCCTGTGACTTTCCCAGGGTATGTGATGGCAAGGTGCTGGGGCTCAGGTTAGGGTTTGGGTAAGAGGGAGCTGGCTAGATTGGAAAGTCAAAAATATTATTGCTGTAATTGCAAAGGATAAAGATTTACTCAAGTGAAGAAGCCCTTAGTTGGCATCCTGACAGGGCTCTTGGCCTTAAAGACGATATTTAAAAGGGGTAATACTGAGCTTAGGAGCAAAACTCCTGGCTGTTAGGATGCGTCTTCCCTCTGAAATATCAGAACCAGAACCATAATGAGAGACATGACTGTAATATCTGGTGGCTGCTGACACAGAGTGGGCTTAGAAAGGACCAGGCCCTTCACTGTTAAAAGCTTTTACAGAGCACTAAAAAGCTTTTGTCTCTTTCCTGTCTTGAAATGCTTGTGCTCCTTAGGGACTGGATTATAAAGTCACCCTAGAGCTGAGGCTGATGAAGGGGAGAGTGCAACAAGAATAGACAGCAGCCTTCTTGTATTTGGAATTTGGGACCACCTCTCATTCGAGGTTCAAACACAACCTCCCTCCTCCCCTCCCCTCCTGAAATCAACCTCAGCTCTGTCCCACTCCCTCCTACCTGTAGCCTCTGTCCTGGTAAGGACACAGTCTGAACGCTGGCAGAGAGCAGAACCAAGAAGAGGAAAAATGAGCAAGGCCACGACCGAAGCCCCAGCATCTTCTTAGCCCAGGGCTGTTGGGAGGCAAGGCAGGACTTGCAGCATCCGTGTAGGATGTGGTCCCTAGCCCCTCTCTGCCTTTATAGCTTTGATTCTGGCAGGCAACTGGCCCCAGCTCCCTGCTGAACCACCCCCTGGAGCTCCTTAACCTTTCAGCCCTTTTGTCCAGGGTGATATATTTCAGGGTGAGCTCAGCAAGACCCCTTCCTCTAAAGAAAAAGGACACAAAGGTATTTACTGAGTGTCTGGGAAGACAAATGTGAGTTGAGCTGCTGCTGGCCAGGACCTGGAGGTGTCTGTCAGGGTCAGGGACAGGGTGACACACTGAAACACATCCCAAAAGGAGGATATTGAAGGCTGCATTGTGTAGGAATATTGAACATATTCCTCATAGGTAGAGTGCTGTTAATGCTATTTCTCTGATCAGTGTGAGCATGAACTGCAGCTAAATTAGAGGTAGGCACACTGCTGGCTGCACAGAATGGACACAAATTCAGGTCCGTGACAACACAGGCCTGTTTTTAATATTTCTAACTTAGTGAGACAGTTGGGCTGGGAATGAAGAGCTCCTGCTGCAGAAGGTGGATGAATTTCAGTACTATACAGAATTTGTAGCAGTTACAGGAGTGTGGGTCTAGTAATATTAGCATATAATTTGCGGCTGTCTGTCCCAAGTCACCATCTGGAGGACTGGGCTGAGTTTCCAGAGGAACCGTCACAGAAAAGAGCTTGTTGAGACTCAGCTTGCACTTTGTCAAGCTCAGGCACACAATGGGAGCAGGATAGCAAGAAGCAGATTCCTACCTCCTAAATCTTCTGGCCATTAGTTCCCCCCACTTTGTTTACCTCTTCCATTTTACTGTAGTTTCTCACCAGCTGAACAAGGCAATGAGGTCACTGTTTAGAGATCAGGGTGCAGAAGTCAGCCTGGGTATGAAGGCAGAAACTAATCAGCAAAGTTTGTCAGGGGAGAGGAATGGGGGGACTGTACCCCAGTACAGGATTAGCAGTGTGCTGTTAATAACACGCCGAACTTCCCTTTGTTCAGTACTGTTGCACAAAACAGTCAGGTGAGAATTCGACAGAACATGTTCTTCTGCCTGCTTTTATTTTTTTTCAAAGAAAGAAGAAAATTAGAAAAAGGTCTTCTCCAGAGATAACATAAGTCACAGTTCAGATATTTGCTCTGTGTCTCCTTCCCTCCTTCCCTCCCTTTCTTTCTTCCAGGCATTTTGCACTTGCAGATGCAAGTTTGTAGGTCCATTTCTTCTCTGCCCAAGGAGATAGAAAGTTCTACAAACCTTTTGCATCCAGTCCTTGAGAAGTGAGTAGGGCCCTTCAGTCTGGAGCACTGATGCTGGAAGCAGTGCTTTGCACAGCTGTGGACATACAATTTTGTTAACTCCAGCTGATGGCTGCAACCCATGGTTGGTGCTGTGTCCAGAGCAATGTGATGCTCTAGTGACATTCTGACATTCCTGTCACCCTGTCACCTGGGCAAGCACATGGAGGGGCTCCCAAGGTCCCACCAAGACATTTTGTGGGAAACAGGATTACTTTCATACCAACCTTTGAATCTACAAAGCAGAGGGGACTGCTGGGGACATGCACCCTGCATGGGCATTTGGATGTGGTGCCTGGGCACAAATGGGGTACAGGATGTGTGTGCACAGCCAGCCCCTCCTTGTGCTGGATGCTGTGGCGTAAGGAGTCCTGTGGTGTGAAAGTTCCAGAGGGATGGAAAAGAAAGGAAGGACAGGAAGTCAGCACATGTTCATGCTGCATGCAAGGTGTCCCAGAGGATGCTGTTCTGTACTTCCCAGTCACATATGGCTGTCCAGAAAGAGCTGAGTCACTGTGCTTGAGCACTCCTGCTGCCGGCAGGAGCAGCTCCGCTGGAACACGCTGGTTACATGAGTCAGAGTCACTCCTTTCCTGAGTGAAAGGTAAGTGCAAAAGCAACAATGCTTTGGTTTTGATATGAAATGTAGCAGCAGTTTGATCTGGCATCCCTTGAATGAGGTGGCCCCCATACTGCAAGAAGAATGCCAGAAATGTGTTTGCAACTGCTCCACAATTCCAGTTCACTTGCACAAAGACTGAGCCCTGCAGGGGTGGACAGGCTCTGAGAACTCAAATGGCAAGTGCTCTCTTTGGGTTCAGCAAGAGCTGGGGCTGCAAGAGGGAAAGAGCCATCACTCTCCCATATCAAACAAGAAACTTCAGAGACTGCAGAAAATTTGCATATTTTCTTGCAAGTTCTTGCAAATCCAGCAAAGCCTGGATAAAATGCAGGTGCTCAGTGACTCAGGTGCTGTGATGTTGCAGCTGCTCCATGTCCCAGATCCTTGCTGGGACTGCAGTAGAACTGAATAGTTACTTTGACATATCCTGGCAATGACTGTGAAGTGAAAAGGCTTTGGCAGGCAAGTCCTCAATTGCCCCAGTTTTCTCAGACTCAAATAGGTTATTGTCCTTTTTTCCTCTCTGATGCTAACAAGTTTCCTTTATAAAAACCCTTCCCCCTTGGGTGCTGGGGCACTGACTCTAGGGCTTGCAAGACCAGAAAAGTGGTCTGTTGCTGAATCACAATCAGCCTTCTACAGTTGCTTGTATAGGAAAGGAGCAGGACAACTGGAGACTGGGAGATCTGGGAACTGAGCGAAGTACCCTGAGGGAACACCCCTTGGCCCAAGGTGATAGAAAGGGAAGATGGTTGCTGCAGGCTCTAGAAGTGTACAATATTCACATTATTCCACTGGTACCATTTGTAGGAGTTCAGAGCAATCATGGTCAGGAGTCCCCAGAGAATGGAAACACCATTGATCTTGGCACTGAGTAATCTCACTGCCTCAGGAGCAGGGGAGTGGGATTACTCCTTTGGCAGTGATTTATGGTCATTGTGGCAGCCACCAAAATATATGTTTGTGTGGAACAGAAGAGCAGCAAGTATCTTCTTAAGGCTGTAGCCACTGTATAGCTGCCCAAACCCCTCCTGAGTTTTGCCTCATCTTTCTTCAGGACTTTCTTCGTCCATGACACAGGACAGCTAATTCTTCTGGTATCAGGAGAGGACAGTGAGGAGAGGAGGGTGCTCCACCTGAACAATGTCCAATCAGAAAGCGACCAATCAGAGCTCTCACCCACTGACTTCTCACTCCCACTTGCCCAGGCAGCACAGCGTCTGAGACTGAGCAAAGGACAGACTGCAAAGCAGTGAAGGAGCCAGCATATCAGTCCAGTCACTGATTGCCAGACCCTCCTTCCAGAAGGGTGACTGTGTGGATCTCCTGAAGGAAAAAGTTCAACCACTTGTAGTAGAGAAGTATGGCCTGAAGGTGAGCCAATGCTTAAAAGTTTTATGGCCACCTCACTTCCTCTATCCACCCATTCATATCTCCCCTACTGTAGCATTAGCAACATATTATCTCACAAGATTTATTGCTTGTAAAACCTTGAGCCTGGGCAGACATCCATATATGCTGTCCTTTTTTTATTCCTGTATGTGAGTATCATACCCTGTGGGTGGTGAGGGAATCACGTATGGTGTGCATGACTCTGTGCTGTATTTACTGTCAATGCTGTAGCTGCTACCTTTGCCTCCTGGAGCCTTCACTGAATATTTTATCAGGAAGGAGGGGAGAAGGACAACATTGCTGTAGCTTTCTGATCTTTGTATTTCATGTGATTGTCCTGAGGCTACTGGCATGCTCTGGAGTTGGAGCATATCTATACTGGTATTTGGCTATTAGGATAGTGGCAAGTGGGCAGGTATTTTCACTGAATCATGGGACTCAAGTGAGGTGTTTATAAATACACCTGTTACCCCATCATTCCCCACTTTACTTGTTTCTGGAAGCATTTAACCTGATTATGGCCATTCAGGTATGCTCAGGTTAGTGCACAGCTATGCACTTCCTAATGATTGTTTTTTTTTTTTTTAATAGGGATGAAAATAAGCTACAGCAGCTACTTCTGCAGCCAGAACAGAAGGGAACTGAGCAGCATGCTCTACTTGCTGGGTGAACCCAGGGTGACCACAACTGTGGGAAGGTGGTAGAGCCTCAGAGACAGAGACTACAGATCTCCGGGAACCAGTGGAGAGGAGGAGCACCCTTCCCATTCCTGCCCAGCTAGTGACTAGTTTGCTTTCTAGGCAGCTGACAAGGTAAGAGGAAATATTTCTGTAGTAAGAGCTCTGGGACAAATGCCAACCTGCCTCTAGACAGAAGGTTAAAGGTTATTTATGTGATTAACACAGAATCTAATTTAGGGTACTTCATGTTCACAGGGCAGTTTAAGGAGTGCCGGGACTGACTTGAAAACTGATGTGGCATTCATGAAAGAAAAAACCCAAGTGCTAATTTTACTTGAAACATAACTGGATTTGCAGCAAATACATTCCAGAAAGCAGTAAGACAATCAAGGGTATCAGTATACTTAGTAACTTATCAAATTAGCATTATTACAAGTTACTTCTAAAGTTTTAGTGTTGGATTGGTTTTGGTTTTTTAGCTTTTAAAAGATGTATTTTTTCTATGAACTTTACCTACTGTTTATTGAAGTGCTCTAGTCTAAGTTAGCCTTTCTCACTCTTTCTCCTCACACTCCACTCCCTGAACACTTCTCTGATGAGATATGCACAAGAAAAAGATGCAGGTACCTTCACCTCAAAACCCTTGGCTTGGCTTTATAGGATAAGAGCTTCAAAAAGCATGAAATATAAAAGGGCCTAAATCCAGCACCACTGCACTGGTCCTGTGATAAAATCTGAACAGTGTAGTATAAAGCACATACAAAATAAGAAAGGAATGAGCATTTTGTACTCTGTGGGTAGTTTGGCTCTTCTTAGAAAGACTTTCTTCCAAAGATTTTTGGTTTTTTTTTTTAATTTTAATAAGAGCAGCTTATTCTCATCTGCAAAGTCAGGGCAAAATCAGTCCAAGTGGCAACTATGTTCATCAGCACTGCCTTTCTTTGTGGAGATATCAGAAGAAAGGGTTGGGATTGCTTTAGCCTGGTGTTAACTTCCATTTTGTCCTCATTTAAAGCACTGCTGAATTATGGGGTAGTTCAGACAAGAGAAGGTGACGGTTGCATCAAGGGAGTTTTATTTTTAGTTAAAGGCAGTGGCAGATGGTTCCTTCAGCGCAGCCGTCGGGCTGAAGATCTGGTGATGGGAGTTGTTTTGGTGGGGGTTTCTTCTCTTAATTCTGCCAATAGCTCTAAAGAGAGTAAAACGTGTCAATAATGAACACTCCACTGCCTTGAGCAGAGAAATCTACAGGCAACCTCCACAGTGGTCTGAAGCCCATGACCAAAGGGACAGCCCTGTTGGGCCAGATCTGTAGTCCTTCCCCCCTTAGAGCACACGTGTGCAGTGCCTTACCATCCTCAGAGTTGTTCTCCTCGTCGCTGGAGAAGGTAATGATGGCTTTTTTGCGTGGAGGGCGCTTTTGGGCACGCTTATGATTTCGGAGGGTGCGGGGTGGGGGTGTGACAAAATCATCATCTGTGTTGGCTGGACTTAGGGGTGGGCGGCGTGAACCTGTCAAGAAAAAGGGAAAAAAAATAGAGAAAAGCAGCAAACTTCTGTCTGTAAGGGTGAGATAAAGTCCTTAGGTGTTTCTGCTGGACTGCAGGATCAGGGGGAAGCTGGAATCTCACAAAAAGGAACGTACTTCCTGTTGGTTTCCTCTTGGCTGGTGCTGGCATTGGAGTCTGACTACCATCCTGGCGTATCTCTGTGGAATCCAGTCCTCGGTTATGGGAGGCAGACAGCTTCTGCTCCAGCTCTTCAGCTAGAGCCTGATGGAGATGTAAAACAGCAGTGGAGGGGGGAAAAAAAAAAAAGAGAAGGTGAGGGGAGAGAAGTATTACATCCATAGCAGAATTGCCATCAAGTTAAATAAATAAATTGATAAATTGTCGGGGGTGAGGAATAGTCTGCTTAAAATGAAAAACTGCAGGGCTTTCCAGTCACTGTATGTAAAAAGCAATTGTTTTGCTGGCCTGGACCCTTGTCCCACACCCTTACTTTAGTCTCAGGTTTGATGCCTGCTCTGCGGAATCGAGCCAGCACAGTTTGGAAACAATTGTAGACAGCTGGATCTTGGAGCTTGTCTGCAAAGCAGTCATAGTTGTCCTGCAGCTTGTGAAGGCCCCGTTCTGAGACTGGAAGCAGAGCAAGGCAGTGGGACAGATCCCGATACTGACGCTCAGTCCTGGGAAAGACAAAGATCACCATTAGGTCCTACAAAAAGGGGTGTGTGAGGATGAGCACATCTCATCCAGAACTACCAGGTGCTTCTACCCTGCAGGACATGAGATTCAGGTTGTTCTGTTATAGGTCAGTGACAGGGTGCTGTGCCATACCACAGATAACCACCACTGTATTCCATGACACTGACTTAGTGCCTGTTGGAAAAACATGAAGGTTCCACTGCTAAAGAACACAGTCACTTGTTTGAGAAGTGTCAGAAGTTACTGGTGACCAGGAGGAAAAGACTCAGTGAGGTCAGGGCTCCTCTTGAAGGACCTTATTTCAACCACATAACAACCCCCCCCCAGCTGTTCATTTTTGCATGTTTGAGATGATCTCAAGCAGAAACTGTATTTGATGTTCTCTCTTCCTCTCCTGGTTAGTTACATAAAGAAGGTCATATTTATTAAGTTATAAAGTCAACAAATAACAAATGCTGTATCAGAGAATGACTACATCCAAATTCCAGCAAAAGTTACTGGAATAAAACCAAAGGGAAATAAAAAGAAAAGCACAAACTAACATCCCTAATGTAGATCACTGTGATGGAATGGGATGGGAAAAAGCAAGGCCAAAGCCCCTTTTTTTAATATACACAAAGTGAAGGCCTCAAGTCTGTCCAGCAGAAGCTGTCTCAGGATGCTCTGCTCAAACCCAGACAGATGGAGAACAAAGCTGCAGCATCCAGGTGTTTCCACCTTTACAGTCTGAATGATACATGGCAAGTTGCTACATTTAGAACTACAGAAATGCTGAGGAGGGTGATGGTGGCTGCAAATCTTTTCTGTTAAGCTCCTGTTTTAGCCTGGAGTGAGAGTCTTGGTCTAGCAGTACCACTAGTGTGCACCAAGCTGATCACCTTCATGGTACAGAAATATCAGGACAGTCTACTAAAGGTGAGACACAACTTACACACAGACGGTTATTTACAAATGTGGTGTGAAGAGCTCACCAGTGCTCCTGGGAGGCAACTTTGGAGAGAGGGACCACTCTCCACTCTTGCTCAGGAAACAAAATCCAAATATTTTGAGAAATATGCAACTCCCTGAGGCAGCTGAGCAGGTCACATGCCCAGGCAATGTGCACGAATGGCCAAGATAAGCAGACAGCTTAAATCTCAAGGGCAAAACCACAACAATGAAGAAGGAAAACCACAGGAATGGAGGGAAGCAGGGTACACCAAAGCCAGTGGAAGTTAAAATTAAGATATCTCACTGGAATGGAAGGAGATAAATTTCTATTATTATTCTTCTTGGAAGGAAACAAAAAGTGTACGCCTGGGTCAGTGAAGTTACAGCTTGGGGAGCAGAAGAAAAGCAGCAAAAAAAGCCCCAAAACCTAGAAAGCTAAATGATATCCCATATTCACAGTGTGAGTCCTGCATTCTATACTCTGTAATCAGCAATGCACAAGCAAAGTATGCATATCTTGGAAATGGAGCAGAGCAAAAGCCAAAGTGTATGGTGGCACAAGCCCTTAGGTAAAATAATAATAATAAAAAAACAGAACAGAGTCCCAGGCATAGACTTGGTACTGAGCAGCCCATGCACACAGAACAAGGACAGGCCTATATCAGCTTGATAGCTGAGATCACCCCAGACAGGACTGCTGGAAAGATCCCAACTTCTCAGCTGAACACACTAATTTCCTAGCTGAGCTTCAAGGGAATAGCCCATGGAGAAGGATCACAAAGGTATGTAAAATCCACATGTGGGATGTCTCCTTGCTCAGCTGTAATGTAGATCTAGACTGTCACAAATTTTTTTCCTTAAAAAAGGAAGGAAGAGGGGGTCAATCACTGCATAATAAAACCAAAAACCTTAATTTATAAGTATTAATGTATTTTTAGGAGAAGGTAGTTAAAAAAAAAGGGGGACCTAAACCAAGTTATGTTGCATTTGTCATGTGAAGAATATAATGGGAACCTTTCACAACCACCACATAAAAGCTCATTTCTTCTGAAAAATCCTGAGAAGCAGAAGCGCTTGGCGGGAAAATTAAGATTACAACCCACCTGGCAGTCCGGAATCTCTGACAAAGTTTCTCCACCAAACTCTCTGTTTGTTTGTCTTTTGTAATATATGAGAACAGATGTCTGCAAGGGGAAAAAAAGTGCAAAAGATTAGAGCCCACAGAGGAATTCCCATTTCAGGTAGGAGGGGTGCTGAAAAGGCAGCAGTGCTGACTTCTTATCTGCTCCTTCCACCCAGTTTAAAGAGCATGCAGCACCTCCAGACAATCTCCTCACTTCACAAGTTGCACTGACAGTAGTTTGACAAGCAAACCTTGAGGGGAGCACTGTGGCATGCAGTGTTTTCCCTCCTCAAAACCACGCTTATGGCTTTTTCACTATTAATTTGCTGAAAGTGTGTTGTTGTATTTTGGATCAATGCAAAAGTAAACACTACTTTGCACTAAAATAGGAACAAAGTCTAACAGAACTTAAATGCTAACTTAATCCATTTTTCCTTAGTGTCTTAAGGAATAGAGACACCTGGACTTTAGCACAGTTAAGTGCTGGTGCATTTTGCACTATGTCCTCTTAGAAATCACTGAATAACTTCTATTTATTAAGAAGGTCCTCCTGCTCTCCCTATTTCTTGTACCAACATTTCCGTTAACTCTACCTCAGTCAGGTTGCCACTGGCCTTGATACAGTTGTTCTAAAGCACTTCCTTGTTCAGTCTTTGTTATGTCTACAACCACCACACCAAGCTGCTTTTCTAAGATACATAACAGAGACAGCATTCTCAAGAGCCCTCCCTTTGCATTTTTTTCCAGCATCAATTAATCTTTAACTACTAATTCCCTTATTTTCCTCTTTAAAGGATATGTGGTGTGTTAAGTGATGATCAGGTCTTTAAAATTAATTATCCTTAAGCTAATTTGATACCTGTCTACATTGTTAAATCAATACTGCCTCTTCTTTGCCAGACACCTCCAGTTCTCTCCATATATGTTGCTGGAAGTCAAAAGTTCATCTTACACCTGTCTTAACCCCACCAGTCACACTTTAATGCAATTGCTACACTTATTATGCTCTATGTCTGTGGTAACACCTTCAGTTTGATATTAATTAAAAACAGTACTGAAAATTCCAAAGTTATTTGGATTTTTTAAATGTGGTACCTCTTGTCTCCCTGTGATGGTTTGCTTCACTTCAGGCATTAACTTCCACTTCTATGTGTACAGTCAGGAACCACAAGCTGTAATTCCCAGTATTTCACACTACTCTCCTTAATTAAAGCTGAAGCAAAATATTAATCTACTTTTGCCACCATAAATTAATTTTAGTCTCAATTAAACCCTCACTAGTAGACCTTTTCTGTGTCTTGCAATTCCTACCTATCCAAAATCCCATCCCTCTTCCTCAATGCACTGGACTCTCATAGACAGAAAGACTAGTTGAAAAATCATAGGAGATTTTATTGTTCTTCTCTTCAGCAACAGCAATACTTTTGTCTAACACCCCTCCCCTCTATAATCCATAGGGATTCAAATGACTCAGAAAACCCCTCATGTGGTTAAGTTTCATAAATGAGAGGAAAATGTCTGTACTTTAACAATGAAGACATTATTAGTGCTGTCTATGAGCCACCAATAACCTCCGATTGAAATATTCCAATATCTCTATACTCCAGAGTCAGGCTTTCTTGAAAAACACTGAACCAAACAAAAAAACCAAAACAAAACAAAAAACCAAACCCCAAAACCCCCAAAAAAACCCCAAAACCCTAAAAAAAACCCCAAAACAACAAAAAAAAGCCCCCCACAAAACAAACCACCAGAAAGCAAACCCAGATCCAAACCTGTTACTGTAACTACAGCTTTACTAAAACTGCTTACAAAACTCCAGTAGCCACCAATTACAAAGGCAGCAGTCTTTAAAACCTGTTGTGTTTTCCTAATGTTGCATATCCATGTTCCCATATGTAAAACCAACTATTTTCCTTTTCTAGAGGGAAAGTAATTTTGAGTTAGTGGTTACTCTTTGTAGAATCTCTCCTCACCCCCAACTGTGTAGCTCTAAAATCAATTCCCCTCAGCATGACTCCATTTCCAGTACAGACTGAAAAAGTCAGACCAAAGAGAACAACTGAAAAAGCATTTTGTACATGTCAGTGTAGTTTTTCTTCCCTTGATATGACACCCCCTTTGCATAAACATAGTCCTGGCAATAAGAGATTTATTTAACCTCAGAATACCTCATAATAGTGTGGAAGGATTCCTCCTCTATGCTGCTGTTAGGATCTGAGAGATGACTGATGATGTCTGGAAGCAGGTTATAGACAGCATTACCCTGTACAGAACACAAGTTTCTACATGAGATACAGAATTATAAAGGATAATTTGAGTCAAGCCAAATAAGCTGCCCACTTAAAATTACCTCCTTTTTCTCCACCCCAAATCTACTGACTGAAAGCATCAGCTTTTTGAAATGAGCTGTACACAGCCAGCCAAACCTATCCAGGACTATTTGGCTGGGGGGGGGGGGGGAAACCCCAGCCAACCAACAAGCTAAACACTTCACCCCAGCTCTGCTCTTTGGCAGACTTGGATGCAGTTTCTTTGCCTTCCAACCTTGCCACAACCCAACAAAAAAAGCTTCCTGTTAAAGGAAACAGTTCTTCAGTTCACAGAACTGCTTCCCATCTTCTTGCCCAAAAAGGTCCAATCCATATTCTCTTTCCCACTTCTTTTACATAGCTTTGTCATGCACGCTGCAGAGATAGGAAGTCAGTGCAGTCAGTTGGCCAGTTTTCCTTTAACAAAGCAAACCAAGACAGAAAAGCCCCAGTGTCAGTGCAGCCTCTCAGGCAGTAAATCTCAAACTCTGAAGGGCCCATGTGAGGCTGCACATGGAATGAACAGTGTACTGGGGGTAACGCTGCTCCTGTTCTTACGTGATTGGGCAGAAACTGCTACAATTTAAGTATCTCAGTGTCCCACAGCCAAGAATAACTCAGAAAGGTTTCAGAGAAGGTGCACAGCCTGAGCCATAAGGTCAGGGAACTCTGCTGTAAGGCCTAAAGGCAAGCTACAGAAAACTGCTTCTAACCCTGTGCTGGGCATATACAAGCAAGCAAAGGGAAAAGGCAGTAGTTTGGAGCCTGCCTTCCAGTGTGAATGGATGAGGTCAAATTCAGCAACATCAAGCAAGGATGAAGCAAAACCTGTATTGCAAAATTTCTTTTAACTACCCTTATTTAGTCTACAGAGAGACAGACCAATGGCTCTACGCCATTAACACACCTTCTCCAGGGCTCATGTTATTGATCCAGCCTCCAACAGCCCTTGCCTAGTCTTGTGAAATAAAGTCCCTGAGCATCCACTTGCCTTGTTGGCCAGTTCTCCAAAGAAGTTCTGAGCCACTCCCACGATTGCCTCCTCTGGGTCTATGAGCAGAGTTGCCATTTCGCTCACTTGGCCCTTCACCTTTACCATGTCTTTGAGGATGAGGTGAGTCATCACCAGCCCAGCCGTCTGTCTCACAGTCGGGCAGGGGTCCCGCAACCTGACAGGAGCAAACAGTTACTGCAGAAAGCAGCAAGGGAGTGTCTCTGAGTTACTGGTACTCATGACAGCCCAAAGCTCTGGTCTCCCTGCACCAGTATCTTCAAATTTGCCTTCTTGGGTCATTCTCACCTTCTGGAGGCCCAGTGTCACCCTTTCACAGGGTTTTCATCACATGTCCTCTCCCAACAATGAGTGTAGTGTTACCTGGCATAGAGATGTGATGTCCAAGGCTCCACCAGGTTGGGGAAGCGGATGGCTAGGTCTCCTGCGGCAATAATGAGGTTGGATCTCACATCAGGCAGGGTAGATTTCTCCATCATTGTGAAGAGCAGACGCAAGTGGGAGTCACAGAACTCAGAGCTAACAAGACGGGGTACAGGAAAGAAGGGATAGATAGTAAAATTCCATCTCTCAGAGAGCAGAGAACAAAATAGTTTAAAAAAAGCAATCTGTGAACACTGTGTTTGTTCTTTCCTTGGGAAAGGAATTGCAACATTTGCTTGTGCTTTAATACTGGGAAGGCTGGGAAAGGAACTTTGGCATGGCTCAGCAGTACCTGATCATGCAGAGTTTGCCAAGAGTGAGGGCTGCGGCAGCTGACAGCGCCGAGTCACTGTAGAGTCCAGGGTTGTTGCAGATCTTCAGCACCAGAGGAACAAAGGCAGAGAGCAGGTGCTTCCCTAGAGAGTGGGGATAAAGACAGTGAGCATGAGAGCACTGTTTGTGCATCGTGCTTTAAGAACAATTACTCCATTTATCTCAGAGCTGCTGCAAACTGCAGTAACTGGTTGACTCACTTTCACCACTGAACAACCACCTCCAGAAAGGCAGAGCCAAGAAACAGACAGCCTACATGGAAACTGACAGTGCTTGCTTCCAGAGGAAACAGCCTTCCTTCTTCAGGACCTGTTACCCACTGTACCTGCTCTTTCACACAGGCAGCCAGCCAGTATTCCTCGGTGGCAGCCACACTTACCATCTAGAAGTTCTGTCTCACAAATATTGCGGATGAGCTCAGCCTCGGTGTCATCAGCCGTGGCTCCCACGAGGCCTAGCTCCTCCTCCATAGTGGTCTCATTCCCTGTGCTCTGTGCAGAGAGGAGACTGTAAGAAAGATGTCAGGCAACAATGACCTCTTTCTTCACAGGGTTCTCTCTGGCGAAGTAGATGCATGTTACCAGCTGTACAACTAAAGTGGAGAACAGACTGACACAGAGTGTAATAACCCACTTTCCCCCAAGAACTGAATGAAGCTGTGAAGGGTAGTCTGGGATTTGCCAGTCCACATACTACAGAACACCAATCACAGGATCAAATAGTTAGGTTGGATGGGACCACAATGGATCATCTGCTCCAGCAGGGTCTTCCTAGAACAAAGATTGTGCCCAGATAGTTCTTGAGTATCTCAAATGAGGGTGACTCCACAATCTC
Source organism: Vidua macroura (assembly GCF_024509145.1). Lineage (NCBI taxonomy): Eukaryota > Metazoa > Chordata > Aves > Passeriformes > Viduidae > Vidua > Vidua macroura. The sequence goes on along the minus strand of NC_071572.1, from coordinate 73,268,027 downwards.
TCTGGGCAACCTATTCTAGTGCTTGGTCACCCCCACAGTAAAGAAGTTCATCCTCATAATCAGATGGAACTTCCTGTGCATCAATTTCTGCCCACTGCCTCATGTCCTAGCGCTTGGCACCACCAAGAACCGTCTGGCTCCATCCTCTTGGCACCTCCCTCTTCAAATATTTACAGACATTGATGAGATGCCCTCTCAGTCTTGAGGCTTATAAGAGGCCCAGCTCCCTCAGCCTTTCCTTCTAAGAGATACTCCAGTCCCTTAATCATCTTTATTGCCCTCCACTGGACTTGCTCCAGGAGCTCCACATCTCTCTTGTAATGAGGAGCCCAGAATGTAAAGAAAGCTTAAACTATTGACACTACTAAGACAAAACAGACCTAGGATACATCCAGCATCAGTGTGTGAGTCCTGCATAACTTAAGGGACATTCAAATACTAAAAGCAAGAAGCTCAAAGCAGCCTTTGAATTGCTGGTTTCATGAGCAAGATTATGGGAAACCTTATGGCAAATAAAAAGCAAGACAAGGGAAGAAAGGAGACATGGGCATTGCAGTGGGGACCAAATCTATATCCAACTGCTACTTTTTGAAAATCTCCTAATAATCTCCTACTGTGTGGAAAATGGTAGTGACACTGATAAGCAGGTAGATGAGGAAATGAACTACAAAGTTCTCTGTAGACTTAGGAGTATAAGCATCTAATAGAGACTGGATACCTAGATGGACACAACATTTTTCTCTATTCTTACCCAGGAAAGTCAGCCTCATTACACTCTGGAAAATATACTAAGGTAGACCTAACCAAACAGGGCATTTGTAGTATCCAAATCATGTTAGAAAGACTACTGTTAAACCTTCATCATTACTACCTAACAGAGAATAGGACTCTCAAATCTTCTGGACTAGGGTTCTAGAAAGCCTTTTTTGAGAACTCAGGGTGTTTCTTCACCACTGTGGGTGGTATTGAAGAAACAAAATGGATGTTTTTGGTATTGAAGAAACAAAACAGATGTTTCTTCACCGCTACAGCATCAGTTGCAAAAGGCTGCACTGGTAAAAAAAAAAACGTGATGAGTGAAAGGGGAATGTTTGCCTGAAGCAGGAGGATAAGCATGGCCACGACATCATCCTTCACTCCCTCCCCTCTGCCTCTTCAAAACTCAACACCAGTGTGGGAGTTCTAGTGAATAGGGTCATTAAAGGACCTCAGCTCTCCCTGTCAATCCTGACCAATACTTGTCTGTTTCTATTCCTGAAGCACAGATTGTCCTGTACCTCATGCAGCCTCAGGATTGAATTCTCCAGAACTTTACTGCAGCTGGGACACTAGAAGAGCTGCCCATAGGAAAAAAAACCCTTGGCTCTCACCTGGTGTCTCTGCTTCTTTGTGCTGGTGTCATATTGCTTCTTGATCTTCTCCTCTTTGAGGAGGCGGCGCCTGCGTAGCTCTGCACTCACTGACACTTCCAAATATGCTACCTGCTGCAGTGCCACCTGTCCCACAAGGGCCACCAGGTGCAGCAGCAGGAATGTGGAGAGACTGCCAGCACCATCAGAGACTCTGCTTGGAGAATCCCTTGCATCTAAAGGAGAAAAATGGCCACAGTTCAGTGTTGATCTAGACCTCCTCCCCACTAGTTAGTGCCACATCTCACCGAATAACCCATCTCCACACTCCACAAACTGCTTCACAGCACTTGTGCCTTCCCATGCCTACACTTCCACCAGCCCCTCAGCTCTGTTCTCCTGCAGTTACTCAAGGCCACTCAAAGCGGCACTGGAAACAATAGGTACAGATTTCCTTCATCAGCTTTTTTTCTCACCAGCTTTCTGCTCATCAGCCTCCTGCAGCTTCTCCAGAGCTTGCTGACTGCACACATGCAGGATGTCAGCACAGATCTCCTCTGCCCCTTCTGCCAACTGGTAGATGAGAGTTACAGCTGCCTCCATGAAGGGGATCCAGTGACTGCTTGGCTGGGCAAAGCCTGATGAGAAGAGGGAGCAATGTACCCACACATACCAATGATAACACAGGCGGCCTCGCAGCCCAACCCCATCTCCTCCAAACCTCCTGCTGACCTGGGCTCACCTTTACTCACAGTCTCACTCAGGCAACCAAAGAGCATGTGGTTCTGTGGCAGTCGAAAAGGGGCACTCTTTTCCAGTGCTGGCTGCAGAGACAAAGGTGAGTTACTCCCATGGGAGTAGCACATGAGATCTCCCCATGCCCTTCCCAGTACTCAACCTTCCTGTGTGCACAATGTTAATCAAACCCATGCCAGGGACATCCAGTACTGCTCTGCAACTAAACATGTAGCAGGGACACTACTGTCACTTGTGACAGCATGGTGACTACACTGGGTGGATTTAAAGCTTGGCCAAATGATGATCCCAGGCCAACCCAGACAGTTCCACCATCTCACCTTAAATCAAAATAACTTTTTTGAAATGTCAAAAGGATTCATTTAAGATCTGATATTATTTACTCACTCTCTGCAATAAATAAAGAGGGAAACCTCTGGAGCATCTTAGAGTCATTAACAGTAAGTCAACTTGCCTTGGGGTACTACAGAACCATATGGGTTTGTTTAAAAGCAAAGTATCATCAGTGGAAATAACACAGGATAGGTCTGGATCCAAGACTACCTCACACTTAGGTTGTTGTATATATTCTGTATCAGTCACACCACCTTTTAGGTTGGGAATAAGATAACCTAGAGAACTACTAAACCAAGTATGACAATACCTGAGGTGTCCCAGCACACCTGTGTTTGCCTGATGGATATATACTTGAACAAAACAGAATTTACTTGAGGATTTACCAGCTTTCAGTAGCTTGAAACAGGAACTCCTGATTCACCACAATCCTGTCCTCTCTACTAAATTTCTGGTTGGGAGGATGGATGGGAGAAGAGCTACTGCCAGTCAGTCAGCCAAATATTTTCAGTTCAGTCCCTTTTCACATACAAGCTTAACTGCAGACTTAAGTCAGCCAAAAATTGAATTACAGCCATCTTTAGAACATTTAAGAATGTTGTAATACACATTAACTCATGAAGTTCATGCAGCAACATCTCCAGTGGAAGGGGCTGTCACAGAATGATGCTGCTCTGTAAAGAAGGACTGCTTTTGCGATAGAACTCCTGAACCAAAATACCCCAAATGTCTGAGTCAAAAAAATCTGATTTTTTTCCAAGTGTATTTAAAAAAAAAAAGTATAAATTGTTTCCTAGGGAAAGAAGCCATCAACCATCATGTTGTTCTAAGTACAACATGTACAACATGGACAGGTTTGAAAGCCTTTCATGTTTTATATTCTGCTGTACAGCTGACAACTCCTGAATATCAATTAATAGGGAGGGCAAAAGAATCACACCACCAGAAAACATGAGTAGAGCAAAAGGCTTCATGGTTGAGAAAACACAAATCAGTTTAGAATTGGGAGTCTGAAGAAGAGAATTGAAAGGAAAACATATTTTCTTGTGCACTGAACTCTTTACTAATTGAATTCAGCCTGTTGCCTAATGAAAATTCTTTTATTACATGTTCACTGATGTGTGCTAAGCTTTCCAGACAGTGCTGCTGAATGGTCTCAACCTACTTAATTTCAAAATCTGTAAAAATGTAATTACCTCTCTCTTTTCTTCCATGCAAACAATTTCCCCCCTTTCTTTGTTTCTGGATGACCTCAAGAACAAACCCATAGACTTACCTTAGGGTTACTGGCAAGCTTGGAAATAACATTGCATACTTCTTGAGGCAGCCTGTAGTCTTCACATGCCTTCTCAGACAGCCCCATTGTCACCAAGATGTCCAGGTTGCTACCTATGATCTCTGGCTTTCCTCTGTGGAATGGAAGGGATGGGGATATGACATGAGATGCTGCTGACAGTTTACAGAAGTATGGATAACCAAGAGAAATACTCTTTGTGCTTTGTGGAAGGGAGCGGTTTGAATAAGAGGGGAAAAAAATAAAACCCATCCAAATGACTCAAGATACAGCTAGAGGAGCAACAAGCAGTATTCCACAAAAGCCAATGTAATACACTGTCCACCAGGAGATGACTTTCTCCAAAGTGATCAACAGCCTCTTTGTAAAGAAGATTCTTGACTCTTCTTTCCTATCAGAAAGGACCAAAATTTACAGGGGTAAGAAAAACAAAAATGTTGGAAAATAGGAAAGAGCAGAGGAGCTCAGGATTTGTGACCTGAGGAATATATCATTCCTTCCTCTACTGTGGGATACAAAACAAACCAAACCAACATTTATCCAAAAAAAGCCAATCCCAAATCCACACCCACCTGTTCTCCTTTCTGCCTGTGAAAGAACTTTAGGATTATCATAATGCAGGCCTGTTTCTGACTAATGAAGGACTGAAGTAAGAAGAGCAAGTAAGTTGAATGCCAAAGGATTACTGGGCTGGGAAACAGAGAAAGTGAAAACTTTTTAGTGCAGACACATTTTTTTTTGCCCCCAGAAAGTGAAACAGATGCGTTTTTCTTCATGCTAAAGGCTCCAGACATCTCTACTCAGCAGCTTCTCACTGTTCTTATCCAAACACAGACAAAACTGCAGAGTTGTGACACTGTAAACTCTGGGAAGGGATGGGCATTCACACAAGGAAAATAATCTCATCATAACCATTCAGAGGCTATGCTGGTGGGATCCAACACAACTATGTTTAGTTCCAGGCTTCATTACCCCATGATAGGGTTACTATTTTTGAAGCTAGAGCCAAAGAGTCAGCTGATGCAGCACCCACAGTTCTTCAATAGAAATCGACTCCCTGTACATCCTTCCACTCACAGGCTTCGACCTGGCCCCAGGCTCACCGTGCCATCATCCCCAGCAGCATCAAAGCAGCACGGCGTTCGAGCGACGAGCATGGAGATTTTTCTGTGAATCGCTCCCAAAGCAGCTGGGTCACAGCAGGCTTTATTTCATCTTTCTGCACAAACTCTGAGATCTGCAAAAGGAATGCAATTTAAAAATTAGAGAGAGGCAAAGGAGAATGAACTTCAAAGTAAAGACGTAATCTGCAATGGCTACCATTTGAATAAAACAGATACACAACCCAAAGCCAGGCAAAGCAAATACTCACTATTTCCTCTAAGCACTGTATCGTTCCCAGTGATGCATCCACCATGATGAGAGAGAGAGAGTGCACCAGGGCCTGTGCCTTGGCCCTTAGAAAGGGGAAAAATAACAAAAAAAAATTAAAAGGTAAAGAAAAAGCAACTGTCACAATTACTGCTCTATTGAAAGAGCTGAAAACATTTCTTAGATAACAGAGATGATTCACAGGATCAAGAAAACTCCCACAACAAGCTTGAGTTCTTGAAGTCACCCAAGTGCCAATGGCCATGATGTGTGATAAGTCCATTGCCTCGTGCGCTGGTGCTCCTTATGATGTTTAAAGATCTAATCAGAGGCACTAAGCAGCCACTTCCCAGTTTATTCCCCACCACAAGTCAAAGTACAACTCCCTAGAAACTGAAAATCTCTCTATGAACAAATGAGGACAGAGCACAGACCATAGAAGTGCTGTTTCCAGCCAATATTATCAGGAAGAAATAAGAAGCAGCACGTGCTCTTTATTGCCCTGATGCTACAAATGAGGGTGAGTTATGGTGCATCTCACCAGGAATCACGCTTATCTTATTGCACGAGTATCCAACAGGATTTACAAGTGGGTAAGCACTAAAAAAGGGCAAGTGCCAAAGCAGAGAGAACACACAGCTCTTCTCTAGTATGGAAGAAGCAAACTTCCAAGTGGTAGCAAGCTCCCACCACCAAATCCTCAAGAAGGATAAGCAACAAAGACCCTTTAACATCCTCCCATCTAAGACATGTAGAATTTGTTAGAAAAATATTTAAGATTGGTCTGACTGAAATACAAGTAGAAATACATGTGAAAGCACCCAAATAAGAACTAACCTTGTATAGTGTAAAGGACAAAGAAATGGGGAATATGTTGGGTACATCAGAAGTAGAATGCCTACACATGACCAAGGCCACAGCATGTATGACTTGTCAGCAAAAAAACCTTAAGTTTGGTAACGGAAATATAGTTTCAACTTTAGACCACACTGTTCCTCTTATTATTCCAGCAAGATGAACAACTACAGTTACAAGAAACTCAAAATGGGACAACTGACATTGGCCAACAACTTTGCCCACAGAGTGAAGTATATAAGTCTCCTGGACATGGGATGACTCCATATCAACAGGTGACTCCTAATGGGCTGAAATTCATTGTTGCCAATCAAGAACCCTGCTAGCAAGAGAAACATTCATAATTAACATTTCTTGTTCCCTATCAGATAGGGACCCTACCCAGACTATTTAGGCAATGCTTTGTATGAAAGTGACATTTATGAGAACAATAAATATTAGTGCCTGACAACAGTTTAACTTCAAGTAATTCTCAGCATCTGCTTTGCAAGGTCTCACAGAGTTTTGCTGCATGGATTTCCTACACATGAGCTCTATGACAAACCAAGAACAGAAGCTCAGCAGGGGGTTCTGCAGGAAGACTGGGATACTCAGACAATAACTTTATGTTTCAGCTCAGCATGAAGCATGGCAACTCTCAGTTCTCCTCCTGTCCATACCCCATTCACAATAGCAGAAAGGGGATGGGGGGAGGGAAAGGAAAAAAAAATCTGATTAGGAAGATCCATACCTCTCTGAATCCTCGCTGGGGCTCAGATAGAGTTGTCTGTATGCATTCAGCACAGCCTCCTTAATTCCAGGCTCCTTTGACCATATGAGGGGCAGCATCCTGCGGACTCCAAGCAGTGCCTGGGGCACGCCAAACTGTGAGACTGTCACGAAGAACTCAATGGCTTCCTGCACCACTGCAGAGAGAACAGTTGTGATGGTGCAGTTCTTCCCCAGTTCCCATTAAAGAGGCCATTAAAACAAATTCATAGGAGTACTGGTCTCACAGCAAGCTTTACAAGCATCTAGAGATCACTGCTACTGTCTGCAGAGGCCTTGAGTCAGAATGGGATCACTAGTACAAAGATGTAGATGTCCCAAAAAAAGAGACACAAATTAACAATATTACAGCTAAATCCAATGTGATATGGTTAGGGAAAGAGCACGGAAACTATCTTTGAGAAAAAAAAAAAAACCAAAATTCTCTTCTGGGAAACAGTAACTTTGAGAAAAAAGGTCTCATAGTCACAGCAGACAGCTGAATATAAGCCCCAGTGCAATGCTATAACCAGAGGAACTAAGCTATTTGAGGTACACAATCAAACCCCAGGTGTTTAAATACCAGGTAGGGGAATTTCTTGGCCTTGAACTTCAAAGGACCTGTAAAGACTTAACCCAGGAGTTCATTTTCGTGTGTGTAAACAGCTAATGACACCAAACTTTGCTGGGGAAGCCCACATGCTTATCTCAAGTAATATGAGCCCTCAACAGAGATGAAGCCTCAGAAGTGTTTGCATGAAGTCTGGGGCACTGCGGTGCCCACACCCATCAATACCCCAGATCTGTGCAAGTGGATGTGCTGGAAAGGACGGGAGAGGGACTTGTGCCCCTCATCCCTTGGAAATGCCAATTTCTGATAAACACTACAAAAAAGTCTAAGTGATTACAGTAGTTCTAATATGAAATATGAACAGCTGAATTAACTCAAAGGCCTTCTGATCACCACCTTTCTCTACAGCACTGAAGAGGACCAGGCCACAGAACCTGTTGATCAGGCTCATGCTTAACTAGAGAATAAAGTTTGAGGAAAGGTGAGTTAGAGGAGACCAGCTGCTTAGTTCCCCTCTTGTGGCCAGCATAACGGCTCAAGCTGTGTCAGGGCACTGAACACGTAACTAAACACAGCTTCACTGGCCAGGCTTACTCTGAGAGAACCTCAGCTGAGATGATGAACATCCATCCCTCCCCACAGAAGGCAGGACAGCTTCCACATTTGGTCACCTGGTTGTTTTTTTTTTTTTTTTTTCATTTCAGAAAGTTCAAATACATTTTATTTCATATGTTTTTAAAAACAACTTTTAAACATATTAAAAAATATTTTCTAACCTTGGTATTTAAAAAATAAATAGACATTAAATAAATAAATATTCCCCAAAAGCCTATTCAACTCCTTCACGACACTCATTTAGATGGTTCTTGCTTTTCCGATACCCTGGAAGTGTCTGTGACATCTGCTCAATGAAGAGCAGCTCCTTCAATCTTTTCTCCTTCTCCTGGAGCTCTACCACTCCAACATTTTCTCTCAAGCAAGGAAAGATCTAGAAATGCTGAATGGGGAAAAAAGGTTATTTTCACATGGTTATTTCACATACCTGAGACAGAATTTTCATACATCATCTTGCTGATCAGGTTCAGAGCTTCTGTGATTTTCACAGAGAAGTTGTAAGCATCTTGCAGGTAGTGCACCAACATCTCCTGTTTGACCAGCTCTGTTTGAGGCTGTTCTTCCTGGATAACTTCTTCAATCTTGTCACTGCTGTTGTCATGTGGAGGATCCTCACTGTTCTCGCCTGGGCATGAACCTACACAGCACACTTGTTTGTGAGCAGTACTGAAGATACAAGAGAAACAGGCACAGTTCAGGGCATTTTAACCCTCCTCTCCCCATCCCACAGTGACACCTTCCAAGAGCCAGGATACAAAAATCCAAATTCTGCAATCAGACCTAGCTACAAAATCTTGGCATGCTGTGGAGCAAGTTCCAGTACTAGAGTGTGATGCTCCAGAGAACTGCCAGCATGGTAAAAGGGTATAGAAGGACATGGCCCATTTGGGGTGAACTCCATTAAAATGCTGATAAGGTTAATCTGAACTTGATAATTCCCCAAAGATAGATGAGGGACCTAAAAAGGAACCAAGAGACAGCAAACACTATTACTCCATAGCAAAGTTTGTGCAAGTGTGGAGCGTTCACAAAGTTAAGATTTTTAGACAATAGACTTCCAACAGAAACATGCTCAACGTGATTGGCTAAGCAACCTCATGCTGAAACAAACACCAAACAAAGAGTGTGAAATCTTGAAAATACACCCAGAGGCTCAGGCCCCAGATAACCAAGACTCTGCCTGAACCAGATACTTGGTCAAGGCTGCTAGGGGTAAGCATTATGTGCCACCACCTGTTCAGGAAGCAGAACTCCTGACAAATTCAGACAGGGCAGAAGGGTGTGAGCAGCAACACTGGCTTCACTCCCTTCAGATATTATGCGAGTTAAGGCACCAAAAATGCACTTCTACCGGGACCATGGAACTATTCCAACCAAAAATTAAGATCTGTATGATCCAGCTAAAATGCCAAGGTACTTGAACAAACGATGCAGAGATGCTGCAGCTCTGGGAGCTGTCAGGTACACACAGACTGAGCCCCATAGGTCAGAAGGAGGGATAGAGCATTCCAGAGGGTTTTAGTCTGGCTCTGGCATTATCTTGGACTTGGAGAACAGACAGAGTGATATAGTTACCTGTGTAAAGTCTCTTCAGAACACCCAGGATTGTTGCCTCCTCGTTTTCCTCCCCAGGGCCAACAAAAGGTTCCTTTCCCTGGAAGCGACACAGGGCCTTCTGTGTAAGGCGGGCTGCACTCCTGGACAATGACATTGCCCAAGAGAGTATCAGCAACACATCAGAGCAGAACATAAGGGAAACCATCCAACTTTGCCCTGAACACCTGGGAAAGCAGCTCCTATCAGCATCTTGTACTGGGTGCCCACATCAATCTCTTCCTACAGAGTAATGTTACTGGAAATCACCCCGTGGGATAAACACTGTCACCGCAGAGCCTTCTTACTTGTAATTCAGCTTCTTCAACAGACCAGTGATTTGCTCCACTGTCCTCTCCACTGTTTCTTCAACTTCCAGGACCTCCTCTTCCCCTTCCTGCAGTGGCTGAAAGAGCTGCTGTGTGGCAGCCCTAACTTCTGGCAGCATCGCTTGCCACTCTTCCTCTGGGGCGATCACTGGAGCTACTTAAAAACCAGAAGGATTGAAGAACACAGACTCAGGTGACACCTTTAATGGGAAGGAAAAACTCATCTGGAAATTAGAAACTTCCCCTACCCCCTCCCCAGACAGGTACTGTTCCCATTGCTGATCCCACCCAGACTGCAGTGAGAATAAGACAAGAACTCTGACTAAAACAAATAAACCACTGAACGTAGAAAAAAAGACAGATAAGAAAAACATAATTTGTTTAGCCTTGGACTTTGGTGCTGCCCACAAATCAAGTTTAAATAACATCTGATCAAAATCATGACTCAAGCAGTCCTTGAGTGGTAGAAAAGAGAAACCTGGGAGAGTGTTCATAGACATTTTCAGTTCTTACCCTGAAAATAGGATATATAGCTATAAGGACTGTTGATTTAGACCTGGATATTAATATGATCCTTTTATAACACCACCATAAGGAAAACTGTTGTGAGTTTAATCCCAGTTATCTGGTCTCACCATCTCACACTGAGATCTGAGGTAAGATCTGAGACAAAAGCTGTCACAACCTGGGAGCAAATTTAATATGAGGAAAAGTACATTCTGGACTGCCCTAGAAAGTGGAAAGAAGAAGAAAGGAAATTACCTGCTGTGGGTCTGCTACGATCCCTCATTTCTTTCAGTTTTTGCACTTCTTTCTTCAGTGGCCCATCCAAGTCAGTCCAGCTTAGCTGAAGATGTCAGGAAGAGAAGAAGAAATATGTAAGTTATCCTCCTTTTCCTGAAATGCCAGAATTCTCCTCTCTCTTCCACCCCCTGCTTTAGTTGTCAATCCCCATGGATGACCCTGTTTTGGGAAACTGGAAGAGTAGACTCTGGCCCCAATCCTAGAATGAGAACTGCTCTAAGTTGCTCATCTCAGGCTCAGAAACTCAGGAGAAGGTGCAGCTAAACAGAAAGAGCTGTAGATCCACGAAGAATATTCTAAAAAACTAATTTTGATCCTAAGGAGAGAAACCTCACAGTGGACTCAAAACTGCTGCAGGTTTTTTACCTCAATCACATCCCTCCTGGCCTTCAGCAGGAGGGCTATGAATTTCACCAAGAGAGGGATGAGTCCAAGAACTCAAAATCTGAACCTGAGAAGACCAGAAAGCTGCCACCTGCAGAATCAAAGGCTACACCATTCCTCCCACAAGACACAGAAATGCTACTGCCCTGGCTATAGCACACTGCAGATATTTAGCCTGCAAAGAGACATCTAACATATCCACCATATTAACTGGATTTACCTTGCTGGAGAAGGGATTATTGGACAAAAACGCAGCCAGGAGCTGGATTGCATTTTTAACCACTAAGACAGATTTGTCTTTGAGCCGCCCAACAGCCAGCGACACCACAGATTGAAACTGAGTCAAAGGCAGGGCCTAGAACACAACAAGAGCACAGATAAAGTTATCAAGAAGGCTCAGAGACTTGGGAAGAGTTTACTGCAGATATATTAATGTACTAAAAAGCACAGATTATAGATTTACAGAAAAGTCTAGGGCTCAAAAGACCTCTGGATATATTCTGGTCCAGCCTCCACTGAAAGCAAGGATTTAGGTTATCCAGGATCCTGCTGAGTTGAGTCTTAGTATATCTGGTAATTGTGATGTTCTCCCATACTAGTGTGTGAAAAGAGGCTGTATCTATGCTCTTTCTTCTAGTTTGTCCTGGTAAGAATGAGCAGCATCTAATTCCACCCCACAGTTCCCCCACCCCTAGGATCTTTGGTCTCTTGGAAGAAACTGCCGACACCACAGTACACAGGGACAGCACCTTTCTCTGTTAAAACTTCAATCTGTGCAAACAAAAAGCAGAGTGGCAGAAATTCCCTCAAAACACACAAGATGGGAAGAGATGACTGAGGCAATGCCATTTGCCTAGTCAACTTGCCTTGCACTGCACGATGCGAGTGAAGAGCTGCAGCACACGGCTGCGAACAAAGCCATGGACATCACACACGTGGGCTTGCAGCATATCCAGGAACTTGTCCCGAGTGCCACGGGCAGCTTCCTCCAGCTGGTCACCATTCAGCACCTGCACCAGCACTTCTGCCATAGCTGCCAGAATGGCATTTCGCATCGTGTAACTCTGCCAAGACAGGAGTTGTTGAACTAGGAACAGACCAAAAGACATGATTTGATATGCCCAGAGTTTGGGCCTTCCAAATCCCAGGTTCCAGCCCTAAGTGAATTTTTTTAGCATGGATATTGAATTAGGTTTGGGTGAACATAGCTGTGCATGCAAGACAGAGTAACCTTTGCTATGAAGACAGGCTGAGACTTGGTCTTGTTCAGCCTGCAGAAGAGAAGGCTTTGGGGAGGCACCTTCCGGTACCTAAAGGGGGCTGTGAGAGAGCTGGAGAGGGACTTTTTACCAGGGCATTCAGTGATAGGGCAAGAGAGAATGGCTTCAAAGTGAAGGTAGGTTTAGATTAGATATGAGGAAGAAATTCTTTACTGACAGTGTGGTGAGACACTTGATCAGGTTGCCCAGAGAAGCTGTGGATGCCCCATCCCTAGAACTGTTCAAGGCCAGGTTGGATGGGGCTTTGAGCAACCTGGTCTAGTGGAGGGTGTCCCTAACCATGGCAGAGGTGTTAAGGTCCCTTCCAACCCAAATCCTGCTATCCAGGTAGGTTCATAGAAGCCAAGAACTGACATGAGAAACACTTACAGCAGATAAAGAAAAGGTAACACAATGACAAACTTATTAAGTGCTGAAGAACAAAGGACAACAGCAGGGACCTCAGACGAGTAGGCAGTCTCCTGTTCTCTGACATCTGATAGTCTGATAGTGACAACTAGACAGGAGATGCCATGGTTTCTGTTCCCTTTGCATCTTTTAGGTTCCCTTTGCGTCTTTTAGGTAAGGGCAGAATCTATTCCAATAGAGCAGGTTTTGGATACTTGAGCTCTGTGAAAGAGGTTCTGTTTCAGACAGAAAAATTGGATAGCAGCACCTCTACCGTTTGACTTTTCTGGACAGGTGACTTTGCAGAAACGTACCTCCCCATCCAAGTGAGGCAGGAGAACACTCATGTTGGAGAGCACCAGAGTTGGAATCTGTTCAGCCAGTTCACTTATAAAAGTAGCATAACCCTTGACTCCAGAAGCCTCACGAGCCAAATCCTGGGGACATTTCTGTCCAATTTCCCTGTGCAGAAAGATGAAACAAGGAATGGGGTGTCTCAAGTTGCTAGGGATAAAAGGACAAGCCTCCAAGTATTTCTCTCACCTTAGCAGTTCACCCACCAGGCTTTTTAGACCATACTCTTTAGCCCAGAGGCTCACGGCCTGTGCAAACACTGGGGCTACATGTTCAAAGTGCTGCAGCATCTGCGTGATCTTCAGAGTGGCACCTTTAACACATGAGAAGGAAGAAAGAGGTCAGGGAAAGTAACTGGGAATGACTTCAGGAAGAAGGCAGAATGGCAGGAACTCACTGAACATGTGGTCACAGTGAACCAGAGCTGCAGCAAGCAGATGTGTCAGAGCCTCCCGTGTGACCCGGTACCTCTGAAGGCCGATACTTGGATTCTCCAGGATACGGTAGCAGCTTCCCGTCATTAAGCTAAACCCACAGAAGACAAACTATCTCAACTCACTATCTCAACTTGCACACACATCATTCTAGCACACCACACATTTCTGTTTGAGAGATTCTCCAATGGCCTCTAAAAATTAGCAGGCATCTGAATTTTTTTGTGGCCTACATGAGGAGAGGAAGTGATTCCTATACATGTTGCTTTTGCCTTGAGCTATTTCCTCAGTTTCCCAATGATCTGCACCCCACAGAGCGCTGTAATACCATCTAATTGATAGAGCTATCATTTAACCTTTTATCCCTCAGAACCAGTTACACGTTCCACCAATACACCTGCTCCAACTCATACCTGACAAACTCTTCTTCCACTGCTAAACCACCCCAAAGCTGACGGAGATCCAGCTGCAGCAGCTGTGTAAGCAGCTGTAAAAGCGGCTCCCGCTCCTCTTCCCACAAGGATCCAGAAGTCTTGGCATGGTTCTTCCTGCTCTAGAAAGCAGATTACTTAGTGAGATACATCAGCAGCTTCACAACAGACAAAACTCTGTCACTACCCTGTTTCCTTCAAAATTTAAGTCTGTTATAGCATTAAGAGACACACAGTGAGATTTGTGAGATCACAGGGGGCTTTTTTCCCCCCGCAAGTCTTCTCTCTTAGCTCGGGCAAGCACCAGTGCCTTGTGTGGTTTAAGGATTATACCTGCATCCACTGCCACCACAGAAAGGAAATCTTGAGAAAATACTGGCATACTAAGTTCCAGACAGAAACTGAAGAATGAAATAGAATGGCCTGGGCATCCAAGTCCCTGCTGATATTTAGAAACATGATTTCCTTTGGCTGTTTTCCATGCACAGTTTCAGAGAAGCACCAGTGCTCCACATTATGTACTGCTCTTGCTGGCATCATGTTTATATAAACTCAGCTATAAATCTGACAGATACTACAGAGTTCAGCAAGCTTAAAATTTTATTCTGACTTTTATCACCTTTCCCCCAGTCCCTTCACATACCTTCCTACCAGGATCTGCCTCCAAACAACTGTTCTTGCAGGTTTCCATTTCAAAGGCATCCATCAGGCCAGTCAGCAAATAGCAGTTCATCTTAAGAGCATTGAGGTGAGCAGCACGGTCTGCATGGCTCAGCCCAGAGTCACTCAAGATAGCAGGAAGATCACTGGAATGATGGGACACCACTGAGGAGAAGCAGAAAGTCATGAGCACTCCTTGCCAGGTCCCTCAGCAATCCTCTCAGAGGCTTAGAGCAGCCATCAGATTACCAAAGATGTGTGCTCACATCTCACCAGCTGTAACATGGGCTGCCCCCTGCAACCCAGACCTTGGGCATGCTGTCTTGTCCTATCTCCACAGCCCTCCATCAGCTCAGAGAAACACTCGCTCTGAGCTGATACATCGCACAGATGTATTTTCCAGGGACCAGGGCAAGAGGATTTTCTGTCGGTCTGCCCTTACAGCGAACATGCACAACTCAGCATCGTCCACCAAGATTACAGACCGTATGACAGGAGTGGGCTGAGGGTGCAGCCCAGCTGGCCGAGTCACATTAGCCTTTATATCATCATTGAGCTGCCAACGGAAAACAACCTCTCTGTTAGTCCTGCGTCGGCCGGAAACAACGGGTACCCACCGTGCATCATCAGCTCCAGGGCGTCCTCCTTGACAGCCGTGCCCAGGGTTCGGAAGTGGCTGCGGGACAAACACAGGGCGTAAGGGCGGCGGGCAAAGAGCGCCTGGCAGTGGGGCGAGAGCCCGCCCCTCCGCCCCATCCCTGCCCCGTACTCACTGCAGCACGCTGTACACGCAGTCGAAGTGCTGCAGCACGGCCAGCGCGCCCTGCGCACGGAAAGCGGCCCGGAAAGCTGCGGCAAAACACGGAGAGAGGCGTGGGGATGGCCATGAGCCGGCGGCAGGACCGGGCCCGACCGGGAAGGGGGTGTGGGGACACCTTACCGGCGAGTGCGGGCGGCAGCTCGTGGACGGACAGCACCTCCTGCACCACGTAGCGCCCGGGGCCGCCATCCCGCAGCAGATCGGCGGGAGCGAGGGGCAGGTGGAACTCGGGGGCCGCCGCCATGGCCGCCACAGCCCCGCACGGCCCCGGGCGCTCGAAACAGCGCGCGCGAACCGCGCTCGCCCCGCCCCTTCCCGCCACGGGCCTATCAGCGCCCGGCGGCTGCGCCGCGCGCCGGCCCCTCGCCCAATCGCCGGCTCCCCTGCCCTCCCGACCGTTGGCGCAACGTCACCCGCGCGCCTCTGCACTCCGCGGCGGAAGGGGCGGCCCGGCGGCACCGCCGCTCTTCCCGTCCCGTCCCTTCCCCGGGGCACCGGGGATCATCCCCATGGCGGCGGCGGCAACGCTGCTGCTGCAAGCGGCGGGCCGGGCCCTGCTGGGCCGTGCCGCTTCTCTGCCCTGCGCCCAGCGGGGCTTTAGCGACTGCGGCGGGGCTCGCTGGGCGCCCGCGCGGCCCGGCCTCCCCGTGCCGCTGTCCTCGCCCCTGGCAGGGCTCTCCCGGCCCATCCGCATCAAGGAGCCGCCCAAGCGCAAGCCGGTAGACCGGTGGACGAAGAAGCGGGCCTTGTTCGGGGTGTATGACAACGTGGGGATCCTGGGTAAGACACACACCCCGCCCGCACCGCCCCGGGGCAGGAGGGGAGGGAGGCTGGACTCACCTGCGGGCTGGCGCCTCTGCCGGCAGCGATAGGGCGTGGAGGATTTGGGCCGGCCGCCTTGGGAACAGCCTTCTCCAGTGCCTGGCTTCATCTGTCTCTCCTGTTTTCAGGCGGCTTCCAGATCCACCCGAAGAATCTCATCATGGGGCCCACTTGGCTGCGAGGCTGGCGGGGGAATGAGCTGCAGAGATGCATCCGCAAGAAGCAGATGGTGGGCGATCGGATGTTTGCAGAGGACTATCACAAACTCAGCAAGAGGATCCGGTACTTGTACAAGCGCTTCAATCGCACCGGAAAGCACCGCTAGGGAACAGCAGTGGCTTCAGCCTGTGGAGTGGAGTTTTGTGGCATTGCAGTCAGAATAAAGCCAGCTTCCACACAATTGAATTCCAAGTGCTTTCTACAACCTTTGCTGCATATTTCTACCCCAGTCCCAAGGGCCTGATGCTGCTCCAGGCCTGAGCTCCTCTGTGCCCCCTCAGTAATTTCTGACGTACTTCTTGCAGGCATTTGTTCCAACCTGCATCCCTGAACTTGACCCTCTGGTCCTCTGTTTTTTTGGCCAGGCTTCTAGCATCCTTTCAGTCTCTAAGCCCCAGGTTCACACATCTAATGTGACAATTCCAGTATTCTCCAGCTCAGATTTTTCCTCATAGTCAAATTTTTCAAGGTCCTGCTAATATATCTTCCTGCTCATGGCTTTCCCCCTTGCCCTCCACTCATCTGTGGTTAAGTGTGAATGATCCAAATGTTAGTTGAAATGCATCAAAACTTGTCTTAAGAATGGGATTTGTCTCATTCCACACTCATGATGACTTTAGCCCCTGCTAATAATATTTAATGACCAAATGGCCTTTTGTTTATAATTTAGGCAGGATTTGCAAAAGTAATTCAGGTAATTAAATGTTTTTAAAAATTCTTGCTTCTAGTTTTCCGTAACTGTTGCCAGTTCCTTTAGAGAAGTTACGGTGAGTCACATCTGGCATCCCTGTAGTGCAACATCACACCACTGTACACTTGGGAAAACTCCATTAGATGAGCAGGCATTTGCATACCAATTCTGCCTTAGCTGTTAATTTAGCTGCTAAGTAATTGGGGAGTTATCTTCTGACTTGATGTATCTTGCTAAAGAGCAATGCAGCTCTGAAAGCATTTGGTTGGAAGCGGCAGGGAATGAATGGAAAGAACTTTCTTTAGGCATAAGCCTGAGGAAAGTGAAGGCAAACTCTGTTTAAACAGCTGAAGTCCACATTCTCAGGAGCAGGGTGACATACCTGTGGGACTTGCCAAAAGGTGTTGTGGATTGAGGAAGCTTGAACAGATCCAAGTGGAGACTGAGCAGGTATAGCAAGTCCTTGACTGAAAATATGTTGGAAACTGGAAAAGTATCAAGAGAAAGTATCTTGTA
This sequence comes from Vidua macroura, assembly GCF_024509145.1. NCBI lineage: Eukaryota > Metazoa > Chordata > Aves > Passeriformes > Viduidae > Vidua > Vidua macroura. The sequence continues at coordinate 73,250,412 of NC_071572.1, read as the reverse complement.
CCATTTTTCATCTCTTAATCCCTAAGCACCAATCTGGCAAAAGCTCTGAGAACACTAATTCCATAAGCTCAAATTTATTTGCAGTGCTTATTGGAATGGTCCTCAGACTGCAATGCAAAGGCTGCCAGGCTACAAAAGCTTCTTCCTCAACTTGTCCCTTCCGTCTGAAAGCAGAGTGTAAAAACCTGGAGTTCTGAGGTCAGTGCTAGTCTGCTCCTATCTGCAAATCACCTGTCTCTAGTCACAACACTGCATTATTCTTTACCTTGTATCCACGATCTTCTAGTTACCATGCTGTAATCTGCAACATACCTGTCTTGTGTACCTAATAATCTGTGAGATCTGACACTAAAAACTTACGTGAATGTCCTGCATCACCTTAAGGAAGGAAAAGGTAGTGTGTGAGCCTATGCTTGTCACTCTCTACTCACCATGCAAAATTCTGTTTGAAGAGTCTTCCAGTTCCAGTACACTCCTGCCCCCGTTTTTGTCCTGAGTTGGAGAATCTCCCCTTCTGATGCAGCAGGCTTCTCCAGATATTTAGACGGAAAACCCCCATATTGCTGTTCTTAGGGCTGCTGTGGGAGCCTCATTTCTCCCAGTAGGCTGCAGAAGCTCAACTGGGACTCGTTCAGCTTCGCTTTCATGACGTGCTGTATGCTGGAAGTGGGCCAGCGACACCATCTCTTAATTGCAAGGACAGCGGCTTAACCAGAGCCAACAGACATACTGCGGAGGTGGGATTTCGGGAGCGCTCCGTAGCCTCCACCTCAGCGGCGCCAGCCGGGCTGGGCTCCAAAAGGAAAACTGAACGGGGCAGGTAACCACGATCAGGCCCTGCGTGACCTACACGGAGCGCGGCGGACGCGCTCGGGGCTGTCGGGGCCGGCGGGTCCAGCGGCAGGACCGTGGATCGGGAGCGGGGCCGTGCGAGCCCCCGGCCCGCTGGGGCGGAGGCAGCGCCGGGCACCCCCGGGCGGGCACCGCGGGACCTCCGCAGGGGCGGGGCCTGGCCGGGGCGGGGCGCAGGGCGCTGCTCCCATTGGGCAGCCCCACGGCGGGGCGGGGCTTGTCCCGCGGCGGTCTGGGGGCGAGGCTAACATTACGGCCGTTTCCGTAGGGCGCGGGGCGCTGATTGGCTGAGGAGGAACCCAGGGGCGATGTCGAGCAACTTTTGATTGGCTGCTGTCTCTGTGGGCGGGGCCCCACCTCTTATAAGTGCGGGGTCCGGGGGGCGTGGGGCGCTGTCGGTGCGGAGCTCCGTTCGCGGTGTCTTGCGGTTTTGCTCGGCCATGTGAGTGTCCGCCCGACCGGCCGGGAGCGAGCTGCGGTGGGCGCGGCGCGGGGGTGGTGGCAGCAGCGTGAGGGACGGGGGTCAGTGCAGAGCCCGCGTCCTGGCCGGCGGCGGTGGGGTCGGGTGGCGCATTGCAGCAGCCGCACGCAGGGCTGCCCGCACCGCCCCCGGGCGGTCCTGCTCCCCCGCTGACTGCGTGGGTGAGTGGGTGCGTGGGCCGTGCCCCAGTGGTGATATGCGGGGCCCCAGCTGGAGCCAACCTGGCCGGCGGCCACCACTGCGCTCAGTCCGGTGGCTGCCGGGTGCCCCCACGCTGCCTCCCTGTCTCACTTCCCCCACCTTCCTTCCCCGTCTCCTGGTCACGTCCGTGCGGCCAGGTCGCTGTCCCCCCGGGAGGCCACAGTGCTTGGCACGACCGCACCCGCAAGCTCCTTCGACGAGGGGCCTGTTCCATTCCCGCTTGCACCTGCTTTAGGCTCTCCCACGAGCCCGCCTGTTCCCGATCCGGCGGGATCCAGCGCTGCTGCAGCCTTGGGACACTGGGGTTCGTGTGGATTTGGGGGCGTTCTCTCTCGAGCGGCTGAGTTTTCTCTTTGCTCATGTGTGTGTTCCCTTAGGTCTGAGCCAGCTCAGCAGCCTGCTCCCGGGGCTCCCGAAGGAGGGGCTCCCGAAGGCGGTGCTCCCGAAGGGGCAGCCCCCGGTGGGGGTCCCCCCGGGGCTCCCCCCAATCTGACCAGCAATCGCCGCCTGCAGCAGACGCAGGCCCAAGTGCAGGAGGTCAGTAGCTCTACCAGCCCTGATGGATGCCTGGACTCTTCTCCCACTGCTCTGCAGCAGCGATGTTCTTGTCCAGTGTCTGTCGCTGAGGGAGTGGCTCCTTTTGTCATGCCAAAGCCAGAAATTAATTAATGCTCAGTACTCAAAAATAGGGTGGCAAACCTATTAAAGAAGCTGGAGGAGACATTGCTTTTTGTTTAAAAGCCTCTTAATTCCAGATATGACTTCCAAGGACCAGGCTTGCTAGATTTTTTTTTTTTGGTACCTCGTTATCGCGCATCTCTTATGGGAATAAAGCTGTACAGCATCCAGGACAGCTCTTAATCCCCGCGGGCTGCTTCAAGGGAACACTGTGTGCAGTGATGTGGGGGAATCCTTGCCTGGCTTCCCGGGATCAAAGTCGGTGGCTTGGCTGCTGACGCGCAGTAGCGCCTCTGTGCCTCACTGGGGCAGCAGCATGAAGCTCATAAGGTAATTTTGCAGCTCTCGGGGGGTGAGCGAGCGCATGACTCCTCTCATAAGGAGGGTGGCTTTGGCTTGCTGCTGGAATGGAGAGCTCTTAGAAGCAGATGAGAATGTGAGGCTGAGGACCTGATTGAAGTGTACTTGAACTGATGTTTTAACAGTGACTCTTGGATTTTTTTTTTTCATTCCAAAGTAGGCAGTGACTTGAAATTACTTCTTTCTTACCCTGATCTTCCCCTCCCCCTTGTTCATGTTTTTTGTTCGTTAGTATTACAACATCAGTTATTGGCTAAGTTTTTCCTCTTACGGTTTCAACTGTCTTTGCCAATATAACTGCTCCCTCTACTCTTCCTTCTGCAGGTGGTTGATATAATGTGTGTAAACGTAGACAAGGTGCTGCAACGAGATGAGAAGCTGTCAGAGCTGGATGACCGGGCAGATGCACTTCAGGCCGGCGCCTCAGTGTTTGAAAGTAGCGCAGCCAAACTCAAAAGGAAGTACTGGTGGAAGAACTGCAAGGTGAGTTTCCTAGTGCCATGATCTCCTTGTCAGGAGGGAACTGGGCTACTCCTCTCCTGCAGAGCTTTCAAGTATAGCTGGGGCTTACTAACAATTTCAAATGCTTAAGATTCTTTCACTATGGGAAGGTTTTGAGGCCTTGGCTGTCATGCCTTTGGGGCCTGACTTAGGTTCCCTGGCTGTCAGGAAGAATGGGAACTTGTCAATCTGTTCTGAGTATTGCTCTTGGACAATCTTTTTCTTCAGATGATGATCATGATGGGAGTGATTGGTGCCCTTGTGGTGGTGGTGATTGCAAGTAAGTACCAAAAACCTCAGGCTCAAAGGTGAGGAAACAGCAGCTCTAGAGTACTTTAAACTTTTCCTTTTTGTTTTGAGATCTTGAGGGTCTTAGTTGCGTAAGTGTCAAATCCAGGCTTTGGGAAAGGGAGGTAGAAGTGCTGGAACTCCCTCACTTAGTGTGGAAATGGTATGTTTACCTAGTAATATGAGGAATGGGGAATGCCATCATTGTAGAAATGGGAAATTCTGCCTCCCAGGTCAGATAAACCTGTAAGTATGAGAGGCATGTACCCTGGAGTGGGTGGGTTGGCAAGTTCCTTCCCTGGTGGGTGGTTTGGAGCTCTCTGAGGGACCTTTGGTGTAACTTGCCCTTTTGTTCTTTCCTTTTTTCTATTGCTTTGTCTCCAGTCTACTTTTTTACCTAAATATAGCTCCTTCAGTCTGCACCCTCCTGTCCCCTGTTACCATGCCTGTCTCTTCTTGCCTCTGAATTTTTCCTTTCCTTCCCTTTCACCTAGCTTCTTCATTGATTTCTTTATTGGTTTTAATTTATCTTCCATATAGGGCTCTGAGCCGCTTACTAAACATAGGTAGACTTTTCAATAGCTGCTGCAGCTTTAGGGAGCATCCTCTAAGTTTAGAGGAAAGGGAAGTTGAGGAAGAGTGGGTAGCTATTTGCTGCTGCTCTTCTGCAGAGATTTTTTTCTGTTTCTTTTTGGGTGTAAGCTTGTCAAATAGTGCCTGTGTGAACTCTAGCAAAATAAGAATGCCTTAACACAGTGCCTTTTGGGATGAAGGACTTCAGCATGTGAGAGCCTTTAGTGTTCTGCCTAAAAAGAGTGGCAGCATGACTTGAGCTTTTCATTGAGCTTCTGAAATAAAAGCTAGTTTGTGTTGGCCAGTGGCTGTGAGCCATCTAAGCTACACGTAGTGATGTAGGTTTCTCTAGCCATGGAGAGGTGAGCACTTGAAGAAATGATTTATTCTGCCTGTCCTTATTTCCAGATGACTTGCTGCCTGCACATGGCCATTTCAGTTTTTATAAAGGAGGGCCTACATGATTACCTCAGTCAAGTGCAACAGGCTAAACACAGTTAAGTGAAAGGAGCATTGCTACTATCAAAAAGGCACTTGTGGGAGTAAAGTCTCTCTCCACAAGGAACAAATGAACAACAATTAGTCTGGTGGGGAGTGTCAAATATGCCTTTCATCTATGCACACACAAGCCAGGACCCTGTAGCTTCCTGCTGTCTTGTAGCTTTCCAGAAAGAAGACTTTGGAGTAGTGGCAGGATGGGAATTGGTGTTTTGCTTTTGTGTGACTGGGTTGAATGTCAAGGAAGCTCACTGCCATAGCAAATAGAGGTGAAGGGGGCTGGAGGTATTCCAGATGAGACTGAATGAGCTGCACAGCTTTCTGATTAGATCAGATTCTGATACAGTTATCTGCTCTGTATCTGCTGCCACAAAGCCCTAACTTTCAGCAGGAGTTAGAAAACACTTGAAATGGTTAGCTGGGGATTCAAAGGGAAATGGTGGTCTGGGCAAGGATATTGCAAAGTAACATCAGATGTCCCAGTTTGGCAACTTATGCCTCTAGAGATCTTACTGACCAAACTGAATCCCCCTACTTGCTATGGTTCTCTTGAATTTAGGTCCAGGGTGGTCTCTGATGGAAGTAAACTTGTGGCTGTGGCTTTCTGTGAGTGATTCCCTTGTTCTTCTCCATCAAAAGTAACAAGAGCTGCGAGTTGTTTGAATGGGTTGCAGACATGGGTTAAATGAGCTGCCCTGTTTCTGTAGAGTCTTCCGAGAAATGTTTATCTTGTCTTTTAACTTTTTTTAACACACTGAGCTGTGGCCTGTAATCTAGACTGGAAAGAGGGTACTTGTTTAATTTAGAAAGCTCTGCCTCTGTTCTAGAATGCTCTGGGATCTGTTTAGGCCTAAGGGGAGGCAGGTAGGACATCACTGGAGTTCCCAGATAGGAGCAAAGTACAAAAGATGGGAGGAGCAGATGCTTTTTGTACCATTGGATGTGTTGGGGAAGCCCCTTTCTGCCTCCCAGGGCACCTGGCAAGGGGCTAGGTTTTGCATGCTCACTTCCATGCCCCAGCATTTTCATTTGAGTTCATCTCCCTGCAATTCCATTCCTCTCCGCCTTGGGGGAGGGCAGAGATGAAGATCTGGAGTGAAGCGGCCCTCGTCCCCTGAGCACTTCCCTAATTCCCTGTGGAACTGAGATGGGATGGACGGTCAGAAGTGCATCTACTGAAGAGGAGCCAGGGCCTGCTTGTGCCACCTACTGCTCTCATTTTAGGGGATAGGCTTTTACAAGCTTGAGGCCCCCAGACCAGCAATTCTCTTGAACTCTTTTAAACAAGCCTTTGGTGCCCCATTCCTCCTGTCTCTCTGGGAGCTGAGGTCCCCCTAGGCTGTCTCTTTCATTTCTCTCTCTTAAATGTTGTATGTTGCCTCCTCCTCTGCTCCCTTTCCCCTCCTTTGTGTCTCTGTGCATGGGCAAAACAAATCACCAAGGCCCTCTTAGTAAAAGCAAGGGACTCTGCTGCCCACAGCATCACAGCCACTCATGCACGTGCAGTTTTACTTCCTCTATAAACACAACTGTAATCTCCTCTGGCATGTTCTAGAAATCAGCTCATGTACTTTTAATGGTCTCTAAGAAACACAATTTACCACCTTACTGAGTCTGTCTGGTCTGTCAGTGAGTGGGAAGGGGTTGGGATGCCAAACTGTTGGAATTTTTTTTTTTTTTTTTTGGTGAATTCCGTAGCATGCACATACCTGAAGTTCTGTCCCTCAAAGCAGTGGCTGGTTTCCCATTGTAAAATGATGGTAGTTCTAGCTGTGCTGGACTGACTCTGGTAAGTCTGTAACAAAATGCGAGAACCAGCAACTCTGGGGGAAGAGGCTGCCCAAGCAAGTCAACTTTCAGCCACCAAGTGTCCAGCCACTGTCCTGTTCAGGGGACTGCCTTCTGTGCATTAGTGTGTTAGTGGGAGCTCTGGCTCTCAGGCTGTGCTGCCTTTAGATTTCAATAACCTGAGATCCTGAAACCCAGAAAACAATTCTCCATTGGTGTTGGAATATAAGTTCAGGACACAGATGAAGACCTCCAAGAGTAGGATGCTGTTCACAACATATCTTGGAGCATGACTGGAATAAAGATAAGTGCCCCTTTGTTTTGCTTCACTGTATATTTGAAACTCATTAAAAGGAAATGACAGAGCTTTGTCCAGTGCAGACTTCTTTTAAAATTAGGTACTTGTGCCCTTATTACTACAAAAGCTAGGTTGTAAAAAACAGTCTTCCCTGTGGCTTCTGGTTCCCTTATCATTGTCCAGTCTTAAACATCACCAAAATCACACCAGAACAGTGAACACACCAGAGCAACTCTCAATGGTGAATTTGGAGCAAGGCAGCTAGACTAATTCTTCGAAGATGGAAGCCCTTCTGGGAAAGGAGGGTGTCTGGACTGGCTGGTGGATTAAAGCAGCATGTACAGTCTAAAATTCCACACAGTTCAAGCCTGCACAACCTGAACGAACGAGTTGTGCTACAATTCTTGCCAAGTTTTGTCTTGCGTTCCTGTCAGTTCTCAGCCTCACTCATGTAGGGGCATAGGGAAGATGTTTTCATAGGACAGATGCATTTTTGGACTGTTGATAATGCAGTGTCCAAGTCCCCAGCCAAAACTGGGGATTGAATGCTCATTTTCCAAAGCTGGCAGCTGCTCTGGAGCACAGAGCTGGGGCTGAACTTAGTGCTGAAAGTTGCCCCAGGGTTGAGCCCAGTTCATGAGTCATGATGTGGCTGTTTGCAAAGACTTGCACGTCTAGCCATAAATCCTCTGAAAATATCATGTTCTACTGGAAGCTCTTCTGAGGTGCCATCCTTACCTGCATCAGCGTTTCTGCTGCTCCTGTACTCTCTTATTCCAGACAAAACAGGATTTTAAATGTACTCCAAAAGCAAAGCCAAGGCTTTGGGAGAATAATTCTTTATATGTCTAATTAAAAATTCAAGCTCTGCCTTTAAACATGGAACATGTTTAACATGCCTTTGAACTGGAACAAATTGCCCAGAGAAGCTGTGGATGTCCCATCTCTGGAGATACCCAGAGCTGGGTTGGCTGGGGCTTTGAGCAACCTGGTCTAGTGGAAGGTGTCCCTGTCTGTGGTAGGGAGTTGGAGCTAAGATGATCTTTTAAGGTTGTTTCCAACCCAAACCATTCTGTGCAAAATGCAGCTCCCATATCAACTGCTTCATCCTGACATTTTCAGATGTGGCGGAAGAAAAGCCTCAAATGTACTGCTCCTAAATGGATATGCCCTAAACCTTCATATCTCTAGATGCCTGAGGCATTGCTCTGGCCTTTCCTGAGGTGTCTCTGTGCTGGTCAAGGCCAGGTACAGGCTCTCATCAGTGGTGGGGTTTGTTGTCTCAGCTGGAGAGCAACCAAATGATGGTGGGGAAGACATTTTCTTCAGAGCTGGAATGCAGCATAAATACTTTCTTAATGAACCTGGCTTCCTTGGGAAGTGACAGAGGTCCCTGCTCTGATGTATCCACTGGGGTTGGAAGCCTTAACTTGATGAAGAGAGGTAATAAGGGGGAAGTTTTATCTTTGTTCTGACCGCTAAACAAATGATTGCTCTCAGAGATGTAACATATAAATATATAGGTTTTACAAATAGACAGCTCAGCCATGTCTGTTGGATACCTGAGCCTCCACACTCCTGGTAATATCTGACCTATTTTTGGCCTGAGATAGAGTGCAACACTTACTCAGAGCACCCTTACTTGCTCCCCAGGTTTCAAATATGAATAGCCTCATAACGCCCTTTCCTTCTGTGCACAGACCCACTAAATGATTTCTGCAGAGGACAACATGACACTTTATGTACTTTCCTCAGAGGCTTCTTTTCCAAAAGCCTTTGTACTATTTTTTAAAACTAAATTTGCCATAAATTTGTTAAAAATTTAATAAAGATTATAAGTTAGTTTTTAGTTCATTGCTTTTAAGCTTGCACTTGGAAGCTGAAGGCACTTTTCTCTCTTGTGCTCACAAACCCCCTTTACATATTGCATATTGTTAAATACAAAGAAGTGTGACTGTGGCTGTGCCTCTGGTATGTTGCTGGTCTCTGTGGTTCTCCTGTGTCCTTTCACCAGCAGCACTACTGCCTTTCCCATTTCTTGATGTAGCCTGTAACCCCTCAGATTTTATTGAACTTGTCCCAAGAGCTCAGTAACTCTTTCTTCAAATTCCTTCTTGTTTTGACCTCAGTCTGTGCAGACACACCTTGACCTATCTGTCCAGCTTCTCTCAAGCCCTCTAGCAAGCAGGGTTTAGTTCTTCTAAATATATTCTTTATTTTCCAAAGTGATGGTTCTCTTGTTTTTTTTTTTTCTAGCTTCCCTAGACACTTATGTTGTACTTCCATGCCTTTCCTCTATTACCTGAATTCTTATGCAAAAACAATAGTTTTGACATCTGTTCCCAGTCCAAAAAGACACAACCTTCAGCTGTTCCCTGCATGTTTTCCATGTCCTCAAAATAACTCTGCTATGCCTCTAGCACACCCATGACTACTGAGCATTTACATCCCCTCAACTTTCTCCTCTTGTACAAATTCATCCCAGCTCAGACCTTTAATTTGCCTTTTGCTGACCTGCAGATCCCCCTACATACACACTTTCTTCCCTTTTCTCCAATTTTTCACATTCTCAGTGAAGCACTTGCATTTTTTTGGCTCTTACTCTAGCACTGCTGGCCTTGCCTCTTGTTTTCAGCCAGACCAAGCTCACTATACATCTGCTGAGCTCATTTGTGGTCTTGCCAGCCTACAAGAAGTGTAGGGATTATTTCTGGAACAAGCATCTGATTTCTCCCAAGATGGCAATTTTTGCACTGATTCACAGGGCAGGGAGGGTTCATCTATTTATCAACATGTATAACTGCTTCTTCATATATGTACAGGCTTTTTACTCTGGATTTACAGCTATCCTGAATGGTGCCATTACTTTGAGTTCATCAGTCAAAGCCCATTTTTTGGCATTTAAACACTTTTATGGAACAGATAGGATATGGTTCAAGCTTCTCCCATGGAATAAATCACCACCTTCTGCAGCTGTAATTCTTTATGATGAAGAGAACTTACTGTTTCAAGTAGTTATGTCTCTGATTAATCTTGCTTTAATCACCCACTTGACTATGCGTGATGCAGCAGGTGTCATCAATTTTATGGTTATTACAAGGTTATTTATGGTTCTCTGATGTGAAGAATTGTGTCTTACTCTTTGGATACTGAGGAAATATCATGCTTACCATATGAATCACCTTATGTTTATGGTATACAAAGACTATTTTAGGTGTTGCACCTGCTCTTTATCCTTTCTTGATTAGTGAAGCAAACAGCTTTGTGTCCAGTGTCAGGTTTTTGCTCATTCATATGCTAGAAAACACCCAAGGCATCAGTCTGCAGTACTGAATTTATGACCAAGAACTGGGTGCAGCATCCTGCCTGCCTTTTGTATTTTAATTGTGGCCAAAGTTACTTTGAGCAACTAAACCTAGCTTTTACCTCTGCCTCTTGGGCAGTGTTTTTACAGAACATGAAAGTACCTTCACAGAGGCAATTCTGAGATTTCATTCATTGCTCACTCTTTTTTACTTCATTTAAAATCAGACACAGAAATGGATTTTTTCATGTTTGCAGAAGCTCTGATTTTTTTTTTTCTAGTGGAGGCCTCCAAGGAGGAATACATGCTCCCAACCCTCTTAAGTGCTTGTTGCAGGCCCCTCCCTCCTGCTGGGCTGCCACCCTTGCTGAAGGACACCTCCCGAATTACTTGCTTCTATTCCTAGCAGAGAGACATTATCTTCACTTTTAAACAAGAGTTATCAGCTGAGCACTGGGATAAAATTTGTAAAACCAGGAATATTTGTGCAGTAAAGAACATAGCATTTGTGTGTGTATGTGAAGAAGAATAAATCACTCTCTGCTGGGAATTGGAAAGTGCTTTTAGGTAATCAAGGCAAGAGCAGTACAACCAGCATGTGTTTAGCATCTCAAAAGGAAAAATTAGGCAACAGTTTAGATATTGCAGTAAACTCCTCCAACTTCCCAAGGGCAGTGCATCTGCCTTAATTTTTAAAATAGCTTCAGTTTTTCTTTTGTTATGATTAACTAGTTTTTAAATTCAAAAGTGGCTGTTTGCAGTGTGATTGGTTACAGGGTTCCACGGGTGTTTGCCTAAACTGCTTAAATTCTGGTATCTCTGTTTGTCTGTGAAGTGGATAATCCTGTTTTTTAGGGACATCACCCTTGCTCTCTTGATACTCCATAAAGTGCAATGCAAACACCATTGCAGCAGAAGTCTGAGTATTTGTAAGAAAAGAGTGTGGCAAGCTCACCGCAAGAAACGCGTTCTCTTATACAAAGGTCCCCAAGTTAGTTCCTGAGGACCATTTTTGCCCATATGGTCCAATCAAATAGGCTAAGGCTTTCCTTGGAAGCACTTTTGATTAAAGCCTGCAGTACTTTCCTGTGCTTCCTTCAGGAACAAGAGGCTCAGCAGAATTTCTGTGGGCGGACCAGACAAGGGCTGGGAGAAGCAGACCCTGCACGGCATGACCTGCGCTGCTCTGATCCTCTCTTGCAGGATCCCATTGCAGCAGAGATAACGTGGAATTTTTGGAGGGTGTTCTTAATCCTGCCAAACTGTTTCCCTCAGGAAGAAAGCAGGGAGGGTCAAGAAATTGTAGAGATTGATTTGTCCCAGAGCTGTTGGCAAACAATCAAATAGCTGGATGTACGTGTATGGTGTATCCCAAGGAAGGGGGGGACACCCAAGATCTACCAATGCCACAAAGGCAGCTTGAAAAGGAAGCCTTTACTTTGCCAGGGGTGTTTTGTCACAGACCTGGGAGTGGCAGCAAGCTTCGAGCACCTCTCCAGAGTATTGTGCGTAATACAGATTAAGATCGTGCCAGTGGCTCTTGTCTCAAGTAGCCTCTCCTCTGGGGGAGGAGAGGGTAGGTGACACAGTCTTGGGATCAGAGCTGATGAAGAATGAGGAAAGAGCAACCAGTTTAGGGAAAGCTTAACAAAGCTCAGCCTGTGGAGAGATTTGTGCCCCAGCTGAGACTCCATTCCTGTTCCTTGTCATACCACAGAGGAGGCCAGTCACACCTGCCAAACCTCTTTAATTAATGACAGACCAGAACTGTGGCAGCATCCTTGTTGGAGGGAAAAGAAAGCATGCCTGCACATGTAGGTGTGCACACGCACAGAGCATAAGGAAATCGAGAGGACATCTCCCCCATACATACACTAGATCAACTCTCATCCCTGGTAATCCCACAGCAATAGTATTTTATGAGACTCAAGAATGTGCCTACAGAAGTGAAAGCAATGAGCCCAGGCCAACCATGGAGCAGTCTTTTGCTGTGGTCCATGTTCAGCACCCGAGAAAGAAGGAAATGCAGGCCCCACAGACAAAGTGTGCAGCCTCTGCTCCAGCTGCCAGCCATCTGAACAGTGGAAGAAGCTGCTGCCTCACTCGTGTCCCTCCTCACCGTCTCTGCTTGGCCCACGTGGTTCCAGGCTGTTGTAGGATGGCAGCGTGGTCACTACAGCCTCAACAGTGAAGCGATGTGGGGCACAGAGAGCTGGTACCTCGTCATGGAAAGCAGCGTTATCCTGACTGTTCAGAGGGGGTATCGGTGGAGGCAGCTTCTGCCGAGAGCGGAACCAGCGGAAGCCCAGGATAAAGGTGATGGCAATGAAATCCAGAACCAGCTCTGCAAGCTCCATCACAGACAGGACAGAGGATCCAAACCAGAGACTCCACTGGTTCCCAAGCTGGGACAGCAGAGTCACTACCTGCAGGAGATGGAGAAAGAGCAGTGACAACAGCCCTCATCTGAGACTTTGCCTCCCTGCCCGTTCCCTCTTCCCTGTGGGGCTGGAGGTGGGGGGGGTTCCCCTCACCCTGCCCAAGGAAAAGAGACAATATCCAGCAATCCTGCTGGAACAAAAGCTTGCCACAGTGGAGGGACATTGTGGAGGAATGGGTGGCCAGAGAAGACACAGTAGTAAAGTGTGTACCGTGAAGGCTGGAGACTCCCCATTGGTCTTATAGTTCCACTCCTTAAAAAAGATATTCACTTTGGCAACTCCATTCCTGTGAATGAGAGATGACACTCAGTAACCCCAACTCCTCAATCCCTGCATTTCTTCACCAAGTCCAATTGTCTCTGTCCCCTTCTGCCCCCCATCCTTCTCCCACACATACTACCCAGAGGCTTTCTCCCATCTCTGCAGTTCTCATTCTGCACTAAATACAGTCTTTGGTACTTACAGTGCACTTCTGACACTGTACTGTAAAACCCAATGTTTGTGGTAAAAGCTCCTGCACAGCTCTCCTTCCCACTTTTCCACAAGCACTTACTGTGACTCTGGAACACACAGCAAGTGCTGGGGCTTAGTATTTTTATATCAGCATCTGACCTCTTTCAAAATTTTTCACTTGGGTCCCCAGTCCTTGCTGAAGTCTCACTATGTATCTACTCTGACTCAAATCCACTGCCCTTGTCCACAGGTCCCATGCCTGATCTCTTCCCATCAGTGATTTAATCTTAACTCTGACATAGCTGGATGTCAACATTCACACACACATTCCACTGGGATGGTTTCTGGTTTGGACACAGTCTCTGTTTAGGGGGCTCTCACCTCTTGGATGTGATATTGTATTTGTTCTGTTGTGAAAGCATGTAGAAAACCCAGTCCTGAAATGAAAGTGCAATAAATTGTGTCACATGATCACAATCACCTCCTGCAGGTTTAGTACCCGTTGAGGAAGGACTAAATGGGAGGTGAGAGCAGTGCTGGGAATCCAGGACACCCTATCCTTACCTCTGAGACAGCAGAAGGCCAGCGGGAGTATCCAGCTGACAGCTGGTATTCTGTCATTCTGCAAGGCAAGAGGAGGCTGTGTTAGCTGTTTAAGCTGTAGGAGCCACAGGGCCATCCTCAGGCACACCTGGGGATTCCCTCCCATGCTGCAGTTCCACCCACTTCCCACCATGTGGAATGCACAGTCCTTGGGAGCTCACCCCTAAGCCAACCCACATGCTCCTCAGCCATTTTGACTTCCTGATGGGAGAAATACCATTCCAGGTTGGGGCTCAGCTATTGCATCAAGCTTTTGCCCGTCAGTGAACGCTTCCCAACACTTCTGGGAATACTTTCCAATCTTCCTTCCTGACTGATGATCAACTTACTTGCAAGGTTTCCGACACTTGCGGAAACAGCCCAGCACGTCAGCTTTGAATTCAGCCAGGAGTTTGTAATAGCAGTAGCCTGAACAGCAAAGAAAGTAAATCCAGGTAAGCTCACAGTATCTTTAGACAAAAGGTGGTGTGTGACAGCAAGGGGAACCCAGGAGAGGTTTCCTTCCACAAGGGGCTAATCATTCAAGGCAAGACTGTCTTTTGAATGTCTCACACCAGGAAGCTCATTGAAGATTATGGGATGTGCTGGGACATGGGCTGAACCAAACAGGTTCAGGGGGGCATGAGCTCTACTGTCCCTGCTGTCCACTTACCCCAGGCTTTGTGCTTCGTGTAGTCACAGTACTCTGCTCCGCCGGGCAAGGGGTAGAAGTAATACGCACAGCCACAGCGTTCTACCATGTTGAGCTGAAAGCAGGAGCGAATGCAGACCTGGGAGGCACAAAAGGTGGAAAAGGCTGATCAAGGGAACCAAACCCACTGCTGCCTGTATCACACACTATTAACAGAGCCCAAGGAAAGGCATGGCCATTAGGGGGCTGAAGCATGCCAGAAAGTGGAGAAATAAGGTCAGGAGGGGTCAGCGTGGGTTACCTGCTCAGTGTAGCGGGATGAGTACAGGTTTTGCACTGGCACGTCGCTGCCATCCTCTGTGCAATCGCTGTAACTGCCCCCAAGGCGCACGGTCATCTCCTGCAACAGCAAACTCTCACTGCACAGAACAACTCCACTTTGCTGTCCTCTTCCCACTCTCCCATACCACACACTGCTCATCCATCAGTATCTGCTCTTTATGCTTTCCTCGGGATGCCAGCACCCCCTGCTTGCCTCCACTTCATTGTTCACTGATAAACTGTAGCCAAATGCTTCTCATCTAGTCCAGCAAGCCCTTCTTCTTCTTCCTCTCCCTTCATTCCATGTGATTAGCCCTCTCCCTTAAACACACACCATAGATCTACCAAGTTAAACCTCCCATCCACAGCTCTTCCCCCCTTCTGCTTGCTCACCTTTCTCATGCTGATGGAGGTCTCGATGCCAGGACGAACATTGAAACCCCCATCATCCATGAAGGCTGGCTCATTCTGATCATGGACCATGACCCTGGCTCCTGTCACTGTGGACAGCAGAGGGATGAAATCATTCTGCTCGGTGCGCACCACCAGAGAGAGACCTGAGGGAATATCAGAGAGAGGGAAGTCATGGCCAGCTGTGGTGCAGCAGAAACAGGAGAGCAGGATGGTTAGAAGGAAGTCTGAAAGAGATAAATGAGAAGACAGACAGCAACCAGGGCTGCACCAAAGCCTGGCAGCAATAGAGAGTGGTTGGAGAGAGGCCAGAGAAAAAGCTGGAGGCTCCAGAAGAGGCCAGTGAAAACTGGATTTAATCACTGTGGCTTAGAAAAAACAGAACCGGGAATTGAGAGAAATTTCATGGAGAAACTTGAAGCCAGATGGAAGAAAAGCCTGAAGATTTGGTCTGGAGAGGTTTCAGGGGGTTTAGGAACACAAACAGGTCAGTTTCTTGAAGGGGAAAATGGGGAAGGTGAAGATCAGGAGCACTGTGGCTCACAGCAGAGGACTTCAGGAAGGGCCAGCACAAGTCCAGAGGACACAAAGAGCATAACGATCAGGCACTGATGAGGGAGAGAGAGTTCAGTGGGCAGTGGTGAGGGGCAGCCACGTCCATGAGACAGCTGTCTCCACATGGGGGAAAGCAGCTTGGGTGAGACAGAGCAGGGCTGCAATCTGCCACCACCAGTACTAATCACAGCAGGATGCCCATAACTCCTAGGGAAAACAGAGCTAAGCTGTTCTCCTTACTCACCAAAGAGTGCCTCTCACCCACCATTATTGATCCCAGGCATCGAGGATGTCCACACACTGCTGCTGTTGTCATTAAAGGTATAGCAGTTCCCATACAAGGGATGGTGGAAGTGGGTATAGTTCCTGAGAGGGGAACACAAACAGAGTGAGAAGGGCTGCGAAAACAAGGGGAAGGGCTTTCTGAAAGTAACAACTCTGTTTTCCATCACCAGGGACAGGGGCTTACAGCAGATGGGCAGTATTTGTTATGTAAACTCTCATGAACAGGGAAAAGCAATTAAAATGTGCTATAAAAAATGTCCTGGAGCTGGACAGGTTTTTACACGAGGTTTTTCATGCTGCTTTTCAGAGCCCAAATGGGTTTTTAGCAGTGCTAGCAAAAACCCATTTGCTGTATTAACTTCCTAATACTGATGAAACTCCTAAGATTTTCCTACCCCTTTTCCCTCCTTGCAGATCGTTTTCATTCCACTACCTGCTCGGGGCTTTTTGACCAACAATGGCAGGAGAAAAGTGTGATATGTTTTCACTGTCTTTTTGTATCAACTCTCTCCTCCTACTCCTTTATGTGCTGATATGTACCACTTTACCTCTGTGGAGGGTAGAATAAAAATACTTCTACGCTGTACATCTGTGCCCTCTCTGGTGTTTGTACCAGTATAATTATTTAATTTGTGTGAAACCCAGAAACAGGCAAATCCATCCTTTGAGGTTCATACTTCCAGATCACAGAACATATGGTCCTGATAAGCAAAACCCACAGGAAAGATTCAAGAAAGATCATTTGACCTTTCAAATGGGAACTGAAGAAGGAATGATCCCACCTCGGAAAAGAGGTTCTCTAATGTGGGTTCCTTGATTTCCCTCGACCCCAGGCACAAAATAAGCGTTTTTAGGGGCGTTTCCACTACTTACGCCTTGTCACACGTTGCCTCATTGAAGCGGCAAGCATAGATGAAATTCTCAAAGTCAGACTCATCCAGGGCTTTTGCATCAGGCACCTGCGCCAGGATGTTGATGTAGTGAAAGCTGTACCATTCCCGCACGGCATCCACTCCCGAGGAGTACGCCTGATGGAAACAGTCATTGTTTTCATTGCACTGTTAAGAAGAAGAAAAGCCGTGTCAGAGAAGTCTTCTCATCCAGGAGACAAGGCTCTGCCCGTGGATAAGCTGTGCTCCCTCAGCACAGGCAGATAACCGAGGAAGTGAAGAGTTCCACAGGACTCCTGTGGAACCAACAGGTTCCTGTGTGATCTCCTTTGTGACCAACAGGTGATCAGATGGAAGAAAAACCCAGGGCAGCTCCTCGGTGGAAGGGCAACGCCAGGTGAATAAGCGAGGCTGAGTAAGACCCAGGAGGCAGCAAGGTGCACAGGGTAATCTGCACATAAATTCTACCTGGTATAAAACCAGGAGCTTTAAATTCTTGCGTGGGGAGCCCTTCCTTCAGGGTGTGTCCAGAAAAGTTTGTGATCCTGTGGGAACTCCAGTGAGCTGCTGAGCGATTAGCTTCAGTCCTTCAGTGCCTTTTTAAATGCAAACACAGATACCCTAGGGCGAGGAAGCTGCTACCTAGGAGCAATTGCGACCATGATCACATTTCAGGTGGCCCAGGACCATCAAATACTTTCTCCTTTGCTATTATTGGGCAATGCAGCAGCTGATGCTGATAAAACTTGCTCTCAGAAGCAACTGCAAGACTGATGTACCCTCAGGAAGGACAAGGTTTTCCTGCTCTTGGGAAGAGATGTACACTGACTTGGACATGTCCCCTGGAGCCTGCATGAACATGAATAGAATTTGGGGAGCAGGTTTGTATGGAGCAAAGGATTCAGCTCTACCTTTATCTGTCATTAGCAAAAGCCAGTGGAGATTAATGAGACTTCTACTAAGGAAAGGCATGGCCAAGGGTCTAACAAGACAAAAGTAGCCAGGCAGACTGGAGTGGGTAGGGCATGGGTATCTAGGGATCTCACCAGAACAAAGCCAATTTTCCAGTCATTCTTGTCCACTGAGGGACTGTTCTCTGGCAAGTTGACTAAGTTGTCCCGCTTCTGCCTCCGCAAAGGATGGCGCTGGACATGATGGAGCAGGCTCCTTGAGCTACGCTTTTGTGTGGACGATGTGGACCAGTCTCTTTGTGGAAGAGACATGTTGTAGTCGTAGAGGTCTAGCAGTGTCTGGTGGGTGATTTGGTCCAGCTTATCCAGCTGCTTTCGGATGGCGCTGTATCTGTACGGGGGGAGAGAAGACCAGCACGTTTAGGGTTGGATGCACACAAACAGCTCTGAATAAGACATGCAGCAAAGTTTGCTGGGGTGATTCCTGCCACCAGCTGTAAATCTAACCCCTTGCTGGAGGCTATCTTGCAGGAGAGAAGTAAATCTGCTCTAGCCCTGTGGCAGTTTACATCGCAGCCTGCTAAATACACCACCAAGCAGAGCTGCCTAAGCTCACATGCCTTACTGTGAGTGCCCTGCAGCAGCAAAGGCCTCTGAAAAGCGTCCTTTCCACCGGCACAGCTACAAGAGTGGGCAGTCAAGGACCACGAGGAGAACCAGAGTATGTGCTTTTATCCTGCACTCATCAAAGTCAAGGCAATCAACATCTCTGCAAGTCTATTTCTTACCTGTACGGATTGAGGGTGCACAGTGTCACGGCCGGGAAAGTCAGCCTGTCAGAGTTCAGGTTGAGGTTGAGGTTGACAGGGTAGCTGAAGTACTCCCTGTAGAGGATTCCGAACTGCCAGTACATTAAGCCGAAGGTGAGAAAAAAGAGGACGGACCAGAAGGCTGTCTTCATCTTATTCTTTTTGGAGCACACCAGGCGGATAGCCCCGTGGATGGTTGTGTTGCTGCAGAAGAATTGGAATAGCTCCTGGTAGGAACTGTAGAATTCGATGAGACCCTCCCGCTCCTCTTCTTTCTGTTGCTGCTCCTCTTCTTGCTTACATTGTCTTATTTTCTCCCCTTCTGGCATCTTCCCTGCCTTCACAGACCCACTCTACAGCACAAACTCAGAATTAGTCGCCCAGTAAGACTGTGGCTCCGGGAAGCCATGCCCGCTGCACAAACCGGCTCTGCATCACCATCTTCCCCAAGCCCCGCTGTTTTCACCCTCTCCTCCCTGACCCCCGCCCAGGCTGCAGGTCCCCTTCCGAGTCCTCCCGTCCCACATTTCTCACGGGGTCGATCCTCCCCCGCGAAGAGCCTCGTCCCGCCCCTCCCGCGGCTGCGCCCCCCGCCCACCCCGCCGGGGCCGCGGTACTGACGGGGGGCGCGGTGCCCATGGCGGGCGGCGGCTGCTCGGGCCGGGCCGGGGCCGGCGCCGGCGTGCTCTGCCCAGCGCTGCCGGCTCTCCCGCAGCCTCCCCGGCTGGGCTGGGACCGGTTCCTTTCCAGTTGGAGCCAGCACCCCGCCCGGCTCCTGCCCTGCCAGCCTCTCCACGCCCCTCCCGCCTGTCCCTCCTGCCTGCCCCCTCCTGCCCCTTCCCCTTCCCTCAGGCGCCGCTCCCGGGGAAGAAAAGCTTCTTTAAAGTCCCAAGTGTCGGCGGCGGGGCAGCGGCGGCCGCGGGACAGGGGACACGTCGGGGCGGTGACCTTGGCGGTGCCGGCGGGGTCAAGGCGCTCCCGGGGCAGCGGGGCCCCCCGGCCCCCCGAGGGGAGCCCGGCCCCCGCCAGGTACGGCCGCCGAACAGCCTGAACCTCCTCCTCCCATCCCCTCCGGCGGGGACGCGGCGTCCCAGCGAGCCCAGGCGATGCAGAAAGAAAGTTGGCAGCTCTGGTCCCCCAGGCAGCGCCGGCCGGCCGGGAACCCCCACGGTCCGTCGCCCCCGGGACCTTGCCCTGCCACCGACCGGCGGCGAGGGCCTGGCATTCATCGCAAAATTGTGCTTTCCAAGGGCAAAGCCGCGAGTTTCGGGTGAGATCTGCGAGGGGGATGAAGCTGGGACAGAGAAGGCTGGGGGCGAGTCAGTGATACACCTCAGTTACCGCATCGCCTTTGCTGGTGCCTTAACTAAAGAAATCTTTTGTGTCCACAACTGCCTGGCCCAACCATGAGTGGGAACTTGTTTTGCTGAGCTGTGCCTGGGAAATCAAGGCCTCCCGGCATTACCCAAACCCTTCCAGTGTTTCTTTGGACCACGGAAATGAACACCCTGAGCAAAATGTGACTGAAAGTCCCAAACACTCTCCCATCATTATAACTGTGAAACTCATTTACCAATCTTTTCTCCCAATGATTTTCTTTTAAACTAGCTGTCTCTGAAGTTTTCATTTATTTCTCTTTCTGGTTACCTCCTTCAGATAAGTTCTTCTTCAGAGTCTTTGGATATTGAATTTTGATCCTTATTGAGTTAGCAGTGGTTTGGTTAGTGACTCAAAATACTCAGCCACTTTCACCTCTTCATATTGCAAAATCCCATGCTTGGAAATGGCAAGCAGTACACTTTTGAGGCCAGCAGTTAAATGTCATTGTGCCAGAAACAGCCTTGTGACAGGTGCTTGTTATAAACGTACAGCCACAATTTGGAGTGTTCCGCTAGCTCTGTCCCGTGACAAAGAGCAAAGCAAAGCAAAAGCATAGTTTCCCCTGCAGTTCTAAACTTAATTGTATCTCCAGTAAATCATTTTTGAACTTTCATCAAGATAAAACTTGCAAAAAGTGGATGGTGTGAGGTGAACGGACTAATATTGTCAAATGCTTATTAAAATGCAGCTTCCTTAGAGCATTACTGCGCCCACTTCTGGGGGCCCCAAGTCAGGAAGGATATGATCCTTTTGGATGGAGTTCAGAGGAGGCCATGAAGATGATCAGGGGGCTGGAGCACCTCTCCTGTGAAGGCAGGCTGCGGGGAGAGAGTTGGAGTTGTTCAGCTTGGAGAAGTGAGGCCTGCAGTGAAACCTTATTGCAGCCTTCCAGTATCCAACAGGGCTACAAGAAACCTGGGAAGGGATGGTTTATCAGGATATGTCGTGATAGGACAAGGCGGAATGGCTTCAAACTGAAAGAGGGAAGGTTTGGATTAGATGTTAGGGGGAAATTTTTCACTGTGAGATTGGTGAGGCACTGGAACAGGTTTCCCAGACAAACTCTTCAATCCCTGGAAGAGTTCAAGGCCAGGTTGGACGGGGCTTTGATAAACCTGATCTAGTGGAAGGTGTCCCTGCCCATGGCAGGGGGAAGGGTGGAACTAGATGACCTTTAAGGCTCCTTCCAACCCAAACCATTCCTTGATTAGAAGTATCCTGGGTTGGGCCGACAGTCCGTGCAGCTCTGTACCCTGTTGTATACAGGTGAAACCTGGTGAAATTGTCAGCCTTGTTGCCCTTGTGAAATCATGGCTCAGGCCTGCTACTTTGGCTAAGTAGAAGAGGACTATGGGAGAGTGACTCAGCTGGAATAGGGGTAGGGAGACGTGAGAGACGTGCTGCGAAGACTGCCGCATGTCCACATCGTGGTGTATGCTGATTGGTTGACTTGGGCTTGTTGGGTCTTAAAACTATGTAATAACCAGCTAACTGCTAGAAAAGCCTGGTTTTTGCAATAAAGTGGGCTATTGATGCTTGACACCATCTTCAGTGTCAGTCTTGTGTCCACCATTAGATGGTGACCACAGACATGTTAGGTCGAGACTGCGGACCTGAGAGCAGCTAGCGGTGGAGCTCAGTCAAGCAAAACAGGCGGCCCTGAGAGCCTGAAAGTCCGGATGATTTAAGAAAGCAGACACCTGACTCCAGGTGAGCGACTGGGAACAGAGACATGGGGCCTCAAGTATCTGCAGAAGAAAAATCTGTTTGGAACATTCTGTTGTGAATATTACAGAAGAGAGGTATCAAATATGAGAAGCGGGCGCTACGCAACTTGCTCATTTGATGCAAAAGAAATAGGTGAGAGCGGATGTACAGACTGCCTTTTTTGTTGAAACATGGGAGGAAGCAGGGCAAGTCTTATGGGAAGCAGCTACAAAGTGGAACGAAATAGCCAGAAGATGGCTAACGATGTGGCTAGTGGTTGGTTTGGGACTCATTGCCACAATTAAAAGTCAATAGGCAGCAGTTGCTGCTGTCACCGCCCACCTCATGAGAGCTCCCCCGTTTAATACCCCCCCTTCCAAAACTCGTTCTATCTTCTCTGCCTACAAATGACGGGAGATGGGATTACGGTGAGGAAGAGGTCTGGGGCCAACAACAAAGCCCTGCAGACCCAAAGCACCAGGATACTAGATTGCAGTGATGAGATGGACTGTGGCTTGGCAAGGCAGGCCCTTACAGATACTACAGTCATTTCTCCACATTGGAGCAGCTTTTATTACAGGTTAAAAAACCCTGTACCTTTTTCTTAGATGAGAGAGACCTTGATGTTAAAAACTCCTGTGTGTACCTGCAGCAGGGAGTCCTAGACAGATGTAGATAACAAACTCTGAGCATAGATCCAGGACATGGATCCTGGGAATGGATTGATCCCCCTGCCCACAGTAGCATCAGGCCTGGTATCCACAGTGGCTACCACTATGTCTGGGATGGCATTGATGGGACTCCACTCGCTCTGGGACCTCGATTCCCCAGACTTGAAAGCCCCCAGTTAGTCAGAGCTCCCCTGTCCCCTCTTGGGCCCCCAGATTGTACAGCCCCCCACCTAGCACTTGCTGAGATGCATATGGGTGGCATGGCAGGATCTGGGTTCTTTGGCAGAGATACTGATATATTGCATGATTGGTGGAGCTTACTGTGTGGAGTGTGTGCTCCCTTTTCAGGAATTTTTATTTGAGGTCTGATTGAACTGAATTGACACTGAGTCTTTGCTAAGTTATAATGGTGTTAGCTATTACCATGGTAATTAAAAACTTACATACCTGGAAAAATATTTGCAAGTGGGTAATGTTTCAGTTTGTGGACAGGAAGGTTCATATTTGTAAGATACAGTGCCTCCTTAGAAAATTCGGGGGATCCCTCCTAGCAAATATTTTAGGTCGATGTTAACGGAACAGCAATTAACTTTCAAGCCTGCAGTTGGCACAAGTCGTAAATTAGACATTCTTTTGCTCACATTCCAGGCAAACCTTGAACTTTATCTGCAGTAGCTGTTCGAGACTTAGTTATAATTACAATGTGAAATTCCTCTGCAAAGGCAGACAAACTCATCCCAGCTTTACCAGTTCGCTTGCTTTTTACCTCACAGCTTTAACGAGGTAATTTTATTGTGAATCTTTTGGTATCAAATCAGTTTATCAGTCTTACACACCCACTAACCTAACCAAATTACTTGTGTAAAACTCATGGTGTTTTTATATAAATAAGTTCTTACTGTTTTAGCCTTGAATATTTATGTCCCATTGACCTTTATAAGGCCAAGCTCAAATCTATTGTACTGGCAATCTCAAAAAGCTGCAGGTTTGCAGGACAATTTGCCAAAAACTACACTGTTGTCATTTTCTGAGTAAAGCTGCACTTTAAAAACAAAACAAAATTAAAACAAAAACAAAACTCTAGCAAAGAGTTACTTACACCAGAAAAATCCTCGCTATGAATGCATAAAATCACAACATATTTGTCACACCTTTATAATCTCTCCAGTAAATCCATGTTACTGCTATTTCAGTTATGAAGCAATTGTTTGCCTGCATGTTGTTACTTTGAAGTTCTGTTACATTTAAGTTCTGGCAGGTTAAGGTTCTGGTAAATTTAAATTCTGGTAATTTCTGTTAAGATTAATTTTTGTTAATATCTGCTCATTTGAATTACAAGATAAAATTATTTTGTTATAGAGATAAAACCAACTGAAATAACTGATGAAACATTAGTAGCCACCTTTTTAAAAATATAAGATAGTAAGTTGTGTAAAATATGTGAAGATACGGTTTCTTAAATCCTTAATTTCATCAAGGATTTTATGAATGTAAATGTTTCACACTGATTAATTGACATAATTATTTTTAACAATCGCTGCAGTTTATCTTCCATAGGTAACACTGAAGAATGAGTAACAATTCAAGATTATGACTGTTATTAGTTATAGGCTGTTTAGTACTTTCTTGCTTTTATTCTGTTTTAATGTCATAACATGAATTCACTGACTTCCTATGACAGGTATTGTCCATAAGATACTATTTAACTGAGGATAAATGACAAAGCTGGCTGCTTTACCAACTTTAACATATCTTTGTATAACTATCTGCAAGACGTCCATCATTTTAGGAAACTTTCCTAGCTGCTGTTAAGGAGAGGCTTGTTTTTAAGGAACGTTAGGGAGACCCTTCCAGTTAAGGCCTTGGCTCTGGCCAAGCCATGGCTCTATCTGGTTGGGAAGTACACCGAACAACCCAGGTGTTTCCTGCATAAAAACAATACTCCAGTCACTTTGACTTGCCAATTTGGACTCACGCTTCTTTTAAAGTGAACTTGGAAACCTTACCTGGGAATGGTTCTTCATGTCCTCACTAAAAACAAGGCTTGTCAGCTGTTGCAGACTCTGGGTGATAGTACAGTATTTAGGGAATTGGTAATGTATCATTTTTAATTACCATCCTATCTCTTGTATGCTACTGATTTAGTGTATGTCCTTGCCTATGTCTGCTTAGTGTGAGTTTGTTGCTTTATCATGTATATTGTTTTACTTTCATGTTGCCTTCATGTTCATAGTGAGAAATGTGCATGTTGCAAAAAAAAAAAAAATAAAAAAAAAAGGGACACAGCTCTTCAAGAACATTTCGCTAATGCAATATTTACACTAGAACTTTTGAAAATAAATCATCAAATGTAATCCCCAGCAGAGCGATACTGCTCTGAAGATTTGCATGTACAGAACCAATTTCTAGAAGTTTCTACATAAAGATTCCCAATTGGATGTGCAATGGCAAGGCCCAGCTGATTTACTAACCTAGGGGAGAAGGTATGCATGTGTTTAATTGCCAGCAGGTCGAAGGTGGCTGCCTGGTCATCTGGACAAACATCGATTGCTTCCGAGAGGATGAGGCCCAATGAAAAGAAAAGTGACCTAATCAGCATCCAGCTCTTGTGGCCAAGGCGGGAGCAGAAGTAGGACTGCCAGAACATGGCTGTGTCTGGAGACTTACAGAGGCCACCTGCCAAGAGCCGCCTTATGTCATCGTCATGGTATTGTGTTCCTGCTAACCTTCTGCAGTTATTCCCTGTTCCAGGCTTCCAAACAGACATTCAGTGATGTCAAAGTCAGCATTTCCAGCTAATGGACTTCCTCCTGCCTAAACAGCACGGCCCCTGAACTCCAACCATATGAACTTTACAACAGTAGCCATTTATTTCCACTTCCTAGGAGACCTCGGACATTATCCTTTTGTTCTCCTATACTGTGAGTCTCTTTGTCAGTGGCATGGTTGTATTCCATGGGTTTTTATTGATTGTTATCTGTATTCCATGTATCTTATCCTGTGTCCAGCAGATGACCAGTAATACTCTTAGTAAATTAATAGCCTTACAAGTGCAAACTGTTTTAACATCAGGGTACATGAACCCTTTGCATAAAAAATAGAAAAGGGGGAATTGTTGTATATAGGTGAAGCCTGATGAAATTGTCAGCCTTGTTGTCCTTGTGAAATCATGGCTCAGGCCTGCTACTTCGGCTAAGTAGAAGAGGACTATGGGAGAGTGACTCAGCTGGAATAGGGGTAGGGAGACATGAGAGATGTGCTGCGGAGACTGCTGCATGTCCACATCGTGGTGTATGCTGATTGGTTGACTTGGGCTTGTTGGGTCTTAAAACTATGCAATAACCAGCTAACTGCTAGAAAAGCCTGGTTTTTTGCAATAAAATGGGCAATTGGTACTTGCCACCATCTTCAGTGTCAGTCTTGTGTCCACTGTTAGTACCCCATCTTGGGCAGTGCCAGTAGGAAATGTCATTTAGTGGAGGAATGTGAGCTCTTCTGACTTGTGCCACCTGCAAGTTTCATGTGCTCAGATAGAACTGGAGACTGGGGATTAAGCAGTATCGGTGCTTACAATTACCAGTGGAACCTATGGAGATGTAATCCAGTTGCTTCACAGAGAGAAACTTGAGTGACTTTTATTATCACAATTTCCTGAAATTACTGTTACACTAATGGACTAATCTTCCAGTACCACCTCTCTCTTACTGGAATTGTGACTCTGTCTTACTGGAGTAACAAAAGTCATTTTGCCCCTGAAAATGCCTTTTATAAATGAGTATCTTTTATACTCATTTAAGTTGACAGCACCTACCTAGCAACTACAGACAAATTTGGTAACCCGTAGGCATTCTCTGATTTCCATAGCATGTAAAAGGATTTTAAATTGTCTTCAACTGATCTTGGCAAATTACTTCAGAAATACAGTCCTCTTTGTTGGTGTGAGACAAAGGTAACTTACATGTTTTGTTTTCTTTTGACTTGAGGAATAATTAAGACCTCAAACATCTGGACTGATTTGCTGTGTTCAAATGACAGTCTAAAGCAATTTTCTCAGCATTTTGTCATAGCTGACAATTTCCATCACCATGTTGTTTGGAAGAACTTTTGGCCTTTGACCAGATTTGGACAAGAATAGCAGATAATGATAATACCCATCTATCTGTGTATCTCTCTATACACATACACATCTAAATTTATTTTTCAGAAGACTTTATCCATGGGTCGTTAGAAGTTTTTTTAAGAATTAAAAAGCCATGTACTGGCTCTTTGACCATTTCCAGTGGCCCTGACAGCTGTGCTCTGAGCAATTCCCCTTTCCCTCTTTGTCCCCACAGTGTGCTGCTTGGCTGCCATGAGTTATCTGCTGCTGTGTCATGCCTTGGAGCATGTATCAGCCCTGAGGTGACTTCCAGTTGCTTCAGTCCTGCGAATATCACCTTTGGCCGTGGCTCTGTAAAAGTGCCTATGTCCCCATGGTCACACAGGTGTGCTGCAGATCGACTGCCAATGCACAAAGGGGCCAAACACTTATCTTTAACATCGCTACAAACACAATTATCACTTGATTCCTCAAATACTTTAGAGACATTGCAGACAAGTCTCCTGTTGCCAGCTCAGCTGACAGTCTCAATCTCCATCAGAAGAAGATCAGAATTTGCTAACTCTTCAGGGTTGTGTTTTTTAAATTATTACTTACATCTTCCCAGTTTTTATGCTGTTTTGTTTTTTTTTTTTTTCCTAGCGTGTACATGAAGTAGATCACTAAAGTGACCATTTTCTGACCCAGATTGTCAGTCATAAATGGTACCATTTTCCTCAGGCACACTGCACTGTAACAGAAGACAGTGGTAAGGAGTTATTGGTGCAGTTTGCAAAAGCATCTCCTTTTGATCATTTAGGTGATTAGGTTCACTCCTCCCTCAAGCTTTCTTCACACAAGAGTCTTCTGAGCATTTTGTCCATCCACAACTTTCTGGATATTTCCATCCAGAGGTATTGACCTATCAAGGTGAGTCACACCTGATGGAACTGGTTTTGACACTGATGGTTATTACCCTCACTGCCATTCAGGCTCAGCAATTATGGGATAATTTGTCTTCTGAAATCCCAAGTCTTGCAACAGGATGAAAGATCTTCCATCAGGCACTACAAATCATCCTTGGAAGTTTTGGTTCATCATATTTACTCCACCTCTAACAACATTTTAAATCCAAGGAGCTTTATGCTGAGAAGATCGTTGTCACTAGTTCCTTTTCTTGTGAAATGGGAAGCGCCCTGTTGTTCTGGGCAGTGCTTCTGTATATTTCATCTTCACAAGCTCTGAATGCATGATTGCTTTTTATTGCTACTGAACAACCTTTGAGTAAACATGAATCATTCTTTATGGCACCAAATTTGAAATGTTTCCTTACCAGCTACGTTGATTATCTGCCCAGGTAGGAATTTTATAATGATCTGTAGTACGCACAACATTTTAAAATAGAACAAGCTTGTTACAAGCTTGTTTGCTGCTGTCCCTGCTGTGATGGGAAAAAAAAAAAAAAAAAGAAGAAAAATCTCTCCCTGTCTGGTATGGATTCCAAGTGTAACAAATCATACGTGTTTTTAAACTACTTATAAGACCTTTGATCAATTTAATTCTTTCATATATCTGTAAATGCAATTGTACTTTCCTTCTGCTACAAAGCAAAAGCCAGTGATTATTTTGGGATTATTTCTGGATGACCTGCAGCTGCTTACATTTTTCTGCATTAAAACTAGTGGTCTGAACAGCCAAGGAGTAGCATCATGGATGTTGCTGTAAGTTTGTTTGGCCAAAGAAGCCCCAGCACAGTAGGTGGCAAAGATGGGTGGGTGTGAGGCTACACATTGAATGGCTGCTGTGAGGGAGCAGGGAGCAGGGAGGTGTTTCCCCAGGGTGCAGGGACTCCCTGGGGGCAGAGGTGGTGATCTCCAAAGAAGGTCATTATTAAAAAGCCATCAGGGATTTGCAAACCAAATCTACTGGGTTGTTGAATGCCTTCTCCTTTGCTACTGATGTAACTTGCCAGGCAGCAGTGGTGTCTGTCCCAAATAAGCAACAAGAGCATGTCCATGTACACACTTTCAGTCTTTCATGTCCCCAGGAGGCTGATTTTCAGTGCATGTCTTCATTTGTACCTTGTAGGAGCGGAGTGGCTGCAGAGAGACACTCTGGTGAAGCAAAAGGGAGCCCCAGGGGAAAACTGAACCTCTGTGTTATCTGTGCCTTTCAGCATGGGCAGAACAATGAAAACAAAATATTGTAGGACTGAGAAAGTCCTGCTGGAGACTGGGTGGAGGGAACCCAGCCTCTCTTCCTAGGAGAATGAAATCAAGGTGAGTGGACCCCAGAAGACTCATCTGGCAAACCTGAATTAGCTTCTGAAAAATGTAGCTGACTCCCATCTGTCATCCATATTTCAGGTTTCTTGGAAATGGTGCACGAGGCAGGGTGCTGAAGAAGCCCAGTGACCCAGACCCTTTAGCCACACTACTTTGTGTCCAAGCCAGCTGCCATCTTCATTACTTGTGACCCGTTGTCCGGCACGAGAGAATCAGAGCCACCAAGCTCTACCTCTGCCGCACATTCCCTCATGGAGGATCACTCAGCCAGATCCACAGCTCCACAGACACTGATCTCATTCCAGTCCTGCTGCTATGGGACCAAGTGTGGAAATGGCCAGGTCAAAATTCCCACCCATTGGCACAGCTAAGCTAACACACATCTGGAGGCTGGGTGGACAGTCCAGGCTGGAACAGCAGCCAGCAAACCTATAGGACTGGTTCTGCATCGGCTTTGTCCTGAGGGGCAATTAATAAGTGAGCAATCAAGATGGAGCCTCTTTGACGTCCCCCCACCCTCCCCTGCTCTTCCCAGGTGAAATCTTCAATTTCCTCATTCCAGCCCGAACAATATAACCATTATCACAGCCACCTGACTCCCTGGCTCTCTGTCCCCACCCCTTTCCTGATCTCTCCTGCCTGTTCCTGCAGATCGGAGGCAGAAGCAGCCACCTCAGACCAGTTTTTCATCTGGCAGCTGCTGCTCCCCAGCCAACAGAGATGGCAGGGCTGGGGCTGGTCCCCTGCGAGCCCAAGGCAGCACCGGCCTTGGCACAGCTCGGTGGACACAGGTGCTCCCTGCTGCCTGCCTGCAGCTTTACCAGATCTGGTGACAGGACAGCCTTGCTTATGTTCACCTTGACTTCTGACACTGCCTCATGTGATTCTCCAAATGCCCTCCCCAGGCACTCCCATCCCAGTGGTTTCATGTTGCTTCTGCTTCTCAGCTCTGCTTTGTTGATGGTGATCTCTTCTCTGGAATACAAGCCAAAACCTATTACCTTGAAAAGGGAATACAAATGTAATTAAGCTCTTAAGAAGAAAAGTCAATCTATAAATCCTAATTCTTTTATGGGTAAGGCCGGATTTCATAGCCAAATGGCCCAAGGGAGCACCTCCCACCACACCCTTCTCAAAAGGAGGAGCAGAAGGCATCACCCCCACTTTCCAGTCTCCCTTTTATTTGTTCCAATGTTCAATTCATTCTTCTGCTTGAGAGATTTTATGTCCTCCCTTGCAAGATCTCAGGCCAGCAGTGACGCAATGGTCTGGAAATGGTCTTAAAGGTCTGGAATGGCCCAGGAGGCAAAGAACCTAAATTTTGTTCAAGGTGTAGCTTGATAAATTCAAGTGAAGCATTAGGTAACAAGATACTCTCTGGTGTTGTCTTGGTTTTTATAATGAAGTAATCTGAGGTTTGTCCTCTGTAGGACTCAGAATATCTGGATTCATATATTATTTTTTTTTTGTTTGTTTCATTCTTTCTTTTAATCAGAAAAGGTTGGCCATCAAAACGTAAATCTTAGTCAAGCCATGTGACTACTTCTAGTGACAGTGAGAAGAGTGAGATTTCTTCATTATAGTCACAGTCTCATTCTGTCCTTTCTTCTTTTAACTCTGTATCAAGATTTCAGCTGCTTCAAATACATCTCACGTACCAAGAAGTTTGTACTCCTGGGTGAATTTTGGGATTGGGAAGGGATTTTCATCAAGTGAGACACATAGGTTGTTTTTTTAGAGAAAGTATCTTTCTCTGTCCCTTTGAAAAATGGTCCACTTCAAGGGGTCTCAGGTTTTTTATCTTTCATATCCCCTGCCAGTAAAGTATCTCAAAGTATTTGCTCCTGGTTTGAGGATGTGCATGTTTAGCAGCTGAGGCAATTGATCCTTCATGCTAAGGACTTAGTAAGATGTTGATGGTATTTCATGGGAGAACAGGTCTGTGAGGATGCTTTAGGTATGTACAGAAATATTAAAAAAAGGGGAAACCAGCAATCTGTAAAGAAACCAATACTAAACAAACACAGGACTTCAGAACTGTTTTGAAAAGACAGGAAAGAAAATTATAAAAAGTAGAGTTGAAAACAAGGGAAGGAGAGGGAGCTGAATAGAAAGAACAGTAGTGAATGAACTCAAAAAGAGAATAAAATTGTGCCCTCCTTCTCTGGAAGCTGCACCTGGATATGGTGGGAAATCAGTGTTACCACCCATACAGCCCTCTGCCGCTACCCTTAATTTGTCCCTAACCCCTTTTGCCTCCTCTTGTCACCTATCACTACCTGCTTGGCAAGTGTTGCTGTTCCCTCTTACTCCTCTCTCCCCTCTCTCTGTGACATTCCAGTGCCCTGCACTGAATAACAGCACCTGCCACAGCTGTTTTCTGCTATGTATCCAAAAGTGTCACCCCTTCCACATTTTCATCACCTGAATTCACTCCTGTCACGCTTTGCCATCCTTGGTAACTGGGCACGCTCATGGGCTGAAAAATGGGGTGAACACCTTTTCTTGTGGGCTACAGAAACAATTGTCCAGTGGGGTAAGGGAAGTTCCAAAAAGCATCTGGGGTTGCCTACAACTGGAAAATTAGAGAAACTTTGTAATGTTGCATATAGAAAGGCAGCAAGCCAGGTCCAACAAGGAACAACTAGCAAAAGGAATCAAAACTAAACAGATCTCTCTTGAAACCCATCAGGCACCTGCCAGATGTTCTGAAGGGCAAAACAGTGATCAGGCTGTGCAGGGAGTGCCCAGTGGAGATAAGGCCATCACAGACACCTCTGCAGTCTGTGTGAAGTGCTGAGTGATGAGATCAGGGTGGCAGAACCCATTCTTCAGCAGGGTGGGGTTTGTCAGCGAACGTGTCTGAAACTGAAGCGGCTGCGGAAAAGGCTGTTCAACACACTGACAAAGCAAACAGTAACAACTTGCTGGGAGCAATGGCATTTGTCCAAGAGTCTTAAAGGATCTCTAGAGTAAAATGGCTGAAACTGCTCTGAGCAGTGTGTAACCCAATGTCTACCCCCAGCATGGTACCTCAGGAGGGGAAAGGGCTGAATGTGATGCCCCAGTTTGGCCAGGGGCAGGTGGTGGAACAGTTTCTAGGGCTTGTTTGGGCTTCAGATGAAGATAACATGAATAAAAAGATGAGAGATTAGTACAGCTAGAGACTAAGAGGGTCTAGGGCAGCCTGGCACACCACTCCATGGTCCCCAGCAGGACATCCATACTGTCCTCTGCCAACCTGACAGTATGTGTGCTCTGGTCCACTTCCTGAAGGTTTGGATGCATCCGTGGATGAATGCT
This sequence comes from Vidua macroura, assembly GCF_024509145.1. Taxonomy (NCBI): domain Eukaryota; kingdom Metazoa; phylum Chordata; class Aves; order Passeriformes; family Viduidae; genus Vidua; species Vidua macroura. The sequence continues at coordinate 73,218,856 of NC_071572.1, read as the reverse complement.
GCCTGTGGTACTGGAGCCAGCCAGGACTTGTGGAGTAGTTGGCTCTTGCTGCAGGACATAAGGGATGTGACGGTCAAGGTGCTTTGACCCAGCTCCTGGTGAAGGGGACAGCAGCAGTGACAGAGGGATGTGTCTGTGTCTCTTTCCCATCCTTTCTCCTTTCCTGATTCAGAAGAAGATGCTCCCAGTGCTGCAGCCTACCTGGAGACGTGGGTGGGGATGGTCTCCATTCCTCTGCTGTCTCTCCTCAACAGGGGCTGTTGCCAACTGCTGCTGGTTCTAGAGCCTGAAATCAACCCTTTCCACTCCAGATGGGCTTTTTGGACTTCTCAGTTAATTTTTCTTCTCAGTTAATTCTCAGGAGAGAATATCTGCCATTTTTCAGCGTCTGCTCATCACTCATTGAAGGAAATGCATGGGAACCCACCTGGATGTGCTGGGAGAAGTGGAATTTTCAACTGACTTGGGAGAAGGAGCATGTTTTTGCAGTGGGTGGGAGCTGGACTGACTGAATGTTACACATCATGCTCTGGAGGGAAGCATGAGTCCCACGTTTTGTCTGGGACACAATTCAGAGCTGGAGGCCTTGAGAAAAAAAAGACATCCTTTTCCCTTCTTTCTCCTTTTGTTCCTTTTTTTTTTTTTTTTTTTTTTTTTTTTGTGTGTGGTTTCTGTTTGTTTGTGGGTTTTTTGAGAGGCAGAGAATATGAAAAGTTACAGGCACTTTGTTATCCATTGTAGCTTATCACTGCTCGTGTTACTGAAGTCCAGGTGAAGGACACGTCAGACAGAGTGTTCAGGGCAGAAGATTTGTGTCACTAGGAGAAGCAAACACGCAGCACTAGTGAGGACGTGTCTTTGGTCAGCATTTTGTACTCTTCAGGAAGTTGTATCCTTGTAACCCTTCAGAGGAAATAAAGGGTTCTTCACAGTCTGATCTGTGATGAACTTGGCAATTACATGTGAGGGTGAGCACAACTCTCAAGGCTTCTGACAATTTCAGAGATACCAAGAATCAGAGAATGGTTTGGGTTGTCAGGGACCTTAAAGATCATCTAGTTCCAACCCATTGGGCAGGGTCACCTTTCACTGGACCAGGTTGCTCAGAGCTCCATTCAGCATTCTCACATGTTTCTAGAGCGACATCTCTACGGCTTATAAAGCAACCCTTGGTAAGCCATGTCTTTCCTGTGGTGCGCGTACACTGAATTCCAATGTCACAGAGGTGGCAGGTGCATGGCTGGTGGGGGCCAGCACACTGGCCTGGAGGGTTGGGAGTGGCCTCTCCTGTTCTTGTGTCTGCCATGTTCCAGAAAAGGGCTCTGGCTGAACACGGTGCCTGTGCTGCTGTACCTGTGCTGGAGAAACAAAGCCCACAGCTTTGGAAGCAGTGCAGAATGTGTGGTTGTGATATAATGTGAGGTTGAAGCAAACATAGTTTATTTAAATCATTTACCTCTGGTCAGTGCATGCTTTCTTGGAGGCAGCTGAGCTTCAGCTCTGTTCATAAAGTGCTTCTAAACCAATGTAGTTAAACTGCTGAATCTATTTTGCTAACTAAAATTGAATGAGCAGAGGCATAATTAAACAAGTGGAACCTACAGGGAAAATATAATCTTGAGCTTTGCTTTATTCTTTGAAAAATATCTGCTCTTTTAATACCACCTTAGACATTCTGGCTTGTCCATATCCACAAAACAATGCAGCCACAGCCTCCAAGTAATCTTTGTTGGCTCAAGTGCAAAGAACTTAATCTTTTGCTTTGCAAGTTGACAAAACATGTATAAAATTTTGTATCTTATATCCAACAATTCTACTAAAGAACTAGTTTTAAATGCCTACATTTAATATTTATTTGCACTGACACAGTGTGCCTTACAATGGGCTGGTGTGCCCAGCAGCTAATCAGATGATGACCAGATTCCTGCTCCTCGATCCACGTGGCCGGGCAGTGATGCCATGTGGCACTTGGCCACGGCACATTTGACCTTGGAAGGCAGCGTGGCTGTCTCCCAGAGAAGCAGAACGACTAATATTGTTTATTCCTGTCTTCTTAATGCAATCAAGTTTATATTTGATGCACTCTTAGTCTCAGTGACATTTTCTGTAATAAGTGTTTTATATTTAAAATGGAATGAGTATTGCTGTTAAGCACAAGGTCACCTTGTTTATCAGTGAGCATTACTTTTTTCTGCTTCAGAGTATCTACTTCACTTGTTTTTGTGATTTAAATCCAGCTTGAGACCTTCAGGGACGCAGTAATTGCAGATTCTAGTGGGGAGTATCAGAGAGCAGGTAGTCAAACAAAATCAAATGCCATGGTATATTTCTCCTTATGAGGAATATGGCCACTCCTAATGCATTTCTTCCATATCTCCATTATTTTTCCTTCCTTCCAAGACAGTTTATGGGCCAAAAAGGAAGACAAACTGCCAGCTCTCATTTCCGGTGTAACACAGGCCTTGGAATTTTACCCAGTGTCTCTTTTCACCGATGTAATTAATTTTTAAAAAAAATTTATTATTGTTATGAAAGGACAGCTTGAAAAAACTATCCTGACCTTTATTTGAATACCTTGAAAGACAGTCTACCCTTTTGACTGACTGCTAGCTAGGACAGTCATCCTCTCTGTTGAGGATGTGATGTCTTATTCTGCTCTGAACATGCCTACATAAAACTTGCAGTGGTTGATTCTCACTGTGCCTTTCTCTGCAGGTGATGGTGTCACCAGCACTCTGTATTTTCTGTGGTGTGATTGAGAGATACTGGTTTAGTGAGACCCGAGTAATGGCTCAGAGTGTCCCTGTCAGGCATTGTCTGACCTTCCTAATTGCTCCTGTCATTGTGCTCTGGGCCCTCTCCAGGCTTTCAGGATAATGAAGAGCCGTGTGGGTGGCTGCTCTGTGGGTGGGTGCTGCAGCTTCAGGCTTTGAACTCCGCACTGTCAGACAAAGGTGACAGTGACTCCTCCAGTGGCTGCCAGTGAGGCTCCTGCTCTTGGCAGCTTGTCCTTCCTCACTGTCTGCACAGCAGCCAGCGGTCACACACCCACCTGGGGGTGTCCAGGGGTGTCCGAGTCCAGCGGGCCGTCCACGAAGGATCCATGAGTCCTGAGCCAGAACAGCGGCATTAAAAGTGAAGAGGAAAGGATATGAGCAAAAACTGCTTCCACCAGCAGTTGCACGCTGCCCCTGGCCACTCTTAGGTGTTTCCACAGGTCAGACAATTCAGAGGGATTCAAGGATCAGCATTGAGGGAGTGTGGTGGTCCAGGACCTGAACAGACTCCACTAACACCACTGAGCATCCTGTCTTGGCTGAGGATGTTCACCTGGCCAGGTGACTCGTTCTCATCTGAAGGACTCCCTCTCCTTTAGCTACTGACCTTGACATTTGCAAGTTTTATCAAAAGTGGTTTTTACAGTTGTATCTCCTGGTGCAATTATTAAAGAGCACAGTTCTTGCAGAGAGACACACATTTTCAGCAGTGATTGGTGCTTCTTTTTGGACAATGAAGTTTTGCCTGTTAGCTGCTACTTAATCCGTGTAATGCAAATTGTGATGTATACAGATGTTACCCTTTTTTTCTTCAGAATTTACAAGTTTCTTGATTTGTTTGCACCAGTGCTTTCATCAACCAAATGTATTATTTTGTCAAAGAATGAAGTCAGGTTTGTTTCTCACAACTTTCTTTTTTTAATACTAAATTATGAAAATTATTTTAATTGTTGGAGCATCTGTTAGCTAACTTGCAGTAACTTCACACTCTTTTACCTATGATTATTACTACAGAACCATCTAACAGTCAGGTGTCATCTCACTTTCTGTCTCTGGACACTGGCACATGTTTTTCCAAGACCTTGGGATTTATCTAGTACACCAGGATTTTTAAATACCAAACTCCATTGGGCCAGGTGCCTCCTCAGTCAAATTTTTCTATGATTCTGAGATGCAAATTTGCTTGGCTACTGATCTGAAAATACTTATGCTTAATAGATGCTGTTAAAACTTTCCTTAGTTTGCAGAAAGATGAAGATGTTTTTCACTATCCTCTTGTAGCATGAATACACAAATCTGTTTCTTTTTGTATGCAAACGACTAACTTTTCTGTATCAAGAAACCTCCATCAAAAGTCATCACTATCAACAGTTTTACCTATATCTACCCAGTAAGAGCCTAGGCTCTCACTGCTATTCCTTAGTTTTCAATGTATTTTGAAAAAAACTGCTTCCAAGTGCCGTTAGCACTTGCAGCAATCCAGTTTTTCCAGATTATTTTGAACACTCCTTATCACCTTGTATGCTTCATAAATTCTCACTTTTATTGTGTGCCATATACCTCCTTTCCATACCCCTTCCTTCTGCCTTTTCCCCCCGCCATTGGTTTTATACAAGATTTCTAAGCTTTAACCTTCACATTCTTTGCTAGGCCAGAAAACAGCTGAATTGTGTCTGTCTTTTTTTTCACAACTACAGAGTCACAGATCTTCTTCATCTTGTAAACTCCCAACAGTGAAATGTTGATTAATAAAAATTTTATTGCAGCTTTCTCCTGAGGAGTCCTATTTTTCTGATTGCTTGATTTACCATCAGTTTAACCCATAACTTCCCCTGCTTGAGGATTTACCATTTTGAAATACCAATTTTTGCCTACATATATGCTCATCTTCACGCATAAAATGCATAAATACATAAAGATCTTGGTTAATGCCTTGTAGGCATTGACCAAGTGTACTTCTATGCATCTACAGGTACACATCTACATACACGTTGTATATCTACTTAAAACATGTACACATACATGCATGTACCTGCATTTCCACATCATACATGCAGGCATACAAACACACCTATATGCAGTGTATTTTTCTCTGAAAGCAGAGAAGAGGCATTTCTAAAAGTGTGCCTGTTGCCTGTAGCACAGCCATGCAGCACGGAGCTGAGGCTGTCCAGGCTGCCCTTCCTGGATGAAGATGTGTTTTTCTGTGAGTCCATCCTGAATGGTCACTCAGCTCCTCCACCAAGGGCAACCCTCCCCCTCCCAGACCAACCAAGCACTCTGTTAATATTTCGACAGGGCTGGCTTTTCTGAGCAGGATGTGTCAAGAGACAGGAGGCAAAGGACTGCAGGTGAGTGGCACAAAGCTGTCCTCTATTCTGAAGTCCTTCCATGTTGCTGAGGCTTTGGTTTATCTGAAAAGGAGAGAGAAACAATAAAAGAAGTAAAATGCAGTAAGACTAAAGCAGTGCAAAACATCACCCTGTGCTGCCTTTTGCCAGAAATGAGTCTCCAGCTCATCCACTCCCCACCTCTCCCTGCAGGATCCTGGGATATCCTGACCTCCATCTCTCTTAAGCAGCAGTGCAGGGGAGAGGCAGATGCTCTTCTGTGCATCTCGACCACAAGGGAAGAGGCTCAGCATTTTAAACTCCCACCTGTTCTTCTCCTGAGCACAGTGAACAGGTCAGTGATGAAGATGACAGCAGCAATAACATCCCCCACCTGTCCTTGGGATGTCCCTTGCTCTGCAGAGGAAGAGAAGGCTCAGTGATGTTGTGTTACCTGGAGTGCAGAGTAGCTGGCGAGTTGTCACAGCTGAACAACCATATTCCCCAGCAGCCGGCCGTGTGCGTGCTCTTGTCACACATGTGACAGGAAGCAAGTGAGCCAAAGCCACACAGACCCAGGACCTGGTGTACTGGCTGCACTGATGTGTCATGACTCGTTAAACTACGAGTATGGCTTGCTGTTCCCTGCTGGGTCAGAAAGAGACACAGGAGCAATCTGACATCAGCAAGGAGAGTGTGAACCCCAACAGCTCCAACAGGGGGAAGCATTTTTCGCTATAGCTCTCTAGTAGCTTCAGCCTCCAGCTGAACATGGGGTCCAGCTGTATGCCCAATTCCTTGGGGCATGTCTGCTTTCTTGTGCCTGCCCACTGAGGTCCAGCCCACTTGCTACAGACTTGTTCTGTTGCTTCACCTTCAGTCATAAAATCTCTTTTCCCCTGAAGGGAATGAGATGTTTGCTTCCTCAGAACCTCAGGGAGTCAAATAAAAGCTGAAGAAGTGAAAGGGTGGAGGAGGACAGAGAGAATGGGTATGAAAGGACACCAGAAAGAAAGCATGGGGAACCAGGAAGACGTGGAGTAACTCAGAGGTTTTGATCCTCATGGTGGGTAGATGGGGTGTGAGGAGGTCTGGGCAGGATGAAGAACTTGTCCCTCTGCCCCTGACACCTACCTGGTGCCTTGAGATGGGCACTCACAGAGATGGGCTCTGCCAGGGCAGCTCTGGGTGGCTGGTGCCTGCATTGGGACTGAGCTGATGCTGAGGCAGGAGGACATGCTGGAGGGGCCATCTCAGCTTTGCCAGTGCCTGGAGAAATGTGTGTTTGGGAAAGGAATTTCTGTGTTGTGGCAGATCAGACTAGTCTTCACATCTCTCTCAAAGATGCCACTGCTGGAATGACATGAACTCTTGGAAGTTCTGGAGGAGGTAAACAGGGAATTGATTTATTGGTAGCACAGTACAAAAGTCTGTCCCCAAGGGAAAGAAGTTGAGCAGCCTGTGACAATGGGTGTTGGGAGCAGTGGTAGGAGGGTGCAGGGGACTCTTGTTGCCCCCAGGTACTTCCCTTCCTCACTGGCCAAACACAGCTGGGTGATTGCTGGACCTGGTGCTGTGGGGTGGACAAACAAACAAATGCTACATCTCTTGTCTCCCAGGCTCAGTCCTTGCAGCCAAGGGATGGGTCCCCACTTCCTAGCAGCTTTGATACAGCCACATGGACTTTTGGCCACCTGGTCACCTGTAGTCAGCATTGTTCCCTCCTTGGCTGCTGCAGTAGGTTTTTCTGAGCAGCAGGGCAATGATGACCCTGCTGGAGAGCCACAGAGTGACCATGAGCCAGGACGTAAGGCAGGGCCCTCACTAGGCCACTGAAAGCTGTGTGTGAGGATCTCAGGGTCCACCTCCTCCCCATCCTAGACCATACACAGCAGGGATTCTGCATGGGGGATGGATACTGACTGTTAGTGGATCCCTCTCACCCTGTACCATTTTCCTCTCTGGAAAAGCATTTACCTTTAGGAGGACTCTGTTTTCACTGGGTGACCTTCACTACAGGAGTGGGTGTGCAGAAGAAGCCCCACACTGGCTACCAGAGCTGCTTCACTTTCACTCTGACAAAGCTACAGAGAAAAAAACCCTTACATTCAAACCTATTAACTCTTCCTGCACCAAGCTTGGGAGCCTGGAGGCAGCAGGGAAATGAGGCACAACTGCTGGGGTCAAGGAGCCCTTCCCAACCCGCAGTGTTTGAAAGCAGTCACCTCTCTGGATATTTGCTTTTTATGCTACTTTATTTTTGTGAAAGACTTGGAGGCTGAAGAGGCTTTATTTTTCTTTTTTCTTTTTTCTTTTTCTTTTTCTTTTTCTTTTTCTTTTTCTTTTTCTTTTTCTTTTTCTTCTTCTTCTTCTTCTTCTTCTTCTTTTTCTTTTTCTTTTTCTTTTTCTTTTTCTTTTTCTTTTTCTTTTTCTTTTTCTTTTCTTCTTTTTCTTTTCTTCTTTTTCTTTTTTCCCCCCTGCCAAACCTTCTTCAGCTGGAAAGAAGATGGTTGCTCTGCAGTGCATGATCCAGCTCCAGCTCCCCTTTAGCCCAGTGGGCGTGTAGTGCCACCACAGCTGTGAATTCAGCCCTGGTTTTGCAGGAAGAAACGTCACTGGGGATAAAACAAGCTGCGAGAAAGGAAATGGATGAGCTCTGATGGTGTTTAACTGCTGCCTTTTCTCTGTCTTTCAAACACATGGGGAGAAGTTGGCTTCTGCTGGTCTGTTTCCTCTCCTCACAGTAACAGAACTCACCCTTGCTGTGGCCAGCTAAAATCATGGATACACACCTGCAGGAAACCATGATAACTACCAGACACAGCTCGGGGGTCTGGATACAGACTCTGCATCCCAGTCCCATCCTCACTCACCAGTTCAGTCCTGCTTGGAAAAGCCTCACAAGGAATATTAACTCTTCCTGCAGAAGCTATGCTTAGGAGCCATGAGCTGTCAGATGTGGCCAGCTGCTCCGCCTGGTGCTCCCGCTGCCTCTCCAGGGTAAGATCACACACGCCTACCAGCACACCCTGTAAGACCCTGCCAGTCTGAGACGCACTCACCTGTGCTCCCCTGGCCCTGCAGGGGCCAGCATTGTTGTCCAGCATTATCTGTGCTCTCAGAGGGCGCCCACATATTCCAACAAAGCACAGCTTTGCCATGAAGGCATTGAGTTCCAGAGAGCCATTCGGTGGTGCTACAGCTGCTGGGAGAGAGCTGTGTATCTGTTTTCCTACTCAGGGAGATGAAAACCTGTTAAATCACTATGTGATGACAGATAAGAGGTATCAATGAGCAGAGGCCTAGACATCCAAGGGGAAAGAATACATTCATTGTGATGAGAGGAGCAGCAGCAGACAAAAGCAGTAGCCAAAGGACCATCTAATTCAGCTAAGGGAAGCAGGTGAGGCCAGAGTGGCAGATGCTGGTGCACTGAGGGAATCTCAAGTGATGCTGCGGAATCAGAGAAGTGATGCGGGGAGGAGACCTCCAGAGGTCTCTGGTACAACCTCTGACTCAGTCAGGTCGCCATAACTTTGTCCAACCAAATCTGGAAACTCTCCAAGAGTGGAGATACTGTCACCCATCTGGGGACCTCTTCCAATGATGCTTTTTTGCCCTTCTGGTAAAAAAGTCATTCCTGAAGTTCAGCCTGAACCTACCAAGATTCAGTTTGTTGTCACTGTCCCTTGATACATCACCTGTTACTATTGAGAAGACCTTGGCTCCATTATCTTTGTAACCACCTTCTAGATTTTGGTAGGAAAAAATATAGGATGTAAATTAGATACCAGGCAAGTACCAGGAACATGGTAGCTTAACAGTCATCCCTGGTGTTAAAAATTCTGCTGTTCAGGGCTGGTAGAAAGGAAAATAAAGCCAGTTCATTAATATCACATGTATGATGTTACAGGTTGTTTAGATGGAACTCAGAAAGCTAAAAGAGGCTTTTCTCTGGTGCAGCTCAGTGTCAGCCATGAACTGCATGAGTTCATACCTGGATATGTAGGGAGAGAGCAAATATTAAAAGAGATAAACCCCAGTAAGATCTCTGCTGATATGGGGAAAATAACTTGACATGGGAAAATAACAGAGTTATGGACCAGTGAATCATCTCTCATCATCATAATGGGCCTCAGGCCTATGATTCTCAGCCTGACATGACAAATTCCTTCACCAAACCATCACTGAACCTACAAAAGATTTGTTAGCTGTAAATAGCAATTAAGTCATAGAGCAGGTGGCCATCAAAAATAAATTTGGAGCATGCAATCATAATTTCCTTACATATAAATTCAGTGGGAAGATAAATAAGAATAAGCCTGCACTGCATATGTATGTTTTGTTTCAAAAGAAATTAAACTCCAAGGAATTTGAGAATCTTTAGTGTGGAATGCAGTGGTAAGGAAACTGTATGTGAAAGATGCTCAGAATTTCTGACAGAGATGTGCAGTGTCTCTGGAACATGCAAAGCAAAGAAACAAAAGCCCCTGGATGAACAGCCACAAATTGAAGGGTAAGGAGAAAACTTTCCTTCATATGTTTGTAGATATAATGTAGCATCAATCTGGGAAATGGATTTTTAAAAGAAGAGATAGTTTTTCATTTAAGTAAATAACTGAACCAGAAAGGAGAAAATGGCTGTGCAAAGAAGATGAGGTCAAACCTAAAAATATTTGTTAAAATTAAATAAATATAAAACATATATAAATAAAAGTCTTCAACCAGGAAAATGATAGTGAAGAGCAAAGCAGAGGACAGGAGCATAATGAATATGAGAGTACAGGAATTGCCACCCCTGATTTGAAGGCAAAACATACATTAATGTGATGAAGTCAAGAAAACAAGCTAAGACCTGAATTTGAATGGATTTTTTTATACCATAATATTTTTTATTCCTAAGAACACAACAAGGAGTTACAGAGTTTCACAAAATAACAGGCACTGTTCAGATAAACTTCACCTTATCTGTGCTCTCTCAGTTTTGGGAATTGGAGGTCCATCAAAAATTCCTTCCTTCAACCCAGACTTAGGATACATGTCAGTAGGTCACTTGCCCTTTCACCCCTTAAAAATTATCATCTGCCCCATGTTACTGTATAGCACCAATTGGGAATTTCCAGAGTATTTGTAAAGGAAATGCTTTTATCCAGAAAACCTCTGGTTTTGGCAGCACATCCCAACTCCTTTCATTCCTGTGCCCTTTCACCTGTCTCCTCTTGCCTCTCCTCACACCACCTACAAAGAGGCAGGTCTCTATCCAATCCCATTACCTTTTCTGTTTCTTGTCTTCTCTTGTCATGAGATTTTTTGCCCTGCTCTGACCTTTCTGATTTCCACGATTCCTTCATTTCACTTCCACTTTTCCAGTGAGAGGAAACACTGCAAGACACATCAGCCTGGAGTGTGTGGAGTATTGCTCTTGCACTTCACAGGATTTGTGGACAGCACGAACAAGATCAAAGTCATGAAGCTCCAGAGTGTGGGGGCTGGACTGAGAGCAACCTCAATGCTCTGCTGGAATTGGATCCCCTTTTCCAGTTCAGACCCTGCCAAAACAATAGACTATTTTGAAAAACACCACATGCTCAATGTCTTCTAATGAAATTACTCAAGCTGAGATTTAACCAAAGTTTTCTTGGCCAAATTACAAACTCAAACCAGGAACTAAGAACTTGCTGAACCCAAACCGAAGCCTCTCGCCTTTTAAATACGCCAGCATTGTGCTCACCAAGACACATAGTGCAGGAAAATTCAGCTCCTTCCAGCTCCTAAATCTTTTGCTGACTCTGCTAATGGCAGGACCATCAACAATTGGCTAGCTTGGCATGACCCTTGGATTAATAAAACTGCATCTGACACCAGCCCACAGCACTCCACCTTTGGTAAGGCTGGGATGAAGCGAAAAGCAGCTCCCTGCTGACATTGGCCAGGTGGGTATGCAGAAATGCAAGGGTGATCTCCCCTTCCCTGTACAGCTTTGCCTCTCCCAGATCAGGTTGACTCGACTAATCTGAAGATTTTGGCTGTGGATTTTTAGCTTTCACTGGATGTGCTGAAGGTTACTTAATCCAATTTACAGTTTTTCAGAAAGACACCTAAATATTCACAGGAGCAAATACGTCTCTCTATGAATGAGCACTCTGTGTCTCTCCAGCCCTGTAGGAATACCAGAAGGGAAATGACCCAGTCTCCTGGATGTTCTATGCACACCCTGGCTGATCCCATGAAGTAGAGGTTGCAATATTCCTAACTCTGACCTGCACCATCAACCATCACATTTCCAAAGGTTGCATCCCCCTGAAGTCTGACTCAGGCACCCTTTGTGGAGGGAAGAAGCAGGATCCATTTTAATAAGGCTGGAACAGAAGTCATGCTGTCTCCAGGAGCAGGTAGTGGCAAGAACAAAATCCTCTGGAACTGACAGAAGGCAGCCAGGAGCAGAATAGCAGCGGTGCTGGTGACACTGGCACTAAAGGTAAAATGAGCCAAATTCACACCTAACATAGGCCAAAATTTCAGGGCAGCCACAGCACTTTACAGCAGCTAAAGTGGCTGATCATATGAGAGATGGTTCACAGGCTGAAATTTTTCATGGTATCTTGCCAGCCTTGAACACTGACTTACTCTGAGACCCTATTATTTAAGCAACTTGTTTTTTCTACCCTCCCCACATTATCCATAAGAGTAAGTGGCTCCATTTTCAAGCACCCAGCATAAATTCTGGCACCCAATTTTTGGACATACATTTGCAGATACTGTGATCTGTAGCTACAGTTGGGTGCTCAGCATATCTCAAAATCAGATACATGATAAGTGAAGAATGAGGCCCTGATGTAGAGACCTAGGAATTCTAGGTATCTTAGGAATTCCTAGAGACCTAGGAAGTCTAGGAATTCTGGCTGTATGTTTTCACATCTGTCAACTTTGCCGGGTAAACCAAGGAGATAATATTGGGTAGCTCATGTTACATGGAATGTTTTGAGAATAGGTGAGTTTTTGTAAGCAGCTTTAAAGAATAGACAGTTTCTTTTTGTGCAGTGGCCTTAAACCTCAGGATGAAGGATCAGAGTGTCTGGTTCTAACTGCTCCTGGCCCAGCTTAGGTTCCCTGTGTTCATTTCCTTCTGTTTCCTCTTCATAAACCTGGGATGCTACTTGTGTTTTCTGCAGGATACCTGTGCAGAGAAGTTTATTTTCATATCTAAAGCACTATGAGACAGAAAGAAAAAGAAAAAGAAAGAAAAAGAAAAAGAAAGAAAAAGAAAACGAAAAAGAAAAAAGAAAAAGGAAAAGACAAAGAAAAAAGAAAAAGAAAAAAAAAAGAAAAAGAAAAAGAAAAAGAAAAAGAAAAAGAAAAAGAAAAAAAAAAAGAAAAAGAAAAAGAAAAAGAAAAAGAAAAAGAAAAAGAAAAAGAAAAAGAAAAAGAAAAAGAAAAAGAAAAAGTGTTGCTTTTCCTGTTCCTGGGACCATTCCACTGTCCTCACAGCTCAGACTGTATGCTCCTGAGGGTGCGTGTCTGGAGACAAAAAACATCCTCATAGGGTTAAAAATCTCACAGGGACCACTTAAGCTGCAAGTGTAGACAAGGCTGAGCTGCACTCAGGGTGGTTTGGGTCACCACACAATTCATGCCTTTAACTGCCAAGCACTCAGCTCAGGTTCATCAGCAACCTCTCTGGGTAAGAGAGGGCTCCTTTTTGCATGGCAACTTCATCCCAGATCTGCACCGAGGTCGAGGATGGCAAGTGTAGCACATATCCCTCTGCCCAAGCCAGTTTGCACCTGGCCAGCCCAGGTGAGAAGAGCAGTGGTCCAGGCCAGCAAACATCCCAGCTCCCAGCAAGGTTCTCCTGCCTGAGACAGAGAGATGAAAGCCAGATCTCAGTCCTGAGCTCACACTTCTGGCTCTGAGCTTAAAAAAGAAAGGGGGTGAGTCAGCACCCTATGGCTGTGCAGTGGCTGGAAACTGTCCTAAGCTGACAAATAAATTTATGGCTGTTTCACAGGAATCTCACCCACCACCACATCCATGGCATTTCTGACTAGCACCACTGAAATGGTTTCAAGTAGTGTAATGAGACAGACACTGCTGGTAATATGCCTGTTTTCTCTCATCTTTTGCCTCAGCAAGCCCATTCTGGTATAAGTTAGTGTATTTATTAAAAGATAAGCCAAATTCTAATCACTTTTCTGCTCTGTAAAAAAGAGTCTATGCTCCAGACCATTCAACTGAAGAAAACATTATTCATACTGTTAACCATACTGAACGGGTTACTGAATTACTTTCTTTATGGAAAAGAATATTATTTCCTTGACATCCTGTTTTCAGTTGCTTACAATTAGAATTTGCAATTTACAACTGCAAAACTGTGTTGGTAAGGCATTCTAAAAATGACTTTTAATATTCTTTAATTGCTTTAATGAATTTTCAGATAAAACACAGAAAATTGTTGCCTTAAAATATAAAAAGTCTATTGAGTCTCTAAAATTGTTAGCTACTTGATTACTTCTAACAAAGAGCAAGTTTGCTTGCTTTGGTTTAGTTTGAATGCTCCCATGAACTCAGCTTTAGGCTTGCACTCAACTAGGTGTGCTTGCCTTAGTCAGGGTTCTAAATGATGGTCTGTGGCTGCGCAGTGAATTCCCAAGTTCTCACTGGAGTTCTAATTAATTCATGTAATTTTGGGGTGTCCTTTTCTTTTGCCCACGTCTCAGAGCAGGTTAGCAGTCCCTAGGTCTGCCAGGCAGGATGACATCTACTTGTGCTCCAAGAATTTGGCTTTCCAGACAAAATGAAGGTGTTTCAGATCTATTTGAGCTAAGTACATTAACTGCTCTTGCTTCTCTCAGGCACATGGTACAGGAGCAGCAGCCTACCTTCAAGGATGTAAAAATGCTGTTTTCAAATAAGATCCTCATTGCTTTCTTCAGGATGCTGTATTAAACCAGGAACAGAAAACAGAAAGCACGTGATGTTAGTAAGCAGTGGTTGAAGCTTTAACAATTTAATGCGGGGTAAAAAAATGCAGAGGTTTCAAACGCAGTTGGGGAGAAGCCAATTTTGTACGTCCAAAGGAGAGTTGGAAGCAACAATCTTTACACCTGAATCCCCAAATCTTCATCTCAGAGCCCTGAAGGGAGCATGTCAGAGGGGAAGCAAGTTGTTCACACTCTGTGCTTGAAAGTAGAGACCAAAGTCTTTCGAGTCTGCTCCCGAGATTCGCTCATGCCCGTCAGCAGCACGGGGTCTGTCCTGTGCTCCACCTGGTAGAAGGGACAATTCCTCAGGTGCTCCGACATGCTCGGGACGTCGCTGTGCTGCCAGTTGTGAACTCTGGAGAACAGGCTGCTGAACTGCCAGATCTAATGCAAGAGAGGGGACAGGAATCGGGGAGAGGAAGTTAGGATTTTAAATAGCTCTCTATGCTTACAATGGGTGTACATTACTCACTCTGGACACTGCAATGAATGTCTGATGGTGCAGGGCTGGCATAGCAAGTGAAAGTGGGGTCTGTATTGTTATGTACCTTGTACTTGCTGGTTTTGCTGCTTTAGTTATCACCTGCTGTTTTGAATGGGGATGGTAATACTTAAATATCAGGAATTCTTAGTTCTCAGTGCCTAGAAATGGTGCACGTGCAAATGGGTTACCCAAGATGAGCTTGGGTGGGGACTTTCAGAAAATGTCTAGTTACACCTTCATCCTTTTGTTAGATGTACTGCACTCTACAGCCCTGGTCCCTGACAAAAAAACCTTGTGCAAATTCACAACCTCATGAACCTTCCCCACATCTGCATGTTTATATGCAGCTTTTCTTGTCATTCCCATGTTTTATCTGAAGAGAACACATGACTCTTTTTCCCAGTGTCATAGTCACTTGCCTTTTTACGAGCTCTCCAAGAAGTACCACCATGGGAATATCTTTTTTTCTCCCAGACCAGCAGGACCATTCCCCTCTCTTGAAGAAGAGTGGCACAGATGTCCCTCATGAGCACTGACACTTGTGATAGCTGAGATAAACTGAAGCTGTCCAGGAATCCTGCAATGTACTTGAGCACTTCCACTGGGAGGCTGCTCAGCAAGTCTTTGTTTCTCCCTCTGCTATCCACTATGAAATTGCACTTGCCCGGTTCAGCAAGAAGGGTGTCCACCTCTGGCTTAATAGCAAATGTCTTGAGAGGCTTGCTGTAAATAACCTTGGCCTTAAGTCCCTCGGGGCGGAAGTGATTTTGGACAAAAGGACATCCCAAGTAGGCCAGTGGGCAGCGATGCTGGAACCATCTGTCCAGGCATGACTGGATATCAGCGTGCACGTTTTTGAAGTGGAATGGGAACTCATCCCTCCTAAAGAAATGACTGCAAGTGAATGTGAAAGCTGAACTGCTTTTATTGTGTCTTCTGGTTACACATTCAGTGTAGAGCTCCATGTGCAGTTCTGGTGGGCTGTTTTCATCCAGAATATCTGCTAGAACTGCGCTGGAGGAGAAGGGCTCCAAAGGAAAGCTGTATGTCTGTGTTGCAAAATCCACAAAGAGTCCATCGATACCTCTTGCTTCAGAGATCTCATGGCCTTTCAGCTCTTTTTCCAGAGCACACAGCAGTGTGGCTTCAACTATATTTGTCTTAGGTAGTTCTTCTATGTTTATTCCCAATTCTGAGGTATCCACTGACTTGTCTGAAGTTGGCATCTTGTGGCCCAGTGCATCTCCTAGTCGTGCTCTTTTGCCACAGTAACTAACTGGCACTTTGAAGGTGTAGACAGTCTTCACCTCCTGGGCTTCCAAGTTCCCATAGACAAAGTCCTTTTCTCTGGGAGTGCAAGCAGCCATCTGGCCGAAGCGGATGAGCATTCCCCCGTGATGTACCAGATACATGTTGTAATCCGCTACACCGACTTCCTTCTTCAGCCTCTCCAGGACCCCTTCTTGCCAGGGAGCCAGTCCATTCAGTTCTCTACTCGGTGTTACTTGTTCAGACTTTTGGCCCTTTCCCTCTTCTGCACCATCAGGTCCTTCCTTTGCCTTCTCTGTGGAGCTGGCAGCACGAGAGGCTGATGCTGTTTTCTTGGAAGCCTCCTCTGTCTTTTGTCCTGTGCTGGTTGCTGAGCCTGTTACCTGGCAAGCCAGAAGCTCTTTGCTGAAAATGTTCTCCCATGTTTTGTAACTCCCCAGATCCATTCCCTCTTTGTCCTTTGCCAAATCTTCCCGCTCACGTTGGCTGAGCTCAGACTGGTCATTGCCCTCTTGGGAACCACAGGCAGCTCCTCCCACAGCACCTGCTTCCCCACCCATGGCTTGATCCATTAGTTCTTCCGGTTCATCCTTTTTCCTCCACTCTGGAAATAATTCAGCTATTTTCAAAGCCCTGAAAAGTATCTTCTGGTCTCTGAGTGCCAAAGCTGTGTCCAGACATTCTTCATTCAAGGTCTCTTTCATAATATTCTTGTGCAGCGTTGTGTCTGAATCCACGTTTGGCCAGCGGTTCCACTCCATGGAGCAGCAGACAACACTGGCTGGACAGACCTGGAGGTGCTTCCCCAGCTTAAAGCGGGCCATGGAGAAAGGGCAGCCATAGGCTGAGTTGAGGCAGGACACCTGCTCTAAGGGGCAGAGCAATTTGTGCTCCTCCTCCTTGCACATGTGGAAGGTGGCCCCGCAGTGGAGGTGGCAGCTGATCACCATGCAGGACACGGAGATCTCAATGGGTGTGCGGCAGTGCCGGCTGAAACATCGCTCACAGTGCCTGTGTTGCCCAGGGGGAGCTTTCTGGGCCCGGTGCTGTGTGTGGCAAAGACAAGAAGACAAGAGTTATTGTCCGAAGGAACGAGGATGGCCACAGACCCTCCGCGCCCATAGCTGGTTTCCACACATGAGGTGTTAACATGCTCTTCTGGTGGGAATGAGGCTGTGAGAAAGTGACTGCCAGCTCCATAGAGTCACATATCATCTCTGATCCCCACGGTACAGCGTGGCCTGGTACCAGCACAGATACAGACAAGGTCTTTACTCCTTAGCTCAGGCAGCCAGGGTATGAACTGTTTTCTGTCCCAATATTTCACCAGGCTGCTGAAATCAAGACTGCTAGGGGCACAGTGAAGGAGCATCCCACTTCCTCAACAATGAGTAGGAAAAATGACATTCCTTTTTCCTCTCTAGATTTGGCCTAGGCCTCTTCTCATCTCCCTACAAAGACATAAATGTTGCACAATGAACCTCCCTTTGCTCTACCCCACCAAGGTCAAGAGTGAGGATTATTTTCAGGATGATTCCAGTGTGGAAAACAGCCTGGGTAAGAGCTAGTTTCCTTGGACTTCTTTACTCTGCTTACCTAATTTACCCTTACACTCCAGTTGTTGGCTTACAGAACTAGAGGCTGCTCAGTCATGACTTGGAGCTACTTCCCTGGATACCTTCAACTGGTATCAGTAACTTGGCCCATAGAAGACCTGCTGCAAGTAGAAACCTCCCAGCTTTTGACTTCTTGCTCCTTACTATAGGAGCTGCATTCCAGCCTGGTTCTGGAATCGCTGTCAATCTTTGTCAAAAGAAAAAAGCTAATGAAAAGGAGGAATTCGAGTTCTGTTTTCAAATAGGACCCAGGTTGCTTTTCTTTTTTTATGTGAAAATAGGAAAAAAATTTTGACTAATCTTCCCCCCCCCCACATTTCATTCAGTAAGAACTACCATAGGCCCAATAGACTCTCACTTGGCCCTGAGAAAAGACAGGCATTGGTAGCAAAATAATTTAGACTTTGTATTATTTTTCCTAGGGTTAAAGAAAACAACTTAAAGAAAAGTACTGTTTACCAGATGTACTTTCTTTTGCAAAGCCAGGGTTAAGTGACCTAGCCCTGGGGAGAGGTGTGCTGCAGAGGAAGTGGGCTCAGGCTCTATGTAAAGAACTTCCTCTCTCTTTCTTGAAGGTGTTCTCTTGACTTTGTGTCTTTCACACTTTTACACCTTGGCAGTGGAAGTCATGAACAACACCGGAGAAGGAAAAATGTCTGGGAAAGGCAATGCTTGTGTGTCTCTACACAAAATACCAACACTGATATTTGAAAATTTGATGTGCGTTAATTGCTCAACACAACTTTGTTCCATCTTTTGCAATTTCCAGTGCTGATCAATACCTGCTTACCCTCCTAATGAATCAACCCTATTCCTTCTTGGCCCTGCAGAGTAAAGGAACACACACCTTTTGTGGTCCCTTTACTCAGAGACAAACTTGCACTCTCAAGTATAAGGTACCATCACCTTTGCAGGGAAAGAGCTCAAGACAGCAATGCAGAAAGTAAAACGTTGTGACTTCCCATTATAACATCCCCTCCTTGCCTTAGGAAACACTGGCTTCTGCACAGAGGTGACACCAGGGTGCTGGCCAGGGTGGCCTCAGCCACACCAAGCCCTTAAATACATGTGGTTTGCGGTGGCACCTGTCCTGCTTTAGGCTGTCTAGTTACATCTACTTTTATGCAGCTCAGAGAAGCAGGAGATACAGATGGATTTATTTCACACTGGCAGCATCCTTGCTGCTCTCATTCTTGTAGCATTTTGCTGCAAATATAATCTCTAAAAATAGTCCCAGCCATGACTTGCATAAGGTCAGAGGAAGGCTGGGTACATTACACTGCAATAAAAACATGACTGGGGGAACAATACTTTCCACTGCAAAAGTAACAACTGGGGAGAAATAGTTGACAAAAACACCCCTACATTAGAGGCATAGGCCTTATTGTTCTCCAAAACACAGAAAGGACTGATGGCAAAGTTTCTGGAGAGAAGCCTGCTTTCACATTGTTGTATGCTGAAATAAACCCTGTCCAAATCATGTGTAGAGAAAGAAAATACATGCTTTGTTTATGAAAAGTGACCATATCACAGCATTCAGATGCAGAATCAGTCTTCCTTGTTATTCAGGCATTTTTTAGTTTAGTTTATCTCATCTCTAACTTGTATATGCTGTTCTTTTTAGACAAAAGATATCTATTCCTCTCTTCTCATTGTCAAATCTGTGAACATAGAGGACAGGAAGAAGGGACAGAGATTTTCTTTCTGATATTTATCAGGGTTTGAATGCTTCTTCTATTCTGACATGCCAGTAATCAGGAGCTCTGTATTTTAATTGATAATTTAGTTGGCTGTAGATAAGTTGATGGCATTATTGCAAGTACACAAACTGTAAACTCAAAAGTCTCAGCAGAAAGTTTACAAATTTTGCCTCAGTATGTCTGATACATAACATCCAGAGGTAGGTGACACACAGATAAATCAGGTGACAAAACATTTCTCTAAACTTGTACACTTCTTGATTCCATGCAACTTGCAAAATTTCTCAAAGTCTGGGTTAGAAAGAAAAAAACCAAACAAACCAGAAAATTATTACTTCAATCATGTTCAAACTACTGTGTAAGGAAAGAATGCACATTACAGTCCATAGTCTGTCCACTTTGGTAAATATTTTTAGACCATCATGACAGCAAATCAAGTAAGGTTTAAAAATATACAGCTGCTATTTTAACTGCAGTTATGTCTCTGTCTGGAGTGGGCTTGTTCAGTGATAATAAGTTACAGTTTATAAACAAATTAAATTTTTTTTTTCAGGAGACATATATTTAATTAATTTGCAGTAAATGAGCCAAAATAATACAAGTATTTTCTCATTTGGCATGTGACTGACCATTTGACATACTAAGGTCATACAGTGTACCTGAGTTCTTTGCACAGAATCAAGGGATACCTCCCAGTTTGAAGAAACGTCAAAAAGGGCCACCAGAAACCCAGATAATGACCCTAAAGAGTGCCTCTGAGATGAAATTGCAAATGAACATAAAACAATCTTTCTAAATTTTACAACATGATAACAAGCTCCTAAAAAAATCTCATGAAAGTTCACATCCAAATGCTGGAGCCAAGAATGCTGAAGTTATATATAAAGTTACAACAGAAGGAATGTGAATACTTTTGGTGAAGTGTATAGGGCAGATAGGCAATGTTCTCTATTTCTTTTAACCCTTGTTACCTAGTATATAGTGTTTATCTCATCTTTATCATACTGAAATCTTGAGGGGAATAGTTATTAATTTTCTTACAATAAAAGAATTTTCATGTCAGTATATTTACTATCTTAGATCTGATCGTGTTCACAATAATTAATTTATCTTTGCAATACTAGAGGAGCACTTGTGGTTGAAAAATACTATTGCTTCTATTTGGCGGATGTAAAATTTAAGTTTAGAAAGATGAAAATACATAGAATTAAATATGGTATTTTATACAAATATGTAAATGCCAAGCAAAAATGCCAAGCATAGAGATGCTCAGGTTTATGTTTCACTTGCAGTTGCATGCCTCTTGCACAAAAATTTTGGCAGAGCCAGCTGTAGAATCACATTATCTAGGACACCAAGTAAGTCTTCTTTAACTAGTTATTTTCTTTTCCCTTCATGCACTGCTCTTCCTCAATCACTACTTGCTTAAGAACCTTGTCAAGAAATCAAGCTTGGGTCTCCTTTTGCTAAATAGATATTTTTATTTCTTAGAGGTGAGGACAAAATCACTATGCCATAGGAAACCATACTGTACTGCATTTGTACATGAATCCCAGGAGCCCAAGTTTTCTTAAGACCTCTCCTTAGACACAAAATAAAAAGCAAATCCAAAAATGCCACCACCTGGAATTGTGGGGACCTCTAAATAAGTCGAACTCCACACCTCAACACCCACAACAGGGTCACCTACAGCTTGAGTGACCCCCTTGGCACTCACCACAGTGGGTCACTGTCCTTCATGGCATTCCTGCTCTGCAGTTGCCAGTCAGACTGACCTTGTACATACAAGTTCCCAGCCAAGCTTTAGATGAGGCAGGGAGTGAGTATGGTATGGCTCAGAGCAGGTGGAAAAGGAGAATTAAAGGTGTAGATGAAATCTTCCTCAATAATACTCATAGTGAGCATAAACAAGACCTACTTTTGAAGTTACCTTGAACAAGTTCACATGGATTTTACAGGGGCCCTTTGATTCCAGGGCAATCCTAGTGAACTTCAAATCCTTAGCATAAGACATGAGGAGGAGTAAGATTTTCTGTGAAACAACTGACTTGCTGGATAAGCCCAACAATGGAAGGATGAAGCTGTGACAATTAGGGAGCTACTGCCTGTATTTCCTACCTGGAGATCATCTGGATGAGGCTGTGGTGTTTCATGGCAATAACCACTATTTCAGAGTTACTGAACAGGTTGGAATTGCTTTATACTGAAAAAATAAATCCATTGTATAGTTCATCAGTTGGGCAAGGACTTCAATCCATGCTCCTTGCCTTTCTTCCAGAGCATGCCTGTTGCTCAGGTTCTCAGAACAGCACATCATCTCCCTACACCTGACATGCAGGACCATGGAGATCAAGAGAAGCTGTTGCACCATCAGGCCTCCCCCTTGCCTGGAAAATCTGTTCTGCACACAGGCAGTAAAGTTGCACCAAAATTTGCCTGTGCAATTTCTATCTGATGAAATGCACTAAAGCTGTTACAGGAGGAGCAGGGAGACTCCAGAGCAGTTAGGCACAGGTAACACAGGGCACTGCTGGTGGGAACCTTGTACTGCACTCCCCACTAAAAGACCTGGATCAGCAATGTTTCTTGCTCCTCCCTACCTGGTGCAATGTAGCCATAGCTCATCTGAGAGAAACCCACCCAAAAATTCCAGGTGCTGAAATGGTCCCCTGGGCTGGTGGCATAGTGCAGGATAGCTCAGCATCAGCATCATGTGCTGGGCATGTTGAGGAGTCCCGTGGGAGACAGGCAGATCAGCAGGCTGTTTCATGGAGCTGCTCTGCTGCTCCTCAGACATGTCAGGGGTCCCTGTGCTGTCCTTGGTAGACACAGTCAAGCAAACTTTCACTTTGCATTGGTAGCTAGGAAATGGGTTTGGTCTTGGTTTGAGTTCAACAAGTGCTTTAAAAGGATGGGTCCAGTTTCACTGCAATTTGAGGGGAAAAAAAGGGAGGGTAATGGTCCAAACCATGGTTTTTTTTCTCTTTGGGCTCAGGTTCTATTTTATGCTCCAGTAACAGTCTCATTAACATACTTTTCTGAAAGGTGCCCAGTGTAAAGAATCTCAGAGCTATTGGTTAAGATCTAAGTCATAAAATAAAAATAAAAGAGATTAATGAATAAAAATTGCTAAGCAGTCACAAGACTAAATGGTACTATAGTACCATTAACTCTTGTAATTCGTACTTCATCATTCATTCAGTCTAGATTGCAAACATAAAGTTTGCAGTCTCAATCTACAAAACTCATTTTAAGTATAAGCACTTTTGTCATGAGATTGCTCTTGCCTTTCCTCTGACCCTTACTGTATCTCCTTGTCTTCTCTGAGTTTCCCTAAAATAACAGAAATTGAATTTTTGATTTATCATCTGATCTGCTGATGAAGCTCCCATCTTACAATCAGCATCTTAGTTTTTCTTAAATTCTGAAAACAGTGCTGCAAACTACAGCTAATTCACTGAATATATTATGGAGGGGTTTTTTTTAGAGTAGTATGTCACAGAAGTGCTCACAGTTACCAGCTGCCTCTGTTTTAGAGTGTCATTTAAGACATCTCATGATTATTCTATTTCATCTTAATTACTAAAGTTGTTTTGAAGATGTCTTGATTTTCATAGCTTGCTACAGTAACCATTACATTGCATCAAGGTTTGTCCAATAAAACCTCCAACTCTATTTACAAAGCCTTACCTTGATCATAGAGTCCCTGTGCACGTACCAAACACTTCTCTCCTGGTTGTGCTCAGCTGGGCTGAAGTGAGGTGGGTGGGGGAGAACTGCACGCAAAGAAAGAAGAGAATAGAAGGACACGGAGCAAGCCCAGGCAGAAACATCAAGTAGTTTTGGGATGTTAAAAATAAAACCTGTGCATGTGACCATGTAGCTCAGCTTACAGAGCTGTCTCTTCCACTGTATTTGTTAACTCTGTCACTCCTGGAGTGATACTTCACAGACAAGTGGAGAGGCAGAACCGATAGTACTCCGTGCCCCCTGCATAAGAGGAAAAGATCGAACCCCTTCCCCAGCCCTGTATCAGCTCCCTGCTGCTCTCTGATGGAGGTCTGCCCTTTACAACTTAACTCCCCTTGGTGCCCACACCAGTTTGTGGCTTCTGCAGTTGGAATTGTCACCCAGTTCCCATTGTCACTGGACACAGCAGCTGGCACAGACAGCAATGGTGGTTTTCTGATCTGTCCAGGCAGGGTGGACATAAGGAGAGGAGAGTGGGAATGGCCCAGACTTGAGCATCTGGGCAAAGGTGCCTGCCCTCCTCCTGGGGACCCCCAGGAGACTCCCAAGCTTCAATCCCTCCACTACACAGTGAAAAGGTCCCACCAGCCACCAAGAGTAAGCCTGAGGGTACAGCTCCCAGCACTACCCTTCCTCAGCCAAACCTGGGGAAGCAAAGGAGAGCAGTCATGTTTTACTGCAGGCACCGACCCATTACAGCATTTCACGGTGACTTCCATGGTGAGCACTTCATACTGATGGTAAGTGTGGACAGGTCGTCCATGCCAGTGAGGTTCAGGGTTTCAGATGGGGCAGGACCTGCTTCTCCCCGGTGGGTGCTCACTCCATCTGGCTTGTGAGTCTGCTGCTGTTTGCTGCCACTTCTCACCGCCTCAGAAACACAGAACAACCCTTTTGGCTGTGGTGGCCTTGAGATCCTAAATCATGATGAACTTGATACTTTGCCTTATCTTTCTCTTTCCCTATCTGTGAGTCCCCAGTGACTCTCATGGCTTGAAACATTGCAGGCAACTGTTTTCATTTTTAGGGCTGAACAAAATGTCAGTGGGTGACAACCAAGGCTTGCTGGTGCCAATTGCAACTTAGTAGAGCTAAATATGGTCAGCAGTCTGGCTCCGTGGCCTTTTTTAGAAAGGGCTGTATTATCGTGATACCATTTTCTGGCATCCCATTGCACTGGGGAAAACAAGAGCCAGGGGTATTTTGCCTAAACTCAAATTTAACCCAATCACAGCATGATGGCTGATCTGTTTACTCTGTCCACTTCCACTCTTCCTCTCCCAGCTCAGGGTCATTTGTCAGCCTTCAATGTTGTTGTCATCTTTTCAGGCTGTGCTTAAAAACATGCTGAGGGTGTGCCTTGTTTTTTTTTTTTTTTTTGCATGAAGAAAAATTCTGCTCAAAATTGTGTATTGGTTTAAGAGAAAATTCCCTCCAGCTGAATTAACTCAGATTACAAAAACACTCAAAGCTTCAGAAATTGTTATTAATGAAGCTACCTTCTGTCTTAATTTTACCAGCACCTGATATCAGCCTGATCTCAGATATCTGTGCTTTCAGACAGCTGGAACTCTGGTGGTGCTTTTTGCTGTTTCTATGCCTTACTCTGTGATCACACAGACCCAGACAGCCTGGACCTGCCTCCCTCCCTCTCCCTCCCTCTCTCTCCCTCTCTCTCTGGTAGGCTGCCTCACAGCCTCACCCCACACAAGGCCTCAAGTTTTGCAAATCCTTGCCTGCAGGTGATAGCTGTGATCCAAAAAGGTGTCATCTGTGGTGGCTGTTAAGGCAGGTTATCACAAGACATGCTGAATGAACATAGTTCACCATGCCTGAAAATATGTACTTGGTGGGGAGAAAGGAGCAGAAGAGCAGAGACACAGGAAACAAGAATTCATCCTTGTACCTGCATTGTGTTAGCTCAGTTGCACCTGAAACCAGACTTTCATCAAAACCAGGAGAACCTGAAGGTCTCTGCTGCCACCCATAATTGTGCTAATTTGATTCAAGGTATATCAGGAATGCCAACCAATACTGTAACCGGACCTCCTGCTGCATTACAGACGTGCTTAGGTAGGGTGCAAGAAATGTGAAATCCCTGAAAGAAAAATTGAACTTTTTTTTTTTTTTTTTTTTTTTTTTTTTTTTGTGCAAATGCTTTGGGAGAAAGCTGTTGCCTGTCTGCTTTAATCTATCTTATTCAATAGGCAGAAATGCTGTTCTTCTATATGAAGCCCTGTGAAATATACCAATGTGTGTATGTACACAAATATATGTATCTATTGATGTGGCAAAATTGTCTGAGATCTGGTAGCCTGAGAGAGGTGAGGCTGCTGCAGCCCCATGCCCATGTCCAAGCAATAGCCAGACAGAGTTTGTATTTCCAATAGGCACACACACAAATTCTCATATGCACCAATTGAGAAAATTCACATGGACATAGATTTACACATCCATCCACACAGAGCACTCCCACACAGCACTGGCAGCCTCATCCCACACTCTGCTCCAGCTGAGCAGGACAAAGGTGCACTAGTGAGCTTCTGTGTCCATCTGTGTATTTACAGAAGTATTTACACATGTGTACAGTGTGTCTCCTTCCAGCAGCTGGCCTCAGGCAGTGCCCAGGAGCTGCCCCTCAATCCCAACCTCTCCAGCCCCCAGCAGCCAGCTCCCCGTGGTGCTCTGACCACGAGTTCCTCATGCAGGGCAAAGTGCAAAAGGAGTTTAATGAGAAGGCCTGACAGGCTGCGCTGATCAGGTGCAGGACATGGACAAATCATCACAAACCATTTACACAGGACTGGCCCTTTTTATTCCTGTGTGCTATATTTGTTTCTCTATGTGACCTAGGTCACCCCTGGCTCCTGCCCTAACCACTCCCTAATGAGTCCCGTGCAATCCCCAAATGCTCTTCCCCTGCATCTCATCCTGTGTCCCACACCCCTGAAGACAGCTACACCCCCAATCCTAAAGGTGCTCTGGGGCTGAGGCTCCCCTGGGGCGGCACTGGACAGGGTGTTCCTTTCTCTGAGTCCTTAATTTGGGTTCCCACCTGCCCCTGTGCCCCTGGAAATGTGCCTTTATTGGGCTGATGGCTCCTGGGACGGGCCTGGAAGCAGCCTGGCGGGTGCTGCTTGGGCTCCCCCTCCTGCCATCGTCACCCTGTGCTCCTCTGTGGGTGTGCAGGCCCGCTTGTGCCACACAATCTAATGTACATGTCTGTCGCATCATACACCGTGGCTGACCAGCAACCTCTCCGGCCCGCGGCCGCCGCGGCATCGCCCGTGGCACAGCGAAATGGCTCCGCTGCTTGCCGCACCCGCAGTGACGCGGTCTGCGGTGACATCGAGGCCACCGCTAGGGGACCTGCATTAATTAAAGTGGAAACATCAGCCCGCTGCGTTATCCTGGGCCGTAACAGCCCCGCGAGCATCCCTGCCCCTTTCAGCACTTCCCGGCACGGAGCTCCCTGGCGGCGGCGCTGGCGGGCGGCGCGTTGGGGCCTAACACCGCCGTGACAAGGGCGGCTGCTGCGCCATCGCCACCACCGCCTCGGTGTCCCGGCACGCGACCCCACCAGCCGGCCGCCGCCGCCCCTCAGGCGGGAAAGGGACGCGGCACCTTCTCCCCGCGCCCCAAACCCTCCCAGGCGCGGCGCCGCCGCCCGTCGCACTACAACTCCCGGCGTGCCCCGTGCGGGAGAGGCGCGCCCGCGCGGGGGCGCGCTCTGCTTGCCGGGAGCCGTAGTCTTTCCTTCGGGGCCGCGCCGTCCTGAGGAGGGCGCCGCCGCCGCCGGCCGGTCTCGCCGGAAGGGCTCTCCCTCCCAGAGGGCGCCGCGGCGCGCCGCGCGCGTGCGCAGTGCCGCCGCCAGCCAGCGCCGGGCAGGCAGGGAGGGAAGGAGGGAGACAGGGAGGGAGCGGCGCTCGCGCGCCTCGGGCCCGAGAGGAGACAGCGCGGTGCCGCGCCGGGCCGGCAGCAGGTACGGGGGCGGGGGGGAGCCCCGCTACCTCGGCCCCGGCGGAGCGAACGTGACGGCAGCCGGGCGGTGAGCGGGGCCGCGTCCCCGCGGGAGGAGGGACCGGGCGGGGATCGGCTGCCGGCGGCTCGGGTTGTGGGGGGGGGGGGGGGAGGGGAGGCCCGGGCCGGGGTTCCGCGCGCGGCGGGAGCCCTCTCGCGAACCCCCGGCCCGTGCGCGCGCGCGCGCAACAGGCGCACGGGGGCCACGCGCGGGGCGGGGCCGGGGCCGGCGCGGCGGGAGCGGCGCGCGCGTGGGCCGGGATCGGGACCGGGACCGGGACTGGGACCCGCACCTCGCGGGGGAGCTGGGAAGAGACAGGCCGGTCCTGCTCTGCCCAGGGAGAGGCTCCTCGCGGCTGGAGGGACTCTCTTGGCTTGTGCCGATGGCGGGGCCGCGCGCCGGCTTTGGAAATCACAGTGGTTGGCTGCGCGGAGTCGGACAACTCCGTGCCGCGGGGACGGCATGGCCCGGTGCTGCTGCTCCCACGGCGGGACGGGGTGCGAGCAGAGGCAGGGCGTCAGCTGGACGAGAGGACATCGTCTTAAGCTGAGCCAGGGGAGGTTTAGCTTGGACATCAGGAGGAATTTCTTCACGAGAAGCGTGGTTAAGCATTGGAATGGGCTGCCCAAGGAGATGGTGGAGTCACCGTCCCTAGAGGTGCTTGAGGAAAGACTGGACGTGGCACTTGGTGCCATGGTCTGTTTGACGTGGTGATGTTGGGTCACAGTTGGACTCGGTGATCTGAGAGGTCTTTTCCAACCTGAATGATTCCTTCGGGGAGAAGGGAAACTTTCTCCTGGATCTTCCAAACTTTTTTTTTTTTTTTTTTTCCCCTTGCAGTGTTAGTTGATTTAAAAAAGCTTTGCCATCTCCCTGCAAATATCACCCCATAGCCTCGCATTATCTCACTTACAATATTGTGTTTTTGACTGCCTGTATACGATGCCAGGTTAGCGCTGGGTGGCCGTTTCCAGCTGTCCTGTTACAGAGACTTTATATGCAACAGGAACCCGTCCCATTCTTAGCCTCTAAATCTTGTTGCCTGTAGCGCGGTCCATGTAACAATGATTTTAAGCTTTGCCTCTTGAGGGCGTTTCACGAAAATGAAACTCCGGGCTGAAAAGATACGTCATGAGCTGTGAAAATACCGGGCTGCTGTTTCTGCAGAATTCCCAAATGGTGCTGAATGGTGGTGTTTAATGGTCCCTTTATCCAAGCTGCTGTTCCTCTGTTTTTTTTTTTGTTTGCTGGCGTATTTTCTGCTCTGACTGCTTGATGTTAATGAAAGACTTCGCAAAGTTGGGATATGTCAATGAGCTCTCAAGAAATGGGATTGTAACTTTATCCTCAGAAGCTCTTTATTTTAAAGCTATTTTGTATATACCTCTGGCAGTTAGTAGTTAGAGTAGAATAATTAATGAAGCACTGTGTAAATTAATAAGTTGTATCAAGCTCATCTTTTGTGTATTTGGCCTTGTTTTTATTGTAACTTCATCGGGTTCTCCTTTCAGTGTTACCACCTGCATTGACATATGAACTAACTCATTCAAAACAAGTTTTGAAGTTTCTACTTGAACTGTGGTTGCACCTTTTAATTACCCTTTGACATACCCATAGGCATGGGGGAAATGAATCGTAGCTTGAGGCACGGTAACTCAAGATGACACATGAGGCAGAGGTTTTTCTCAGCATGGATTTTCTTGTCACAGTCTTTTAAACAGATTCAGTGATGCTTCACTTCTGAGAGATATGACTGTTTTGGGGGGCTTGGCATTCCCCCACTGAGCCCCCAACTTCAAAGCAGAGTCTTTGTTACATCCGGTCTCTTGCTCTGACACTGTACCAGGGTGTTCACCTCTTGCTGTCAGTGTGCCATGTGCTGATTTTTTCCAGTGTTGTGTTCTCTGTGTTGATGACTTCAGAGCTGGCATGCTCATGTGGTCCTCTATATTCAGCTGAGTGCTGGCTCCTGGAGAAGTCCCGGTTTAGTCCATTTGGAAAGTGAAAGGCAGCAACAGCCCATGGCAGCAGCACTGGCCCAAGTCATCACGAGAACTAAAAAGGCCTATAGTCAGTTGTGGCAGTTTCTGAAATGTTCTTTCTATAAAGTTCTAAGTGTAAATGTTTATTTAAACAGGTTATTTGGTAGTCTTATTTCAGCTTTGGTGTTTCTATACAGTGCTCTTTTCTTTCTTCCTTGCCTTTCCTTCCTTGCCTTTCCTTCCTTGCCTTTCCTTCCTTGCCTTTCCTTCCTTGCCTTTCCTTCCTTGCCTTTCCTTCCTTGCCTTTCCTTCCTTGCCTTTCCTTCCTTGCCTTTCCTTCCTTGCCTTTCCTTCCTTGCCTTTCCTTCCTTGCCTTTCCTTCCTTGCCTTTCCTTCCTTGCCTTTCCTTCCTTGCCTTTCCTTCCTTGCCTTTCCTTCCTTGCCTTTCCTTCCTTGCCTTTCCTTCCTTGCCTTTCCTTCCTTGCCTTTCCTTCCTTGCCTTTCCTTCCTTGCCTTTCCTTCCTTGCCTTTCCTTCCTTGCCTTTCCTTCCTTGCCTTTCCTTCCTTGCCTTTCCTTCCTTGCCTTTCCTTCCTTGCCTTTCCTTCCTTGCCTTTCCTTCCTTGCCTTTCCTTCCTTGCCTTTCCTTCCTTGCCTTTCCTTCCTTGCCTTTCCTTCCTTGCCTTTCCTTCCTTGCCTTTCCTTCCTTGCCTTTCCTTCCTTGCCTTTCCTTCCTTGCCTTTCCTTCCTTGCCTTTCCTTCCTTGCCTTTCCTTCCTTGCCTTTCCTTCCTTGCCTTTCCTTCCTTGCCTTTCCTTCCTTGCCTTTCCTTCCTTGCCTTTCCTTCCTTGCCTTTCCTTCCTTGCCTTTCCTTCCTTGCCTTTCCTTCCTTGCCTTTCCTTCCTTGCCTTTCCTTCCTTGCCTTTCCTTCCTTGCCTTTCCTTCCTTGCCTTTCCTTCCTTGCCTTTCCTTCCTTGCCTTTCCTTCCTTGCCTTTCCTTCCTTGCCTTTCCTTCCTTGCCTTTCCTTCCTTGCCTTTCCTTCCTTGCCTTTCCTTCCTTGCCTTTCCTTCCTTGCCTTTCCTTCCTTGCCTTTCCTTCCTTGCCTTTCCTTCCTTGCCTTTCCTTCCTTGCCTTTCCTTCCTTGCCTTTCCTTCCTTGCCTTTCCTTCCTTGCCTTTCCTTCCTTGCCTTTCCTTCCTTGCCTTTCCTTCCTTGCCTTTCCTTCCTTGCCTTTCCTTCCTTGCCTTTCCTTCCTTGCCTTTCCTTCCTTGCCTTTCCTTCCTTGCCTTTCCTTCCTTGCCTTTCCTTCCTTGCCTTTCCTTCCTTGCCTTTCCTTCCTTGCCTTTCCTTCCTTGCCTTTCCTTCCTTGCCTTTCTCTTTCTGTCGTTCTTTTACGGTCCTGTTTCTCCAGGCTTGCTTTAAAATCTTTCTGTTTGTCCCTCCACGGGGTTGTGAATTTTTTCTTCTGAAGTGTTCCACAAGTTATTGAGGGGGCTTAATTTCTATCTTTAAGTACACAAAATAAACGTGTAACTTTAAAGGCAACTAAACAAGTTCTTAAGTTGCAAAATATAAGTTTTATGGCAAGAAGGTAATGGATGTGAACTAGTGCCTCCCTGAAAAACTGAAATCAAGTTTTTCCAAAATATAGCACATAAAAAAAAAGTGTGATGTGATTTAGGGCTAGGGGCTTTAATGTTAATTTGAAACATAAGAGAAATAGAAGGGCAGCAGCAAATACTTCTGAAGTCCAAAGGGAGTAGTGAGTGAGCCTAGTAGGCTGTGAGTAAGTTAAGTAAAATAAAAGACATTAAAGGAATTTCACACTTGATGAAATATTCTGAGAGGCTGAAATATCTGTGCAGGAGGTTCTGGAGTGATGTAATGGACAAACAAGTTAGAAAGACCAGACCACCTCTTTTTGAGAGAACAAGTGGAAGCTGAACTGATAGAAAAATTACTCAGCTTCATACTAAGGGGCAAAAGCATAATGAATGTACTTGTTTAAATAATATAATA
The DNA here is from genome assembly GCF_024509145.1 of Vidua macroura. NCBI lineage: Eukaryota > Metazoa > Chordata > Aves > Passeriformes > Viduidae > Vidua > Vidua macroura. The sequence continues at coordinate 73,187,930 of NC_071572.1, read as the reverse complement.
ATACTAATAAAGAAATGCTGGTGTAAATTACAGGGAATAGAGACAGCATTATGATAGCAAGTCAGCTTTTTTTCTGCTCTGAAGGAAAAAGAACCCTCATCTGTTACAGTTTTTAATGTCTGTTAAGCAAGTAAGTGGATTAAACTGCTCGATGTTATTTCCAAGAATAAATGTGGAGTTTTCAAGATAGAAAATGCCAGCAGTAGAATGCAAGGCCTGTAGAAATACCAGTACCTTTAAATTATTGTGGACAAGGTAAAGGGACTCTGGAAAAACAGAAGAGGTAATTTTAAGCTAAACACTCTCAAAACCTCTACTGAATATAAAATCTGTAGATCAGTAGGACTGGAAATGATATTATGCCACCTCCTGAATGTCTTGAATTGCATTAAACATTGTGCAGACTTAATAATTCATTTTGAGGATGAAAAGTAGAGGTAGTCTAAGACAGGTGACAGTAAATTTCCTTTCACCAGAATTGATTTTAAAAGGATGTTAGTAGCAGGAAGGTATGAAGAAGTGTTAGAAAGTTGTGGTAGACTGCACATCACAGGGTCACTTCTGCTGGTCTGGTCATGTTAGACAGGAATAAATGGAGTTCAGTGACAGAAAAAATTTGGTTTGGAATAATGTGAACACTTTCTTGAAACATAATTATTGCTTTGTGTCATAAGGAGACAGATGCTAAAACTCATTGGAACTGAAAGAAATACGTCTGTTCCTGGATGTGTGTGGGGAGTTATGGACTTTGGGCTTCCAGAGTGTGACATAAGATTTAACCAGCCACCTGCTGCTGACAGCTTCCTTGTGATCCAGAGTATTTATTTTCTCTTTTTTTCTGTTTTTGTTGGTAGTTCAGAGTGCTTGTCAGGCTCAGCAGGAGGATTCATATGTTCTGTGAGATACCAACTGGTTTGACACACACATATTTTTATTTTATATGAAGTTGAGATTATATGTAAGTGATGCGCTGCTTCTAAAGCCATGAATTAAATACCCTGTGGCTAAACATCCTGAACATATCTCCAAACAAGGCTTTGTAAGCCTACCAAATTTAGTGCTAAGGTAACACTTGAAAGCAAATTCACCTGTTGAATTATGAAAATGTCATTTTGGCAAACAAGCTGCCTATTATTGGATCACAAACTGTAAGTATCTATAAGTAAAGTCCAATAATAATGCTGTGATTAACATTAAGTTGTGGTTTTTGTCTGAAGTAGGGTGAGATTGCCTCTTTAAAGACACAGGGATTCTTTGTAGAGTTTCCACATGATCCTTTCTTCAACTGCCTAAGTGTTCTTATTCTACCTTTTTTTTTGTATTGGTAATTTATCAGAAAAAATAAAAAAACCTGTCTCTGAATGTGCTGTTAGTTGGATTCAGGAGCTTTTGGTAGAAGGGGTGTTGGGTGTAAATGGGATTAGGGAGGCAGAGTGAGTGTAACTAAGCTTTGAAGTGCTTGTAGGTTTTGGCTTGATGTGGCTGATACCTCAGTGCTGTGTGACTCTTTCATTGCTGATGTCCAAAGCTAGGATGAAATCAGTAGAATTTTGACTTACTGTTATTTTGTGGGTTTGCACATGTATCTTCCATCGTGCTTAGTCACAGCAAATAATACAATTGTCGCAGGCACATTTGTCATCATGGGAAGCATGAGGTAGCTTTGCTTTTGGTGCCTTCTGATATTTCCAACCCTAAACAAAAGCTGCTTGAAACTACAAAGTCAACTTAATTATTAATTTAGTTTATTTTTAACCTAATTTGTTTTAAACTGTCAGAGATTTCTTCTTTTCATGGTGTGAAATTCTGAAAGGTGCACTCTTGTTCATTCATAAATAATGTTTAGGGCAAGTTAGGATTTTGGAAATGTTAGGGTGATTTTTTTTCTGACAAATGACTGTCAAATGTGGTTTTTCAAGCAGTCCCTCTTCTAAATATGACCTTACAGAAAACACATAATGAGTGCAGGGAGGGTGTTCTGTAATCTTGATCAAAGTACAAATGTATCTCCTTTTTAAAAGAAAAACAGATTACATTTTCATTTTGCACACAGGAATAATCACTTCTGTTGTTTCATGTGGATGGGTACATTAACGTGAGGGTTTTTTTTTAATGTTGGTATAATCCTGTGTGGCTGAATAGTTTAATTCCCCATCACTTGCTGCTTTGTGTTATGACTTGTGGGACGTTTTGGTTTCAGGTTGATTGTGGGCTGTGGGGCTATAGAAATGAAGGTGAGATTTTTTAAATTTAAACAGATTTATTGCACTGCAGTGTCTTTGAACGCAGTAAAGGAATTTTGTGTTTTCAACTCAAGTCAGAAAGTCTTAGTTAACAAATTTGAAGATGTTTTCATTTGGAATTGACCTGGCTTTGACAGTCAGTTTTTTTGCCTTCCCACTCAAATTAAAAGCTTTCTGGAACTTTGAAAACTGTATCTGCTGCCTTGTTAAGTCAAAATGGGCCTTTTAGAAATGAAACTCAAAACATCTTGTAAATATCTTCATGGTAGTAAATCTACAGTGAAGTGCTAGATCCACTGTATATAATCTTTTATTGTGCATGTCCCCTTGCTAAAACGGTTTTCCAATAAACCTTGTAAAAGCATTACTTCTTAATCTGTTCAGCAATGTTTCTTCAAAAAAGAGGAAAAAAAAGCACACAGTCATCAAACTTTTAAAAATTAGGTGTCCAGCTCTGTAGCTATCAGTGGATTTAACTAGTAAAACAGGACTGATGTGCCCGATACGTCTGAGGTAGCACCAAGTTTCAAGTAATTCTGTTTCTGTTAGTGGTTGGTCTCTTTATGCAACCAGAAATAGACTGCCTTGATTTTTTTTTTTTTTCCCTGTGTTTTTTTTTTTTAAGTGTAAAAATCAGGAGCTTGGCAAGCTGGTGTTAGCCTGCTTTTAAGTACATCTCTTAAAAAGTAGATACTTTTTTTGTAAGGACAGAAGATCTTTCTGAATGTTACCTGGACATAAAATCAATGTACACTTCAAGATCAGTACTTTTGCAGAAATGCCTTTGATGTGGTAGTTGTTTGTCTTTATTTTAGCCAACTTTTCAGCCTTTTTTGTGTTTGTTTGTGAGAAAGGATGAAGTGTTGAAGTGTGATGATGTGACATCCCTGCAGATTTGACGGAGGTGTCTCAACATTGTTCAGATAGCACACAATGTATTCCCCCCTCCTTTTTTTTTTGCCTTTGAGCAATATTAAAGTTTGTAATTTGTCTGTAATATCACATTCCATGTTGTGCAATGTTGTTTGTCTTTTAGGTCTTGTATTATTTTAAGGTTATTCTTATTTTTAAACAAGAACTAGTGCAACTTGCCAAGTGGTCTAGAGCTAGAACATGCCAAATTAGCCATAGGTTAGGTGGATTAGTACTTGTTTTGCTATTTCACATGGTTATAAAAGTGCTAGAACAGAAACAATTGTGAATTAAGGCTTACCACTGGGCAGGGAAAAGCCCTAAGAGGACTAGGAAGCCTGCAAAATAAAGCAGATTTGAAAGATATGGAAATGGGCAGCAGTTCCACTTCTTAATTCCAGTTTTTAACAGAAAGTCTCTTAAAGTCTGAACCCTGTTTCAAGGCTATACATTCTATTCATGTTTGACTACCATTCTTATGTTACATTTGAAGCTCCTTTAATCTTCTGGCCTTCTGGATAGCAGACGGTGATGGTTCCTTTTCTTCTCCATTGTTCTTGTATGCTGGTTGCCCTAGGAGTGTGGATCCCTGCTGCTCGGCTGTTGCAGCTTTCATTAACCACAGAAAATGAAATTCACAGGATTGTTTTGTTTCCTTGTTAGGGCTGGAGTTAAACTTACTCTACAGGTCTTTACGGATGCTGTAACCGCTGATTTTATAGTGACTGTGAGATGTGTTTCCCAATCCTCTTTTACAGCTAAAGAGAGGTAGGCAGAAATCTGGGAAATTGGCTGTGCTTTGCTTGAACAATAGCTTTTTGTAGTTGAGATGATTAAATATCCTTTCCTGTAGATGTCCTGAGCTTTACAAGAGTCTGAGGACAGAGAGAAAGTAAAACCCCTGTCTCTCAGATGATATGGGTGCTCCTTCTGATGGGCATACCCACAGACCCCTATAAGCCAGTATGGTTTGTCAAATAGTTTTTCATTAGAAGGTGGTACAACCTCATCATAGTGTTTATCTGGCTGAGCTGGCTTTTGAAAAACAGGAGACAGCAGTGAAGAGAGAAGTCAATCTGTTGATTTCCTTTATTTTTCTTTTTTTTCTCAGATAACACTGTCAACAGTATAGAGACTTGGTGGATGTGTTTTCATCTCTGTAGGATGATGCCAAATGTAGGATTTTGCTCTAGAAGTTTTTCCAGGGAAATAGCATTAATCCCAGGTGATATTTTTATCATTCTGTGCCCTGTATTATTCGTGGTTTTATTAGGAAGGGTTTTTGTCTGTCCTCTCCAATAAAGCTGACCATTTACTTCCCCAAGATTTAAATACTTCTGTTAGCATCTTGACTCGTTGCCTGTGAATTACCAAAAAGCAAATCAGAAGGACTTTCCAAAATCTACACTTCATTGGGAAAAAAATCCAGATACATTTGTGGCCAAAATACTGATTTTTTTTTTTTTTTTTTGAGATTGTGTTGCTGAGAGCAATGAATGACCAAGTGTTGCTTTCAGGTTGGCTTTTTCAATTGGATAGGTTTTCTAGTCTCACACTGAAGAGTGTCAGAAGGTGATGTATCCTGTAACCAGAGCTCAATGAATTGCTCAAACATCTGTCCAGGCTGTGCTGTAGGTATTTGGCTTGATGTCAAGAAGTGTGATTGTGAGGAAACTTCATCTCTAGGACATGTAGAATCTCGTGGCAGAGCCAGTAAACAAACTACAGTCTCCTTGGAAGTAAAGCTTTTGTGCATTTCTTCCTTTGAATAATTCCAGCTTCTTTCACTGCTTGACAGTGCCATTTCTAACACGAGTTGTCCTTTCAGGACTGGTGGTGCCTCTTGTATCTTTTCTGTGTCTCTCTCGCAGCAGTCTAAAGGAGAGACAGACAGCAGTGTGACAGCACAGCAGAACTCCCAAGTCTGCCTCCAGTGACTCCTTCCTATCTCCTTCTCAGATAGGAAATGTACGCTCATAGAATGGCAAATCACGGGTATTTTGATAATTTTTTTATCACGCTGTTTCTCTTCAAACTCCTATTCTGCCTTAATTTTCAAGTCTTCCCCTTCTGACCTATTCCCATTGTGAGGTAGAATGTCACATACAGATCTACACTTCTGAAACACTTTTTTTTTTTTTTTCCACATTTTTTCATATTCTTGCCCCTATTTCCAAAGAAGGAAAGTCTGTCTCTAGTAGTCCTTAATATCAGGATTTGGTAATCTTATTTTCATTATGTATACATGGTACATATATGCTATTACATTAATAAAAAATATGGAATTTATACATATATATAATTATACAGTTCTTGATTTATAAGGGCTTTATTTTTACATCTTGGTACCTCTGACATGTGGAATATCCAAGAGTATTAGTCACAAGGTTTTTCTTCTGGCAAAGCCCTTAAGTCTAGTGACAGTGATAGCTGATTTAAGAAGGCAGGGAGTTAATTTTTATTCCTATCTAGCTGATTGCTTGGGACAAGGTAGGTCATGGCAGTAAGTGACTCTGTATTTCCCAGTGCTTCAGAGTTTCTTTGACTTGGTGAGCAAGGAGAAATGCAGAACTTCTTATTTCCCTAAAGACGTGTACATTCAGTACAATTCTTGTCTTAATCAGCAAAAAAATTTGGGATCATGTTTGCCCTATGGAAGTGCAGACATCCAGGAATAGTGGGTTTAATTTTGTTAAAATTTGTTTTTATGCAGACAAAATGAGAAGGAGAAAGTGTCATATGGAGCTTGAGTGCTGTTGCACAAAAGCCCAAGAAATATGAAAATGAATATGAACAACATGAAAATTCATTACTGGGTCTCCAGAGGTTTTTATCTGTAGCCAGGAGTATCAAAAAATGTGGACAATGCCGTGCTATCTTTAGGAAAGAAAAGATGGGTAGAACATTTCCATGACAACCACCACAGATTTTCTCCAGAAGTAGCGTTAATTTTGACAATGCAGAGAAGATCCAGGGTTTGCTATTTGCTGCAAGGGTGAACTTGAAGTAACCACAGAAGGATTTTCAGCTAAGTCACACCAAAGCTGCTGAAGACCAGAGAGACAATTTGAAGTTGTTTTGCTTCTGTGGTTTAGTCTGGGGAAAAAGTTACATCCTCAGAAATGGAGGAGGAGATTTATAGCAAACAATCCTTGGATGACTGTAACAACTAACATAGAGTTGTTGCATTTTTAGTCCTAAAAAGCCATCGTGTGCTCACACATTTGAATACGTCCAAAGATGCTGTCAGTATGTGTTGGGCTGGATGGAATCCTTGATGCACTCGTTGAATTTTTCACCAGTGGTCAGGAAACCAGTAAAAGAATGTTAAAGAAAGAATTGATTTTAAGATACGTTCAGGATATAAGAACTACATATAGAAAATAACTATGGGTTTAACAGTTATAGAGATTAGACAGACAGGTGTATAAAATAGGTATGTGGCTATGTCCTGGCATTTTATTTACTACCAATGATGGCCTAGTATGAAATAAGGTATTGAATCCATCTCTAGTTGGATTGGTAACTTCTCAGTGATGAAGAGAGTTTAATCTTTTCACCTTTAATGAAAGAAACTCTCTTCCCAGTCATTTGGTGGTTGGTATTTGTACTCCCAGGTAAAAGACAATATACTATTTCGAAAGGATTTTAAGTGTACAGTTTGCTCATGAAGTAGAGGAAGGGGTTAGTCAGCCAAGTAAGCTGTCTTGAAAATCAGAAATAAGCATAACCAAAACCTGCAGCTACAGCTTGTAGACGGTGTAAGAAAGATAATACCTGTGAAGCTGTTGGGTAGAGGGCTTGCAGTAAAGTCAGAGAAAGAATTCAAGTAAATCCTGTACCTGTATTTTCAATAAGTGAAACAATGATTTAGGGTACAACAGGAGGGGCTAAGAGAACTCTGAGAGGAAAATGGAAATTATTACCTTAAAGACAGAAGCAAAATTAATTGAAAGAAAATCAGTATGCAAACTGGGAGGGAAACTAGATTAATAAGTACACTAAGGAAGAATACACTTAAGGAAACCTACTTATGATGAAGTTGGTTGTGTCATTGAGGTTCAGAAACATTGGAACATTATATAGAGGCTCCATAATAGAAATTAGATTAAATTCAGTATTTAAGGGATGAAGATGTTCCCTGTCAAGAATTCAATTAAATTAAGAACTTGTAGGTATTGAAAGTGAAGGTATGAAATGATCACAGGACACTCCTTTATCAAAGGAGTTATCAGAGTCCTGAAATCCCAAACAAAGGCAAATACTGTCTTATGATTTGGAGAAGACAGACTTCAGACAAAAATGGAGAATTATTAGTAACACTATGGAAGGCCTGAGATGTTATCTGGGCTGTAGTGTATGCCTGTGTTTATTCATGGTCAGGGACAGAATGATCAGAGTGTCTGCAATGCCATTTTCCTGTTAGGAATGTCCTTCTAGCTCATGGTTGTCCACCTGGTGTTTGAATTCAACTTGTTTATTCTAAAATATATAAAATACTTAGTTCAAAATATTTTAGGAATGAAAGAAATTTTGAGTGTTTGTTGACTGAACTTCTTTCTACAGTTAAAATCCCAGGCTTATTCAAATAGTATGTGTGTTTAATATACAGGTAGTAGTCACTTAAATTAAAAATGTGAAGAACATATAATTGCCAAGCATACTGTAAGAAGCAAGAACACTTGAAGCTCAAATGTATAAACACAGGAAGAAATGGGTCTCAAAGCTGTTAAGAAAGATGTAGGGAACTTCTGGCGCTGTGAGATTTATCTTTTTGTTGTACCTCTATTAGAAAAAAAGGCCATTTCAGGAGAGCCTTTTTAGCAAAATTAGGCTGCTGAATTGCTTACCTATATACTCAGGTTTTTAATGTTGCATTTGGTGCAATCTGTGACTGACTGGCAATCAATGTAGTAGTTCTGAGTCCCTGAACAGTTTTTTCTCAGTTGTCAGAATACAGTAACACTTGAAGTGATGTCCAAAATTTCTGTGGAATTCTGTCCACTTTCTGTGAAAGTCAGTTCTGATCGTCAGAATTCTTATAAATGGTTGTCAGGTAGTAGCAACTTAAAAAGAGCCTCTAACAAGAAGCTTATTTGAGTATTTTTTTTTATTATTATTCTCTTAAAACTCCTTGTGCTAACCGAAAGAAGAGTTGTTAGAGTAGACTCAGTATACATTTGATGCATTTTAAAGAGGAAACCTAAGCTGTTGAGAATCTGTACAGACTCATGTTGCTTCATTTTAAAGTTGAAAATGCACAGGAGATCATTTATCATCTGGTGATTCTGTGCTTATGGAATTTGAGGTAGGTAGCTTATTTAATACAACACATTAGAGCATTTGAAAGAGAACTTTAAAAGTCCTGTAGATTTACTTTTTATATAGTGCCTCTTCCTAAATTCTGGGTTGCAGGATTTACAATATGTTGGAGTCTCTGCATCTCTGTGAAGATGCGTGGAAACACTGACGTGCTGAGAATTTGATTCCCAAACTCTTTTGGATTTAAAGGGATGATGTAAGGAGAGAAGTAGCAGCAGAATGGAGCACTAAGAGTAGAGACCTGATCCACACCCATTGCTTTCAGGGGAATGAGTTCTTTCCACACAGTTCTCCACCTACTGCTTTATGCTAAGTGACTTCAAAGTGTGGTGTTGTACATATGCAAAACATCATGGGCAGCTATAAATGCTGACCCACTGAGTTACGTAAGGCAGATGGAAATCACAGACTGAAAAAAGGCCCCTCTGCGTAAACAGTGGCAGGATTAGGGATTGGGGGTGGGGAGGAGGGGAACAATAGCACTGCTTTCTTTTCAGGACTGAGCATTTTCTATGGTTAAACCACCTTCACCTAAAATTTTTCTTTTCATTTCAATTTCCTTGTAGGCTTTGTCTGGATAGAAAGAACACAGGGTTTCTTCAACAGGATTGTGTTGAATTAACTTAAAATGTTGGATATGAAGTGCAAAAAAAAAGCCCCTGTACTGACATGCAAAGTAAATTAAGCTAAAAAGCAGCTAAGACATCTTCACTCTTGAGTAAAAACAGGAGTATGTAATTTGGCTAAATCTCTGTGTGGAGAAATGTTAAAATTTTTTAGTATAGTTTTCTTTTTAGCCCAGGCTATATACTCTGCCTTATAGACCTTAGTTCTTAGTAAAATATTTTACTTACTCTCTGATGCCTCAAAGTGGTAAAATAAAAGTTTGTTGGACTGATGTAAGGAACTGACACGCCAAAGTGACAATTCTGTGAAATTTTACTTTCCACCTTCTAAATTTTATTAGAAGTTAGGTGATGGAATATAGGGGGGCAGTGGCTGGATGTTCACGGCTACAGAGTTTAACGAGTGGACATGATATAAAATGATGTGTTGTTGAAGAGTAATTTTGTCTTCTTTTTTAAATTGCATTGTGAAGGAATCATGACGACCTCAGGAAAAGAGAATTTCCGGCTGAAGAGCTACAAGAACAAATCTCTAAACCCTGATGAGATGCGTCGCAGGCGGGAGGAAGAAGGTCTTCAGCTACGGAAACAAAAGAGAGAGGAGCAGGTAATGCACAGCATTGAGATATCTGTGACCAGTCCTTAAACAGTCCTGTCTTGCAGTGTCTCTGACTCTCTGCTTCTCTCAGACCCCTTCTTACTTGTTCCTGCCCTCCAAATTCATACACAGTCAGTCTGAAATCAGAATCACTTGCACACTTCATGCTTCTTCTGCAGGCTCTACAAGACATAGAGTGAGTGCTCCTCATTCACTCAAGTGTAACATTGGCCAGAGCAGCTTGAGGGTTTGAACAAAACTGTCTGATTAATAGCTGTAGCCTCTCCAGCTCTTCTCATGACATCTTAAACTGGGTACCTTCTCCTCATCTTACAAAACCAAATTCTGCTCATCCCAGTATAATAACCTATGTATGATCATTCTCCAAAGCCCTCTTTGCCACTGTAACTGGACTGTCAGAGCCCCTGCAGGTGTTCTATGAAGATGTGCAACACACAGGAATTTGAACCCCAGCATCCTCTGCAAGAAAGCAATGGTGTGAAAGCTAGACAGCTTGTAGATGGAGGCAGATGGTGAAGAAGAGAAGGGGACATCAGAGAACATTTTCCAAAAATGTTAGGAACCAATATTTTAGCACATTGCTGTTTGCATTTACTCCATGGCTAAGCTTTCTCCATGTGCTTTCAGTTGAAGTCCTGTAGCCACTGTACTGCCTTCTCTCAGGTGATAGCAATATGTAGTTCTTATAGCAGCCTAATGTAACATGCTATGTATATATTGGCTATGTAATATATATTAAATATATATTAAATATATATATATATATATGTTAAATACTTTCTCTCTTTAGTTGTTTAAACGCCGAAATGTTGCAACGGCTGAGGAAGAGGCGGAGGAGGAAGTGATGTCAGATGGGGGCTTTCATGAGGCTCAGATGAACAACATGGAGATGACTTCTGTAAGTGATGAGAAATGAATACAGTGTTCGTTGAAACTGGGCAAGTCTGTTGTGCAGTGACGTGATGGAAATGAAATTTCAGAGTGATGTGAAGAATGCATTCAGAGATGGACAACTCTGAAACATCCGTGTCAATGAACCACCCTGAAACAGATTACATGAGAGAAAAATGGCAGGGATATATAGCAAGTGGTTTTCCAGAGGATATGTGCTCAAGAAAGTGAAAAAAAATGTCATTGTCCTGGCAGACTGATCACATCCTGGATCACCATTACGGGTGATTCTATCAACTGTTGCCCAGAGATTTTTTAATCTGAAATTCATACTGCTTGAAGCATGAAAATACCAATCAGGCGGTGTGTTATTGCAATTTACAAAGTTAAAAAGGGGCTCAGTGGAAGTCTTTCTTAGCAGACTTTCAAGTGGCACCATTTTTAACCTAAGTGTTTGAAACACTGCTAGACCTAGCTTAACTGTATGCATGAGGCCTTGAACTACTTTCTATGCTAGAATTAAAAACTACAGAAAAATACTTCTTGTGGGAATTAGACATTTTACTTTCTCTCTGGAAAGAAAAATGGTAAAGGTTTCAGTTCTACAACAGAAAAGTTTAAGGAAAGTGCAGTTCTCACTTAAAAGTGTTGCTGATCTTCACAGTGTCTATGTTCAGAGTATGCAAGTGATGTTTCCATAGAAATCAGGCTGAGCTATTGGTGGTTATAGGAGCCTTGAAAATTACTGAGAATTTAAGCATAAGAGACATGCTTATAAACATTGTGGTGGATCAATAATAGAATATATGGTTTTACTCCTCAAGATACTATTCAAATATCGAGGCAAGTCCTAAATACCATTAATCATTTGTGTGGAAGCTTATATTAAACAGAGAGTAAAAACTAAGGAAAGGTTTATGCCTAATTGATAGATAGTGTCATTACACAGTTTTCTGTGTTAAATGCCATTAATTTCAGGCTCTTAACAGTTGGAGCTGTTGGCTGTTACAGACAACGCTTAAGTATTTTCAGCACTGTCATCTGTCTCCCTGTCTGTCTAAGGGTTGGGATCAGATGTATCTGAAGATGAGATAAGAAGTGGAAGAAAAAAATCTGACTTTTCTTATGCTTTTTTACATGGGTACATGTGTAGTGAGCAGAATGTCAGATTTTACCTAGCATAAGAAAGGTTGCTGATTTAATTTATTTATGTTATTGGAAACCATCACTATTATGGAAAATTTAATACCTCTCCTTGATTTTGATAACAAGCATTAGGGTTCGACTCTTCTAGAAATGACAGGCCCTATACATTTTAGTGTAAGAGAGTGAGTCAAAATGTACATGTTAGGGAAATCTAAATGCTAACATAATTACTTTTTATTAAAGCTGACAATTTTACACTTATTTTAGAGGAAGAGAGAGAATACCAGTGAAAAATTCTGAAGAGTAATTTTCTTGCCATATATTCAGGAAAATTTGAATTTTGGCTTTCAGTAAAGCAAAGTTGCATTTGAGAATGATGCTGCCCAATACATCTACATATTATATATGTAGATGTGCATATATAGTGATTCCTTTGTTGTCCATAATGGTTTTACCTAAGTTTTTATTCAGTAAGAAATAAGCTTTATACTGGTTTAGCAAATGTAACCTGTTTGTCGCTAATTGCAGGTTTTTTCCCCTTTTGTTCTCTTCACCCTCATTCTTTTTCCCCATGTAAATCCTAGAGTGCGGTCATCACTGCTGATATGATTGAGATGATTTTCTCCAATAGTCCAGAACAGCAGCTCTCAGCCACCCAGAAGTTCCGAAAGCTGCTTTCTAAAGGTAAGGGCTGAAATTATGCAGAGAAAAATGTAGAAGCCTCTCTAGCATGTGGTTTTAATTTGACAGCAATAAAAATTGAATTTCACACTGAAATTTGTAGGTCAAGCTCTGCTTGACACAATGCCAGCTTGATGTATGTAATAGTCATTTCTTTTCTTGAAATCTGTACTGAGTGTTGCAGATGTGAGATCTCCTCTTGGATGGAAGTTTAAATTTTGTAGGCAGTGTCTCTGTGATCTAAATGTGCTGATATACCAAAGGTGCTCTGCATGTGTGCATGCAAGAGTGACTGCACAGAGCTGCTGCTCTGAAATCAGTCTGTCTAAACTACTGAGTGCATCAGTGCTCTGAATCATGTTATCTTATTACGTCAAAACTTGGGAGTTTTCTTATGTTGACAGATAGGAATCTGTTGCCTTTTAGTGCAGTATTGTAGAAAAAGAACACACTCCAAGAAAAGAGCAGCCAGTATGTCACTGGATATTGTCTTGATGCAGTAATTTGAGAATTTCCTTACAAAGAAGTGAATATATCTAACTTAACTTCTTATTTTAAACAGAACCAAATCCTCCAATAGATGAAGTCATAAGCACACAAGGAGTAGTGGCCCGGTTTGTGGAGTTCCTGAAACGGAAAGAAAACTGTACATTACAGGTATAAAAACATAAATGTATCTGCCTTCTTAGTTCAGGAAGGCATTTGGTGATGCAAATTAGATAGGAAAAAGATTAGTGATTTGTTCAGCTATACTTCCTCTCTTTCTTCACTATGTTAAAAAAGCTATTTTATCTTCAGAATTTCTGACAAGACCTCTGGATGCAGGACAGGAGAGAGAGAGTGAAAGAGAGATGTCTGACGCGCATTGAATGACTGATAGGATGGGGTCTTCAGCAAATACAGAATTTGAAATTTGGAACTCAACAGATGAAAAGCTATTAAACAAAACTTTTATATTTGTCTTCTTTGTACAAATTGAAGGTAGTTTTAAATCTTTAGAATTAGGATTTAAATTGATTAAAGTAAAAAAAAAGTTTAGAATTTGTAGTGATAAACACAGAAAGCTGGAAACTTTACTGTGGTTTGAAAAAACTGAATTATATGTGCTACATTGGTGGTTAATTTTTCTTGACCTTTGTCTTATTTCCAGCTGTGTGTTTTTCTGGTCAGTCTATCTTGGCTAATAGAAAGTGAAAAAAAACAAATAACCTGGTTAAGGAAAAAATATGTTAACATGTAACCATTAAATACAACACACAGAATCAGTGTTCTTTTAAAATGCATAAGGCAACAAGCTTGTGAATGCCATTTGAAATCCAGATTTTGTTGACTGGAAGTATGCAAAACTTTAGTTTTTTTACACATTAGAGAAACCATTTACAGGTATTACTTTTCAGATTGTTATCCACAGAATTCCAGAGGTCTGTTAGCTTCCTTTGAGGAGTCTGGGGACAGTAACTAAGAATATGTATCAGATTTATGCTGGTTGGTTTGCAACCCCAAGGGAAGATTTGTAAGCTATGTGTTGTAAAAAAAAAATTGAATGCCTTTTATTACTTATTGGGGTCAAGCACAGAAACCTAAGGCAGGCAGATAAATGGAAGCAATTCTTGTGGCCTCAGTGGTGTAACCTTTATTGATTTTTACATGGAAATGGGAAAAATCAGTCAGAGTGGAAATGTGCAAACTTGTCCTAAAGAGGTTGTAGGAAAGCAGTGAAAATACAAGCTTGAGAATGTTGCTCTTGATACTCCATTTTACCTGGGTAATTTTCCTCCATCTTGCCAAATCTCTCTGCCTGCTTGGCAATTTAGTGTCTGCAGGTAGAACTTTTTGCTGTGATCAGTTGGGAAGTTCTCTGGAGCTCACCTTTTAATGTTTTTATTTGCTCTGTTATTGTTTCCGAAAATATTCCTTTGGGCTTGGCATTCTAGGCATTTCTAACTGTAGCCTAGCCTAGAAGGAAAGGATTTTCAACTTGTTCTGAGGCAGTGAAGTATAATTTATACTGCTTGTATGATGGATTAAATACGGCAACTTCCATGTTAATGAACTTGGAACTTTACAGGAATTTATGGTCTGCTTTTCTTCTATGTTTTCAATGGAATATCCTGTAAAAACTAGGCCTCTGGGATCAGTGATAGGGAGGCCTAATTTGTTAGGAATTCCTCTGTCTTGTTTTTACTCAAGGTAAATGGAAGACTTTAAAAAGCTCCCCTGTTCTCCAAGGTCAGTTTAGCCATACATGAGCAAGTACATTTGTCTCATGTGGAGAGAGGAATCTTACAAAAGAACAGCACCACAAAGATATCTTTGCCATTAATGTGTGACTGTTCTTTAGTTTATACATCCTGGAGCATCAGGTGTCCACAGAAAAGAAGGAAGGGAGAAACTGTCATTCTCTAACCTTTCTGTGACTTACACTGGAGACAGTGTGTGTCTCCAAGCTGTGAATTGTTCAAGCTAGTGGTACCACTAGGAAGCTGGAGGACAAACTTTAAAATAAGAGACCTCTGTGGTTGAAAGATGAGTTATGTTATAACATACCCCAGAACACTGGATACTCACTTCAGAGAAAGTAGAATTACAGGAAAGCAACATTTTACGTTGGCCTTAGGTTTTGGTCACACTGTTTTGCTTCTTGTTCATTAATGATGAATCTTGCAGTTTTGACTTTGTCTGTTTCTACTTTATTTTGCAGCCTATACTCTTTGTGCATTGCAGTGATGTATTTTGGAGTTCTTTATTCTGATCACATCTTACTAGAATGTTCAGTTGATCAGAAGGGCAGGATTAATTATATTGTATTAATTGTATTAACTAATTGTCTTTTCAAAACCAAAGTCTTTAACAACACATAGAAATGAAAAGCCTTAGAAGTCTAGGCTTAATTCTTGAGTTCTTATTTCAGGCACATTTCAGGATTTCGTGCAACTCCTTAGCAGGAGTTTTTGGTTTTGTAACTAAACCCTAAATATAAGTCCTTGCTCTGTCTCTTCAGACAGAGACAGATTGTTTTTGAAGGTATGTCAGTATTTCCACTGGAATACAGCTGGATCAGCATCTTTTGTTAATGTCAAAATCATTCATTTATAGCTTAGAACTTTCCATTTTTACTGTTTGTTGGTTTTTATTTTTCATTCAACTTTTAGCAGTCTTTTAATTCTATAGATTGTGAATGTACCTATTAAGATGTAAATTTGCTAGAGTAGTGTAATAATCTTTGGGCTGAAAGCATGCAGAAACCTACTCAAATCCTTTTCAAATTTCTAGAATCTGTGTTTTCTGATGCCTGAGGTCTCACGTAGAGTTAAAATTTGCATTTCATCTTAAAAAGTTAATGCTTTTGCAAGTTGACATTAAAATAATAAATGACAAAAACAGTTAAAAATGCAGTGTTCAGGATCTCACTTTTTCTTCAAGTCATGAATAAAAACATCATACACTAATAACATTTGGCATCAGTACTGATCACCAGAGTTGGAGAAAAGTTCTTTGTGTTGTTTGTTAGAAATCTGTTTTTGTTTGTTTGTTTTTTAAATCTCTTCTAGATCTTTTATTTGCTTCATATCCATGAAGTTTTGTCAAACAAGGTCTTCTCCTGCATCTTCAGGAATATCACTGGTGATCCAGTGAATGCAGGTGTCATGTTGTGGGAAAGCACATTGTTTTGTGTACAGGTTCTTAGCCAGTAAGAAAGGCAAAGGTAACATAAATGCATAGCAAAAAAAGAAAAATTTGAAAAGCCACCTCAAACCTGATGTTTTCATAAGGAACTCCTGCAAGTTTTTGTTTCAAGCGATAGTGATAACTCTTAAATACATGATTCTAGTTCTTTGCAAATTATCTGTTAATTAGTAATATCGCATGTTTTCCCTATGCCAAATCTGTCACATCTCTCTGGTTTTAAAAGACATTTAATCTCCATGTTTGGTGTGGCATAGAGAGCTCCTAGTAAACTGATTCGTATTTTGTTTTCCAGTTTGAAGCTGCATGGGTGCTGACAAATATTGCCTCGGGAAATTCCCTTCAGACTCGAATAGTGATCCAAGCAGGGGCTGTCCCCATCTTCATAGAGCTGCTTAGTTCAGAGTTTGAAGATGTGCAGGAACAGGTAAAGATTGAGAACAGTGTTGAATTTTGTGTGTGTTAATTTGTGGAATTGGAGGCTTTTTTGTTGGACTTTTTGTTTGTTTTGTTTGTTTGATGTTTTGTTGGGGTTTTTTTCCCCTTCTCTGGAAAGGAACAAGGCTATCCTGTAAGAAAGCCTTTAGAGAAAATGCAGTGCTTAGTATGTGTTAAGTTATCTAAGCAAGTATTGTATTTTTCTCTTTCTGGAAATTATATACTTAACCATAGCTAATGAGGTAATTAACTTTGTTCTCTAACAGGTTGTTATATTTCTGTCTATTGAGGAATTCAGGGAGCCTTGTTTGAATAATTGCTTTAGATATGAAAAGTTCATGCCTGTTTCTCCTGAAGATGAAGCATGAGTAGAAATTATAATTTGTTCTCCAAGCTCCTTACAGCATAGATGAATATTCTTCAAGGCCCACAGGCATGAGTATAAAGCACAGACCAAACATTTGATTCAATAGATTCCATTTGAGGTCTGTAACTTGTATTTAAACAAGGATGTACTTCAGACATGTAATCTTGCTTTGAAGACTTAGGGTGATGAAACATTAACGATGTTAACAAAGTTAGTTTCAGCCAATCTTAAGCCTAACTTGGAAGTATGTACCTTTACTGTACAAATTTGACTAGCTTTGGGTCCACGTATTGCTTTTGTTACATTTTTTACTCCATTAGTAAGTTCTTTGTTTTTTCCTATGGCTACTTGCAGGCCATGGTTTAGGCTTTACTTGAGTAAATGAAATTAAGCACTGTATTCTTATTTTGAGAATGTTTCTGTGGTGGCTGGTTTGTTTTTTGGTGACCTTTTTCTGAACGTTTCTTAGTTTCAGTATCTTTTTGTGGTGGTGAAATGACAAGCACTGGCTATTCCAGTAGCACTCTTTCAGCACTGCTGCTTGCAGAGATAGTACCTCATTTTCACTTCTGCTCGATATTTGCTGTGTAAGTATCCAGTGTCTTTGTGGACTCCTTGCCACAGAAGCTGTCTGTGAGTTCAGGTTAAGCTGATTATCCAGTATGATCCATTGTTCTTTTCAGAGTCACTGACTTCCAGGGTTCAGTTCTCCATCCTGTGTGACCTCTGTTCTGTGTTGCTAGATATCTGACCTTGCATTTGGCTGAATTGAGATGCATGATTGGAGGAGTCCCAACTCATAAACATTGGACTGCTTTGTGTAACTTGCCTTTCTTTCTTGTAGCTTTCTTGGCTCAGAGTGTACCACCTGTACTTAAGGTTGCCTAACATTTTCCACAAGACAGATTTTTTTCTTAGTTGCTTGTAGCTTTCAAGCTACTCCACTTGTATCTTTCCATTTTCAATGTTCTGTCTCTGACTGAATTATTGTTGAGAAGGCTTTTAAAGAGGAATGAAATTCAGGTGTTTGAAAAAATGTTAAAGAAAATAAGAAGTATTTTTTGTCCATTACTTTAGCCTTGAGGAGTTGAGTCTGCTGTTGTAGAAATTAGGAATGTAATAAGGAACTTGGCAAAATGGCAGATAAATGCTGTGTTCTGCCCGTGTGAAAATCCATCCAGACTTAGCTATATGGATCCTTTCAGATTTTGTAGTTTGGGGGGTTGAACTGGGTAGCATTGCTTTCCAAATTCAGCCATCACTTGAAGAGTGCTGTTCCTGCAGAATGATTGGTGCTCTGTTTATAGTAAAGGCTGCTCTTACTTATTTTTCTCCTAATGACTGATCTTCTGTGCAAGAGCTAACTTGCTTTTTTTGTTAGGTTGTTATCATCCCTGCTGATGTTCAGAGAGCAGGTGGGAAGAGCAAACCTGTTTAGATTAAGTTGTGCAGCCTTCAGTCTTTAAATGGGTGAATTAACGGAAGAGCTTAGAGGCCACAGTTAAGTAGTTTATCTGGCTCCTTCCCCCCTCCCTACCTCCTAATAAACTGCTGACATATTAAAATTCAGATTACAGGCAGGCAGAGAGGCTTGGTTGTTATTAATGAAAAATATTCTTCCATGCTGTTCAATTGCTGCCAAATTCATGATCTCTCTCTTACTGGTAATCTCAAAGTACCAGTTACAAATTGCTCCATAGTAAGTTGTGCTGAAGAAGGAAAATGTACCTTGGCAAAGTGTTACTTGCACTGTTTCATTGTGGGTTTCTGTGCTGCAGCTCTGGAGATTGTAGCCCTACTCACAGCTGCCATGGGGTTTATGCTGGCCAACAAAAGAGGAATTCTGCTTTTTTCCCAACAGCTTTATAAAGCCCCAAGCACTTCACCATAGTATCCTCTGAAACAAAAATTAGGAGCATATAAGCATTGAGAAGTTAGCTCTTGTACTTCTGCATTACAGGATAGCAGTAGTACACAATTGCATAGTATTTTTCCAGATGACTCTTGTCTCATTCAGTATATGCACAGATTGTTGCCCTGGTAACCGATGAGTGGGTAGTAAAGGAGGCTTTTATTTGTCACACTATGACCCTGTTTGTTAATGTTGGAACAAATTATAGTACATGGAGGACAATAGGGAAGAAATTCTTGCGATTAAGCCTGATAGTAGGTTTGTGAGAAAAATGTTTCTACTGCTTAGTGTCTGATGTGGGGTGATTTCCTTCTCTCTTTTCAGTAAGTGGGTACTTGTTCTGGGGTTTTTTAATGCTCAAGGTGAAATATTTCTTTTTCATTTTGTAGTTAGGACAACTCAGCAGTGATTTTTATAGTTAGGCCTGTGTTTTGAGCAGGTCTGATCCTGGAGTTCTCAAGTTGGATTTCTGAAACTGGGTGATATTTGGCTACAGTTTTCTTCTAAAATGATCACCCTAATTGTGTCTCACAGTAGTACTGTGAAGATTATTATTTGCAAGCAACTGCATTTGCAACAAATTACAAAAATACAGAAAATACAGAAAAATACAGGAAAATACAGAAAATTTAACAGCGTGTTCAGGGCAGAGGGGCCAGAAGTTAACCCTGTAATCATATAGTAGAAGATGAAGAGAGAAAGAAGTATTGAAGGCTGTGTTCTAATTAGGATAGCAATTCTTTAGAAGGAAATGTTAGGTGATAACATTATTTTGAATATGTAGCATGGCATAAGCAAAAAAAATGTATAATATCTTACTTATTGGCTAGTCATTTTCCACTGTTTTTGTTTTACAGTGAGTCAGTTTTAAAGATGTATGTGTTTACTTTGTCTTTTATTTCTAACTTCCCTTAGCAGTAGTTCAGGAACAGATATCAGTGTACCTTATCTTCTGATCACAATATTCCCAACATGTATTTTTCATATCTATAAGCCAGTTTTAATTTTACAGTTTCTTCCTTTGCATATGCTAGTTTTCTGAGTCTAGTGAAGTGTCTAAGTCAGCTGTTTTATAGAAGTCTGTGAAGGAATCTTTATAGCTATGTTTAATAAGCAACATGTATGTTAATGAAATGATTCCTTACATCCTACATCCTTTTACAAGATCTGTTTCCCATTAAGCTGTGCAGGCCTTATTTAATTAGCCTACCATCCTTTAACTCTTTCATTGCTTGTATTGTGTGTCAGTCTTTCTCTGTTGTCAGTGGTCAGACCATTTAGCATACATTTTTCCAATCAGAGAAACTGAATTTATCACAGAATCTATATCTGCATTATTTATGAAAAACACTGGCTACATCTCCCTTCTCTCCCCATTTCTGTTTTTGTTGTACTGATTTTTAGGTTTAGTCAGTGGCATATGTCCTAGTCCTTTTCCACTTACCACAGTATTTTTTCCAAAAGACATCTAGAAATTTTGATATACCTGCCTGAAATTATTTATATTGAAAGACTCCATCAAAGCCTTTTAGACCTGCTTAAGGTTGATGTGGCTTCAGCAGTGTCTTAGCTGCACTTTTTTCCTGACTTCCCCTCCTGTGGTACTTAAAACCCAGATGTCAGCTTGGGTTTCCTTGATGAATGTGGAATTTCCTTCAAAACCCATGCAAGGTGTTGTGCTGCCTGTCGAGGAGGATTGTGATTGTCTCACTGTGACAGGTATGTGTCACCGTGCTCCACTGGACAGACAGTGGCATGAGCATCCCCAGCTGCCCTGTTCCCCTTTGGGAAAGTTTCCATTTTCAGCTGAGGCAACCAGTATGTTTCTCCCTCAGTATTTTTCCATTTCTAGTTGTATTGCTATTCCTTTTGGTAATCATCACTTGCTTGGCAGAGCCTGGTATCCAGGCTCTGTTTGGCTTTTACATCAGCAGTCCTATTAACAAGCTCTTGGTAATCAAAATCAGGACAAACAGTCAAGGTATGAGGATGAGCTACTTTCTCTGTTTGTCAGATAAGATATGAGAAGAAGGAGCTATAATCACCCCAGCCACTGAAAGAAAGTTTTTTTCTGTGTTAGGACATAGTAGTAGTCATCTCCTAGGAATGTGTCCTTCTGGTTTCCTTCCTTGTGTTCACTTAGCCAATCACACTTGCATGCAAGCTAATCTTCACCGTCTTCATCTCAGCATTGGATCCTTTTCCCAGGTCAGCATCTAAATGTTGAGAAAGGGTTGATTCTTTGTAATATTTCTTCTTCACTGAGAGGCAAACTCTGCATACTGTTGGTGATTGGTTAAGCACTTAACCATTATTTCTTTGGATATTTAAACTAAGAATCTTCAGAATCCAGGGGATAAATGGAAAGTTGTCAAAAAGCACATGGATTATTCACAGAAGGCACCATATGGTTCAACAGTACTTTACAAGACTTGCACTTTGCTTTTACTGACTACTGAAGTCCAGCACTGCAGGAAAAAACACTTAGAGTTCAGTGATGAGTAAAATATATTGTAGATTTACAACAAACCCTACTCCGCTGTTAGCAATAAATGGTAATTTATACAAGTGTATAAAAATAGGTGATGTCAATTAAAAAGGCAACATTTGCACTTTCAGTTTGCACACAGCTTTCTACCTAACGTGGGTTAAAAAAATCAGGCTATAAATCTTGAAATTAATGTCGTCTTTAAGTTGGGATTTAGACAGTAGAAGGTACTGACATGGATTTTTTTTAGTCAAATATTTTTTGATTGAATAAGCTCTAGAATTGAATGACCATGGAAACATTTAAGTTGCGTAGAATGAAGCCAAATCCAAAATGTTGTGGCAAGTATTTGCATCTTGAGGAGAAATGGAAATGGAAATCATTGAACATTATTCAGACAAACAAACCCTAAAGAAACTTGTGATTGTTCATGTGTTTGTGGAAACCATGACAGAGCTTTGTATTTATGGCAATGTTTGATGAGAAGAGTTTAAATGAGCTTGACTTCCATTCCTTACTTATCTGAAGAGCTAAAGTAATTCCCTAAGGAGACACATCTTCCATATTGAATGAAACATTGCATATTTTTCTAAAGTCACCACAGGACATGATATTTCAATTAATTGGCATCTTGTGTGCTATCAGTGATTAGCATTACAAGGATTTGTTACGACATCATCTCTTACCAGCTCCTGTGACAGCAGACCACACAGGCAGACTTTCCTTGCCTTAAAAACAATGAAGAATGGGAAAGCAGAGGTGCTATTTGACTTCTCTGGTCAGACTTTTTGATGTGAGATTTGCTGTTGCAAAACCAGTCAGTCATTCAGGGTCAGAATGGATTCTTGGATTAAGTGATTATGACTCTTGTCAACCTTAAAAATAGGTATTGCTATAATGGCAGAAACAAAGACCACAGACAAATGAAATAGGGCTTCCTTGTTGTTTACCTGTGTAAGGGTGTTCAGGCAAGGAAACTGTGCCTTCATACAAAATCACTTACATCTTCAGTGAAAGAGATTTATTCTTTCCCCCCCACCAAGTATTTTCAGAAGATTCACAAATTTATTTAGAACTGTCTGAAATCTTGGTTCATTCCTCAGGCTTCTCCTTGCTGTAGAAATGCAAATATTGGAGTGAACAAGAGGTATGGCTCCTGAAAGTTCTGACATGAGCGATATTTTGCAGGAGGTGGCATATATTCTCTCTCTTAAGCTAAATTTTTCTGGTAGCTGTCTGCTGTGCGTTGAGTCCAAGAGGCTGCCAGATCAAAGTCACGCTTTTTAGATAAACTGTTGTCACAATAGTTGTAAAAAGAACAAGAGTTAGAATGAAAAATGATGATGAAGATCAGTTTTGGGAAAACATTGTGTAGTTATAATGGCTGTGCTGTTTCATGGCACAGGTCAGTAAAGTCTCGTGCCATGCCTCTGACTGTGGCTGACAGCAGAAGCCTGGAAAACAGTAGAAAACAAAACAAACTAATCCTTCCCAGAACAGTCGCCTACTCTCTTCACAACTTGTAATTTAACGGCTCCAATCCTATGCTGTTGTTGGTAGTAGTGGTACAGAGGAGGAGTCTTTTTATTTTGTATCTAGCAAGCTGACATCTCTATCTACATTCTGTATATACTTCTGGTTTTAGCTGTATCCATTTTGCAGGGTTTGCTAGTGCATTTGGGCCTCTAGAGTGATTAGAGTCTTATTTTTTTTATAGTAGCATCTTTTTGCCACCATTTAAAAACATCTTACAAGAGAAATCTAATGCATTAAATTAATTGACACCATATTGAAAAAGAATAAATGCGTTTATTTCAGGTTATCCAAAAATTTCCTTTAGGTAAAAAATGTGGCAATTCTGTCAGTTTTTTTAGAGGAGAATTTTATTTTAAATAGGTATAGAGAGAGAGAAGAAGATGTTTATTTTGTGTGAGGAACTTGCTTTGTTCACTTGGATAAATAGTTATACACTATAACTCATTTTATTGCAGCTAAATACATAGCCTTCAACTGAAGAGAAATTTGGGGAGGACATTCAGCTACTATCCATGACAAACAGGATTGCTCTTGTCCTCTGTATGTAGAATTGGAAGTACTATAGTGGTTGTGTAGATATATGTGTCTGTAAAGCCAAAAGTCAAATAAGCCATCCAAATGAGCAGATACATGTATCTATTTGATACAACACTTAGTCTTCTGCTAACTTGAAGTAAATAACAAATGTGAACTTCATAAGCTTTCTTGTGTGACAAAATACTGCAATTTGCGTGGAATTCATAAAATTGTTTTTATATTTGACATAGACTATTTCTACTTTTAAAAGTTATAGCTCTCCTACTAGTGGACAGTGATACAAAAAACACCACTTGGCCCAAAATATAAATCAAAACCAATTAAATCTTTTATTCTCATCATATTACAAAAGATGGACTTCATGCCACTTTAATTCTGGTATTTTTGATCTTCTCAAAATGAAGTTAGGAGTAGTACTGATATCCAAGCCCTTACATTTTGCCATGCATATGACTTAATCAGCAACACTGATTCTGTCTCATATAGTTTTATTTTAAAGAATTTATGTCCAGGCCCACCTGAACTCTTTGATTCTGAATACTGATTTATCTTGAACATAGGGTCTCATTTTTATCTATGACTATGTAAACAATGCACACTTTTATGCCTTCATAGTAAATAGTAATGCAGTCTGTTCCACACAAACATTTCTGGGTAGATACAGACTTACTTGACCTGTGCTACAAACGGCTGGTTTTAAATTAGGTGTGAACAAGGAGGGTAGAATTAGAATGTTCCTAAGCCTGTGAAGGTGAGCTCATCTCTTACATTGTGGGCAGAGCAAAGGTATGTCTGCCTGCACAATCTTTGGAGACATACATATTTGCTGTTATGGTGTTCTTGCATCGCCACAAATATTCCTGAATCATATAATGAACTTAAGTGTATACATGTAATATGCAACCAGAATGCATTCCCCTTGTGTACATTGTCCAGGACCTAACAGAGAGAACAGATTATATCCCAACTCTAATACATATGTTAAACTGGTGGAATTTTGAGAATAAAAGCAATTATTGTTCTGTTTTTCATTGCAGGCAGTATGGGCTCTTGGCAACATTGCTGGAGACAGCACTATGTGCAGAGACTATGTTTTGGACTGTAATATCTTGCCCCCTTTGTTGCAGTAAGTTTGTTTTAATTTTTTTTCAGAATTTTGCTTGAGTGTCTGATATGAACTAAAATCTGGGTTTTGCCTTGAAGAATAGTAATACTGTTTTCTTTTATTGTGGACCAATCACAGTTTTTAAAGGGGAGTCCTGAACTACTTTTTTAATGAAGCTAAAATGAAAACATGTTTTAGAAGCAGCTAAGCTGGAACTATTTTATTCTACAGTGTGGGTGGATGTCTGGGCTTATTTTAGAGTCACTGAATAATTTAAATTGAAAGGCACCTTTGGAGGTCATCTAGTCAAAACCTTTCTTCATAGCAGGTGAGATCAGATTAGATTGCTCAACTACTTAACCAGTCAAATTTGGAACATCAAAAGTAGATTCCGTAACTACCTGGAGTAACCTGTTGCAGTGTTTGACCATGGCGTGGTGAAACACAGTGTTCTGATACCTAATCAGAATTTTCTGTGTTTTACTTCCTGATGGTGCCTCTTGTCCTGTCACTGTGCACCTTTGAGAAGGATCTGGCTTCCTGATTTCTGTATCCACCTGTTAAAGTGTTGTTGGCGGCAGTTGTATCTCCTCTCGCACTATCTCCTTCTAAGGCGAACAAATCCAGGTCACTGACGTCCCACTGCGTGTCATTTCTCTAGCCTGCTAATTATCTTGATGATCCTCTGCTTAAGAAGCATATTATTGCTGAAACAATGACACCATCTTGTGTTGTCATGTCCAAATTACAATTACTCAGTTTCTGTCCTTTGCAGACTCTGTACCAGGGGAATTTCCCATGCTCTCATAAAGGCATTGGTACAGTGGGAGATGGCTATGAGAAAAAGAAACTGAATTGTTACACTTGTGGTGAAATTAGGTCTTGACTTTCTGCATTTTCTTAGGCCAAAGTGGAACTCATAGTCTGAGACTTACATAAAAATGCAGTTTGGCTATGAGAGTTCTCTTCAAAACTACTTGCATGCCCTCCTTCTTAGAGTAATTTTGTCACAATTCCTGCACCTCTTTTGACTGTTAATCTGCCATGCCAGTATCTAAGCATTTGAGTGAAATTTAGTGTAATGTTTACTGTTCTTGTTGGGATACTAGGTTCCTGTGTCTAGCATTTATGTTAGTAGCAATCAAGGATGATTTTCTTTACGATGTATTTTTGAAAAAACCAAAACCTATCATGTTTTGCCCTGGTGTATATTAAAAAGAATTTGATTTAATGGTGTACAGAGTTAGTGGGGTTGCCTGGCTTTGATTTTTTTAAAAGCAGGGGTTGGAATTTTTTGTTGGTTTGTTTTAGATTGCTTTCAAAACAGAATCGTCTCACTATGACCCGAAATGCTGTATGGGCTCTGTCCAACCTCTGCAGAGGGAAAAATCCTCCTCCTGATTTTGCCAAGGTAAGAGATCCTTGAAAGAAAACGTGTTGTGAAGTGGTGATAGCTAAATTATTAGTTTAAGGTGGTGAAACTTAAAAGTAAGCAAAAGGAATGTTTCAGAGAAATTCTGAAATATTTGATGGCTGTATTCCAGATGAAGTTTTTCGCTTAGTCCTTTGGGCAGACATTCACAACCACTGTTTTAACACGGCTGCCTTGTACCTTTTTGTTACTGTTTGTGTGCTGGAGATGACTGTCACATAGCAGAACAAAACTCTGCACATCTTGGCTGCTGTAGAGCAGCACCTGGCACATCTTAGTGGACAAGGCTAAGTTTCATTGGCAGACGTTCTGTAGAGGTTGAAGAGTTGCTGTGGTGCTTTTCTGGAGACATGCTTCTCCATGCTCGTATAGCTACAGTCCTGCACAGAAGTGCTAGCTAGGTCTGAAATTTTCTTAAAATCCCAGTGCCCAATCCAATAATGACATTCAAAATTAGCTGACATTATAATAGGTCTTCTGGCACTTTTAATGTATGTATCTCCTCTTAATGTCTTACAGGTTTCACCTTGTCTTAGTGTGCTTTCCTGGCTGCTGTTTGTCAATGATACAGATGTATTAGCTGATGCCTGCTGGGCTTTGTCCTATTTGTCTGATGGCCCCAATGATAAAATCCAGGCTGTGATTGATGCAGGAGTCTGCAGAAGACTTGTGGAACTGCTGATGTAAGAAATCCATTGCAAGCGAGTGTCATTCTTTTCCCTGACATCAAGATTGTAACAATAAGGAGTTTAATTAAATAGGTCTTGAAATGTTGTAATTTCCAAAGAGCAAGATTTGAGTTTTAATTTTACCTGTCTGTTCAATGTTCTCTATTTGTCATGACTAACAAAAACAGTAGAACTTTTCTTGTACTAATTTTGCTGTTTCTTAAGAGATTTTTTTCCTGCACCTAAGAACTACATTTTTGTAAAATCCACAATATACACTGGAATTTTCCTTGTGTCATTGAAGTCTGTATTATAGTTACCTATAGGAAATTCCCTAAAGGATATCAAAGATAAAAATATAAGAAATAGTTCAATTTACTAGAATTGACAGTACCAGGGACTTGAAATATAAATAATTTCCTCAACCCTTACTGTAGAAGAGTAGATGCACACTTTGGTCAATAAAGTGTAACTGTGAGAGTTGGGGTCACAAAGACTGGCCTTGTTCAGAGCCATTGCTTCAGATCCAAGGTCAGGACATGGACCATTCAATGGCCTAAGAACAAAGAATAATGGTTTTCAGTGATGTAAATAAAAAAACTATTAAGGCCTCTTAACATTAGAGCAAATGTGATGCTGGATTAATGAATAGAACATATTGCCTCTAAGTAGTGTTTTATAGTGTTTTCATTGGAGAAAAAAAAATCCTTACTTCACCTTTCCTACTCCAGTTCTGATTTAACAATGATGATAGAGGGATGCATATGATAATGGAAGATGATCAAACAGGGTTTGATGGGTTAAACACACAACTTTTATCCCTGTTCTTCTGTCTCATTCTTGGCCTTTGTGTGTGCTACATTAAGTGTATTTTGTAGTTAAAGATAATTACTTTTTCCTCCCGAGGATGGGAGCTGCTGAATGACATCTAAAGGTCTAAATATTTAGAAACCCTAGAAAGGTTTACCATTAGTTTAAAATCAGTGTTTATTTAGATAGTGAAAGTCAGATCTATCAGGGAAGTTTTCCCCAGGCTGATAGCTGTTTCTTCCTTGAGAATATGAAGCTGGAGATGCTCTGGGAAGGCTAATACTTACATTTTTCTTTGTCAATTTTAGGCACAATGACTACAAAGTTGTATCTCCTGCCTTACGAGCTGTGGGAAACATCGTTACAGGAGATGATATCCAGACCCAGGTATGGATGAACTTTCTCTTGTGTTGTACTGCAGTTCATGTTTCTGTTAATTGTGGTAACCTGTTCACAAGCAGCTCCTCTTGTTCCTTTTGAAGTTTGAAACTGAATGTTGATGACACTAACTGCTTGAAAATGTGATGGTTTTCAGTTTTTCTGTTCAGTCTTGAACTGGTGGTAGTTCTTAGGTAGCTGTGTCTGGGACTTATGTGCAGCTGTGCAATACCCCTCAAGGGTGGGATGTTTTTGGCTTATTTAAAGCAAGTCTGTATCTTAAGTTTAATTTTGTGCTGAGTGATGTACGCTGGTAGTGCCATCAAACGCCTGTCACATTCAGTGCTGTTGCCATTCTGTGATGAATCTATCATATATATGATGAAAATATGTCATATTATGATGAAAACCAAGTGTCTGGTAATATTTTGGGTGGTGTGTAGCTGTGTCTGGACATTTATTTGGAGAAGCATCGGTAGGAGGCAGTGACTCCCACCACTGCATTGGAATTAAACTGGAAGGCAGGAAACCTGGTGCTTCAGAGGCGCTAGGTTATCGCTGGGATGCTTCTGTAGTTCAGTGACTCTGAGACCAGAGTTAAAGATGAGTTAGCAGCATCAGGGCACTGTCAGTATCTTATTCCTAGGAGGAAGATAACATGATTTTTTGGTTGTTGCAATATATTTTGTGTAGCTGAATTGCAGAGGCATTGTTGCGTTTTTTTCAGTGGCATTTGTTTCGCAGATCAGTCATAAAGAATGACTGAGGTGGGATTTCATAATCTCGTTAAAGATAAAACCACAGGGGATCACTAATTCACATGCAATGCAGGTTATTAAATACTGCATGAATCTTAGATTTGAATTAAAAATTTAAAGTTTTTTGTTGTGCATGATTTTTTCTGAGGAGCATACCATGAGCTTTCCTAAAATTCTAGAGAACTGTATAGATAGGATAGTTTGATAGTCCTGCCTACAGTTTGTGCTGTATGCTAAAAAATGATACAGGATGCATGTAAAAATCAGTAATCAGAAGGAAGAGCCTAGCTTTGAGAGCTGATACATTGCTGAATATGAATGCAACATACAAGACAGTTCTTCAAGAGCTGTTCTCTTGGGGCACAAACTTGCTTTTACTTTTTCTCTCATTTTCAGCTATTAACAATTGGCAGTGCTTGAATATGGCTAAAACCATATGTAGTATGCATGAAGAAAAAAAAAAATATTGTCCCAGCAGACACCTGATAAAATCCTGAACCATAATCTTTGCTTTTTTAATCTTAGTGGGGAGTACACAGATTTTAAGAATATGGAGCAGGGGGGGATGCAAGCAAGGGAATTAAGTCCTCAGATTCCATGATCAGAAATCATGACCATGATTCAGCTTGACTGGGGTATTTCTCATAAAATTCTGTACCACACATTCTGTTCTTTCCAAGGTGCTGTTTTTGCTACACCAGGCAAAACTATTGTGCTTCTTGGTATACTCTTCCAGTTTTTGGCTTCATTGTTAGAATTGAATTTAAACAAAAAGAAAAAAAAAAAAAAGATTGTTCATTTTTCATTGTTTGAATCTTGTTATGCCCTTTTAGACAGTCAAAAAATCCTTCACTATCACACATGACAAATCAAGGGTGCTGTCTTGTAACATCCAAGTTCTGGGGCATTTTTTGTTGTACTTCAGTTATTTGGGAAAAGGAAATGTTGCTGCAATTTTTCTGCACTGTAAAATTGCAGGGTTTTGCAATTTTTTGAATTTTTTAAATAAGAATTGTCCATTCATAATGTTACTGCATACAACACTGGTCACACTCTGCACCACAGTGCCAGCAGATGTGGAAATAGAAGTAGTTGGTGCTTAAAATTGTACAAAAATATGGGAAAATACAATTGTTTTATTTTTGTTTGGTCATAATATGCTTAGTATCTTCTTGTTTTCAGATCACACTGAAATCATTATGAAAGTGTAATCTCTTACCTGAAAGACTTGGTTGTTTTGCTCTTTAGTTTTCCTGCAAACATTTATTTCTTAATTCTTGCTGGAGTTCTTTTTTTGGTTTTTTTTTTAGTGTATATTTAGTGGTTTTTTTTTAATACCTCTGTGATCATTTAATGAGGTATGCTTTTTATATTTTCAAGACATTGTACTCCTTATTCCTGTGATTCTTTATCCTAAATTTCTTCTATGGTGTGTTTTGTTTTGTTTTGTTTTTTGTGTTGTATTCAGGTAATTCTGAATTGTTCAGCTCTGCAGAGTTTGCTGCACTTGCTCAGCAGCCCAAAAGAATCTATCAAAAAGGAAGCATGCTGGACAATATCTAATATAACAGCTGGAAACAAAGCCCAGATCCAGGTAAGCTGTTCAGCTATGATCAGTTATCTTTGTCCTGCAGACTAGAAGGAACACAGGTGATTTTTTGTGCATAAAGTGCATATTTGTGTGTATGCATTGTCACTGATATATAATTACAAACAAGAAGTATATTACTGTGTGTAATTAGAATATATCAATGGCCCAGTCATCTCCAAACTCAAATAATTTAATTTTCTAATACTCTACACATTATAAGGGGGGAAGACAGTAATGGTAGAAAATGCCAAAATATGGCTAAGCTCAAGAAAATTTTGTCTTAAATAATTTGCTTTGTGCTTTTGACAGACAGTAAGATACAGAAATTCTCAAGTATGAAAATAATAGGCTACAAACTTTGAGAATCAAATAATTTCACATATTTCTTCGTTTCACTATCAGACACAGACATACATTTGAAAGTACTTTATTGCTGTTTGTATTTTCTTATAATTCCTTTTATAATTTCCATAAATGGGCCTTATAATGCCCCATTGTAGGCATGTGTGCTTAGACAAATCTAAATCTGCTGTTTATAAAACTGAACAGTAATGGAGGCTATCTAACATGTTGTCCTGGGATTTGCCCTTTCTGATTACACCAAATGTTGTAATCCCTTCATATTGAGTGGTAGCACACAGAAGCTGAGTCCCATTCCCTTATGTCAGTCATTACAATTAGACTCCAAAAGATCAAATTGTTGTTGTGAGTCTGGACTGATTGTCAGCCATCAGGAAGAATTCCCAGGACTTGTCTCCAGGTGGTATAAATGAGAGATGGAATATCTTTTCCCCAGAGAAATGTCTTTGGCTAGATGAAGAAGAAACAGCTCAATATATTTTGTTTTCCCTGAATATGGAATTTTGTTCAAGAGCAGTTGTACTAGGGAATTTTTTGCTTGTGTTTCAGGGACATGGTTTGACCTGGTGGGATGTCAGGTGTCCCCCTAAAGCTGCTCTGTGACTCTTCTCAACTGGTCAAGGGAGAGAAAATACAAGGGATGTTTCATTGAGGTTACAGTCAGGGAGAGGTCACTCACTGATTACTGGCATAGGCAAATCCAGACTCAACTTGAGAAATTAATAGAATTTATTAGCAGTCAAGATCAGAGTGGGATAATGAGAAATAAACTAATCTTAAAAGCACCTTTCCCCCACCCCTCCCTTCTTTCTGGATTTTATTCCTTATTCTTTTCCTCCTCTCCTTGGCAGTGCAGAATACAATCAGTTCTTCACAGGTTGTTTCTGCTGCTGCTTCCTCCTCAGGGAGGGAAGTCCTTTGCCTTCTCCAGCATGGGGTCCCTCCCAGGAGAGACAGTCCTTCAGAAACTGGCTGCTCCAGCATGGGTCCCCTCTGGGATCACCAGTCCCACCAGCAAACCTGCTCCAGTGTGGGCCACAAGTCCTACCAGGACTCTGGTCCACTGTGGGCTTCCCATGGGGTCACAGCCTTCATGAGGCATCCACCTCTTCTTGGGTCCTCCATGGGCTGCAGGTGGATCTCTGCTCTTCCATGGGCTGCAGGAGGGTATCCTGCCTCACCATGGTCTGCAGGGGAATCTGTGCTCTGGCACCTGGAGCACCTCCTGCCCTTCCTTCTGCACTGACCTTGGTGTCTGCAGGGCTGATTCTCTCACTCTCACTCCTCTCTTCTCTGGCTGCAATTACTTTTGTCCAATATTTTTTCCTCTTCTTAAATGAGTTATCACAAAGCTGCTGTCACTGTCTCGGGTGGGCTCAGCCTTGGCCAGTTGCAGGTCCATCTTGGAGCCAGCTGGCATTGGCTCTGTCAGACATGGGGGAGCTTCTGGCAGATTCTCTCAGAAGCCGGTCCTGTAGCTCCCCCCACTGCTGCCAAAACCTTACCATGCAAACCCAATACAAAGAACATTGCCTCATTCCTTCTCTTTTGCAGAAGTGTTGGAAAAAGAAATTGTAGTGAATGATAGAATCATGAAGGCTTGGTTTGGAACCTTAAAGATAATCTAGTTTCAGTCCCTCTGCCATGGGCAGGGATGCCATTCACTAGATCAGGTTGCCCATGGCCCTATCCAACCTGGCCTTCAAGCCAGGCTTTATCTGATAAATACAAGTGTTTCTATCAAGGCAGTTAAATTAACAGTCTCAAGTAAATAAAATTTAGTTCTGAGGTTATGTTTTTCAATTCTTTTTCCCTCATTGGGTACATAAAGTATTTTCAGAGGTTGCAGAGGGTGCATGAAAGTCTTGCTGGAGACATTTATTCTTTGAGGAATGGCAGTAAATGTCAGAAATATTAGACTCTGTAAATATTTGTCTTACACATTAGTAACCTGGAAGAAACAATATTTACACAGAAAATGAACCAAATCTCTTAATATATTGGCAAAAGTAGCCAAGGCGTACTTGTTGCCTCTGTTTTCCTTGGAAGGCAGACTGATTTCTGCTCTTACAATAGTGACTCTGGATTACTCATTCTGAATGATCAGAATTAGCATGAAGTGGTTAATCCTCTTCACCTGTGGGGTGGAGTTACTTCTCTTTTTGCAGAAAACTTGCACAAGACGATGAAAAGGCTGCATTTTTTTCCTGAGGAGTAAGTGTATTATACCCTTTGCAGGTGACACTTGGAAAATTTTCAGTGTGCATTCTCCCTTACAAAGAACATTCAGCTGCTGAAGAGGCAGGCATAAAGCTTTAATACGTTCAGTGAGAGCTTCATCTCAAGAAGGCATGGGAAATAAAGTTAATACCTTTGTGAAAGATACTTCAGTCTTTGCTAAGATACCTGAAATTTCTGAAAATGAGAGCGAGTGCTCATCTAACATTCAGAGATCCTTATTTTAGGAAATGAGTAGGCAAAACCCAAAAACTTAGAAAGGTGGAAAGCTCTCTAGGTCCTTCTTGTTTGATGTAAAGATGTGACTAAGATGGAAGTGGGATTGTGAGGAAAGGAACCCCTACAGTGGTATTTGCTCTGGCTTTCTCAGTCAGGATTTTGTTTTTACCTCTGGAGGTCGTGTTTTTTGTCAGATACAGGGAACGATATGGTTACCCAGTCTAACCTTGGTAGAGAGCCAAGAATTTTGATTCTGCTTTTATTGTGGTTTGTGTGTTAATCTGTGGATTAGCTGAATTTCTAACAAAAAGTGTTGTGTAAAATCAGCAAGTGTACCACTGTTTTTTTCCCCACATCAGCAATTGTAATTGCTGTGCAAGTAGCAGTGCTCAGAAGGTAGTTACTGCTGCTGGTACCAAGGTAAAAATGTTTTTGCCTTTGTATTTCTTGTGTTTCTTCTTTTTTTGCTCTTTATCCCTTCAACAGCCACCTTTGAAATACAGTATTTTCTCTCTAGAAGGGCATTTCTGCTTTTTCTGGAAAGTCTAAGAGTATTTTCTGAGGAACGGTGCAACCAAATACATTGTCTTCAGTTTGTGTTTTTTTCTCAAGTCTGTTGGAGGATTACTTCAGGATGTGTAATTGTATAGGGATGTTCCAAACTTTAGAAAGCCAGATACCTATACAAGTTATTCCATAAAGACATCAGAAGTGACAGTGGAAAGTAGTTTGTTGTTAAAACATTTTCAAAACTTTGGGATCTCTTTTTTTCATATTCTTGATCTGCTTAAGTTACAGTTATGAAGAGTCCTAGAGGTAACTTGATTTTGCACCAGAAGCTATTTCAGTAGTGTATTCACTTCTGTAACTTCTTTGTAAGTATTCACTGTACCACATTGTGAAGGAATAGATGCCTGTCCTTGTTTGCACAGTACTCTTACACCTGGTATTTGCTACTCAGGCACAAGTGAGGCTTTAGCTGAAGAGTTTTATCTGTATCCCTGGTAATCTTTGGTCTTCTAAACTGTTACCACGTCGTTACTTGAAAATGAGTAAGGATAAAATAACCTCTCCTTTGTTAAAACAGAATTTGCCTGATCTACCTGAACAAAATAATTCATCTATGCATGTGTGTGTTTAGCAGTTTTTAAATCTTTTGAGGTATTTTATCACCAATCAGCTGCTTTTCTATTGAGAACAGATAAGAATTGCATGGTGACTTGAAAAGGTGAGGTCAGAAGGGAGAGGGAAATTAATGCTTTGAGTCATTAGTATTGCATCTTCATTTCTAGCAGCGACTCTTTAAAAAGTGCAAAAAAAAGCCCTTTAACTCTCCATAGAAAAATATTTGGGATTATGTGCATAGAAGCTCTCATTCTCAGGAGTCTTATATCAAGAAGAAAAGTGTCAAACAAATCACCAGAATACATGTGGATTTAAAAGAATCCCGCTTAAAAGCAGCTGCCTTAGGATATGTCACAGACAAAGTTGGAAGTGTGTTGATGTGTTACGCAAGTCCAGGGAAAAAGAATGTAAGAAGCATCTTCTCAAAGGTGAAAGCTGTATTTCATTTAAGAGTCCCTCAGGCCCCATTCAGAGTAATTGATCTGCCTTCAAACTCCAAGCACACACTTGCTTTGTTAGTGAAAAAATTACTGACTAAGTGCATACCCTAAACTGACAGTTACAAAAAATAAATTAAAAACCAGTGTTTCTGATTGGGAGCAGGATATAACTATCCTGTTAATGATGACATACTGCAAATCGTGTCCATCATGAGGCCTTGATTTTTGGAACTGCAGAAAATGGATCATTAGAGAAAGTTGTGAAGTAAAGCACAGTGGAGAATGCTTACAACACGCTTGATTGGAGAGCTCAAAGTCAGTGTTTCTTGGAAGTAAAATTGGCAGTTGCAGATGTGATTGCAATGATTACCTTGTGTTGAAAGGAAAGTCTCATCAGAGATGTGTAACAAGTTCCAGAAAGACCCTTGATTCTTTAGTTCCTAGTCTCAACCTAGAGAATGTTGTGTAAGATACAAGGTGTGATGAAACCTACTTTCAGCTCCACAGCTGCGTCTGCATTTCTTAGAAAATGCCTTTGAGGTATTACTTCAGACAACTCCTGTTTAATGGCAATATCATTGTAAACATTTGAGCTGAAAAGAACTTGAAAAAAAGGATTTCTGAAATTGAAAAATGCTGTTTGGTAAAATGTTTCTTGAAGATGGTCATATGCTAAAATAGTGAATAAAAGTGTAGTCTGTTTTTAATTGCTGTGATGATAAAGGATAATTCCCATCTGGGATGAATACTTGATTTAATTAAGTTCATGGGTGAACCTGTTTCATCTGTGAGCTGAGGTAGGTTTTTTTTCTTTCTCTACATTAATTTCACATTGTGACGAATTAAAACATTACTTCTTGAGAACTGGTCTTCCTTACAGAAGGAATTCTAA
The DNA here is from genome assembly GCF_024509145.1 of Vidua macroura. Taxonomy (NCBI): domain Eukaryota; kingdom Metazoa; phylum Chordata; class Aves; order Passeriformes; family Viduidae; genus Vidua; species Vidua macroura. The sequence continues at coordinate 73,152,509 of NC_071572.1, read as the reverse complement.
GATACTAGATGCAGCTATAAATTAAATTATATATTCTCCTTTCTTCCTAGTCCCTCTAAATTGCTCAATAGTTGCTACTAGAGGTCAGCTGGAGCAGATCTGTTCCGCTCTCTGTGATGTTTACTGGATTTTGAATATGCACAATCTTTAGCCAGAAGTCAGACAAGAATGATTTTAGCACATGGTAATTTTTTTCACATCTGCTTGGCATAGTAACCCACATTTTTGCAAGTTACCAGCTGATCTAACTAGTTGATTGTTGCTTCAGAACAGTTGGGATGTTAAAATTCTATGGAACTTCAGGTAGTGCTCAAGCCATAATCTAGCAATCCCTTCTGCACACCAAGAAGACATTACAATATTTTGATGAATCTAATAGGAATTTTACCTAACCAGTATTAACAGACAGAACTATATTTAGTGTTGTCTAAGACTGCATTGGGTTACACTCCCTCCATACACCCACTGTAAAGTATAGAAATATAAAGTCAGAGGGAAGGACTTTTATATTCATCTCCACTTTCATACTGCCTACAATGCTGTTTGGTAGCACACTCCAAAGGCTTTCACTGCCATTTCTAAAAGATAAGGCAGCAGCCTATCACTATTAGATTTGCACTCCAACACCATAAAGTAAACTCTTTCTAGTGTTAAGGCAGTGTAAATTAACATGCATGAAATGTGTGAAAGTGCGTGCTGAACTGTCTTTGGTGGCTCTTACTGAAGCACAGGAGGTTTGGGTTTTTTTCCCCACCAAAGGTGGAAGTGAAAGCCTTTCAGAGTGTGTTATCAACAGTGCCTAGGCAACAGAAAAGTGTGGTGGAATGCAGCAGTCTTTCCCCTCTTTATTTCTGTGCTTTCAAGTTTTGGGGTGGATGTGTATATCCTGATGCAGTCGTGATTGTCACTAAGTATAGTTTTTGTTTGTTAATTTCCTAGTTTGTATACAGCTTTGCTGTACTTCAGTGGATAGCTTCCCCAGTCAGGGAGAAGGGGAACTACATCTTCCTGGGAGTCAGAAGGAGAACTGCACAACTGAAGCTTAATCCTGACTGTCGACCCTTCTGAAGGGTATGAAAGGCTATCACATACCTCAGAAAATGTTCTGTGGCTTAACTTCGCTACCCGTTGAAAAGCTATGGAGGGCAGTACATCAGACACAGTCTTCCATGTCTGAAAGTGAAGACATCATAGGAGGTCTCTGCTCTTGACAGGTTAAGAAACTTCTCACTTCTTTTCTAACATACCTTAAATTTTCACAAGAACATCCAGAGGTCTGAGTATGGATAGGCATGGTAGCAACAGGATCTGTGCCATATTTTTCCTCCTCTAGAGTTTCTTAACTTAACCTTGCAGAAGAGTGACATGGGCAAATGTAGCAAATGATATATTGCTTGTCAGTTTTAAAAACTCTGGAATTAAATGCATTTTTACAAAATGTGGTGGAAGTTACAAGGTCAGAGTTGTCAGAGGCTCTTCTCCAAAAGGACCACTGGGGACCACTCCAAAAGCAGTACTGGGGGCATGGAAAAGAAGTTACATGATTCACACAGAGCTGTGGTTTATACAGGCATCAAGTTACCTTAAATATAAAGTGTGTTTAGTTTATGTCATAGTTTGCATAAGTAACCTAAGAATCTTAACATGCTATTTGTGGTAGTAGAACTTTAAAAGGTATATCCATTAAGAGCAAAATATGGCATTGCTGACAAGGTCATATTTGTTTGCAGACTAGTGAAAGTCAAAGATTAATCTCTTTCAGGTTTGACTTTGTGTTTAAGTACAAAATCTGCTTTCAGGCTTTTGGATACCTTATACCACATTGAGGGCAGCAGAGCTAGAATACCTTTAATTTCTTTATTCTGTCTGAAAACCACAGCAGTCAGTGGTGTGTTACTGCCTTTGGGAGGCTGGTTGGTCTGTTTGGTTTTTTTCTTTCTTTGATTTGATTTTTTTAGGATTGACTCTAAAAGCAGGAGAGAGCTCAAAAAGGTACTGCTCATCATACTGTAGGTTCTTCGTGATGGCAATAACAGCCTTGTGTAAACTGGCTAGAAGTTTGCTTCATACACAGTTTGGAGGATATAGGCTTAGGTGTCTGTGTCAACAGCATAAAGGTTCATTAGAAGTGAGATCTGAAGTGCATCCCCTCTGACTCTAGGAAGGCAGTGTTCTTTGTACCCATGCCATAGTCTGAAGTAGTTTTGGCTTACGAATATTTGCTAAGTTATTTATGAAGCAGTTGTAAATTGAATAAATAAACAAGGTAACTGGAAAAGAAGTCACTGAGAAGCTTCTATGAACTAAAATTTCCAGCCAGGAGGGGGAGATCATAGCAGTAGGGCTGTATTTGCAGCTGCCAATTAGATGGTGTCTGTAATTTTGATTTGTTAAAGGTAATGAGAGACCTTGCAGGAGCAGGGAATAAATCACGGTCTACGACTTGTTTGCTTTCACATTTATGTGATGAATAATACGTAGACATGTGATGCCAGCACACGCGTACTAAATGTGTGTGTGTGTTTGCATATCACAAGTGATTTAGGTGTGGGAACCCAAAGGGGGAGAAGCAGATTCTCACAGGGTATTGACGAGCTCAAAATATGAATTTAATATACTATGGCTGAAGACCTCCCTAAGAACAACTACATAATATTTAGATTAAACATCCATGCAGGTTTAATGGTGCTTAGAAAATTTATTTTTGTAATCTAGCTTCACTCTTTAAAAATCCAATACTGTGAAGTGAAGAAGCTTGATTAAAATAAGACAGGTAGAGTGTTTCCAAGAGACAGGCAACCCTCCTAGAGGACTACACCACTGGGATGCCAAGTATTAAAAAAAACACCCCAAACCAAAACAACATACACACCCCAAACCAAACACAGAAAAGTTGACACTTCAGAAGTGAGGGTCAGGTTTGCTGAAGTACCGAGCATTACAAATCAAATTTGAAAGTTAATATTTCAATTAAAATTTAATTTCAGTTAAAATTTAGTTTTGGTTTTCCAAAAGACTTGTAATTACAACTCCAGATGGGGTTCAGTTCCAGCAAACACTGATGGATGCAGCTGGGCAAAAACTTCAGTGTTAGTTTAATGTATTAAAGGATGGGCTTTAGATTGCCTGTTGTGCAAAAAAGAGATTTCTAATGTATTTTGTAGATAGCACTTCCGTGCCTAGTAGTGGCAGCCTAAAACCTTTTTATTTATTTCATGTTTTTCAAGTTCTTGTTGAACTGAAATCTCTTAACTCTGTTCCTTTTGTTTGAAAGCTATACTTGAGCATTTTCTATGCATTACACTCCTTTAGTCTTCAACACACTTCCATGTCAGGCATACACAGTATAAGAATGCTAAAACAGTAAAGTAATTTGAATTAAGCCAATCTAAGTCCTTAGAAGTTTTAAGTGCCTCATCCTGCTACAGTTCTTTAGGGTTTTGCTCTGCATGAGGCTTGCTTTTCTCAAAAAAAACAAAAAACCGAAACCGAAAAAAACTAAATCAAATTCTGTTTTACCATTTACTATTTTATCACTTAAAAGAAGTTTACCTGAAAGGGAAACATGACCTATTTCCACAGTAACTGTTGTTCCCACATAAAATATCATAGAGATGGGAATCCTTAAGCATTCTAATGTGCTTTCAAGAGTAACTACTGTGGGCAGGCTACAAGTCATAGGGTGTAAATAATAGATGCTGCCTAGCACTTACTCTGTATTGGTACTTTATTATTTCCTCCCTTGCTGAGCTTAACTAGACTTTTGAAATCTAGTGAAGATATTAAGGTTAAAGCAGACCATTTTCTCACCTAGTTAATGGTGGGGTTTTTTTAATAAATCTGAGGTCTGAGGGTTTCAACTGTTTGAGAGAGTGCTAGTGGAAAAGCTTGGCTGTGTTACAGAGAGAGAGTTGAGAACCTTTCACTAAGACTCATGCTAGGGTGAGACGGCAACACTTATGCTGCCTGTCAAGCAGCAGAAAACAGAAAAGTATACTGGCTGGTAATCATCTCTCTTGAGTCAGTCTCTTTCAGAGAAGTGCCTTATGACACTCTGTGATTCATTGCGGTGCTTTAACTTGTTCTGCTTGGGTAAAGATAGCCAATTTCATTGTAGAGCAGAAAGAAAGCAAGGTGCCCATAGCATTTTATGCAGTAGAAATAGAAGTAAGAGCACTCAGCCAAGAGATGTGAGATCTGGATTCAGTTCTTTCTGAGAAGGTTCAAGTGTGTATTTCTCCACTCTTAAGAAGAGTAATTTTACCCACTGAACTGAAGCATCCAAGCACTGAAGCAAAGAGTTCAAAGTTGATTGAGCCTGAGGAAAACAGTCTTTTGTATTTCTCCCACTTAATTGACTTCCTGTTGGTAGTTTCCTTTTTTTTCTGAAATTGTCTTTCTATTTTACAAGTTTGAAGTTGAAATATTTTAAGGTAACAATTTTTTTGGCAGTAAAAAGACTCAAGTGTTAGTTACTGCCTGTGAGATAAGATGTGCTTATGTAGTTGCACACTATCATGTAACATACTCTGATTTTAGTATTTATTATAGAAGTTGATTTTAAGAAGATACTTTCTAAGGAAATGAATCTCCTGTAAAAGGATTGTTTTGGATAGAGGATTTAAGAAGTGATAATGAGAATTTTTTGGCTTGTTTTTTGCCACAATAGTAAAATCCTAATGCCCTTAAATATCCCTATCCTAGATCCATATCAAGATCTTTCAGCAGGCAGTGCTTGACATCCTGTAACACATTGTTCTTCTGAGGGCTTCAGAACATCCCTGTATAGAATTCTCTGGACTCACATAAAGCCAAAGTGCAGACTGACAAGTCCTCTTTCTCCTCTCCATCTGATGAGGACTGAAGTTCACTGGAGAAAAAACTTGCACTCTCACTCTCTAGGTGCACAGTCATAGACATCTCAAGTACCATTGTGGGTTCTCTGCTCAGCTGCTGTTCATGGCTGCATCTGGACCTCTCTTAACTCCCCTTGCTTGGGTTCTACTCACTGGCTGGTTCAGCTTGATTCTCACTGGCAAACAGATGACGTTTGTCTTGGGCATCTCCATGCTTGCAGACCCACTGAATATCAGCACAAACCCTCTGTCCATGTCCTGGATCCTGGACCTCCCAGTTGCTGCCCAGTCAGTTTGCCAGCAATCTGAGTATACTGTGATCTTCCATAGCCACCACTGCTTTTGGGAATAACATAAATTCCCCCACCACACACGGCAGGTGCCCAGGCAAACGGGTTCTGTGACCTGCAGTCCCTTTGCAGCTGAGGTGCTGGAATCTTCATTAAACTTTGCTCCAGTCCCTCTAGTAGCTGTCATCCAGGCACATGGGCCTGATGGGCTGTGATCCTGCCCCAGTGGTTGATGCTGAGACCTTCACCTGCTCCAGTTGCAGGTGACCCTTTCATCCAAGACATGACACCAGTTGCTGACCCCATATTCACATTTTATGGGACCTGGTTTCATGGCCCGTTTTGCTGCTGAGACACACCCATCCACTGTAGCTGCTGGCCCCACAGACACAAGGGATTCTCCTGAGGTCTGGTCCAATTCCTGGCCCAAAGTGCATTGTGCTCAGTTGCTAGCACCTAATCTTTACAGTGCTCAGGTGGGACAGAGAGAGAGGTTATGTGGTAAAATAGTTAAGAAAAGATTTGTTACTAAGATTTGCACAGTTCCACTTGTCCCTGTCATCAGTTACAAAGTCCAGCTGGCTCTTTGCCTGTAGATTCTTAATGACCTATTAATTAGTGACTGGAACCTTTTCTTCTTTGTGATTGTTTCCTTATCCCTTGTCTATCAGGTTTGTGTCACTGTGTGTTTTAATTATTACTTTCCTGTTATTTGTATCTGCCTTTGAGCTGGAAAGGTTCTTGATGTGATAATCTTAATGAAGCAGATGTTCTCATGTTCCAAATACCCTACAGTGATAATTTCACAAATTAATTGGGGTTTTTTTGCAGTAAAATATGCGAGGGGGTAAAATGCATCTATTTTTAAGATACTTCCTTTTATCTTTTTAATTTTTTTTAAATAGCTGGCTCCTATTTATGACCTCTCACTTTCAGCAGTCATGTTCTAAAATTTCAGTTAAGGATACTTTTTGAAATATTCTTGGGAATGTACAAATGTAATACAACATGGCCTGGTGGAAGTAATAGGTTCCTTGAGGACCCCAGATTGCTGTATCGGAAGTGTGGATTCTTTGGCATAGGAGACAGTGTTCATGGGCCTGTTGGTACAGCTGAGAGTCTGTAGAGATTTATGAAGCAGAGGCAGTGTGGATGCCCGGACAAACAGGAAGGATAAAAGAAATATCAAACAATTGTTTTATTTATACCAGGTTAGCCATTCACACTATGAATTGACTGTGGCTTTTGCTGTATGTAATCTATTTTCTTCTACAGAGCTCTGTGCAAAGGATCTCTTTGGCTTTTTATGGATTTCCCTTTGTTCTGTGATGATTTATGTTTGTAAAGTGGTAGATTAAAAAAGTAATCCTGAGATCTTGCTTGTTTGAATGATCCTTATCAAAGTGTTTCAAATCCTTGTCATAGGTGTGTAACAAAACTGGTTTAATTTTAATCTTATTGCAAAAGGCTGTTTTCAGAAGGAGCTACCAGAAACTTAAGGCTGCTGCCCAAGTCTTCATTTGGCTTCTATCACTTTGTTGAGCTAAGCAGAGAACCCTACTGCCAAAGTATCAGTGCTTTGTCTTTCCATCAGGTGGTTGCTTGTTTTGAGTTCTTACATGAACAGCTTTGCTCTGTTGTCTTGTGCACTGGAAATGTATTATGGCATACAGGCCTATTGAGTTTAGGGGATCTTAATGACTTAATGGTTTACTGACTTAATAGCTGAGAGGTTTACTACCTGGAAAAACAAGGGAACTATGGCATTCTTTTGCTGTCAAGGTATGATTAAGTAACTCATTAGATAGGGCAGTCACTTGAGTCTGAATGTGTTTTGAATTCATTTAGAGTAAGAACAGACCACAGCAATAACTAAGGTTTTGAATGTAAAGCTGAAAACTTATTTATCAGTTTTGATGTTTGATAAAGTGACATTTCATTGTTTAATGTGTTATGCTGGGCATGGACATTAACTGAGGGCAAAGAAGTTATTTCTAATTTTATTATGACCCTGTCATATCATTTGCTTTTGCAGACAGTCATAGACGCCCATATCTTCCCAGCTCTTATAAATATTTTGCAAACGGCTGAGTTTCGGACAAGGAAGGAAGCTGCTTGGGCAATCACAAATGCGACATCGGGAGGCTCTGCTGAACAGATCAAGTATGAAACAGTTTAAATTTTTTGATGCAATAGACTGAGTTAGTTTGTGTAAAAAAACCAAACTATCAGCCTAGAAACTGAAAAAGCTTTCACTATGATTTCAGTGCTGTATCCAGAGAGACCACGTCCCTGTTATGAATGAGCCTTTCATTCCTTCAGGGAGAAATCATAAAAGTATTTCAGCTGTAATACTTATTTACATAATTGAACCATTTGTCTTATGTAAAAAAAAAAACTAAATGCAGCTTTTAAACTAACTTCTGAGGGGTGTAGAGTATAACAGAGTGCAGTAACAGTCTGGAGAGGAATAGCTCAGCCCCTTGGACAATGGCATCACGTGCATTGTTTCTCTTGTTTAGCTTATACCTGTACATTATGCTTATATGCAATTTTGCATAATGAAAAATGAAAAAAATACTTTACAAGCATGTTAAATTAATATAATTGCTTTTTATAGAAAATATTTATAAATTACCATTATAGAAATATACAGTTTATGGTACAAAAAGTAAGTTATTATTTCATAGCTATATGGAGAGAGTGAGACAGAGAAATTATTTTAAAGGTATTGTCATTGTTTCAGCAGAATTGACTGGATAGAAATAGATGTCTTTAATTTCGCTTATTTCTTCCAGTCAAGTTGGTACTTTATCTGATTGTTTTGATTTGCTTGACTTTCATACTAAGCGCTTAAATGGCTACACCAATTATAATTTTGCAGACAATTTACTGGGTTCCATGTGATATTTTTCAGGTATTTAGTAGAACTGGGATGCATCAAACCACTCTGTGACCTCCTTACAGTAATGGATTCCAAGATTGTGCAAGTAGCACTGAATGGGCTGGAGAACATCCTGAGGCTTGGAGAGCAAGAATCCAAACGCAGCGGCACTGGCATTAATCCTTACTGTGCTCTTATTGAAGAAGCATATGGTATGAGCAAAACACCTGGGGAAATCAGAGGATACAGAAATGGTCACGAACTCACTGGAGTCTCAGCAGGCCCAGTTCTGTTCCCTTATCACTGTTACTGAAAATAACCTGTTATTTGATAAGTCTCCAGAGTACTCCATCGTCTGTATTATCTTTGTCTGTGTATAGATTGGAGACAGAACGTGCAGATCTTCTTTTCTTGATCCATACAGAGTAAAAGGTGTTAACAAGAAAACCACTACAATTCCCAGCAGTAGAGATTTATTAGAATGGCTAACACTTGGATTTCATTACGGCATCATTCCTTGCTGGTTTATTTTCCTTTGTATCTGACTTCATGGCTTGAGTTTGCCCATGTGCTTTAATGCCTGCCCAAAAACTGATTGCCTGAGTTTAACTGCATTGTATACATATATATTATTATACAGGTTAGGAAATGGAGTCTCCATCCTTGGAAGTTTGGAATACTTGTCCAGACACATCAGATCTTATCTGGTGTTGGTTAGTACTGCTGGGATGGGCTGCAGGTTGGTCTAGATGATTATCAGAAGTCTATTTCAGCTTACACGTAGGTGATTCTGTAGTCACTGTCTTCCTAAAGAAAGCACTGTGAACACACTTTTAGAAAACACGATCCTAAAAGTCTCTTCAGAAAAAGTCTTTGAGTTTGAGGCCTTGTTCTTTACCCATTCAAGCTTGTTGATTTAATTTTTGAGTGAAAGGGTAAAGGCAGACCGAAAATATGGAACACATAACACAGTTACAGAGATCTCTGTAGTTCAAACTGGCTTTCCTTGGTTCTGGTGAGTACAAGTTGGATGCAGGTCTCCATAGAGGGGCCTGTTCTTTCTGAAGGTGGGAGAGAATAATGGAAGAGACTGAAAATTATCATGGTCATATCCTTTGACTGAGCTGTAACTTTTATGTACTGCTTTTCTCTGCAGGCCTAGACAAGATTGAATTCCTGCAGAGCCATGAGAATCAAGAGATTTATCAGAAGGCCTTTGATCTGATTGAGCACTACTTTGGAACAGAGGATGAAGACAGCAGCATTGCCCCACAAGTGGATCTCAACCAGCAACAATACATCTTCCAGCAGTGTGAGGCTCCCATGGAAGGCTTCCAGCTTTGAGGTGCCCCTGTGCTGTGTGCTCCTCTACCTAGCCAATCCTGTTGTCGAGCCACAAGCCACCCGTGGAGTGATTCTCTCAATGTTTTCCATAACCCTGTTTGCGCTCATTCGCTTGCCTTGTGCACATGCTCTTACATACGTCTGGAAAACTTTTGGCTCTCCGTGGCAGGATGCCCCCTCCTTGGCAAGGGGTCGCCAGAATCACCCTTCTCCTCTAGATTCTGAATCTCTCCACTGTCATCTTCGTGGAGTTGAGGCACCTTTCTATACTTTGAGATATTCCCTGTTCCTATTACAGGAAAGTAATCCCTCCTCCACTTGGCCCCCTACTCCTGGCATCCAAGAGAAGGCTGCCTTTCTCTTGTATTTGCTGCAGAGTGTGCCTGCAGTCCAGGGAGACATTCAGCCTTTCTGAGAACGTAGCTGAATTCATCCCTCACGTTCTTCCCTGGATGCCTCTTTGGACAGCTGTGAGAGATGCGTTAAACCTTCACACGCAATGCATCTACCTTGCTGTATGTGCCAGCTGGGGTTATTGGCATGAGAAACATGTTACAAACAATGGAGTAAGTTCTCTTTCCCCTGCAACAACAGGCTGCAATGGACATGTTCTTTGGTTCTTAGGAATACTGAACACATCTGGCCCCGTCTCAACACTGAGCTCCCAGGTTGGATTGCAGACCACTGGAGTGGAGATTTGTATACCTTCCCAGTTTTTCCTCTCCATCCACTAAAAAAGAACCTGTGAATAGGTCACTTGTAACACCTCCCCAGAAATGACTTTCCAAAAGAGCTTCTAGAATGGAGAAACTGCCCCCACTTCTGCTTGCCAGCACAGTATGATCCAGCTGGGCCTTCCTTAAAGATCAAGCCCTTTCTGGCTCCATGCTCTAGTCTGGTCCCCAGTATTCTAGTTATGTCTGAAAAGTTCCTGTCTGCCTCTTTACATTTTTACACAGCGTGACTTGAACAGATTTGTCTTCTGAAAAGTTAACTTCTGAATACAGAAATCTTCATTTGTAAAACTTGGCACACGGAGTGTTAGATCTCCTTTTCATTTTCACGAGACAAGAGCTTCCTCTCCAACTCACCTGATGGAATATAGTCCTTCTGGTCAAGGCCCTTATTTAACTGAAATGACACTACATTTGCAGGACAGTACTATTACATCTGTATCCACCTGGCCTTCTCATTTCACTTTCCCCTTTCACTGTTGATGAGATTTCAGGTGAATTAGCATGGAACACATGGTTCCTCCAGGTGACATCTGTAAGGCATCGTTGACTGCATAGCAGCTGCCGCGTGCAGCTGGAGACTGCCCTTCTGCTAGCAGCATGTTCTTGGCTCTGCAACCTGCTTGGATCACAGACCTCTGATGCAAAGGCCAGCCACTCCTCACTGAGTTCAGCTGACACTGACACCAAACTTAACATCTGGGGAGATGCCGCCTGATTGAAAGTGGCAGTTCCATTTCAGAGAATGCAATGGATTCCCTAGGCCGTCCACTGCCCCCTGCATCGGGCTATGTTCTTTCAAGCCATTTTGGATGCTTGGAACACACATTTGTCCAGTGTAAACATTTCAGAATCGCCACTGGCAACTGCAGCGTCATGTACCTGTGGTAAATGTTTGTGGCAGAACTGTCTTCAAGATCCTCATGACTCCTCTCAGTGATAAGCCACTGCAAAAGCAAAACCAGCCCATTGGATACAGAGTTATAAAAACATATAAGTCATTTGTCATACTGCTGAAAGAAGCTAGGCAAAGGCCTGAACATCAGCTCTGTGTGACCATTATTTAAATAAAGTCTTCTGTCTTTGCTTCAGGATGGAGACTCTGACCTGTGTGGCCACTGCAGAAGCCACCTGCTGCCTCCCTAGCTAAGCCAGTTGGCCTCTACTTTCCTTCTCCCAGTTATTTTCTCTAGTGCTGCTTTGTGCTGAAGGAACATTTAGTTTACTGCACTTGATCTGTAAATGGACTTCAATTCTTTGTAATTTTAGGGGGTTAAATTTGGTGGTTAATTTAAAAAAGAAAAAAAAAACCCTCAATGTTGCCTTTACATCACATATAAATAACTGTGTTTCTCTTTTCTTGAAGGGTGATAGAAGCACTGATTAGTAGCAAAATCTTGTTTTAGCTTTTGGATTTTTTTGTGCTGGATTTTTTTACGTGTAAATTTCCAATAACATGTCATTTCTATAAGATTTGTTTAAAACCATGTACCTCTTATTGGATGGTATAAAAATGCTACATATTTTGTAAACAAATCTGAGCAAAGTGTGTGTGCATATATTCTGTATATTCATATATGTATATTCTGTGTATATATACACTGGCGTGTATATATACATATATACACACACACACATATATATACACACGCATAAAGTGTGTGTGTATATATATACATACCTATATATCTATATATATATAAGTGTTTTCTCTTCCAGGCTAGTGAAAACAATGTGGTGCATTGGCGTTTCCCTCCCCTGCCCCCCAAGAAAGTAATGACAGTTGCCTCTAAATGAGTGAATTAAAAAAGAGTCCATTTAAGCTGACTGGTGTGCCTTCCTGTGTAAGGAGCCTGGCCAGTATTTGTTACTTTTGCCGTGGATATGTGAATTCAGAGCAGATAAGTATAAATCTTTAAACTTGGTATGTTTGTTTGAAGTGACAGGCCTGGTTGATGCAGGTAATACTGTTATCCTAAATACTTAGACTGTGTAAGGCATTTGACTGCATAATATTTTGAGCAAAAACCACACCAATACAAGAATCAACATGGCACACATTAAATGGATTAAAATGTGGCTAATTCATAGGTCTCAATGTAATTTTAAATGGTGCTTAATTGAGTGTATTTCCATCAGGATCTTCCAGCAACCAGTTCTTGGCATTGCTTTACTTAGCCTTATTAATAGGTTGAAAAGAAACAAAATCTACTTCTAACAAAGGCTGCAAATTAAATGGGTACAGAAGGGAGATCAGACTTGTGAGTTATAAAAGGAAAAGCTCACTGATACAGACTGACCAGAATTACTTGGTAAGCCAAGGGCAAGTAAACTACTTGCATTCTAACAGAGCCAAACATGTAGTGTAACTTTACCCATCTAGTAAGTAACATTCATGCCACAGATGAAGGACTCTGTTTTGGAGGAAAAGTGCCAGTGAAAGTATGAGGATCATTATATCATATTGCTTGAACACTGCTTCCTAACACAGTTCTGTGTGGCTGTCCCCCCTGCTAGAAGCACTGAAACCAGTATTCTCTGCTCTCCTGAAGGATGTGCTCAGATAGGGACCATCTCAGAGAACACCTCTAGCTGCCACTTTTCTGAAGGTCACACTGTGTTTTGATTGATCTGTTGTTGGTTTTTGTCTAAATAAGAGGCAGCATGGTCTCATGTAGAGGGTAAGTGGGGGAGCTGTTGGAGTTCTTGTGTTCTTCTCTTAGCTCTGTCAGGCAGCATGTAATGGTAGAAAAGTGTCTCATGTTTTCTTCAAAATTAAAATACTCGCATTGGTTTCTGTCTGCTTGTGGAGATCCGATCTAAGTGTCTTCCAAAAGCAACACAGGCTGGTAATGAGAATTTATTGAGTTTTTTTTTGAAACATCAGGAATGAGGTGGAAGAACTGCACTGAGATTTTAACAATGTCTGTTTTAAACTGAGTGTTAGAGAAAGGAAGATGCAGGACTGCCTGGAATTGCTATCTAGCAGTACAGCACACAGATCTGTAATGCCATTAAAGTTATTGTTTTGTTTGGGCAGCAAACAGGAACCATCATTCTTTCTGTTGGTAAAGTTCTCAGTGGAAAATGGTAGGCAAGGTCAATGTCTTGGATTCAGGAGGGTACAAAGGATGATGGAGCAGGTTACTGAAAGCTCAGTAACTAAGTCAGGGCCAGCACTTCCTGGGAAGGATATCACACTATCATTTGAGGGAACTGCTGCCTAGAGACTTCAGCCTGTTCCTAAATTCCTGTTTGCTCCTTGATGCCAACCAAATACAGGTGGTTTAAGACCCTTTGCCTAATGTTAGAAGAAGGGAGGAAGGCAATGACCCTGGACCTACATGTTCTTGGACCTGCTTTTTTTTTTACTGTCAGCACCCAAGACTATTGAAGAACTAGTTTGCACCACATGGTCCTACATGTGACAGTGCTCCTGGCAATACACTTCTCTGCTTCTTTGGGGACTTCCACAACAGCTGTCTTAGCTCTCTACACTTTGATCTCTATGCCAGCTTACAGTAAATCCCCATCTCTTCCAGTGTGATTTTTTTTTTTTTTTTTTTTTTTTTTTTTGCTTCTGAAAATTGCCACAACACACCACTGGTACTCTTGAAGGTGTTAGACTTGAAGGTGTTTCTTCAGGTGCCTGAGTCTTAGAAAAGTAAGTGAGACTTCTTTGTGTGCTGCTATGGCCGTGTCCTGCTGTGGCTCTTGCACGTTCCACTGATGCAGTGTTGGAGTTGTCAGGTGATTGCTGCATTGGGAAACTTCAGTTGCCTCTGGACCAGGTACAGTAATAAGGCACATAGTATAGGATTGATAAACTGGACTGTTCTGGATAAATGGGAATGGTGTTTCAGACCAAGCCAAAGGGAAGAAAGAAAATGAGGTACCATTTCAGGCTTAGTATGTTCCTTCCATTGTGCACTGTTGAAAGGCTTTGGGCTGAAGCTGTGAGCTCTCAGTGATCTGAGGGGTGTTAAGTTCTCCAGTCAGCTGGACTGGCTGCTTCAGCCAGAAACATGTGCTGGTTTTGTAACCACTGTCTGCGTTTAGAAGTGCTTCTTGGAAACCATCGCACCGGGAAAGAGGTGGTTCCTTTCACTGCCTTACTGAGAAAGATCTACATCATTTTATAGTACCCAGCTACTTGCAGAGAAAACAGTACAGTGGCTGGGAGCGAGCTGGAGACCACACAAAGCCCATTGTCTTGGGCTTTGGTTTGAGACTTGAGCCTATGGAGAAGCTGAAAGAAAACACAAAGTTGGGCAGTGATGTGGAGTCTTTATGCCAGATTCTGAAATGGAGATACCAGGGTGGCAGAAGGATATGTGGAGCTTTTGTCAAACCACTGGACCAGACTTCAGTTTTTGAATAAATTGCATAAAGCTTATAGAAATTTAAGTAAAATGAAAAACTGGTTACTGTTGCTGCTCTGAAGTATTGCTTTTGAAGTGGTGTTTTGCATATTTCCATTTGAAATACTATACTAGCTAGGTGAGTCCAAACAGTTTTATTGCCAAAACTAGGAGAGGAACCTGCCAGTTCTGTTCACAGAGTGCACTCAGAGGTGTGTTGAAAGGGTGGTATTTTTGAGATGCACAGTTTTAAGCTTTGCCATTCCCGAGGATAAATCACAAGCTTTTTCTTCACAGAAACCTGAAATGCACGTTCTCTTTTTTTGGTGTCATTTAGTACATACATTACCACAGGCATGTAATTGGGCAAGGTTTTGTTTGGTTCCCACCTGTGTGCCTACTGGTGTGGCCAAGAACCAGAATTTTTATGGAAAATCTGTTCACATACCTGCAGTGAAATTAAACATGGTTTGCATTCAGTGCTAATTAAGTGGACAAATCTGTGCAATCCTGCTCTGCTTGATTGACAGTGTACTTATGATAGCTTCCATCCAGAGAATCTGATGACAGGTCATTGTTATCACCTGAAGGTTGTGACTTCTGTGGTGGAATTGACTACACAGCTTGTCTGATGGGTTACATCTCACTGTGGTACTCAGAAATGCAATTCATTGATGGAACTGCAGCAGCTAGTGAAGATTTGCCCTGCATTTTTGTAGGGCTTTTGATTATTCAGCAATACTGCTAATTTTTAGGGGTACAACAAAAATCATCTCCCTCTATCTCTGAGAAAGTTCACAAACTAATTTTGTTAAGCTGATATGTCTCTTGTGGTTTTGGAGTCCCCAGGGCCAGTCAGGAGGGCAGTGCTGGGCAGCAACATTTTGAGCAGTCCTGACACTTCCAATCTGCGTTTCCTTACAGACTAAGTGAAAGGAGAAAGGAAAATATTTCCCCTGGTTGTTGTGGGCTCTTTAACGTGAATAGTGTGTGACTGGGCTCAATGCCAGTAATAGTACTCTTGAGGCAGGTGATCTCTAGGTGGGTCTAGTAATTTAAAAGAGCAAAATACACATAAATCTAAATGAGATTCATAAAGAAAGAGCTTAGTACCAGAGAGCAGGGATGCCTTATTGACTTTCTCATACTCGTGTGTCTCTGGTAAATCTGACAGTACAGGTTGAAGCAGTTGCTCAGTATTCCTGAAAATAGTAATCTCTGTTCCCTCAGCTGGGATGTTCTCTCTCTCATCTCACTGCCAGCTCTGCTGGGACCACTCTTAGATGTCAGCTGCAACACATGGTTCTCTGGAATGCTATTTCACTCTTCATCTCCTTCCTCATTTTCTTGAAGGCAGGCAGTTCTTCACAGGAAGCTATCCCTCCCTTAAACAAATGCAGACAGAATAACAAGACCTAGACCAGGGAATTAGGCTAATACCTTAGGATAATTTTGCTGATGTTAATGCAGGTTAGACAGTAACTTTAGGCTCAAGGGCTGCCTTAATAATTTTCTGTCTTGCATAAGAACATGTGGATTACTTGAAGTAGCCAGTACCAATACAGAATAAATACAGTTCCATTTTTGCTGACCTGAAATAGTCAGTGATAGTGGATGGCTGGCTAGTGAAGGTTTTTGTTTTTTCTACAAGCATGGAATGTACAAGTGGAAACCAAATGGACCCTTCTTTTGTGTTACAGTTACCTTCCTGTAAGTGGTAAGTAAGAACATGAGACTTCATGCAGGGGATTGGTACCAAGAATTCAGGTGTAGGTCCTGCAGTACTTTAAAAGATGCTCTGGTGCACAGCACATGTGAAACAATTACATTTCTCCTCCACTGTGCTCATGTGTCCTGTCCCACTAACCATGAAAAAAAGAGTTTGGAAGAAAGGGGCAGTTATAAGGAAAAGAAAATAGGTATTTCTGCTTTTATTAATTACAGGATAGCATATTCATTCTTTCTTGAACCTTAGTGTACAGAACTTAACAAACAGGAAAGATAGGATGATATCTTCCTGTCAGTGTTTTTGTACCCCAGTCCTTGATCTCTTCTTTTCCTCCTCTATGGTTTAGCAGATGCACCTTCCGCTTTCCACTGGGCTTTCTTCTCTAAGTTTATGTTCGTAAGAGATTCATGTCTTTTCATACCCTACAATGTAATAAGATCATCAGTTATCACCTGAAGGACCATGAAGTTGAAACTTAAGTCAATAACTTACAAAATACCTGACCTGTCCTTACCAAGGCAGATCTGTCACAGCTTTAAGGCCAGGAAGCCAAGAGGGTTAAAATAAAATATTGAGAGATTATTTTGGCTGAAAGTAATTACTTCTCTGGGAAAAAATTAAACCCCTTTTTCGAGGCACTAGCAGATACATTCTGTGCTTCTGGTCAGTATTTAATACTGATCTGATTTTCACAAGACAGAGAAACAAATCAAAAGTTAAACATTATCACAGACTCACAGAATATTTTGAGATGGAAGAGACCACATGGATTATCAATTCCAACTCTTCAGTGAATGGCCTACTGTGGGATCAAACTTGTAACCTTGGCTTTATTAGCACCATTCTCTGGCCAACTGAGCTCATCTCAGGAAACATAAATAATTCCAGCTGCTTTGAAAACAAGGATTCCAAAGTAGCTGTCCTCTCTTCCTGGTATTTGCATTCATACTTCTCCAGTACAGAGGAAAATGCTCTGGGAATCATCAGTGTTTGATCTCTGCTATTAAAACCAGGAAAAATCCTTCCACTGTTTCATTTCAGAGAGCTGCATCCTTTTCATTGTAATAGACAAATCCTGATGGAAATGTCAGGTGACACTCAGTAGCTCACTGTGCTGGGGTTAAGATTGTCACTACTTTTAAGGTTTCTCTAGAACACAGTAGTCCGTAGAAACCAGACCTGAACGTTGTCATCAGAAGAGAGGCAGCATAACAAATAAGGTTCTTCTGCCACACAGATGCTGTAAGCTCAGGGGTTTTTGTTTGGTTTTTTTTTAAGGAAGCATCTTAAAGGTGACATCATCCTTTTCTGATGAGAATTAGTCAATGAGTGTCACTTCTGGGGAACCAGGAGGAGTTGTTAAAATTTTGTTCAGTGATAAAATGACAAAAAAAACCCAAAACAAACAAACAAACAAACCACCAAACCCTCAAAGCAAGACAGTACTAAAAATCCATAGAGGAACTAAGAAGTTTAAATGAAGGTTTATTTGCTCTCATCAGCCCAAATTCTGTGCTTACCTGCTTCCCTCTGATCACCATGGTGATGCATCCCACTATTGTCAAGGCAATCATGAAATAGCTGAACTTGATACGCAGGGCGGTCTCTGCTGCTCTCACTGTTTCAAGCCTCAAGAAAGAGTAAAAGAACAGACTCATTATCAGAGACCCAAAATAATTCACTTGGCTAATTATTTAATTTCTCCTAGTGCGCTGTCTTGGTAGTTTTGTGTAATGCTAACAGCATTTGGCTCTTTGCACAAAAAAGTTCTACAAGAACAGGAAAGGCTGATTCCTAACTACATTGGGAGATACTTGGTAACAGGCATTCCTCTCAAAGCTGGAAACAAGCAAAACTTTTTAAACTTGGCTTACTCTATTGTTAAAATAGTGCCTTTGCAGACCACTTGACTGCAATGCAAAGGAGGAAGGCTGCAGGATTTAAGTGTGTACGCTCATTATGGAAAGAACAGGAAAAAGAGAGGAATGGTTTAACCAATACCATATTTTTCTTACTGTCAGCTCCGTCTGTGCTCACTACCACCTTCCAATATCTGCAAAGTCAGGAAAAACTCATCTGTATTGTAATTGTTATGTATTTAACATAGTAAAACATGCATTTTTCTCCCAATAGCAGAAGTCTGGTAAAACCCAAAATATGGTGTTTTAACAGTTGAGAGTTTATTGGGCAGAGGGAAGAATTAGCACAGCTTTAGCAACGTCTTCTGCCCGAACTTCACAGTGGTTTCATTTATGAGGCAGTCTTATTTCCCAGCAAGGTGCTTCCTCTGCTACAGGAAAGTGCTATTGCACTTGGAAGTGCAATAAGTGACACACAGGCTGCTGAATGCAACACTCACAAATTCTGAATAGGGCTTGGTAAAAGACCAGTGGTCCCCACTCCTGCTTGAATAAATAGTCCTAAAGTGATCTGCTTCCCTGAGAAACTAAGGAGGCATGGAGGATCATAAGCTTTTGTATGAGCTCTGGACAGAGGAACTCTTTACATTTTTTTTTTTTTAATTTTAGGGTGCTTAGCTAGCCACACCAATAGCTATACCACCATTTTGGGAAATGTGTTGCCTACTCTGCTGTTATCTTTTAAAAACCAGAAGTCTTCCACCAGAAGAGTAGCAGTTATTGACACCTTCCAGCTGTGTGGAAAGTAAAAACTAAAGATCTTTTTGTTTGAGTTAACTCTGAAGGTCATTCTACCCAAATGACATCTTGGTTACAGCAGGTTTTAAGTCTGTGTTAGAGAGAACAATGGAAGAAGGACCAGTGAAGCATTAATGCTTTTTAGAAGTGCTTTCCACAACAACCAAAGACCTTGTATATTAACTCTCCTTGCAGAATTTAGGGCAGATAACTCCCTTCTCAAGGAGGGCTGATACTCTGACTGATTATATTTGGCACATGACAAAATTCTAGAAGACTGGAAAACCACCAACATTGTGTAATGAAAAGAATAAATGCATCAAACTAGGTTACTTATACCCCCAAACTGATGTGGAGAATGGATTTAATGGAACTGGGAAATTATTGCTGTACATAAACATGAGTGAATATAGAATCTGTTACCACATTTTGATCCTTACATTTGGAAGAAAAAAAAAAAAAGATACTTCAGGATCCATGGTAATTCAGCATGGTAAATCACACAGGACCTGAGAGCTGAGAAGTTTTGTTCTTGTTTTTGTCAGAGCATTGATATGCATACAAGATTTCTGATCATAGGGAACAAACACATCCATCTACAATGAATACAATGAAACTAACTTTAGCATCCAGGTTATTTGTTTCTGCTAATAATCTGCAGTGAAAGCCTTGAGTGCAGGCTGCAATTAAGCTGAAATGCACAGCAGTAGGATTTTAAAAAGTTTGCTAGTTAATTTTGAAAATACCTTAGATGTGTTAAGAATTTACAAGAGCAAAAGGTAGATATCTAAACACAACTTGCATTTTAAATCAGTTCAGTGGCTAAGTTTAACATTTGTTTAATAAATGGGTTGCTTCACCATGTTTTACAAGATTACTGAGTTAAAGCACAAGCCCTTACAACACATAATTAATCTCAGATTAATTAATTAATCTCAGAACAGAAAAAACAAGTTTTTGTGCTTTTATAGTTCTCAACTGTCTTCTCAGATTTGGCTGAATTATTTATCTAAATAAAAAGAATTCCCTATGCACTTGCAGAAATGGTCAGCTTTTATCAGAAATTGGTTTGTCCTTTCAATAAACTACTGAAATCAATCACTCTGCTAACTCTTGTTTTCTTAAAAACACTAATGACAAGTGTTTGGTGTGCAAAAATATAAGAAGTGATACTAAGTTTTAATAATTTACTCCTGTATGTATTTCAAATGTAGTTTTAAGAAAAATGATTCAATACAAAATGGAAGGATTCCACTTTTAACTAAATTCATTCATTGTGATACATTTAAATATAGGGGTGGATTTTCAATTCCCACGTGGTGCATCCAAACAAACAGAAAATATGTAAGAGGGCAGCTACATCATTTTCTTACTCAAGTAGTGCAAGATTTACTGGTTTTTTTTTTAATGTCAATAAATACATGTATTTAAAAGCATTACGAGCATGTTTTAAAAGATAACTATACTACCACTAGGAATGTTTTTTAAACTAATAGTTGTCTATTGTTGATAAGTTTGATCTTTATTTTTGGTGTCCAAACTAGAACATCCAGTTTTATTTTCTACTTTTCACACTGGACAAAGCTTTTGACATTTGGACTCAGCAGGAACAGGGAAATTTTGACTATACATAGTTAGGGAGCCTTAACACTGTTTGTTGGTTTAAATTCCAACAGTAAAGGAAGTTGACCCATGCCCTTTAGGTATTCATTAATAAATACTTTATATGAGTTTCAGTTATTTTATAGCTGTATATGAAAGTTTCCCACTGCAAGAGACTGACATATAATGAAAAACACTAGAAAAAGCTCACACTAATGTTTGAAAAAAGCTTTCTAATTGTGAGAGAAGAGTAAAAATTAACTGATCTGACATGGTTTTTTAATGAAACAACTGATAAATGCTGGTCAGCCCTTTTCAAAAAAAGGAAAAAAACAATCAAAAAATCAATTATCTTAGCACAAGAGAATTGCTGAGGTCATTTCATCTACAAGGATGATACACCAAACACAGCAGGGTACGGTTTTTCAGCTGTGTAAACCCATTCCTTTTTAGAAAAGTTACTCTGGAGATGCATGCAAGTAACTTATTTCTGCATAGACTAAGTCTCTTTTACAGCTTCAAAAGCGACACTTACGAGACAGTCTCTGGAATATCCTCTGGCTTTTTGAAATGGCCTGCCCACAACAAAAACCTTCTCTCCCAGAGTGTAGGCTTGTATCCAGGCACTCCCGAAGCAGATCGACCTAAAAAACCCCCAACAAAACACACAAAGACAAAACAAAAAAACACCACCAAAAACAACAGTCAGAGAGGCTGGATGGTCAGAGCTGTAACAAAACCAGTTAGGGTGAGCAATGCAGATTGCTAAATATGACTGCTAGACGTGGTTAGAGAATGAAAACTGTATCACAGATTAACAAATGTGTAAATATGAATTAAACTGAAGCCATGTAAGGAAAGCCAAATCCTTCTCAAAACCTCTGCATCTACAGGTCTAAATATGTAGAAGGTGCTCCAGCACTGTTTTTCTATTTCATTTAAATAAGGTTAAAAAAAAACCTTAAAAAAAATGGAACAGCTATAGAAAAGCCAACATGCTGCACAATAACAATAAAAGCCAATATAACATCACAGAATGTTAACTTTTTCAGGCAGTGTAAGATTTTATCTGAAGGTAAAAATAAACAGATGACTGTGGGCAAAGACTGGACACATAATTTTCAGGTCAGTCTTTCTAACTCCATAAACAAAATATCCATAATGTAACATGGGAAGCTTTTCATATATTACATAGCATTGATATCTAAGAAAAAAAGTGCCAAGATAGACAGCTTTTTCCTTTTAAACGATAGGCAGTATCCTGTATGGCCATGTTCTCCGTCACAGATTCATGAATTACCTAGGAACTGGAGTGGATACAGTTTGCTGACATCACCAGGTTATTCAAAAACATAAAGAAGAGGGCTGAGCCCAAAATGCCATGGGGCTTCAGAACTCAGAGTCAATGAATTGGCCTGGGAACTCCCTTGTCCATAAACAGGAAGCAATTCCAGTTCACACACAAGTGACAGACTCTGCCCTCACTTACAAATCATTACCTAGGCCTGAGCAAGGCCTTGGGGTTCCACAGTGGTTCTGGCAAGTAACAGAAAGGAAAACAGCGTAACTGTCAATGATCAGGAACTCTGACCAACACAGCATTACTGAGCCTCTGTGTAAAACTGTCACTCCAGCTTTTTGAAAAGCATGGGAAATACTTAGAGGGAGCTGAAATAGAACAGGCACAGGTATGGAATGGTCACCATGTAAGAAACTGTGTCACAGACTGAGACCCTTTGGTCTGGAAAAGCAGTGACTGAAGCTCTCTTCAGCCCAGCAGAGAGCACTGTAAGAGACATTGGGAGTGTGGGTTTTAATGAGGTCTTGGTTTGGAAAGGGTACTGAATAAAGGAAAATCAGATTATAAAAAAGTGCACACTGGGTTAAAAAACAAACACAAGACTTTAGCTGAGGAATTTCTTCTTAGAGAGGAAATTCTTAGGGAATTTTATCATTCACATTCTCTAAGAATGTGAATGCTAAAAATACATCCAACCCAGCTTCAGGAATCTGGGAAAATTTGTTGGGGAAAAAAAAATCCTGTGAGGACTATTAAACACCAAGATGCCACCTCTGGGGCAGTGGTAGAGAGGAACCCTCTTCCTATTCTATTCCTTAGGTTCTTGCTGTAGGTCACCACTCCCACTTTACAAAAATGTAAGGAACTTCCTTTACTGGCCCCTGCTGGAGACATCACACTTTTAAGGAGACCTTTTGTCATACCCAGTACAGCCGATTCATGTTTTTAACACAGTCATGCCAAATGCTTCACATCTGTGTGCTCCTTTTCTCCTGTATGGGTGGGCCATAAGGAACCTGTGATACAGGGAGCACAGAAACTGTCCCATATATAGTGAAAAAATGTTTAATTGCTTGAGATTTCCCTTACCAGCTCCACCCTTAAACACGAACAATTCAGACTCTTCCCTGCAGGGCACATTCAGTTTTTGGAACAGCTGGAGCTGGCTGCACTCTGAAAAACTGCAAAAGCCTTTTATCTCACACAACATTCCTGAACATGAACAGTTTACAGTGGGGCTGAAGAAGCAGTTCCAGGGCAGAGCTGAGGAGCCTCAGTGTAGGAGTGTTCACTAGATAAGGTTCTGGTGATCTGCTACAAAGTGAATGCTGTGTGACCGTCACAAGTGGAAACATTGACCCCTGGCTTTTTGTTAGAAAACAAGACTTTACCAAATTTAATGCTCCATTTTTTCAGTCTAGAGACCAGAACTCTCACAAAATCAGGGATATGACCACCTATGTCAGCCAAATTCCTGTTTAGATGGCTGCAGCATGGATATGTGAGTATTCCATGGCATGAAACATTCCATGACTTTATCAAAGACTCTTACTCTTTGACTGAACGTCTTGCTGGGGTTTAATGCACAGCCTTCTGCTTATCTTTGGGTCCACTCCTGTGGTCATCCTCAGAACGGAGGGAATATTTCTTCCCAGCAGTTTAACAGCCCTATCTGGAAGAGAAAGCAGAGGAAGCAAAGAGGCCAAATTTAACTCAGAGCAGTAGAAAGTGGGAACTAGCTTTTTAATGGAAGCACTTGGGGTTTTTTTTTTAACACAAGAGGAAAAAAAGAAAGAAAACCAATAGGTACAAATGAAGGCAAGAAGTACCAGATTTAGTTGTAATAGCCTACCAAAGAAATTAAAACTTGCTTATAAGGTATGCCTTGAGCTTGCTCAGTAATCTTATATAGAAAAATGTGAATGCCATTAAATTAATTTAGGGAAAAAAAAAAAAAAAAAAAAGCAAGATAATGTCCTGCCAGCAATTTCTAAAACACATTACAATTTCCAGGAATTAATCTATACATATGTTTCAGATACACTTTGGATGGTGCTATTTCAAGGACTGCACACCGGCATTCTACCAATCTTGTCACATCCCAAAAGCATTGACAGAGTCAAGTCAAAAAAGCAGAATATTTAGCACTGAGAGGTAACGACTTTGTAGCACATTAGAAAAGGCCAGGGCACCTTATATACGAACACATACTTTAAAGAAGGTGCTTCTAATGCATTAATTAATATAATGAAAAAGTTCGGGAAAAAAACCCCAACCAACCAACCTATCTCAGAAAGGCAAAAAGGGCACTTTAAAAAGTACAAAATGAATTCTTTTACTTTGTTACACTGTCTGAAGGTGTCTCTCCTAAGGCCCTTTACTTTCGAGGAATAATATACTCCCGCTCTGAAAAAACAATAATTTACATTTACAGGCGACACCCCCAAGGAAACCGGCCCTTTTTCAAACTCTTTAGAGAAACCGAGGCCCAGCCCCACTCCTGTCACTGTTTTGGACGCCAGTCCATCAGACACGGCCCCCCAGACATGGCTTGGCTTGGCTCCCGCCGCAGCGCCGGCCGGCGCCGCCCCGCTCCGCGCTCGGCCGCTCGGGGTCCCGGGGAGGAGGCGAAGCGGCGGCGGCAGCCCCGGCCCGGCCGCGGGGCTCGCTCGGTCACTCCCTCCCCCCTTCCCTCCCTCCCTCCCTCGCTCACCAGCGCAGCCCCACATGGCGCTGCCTCGGCCCCGCCGGGCGCAGCTCAATGTCACCGCTGGGCCCCGCCCCGGGCCCGCGATTGGAGGCAGCCGCGCCGCGGGACGCTCGGGGCCGCCGGGGCCGGCACCGCCTCCGCTGGGGGCGGCCGGAGCTCTCGCAGCGGCTGCAGGAAGCGAAAGGGCCGCGAGGCCGCTGCCGGTGGAGATGCCCGGCTGGGGGCCGCTGCGCCGAGGGCCGCGCTCCGGCGGGTCCCGCCCCGCTCCGCCCCGCGCGTCATCCCGGCTCCCCGCCGGATTGGGCGCCGCGGCTCCTTCGGCCGATCCAGGATGGCGGCGCCCAGCGGAGCGGCGAGCTGCGAGGACTTCGCCGAATTCCAGGTAACCCGCGCGGGGCGGGCGGGGACGAGCCGGGCCGGGCCGGGCGCTGCCGCCGCCGCTCCCTCCCGCGCCCCGCGCGCTCCCGCCGCTCCCCGGCGAGCGGCCCCGCGGGAGCGCGCGCCCCGTGCGCGAGGTCACCCCGCTGCTGGCGGCCGGCGGGATGCGGCGGGAAGGGAGGGGGGTCCGGCCTTCCCCCTCCCCTTCCCTCTTCCCTCCGGCAGGAGCGGGGCCGGACCCCTCCCCTTCCCCGCAGTTGCCTTTCTTGGGACGGAGCGCTCGCGGCGCGGAAGCCACGCGGGCGGCGGGAGCTCCGCGGGCGCCTCCGCGGCGTTCAAGGGAGCGTGGGGTGCCACCCGTGTCTTCGGCGGTGCGAGCCGGGCCCAGGCCGGCGGGGCCGTGGGAACCGGCCTGTGTCTCGAACACGGAATCCCAGAATATCCTGAGTAGCCAGGGACCCTCAGGAATCACCGAGTCCAGCTCCTGGCCCTGCACAGGACACCCCAAGGGGCACACCGTGTGCCTGAGAGTGTCCAAACACATCTTGAACTCCGTCAGGCTTGCTCCTGTGACCACTGCCCTGAGGAGCCTGTTCCACTGCTCTGCCACTCTGTGTGAAAAACTTTCCTTGAGATCCAACCTAAACCTCCCCCAGCTCATCTTCACGGCCCCCAGAATGGTGGGGGGGTTTTATTCAAAGTTTGCTGTTTTGGTGCAGATTTGGTCCCAGTTTCCTGTGTGGAAGTGGGGTCGGGGACTTAGGCACAGGCTCTTCAGCCTGTCCATGCTGCCTGCAGGGCCAGGGGACTTCAGGGGGCATCAGTTACTCACCCCTGCTCTGGCCTTTGCTGCCAAGGAAACTCAGTGGTTTGCAGCACATACTCCTGCATGTGGGATTGCTCCTTCGGTGTGCTTCTAACTCTTTGTAAGGAATCCTATTTAGTTTCTATTAAAATGCTTAACTATGCAAATTTTTCTGTAGCAGGCTTTTCTGAGAGATATAACTGAGTATCTCTCTCTCTTTTTTAATACAGGAGCTGCTCAGGGTGATGAGGACAATCGATGATAGAATTGTTCATGAATTAAACACTACAATTCCAACAGCTTCCTTTGTGGGGAAAGTTGATCCTGGCCAGACGTGTAAAGAGCTGTACGAGTCTGTGAGTGTGCACGCCTTCCACTTTCAGCTCCCTTCCTGCTGCTTTGTCGTGTGCAGTGGCCAGTAAAGCATCCTCAGTGTCTGAGGAAAACACTGCCTTGGTAGATCCTGCTTTGTGTATTCCTAACTGTCCTGCTCAACATCTCCACACACTGCTTCAGTTTAAAACCATGCAGGGCAGTTCTTTGTTTGGCAATACTGATCCTTCGAGGATCTTTTTAAAAGAGTGCTTGCTTTTTCTGCTGCTCTGCAAGACTCCTCATGTTTACCTTTGACTTCTGATCAACTTGGTAAAAGCAAGAATGACAGGATAGTCTAAATTGAGAGTAGCTGCTGCTCAAAGCCGTGTTGTTTCCCACGTGTGGATTATGAATTCAAAGGGATTTCTGTAGGCACAGCAATACCATGACTTTAGAAAGTGTCTATTTAAACTTATAATTAGGAGGTTTTTATTCTCTGATGAGTCACTGTGACTTTCTTTTTCTCCCCACTTAGTTAATGGATGCTCACACCAATAGAGAAAGAATCATCAAAAACTGCATCTCTCAGACTTCCGCTGTAGTGAAAACTCTCAAAGAAGAGAGGGAAAAGGCCCATGAAGATGCAGCATTATTAAAGCAACTCAGGAAAGAGCAGACAAAGGTGAGTGGTGGAGCCTTTGAGAGATCACTTATAGAGGAAAAAGTGGATATCTTTCCCAAACGGAAAGACCAGTGTGATGGAGAGAACCTGAAGTGGATCCTGAGTCAAGCAGTCTTTTCCAAGGTTCTTGTTGGGTCTTGTGAGAAGTATTTTTCCCAAGGCCTCAAGGCAGAGAGCTGCTTTTATCCTGCAGCTGGAGCATTTCCTGAGATTCTTTTACATGAATGCTGTAGAAAAACACACATTCTTTCCTGTGATGGATTCTAACCTTCACTGACTGACACCACTGAGGCACAGCTTAACTTTTCCTGTTCACTACAAAATGCTCCCAGGCAACCTTGAATTCCACTTACACAACCTTTTTGCTGGTTGGTATTTCTTGGATTAATATTTGGAGTACCTTGTGATGAGAGAGAGACTTCTGGGTTTGCATACAGAATTCTAATGTGCAAATGCCCTCTCAGCCTTCTGGCCTGTGGGTGGGAAGTACTTTAACAGAGGTGACCAGAGGGGATTGAGTATCAGAAGTGGAGAAAGGAACCCCATTGAAGTTCTCTCCTCACTTCCAGGGTCCCTTTTGTAAGGAAAAGGATACTGAGAGAACCATGTGGCAGATGAGCAGTTTTATTCTTAAAGCCTCACTTATTGAACAAGCATGGATATTAGCTTGGAATGCTTAGTATTTTCTACAAATTTTGTTAGCACAGGCAGTTCCTTAAATAATTTAGTTACTGAGCCCGAAATCTCTTACTGAAAACACTGAGAGGATCACAATGAAAGTGTTTAATGATAGGAGGTGGCTTTAAATGTTAAAAGCAATTCATGATTTAGACACAGCTCAGAAATTTTTATTAGATCATGTCAGTCAGATTTGTACTTGGACCTTATGAGGTGTGATCCCATGCTTTTTTTTTTTTTTTTTTTTTTTTTTTTTTTTGTTTGGTTGTTTTGTTTATTTTTTTTTGGCTCTCCGAAACACAGAGAGTTGTGTTTTTTCTACATGTCAGAAAAACTATCTTGACAGAACACATCCTAGTTTTAAGAGTGGGAATTTCAAATATCTATACACTTGTTTGCAATACAGATCTCTTTTCCCTTGTTCTGTGTGTTTCTCTCATCCTGCTAGTTGTACAACTTGGAGGACTTAATGCATAATTATTACTTCTGGGTTACTGAATGAGAAAACTGGAGGGGTAGTTTCTTTGAACTACTAAAGATCTTCTGAGTATTTATTTTATAGAGACTTATCCTGGTCATCCAGTCACTCTGAATGCTGCGTTGTTATTTCAAACAGATTGAAGTCCTGCTGAGTTGGGGAAAGTGCATCCAACAGCTGTAGCAACTCTGTGTCCCTGGATATCTTACTTGGAGGGTTTTTAGTGGGATTGCTCTCTTGGCTTGCACCTGTTTACCAGGCTTCTAATTGGAACCACGTATTGAAAATGGATAAACTCTGACTCTTTGTCTGTTCTGTTAAAGACTCCAACAAGAATACATCCTAAATTTGGGCAAAATGGCAGATGGTTCTTAAATCTCTTCAGGACCAAATTACCCAAACACAACCGTCACACGTGCCCCTCAGGGTTTCTAATAGGTGTGAAACAAAGAGATTCTTATCCTTCTCAGTGGTCAAGTGAGTGCTCAAGAACTGTGTATTGGTGGTAGTTCTTGCCAGAGCTTTTGCATCTGTGTAGAGCTGATTTGTACTGCAGTGATGACATTAAATTAACTGGTTCAGACAGCACAAGCAACACATGATCAGACTGCAAACCCTTTTTAGTCAGTGCACTTAGTAGATGGCAAATGAAGCAGAGAGGGTCTGTTCATACCTTAGTTTTAAATCCAGAATCCTAGCTGGATTCCTAGCTTTGCTGCCAGCTTCATATGACTCTAATGTGGCAACTCAAGGCTGCAGAGCTAACCCCAGCCCTGGCATTCCCTTTGCTCAGTGCTTGCATTAGGTGCAGTTATTTGTGCCTGTGAAGCCATCAATGTTAATCAGTTAATTGCTAGCAAATCTTGATGGGCATTATTTAGGAATAGAGCATGAGTCATCAGGATCTACTGCCAGGTTTGCTTTCTGAGTCTGGCTGACTGGAAGGGATAGGCTCCCAGGGTGATTATACATCGTGCCCTTTGGTTTGCACCATCAGAGGAGGTGTGCACCTGGTGCTGGGGTTGGGAGCTGGAAAGTTGCATTGGTAGTAAATACTGAAGGCTGCAGGGAGGCCTGTTTGACAATAACCCTTTTATCTGTTATTTTCTGCAGTTGAAATTGATGCAGTCGGAGCTCAATGTTGAAGAAGTGGTAAACGACAGAAGCTGGAAGGTACTCAGTCATTTAATGATGATGTTCTGTCCCAACAGACAGTCCTGCCCTGGAGGTGTGGGACTGGTGCCTTGTGAAGTAGGTTAACTGGAAATAGATGAGGGCACTGCTGGGGGAAATGCTTCAAGTCAGTAATTTTCCCAGTTCTGGATGGAGAGATCAAAGCTTTTCTGTTGCACTGCTAAGGGAAGAAAAGCATCTAGTTTAGCATGGAGGAAGGACTGTGGATTATTCCCTGTGTCCCTTTCTCCCCCTTGCCAGTGGCTGAACACTTGTAGGCTTTTCTGTGGTGACTTCTCTGAAAAGCTTTTCAGGGCCTCTAACAATGTCCAAGAGAAGGGTCTTTCACATTTGCCTGTGTCTAGTGCTGATCACAACTCTGAGCAGAGCCCAGGGGAGGGTGAGGCTGTAGAAGTTGAAGCTTTTCCTGATGGAGTTTCTTCAGGCATGAACAGACACTCCCTGGTGCAAAAGGCAGCCTTGCCGTTGCTCTCCTGTGTCAGCAGAGGGTGCAGATCTCCCTCTGGATTGATGGCCCTGAAGTCTATCTGGTGATTTTAGCACTGAGCTTAAGTTCTGAGGTGGCTGTATTGTGTCACTGCAGCATTTCACATCTGGCATCCTTTTCTGGTTTGATGTAGCTTCTCACAGCTTTCAGTACTGCAGAGAGAACCTCTTTCCCTCTCTAAATGCAAAAAGGATTTTTGCAAATAGCCATATTACTAGCTGCACCTTCCTTTTTAATCTCTACTTCATGATTTTAGTCCCCTAGATTGCGCCAGTGTAAAACCAATACAGCTTTATGTCTTGGTTGTTCATCTGTAACCTCAGTGCAGGCTGATGAAATGAGCATTTACACAGTTTTCTGCATATGCTTTGTCATCAATACACCTCTGTACTGTCCCAAAAAAGCTAAGCATGCACTTCTGTTTAATTTTAAACCCACTCAGATCTGATTAAGCAATGCCACAGCCTTAACAACAATATGCTGCAGGTCACCAGGGGCAAATATTTTACAGTGTCTGTGCTACAGGGGAACAGTCCCCACCCTACTCTTCATTCTCAAGCACTAAATTTAGTAATGATCCCAGAGACTTCTTGTAGTTTCATTAAGCTTTTACTGGTGACAGAACTGTCTAATTTTTCCTAAAGATGGAGAGTTTATAAACAGTGAGGGTATGCATGGTGCAGGGGTACTTTAGTCTGCTGGTGTATTCCTCAGCCAGTGTTCAGAGTGGGGCTTGGAGAGATAAATATTTCTGGGTTTTATCTCCAGCTCTGCTGTACTGTGCTCTGAATATACACATAAATTTCTCCTTTAGCTGCCTGTTAAAATGTCAATTAGAACCAGTCATGGTTGCAGACTGAATGCAATTTGTTACATGGAAGTGATTATTGGTGTGCAGGCTGGTGTTTCACTGTTGTAGACTTCTGATTGGGAAGTACACTTGTGTATTTCCATTAATCCTAAACAACTGAAAACTAATTGGAAAAATCTGATTAGAAAACAGATTTTTAAACACTGGCTGACTGTAGCAACAGTGGCATACAGAAGATACTGCTTTAGAGAAATGCATGTGGAATTTGGATGATACCAAACAAGGAATTGACTTTCAAACAAGACACTTGCATTAGTCTCTGTCCAGCACCTCCAGATTGGAGTTTATTGTTGGAGTGGTTTATACAAATACGTAAAAGCCAGCAAAATCAAACTTTTGCGTAGTAACATGCATATTAAGGTTTCTCAGCCATTGATTTTCCTGAAAAATGTCTGATAAATGAGAATAGCACTTCACAGGTAGACCAATTAAGTTAAATGGCCTGAGAAACACACTGAGACCTGTGAGCCAATGATCCTAAAAGTAGGAGGCAGTGTTAGTAAGAGTGCAGTGTTGATCTTCCTGCCACAGGTTGTGGAGTTACTGTTGAAGATACTTTGAAAGTTAGCATGATAGCAAGCAAGCTGGTGTGTTGTTTGATGCTAGAGACCCTTGCAGTGCTTTAGAGAGTATTTCCAGCACCCTTTTAGACATTATTCAATTAAAATGTCATTAACAGACAATGGACAAAAAATGGTGTGATTTGTTTATGAGTAAAATGTTTCTGAATTGGACTTCATGCTGTTGCTCTTAATTTCTACAGTTTCCTCCTATCACTGATCTCAAACCTTTTCCTCATCTGAACTTTTCCAGAGGTGTCCCTTCCATATAGTAACATAATGGCTGCACATTACTGTGTGTGAAAGAAACTGTATCACAGCTTTCGTTTTCTGCAGTATGAATCAGTTTGTAATACATGTCTATTTCTTTAAATAAATTAAATTTGAAAGGTAGTTGAAAATTGCTCCAAAATTGTTGAGAAGCAATGCTGTACCTAATGTGTGCTCCAGGCTTCACTTTTGCTAAAGTTGCCATAGGTTCTGAACTGTGAATAAGATCTGCTGTAGAAGATTCTAGGAAGATAGAGCTTGAAACTGTGTATTTATATAAAGTGTTGGATAACTTCCCCAAAATGACAAGATCACTCACTTTGCACATAAAGCCATTGGGAGAGTTCATGAAACTTCATATCCTGATGATCACAGGCACTTGGGTCTGCCAAATCCCTGGACAGCTTGGCAAAACATGCTCTTGTGGGAATGCTGGTGGGACAACCAACAAACAGCCTGCCAGAGCCTCAGCTTGATGTCAGGTGCTGCTTGTGTCGCTTTCAGGACTTGTGCTGGACAATTTTGGATAAAAACTGATAAATAACTGAATGGCTTACGAAGAGCACTTGCAACCTTGGTGGGAGCCAGTGTGTTTTGCTTTGGATTCAGACTGCCTTACTTTAAATAGTCACGTTTCTTGGCCCTCCTTAGGGCAGGCTGGCAGCAGTTCAAGCTAAATATACACGATCCTCAGTATCCAGTTCTGGAGGCTAAATTTTACCTAGAGAAGGTGCCAGAGGTGAGTGAGGCAGGAGTGCTGTGCCCTTTGCAGGGAGTGCTGGCAGCATTGGCACAGGCAGGCAGGTCACTGGAAGTTGTGCACGTGGCTTTCAGGAGCCCTTGCCCCTCTTCTTGGCTGTCACGCCAATGTAAAATGTTCCTGCTCAGGAAAGACAAGAATACAGCACCCAAATTTGAATGCCAGAGTGAACCTAATAGAACACAACCATTCAGGAGCCTTCCCATCATTATTTCCCTCTCTTTTAAAAAGCAAAAAGGCATCAGCATTTTTGATGGTAACAGCCTGCCAGGATTAAGAGTCTGCATTTTCTGAGGGAGAACACTTAGTGCTGTGCAGTCTCCCAACAGTCTCAGGCTGCAGACTTTGGATTTACTAAAGCCAGGAGTGAAGGTGGATGGAGATTGATGTCTTGGTAAGTGCCATTTATTGATACCTCAGAGCTGGGCAGCTTGAGATGGGTGCTACATGAAGAAGTAGTTGCCTGAACTGTCTGTGAAGTTCTGCTCATTTCCTGGATGGGGTTGATTCACTTTTGCTCTTCTATTTTGGTATCTCAGGTATTTAACGAGCGGTGCCGAATTCACTACAAGCCTCCGAAGAGTCAATGATGATGTGGGGTATTTTCCATCAAGGTGGTCCATAACTGTGAGAGCCAAACTGGAAAGAGACCTTGGGTGAGCTGAATTGGGACCCTCCAGAACCAGTAGAACCCAGTCTTGTTTTGTTTTGGACCTACTTAGCCGAATTCTCAAGCTTGAAATGATTCTCCTGTAATTAAGAGAAAACAACTCATCTTTTGTACAAAATATGTGAACAAATGAGTTTTATAGTATTAAAACAATTTTCAATCGGAATGCAAAACTGGCATCTTTCTTGAACTTCTACAGCTTCAGTGATCCCAGAGGGGAAGAAAGAGTAAAACCTATCCTGAGCAGGGAGAAGGCTCTCCCTGAGCTGGTGCCTGCTAAAATATCAGTGAACATGGTCTTTTTGTGGAAATAATCTGCTGAAGTCTGCAAGGAAATAAAAATTGCAGAGTGATCAACAAGTGTAGTAGGTTCAGCATTTCTGAAAGTAAGAAGTGACCAGCCTTGTTCTGAACTGCTCAACATGAGCAGCAGTGGCTCAGAGCTGTGTATGGATACAGGTTTGCCATTGCTCCGGCAATGCTGACAGGCAGCATCTGTTGCTTGCTGCCCTTTGGTCTGTGTTTCCAAGTTCTGGAGTTTTCCTTTATATAGGGGATATGGTGTCAATTAAAACCATTTTGGGTTGGAGCTGAAGATGTGTCTTATTTGGGAATGAGACTGTCCAGGGGCCCCTTTTTGTCCCTCCATCTGAATATTTAAGAGTAGTTCTAAAGGTGAGTTGTGTTTGAGCTGAGGAAACAGCTGTTCATACCTGATCCTGCTGATCCTGGCCATGGTGTTGTGTTTAGAAAGCTTGAATGCAGCACCCCAGCAGTAACACAGCATTTAAAGGCAGATGAGTAGGAGGAAAGCTGAATTGCTGCAATTACACCTGTATATTTTACTTTTTATTTTGTATTTATTTCAGATAGGTTGACAGTCAAGTGACGAGGTCTGTGTGGTTATCAGCTGATATGATCTTAAGAACCACTGAACTCAAACAGAGCCCTAAAAATATAGGCCCTGTCTTGCAAACACTTTGGAATTCAGCAACAGCAATGAAATTACTGGATATACTCTCATATCCCTAAAGCTTTGCATGTATAGGGAGTGGGAAATTAAGGAATGTACCTGTGTTACTGAGAGCTGGCAAAGATCTGTGCAGCAGCATCTGTTTTGTAGTTGTTTGTGCAGTTAAGACTCAAACTGCTTGGAAGCCTTTTGTTTTTAGGCACCAGGGTCATTTCGTCTTACCTTTTTCTGAGAATGAGGTAGAAATATATTTTAAGTCTTTGAGGATGTAAATCCTAATGTTCAAACTTCATTTTCCCCCCTCTTTTTTTCTCAAAGTACTGCAACTGCTTTATGCAGAACTTTGAGTTGGAGCACTCATTCTTGAAGATTTCTTACTGTTTTTCTGCAACTCTGAAAGCAGAAAATGTGTTTATTCTTCAGTTGTTAAATTCTTATAATTGTTTATCATCAAAGTGTAAATCAAATACTGCTTATCACTCTGGGCTGAATTGCCACTAATGAAATTTCAACAGGAGATGATGGTCAATTAATGAGATGTTGAGAACAGTAAGTTTTGATTTCAAAGTTGGTACTTAATTATTGATCTCTAGGATAGGTGTCTAAAATATTTGTTCTCTCCAGGGCTTGGATCAACTGCAAGGACAAATTCTCCTTTTAAGCCAGTTGTACAATAGAAACTTCTACGAGTGTGTATAGACTTGGATCAATAGTCTTGAAATAATAATTTTTTATTTCTGTATAAACTAGAGACTGTAATGAGAATTAATCGTTGTCTTCCTTTATCCATCCAGATGTTTGCTCAGCTGTTGTGGAAAGCTTCTTCACTTAAACAGATGCTGTGATAAATGACCTGTGAAATGGATGTGATACACAGATTTTTTTTTTTTTCCTTTTTTGCATTAGTTATGAGGAAACTATGTTAAAAAACCCCAAAACCCCCAACCCCAAAAAATCAGCCCAACATTTAATTATTTTCAGTTTGAATATAAGGCCAAGCAAGTAGTCCTATACAAACTTGAGTATGGAAAACTGATACCATGAGAAGACTCCTGAATCCCCAGCATCCCTTCTTGGGGTGATTGCATACAGAGGGTTGCAATAAGATGTTGAATTGCTTTATTTAGTTTGCTCTGAGCACAGAGGGTGTCTCTTACAGTAGCCCACAGCAAATCAGGTGGCTCAGAGGCTGTTTAATGTTGCTGTTGAACTCGATGGAACACGAAGGTGAGTAAATGGAATTGCATGCCACACTTTGGGCGTGGGCCAGGAGGATGCGGCTCTGCTGGTTCCTGAGAACCTCAGAGCTGTGTGTGGAGTGGGATGTTTTGGAATGTGTGCAAGTGGCATCGGTGTGAGCTGTGTGCCACACTGAACACAGGCAGGTAAATTCTGTGGCTAGGGACCCCTGAGGATTCCGGGATGGTGTTTGTCCAGGATTGAACCTTGCTTCAGCATTACCATTGAGGTAGTTACAAAATTACTGGGCTGTTTGCTGTCATATGGGGGTCAAATAGTGGACCCTACAAACAGCAGAATTTCTTCCTTTCCCTGGTTTTAAGTTCTATTTCTGCAAGTAAAGGCATTTGAGCACAGCTGATGGCCGTGTCCAGAGTCCTGTGGGTGCCTTGCCTCTTCCACTGGGGCTTTCCCGTTGCTTTCAAGTGGTGAATAGAGGTGGGCAGATCCCGCATGCTTGGAAAGTCCTCTCAAGCTTGTGCATCTTTCCTTCTGTGAAATAGAAAAAGGTGTTGTTCTGTTTCTAGCATTCAGTGCTGTTGTCTTCTGCAGCCTGTAGGCATGAAAGACTGATGAAACAGGTAATTTCTTTATAGAATGTTTTTAACAGTAGATTTCAGTTGTCGTGAAGCAGACTGAGAGGAAGAGGCTCAGCATAGGCTGGGCCATGATAACTTTGTTCTGCTGAAGGTCGGGTTTCTGTTGATCCTTTTTTATGTATGATGTCAGAAATCTTTCAAAATCAGGATGGGTAGCAGGAGGGGAAACCTTTTTTGCAGACCAGCATGTTGAAAATCAAGGCTGTTGTTCCTGTGACAATGAGAACAGATCTTCAGCTGGTACGTGGAGGGCTGCTTTCCTCTAGAAGATCTTAAAGACATTCAGACCATGTGTCATGTCCAGCCACAATTACATGTCACTGTGAAACCAGAAGACTGACCTTACTGACTAGGCTTTCACAATCATTTCTACAGAGCTGACTTCATTCCTTGTTTAAAAATGACTAGTAAATACATAACCCTGGGGTTTGGATTTGGTGGAGGTTATTTTGTTTGCTTTTGTTGTACTGGTGTTTTTATCAACAATAGCTTGGCACTCTTAAAATTGCTTAAATAGGACCAGTGAGTAGTGGCCTGCCGATGGTAAAGATCTGTTTCTTCTGTGTTGGAATAGTACATGGTGCAAGATGCTACTCAGCTTCAAAGCTGTACAGAATGCCAGTGGTGGTTTCCCAGCAGAGATTCTCCAGGATAACAGCAGCACAGTGACGTGAGAGGAAGCTGCCAGTTGTGCTGATGGAGAGTGTAGACTGGCCTGGTACGTGATACCAGCCACGTCTCAAACACTACAGGGTGCACACTCACCATGCTGTGCAAGAGAGGATGTGCGGGCGGCTGTTCTTTTCAAGGCAGTGCTCCAAATCCTGGTTCATTACATCCAAAACTTAGTGTAGAGAGGGGTGGGTGGATGTGGAGGTTGCCCCAGATAAGGCTGATCAATTGCCTGTGGTCATCTTTGATCACAGGTCTGTGAAATGTCAGCACTTCAAAGTAGTTTCATTAAATACTTGTGCAGGATGAGTACTGCATCCCAGTCTTAGAAATATCACTGGATTTTGGGACAGCCAGTAGCACTGTCGTGGAAAGGAAACAGTCTGATTTGCCTCTGTAAACTTCAGCATCAACTTGCTGACAATTAGTCTTGATTTTTTTCCCCTTGTGCACAACTGTGCATTCTGGGGGAAACAAGTTGTTATGCTTTAAAGTAAAAAACCAGTAAACCCAGAAATATGGAGTCCAGTAAATGATTTCCAGATATTATTAATATCTTCAGTTTCACACCTATTCTTTCCAAGATTATAAATGAACCCTCCTAGACTTTGTGCTCAGTGTATTTGTTCCTAGACAGAATCAAGAGTTCTCCAGGAGTGTACTAGTGCCCTAGGGATCTTAACATCCCTTCCCAAGGAACTTAGCAGGATGTGTATCCTGGTGAGTGGACAGGTTTATAAAATATCCTGTTTTAGTACTGGTGCTGTGCAGTTGTGGGACACATTCTCTGATTTCTGGCCTCAGTAAGGTGAACTGGCTCTTCCAGTTCCTCAACTTATCTGTCTTGCTGTATGAATAAGGCACAGTTGGCAGAACATGATCAGCATTTGAGTGAATCAGCAGGGTCTTATGTAAAAGAAGGTTTGAGTTGTCATCAGCTCCATGAATAGGACTCTGAGGAACTCCTCATCTGGAGAGAAGTTGTTGAAAGTGGCAGAATTCCAGTTTTAACAGCTGCCACTCCCTTTATTCCTGAGTATTGGAAGGATTTTTTTCTGTTCACAAAAATACTGTCTCAGGACAATGAATTTTCCTCAAATGCTTTTTGTCCACTTCCACAGCACTGCTGCTCAAGTCTGGAAAATTCTGCAATATCTTTTTCAGTAACATGCTGTAATACTCATCAATACTGCTGAGTGTAGGGCCCCTACAGCCCCAGTTTCTCAATCTCAGGGGCTTTGTACCAAAACCAGGCCTCGAAGTCAGATCTGAAGTACTTTTTACAGTGTCTTGCATAATTTGTTATCTCTAAGGAGGAGGTTCAGTAGTATGGGTAGGACACAGATAAGTTTGTTGATATGGCCATAAACCCACCTCTTCCTAGCAAATTCCCTAATACTGATCCTAGCAGAAATGCCCATTGCCTGTGTGCAGCACATATTCTCATTTCATCTGCTCCCATGTACCTGCCCCCGCAGACTAAAAAGTGTCTGGTCTGCTGCTGCTTCTCTGGTCCTCACGCTGGAACAACATTCCTCTTATTTGCTGCTGAGGGGAATGGCAGGAATATTGACAGGGAGTAATTTTATCTGTGGTCTTGAAATGTTAGTTCTCCCTTCCCAGGGAGGGCTGTTAGCAGTTATTAACCTTCCCCCAGTTGGATTTGAGCTTTGTACATTCACATTTGTGAGTGTGAGTGTGCCATGGCACTGTAACTGCAGAATGAATACTTCTGACTATATGTTCTCATGTGATCTGTTTCAACAGCATAATTGAAAATAGGACAGCTTTTGTGTTTTTTGATTGTACTTTGTCTTCCAGGAAATTGGCACTAGAGTTAGAAAGCAGATTTTATTGCACATTCAGTTGGTATTATGATTGCTGAATGCAGTTCTTGGTTTGATGGGAATGAAGCAGAAATGCCTTATTTTCAGTACTTACCTGAATCTGGGATTGAATTATTTTCTACTTCTGATGTTAGTGTTTACCCTGGCAGCTTTTTGGTCAGGCAGAGGAAAGTCAAGTCACTGAATGTAAGATGCTGTCTGCTCCTGTTTCCCCTCTTAGAAGGATATTGAGAGATTAAAATTTCAAGTTAAACAGGACCTATGCTAAGGAAAGTGCTGCATCCTTTCCTCTGATCAGTAAAGGTGTTGAGAAATACTGGGTGTGTCTTTGATATGTTTCACAAGAACTCAGCCTAGTCATCTGCACATGGGTGGGGAGGCAAGAGGTTCCAGCTGCAGCTCAAACTAACTCTCTTTAAGATGCGGGTGACTGGAGGCTGATGTTTGCTTTTCTTTTGGATGTGAAGACCATAAACACTTCTTTAAGTGCTTTTTACATTTATTAATAATATTGTCAGTGCTTTACATTGCTTTTCTCCCCCTTTTCCCCTTTTGTCTCCTTTTCCAGATCAGTAATGGTAGGCTCCGTGTGTTGCAGGTCACATGGTTCCATGACACATGTGTGTGTGTGTATATATGTGAGATGCCTGGGGACTCTGCTCAGACTGCACTGAACTTCCCTCTTCAGAGCCACTCATCGTTTCAGAGAAGTCACCTGCCACCATGATGCCTGGGGGCTTATCTGACACCAAGCCTGCTACTCCAGAAGTTCAGCAGCTTGTTAACCAGGTGAGTTGCACCCTCTCTTTAGATTAAGTTACTTGTGTGCAAAGAGGCTATTCCTGAAGCTTGTGTAAAGCCTGGGAGACTGAGCCAGAATCTTATGATGAAAGTGGGAATCCCCTTGATTGGCAGTGTTTTCTTAGCATTCTATGTAGGAAGTGCCTTGGTAAGACTGAGACAAACCACTTCTCTGTCTCTTCTTTTTCCATGGCCAAGCATGGTACTGGCTACCTTCAGTTAATGTCTGTGTGAAGTTCCAAGCCCAGCTCTGCTATGCCAGCAGTGAGGTCACTTGTTTGAAATGAGAGGTGGCATATTGGAAGGGAAAAGGTTGTACCTGGCAGAGTTCATTCCTCAGTTGAAGGACTGCATAGGACAAACCACATGCTAGTATGCAGTAAAGAATTATATACGCAGGACAAAGCTTTTAAATTGTGTGTTCCCTGCTGGCATTATGTGTTTTCTAGAGTCACAGCTGTGATACAGGGGCTGCTGCTGGGGCAAGATGAGCTTTGCACAAGGCAGGGCACTAAGTGAGCCCAGTTGCCAGGTGATTGGTTACAGGCAGTGGTCCTGAACTGGAGCAGCTGTGTGAGCAGCACCTCACACAGACGTGATCCTCTAATGCCCTGCAGTGTAGCAGCTCTTTTTAATGAAAGTATAAAATGCATCCTGAGGAATGAAAGGGGTTCCCACCCACTCACCAAATCATCTTCACCCTTCTGACTCTGAAAGACGAGCTCTTGTCCCTTTGGCACTTGCACTCAAGCACTCTTTGAGGAAACAAAACTAGGAAGTAGCAGGGCTGAATGCATTGGCCAATACTGCAGCACACTCACTACACCTGATGTGCACGGCTCCCAGCTCTCTCCTTTGCTGTGCCACCGAGGACAGAGTTTGCACCAGCATCATGCCATGTCTTCCACGATCTTGCAACTGAGACCAGGCAGCCCAGTATTCTGACAGGACTCTTTTTGGTACTCCACCAGTGGAGGGGATAACTTTAACATCCAGTTTACTGATTAGAAGATACTCCATGTCACTCCGTGTGTCTGATTTAGCAGAGATACAAATATGCTGGTAACTTGATACAGGTCTAAGTTACTCTTAGCAAAATGTAGCGACTGCAATCCCAGTTCTCTGAGGATACCAGCGTGTTCTGCACTCCTGGTGTACAACACCCTCTGTCACCACACTGGGCATCCTCAGTGACTGGGAAGGGGGATGTGGGTTGAAGTCAGCTCTAGCCAGCAGTTTTCTTCAAAATTCTTTTGTCCAACCATTTAGTTTTTATACTCAGGGTTGGGCAGAGCCATGTGTTCACTCTCCACATGCTGGTCTGGCTAACTCAGGTGCGTATTCGCTTTCTCTTACTGAACTCGAGGAGTTGCACCACCACATGATCCCTTCCATTGACAGAGCTATTTATCAAAAACACCCTGTGGTCAACCTTTATGTTGAGATAAAGTCAGCTCATTTGCAAAAGCTGTGGTCAGTCACACCCTGCATTATTCCGAGTTTCATGGGTGGAAAGTCACCCTTCCCCAGCTCCTCTGAGCCTTCTTCCATTATAGGGCTTTATTGATCAGTCACAGCTTGGGGTCACCAGAGCTGGGGACATGTACATGAGGGAGGGCTGGAGTTTGGGGTAACTGGTTAGTCAGAGATGATTTACTGCAGAGCAGAAATGGATGATCTACAGTTGTTTGGGGGCCACTAACTAAATTACTTGGGAGCAGTACAACTCCTCCTTCTATGCCGGCAGGAATGTTTGAAGGAGCAGCACTTGCAGAGATCAGAAATTCCCTTTTACATATGGAGGGGAGACCTTAGCAAGGGACTTGTAGCACCTTTGTGTATTTGCCATTTTTGTTTCCTCATGTTTAAGATGGGGCCAGCTGAGGGCTGTGAAAATTAATTTATGAGTCTGTGAAATGCCTCAAGCACCACACTAGATACTGAGCTTCGTTTTCAATGCTGGACTGTGTTATTTATGGGTCATCAGAAGTCTTGCAGTGTGTATTGGAGGTGAAACCACAGCACTTGGGTGTCTGTGAGCAAACAGGCACTTGAAAATGTGAATGCTGGTTTCAGGCAGTGTTAATGTCCCCGGAGTACAGGGCATGTATGGA
The DNA here is from genome assembly GCF_024509145.1 of Vidua macroura. Taxonomy (NCBI): domain Eukaryota; kingdom Metazoa; phylum Chordata; class Aves; order Passeriformes; family Viduidae; genus Vidua; species Vidua macroura. The sequence goes on along the minus strand of NC_071572.1, from coordinate 73,111,649 downwards.
ATCTGAAATGTGGATAGTGCAAAGTTTCTGTTTGATTCTAGAAAAGGGCTGATCCTAATTTTAGTGTTCTTTTGTAGCTTCAGGAAAATGAAAGCAGATTGTTCTTTGCTCTTTATTTTCTTCAAGGTGAAATTTCTGCCCTGTGCTGAGAGCAGGAGAGAGAACACTTCCTGGTCCTTTCCCCCTCTGCAGAGGCTTTGGTACAGTTGTCTATGGAAAATATACTTATGGAAACCTTATGTTGGGGAAATCCTTCCAGCATAAGTGTCACCAATTCATGAAGCAATTCTGGGGGCTTTTATGCTCTGCTGAGCAGAGAAGCAATTCCTATGATTTCAGTGAAGTTGTGAAGAGCGTTTGCAGAACTTGTGATGCTCAAGGTCTGTCTGCTCACGGGATTACACAATTATTTTCTTATACCTCTGCCTTGTCTCTAGCCATCATTAGTGAGCTGAGAAATGCTATTTACTTGGTCTCCCTGTTTTACAGCTGTTGCCCAAAACTGAGGAATGTTTTGGATTTAGGATGCTGTTAGATAAGAGCTTAGGAATGTTACATTTTTTCACCTGAGGATTAAGAAGCTGTTTGCCTTCTTGATTTTACTTATGGCTTAGTCTGTAAATAACAAGTGGGGGATACAGTGTCCAGAGGAGAGAGAGCAAAACTGGAGAGAGGTGGCTTTGTTTTGTTTTATTCTGAGAGAGGAATATAATGCACCAAAAGTTGCTACTTAGGCGCATTCTAGGAGGCCCCTGCCCCAGTCAGCTGGAAGGTTGTTGGGAATTAAAATTTCCCTGGTTTGCAAGAGTTAGCAGCTCCTCAGCTGAAAGTATAGTTGTCTGTTCGTGGGGATAGAAATCCTGTGAAAGCTACTCAGCAGAAGAGCAGGGTAAAAGATCATGAGGAAGCTGAATAGGATGATAATTTCTGGCTCTTTGGAAAAGATCTGGATGTTTCTTGGGTGCTTTCTGTGGCCTTCCTGCTAGGAAGGAATGTCATGGGAGTGGCAGCCAGCTGTAGGTGCTTGTGCTGGGAAAGTTAATTAATTCAGTGGGTTCTTGTGAAACAGGTGGGTTGTGAGAAGCGCTGAGGTACTGCTGGCCTGGCCAGGGCAGCCTGAGGAGGCTGGCACTGACACTGCTCCTCTGCCCAAACTCAGTAATGCACCCGGTCATCAGTGTGGGTGTCATGTGCAGAGGGGCACTGTGTCACCCAGCGCAGGAGAGACTGTCTCTGCTTTCTGTGTGGTCGTCATGCAGTGATCATGAAATGGGAGAGTTTTAAATTCTTGGAGAAGTAAGGAAGAGCAACAGCAAAACCACTGCCTTGGACTTCAAGAGGGAAGACTTTGGCCTGTTTGGCAGACTGGTTGAAAGAGTCCCTTGGGAGGCAGTCCTGAAGGGCAAAGAGATCCAGGAAGCCTGGGCATTTTTCAAGAAGGAAGTCCTAAAGGTGCAAGAGCAGGGTGTCCCTATGTGCCAAAAGACAAGCTGGTGGGGAAGAAGACTAGACTGGCTGAACAGAGGGTTTTGGCTGGAACCCAGGGTAAAAAATAGAGTTTATAAGCTTTGGAAGATGGGGCAGGCAATTCAGGAGGATTATAAAGGTGTTGCGAGGTTATGCAGAAAGTCAGAAAGGCAAAACCCCTATTAGAACTTCACTCTGGTCACTGCCAAAAGCAATGACAAAAAGTGTTCTTAAGAATACATAAGCAACAAAAAGAGGGCTAAGGAGAATCTCCACCATTTGCTGGATGTTGGGGAAGTCATGGCCACAAAAAATATAGAAAAGGCTGAGGTACTTAAACCCTTCTTAATCTCAATCATTAATAGTCAGACCAGTTGTCCTAAGGGTACTAGCTCCCTGAACTGGAAGACAGAGACAAGGAACACAATGAAGCTCCCACAATCCAGCAGGAAACAGTGACCTGCTTCTCCATGTGTAAATCTATGGGGCTGGATGGAATCCACCTGAGGGTACTGAGGGAGCTCATGGAAGAACTCTCCAAGCCACTGTCCATGATTTACCAGTGGTTCTGGTGAACCAGGGAGGTCTCACACAACTGGAGTTTGGCTAATTTGATGCCTCTCTAAAAGAACATCTACAAGAATGGTAGGAAGGAAGATCCAGGGAACTACAGACCTGTCAGGCTGAGCTCAGTGCCAGTGAAGGTCAAGGAACAGCTCATCCTGAGTGCCATCACACAGTGTGTGCAGGGTAACCAGGGATTCAAGTCCAGCCAGGATGGGTTCATGCAAGGCAGGTTCTGCTTGACCAACCTGATCTCTTTCCATGACATGCTGAGTGGATGAGGGAAAGGCTGTGGATGTTGTTTCCCTGGACCTTAGTAAAGCCTCAGACTCCAGTTCCTACAGCATTCTACTAAGAAGCCTGGACAGGTGCACTGCTCACTGGGTGAAAAAACTGGCTGGATGGCTGGGCCCAGGGAGAGGTGGTTACATCTGGCTGGTCAGAGGTGGTGCACCCAGGGCTCAGTGTTGGGGCCAGCTCTGATTAATATCTTTATTGATGATTTGGACGAGGGGTTGAGGGCACCCTCAGTCACTTTGTGGAGTTTCGTTAAGGGAGTATGTGTGAAAGGATGAAAATTGGAGTGGTATATGTGAAATAAATCCCTAAGTATCAACCTGCCAATAATTTTTCCATTTCTTTTTACAGGTGAAGCCACAGTTTGAAAGCCAGACAAACATGAACTGTGCTGTCTTTACAGCCATAGAATATAAGACTCAAGTGGTTGCTGGGACAATATACTTTATTAAGGTTTGTATATATTGTAGGAGGGAGTGTTTTGGAATTAAATGATACAGGTGACTTGCAGAGTGGCTTACAGCTAGAAAGAGAACAAACATAATAGGAAACTGAGTAACAGAAGTTGGGACTACCTCCAAATGCTTATAAAATTCTTCTGTTTGGCACTACTGTAAGCAGGAATATAAATATTATAAAACATGTGCTGTGTTTTTTCAGATGTGACTGGTAAGCTTCTTGGGATCATCTCCCTCAAGGACTATAGATTGCCTTCCCAACTCAAATTATTTCAATGAGTGTAACTGGTCTCCTGTTTCCTTTCAAGGCAAAATAGTATCTGAGTCCTTCAGTTGTGTTTGTTGGGATGAAATTGAAGTCAGCTTAAGGAACTGATGGGAAGATAGAGTCAATTTTGTTATGCAGTGCACACATTTGCTGACTAGTTTTGCATGCAAGCAGGTGTGTTGATGTTTTGGTTCTGTGTCAGATGCTGCAGAGGTACAGCCTGCCTGCTGGTTCTTTCTGTATTTTCAAAACCCCCTCTCTGATGCAGAGGAAAAATTGGGTAATGCTTAATTTGGAGCCCTCTGATAGCACCATTCCTCCTCTACTGGAAACCCATACCAATGGATGTGAGCAGCTTTCTGTGAAGCAGCAGAGAAGAAATGGCTGAGTGTATTTTTCATCTGAAGGCCAGCAAGCAGTGCTGAGCAGCAGGCTGGCCTTCTGGAGCAGAGCAGACATGGCCTGTGACTGCTGAAACCTCACGTGTGTGTGGGCATGTGCCTGACAGGGTATGTCATATTCCAAGGGAATTGGAATAATTCTTTTATTAGAGGAATTGGCCTGTAATGTTTGGGGGAGCGTAATTCTGCAGAGAGACACTGTGAGCATTAGCTCCACACTTCTCATACTTAGTTGATACCAGGAAGGACAGATGCTGCCAAACCTTCTTTCCCAGGTGCTTCCTTAAAAGAACTCTTAACTCAGAAACAAAGATTGATTACTGAACTTGGAAGAAATCCATTTGTAACACTGGAAATTGATGATTTGTCTCTTCTTTCCCAGTTTTACCAGTGATGGAAAACAGTTCCTCATTTTAGCATTAAATGGAACAAACTCTGGCACAAGATTCATTCTAGCATTAAATGGAACAAACTCTGGCACAAGATTCATTCTTTTATATTTCTGAATCTTCCACCTCACTGATCTTTTACCAGCAGACTTACAGCTGAGCTGCAACCCAGACCAAGCATAGTGCCCCACTGCAGCCACCAGAAAGCATGCAAAAACCTCTTGGAGCCAAAGGCATTAAAGTTTCCATGTCCCTCACCAAGGGAGAGCTTAGCACTTGTTGTACTTGGCTCTGTAAAAATGAAATTTTACAGCTTCCTACCAAGTCTTCATGTGAGGACTTTCTAGGGGGGAAGGTGAATTTCTTTGGAAGAGTATTTATTGTAGGCACTCCCATAAGCACCGGGATATGTCAGGTTCCCTGTTCAGGCATGGATGTGTTTGGAATAACTCTGCAGACCAGGGGTCCTGGCTTTCAGGTTGTCATTGCTTCTCAGGACCATGTTCTGGTCTTTATGTATTAGATGTTTCTGTACCCTTTGGGAGCTGACATTGTGTCTGCACTGTGTCCCACCCCCAAGCCATGGAGGTTTCCTCATTGTCTCTTGACGAGTGTGTCAGGAGGCTGTGAGCAAATGTGCTGACATCCTGGTGACTGAAATAGGACACCATCAAAACCTTTCTCCTGTTGCATCTTCTGGTGCTTCCACACCAAAGCAGTTCTGCTCATTTCCCCTTCACCTGAGTCTGAGGGTTTTTAATAGAGTTTTCTACAGGTGTAGATAGTTTCTGCCACCAGTTACTATCCAGACTTGGATAAGAGCTGTTGAAGTAAAAATGAAGGTACATCTAAAATTAAGATCCTGAAAAAAGATGTTCTTTCAAGAATGTAAAGAACAGCCTTTTGTTTGAACCTGCTTTGAGCCCTTGATCCTCACTTCCCCGCTCTTTTGGTTTCTAGGTCCAACTTTCCGATGCTGAATATGCCCACTTAAAGGTGTTTCAGAGTCTTCCTCAGGAGAACCTAGGTCCCAGCCTTGTCGGTTTTCAGACTGGCAAAACCAGAGATGACCCTCTGACCTACTTCTAAGACATGATGTGTTGCAGTGCCTCACCTCTGCAAATCCTATGGGGATTCTGCCCATGACAGTAAATAAAATAATTTTGGAAAGCTATTGTCCATATTTTCCTTTTGCTGCTGATATACCTGCAGAGGTCTTGTTATCTTTCATGTCTGTCACAAGACTAAAATAAAGTTTTTCTAATTAAGACATAGAATAAACATAACCTTATCTGGAATATAAAAAACACTTAAGGAAAAAAAGCGGAGCAAGATAATAATCAATGGTGAAAACCAATGAAGAGAACACTAAAGCACCAGTCAAAGATGCAATCTCAAGTTAAAAGAAATGTTTATTGTTTTAAATGCAGAAATGCTCGTCCAGCTTAAGTTCCTTTCCAGGACTTTTCCATAGGACCGAGAACATAATCAAGCTGGTTTGGTATTTTAAACTCACACACCCTCTATGGGACATTACATGTTACTGCTGCAAGAGGATGAGCGTGATTACCAAGGGAATGTTTGTTTCAAACTACTCTAAGCCTCTTCCTTACAGAATTGCTTCCACTCAAGTCTCTCATCAGATCTTTGCCCATAAAATACAAAGTACAATTTAAATCTACACATATATTCACAGTTGCAAAACAGCACAGAAAAGACTGAGGCTTTCCTCTTGTTCCTTGCTGCAAATATATGAGTGCTGGTGTCATTCCCCTTTTGATTTCCGGACCAAGGAAGTCCACAAACAGGACTCAGCCACAGTATTCTTGTTAAGTTGCACTAAAGCCTAAGTTAAGTTGCAATAAAAGTAGGATTTACATTAGTGCAGGTAATAGGAGAGCTCTGTGACTCTCAGGTTTGGAGATTGCACAGGAAGGGAATGGCATAAAAGAAATTGATTTTTCCACCATGATGTTAAAAAGACACTTTTTTCTGCCTTTGTTGGCACAGGAATCAACATTTTGCAGCCTGTAGAAAATGTACATAAGAACCAGCTAGGGAAACACAGCAGAGAAGGTTGCTAGAAATAAGCCAGTTCATCATGCTTTGTCTTGCTGCCCTGGTAACTGTGGAGGCTCAGCTGCTCATTCTCATGGGGGAGGCTCTTGAATACCCGCAGGTGCATGAACTCCTCATTCCCAACATGGACCTGCAAAGCATGAAACCCAGTGAAATCTCTGCTGGGGGAGCAGCCTGCAGCAGGAGGGGTGGCAGAGGCTGGGCTGGTTTGAGGATGGAGCAGCAGACAGGCAGTAAGAAAAACCATTGGCTTGTTTTAAACCAGACTAGGAGCCGTGACTTTGCAGAAATACCAACTAATCTTCCCATGAAAATGGAGAAAAGAGGATCTCTCTATTTAACAGATAGGAAGAGGGGCTGGGAGGTGGATATTTGTAGCTTTTTAATGCACAATTTTTTTTTCTTATAAAGGTCAAATCATAAGCATTCTCTTCTAGTTAAGAAAAGGAAAAAACCCACCATTCCAAAGATTATACACATTAATAGAAAAGAAACAACCCAGCTTGTTGTTGCTCTACCTTGATGAAGTAGTTTGTTCCAGCAACCAACTGAGTTTTAAACTCCACTGCATTGAAGACATCAAAGGTCTTCCCTTCTTTTTCTTCTAGCTGAGCTTTTACCTTAAGGAAACAATAGGTTCTTTAAGACTGTTGCAAGATTCAAGTATTTAGGACTTAAAGCTTACAGTTCACTGCTGCTGAATTCCCAGACACAGAGTTCCCACTTTTCCAAGACATTAAAAGATCAAAATGAATCATGTTAAGTTTTGTGTGAAAGCAGGACCAGGAATCTAGAGAGGTGGCAAAGCTGAGTCAGAGGTGGGAGTCAGTCACAACAGGCTAACACCAAGTCTGGAAAACACTTGACAGTTCTTTCAGCATGTCTGCTGGAATCTGTGTTTTCAAACTGAAAAACAGTGCTCAAGAAGTCAAAGTAACCTGTCCAGTACCCAAGAGGGAGCCATGAACTCCTGAGATGCAGCTCTTCTCTCCTGCACTGGGCACTCTAGCACATTGTGGCTGTATGGAAAATTCTTGGTCAGGAAAGCAGATTTCAGCTTTTGTTTTGCAGGGCAAGAGGAGTTAGTCTTGGAGTCCTTGCTTGGAAGTCCTTGTCTGCTCCAGGCTGCACCTCCTGCATGCATCATTGCATAGCCCTCCCTTCATTCCCAAGGCAGTAGTACCAGCAATGAGTAGATCCTCCAGCTATATGGTGTACTTCTCCTTCTTCCTAAATTCAAGGAAAATAGATACATCTGCACTCCTGCCTAAATCCCACAGGCTTCCTTGGGGAAAAACAAGTGCCAACTTGCCACTGGTCAGGTGCTGTAGGTGAAGCAGGAACAGAAGAACCATTCCTGCAATGGGCTGTGTTCTCCCACCTCTCCAACTCCCAGAACTCTGGTGCCTTTTCAGTGACCATCCTGAGAGCTGTGTCCATGCTTTTTATCTTCTCTTGGAGGTCATACCTCTACACTTCCTCCAGATTATGATCAGTATGTCACATGCAAGATAATAATCTTTGAACACTTTCCTGTTTGTTCTTTGCCATACGGAAATCCAAGATGCATTCTAAGATGCACTGAAGGGCACAGCCCCAGAAAGCACCATAATTCAATCCTGCCTCCTCCCCTTCTCCTGGCTCGTGTCCTGTACTCCATTAGCAATCCTAGGCACTGGGCAGCTTGGTTTCTGAGGTCACTAAATCACTCCAGCTCAGCACATTTTGTATTTCCACCACCAAGCTGAACACTGGACCCTGGGTACAGATGGCTCAGAGTCCTGCAGCTGCAAGCTTGTCATGGTGTTTGTGGCAGTGAGTCATCACAGCATGTGACAAACCACCATCCTGAGTCAGGGTGGAGAGGGAGATCCCAGACAGAAATACTCTTCCAAAGACCTGGTTCTTGATCTCAGTCTGGATTTGGGAGTCCTGGAGGACAGGAACCAGCACTGTGTCCTAGTGGTAGCAAAGTTAATGGCATACTGGGCTGCATCAGCAGGAGCCTAGCCAGAAGACAGGCAAGTGATTATTATTACCCTTTACTTGGCCTTTGTTAGAAAATGTGGAATCCTGTGCCCAGTTCTGGGCCCCCAGTACAAGCCAGACAGCAATGAACTGCAGTGAGCCCAGTGAAGGATCACCAGGAGCACTCCATGAGCACACCAGGATGGCTGGAGCACTTGTGCTGTTAGGAGAGGAAGAAAATGAGCTTGCTCAGCCCAGGGAAGAGAAGGCTTTGAAGAAAACTTTCCAGTACCTACAAGAAGCCAGGGTCTTTACAGGGATGAAACTTTCCACATGGCAGAAGAATGAGACAGAGTGGTCATAAACTGAAACTGGAGGTTCAGACTGGATATAAAGAGAAACATTTCCCCTGAGGACTGCACTACAGCAGGAGTGTTCAGAGAAGCTGTGCAGTTTCCATCCTTGGAAATTTTCAAGACTGACAGGACAAGGCTCTGAGCAGTCTGAGGATGCTGACCCTGTGCTCAGGCAGGAGGTGCAGTCCCTTTCCACCCAACCAATCCATGATTCAGTCACAGGGCTGGAAATGATCATGCCCTGAAGACTCTCCACTGCCCTGCATGGCCTGTTTGCCATGCACTGCCAGAGCAGTTAACTAAAAAGCAGATGGTTCACAATCACCCTGGATAAGCTCTGCCACAATTACCAGTGAGGAGCCAAAGCTGAACAGGCCTGGGTGGAAATCCTTGCCGTGAGGAGGCTGTTCCTATGGGATTCCTAAGCCAGACACTGCCAAAGGAAGCCTTTCTGCCCCGTGTGACACTACACCCGCTGTGGGTCACAAAACTGAACATTTGGCCATCACAAGGATTCTTATGAAACTGTAAAATGAAGGCAAGAACTGGAAAAGCAGGAACAGGGAATATGTTTATGGCAAGCAAACTGGTAGGCTCTAATAAATCTCCACAAAGACCTGACTTTAAGCAAATAAAATGATTTGAGAAGGCTACCTCGATTTAACAAAACTAGTGTTTTCTCCAGCAGTGTCCAGATGAGGATATGAGTGCATGGGCAAGTTTCAAGTTTGGGTTTTCCCACATGTATTTCATTAAAGGAAGTAATTTAAACTGGCAGTCAAACCAAGCTGGCTAAACTTTAAACTATTTAGGTGATTTAAATGAAAACATGAGTTTTTTGGTTAATTCTGTTTATTTCTGAATCCAACAGGGTTTTGTTTTTGAATTACCAAACCACTGCAGTGTGCTACAGAACAGAAAGTCAGGATTTCGAACCTAGTTTTAAGCCCATGTTAATTGCATATCTGCATTACCTTTAACACGACATGTAGGTCTTTTTTCAGATCAAAGCAATAATTACAACTCTCAGCAATTCTCAATCATGTGCTTATTACTGAAAACTCAGGCTGGTGCTTAGGAGATGCACATTCTCCTTTTTCCTAAAACACAGAATCCTTACACTGTACAAGGTAAATGTTAATTTCAGTATCTGCTGTGCCTTTGGATGCTCTGTATGTGTTTGGGAACTCCTCCTGCCTGGGAAACAGGCCCAGGCAATGACAAAGTGTCAGAAGCTGGAGCGCATCCTTTGTTTTGTGCAAGCTTTGCTCTCTAGCTCACCACATCCTAGCCGACAAAGCCAAAAAGCAGAAGGAACTTGAGTTTCCATGACAAAAAGAAGAACGTGTGCTTTGAAAGAACTTAGTTGCACGATGGCATTTTTAGAGTAAAAGCATGTGCTCCAATAACATGAGTGGTAATCTCAGGTACTGTAAGTAGTATCAGGATTTGGAGCAGGTTGGAGTTGAATTCTGTGCTGGGGAAAAGCAGAAGCAGCGAAGAAGCTTTCTTGCTTATTCCACGTTTCACCCCCTCGGGGAAAAAAAAAAAAAAAACCACCAAAAAAGCCACCCAAACAATCCCCCCTTTCCCAGACAAACAACAAAAACCCAAAACCCCAAACGTATGCACGCGGTTCAGATTCTGTAAGAAGCACAGGAGCTCGTTCCCCGAGCTCAAGGCCATGGCTTTGTCGCGTTTCCCCGCGCACCCAGCGCTGCCCACGGTCCCTCTGAGTCAACAGGGCCACGCCAGGCGGGCACAGAGAAGGAGAGCTCCGGGAGCCGGCGGCTGCTCCGTGCATTCCCCATTCCTTCCATCTTTACACCGGGGGGCGGTGTCTCGGCGCTCAGCCGCGCAGAGCAATGGCCGAGCACACGCTGGGCCCCGGACAGGCCCTGCGCGGGCCTTTCCCCGCCTGCGGGACCCTCCCGGGGCGCGCCCCGGCCCCTCACCTGCTCCGCGATCCGCTGCGTCTCGTCGGTGGCGGGCCGGGCCGCCGAGGGAGCTCCGCACAACATGGTAGCACCGCTCCGCTCCGCTCCGGGCCGATCCTGCCCCTCGGGCGTGCCGGGGCGGTGTCGGGGGCGGTGCCGGGCCCGGGGTTGGAACCCGCGGGCGGGGGCTCGGCGGCCGAGGCGGCGGCGGGCGGGGGCGGCCGGGCCCGGCTCCGCCCAGCCGGGATCAGCGCGGCCCTGCGGGATCAGCACTGCCCGCGCTTGGCGGAGACATCGCGGTCCGGCGGCCGATGGAAGACAAAACCAGCCTAAAGCGACACTTGCAGTGAAAGCTGCCGGCAGAATTTATTCAGCGCCCTGGACAGAAGGGCTGCAGCCGCTCCTCAGCGAGCGGCGCCTCCGTGACAGCCCCGCGAGAGGACAGGGCTGCTCTCAGCCGCTGTGTTTTCCCTTCCCGTGCGCCACCTTTCCCAGCAGTAGCGTGTTCACTTAGCTGCACGGAAAGGTCCATCTCCGGACTCCCTCGTTCACCACGTTCATCATTCCCTCTCCCACGCTGATTTTGTCGCTCCTCAGCCAGCAAGCTGAAGGCGGTGGTGAATTATCCAGCCTCTGGGGCATCCCTGGGGAGATTTTAGTCTGAATGTTAAGGTCTTTACCTAAATTTCCCCACAATTTAAACATACAGACTCTTGCAAAACCAACAACAAACACCTACCTTACTCCTCCCGCTTTGCAGCACCTCTTGGTAAAGTTGGTCAATATAAACCTAAATTTAACAATAGCAGGTATTGCAAACTGAACAGAGCTCATGGACTGACAAGGAGGACATGGTGAAAAGCATGAAATATGGAAGGTTTTCTTTCCTCTGATATCATCTAGAAATAAATTCTCTGCTGGGGCTTTCGGTAGGCAGAGTTCTGCCAGGTTTGTCAGGAGACTGGGAATGAAGGGTTGGGCTCTTCACTGGGATGGTACCCAAGTTTTCCAGTGGAAATCCCACCAGACAGCTGATACACTGTTGTTGTTTCACTACTGGACAGTTCACACTGAGGCAAGCTTTCCAGTGGATTTTTGAGCCGTGGTGGGTGGGATGAGGCATTCATGTGGGCATCTTCTGGTAGGAAATGTCAGTGGAGGTTCTCAGGCTCATGCTTTCAACAGAAGAATGTTCCCCAGCATGGCTTCATCAGTGTTGTCATGTATGATTCACTGATAGGCTTTTGGACAGGTGCCTGAGCAAGCCTTCTCCTCTCCTGGACTTGACAGGATGAGAATATATCCCCCTCTCTGTGCATGGGAAAATGGGTTTGGTTACAAAGAACCTTCCCAAAGGGGTCCTTTTTTACTGAACTTCCCTTGTGTCCAGCGTGTGTGTCACTGCTATCAGCTGCAGCAGCAGCTCTCATGCAGCATGGAGCTGGAGGCTTAGGGCTCCACATATGAGAGCAAGGAGGGTGAAAGGGGCTTCCCCAGCAAATACAACACAGTTGGCCATGCTAAAAAATGATTGCAGCTCTTGGAGACTCATTGTGTGCCAGGGTATAAATTCCTTTTAAATAAATGTAAAGAATTAAAACCACCCAAGGAATGGAAAGCACCCAAATACATAGCTAGTATACATAGCTAGTGAATATTGCTCTTCAGACAAGGCAGCTGATGGTGAATTTCTATTTCTTACATTGCCTGTGTTTGTACACAGTCTTTGGTTTGGACAAGTAAATTCTGTTGTTTTCATTTCACTCATTGAACTCTTACATGTTTCAGTGCTATCAGCTTCACTTCATGGGTTGCTGAGCTGGGTTTGCTCCAGTAGGAATGATTTACTAGCACTAAAACTACTTGGCTATTGGAATTTTGTGTAGACCATAACCAAAATGCCTTTTTTAGCCCTCTCTGCCATCTAGTGCTCATCCCTGTTCGTGCAGTTAGACTCAGGAAACCCTGGAGCTCAATTCCGTACCCTAAACTGAGCCCACAGCCACAGTCAGCAGCCTGGGGAAGGGACCTAGGTTTCAGAAGCAGTAAGCAGCTCTTGGCTGGGTCCAGGGGCAGAATGTAGTTTCCAAAATTTGGGCTAGAAGGATTTGTGTTTTCAAACTAACTTCCCCCCCCCCCCGCCTCCCCAATCATCTGAGCCAGAGTTTTAATCAAATATTGTCATTTGCCAGCCTTACAATTATAGAGTTGGTCCTTATGTGGTGTAGTTAAAATTTGAGCCCACTCCAAGGGGGATGTAACAGATCAACAGAAGGGTTAAAACAACTTGTCTGAATAGCCTGCTTCTTCGGGTTCTGGACTTCCACTTTGCTCCTGTAAGTCAAAATTTATCTTCCTTGTCAACAAGTGGAGGTGGCAAAACAAAGTTTTTATACAGTAATCTCACCTGTAAGTTTTATTTGCCTGCCCTGGCAGAAGAACAACCAAGCAAAAACAGTAACAAGAGAGTTGTGGTGTTTCCCCCAGTGCATTCGAACACAGTCCTTTTGTCTCTGCTCACACTGAGCTGCAGGTCCATCTACCTTTCTAGAAGAGGTCTAGACTACCTTCATGCTCAATGAGGGAGGGTACTGACATCTTCCTGACAGATGCTTGATCTTCCACGGGGAATCTGGGAAGAGGGAATTAAATTCTTCAGTGTAACCCTAGCCCCTCCCACCAGGCTGTCCAGGGATGTTTCTTCTCTTATTAGGCTGCAACAAATCTCTCTGCAAATGACTCTCTTCAACTTTTCCAGCACAAATCAAAAAGAACAAGGCATGCCTTAAAAAACCAGGAGCACTTATGTCTGCTTTAGGAAGAGTAGAACAAGAGTAATCAAGTTCTGCTATGCTCTCTGCTGACATCCTTAGTGTTTTTCTTTAGATACAGTCCACCATTCTTGTGCTAGGTGCCCTCTCTTCAAACTCGGAAATAACCTAGTAGGTGGCCTTTAGGAGCAAAACTGTATCCAGTTCATCCATTTGTCTCTATGTGTGTCCAAGAACCTAGGTCTGAATGTCTTTCTCACCCAGTCATCTACCATCATGCATGCTTCAGATATTCACTGCTCCGGTGATCCTATTACCTCCTCCATCCCCAACTCCATTTCCCCTTGTTTCATTTGCTGTGCCAGGCCCACCAGTACCGCCAGGACTGTCGCAATGCTCCATGTAGGTGTGAGGCAGATTAATACAGCAAAGCACAACACTGACTATGGTGTGAAAGGGTTAGCCATGTATGCCTTGTGGGATAGTACAGCAGCAACACTTGGTTAAGCATACAACTACTAGCGACATAATCAGGGATACATCTCATTGTGTTTTTGCAGCGTTCTCTGGGAGGGATTTACAAGCTGTTCTCCCCCTCCACCAAAGCAGGCAGGCTGGAGGTAAAGCTATTTCAGCTGGAGGAAACCAGTAGGAATCTAAGTAGCTTGGTCTAGTGCAATGGAATCTACGGAGAGTATTGTCCAGTATTTCCTGTTGGGCAGAAAGGAGAGACTGGGGCATTACTAAATATAAATAGCAGGGCGCTCTGTCACATTAAATACTTTACATGTTCACACCCTTGGCTGTACACAGCGTGTAGGATGTTGGGGGCTTTTTTATTTTCCCCATGACTGTGCTTTCCTGAAGTGAAACCGTGTACCTTGCTTTTGTAGAGCCAAGAGTCCTGACGCACATGGTTACAGATCACATATACTGGATAAAGAGGGAATATCATACATAGTGGGAAAGAGGAATATTATACATAAATGTAAAAGCAGGGTATAGTGGAATTGCCTAGTGCCTCCCATAGTCAGCTGAGTTGCAGTCTGGCAGGAGAAGCTTATGGAGGCAAGGCAGCATGCAGACTTCTGCTTAAGCCCCACCAGAGGCGATCTTTACTTGTCCTTCTGAGATGTCCTGGTTTCAATAAAGCAAATGCAAATTCAGTCCAAGGCTCCCCAGACACAGTCCTTCCTCTGGAGGCACATGTGCTACCCTGCTGGCGCTAACTTTAAGGTGTGGTGGGGCTGTGTCACAGCACTGTGTCTTTGTTGCCTTTCCCGTTCAGAAGCAAGAGGTGAGCAAGTTCCTCTTGGGGCTGGTGTACTTTTTGCAATCTTCTTTCGTTAGGAATGTACCGTATTCTCTGTGACAGAGCCACCTCCAGTGCCTATAAAATTTCGGGAGTTAACCGATGGCAGGGAAGGCTCTGCCTCAGGGCTTGGTCCCTCTTCTTTGTTGTCTCCCACCACCGACTCCTGTGAGCTGGTCTCTGGGCTGGAAGCTGCCTGGAAGCCAGGCTCAGCCCCGAGGGGCTCATTGATCTGCAGGGGAAGCAGGGCCCGGTGCCGCATCAGGCTGTCGTCACTATTCTGGGCCTCCAGCGAGTTCTGGCGCTTGGCGTTCCTGTTGGCCATGGCGTTCTTCTGTGGCTCCTCAAAGCTCAACGACAGGGTGACCGTTCCACTCCCAAAGCTGACTTTCTGCTTGCACCCGCGCTGCTGCTGGCGTTGCCGCTCGGCGCAGGCTGGTAGAGGAAAAGGGTCCTCGTGGTTGCTTTTGCTGCTGATGGAGGAGGAAGGGGTGGAGCCGGTGGAGCCCCCCAGACTGTTGGAGCGCTTGCGGGACACGTTGCTCCGTCTCAGTGTGGCCCTGGCAGCCACTTTGAAAGCGTGGGCAGCTGTACTGCAGCGCACCTCCTCAATTGTGTTGCGGGAGGGCTTGAAGAGGATGATGTAGACTTTGTTGAAGAAGATGCAGGCCAGAAGCCCAAAGCTGGCAGCCAGTATTGCAATCACCTCCACAGCAGACACGAACTTGCCGTACGTGCTGGCGTAAGCAGGGATGAAGGAGATCCACACGATGAAGAATATCAGCATGCTGAAGGTGATGAACTTGGCCTCGTTAAAATTCTCAGGCAGCTTTCGAGACTTGAAGGCGAAGAAGAAACAGATGGCCGCCAGTAGGCAGGTATAGCCAATGAGGAAGCCGAGGGCCATCAGGGAGCCTTCATGGCAGGTGATAAATATGATCTCATCCTCCAGTTCATGGTTTCGGTAACTGGATGGTGGGGCTGTATAAAGCCAAATCACACAGATGACAATCTGCACAAATGTGCACAAGAAGACTAGGAGGAACTGAAGGTTGAGGCCCCACCACTTTCGGTGGAGACTTGTGGGGATCTTTGCCTCAAAGACAAGAAGGACACGGTTGGTTTTCACCAGGATGCAGGAGATGCAGAGGACAAAGCTGATGCCAAAAGCTGGCTGCCGCAGACGGCAAGTCCAATTCTGGGGCTCACCAATGAAGAACAATGAGCTGGAGAAGCAGCATAGCAAGGAGAAGAGGAGGAGGTAGGATAGCTCCCGGTTTGTGGCCTTAACGATGGGTGTGTTCCGAAATTTGGTGAAGACTCCCAGAACAAAAGAAGTCAGGAAAATTCCAAGCACAGCAAAGAGAGTCAGAGCAATCCCAAAGGGCTCAGTCCAGGCCAGAAACTCTATCTGCTTGGGGATGCAGGACGTGTGGTTCTCGTTGGACCAGTAATCCTCAGGGCACTTGTCACAGGCACTTGCATCTGAAAAAGAAGTGACAAGGAGAGGGAAAGTTTGTCAGAATGAGAGGCTGAAGTGTGGGATGACATATATGGCAGCTACACACCAGCCTTGATCTTAAATACATGGAGTGTTCCACTCCTGTGCGCGGATCCCCAGAGTCATATGTTGATGCCTCGGAGTTTCTTACTCTGAAACAACCAACCTCCCATGGGCCATATAGCAAAACACAAAATATGCTTGGTTCCGGCTTAAAAGAGGTCCTGCCTCTGCACTCATGTTTTTTGTAATCCATTTCTTGGCAAAACTTTGCAAACTTTGATTGCTATCAACTCTTACACAGGCTCTGGTTTTCCCTCTTGTTCCTTTACTTTTATCTTCTACTGCTGTCTGTCTTCACGCCTCTCACACTTTTATCATCATTTGAATATCCTGCCTTTTTCTATTACAGAGAAAATTAAAAACGTGCTTGCCTCCTTAAATGATTTGAAAGCCTATTTTGCATTCCATGGAGGCAAATCTTAGTGTTTAAATTGCTCTTCCCTGAAGGCAGGCAATGCCCTTGACTTGCAGCACATTCTCATTTCATGTTGGAATGCCAGGGAAAGATGTGTCTTAATAATATCACTCTCCCTACACCCATCAAATGTCCCACTAATACTTGCAAAGGGAAAATTGGTGCCTCCATCTCCTTCATGAAGGTGGTTGGGCCTGCTGTGATAGCATGGCCATGCCAATGGCTTGCATGATCAAAAAGTAAGGACCTGTTGCTTCTGCTCTTCTTCTTTGACTCAAATGGGTCTTGTGCTCTAGCAGGGAGGGTCACAACTCTTTTGATGGCAGTAGAAAGGGGTTGAGAGCAGAGGGTTGGAGGTCTCAACTTACCTCTGCTTTTGGGATCCCAGAAGGATAGCAAGAGGGCTGCAGAATCCACAAACTCCTTTAACAGCAAGCACCCTCTGAGTTTTGCACCTGAGCACAGACACAGACTCTGACAACAGCTTCCAGAGCAGAGATTGATGCTAATGAGAAAGTCAGGAATGCCCAGCTAATGAGGCCAAAGGTTTTCAAGCTCTCTTGTTCTTGAGGTGTGGTTGGAGAGACCATCCATGACCTGGTATGACGCTGCTTTCCTACGGACTTTTTGCCCAAGGCCTTATTTGAAAATCTGGCACTAGATGCAAAAGCTCAGTCAGAAGCTGTTATCACCACATAATTTCATTTGCATCCATTCAGCCAATAATTCTTATTTTTCTTGTTCCTTTTACCTGGAAGTTCATTACAAACTGCAAGCTGCAGACAAAGCAAAGTTAATTTTGTGTAGCAGGGAATCTAGCAGCCTCTGCCAGAGACAGCTATTTAGCACTGCACCCTAAAGACAAACTTTCACTGCTGTCTTGTGGTGGCTTAGAGACCATGCTGCCACTGAAGGGAGTAAACTAAGTCTCCCTCCTCCTGCAAGACTGCTCATTCTTTCCCCCTCCCTTGCGTTGTTAACACTTGAGGGCACACAGCTTCTCATTCTAGTTAGAAACTCAGCCTCCCAAGAGCTTGTTTTCAGGAAGACCAAAGACCTGATCCAACTCACTCCATGGTTGCACAAGTACCAGCACTGCTCCCAGGCAAAGTGTGGGAGCAAACAGCTGGGAAAGGACAGATTGCTTCCACTGGTAGCATCACTGTCTCAGCTGGATGGAATTGGTTGTAAAGCTGCTCTCTATGCCTATAAAACTGGCAAGCACAGGACATAAAGACTGTTACTGTCAGCTGAAATTGCAGCAGGAAACTGTAGAGTCAGAAGATAGTCACCACCTCAGCCCCATAAATTTCACCTCCATACCAGAGCTAGCTCCCAAAATTATGTGAAAAACACCAGAAGATCCCTATTACACATGACCAGAATTGCTTCTATTCAATCTGAAAATCCTGCTTCCAAGCATCTGTAAGTATCCTATATGATCATGCTAAAAAAATATCATTCCTGTCCGATAGGACACAAATTAGATTCTCCCAAAGAACACTTGTTCAGTTTTGCAAACAGTTTACTGAATTGCTCATCTCTGGCAAGGTCTGCAGTGTTTGCTGGGACCAGTGCACTGGAGAGGCTGTGAGGAGGTCCCAAGAGCCTTACAGTGTTGAGAGGACTGATATCCTGAAATATTTTACTTGCCTTCATTACCCTGGGGATGCCCAACACTGAGGGAGCACTAGTGGTGTTGGAAACTCAAAATTTTTAAACCATTTCTAGGCCTGAGTTTACTTTTTCCGTCTCTTCCAGAACCTGACTAGCTTGATCCAAGCTCCCAATGAAACAAACAAAAAACGTGTCCATGGTGCTTCGAAGGATCCACAGATTCTGATCTTTTGTAGTGCCAGTGATCAACAGAACCTGTAGTTGGTGAGTCCATAAAGGGAAATATTTCTCTCTGCTTGTGAAATCTGGGATGTAATGGATGTTTTTTCTTTGTAAAGCATGAAATAAAACCCTGACATTTTGAGGAAAACATGGGGGCAGACAGATAACTACAGAATTTAGGATGGGGAATCTCTCCCTCCTCCAGGTTTTTGGAGGAAAAAAAGCTACTGCTACAGTGCAATGGAGTTTGCTTGTGGCTGCCTGAGAGGCTTTCTATATGTAAGTTGTTTTTCAGGTTCTCTGCCTTAATTTTCCTAATGCAGAGCAGAAGGGACAAGCAGGCTTAGCAGTAGACAGGACCTGAGGACCACGGGACTCAACTCCTGTAAGCTTTTCAGAAGTCTGTGAAGCCTCCTGGCAAGGCAGGCACCAGCCCAGGCCTGCAGGGAAGTGATTTCAGCACAACTGCAGGTGGTGCCTGGAGGGCACTGCCCTAGACAAGGCCCAGAGCAGCTCTGTGGGCGTTACCTGTCTCATCACTGTACTCCCCATCGGGGCAGTCCACGCACTCGAAGCAGCAGGTGGGCTCCCCCTCAATGATGCCCTTCCTCGTGCCCGGCAGGCAGTCCCTGCTGCAGTTGGAGAAAGGCACCTGAAAGAAAAGAGCAGGTTAATGATGCCAATGCCTTACTATGGCAAGATCTTGGCTTCCACCAAGGGTATTATTGCTTGGTTGGCATTGCTGGATGAAGACCCTCAAATGCTCACCTCTTCCTCCCACAGAACAGACACATTTTGCACAATAGTCCTTCCCCAACCCACTGCAGTGAGATTTCTCTGAAGGAACACATCAAGAGATAGTAAGTAAGATCAGCAGACCTTTGTAATCTCTACTGTGTTGTGGGCATAGCAAACTGGAATGTGACCATGATATACATACCCCAAAACAGTCATTAGATGGTTAGAAGAAAAGACAATCAATCTCTACTGGCAAGAATTTGAGTCAGCCTTGGAGATGATGGGCCCTGACGTCTGATCCCCAAGCTGATATATTGCATATTTTCTGCTAAAAATTCATGGGAATTGTTAAAAAAGAAAAAAGTTTTCTGAAACTCGCTTCTTCTTTAAGAACACTGAACATCGAAAGATGCAAATCAGTGGTGCTTTACAGATCCAAAGATTTCCAGACCTCGCTGCTGTAAATGACGTCACCTGCTGGCTGTGCATTTATGCTGTGCCTGAGCCCACCTGAGCATTGTAGTGTCCTGGCAGCAAGTGGTTGCATGGGCACACTCACTGCATGCCTGTAGTACACTGACACAAAGACTTCAGCATGATGAGTGGAAGCCTGGGCCTTTGTTACACAGAGTCATGACCCGAGGTTGAGCTCAGCTCTTTCCAAATAAATTAGAGAGCTGACACAGAACATGGCCTTCTCAGCTCAGGAGAGTTAAACCTACCATTGCCACTGTTAGCAAAGTACCATGATCCATACATAGTTAATGGCTGTTCTGTTTGGAAGCCTCCATTCACCTATTGGAAGTTTGATGCTAGTTTACCCAAGTGCTGCCAACCTGCTGATCTCCAGGAACCTCCTGTGTTGATGCACTTATGCAATGAGTCCTAGCTGTGGTTTGGAAGTTGCCTAGCCACAGGGGATGCCTTAGCTACAGGGGAAGCAAAGCCCTTGCTAATGACATTTGCTATGCAGAGATGACCACTCTGTGGCTCAGGTGAGGGCAGTCTGTTACCTATCATTCTGAAGTGCAGCTGCAGCACAGTTTGGGAATGCTGTTCCTAAGCTGTTCATCAGGATTACATCATTGATAGGACATACACAGGGCAACTCCCTGCAGCTCCCAGCTTGAAGCACTCTGCTGTTTGTGCCTATTGCTATAAATACAGTGCTCCTATTCCTTGGGACAGTCTTTCAGCAGGCAGTGCATCCATGAAGAGGACTTCATCAGTCTAGGCTGTCTTTCTCTAGGCTGCCACCAGATTTTTAACAGAGCGGAATCAAAGGCCTGGCTGAAGTTACATGCTGCTTCCCCATTATCTACAAAGTTGGTTGAGCTTCCAAGGAGGAAAATTAAATTGCTTTGGCATGAGTTTATCTTGACAAATACATGTTGGCTTGTTCTTATCAGTTTATTATCCTTTAAGTGTTTATAAATGGTTTAATTTTTTTTATCAAGTCTTTTAGGTTACTGAAGCTCAACTCAATTGTGTATAATTCCCTTGGTTCTCCTATAACTGCTTTAAAACCAGGTATTATGATTGCTCTCTGATCCTTTGAGACATCATGCATGCTCCACATTTCTCAAAGATGGATTGCTAGTACTTTTGTGATTGCTTTGGCTGAATTCTTAAGTATTCTGTGGGGAATTTCATCAGGTTCTGCCAAAATGAATCTATCTATCTTACCTACTCTTTAACTCATGCTTTTGCAAGTCTGCCCAATGCTCAACTTCCTGAATGTTAAAATTACCTACATTTAAACTTTTGTTGGGGATGACAAGAGGCACAGTGAGTGAAGTACTGGCTACTCTTTTTGAACAGAGCCTTTTATCTGAAAGAAATTAGAAATATATAAACTGAAAAAAAGGCTGCAGCAGACACAGAGATTGCAAACCCCTCCACTGCACAAAATTTACATGCCCTGGCACTACACTCAGCAACATTCTGTCACATTTTTAACAATTTAGGACAGAGAATGAAGTTAAATATCACACTCCTAGAGAAATTTAGACCAAGAGAATACAATCACTCAGATTAAGTAAAAAACAATAAATTCTAACTGTTGGAAAAAGTGCAAGATTCATTTGCAACAATCAGAAGGAGGGATTATAATATCAGGGGTTTTTAAGTTCCACTTGTAGTTTGTGCTTAGAGACTCCAGGTGGACTTAGAAAAGCTCTGAGCTCAGTATTTCTGTGGTAGTATGCTCTGTTCAATTCATGCCTCCTTCAGAGTGCTCTGGACTTGAACCAGAAGTGAAGTTGGAGTAAAGGAAAGGCTGAACTCATGCTGTAACTGTTTTGGGCAAGTAGCTAAGGCAGAAGCATTACCTGATCTGCCAGCCAATGTTAATAATCACCTGGAAGTGAATTGCCTCGTTCATTAATCAGGTGCTGGCTTAACACATTGAAACATCCCAGCAGGGCCTGGCAGTGACATTTCTGAGCTAATACTCTACTCCCTTTGTCAATTCCCAGACCAGAAACCATATGCCCACTCAGTATTCCCTCTGGGAGTCAGAGTTTCTGCCTATCTGGCTGCTGCCAGCTATGACAGCAGCTCATTTGGCTCTGGTCTGGAGATGTCTGCAGCACATTTCCATCATGTGGGTCAGACACAGCCTGGCTGCTAGTGACAATAATTATGCTGAAAAGATTAAATATATGCAAGACAGTGGAGAAGGACTTAGGCCTGACTGAAGTCAATTGATACCTCTTGAGATATCTGAGGCTACTTCTGAGGCTGCAGAAGCATCCTCAAGGAGAACAAAAAAAAAAAAAAGGTAGCAGGTGCTGGCATCTTCCACTATTTGAGCACCGTGTCCAAGTTAACCCAGGCAGATTGACGGGGCTTGTTCTGTTGGTTTGCAAGACAAGGGTGTGAGGAAGGCTCTGGGACTTGGTGGGTGAAGCTAGCAGAAAGTATTGTGAATATAACTAAGAGCAAGAAGAGACACTTCTTGATACAGAAATAATGGGAGTGAAAGAGATGGCTCTTTTCAGCAATGAAACTCCTGAGCTCAGAAAAAATTGATTTTGTCAACAACCAGACTTGGGTAATGAATTTTTCATCCTTTTGAAACCCTGCTATAAAATTCCACTGTATCTGCTTGGGCTAGGGAAAAAAAGACATAATTTAAAACATTAATATCCAAGGTGAACAAATGTACAGAAGGGGAGGAGACATTGTGTGTTGTTTTAGTCTATAAGAAGGGTATGAAAGACTATGGTGGAGACTGTGTATACAGTAAGGTGAATGGATCCTATCATGAGACATAGAGCCATAATATGAGGAGTGTGCAGGGCTAGTTCAAATTTCTGCTTGTGGATCAGGAAAACATTGCTGTGAGGATTTAAGCACTTACCTCCTTAGAGAATCCACCCCATAGGATCTTGTTTTCATTGATAAAAAGCCTCTCCCCTTTCTTGGCATAAACGTTGTAGTGCCCAACCTCTTCAAAGACGACTGAGCCATCCTCCGGAGAGAGATGCCAATTGATTATTGAATAATTTCCTACCAGGTCCCCAAACTCATCAAAATCCACTTGCTCCCCCATGTTATTGGTGAAATTTAAGTGTCGCAGATGCTTGAGAACCTAGAGAGAGACAGAGAGACACTATGAATGCCTGTGTGTTACAGCCTGACCACAGCACACATCTGCTACAGGGACAGAACTGGGAAGAATCACTTTACTACAAACTTTAATCACTTAAAATCTTTTATTTGCAGCAGTAGGAGGTTTTCTATCACATGAACAAACAACTGCCCTCTGGGTGGTTGGCAACCCATCTGTAACACTTACTGATGCTACCCCATCATCCATTTAGCATTCCTCTTTGCTCCTCTGAGTCACCTCTGCAAGCCCAGAGCTCTTTGTTAGGACCAGGGAAGTGGCAGCAGCCTCTCATGTGTTTCAGTCACCCATGCATTGCTGTCACCCTGCTCTTGCAACCACTGCATGAATGCTCTCAGTTGGTATCTCTAGTCTCTGGATGATTGATCACTCATAAACAGGAGTGCTTGAGAAACAACTCAGACTTAACTCTGGATTGAAAAAGCCCAAGCCCAATGCACTTCAGTAAGAAAACCCCAACAAATCAACCTCATTTGCCATATGGCAGACCTGAAGAATTCTTACCACTTTTTTGGGCTTCCGTCTCATGGTTGCATAGTTGAAAGTAATCACATTCTGCCTGTTCCCAGGAGTTCTTCCCTGTAATTTTCACCTCATGCCTTTAAGTGTTATATAGAATCATAAAGTGTTATATAGAATCATAAAATCATTAAGGCTGAAAACTACCTCCAAGATCATCAAGTCCAACCATTAACCCAGCACTGCTCTACTGCTCTATTTACCACTAAACCATGTCCCCAGGTGGATCTCCATATGTTTTTTGAATCATTCCAGGAATGGTGATTTCCCCACTTTCCTTGACAGCCTATTCCAATGCTTGGCCACCCTTTCAGTGAAGAAATTTTTCCTAATATTCAATCTAAGCCTTCTTTGGCACAATTTAAGGCCATTTCCTCTCATCTTATCACTTGTTACCTGTGAGAAAAGACCAACCTCCTCCTTGCCACAACCTCCTTTTAGGGAGTTATAGAGAGTGATAAGGTCCCCCTAAGCCTCCTTTTCTCTGTCTAAACAGGTCCCTCCTTCCCTCAGCTGCTCCTCATGAGACTTGTTTTCCAGACCCTTCACCTGCTCTGTTGCCCTTCTCTGGATGTGCTCCAGCACCTCAGTGTCTGTCTTGTAGGGAAGGGCCCAGAACTGGACACAGCACTGGAAGTGTGGCCTCACCAGTGCTGTATATGGGGGACAATCCCTGCCCTGGTCTTGCTGGCCACACTATTGCTGATAGTGCCAGGTGCCACTGGCCTTCTTGGCCACCTGGGCACAGCTGGCTCATGTTCAGCTGGCTCTCAACCAGTATGCTGCATGTCCCTAATCCCAGGGACAACTGTAGTTGTAAAATTCATGATCTAGATAGCCTAACAAGTAGACCTAAGAAACTGCAGCATGAAAGAAAGCCTGTCCTGGCAACTGTGGTACCATTCATCCATATCATATTTCTGTTCAAAAAATAATTGCTGGTTTAGGCACTTATCAGATTTCTCCCCAGACTCATCCATGGAAAGATGAGGTGACTCTGAGGGTTCCTGGCTGTCAGTTGCCCCTAGACCCCAGCAGCACAGCTGCTGCTGTGCTTCTACTGCCTGCGTCAGCTTGTAAGCCCAGTCTCTCTCCCTGTCTCTCTCCCTCTCCCCCCCACCCATGAGTGCCCAAACATACAGCTCTGGATGGCAAAATGTAAGAGAAGCCAAAACTAAATCAATTTGTCTGGGCAGGCAGAGTCCTCTTCACCCCACATACAGAAGAGACAATATTGTTTTGATGAATCCTTCTCACCTAGAAACACAGGGACAGGGGAACAGAATCACTTCATTAATTCCTGTCAGTTTTGCTAAATTGTCTCATTTTTCACTGTTTCCTTTTGGGATCCTCCTATCTCAAGCTAAAATCCCCAGAGCCACAGACAAAAAGGATCCTCCTGTCTCAAGCTAAAATCCCCAGAGCCACAGACACCCTCCTCCCACTGCCTGTTTCAATGCCAGCCTGAGAGAGTCTGGAAAAATCATTGTAGTACTACAAAGGATGTGACCAACAAAACCTTTTCAGCTTGTGTGATGTTGATGGAAGGATATAAAAATATTGCCACAGTATTCTGTCTTTGAATAATGGGTGAGACAGAGAAGGCAGGACTTTTTCTGTCTTCCTCATCCCTGTTGCCCCTCCTTTGGAGATCAGCTCACCCATAAGGTGTACAGCTGGAATGATCTCACCAAAGAACCAGGACCTGTCCCTGGAAGATCTCACCCTCTGATGGACTCAGCAAAAGAAGGTGCTCTGTGCTGGCACTTTGCTGTGGAGAGCTGGGCATTGCCTGCTGGGTAAAGAAATAGGAGACTGCTCCCCTCTCCTCCCCTCATTCCTGAGGGGTACCCAGGAAGGTGCTACTTGCCCAGCTCCATCAGAGGACAGTGAGAAGAGAGCAGAAGCAGCTCTGAGGTCAGAATGGGTGACAGGGTCTGCAGCTCCACAGTGATCTGTTGTACTGCCTCACCTCACTTTGGCCTCATCTGCACAGGGGCTTCAGTCTTGGTCTGGTTGTTACCAGAAACTTTGTCCATCAGCAGTGCAGGTGCTCAGCAGGACAGCTCACATTCCTCCACAGGTTCTGGCACCTACCACAGGGTGACAGCTGCAGCTTTGATGTCCAGATCAGGTTTGTCCTGATGCTGAGCCTAATGCCATGTTTCTCCTCACTCCAACTCAGTGTTGGAGACACTCATGCAGCACTACTGTATCCTTCTGAACGACACCAGGATATCCTGAGTATCACTGCTGGGTTGACTGTTACCTGCATAGACGGGAGACCTTGCCCTTGTTTTGACTGCAGTTGCTACACACACTAGGAGATAATCTTGCAAGAGGCATATTGAAGATTCTTCAATTCAAGTCCTGTCTCTCCTGGTCAGCTGCAGCAGCAGGAGACTCACTGGCCTTAGGGTCAGCGAGATGCATGGTGGAGAAACTTCTGGATTCCCTTAATGCAAATTTTTGCTTGTTTAATTTCATAACATTCATACAAATTAATTTGTTCCTTGGCCTTCCCTCCTGTCATTATGTTTCTTAAAAAGTAATACATACCCCTGGCTTCTAGTGGGGTTTTGTAGGATTAGTTAGATAGGATCTTTCCCTTGGTCACACACACACTACCACCTGAGGATTCAGGTTATAAATGATTTCATGTATGACCTGATATGTCTGTCTGACTGTTAATTTATATAAAAGCATATAAGAGCACTGATCTGCAATTAATGTTGTCTTTCCCCAGGCATAGAATAACAGCTTCAGCTCTGCAACTGTAGCCAGAGGGTACAAAATGTGTATCAGTTCATGCACGAAAGGCACATGACCTGATTAAAATTCCAAATGGAGAGGCAACAGGAACAACAGAAATAAAAAAGCCTGTTTTTTTTTCTTTCCAGAAAACAACAAATTTTATTTTCAAATCTAAATTTCTGAGGGGCAGCTTGTAAAATGAACTACCAGAACATATTCCTTTTTTAGAGAGCAAGAAAGTCCCAGGATCATATTGCTGTATCTTACAAGTTCTGCTCTTTACAGGGTGAAAATACAGTTTAAACAGACAAGGAATGTATAAGCACTAAACTTTGAAAGAGGAAGTTGTAGACTCTGAATAACTGCAGCACTATTTTATAATCACCAATCTATCAACGATTAGCTAAAGGCTCTACAGTTAATAATGTGTTTTGTAACTAAAGATAGAAACATACATAACCAGGACTCAGTCCACAAAGACCTAAAAGACCCTGCTTCAGCCAGGCCAAGAGCATGTGTCAAGGGTAGGTGTATCATATCCTGGAACCAAGAGATTATGAAAGAAGTGCTGACCTTGTGGCTTGGATACACTGTCAGCAGCTGGTGGGGAGAGCATTGTGCAGGCTGCTGTCTTCAGATATTTCTTTCTGTAATTTTTCCTTCTTTTCTTTTCTCTCTGTCACAGACTTCACCTTGAATTGCAGTGCCTTTTAATTAAAACACCTATTATCGGAAAGGACTTGTAAGCTGCCCTCTAGTTCAGTCTTCTTCATCAGTTCTGTGTCCTGCACATGATACTGAAGAGAGATGCACCAAAGGGTTGAGAAAGTGGCCCCAGGACACCCTGTTTACCTCTCTGTCCCTTTTCCAGTGTGACTCTTCTTAAAAGTGCATTTGCTTTTTTTGACTACTCTTCAGATAAACCTGAGGAGTCCACCATAGACTTGATCAACTTCATTTGTGATAAGTCAAGTCTTATAATTTATTTTTATCCTCTGCTGACTATCTTTCAACCAACACACACATAAGTTCTGAATTTGCTGACAGACTACCAGAAGATGCCTTCAAGAAGCCTAAGCATACTCTATGAATAGAAGTTCCCTTATCCATACACATCCCAAAGCCTTCAAAGCACTTCAGGATGTTTGTGAGGTAGGGCTTCTCTTTAAAGAAGTCATGGTCATTCTTCCTCAGTATATTCTATTTTTCCTTCCTAAATTTTTAAACCCCAATTTTTAATAATGTGCTCAGTCAGGCTCTGCTAGTTCCTTGGATCTCCTCCAGAACCCTTTCAGAAAATTGATGTCTCATCTTTCAGCTTTCGAGACCTCAGGGCCTAGGATTTTTCAAGTGAGGAGATGGAAACCACAGCCAGCTCTTCTGTTATTTCATCTGTGAGCTCTGGCATATCCTTTGGGTGAATATTGTTCACTTGCCCTGAAGTATCAAGGTTCATTTTGCTCTTGTGTTCCATAGTTTCTTTGATAGTCAGTTCAATTAGACAGATCCTATAAAAGTACCCCATAAATATCTAAACCTTCTTAAGTTTGTCCATGAGGAACACACTTTTCTTCTGTCATGGCCTTACCTTGTCTTTTGCAGTGATAATCTATGGCTCAACAAACAATCCTACTCCTAAAATGTTTAAAACAGGATTTATGAGCTTTTACCCCATTTCAGGATATTGCTAATTCATTTTTCTGGCCTGCCTTATTTTATTTGTATGTTTAATCTGCCAGAGTTTACGAATCTTCCAATTTTACTCACTGAACATAACTCAGTTATTTGAAGGATGCTGTCTCACTTTTAATGAACTCCACCTAATATCTTTGTTTTGCCAGCTTCCTTTCTCCCCCTTTTCTTGATCTACAGTACACACTCACTTCCTGTCACTAGTATTGAGGCTGGTGGCAGGCAAAAACATCCTTTTTAAATTTTGGATGCTGTCAGATAGCAGAGAATTTTGTGTTTGCATCAATGCCCAAAGCTGAACTTTGAGCTGTGATCTGAAGCACAAGCCACAAACTAGTTGAACATTTTGATAGCAGCTGGACTAAACAATAGTGGCATGTCCTAAACACTCCAATTAGTAACAAGATAGGAGACAGATCCACCAGTTAGGAGGCTGATTGCAACCAAAACCTAGGGCTCAGGGCTAGAAGCATGAAAGTGAAGATCATGTTTGGATGAAAAACACTGATGTAGGGCAAGATCCTGCAGATGAAGGACATGTGTGGAGACAAATGTTAGGGGATGCTCAGTAACCTATGGCCAGTAATGCTTGAGAAAGGCAACTGAGAGGAGCTGCACAGCATAAAGTGAAAACTTCCACCTTGAGAGACCTCCACAATGTCCCTACCATGAAGGGAAGGTGAGACCTGTTATGTAACACTGTGGGGAAAGCAAGAGTGTGTGAGATACCAAGCAGTTAAAAGTTGTAGTCTTGTTAATTCCTAAATAAACATAAATAAACGTCAGTATCTAGGTGTGCTATGAGCTGTCCTTTACTTTGTCTCAACTCTGACAGGTCCTTAACTAGTCTCCATATACTGTCAAAGGTTTCATATCCTTGGCTTCTTTCTGCAGTTTCTTTCTGATGTTTTTCCTCCCTAGGTCAAATGATCCTGCAATGGAAGGGAACCCGGGCACATTATAGGTGTATGTCACCATATAAAAGACAGACAATTACCCCTCCTAACACAGAGTTGCAAGCAATCCTGTCTTGACAATTAACATACATTTTCCCATGCTTAAGTTTTAATTTCTGTCTACCTATCTCTCTTTAGGCCTGTAAAACAGCTCTGGACTGATAGGTACCACATGTTTTTCTCTTTGGTTTGGTAGAGTGCCCATGCTAAGAGCATCCCCATCATGGCTCAGTGTGAATGAAAATGAAAAGCTGGCAACTGTCCTCAAGATGGCAAGTCCTGACTTTCACTTTCAATTGCAGAGGGCCCAATCTTCTCTCTTGTTTTGGATCTCTCATCAAGCACATTGAGAAGATGCCTTCATAATGCTGTAACAGGCATAAGGACTTGAGAGATCATCTATTGCATTAGGCCATGGGTTATGGTGCACAGGACCAGGGTTTTATCAGTGCTCAAGTATCACAAGGAAATATGCCCAGGCCAGTTCTGAAAGAGCCACTCGTAAAATAAGAGAAATGTTGTTTGAAGCAACAGTTTTTTGGGTTTTTTTTCTTTCTTCCTTTCACTTTCAACTACCTATGTGTCAATCTTCGTTTACAGGCTAGCAAAACTCAAGTTTTTACTTTCTGTATCAAATCCTTGATTCCTGCTGCATGCTCTAATTTAGAATATCTTGTTCTGCCCTTTTTTTTATGTAGGGACAACTCTTGGGGTCTCTGAAAGGCAGTGCTGTCATCACAACATCAACAAGTTCTGACACACAGGAACAGAGCAGGCAGGAAGGTGCTGGACCTGGCCCCCTGTGTCAGTAATACCTGTTTCCAGAAGCCTGAGGCAGGGCAAGATGAATTTCACCCTTCTGTCCAAAGTATTCTTCTTGCCAGCAGGAGTTGAACTTTCCTTCCCCTCTATAATCTCTCCCCCTTCCCTGCTGCCCTTTGTACACCAAGAGGTGTACAAACATCAGCATGTAGTGCTGAAGTTGTTTTTAAAACCAAGATGCCAGAATATGGCAACACCATTAATCTCACCTTTTCCAAAAGCCGTTCAGAAGATAATGGAATTTTTCAGCCAGTGAAGGGTGTGATTCATTGCCTCACACCACTTGATACATTCACAGAATCATAGAATATTCTGAATTGGAAGGGACCCACAAGGATCATCAAGTCCAATTCCTGACCCTGCACAGGACACCCCAAGGATCACACCATGTGCCTGAGAGCATTGTCCAAATAGTTCTTGAACTCTGTCAGGCTTGGTGCTATGACCACTGCCCTGGGGAACCTGTTCCAGTGCTCAGCAACCCTCTGGGTGAAGAACCTTATCTTAATATCTAATCTAAACCTCCCCTGACACAGCTTCAGGCCATTCCCTTAGGTCCTATCTCTGGTGACCAGATTCTACCTAAGCTGCCTGGTGTCTACTGGTTTACTGCTCTGAAGAAGTGACTGTTAATACTTCTTATCACTATAAGGGTATCTTAGGTGGAGAAGCTGAAAGGTACCAAGGAACAGAGCTGTGATTCTCACTGTAAATACCTCACAAAAAATTTGGATGTCTGCCTGTTACACACGTCAGGCTTCATGCACAAGTAGTGCCTGGTGTGTAGTTTGGATGCTGAGCACTTCATGCCAAAATAATGAAAACCAGTCAGCACCTACTGTGCAAGGCCTGGGCTGTACTCCAGGATTAAACTGTCAGGTTGGTAAGAGGGCAGATGAACAAAAGGAGATAGACTCTGGAAGAAGGGCTGGTGTTGAAGAGAGAGGAATTGATGGTCAGCCAGAGATACACAGACAATACTCCAAGGGAAATATGGCAAGACAGGATGGACATCCCAGCTCTGGTGAAATGCTAGATCTGCACTGAATTGAAAAACAGAATGAAAGCAAGAGCTCATTCAATTCTCAAGAATAGCTGTGTGAAGCCTGAGAATAACTCAAGAACATTCAATGTTGTTACGTTTTGATAGGAACCAAATTATTTCCGTGTAAAGCTGGGAAGGTCATTGGGTAACACAATTAAATGTCTATGACAAAAACAATGTTCCATATGTTAGAAGTAATAATTTAAGCTATTCATAATCTTTATTGAAGAATATTAACTAACCTCTCAAGACAAAGACCTGTTCATTATTGTAGGCAGCTCAGTAAAAACACTCTGTGCCTTTTGCAGTGGGAAGAGCAAACTAAATATTAGGATATGAAAGTAAGAAAAAAATACACTGAAAATATAGCACCAATAGTACAAGTCTGCTCTGGAAAAAGCTGTTATTTCAAGTCATTTGATCAGAAAAAAAAGAATAAATTAAATTAAGAGAGGTCCGTCCATAGGTTGTGATGATAGCTCTTGGACAGTTAGTCCTCTATTTCAAGAGAAATGAAAACATGGAATTATTTAATTGTTTATGACACACACACAGTGATTTGTGGGAAAGAGGTAGTATGTTCTCACAGAAGAAGAGACCCCTGTCCCTGAAAAGGCAACTGACCTTATTCAGGTCTCCAGAGAAATACGGGACATCCAGTTGACACGACAAGATGTGCTGATTGTCATATTGTAACTGATAATTGGTTCTGTTCTGCTTCTGTCAAGGATATGATCCCTAGGCAGATGGGGGCTGGATCTTTCTGCCTCTTCCATTGACCAGTGCCCTGTCCTCGAGGAGGGGCAGCACTGGTGCTACATGGGGACCCATGCATACATTATGTCCTTTCTCTGTGAGAGAGGAGCAGGATCTCCAGCAGAAACTTGCAGAAATTGGGAGAGCAAGGAACTCATGTGGACTGTGTTGGAAATACCCTCACTTGCTGCTCAGAGGAAGGTGCAAGGTGCTTCCCTTGTCTCATTCTATTCTGTGAGTGCTTAGTCTGTTTGGAAACTGGTGAAGCCTAGAGTTTCCTAAGACAAGGACCAGTTTTAGTGCCTGTAACTGGGCTTGATGGGTCAGCTTATGTGGTGTTCTCACCAGCAACCAAGTGACTCTGCTCTGCTGCTTAAAAACTGCAGCAGCTTTGATGCTTTCTTGACAATGAAAGGTGACAAAACTAACAAATTAATAGCTACTACTACAGCACTAGAAGCAAGTAACTTAAACCAAAAATGTCAAAGGCAAGCATTTCTAAATGGGACTTGATATAAAATGGGACTAATCTGATTTAGGATCAGATTTACTACAGTACCATATTTACAAGGATGTCCAGAGAGAAATCAAAAGCCCAAGCCTAGTGGATTTCATAACAGAGGCTGCACAAGTCAGGTCCAACTGTGATACTTCAGAAAAACCCACGTGGTATTTACAGGTGGTTGCAGATGCCTCAATTCCATTGCAAACCTGAGTCTGAAATGCTTCCAAAAGACTTGTCTGATGAATCACAGAGGTTCCCAAAGGAAATGATCTTGCAACATTTTGGCATTGCATGGCTGCTTTTCCAGACTGATTTAATCATCAGTTAGGAGGTTGTAGGACACAGTAGGGATGGGACCAGTATATTTTGTTTCCCCAAGGTCCTCCACAACTCCTGCTGGCCCTTTGCACACTTACAGTTCTAAATGCAATTGTCCATAGAACACCAGTCCTGAGCCTGTACTGTGCAATGCTTAGCTGCTAGTAAACAGCACCTCAGATAGGTGTGCTATGGTAAAGAATAATGATTTCACCCAGTGTGACCAAAGATTTACATAGGGAAACGTGAAATCCTGTCAAATGAAATTCAGTACAAACATATTTTTTAAAGTCAAACTCAAAAGTGTGACCTTCAAGTGACAGTTCTTTTTTTTTAACTGTAATTACTTATTTTTAGAGGGGAAAAAGGGGAAACAATTAATTTTGAGTCTGTCAAAATGCTGGTTTGGACAGTGATGTTTCCATTAACTGCAATTAGTGAATTTGACTAGCTTGAGAGTAGAAATGAGATGACAAAATACTTTTTTACCTCTAACGTTTTCCCTTTTTCTGTTTTAAATTAAGATCCAGCTGTATGATAGTACTCCAACATATTTGTATGGCCCAAAGCATTATAGTGTAGTATTAGTGCCCTAGAGTCCAAAAAAATCCTTCCTACAAGCAAATTCAGGAGTTAGGGCATCTGGACTAGCTTCAATCCCAATTCAGTGCCATCGCAAACAGACTTAAACTGATCTACTGACTGCAGTAGGTTTATTCTGGGGAGAAATGGCTGAAGTGACTGCACCTCTCCCCTCAAGTTCTGTGACCATTAATTCTTTTCATAGGAATCAGGACAAAAATTATGGCAGCAAAATCAAAAATTATGTCTGTGGAAACCCCCCAGATGCAGGATATAATGCTATATAAAATCAAGGAGACTTCTGACTAGTCTCTGCTCCGATGTTGTACAAGCATAGGACAGCAGTGATGGAATTCCACAGAATGGAAAAAAAACATGGACAAGCTAGAGAAAAGGACTGACTGAACTCTATGCATGATAAAGCCATTTTCAGTTCAAAAGTTTGCCTATGCTCATTAAAAGCATAGGCAAACTTTGCTCATTAATAAGAGAGTGATGATATGTTACCATCCTCATAATACAAACGAAGCTCAAATAGCAGTATTTATTATGGTGGGCTCTAAAAGCACTAATCCAACATGGAACATCCAAATAAGACTGAAAAACACAGGTGTTGTATTGTCAGAAAGCAGAACATAAAAATTCCTGGAGAACAAAGAAGAAAAAAATGACCAGGCAATGTATAAGAAGTCCCTTGAACATATTAAAATTGAAAGGTGCCATGTATGCCAGATTCCCACGACATGAAGTAAGCTGTAAGAGACAACTAAAGAGGATGGAATGCTAAAGAGAGAGCTGAGGAGGAGCAGGAAAGCTAAATGAACAATGTGTTAGTACCCTTGCTATCACAAAAAAATCATAGACATTCTTATCTCAAGGGCACTTGTTTTGGAACCATAATGTGACATTAACTGAGGTAGAAAGTCCTTAAAGAGAGATTAGAGGGCAGCCTGAGCAATTTAAATTGGATTTAAAAGGCTGACAGAACCAGACAGTTCATCACAGCAATCCATGAGCAATAAAGAGAGCCCTACTACAGTAGGTTTATGATATACACATAAAAATGCCACTGGCTTTGAATGACAAAGTCAATGTGCTATCTAATCTTATTCCACAGCAACCCCAATCCACCTTTCTGCTACACCTGCAAGTGTAATGCATTCCCAACACTGTATCCAAAGTTCTGTTCAGTGTCAGCCTCTGGTGGGCTGCAACAGCTGCCAAGAAAAGACAATACTGTAGAAGGCAGAGGGAGGTCCTCTGAAGACAAAGGCTGGTTAGCCTGACATGAATCACAGGAAAAACAATGGAAAATGAGAGTTTAGGGCTGAGGAGCAATTAATACAAAACTGTAGGATGGAAACATAATTGCTACCACCTAATAACATTTGGGAAATACAGATCTTCTTAAATTCAAGTTGGATTGACAGAAATAACCCTTCAGAAGTGAAATAACTGAGCTTTATACTTCATGTAACATGGATCAGGAATTGCCCAACAGATATCAACAGAGGCAGATCATCAGTTCGTGGGGAACTCCTCCAGCCTCAGTAAACAACTCACTGCTTCCCAATATGTTCATCAGTACCCTGGCAGCAGCTACACAAGCACTGCTGGCAAAATTTGCTGAAAATTCATGGATTAAGGTAATTGTAAATAAGATTAAAGAAAAAGCATTTTCCCTCAGATTGCTTTGAAATATTTGTGTTTAATAGAGTGAAATTCAGGCTTGTGCATCAAGGTATAAGGAATTCACACCTGGCACGGAAAGGGTACCACCACCTGCTGCAAAGGATTACTGGCGATTTAATGTGACTTTTCCATTGCACATGGTGGCACGGAAGGCTCAGGTACCTTGTGCTCCTACAAATGAAGAAGTAATAGGAGTATGCAAATGTGGGATTTTTTCCACTGTCTGGCTGTGCTGAGTCTGTTGAAGGAATACTGAATACATGCCAAAAAGAGGGATGAGTGAATGGACAAGGTATAGAACTAAAGCGGAAAACATACCTTATGACTAAAAGACTACTCTGTTTAAATTATCAAGGTAAGACCAAGGAATAATTTGATCAATGTGCATAAATATTACATGGAGAAAAATGATGCATACTTCATCTGGACTTTTAAATCTAATAGAGCAAGCTCAAGTAAGGACCAATGAAACGAAAGGTCAGTAAATCCCAACAGGAAATCAGACATGATCTGTAACAAGAGACGTGGCCTGCCATGGATCATACTAATTAAAAAAAAGGCCTACCAGTCAGCATGTCTTTGGGGAAAATAAATCTTGCTAAACACAAGTTTGGCTGTCAAACATAGCCTTTCAGAAATGAAATACCTAGGTTTTATATTCAATGTGAAGCAGCCTTTAGCTGGATCAAGATTAGTTACTTTCCTAAATGTGGCATAAATTTACATAATTAATTATAGAAAGGATTTCAAGCTGCATGATCATTTAGAAAGTGACACTGTTTAAACAAGTTTTAGGTTTTTGCTGAGGTTTTGTGGAGAGAGATGGTCTCCAGACAGAAAAAGGCAATCGTACAGGTACAATGAAACTTAATTGTCAGTGCTGCTAGATGGTATTTTGTGTTGTGTGCTCCTGTCTTTACCTACAGCCATGGTATGAAAAAAAATCAGAGCCACTTAGTCTAGACTTGATGCCATTATTGCTTTGGTTTTCACTTGCAGCAAATATAATATGGAGAAATCCATTGGGTATAATAGCCCAGGCTGCTGTGTACTAAAGGTGAAGGATCTATTGGCAGGAGTCCTAACTTTAATGTTCTTGAGACATCATGATACTGCACAATAACTGTTACAGAGAAGTACCTAACAGCTTAAGATAGGGCTCTTTTATTAATTTAAGTTTAATATTAAATAATATGTTAAAAAATTCCTATTATTAAAGCTACTAGTAGACCCTAAGGTTCAAGTGCTCCATGTTTTCAAGTAGTATAATTCATGTATGTTGTCTTGTGTAAAGAAAGTCTGATTGAAATGTTTATTTTCTGGGAGACTTTAATGCCATCCCTGCCCAACTGTGCATTTACAGTCCTTTGCTGTCACTTTCTTCAAACAACCCTTTATGGATCAGTCTCTTCAAAGTCCCAGTGAGGTCTGAAGCTGCATCCTGCACAGAGCATTGCTGATACTGCTTTGAAGAGCTGTGCTGCTCTCTAGGCCAGGAGAAAGTCATAGCTTTCGAATGTAAATTCGTTCCTATTTGGAGCTATAGGATTAATTCCTTCAACACTTGGGTAAGCTCTTTGTTGGAATGAGAACCAACAGATTCTGCACTCTAGGTGTCATTTCTTTTAACAGAACCATGGTAATTCATGAAACCTGAGTTCAATGCTTATTTATAATTGATTCAAGAAGTACTATCCATGGGGAAAAAAAAAAAGAGTCCCAAAGTTTCCTATAGTCACAGTGAGTTAACTGCACTCATGCAAGTGTTTCAGACATTCAGAGTGTGCAAGCACAGTCATAGGTCCAGGAATGGTCAACTAATGTTCCAGGGGATTCAGTTACTGTGTCTGGGCACATGTTCCACTTGCCTACTAGCTTAAATCTGGTTTTTCCATTTCCTCTATCAATGTAAGTCTTGGCCAACAAAGAAATCTCATGTCAAGACTTTGATTTCTTCGGTCTTTTATGTCTTTCTTCCTACAGACACTGGTAAAGGTCCTTTCAGGGCAAAGTGTTGCTTCTAGTCCAGTTGGAAGATCACTCTTATAATTCTACAAGGCAAAAGGGTTACCCTAAAAAGTAATTTGTTCTCATTCCTCCTAACTTCTGTGTGGAGCAACATGAGTCCTTCATAGTGCATAAAAGTTCACTTTGGGGATAACTAACTGTGACTGGTTAGTAAAGCATTTGTGAAGATAGCTGACTACCCAGAAAGAAATTAAATAATAACCTATGCTATGAATATAATGACTTTGAAGTTAGCTTCAACTCCATCTTGGGATAAATGGGAATTTTTTATATATCCACTTATTTCCTCATCCCACTTTGCGAGTGCCTTTAGGAAGCTCTCAAGGTGCCCTTTGTCACCAGCTCCATTTGTGAGTAGTATCAGGAAAGGTCAGTCCTGGAAGAAATTTTACGTCCTTTTGTGCAACAAAGGCATGCTGTGTCTTTGTAACAGATACTGGTGTCTGAGGTCTTGGTAATTCAAGGGATAATTGTTATCTGAAGTTGTTACAGAGAGACATTGTATGAGCATTTCATGGAGCCTTCCCTAAAATTCCCAGTATAAGCTGAAAAACTGACTTTTCCCTAACTGACAGAAGTACTTCATAAATGAGCTTCATAAATATAAAAAAGTTCTATTAAAATACAGCTTTTGTTGTAGAGCAGCGCATAAATGACTATATCAAAAGCAACTTTTGTGAAAAATTCAATGTGTTTAGGGGCAGACAAGAATACTGTGGGTTTGGTTATCAGGCAGTGTGTACTACCCCAGTTCAGAAGAATCTCAGCCATTCTTTACTTAGTAATTAATAACCATAACTCCTTTGTTGTATTTGCTGCATGCAGTTCATTCACCCTTCTTCTAGCAGCCTTGTCAGGGCAATCGTTTCCCAGCACATTTTCTGCTGGTGAGTCCTGTTAAGTCTTTATCCTTTTAGCTGTAGAGACTTCTAAATATTACTCCATCTATTGTCTGCTTAGTTGATGTTCTCAGCTGATGGCAAGTTCTTATCTTCAAACTGATGAATAAGCAATTGTCTGTTATTGGCCTGGTGGGGAAACAGTTGTGTTTGCTCTATTGACCTCTATATTTCTGTGTGTGGCTCAAGTAGTGTCCCTCTCAATTCTGTCTCCCACAACAAAGGCACACCTCTTGCCTTCTGTTCACAACAAATACATCTCCAGTGCATTTGTAATGCAGAGTAGGCAAGGTTTTGCAGTTGTCTGACATTCAACAGCTTCCTCTGTTTTCTTTGTGATTCTCCCCAAATTACGAATTTTCCCACCAGCCATAGCTAATAGCTGTTCTGATACTGTTTAATTCTATACCACAAAGCAGCTGGTTTTGAATTGTTCGACAGGCCTCTAGTTTAATAGACACAAAAATTGATTAGATAACCCATTAGGCTCAAAGGTCTATGTCATCTAAGGCATTATTTACTTCTTTAAAGCCTTGCACAATCAATTTCCAGCCAGGCAGACACACCTAAATGTAAAGCTGGAGAAGGCACCAGTCCATTTTTACCTCTTCACAAAGCGCATCACCAGCTCTGAGGAAGGAGCTGTTGGCTGGGAGGTGCACAAGAGTAATAAAAAAATTCAGGTGTTGCTAGGTGAAGCGATTTTGTATTTTTTTTTTTTTTTATTTTGTGGAGCAGCATATGGCAACTTTTCACTGAGTCTGAGGTCAGTCAGATAGAGTAATACACACAAGCATGTCTCTAACCTGAGAATCATTAGCACAACACATTTTTCAGCCCTTGCAGAGTGCTTTGCCTTGGTGCCTAGAAGAGCTCTTGTTTTTCACTCATGCCAAAGTTCAAAGCCTCCAGTGCAACAGCAACCTGCAAACTGTCTGGGAGTCAGCCCAAAGATGCTCTGCTAAATGACCCTGTGGCTGCACACCCTTGCCTTCTCAGATCATTGGGAGCCTGTCTTCCCAATCACATTTAATCACAATGCTTTTACTGCAAGAAACAAAGAGAGGTCCAGCACCTGCTCATCAAGAATCCAAATGAATGGGCAGAAACTGAGTGACCTCAGTCTGAAGAAAAGACAGGTCTTTCAACTTCTCACACAGAAATAATATGAAGCAGGAAATATTTGCTCTGAAGGACAGATTCTCTGTTAGTTTTCTTCCTATTTTTTTTTTGCAGGATCACAGAGTGTTTGTAGTGAGAGAGAGACACCAGAGAGGCTCCTGTAAATGCTCAGAGGGGAACTGAAAAAAGAACAGATGGACTTATGGACTTTTTCCTAGAACTGACTGCAGAAATAGCCTCATGAGATATTTGACTAAGAAAATGAAGGAACACGAGGGACCTGAGAAATCTTATCAGGGAAGATATTAAGAAAAAAGGGCTTCAAAATCAGACTGTTAAAGCAGTTATGGAGAAACAGGCCAAAAATACAGGGAATTTTGACAGAGAGGCAGCATCAGTACAGCAGTTCTCAGCCTGTATCCCACCCCTTGCCATAACTTCCCGCTTCCATTCTGTAGCTTATGGGAGAGCCTGTGTTTGGGGT
The DNA here is from genome assembly GCF_024509145.1 of Vidua macroura. Classification (NCBI taxonomy): domain Eukaryota; kingdom Metazoa; phylum Chordata; class Aves; order Passeriformes; family Viduidae; genus Vidua; species Vidua macroura. The sequence continues at coordinate 73,073,018 of NC_071572.1, read as the reverse complement.
AGGCAAGTCCACAAACCAGAGCAACACACAGAATTAGCTGTACTTGATATGGTCTCCTAAAAAGTCACAACTCCCCAGCAGAACAGAGTGGTCTTTTGACAGCCAGAGGTATTGGAAACCTTTATGAGGATTTTTTCCTGTTCTACTATTTGCACCCATGCACTTTAATTCTTAGTGCTTTTTATAAAATTTTGCCTTGCCCCAAAGTGACAGCATTTATCCATTTTGTTTTGGGGGATTTATCCATTTTGTTTTGCAGGGATTGCCCTGCACCTTTTTGTTACCTGAACAAAACAGTGTGAAAAGAAGTAATTAATCTGATCTTGTTCAATATTGTGCAGGACACAACAATGGCACATGCAGACAATACTGTCTGCCCTTTGCAGGCATCTTGCAAAGGTGTGCACTGTGGGAGGGGTCCCCGCCCTCCCTTGGGAGGCAACTTCAATATAGCCAGAAGTTGTCAATCACATGCTGTTTCCCTCCCCAGTTGAGGCTGTCTGTCAAAGCTTAACACACTCCCCGGTTCTAGAAAGTTCTTCTGTTCTGTTAATCCCATTGGACCCTGTTAGAATGCCACTCCTCTCCTGTATCCCGATTGGTTCATTACATGTCACCCCATCCCGTCTCCTCCCCTCTACCCGTTACCCATTGGTTGGTTTGTGCCCTAGCCACTCCTATCCCTCTGCCCTTATATTCTCAGTCCCGCCCTTGTACTAGGCTCCCTGAGTCAGTTTTCCCTTCGAGAGGTTGCTGTTCCTCTCCTACAATAAACCTCTCGGATCCTGCTGCTCGGGAGACGTCTCGTCTTTATTTGGTGGAGCTTTCTGGGTTTCATCTACCCCTCCCTGCGGACCGGCCAGCCGAGGATCACTCTCCGGACTGGCTGGGAACCCAGGGAACCCCCGGAGGACCTAAAATTTATACAGTGCACCTCGATTATCTTCTGCCTTGCAGCAGTGTAAATTCTTAAGACAGCTCAGATTGCTCTGAATAAGGGCAGCACAGGCATCCTAATAAAACCTGCAATTTTCTGCAGAGTTCTGAAGTGCCAGCTGCCCCATTTTCAGATACAGGATTCTGAATTCCCTGGCCAGCTCTGCATATGGAATGAGTGGCACAGGTTCCTCTGGGCACAGCCTGGAAGCTGTCCTGCCTGCTCGCCAGCTCTGCCTGTGCCTGCATCTCTGCACATGCTGGGCAGCCAGACAGCTTAGGCTGGCCAGTCCCATCTCCACTGGGAATGCCCCTAGCCAGCTTCAGAGGCACTGGTAAAACAAAAGGAAGCAAGACTGGGTTTATGGACAGGATCTGTCACAGATCACTGACCCAGGTGGAGAAAATGAGCCAACGGTTTCTTAAACAAGTAGCTATAAATTTTGAAAGTTGGTAGTATTTGATATTTCACCTTAGGAGACAAAAATCCTGTGCTCCTCATGCTGAAACACACCTAGAGCCTTCTTAAACTATAGATGGTAAATGCTTTATAGGAGAACTTCACTCACAGTGATTTGTGCTAGGCTGTCCATTTCAAATGAACTGATCACTGAGGTAAAAATCCTGGGTTTATATATGGACCCACACAAGCACCCTCCACAAATGATACAGAACACAACCCCCAGAAGATTTGTGTTATAAACACGTAAAATTAGCAATTACCAAACAACAATAAAAACTCATATGTGTTAATAGGATAACACAATTGAAAGGCAACAAAATTAAATAGTACATAATTAAATTGTGGAATGTATAATTTTTTGCTCCTCAGCCACTGACCCTGCTGGCAAAGGCTGCTCCGGACAGGAGCTCAGGTTAATGGAGTCACAAGTTCAGCAGGTTCACCTTATCTGTACCAAACAGCACCTGGCCAGTAATTGCACACATCGTGAGCAGCTGCCCTCCAGTCACAGGTGTGGGGGCCTCCTAGCACTGTCCTTGCTCTCTCGGGTCACTTCCCATCAAGAAAAGCCTGACCTGACTGTGAGAAAGGGAGCAGGCAGTGAACACTGGCAGAAGTACCACTGCAAATGAGATTGACTTTACTAGAAAGACTTTCTTTCTGTGTGGTTCTCAGAAAATCACTCTGGAAATGCTGGAGGCTGCGTGTTTGTGAGGTAAACTCATTACTCCCAGGGCTGAGGAAAGCTTCCTGAAGGTAATGAGCTGCAATGCCTGGTATGAAGTAGGTGTGTACACAAATTTGGCATTTACCTGCTATTCATGTGTTTGATTTTGAAACAAAGTGAAAAAAATGCACAAGTAGGCTTGAAAGCCATCATATGATGGTGGTCATTATAAGTATAGCCTGTTCCTTTGTTGCACTCCCTGCTCCTGCCCATTGGGGTTATTCTCTACATACTCCTTGCTCATTCCCTTCTCTCAGGCAGGTATGTATATCCAAATGCCTAGATCAGCAGGATGCTTTACATTTTGATGTGTATATCCTTCAGCACTCAACAAGCAACACAGAAATGAGAGGTCATGCTTCTCAACCATGTAGTCTTCAACAAACACCTTCTTTTACTTAGCAATGGCATGAATATCCAGCTTTACTTTCCAAGCTGACAAGGCATAAAGGAATGAATTAAACTACATTTATTCTGGATAATTTTTACTGACAACAGTGAAAGCTGAATCTGTCTGTGACTTGCCCATTTCTGCCAGTATTTTCCTGAAAAGTGGAATAGCTTTGAAAGACAGAAACTTTACAGCCAGCCAGCAATTACAGGATTCCTCTAAATCAGGAACTCGAGTTCACTTGGAGTTGCACTCATCAACTCTGAGTAAAGTGGTTTTGATAAACCTATACAGACACCTAGAGCAGTGCAAGTTTCCCATAAATGCCAAGACAAAGCTTTTACTTTGATCTGACTGATGTTTTTCAGTTAACGGAAACTAGACAGGAACCAAACTGCAGTTCCCATATGTGAATGCGACCTGACATCTGTAGTTTGTGGCAAGGGCAGCCTTTATTTTGATTAGACTATCCCAAAGAGAGGAAAACACCAATGCAAATGGGGAGGTGATTCTCCATTTATTCACCTGTGTTGTTCTGATTTCAGGCATGTTTGGGCGCAAGTGTTTTGTGACAACCAGAATGAGGCAGACAGAATTTGCTACATAATTGACATATCATCATCAGTCCATGCTAATTTTGTTAAGAATGCAGTAGATATTAACACCACAAAGTGAATACCACATTGGATAGCATGATCAAACACATTGTAAGGTAGAGAGTATTCATAAAGGATCAGAAGACAAAATGTGATCCATGTGCCAGTGGGCAGAATGCATTGAATGAATGAGTAAATGGGACTAAGTCATTAATATAATTTCATCAGTTCACAATTACCACTGCCAAATCAAAGCAGCTATCTATTTTCTACCCAAGAGCCACACATTATTTTCCTTCATTACTCAATCTTCTTTAGTTTGATGCTATATAAGCTTAAAACTGTGAGGAAAAAAACACAGCCTGTATGGAAAATTGCTGTGGGATTGCAAAAGATATAAAGCTTGCCAAGGAAAATGAACCCTGAAAACTGTTTTCCTTGTTTATGTGTTCTCCCCAGGCCCTCTTGTTTATGTAAAGCTCAATATATGATCAAGTTACCTTGCGTCAGGCAGGCTGTGGTAATTGTCTGTGTGTGCACTTTTGGCCCGCAGCAATTGCAAGAAAATTTAACCTGGTTTAAGCCCCTTTCACTGCAGGCCTAGCCCAACTTACCTTACATTCCCTGTGGGGTGGGAGCATGCACCTACCTCAGACACAGTCACACACTGAATCCGAGGAGCCTTATGCTGTGTCTGAGACCCAGGATTAGGAAAGGCACCCTAAAGGGCATTTGGGAGAGCTTAACTTTCCTTCTGCAGGTATATTCAACAGGCACACGAATGAAGAGCTTACCTGCCATGCCTCCACTTTCTTTATGTCTGCACAGGACCCATTGGTGAAGAGTCCCTTCCCAGGGGTACAGGTATAAATATCCTGCAAGGCATGGGCGATGGAATACACTGCCAAGTACACATTATAGGATATCCGCAAGTGTGTGTAGTCCATGTATGGTGTCTCCACGCTGGTGATGTTCTCATCCCCTGTGCATGGAGGTCGGAAGGCAGATGTTCCATTTCCAGCTCCCAGCCCCTCTTCATGGCCCTTGTGGAAGGAAGTTGAAGCAGGAGAACTTTTGGATCCATCAGGGAGATAGCAGTTAAATGTCTCCTCCCAAAACTCCTTGGCAAAGCCATTGTTGGTGGACTTCTTGGGATGCACCTTCTGCAGGAACTCACGAAAGCCTGGGATCTGTCCTGCTTTCAGTGCAAACCCGATGGTGCTGCCAATGACACGGAAAAACTCTGGCATGGCTATTAGGGAAGAGCTGGCCCAGGCCTCGCTTGCCAGCCAGATCTTGCCAGTGATGTTTCTCCTGACAATCTCTTTGATGAGAGGCTCCAGATCTGGGCCACTGGAAAAAACAACAATCACTCTTGCTGTGGAGTTCTGGATGACCTCTACCACCTGCTGGATCTCCTCTTCGTCTGAGTACTGGGAGATGAGCTCGCTAAAATCAATGCAGATATCTCTCTCCTCTGCCTCTTCCCGAAATTTTTCAATCCCTGGCCGGCCATAGTCATCATCAGCTGCGATTGTTCCCACCCAGTTCCAGCGAAAGTACTCGATGATGTCTGCCATGGCTGTGGCCTGATGCTCATCATTGGGGATTGTGCGCAGGAAGGACTTGAACTGGTTCTTATTGCTCAGGAGACGACTGGATGAGGCATAGCTGACCTGTCAGAGCACAGCAAACAAGCAAAACACATCATGAAGTGAAATGCCTGAAATAAATTGCCTCCATTTACCTAGCATCACTGTCAGCCTGGGAACCACATTTTCTTAGCCTGTGTTTGCAGGTGATCCACTCCGAGGGCCTGTACATTCTTCTAGCTGTACCTATCCTACAGAGGCACTCATACAGGAGCAGCTGCTCAGACCTGAGAGGCTGGAGCCAGCTTGTAGCTTGTGCCCACCTGCAAGGTCAAGGATCTGAAGGAGAGAGAAATGGACACTAGATTGGAGAAATAGCAAAGATTTCTGTCAAATTCAGAAATAAAAAGAATGTGCCATCTAGATAAATGAGGGCAATGCACCGAATTAAGACAAAACACAGGCTTTCTCTGTCCTGAACCAGACATGAGACAGCAGGATGGTATTGCCATTCCAAAGCTGCTCTGTCTTCCTCTCCTTGCCTTTGACATCCATCCCCAACCTTAAACAGGCTCCTTTTGCCTTTTTATACAATCCCTGTCAGCTGATATAAGAAGAATGTGATGTATATCAGCTTCCTTGATCCTGCAGAGTGTTATGGTAATGCTACTTGAGCAGTGTTTCCTGATTGCTGGCCAGAATCAGCAAAGAAGCCAGTCCATGCTTCATAAGCCGCCATGTTTTATGGTTAAAACTGGATTTTATTTCATTTTCTAAAACTATCTAGAAATATTTTATTTTCCTAATCACAACAAGTGCCACATGCTCTTAAGATATAATTTGAATTATCTACAAGTAGGAAGAAAACCATAAACCCCAGATAATAACTGTTTAAAGATCTGGAGAACTTCTAAAACACATTTTGAGATTGGTATCTGAATTCTTTAGGACTGACTCTCACTTGAAAAGTCTTCTATAAATAGTTCATTTTGTACAAAGTGGAAATTTACAGAAAACCTTATCTTCTCCTTAAACTCTGTTATTTAATGTTTCTGCAGGAAGAAAGAAAAGGAGGTCTTATAGTGCAGTTTCAAGGGCCCCCGGAGTAAATCCTCCTTTCACAGAACTGTACTCTCCCCTGGACAGGCTCTTGCCCAGTGCTACTCTCACCTCCATCAACCTTTTTCCAGGAGTACAGGCAATGTGTCCCACTGCCACGTGTGCTGTAAGGGGACACAGACCTGAGGTATTGAGAAACAGAACAGAAGTTGTAACATTTTCAGTGTCTACGTCAACAGAATGAGTAATGAGCCATACATAAATTGTAAAATACACCTCCAACTCCTACTGAAATGCAGGGCCTAATAAGCCTAGATTTGCTAATGGCCTTGATATAAATGGCTGTGACAATTCTACCCAACATCTGCCAGTCTAAAAGTCTGCTTTCAGTTGTCATACTTCAACCACCTAGCTGAGACTTCGTTCCAGAACTGAACCTCCTGACATCTACCCTTTTCTGCAGCCTCTAGATAAGGTTACTGCCTCATAGGACAAATGTAATTCTCTGTTTAAAGAGAAAGTCTGAGAACTGCAAACATCTCTTATGTTCAGTTGAACTCACCAACCCTTCTCAGCTGCCCTTGTTCACCTGGTAATGTGATGTGTAAATCAACAATGCCCCATAAGATGTTTATTACATGCCAACTTCAAATGCCACTCTGAGCAATACCCAGATGGCACAGCTTAAACCATTCTTGCCCTGCTCAGAGACCAAATGTCCAGTTTTTCAGGCTCCTGCAAAGGAGTCAGACTGATAAGACTCAACAGACAAGATCTATTACTGTGCACAGGGCAATCAAGAATCCTTCCTTCTTCATTCATGGTGCAGATGAGAATTGGAGCCCTGGCTGAAGCAAAGATACATTTCTCAGCACAGACTGAGAGCACATTCTGACACAATCTTGTTTTAAGGGCTCTTGTGAGCTCTGGCACCTCTATTAATTTTGGAAGAGAGATTGGAAGTGTTCGGCTATACAAGGTAGCACTTAAATGGATAAGGCCAAGCACTTTTTCCAAAGCTGATTTCAGTGTAGAAAAGTAAAATCAAGAGCACCAACATTAAGCCAGCCTTGTACTTTACTTAAGGTCTTGGCAGATCAACAAGCCTCTTAAACCAAAGGATGGGGCCATGGATGCTGGCACTGGCTCCAGCAGAGTCAGAATGCTTACAGTTACTGCTGTATTCACAGACTAAACCACTCTACAGGACTCCAGTCCTCCTAGGCTAGGCTGCTGTTGGCCATCTGTTGTTATGGCTGCTCAGTAACCTTGGCATTTGGGGACTGCAAAGTGCTAGCAAGATATATTTCTATCACAACAATGACACCCACTCCCCCTCCCGCCTGCCATTTTATTGTTTCTCTCCTATAAATGCTACTGGAAATGGCAAAAATTAAGCAATCTCTGCTTAATCTCTGCAGAGTAGAGAAGCAGGCCACTTCTGTAACCTAAATAAGTGAGGTGGAAGCGTACCTGAGGTATGTAAAAGAGTCCCAGCAGATTGGCCACAGCAGTGGAGATGCCAGAGCCAGTTGCTCCCACGACTGCAATGGTGGAAGGGATATGTTCTGAGCAGTTACAGAATTCGTCCAGGTTCAAGGAGTCTATCTTGTTCTGGGCCACAAAACTCAGTGTGGCCTCCAGGGCTTTCGAGACTGTATTGCAAGTGTCAAATATCCTATATCCCAGGGTCATGTTGGGAAGGAGAGTTGGGCTACTGTTTATTTCTTCTATGGCAAAGATCATAGCCTGGAGCCAGCGGAAGCCTCGGAAATTATACCTGGGGGAGCAAAAATAAAGACAAAATAGAATGAGAAGGAGGAAAACGGAGCAGAGGAGACAATGAGCAGCGGAATGAGGCAAAGTCAGAGTGAAAAATTCCAGATACAAAAGGCAAAAGCAGCTTATGCTATTTCTTCACCCTACTAAAAATTTGGAAAATTTTGCTTTTGTCTCTACTACATAAGAGACATGCTTTTGCTACAAGGTTTAATTCTGGCTTTCAACTTTTCAATTTGGGTGCTCACTCCAGAGGTAAACTTTTCTAAGTCCCCTAAAACCTGGGAAAGTTGAAAGACAGCATGTCTGGAATGGTGACTCTGGCCTATCCCTTGTGCTCAGGACCCTAAACCTGATCTCATGATCCCTGAGGAAATGGATGTTGTGATCCTCTGACTGAAAGCTACACCTACCAGGTTTGCTTCCAACCTCCTCTGACATGTTTCTGAATGCAGATGGCAGTGTCTGCTAAGCCTATGCCGATGCTGCCTGGGACTTAGGCTCGAGGATACTCCTGGAGTGTGTCAGCTCCTCCTGGCTTTGGGCAGGCAGAGCAGGCTGAGCCACAGCACTGGCATGCTGCTGGATGCAGAGGTGCCCAGGAGCTCTGCTCAGGGAAATTCGGCCTCACATGACACCATTCAGTTTGTGAGAGAGAGCACAGACTGTTCATACCAGAGATCAGAGACATGCTATAAATATAAGTCCTAGTGCAAACTGATAACTTGTTATTTAGATACTTCAGTGCCTTCACAGAAGGCATAACTTTTCTCATTATTATAGTTCTCTCACACAATTTGCTCTAGACATGAACTCAGAAGATGCCCTTAGAACTGGTCTGTGAAACTGAAACTGTTTTTTGAAGCCTCTGCTTTTCTCAAAGATAGAGAAGCTGAGTTTTCTGATCATCTTGCACCTGTGCATGGAGCTAAGGCAGAGGTGCAGATTGGTGGCCACTGTCCTGTGGGAGCTAGCAGTCACTGCTTATGGCATCAGTAGCCTGGCAGTGGAAGAAGCTGAAGCATGATGATTGCTTATCCACAAAGGAGAGAAACTTCTTCGTAGAAAGCAGCAGCAAGAAAGTATCTTTGATACATATTATTCTAAAGTTTTACTGTGTTTCCCCTATAAAGTTGCCCTGGCAACCAGTTGTGCACCTGTGAGGCTGTCGTGTTTTAGGGCGATGCAGCTGGAATGGCAGAATCTTTCATCAGCTGAAACCTGCCCCTCCTTGGAATGCACTGTGAGTCAGGATACCAGCTAGTTTGCAGCTTTGTGCTGAGTTGCAGATGAAAACAGGAAAGTGTCAATGCTGTTATGCTTTACACTGCTGTTACACTGGGAAAAGTGACGGGCCCCAAAACTGGAAAAGCCTGGGGAAATAGCCTGCCCAAGAACAGATTCTATATGAAATGGTAAATTGTAGGTTTCACATGAGTTACATTTTGAAATGCTTAGAGAAATGTTTTCATTACTAAGGTGAAGATTTCTAAAGATAAGCTTCATGAAATCACCTTTCAATCTCTGAGATATATGACCTAAACTTTTTTAATGGCTAGATTAAATTAATTGCTTCCAAAGTTGACGTTAGCTATGTCTGACTTTTTCAAAGCTGAATGAACAAAGCCATGTTACTTCCATTCCAGGAGTTTTATCTGATTCATCTGGGGTCAGAATTTCTAATGACATTGCATCTAAGGTTTATCTTTAAGTCTTAAAAACTTCATTTATTCAACTTGACTTCACCTCTCCAGACATCTTTGGCCAAATTCCAAATGAGGTTCAGCTCTGAGGTTATACCTCAAAGCCCAGACAGCACAGTACAGATCTCTTCAGGTCAAAAAGTTTGAGTCCTTAGTTATAACTAATCACTAACTTATTATCAAAGGGACAGTTAGCTTTATTAAGATTAGTCTTTAGATGCATGGGAGTGTGGGTTACTGATAGAAGCAATTTGGTCATTTAGAATATTTTTTGCTCTAGTTCCAAACCATTAAGGGATGAGATACAACGAGAGAGCTCTTAAATAAAAGGCCAAGGCTCAGAGGGATTGAGTCAGTGAGTGCTGTGTACAGGAAAAGATGTGTTGGGCACACCATGTTGCTACATGTGGTCAGTAATGCACATTGGGATAAATGGAAACAAGGAAGGGTGCTGTGAATTTTTAAAAAGCAGCACGTGTTTACAGAGATTTTTAATATGAATAGGATTTGAAGCAAGGAGCCATATTCAGGCTCCTCATGTAAAAGATCGCATATTCTGTATTTAAATGGAAGGCTACTGAGAACCTGGGAAGTTCAAAGATACCACTATACTACTGGGAAAAGCTTCACACATTTGAGTATATGTAAAAGCAAATTTAAGCCTGCTTACTTTAAATTATATAGGTGAAGTATGACAGAAAATTATTTTGCCTGCTTGAAAGGAATTTGGCTTTATTTTTTTTAAATGCCACAAGGTGGTATCTTCAGACGGTGTATCTTTGAAAGCAGTGATCTGGATCGTCTTACCCTTCACTTCAAGGAAATATCTGGCATTTAATTCAGTAAATGCAGACTAAGGCCCACGATACATGGTTGCCTTTGTTTTCCTTTCTGACATATGCTCCTGATTAGTGTATATTTACAGTATAAGGCCTCTAGTTCAGGTACTTGCATTTGGAATGGTTTTATTTTGGAGGGAAAGGAGAGTAGGGGCTGTTTCCTGGGAGCTAGAATCCAAAATATCTTTGAAATACTTTCAATAATTTATCTTAAACTAACCTAGGCAAGAGACCTGCGTTTCTCTTCACTTGCATGTCTGCTGACAGCAGCATGAGCAGCTCAGGAGGAGAGGATCAGATGGGATGAAGACAGCACTCCTCACTCTGTCTTCTCTAACACCTGATAGACAAGCTTCTTCAGACAAGCTGTCATTTTGTCATCTGAGACAGTGTTGTATCGGTTCCATAACACAGATATGGTCAAACAAAGGCAGTGCTGCCAAACTCCTCTAAATAAAGCAAGATCCTTCCAATTTCTATGAATGGATATTTTGTGGACAATTTCTCTCCCACTGTACTGTAAGATCCCAGCAGGGGCTGCAGATAGGTTCCTCTTTGCTTGGTGTGTACATGAGGGATTGTTAAGAGCAGCCTTTGAACCTGGCAGTAGGTCCCACTGATGCAGCTGACCCCTGTGCTGTGCTGCTGCTGTGATTAATATGATAAGTCACTAGAATGCTCTGTCAACCATGCAGAAATTTGACTGGTAATTTACATGAAGAAGCTGTACAGTATTTACTATCAGAAGCAAGCTTTCATTAGATTTCCAGAATATTTAAATAGCCACTGGTATTTTCTTGATGGCAAAGAAGCAGCCTCCAAAGCTCATTTTCTGCTGTATTACTTTACAGGTATGTTCACACAGTCTTGCATTTTGTGAGATGTGGTGCTATGAAAAGTGGCCATTAAGCTCTAAATGAGAGTTTAATGTAAATAATTCAGAGCCCACAGGTGTAGAGGGGAATTTTTATTTACACTCCTTCCTTAAAGGTTTCCCTTCTAATACTTGTTCTCCCACCTCTCAGAGTATTCAACCCACTGATCTTTGTATTCCCAAGGAGAAGCACAAACTGGGAGAGAGAAATTGGAAACAACACCTTGCTGTAATTGTCACCTCTGCAGAGGACAGCTGTGCAGCAGACCAGTTTGCTAGAAACTAAACATGTCTGACAAACAGCGCTCAGGATGGCTTAAATGTCCCAGTCAGTGTTTTAAAACAAGCAATTTGCCCCCTATGCAAATTAAGGGGCAAAGCTGTCTGCATGGTTTAAGCTCCCCAGAGCTCCATCCCCAGTTGGTTTGTGTGGTTTGGTTTTAACAGCTCTTACTGCCTGGATCCAGCAGGGAAATTGGTCCTGATCTTTGCTAGTCTCCATAAAGAAATAATTCACAGCCTCATGTGTATTCATGACCTTCATTTATCACACCTGCAAGGTACTAAGCAATGGAATATGAAGAAAAAAAAAAAAAAAAAAAAAAAGGAGAAACTGATGTGAAATAAAGCTCTGAATAAAGCTTTCACTTACCCCCTATATCTGACAGGTACTTATACTCAGAAATGGTGGCAAAGCCTGCATATACCTTTCAATCATGCCAGCACTCCTCTTTCTCTAGTGGTTGCATGCACATACTAATTTCTCTGTCCTCTCTAGATTTCCAGTACATTAATTGCATGTTATCACTGCTACTACCACTGTTACTTCTAAGCTATGCAAGGGGGAGACTTTCAGTCATTTGTTGGATTCCTGCAGTCATAGGTATAATGAGTTGCTTACCACTCTTACAATCAAGGACTATGGGTGAGGGGAATTACGCAGAACAAAGAAAATAAAAAATTAAAAAATTACAATTCAGAAGGTGAATGGAAGAGAGAGAAAATGATATAATTACATCTTAGGCAAGAGAAATTCCAAGTATCTTGTTGTACATTCAGGTCTGCAATGGGATTAGCAAATACATCTGCAAGGGCTCAGATTAAAATTCTGTTCTCTCAGAAGGACAGAAAAGCTCAGTGGGGTAAAGACGCCTGGAGCCATGCGACTATGTAAAGACTATGGAGCCATAGTCTTGCACTATGACGTGGGGACAATGTCTCACCACAGTTTCACAGCTTGAAAGCTTTGTGTCACAGTGTGGGACCTTGGCTAGACTGATGATCAGAATACAAGAAAACTGCTAATCTCCCTGAAATCAAGAAGGGGTAGAGAAATCAGGTTATGAATAGGCCTATGGGGGTGCTGACAGGGAATGGAACGGGGCTCAGGGCTTGCTTGTGCTGTGCTCAGTCTCTGCCTCCCCTGAACACATCAGATATGCATCAGCAAATGTTATAAGGAAAGTTGCTGCAGCAGCACCTGAGGCATACAAAGACAGGAGGTGTATTTATATCAAATGCAGGATCCTTGATTGCTGAAACAACAAACAGGAAACAAAACTGCTCTCACTTTGTGTATTCCTATCTGACATTTAGTGTGGCAAAATCATGGGTACATTTTCACTTCGGGCTCTACAATTCAGTGTTTAGAGCACAAGGATGCATTTTCAGTAGCAGCAGCACAAAAAGAATGGGGAACTGATTGTTACCATTCCCTTTTCCTTTCACCGCTGAGTTATGTATATTGTTTCTAAATAATCATGTGCCAGATATGCACAGTAGGTTCAGGCCAGTAGGTTTGCTGAGCTGAGAGAAAGGTGCTGAGCCACAAGAGCATGAAGAACATAAAAACTGAGAAAGTGGAGAGAAAACAGTCCTATCCTTTTTGAGAAGCCCCAGCTGTCCTATCCATTGGGAAGTCCAGTTAGGGAGCATAGGTATAGCACTGAACACAGCTAAATGTCCAAACAGCACTGATCAGGTTGAACAGTCCTCAAAACAGAGGAAAACCACATTATCTTAAGTTGTTTGATTCTGAACTCTAAAATAGACCACCCACAGGGTTTCAGTGGGACCCTTAGGTCTTGTCATGGAGCTTTTCATGTGGTCTGATGATATACTGCTGCAAGAAAGCACGAGGACAGAGAGAGGATGCTCATTATCCCAGAGTGATCTGGGACTAATTTTCTTATGTGATATGAGACATATTTTTCTACATAATAAAGAGATTAAAAACTGTATGCAGCCTTCTGAAAAGGGGTGGGTATAAAACTTATTAGCCTCAGCTTCGAAAAGATACACAGTGCTGGAGAAGGCTCAGAGAAGGGCAACAAGGGCAGGTAAAGGTATAGGACAGATTTAGCACCTTTGGTTTGACCATGTACAGTCACATTTGTGCTTCCCTATGGATTTCTATCTAATTTGCTAATCTGTAGATTTCCCACCCTACAGAAGTTTTTGACACTACAAGATCGGGGAGACTTACTTTGTGAAGAAACTAGAACCTATATTTTTTTTTCTGCCCCCAAAAATATAAATTTGATAATTCCAGACCAGTCAGTTGCCTGGAACCTAGGAAACTCACATGTGATAATTTAAGATTTTAGAAAAAAACTTGATGAATGTATTGAACTCCTACAGTCAGCATGCAGAACCCTGCCAAAGTCTAACGCCTGATCAAAACAAAAAATGACTTCCATGTTTGTGTTGAGAGATTTCTGTACAACTTGAGCAGAAGGAATTTTCTGACTTCAATACTGCTTAAAATAGAAAATCCTTCCAGAAAAAGATCTGCTCTCAATTTGACGTGTACCAATAACAACGAATACACACAAACATTCCCATGTATTTATTACCTCCATCATTAAAACCTGATGACCAATCTCAAAAAGTCTTCTCAATCCAACCTCTTTTGAATTAAACATTTCCTGCAAATGGACATTTTCTTGTAAAGATGTGTGCAATGAAGCAACTTCCAGTTATTTCTGGTCCAATCATCCCCTTATTCCTTTTGTAGTTTCTACTACCTCTGCAGCTAGATCTCTGACCTTCATTCTTTCTTCAACAGCATTATATTATCAACTCTCAATTTATCCATCTCCCTGAAGGATATGTGCCACAAATGCCTGCCTCTGCAGACATCTTTTTTTCTCTTTTGCACCTATATCTTCTACCTTCATCACCTACTTACAAGGGTAAAAAGAACAGGGATTTTATCCAGGCAAATTTCAGCAGGAGGATACCTTTTAGCAGATTGAATGCCACCCAGAAGGAGCTCCCATTGTGTCCTTAAAACAGCTAGTCTGGCTTTTCAGGATTTGCCTGTTGTTGGCAGTGCTACTTCATTAACATGCCTTTTGGCAACCACACACTTGTAGTACTTGTGGCAGAACATTTTCCAGCCATCTCTTCCAATAATGTGACCATGTCAAGACAGCCACTGAGGCTGACCCAGACTCGATAGAAATGAAAGCTGTTTAGTTTGCAAATATCTGCATTGTCCTGCCTGCCAGCTGGAGCAGGAGAAGAAGAAACTAGAGCTGAAAACATCTATTGCTTTCCAGCATTCCACTTTTAAAATTATGCATTTGGTAGAGGAAAAAACATGCTGAAAAGCTGGCAGAGATTCTTGCTCCATGAAATAGACATTGCACATACTTTTAGTTCATGACTTTCCTGTGCACACACAGAAGAAGCCAAAATAACCCCTGCTTATTGACACTTTTGTGTGCTCCCCATAACAGGTTCTGGGCATGATCTCATAACCTAGATGGTTGTGTCTTGCTCAGTGTCTCAGTGGGAAACCACACCTGAAATCTGTAACAGGAATGCTGTTGGCCATCCCTCATTGCCATCTGCAACAAAACTGTACTAGATCCCCAGCCTAGGATGAGAGGTCCAAATAATTTCAGATAGACAGTTCTTCACACATGGTAACAGAAGTCCCATAACAATGAAGTGTTTTCTCATGCACTGTCATGACAGAAATCCACATTAATTTCTTATATTTTGTTTATATGATGTTCCAGTTGCAATCAGTTTCTGTCACACTTTCCACTTGTTCTGTGTATTATGTGCAGGCTTGTAATGTTAAAAATTCCTCACATTTCATCATAAAAATGCCTACAATTCAATAATATGAAGAACTGTTTTCATGTGCATTTCTCACCCCAAGGTTAACTCCCAAAAACTTAAGACAAAACATAGATGTGTTGTTTACACAAAAGAGAAGAACTCTGGGTGAGGAAAGCCTGGTCTCAAGTTTGGGACTTTTACAAAGTCCTAAAGAGACATTTATGTGTCATTCACTGGGATTTTTCAAAAGCCCTGACCTATCTCACTTTAATCTTTTCACTTGTTTAGGCAACTTAACAGTTTGTAAAGTCTTAGAAGATGACAGGCAAAACTGGACAAAAAATTGATTTCTAAACTATTTGGCCATACATTACTATAATCAAATAAACTAAAGGGCATTTATTGGTAATTTTCAGTCCTGCTAGGGAAGCTAATTTTCAGATACTATTCAAATGTTCCCTGTGAATGGCCAGATGGATCAGTATATGAATGTTTTGGCAGCTTCAGGTAGTACAAAGTTTGCCCTCTTTTAGTGTCCAAATAGTATTTATTTTACTGTTTCACATAAACACTTGTTTTTTCCATTATTTACATCATACCTTCCAATCACAAGCATCAGATTACAGACCATATTTACACAATTTAAAGTCAAGAAATGTGAAGACTTCCCCACCAAAACTTTATTTTCCCTTTTACCAGCTTACCTTATACACTCCACTGATTCTGGCCTTGATTTTAGATCCTGATCTTTAGCAGCCACTCCAAAATGAATAGGGAACAATCCTCCAAGAATAATGTCTCCCTTTTTCTGTGCCCGTTGGTTTGGCCCATAGGCAGCAGTGCTCCAGGTAAACAGCAGAAGAATCAAACAGCAGCTATATGAAGTCATTGTTCCTCTTTTCACCAGGGGGTTATTGGATGCAAAATTGGAAAAGATGACGTAAGAAAGCAGATGTCAAAGCTTTTCCTTTCCTTAATACAGCACAAAGAGGATTTGGGGTACATGTTGGCAGGGAGATAAGCAACAAGGTGGGAGCCACAGTGCTGGTGTTTCTCCCTCTGTCTTCTCCATTGCAAAAAAACAATTCAGCTTCCCTTCTTCCTTCATAACTGAAGTATTATGGAGAGCCCATCTCTGAGAACTGTAAGAGAAAGATTTGAAAAGTGATTCCAGCTATACACCAGGACCCCTCATTGCCATGATGGTTCTGTTTTGTCAAGCCAAGTCCTCAATATGCCCCTGAAGCTGTCCCCACTCAAGAACCCACCTGGGACATATCACAACCTTGGCAAAGTCATCCAGGCACCCTGGTGACACAGCCACACCTCCTCAAACAATGTCAGATGCCTGATTCTCTGCCACATACCTAAGGTGGGTGGCTTAATCTTCCTATGGTTCTGTGTGACTCTGGTCATAGCAGATGCTCTAAAATGTGTGACCTGATCGGTGTCCATGAACAGAGCACACTCTGAGGCCTGGGTGGGCAAGTGGGGAATAAGAAAGCATCACAGTAAGAATCAAGCCTTTCTCTTAAGCAATTAACCATAATAATCTTTTGGTGTTGGTCCATCAACTCCTATCCATTGATCATTCTTAACCCTCTGCCTTTGAATTTATCCTTGATAAAAATAAAACAAGGTCACCAGAAAGAGTTATTTTGCATTGAAAGGGAGAATGAACTCCAGGGAGGCATTTGAAACCAAGTTTTGAAACTTCTCCATAATGAGTCACGAAGGCTTGAAAGGTTTGGCAATTGTGCCTTTGTAAGCTTAGCTATAGCAGCCTTTGAAGCCTGTTTCCTGGGGATGAAAAATACTGCAGCTTCTCCATGCTCAATACATTTTCCCTGCAGCATGTCTACAGGGCTTCCAAATGAAGAACTAACTTAATTATGGCATATGAAAATGGCTATGGCTACAGGAGAGGAGATAGCACAGAAAATTCACAATGAACAGCTCTTCAGCCTATTTGAAACAGGTCTAAAAGCTAGTAGTAAGAATCTGAAGTTAGTCAAATTTAGAGTAGAAGCTAGGCATACATTGCTCATCCTGAGAACAATTAATTTCTGAAGCAAGTCATCAAGAGTTTTTAAGTGCTGAGAACCTTTTTATGAGGCTGACTTATTATCACTAAATGCAGCTGTATGGATTTGATCTTTACCTAGATCAAATAAAGAGCTACTGCAGGGAAAAACTGTGATTGTGGGGCATCTTCTGGTAGCCAGTCTGGACGATCATGCATGCTGTATGACCACCAAGCATGTGGAACTATTTAATACATTTTCATTACCATGAAGGTTTGAATGCAGAGGTAAATGAGAGAGGAGAGACAAAGTTCCTGTTGTTCTCATGCCTCTGTGGTTACTGCACTTAGCTGGGCAGACACTGTAATTCTTTGTGGCAGGTCCACTCTAAACTATTCTTTGGCCCTGGCTTGAACAAGTGCATTTTTATTAGCAAGGGCAATCAAATCTTTGGCTAGATATCAAGGTACGTCTAGGTATTGGCAAGTGGCCCTTTGACAGCTGGATTACAGAATGTTAACCGGAACCAGGATTAGGAGGGGACAGATCAATGCAACGAGTGAGTGTCATGAAGTGCTTGTGTTTTGGTCTTTTCTGGCAGATGGATGGTGGTTTTGGCTTCTTCAGTGCCCAACACAATAAAGAATAAAACACTTTTCCATATTCCAGTTAGAGAAATGTCATCTTCCTCCCATCACCTGTGGTTTCAGGAAAGATACAAACACTAGTGAAAAGCTGATACAATGTCCTGAGGTGAGGACCAGCACAGGCAGGGCCCGGACTTGGAGGTGAGACATTTGAAACAGAGCAAGTAATTTCTGAAGAGACACCGCAAAGACATGGGGTGGTCTGACTAATGCTCTTTAGCTCAGCTCATTCCCTCCCCCAGCTGCCTCTGGGATGGCAAGGACCTGGGGGACTGCATGCTCAGATAGGTGCAGGGATGGTGTCCCTGGAGTCTGGGCAAGGAACCATGCGTAGGGACCAACCAAGGTGGGATGAGGTCGGTGACTTCCCCATCTGCTGTGGGAAGACCACAGCCTGCTGATTTACTACTCAGTTTTTTCTGCTTTTACTTTAATAAGGCTTTCTTTTGCCTTTGGGGTTATTGGCTTATGAAAAAGGAAACTGTTTCCACCAGCAGCAGACAGACAATATAATTTTGTTTGCTGGGCTGCTGTGTAGGGGTTTGGGCTGATGCTGCTGAGTATTTAGGAACTCCTCACCACAAAACAGTACATGGCTGAAATATGAAATGTAGAAGAAGTAAATTCATGTCTTATCTCTCTTTTCTCACAGTAGACAAAGTCAAAGCATCCAAACTGGTAAAATACAGCAAACTTTAAAACAACATTTACAGCAGTTAATAGTCCCAGTTGTCATTCAAGAGCATGACAATGGAATAGACAATGAAAATAAAATCATTCATTTATGGTATAGGGCATTAGTTGCTATCCCTCTGAGTAATTTGGAACTAGCAATTCTCAGGGACAGGACACAGAACTGAAGTAACATCAGAGGTGATGTCTGAGAACATGATGGGCTGTGTATATATAAAGCACACCCCTGAGGCAGAAAACTGAAGGATAAATGTCCAAAGATGCACCGGCACAGAAAAGGAAAACTAAGTGTATGCTCAGCTCCTCATAAATCTCAGTGTCCAAATTTACAACTCTCCATACCTAAAATTCAGCTATAGCTGGAAAACCAAACTAATTTAACAGGAGACAGAGGACTCACAGCTGCTTTCAAGTTCCCTGCACACCTGAAGATGAAAATATTTGAAAGTACTGATTTTCCAATGAATGGTTGTGATCTTGTTGCCAGTGCCCCAGATAATATCCTCTAGTATCAACTATTGTTGTGACAAATTTTCCTTCAGTTCTCTTATTAGATTAAGATTATGAGCCTCTTCCTTATTAAAGAAGGCATTACAAAGGTAATGATTGAATTACCTGCTGATGTATGCCTCCAGACATAAAACTTAGCATACTACAAGTGGAAATTGTACTACTAATAGAACAAATTACTGTGGTCCTGCAGTTTCAGCTAATAAATAAAAAAAAGATTAAATTAACAAACAACTGAATTAAGATGGAATCCATTGATATCTTTTTCCTTTGCAAATGTTTTTACACGTAGAACATTATTTAGTATTTGGTTATGAGCTCTTCGATGCAGAATACCTTTTCCTTGTACATATATTCAGCCAATAAAATTCCATAAGATTATTTTTGCAAGAAAACATAAAAACTAAATAGTAATTTTCTCTCTTCTTTTTTTTTTTTCTTTTGTTTTGACATGGCCTGATTTTTATTCTCCCTCCCCTTTTAAAAATAATCCTCAATAGTTTTTTCACTCTGTGTCAGCAAATATGAGACATTTTGATTCTGAGCTGTCTTGGAAGAGAGCTTCTAAGCGTCTATGGAGGAATTTGAACTGGTTCCAGGGACAGGATGAGCTACCAGGCAACTATTGCCATGGCAGGAACAGTAGCTGAGGTGGGGAGGAATGGTAGCCAGGTACAGCTGTGGGTACTTGGAAAGCTTGCAGCAATCAGTACCATTTTGCCAGTTGAATGAAAGTTTTAGTTGTCCGACTAAATCAATCAGAAAAGCCAGAAATGTTCAATAAATCTTTGTTTTTTTGGGTGAAAGGAAGCTGAATGGCACACTCATGGCATGCATTACTGATGAAGAAATTGTTAATCAAACAGTAACTAACCAAAAGTCTCAAGAGCAGCTGCTCAGGTACACCTAAGAGCTGGCATGGGAAGGATCTCAAGGGACTATGAAGCTGCCCCTTAGCCCAAGAAGGGCTTAGCAATGGTAGTGCAGTTCCTGGCATATTTTCTCTAAAACCTTGTCAGGAAGAAAACCAATCAGACACTCAGGGCAGCCTCCTTCAGTGCTTCTATGCTCTTACCAAAGAAAATATTTTCTCACAATTAACTTGAGTGGTTTTTGTTACAGCTTAAGCCTGTCTTCTTCTCCCATCTACCACATGAAGGCCAGCGCCTCCTTGCTCATAATCACTTTTTTTGGGATTTGATTCACTTCCCCTTTTACTCTTTTTCTTAGACCAAGCAAATGAATTTTTTTTTTTCATAAAGATGCTTTCCTGAGCTCAGATTATTCTTGTTTCATTCCTCTGGCCTCTCGCCAGCATGTCTCCACATTTGCTGCAGACCAGTGCCCAGAAATGGACACAGTGTCCTTGTTTGGCCCTTACAAGCACTGAGCAAAGTAGTAGAATTACTTTGTGTGTCTTGCAGGCTACAGCCCTGTTTGTACATCTCAGCATGGCATTTGTCTTTTTTTGGAACAGCATGATATTGTTAACTTATGGTAACTTATCAGCTAAACACAAAGGAAAGTTCAGCATGTTTATATTCACAAGGCCATGAAACCTCACGAGAAATTACCATTTTCCAAAAACTTTTCTCTCATATTCAGTTCAAAGGTAGAACCTGCTAAATTTCACATGATCATCCTGGACACCAAAAAGGAACCAGCATGGACAAGCTCAACTAAGTCTTCTGGGCTTTCAGGACCTTTTCACAGCAAAAAGCTGGGGAAGATTCCTGCTTACAGCCATGGAAAAAGGGCTGTCCCGGACCCAAGAAGACCCTGGCCTCACACACATCAGGTTTGTTCTGCTTCTGGGAGGCCTGGATGTCCCAAGGAAGCTAAAGAATGACACTTCAGTGGACAGTGGTCATGGACACGGAATATATGTCTTCATATTTCTAAGACCAGACCAGACTTCTAGTGGTTAGGTACCATGACAATATGAGAAAAAGTAAATTGTTCACATTTGTCACCAGAGCAAGAATTAGCTCAACCTTCCTGCACCTCTTTGGTCAAAATGAGGGACAAGTACATCAAAGATGCAATCAAAACCAGAGTGTTGGGGTGTCACACTATGACACAAAATAACTCACACACGGACACCAGATGTAAAAGAGGGAAGAAAAGAACTAAAAGAGAGATTTTATTTTCTGACTCCACTATACATAGAATATCAAAAGTGACAGTGGATTGGAGGATGAAATTGCCACCTCTCCAACCACACTGGTCAAACCAACAGTTCATCAATTCTCTTGACCCACAAAGAAGAATGCAAAACAATCATTATTTATATGAACAGTGTGAGAAAATTCAGTAGAAATATGTAAACATCAGAAGGCATAGAAAACTTTTAGAAGAACTTTAAAACTCTCAAAAGAACAGGGCGACATCAGGGTGCTCAAATGGAGGAGCTGTGCTTGAATTGTGTGTAATTAAAATTGTTCCATCTTTAAACAAGGCAAATGTTAACTCAAAATTTCCTACAAAGAACTTTCTGCCTATGCAGAAAAAGACAATTCTTACACAACACAACCATTCTCCTCCTAAGATGAGGAGATTTTTTTTATCTGGACAAATAGCATGAATGAGAGATGGAATGTCAGCCTTGGAAAAATTTGGAGATTTCAGATGAGTGTAGAGAAAAATTCAGATCAATGATTCTGCTCTAAAACCACTACCTCACACTTGGTTTTGAACTAAATACAAAATGTGAATTCAAGAGCTTTAAGCAATAAAAATATTTTAAAAATAATCAAGACCATCAGGGTCACCAGGACAGTATTTCCATGCCCTGCTATTAGCTTAAGGGCATATTATCTGCTATAGATCATATTTTTCTGGCAGAAGTCAAGATGGTAATATAATATTACACTACAGCAAATGTATGTTAAAATGATATATTACAGTCTCACCTGGCATTGCAAAAGCTAAGAGGAGGCCAAAACTACAGCACACAAATCAGTCACAGTACTGAAGAAGCTGCTGAAGCTCATACATAACAAGACCTGGCCAGTTCAAATGAAGAAACCCATATACTTAGGACTGGGAAGAAGAGACTGCAGGAGGAAATGTAGGTCTAAGAACCTAGTCTGGTCATGAAAAATCTGACCACTTGTTTCTAGAGTAACATTCTCAATTCTCCAGGCTAAACTAAATATTGAAAACAGCACACTAAACCGGGCAATTGTAACATTCAATCCTGCTATGTCTGATATACCCAACATTGTCAAGTTTGTCTGAGAGTTACCATTTAAGTTTCTAGAGTTTTCGTATCTATAACATTATTTTTATGTAGCAACCAGATCTTTAGCTTTCCCTTACTCCTAAGGTAGTATACTGGTGTCCAAATAATACAGAATCTACTATGAAAGTGTGGAGTCCCACCCTGATCTGTTTAGCACTACAAAATATCAGAGTGATGGAGTATACCTAGGATATCACTGCTGATACTCTGCTCAACCCAGAAACTTGGGATCAAGGAAGCCTAAAATGTTAAAGGCTGATGTCCCAGACTCTTGGGAACTGCAGGTATGGAAAATGGAACCAGGAATAAGCAGAACACTTTTTTTCATGGAGTCTCAAACAAGTCTGGTTGTAGCAACAACAGTCAAAAGAGCATCAGCTCCTGAGAGCTGTATAACCAGATAAAAACCCAAACATGCCCACAGGCAGCATTTTCTGTGGATTTAACGTGGAATTACTAGGCCTCTGATCTCTCTCCCACTTCAGCACAGGGTCACAAAGTGCACACAATCCCATGCCAAGCCATGTAGCTGCGATTGCACAGCTTTGTAGCAGCCACCTTTCCATCAGGACTGTACCTGGTTCTGGGATTCACTGAACATTTCTCAAGTAACTTGCATCAGTATCATGTTCAATACCCCTGATCAATGTGATTTGGGATGTGCTATCCCTTTGTGGAGATAATTCTGTTTGCTGATGGCAGGAAGCAAAAAACCAGAAGTGGCAATAGAAAATACCTTAGAGACTCATTGTATGCACTCAGCGAACACCATTAGCGAACACAGAGCTATAAGTGGTTTTTGAGTGGTGAGTGCATGGTGGAAACCCATGTGGAGGGTGACTTATGTCTTTGGAGTCATTTCTTCACAGGTGTGGCTGTAAGTCAGGCTGAGAAGCAGCTCCAGGGACCTCACAGGCGTGACTGCTTTTGCTCCTCTGAAGGCCTTAAGTGTTTTCTGCAATAAGAGCTAAGGCTCATTTCTACAAGCCATATCACAAACCTCTGAAACAAATACTGGAAGTGAATAAGACAATTCTACAACTCCTCATCTTTCCACTCCTCTGCCTTCTTCAGTACAAGTGCGAAAAGTGCATGTGTGTACACATCCAAGGGAGCATTGGAATGCATGAGTTTATCAAGGCATCTTGGACAAGAAACCTGAGACAAATTCACTAGAACTGCTAAGACATGCTTAAGAGCTACAGCACCAAAGAGGATCCATGCAGAACAAGTGGGCTTGGAGGGATTTCCAAGTCCTAGGGAGTTCCAGAGCCACAGCAGCCTATCTGCAGACTTTTGGGAAATTGCCATAAACCCAATATTTATTGATTACTCTAATTTATGCTGGGAGCTGCATCAAACCCTTGAGCAATCTCAGATTTAGAGACTACAGGTACCAGGGAATCCATCTTGCCTACATATTAAAGGTGTCCTGTTTTGCCTCTCTGTGTTCCAGATTCTGACCTTCTGTTGCTCTGCCATGGTTTGCTAATTTGGTTGTTTCCTACCTTGCAGATCTGACCTGTCAAAAAGCCTATCATTTTATCAATTGTTTAAAGTGGATAAAAGATGCCTTTGACATAATACTAATCTGAAGGTTTCTTGGTAGCTTGAATGATTTTTGTCTTTATATATGGAGGAGATCAAGGGAGACCTGTAAGAGCTGCAATAAAATAGGAAGTTAAATACTTTGCTAAGGCAACATTTTTTATTAAATTGATTTTTCTGACTTTTCTTGCTCCTAAAGAAAGTCTCAACCATGCTAACCATGCTAATGACTGTGCATTTCAGTCAGAGATACTTTACCCCATCCTATGTTTTTGGGATGTGACTAGATCCTCCTGATCAGATAGAGAAAGAATGACTGGGGGATACTCTGGAGAATGAAGACAATCTCCATCCTTGTGGCATGGTGCATATGGCACCAGGATGTGGTTTGTGAAATTGGGTTGTTCAGATTTTGCCTGCAGGTGAAACAGCCATGCACTCACCCTGTGTGCCTTTGAGGGCACATTACATTCCTGCACATCATATGTACATTCCTGCATCTCAAGCAAGTCTTTCCTGGACATCCAATGCAGGAGCTTTGCCAGCAAGTGTCACCCAACTGAATTGCTCTTAGTTCCTGATTTGCAGGACTTATCTTTTCTGTGTGTCTGGCCTTGAGACACACAAAAGTGTTAACAGGTGCTGTGTTCACAGCCCACAGAAGTGAAGCCCACCACTGTGAAATGATCCTGGGTAGGTAACTGGGAGGTTTCTTCATCTTTCCCATCTTCTAATCTCTCTTCTTCCTCTCTTACAAGAAACATCTCCGGGGCTAACAAAAGGACTGAATCCCCCTATCAAAGTCCTTTTTCCTTGGTCAGCATGCCCATAAAAAAAACATGATAATGTTATGCTCTTTGCATAAACCCACTTATTTTTTTTTAAGATGAGCTTTTCTACAAGAAAATGAGAAGAGTCTTCAGCTCAGTTCTTTAATAGCAAAAAATGCCAGTCAAAGAACACAGTTTATGAAACTGTATTGCTGTAGTCTGTCTGGAAAGAATAAGGAGGAAGTATTGTTGTTATCAGCTCCTGGATACCTTACATTTCTCTCTAATTTTTGCCTCTCTTTCTTCCCTTTAGAAAATAATAGGTCACCAGGATTGGACATCTTGAACTGCTTTTCTTTTTCTGTTCTACATTGTGAGGCAGAAAAGAACAGAGGAGGGGTCAGGGAAGTGCCATGGCAGTCAGTCATTTGTGAGTAGATAAAATTAAAATTACACAATTTAGTGGAGAGTTACTCCAAAGAGATGTCACGCTTTTTGATTGGCCAGCATTAGATCTGCAGGTTAGCAAACAGAAAGGTCAGGGAAGATGAAATAACAAAAAATGAATTCTCAAATAAGGCAATGCATAATTATCTTCCTGTATTTCTCTCAGTTAATCAACCAGTTTTTGATTATTCCTCTACAAAACAGCAAGAGCAAATAAGCTCAGATCATGTAAATAAACATGAGAAGAATCTGATATGTATCAGCAAAATTCTTATTTCCAAAACCTTCTATGATCAATCAGGACTAGGTGCAAGTCCCTAGAAAAGTCAATCTGTCTGTTAAGTGCAGCTTTAAAATAAACTGGGATAACATGTTTCTGATTACAATTTGGTATGGGTTTGTTGGAAGTGGTGTTCTCCGACAGCTGTTGTGGGGAAGGACCCTTGACATGATACCGGTTTCTTTATCCTGCCTGGCTTAGCAGCCACATGTCAATTACCTTGAGACTTCGCTTCCCAACTTGTAATAGTGTCCAGAAATAATTTTAGAAGCATATTGCAACTATGCTTTGTCTATGTCAACAGATGTCAAACTGAGTATCTGCTGAATCAAGGCTGATTCAGGCTTTTCTCTTGCAAAAAAATAAAATACAGATTTGAGAGCTGAACAGTTTTTCAAGTTCAGCTTTGTCAAATTGCTTACAAGGGGAAAACATATTTTGCTTAGCAATTTATTTTAATTTTACTTGCCTTTGTTTTTAAAAACATCTGTGATTGAAGTAAAATGCTTTATTCACATTTTTTTCCCTGCAGAATCCTCAGTGAACCAAACAATAAGGACAACTGTAATTCTGAGCCAGTTTCAACATAAATCTAATTCAGAAAAAACACTTAATCTTGTATGTATGTGCCCAATTTTAGTGAGACTTGTCTTTAATGAAATTTAGTAGATTCTAAAAGCTTAGCATTACTTTAGTGGTTTGCTGAATCAGAGGCTAAAGTAGCCTCTGGCTGATTGCTCCTTTCTCATTTATACTATTATTAAAAACAAATAAACACTTTCTTTGTGGTAGATAATTTCTTTTTATAATGAGTCCAGCATGATTTATTAATAAATTCTTATGGATTTTTGTGGTTTTTTTTATTCCTAATCCTTTCTTTTATATTTCTAGTTCTCTACTGTCACAGGCTGCCTTTTCTTTTTCTTATTATTTTTTCTTTTTTTTAACATTTTCCCATTGCTTATTTTCTCTTCATTATGATTTTCTGAATGGAATAATTATTGTTCCTTCTCCAGTTTTCTTCTCTCTCCTCCTTTCATTCTAATACCAGGACATTCTTGTCTATTTTTGTATTTCTTTTGCATGTACACGACCTGTAACCTCTTCCTGCTAGAGAAGGCAGAGTGAATAGGGTCCCCAGGAAAAGAAAACAGATTCAATGTAAAGGGAGTCTTGGAAAGGTCATCAGAAATATTGAACTCTAGCAAGGACAGAAGCTCTGCTAAACCCATAAATCATTAAAATAGAGCAGTGAAAGGCACAGAAGAAATTCAAGAGTAGAACTGCAAGAGTGAGGGGAAGCGAGTTATGGGCACAGGCAGACACATGTTCCATTCTAGTCCCACAGTGAGAGAAGGCAAGTTTTGCTGACTTTTCTTTGCAGATCTGGCTTGTGCTAGCATGTCCCATGGAATGGGGCACAGGGCACATACAATATTGTACACTATACACTGACCCCTGGAATAAGAACAGTGACCCTCATCTACCTATGATCAATGTGATATGCAAGAACTTGTTTGTCAGTTATGATTATTTACTTTATTCACCCAAGAAATGCTGCCTGGGACTGTGGGGCTGCACTTTGTGGCTGTGGATGTCAGTAAGATGATACTACGGATCCATGACAGGGAGCCAGTACTGGCAAGTAGCAACACCAATGCAAACAGCCTGTGCTGCTCTCCCCCATTGCACCCTCTGCCCTCTCCAGGGATACATCATATTATTTACAAGTTTGTAGGAAGCAAATTTTCCACAATGATTCGTAAAAGATGGAGTGGACACTTAATTTTTTATAGAATTTATCTTGAACCCTACACATGCATGTTATCTGCCCTATAATATAACAGCATGATGGAAATTGACATCCAGATTTAAATCACAGAACATACAGTATAAGAACCAGCCTCCAGCAGTATCCAGTGATGCCTGCTTCAAAAATGTTGTGTTAGAAAATTATAGGGCTAGTGTAATAACGGGCATGTCTAGCTCCACTAGCTAGCAGTTGATTAATGTCCTAAGCAAATAGGAAAAGATTTATGAAAACCAGCCTTAATTTTAAAAAAGAAAAAAAAAATATCAAACACTCCTGTGAACAAGGTATTCCCCTATTGAAATTTCCCTGTCACTCTTCTCAGCTGATACAATCACCAAAGATATCACAATCTCACTGTGATTTTTTATTGCATCACTACTGGAGGTCATCAGGAGCTCCAAAGAGTCATCAAAATAGATCTAGAACCCTCACCTTAGCTTTCTGCTGCAAATTCTGGCAGTTTAGGTTAAACCACTGTGATGAGCCAGTTAACCAAATCAGCTGGATTTGGCACTGAGGAAGACCAGGAGCATGACACTTGCTGGGGAGACTGCCCAGTTGAAGAGCATGCTCTTTTGAGACTAGCACCTCAAATACCTAAATCCAAAGGAATACGTCTAATAATGCTCAAGTGTGGGCTCCTTTTAATGACATCTATCTCAACAGGTCCTCTATCATGCTTTTAAACCAGAAGAAGGCTAGGAATTGTGTCTTTCTCACTTCTAGATTTATTTAGTTGGTGAATTTAGTATTACACATTCATCAGGAATTTTCATATAATTTAGCTGGTAATTAAGGTATTGTTCAGTGAGAGTAAAGACAGCAGAACTCAAGTGAAAGTAGGGACAGGCAAAGCTATTTAGCTTCCAAAATAATCTGCATTCACAGCAAAGCACTTCATCCATTATCTTCATTGTACAAAAATAAAATTCATAAGAGTGCATGTGTTATTTTTCTTTCAGCACACAACACCTTATGTTCTTGAAACAGCATATTATGGAAAATGAGCCTCTTTTCTGGCACAGCTCCTCTCTGAAATAAAGCAGGGGATCCCAGGCTTTAATGAACTGAATTGCTAGGCTTCGTGTCCTCTGCCTTTCTAAATAGGGCCTGTTCCCATTGTGTTAGATATTACAACATAATTTTTTCCATGATTGGTGAGGAATACCAAGAGCTTCAGGGCAGGAGAGACGACCTCCTCCTCTGCATCATTTCCATATCCAACACAGAGTTCCCAGCAGCTTGGGAATAGAATCAAGTACAGGGTTTGTGCCATGGAAAGAATTGAAGAGCACCCTGATTTATTGCACAAACTGGCATGATATGAATGATTGAAGGCTCTCAGCTGGGTAGGGAGCCTGGATGCTGGAATACCAGCTGTATGTCAGGAGAGTGGGATTGCCCACTACAGACCTAAGGGCAGGGAGGGAGCTCTTGACCAGCAAGCAAAAAACTAATACCAGAACTACTAGAAGATACTTGAAAGCTTTCATGGTCTTCTTGGCCTGTTCTGCCACATGGTCCAGAAATCAGAAGACACTGTGGCCACCCACTTCCTCTGTGCATCCCTGAGAAACACAACTGTGTTAATTGACCACAATATGGCCACTTCTTGTTAACACAGCACTTTCAAAAATAATATTCTTTTATTGCTTCCCCCTCACTCCTTTTTGAAGGTGATCTTTCTGGAGTAGAAAAACACCTGGAGTCACACTCTGGTGAGCCCCAGCCGCCTTGCCTGCCTGCCAGCCAGCTCTGCAGCTCTACGCGCTTCATCTCCGGGACGACGGTGTGACTTTTGGAGGCTCTATGCCTCATTTAGCCCTAGTAATGGCCTAATTGGGTTGGAAAAATGCAGGAGCAGGAGCATGATAAAGAAACAACTCTGCTGTGGTCATTTCAGCAGGTGGAAAAAAAGAGAAGAGAGAAGAGAAGAGAAGAGAAGAGAAGAGAAGAGAAGAGAAGAGAAGAGAAGAGAAGAGAAGAGAAGAGAAGAGAAGAGAAGAGAAGAGAAGAGAAGAGAAGAGAAGAGAAGAGAAGAGAAAAGGCAAACCCACCAAACATATATTTTCTACCTTGACTAGATATTTATGTGTGTAGTTTTATTTATAATGAGGCATTATGCTGACTCGTTCAGCAGGATTAATGTGTCAAATGATGGAGTACCAGAAGAGGGCCAGATTAGAATAAGCATTTCCACTTCCAGTTATTTTCTACAGCAGTTGGCCCCCTACCCATAGGGCTTGACTCCATCCCCACTTAGCTCTTAGTAAGGGCTGAGAGAATGAGTGTTCTTATTATCTAAGTGGGAGGGGAAAGATGAGTGGGAGAAAAGGTGAGAGGACAGGCAGGTGACAAGAGTGACTATTTCAGGAACAGCAAAGGAAGCAGCTGATACCACTAGCCAAATGTCCATTTACCATTTCTCAGCCATACTTTATTCTCTCCTGGGGGGAGTCTTGCTACCTACCCAAAGAAAAACATACTATCCTCTTTTGAATTATTCAAAATTTTTTTTCCTGGCATCCCATAAGTCACTCAAAGAATGAAATGCTACCCCTTGACTCAGAAAATCTCAGAAAAAGTGGAAGAAATATAGACCCTTTTATAAGTTTCAAAAGGTGAGGATCCTCTTCCTGTAGAGATCTGTTCTTTAGCAACAAGAAGAGTGCAAGACCAGGGGATGAACCAGATTCACCTTCACCTAAAGTGATAAACCAAAAAATTCACTTCACAGTGGAAAGGATAGCCTTCCCTTTGGATGGTCTTTTTTCAGTAGCTCCCAACAAGATCCCAGCTATATACCCGACTTTGTTTCCTTCCTTTCCTCTCTGAATGGGAGTCCTATATCATCTCAGAGTAGAGTCTCCTTAAGCTGGAGCCAAAATTGCTCATACATTGGAGTCACAGAAGCACTCCATACTTGTCACCATGTAAAGGACAACCTACATCTATTTTAGTTCTCTGCCTTGGGGACTGGTACAAAATATCCTGTGTTTTATTAACGTCTCATATTAAAACCTCCAAGAATAGATATTTGGCTGATAAAAGTTCCAGAGGATCCTGCTGTAAATCAGAACACATCCTCACTGTAACATTTAAAAAATCTGATTGAGTCTTGGTGCTCTTATTTACATCACAGCCCTATAAACATTTCCATCAACACAACAACAGGGGCAGCAAACAGCATGGAGCAAGCACAAGCAGCCAGTGGGAGGAAAAATAACTCAAGGATTTTCAGGCAACCTCTCATACTTCCTTTGGGAAACTCACTGGAATTGTTCCTAATAACCTTTTACTCATGTTTCCTGCCTGCTTCTTATTACAATTTCCTTGCTAACTTGAAAAAAATGCATTGAGGGGGAATTGCTGTACCCATCAAGTGGCCAGCAACAAGATGATTTTTAAGTTTCCTGGGGCTCTAGTGGTAATGTAAAAATTTCCCTGTGGGAGCTCAATCAGCTCAGCCACAGAATTGTTTTTGATGGACTAGAAATTTTTAGTGCTTGCCTTCATCTGGTAATTGCCTGGGCACCAATACTGGTGATGTGGTTACAATTACGATATTCAAGCAGAATGTGGCATGAACCAGTAAGAGGGCGCTGGTTTCAACTAGGCTTGGAGCTTTAAACAGGACAAACTTTAGCAATCATCATTCCCACCGATTGGTAGTGTAAAATCAAATGGGAAATGTAAATTAAAGTGTTAAGCGTATCCAGTCATGGACCAAAAATGCACTTCCAGGCACAAAAATATTTACACTAAACCAGAAGCTGTCTGAAAAAAAGTTGGCAATAAAAATACTAAAGACCACTTATTTGTAGCATTGCAGAAAGGGGAAAGTAAAAACCATTAATAAATGCTAAGATTCTAAACATGCAGGGAATTTATGAAGGATGTTTATAAGATCAAGGAAGTAGTAAATAGTTAACAGAGGTAAAGAGGCAAAAATGATATTTTTATAAATATAAAATGTGCCTGAGACTGGCCATGAGCCCATTGCTTGATGCGGGTGATAAAACTGTAAATGACAATCCAAAAAAGGCGGAAATATTGAATAAACATTTTGTCCTTCGCACATTGCTTTGTCCTTGGAATGAAGCTGTAGAAAGTATCATCCCATATTACGTCAGCCCAACAAAATTCACCGTAGGTAATAAAGGGAGATGTGAGACGAGATCTGCTAAAATTAAATGTTTTCAAATCAACAGGCCTGGAGTCTAA
Source organism: Vidua macroura (assembly GCF_024509145.1). Lineage (NCBI taxonomy): Eukaryota > Metazoa > Chordata > Aves > Passeriformes > Viduidae > Vidua > Vidua macroura. Next base: position 73,041,785 of record NC_071572.1, on the reverse strand, counting down.
CATAAACTAAATAAGGAGTTCTCCGAATCACTAGTGTTGATACTGAACAACTCATGGAAAAATGGGAAAATTTCAAAGGGTCAGAGAACTGCAAGTGTATGCAGTTATTAAATAACTACTAAAGAAGGAAGGCCCAGGAAATTATAGGCACCATACCCCAATATCAGTCTGGGTACAATAATGAAATTAATTCAGCCAGCAGTCTTTCTAAAAATCAATAAGGATAAAATATTATTAAGTCAAACCGTACTTCTAAAAACCTACACTGTTCTTTTTATGAAATTATGAACTAGATAAAGATAACTATACAGACTACAACATGGACATGTCCAAGGCATATAATTGACCAGAATAAAAATTGCAATTAATAGATTCAAAACTTGTTTATGTCTAGATCTTAAAGGTTTTGTTTAAGGGATGGTATTAATAAGAGGAGTATTTTCTAAAGACACCACTGAGAGATCAATTTCATTGTGAACCTATTCCATATTTTTTGATCAATCCTCTGGGTTGTAAAATGAAGCCATGTTTGTTAAAAGCTGATACAAACACAAAAGCTAGCAGTGAAGAAGACAGTCTAAATGTATGATTGATCACTAATGTTGGCATGTACAAAACTAAACTCTCCCCTGGGCACCAATGATTTTCTGTGCTGTGCTCAATGTACTCATCTTCCTCGTAGCTTTGCACTGAAATAACTCCATAACTCAATCTCATGTTTCAAGACTTCTGTGGACAGCCTGCAGGAGGGAGAGGACTGCTCTTTTTCTGATGCCCAATTTACCCGCACTCTCTAGGATGCTTGAAGGAAGACAAAGATTCACTGATTGGCAGCAGCTAGACTGAGACCCTGAAAAAGTTGCACCAGTGTCCTGCTAGGACACAAAGGATCTATTTTTTCTTAAGTGCGTATGTTGGTCTAACTTCCTCACATGCTGAGGGTCAAATTTAAAGTCAGATATGGAATTAGGAAGGAATTTTCCATCCCACAAAGACTGGCGACAATCCCAAGTGCAACTAACTCACTGTTTTCTCTTCTTATCTCCCTAGACTTGTACAGGGAGATGCAAATAACAAACTTAAACCCAGAGATTTAATAGACTTACAAGATCTAAAATAAAAAAGGGACATATTTCTTCAGGGTTTGCAATCACTGCATGACTCAGAGGCTTGATTCTCCTGAGTCAGTGAGGGGCAAAAGGCATGCATAGTGTTTTGGTAAGGAAAAGGTATATGTGATGTTGCATGTCTCACAACAGTTGTATTGCGAGCTCCTCAGGACACAACACAAGCCTCAGGGCATAAGGAGAGACAGTGTGTATAGAAAGTGCCGTAGATGTGCCACTGTCATAAAATGAGAACAATGTGATACTGAATTCTACTGCAGACCATCAAAACTTTGGTTGTTGAGGAATTCCTCCACTTAGATGCTTCAGCTGTTTAAGGCAATCCTCCTAGAGCCCATCTAACCAAAGTGATGAGAAAATCGGCTAAAAAGTAGCCACTAGTTAGAACTACTTCTGCTGTTGACAGATCAGCTTACTGACAAGAAAAGTGTTTCCTATACTGTCAGCACTGTAAAAGTTGAAGTCTAGGTCACATGTATACTTGTCTCAAGGATAAACAAAAAACCCTGATAATTTCCAGATCTACCCTTTTCCTGTGGGTACTACTGTAGTGAAGCAGAACAAGCCTGGCTTGATGTTCAGATAGCAGGCTAAACATGCAGTGTTAGCAATGGTGCGATGCCTTGTTTTGACTTACACACTGAAGAGAGCAAAGACAAGCCCTCAAAAGAAGAATAAATATAGATGAGCAAGAGGTTATTTCATTGATATCTCACTTTTGAGAGAGCTGCCCACACTTACAAAGGGAAAAGCAAACACTGAACCTGGAAATGCATTCTCAAACCCTCACCAAAGTGATGTCTGATTTTCTCTGGTTTTTAACTGTACAGATTCAATACTCAAAATGTACCCTTGCTAAGACGAAACCTACCAGATCTGTAGCCATCTAAAGAACAATATGTTACAAAGTGAAAGAGAATACTCTTAAAGTTAATCTATCAATGGATTTCCCTTCCCACTATTGAAAAGACAGACCTAAGGTGTACCACAGGAATGCACTTGGATTTCTGTAAACAAGAAAACTCTACTAAAACAGCAGACTGGCAGTAAAAAAGCACCACCACAACAGTCAAGGCAACAAACATTACAAAGCAAATTTTAATCAAATCATTCAACCCTTTCGTTGTTGCTTACCTTCATTATGTCAGACAGTAATGTTAGAGTCTTGCTAGAGACTCCATGATATTACCTTTCCAAATTACAAAGGGTCAAGGCAGACTGCTCCTAAAATTTCAGAACACAGCATATTCACCTCCTTCACTATCTACAACGCTAAAGGCAACAATTTCAAACAAACAAAGCACCCCCCTCTGGGTCCTTCTGCAAGGAATCAAGGAGAGCACAAAACTACCATTAGCATTTGTAACCTCTTTCTGAGATAAACCCATTAGCTACAGAAACATTGCTAAGAAAACAGTAATAGGAGGTACTTCGGTGAACAACTACATCAGCAAGACTTCAAGTGTTCACTGTAGATGCCTAATTTCTTGCCAGCTTCATTTCTTGCTCAGTCATTTAGTTCTTGTGCAACATTGAATGCAGCAAAAAAAAAAAAAAAAAAAATCTCTGCTTCCCTAGCCAATAAATAGATAACAATTAGCTGTGACCACTTTTGTGGAGGATGGAGGATGTTGAGACTGAATAATTGTTCCTTAGCAAAATGAAAGAACACAATATTATTATATATAAAATTATGATAATGATCTGTGGACACCTCTCATAGCTTCTCTCCATGGATTTAAGACTTTCTAACAAACATTAAATTAAACCTTGCCACCACACTCTTGGAAGACAAATGATACTTTGCTACAATTTGTTTGCAAGTGGGAGAATGTAATGAACAGCTAATGCTTACATGTCTAATTTTAAAAAATGCTTCCATGATTTTATTTCTAAATGTTTATTTAATTTCCCAAAAGTGAAACTGAGAAAAGTGTACTATTTCATGCCAGTCTCTCTCCACCCCTTCAGCTCTTTGAAGCCTTACAACATCAAGCCTGTAAATTCAATTTCCCTGTCTGGAGGCTCAGATCTAATAGCTCTGTCTGGAACATCAGTATCAAGGGATCCTGTCTTCAGAGTTTAGAGGAAAACAGCAAAGAGCTTTCTGGAGAGACAGAAAGAAAAATTCTATTATTTATTTTAGAGAGAGATTATTAAGAGGTGACAACTACAAGAACATAATACTTTTATTAGTAGCTTCTCAGTATTAGAGTGTACAACAAAATTTATGCACACAGAAAAAAAAGTATGTACTCTCACCTATGTATAATTTGCCCAGGTTCTCTCTCCAGCAGAAATTATCACTGCTTGTTTCAGAACAAATCACAATGAGCTGGGATAGTTAACCTCCCACCTCAGGTCCCACCATGATCTCCAAAAATTTAAAGTTTTTTAAGCACTGAGGCAGAAGGGCTTCATGTTTCTATCAGTAAGTGTCATCATTAGCAATGAATATTCTTACTGCTAAGACTTACATGTAGTCTTACATCATCACTTTTTAAAAACCCATTTTTGCAAGCCTGCTGTATTCTTGGGCCAGTAAATTTTCACTGATGTTTAAATTTTCTGACATACTTGCTGACATATATATCAAGGGTGTTTTTAAAAACCCACACTGATTTTCTGTCTTCAGTCTGTCCTGAACAACGCAGCTGGGTAAGTTTCCCAACCATATTACTGTGCACATGTTAAAACCATCAGGAAGAGTCAATGTTCAAACTGTACTCAGGAGACAAAAAATGAGGACCACTCTGCTGAGATCCAGGAATCCAAGTTCAACTCTTCCTTTTCCTTTTTCAAAGGTGAGCAATTTTTCAGCCAGTTGTCCTTACCACAGGTGTATGTAATCATACCTTCTATTGAGAACTATGACTCAGACACCACCACTGCTCATATTTTTGTATTTTGGTGATGAATATTTCTGAATTTATAAACACATGTTTATATTCAGGTATTTAATGTATTTATGCATTTAAAAACACACAGACCCATCAGTGTGTCTTTGTGTGTTTGTCAGCCTATATGCTATCAGCCTAACTGTTTCTATCAACTTTGCTGCATCTTCTGGGATCTAGCTATGTTGAATAAAGTCTGCATCATAGCAGCCAAGCAAAATTTGCAGCTTTAAAACAACACAATTTTTATGGAAAAAAAACCCCCAGTGTCTCATTTGCAAGGGCAGAGATTCCAAACCAGTATGGTTACACAGGTCCATCACCTTAAGAGGTTCAGGTCTTGAGACAGGTTTCTGTTTAAGCAGCATTTACTGTTAATGCATTTGACACATGTTGAAATGGAGCAATCATTGCAGTTACATCAGCTTTCCCTAAGCCAGAGGGTTTTACATAGACCTATACATATGCAGACCTATGAATACAGACCTATTTCCAATAGAGGTCCAGCAAAACACATTGCTACAATGATTGATAATAGGAAATGAAGAAATTATCTGAAAGTAAGAAATTCCATATATAACTTTTATATGCTTCCACAATTTGATTTACAAAATTTCAGTTTCTCTGTCATATCCTACCCTCACTTCTTATTTGGAGCAGTATAATCTACAACATCATCAGTCTCCTCTTCCCTGTTCACAGAGAACCACAAGCATCTGCTGTCTTATTTTTGAACATGCTGGCAGCCTGCTCAGATGCCTGGCTCAGATCTCAAAAACTGATGTTTTAAGCTGGGCTGAAGAACACGTATGTCACCTGCAGAGCATGAACCTCCAAACATGCTTTGCCAATGGTCAGACCACACAGCAAGAGGATCAAATCAAACTTGCCATGTGGGGAAGGCGTGACAAGAGGAAATGTAGGGAAAATGCACAGCCCCCGAAGCCAGGAACTGGATCAAAAGAGGACATAGCTTGGAACAAATGTTCAAACTCTGCTCTAATTTTTGAGTGCAAAAGAGATGTCCAGGCAAACAACACTTGATGAGCTTCCATTCTCTTGATATTGTGTGATCTTAAAATGACTCAACAGTCATGTACGTGCTTTCTGATTTCCACACTAGTAACAATTTAAGACCATGGAATAGCTAATATTACTTGAAAAACTGCAAACGAAATTGATTCCCAATGCAAATTTCTAAGCAAATACTAAAATCTGTGTAAAGCTAATTAAAATTTCAGAACCTGCTTTCAATTTTACCTATATTTCTTTTGCAATTACCTGATTACTTATGCATGATTTAATCACACTGTAGCCAGGGAACAGGAGTTTTTCCCCAAATCACAATTGAATCTAAATGATTATTTTCCTATTTTATATAAATGAATTGAAATAACTTATGTCATGAAAACACATGACTTAGGACAGAGCTGAAGAAATAACTAGCTAAGCCTCACAACATGAGCTCAAGTCTGTATTGCTCTATTCATCCATTTTTTCATCTTTCATCTCAATATAGAATGAACAAGAATGACCTTTTGATTTTTAATTGAGATTTGCTTTATCATACAATCTGTGTTTACACAGTCATACAGTATTCCAAGAATAATACCATGTCAAGCAGCTGTTACTGTCGTTTTATATGTATTGATGTAGAGTCTTGGAACATGCATAATATTTCTGAAGAAATGGTCCGAGAAGATAGTGTAAGAAGGACAGCTCAGTTATCAATCTGCAGAGGAACAAGAAGATCGTCTTTCTTTAGCCATTTGGGAAAAACAGAGGTATAGTGAGTAAGAATTGGGACAGGGTTTGCAATCTGATATAGTTATGAATTTTGTTCAGAATGAGGACATCTGTATATTTTTAAATGTAATTATTACTCAACCATTTAAGTTGTACTGTAAACACACACCACGATAAACAGATGTCAGGCCTGCAGAGGGCTTTACAAACAAAATAAACTTGGGACAGAGGTTTATTTTTTCCTTTTTACAATTTACACAATCCATACAGATAAGGATTTTATTGCTTTATTAATAAAAACTAAAGATAGCAGAAGGCAACGAATCTAAGCATCTGTGACCCCCCATAGTTTGAACAGTTGACTGAGAAGAGACTTTGTGCTGCAGCAAACAATTACACAGAAGTAATCGTTGCTGTACAAGTCATGCCAAGGTTCTCCAAGCTGTTCTTGGCATGAGACCAGCAAAGGTGAAACAAAAATAGCTTTATGTCATCCTTGCAATTGCCCAAATCAAGTAACACAGAGAGAGGCTAGCTCCAGCCCTGCATGCTACAGTGTAGCTACAGGACTGCTCTGCCTATCACCCACTTGCCTGTGGTTCCAGCAGGGTATTTGGTAACTGAGGACCACGGGGAGAAGGTAAACTTTAATTGTCACAGGTATTTTCCCGAGGCACAGGAAACATTAAGTGAGCTGGCTGGTACCAAGGCAATAGGTCTCTGGATTTTAGAAACAGCTCAACTGAAAAACTCTCCTCTGTGAACTTTTCGGATGAAACAATGCCATAATATTAACTTAGAGCACTTTAATTTAAACTGGGCTAAGTATACAGGCAAGACAGGCAGAGAGTACAGGCAAGGCAACTGAGAGCAGCTCAAGGAAGACTTGGGGTGTTGGTGGATGGAAAGACTGACATGACCCAGCAATGTGCACTTCCAGCCCAGAAAACCAACCACATCCTGGCTGGCCACCAGCTCAATGAAGGTGATTCCCTCTTTCTACTCCACTTGCATGAGACCCCACCTGGAGTGCTGCATCCAGCTCTGGGGCCTCTGACATAAGAAGACTGGAAAACAGAAATCTGAGGGACACCATATAGCAGCCTTCCAGTAAAAAAGCTGGAGAGGGACTTTTTACAAGGGGATGTAGTGACCACATGAGAGTTGATGGTCTTAAACTGAAAGAGATTAAGATTCAATATTAAGGAAAAAATTCTTTCCTGTGAGGGTGGTGAAACACTGGAACAGGTTTCTCAGAAAATCTGTGGATGCCCCATCCCATCACTTAAAGTGTTTGAGGCCAGGCTGGATGGGACTCTGAGAAACCTGGTCTGATTGCAGCATCCCTGTCCATAGCAGGGAGGTTGGAATGGAATGATCTTTATGTTTTCTTCCAACCCAAACCATTCCATGATCCCACAGGTCACTGTGTTCAATTTCTATCAGCCCACAGCACTGTAAGAAAAAGATGAAAGCCATGAGTTATCTAACTCTACTGCCAGCTCTTTTGGTGAAATCATGTTCTCTTAATTAAGAGATATAGGTCTCATAATCTCTTTCCCCAACAGGATGTAAGCTCTTGCTCATCTAAAATGCTTAATCTAGGAAGGACATGAGCATTGTTAGGTACACAGCAGCACTGCTGCATTACATACTAAACTAAGAATTATGAACTCTCTTTCCTTCCTAGTTGAAGGTTATTAGATACCTGAATATTTTTTATTGCTTTGCTTCTGAAGAAGGTGGTGTAATATTAGTGTGAGCATCACAGAGATACATTAACTGGCAATCACTGTCTAAACCCAGAGACAAAAAAAAAAAAAAAAAAAAAAAAAAAAAAAAGATGAATCCCAGTGAGGAACAAAATATTTAGGCTTTTACATGTTTCATATGCTTATCAAAAATTCTTCTTTTCAATCTCTGGGCTGGGAAATCAGATCATTTTTCAAAATTGAATCCAAGTTGCCATCTAAACCTATATTTAGATCAAGGACATGAATATGAACGTAAGCATCCAACAATAGAAATCTGAACCTGAAAATTCTAGTTACACATTTTTTTATCTAATTTAATAATCCTTGATACAAAATGGGAACTCCTTACACTGCAATTAGACATTTTTAAAAGTTCTTTCAGATCTTTGGATGAAACACAATATCTGGATGCCAAGCTGTTGTCAACATTTTTACTGTCTGGAATTGTATGTTTAAAACTATATCACGTCAACCTTTTGTATTTCTGAGACACGTATTTCAATGTGTTTTGATTTACTGCAAGAGACCTTTCAAACAAGGCCATATAATGTAGGGTTGTTTAAAGTGCCTATAATAACAAAATCTTAATAGTCCACATGTGTTTTACAAGATGTTATTGTTTTTAATGGACATCACTCCGAACCTACCTGCCAGTCTGCAAATTGCTAACAGCAGCAGGAAATTGTGAGGACAAACTGTCCTCACAAAAAAACCCTTGGTGTCACCTACAGTCTTCTGCATCCCCCAGGTTGTTGGCACAACTGTCAACAACTCTCAGTTACACATCAGTAATTCTTTGGGCAAGGTAAACAGAGAGTGGATACAAACTGTTGTGTCAGCTCTGCCAGTTTTGTAATGTTAATAGAAATTACAGCACCAAGATTTGTTTTAGACTTTAGCAACTGCAGCTATTGCCCTGATAAACATCACAAAAGACATACTGAATAAGAAAATGAAACTGCTACAAATACCCTCCCAGAATAAGATTTTAATTTTAAAAACTGCAAATTTGAACAATGTCATGGCATTGCTTGTAGGAAAGATGTTTTGGTAAAACTCTAAAACTTTCAGGGAAAATAAGTAATTTCAGAATAAATAATTTACACTGTTTTGATATAGAGGCATTAAAATAATCCGTTATGCTATAATAATCTTTGTCAATGGTCTCTTCTCACAGCATGTCATTGAATGTCTTTTCAGTGTCATCTGCCAGGCACTGTCACCAGCCTAAAGGTTCTTAGAAATATGATCATCTGCAGCTATAACTAGCAATAGTCTCTACCTAGAATCAAGGAAAATTAAGTGCTATGCCTCAGTGTCAGTAGCAGGCAATAAGTCTATTTGTACAAATACATTTTGATGTACAATGGAAGAAATAAGTTGTTAGGGGAAATAGAAAGCAGGCATTATATAGGGAAAGCATCTCATCCTCATACAAACAACAAACAGGAAGCACTGAGCCTCACAGTCCCTTGTTTTACCTTGTTGATCCTGTTTACTCCAACAGGGATGATGTTCTTCCCACATTTCTCTTAGGCAGGTCTGTAAGCTGGCACTGTGCACTCTGGCCCAGTGCCAGCTCTCTGTCTGCCTCAATTGCCACCCTACTACTGCCTCTTGTCACGTCTCCCCACGTGCTCCGAACCTTCTCACTGCTGTTGGTTTCAGTGCTAACCCTGCAGCATCTCTCACTATACTGTGCTGCCAGCTGTGGTGCCGATGATAAAACATCAGACATGTCCTACTTCAGCTAGAGCAATTACAGTTTGACAAGTAGGGGAAAATGACTGCATCCAGGCTCCTACATTCATACCTTCAGCTCTATCACTGCACACAGGAAGTCGAGCAGCACAGAGAACCACTGCATTTCTCTCCATATTGTTCATCTATGACAATGACCAGAATGTATGGATATTTCTGATTGTACTGAGTTCCTTTCCATTAAGTGTCCAATTTTTCTTGTCCTTCATAAAATGCCTCAGTTTACCAAATGAAAACTGAAATATACTCTGTGGAAGGAATGAAAATAACTAAAGCAAAACAACTACCAAATATTTAATCTACTTTATTCTGGCTATTTCCAACATATGGTGACTGATACCTGTATCAGATTCCAGCCACAGAGGTCCTCAGGTACCCATTGTCAGCGCACAATCTAAGCAAGAATGTACCTGTGACTTTGGTGATCAGACACCAAGTGGTTTCATTTCAACCTTAGTTTTCAAATTAAACTAAATACCTCTGCCTTTCATGGCCGTGAACCAAAACTTCTGTGTTTAAATAGAGTAAAACAAATAGAGAATTGTTGCAGAAGCTCCAGAGGAGGAAGAGGTTGCAGTTACTAACAATGAGGAGTTAAAGCTCAGGTCCTCAAAAGTTCTTGGGAAACTCATCACCCTCTTAAGGCACACAGAATTTTCCACCCCCAGAAGTGTCATCCAGCTGCTACTTAAGCCTGGAGGATTGGGATCTCATCTCTGCAAGCCAGTACACTGACACTACGTTCTGCACCACTTCATGGAGAGACTGCTCAAATCTCTCAGCTGAAAGATCCCAGGCAGACTATTCAAAATATGTGCTCTTACTGTGGAGGAGGGAGGATAAAGGCCTGTTTAAGATTAAGCTCAGCTTTCTGATTGACTGCTGCTTTCGAAGGCTTTGGTATGAAAATGGACATGACACATCAGAGACCATTAACTATGTAAACACTGCTTCCTAAGAAATGAAAGCAGCAGTAATTGTACCCTAGCTAGCTGCTGAAATTACTCAACCCAGGACTATCCTGGGAAGTAAAAGAAGCACAATATGCTATCAATGTGTTTGTTAAAGACAGAAGTCTAAATGTTATGAAGAATTCATGTTTATACACGCATATATATATATTCACACATCACTGATGATATTTATGTTTGTAACCTCATTACAATGCTTTAGACAAGGATATCATATAGAGTAATGTACTGAAAAGACATCATGGCACAGAAAGTGGAACCTATTTCTGTTGTTTAAGAACCAGACTTTTACACTCAGTTTGTCACTCACTAACTGGATCCAGCCCCTTCAATCTCTAATACATGAATCAGGACAATCACAGTTGCCTCCCTAAGGTGAGATAAAGACTATATGCAGTTCTCTGAAATAATAAACACAGGCAGCAGAAGATTTAGTATTACAGCTTGGTTTATAAATCTATGTGTTTTTCCCATACTGAAGGCCAATAAATGGAGGAAATTCATCAGCAAGGTATGACATTTTATAATTTGTGGAAGAATATGACAGTCTTACAAAATATATGGCTATGTAGAAGGCATAAAATATCTGTGGGATTTATATGTGGCATAGATTAGTTGTCCTTTGAGCAGATTGTTGTCTTTCCAACACAAAGTTCCTGAAAGGAACTACCTCCACAATTCAAAATACTTACAGAACACTCATATAGAAAGAATGGCATCTGGTGTAGAGCATACTGCTTGGTGTTTACTGGATATAGCGTAGTTAAATTTCTCCTCAAAGGCTCAATGTAAAACATCTTCTCAGAGAGATCTGAAAACTGGATCTTTGTTGCAGGGCTTGGACAGCTGGCTTGCCCAGGGTTAGTCAAAAGGTCCTGGTGAGTACCAGTTATGATATGTTCAAAATATTTAAAAATATATAGAGCTAAATTGCATCTTGGAAGCAACTACCATAACAGACTGAGTGTGGTACATGTGGACCCATTCTGCCATGGCTTCCCACAATAGGGCTTCAAGCAGCGTCAAAGAACTGAGCAGAAACGTGTGTTGTGTGGCAAAGACAGCAGTGAGGTAAAATGTGGAAGAAGATGGGAATAAGGGAAAAATCTCTGCCACAAGCACCTACTATTGAGGCACTAGTCCAGACATTTAAACTTGCCTGCACTGTGCCTTGCTAGAATATCAAAGATAACTGCAGCATCTGGCAGAGGTGACACAGGACCTGCAAAAGATCTACTCAGTGCACCTGAAATGGTACTCACTGAAAATTTTAAAGGTACCAATCTTTCTGAGAAGATGAAAGGATGCAAAGAAAACTGTGTGACACCCAGGTCCCTAATCTGTAAATTCACTGATGAACTCCATCACCACCAGACCTCAACCTCCCTTTTCCCTTGACACTGTGGAATTTTGTGCAATGGCTCATGTGAACACAGCCATGCTGGATGGTTCCATGGGGCTCCTGAGTTTGGTGGATACTTTGACACTAACAACGAGTATGAGAGACATGTATCTATTGCATTCGCTGGAACAATCAGATGCTCCCAACCCTTATGCTTTCATGTCTATTTGGTACTAGTGGAGCTGGGAATAATGGGGCTAGTGGAAATCCCCCCCCTGCCCCCAAGTATTACATTTATTCAATAGCTTGTCTTTAGTAATGTTCCTTTACACAGGCAGTTCTTAAACAAACTTCACTAGTAAAAGCTTAATTAATGCTGCCAGGCCGTGGGTGAGCCGGAGGGTAGAAAAACAGGAATGGAGAATGAATGTCCTCCTTTTCAGGAAGATTAGGGCTACAAAGTAACAAGAAAGCACAGAGGACAGAAAGCAGAAAATACAGGTTAGTACTTCTTGTAGGAAAGGACAACATCTGTTAAGCTCTGTCCTGAGGAGATGACATGAAATTGAAAGATGAAAAGTCCTTCTCCTTAAACTAGTCTGCCTAAGACAACTTCAGCACTCTGTGGCAGGGACCAGTTCTCTTTTCTGTTTTCACAGCATACTGTAGACCACTTTTCTGGTTTATGGCATGTTCTCCAAAGTGAAGACAAGTATCAGATCAGGAGTCCTATTGCTTGCAAAATCCAGCAGACTCTGAACAGTGTAGTAGTGCTGGTGCTGGAAGGACTTGCTGACTGAAGGCAGAAAGTCAGCAGAGCTGCTTACAGCAGGAATGATTTTTAGCAACACTTCAAGATTAGATTTTATTTTGGGTTGCTCCTCAATGTTCTGCTTCTCATAGTATGTATGTAAAGAACCCCCAGACCCCTAGTTCTCAATGTTTTAATTCAAGATATCAAGTGTCCAAGAATATCAGCAGCCCAATAGGCAAAGAAAAGCATCAAAGGTCAAATTCTTTCAAGTAAAAATTATCTTTCTGTAGATTAGCAGACCTATATATATATTGATTATTTGTGTTAATTATATGAAAAAAAATCCTGATACCATCTGTCTTAAGTTTAATGATTTCCTGTATATTTGGTTTGCTCTGACAGGTTGGTGCATCTGTTATCTATCTTTTAAAGCTCCCAATTGCTGTTTTCAAGTAGAATTCTTAATTAGAAAAAATTACTAAACAGATTCCATAATTTAAGGCAGTGTTGTAGTGAATTTGTTGTTGCTCACTTAATGGTCTCTTAATGTGTTTCTAACTTATTAAGATGAAATACCTGACTTTAGATGCTGAGTACTGTCTCAAAAGTAGTGCATTTGTGCAAACAAGTTTCAAAAAATTGTATTTGTGCAAACTATTACAGGAAAAAAAATAGTCCACCCAGAAATTCCTGTAGATACTAGCATGGACACCAAGATAACTTTTTTAAACAGATGCCAACAGTTTAGCTGTAATGATCAGAGTATTCACATAACTTACCTACTGTTTTGGCTATGAGATGTCTTTGTGTTGACTTACTTTTATCATTTATTTCAGAACTATGTGTGTACCTTCTGGCTGACTCACAGGTATATAGTCATTTTTGAGAGGACTGAATTTCATTTAATGACTGGCTACAGGCTGCATCATAAATTCAAGACTCCTCACTCTCCACTGATCTCCCACAGATGCCAAAAGGAAGCTTGTACAGAGATCAAAGGAAGAATTTGGGCTCTGTGTAGTAAAATAAAACTTTCAGTTGTTATTTTTTACATCACATTCAGAACTGCTTACTGGAAAATGTTCCCTTTGCTAGGATCATTGCCACCCTTGCCTCCTGTCTCTTTTCCCTTCCCCATCCTTCTTTCTTTTCTGTCTTCCTTTTTTTCTCTTTGCATGTGTCATTGCAGATTCCCACTCCCTGTGCACTGAGTTGGAATGTTCACTGTAACAGGTGCAGCGCCACCATAAACCACAAGCACTTGCATTCTGACAGCTCCAGAGGAGCACTGGTTCAAATGTCTCTCCAAACTGAGGACACAGCACAATGGCCCTCACTTTCTGCTCAAGAGAATATTGCATATTTATATCTGCAATGTTACAGCTGGGTTTAATACTTCTTCCCCCTCCCCCCCCCCCCCCCCCCATAATTTTCAAGAAACAAAAATCAGGACCCAGGCACTTACTAACTGCTTTGCTCATATTGGACACTCACCAAGGTGTTGTGTATCTCGTCCAACAAAGTATTCAACACAAAGTAGTCTCTATTCCAGGCAATGGAGGCAGAGGCAGGTTAACATGTGGGCCCCAGGTGCCCCAAATTAATTATTAATATATAAAAATTAAAAGTTCAGTAGCATAAAGTTTTCCCTCAAACTCCAAAATGGATTTAGATTAGTAAAACTGGTTTCAGACACAGGGGTTCTAGTTATAAGGACCACATGAAGGCTGCAGATCAGAGAAGTGGTCAACTGACCCTATGCACCACAAAAGTCAGTTGAATCATCCTGAAAATGGAGGGAAGAACGATCAGATACTTTTGAACCCCTCTGCTTTGCCTGCTCTCATATGCCAACCTTACCATAAAACACTGCAAAGCTTTTTGCATGAAAATTCCAGTGTGCTTCAGAAACCCCTGTTTCTAACCAAGGTATTTCTAACAAGACTCTGTGAGGTACAGTTCTTATCCTCATTTTTTTTTTCAGACTGGAAAACTGAAAGAAAATGGTTTGTCTGAGGTCAGTGTCCAAGCCCAGAACAGGTTCTGGAATGGTCTTTAAAACTGAGTCACTAGATTGTGTTGCCTTCACCATCACTTAATATAGGCATGAAGAGATTATAGTCTTTCATGTTTCATGAGCTGGGCAGTTCATCTCACCTGAGTTTCTCACCTGAAAAACAACAAAAAAATGTGCCTACATGGAATCAGCCTTGAAACATGAGCAGAGAAGACTTTGGTACTAAAGCTACCACCTCTCTGTCAATGTCCTCCCTTCGTCTACTTGGTGTCAATAATGTTCTCCAAATAGTTTGCACGAATCAGTGCAGGCAAAGAATTCTGCACTCTTGCAGTTAATAAGTGACTGAGAAAGGCTGTCAATTTATGCAGAAGAGGTTGTTTGCAACCAACAATAGATGAAACAGCTTACAACCAACATGCAGATGGAATGAGAATGAACTGAAATGTCCCCCTGTCTCACTCAACATTTTTGCTCATAATTCAGACGATAATTCTAATAATCTTATCAAATACCAAGAAAATATTGAGGTTTGAGAATGGTAGAAAGAGTGTCAGGCTGACAGACCTGGGATCTGAATTCTTCCACTAAGCCATAAAGTTTAACATAGGAGGTAGCTGTTCAACCTTTTCTAATATTGGTCTTTTCTAATATTGTCAATATTGGTCTATTGACATTTTGACAATTATGTTGAAATTTTGCCTTCTGTCACCCACTCCATCACTCACCTTCCTGAGAAGTTAAGGGTAGGACAGTCTGGTGTCAAATACTGTAATGAGATTTGACACACACTAAGGCATAGAGTTAGGATCACCCTAATAATTTTATAGATGTCTCCGAACATCAGCCTTGTCATGTCCTAGAACAAAAGAAATTACTTTGGGATGCTTTGTATGGTTTCTTGTCACTAACCTGCCATAATCAATCCTCTTTAAAAATAATTACATTTCAACAACTTCAATTACATCAATTAAATGCAAACTAGATTTTGGAATAGTATTTCATCTGAACAGCCATCACCACTGCTCAGTTAAACATATTCCTAATAATCATCCAAGTAATTTTTCCATTCTCACAGATAGAAAAGACGTAAGAATTTGGTCTTCACAACACAGGGGTCGATGGCCAGACCCCAGTGAATGTACAGAGCACAGAAACAGATTTTGTTCTTGGGGCTGAAACTTCTATTTCTTGTTGCAAAGAAAACTTAGTCCTGCAGCGTTGTGAGGGGAGAAGCATAGAACAGTAAGTGAAAAAAGTGCACAACTGCCCAGCCTCAGACTAAATCAAGTACAAGACTTAAGGGCTTTCATTTCCACAATTAGCATAAGCACTTTCAGGGGCACCACAGTGCCTGGGAAATAGCCTTAGCAACGCCTCACTGATACTCCCCTGACCTTGTCCCTCCCAGCACATCCTCTCTGAGTTTACACCGGACGGTGAAACTTGAGTAGGAGGCAAAAAAGTCCCAGCTATGATAGAGACATTACTCAAAAGGGGAAATCGGGAAAAGCCTGCAAAGGCACTCTCTCCTCCATGATACAGGACCAAACGGGAGGACTGCACTGGCCATGGCTGGGAGATGTAGGGCTACCAGCCCCCTCCTCTGCTCCTCTGAATCCTCTGCTCCTCTGAATCCAGCCCAGAGTGTCCAACAAGGTTAATCTAGTTTGCACCATGACTGCACAGAAAGACACACAGAAGTGGTTTTGGGGGGGGCAGAGCCTGAGAGGGAGTAGGAGGGCAGTGCAAAATAGACCACCTGTTTCAAGTAGGAAAAAAAACCACCAAAACAGTAAAAAGGGAAACACTTTTTATAAGAAAATAATTTTATCATATCCTATATCTACCCAAGTAAAAATGAAGATTTTAAGGGCAGATTCTGGACTTCTCAAAAACTCTCTTCATATATACGGTCAAATTTGTTTTGAATAGTGCTAAGGCTTCAGAACCTCATAATTGTGGTATAAATCGGTTTTCAAGATACTGCTATTAGCCACTTTCTATCAGGATCAGTGAGGTGATTTTTTTTTCCCAGTGCGTGTGATTTGAGTAAAACAACTTGTTGCTCTTTAAAGTTTTGTTATTAATTACTGTTCTTCTTCCCCTCGATATTATTCCTAGATAACTTGAGCCAGAGAAAACACCTCAGAGCTCTACGGAAATTTCTCCTTTCGCCTGATCCTACACGTATCAGAAATCACCCTGCCCAAGATTTGGGGAGGGGAGGCGGAGGGGTCCCTCCGTGGAATTACGTCTGCACCTGGCATTGCCGGTCGGGCTCAGCCTGAAGTGCCCCCGGCTCCCTGTCGCCCTCGGCTCGCTCCGCACCCCGCCTGGCCAGGGGCTCTGCTTCTCCAGGTTTCTGCACCCCAAAGCCAGACCCGGCTCTGCGCAGCGCTCCCCGCCCGTCAGACCCCGCGGGCTGCGCCCCGTCCGTCGCTCCCCCGTGTGCCCCCGGCGCGGGCGGGCTGGTCCCGGCGGGAGCGCTGCCCTCCCCAGCCCCGCTCCCATCCCGGGCGCGCACCCACCTGGCCCGCAGGCCCGCGCCCCGCTCACCTCGTCCCGCCACCGGGGCTGCTCCTGCCGCCACCAGCTCCTGCCCTCACTCCGGCGCTGGGCAGGGCGGCGGCAGCAGCATCCCCCGCCGGCCCCCCAGCTGCCGCGGCGGCACTTGCAGCCTCACGGGAACCGGCGGCGAGAGGAGGAGGGGGTGGGGGAGAGAGAAACCCCTGGCCAGGGCCCCGTCCCAGCCCTCCCCGCCGCCTCCGGCAGCCGGGCCCGCTCCCACGGGCCACGCAAGGTGGGGCGGGCGGCGGCGGCGACCGCGGGGACCCGCCCGGGCGCTCCTCGCTCCGCGCCGCCCCGCGCTGCCCCGCAGGTAGCGGCGGCCCCGGGCAGGCTCCGCGCGTACCGCCCTGGAGGCGCGGGGACGTCGGATACCTCTCCATGAGCCTCCCCGCTGCCAGGCTTCGGGGCGCTGACCCTGCGCCTCCCCGTGCAGCGGCATCCGGCAGGTTGGCACACGGGTACTTAACCCTGCAGCAGGACGCAACTGTGGGGGAAGAAAAAAATATTAATTAAAAAAAATTGCTTGCTCAGTTTTCTTTTCAAGACTAAGGTCTTCTTCCAGCTCTCAACGAAAAAGTCTGACCTCCCGGTTTATGCTTTTCCCTGGTACCTGAAGCTCACAGAGTAGACACCAGGGACCTGTATTTCTTGAAGATGAAAATCCTCATCTTGCTCTGTACAGTTGAATTTTGGTGTGGTTTTGCAGATTTTTACAGCTACAGATCTGCTATACCCACCAGCTGATTTGGATTTTAAGAATTGAAATGCAGAGAACAAAATGTTTTCATTATTATATGGTAGCGCTTACATTATTACACTGCTTCCCTAGTCCAAAAATCTTTCAACACCGTTTGAGAGCAACAGTCTTTTGGGATCATTATACACTTTGCATTTGAAAACTCTTAACCTCATAAAATGCTTTTTTAAAAATGAAAAGTAGAATGTAGCCCTATACACAGACTCTGGTGCCATTCTACAGCCAGCCCAGCCATAGAGGTTTGGATCTGTCCTGAGTATATAGTTTTCCTTTGCCAAATAATAACAGCAAAAATGTTGTTAGAGTTGCAATATACTGCTAAGAGTGACACTTAGAATGTATTTAAAGTGTGTTGTATTTTTACCTTGAAGAGGTGATAGAGACCTCTATTTCTGAAGGAGATCCATGAGACCTAACTTTAGTAAATGTATAGTCTATGTATTATTGCAGAATTACCCGCAGACCTGAAGTCACTTACATACTCAATAGTATTTCTTGTATTAGGATACAGCTAATTTTGCAAAATAGTTTTCCTTTCCTATTTCTACTGCAGTACACTAACTTTTTAAGAAATAGATCATCATCCTTTTGATAGTTTATACAGTATAATTGCACAACCATAATAAAATGTCAGCAAATACTTTTCAGATTAAAAAAAATAATTAAAAAAATTACTGATTCCAAAGGGGAAAGAATAGCTTTCTTAATTTTTAATCATGCTTAACTGGAGATGGTTCCAGATACAAGGTCTACAGATTCAGAGAATTCCCTACTAATGTTGTATTAAACTTTGATTTGCAGCCCCAAGAAAATGTAACACTTCCCTGCAGCAGTCAAAAGTGTTAATGTTTCAAATCCTAAATCAAAATAAAAACTTGTTTGAAGAAACAGTACAGATTTATTCGTACACCAAGTATTTGGACTCAGGCTCTTCAAGGCCATGCTGTAGCATGGCAATGAAACTGAACTTTTTTTTAAGGCAGTTCTCTTGTGAAGAAACTTGAGGAGAACAGGAAGTTGGTTATTTTAAATGATCATGTAGTTGTGGGGCAGAGACAGAAGAGATGAAAGAAAACCTTTAAAATGGCAAACTCCAAACTTCCACAAAATCTGTAAATCAGCTACTGCTATATTCATTGCTGCACTACCCCCACATAGCCAACCATGCTATTTATGCCACAGGGGTTTTTGTGGCCCAGTACTTCATGCATGGTTGTATCAAATAGAAAACAATATAACAGAAAGTTTTATTTTTAAATTTCTCTCAGTATTAATTGTAGCTCTCCATTATCTGTGACTTCATCACATTGTGATGGCCTCTTCCACCATGACAATAGCAACAGAACAAAAACTGTTTCCAGCAATAAAAATCAGACAAGGCAGAGGCAGCAGGACAAGCCCACTGGGACAGTCTTTGATCTTGCTGGGCATCTCTTTGGCTTCTAGAACTCAGCAACACAAGGCAAGCTGGCAGGATGACCCTTGTATTTAAGCCCATGCAGCATGGCAGGCTTTCTTCCTCTTTCTCACCTACAGAGTTTGAGCAGATCATACCAGAATGTACTTTATCAGAGAACCCTCAGATCCCAGTGTGTTGGGGAGCCCAGCCAGGATGTAGAAGGCTCAATTCTTTCAATTTCTAAGCAGATTTGAACCCACGTCTCTCACTTAGCAAGGACATAGCCTAAACAGCTCACCACAGAGCATTCCAGAGAAAGAATTACCTATGATGCCCTTTTCAAACCTCTGCTATCCTTAATTTTGATTCACATGGCTTTATTTTATTTTGAATTAGGTGGGAGGGAAAAGAAAGAGTAAGATACTTACACCAGGGAAATACTAACATTCTGAGTCCTGTGCTAATGACAGTAATTGCAGTTTTGACTTTATTGCCCTTTTCAGATGAAGCTGACATTTTTAGTAGAGACTCTGTACCCAAGCCAGTTTCACTAGTGACCTGATTTTGGAGTCCTTACATCTCAGCTTCTCTCTGCCTTTGCCATATACAACAAATATGTAAAATACAGCATAAAAATAACAAGTAAAATCCAAATATTTATTTATTTATTTCCTTCTCTATTGCAATACTGAGCAGCATCAGCAGCTCAGTGATACAATGCCTGTGAAAGGAGGAAACCAACAAATACTGAGAATCACTTCTACTTAAAAGGCACATGTGAGAGCAAAAGGAAAAAGAATACACAGAACTACTGAACCTTAGTTCCTTTGAAACTACAAATCAAGCCTGCCTTTGACTATTTACTGAAAATACCACAAGCTGTGAAAGAAGGAAAAGCCATGAAGGGCTGAGATGGAATATCAAACCTAAGGATAAAGGAGAGAAAAGTTGAGGTGGCAAGAGACTTCTCTGGCTTCCATGATAGTGTGGTCACCTCTACTGCACTGTGGCCTTCAGGGTTTGGTCTCAAAGGATCAAAGGCTGCACTGTCAGGCCAATCTGCCCAAGTTGCAGCAGGTCCCTTGTGATGGAAAGACACCAGGGATGTCAGTGGGCAGATTATTCAGGGAGCTACCAAGGGAGTCTCACAGAACAGGGAGTTCAGAAAGGCAGAAGGTTGCTCAGAAACAGCTACTTTCCTCTTGTAGGAGTTTTGTTTGATTGAAAGGCTGTTATGGTTTTCAGCTACATCTCATCAGATGCCCAGATGCAGTAGCAACTCAGTCCAAAGCAGACTGGGAGAGAGGATGGCAGCTGCTGGAAAGGACTCTTGGAAGAGATCATTGATTGGAGTGGCATCTGTAATCAGCTGGGCCTACCAATGGTTGATGTATATATTGAGCAGAACTAAGGTAAACAGGGTCTCATGGACTGTCTTTTAGGGCACTGTTGGGCAAGTTATGCTGGCTGATGATTCTCTTGATGATGTCTCTGATGATTCCTGGTCAGGAATAATGGCTCTGTTGGATGGCATTGCACAGACATCTTACACCGGCTCTGTGAATTGTTTTCTGTATTCCAAGTTAATTTCCTAGTGAGTAGCCAGAGTAGGAAACGTGCAGATGCCATGAGGTGATGGAGTCTGACAAAGGTGAGGGGAGTGGTGATCCTGTGTTGATGTGAGCAGGGCAGATGACAGCTTGTAAGACAAAGTACTGAAGACTCCTCATTGCATACAGGCATTTTGTTCATCAATTGTCTCTAGCTGTGGAGGACAAACTAATCCCACAGAGGCATTTTCCTGCAGAAACTCTTCAGAGGGGCAACTCTTTCCATCATCTGGACAAAAATGTAGGCCACTTCCCAAACAGAACTCTTGCAGCTCTCAGGTCAAGTCTCTCAAGTCAAGCAGCACTGCAAAAGGGTTTGGAAAACTGCTTATTTCACCTGGTCCTTGTCAGGAGTATGAACTGGTGCTAGGACAGGCTTCCTGTTCTTGTAAGTTTGCCTCTTCCAGTTTACCTGTGTCCCTTATCCATGGTGTAGAAGAAAGAGTCAGGAAGGAGATATAAAAGCTAGATGCCAAGGTGCAAAGTTAAATGGGATAACTGTAAAGTTTAATGTTCCTTCTGGCAAAACTTCTTGAGGCAGAAGTGAAGCAGCTGGTGTTTGTCAGAGATATACCTCATACAATGGATGTGGATATAAGTGCCTTGAGCTAGTTGCTGGGAAGCTGAAGCCCAAAGCTGAACCAAATTAGTCATGGCTGAGTCTTTTTCCCAAGGCCTGGCATGCTGAAGAGAATTATACAATGAGCCTAAACTGGGCTCTCCATTGTCTTGTTCTGGAACATAAGTTCAGGGAAGTATGTGACCAGGAGAATGACGATGTCTGCCTCAACTTCTTAAACTACTTTTATCACAAATAAAAGAAGCTAGATGGGTAGTTTGAAGACTGACAGCCTAGAAAGCTGAGGTCTTCTTTCCATTGTACAAACTGAGCACCATAGGCAAGGCATATCCCTGTCTCCCTCTACCTTAGAATGTTCTTCAGCTTCAGCTTGTACTGGAGAAAAGGTATTATTAAAGCCTTCCTCTCTGCTCAGAAGAAATATGCAAGGTGAGTTTTTATAGGGATTCAAAGAAAATTTGTGCTGCTGGGTTGTGAAGGAAATGCTGGAGAGAGACTGGGGCTGTTAGAGGGGTGTGCTTTAGTTGTGTAGATGTGGTTATATCACTGTCTAGTGGCTGTGCCATGGAACACAAGTCTCCTTGCTGCATCTAGACTTTGTGGATACACCACGTGCTCAAATAATGAGCTCTATGTTTTTTAAGCCAAAAATTTTTCTCCCCCTGCTGAAGAATATGAAGTTTGTGTATCTGCAACACATGGATTCCTTACGGAGGAGGAGATTTTCTCTTGAAGGGTAGTTTATATTGTTTTAGTCAGTGCAGGAATGAAGAAAGGAATCAGATTTTGGTTATGAAATGTTTAAGGATTAGACTGGTATTGCACTATCCAAAATGAAATCTACTGGTCCAGCTAGGAGTGAAGCATAAACAAGGCAGAATCTGAATTAAAAGCTGCTAGAGAGAGACAGCACCCAGTGTGCATTGGATAAAACCAGCAGCCCTGTGGACTGAGAACAATCCAACAACAACTCTAGCCCAGCTCCACAAATGTTATTGAACAAGTCTCATGAAGGTGTGTCCTATGTGAATTAGCCTTAAACAAAGAGGACTAAAAATCTCGAGCCTGTTCCTTCTTCCTCCCTGCTGTCTTGGTTTAAAAAGTTGAAAAGTCATGATTAAATTGGCTGCACTTGTTATTTAATATGTTTTATTTAGTTTGTATCTATGATTTTTTAAAATATTTATCATATTGCTAAAGAATGGTGACTGTTTTCATAGAAACTGGAGATGGAAGAGACCCAATAAGTTCACATCCAGTCCATCCCCCCTGCTGCCACTGCCGAATTGTTCTGCATGTACATTTTCCAGGACCACCTCTAAACTAATTTTGAAATGTTCTACTTTCTTGGCGAGGGTCTGTACTCCTCGTGTACAGATGTGGAAGTAGCTCGTGATGCCCATTCTCATCTATCCTTCACTCCTTTCCCCCTTCATCTTCTTTATTCTCACATTTTCTTTACTCCATTCCCTCTTCATCTTCTTTGTTCTTGCATTCCTTTTTCAGGCACAGGCACTTTTTATTTGGTTATCCTTAAATGTTTCTTTTCCCTCCTTAGATTTTTAAAAGGATCTGCACAGTTGGGCAGGGTTACTCTGGCAGATGCAAGCAGCCCAAGCAATATCACTTGAGCAGTTATTTGTTGAGCAACCCTACCCTGGAATATCCTGTCCTGGGGAGTATGAAAAACCAAAACAAAATCTCCAAGGTATTTGCTGAATATCAAAGCAGAAGCACACAGAGAACATTGGCCCTCTATTAAACACAGCCAAGCACACTCTTCTTAAAATCCTATTCTGGTATAATTCTTTGGCAAGGAATTTTCTGCTAAAGATATTATTTATAACTATTGCAGTTTCTTTGTTTGTTACCCAGTTCCTGCGTTGGTTTGATCTGCAGGTCACACTTGGTCTACTTGGGCAGCTTAGTGAGCTGGCTGTTTTTCCTCAAGACAATCGTCTTGTGCTTCAGGAGCTAGCCATGGATAAAATAACAGTTTCATGTCCACATTTTATGATTGCAAAGAAAACTTTCCAGATGTGAGCCACTGTCTTCCTTTATTTTCACATCCATATTTCTTCCCTGTATTTCCATCATTTGGTTCAGGTCAGCTACAGAAAAAAACTTGCACACATTGCCCTGGCCTTTTTACCTTAGGCTGAAGCACAAAAGCAGCATATCAGCCTGAGGCAATAGTGATTATTAAGCCTGCAGGTCTGTAAATATAATTCCCTTTGTATTAGTCTGCAGTTAGTGAAATGTTGGGATGGAAAACCCTCAAATCTGACCACAGAGGAGGCTTCCAAACATCTCTTTGGCATAGACAACCCAAGCAAAAATTATACTGTAGGATTAAAAACAAACATAGAAATCAGAAATACATTGAAATCAGAAGACCTTTTGAAGTTTCAGGAGTGTTTTCCATTTCTATAATTAGAAGGGCTTTTTGAGCACCTATATGTACATACTGAAAATTTTCAAGGTGAAAACTGAACCGTAAGTGCTCATTTACTCTTGGGAAGTCCCTTGATCTTCTCTCATGTTTCCCACAGCTCCTTAGCTGCCATCCTTCCTATTCTGCTGCTCTTCTGTCAAGAGAATGAGTCACAGAAGTGCTGCATTTCAGCCAGATTTCTAGCCATATGTACATGTGCTTGCTTTTTTGAGTTTCTCTCCCAGCTCCTTTCTTTCTCTTGCAATTTCTATTCCATTTTTGAGTTGCACATACTATCTGCCCCAAAATCGTAGCATTCCCGAAGAATTTGCACTAAGAATAACAAGCAGCCTTCTAAGAACAGAAGAATCTTAATTAGCTCACACACTAACTATAATCTTAAAATGTGATTTATTCAAACAGTCAGTTCTGTTTCATGTGATTGCAAATGTGAGCAGATTTTGACAGATTGGCTGGATGTGGGTTTTGTGTTTGATTTTGGTCAGTTCAGGTATTATCTGCCTTGACAAACATTAACTGAGATGAATCTTAAGTTCAGCTGCTGTCGTGGTTAATTATTCTTGATGATCAAAGTTAATAGCTATTTTTCTCCACAATATTTGCAAGTCAAAGTTTTTAATTTAGTAAAGACTGAATGCTAATGCACTGTTCTAAATAAATCACAGGGATTTTCCTTTCTACAAATTAGTTACTGTCTCCTATTGTTATCTAATAACAATAGACATGAAGAACTGGTGGAGTGAGCAGTGAAGTAAAGCAGATCCTTTAGCATACTTACTGTATAACACGTAACAGGAGGCGACTGAAAGTATAAGGCCCCATCAAAAGATCTGAACAGCCTTCTGAAGGTTCTCTGTGGAGTTAAGAGTCAGCATGTGGCAATATTTGCTCCTAAACAAGATACTTCAGCAGGGACCTTAAAATTTGAATGAAAAAATTCTTAAAACCAGGATGAATGTAGTTCTCCATATCTTTTCAGATTCACACAAAATGCCATCAGTCTTCCCTCTGCACTTCTACTCATTCACAACAATCTAACCACTTTAGCTGATGTTGAATGAGAAATGAGACAATATGAAATTCACATACATTGACGTTTGTGCATGTATTCACTAAGGCTTAGGCCTCAACTGCAATGAAGGCACTTGGACATCTCAATGGACGTGTAGATGAACATCAGCTTCACCCAAACAATGCTTCCCAGGAAAGTGTTAATTTGTAAACTGGGGATCGTCTGCCTCTGATTTGCACTACTGTGGCAACAGATGGAATGTTGTATCAAGTGCAAGTATTCTTCCTTTAAGACAGATGGCCTTAAAACTGGAGATGAGCAAGAAGAAGGACATAAGAATGATGAAAGATTCAGGGAAAAAAAGCCTCAGTGAAAATTTGAAAGAGACAGATTTGTTTAGTTTATGAAAAGGAAGATGGAGGTGTGAATTTATCACAGCCATTCAATACCAACATGGTGGTGGGCAAAGTGGTAAATAGAGTTCAGTTTCAAAGTCAAAGTCAGTTTTCTGGTACTAAAAGGAAAAAAGTAAATAACCTTTCCTGTTTGGTGCAAGCTAGGAAGAAAGAGATGGGTAAATTCTCAACTCCTCAGATACGGAGAGACACCCATTTGCCTGCATTTACACCCAGACACCTAGTCCAGCAAGAAACACTTATTGGAATCTGAATTTATGCAAATTCAGACTTGAATTCAAGTAAATTTGGTAATATTGCTGACAAATAGTTGTCAGAACAATTACCAACAATTACTCGTGCAAAATATTTTCTATTAAAAACTGGGGTTTTTTTAGTAGTTAGGACATTCATACCAAATCAAACAGTCTCTATTACAGATGAAGTCAAACTATGTGTTCACAATGCTCCTGTCTTTATAATATCCAGCCTGAATTTATGCTTTCATTACAATATTGTTTGATCATCTGTCTTAATGAAGCTCCCATTAACCACCTCTGCTTTCCTGTGAGATGGTCACACATACTATTCAGCCATTACTGAATAAATCTACTCATTAAAGAAAGGAAATAATTAATCTCCTCTTGTCATCTGTGTCACAGTTGCTAATGGGATGATATGATATCTAAAATGTAGATTAGAAAGTAAATTGTGTTTCTTTTTAAAAGCATAAAAAGTAATTGAAAATGTTGCTATTGTGTTGTACCTACTTTTTGTCATACCCTTTCCCATACTTATCATACTTTAGAATGTGCTTCTTGGGTAGAGTGAGTCTTCAAGGTTTTATAGACAATGACAAATTTCTGGCTGGCTTTTAAATACTCATGTTTTGGTCACTATTGACATTTGTGTTTGAAGAGCAAGGGAAAAAGAGATAATCATGTTTAGCTATATGTCCTACTACATTCTTTTTCTACATCAGTCTTAATAGTTCCCATGACAAGATGCCTCAAGTAAGGAAGTATTTTGCTTCTTGGAAAGCTCTTTGCTCCAAAACCACACTTGTTTATGTATTGCCTCTCCTTTGTACATAGGAATCAACTCACTTGAATTAATATCCTCATCCAGTATTGCAGAGATAAGTTGCAGATAGTTACAAGAATGAGGAACTTCACACAAACGAACAGTCTCTGTCCTGCTGGGCACTGATTTATTCCACAGGCTTTTAGTGCTGGGTATTTGTAAACCTTTCCACCTTACCAGCTGTGACTTGGTCTAATTGTCTGTAACAAATCTTAGTACCATCTTCTTTACCTCGTTATCTGTAAACTGGCCAGTTTACCTGACTGATTCCACAGGCACACCCCCATCTCTGCCTGGTGGCTGATTCAATAACTAAGTTACTGTTGAAATAAACAAAAGGACCTGACCCCAATAGTTCTGGATTTTTATCAAAAAGAAAGAGCCTAACAAGATACGTAGATGAATATCTAAGTATCTATATGAATATTTATCACCTGGTTGAATTTGAAGCTATGGCTCCAAGAAAATCGTCCTAAGCAGAGCCACAAGGTCAAGGGATTTCCTGATTGCCTCCCTTAGACTCAAACACTCATTTACTCCTCTATCTTTGGTGTGGTTGACTGTGGAGGTGGACAGGAAATTGGGAAATAGATCCGACTAAAGAGTCAAAATTAAAAATATGTATGTGTTTAATCTGGTCCTGTCTCCTATACAGACCCACAAACATTGGTATCACCATGACTAAAGAGGCTGGATAGGAGGGAAAGGGAATCTGCCAGAAACAGGAGAAATAGCTGTAAAAAGTGGCCTGAAAGTATCCCTCTATTCCTTGAGGTTTCCTAAAACTATTCTAAGTGTTCCAGAGTAAAAATATTACTATTCTACCTTTTTCTTTATGTTGATTATTGCATAGTCCTTCATCAGTAGTTGTCACACTTACTGCTTTCACTGTTTTCTTTCTCTTTTAGTCTTTACGCTTGCTTTGAGTTGTTTGCTTTTCTAGTAGCACTTTCAGCCCTCAGAAAAAAATTGTAGTTATTAATTTTTTAACTTTTCCCAGAATCCAATTATTTTGCTTGGAGCTTGAATTAAACCCATCATCCATCATCTCGTAAGACAGGAGACAACACTTGGCACTGTAGCTTGGTGTTAGTAATATTTTTCAAACTTATTTTTCTACTGTTAGTTTGTTTTGGGTGATGGCAAAAATTTTGTAATTTGCATTGGCTTTTTCTTCTTTTTATTTTAATGGTAGATGGTTTTATTTGTTGTACTCATTGTTTTTAGAAATAGTTATGCAATCCAAGAAGACTTACAGTGATTACAACTGCTTGCATCTCAGCTACCAGCTGTTTACCTTTCAGCTTCTTGCTGAATGTGGTAGGCTAGGAGATGCCATGTGAAGATTAAAAGACTGTCACATCCACATTCTGAATGCTGTCCTCAGCTGTGGTCTTTCCCACTAAAAATAGGATATACTGGAACTAGAAGAGGTACAAAAGAATTAGGATTGTCAGTGAACTGGAATAACTTACGTACAGGCAGACATTAAATACGCTGTTCAGCTTGGAAATGAGGCAGCTGAGATATGTTATGGTAGAGGCCAGAAAGATCGTGACCGGGTTGGAAAAAACCAAAAGATAAATTTGGCATTTCAATGCCTCCCTCAGGACTGTTTTGGCTTTTAGGGAGGACTAGAACTGGTGGATTTTAGAACCTGGGAGACAGTTGAACTACATTTGGACTGTTCATTTACTCCCTCCCTCAGCATTTGTCATTGGTCTACAGGGGCACTATGCTGCCTGCTTAACTGTACCTTTAGTACAACTGGGAATGGCTGCTCTCACCTGCATAGGCAGCCTGGAACCAGGGAAGGAGGGATGGAGAGGGGGCCTGGATTCATTATGCTGTGAGATCAAGTCACCAGTGAGACAGTCCTGAGTGATATGATTGCTAGGTGACTGCTGGACAGGAAAGGTAGATATTAGGAGAGCAGGGAAAGAATCTGCCTTTTCCTCTCCTGCTTCTGCACTCCTCCACTCCTGTGGCTTAGCTCACAGTTTTCACTGCAAGGCTGCTGTCTTGTTTTTTACCTTCCCCATGTTAACATTCTCTTTGTGACCCTTTGGCTTGGGCAAGCACTTGCTTTCTTAAATAACTCTTTCAGCATAGTCATTAGTAAGGTGTTCATGGCCATGCCTGTTTCTATTCCTGCCCCTTTCACAGACACACAACATTCTCTAAATCAAATATTAGAGGCAAGGTATCAGTTAAAAAAAAATCTGCCCTGAAATAAACCTTACACATTCCATAACATTTCCTTTGTCACCAGAAGTCCTGCAAAAATTTAATTTCTTCTGCAGGCTGCTGCTCCTCTCTTCTAGCCACCACATTTTTCATTCCAGGCCAGCTACTTCAATGTTGATAATGGTTTCCCCTTGTTGTGCACCCGATGTATAAACAAAGATCTTTTTGCACAAAACAAAGTTGAGTTATCATCTTTGATCAGATTGTTTGGATCCGGTTCAGCTGACAACTACGGAGTCGTTTTTCCACCCCTATGCATTTTCAACATGCTGCAAATCCCTTATGCTTGTGGGATTTCTGTTTGTTTGCTTGGGTTTCTTCAGAGGTTAACTTCTCCAAAGAGCAGTGTGGAAAAGAGGGGAATGAAGCAAAATTCCCAGATCCTGAGGAGCAAAAAATGTGTGTTGCTGGCAGAATATGATTGCTAAGAAACATCTTGGATGCCATCAAGCTAAAAGCATAAGGGCTGTGAAGTCAAAGAGTGCATCCACAGAAAAAAAGGTGAAGCTGAAGCTGTCAGGCCTTTGAGCATATGGTGCACACATGAAATAGATCTTCAAGATCAAAGGTTAAAAGTTATTTTTTAACTCATGTAAACAATTCTTTGTGCTTCCACAGTACCTCTCCTTTTGTCTAGGGATGCTAAAGCGTTTTTGTAACTCTAGGGACCATTACCTTATCTAACAATCAGGGACATTAATGTACAGAGAGTTGAGGTGCAAAGTCAAGTCACGCAATCAGAAAGTAAGAGCTGGCAAAAGCAGAGACTGTGCCTTTCTCTGTGGACTTTGCTTTTACAACACCAAAGCTTTAATTTTTAAAAGGGCCAAAGAATTTTTAGTAGCGTGTTTATGACCAGGCTAATGCTTCCTTATAGCCAAAAGACTATCAAAAGATTACTTTGTACTGTGATTTACCAAAGGGAAGACTGATGCCTATGCAGGTAATGAAATATTATTATTATTATTCCCATTTTAAAGATGAGATATTCAACACTCAGTTTTGTGTTCCAATGGATGAAAAGATACTTCTACCTCTACACTGCCCACCTTTGTAAGAGCACATATACCAAAACCACACACCTTTAGACAAAGCAGCAGCACTGTTGCTGAAATCTTAGCCTTCCTGCAGGCTCTGATTTTGTCCCTGAGCCCTATGTATCAACTCTCCACCTGGGACACCACACATTGGGGTACTGATCATCAGTATCAAAGAAATTATTTTCTGGATACAGAGCTTGACAACAGCAATGCTAGGCATGTTTTGTCCATGTTTCTACTAAACATCAGTGCTCCAAGTTCAGATTTGATTTATGCTTTTAAGTGCTTACATATCTCTTCACTTGCCCTTATCAATGAGGAATGAAACTAGAAATAGCATAGTACTGAACAGATAGACCAGATTGTTCTTACAGTACTGTAGATCCTGGAATTGAAATATGAAGTGGTTGCTTCTTTGATCTAGAAAGTCTGAGTAACACCTAGAGTACCAAAGTGATCTACAGGAAAGGGCATGATGGAATGTATTCATGTTACCAAATGTCTATGAGTTTAAATGAAGCACAGTAAACTCAAGCAGATGTTCAGAAAATGGGCAAAGTTATTGGCAAAGGCCCTAGTAAAGACCACTTTAGAAGAGTGCCTGATTTGCAGTATCTGGGTAGGCAGTTTACAGAGAAGTCTGAAGCAGTTTTGGATTCTGTGAGGGTCTGATTTTGAAGTACCTCTTCTTCCTG
Organism: Vidua macroura; assembly: GCF_024509145.1. Lineage (NCBI taxonomy): Eukaryota > Metazoa > Chordata > Aves > Passeriformes > Viduidae > Vidua > Vidua macroura. The sequence continues at coordinate 73,011,572 of NC_071572.1, read as the reverse complement.
AAGTGTGACAAAGACCCTAAGCTTACCAAAAATAGTGAGTGGAAATTCTGTGGGGAAAAAATAATAGGGGACATTTGAAATATTGTTCCACTGATTTTGAAAACCACTTCTTCCATCTGAACTTCCAAATATTTTAAACCATTTAAAACATAAATGTTGGAAACCAAAATGTATTCCAGTTGAAGAAGAATGCCTAATTTTGAAAATATTAAATTCAGATAGCATAACCACATATTTTTTTCCCCAGATTTTACTGAGTCAATTAATAAAAAGCTGCACTTTCTCACCAGCAGGACTGATTTAAAAGAATTGGTTTTTCCTAATAACAGTGTTACTTCAGAAAAACCATAACCAGTTTTAAGAGGCACTGTGTTCAAAAGCACTGCAAAACTCCTCACATGGGGGCCTGGGAGCCCATGCTGCTTGTCAGTAACAAACATATCGTCACCTGGTGGTAATCAGCTTTTTATCAATAGCTGTCAAAAGGTACAGGTCAGCAAGACCAGCACAGAAAAAAAGGTGCTGATGCAGGTATTCTGAGTATGAGGCCTGACCAAGTAAGATGAGGAGATGATAACATGAGAGCTTTCTTTTTTCTCCCTTTTTTTTTTTTTTTTTTTTTTTTTTTTAACAGAGGCTGGAATTACTGGAGGCATCAATTAGTTACATGGATAAGCACACAAGAAAGTTTGTTCTCTGTGGTCTGCAAATGAGACATGAAATGATTTGCAAGGAAATGTGTCTATTGCTATATGGTCCCCAGCATGGTAAAGCTCAAAAATTCCTGATCAGGTTTGGAAGTTGATCCTTACTGCTTGCTGCCAGCTTCCTGGCACTTCCCATTAGCTGTCTCTGCACTGTATTGCAGATATATGCATTTCCTTAGGTGTCTGGGAAGTGAACAACTATAAAAAGATTATTATGGAAAAATCTATTAACACTGCTGTGTACTGATTGCACATGTACAATATTTTAGGATTCAGATGCCACAGAAATGGCAATGGCTGGTTTAAGAAACAAAGTTATTAATAGAAGATTAGGTGTATTCACTTGGATGAATGACAAGCAAGGATATTTGCTTTAGATAGTGCAAAAGAATATTCTGACAAGAATATGGGGTAGTCAAACCAATAAACCAACGCTTCCTTTAGTCCACATTTGTCAAACTGCTACTTGCAAGCCTCTGACTTGACTTGTTTCTTCCACTGTGCTCTTTTTCCCTTGCAGATCAAAGTCTGCCCAGATTCTAAATATGCTTGTTATCCAATTGCCACTCAGATACAAGCACATCCTTTTTTAACCCAGTTCAAACAAAGCCTAGAATGTCGATTTCCTGTTAGAAAAGTGGTCTGCACTGACTGAGATCAGTTGTGGAGCAGTTGTCTTAGCAAGGAAGACTGGCCTTGGTGGATTAGAGAGTGGAGTGATTCTCAGGAGATCAGATTCTGTACCTTGGTTTTTCACAACTTTCCTGAATGACTTTGGTCAAATTGCTTAACTCTGTGCTTCAGTTCTCTTGCAGTGTGACAGTACTTGTCTACTTCTCTTGGAAAATGCTGTGATGCTGACAAATAAAGGACCTAAATGTCTAGATAACTCCAATGCCAATTTCTCCAAAGCTGTATCTGCCCTGACATAAACCTCAGTGCTACAAAGATACCAGGACCTTCACAAATGCCTTCCCTCAGTTAGCTTTTCCTCAGTTTCAGTGTTTCAAAGTTAGTGTTTTCTCAGCTTTTCTCAGGAACCACTTAGCTCCATCATTTTAGTTCCAGGCTTTCCTTATTGGTGAAATGTTTCATTTGTGTCAGATTATAAATCAGATTGTAGCTAATGGAAGAAGCCATTTTATTTTTTCCTATCTACTTTCAAATGCAGGAAATAAGCTTCTTGGAATTTTCAAATAGTCAGCCATCCTTCTAATTTCATTTGAACCATTTCTCTGTAGGCAATGTTAAAAAATTGCTGTGGTCCTTCTCAGATATTTCAGTAGTGGGTTGGTCCTATACAGAATAAATGTGACACACAGAGAACTAGAGCCTTAACATGGCTCCCTTGCTGAAGTTAACAATCTCCCAGGTACATTTCCTTGTGTCTGAGACTCCATTGCAGCTCATTCTTGGAATGTGTTACTGGGTCCACAACACCAGTATCCTGGTTCAGGGCAAATTTGGAAGAAAACCTCCAAAGGGATTCTCCTAGAAAGCAAATTTAAGTGGCTCCTCTCTCAATTGGTTTGGGAAAAGATTTCCTTGGAGAAAAGTGAAGAAAAATTGTTTATTTAACAGGCAAAGCATTCACTAGCACAAAAAAAAAATGAACAATATTAAACAACAAAACCTCTCGCCACTCTGAAGAGATGACAAACTCAGAAAGTCTCCTCCATGGGCTGTAGCTCGGCTTACTCAGTCTCTTATCAGTCCATCCAGAACTAGGAAATGCTGTGGCCCAGGCCAGGCCCCAGTGGGCCACAGGTGAGAGCTGCCAATGCTCTTTTGGGTTTTCAGTCTAGAGCAGGTTTAAACAGTTCTAGGACAAAGAAAAAAAAGCACAGTCCAGGGAACATCTCTGCCTCAGCTAACTAAAAACTAACTTAAAGTAAAGGAGAGCTCTCTCTCACCATCTGTCTGTGCTGCAGACAACACAGTCTAGGAGAAGGATGTGGGGGAGCAAGTGCAGTTCTTGATAACAAACTCCACACTTCTTCGCTCCCCACTTTTGTTCTCGGAAGTAATCTTAAAGGCGCAAAACTTCTTTCTGGGCTAAACAGACAAATGGGGATACAAGCATCACAAAGTCACAGGACAACCAGTGACTTGGTTTTCACTCTCATCAGGGACATTGTAGAGGATGAGCCTGCAGTTCTTTTTCTTATGACTTAAAGTGGCAGATTCCTCCTTTAGTTTATGAATCGAGAAATTGTACTTAGTTTAAAAAAAATTCCCCCTTGTTTAATTTTACATCAGGCTGGATGACTAACAGGGCAACCACCCCTCTTTTGCTGAAATCAATTGTACCTAGCATTCTGCTGTAGAAATTACTGAACAAAATGAAGTTTTGAACATCTTTACTCTTTCATGTGTAAAAAAGCACAGAACACCCACATTTCTAAATATGCAAATATACACAGGTAAGTTCACCTCTTTTTACAGGTCTATGTGTACTTACCAGAAAGATGAACCTGTGATTTAATTTCTAATTCCCAGCCAGCATGGTTCATGCAAGATTGTTTCCAGGGCCCATTATATTTTCTAGTTCAAAGTTCCACAATTTTACCTCTTCTCACAGATCTTCTTCAGATTAGACAAGAGTGGCTCTATCACTCACCTGCTTAATCACATCCACTGCTCCCTGCTCTCAGAAGGAGGAATACAGTAAGCTTGTTCCTCTTCGTAACAGGCATTTTTAATCAGTGGGACTGGGCACACATGTCAGAACAATCTGTGTTCCCTATTATGTGTGAAATCTAGCTCACTTCTTCCTGAAACTGCATTTCTACCAGCTATATTGGAGTACTTGCTTAAAATAAAAGCAGTGCATCCTCCCACTGAATGCTGAGAAGCAGTATTGCCATCATACACAAAATAATTTTTTTCTGATTTTTTTTTTGTCACTGAACTACTTGGAAGTCCTAATGCACCAAAATCTAGGTTTACCTAACTATTGCTCAGAAGCCTTGTGGTGATCTGCTGTTTTCCTCTTCCTTTCACATGAACATTTTGTTTGCGTTTACATCACCTGGAAGAGAAAGAAAGGCAAAGACCCTTTGCAGTTGCCTGCTGTCCAATATACTGTATTTGTTAACAGATTTATTAGAGGCTTTTTAAGTTCACTTGAACCAGGAGTAATACTTCTCTGCATGATTTTCCTGCATATATTTTTGAACTTCTTTTGCCATTTGCCTTTCAGTGTTTTGTAATTGCTTTGTAATGTAAGGGCCCAGACCTAAGAGCTGGCAACATCAACACAGAGATTGTTATTTTACTTCAAATTATTCAGATATTTATAGTGAAAATTAGACAAAAAATGCTCCTACTACAATCAAGGTATCAATTGCAACAACCCAAGTGATAAGGATGGCTTTCTTCCAGAATATTGTGTATTCTTGGAACATGCAGAGCTGCTGCCATGACTAGATGGGTAGGACAATCCTTTTTTTTCTTTCTTTTTTTTTCCTCTTTCCTGCACATGTGAGAGGGAGAAAGAGATGAAAAAGGAGTAGGGGTTTTAAATGTTTTTCAAATATTATCAAGGCAAAAATTTCTGTTAATGTTGTTAGTATAGCCAGAGCAGGAATGTACACAAAGTGTCTCAGAGAAGATCAGTAACAGGTAAGTAACATTTTTATATAAAGCCAATAAATAATTATGGCAACATATCCAAGTCTCCCATGTGCTCTACAGCTTACCTCCTAAAATGCCCAGAGCAAGCAAAGAATTGGCTGCTAAAAATCCACAATCATGTGACTTCTTCCTTCATATCCTTTGCTTGTGCACTGTAACATTGTGTTATCATGTGAGGACATGATAATACTATCTTACACCTTAAGGTGTTAAACTCAAGAAGAAATGTGGCAAAGAATGCTCTGCAAAATGTCATTGTGACACCCCTTAACACTTTTGTCAGCACCACTCTGCATTGCATGGGGGAGTCACTGTAGGTGTGTGATAACTATGACCCTGGAGCCTTCCCCTCAGGGTTCATATTATGAAATGCTTGGGAATTGTCAGAGGCATGTAAGAGAATGGATTTCCATGTCTCAGAAGTATGGAGTGTTAATGTAAACTGAAAGGATTGGTACTACACCTCTTGGCTTCTCCCAGTTCTGTCTGATGGAGATTTTTTGTCTGATCTTGTCTTTTATAGCCTGACATTCCTTCTTTTACTGGTATTACTTTTTTTCATATTGTTACTTGTTTCTGAAATTGTATTTATTCACACCAATAAAACATTTAGGAAACAGCTGATGAAGAAGAGTATACACAATGGGGTTGTACAGTACTATGAAGCTTAAAATCCACCATGTACTTATTTTGATATGTATCTAATGACCTGTGCTTGATAACCAAAATTATCAGGTCTGTTAGATCAGTCTCTGAGTGCTTCTCTTTAGGTCAGTTAAAATCAGCTCATAAAGAAAATTCAGTGCAGGGAAACCTCTGGTATTAGAACAGAAACCTTTAACAGATTTTAAAATTTCTCTTGGAAATGCTGAAAACAATTTGCAAAGATTGTCTTTGGAAGTTGGGGGTGGGGGGGGGAAATAAAAATTTAAAAGGTTTTTTTTTGTATTTTATGTGTTCTCATTCTGTTCCCAAGATTGATTGTACTGTACTGTCACTATTGAAATTAAATGCTTTGGCTAGATTTTTTACAAATAGTTTTAAAATAATTTCCATTTAAGAGTATACTTTGAATTCTTAATGATTTCTCTGAGAGGAAAACTGCTTTGTATCAGCTGCAATTTTCACCTGCACTGTTTGCAAGTTTTATTAAATAGGAACTTTCCCCTTAGAAAGTCTCTGTCCCTGTCTCCAAAGGGCTATCATCCATATTCTCATTTGTCTAGACGAATTCAATTCTTCCTGTTGCATTCAGTTGTCTGAATAGCTTTAGACTTTCAAACACACCTTATAATTAATTTCCCCTCTTTTCTAAACCTCAGTCTTCTTGTCCCACATTGTCTTTTCCTTGACTGCCTCAGAGTTCTGTTCACATGAATAATTCTCCTTTTCCCTGTATTTTCTTCTAGCTTTACATGAAAATTTCCCAGAATGAGAATGGAGCAAATTGCAAAGAACTTGTTGAGAGTGGGCTAGTCTTGTGGGATTGATCATGAGGCAGGCTTGAGTGGAGGGGGAGAAGTGACAAGAAAACTACAGTACAACATTAAACACCAGCAGAGTGAATGCATAGGCACTTGATACCTCATGTTCCAAAGTGCTGTAGCTGCTCTGGGGAAAAGGTGGAAAGGGGAGGATGCTGATGAGGTGACTTCTGTCCCTGTAGCTCATGACAAAAGAGCGGCAGCAAACAAGGCTGATGTTTGCTAGGGCTGTACTGACAGCAGCATTGCCGGTAGATTGTGCGAGGGGAATGATGCTACTGCTTTTTGCTCAGCACTTCTTAGACCACCTCTAGAATAGCCTGTCCACTCCTGGGTTCCCCAATGCAAGAAAGACATAGGTAAATTAGTGCAAGTTTGGTGGTGATGGGACTGGAGCACTTGCACTGTGACGAGAGGCCAAGGGAGCTCCCTCTGTTTGGCCTGGAGACAAGATACCAAATCGCATCTTTCCAACAACCACATGGAGATTATTGAGACGATGGAGCCAGGTTGTTCACAGTGGTGCATGGTGAGAGGATCAGATATGGCAACCAGAAACTGAAAGAAGAGCAGGTCAGGCTTGGTGCGAGGTAAAAATTTTTCTCTAAACACTCAAGCAGCAGAGCAAGCAAGTACTACTGGGAGTGTGTGCCATTTCCATCCTTGAGTGCAGAGAAAGGCAAAAAATCTGTGGAAGGATCAGGCACATAAGTCCTATGAAGAGTGGCTAAGGGAGCAGAGGGTGTTTAGCCTGCAAAAAAGGGGTCTCAGGGGAGACCTTACTGCTATCTGCAACTACTTGAAAAGAGGTTGTAGCCAGATGTGGTGTTGGCCTCTTCTCCCACGCAACTAGTGACAGGAGGAGAAGATGTAGTCTCAAGCTGTACCAGGACTGGTTTAGGTTGGACATCAGGAGGAATTTCTTCCCAGAAAGGATGGTTTGAACATTGGAATGGCCTGCCCAGGGAGGTGGTAGAGTCACTGTCCCTGGAGGTGTTTAAGGAAAGACTGGATGTGGCACACAGTACTCTGGCCTGGCTGACGTGGTGGTGTTCGATCAAAGGTTGGACTCAGTGATCCTTGAGGTCTTTTCCAACCTTATGGATTCTGTGATTCCATGCTTCTGTTTACAGAACCTGGCAGGACACGGTCCTGGGCAGCCCAGTCCGGCCTCATTGCTGACCCCGTTGGGAGTATGAGGGGACTGGTGCCCTCCTGGTGGCAACTCCAGCCCTTGGCTCTGTGACCCCACAGCTCTCCCTCAGCACGCCCTGATGGCAGCCCTCGCACAACACCACACAGCCTCTCACAGTCCTTCACAGCCCCCTCATAGCCCCTCACAGCCTCTCACAGCCCCTCACAGCCTCTCACAGCCCCCTCATAGCCTCTCACAGCCTCTCACAGCCCCTCTCAGCCCCTCACAGACCCCCAATAGCCTCTCACAGCGTCTCACAGCCCCTCACAGCCTCTCACAGCCCCCTCACAGCCCCTCACAACCCCTCATAGCCTCTCACAGCCCCTCACAGCCTCTCACAGCCCCTTACCGCCCCCTCATAGCCTCTCACAACCCCTCTCAGCCCCTCACAGCCCCCGCACGGCCCCGGGGCCGCCGGGCCGAGGGAGCGGCCTCCGCAGCCGGCAGGGGGACCTCGTGCCTCAGCCCGCGGTGCCGGCTCCGCAGCCTCGGCTTTTAAGGAATAAAATCGATGTGTAATTCAAGTGAAATTGATGTGGAACCCAAAGGGTCCCGTGATGTCACTTCAAGCCGTGCTCCCTGCCTCAGAGTGTCTGGGGGGCGAGGTGGGGGGGTGGTGGTGCTCTGCCAGGCCTACTCGGGCTCTGTGGGCGCTACTGAGAGAAAGAGGAGAAAAACAAAGACCCAAGCCCAATGGCCTGACTGGGGACCGTCATCATCAGACATAACTATGTTTTCCCTCTGCGGTGTACACCACTGCAGGTGCTTGTGCTGGGCTTTAGAGAGGGCAGATACAGTCAGCACCCTGAAATTCCTCTGGTGATGGGTGTCTGGGATGTGATAACCTTGAATCCGGATTTCCACTCACTCTTTGCCAGTGAGAGGAAGCTTAGGAGTGGTAAAACTGATACTAGAAGATAAGTAGGTGCCATGGTTCCTAACTCTGTGTTCTGGGATCAAACGGCCGCTTTGCATCTCTTTAGGGGAAGCTGCGGTTTGATGTTTCAGTGTGTTATGCTGATCAAGCATTTCTGTATTTTCATCGATAAAACTGTCTATGTTCCTGTACTGAGTTGTTTTTATACACTTTCTGCTCTGGGTGCATACATAATATTGAGGGACTTACCACTGACCCAATTAAAAAACCCAAAAAACCACCTTCTTAGAAGTCTAATTGGATTTCTATAAAGGCTTAGGTCTGCAAAACAGTTTTCACTCCTGAGCACTTCTAGCCTGCTTTCCCATGATTTCAAAGTTCTTAAGCAATAGCTTTGCCTTTTAAGTATAAGTTCTAACTCTGATTAAATTAAAGCAGAAGAAAGAACAAATTGTTACTGAGGAGTTCATTATTTTAAATCATCCTTTCCAATACAGCTGGACAAAGATGACTGGCCACATGACCTGTTGTTATCCCTCAGCATAATTCTGCCAGTTTCAGCCAATCCAATCCAATCCAATCCAATCCAATCCAATCCAATCCAGCCTCAGCTGTGTCACTCTCCAAACAGTAATTGGACTGTGGATCTTGCACCGTATCTCAGGCACAGAAAGCAAAATCTCTGAAGAAAGAAGATCTTGCAATTTTAAGATCCTCTGCTTCTGGATGTCTGATCTACTAGGAAAGGCTTCTGCCTTGCTTACAATATGCTCTGTTGCCATAGGCAACTTGAGTAATAGAAGCTGTGGTTACTCATAATTCTTTCAAGAAACTATCTAGTGATAAAAGAATAGGATACTGAGCATCTTTTTTCCTTTCCTTGGTTTTGTCTTGGCTTTTCTTTCCACACAGAATCTCTTGCTAGGTGTCATAATTTGTTTTCCCCCTCATATTTTGTTAAATGAGTCCTCTTCTATTCTACAGTACAAATGTATTAGATGCTGGATCTTTCATATACATTCAAGAAACTTGATTATTCTGACTCTTTCAACTTGACTTCTTTGTCTCCTTTCCATGCAGCAGCACATGCTGGCAGACGACAAGCTGGAAAGCAGCTTTGCAGAAATAGTACTGGTGGACACCAAGCTGAACATAAGGGGCAAAGAAAGCTAATGGTATCCTGGACTGGGTTAGGAGGGGTGTTCTTCCTCCACTCAGCACTGGTGAGTGCTGTGTCCAGTTTTGAGCTTCCCAGTAAGAGTCACTTAGTAGGATCTGTCACACCTTCCTTCTTTAATCAGTCATTTCAAGTGTTGGAATACTGGACAGATTCATCATATGCTTTCTCCATTTTATTCATCACCTGCATAGGTCAAACTCCATAAACTCCACATTATAAACATGCTTTCTAGACACTTAATAATTTTTTTTTACTTCTTCTTCAATTCTAATATTTTAACTTTCTAAAAAATATGACTTATGTTTCTGGATATGGTAGTGCATTTAACAGTGCAAGGTAAAGAAGTAAGATCTCTCCATTGCCATTGCTTCTGTGTCATAATCCCATTTTAAAACCTGTACAAGTTAGATCAAAAGCATGTTTCAGAAGAGAGCAGGCAATATACATGGTGTATCAGCTGTGCATATAGGTATGTAACTGCAATCTGTGCTACTCTCAACTCATCATTCAATTTTTTTCCTAGGTCTGTGCCCTTCTCAAATAATAAGCATTGCTTATTAAAAGCACGTGGCTGGCCATAAGTTTTTATTATTTTCATGAGGTTGTTTTTGGTTTTGTTTTTTAGTTTTTGTTTTGTTTGGTTTTTGTTTTGTTTTAAGAGACTAACAGAAGCAATGGACAAAAGATATGCTGGTCTCAATATCAAGAACACACCAAGTTGAGGATAATTTGAGCTTGCATATCTGCCATAAATGTCATAAGTATGTGAGGAGGTATGACACACTAATGTCTGTAAGAATATACTGAATATACTGAATCTGTGCAGAATCTTTGCTTGCTTTCTTTGCTAGGTAGCTTTCCTGGAGTCTGTGAAGCAGCTCTGCACTTGATGCATTTGCACTTCCTCTTCCAAGCCAGCCTTGTGTATCATTTGTCTCCTTCCACTTTCTCAGTCCTCATCCATTTCCCATCTTTCTCAACTTTCACCAGCTTTCCTGTCTAATTGTAGTTTTTCTCTTGAAAACCTTCTGGCAGTCCATCCTGAAATCAGAAGACATGTCTTACTTAAATCTTTCCCTGTCCCAGCATTATGGTCCTCCTATTGCAGAAGATTGAAAACTAAGGAGAGATCAGTTATGAATTATGACAGCCTGGCATTCCAGTGTAGAGAAGCAACATTTTATATATATAAAATTTTGCTTTTTGCCTTCTGAGTTTGTAAAGAAGGAAGAAAGATAATTTGAAACCAAAACATAGATAGATTTCTTTAATAGAATTACTGTATTTTTGAGGTTGAGTGTAACCTCCAGTAGCAAATAATTCACCTGAAAGAGGAAAAAGTGCCCTAAGGCATACTTGCCGTGGGGTGCTTTGTTAATGTCAATCTCCTCAGAAGTAACTGTAGAATATTCTGGAAATGCAGCACTCTGCTGTTCCATCACTTGTTAAGCACAGGGAAATATTGCTTGTTGCAGTAGCACTGGCTGGCATGAAGGAATTTTCAGTAAAACGAACTGACTTTCCTCTTCACTAATGACCTGTATACTGGGAGCAAGTGTACACTCACCAGTTTAAAGACGATAAAGGACTTGGAGGAGTGGACCCCAGACAGTTGTGTGGCCATCCAGAGGGGTCTCAAGAGGCTGGGGAAATGAGCGGAGTGGAACCTCTGAAAAAAAAAAAAAACTAAGGAAATCTAAACTCCAGCACCTTGGGAAGAATATCCCCCAAAATGCACAGGTACAGGCTGGGGCAATCCATCCGGAAAGCAGCTGAGCCGAAAAGGACAGGGATGGCCTAGTGGACAAGCTGAAGATGAAGCAGCAGTGCGCCCTCGTGGTAAAGGAGGCCAACAGTGTCTGGGCTGCATCAGGGAAAGCGTTGCCAGCAGGCTGAGGCATGTGGTCCTGCCCCTCTAATCAGCACCGGTGAGGCACCATCTGGAGTCCTGTGTCCAGTTGTGGGCTTCCTAGTATGTGAGAGACATGGACATACTGGAGAGAGTCCAGTGAAGGACTACAAGATTGATTAAAGGACTGGAGCATCTCTTGTCTGAGCATAGGCTGAGTACACTGGGGCTGCTCAGCCTGGAGAAAAGAAGCTTCAGAGAGATCTCATGAGTGTGTATAAATGCCTGAAGGGAGGATGCAAAAGAGACTGAGTCAGACTCTTTTCAGTGGTGCCCAGTGACAGGCCCAAAGGCAATAGGCACAAACTGAAACATGAGAGGTTCTCTCTGAACACCTTTCAGAAGGAAATCCTTTTTATTGTGAAGGATTACTGAGCCCTGAACCAAGTTGCCCAGATATGCTGTGGAGTCTCTCTCCTTGGAGATATTCACAAACTGTCTGGACATAGACCCAGGAAACTTGCTTAAGGTAACCCTGCTCGAGCAGGAGGGTTGAGCTGGACACACTCCTTAGATCCATTCCAATCTCAACTATTTGGTGATTTACTGCTGGTTAATCAGTGAACTTGAAGCAATCTATCACAACTCTGAGTCTGATAACAGATTTTTTTACATTAGGGCATTGGATGTGAATTTGATGCATCTTGGCCATTTCTTTGTTAACATTTCTTTGTTTTCTGAAATTCATAATGTTCTGCCTAAAAATAAAGGAATGGTGTTTTTGAGTGAAGCTGTTCCATGCTGTGGTATGTAGTGGATGTACACTCTTCCATGTGCTTGCCACATTGATGGAGTCACTGACTGAAAGCTGCCAAAGAAAGAAATGAAGTGTGTGAGGCGATAGCCTGGAAATCTGAATGCATTTATACAGAGCACAAAAACGCCAGTGTGTCAGCCATGCTTTTTCTGTGCCTTGCTACTGTGCTCATTACACCTGCTAGTGCAGAGGATTAATGTTTCAATACACAGAGACAAATTAAGATTTTCCCTGAAGCCCATCTGCTTTTTTCCCCTTAAATCTTTACCCACAGGAAGGAATTAGACTTGATTTAAGGTAAAGAATAGAGGAGGTAAAGAAATTGAGCAGTTAATAGTAGGAGGTTGGCAGCCTAAAGCAGCCTAAAGAGGGATGGCAAGGGAGAAAACAAACAACTTCACCAATTAGGAACAAATTAAGGATGGAAGGGAGTTTTCAAAGGATAAACCTAACCCACCATGTTGCCTTTTCCACTATTTACAGCTGCTGATATTCATATCATATGTACATATGTATGAATTAAGATATGAAACTTCCAGTTGTGCCATTCTCAGTCATTGCAGCAATACCTTTTTTATTAATTTGATTCCAAGATGTAATTCTGGAAATGTTTCCTCCCTGGGAATACCAAATGTTGGTATTCCCTAACATGATGCTTTAATGGAAGGAGAATAAAAACAGCAACACAGAAAAAGACATATGTTTTAATCAATCATTAAATAAGTTTGCTAGAAAGTATAAAATTCTACAAAAATTTTAAACCTTTACCTTCTAATAACATTTGAATGATATTAATCTGAATGAAAATATTTGGAATGTTAGTATAATAGCTTAATAAACTGAGTCCCACATAGTTTAACTAACTCAAAAGGACATGCATTTCTCTCACACACTTGAAAATGGAGTAAAAATTGAGGTGGAATCTAGCAACTCACATCATTTAACAGAAAAGAATATTTCTACCCAACAACTGTGGAGAATTTATGTCCCCAGATTGCAACTCTGAGCTGAAATTTGTCTTAAGAATATGAAGCTAATGTCCCTGCTCTTTCTGAAAGTGTCAGACCTACAAATACAATCAAGATCTCAGAAGAATTTTGTCTCAGTTCTGCTGCATTCTTCCTCCGGAAAGATGTCAGTGCTGTTGAAGAATATAAAGTGCAGAGATCATTCAAGATTGGAGAACTGACACAACTGAGCACAACAAAGGATCTTTTCTGAAGGATAAAACTCCTTCCTATGGCTGAACATACCACAGTGTATGAATTGCTCTATCATCAAGGTCTGAAGTAAAATTAAGAAAGGGAGAACATAGTCAATCAAAAAGGAACATGACTTATGTAATATTTTTTTCATTATCTGCTCAGCCTAATTTTGTATGGTTAGATATACACCCTTATGATACCTCATGCTATCATTTTCTATTCCTGCATCCACCTGAACAACTCTTACAACTCTCAGTCAGAATACAGAGGAACAAAGTGTGGAGGTACTAACTGTCTGGGTATATTGAGCTTGAATGATATTTAAAAAAATTAAGTTAATCACAAATTATGTTTAAAGCAAGTATTTCCTTTAGATTATTTCTAGTTTCAAATGCTTGATAGGAATTCCATGAACTTTCTCAGAAAGCGGGGATGTGCCCTGAAGTTCCTCTTCTTGATGTGAAGCTTTACAAGAAAGCTACTGGTACAAAGCCACAGTGGCTCTACCAAAAGCATTTATGGCTCAAGGTTAGGCAGGAGGCTTGAAACTAGATGACCTTCAAGGTCCCTTCCAACCCAAGTCATTCTACTATTCTATGGTTCTATGATTCTATGATTTATGGGTAGTAGCTTACCTCTGATCGTGTTTGCAATGATGTTTATGATTCACAGATTGTGGCTTAACTCTTTCTATTTCTGAGACATTCTGTGACCCATGCAGCTCTGCTTTCTCCACTGACTCTCAGGATTTTACATTGTCACAGTGCATAATAAAAGATACAACAAAAAGGTAGTCATGCAGACAGGCAGAGCATCATATTTACTACCATTTACTACCATTCTGGAGCAACAATAAAAGCAGAGAACACTGGGCAGTAGGTTTCAGCCATCACACAAAAGTGTTGCATGTTATTCTGTAGGGCTTCTGGGGAGGATTCTTGTTCTGGCGGAACCTCTAAAAACATGGGACCTCATGCTTTGCTGCGTGCAGACATGGTTCGCAGTCAGTAGTCTGGCTGATGGCCTCAGTTTCAAGCTGGATAGCTTCTAGACTGCTAGACTGACACCTAGAATAGATCAGTATGTGATTTACAGAAAAGTGAAAAATAGGAGCTGTAAAGGAGTTGATAGTAAATGTCCAGTTATCTTAGAATTTGAGAAAATAAGAAGGTAGGGCTCAGGACCCTTGGCTGTATAGGGAAACAGGACTGACTGAGAAATGCATTTCCCTCTTGCTACAAGGAAAATAGATTCTGATGTCAACATGATTCAGTGCTGAATAAACTCTGGAGTGCTGAGAATTAGTCTCAGAACAAAATAGAGAAATGAAATGCCAAGATCAAATTCTGTTCCCAGTACAAGATGATTCTTTTAGCCCAGTGTGTGGGCAGCTTGTGGTAGAGCAATGTTCAACTCTGTCATGACAGAGATCCCTCCATGAACTTCATGTAAGTTCATCTCATCCCTGCCCCAACTCCACCTTTCTTATAAGTAGCGATAGGCAAGAAAGATTTATATAGTTTAATGATTTTAAGAGCCAAATCTACCCCAGAAAAAATGAAGGATGAAACTTCTGGAAAAGGTGATAAGCTGGTGACATGGCAGTGTCACAGAGCACAAAAAAGAGGGAGAAGTGGATCCCAGGATGATGCTGTTGAGCAGGACAGGAACAAAGAACTCCAGATCAGAAGGCTAAGAAAATGAGCTCTCTCTTTATTTCAAATGTACCGCTCTATATATAGAGAACATCAAGAAGACTAATTTCATTGGTCTTATACTAAAAACATGTCACACCACTGGTGTGCAGTGAATGATGCACAGTGGCAGAACATATCCATAAACAATGTGAATACCAAGATAGATTAGAGAATTATTTACATTCTTTCCCAACTGTTTCCCAGGCTCTTGCCTGGTTAGAAAACCTTTCTCTTTCTCTTTGACTGAGCTGAGAATATCCACACCAGGATGAGACAGGAGAAAGATGCTTTGACTTACTGCAGGATGGACTAAGTTGCTACAGGAACTAAATTGTCCTAGGATGTTGAGCTTAAGTCCAGTATGAAACCTAACTTTCTGTCAGCAGCTTGAAAGTAGGTAAAGGGATAATTACAAAGGATAAAGCCTGTAAGCTGAGGGACGGTAGAGCTGAATGACAAGTAGTAACTTACTCTGGTTGGTAGACAAGATATTGCTGTTCTTCTTTAATATCACAAAACCCAGAAGAAGTGCAGAAGTGATCAGTACAACCACAGCTATAAGTGGGCCAAAGAAATTTATCTTTGCTTGCTCCATTTCTTTCTCTTGTATCTCTGAATAAGAAAACAGAGAAGATACAAACAACAAAGATTTAATTTGGTGACAATTACTTTAAACGCTTTATCCCAAAGTTACATGAAATAGAAGTTTAGGTCGAGGCATTTGGCATCCTTTTTGCTTTACCAGTGTCAACAAATCACTATTTTATTTCCCTTTCCAGTAACTAGTGAAACTACCTGATCTTACTGGTCACTTCAACAGTAGCAAAGCAAAGCACTCTTTCTGAGGTTTGGGTAGCATGTGAAAGATCAGCATCTTAATTGGTACAACAGCCTATGAGGCAGCTACTGTGCCAATGCTGCTCCATGTTACTGTGCAATTTGGAAGATCCTGGAACGTGTTACTATGTGGTGTCTATTGGAAATGATGGTCAAAGCCTAATGAAATGCTGTAAGGGATGTGAAAGTACCAGGGAATTCAAAGGACTTTCCCTCTATTTCTGGTTTTTGTGTTTTTGAGGTTTTGGTTGGCAGGGTTAGCAGCTGATAGAGCTTCATTTATTGCCAAACAAAACTTATGTTTGTGTGGAGTTCCTGGTTTCTTAACCGCCATCACTGTTTGTCAGGTATCTATTTTCATAAAGCCAGAGAGGAGAGAAGAATTGAAGAAGGAAGAGGAAGATTCAGCATTATAGCTAATATAACCATTTCAAGACTAATGAGCAATGTGCAGAGCTGAACAAACAGTAGAAGGTTTCTGGATTGTATTTTAATAGTATTTAAAAGTCCTAGAATGCAAAGACATAGGGGCAGTTTGCCATATCTGGTGTTGATAACTTAACCCTGTAGCTAAATTTATATTAAGGAACCTGCACTGTGAAACTTTTTCAGAACAAGTGGCAAATTTCTTTTACATCTGCAGTAATAAGGTGCATGTTTATACTACCCTGGTAGGCTTCCCAGAGATGCTACCATTCCCTCTTGGCTCCTTGTTCCTGTTAATGGAAGTACAGCTCCCCATCTTCAGCATTGTCTAAAAGAGACATATGCAAGCCAAATGAACCTAAGACCAAAGTGGGAATTGTCTTTATTTTGATGTTCTTGTGCCATAGCTGATAAACAAAAACATGTGAAAAGAACTTTTCCTGCTCCAGAAGATAAATAAAATACTGCTTTAGTTTAAAGAAAGGATCAGCCATGTGGAACCCTGAGATAATCTGGCAGTAAAGTCATAATGGAACTCAGGTCCCCAGCTTCTTCTTGCAAGAGGTGTCTGAAAAAAGACACAATTTCAGAGAAAAAAAAATCCCCAAATAGTCATTTTGGAATGTGGACTTGATTCTGCCAAATGTTATGAAAACCACCAGGAATGCTTCTAATATTAGTCCAAGTTTCATGGTCTTTACACTTAAACTCAGCACAGTCTATTTGGCAGTTTGTGAACCAAATATGGTCCATGGAACTCTTCTGTTTAGCCTTCTGCCTCTTTCTAAGGAATGATTAAGAATAGCAGCTCAAGCACTTTAAACCAGCAAAAGATCCCGTTTTTTACTATGAGGGTAGTCAAACTCTGGAACAGTTTGCTGAGAGAGGTTGTGGAGTCTTTATCCTGGGAGATGTTTAAAATTCATCTGGATAAAGTGCTGTGCTACCTATTGACCCTACTTTGAGTAGAGTGGTTGAACTAGATCATCTCCAGATGCCTCTTCCAACCTCACCAGTCCTCTGGTTCTGTGAAGTGACAAACTCTCCCAACAGCTGTCACTTCCAGAGACCAGTTGCTGCCTGATCCAGACTCCTAGGTTGTTTTGATGCTACTGCAGCATCTTCCAGGGAGGGGATCAATAGGGCTGTGTTCTGGATTGTGTAGCAATTCCTTCTCTGTGCCCTCTCCTTGCTGTAATAAGATTTCCCATATGGAAAAGAGAGGAAGTTCGGTGCCGAACAGGATAGAGAACATAAAATCCTTTAAACCAACTTCTACTCCTACTTAAGAGTTTATTCCCTGCCTTGACCATGCTGCTGTCTGTGATCAGCTGTGCTGCAGTACTGCCTGCTCCTACCCCATGCAGAAATTGGAATGGGCAAACAGAGACTCACCTATGCCCAGTGGGACTGAGATAAGGTTTCCCAGCTGCTCCCTAAGGCGAAGCAAGCATCTGATACTAGTGCGGCTCTTTGTAGGAACTGGAATATTCAGCTTGCTGGTAACATTGTACAGCTTTGTCACAGCATCCTGTGAGACATCCATGTGAGCCGTACTGCTGTGTGTTATGTTCTCATGTGAAATTAGCCAAGTCATCTCCTTGGGCTCTGGATAACCTCCACTGGAAGAACAGGAGAGGTTCAAGTATCCATTGGGCTTTAGTTCCCTGGAGTGCAGTTCTGCTATCTCAGGTTGACTATAGTTGGCTGAAATAGATCAAAGACAGAGCATCATGAGCCAACCACACTATGTTTGTGACAGTCCAAAGTTATTTAAGTTTTTCTGCCAGTTATTTAAGATTTTCAGGCAGAAACAAGTCTAAACAGTTTTCTTCAGGAAGACAATGGGCATTCCAAGAAAGGATTTGTATGGCATTGTTTTGGTGTGTATGTAGACTTCCTGCTTCTTGTTCTCAGGGTGTTTAAAGGATGCAAGTCTGATCAGCCAGAAATGGGCCTCTGTCTCTTGCACCTCTTTAAGACACATTAATATGTCAGAATAATGAAACCTGACCTGCTTACAAATAAGGGCTTAAGCAGAAAATGGGAAGGGACCACAATGTTCCCTACCTTTGGCCTCCTGAATGGGTAAGGGGAAACCCACAAACTTTTAACTGGGAAATGAAAAGAAATAAATAATCTGAGAGAATTCAGATGGAGTAAGTTCAAAGTGCAGTGCTGTTTAAGTAGAAATATCCCCGTGTCTGTCAGTATTGTAAGTAAACATTTTGCAGCATGTAATTCATCATCAGTTTGTGGTAGGGTTCCCTTAGCTTAGCTTTTCTGATGGAATTGACTATAGCATAAGGGTTCTTTATTTTGTGTCATTGAGTACAATAAATGAAAAACACACCTGTTTCTTTAAAAAGTTTCCCATGCAAGAAATAGTGAAACAGGATTGAGAATAACTATTTAAACATAAAATATGAACGATAAATAGAAGCTTTTAATGAACACCCTCTCTTAATTAATCTAGATATTCTCAACCAGGATTTGTTTGGTTAGAGGTTCATAGTAAAAACAGTAGACTGTAATGGAAAAGAAGAAGGAGGGAATGTTGACATAATACTGACCACTAAGTTGGCACATAACAAGTTAAAAAAAACCGGAACAACCTCCCAAAAATCAGAAACAAATCCTGAGAAATAGACTAAAGATTTCAGTGAAAATGGTTCATTATTTTAGGGCCAATAGGACTAAAGAGAATATGACGAAATACTGAAGAAGGGAAGAGGGTTCTTAGAAAAATGTGAGTCTTGAGAGGGTCTCACTCTTCTGCACACACACTCAATGTGTTGGAACAAGGATCTAATCCCTGGCCTAGAGAATTCTTAATATGGATGAATGAAGAAACATGATGTTGCTTTTATTTTCTCTATCCTAGTACACAATGCATAGGTTTTAGCTTAGTCACTTAAATCCCCCAAAGACATTTAATGGATATGAATTCAAAACAGAAAAAGCTCCCCCTTTTCTATACCCCAAAATTTAATTAAGTTGTCCCCCAGAAAAGCTCAATGTCTGACTTGCTTAGCTGACTGCTGTCAGACTTCTGGTCGGGATTATTTATTCTCTCCTTGGTATCTTATAGAGATGGCAAGAACGTAATCCATGGCTATGAAATTTGCCACATCTAAGTGATTTAAGGACTTCAATCTTATTGACAGTAAGCAAGTGGAAATAGTGGAATATACTTTGCACTTCTCTTTTATAGCTTCTGGAACCTCAATTTACTGAAAAGGGATGCTGGCTGCAAACAGGGTATGGGCTACATATATGGGGCTTGTGTTTGTTAACAGAAAAGCACATTTCAGGAAGTCTTTTGTATTTAAAGACAGTGTCTTCCAAAAAAACTTAGATTAAATATCTCAAGAGACAACAGTCCATCAAGCCCTTAACATTTTTATTTTTCTCAATGGCTTAATCACTTTGCTTTTGTTCTGTTTTCTTAAGTGACCATCTGCCTTACTTCCTTCTGGTTTTTTTTTTTTTTTTTTTTTTTTTTTTTTTTTTTTGTTTTTTTTTTGTTTTTTTTGTTTTTTTTTTTTTGTTTTGTTTTTAACATCCAGTATTTTACATGTATTTCAGGTTCTCACATTCTGGAAACAAAACTCTTCTGATTATTCTGTATTATAAGGTTGTAAGATTATTGTTTTAATGTTTTTAGTTGGACTGTATTTTTTCCAGCCTTCAGATAATTCTACTAGAGCTTTTTCCACACTTTTCAGCTTTTCAACATCCCCTTTAAAATGAGCAACTGTAAGTCTCTCTTGTGACATCATTTCAGTCTCAATACTTTGAGTAGTGCATATTTTGAAACAGCTTCCCTAGTATCACCTACTTCCCTTATTGATCTATCTAGAGGAAGCACTGCAGACATGCCACAATAGCAGATTTTACAGTTAAGCTGCTTGTCGCTACCTTGCATTTTTAAGAACCAAAGTTTTCCACTGTGAAGCCTTCCTTTTTTATCTGGAGAAGGATCTCAGTTCGTTGTTATATAAGTCATTGTGGCTGTATGAAATACCTCTAACATATATATAGAATCTTAGAATCTCTTGAGTTAGAAGGGATCCACAAAGATCATCAAGTCCAACCCCTGGTCCCACAAAGGACGCCCAGAAGTAACAACTATATGCCTGAGACCATTGTCCAAACTGTTCTTGAACTCTCTCAGGCTTGGTGCTGTGACCACTTCCCTGGGGAACTTTTCAGTGCCTGACCACGCACCCCTGGGTGAAGAACCTTTTCCTGCTATCCAACCTAAACCTCCCCTAACACAGTTTCATGCTATCTATATATTGTACTAATGTAATGCATAAAAATAACATGTTTAAATTGTATTCGAAGGTACTGCAGTATTTCTGAATGCTTTGTCACCAAGTGATCTAGATAACTTTGTGTGACTGCCCTGTCATTCTTGTACAGCCCTCAGTTTTTCTTATGCCCATTTTAAGTGTGACATGTCAAACTACAAAGATCCCTCCATGTAT
The DNA here is from genome assembly GCF_024509145.1 of Vidua macroura. Classification (NCBI taxonomy): domain Eukaryota; kingdom Metazoa; phylum Chordata; class Aves; order Passeriformes; family Viduidae; genus Vidua; species Vidua macroura. The sequence continues at coordinate 72,991,169 of NC_071572.1, read as the reverse complement.
GATATGAGATTCTAATTAAAAAGCAGCATGTAAGCACAGGTACATTTCAATATTTGCATTTTTCATCTAATTATTTTGAAGGGCTTGAATTTTTTTAAAATATGGTTTTGTACTGCTCCTTCCTTTGGGCATTTATTGAACAGAAAGTAATTTGGAAGGAAGACAATGCACATTGTTAAAACTGTCTTCCTAAGCTAAACCTTAAAAGGTGTAGGAGACTTTTAGTCCTAAGTGTGAGATATCTATAACATGTTGCTCAGATTTTGGCTAAGCTGATAACTGATTCAACTGTTTGAATTGATTGAGCACTTGATGCTACACATCTTAAACTGAAGGCCTTGATACTGAGTGCACATTTTGAGTTTCTGAGTTCCAAAATGTCACTGAAAATGCTTCTCCAGTAGATACTGGGAGAATCAAAATTAACAATCTACATTTTCTGTCTGTGGATCAAGGGAACACTTGCTAGTAGCACAAAACTAAATAGGGTCAGTTGTCCTGGTACCCTGTTTTTGGCTGTTGTTACACTTGGCCGGTTCTCTTTTGAAGCAGTATGCTGAAGCCTGAAAACACCAGTGCAAGTTAGAAGCTGTTTTATTAATGACTAGCACTACCACAGTGGAAGACAGAACACAGGCATACAGATAAAGGTTACTAACAGAATAGCTTAAAATAAAGAAATTTTATGATTATATATTAGGAATTTAAAATAATACTAGAAAATGTGAAGAAAACATTGGTGCCTCACTTCCATTTCCCTGTTAAAAGATTTACTGTCTTTTCCTCTGATTTCAAAATATTCTCTGATGCAAAAAAATCAGGTGGAATCTCACCAATGTATGTATATAATTTTCTTCAGGGGTATTTTCTGTCTTTCTTTAGCTGAACATATGAATTTCTACTCCTCCATGTGGACTGTTTTTTCTTTATTTTCCCTATGATTTATATGATCATAAAATAGCTGTGTATTTGCAGGGATCTTGCTATGTTTCAATTCTAATTTGCCACCAGTGTTGGTGAGGTTGGATAACTACTGCTACTTTTAATAGAAGGTAGCTTGTCAGATGCAAATAAACAAGTTTATTTTCCAGAGTCCTAAAAGCCATAAAACTTGCAGGAAGCAAGTCGCTTATCCATCTTTAGAAATTCTGCTCCAGAACAGGCACAGTTTCAGGGGCTTGGAGACAGGACCCATATTTCTGGACTGAACAAAATCACAGAGAATCCCACAGACCAGATGGCAATTGGAAGAGATTACTTACCAATGATGTGCAGTGAGCACTCAGATTGGTGTATGACCTCTTTTGATTGTTCAGTTATTTTTTGTATAATACACTGATAGTGTCCCTCATCCTCAACTCCTGCATTTAACAACTGCAAGGTCCATTTCCCGATGTCCACCTTGGTGCGATTTATGTATTCAGGACTAAGGTGGTCATGTTTTTCTTGGCCATAATATACTTCATGCAGCACTTTATTACTGTCTTTTTGCCAAAAAATTATTAAATCCTTCACGTCAAATTTCTGAGAGTTTGGAAAATAGCAGGATAGGTGTACAGTGTGATGGAGAAATGCCTTCACTGGATGCACACTGGCAGCAATACCTTAGACAGAGAGAGAGTAAAATTAAGATTTACATCAGCTACAAAAGAATACCAAGTTGCACTCAGAGACCCGACACTTAACAGCAGTGGAAATAAAAACAGCATTTAGACACAAATTCTCCCACTAGGTATGACGGGACATGTAGTTGTTCAAACTGACTCATTTAGTCTTGAGGAGTTCAGGTCATAAAACTGTTTCTTATTTTTCTTCCTGTATTTTACTTTCCAAAGAAGGCCTACTACACAGAGATTGTGAGCATCTATATTTTAGAAGACTTATCTGCAGGCCAAAGATCCAAACAATTCTTGCTTGCAGCATCCTGAGTGTAATGGGATTCTGTCACAAAGAAGATAGTCGCACAATTTCTGTTTAAAAAGTTGAGTTAATTCTCCTAAGAAAATAACAATGCATTAAATTTTTGAAGAAACTGTGAAGTACACACTGTGTGGTAAATGTGAGTGTCTAGGGGAATGCATGACCAGAAGGTCAGAAGCAGGTGAACACTTTCAGTCTCAATGAAGAATTAATCTGAAGTTTAATGACAAATTAAATGTCAGATTTAATGTTCTCTAATTAATTTAGAATTTAATGACAGAGTAAATGTCAGATTTAACTGTTCTGTTGCTGATCTTGTTAACAGAAATGGTCAATAAACACAATTATGCCTTCATGCAAAGAAAGGATGAACTGCACTACACAAGGGATGATTTTTCTCCTGCTTTCCCCTGTGTCCGTGTGTCCATTATTATGAGTGGTGGCCTGGGGGACTGTGTTTTCTCGGAATAAGAAATGCAGCCCTCTGTCCCAGAAGATACAAACATCTCTGCTGTGTTCAAAAGGAGGAGATTTACAGTCTCTCTCCTAGTGCAAAATTTTGACTGTTCTTCCAGAGCACCAGACTGCAAAATGATCTCTGTGGCTGTCTCAAACTCCAGTTGTCCCATATCAAACTGGCAGTTTTCAGTTTAGTATTGCTCTTCTCCATAATCCACATAGGTGATACACACACATTTTAAAGACAGATTTAAATTGAGAATTTAAGAGCAACATAAAATAAGTGTAATGTAAAGATATAAAGTTGAAGAGAGAAAGTACTTACTATATATGTTTTATAGAGTCCCTGCACACAATTTAAATACATATCACATAGGCTATATGACCTTGACTGTGCAATGGAAGTGATTAATACTACTAAGGAATGAGCTTCTTAGTGGAGGAGAAAGTATCATATAGCAGGACACAAACAATCAAAACAGTTTTAACAATTAAAAACGTGCCTTTTACCTGGGAGAAATACCATAGCACAAACGAAGAATATGCAGACCTCCATGACACTGTAAGAAGAAGGAAAGAAGGGAATATGTTAGAGGTTGAAAACACACCAGTACTCCCAAAGAAGTGGTAAAACAAGAAGTTTTAGCAAGAGAGAGTATTGAGAAAGTTAATCTCACCTTTTTCTATAGATTGGTGCAAGAGATTCTATGTGTTTCCCAGCCTTTAGCAACCACAACTAGCATGCTATGGCAGATCTCTGGTTTACAGAGGTGATGTGGTGCAAGATTACTGCAGACTGTGTATGCCATGGGAGGAACACAGAGTCCCTGAGGTCCAAAGAGCCGGACAAGTACCCAAAATGCCTGGAGTGGAGGAAAGAGGAATGGGGAGCATGCTTGGCCTGGCAGTGTGGGGAAGAAGATGGGGAATTGAAAGTAGAGGGGGAGGAGAGCGTGATGAAAAAGGAAGAGGTGGGGGAGACGTCTCAATGATGTCAGCTACCAAAAGTGATGAAGTGTGTGATCTTCAGTTTTGTGACAGGAACCTCTCCTTAACAACAGCAAAGGATAACATAGAGAATTCCTATGATATATGATACAGAGAGCTGATGCTAAACAGCATACAGTTCGTTGTAAAGAAAAAATTCGTTTCTCTTTAGAAAACAAGAAAAACCCCCTGTCTTGTCTCCTAAGCAAAACACCTCTCTGGCTGCTTGGGTTCATGTGGATTAAGGGCCCATAGTCCTGGTAAACAGCCAAATGTCATTCCCATGCAGTCTGAGAGTGGCACCTGCATCCAGTCTGTGTTTGCTATTTTGCATTTTAGCAGCACCTTTGTGGTCTTTGTGTGCCTTTTCCATATATTTAGGAGAAGCCTCTATACCACCCTTGCCAAAGTCCTTCACTCTCCTCCTTCAAACAGCTCCAAAGAAACCTCTTCTGCAGGAGCAGATGTAAAACTCTCCAGCTCTTATACTGCCTAAAAACTGTGAGATCTCTGTCTGCTGTCCTCACTAGTAATACACTTTCCTGATGGATGGTTTCCTATTTTTTGTTATGTTTTATTTTAGGCTGGTACACTTGGGTCTTTACTCCAGGTCTCTGGTGTCTTCTTCTCTTTAATACAGAATTCCACCCAGTCCACTGATATGTGTTTTGTGAGTGTACTGTAATGTGCAGGTCTGACAATGGTATTTTTTCCAACTTCATCCTACCTTTTCTTAGGAAAGGGGAAAAAGAAGTCCGCTTGGCTTGGAGGATATAGATAACTTTCTTTTGATCCACCTGTCATAGCAGAAGAGGCAGGAGGGGAGGGAGGGCTCATGCAGAATCCATTGTCATAGACAGAGGTCATTCTTTTTCTGCTCCAGCCACCCAACTGCATGGTAAACTTATATCAACGGGTTTTCCCCTCCCAGACTGGGCCCCACTGAACTAAACCAGACAACTGACTGCCTAAGTAAAAATGCCTGTGCCAAGCCACTGAAAATGACAGAAACTACTTTGCAGCAGTCATATTTCCATCCTATAAATAAGAATTTTGGCTTTCAGTCAAGTGAAAAATAAAGGATAGCTTGTTTTTTTGTATTCAGTGCAGGTGTGTAAGAGGAGAAATTAAAGCAATTCAGCAACTACTGACATAAGTGGAGAGAGTGTTCTGCATGTTTTGCAATGACTGTCACACAGAAGCAAAGAGCAAAACCAGAACTGAAAATGAGAGTGAGAGAGAAAAAACCCAGGCAAAAGTACAAAATAGCACTGCATGCCTTTCTTTATGGTTTGGATTTGGAGTTGTGAGGACAGAAGTCCTCAAAGTTCCTACATGTTTTACTGCCTGCCATCTTCCAGGAGAAGGCACGTTGCTGTGGGTGCTGGCATGAAGGATCCTGTGAGCCTGCAGAGGGATGTACACCCACCTTCCCTGCAGAGGGGAATTGATGCTTCTCTCATGGGAGCTGCTTTATAGAGAATTGCTGAATCATTAATTGGGCCACTAAAACTTCAGTGCTGCAAGGAGCTTTTCTTCCCCTTTTTTTATAAAATGCCTTTAACCAACTAATGCAAATCCTTGGAGCCATTGTCCAGAAGACTGAAGGGAGGAAGGGGAATTACACAGTATCACTGAGGGCTACTTACACCTTTCCTTTGACATATTCAATACAAATTCTGTGCTTAATTCTCTCTTATATCTACAGGCCACTGAAAGTCTTGTTGTGTCTCAGAACTGACCAGCAGTCAAAGCGGGCCAGGTAAGAAAGGAAAGATAGACATTGTGGGTCTATGTGTGGATGTGCAGTTTTGCTGTTCACAGGCTGAGTGCATCCATCTGTGGAAGTGGCACTTTTTAATGGTGCCAGTGATAACTGATGAGATGGGAGTGGTTTGAAGACAGAGGGCTTTAAAATTACTTCTGACATCCTGAATAATGTGAGGTCAGTCCATGGGGAGGTAAATATTTTCCTTTGCTAAATAAAGCTAGCATACATGGTGTGTCTTTCTTTCCTTTTGGAGCTTTTTCAGCCATTCCTGGAGGTGTCTCCATGACTCACAATTACAAATCATGTGTGGATGTCAGAGATGAAAATGGAGAAGCATATTAATTGACATTATGTCAGTATGCAGTCAAGAGTCACGCTCAACCTTTTATTTACTACCTCTGCAGTGCAATCACTGAAAGAAGAAGAAACCATATGAGCACATGCACTTTACAAGCCTGATTCATGAGGGCTTTGGTTTGGTCCAAACCAGCCTGAGAAAACTCATGAGGGCAGTTCCCACTTGGCTCAGTAAAGGGGGATTCCTGTCCTGAATCATAAAATCATAGAGTTGGAAGAAACCCTAGAGATCACCTAGTCCCAGTGCCCCCTGCCATGGGCAGGGACATCTCCCACTGGACCAGGCTGTTCCAAGCCCATCCAACCTGGCTTTGAACACTGTCAGGGGTTGAGACATCCACAACTTCTCTGAGCAATCACTTCCAGTGCCTCACCACCCCCACAATAAAGAATTTCTTCCTAATATCCAGCTTAAATTTCCCCTCTTGCAATTTGCACCCATTCCTCCCTTTCCTATCACTACAGTTCCAGATGAAGAATCCCCCTCCCTTCCCTGCAACCCCCTTCAGATATGGGAAGGTTGCTATGGGAGGGGCTTCAGTCCTCTTACCAACCTTGTGGCCTTCCTCCAGACTTGCTCCAAGAGTTCCATGTCCCTCCTGTGTGGGGGCACCAGAACTGTACGCAGCAGTCCAGGTGGGGTTTCATGAGAGGAGAGGAGAGTAGAGGGGGAGAATCACCTCCCTCAGTCTGCTGGCCATGCTGCTTTAGATACAGCCCAGGGTATGGTTGGCTTTCTGGGCTATGAGTGCACACTTCCTGCTCATGTTGAGTTTTTCATCAACCATCACACCCAAGTCCTTCTCCACAGGACTGGTCTCAATCACTTCACTTCACCAACCTGTTGGTGTCCCTGGGATTGCCACAACACAGGTGTAGGCCCTTGCACTTTGCTTCATTGAACTCCATGATATTTGCATTGATCCACCTCTCAAGCATGTCAAGGTCCCTCTGGATGGCAAAAACTCTAACACTGGTGTTTGGGGAAAAAAGGCAACTTCATTCCTTTACTTTTGAGGGCAATTGCCAGAAAGCCCAGTGTGACTTATTGAGATTGGCTTTCTGTCTCCTGTGCCTCCCAGTCCACTGTGTGAAACCAGCATGTAAAACCCAATAGGCACAGTGAAGCATGAAGGTCTTGGAGTAAACAAGAGCTTTGTATCAAGTACACTTGCCTGGGTTTTCATTTGCTCTCCTTTTTGCTGTTTTCAGTTTTGTATGTAGTCATTATCTTTTGAAAGACACTGTCACATCTGTGCTCTTTGACTCCTAAGTTCCTTCATTACCCTTAAGTCCCTTCCAAAATGTTCCTTTCTTGCATATTCCCACAGGTAGTTAGCTTGTTTTCTTACAACAGGTACGCATATTTTATGGGAAGACTCTCCTGCCCCATGTTGAACTCAAAACAAAACTAAACACTGAACTAGTAAATCACTCTTTTTATTTTTCTAGGGTGGGGAATTTTTCTGACATTTCCACCCTATGCAACACTGAGCAGCTTCATGAGCAGTGCTGTGAGCCTCCTGGAGGCAGGACATCTGTGACAAAGACTTGACTGCTGACTTGGAAGCTATTCCAGGGGTAAATTAAATTATCCTAAAAATGCATTTACCAGCCTTCCCCATGTTGTAAATATAGGTTGATTTGTACAAGTCTTATCAAAGGAAATCACACCTTAAGAAAATTTCCTTAACATGGCAAGTTCAGAGGATTCTATGATGCCCTCCACCCTAATACTAGGCCATATGACCATATAACTATCCTACAAAGGGCATGTTTTAAAAACATACATTACTCAGGCAACTTGTGTTTCCTATGTGTTTTCCCAGTCAGAAAAGTGTCACTGTTTTAATAAATTGCAAAACTTTTTCTATTGCTTATTCTTTTAGAACTATCTTTCATTCCAAATTACATTTAAAAATTATGGTCTTGTTGTTTAATTATATTTTTTAATTACATGAAGAAAATCCAACATTCTGTCTTCCTAATGTTTGATTTCTGAATGCATTTTGTATCCCTTCCCATTCAGCAATATCCTTTACTGTACCTAAGATCTTCAGGAGAACCATGACTTTCACTATGATTATGGAATCACTTTTCTCTAACATCTAGAAACTCATCTTTTAACAACAATAAAAACCACAAATTATTTAAATAATACCTTTGGTCCAGAGATCATGGAGCATTCCAGTGCCTCTGCAAGCAGAATCCTTCATCCACGACTTGGGGCAGGTATCTCTGAAAGAGGGCACAGTGGCTGCCTAATGACACAGAGTGCTACTGCACAAATTATAGGACACAGCCATGTTCTCCCTGCAAGTGAAACTGCGGGGGAAATTCGGAGGGGAAGAATGTCATCAAACCAGAATTAGACATTAATTTGGATTAGCTGTGGTGTTTGAGTTCCACCTAAAGGAAAGGTCAGATGTACATATTTTTCTTCACTTCAAGCCAGACCCAGCCACAGAGCTGGCAAGTTGATTGAGCCACTTCTGCATCACAGGTACGATAGGTGATGTCTGTGCTCTTTTCTGAGCTCTCACACTTGCATCAAGGCTAGTAAAGCAAACTTGTCTGCTGGTTTCACATCTCACCAAATCACAGCAGCTTGTTTGACTTTGGAGTGAAACAGAAAGGGAGCACAGCCCTGTTCTCACACAGGTCACTATTTAGAGGTGACAGCTGATTCACAGGCCAGTCAGTTGCTGGAGACTCTTCAACAGTCATTGTACAGAAAAGAAATGTAAACGCCCATTCCCAGGCTGTCCCTCTTCCAAGCCCCCCATTTCTGCACAGGACACTTTGCCTGGAAATAGCATCATGGCTACACAATGCAGTACAGGCATAACTTCAAATGTCAGTTTGTAAGGCACCTCTGGTGTCACGGTGTGTGCTGTATACAGAAAGATGAATCTGTATTTGATTTCTAACTATACAAACGCAGCTAACGAAGATTAGCTGCCATGCAATATATTCTATGCTTAGTCCTCAGGTGTTACATTCTTTATTTTCAGTAGGAGTCTTTCAAAATCAGCTGGGCATGTGACACAAACCTCATACTGCTTTCCAAACAGAAGGAACGCTGATCAAGTGAAGTGCTATTTTTCTTGCAATAAATCAATCTCAATTATTAAATGAAGATGTGATATTCAGTAGCTCAGTTAAATGAGACAAGCCTCTGTTCTAGTGCAGAAATCACTCTGGGGACACATACTGATTTTCTCACAGTGCTTCTTATGGCACATTAACTTTACAAAGGTAAAGGAAAAGATTCTGCCTTTCAGTTTTAGTTTCTCCTTTCAACCATCAGAACTGAACTGTGAAGAAATGACCTGATTCTTGTACTCACTGGTGTAAATTACGATCAGCCTTCTTATAATGTGTGTGATCAGACAACACCCTGGAGATCCACTTCGGTCCTTTCAGCCAGGTCCTGATTATAAACATCTTGCTCCAGGAATTCAGGAAATGATTGTGCTGATGCCACCATAGGATGGGCTCTGGCTCATTCTGCTATAGCAGCTTGCTCCAGTAAGTAAGGGATATATGTGAAGCTGCTATGACAGCAGCTGTGGCTCAAATGAAAAAGAGAGCAGCTGTGGAGTCACTTCACTAGTAGCAATTATGTTTTTATGGAGGTGTGTTCCTACTTGTTTATAGGAGCATTACAAATGCTTGTGGCTGTAACTGTCCAAAACATTATCAGATAAAGAAGAAAGGCTAAAGCACTCAATCAAAAGGATTACTACAATACTGGGGAATGTCTTATTTCTTTCTCCAGTGTTCCTATCTCAGAGGCAGCAAAATACTCCAGTATGGATCATGCTTGATAACAGAAATGTTCATCCTTTCCTCATCTGTCCTCAGTGCCTGTCTTCCACTGTGTGCAAAAAGCCCAGATCACAGAAAATCCACCCTTTCCTATCAGAAATATGTTTGTGCTACTTATAGCAAGTACTCTCTGTGCAAAAGAAGCTTCCTCTTTTTAAGTTGAAATTCCCCTTTCAAAGCACATTTAATTCTCTCACAAGTGCCAGTGTTATTCACAGTGTCCCTGAGCTGCTGTGTAGCCCCAGCCTTCACAAAAACCTTTGCTCCGATTTTGCCTGAAGGAAATAACCCTTTTTGAAGAAGTTCTTATGGCTGGCAAATACCATTCACTTTTCTTTGCTTAAATGGGTCTTTGAATATAAAATACAGTTTTTTGGCAAAGACTGAAGTTACTACAATGAGGTTTATAAAAGCAGCCTGTCCTTCCCCAGTACTCCACTGCTGAAAGTCACCAAGTTAATTTAAGAACTGATGACACAGTAAAAACACATCTGAATGGATTGTTATGTAAGAACAGTGATATCAGTACTGATTCCATAATATTTGTAGGAAATTGAAGAAATTTAAGGCCATATCTATGCCACAGTTGCCCTTCTTGCCATATTCTCATTGACTTTTCTACATGACTGAGTAAAGACTTCGTGATTATGTGTTTGACTATTTATATGTATAATTCTTTGGTAAATTGATAACTTCATTTTCTTGTACTGACAATTTATTTACATGGAATTTGATTTCTCCTGTAACCTCATTTTGATTCTGCCAGCTTAGTAAAACTTGTAATTTTATCATCCATTTAGATTTGTTTCAAGTTGGCTTATAAGCATGCAGTGAGTCTCATAAAAGCCCAGCTTAATGAGTGCAGTTGTTCTTGCCAGCTGTAGATCAAACAATAGTCACACCTGAGTCTCTTTTGTCTGAATAAAATTTTATATGTGGCATTCAAAAAGGGGCTGCCTGGGGAGAAAAAAAAAATACATCCTGTATCCTTTGCCTATTAAGCATCTGCATCTATTGCCTATTATTAGAAATGAGTTCCAAATCAGTTTCTGTATGCACTTTTTTCTTTGCCCAGGACAAACTACTCAACAGCTCTGATTAAAAATAGAGAAGTAGGCTTGTTAGGAGTGAAGAAGGGGAAGTTTTTTCTCCAGTCTGTAGCAATCAGAGAACTATAATTTACTTTTAACAGTTTCCTGTGAATGCAGCCAAAAGAATAATTTCTTCAACTAGATTGATTGAAGACTAATTGGACCTAATTTAAGTGTTTCCCAAACATGTTCAGCAAAAATCTAAAACCTAGGAGCATTTACAGGCTTCAGATTTTTTCCTTGCATGCAACTTAGTCTTGCAGTTAAGAAGAAAAACAGGAGAAGTGCATACAATTTTCAGAGATGATGGAATATCCTCCTCCCACTCTAAGATGTCACCAAAAGTAATGATGGATGAGACCTAAACATTGCACTGGAAGAAATCAAACTGGAAATGTTAAATATCCTTTGTCTTTCTGCCTACAGGGTCTCACCATTTATACTGAATGTCATACTAATGTATTTAGTTCAGTTTTCATCTGAGTCAAATCCCCCACCAGCCAGGCTGGTTGCAGATGGATTAGAAGGTAGTACTCTTTGTATGAGCCTGGGTAACTTTTGATGAGATGGTATGTGGTTCCTAGTTCATGGTGAAAGTTTTGCTATGCATTTATAGGTTAGCTTTACCTATACTTTTTTTTTTTAATAATAGGTATTTAATGGGGATAGCTGTGTTGGCAATGTATTGCTTGTGATGCTCTCTTGTTGGGTGACATCTGAAATAGGAAACCACTGTGTCTAAATCAGAAGACAATCAAAAAAGTCTGAAGTAAGACAAAGACAGTGTGTAGGCAAGGAAGGAGAAACTAGATCAGGCTTTAATTGAAACACATAAAAATTACATGAGAAGATCATAGAGAGGCAGGGATTTTGCAGAATAGAATTAGAAGTTAGCAGCTGATAGGAAGGTTTTTAAGAAGCGGTCAATGAGAACACTTTAATAGTGTTAGGGGGAAAAACATACTTCATGGTAGGTCATAAATAAAAGGTAAGCAATTATTTAGAAAGACAGACTGAACTTGAAAGCCCAGGCTTAAGAGTGAGTTTTCATCAGAATTTCATCCACTTCTTTGTCTCTTGCTAAAAGAAAGACCTTGAAGTTGAAATTGAAGAAATAACAAAGATAACAAAGAAGGATTGAAAATAGATCTCCAAGTTGGCACATATAGAAAGAGGAAACGTTCTTTGTTGAAACCGGGTCGCACAAAATGTGTGTATGACTAATACAACACAACCCTAAAAGCTGACAGGTATTTGGAAAGATGTTTCCTTGTAGCCTAGATTCCAGCTCTGAAAAGGTTTCCCTTGGAGATAGGTAGCAGCAAGGACAAGATGTTAAGGTGAGCACAGAGCTTCACTGAAATTTACAATTGTGCATCAGGGCTGCAGGTTAAAAAGGTTTGGCAATCTGGAGCTGCTTGTAATACTGGAATACGCTTACATTATGGTAGGATTGTAGGTGCAAAAGATGGATTGAAGCGTATGGGGACATATGGGGACGTAAGCCTGTCACCCACGTCATGATTGTGAATGCTGCAAGCAGCCCAGACATGCACAGTAGACACCCCAAGCAGGGCCACAATGAGGATGCCTAAGTCTTATTTTTTGTACACACAGACACTACTTACCAGTTAATGTTAGAAAGATTTTACTTATGGTAGGCAGATGTTTTATCAGAGTGGGAATAAAATTATCAAAGGCAAGCAGATGGTGTACTGAACCATGTGAGGATGTGGAGAGGTTTTTTTTAGAAAGCTGGTATTGGGTTGTACTGGAAAGGAGGTAAAGGACATCCTGAAGGAAGGGGTCTTAGTGCCCTACGAAATGGTGTGGCCTGAAAGTAAGTGCTGCCTTTCTTGGGAACCTCAGAAAGCTTCCCGAGAAACTGTGTGATCCAGTGCCTAAGGCTGATGTAGCAACCAGGAAGGCAGGTGAGAAATCATGAGGACCCCAAAACTGCGGTGGTGGCATCAGTGGCAAAGAGTACCACCCATTTTACAGTGACAAAGCCCCTTTATCCATATGTAGGATCTGAGTTTTCTGTTAAAGGCATAAGGGATAGCAAAATATTCTTCATTATCCCCAGAGTTTTAAATGCTGATGCAGAAATGATGCCTGAGTGATTAAAAAGCAAGATGAGTTCCATACAAAGGTGTGTTACAGTAAACAACAGGAAAGCACCAAGGTATTGTTAGGAGGTATCTTGACTCTGGAGATAGGATTAGGAAATTGTTTTGGTAAAGTTCCCCTAGAGTCTCTGGCTACCACCAAGGCCAAAACCTCAGCTAAGTGGCTTGAGGGTAAAAAGCATAAAAAAGATTGAGAAACCAAGCTGTCTTGTTTCTGCTCCCACAGTCACAGCTTACTCTGAAAAATGAAAGGCATGGAATATCACCAATATGGGTTGTACTGGACAAATCTTAAAATCTAGGAAAGGTGGTGATGCATTTTTTACCATGAATTTATGAGGCAAGTTTTGTAGACAGTGAAATATCTTTTATTAATCCAAATATTGGCAGAAAAAAACCAGGAGGAGCTGCAAAAGGCTTTAAAAATGCCTGATAGCCTGCTTTCTTTTTCCTGTTTTTTTTTTCCTTTCTAATAGGAAACATGATCTGTCTACAAATCTCACTTCATTTAGAGTATCCTGGCCACATCAATACTACTATTATAATTAAGGCTTTGAATGCCCACATCCAGAAAACAAGAAATGCTAAACATAGTTCATGGGGAGAATGCAATGCTTCCAAATGGAAATTTTGGCAGTTAGCACACTGAGGAGGAAGTCACCTACATGAATCTATGGGAGAAGCCTGCAAAAATATGTCTTCAATCTGACCACTTTCTAGATATGGCTTTCTCATTCTATGCTAATGGGTACCTGATTTCCCTCAGGATTCCCAGTCCAAAAGCTTGTTCTGCTAATAGATGCCTTCATCACCTCCTTTAAAAAGAAGGGTGCACCACTGTATCATAAGGACACAAGCAAATCTCTTTTGCCTTCTTTAGGAGGCTCAGGTTCATCAGAAGTTTCTTTTTCACACTGTAGGACTACTTTGTGTAGCAGGCTAAAGGCAGTCCTGTAGTAGGACCAAATCCCTTCTGAACCAGCTCCACTTTGCACAGGAGAGTTACAAAATCCCTTGGTCAGAAAAGAAGGAGCATAATGACCTCCATTTACTAGTGCTTCAAGTGGGATGTGGGAGCTCTGGATTCATGTTGCTGCCCCCAGGACTGTATTAAGAGTTTTGTGTTAAGTATTATTATGCCAAATGCACAGGCAGTGGTTGGGTCTGTGAAAAGAAGACCACGAATGACCTCTTCTTTGAGACTGCTTGCATCATGTAGCTAAAGCAATATTCCTCCTTTCTAATTCACAGGTTCAGGAGAGGTTAAGGATTGCCATCTACCAGGGAATAGCTGTCTAGAGTGCTATTCCATAATGTGAGAGTTGGAAGCATACCAGCATCTGACGGGCAGGACTGGGAATTGGCCTGCACCCTTCTTATCTCTGAATGAGAACTCTAACCACTAAGCAAGTGTAAAAATAGTCCCAGTCCAATCGGCAGAGAGAGACATCATTCCTCTAACCATATTTCCAAAGGAATAAGCACCTGCAATCCAATTTTGTGCACAGACTCATTCAATATATATGTTCTGAGACAACCAAGTATGTCACGTGCGTCAAACAAGACAACGAGAGGAAAGGCTGGGACTGGCTCTTTGTAGGGCCTGGATTAGTAAACTGTCTCTAAGCATCTCAGGTTTTGTCACCTGGAAACCTGAAATCCTGGAGGCCTAAAGAATTTAGACTAAATAACAGCTGAAAAGGGGCTTTTATCTTTGTCAGTCTTTGTTTAGATGCCTTAAATCCAGCCCAGGAACCATCCTAAGTGCTGAGAGATTTCAGTGGATTTGTCCTAACTGGACAGACTTTTTCTCTCCTTTCATGGCCAGGGGCAGCTTCTGCACTGCTTTCTGTTATGTCTTTGATCACTGGTGAGTACCAATGTCTGCTGAAAATTACATCCCACATCTTCTCAAACCCATAGCATGGAAAAAACTTCTGGAGATTAAAGGAAATCTTTAGGAAGAAGGTACTTACTACAGTTCCTAGGAGCCATGGCCAGCAGTGCCTGGGAAATCCTTACCCTTCAGAAGAGACTGAGATTTAAAATTCTGCTGGTCCCAGGGCCCATTTTGGCAAGTCCTAACAGTTGTCTAGGAATGAGAACTCTCAGGTACACCCTGCTTGTTTTGATTCAGAGAAAGAAGGAGATGCTATTATGAGGCAGGGCAACTACATTTAAACTTCAGTCTTTAAGTTTATTTAATGGACTGGATCTTACAGGATGTTCCAGTTAAACTGGGAGCAAAGTTTATTTGATATATAATGCCTGCATTTTGAGAGATGGAGATTAAAGCATCCAGTGCATTTGGAATGGATTTCATTCTCATGGCATCTGGTTTCTCAACTTGTTTAAACAAAATGTGATCCTTTGATGTGGAAGTGATGCTAACATGCAAGGGAATAAAATGCATGAAATTTAAATACAGGGAATGAGTTTACAAATACTTACCCCTGTATATGCTGATGTACCGAAGCGCTCTTGTCCCATGCATCCTATATACTTATTCACTCTTCTTGTATATTATGCCAGCTGGAAGAATTATGACATTTGAGACAACAGCAGAGAGAATATCCTTTTCAATTCAAGTCCTCTCCAAGCATAAGACAATCTGGCAGTCCTGCTAATAAAAAATAAAAACAAAAACTGTCTAAAAATTGAAGAAAATTACTGCAACCTCTTCTGCAGTACAAGTCCACTGTGTGGAAATATTATCAAATGAGAAATATAAGATTTTACTTCTAAATGTTTTTGAAGGTTTTTAATATATACCTTAAAATAAATTAAACTCACTGCTGAAAAATGAAAATAATCACAGAAGTTGACAACTTATAATTTCTTAATCACTTTTGTGCATTTTTAAAAAATAAATATTGAGAATGACTAGTTTCCTTGAAGCCATTGCTTGGAGACAGCAGTAAAATAATAAACTCCTTTGGACAAAGCTTATGTATTTAAAGCTGTTTTTCCATTCCCTCCTATCTAATGCTCTGCTAACATTGGTTTTACTTGCTTAACTAAATTTCTTATTGATGTACCTGCAAAAAATTCTTTTGCCAGGGGTGACCTTCCTTTGGCTGAGGTGAATAAAATGACTTAATATCCTGACCCTTTGCTGCTCATAGGACCAAAAATTATTGAAAAATCATTGAGAGAGTTCAAAATATTGGCAGGTTCAATGGGAGTATCAATGAAGTCAGAGAAAATACTGGTGAATTAAATCATCAATGAAACTAAACAACCAGAGGAAGTGAGAGAAACTGACAGCATCATCATTTCACCTCTTATCCTATGTGGGATTTGATAAAAGAGCTGTGCACTAATCTCCTTATCCTGAAACCTTCCTATTTTGAGACCCTTCTATCATGGCTTTAAAAGAGGTTGACAACATGCAAACTGCTAGCAGAAAAGTTCAATTTACAGGGTTTGACATGGGGCTAAATTGAAGATAATCCCTGGAAGTTAAAGAAGACAGAAAAAATGAGAGGAAACAGCAAATTTCAGAGATGTACAATGTGACAGCCCTCAGTACATCTGAGCAGTTGAAGAGAAAGGAGGATCCCATCCAGAAGGGTAAGCAGCACAGGAAGTTTCCTCTTGGACCAACAAGATGCAGATTACTGCTGTCCTGGGGCTAGTCCAAAGCAGATGTCAGCTCAAGGCTCTGCAAACTTGCCTATAGATGGTTTCCCTATGGGTGAGCAATATTTGTAACCTTTAGAAACTGTGATTAAGTGTGTCTGCACGACAACTTGTACACATCCAAATATGTAGAAATTGCTGTCTTAAATAATATTGCATTCCAAGGGTTGGAAACTGTGTCGTGTATTAGCTTGCCAAAATGGGAAAGAGAGGGTTTTAAGCCATTTTGAACGAAACAAGGGCAATTAGGTTAAATAATGGAAAATTGCATAAGTTGCTCAATAAACAGCAATTCTGATGAGCCTAGCAGCTGCCTCAAAGAGGCTGGAAGGAGGTTATGTTTGCTATACTGCCATTATCATGTGTTCTTAAGTCTCAGACAGGTAATTTCACAATCTGAATCCCACTTGTGCTCATATAAAGTGCAGTTGTTGACTTCATACTCTATCTTAAAAGTATATTAATTCACTTTATTGTAATTGTAATTTAATTAGAGATCTATCCTGCTTTATTTTATTTAGCTTAATGGGTAATACTGGGTTTAGGCTTCTTAGTTTATTAATGGGTAATCACCCTTGTAAAAGTCTCAGGCATAGCATTTTTTTTTTCCCTTTCAGAAATGTAGTAAGGTTATAAAAGCTATAGTAATTCTGCTGGTAAATATTTATCCCTATCTCTTGATGTACCTGTGCTCTTCACAGCTCATTATACTCTTCTGTATACTTACCTTAGGTTTTAGGACTACATACCTTACATTACCTTAGGTTTTAGATGCCTACATATACCTGTGTGTCAGTGAGTACTATATTGACAGGGTATGAATAAATATTAAAAAACCCTAGCTATTTTTAATTAAATATAACTTCAGAAGGTTTAATGGACTGTTTGTGCAACTATGGTCTCCTAAAAATCTATTTGGTCTACACTGCAGTTCCCATTATATTTTGTCATGTGCCATAACTAGGCTCTACTTTTTTAACTGCTGTAAGTTCTAGAACTCAAAGTACTTCACCTTGAATTTGCATTATGTATAACAGCCAATGGATCTTGAAATATTCTTCAAAGTGATTTCATGTGCTTCAGGTACCTCATCACAAATGTGTCAAACACAATTGAAAGGCTATGGAGTTTATTAGCAATGCTGTAAATATTTAGTCCAGCAGAATACGCCAAAAAATGATTATATAATTGACAAAGATGGTTTTTATACATTCTAGATTTACATTTTTATTGCAAAGGCAGGCTCTTCAAAACTCAGAAATTCCTGCATATATTATAATGCTCCACCTGCCTTGCCCAGTGCATTCATTCATGTAGGCCTGAAGGAAGCAATGTACCAAAACCAGTATTGTGCAAGAATGGCATCGTCAAAACCTCATTAATTGAGGCAGATGTATCTGCTTTTGTGTAGTACCATTCAAACACCTCCTTCAATGCATTATTTCTGTGACATATTTATATCCTACAAAAAGTCTGGAGCAGCATTGGAGTACCTCACTACGCTGGCATACTAACCCTTGAAATATTATCAAGGATTTTGTTTTTATGAAGCATAAAGACTGGGTTCCAGTCTGGTGAGGAAAAGACCTGAAGAAATGGTACAGCCTTAATAAAAAGACATTTTAATTTCACTGACATTATCAATTACATTGACCTGCTGAGATGTTAATGATGTGAATGTTAACACCTCTGGTTATGATGTGATTAAGACAGATAGAGAGGAAAAAAAGAGTTTCAGAGGTAGGACTGTACAGTGAAGATACAATTACCTTGTTTTAGGTCTATAGCTCATAGACCCATGAATTATTTAGGTTGGAAGGGACCTCTGGGGGGTCATCTGGGGAACCTCCCTGCTCAAATTATAATTACATCAGGTTGCTCTGGACCATTTCTAGTTGTCTTGAACACCTCTTGGGAAGGAGATCCTTTAACCTCTCTGGGCAACCTCTTCCAGTATCTGACCACTCCCAAGGTAAAAAAAGAAACCCAAATCAAACAAAAAAAAAAGAAAAAAAAAAAAGGGGATCTATAATTGAAGTTTTTAATGTTCTAACTTACATCTTTTGCCTCTCATGTTATTGCTGGGCAGCTGCAGGAAGAGATGAATCAGACGTGAAGATTCCTGAATGCCTGTAGACCAGTGTGCAAACCAACACTGGAAAATACAATGAGGCAGCAGGGTGTAAGGAGAGAATAAGAGAAATATGAAAAGGGCCAACCCCTTAGAAGGGTTAGAAAACCTGTAATTGCCTTGATGAATTACACCTTATCAAGTTTCTGTAATGGGCAGGATTCAAATCTGCACTTTTGTGGGGAAATTAAAAACTGAAAGGTTTGCAGTAACCAATTAAACATCAATAAAGATTCATTTTTGTTCAAGGACTTTCAGACTTTCTGGACAGAAGGGACCTCCCTGTTCACCTAGGCTGACCCTCCCAGTGCAGAGGCTGGATAAAGTTTTTCCAGGACTAGATCAAAGAATGTTTTTTAAAAGGAGATCTAATCTAGTCTTCTGCATTCAAAGGGATGGTGACCTAACCACTTTTACAAAAAGTTGGTAAAATGTCACATAACTTAAAAGCCTTACCATCATAGGATAAATATTTTGGACTTCACTACAAGGAATAAAGATAAAAGTTGCTGAATTGGAAGCTGGTGGTTACCAAGAGACCCGTGTTCAAGGCCTGATTATATTTAGCATGGCCAATCACACGAGAGTCTCAAACAAAGCTTCAAAAGCTTTAATTTATGAAATCTCAGGAAAGTCATAAGGAGAATGTGTTTGGGTAATATATCTGGGCAGAACAATGTACATGGAAGATGATTGCTCTTGAGGAGCCTTTATTAGCTGTCCAATATTATTGTTACTACCAAAGAAAATAACATCGGTACTGTTTTCAGTTGTTAAGGGAATGCCATGATTAGAAATAAAGAAGCAATTTTTAACAAAAGGAAAAAATTGGATACAGGCCAGACAAATGTCAAATGAGGAGCCACAGATCTTGGGAAATTGATATGGGAAGATAAAGTTGCCAAACAAGAAGGTCTCTGACTGGAAAGTCAAAAGGGACTATAAAGTTAAGAGCATAAATATAAAAAAAAAAACTCCAACAAACCCCACCCAAACCTCAAGCCCCAGAAATGTTTGGTCATAGCTAGATAAAGCTGGTAAAATGGCTTTTAATGGTGGATAAAAGACAAAACAAGATTTTCCTTACTATATTTGGGTGAAATCAGTGTGATACACATATATCAAATGAACTGCTTTCTGACTCACTAATTATTGGCTTGTTAAGTAACAGATGCTGACATTGATAAATCTGCAGGCCCAGCTTTTTGCTCCTATGAGTTATAAAAGTATTGGGCAACTTGACTTCTGCACCTTCAACAGTTTTAACAGATATGGGAATGATGAAGAAACCCCAGAAAATCATGTCTTAGTGATAATATTGTGTCAATATTCAGAGAATGAGAATGATACTGCTAATTATAACTTAGTTAGCCTGATTCAGTCATGGTGAAATAAGGGAAAAGCGGTTAAGGGATTAGCTGAGAAAGACCTGAGGGGTAAGATTATAATTAATGTCATTAGCATGTTTTTCAGGGAAATGAGTCAGATCAAACAGTTGTGCTGGGAAGATAGCAAGATACACTGATAAAGGCAACCCCGTTGATACACAATATACAGATGTTTATAAGGCAGTGGATTCAGTACCTCATTACACTGATCAAAACTTTGCACAGATCAGTGAGAAGGGAGCCCACATAACCTGGGTTAATAGCTGGCTAAACCAGGGCTCCCAGTACCTATTTGCAAAGCAGAAGCCGTGGCTGAGCAGTTGTGCTGTGCTCCTCAGAAGCGAGCACCAGCTGGCAGTGGGCTCGTCAGTGCTGTGTGCTGTGGGCTCTCTGACACTGCTTCTGGGCACACGCTGGTGGCTTGGGCTGTGCTCAGCAGGGCTGTGCTCTGGGGCACATCCCTGTGCCATGGGAGCAACTGTGAGGAGCCTGAGGACTCTCACGGTGATAACTCCAGCCCAAAACCATAGGTAAATGGACTACAGCTTCTTCCCTAGATGGTTTTGAAAGAAAATGCCCACTTTCTCAACTCTGGTTGATAGTCCATGAACAAATAGCTCAGAAAAACCTGGTGCAAATCAGGTAGGAGGGTCTCATAGCCGTGGACTGGCTCTACTTGGGCAGGAAAGCCATCTTGATTTCTCCCTGACCATGGCAGGAATGCCCCAGAAAGATATTTTCAAAGTCTCCTTACCTAATTTAGTCAGAACTTATCTTTTTCAATTCGTTGTTCAAACTGGAAATGGTTTGGAGATAAGTTTGTAACACAACAGGAGTTCCCCCTGCTTTCCTGATGAGAATGGCTGAAATTTGTTTTGCTAAAAGTTAACAGAAGAAAATTCAGCAACTGGATAAACCAGGCATGTGAAATTTTTGTCAGAAGGTAATTATGGGCAGTTGTAAACAAAAGAGTTGAACTGAAACCCTTATGCATCCTAACCAAAATAAGCATTACTGATTCAATAAAACTACAATTTAGATTAAGTATCTTTTGTTTAGCGTCAATTTTTCAATTTTTTTTTCTTTCCCTGAAAAGGGGCTCAGTGTAGGCACATATTTCTTTGCTTCCCACAAACTGTGTCCATCAGCACTGAGCAGAGGTAGACGAAAGGGAATTTGGGAAGGATTTTTCAGAATGTATCTTGGGTGCTTTCTCCTTAGGTGCATTTCTCTTTCAGTAATGATAAAGAAGCACCACAGTGGAACATTTATTCTGACCTGTGGGGAATGTGTCATGATTTGTTTCCTGCTTGAAGACTGATGAAGCTGCTAGCATGTGAAACTCTAGTTGTTGGGCATGCTGACAAAAAAGGAATTTGTAGTTTTTAAGAACTGTCATTAATCATACCGCGTGTCAGGGAGGGAAGAGTGCAGTAGTGCCAGCACATTTCTAAGGAAAGCTGACAAAAAGGGGAGTGGGACTAAAGAATTGTCTGTGCCTGGTGGTGAGGCTGTTTGGTGCTGTGCCATGTGGGTGGAGTGTACTGGTGTCCCAGGTAATGGGGGTCCCCAGGCAAATGCAGATGGGAAGCTGAGCTGCTGATTCAGAAGGTAACTTTCACAATGCACATGCCTTTGGGAGAGGTGTGGAAGATAGAAGCAGGTTGTTTGCCCAGATTTTTCACTCCCTTGCTTCCCAGGGTCTGTGCCAAGACTATTTTGTACTTGTGTACCTTAAAATTATTTTTAAAGTGCATCAAATTAGTTTCCTAATACATTTCAATTGTTAAATAATGTCTGTGAGGGATATGAAGTATAGCTACTGACAGAGAACATCCAAGATTTATGTGCTGTCATTAGCTTTAGATGAAGTTTAGTGCAATAAGCCACACTTAAAAGCCTTCTATTTCACGTAAATAGTACATTTCTTCTACCTGTTGGTAAGTAGGTAAATAGACATGAAATAGCATAAACAGAAGCATTCCAGGCACAGATCTACACTAAATGTTACAGATATTTGCATTATTTATTATGAGATATCCATGAACAATCTCTGAATCTCTGCCATGAGAAAAATTCAGCCAAAACTAAATTTCAAGCTCTTCATAAAAGAAATCATAAAACCTGAATGCTGGTACTTTAGCAGTAGCATTTGAGCAGAAATAAATGGTGATAAATTAGTCTGAGCAAATTTAAAACAGATGCTACAAGATTTTAATCACTGAAGAATGAATTTCTGGAACATTCTTACACACTGAGATGTAGGTGCAACCGAGGCTGAGTCAAATATAGCACAAAGGAGGCAGAAAATGTGGGTCTGGTATGCCATAAACTCATAAAAATGCAGCTGATAAATTGAGAAGCTGATAGACCTGATGATGGGAGAATGATGGGCTGGGGAACATATCAGTTTAGCCACAGGATTTCTGCCAGAATTGCTCCCCTATGCAAAAGCAGGCAGAGTAGGAGCAAGCAGGAGGTAGAAACCAGGCCTGGCAATATCTAGTCAGGTCCTTGTGTCTGTGCAGAAATGTCACAGCTGCAGAGCACGCTATGAAAGAGTTTAGTGAGGCACTGTCTACTAAACACACGAGAAGAACAAACCTTTAGTATTGTAAAAAGTCTGCAAGTTACAGTGATCTCCAAGGCCTTCTATAAATATTCTTTTGTCTCTGGGAGACATCTCCTTCCTGTGAATACAACTCAGTGTGATGCACCCAGCTCGCTCAGATCTGGGTCAGGTTTGCTAAGGAAGCTGATTTTCCGTAGTTACACACACCTTGTTAAGGCAAAACACATGTACTCCCCCTGAGATTCTGATGGAAACTCACGGCTTGCTGGGTGTACCCCCGTGCCCTTAGCTCACCACTCTGCCTTTTCTCTGAATTGATGCTGCCCAGATACTCGGTTCTGGAATTTCTCCCCCAGTGTGGCATTTTACTCTTTGACATTTCAAGCTTGTTCCATGTATATAATAATTTTGTTTCGGTTATTTCTATTTCTGCTTTCACTCTCCTTGATGCTGTTCTGTCTGTTCTGTATGTTAGAATATGAGACTTCTGTGCCTGGTTTCATTAGGTATTCTCAGAAATTGCACATTTCCCCTTCATCTTCCTTGCAAGGACCTTATTCCCAGTTACTCTTTAACCCAAATATTTTCCTGGCTTGTATATACATCTTTGTGAACTAGTTGGGCTTGTCACTACAACTGCTGATGTTTTAAAATTTTAAAGTTATACCCACTCAAACAATGTCAGCTGCTGTTTTGCTGTCATTGTTTGGCATGTTTATTTATTTTGCTTTTTTGTTTTCTCTAGTCTTTACTGAAATAGTTTTAAATGGGTTGCTTAGTATCATGTAATCTGTGCCTTTTAAAGACCTTTGGGATCTTAATTCAGTTGTCACTCAGATATTTATTTTTCAATGAATCACAAGTCATTAATGAATAATTCGGATTAAACCAACCAACCAACAACAACAACAAAAAAAAAACAACAAAAAAAAAACAAAACAAAACAAAAAAAAAACAAAAAAAACCCCAAACCAAACCAAACAAAAAAAAAAAAAAAAAAAAAAAAAAAAAAAAAAAAAACACCAAAAAACCAAAAAAAAAAAAATAAAACCCCACACCACAAAACCCACCAAAAACCCAAAAGCCCCTATACCCCACAACAAAACTCTCCAGGGTGGGGGTGGGAAATCCTACTTCCTTTTTTTATTCTGAACTCTCTCTGAGAAAATGGACATTTCTTCCTATGAACAAAATGATCTTCCTACCTTTGCATTGGCATTTCAAATCAATGTTCTCTTTTATCTCTCTATGCAAAAGGCAACCACTACTCCCCAAACCAGTGCCATTCCTTTAATGGTCATCTCTTTTACTAGTCTAAATGGTTTTCATGTACAACAGAAAGTGCTGGTTGAATCTGATCTTTTTCAAGATTTTCATAGTTTTTAAAGCTGCCATGTTATTTACACAGTTCCATCCCAGAGAGGTTGGAACTCTACTTTTAATGTGATTTTTTCTGTACCAAGGTTAGTGATTTTCATCTTAGAGTTATAAAATCATTTAGGTTGGAAAAGAACCTTAAGATCATAGAGTCCACCCATAAACCTGACACTGTCAAGTACAGCATTAAACTATGTCCCTAAGTGCCACACCTACATGTCTTTTAAATACTTTCAGGGATAGTGACTCAGCCTCTTCCCTGGGCAGCCTCTTCCAATGCCTCATCACCCTTTCCATGAAAGAAATCTTACCTAATATCCAGTCTAAACCTCCCCAACAACTTGAGGCCATTTTCTCTTGTCCTGTTGCTTGTTACTTGGGAGATGAGACCGAATTCCACCTGGCTACAGCCTCCTTTCAGGGTGTTGTTGAGAGTGATAAGGTCTCCCCGACCCTCCTTTTTTCCAGGCTAAACACCCCAGCTCCCTTGCTGTTTCTCATCAGCTCTGTTGCCCTTCTCTGGACTCACTCCAGGCCCTCATTGTCTTTCTTGCAGTGAGGGGCCCAGAACTGGACACAGCACTTGAGGTGTGGCCCCACCAGTGATGACTACAGGGGGACAGTCATTGCCCTGATCCTGCTGGCCACACCATTGCTGATACAGGCCAGGATGCCATTGGCCTTCCTGGCCACTGGGCACAGCTGGCTCATGTTCAGTCAACCAGAACCTCCAGATCCTTCTCTGCCAGGCAGCTTTCCAGCCACTCTTTCCCAAGACTATAGTGTTGCATGGGGTTGTTGTGACTCAACTGCAGGATCTGGCAACATTTTCCGCTGCCTTGATCTTTTTTCTATAATTACTGTGACTTGTGATTTCCATTTTAAGGACTCTAATGCATTGAAGTCCTATTATATACAAATTTTAGGTACCAAACCACAAACAGTAAGCACAGCATTCATGCTGCTATCTTTTATTTTAGCTTTTGACTCGGCCACTGTCCCTGAAGAAGTATGTGAATACCTACCAATGATACAACACAATAACCTGTCAGCAGTTATTTAACTATTGGATGGAACATAAACTTCCATTGCAGCATTTACAGGGAGGCTGGATAGGCTCTCTGAGGCATGAAAGGACTAAATGTAAAGCTCTGAAGACGTTCAGGTAAGATCAGCAGATTTTTATTCATGCTTGAGAGAAGGGATGAAGTTGGCTTCATTCTTCCTGAAGGGAGACAGCTCCCTGTTCTTTGTTTTCAGAGTGTGTGCTCACATGAGGGTGTTTCTGGAAGGGGAAAGAAGAGAATGTATAATGATGTTGAAAGTATATAATCACAGATACAGTAGAGCAGAAGTTTCCAGTCTGCTGTCTCTGGGCATTTTCATCAACAGTGGCAACACTGGTCATCACAACCAGTAGAAGCAGGCACAGAAGCACCTTTTTTTCTCCACCCATTGTCACATGCCTAGATTTCACCAGAGAAGCTCTGTTTCAGTATCCAGATTTTCAAACTTGCTGGAACAGTAGAATTTCTAAGTGTATCTAATAGATCCAAGTAGCTGCAAATTTCCTGCATGGTTGTTCCAGCTGGGGGGGCTGTGTATCTGGAAGTCAGGGTGGTTTGAAACACACCCCTCACACAGTTGCTGCATAGCTGTCAAGTAGAGCTCGTGCCATGATGATGCACTGGACTCAATTACTTTCTGTCTGCTAACTCAGCCAGTGGAGCCTGAACAGCATTTTAAGCAAATTCTGTGTTCCTTGTGTATATATGACTTGGATTCATACCTTAATAAATGCAGCATGATCAAAAAGGTCAGGCTTACTACTCACCCACACCTCCGTACATCTGGGAAATCCCAGACCAGCAGTGGGAGGCCACTCAGGCTCACATGGCACAGCTGGAATACAGGCAGGGACCCTGTGGGATTTGTGGCTAGAAAGCCTCATGCAGTGGAAGGAGGGGGAGGATATTAGAAGTTCCTAACTAGAGGCACTTCAGAGATGCAATGTAGGGCCTTTGCTGGATACATTTACATTGCAGCTTCTGCAGGGAAGCCCTGCAGTGCTAGTCTGCTGTCTGGATATGTGTAATTACAGACCCACACACAAGCTCAGCTAAAAGATGGTGG
Organism: Vidua macroura; assembly: GCF_024509145.1. NCBI lineage: Eukaryota > Metazoa > Chordata > Aves > Passeriformes > Viduidae > Vidua > Vidua macroura. The sequence goes on along the minus strand of NC_071572.1, from coordinate 72,965,381 downwards.
GTAGGAAGAGCATGGCCACCTGAGGGCTGGGTGGCTTTAGATGACTTGGAGGGAACGATAGGAGAGAGGGAGAAAGTGTTAGATAAATGAGGGCAGGATTACTGAAAAGTGTAATGGGCAGACTAACAAATCAAGAGGAAGCCTTATGTTTGGATGGGTAAATCTTCCATTTCCATTGGCTGACTTTCAACCTGCACAGAGGCAGATGGAAAAATCCCTGTCTTACTGTTACCAGTCCCAATAGGCACCCTGATGGCTTCACAGGGTCGTAAGGATGAGCACCATGCTTGGGACACAGCACAGCAGCTTTCCCAGCTGCACATCACTCTGCAGCTGGCTGGATAAATGCAGGACAGACAACAGTCTGACAGACATTTGTTGGGTGAGCATTGCATCCATGCAACAAAGTAATGTATTTTCCTATTGTAGCTGATGATGATGCTCCTGACCTAGCTTTTTTAATTCATTTGGAACAAAGGAGCATTGGTACATGAACTTCACAGTCTATCCTGTGGACTGACAGCTGCTGCATCTGGTCAATTTGTCTTGATGCCTTCAGCTCCACCATCAGGCTTGAGTCAGCCTAGGAGATCCCAGGTATAAAGGTAAAGCCTGGAAGAGCTGCAATTTGTGTAGAACCTTTCTTCCCTCCAGATCTGTGGCTGGGCTAATGAAGGGAGGTAACAACGTGAGAGCTGACACTGTTATTTTTACATCAAGTGGTATACTCTCCTGTAACAGCATAATTCTTCACTGACTGTTCACAGTCCAAGGCTCATTCAGTACCATGAGCTGAATGAGAAAATCTACCCAAAGATTAGGCTTGCCAAAGGACTTGCTTATCAGCTTGTTGTAGTTCTAAGGCAGTTTATTCTTGAATGTCCACCTTTCCTTAAAGTTTTTTCTCTTTCTAAAGTGAAACATCTTTTAATTGCTCTTTTGGTATTGAAGGAAGATAATGCAAAACTATCAATAATACAAGGACAAAATGTTAAATGGCGATATATTCAAGGGCCCTTCAGTTTTCCACATATTTATGACTGACTTTCTTTAAATAGAAAACATTTTTTTTTCTTTCAATGTACAGATATAGAATAAAAACACTTGAAAGCAAAGAGTGAAAATGGATCTCATTAAAACATGGGGTTAGTGATATGGTGACAGATGGGCCCTGCTGGGAAGGAGAAGATCGTTGAATGAGACTGGGATAAGTTAGTGACTTTGCAATTATAAAGCATGTGGCTTTGTAATTTCTAACCCCCAGTTCTGCAAAGTAATCAGTGCAGTTGGGTCCATATGCCTGCAGGGAGTCTCATTGAGACAGGCACGAAGATCTGCATAGAGGAACAGGGGACATGCAGATATTCCAAAACACAGCTGCAAGGGAGCAAATCTCTCTCTTTTCCAGCCAAATTTTAATCTGCCCTCTCCAGAATGGAAGAATGCTTCACTGTGAAATATGAACTTGATTTTCACGCTCTCCTGTAGTGCTCACCAGACTAGGGATGGAATTTTAAGAAAAACATGACCCTTTCAAACATTGATTGATCTGCCACTGTTAAATGTTGTCCATCTCAGTATGCCTGTGGCAATGGGTGACAGGTTTTTCTAATTATGTTTCAAAGCAAACTCTGAGTTGTTTTTTATAATGTTGAAAATCTTTATCTTGACTCATTTCTGTAATAAACTTCTGGCAACGGGAAGCTATAATTTATTTACTTAGAAATTTCTCATCTCTATTATCGTAAAGTTGTCTTAGCAATTCTATTTTTAGGATTGCACAAATGGGGTATAAATCCTGTTTTTCTTTTAAAGCAGATTGTGCTAGGATGTCAAACATCAAATGTGTGAGATTTGTGTCCATCTGATGATTAGCTTGGTTTTTATTTCCAGAGACAACCTCAGCCATCAAGTCTCACCATATGCAAACCCAGACCACTAAGCAGGTGATATATTTAACTTGTTACACAATCTCTTCCATGCATTTAACAAGCTGCAATAATTCAGGGATGGTCTTCCCAGTACACATTACAGACAACTATCTGGTTTCAAGGCCTTGAAGCTATGCAGCTCTTGGCTCTATTTTCTGACTATCCCTGGAAAACTTATTTTCACTTTTAAGCCAAAAAAAGACATTGCTGCTGCTGATTCCAATACACACTCATAGATATCACATTTTCCTTTACAATCTGATATTTATGCCCATTTTGTATCTCTGTAGAGAAGTTGCCATGAGAGGTGTTCAGTTTTCATAGCTACAAATTTTCTGATGTAGTCTAATACACTTTCATGGTTCCCAAATTTCTTTTTGATGTGCAAGTCCTTTCATGCCTTAGGGAAGCACAGAAGAAAGCATGGAAGTACTTGAAACATTAATAAATAGGTGCTGGAGGCTGATATTATGGGCCAACTGGGTGTAGGAGGAGCTGGTGTCTTAGTGATGAATCAGAAATGCTAGGAGAGGGGGAAAGCATGTCAGGAAAGATTGGGAAGATGCAAAGCTTGAAGTGACACAGCAAGGGCAGTCACTCACAAAGAAAATGCCTTTCCAGAAGCACTCTGAATGGATATGAAAAGTGCAATACTGCCTTTTTCAGAACCAGAGACAAGGAAGCATGATAATACCTAGGTGGAATAGTTTGGCTGAGGTGATAGATCAGAAAGTTCATATCTTTGATATGTTACACAGAAAAAACTCAGCAAGGTATGAGACAGAATTTGGATGTGAGGACACAGGGAGAACTCAGAGCAAAAGACCTTGCACATGATATAGGTCTGAATTAGGAGAAGAGTGTGTTCTCATCTTGATTGAAAATGGAAGGAGGAGAATGAGATTAGGACAGAAATAATCATCCTGCTATAGCCACATTAAGGCTGAACAAGGCTAGTCTTCCTTGTAAAGTTATAGGGTTAGTTAAAGGGTTGCTTGGAAGAAAATGGGATCTGAATTGCAAAGGTCAATTTGTGATTATTATTTTGATAGAAATAATAGTAAAATGTATGTTTACATACATCCAGCAACACAGGGAGGAGGATATAGAGAATAGGGCAATGGGTCAAAGACCAAAGGTTTGTGGCAAACCTTCGCTGAGGGTAATGACTTTTTCAGATGGGCTGTAATTGGAGGGATAGGGGGAAAACATAAAGGCAGTCACAGGAGCTGCTAGTGAGTCTAGACACTAGATTTCATAAAGAATGTGCTCTTGGGACCCCAGTCACCACTGAGTCCAAGAGAACACAAATGTTATTTCAAGCTACATTGTATTTTCCATGAACCTGGAAAGGCTGGACAGTTTTGGAGAGAAAACTGAAGAAGCTTCACAAATAATGAATCCAGACTGTGTGCCCAAATTCTGATGCTAGAAAGGATCACTGCAGTTTCAAGAAGAAAGAAATAGTACGTTGATATGGATCTGTACTTCTACAAGACTTACTTTGTGTACCTTTGAAAAATGTGAACTGCCCTAATAGGTTTCCAGAAATGTTGGCTTGTAAAAATACAGTGACTTTAGTACTGATGATCAAGCACTTTTGGACCTCAAGTTCCCAGTTACATTAGCAATTGATCAAAGTCAAGGCAGTCAGTATAGGAAATTCCTGGTTCTTGTGCAAACCTTTATGTTTCAGCTCAGGACACTTCCAAGAGTGTTCTGGGTATCTGTGATAAAACACTAATAGATGCAAAATTTATATAGTGTAGCACAGGCTCACAAAACCCAACTAATTCAATATAGTTGTATATTTAATGTTGTTCAGAGTAACACCACTGCAGCGTGGAAAATCACTGGCAAACTTACAAGGATATGCATATTACCTAGTATGACAGAACCAAAGGATGAAAATTTACTAATAGACTTTGGTAAAAAGTAAGGAAGTCAAAACAAGCACAAAATTGTAGAAATACAAAACTTCATAATGGTTTAGACACAGATGCTTTAGAATTTGGAAAGGTCATCATAAACTCAAAAACGTACAGAAATGTCACTTTCTTCCAATAAGCTAAACACAAAGAAACATTTTCTGAAGAAATTGGAAGCTTCTGCTCAGTCTTTTAAAACAAAGGAAAAACTAGCAGTTGGCAGAGAAGAGTGAAGGAAAGGGCAAAAAGACTGAAGAACAAAAGTCTTCATGGACTGATCTTTGTTTTCCAGACTGTGCGTAAAAGCAATTTAACAAGTGAAGACATGAACATATTTGAAGATAATTTACTTTACCGGATCAAAACTAGAAGACAGTTGAAATAGCCAGAAGACCAGTTGAAGCATGTTGATCCTGTTCTAACAACATTCATTGTTGGGTTTAGTTTCTGTACTGACTGGAGTGCATTGTAGTATCATTGATAATACAGCTCTTTTTGTATGTCCTCTCTTTGGTATCTTTATCCCACACTGGCTTTTTGGGTTTTATCACCTCATGGCAGTTTCTCACTTTATTCTGCTTTTCACTAGTGCAAGATTACTGAGCAGGGCTCAGTTGTCTGCTGCATGGCACTGTCACGGGTCATCTTTGTAGAAAATAGAGAAGAGGAAGCAAAATAAGTCAATGGAAGAGTTTAGCTGGGTGGAGAGATGGGAAAGGCCAACAGCTCTGACATGGTACGCAGTAAGATCCAGCAAGGGGGAATTCAGAGCTTGGTTGTGAGGACATAAGGAGTGGTCAGAGCAGAGAAGTTAATCTTGTCAAGGTCTGCTTTACCTTGAGCAGTTAACTTCAACTAACTTGATTGGCCCTAAGGGTTTCTTAATCTGGATTTTTTTGACGCTCCCACACCTGTACCACGATATCGACTGTCAGAGTATTTTTTGTTAGCTCAGCTGCTTTCCTTCCCTGGAGACCTCCCAAAGAAGCCTTTCTTGAGGGCTTAATTTTCATAGTAAACCACACTCAGATGAGCAGCTGAGGACTCACCTGCAGCACATCCACTTGGACTTGGAGTTCTTTTTTCACAGGCCAGCATAATTCCACAAATTCAAAACATGTAAGACAAAGTATAAGCCAGATAACAAACCTAAATGCCTGGGATTGCTCTTATCAAACCTGCATTGCTCAGATCCCAGCTGCTGTAACAGGGATCAAGGCACCCCACTCAGGGGCATTGGCAGCATTTGTGGTATTGGAACCCACTCTTGGCTGCGTGTCTGCTTTGTCTACCTGCAGGACACGTGACTCGATGCTTTCTCTCTCACTTTCTTTGTGTATTTACACCTCTAGATGGGATTCCTCTTCCTTCTGGAGCTTGTCTCAGCAGAAAGGTTTCCTGCAGGGAGCTGCTGCCTGCTGCTTCAGTTCAGTTCTCATCCTGTCACTCCTACCGGAACCTGGGGTTGCCGCCTGCACCTGGGAAGTCCTCTCCAGCCCAGTTAGCTTTACTTCAGCAGGCTGAGCTGACCTGTTCTCTCCCCTGCCTTTATACCTCCTTAGCTGTGATTCGTATTTGGCTGCCAGGTTCACTAAATAGACTCTGGTCTCCATAATCTGGGAGTACCTGAGTCACCGGTGTTGTTGTTAAACCTTTAAAATGTGGAAAACACCTTACTCTGAAAAAAGCTGCAGGTACAACATGTTTCCCAATTTTATTTTGTTCTGTGACCTCCACTGAATCTGGTTCCTGCAGCTCCCTTGACCAGGTCTTTCCTTTTGCCTTTGCATGAAACCCTGTCATGGGGCCCTGTTTTATGGGGTGCCCAGGATGATTTCCTTGAGATCCTCTAGTCCAACCCCCCTGCCAAGGCAGGGTCACCTGGAGCAAGTTACCGTGTGCAAACAATAGAGCAGGAATGCATCCAGGTGGACTTTCAATGTCTCCAGAGAGGGAAACTCCATGGATCTTCATGTTCCAGTGTTCTGCATTCCTCAGTGTAAAGAAGTTCTTCGTCCTGTTTCGGTGAAACTTCCTGTGTTTTAGTTTATGGCCGCTGCTCCTCGCCCTGTCGCCGGGCACCAGAGGAAAGAGTTTGGCACCATCCTCTAGGCACCCATCCTTGAGATATTTATGTGCATTAACGGGATCCCCTCTCGGCCTTCTCTAGACAAAACAGGCCCAGCTCCCGCAGCTCCCTCGTAAGAGAGATGCTCCAGCCCCCTCAGCATCTTTGTGGCTGCTCCTGATTTCCCGTAGCTGCTAGTCCGAGCGATGTTTCCCCGCGAGAGGCGCGGGCTCCGCAGCCCGGCCCCGCTCCCGCCCCGCTCCCCGCGGGGGCCGCGCCGGCCCCGCCCCCGCCCCGCCTCCGCCCCGCGCGCGTGCGCCGCCCGCCGCCGCCGCGCAGGCGCCGTGGGGGCGGGCACAGGGTCCGGAGCGGGACCGGCGCGGCGGCCGCTCCCGGCGTCGTTCGCAGCGGGGCCCCGGCGCGGCCGGGGGGATGCGCCTCCGCCCGGCCCGGACAAGGGGACGCGGGTGGAGCGACGCCGCGTGCCAGGCCGGGCCCCCGGCTCCCCGCTGCCGCTCGTCCCGCAGCCCCGCGGCCGCGGAGCTCGGGGAGCGCCGCTGACCGGAGTCGCTCGCTCGGGCCCGGCTGGCCCCGCGGCGAGGGAAGGGAGGGAAGGAGGGAAGGGGGCGCGCAGGTAGCGGGGCGACCGCGCCCCGGCCCGAGCCCCCGTGGGGGCGGGGGCCGTCGGGGCGGCCCGGCCTCCCCCCCCCCCCCCCCCCCGTCCTTCCCTTCCTCCGGCGCCCGCGGGGAGGATGGTGATGGTGCAGCCGCCCGCAGCCCCCGAGCCGGGCCGGGGCCGCCCTCCGCAGGGGCTGAGGGGATGAGCCGTGCCCCGCCGGGGAGTCGCTAGCGAAAGGATGACCACTCCCGCCCTGCTGCCGCTCTCCGGGCGGAGGCTGCCCCCGCTGAACCTGGGGGCCTCCGCCTTCCCGCACCACAGGGCTACCTTGAGACTCTCCGAAAAATTTATCCTGCTCCTTATTCTTAGTGCCTTTATCACCCTGTGCTTCGGGGCGTTCTTCTTCCTCCCCGACTCCTCGAAGCACAAGCGCTTTGACCTGGGCTTGGAGGATGTGCTCATTCCCCACGTGGACACCAGCAAAGGGGGCAAGAACCTCGGCGGCTTCCTTATCCACGGGCAAGGGCACGACGAGCACCGGCACAGGTGGGTGCCTCGCTCGCCGGCAAGGGAGCGGGACTGGGTGACAGGGAGATCCCTTAAAATAGGTCCTTGCCGTGCTGCTGTCCCTCCTCTCACCGACATCCTCGTGTCTCCCCAACGTGTATCAACTTCTGAGCGCTCGCCTTGCGTCCCCCAGCTGCCATATGTAGCTGTGGCTCCATGTTGCCTTCCCCAGTGTGAATTTAGCCTTCTGACGAGCTAGAGCTGGGAGGGCAAATATGAGGTGTCCTCCAGAGGCTGATTTATTTTCTCACTCTAGCCAATTCCATGCATCAGCCATGGAAAGAAGGGGGTTAAGTTATGGTATTTGTGGAGGCAGTATAAGTGACTGAAAAACTGCCGCATCTCTTCTAGAGCTATTATGTGCTTACTCAAAACAGCTGCTTGTTGCTGAATAGTGCACAGGAACTTTGATCTGAAAAAGACTTCATGCTGTGATCCAGAGGCTGTCAGCCTATGACGTGCAGGACACAGAACTAGTGCAGATGGCACAATTGCCTTTTTCTGGCTCTTAAAATCACTTGCTCTGCTGTTAATCCAGACGATTGAAGGTGCCGGTGGCTGAGTTTCCTTAACTGTATTTGCCAGCATAAAGAAATCACAGATAAAATAAGAGTATCAAGGGTTAGATATGCTGTATCAACAGCTTATTGGGGGCCACCTAAAGCTTTGTGTGGTGCAAGCCTCTAAATGTTCAGGACTGGATCATGTGAAATTAAGCATTCAAAACGGAGGTAAAAAACCTTAAATGATGATTATGCAGTGTATTTGCTTCTAACATACTTCAGTTGCCTAAATCCTACCCTGCTGCCTGGATCTTAATGAGGCTGACAGTTCTTTCTTTACTGTCAAAGATATGTTAAAATATGATGGTGGGTGATAAAATACCTGCTTTTCCATACTCAAATTAGTAATACAGGGAATTTTAAAGAAAGGTTACTTATGCTGATAGTGTTCCTTTGAAAACAGCTTAAAATATATCTTACTGGCATAAGAATTATTTAAAAGTTATTTGTATGAGATAAAAAGGAGAGGGTTTAATTTACTTCTTTTTATTAATCTGTTATGAGTTATAAAGAATACGTGAATACTATGGTATTTTTCCTTAAGGCATCTTCGCTGTTGGATGTCTTGGGGCACTTACCATGAGCCCTTTCTCCCTATCTGAGAGGGCATGGGTACTTAATATTTAACAAGGACTTATTTTGTCTATGATGTTAATTGCTGGTGTGGTTAAACACTGCATTAAACATAGGTTTAGACAGTCTCTAATATGCCTTTGAAATTCTTGTCTTTCACTGTGTGTTTTTGTCGATGTTTTTTTTTTTTTTTTTTTTGGGTTTTTTTTGTGTGTGTGATCTTATTTCTTAGCTTCCCCAGTCCCTGTGGCACATACAGTCAAAATCAGTTTCTAAAATATAGGACACATGAAACAAAATGAAGAGTTCAGAAATGTTCAAAACTCCAGCTGTGGCTGTTGTATCTTGCGTTGCCCAGTAGATGGGCTGTAGAAAACAGGAGTCTCTTGATACTGATAGTTCATATGAATCCTTTCCAGGTTCCCTCTTTAGTTACTGAGGCCACAGCTTTAGGAATTAAGTACTTTTTTTTTGTGTGTCATGTGTAGATATGCAGTAGCTTACAGCTGTCAGAGCTAAATGCATTTTGGTTGTTTGGGATCTGTTCTTAAACAAAGTGGTTATCCTGACATCAGTTAACTGTCCTATGGTTCCTGTATTGCTATGGCTGTGTGTACCTCCCACTGCCCTCCGTCCAAAATTTCCGTGTTGTGTTAATTTTTTGAGTTATTTGAGCAAGAATACTTATTATTCCTGTTATTTTAGCTTTGCAAACCAGGCATATCTTAACTACTTAAAAAGCCTGCCTGCTTAACCTGCTTGTAAGACCCTTGTGTGAGTGTCACAGTATGCATTGTGAAGCAAAGTTATGTGCTTTACTTTTGAAGCAGCTTTGGCTGATTACCACAGTTTTATCAACGGGCTCTTTGCCATCAGCTTGGGGCTGATGTGGTTGTTTACCATAATGGAAAACACATGCTGCCATTTTCATTGTGGAGTTCTTTCTCCTGGATTGCAGGGACACTGACAGATGGTATTTTGAGAAAGTGTAGGCTCTTCAGTGGTGAGCTCTGGATTACTTACTGTTGCAGTTTGGGATGGAAAAATTTGTTCTGCTTACTATCAAGGGGTAAAGTCAAGCATCAGCTACTTTGTAAGTGTTGTTTTTTGGGTGAGGCAGAGGAGTTAAGTCAAGAAAAATTAACATAATCCTAATATGAAGGAGGATGGACCCTTCTGCAGTGCGAAGGGTGAGGATGGATTGACAAGCTGCATTTCCAGAAATTGAGGGCCTTCAGAACTAATTGGGTCAAAGGTCATTCATATGACGTATACACTTGATTATGAAGTGACAGATGTTTTGATTTAGTCACTAAAAAGGAAAGTGTTTCTTCCGTGAATGCTGGTATTGATGTCTATCAAATGATAAACCACACATCTTATTATACTGCTCCCTTGGCATATAGGTGATAATATTTTAATGCTCATTTTTCCTTACTCAAGTCTTTAGTTTTGTAGGCTACTGGAAAATATTTGTATTTCTATCTTCTAGAAAAATGCAGCAGTGATGTAGGTAGAGAATCATTGTACCAACCATACTTTAGTGTCGAGTGTGCAAACAATGGTTCCCACTGGACTTTCTCTGTATTCCTTGCATGCTTTCCCACTTCTTCCCCTGGGCACCCTTGACATTCTTGAGTGCTTTTGTTTTTATTGTTACAGTGGTTACCCCTTGCTGACATGAACTTTACATCTTCCATTAAACTGTTTTCTTTACTGCTCCTGTCTTTTGTTTTCCCCTTCCAGGCAGAAAAATTGAGGGGGGGGGTGTCCCTACTCGATTCCTGATGGTCTTAAATATTTATTCAAGAATTACAATATTCTTGCCTATCTATGGAGAAAAACACATTTATTCTAAGAAGATGGTTAAAATCTGGAAAACTGCAGTTTGTGTTTGGGAAATGGATGGGGCTGTATTGCAAGGTAACACTCGCTTTTCAGCTGTTTATTTCATCTGTAAGCTCTTCCTGCAGTGTAGTGCATGGGGAATGAGTGAGTAATGTTGGGAAGGTGTACCACAAATTTTTGCCTTTGAGAGGAGGGAGAGTGGAAAGGATTAGTCCAGGACTTAGGAAGATATGTGCATACACATATCACAGTTTTAAAAAATCAGTTTCATTTCCTGAAGATGAATTTCTTTCCATTTCAAATAGGATATTGCAGCGATTCTGGAATGAGAGCTGCACGGTTTTGAAGACACATCTTGCCAAACAAACTTGTGTAACGCCCAAAATTTGTTACATGATTTTAGATAACTGTAATTTTTCCCAAACTTCTGCATCTCTTGCCACACAAAGATACTTAAGGTGTTTCTGACTACCCAGTTACTTTTCAATTATCTGTGGTGTTTCATTCTTCAGTACCAGATCTAAAAGATAGCTCTGAAACTAAACCAAAACATTCTTAGAGCTTCTTTGCATCTGATGCAAATGAGTGAGAATGCAAATGCCCTGTAATCTCCTTGATTTCTCAGATTTTTTAAAAATAAGATTATCTGCAATATGTAAATTGAGAAGACTTGTTTCTTCAATGATGTGTCAAAGCAGCTGCTCTCTGTATTACTTGACAAAAGCTAAGGCCATTTCTGTGGTGAAAGTACATTAATCTTAGAGGCAACGAATAATGTAATTTTATGAGCTCATAGTTACTTTGTAGCAGCACTTGGACTGCTGCTGGGCAAACAGTTCAATCCTTCAGAAATTGTGAAGATGTATCTTCAGCTGATGAATTCCTGTGTATCACTTCAAGTCAAAATTTCTGTCTGTTTGAAAAAAACCCTCACCAACCCTCAAGTCATCAGGTTGACAGCAGCTGCTGCTAATACAAGTGCCCACCTCAGTGGCCTTGCCCTCTGTGTGGCAGTGGGTATAGATCAGTTTAAATCATGCTTTTTTACTCTGTTTCTGGAATGCTGAGGAATACTGACCGCTGTGTTATGCAAAGATGGAAGCTCTGCAGTCTGATATGATGAGTTGTGGGTCAGCAGCTGTATGGCAATAGCTGTATGCTCTTTCTTCTGTTGCTCAGTATGCGGTTGTCTCTTTGGTAGTAGCAGTGACTGTCTCTACTCTTAGGAGGTGAAAGTAACAAAAATTATTCTGAGATGCTTTTAGTCTTAATTTCTTCTTCTAACTTCTGCATTTTTTAAAAAAAGAAACATGAAAAGCTTAATATGCTTCTTTTGAATCCCTTTATCTTCTCTCATCTATATTAATTAGTTAGCTATAGTAAAAGTGGCCAGAGGAGATAATTTAGCTTCTATTATTCAGTGGGATCAGTGTCTTCTGCCATGCCATCGAGTGTAAATGTGCATAAAACTCTTTGCTCTTCCTTTCCAACTTTACTTGAGGCACAGTTCATTAATGAAATTAAGAGTATTTGCTATTGTGATTCAGGGAACCTGTTTTTTTCCCCTGAAAAATCAGGAGCCACTCTAGTGTCTGTACCCCAGCTCCCACTCCATTTAATTTTTCAGTGCATGAGATTGAGACTTTAGAGCAGAGTCCCCACAGACTCTCTGAAATGTGGGCACTGATTTTAAGCTGAGATGCTTGATCTAGAATCAAGGATTTTCTGGAGTGCCACATTCAGGAAATGCAACTCCTCATGGTGACATCTCTGGAGCCAGTGAGGGCAGGGTTGTATGTTCCAAGTCAGGCTTCAGAAATGTCTCGTATGTCTAGGGTGAAGTTGAGGTGTAACTGCCTGGTTCAGTCTTCAGCTGCTGAAGCTTCTGCAAGAGCACTGACCCTCTTTATATGAAGACTTTTCTTAGCTAGAGTTTTTAGTAGCCACACGTTATTCTTTTCTCTGGAGCCTGTGTTGAGAAGAGACTTGAGAGATGATGCTGGTACTTGAAGAATTATGGGAGTTTGATGTCTTCTGGAGTGCCCACATTATAGCCTTAAACATAATAGGGATTTTTCCTGAAGTTGCACTGGACAGTGGGAGAGGTGCCCTCTTGGATTATTCCTAAGGTTCTGCTGAAATTAGTGCTTTATGTTGTAGGCTGAGAAATGCTTTCAACTTTGAAATACAAAATGCAAATTTTAGACCATCTGTTTAGATGTCCTCCCTCCTCCCCCCACAATCTGCTGAGCAGCTTCCATCATATGTAGAGTGCTGCTTTCTTCATGTTCTCTTGCTGTACTCCAGTTAGTCAAAGTATTTCCTGTATTATGAAAGAGAGGAGTTGAGTGCTGGTATTCTTCAGTTCTTGCCCTTTCCAGTAAAAAAAAAAAGCTTGAACTTGTTGGTTTTCTGCATGCTCTACACTTTGTCTACATGATGGGAAACAATCAGGCGTGGGAAAACTGCAGAAAGCCTGCTGGCTGGATTTATGCCAGCTAGTGGGTGGAAGGCAGTAGCAATTTGGTTCATTTGGAGTTTTGTAGATTAAAATCTCAGAAGAACTTTAGCATAAATGTGGGTTGCTTGATGATGGTAGCAGTGCAGGCAGTAGTAAGCAGTATGGCTAGTTGTGGGCATACAGCACTACAGGAGTTCCCCCATCTTCTGGTCCTTTCAGTTTCCTGTAGTAAATACAAACATCTCAATCCTACTGGGCTAGTTCTGAGTTATGGGTTTTTTCTTCCTTACAACAAGTATTACCAAACTTGTAATTAGTTTTACATCCACGTGTGGTATGTGTACATATTTTGAAATAATTGAACTAAGGCTGAATATGGGCAAAGAGGACAAATTTTATAATGCCTTTCTTCTTATGTACATCCCTAAGAAGCCTGTAAAATTCTAAACATGGTCAGTGCTTTTATTCCAGCATCCTTCACTTTTAATTATTGCAGCTTTCAATGTTTGAGAAAAGTCTGGTCTCATGGGTAGGCAGTAGTAGTAGGCACAGTAGTTATTCAGGCTAACAGAGTAGTAACTTGGGGACACATGTTTGGGAATAGCTTGTGGGATTTGTTCTTTTCCCTTCATTTTCAGAAGCAGGCTCAAGTGAGTGCTGTCATCTGTCTTAATTCAGTAACTAGATTATCACTTTTTTACTCAATTAAGAGTTTTGTTGCAAGTAAACTGTGCGGAGAGGGGTGCTCAACAGGCCAATAAGCCAGTAAGGGGCAAGAAAGGGAAAAAAATAAATGCCTTTTTCCTGCCACCTCAAACCTTGAAATAAAAAATTGGAGTGCTCCAAATGTCCTGTATGCCTGTAACTGTTTTATTTAGAGTGAATACATGTATTCATGGAGGGGAGGATTGGGAAAAGTTTTGGTGACTAAGTTTTTGTCATATGTTTGCTCATAAAATCTGTAGGCTTTTGATTCCTTTTGTCTTTATGTTGTCTAATCTAGTGCCTAGTATAGAGCAAATTATGTAACTTCGTCTATTCACTCAAGGATGTGGAGGTTCTGTATTATTTTTGAGCTCTACAAATACCAAATGATAAATAGTGAGGGAGATAACTTTCCCTAGTAACTTCCATTCCTTCCACTCTTGTTTTTTAGAGTACCTAACCAGGTACGCTAGCCTTTCTAAAATTTAAAAAGGAAAAAAAAAAAAAGCAGAGAAGATAGGTTAATAAGTAAGCTGTAATATTCTTTTGTTATCTAGAGAATGCTTTTGAAAGGTCTTTCTGGCCTTGTCTCGGAAGCCAACAAACTTCATGTGGACGTAGCTCTCACTGATCCTTGGCTCTTCTCTCTTCCCTCCTTTTCCCCCGCCAATCAGTAGCAAAGGGTGACCTATTAGAATTACATTTCCCTAGCTTGTGTGTCCTGGTGCTGACGGAAAGACCTTAATTGGGAGCAGTGCTGAAGGAAGGATCACAGAGCCCAAGAGTAGCTTGTGATACTTCTGCTGCTGTTAGTCAGTCTGCACAAGTGTAATTTTGAGCCAGCCACAGCATGAATCTTCTGTTCTTCACTGATCGTTAAAGAAGGCTGGTTGGAAATGAATGCTGTGGTAAGGGAAACCTGGGTTTTGTGGCATAGCAGTAGCAACGGGGTGTGTTTACTGAAGTAGTAGAAAACATTGGGACAGAAAGCTAAAGGCTATTCATGTTTGAAATACAGGGGTGTGTTAGTTCTGTTTCTCAGAGGATTTATTTGCCCAAACATTGAATCATATTTGTCATTTTGTCTTGCTTTCTTTGTTCTTTTAAATATTTTTATGATGCACACCTGTGAACTGGATTACCTTGCATATTGTATTCAGCATGAGTTTTGTTAATGTTTGATGTGCTCTGTTACTTGTTAGTTAACTGTTAACCCACCAGAGGATTTTGGAAGTGCTTCCCCAGCTCCTTGCAGCAGCACTGCCATTGCAGCTTCCAGTGGCTAGCTAGCTATTTTCTGTGATTCTATTTGAGAGAGCAAGTTTGAGGTTTTCACTAGACTTAACATTATGTAATCTGATCAGTATGGCATGAGCAAAATTACAGTTTTAAGGGAGTGCACGCGACGAAAGTATTTTCTTGCTATATAAAGCTCTAACAGCTCCTCAATGAGATTACTTTGTGTCTGTTAACACCAGCATGCAGAAGTGTCAATTTTCACAGAATCCTAGAACGGTTTGGGTTGGAAGGTATCTGAAAGAACACCAATTATTAGCTCCCCTTCCAAAAGCAGAGACCCTTACACTTGACCAGTTTGCTCAAAGCCCTTTTGGCCCATGCCAAAGCCCTGGCCCTGAACACTTCCAGGGATGGGGTATCCACAGGTTTTCTGGACAACTCATTCCAGTGCCTCATCACCCTCAGAGTAAAGAATTTCTTCCTAACGTCTTATCTAAACCTGTTTCAGTTTAAGGCCATTCTCCCTTATTCTATCACTACACACCCTTGTAAAAAGTCCCTCTCCAGCTTTTTTGTAGGACCCCTTTTGGTACTGGAAGACTGGTAGAAGGTCTCCATGGAGCTCACTCCAGGCTGAATCAACCCCAGCTCTCTCAGCCCGTCTTCATAAAGAGCTGCTCCAGCTTTTTCTGTTTGCTAGTACCCATTTGGAAGTCTTTTGCATGATGACATTCATCTCAGCTGAGTTTTAGCAAGGTTTGCAGGTCAGCAAGGCATCTGAAGTTTGCACAGACAAGCTGTGTAAGTATTTTCTCAGTAATTTGTTATCATATCTCTCTGTGACCTGCTGACATGTTTTAAGGCTGAAGTGTACCATCAGGCCACTTAAGAGCAGGTGACCATCAGTGGTAAATCAGACTAATCCAATTTACTTTTTATTGGATCAACCTGAATGTACTTACAAAGGGTGAGAAAAACATATCGTTTGTGGGAGCAGTATATCCCTTAAATAGTTCAGTGGGAATGGGAAGATCACATCTTCTTGCTTTAATTGTTCTGCTGGATAAACAAACCTGTGGTGAATATACTGGGCTCTATTCCTGGTCTAGATTTGTTGGCTAGTAAGAATAGCTTACAGCCATGTGCTCTTTCCTCAGCAGATTTTTCTGAGTATGTTGCTATCTTTACCAATGTATTGCATTTGGAGGGCTATTTGCTGTTTTCCCAATGCAAGTTAGAGGATCTGCTTTTGCTTCAGAATACTTGCATCCTTTCTGCAGTATATTTAGAGAATCATAATCCAGAGCTGACTTTCTGGATCACAAACTTCCTGTTTGTTTTCATTACTTTTATGAAATAAAATTTGCTGTACACTTCAAAAACGAAACTTGAAAGAAAACCTGCCACTCTCTTGGGTTGTTTGAGATGGCAGTAGTGGGAAAGATGTTTAGAGAAGAAGGAAGTTATTTTCCTGGTTAAGATATAGTATTTCTTCCCCCTCCTTTTTTTTTTTCTTTTTTCCCTCACAGAAAGAAAGTATTTTGTCTTGAAAAAATGATAGCATGAAGTAGCTTGACTTAGAACTGTGTTTCTAGTGACCTTTTAAATCTCTTAATCAGTTTTATCTTGGAAACACTGATGACTATTTAATTCTAAACTTAATAATTGCAGATGATGCAAGCATGTGTCTGTTTTTCCAGTACTGTAATCACACATCCTTAGTTTCCTAAAGGCATCTGTTCTGTTGTCACTGGCTTCTATTTGAGTGGAAAGTGTTCTCCAAGTGATTAAGTAACACATGTAGTGAATTCTGAATTGCAATGCCCAGTGTTCTGGAGCAGAAAATATTGCAGAGGTGTAAGAGGCTCTTTGCATTGTGGAGTTCTGATGTTATAAGGAGTATAATGGAAACTCACATTTCTAATTTGTGAATAATTATGCCTTCTATAGACAATGGAATCCATTACAATTAAAATACTAATGGGTTTGTAATACAGACATTTTCCAATAAGTAGAAAAAAATCAGAACAAATGTGAGATAATGCAAGCAATTAAACAAAATTTTAACTTCAGTTTTATCACTGTCTTGCACATGATTTTAACTGGTTGTTACTATGAACTGTTCTGATTTAGATACTTAAAAACAGTCAAGCTGGATCTGCTAATTGTTACACTTGTAAAATTGCTCCAGATCCATGCAGTGAAAAGTTCAAAGAGTTTCACTCTTACACTTGTTTCTATGTGAAATGAATTACTTTTTCAAATCCCAGATGCTGGAAGGGAGTTTAACTGCTGTTCAGTAGCTGTCACATTGATAACTAAGAATTTTTTTAGTTTTGTATCATGTCTGGGAGCTTTGTCATTTTGAGGATCTGATACCTATGGAAGAATACCAAGGTATCTGTGATATCTATAAACTGCCCAGTGAGGTGGATAATCAATTGTCACTGCCATCATTTAAGTACTTGAATGTGAAACTTCAAAGCCAATGGCTAAGGAGATGACTGATACTGTACTGGCAGTTTTTATGAATAACTTCTGTATGAACTTGGTTCAGTATTTTCTTAAGGAGATAGAACATGATGATCGGAAATAATTCAGAGTTGTTAAACAAACAACCAACTTTGTTGGTAACCAAAGGAAGCTCTTTTGTGAAAATAAGACCAAAATCCACTCAAATCCCTACCCAAAACCTAACAATAAACCCTGCCATCACTCCATCATTCTTGGTATTCCTTAATGTGAAAAAGATTCCAGGCTCTCTTCCACCAGTGGTTTTTTTTTTTTTTTTTGTTCTTTCTGACTGGCTTTTACTTAGCCCCATGTTGGCATTGCAGTGTTTGGCAGCTGCTTGCTTGCCAGAGTAGGCAATGGGAACAGTTTATTGACTCACTAAGCCAAATGCCTGATGGTGACTTTGTTTTTGTGTGTGTTGGTGAAACAATGGAATTTTTGTGTTCGTGTTATATGATTGGGGTTCCATGTGAACCTCAGGTCCTTAGTTTGGTCCAGGTTTTATACATCTGTGATCTTTTGATAAGTTTGTTTTGATTTCCATAAATCACTTGAGCACTAATTTTATTCAGATGGATTTGCTGTTGCAGTTAAGCATCGTTGTTTGCTTGACACCCTGTCTCCCCTCTTCAGACATAATTTTCTCGGAATAGCATCTGGCCATCACACTACAGTGGGACTAGATCATCCAGTCTACTGCTATTACAAAGAAAAATGAGGCTTGACATATTCATGTCAATTTGGCAAGATGCCCAAATCATTATGCTCAATGAAATATGTGACATTTCAAGTGGGAATGTAACCTGCAGGAACACTTGCCAGAGAAGCTTGAGGCAGTGCAAAGAAAATGCCACCCTTACTTGGGCTGGGATGTTCAGATACTGACACAAGCCACCTGATGAGTACCCATCACAAGATTGTGGCTTAGGTCATTAAGATTATTCATTTTCTTAATAATTTTTCACTCTCTAGAATTTGGTGGTAGTGGTGGTGATCCTGGGAAAATTTAAAGAACCTTTTGAGTTTAAAAGGAAAAAAAAATCCAAGGAAACATATATGGAACTTCCTTTCGTAGAGTAGCAAGTGAACCAACCAGCAACTAACCCGAACTCCAAAGCAGTGTGTGTCACTTTTGAGTCAATTGTAATTACTTGCTGTTCTTTGGTTCTCTAGCAAATTTGTTTTGAACCTTCATGGATTCATAATGTGAAATTTTTAGGAAAAAAGCAGGCTGTGTAATATTGTCTAGTGTTTTAGTAACTAGAAAATATACGGAAGCATAAAAAAATCTAAGTACTCCTTAAATATGATACTTAACAAATTCTATATCTGAATTCTTTAAAGAAGAAAAAAAATTCCTGGAGCCTGTACAGACTGTAAGTAGAGTTCTTCCAAGCTGTCTTGAAAAAATTGCTTTAAACTCCATCAGCCATAACCTTGCTCTTTCTAGCTTTAAAGTGTATTCAGTAATGTTTAAAATAGAATGTCTTTTGAGATTTCAAAACTCTTATATTTACATCAAACTGTTCAAACACATTTGTGGAAGATGGTTTTTGGTTTTGTATTTTATTTTCAGTTTCTGCTTTACCTTTCCTTTTTATAGAATTGTTCATTTATTTTTAGCAATTTGACCCTAATGCTTTCAGTTCAGTGCTCAACAGTTGAAATACAACAGGGCAGTGAAGTGGCAAGGGCTATGCAGTGGCTCTCTATTCCAGAACTTCTAAAACAGCAGCATCATCTTCTATGTTCTTAAGAGATGGAAAAGCCTGGGAAGGGAGGAAAGGATAGGAAGAGTTGGATTGAAGTGTAACCCAGAATTTTTTCTTGTATTCCTTTATACCAACCTCCTGGGGGTGGCTTTTTGATGCTGAATTGTATCCCCATTCATCTGTTTAGCCCAGAAATAAGTTTTGCACCTTTAAGCTAGATCTGAGAGTGAAGAGGGGGAGAAGAAGCCGTGGAATGTCTGAGGTGGCTGTATTCAAAAATATAGGGATAAGAGCTTCAGCCTCCTCTCTCAGGGATGGTCTTGTCTGCAGCACGGACAGCAGGACAGAGCTCTCCTTTGCTTTTAGTTAGTTTTTTTGCTAGCTGAGGCAGAGGAGTTCCCTAGACTGTGGCTTTTCTTTTTCTTGGAATTGATGAGCCTTGCTTTGGACCAAAAACCCAGAAAAACACCAGCAGCTCACAGCTGTAGCCTACTGGGGCCTGGGACGCAGCATTTTCCAGCACCAGAGGGACGGATAAGAGACTGAGCAAGCCAAGCCACACCCCATGAAAAGGACTTTCTGAATTTGCCATCTCTTCAGAATAATGAGAAGTTTCATTGTTTAATATCATTAATTCTTCCATGTTTTGAATGCTTTGCTTGTTAAATAAACAGGTTTTTTTCCACTTTTCTTGAAGGAAATTTTTGTCTCCCAAACCAGGTAAGGGAGGGGCTGCTTGAATTTGCTTTCTAGAGGGACCCCTTTAAGGGTTTGCTCCCTAAATTTGCCCTAAACCAGAACAGCCATGCTGTTTTTCACATCACAGCCTTTGCCCCAGCCTTTTTCCTACAAAGGCTTGGTGTGGTCCTGGAATGTGTTATGGTGATGGATGGGTAATACTGCCTCTTTTAATCTGTTGATAATGTCTGAACTGTAACCTCTGAGAAGAAGCAATGAGTAAAAGGCTCCATAAAACTAAAAAAAAATCCTCAAGAAAGGAAGTTTCATTAGGCTTTGACAGCTGTCTTAAATACCATGTTTTGTGTTATTTATTTTGCCCCATACCTTCTTTCTGGAATCCAAAATGGTGACTGATAGTGACATAATATTTATTGGGGAGGGACTAAAACTTCCGTTTCCTAGTCTGAGTGCTTAATTTTGCAGTGTCTTTACTTTAGGGTTGGAAAGAACTTCTAGCTAATATTATCTTCCATGCAGAATATTGGCTGCAAGGACATGACCTTTTGCCAGACCATTAGTCTTGAGAAATAGTCTGTCTTTGAAATTGCCATGGGTGAGTGTTTGGCATCTTCTGCCATGCATAGAGGTTCTTCAAGCAGGAGATACACAGCAGTTATTTACTGGCTCATGCAGAGAGCCTAGCCAGTTAGGCAATTTACTGTGGATTAATGTGCTTACCAGCTCAAGGAGTCCCTGCTGGCCTGCAAGGTATAAGGTAGGAAAATACCAGCCTCCTTTGATCTTGGAGTGGGTTGATTCTTGATCTGGCTGAGTCAACATGTTCCAGCTCCACTTTTTTCTCAGCTTTTATGCTTCTTTTAGTCAATATTTTTCTCTTTAATTAAGTTAGTGTCTCATCAGTTACGCTTTTTCTTACCTTTTGTGGCTTACAGCAATGAGAGAATCCTCTTATAAGGTACCAGTTTATTTTTGGAGGCACTCAGCCCAAGCTCTCACTGGATTTTTGGGTAGTAAAAGAGTAGAATTCTTGGTTTGGTGATCTTGGGATGCATGCTTGTTTACTCTGGACCAGTGTACTTGAAACTATTAGATCTGAACTCAAAATAAACATGACTTGGTTGCCTACAGCCAGTGAAGTGAAGGAAAGGGTTGTGGGTCTTTTTCCATTTCCAAAACTTTCATTAGTCAAATAAACAGTGTTACCGTGCTTGAGACATCTCTTTCTTAATTATGTGCTGTTATAGTGTGGATGTATTTGTTAGTGAAATGAACTCTTTTTCATGAATGAGATAAGAACGTTGCTATAATAATTTTAAGTAATGAAACAGATTTTAATTTAATCTTGAAGGAATCAAACATGTAACTACAACTATCCATGAATTGCACTTTGTTGTTGGGAGTTCAGGAAGTTGTATGTGGTGGTGGTAGAGGAAGAAGAAATTAGACTTTACATGCTGGATGCATATATTTTTTTATTCTGCAAATGAACAGAGGAAGGCAATGCTGTGTACTATGTACTGTTTCTAAAGCTCTCTGAAAAACCTGAGATTCTATTGTTGAAGACAATTCAAAGATCAAATGCTGAGACATTTTATGCCCCCAGCTCTCCCATTGTTCTAGATTCATGTTTTGGGCTGTGGTACTTCTGTGTGTTTTGGTAATGTCAAGAGTAGTTTGTATCCAGCTCATCTGCTGCTGCATACTTCTAAAGCCTGTATATGTAGCTTGTGAAACATGCTAGTATTAGAAGTATTTCACTGATACTGGAAATAGCACTGATAACTTTAAATCAGCATTTTATTACATTAGCTTAATCTGTTAATCTGTTAATACTATGAAAAGCATACATGGTAGTTCTAAATGTACATATTGCTGAAACATTGCTCATTTGCTGTATTTTGTTTCACTTCTTGTGTCCTGACAATATTTTGATTGCAGATATACATTAACAAAGATTTGCTCAGCAATTCCTGAAGAATGCCAAGTCATCTTTGGCTGAATTATTTTTAATGTGTTAAGAGTAGTTTACACATCATAGTTTCTTCTCTTGTACTTTTTCTTTTTGCATTCTGTGGTGTCCACTGTCATGATGCTACCTACCATCCTTACTTTGTTTATGGGTCAATGATTCCTTAGACTACATCCTGGGTTTTGCTAGCTGAGATGGCTGTCAACAGTGTTGTTTACTCAGTTGGGAAGACATTTCAATTGGGAAGGTATCTTTTGCAGAGTGAAACTTATCATTCATATTTTGTCAGTTTGCTCATGGAATGGAGCAAATGAGCAAACTCCTGCATAATTTGTGGCAATGATATCTATAGTCTTGAAGATATTCAGAAGCTATCTGGACATGATCTTGGGCAGCAGCCTCTAGGTGACCTTGCTTGAGCTGTGGGGTTGGATCAGATGACCTCCAGAGACCCCTTTCCCCCTCAACCTTTCTGTCATTCTGTGATGAGGACTGTTCTCATCTGACATGCAAATACCTGCTTTCCATATTCATAGATGTACTGAGTAGTCTGAGCCTTGCATTGTTAGGTTTTTTTTGGATGGGGATTTACTAACCTAGCGTTGTTTTTCTGGCCTTTTTGAAAAGGCAGAAAACCAACATCCAGTTCATCTGTCTCCTGAATCAAAATTGCATATTTTATTAGCAGTGGGGATTATTGTCATGTGGAAACTTATTAAAAGCACCTGGAAGGCTAAATAATTTGTCATATAGTTGTCTCTTATCCTCTGCTTTACTGACAAGATTAAAGAACTTTGGGAGTAATGAGACAGAGTTTTGCTCTGTGGAAACAGCGCAGATTAGACTGTACGTCATGATTTCCAGGTATTTTGTTGCTCTATCTTTAGTTACTGTTGTGGCTGATTTGCTTAGTGGAGAGGTATAAAGCTTTGATGTTCTTTGCTTCTGACTAGTCCCAGTGGTACAGAATGGGTGAAGAACTTCTATTTCTGTTTTAGGTAATGCAGCATTCCTGTTAAGTATATCCACACTGCAGCCTGTGTCATTTTATATGAAAACCTTTTGAATCACAGTGTATGTACTATATGTGTGTATGTGTGTGTATGTATTTCCACCCTGAAACAAGGACACCTGTGTTTAACAGCACAACATTGCCTGCAGCTCCTGTCCTGTCAGAGCTTTTCTTATGACATGTCACATAATATATTCTGGAAACTATTGATATTTGGAGACTGAGTTCGAACTAATTTTTTTTTTTTTTTTTTTTTAATGTTACTGTTGTTGCCCTGTAATTCATCCAGTTTCTGCAGATCAGGGCTGTGTTTTAAACTGCTGCCACGTAGAAGGAAGGGAGTGATCCTGCCAATCTTGCACTGCAAGGCTCTGTGTCTTTCAGACAAATCCAGTGCTGCTGCTGTGCCACAGTGAGTGTGCTCATTGAGCAGCACTGATGCTGTGTGAGCCGGGAGGGTTGTGCATAGTGGTGTCCTGGTGGCAAGAGGAACAAGTCAGGAGAAATTGTTCTAGGCCTGTGTTTGGACAGAGCTGCATACCCTAGTAGTGTTGATCCCCCATAACAAAGAGCTTGCCTCACTTTCCTGTGGGAGATCCCAGGATAGTCATCCTCCTCTTTCTCTTCAAGCTCTGCCATACAACATTTCAGTGCAGGGCTTATGGCACTGTGCATGTTGAGTACTATTCTGATTTTAAACACATTGATAGACAGGTGTCAATTTACCATATAGATATACGGTAACAATTATTGTTACAGGAGGAAGATAAATCTGAGCAATGTGTGTGAATTTCCAATGAGATATTTAAAGCAGTGTTGCTTCTGGGATGTGCAAGGCAGCTTTGGCTGGGTGATTAAAATAGCATTATGGGAAATGTGGTAGCTTGAGTTGACAGAACATCTGTGTGAGGGTAGTCGCTTCCTTAGTGCTCTGTAGGACCTGCCAGAGGGTTTCCCATGCAGAGAAGCCTGTTACCATCTGCTTACCTGAAAGTTTGCCATCTCTGAGTCTGCATTATATGCCACTTGCTACTTTTACTTTGTAACAGCCATTCTCAATTTATGTGTTTTTTTGCTGTCAACTTGCTTGGTATTTGAACAATTAAGAACTTTCAGACTAAGACCATACCAATATCATGGCTATTGATTTAAATTGCTAACTTTCTCCAGCTGTTTTTCTTCTGTTGGTGAGAGTTTTGGTTGCTTACTGCTAGAGATCAGGCTACCGAGGAGACTCAAGAGTGTAAAAGGAGGGAGCTACTTTATTTACTGTGTAGCCGTTTTGAACACAGACATCAGGAAGAGGATATTCCTTCAGTTAATATAGTTCTCATTTTCCCAGTGTAGGGGGTGGGAAAAGGCAAGGAAGTATCTGATTAGGAATGGGAGCCTGGAGTGGAGGAGTGAGATTGAGCCAGGGCTAGCAGAGGATCTTGGTGGTGGTGAGGAGCAGCAGTTTATTTCTTTGAAAGTTGAGATGGAAACCGTACTTGGAGCAAAATAGACGAGGGTAGGATAACTCTGAAATAGTGCTTTTTGGTTTACTTCTCTTTTTCCCGAAGTAGAAAAAGATTATTGTTATCTCAGGTGTAAGAAGGCATTGGCTGAGTGAGATACGAGAGACTAATCAGAGGCCTTGGGGAGAGGAGACATTTGGAGGAAGTTGATAGTCAGGAAGGCATAAATAAAATTTAAGATGGTGGGGAGTGACTCTTGCTGATGAAAGAAGCGGAATCAGTGGGGTCAGCTAGAGAAGCAGAGACCGTACGGCTGAGTGATGGAATAGATGGAAGTGATAGTAGGGAATGGCCATGGATAATGGCCATGTGAATTTGTGTGCAGAAAACACTCTACTTATACCTTGGGCCTTAGTTTAACACCCCTGAACATGCAGGTCTAAACACTTTGAAGTTCATTTTCTGTTCTGCTGTGTCCCCAGACATTTAATCTTGACTATATTCTAGCCCCAACATCGGTGTTTGGGCAGTCAGCCATTTAGGAGACCTGATTTGGCCTGAAACAATCCATAATTTTTCAGCTGGCTCAGCTCACCACCGGCTGAATGGCTTGTTGCCCAGTTTCCTGAGTACCAACATAAGGAGTAAGGGAGCTTGCTTTTACAGGGCCACTAAAACTCTGAGAAAAGAATGATTTGCACAGAGATGGTGACCAGTATAAGGAATATAGGATTATAACATCATTTATCTGTAAACCAATATTTCAGCTGTTACAGTTGATCATTCTAGTAATTCTCAGTCACACATAATCAGTCTTTAACCTACCAAATCAGCAGCATGTATAGACATCCAAGCATCCTTACGTGCCACTTTTTGTTTCTGCAGAAGTGCTAGTTTTGTAGCCATAGATGACTGGCTTGTGACAATGCCAGGGAAGCAGTGGGCTTTATCTAGCTGGTGATCAGCAGAGGGGACCCATGCTGATGGTGTGCAGCTCTAACTAACCCAGGGATATCTTCTTACTATACAGGTTAACTTCTCAATCTCAGGTGTGCAGTGAAGGCAGTATTATTCTGCAGCTGGAAGTTGGGTCTGCAGATTGGGTCCCTTCTGAGTTTGTCGGAGAAGAGCTTCCCAAAGCTTAACCTGCCAACAAGGCTTGTGCATGCATTGGTGATCTGTGCCCTAGGTGTTGTTTCAGTTGTCCAATTACCATTTATCTCACCACGTTTTTATCCAATAGTCCTCAGTTTCTAGCAAATCCTTGCCTTATTGCTGTTGGGACCTTTCACTTGTCAGTAGCTAAGTATTAATCAGCTTAATTATAATGTGCAACTGTAACTGGAGTCTCTTTTAATTTTTTTGCTGCGAACTGATATGTGTGAAACCCTGTCAAGGTATTTTCTCTTCCTCTGTTATTTATATAGATGGAGGATGACAGCCTCCTGCTACTGGCTGAAATGGTGGATTCTCTTAATGACAAAAAGCTCCAGGATTTCCATTTTGAAACACAAGAATATTAAAATGATTGTCATATTTTTTAGTGATTGCTGCTTCTTAATTTTCTTTAAAAACGCACCCTTACTCCCAACCGCGATTCTATATGACAAATGTCTTTTGTCAGCCTATTTTCTGTTGTCTTAGTTTCTGTTCTTGAGGTTGCTTACATGATGCTTCTAGAAGTCAGTAAGATATTGCTGCTCACAGTTGGCATCTAACTTTTCCTGATTGTTATGTAGTTTTCAAATCCTTTTCTTAACAAAATAAAAAAAAGGGGGTTGGCTTGTTAGCTGTGTTGCTTGAAAAGTTTTCTTGGTCTGTGTTATGATTTGCTTGGTTTTTTATCCAAAACGTCAGTAGACCAGGAGTTTTCTTCTTTGTACACTTCATCCTGGAATCACACATTTAGTGTGGTTTTTTTTTTTGACAAGTTATTTTCAAGTATGTCCCCTCTTATTCCTTCATTTTAGAACAGCTTATAATACCTCTGTAGAATGTCACAGAAGCATCTGTCCTACCACATGTGGAGAATGAGGCTATCCTGTTCTATTAAGTATTTAAAGCTTTTGTATTAAGCACTTCTCATTGCAAGGAATGAATGCAGCTTTCACTGTGATAATCTTACACAGTGATTGCAGCAAGCTTTTGATACCTGCTGAATGAAAGTTTTCAAGCTATAATTTTATGAAGGTAACAGGCCAAATCCTGTTTCTCTTTTGCTTGAAGATTCTCATATATTGTTGTTTGTGTATGTCAGGTGAAGTGTTCGAAAACTCTTCATAGCTTATGAGACACACAAATATATCATTCTCTTATTGGGCTGAACAACCTGAACAAAGGCATATGCACATCAATAGATGTGCTAAAAATTCCTTTGCTTTAACATGTGCATGTGCAGAAGCAAAATAAATTTTTTCAATTGGCTAAATCTCCTACTCAGAACTTCAGTTTCTGGAGGCTGTTATTTGTGTCCTTTCCATTACTCCTGAAGATTTTTTTTACATGACTTCAGAAACTTTTTGTTTTCCTCTGGTAGTATCATGTGTAAAAGGAGAGATTTATAATTCTGGGGTCAAGGAAGATCAGAAAAGGAGGGAGGGCAAAATACTGTGTATAAAACATGTGTATGATTGCAGTTCCTTTGTAGTCACTTTGTTCTTGTGTTTGTCCCCATATCTTCCCAAAATTCCTGTACCCAGCATCCTGTCTTGGCACAACTCTTAGGCAATGTGGGTGGTACAGAGGGTGAAGGAGTAGCAAGTCAGTACTGTAGTGCTGAACACGTAATTCAAGCTTCTGTAGAGCATACACTAAAACAGTTGCTGGTAGTGTACAAAACGGAACCCATGATTCATTTTCCTTAGGTAAAAAAATATTTAGGAATTATGTTTCTGAAAAGTCAAAAACTTCTTACTCCCCAGAATATTAAAATGTGTAGAATAGTAGTTGCAAATACAACTTGTGGGTCTGCATGTGCTTGAAAGGGTGAAAATTAAGGTGTAGCAGAAACCAGTGATATTCTCAGGGTTTAGGTGTTTGAATCTATTTTTTTTAATCTAAAATTAGCTAAGTTTAGCTAATTTTAGGATTCTGTTTAATGTTGGGTAGCTAAGTTAACAATTTTTTCCCTGAAAAAACTTCTATGAAAGCAGCTTTGTTTATTATAGTGAAAAACTTGAGTTTACAAATACTCAATTTTGTATAAAGAAAAATAAGTAATGCTTGTGAAGATTGTAGTGTAGTTACCTCTGCGAAAAAAGAGCTTTGAGTGACATAGAAAATGCAGTAATGCTTCAGACTCTGTAGCAACGTTTGTGATCTATGCCAATTCATAGAATGTACCACTCTTATTTTCCTTTGTGTCTTGTGTTGATGGGTTTAATTTTTTTTTTTTTTCCTATTGGAAACTTAGTTTTGGGCAATAGTGGTAGACTAGAAATAATATTAAAGAGCTTAATGCTGTACGTGGGAGTACTCTGGTTCCTTTTAGTTTTGCTTGAGCTTATGCTTCAGTATCTGATCTGTGCCATCAACATCAGTGGGACTGCTTTGTCCTATATGTAAATATGCTTATTTTTAAAAATTCCTTCTTTAATAGGAAGCAGAGATGATGCATTGGTCTTGCATGAGAACTCAATTAATTACTTCCTCAGTGTCACACAACCAGCTATGTATTATTCTGCCTTCATCAAACTATCCTTTGTGTTGATAAATGATACAGTATGCACAGTGTTGGTCCATGCTTCTTAGACTTGACTGTAGTGAGTAGAGTGTAAATATATTGCTATATACATGATTAAATTTGTGTAACAGCAGTGTTTCCAGTGACTTAAAGTGATTTGTAGTAGAAAATACAGTGGTTTGACATTGTTAATTATAATGGGCTTCTGAAATTAATCCTGAATTAAAATAATCCTACTGGGTTTTGGTGGATTGAAACCCACATCAAAATAAACCTTACATTTCCAAATGGAGAATTCTTAACTTTTTATCCTACCCAATTCTCTTGTTCAGTATAGATTTATTTTTCTGTTTCTTACTCGCATAGTCTATATGTATTTTTTGCTCCCATTTCTTGTAAAGTTCTTTAATCTTTATTTTAAAAAATAAAGTCTGTCTCACTTGCGTGCTAGTTGGAGAAGAAGAGCTGATGCTCCAGTCAGTATGATGCTAGGATACAGGAAGCTATTTAAAACAGTTTTATACAGGGCAAGGTACCACCATTCTTCTCATTCAGTTTTCTTGAGGAAGCAGGAAGAGATCCTAAATTTTCTGAACTTTTAGTAGAATTTTCAGAGTCATTTTATAGGCAGAAGATTGATTCCTAAAAGATGTATTATTCCCTCTATATTAGCATTGTAAGTACTCGGACCAGATTTAAGACCTTGTTCTGCAGACACTTAATATTGTGCACAGAAGTAATTAGTCGCAGATGTTAACTCAAGTTCCTTTAATCATCAAAAAAGTCTGAAATAATGCCCATTTTTGATTGTGTTAGTGCATTAAGGCAAATGTGGTTGTATTCTCTTTTACACTGGGGGAGCAGAAGAGATACAAAAGAGATGTGTTTCATAGGGCTGTAGTGATTGAAAACTCTACACTGTTGAACTTTGTGCAACTACTGTTTTTTCTGATGAAGTGGTTTTGTACCCAAATGACATTAAGACACTAAAAACTAAATGAGTCTGCTTATATCTAGTTGAAAATGTATAATTTTGTTTGCTCACTACTAGTGAACATTGTATTAATTGCTGTTGTAGTCTTAAAAAGTATTATTTTTCTTCCTGAAATAGTTGATCTGATTCTTCTGAAAAACCTGTTTCAGCTGATACTGTAAATTGTTTTGCAAAACAAAGAAGTTTCATGTAATCTTAAAATGTTTGCACAGTCTCTATTGACCCTTCTTAGCATTGACAAATGCCTGGCTGCTCTTGTAAGTGCAAGTGTGGAAGTGTTTGTAGAAAACAACTACTATTCATCCCTAGTAAAACTTTAGCTGACTGTACCAGCTGTAGCAGTGCTTCCTGAGCTTGGCACCTTTGTCCTTTTTTAAGTTGTTTTTTGGGATTACATGGCTGCTGTAGACAGAGGTGAGGAACAAGTGCCTCTGCTAATGGTCACACCACTTGACAGATTCTCAAAATAAGTTTTACCAATTCTGTTCATGTAAATATTCATAACATAGGAAGCAAATAATTCCCAAAGGATGATCCCTTACCTGCAAATCTTTTTTTTTTCCTTCTTCCTTCAAAGGCTATACATGTTCCACATTTGATAATGTTAGCTGTATTGTTTTGTTCTTAACTGGAAGGTATGTTTTATTCTTTTTATTATGGTTGTAAAGAAACCCTATGCATTGTCTTTTATGTTAACACTCTTAATTAATAAATTATTAGCATATGAAGATTCATGAAGGTCCTGGCTATATTCCAAAATAAAAAGATACCAAGGAATACTCGATGTCTTCTCGTTTTGTAGAGGACTTCATGAATAACGGATGCGCTTCAACTCTGTACTCCCTTCTGCAAGTTCTGTGTGCCCATTCAATCTATGTTTTTGAAATTCTCTCTAAATATATTTCCCTTAGGATTTTGCTTGTCCTCATACTAGAGCTGTTTCCAAGCCCATACCTAAATTAGAAGACAAAGGAAAACAATTAGGTAGAGACAGTAAAGGAGTAACAAGCAGAAGGCCTCTAATGAGTTGTGTAGAAATCTGTGAATTTAACATGCTGGACATATGGAAATAGACATGTTTTTCGGGTGTGTCTAAGAAAATGCATATCATGAATTACAGTTGCAGGGGAAAAAATACAGAAAGGCAGTCTAAGGATGCCAGTAGTTAAGTGGCTTGTCTTCCTGGTGGAATTGCTGTATGAAAGGAGCACAATCAAGTTCTGAGGGCTTCTAATGGTATGTGTTAAGAAAGACTGAATTTAAAATACTTGGCAACTAAGCAGATAAATTAGGTGTAGTCAGGTTCTAGAAAATGGGACGAATGCCCAGACACTGACAATTGGGACAATGGCAAAGTTTCCACTGCTAAACAAAAGATATGGAAGGAAGATTAAAAGTTAAGTTACAGTTTATTTGCTTTGAAGGTGACACCCAGCTATCTACAAGGAAATGTCAGGGGCTAAGGTTTTGGTTTAAACACAAGACCAGATCTGAAACAGGATCTGTGAGCTTCCATCATGGAGATGAGAAGTCTTGAGAGCAGTGATGAAGGTGCTCTGGGCTGAAAGCCCAGATTCTTGGTCTGAGATTTGGGCTGCAAACAAGATCAGTTAGGGGCATCATTTCTTGCAGAGAGATGGAAGGAAATTTTATTTGAAGAAGATCTGTGTAGACTTTGTGGGAGTATATAGAATTCAAGGAGAGTGTCTGTGTCAGTGAATTCTCCCTTCTCTCTCATTGTCCAAATAAGTTCAATGATTACAGTGAGGAGGACTGGCATCCAGAGTGGTGGCCATGCCCTTGTTGAAGACCAAGGAAGCAAGCTAGTGAAGCCTAAGTTGGTGCAAATAATAGTAAAGGAAGGTAGGAAGATGAAGGAGATCAATACGAAGTGTCTCAGCAAGACGAAAAAAAGCTAAAGCTAGATGGAAAGGGATAGGAGTTGAATAAGGATTATGTCTTGTGTTCCTTTTGTTTGGGGAACAGTGCTCATGTCATATGCAAATCTAACCACTTGCTAGAAATAAATTCTACTGTCATATTTGTCTAAAATAAGCCATTCAATGAATCTGGGGTTTGGGGTAATTTTCTGGGCAATAAATCACAGAATCATAGAGTATCTTGAGTTGGAAAGGACCCATGATCATCAAGGATTGAGTCCACTCCTGGTACTGAGGGGACAACCCCACGAGTCACACCGTGTGCCTGAGAGCGTTTTCCAAATGTTTCTTGAGCTCTGTCAGGCTTGGTGCTGTGACTGCTTCCCTGGGGAGCCTGTTCCAGTGCCCAGCCATCCTCTGGGTGAGGAACCTTTTCTAATATCCAACCCAAATCTCCCCTGACACAAGTTCAGGCCATTTCCTCAGGTCTTATCACTGGTCAGCACACAGAAGAGATCAGTGCCTGCCCCTTCTCTTCCCCTCATGAGGAAGTTGCAGCTTCAATGAGCTCTTCCCTCAGTCTCCTCCTCTCCAGGCTGAGCAGACCAAGTGACCTCAGCTGCTCCTCATATGGCTTCCTCTCCAGACTGTTCACCATCAGAGGATGGCTCTCATTTGGACACTCTCTAATAACTCAATGTCTTTCTTGTAGCACCCAAAACTGCCCCCAGCACTTGAGGTGAGGCTGCCCCAGTGCAGAGCGGAGTGGGACAATCCCCTCCCTTGCCCTGCTGGTGATGCTGTGCCTGATGCAGTGTTGGCCCTCCTGGCTGCCAGGGCACTGCTGATTCAGATTTAACTTACCATTGACCACAATTCCCAGATTCCTTTCCACAGGTTTTGTACATATGGAAAAGTTGTTCAACAATAGTTTTTCAAAGTGTATTAGATATGTTCTCTTCTGATGTCATAATGAACTTTATTAACTCCCTTGGGGAAGAAGGGTTGAAATGGGGAATATTCTGCATTTCAGCATTTCATTCCCAGGCTACCACATAGATGCATAAGTAACTGTATAGTGTGTGCATATAGCACATGTAGGTATTGCTGTTTTCAGTAATACAGTGACCAGGTAGGATACTTGCAGATAACTAAAAGCATAATGTTCTTAAACTAGTTTAGAGTATCAACAATAGACAGTTTGACTTTGTCATTTTTTTAAATAACAAAAACTTTTTCCTACTAAGTTATCATCTATTTACTCTGCCTGTGCTAGAGTTGTAGGCCTGTGTGTCCATCTGCAAGGTTATTTTAAACAAAGGTGAAAATATGTTTAGAAACAGTGCTTTGGACAAACACTGTCAGATGGATGATTTGGGGAAAAAACGTTCTGTT
The DNA here is from genome assembly GCF_024509145.1 of Vidua macroura. Taxonomy (NCBI): domain Eukaryota; kingdom Metazoa; phylum Chordata; class Aves; order Passeriformes; family Viduidae; genus Vidua; species Vidua macroura. The sequence continues at coordinate 72,933,562 of NC_071572.1, read as the reverse complement.
GAAAACATGCATAATATTCTTCTTAAAGTTTGTTTGGAAAATCTTTATAACCAATACTTTGACAGTGTTTTTGATACACTAAAGTTGCCTTCACACCTGTGGAATTAATTTATTTTCCAATAAAAATACTCCTTTCTTACAAGTGATCTCTGACTCAGTTCATTACCTGAAGAAAAAAAAATCAGTCTAATAAATACAACCTTAACTTGCCTTGAAAGAGAAAACTCTTGCTAAGTAACAGCCTCCCAATTAATGGTGGAGCTTCCCTCTTCAGCTGTCACAGACACATACAGCTCTGGTGCTCCTTCATGTGTGTACTTCTGATGTGTCAGAGCAACCCAGCAAATTGGGAGAAAGTGGTAACTTTTGCAGGATGATCATGATGAAAACCAAACATTAGGAAAAAAAATAATCAGGCCTCTTTTTCTGTACATGCTTGACAGTAATACAGCCATGCATGCAGTAAGGGTGATCCAGCAAGAACAAACCCCAGCACAACTGCTCTGTTCTTCAGTTCTTCCTCTTTCAGACTCCAATCATGTGAGGGGCAGTATATGTATCTTCATGCCTCTTGTATGCCATGAATGCATATTCACCAGATACTGAGGGAAAGTAATGGGGTTGCGATATGTGGGATTATTATAAAACAGTGTATACTGAAAGACTGGAGTAACATCTTGCAGTTAATGTGCAAAATGTTGTGCTGACTCTCAAACTTTTTCTTTTTTGTTTTAATTATTACCTATTTTTTTTTTCCACTGTCTCTGAAAGTAGCCTCTGTTTGACGATCAAGCATGGTCAAAGGGTAAAAGTTCACGATTTCCACACAGGAGGTTATTTCTGAGTGATAGGCTTACACAAATATTTATGTCCTCTAACAGTTGTCTATCCATCTGCTGAAATTCCAAATGATAATAAACTGTGTGTCCTTTTGGTATAGTAAGCCAGTGGCCTACTTTTTAGTGTCAAGAACAGTTGCTGGTGGCCTGTTAGCTTTTCTTGACTCTGTTCTAATTTTTATTTCTGTTTTTAAAATCTTGACTCTCACAAAGAAATTTGAACAAATTTTTAGAGGGTTTTTTTTAGTTTGCTTTCTAAAGAGCCTGTTGTGTCACAGCAGATAGGAAAGACTTTTGTTGAAAGTCATTGTCTTGACAAGTGAGGCTTGGTAGCTGTTCAGAAGACTTGCTACTGCGTGCATAATTAAAGCACATTAAGTTCCAGTTGGTGATTTGGGTGTCAAGCGTTATAATTTGTGGTCTTCTCTGAATGATATTTAGGCAGCTCGTGGACACTTTGAGAGCATACAGTGTTCCTGCATAGGCAGCTGCAATAACTCATTGCAGTGATTGTTTAAAAAACTTGCACCTGTTTCTAGTTTCAGATTCTAACTATTAGATCTATTTCTGGTTCTTCTTGGCAAAAGCAGTCTAGTCACAGGTTATTTTAATAACATTGCTTGCTTTAAAGTAGCTACTGCTGTAGTTGCATGGTACTTGAACCTCTCTTGAGACTCTTGAATAAGCTTTAGGGATGACTACAAGAAAGTAGCTTTCTCTTAGATAAGGTTTGGAAGAGTTACTCAAAATACTTTAAATTTTAAGAGTTTACTTATGCTGCTTGGAAGCGAGGGTGGGATACCGAAACAGTTTGACAGGTTTTGGTATATGTGTTTATGCTGGGATTCTCTCCAGTCTTATATTTTTAGATTGATCCTTCTGAGGTCTCTAATTATGAATATTTTATTATAGTGCTCTCTGCAGGTACTAAATTGTTGCTTACTCTTTCCTCTGCTGGCCAGGGAGCTTGTTGGTGATTTGAGGGGGTGTCAGCTGCTCACACATAATCAGTCTTCTCATTCTCTTAACTTTATTCTGTATTTTCACTTAATTCTTTTTGCTTAAGAGCTCAGAAGAAACATGTGGTATTGTTATTTAGGGGTGTAATTATTCTTCTATCAGGGTCTTATACTTGAATACATTTAAAAATATGTCTTCAGCTGGCATGTAGAATATGACCTATCATGTAGCTCATGCTGTCCATCATTGGTAATTGCACAGAGAATATGTGTCTGCAGAAGAAGCTCTTGTGCTATCTCCTGTAAACTCCCTCAAATACCTGTTGACCTTTCTCTTCATCTTACTGTTTGTTTATCTCAAAATGTCACTTCCTGGAAGAAAGGCTTTGAGCTGATCATACAGTTAGCATTGGGATTTTTCATCTCTATTGAGTCTTTATTTTCTTCTGAGTGACTGAAGGAAAGCAGACTGTGCCATTCAAACTTTCGTAATCACTCTAATTGGATATAGTGCTCTAGAAATGAACAGCTTTTGTATGTTTATACAGTGGTTCCTGCAGTGTAGACAGATGTGAGTTCAAAACCTGTTTTCCAATTTATGGCTGCTTCATGCAGTTTGAATCTAGAAACATGAAGTTGGTAGAGTGATGGAGCTTACATTATGGTTGTTGTATGCAGCACCTGGAACTGAAAACTTAAAAAAGGTAAAAGGAAAATCTTCCTGGCACTTGATATTGATGGTGCAAAGTTGTGAAGGTGCACAAAGCACATCAGCCATGACTCATTTCAGTGAATCAGCCTCACTGTAACTACTCAAACTTCATAAATCTTTTTCACACAGGGAGTTGTATTTAGGCACTTCCAAGTTAACCATGTGTTTTACCAAACATATTTCTATTTATCAATTAAGCAATAAGGTTAGTGTAAATATACCTTGACCAGCTTTTTATTAAGGTCTGATATACACTGTTACCTTTTCCCCCATAAAAATGCAGTTATTTCAAGGATGGTTGATCCTTTGCAAAAAGAATTTCAATATCTATGAGCAAAATGTTAGTGACTTTAGTCAGAAAGTAAAGACTGTTACTTGCCTACAGATACTGAATTTTGAATATGAGAAATGTACGTGCAAAACACATTATTCCCACACTGAAGTATTTTGACTCTTAACCGTTCAGTAACATTTCAGATTTCTCATTCTCTGTCAAGCACCTCTTTGGCTCCTTTACATCATGCTGTCTCTTGGGGAGAACATGACTGTGGGAACGATGTCTTGTTCTGGCAATCTCATTCTCTCTAGTTGCATCTTATGCAGAGCCCTCTGCTAGCCTTGGAAAAACTTTCCAAAGCTTCAAATCTTCCACGTGGTAGAAAGTTTTGTCTGCTTTTGTTATTGCTATTTGAGCATGATATTGCTGCCACGACAGAGTGTGAGTAGCTTTTGCAGGAACACAAGGAAGTTATTTTCTCATATAAGTGGGTCATAGTAGAAGTAAAAGTTATCCTAAATGGTATTACTTGTTTTCTCTCCTTAGAATAGTGTTTTTCTGCTTTGGAAGTTTTTTCTTTGCTTGTCAGTTAAGGGAGAGAGGCACTGATACCGTTAGACAGTATTAATGATTTTGGATTTGACAGTCAAATTGAGGAGCTCAGTCCTTTGTTTTTTTATTATTTGGAAGAAATATGGCTGTGGTGTGAATCATATTGAGAAAAGTGGCTGAAGAACTTCAGTTTGAAAGTGTTTCCATCAGTGCATCTATTAAAATGTTGCTTTGTATTCTTAGTACTGATATATTGAAGGTAATAATGCTGCTATAATTTATTTTAAATGTGAATCTAATAGTACTTTGGAAAAATGTAAGGGCTAATAAAGTGCTCTTTGTGTAACAGTGCATTTTTTTACCTAATGCTTGTTTTAAATGCCTACAACTTTTTTTGGCTTACATTAGTCATTGAGCAACTCTGTTTTTTAAAGAAGCTTGAAAAGGTGGTGCTATATTGAGAGTCTGATGTGTGTGTTTCTGATGCCTTGAAATCTTTTAGACTGGAATGGGCCATTTTTGTCTGTTGTTAGAATAACCTCTTTAAGCCAAGCTTTAGAACACTACTCTTTGTTCTCTGTGCAAATCTTAAAACCTTAACTGATCATTAAAGATCACACTGTAAGATAACTGCTTAAAATCAAGACAATGTTGGTCTTGTTGAAAGTGAATTTCAAAATCTAAATCATGTTTTAGTAAAAGCTCTTATGCTCCTAAATGGCTTTATAATTAATTCTCCTTTTAGGACTGGTGGTTTAAGGGCTGTATTGATTGGAACAATGAGTTGTGAATTTAAGGGAAAACATGCTGTGGTGGGGGTTTTTAATAAATGAAGTGGCTGGTTTTTTTGGGTGTTGTTTTTTTTTGTTTTTTTTTGGTTTTTTTTTTTTTTTTTTTTTTGTTTTTTTTTTTTTTTTTTGGGTTTTTTTTTTTTTTTTTTTTTTTTTTTTTTTACAATTTATTTATTTTGGAGAAAGTGAAGAACAGCCCTTCTGATTTCTTAAAATATTATTGAATAATTGCTAGATGTGCCTCTGCACGCATCCTGTAATTGAAGTAGAGCTCTCTAAATTCTTGAGTGGAAAAGCAAAGGTGCTAAGACAATCTAAAAAATTCCTATGATAAATTTTTCTACAATAATGTTGTGGATGTGTGTGGTGTTCTTTTGGGGTTCCTGGCAAAAATAGTGTAGGACAGTGCACTAACACAAATCAATAAACTTGTCTGAATTGTTAGAATTCCTTAAAGAAAACTAGCTTAAGAGGTGGCTTCTGTTGAAGCTGCAGTTTGTTTGTAAGCAATATGTTTTTAGTAATGAGATGCTGACTAGTATTTGTGTCTCTAGAGAAGAAGAGGAACGTCTGAGAAATAAGATCCGAGCAGATCATGAAAAGGCTCTGGAAGAAGCTAAGGAGAAATTGAAGAAATCACGGGATGAGATTCAAGCTGAGATTCAGACAGAAAAGAACAAAGTAGTGCAAGAATTGAAAAAGAAAGACAGCAAGCCACTGCCCCCTGTTCCTTTACCAAACCTGATAGGGATAAACAGTGGAGAACCAGCAGACCTGGATATCCGAGAGAAGAGGAACAAAATTAAAGAGGTAAAAATGATGATGATGATAATAATGATGTGGTCCTACCCATTCTTGTGTCTGACAGCAGTTATTTATATGGCATTTAGTTGCTGTGATTTATGTTAAAAAGGAAAAACAGATCTACAAATCATGTAGTAAACTAAAAGTGCACAAGTAGTAACGAGTGTCAGCATTATTGCATGGTTTTTTTCCTGGTGTTGGAGTATTAATATTTCACTGGATAACAACTTAAAAATTATTTAAAGAAATTTCTTCAGCTTAGTGGTATGGATTCGAAGTGAGTTTGTCATTAACACATGGAAGAGTAACAAGTGCATCTTTAAAGTAGAGCATGACTTTGTGAGTTTCCTTTGAAAGAATGAGATATCTTACTGTGTCACAGGATATTTTTAGATGTTAAAACATTAAATTGAAAAGATAAGGAAAAAGAAGACCTGCAGCTAATATCTGAAAATTACCAAGTTACCACTTTTCAAAATGCATTTTAAATGGGTTTTAAAAATTGAGTAAATTTAAATAGATTGAATGTTTTACAGGTAGATGAGACAAACTAAGATCTTTGCTTAGGCTTTTGGTTCTGTGGCAACTTATGCTATGGGAATTGCTCTTTGTGGTTTTATCCTCTCCACTACTGGTTTGCTGTGAGATTCATTGCCCCTTTTTGTCCAGGCAATGCCAGTTTCCTATTACTATTGGCAGACATTTCTCTGAGTCTGATCTTCTAACTAGTGTGGCAGGAACACTGTACAGCCTCATTATTCTTTTTCTTTCCTGCACTCTGATGAGTTTTATGTCAGAAAATCAGTTCAGCAAAGCAGGAATGGTTCAGGCCAGACGCAGATAAGTGCTGACTCTGTTACTAAACAATGTCCAGGACAATAGCACTTAGTATTTACAGATAGATCTACTTTTAAATTGTAATCTGAGTTTAGTTAGCTTATAAAACCAAAAAGAAATCTGTCATACACCTGTCCTTGTCATAGGAAAGAGTTGTAGATGAATTATGCGCCATTCTGTGGGTAGATCACCCAAGCTGGAATTTTCCTTTGAATACTAATGATGGTTAGATGGAATCAATGCTTATAAAGTAATGAGCAGCTGGTTATTATACATGAGTGATGCAGTGTGGAGCTGTATCGCTATTTGTAGTAGTTACTCCATACAGAGCCCTGTTACAATCTGGATATCTGAAGTGGCAAATCCTTTCCTGCAAGATGTGCCTGTTAGTGATTACTGCAGAAGTACTTTTGCCTAGGAAGTTGTGTCTGGAATACTGGACCTCCTTGACCCTGCTTCGTTAGGGCTGCTTCCCGAAGAACAGAATTGAATTGTGGATTTGAAAAGGCTCTGCTAGTTTGTCTGCAAACATTTTGAGTGAGACTATATAGAGCAGTTTGCTTTTCTAAATGCTTTTGTAGGGTGAACAGTGAATGGGATGGTTGTCAACACTTCTTAATGTTTACTACAGATTACTGTAGCAAAATACCTTTGAGTGGATTTAATGCATAGAATGAAATTGAGTTTACCAAGTAATGCAAAATTATTGAGCACAGCTAACAGTGAAGAAGTAGCTGGAAGAAATAATCAACCAAACTTCTTATAGACCAAGTCTGGAATTGGAGTGGTGGTTGAAAATTAGTATTTGCATTTCTGAGGTTGTTTGGTCGGAGTGTAGACTGAAAGATAGTAAGCTCTAGGTTAGTATGCAATGGCAATTTTCTTGGTCTCATGAAAAAGTAGCAAAATTTGGACCATTCCTGCTGTCTAAACCTGGAGGTATAGCAAATTCTAAGAAACTCAGGGTAGTTTGTAAGAATCACCAGGTGGTGATCCTTAGCTGCAGTTGCCACACTGTGGTAAAAGGCTTACTCTTTTTTTTTATGATCAGCCTACGTGTGAGTCACACTGACAAGCTGTTTTTCTATTGCATAACTTGTTGATGACTACTATTATGGTTTCTGAAGTGTAGCTTTTCATTACCAGACCGTAGGTTTTTGTGGAACTCTGTTTTAAGTGGTTAGGTCCTTCAGTTAGGATAATAATGCCTTTGTCTTGAGCAGTTTTCACTTGTGCGCACACTGTGCTTGTAACAGCCCAGGATCACGGGAGCATGACTGAAAATTCTTTGTTATATGAATTGCCTTCATTGACTCAGCCATGCTACTACTGTAGCTACCAGGTGATCTCCAGAATTCTTAATTTTTGTATCACGCAGGGCAGGAGATTGTCACTTCTACAGCTAGATGTGTGAAGGCATAGAACACTGCAGTGGGAGGTCTGCTAGGGAGAAAGGATAAATGGTAATGCTGAGGAGCCATTGATGGAACAATGTGGCTGAGATTAAAACATATATTAATAGTGTCAAATGAATAATATTTTATCTGAAGCCTGTTTTTGACAGCATCACATGTCTCAGAGAAGACAGCAGTGATTTCAGAGATATGAAGTGCATTTTGAAATACGTTCATCACTGAGGTCCTCCCTCACTGTTTTATGTAACCAGTGTAGACTAATACAAATAATTTTTGTAGATAGAGACTTAGGAGAAAATAAGAACAAGTTCCAGGAGACAATATCTCTAATGTAGGTCCACGAATTATATATATTAAAAAATATAGATATAAATTTTGACGTTAGACATTATGATTGCCTGGATTGAGACCTGAAAAACAGCTCAGGGAAGCTGCTGGCTTTTTGGAGGCTGCACATCTGGCTTCAAAATTCCTGGTGATCTCAAGACAGCATTTGACCTGCTTTGGTTTACTGTGAATTGTCCTGATACATATTTGAGGAACTTCATTCTCAAAGAACAGCTATAGACTGTTCCAATTCACAAAATTAATGATGCTATACAGCCTATTTCACCTCCTATCAAATGGTGAAAAACTGTAGAGAATTGGATGGAATGATGGGGGCTGTTTGTAACACACATGAGTCTTTACATTAGGGAGAAAGGCTGGAAAATTTTCAAATGAGGATTCAGTTTCTATTATATTTGCAGAAAATATATTACCAGTTTTTCTTTCCAAATCGCAACTTGATGAAGGCTGTTTTTTTAACATCTCTTTATAAGAAGTGGTTTGGCAGTAGATAATATTTTAAAAAGGCATGTTTTGATTTTAGAAAAAAGTGCATATAAAAGTAAAAAAGAATTTCTGTAATGCTCTTAAGAGAGCTTTGCAAAACATTTGAAAGCCTTATATAATAGGAATCTTTGCTGAACACAGAGAAGCTTCTTAAGGTCAAGGAATACAACTGGGAGCAGAATCTGCATCTTACTGGGTTTTTTTTTTTTGTGTGTCATTTGGTTCTGATAATTATATATAGTGTTACATTGTATTCTCAAGTTTAATTTACAAAATTGTATAATCTGTCTGTATTCTTCTAAGAAGCTATCAATTATTTCAACAAGGAGAATTCACGAGTTGGCTGATTATTTTAGATGCACAGTGACAACTCTGAGAAGTAAAGGTTTTCCACTTGCTTAACAAGTGCTTTATAGCACTTCTCTGGCATGTTAGCTTGCTGTTCAGGCTTTTAAAAGATGCTGTGGTGTTTAATTAACTGGTACTTTAAGAACAAACACATTGAAAATTCTTCTTGCTGCTACACTTTAGCTTTGTATTCATATTTTGGCTTTTTGTACTATGTAGAAGAAAAATATTGAAAAGAGAAAATCTTTTTTTTTAAGATTGTAAGTGCAACTTTTATAATTTTACAGCAAGGCTTTAAGATGTGTATTTCCATTGTGGTTAATGCAGAGAAATTAAGAACAAATCCTGTCTTTTGGAAGTCATTGGCTTCCTTTCCAGGTTAAATTAGTTATAAATTGGTTGAGCACTTGGAATTTTGGCACTTAATTTCCATTATTGTACTCTTTAAAGGTGTTCAGAGTATTTTTTTTTCTTTCAGTTTCAATGTCATCATTACGTAGTGCAATGAGGTCTATAGTGAGTTTTATTTCCATGGGAAGGTAAATTTTACCCAGTCAAAAAGGAAAATTTTGTAGTTCTTTTCACCCTATTCAGGGTTCATGTTTTCTTTAATTTCAGCCTAAGGCGTCACAGTATTATTGTACTGCCAGCACTCATTTAGGATACTTGTTAGAATAGTGTATTTCATCCAATAATGGTCCTAATCCTATGCAGGTGATCCTTCCTCTCTGCTCAGCACTGATGAGGCCACACCTGGAGTCCTTTGTTCAATTTTGTACTCCCCAGTATGACAGAGGAGCATTGTTGGAGAGGGTCCAGTGAGAGACCACAAATATGCTTAAGGGTCTGGAGAGTCTCTCATCTGAGCAAAGGATGAGGCAACTGGGCTGACAAGAGAGGGAATCTTGCAAAATACCTGGAGGGAGGATGCAGGGAAGACAGAACCAGGCTCTTTTCAGTGATTCCCAGTGGCAGGCACAAAGGGTGTGGGCTTACACTGAAACACCGGAAGGAAGCTGCATCTGAACATCACAAAGCATTGTTTATTGTGAGGGTGGCCAAGCACTGGAGTTGGTTGCCTAGAGATTGTGGAGTTTACCTCCTTGGAAATGACTGGGAATGGGCAGCTTGTTTAAAATTACCCTACTTGAGCAGGGAGGTGGGACCAGATACCCTCCAGAGGTCCCTTCCAACCTCAACTGTTCTGAGGTAGGATGATGTTTGTTGACTAAGCCTGTCAGCTGGAAGACAGCTTCTCCAGAATGTTACATGAGTGCACATGGTAAACTTAACAGCTAAATAATAATGCAATAGGTTTCAGATAGATTGGGAAATCTGAATTCTCTGGAGCTTCTGTTCTATTACTTGTTTTTTGTTGTGATATGCAGTCGTGTAATTATACAGTGCTAATTGTAAATACACTTTTTTAAACTGAGCTCAAAAGAGGTGTGGTGTCCACAGAGGTACGGTAGAGTTATGAAGTGACTGAAGCTGCTGGCTGTACTGTTCTTGCTTGTGCAGTTTAAAAGCTCTTATTTTAATGAGATGGGATGGCAAGGTGGTATCTTTCTGATAAGCTGTTCTCAACACAGCAAAATTCTGGTTCTGTTCCTGTGTGTCACAGCTTTCTGGTAAGAAAAAAAAAAAAAAAGGCGGAGAAGATATTTAAACAAAAGTTATTGTGAAATGGACATCCAGGAAGTAGAGGCACCGAGGCACCAGAGTTAAAAGTCATTGAATAATAGGATAGTTTGGGTTGGACTAGTTGACCTTTAAAGGTCCCTTCCAACTTGAAGTTCATTTGTGACATATGACACTGTAGAAAGAGTTAAGTTTGGATGCTTTGCACAAGTGAGGAACAAGTCTGTCTGGGAAGCTGGGGATGTGCTGATTTGAGTTCTTTTGCCAGTAAACTTCCCTCAGCAAAACTTTCCATTTATACTCTTTTAAAATTAGAGTTGTAATATATTGCCTGTTTGAAGGGAAGGTAGGAAGTTAATTTCTTTAATATTAGTGGAGGCAATGTCAGAAGTACTTACAGATAGGTGCCAAGAAGAAAAGTGATTAAAATGTATTTTCATCATGGTCTCTGGATGATACTCAAGAGGCTGCTAATACTGTTGGGAAGTAACAGGCTGTTTTATAAGCAGCAAAACTTACAGTTTCCTATGGATTTTTGACCTATATCCCCTTATACCACCCTCTGCTCATCATGCACTTGTTGCTGTGAATATCCTCTTACCTTCCTGTTTGACTGCATGAATTGCAGTGTGTTCTGTGCCTTCTTTAGAGCTACTGGTGTGCTAAATGCTGTCCCCCTGAATGAATAAAGGGTTGAATTATAACTGCTTTTGTCTCAGTCAGGGTAGTAATTTGTGTCGGTCTGGCTTATCTAGCCACGGATATTTTTTCTTTTCCTCAACACAAAAAGTAGACTATCTGGTTCCTCCATGTCTTTAAAATCAAGTGTGAAATTAGAAAATGGATTATAAGGCTACTGTAAATGTATGTGTCAAATGATGGATGTACAGACAGCAAGATTGCATAAGCCTCATTCTTTTAAGAAATTGGGCTAAAAATAGTAAGTGTCCCTATACCTGAGTTCTAATTTGTGTGCTTATTGAGAAAAGAGCTGTGTAGAAGGAAGAATTACTTAATCATCCAGAGATCTTTTCATGCTGCCTAAGTCCTCTTTTCATAGTTACTATTCATACAACTTTCAGAGCTAATTTCATTTATTGTTTCTAATTGCAGTATTTCTGATCTAGCCAAATAGGCTGCCTTCTGTGACTAGGGGAACTTCTTTTGAAAATCTAAAACCAATTTAGAACAATTTCATTATTGCTGACACTTTACAGTCTTTGTTTTCTTGGTCAAATTTACTCGGACTTCTAGTTGGTTGCAGCATCAGTTTGTAATAATCCATGCCTGTTAAGGGTTTTGCACTCTATTTTGTAGCTCACTGCTCCTGACTTGCATTCCTTCAGTTATTTCCTGAAAGTGAAGGACATAATTATCATCACCCAACCTTTTCAGTATTTAAGGTAATACTCCCTGCACTGTGAATGTTTGTATAAAATCCATACACACACATTTTATATATGTGTGTGCGTATAAAAATCCCTTTGTATCTATACACATGTGTACACACATACATTGTTTATTAGTTGGTTTTGTTTGCACACTATTTGCATTCTCTGTGTTCTGGGTTTTCCAAAGTAATTTGACAAGTTGAGAACAGGTAAGTTGGCTTTCAGTTAGTTTCACTACACTCTTTTAATGCTTATCTTAATTTTACTGAATTAGTGAAATCTGTAAATTAAGGATAAAATCTTTTTGGTTGAGTCTGTTGGTAAACTAGTTTTTCATTTATATATTAGAATGAATTTTGTTCAGTTGGTACTTTGGCCAGTACAGACATGTTAGGAGTGGCCCTGAACAAAGCTGTGCCCCAGCTCATTGGAATGATTTTATAAAGAACTCATTTTACATTTGTTAAATCAATCATTTATGTCTGTGAGAAGCTTTGCAGCTCGGTGTATTTATTTTACTGGAATAGAAGAATGGAAATAAAACTCATAGTGTGCAGCTTCATTTGCAATATTTCTGCTGCACATACTGGATATGTTGATTTGATTCGTAACTTAAAATGTGCTGCTCATGAAGAATGCAAGTTTTTGTTTGAGGATATGTTAAAAATTAATCAATTTAGTCAAGTTGTGGAAATTACAGAATTCTCCAGTGCTCATGCAGTGTTGGAAGCATGTTAAAAATTCAGGAAGGTGTTCATTATTAAAGATATCTTTTTTCCAGACCATTGTGAGAAGAACCCGTCTTTCAACAATAAATTAACACATTTGCAGTATTTAAAACTCATAAATGCAAATTAAAATCAAAGAACTATGGAAATATTTCACTTACCTGATATTATCAGTCAAACAAAAATGAGCAAAACTCCAGGTAAATTTTTTATCTTCAGAACTGGGTAAATTAAAAAATTCAATGAGATCTAGTTGACCTTACTGCTATTTTTTTTTTAATTTTGTATTTTTTATGCCATTTATTCCTATGAAACAGAAATGCTGGTTGTAAAAATCATGAATTACAGCTACATTGAAGAGCTCTCTGTTTTAAATTACACATGATCTATTATACAAGTGACAATAGGTGTGTTTTCAGCTATGGAGACTTTAATTAGAAAGCCAGAGCATCCTGTTATGTTCTTGTTAGTCATCTTTACATAATTTCTCCTGTAGTCCCCTCTGTGTTTGCTGGAGCAGCTCCATAGAATATATGCCATTGTGTTCTTAACATCCAGTTTTCCTGATGGTGTTAGCTCTCAAGTATTGATAGTAATGATGTCACTGATACACAGTGTGAGCTACTGGTAGTTGATGTGTAACCTCTCACAGTGCCATTATTCCATTAAGACAGAGACCATCTGCATACAATACTGAGCTACCTGAAACTCCCTACAGTTCACTCTAATTAGTTTGCTTTGAGGTTTGGATTCCTGATTTGCATCGCTGGCATCTATTCTTATTTTCTGCTTTGTTACCAGAGGAATAGTGGCTAACAAGGCATCAGTTTTGGAAAGGGATTCAAGAGGAAACCAAAGCACTGCAGAACCCTGTACCTGCTGAATGAACTGCCGATTACCAGAAACCAGAACTGGGAATAGAATCACTGAGCATACAGATATGTAAGATGTCCTGCTCTATTCCAAAGCCATAGAAGATCCCAAGAAGAGTCGAGAAACATGTGAACAAGGGAGAGAGACGGTTGGATACATAGTTTTTAAAAAAAACGTTTGGCAAGGTTCACTGCTAATAGTTGTTGAACTAAGCAGCTGTGAGATGGAGGATAGTTTGCCTGGAGAAACTGGTTAGAAGGCAGGAAATGGAGAATACAGATAAATAGTGCTGGAGGCCACAGAGGACATGTGCTGGGGATCCATGCTCTAAATTATACAAATTAATTATTTAGAGTTTAAAAATGGATGAGTAGTGGTATGATAACTTTGCTACCAACGTGAAGAATTGCAGAAAAACCTTATGGGACTGAGTGATAATCTCTTTTTTTTATTTCACAGCTAAATGTAAAATGATGCATATTGGGGCTGGAGATGGAGAGATTCCAACTTCATGCTAAGTATAAAAAGCTGTGAGGTGACTTAGTACACTTGAGAATGAGAAATTATGTTTTTTATAGTTCCTTGGAAATGTCAGTGTAGTGTTTAACAGCAGACAGTGAGCAGATATTCAGTATTTCAGAGAAGGAGAAGAGAACAGATAAGGTTCTTTACCTCAGCCTGTGAAGCTCAGGTGCCCCTGCATCTTCTAAGCTTCATGTAGTTCTAGTCTTTCAGCTTCAAAAAGGATAGGGTAAAACTGGCAGAGGTGCAGGGCTAAGCAGATGATGGCTAAGCTTAGACTGATGCCTAAAAGGACAAGACTGGAAGAAAGGAGTTACAGGAACTTCTCTCTCCTGGCTGATGTGCAGTTGTGGCTGTTTGCAAAGATGATCTGAGAGGCTCTACTTTTCTAAACAGCACAGCACCAATCAATCTTGTGAATACCATATTCTCTTGAAACCATGATGATGCCCAAGGTCAAAAATACCTGCATCATGTTGGATTAAAAATACTTGGCTTTCTTGAACATTTTTGAGCAAGGTTAACTGCTGCAAGCTCTCCAAATTCAGGCTCTTTACATCTACTGTTCCAGTTCTCACCAATCGGAAGGATTTTCCTATGTAATTTCATTAAGCATCAAAGGCTTCAAGTATTTAATGCCGGCAAAAAGAGTTTCCTACTTTGCATCCATTTGATAAGTGCTTTTGTTTTATTAATGGATTTGTTACTAGACTTGACAGTAAAAGAAAACCCAGTGTTCTGTGTGTGTTAGGAACATATTCCAAACAGACTTTTTCAGTGACAATTTTTAAAAATGCATAACAGAGTCATGAACTGATGCCTGAAATAATTTGAGATAGAGCTCCCAGAAAAATAAAAAGAAATGTATGAGTTTTCTAATTTTCATAAAAAATCTGAGTATACAAGGAAAAGATAATTTTTTAAATTAATGTCCAACAGTAGGAAAATGGCTATTAATTTTTAATCTGCCAATTGAGCAATAATTTTGTCTAGCAAGTCCTTGGTTAATTTTAAAACAGAGTTTAAAGGTGGTTTATATAAATCTCTCAAAATTGTATCCTTAAGGAGAATATATTGCTTTGAAAGCAAAACCTATTTGCTGTCTGTTATGTATGTTCCTGAGGGAATGGCAGGAACCAGTAAATACAGCAATTTGCTAGAAAATTGGTTCTTCTGCTTGTTTCTCAGGACTCCTACTTTCTGTTTGCGAGTTGCCTGTCCTGTTTTTAAGACTGGAAAAGGGTTTTTGAACCAATCCTTAGATTGAATTACTGTTTTTGACATGCTGATGTAGTGGTAGAACTTCCTTACAACTCTCTTTTCAATAATTGTAGCCTTCTTTTATTGTTTGTCAAAAGACATCATTGCCACTCTGTCTTTATAAAAATTCTTTATAAAAATCTGATTTCCCAGTAACTGTAGAGGATTAGATCCCATGAACATGTTCTGAAGTCAGCAAAACCAACTAGATAATGGTGTACCTACAAAAGGAGTTTCATTTCGCAGGTCCTGCTTCTTGCTTTTCTGTCTGTCTTGCAGCAGAGTCCAAATTAGTCTTTTTTGTAGCATTACCAAGTTGTATTTACAGCAGTATCTTGCTGGTTGTTATTTCCATTGCATCCCATAATAAACATTTTCAAGATTAGTATGCAACAGACCAATACCCTATGAATGATTTTGTTTTCGAAAGCAAGATCTGTCATTAATGGTGTCAGTAAAGAGTCCATTGCCAAAACTGCTTGTTCTCTGGTGGACATTGCAAGATCTATATATGACATGGCCAAGTTCCAATCCTTTCCTATGACAAACTGCTATCAGGTATGGAAATTTCAGCTATGGAAATGTGTCTCTTGCATTTTTCACACTTATTCATGCTTGTAATTTTCATTCTACTGAGCCTAAGGTACCTCTCTTGAGTTCTTTAAGGGCTGGGTACATTTGTTTTGCTAATAGTTTTACCTTCTTGCTATTATCTGTAGTGCTGATGTTCCAGTCAGTTCTGCGACTTTTCCTCTCCTCTTAAAGACAGAGCTTTGTCTTAGGAAAAACCTATCCCTGCAGCTATTCAGCATTTCCAGTTTGCATTATGCAAATGCTTCCTAGTGTAACTACAGAAATAACTTTGTTTTTCCAATCAGGTTTTCATGTTGCTTGTACTTTCTGAGCCAAAATGCCATCCTCAGTTAAATTTTGTAGCTGTCAGAGGCATTTGTCTTCTCGTGTCTCTCCAAAGCTTTTGTGTGCACAACTGCTTCCAATAGTATAGATGTTCTGTCTATAGTATAACATGCTACCTGTTCTGGCAGTAACAGAAACCTCCATGTTGCTACAAGATCTCTTGGCAGATCATCCTTACAAAACTTAATACTGTATGCAAGAGCTCCGGGGCTTCTCACTTGCGTGTAATGTGCAGCTCTCTGCTAACATGATACCATGAAGTCTGCTTGCTTTGTGGCGGAGGAAAGCAGCGAGTTGAGTGCCAGAGTAATGGTCAGCATTCATCTGGAAAAAATCAGGTGGCTACTTAGTGTAATAAATTATTCTTGAGGACTTAAACCACCATATTCTTAGTGTTTGGGGTAGGCAGAGGGGCAGAAGAAACGTGTTTGAGGTTACCAAAGTATCTTAGTCTCCTCAAAATACGATTTCTCATCTCAGTTGATGCAGTCAACTGTGTCTTAGTGTCTTGTGTTCAAGAGACTTTCAGGTCTCACTAGTTTATTCTTAAGTTACTTCTGCATTAATACATGCATCCATTGAAATGCACTCCTTTGCAGTTTCTATCTTAATAAAATTTTCTTAGGATAAATTATACATATAGAGACATCTTGTGTTGTATGTATTCTGTTTTAGCCCTTTGTAATTTGCATACTTTTTTGGGTTTCTTCAGAATGAAATATTCTGTAATAAATTATGTACCTTCCCCCCAGAAGCACAGCGAATTAGGACAGTGAAATATTCTACAATTAACATTCTGCTGTGGGGAAACAAGTCGTTCTTCTCCTGGACTTAGCTAGTTTTGATCTGTTCTGGTATTTGCTATGCCATCAGATTTTTACAAAGCTAGAATGTCAATGGCTATTTGGTTCTCCTTCATGAAATATTTATTTGGGGCATCCAAAGATCTCAGAAGCCCAGTTTCCCTTATGTGCAAGCCAGTTGGTTGGATCTGCCACGTTGTGGTCACATGTTGTTTAGTAATCTGTCTGTTTTCCCATGCATAGAGCGCACTGGTCAGTCTTTAGTTTCATCCTCTAGTTCTTTCTAAACCTTTAGGTCTGTTTTCCTAGGTAGAGTTTATAGGACTGGCAGGCTGCAGGTTAGAGCAGGACCCTTCATAGAAGCCTTGACTGTTCCTACTCCTTAAAGCCTAAAGTAGACCAGAGTGATCCCATAAGTGATCATGCTTTGAGCAGGAGGTTGAGCAGGATAGGCATCCTGAGGTTCCTTCCCATCTGAAGGATGCTGTGAGTCTCGATTTTATGATACTAAGTTAATGAACAATTTTATAAGGGAGTTTGTAGGTTTGTTCTAGATAACATTAGCGAGAGCTCTCAGAGGAACTTCTGTGCTTACTGCCTGTGACCAGGCTTTTATTGGATTTGTCATGCTGCAGTTTTCTTACCTGTCAAGAGTGGATCCCTTTACCTGACTCATCTTGATGTTTCAATAGCCATGAATTGGCTGGTTTGATAAGTGCTGTGTAAACACTAAGGAGTTTGTGAATGCTAGGGAAATGGTTTTTCTCTCCTCTTTTAGTATATTTGCATCCACTTTTTCTTATACTGCTAGTTCATGACACTAAAAGAAGTTCTAGAGTATTGTGGCCTAATCAGGTGTTAAAATTAGTGCAAATACTAAAGCAACATGTGAGCTGACAAGCAGTAGGAGTGGGACTTTGGCATCTTGAGAGGGGCAGTGTGCTTAGGTTGATGCCAGTTTTACACAGAAGTGCTCCCCAGCTTCTTGGACCTGTGTGTGGGGTTCAAATTTATTGTCTAGGCATGAGTTAACTGAGCCATGGGAAATTTGGAGGGAGTTTACATTTAAAGGAATTACAGCTTTGTAGTTTGGATAGGGATCTCTTGATGGTTGTTGGGAGAACAGGGACTTTGTTTTCCATTCTCAGCTGACAGTTTAGATGCAGTTTGAAAGATTTGGGATTCTTGGATGCTAATTTCCACTAAATCTTGAATTTGGTGGGAGGAGGGATCTGAGAGGTAGTAAGAGGAGAGATATGAGGTAGTGCTGGTAAGGCAGCTGGCTGCACCTCATTTTTTAGTCAGCATCTGCTTGTTCCCTTACATTTTCTGTGAGTATGGTGACTCTGATTAAAATAAGAAAATTACAGTCATGTAAATCATAGTGAAAACAGATTGCCTTGCCTCAGTTTCTTAAAGGGTTAGTATTGTTCTGTTAGTTACATTCACATAGTTTCTTCTCTTAGAAAGCATTTATCAAACTTACGAAAATCATTATTTTAAGTCCTATATATTTTCTTGAGGAATTTGTTTATATTAACACTATTTTAATACCTTTTTAAAAATGAAATATAAAATAAAATATGTATAATGTTGTGGATACAGACACATGGCTGTTGTTCTAAAGGTTTCTTCTTACTGTTCTTGTGTCTGGGGCAGTCAATGTCTTTTGATGTCTAATTTCTTCCAATTACTTGCTTTTATCTGTTTAGGTACTAATAATATTTATTTATTTAAAACTGCATTCGCTTTGCAATTGGGTGGCTGCTGAATTTCCAACAAGTAAGGAGTTTGAAGAGTTTTAGCAAATTCATAAAAGCATTGTTTAGTGGCTGATGTGCACAACTAGTCAGCAAGACCTTTTGGGTTTTTAGATGCAATTTTCTTACTAGATGATGGAAATATCTATTAAAAAGCTTGTTTTGTGTAGTAAATATTAATAACATTATACTGCTTTGTTCATTATGCTTTCTAAAAAGCAAAGCTTTTGGCATTTCTTTTGGTAGAGGTTATATGAGGGTACATCTACATCAAGTAGGTGTTGCTAATGAGAAATCTGTTATGCCTTTTGCAAAATTGTTGATTCCTACTTGGATGTACCAGTGTAAATAAATCCTTTTAATGCTTCAGGTATCAGTAGATATATTTTTCTTTTAGTTAGTACCTTAAGACATTAACCAGTGTTTTACAGCAATTCCTTACACTTAAATGCATTCCTTATGGTTACATTCTTAAATGTCTGTGCATATTTTAAAGGAAAAGAAAGAACAAGAAAACGACTTAATGCAGAACATTAGGCTCTGTAGCTCAAGTCAAATAGACTTTAAATTTTTTCCAAATTTATTCATGCTGTAAAATCTGATTTCTGTAACAGATAGAAGCAGTGACAAAGTAATTAGTCAGTATGCTGGGATGCCTATGAAAGATGAAGTCTCAAATAAGGAGTAAAATATTGTATTCATAGAGAGTAGTTTTATAATGTAATCAAATCCTATTTTTTTCTGTTTCTTAGATGATGAAGCATGCCTGGGACAATTATAGGCAATATGGATGGGGACATAATGAGCTCAAACCAATTGCCCGGAAAGGACATTCCACCAACATATTTGGTAGGCTATATTTTCTGGTTTGTTCGTGGTTTTGTTTTTTAAAATTTCTGTCCATGTATCTTTAAAAGTCTACCCAAACCTTCTAGCAAACTCTGTTTTAATAAAGAATCTTTCAAAGTGTGAGTGACAGAAATGTATTATTTCAGTGGTATTTCATTGAATTACTTTATTGACCTATCTTTTTGGGAGTAGTATGTTCTTATTGTTGCAAAGGCTAAGCTGTGTCTATGTGCACTGATGCTTTGTGTGTGTGTATATATAAATGAAAGTCCTGATGCAATGGTAGTTATTTTTTGGTTATATTTTGAGAGACAATGAATATAAATGTGGCTTTTTTTTTTCTTTAACCTACTTCATATTGTCTAGATCTTTGTGTTTTGTTCCATAAGAATCATGGAACAATTTGAGTTGGAGGGAACCTTTTAAAGATGATCTAGTCCAGCCCCCGTGCCATGGGCTGAGACCTTCCATGACACCAGGTTGCTCAGAGCCCCATCCAACCTGGTGTTGAACATTGCCAGGGATGGGGCACCCCACAGCTTCTCTGGGCAACCTGTGCCAGTGCCTCGCCAGTGGTGCTTAGCAGAGTGCAAGGAGAGAGTGTGAGCTGACGGGAACACTGGAGCAAAATGCTGCTTCCAGGACAGAAGGGCATTTCTTAGGTACCAGAACAACATTTGTAGTACTCTTGGATACTTTGTTATCTTGTACATAGGCACTGTCTTAAGTTTCTCTAAGAAAATCTCTTCTGAACCTTACTGTGATTTAGTTTTATGTTATGATTAATTGATGGCTTTCCTTTATATTTTTTACAGCTGATGAAATTGGATTTGACAGGGAAAAATCTTTAATGTTCACCTCTATGATCATGTAGTATTTGCTACTTGCAATTCTGTTGCTTTATTTGCCATACGTAATTTTAGATTAGCCTTGGTTTGTAACCCAGACTCTGTGAAGTAAGTTTTTTTTCTTCATGTGGCAGAAAGACATTTTTATGATGTTTGTTTTTAATGTGACTGACATGATATTTTGCAGAAGATATGAATTATAATTTCACTGTAGTCTTTTTTTTCCATTCCTCCTCTGCTTACTTCTAACATGTCTGCTAATGAGTCTGGAAGATTTCTGCTTTTTTTTCTTGGAATGATTATTTTTTGGAGTGCTTATTTTTGAATTTTTGGCATTGCTTTCTGAAAGAAATTGCAGGCCTTGTCCATGTTAAAGTTTCTGCTCCTCTTGTTCCAGCTAACTCTAGCAGCCAGTGTCGTACATGTTTGTCCTTTTAAAATCCAGATGCTATTTTGTGCCATTTCGTTTTTAGCCAAATCATGTCATGATTGCTCTATTCAAGGCTGTTTCATATGAAAAACTTTCTGAAACACATAATCTTCAGCATATATCAAGTCTAAAATAGAATCAGCTATTGTTCATTTGGTGGATGGTTGATGGGGGGGGGGGGGTGTGCGTGTGAAAACTGGTCTTTGTCAAGGACTGTCTAGGCTGTATTGTTATTCCAAGCTCTTTACCAATCTCTGTTACCCCTATTGACACGATTCCCAGCAGTATTTGCCTTTATAGAAGGGTTGCTTAATTTTTTTTGAAACCTCATGCTAGTTTCAATAAAAAGATGCTCAGCAAAATCTGTTTTTATTATTCATCTCAAAGATGATTTGATCCAAACTATTTTCAGCCATTACTGCAGTCTACTGTGCTTCCATTTCAATTCCTAGCACGTCTGTGAAATCCTGCAAGGAGATGGTATCGCTAGTTGGACGGCAGCCCTTTGCATGAATCTTTGGGAAATCAGGTTTGCTGATAACTCCCAAGTGAGGTTAAACACGATTCAGTTTCAAAGACAAATAAGTCATTAGTCTTCCCCGTTGGACTCCACTTTTGTCGAAAGCAGTGTATATTTATATCTATGCCCAGAAGAACACAAGTGTTTCTAACATTGCAAGATCTAGCAGATTTCAGTCTGGGGTCAGAGAAGTGGAGAGGAGGTGGTCTGCTCTGCTCTTACAAATCTTAGTTTTAAGTAATTAAAAATATAAGGAAGGATAAACTTGAAAGCAAGATGCTCTATGCCTCACTGAAGCAAGGATGTTTATGGGCTGCCTCAATTATTAGTTTGACTTTTATGACAAAACATGGTAGTTTGCTTTAGTTGGCCTGCAGCAAGAAACTCTTGCCAGTTGTTTTGAGATGTCTGACTGTAAACTGTAAAGGAGAGTCTCCTAAAAATACTGTCTTTCAAACTGTGTAGTTGGGCAATATCTTGAATAGCACCTCTTCCACAGCTGGGTCACGGCTTTAGTAGTATGGTACTGCTTTGGGAAAGTATGACTGGGAGTGGGTCAGCTTTTAAAGATATTTACATTTAGATGATATATGAAATAAACTTTAATAGGTTCTCTGTTGGTGAAACAGGATGATAACTGCTTTTGAAAAGGCTGGCATTTATTCCTACCCTGTAAAATGAAATATAAAAGTCAAGGAGAAAGTGCAGCAGAGAGGTGTAAATTTTCTTTCCAGTTTAAATTTTTATGTGCAGCTCTGCTGAAGGTTGTAGCGGCTAAGCTAAAAAAGAAAAGTTGGCCTTTTTTGTTGGACTGCCTAAATTGGTGAAAAAAATTTGGTGGCAGCTTCAGGGTCTTGATGCAGAGGGAGTTTGTGTGTGATCTTGGTCAAGTTCTCATTAGAACACAAAGGGTAAAGAGAAAAGACTGATGGAAAATGATGCATGTAAGATAATGAGCAAGCACAGCAAACACTGAGCTTGCTTCAGGATAATTTCCGAGTTTAGCACAAACCAGAGTAGTTGGTGGTATTGTTGGATTCTCTCCCTGTAATGAAATCTGACTGGATTTACTTTTGAGGATGAGAGTAACCACCTGGAACATGCTGTTTGAAGATGATTTGTCTCTGTGCTTGTTTGATGACCCGTAGGTGAACATCTCCTGAAAACACAATTAAAATTATTTAGTTCAGATATGCTTCTGAGTTTTAAACTGTATGTGTTTGTGGTGTAGCTTTTACTCCAGTATCATATGAACTAATTACCTAGCGTAAGCTGTAAGGATACTTTATTGTGAATTAAATTGAGTAGTTAGTACTAGTTATTTTGCATCAGTCTTCAATCTGTTTTTCTAAAATATGTTTATTTGAGAACCTGAACTACTATAAGGAACAATATAAAGAAAATAGACAGTGCTTGGGCAATTTGGAGCACTATCCTCAGCAAAACTAGAGACCGTGGGCTGCCATCTAACCTGATGCTTTCTGAAATGAGAGTTCTGACATTTGTGATGTGTTTAATTTTGTTGTTTTGGGGTTGTTTCTTGGTTTGTTTTGCTAATTTTAATTATCTAAAAATAAAGTGAAGATGTGCAGTTTGTCAACTAATAAGTACGTGGCAAAGTACTGATACAACTCTTGCAAAACTGAAAACTTCCCATATTACTATCAGTGCCCTTCTAAACCTTGTGTTTGGATGTATTCTGTCTAGAGATGAGCTGCTTTATATGAATATGATCTGGTAATGCACATAATCCATAGACACTTGCATGTCTAGATATGTCTTGAAGGGTGTGGAAAGATTTTAATAATGATAAAAAGTTTTAAAAGTTTAAAAGTTGTAGATGCTTGCATATACACGTGCCCATTCTCATGCACAAAGATTTAATAAAGTCATTATTTTGTATTTTGTCACACTAGAGCTGTCTCATGCATTGATAGTGCTTTCATGCCTCTCCTGTTCTCTCATCTCACATGCCACACAGTCAATTTAACCTGAGCTGCCTGCCAGCTCTCTCTTGGGATCCTGTTTTCTAGGGGGGAAGAGAGAATTGTCAGTGAAGTCACATTGTGGTTGCATTTGTGGCACCTGGTAGAACCCCAAGGCTGCAATGCAGTGCCTTATCTCTTCCTTAAAACTTGACCAAATAAATCTGTCCTCTCTTTTATGAGGGATTTTTGTCTGGCATTTTAAGTGTCATTGGTCAGCAACATATGTCCAAGGGAATAACTCAAGGTGAGTTATTGTGTGCTGAATATTACCTGATATACCAGTGGACTCCTTGGTTTGTACCACATCACTGAGCATGTCCAGCCTCAGCCTTTTGCTGCCAGTGCCACTGATGAACCCTCGTGACATGGGAGAAAGTTGCTGAGGTGACTGCCCAGTGCCGCAGCAGTGTAGGAAGCTCCTGCGGCAGCTCCTCGTGTTGCTAAGCAATGGAGATCTGACAGTGCATTTCTCCTTGTGCCAGGGAGCAGGAGCAGCAAAACTCCCGAAGAAAATGCATCTGTCACACTGCAAGGATGGGAGGCTGTTGCAAAAAGGAGCTGAGTCAGGCACAGGAGCCTGCTTTTCCAGAACCTTTGACAAGTACAGTATAGCTTGGAAGAGCAATGTGATTTTTTTTGTCCACTTCGTGGTTCCTGAAGTGAGAAAGGTGGAATATTTCTTCTAAGCACTACAAGAAAACACTGTAACAGATTTTTTATTATTACTTACCCTTGGAAATATTCTTTAGTTTATGAGACATTTTTGTTATCTGCCCGTGTAACAGTTACTGGGCTGCCTTGAGCTGCTCTTACACTACCATCTGCTGTCACCTGATTAATTGTAATTTACTTTTGAAGTTCACATTAATTGTTAAGGATGTTTGTATTTTCTGGTTTGTTCATTTGTTTGGTTTTTAGCTGGCAAAATACCTGTTTATAAACAGCATGGAGACAAACACTTTTACTGGAAAGAAAATAGATGATACGCTTTAAAGACTATGGAATGACCTTTTAAAAATATGGTGGAAAACTTCTGGTGTCTTCTCACTGTAAAATACTAATAAAAAGACAGGTGGAAAACACAGCTTCTGCTCAACATCCTTCTTCTGTGCATATGTTCAGCCTCTGAATCCATGTAGAGGATAAATGAGCACAAAAAGGGAATATGAGGTATATGTGTAAATAAAAATGTTCTTGACTATATGTTATCTTGATAAACAAAAGCCTCCTCAGTGAGCAGTAGTTCTTATCTTTTAACTGTACATGCACAAGTAATTTACTCATTATTGCCTTTTTCTGTGGCAAATGGAAGGGGAAAGAAAATCCATTCATGCTAACTAGGGAAGAGAGGTAATTTCACAATGCAAATTTCAGCCTAATCTCTGTATTTCAGGTTCAAGTCAATTCTAAAATAAATGGAAATGGCCTTAAGACAGGCCTATGCATCTGTGTCCTCTGCAAACTCCATAATGAGTGATTACAGCAAGATAATATTGAATATTATATGTACATTGAATGTGTATTTTTTTCAACCAGTAAGACAAATTTTGGAAACACAAAATTTTGAGAAAGTGCATAACTCTTAAGCTGCTAGCTTTATTTGAAACTAGAACAGTGTTCTAATATCACAAGAAAAGTACCTTCAGGTCAGATGACAGATAAACTTGATAGTTACTCAATCTTCAAAAATTGCTCACAGCATGTGCCTAGGGAAGACAGGTAAGAGCAGGAAAAGCTCATAGTGAGCTTGTTTCAGAGTATCCACAGCCATGTAGAAGTTTGTGTACTGCTAGTGCTTCTGTGGTCAGAGGCAGCAAGCAACTTTGTTCCATTTTCTGTTTTGTTTGCTGTTCCTTTCCTAGTAATTGTATTCTCTGTCTTTTAGGCTTCTTGTTGAGTCTACATACACAGTACAGGGTAGCTTTTCTGCAGTAGCATTCCTTTTGGAAATCCTCATCCACTGTATCCAGCGATATATTTTATAAATCTAATGTTATAAATATTTTCAGTTATTTAATATTTAAGCATTTGCCCAATCAGTCATCTCAGTAGGATCCCACTGGTGATTTTATCTCACACTAATGGTTGTTTACATGTATCCCATTTCCTATCTTTTAAACCATTATTCATCTGCATGAGAACAATTTTCTTTTACCCTATGGCAGATCAGTTTTCTTAAGATTTTTTGTTAAGGGGTGGTCTCAAATGCCTTCTGTGTATGCTCTCTGTCCATATGCAAGTTCACTTCTTAAAGCGACTTTAACATTGATGCTAAGACAAGACTTTTGTCTACAAAATTTCTGACTTTTCCTTTGTTTATCTCATTTAAAGCTGTCTTCTGATTGATGCTGCCAATTGGGCAAATAGTGATTTGTTAATACTCTTTTGCTTCACTGCACTGTGTATCATGCTTATTCAGAATATAGTTGTTCTCTGAAACTTGAAAATTTGTGCAGACAGGATACAATCTGTCTGTGTGTTCCCTCTTAAGTGTTTTGCAGTACTGGTGCTGTAGATAAAAACAACTGCTTAGCTAAGAATGTTTTTTGAATGTCACTGATATTTCATCAAACTGTCACAAGTGTGCCTATGCATATCAGGAAAATTCACCACAAGCAGCTGTTGTCTTGTTCTTTTTAATAATACAATATTCCTACTGAATTCTTCTCACACAGTTTGTATTACTTCATTTACAACACAATTAGGGCAGTTATACTCAGTGATTTTTTAAGTGTCTGAAACAGTTACGCTAAATCCTATTCAAAGGATTGAAAATTCTGCTTTAACCAGAAAATCCCACAAAACAAAAAAAAAAGATGCACAAATGCAAAGTGGAAGTAGATAAACACACCTCATTTCTGTAACCTGCCTTGTAGGATAGTGAGGTAAACATCTGCATGAAGTGGCAATAAAAAATTAACTCATACTAGACATAAGGGCTGAGGCTCAGACTGAGAATTTTGATTCTTCCCAACAGCATTCTCTGCTGGTTTTCTCGTATAAACGAGATGGTTTCCTCTGAGGAAAAAAATTGTTTCCTGTTGGAAATCTTTGGACTTAACATTTATTTTGATTTGTGAATTATTTAGGTTGTGGGAATGCTATTCATGAATTTAAACTTTTTTCCTATCCTTTGGAATTGAGAGCAGAGGGTATAATAAGGAAATGAAGATAAGGCTATGCAGTCTTGTTTTGAACAGTGTTAAAATATGAACAGGCATGACAGCTGAGTAAGAATTAGCATTCTGAGCTCTAAAACTAAATCTGCTGAGGACAGGTCCATGGGCATGTGTACGGTGAGGGAGTCAGGTGTGGGTACACTTTGCTGTCGTATGAAGCCAGCAGATGCACGAGGCAGCTGGAATTCAGGAATTCAACCACATGAGTGGAGCACTGTGCTTGTGCCTGATACACTGATACAGTTCACTCAGGTTTTGCACCCATCTGGTTAAGTTCTGTGGCTATCGCACTGAAAATCAGCTCCTCTTATGTTGTCCCAAAGAAAATTTAGAATGTGGTTGGGACCAAAGTGTGCAGAAGTGGTCCAAATATAAAGATAGAAAAGTTGTGTGCCATGATGGCTCTTAGGTGTTGTTTTTTTTTTTAATACACCTTTCTCTACTGCCTAGATGATAAAATAATTTAGCTCACAATTATCTGTGAGAGATTGTATCTTGTCTTGGAAAATCTGTACTTAGCTTGCTTCATATATCAGGTCACACAACTGCAGTCAAGTCCAGATAACATCTTGTTCTCTTATTTACTCTCTAATCTTGCTTGATGCGGTGTTTAACTGATTGCTGCCAGTGTTTAGGCTCTTCATACTTCCAGGCCATCATTCACAGATACTTTTCCCTTCAGTCTTCCACTTCCTGTTTTCTTAAAATGGGCTTATTTCAGATTTGTATTTTTGGTTAGTTTTGATTGACTGCTTTGTGTGTGCAGCAGATTTGCTGTCACCACTCATTTTCCACACATTATTCTTGTTTTCTTTCTGATATGCTTCCATGGCCTCCTTTGTACTCAATGCCATCTTCTCTCCCTCCTTCCTTTCCTGCTAGGAAATTCATCCTAACCTTTCTCTCCTGACATTGTGGCTTCTCAGTTATCACCAGGTCTTAACCTTCCACTAACTCAGATCATAGTTCCAGCATTAATCTTTATTATGGTCTGCATACGGTCCTCCTCCTGTGTACAGTAATTCAGTTTGGTCTTTGTGCTTAAAAAATAAAAACTCAAGAAAATATGGAGGAAATTGGATAGAAATGTAGAAAATTGAAATGGTCTGAGGATAATCAGGCTTTGTACTAGGGGGACTGCATTCAGCTCTTGTTTGCATGAATTTTGAATTAATTTGAAGAGCCATGTAAGATTTAGGGAGCAAAGTAAAGCCATCAAGTGAAGAGCAGTCAAAAGGAAGGTTTATTGCAGTATAGATTCTTAGACAAAGTTTTAAAATTCGGGTCTTAAGAGCATAGGTAGCAGTTTGTTGATTATTAACAAATACCAGCAGGTCCACTTTTTAATAGGTTCAAAGTCTAGCTTACAATTCAGTGTTCCACTCCTATGATTTCCTCAGTTGTGAAATTAAGGAAAGCATTAAAATTGATAATTTAATGTTATTTATATGCTAAAGTAGTCTATTGTCTGCTACAAAACATTAAGACCTCCTTTTCATCTTGTCTATTATCAGCTATTTAACAGAACTAAGCAATCAACATGCTTATTTTTTTTGTTCTGCTTTTTTAATTAGTCTAAAATGTTAAAGGCAATTGGTTTCTTCATGGATACTTACAGGCTAATTCATTACATTTTATGACTGAGCTGAAATCATACACTGCAGTTTTGTATGAAATGTATAGTTTCATTGACTAATTTTGAAGCACTTGTTTTCTCATTGAAATTAAACTCTCTTGTTCAAAAGTTTAATTAATTTTTTAAACGTTATCTTGTTCCTTGTGAGTCATTAAGATATTTTGCAAGTGGTATGCTTCAGTAGTGGCAGCTTTATTGCCAGACCCTCATTAGAGATACAGAAAACGGTTGATAATTGTTTGCATTTAATTTTCATGTTACATAGTTTCATACCATGTCTCTAATTGTCTGTCACATCAAGAAATCCTGTTGCTACAGTCTGAAAACTTGAATTATTTAAATCTTTTTGAATAGAAATTGTTATATTTTCTAATATATAGTGCAGTCTTGCCCAGTATATATTATGAGGCATTATGAATCTGTGCAGACAGGAATAACAATAACAAGAATATTTATTTTCCTTAGGATTGTAATAACTCTGTATTTAATGTCAGGCTGAGTTTATCAAGGAAACATTTTAACTCAGTTACTGGGAATTAAAACAACTGCCTATGTGAAAAATAACTAAACTTTTACCTTCAGAGTGTGAGAGAGTATCTATTTTATCTTGGGGAGGTTTTACATCTCTTTTATTTTTAGAATCACCGTGGTGGAAAAGGGAGGATCTACTCTATGCTTGTGTATGCCCCACCATTGGGTTGCTCCGTCAGTAGAGCTGGGCCAATCTGAAGCTGAGGTCGCCTGCTTTAGTGGAAATTTATCTTAGAAATTACGGTAAATTATCTCTTGAGGCTTTGGTCCTCTTACATTCCTTTTGCAAGCTGATCCTGCTTCCATCTCCAAGGAGCTACAGCAGCAATCCAGCATGTTCTGCACCAGTAGGAGTAGGTTCAGCTTCCACTAAGTGATATCTATCCAGGGCCCTGCAAACAAAAAGAATCACATATGAGACAGGCTGAGACCAATACTATATCTGGCACTATTTCTGTTTGTATCTTATGGTTCTGTCAATCACTATGATCATCCCATTGGCCATGGGAAGCTGTTTTGAGAGTGAAAGCTATTTTCTTGTATCTAGATCTCTAGTCTTTGCACATAACTAACTATGGATTCCAGCTTTTTATTGCTTAGGAAGATAAGTCTGGTTGCTAGAGTATAAAATAATTTATTTTGGTTGCAGGGATGTCTTAACACAGAGATATTTGCTGTTTGTGTGGTGTTGTCTCCAGTAATGGCCCAGATGCTTTTATTGTAACCAACTGCTTGTTCTTCCTCAATCTTGCCAATTCCCTTAGCTTTCTTCAAAATCTAGCTGCTGATGATATCTGCAGGCTGTCCTTGCAAAGGAGAATAAGAGTCTTTATTAGATTCCTGTGTGATTTTGTCACTGGTTTAGGAAATATGAAAACCCTACCTTGATTATAAATGGACTGATGAGCGTCCTACTTTGGTTGTGTTATCTGCTGTCTTTTCTGAGGAAAAATAAAATGCTTCCTTCTCAGTCACTGCTTGAGGTGGTAGAGTAGGAATGGTTACATGCATCTATTAGGCCTATTTATATGGGTATTTATATGACTTCCTTGGAAGCAGAGCGAGCTCAATAGTTTTCCACTTAGGCTGGTTTCATTGACTTCGTAGCAGCAGCATACATTTTGGTAATGAGAGATCCATATGAGTAGGCTGGATTTCCTTCAGGTTTGTTACTCCTCTAGCAAGTCTCTGGGTAAATGCCAAGTGTGTTATGAGACGCTCACATGCTTGAGGCACAGAGGTGTTGGAGCACAGGCAGAGGGAGAAAGGGGAAAAAGGAAATTCTTTCTCCAACCTTATGCCTTCCCCTGGCTTATTCACTGTGGGCATGCAGGGGGCAGGAAAGAGAAAGCCTTGATGCTGTGCAAGCACTACTCAGCAATAGCCAAAATTCTGGTCTTTCCAACACTGGTTTAGTCACACATCCAAACCCCACAGCACCATACAAGCTGCTGTGAAGAAAATTAACTCACTCCCATGCAGACTCAGTATCCCTGCTTAACCCTCCACTTGGGCCAATGAAAGCCCCTATGGAAGTGCTTTTCAGGAGAGGTAGTGAGATTTGTGTGTGGTGTATCCATGTTGAAGTAATGAGGAGGTATGGGTGATATGTTAAATAATCAGAGTTTCTGTGAAGCACCTATTTGATGATTACCTTTCAGCTCAGTGCATGACTTCAGTTTGTTGGTGCAGAGTTTTATCATCTTGTTTCTTATTTAACTTGTCTATGCCTCCTATCTTTAGTCTTTTCCCTTCATAATTGATCTATGCACAGTTGATCTATTCATATATTTTCTCTAGTACCTCACTGCTTATAGTCTCTTCTGCTTCCACATAATAAATACACAAAGCAGCCCTGAGCTGGTATCAGATGTGCTAAATCTCTACACTTTTTCTTATGGTATAATGAAAATGGGCTATTTATTTTCTTCATATTGCTTTTGTTGTGGAACACTTGACAGCGATCTGTCTCCCTTGTACTTTGATAGTCTCTTGTGAGACTTTCAAATGGCACTAATAAGCCAGTTCTTCATCTAGTGCTTTGGCATACTGAAAGAATTCCAGATAAGAAGACCATTTTTCTTTTAGAGGCCTGATATTTACACTTAGTCATATGATTTGCTAGAAATTTCAAACTGTAGATTTATGTGGTATCAAGTGAAGGAATTATTTGACTTATCTCAGGAAACTGACGTCTACCTAACTACAAATCTGACCTACCATTTTGCAGTCCTTTAGAATAATACTTTTGCTTAATGAGAGTGTGCATGATTTTCTTAATAGTTCAGCTATTTCGCTGCTAAATTCTTTCCATTAGCTCATGATGGATGTTCTGTTTTATTTAGAAGAATGGGCATTGCATTCATTAGGCAAACTTCATTAAATTTGGAGTTCAATCAACTAGAACTATAATTATATGGAGAGGAAACTTCCTAATCTGACGTTTGTAAAACGGAACCTTTTTGGAATTGGTTATTATCTTATGTGACATGACTAGCTGAGCCTTTGTATTGAACAGAGGCATACTCTGGGAGAGTGCCTTTCAGCTAGCAGAAGTGTTATTTTCTATTATAGTTTAATTGTTTTATAGGCTTTTTTCACCACAATGAGACATCTGCTCCCTCTATATGTGGAGCAATAATAGACTGCTCGAGGTGGTAGCAAGAAGTGTATACTATAAACTGTTATCTCATCATTTAGGGTTACTTTATGGCACTTCAAATGATACCTTCTGCAGTTTAATTCCAGGAAGGTTATCCCTTGTCCTTTTGATCCAAAATTTATGGATCTTGGCATGGCTGTGAAAGGAAAAAAAAGAGCATTCTCTATTATGAATGGAAAATTATTTCACTTTGTGACTTCAGATAAATGGTTTCTATCTGCATCAGTAGGGGCAAGCACCACTGCTTATCCATTTCTGCTTTACCTATAGCAGCACATGTGACCCTAGTGCAGGCTAGTGATTGGAACACTTGCTGTTTCTTCCTTCTTCAGTTTTCAGTCGATGCCTTGCTGGAAGTGCAGTACATTTTAAGGTGAAGACAGCTACTAAAATGTCACTGCTTGTTTTGGTCAAGCTGTAGATACTGAAGAATTCAGTGGAACCTCTTAAGAACAAATTAAGAATGACATCCTTTCTACATAGTCTTGAAGAAAGAAGCAGAGAGCTAATTTTACTCTGACCAAACATCATATAGCCCACAAATGGTTTTAAGTTGTACCTGTCTTGCAGTATTCAGCAGCCAAGGTGTTAAATGTGTATTGTCCTCAGTGTTGCATTGTGTTCAGTTCTGCCCTGTATTCTTTTAGGCACAAGACTTCTGAGTGTGAATTCTACATTTTGGAGTTTTCCACCTCAATGCCCATGAGGAGGGAATTAGCTTGCTTCCTGCTGCCTGGTTGACACTAAAGGAAGAAGACTGACCAGACAGTCTGTTGCAAAATTTTGACTTGTCATCTCTTGACCTTTTGGAAACATACTCAGCCAAAAGGATTTGAAAATGGAAAGATTGTTCTTCTGAGTCTTCCTCAAGGAAGAAGTACTCATGTGTAGAAAAAAGAAAAATAACTCAAATTTGGTTGAAATAGTCTGCTTATATGAAAAAAAAACTAATAATTTATTATAAGTTGGGATGTATATGCTATCCTTAGGAGATTGAGATAAAACAATAGATGGGCTCTTACATGGAGTCTAGAAACTATAACCACACTGATTTGTGCCTCAAAAACAGGTGCCCATCTCTGCTTAGGGAAGAAGCACATGAGAGTAGAAGGGGCTTTTCTCAATAATGTTTTGTTGGACATTCATGGTTCTAGAAAAGATAGACATAAAAGGTGAAAGAAAGGAGTGTAAAGGCAGCTGGAAGGAGGGCTTGAACAAAGTAATAGAGTATGGCCCAGACAAAAATCTCAGAGTGCGAAGCTATGCCTTTAATTGACTCTTAGGGACAAAAAGCGCTGCACAAGCTGGTTTTATTGGGATGTATTTGTTTCTGTGGCTGCAAACAGTGCCAAAGGATCTGGTGTGAAATGGATTGTAGGCAATCCCTTTTGGGGACCACTGGTTTAGGTGAGATGTCTGTATATGGGGTTGAGGGTTCACTTTTAACACAGTGATAGTGAAAGCAAATTTCTTGTCTGTATTTGGTGAAGTCATACTGTTCAGTCATTATGGGATGCACTGGGGAAACTTTGAATGCCTTTGATCATCTCTGGAGAGAGCTCTGTTCTGTTCTCTCTGAATTCATTTATTGGATCTGTGAGATGGCAAAAGTTATGTGCTTTTTAGTTTCCATGGCCCTTCTTTTGTGGTTCTGTGCAGAGAGAACTCCGTGAAAAAGGTTGTTTAAATTTCTGTTTTTGAAGATACTTTCTTGACATCTGGCAAGTAGATATTCTTGCCCCCAACACACTGCTCTCCCATGTTCTTGACACTGGAATATAGTTCTGAGATACAGAAAACTGTGGAAGATTTGTGGTGTCTGAAGTTCTTTGGAATAGTGTGGGAGGTAGGGTGGCAGACAATGACACACCAGTCCATTTCCATGCTACATGTTTTCCACATCCCTTGCAAGTTGAAGCATACAAGAGCTTACTGATCTGATTACCGCTGTGTTTAAGTTGGAAAGTTTTACTTTCTGAAACTATTGCACGAGGAACTTCCAGGATTTCCCAAGACTTATGTATCCCTATTCGTTCAAACACTGTATGTATTTCAAAATTTTACCAATAAATTGGTTTAAATAAAGAAACAGAAATTACTTTGAGTGTGTTGTGGAAGCTGTATCACACATTCCAACTTTATGTTAAAAAATACTTTGTCAGCTGGTACTGGAGGTAGTCCTTGTGTCATGGTCTTACTTGCATATGTTTGAAGTGATAAATTAGATAACTGTCACATTATGCTGTTGAGAAGGTGCTAAGTTAAGTGCAGTGCTGTGGCTCTGCTCAAAGCAACCTCCACTTTAGCATAAGCAATGGAATTTGTCATTTGGCTGAAGGCGTTAAACCTTACAGTACTTGAGCACCGTAGTGAATTAATTTCCTGAGAGTTATAGGTATGGCTCCTGGACAGTTTGTCAAAGGATTTGTTTTTTAATCTTGCAAAAGGTAGTGTGCCCCAATCTGTACTTGAATTTTCTTAACAAACACCTCCAACTTCAGGCTTTCCAAATCTAATTTAAATTAATTAAAAGCAATGCATGGCTATTATTTAAGAATTGGTGGTTACATTGTCATGGATACTGTTGTGTTTAATTTTTATTATCTGGGGAAAGAAGTCCCTGAAATGCAATTAAGCTTACATCTCAGTCATTTAGGCGTGTGAAAGAAACACAGTGGGTGTGGTGGCTTCATTCAGTTACTGTTATGTTTGAGGAGAAAAAATACAGCTCTAACCATGTGAAAGTCAGAAATAGATGAATAAAAACTACCAAGCAGGAACACTGTGCTGTAGAGATTCCCATTATGGGTAGAAAGCACATTAAAAGAACCCTAAAATGGACTTGTTAGGACGCTAGCGTCATTAAATTGCTAATCAGAGTTTACCGGAGTTTATAAACCAGAGTGTGCTGGTTTATAGATTACAGATATGAACAGTGAAATTTGGCTACTTTTTTGGTGCACAGGAAGTTTTAAACACTCAATGAAAACAAATAACTCATGATTATTTTGGTTTCCTCTAGAAATCAAGATCTGTGCCTATTGAGGGCAGCAGCTTGGGTTGGGATGGCCTAGGGAGACCAGGGCTATCACGGGCCATGGCTCGCCATCTCCTCATCCCTTGCACAGACCGATGAGTCACTCATCAATCAGCTCTAAATTGCTGCTGTTTCAAGTGAATGGCATTTTAGCTTAAAGCACCATTGATTTTTATTTGGCTTTCAATGCTCCACTTGAAGTGGTGACAGTTGAGAAATCCATTAGCGCTCATGGCTTCGTCCCTGCAGACGCCCGGGGGAACATCTTGGGACTGCGGCTCTGGCAGTCACGCCAGGCCAGCGCTTCCCTGCTCATCAGTCCGTGCTTTTCAATCATTAGCTAGCGTCCATAATTGTGAAGCTTTGAATATTTCAGAAGTAAATGTTGGGAAATGCAAGGCATTACTGCAAGTACTCATTGCTTTATCTTGCATATGCCTTTTTTTTTTTTTTTCCTAATGCTTCTGTCCTAGAATTCCTAGTAGCTTTTTGAAGCTGAATGTCTTTGGTTTTTTGTGGGTTTTTGTGTCTTTCTGTCCTTTGGTTTTTTGTGGGTTTTTTTGGGTTTTCTTTTTGTGTCAAAGTACAGTTGCTCAAGTTCAAGTTAGGAAAGCAGATGAGAAGGGCTCTTTTTTCTATCTTTAGTGTTCTTTTTTCCCCAGAAGCCAAACTGTGCCAGAGCATTGATACTTTGAAAGAGAAGTGGGAATCCTCTTATGTACCTGATAATTCCTTGGTCATTTTGATAATTCTTTGTGCTGACACCTTTGTAGTAACTTTGCTTTGCTACTGCTTGGGTTATTTTCTCATGTTTGTGATGTTTAAGAGAAGTCATGCAATAGTCACTTGTAATAGAAACCCTTCTTTTTTTGCACATAGGAAACTCACAAATGGGTGCTACCATAGTAGATGCATTGGATACTCTTTATATCATGGGCCTTCACGATGAATTCAGAGAAGGACAAGAATGGATTGACAAAAATCTTGATTTCAGTGTGGTAAGTAGAGCCTGCCCTAAATATTTCTCTAGTCCTTTTCAAGGTGTTCATCTTGGGAGGAGCCAGAAGAGGTCTTTCAAGTGAAACTTAATAAAAATTACGGATCAAAGTGTCAGATGTGAACTTGTCACAGATGTGACATTCTCTGTGTGTCTTTGTATTAGAAAAAAAAACCGCTCTGACATTTTCACAGTTACGATTGTAAGTAGAGATACACCTATATATTGTATTTTCAAAGTACAAATTATAACTGGGTAAGGCAAGTAAGGGGAAGTGTTTTGTGAGAAACCACCAGGCCTCAGAAATGAAGACAGAAAGATGAGGTTTTATTGGCTGATAGTCGTTGCAAATAACTGAGCTATGAAAGACAATCTTCCCGCAAACTACAGTGTATAAATTACTTAAGAATACAATCTCTTCTTCTATTTCTTAAGAGTTTTAACACAAAATATGCCACTTGAATTCTTGAGTTTTCCTATAGACTCTTCATCTATCACTAGAATTTCCCAGTTGGTCATGTAGCATCTGACATTCTTGAGAAGCATTACATGGAAGCATTAAATGGAAGAAATGACTCTATTTTAGTCTTATTGATTAGTGTACTTAGTACTAATTTTGGGACTGTCACAGACTCTGTGATGGAATTTGTATTTCAGTCCTTGGATTTGCCCTATGGTTCCAAAAATAATTTTTCATTCAGTAAATGCACATAATGAAATATAGTTGTATGCTCTGAATTCAGCAAATGCTTACTGTTGTTTCTATATTTTAACCTACTTTTCAAAAATTATTTGTTTGGGCTTTTTCCTTTTGATCTATACCTTGACTGTCTGGCAAACATCAAAGAAATTTTACTCTGCTTTTTCAGTTAGTGCCAGATAATTATTCATACTAAAACTGAAGATCCTAAATATATCAGAGACTGTGTAGAGATAATGATACCATTATGAGGGTGAACTAAATTGCTTTCATAACTTTTGTCTGATCTAAGGCAATTTCAATATAAATTTGCAATATTAATCTAGGATTTGGATGGAAGAAATTTACATGACCCTCTGGGGTTCAGTTACATCTTCCTATGTATCAAAATCCATTTCTGAAGGTTAATGAGTTGTCTTGTGCATACCAAACTTGAGTAATTTCCTTATATGGTTTGGAGTTTATAAATAAATACATAAATTTTATCCTCTTGGATTATTCTACTGGGAAATGGAAGTCATTGGTTTCACTTTACACTGTCCCACTGCATGTGGGATTCATGGCTGCATGTGTGATTCATGATTCCACTTAGGTATTAAGTGGAATCATGCTGCATTGGTGTTATTTTTCTTCTATCACCTTTATGTGAAAAGAGAAAGCCTTTTACTAAAAACATTAGGGAGTATTTCAAACTTCAAAGTTTTAATCAGTGCTGTTTGAAGAAATTTTTATTCACATAATCTTTCTGAAATATGTAATATGTGCAAAGTGAATTTAGTTTTGACCCAAGCACTGCAGGTGCCATAGAAATAGCACAAAAGGAAAGACGTACCCGTAAATGTCATTTCAGCTGTGTGCAGATTGGTGAGTCAGCTTGTTCAGTGCACGTTGTAGTGACTTTTCTGAATAAAAGGAAAAGTCTTGCCGATCTCAAAATCTCTTAATAAAACTACATTTCTGTGTCTAATAGGTTGAAGAGAAGTTTATGGGGGAGACAGATGGAGTATGTGTGGAAAATTAGCTGAATGGGGCACAGAGGGAGTCAGTTGTTAAAACTATCTGGTTCCTCTTAATTTTTTTGTGGGTTAAATGAGTCAAAGATACTGTTGAATTTAACCTAAGGATAATAATGTGGAAGAAGGCAATAATATCATTTATTCTCCTGAATTTCTCAGTGGTCCTGCAGTACTACTTGTCATAATATAAATGCTATTCCGAGACAAAGATTATGTTAAAATAGAGCTCTGAATTTGAATTTAGTAATTTAGGTTAAAAAAGTGCATTATAGGAATTCTCTAATTATTGTTTTGCTTAATCTTTTAAACCTAGAAGGTTTGGTGCTATGCTGAAGCATAGGAGAGAAGATGCTGAGTTATAGAAATGTGCAGTCCTTGCCTTCTTTCCCACCAGCCCCAAATTACTGTAATTGCACTTTGTGGTGATAAAATGGTTAGAGGGCAGGAGAAAAACTAATTTGATTTTAATAAAATTGGTTGAAGCTGTAACTGGAATTGTCATTTGGTGTCACAAAGATGTGAACAAAAATTTCAGTTTGGATGTAGAGACTGCAACAGTACAGACCCTTGCATGTGGATTGCCTTAGGATATGTACTTTCTTCTGCCTTGACAATTTTTTTTCTTCCTATATGAAGGAGTTGGTTAATTATTTATTAATGTTTTTTTTCTGGTCTAGAATTCTGAAGTGTCTGTTTTTGAGGTCAATATTCGCTTCATTGGCGGTCTTCTAGCAGCATACTACCTTTCGGGACAAGAGGTAAGGAGATTGGAAGGTGTCTGAAATTCAGTGTATTCTAGCAAATGTGGCAGATGGAGACTTCTGTAGAATCTTGATTTCTCAGTAGCTTGCAAACTAATTTCACAGCAGTCAGTTGTCCAAAATAACCAAATTCTTAGAGTGTGGAATCTTTAAAGTTTGTTTCTGAGTAGATCTCTTGGCATTTAGGACACTTGGTTACAATTTTGAAATGCTTCTTTTATCAAGATGTTTTCAGAAGATATCCACTCAAATAAGCATCAGCTTGAAATGTCAAGTGAAATGTCAACTTTCTCATGCCAACAATAACTTGTTTTGATATTCTGTAACTCCATGAAGGTAGAAATAATAGCTTTGCCACTTGTCCTGCAAGGCTGTAGGTTTGCTTCATCAAAGTGCTACTCGATCTTCTTACCATTTTCTTGGTGACAAACTGTGAAACAGCAAGCAAATTTTATACAGCTTCTGAAACTTCTGTTAAAAAAGATATAGAGACATACTTAGATTGACAGGATGCATGTCCCCAAAGACTTGCAACAATACCAGACATATTTCATGGCTTTCAGGTGTTCTTAGGCATCTTCTTCCTTTGTTTAGGGAAGCACCACATACGTATCAAAAAGTTCTCAGGGATTTTAAAACTGCAGCCCTAAAAGTAACCAAGAGAAAACTCATCATTTCTTATCTCTTCAAGTCTTTGGCATCATCCTGGGATCTGTGAATTTTCTCTTTTATGAGTGTCTTGTCTTAGGAAGAAGAGCTCAGTGGCAAAGCAAAAATCCTGTGTACATCTGGAAAGAAATGAGTGGTTTATTTTTCATCCAGTGCTCCCGCTTCACCTTCTTCAAAGAGGACCATGCTCCTTGGAGGTATCTACTGTGAATATGAAAAACCTCAGAGAAAAAGCAAGAATCACACATTCCCAGCTGAATTATTTGTATATATTGATACTACACTTGTGCACAAGCCCCTTAAAAAGAACTTTTTTGCCCCAGTATGCAGATGGGTGCAGCCAAGCACTGCCAAAACATATGCTTTGCCTGCATTTGTAAAGCGGAGTATTCTGTCTTAAATTTGCTTCTAACCTCCTGGTAGAGTCAGAACAAGCTCCTTTGCTTAAATAGCTTTAATTTCTTTCTTTCTTAGGAAGCATCTACCCTTTCTTTCCTAAATGTTGACTGGGCTGAGTCTTTTGTTTTTAAGATTTTTATGGCATCATTCTCTCCAACAGACTTCAAATGCTTCATGACTTGTGATACAGGATTCCCGTCAAATGTCCATATGTATCATCTTTATTTTCCTAAAGAACTGCTATAAAAATGAGCTCAGACTGCATTTCTTTCAAAATAGTGTGGCAGCTAGGATTGCTTTGCGTATCTGAGAGGCTGCTTCCTTTGCCAAGTTGGACAGGGTTTCTCTGCAATTTGTCGTTGTGGATATGACAAGCAAGGGATTTTGAAGCTCTTCAGCAATTGAGCCCAGGAGAGACACCTGCCTCTGGGAGCTCCTTGGAGTTGGAAACAGATTGCTTGAGATGTGATTTCCAATCTGATCCTCTCTCTTCCCCAAAAAGGAATATTCCTTAGCTCAGGATCGGGGTATGCTTGATTTCTTTATCCATTGCATTCAGACATGTGAGGAGCCACTTTCTAGCATTGCTAAGACAGACAGGCGTGTTCCCAGCCTTTTGGGTATTTTACCAGATCAGGTTGTGAACATGCACGTGGGCTTACACCTTTAAGGCAGTCTCTATCTCCTGGTAGGTGTCCTTTCTTTGTTCATCAAGCCATCATTTACTTGATCATATTCACTTACCACACCTTGTTGATATTCCAATCACCATGTTCCTACCTCCAAGCCTCTACTTCTGCAAGACTGTTGCTAGATTGGTTTTAGAAGGTTTTCATACTAATTTTCCATACTTTTGCATGTCTTGTTTGATGTATTTAAAGTAAGGTCCAGTACAATGGACTGCTGCTGTGAATTAGTTCTGTTTTTCTCCTTTAAATAAATACAATTTCTGCTTAGGTCTGCAACAGGAGTTACTGCTGTTTGGTGATAGTTACAAAAGCTGCTCTTACTTCATTTTGACTCCTATCACTTAGTGTTGATAAAGGCGCTGTAGGGACGACCATAAAACAGTGTTCAAGGCTCAACATCAGCTGTGGAACTTTAATAATTTGTAAATGGCCATATCTGGAGAATTTTAAAGTCCTCATGGCGTATATACAATGCTCTTTGTAGGGAGAGGGCAACTGTACTTGATAGGATTTTATCTGATTGATTCATAATGGTAGCTATAGACCATAGTTTTCAAGTACAGCAGATTATGAACTTAGATTAAATAGTCCTTTTTAATGTTTTTACTGAAAACATGTTAGATTTAAAGTTTATTTAGAATGTCTAGTGGCATGACTCTGTGGCTTCCATGCTGTATTTAAACTGTCATGCTACTGCTATTACTTAGAAGAGCATCAACTGAGATCATGGTTTTAATAATGCTGATTATAGTTAATGGAAGAATTTTAAGCCTTTGGTGAGATTGTGAGTATTGCTGTCCTTTTATCAGTATGGGTTCCCTCATCCTCACTGCAATGAATGGGTGAATAATGAAATATATCTCCCATACAGCCAAAAATAAAATTGCTGTTTTTAGCAGCTGGTAGCTTGGCTGAAAATGCTGTAGGGCTTGTTCTGTCCAGTGCTGAGTCACATGCCTTTCTTTGTGAAACATGACTTGTGTAAATTTTTTAACAGCTCAGCTCACATGTGGGAATTTCTGCTGGGCTTTCATGAGTGATGGGCATGTAAAGCTAAAGCTTAAGAAGGATACATTTTGGTGCAAATGCCACAGTTGTCTTGCTTCGCTGTACCTGTCTGCTAAAGGAGAGAGACAAAATTGTTTCCCTGTCTTAACAGGCAGTTCTCTTGATGTATGAAAGATTACCATCTTTCTCCATTTTTCCATCTCAGCGTGCCTTTTAAATGGAAGATAATCAAGATACGACTGCAAACCTTGACACAGTGGAAAGTTTGCCCATGCATTCTGTTTCAGTCTTCTGAAGTTGAAGCAACATTGATACCTCTCAGATGGCAGGAGTTGTAGGTCTGCAGTCTGGGGGGGGGGGGGGGTCTTATTTAAATCCTCTGCACAGTATGTTTTTCCTGGCTGATTGTGGACAGGCCATCTGGTGTCTGACTAGGTGTAGGTTACCAGATAAAAGAGTGTGCCTTCTTTGTCTCAGTTCCCACAGGGAAATGAGGTCTCAATCTGTCTTCAATTTGAGGCAATGACTTTTCTCCAGGGTACATTATTGAACTATATAATGACTATATGCGAAAACCATGGAATATAGAATCATAGAATTGTTTGGGTTGGAAAGGACCTTTTAAGATCATCTAGTACAACCCCCCTGCCATAGGCAGGGGCAGCTTTCAGCAGACACATTACTCAGAGCCCTCTCTGACCTGGCCTTGAACACTGCTGTGTGTTCACAGCTTCCCTGGACAGTACAATCTCGTTATCCTCATTGTAAGAAACGCCTTCCTAATAGGGCCCTAAGAGGGCTTTGAGCAGCCTGATCTGGTGGAAGGTGTCCCTTCCCATGGCAGGGTTTGGAACTAGATGATCTTTTTAAGGGTCTCTTCCAACCTAAACAGTTTTGTGATAATATCCACTCTAAAACTACCCTCTTTCAGTTTTAAAACAGTTGTCCCTTCTTCTGTCATTAGAGGCTGTAGTAAAAAGTCATCTTCATCTTTTGTGGAAGCCAGGCCCCCTTCAGATGCTGGAAGGTGCTAGAAGGTCCCTCTGGAGCCTTCTCTTCTCCAGGCTGACCAACCTCCACTCTCTTAGCCTGCCTTCAAAGCAAATGTGCTTCAGCCCTTGGATCATTTTTGTGACTGTCTTCTGAACCTGCTCCAACAGGTCCACATTCTTCTTTTATTGGGACCCCAGAGCTGCAAATGGTATTAGGGTCGTCAGTATAAGTGAGGGGTTTAGTGTATTTCTTTTGAAATTATACAAATGAAAGAAAGAGGAGGTTGGACAGGATGATCCCCTGGGGTCCTTTCCAACCTGACAGATTCTGTGCAACAGAAAGAGGCTCAATAAAAAATGAAGGAAAAAAGCATGATCTCTCCTGGGAGTGCTGTGTCTCATAAAATAATAGAATCATCTAGGTTGGAAGAGACCTTGGCAACAGAGTTCAGCCCCTCCAGGCAGACTGTCTTGTATTTTGCCGTATGCCAGAGATTTCTTCCCAGTTCCAGTAAGCAGAGTGTTCACTCATTTTTATTCTTTATTAAATTGTATGCTAATAGGTATAATCTCTAAGTACCTAAATACCTAAATAAGAAATGCAAAATTCATTGTGCCTATATTCAGTAAGGAGCCACTAATTAAATATTTTTGAGGTATAGGGTTTAAGAGAGTTGCTTAGTAGAATTGTGAGTGACTGGGAGACATACTGTGAAAACTAGGCGTGCCTATTTTCTACCCCAGGTTGTGATAGGATGGATAACATGTTTGTATTTTACATTTTGATCAAACAGGATTGTAGTTAAAGTGTATGAACTGCAAGTTTCCCACCTTCTGAATTCAGAGGCACCACTGTACTACTTCTTGTGCATCTGTCAAATAGAATTAATAGTCCAAAATAAAATATTGATGGTAAAATATATAATGACTTATTTTCTAAATTGAATCAGACTGTTTCTCAGTAATCCCTGCAACAATCCTTTAATTTCTGTAAGAACTATGTACAGTCTTCATTATGCTTGTGGGTTGGGGGTGATGGACAACACTATGATACAGCTGATAATGTAACAGAAATAAGTAGAAATTAAATGTTCCATATATGCCTAGTTTGGGGTAAACATTGAGTATGGCAGCTTAGGATGAAAACCAGTCTTACATGATTTAAAAACAAACAAACAAAAGCCATCAATAAAATCCCAAAACAAAACAACAAAAAAGCAACTTTTTTTTATGTGGCTGCATTAAGGTATTTTCTTTCTTTTGTGCATTATACCAGCACAAATATAGTTTTCGTCTTTAGTTATGAATCCATGTGTTTTTTATAGTTTTCAGTGATGCCTAGCAAGGCACTGTTTAGCATTTTCCCCAGAACAGCAGGCTTCTTTGTTTATTCCAAGTTAATTCCGTAGACTTACTGTATAAGAATGTTTTGTATTCTTTATGATTTTTTTAACTTAGTATGCAGCACTAATGAAATAAAATATCTTGATATTACTCTATTATATGTAACAGCATCAAGATAGAAATGTTTAATGAAAGAGTATCATGTATACAAGAAGATTAGAGCAAGATAAAGCTACTTGTATTTCACAAAAGGAAAAAAAAAAAGGATGCTATTACAAGTTGTAGTCTTATTAGGTTGGATCTATCTGTTCATACAGTCTTCTAAAGTCATTTTCCAGGGAGGTTATCTGGAAATGAACCCGCAGTGCATGGCTGGTTTCTGAGG
Source organism: Vidua macroura (assembly GCF_024509145.1). Taxonomy (NCBI): domain Eukaryota; kingdom Metazoa; phylum Chordata; class Aves; order Passeriformes; family Viduidae; genus Vidua; species Vidua macroura. Next base: position 72,890,658 of record NC_071572.1, on the reverse strand, counting down.
ATGTGCCTCTGGAACTCTTTGATCTCCTTTGGTGTCTATCTAGTTTTGCAGTTCAGGATTTTATTCAAGATCAGTCATATTTGGTGCTTGGTTTTTCTCTGAGTAACATGGGTTTTTTTCTCTTCAATATGGATGTTGGTATTGGTAAATGCTTTTTTTCAACACAAATTACCTAATTGGTCTTTATTTGATATATGATTGATTATATATTCTTCCACTTCTTTCAGTCACATCTGTGGATCTGGATCTTTCTGGGCATCAGGGTAGCTAATACTTATTTCTGAGGGAGGATAAGAGCACTGTTTTGTAAAATCAATGCTGTCCACAATGCTTTCAACTTTTGGTGCAAAAGAGCATCAAGCAGGCAAACAGTAAGAATGAATAGCACAAAGCAGAAATGAGTTGGCTGATCTCTCTGTGTTAACGCTGAAAGAATGAAACTTGCCAACACACCACAGCGATGAGGTGCGGGAGAATTTACAAAATAGATCCATGATGATTGTGTCTGAATGTAGAATTTGTGAGAGTAGGCTACCAGGAGACCAGGAGTTACAGTGTCCTCAAGGACTAAAACAGTAAAAGGTCTGTTGCAACCTGATGTAGGATATCACACTGGAATTTTCAACAGAAGTTGGATTTTCTTGTGATGTGCTACATCAAGCGGTCCAAGACTTGTAATTTCTGCTATGCTGTCTGCAGACCTGGCTATTAAAGGAGCAGTCAGTATGAGGAAGACTTCACAGATGCCAATGCCAGAAGAAACCAGCTTCAAGCCTTCCTATTGGGTGTGTGAACTTCTTTGAGCTCATAAAGGCAGATGGAGATTCCTAGAGCATCTTGCAGGATCCATTGTTCCTCATTTCTGAAACCCATCCAAAAGACAGCAGTGAAGATACTGAACCCTGCTATGAGCAGTATTTTCACTTCCAAGTCTTTGTGAACACACTGTAAATGAACTTTCTGCTCTCCAAATGGGAATTTGTTCAAGGAGGGAGGGACAGACATCTGCAGAGCCCAAGTGTTGCGTACATGCAGAATCATCCTGTAATTAAACACAGGGAATGATCATTGGAGCAATAAAGCCTAAATAAGACAAAGAACAATCTTGTACCAGAGGTTATTGCTCTATGTTCAAAATCCAATTTTTTTACAGTTGTATTTGATGAATTGCTGTCACTGCTCCTCTATGGCTCCTGCCCAATAGCCTCCAGCACTGATGATACCCACTGCTAGAATGAACGTGATTGCCTGCCAAATGTCTGTCCAGCTTCTTGAAAAATAGATAGATAAAGTCCAATTTTTTGAGCAAATCTACAAGAATAGTAATCTCTTCACAGTGATCCCAGTCACAGGCGTATCTGCTGTCTCTGGATACTGTGACATCTTCCCCAAAGGTTAAAAACCCTTGACTATTATTTCTTTTCCGTGCTGTGGGACCACTTCATGCTTTTAAAAAGTTTGCATTTCCAGAGTGGCTTGGCATACTTCTTACACAGCAAGCCCTAGCCAAAAAGAAAAGGGCCCCATCCACTGATAATTACGGAGTTATCAGCATCTCCCCAGGAGAGGAGGGAGTCTTCTACCTTCTGTAGATCAAATCTTCCCCTTCCCCATGGCTACAGCCCAGGCTGTGACACTGAATAGCTATCTGGTGGCTCACTGTGGTGGTGAGCCCTCATGACCATGGACCCCTTCTGGGGCTTGGAATCACCTGTGGGAGTTGGTGAACTCCCTCAAGTAGAAGTTTCAGCCTGGGTTAGGGGTTTTGGTCTCTCCCCTGTGTGTTTCCAGCATGCATTATTTTCTGTTTTCTCATAATATGTATTAGGATATGTGTTAAGTGAGATACTGTTTATATGGAGAGCAGGAAATAAAATCCTCAAACACTGAAAGAGAGTACCTGGAGCAAACATATGCAGGCACTTGCTGGAGCTATGTCTCCAAGTAGGAGAAAGCAGAATGCAAAATGCATGTCATCGTCAGTAGGCTGAGGAGGTGTAGTTAACTGAGACTAAGAGAGTCAGAGGAACATGATGTTACGTGATCTATTTTGTTTCACTGCAGACTTTCTTTCAGGTACCTAGATTTTATCCAAATTAAGATGGATCCTTTAAATATGTGGATTTCCCCTGTCTTTCTGAACATTAAAGATGAAATAGTACAAAAACATGTAAATAGAGCCCACATCTATACAAACAAAATTCTTTAATGGTCGTTTCAGTGAGTAAGCCTGTTTTCTGATCCTTAAGAGATCATTGCTTGTTTTGATGTGCTTACTCTGAGATTTAAAAAAAAAATAATTATATCACAGGCTCTAGAATGCATCTGCCAATTTGGTTGTTTTGAGCTAGGATTTCCCCCAAAGCAGTGTGTGTGCTGACTGTAGTATCATGCTACCAGCACTCCTCTATTCCATGTCTGAGATGGTCAAAATATTCCAGGGTGCTTGGGAAGCAGTGCTCTGTTCTGCAAATGCATGAAATGGCAGGTGTGTGTGTTTGTAACATCTGTCTTTATTGAAATGAACAGGGCTAATGCCTTTATTAATGTTCAGCTCTTTATTAAAAAGATCAGCTGGGCAGGGGGCTCGACGCAGAGCTCGCCCCCGCAGTCGTAGCTTTCCCAGGCAGCCAGAAGGAAGGCGGCGTGCAGAGTCGGTCACTGGAATCCCGAGCAGCAGCTGTCCTTTCTCCTTTCCTTGTGGCACACCGGTGGCCCGAGGATGAGGAGGCGTGGTGTGCAGAGTCTGTTGCTGAAGTCCAGAACAACAGCTGTCCCCGCCCCTTCCTTGGTGGCAGCACCAGGGCTCTCTGTCTCTCTATCACCCTACTTCTCAGAGCCTAATCTAGTCTGTTCCTTCTTAGGTGATGGCGACAGTTAAAAGTCAATCAGGGGATGTGTTTCCCTCTTCCTCAGCTAGGGCATTTGCCTGGATTTCTCTACTGTGTTCAGTTTCTGATTTATATTCTTTTTTCCCTCCTAAAAATACTCCCATGATCCTAAGGGGTTTCTATTTGCATGTTAGTCTCAGAGTGGCAGCGTGGAGGGGTGGGGGGCCGGTTGTTCCCAGGTAGTTTAAAGAAAACAAACAGAGCAATTAGCTAATTAGCATTTCAATATCGGTCTTTTAGTGTTGCCATGGGAACTAGGAAAGCCCTGACCACGTTTCTGGGGAATACCTGGAAACTGTTCATAACAAATCCCTCCTCTATTTCTTTGATCGGGCTTAAGCCCGCATCAACTTACAGTCTTTGGCTTTTGAGGGCTAACTTCTTTTGACATTTGTATGCTTTCACTCAGGCCTGAGGGTAATTCTATTGTTCTTTAGGAACCAAGTTGTAACTCCTTTTGCTAAAGGACACTTAGTCTTATTAAACAATTACCAAGTACTTAAACCTTTTCTATGGTACTTTAACTCAGAAACAGTTCTTAACACCTTACTGTATATCAGTCTCTAGCAAGTCTTCCTTAAAGTTAATTTTAGGTCCTCTGGTTTCTTAATTACTGTCCATGCACAAGAGGAGGCAGGTGGCACTGTTGGGTCTGGTCCGGCGTCCGGGGGTGGCACTGGTCCTTTGACTCTGGTGACGTGGGTCCAGCCTTTTTCTTGGGTCCGCACTGCAGTGTGTGTGGTGAGTAGTACCTGGAAAGGTCCCTCGAATTTGGGGGTTAATGGAGTAGTAGTGTTCCAGGACTTTATCAACACCCAATCCCCAGGACTGATGTTGTGCGCATTGGTGTCTAGAGGGGAAGTTTGGGGAAGATACCCCTTCTTTCGGAGGCCTTCTAGGGATTTTCCTATGACCTCTAAATATTTCTGGGTTGCTGCCTCCCCTTCCAGATAATCTGCTGTACTGAAAGGGGTGATTAAAAAAGGGAGTCCAAACATCATTTCATATGGAGAGACCCCCATGTCGGACCGAGGTCTGGTTCTGATGCGCAAGAGAGCGAGAGGTAAACACCTGAGCCAATTCATTTTTGTTTCTTCAATTAATTTAGTTAACACATTTTTAAGGGTTCTATTCATCCTTTCTACTCTTCCAGAGCTCTGAGGATGCCATGGGGTGTGTAATCTCCACCTTATCCCCAGGGCTTTTGTTACTTGATGCAAAGTTTGAGCAACAAAATGTGGGCCTCGGTCCGAGTCAATGTTATTGACCAGGCCGTATCGTGGTATGATGTTTTCTAGGATTATTCTTGCCACTTCCTGTGCAGTTTCTTTTCTGGTTGGGAAGGCCTCCACCCAGTGAGTGAGATGATCTACGATCACTAGTAAATGTTTGTACCCCTGCACAGAGGGCATTTCAGTGAAATCTACTTGTATGTTTTGAAAAGGTCTCAAAGCAATTTTTCCTCCCCCATACGCAATTTTTCTCATTACCTTTTGGTCAGTTTTCAGGCAAATCGCACACCCTCTTGTGACTGCTTTCGCCAGATCATAAACTCCAAGGCATAAATTTTCCCGTAAGAAGTGGTCGCACAAACCTTGGATTCCCCAGTGGGTCAATTCGTGTAACTCTACTAGCATTCTTTGAGCTAGGGCTTTATTTAGGAACCTACGCCCATCAGGAGTTAACCATTCTCCTTGTTTCCCTTGATGTAATTCTAGTTCTTTTATTGTTTTTAATTCTTTTTCACTGAACCTCGGCTCTTCCTTTTTTCTTTCTCTACTTGGTCCTACTTCTATTTTAAAAGCTTTTACTGGGTTTCTTGGGTCTAAGGCTGCTTCTTTAGCTATCTGATCTGCTAATCGGTTTCCCTTTTCTTCACGTGTGTGTCCTTTCTGATGTCCCTTTATATGCACCACAGCTATCTCTGCGGGCTTTTGTAAGGATTCTAATACTAGTTTTATCAGTTTCTCATGTACTAGGTTCTTCCCTTTGGAGTTTAAGTAGCCACGTTCCTCCCAAATTTTTCCAAAGGTATGGATGATCCCAAACGCATATTGCGAGTCTGTGTAAATAGTTCCTTGATCTCCCTTTAACAGATCTAATCCTCTTTTCAAAGCATAGATTTCACAACACTGGGCTGACCAGTTCGAGGGCAGTTTCCCTTTTTCCATGACTTTCATGTCTTCCCCATCTATGACAGCATATCCTGAGGCTCTTTTCCCTTCTACTACTCTTGAGGACCCATCTATAAAAAGGGATTTCCCGTATGGCAAGGGTACATCTTCTAAATCCTCTCTCACTTTGGTCTGTAGATTTATGAGTTCAACACAATCATGTTCTAGATCTGCTAGGGGTTCTCCGGTAAGAAATTGTGCAGGGTTTAGACATTTGGAGGTGACTAACTCTAAGTCCCCTGTGTTCATTAAGATGATCTCATACCTCAATATTCTGGAGTCAGTCAACCACTGCTGAGCTTTTTGGCTTAGCACTGTTTTGAGATCGTGGGGGGTGTGGACTTTAATTTTCCCTTGCAGAGTCAATTTTTGGGCTTCTTCTATCAGGATAGCTGCAGCTGCAATTACTTGTAGGCAAGTTGGCCATCCTCTGGCTACTGGGTCTAATAGTTTTGAGAGGTAGGCAATTGGTTTTTTTTGTCTTCCCCATTCCTGGGTTAATACCCCATATGCAATTCCCCCTTCTGTACTCACAAACAGATTAAACTCTTTCTTAAGGTCAGGTAGGCTTAGAACGGGTGCTGAGGATAGTTTATCTTTCAAGCCTCGTAGCTGTTCCTCATCCTCTTCTGTCCACTTTACAGGCTCAGAGTCTACTAATTTATCATAAAGGAACTTCACGCTTTTGGTGTATTGATCTAACCACAGTTTACAATAACCAACCAGGCCTAGTAGCTTCCTTACATCTCTCTTAGTTTTGGGAGCTGGGATAGATAGGATACCTGAGATTCTCTCGGGACTTAGTTTCTTATACCCTCCTCCAATTATGTGACCTAGGTAAGTCACTTCAGATTCTACAAATTGTAGTTTTTCTTGGGATACTTTTAGACCGTTTTCTCCCAGGAAATTTAGGAGTCGAACACTAGTGGTTTTTACCCGGTCTCGCTCATTTCCAGATACTAATAAGTCATCTACATACTGTAAGATCTGAGTGTTTTCTTCAGGGGTGAACTGCCCTAGTAGTTCCTCTAGTGCTTGCCCAAAGAGGTTTGGGGATTCTGTAAACCCCTGTGGGAGGCGTGTCCATCTTAGCTGTTGCTTTCTCCTTCTGTCAGGATCTTCCCACTCAAATGCAAACCAGTCACGACATTCCTCTGCCAGCGGGCATGCCCAGAAGGCATCTTTCAAATCTATAACTGTGAACCAGGCATGTTCCCTTGGAATTTGGCTTAAAAGGGTGTAGGGGTTGGATACTACAGGGTGTCTGGTAATAGTCTTCTTGTTTACTTCCCTTAAGTCTTGAACTAGCCTGTATTTCCCTTCTGCTTTTCTTACGGCTAGTATAGGGGTGTTATGGGGGGACATGCAGGATTCTAGAATACCTTGCTCTAATAGTCGTTCGATCACTGGGGCTAATCCTCTCCTGCCCTCGGGGGATATTGGGTATTGCTTGACTCGGATAGGGGGTGTATCTTTTTGCATTTCTATTTTTATTGGCGTGATGTTCAAGTATCCACACTTACTCTCTTCTGCCCATACTCTGGGGTCTATTTCCTCTATGTCTCTCTGGGTCAGCCTCATGACCTGGACTACCATCCTCCCATCCCTCGGGATGATCCCTACCCCCAGTTGAACTTGCAAGTCTCTTCCCAAGAGGTTACTCCCTAAATTGGGCAGATAGATAAAGTCTGCCAAGCATTGTCTTGAATTCCCCTTGATTTCTATATTCTCAACTATAGATGCTTTAAATGGTCTTCCCTCTGCCCCTAAAACCTCACAGACCTTCTTCCCAATGGTGATTCCTACTGGTAACTTGTTTATACTGGACTTATCTGCCCCTGTGTCAACTAAGAACTCAAATTCTTCATAGTGGGGACCCACCTCAAAGTTTACCAAGGGCTCTTCTTGATGGTTCATTGGGTCCCTTAACTTATAGAGCCCCTGACACCCCTAGTCATCTCCCCTTGAAATCTCTTCTAAGACTTCTTGTTCTCTATGCATTACCTCATCAAACTGAAACTTCTTACAATTCCTTTTAAGGTGTCCTATCTCACCACAGTAATAGCTCCTCCTATTGCTTTGTGAGGCCTCAGGTTTCCTGAACTCATTAAAGTTCTTATTTGTTCCATATGATGGTGTTGGTTGGTCTCTAATTTTTGGTAATGGCCCTGGTCTATTCTCACTTGACTTAGACGGCAGTGCTGGTGATCTGTCTGCTCTTATACTTTCTCGAGCAACTGCAACCATAATTCTAGCCTTAGTTTTGGCCTTCTCCTCTTCCCTCCTTAGATAAACTCTCAGGGCTTCTTTGAGCAGCTCATTCATATTCTTTTCTTGCCAGTCCTCCATCTTTTCTAGCTTCCGTCTAATATCGGGCCAGGATTTGGTGACAAACTGGACCTTCAAGAGGACTTGACCCTCTGGGCTATCTGGGTCTATATTTGAATATAACTGGAAATTTCGTTTTAGTCGGTTAAGCCACATTGCTGGCGTCTCATCCTTCTCCTGCGTACTATCAAAGGCCAATTTCGTGTTGCTTCCCCTAGGGATGGACTCTTTGATCCCTCTTATCATGAGTGACTTATAGTCTCTCATGTTTTGCCTTCCTTCTTCCTGGTTGGGATTCCAGTTGGGGTCTACTAAGGGTATCTTTTGGTCCCCTGGGGGCCCCAATCTATTTTCTCTTTCCCATATCTTCACCCCTGCCGTTCGGATTATCCGGACCTCTTCTGGAGAGAACAGAATGCTTAGAATAGAGTTAAGCTCTCCCCAGGTATAAATATTTGGCCCTAGAAATTGGTCTAACTGGTTAGATATTCCAACGGGGTCTTCTACTAAATTTCCTAGCTCTTTCTTAAATCCCCGGACTTCGGAAGCTGTCAGAGGTGCATCTACAAATCCAACTCCTCCAGCTACTCCACCCATGGGGACTTCCCTAAGGGGAAAGAGCCTTTTTACCTGTGGTGCTTTGGATCGGGTGTTACAATATGGCCCTTCTTCTAAGGCCCCATGTAGGGAGGTAGTAGTTGAGGCAGGCGCACTAGGCAAGGGCGCTCCCGTTGGAGAAGGGGAGGAGGGAACTGGGGAGGTGGTTGGAATAGAGGGGGGAAACCCGGGGAAAGGAATAATAGGAGGGGCCAAAGGATTAACTGGGGAAACTGTTGGGGAGGTAACAGGAGCAGAAGGGGGTAGGTAATCAAGGGGGTCCCATCTTTTTCTTTTTCTAGTCTCTTCTTCTCCATTCTCTTTGTCTTCTTCTCTATTTCTTTGTAACTTGCATATTCTCACAGTCTCATTATTTATAGAATTCTCCAGCCAGCAAGCTGCATAAGATAGTTGTTCTATATCAAGGTCCTCTCGGGTTTTTAGGTGTTGGTTTAGCTGATTACACATCCACTGATCTTGGGTTCCATACCATGGCCATTCTCCCTGTAATTCTAACTTCGGCCATACTTCTATACTGTAATGTATCATCTTACTCTTGTTTAGACCCTTCGTGGCTTCCAGAGAATCCCATTGGTCTAACAATTGCCCTAAGGGGCTGTTAGGGGGAATCCTCTTGGCTTTTTCTTTGGAAGGATCTGCTCCTTTACTATAACCTCTTCCCATTTTCAGGCCTCAGAAAGAAAGGGAAAGAAAATACTTTAAATGGTGTATCTATGTAAAATGGAATATACTAACAGGCAATTACAGCTCCATTCCCACAACTTAGCATTTTGAATCCCTTGCCTGAATTTTAGTCTCTTAACTAAACCACGACTACCTTCTGGACACTTTACATTGTTTCTTGGTTAGGAAAATCATAGTCACATTCACATCTATTGTCCTCTGTTCTCTTGCTCTTCAGCCTAAGTTTTGGACTTCTTGTTGGACTTTCTAGGCTTGTACCCCTGCTAAGCCTCGCCCCCAACTCCTACTTGGTCCGTTGCCTAACATTCTTACTAGTCTTAGGAAGCTTGGTCTCCCTGCCGAGGTAAGGTCGAACGTCCTGCCGAGCCTTACACTCGAACTCCGGCCAAGCCCCCTTGCCTGACTCTCCTACTAGGCTTGGGAAGCTTGGTCTCCCTGCCGAGGTAAGGTCGAACGTCCTGCCGAGCCTTACACTCGAACTCCGGCCAAGCCCCCTTGCCTGACTCTCCTACTAGGCTTGGGAAGCTTGGTCTCCCTGCCGAGGTAAGGTCGAACGTCCTGCCGAGCCTTACACTCGAACTCCGGCCAAGCCCCCTTGCTTGACTCTCCTACTAGGCTTGGGAAGCTTGGTCTCCCTGCCGAGGTAAGGTCGAACGTCCTGCCGAGCCTTACACTCGAACTCCGGCCAAGCTCCCTTGCCTGACTCTCCTACTAGGCTTGGGAAGCTTGGTCTCCCTGCCGAGGTAAGGTCGAACGTCCTGCCGAGCCTTACACTCGAACTCCGGCCAAGCCCCCTTGCCTGACTCTCCTACTAGGCTTGGGAAGCTTGGTCTCCCTGCCGAGGTAAGGTCGAACGTCCTGCCGAGCCTTACACTCGAACTCCGGCCAAGCCCCCTTGCCTGACTCTCCTACTAGGCTTGGGAAGCTTGGTCTCCCTGCCGAGGTAAGGTCGAACGTCCTGCCGAGCCTTACACTCGAACTCCGGCCAAGCCCCCTTGCCTGATTCTCCTACTAGGCTTGGGAAGCTTGGTCTCCCTGCCGAGGTAAGGTCGAACGTCCTGCCGAGCCTTACACTCGAACTCCGGCCAAGCCCCCTTGCCTGACTCTCCTACTAGGCTTGGGAAGCTTGGTCTCCCTGCCGAGGTAAGGTCGAACGTCCTGCCGAGCCTTACACTCGAACTCCGGCCAAGCCCCCTTGCCTGACTCTCCTACTAGGCTTGGGAAGCTTGGTCTCCCTGCCGAGGTAAGGTCGAACGTCCTGCCGAGCCTTACACTCGAACTCCGGCCAAGCCCCCTTGCCTGACTCTCCTACTAGGCTTGGGAAGCTTGGTCTCCCTGCCGAGGTAAGGTCGAACGTCCTGCCGAGCCTTACACTCGAACTCCGGCCAAGCCCCCTTGCCTGATTCTCCTACTAGGCTTGGGAAGCTTGGTCTCCCTGCCGAGGTAAGGTCGAACATCCTGCCGAGCCTTACACTCGAACTCCGGCCAAGCCCCCTTGCCTGACTCTCCTACTAGGCTTAGGAAGCTTGGTCTCCCTGCCAAGGTAAGGTCGAACGTCCTGCCGAGCCTTACACTCGAACTCCGGCCAAGCCCCCTTGCCTGACTCTCCTACTAGGCTTGGGAAGCTTGGTCTCCCTGCCGAGGTAAGGTCGAACGTCCTGCCGAGCCTTACACTCGAACTCCGGCCAAGCCCCCTTGCCTGACTCTCCTACTAGGCTTGGGAAGCTTGGTCTCCCTGCCGAGGTAAGGTCGAACGTCCTGCCGAGCCTTACACTCGAACTCCGGCCAAGCCCCCTTGCCTGACCCTACTAGGCTTGGGAAGTTTGGTCTCCCTGCCGAGGTAAGGTCGAACGTCCTGCCGAGCCTTACACTCGAACTCCGGCCAAGCCCCCTTGCCTGACTCTCCTACTAGGCTTGGGAAGCTTGGTCTTCCTGCCGAGGTAAGGTCGAACGTCCTGCCGAGCCTTACACTCGAACTCCGGCCAAGCCCCCTTGCCTGACCTTACTAGGTTTAGCTTGCTTGCCTTCCTGCCTTTCTGCTTACTCGGGTTAGTGCCTGCTCTGACGGGGACATCCTGCCCTGCCTTCCATGGCCATTCCCCTATCTGCTCTGACGGGGACCTCCATCCATGCCTGCCGTGGACATCCTACCTGCCCTGTTATCCTCTCCTGCCTGGTGGGGACATGCCTTTTGCCTGTTGGGGATATGCTCTCTGTCTGCCAGGTACATGTCACTCCTGCCTGCTAGGACACCCCGCCCTACCTGCCAGGGACATCCCACCTGCCGTCCTATCCCATCCTGCCGGGGCCGGGGACATGTCCTCTAGGACCTCCACATCCCACCTACCCGTCTGGAGGTATTCCCCTTGCCCTGATTGCCAGGGACTTACTTTGCCCATAGGGCACCTCCACACGCTCGGAGGAGGGCCTGCTTTACTTCTAAGGAGACGCCTCAGTCGCTCCTCTGTTCCACTCGCTTCCCCCCGTTCCCGGCCGGCCCCTTCGCAGGAGTCCGGAAACGCGGTACTAGCGGGTCCCTCTCACTTCGGGGGTCCGAGCTGCCGGCCCCCGTCTCGTTCACTCACTCATTCGCTCGTCTCCCGGTTTTTCTTACCAATCCGACGCTCCTCTGTGTTGCTCGTCTCACGCTGATCCTAGGGTCCGAAGGTAGCCAGCAACTCCCGAGGGTCCCTCGAAGCAGGTGGTCCAGCTGTCCAGCTGTCCGGGGGTCCTCTTCGGGCGTGGCTATCCCGGACGAGCCCCCAAATTGAAATGAACAGGGCTAATGCCTTTATTAATGTTCAGCTCTTTATTAAAAAGATCAGCTGGGCAGGGGGCTCGACGCAGAGCTCGCCCCCGCAGTCGTAGCTTTCCCAGGCAGCCAGAAGGAAGGCGGCGTGCAGAGTCGGTCACTGGAATCCCGAGCAGCAGCTGTCCTTTCTCCTTTCCTTGTGGCACACCGGTGGCCCGAGGATGAGGAGGCGTGGTGTGCAGAGTCTGTTGCTGAAGTCCAGAACAACAGCTGTCCCCGCCCCTTCCTTGGTGGCAGCACCAGGGCTCTCTGTCTCTCTATCACCCTACTTCTCAGAGCCTAATCTAGTCTGTTCCTTCTTAGGTGATGGCGACAGTTAAAAGTCAATCAGGGGATGTGTTTCCCTCTTCCTCAGCTAGGGCATTTGCCTGGATTTCTCTACTGTGTTCAGTTTCTGATTTATATTCTTTTTTCCCTCCTAAAAATACTCCCATGATCCTAAGGGGTTTCTATTTGCATGTTAGTCTCAGAGTGGCAGCGTGGAGGGGTGGGGGGCCGGTTGTTCCCAGGTAGTTTAAAGAAAACAAACAGAGCAATTAGCTAATTAGCATTTCAATATCGGTCTTTTAGTGTTGCCATGGGAACTAGGAAAGCCCTGACCACGTTTCTGGGGAATACCTGGAAACTGTTCATAACATTTATGAGCACCCAGGGTGAACGTCCTGTTCTCGATTTCTTCTGTGGAATTGTATTGGACATATGTCCCATGAATGTTCATGAAGGTTTTCAGTGTTGTGAGAGTGTGTGTTGTCATGCTCATTTCAGGCATTAGTAATTGCAAAGTGGATAGACTTAAGGATAAAAATACTGGAGATAGTTACTGGATTTGGAGTGCTTCAGTGATCAGGAGTATGACATTACCTTTTCTCAGCAATTAGCACTCTGAGTGCCTGTGGACCTCTTAGATTAGAGTCCTTAAAGCTTCTGACAATTCAGCACATTTTCTGAAGCAAGAAGAGCCAGAAAAAGGAATGCCACACTGATCTCTTAAAACTTGGATTTAACTTTTCTGACTAGTATCTGATAGAAAGTCTGTAACAAAACCAAATGTTGAGCCCATGGCTTTGGAATTGCTTCCCACAAAAGTTCATCTGCAGCTGTTTAAAAACAGAATTTGGAGGTTGTTTCCAGTTCTTGCATGTGTTCTGGTTTGTAGGAAAAGTGACTGAGAATTGGGCTAAGTGATATTTAAATGCTCTGCCAAGAGCTCCTTTGTTAGCAGTCCATAAGAGATTTGTAGGGTATGCAGGAGTGGCCCCATCTTAGAGTAACTAAGGGTTCGTTCTCTGGTATGAGCAGCATTTGTCTGAGGAGAGACTGCACAAATGACCCATTGACTGCTTGCTTTTTTCATGAAGTGAAGCTCCACAAATCATTAAAACTTGTGGTGTGAATGGCAGTTGGAAATAAAATATTGCTGCTAGTAGTACTGCATGGAATGACAATAAGTCCAGAGGTGGATAGAGAGTAGCTTGTTGCACAGTGTACACGGCTGTGCTTGAGGAACAGTGTCAAGTAAGAAAAACAAACTGAATATTATTCTAATGTTTCTTGTGTGATAGCAGCAGGAAGACACTTACACCATTATGACAAAGTGTTCTTGTCTGCTGCTGATTTATTAATACAATAAAAATGGTAGCTTATTTTATTTTTGTTGAACTAAGTTATTTATGGTATTTGCAATATAAAAAAAAAGATTAATAGTTTACTGTGTTTACCTTTGCCAGCTTTAGATATAAAGCAGTTCATTTACATGACTGTCTTTTTCATCTTTTTACACACCATCAAAATGACATATCTTTCTGGGCAAAATAGTAATATCATTTTTGTGGATAAATCCAGCCTCAAATCTCATTTAAAATAAGAGCACGAGGGATGTTAAGTACCTGATACTCTATTAACAGATAATCAAACTAATCCTTTCCAGGAATCTGATAGGCAGCAACTCCTCTGTTCAGGAAAACTCATTAGTCAAATTATGTTATATGTGTCAATGGATATCCCCAACAACCAACCTAAGTATATAAAATATAGGCCTTCAATAAGTAAGACACTACTGTATGTACTGGTTTCACAGGATTCTTGGATGTACCGATGAAATTACCTAAATTAAAGCTTTAAGGCTTATCTAAATTAAATTTTCAAAGGGTGAAAATCTCAGAAGAGTTAACAGCATTGTGTACATCCTTTTCAATGAAGATGAGATTTGAGCTTGTTGCCAGGAGATGAGCTGCTTATTCATAAGTAGCTGTGACAGCTCACTGGTCTCTTTACAGGACACAGCCTGAAAAAAACCCACTATTTTTCTCTGACTTTTAAAGCGTTGTCTCATATTGGGCGTTGCCACTGCTCACTGCAGTGCAGATTGCAATGCTTGTGCAGTTTCTGTTTACCAGGCTTGTAGTAAACATTTTCTTGACTGGCAAAGGACACATAACCCAGTTTATTGTTGCATCTTGGTGCTGCACAACACCTGAAGCAGAGAAAACTGACTTCATTGTGGATTTGTTTCTTCCACTCTGATGGGAAATAGGTTTTTTCTGTTACTCTAATATACTTAAAACAGTGGCAATAAAGGACAATCTGATTTAGCACTAGAAAATAGAATAACTGTGCAGTGATAGCCACTCTTAAAACTCATTCTTTGACTATGTTCCTGTGAAGGGCTGTAAAAACTAAGAAGGAATAGATAATTGGTAACTATTCTTCACGTGTCATGCATCTCCTCTTGACCAGGTCTATTAGTTTTTCTCCCTCTTCATTAGTTTAAGAAACATACTGATGCTGATGGGCACCAGTGACAGCAAGCACAGTATCCTTCCTGTTGTTTTTCCAGACATTCATTTATTGGCATTACTCTTGACACAGTAACACATTAGTTTCTACCATGGAGTCTTCCTGTTCTTTCCTCCTGACAGTTTTCACACTTTGTCTGATCCAGAAAGGAAATATGGCATTGTCTTTTGTCAACTGAAAACACAGTTCTTCCAGCAGGATATTTTTCACTTTGAAACAGAACTAAAATACAACTCTGGACATGATACTACTTCAAAATTGAGCATCTTTGGCTAGCTTTGCATTTTGGAACTTGTTCTCATTCAGTACTAACTCTTATGTTTTTGTCTTGAAAAGGAATTTGCATGCTAGCTGAGAACAGATATGGTGAGAGAAAAATAAATGCCAGGAATGCTACAATAGCTGCTAAGCAAACTAGAATCTAGGAAAAAATATTAACATAAAAATACGTTGCCTCAAATGATGTGTGCACCTACCACATGATAAAGATGGTGACCTCTTCTTATCTGTTAAGAATCAAGAGGATGCTGTCTGCAGTAACATTCTGTTACCATTTATGAATTGGAAAATCAAGAAACAAATTTTCAAAGGAATGACCAAGAAGCTCTCTAGCCTTCCAACTCAGCATATTCTGTGATTCCGTGATTTTTTTTTTTTCAATTCAAAACACAAGATTGAAGATAAGCACCTATATCAAAATAAGGCAACTATGGGCATTTTAAGAAAAGGTTTTTAAAGGTGACCTAGGTAATTGTGAGCCAGATAGTCTGATTTCACTTCTTCTGCCCATCAGAAATTTATATAATGGAAAATAAGAGATGATCAGTACAGTCGTGATTTAACAATAAAAGTCTTAACTTAAGAATTTATATCTGACTGTAGGTTTGCTCTTGTTGAGATGGTAAATAAGTAGAAAACTCCTGAGAAATTTAATTAAATGTTCAACTAGGCCTGTGTAAATTAAATCCATTTTAGTGTTGCCAAAGGTGTAGGTGCAGACTGGCAGTTACAAGAAAAATGAACAACTCATGCTGAACAGACCAACATGGGGACAGAATAAGGGATTGTATTTTGAGTAGCTCTGGCTTTGGAAGAGTATGTGAAACTCAAAAAAGGCAAGCTGCTCAGCTTGAACCTATGGTATGAAATCCTGTGGCAAAAGACCTATGAGCATTTGGGTTTATAAATAGGAACTTCAAATATGAGGAGGAATTTATTTCTGTTGAAGTCATTAATAAGACTTAAAAGACTGCTGTTGGTATGCTGCAAGCTTCTTGGTAATGATGTTCTTAGAAGGATTTGTAGAAGCAGTAGAAAGTTGTGAAAAGTTAGAGGACTGGTAGTTGTGCCTCCTGGACACATGAATAGTCAGGATGTGGTACAGGACACAGTCCAGACATCTCTCCGAAGGGAATCTTCCACTAAATTACTGCTTATTGATGTAACTATAGAGGTATCTCTACACTTACTCTTTATTTTATGCAGATGATCAGATTGTTGCTCTTGAACCTTTTTATTTTCATTTGTGTGGCATAAAAGAGCAAAATTCTTATCTTATAGTTCTGGTCCTGAGAACTATAAATTATGCTGCAGGAGTCTGGATATTTATCTCACCATTTTGTCAAAACAAATGTCTGGTTTTTCAAGTGCCTTGCAGAATTTATGCAACTATGAAGATTCAGTGCTTACTAATTCATTGCTCATAGGTTTTGCTTGCCAACTAATTTTCTGTCACAACTCAGTCAGTATACTTATATATAAAGTGTAGCTAAGCTACATATCTGTTGATTGGGGAAAACAAGCCAGTTAATAAAAAAGAAAAAAACAAACAAAAAAAACCCACAAAAAACCCACAAAAAACCAAACAAAAAAACAAACAAAGAAAACAAAAAAACCCCAAAAAACCCCAGAAAACAACAACCAAACACTATTTACTTTAATCAGGTGCAATATAATGTGCTTTGCATCTATCATTGTGTCGGGGATATGTTTTTGAAGATGTAAAAGCTGTGTGATTTTTACTTCTTTTTTTTTTTTTCCCCTAGACTATGATTTTTGCATTGTAATCTGTCACTTTATACCAGTGGGAGAAGGGAGGCTGTGTGTATAATGACTGCACATAGTGCAAAACAATATGTAATTTAGTGTCTGTTTAACTTTTCTTTGTAAAGGCAAATACAGTCTAAAAGGAACTGAGTCATTTCTGACAAAGACTAAAGGGGAAATCACGATAAAATTAAAATGCAAAGCTTGGCAGTACATTCAAGAGAAATGGGAGACAGAGGAATAACTGAGAAAGAAAGTAGAAATTGAGACAATCTAAGCATAGAACTGAAAGACAAAAAAGAAAAATGTATGGGAAATATATTTAATGGCATAGACAAATATGAGAAATAAAGGAGATACTTGTCTTGAATAGAGAAGGTGCTAGGAAAAGGTGTTACCAAAAAGAAAACCAGTGTCAAGAGACATTAATAATCACAGGAAGCAGATAACATCTATTGCACAAAAATGGTTCTAATAAAACTTGTTAGCTTAGTACAAACATCTTAATTATTTTATTTCAGAACCATTTCTTAAGGTTTATAACACAGATTTTTCTTCTTAAAAACCACAGAGTGACTGAATCATCAGTTGGGCTGCGTACTTCAGGCACATAATGCAGTCTGTAACTCAACTGAGAACAGCTGGTAGTACCAAAATACCAAAGATCATTGATTAATAGAAAAAAAAACCAAAACACTCCAAGATTCGTTGATACCATTTGCTTTGCCTGGATGTGTTTGGCTACAAACGCATGTTGAAAGACTGATATATTAGAGTCAGTTCTAGATCCTAGGAATATGTTTTGGAGATGAGAAATGAGCTGATGTTTTTCCCCTGTCAGACTCCCCAAGATGTTTCTCATAATCCTGTTCCTTACAGCTGTACTTTTGGCAGTCCATCTGTTTTATGTCTTACCTTCTTTAGATCTCCATTCGTTCCCTGTCTTTCCTCTTGATGCCTTTGTTTCTCCCCTTCACTGCCTATTTATGCTTCCTTCTTTTACCAACTTCTCTCTGACACTTCACCTTGTAGGAGGTGGGGGACTGGAAGCCCTGTCCTTTACCACTTCTGCTTTCCCACTGGCAAAGCTCCATGGTGGTCTTCTGTCCTTTGATGGCTCTTTTCTTCAATTTCCTGGTGGCCATTCAGGTTAATTTTTCTCCTTTCTGTTTCTCCATTCCCTTTCTCCACAGTTTAAATTAGTCTTTCTCTGTGCCAGCTACCAGTGGGGGAACATTTAAGCCAGAAGCCAGGCATTGTCCATGGTGTCACATCTGGTTCCCTCTGCTACTGTTGCCGCTCCCACAGAAAGAGGAGATAATGCTTAGGCATGAGTGATTGTGGTTGGTGTGTTGTGCAAATTCAAGATTGTTGTTTTTAGTTCAGGGACCATTTTTTTACAAAGGTAACTAAACTGGCAGGTTAATACTGCTTGTGCAGGTAAACTTAGAGTGAAGAAGCCAGAGATATGAAAAGCAGGAAAGATGAAGCACAGAAATTGCCTACTACTCTAATAATAATAGCAGAAGAGAAAATTAACTCAAGACTGCCATGGTTTCTGGCTCAGTTAGATGGGATGTGAAGCAGTGTGCTACATCTTCTGGAATTATCAGATTTAGGAGGCATTTATATGCCAGATTTTCATCACTGTTTTTTTTGAATTTTAAGTCATCTGTGATGTTGACGGACTGGTGTAAAGTGCCTTGTTTTCGAAGGCCCTTTAAAAATTGAGAACATGTAGCATTTCTACTCAGAAATGCATGAAACTTGTGCCAAGGAAGCTAATACAGCTATTGAAGTAAATGGAAATGATGCAGTTTAATTGAAGTATTATTAGCCAGTGCCAGGTAGTTAAAATATGATTAGCTGGTTGTCCAGTACATGCCAAATTTTTATGTTCAGATCTTCTAAAGCAAAAATGTTGAATATTTCTAATAAGCTAATATATGCACAGACTTTCTCATATAGATTTTTCAAAAATATCAGTAGTGTGAAACCAATGAATATTTCATTACATCCTGAGATGCCTCAGTCAACAGTAACTGGATTCCTCATGTCTCTTGTCCAGGAAACCAGCTTTGGAAAACTTTTGAAGAAGATAAAGATAGTATCACTTAAGAATTCTGTTTGCAAATCTTTCCCTGCTGATGGTAGAGAAACACCAGATTATTTATCTTTTATCTAAGAAGCAGCATTTGAGTATATAATTGCTAATTTGTAAAATGTAAATAGGGGAAGTTGTAGTCAACCAGACAATATGTCTTATCTGCAATTAACTGATGGAGCTGGAGTATTTTTGTGTGTTTATTTTTCAGCTCATTTGTAGACTGTAGCGGAACAATATGATCAGATAGGTATTTTAATGTTTTTCAGTACAACTCTTAACTTAGGAACGACCACTAGGATAGTTCTCCTAGATTGTTATGATCAGATAATTTCTTCCCATCTCTTTTGATAGTCTTTGTCCCTGTATTCATTATTCCAAAAAATCATGAGCTGTATTTTCATGTCAAAACAGTGTAGAGCCTCTAGGAAGGAAGCAGCTTGGATGTGTGAATGGACCTGTCCAGTCCTCTGGGCTTTATTGAGCTTTTAGTTTCAGAGGTAAAGTGCAGAGCACGGTTGCAGCTTTTACCTTGGAAGTAATACCCTGTGATACCCTGCATTAGAAAAGTTTTACAAACTTGATCTCTGGATCCTTAAGCAGAGAAACTAAGGAGAGCCAAGCTTGTGTAGCCATGAAGTTTAGGTTAGGTGTTTTATTACCTAATTACATGCGTCATCTGAAACTGGACAGCCTTCTTTGCATTTCCTACTGTTCTTTAAAATTGTCAGCAAAAGTGTATCTTTCAGGGAGGAATCTGGTGTGACTTTCTTAAATAAAAGTGTTTGTAGAAGTCTTGTTTGTGATTTTACTGGATAAAGAAAATGTCAACCTAGTCTACATGTTCTGAAAACTAAGGGAGTTTCTTTTTCCACAAAGAAGGAACATTCCATGAAGCATTTATTGCCTTGTGAAATGAGCAAATCATCAAGTTATGTAATATTTATGGCTTAAGTACTATCTGCTTTATTCTGTTGCTCTTGAGAGACCAGAATTCTCATAGCACAGGAGTATTTTGTGGCAGCAGATGTAACCAGATGTAACCAGACTTCCATGACACTGAATTTGGCAGTGTTTTAAAATTCTGGAGACTGTTAGAATTAAGCAGAGTTTCTTTCCCTTTGCATGTGTAAACTGCCTGCGTGTAACAGCTGAATGCCTTGCACAGGGGTAGTAGCTTTGCCACCAGAGGTTTAAGTGGATATCATTGGGCATCAAAGCTAATGCTCAAGATGTGTGTGATGGCATTGCCCCTAGATTATTCCTACCTTCAAAAAGGGGAAGCAGGAGGGTCCAGGGAACTACAGCCTGGCCAGTCTTACCTCTATCCCTGAAAAGATGATGGAGCAACTAATTTAGAAAACTCTTCCCCAGAGCAACAAGGTGATTGGGGAACTCATGTTTAACTGACCTTGATGACCTACGATGAACTGACTTTATTTCATCAGATCCTCATGAAGAAGCTGGTGAAGTGGGGGCTGGATGAGCGGACAGTGAGGTGGATTGAAAACTGTCTGAGCAGACAAGTTCAGAGGGTGATAATCAGCTGTGCAAAATATAGTTTGAGGACAGTAACTGGTGGTGTACCTGAGGTCCAATCCTGTTCAATGTTTTCAGGAATGATCTGGATGATGAAAAAGGTGGTACTCTCAGCAAATTTGCTGATGACACCAAACCAGGAAAAGTAACTGATACTCAGAGGAACCTCAGTAGGATGGAGATATAAGCTTGACAGGAGCATCATTCAGTTCAGTGAGGGCAAGGGCAAAGTCCCACACCTGGGGAGGAACAAACCCATGTACCATTATCTGTGAGGACCACCCAGGTCTGCAGAAAAGTGGTGGACACCAAGTTGACCATGTGCAGCAATATGCCCTTGCAGTAAAAAAAGTGAATGGTATCCTGGCATGCATTAGAAAATATGCCAGCAGGTCAAGGGAGGTAGTTCTTAGCCTTTGCTGTATCCAGTTCTAGGCTCCATAGTACAAGAGACATGAACATACTGGAGAGAGTCCAGCAAAGGACTGACAAAGATAGTTAAAGGACTGGATTTTCTCTCATTTGAGGGAATGCTGAAAGAGCTGGGACTGTTCAGCCTGGAGAAAAAAAGGCTCAGGAGAGATCCCATCATTGTGTGCAAATATCTGAAGGGAGGAAGTAAAGAAAGTAAAGCAAATGGTCATTATAGCCATTTTAAGTTGTCACCATAGTCCAGATTCAAGTTGATTCTTGGTTTTTTAACTCTGATCTTAGACTGCTGGGATGGATTTAGGTTTTTCATTTCCACATCGATTTTCTTCTGTCACAAAATAATATAAATTCATAGAGCATTCCCTTTGCAGAATAAGTCTTCTCTTGTTTAAAGATTTTCAGTCTTTTGGAAATGCTAAGTGTTGTTCATCAAGTACTTTGGTAATCATTGCAGCTCACCAAGGACAGCAATAGTACCTCAGCTATGGCTTTGTCTTTACAGTATCTACAAATTTTCCCTCCTTGAACATCTGCTACAGCTCAAGAAATCTACAGTGCTGATGAGGCGCTGTTGAATTTATGTATTTCTACATCATTTCACCTCTGTAGGTAGTGTAGTGTGTAACTGCCTTGCTAAATTTCACATGAACATGATTTGCATTCTCCAGGACCAATTCTAGATGTGGCATACCTCTTCAATCATCACTAACAAACATCTATGAAATATACCTCAAGTGTTCTCCCACTCTCATTTCATACTGTGATAGCTGAAATGTTACCAGAATCTTACTGCATCTCCCTCATCTCACAAGATGACTTTATAATTACATCCATGAAAATTACTAGAAGCAGATGTGTAAAGAGGGAGCTGTTTCTCCATTTCTCAGCAGCAAGATGGCCCCCACTAGCAGGGGAGAATGCCCTAGGAACAGTGTAAAACTTAGAAGCCCCCAAACTTTACAGAGGCAAAGTATGTTGGAAGTTAAGAGCTCTTCATCTAGGATATTAGAGCTGTTTATCTGGCATGCAGACATCTTTTTCCTATGCAGTAAGACTTAGGTATAAGCAGTCATCAAACCCGCAATGCTTATTAAGCTACTTCTGGTTTTCTTAATTTGTTTTTTTTTGGTGATAATGCTGCTTGATTTTCACCATGAGCCTTTACTCATGCAGAGAGTCCTCTCTAAGAAGTTGACCTTTAAATGAGTGTTTAGCCACCAAAAGGCAGTGAGGAGCTGACTGCTGCAGATTAAACTCTGAAGGTAGAAAGATAACTATTCTTGATTGGGCCAAGGAATACCACATAGTTTCCTCAAGGGTCTGAGTCTGGTATTGCTATCAAGGGCTCTGGTTTTTCAATCTACATTTAGTAATTAGATAGGTCTCCCCCATCATCTTCATCGTTAGTGTTCAAAGGAAATGTGTTCAGGATTTGATACCAATATAGTAGTACTGGTGGTGAACCAAGTGCTAAATTTCTGTGAACTTGTGCAGTATGTCTGTTTTGTCTGATGTTTTTTTTTCAATGATCCAGGACTATCAAGCCTACAGATCCAGCCACATTGCATGGCCATAGATTCTCACTAGTTAATAAATATCAGATTACAGAGAAGTCTGGCATTTATTACTTTTTAATAAGAATAATTCAAAGGCTGCTCTGTGCACATAAATGAAAGAGATTCCTTATTTGTAGAAAACATCTATCATCGCTGTCAGAGTCAGGAACAGAGGCCATTTGGTGCTGCTTGCCATTCACAGTGCTGGAATGGAACACCTAACAGCAGTATTAGCATAATACATGAGATCTGCAGCCATGCATCTAGGCAGTCACTGGATACATCAATAGGGCTTTTGAAGAATCATTGAAATCTTTAAGGCCCTTTTCTGCAGAATGTTTTAATGGCCTTGCTTGAATTAATCGGCTCAGGAGCAAGCTTTCATATTGTGGGGTGGGTGGCAGGTTTGATATGTTAAGCATCAATTTAATGGATGAAAAATTTTCAGGCCCTCACAGCTGGTCTGCTGTACATACTAGTTTGTAAATACTGATTGCTGTTTTCATCTTAATGAGGGATCCACTTATCCGATTTGGGGTTTAGATTTTGCTTTTTCTGCTAATTTTCACTCTCCTTCTAGCTGTAAACAGCTTGATTTGTTTTTCAAAGGGGGAAAAATTCTTCCATTGGTTTACAGTATTTGCAGAAAGAAGTGTTAGGCTAGTAAAGGCCATGTAAATTGATGGCTTTAATATGTTACATTTTGCCATGTAAAATGGAGACACTTTTCCAAGTCTACAATGACTTCTAAAACTTTTCTGAAGAATGTCCATATTTTGGGAGTGGACAGAACAGCTACCTTGGGATTGATATCCATTTACCTAGAACAGTATTTTTGGATCTTCAAAGCAGGATGTCTTGCTGCTGCTGTTATGGTGTCTTTAAGAAGATTCTGATCAGTTCTTTACTTGTAGCTTTGTGCTAACATAGAAACTTGGGCATAGATGGTCTCCATTATCCATGAAAGGTGCTGTGTGTGTCAACAGAGTAGATAACATACCTGAGAGGCAAAGCATTTTAATCTTACATGTACAGAATGTGCACAAGCCATCTCATACTTGGAAACTGTGGTGGGTTGACCCTGGCTGGATGCAAGGTGCCCACCAAAATTGCTCTGCCACTCCCCTCCTCAGCTGGACAGGGCAGAGACAAAAAAAAAAAAATGCAATGAAAGACTCATGGGTCAAGGTAAGGACAGGGGGAGATTACTTGCCAAGTACTGTCATGGGCAAAACAGACTGGACTAGGGGTATTAATTGATAATGAGAAATAAAAATTAAATCTTAAAACCTTACCCCCACCTTCTCTTCTTCACAGGCTCAATTTCACTAACGATTAGTTAGTGACTACCTTCTCCCCCACAGCAGCACAGGGGATCAGGGAATGGGGTTGCATCAGGTGTTATCTCTGCCCCTCCTTCCTCTTCAGGGGGAGGACTCCTCACACTCTCCCCTGCTCCACCATGGGATCCCTCCTACAGGAGACAGCCTTCCGTGAACTTCTCCAACATGAGTTCTTCCCACAAGCCAAAGTTTTTCGCAAACTGCTCCAGTGAGTGTCCCCCACGAGGCTGTCAGTCCCACCAGCAAACCTGCTCCAGCGTGGGCTCCTCTCTGCACAGGGCCACAGTTCTGCCAGGATCCTGCTCCAGTGTAGGCTTCCTACAGGGTCACAGCCTCCTTTGGGGATCCACCTGCTCTGATCTGGGGCTCCTCCATGAGCTTCAGTTGGATCTCTGCTCTCCCATGGACCTCTAAGGTCTGTAGCAGAATCTCTTCTCTGATGCCTGGAGCACCTCCTTTCCCTCCTGCACTGACCTTGGTGTCTGCAGGGTTGATTCCATGACAAATTCTCACTCCTCTGGCTGCAGTTGCTGTTCTGTGGTTGGTTTTTTTACCCCATTCTTAACTATGTTATTGCAGAGGCTCTACCACCACCACTGATGGGCTCAGCCTTAACCCATGGTTAGTCTGTTTTAGAGCCAGCTGATGTTGGCTCAGCCAGACATGGGGAAACTTCTGGCAGCTTCTCACAGAAGCCGCCCTTGTGGCCCCCCACTACCAAAACCTTGCCGTGCAAACAGCATGCTGGAAGACTGGTAAGGCAGCTGAGTGATTCTCAGCTGAGTTATTTTTCTGTTCCTTGGCAAAGTTAAATCATCTAATTCTTTGTATGTGTTGTACAGAGAGTTTTTAAAAGCTGTAGTGATGACTTTGCAGCAATCACAGTCATGCTGCATTAGTAATTATTCTTATCATCAGGTTTTTCCTAATAACTGACTTACTTTTCCTTGGTCCATTTTGGTGTTATTTTCTGTTCTCCATGTCCATGGAAAAAATATTATTTCCTTTTACTTGTGTTAGCCTTTTATATACTGAAAAGTCATTATCTTGTCCTCTCTTGAACATCTTATGTCTAGACTAAATAACCCAAATTCTTCTGCTGTTTCCTAATGAGCTCTATTTTAAGGCAGCCATTCATTTTTTGTTCTCTTCTGTTCTTCTTGCCTATGTATTTTTTGAAATGCATTGCCTGTCAACAGGGAACCGCCAGGGCTGAAATAGAATCTATGAATTCAACTCAGTTTAAAAAAAAATAAAGTAAAAATATTACATGATAAGTAACTGTGTTGTCTGATACCAGCACATTATTTATAAGCTAGAGCCTGAGACTTTTACTGTTGTTCTTATGGTAAATTTGAAACTTGCTAAAGAAGGCACTTTAATGAGCGCAGCAGAACTCTCTGGACACACCTGCAGTTTCCCATAAATGATACCTCACTCACCACTGCTTGCTACATTTCTTTTCCCTCCCTCTCTCCAAAAATGCTCTTGTGGTCACTTGGCTCTGATAAAATCCTGTGCAGCTGTCTCCCAGTTCTTACTCCAGCCTGCATAGGTAACCACTGTGCCAAGCACTCAGTGGTTTTTTTATGCAGAAGTAGTGGCAAGATTGGACTGAAATGACAGTAATAGAAAGTAAAGGCATGCCTTCAACCAGTTTTTTGTTTCTGTACATTTGGTTTTGGATGAGAGGCGTCTAGAGAGGGAGTGTTGTACCCTTCTGATGCTATCAGTGGTGCTCAAGAGTCCTCAGCCCAATAGAGGTGACAGGAAAGTGTCTTTAATTGCAGCCAGTTTGGGCAGGTACTGCTAACAGCATGGTTGTCTGAATTAGCAATTCCTGCTGGTGCTCTCACGTGGAAATGGCTCTGTGATTGCCTTGCTTTAACTGTCTTGTCCAGACTCATGCACATTTAGATCAGCTCAACCTTTACTTCATACACTCTAGCTAAAAACTCCTTCCTCAGGTGCCATACATTTCAAACTGATTAAAAGCTGGATAGCAATGTAAATAGTTAGCCATTAAGAATATTCTTGAGCAAGGATGTTTCTAAGGATGTTCTTCCACTGAATATTCTTACCCTAATGTTTCAGTATCTTTTATTAATGAACAATATGAGAGTGCATAGCACTTCCAGAGGGTGCAAGATACAAAAGCTAAAGATAAACAAATTCATGTTACAAATGTCTTTCCAAACTATTTACCATTTCACTGGAAGTCATCATTCTGTTCTTGATTAGGTATTGAAGCTTGCCTGCACTGTTGGGGGAGCCCCCCCAGATGACTCCCAGTAGATAGTTCTGTCTGGTCTTTACCCATCTGCTACTTAAAATTCTAAAAGTTCAACATGAATTTTTGACACTTATTTATAGATTCAAATGAGGTAATTCTTATGCAACTGGGCCAAGACTGAGGTTTTAGTTCTCTTAAGGGTTTCTTTTTTTCCCAGTTACCATAGATTCCACCTCTATTATACCTCTTCCTTATGCCTTCCTCTTCTGAATTGGTCCTGTATTCAAGGTCAAAGTGCTATCTATATGAATTTTACTGCTAAATTCCTGCATGTTTTCTCAAAGACTGTCTCTTGTCAGTTTCTTTGCTAAAAATCATTCAAGCCATATTGCCTCTGTTGCTTCACAGTTCTACCAAATCATATTCTCAGGTATATCCTTTGTCAGTTTAGACATATCCCATCTTACAGTTCATATGGAGAACTTCTCTAAAAGTTCTTTATCCTGGCTCATTGCTTTCAGATTCACCTATATCTCTCCGTACTCCACTGCATCAAATAAAATTAGATGTCATCTTTAATATTTTCTTCTGGTTTATTTCATGTCTCACTAGTCATTTCCTCAAAGATTAAGATATTGATTTTTTTCCCACCTTCATATGAAAAATAAGGATATTCTTGATTGCTTATTTTTCAGCTTGCTTCTCTAGTGAGCATTTCTTCAGTTTCTTCCCATAGACTTTACAAATCAACTGCTGCAGTCCTTCCTAAAGATTTTATTCATTTTGATTACAGATTACTGGTCAGGTAGTTGACAATACAATTGTAAAATATCTCAAGTTAGAAGGACCTTTAAGGACTGGGGAATCCAACCCCCTGCTTCTCTCAGGATGAGCTAAAACTGAACCATGTAACTAAAGAACATCATCCACACAGTTCCTTGAGTTCTGACAGGCTTGGTGCTGTGACCAGTCTCTTAGTGAAGAACATTTTTCCTATCTGAAATTGCCCTTGTGCATCTTCATTAGATTTCTTCATGTCCCATTTCTAGTCAACAAAGAGATGATGTTTTTATACTACATCTGTGTTGCATAAGTTATTCTGGGATGTGGTAGCTCTTTTTGTAACTGGTTTGTATGGTGCATCAAACTGGTAAATAATGTTACCTTCAGGTTAAGGAGACACTTGTCTAGAAATGTAGTGAATACTGAGAGTGCATTAATTAAAATGTATGCTAGCAACTAACTGGTAAAAACAGATTCATACCATGGGGTTATACCAAATATGCCTTTGGAAAACATGCTTGCAGGTAGGCTTAGAAGAAACTTTCTCCCAGTTGCTTGTCTGTCTAATAAATGTTGGTCTCTGAGTAAGGCTATTACAGATTTATGTTCTAAAAGTAGAAATAACACTAGAAATGACTGAGATTTTGTTCCGTCAGTAATTTCTGTGAGGGATCAGACTAGAAAGGCAATATTAGCCCTGTAATTATTTTTCATATGCATTATCGATGAAGGAAAAACTAGAGGAAACTGCATATCTGGTTTTGCACAGACAATGTTCATAAAAGAATGGGAACTCTGTTTGCACTAATCTTATTAAAAAGAGGTTGGAAGTTCGTAAAAGCTAAAAAACTTGGGTAGGAGAGTTGTGTCTTGGTTTTTAACTGAAAAATACAAGGTATGATTTAAAGACTGTTTTAAGAAGCACTTGAATTTCCTAATACTGGTCGAGGGAGGTGGGAGGAGACCTGATATTCTTCTGTAATAGGAATCTAAGAACTGTTGCTGGGGAGCTTGGAAGGAAAGAAATCAAAATGACAAGTTTGCTTTTCATGTTCAAATCTAACTGAAAGTTACAAAGTGAACAAGTGGCAAAAAATTATAAGTTAATATGTTTTCTACAATGTAAAGCTTTTTTTCATACAAAGAGGTAGGTGGGGCAAGGAAATTTTAGTCTTTACAGTTCTTGGAGATAAATCAGACTTTGTAACTATTTGCAATTGATCCTACTATCTTAGGTTTTCAAGATCAAAGCAGTGCAACTGGCAGGAAAACTTCTTCCAGCCTTCAACACACCTACAGGTATACCATGGGCAATGGTGAATCTGAAAAGGTAATGAGTTTTCTTTTGTGAAATGTGTTCCTTTCCCTCTCTCCACCTTAATAATGGCATATATCAGTTTTTCTTAGTAGTGCAACTGTAGAAAATGCAGACAAATTGTCATTCCTGGCATGTTAGAATCATTTTGATAGAGTTCAGCACATTCTAACTCATTAACTGCAATACATTTTCATCCTGTTTTTATTTTTATGATTCTGCAATAAGCATTAAATTTGCCATTGGACCACACTTAACGTATTATTCTGTGTCTTGCTTTAGAGCTTAATAATTGTTTCTTTAGTCATTACAAAATCTGTTAAAAATCAAAATTGTTTGCAGGACACGGTTGAACTTACTGGGTTTTCTGTACTGTGTGAGCTGTATGTTACCTTTAGAAGATTCCTAGCATTTGAGAAGATGATGGGACTCTGAAGTTACTATTTCGTTTTACATTTTAGCTTGCTGTCTGATGTGCTGAAGTGAACTATGTTCTGTGCAGATGAAGAGGCTCCTTTAGATGACTGTTCAGATCAGACTGAACTTAGATGGTCTGCATTGCCTCATAGAAAACAACTGCCTTTCCTAATTTATGTTGTATTGCTTGCTCAGTGCTAGGACTTATCTTAGATTTTGAGAGTGTTTTTGATGCAAAGCATTCTTTTCATTTTCACTACATCCTTAAACGGTAGCTGAATTGGGATGCATATCTAGATTGTGTGTACACTTACTCATAACTGGAATCTTTTATAAGAGGAAGTAGAAGTAATCTTCAGAAATACCTAGTTAACTACAGAAATTAAACAACTCAATCCTGAAAGGTCCTGAAAACTCCCAGATTAGATTAAACCAGAGGTAATTTAGGAGTTAGGATTAGCAAGATGGTATCACTTTGAGTGCAAAAGGTAGGAGATGCTGATTCTGCTGATTCTTTAGGCGAGCCTGAGGAACTCATATATTGTGCCATAACATCCTGTATTCCTGTGTAAACATCCTGTATTCCTATGTAAACATAAGATAGGGAAGCACATCCCACACAAGTAAAGGGAACACAGCAGATCAAGGTAGCAAACACTGCCACCTTCAAAACTTGTCTTACGTTGATTCTTGTTCTTAAGAACATGCAGTGAATAAAGAACAACTGCAATTGAGCCCAGTGTTAAGTCATCATATTTGAGTGACTTCATGGTATTATATTATTTAAGTATAGCATTTTTTGTTGATGAGGTTATGGTATCTTTGTTCCAAAAAGATCCCACCAGCAAACCAACTGATCAATCCAAGATTACTCCTGTAATCTTAAGTGTGGGTTAAAATATTGTTGTTACTTGCTTAGTTGCCTGTGGTAGTTGTCCTGTGCACAGTAGTTCTGAATTTTCTGTTGTTTTCTTCCTTTCTTTATGTATATTTGTTGCAATTCAGTGGTGTTGGTCGAAACTGGGGCTGGGCTTCTGCTGGCAGCAGCATCCTTGCTGAGTTTGGTACTCTGCACATGGAATTTGTCCACCTCAGCTATTTGACAGGGGACCCTGTATATTACAACAAGGTGAGTCTCAAAAATCAATATTTTTATCATACTTCTTATAATAAATTTCATTAAAGGGGAAGTACTTTCTGTATTGAATTCTACTTCCATTCTTGGTAGCAGGTAAATATTTTCATGTTTGTATTTCTGTTACCAAATAGATTTATTTTTCAAGTAGAAATATATGACAACACAGGTTTTCTTATTTGTTTCAGAATACATTTAAAAATCATGATTTTTAAGCATGTTTATGTGAGCGTCCTTTAAAACCAAAAATGTACAAATCTGAAGAAAGCCCTCAGGAAAGCTTGTAGTTCAGATTAATAAAATTTGCTACTAAAAATGAAAGAAAAATAAAAAAGATTAGATTTAACTATGTGCAGAGGGCAGACGAACGTTGTTAGCGGTGAACCTGATTCTTGATTTAATTTAGGTCATGCACATTCGGAAGTTACTTCAAAAAATGGATCGTCCTAATGGACTTTATCCAAATTATTTGAATCCAAGAACAGGCCGGTGGGGTCAGCGTAAGTATTCTTATTTTATTAATTCCTAATTAGAAGCCTACTTCTTACTTCGTTGCTGAGTTGGAGATCAGAAAGTTTATTCTGTAGGGTACAAACAGCATTGCTTGATAACATAAAACACAGAAGGATTGCTTGAACTTGAGATATCCTGAAATGAATCTTTGCCTGTCTCTGTCTGAAGTCACAGAGCTCACTTTTTAGGGTACTTTCTGAAAACAGCTTGCTACTTAATCTGATGCCTATCCTTATGTTTATCAGTCAATAAAATCTTCAGTAATAAAGAATAAGGCTGAAAGTATTTCCTCATTTTGATTCTGTTCCTGGTTTTGTTCTGCAAACCATCTGGTAAGTGGATTATTGCAAGGTGACGTGCATTAGTGCATGTTTGTGGTGGTTAAATTGTGTTGGGCACTGACATCTACAAACATAATTCATCTCCTTAGTGGCATGTGAAATGGCACGATGAACCTCCTTATAGATGTAAAAAAAAAAAAAAAGCTCTGGAATGAAAAGAAAAAGTAGACATTGCTGACAAGGTAAGAGGAGAGATAAAACATCAAGAGAGAGACACAAACAAGGTTCTTCTCTTGAAGTGGTCTTTCAAAAAAAGTTGAGTGGTTTTGTGCTTTGACAGTGGCAGTGATAAAAGAGAAATTTTTTCTTCAAGGTTTTATTTCTTTTTCTTTTATAAATGCAGGTCTATTTAGGAAAAACACGCAAGATGATCTATTTCTGTCCTGTTTGACATCATTGATAGGTTTTGGGGATTTCAGTGGTTGGCTCTAAATATCCAGCAGAACATGTTCTGGCTTGCAAACTGAGAAACTGCTTCTGACTTTGAATCTGGTATGTGAGGGAGATGAATACAGCTGTCATTGCAGTCATTGTGAAATACTTGTCTAATCCCATCTTTAAAGCCAAAATTCTCTCCAAAGCATCTTGTATCTTTGAATGAATCATGACACCATCTGAGATGGACAAATGGATTGATGGGACAAATTCTTCGATAAATTTAAGTTTAACAACATATTCAGAAATAAGAAAATATGCAAATACAAATACTCCGGCATTATTTATTCAAAAGACAATTTTGTATTTTTGCTTTGAAACAATTTTTTTATTGATTTTTTTTTTTATTCCTAACCATCTGCTTGTGCTGGATTTATCGACAGTAGTCTAATGTGACGTATCACCAGGATTCTTTAGAGGCTTTTTCATAGCATCATGGAAATGCTTGGGTTGGAAGGAGCAGTAAAGATCATCTAGTTCCAACCCCCCTGCTGTGGGCAGGGGCACCTACCACTGGGTTGCTCAAACCTGGCCTTGAACACTTCCAGGGATTGGGCATACTCAACTTCTCTGGGCAACTCACCCCCACAGTAAAGAATTTCTTTCCAATATCTAATTTAAACCTCCTCTCTTTCACTTTGAATCCATCTCCCCTTGTCCTGTCATTACATGCCCTTGTAAAAAGTCCCACTTCAGCTTTCTTGTAATAACAATGCACAGAATTAATATCTCTTGGGAATAAAATTCTCCTCATCACTAAAAATAAACATACAGTGAAAGGTTTAACTTTGCAGAAGTTTGGTGGAGCTCAAACATACTATTAAATGGATTTTGCAAGATAATACATTTGGGACTCAAGTTTAGGATTAGAAACTGAGACTTAGGTTCTGAGGATAAAAAGAAATACAAATTCTTAAAAACTTTAATTTTTCTATGCTGATCATGAGTCCTAAATTTATTTCCTGGAATTTGATGATTGGGGTTTGGGGGTTTTTTTGAGCAAGTAAGGTTCCAAGTGCATATTCAGATATTCTGGTAATATTTCTAGGATTTTCCCAGTGCAACAATGTCATGGCTTAGGGTGGTAGTCTCCAATTTAGTTGTTCCCTAAAACCACTCCTGCTGCTCACTCACCCTTTGCGTGCCTCCTGTTGGAAGCACAAAAGATCACTGGTTGAGATAAGAACAATTTACTGGAAACAACAGTGAGATAAGAAAATGAAGTAACTGCAACAATATTAATAACAAAAGGTATAAGGGGAAAAAAACCTGTTTACATAGAAGACCTGTTCTTTGCAGCCAGTTTCTTCTCCCTGACCAGAAAGGATGCCCTTCTCCTGAGAGGAGGAGTTTTCCCTGCTGCTGGCAATGACCTGAGATGGTATTGAACAAAATTGGGGTCTGGCCATGCCCCCTCCCAGCTACTCTAAAAAATTAATGCTGTCCTAGCTGAAACTAGGACAAACAGCATGTGTAAACCTAATACTGATTTTGTGGGGACTAGATAGCAAGAATCCATAATTCTGCATTTCCTTTCATAAACCTGGAATGATGAGAAAATGTCTCTGTTGTATCCCTGGTAGATCACTCTTCAGTGCATCTACTTGCAAAAATTTAAGAAGTTACAGTAAAGGAGCATGTGGTCTGAAACACTGGGCAGATGGGATGGAATAGCTGAGGCTTAGGCAGGAATTTCTTTCTCCCTTGCAGAGGTTGTGTCCTGCTATGCATGAGTGAATCGAGTAAGGCTGATGCCTTCACACACAACATCCCAATTCACTAGAGGACTCGTGTCTAAGTCCCCTACAGTGTTACTGGCTTGAGTCTCATGGTTGGTATTACAGGCAGGCAAGGCTTTTATGTTTCTCTTAGAAGGTAATTTCAAAGAGCATTGTATTTGGCTTGTTATACCTTTGTACTGGAAAGACTGAGAATGGAAAGAGTATCAAAGCATAACTTTTCTTTTTCCACCTTCTGGGAAAGCTGCCCTTTTCATCTTTGCTGTAACCTTTAGTTTGATGCATCTTATCTCGTACAAAGTACTTTCTGCAGATAGTTTTGGAGAATTATTTCGAAGCACTTTATTTGCCTAGATACAAGTAACTTCACGCTGACCTTTCTAGTGTTGCTTTTCTTTCTTTTTTTTTTCTTTCTTTCATCCTTTCATCATTTTTTTCTCTGCTCAGACTTTTTTTGGTTCAATTCTAGTTAGTTTGTTTGTTAATCTGTACAGTATTCCAACTAAGACACGAGGGTGTGAAATAGATAAAATAAATCAGCATAAATACATACCTAAATGCACTGCTGAAGAACTATGGGACATAGCTGCAATATAGCATCTTTCTAGAAATGGGTTTATTTTCTGTTTCAGTACTCTTCATTCTAGTGGTGAGTACCTTTATTCAAAGTAGTAATAACATCAGTGGTGATGGGAACTTAGCAGTCAGACCAATTAATGCTATTACTACCACTTGATTCTTAGTATTAGACAAGATATATAGTGGAAGAATTAATTTAGGTCACGTTTTCTCAGCAGTTATATTTTGCCTTTGCTTTTAATTTATTTTTTTAAAGAAAAAATTTACAGTATTTGAATAGAAGAAAAATTGTACCCTTCTGGAAGTATTGCTGTTTTGTTTAATTTTGTTCCAACAAGCTGATAAGTAAACTTGAATATTTAAAGGAAATTCCTGTTGCAAGATTGTGGGAGAAAAGGGAAGCATCATTTTCTGTGGCTTTGGTGTGGCCCCATAGGGCTGTAAACTGGATCCATCTCTACTTGCAAACAAAACCTTGTGGAAAGTTCTTGGTACCTTCTACCTTAATACTTATTAGAGTATTTTGATACCTTCTCAGAGCTGTTTCCACTAGGAGCCTAGGCACACCCTAATTTTGTGGGTTTTAACCAAAGGTACGCTGCCCCCCCAGTCTTCTTTGCATATCCAGGGTTCATGAATGGTGACGAGCTATCTTTTGTAAGGGTCTTTCAGCAGTTGTTACGGGGTTTTTCTGTGCCTCAGAATATTTCTATCTTAGCCTCCATAGATCAGGCCATGCTGCTGTGTCTTATCTGGTTTGCCTTGTTTAAATGTGTGCTCAAAATGTGGTCTGTGCTCTTCTTGGGTTAGCAGAAGGGGAGCGGTGTATGTGATATGCTGTAACCTTGTCGACATCCTTCTGATGTGAGGTGCAGGGTCCAGTGAGTCATTTGTCCTGGGGTTTGATTTATCAGAGTGCAGGCCTTTTGATCTCAGTATAAATAGCATGTTCTGCAGTTTCACTGCTGGGAATGATGTGTTGGGGACACTGCCCTGAGATGTGCAGACCATCTTTTTCACTTGTCTGCTGGAGCTTATAAAGACGTGCGCTTTCATTCAAACCAGTCAACGTGTCTGTTACAAATGCCTGAACAGTTATAACCAGTGAAGTAACTTAGCAGTCAATTAGTGATAATGATTTCATCAAGAAGGATGTGACCATTGCTTCCAGGTTCTTAACAAGTTACAGAGATGAGTCAAATCATTATGTCAGTGTGGCATTAATCTATAGGCATGTCTTTGAAATGCTTACAATTTAATTAATGTATATTTTCATTTGCATTTAATGCACTTGACGTAGCCCTTGAAGAAGGGTGACAGATTACTTCTTTTTTTTTACGGCCTGCCTCAATGAAGCAGCAGCAGCCAGGGTCTGAAGCCGCAGCAGAGAGGACTGAGCAGGGACTACTGCTTCTTCATCCCATGATTTTTTTCCACTTGAATGCTGTAAACCCCAGTCCTAAAAATGGCTGGGTGAATGGCTTATTGGTCATTGCTAAATCCCTGTCCTTTCCAATGCAAATGCTTTGTAATGCAACTGGACACTTAATGCTGTGTAGCAGCAAGGGGCTTCATTATACCCAGGAGGAGGAAAATGATAGCTAAATATTTGGGGTTAAGCTTATAATGTGCAGGTATTATTGCAGCATGGAGGTCGTGACAGTCATCTTTTGAATGGGTTCAACTCAGTATTTGTCAGCTCACTGGGGCATTTGCTAGAAGGCAGAGCTACAATGCCTACAGGAATGTTGACAGATTCCATTTTTACTTATGGGCTAGGGTGATGGTCCAGTAGGAACAAGTTATTTACAATACTTCTGCTTTGGGGTTTCAGTTTCTGTAAGACTGAAAAGAAACTAGCTGTCAGGAAGGATTTTCTAACCTCTCTCATTAACCTTCAGTTGACTTTGTTAGTTTTTAGTTTACACATGGTGAGTAGTTGGATTGGTGTGAGCATCAGAACTTTGAATTTAGATTATTTTCAAAAGCAGTAACAGTGCTTTCTAGAGAAGCCTCCTAAGCAGATGTAACAGAAAGTTGATTAAAAAGCTGGGATTTCAAAATTACGGAAATTGATTGGTACTGAAGAAAAGTGATTTCTTAAAAGATTAAAATATGTTAAAAAAATTTAGTTTGCATTTGCAAACATGTTAGATGAGAATACTAACTAGAAGGGCAATAACAAAAGAAATGCCAAATCTGCATGTTTTTGCCAAGTCAGGGTATGCACATCATATTTGTACATTTCTGTAAATTGGTCATTCTTCCTTTTTGCTTTCCAACACCAAAAAGAAACTACTTGATTTGTTCTGGTTCCAACATCTCTTGCAAGTAAGAATGTTATTGAAGGGGAACTCTAATTACTCTTAACATCAAATCTCATTTCCTGCATCTGGACTACCTATGGAATTACCTGGATTGGTTACTAAGAGAGTTGTCAGTTTAATTAAACTTGGGGTTTAGGCCAAATATGGCTTCTATATGCAAGAAAATAAGCAGAAATGTAATTCTGTGTTAATCTTGTATGTTTATTTCACCTTAGTGATATGTGGGCACATTAACAAGTTACTGTGAAGCAAGCTAGCATGTGAATTTACAGTGCATAAGCTGAGCATTGCTATTAGGAATGTAGCAGCAGACACCAAATTTGTCACCACCAAATGCTGATGGGATGAACATTCAGGCTGCAGTCTATTCTCTGCTGCTTTATTCATGTCTCCTTATAGAAAACAAGCCCCTTACTCAGACTTGCAAGTAGTCCAGGTTAAAAGTCCAGTGGGGGACACTCTGTCATCGTCTTTATAAGGACTCATTGACAGTGTGATATTGATCACGTGTGGTAAGAGTATTAAATGTACTAAATTTAAATGGTGTCTTCCATGTCAAAGTGATAGCTATACTTTAAAGACAATAAGAAGATTGACACAGGTGTTTAGCCTGTTACACTACCTTAGCCCCCTCTGGTGATGTTCTCACTTTCTTGGAGCTTCCTGCACCTGTTACTACATAGTAGGTAGAGGTGCAGCCCAGGTGGCTGAATGGGAGAAGTTTACATCCTCTATTTCCCAGTTTGTTGTGCTGTAGACTGGCCTTCAAATAAACTTAAGCAAATATCTTTATGGATATGCATACTGCATTTTCTTCAGGTGGTCTTTAATTTTCAACAGTAGCTGCTTAAATTAAACGAAGCACTTCTAATTTTAAAGGGCACATCTGTCGATTTAATTTATTTGTGTTAGATTTACACTTCTTTTAAAATGGTGCAATTTTCAAACATTGGAAAAAAACTTCAAATTACTGTCATTTAAATGGAAATACTGGGTGAAGATCCCAGGTTTTTTATGCCTGCCTGTACAGCTGGTTTGAGGCTAATGCCCTTGGGCTGAGCAAAGTAATTAAGCAAACTGCTTCATTTAAACTCTTGCAGGTAATAGACAAACCATGAGCAACGCATCCTATATATTTTAATTTGTGATATGATATTGTATCAAATACACAGCACCATCTGTCTATATTTATTTTTCAGAATTTAAAGGAACAGTGAAAATAAATTTGATGTTAATGTATATAACTACTGTAAAATGCAGGCGAACCTAGTGGGAAGAAATGATGATGTCCAACTCCAGTTCAGAAGGCTGAATGATTTCTTTATTATAACTATGCTATAATACATTGATATACTATATAAAGGAAGATACTAAAACTACATACCTACTTTTCTAACTACCATATCTAACTTACTAACGCCTCATGACCCTGTTTGCGAGAGTCCAGACACGGGTGGATCCGATTGGCCATCAGGCTCAAACAATCCTTGCCAGAATCCAATCAAGCAATCACCCCAGTTAAACAATTCTCCAAACACATTCCACATAGGAAAAACAAGGAGCAGAAATAGAAATTGTTTTCTCTTTCTTTCTCTCTGTGTACCTCTATGAAAAATCCTGAGAGAGAGAGAAATGTGCTTACCACATAAAACATGGTTAAAGATGGTAAGAAATCCACTGTATTTAATAGACTCCAAGACTTGGGGATTCCTCCTTCCCAGCTCTTGAAGGTGAGCCAGGTTCAAGTCTCTCCATCCCTGTCTGATGGATGTGACTGCTGAAGTTCCCATTTGCAGTCAGGACATATTTTAGAGGTGCATTAAGAGGACACTGATACAGCTGCCCACACAGAGAGCCACCAACAGCCCTGCCTTTGCAGCATCCCCGTGTAGTCCTGCCACAACTCTCCTGCCCACAGCTAGCCAGGCTTTGATCCTCCTCCTTATGTTCACTGTCAAATAGATGCACAGGCTTGCACCCTTCACAAGTATCCTCATGCTCATGGACCCTTCAGATATTAGCAGAGGCTCTCAGTCCAGTACCCGTGCTTGCACCCTGGACCTGTGCAGCCATCAGCACAGAGCTTGGGTCTTTTCAGATGCAGGTCTCCTGCTGTCCAGCTGGGAGTTTGCTAATGAACATGCACTCAGGATTAAATTCACTGGGAAAAACAAACACACCCAGGTGTTTTCAGTTGCTAGGGCCCCGGGACCCACCATCAGCCTCTGATCCCTGCCACCTAGCTCTCCCAGCCTCTATGATCTGCAGACCCTTTTTGATGAAGAAGGTGCTGACGCACTCTGCGCATCCCCTTGTGAGCATGCGAACACTGAGAAAAATCAGCGTGTCAGCTGAAGGGTATTGCCCTGACAGTGTGAGCTCTACCTGATCCATAGGGAGAGTGGCTCTCTAAAATGCAACCTTTCAAGGGTCCTACAGAGATAGAAATCCAGATCCTGATTTATTTATCACTTATTAGGCCTTTCATTTTTAAAATTAAGCAAGAAACCTTTTCAGTCTTTACACCTGCCTCTGGGAGATGAAAACCCTTGCAGATGGCAAGGTGAAGTGAATAATACTGAAGAATGAAGTAGTCTTTGAAAAGATTAAATAAATACTGCAGATACATATTTCAGATAAAAATATAATTGTGGAATAAATTAACAGGTTGATAGTGTAGTTAGAGATAATGCAAAGATGCTAGTATTGAAAAACCTGTCTTTGCCAGCTGAAGCTGCTCATAATCTTTAACTGTGAGGATATTATACATTCTCTCTCTTACCCCTATTTATTTACCCTCACTTAGCACAAGGAGTATCTTAAATTATGTCTATTAATACCTGTACCTTCTTTAAAGAAACTAGCAATGCCATGAGTCAGGAAAAATAAAACTGTGAAATGTAATGTCAAGTTCTGGCAAAACATCTGTAACCTTAAAGGAAGCAAAGGGAATTGGGTCAAGTAAGCCTTGTATGTTCCAAAGTATTTTCCAAAACTGATCAGATAACTACTTTCTATTTGGACTTACAGAATAATAATTTCTAATACTTTAACTCACAAATGATTATTTTTCCCCTTCAGCATAAGGAAAAGATTTTCTCTCTCAAATAGAAATGGTACAGAAGTAACATAATTGCATATTGTAAAAGTACATGTAGAGTAGTTCCCAACCTGACTACATTTTTTCACATTTATTTGATTTAACAAGTAAATTTCTTTTTTAAATTCCGGTTTGGAACATAATTTATAGAACTGGAAATATGTGATCTATGAGATAGTTAGTTTGGACATTGGTGTAAGCATTTATTTACAGAGGTTTTTCTATTTGAAATCTGTTTTCAGTTTATTACATTATGAACAAATAAAATTACTGCATTATTTCTAGACTTTCAGTAGTAGACATGCTGTTGCATATGAGGAGGTGGGGGTAGTTCTTTGCAGTTTAATTTCTTCTGCTATCTTGGCAGGTGTCCTTAATTTTACTCTCCAATTTATTTTGTGTTGTTCTGTCCATAGGAACATGTATGTGTTTTGAATAGAAGACAATCTGTGTATTCTCTGCTGGGGAATTCCCCTTGCACTTTTGCTTTGCAACCATGTACAAATGTAATTAGCTGTGTTCCAAAAAAAAGCTGCATTCAAATTTGTTTATTCATTAGAAGCCAATAGCAAGATAATCTGTTAAAACTTTATTTTAATTAAATACAACAGAACTGTGCATTACAGGGAATATGCTTTTATAAGACTACAAGGTTAAGACACTTTGCTGGTCTGTTGAGCAAGATGCTGAAAAAGGTGAACAAATAAAACCTTTGTTTAGTGTGTTAAAGATTCTAGTGTTATTGGAAGGTCAAACATGTATATGAATTATGCATTTGAAAAGGAGTGTCTATAAATAATTCCTAAAGAGAGGATTTGGCTATGGTATAACTTTGGGTTATGAGAATGCTTGCATACATTGCTAGGCAAAGAGATGAATATTTCATTTTGCTGTACCACCAAGCTGTACTTTTAGAGCATGATCTTGGTGGGGAGTGTATCAATATCTAGAATTTGTGATTTCTCCCACAGCTGCTTTTCCATTTGTCTTTCTCATCTTTGTCATTTACTGTGAATTCAGTAAATTAATCTGTATTAATGACATCTGGCATGTTTAGAGTACTGCCTGATATTTTTTAGAGTTTACACTGATGACTTTGAAGACATTAACTTAAAATGATTGGGGTGTAAAAAGTTATCCTTTGACACCTCTGTGAGTTTTTAGAGTTTGATTTCCTGTGGAATCTCATTATTTCTTTGATAATTTTATGCCTAAAGCTGCATTTTTGAGCCATTCTTGACTTGCTAGTTTCTTATGAAAGGGAAGCCTATCAAAGTCCAGTTACAAACTTATTACAGTCTTATTAAACTTTCTTGGATTTATTTTATTCCTTCTCTGTAATGTGTTGGAGGCTGTGCACTTAAGTGTTTTTATCGATGCTCTCTAGATGA
This sequence comes from Vidua macroura, assembly GCF_024509145.1. Classification (NCBI taxonomy): domain Eukaryota; kingdom Metazoa; phylum Chordata; class Aves; order Passeriformes; family Viduidae; genus Vidua; species Vidua macroura. The sequence goes on along the minus strand of NC_071572.1, from coordinate 72,851,027 downwards.
TTGGTAAATTTGGATGACACATCTGTTGTTACATCTGACATCTGTTTCTTTTTATTCTGTCTTCAGTATGTGAGACTTCATATTCTGAGTTCTGTGAGGAGATGACCTGCTGGTGGTCACGTGAGAAACATTTCCAGTTTGGTGACATTGAGAAGAGAGGGTCTATAGTTCTGTTCAGAGAACATTGAATGTATCTTACCAATGGCTTCTTTTAATCCTGAAGTTCCACTGGAAGTTGGACTGTCCTTGTAGTAGCAAGCTAAAATACTATCTCGACTTGAAGATCTGTGTATCTTGCAGATATGGTTCTGTAAGACATAAATAGTCAAGTAAGAGAGGGGTGGTGATGAATGCAGTCCACATATGGTGTGGTAGCTCAGTCTCAGTCACAGAGCATGGACTGAAAGTCTTATAATCAACAGAAATTCCCAGCACTTACAGAGTGATCCAAACTTCAGGTGGCTGCGCGTGCCGTTTCAGGCATCTGTCATGAGAAGAAAAATAAGAGCTACATAGACTGAAGTTTGGGAGAAAGAAACCGTCAGAGTAGTCTGGATTTATATTGCATGTGGTATAATCCAAAAGTACATAAAACTCAGGGAATGTCTTTCCTTGCTCCTCAGAATCACTTTTGACTATCAGCTTCCATGTGGGACATATAGATATATAAACGTGTAAATATATAAACTGCCATGTCTTGATACAACGTTTTTGACAGTGGTTTTGCCAGCTGATTTGGTACAGATGAGTGTTGGACTAGATTTGATCTAATAAAGGTTTCCCTCTCCCATGTTCTTGTTTATAATGTTCAAGAGGAGAATCCAGATCTTCAAGGAAGATTAAGGTGAATAAACTAAAGGGTGTAATGACCTTAAGAACTTGTTAATCCCCCTATAAATGAACTTATTCAGAAGGGACTGGTTGCGTTTTGGCTGCGTACCTACAGCAGTATTGTTTGCAGTAGGTGATGTTACCCCTTTTAGCTCTTTCACAGCCACCTTGTCAATTGAAAAAAGTCATCAGAAACAAGCATGCATGTGACTTGACTTCCCATCAATCCACTGCAAATCCCAGAGGCTTCATTAAAGCTGCCCACCCAGTTGGGATTTACAGTGACTCTAAACTTGGCTGAGAGGCAGATGTGCTTCATTTGGGTGGCTCTGTGGGTGAGTGTAATAACCTTGAAAAGATAACTTCAGGTGATAGAAGGTTTCTCAATAAACACACTGACATAAGGATTTAATGTGTTTCTAATTTTAGTATGTGGACTTGATGTATTTAGTTGATTGGTGTTTAATTCTTGAACATGTCTTCTGAGTGATGACCTAAATCTTTCCAGAATTATAAATAATAGCTGGAATGTTTTGATGTTTCAGAAAAGTTTGAAAAAAAAAAAAAAAAAACCAAAAAAAACCCAAAAAAACCAAAAAAACAAACAAAAAAAAAAACAAACAAAAAAAAACCACAAAAAAAACAAAACAAAAAAAAAAAAACAAAACAAAAAAAAAAAAAACAAAAAAAACACCCCAAAAAAACCCACATTTGTTCCAGCTGTGAATTCCTGAGAGTGAAAGTACAGTCTGTTGTAAGATAGCAAATTAGGATACTCCCTTGTCATTACAGAATCATAAATTACATTCAGTCTGAAAAAGTGTTTTGATTCTAAGAACATTAGTTACCTAAATATGTATGTTAGTTGGCTCCTTATACTTGCTGGTCTGTTTCAAAGTATTTCTATTGTCTTTGGACACACTTGAATTGTGCAAGTTTAACTGTTTTTAGTCTTTAGTTTGGCAGTCCCTACAGATCTAGGAAGTAATTTTGCTTAATTTTATTATATGAGAAATTGGTCGCACTTATAATTAAGATTGCTTAATACTTTCCATTAAATGATTGTGTTTTCAGTTTCTTGTAGCTGCCAGACTTTAGTTCTTCCAACTGGAATATTCTGTCTGCCTCAAGCTGTTCTCTTGGGGTTTCTTTAAACAACTTTGACAGAAATGCTTTAGCCATCTCTAAATCAAACTAGAAATGGAACGTGATTCTACTCAGATTAAAGTTTGTTTTTTCAAAGAGTACAGTTAAGGAACTCAAGAACCATCCATATTTTTCCAAGCCTTGTTAAAATATTCTCATCTAGTTTCTCCATCTGAAGTTTTTAGAGTTCAGCTGCTCCATTCTCCAGAGCTGTGTGTGCTGAGCAGGCATGCTCACGCACCCCCAGGTCGATAGGAGCTGAGTGAGGTGTTTCATGTTGCTGGATTCTGTTGTGGCACCTGACAGTAGAATGGGAAGCAGTGGCTGTTCAGCTACCTCCCAACTGATAAATGCTTAACTTATATTCTTCAAATGTGGTTCTGTTACATGAGACTCTGAATGTTTTCAGAAAACTTCTTATGCTAGTGATGTGTTCCTTAGTAATACATAGTTTATATTTGACTGTAAATTGCACCTGCATCTCCTTTGCCAGGGCTGCCTTTGCTGCAGTTAATTTACAAGTGTTTGCACTTCTAAGCCAACCACTATGGCTTATGACATCCTTAGGTTGAATTTCTGCTGTGAATGGCAGCAGCTGCAATTTCCAGGGCCTCAGCTTTCTGGATTAAAGGATTAAAATGGGAGCTTGCACCTATTTAGAGCAGCTGAGAAGCAGTAAGTCCAACTACATGAAGTAAAGATTGAACTGAAATTTAATCAGAGCCAGCCTGAAGACAAACAGAAAAACAATTCTTTGGAAGTTTCCTGCACAGAGAAAGAGGGCTCCTGCAGTCTAAGACCAGTTGGTGCAGGCCAGAACAACTAATGATGGTAGGGTATGTGGATTTCTTAATGAAAGTCAGTATTAGCTTAATCACTTTGCTACCCCCTCCTGGTCACTTAACTTTTCCACTCTTGAACTCCTTCTCTGACATATTACAATAGCACTGTGTAAGTTTGTGATCCTTGAGGAAGATCAGCCTCTCTTTTTATTGCTTCCCTCTTTGTTGCAAAGTGATTCTGTACTACTGCTCTTGGTTGAAATGAATCAGTGGTTTGTTTATCTTGGCGTTTACAGTCTGCTGAGTATAGCACAGGTTTTAGTGAGTTTTGCTTTATTTTAATTTCAAAAGTAATGAGTACAGTTCCGAGATTTGAGTTTACAAATAGCCAAATTAGTAATTTTTTGCTTGGTTGTTCTCCCTCTGTCTCTAGTTTAAAATATTGAATCAGGGTTGTATTTACAATTTGTGAATTAAAAATACTGTGGGCATGGTTAATCCTCATCTCCAGCTGTTTGTGCTTCTGCACTGCTGCTCCAATGTTATCTCACCGTCTTGCTTTCCAGCAGGGCAGCCTGGGCATGCTGAACATACCTCTGCTCAGTATTGTATTTCATTTTATTTATTCTGTGTGCAGTAAGCCATGCAGAAGCTTTCTGCCTAGGGCAGAGGTGCCCTGGGGTCAGGGAGGGGCAATGGCTCCCTCCCCTCTGCTCCTGGCTAGCAGGAAGCCTCACCCTCAGGTGTTGGGACTGCAGCATCAGTTCTGGCATGAGGTGCTGCCTTTAATACAATGCCTGGCTTCTTTATTTATTCTTGCTCCTTGCCAAGAAATGACAATTGAACAATTAAGGCACAAAGCAGAGAGGGTTTAGCAAATCATGAACTGTTTTTAATTTGCCTCATTAAGCTGCTGTTAACTACTTAAAGCCATCTGCTTAAAAATAATTTGCACATCTTAAGTTTGCTCTAGAGAGCAGGTAGACCTTTATTAGAACAGGCTTCATTATTAATGTTATCTTTACGGGACTGTCAGTTGTTGTGGGAAACATGCTATTGCTCACTGAACCAAACTTTCCCTGTAAACAAAAGGAAGTGGCACATGTTGGTAACTTGCAGTCTGTGGCCATAACTGTATTCTTAGGAACCACTGTCGTTCATGTGGAAATTGGTTTGCTGTGGAGGAAGTTATTTACAGATATTAGGTAGGTCTGGGGATGACAAATGGGGATGAGCTGTGTAAATGCATTGGTATCCTGGTATCTCTGGTATCTACAACCGTCCCCAAAAATTAGTTCTGAAGAGAAAGAACAGCCAGATCCATCTCAGTGCCTCACTGAGAAGGGGGAACCTTGTTGCCTAAGCTTTGAGGAGCTGTTTGTGGTAAAAAACTGTTTATTTGTCTCCCCAGATTTGCAAAGAAACAGTTTCACTTACAAAGAACAAATCACCAGAGCTCTGCAGACCCTCCCTCCTCTCTGGGGCTGAGGTCCAGTGGCATTTCAGCAAGACTGTGTGCGCCCTGTCTGACCTCCTGCCTGGCGTTGTGGTTTAGTGCTGTCCTGTTTCTTGTCTGGGAGATTGTGTCAGCAGTGAGCTCATGGGTTGCTGATACCAATAAGATCATTTGGAATGAAACTATCTTTAGGAATATTAGATAATGATGGTATGAGGTTTTAAAAGAAGGTCCCCCTCTCAGTCTGTGGGAAAGAGGTAGATCTGGTTTTCGGCATATTAGCTGAGACACAATATGTTACTGAGTATAGATCTTTTATCAATACATTAAAAACTCATTAAAGTATTGCGCTGAGATTGACTGGTGTGTTGTTCATTGAGGGGGTTTTTGTTCACAGTTAGTGCTGTTTATTAAGAAGAAAAATGCCAATATTTAACTGGATGTAAATGTAGTAGCTGAGCAAAAATGTTGCTATGAACTTGAAATATTTTCTTTCTATTAAGGTTTTATTTGTCCCTTTTTGGGAAGAAGAATCCTTACAGACACACTAACTGCACAGGTTTGCACACAATATGCTTTCAAGTGTGACAAACCAGAAAAAATACAGGTTTCTTGTAATTATTTTTGGTTGCAAAAGTTGAAGGTATTCTTTCCAACTGCAGTTACTGTGTCTTTCAGTTTGAAAAGAATTCCAAAGTAATCCTTGACTGGAATCCTTTCATGTTTGCCCAGTCATTTGGGCCTACATTTGGAAAAATGCAGAATGGAAAAATTACCCAACTTTGTTTTGATTTGAAGGAATGAATGTTCTAAAAATGCATACATTGAACAGAACATGTGGCTTCAGCCACATTTGTTGTGCTATCATACTTTTGTTCTTTTTGCTATATTTGTCTTACTCTGGAACGAATTCTACTTAAGGATTTCACTGTAAAACAGCTCTTCAAAATAAAAAACTTTACGTGACAAAGAGCCAATTAAATAATTCTTGTAGATCAAATATGTGAAAGAACTAATCCATTTTAAAAATTTCAAAATGCTTGTACTTAATGCTTATTTTCTCAGTTGTTTACTGAGGAGTACCCAGTGTCAAGATGCTATTGTAACTGCTCAGTTATTCAAATCACAAGTTATTCGTTTTTAGTACTGTGGATTGACATGGAATGTTAGGGCTAGTGTGAAAACATCAGTAAATTTTATGTGGAAAACATTTTTCTGAGCAAAACATTCTGAGTTGAGCTGACTTAAATCTTTGAATCCATCTGAGCTATAGCTCAAAGAGCAGGAGAAAGTGATAACCACCATGGGCCTTCTGATAAGTTTGGGTGGGGAGGTTTGCTTTTAGGAGAGAATGATATGCAATGACCCAATTTCTACAGTCTTCACCAGTTATATATTTGCTAAGGAATCTTGGAAAATATTTCTTTAGCATTTCTGCTCTAGGTGAGAGCAAATTGTCAAAGACCTACAATCTGTCACATACTGTGTTTTAAGTAATTTCTACTTATAGTTCTTATAAAATGCAGCAAATTCTGCTTTAGCAGATGCTAGCAGAAAAGCTGAAGAAGCTGAAGAAGACCTTGCCAGGTTAAATGCAGTTAATGCAGCTGCAGAAGCTGGAAAACTCATTGTTTAAACCTCAGTTCAGCTGCTGAATTGGCCTCCTTTTCACTTCCATCCCCTTTAGGCTATTTTTGTGGATGTGGAGGGGACACGACATAAAGAGAGCTGCATCTTGATGCGGCCAGCTCCCCTGAAATGCCATCATATGTTCCCACCAGAAATATTTCATATATCCTTCTCCTGCTGCTGAAGAGAAGGAACAGGATCCGTTTGCCTTTTTTGACAGGTCTTCCCTCTGGTCCAGCTGTGAAAGCCATCAGCTGGGGAGTGGAGTAGCCCACTGCTGAATGAGAGAGGAGCCTTGAAAACTCTAGGCTGGTCAGAGCTGGAGTGAGGTATGCATAAAAGGAGCAAGGAAAATGCTGCTGCTGGGAATTGGAAGGCCCTTGGAAGGCCTTGGTTGGTTACCATGTGCTTGTCTGCTTCTGAATGGGAGGAGGATCTGAATAGGAGAGGCTTGAGCAGCCCTGTTCTCTGCACAAAGTAGGTGGAAAGAAGGCTGTCTAGGGGATGGCTCTGAGTTCTGTGTCCCTCAATGCTTCTGGTGTCTGTGTTCCCTATACTCTTGGCAAAGATGAGAAGCAATGTGAAGGAGAAGGGCTGCTGACAGAAGAGAAGGACAGTTCTCAAATGTCTGCCTAGAGAAGCAGTCATGAAATGGGATGTGTTGCTGATAATTGACTTTTGAAAGACACCTGGAATGTGGGTTTCTCTGTTTAGGAAATGAACCTTTTCTGCTCATCTTCCTGCTCTTTCCTGTCCCAATCCCAGCTGGAGCTACTACAAGAACGCTGCTGAGGGTTCAACAGCTTGTCCTTGTTGGGACCTGAGTGCATCTGTCAAGGAAATGTGGCTGAGGATCATCCCTTACTCAAATGACAGAGCTCAGCTGGGGACAAGGCAGCAGCTTAACAGAAGTAGTTTTAAACTGTCTCTTGTGAAGTCAGTCCCTGAGTAGTGCTGGCATGAGCTGTAGCTTTGAAGTCTTGGGATAGTTTGTGGGTTTTTAAATTTTTTTCCTGAAAACCACAGACCCTTGTTTCTACTTAAGAATGTAATTGTAAATCGAAGGAGTAATTTCCAGCCCTTGCATTTGTATAAGAAAGTGATTCATGACCTGAATGTCCTCTTATAGCTCAGGGCGAGAGAGCTTATGAAAACTCATAATCACTGAGTAACTGGGTGTGAAAAGGCAGTCGAGGAGATTCTGAGGTATAAGAGAAGGGCATGAAGTCATTTGCTTCAAATTCACAACTTGAAACTAAATGGGAAATCTACAGGCTCTCAACTTGCTCTTTCCTTTGTTTAGCAATCCATTTTTAAGTAGCAGAGGAGCCAAGAGGCAGCTTAGAAGAGTTAGTATAGCAGTATCTACCAGCTCTAACCTCCTACTCACATCTTCAGAGACAAGCAGACATGCTGTGGTAGGGTAGTGCTTGGAGGAAAAAAGAACAGAAGGAGAGCTCAACCTCTCTTTTGCACTTCTATCTCAGAAAAACTGTGAATAATACCATTTTTTGAGGTATTTTGTAAAAGGAAGTGTCATATCTTTTCTTCACCCAGTGAAAGGGTACTTGCATGACTCAACCAGCCATGCTTAGGGCCGTGAATTTCTGGCATTGTGACAATGTTGGTGTTAAGCATTTCCCTCGACTAGCTTCAGGAGTCTAAGACTGTTCTGGTTCTACTGCTTTGAGAGCTGTAACATTAGGAAAGAGAAGGTTATGTGTATGCTGGTTGGAGTCACTTATTAAATCTCAGTGTGCTGCTTTTTGAATGAAGAGTGTACCGAGTGCGTGCATACCCTGGTTGGAACTGGAGCTGCCAGGCTGCCAGACCATCAGTAGACTTTTTGTGGGGAACTATGATAGTTCAGCCAAAGAGAAACATAGTTCTCAAGTGGTCTGTCAGCACAGAATAGCGGTGACACTGTTTGTGAAAGGCAACCTCTGCAAGGGAAAAAAATTAAAAAAAAAGGGGACAGAAAAGAAATCTGTGTGTTAGGAGGTTCAGTTTATGTGCTGGTAGATTCTAATAGTGAAGCAGTCTTACCCTGTGGCACATGGCACAGCTCTGCATAGCTGCTCAGGCACAGTGGAACAGAGCAGGGCTTGTGTTGTACACTGCAAAGGCAGCTTGCTTCCCTTTTGACTAAAATAATTTCAATAAGAACATTTAGTTTAGAGAATTAATTAGTCTGCTGAGTAACTACCCTGTAAGAAATAAAAATATGCTGGAAAGATTGGATCCTGGGTAGTTCATGGATGGCAGCTTGTAGCCAGCCACATGACCTGGTTACATCCTGGATACAGAGGTCTTAGGAGGTTTTCTACATGCTTTTTTCACATATCTCTTAAAAAACCAAAAACTAAAACCCCCAAACCCTAGCAGCAAAACAATTAGGTTCTTTGGAATGAAGTAAAAACAGAGGTCAAAGTACATTTTTGATATGAGGGATAGCCTGCGCAGAATGACCAATAGGGAGCACGAACAGAAGGTTCTATGCCTAGGATGTAAGTTTGGAGGGGAAAGAGTGCCATGCAGCTTTCTCCTGCTAAGCAGGCTAAAAATGTTTATAATTCTACAGAAGTAGGCCTTAAAAACATAACTTTATGTTTTGAATAATCTAAGGTGCTATTGCATAATAACTTCAACCTTTTTTTTTTGTTTGTTTTCTTCCCTTTTTCCCTTCTACAGATCACACATCCGTGGGCGGGCTGGGAGACAGTTTTTATGAATATTTATTGAAAGCCTGGCTTATGTCAGACAAGATGGACACGGAGGCAAGGAAAATGTACGACGATGCAATTGAGGTGATTATAATTCATTGAGTTTTCCAATACAGTGGAACCATATTTAATGATTTTAAGGAAATCAAATTAAATTAAAAAAAGAAACCTAGGCAGAAAAAACACCACCAACCACAGGGCTTGTTTTGATTATGTAAGTTTTAAGAAATCAAGTGATGAATAATACTAGCTTTCACTTTGAGTAGTTTCAAAAGTATTATTGTGGAATACATGTGATGCAGATTATTGTGCTAAAAATAATCAGCTTGTCCCAAATGGTACAATGTAAAAGCCCAAGCTTTAATTTATTAGAAGGAGGTCTAGCAACCTTGAGATGTGTGCAGAACAAGCAAGTCACTTTTTTCCAGTGTTGAGACTTCATCATTCTAGTACCTAAGTCCCAAATTATTTTATTCTTTGCGTTATTTTCTAAGGTATTTACATGTTCTATTCCTATTTACCTTGTAAAATGTAGTTTATATCTATTCCTGTTTCTATGGTTCTTTTGTGCTATGCTCTTAGTCCCTGTCACAGACAAAGAAGTGCTTGCCTAAGTAGGGCAGTAATGCAGGATGGTTCAGTGGGATTTGGGGTGGGGGCCTTTCTGTGGTGGCTCTGAGCTTTTTGCTGTCCAGCTCTTACTTTCCCAGTTTCCCCATCTTCTCTCAGCAGCCTGTCATAGTGGTTCCCACTGTGCCACCATTCTTCTGCTACAGTTTAGACACATAAAGAGTAGCTGAGTACTTTATGTGTAAAGTACTCTTTACACATAAAGAGTACTCAGCTGAGTAGCTGAGTGAGCTGTGGTACCAGCAGCAGCAGTGACTGTGTAGCCTTGTTCCAGTGCTGATGTGTGGCTGGTGCCTGATGTATTCCAGGCTCTGTGCATGCCCTGTTGCTTTCAATGTAAGTTTTTACAGCTTAGTTTTAGTGCAGTCGGTCTTCTAAAGCAAAACACCTGTTCCTGGAATTCTCAAAATTCACATTTTACAAGATATATAGTGAATGTTCTAGTACAAAATTGCTTTGAAGCTGTAATATGTCTTATTCCTGACCTGAATTTGATTACATTTGACTTCCAGCTGCTTTGACTTTTTCCTTCTCTACATTTTTCCTTCATCTACATCTCTCCTCTCTTCTCTATCTGCACCGTATAGTTGGTTACTATCAAATGTACAATAGACATTCTCTCCTGAAGCAAAAATGCTTTTCCGTTTTTTGGTCTCACAAGATAAAATAGATTTTCAATTATTTCTTAATCTTTTTTCTATGTATTTTCCAGTATCTTCTGTATGGAGACAGCACTGTAATGGTTCTTCTAATGTGATTCTTCTTCTAACTGATTCCTTCTTTGTTTTATCCTCTTCATCCAGCCAGAAGCTCTGCTTGTACTCTTAACCTTTGCCTCAAACCATCATCCACTTTCCAGTTGCTTTATTCTGAAGCTGGCTATAATCTTTTCGATTTACTGCTTTCCTACCACTGTGATTTACATTCCCGATTCCTCAGCATTTGACCTTACACTTATCTCTATTGCAACACATTGTTCAGGCAAAACCCGTTTTGTCACCTGCTCTCAGTGATTTTACAGAACTGACTTTTTCTTTATCATTATCTATAGCTCCATCAATTCTTGTCATCTGCAATTTTTTTTCTAGCATTTTTCTTGGAGATCATTGTTAGAAATACTGCCCAGTATTGAATAAAGTATCTATCTTCATGGGATAAGGATTTTTTTTTCAATTTTTTTTTCTTTATTTTGAACTGTTCTAGCAAGCCAGCTTTTAATCGACTTCATATGGGCTGCCTTGAATTTGTTTAGGACTAATATTATGTAAAATGCCAAAAAATTCTTGAAATCCCTAATATTTCTAATATCAGCATATACATATCAATCCTTTATTTTTGAAACCACATCATTCATTTTATATCATTGTTTTATTCACTTTTTAAACTATTGATAAAGCATTGTCTGTTTCTCAGTCCTTTTGAACTTCCTTAGCTTTCCAGGGTTTGTTAAATTCCTCATTACTAGTTCAAAACATTATTTGTGTATTTTAATAGGTTAAAATACAGTTTATGGGGTCCTGTGGGTTTAAAGATGTTTAGCAGTTGATACCTAGCTTCCATTGTGGTTACTGTTGAAATATTTAACTCTGACTTTTAAACTGTGAACACTTCAAAATTAGAGGAAATAAACTCTCCTATTCATCCTCTTCACTGTAAACCATCTTGCAAACATTTTATATGGGCACATCTCTGAAAGGAGACAGAGCAGGGCAAATTTGTGACCAGGTGATAACACTGTGGATAGGAGGGAGGAAAAGCCAAGCTGCTCGTTATTCATGTGTGATATATCCTGCAGTCCAAGTATCAGAGGGTTCCTTCCACTTTTTCTCAGCTAAACCTACCCTGTACATTTGAGTTGGCATGAACTGTACTGATTTTTCTGCTGTGGAACATACTCTGTTTCAGGGTTGGTGTCTTTCCCAGATCTTACTTGACGTTGGAAAACATAGGCAAAGATTCATTAAGTAGGGTTTGCTTTGCATAATTGCAATTCGAATTTTTATTTAAATTTTTTTAAATTTAAATTTTCTTACCATTCTTTTGATCTTGCCTATAATATAGGTCTTCCTCTGTCGCTAAGACTTCTTATTCTTTGTTTTTCAAAATGTGGAGCAGAAGCTCTTTGCATCATTTGTGCAAGCAGAAGGGGAAAGGTGTAGCATGCATTCCTCCCACTCACAGCACGGAGTTGGAAATGTTCTCAGTACCCACCAGTCTAAAAGAATGTCCAGCCACACTTCACTCCCTTATCTTATTACAGCGTTGTGAGTGGAAGATGGACAACATAACCTCAGTCCTAGGTCTTGCAGTAGACAGTGATATCTCATTCCTTGGAGCTATCACAGGGAAGAAAAATGCAGCATCTGTTCTTCAGATGTCATGGTTTCTGATCCATGGCATATGAAGTATTATCCAGGTCACCACATACTTCCTAACATGAATACAAGCAAGTTGTATATCCATAACCCCTCTGTATATAACATGGGTGCAGTCTTCCACTGTAAAGGACACTTCATTGCCGTGTCCTGGTATGGAAGTTCACAGCTGTGATAAAAGCAGAAATTGTGAAACCTGTTCGGAATTTTTTGTGGTGATAAAAACTGAGGATGGACCTCTTAACTTTGCCTTCAACATAATCATGTGGGTCTTCCAGCTAGTCTGGTGTCAAGTGTCTTTTTTTCCTTCTCATATCAGCTGGAGGATAGGTAAGCTTCTTTTTGGTCTGCTGCCTTGAGTAGCCTAATCTGTTAGGCTCATAAATTTGATCCTCACTCTTTCTTACTGCACAGCATTAGGTAGCTAAAAGAAGTATTCAGCAGTGTGCTTGACTGTCACAACACAGCAAGTACTGCTGCAAGACAGCTCCGAAAATGCTATTTTTTGTAGTCATGAAAAGCACATAAACTTCAGGGAACATTCAGGTTTTGCATAGAATCACAGAGTATCTTGAATAGCAAGGGACCCTCAGGAATCATTGAGTCCAGCTCCTCGCCCTGCACAGGACACCCCAAGACATCATGTGCCAGAGAGTGTTGTCAAAACACTTCCTGAACTCTGTCAGGCTTGGTGCTGTGACCACTGCCCTGGGGAGCCTGTTCCAGTGCCCAACCACCCTCTGGGTGAAGAACCTTCTCCTGCTATCCAACCTAAACCTCCCCTGACTCAGCTTCAGGGCATTCCCACGGCTCCTGTCACTGGTCTCTAGAGTGAAGCAATCAGTGCCTTTCTCTCCACTGCCCCTTGTGAGGATGTTGAAGGCTGCAGTGAGGTCTCCCCTCAGTCTCTTCTCTAGGCTGAACAAACCAAGCAACCTCAACCACCCCTGTTGTTCAGGCATTTCACAGACTAAGGAAGCTCCTTCATTAGTTAATCTCTTAGTCGATATGAACTCAGTCTTCTCTTTGGGAGTTGGGGTATACACATCCACTCTGGTACGAGTATACTCCTTGTAGTCCAGCTGGATGTCATTGCTTTGCAGTTTCTGTTGGAGTGCTCTGTGGCCTCAGCCATCCAGCCCAGGGTACAAATGCCACATCTATCCCAACCTGCACAAACTTTTCTTATCTCCTGGGAAGTGCTCCCAACAATGCCCAGCTGTCCCTTATTAATTACTGTAAATATCAATTGTCATTTTTCTGCAGTTGGCAGGCAGCAGGTTGTTGAATGATAAAGTATTTTGAGAGAGTTGCATTTATATTCTTGAGATGCTTCCTTTGTGACTCTCAGTTATTAAGAGTTATTAAGTAGCTGATAGAACTTGATTTTCAGATTTCAAAAACTACCCCTTCTACCAAGCAGTTATGTTCAAATTCAGAAGATGTGTTTTCTGCTCAGAAAAGGAGCATGTTGCACCTAGAACATGCTCTTCAGTCAAACTGTAAAAGCAAATCTGGAGTAGAGGAGTAGCTCATGGAGAAGTATATAAATTTGGCCTTTGTTGGCTATCCTGGTGCCAACCACAGCAATTTTGTCCCACTGGAAATGCTTCTGCAGCCATTTGCTCCTCAACAGTTATGAAATTATAGGAAGATACAATTCAAAAGGAAATGTCACTTAGCATTTGGAAAAAAAATGTTTTCCTCTAGGAAATAAATAATCCATATGCTTTAGTGGCTTCCTGCTCTTCATAGTTAAAGTGGCTTTCCTTCAAAGAGGGCTCAACTTTTATGGAACATATGGTCGAAAAACATCAGTTTTGTCACAGGCTAGAATAATGGAATCAACAGAGTTAATGCTCCAGATCTTGGTATCCTTTCCAGTGGCAGTTTTCAGCAGATCCAATATTTCCTGTACCAGTACTTTCAGACCAAATGAGGCTTGTACAGTTAACCACATCAGGCTCCTTAGCAGCAGAAGGCAGTCATCAATGCCAGTTTGCATGATGATTAGACAACCAACCTGACAGCTGTCAGAAACTTACTGGTTTCTGCTCTGTCAGTTATTTCTGCCTTCTCTCTGGATCCTGCCATGAGCACAAACCTCAGATCTATCAGTGGTATTAGTGAAGGAGTTAACCCAACAGGAGTGCAGACCAGCACTTCTCTTTCATTACTTTCTCACTGTCTAATGCTAGACATAGTAAATACTGCAGTAGGTTGGTGGGAATTGTGATCCTCTCTAAAAGAGGCTTAAGCAAATGTTGTTCCATCTAGTTTGCAAACTTTGGGAAGTTAGATCAGCTATTCTTCTAAGAGAAGGATACCATTTATAAGTCACAAGCAACAATGTATATTGGTACAAATGTGCAAAAAGAAAGCAGCAGTTGCCTCACGTATAAAATAATAAAGTTTTTTGTGAACAACTGCTCTAACACCCATCATTTGAGACTGTGCAGTCAGACAGCTGCTGTGGAGCAGTTAGAAGGTAGCTGGAGCATCCCTGTCACTTCCTATTAAAGACTGACTGAGGGTACAGGTTTGCATATGTTGCTGACCAAAAGTTTCCAGCATGGATGTGTTTTCTGAGTACTCACAGACTGCACAGGACAACAAATAGATAATTCCCAGAGTTTAGAGTTGGACAAATACTGTTCGAGCCATAAAATAAGTATTAAATTCTCAAGTAAAAGTAAAGTGTTGTCTATGTTGTGATTTTCCTATGTTAGGTGTCATTAGCATTCTTAGCAGTTAGGGTATTTTTTTGTGCTTTGAAATTATATTGTTATAGCTGTATAGTTATTTTTGTTTTGAAAGCCAGACTTTGCTCGATAAAGGAATGTTAATAAATAAAACTTGCATGTGAAACAGCATTTGAAAGTTCTCTTAATCTCTTTGTAGGCCATAGAAAAACATCTCATCAGAAAGTCCAATGGAGGACTGACCTTCATTGGGGAGTGGAAGAACGGGCATCTTGAAAGAAAGATGGGCCATTTGACCTGTTTTGCAGGTGGAATGTTTGCCCTTGGAGCAGATGGTTCCAGAGATGATAAAGCTGGACATTATTTGCAGCTCGGAGCTGAAATTGCACATACATGTCATGAGTCGTATGACAGGACAAGTAAGACTTATTGTTTTTCTAATTATTTCAATAGTTGAAATACAGCAACTCTTGTAATTATTGTTAGGGTTTGTTATGGACCTTGTCTAACATGCACTGGTTTTATACCAGTATGAAATTTTAACATCTGTGTATTTACTTCTGCCCTACATCATGGTGAGTAAATATAAACCCAGACTTTATGGTTCCTTCATGCATGTTTGTCCTCAGTTTTGGATCAGTCAGCTAAGATGGGTTATATGGGTATGGTGAGGAAGGAATTTGTGTGAACTCTTGTCCTCACAGATACATAGGGAAGTTTGTATTTCAGTATATACTGTTCTTACAGTTAAGTAGAGGAAAAAATTGTAAATAGACTTTTTACTCGTTTTAGTAATAGTGCATTCTGAATAAGTAGAATTAAACAAGAGAGGATGAAGAGTACTGTGCTGACTATGAGAAGGCCAAAGGCCTGACTAGTGAGGAGGCAGCATCAGACTTCATTATTGGGCTGGAAGTTTCTCAAGGTCAGTCTTTTGGACCAGGATTATTTTATAGTAACCTTGATGCTTGAAGTGTACTGATTATGCTTAGGGCAGCCATATAGTAATTAAAATGGAAGAGTCTCAGAATAGTAATCAGAGACATCTTGAGAACTGGACTAACAGAAATAAGAAGTTTGCCAGAAAAAGTCAGGAGCTCTTTGTCTGAAGTGGGAGTTGAAAAATGTCCTGGTCTGTATCAGATGAAGAATTTTCAGCAGAGATTAGATAATATTAAGACTGCCTTAGAAGACATGTGTAATTTGTCACCCTGAATACTCTGTATAAATCTGAATTTCAAGCAGAACAAATGCAGAGAAGGACCAACAGAATGAATAGAGTGACAGAGCTTTTATCTTACAGTGGGGAAAATATGAGAGATTGGCCTGCTCAGGCTAGACAAATAATACCGAAGAAAGGAACAAATTTATTGCCATCTCAAGGGGAAAACACTGAAGAGAAATAGTTATTTTAAGATATAAAAGAACACAGTTGTAACAAGAGCAAGATTTTAAGCTCGCTGTGGATAAATGTAGGTTGGAGATTGGAAATGGTTTTGCATAGCTATCAGAGAAGTCAGTTTCTGAAATACCTTCCCAGTAGAAATAATGGTAACTATAACTTAAGCAGTTTTAAGATGAGAATTCATATATTTATTCACAGGATTGTATCATTGTATAGTTGCCAGTCTTTTTAAATAATTCAGTCACACAAGTGATAATTTTATTTGGGTAGCAACAGTTTTAAAAAAAAGGAAAAGAAAAAATACGAGTGTGATTAAGAAAAAAAGGGAGGACATAGCAGCTATTGTTGCATTCTGAAAAATAGCATTTAAATGTTTAATTTGACATTTAAAAATAAGCAGTGTTAAATTTACAGTTGTTTGAGCAGACCTAATTTTATTCCTTCAGAGGTTTATTCTGTACCCTAAATAAATCAAAAGATGGGGGAGATAAAAGTTTTGATTGCATATTTAATGACTGTATAAGAACACACGAGCAAGAAAGACTGAAAGCTGTACAGACAGCTATAAATTTGCAATGCCCTTGTTTTCTTTTGTTCAGTCATGCAGTTCTGGGAATGTGGATTGTTTGTGTTTGCATGTTTTGGTTTTAATTTTCTGGTCTGATTTTTCAAAGGAAATTAAGAACCTATACATGCAAAATGTCAACTTCTTTGTTGTGTTTTAACAGCAGGATTTGAGCATAATTGTACACTTTAATGGCAGAACTGGCTGATGGCAGAAAAAGCATCTTTAAGGGGGCAGACAGGCATCCTGGCTCAGCTAATAGGTTTATGGTTCAGCAGGCAAAGGGGATTGCCTGATTTCTTTCTCCTATGGACTTGGGAGAACTTGCCCCATTTGGCATCCCCAGAGGAGAGAGAGAAGGATGCAGAGACTGTGTGCAGGGGATAGGCAGCTCTTCCTTTAGATGACCCAGCAGAGCTGCCCTTTCCTGTGTCATCCCACAGCTGCTCATAATAAATTACAGTATGCACCTGGTGATGTAATACTTCAGTATGAAAATACTGCTTTATGAAGCAATATAAATTTCCGTAGCTGAGCTTAAGTCTCAGCAAAAGTGAAACAGAATTTCACAGAATAAAAGCATTTCTGGAAAATGAGGGCATTATATTGACAACTATCATCAGCTTGTTGCACATATTGCAGGTTTGAAAGCCTGTTAAAAAAACCAACCTGATATTTCAGAAAGCTGGTTATTTTAGTAGTAGTACAGAGAAGCTGGAAAGTCCTGGAAACTATTCCTGATGTATTTTCTTGGGGATTAATGTCCCAGTGGCAACTGGCATCACTGCCATGTAAATGAGAAGTTTATGCAGGGACGTAGTCTCCCTGATAATCTGAGTCACCTATCAATGTTCCCCAGGAATGTCTGAGAGAAGACCTTAGACTCCAGACTAAGAGGCTGGAGAAGTGACTAGGTATGTTGTGAGAAGCTTGGGCCCTTGCCATGGCTCTGTGAAAATCCTTGTAGATTCTGCTTGAGCTGAGCATCAGTCTGTAGCATTCCTCAAAGGCTGTCTTTCTAATTCAGCAGCTGGAGGAAGCTGGTGATCTTTGGAAGGTGAAGGCAGGGGGTGTAGTCATGGTTCTGGTCTGCCTCTGAGCAAGGGATTTGTGTTTCCAGGATCTATTGGACATGGCAGCATGAGAGCCCCCTCCAAGGCTCTTCCCCTCTTCAGGAAATTGTGAATGCATGTGGCACCCCTTAGAAACACAGAGGAATTGAAAAGGCTTATTGATGGTCAATGAGAAAACTTAACTGTAACCAGAATATTCTTATGATATGTAGTCTACACTGCCTCTGCTTCCTACCAACTCTACAATTTTTTGTACCATAAACTATCAATAGATTAATGCTGCAGCCATCCTAAATCTCCCATCCTGTGACAGGGGATTTCAGGATTTTCGTGTAGTCCCATTGTGCCCTCAGTTTGGAGAGAAGATTGAGAAAAACAAAAATAGGAGGCATGTGCTGATCTGTGTGCCCATTTACCAGCAGAAGAAATCATAATGCTGTCAGTGGGCACTGGTAGGGCCACAAAAATATGGCTTCATGTGCTCATGACACAAGGTTTCTTGATGTTTAAGCTTATGTGAGTACTGCACATCTTGAGGTGTTCCAGTTTCTGGGAATTCGTTCTTTGTTTTTCATGCTTAATGTGCACCGCTGAGAAACATGGCACAGGCATAAAATAATTGGCAATGCGAAATCTGTAGATGGCAACAAAAAAGAAGTCCAATGAAATCAAAAGAATAGAAAGAGCACTAACAAATCAGTCTGACAATCAGTTTTCATAGGTATTGTAGAGGTTAGATAAATAAGCAAAATTATCTGTATAGATGGCCTTGTTTGCTGATCTATAGCACACAGTATTTTTAGTACACTCTGCCATCCCTTATGCATAAGAATTTTCCTAGCCATTAGCTGATAGTGTGTAAAGTATTGACTGACTACAGAGAGATTATTTTAGGTGGAAATTTTTTGCACTTCTTTAAAGTTTCTTAACAAGAGCTGTCGTGGTACAGCTTTAAGCTGGTTTTATATGTGACAATTCTAGTGCAGAATAAGCTAGATGACTAAGATTTCATCTGAGACATATGCAAGGGTATGAGTAGATGCTGTCTCTGCCCCAAGACTTCCAGTAAGCAGCTAAACAGGCAAGGCTGAGGAAATGAGAATAATAATATGTTTTTGTGAGACATCTGAAATAGCAATGTGTGTTGATGGAATAGTTCAGAGTCTCAAACAGAAGTGTCTTGGATGTTCTCTTCCTCCAGTTTTGTATGAATTAGAGCCTAGCAAGTATTACTATCATTATGAATCCTTTCTTTCTTTCAGGAAATTTATTGCTAGAGTGATTGTAGTCTTAAAGAAACATACAAAACAGACAACAATATTTTCAAAAATACTTATGAAATTAGAAATATATTTATCTGAAAGTATAAAGATTTGCCCTTTTTTTGGCAGTCCTAAATACAGCTCTCATTGAAGTCAACTTTATGTCAGTTAAAATCTTTTAAAATGGTGCTTGTTCAGTTTTGCAGTTTTGCACTGGTATGAAATTGTTTATAATCTACTCTCCCTGCCTAGACTATAGTCTACCAGCGCTATTAATATGACAATATTTGGATTATTCTGTGACCACTATAGCATTGTAAAATGGCCTTAGATGGTTCTTGGCTCAGAAGAATGGCCCCTGAAAGGTACTGTGCCCATAAGAGCTTCTTTTCTTTAGTCAGCTATCAATTTTACATCCTTGGTTTCAGATAAGAATTTGGTGAAATCATCACAATATGCAGAATTCACCCATCCTTGGGTATTTTAATTTCTTGTAGAGCCCAACAGCATTAGGAGTAGGTGTGAGTAAATAATTAAAGATTTAATGCACGAGCAGGCTACAAAGCAAGAGAGGACATCACAGTTTCTGTAGGTAGTGGATCACCAGAACTGCCTGAAATCCAGCTTCTTTGGTGTATAAGACTAACACAGCTCTCATGTTTCCCTGATTTTCAAAAGGCTTTTTAACAAGTGTTTTACTAAGGCCCATTAGGGACGTTAAACAGTTACAATCTAAGCAGCAAGTATCTGCATGGAGGAAGAAAATGGGCATAATATAGAAAACAGGATAGAGGTAAATAGTCCACTCTTGCAATAGGTAAATGCTGGTTAGCCAGCAGTACTCTGATATATATTTTATATATATATGTGTGTGTGTGTGTGGGTGTGGGTGCGTAAAATGTATACTGTATTTATATACATTATAAGTGTATAGTATATTTACATATAATATTTTAGTATGTATTATATATAAATAAAGCATACACATATATAAATTATCAGAAAAGGGCAGGAACAATAAGCTAAGTGTGCTGATAATAGCAAAAAAAGTACTACACAAGGACTTTATGAGGTTGAGTAACTGCATAATAAATTGCTAAATTAAATCCAGTGTAGTTAATTGTAAAGTGAGGCACCTATGAAAAAATTATTTCTAACCTCACATATTAAATGATGAGTGCTAACTGGCCATTGCAATTCAGGAAATTGCTTTTGAGATTATGAAAATGTCAACTCAGTAGCACTCAGGTAAAACAAAATGAGAAAGAGAAAAATAGAAAATGTCATTATGTCACTGTATTAATCTCACCTGCACTTTTTTTTTTTTTTGGTTGTATTTGCTGGTCCTCTCTCATTTTACAAAGGATATAGTAGAATTGGAAGAGTTGCAGAGAAGGGCAAGAAGATTAACTAGAGGCATGGAACAGTTTCCATTCTGTATCCAATTCACAGCTGAATTGGATAGTATTAATCAGGGTGGAAAAGGGACCTTCTAGGTAGGAATCAGCAGATTTGCAAAATCACATAGGGATTGGAAAGTGGTTCTGCATCAAGCAGGTATTAGAGATGTGGAACTCCTTAGCAGAGATTGTTTTGGATGCTCAAGGCTTACACAGATTTAAGGAAGCACCAGATAAGTACTTGGGAAATAAATCTATTAAGAATTACTGACTGCCTAAAAAAGTATGTCTAGTTTGGGAGAAGTCTTGAACTCAAAAACAGTAGAGGCTGGTAGAAAAGATGGAAAAAGGTATTTCATATACTTGGTAGGTGCTTCCACTTCCCCATCAATGTCTGATTTTGGCTATTGTTGGAGATGTGATACTGGAGCAGACAGAATTCCATCTGGTCCAGTATGACCATTCTTATATTCAGAATTTTGGATAATCTTCTCCATTTTATAGTGAGATTTATTTAATTTTTAAAGTAAAACTGATAAAGTGGCCCATTTTGAAAGAAGTGCAGTAAACATTTCTTGATGGAGTTTCCCTTACCATTCAGGTGGCTGAAGCAGAGTGATGCTTTTTCTTTTGGCATCCAGAGCCATAAACTCTTGAAACAAAAAGATTAAGGAACTTCTGGAGATTTTCTGCTGGGGCATGCACTGAGAGTTGCTCATGTTTTTCATTATAGCATTCCAAGCTTCCCCTTTCAGACCCATGAAACCTTGATTATTTGAACCTCTAGCCCATAGGAATTACATGATTAATTGCTTTGATAATTTTTAAAGCTTGAGTGCAGCTTCAGAGTTTGGCACCTTAAAACTTCTCTGCCAAAACAAATGGTGAGGTGCAGTAATAAGAGTACATAATTAATGTTAAATTTGAGGACCATACAAAATATGTGTAACTTCATATTATAGACAGTTTTTCTACAGGTGTGTTGTCCTTATATGAGTATCTCCCAGATGCTGGCACAGGGCTTTTACAGGTTCCTTTAAGGGCTTAAACAGTGAATCTCTTAGTTCAGAGGTTTATTTTCAAGTGTATTTAAGACTTCATTGCCCAGTTGTAAACCTTTTACTTGAAGATCACAGCACATCAGTCACAGTGGCCTGACAGCACATCCTTAAACCAACAGTTTGCATAAAGATAGAGGTTATTTGGTATGATACTACTTGGTTCAGTTCCAAGATCTTTTCCTACTGTGCTAGGTGGGATCAAAGGACATGGAAACCTGTGTTGACCCTTTTTTTCTTTTTTTCTTTTTCTTGTAAAGAACTGATGTCGGTCACTTCAATTTTATCCTATAATTGAACGTGTTACTGTGTTTATATTCTTAGTGTTCCATTAGTTTTCAAGAGGATTACTGTAGTCCTGTCAAAATAGGTAGTTTTCTCAAAGGAATTAGATAAATTATTCATAAGAAAAATTATAGTCCTCAACAGTAGGAAATATTTCTGAGACTGCTTAAAGGTTTTAGTTTTTTTTTCACAAGCTTGGGATATAGCAGTCTCCTACCCATCCTTCCTGCAAAGATTGGTATGGAACAAATTTTTTCTTATTTTACTTTCTTTTCTGGTTGTTTGTTTCCTCTGCAGCACTAAAGCTGGGTCCAGAAGCATTCAAATTTGATGGTGGCGTGGAGGCGGTGGCAGTACGGCAGAATGAGAAGTATTACATCCTAAGGCCAGAGGTGATTGAGACCTACTGGTATATGTGGAGATTCACCCACGATCCCAAATACAGGCAGTGGGGCTGGGAGGCAGCACAGGTAACTGTATTAATTGTCTGTCAGTAATTTAATTTTGTGTATTTCCTCTTTGAAGCCACTTCAGTCTTATGATAATGAAACACTTGGAGTGGCAATTGATTTTCACAGTTTCCTGTAAACCAGGGTACATATGAGGGTGCACACAGTTATTGCTATTTTGTATCTGCTGAGTCAGATGCTCAGGTGGGAGGTGCATTCAGCATTACACAGCCCATGAGTCTGGTTGTGGAAATAGAACCCCCTAGTCATGACTCCTACTGTTGTCAGTAGTGCACAGCCCCCAAGAGTTTCTCTACTTCCCTGCTATTGCTCCAGCAGTCTTTGGAAACAGCTCAAAGCCAGTTTCAGAGATGAGAATAAACATTAAAGATAACAAGACAGTAATGAAATATTTTGACTACATCCAGAGGAGATGAGGGAAAAGCAAAGGAAGAGACAAACCAGGAAACTGGGTAAGTTTATTCTGTGGCTGAAACCCAGTTTTGCTCCAGAAGCAAGAGATCAAGAAAAGGTGGGAAGAGATGCCTGTATTCAGAATATTTAGCCAAGCTCATTACTATCCATCCCTGAGCACAGCTGTAACACCTAGAAGAGGCCAAATATTTTACAGTTGTGTCTTAGTGTGGTTTTGCCTTTTAGTTTTTTTTATTCCAAACAGAATTATGTTATTCTGGAGACAGGTTCCACATTTGTAGCATTTGTATTCCAGAATGCATTGCTGCTGTCTCCAAAACATCAAGCATTGAGTCTCATCATCCCTGCTGTCTAGACTATGCATATTTCTAACATGGCAAAGTTTATAACCTACTCCTTGCCTGTGTAGATACTACAAATTCTTGCTGATCTAACAAGCTCCTTTCAGAAGTTATGGCTGGATAGTCCAAGCTGAGGTGGGGTTCTTTGCAATAGGTTAAAAAAATGTACAAGTGTGAAGATTTTCAGGCCAGGATCAGTCTCTTAAGCACACTGCAAAGCATGTGTTTTAATTGTATTTTGCTCAGTTTTCTCTATTTGCTTTCATTATCTTGGTTCCCATTAATGCTTTCAAAACAAACCCTCCCTTCCTCCTCCTCTGCCTCCAATTTTCTCTGTGTGCAGGGTAGGATTTTATTTTATCCTGTCAACCTCCACTGAAGTTGTAAATCAAGCAGCCCCTGTGCTTAATTGCCTCTGTCCCTACAGACTGCCTTCTTCTGCTTTTTTCCTTGATAGAAGATTTCTTTATAGAACATAGTCATAAAATATTTTTGACTTCTTCATAAATAGTTTTGCAAACCCCTCCTTCCCACAATTAGGAATTTTCTTATCCCACCATCATACTGACACAGAACCTTGAAGCTTTTTGTTCCCTAGAATTTTCTGTTCATTGCATATAGATAATAAGTTCTTGTGTTTATTCTTCACACCTACTCACTACTTTTTCTTCTTCCCTATCACACACAGCTCTGGCTGTGTTTATTTCATCATTTATAAATAGAGAAGAATATGGTGTGACACGCAGAGCAGTTGGCTTACTGCTGTTGTACAACACTGTCTGAATTTGTCTTCCTTTTGCCTTCCAACCTCTGAAGCATACTTGGATTTATTATCTATATTTTTTGACAAAACTTATGTACTTTAGTGCAAATCCTATGTATGCTTTGTTCAAGGTCTGTTTTGTTGCATCTCTCCAAATCCAGTGTCTCTGGGGGAAAACAGGAAGTTCAATCTTACATTCCTCAGTGATCATAAATCCCTGTGACAGGGTCTCTATCTCTTTCCTGATGAAAAAAAAAAAAGGCTAATTCTCCCTAATACTGTACTTAACACTAGAGACAGCATTCATCTCAATTGTATTGGGCCAGTCAAATTGGATGATGGTGTGCTGGGGGGCTGGCTGAAGTATTACAGAAATATGCATGCAGGATATTCAGGGTAAATGCAGAAAATCACTAAAATCCTTTTCAGGCTAATTATTTGAAAGCAGAAAGAGCCACCACTTCACAATAGGCATGTAAAGCCAATTACTAATCTGAGCTGTGTGAATGAAGGGTTCAATTAAGAGTTGTGGACTTGTGTATCTCACTAAGTAGGACTGCACCACAGAGGCAGTGAGTTCATGAGAGCTTCTACTAACAGTGAAAATAAATAGCCAAGACCTGAAGCTTGGGCTAACTTCAGGCAAATTGAGGACTGATAGAGTGGAATGACCTATAGCTTTCTGCTGTCATGAGACCTCAGCTGCACCCAGATCTGGGGTCCTCAGCACAAGAAAGACATAGACCTGTTAGAGCAGGTTGCAGGAAGGGACACAAATATGATCCAAGGCTGGGAGCACCTCTCCTACAAAGACAGGCTGAGAGAGCTGGGGTTGTTCAGCCTGGGGAAGGGAAGGCTTCAGGGAGACCTCATTGCAGCCTTCTAGTACCTAAAGGGGGCTTATTAAAAGAAGTGAGATGTTTTTTTTATGTGGGCAGATAGTGACAGGACAAAAGGCAATGATTTAAACTGAAAGAGGACAGATTTATATTAGATGTTAAAAAGAAATTCTTTACTAAGAGAGTGGTGAGGCACTGGAACAGATTGCCCAGAGAAGCTGTGGATGTAAGTGTTCAAGGTCAGGTTAGATGGAGCCCTGAGCATCCTGTTCCAGTGAGTGGCATCCCTACCCATGGCAGTGAGGTTGGAACTAGATGATCTTTGAGGTCCTTTCCAACCCAAGCCATTCTGTGATTCTACTTAGAGAAGAAGAGTAGACAGAAAAGAGCCAGACATAAGTTGGAGGTAAAAGAAATATGGTTTCACAGTTTCGTGGGTTAGAAGCTGTGAGTACGACAGCTGGTGAAGAAACCGGCACAGTTTTTATGGGGCATGTTGTTGGCACAGTCAAGAAAAGTCGCATATGCCACAAAAAACACCCTGAGGGAGCTGGGGTCCAATCTAGAAGCACATCAAATTTTATTTCCAAAGAACTTAGGTTCATGTTGACCTCCCTGTATCTTACAGGCCCTGAAATTTCACTTTATGTCACTTTTGAGTCAAGACACATGTATTTGGCAGGAGTATACTGTTGAATATTTTCCTGTTCTATTCTGTATTTGAATAAAGGAAAGTAGAAAATCCACTACTTCTGGTAGTTTGTTCCATTATTTATTTATTTTTGCTGTTAACCCGCTCCCCCCCCCCGCCCCCATATTTTATTTCCCATTTGAATTTGCCTAGTTTCAGCTCTCAATCACTGGGTTTTCCTATGACTTCCTATGCCATTTAAAAATGTCCTTTCCCCCATGCTTTCTTTCCAAAGAATTTTCATAGATCATAATATGCAATGTCCGAGCAGGAACTCAGACTGAACTGTCTTATATGGCCATGGAAGGATTTGAAGTGTCTCTGTATTCCAAAGGTTGTCTCTACCTTCCAGGCTAGCCTGGGTCTGCAGTTACACAGTCTTGATGACTAGATTTAGGATTATGTGCCTGGTTTTATGAAACTCATTTTGTTTTGCACCCAGTTACCAGCAGATTACACTGTCTGCTGTTACTTACATATGTCATTTTAGCCAGCAGCAGTGTTGTAGTGATTGATAAAACTTCAGACTGTTCCTTGTGGATCTCTGTGAGAGAGAGATGATGATGTGATGATTTTGCATTGCCAGTTCTTTCTTAGAGCGCTGTCAGTCAATTTTAAATTGAGTTACATTGATATGGTATAGTGCTGCCTTGTCTTCCCATAACATCTTAAATACCATGTCAATTGCCTTAGAAGCTTTTAAGTTTATTACAGCTCTGCAGTTACCTTTATTTGTCAAATTTGTAGCTCTCAAAGAATGAAATCAAGCTTGTGACCAAGATAATTTTCTATAAAACCATGCTGATTGGTGTCAGTTATCCTCTAATTTATATATATATATATCTCCACGCATTTCTGTAATTGACTGGAACTAACATCAGGTATGCCATCCTAAAATTATTCAGTCTGCCAATGCCTCATAATGGTAGCAATATTACCTTAATACCCTTCCAGTCATCTTGGAGTTTCCCTGTATTCTGTGGTGCAATAAATCAAGCATTGTTTTATCAGGGAGACTGGTCTTCAGCTCTGGAGTGAAAGTGTATCTGGGTGGCAAATCAGATGCCACTACATCTGATTTGCTCTGAGGTCTGTGTGAAGACAGAATACTGAGAGTTTCAAGTGGCATTTAAGCAGCTTGTCTGTGGCACCAAGCTTTTCAGCCAGTGTCCCGAAGTTCTGTACAACTCGGAATCAAGGACAAATTATTTGTTCATGTTTTAAAATTTTCTATTTGGATGAATAGCTGTAAAGCAATCTTTCAGAGGCTTTTTTCCTGTACAGTTCATTACTACATGTATTATGTAGAACTCTGATCAGCTAGGGTAAATCTTTGCCTATTCTGAACAGTGTTTGTCTTCCCAAGGAGAAATTTCTGAATTTACGGTTACTTGGTAACCGTAAGGAAAAAAAAAGTGGATATAGAGCATACATTTTCTTTCTCCGGGCTTGTAGGCTTGCTGGTTTCATCATTGCACCTAGTTACCCAAATATGAGAACTCTACAGCACAGAGGAGGATCTCAGTTCTATCCATTAGCTACAATTTCCAAAATAAGTTTTGTCTTTTACACTGGCTTGAGGATTTAATTCTTCTGAAGGAAGGAGATGGTGTCCTAACAGTGGTGCCATATATTCCTTGTTTTCATTTTGCCACAGTCACTAGCAGGTTTCTCCTGTACAGGCTGTGGCACACAGCATCAAGGTTGCTGACTGGTTGACCTGATCAGACTGTATGCTGGGAATTCTGGGAGGAGTTGTAAGCACTGGGGCTTCCTCCTCCATCTTGCCATGTTTCAGAGCAGACACAAGGTCATGTTCTGCATTATTATAAAAAGGGCGCTTCATTTTCTGCCTATAAAGCAAAAGTGCTTTGGCTCTTGTTTATTCATATAACACCTGCCTGGTGGCTGTAGGAGTTCTGGGGAGGAATATTGTTGTGTAAACAGCATATGCATTATTTCTTCAGAAGCTAAGCAATTAAGTTTTTTTCTTTCCTTTTTGTTTGTTTGGTTGATTGCTGTGGTTTGATTTTGTGTGGAGAGAGTGGTGTTGGGGTTGTTTGTGTTGCTGATGTTGTTTGGCTGCCATGTGGTAGCTAGCATCACTTTTGTTGTGCAAGAGCATGCACACAAAGAGATTATCATGCATTTGGTGCTGTTGGGTTAGATGTGTCACATACACCTTTCTTTTCACTGTAGAGAAAATCTGGTCAACCCAGATGTCAGCATGTGAGTAGTCTTAGTGTAGCCCTGGCCTGTACCAGTAACCAAATACGAAAATAATTCATTCAGACACTTTCTCCTTTTAGACTCAAGTCCCAACAAAAAATGGAGCATTTCCATCTAAACTTGGAGAAGGCTGTGCTTGAGATAAGGAATTACAGCAAGCATTAGATTTTGCCAAGAAAGACTGTACCTTTCTTGGCTTAAATTCAGACTCTAGAGCCACAGCCATTCCAATAACATACTTTTGCCAGTCTCTGCGCTTGCTTTTCTAAAAACCTTCCTTTTCGGAAATTTGGAAGAACTTTGTACAGTCTGGATTATTCTTTGGTCCATGAACAGTCTCAGATTTCCACAGGTAAGAGTGTATTCTAGGAGGATGTCAGCTGTAGTACCTGCTGTGCTGTGACTTACTGTCCTGGGTATCCTGCCCAACTTTTTACTTTTCCTTCTGATTTCAGTAACAGCATCTGCTGACATTCTTTGTTCATTTGTCCAGTGGAAAATTCCTCCTTATCTCCCAGTATTTCTAGTATGCAAAGGCAATACTGAGGTCCTTGAAGAGTTAGTTTTGACTGAATCTGTTTTCTCTGCATAAAAAGGGCATCATTCAAAACTTATTTGCTCCCCTGCCTTTACTCCCCTCAGCTTCTGCTGAGTATAACTAGCAAAAATCAGAATTAACAGAAATGTGGGCCTAAAGCACCATGTGGAGAGGAGCTTCACGCAAGGCTATCAGGCTGAATCATAGATTACTGAGCTACAGGTGGCTGTGTTCAGTCGTTGGTAATGACAGACATCCCAAGACAAACATTTTCCTTCATACCTGCTTCTTTTCTGTCCCTGCATGAATCTATTAAAAGAGTTGGTATCTGCTGAGGAAGCACAGTCAAAGCAGCAGGGAAGCACAAATAACCTGTGAATCATTTCAGAGTTGTTTCTTCAGAGCCAGTTTTAATGGCTGATATCCTTGTGTGCTGTAAGGTCGTGTGTGCGAGTGGAATAATGAAAGTGTAGGCGGGAGGTGCTCTGAGCTACTAACACTTTCTTTCCAGTCTCCTCCTCTTCCACTGTGCTTTTCACAGTACTGTATTTGAGCTGGGGGGGGGGAGAATCCATTGGCCCTTTCCTTCATGGATTGTGCATGGATTTAAACTCCATGCTTTAAAGGTAAAGAGGTCTGCTGCCGTCCAGCACGCAAGGTGACTTGAGTTTCAGCTGTATAAACAGGAAACTGAGAATAGCATGGGTAAGAGAAGGAGATGAGGGGAGGAAGCAGCAGCTAGCGGAGTTACAGGATGGAATCAACAGTCCATAAAGATGAGTACAGTATTTTATTTCTACTTTCAGTAAGTCTCCATGACTAGCTACCAATCAAAGAATTCCTATAACTCTTCAGACTCTTCCAGCTCCAAAATCCAGGGATGTTTGTTACCTTCCTGTGCACATCACAGCACTTATTCCATTGATTTGACTGATGGTCTACCCAGTGTCAACGATGAGGAACAGCATGAGCTCAGAGAAAAAGTCTGTGGAGTTCTTGTCATGTCATCAATATCAGCCAACAGTAAATATCCAGGAAAGAAAGTGTTCTTCCCCAGAATCCTTTCTTAGCATGTAGCAGTTTGCCAAATGTGGTGTCATTAATAACCCTAGAAGGATGCGACTTCTGTATGTGTCCAGTCTCCTTTTCTTTTATTTTCAGCATAAACTGTTAATGTCCATAGCATCTTTCAACAAAGAGATTCACAGCAGAAAAATGCAGCACAAAAAGAACCACTGTCTTTGTTGATCAAGCTTGATACTTTAAAATTTCCAAATTTTGTTCTACAGTTAAATTCTGTGTCTTTTCCGTTCCTTTTTGCAGGCAATTGACAAGTATTGCCGAGTTAGTGGTGGCTTTTCTGGTGTCAAGGATGTGTATTCCTCATCTCCTACATATGATGATGTACAGCAGAGTTTTTTTCTTGCTGAAACGTTGAAGTAAGTCCTTTTCACTTCTGCATCTTTCTGTAAAAATTCACATCTAAATTCTAGAAGATGCCCCACAGGTAGCTAAATGAGGCAAATACTGATTTTGAATATTAGGAGCACCAAATGGAATAAAAAGCAGGTCCTGAAAATGGCAGGTTTTGTGTCTGATTCAGGCATCACAGCGTGTTTCAGTGGGAAAAAGGAACTCCAAGTTCATCGTGTCTAAGGGGATAGTGTGGCTATTCTATCCTGCTGGCTCCTTACCAAATTCCTTTAGGTAATCACAATACTTTGTTGCCTCATGTTACCATTATAAAAAGAAAGTCAGACACTGCTACCTCCTCTGTTGTCTTCTTTAATTTTATTTCACTTACTCCTTCAAGTTCATTTTCTGGAGACTAAAAGCAGTGGTCCCAAAGAGAGAGGCAGCAGGTTCACACAGGTGAGGTCAGAGAAACAGTACTTCTCTAAGAGCTGATGATGTATGATTGATCTGCCTATAAAAGCCAAATAAGAGAATGAAATCTGCTCCTAAGGCGTTTCTGTGGTGGCAAGGATGACTCTTGATGTATCACCAGAATCCTGTCTGCATCTTAAATAATCACAGGGAGATCTGAAAATTCACTGGTGCATCATTGAGTAACAGGATATACTATAGTGCAAGCATTGCAGATGGTGGCAGTTCTAGGAAAGAACTCAGCAATTTTTACTGACTTTTGGTTTGGAGCATTTCCTGCTTGTGGAACAAAATGAAGGTTTATTGAGGAGCTGGATATTAGATGTTTTTGACATTGATGCAATTGGCATTACCCAAACCAGAAACTGGTTTCACAATGAGATAGCCCAAATGAAAATAAAGATGGAAGGGTTTGGTGTGATGTCATGAGGAAAACAAAGATGTTTCTCAGAAGAGGGGCATAAAATATGTCTTAAGTAATACATGCTGTAGTTTTTTTCTGCTATTGATGATTACTTCTGCATATTCATTCCTCTCAAATTCAAAATTGGTAACTGTCCCAAATATGCTTTATTGCTGCTTGGATACTTCAATTCATCGGAGATACACAGCAAATTTGAGAGTTTTGAGCAGTACCTGGAATGAAGGTACCTGTTGAGTGGCAAGGATCAAGATGGAGAAATAGGTTCCTTAAGTTATTCAAAGGAAAAGTGTGAATCAAATGAGGAAGGTGAGTTTGAGTACAATGAAATATTGCTGCTGTGGTGAGAAAGAGCTTGGAGAGCTGCAGCAGGAGAGAGCGAGGCAGAAGTATTGAGAAAAGGAAAGGCCTGATGCTTTAAAGACTAATGAAGAGTGTGAAGAAGGAGACAAGATATGTGTGATAAAACTGAATCATCTCTGCAAGAAATTTTTATTTGTAAACAGTAAATAGATGAGGAAGGAAAGAAAAAGTAGGGCTCCACTGACTGGATTGTGGATTGAGCTGGCAAATAAAAGCAGCAGAAGAATTCATCAGGCAGTGACACAGGGCTGAAAGCAGCAGACACTCCCAGTGTCCGATGGAGAGAGAGCGAAGGAACGGCAGAACAAGTGTGCGCATTCTGGATGTGGCAGAGTCCACTAATGGGAATGACACCCTTTCCTTGTCAAGTGCAAGAGCTGTCTTTTTCTGGGTGGCAGGAAAGCAAGCAGGAGGTGAGAGATCCTGTACACCTACGCTGTTGTGCTTGCACTCACACAGCCAGGTTTTCTGTAACAAGGGAAATGTCGTTTGAGTTTTAGCTGTTGTGTTAGGAAACTTTGACAGATCCCTACTACCAGTATGTCCTACAGAGTTATAGCACAGCCACATTCAACAGTGTGCATTAAGATAAAAGGAACAACAAATACTTGTTTTCTGCATATGCCCAGTAATCCTTATTTTGTTGCATGCTTCATGTCCTCTGCATTTTATTATGATGTACAACATCTGTGAAAACCCTCTGCACAATCTATTGTCCCATTTCCTCTCACCAGAAGCTGAACCAGCTTCCAGAACACCGATGACAAATCAGATACTGCCTTGCTTTAGTAGCTTCTCTTGTGCTGCCATGAAATCTTTGATTTGGATTAAAGAGGATTAGTCATTTCCAGGTGGTTTTACTCCATTAAGAAAAGCTATTTGACAATTTCTTCTCTGCTGTCCTGTCCCCCAAATACTTGTGGTTGGTGTCTTGATGTTTGTTTTACACTGCAGGTCTTTGAAGGGAGACATGAAAAACAAAAGTTTCTTGGAAAGATTAAAATGCTGTGTTTAAAACAACTTTTTATTGAAGGACTTGATCATAATAAAAATTACTTCAGATCATCATAATAGGGAAGGTTGTGTGTGTGCTGTAAAAAGATTGAAAGCAAGTAATTTGTTTATAGCTGTAGCTGCTGAACTGTGAGGCCTGAAGATGGTCTGTTGCCCCTGCCTGCTTGTGCTCTGCTTTAATACCCATGTTTTTCATCTCTGTCTTGGTATCCAGGTATTTGTATCTGCTTTTCTCCAATGATGATCTTCTACCATTAGACAACTGGGTTTTTAACACAGAAGCTCATCCTCTGCCTGTTTTACATTTAGCCAACACCACACTGTCAGGAAATCCTGCATATCTATAAAAGCAGCTCTATGAAGAGGATGAGAGACTGTTTTCAGCTCTGTTTTGTTTACATGGACCACTTGAGACTTTAGCAGGAGGGGAGACAGACAGACAAGACACTTGGTAAACCTAGACCCCTGAGTCAAGCAAGTATTGGCATGGGAAACGCAGCTCTTCAACATATAAATAAGTTAAAAGTTCTGTTTTCTACATGACCAAAACACGTGAGTGTGATTTTTGCAGGACGGAGACTTCACATGCTTTGAACCCTGGTGAGACATGGAATCTACAGATAATATTAATGCAGCAGCACAAAAAAGAAGAGGCTTTCCCATCCAGGGAAAGGAACTTGCTGCTTGCTGTTGCAAGGAACAACACACAGTCACCTCTTCAGATTGGGTGGGTTCCAAATACCTTGGTTTTATTTTCCTTTCTTTTTTCCTTTTTTTTTTTTTTTATGATGGCATGAACAAAGCGACACCACTGCACCAGCAGCATCAGGATTTGAATTTCTTTCTGTACCTGTCTGAATTTTCTGAGGAGCATCTGTCCAGACTGGCAGCCATTCTCAGAACCTCTAATCTGTTAGACCTAAACTCTAAAGTACAAAAAGTATTGCCTCCTCATTTTCCCTTTCAAAATAATGCTTATATCCAAAAAGAAAAAACAATTAGTAAGCATTTGGCTTGTAGTTCACTGTCAGCAGAGTGGGGTTAGCTCATTTGGCAAGCTCAGTCACAGTCTGGAGTGTATCACAGGAGTAGGAAGGAGCCTAAGTTTCCCTTCCTCACAAATTATGTCACATGAAAAAAACCATTCTCTTCTTAGTCCTGGTTCTTTCAGCTAAATAAACAGAGATGACAACATGAGCATAACTGTTTCATGATTTATATAGGAGGATACAGTATATGGAACTAAAAGAAGCTCCCCTTGAGCTAAGCAGTGAGAGTTTGCTGCTCTGTGTTTTTGTACACAGTCTGTTACATTTCATTCTTTGGATATTATTCACAGAACCTTCTCTGCAGGTATATGTGTGTCTGACAGAAGCCTAAAATTGCCTTTGATTGACTTTACAAAACTTGCTTTTCTTCTGGGTGCTCCAGTACAAATCCAACATGATCTTTGGAAGCAGCCTAACATCTCTTATATGTGACTGGAAAAAGAAACTGAAGAGTCTCTTCTTTCATTAATTTATGATGCTGCTAAATGTATGGGGTATTTTCAAGTACTTCATGGCTAGGCTGGATAGTATCACTTAAATTGAGTCTTTTTCAATCTTCATTTTTTTGCTAAAAAAAGTTTCATCTTTCCAGATTTTTTATCTTATAAGTTTTGTCTTTCTTGATCTCTTCTTACTGTTGTTCAGAACTCTTAAGCTCAAATTATTCTTTTTATTCCCCTATATAGCTCTCAATTTTTTTTTGCCATGGTGACTGGCCCCTTTGTTGACAAACAGCCTTTAGGTGGAGGTTTCCCTCCTAATTAGTGCACAGGTTGAGTCTTTAAAAAATCTTGATGATGTTTTTGCACTGAAGCAAGTGGGAGAACTTTTCAGTGAGCTACAGTAGTACAGCATCAGATTTAAAGGGAGTGAGTGCTATTTTCTCTCCTCAAAAATGTTTTATATTAGGTTTTATATAAAAAAACTTGGCTCCTTATCATATTATAATACATCTGACTGTAGAGTTTCCCCCCAAAATTAATCTTCATTTGTCTGTGTCACTAATGTAAACATAGAAATTATCATATGATCTGAGTAAAAATATTGTTAGATGATTTTTCCAGACAGTTACTTTAGTTTAAGAGGAAGAAAACATGGGGCTTGGGGAAAGTTTCAGTCTCAATGTTTGTACCTTAATACCAGTTACTTTGTTACTGTAATTTTCAGCAGTATCCTAAAAAATAATTTGAGAACTTAAAAAGTAATTAATATAGTAAATAAAACTGATTTCAGTAATTGTTTATTTAAAATTAGAAGTAGCTTAATAAAGGAATTCTTCTTACTGGCCCCACATTAATTTATTTTTGTAATTATTATTCAATGACTTACTGAAGAACTAGTAATTTTTAATTTTCCCAAGTTCAGATATCCTGTGTTTTCAGATTGTTTTTCTGATCCTATGAGAACTGTTATTAGTTTAAAACTGCACTCGATTGCCTTGTTCTCCTACATGGCTCTGGGTATATAGAGAAAGAGGAAAAGCAAACCCTTCTGTTAAAAAAAAAAAAAAAGAAAGAAAGAAAGAAGAAAAAATAATAAAAGCAGCTGATAAATGTAGGTGTAAAATGGCTGCCAGTCTGTTCAGAGGAAGGTCAAGGAGTCCCAGAAACAGCAAACTTGCTTCTCCTCCTCCATCTCCCTCTTGTGAATTAAAGAGAAACCCTTCAAATTTAACTTCTCCATGAATCCTAGTGGGTTAACTTACTACCACAAAAATGCCTGAATTGAAGACTAAGCCATTTCATATTATGGGATGGTGTTCTTTTCAAAGCAGATGTACAGAACTGCTATTTCTTCTTTGTGTAGATAAGCAGCAGGTACCAAATAGAGGACACTTGTTTCTTGTTTTCCAGTTACCCCAATAACAGTCAGTTTATTCTCCATCACTCTTTAAAATACCAACTGGCCTTTTCCTCCAGAAGCTAATGATGTGCAGAGTCTATCAAAAATAATGCATTTTAAGGATTAATTGCTGTGTCTTTCATAAATTTCATTCTGAGATTTCCTAGATCAAGCAGAGTTTGGAGGTTATGTGTTCTGGCTGAGGTACACGCTTTATTACCAAGCACCACAGATACTGAAACTTCTGACTGAAGTGATGTGCCCTCGTTCTGAGTCCTTCACAGAAAAGTAGGTTCTGATCTGCAAAATGGCATTATGTGCAACCCAAAGTTCAGACTGTTTTCCCTCTGGGTACATAAGGTACAGTAGAATGTTGCCATTTTCATTCTGTTGCTGCTGTCTTACTTTCTTGAAGATAAGAGTGTAAATTTAAGCACAAAAATGACTTTTTAGTCCTAGCTGTTTCTGAGTCTTGCACTGTACTCTCTAACAAAACAATCTTCATTTTCTCTAGGTAGCTGTCCCATTCTACAACTTCTACAATACCCTCTCCCCATACAGAATGAAATAAAAACCAGAAAATCATGTGCATTTTTGGCACACTGGATTTGGGCAAGAGCCTGGAAATCCCAGAACTGTCTATTTCCTGTTTGCATGCAGTCAAAACAAGGATGTATGATTCTTTTCCTAATCCAAGCCTCAAACTTACCTGTTGGTCAGGATCTGCCAACAGTAATTTTTTTTTCTAACAATTAGAGCTTGACTTTTCAAAGAGGCCAGATTTCTGCAGCTTCCATTAACAACCCTGGAGCTATGCATGTCCTACAGTCAAGAAGTCAACTTCTTAGCATTGTCCTCTAAATAAAAAAAAAAAAAAATAAAAAAAAAAAAGCTCTTGAATGATATTCTGAGTGTTAATTTTGCTGCACAATATAGTCCTCCAAACTGAATATTCAAGGAAAGTACAGAAAATAGCAAGTGCCCTGGAGTAGAAGGAAGAGCAAGTAGTTCCCTGTGCCAGTCACACCTTTGCTGTTCCTTCAGCTCCCTGCTCCAAATTTGTGGATCACTGTGTTCTAGCTCCCAAACACTGACATATTCTCCCACAGTATTTTACAAGATTTGAATATTGCCTGGGTTCTGAAAGGTGGCAATAATTACACACTCTGTGTAATGCCATCCTTTAAGGTTCGAGGTGCACCCCCTAAGAAAAGCCCTGGTGGTATTTACACTACTAAGCCTAGCCCATGTTTATAAGAGGACAAATAAGAAACAGGCTTCTTGATACCAGAGAAAAATGAAAGCAAGCTCTTGATCCATACTGTAGGTGGGAGATCAGTTCACCCTGAGTAAGACATCCCTCTTTCACTCCTTGAATTTTGAGAATTTTCACTCCTTTGAATTTTGAGTCTTCTGACTCAAGAGTTTGAGTTGCCATACAAAGAGGAAGCCCAGGCTCTTCTGCAAGTTGTGTGCATACAGCTGTAGCAGAGATGATAAGCACGAGCTGCTTCAGCTGTCAGCACCTTCTAACAAACTGCTCTGTAATTGCCCAGGAAAGTTGGGAACCACCAAAGTCAGAGGAGACAGCCTGACCTGTTACAGTGAATTGTTGCCTTTAATCCTAATTGCTTGGTGGAAGTTGGATTTGCATTCTGCCTTTATTCTTGCTTTGTCTAAAACTGACAGATTATTTTTTCCTCCAAAATAATAAAAGGGCAAAAGTCTATCTTCTGATGTGGAAACCTTCTGCCTCTGACCTGGAATCCTGCATATGTACTTTTTACAGATAAAAAAAAATAATATTGTATATAAAAAAGATTGAATAAAGAATGTCTTTAAGTGAAAAGGGTGTGTTTTTTTTCCTTTGCCTCCAACAGCAGCATCCTGTAGCACTGAACTGTGAAGCTGACCCTATTCCAAAGGCTTGGTGGTGTTGCAACATTCTTTCCCCTGCAGCTCTGCTAAGAACTTTGTCAACTTAAACATGTATCAAGACCCCTTGTTGCAAAATTAAACCCCTGTACCCTATACTTGCTTCTGACAGGTCCCTGTAGTGCTCAGATGGCTCTCAAGATGCAGCTTCATGCACAACACTTTGAGGCTGTTCCTGGGTGCCATTGTGAAAGCCACCAAACCTCACAAAAGTTTGAGATTTCTCCCCATTTCTCAAATTGTGTGAAAGTGGCTAAAAGGTTCAAAGATGCTTTTAGATGAGAGTAAAGGGTCAGGCAGATAAGCAGTTGTAGTAAATAATTAAGCCACCAGGTTAAACCCCCAGCTTTTCTTGTGACTTCAGTAGCCAGTGAGTTGGGCAATAAAGTCTGTCCTCCATCCATTCCTCTGCTGTGTGGGAAATGGAAAAAGTTTCCAAGTGTTATTCACAAGGAAACTGGTATGAGGAAACTGAGCTTGTTTTCCCTCTGCACCTTGAAATTGGTGCAGAGCTTATTTTCAACTGAGCTTGTTTTCCCTCTGCACCTTGAAATTCTCCAGAACTGCTACTATAGCTCTATATTTTTACAGTACAGCCAGTGAATAACCAGATCTGCTTTCTGATTCACATTAACTGTAGATGATCCTTTCTGTCTGACGTCACCCATGTTGCTCATACGTGGTACCTTGTTTTTGTGATGTGCCAAGACTGCCAGTCCTTGTGCCTGCTTTATATCCAATGCCCAACCTGCCCAGGGTGCTTCAGCTTCAGGATGCAATGATCATAAGAGGAAATTGCCTCAAAAGTGCCATGACTGAGTGCAACACATGGCCCCTCCTGTACTGCCACGCCATCCACCTTGACATCCAGTTTTCCATCCAGCTGTTGCTCCGTAGCTTCTTGCACTGGTGCGTTCACCATGCGCCCAGCTCCCAATGGCAGCGTCACTTCCAAAGCAGCAGCTTTTGCATCCATTGCTCTCCCTGTGGTGTCCTCAGCCCCTGAGCTACCTCACTCGATTTCACTTGCTGTAGCAAGGTGTGTCCTGTCCTTTGTGGTTGCACTGCATTGTCTGTGCCTCTTCAACAGTGAAGTGCTTCTCGCCTCTGCTTCCACCTCCTCTGAAACAGACGTTCTTTTGCATGTTCTCTGCCCAAGGGATATATATAGGGAATATCCTCTTTTATCTCTCCGTTGGCGCTCTGCCTGCATGTCACCCACCCCCCCCTCCCTTCTCTTGCAGACTCTGTGATAGTGTGTGCTCCTTCCTGGAGACCATGTGCCTTTCCTATGCATATTAATTAGCTGTATTTAAAAATCCTGAAATTAATCCTTTAATGGGTTATTTTTAGCCTTTGTCTTGTAGCTCTGGGAGCTGGCTTCTCTCAGTGCAAAGCCATAGGCTTTCTGTGGGCTTTGGAAAGGAAGTATTACTCTATCTGTGCTGGTTCACGTGTGGGATGTGTGAAGGCTGGTGACGGTGTGCTTGCTTTTTTTTTTTTTTTTTAATATGAAAGCAAGAGTCTTTTTGACAATATTTCAGGCTGAGCCAACTCCCATGAGAAATGGTTTGCGAAAGAGCAGTCACTCATATAGCCAAACTTACTTGCAGGTAAAAATTCAGGGAAGAATTTGGGGAGGAAGGGAAAAGCACTGTGTGTTCATGTGTACCAATAGTGTCACTGTTTGCTTTCTTAGGGTGGTTTCCAGGTAGTTATGGGTGACAGGTATGATGTCTGTGTGTAATGGTAAGAAGAATTTGTTTGTAGAAAAATCTAGAAAGAATTGTCAATACAGTGAAGGATACATTGTCAATACAATGAAGGATCAGATAATGCTGAGCCCTGGAATAGCAGAGGACAAAAGAAATTTAAAAACTGGAAGTGTAAAGTTGTTCCTCCTGGG
Source organism: Vidua macroura (assembly GCF_024509145.1). Lineage (NCBI taxonomy): Eukaryota > Metazoa > Chordata > Aves > Passeriformes > Viduidae > Vidua > Vidua macroura. The sequence goes on along the minus strand of NC_071572.1, from coordinate 72,813,003 downwards.
ACCAGGAACAAAACCTTTCACTGTAATCTGGGGTGTTGCCAATCTGAAATCGGTAACAGAAAAAATTGAACATACAGTCTGCCATAATACACAGATCACCAATGCAGGGTGAAAAAAGCAAGTGAAAATTAAAATGGTTGTGCTGAGTCAAAACTAAGGTCTGTCTGACCTTATATCTTAACTCTGATCAAGAGCAAATTGCAACAGAAAAGCAGGAAAGTGAATTTTGATACTTCACGAACGTATCCTGAAGTGATCTGCAGCTTCCTGAGCCATAGGTGGTTATCTTGGTGTTTAATAGTCCTTGACATCCATGGGAGGGGTCTGTTCTCTGGAATTAGTCTAGTCACTCATTGAATCAATAGTGGCTGTCAGGGAGCACAACAAGCTTTGCCAAGGAGCCTCATAGTGGAGACAGGCATCCGTGCACTGAGAGGGTGTTTCTGCTGAAACAAGAAGCATGTCAGTGCTATGCAGAGATGAGTGAACACCTCTGAGATGTGGTCTGTGGTTCTGGTCCACCTGTATTCAGGAGGACTTGTGTCAGTGGAGACAGGGGTATTGAGGCTTACCAGGGAATGGAGAGTTGGAATCGGGAGAGGTGAGAGAAATTCAGCCTGGCAAAGTGGAAGGTTGACAGAGGGGATATCTGCTGTCCACAACACATCAAGTGGTTGGTCAGCCTGGAAGAGAAAAAAGCTGTTTTTTCCTGGAGGACAAACCTTGCACAAAAGCCCCACATAAACTGATACCTGCAATGCCTGAATAATTTCTGAAAATGAGATCCTAGGAGTAGAAAACAAGTTTATCTGCTGAATAAAAGGATGATGTTTTGTGTTTGCCTGCAGTTTCGTGTACCTGAATCAAGGATGTAGGTCCTTTGTTGTCCTGCGTTCCAGAACTCCTGTGGGATCTCCAAGTCTAGGGTTGAATTTACAAAAGCTCTTTCCTTTGTTCTGTTATCTGTTTCTAGGGCAGGGCGATTGTAAAATGCCATTGAATCAGGAAGTCAAAAGCCTTTCATAACTTCATGGATGGGATTTACTCATTCACATTTGCTATGCTGTTTGAGTAATGATGAATAGAAATTCACCAAAAGACTTCCTATTAAGTTTTCTAACATGCTTATCCAATGACCTTTCGCCACTGGATTTTCTGTGGAGAAATCAGAAACAGATTGCAGCATGTTGGAGCACAGTGTTAACAACATAGAGACACCAATCTCTTTTGATCTAAAGATTGTTACTGAACAAAACCCAAGTAACTAAGAATATTATATTAAAACAAAGGAGTGGTACAGTCTGCAAATAGAGTCCTTTGTGCAGTAATTCTTACACAGCAAAATAAGAGAAGATCATCAGTACCCTACCCTCAGGAGAGAATCTCTGAAGATACTCTCTGTTGCATGCATTTAAATTCTTTTTGCACCCAGGTCTAGATGGCTCATCTTGTCCTTTGTTTGGGTACACATCCTGTTATTTCTTGAGGCGCTTTATGCCTGTAGGCTATTTCTACACTAGTTAATGTTCACATCAAGGGATTTCCCTGACAGTTCTCTGGCATTTTTGCAAGTGTTCTCTTAGCTCTGCACTGATACATGGTCATGCATTTTGTACACGTTAGCCAGGCACATAATTTTAATTTGAAAGAATTTTTATTTAATTTTAAAGAATTTAATTTAATTTAATTTAATTTTAAAGAATCCATAGATTTTTGCTGTTAGTGTGCTCAAATCTTACAACCAGTGTAACTTGAGCAACTATTTATGTCAGATCAGTACTACAGTCTGCTAAACCTTATGCCAGACTCCCACACTGTACTTCTACTTGTATCACAGCAAGGTTAGGTTTTCAGGTTCTCATTAGGTATTTTGCAACTGAAGTGGAAATTTTTCACAGGAAAAAAATCCTCCAAATCTTTGAATACACACCAGCCATCAACTTGTGGAATTAATTGGTTTGCTGTGAAGCAGGCTTTGATGAGTTCAGTGACAACAGTGAAAAATTCACTGCCACATCCAGGTGACATTGTTACACTGACTTTTTATTAGCTTAAATAATACACAAATGCTGCTTTTTCAAGTGTGTCCCCTAAGAAAACTTTTCAATATACTGCCTCAAATTTCTTCCAGATCCTGCTCATGCTATTTCTTAATAGAAGTCTATGGGTTAAGCACATTCTGGCTTCACAGAGCACAGTGTGTAGCCCTGGAGATGTTCCCTCTGAACAGGTTATGTTCGGTGCCAGACGCTGGTTAGCTGCATGAGGAAGATGCTCTGCCCACATCCTTTTTTTGCCCCTGCAGTAGAAACTTCTTGCCAGCTCGAGCTGTTGGGAACGGGCTGGGTGTTGGGAAATGTGGCTGGGTGTGCTCTGGTGCTGGTCAGCTCAGAATCTGGAAGTCATGGTTTGTTTTCAATAATAGTACCAGACTGACTTCCAGAATGGTGACATTTGGAATGTCACCGTGTCAAACACCAAATGTCAAACACTCACAGTGTCTCCCAAGTACTGAACAGCCTTTGCCCACCACTGTGTGTGTAACTTGCCAGGATGTGCAAAGTTCCTGGTTTGCGGAGTCAGTGAGGCTGAGCAGAGCCAGCCAGGCATAGGGGCACAGCAGTCTGCCCTGAACAGATCAGAAGATCAATACAAAGGATGAAAATGCATTTGTGATGTGGGATTTGAACTGTTACTATGAGGAGCCTTCTTCCCAGAGGGAAAAAAATCACCTGATGTGGAGGGTCTGTAACCTCTGTGGGCACCTTGAGATTTTAACTGGCTCCTGTTGAAAAAAGGCTGTACTTCAGCTGCTTGACAAGCCTGATTTTTCAAAAACTGATGAGTCAGGCTGCAAGAATTATGAGATTGCTTCTAAATAATGAGTTTGAGGATCTTTTTCCATGTCTGCAGGTGTGGGGTTTTATTTAATCTCGAGCTATTGTGTCACTCATAGTTTAATATTTCCAAGCCCTGACCTTTTTTTTTTTTTCAGAATGGTGAAAAGCACCCTTAAAAATAAAGGAAAAATAAAACTTGGCTTATCTTCCAATCTGGCAGAAGTTCCAGCATCATGAAATGATCAAGTGTGGGCACTGCTGCATTAAGCTCACCCTGAGCTACAAATACTTAAGGGCAACTTGCTTTTCAGAAAACACAATTTTTTAGTTTTTTACAACTTAAATGTGAAGCAGACACGGATCTTTGTTCCACAGACATACCATGCCATTGATCTTGTTGACTGCTGTGGTTCAAACAGTTGGCAGCATCCTGGTTTTAGTGAGATGGCTCACAGTAACTGGGTACAAAACATAACGCTCAGAAACAGGACATCCAAGTGAAATGTCCCTGTGATACAAATGTGAGCCCCACAATTACTTTTGGATTCTTGCACTGGTCTTTATAGGGACGGAATAATTTTTCCGCACCAAAGTGGAAATGAATGAATGGGATTCATACACTTGAATGGGATTCATACACCTGACCTTGACTCTGTCACCTGTGGTTCTTCCATCACTTGGTGCAGGAGTGCTGGAAGGGAGGAAGCAAGGCAGAAACTTGAGGGATTTTTTAATCCTGTGCTACTTATCTGCTTGTACAGAGAGACCCAGCAGACTTCCAATGTATTAACCAATTTGTTCTCAGACAGGAACAAAAAGCTAGACAGTGACATTCCAGTTTTGGAAGCTTCTTCCAGACGCTATCTCAGCTGTGCTGTAGTTTTTGTGTTGTCACAGCTAAGTGTGGCATCACTCCCACTGGAGCAGTGTTCAGAGGATGAACCTGAGACGTTTTCTTGAAATACATGTATCAAGTCATTCCCTTAAAGTGACACTGAGAAATTTTGGTGTGTAAGAGGAGTTGTCTTGGGTTGCAAAGCACCCAAGAATGTTAGCAGGAGAGGAGGTGGGACGAATACTTCCTTCTATGATGTATCGGGGTTGATCATTTGTCTCTGTCTGGATCCCCCGTACCCAGCAGCAGGCAGCCCTCACCAGCAACCCTGCACTGTGTTTTTTTGTGATAAAAGTGCAGACTTTGTGAAGACAGAAACTCCGCAGTCGGAATATTAAGTTGGGCTTTGCAGAGCAAGTGAGGGGAAACCATTGCTGAAGATACCATCTTGTGGCAGTAAGAGGCACAGACCAACAGAGCCAGCAGATCTAAGCTGTGTGAAGCAAAGCACCAGTCCTACCGAACAGCTGATCGTACACTCCTCCCTTCCCAAGAAAAGGATGCCACCGAGGAGCAAGTCCTGATCCTAGGCTCCGATCCCGCTGTGTCCTCGCCCAGGAGCTGCGGGGAGGGGACACACAGGGAAAGTCCCAGGTTTACACTGCACTCACCCCACCCAGCGGCCGCTCCAGGACATCCCTTGCCCAAAACACCTTTGCCTGTGAAAGGATGGCGAGATCTGAATGCAGATCTGGTCCTTACCCCGGGACCTCTCCCAGATGTGTCCGTGGCTACTTCCAACCCGCCTTTCCAGTCCATCAGGGAGCTCTGCCCTCTGGCACCAGCCCCCTGATGCCCACCTTGGCTTCCAGAGCTCCCGGCTGCTCCCGTAGCCCAAGAGGAGGCTCGGAGGCACTGATGGGCAGGAGAGCCCAGCTGGGATCTGTATCCTGCAGGAGAACCACTCAGTTTGCAGTTAATCACAGAGCTTGTTGCAAGAGGTGATCCAGCTCCTGCTGTGAAGTTGTCCTGGTTCCTTTCCCTCATTCATAGCAATGCCAGGAACAGAGAGTTCAAATTAAATGAGATCATTGTAAAAGTAACTACTTCCTCTCTGTAAATACATAACCAGTACATTTAAGGGGGCTGAGGAAAAGTTCCTGGAGAAGCAGGAGAAGTTGCACACTGCAGAACGGCCGCCTCAACCACTTTGTACAGGCAAAACCTACCATGCTGTGATTGGGATCAAACAGTTGTCATCTCGTGATTATTGCTCGTGTCTGGCCAGAGAGACCATTGCTGCAGCAATAGCTGTGTGCCAGAGTTTATTTCAAGAGCCCTGTAGACAAGAGACATCAATTCCAAGATGGACCAAAAGAAACACCCCCAAAAATGAACTTTCTTGGACTTAGTGGTGAGTGTGCAGCATTCCTTATGTCATCAGCACTTGCAAATAGAGCATGTAGAAAGAAGCCCAAGTGCGTGTAAAAAATCCAGTGTGCTTCTGGTCTAGATAAATTAAACTTAAATGTATAACTAAAATTGCATGTGGGATTATCAGAAAAATATATATCTAGCTTCTGATGAAATCACCACATTGAAAATTTTGAAGTTCAAGAATATTTCAAAGCAATTTTCGCCCACATGTATTTTGTTTCCTTTTAACTTTCTAAATTTTCTTTCCACATTTTAGGCAGCAAAAAATCCCAATCTTTCTCTCTCGATGGTCTTCCACAATGCATGTTCAGCATTTTGAGTGGCACCTGTTATAGGATCAAGCTGGAGATTTAATAAATCTTTATTTTTGATTAATGTTCTTTTCCCTTTTGCAGATTAGTCCTTAACTGCTTAATATTCAGTGCTTGCTGCCAGCAGTGGAAAGACACATCTTATTTAAGAAATGAGACAGGTTTAGTTATGTGAATGAGGAATGTCTAGAAATAGCAATCACTGGTCTGAGTAAGAAATCCATTGCACAGCCATACATGAATTCCAGTTATCCAGTCGATTTTGAACTGAGATGGAGATGCAGATGGAGAGCTTTCAGGAGGGAGAAGAGTATTACATGGGGAGTGCAGGGGTCATGGCGAGGAGTGGTGAAGTTGTACTTCAGGAATCTACTGACTGAGCTCCCATTTCCCAAATTAGCTTTACAGCCACTATAATATATCTACATGTATAATTCACAGATTTTTTCAGTTCAAGAAACAATTGTTACTTTTAGTTTCCTACATAACACGGGCTGTACATAACTTTTCACACTGTTATTCTGCACAAAGCCTGTGAACTGACCCAAAGCTTTAAAAAAGAAAAAAAGCAATTTTAAAGATCATAATTGAGAAAGTTAACATTAATTTTGGGATGCTTATAATTTGGTCTGTTTTAATTCATTTAACTTCATAATGTAAAAAAAAATTTATTATTATTTGAAGTCTGCAACACACTCAGAATACCAGTGACATGCTTGTCTGATGAAATGGATTTTTCACAAGAACGTGCTCATTGGCATTAACTATCCAACTGTCCTCCATTGACTGTATCCTATATTTATGATACCAATTCCAGGCATGGATTTCTGGTATTGATATGATAGCCACTTTTGCTTCTGTTCCTCTGGAGCTTCTTCTTTGTTCCTAAACCTATTCAAAATGTTATAGTTCCTGGTCCATTTTAGCAAACAAAACTCTGCTTCTCTCCAGGGAAAAAATATTTAACAGCAGATAGTGGTCTTTACAAATGTAGGTTTTTGTACCTGCTGGAACCAGAAGTCATTAATTTGCCTGTAGCATGTAAGTGTCACTTATATATATTTGCTAATTCATCTTTTTCTGCATGTCTGCAGGGTAAATAAACACCTTTCCATCAAAGCAGCCTTAATGTTTTTTTTCTTTTCCATTCTTTATACAGAAGTAAAGTTCTTACTGACTGTGATCCAGTTGACAGTGGAGCTTCATTGATAACCAATAGTTTGCTTTATTGATTGCCAGACAAACTAATTAAATCAGAAGAATGGTCCTGGTCAGCTGATGTAAAAACAACAAGGCTCCTCCTGATCAAGTACATTTTGTAACCATTTTGCTAACCTGCCAAGAGTAATAGTATAGAAACAAGCTACTGCAAAGTAGACTGGAGTGCAAATTTGCAGAAAATCAACCCTCTGCAGTAAGTTTGCCTGTTCTCCCTCTTGGTATCCTTGCCATATCCTCATTGGCTTGTGTTTGTTACTGGGTAACAGCACACAACAGCTCTGGTGCCTCTGAGCGGCAGGATAAATGTCTCAGGTAGCCACTGCCTTGGGCTTCCAGGATATTTTATTGCAGGCACTCCACTATTTTGGGCAGCCACCTGAAGTAAAAGACAACACAGATACCAACCCAGGGGTGCTCAGGGAGGGACAGAAGTGGGGAATAAGATTCCTGTAAGCAGGAGTGGTTTGTCATGGGGATTGAAGGGAGGGATGTGGTAGCAAGACACAGGGAAGAAGTTCAACAAAGGAGGAATTTGGCACTTAGAAATCTGACTGTTGGGAGCAAGGCTCTTGGAAAGATGAAAAGATCCCACTGTCTTCCTGTGAAGGCAAAAATGGCAAAGAAAGCTCCGGCAATGGGAGCTTGCACTTGGGAAACAAGTCAGTGAACTGTGGAAGAAAAATTGTCCTTTATTCTCTCTGGCAGCATTTGTGGATATTTTAGGACCTCTGTTAAACTTGTGGAAAGGTGTCCCAGTTTTCTGGTATGTGTTTTAGTACCCCATCCCTTTGATATGTGAAGTGTTTCCCCTATTAAATAGTGGCTTTGCTGCTGTTGTTCTCCCTCTTCCTTTCCTGCTCTCATTCCCCATGTCTGGATTGCCCTTCCTACTCCTACCTCAGTAACAGAGCAGCCATGGCTGCACCCATTGCTTGGCACTCACTGAGCATTAGGATGAAATACCATTAGCCTAGAAAAACTGGGGGTGTTACTGTGTTAAACTTGATTTTGCTTTTCTAAGGGTGTGCAGAGAATGGAATAAATAAAATAAGAGTGTGCCTGCAGGGGAAGGAAGAGGAAGGGGATGGAGAAGAAGAAAGCACAGAAATCTAAGTGCAGTGTCCCAGCTGCAGGGAAGGGTGAGGCCTGACAGGACAGCTCTGACAGCTGATGCTCTGCCAGGGCCTAAAGCAGCTGCACCCGAAGTGGTTGTGGCCCTTCCTTCTTTCCCCAGGCCTCTCCTGGAAGTCACCCTGTGTTCCTTCAGGATGTTTGATAATCATTGTCACCATGGCAGAAAAGGTGAATCATCACACATCTGAAGGGAGGGAGGGATTAAGTAATCTCACAGGCAGATTTTGAAGGAAACCAAAGCCTTGTGGAGGGCCTGTGTCCCCAGAATATGACTGACAGTTCTGGTGTCTGCTATTCTACTACTTCAGATCTTACATAGTTAACCAAAGATGTTACTAAAGCACATAGTAATGTTTGCACTGGGACTATCTAATGTCTAGGGCGCTGAATAATTAAACTCAGCACATACTTCAAGCACTCAGCATCCCTGGAAATGTGATTTATTTACATTAGTATTGAGTCAGGTAAAATGCTTCTGTTCACACCTCCAAAACAACAGAGGAAATCCCATCTTTTAGAGTTGTTTTCAGCAAGTGAGATGTATGTTTAAGAAACAAACACTGGATCACATTTGTGTGTTCAAACAAGATCTGTATTTTTGCCCACAAGTCAAGTTACACATTGTGCAGAAGCTCATGTGGCCACTAGAGAAGCACAGGGGCAGCACATGTGTACCTATCAGCTAAAGTTAGTCTGTTTCCAGCTGAAACATGGTAAGAGCAGGATTTTTTTCAGCACTCTTTATTTTTCCTCTGTGTTCACAAATATATTGACTCTGCAGTGGAAGCCCCTCTGTGAGCAAGCCATCCTGCAATATTTTTATCCCTTCCGTTTTCTTGAAGTTGTTCTGCTGGACACCCACCGGGTTTATTGCAAAATGAGGGTGTATAAAGAAGTATTCACCTGATGTCCTAGGGTGACGGTATGGTGTTCGTATCCCAAATCGTGTGTTCTGTTTATGCCTGATATTATGTTCTGTGCCTTCAGGACTGACTCTGAAAGTGAAGGATTGTTTTGTCTTGTTATCAGCTGGCTCACCTCCCCCCATGGTCTGTGTCTAGGAGAGGCTTGGCTGGATTGGGCTTGCTTGCTTGCTTGCTTGCTGGCTTTTGCTTTTGCTTTTGCTTATTAGTTAGTTTAGCTAGGCAGTCCAATTTTTACCCTGGACTGTTTCTTTTTCCCTTCCCTTTCCCTTTCCTGAATATCATCTGAACCTGCTCTGGACCTGGACCTGGGAAACATCAAGAAACACCAAGAGTCTGCATTTTGTGACCTGCAGCAGCCATCCCCAGCGCCGGAGACTGATAGCTGGGCGACCACTCCCAGGAGAGACTTTCTGAATTTGTCATCTCTTCAGAATGGTGAAAGGGTTTTGTCATCTGGTGTTGATTTTTTTTTTTTTTTTTTTTTTTTTTTTAATTGGGGAGTGTTCTTGCTTGTTAAATAAACAGGTTTTTTCCATTTCTCTCTGAGGAAATCCACTGTCCTAACTAAAACTGTATTGCACTTACATTGTACTTTTGATCTCATGACGCTTGTAGTGCTCAAAGCTTGACTGTCAGGTGAACATGAAATGCACAGCACCCTTGAAAAAGTGAACAAGATTTGTTACAGCTTTTGCCATCAGGTGGGTTCTGCCTGCTGCCTGTTAGGTGGGGTTGGCAAACTCTGAGTGAACAGGGTGTAGTTGTGTGGTATTCACAAGCCCTCTGAACAAAGAGAGACTTAGCTTTCTCAGGATTTCTCCTGAGAGAAGCTGTGAGAGAAGCAGAAAAAAGAGAATCAAAACAATTCTTATCTCATTCGCTGCTCCTGTGTTTGTGCCCATGTGGAATGTGGTATGGAGATTGTTTACCCAAGGTGATTGCTTGATTGGATTCTGGTGAGGGTGTTTTGGATTCATTGACCAGTTGGATCCACATGTGTGTCAAGACTCTCAGGAGAGAGACACAGGTTTTTAGTTAGGCAGTTAGTAATAGTTCCAGTTAGTGTAATATAGTTACAGTATAATATAGGATAATAAAGTAATGAATTAGCCTTCTGAAATCATTGGAGTCAGAGCCTCATTCTTCCCCCACTGGGGATCGCTGCACCGATATAGCTGAGTGGTGCACATTTGTAAAGTGTCATCATACTTCTAGGACAAGTTGTATTTTACAAAAGCCTTGGAGGTGGTGTGGAGTGAAAGAAGGGCTGAAGTGTTCACACTGTGGATTATGTGGAGTCTTGCTAAAATAAGTCCTTGTGCTGCAGAGATGTACAAATGGGTGTGGAATATGCAGTACAGTTACCCTCAGCACTCAACAAACAAATGAACATTTCACTTTTATTTATTCTGAGGTTGGGGGTGAGGGGTTTCAGTGGGCTCTTGCACAAAGTATTAATTTAAATGCTTTGCAGTTTGCTGCTGCTGCTGCTGCTCTCCCAGCTCTCCTCTGGCTCAAGCCTGTACTTGCTTAGCTGGGTTTCAGCTCCTCTTCAGGCTTAGGCAGTGCTGCTTTGCAAGTACAGCCTTCTCTGGGGGATCACAGAGGCAATCCACTCACCAGTGCCCTGCTTGGCCTCTTCCCACGTGTAGCGGGGCACGTAGCCAAAATCCTGCTGTGCTTTTCTATAGGAGAAGGTGAAGGGGGTGTTCAGCAGCATGACCAGGTGGCGGTTAGTGGAGGGGACATATCTGACAAAGGGCCGCAGCAAGAAGCTGACCATCTCCAGCAGCAGCGAGAAGTAATAGAGCACTGTCAGAGGCATGGGGAGCCGGGGCTCAATTCCAAAGCCCAGGTCCTTGGTCAGCTCATAATTCAGGTCAGCGTAGCTCATGTGAGGAGTGTCATCTGAGATGTAGTAGAACTTGCCCCGGATGTGCTTGGCTTTCTGTGGGGCTCGGAGGGCTTTGGCTGCCTGCACGTGTGCCCAGGCGATGTTGCCCACGTAGACGGGGTTCACCAGAGCCTCCTTCCTGGAGAAGCGCAAGTAGATGTTCTTGTTCAACAGGCACTTATCCAGATGGCCTTGGAGAAACGGGCAGCCTTCCCCAAAAATGTACATAGATCTCAGGGCACAGGTCATCAGCGTGCCACCATCCTTCAGCACCTGGCCATCTGCTTTCAGCACAGAATCCTCTGCCAGTCTCTTGCTTTGGGCATAAGGAAATTTGGATGTGCTCTCATAAGCTGTATCTTCGTCACCATTGAAAATTGGGTCCCCTCTGCAGTTTGGGCCTGTCACTTCTATGGTACTGGTGTATATGAAGTGCTGGACGTTACAGCGGACACACGCCTCCAGCAGCAGCTGAGTACCTTCAGAAAACAAACATGAAAGGCAGTCTAGGTTAGGGCCCCCTAACCAGGAAAAAGTGGGGGGTTCAGATCAGAAACAACATCTCTGGCCTGAGCTTTGCCAGATCTCCCTCCCTTCAGCTGGAAGAATCCTATCCTGTACAGGGCTGGATATTCAATGACACTGAACCTGCTCTGAATCTGTATTTTAGTAGTATCAGTGCACCTTCCAGAGTCAGAGTCAAACAAGTCAAACAATATTTGGTCCTAATTGCATGTTGTGGGGGTTTTTTTTATGCCAAGAATCAAATTTTTGCCCTTCCTTAACTTAGCATGGGTACTGACCACAGATCCAGGAACTTGTGCCTCTTGGTGGGATTGAGCTGGCTTGAGGCAGAGAACCTTCAGAAGCTGCCCCTCTCCTTAGGTATCATCCATGCTCTGTGGTGAAGCCCATGTTGTTTAGGCTTGAGGATGCTCTTGGGTGGTTTGCTAAAAAGGGACAGAATTTTTATGGGATCTGAAGGTCTGCTCCAAAATCAGTGCACTCACACCCAGTGCAAATCTATCCAGTATTTGACTGACTAAAGAGAAGGGCTTGAAGAGAAACGTGGTGAAGCAAGGCACAATAACATGTAGTGAAAGATCGTAATGTGATCATAATGAATCATAAAACCACGAGAAAAGAGAGGCTTGTGTATGTATGCCTCCTTTTCTGGCTGATCTGGCTTTTCCTTGCAGTAGTACAGGATTTCTTACATTTAAAATCCTTTAATGCTTTCATCGGGGGCAGCAGAGGTCATGTGTTCAAAGTCTTTTAAATAGCCAAAAAGGTTAAACAAGGAAAGCACACTGAAGAGGGAAATAAATACTTTAATAAGTTGTGTTGTTATACTTGCAATTAGAATCATCTTTTTTCTACCCAGCTTTGAGGCAGAAATTGCCTTATTGGTTGTGCATGGTGTAATGAGAGAAATTAAATGTAAAAAGGCCAGTGACTTTGGAAGAGAGGACACAGCTCAAAGACATTTGGAAACATCTTTGGCAAAAGAACATTAAACTAAAATGACTGATATGATATCAGAAGGGTGTAGCCCAAAACCCAGGGGATAAAATCAAGCACCAGAAGTGAGGCACATAAAAGATTTTCCAAGTCTGCTCAGTTTGTTACAGCAACAACTGAAGGCAGCACAATGCAGACCAGGCTAGTGTGACTGAAACAAATATAATGAATTAAAGAGGTTCAGAAGAGCCGGGAATATTGGTGGTAAAATATGGACTTGTTAATGAGTGAAAAATAGGAAGAATTATTGAACTGAATATTGTTAGGGCACCAAAATTCCTCTTTTCAAGCTTGAACAAGAAAAAGAAAGAAATTGAAACAAATGGAAAAGAAATCTGGATGAGGCTTTCAGAAACATTAAGGAACTCCACTGGGAAAAAGTTACACAGACAGGAATAAATTAATGTGAAAAATGAATTCATGCAAGTCACCCTGTTTAGATGATATAAAAGCCAGGGTCATCTGGAAAAAATGTATTTATTATATTATTTGAAATATAATAGCTTTATTCCTGCTGTCAATACTGTTTGGAAAATGAGGGAAAGTAATCAAATACATAAGGTCTTGATGAAATCAAATTAGATAGCAAGTTTTAGAAAAAGACAATCATAAAATTATCTTGACAGCTGGTATCTGTTCAAGATGAATTTCACCCAAATAAAATGTTGTTTATTTGCAAATCAGAATTATGTGTAAAAGTTTAAAGATTCCTACAGTAATGGGAATCTGAGTATCTTTCATATAGCATGTAAAAATGTAAATTATTACTGTATTACATGCTTTATTCAGTGAGAGGGTCCCCATGGTTTGCTTGCCCTTCTGGCTGAGGATCTGGTTCACAGAAGGTATTTTGTTTAGATTGTAATTAATTATTTTCTCAATTCCCTTCCTTCAAAAAATTTGCTTCCCTTCCTTCCTACAAAAGATATTTTTGCTCTGAGATATTGTGTGGTAATGGAGGAAAGCCCTGCATCAAGGCAAGTTTAACTTTCTCGCTTCTGTCCTGGTTCGTGAACATCCACCCTTGATTCTTGAAACATTTATATTACACAAGTCCTCTTTCCTAGGAGAAACAAAACTTTCATCCTGCAAGCCCATGAAATACACAGCAGTGCCCTGGCTGGTCAGAAAACCAGAAGAGCATCAGAATGGAAATGGAAGAAAACAGGGAAGAGAGGACAGCAGTATTCACTCACTGACCTTGTAGCCAGTTGGCTCTGGGAGCAGGACTGTGGATGGTATTTCATTCTAGCAAATGTTATCAGCTAATCCTCACTGGCCCAGTGGGCTTTTTTTTCACTCAAGGGCAGACACTATCGGCAGGGGAGTGAGTACTGGGAAGTCAGAGCTAAAGAGCTTTTCTGTGTTTGGGACATTTTAATAGTCATTCAGGTTTTTGTTTGTTTGTTTGTTTGTTTTTTGTTTTTGTTTTTTTTTTTTTGTTTGTTTGTTTGGTTGGTTGGTTTTGGTTTTGGTTTTGGGTGGTTTTTTTTGTTATTTGTTTTGTTTTGTTTTTTAATGTTGTTTTTCATTTTTCCCTATAGAAAAATGTGTTTATGCAGCACATTCTGCTGTGAAAAATGGATTATAGCGGAAGTACAGTTGTAACAGCAGAGCTTTAGGAATCCTCTATTTGAGCTACCAACCAGGTAAATTTTCATATTACCCAATGCACAGGTTTCCAGGAACTTGCCTTTCTACTCTTCCCTCCTGACAGGGGCCTAAGAGGCTGCCCATTGGGCTCTGTTTTGATCACTGACAATTTGTGGCTTTGATTGAGCAGAAATGAAAGGGTCTGGAAGCTAATGATACAGGGAATGAGCCACACTAAAACAAGTAAAATGCCATCCCACTGTTTTTAAGGTACATGTAAGAAACAACTCGACTGCCAAGAATTCTCTCTTTATCAGAACACTGGTGAGAAGCCAATATTTGTGAAAGTGATGTCTATACAGGTACGTTCCTTTTTTTTTTTTTGTGAAGAAGCCCTGTGTCTGTGGCAGAGAGGAACAAAGAACTGGGTAAGCTGTTCATGTAAATAAGAACACCTTCCCCAAATTTCCCCCAAGCTGTTGAAGCAACACAGCCAGGGAGGCCAGTGTGCATGCAGGTTAGGCAGTGCCAGTTCTCCGAATAGCACTGAGGGTTTTGGCATCACAGACAGGGGGTGAAGTTGTTCTTTTAGGAAATACATTTAAACTTCCTGGTAGGTGATGCTACATGGGCCATTCCTAAGTCTAAACCCTTTCCCCTTACCTGATCTTTCCTGAAGAATGGGGGTTCTTTAGTGGAAGGGGAAATCCCATCACTGAGTCACCGAAACCACCCCCCCCCAATAGCTCTGAGTTCGTTGGGGAATTTTAAATTATAAACTCAAGGTGAGAGAGCACTTGTTTGTCTCAACTGCCTTCTTGCACACACAGACTTAAAGGCAAAGGAAGGAAAAGGAGAAAAAGAAGAAGAAAAAGAATAGCAAGGAGAGAGCCATAGGCTCCGGGATGTTATCAATGCAACAGTTCTGTATTTGTAAACTTTGAAAAATGTACACAGGCAGGGATGCCATGTGGGGTGGGAAAATAAGAACCAATTTCTGAGGTGAGCACTGGGATTTCAGAGGGGAATTGCTTTCAGAAAGTTCTACTGAGCATGGGTTTATGACTATCACCACTGAAGGCAGAGCCTGTGCAGACCTCAGCATAGGCATATATAACTGTTGGCAAGAGTGAGTGATCCTGCACTGCCCTGAAGTGGAAGACTGGGTGTGGAGAGGCCCAAAACTTCTTGGGGCTGCACAGACACAGGATTTGCACCCCTAGGTGTGTCTGTGCAAGATGCAGAACAACCCAGTTAACCTGGCTCAAAACAAACACGGGTCAGGTGCTTCCTTTCCTGAGCAGACGGTGATCAGGACGCAGATGTGGCTTTGAGGAAGGTGCTTCCCCTGCTCACCTGTTACATTGACTTCCCAGAGCAGCTTCTTCTCGATGAGGCCCAGGGTGTCAATGAGGGAAGCCGTGTGGATGACGAGGGAGACCCCCTGGCAGGCACGGTGCAGGAATGTCACATCTCGGATGTCCCCTTCCAGGATTTTCACCTCAGTCTTCCCCTTGAACTCTGCAGGGGCAGCAGAAAACAGAGCACACGACCTTACAGGCACCCTAAGAAGAGTTCTGGAAGGGTGGTGAAGAGCTGACCCTGGCTGACAGGTGCTGACTGTCCAGGAACTGCAGGGATATTTTAAAGCTGTGAAACAGAAGGCATTTCCCCAGGACTCTATTGTCAAATGACAATACTAACTAACTACAGTGCTACAGAGGTTTATTTTGCATTACCTACCATAGATCTGGAGCCAATATTCAACATGTTTCTTTCCATTTTATTTTTTAGGGAGAGATCTTTTCCACTGCTAGCAAGCTTCCTTGAGTTGTGGCTGTGTTAAAGTTCACAGAGGAGTAGCTTTAGCTGTGCCTGTTCTGGTGGCTGGCTGGCTGTAGATGTGTTAACCCAAGAGCACTGAACAGGCACTGCATGTTCCTGTCTTCAAGCTGATGAATGATCTCTCTCCACCCAGAGCATGTGAGCACAGGGATGTGTTCATACCTACTTTCTGCCCCTTTACCTTGCCTGTATTGCAGCTCTTCTAATAAATTACATGCAATTCTGACATCTTTTTCTTGTACCTTGGCCAGGATTTACAGTGCCTCTTCCAGCTCTAGCCCTGGCTGCATTTCAGTGTCTGTGCTGTGGAGTCCTTTTTAGCCTGCACGTCTTTCTGGTTCATACCTGAACTCTCAAGACTGTTCTCCTGAGCTACCTCAACCTGGCTTGATCAAATCTTACTTTTTAAGCCCTGTCCCTCCACAGCAGTTGCAGTGTGTGAGCCCAGAGGAGCTCTAGGTCTCAGAGCCATCCTGTTCTGGCACAAGGAGGAGGTGCCATCGCAGCAAGTCCTCTGGGAACCTCTGCTGTGGCTGCGCTAGGTGGCTCCCCAGGCACAGCTACTGGGCAGGGACTCTGCAGCACAGGCGGAGCCTCTGTCTTCCAGCGTAATCAAATGCCTCTTTTAGATAAGAGAAGAACCTGATTAATTTGTGCAGCTTTTAGCTTCAGCCATGACTGAAATCTCGTGTATCCTAGTGCTTTGTCACCAGCTCCAAAGCAGGCACTATTTCATCCCATGTCTTTAATAGGAAACACTGAGAGACAACTGTTGGATCGGGAACTGAGTGGGAATATATTTTAAAATGGTTTTATCTCATTTTCTCTATAGCATGCTAGAATGTAATCCCGTATCAATTTAACAATTATTCTGATGTTACAGGCTTAAGGGGCTTTTTTCCCCACCATGGACAGTTGGTCTAAGATTCAGGTTTGTGAAACATTTGCTGAACTGTTACTAAATCTAGAGTTGCTGCCCTCCCAGCACAGTCATTGCGACATGCTCTCTTCTGCTCCTTTATTTTACAGACTGCATTCATTTTCTAGGACTCCATCTCCAGAAGCTTCACTCTGACCTCTACTTGCATGGATGCAAAACAGTCAGACAAGAGGTGGGCTTTTTTTTTAAGCACCTGGTAGTTAGATTTGCTCTAATAAATATTAGTGTCTGTACTGCCCTAAGGCTGATGTTCTCCATGAACAAAGCTTTGTGGGATTGTAATAATCCCAAGAACAGATAGCAGTAGTTTTCACAACATAAGTCCTGACATGTGACCTCTTCAAAGTTATCACAGTGCCCAGGAAGGGGTTGGGAAAATGGAAGTTTTACACATGCAAATCAAAGCTTTCAGGAAAAGTACAGAAGAAGCCTGTCCCTTTTAAAGCTGATCATAAGAAATCTGCTGTCTAGGTGCTTTGTGCCTTGTTTGGGCTTGCAGTTTGTGTGTGTGTGATATGAGTCAGGAATCTGCTCCTCTATTCCATTTTAGCCAGCAGAAGTTGCTATGGTAAGTACAATATGGGCCTTGCTCCCTTTAGCAGCATCAGCTGCATGTCAGGAATCAGCAGATTGATCTTGTTGTGCTCTAGGTGAAGAGAAAACTACAGGTGAGCTTGGAAGAAAAGAGAGTTAAGAAATGTCTGTCAGACAGTGTTTTCAGTCTGAGATGGCCAGCAGGGAGAACTGTTCCTGATTTCCATCTAGACAAACCATTGTCCAAGCATCACAAGAACACATGTGGGTAGGTCAGAGGGGAAGGAACAGAATAAATTCAAGTCAGCTCTCAATTTTTGCATAAAGTGATTATGACAAAGTACCTACTCACTGGGAAAGCTTGTTCTTCTTCACCAGTGCTTTCTGTGTCTTCTGAGTTGTAAGTAAACTCCCTGCTTGCTGTGGGGTAGTTTTTGCTTGAAAATGCAATGATTTCTCAATAAAATTCAGTGTCCTGTTGTGAGCCATTTTTGACTCAGCGGTACAGTCAGACTATTTGCCCTAAACTTGAGAACAACATAGGAGTTTTGATTTCTCCAGAAGTGCCAATGCAATAGTGAACAACAAAAAAAGAATTGTGTAAGTGGGAGCACAGGAAAGACAGAAAGATAAATCTGACATGGGAGGTAAGAAACCCAGGGCACCAAAGTACCATGTTCAACATGACATCCATTCTCAACCACACAATAGAACCGGGTGGGCTCCAACTCATGGCCCTTGACACTGACTGGATCATCCCAGACTCCCTGGGGCTGTGGAAGACCACAAATGCCACTGGTCCTACACAGACTGAATGCTCACAGACTCAAGCTCTCAGCAGGAAAGTTGTTTGGACAAGAGGAATGCCCCGAGTGCCTTCTGGCACAAAGACCTGTGACTTGCTCATACTTTTCTGTCTCACTACCCACAGCCCTGACTCTGCACAGATATTGCAAGTGCAAGGTGCTCAAGAGATTAGTGAGGAAAAAACCCACTCAGCTCTGCTCCTGGCTGTTCCAGAAATCCAGATATCATCTGCTAGCAAGTAGAAGTCCCTGTAGTAAAAATAATGCAGGTCAGAAGACTCCAGTCCCACCCACAGGTTTTGTAGTGGCCCCACACTTGGAATAGGAGTCACTGAGACAGAGAAGGGCTTGAAAGAGAACAGCAGGGAAATATTTCAGGTAGTACCGAGCACAGGGACTGGCAGGACACTAGAAGAGATGTAGCCACAAGGGCTGATGCAGAAGAGCTGCCAATCAAAGTGCAGGGGTTCAAATCTGTTTAAACACATCTGGAATGTCAGCCTATGGTCCCTACTACCTGTTTATGGGGAAGAAAATGTAACTGATTTTTCCCTACCTCCTGTGCTGCTCAGATAGGCAGAAGGAATGTTAAAAGAATAGGAGAGGGAGTATGTGGGCAGTGCTCCATGGAGAAAGAAGGGAGGATAAGGAAAGAGGGCATAGAGCTTGCCTATTAACAAAAAAAAACAAAAACAAAAACAAAAACATCAAAACGTTTGCAGCAGCCCAGCCAAGACTGTGCCCACACAAACAATGGTTTTCACTCCCCAGGATGCTCCATTATCCCCACAAAGCTCTTCTGGCCCAAAGCAGTGTAGATGTCTCTGCACTGCTGCATCAGTGCTAAACCGCACACACTCCTGCTGCTTCAGCCTCTACTGTAGCCGCAGGTTTTGGGTTTGTTTCTGTGGAAACTCTCTGGAAACCAGAGCAGGAAGGGCTGCTGCAAGGCTCAGGGCCATTTAGAAATCCTCAGTGAAATGCTGAGTCAGATTTAATGGAGAAGAAGTTTGAGCTGTGTAAAACCATGACAAAGGCTTGTGCAATTTGTACCAGGTTTATTGTGCACTGTCTATTCCTTCATGACACTTTAATGCTCTATAGAGTGGTTGAGGCTCTTCAGCAAATCATACAGAGATATTCCTCAAGGTTTCCCACAGAGTTTCCTGCATAGAGGAAGAGGAGTCTTGCAATGAAGATGTGATGGAGGAAGTTACTGTTAAGTAAATATAATGTAAGGACTTATGAACCTGACTGAATTTAGGCCCCCTAGATACCTTTTAGTCCCCCAGATGCCCTAGATGCTTGGAATCTCAATAAATAGGACATTCAAAATAAAACACTGAGCTGCTTTCCCTGCCACAGACTGTTTCTGGCACATCACTCCCTTGTGCTGTCTCCAATCCATTCAAGAAGCCTGCCTTGCACTTTTCAAATGGGTTCTGTCTCTTCCAGTTAGCATATGCTTAAACAGGAAACTGCAATAATGTTATTAACAGAAGCAGTTTTAAAAATACCTCACCACAGCTCTCAGCCAGAAGATCATTATTAATCAAATTAATCACAGGTTGAAGAAAACCATTGGAATTTGCACCCACAACTTTTTCACTGCCTTCACTGTCTGGCATACCAGAGCCCAGCACAGCATGCTCTGGATAGCTCTGCCCTCGCACCCAGTACAGCAATGCTTGAATTTTCCTTTCCCCCAAGAAAAAGTGTGAGATTTTTGCACTAATTTTGCTCTGTGAGTTTTGTTGTAAGAGAAGTCAGGTTGAAGACAGCCTTTTTACTGCATGAACAGTATATAGAAGCCTCAGAACCTGACAAAAAACCCTCTTGTTTTCACATTTAACATCTGATTTCTGTGCTGGAGGGAGAGGAAGGGATAAAGCAAGGCTTCCTTGAGATAAAACCCCTATCTGCAAAGCTGGTTCAGATGACAGGTAAAGGCTTCCCAGCCACCCACGTGGGACTGCAACACTCAGAGCTGCAGCACACAGTCCTCAGGAAATGGCACTTACTCTCAAATCTCCCGAGCACTTCAGCGCTGAAGGCTTTGTCCAGCAGCCGGATCTCAGCCAGCGCCTCCTCTTCTTCCAGCAGCAGGCTCACAATCCTCTGGCCAAGAAATCCTCCTGCCCCTGTCACCAGGCAGCTTACCCCAGCCAGGGACATTGCTCTGGGTTGCTCCTTGGTGGTGAACTTGCTGTCTCTTGAGCTTGGTTCTCCTCCTGCCTGAGGGAAGGAACATATGACATCAACCTCTGGAAACACTACAAATCAAAGGGTGTTACCAGAAGGAGAGACTACTGAAAAACAAACTTTAATCCCTACATCAAACAATTTTTAAGCATGTCTTACTTTTGCTAGCTATTCCTATTCAGAAGTAGTCTACGTAATTTTTTTCCATGCAAAGAAAACATTCTTACAAATCATTACAAACCAATTCAATTAACAAATCTGAAAACACTCAAAATCAACTTCAATGCCAAACAAACCCTGCAAAAGTCTGCCTTGAGTCTCGGTTCCGCCTCCCTAGCACTCAGAAGACTGTGGGGGAGATTTGCCTGTATTTATATCCTCCTGGGCACCACCTCGGTCATTTTGCTCCCCTCCCTCTTGAGTGCCTCCTTTGCTGCAAATGAATGTGATGCTTCTACACCACTCCCACCACAGAGGAAAGCTCTGGATACAGTGAGGTCTGAGCCTAGATGTCCTGCATCCCTAAATCCCCAGAAAATAGACCCTCATGTTCATAATTCTCTTCAGCTGCGCTTGCTTGTGCAATACAGTGCCAATATTGTGCCAGTATTGAAGGAAGGGAGCATTTAAATTAAATGTAAATAGAAGTCAAGCTATTTAAAGTGGTTTGAGGAGTGAAGTCTGCTGCTGTATATTTTCTGGATACTGCGCTCCCCCATTATAGCATGGGTTTCTCACTCTCTCTGTGCAACATCAGAAACTAACCCTGGGGACTTTGTTCAGTATACTACAGGCATTTGAAGTGATGAAATTGTTTAATGTACCATCCAAGTTAAATTCAAGCTGCAGGAGGGAAAGATTCACCTCTAGAAATGTCTTGTGCAAGAGTACCTATTTAAAGTAAGGCTGTTTGTGCCTCTGCAGTGATCTGTGTCGTTACTGCTTTACATCTCCAACATGCAAGGAAAATGCCCAGGTGTTTCTCCCTGGAGTTTCACTCCAGTTCCAGCAAAACTGTTTTGTACTGTGAGACCAGGGCAGGGCATTAGCCTGAACCTCCTGGGTCTGTCAGGACACGCTGGCTGCAGCTGTATTTTCTCTCTGTCTCACACAGGGATAGGCTGATATCCCTGGTGAAGCAGGATGATAAATAGGGAACTGCCTTGGGTAACAAGGAAGTTACAAAGAAGCCAGCAACACAATTAATTTGGCTGAAATCACTGCAAAAGGGATCCCTGATTTGGGTCATAGCTGGAATGGATCTCTAAAAATACTTTGTTTCCGTTCGTGCCACTGACTGCTAAGTTCCTTTTTTTATTCTGTCATGGGTTTTTGTTCACTCATTAAAGAGGGCTCTGGAGAAAACCTGTAGAAGAAGCATCCCCACACTGTTACTTTTTTAGAGCAAAACTGGCCTTGCCAGTGACAGGAGGAAAGCAAAACCACTTCTGTTGGAGGAGAAAGGTTTCTAGCTGACACAGATGACAAAGTTTTGGCAACTGTTTAAATCCCAGAGTCCTTGAAAATCTGTTCCTTACCCCAACAAAGCTTAAAAAAATTTGTTATCAGTGCTTCTTTCCTTGGCTTTTCACAGTCAGAACCTTGACATTGTATATTCTTATCAGAAGCTGCTGCAAATTAATTTTGTGCACTTTGCAAGGAAAAATAACTGGCCAAATCCTGCTGCTCCAAGCAGCATTCTCTGTAACAAGGCTTCCTTTTTACTTTCAAAAAGGAAATAAAATGCTTTAAAGAGGCATTATAAAACCAGACAACACCACATAGCCTCTTAGGACAGAAAAAACTCTTGTGCACCAAGCTTGCCTATCAGAATGACCAAGCTTAGCAGGGGTAGTGCTTATATGAGAACACGAGTGCTTCATAGGGGACTGCAGGGAGATTTACTGCTGCTGTGCTTTGTCCTCTTAGGTACTACTCAGGCAAATGCTTGGCTCAGTTTGAGGGAATTTTATACATCACTGCATAGCAGCCTTCATCTGAATTGCTATGTGGGAATGTCAGTGGTCGGACAGCAGCAATTTGCTCAACTCCAGCTCAGACCTACTGCTCCTTCCTGCAGTCTCACCTAGAGACAACGTTTTCACCTCTTGTTTCGTGTTGACATTGCTGCTGGGGTTGCTGAGTGGCATGCCAGCTCCTCCTGTGCAGACAAGACTGGCTCTGGTGCTCCCCAAAGGACGTGGAGGCAATGCTGGAATGGGCTGCACGCCCCAGAACGGGGCCAATGAGCAACAAGGCCAAAGTCCACCAGACCCCGACCACCAGGAACAACTTGGTGAAATTCAGAGTTATTGCACAGGTAGGGGACTTGAAGGCTAAAACATAATTGAACAGCATTTGAAAAGTTTACCAAGCTATGTCAAGGCATCAACATTTTTTAACTATGTTGATGTCTTCTTTCTCTTTGACTTCATTGTAAAAGGAAGCCACCACAATCTGGTATTTTGCTGTGGAATGGACTGCATTACTAAGAGCATCATTTTAGAAAATCAGAGCTTGTAAATTTTGATGAGTGTTGGAGAAATGCTATACGTGGACTAAGTGGATAGCTTAGTATATGTGCAATGAACCATGTCCCATTCCAGCCTGGCCCAGGAACAGTTGCTCCTCTGATTTTACTTGTGCCTGCTGTGACAGATACTTTGGGGCAATGACTGGCAGGTGTTAGAGAATGTATTTTCTTAACCTTGTCACAAGGGAAAAAATGGATTGGGAGGGAGTGTAGTGGAGATGAGAAGACAGAAAGAGAAATAGTGAAGGGAAAATTCCCAGCAGCATTAGGAAAAAACTGTATCATGGTATTGGAATGGACATGGAAGTTTTATAGGATAAAAGGTTCTTTTACAGAGGGCAATGCTGTTTAATTATGGAATCAGGTAAACTGATTTTGCTATCAATCAGAACAGATCTATTTGTCCAGAAAGAATTTTAATTCAGGAAAGGGGTTTCTGAAGTCTGGCCTGTTGCCCAGACCTGTGAGAACTGAAGCAGAGAAAAGCAAAAGCAGCAAAAGCATACTCATTATTTAGCTGGACCTTTTGATTTCTAAAAATAGAGTAATTGTGACCAAACACACACAGACACACACAGACACACACAGACACACACACACACAATTCCATGTTTCTTCTCATGTGAAAAATTAATGTCTTTCTCTACTACTTTATACCTGTAAGCTGGCATGCTGGTAGCTCTGGGAGAGAGGCTGGACTTTGAAACATAGATTTACTCAAGGAAAACTTCTGCCCTTCAGTGTGGGAGGCACTGTTCCCTCCTGGAAACATTACCCTCTCTTCTAGTTATACACTGACAAGAGGGGAAAAATATTTAAATAATTAACTTGTGGACAACTGTCCTGTATTGGACTCTGAATAAATACAACTTCTCATAGTGGAGAAGAGTTGTAAAACACTTTAATCACTTTAATTAAGGTATGAAGAAAATCACCTTAAGAGGCCTCAGTGATTCTGTGTCTTCAAACCTGACAAAGATAATATCTCCTATTTCAGAAATACCAAAATTCTTCCAGTAGAATGGAGAAGGTGATTATGAACATTTCTGACATTATCTCCAAGATCAAAAAGGCTTCTTGCAGTAGTCTTTGCCATATTAGACAGCACATGATTTGGGCTATTAACTA
Organism: Vidua macroura; assembly: GCF_024509145.1. Classification (NCBI taxonomy): domain Eukaryota; kingdom Metazoa; phylum Chordata; class Aves; order Passeriformes; family Viduidae; genus Vidua; species Vidua macroura. Next base: position 72,789,303 of record NC_071572.1, on the reverse strand, counting down.
GAAAAAAAAAAAACATTTAGACTCCTTTTCCCTTTTGTTTTAGGAAGAACTCTATTTCCTCAGGTGAAATTGATGAGTGACTCATATATTTAAAGCCTGGAGAAATTTGCATCATATGCCAAAAAAATGTTTATGTTTGGATCCATTTTGTAGATGAACTACCCTTGCAAGTAGGCTGTATCTCTGTCCCATCCTCCAGGAATGCTGGGAAGCAGCAGGGTTTGATTAGTTCTTAATCTACATGTTTACAATCTTCTAGGAAAGGTTTTTTTGTAGGATTCAACCTTGCTTGAATGTGTATCAGACATCAAGAACATAAAGCAGAACTGTGTGCAGACAATGGGGCATGAAACTTTGGCATGCATTGGCTTAGGCCTAACCCATACCATAGAAAACTTTCAATGTCTTGGGAAAACTGGGCTTGCTAATAGTCTCTCACCCTGATTGAACCCTGTGACCTCTCACTTTAAGTTCACTGACCAAATATCTTTGTTTTTCACTCGGAAAATGCTTTCTTGCAACCTTTCACAGAGATACACGTGCTGCCCCTGCAGCTCCATGTAGCTGCTCATGGCAGCACAGTAGTATGGCAGGGTACAGATCTCATGTGCAGCTCCTATTTTATGATTCTGTGATATCCTCCTACAATTCAGATTAAAGGCAGCCTCTGGAGATCTCTGTGCCGACCTCTTCTCAAAGCAGTGTCAAAGAGGTTGCTCTGGACCTTGCCCAGGCAAGCTCTGAATATCTCTAACAATGGAGGTTTCACAAACCCTATGTTGCAGTGTCTGACTGCCCTCATGGTGATTTTTTCCCCCCAGTGATTTCTGCCTGGAATTTTCCTCATTGCAACTTGTGTCCATTGCCTTTCACCCTTTTACTGCACACATCCAAGAAGTTGGCCTGGATCTTCTCCAAATGAGTAGTAAAAGGCAGTGATGTGCTCCCCCCTCCCCCTGCCTTTAGCCTTCGCGGGACTGAGGACTCCCAGTTGTCTCATTCTCTTCTTGTGCATCCTTGAAATCCATCAAAGTGTGTGATGTGCTGTAATTCCCAAGTCTTATCTGCCAGGCTGTCAGTCTGCTGACAAGGTTTATTGTTACTGGAACAGAGAGGAAGGCCTCCATGTGAAGGCCTCTGGAACATCACTGCAGACACTGTTATCTCTGAGAGAAACGAAAGTCTAAACAGAGCGTGCTAACAGGCTGAGGTTCTTCCTTCTGCCTCCTTTGGGCTGATTTAAAGTAGGCTTCATGCAAAAGGTCACCTTTTGGTAGCATGGCTCCCCCTGCACGTGCCAGGGAAATGGATATCAGGGTATCTGCTGGCTCCAAAGCAGGGTGAGGCAGGGGGTTTGCACCACTGGAAAAAAGAGCTGGTTCTTTCCCCACAAGTGGTACCCTGCTCCACCCCTTCACTGCTTTGCATTTAGAAGCAGTGGGCAAGAACTGCCCCCACTTGCAAAGGGTAGCTGGAGTGCCTGGCAGCTGATTCATCTTGTTTCTATTTTTTTTTATTAATACATCCAGGAAAAGCCTGGATGGAAGATAGCAGCCACAACATTTACTGTTCCAGAGCAGGAGAGGTGGGTGGATTGGGTTGCAGTGAGACTTGGCATGACAAGTGGAAAAAGCAAGGCACAGGCTTTTCCATGTCTGGCTGTCCAATGTAGCAGAACTTTGGAGGAAAACCCAACACAGGTAATGCTGTGAAACAGCCAGTTTAAAGAAAATGTATTTAGAGAAGTAACAATTACCCAAACTGTTATGAAATTCATTGGTCTCAATGAAAGCAGAGAGCAGCCTTTGCTAACACAGAGCTTTTCCTAATCTCTTCAGAAGTTTCCAGAAAGCCTTATCAGATACTTATTGCACCTCCTTTTTCATCTTCATGAAGGTCTGGTTGGGACCTTAGCTTCACCTGCCTCTGTTTGGTGGGCATGGCAGGAGGCTGATCACAGCCTTGAGAACTGAACCAGGTGCTGGCCAATCTCTGAGACGCTGGCACAGCCTGTAATAAATGAAACACTGGTGAGAGACAAAGGTCTGTGAATGAAGCTTGGAAGCCCCCCTGCTCTAAATCCCAGTCTTGTACGAGCCAAGTTGGAATCGGCTGGTACTTCAACATCTCCACTCCTCAGTGGCACCTTCAGCCTTGAGGTTCAGCACTAGAGTCCCCCCACAAGAAGAATCAGAAACATAAAAAAAAATTATTTTTATAACAAGCTGAGTAGGGTGCAATCTGATCCAGTAAAGTCAGCAGAAGAACACAGAGAAAAGACAGGGGTTGCTGTGCCAAATGGCCAGAGGTGAAGATTTGCATTGCCATTTAATTTGAACAAATATGGGTGGAATAGGGGTGACAGCTGGCTGAACATGAGCCAACTGTGTACCCAGGTGGGTATCCTGGCCTGTGTCAGCAAAGGTGTGGGCAGCAGGACCAGGCCAGTGGTTGTCCCCCTGTTCTGGGCACTGGTGAGGCTGCACCTTGAATCCTCTGTTCAGGCGAGTTTTAAACTGGATATTAGGAAGAATTTATTCACAGAAATTGTTATCAAGCACTGGAATAGGCTGCAAAGGAAGTGGTTGAGTCACCAGCTCTGGACATGGTCTCATGGTGGAATTGGCAGTGTTGGGTTAACAGCTGGACTTGTTGATCTTAAAGGTCTTTTCCAACCTAAAAGATTGTATCATTCAATGAATTTCACAGCCTCCGCAAAAGGATCCCAACCTGCTACTCTTGCTGAATCCTGTGCCCTTTTGCATGAAAAGAACTGTAAAAGTCTGCTGGGGAAAAAACCCAGGAATTTTCACTGGTTGAAAAAGTAACCCATAAAACCACACAATGGCCAGAGGGATTTCAGCTCCAGTCTCCCAGTCAGTGTTGCTATCCACTTGAGTTCTACATGTCATAATATATAGAATATCCTGCATTGGTGGGAACCCACAAGGATCATCCAGTCCAACTCCTGGCCCTGCAAAGGACACCCCAAGAATCACACCATGTGCCTGAGAGCATTGTCCAAATGCTTCTTGATCTCTGTCAGGCTTGGTGCTTTGACCTGGTGGAGACCTTGTTCCAGTGCCATAACCCTCTTGTTCAAGAGTAAAACTGGAGGTTGCACTGGGCTCTGCAAATTTGCCGTTTGGTGAGAGGGTCAAACAGGGCAGCTACAGCTGGGAGCAGGAGTGAGAAATGCAGAGTGAGAGTAAAAGGTGGGAGGAGACACAAAAGCTTTTAAAATGTGTAATCGTCTATAGACTGTATTCTCTAACGCACAGAAAAAAACTTCTGCATCCATTTTTAATGAACTCTTAATGCAAAAGAAAAGATCGGTTGCATTTTACCTTGAAAAACACTAATTAAATACTAAAAAACTTATTCTCTCCTTCCCAGAAGAACAGAAATTCCAAGTTTTGTTTGGCTGTACTTAGCATTTCTGCATCTCTTTACTTGGGTCACAAAGCTGGTCTAACCTACTCCCTCCATGCAAACTTCATTGCTGTGACACCTGGAATGCCAAGTGGTTTCACAGGAAGCAGAGAATCTCAAGTATAGCAACTTAAACTATCACAGCTCCTGTGGATTCCCTTTTTGTGACCATGACACTCCTGATTTTATAGGGCTTGCATGGAGAAACATCTGTAACACCCATTACAAACAAAATACTTACCAGCTAAGGCCATAGACAAGCGAAATTCATCCTGAAGAATTTTCAAGACATCCTGAAGACCTTCTTCACCCTGCACCAACAGAGAAAGCAGTCAGGGTAAAAGGAGCACTGGCACAGAGCAGTGCTGCAGGATGCCTGCACCCTGAGAGCTGGGATAGTCCCTTAAGTCTGTGCCAATTCCAGCCTCTCATGCAGATGAATGATTAAAATTATATGATGGATGTGCTCAGTTCTTCACAGATTAATTTAGATGCTTTTCCTTTTGGGATACATCTGAACAGGGAAAGAAAACAAAGCTGTTTTTCACTTCTGACATTTGTAGCTGGTTCTTTTTTTTTTTTAGCTTTCAGTTTTCCCTGACCAATGGGCTTGCTATTTAAAATGTCAAGTCTTACAATGCTGACAGGTTTTAATGAAGCAATGAGAGTTTTATATATGTTACCACTCCAGAACTGTAGATAATTCAAATACTGGACAGTAAACTGTAGTTTACTTCAAATACTGGAATCTTTAAAAATAGTAGACTATGTGTTTTTCTCTGTGTAAGTGACACCAAGAAGCTCAAAAGCCAATAAAATATACAGAAGATTTTGATCTTCCTATGAAATACTGGAGGATTTAAATTTTTTTTTGTCTTAAATTTTCTTTTAATGTCTTGCAATAATGAATGCTTTGGGTGCAGACAATGTTAGCACTTGTTTATGCCCTTCCTCTATTGTATGCTTTGGTAATGCCACTGAGATACATCTTTAGGAATATGCTATGGAATATAACACCAAAGCACAATTGAAGCCCCCAAAATCCCATCTCCTTTCTGTTTCCATTGTGGAAAAAGTGCAAACAACTCACAGGAACACTTTTTTTCATCTTAAGCCCTTTGTTGTTTACTGGCAGAAGAAATAGTACTGCCAACTCTTACAGGATTTTTCAGGAGATTCAGGTGATTTCTTGATCAAAGCTTTGCTACTGGAATGCACAGCAATCACACCACTGGACAAGAGTGACATTTAAAAGAAAGGAAATGTGTCTAGAACATAAAAAAGAAGTATCTTTTCTTCTACAGGAAAGTTTTGAAAGATTCCATCCAGAGTGTAAAAAGCAAAAAATTAGCAATAAACCCCAACTGGTTTTAATTTTAATTATATTATGTTTACCTCCTGCATCAGAGGCCTAATTCATGACTCTGGATCATAGAAATATGCTCAGGGTTGAGAAGCAGTAAAGCTGGGACTGAAATAGCAGTGGAAAACCCAGGCACCTCCATGACACAGTTTTGTTCAGCCTGGTCCAAAATGTTTCAGCCATCTGTGGGATGGAGTTCTGTATGTATTTCTGAAGAATTCATAGCACTGCTGTGAAACTGTTCTACCAAAACCATGTATTGTTCCCAACTATTTGCTGAAAGCAAATAAAATTGTCAGACTAATCTTTCTGGCAAATAAACCCAGCTCCAGTTTTTGAAAGCACTGATGGTCTTGAGTCCTAAAATATTTTAGCACCAAACTGCAACAACAAGAAATCAGGTCCCACAAAACAATGCTATATCACCTTCAAAATCCCATTGTTCAAAATCCCAGGAAATTGTCAAATTCAATGGTATTTTTAAATCAGAGGAAATGTCAGGGTTTCATTCAATCTGGGGTGATTCCACTTCAAATTCAGCAAAATAAAATTAAAAAATATATTCTCCACCAGTGAAAACTCTGTGACTTCAGTTGCAGGACTGCTGGACAGTGTGAGAAGCAGGCATATGGACTCATATTTTAGTCTTACTCACCTTGTAAGCCAGGCCCCATAAAGCTGGTCTTCCAATAAAGACGCATTTTGCTCCCAGTGCCAGTGCTTTTAACACGTCGCTTCCTTTTCGTATCCCACCATCTACATAAACTTCGACTCTGCCTCGTACTGCCTCCACAACCTCAACCAGAGCATCAATCTGCAAAGAAGTAGCCAGTCTCACCTTGAGGGCAGCTTTTGGTTCCAAGAGAATGAGGATATATTCCAAAGAGACAGGCAGGGATGCAGTGCTTTAGTAGGAGACTTTCTCAAAATGAAACGTGACATCACAAATAGCTCAGCACCAGGAGCTGCAGAATAATGTGTAGCTCCCTGTTTTGCTTTCCAGATACTTAATGCCATTTTCCAGTGCTTTGCTTAGACTGATATTCTTTGCTATCACTTTTGATTAGTGAAAAAGTAACATTTTCAATAGATTTATGAAAGATTTTAAATATACATTTCAATGAGAATAACTGTCATCAATATTTTACTTTTATTTGAGACAATGATGAATAATACAACTGTTTGCAAAAAAGGCTGATGTCAGACTTCTACTGCTCAAACTACCTAAGCTTACATTTCAACTTAATCCTGGTGACCACTTGTTGAGTGCCTCCCTCTAAAGCATCTGTGAAGGGTTTCGTTCGCTATGTAGTACAGTCAGTCATTTCCTCCAGGTTAAGTCTCCTGATTCCATAAGGTCTTTTCTGTAGACTTCAGCATGGAGTAAGCCTCAGATGTTATTGCAGGGGAGATCTACACATAGATGCTGGCTCTGGCCTCAAAGGCAGTACAACCAGGGGCAGGACAATGCATTGGACATAATTAACTCTCCTTCAGAACAAATCCAAAAGGCTCTTTCCTGCACTGTCTAATACCTTTTTGCCTTCTTTTAATATATTTTTTTTCCTGAATTTCAAACTGAAAACCTTCAGGCTGAAATTTTCTAGGACTAACTCAGCAAGAGCCAGGCTTGGAACCAGAAAAATAGCAGAGCCCAACTAGGTATCTACTGCCTTGTCTGTGTATGTAAAACAGCTTTTAAGGTAGGAGAACAGTTTAATGTGGATGTCATTTCTGTTATTATGCCTTTAGCATTGAGTTTATTAATTTTTTATTTGTTATTGTCAGCCTTGACGTAGAATAGAATTCCCCAGTACCTATTTTTATTTAACAAAAGAAAACTGAGAAAAGAAAGTTCGTAAGATACTGTGCAATGCAGAACTGTAAAATAAGAGCAATTGGAAAAACTGACAGAAGCCAAATTAAGCCAGTGAAATACACATGTCCAAACAATGCATGATTTCTTTGTACAAATTTAAAAGCAGGCGAATTTTTCTCCAGATAAGTTATCCTTTTTCTGGCTCATGTAAGTCAATAAATTCCCGTTTAGACTTGAGCCTGTAAATACGCAAGCAGACATCTCACTAAATCTAGCTGCATTGTTTTGCATGTTTTGACAGATGTGAACAATGAGAATACATTATGCTCTCATTTGTACAATTTTGGTTCCAGAGCTTTGTTTTCTTTTTGCTGCAGTGCGCAAAGAGTTTGAGTGCGCTGCACCAGCTCATGGAGACACAGGCAGGAACTCTCCCTGAGTCTCGCTGACTTAGGCCAGTAGTTTATCTGCACTTAAGTGGGTTCTGTGGTATTTACAGAACCCTCCCAAGAAGCTGAGGAAACACTTCAGTGGGTAGCCCCCATGCCAAAGCATGGATCTCACCAGTTTAAAGCTAAAGTATATCTGCACACATCCATGGTCACTGGACAAACTCAAGTCCACCAGAAGTGTATGCACAAACCTGGGCATAGAGATACCCAGGCTAATGCAAACGTGCAGACCGTAAATGGGGAAAATGTGAGACATCCATTTTCATCCATTCTCACTTACAGTGGCAGGTCCTTCATCCAGTTGCCTCCCACCATGGTTGGACACAATGATTCCCTGAACTCCATGTTTCACTGCCAGCTCTGCATCTTCTCTTGTCAAGATGCCTTTGATGATAATGGGCAGGCGTGTCAGGCTCTGCAGCCAGTAGATGTCATTCCAGGTGACCGAAGGATCCAAGCTGTTGGGTGGCAGTCCATACTCAGACCAGTCATCTCCCTACAGCCAAAATGGAACAGCAAAAAGAAAACTCATCCAGGCTGCAACAATACACAGGTCCCTTGGTGTCTTTCCTTGCCCTAGAACAGATTAATCAAACTTGCCAACAGACATGTTCATCAGCTACAGAAATGTCACACGTCTCCGGAGGAGAATAATTACAATGGGGGTAGAGATCAGTGCCTCTAAGGCAGCTGGGTGGGGATTTTGAAGACAGAACCCAGTCTGGCAGGAGATCAAGCCAGGATGCTGCAGAACCAGCAGGGGAGAAGATACACCCCACTACAGCAAATGCCAGGGCAGCAGTTACCCAGTGGTTTTTCTCTCATGTGGTCCATGCCAGAGCAGTGAATGAAAGGACAAGCTCATTTTACAAACCTCAAAGGCTCGTTCCAAGTTCTTCACTTTCATGTGGGGAGGAAGGCGGAAACCATTGCGGACATCGTCGCGTCTCTTGCCTGTGTAGGGCAGATCTGCGGTGAGGACGAGGCCCTGGAAGCCCAAGGCCTCCGCCCGTTGGACCAGCTGCTGGGAAGCTGCCCTGTTGCGGTGGATGTAGAGCTGGAACCAGCGGAGGCCGCCGGGCGCAGCCGTGGAGATCTCCTCCAGTGTGCAGGTGGAGTAGGTGCTGGCAATGTAGCAGGTGTTCATTGCTCTGGCCGCTTGGGAGGCATTGGGAAGGAGTCAGAAACAAAGGCATCTGAAGGGTCTTGCCAGACATGAGATCCAAAACCATGCACTGTTTGCAGAGACCACCCCAACTCCTGATTTCATGCGTATCCTACAAAGCACAGGGCAGCTATGTCCCAGGATACACAATGACAGTGTATTTACCATGCACTTCTGTTAGTCCATGGTTAAGAAAGCAGAAAAGGGAGAGGTAATTAAATGAAAGCTACATTTTTAGAAAAAGTGTGAATTTTATCTTTATGACGGAGTCCCCTCAGGAACGTACTGTTAGATCTACTCAGTGTACACAGAAGAAAAACCATTTCTAGGGGTTAGGTCTCCAAACTTTCAACAGGATTTGTGAAAAGGGGATATCTTTTTGTCCAAGGGAGACATCTCTTAGCCAGTAACAAGGAATTCACAGTCTGAGTCCCATCCACCACTTTTACAAACCATCTAGAGCCCCCAGGACTGAAAACCTTATGTGGTTTTTGGTATGAGTCAGAAATGTGTCCACTGCCCTTGTCTTCAGTTTGCAGCAGACTCCATGGGGCTGATTGTTTTTATGTTGGTAGCTGGAGAAGAAGAGCAACATCTATACAGCTTCCTATGCAAGGTGTCAGAAAGTGAGTTTGCCCCCTCAAGCCTGAAAATTTTTCTCAATCACACTTCAAGTCATCCTAAATGCTTCTTGAGGCTTTCCTACAACCCCCTTTTTGGTGCTACATGGCACCAGAGCAGAAGAGTACCTCTGGCTGTGCTTTTCTCTCCATCAGGCCATGCTAGCTGGTGGAAGCCTGTAGGAGCGATTCCTACAGGAAAGCTGATTTCAGAACCCAGGATTTTAGTCCTGATGTCCATCACGGATACGTCCCGCAGCATATGTGGCCGGAAACGAATTCTGTAAGGCAAAAAAACCCTTCAGGACAGTAGATGTTCAGTGAGTTTTCTGGAATTTCATGGAAACCAAGTTTTCATTCACCAATTGCAAAGTAGGAATCTGAGCCAATGAAGAAAACATCAAATAATAAATTATAATAAAAGAAAATACAGCAAAGGCTCTTTGTCTTTTCTGTTTGCTTTTAGAGGTCAATTCAGCCAGCAGTTTAGTCACTTCCACTTTTCATTTGTCCTGCTTTACCATCCACACTACATGATTTCTGCATCTCCTGCCTCAGGTCACCATGTCATGTTCTCCCACTGCCCTCCCTTAGGTTCCTTTTACTTGCAGGCAGGCTGGGTCCTTCTACTTCACCATTCATGTGTCTGTCCTCACTGTACAGTGTGCCTGCTCTCAGGCTCTGCAGCATGTACCCCAAATCCCACCCTAGTTGCACATAGGCTTCCTGCTGTTTACCAAGAGCTCCCTCTTGCAGCTCATTCTATTAGAGCTACTCATGCCCTTTCCTGTAATGCCACACACTCCATAGCACACTGTACCCTACCCTACCCTAGCACCTGCCCTCAACATCCCTCAACATCCCTAAAGCCTCATACAACCCATGTCATACTCAGTCTGGCATCAGAGCACACAGTGCATGTTGCTCAGGTTTGCATTTAGCTTGGGGACCCCCTGGAAAGGACAAGGTTTTAGATGTCTTTGCTTGTCAAATTCAAACACTTTCACAAAAACAGTTTAAAAGGTCCCAGTACCCTCTTCATTTCCTTCTCACATTACCTTTTATATGCCAGGATGTTTTCATCTCGTGTGGTACAGTCATCTGCTCCAGCTGCAAAATAATCCCAAGCAATCTTGGGTAAATACTTCTTAGCATAGGCTTCGAAGTCAGAAAGACACACCATAGACATTGCTGAGAGGTGTAGGGAACCTTGAAGAAAAGAATAACATGGAGCACAAATTAGATTCCTGAACTGTCATTCTCTCTTCCAGGGGCTCTTACGTCACTGAATGCAAAGCTTGGAGCCATCTGTTTTATAGAAGAGCTGCTGAGAGTTGTCTCAGTCTATCTTGCACATTGGTCTATGAATCCCCTACCCCAGTATGGGGAAAACTTGCAGATGCAGCCATGAGAGCAGGAGGAAGCTTGCATCTCTGTGCCTCTCTTCATTCTGTTTTAAACAGCAGCCTGAAGAGGACATTTTAGGTCCTCTGCTATTTCAGTTGTGTAATTCTGTCATAAGTTCCATCTTAAAACAAGCTGCTTTATTTGTTCAACTAATTCTACTCAAAGGCTGTCCCAGAACATCATTTGTTAGATTACCCCTAAGGACAGCACCGTGACTGAACAATTAGTTATGGAGCACAGTGATGGAATTCAAGATCATGAAATCTGGAAACAAGTAAATACAGAATTTACATGTGACCTGCTCCAGCATGAACATACAGTAAAACTATGTCCAGACCCTGAGAACAAGTCACTGTCAAGGCCAGTGTTGTGGAAAAAACAAAGCATTTTCTACAGATCTTCCTTTCTCTTCTCTAACAAATACCTTCTGGGTGTTTGCATTACATGCTGGAGCACTGATATATACTATAAAAGGAACATACAGAGTTTGGACAAACCATGAGAAAACACTTGTGAAAAACAAATTCCACAACATGAAACATGTTTCTGAGAACTAACCTCAGCCTTTCAGGGAATGGAAGTGAAGCTGTGTGACCCAGATGTCTAATCAAACCAACATAAATGCTGTCCAGAAAATGCCTGCACTTACATACTTTTGAAGAAGCAAGCACTGAAAGCTATGAAAATCAATGTTTTAGCAAACCGTGCCCGTGTGTGCAGAAACATGTACAAAGCATAGACAAAGTCAATTTTCGAAATTGTTTGTTGCAATTACTTCTGCAGTCCTGATTAAAATAAGTATTTAGCAAGATATGTGGAAACATGAAATTTTAAAACAGCTGTGGCTCGGTCTGGCTTCTCTAAAAAATGTACAGGAAGAAGTAAATATCCTAATTTTCAGGATTAACCTCCCACCCCAGATTAGCAAGGGTTGCAAGCTTCACCAAAATCAGCCCCATGTGTCCCATGTTGGTCACTTTTGGTACAGATAAACATACAGGTTACGTACACATACACAACCTGTCACACTGCAGGCACTCTGCTTCTCACTGACTGAAGTACCTGTGTTTGCATTTGAAAATAAGAACTCACAATTCTCTGCTAGTAAAGAGCCCAAAGTGAGGAACTCACTGGAAGAGGAATAAGAAATGCAACTGATTTCTTCAGCATTGTTCTGTCTGCTCTGACAGGCATTAGATACTAGGGGGTGCAAGTATCCCAAGCCTACTTTCTCTGACTTAAAGAATTGTACTGATAGCACAAGTCTTCATAAATACGCTGTGACATCCTTTAAACCATCTATCACAACTTCTGCTTTTGTAACTTTTAGAAAGGTCAACATCATCAAGCACAATAAGATAAACCAAGTCCTCTCATGGCAGAATAAACAGGAATTTTAAACAACCCAGGCCCAGTCCTGTCTTCCGATTCAGACCTCAGTTCAGACTTACTTTGGGTTTCAGGGAAAGCTGCAGGGGGTGAGAGCCTCTCCTTCAAGTTGGCCTGCAAACAGGATTTTGAGGAGGTCTTTTCACTGTGTAGCTTCTGTTTCTTCTGCAGTCAATAAGCAACCACCAGAGATTAAAGCTCAATCCTGTGGTAAACTTTGTACTGTTTGTATAACACTAACTTTGTTTTGCTATCAGGAGATTAAAAATCCCTCCTAAAAATGCATCACCTCGTCAGCATTGTGATTGCTTAGGACAGAGCCCTGTAGCTGAGCGCTTTGGCAGTGGCTGATGACTGTGCATTCGCTTAGGTAAGCAACAGCATTTCAGGGGGTTTAATGAATCTCTAAACTGTTTGTAACTTGCTGCTTCATCCTTCCAAAATGATAATTCACAGACAGTGTGAGTAGGTACAACTCCCAGCTACAAAGCCTGAACCCTTTACTAGCATGTGGGAGATGTTTTTTTGCTTCCTGCAGTGTAAAATCAACTAAAATACCCTTTGTCTTCTGCCATTTTTAATGGTCTGTAAGTGCTCTTATCAGGACAGAGGTACCAACAAATTTATGATATTGATTTAAATTTCTAAGATATGAAAAATAAACAGTGGACAGTTTTATTTGGCTTTTAGCTTCTTTTAGCCTTTAGGGTTCATGCCTTCAACATTTCTGTGCAAGTATGAGAGCCTGAAGCTTTGATTTTTGCTAACTGAGAAATGAGATATTATAGTGGCAGGTGCAGAAACTTGTTGAAACTTTCCCGAAGTATTGTTGGCCTCCCAGCTCAAGCAGCCCAGATGGGCCAGTGAATGAACTACTGTGGTGGGAAAGAGCTGGAAGCTAAACAGATCTGCAGCCTCATGAGCTAGCATTGAACTGGCTGGTCTGGTCCAGGAGTGCAGACCTGACATTTGTGACAGCAGAAATTGTAGGTCACTGACACCATCTGTGCAGCTGTAGTGAACACCTCTTCTTTCTGTTAGAAGCATTCACAAGACCCTGCCCAAATTCAACCAGACAGGGTGGTCTCTACTACTGTCTTTTGAAACTTCTTTGAATTCAGCCTTCAGAGCTCATTATCTGCTGACAGCACTGTGGAACTGGCTTCTGGCATGGATAGCTGTGGATATGAACTAGACAAGGTGTGCACAATTAGCTGAAATGCCCACAAGCTCCTTGGTTTGCTTCCCTGCCCAGGATGAGCCGTGGGGCAGGCAGCCTTCAGGTCACTTCTGAAGAGAAGAGCAAAGTGTGTGCTCACAGCCCAGTGCATCCCTGGGAAGGCAAGGAAAATCCTGCCCTCATTCTTCCACCACTAGATGTCAGATTTGGGTCATATATATCAATCTAGGTTGGTAAAAGACATAAAAAGAACCCAGTACTTGCTGAACTTCAAGGCACTATGGCCTTAAAACTGCTACGATCACATCACCAGAGTACTGCTAATATGTTTGGAAATCTTCACTCCCTATGCTTTATTTTTAACATTTTCTGGTGCACAGCACAGCAATAAATGTAGCTACATCTGGTCTGGCATGATCTTTGATTCAGCCTACAAGTCATCTGCAGGGACCTCTGTCATATTTCTCATTATGCTGATCTCAGTACTTCCCTACTTTAGGGATGCACATTGTAGCCAATTCAGCAAACCATAGATTTTATGCTTTCATGATTATCATAATTTTACATGAATTAAAAATAGTCTGTGACTACTGTATTTTGGATAAGAAAAGGGGAAAAATCTCTGTGTTTATGCTGTGGCTTTTAAGAGGCTGTACTTTGCATCTAGATATATTTTCTTCTTTTTGCAATGGATTCAATTCAAAGTAGCAGTGACTTCTTGCTCCAAAAGCAGTATTTTCTCTGATAGCAGTAATACTCCTGATCTAGCTGTGAAGCTGTAATCTGAGGAAATCAAAATTTGCCACATAGATAATATATTTTATTATAACCCCTGTATATACTTGAAAAAAGTGGACAAGTTTTAAAATTCTGGAGCCTTTTCATTGGAGTGTAGTAAAAACCTTAAAAAGACTCCCTAGAAACTTTGCTGGCAACCTAGCTGTCTACTTTTAAAAACTAAAGAAAATAGTATAGGAAATAATTACACACATCTGGTTCACCCTTGCAGGTAGAATGTCAAGCAGTCAACAGCCAAGGCTTGATTTTTGCACAGATCTGTGTAGCTGGGCTTTTGCAGCCGCTTACTTTTCAATGCTAAAATAGCCAAAGGCTCGTGAGTCCAAACACAGATCTTTACAAATCCTCTGTAAATCTGTGCTCCAGTTCCTATTACAGTCACAATACTCCTTCCTCCAGTTGGTTGTATTTGTTTGTTTTTCACAGATGGCAAATCACGGTGGGTCAAGCTGGCATCTCTGTCCCTGACGCATCCACTCGTGCTCACTTCAGTGTGGGACTTTAAAACACTTTGGTGAAGAAACTGGTGAACTCCAAGCAATGTAAATCATTCAAATCACATAACAGTTTGAATACAGTCCCCAGTGTTTCTCCTTATCATATGCCTTTCTTGGGCATATGTCTCAAGTTCGGAAGGAAAATGCTTTCTCCTTGCATGTCAGTTATGCAAGAAAGTTTTTCCCAAATTGAATACTTAAATAGCCATCCCTCTGTTACAGGTGGAGAGGGCACCAAATCTTATATTTAATGTTGCCTAACAGTTTTGATTATAAGATCTAATTTTCAGTTGCTTTTAATTTTTTCATATTTTAATCATTCTAGGCTGAAATTTTCCATCCGTGTTCTCTGTGTTGGGTTGAATTTTATTTTGGAAACATTTCACTGAAAGTTGGTCAGCAACTTCCAAGAATGAGGTTAGTGAAAAATATGGTTGGCCAATGCTGAAAATATCTTACAGTGGTTTCACTGCAGTTCAGTGCTTCATGCTTGAAATTAGCAGGGGTTGATCCCTGGAGACATCAGCCTGTACTTGGTGGCCATATGAAAATCCTGTCAGATCTGACCTAGCTGTAAATCACTGCTTTCCATGTGCACATGGTCTGCAGAGCTTGTCTGAAATGCAGATGTTGTCTTTGCTGAAGACTTGCCTGGTGCAGAGCATGCTTGTGCCACAGGAGCTCAGCCCTAAATATGAGCAGAGGGCAGAGAGCTGGCTGTGCCCTGCTCTACCTCACCCTGTGCCACCCAGAGTTGGATGCAGCCTTAAACAGCACTGAAGGGGCGGAGGAAGAGAAAAAATAATGGCTCAAAATAGGACCTACAGGACAGCATCCAGGGACACGCAGGGAGGGATATACAGAGGTAACAAGGTCAGAGACAGAGCAGGTGGGAGCAAAATAGGCAGGGATATCCTGGGATGGCAGGGTTTCAGGGGGGTAGAAGGATCAAGAGAAGGGGATAAATTTGGGAAAGAGGCAGAGGGAACGGCCTGTGACACACTTTTCTAGTGTTCTAGGAGACTACCAAACATTTGGCTGTTCTTTCTGCAAAAACCTCTGCCTCCAAAAACCAGAAGAGAACTTGATTTGTGCTCAGCATTCATCTGAATTTTTTGTGACATCCTTTCTTTCATCTCATCCCTACAATTTCTTTTTTCATTTCTCCTTTCCCTCCCCCACAAAAAACCCAGAAGAATTCAGGAGCATGCTTCTGTGTCCTACTGTGGAAGTGTGTTCCATTATATTTCTTCACATGAGGAAGATCTGGAGTGCTTTGTGGTATTGAAGAGAGATAATGCAGTCTTTTCCCCTGGTTACCTCTCTTCATAAAAGACCTGGAGCTGTAAGCTCTGATACCAGCAATGCTTGAATAAGTCCAACAGGCTGGGAGGAAAGACCACATCAGTGTTTGATGCAGGAGACTCAGCTGGGTCATGTGAGGAGTGATGACCTGCAGGTAGCAGGGAGGGTGTGTGCAAGCAGAGTCACAGGCTGAGCAGACCATAACAAAACATTAAAAAAATGGATTTCAGAGAGCAGATGCAGAGTCATTGAACTATTGCTGGGAAATGCTGGAGGAAGGAGGACAGTGACTGTATATTCTCAGTATGAGAACTTACAGCATCCCTCAGGTACATATGTAAGACTACTGTCAGGCAAAGAATTCCACAAATAAGTACAGCTTATAGCATTTATGAAAATTGGGGTAGTGTGAGATGAGCAAGAACGGAGTTGGGGAGAAAGGTCTACAGAAGCTGTTTCCCAGAACACCCTGTGGTTCTCGCCAGCTGCTGCCAAAGCTGTCTCCAAAGACATTGAGCTTACACAGGGTGGAGCAGCAGAGGAGCTCAGACAAGACTCAGCGTGGGGTTTTCCCCTTGATTTCCAGGACAGCTGTCCTTTTTGAAGCCAGGGAGTCAGAGGCAGCTGGAAATTACATTAATTATGATATAACCTCACATAGGTTTAGCTACGGATTATTTTGTCCATAGCCTTACCTGGCCTGCTGGGCCAGCTAGGCTTCTGTAGCTGTGGCCTTCATTCTTTGTCTTGTTTTTAAAGTACCATGGTGCTAGTGGTGAAAGTAGTAGCTTGCTCAAATCCAGAGGACACTAAAAACAGAAACAAGAGGTGCCTGGGATCTGTCCCTATCTGAGTTGAAGAGTGCTCGGTTCTTGATGTCCCCCTTCCATTTTATCAGCTGGAAAAAGTCCTGGTAGCTTCTCCTTGCAGTGGGAGTGATCCTGCTATCAGCAGCACCATTTGGGAATCAGTGAGGACTAAGTCTTTGTCAGCCACTGGATAACAGCTACAGAAGAATAGAAAAGTAGGCTGGAGAGGAGAAGACATCCAGTCCACTCCTGTTCCTGAAGTCAGAATTACCTACACCCATGCTTGTCTCCACTCATGGAGATGCCACTTCCTCCAAAGAAAACCAGTTTCATCAATTGACTATACAAGGAAAATTTACAGATGTTTCATCAGGATCTCCCTTCCTGTAATTTCAGCTGTTTTCCACCCATAATAGGCACAAAAAAGATTCAGTCCCTTTCTCTTTATGTCTATTTTTAAAATATTTAAAGTTCATCAATGGGCCACCCCCTCTATTGTCTCTTTTCTAAACCAAGTTATGCAAATTCCTTTGGCTTTTCATCATGAGCCATATTTTCTAGACTTCTGGTGATTCCAAATTCTGTCCTCTGACTCTCCAGCTGTTCAACATCCTTCCTTAATTAAAGCACCAGGAACTGGACATGATCTTCCAGTTGAGTCCTCTCCTGGCCCTCATATGTAACAAAGGAGACAGATTCTGCCAATACTACTGTTTATTCAGCTGTGATGATAGATAGTATTTTTGTGTTCATTACTCAGCAGTATGTTCCTTACTTATTTCTTCAGATGTGCCATTCCATCCTGAGACAAAGAAAGGGGACAAACACTTTTGTTCGTCTCTTCCAAACAAAGAATTAGTCTAGTCTCTTCTTCAACTCAGGTAAGAGTCAAGCTAAGGGTAATAGAAGTCTCAAATCTCAGAGATCAACCACCTAGCAAAGAACTCTCATTTTTTGCTGAAGATGTTGAGAGGTGGCAGATGACTTAAAAATACTCTATCCCAAATACACGACAGAGACGCCCTAATACATCCTGGAAGTCACCTCGGAGAAAAAGAGACAGAGAAAACTGCTATGATACAAAGGAGGCCTTTGAGCAACAGTGTCAAGAACAATCTCTATCATGAAAGATCCACCTCAGCCTTGAGATTTCATGGTGGTGGAAGGGCAGAAAATAAGGAGATTTTAATGAATCTCAGTGTTAATGAGACTGTGGAGTCAAAAGTATAAATGAGAGGCTGCTTCTACCCTTGAGACTGAATTAGTGCTTAAGCTGAGCTTAGGGCTCTGGAACACCTGAACTGCTGCCTTCAGGAAGCAAACCTCCACTGGTGTATTGGAAGTTGGCTTATCTACAATTGCTAATGTCTAGAAACCCAGCAGAGCTTCAGTCTCTCTTGAAAGTAGAGAATTTGCTCTCAAGAGGCCCCAGTATGGGATCAGAATCTGCCTCCACCCCCACCAGCCCACTACAGAGGCATTCTTCAGGCTGACACTGACTCTGAGAGTGGGGAAGCAGCTGAGTTGAGGCAGTGTGACCCTGTTTGCCCACTGATCTGTGGCAACATTCCACTGAGGGGTTTCTCTGTTTTGCAGCAGCTTTGCATGAAGCTTTCAGCTTGGGACACGCTGCAACCTCCAGATTCCTCCCTGCAGTGCTGCTGTCCAGCTCATGAACAGCAGGTGATTGAAATCTAAAGGCAGAAGATGTTGTTTTCCTCACAAAACTGCATGCTAGGTTTTCCAGATTATTTCTCCAGGTCATCAAGATCATTTAAAGTAATTTCAAACCCTTCAAATATATTCTGTAGGGTTTTTTTTTCCTGCGTTATTTGATTAATTAAAAAGTTAGCAAGAGATCTCAATCATCAAATTAAGTCTGAATATCAAGCAGTATTCTCTGATTATATTTTTCAGTCAGTATTGCTCTCCACTGCTGAAAATTGTACACAGACAATTTTTCCTTAGCTTGCTTCTTAGAAGCTATGAGACATATGAGACAGTGTTCCAAGCCTCACTAAAGTTAAAATAATCTTCTTCCCTAGCAACAAGTCCCATCACAGGAACATATTAGATTGGTTTGGTATAATTTGTTCTTAATAAATGCACCCTGGTTGCCACTCACCTTGTAGTTGACTTCTGGAGGCTCAACTATTGCTTCCCCTGCTCCCTCATTCTTGAAAAAAAATATAAAGGCAACACATTTATGTCTGTACCTCACAGTTCCTCAAAGATAGCAGCTAATAGTGCTGGCATTGCTTCAGACAATCTTCCCAGCATCTTAGCAGGAATTTCATCAAGTCCAGCTGATTTGAAAACATCCAACATATCTAAGTCTCTTTCATGATATTGCTTGGTCTTGCAGCAAATTGAAAACACTCTCAGACATTCTTAGCAAAATGAAGGCCCCAGACAGTAATTTTGGAATTAAAATATCCCCCAACAGGCTGGAAAACCCAGGTAGCTGGGGCAAGCTGATAGGTGTGGAAAAGACCAGGTTCGACATGAGTATCCTTATGAGATAAAAAATGGGGAAGTTCTGAATCCTCAAGAAAATCACAATCTAGACAATGCAAGTAACCCAGCAGGCAAAGGAAAACAAAAATAATGAATTTCATACAAGATGCCAATAACAGAACCAAAGTAGTGGTACACTCACTTCTACATAACATTTGAAATCTCAAAAAGGAGATAGGGAAGCAGAATGTTTGATCCAAAGCGCAGACACTAATCAACCATACATATTGGAAACCTGGAGCAAAGAAGACTATCAAAGGGACACTAAGCACAGGATATAAAATACAGACATAAACTGTGCAGGAGACAGAGCATTGCTCTGCCTCATTGAAGGCTCATCATCAAAACAAATTTACAAGTTCACCATCTCAAGTTACATGAAATCTGTACTGGTTGAAATTCCAGGCCTCAACCAGAAGATTATTGTTATGATAGATAATGTTACTGACCCAGGATAGCAAAATGCCCTGAATTCAATACACTGTAAGAAATCAGAGAAGCAGGAAAAACAGTAGCAATGGGAGACATCAACAGCCCTCCTGTAGATTGACAAATGTCATACCAGCAGATGAAAAAGACATGACATTTTTGGGCTCTGTCAGCAATTATTTCATGGAGCATCTGGTCTGAGCCCACAGGAGCAAAGACAGTCCTCAGCTTTGTGGCTGTAGCCCTTCTAATAGAAGCTCCACTCTGTGACAGTGACCACAGAGGGCTCAGCTTCACCAGCTCTAGAGGAGCACTGCAGGCCAAATACGCCAGTGCCATTGTCCTCCACTTCAAGAAAAGCTATGCAGGAATGAGGGAGCTTGTTAAAAAGAATCTAGAAAGGTCAGCAAAGAGAAATCCTAGCAAACAGCATGGAAACTTCTTAAGAACACCAGACTGGAAGCATAACACTGCTGCGTATGACCTATTGAGAAAGGCTGGAGAATGGATTAAAGGAGGCCAGCACATATGAACAGCCAAGTAAGCAAGTTTATTAGCAGTAAAAAGATGTTCCAAAAAGATGTCTATTGTATCCAAACCAATAAAATGAAAAGAATAGTGTTGTCAGGCAGATTAAAAGCAATAATCCTAGAAGAGTTTGAGGAGAATTAGCTAAAGAAATCAAAACTAGTACTTCATCAAAAATGTCTGGAGAAAAATCTTGCTAGGGGCTCTGTACGGCCAACTAGTGATTAGACAAAAATCAGAGACAATGAAGCCATTCTGCAGTGGTTTTCACTGGGAAGAAAAGGGGGAAAGTTTTCATAAGGGGGAAAATGCAGACGATATGTCTGAAGTCAAAGTAATTGTGGATGAGATTTTGTTTCAAATAGACAAAGTGACATATTACAAGCTGCTGGAGTCAGATGTAACCTAGCAGAAATCAAGGATGGAAACCCTGAATTACTATTCACGGTGTGCAGCCTTCCATTTGGAACCTTTTTGGGACCTGAAGACTGAAAGGTGACTTTTATGAAGCCAATCTTTAAAACAGGTCCTGGGGGACCTCCAGGGAAACACAATTCTTATGTTTCATAGTACTTTCTAAGCCTTCAAATGTGAACAGCACAGCTCCAGGAGACCAGGGCATGCTCGTGTCAGAGGGCAAATTCTGTTGACAAATCGTTAGCATTCAGTAGAGAATTCATTCTTCATATGTGAAGAAATAGAATATACTTCAAGTGAGTCAAAATCTTTGTGTAAAGAGAAGTCTTCTCTGGGAGCTTTCCTTGGATATCTTTGAAAGGATCATCAGCAGATTGTCAAAGACGGCCCTGTAGACAGAATCTGCCTTGATATATCCCTCACCAAAGCTTGCTAAGTACACTAAATAGCCAGTGTACAAGAAGGAAGTTAATGAAAAAGAATTAATTGAACTAAAGGAAACAGAGAGTAGTGATAAATATTTTTTAGAGCAGATGTCTCCAGAGAAGCTGCACAAGGATCTGTGCTGGAGCTAAAAGTATCCTTGATCAAAACAGGAGAACAGTTTTCATAGGCCTCTTTCTTACATAGAATCCTAGAGCTGTTTGGGTTGGAAAAGATCTGTAACAGTTCCTCCAGCAGAATGCTGTGGGAAATGTGTCAAAGACTGTCAATACAGCGTCATTAGCCCTTGGAGTGACCAGTCTAAGGCAGCGCCATGGCTGCATTCAGGCCAGGAGAAACAAGTCATGCAAGAGTCATCCTCTACCATACCTACCCATTATCAAAGGCATCTTTGCCTTCAGACTCTTCAGAGTTCTTTCTTGGTCCAAGTGTGCAGTAGAAGGTACTGAGATGTTTCATCTCTAACTAGACTTTCCAAATCCTCTATTTTGCATTTTTAAACAAATGGAAAGATGAACATTCTTTATAAACAAGATGCAAATAAAGGTTTTAGTTCACCTCTCATTCCTTGAATATTGACAAATATTTTAACAGTTTGCAGCTCTCTAGGCACAACGCTTCTTTGTTAAGTTTGCATTAGGATCAGTTCTGCTGTTCAGCCTGTGTTTCCTATTCAATTTCATCTGACCATGTCAAGGTGTCATCAATATAGTTCTAGTCCTAGGCTCCTTTCTACTTTGCCATCCATCTCCTTCTTCATCCAGATCTTCCTGTTTTCTTCATATTTAAACATAGTCTTTATAGGAAAAAAAAATATACTGTATACTTGCAAACTACCCAAAATTATGAGCCCTGAAGTAAGAGAAAGAATTCCTTGGGTTTTGTTTGTTTTCTTGAATGGATTTGATGCACTGAAACCAGGCAGGAATTTGCCCAATTTGAGCTCCTCT
Source organism: Vidua macroura (assembly GCF_024509145.1). Classification (NCBI taxonomy): domain Eukaryota; kingdom Metazoa; phylum Chordata; class Aves; order Passeriformes; family Viduidae; genus Vidua; species Vidua macroura. The sequence goes on along the minus strand of NC_071572.1, from coordinate 72,767,782 downwards.
CCTGCTAGATTATTAAAGAGCTCTTTAGAATGTAATATCTACTACAATGAGAAATTTGAATGACTGCAGCATTTCCAGTGAGGTTTTTACTTTTTTATATGCACCATTTATTTCTCATCATTTTATTTTAGGGCAAATGAAAGCTTGAGAAAAAAAAAAACAAAAACAATCAGTCTTCTTTAATTAAGGGTTATCATTCCCTCTGGTGAATTTGTGGAGAGCAGGAACAGAATAAATTTCTCTTCATTTCCTCACTGGGAATATTAAATGCTATGCAGCTAATTTGTTTGTGAATTAAATTTCCAGTTCTTTTTCCAGCTCTTTAGAGCTGGTCTTATCTTTTATTTTACTGCAGCAGGGGAAGATGCAGTACTATGCTAACTGAGGTATAGTGGAGGAAAAAGGTTTGCATTCTGCTTGCTTTTTCTGGTATTGAATTTCTGTAACAAAGAAAAGTATATGCAGAAAATAATATATGTGGTTGCTCTAGGAATCAATTTCTTATCAGCCTTCTTAGCCTACTGAAAAAAATTCTCCTTTAAATTGAATACTTAACAACAAAGTCGAATCATTATTTTACAAATGTAACATTCTTTCACCGTTTACACAGATTTCATGCATGTCATTTCTGCTGGCTCCTATTAGCCAGAAGGGTCTATGGCAGAAGCTTTAAAAGCAGCCCTTTTCAATGCCTTTTCATGAAGGTCCAGAGCCTTGGCACACTTTGTGTGAGGGGCAGGTGTAAGTGCCTGTGAAAGGCTCCTCAGGCTGGCCTGAAGGACACCGGAACTTCTTTGCTGTACCTTGATTCCCTGTAGCACTTCCTGCTCTGCTCCTTCCACAAGCAAGGGCAGTCCTATCTTCCAATCAAGTGTCTGTCCCAATGACAAGGATTATTTCTTGAAAGTAAAAAAAAACTTACAGAATGAAAAGGTTCTAATCTAGCTGAACAATGTATCTTCATGCAAAGAGACCCCACTGGCAGTCCTGTACATTCACCTTCTCTCCCTTTCTCTGTACTGAGGGCTTTATAAATGTTCATGGATTTTCCAGCTGTGTTGTTTTTGAAGCCTGAAGTTAACAGGCCATTGCCCTGTTAATTTGGGAAATGTTGCTTACTTGTTGGCTACTGCATTGCTCTCCTGCTTACTTTTTCTCCAGCTAGGCAAATTCTTTCCCCCATGAAGGCATTATAATCTCAATCATAGCAAATCATCTCACTAATAATGTCACCATAAAGTTATTATATCTCATTATTCTTAATCAATTTGCAGTAGTTTCACATTTTTCACCCAGCTCCACATGGCAGAGAAGAGGCTATACAGCCTTTCTCAGAGCAGAATTAAGGTTGGACTCCAAGAATGACCCTAAGGTAAATTTTAGATAAAACCAAGATCTATTTTTTACCCCTAATGTCCCATGTTTGGACTGTGGTTTACATGTGACAGAGTGAGCAGTTGCAATTTATTGTGCAGTTACAATTTATTTACAGTAACAATTTATTGCCCATTACTAAACAAAACAAAACAGGCTGAATGTGTTTGTTACATTTACATATGAATTGTTCATTATGTAAAATATTTCTTGCCCTATTTACTGCAAGAGTTCACTAAAAGCTATCTTGATATGGAACTTGGTGCTTCTAAAAGAAGCCTTTCTATGATCTGCTGTTCTACTTTTCCTTTACACCTGTATCTGTCTGCTAACCCACTAATCAAATGGATTACTCCATAAATATTTAATTATTTATTATATTTGATATATGTTGTATAGTTATAGATATACTTATAGTTGTGCTTGAACTATGGTTTTTCCCTACGAGCTTTCTTAGGTGGCTGAGGAAAGCAAGGACTTTGTGGCTAGGAAGTGGCTGCAAAGCATAGCTTGTAATTTCTATACTCTCTTCTATCTATGGATGTTCTTTCACTTGGGGCTTCTATTTTTATTGAGGGACAATGTCCTGCAGAATATGCTATTTATGGCATCCAAACAATGGTGTAGGACACTTGACAGAATGCTATTGGCAAGCAGTCACCTTCTTGTCAACCTTTTAATTTTTTTCTCCTTATCTCTACAAATTTTGGCACGTCTGGCCTGACCTAGGCTTATCACAGCCTAGATTCTAATCAGACTGAAAGATGGGAACTGATGCAGTACTGGTGGGTGATCTACTGGTAAAGCAGAGAGAGCACAGATCTATCCTTGTCCTTCTGGGTTCTTGAGCATTGTTCTGGTACCTTGGCAGGACACCACTTGTGCGTGATGTGGGGTAAAGGATGATGCTGTTTCCTGACAAGATATATTCAACAAGCAGTGTTGAATCTTCACCATCAGCCTCTTTATTTGTGGAATCCATCAAGTGTTTTCTCTGCTCTCTACCTGCTCTTCTCAAAGTTATTGCATTCGAGACCTGTGCCCTGTGCAGCCCAAGTCCATCGTCTCTGAAATAATCCTGGGATGTACAAGACAGAATCACATCAGGAAGGCAGCATACTCAACAGAAACCAGATCCTAATGTCTTGTGAAAAATGAGGAAGAAAATGCCTTTTTGCATTTTAGAGGAAATCAAGGGAGAATAAAGGCTAAGGTTAGTCAATAGTGACATGCTTTGGAGGAACTTTTTGAAATGGAAGTTTCAATGCCTCTTGTGTGGTTCAACATCTGCTAGAGTGAAAAACCTGGGTGATAGAATTGGATCCAGGTCTGAATAACATTTGCATGTGGGTCAAACCTATTGCATATATTTGATCTGGTTAGGCTCCATGGCTTAGACCAGAGGAAGAACCAAACAAAAGAAAAAAAAATGAGTCTGTTTCCATTCTCTGGTATGTTCAGCACACTTAAAGTAGCTGTCTTATCTTTTTATGAAAAACATACATGTATTTGAAGTCCTTTTCTCCACCTATCCTTTCCTCAAAGAGGCAGGGTCTAGGTTTATCATTTCCTGCTACAAGCAGGCCTGTGACACAGGAACAGGGGCTCAAAAATTATGTTCGGAAAATAAAATAAAAATGCTTTAAGCAATCTACCCTCTGCTCATTACAAGGAATCCACATGCTTGCAGATACAAAGCCAGCCTCTTTCCTTTCTGATTCACACGGAGGATATTCACAGCAGCACAGCGTTTCAATATGGTAAACACAGATGTATAAGTCATGCTGGCAACAGTGGATAGTGAGAGCCCCAAATCTCTTTTGTGAAAAAGCATATGAACAACATCAAGGTTAAAGCTGAGCAGTTAATACTGCTTAAATACAGCAGTAGCCTTCTCCCAGAGCCTGTTACTCCCTTAGGCTTAGATCCCTTCCATTTGCACAGCTTGACAGTACGAGGACAACTGTTGCTGGAAGAATATGGGCTCAGTATGTCAGCCCAGCAAAAGGAGATGAATAAGTATAATACAGATGGTGTGTGCTTAGAGGAGAGGACAGGATGGAGACACTCTCCTTACAGCTGGACCAAAATTTAATCATCTGTGCACCTGGCTTCAGACAAAGTCAGTAGAGAGATGTGGTTTTAGTTAGGGATGTAAGCTGCATCACAAAGGCAGAACGTCTATTAGTTAATGGCTAGTATCAGTTTTCATGCCTTTTAAGACAATAAATATTTTAAATATCAAGGCCTTTTTCTTTCATCTGTGTATCTATTTCTCTTAAGTGCATTCCACTGCTGTCTGTTCTCTTCTCTTCTGCTCTGGTCTGCAAAAGATTATGCATGATTTTGTCTGATGTCCACCTCTAAGCTCTCAGTCATGGAAGATGTTCCTGGCTCACCACAGGTCAAAGTCCATAATTATTTCATAATTCCTATTACATTTGAGAGACGATTTCACATTGGAAGACTGGGCACTCAGTTTCAAAAAGACAGTGAAAATTATGGCACAGCAGGGATCAAGCCCTTCTCTAGGAGATGTGGATTAATTCAAGAGAGTGTGAAGCTGTGACAGAGTAAATACTCCACCTGCCTACACATGTCTGGGACTGATATGGTAGCACAAAAGCAGGCTTGTCTGGCATGGTCAGAGAAGCTTCTGAGAGTGTCCAAATTTCAGGCTGGAGTCTGAAATCTGTGTCCGGGTGATATAGAGAGTTATTGTTTAATTGGCCAGAGGTGCTCTCGCCCATCCCATGTGCCCAGCATCTCATTTCCTCCCCATCAGTACTTATGGTATTTGGAGGGTGTTTCTACATATGAGGGCTTTCTTATTTGTTTCTTTGCAGGTTTTATTAGTAAGGCATGCTGCTATTTTTCCCTTATGACGGGGGAATACACTGACCTCTCATCTGCCTTGCTCTACTTTGTTCTTTTTTTAATCACCAGTCAGCCAGCATGACAAGGACAAATAGTCTTGCCTCCTCTTCTATGTATTTTTTCCACTTCAGCTCTTTGCATTCCTTAGACATCAATATTAGTTAGTGATGTCTTTTTGCACTGTCACATGCAATAGAAATGTGAAATATAAATGTCCAAGTGAGGAGGCCAACAGCACAGGTGGATTGTACACTGTTAGAGAGAAACAATGTCTGTGAATTTAGGATAACTGCCCACAGGTGAGACTAGCTTCAGGAGTGGGACTGAATTCCCTGAAAAAAGACTGACATAATTTATTTGTGATAGATAATTCCACATCCTTCAAGTTTTTATTACAAGGATACCAAAGGTTAATCAAACTAGCAGACTTTGTGTTTCCAGAGCTAACAATAGGATCTAAATAGTAGCTAAATACTATCTGGAGGGTGTTGGATTCAGTCAGGTGAGCATTCAGGTGAGTGACTGAACAGCTTCAGGGACACAAGAGAGGTAGCTCCAGGATTTTTATTTCCCATCTCACATACAAAGATGAATAACCTTATTTTGACCTCTGGCATCATCTGGGGGCAACAAGACATGACAGAAACTCAAGGAGTCTTCACCACATGAAGCCTATCTGTCTTTAGCATGGGGTTTTTGAGTGCAGACTTTATAAGTTTGTCGTTTTCTGTGAGTAAAAGCCGTGCTTCAGAATTGGTCATGTATTCACATTCATCTGTGTATGTGATGTGGGTCATCTGGGTCTCTGGCAGTTAAGTGGTTAAATTCCCTGTAGGCACTTCAGCATTATGACTCTTCAGTATTATAATCATTAGAAACAAGAAAAATATCTACCTTTATCAAGCTTAACGAATAAGTAAGTTTGTAATTACTTGTCTGCTGCTGAGACTTCTGTGCCTGAAATAGATTAACTCTCCAACTTTCATAGTCATCTGTTTAGAGGTGTTTAGCTAAACTGAGTAAATACATCAAATGTTGCTTTCACATTGTCCTTTGAGAACAATTTGTTAGACCTCAAGCAGCTGGGGTCCAGATTGGAAAGTAGATGCCTACAGCAACTGAGTGTGTCATTTAATATCATGGGCTTCACAGAATGTGTTAAAGGGAGCTGGCATGCAAGATATGCAAGGGACATAGGGATTCAATCATACATTGTGCAGTCTCAGACAACAGAACTGGAAAGAAGGAAAGAAAGAAGTGACATTTTTGCTATTATCTAAGAATGACTGAAAAGACTTTGAAGTCAATGGAAAGATTTTCACTGAATTCCAGAGCTCTGAATCAGGTCCTGGATAGTCTTATACAAAATGACAGGGAACTTTCATCTTCAGGATTTCATTTCAAGGGGCATTGCATTAAATGGCCTTGAGTAGCTGTAAAGGCCTGTGTATCTTTAAAAATGAAATGGGAAGTGTTTGGAGCTTCATGGCCACTTCACCTGTCATACACTAAGCAACAAAAATCTAGACACCTATACTGAGATGTATACATCTAAACTCAACTTCTATATAACTAAGATAGATATGGAGAGAAAACAAGCTTATAGGGTTAGGCTTGAGAAATGCAAAAATCCTAGAGGCCCAGGGACACTGCAACTACAAAAGATAGGCCAAGGGGAGAACAGCACTGCCCCAGTATTGCTCCTTCCACACCTTTTTGCTCAGCGTCACCCATGTGCTTGGCACCTCAACAAAATGTGTCATTTAATGATGCAAATAGGTTTAGGGTTACACTTAGGGTTATGCTTGAGAAAATGACAAAGCCTAGAGCTCCAGAGACATTGCAATTACAAAAGGCACCCAAACTGGAGTACTCCATGTCCTTACATTTGATTACAATCACTTTTTTTCAGAATTTTTTTGTATTTCTCTCCATCGAATTTCCTTTCATTGTAAGTCCATCCCAGTCAGTTTGTTTCATTTTTTTCTCTGACTTTGAGATTTCACTTCCTTTCACAAAATTAAATTCTTTATTTCGTGAAAGGAAATGAAATTTTGCGATTTCAATGAGGATCAATTCAGCACGGTTCGGCCCATTTCCCTGCACTTCATGTCATCCCATTCCTTTTTATTATTTTCACTTTGGATTTTTGTTGTTGTTGTTTTTTGGGTTTTTTTAGTGTTTCATTTAATCAATTTCTTCTCCAGTCTCTGTGTTTCACTTAATTCCCAGATTCTGGGATTTCAGTGAGTATCATTTTGGCAAGGTTTGGTCCATTTCACTGCAAAAAAAGAACATTGCACTGTCCAAAGCTTGTTCCCTCCGCACCTTTCTTCTTGGCACAACCCATGTGCTGGGCACCTCAGCAAAAGGCTGCTTTTACTGCTCTGCTTAGGGTTAGGCTTGAAAAAACCACAAAGCCCAAAGCTCCAGGGACACTGCAACTACAAAAGGGATGCCAAGGGAGCACGGCACTGCCCCAACATTGCTCCCACACCCGTGCTTGTTCACAGACCTTTGTTCTTATGCAAATCTATGCAAAGACCAAACATTCCACAAACATCCTTAGTATCATATATATATATATATATATATATATATATATACATTTACAGGTGTGGGCCTTGCCATCTGAGTCATAACTTGTGTTCCTTTTGAGTGGATTCACCCAATTTGTCAATAATGATCTCTAATGATGCCACTATAACCAAACCCAACAGGCAGACACTCAGCTGGTGTTCATTGGCACAACTCCACTGACTTCAAAGTCCCCAAAACTTTCAGGTGTGGGCACACCAGGCATGTAGAGTGGGGGTTTACTGTCATGTTCTCTCATGTGGTATCATTTGTGTATGCATCCCAAACTCTGTTGCTGACACATTTGAAACTCATGTCTAATTTACAGACTTCTCTCAAACTTAGGTCTTTTTCTTAGTCTACGTATTTCCATGGCTCCCTTGGTGAATAATGTGCTTTAGTTAATTTTCCCCAAATGTATTGGTTTTTATCTTTTCCCAGGTAGGATTTAATTTTGTCACCCAGTTACCTACTCTCTGATTCTTGGGCTTTCTCTATTCCCATCACCCTGGGGTAGTACCCTCATGCCTGCAGACATGAGAAACTCACCCTCTTGCCCAAAAGATCTAGAAAATATCAACATTAATGTTCAGTGTGCAATGTGTTCTGCAAAATTCTGGAGAGCTATAGATTGTAAGCCGGTTTTTGGGCAGTTTTCAGATTGCCTGTTATTGACAAAGCATTTTAAATTGTGCTACTAAAACCAGTGGCCTGAGTCTAGAGTTACAACATGATTGACACAATCCTAAAAAAGAGACAGGACAAAGCAGCTTAGCACTGTGGAACCTTAGCAGCAAAGCACTCTCAGCACTTCCCAGTCTGGCTGCCTGCAAGTGCCTTCTAAAGGCTAAAATTGCTTGAAGGCTGCTCTGATTCATCTCACTGACCTCAGGCAGGTGGAAGCCAGATGAAGTGAGAACAGAAAGAATGTGAAGGTGACATGCTTGCATTGGTGACCTGGAGAAGGGACAAAATAGGAGGCAGTGTGACTGGCTTCCTGCAGTGCAGGAGCAGGGGGTACTCAGGGGGCCATGTAAGGCACATTTGAAGCTGGTTCTGTGTTAAAGTTCTCATGTCATATTTGCTCCACCTACTGACCTCACTCTTCCCATTCATCTCACACACTACTGAAATCTATTTTAAAAGCTTCTGTCTGACAAAGTCTACTTTCTCTTCATGTTTCCATACTGTAGATCTTGCTACTTATCCTTTGACAGGTGAGCTCAGATGCACAGCATCAAGGCTCAAACACTGCACTGGATTTAGGCAGTCAAATGATGTATATGCTGTGGCGAGGCAACTGCAGCAGAAGGCAAGATCAGAAGCACAGAAAGTTTGCCAGGACCACTTCCTAAAGTGGCACAGGTCATAAGGTAGCACACTCCCAACTGCAAAACATGGGAACATCTGAGCTTTTCTCTCAGTCTGAATTAGTTTGTCTGGACTATAAAATTGCAGATGTTGTGATGCTGCACCACAAATGACAGGCACATAGGACTTATGAGCAAATATTTTTAAGTAGAATAGAAATTAGACACAATACTTTATTTGTTTTTAATAACATTATAATTGCTTTTCTCAGGTTTTCCAGATTTGTTTCTGCTGTTCTCAATCATGCACACTCAATAAAAACTGCATTTTCAAATGGAATGGGAACTTGCCTGCAAAAAAATCAGAGCCTGAATTTACCCTAAATATTAATCAACAGCCAGGCCCAGACACTAGAATTGGTGATCTGACATCTCCCAGTTAAAGCACTGCAACTGCCTCTTGGTGCAAACTTGATGTAGAAACCCATAAAGGACAAAAAGATGAAGGGACAACAAAGTGTACAGGAAGGTTGTAAACTTCCTGGGTGGGGAGGAGCATTGCAGAAAGCTGTGTGGAAGGCAGGGGCAAGACAGAGGTTCCCCAATGAAGCAGAAAGGGCAGAAGAGTTGTTAAAGTATGAGGGAGGAAACTGGGAAGGTCAAGGACATGAGATCAAGACAGGGCAAAACCTTGTGGCATCTTTATATTGTGTAGGGGACCACATAGCAAGTTGAGGCCAAACTGCACTTGGAATTTCAATGTTCCTTGGCTCTTGCTTTTACACCCATTGCAGAGCTAAGCCCTGAGTCAATCTGTCTTGCAATCAACTCTCCTTGTACCACTGCACAGTACATTGCCTTTTATTGGATTGTGTTTCCTGGCAAGCATGTCTGAAATATCCATGAACGAAGACTGAAGTCACTAACTCACAGTAACAGGATCCACATTTCCCTATAATCTCATTCAGTTCCTGATACTGTCTAGATATGTGGTTTCTTCTACAATGAGAGTGAATGCCTTCACAAATTTAACTAATTCACGATCAAGAGCCTCTAGTTGAATGTTCAGCTGAACAGCCTTTGGAAAGTGTCACACACAGCCACCTTCTCTCCCACCTCCCATTTCAGAAGTGCAGTGTCCTCCCAAAGGCTTTTTGTGCCCAGATATCCAATCCAAGGTTTTTCATGCTGTTTTTCTTATCCTGTGGTTTTAAAGGAACAGGGCAGGACAGGATATTCCCCCCCACCCCCTTCTCGATTTTTAATTCAAGATAACGGAAATGCTTTCTTTAGGCACTTTCTCTAGGTGATGACTCACTTTCAAGCTGAAATATTTTATTTCATTAATGCAAACTTGCTGCTGTGTATTTTATTAAATGAGAAAGCAAAATACTATGCCTTTTTTAAAAGACTGTATTAAATAGAACAGTCTAATATTAGAAATTTCCCAGTGAACTTAATGAAAACATTATGGCAAATTATACCAATAAAACTAACGAGGCCATTCACACTTTTATGTAGTGCAATTGGAATTAAGAAGCCAGCCTAGGAAATAATTTCAGCTAGCTGAAGGTAGGAAAGGTAGCATTCATATAAAAAAAAAAGAAGAAAAAAAAATCTAATAAATAGAGGGTGTATGAAACATAAGCAAAGGCTGTGGATGAATAGCCTCAGCTGTGGTATTGTGTGTTCTGTTACTGGATCCCTGACAGGAAGTTTCTGCTGTGATCTCTGCTCTACGTCCTCTTTCTGCCTCTTATGGGCACCCCCACGTGCTTTATCTTCTTTACCTGTCCTTTCTCTTTTTCCTACACAGCAGTCTGTGAATCTCCTCCACCACAATTTTCTATTGTGTCCTTATCTTCCTGATCACTTGTTTTTATTTCTTTCTCCCTGTCCATGATTCCCATTCAGGCTATTCATACCCTGCACCTTCTGACTCTCCCAGTAACCCACCTTACAGCAGCTCCCTTTCTTCTCCCCCACCTTTTATTTCCTCAGGAATTCCTACCCCTATTCTAGGACGCTCCTGTTTTGCAGCTGCCTGAGCATTGCAATTTCTCACAACAGTCTGCCTTTGCACTCACAGCCTGCTCTGTGGGCCCACCAACAAAGACTGGGGTCTTCCCTGTCTGGCTCCTACCTGAGCTATGTCCATCCATCTCTTCTTCCCACTTTTCCTCACCCTTATCTTTTGTTTCCTGCAGTCATTTTTAGTGACAGGTACTCTGCAAGGAGCCACTTTCTTTTGTTTTTCTTCTTTATTCAGTCCTCGTGGCCTTTCATCATGGAGTCAGTTTGGTGCTGTTATTGACCTGCTGAACCCTTGATCTCTTTCACACACCTATTAATCAAGCTGCAAGAGGAACTGTCAAGAATCAAGGCAAGTATGAAGCCCAGTCTCCCCCAGATCTAGGAGATATTTTGTGATGTTTTGCCATGCCATGTTGTGGATGGATGGATGGATGGATGGATGGATGGATGGATGGATGGATGGATGGATAGATGGATGGATGGATGGATAGATGGATGGACGGACGGATGGGTTACCTGTGGTGATGGAAATCTACAGTTTAAATAAATAAATACAATTATCTTGTACAGAATGCCACTTCCGTATCTCAACTGCAACAATGGTTGCATCACCCTATGACTGCTCAATGCTATTCTGCACAAGGACACAAACAGATTCTGTGAAAGTGAATACAAAACATCACTGAAGAAACAACTCATAGTTCAATGTAACTTACATTTCTGCCTTCCCAAATCTCAATGTGCTGGGTATCCTCTAAGTGCAATACCACAGGCAAAAGACAATTGACTTAATTGATTCCTATTGGCAGAATCCCCATCCGCAGATTGAAATTCCTGCATAAATGCTAAAACAGATCTCTTGGCAAAGGACAGAAAGATTGATTTAGCAATTGGGAACTGAGAAAGAGGGGAAGAAACTTCCTCTTGAGGGAAGAAAACTGGGAAACACATCTAAAACTGCATTAGAAAACTGTTCTCCACAGGTACCAAAGCAAAAATCAGTCAGATGTCCCACCTGCCTCCTTCCTCTGACCTCTCCCCCTTCAAGGACCAAGAGGCAGGCATCCTTACAGCAATTAGACTTAAGCAAACAAAACAAACTGGAGAGGTTATGAGTGTGTAACCCAAGTGTAAGAACAGGCCTCTTGCATCAGCATTTAGTGAGCCAGCATGTGAGAATGATAGATGGAGAGTCTGGGGGAAGGGAGATAAGGAAGTGTCCTCACTGTTGAAGCCCCCATTGAGTTTGATTGGAATATGTGAGCGAGAGACTTGCAAGGAATATGGAGCTGATTATCAAAAACATGGCAGGGAAACAGATGTTGCCTGCTTTGGAGACTCTCCTTGCACATTCAACACAATGGAAAGGGCTCAGATAATAAAACAGAGAGGATCCCAGCAAGAAATATAGCGTGCTGACACTTTTATGACCTGAGATGCTTACAAAATACAGAAATGGCGTTTTGTTTGCTTTCCATGCGCAGCTTGATATCACATGCTCAGCTCTCTCTGCTGCCACTTGGAGTCAGGAAGGACGATATATTTTCTTTTCCAGATAAACCTAGTGATTCTAGTCAGGTGCAGAAAGCAAATAAATTACATAAGAAGACTTTCTGTATCTATTAATCAAGAGGCTTGTCATTTTCCAGGCCTTGATCCACATGAAAGAAAGTGAGGAGGGGAAGGAGGACGTAGGAATAAAGGAGGATGTGGAAGGGAGCAGAAAGAAGATTCTTGCTGAAGCTGCTTGAGATGTTTCTCATAGCACGAAGGACCACAGCTTAGACAAACATACTGGAAAAGAACTCCCTACCCTCTCCTTTTGAAGTTTTTCCTCTGCAAGCTAAGGGGGCGTGGTCCAAAAGGAGAAATGTATGAACCAGCAATATTCCATTATGCTTTTGGGGAAGTTATTTCCACATTTCCTTCTTCTTTTGAATGCTGAGAGGGGGAAAAAACCTGCTGTTGAAAAAAAGAACCACATTCAACACATACTTGGAGGTTCCTTTCCAGCATATAGCCAAGTATTTGCGTACTAGAGCAATAAGTTGGCTACTTACACAGACAAAGGGGGAGAGGAATTTTCAGTGCAGAGTACAATAATTCTAATATCAAGTAGAGAGGACAGACTCAGTAGTTTGCATGAGAAACTGGCTCTATTTCCATCTCGGAAACTGACCTCACATGTAATATTAAAACAAGACTCAGAAGAATTTTATTAAGGCAGATACATTTACTTTCTTCCTTAGATCATCCTGAATGTAAATCAATGAATATTTATAGCATTTTTGAGATCTTCCAAGAACACAAGCTAGAAAAGCATAAAATTACTGTATGGAGGAACTGAATTATTGCTGCAGACCAAACATGAATCAGAATAACATCCCACATGGAAAACTGTCAGGAAAGTTCTTGAACCAGGAACCTGGTTCATGGCCAAAGAGTAAATCTGGTTCTGTCTGAATCATCTGCCTGAGAAAATCTGTCTACACACTGATAATCATGTAGTGACAATATGGGCAAAGCAATTTTTAGCTCTGAGGTTTCTTACTAAGGTTAACATCAGCTTAGGGAAATTGGTCTCTCTAGGCTCCCGCTACCATCTTTGACAAAAGGATGGCTTTTCCCAGAGGCAGCTTGGAGGACTGGAGATTAGGCACTTCTGCTTTGCCTCCTGGAGTTGCTTACACAACTGTGTGTCTCTCATCTTTCTATTTTCTGCAGAGAAATGGGCGGCCAAACAGTTTGTACCCACAGCTGAAGTATTGTGATTGGAGCAATGGTTCTAGTTCTGGTGTCCACACCCATGACAGAATGGTCAAAATTGGAATGGATTCCAAAAAATTACAGAAAATAATTTAATTACTAATATGAGGTCAGGAATATCTGCTGTATAGTGAGAAAGGAAGAAATGCAAACCTACCTTATCCAATAGATGTTTTGAGATGAGTTTTGAACATTAACTACAAATACGTATGTGGGGAAGAGGTGTTTGATAAGAAAGAGCTCTTTAGTTTAGCAAGAAAAGACTATGAGAGTTAAAAATTGGATTGGAAAGGATTTCTAATTAAACAATGAAATCACCTACTGGGAGACATGAGGGATTTTCCATTACAAAAACACTTTACATCAAAACTGAAAAGATTTGCAAAGGATATGCTATAATTCAACCACAGGCTACTAAAGTCACTGAAAAAAAAATTCTAAACCCTTTAGGTTTACAACTTTGATCTTAAATCCTGTAGAGGCTTACAGTTTTTTGTAACTCTGCCAATAACCTCTTAGCTTGTTGGCAGCCTCTGTGCTAGGTAATATTCAAGATCAACCAAAGACGATTCTGTAATTTTTACTCCTACTTTAACATATGTTGTCAGGCAGACAATGGGAACACCGAAAATACCGGCTAACAAACATTTCTTCTGCCTGTTGAAAGTGAGTCCAGAAAACAGCCATCAAGTCTTTCATAACTAATGGCAACACAGTAAAGTTTCTCAACTGGATACCCATACTCCTTAGACAGGGAATTTGTCTCTAGATTTACATTGTGACTTGCTACGTCTATGCCTTCTGTGAGTCCTGATAGGTGTAACAGAATAACAGAATACCAACCACAAAACTTTCTGCTCATATGAGTTTCTTGTAGATGTATTTGTTTGTTTACTTTTAATTAAGAAGTGCTGTACTTGTTTCCATTACATTTCCTGTTCTGGAGACATCCAATTGCTTAATTAATAAGCCCCTCATGTAACATTTTCTCCTGCCTTAGGAAGGTTTTCCTGAAGTATTCACTTTAGTATAACACCTGTGTTTTCCTCAGCACTCTGGCCATGTTCTTGAGTTCCCTGCATGCAGCATTCCCTTTCTTTGTTCAGGCAATTACTGGTAGGTCTTGAACTGCCAAATGTCATTCAAAATGACACGTAATATATTCACTGTGGGTCTCAAGAAGGCTTTCAATCCATATATATTCCTTTTTCCAGTAATCTCATCTTCTCACACAATTTTGCTACCATTTTCTGTGTAGCTCCATGGTATTCTAATTGTTTTCCCATTAACTACCAAGTTCTGGGATGGAAAGATGCATAATTTGCAGCATAAAAAATCACTTTGGAAAAACATGTGTAGAATTTAGATACAAGATATTTGACAGGGTAGCATCATAATATGAATATGCTATGACAGTGAGAATCAGATTTCAGGACTAACCATATACACCCTGTATCTTCCTGCTGGTTTGGTTTGTGGTTATCTGTGTTTTGCTCTTTTGGTTATCAGTGGTTTGCAACAGCAAAGAGCATTGAGAATGTTACAGATGATTACATTCTGTTGTGTTCCCATTTTGTCTTCTGGTTGTCCGTAAAGGAACCATCACATATCTGCAGTGTGTGACTGATGGGCTGGGAGACACCCATTCAGAGGTGTATTTACAATGGTTGGAAATCCTGCCACAAAATAATGCCCAGGTGGGAGGTCTGTGAGAACCTATAGGGAATTACCAGGCATCAGGCCGTGGCTGCTGAGTCCACACATCTCCTCAAGCTCTAAAACCAGTGCAACCACCTGACAGAAGCAAGTCATACCATCACATGTAAATTTCATTTCTCCATGTTGCAGGGATATCCACCACACTGGACACAGCTGTTTATACCATGTTTTCTTTCATTTTATTTGTTTTATACAGTAGGCACCCTATGCTGCCTAGGCATACCCCACCAAAATAATTAAAAAAAAAAAAAAAAAAAAAAAGCAAGATTTTGCTCTACATTTTATTCTCACTCTCCTTCTTCCACTTCATAACTACAGGATGTTTATTCATTCTGTGCGAACTGTGTTTTCCCAGCAAATGAGGCTAGCTTGATTTCCTGTCATCCTTTTCTCTTGTAGGTTTTACCAGAATGTAAAGACAAAACAAATTCTCTAAAACATTTCTTTCTACACCAGTCCTGATACCCAACCTTTCCATGCACTCAAAGGCTTGATTTAAAGTCTCTAGCTACTTAAAATTTCACCATATGCCTAAGTAAGTCGTTTCAGTAGTTGACTGACTCCACAGCCATGCATATGCTTCATACCCAGTCTCAATTGGATCATATTTGGCTTTCAAACACCAGGCCTCTTGTGCCAGAATTACAAAATGTCATACAACTTACATTCCTTAAAATACATGTCCTATTGATTTTTAAAATCTAAATGCTATTACTGTGGCTCAACTTAAGCTAATCCCTTGGAAGGTTTAGCACGTCTGCTGTATATATGGAGGTTGATGCCTTATTACAAAATGCTAATAGAAATTTTTATGGAACACTCATATTTCTAGAGGAAAGCTTCATAAATTTGGAATGTGATTGGACCAGTGCACCTCTTGCTGTCAGAGGTGTGTCTATTCCATAGATGGCTGGCAATACTGTTGCTGATTCTGAAATTATCTTGGATGGATCCAGCATTAAGGAATCTTTAACTTTTTTTGGGTTTTGTTTTTTGGTAGCTAATATATTGACACCTTTCCCAGCAGGATTGCAGAGGCCTGAAACCAGCCCATTGTAGCAGTAAATGGATTCACCAGTTCACATTATCCATAAACCAATGAAATACACAAAAGCACCAGAGTCCTACACCAAGGACGCAACTTATGCATCCAACATCCAGAATTTGCACACCTCCACATTCCTCATCTAATGTGCATTCTGAGATCAGCATTTTTCTCCTCTCAAGGCACCTAGTGATATCTGTACCCAGGGTCTCTGCTGGACAGCTAAGTGGGATGGGAGTGTCTCTTTTTGAGGTATTCTGATCGTGGAACATGATCTAACATGTTTCAAAAGTGCCTAATTCCTGTTTGCTTTTAGGTTTAAAAACAGGTTCTGTCTGGTGTTCAAGACACCTCTTACCAAGACACTTCAATGTTTTAGAATGAGACTGTATCTTGATAGAAAGATTTCAGCTGAAGCACTGTTCACCACAGAATTGTAGGAAGTTAGATTTAGAAAGGAAACTCAACAATTTCCATCATATTTCATACAAACTTCAGTGACATGGTCTTCTCTGAAGCAATAAAACATCATCCTGGTTAATTTATACAAGTGTCATGCAATTCTTGGAAGTATGTTGATGGGGAAAAGATACCCAGTGAAAGACAGATAAAAGCAAAAGGAAATTGAGTGTCTGGAAACTGAAGAAGATCATCTCAGAGTATAAATTAGATTATATTCTTGTCCATGAAGCCACTTACCCAAAAAACACTTCATCAGCTGACATTTTCAAATAAAAAACTGAATGTTTTTCTAACAACTAATTTAGAGATAAAGCAGAAGATAACATTCTATTGATGGAACCACCAAGTGCAATTCCTTGGCCTATCTTATGGAAAAGCCTACACTGCAAATATTGTAGCAGTGACTCTGGGCTTTAAGATCTCTGGGAACATCATCAGTGTCCTGTGTTTAAAGGGGTTTAGTTTTTATTTTACGTCTTCTGCTTTTAATAGGCTGATTTTCAGCTTTTAACCTCATGCAGCTTCTTTATGTCTAAAAGTGTCTCTCTTTTTGTGTTGAGTAGCCTCCTTCCTTCTGTGTACAGTGCATCATAAATGGAAAATTTTGCCCCTTTTTATAAATACTGAACCAGGCAGAGAGCAAAATATGGTTCTTTTTAGTCCACTGAGATGAAGACATTTTCCTCTTATATAGCTCTTCCAGTAAGTGATGTTTCAACATCCTCCTTTGACAGAAAAGGGAAAACAAACTTTCAGAGAACCTGCTTCTCACCAACTGGCAGATCCTCACTGAAAACTGGCCTGGAAAGTTCACTGTGACTTCCTTAAGCTGCAGAAGGACTGGTGGATGTGGGAGTGCTGAGTGAATTAGGGTGTGCATCGTTCAGGAAATGCTCAGGAAACACGAAGCGCGATGGTGCGTGTGCGAGTGGGGATGATGTCTCTATTAATGCCTGAGTGGGTGAGACATTAAACAAACTAAAGGTCACTGCTTGGGACACAGAGCCTGCAGCACCAATGAAATCAATGTGTGGGTGCTGTAACTGGCAATCAAGAACCACGTCTTCACAGAAAGACCTGTAATTTTTAGATTGTGTAAATTTTAGAATGTGGACACATTGATATGCTTTACATCCCTGATCAAGGTAGCAATGGATGCCTCTTCGTTGCCTAAGGAGCTCTTACAAAAATAAAAATATCCTTTCTTCCCACCCACATTTTCCCTAAGAATTTCTCCACATAAGTTTCAAATAGTAAGCATGTGAGAGAAACAGCTTTTCTGACCGGGTGAGAAATGTGACATCCAAGTTTCATTCTGTTTCTCTCAAAGCTTAGCTAAACAGTCTGCAATTGCCCAACTAACACCTCTGGGAAGCCAGAGCTAAGGTTGCATATGTTGCCTGTAATTTAGGAACTTGATAAAAATATGGATAATGTTGCTTAAATAAAATGAATCTGGATTGTAAGAAATGGGAGGTAAGATTAGAGATAAGAATATGCTGCAAAGGACAGAAATGCAGAACCAGCAGGGAATGTAGAGTTCTCTGGAGTACACCTTTGAATATTGTGTATCTGTGCAGGAGATCATAGCACCTGTTAAATTTAATACATATTAAATATTGTCATATCTTATATATCTAAGCATACCTTCATATTTTGCTGGCAGCCTACAATTCCCAGATTTCAGTTTATGTTACAGAAAGTATGTATTCAATTCCCAATGAAAAGCTGATTTAAAAGTCACTACTGGGAATTGTAAGGAGATTAAATTGTTTTAATATTTTCAGTACATGGAAAGGGGAATTTAAATGGGAATCTGGGAATCTTTGTTCCTTTTGTGAGCTGTAAAGGTCAAGATTTTGCCATGGATACAAGAGCTGGAAGAGAGTTTCTGGTTGTGTAGATGTCCACATGTCCTGGGTGGGAGCTCAAGATGTTCTTAAATCACATACAATGCACATTTATGGCTCATCTTGTCAATGTACACAGGGATTGCAGATCTGTGTGGGTTTTTTTCATTACTGAAAATGGTAGACATGCAACAAGAGGAAAGCAGGCTACAGATCGTTGAGTTGAACTCGCTGAGGTTTTAGGTTTGTACGTTACCTCACTGAATTTCCATTAAGCCTACTTACTTTAAACTCTAGTCTTTCATCATTATTTTTCATTCTTCAGACATGAGTGGTATTTTCTTAATTTTAATTTAATTTAGACTGTTGGAGTGCTCATTTTTTTCTGCAGAAGAAATGTCACTCCTTTCTAGAATAAAATTAATCTTATGCAAAAGGCCACTGCAAGACCTGATTTAAATACCAGGGTAGGACATGAAATCTGTTGGCAGCTGTGATCATGTTCTGCCCTGAAAGTCACACTGTTCTCTTGGCAGCACTGCACCACACTGCCCATCTCTGTCAACTTGTGTCTAATAAAAAATTCATGCAAGCCTTGCTTCCAGCTTTACTCCTACGAAGTTCTGGCCCTCATGGCAGACCATACCCATGCCACTCATGAGTTATCCCAGGGTTTGTACAAGAGAGGAGGAAAAAGGGAGAAGAAAAAATTGAGGGATTCCTCTTCACTGTTCTCACTCCCAAGATAAAAGAATGCATATTTTATAGTATTTTATGTTTTATTTTTTAGCATTCTATGCAACATTTCCTCTACTTCTGATAGGAACTGATTTGGGCAAGAATAAAAACCATACTAATAGCTTGCTGCTTGCACAGGGAGAGAGCACCTGAGATCCTCAACTAGAGCAGACAAAGCCCTCTCAATCTTTGGATTGATGGCACTATCATGGAAGAAATACAGAGCTCCCTTCTCTGTGTTTATAACTGCTTGGGTAAATTCCCCCATATCCACTAAGAATTCAACCTATGCTGTATGCAAAAAGGGAAGCTACAAAAAAAATTAAATATGTCAGAGCTGGCTAGGGTGGGCTTATTCAGACTCATAAAAATCAGCACGCAAAGTTTCAAAAGGCATCCATAGGTTTATTTCAACTTCAAACTTTAACCAAACTAGTCATAGGTGACAGACAGTGATGAGATCATCAGAGAAAAAGATTGTAAAATGGAGCTACAAAATACATTGGTGCAAATAATTAACCTATTTGCCCAGAAAAATATCATTTGGGGTTAATCAAAACTATTCATAAATCCACACTGAATTGCGCACGTCTACAGAAATTTTGCAGCAGGGAGTGAGGTGGCGGGGGGGGGGGGGACAGGAAAGAAATAATTTTGATATTTTCTTGATAAACATTTGTATTTTTCCACCAAATATTTTGTTTTAAATTTTGCCTACAGGTAATAGTCTTAAGACTAAAACCAAAAAATCACTACATTTAAATTATTTCTCTGCTTTAGGATTGAAGGAAAAAAAAAAAGCATCCTGAAAAAATGTTTTATTTTGCTGGGAGAAAAAAATTATTTTGTATTAGTAAAAACAAAAAAATTATTTCAGTGCTCTTGACTCAGAATTCAAGCTGAAAAACCACCTATTGATAAACCATTCAAAAACCAGCATTCAGTAACCATAAAAAAGGCTGACATTGTACACCCATGGGCTTGGCTCAGTTTGGCCCACATCATTCCCTAATCCTTGGTTTCTGGAATTGATGGGTGATGGGTAATTACATGGAAGGCTGTCCTTTGGTACACACCACAGCTCAGTCAGGAAGGGAGAAAGACAACCAACCAAAATGGGCTGTCCCTTTCATTGATTTTACTCTCTGGGTCCCAAGAAGAACCTGAAAACCTAGACTGTGGGGAGAAAACCCATGATTTGGCAGATCTGGAATTTTCCAGCCCATGTGCTTTTGAGTCATGACATGCCAAAAAAACTGTGTAAAAAAAAAATCTTTTAAAGAATGCTTCAGTTTCTGTACAAGTCCAAAAATGCCTCATCCAATTTGTCTCAAATTTTCCAGAAAACTTCTGCTCTGACATGAGATCATATATATGAAATGTAAGACAGACTGGTTTGTAGTTTTGGCAAAGCTGGGGAGGAAGACAAATTGGATTGTACTTTTAAAGGGAGAATTAGGATCTCATCTTTGAATTATCACTTATTTAGGCAAGTCCTGCCTCTCATGACATCTAAATCATTAGAAATTATTAAAAGAGTAGTAAATATGTTACTGGGGACTACTTTGCACCGGCAAAGAGATCATAAAACATGGAGGAGGAGGATGAGACATAAGGAAAATAGGGATGTGTGGGGAGACCGCAGAGAATAAAGAGGAAGTAGTTACAAAAACTTGTGTGCATGCTGTGTTCAAGGAAGGGCTGACAGGGATCTCAGGGGACTCTGTGGTGTAGTAGGATTTTAAGGACCATAGAGGACTTTAAAGGTCAGAAGAAAAAGAACAAAGAGATGTTGAGAGGCTGGGGAGGTGAAGACCCTCCTGAGGAAAGAGAAAGAAATAAAAAGTAATTTTCTCAGAGCGGATTTAATGGCTAGAGACATCACAAAACAGAGCGAAGGGAAAGACAGTTTATCCCATTGTAAGAATCATACATCCATAAATATTTAAAAGTGAATGGGCTAATCACTTTTGAGGGCTTGGGACACCCGTCTTCCCAGGATTTGTGCTGCAGGAAAGCTCTGGTACACCACCACCCACCTTGCTGCCAGCTCCTTCTGCACTGCAGGGAAACTACCGTTGCTCCTCTGAGTGCAAGCACTGCTAAAGGGAAAAGTCAATATTTAATTAGTCAAAAATTTAATTAGTAAACTATGGTCTCAAAATAACTTAGGAGCAGCTTATAGTGTTTGAAACATGCATAAGGATGACTGGACCATACAAAGCAGGGTAAGATCATCCACTTATGCTGTCAGCATGCTGAAGGTCACCACCTTCAAGAAATGAAACACTTCAAAATAAACTACAAAATGATAAAATACATTAACCAGTAATAATCTGCAAATAAATAATTCTGTGCAAGAAACCCACCAACTCTTGTCTTAAACTGCTTCAAGCCTCAGGATGATGGCTTTTATTACTTTTTGTCATGATTTCATTTTTCCTTTGCAAAGAAGAAAATCTCTGTTACTCTTGGAAAGACATGGGAGGCAACCAGAGGTGTCATGCAGCTCTCTGCCAGAAACACATATGAAGGCAGCCTACTTTGGCAGGAGGACGACGACTGGCCCTGCCTGTCTAGCCACATATGTTTCCTGGTCTTTATTCTCCCCACCATTACCACATGTCACAAAAGTACTTTACAGAGCCTTAAGAGGAATTGCAGGCTTCCCACCCAAACAAAAACACAGAAAACCAACCCTACAATCAAGTATCCATAACAAATTATGAGGCCTGAGGATGGGTTGCTGCTTGTCAGTTGACAAAATTCATTAAGACTTTTGACTTCTGCATTTTTTTCAGGGATGAGGGGGATTAGGGAGGAAGTTTGGTTTATTTTTTCCCTTATCACTCTGCCTTTTGAGGGGAAAGCCAAGACTATGGGCATTTAGGTGATTTTATCTGCTAGACAGCAGCCATATGGAGAACATGAAATGGAAGTTTTCTACCCATCTCCTGGCAAACCTTGGGCAGATGTTGCATGACTGCCCAAAGCAGTCCACTGAGACACAACAGGATGATCTCCATCCTTTCAGATGTGCAAAGGGACCTCTGGCTAGCCCATGTGATTGATGTGTAGATAGACATCTTATCTCATGAACTCTCTCTCAGCCTTTGTTTCCAGGGGCTGGTGTCTGGGAAAGGGCTGCACTGGCTGAAAGGAAGCAGAAAGCAGAACCATAATGAACCTCCCCAGTCACCAAAGCAGGCAATCACATAATGTAATCCTTTTAAAATATCTACCATCTCAATCTTAAGGGTTTGTTCAGATTCCAGTTTCCATTATTCCTACTGACACTTTTCCTCACTCTTCCAATTCACAGCACATGTTTGCTCAGAGCCATTTGTTCTTGTGCCAGGATGGTCACTCTGCTTATATGGCTCTTCTGTACCCTGGCTGCTCAGCCCAGGATTATGCACAGAAAATATTAATATTTTCTTTCTGGTCTTCTGAAAACTCAGTTTAAAAAGACAAGTTATCTTGGTGTCCACACATAAGACAGGCTTTCTACTCACAGCCATGCCAGCAAGCATCCTCTACAATTTTATTTTCAGTTGAAACTTTGTCAGGTACGAAATGTGTTTTCACTAAACTCTTGTATCATGATATTAAAAGTCAACATCTGGTAGAAATGCTTCAGTACACTGTAGGATGACATATGTTTTCTTCACATTCATATCCCACTGGCAACTCACAGCCAACTTGCAACCAAGTAAACCCTCAGTTTTTATCCTGCTCTGAAACAACCTTGCCCTCCCCTTTCCATGCACCAGTATTTATGGCCATTTGTTTTTTCCTGTGAAAAACATGACCTTTTTTATGCTCATGATGTCCCCAGGTCTGTGCCATCAACAAAGCCATGATTGCTTTCTTATGCTTTGTACTGAAACCATCAGATGAGATCCATCCCATCTCCATATGCATTTCCCATTCTCCTCCTTTCCTGAGAAAGTTTGTCCTGGTAATCACTAGATTTTGAGCACATCATGGAAAGATATTGTCCAGCCAGGCAACTCAGGCTCTAAGAGACAGCAGGAACTTGAACTACATAGCTTGTAATGCAGTACACAAACTTAATTTAATAATGAAATATGGTTTAAAAAAAAAAAAATCCCCAAGAAAACATAATTCGGGGATATTGAAATGTGTTTTAGAAATGAAGATATCAAAAAATGTATCTTCCTGGATAAAGCTTTTCAGAACTTCCACTCTGCAGGAAAGTGGATGGTCTGAGCATCTGATATGCTAATGGTAAGGCTATTTTTAGAATAAAAAAAAAGTTATTTAAATATATATTTCCATTCTTTACTAAAGTTCAAAATTACATTGAGTCATCCACAGTAGACTTAAAAAGATTCAACTGGATGACAAATGGCAATATTTTCATACACTGAATGATAAAAGTGACAATTTCCATAGCTATACTTTCATAAACAAATGGGAAAACATAGGTTGGGTTGTAAGGTTGACAGTGAGAAGAACTTGTAATAAGGAGTAAGATGTCTTTGGATTATGACCCTGTTCTCTGCCATAGGAGTTTAACCTTGCTGGACCAAACTGAAAAGAGCAAATGTCTGTACCTGTAGCACTCCTCTTTCATGCTCTACTATGTAAAACTCAGAGAATGAAGTTGATTGTTCTCACACATCTGCCTTGTTCTTAGTGTGGCGTTCCCCACTATCATTAATCTGGTTACCTCACTGTGGATGGGAATCCGACATGATTTCATCTTGAATTTAAAATAATACAACAAAAATAATTACGTGAAATTATGGACATGGGGTGAAAATTCCATTAAAAATCTTTTTCTGACTCCAACAAAATTATCAAACTTTTCTAATCTGACTTTGAAGAATTACCATGCCATGCAAAATACATCAAATTGGCTTATAGGGGGAAAAAAAAGCACCAAATGTCTTTCAAATGGGCACATTGGCCCCTTTTATTTTAAAATCCCATGTTTAACTTGTTCTTTAGAAGACTATGTCTATGTGAAACTGCTGTATAAATTATAGACATGATCTATGATGCAGAACAATATTTATAACATGCCTTTAAAGTTATGTAATACTGAGAACAGAAATGCAATTAAAGTGGAGAGAAGAGGAAGTTCTGCCCTCTGCAGAGTGTGCTGTCTCATCTTTAAACAATGCAACATGATGGAAACTAATAGATGTTTCTGCAGAGGTGACTGGTTACTCCTCTGATGTATTGATATGGGAGGGGTTGATCTCAAAGATGCATTTTTCCAAAATCAATTTTTCAAATTCATTTGGGGAAAACAATGACATTTTCATTTTCTTTGTAAGAAAAGTATGTACTATCTTCTCCACATGTTCTCAGAAGACTGCAGGCAAAAAATGGCATTTGGAAGTTATTTTCTAGTTTATACTCAATTATTTCATGTGATTCAAAAATAAAAAGCCATGTTTATATGCATGGATATATTTGAGAATGAGACAGATAGTTTCTCAGAAATGGGAACCCAAGATGACAGTGACACCTGTCATGGTTGGACACTGGCGCAATGCCAGCGTCCCCATGAAAATGCACTTTTTCTAAATAAATGCTGTGAGATGTTATCAGGAACAGAGCAGAGCAGGCTCAAGCTTAATAACAAAGGAAAAAAAACTTTATTAAACTACTACTAATACAGAAAACACATAAACTAAATCCAGGATGAAGACCTTTTAAACCACCCCTCCTCCTCCCAATTCTAAAAACACCCAGCCATGAAACATCACCCGGGATTCTTGATCAAATTACCACCCTTCAGGTAATCTATACTCAAACTATCAAGGGAGAGAGAAGTCTCTCTTGTACTACAGACCCCCAGGAAACACAGCTGCTCCCCTGTGTTTCCCTGTCACACATGGCAACCGCCCGGAAAAAATCTGCCAGTGTGACACTCTCCATTCCATGTCACAGTGCTCTCACCACCGTGCATGGACAGACTGCTCATAGGGCTCCTTTAAGGATGCTTTGCTACAGACTAAAAGATATAACAGTTCAGTTTCTCATCCTGGGACTACAGTCCCCCCCATTTTCCCCTGGGGCCGAGGGGTCCAAAAACAGGACTCATCTTCTTCCCGAAGACAGAGGGTATCACCATTCCCTCTTCAGCTTTCTTCGTTTCTCGCCATTCTTGTGCTGCTCGAAGCTGAAACAGGTCTCCTTGGGTCACCACTGCATCCCCCTAAATTGCAGTCTCTATTGCAGGAGAGTTTGGTTCAGTCCATGGCTAACAAGAAAAGTCCAGCCAAAGCTACTTCATCATCTCTTCCCACCTAAACATTTCTTCTTCTAACATCTCAGTTCCCGGACTATCTCTCTTCCACTACAAATCAAGGAGGAGTAATACTTTTAAAAAGCCCTCATTTCCTGGAAAGGGTTAAAAGTTCAGACTCCCTGGACGGCTGATATCTCAGTCCGGTGTTCCACTTCCCACGCTGGGCATTCCCCCCCCTTCTCTTTCTCCTCTGCCGGCAGATTTCCAGGTGCCGCCAGGCTCTCTGTCTCTTTCCCTCTTGGGGGGGGGGGGGCAAAGGCATCTCTGCTTCTCTCCACCCTTCCGTCCACAGGAGCTGGCTCGGTTCCAGACCCTCAGCCCCCCTCGGCCTACCTGGACAAGGCCGCGTGGCTTCCCCTCCCCCACCCAGCCTAAGGCTGGGCAGGGGGAGAGCCTGCACTCTCTGGGGACCGGAACCCAAAGAGACAGTTCCCCTGGGAGTTCTTGCTTTTAACCCCCTGTGTTCTCAGAGGCGTGTCCATACTTTCAGTGGTCACTCCAGGTGCCAATATCCAAACCTGACCACTGATTGGTTTGACCCAACTTCCTGGAAAAAATTCACTTCCATGTCAAACCATGACAACACCAAAGACTTTCTAAGGATGTCAGCTGCACTAGAGAAGTCTCTTTTGTTTTCCACTAACAGAGTAGTAGTAATTAATCTTTTAATTTCATTTTCTTGAGAGATATTGTTTTTATTTATTTGCTTTTCATATACCAGCATAAATATTTTTCTCTCACTAGTTCCTATCTGCCACATTGTATACCATGCAATTTGTTCTTTTGTGACTAAGTACCAGAAATATAATGTAAATGTAAATAAATGTAATGTATCTGTGTAAAATACATGGGATATTAGATACCAGAATCATCACTAATGACAATTCTATTGACCAATGTTGGCTTTCACCTTTGTTGGGTCACTCAGGCCCCTGTGCCTCTCTAGTGTGGAGTCCTAGATAACTTCTTAAAGCTCTGGCACAATCATGTGCCAGGAAAGGGCTGGTGGTAAGACAGATGCTGTAAGAGACAAAAGTCTGAAAATTAGGGAGAAGAGAGGCATCAAGCAAACTACATAAACCAGAACTTCTGCATTGCAAGCCTTATTTTCTGTGTACATGTTGAATTTTTACTGAAAGAATCCAACTTCCTTGGGACAGTGCCCAAATCAAATAAAATTAAACACTCAACCAGCTCTAGTATACAACCAAAATAAGAGGGTGAGAAAAAAAGAAAATACATCCAACTACAGCAATTTGAAAGTGGTTTATGCTCATTATTATCTCATTTTCTTGATTTTGGGGTGAGGGGCTTGATAAGTTTGGGGAATATGAATTTTGTCCTTCCCTGTGTTAAACAGCAGGGTGTATAAGGGACATGGGGATCAAAGCCTGAGGACACATGAAGGAAAGATGTCACAGAAATTGAGTGGAAGAAAGGAACAGGATAAAGAAGGTAGAGAAATTGAGAAGGCTGCTAGTTTTTAATGCCCAAACAACACCCAGAAACTAAACTCTGAGAATCCCAGCCTGAAGACATCACCAAAGGTGATGGGGAGAGCATGGGGGGTAGCAATCAAACTTGTCTTTCTTCCTGTTCCTTTTATCTTCCAAGACACAGTAGCAGCAGGTGAGGGTGTTCATCAGGCTTGGAGTCCTGATCTAGACCATTCCTACACACTGATTTCAATGGCAAAATGTATCAGAAATTTTATTCTGGTGAGTCTCTGTAAACACATTCACAGAGCAAGGGCTTCAGAGATCACCATCTTCTGTATTAGCTAAGAAGAATCTTGAAGGACTAATGGACTAATTTGCAAGACCATACAGAAAGATAATTAAGATCTTGTATATTCAGGACTATTTAACTGGAGAAAGGCTATTGTTGGTCACAAATTTAGAAGTGAGAGATCAGCTTCTCACATGTTTTAAAATTTGATTGTTAAGACATTCAAATCTGGAAATTTCTTCTCCTCAAACCCAACCATGTGCATTCAGTTGGAGCTGTTCACCATGCTCAGGCATCACCAATGGCTACACTTGTATTTCACCTCCACAGATTTATCAAAAGTGGACCGACTGCAACTTTTGCAGTAATACCTCTGGAAATATGAATATTTCTGAAGGAGAAACTTGACAGGAGAATGTTAAACATTTACTTTTTAAAAGCCTAACATTGAGAAAAAGGACAAACTAGAGAGGGGAGGCAAGGCAAGGCAAGGAACACATTATTTAACAACTGACAAAAGGTTATAAATCCTAGTCACAAAGAACTCAGAAATGTCCTCTGAAATTTTTTGTTTATGTTTATTAATGTTTTTGTTTTGAGAAGAATAAGTGAACAACTTAAAGAAATAAGGATTATTTTGAGCACTCTTCCATTTTCAGTAGAAAACCCTTTTTTAGTTTTAGAAAATGAAGTTTGGATAGAAATTATTTAGCTTGTTAGTTTTAAAAAATGAAGTCTGGATAGAAATTATTTAGCTTGTTCTACTTGCAATCAGGTAAATGTTGTAGCTCTAGGCCCAGCCACATGGGTTCATTTTGTTAGGATTCTAGTAAAATGACTCTAGTCTTCTTCTTTGAAGTCACAGATATGAAAGGAAGAAAATTTCTCACATTGGACTTTTGTTTTCCTCCTTTTGCTCTTCAGGAAAAGTGAAGAATTCTGAAAATGAGCCAAACTATAGGCATCCAATCCAAGAAAATAGACACAACACAGGTGTGCTGTGGCTCCAGGACTGTAGGTCACTTTAACTAGCAATACCTCTCAGAAAACTTCAAAGCAAGAATCAGAAATAATCTTTATCAAGTGCTCCATTTCTGCACTGCTCTGCTCCTGCTAAAAGAAATACGATGTTTGCATTAAAAGTGCTTTGGTCTTTGTTTTGTTCTTTTAAGTCACACGTGGTCCTGCTGTTTAGTTCGCACTGGGGTTTAGGGATTCCTTCAGAGCAACCAATAGTGATGTGATAATCTTGGCCAAGAGTCCTGTCACTCAGGCAGAGATCAAAAAACTAAGAGGCTATTTTCTTGCAAGAAGAGTTAAAACTTGGAGCCAGAGGGAGAGCCTATAGGTCAGCTAGTGAGCTGCTAGTTCTACAACCCTGCCAAATTTACATTTGTTGAAGTTGTAATAGGGACAGGCCAAACACACTGGGAGTCACTTGTGCTAGGTCTAGATGCAGAGGAAAAAACAGACTGCCCAACAGAACTTATGCTACGCTGATATCTCTGACATCAGATGAGCAGAATTGTCTATACCCAAAGAAGACAGTTGTTTTTTTCCCTAAAAATTATCTAGGTTGCCTGAGCTCAGTAAGCTGTTTGAACTTAGCACTACAGCTGTCACCAGAGTAGTCCCTTTCATTTTAATGGACTATTCACAGTTACACACCACACATTTAAGAATGCTCCAAACTGGACTCTAGAACACCGTATCTGTGTGCTCCTGCTTAGTCTCCACTCCAGAACAGTGTGCCGTGAAGTAATTTCTCTTTAACTGGGTTGTCTCTAACACTTACAAAATGTATGAAATGTTAAATACAACAGCATAACAGGCATTTTGCAGGCTGTGAAAAGAGGCTGGCAGCAGGCATGGTTCCCCACACATTGTTCCAAGTCAGATGCCACCACCTGCTCTACAGGAAGAACATTCATGGAAATCAAAGGCAAGATGGTAAATGTGTTTAAAATGTAACTTAGCTACAAAACTCTTCTCAAGTCTTCCATCAGAGAAGAACGAAATAAGAATATTAAGACTATAAATAGGATAGTCTTCCTTTCCTACAGCTGTTCTTAGCACCGGACTTAATATTTTTCTTCAAACTCTGAGTTGATTTAGAGCTGGTTCCCAGATGACTCCCCTCTCTCAGCCATGCTTGCTGGAGTTCTCTGTCTACAGAGCAGGTGCAGCACCAGCAGACACTGCACAAGTTTCTCCAGATATTCACAGAGCCCATCAACAAAAAGAGGATGGTCACACAACACACAATTACACTGTGGAACTCATTGCTTCAGGAAACGGGCACAGCTCAAAACCTAACAACAATTTAAAAGTACCAAGAACATCCACAGCTGCCACAGGCAACAACAGCAAACGTTTTGTACTTGAGGGCTTCTGTCACTTCCTAACTCCTGGAGATCTGAATGGCACTGGGATACAAGGTCAAACCAACCCCTTCTCTTTCCTCAGCTATCATACCACAGGATCCTCAGATTTTCCTCCAAAGGCTTTTGGGTTCTGGACACTGAACTGGATGGGCAACAGTACAACAGGGCCAGGAGTTCCCACTCCTTTATACCACAGAAGAAGGACGGGGGCTTCAGTTGCCCGATGTCTTTCCTTCTCCAGCTCTTTCCACTGCAATTTGATAATAGGTGTCATATTTCAGCGCCTTTCATCCACAAAGCTCAAAGTACTCTCTGTAGGGGTTATGTCCTGGTATAACCAGCTTAGAAAGGCATGTCAAAAGTGCTGAAGTGATTTTTGCCTAATGTCCCGCAGCAACCAAGCATAAGAATCAAGAAGAGAACCCCAAATATGCTTCCAGCCCATGACAACTTTGCAGCCGTGCTGGTAATTTCTGGTTGAGTTGCACATGTCACGACTCTGCCCACTGTAGGCTGGCATCCAGCCTGTTGCGTTCCTCTAATCAGACTCTGGCTTCTCACATTGGGATTGTGGTGGGCTCTGCTTTGAAATGAGATGCCTGAAAATGGTTGACACCTGTACTCCTCTGGCTCTCGGGAAAATTTGTTAACCTTCAAGAGAAGTTCTTGGAGAGGAGGGACTTTCAAGTTTTACAAGATGGTGAAGTTCTCTTTAGTTCCTTTAAAAAGCATTAGCAAAGGTCAGATTAACAAGTCAACACCGAAACTAGATACGACCAAGATTCCCAAAACTCATGCAGGAAAGAAAAGAGGTGGGTGGGGACTGGGTGTGGGGGAGAAAGGCCCACAACACAACATTGGCTCTGATCCTTTCCCCCTTGTTGGGCCTGGGGCACACTTGATAAGGTGAAGGGAAATTGTAAAATTAGACCTGGCAACCTACACAGAGAGGCCCAGTGCAAGGCCCTTGGCCTGAGGCAAGCTGAGAAAGTTGAGGAATTGTGGGGGAAAGGGGACTTGGCAGCCTAACTTCCTGTGGCTGCATCCAGGGCTAATTAGTTTTCAGTGTTCTGTGTGTGTTTGAATGGAAACAAGCCAGCACTGAGAGGCACGGGGTGAGGAAATCAAAAACACATGCACCAAGAAGGAAGAAGGGGGGAAGAAGAAAAAAACCCCAAAATACCAGAAAACCTGTCCTTTTTAGCTACATTTTCTTTTTCAGGAGGGGATCTCATCATTTTGTTCCATGAGCACTAAATCACCCCAGCTCCCCTGTCTATCACATCTCACATCTGCTTCAGAACTCATTAAACATCAAAAGGCCTGCCCTATCAGTTCTGCTTAGTTAGAAGTCTGAGTTACTAGAGTCCTAACCAGAGAAGATTTTGTATGTTTTTAATAATAGCTTAAGGAACTTCTTAGCACCCCATAAATTACTTAATGCAACAAACTCTTCCTGTGGACCAGCAAATGTTTTACAGAGGAGCTGAATGCTGCCTTAACATGCTTGTGGTCAGTCCAAAGCTACACAGCAACCTGTTTAAATGAACCTTTAATCCATGTTTCACTTTAGGAACTGTTTTCTCATGTATCGTCTCCTGGCTCTAGCCCACTCTCATTTTTACTGCCGCTCTAATTTTATATAACTACATTATAACTTGTATTTCCGTAGCATTTTGATCCTTCAGAATGCCAAGGCAACTATTAAAGCAGCGATCATAATGCTGCAGCACCAATGAAATCTGCCTATTTCTGCCATACCATTTTCTTTACTTCAAATACACATGCACAGTGCCCTTCACTACTGCAAGTGCCAGACAAACAGTTCACTCAAATAATTCATACACAGGAAACACAATGGACACAGTAGAGGCTCCAGTGGGCATTTGTTGTTAAGAGTACCACAAGAGCACTTTAAAAGAAACTGAGCCTAGGCAGAGTCTGATCTCTGAGGCAAAAGCAAATCAGTTTTCACCAGGACATCCACAAGCTTTTGTCTTCAGCGAAGACACCTTTTTTTGCTGATTTTGAAGTTTTTGTCTGCAGCTATAGTATCATAAGAACATTTCCACCCCTTTTTACTCAGAAAGCATGGGGTTTGCAGTTTTCCTCATACTTAAGAATTACTAAATCACTTTTTCTCACACTTTAAAATAAAATGTGACCAGTGGTCAGACTTGAAAATGTGAGTCTCAGAGGTGAAAATTACAGATGGTCATGAACAAATTAAAGAGAGCCTTTGAACGAAAAAAAAACTTCTGCATGTTCAGCTTCAGCAATCATTCCCACTTGATTGATAAGCTTTGTCATTTATTTGCAACTGTTCCTTCTTTAGAAATAAACAACATGCTTTTTTTTTTTCTTTCAAGTATCAGCATAAATAAAAGGAAATAAAAAATAAATAACATGACCCCCAAGCCAAGTTGAACTAAAATCATCATGGAGCACGAGCACAGATGTGCAGTAGCACATCTGTTATAATGCCCTATGCCTCCCCTGGCTATCTAACACTCACCTTGGTGCAGAAGAAACAACCTGGGATGTCAAAAGTGCTACTAATGAAGGAATGAAGGAAGTACTACTAGGAATGAAGAAAAAAATTAAGACAATGGCAAATTGCTACCTCTTTTCTAGGATTTTTGCTTGCCCATGAGCTGTGAATGCTGCTTACCAAGGAAGACTTCCCTTCCCAGACAGAGTGTGTCTGGTTCCTTGCTTTTCAGTGGGACACAGTCCTGCAGAACAGTGAGGACCTTCTACAGTGGGCACAGGATGGCCCCCAAGGGACCACTCCCTCCCTATGTTCATTTCTTCACACAGAGGGTTCTCAGTGCTCTCTGACCAGATCAGATTTAAGGGAAAAATGTGAAGTTTATTCCAATGTGAAGTACCATGAGGAAATTAATAGGCAATTCCTAGTCATTTAGCTCTATTTGGAAATCTGTGTGGCACTCCCTTCAATGACACTGCTGATAGGACAATTTCACAGCTGTCAGAGCTGCCAGCTGAATTCCTAGGTGATCCATGGCCTCTGCTCATTGCTCCTCCAAAGAGGGACCTTCATCTGAGATAAGCTTCCCATAAGAAAAGTCCAAGTCATAGAGGTCCTGTTCAAAAGATCTGCCTCTGTGGACTGTCTGTAACCCTTCACCTTGACAAGAAATGTAATTGAGACATCACCTTATAGAAGTACATCAGTGAAATGCAGCCAGTCACAGCATCAGTCTGTCTTGTGCCATGTGCTTAAGGAAAGAAGCACCAAGTTAATCAACAAATGAGTTCCCTTGCACCACACAAGGCTGACACTCCCTGCAAAACTAGAGGCCAGGGATTAAATTTAGTCCTCGAGAGATCACATATGTTTAAGTACAGAGATGTTCAATGACATATCACTCCAAAACTATTTACTACTTAAATGCTTAAATTATGGAGATTAATCCAGCTTATTACTAGCTCTGAACAGAGACTAAGCACATTAGGAAATTATGGCAACTTGAAAGTAATTATGTTTAGAGTGAAAAATGCATCAGCCATGGCTCACTCTGTGAACCCACATCAGACCATAAATATTCCAGAATCACTGGAAGGCTATGAATAACACTAAGATGAAAAGTGACCAGAAAGTATCATTGCATGGGTAAGTCTTTCAAACAGGTAGACTACGGACTCTGAATCTGAGGACAACAATATCAGCCCTTAGCTGATATTCTCTGATAAGTCATACAGCTACAGTCCTTCTCCTGCAACTGCTATTTTTCTCTGTATTCAACATTTGTATCCTGCACCAGTTTTAATTAAGCACCCCTATGGAGGAAATGACAGGTTCTGAGTGAAAGAAGCTCTAGGGAGTGTGTGCACTTTCCCACTCTTTGATTTCCCCCTTCATGTGGAGCTCACACTGCCTTGGGATGATATTTACTCTTAACTTAGAGTCAAGAAACATATTTGCTTTCTGTTTTTCATTAAATACAGAAGGTTTCACAAAAGAGGCCATTTTTCATCAAAAAATTGTTTTCAAGTGAAAAATATCTACCAGCTCTACTCCTGACTCTAAACAATTCCTGGCCTACGAGCACATTACTGTGACTTTAGAGTTCATAGAGTGTGACTCCAGAAATGAGAAAAATGTTTTCAAAAAGTTACCATGAATATTTTAAAAAACCTCAACAAAGTATTTATATCACAGCTAACAGTCCAGCTGGTAGCCTGCATGCCATCTGAGACAGCCACAGTATTCACTAGCATCAATCTTGCTCCTTTTTTTGATGACGAGCTCTACATTTGCTTTCACTAAGTCTCCCGCTTTGTCCTTCATTTTCTATCACTTTAAAATAATTGTCAGTAGCATGATATAAGCTGCTGTATTTTTTGTCCTCCTGCCTTCCTAGTCTTCCTCCATTAAAAGACATGCTGAAATAAAGACAACTGCCTGGTTGAAGGAGGGGATTGAACAGAAGGTACTTCAGAGATGCCAGAGTGATAAATTGAAGGTGCTTGATGCACTGTGGCTGATGTACTAAATGGGACATGAGGGATTGCTCTATGGGAATGCTTTGAGAAGTGAAGTATGTCTTATTTGGGTTCTAAAAACTTTCATAAGACATTCTTCATATGTGCTCACATTCTTTGTGGCTTCATCAAAGCAAAATCTAGCCTCTGTTCAAGCAGGCAATTTTTCAATTTTTTTTTCCTTCCTTCCTTCCTTCCTTCCTTCCTTCCTTCCTTCCTTCCTTCCTTCCTTCCTTCCTTCCTTCCTTCCTTCCTTCCTTCCTTCCTTCCTTCCTTCCTTCCTTCCTTCCTTCCTTCCTTCCTTCCTCCCTTCCTCCCTTCCTCCCTTCCTCCCTTCCTCCCTTCCTCCCTCCCTCCCTCCCTCCCTCCCTCCCTCCCTCCCTCCCTCCCTCCCTTCCTCCCTTCCTCCCTTCCTCCCTTCCTCCCTTCCTCCCTTCCTTCCTTCCTTCCTTCCTTCCTTCCTTCCTTCCTTCCTTCCTTCCTTCCTTCCTTCCTTCCTTCCTTCCTTCCTTCCTTCCTCCCTTCCTCCCTTCCTCCCTTCCTCCCTTCCTCCCTTCCTCCCTTCCTCCCTTCCTCCCTTCCTCCCTTCCTCCCTTCCTCCCTTCCTCCCTTCCTCCCTTCCTCCCTTCCTCCCTTCCTCCCTTCCTCCCTTCCTCCCTTCCTCCCTTCCTCCCTTCCTCCCTTCCTCCCTTCCTCCCTTCCTTCCTTCCTTCCTTCCTTCCTTCCTTCCTTCCTTCCTTCCTTCCTTCCTTCCTTCCTTCCTTCCTTCCTTCCTTCCTTCCTTCCTTCCTTCCTTCCTTCCTTCCTTCTTTCTCTCTTTCTCTCTTTCTCTCTTTCTCTCTTTCTCTCTCTTTCTTTCTTTTTTTCTTACTTTCCCCTCCCTTATCAGCCCAGTGCACACAGCATATTTGGAAGCAGCTTATATAAACAAGATAAAATTGAGTTTATTAGCAATAACACAAAGTGGTATAGTTTTGCACCTATGAAGGTCCACAGAAAAAATTCCCCTTTAGCTTCAGGCTACTGCATTGCCCATCAGAGAGCTCAGAAACCATGACTCAAATGCAAGAAGATTGTTAGGCTTACTTAAAAGTCATTAAATATATTTAAAATAATAAATTGTTATGTTTTTATGCCTTTCTATATTTTAGTCTTCACATTTGGCCCTCTTAATATACAAATATGCTATTTTTATGGACAAAGGATGAGATACACAATCCCTTTATCAAAAGAAACAAACCAAAATATTACCTGTCACAGGACACACAGGTAAATAGTGTGAATTAGCAGCATGATACGAGGTGAAAAGGCACAGTAGAAGTTCATTCCCATTTTAGGAAAACACCAGTGCTCCCTTTTTTCCAAGTTCTCTTACAGAATATAAGGTATCAAAAATAAAAAGACATCTGCTCTCAGAATACTCGATCATGCTTTCCATGTTGGCAGGACACTGTGAGCTCGCTACCACATGCCAGTAGGCCAGCCAAAGAAGGCATCACTGTACAGGAGAGAGGCAAGCTGAGCTCATCGGGGACACGCTCATACTGCCACCATCCCCATGCAACTGTGCGTCATGATTTCTCTAGAGAGCAAGGCAGAAAATAAACCCCTGCCTCCTCCAAGGGAGCAGATGCAAGGAGCCCAGAAGCAATGCCGTTTGACATCTCCGGAGTGAGTCCTAAGTAAGCAAGATGCTGGATATAGAAAGCAGGTGTGATTGTTGTTGCATCTCTGCAACATCTGTCCATCTAAATATCTAAGCATTGGTAGAACTTACATCACGTGATGCATAGAAGTCCCAGAGTTACTGTTACAGCAACATAAAGCCTCAGTCCAGCAGCTGAGGGAATTTATGATTTTATTTCTGCTCCTCGTTTTCTACTCCTATTTGCTGTTGGCGGTGGTGGTGCTGCTGCTGATGTAAACTTCGCTGAACACAGGAGTTTATACATTTTATTTACAGAATGACAAAGTCTCATCTTCACTGGAAAGCAAGCCAGTCACTGAGAAATTTTCCTCTTCTGCTCTCAGGCCATTGCTTTCAAGTCTGACAGTTTCCTAAGACTTCATGTAAAATAGTACAGAAACTACACACCATATTGCTTGATGCCTAATTTCACCTTTGCTTAGTGCTTAATTTTTCATCTATGTATTACTGCTCTTGGCAAAACATATTTCATTCACTCAACTGGGACGAACAGCACTTAAAGCAAAGAGCTGAAAGGTAAAGAAGATCCTTGTCTGCACATGCTCTGAGGTTTGGTTTCTCTGGACCAAAAGTATTCTGAATAAATTTCCTGCAAATCAGCAGCACATGGTTTTGGCCAGACCAAAATCTTCCACACCATAATCTCTCCCTTTATAGTAGCTCTTACTCTCAGATATGTTCACTTCAGCTTTGCAGAACAGACTGTTGGACTCCTGCATTCTGTTCTTGACTATTAACCTTGACTATTAGACTTTTCTTGACTATAAGATCTTTCTCTGGATGTGTTAATTAAATGTCTGCCTGTTTTCCCATAGGATAAGCCCACTGCAATTCCCTTTTCTTTTGTCCTCTCTATTTTTAATTAACATTTTCCTTTTCTTTCTTCTACTTCTTCAGTGTAGTTGTGAATTCAGTAATTCAGTCCATGTCCTCTGTTGGCACAGACCTGAGTCCTGGTGCCAGACTATTCTGTGCCCATCACATGCTCTCCAGCCCTCTCAGATGGCTAAGCAGATACCACACATAGTGCCTTTCCTGACTACACTCCTCTCTTCTGTAATATTATTTTTTCTATTCAGTTTAGGAAATTATTTTGCCCTTCTTTGACTAAAGAGAATTTCTGGCAGGTATCAGCACACATAAACCTTATGCTCCTCCCAAAACTTGACATTTTGTGGTATTCTGCTTGTCCAAACTGACCTTCCTTTAGGACCAGGTGACCCTAATAGTAGGTGAGGGAAAGGCTGTGCATGTTATCTTCTACCTGGATTTCAGTAAAGCCTTTGACACCATTTCCCACAGCATTCTCCTGGAGAAGCTGGCAGCCCACGGCCTGAGCAGGTGCATTCTTTGCTGGGCTAAAAACTGGTTGTGAGGCCGGGCCCAGAGAGTGGTGGTGGACAGAGTTACATCCAGCTGGTCACCACTGGGGCTCCCCAGGGCTCCAGTCCTGTGTAAAAACTTTACCGATGGTCTGGATGAGGGGATTGAGGATAAGTTCCTGGATGACATCAGGGTGGGAGTGTTGGTGTGCTGGAGGGCAGGAAGGCTCTGCAGGGGGATCTGGACAGGCTGGATTGATGGGCTCAGGCCAATTGTGTGAGGTTCAATAAGGCCAAGTGCCAGGTCCTGCTCTTGAGTCACAACAACCCCAGGCAGCACCACGGGCTGGGGGCAGAGTGGCTGGGAAGCTGCCCAGAGGAAAAGGGCCTGGGGGTGCTGGTGACAGCAGCTGAACATGAGCCAGCTGTGCTCAGGTGGTTGAGAAGGCCCATGGCACCTGCCTGGATCAGCAATAGTGTGGCCAGCAGGACCAGGGCAGGGACTGTCCTCCTGTACTCAGCACCATCCCTGGAAGTATTCCAGACAAGATGGGGCATGGCACTCAGCACTAAGATTTAGTTGACAAAGTGGTGATTGGTCAAAGGTTGGACTCCGTGACCTTGGAGGTCTTTTTTGACCTTAAAGATTTAATAATTCTATGACTCTATGATATTCTGGTTTGAGAAGATTTTGTTCATATTCTCCTTCTGGCTTGTAGTTCGAAAAAAAAAAAAAGCCCATTTAAATTTATTTCCTTTTCTTGTATTTTCACTTAGAGAAATGAAGCAGTACAACTTCCTGCTTACTCTGTTTTGTTCTGTATAGCTTGTACTCCTCATGCTGTTCTTCCAGTATTAAGTATGGCTTTAGTTCATTTCAAAGTTTGCTTTAGTGCATTGCAATATACATTCCTTAGTACAGCCTTAGCCTCTGAACTGCTTACCT
This sequence comes from Vidua macroura, assembly GCF_024509145.1. Taxonomy (NCBI): domain Eukaryota; kingdom Metazoa; phylum Chordata; class Aves; order Passeriformes; family Viduidae; genus Vidua; species Vidua macroura. Next base: position 72,730,144 of record NC_071572.1, on the reverse strand, counting down.
GACCCACAAGCTCCTTCTACACTAGGTAAATTCAGATGTTTCTATTTTTAATGCTTAAAATAACTCCATCTTTCAGCTGTGTTAGGAGAACCCACCAGACTATTTGTGTTAAGCAAAATTTTGTTCTTCTTATCAGGTTTAGATATCCACTGGAGGAGTAAACTCATCCATCATGAATCATTTACACCTGTACTTGTCACCAGCTCATGGTCATTCATGGTGCTTTGGTAACACGTGTACACAATATCAAAACAAGATTATCTCTTACATGTTGTTTCCATACATGTGAAGTCCCTACATGTGAAAAAAAATAAGAAACGTAACTATTAGTTACAGTTGTAGTTCTGCAAAACTGAACAGAGGAATTAGCACTAGCCTGACAATCAGACCCAAATCTTCTCTTCGAGTCATCGCTGAAAGGAATATTTTGCTGAAATCCCCAAAGTCAAAGCTCAGCTACACAAATAAATACTGTAGCAGATCCTGACAGGAAGACGTTCAGCCCAATCTTTTCCAGATGGCAGTGATGGATGGCTGTGTGCTTCTATTTATTTGGTTTCCCAGGCAATGGTGTCCTGCTTTCACTGGTCATCACTTGAAGTGTTTTGGCTTATAGACCAGCACAACAGGCACGTTTACTGCCAGACAGGTACTCTGGTGGGCTTATTCATTGCTTGAATGTCAGGACTGCAAAAAATGAAGCTAAATATTACTGCCTTTCTGGGATTATCTTTACTAGAAATTGAATGTTTAAATTCAGGACAAACTCAGGGCACAGGACTCAAGAAGGCCCCAGGTAAAGCAGAGCCCAGTCATATGTAACTTGCTGATTGCTGAGATATGCCAGTTCTGAAAATAATACAGTGTCCCAAAGAAGGGAGAGAGGCAGAGGAAAGACATCCAAATCCCAAACCACATTAACTGAAAATGTGGCAGTCACTATTGTTCGGTTCTTTAAAACACATGGTAGTTTACATAGGGCTATAAAACAAATGTCCATAGATCAGGGACTTGTAGAATAATGTGTGGGGAAAAGTGGAGGTGGGATACAAAGGCTTCTGAATCCAGGCCATTCATTTTGCTTGGACATGCTTGAATAGTGAACCAAAGTTATTAGCAACAAACACATGTTTGGTGGCCTAGGTAAAATGATCCATTGCTTCCAGATGATGTTCATTTTGCAGGCATCCATACCAGGGAATAACATGAGAAGTGCTTGCTGCAGGGGTACGTGTTGCATGGTGCTAGCCCATTGTAAGCAGCTGGGGGAAGAGGCTGTATTTTCATGTGTTCATGTAACACCAAACATGACAGGGCCATATTAGTGACTGGGGCTTTTGACACCAGTCCTAACACAACAATGGATAAATGCAAATTTTTGCTACAAGAACTTCTTAGGGAAACCAGGTGACAGTGGAAATGTGGAGCCACTCGGCACTGAATGCCTAACGGGAACAAAGCCAAAGAAATGCCTGATCTTCCCATGGTCTCAACTCACAAACCTACTTAGGCAGGCGTTGTTAGGAAAGCAATGCAACCATTATGATAAAGCCTCCTTCTAAATGAAAGCATGCACACTAACATCAGTCAGTGGACAGGTTAGGGGCAGGTTTCTTTAAAAAAAAAGCTTTATCTGGAATCCAAAGACAGCAGGAAGTGGATGAAATTGGTTGAGGCTGTGGGGATGTGGTCACGCTTCTCTGTGTAGATGAACAGATGGGCAGCAGAATTTAGTATGTGCTGGTTTGGACAGCTGGGACTCAGAAAAGCCATAGAAATGGAATGATAAAAGTATGAGAAAATGAAGGCAAACCAGGGATTTCAGCATAGGCTGGGTTGTAACACCACTGTGGACAAGCATGAATCTTGCAAAAAGCAGTCAGTGCCTACTAGATTAGGGAGCTGCCTACTAGGTTGAACCGTACGATTCAACAAACAGAAAAATGAAATTTATGAAAACACTGCTAACCAAATAATCACAAATCAGAAATAATCTAACGTGCTTGGGTTTTTATGCTGCCTACATTAATTAGGCTCTCCTGTGGATGCACACTATGGTTCAACCCTTAAGTACACAACCATATGACACATTTTCTTTAAAGGCTTCCTGAAAAATCAGAAACACAAAAATATTGCAAACTAGTGGCAATGCATGGCAGACATCAGGACACAGATCCTGTTATTTTTCAAATAACACAGATCTATGTTGTTTTATCAAATAGAAAGAAATACTTGATTGTTAATGTCTTTAATCCTACATATAAAGATTAAGCCCCCTTACAGTATTGTTCATAGGTAAGTGAATTAAAAAAAAAAATAATGATTCTCAGTTTTCCATCAGAGGCTGGAAAAAAATGATGGCCCTTTTTTTTTCCTCCCAATGTGGTTCTTTTAACCAATCCTACTATCTGTCCCTGTCCTGCTTCTTTCTCACCTTGTTCCTGCTCTCCTCACCCAGCTGCCTGTCTCAGAAAAATTACCTTGGTCCCAACAGCACAAAAGAGCAAAACTCAGCCTCAGCCTTTTCACCATCTCCTTCTGATTCCCTCTCCCACCCTCTCATTGCCACGTGCCAAATCACAACCTCCTGTCCAGGTACACACAGTCCCTGCCAGAGCTCCAGCCCAGCAGCACTGTCCAAGAAGATGCCATAGAGCTAAGGAAAGTGAGGATTTCTAAAAGGATTGTGGCAGTAATTTATTTTATACATACTCTTGGCAATAAATTCATTGCTTGCACACAATATGCTGCTGAGTTCCAGATCATTATTTTCCTAGACACTCAGCACCAACACAACAGCTGCAGTTGGCTCGAAGCAGATGAGGAGTGAGGTGAAGACACAAGCAGCAGCAGCAGCTAGACCCCAGTTATTTGCTAAACGTGACATTTTCATACAATAACACAACTAAAATAAGCATAGGCAAGCTTCTTTGTTTATGATGAGAATTTGAAAAATGATCCCAGTGAATTCAATCCACCCTTTCTGTAGATTAGGAATATGAACTATCTCAGCTTTCAGAATTGTGCTCAAAGTCCACCACAAAGGAGAATAAGCAATCCCACAGGCCAAAGAAGCAAGTGAGAAGGTAGACATAGATTTTATGGCTAAAAGAGAAAAATAGGAGGTTATTTTCACTTCCAGTGAAATACAAGGCACAGAAATCCTATATAAAACTTCTCTGAGCTGGAGGACATTTCCTCCAGGCAAACTGCCAGCCATAATGTAAATTTACTTAGTTATTTCAAGGAAAGAGGAATACACTGCGTTTGCTGATGGTTTTTTTTTTTTTTCAGCAACTCTTTGGCCTCACCCTGTGTCCAAACTTGATTTTCTGTTTGATTTTGTCTATCTCACAATGTGTAAACTTGCAGACTCCTGGTGACTTATGCCTTTGCCCAAGCTGTTCAATCAAAAATTTCTCTCTGTATAGTTACCTACAGGCCATAGCAGAGTTGCTTTCTCATTGCAAAGACTCCCTTTGTGGGTCCTATCTGCAGTAGTTTCTAAACTCTCATTATTTTTTCATCACCTTTTTGAAGTGTGGACAGCAGAACCAGGCACAGATCTTGTGCCAGATACATATGACCAGTGCTGTTTGCTGAGGACATCTGATCCCTTTATTCGGTGTTGTCTGTTTATATACCCAGTGATTACCCGGCCATCATTCACTGGGCTCACTCAGCCATAGCCTTGCACCAAAAGGTCATATTCAGGCATTTGCCACAAGCTGGACTTTCACAGTTACTGCCTCCCAGTTAGGCTTCACCAGCAGCAATACCTACTCCCTTTGTCCTGCTAGTGTATAGCATTCCATTCACTTCAAAAAAATAGAAAAAAATTACTTTCTTCCATCAGGGTGAGGCACTCTGTGTCAGCCTCACAAAGAATTTCACAGTAAGATAACTCACCCCTACACACAGCACTAACTGTGGGATGCAACAGTTCCTTTTCAAGCCACGTATCTGAGTTGCATTTCCTGCTAAGGAATATCCTTTGTGTGACAGCTTAATAAGAATTCTTCAGGATGCATAATTTACATCCTGAGAGGGAGGGAAATAGAACATGAAACTAAAAGGAAGAAACCTAACTATGAGGAGCCTAGGAGGGGTCCCAGTATGAGTTATTTCTACATACAGAATCCCACTTGAGAGCTCAGCTACACACAAGAGACAAACAAATTGACCACATACCACTTGGCCATGCTGTTCATTTACTACGGGTTATGTTTGCTATGGAAATTGTATTTATTCACCTGACTTTGGCCAACTAGAGATACAACACTTTTCACCACCCAAGGATTTCCACTTGTATTTACATTCCAGCTCGGGACTGTGGAATTTCACTCAAAGAGCTCACCACAAAGGGCATGCTCTATCAAAACAAGAGCAAAAGCATAAAGAGACTGCCCTCCAAATACCCTATTTAACCTTAGGGTAAGGTGATGCAATTCATCTGAACACAATGTACTACTAGCTAATTAAGCTGGTTAAGGCCAGTGTGGTGTTTGACTGTCCATTCTCAGCATATCTGAACAGGCGTTTAGACACTGGCTGAAAATATACTGGAATTCTCTGACTGATGTTCTATTACTTCTGCCAATACACTGTAGAAAAACAACTTTATTTTATTCAACAAGAGACATTTTAAGGGGAAAATACACAGAAAAGCCAAATCCCTAGAGACTGAAATCACAAGTTCCAGGAATAGAGAATGAAGATCTGTTTCAGAATTTATTGGACCAGAGAGGAGGAACTCAAATTTGCACAAATTTTGTGCAAAGGGATATAAACTTGGGGAACTCTCTGCTGCTGACACTCTCAGCAGGCGCTGAAGACTCTTTCTGGCTGAAGTCCACACTGACTTACAGTGCTCAGCATCCTATCAAGACAGAAACATGCTATTCTTATTATCTTGCATTCTTTCCTTCCACTCAGTTGTGGAGTATTGATTCCATGTAGTCCAGTGCTAAGAAAGATGGCAATCACTAAGAGTTGCAATTATATCAATTCTATAGTAGGACTCTTTTCTGAAGACACATTTTCCTGAACTGAACTGTGGATTTCAGTTTTACCTCTATAAAGATTAATAACTTGAGATTAGCTTTCTTCATTTTGATTTCTTCTATTGAATAAGAAAAGGACTCCACTTCAGATAAACAATCAGACATTTGGTTGGACAAAATGCAAGTCAACAATACTCCTACAGACTCCAAATGACTGGTTCTGCACATTTAGCAGATAAGGCACTTGTCCAGTGCAGGTGAAAACAAGATTTAAGTCCCTGTTCCAATTAATAATCATAAAAAGTGGCATTTGCCACAGGAAATGCTGGATTTCCAGAAAAGACATAATAAATCTTTGGACTAAGTTCTTACTAGAAATACATGAGATAAGGACTGCAAGTGTGGATTAAGTACTGTGGGGACTTCAGACAATTTCCCACAATGCAGCTCAATCACTTGACCTACAGGTCTTTTGGAGAAGTTGAAGATACAATTCTCTCCTTTGCAGAAGAAGTCTCTTTTGGAGATCTGTTCTCAGCTAAGTATTTCTGTTAATATAACAGAATACTGCCCCAACCTGAAAGCACAGCATCTGTTTTCCATTAAGAGATCATGCCCTTGACTCCCTTTCACACAAAATGAGACTAATAGACTAAGAAAAAGCTTGATGAACACACACTTGCCATGTTCCCTGGAAATGCATTGAATCTTGCAGTTAAAGCTCCTCTGTGAGCTCCTTCTTGCAGTTAAAGCTCCTCTGTGAGCTCCTGCAAGCTCTAGAGCTCACGTTAGCTCTAGACCATGATCAACTTAGACAGAAAATGTTTTTTTTTCATATGGGATAGTTCAAGCAGAATTCAGGCACATAGTAAGGATACTTACAGAACATTTTGTACTGAGGAAAATTTCATCTAAATAATGGACCGTGTTTCTAACTATTTCTACAGTGTTTTCAGTTCAGAGCTGTCAGTGCCCTGACTGCAGTAGCCGGCTTTGGTTTCTCTGACCAGCCTTACACCTGGAACTCTCCCATACACCCTGACCACGGGCCCAGTAGGTTCTTATGAGTTCATCCCTGAGTTAACTACAGCCCTTGCTTGACCTTTGTTGTAGGGCTACTGTTCTCCAGAGAAGCCACAGCCTTGCCTGTGTCTGATCTTGAACCCCATGTTTTGGGTGTTGTTCATGGACCTGTCTTGTCACTGCAGACCTTCCCCACAATCACAGGACTCTGTCCCATGGATTGACTTCCTGTCTTGACCTTGCACTTGCTTCATCATCACAAGATTGTCTGATGATCTGGACTCTTGGTTGCAGCTGACCCTGGTCTACTCTGCTTACATCATTTAGGTATGGTGGAAGAAAACTGAGCCTGGTAAACCTGCTGCCCTGCCAGGCATGTTACTGTTGTTGGCTTCCAGGCTCCCAGCCCTTAGGGAGCAGGTGGCCCTTTGTGATGGTTTAACTCCAACCAGGAGCCAAGCCCCACACAACCACTTAGTCACTCCCCCACTAGCAGGACTGGGGAGAGAATTGGAAGGGTAAAAGTGAGAAAACACATGGGTTGAGATAAAGACAGTTAAATAGGGAAAGCAAAAGCTGCACACACAAACAGAACAAAACAAGGAATTGTTTCCCATGGGCAGGCAGGTGTTTAGCCATTTCCTGAAGAGCAGGGCCCTTCACATGTAATGGTGACTTGGGAAGACAAATACTGTCACTCCAGACATCAGCCATTTCTCCCTCCTCCCCCACTTTACATACTGAGCATGATGTGATATTGTCTGGAATATCCCTTTGGTCAGTTTGGGTCACCTGTCCTGGCTGTGTTTCCTCACAATTTGCTATGAACAGCCAACCTTCTTGCCAGTGTGTCAGTATGGAAAGCAGAAGGGGTCTTGACACTGTTCAAGCCCTGCTCAGCAATAACAAAAATGATTCTGTATTATCATCCCTTTGTTCAGCACAAAACCAAAACACAGCCCCGTACCAGTCACTGGGAAGGAAATTAACTCTACCCCAGGCAAAACCAGCATGCCCTCCCTGTCCCCCCACTTAGCTACAAAGAAAAGAAGTCTTCAAGCATGTGTTTTCCAATGTTTAGGTAAATTAATCCGGTTGTGACTACACAGACTGTTGAAAGACCCTTCATTGTAAAGGCATACATTTACTACGTGTTCCACACCAACCTTCATCTCTCAGTCAGGGTTTTGCAGTCTAAGCAATGGGAAATGCCAGTGTAGCTCTTTGTTAGGACATTCGTTCTTTGTGGTGATAAACACTGTAACACTTAAATATTACATACATCGGACCTTGGAGCAGGTCCAAAGGAGGACCACAAAGACAGTCAAAAAGCTGGCACCTCTACCAAGGAGAAAGGCTGAGAGAGTTGGGGCTGTTCAGCCTCTAGAGGAGAAGGCTGTGGGTGTCCTTACAGTACCTTCCAGAACCAAACGGAGCCTATAAGAAAGATGGGGCTGAATTTTTTAGTAGGGCCTGTGGATTAGGACAAGGGGTAATGGTTTTAAGATGAAAGAGAGTCAATTTAGACTAGCTATAATAAAGAAAATATTTACAATGAAGGTGGTAAAACACTGGAACTAGTTGCCCAGAGTGGTGGTAGATGCCCCATCTCTAGAAACATTCAAGATCAAGTTGGACAGGACTCTGAGCAACCTGACCTAGTGGGAGGCTGGAACTAGATGACCTTTAGAGGTCCCTTCCAACCCAAACTATTCTGTGATTCTAAAACCAGCATCAAACTTATTCACAGAACAGTGGAGCAGGCACAAGAGGGTATGCATATGAATACATCCATATACATATGAATGCTAATTGGCCCAGCCAAAATCACACAGTCCTGCTGTGGAAATGTTGACATCCAAGACCAAATGCAGCTCTGACACGCTGTGAAGAGCACTGCTGCCATATAGCTGCAAACAACAACAATGAGATACACAGCAATAAATCACAATTTATGTGGCAAGGCAATACCAAAAGCTCCTTTCAGCTCAGTCACATCTATGCTGCTACTAGCTGGTGTGCTGTGTCTGAGACATCCAAGGATCCGGGATTTCAGGAAATAGAAAATTACACTGACAAATTATTCTGCCCACTAACACTTAGGCCACATGAAAATAATGCTACATAACAAACAACTCCCAATTAAGTATTGTAATACAAAATGGAAAATCCTGTGCTTCCCTAAAAAAAATAGTTACAGCACAAATGAGGCTATGCTTTAGTCTGCTCACATCAGTGGAAATACAGAGTAATCCCAGTGACTTCAACAAAGCTCCAAAGGACAGACACACCAGCACAGGTGATGTCAGAATCTTGTTAATTGTCCTTTCCATGGGATGTTCATTTTCTTAGAATTTCCTTTCTATTCTCTCTCTTCTCACTATGTTGCTTGAACAGGTTAACCAGTTTCAACTATATCTGACACGAGTGACAATATTTCACAGATATTGACTCCTAATAGTCAACACGACAGTCTCTACCTGTAGAGGAAAGCCCTTACAAGTGCTTCCCTGCTGATGGGGAGATGGCAAGGCAAGATTAGCTCTTCACTGACTCCAGAGAGTCCATTCAGGAAGTTGCCCTTAAAGGTAATTAGAGAAAGAGGTTCTTTGATGTCATTATTAGGCGTCAAAATTTTAGTGGATGCCACATGAATACCACAAGTTGCCATCCATGTTCCCTTAGTTTTATAATTAATGGAGTTATTTGTCTTCTATTTTGCTTAGTGATAGTCAGAATATATTCTTCTGTAATCACTGACCCATGATAGATTTTAGTAAGGGATTAGTAAATTCAGATAACAGGTCTGCAAACTAGAACTGTGCAAATAATAGTCCTTATGTAGGGAATGCATTTCTAGAATTAGCGCCAGACTGTAAACTCTTAGATCTCCTGAAATGCAGCACACTGGTCTCCAGGGATCCCATGGAGAAGACTTCTTCAGGGAGGGATAATTTCCTGGCTTTCCTGATAGTTGAAGGGATTGTAGTAATATTTTTGTGTTAACGAGAGAGAAGAATAAAAAAAGGTGGGAATATGATTAGCAGATTGATGGGAGAATGGTTTGAACAGCCCATTCATCTCAGGCTTCACCTCCTGAGATGCAGCTTCAGGTGCTCCTCTTGCCTTAATATAGGCACAGGTATCCTTTGCCTAAGTTGTCTACAGGTTCTACCTGCCCTGGAGGTTCGTCTAGGAAAGTTCCTGAATTTAATGTACTGGGTTTTCAATGTTGTTGAAGAGCCCAAAGAACACATGGAATCAACTCATCAGACAGAACCTAGTAAATACACCCATACTCTGGGCAAGCACATACTTGAATTTATTTCAAAGTGCAATAAACGCGTAAGATTTTCCTTGGCTTTAACAACTGAGCAAGCCCACAGCCAGGTATTTCTGAGGTCACTTCCATAAAGAGGGTGGACAAATGCTGGAATTAAGCTTCGAGTCTCAAAGATGTTCTTAAAATGTGGAGTACGTAGAAGCTCACTCACAAAGTTAAGAGACACAGGAATTTGCATCAACAATAAGAAGCTTGTGAAGGTGAAAACACTGTGGGGCTTGGATTAGGAGTGTGATACTGGACCCTCTCATGAATCTGGGAACTCTGAAGCATATACGGAGCTTGAATTTTTTTTCTGCCAATCAGTGGTAGGTTTTATTTATTTATGGCCTCTTATGTGTTAGAGACCTTGGACTCTGTCTGAGAATACTGTGTCTTGAGCATCAGCTGTGGTTACCTCACTCTTGGAAGGACTCTTGTCTAGTGGCAAGAAAGCTGAGTGCTGTTAGCTGATGATATGAATGTGAGAGACTGAGCTACTGATTCTGCAAACTTCACCTTTCAAATCCAGCCATAAACACAGACAGATGGAGACACTTACCTGACAGATGACTGTGGGTACTTTATATTAATCCCAACAATTAATTTGGATTCTGGATCATTCGGCTTTGTGACTTATACTAATAAAATGTTCATATTATGCCAGAAACGAATTGATTTATCCCTTCTTTAGACAAAATACAAATAATGTTAAGATCTGTGGAATGAGTTTGCTGGTTTGATGACAGGCAGAAAAGTCATACAATGGAAACTGAAAGAAGCTTGAAGAAATCCCATATCTGAATAAATTTCCCAGTACAAGATTCATTAATAGAAGCTAGATTCAGGGGGGAGGGAGGGGAGGGGGAGGAGGAGAGGATGAAAATAAAACAAACCTCATTGTTTTGAGAATAGCTAAATCTGCACAACTTTGTTTCTATGTTGAATCCATTAAGTAAATGACAAAAAGATAAGCAGCCACTCATACTCGACATGGGCTTGACTAGAGCAGCTAAATTTTATGCCCTATAGTATTACAGAAAATTCCTAAGTGTTCCTCTTTAGCATAAAAGAACAATAGGAAGATTTCACATTTCTTGTCCAGGAATATTCAGAATCTATTTCACTTCTTTGTTCAAAGCTTGACACTTCTGCCCCACTGACAGAGTGTGGGGATAATATGGCAAGTGCTTTCTTGAATGAAATGTGAGCAGTAAGATTGGTCTTGGATGGGCTAAGTGAGCTGATGCCTAAGTTAAGGATGTCTAGAAATTGATCAGAACAATCCTCAGCCTTGTTTCTGACTATGAAATCATGCAACAAACCACCCTGGAGATGATGATTGCTCCAGTGAAATTAGAATTTGATTAAACAAGGTCCAGATTTTTAGATACCTGCTGAAAAAATATGGAGCTATTAGAATCTATGCTTTGGGGGCTGCTCAGGAAGAGAAAGGAATCTGGAAGAACTGTGTATGACTACTTACATGATAATTTGAAGTCAGATACGGTTCTGGAGAAGATAAGCTTTCCAAGGCAGAAATTCCTCCACAGATTTCCTTTGTCCTGACAGGCTCTGGATGATTGCTCTTTGCCCAGATGCTGATGTTTTCCAGGCACTGAAAACAGGCAGATGATGCTATTTGCATAGGAGGTAAAACAAAATGGAGCTAAGACTTGTTCATCTTGTTTCTAGCTCCATCCATACTGTTTCAGTCTTATTCAGTCACATCATGCATGGTGTTGGCAGAGAGAGAGCAAAAACTAGAGGGATGCAGGAAGAGTCACAGACCTTTTCAGCTTAAGGGCACCAGGGCAGAGGACTCTTGACCTCTCAAGGGTCACTTTATAAACCTCTTCCACCTTGCTTTTGTCAATAGTACAGCACCTGCTTTATAGGTATTTCATGAACATATGGTCACCTTCATTGTCGTCCCATGTAAAGTTCATTACTATGAAAGCATGGGCCATGTCTGGGGCCTCTTGGTTCCAAACCCATGCCTTGCTTGGGTGGACTTCATTTCAGGTCAGGAGTATTCTGGGGCCTGGGACTGATTTTTTTTTTTGTGTCTTTGGAGACACAGAGAACACTGAGACTGCTTAACACATAATAAAATAAATAATAACCTTAAATGAATGGGAAGCCCTGAACTATGAAATGAATAAAAGCATTTTCAAAGGTGTTCTGACAATGTTTTACATGTTTTAAGCAGCAGCTTGATCATCCATGATCGAGGTCTGCTCTTTATGTCTTGGCATCTCTCACCCTAACACTTTGAAGTGCTTCTGTGCTGAAGAAAACTTGATGTGTTTGTTTGCTGCTAGTGTGTGTGGCCACAACAGCAGCATCCCCTTCCCAAGGACAAGAGCCCTTTGTCTTGCACACATTCTGACACAGCAAGCACAGGGGTGAGGCTGCACCTCACCTTTTATCCCAATTTCACACGTTGGCTTCACAGCATTAATAAATTGGTTTCATTTGCCACACATTTGGCAGGAGAATTTTCTAATAACATTTTTATCCCCTTTGAGAACATGAATCACTCGCATGCTGAGTATAAAATTACTTCCCTCCCTCTCCTTATTAAAGGCACCGCACGTTAGCAGGGGTCAGGCACTCAGCCTTGCCGGTGGCAAAGTCACAACCAAGGGCAGGGCTGGGAGGCACGGCTGCAAAGCTCACTGCTTTTCTTTCTTATGGATGGTGGATAACCTATTTAGCACCCAGAATATATTATTTTCCCCAGCTGTCAATCCTACCTGGTTGGGATACAGATTGAGAAAATGTGTGAGATGCACCGCGCTGCCCACATGGCTGCTGCAAACAAGAGCTACATAAAACGTGTGCAGCAGATGTCTGCTGCTCCTGCCCTTGTGGAGGCCACCAGAAGCTCCCCACACCTTGGAAAATGGTCCCTTCATAGCCATAGACACCTTGGGAGCTGCAGGGGTTTCTCCTGAAAGCATGAGAGGGATCAGCAACAAACCAAAAATGGCAGCAATCACAGATTATATATCCATCTGTCTCTGACCTCTGGTTCAAAAAGGGAAAAGCACTCCATTTTTCTGATTTCAAAATAATGTTTTTATAAGGAGGTTTCTGTTTGATAATTGACTTTAGACAGCAAGCAGGTCATGCTACTACAGCTAATTAAGTATTTGATTTGAGGAGCACTGCATTCTGAGAGTCATTTTGTTCCAAGTGCACACCCCAGTCAAAATGTGCCCCTTGAAAACATAGACCTGTCCTCACATTACCTTTTCTCCCAAGTTCTTTGCAAAGACTCCCTGTAATAGATTCAGATGGAGGAAAGAAAAGTAAGAGAGATGCCAAGAACTAGCATGGACAGGGAGCTACAAACTAATCCATGCTGCCAGGTGGGATCACCAGCACATCACAAGCATAACCCACCTGAATCCCAGGCATGGATTTCTGTGGTGTCACAGAGACCTGAGGGGTGTGCAGGGAAATCCTGCTCACACCTCTCTGGTTTTCTTCTCGACATTTTGCAGGTTACATGCTGCGCTATCTAATGCAGTCAAGTTTTAACTGCTCAGCAACACTTTCAAGATCACAAGGAGTTTTGCTGGCAATGTAATAGCCCTGCAAGGAATTTAGACATCTTCAGGTTTGGCAGCAGCTTTGCTGGTGTTTTAGCATGTTCCTGAGCAATCTTGATGTTGGTTCTTGGTACTAGTGTTTTTGGTTTTTTTTTTTTCTTTTTAATGAGGCCTTTGTAATTTGTTTCTGAGTTGTTCACAGGGATATGCACACCGGAGTGATACAAGTTATAGCTTGAAGCTGTTACTTCAGTGATAACCTCATGCATTCCCTGTGCTACATGAGAACAACACTGTGACACAAAATGTCAGTGTATTTTGTCCAAATATGCTACGTGGTGCATAGAATTTGTCCAATTTTAATGATTTTGGATCAGTTATGGAGCATTCATAAGTGAGAATGAGAAATATGAAATCTCAGTGAGATTTCATATCCAGTACAGCATACAAACTGCTCCCTACCAACATATACATATTCAAATATAGAAATGAAAGACCAAACGTAGTGAAGACCAAGTTTCATGGTGAGCACCAGATTTCCTGGGCTTTTCCCATTTGACCCTTCAAGGCAGGTTGTCCTTTTTCTAGCTTCTGAGTCATCAGCAAGAAGAGCAGAGTGCCAAGATCACAACAAAAACACGATCATGTGAGGCATCTACCCTCTGCTTCTGCCGGCATGAAAATAGCAGCCAGCAGGAGAGCCTGTGCCGCAGCTGTCTGGGTTAGGTTTGATTGGTCAGATAAATCACATCGTATTGTTTCCATTCCTTTGGCTCAGGGAATGTGTAAGCACTTCAAAACTGAATGCTTATGCATGAGAACTTTAAACTAGTTTACTTAAATGCACACATATGTATCTTTGACATTGACTTTTTACAGATTTTCTTGTCAATAAAAGTAAATTGCTTGACTGTTCTCAGAAAGTTAACATAAACAGAGTCAGAGTGAATTCCTATTTTAAAACTGTGTTTTAGCAAGCGACTGCCTTCAGTGGCAACTTTGTCAAAAGAAATGCTAAAGTCTTCACTGCTGTGACTCCATGCCACCACAATACTGAAATCATTTCTCTGACCAAGAGCCCCGAACTTTAAGGAATAGCAGAGCACACACTGAATACCTATTTCAGAGAGGGGAACTTGCTGATTTATGGCATGTTGCAAGTAATGGAATTGTCTCAGCTCATCAGAGGACATAGACACTGTCCAGTTAATTCCCAACTGTGCAAATGCTTTTGTTTCAGGGCTGACAACTCTATACCTTTTCACAACTCCTCAGGTCCTTCTTCAGGGTGATGGAGAAAGCCTTTCAGCGTACAGTAAAAAATCATACCTCAAAACCTTTCCCAACTCTCGCACATCCTCTGGAAGCAATCACAGCTGCTCCTACAGAAGGAGTCCCAGCACCTCCTGCCTACCCACCCCCTCCACACCATGAAAACATTAAAGGAGCAGGGAAAGAGAATCAAAATCCTGACTGTTTAGCAGAGTGTCTAGAACAAAAGGAGTGAAAGGTAGGGGAGCATAGCTGGTGGTGGATTTTTTTAGGACAATTATTTATAAGGGGTATAAGAGTACCAAGTGATTCACTCAGGACAGAACACTCAGTGTGGTTCTACTTTCTCTCTCTCTTTGCTATGAGTCCCAGTTACATGAAGTCCACATGGGAACTCCTCCTCCAGCAGACTGAGCCTGAGGGCACCATCAGCTCCCCGTCTGCCCAGTCCTCCCACTCCAGCTCAGTGTCACTCTTTGTACTGCTAGCATCAAACACTGCTTGATCCATCCCACATGGATTAGTGGTGACAGGCAGCTTTGCTGGCTGCACTTGTACTGCCAGAACACTGGCTACCAAAGCGACAAAGGGAGGTGGGGGCCATTTCATTTTGAGACATTTAAGACCTATTATTTTTACCTGGACTCTTTTGGAGATCTGACTGATGGATGCAGTCAGATTTGTGTAGCTATTGTAAGGTAACCTCAGTCTTGATCTATCCTTGGTCAACATGGTTGCTTCAGTTTCTGCTTCCCTTCATGTGTGAAGCAGCTGCTTTTGTTTTCTGAGGATGTGGGGTGGAACTGACACAATTAAAGGTCACCCTCCATCTGGGAGGAGAAAGTTCTGGTCTACAGTGAAGCACAGGGGCTGGTTTCCATTTTGTCAGAGTTATGTAATCTCTAAATAAAAAATATTTCTGCTGTTCACTACAAGATCTTGTTGCTTAATGCTCCCTAGAAATGGCTGCCAGATTCCTGTGCAAACATAGCATGTACACAGTGTTTTAAAACCTACATAGATTGGAAGTTCTTTAAATTGTAAATTCAAAGCATTTTATAGATGAGAATCAGTTCTTCCAACTGAAAAACAGGAGTGTCTGATTTTCAGAGGTGCTGGATTCCAGCTGAGACCAAAGGCAACTGCTTTTGGTTTTGTGCTATACTTCTGAAAATTACTATTAACATAACTATTAAGTACTATTAACAGTACATGTTAATAACAGGCATTCCAGGTGCAGTTGAGAGACATGGAAATAAAGTAGAGGGACATAGGATAAACATAACACAAAAACTTGACAAAAGCAGAAGCAGTCAAGCCTTTAAAGAAAAGCACTATTTCCCGCTTCATATTTCATAACTCCCAGTTCATAATACAACTGATCTATGCTGCAAAAACAGAACTCAAAAGCTAAGGTCTTCCAATTTAAATATGCATGTTCAAGAGCCAGTGACAAAAATTTAATTTCTACCCAGGATTAGGTAAGTGTACCCTTGCTTATTTTAGACAATATAATACTTAACTAAGCATTTTTCCTCTATCCTCATATATGTCAAAATACCCTAATGTTCAACAAAATTTCGTTAGCTTCCAGCCAATGAAATTTTAGTTTCATTTTGTGCATACACAACATCCAGCACCTGTGAACATCCAGCATCTGTTAAGGTATCAAAACTTTTAAACCCACAGAATTGTGAGTACATATTTCTCAGAGTAATATGGAGAATCAGTTATGTACATTACATTGTACAGAAATTATGTATAAATTAGGTATACATAATATATCATTCAGTTTGTCTGCAGGAAAACACAAGATGATTTGGAAAAGAAACAAAACCAAAAGGAGATTTGTCAAAGAACCCAGAGATCTGCTATTTTTAAAAAATGCTTTAATCTGCCTCTAGCCACACTGCCAAAATTAATTTTTCCTAGGCCTAAGCCATGGATCAATGACAGTAAGACTGCAGATCTGCACTATGTGGGTGTATTTTCTATATTGTAAGTACCATTCTTTGCTGAGGGTTCACTGGTAGAAGGCAAAACAGCAAAGTCTATTTCCCCTTCTGCAGTGACAAAGACAACTACGCTAAATGGAGTTGACTGAGGTTTGCAAGGAAAAGCTAAGAGCTAACTACAGCTAACAATGGATGTGAGACTTTGCTGCATCCATTGTGCCTGTCACTTGCTTTGGAGGGAAAACAAAAACAGCAAAAAAATCTGTTCCTAGAATACAGCTGACACAAAGAGATGCAATTACAGGCTCTGAAGAAAAGGGGCTCCGAGGTGCTGAGCAAAACCAGGATCAAAATTTAACAGGTGGCCAAACTGGCCATGGTAGTACTTTGAGCAAGGGTAGAAGAAATGGAGTAGAACACAAGGGAGTGTCTTTGAAAGGGACTAAATAGGATCTGAATTAGAGATCAGACATAACTGATTTATAGTCATTTGCACAGGATCAAAAAATTTTCAGCTCCAAGTCCAGGACAGGTTTGTATCTGTGCCTGCATATATTAAAGAGATTACTTTCATCTTTGATATCAGCATCTCCCCTCTGCATGGATGTCATGTCCAAGATTTCCTCACACAGAATTTTGAGCCAGATACAGTATACCTCTGTAGCATGGAACCTATTCTAATCACATGTGAACACCCTCTGCACTGTGTATCCTTTCTTTCTGCAGGTACAGGACTCTCCTGGGTGGGACATCGATCTACAAAGTACCAGCAAAGTACCAAGTACCATGCCTCCCTTGAAACAAAGCAAAAGTAAAGGAATCTAAAGATTACAAAACTGCCATAAACTTGGGATTCAAATACTCTCCTTCCCATGAGAAAAATCTATCATCTTACTTTCCTGACCATCCCAATGGGCACAGAGACATCTACTGTAGATATTTCACATACATAAATTACAGCTTAGCCCATGTACATTGCTTTTATTTCTCACACCCTTTAGAAGCAGTCCCCCAACTTACAGGATTCTGTGGTCACAAATTGAAAGCCACTGCCATAAAGACAGTGCACCTCATGTGAAAAGTTAAGAAAAGCAGTGGAGTAAAGATGGAAAAAATTAAAAAGTTGCAGTGTGATAGTCACGTAATAGACTGGTAATCACCTAGTTTGCTTTTAAATCAAGCTTTGTTTCTATGTATGTGCTCTTATTCAAACAGGAATTATCTTGAGGCATCCCAGTTATCTAAGTCAGCCCACAGGTGAAACACTATGGTCAAGCTACTCCCTCTTCAGGCACGAAATACCATTAGAGTGCTGACAACTCTGCCAAGTACTTGTAATATACAAGTACTTGTAATATACAATATACTTGTAATATATTTTGCTTTGATAGCCATAAAGCTCAGCAAGACTAGATGATAAAATGCTTGGGGGCTGGTTTGGTCTTCCTGTCCTTAGCCCTGTAGGTTGGTGTGCACCTTTAAGCACCCTGAAGGTGCTCCATATGCACCCTCACAGAGAGATGCACTTTTCCAGCCCCTTGACATGAGACATTCTCAGCAGCTAAGACACAGCTGGGAAAGCCTTTTCCTGGCATCCACCACTGGCATCCCATCACTGGCATCCACCACACACATATTGAGCCCCTCACCCTCTTTATTCCTGTTTACTGGGAGGGCCACATTAGGGAAGGCCACACTAGGGAAAACAGGTTTTACTTAAAGGAGCTTTACTGGGGGAACAAAAGCATGTGGCTCTCCAAAACAGATTACCAAGACAGTAAACACAGCAGTGTAGAGGGAAATCTGCACAGTCTTTAGACAGCTGTACAGCTGTCATTAATGAAAAGGAGAGGAAATCTTGTCAAAGTGAAAATATGCCTAGATCTGCCCCTGTACATTAGAGAGGCAGGAGATCTAAGCATCGGGTTTTAATGAGGCAGAGCCTGAAAAGAATTCCATATATGTTAGGTGATGTAAGAAGCATTCAGTCACAGAACAGAAAGTGTTGCAACCATGCCTCACTGCATGAATCAAATTACAGGAAAAACAGCCAGAATCCAAACACGAAGATACCTCATCATTAAAAACTGTTAAAACAAAACGTGTACTATTGCACATAATCTTGCATTGGCAATCAAAAAGTGGACTGAATTACCTGATGCTTGGGTTCTCATGGTTCCCATTCATATCCATCTGTATTTGCAGAGACAGCACATTCATTGTGATTGTATCTGAAAGGGCACCCTCATTTTCACTTTGTAGCATCCCTAATAAAAGTTTCACTAACCAAGAGATCAGTGTGATTCATTTGTCCATGCTGCTGATACCATGTTTGTGAAGCAAATAAAAAACTTCTGACCAGATCTATCTGGCATTGCTTTTCTGCAAACACTCCTAATGGAGTTGGTGTTGTTCAGCCTGGAGAAGAGAAGGCTCCAGGGAGATCTTATAGCACCTTCCAATACTTGAAGGGGCTACAAGAGAGCTGAAGAAGGACTTTTTAGAAAGGCATGGAATGACAGGACTAGACAAAACAGCTTCAAACTGCAAGACAGTTGGTTTAGATTAGATACTGCAAAAAAATTCTGTACTGTGAGGTTGATGAAATGTTAGAATGGATTGCCCAGAGTCGTGGAGATCCCATCCCTGGAAATGTTCAAGGACAGGTTGGATGGGGCTCTGAGCAACCTGTTCTAGTGGGCAGAGTCCCTGCCCATGGCAGGGGGTTTGAAAATTATATGATCTTAAAGGTCCTTTCCAACCCAAACCATTTCTGTCCCAGCCTGCTGCGCCCTTTGGTTTAATGGACTCAAAATGAGATATATCATCTTTAAAAAATCTGTGGAGAGTGTGGGGACAAGAGAAACAATTCATGCTATTGAAACATGCACATTTTGCCTCTCAGTTCTTACAAAGGATGAAGAATACAGTACTTTACACTTCCAGTGAGGACTCATGAAAAAAAAAGTTGCTCTTGATGGCTAAAAGCATAGGTAACTAGCAATAGATATGAGTCTCCAGCATGGTCTTAAATCCAAAGGGACATGCTAGAGGATCCATACTAGAAATCAACAGCATTAAAGCCATGACCCTTGGCACAAACAGAGGCTGCTCAGTGTCACAGTATCCCTGCATATAGCTGTCAGTGGATCTGCCTTTCTGTCACTTACAGAAAAGACTCAAATCTCTCCTAAAGCACAATGTTAGAGAGGGGCAATCAGAGACCTAATTAGCAGTGGTCATCAGGGCATCAATGGTCAGCAGTGGGCATCAGGGAATGGAAGATGGCAATAGGGCTGAACACAGCTCAGGGATATATTTCTCTTTCAGACACACCCTGTACACTGACCTCCTGTAGCCACCCAGGGATCACCTTCAGCATCTGACCCAGACCTCCAGCCTTCACCCAGGTCTCAGAGGGAAGGCTGGACACCAATCTCTGTGTTGTTGCCACATCTCTGACAGATGTGCTGCCGGGTGTCACTGAGAGCCCAGCAGTCGTGTTCCCTGGGGGCAGCCAGGCTTCCAGCACCAGCGAGGTGAAAGGCAGCTGCCATTCATCCCAGCACCAGCTGGAGAAGCCACAGCAATGTGTAAAGAGTGCCAGCAGTGGGAGCCTCGGGGGAGAAGAGGGAAAGAAACGACGTCACTGTAATGGAACCCTTCCCTGCCTGACTGTCTGTCTGTCTGTCAGCAAGGACTTCTGAGTCAATAAATACCATTCAAAATGCACAATTCTGGCTGACCTGCAGTCCTCCCTTCATCTCTGGAGAAAATAAACACGGGTTCTGGGTGCTGAGCTCCTCTGTTTTCTTCAGAGCCTCCATTGTACTTGTGTTTGCAACATTTCAGCCAGCAACACTGGCCAAGGTTCACTGGGTACTCCCAGGAACTTGGAGGAACCCCCTGGTTATTATGAGATTATCCTTCACTGCAAAATAAACAGTTCCTTAAAGATACCCTCTCAGAGGTGTTCCCTTACAGATGTCTAGGAGTCAGGAGGGGTCAAGACAGGAGGGATTTGACATGGTGTATAAATCCTCTCAGTGCAAGCTGCAGCCCCCAGAACAATGCCATTCACTGTCCAAAACATCCACATGAACAGAAGCTGCTTCGGGAAAGCCTAAAGGAGGCACCCTGTCTCACACCTCAGCCCACAGCAGGACCTTACATGTCTGCAGGCAGCTCAAAATCAGATGCAGAAGGGAGCTCCTGATCACTTATGTCTCAACAGAAACACCAGTTGCCATATCCCAGTTTTCCCTCTTCCTAGGGGATATCATGAGTTTGGGATTCTCTTATTCTCTTATTCCACATCTTAATTGTCCTTGCTTTTAGTCAATGTTCACAGTGTAGTTGTCAAACTACTGATTCAAAACCAGAAGGCCCAGCATCCCTCGTGTTTGCTCTTTGTTTGAGGAGGAAGGATGGGACAGAAATGTCTTTGTTTCTCAATTTGCAAGCAGAAGCAGCAGCGTGCCTTTTCATATTTGGCCTGGCCATTAAAGGAAGTGAGGTGTACTTCACCTGTGGGCTTCACAGTTACCTGATGACAACTGAGTGATTCAAATGCTTTCTGTATTATGTTCCCCATACTCCAAACTGAACCCTGGTGCTGATAGGTCCCTCCAGGCCTATTCTCCAGGACCATGATACTACTTGCCACTAGCTTCATCCTACTCCCAATTTCCAATTCCAGAATTTCTGTACCCTTTCTTTGACACTGTAAGAACACTAAGGAAAGGACTATTTTGCATACAGCTGCAAAGCTGCAACGTATTGTACATATACCTGGAAAACACCTGACACATCAAGACATTCCATCAGCAATTCAAACAGCTGGAAAAGAAAAAGACTTTAAGTCTTATTTAAATCAGGCAAGGAAGGTGTATGATTATTTGTTACTTTGAATTAAAAAGAAGAGATAGTATCACTTTCAACTTTTGACAACAGAGAACAGAGGGGATATTCTTCAGCAAAACCAGAATATATAAATATTCTAGCAGGTTTCAGGTCACTTGTCTCCTGAGCTATTGGGTCATTCTGAAAGCCAAGTCTGGCAGTTTGCAGAAGTTGCTTTCTGGCTTTTCACCAAGAGCACTGTTGTTAAAAATGCAGTCCTATAAGCCTGAGAACCCCTCCAAACACCACAACAGAGCCCTGAGGTTGAGCAGGTAGGAAAGTGAGCTACATTAGACAAAATGTTAGGCTTCACCTAACATTAGAAAAAAAGACTGGCCCAACAGGACACAAAGGTGGAGAATTCATCTCACAGGTGGTGTGCACAACTAAGTGTGGCATAAGGTGTTCAACTGAAATGTCTCAGAGGAAAAGGCAGAACAGCAATCCTGTGTGGTGTGAGCTGCTCTGGGGGCACAGCCTGCCCTGCTGCACACTCAGAGACTCTGCTTCCCAAGCTCTGCAGCCCATGGACAACCCACCTACCATAAACCATGCTCTAGAAATTATAGCTTTGATTTTAAGGAAAACTTCTGACTATTGCAGTTACGGAAATAACAGTGAGAACCTGAACCAGGGGCAGACCATTGCAGCAATGCAGAGCTTCCTTGGAGCTGGAAACAACAGTTCTTGCAACACCTTCTGGAAGCATTGCCACATTTATTCCACAGCAACGGAATCTGGCACATTCCTCTAACTCATAAACACAGTATTTTACCAATATCTATAGTCAGGTACCCAATGTGAGTTTCTGGCCAGTTTGCAAACCAAATGCACTCAAAGCCAGGGCAAAACAGGTCATAGGTCTTTGTGGCAAGGGAAGCAGTTGGCACATGGCAGCAGCAAGCCTGAGGACTGCGATCTACAAATTAACTCCTTCCCAGGCACATACCAAAAAAAAAAAAAAAAGTCCTGGGCTATGCTTCTTGAAACAATACTTCACAAAACAAGGCCCTGACAATGGAGATAGATTGCCTGGAGACATTGTGAGGCCAAGAAAAGATAAAAGCTTTCTTAAAAGAATGGTTGAAAATATTCATTGCCATATTGTGGTGATGACTATTTTCAGCAGATATGGGCCACAGCTGCACATGTTTGTGTGAAGAAAGGAAGACAAGAATGAAAGGATTTTTTTATATCATTACCATTTGGTCCCACGTCTCATTGCAGAATACACAGAATCTGGCTTTGCAAAGGATGTGTTCCTTTGAATTCTTACAGCTTGAAGCCAGAGTTAAGGTTGTTAATTAATTTAATTTAAGCTGTTAATGAGATAAAGAACCTAACTCACTTTGCAGCAGTGAGTTCCTGGCCTAGAGGCTATACCAGGTCAATGTACTGTACGAATAATAATATGCTGAGAAACTATTAATGCTGCAAAGTCAAACACTCAGATGTCAAGGATCATCATCAAGTAATAAGCCTGACCTTATTTCAGCTCTATCTGTGACCATGTTCGATTACATAAACGCACAATTTTCCATTGGATCTCTGTTGAAGATTCTGGGTATTCAAGGTCTTTTATACTCATTGTTCAATAGGTGCCTCATGTCTTACACTGCATATCATGCAAAAACTGCTCTGAAGCCTGAGCCATAGCTTTTCTAGTTCTAGTTTTAGGTGTTTCTTCGCTCTTATATTTAATTGATGAAATTCCAATGTGTGGAAATTCCCGTTCTATTTCTGGAGACAAGTATCCATGCCTCTCCCTCATCATGATTGCAGTCCTGCCTGTAAGCCCCCCACCCCTTTCTCAGAACATCAAGATATTGAGCCCAGCAGCTTTTTGTCCCAATGCCTTCATTCACAGTACTTCAGTCCCAGGTCCCTACCTTTTGCAGTCTTGTCAGAAAGGTTCCTTCTCCTCTCCCATGATCTGTCAGAAAAACACTGAAACCACAGTGGAGGGAGCAGCACTGTTCATATCCCCTGCCTTGAGACAGCATGGGCACAACATGTACCCTGCTGCTCTGCTGGGACTGAAGACTGCCATCCACCTCTGGGGTTGAGAACACGCAGAAATCCTTATGAAAAGATGCATTTCTAATGTCTTTGTGTGAAGTGGGACTTCCTGAGGCGCACAACTTGACTAAATGTGGGATTTTTTTTGTGGAAATGGGCAAGATTACATTCCTGACATCAGAGGGACCTTCCACACCATCTACTGATCAAAAGACAACTCTTTCATCCAAATTAGATAGGGATTGTTAATTGTTACCGGCATCCCTTTCAGGTTTTTTTTAGCATATGTGAGAATATTCTCCTAAAACATTTTCTGAAAACTCAGTTATTTATTTTTCCTCCATTTTTCACAGAAGAGGGAAAAGAAGGATGCAAGATACAGAGATTAATCCCTGATATGGGAAATTTTACCGTAGTTATTTCAAATGCAGCAAAGTCCGTACAAAACCGAAAACAAGGTGCTACAGTGATGTGGCATAAATTTTCAACATACATTATTATAAACATTTCCTAGTATGTTGGTTGTAGCAATCAGTTTTCAGGACTACTTACTGTTAAATTCAATACAAAACTCTGGTTTGCTCTCATATAGATTAAGAGGTGTCCTAAGATCTTGCAAATCTTAATTCAAAAACTCATTAGTAACCCTTCCTACACTGTATTGAAAATTTTTGTTTCAGTCTGAGCAACCTCTTCAACTCCATTCCCACAGCCAACCCACAGACATCCTAATGCAGTTTTACTTTCCTGTATACAAGATATGGATGAAAACAGAGTATCCCAGCAGGGTGCCCAACACAGATTAACCAGGGAATCATTAAGGACTCCAAACTACCAGCCTGGGGACTCACCTTCCTCTTTTTATGCCAGTAGTCCACCTACCTTCCCAAATCCCTCAGCCATTCTCCTTCAACTCTTTGTCCCCCCACTAACACACCTCAACTCTACCTGGGGTGGACATTTGTTCATGGCCTGTGCTATGCAGGTCACATGGAAAATAGTCTGGAGAACAACAGGAAGCCATTTATTGTGCTAAAGAGCGCAAAAACCAGAAGCGGGCGAGCAAAATGCTTGTGTCCCTCATTCCTGTGACACTGTGGTCAGGGTGAGCTCCAGCTCAGTTTCTTATCAGTCTTAGCATCAGGGTTGAGAACTGATTAGAAAATTGAATTGTCTTCTCTCCACAAAGGGCAGAGGAGAAGGCAATTTTTCTGACTTTGGTGAGATGCTTGGAAAGCGGATCCCCATGAACACTAATAGGGGAGCCAGCAGTTCTGCTGCTTCAGTGGTACCTGTTTTGTGGACAAACAAATTACTTTAGTTTCCAATGCTGTCAATCTGGAACACCTCATCATCACCAAATTAATAAAAATGTCTTTAAAAAGTGAATAAAAACCATGTAAAAAGTGCTAAGTAGCCAGTTGTCTGGCACTTGAAGGCCAACACTGGATGCTAGTGAGGGAGCAGGGGGTCTCTTTCTCACCTAGGTAATGATTATACGAGCCCCATAAGGACATAGTTAAATCAAGTATTAAGAAGACTGCACTTAAGAGGGGGAAAATATGTCAATCACACTTCGCCTTTGACAAAAGGAAATTCCTTGAAACTGAGAATGGGGAGAGAGCGGGAGGGAGAGTGTCTCGTCATGTGGGTGGCCAGGAAACTGGAGGCCAGAAAAGTACGAGCGAGAGAAGGAGTAAGAGACGGGGGCGGGGGGGAAACCCACCAGACTGAATTCTAATCCAAATGCTGTGAGGCGTTCACACCAGGCCTTGTGAGAATATTAACAAGGTTACAGGAGAGGGGCCTTTAGCCTCGGGAATTATTAGTGAATATGGAATTATATTTGCGCAAACACAACCAGATGCAAGCAGCTAAATGCTCTGCAGATGTGAAAGGAGACAGAGTGTGTTCCAAATGGGCAGCAACTTCATGTGTTTTAGCCCTCCATCATGATGCCTGGCTGCCTGTCAGAGAGGGCTGCTTTTCTGAAATGGCAAAGGAGTGGGAGGGACAGGCTCTTTTTTATCAGAAATTTGAACATGGGTACACTTTATGGTTTACTCTTTCCCCTGGATATTAGCATCTCTTGGTTGACTGATTATTATGCTGGAGATTACATCCTGACTACATTCTTTTATATCTATGTGCCTTAGGTAAATTTCCTGCAAGTTTTCATTTCTCCCACTTTGCCATGTCTTTTTCTAAAATCTCCCTCTGTCTCTTTCCCTGTTTTTCTTCACTGTTTGCCCTCTCTGGTTTTAGTGTCTAACTCCACCATAGCCTGAACAGTTAGCCTGTATGCACGATATAGCAGGCTGTTTCCATTAGAATGAGAAATTGGTTACAAGAGCCAGGTATTTCTTTGAAGTAATCTTGTTTTACTACAAAAAAAGTCCCACTTCTTGAAATAACAGTAAGATTGAACAAGAATGCGTTGCTTTGCTCATGATCCCAGATCTGCTTGCTGTCAGGGCTCTGCGCAAAAAACTCCTTTCCTTGGCTTTCTTTCAAGACCATTGTGTATTCACTTCATTTCTTGTATCACAATTTTTGGGTTGTGATACAACTCCCTTCCTGCTTCCTCCTGCTTTCCATTGTTTCAATCACTCTAATCGATCCTCTGACCCTGCATTCAATGCTTATGTTGGGGCAGCACAGCAGACTCAATTTTTTAAGCTATTTCTAAATACACTCTTAATCACTGTGGAAGGTGACCAGCACACCTAGCACCCCGAGTGGGACTTATGATGATTCAATACCAAAAATATGCCTTTCAGCTCCCAAAGTCACATTAATAAGTGTACAGTGCCAGTAAATACTTACTGTCTCTGTTGAGAATGCGGCTTCTCCATTCTAGATCAATTGCTACTTTCAAAGTAATTACTGTCCCTACTCTGCAGAGCAGAGAGCATATGCTAAACCTTTACAGATCAACTTTATCAAATGAATTACAAGGACACTGAGATGGCCATAGGCCATAATCATAAAGTGTCACTCTGTGGCAGAGTTAAGACTTCTGCTCAAGGGGAAATTTTGTGCTATGAAGAATAATGGCAGCAAATGACTCTTCATTCTACAAAACTGTATATGTACAAGAATGGAGATCTGGAGGTTTATGTACAAGACATTTTAACAGATCACAGTTTGACTTGGTTGAGTATGCTAACTATGATTTTAATTACCTGAACAGTTGAATTCCTGTTAAGAGAGGTCTTGTCAATTTATTTCCCTGACTCACAATGCTTGTTTTCAAAAATAATCACAACATTCCTAGAGTATGGCTTGTGCAAAACTGTGGATGATGTTTGCTCTCAAATTTTTCATCTTTTAAAATATTATCTCTCATTAAATGCATGTTTCAGAGGCAACAAAATATTCTAGAATTAGGTAGAATTTTCAGATTCAGTCATGATTTGTTGATTCCTTACTCTCCATGAAAAAAATACAGTGTACTCTCCTTAGCAGCACAATGCATATGGTTTAGCTACATATTTTACAGTAACTTGAAAGACATATTTGAATAGATTGATTTACTATTATACTTAGAGATTACTATTATACTTAGAGATTGAAAATGAACTACCCATTATTAGACCTTCCTTTATCTCTGATCTTGTTAAAAAAATAATACATACTCCACAGAGCCAAGCGTTTATAAGGAAGAAGGCTGCCCAGTAAAAAAGGGAGGGAGGGTGGAAAAATAGAATATTTTCATAGACAAAATGCTTATTATTCTGTGACAAAAATTGTTGCCTATTAAAACTGTCAAATAAGAATTTTGTTCACTTAGTTTTTAAGGGGGACTCATGGCAACCAAAAGAGAAAGTGGCAAAAAGAACTTCAACCTCCCCTACAAAACTGGCTAAGAGCTCTGCTAGCTCACACAGAAGTAGAACTCTTTGCAACCTTGCACAAAGACTTTATTTCACTTGCTTTTTGTAATTAAGCTGGTTTGGTTTGGATGTTTTTTCTGTTGCGTATAAGTTCGTTTTCCCTCAGGCAGGGCCAAAAGGCTCCTTGGTGGACAACTGCCTCCCCTCAGCGTGGCTGCTGCTCCCCAGTGCTCAGCGTGGGCCTCAGCTGGTGGCCACGTGGAGAAGGCTTTTCCCCATTGTTCCCAACGGGGTCTGTGTTTTATGATGCCTCACAGTATAGGCAGCCACCATCTCCCCCGAGGGCAATGGCAGTTTCTGTTTCATGGAGAACAATGGATGATGGTGGCCAGTACAAAAGGGAACAACTCTGCATGGGGGGAAAAACAGCAACAACAACAACCAAACAACTTTTAGTTACAAAAACCAATAGCAAGTATGGCTATTCATATGAAGCCTCTGGGAGAAAAGCACCTATTGTGCCAGGCCCTCTTTACAGGCAAGCTGAGAGGAAGGTGGGAGGCACCATGCTTGTCCTCTGCACCAAAGGGGAAATCAGGAGCCCTCTTCATGGAGGAGTGATGAAGAGGAAAGTGGACATCTGCATTCTCTGAGTCTAGGGCACAAGATAAGAAGGTGGTAGACCAGGAAGGTTTTGCTGTCACCCCTAATAAACCTGGTGCCCTCGGCAGCTGGTCACTCCAACAGAATTAAGTACCAGTTTGGCTTACAAGGGGAGAAGAATCACGTGAGTCAGGGGAATTCGTAATATTTGCAGGATAAAGCCAAGATAACGGAATGCAAACAAGGGGGTATGAAGAATAACTGATGATGGGGGGTGACAAATCAGGAGGGATTTGGAGTTCAGAAAGCAAAGGGTACTAGAATCTGTTTTAGCAGCCTTTCATTGCTCTGATGAAACAAAGCAGCTGCATACCCAGTCAAAGTGTCCCATAAACCATAGGTGGTTTGCATTCCCCAGATGGGAACACAATAGTTAGAGCATAGCCATGAAAGTGCATATAAAAGGTAAAATAAAAGCCAGAATAACTTTGAAAAACTTTGTCTAGGAATGTTATTACATAATCACATGAGAGTGATCTTTTTAGAGATAATTACAACAACTCTGCATTTTACGTACTTCATTCTTTCTAGAAATACACTTGGCTGTGCCATAGCTGCATTTTTTTAAAAATAGTTTATTTTGATACTTCATAATAGTCTTATTTTTTTAGATTCGCATAAAATAATCAGTAAAGTGCATACTGAACTGTACACTAACTGGATGTTAAATCATTACCAGGTGAACAGGTGTTAAGCTCCTGATCTCATTTTAGCAATTAGCATTTTTATTAACCATAAGGAAGAAAATAGGAAAGCACTGCTAATAAAATTTGCAGATGATACACAGCTTGGTGGAATGATAAACTGCATTGAGCTAGTTATACACAGCTGGGTTATTTGGTAGGAAAGGGAACTCATTCAAGCAATGAGTCTGAACACACATAAGTGGAGAAGGTCACACACCTGGAAACTAAAATACCTGTCACCCTTACAAATTGTGGGACTGAGGAAAACACTGACACTGAAGTTGATAGACATTAGATTTTAAAAAAATGATAACATTAGATTAAAAAAAATTGATAGACATTTTAAAAATTGACATTAGATTAAAAAAATGCAGCAGCTAACCTTATTCTCAAACACATAAATGCTATTTATTGTTTTATCAATCTGTGCATCATCTGCAAACTTTCTCAGAAAAGCTTCTATATTTTTTTTAGCAAATGGTTAAGAAGCAAATGAATGACAATGAGAATAGCAATAGTATTGCAGTACATTTTGGTGCTTACCCTGAACAGAAAAGCTTGAAAAGCTGAAAAGATTAAGGAGTCACAATTGTAATTTAAAATGTGTAAAGCCTATTTTACAACAGTTTGTGGGGGAAAAAAGTCCATGCTGTTTCTTTAAGAAACAAACAAAAAAAAAAACATTCTTTGATTATAAGGGGAGAAGATTTCTTTAACTGGGTTTTAGCTTAAAAGGCAATGAGGTTGCACAATCTAAAACTGGAAAGTAAAATTAGACTAATTTATATTGGAAATAGAGTATACTTAATAGAAACTGGAACTATTTATAAAAATAAATAATAACGTTTACATCAATGTCTTTACATAAGTGTCTGGTGCTTGGTCTGACCCCCAATTTAAATGCAAATTAGACGTGCAGATCTCTCTACTCTCATCTCACATCTTAAGGATCCTTATTCCTACAAGCAGGATGAAGGATACACTTCTTTATTCTTTCTAGATTGTCTTCTGAGTATCTTGGACAGCGTGTAAGTCACGGGCAGGTGTTCACACTGTAATATATGCTCTAGAGAAGGTGAGAGAGATGTCATATTCATTACCACTGTAAACAGACAACTGTGAGTTCCCTTACTAAATTGAACAACCAGAGTTACAAAGTCCAGGTTCAGACTGTGAATTCCTACCTATTCCTGAATTTTACAAGGCTGTTTGCTTACAAGAATTTTCTAAAAAGCAAGTTCTTAACTTTGCTGACCTTGTTTTGAAACTTTAAAACTTTACATCTTCTTTGGGTTTTTCTATTAATTCTAGTATTAATATTCGAAGCCTTCAGTTTTTCGTACATTCACAGACATGGAAATATCACCATCAGTGGTATATGCATTAAGGAGATTTGGCAGATGAAGGAAATTATTAGGAGACAGAAGACCATCCTCACTAATAATGTTGCCCAAAGTAAAACTGTTACTTGAAGATGTGCTTCCGCTTTGGAAAGGAAAAATCACTCCTGCATACCAGCAAAAGCCTCCTCACTGCCCAAGACAATTACAAATTAAGAACCAGCCCAGATGATGGTTCTATCAAATTGTTTCCCAAATTTCTTCCAGTTTTGCAAACAACAGATCTCTGGGTTCAATGGGGTGAGGGAGTAGATTAATCAAGTGCAATATATTTTGGATGTAATGGATATTAGTATATTGAATTTTTAAAAGGAGGGCATTTATGTAGGAGACAGGAAGGTCTCAGGGTAGCTTCTAAACAAATAAATTTCCTCCTTTCCAGTGCTAAATTCCTGTAAGAATATCAAATAGTATGAGAAAGTACTGTATATCTGGCCCCAAGTGCTTCTTACATCTTTTCTCTCCTTTTCCAGCCTTGTGTTATTTAAAAGGAGACAGATATGGATGATACATCAGCATCTTTTTTTTTCTTTTTGAAGTCTGTTGACACTGTAGTTTTGGGGTTTTTTCTGTGGATTTCATTTTACTTACATGGGGTAAGTATGTCCATTCACAATTAAGAATACTTATCTGGACAACAATATTTGCATATAAAACACAGTTTCAGATACAAAAGATAGCAGTTATTAAAAGCATTGCTTATGTTACACCCAAAAATTTGTTAACAATTTTAAAGATATACAATAAGATAGCTCTCTACTGGGAATAATTGAAGGTCTCCTCAGACATCCAGGCTGGATTACTCACCGGAAATACAGAAATGGGTTTTCTATTTACTGTAGTAAGGCAACCGTGTCTATAAACTCCTTATTGCTGCAAACCAAAGGTGTGTGTCTGGGGAGGGCAAGCTTTTCCCCTTGATGTTCCAGGACATGGAAATACAATCCTTTTTCAGAAACAGATGTTTGCAATAGAAAACTTTCACTCCACTCTCTTCTGTTTTTAATCTGCTCATGACAGGAAACACAGATTCAAAATGAATGTAAAGAACACAGTCACCATAACTGATGATAATACCAAAGAACACATAGGAAAGATTTCTTTTCCCCAACATATTATAGGAAAAAACGTTTTACAGATATCAGAGGATTCTAGGTGTTTTTATTTCTCAGTGGCTACCAACACAGTGTTTTTCCATTAACTTCAGAGGACACAGCTCTCAGCAATGCTTTGATACTACCAACAGTTTCAGCATACAAGAGACACTACAACTCTTCTTCCTGCTCTCTGCCATATCTTCAGCACTTTCAAGTGACTGTCCTGCTAAAGCTTCACTGAACAGACAGATGTATAAAACTGGCCAAAAGATTCTTCCATAGCATGTATAAAATACAAAATGAAACAGGTAAGAATAATTGATTCATCCTCTTCAGCCAGTCTTGCTGCTAAACTCTAGGCTCTCAAGAATTTTGAAGATGTGCTTTTTAAACGACACCAACCTACACATCTCAAGTGAATCTTATGCATGACAATGTGAAGGGTTTGACTGGGCTTCTTCCTGTGCTGTTTGGCTGCCTGTTCAAACTTCTCCTCTCACTCTTCTTCACATCACAGCCTCCCTGGTCTCCCTTCTCCAGCTTGCCTAAACCCCCTTTCCTTGCTCTTTCATTCAAGTACTACCTTGCTAATGACAACCTTCACTTGAAAAACAAGAATATTTGTATATTGATTTCTGCAAATTCATTTACCATTCTGTGTGTCATGCACTCTTTGATCTGTGTTCACTCTTTTTTTAACTGAGAGCTATTTGGGGCAGGGGATGTCATCTGGTGCATGCTTGAGTAATGCACAGCGCAAAGGCATCCTATTTTAGATAGTATCTGAGCAATGTTGTAGCAAACAATAAAAACAATTATAGTTATAATTAACCCTCCTACAAGCTATATTAAAATACATGATCACTCAGAAATTGAGAAATTACAGCATCAACCCTGTGATGTGATCTAATTAATTTCCCTCTCTTCTTCTGTGTAAGTATGATGATGCTGTCTCTAGCTATATACTACTTTTTCTGCAAATGTTTTGCTTCATTGAGTATTGATTTTTTTAAAATACTTTTTTATCCAAAATGGTGTCCAAATCTTTCTTACCATAGGATTTCCTGTCATAATCCCTTCATTGAGTAGAAAGTTACTAATTTCCTTCTACATTTTTTTGTTATTTTTATCAGAGGATGTGAATGATTCAAGAGTATTAGTGAAATTATTTTCGCAATGCTGACTTGAATAGCTGTTACTCTATCTTAAAGATGGGAGATAAAGCGCAAATAGAGTAAGCATAAAACATAAATCTTACATGTTAAATTACCAGACATGTTCTAATATTTTATACTGTTATATGCTTTTAGCATATGGTAGATTGGAAGCACAGTAACAAAAAAAAAATAGCTTTTAGCTAGGAGTGCACAGAATTTCTGATTCTTTTTCATGTAAGGAACAAAAAATATTTTAGCGCACATGATTTTTCACAGTGCAATGAAATAAAGCTAAGTTTTCAAAATTTATTCAGCGTCTTGAACAATTCTTCCATTTTACACTCTGCTGTCAAACCCCAAATTTCTGTGTAAGACAAGAAGGCTGTGCATAAAATCTCTCTACACATCCCTAACTGATCCCCAGAAGCCTGTTCACATCATAGAATGTTACATACTCCTATGTAAAGCACTGTCTCTTGAAGGCTTCATGAAAATAAAAGTTTTGTGGGCTGTAGCCAAGCTACAGAGGTCTTCCTACCTGGAAAAAAAGAATCACAGGCTTTCTGTTCAGGCTTCTAGGATTTCCTGCATCTTCACTAATTACTTAACTGTGCATGTGCCTAGTCTTTTCTTAAATAATTTTACAGCTATTGTGTCTAGTTATTTACCTGATTTTTCAATATCTCTCTTTAAGCACAGAAACCCAAAGTGGACTTAACAATTTCTGACTGGTACTCCAGTACTAAAAACTTGACAATATGGACTACAGCACCGCATTAGCAAATAGATTTACTGGTATAACACAATCTCTAGATCTCTTGCAAAATCACCGTGTCCCATGGACAGGACACACACTGATCTGAAAGACTTGGTATAAAACTCTTGTTTTTAAGTCCACAGTCAGTTTGGTGGTATTAAAACCAGCAAATTGCACTGGTGATATTTTGACTGAGTCCTGGTTTATCAAATTTTCCTAATTTGGGCTCCATAGCAAACTCTTCACATCTCAGCAGTCATGATTGTATTCATAATGTTCATTGGAATAATAAGGGTAGGGGGAAATTGTCTAGGAACAATATGTGAGAGAGATCAGAGGTGTTTTGGCAGCAGCAGGAGATTTCAGAGGACAATAAATATTAGCAGTGAATCCTTCTCCTCTCCTAACTTGGTCATCTCTCAGGATGCAAGCTGTCATCTCCTCTGGGATTCTCAAGTCAACCTTTTCCTCATCTCGCCTGTCTTACACATTCACACCACTCTCCCTCTCTGCCTGCACCAAGAACATCCCATGCTTATTCTTCTACCCCATCTAGATTTCTGCTATAGCAGTGGGCTCTTCTTGTGTTAAAGAGCTGTTGTAAATATTGTATTGATTTTTTTTTTTTTTTGTTCGGGTTAAATAAAGTCTTAAAAGTAATAACACAGGCTCAGTTCTGGTTAAAGGAAAAAAAATCCAACTTTAATTCAACCTTTCATTTCAGTTTGAATTTGATTTTAAAACATGCTTTGCTTTAATAGATTCCTATTATCTGTATGATCATTATGTTTTTAGTGTTATGTACAAGTCTGTCAATATTTGTGTCAACAACACATTTCAACATAAATAATTCAGAATCTATTTCCAGACTACCAGCAGCAATATTGAGCAGGAAAAAGCACAGCTCGCCATACAACTCTACTATAAGAGGTACTTTTGGAGACCTCTCATCTGATCAGCCCTTAGCCATTTCATGTATGTTTATCAGAATTCTCTGTGATACTAAGTCAAAGGTATTACAAAAGTCTCAAAAGTATCACCTTTTACTGTTCCATTTATTAACTCAAATTCTAATAACCTTGAAAATGAGCACTAATGCTTTTTCAGTAGTATTAATTTCATTGTCATTCTTCAGTTTTTTATTGTTGAATTCTACATAGCTTTTTTCTTCATCATTTTGACTCAAAGCAATGTTTAACTTACTGATTTATAACCGCATTATAATATTGATATTTATTAAATGCTGAAAGCTTTCTCCCTGGTAAACATACCGGAAAAGATTTTTGGTTTGAATTATCTGCAACTGAAAAATTGTCTTTAACATTTTCTTATCACACTACATCAATTTTCTTTGCAACTTTTTGAAGGTAACTTTATATTCCATTTGTCTCT
The DNA here is from genome assembly GCF_024509145.1 of Vidua macroura. Classification (NCBI taxonomy): domain Eukaryota; kingdom Metazoa; phylum Chordata; class Aves; order Passeriformes; family Viduidae; genus Vidua; species Vidua macroura. The sequence continues at coordinate 72,696,100 of NC_071572.1, read as the reverse complement.
AGCATTGTACTCTTCATGGCATCAGTTTAAGACAGCTCTACCTGCTCCATTTAGTCTCCAAAAGAGAATAGTTCTAGTTGGGAGATAGGAGGTAGGGCAGCTGTCCATCCCTCCCAGAATCAGGTGTGTTGCCTAATGCTCCTCTCAGATCATATCTTTAGTCTCACATTAGTGGAGCAGCCACAGGCTTTTGTCCAATCTTTTTTTTGGTCTTAGAACTAGAAAATCTCAAAACATTTGATTTTTCAGTTTCTACCCTGATGTTTCCCACATCGAGCTTCACGTCATTTTTGTCTAGTTATGTTCTCAAAAAAGGCTGACACATTTTTGCTGAAACATGGAATAAAAACTCAAAGATGAACATCACACACAGAAGTTTTCAGCTCGAATTATGAAAAATATTTATAGTGATGATGAAAATGATAAAAAAATATATACAATTTCTGAGTTCAAGTTAAGGTTCTTAAAAAATCAATTTTTTACAATTTGTTTCAGAGCAGTGGCTGATACAAAGTAAATAAAGATTACGCTCTTATGTACTAAGCACTCTTCATATATGGTTTTAAAATTTTTAAATTGTCATTAACCAATGTATCAAAGTGAAAATAAATAAACAGTTATGTAAATTTACAGAGGGTTTAACTACTAAACCCAGATTTTAGAGTTGGGAACTTTCCATAATAATATCCTCAGTGATGGGGTTGGAGTGGGCTACTGGAAATAAATCACCAGTCCAATGCACGGTGCCACTGGTACAGACCTACAAGTGCACTTTCCTGATCGCTGGCTTGTTTTCCCAGAGCTAGCAACAGCAGATTCCGACAGTCACCGTCCCACGTGTTTGCAGACCTGCAGGAGAGCTCGGGTTCACATCACCTGAACACTGGTAACAAGCCTTTTGTGGCTTCCCAGCCTGAAGCTGGGAAGAAATTGAACTGGGGAGAAATGAACTGGGAGAAACCAGGCACTTTTGCAGAGGAGCAGACAGCAGGGGTTGATGTACAACTTCTTCAGGAACTTGTCAAACCTCATTAGTAACTTCGGTGTTTCTTGTTTTGGTTTTGTTACCTGGGCAATGGAAGAGACATGGCACAGCGACTGTGTCTGAGGTGCTGGACGAGAGCTGCTTCTGCCTCGGCTTTCGGGCAGAGCAGAGCAGAATGAGGGCAGCAAGCAGCTTTTGGGGGGTTTCTGCGGGGGCTGACTTTCGTTGTTTGACAGGACAGGCAGAGGCCACAGTGCGAAGCTCTCTGTGGAAGAGCTGCCGTGGGCAAGGCCAGGCTGCCGGAAGGATGCAGGGACGGAGGAGGCCTCGGATGGAACGCGCTGCTGAGCGGAGCCGTTTCAAGGGCACCCCGCAGGTGAGGCAGGAGCCATGCAAACCGGGAAGCGGTGACCTTCACTCCCACAAGGGCCCGTGCTCACGCCCGACGCCAGCACCACCCCTTCCCGGTAACCGCGCCCCACCAGCGGCCGCTCCCGCACCGCGCCTGCGGGACATGCGCGGACCCTGCCGGGCTCCTGCCCCGTGTCCCTTCCCCCCGCCTCTTCCTTCCCGCCTTTGCCATGGCGACACCGAGTGGCCTAATCCGGGCCCTACACCGCGGGACCCTCGGCCAGGTAACCGGCCTGGGGCATCTCCCCCGTCGCTTCCCGGTGTGCCCAGCCTGGCACGAGCCCCGCGCTCCGGCCGCGGACGCCATCCCACCCCGTGCCGCGGGCCGGCTCCGCGCATGCGCGGAGCTGGGGGCGCGGGGCGGGGCGGAGCCGGCCCGGCTGCTGCCGCCCCTCGGGGAGCCGCGCTGTGCGCCCTTCCTTCCCGCTTCCCGGCCCTTCCTACCCGCTTCCCGGCCCTTCCTGCCCGCTTCCCGGCTGGTTCTCGCTGGCTCCGCTCAGCCGCAGGGCCTTTGACTCCGCGGGGCGCTCGGGGAGCGGGAGAGAGGGAGGCCTGAACCGGCAAGTGGGGGTCGTTCAAGCGCTGAGGGTTGTGCGAGGTTTCTGCTTTGGTCTTTGCTTCTTCCCTTGCACCTGCTGGCTACGAGCTCCTGCCTTCTGCAGCAGGAAGGAAAAAAACAAACCTCCTAAGTGTCTGAATGGATGTATGTCAGCCCCTCCTCTTGGTTACTTACACGACCTCAATGGGGTGTAGTGTTTGAATTTCTTTAACACATTTAGGATTTTCATTGTAACCCATCAAGAGCCCTCCCCACCTCTCACCTCCCCCCATTCTATTAGAAAATTGAAATAAAGGAATAACTAATTGGTTTTATTGTATTTTATAAGACAATCCCAAGCAATCAGCCAGGTCAGGTTGCTTGTGTCGTGTTTGTAGGCAGCCTCCTTCATAGTTTTTCATCTGTGAATGGCTTTCCTTAGAAATCTAGATTTTTCTCTAGCTTGTAGCTTTGTTTTTAAAATGAGTGGAAGAATTTTATGACAGTAATATAACATTGCATCATTTTAGAGAATGTTTCCCCTAGGTGGACAATTGTTTTTTTAATTAAATTTTTGCTTTTCACATATCATCCAGATCCTGAATGGTATGATATGTTTCAATAATGGAACACATTATTCAGAATGATTGCCAGGGTAGATATGTCTCATGTTATTTGTGAAAAGAAATAGGGTAAGCAGAAGATCAAAGATACCTTTCCATTTCATGGTGTAATCTGTATTGTCTGTGATTTTGCAGCAACTGAGTTCTGTTACTCTCAGCCGTGGAGTTGATAGTTTGAGCACATCAAGCTGTAACACACACTAATGCACAAAAAGTTGGTGTATGTGGTGGTGAATCTGGGTAAACTACACATTGCAGGACTGTTTCAGAACCAGGATTATTAAAATTAAGAAGTCAAGGCATATTTCATTATGTTCTAAAATAGCTAATGACCTTGATTCTGCCCTTTCTATTGGGGAGGTAGAGTGAAAGCAAAAGAGGAAGAACCTGTTATGCCATATGAAGCTTTGATAAGTGATATTTCACTTAGTAACTGTGTTCTTCCTATTAGTGAAGCAGAAGTAAGGTTTCTGTTTATATTTTTTGTTTCAGAATTTGTTTATGCATAAGACTGCATTGAATTGTAACAATGTAGAAGAGCTAAAAAATCTCAATATGGCATCCTCAATAAGCTTGTTGGGTGTTTCCATGTCTTGAGGTGCTTTGATTTAATTTCATTTACATGTGACTAAATCTTTTTTGATTTCTCACACCTAAAATTTGAACAGTTATGCTGCTCCTGTAATATGCAGAAAGAAGGTCTGGCAAAGACATCTCAAACCACTCATTATTTTTAGAACTCAAAAGTTCCTTGAAAAAAGGATTTGAAAGGATTTGAATATGCTTATCTTTCCTGCTTCACATGCATATTCAAATTTCAAGCTGGAAAAATGTTTGCCTTCAAGCTTGAGCAGTGTGTCTACTGGCACCCTTATAGTTTTGATGTTTAAGTGTTCAATAATGGAGTCATAGTCACCAGAAGACAAAATTTATGTGGTTTCAGCTTTGTTTCACTGTGGTGCACAGTTCATCACTGTGGTGGATTTACTATGCTGTGGAAAAGTTGCTCTGTACATTTCCTTGTACATATTTCTAGCACACAACTTAAATTTGTAGGCATAATAAATGTGGTTAAGAAGAAAGTAATGTTTTGTTGGAGAGATTCATTACATTTGGGGTATCTTGACTTTTAAGAGCTTATTTTCAAATTCCCTAATTTACTGTTCTTCAGTGCTCTGTAAGCCAGGGTTATAGAAAGTCGTTTCATCATGTCTTTTTCTTTGATGAGACACTCTTAAAAATGGCAAAAACTCCAGGGAATTACTGATAAAATCATGAGAAATCCAACTATGGCATAACCTGTCATTAGGAAAAATTAATCTAAGGTGAGTCAGTCAGTTGTTGGTGTATGTCCTGATAAAACATGGATTAGGTTTAGTCCTGGCTGCAAAGGGGAATTAGAAGAATGGCAAGGTCTTGCTTTTAATAGTCTCATGTATCACTAGATGGCTTTCAAGACACTCAGCTGGAAGAACACATTTAGGTGTTACTTGCCTTCAAGAAATCAGCAGTCTTTCGCATAATTTTTCTTTTCTGGTATCAAAGTAGCTATCACTATTACAATTACTATAAGGATACTCTAATACCTGTATTGCTTTTGTTCCTGAGAATATCTTTTAAAGGATTTCTCATTTTGCTGCCTTTTCTCCTACCCTAGTCTTCCTCTTTGGTAGGAAAGCCTTGCCTGGTCTCCACACATGCTCTATGACAGTGGCTGTATTATTGTTGCTGAGCTGTACATTTTGATGTCCTACAACCTTCATCTCTTGTCAATTTTCACAGGAGTGATGCATCAGAAAGTGGATTCTTTGTTAGCTTTATGTGGTACAAAACTGCATCTTCCAGCCATAAAGGCTGATGTTTTTAAGCACAAAATCCTTTTCTCTTTGGTGCTAGAACTTAGTCTTTTTTTTTCTGGCACTCCAAGTTGGATTTGCTGTAATGAAACTCGGCACACTGACTCTAGTACATGCTGTTCAGGTCATACAAAGAGAAAATTGGTTTGAGTCCCACTGTTCCAAGGATGTTGTTTCTACCTTTTAGTGAGTGTTGCACAGAAAATATCTCTGGTGAATGTTTAGTCAGGACCACTGCAAGTACAGGATCTTCAAATCCAAGGAAGCCAATACAGTGGTAATCTTAGCAGCTCATTTAGGAAAGTATCTATTTCTTTACCTGAGTCAATATGTTTTGAAAAATACCACAGTATAGATCCCTGAATGTAGTTTCTCAGGTTTGCTTTACAGTTTGTGACCTAAAGTGGTGCTAAAATCAAGAGCATTTGCTGCATCTTCCCCTGCTGTGGCAGCCTAATGAGTCTCAAGGCCAGTTAGACTAATCTGGCATGGTTTGCTCTTATCAAATCCACATTTGCTGTTGTTTTCCTCTAGCTATCTTCTAGGGAATTGCAAAAGATGGGTTTTGTTCACTGAGTATTGATGCTAAGCAGACTACCTCGCAGACTGCTCCTCTTTTCCTGTATTTTTGAAGATGGGAATGCCATTTTTCCTTTTTTGGTCTTCTGATACTTTGCTGGGCCTTTGTGAACCTCAGTGATTCTGGCCAGTATTGTCAATACTTTAAGAGGAGATCTTCAGATTGTTTGGGTCTGGTGAAATTTGATTTACATGTTGAGGAAGTATTGTTCCTTCTTTATTCAGGCCACCTGATCACTCTATTGTTACTGTGCTAGTCATGTTAATGACTGGTCATGTTTCATATTTTTTAACAAAGATAGCTGTGAAAAAGGCAGTTAGGTAAAAATTGAAGGGTTGTTTTGGAGAAGACCATTAAAATGCTTTTTCCCAGATTGCACATAAAATCTTCAACATTTTTAGCTATGGTTACCATATGGGGCTCCAGAGAAAGGAAGTCACTGAAATTACCATACCCTAATTCTTAAGGATGTCAAAGATTGTAGTTAAAACTACAGTGGGAGAGAGAGCTCAGTTTTCAGAATCATTCAGATGTGTTATGAATGAAATGCAAACACTTTAAAAGCATCCATGTTCCCATCTTGAATTTGTTGCTGTCACATAGGGGTCACTTTGTTAACCATTGATGAAATGGGTCCCCGGGTGCACGTAACAAGCTGCACACATACACAGGTTACTGCAGCAGGTCAACTTCAGAATGCCTGTCCAGACACTTGTGTGCTGAAATTGATGGATGAGCAAGCAGATTTTTAAGTGCTTGCTCTGGCTTTATGATTGTGACAGTCCCCTGTGTTGCATCTCTTTCTTCTAGAGAGCATGAATGTTGGAAGTAGCAAAATGCTTTTGACTGAGGAAAAAAGGCTGGAAATGCAAATACCTGTTAGGCAGCAAAGACCCAGATGTTTTGTGGTGCCCAGTATGGGCTGCTTAAATATATTGTAATATACAGGACCTTTAGGAAACATCTAAGTGATTTGAGAAATTCTTTCCAATTAAGGTAGCCTCTATGTGGATTCACATGTAGAAATTGGTGCCTTTTTTTTTTTTTAATTTCCTGTTTTCCCGAATTTTAACATTTTTTACTATTGTTGCTGGGCAGAGATGCTGAAAGTTATTTAGTTACCCAGATCCTTATGAAATCAATTAGATTTAGCAACATATTCCAGCCTTTGGGTTAAACCTCTGGTGTCTTCTATTCAGGTTGGAATAGAAGTTTTTCCTAATCAGTCATTTGTTTTTATTTTAATCACTAAATAGGTAAATAATAGCAAAATAATATAGATATATTTAATCCTCTAGAGAGACTGGCTTATCTTTTCAATAAAGCAGTGCAATAGTTCTTTATGCAAGAATGAAATCATTAGCTTTTGTATAATTTTCAGAGTGGAAGGCGAGTTAGTATACAGTGAGAATATACATTTCTTGGATTTTCACTGGATTTGAGAGATCTCAGGTTTCCACAGAGATTTCCAGTTGTAGAGAGACTTCTTGTAATCTGCCTCGCTTAGTGCCTTGTCTCTAGTGGATTTTGACCACTGTTGTAGCTGCACAGAGAGAGCCCCACTATAAACAGAAATGAAGGATCTTTGAGGCATGAATGGGTCCTATTCATTTCATAATGGAGTTCTAACAATAAAATCTGGCAAATATAGATTGTGTTAGCAGGAAACAGCCCTTTATTCTGGCATCTTGTCAGGGCTTGGGTAGAGTCCCTCCATTCTTTCCCCCTCTGGCCCTTGCTTTCAGTGTCTTGACTAAGCCTGTTTTTTCTCTTGAGAGACTTCTGATTTTATTAACATGTTTTTGTACAGTGAGTTTAATGAAAGATGCTACTCTGGCCATTGTGGATGTTGAAGTTTTGTGTGAATTTCTCCAGTGAATATGCTGAACAAGCATTGTGAGTCAGTCTGCAGCAGATCACCTCTGTCTCTAGAGAGCAGACTGGGGTCCCATTTTAATACTGGCTCATTGGCAGATAGAATTTCCATTTACTAATACAGCAAGTGCTATTCTAGACATTTAACAATTGCTTTTTCCATGACACAAGTTGTGGTTTATGCTGCGACTCTAGGGTTAGATGAACAAACATTTTGTGGAATTGACTCAAATTGCAGCAGGATCAGAAGCTGAAGAAGTCAGTTAAATCACCTTAGATCATATATTTTTTGGGTTTTGCCTGTGTTTGTAATCTGTGAATTGAAATTGTTTTCCCTTTGTTTATTTGAGCCTTTGACTAACAGTATCGGTCTTGGAATCCCCAACTCAGACCAATCATGTAGCAGATTTTATAATTTTCTGCTGTATCAGGCAAATCTATATATCCACTGGACAAGATTAAATATATTTTTGCCCCTTGAGATAGATATCCACCTTGAGAGTGCACTGAAGTTCTTTCTGTGTGGGAGAGGAAGTAGATACATCTTTGTATATATGTATACACACAAAAATAGACAATGAAATATATACCTACTTTTTCATTTCCCTCATTTTTCTGCTGAAATGTGATGATTGCTACCAGAAATGAAATATCTGCTTTTACTTTTAGCTTCAAATTCTTTGAATTATGCTAGGGCATGCATCTGCTCCTTGGAGCTGACCAAAGCAATAGAGTGGTGAAGTTGACCCAGTTGCTTCAGTGATGTCTGCACAATAACTGAATGAAGAGTAAGTGTTGCTTAAAATTAGGAGTTTCCTCAGTTTTCCTCAGTGTTGCACGTAGTTCATGTAATAAAGTACTGCAAGGATGTTGTCTTTGTAACAGGCAGGTAAAACCCTTCTATGCTTCATTTGTATTTAGATTACACTTTCATAAACTGTTCAGACTAGGAATTTCTTTTTGTTTAGACTACCTGTATTGTTTATGGATAAGTGGTTTGGAGCTTTACAGTACAGATTAGAAGGTGAATTAAATGCTTCTTATTGGTATTTCAAAGTCTGGTAAGCCCATCTCATTCACTTATGTAGGTGGTTGTCAATATTTACATTACTGTGCAGAAAGATCCCTGAGTTGGATAGTGCTGTATTTCCATTTTTGAAGCTCAGAGTTTCTGTAAGAATCTTCCAATTCCCAGAAGTATTCAGAAGCTGAAAGGAAATAAATTGTATACATTCTCCATTCTGACAGATGGAACATGCATTGTTCTGAATCCCATCGTTGTTTCTGATCACAAACACTCAGTGACAATTAATTACTGTATATTGGTCTGCATAGTGTCGTCCTCAGTGTCTGGCTGACCTGTTAATCTCATTTGAAGGTTGTTGGACAGCATTAAAAAAGAAAGTGAATTGCAAATGTCTTCACAACTTCCTAGTCCCACCATCATCTTTTCCTTTTGCCGGGTGCAGTTTTGACTTTGAAATCTGTGTGTGATAGCTGTACCTTGGGAAAGATATAGTAGCGTTTTCATGTTAATAAAAGATTCCAGGCTGCCTGATGATCTCACCTGAAATTGATATAGCAACTATTGCTGTAATTTGTTTTCACACTGGTGGATGCTCAATATCCCTGTCCTTTGGCAGTGATATTGCTAAATGGCTTGTTTTGTCTTTATTCAACAGTCAGGAGCAGTTATTTTCAGGGTTTCTGCCTTAATCCTATGTCTCATGGGCATTCACTTCTCTGCTTACCAGCATTGTTTTTTACATGAAAAACAGCAAAGAAATATGGGGACGTACAAACTTTTAACAACAGAACCACGTTATGCTATCCTTCCTAAATATAATCTTTTTATAGCCACATCAAAGTTTCTTTCAAAGGTGGTCTTTGACTTCTTCTTGAATTGGGTTATCCATTTGCAAATATTTTTCTTGAAATCACATACTTGCCAAGATGTGGAAAGACTTTACTTAATAGGCATCCATAGGGTGCTTTCCGTTTGCATGGAAGAACAAAACAGTTTCAAACATTTCAAAGCCTCTTTGTTGCTTATGTAAAGGGAATGAGGGGTCCAGCCCTCTGAATTCCTGACCGAATCTCATTTTGCATCTCTGCTGGCAACAAATTAGCCCATGTAATTTCTGCAGTCAAGTTCACATTCTGCTCTTCATGCACTTCCACTGGAGTGTTTTGTTGGGTACTTTTTTTACGATATCTACATTTTAGATCTTTGCAGACTTAAAGCAATGTCAGCACTCTGACTCTTGCTCATCAAGCATTAAGCCAGGTCACAACAGCCAGAGGTGCTGTCACTCGCTCCAAAGGGACATTTTCACAGTTAACCATGTAACATTGTAAGTCTCCAGTATTCAGAATACTTGCCAGTACCCAAAGAAAATGGAGTATTGTACATTTCTGGGGCACTAACAGTAAAAAAACTTGGCTTTTCTTACACTGATATGATCCACGGGGTACATCCAAGCTGGGAGTTGGTGATTTGCCTGGCTTTCTGTGGGCCAGTTTGAATAATACAGGTAAGTTAGCAAGGAGCACCTCATCTCCTCTTTAGGACAAGCAAAGCAGTCTCTCACAAACTAGAGAACTTTTCATTTGATATTTCTGGGCTCAAGCTGTCTAATAAGCAAGTCACAGCTTGCTGTCACCATTCTCATCTCATTGGCTACATTCTCTTGACCTGAGCACAAATGAACACTTGTGTTTGTCCCCCTCATCCATTGCTCATCTGTTGTTTGTCCTTTTTGTGGAAACAGACCAGCCTGGTGATTTCAGGACCACCCTGCACTGATAACAACAGTTTTAATGTAGTCTGTAGTTTTTTTAATTCTCTACAAGTCTCTTATGCAAGTGTGATTATTATGTCTAAAATACTTAAATTTATGGAAGTCTCTCCAGCATAGACAAGGAGGACCAGCCGTAGCACTTTCTTTGTGCATGTGTGCATCATTAGGGAATTTACTGGGATTTCCACATTCTAAAGCCTCTCAAAATCCATCAGGTGGTTTTAAAACTTTTCTATTCACCTGAGATGAATTTCATGCCGTGACCACAAGGTGAAAGTTTTTGAACAGCTGTGTTAATTCTGGCCCCATGTGAAACAAAGCCAACTTTTCCATGCTACAGGAAATTGCCAAATAAAATAATGGAGAGGAAATGAACTACTCTTTGAGTTTCTAGGACAATATTCTGAAGAAACATAGTAATTCCAAACAAAAAGTATTTTTTAAAAAATACCCTTCTAGATGTAAGTTGATATTCTTTGTTTATATCCCATAGGGCAATCTTAGTAGCAAGTTGACTCCTCACTTGAAGAAAATACATTAAAAAATACAAGAAAATCTCTTCCATCTAGAGGTCAAAGAAACAGCAAGAGCAATCAGATGGTTTTAAGGGATTTTTATACCACTGCGATCAAAAACACAAAACTTCTCTAATTTCTCTGTGAGGGAAGTATTTAGTTGTGGGGGCATTCTTTAGCCTTCTGTTTTGTTTTGCTTCAAGATTGTTAAGGTTTTGGTAGTTAGAATAGAGTAATATATCAAAATCACAGCAACCTTCCATATATATATATTCATGTAGTCTATAATTTAGAAATACACACTTTTCAGTGCATTTTGACAGTTCCACATGTTTCTTGTAGCAAAATAAATGCAAATTGTTCACTTGTTGCTATTACATTTATTCTGTTGAGCAACGTACATTTCTAAATGTGGGCATGCACCAGTTTACAGGTGTTAAATGTTAACTTGTATTTCCCATCTTTCAACAACACAGAATGGTTTTTCAAAGCTTGTCAGTGTTCAGCTGCTATCAGTGAAAAGGCCTCAATTCTTGCATTTTTGTTGAATACAGGTAGAAGGACTTGAGTCTTGAAATGCCATGAGATCTAATCTATCTAAATAAAATTCTGATTCCTTTTCCATCCTCTTTGGTCATCTCACTTTGACTTTAATCATGCTTATGTAACATTATGGGCTCAGAGGACTAGAACAGACCCTGTTTGGGGTGATCTGGTGTTTCGCCTGGCCCAAAATAAAAATTAAGTGCCCTCACATCTTTATCAGCATATGACCTTTTTCTTTTTTTTTTTTTTTTTTTTTTTTTTAATAAAAAACCTCTCTAAGCACTCTTCTGAAATGCTTTCTTTTTCTTACTCTTGGAAACTTTTCTTTATATCTGGTCTGAATCTTTCTTACTTCATCTTAAGCTCATTGTTTAACACCTTTTACTTTCATAGTCTTCCTTCCACTGGACTAAAAACATTTTGGACTTTCCTCTGTAGTCTTTTTTATTCAGGTCACTAATTGGACTTGGTAAACTTCTATGGCCTCTTTCTACCATTCTTTTGAAATACACGACCTAAAACTATCCAGCTTCTGCGGCTTGAGGTTATCCTCATCCTGAGTAAAATGAGCAAATTGTTTTCTATCTCCTGAATTTTCATCCTATTCATATATTCCTGTGCAATTTTGGGTGTAGTTTATAAATGTGGTGGTTTTGCAGCTCCATGATATTGATTCATGCTCATCTTTTAAAATATTACAAACCCAGACCCTGTTCTGTAGTTGTTGGCCTGTGTTGCCTGTGCGTCCTTCCTGTGTTTGTGTTTTTCAGTAGACTTTTCTGTATAAATCTGTGTACTTTTGCCTAGTAAATAGTATTCTGTTTTTTCAGACCATTTCTTTGCTTTGTCAAGATTATTTTGAGCCCTTATCATTCTTCTAACTTTGTTTTATCTGCAGATTTAATGAATACTCCATTTCATCATCTAGATTTTGTATTTTGAGATGCAAAAATATCAAATAATACTGGACCCAGCACAAAACCCTGAAAATTGTATTTGATATATCTTTCCCCAACCACTGTAAGCCATCAATAAGTGCTATTTTCAGGATTTTTTTTTTTATCTCCAGTTTCACCCCCAGCATATAATGTTGCATTCGAGGTGCTATTTCTCTAGCTTGTTGAAAATTGAGATAGTATTGGAATTTAATGAAAAGTAGAAAATAACCTTTAGTATTTCATTTCCATTCTAGCATCTCTTGTGCTATGGAAGGCCATCAACACTTTTGAGAGGCGCTAGTTCTTGAGAAATACTGCTGTCTTCTGTTATTTTTGTAATTTTTTCGAAGTTCATTATTTGTTCCTGTATCTTTCCAGGAACTGAAGTTGAGCTGACTGATATAGAGTAACTCCATGAGGTCACAGAGTGGAACATGAGGTCCTCTGTCAGTTCCCTGGCCTGGTGCTTCCATGCCAGTGTGCTTTGTGGGGCTGCATATGGATCAGAAAGAAGCCAGACCTGATGGGTGCTTTGGGGAACTTTTTCCAGGAAGCACCTGTGCCTGAAAACTTTAGTTGTTGCTGGTTCCACCACACTGTTCAGTGAACCGTAAACTACTTTTTATATGGATTTGTATCTTAGGGGTGTTCTTCACAGTGTAGCAAAGGTTCTCCCTCTCATTTTCCCTGGTGCCACCTCTTCCAAGCAATGGCTGCAGTACTGGAACTGTTGAATTCTCAGCTTTTAAGCATTGAGTGCATTATCTGATGGTTTTGGAAGCAGCATGTGCCAATCTGACCTTACCTTCCTGCCTTGCCTGTCTGGACAGAATGTTCCTGCTGATAGTTCAGGCTTAGCTCCTGCTGCAGCTTCTTGTCAGTGAGGCACTAATTACCTTCTTTATGTGGCAATTGTCAAAAAATATTGTTATAAATTCCTTTAGCTTTTCACCTACCCTGGGTGAAATCGACTGATAAGACCTGTGGTTAATGATTATGGTTAGATAGTTTGACTGGAGAAACTTCATTGCCCCAGCTTTAAAAAGGCAAGTAAATGGTTTGAGAATCATGAATCAGGGTTAAGGTTGCATAAGGCAGCATCTGAGGCCATTAATTGCAGTTCTGTGCACACGTTTGAAACCCAGGAGATGCAGAAGTAGTGCATGTTTCAGTGTGCATTGGAGCTGCTCTGTAGCTGGGTTATGGCTCAGCTTTGAAGAGGAGCTCTGACATGCTGTCCTTCAAGTTGATGTGGAGAACTGTAAGGAGCACATCACGAAAAATAAAAACCACCAGGCTGTGTCCTTGCTAAGGAAGGCATTGTGGTTTAGGGTAAGATTGGTGGCGGCTGTTGGCTGTGTGCAGACCCAGTGCTTGGCTTCTTCACCAGCTCTGCACGCATGTTAGCACAGGTTCTTGTCCCAGGCATCTGCAGAGAACTGGAGCCAGCTCTTCTGAGCCAGGAGGCTGCTGGCTACCTCCAGGTCCCTAACCAGAGGCGGTATCCCCTATTCACTCCACACGGGAGAGGAGGGTCCGTGGCTGCCTCAGGTCCAGAGGAGCCCTGTGGTGTGTGGCGGCAGGACTGTGGCAGCCTGCTGGAGATAATGCTCGGCTCTGTCAGTGCGGCTGTCATTAGCACCCCACGTGGCACGTGGGGCTCATAAAGCAAATGAGAGAATCCACTTGCGGGATGCAGGCAGCCACATGAAAGGAGCCATTTGCTGAGTCATCTGTACCAAGGCAGCGTGAGAGGGCAGCCTAACCCAGCCGCAGCTTCATTGAGTTCTTTTGCTAGCCCTAGAGGGCAGAGTTAAATTTATTGGGTGGGGTTAGTATGTGCTGTAAATGTTCCTCCTTCAAATGTGTTTTTCATTTGAAATATAAATATTAAAGTCCTACTGAAGTTTGAGTGCATTTGACATTCAAAAAAGGGATACTAAGCAGTTCTGTTTAAATCTTAATTTAGTTCAGTTTCTGGGCAATGGGTTAATCTTTACTCAGAAGCTATTTATCTGAAAACTTGCTCTGGTATAAATGTGTTTCTTTCTAATTTAATGTTAGATCTTTAGTCTCTCATTTTAAAAATTAAGCATGTTGAAGTAGCATTTGTACCAGATGAATTCGACATATATTGAATTATCAGATCAAAATAAACATGTTTAAAAGTTTCTACAGCAAGTTTGCAGAGAAGTGATTGCATTAAAAACAATAAAGGAAACAAAGTATGTAATACATACAGTGCTCCTAAGTTTCCCTTTTCCTTCATTTTTTTTCTTTCTGTAACAACATTAATACTTAAATTGTCCCAATTAGGCTTTAAAATTTATGCTTTAGCTAGTAAAATCTGACTGGTCTGGCTTCCCTTCATTTTGCTGCTTAATAACTGTCTCAAGACAGGTTTGCTAAGCCAGTGTTAACAGATGAGCATATTATTTTAGCAACCAGAGCTTTGAAGTTGTAAAGTATTAATAAGGGAAATAAAAAAATTGTAGACAGATGCAAAAGATGCAGTGGTTGGTGACTTTTGTCAGCCAAAGAATTTCTTTTGTCTCTGAGGTTGGAGCAAGGTTTTGGTTGTGTTGTTTTGGTTTTATTTTTCTTCCCTTTTTGATCCCTGTTGAGAGGATCTTCTTGTTAGAAATTTCAAACTTTCCAGTTTCTGTGTTTTATGCATGTCTGTGTTTGCTTATGCTGCTCTTTCTTCCCTTTGACTTCCACATTTTCTTTTCGTCTGGCAAATTTGAACTCGCTTCAGCTTGGGACAGCTGGGGCAAAATGAATCCCCACGAATAAAATTATAACAAGAAGAGCAAAGTCTGTGAATGATCCTTTGCTGTTTCCTGAGTCGTTCCAGTGTCATTAATCAGCGCTGGTGCTGTGGAGCCTTGTGGTGTGTTATGTCGCCAGCGCAGCAGCTTCTCCGTCCCTTTCCCCCACCCCCTGTGTGCCTACACAGTGGGGAAAACTAGAGAGGGAAGCCATCAATCTTCCCTGTCCTACATGTCAGCAGTGATTCTCCTGTCGACTTCCTGCTCTCTCTGTCGTGCCCACCACCTGTGTTTAGAATTAGCTCTGATGCTGTGGATCTCACTTGGCTCTTCACCTGTTCTGCCCTGAGTAAATGGCTGTTCAAATAAAGCAGAGCAGCTAAATGCTATAGCATGTGAATGGTAACCATCGCTGTGGCTTGGGGGGTGATTTCTGTTGCAGCTGCTCTTGTAATACTGTCATAATTTTCTGTAACATGATGGGGTTTGGGTCTAAAATCTCTTGTTTTTGTTTCAGCCCAGGGTGAGTTTGTGAGTCAGTCTTTTTATTATTTAGAAATTAAAATATTTGTAAGATATATTATAGGTGGAGGCATAAGCTTATCTCTCATCTGTTAGGCTGCTGGGATAAAGTCATTAACAAAGTCCAAAGAAACTAGTTAGTCCAAAGTTTTGTCCTTACCTTCAGTCACTCCAAGGATAAAATTAGCAAAAGCCTCCTTTGAATTTGATTTTGAAGATGTGTCTGTCTCCCCCATGACTGAGTAGATTGAGAAGCTGACAGGCACCGCCTCTGTACTTCTAGGGCAGGATTAATGTGATCATTTAATGGTTTGTTGTGTTAAACAATAGATCTTAACTGGACTCCAACCAGCCACATTTTTATGTATGCTTTTATGTAATTTAATAACATGCCTATGCCAAAAAAAAAGGAGAAAACAATCCTGAGAATTGTTTGTTTACTGGCAGGTTTCTCCTACATCCTTGAATGAGTGCTACGCTTTTCTGTTTTTAAAATCCAAAAGAGACTAAAGCATAGGCATAAGGTTACCCTATAATTGTTGCTTGTCTGCTGTCATTTCAAGCATGTGATAGCAATATTTATGTGGAGTTGTAAAGAAGAGAGATTCTGAAAACCTAAGTTTTGTGAATGCTTTCACTTGATTTTCTTTCTGTAACTCTTTGTGAAGGGGGAACTGTTTTACAACTGATTTTACTACATATTTGAGATGCAATTTTTTCTTGACTGTACCAGGCAAATATGTGTATCCAACAGGTAGATAAACTCTTGTGTTCAGCAGTGACAGAATTCATAAAGCTAAACATGAAATGTATAGCCAGGATACCAAGAATTTAATGTAACATGGGATGCTTGGATCTGTATGGATCTTTTCCTTTATCAGCTTTGGTGTGTCTTCCAGTTCTGGCACATCTGTCTCATGAGAGGGAATGATTGTGGTTTTGACTGCTGAATTGAGTCCTTGACAGTTGTAGCTCACCTTCCATACAGAGTAAAACTCTGCTTTGGTCCAAGAGAGCAGAATTGGATTTTTGAAAGCTGTCATCTTTCCTGTTCTGCGTTGAAGATGGATATGGCCATGCTATAGGATGGCAGGACCAGATTTTAGCCATCCTACTCTGGGATAAGAATGTAATGCTTATTCCTGATTATTTGAGAGCATTTGGATGTTGATATTTTTTCAGTATAAGGAGTGGCAGTTGTTGATCTCATGACAAAAGGGAGGTTAAGCGAGAGAACACCTGAATCTTAATGGGTTTGGGGCCAAGCTTCATTCGGTGATGCAGCTGAGAAATACACTGTGGTGTTTAGAATTGCCCTGCAGAGGTCTTGTAGAGAGAAAACAAATAGTAGGTGCTAAGTCATCTAATCATCTATCAGATGCAGCACTCCTAGCAGGCATGAGGACTAACGTGCAGCACTAGTGGTGTAGGTGCACACACCACACAGAGTTAAACATACGAACAGCAGGCTCACAGTGTGCTTACTACAGATGTCTGAATGAGTGAGTGCCTGTGGGCTGGAGCTGCATGTCTTGTGGCTTTCACTCTGCTCCACTGGGAAGTCTTCACTCCTTTTGTTTTTATCCTTTTCCAGCTCCAGTACTTTGGAGCACACAGCTCCCATCCCCTGACCTAACAGCTCCATTGAAGTGCATTCCAGCCCCATGATTTCATGGTACCAGGCAGAAGTCCCCTGCCACGCTGCTATGCTGCCCGCTGCTTCTCACGGAGTGAACAAACAGGGAACATAAACTCTCTCCAGAGGAGCAATGTTCTTTGTATATTTTTAGTGCAAGAAATCCAAGATTCATTTGAGGGTGTTTTGTGTGGGCTTTTTTTAATATAGACTTCTGCTAACACAATGGAATATTTCATACCACCCTGTTTGCTGTAACTTCTCGTGCTTTATGTTGTTAAATGGAATCAAAGGAGTTAAAGATGAAAGACTTCTAGTCAACTGGTCCCTCAGCTGGGAGCCAGTATGGGTTTGTTCTTTGTAATGGATTTGCTAATGCTTTACTCAGGTTCAGCCTAGCTCAGTTTTCATTATTGGATTTACTTATTTTGTGAATTCTCTACTTCAGGTTAAGTAATTGCTGAGCTTAGGCTGAATATAATACTGCTACTGTTTGTTTCTAATGTTTCACGTGCTATTTATTGCCCTTATACTGAACAAACCTTTTGTAAGTATTTGTTTACCATTTGAACATACAAAGCACCATTAAAGATGTCATGCTTGCCTTCACAGGTATTCTCTTTAATGTATAGAGAACTTCATTCTTTCTTTATATGAAACTGTGTCCATTTAACATTGTACATTGTGTGTTTTCTTTTCAACATGTAGTGTATCACCAGATACTAACTTATGTAATATTATAACAAACCTACCTTTCAGTAGCTTATTGTTAGCCTTTGAATATTTGGAGTTAGTACAGTATTTGAACACACAGTTTATGCTGAGACACTGATGTCTTGTATTTTCTTGGTGAAAGACATTCTCAGACTGCCTGTTTAAATATCACTCTTGCATTTTTATGTATTGAGTGTATTATACTCACATTAAGGGATGCAATTTTGCCAATATATCCAATATGTTCATAATAACATTATGTACAGACTGGACAGTGATCTGAAAAGTTGAAAAGGCAGATAATGAACATGTTATGGGAAACACTTGAAGCAAGGACTGCAGCTGCAAGGGAACTGAGTCTGCCTGACTTGGAGACCAACAAAGTTTCTAGACAGAACTGTTCTCCACAGGCTCGGGGTGTCGGCACTTTTTGGGTCAAGGTATTGGCACATGAGCTGATCTGTGCTGACTGCACAGAAATTCCTGTGCCTGGTATAACAGGCAGTTACCCCAGTGCAGAGCTGCTCCTGCACTGAAGTAGCACCAGCTTCAAGTCTCAGGGAAAAGAAGCAGTAACATAGAAACATGTCATGTGATGCTGTCTTTTATTAGACTGAAGTTGGAAGATGTGCACGTTTCTGCACTATGTTTTAATTTGGTCATCCTAAGATACTTTAATTGACATGGGTCCATAGTGGATTTCTGGCGCATGATAACATTTCTTAACTTTTATAACCATGCAGGTAAAAAACATATTTTATATGAAGTGACTGGAGTCAAGACAGTAATAACTTAATTCGTGATAATGGCAATAATCTTAACATGTCATTCTCTGTGCCTTCTTACAGTAAGAGCTGTATATAAAGAGCTGTATGTAATAGCTCTCTGGGGAAGCAAGGGGTGTAAAGCACAAGTGGAGGAAGAAAAGAATACCAGAGGGATGAAATTGATAAGAAAATGGAGAGTAGGGCTGTGAGAATTATGGTCTGTGAAGAAGAGTTGTTGTTAAACAGTCATATAAATGGGCACCAGAAAGCAACCAGTACTGTGGGGAGAAGTAATTGTGGGAAGGAGCATCAGGATTTGAACTTAGTGAGCGGAGATACAGACATGAAAAAAGGTTATGTGCTCTGACAAACAGCCAGCTGTTCTGGGATCCCAGTAGGGGTAGAACACCATGTTACTGGTCAACTATTTCCTCCCTGACTTCTTGTTGTCTTAGTTAAGAAACATAGGAAGCAAAAAACAAATGTTATGCTTGTAAAGTACTTGTATTGCCTTGCAGCTGCTCTAGACCTGTAGTAATAGAAGTACAGCTCTGAAGTCTAGTGAATCCCAAGTTTCAATAAGACTTCATCTCATTTTGGTTGGAATATATTTGGTTGGAATATTGGAATGTTGAATGCCTCCTTCTGCAAGAGAGCACCTGGCCCTTCTCAATGTTAACAGGAAGCTGGCTGTAGTCCTGGGCCAGGTAGTAGTTTAGTGGGACGTGAGTGGATTCTGTGAGGGGTGAGAAATGCTCTGATGTAAGTTCCTAGGAAGACAAGGAATCAAATGCCAAGTGAGAGATTGAGTATCATAACTCCATTTTTGTGTAATGAAGAAAAGAGGCACATGGGTGGTCGAGGACTGGAAGACCAGGACTGGAAGCCAGAATTGCTGTTGGAAGAAGTGGTGTGCTTTTCGTTGCTTCAAGTGACTACCTTGAAGCTCCTGTGCTGGAGGTTCTCCAAGAGCACTTAGATACTGACTCAAGAATATACTAGAAGTCTAGAAGATATCTGGTATGGGGTGAAGGGGTTGCCATTAAGACTTAAATGTGTAGGCATTTATGTGAGCAGGAGAAATTAGCATGGCAGCTAGCCCAAAGCTGCTCTTGTCTGTTAGCACAAACACTTAAACGTTGGGTAAGAAAATTGTCTTGGTCTAAAAAACAAGCTTACTTTAGAAGAAAAGAGAAATTTTCAGCAAATTTACAAAGAAATAGTCTAGGCTTTTCTGAGCTATTGATCATCCTTAAAAGTAATGAAGTCCTATTCCACTTGGAAACACTTTCTCATTAATTTTTCTAAAGTCTGAGTCAAAATGAATTAAGTCAATTTGAAGTCCTTTTTTTAATAGTTAAAAGTAATGGTACTTGGCCTTGACTTTTACTGCTGTTTTGTGTGGTTTAATAGTTGTATGACTTTTTTTTCTCCCACACACATTTGTAAGAGATTCACAGAAAACAGACTACATCAGTAAATAAATTCTTCCTAATAAGTTATAGGTGTTGCTCATAAAATTTAGCATGGAAAAAAATCATGCAGCCACAGACATAATGAAGTTGATGATCCTGCCACAGAACAGAATCTAAGGATTTTTATTGTATTTGCTGTAGTGGCGGGGGAACCCTCATTTATAAGTTGAGCAGTCTTGCATGCTCTTGCAACTTGGCATGTAACAAGCATTTTCACATAAAACATTGCTGATCTACTTCTGAATATGGTGGAATTCTTTGGGAAGGTCAGGGAGGTAATTGATCATATGCTGACAGCTCTGGGCTCTGAGAAAATGGTCAGATGGAAGGCTGGGATGCAGGAAAACAAACTTTCTGAGATGGTAACTGTCACTTAGCCAAGCTATACATGTTTTAAGCTTTTTAATCTTTGCTCACAACCTCACCTACTTAGTCTTTTTTTTTTTTGTTTGTTTTTGCTGTTTTTCTGTGAACTCTTTTCCGATGTTGACATTTTACTGGTCCTGATGCATGGGCAGTATTTCAGGTGTGATCTTGAGCTATAGCTGTATTTCTTTTTAGAGCTCTTTTTGAAATTCTATTGCTTCCAAAATGGGGAGTTTCAGAACTTTGATGATCTCTTTCATTATTCTTTGACCTTTGGGTCAAGAAGTAGCTTTCTTTCAGGAACTGCTCAAAATGTTCTTTGCAGCTAGAAAAATAAGACTTCAATGTCTATGGGAGTTAAGATGGTGATCTACTGGGACATTGCATGAGTTTACAACAAAAATGTTTGAATTTCTCTGCTCTGTGACCCTAAGTTTCTGTCTCAGAGTGGATATAGATACTGACCTGTGGATATAGAAACTAAAGAGAAACATACAGCTTTGGTGCAAAGGAAATGAAGGAATCTACCACTTGGTTTCTGAGACCAACTTTTCTCCAGTCTTGTTTACAGCTGTATTTTTTTTTTTTTTTTTTTTTTTTTGCATATGCAGTCTGACAGCTTAAAATTATGGTAGTTGTCAGTCTCTGCTGTAAGATAGAGTATTTTAACTGACTTACTGCAATTATCATTTCTGAGGTCATTTATACATTACTACACTGACAGGAGGGGAGAAGAGACAGGCATAAATGAGGCTTTTTTAATTACTTTAAAACATAAAAGAATATGGGGGGGTGGAAAAAGTGTGTTTATTTTGCCAATGCTTTGTCACAGAATATGGTTGTGGATCGGATTTTCTCTGGCATCCAGCCAACTGGGACCCCTCATCTGGGTAACTACCTTGGAGCCATTCAGAACTGGGTGAATCTGCAGGGAAAGTGCAGCTCAGTGCTCTATAGCATTATGGACATGCACTCTCTCACCATGCCCAAGGAGCCAGCTGTCCTGCGCCAGAACATCCTGGACACCACTGCTGCCATCCTTGCCTGTGGGATTGACCCAAAGAAGTGTTTCCTGTTCCAGCAGTCACTGGTGAGTGCTCCTGTTGTGTTGGATTTTTTTCTGATTAAGTGGCTTTCCACAGATCTTAATGAATGAGTGTAGCATTGCTGAACTCTTTTATCATGTTTGTGTTGGTGGTCCTAGAAAATGTTAGCAGTGCTGGATTTTAAACTTATCCCTTGCTGCAGTTTTGAAATTTTGAATGCTGCAACTATGACTGAAAAGCCCATTTAGGGATAAGTACACTGTAAATTTCTGAAGCAGGGCTAGGAGTTTGTACAGGTTATGAGTAAAATATTTCTAAGACCTCTTAGAAGACCAGTAATTTGTCTCTGTGTCACTTTAGTCACAAAAGGTTGACTTATAAATGCATAAAAGTTTGTACAGGTTATGAGTAAAATATTTCTAAGACCTCTTAGAAGACCAGTAATTTGTCTCTGTGTCACTTTAGTCACAAAAGGTTGACTTATAAATGCATAAATGCAGCCTGTGGAACCATAAAGGTAAGGAGAATATGTTTCTATGCTTTTGTATCAGCTCTTGCCACTTATTTTGCCAGCTGCACAGTAATCACAAAGTAACAGGTGATTAACCTGGTAAGTTTTATATCTGTTCCATCGTGATCATCAGGAGGTTACATCTTCTCTGGGGCTTACTTTCCCTTCTTTGCTATAACCTCCTTTTCATGCAGACGCTTTTCCATCTGATCTGGTAATTCGTATGTAAACCATGTGCTCCCCTTGACTACCCCAAGGGGTACGGGGCTTGCCTTCCCACTTGGCATATAGCTATGACATATTATATTTTCCTGGAACACAGCTTAGTTTCTTCCTCAATGAACTTTCGGTTACTGACTCTAAACTGGCAAACTTCGATAATTTCCACAGACACAGATGTGTCATAGCTTCTGCTCTTGTGAAGACACCCACAAGTGGGTGTCCACCTTGCAACAGAACTGCAAAGGTGATCTGAATTTTATCGGTGCAAGCTGAAATGGTATTGTATTCTCCCTTTCAACACAATTCTTTATAGGCAGAGTTTCCTGGGGTTGTTAAACTGCAAGTGGCAATCATAGCTCTATATCCCTGGTGAATAATGAATTGATGAAGACAGATATACTTCCTGCTTCACTTTTCCTCTGTATTAAAAAAACAGTCTAAATAGATGAGCTCAGAATTCTAGTGGAAATACATTTAAATAAATTCACCCCATTTTTTTTTCAAATGTGTTTATCATTTTAAATATGTTACCAGCTTGTGTTTTAATTTTCCTCTACTTTGACTTGGGCTACAAAACCCCATGACACAGGATACAATGCATGCTGAATTTTATATGAATTCAGAGAGGGACTCAACAAATTAATCTGAAAAATTGCTTTGGGACTATTGCATATCTGAGCAGTCACCTCTACAGGAAGTGGTGAAACCACAGATGGGAGAGTATCCATGCTTTTCTGCACTTGCATTCTCTTTTCTTTGGTTGCTGTCAGAGGTGGATATTTGATCTGGTCCAGTGTTGCTTTTCTTGTATTCCTACTGGTCTAAAAGCTAAATTAGTGCTGTTTGAGGTCTTGCTAAAACCAACACTCAGACTTCCCTTGAAGCCAGCAGATTATCAGTGAGGATCTTATATTGCACTCAGCCACAGAAGGTATGTTGTATCTTTCAAAATATAATAATGCAGAGGTTGAATCCTTGAACCCCCAAAGAGAATGTGTCAGACTCAGGAAATGATGGCTCTTTGTGCAGTGCTTCTACACAACCAATACAGTCAAAAACCAATGAAAACCTAAGGTAGCTAAACTTGAACGTGTTCAGCTTTATCAAACAAAAGTTACCACCAAATATGATTCTGATTTTCCTTACAGTGGTTAGGCTGGCCTCAGTTAAATAGACTTTAATTTGCCTTTTTACCTTAATTTTTCTGTGTCCTTATCTGTCCAGATCTAATGGTCATTGCTCTTATTAAATCTAAACCATTAGATTAAATGTTTGAGCTGTGTCTGATATATTGAATGTTATTCTTACCAATACTTACCACAAAAGAATCCATATAACTTTCAGAAGTGGCTGATTCTAGCATATTTTTGAAAGCTCGTTGTCACACTGCAATCAGAAGAACTATTACAGTTTTTTATGACTGTTTCAGCACTGGTTCAGCCTGAAGTGGTTTGTCAGTTTCCCCAAACCAAGTCTGTACAAGCCGTATGAAGTGGTCAGGTATAGCCAGAGATGCACTGTGATCTGTTACATTTACATAGGCAGCACCAGATGTTTCTCTGGAAGCAATTAAAAGGAATATCTGCATGTAGCTCTTGATGTGAGGAAAGGAGACAGGAACCTTGCTAATGTGATTATTGTTTTAGTATGATAATGAAATAGTATGTTATGGAATGTCATAATATCGAGATGATTGTTCCTAAAAATGAAGGTGTAAGATGGATTACAGCTATTGCTAATCAAGAAAGTTTATTGCTTGATTTTGATTGGAAATTTCTCAGATTTCAAAAAAAAAAAAAAAAAGGAGCTGGCCTCCTTTTCAGCCACTGTAGCAGTCTCCAAGGGTGGTCTAAAAAAGTCCCACTTTTGTTTACAAACATTTGGCTAAGGTGTAAAGCAAAGTAATCAAAACTGTATACTGAAATCGGGTATGTACTTCCAGAGGTCCACAGGAAAGCAGTGAAAATCCAACCACAAACAGAAAGCTGGATTAGGTATTTAGTTATGGTCAGAGTAGGTTTTTTCAATAGCAGATCAAACTGCTAAATGAGAATTCTCAGTAGCTTAGCACAGTGTAATTATTGTTGTATTTTGAATTCTATCTAGAAAATTACCAAATCCTTAGATCACAGAAATGTTTCTTTAATAACTCCTGAATGACATTTCTGCTCATATTTTTAAAAAAACATCATGCAACAAAATTATTGTTTATGAACTTTTAGTTTTAATCACCGAAACTCACCACAACTAATGACTTTTTCTGTACCCTGATTCTGTAGCATTAAGGCAGAATGAAATTCTTGCACTGCAGAAGTATGCTAGTAGTGGTAAGCCTCACTAAGGGAATTGCTCATGCATTCATTCATGTAAATGCTGTTGTGCCCTCTCACTTTCTCTGGATTACACTGGGCATGCGTGGTCTAGAATTACTGAAAAGGGCTTGGGTTTTTTTGTTCTTTATTTGTTTGTTTGGCTTACTCTTTCTGTATTTTGCTGCTTGTGTTGCTTCTCTGGAATATGTTGGCCATACGTGAAAAAAATTAATGCTACTTGGTTTCTCAAAAGGCCTGTGCCTTTTGGTAAGGGTTTCACTTATTTTACTTACTTAGGCTTGTTTTTTCAAATCTCTAATCCAGAGATATCTGAAATACCTGCCTTGAGAGTTTTCACACACTTTATCATCCTTTTCAATACAAGCAAGAGACAAAAGGCTGAGCAATATGAATCACAGACTGACTGCTGGGAGAAAGTGTGGTGAGAACAGATACTTCTCAAAGGTGCTGTTATGATAAGGATGCAGGTGAAGCACACTTGGAATCCCAGAACAGATTTCAGTGATGTCCTTGCCTTTCAACTAAAATTAAATAGAAGTGACAGAAATTTTGCACAGGCAAGCTTTTTATTGTATTGTTTAGGGAGCATATGGCCTATGTTCTTTTGTATTGGATTTACAGCTAAATTACCTATAAATGGAAAGTGCTAGTTGGATGAAAATTGGTTTTGTATGCTTCAGAATGTACCATTTATAGATTATATTGTTTTAAAACTTGTACAAACAGTAAGTTAATGGCTGGCTGTATATTTGGTCTTAATGCATTGCAGTTCAACAAATATCTCCCACACTTACATTACCATATAAAAACTTGAATTCCAGCCTAGGGAAGTAATGGCTACAAAGAACAAGTGATGATAACTTGAAAATATTTAGAAGCAAGAAGGATGGTGATGAATAATTAGGGTAGTGTTTGGAACCACATTGTCTGTGAAGGGTTATAAACAAGCACATTTAATTAGAATATCTTGTAAATCAATTGTGGTGTATGTTGGACAGTAAAATGACCTCCCAGTGAGAGAAGCTCTTTCATTACATCTTGTTTAATGATATTTTCTCAAGTAGGAAGTTATAAAAAAGTGACAATTTTAGTAAGAATAAAAAATAAAACTAAATGCATATTTCAAAATAGTGCATTTTTATTTGGAGTACAGCTGAAAGATGTATGAAGCCCTCTTACAGAAAATAATGTCAAGATATGCTTTAAGTGTCTGCTTTTGCCTACAGGGCATAAAAAAGTTATGGAATAATGACTTATACAACATATCATGACAGTATTAGAAGAAACAGAAAATATATTCCTTAAATTGTACCATAACTGATAAAAGCTGTAACAATCATCTTTCATAAAACTTACATCTTTTATTAAAACCAAAAAGGACTTGGGGGGGGGGGGAGGGGTGGTAAATAAAGAAGACAGTATGCAATCTGCACACATATGCACAACTTACATGATATAACCTATTTTTTCTGATTCATAGTGGGTACACTCCACATTTCAGTTCTTACCCATAACCATCTTGTATCTCATCTGCTTCACAGTCAATACAGTATTAGAAACTTATTTTCCTTTTATGCGGTCTCAGGCTGTTCTTCCTGTCTACCTATGTATTGTAGCAGACACATGCTAAATGTCCCAAGAGAAACTAAAATTCCATCAGAGTTGATTCAGCAGGCAGTGCTTGATATGCTGCATGAATACTTCTCTGAGGAGTCCTGTGAGTTTCTGGACAACATAATGTTCAGTTTCTGGGCGGAAAATTGCAGTTTTCATCCTTCTGGATAGGGTGATTTATTTTCTGAGTATAATCAGCTGCAGTATTCTTGCAGTGTACAAGCAGATTGAGGCAGTAACTCTGGGAGGTGGGAATTTGCAAATTTGTCTTAGCCTTAACTCCAAAAGCCAAAATACAACAATATAAATATGTTCACTGTTTCACTGCTGTTATTTTCCAGAAATATCCATCTGCTTTGTTTTGTGGGCAGAGTTTGAATGGATTCACGCTACCCCTTGTCCAATTTTCAGAGGGGCTGAAAAGCTTCATTGCATCATAGCTTATAAATTCATTAAAGTACATTAATTTAGCACGGTCCATTGAAAACTTCCTGTCATAAGAGGAAGTATGTGACTGTTTAATTTAGAAAATTATTCTGCTTCTCTCATTCCTCTGTTTTCTCTCTCATGGACTGGGCTAGACATAACTAGAGCTCAGTGGGAAGGAAAGTCATGGTTCACTGGGATTTCTCTTTTTTTTTTTTTCTTTTCTGCCTTAATTTACCTTCTTCATTTCATACTATTATGTAGATGTTATATTTTCCTCTCTTCACCAATCTTCTGGACACACCAGACTAATTTTTCAAACAGTATTGTGGATTATACTAGGAGAATATCTCTGAAAATAAGTTAATTTCATAATAAATAAAGGAGAGGAAAGGGTGCTATGGCCAAATTACTGTGGTCTATTGGGGTTTATAACCAGTAAAGCTTGATTCCAGTAGGAATATTCTTGGTCAGGTTCTTCAAAAAGGAGAGACAGATCTTATTTCTGTATGTTTTAGCCAAATATAAATAAGAATATGTGACTAAATTGTTCCGAGGTAAAGGTGAAAACTGTAGATACTGACACATTTACTGACAATAACTAATAATCACCCCTCAATTCAATATGTTGCTTAACATGTTCTTTAAATCTGATGTTGCCTTTGTAACCATAAATTTATTCTACCCAATCAATTATTTCTTTGAACAGGAATTTGGGATACTGTGGCAAATTTTCTGTCATAAGAGTACCTGCACTGTGTACATTTGATTCAAGAGTAGTGTATTTTTTTGTCTTGTTTAGCTGTGTAATATAGAGACACATTGCTAAGTATCTTGAACGTATTACCTGCAACCTTACGCATTAATAAAACCTTACCGCTTATTCAAGAAAAATGTGAGCATCATTTGCTTTTAGAAAGGGCCTCTTGAATTTTGCAGAAGCTCTTACTGGTACTTCTAGAAGAGACAAAAGTCTTAAAAAAAGGTTTAATTTCTTTTTGAATGTAGGACTCTTTTCCTTCTCTGTTCCAATTTCTTTTAGTACACTTAAAGAAATCCAGCTATCCAAATTACCTCCTGAGACTATTTGTTTGTACTCTACTCTGTCAAAATTAAATCTTTTAAATTTACTGCCCCTTTAAAATGTAGTCCTTAATGAGGTTACTCTGCTGAGGGAAAGCTGTTTCCACATGATAGATATGCAGCAAATTGGCAGTGCCTTACAGAGAAGGGCTATAGGTTGCAACTTGAGGAAGTCCATCTTGAAAATAAAACACTGCATCTCTTTTTGCAGAAAGCCACTTCAGCTGCCAACACACAACTTTGTATTATAACCTCAGAGAGCTGAGGCCCAGTGTTGCTGATTTGCCTGCTTTCAAATCTGTTTCCAGTATTCATGCTTCTCCCACTGTTCTTGAATCTCACGGCTTGCCGTCTTCCTCAGCTGCATGTTTCATTGTAAAAAGTCATGTAGAATTATTTGGAATAAAAGTAGCTATGTAGCAATGTATATATCATTGGCTGTGGCAAGGGAATATCAACAATAATTTGGTAAGGAATAGCTTGGATCAAGGACAAAAAATAGATCTACAGAAGAAGCTCTGAGATTGTACTTCAGCATCTAAAGCTCCAGAGATGATCCAAATGTAAATTGTGACCTGAGTTTAATAAATTCAAATGGCTGCACAAATAAATAATTAAGAAGCTATTTGTCTTTAAAAAGGGAGTAGCAGGGTGCTCAGGTGAAGAAACAGAAGAGTTTGTGCCTTTTAGATAACTGCTCATTATCATTTGCACCTCTGTTAGATACATGTGCTTTAAAAAAAAATTAAAGGAATCTGGGTATGCAGCCTTGGCCTTGTCAGGCCACAGGGAAGTAATGTAAGTAGTTTGCTCTGGAAATAACTCTTTGATTACTGATTAGTAAGCCAGGTTGTGGGGGATGCTTAATGCTATGGAGATTGAAGGAGGAAATGTGTCCCTGGTAATAGCATGGAGATGACCATCTTAATCCTTTGAGAAATGCGGATGTCATTTACAGACTTGTATGAGATTAGGAAAGAAAACTATTAAAATGAGCTAGAGCACAGAGCAGGAAAAAAGAGAGAAACTTATTATATTTACTGAGAAGGGCAAAGGGTAGGATTTGGGCTGTTGGAAAAGGGGGGATTGCTATATGGATCTGGGTAAGATTTTTTTTGGAAAATTTTAAATGGAAATAGTTGACTTTGTAAAGGGAAACAATAAATAGAGCACTTAAAAACTGTTATTGCTGGAAATATTTTCAGCAAGGCTGCAATAAATTTTCCCAAGAAAATAATGTTTATACTGAAAACAGACTATTATATTTTTTTCAAAACACAAAAGTAGCTGAAGTTGACCTGAAGGATTTAATTGATTAGATAGCTGATTTTCAGAATTACCAGTGACTGTGACATTGTTGGAGTTTGGTTTGACATACAGTTCAGGAACTGTCACTGGTTATGAGTTTTGTTAATTGGAGATGTAATTCTGGTTTTCTACCATTTAAATTATTTTTATACTGACATATCTGAGGGAGAGGGCACACTGCGAAAATTATGTCTTCATTGGAAAAGAGTTAAGGTTATTATTATCTGTTCTCTTTTGCAAGATTGGGTAATCCTGAAGTACATCATAGCTCTGCACAGTACTTTGTTGTCAGATTTTAAAATACAAAAGAAACTTAGTTCTTTATTGGTTAAAGTATATACAGAATAGCCTGAATTAATTGGAGCTCTTTATACTTTTATTTCTTGAAATCCTAGTTGGATTATTGGGTAACCTCCCTTTAATGAATAAATGAAAAAAGCAAGCAGAACACCTCTCTAACACTTGTACTCTTTTTAATGAAAATTGTGTGAAAAGTAATGCTTCTTTGACAAAGATTTTCCTTGTGATGGCACAATAAACACTACCTAACACAATAGGAATCAACTGAAAATCATTTTATAGATTTATGCAAATATGAGATGTCTCTTCTCTGTTTCCTTTCATTTCACTGTTGAAAGCTGCATAGCTGTAATGCTCACTTTTTTTTTTTTTTTTTTTTTGAATGGCACAGTCAGCAGTCTCATGTTCCTTAGGGATTCTTGCTGGGAGCAGTTCTAGTCAACATTTTCCTTCATGACCTGTAGAAGAAGGTAGTGATCAGAAGTTCATGGGCAATGCTAAGTCCTTATGTGTAGCCAAATGCTATTCCAGAGAACTCATAAAACAAAGTGGACAGGCAAATAAGGGGTAGAAGAGCTTTAAATACTTTAAAACATCTGGGTAAAAGTATTTTAAACCTTCTTCATACAGTGCAGGAAAGAAAGTCCTGGAGTCATCATTGGCAGTTCTCTGAAATCATTGGCTCAGCACAAGCAATTTTCAAAAAAGCTAATGATATGTCATCGTTACCGCATCGCCAGAAAGGGTATTGTGAATAAGACAGAGATGACATTTTGTCACCATACAAAACCTTAGTGTGCCCATTTTGTGAATACTGGGTGAAGTTTAAGCGTCTACATCTCCAGAATGAACTAATGAATTAGGTATGATACAAAGGAAAGGAATTAATGCAGCAGGGGATGGGGTAGCTGCCTTAAAAAGGAAAAATTACAAAGTCAGGGTTGCTTCAGTTTGAAGAGGAGAAGGCTGAGGCATATATGCAATCAAAGTTTACAAAATCAGGAAAACACTGAATAAGCTGGATGTGGAATTGTTCACCAAAATGTGCAATATAAGAAACAGGTGGTATTCAAAACCAGTAAACAAACATGAATACATTAGCAACTAAATTATTCTTTACACATCAGGTTTCAGCCTCTGGAGTTTGCTGCTCCATGGGGTTGTGAAATGGGCAATATTAGCTGGTTCAGAAAGGGAATAGACACATTCCTGGAGAGTCTGGATACATTACCAGGACTGGGCCAGGGATAATACCTTCTGATATTCCCTAGTGCAACAATTATGGATGCTGGAGAAGTGTGAGGGGAAGAACTGTAGGTTCATGTGTTTGCACCAAGTGCTACTCCTGGAAATAGAGCACGAGGCTGCATTGCCTTTGTTGTGATCCAGTATAGTGTTATTCCTTACATTCTTGTGTTTTGGTTGTTCAGTGAAGACATTTGCCTGCAGTTTTAAATGGACCTGCAGCAAGAAGCTGATGGAGTTTGTCTGGGAGAATGGCTTCTCCTGATTGTGATCCATGGGTATTACTTAGTGAAAGGAAGAGTAGACTGAGCCTTTATTCTACTGGTGTCATATACATCATCGTGTATGTCTTCCAGTTTCTTTGTATCAGATTTATGCAATCAGTGTGATGGAATACTAAAATAGCTAAATGAGTAACATTTGAGCAGATGCACCATGACCAATCAAAGGCAGCAATTACCTGCCCCTCTTGCCAAGTAAAACACAGTAGCTTAAACTGTGATTTAGTCTGACAAATGATTTGTAGTTTAAGCCTAGAACCTCCTGATTCACACACCAATATACAGTCAGTGACTGCAATTTGGATGATGGATGCTAACTCATTAGCCTCTGGTACTGAATTTTATTCCAGCTGAAATCTCTACCCTTTGGTATACTTCTATGTATTTTGTCCCCACTTTATCAGGATTTTTCTTCAGCATATTCAGCACTTTAGTCTTATTTAGGAAAGGACTGTGTGTTTGAACATGGGAAATGAGTATAACTTGGTAGGACCCAGAACTGTGTATTCAACCCAACAAATGCTGTTTAGATCACTGGGTGTTTTGGTAAATGATGTAATGTCAAATCCACTGATCCAGTGAAACACGTGCAGTCTTGGCTGTGAAAGCAGCATCTGACAGAGCTGAATCAATGACTGCATAGCTTTTAAAGAGGGTTCTTGTCAACACAAGTGCAACAGAGCACCATCTCCTCTCTGTCCGTGACTAGAAGAAAGAAATGAGAAACCACTTTCAACCAGATGGTGATTCCTTCTAGATGAAATAGGAGTCTTGTGCTTAGTATTTTCCGTGAAGTTCATTTTACTCCGGTATTTTGTTGCACTTTGTCATGTGCACAGAAGATTGCAGGTCAAATAAGCATGAGGGAATTAATAAAAACCCTGAATCTCTGGGAAAGGCAGAAAGAAGGAAAAGAATCAACCTGAAATATTTCTAACCACTGAGCTGTAGTCTGGAGGTTGGATACTTTTATACATTGGTGACCAAAGTAGTCCAATGACTGCTAGCTAGGAAATTACTATATTTAAAATGTGGCAACAAAGGAATTGCAATTAATAATCCTAGTAGTTCTTGTTAACAAACACTTTTTACTGCCTTCTGTCTGGGTTGTTATATCATGTTGCAGGCATGAAGTTTTGAACATCTTTGAGACAGTTAGCATGCTCTTAAAGATTCAAACCTGCCAATATTGCGAAGAGTGAATCAAGTATTCAAGCAAAGGAGTTTACATGCATGCTCAACTCTGCTATTGCAGCATTTTATTTCTTGTTTATAATATGAGTGGATAGGATCAAGAACCTTGTTATACTATTTTAATGTAGAGTATTCAATCCTGGCAGTCTGGGATCCATTAGCTTGTCACTTGACCTTACTGCAAAAGTAATGTACAGAAATAAATAAATAAATGGTTTTCTCATCTTTGATGCAATTTATTCTTACTTACTTTGAGAAAATATTCATATAAAAGAAGAAGATTTAAATAGTTTCTAACTTCATACTTTCAGGTTCCTGAGCATGCAGAACTTGCCTGGATTCTTGGGTGCTTAACTAATGTGCCACGTCTGCTACGTTTGCCCCAGTGGAAGGTATGGACAGTTTGGTAAATTTAAAAGAAATTTTTGGGAATTCAGTAGAAATGTTGTCCTGGAAATACTTGTCATCTATGAAGTACCAGCTTTACCTTGGTTGTTCATCCTTTAGGTTTAAGTAATTCTGTAGTCTTGTAGTGGAAGGGGTAAAACATATCTCTCCAGGTCTGTTCCTCTTAGTGAACGGTTTCCTGCTGGAAGCTACAGAATTGTGTTTTTGGCAGAGATTTGCAGAAAAACTGTGCTAAAAAAGAGGTTTGTTTACTGTTGTTAAACTGATTTTGCTAGAACATTCAGTGTTATTTCAATGTTTGTTTAATAATGCAAAAGTAATGGAAGATAAGTGGAAACCTTGGGCCTCCTTGCTGATTAAGGAGTTCCATAAACAGCTTTTATTTTTCCACTATAAAGAGTGGCTGCTGTGTAGATTTTATGGAAGAGTGTTCAAAAGAGGCATGTGTTTGAAGAGGAGTACAGAAATTACAAATATTAAAAATGTGCTGAGTGATATTGTATTTTAAATATTTGCCTTTACGAGTGTCAAATGTTCATCTTCTTGATGTTGCATCAGCCTGACTGCATCAACAGAGTTCTTGCATTTAATTTCCTTGTATTTTATTTTGACATTTAGTAAGCAGAAAAAGACAGGAGAGAGAAGTATCTGAAAAAGGAAAAAAAAAAAAAAACCCAACAGCTTAAGAGTAGTTTGGGCTTGCAGAGTTCAGAGCAGTCTTAAATACCTCCAGATGTTTTCTTTTTTCCTGTTTTCCTTCTTAATTAAATAAAACCAGTAAAACTTAAATACAGCAACCAGTGTTAATGCATGGCATAGATTAAAGCAAACCTTTTCAAACCTGAGGTTCTAAAGTTAAGCTCTTAAACCCTACTTCGTCTGGATTGACTTTCCAGACCTACAGATAGGTGTTACAGGTGCTAGGCTTTGCAAATTAGGTTCCCTGAACCCTAGGCACTTAGGGATGTAGACAGAATACAGGATCTGTTGGATAGCATGAGGCAAATCTAAATATATTTAAACAGTCCTAATGAAATAATTCAGATTTCAAGGGGGTTAGTATATTTAACTGTTGCTAAAAGTAAAACACAGATATGCCATCGCCAGAACAGAATTAGTGTTTGTAGCCTCACTGTTTTGATCTAGGTGATCCATATCAGGGAGCAGGAGAGTACTTGAATGCATTAGGTAGATGGTGGGGAGCAGTGAGAACTGATGGAGATAGCACTGGACTCTGCCTCTGTAGTTCTGGGTTCTCCCAGCTATCACTGTCTGTCCTGGTGACTGTGTGTGATCCCTGTGTCTTGATCTCTAACACAGGTATTAATACCTTTTTGTATCTCCATTATGAAGTGTTTCAAAAATTTGAAGACACTATTTAAAAACATAGGATTTATGTGTAATATACAAGTGTAATAACTCAGCCTGATGGTTTTGCATTTGAAACCATTTTCATTAATAAGGTTACAAACAGAAAACAAAATAAATCCTATGTTCCCTTCTCACTAGAGTATCAGAACAGTGTAGGGAAATTCATAAATATAGGACATAAACCAGAATATATTCAGATTTTACATGACGTTGTCTTCTGTAGAGCTACATAATAAATTACTCAATTATTCAGAATTGTAATTAATTAAAATCACAGACCATGATACCATTAGTCAAAAGTGTGATTCTTCTCTACTTTTCTTTTCCAAACAGATGAAGTGTGCCAGCCAGAATAGCGAAGGAACTGTTGGTTTGTTGACTTACCCTGTGCTTCAAGCAGCAGATATTTTGCTGTACAAGTAAGAGGCAGAATGTGATCCCATGGGCAATATCTGTTCAGCTGCATTGGAATGAATGCTTGTCAGGTCAACATGGTAACTTATAGAGCAGGAGAGCTGGGTGTGATTAGATCAGAAGATTGGAAATGGATGACAGACTCTCAAGTGGCTGGTTGAAATCTAGCCTGGTTAAAAAGCTACTGACAGGGCTGTAAAGAGCAAAAGCTGGTCACGTGAGAATAATTCTTAGGGAATTATAACAGACTGATGTTTAATTATACATACGACACATTCACACTGATACACTTTTTTTAAAGTAGTGTACTGTAGAGGTACTTAAACTGTCTGTATGTAGCATACCAGTATTAATGGGGGATTCTGTGTAGGCCAGTTCATACTGATGAAAAAGAGTCACTTATTGACTGCAGCTTGTAGTGCCTCGGCTAGCGCTGCAGTGGAAACAGCCCTTAGTGAGGGACTGGGGACTCAGCATGCCTAAGTCTGTAGCCTGGCTAATAGAATTTGTAGTGCATTGTCATGACTGGTTGTATTTCATAATATGATTTAAACTGTCTCAGTAAGTAAATGTTAAATACAGTGCACCATATATAAATTATTTTTATGTTCAGAGCATATGTACTTTGTGGCATTGTTCTGAAGGAAGTTGTGAGTATTGGTTGGAACAGAGAAGTAACATAGAACTGAGGACAAGGATGTCAGGTCAGACTAACCAAGATTAACCAGTTGTGAATTCAGAAAAATGTATCTAGGGAAATTTCATGTTAATTGATCATAGTAGGGAAAACAGGACTGTTAGAAGACCAAGAGATGGTATTTCTAATTTACCTAAATTTTAAGTAAAAATAACAGGAAGCAAGCAAAAGGCAGAATTATTTTGAATATTACAATGCTTTTGTTTGAAGTGAGTCCTATTTGATTGTCAAATATTTGAGTGATTTGAGTGTCAAGTATTTAAGGATGAAATTTAGACAACTTTATCAGAAATGTTGTTTTGATTGAGCTCAACCATATCTGTTTCTTCCATCTCTAATAAGATCTGGTGTTTCATCTTTCCTTAGCAAAGCCAGTGGTTTGTTGGCTACTATCTGTATTAACAGCAGGCTGTCCACTAGAGCGCAAAACAAGGAATTGAAAAAGAAACAGTATCTCTTTGAAGAAACTTGACTTAATCTTTAATAAGAAATGTTTTAATGTAAACAAAATGAGGAACAAGAATTAGTGAGAAACGGAAACACAGGAAGGGAACAGCAGTCATGAAGCAGAATTTATAGCTGGAAGAGGGGAAGAAACTAGCTCAGAAGGATCAAAGAGACAGGAAAATGGACAGAAGGTAAATACATGACAGAAAGGAGTAAAAATAGCATCAGGATAGAAATATTAAAAAAAAAAAAGCAAGGAAAAAGGCAAGGTATCATGCAGAGACTTTTATAGAGATAATATGTTTTCTGTTTAGTGGCAAACGTTGTGAATATGGAACCATTTTGGCATATGGAAACATTTCTTTTGACCTGCTTAAAGTATATTGATTATGGTAACTAATTTTCTCTCAGTTATAGGGCACTGTGATTTTCTATTGATTCCTACTGCAACTGTTTTTAGGTTGCCTTGCTGACTGGTTGGGAATAAAGGTAGACAAATTGATTCCTGGATGTCAGCCCAGTAATTCAGAATCGGAAGGAAAGAGTACCATGTTGATCTGAAATTTTCTGGGAACTTAAAAGATGCATAGTGAACTTCCTGATTTTGGAACATGTCCAGTATTCATAGCTGAATACCCTGTAAGCCTTAGAAAAAAAATCGACTGGGGGATGGGAGAGTAATCAAAAGCTGGCAAGATTTCAAGTCTGCCTCATCTAAAAGAATCATACATTTTTAGCAAGTATGATTAACTGTGGGAAAGAATCACCAGGGGAAGTAATGGATTCTTCACCTCCTCATGTCCTCTGATGCAGATTGTTTTCCTCCAGAAGCATATTCAAACCATTGAGTTCAATACAGAAGATCAAATTATCCTTTGAATCCAGCAGTTCTAATCCTCTAATACACTTGTGACAATAGAGGCACTGGACTACATGATTTATACAATTGTGATGAAGAAGAAACACTCACTTCTTTCCTTCCCTTGATACATCCTCAGTACTAACTCCTCAACAACAGTTACGTTTTCCTGAGACTTGACATGACAAGCTGCTTGCACTTTATGCCTTGCAGATCTTTCTTGCTTTTTTTTTTTACACTATAGCATGTGCTCTTTGATCTCTAAAGAGGCAGCAGGAGATACTACAGAAACCTTCCTTTGAGCTGAGTTTAATGAGTTGCTCTTACAGGTATCTTTGCCATATATGTCTTCAAAAAGGACTATTTTTGCCCTTGGTTATGTGCTTCAGTTCAGCACAAAAAGCAGAGTCATCCTTGAATATGTTCAGTTTGGGATCTTGTTCCCACAGCACCTATATCTAGCTGGGACTGAGTGTTTGGCTCAGTCTGGCCCTCAGTCATGGCAGAAGCTGTGACAGTCTTGAGTAACATTTCAGCAGAACCAGAGAGCTTTGCTGAGTTTCCTGTATCTGTCTTTTATTAAAAGGTCAACACGTGTTCCTGTTGGAGAAGATCAAGTCCTGCACCTGGAACTAGCCCAAGATATAGCACAACATTTCAACAAGAAATATGGAGAATTCTTTCCTCTGCCCAAAGCCATTTTAAGTGAGCTGGTTATTTTTTTTTCTCTTAACTGCACTTCGAAGTTGAAGATGGATTTAAATATTGTGGAAATAGTTTCTGGGACCAAGGGAAGGGGGCAAACTGATATTAAAGGAGTGGAAAACTAAAAACTGGCAACAAGAGACTAGAGGCTGTGAAAATGAACTCCCAAGATAGATATAAGGCTTTAGAAATCCATGGTTGAGGAATGTACGTGACATCTGGTATTCTAGTCCAGGGGGCCAGATGCACTCTGCTGCTGCCAGTCAACCTTGCTCTTCAAGTACTGGACCTTTTAAGAGAAGGGTCTCTATTCCATGTTGCTCATTCAGGAGACATGTAAGCAAGAGATGCTTGCATGGCATGAGACCTCTAGCAAGCAGAATTCTTCAGTGTCCAAGTGGGAGATGTTTACTTTAAGCATGCTGAACAGCCTGTTGGTTTATATGTACAGTGCTCCAATTTTTTTTAAGGGTGTTTAATATATACTTGAGTATTTCAATATGTGTCTGTCACAGAGCTTAAGACTTTATGGTTTTGATCTTAGACTCGGGAAGACTTATAAGGAAAATCTTCTCAGCCATTTTTGAGCTATAAGGTCATAGGCCGGGGGGTGAGGAGGAGTCAGATGGCGCAAATGGCATGTTTGCTAAGAAACGTGAAGAATTGGGCAAGGATGAAGCGTTGCATCTTTGTTGTAAGTAATGTAGAGGAATGCACAGCAGAGACCTTCGCCCCCAAAAGGGCAAGGAGCTCTCACCTTGGAAAAGACAGGCAGTAATAAACCTTTCTCAGTTTTCAAGCCTCGGTGACAAAAGTGGTGTTAGACCTAGAGTGGAGTTTTGAGAATATTAGGGATTGCAAACTCTGCAGTTTCTAATGGAGTACTAAGCACTATAAAGAGGAGCTGAGTGTAGCCTCTGATGCAGGTGAGACTGTTTACCATTAAATAAAAAGCTCAATTTGAAATAAAAAAAAGGGAAAAAACATTTAATTTTGCTTCCAAAAAACATTCCTTCCTAAGTTCACAAGTATATGCAAATCAACAAAATATCCTAGATTAATGCCAAAGGTAGGCCCCTATTCAGACTCACTAGCTATAGACAATTGAATTACCTGGACTCTTTCAAATTTGCAGAAGAGACTCTTCCAAAAGGTGATTTCAGAACAAAGCACTTTCTGGGGCAATCTGAATTGTATGCTGGAAGAACCCTTATCCTTTCACTGAGTACATAGGCCATCTATGAGCAGTATGCAGGTAATTTCATTGGCTGTATTAGGTGTCTAAAAACAACTAGTATGAGTACTCTGTAGAAAAGTGATACTTTAGGTACTCCATGAATGATATGTCTTGGTGAAAAACTGAAGCAGTGTGGGTTGATGCTGTTAAAGTACTTTGCAATATTCTCCTAATGCTACTAATCTATTTCATGTGCATGGATGTATCTTAGCAGTTTGTACAATACCCACGCCTTTCTTATCTGAGCAGTGCTTTACATCTAACAGAGCTGGTCAGTGTTGAGTTAGAGAATTTTAATAACTGTTTTTACTGAGATTTAGGAGAATTTCCAAGAGATTTTGAGTGGAAGAGTTTCCTGAAATAAGGAGATTAACTGTTACGGGATTCTGATGGGTTTTTTACCAGTGGAGTTAACCTGCTTCTCCACTGCTCAGAACCATTCAGTAAGGTGCAGTAATAGAAGGGGGGAGAAATTTGGTAGGAAATCAGCATGTAAGCAACATCAAATATTAGGAGTAGCCCCAGCAGAAGTTCCTGCTTAGTGAGGATGGGAGAGGTGGAACAGGCTTCATTCAGTTTACGAGAGGAGAAAGGTGTCTTCTTAGAAGGACAGAAAGGATGCAAGGACTAAACAGAGCATATGTGATTGTGCTCACAATTCATTTCTGAGCAAGGATAAACATCTTCATCATATAGCTGCGCATTGTTCTTAGCAATTGTCATAAGAAACCATTGTCTCATAACTTTTTTTTTTTTTTAAAGCTACAACAAAGAAAATAAAATCCCTCAGAGATCCATCAGTGAAGATGTCCAAGTCAGACCCACAGAAGTTAGCTACTGTTAACATAGCAGACAGCCCTGATGAAATAGTGCTGAAATTTCGCAAAGCTGTGACTGACTTTACCTCGGAGGTGACCTACGACCCCGCCGCTCGCCCCGGTGTCTCCAATCTGGTGTCCATTCACGCTGCAGTAACAGGGCTTAGCATCGAAGAGGTGCTGCACCAAGCCACTGGTCTTGACACTGCTCACTACAAAATGGTGGTAGCAGAGTCGGTTATCCAAAAATTTGCACCTATCAGGAATGAAATCAAGAAACTCCAGGAAGACAAGTCTCATCTGATAAAGGTTTTAGAGGATGGAGCAGAGAAAGCCAAAGAATTGGCTGCTCCTACCTATCAAGAAATAAGGAGACTGGTGGGATTTCAATAGAAGCTGCTGAGTAGTTGCAAGGACTTTTGTATCATGGGACAGAGATTTTGTTATTTGTAACAAAATCATTTATTAATTATTAATCATTTTGGTTTGAAACAAAAACATTTTTTCCTGGAAGATCCAAGGAGAATGTTGAAAGTGATTGCATTAAAAAATGTGCATGAAGCCAGATATTTCCAGTGGGACCAGCATTAAGCTTTTCTGGATAATTAAAGAGGGAGGACAGAAGCAATCACAATTCACAAAGAAATTGTGCAAAAGCAGGTTATAAGGTTGCCTGTGTGGGTTTTTGGATTTTTCTATTGACCACTGCAAGAAGCTGAAGTGTAGGTGAGGTGATCAGAATCTAGCAGAAAGATTTGTAATCCTCTCAAGAACATACTTAGCTGTGTATGTGCTGTTGTTACAGATGGACATTTTATCCTATCGGGGGTTATTCAGCTTTGATATGCTGATTGAACATGTTCTTGGATAACCAGAATAAAACCAGAGACTTAAAAATAAATGCTCAGGGTGATGAAGAGAGAACTTCTCCCTTTAGTTTCTTCAAATTCAGTGTGAATTTTCTTTTCTATCTGTGTAGTTTGTGTGAAGTGAATTTCACTTCTGCCATTTGTGCCATCCTGCTGGTCAGGTCTAAGGTACTTCACTGGGAAATGACATGTGCTTCAGCTTCTCCTATTTCACCTGCTGTTCTGTTTAGCAGGGAGCTCCAGGATTTTCAGTTCAGCATCAAGTCTAGAATAGCTTTAAAAAGGTGTAGAAGAGATGTAATCCTGAATCAAAGAAATCTTGGGTTGAGAATCAGAGAACTTTCTGTAAAGTTTACAAAATTGCTTCTTCAGAAAATTGTGCTAAGGTCAGAGCCAGAACAGAGTTAAATAGATCTTTATGGACTCTTCACTACTGAGCCTTGAGAACGTGTAGCGATGGGAGAGCAGTGTTAGCCTGCCCTGATCTTGGGCCTCACAAGATCCACAGACTTGGACCCATGGATTGTGGCACTTGTTGGGGAATGTGTGGCAAAGGGGCATTGCCAAAAGGAGACACCATGTTCTGAAGAGGGGTAGTAGTACATGTCAAAAGGTAATGAAAGCCCTACTGATCCTGTGCCAGCATATTTAGCTGTGTCGTTACACTTCATGGTGCTGTGTTTGAAATTGCTGTACTGTAATGTAAATTGAGTTAATCCTGTACTCTGGCAGCTCATAACCACGCTATGCCTGTGGCATTTGTCATGAAGGATTGCAGTCTTACATGACTGAGTTAGTAAAACATGGCGAGGTGGGGGGGTTCTACATAGTGCAGTTGGTTGGTTGGTTGTTCTGGGTTTTCTAAAAAGCAGTATTTAGTTAATTATAGTGAGTTGATTCAGAAAGAAATATTTGATTTTCCAAAACATAAAGCTGAGGACTGAGCGTCTCCAGATCTGTGCTGAGACCTGTATTTATTTGTTAGGGATCTGAAGAAGAGAACTGCCATGCAAGAGCTTCATGATGACAGATTTTCTAAAATTAGTCAAGACTAGAGAAGCAGAGTGGATGGAGACAGACTGAGTGGAACCAAACTCAGTATAGACAAGCCTAAGGTAATGTCCTCTGGAAAGAATAAGTATATTCAAAAATTGTCCCTGGTTTTAAATAACCTGTAGTGGATAAGGAAAGGACATGTTATAACTGCACATATTTTCATAGTTTTACAAAACTTTTGTCAGTGTTTAACAGCTGCATTAGGGCACTAAGATGAAAAATTAAGGCACACGATTACTGCTGCTTCCTGACTTGGCATAAAATGTTTGCTGTGTCACTTTTTAATATAGGTTGACTACTGCAAAGGTCCCACAGCATGTACCTTGAGAGAAGCTAACAACCTTGAGAGAAGCTAACACCGTCCTCATGAAGACTCTGAAAATCTTTAATACTAGTGTATCTAGTTTCTACCTGTAGCTCTTTTTCACTAGCCAAGACAGAAGCATATATTCAAAAGACAACTCAGAGTTTCAAGGTCTCTTTACACTTGTGATACTCAAATCACCTAATACATAGAGTTGCCATTCAACACACCTTCTCTGCAGTGGAAGGAAAATAGGAGCATTCATTGGAGGGGTTGACACCAGCAGGTAATTTTTGTTTGTTACTTAAACTGTTCTGAGCAATCTTTCCAAAACTGTTAGATTCTTTTTCAGAAAATCATGTAAGTAAAGCAGGAAAAAACTTCAAAAGAACCTTTTCTTTGAGATAGATGTTTAAGGCATTACATATTTAGCTGTGTTTCAATCAAATTCACTAATTTGCTTCTTTTTAATTCAATAATACATTGAGGGGTTTTCCTTCCCTTTCCCCTATCAGTCAAACAAGTCTTATTTGCCTGACCTGTTTCCTTCAAGTAAGGAAATACACATGTTTTTTCAACTTCAGAAAAGTTAAACTTGTGTAAAATGAGTATATTAACCTACTGATTGTTGACTAAGTTTTTCATTTTAGTTGCTCCCGTGGAGGAATTTTCCACAGGAGAATTATAACATGTGTTTGCCCAGTGAAATAATCCCGATTCCATTAACAATCATGATCTTTAGAATCCCTTGAGACAACAAATGTAGATATTTGCAGGTATCTGTTGCCTATTTCAGTTTTCTTAGAGCGTTTTTTTTCTTCAAAGTTAACCATCTCAGCACTAAGGTGGTTTAGCTGAGCTTGAAGCAATGAGTTGATTCCAAGCTACTCTCTCTTCTTCTACCTCCCTGTTTCCCTTTGGGAATGTCTTATAAACACCCATTCTGTGTAGGCTTCTGTGGCAATGTTTATTAAGGAGTGCAGTTGAGTTGGAATAACTGTTTAGAGAAAAATTGTTGGAGAAGATTTGATGCTTTATGTTTCATAGTTATTTATTTCACACTAACACTAGTG
This sequence comes from Vidua macroura, assembly GCF_024509145.1. NCBI lineage: Eukaryota > Metazoa > Chordata > Aves > Passeriformes > Viduidae > Vidua > Vidua macroura. Next base: position 72,654,360 of record NC_071572.1, on the reverse strand, counting down.
CTGGGGACTTAATGTTTGTTTGCAACAAAATAGGTGCATTCCTGAGACGCATTTTCATGTTTGTTTTTATCCAAATCACATTCTCTAAGACTTCTCTGTGATGTCAGCTGAAGTGCAGTTGGTAGGGAGTTTCTGCAGAAGCAAACTCCTCATCCCAGCTGCAGTGTGGTATAGACATGCCCTGTGTTATTGTGGAAGTCACTGTAAGGTGTTCTTCCAGGACAGGGTGGGAAAAAAGTCAAAATATATCTTTCCTAATTGAAATAAAAAGAGTCAAAAGGTGGAGAGGTATCCTTACCCCGTGCTGTGTTGCTCACTGAAGAAAAGGAAGCAGAAACAATGATCCTTTATTTAGAATGAATTGGTAATTTGTGCCTTAGACTCAAAATCTCCTCTCTTGCCATTCCTGTGCACCTGTTAGTACATTATGCACTACCCAGTTAGTTATATTAGTGCACCTGGCCTAGTGCAGATCCCAACCATTACAAATGTATCGGACATAGCATCTCCTGGTAAGATTCACTCACCTTTAGAGATAAGACATCAACTCCACAGTGAATTATGTGCAAAAATCTAACAAAAACATTTATACATCTGAGACATGCATTTTTCCAGCTAGTTGTTCCTAGGAAGTCATGATATCATGTAGTGGGTCTCAGCTCTGTGCTTTTAGTTTAGAGCACAGAGTTTACTGAGAATTTTAGATTCAGGAAGAATGTTTTCTGCAGCAGAGATTCAAAATGATGGTTAGCCCCATAAATTAACTCTGGGACTGCTCCAGCATACATCCCTGCCTCAAATAGCTGGAGTGCATGGATATTGTACATTATACTGGAATTTAATTGTAAGTCTTCAAGATGTGGTTGAAGTATACTTAGTTTTCAAACACCATGACTTGGTTTCTCAGATTGCCCTGTAGGCTTTCTGCATAGTTCTGATTCAGTGTGTGTTTATCAACAACCAGTTCAACCAGTTGCAGGATTATGACTGCATCCATTAAAGGCTAGAGAATTCATAAAAATGAGCTGAAAGTCTAAGGAGCAACAGTGAAGTGGGATCCTTAGGGACTGACCTGCATCTAAATGTTTTGGGAACCATAGGTTAGCAAAGCAAATGTTTTCTTATCCTTGGTTAGGACCATTATGATCCTGACAACAGTGTAGCAGTAAATACTGCTGATGAAAGTTTGTTCTTTCAGCAGTCCAGCTTGGTTAGATTTACATTCAGTACAAGGGATGGCTCTTTCACTATTTTGATCTGTGCATTTAAGCTCCTGGATGCTGTCTACCTTTTTTTTTTTTATGACTGACGGACTGCTGCACAGAGAAATAGTCTAGCAAGCTGGTGGAGGAAGTCTAGTGGGAAAGGGGTTTTGTTCAGGAAATATATTATCTGTTCTTGACAGGAAAACAAAGCCCCTCTTTCTGCTGTATTGGACTGTCTAATTTCCTTTTAATTTTTGATCTGTTCATTCTTTCTAAGTAAATTTGACAGTAGCAGCAAGAAGGATGTCAATGTATTGTGTAGTCAAAAGCCTTGGAAGGACCCAGACATCTCTCATATTTTCTAAAGTCTCTTACATAGTGGGAGTTTTCTGTTAGCATCAGCCAGTTTTGGGAAAAATGCTGCAGCAAAACTGTAGTCATATGTGACATTAATGTATCTGCTTAAAGCTTTGGTGTTTTGTTTTTGTTTTTTTTTTCTCACTCAGCTGTGAAAGAAGACTTATTAAATATTGAATTCCCAGTGAAGCTTTTTATCACATAGTCCTGTCCAGATGACAGCTGAAGTAATGGAAAATTCTCTTTATTATCACAAAAGATTCTGCTCTGATTCTCACTGTCTTTTCTGTTATTCTGTTGGTTGTGCTAATGGTCATATTGTGGAAGGTTTAACACATAAGTATTTATTCTGTGTCAATAAAAAATCATTTTACCTGCAACAGTCCCATATTATGGAAATGGAAGATTCACTGATCATTTCAAGGCAGCAGCCTTGGTGTCACAATTATTTTATATAATACCAAATGCCAACCTCCTGCACAGGTGAACAGTTTAACACCTGGGAAGATGTTCTGCCACTGTTGTAAATTGCTGTCACAGAACACCATGACTGAAGATGAGATTATCCACTACAGGAGTGGGCTCGTGCTGCCTGTGGACATAAAATTAAGCACTGAGCTTAATGTCTGTTTTGCTGTCGTGCTCTCAACATTCCAACATGGCTGTGAGACGGGAGCAGAGCAAATCTGTGCCACACCAGAAGGCTCAATCAGTTCCAGATGTACTACATTTGCTGTATGTGCAAGATGAAATGTCAAGACAAGAGTTGCAGAACAAAAATCCTTAAAAGTTATTAAATGTTTGGAAGTAGCAGCATGCTTGTAAAGCTTGGCTTATAAAGCCTGTGGTAGCATGGTCTTAGCCTCACTCATAGAGCTGACAGGAGCAGTCACACAGCTGAGTGTGATGGTGGCATAAGGTAAACCATCTGCTTCCTCAGTACAATAATGTAAAGACAGTATGAGTCTAATTTGAGGGGTTACTGGATTAACCCTCACAGGTGGGAAATAATAGCTTGTGGCAGAGCAAGGTAGCTACACATCTCTCTTGTGTCCTAAGCCATTCTGAAACCAGATGCTCACAGTTCAGATGGGGACACAAAGCACAGAGAAGATGCTGTATGGAGAGTGTCACTCGTCCCACGTGCTGTTGTATCTATAACTCTGCAATTCCTCCAGTTTCAGTTTGGTGTGACTTTATTGTCATCCATCAGTGTGAAATGATAGTCACATGCTGATAAAATTAATGGAACTTTGGTTTGAAATGCTGGATGTATGTTGTCTACTATCTTTGGTGAAAAGTTCTTTTCCTGATGCCCCAGGATTTATAGAAAGAAATCATTAAGCCAAATAAGAAGAGACAAAAGCAAGGCTACTCTCTGGCATTATCCAGAGTTTCTGGTGTAGGTGGTTTCTGGCTTCATTCACTCTGTTTACCTTCATGCTTCATCCCCTAAGCCACATCTCTCTCTGAGTAAAGTAAAACCTTTATGTTGAATGTTGTGAGACTGACTTTTTATTGTGACTGGAAACAGTTTGTCAAATATATTTGAAGAGTCTCTTTGTTTGCTGAATGAATAACAAAGATTTCAATAAGTGCCTCTTGAGTATTTAAGCCAAGAAATAAATATGAGTGGGTTGGGGTTTGCTCTGCCCACACTTACTCCTTCGTGGCCTGTCTGGCAGATGTTCCTGCAGCAAGAATGGGAAAAAGAGAAATTTTCTCCTTAGGGTTGAAGGCCAAATGTAAACCTCAAGTGGCAGTGTGGCATCCATTATTTTTAGATAGTCCTCATTAACTTTCTCTTAGTGGTATATCTGTTTGCACACCCCCAAAGTTGAAATTGTGTGGATATTCAAGGGGGAAAAGCACTGGATGTGAATGACTAAACTCATTTCTGTCTCAGAGCTACTGTCTTTGCTATGCATGGACATTGGCACATGAGGAGGAAGGGCCTTGCTGCTTGGGAGAGGATTACCACTATCACCATTGAGACAACTGATCCAAACTGTGACATTCCTACCTTAAGTTCACCAACATGAACCCCTCTAGAAGGAAGCTGTGAAGCAGATGAATTCGCTGTGTACACTGCATGCGCGCTGCATGTTCTGTAGTCTCAGTGTGACCTGTTGGGAAAGTATCATTTTGGTCTTTAATAACCATTGCCAAAATGGCCCAAGGATGTGCTGAGATTCTGAAGATCTCAAATATCTTATGAGGAAAAGCTGTAAGGGTTGAGCTTATTCAACCTTGAGAAGAGATGTCTGAGAGAGGGCCTCATCAATGTCTGTAAGTATCTGCAGAAAGGCTGTCAAGAGGATGGAGCCAGGCATCCAGTCACACCATTCTTGGTGGTGCCAAGCACTAGGATAAGAGGCAATGGAAAGAAACTGATGCACAGGAAGTTCCACCTGAACACAAGAAAGAACTTCTTTACTGTGCAGGTGCACTGGAACAGATTGCCCAGAGATGCTGTAGAGTCTCTCTCACTGGACATATTCCAGAACCATCTGGACATAGTCCCTTGCCACGTGCTCCGGGATGAACCAGCTTCAGCAGGGAGGTTGGAGGAGCTGACCTGCTCTGGTTCCTGCCAACCTGACCCATTCTGTGATTTTGTAAGTTCAGATGTGTTGCTGATTTGTATGTGAGTTGTTCTGGCTCCCTGAAGATGAAATGTGCTTTTTTGGGTGACTAATGGGCCTAATTCTTACAGAGGTATTGTTAAAATAAACTTCAGAGTTCCAAAATATCTGTGTAGCATAACAACAAAATTGAAGTGATGACCTTTGCTGCTGTTTTAATCCACTTTGCTTATCAGCATCACACACTGGCAGGAGTAGAAACTCCACTTTTTTCTTCTTCAAGCCAACCAAGTTCTGACCCAAAGGGCTTCACTCTACTTTCTGCTTGCCTTTGAGGAGGTGGATTCACTTGAGTGTGAATGTTTTCTTTATGGTTTATGAGGATATTTCTGTTACTGATGAGTGGTTTGTCAAGGGAGATCTCTGGGTGGCCTGATAAGATTTAATGGATGCCACAAGGTTTTGGAGAGGGTGTTTTACCTCTCTTCATTTAAAAAAAAAAAAGAAAAAAAAAAAAAAGGAAAAAAAAAAGTGTAATATATTTGCAGATGAGAATTTAATAAATAGAGAATATTGAATTTTCCCTATCAATTTCATTAAATGTTTTTCTACAGCTTCATAGAAAACAGCAAAATGTGCATCATCAAGGCCATTTTGGTGTATTGCTTTTAATCTGATTTGAGCTTTTGTTGTCTGCCTTGCAGTTTTCTGTTCCTTTACTTCTTTCTCTGGAAAAAGAGTTTTGCTCTTTGGTTAAGCAAAGAAGATCTAAAAAATGTTTTACTTTTTATTTCTCTTTTGCTTTTGAGCAGGATGCTCAACTTTGAGCAGGATGCTTTGCCTCAGTTTCCTCACTATAAATGAGGCATAGGAGACTTCATTACACATATATTGGGAGACTAAACTAATATTTACCGCACTTTTTGAGCCTTCTAGTTCAAGATGCCCTCATTGGGCACTGAGTTAAAGTATTTCTTCCTGAAGTGCTCTTTTGGTGATGCTTGTGGTGTAAGTAAACAGTGAAAAGTGCTGAAGGGCAGACAGTTCAGTATAGGGTAATAAATAATGTATTTAGTGAAAGTATCCGAGTTGTGTGCTCTGCAGAAATCTATAGGCTGCTGATTTCTACCTTGATACTCTTTGTTGTGCTGCAAAATACTTGTAAATGTCTTTTAATATTTATCTTGTCCTTGCAATGTGAACGTAAGGGCCTCTCCAAGGGTCTAATATCTTAAAGAAAGGTAATTCTACTACAGGGAGGAGAAGCAATAATTACTAAATTTCCTGAATGGTAGGGAGCTGGTCCCTCCGTTCTTGGCCCTCTCACTGCTGGTGAGTATCTCGAGGATGGCATACCCCTGCCTGCTGTTGTTGCGGGCCTCTCGCCGCTCCCCACCTCGAAACTTCGCGGCCAGTGGAGAGAACTGGGAAGGTGCCGCAGGAGGGGAGCGGCGGTGGGGGAGCGTTGCTCGGGCTCCGTGTGCGGGAAGGAGCTTCCGCAGCGCGGGGCGAGCCGCGGGGTCGCTGCGGGCGGGGCCGCAGTGCGCGGCGGCGGGCGCCAGGGGGCAGCGGCGAGCCGGGGGGGCTGCGGGCGGGGCCGCACGGACATCCAACTCCGCTCCGCATCCCGGCCCGGCCCGCCCTCTGTCCTGTGCTTCCCATCCCAGCCCGCTGTCCCGCGCTCCCTGGCCCGCCCCGCTGTCCTGCGCTCCCCATCCAGCCCCGCTGTCCTGCTCTTCCCCATCCCCCCATCCTGCACTCCCCGGCCTCGCACAGCACCCTGCTTCCTCATGCCACGGGGCCGGGAACTGCTTTTTCATGTGTCCCGCTGCCTTGACTGGGACGAGGGAGGGGGCTCCGAGCTCCGCGGGTCCAGGAGACTTTCAAACTAGTCCTCCCGGGAAGGGAACCCGGCTCAGCCCGTATTGTGGGGTGAGTGCGGGGTATCGCCGCGACAATGCGCGGCTCTGCGCAGGGGCTGGGCTGTATCCCTTCGTAACACTCTGGGCACTCACCGTATCCTCCCAAAGATTAAAAGCGAGCAGGAGGCGCGTCAAAGGGCCTTTCTGAGCCCCTTCGTCTCCTCTCCCTCCCTCTGGAACGGTGCTTGCTTACTGCATGGAATGCAGCCTCAGCAATGAAGGCTATCCTGACATTGCATCCTGGAGGGCTCTTTCCCTCAAACAGATTTTAGAGCAGAAGCAGGGGCAGTCCCTGCTCCACTTTCGGGGTAGTGAAGCCCTGCAGGGAAAAGGAGACTGACTCGGTCCGTCCCTTTCCCGACGATAATTCCTCAGCGCTTTCCCTTAGGCGAGCCGTAAACTGAGGATTATTTCAGTGGCCGAGTGGTTTAAAAGGATACGTGAGACGACTGGGCGGGGGCGATCAGATCTGCTCATCGGGGGTTAATCTAAGTGCTCCCCGCTTCCCTTAACGCGGAAAATACGAGACGAGCCGAGGGCTGGCCCGAGCCGTCACCTTCGTAACGTGGGGAAAGAGGGAGAAGAGTGCTATCGATACCCGGGAAAACTTTCAACTTTCATGATTTTGTTTTCAAGAGTCGGCAATAAGAGCGACAGGGCAAAATACACCTGATGGAAAGAGGATAGAATGAATGCACCGGCAGAAAAAAAACGTCTGCCCGCCGTCTTTTGTTGCAGTACGAATTCCCGATACACGACTTTTCCCTCTTTCTTTCCTTTTTTCGTTCCCCGCTACCTCTGCTGGGGCTACCTCCGAAACAAAAGCGGAGACGTGGGGTTTGGAAAGCCACGTCTCACCTTGGCCGTGTAGCCCAGCCTTAAGCCTCTCTCAGACTTGCAGTGCGGTGTTAAAGCTCCCGTTGGCCCTGCATCTCCTCGCCTCCGCACGTCTCCAAACCCCGGCGAGGCAAGAGAGGTGATGGACGAGAGGGGCGAGTCCGGAGCCCCTCGCATCTGCTGTCCTCCTTGGGCTCCAAGCCCATGGGTGGGCAGAGTTACACGCCTCTGTTCCCATCCACGGGCTTAAAGCAAGGCAATGATTGCCTTCATCCTGTTACGGGCAAAGCGAGCGCGTTTTGCTGAGGCAGGGAGTAAGTCTGTGAGTTCCCGAGCACCCCGTCATGTATTATTGCCCACAGTTCGAGCACTTTGGGATTAGCTAGAGGCAAAACTCCAGGTTCACGTGGAAATGCCCCGGAGACAACGTGCGCGGGGCAAGCCGGGGAATCAACAGTGGCGGGCTGCAGTGCTCGCTCTTTTCAAGCATCTCCGCGGGGAAAATTGCAGCAATTTCCATATAACGAAAACCAAGTTAGGAGGGGAAAGAGAATAGAAACAACTAGTGAGTGAGTTGGTGCGCTTCGAGAAATGAAGCTTTGCGCGTCCGGCACCGTTCCGTGAAGGGTGCAGCGTTGGCTGCCGTAAATAAATCCCGCTGCTTATTTTCATTCTTATCTCAGCAAAGCCTGGCGAGTCCCGCCTATCCGCTCGCGTTTTCGTCGGAGGCTCCGTGTGCTGGAGCCCGGGGCAGTGCCGAGGGCGAGTAGCGCATCACTCCTGCCGGAGCAGTGGGTCTCTCTCCCTCCCCCCATGGTGCTCACCCGGAGCGGGGAGTCTCCACTCCCGTCCTCTCCTGAGGTCCAAGGGATCAGCCCCGCCGAGTATCTTTCCAACCTCTTTTATTCCAGGCGACTGAAGCTCAAACATCACCGATTCTCCTAGTGCCTCGCAAACTCTCACCTAGCGTTATTGTATCCCAAATAAATTTTCTAAACAAGCATTTGCCTTCCAAATACGGATATAATCTTCACTGGCTTTCTTGTTAATGACTTCCATTGAATCGATGCGGCAAAGCTCTTTATCTTATAGTGCAGTGCAGAATGTGGCATTGTACACATATGGTTTAGTTTTTTTCCTCCTGATTCTTGCGAGCTGGGCAGCTTTCAGCCAGGAAAGGCGCACTTACATATATTTGACTCCTTGCACATTCTAATAATCTGAAACGGTACAGGATGGTTTGAGGGATACGTTTGGGCAGAGAGATTAAACTAAGTCTAGGCAAATGCACTGTTAAAGCCAATTCCGAAGAAGTAAGTCTACCCTTAAGACAGAGCTCAAAATGCCGTGGACATTTTTATTGCTGTTGCTGAAAAGAGGCTAAGCACGGAGCGATCAATTGCCATGACAAACGGATCAAGAGTAAGAGTTAAGATCACGTGTGGGGGGGGGAATATATATATACACATGTATATTATATATATAAAGGGGAAAATATAGAAGGAAGGTACGTGTAGAGCCTTTTACACGGGAGGATGCATGTAGAGCCGGGGCTGCTGTGAGCGTGAGTCTGGTGTGCAGTATGTATCCTGCCGGGGTGAAGGCAGAGAGCAAGCGAGGGGGGAAATTGTCTGGCAGCCTGCCTGGAGCCACCCCGAGGTACGGCCTCCTCGGAGCCCTGATGGAGCCGGCGACTCCCCGCCTGGGGAGGCGTTTTTGGGAACCCCGCGGCCGACACAAATTGGCGCCGCCAGGTCCCCGCAACCTACCCCTCTTTCACGGCCCCTGGAAAGCAGCGGGGCTGCCTGGGTTCCCCGCGCCGTTCCCGAAACTTATCCCAGCTTGGAGCCTGCACCCAGGGGCTCGCCTGCCTCTCACGCCGAGTGTGTCGCTCTCTGTGTGTGTGTGTGTGTGTGTATGTGCGGGTGGGTGGGAGCGTCCTCTGTGTCTGTGTGGAAACGCTGGGCTGCCGTGTCCGTGCCTGCTTTCTGTTTGAAGGCATCTAGAAGTGTTGTCTCTGGTGTCCACAGGACCCGCTGGCAAAGCAGAGGGGGTGAGTATGAGCCCCTGGTTGTGACCCCTCTTTCTGCTGTGTCTGAGCTGCCAGGCCGTCCAGTCTGGAGTGTGATCTTTATCTTCATCTGAGAAAGAACAGTTTACTCCGTGTTCTTCTTCTTCCTCTGAATTTGCCAGGGAAGTGTAGGTGCAATTTTGTTTCGATCAAAGCAATGCCTGCAAAAGCGATGTGTACTTCCATCCAAACTCTCAGAACTGTGCCACCTCTTTCCAGGCTGAAATCAAACTCCTATTCTAACTTGCAAAATCTGTTCGTGTCCCTGCTTGATAGTCTGTCCAGCTATCTGTCCGTCTGTCTTCCTTTGGGGTTGACCTTTCTGGAAGAGGCAGCCCAGGTCGGATTGTCAAGTATGTGTCCAGTCCTGTCCAGTTTGTTTGGCGTGAGTTTGCCCTCAACACTCCGTCTCCCCCGAATTCGTTCTTCTTTTGAGTAATTAGACAAGGAAAGTCTCATCACCCTTCTGAGCACCTAGGGCCCCCAAACCAAAACCCAATCACAGTACTCAGAATTCAGAGGGTTTCTCTGAAGAAAATATATTTGTACTTATATACACGAACGCACACATAAAAAGCTTTCAAGCTGTGCCCGTGTGTAAACGAGGTGTCAACTCCGATTATGTGAAAAGAGATAACATTGCTCTCCTAGGCATATTTGAAATAGGTTACCAGTTTATTTTTGATTGGTTTGTTGTTTGGGATCCTTTTCTCCTGAAATAAACATGAACTGATTTCTGAAATGGTTTTCCCCCATGGGGTTTCCCCCCTATTCTGTGATGTATCTGCCATTGTAAACGGAAGATGAGCAATTTCTAAATCTGGTATCAGGGTTAGAGGACCAGAAGAGTTAATGCCGCCAACCTAGTTCTGTTTCTAGACACACATGTTTTGGAATATGGCGATACGCTGACGAAAAGGTGCTCTCCGAAAGGACGAGCCTCTCGGCGTTTAGCCGGGAAACAATGTAGGACGGAAACTGCAGCTGTAGAGATCGGGATCCCAACCCCAAAAAATTTGTTCTGTAGCTCTTTACAATGATTATTTCTACGAAGACTGAAGAGGTCAAGCTCTTATTTCAGCTCCGCACGGGTTTACAGCCGCAAACCACAAGGGACGGTGCTGTAAAGCCCCCAGGAGCTGGTGACACACCAGTTTTTCACACTTTGTGTGGTGCCGCCGAGGTGTCTTCTCTCCAGCGAGGTTTCGGGACTTGTGCACCGTGACGGTCTCTCGGGGAGAGGGAAATGTTTGCTAAATTTATTTTCCAATGCCGACGTTAAAACGAAAAGGTGACCTTTAAAGCGTCTCTTTTAAGCCGCGCCGTGCAGACCTGGAAACCAATTCGCAGGCGATCAATCGTGAAACCTAAAGAGGGAATGGGGAGCCTGCAAATCTTTGCAGCCGCAAAGAGAATTAATCGCATAGCACCGGCTAGACGGCGTCCGCCCGAGCCGTGAGTTTAAAAATCAAAAGAGGGAGTAAAAACCCGATGCGAAAACCAGAGAAGATGCAGCTACAATAAAAACGGGTCAGTAAAGCCTACACTGACCCGCATGCCCGGTGTCAGGGCGGAGGGGGAAGGTGTGACCCTGAGGTGTCACATCTGTCGGTGGGGCCTTAACCGGGGTCCCCCGGGCAGGGGAGGCGGCCGGCGAGGCCTCGGAACTGAGACTCGCTCAGCTCCACCGCGGGTGCAGCAGGCACTGCGAGGGGAAGGATCGCCTGCAGACCCGCAGCTAAAGGCCCAGAGCCCCTGCCCCGGCCGTGCTCTGCTTTTTGGCTTCTGCCGAGCCAGCTCGGCCTTTTTTGCTGGTGAACGGGAGACGCCTGGCTTCTTTTGCTTTTCCGAGCAGACAAAGAGCTGCGATTTCTCTTCTGCGGCTCTCTGCGTGATTCCTTCTCCCGCTTTGCTTTCTTATGCTTGTCCATTAACTTGAAAAATTTGGCGAAGGTTTCTGTTCCCGGGGCTCCAGATACATCTCCTGACACACAGGAGTCGCAGTCGGCTTTTTCCCCTTCTCAGGAAACCGCCCTGCCAAAGGGGGTTTCTTCTCTGCTCCAAGTTCAAAGGCACAGTCCTGAAGTAGTTAAGGGGGCAAAAGGGACAAGTGTGGGGGAGGCACCGGGTCAGGAGCGCAGGGTCGAAACCATTAGAGCCTCGGCCTCTGCGGCCTTGCCCTTTATGGCCTCAGCATTTTGCTGCGGGCACCGTCCCCACGCATAGGACCGAGAGGCTTGAGAGACACCGGGAAGGGAAGGGAAATACCCTAGTGCTTCTCTTTGGAAACACTAAAGGGATGGCACTGAGGGCCACCGAGCCCAAAGGAGTGACCCCGGTAGAGAGAGGGGCTTGAGGAGAGCGTGGTTTTCCCACCAGCTCTCTTGCCTTCTTGGGATCCATGATCACTGGGGTACCGGGAAGGCATATCCTACTAATAAACGGAATAATAGTTTTCTATTGCTTCTGGTACCTGCTTCTGTCCGTCCACTACATCCCCTGTCAGCCCGAGGGTGTCTGCTGGTAAAGTCTTCCCTCGCCGCTGCCCTCTACTCCTTCCCTGCGAGTTATTGGGTTACACTCGGCTGCTGTGTTATACGGGGCATGTGCTGGGTTGTTAGAAACCTCTATAAAAGAATAAAGACTTAGTGGCAGCCCGCGCCTGAAACTAGTTTACCTGCACGTTATAACACAGTCTGCAGAGGCTGTTTAGAAGCGACGGGATTTGGGCTTGTAGAAAGACGAGTCTCCCACTCTTTCTATTTCATCGAAAGAATAAAGCCGTGTAAGGTGTTTCCTGTCTGTTTGAGATTTTGTGCGGCACTTTAGGCAGGTTATTTCTTTGGAAAAGAGCCATGGAGCCCATTGTCTTTATCTGATGCTTGAAAGATTGGGGAGGAGAGGAAGAAGAAAAATCATTGTTAAAAAACACTTTGAAGTTATGCAACTGTTGCTGCTCCAATTTTTTTCTCCAGTTTCCAGATGCACCAGAAATCGTTACTTTGATCTCACAAAGCAGCAATTTATATTTTTTAATTTTTTTTTTTAAATGGTTGGGTAACTCAAAGCGTAATGGCAAACATGCCGGGGATGAGGTCATCGGGCCGCGCGGGGAGGCCCGGGAGGCGGGAGCGAGCGAGAGCCGAGAGCGAGAATGAGGCGGCGGGGAAGGACGGGGCTTTCTCTCCGGACAAACCTGGTTGTCGGAACATCTGCTCAGAGCTAATCTTACATCCCCGCTCGTTCACAAGGGAGAAGTGTGCCAGTGCACAAGGGGCTGACTGAGCGTGCGGTGGGACCCTCCCTTTTATGCGCTTGCCAGAGGCTGGCGGAGGAGCGCGACGCCACGGAGAGAGGCGCGCACATGTCGAGTTGCAAGGAGCACAGGAGCTATTAAAAAACGCTCTGGAGCCGTGCGAGGGCCAGGACACGGCTTAGCAAATGGTCCCGACCCGATTTCGTCAGAGGAGGAGGGAGATCACAGAACCATATAATATACTGAGTTCGAAGGGACCTGGAAGTATCATCGAAGTCCAGTTCCTGGCCCTGCGCACGGCAGCCCCATGAATCACACCATGTGCCTGAGAACGTTGTCCAAACGCGTCTTGAACTCTGTCAGGCTTGGTGCTGTGACCATTTCCCTGGGTAGACCGTTCCAGTCAGCGCCTAACCACCCTCTGGGTGAAGAATTTTTTCCTGATATCCAGCCTAAATATACCCTGACACAGCTTCAGGCCGTTCCCTCGGGTCCTGTCACTGGTCACCACAGAGAAGAGATCGGTGCCTGCCTCTCTGACGTATGAGAGAGCCCTCTGCTTTCACTGGTGCATGGCCAACCCTCTTTGAGAGTTCCTCAAAAATTAGTTGCCTCATATAAAACCAGGAGCCTCGCGTCTCTTTCAACGCTCCCAGCTCAGAGATGCGATGCCTAGGCTGGAGTTACCAAAGCCAGCCCGACCCGTTACCTGAGCACACCGGGGCGGCTCTCTCCCATCTGCTCCCTCCTTGCCCGGAGAAGCCTGGACTGGCATCCCTGTCCCCAGGGACACGGCTGCCGCCGGGCCCGTGGCGACGGCAGGGACAGCGCTAAGATCGGCCGGGCGGAAGCAGCAGGCTGACAGCTGCCTCCCTCGGGCCTCCCCCTCCCTGACCGAGCCACAGCCACCTGCCTAATGGCTTGGCTCCCGGGAAACACCCACCCGTGCGGAGGTCAGGAGTTTATTTTGCTAAGGAAAATCAAATGGGAGGAAGGGTAAGGGGAGTGTGTTTGTGTGGTGGACCCGAGAGACACCGGCCCCATCACTCTCTCACTGAAAACAGTTGAATCTGCGGCGTTAACTGCTGGTGATTGTCTTGCTGGGCAATCACTGCCGCAGCTGCCTGGCTTTTCCATTCCAAAGATACCGACCCGGCTCAGGCTGCTGACCCTACAGACCACGCAAAGTGTGAAGTGGCTCTCTCGGAAGCCCGTCGTACACAGTGGGGATATTTACAAAGCTCCTCGGGTGCCCGCGCTGGAGAGAGCTCGACCCGGGCTCTGCTTCTGCCGTGCCTGGCGGCTCCCCTGTCGGATTGCGCGGGGGCTGCGCCCTCCTCCCCCAGCGCGGGTGGGAACGGCTCCGCAGAAGCCGCAAGCCAGTGGGATTTCGTTGTAAGGCCGCCTGAACCCACGCGAGCCACTGGCAACAGAAGGTTGGCTCTGATCTCGCTGCTACCAAGGGGCGAGACGGCTCCAGCCGCCGGCCGCTGGCGAGAGGGCCCAGGCAGCGGCTGAGACACGTCCCGCAGGGTGGCTCCTCGCGTGGGCTGGCGTGTCACCGCCCGGGCTGCCCCGGGAGTGGAGGCTCCGGTGCTGCCGCAGTCCCCTCTCCCCTGCGTGGTGAGGGCTGCTCGCTGCCGCCCCCGCTGCGGGGAGGGGTGCGGGGAGAGCTGCACACGCCAGCGGGAGGCGAGGTGCCCGTGGGGGACAGGAGACCTGCCAGCTGGCGGCCAGGCACACGGCCGCCCCCACTGCAGCCTGCGGGCAGGGAAATCTGTGGTCTCCAGGGTAGGGGGCAGTCCCGTACCGCTAGAAGTGGCCCTCCCGTGGGAAATGGGACCGAAGTAACTCGAGGGTGAGGTGGTGGGATCCGTCGCGACTGTCCAAAACCCTTATTTTTAAAAGGGAAGAAATGCGGGGGGAGGAGGAAGAAGAGACAGAAATGAGATGCTGACACTGAGGAGTCGCAGGGAGACATCAACAATCGGTGCCTATAGACCACATCAAAGCACTGCAGAGCAACAATAAAATGCCTTGAAATACTTTTTAATGCAATGTTTGCATTGGGCAAGTCCACAGATGACGCCGAATTTGCCATCACAAGAGAAAGAAAGCAGCAGATGAGGTTTAACCAACATTTCTCTGGAAACCGACTATAGAGGGAAAAGAGAGGAAGGGAGAGGGAGAGATTTTTATAATCCTGAAAGGCAAGAGGAGAAACCACATCAACGCAAAGTGAGTAAAATGCGGCAGGACAGGATTACTAAGGCACAGGGGGATCTTAACAAATAGAACAATATGCCACAAAACATCTGTAAAGAAGAAAACTTCCAGTCAGGATTGCTACGGAGGCACTTTTGACTCAGAGGCTATTGCTCGCCCTTGCTATTTTAGAAGAGGCCATACTTGTTCCCCCTGGCGCCCTCGTTCCCCTGGCGATATGGGGGTACACACAACCTGAGTTTTGTCCCGATAGTTGGAGAGCTTTTCTGGGCGGGACGCGTCTCGCACGGATGGTGAAGAAGGAAAACGGGGGCGAATGTGTGTGCTGGCAAGGGGAAAGCCTCCGGGTTCCGGTCAGTCTCTGCCAAACAAGCAGTCACACTCAGATGAGCGCTTAATTGCTATTGTGTTTTTGTTTTCCAAAGGCAGAACTCCTATTCCCCGAGCGCAGCTGCAGTGTGGCACAGGCTGGCTTTGTCTGGTTGCTGTGCGGCCGCTCTCGTCATGCTGGCCCCGCCTGACTGCAGCCCAAAGCCAGGAGTACCTATTTAGCCTCCTGCCACCCACGCACGAGAGAATGGCTGGATGCAGGCGGCTGAACACCCCTCAGCCCTGCAGCGAGTCTATCCCTCGCTGACTGCTCATTCCCGAGGAGATGAAGCCACGACCTGTGCTGAACTGTCAGATCCCGCTCTCAATTTGCTTCGTTGCCTTCCCCCGTGGGCGAGCTGCCGTCCCCTCTGAATTTGGCTCTCCCACTTCACCCGCTGGCCGGCCGTGCCAGGCGAGACTCGGCGCCTGCTGCCGGCACTGTTTTCCCCTAAGCTGGAGCCTTTCGCGGCTGAGCTTCCCGTGCTGTTTTCACACAGAACCTCCCGGCTGCTGCGCCCACGCCGGACAGCCTCGGGAAGTGCTGCCGGGGCTGCCTGCCCCAGGTGCGGCCGGCCGGGGGGCTCCGCTCTTTCTTGCTGCGGTGATGTCCCTGCGGTTCGGCCCCTGCGGACAGCAGCTGGCTGCTGCCCACCGCCCGCCTCAAAATATTGTTCTGCGGGAGCCTGAAAGATGGCATTGCGGCCCTCAGGCTCCTCCTCCGAGTATGCCACACGCCTCTCCTTGACCCGGGGCGACTCCGTGCCCACTGCGACAGGGACGCGCCGGGGCCGAGCACAGGGCAGGGAGAAAGGCCTCGCGGCGGGGGAAGCACCGCACACGCTGCCGGGCTCGCTGCTGCGTCGTCGTGTCTCCCCAGGGGATGGAGAGAGAAGATAATTTCACTTATAGAATCATGATAGAACGTGACCCCGACAGGAATGCGGCCGGCATCGAGACGGGAGCGGGGGGAATATCTCTAGGTTTCTGCGGCTTTGCGGGGAATTAGCGGGATGGGTTGTGGGGAGCCGAGAATGCTGTGCTGAGGGAGCATAAAGGTTCAGCTGGATCAGGGGGTATCCCACGGCATAATCGCTCGTCACCCTCCGTTCGATTCCAAGGCTTCTGTCTTCCAGGCAGGAGAAATCCCTGCGAGGCGTGCAGTTCACACGGCAAGAAAGGGACCACAGATACCAGGAGAAGTTCCTCCCGCTAGCCCAAAATTTCGTCCTGAGAGAGCCCAGTCCCCGGCAGCTTTCTGGTTACTAGAAACTAATAAAAACAGTATTAGAAGCTAATAAAATCTTGCTTAATAATAAATCTGGGTGAATTCCGGGCGCGGAGCAAGAGCGGGAGAGGTTTGAGATGCAAAAAGAGAGCACGGGTCCGGGTCCGATGGCTCATGACCACTTTCGAGGGGCTTGGAGCCGCATGGCTGGCGTGCCTGCCTTACACAGCAGTTGTGTTTCACGTGGGTCAAAATAAGCCGTGTTTGAAGTTCCCGGGTTGTGCCACGAACGTGTCTCGTGAGGAGGCCGGGGAACACTCTCCTGCTTCTGTAGTGGTGCCTAACGTTGATAGCACTGTTTTCCATAGTGGAAGGATTACATCCGGCGGCCACAGATCTTTTGAATAGTCCCATTAAAGTCTGCTTCGTTTTAGGTTCGGCCCTAAACGGGATTATTTACAGTATAACACCTCACGTATGAGGTAGGGGAGTGCAGAGACGTCTCTTGGTTCAAAGAGCCGTGCCTTGAAGAGGGGGAAAAAAAATCCCTTATATTTATTTTTTTGACCGAACACACATTGAAATGCTGTGTGCATTCCTGCTTTCCTCCTGGAAAAGCGAGCTTTGGATCCCGTCTCGGTAACAAGGGGCCGGTTGTCCGCCTGCAGCGCCCCATATGAGAACTATTGTGCGCAAGACCCACAGCGTTTTCTGGGGAACGCCATTTTTTTCGGCGTGTATGAGGCTTCGGGACAAGGGGCAGCGTGAATGGGTCCTGCCCGAACCCGAGGGAGGTTTAAGCACGCTTGGCTTCTCCCTCTCCTCCTCCTTGGCGGCAGCTCAGGCTGGGACGGCTGCAAGGTACCATAGGCCCCGTGTCTCCAGATCTCTCCACTGATCGCACTCAGTTCTGTGGGTTTGGGAGCCGAGAGTTGAATTTGGGCTGGAAAAATAATCCAACAAAAAAGGAAAAGAATCCTCAAACGTCAGTACCCTCGAGCGATCCCAAATTGTAACAGCAGCAATTATCTGCGAAGAAGCAGCTCTTCAAGGCGCCTCTGTGTAAAAGCCGTTTGATACCCGCTTTAAATTGATTTCTTTTACTTTTCCAATGGAAAAGTAGTCAGGCTCCCTGCAGAGAACAGTCACCTTTCACACTAAAATCTCCCTGCCGAGGCTCGCGTGGGCTGCCCCACGCCTGATCCTGGCACGGCTTTCCTGGCATGGTGCTCCTCGTGGGGTGATAAGGGAGGCGTACACATCCCAGTCTGGGGTCGGAGCCATAGGAGTGCTGAGCCATGGCAGAGCTGATCCTCCTGGCCTTCGGGAGATGCTTGGCCGGCAGCCTTCTCGAGACCAGCTCTTGTGCCCTGACTCTGACAGTGGATCTGGTTAAAGTTCTTGTCCCGGAGTTTGTCTAGATACAGCCTCGCTGCCGGCTTTTCTCGCTCCTCCTGAGGTCTCCTAACCCTCTAGAACTCCGAAATTCCTTAAAGGTGGTTTATGTATTGGGGGAAAAAAACCAAAACCTGCCAACAAACAAACAAAAAACCCAACCCAGGCCTATGAACCGCTTTGAAATCTCTCTCGGTCCCGTCTCGCCAGCTAACACCACTCCAAAGTCCACCTGCAAAGAGAGGCAGGGGCAGGAAGACGGAGGCCCCGAGGAAACCTCAGCGACCCAGTGCGGATGAGGCCGGGGGAGCGCACAGGGGGGCAGCGGAGCCCAGGAGCCCAGCTGCACCTTCTCCTAGGCACCACCACCCTGTGTGAGCGACTTCGGCTGGCTTTGCCACCTCTTCTCGGGGGTGTGAGTGTGTGTGTGCAAGTAAGGTTTTCAGGAAGGTAATGTGGGGGGTGGCATGGCTGATTGGACACCTCTGTTCCTCATGGAGCTAAGCGGTGCACTTTTTTTTTGGGAGGGGGGGAGGGGGTGTGATGGTCAGCCCTGCTTTCCGGTGGTCTTGCCAGCCTCTGCCCTCCTTGGAGCTGCCTCCTACCTCTCGCCATCCGAGAGCTGCAGCCACGAGGATTCACCTGTCAGCAGAGACCTCAGCACAAGGCAGGGAGAAAATCTGCAGAAGAGGGAGGAAAAAGAAATATCTTATAAAAAAGCGGGCGGCAGGAGCAGCCGGGATTGGGTCCGGGGCGCCCGTGGGTGTGAAGCCGAGTGCCCCGGGCGGGCGCGCCCCCAGGCTGTGCCCGACGGCTGCAGCGCACAGGGAGCGTGGAGCACACCAGCCAGCCCGTGTGTATCTGCGGGTTTCACGCAAGCAGCGAGAGCTGAAAGCTGCAGAAACTCCGCGAGCCTGCTGACAAGCAGGTAAAGCGGGTCTGTAGTCTGCAAATGAAGAGAGAGATCATCTAGTCCCCCGCTTATCGTTCCAGGTTGTTCTGAAGTTTGGCGTGGTAAATACAAAATGCATGGCTTTTAATCCTGCCTGTGTTGTTCCAAGTCAGTAGTTGAGAAGGCAGAAGGGTCTCTAGCCGGGACTTTGGTCTTTGTTTGCGAGGGGAACCTGCTTTGTGTGAATTATTCATCATAATTGCCTATTTCCAAACAGCTCCGCGGGGAGGCTCCGAAATGCAGTCAGGTCTGACTGGTGCCTGGAGAAAAGTGACGCCCGGAGCTAGTGGTAGTTCAGGGACAATGTTAAGTTCCCGATTCTCCTCCCCACCGGGAACACTGGGGCCGGCATGGGGATGAATATGGGGAGAGGCCCGGGACAAGGGGCATTTTGTTGCCTTAAGCACAGGAAACGTGCCGAAGCGTTTCTGCTCTGCCTGGTCTCCTTCTGCTGCCCCGAAAACAGGAGAGACAAAAATAATATACGTGCCGAAACAAACAGGGGAGAAGTCTTGGTAAAATGGAGGGAAAGTAGTGGCTGGTTTTTATAGTCCAAGTGTATAATCGGATTTTTTTTTCTGTCCTGATAGAAAGCAGATAAATTTAGGAAGGGAGAGCTAAGAGAATAATTACAGGGTGAAGGTAGTTAAATTTTATTTCGAGTCCCAAAGGCAAAACCTGACATTTTATTGCAAACATCTGGAAGGCTTAAGAGACTGGCATGGTGTTTGTTTAAACACTAATAGAGATTTTTATTCTGTAAAACACAAACAAAGCCCATTTAAAAACACTTGAGACTGTAAATATTTTGCGGTGGTTCAATTCTCAAAGCCTGAGAAAACCGGGGGAAGGGGAGGGGGAACGAATCGACAGCATAATAGGGGTATAATTATGAATTAGTTAATATACGCAACAATACCGTTTGTGCAGACCATAAAAATAAATTGCAGGCGTATTTTTTTCCCCAGTCACAATAACTGACCCCGCGCAGCACGGGAACATCACCTCGCTCATGTTTCCAAGTGGCGACTTGTGCTTGCTTTAAACTTGCCTCTTTCTAGAGAGCCAGCCTCGAAATCCTCCGATCCGTTAAAAGATAATCGGCGCTGTGTTAAAGCCCAGTAAATCACTCGCTCACGTTATCAGACAGCCTGTTTTTAACGTTGTTTTCAATTACTAACTTTTAAAAAAAGAGAAATAACAATCAATCCACGGGTTCGATCTGGATGAGAGACCTTCGGAAAGGTTTTTCTTGCTGTGGAGAAGGGTTTGAAACTGGCCCAGCCCCTGCAAACAGCACATCTGGACAGCACTCCCGCCCAGCAGCCGACTCCCCTTATTTCTCTTTTTCCCCAAAATATTTCCATATATAAACAAATATTTTTCAGGCTCACTCTGCGACAACTGGAAAGCAGAAGTGAATGATTTCTTTATAAACCCCGAGGCCTGGCCCTGCGACCCTTGCTCCTGCCACTTTATTCCAGGGAGCAGTTTCCTGGATTTAATGGGAGCTACCCCTCCGAGTAAGAGTCTGGAATAAAGACCAGGCAAAGGGGCGCATTCATCTCTGGCGGCCGGGGGTCGGAGTCGGATCTGAATCCAGATTAAGGCCAGGCCTCTGGTAGACTCGAGGTTTACACGGCTCGCCGCGGGGAGACGGGACCCTGGCCTCGGTGCCGCTGCGGCTGAGAGGAGCCCCGGGGTCCGGGTGCCGGCGGCGCAGTGCGGACGCGTTTTGCTCAGTCAGATCTTGCTGCAAAAGCTCAACCGAAATCCCATCCCCCGACTCGGGAAGAGGGGGTTTTCTCTGGGTGAGCTTTCTCAGCGCAGGGGGCAGCGAACCCTGCGAGGGGGCAGCGTTGGTTCTCTGTCCCCCCCGCCCCCCATATCCCTCCCCTTTCCCCCCGGCACATCCAGTGGGGCCGCAAGGTCGCTGCAGGGTCTGCCCTCTCTCTCCGCTCGCACGGCGGAGCAGCAGTGCCTTTGTGTTTACCGCTTTCGCATCGCCCGGTGCGGACGGGCACAGGGAGGGCGAGCAGTCCTAAACCTCCCGGGCACCAGGATAGGGCCAGGGAGGAGGGAGAGGAGCAGTCGCCGGGGCCGTGAATCCCCGCGTTTCTGGGAGCGGTGTCCGGGACCGCGGGGAGCTGCTCTGCCGCCCCTGGCAAAAGGGTCTGCTCCCTGGGGTTTGACAATTAAGGGCCGTGTTGGCTTGGAAAGTGCGCTGTGTCTCTTGTCGGTGCTTCAGAGTCTGTGCTTGGCTGCCAGAGCACTGCGGAGTGCTAGGACACCGCAGCTCTCAGACCTAGGGTGGCACAGGAGAGAGCCCCAAGAGACCCGAAAGGGGTCGGGGCTGCTTTAAACTGTCCACCAGTAAAACCACACTTACTGTTCTGAAAAAAGTATTTCTGAGTTCTTACATCAGTTCCCAAAATTCGCTTAAATCTCCCTGCCTTTCCAGCACCGTTTCTTTTCACTAAAACGCTATAAATAATCCACTGTTTTCTTGGGCTCTTTTGCTAAAATCTCCCTCCAGCTTCTTTGAAAGCCTTCCTCAGTATCTGCATCCCAGACAAGTGTTTCCAAGGCTTTAGGAAAGAGGGAAAAGAATTGTTTTGGTGGATTTTTTTGGGGGGATTTTTTTTTCTTTTTGAGACATTCCTTCGCCTGGGAAAAGACACACAGCTGGGGGACCCGCTGGAAACACGTGTGCCCTCCTCCGGGTCCCCGCTCCCGCTGCCGCCTTCATCCAAGCCCCTGCCTCGTCTCTTCTTGCTGCTACTCTTGCCCGGCGCGGCTCCCCACGGGGTCGGGGAGCGGGCAGTGCCAGGGTGGGGAATACACGACATCCATCCCGTGTGGCAGCGCCGCTGTGTCCGTCGCTGATCCCGCGGAGAGTGACCTGTCAAGGAGGTGTACTGGAGGGGAGGGGAAAGGAGAGACGGGGAGGGGGATGACGGCTGTAAGGCGGGTGGTGGAGACGTACACAACCTTCTCCTCGGCCTAGATAACAGGGTTTAGCCGGGATTTCCGAAGAAACGGCTCTTTCCCGTTTTTCATCTGAAATCCGTTTCCGTGCGTGGGAACCCCGGCGGGCTGTTGTCAGTCGGCGCTTTAGGCCGGGGACAGGGGCTGAAGGGCTCCGCCATCCAGCGCTGACGTGGGCACCATGGATTCACTCTGGGAGCAAAAGGAAATGTATTTCCCCCCCACGCTCCCCTTTCACTTGTTTCCAGCCCCATAGAAAAAAAATCGTCTATGAAAAACCTGCCCTAAGCAGCTCTGCACCTTCGGGGAGCAGCTGAGAAGCAATGAACAAAAACAATCCCTTTCCTCAAAAATTGTGTGTCTCCTTGCTCGTTTTTTCCACCGCGGCTCAGTTCAGGCCAATCCCCTCTCGTACTTTATAATTATTTATATTATATTTTGAACTTGTGTCGAATTAACGCCCCGCGGCTTTCCCCACTGCATTTTCCGTGTACAGTGTTTCGCTCGACTTCACCCATTTTTCCGGGGTCCCACCAGCTAAGGAAAACACACGCTTCTGTCACCTTCTCAAAAGCCGCCCTTGCTGCTTTTCACTGCGAGCCCCCCCCGCCGCGCCACGCGTGACCGAGGGGCGTGGGAGCAGCTGCGGACCCGCCTCAGCCGGGCGGATGTCAGGGCAGAGTGAACAAGAGAGCAGAAATAAAATGCTGAATATTATCCAGGCAAGCAGCCGGGATATGTACCTAACGGCTTTGTTTTCGCTGTAGCAAGAGTGACAAAAAGAAGCGGGAAAGGGAAAATAATTATTTTTATATAGATAAAAATCCCTTCCCAAAGAGAAGGCGCTCCCATGCCCGGGTGTGTCTGGGTCTCCCTGCCAGCCCACGCCGCCCGCTCAACCCTGCCGCTCCACGGACACGCATCGTTTTGAAGTGAAAATTTCAACCCCCTCGAGACGTTGCTTCTGCTTCTGCCAAACACCGATTGCGCCGGCAAGGGCAAGTAATACATGGCATAAATGAAGTTTTAAAAACACCCCGTCATCCGGCACCGCTGGGTGATAAAGCACCTCTCGGGTACTTTGCGTGGGGCTTAGCCAGCAGCAGCGTTTGGGAAACCTGGGTGTGGCGGAGAGAAGTGCGGGAGTTGTTACCTCTCTGTGTTTAGAGTTATGGGTTTCCTACTGGCTCCCCGTTCTTCAAACAGTTAATTCTCTCGGCCGGTGTTCCAGAACTCAGATGGCCAAAATTCCTCTCCCTCAAGCCCGAGTCTCCCTCCCCTCCCTATTGGGTCGCAGCTTTTGGGTCTCTCTCGAGCTCTCCTTCCTATTGGCCGGGGACATTTTTTTTTTCCCTTTTTTTTTTTTTTTTTTTTTTTTTTTTTTTTTTTTTCTGACAGGCGCACGCAGCCTGCCTAACTCTTGGAGGAAAAAAAAAATACCAGAAGTTTGGATCAATCAGAGAGAGACAGAAGGAAAGGAGAGAAGAAAAAAAAAAAAAAAAAAGAAATCCAGCCTGCAGCCCCTCTGAGCAAGTGCTGGGACCTGGGCTGAGCACACCCTCCTGGCTCTGCCTGCGGAGTATCTGTAGCCTCATGTAGTGCCTTCAGGAGACTGAGGGCTGGTTCTTCTGGGGGTGCAGCTGGGGAGGGGTGGGGGGGGGAGAAAGAGGAAAGAGGCTCTGCCTCTGGTCCCCGAGCTGTGTGCTCCCAGCCACTGGTCGCTCCTCTGCCCAAGGGTCTGGGCTGGGGGATAAGATGAGTGAGAGGCGAAGATCGGCGGTGGCCCTCAGCTCCCGAGCGCACGCTTTCTCGGTAGAAGCCTTGATCGGGACAAATAAAAAGAGGAAACTGCGAGACTGGGAGGAAAAGGGGCTGGATTTGTCCATGGAAAGCCTCAGCCCCAATGGCCAGCTGGGGGACAATGAAGACCCGACTCAGTGCCTGGACCTCAACCCTGGTTAGTGCGATTCCTTTCTCTTCGGGACCCCCTCCGCCTGCCCCGCTCCCTCCCAGCTTCTCGCCCTGAGTCCTGTCGGGAGCTGCCCGCCGGGCAGCACGTCCCGGAAAACATCCGAGACTAGGAGTACTGAAAAAAATAAGCGGGAATTTTGCGGATTTTTTTTCCTGTTGTTGTTCTTGTAGGTTTTTTTCCTGTTGTTTGTTTGTTTGTTTGTTTGTTTTCCTTTCAGTTTAAGGGGACTTTCTCTTACTCGCTGTGTCTCTTTCCCCTCCGCATAGCTCCATAATTTCCCGCGAGGGACGGCATGTCCCCTCTGCTTCCTTTTTAACCCTCTCTCCTTCCACTCCCTCCGTGCCTGTCGATCGCGATAGTCCCTCCCGGGTGTCTGGGGACACGCGTTTCGTTTTGCCCCAGTTTCCCGAGCCCCGGTCATGGAGTTGCCGGGTGGGTCTGGGGCAAAGGAGAGGGGTGCAAGTACACGGGGGGCGGCCGGTGACTCGGAAGAGGAGAGGGGTGCAAGTCGCACCCCTCTCCTCTTCCGAGTCACCGGCCGCCCCCCGTGTACTCCCCGCGGAGACAGTGCCGCCCTAAGCGGAGGTTTCGGTGTAGGAGGAGGATGTGGGCATCCAGGATCAGCGCTGCCCCGGGGCGAGGGTCGCCGGCTCTTCGGAGCAATGGAGACCCGCTGTGTACTCCCGCAGCTCGGGATCCTTCTCCCGGGACCGGAGCCGCTGGGTTCCGGCCGACGCGGCCTCGCTCCGCTCCCGGGACGGAGCGCACAAGCCGCGGCGGAAACGCGGGGGGATGCGGAGGGGGACCTACCCTCTCCGGAGGGAAAACGCTCCCGGCAGGGAAAAGGGCCTTAGCGGGTAAGGGGCACTGCGAGGAGTCCAGCCCCGCTCCCGAGCCTGGCTCCTCCCGGGAGCCGCGGAGTGTGGAGCAGCGCCGGGTCCGCGGCCCCAAGGCCAGCGGGACGGGGTTAGGGGAGAGGGAGCACTTCCCTCTTGGTGTTCGTACTTTTAACTTTAAACTCTCCTTTGTTTATTTTTATTTAAAAGGGATCCGGTAGCTCGCAGCTCTCATTTGGCTCAAGCCGAACCCTCGGTCTCCTCTTGTCCCCCTGGCCGTTCCTCTTCGGCCTAAAACGACGGCTCCGCAAACGCAGCCGCGGATCCGCGACGATCCCGAGAGTGAAAACGCGCTGGGCCTCGCTCCCCGAGCTGTCCCCGCGCCCTTCTCGCAGTCCCACGCCCCGTTCCCCAGGGCCTTAACAAGGGTCGGAGGGAGCGGCCCCGCTCTCACAATTATAGCGTGGGGAGAAAGCGAATTTTAGGTGATTTCTCTTTGCTTGCAGTGTTCGGATGGGGCAAAGAGGTCAAATGATTCCTTTGCGCAGCCCCTAAGAAAAAGGGCAGAGATATCCTCCACTCCTGCCAAGTTAATTCCGCTGCACTTGGAACACCTTCTAAATTTCGTTTTTATTTATTTTGCGTGACGTTCCCTAAGCTATGAATTAGCATAAGATGCCCAAAAGTAAGAGTAAAAAACCCAAACCAACAAAACAAATAAAAAACAAAAGGAGGGGGAAAAAAGGAAAGAATTTTAGATCGAGGTATCAAAAATATTTGCTGTTAAAAAAAAATTGAAGTGTTTTTGAAGGGAGCTAAAGACTATGAAGACCTCGCCCCTCTTCGCCCTCAAGGAACCGCACTTCAATTTGCTTTTAACAGCCAGCAGCCTTTCCCGGTGCGGATCCTAAGGAGAAGTAGGTAAAATCTGCTGCTAGGGTCGTCTCTCTTAGCGGAGGGACGGGCATAAAGGAGAGGGGACAGCAGCGATCAACCAGTCAAAAAATAGCCTACAGTTTCAGAGGCTTCCCCTTTCAAAAGAATAAATACGCGATCATAGAAAAAAAAAATCCACTTTCTAATAACAGAGCTTGTCTGTGCATCAGTATCTTTTTTTTTTTTTTTTGACTTCTTTTTTTTTTTGTTTTAGAACAGTTTTTCATAAATTTTTAGCCGCAATGGGATATCTGTTTATACGGTCTAAAAGTTTAATTTGCCTGTTTCTCCGTGAATTCGAATTAGAAAATTGGAAAACTCTCCATGCGCCAGATTGGAGAGCGGGAGAGAATGGCTGCTAGTGCCTGAAACCTCAGAAAGTAAACGTGATGTTTTTCATAAAGCAAAGGAAATCAAGAACAGTTTGAGAAATCATTTTTAGGAGGTTGATAGACTTTAAATAAAGTCCGCGTCTGTAATTTGCACAGTCACTTCATTAAACCTAATTCCTCCGCGGTGTACTTTTGCTGCTGGGTGAAAATTGATTAGCGGCTCTATAATGACCACCAAATTCCATCTTTACAAGACCTAATTAAGAACAAATTTTACACCCAACGTATTTTAAACTTGCCAAATCTCCAGCGATATAGAAAAAAAAAATTAGAAAAGGGAATTTTTATAGCGTCCCAAAGGTTCAACACTCAAAGCCGCTGCCCCCGAGTAGCGACGGGCTGTTCCTTCTGCTGGCGGTATTGCTGCTACGGGGGTGCTTGCGGAGAGGCCGCAAGTCGTGCAGTACGCGCTGGGAAATTATGTCCTGATTTTCGTGGGATAAGCGAAAACGGTCTAGACCCATTTTTCGATCTTTTCGCCTAAATTGCCTTCATTTCAGCGCGGGAGGGTCTGAAAACTATTCAGTGCGGGGAGCTAAACGCGGCCACGAGTAGAGTAAAGCTTCGCACTCCTTTGCCCAGATCTTTTGCGTGCAGGCGGGTATGAGTATTTCTCTCCCAAGCGCGGCACACGTTCTCCGGCAGGGGTGAGGGGAGGAGGCGGCGGAGCGGCCCCGCTTCAGTCCCCGCGTCGGTGAGGATCTGTGCTGGACGTGTACAAACCGCAGCCTTCGGGGGTGCCTGGGAGGCAGCGCTACTTGTTTCCCCGTTTTGGCGGAATCCCTGACCCCTTACGTGCCATTTTACAGCCGTGCCCAAACTCTTCCTTGACGATATTGGCGAGACCGAGTCTCCCCGAGAGACCTGCCCTCCCTCCGGGGCCGCATCGTCCTGGGAGAAGCGAGGTAGCAGGCTGGGAGGTGCCGGGACGGGCTATGGTGTGGGCAAAGGTGAGAAAAACAAGCGGATGAATCCCCCAGGTTTGTAAGAAACATCTCCCGAGCATCCGAGCTATTTATGTCTTAGCCATGAATTTTGTCGCCAGAGTTAATGTGCTTTTTTTACGAGACTCATTTAAAAGGGGAATAAACCTGGATTTTAATCATGTGCGGGTTCAACCACGAAGTTGTGAAAAGGAATTCGGGATTACAGCGGCTCTCACCTTCTCTTTCCCACCCCATGCACTCTGGCGCGCCACGCGTGGGGCCGCGACCGGGCCGGGGGAGGCAGAGCTCGCCCAGGAGCTCCGGGAAGCCTCCCCCGCTGCTTCGCCGCCGCCCACGGCCGCGCTCCCGCATCCTCCCCCGGCACTCAGTTCTCGCCGCCGACAGGCCAAAGGAGGAAGAGGAAGAGGGTGGCGGGACGCCCCTCCGTCCCCTTGGCAGGTTCGGTTTCAGAGGGCAGCAAAACAATGGGCTCGGATGTCTTCTGGGTATTTATAGATTTAACCTGAGCAGCGGAAAGGTCACGGGGGCCCCAGGCGTTGCCTCCCTTGATGAATATATTGTTTACTGTCGTTTACGGCGGTGGCACTCGTCGGCCCGTCCCTTCGCCACCCCAAGGGCGCAGGGACAGACCGAGGCAGAGCCGAGAGCACTCCTTTCCTTGACGAAAGTTTAAGACTTTTAAACATTTTTTTTGGAGAGTGTGGGTGGGAACGTGTTTCCGTGGACGCGTTTGCCTTCACAAAAATACGGCTGCTCCTTCAGGCGGTTAGGGTCCCTTTCACGGCGACACGAGCACAGGCACTTCAGAGGCAGAACAAAACGGTGTGGCGGCTAAATAGGTAGACTTTCTCGGCTTTGGGACCGTCCTTTTCCTCGCGAAGAAACACACAAGCCATTTTGTAAACGAATTTTACTTGCTAGTGCAGTCTTTGTATCACACGTCCATCCCATCGGTATTTTTGGTTGCATATATTAAAAGTGCACCTACCAGTTAAAAAACCCCAAAACCACCCGAAAACAAGCAAACAATCCCCAATCAACAAATTAAACAACAGAAAGCAGGGCATTTTTGAGAGTTTAACTATTCGTTCCTTGTGTTTGTCTGAATCTACACTGGCGAAGTACTTCGAGCCTCTGCAAAGAGAGAAAAAAACAGAG
The DNA here is from genome assembly GCF_024509145.1 of Vidua macroura. Lineage (NCBI taxonomy): Eukaryota > Metazoa > Chordata > Aves > Passeriformes > Viduidae > Vidua > Vidua macroura. The sequence goes on along the minus strand of NC_071572.1, from coordinate 72,626,728 downwards.
CACACATTTTAAGAACCACAATGTGTTTATTACATGTGCTTATCTTTAAGATTAAGATACAGGAGTCTGACAAAGACTTCAGTGGCTGACAAGAGTAAAACCTTCAGCTCTTTTAGCGCCGTGTGTTGCTCTCCTGTGTCTCCCAGGAGGTTGCATCGATGTCCATCCCAACCCCGCTCCGCCGCGGGGCTCCCGCTCCTCCTTGCCCACGGGCAAAACCCCTCGGTCGGCGGGGGTGCGGGAGCCTCCCAGCCCGCCCACCCTCCGGAGAGGTAAAGAGATTTTAAAAGCATGAGAAAATGCGATTGACCCTTCTACTTCCTAATTTTATTTTATGATTTTATTTTATTTTATTTTATTTTATTTTATTTTATTTTATTTTATTTTTTAATACCCTTGCTTCTGAATGCTTATATTGATGAAGTCCGTTCTTCGAGCAGTGGCTGTTAAACCCGTGAAGAGGGAGTGACTTAATTCGGTTTCTCACTTCAGCTTTTGTTTGAGTGCTCGGTGGATGGGGCTAGGATTTCAAGAGCTGGCAGAGCAATTTTTTTCGTCTCTTTCCCTAGGTAGAGCACATTGGTGTACGTCGTCCATTGTTCCTTGAGGCTCGTAGACGATCAATGCTCTGTGACAACGAGATGTTAGACAAGAGAGTGTCAGCTTTGCCTTTGCCTTGGGACTGGGTATAATTGATGAGAAGTCTTTCTAACGAATCTGTGTGTGACTGGAATTGTCTGAATTCATTCCACCTGTTGGATCATCAGTTTGCCTCTTTAAAACAGGATACGGAGCTCAGATCCGTTGCTCCCTTGTATACACGATGGAAGGAAATGCGAAAATCTTCCCCTCCTCATACCTCTGTTCCCCCATACCCCAGCAGCAGAGCTAATACTCTCGTCTTTCCCAGAGGAGACAATTGCAGGAGGCAGATGGAGTTGTCCAGATGAGAGCCAGGAGAGCTGAGCCCTGTGGGGGCTCGGGAAAGGGTTGTCTTAGTCAAGTTCATACACCTCTGACCTTGGAGCCTGAGGAGACAGAGAGCGAGAAGGATTTGTTCCTGTGGTCATACGTGCCTTACGGAATTGGGAAACTCCTGCTGCTGGGTTTGTGAAACCCCTCCTGCAGAGAGGTGAATTACTCACACTGTATTAGAGACGGCAGGTAATAATAGCGGCAAATAGGCAGAATAATAGCGGCAAACCTTAAAGAAAAAGGGAAAAGGGCAGTGTGTCAAGCAATTTCTTCCTTTTTAAAATATGTATTTTAAAGCTGCAGCATTTTTTACACAGGTTTATTCCATCTGCTGGTAAAGGTGAAAGCTGCTGTTTCAAAAGATGTTTCTTGTCTTTGACAAGAACTTTGGGAGAATCCAAAAAGCTTCTGTTACAAGCAAAAATCAAGTAATTCCTTGTGAACCATCAATCACTTCTCCCTCCTCCCATTTGGGACTTAGCACTTATATCAAATATCAGCCCAGCTAGCCTCTCCTCAGGCAGAAGTGCCCTGCTTTATCCGTATCTGTCTTTAAGGAAAACTGATGCTTTTCTCAGATGGAAAAGCTGAAAGATGCCTTCCAAGAGCACTGCATTCAGGAAAGAGCATTTACATTGTTTTACAACACAGTCGGTGCCATTTAAGTAACTTCTATTCACACAGATCACCGTTCCTTTTGTAATTCGTTGGATTCCTGAATGAATCTTTGCTTGGAGTTTTAGGTCTTCAAAGACCAAATTTTTTTTTTTTCAACGTTTCTTTTTCCTGCCTTCTGATCTAGATTAATAAGGTTACAATAGTTTAAATAATGCTCTAAAACCAGTCTGAGAGTACTGAAAAAATTCATTAATATATTGAGGCACGATCAGATGGCATTAACATTGTCCTTTTTGTAAAATTAGTATAATCTGTTCAGGTGTGATTTAAATTACCCGAAGTGTCCATATTGAGATCTGTAGTTTACACTGGTGACATAAAATCAAATTCAGTGAAAGAAACTTAAATTTTCTAAACCTGACAACATTTCAGAGATTGACAGAGTTTCCCAGAGAGGCTGAGCGTGCTAGTGCCCGTTGACGGAGTTCAGGATTTTGTGCTAACTCTTAGTTCTCTGACATCCTCTTAAATAGTGCAATTACTTGGCAGTAATGGGATTGGATCTTCTGTTTAAATCCTGTCAGAAAAGGCATCGTGGGTATACACACATGTGGAGAGTATCTGCCAGCCTGGAAGCTGTGTGGCTCCTTTGGGAAGAGCAGTGGTGGGCACCTGGGTGTAGGGAAAATGCAGGCAAGTGAGGTCTTCCCAGTTCTCCAGTTCCTAATCCTGTCCAGAGCAGCTCTGCATAGCAGCACATTGAAAGATTTTGCTTCTATAGCTTCTTATTCGAACTACAGTTTCTTCAGATAAAGAGTACCATGCAGCAATGCTGAGACATTTTTTTTTTCGAGAGGGGAAAAAAACCCCAAAGGTGTAGCTTTCTGTTGCTTATTTCCAGTGTTGTTGAAAATAGGTTATATTTGCAACCTTTACACCTGCAAAACACTTGCTTGTCTCAAAATACAACCCCATTGCATTTCCTGTGTTAAAAGCTGTAGTGTGCTCTGGTGAGAAGTGCTAGGGAGAGATAACATAGTGGTATGGTAAAATTAAATTGAAATATCTTTTAAAGCACATTGATAATTTTTGAAACTGAGAAGAAATGTGTGCCAATTGAAATTCTAGTAGCAATTTGCATCCTGGGGGCATCTTTTAATTGCATATTCTTCAAGGTCAGAAAACAATAAATCAGTTAATCAATCCCAGAAGTGATAAAAGCACTCGTTACAATAATATTTTCATATATCCTTTGCTTAATTGAGCTATTGAGCTGAGAGTATTGTGAAGATGGTGAAAGGATAGTCTGAGTCAGACCCCTGTGATGGTGGGCTGTCCACTGTTTGCTGTGTGTTTGTAAATGCAGCCTCGCAGCTGTTAGAGGGGAGGATTCACCTAATGAGTGGCTTGGGCCAGCACACACTGATTCACAGCAATGGAGGAAGTCTGAGGAGGGTTTTCATTTTGGGAGTCAGCAGGAAAAAAGTGAAGATGGTGAGGATTCACTTAGATTTAGCTTAGTAAAAGCTTTTTAAACAATTTTTATTTTATGGAGAGTCAGGAAAACTTAGGGTTTGGCCAGTCTTTAAGTATTTATTTTTGTATCATCAAGCTACCTAATGTTTTTAAGTTGTGCAACCATTTTAGAAATAGATTCCAAGCCTTCTTGTTTTGATTAATTACAAAGTAGTTTTAAAATAGATCATAGAACTAATTAGCAAATAAAGAATAAGGCATTTTTATTTATATAATACTCAAACCAAGCATTTGGACACTCAAAGCTGCTTCCCATTTTTTCTTTTTCTAAAAGTCAAAGCTCTTTGGCAAATTCTGCAGTATTTAATGAAGTTTTCATTTCTTCTAAGCTGGATTTTCTTGGTTAATTATATATATAGAGTTAAAAAAGAAGTTCAGCTAAACTCTTGTATGATAGAACTCAGTCCCTATCATAGTGGTTGGCTTCACTTCACTGCCACTGCACCTGTTCATTCTTCTTGAGGCTTTTGCTTTTTGGGAAAGAAATCTTCCAGTATTGTTAAATGGACATTTCCAACTATGTCCACATGTGTAGCTCTTGGAAAGGAGCTTAGGAAGAAATTATTGCAAACCACCTTTGAAAGAACCTATTTAGAGTTTCTAAAGAGTACTTAACCAACTGGTTAAAAGCTGACACAAATCATATTAATAATCAGCAGATTTACATGAATGCAGCCACAGCAAAAATTGTTTTAAAATCAGTGGGCCAGGGCACACAGAATAGTTATGAATGACTTACAGTTCTTTGATTTCACTCACAGGCTGGATGCACTCTTGGCTAACACTGACATTTTTCCATGACCAATGAATTAACAAACCTAAGCTTCAGCTTTTAGGAGCTTCAGGAAATAGAGAACTCCCTGGTCAGAAATCTCCCCTAAAAGCAAGGAGAAAACTGAAGACATTGAAGTGTCTTTGCTTTTAATAAGAGTGAAAAACTGTGTATCATAGACTTAAGAAGCTGCACTAGTAATAGCAATATCCCTAAGTAAGAAAGCAGAAGTGCTGCTTTCTTATAATACCAGCATCAGTGTCGATGCCTATGCAGAGAAAATATGAAAGCATGTTATAACATTTAGAAATGTATGGTGCATAAGATATGTAGGTTAGGGAGGCTTTAAAAATAGGTTCTTCTTGGTTCACCCCTAAAATGCCTGTAGATCAGTTCTGTAAGTCTGAGTTTAGTGAGGAAGAAGAAAGCTTGGGAATAGATGGAGATTCACAGATTTTTTATTTTTCACCTAATCACCACACTGGATTTTCCTCGATCCTGCTCTAAGGAGCCTGTTGGAAGGTCAATTATTAAATGTTCATAGGTCCTATTGTAAACACCTTTAATGACTTTTACAAGAATCACTTTCTTTGATGCAGAAATTATCCTGGTTCTGCCCTGTCAGCATCCTCTTTCAGCTTTGCACTTTGTACAGAAAAAAATGCAATTTTAATTGTGCTTTAAGCAGCCTTTCTCACCAGGGTGGAAAAATAGTGGAAGAAGACCTGTTGAGTATTCCCTTATACCCTCTCAGACTTAGTGGAAACATTGTCACTGGCTTTTTAAAAAGCAGACTTCAGCCTTCAGGTTGTGCTGGACTCTGATGCTGCCTACACTTGTAATTAAATACCATGCAAGAATTGGGACTGGCAATACTAAATCTTTAGTTGACGTATCCTAGCGTGAAGGCTGTGTGGAAGCACTGCTAAAGGAGGGCCTGATTCTTTGACATGCCAAGTATCTGCACTTCAAAGGATTATATGGTGCTGATTTTCAAGGGTGCAACTTCTGTGACCTTATTTTCAGTGGTGTTAAGAATGTGTAATTGCCATGGAGATCTTAACCTCTCCCTTGATTTCTGCTCTGAGACACCCTAAACAGGCTGTGATAGCCAAAAAATAGGCTCCTCCTCAGCGCAGCTGTTGGGATTGGAGTAATTTTGTGAGATTCCTTTTTCTTCTGCTTCAATACCGCGTCAGTTTGTAGGAGTTAAATAGTCATGACAGTGAGGTTAATACCTGGGTGATCATTTTATCCTATAGCCTATAGATCATGTTTGCTCTTCAGATTTAGTGCAAATGCCTGATAGCATGAAAACAATCAGGTTGGATCAGCTGCAGGTTTCTGGATTGTGCCTGTCTTTGCAATTTCTAAGTGCTCCTGCCATTTAGTTGTGCAATACAATAATACAGTGCTCCATACAAGGCAACAAGGCCGTTATTTTTACACTGAGGAGTTATTTTTTTGCTTCATAAAGCTTAATCTTTTTATGCCAGAAGATTGTAGCAAGCTATGAAAATACAGAATTCAGCCCATGGCTGTGGGTGCTTAATGGTTTTTATTTTGCTCTGGAATTTAAAAGATAAACAGAAGTTTTATTATTGTAGGATTTAGGGGTTTCCTGTGCCAAGCTCTTTGGAGCAAATAAAAAAAAAGTCTTCATTTACCATCAAACAAGCCTAGCAAAGTCTCCATATGCCTAGTGGCAAGGCAGTCACATTATTCACTCCAAGGCTTGGAGTGTTACCACATAAAATGTAACATCACAGTGCTGTTACGTAGGTCCTGCAACGCTGTCGGAGTGGCAGAAAGTCCACACTGCCTCATTAGAGACTCCTTGGATTATTCTGTACAGTGCAATTCTGTTTACTCCATCACTCAGGAAATTGTGCCTGAGCTGGGGAAAGGGAGGGCAGCTGTGGAAGTGCCTAGCAGTGTGCTGTTACAGAAATGGACAATAATTAATAGCTTTTGTGAAAATATAGCTGTATAATGCAACTTCAGGACAAAAATAAAAAAAGCCACCTCAGTCTGCTTCTCAGAGTGAAAGATTCAATAGTGAATTGGCTGGTTATTAAGAACATTTCAAGACTGTTTGCTCAAGTTACATTAAGGTGCTGAGCATCATTTATCCAGGGTAATGCTGGAATAATTGATTTAGAAAAAAAGGAAAAGAGGTTGGATTGAATACATAGAGGGCACATAAGAAAGTAATCCAGTATGGTTACAGCCTTCCACAGAAAAGCAGTTCAGCATTGAAGGGGGATGGAAAATGTCTAGGGCATTTTTTGCCTCTGTTCTGTTGCAGTGCGAGATGCCCTGCTCCTGGTTGTGCAGGACTGGAATGTCCACGGGCTTCTGTAGGTGCTGACTTGTCCTTGGGCTGAGAAATGATATAAAAATAGCAAATCAAGAACAATAGTGCTGTAGCTTGGCTGGATGAGGACTGGGTGTCCTGAATCCTTCTGAGGGGCTCATTTGGCTGGAACAAGGGATGCAATGCACCAGGGAATGAAGTGAGTCACCATTGTGTTCATGTTGAGTCATGGGTGTACATTATCATCCTGGGAAAGAAATGATGGTGAAATCAGGAAGAGATGAGTTAACAGTGGCAAAGGAGTAGAAAACTAGAAACTGATAGAAAACCAGAGAGAGGGATCACTATTGGGAAGGAAGAGGAGAATGAGGTGGGAAAGGGAGTGGTTCAGGGCTTCATTTCCTACCCACCAGCTGCTCTCAGCATGCGAAGAAATTAGAAACTATTTTCAGACTTTCTCCCTGCATCTGTGTACCTTCCTGTGTTGTTTTTATTTTTTTTTCCAGAATAATGAATAGCATGGTTCCTATACCTGAAATATACTATTCAAAATGGTTTCTGAAGACAACTAAGGACATTACATGAGTAAATGTAATAATTTGGTGTACTTTAGATATGTAAGAGAGAGGAAAGGGAAGACGTCTCAATTAAGTAGAAGCTTTCATGAAAAAAAGCAGGATTTCTTCCTATGGTCTTTGTTCCTCCATGGTTTGAAGCAAAAAATTAGGAATTTCAGGAAAAATTAAGAAGACTCTTCTAAAGGAAATATTTTCTCTTATAGTCAGCTCCACAGGATTTTTTTAGAATAATATTTAAAATCATGTTTGCAACTTTGGCTACTTTGTCCAGGTCTTTGGTCTTTTTATAATCAGTAGATGTTAGGCATGGAGATCAGTCTATTGTATTGTGTAGTTGCATTGGCTGAATATTATGGATTTTCATTGAATATAAAATTCATATATTTCAGTGCTTTATAGTATTAATATTTAAATTATCAGTATACAGAGTTTTTTTATGTGCCATAGAGACTATTTTAGATGTGTAGTGAGTGTAGTTATTTATTCCATAGGTATACCTGGAGGTAATTTCTAATTGCTAATTAAATTACACATAGCACATTTCTGATTCTTAAGGTCATAATTAAACTCAATTTATAATAATCAAGTACTTCAGATAATTTAGTCCTCTCCCTCTACTCAAAATTTGTACTTGCTATATTGTTTATTTGTGTGTTTTCCTGGGGGCATGGCTAGAAGGAAGAGGGACCAGCTTTTCTGCACAGCAACAGAAGTTTTTTGAAATGCCATTCTGGCTAGGACCCCTGAACTTAAATGAAGAATTATGAAATAGCAAAGGTTTCCTGTTGCAATTATTTGCAGTTGAATGAGAATATGTGTTTGTGAACTGACCCTCAATCATTTTATTTGTGAATATTCAAAGAATTACTGAGTATTCATGTGGATGCTTGGCAGTCATGAATTAAAATATAAATAATTATGTCTCAGACAGTTGCTATTTGCTGTACCATTTGCAATGATGTTTGCTGTGCAGACAAATGGGAAGGAAAAGCTTATTATTATGGTCATCTAATGAAGTGCATAATATTTATTTTGCATTTTTTTTTCCTGAAAAATTTCTGCTTCCTTTTTTTCCTTATTCCACATTCACAGTTGTATTATTTTTGACTTGTCTGAGTCGTGACTTTTCTCCCGTAAGTCAAGGTGTTTGTCCTGCTCTGTTCCTAAAGCAGGAGGTGATTCATTGTTAGCACTTGGCTCGTGGCACGTACTTTGACTGGTAACTCCTGGGGACAGCCCAGGGCTGTCCTTTGCTCACATTTAATGGCACAGCAGAGCAACAATTCCCATCCAGGGCCTCAGGACACTGCAGCTGTACAAAGAGCAATATTTTGAAGGTGTTGCTGGTCAGTCACACTCCTTTCATGAGAAGAATTCACACCAACTCTTTACGCTGTGGTTGGCTGAATTTTTTCCCATGTGCACACTAAGAAGTGATCTTCGTTGCATGTGCCAGAATTGCGTCTTTGAGCACAGCAGGTCAAACGCTCCTAACTCTTCCTTGATATCTCTGTCATAAGGGGACTTCAACCAGGATTTGTCATTATTTTACTTGTGGTCTGAGTTTGATATAATTTAATAATAAATTTGAAAGAATGGTCAATGATATTTGAGTAGGAAATCAAATCTCAGTACAGGGGAAACCCTAAATGAAGAATGAAGAAATAATAAAAGTAGAGTTTTGTGAAATAGAACAGAGGTCATGAGGTTTTTGGTTTTTTTTCAGTGCACAATGAATTACAGGCGAGATATCCATGTATAAAGGGACATTTTGTGGAAAAAATCCCCCAGAAATCCCTGAACTATGAACTATGTTTCTTCTTTGTCTAAGATATTTGTCTAAGATATATTTGTCTAAGAAAAGCCCCCTTTACTCTTACATATCTTAACAACAAACAAGGAAATAGGAAGCAGTAATTCCTCATTTGTGAGGAATGAAGCTGGAGGCCTAGTTTGCAGAGTTTGTACAGCAATTAAACATATCAGGATTCCCAGTTCAAATTGTTGGCTCAAAATGCATCCTGATTTAATAAGGAAAGAACAGGAATAAGTCAGTGATTGAGTTCCTTGAAAAATGGATTTGCCAAACTGGAGATTTAACATTTTCCTTTTCTTCAATTACATTTTGATTACCCTGACACAGATAAAAAAGGTTGTTTTTTTTAGGAGGACATGACTTTCAAAAGTTATAAAATATTTGTTTGTTTGCTTTTCTTCAGAAGAGTCTTTAGATGCTTATTTGGGGCCAAATTCAGCAAGCAACTGAGAATTCTAGCTCATCTATTTTCTGAAATTAAACAAAATTTAAACAAAAGCGTAAGAGTGACAGTGACTTATACTTTGATATTTCCCATTTTTCGTGAATGTGGTTCTCTCTCTTTTTTTTGCTTTTGTTCTACGATTTTTTTTAAGAACAGAGGATTTTTTTTTCAGTGAAGACATTCCTGCTACTCTTACCAGCACAGAAAAAGGGACTGTTAAATATTGGACAGAGTCTGAATCCCATTTTAATTGCTATATACTTTCTCCACATCATGTGCATGTATAAGTCTATCCCTCTCCAGACAGATCTATAATATGTTCATATTATAGATATATTATATGTATATATTATATATATACATATATATAAGATATATAATACATATATATAATATATAATTTAAAGTATTGTTTTATATATATAATATATATTCCTTATAATGCTAGTATTTTTGGTATGGTTTTTGTATAAGAATTTAGTATAATCTTTTTCTAGGGATATTAAAACACTGTATTTAAACATTTAACATATCTTAGGCATTTTAGAAATACTATTCTCCATTCCCTTTTTGCATTTACTTTTTTTTTTTTGGCAACAAGTGTTAAATACTAGTGTTACATTTGATGGCTAAAAATAAGAGAATTGTGCTTTGCAAGACAGGTTTTATGCATTTGCTAGTGAAAGCTACTTTCACTTTATAATGGAATTTTAAAACATGTCTTTGTATAGAGCAGCAAAAAAAAAAAAAAAAAAGCCTTGCTTTTTAATGGGAGAAACATTGTTTTATGTATAGATTTGCCCAATCAAGTTTGCAGCAAGTAGGTAATGTTCAGGTCTTGAAGGCAGAACTTCCTTCTGTCTTCTGTGAGAATCACTCAACAAGAGCATTCCCCTTTTTCCAGCAGATATATTTGTGGCAGCACAGGTTTCCTTCCAGGCAAAAGTGGGCGTGAAATCTTCTTTTAAGGGGCAATTCAAAAAATTCACAGTGTTAAACAGAAGTGCAAAAAACTCTTTTAATGAAAGACAGATTGCCTAAGATTATCACTCTGCTAAACTGAAGCAGAGCAGCCGAAATTCCTGCATCATTTACATCCTGTGAGTAAGGCAAGAGCAAAAGCTGGAGGGAAAATATTTGATAATGCGCGAGCAAACAGCTGTGAGGAAGAAAAAGCTTCATTTTCAGTCACTGAATCTCTTGGCAAAAGAAAACATTAGTTTAGTCAATGCCAAATGAAGCAAGCCCTGGGCTGTGCCATGCCATAAATCCTTAAAGGGACACTCTCTCCTTGGATTTAAAAAAAAGATCAGTTCTGATGTCCTCCAGTTTCTTCTCCTTTTAAATACTCTCTCTGTCTATGCACTTAAAAGTGTTTAAAACTTTAATTTCTGTTCATGGGATCTTTCCCTTTTGTATGTTTGCAAAGGTGGTTTCTGTTAGCCTGTTTCCTCCTTGCTATCTGAGGCCCTGATTCTGCCAAAGTGTATACATGTCCTTTATTGCAGTGGGTCTCCCATCCAAATCCCTCCCAGCAGGAAAGGTGAGCTCACATTTATGTGCTTGTAGGAGCAGTGCCTAATTGTAGGGGAAATGGAAACTGCACAGAGCTTTGTCTGTGCCACAAAATAAGCAATAGAGACTATGGAGTAAAGTATATTTCTTTAATACTTCAATTACAGACGTGCTAGATGTGATGTGTAACTTTAGCAAGGGACAGGCCCTTCAGGGAGGAATGTAATATTTCACCTTATAAGTATATAGTTTTAAGCAGAAATATCTATTAAAATGGTACATATTGAAATTATTTCAGTTGTGAGGTGAGGAATCAGGTTCTTTATTTTCATCCTATATTTTCATTTCAATGTGAAACTGTCAAGTCCTTTTGTTGTTTGCCATGGAACTCCAGTGGGACTTTGATTTTATTTCCCTCATGCATGATCTTGTTTTGCACATTTAGCAGTTCTAATATTGGAATTTTAGGTAAGTCCATTCAGAAATTGCAGTATTTATTAAACCACCTTGTGTGGTGTGAACAGAAGACAGAATGTTGAACAAAATTAGATTGTGACCTCTTATATGTCCTTATTCAGAAAAATAGTCTCACTGAAGTCCCTGTGACCTGCAAAATACATCAGATGCAATTCAGGCATTTACTTGAACCTAAGAGCCTAAACCGCATTTGAAAATGCATGGTGGGGGGTGGGAAAAGTGTGCTTAAATTATTTACATGCCTTCAGAGGTATATCAGGTTTTAAAGTATGGTAATGTCATGCATGAGCATAATTGAAAAATGTAGCCTAGCCATAACAGGCTACCTTCACCTTGTGCTAGAGGTGGCTGAGACAGACTGCAAAGCTGCTGTCATTTTACACAGCTTGGTAAAGTCGCTGCACAAACAGCTGTTAGACCCAACATGAAGAATGATAGAGCACTGAGTTGTTAGATGAGAAATTATCTTACTTTCTTTCTTTTTTTTCTGGCTAACGACCTGTGGTAAAATTTGGGCAAAGGTGTTTCGCTATAACTCAGTTTTTGGACTTCAGTTGCAGGAAAGTTATGTAGAAGAGAGTCAATCTTTATTTCTCGTTCTGTCTTCTTGCACTCTGGTGCAGCTCTTTTACTGAAAGTTGTTTGCAGAGCACAGGCAAGATGGCATTATTTAGATCTTGTAAAATGAAATATGAACAAGCACATATCACCACTTCAGGAAGACTTCATACACATTTTCCACCCCAAAAGCCTAGTTTTGCACTTCCCCTGGGCCCCAAACTCTTGAAGACTTCTAAAGGGTGTCTCTGTGAAAGAAACAAGCCTCTTGTAAGCAGCTGGACAAATGATTTGCATCATGTTCTGATGTCACCAGAAATGTTAGTTCTTCCTGCCCCTTCCCCAATTACTGTATCCTGTTGTTTACTGACATTTTCAGCTCCCCATACATTTTCCTGAACATCTCACAGCATCCCAGGTGCCAGTGAACATTTTCTCCATCTGGCTCCTGTCTGAGGATGTTCTCCTGGGCCCAGCACATAGAGCGAGTAGTCAAGAGAGCCTCATCAGTGAAGGTGCTAATTTGTTTTTGATTTTCAGAAAATGTGTAGAATTGTAATTCATTTGACACCGCTACCCCTGTGTCAAAGTTGTTAGAACCTGACCAGTGAGTCATTTGGACCAGTGGGTGAGAATATTAAGGGGAAAAGGAAAATTTACCAACTGATGGCCCTCTGTGAGCCTGAATTCTTAAGAAATACAGCTAAAATGTTTGCTATGTATACAGGCGATCTGTCTGCTTCTTTTACAACCCAATGTTCAAAAGAAATGCTTTAGGCTAGAGTTATTTTATGTGCTTATGAAAAGATGATGAAAAAATAATTTTCCACACTTTCACACATTTTTTGTCATTTGTATAGCTTCATTCTTCAACTTTCACATCTGAGTGCCACTTCAGGAAACAAACCCAACTGCATAAAGCTTATGCACATGCTGTTAAGGGGTGCTGATTCTCTGTTCCCCTTTGTTCCTGACAGAGGTCTTTTAAACATTTCCTCTCCTTTCCCAAAATACATATAAGGAAGTAGCTAACAAATATCAGTATATCACCATTAGCAAACGAATTACTACCTGAAGTTATTAACAGAACATTGAATTTCAAAACTGCTGGTTTAGAGACTGCAGATTCACACAGACAGCCATAGGGTGACTTGCAGTGTTTGGCACCTTCGTTTAAAGGATGTTGCTCTTCCTTTTTCCAGGAGATTTAAGTTGCTGCACATTCAACTCATGTATTGAAACATTACTTTAATTCTGACTATGGCAAACTACCCAGGAGCATTTCATTGCTGTGCCTCATCTACTGCCCCTTTTTCAGAAGCCCTGACAACTCAGAATGAAACGTTACCCCTTATTTGGTAAATTGTAACATTTAAAAATGATAATTAATACACAATTAACCTTTCATAAATTTTTTCAGTAGTTTGACATAAATAGTTACACTCTCTGAGTAAAGATTTGCCTGTTAGGGAACCCAGATTAAGAACCTGTTTACCACATAAGACTAAAACCCCATATTAAGAGTTCAGTGTAGTTGCCTGGCTCTTGTATGGAACACTGGATATGAATTTCATCAGAATATTTATAGATACAGCATTCCTCCTTTGTATCACCATCTGCTCACCACCTCTGATTCTCTAGCTGAGCTTCAGAGTCTGTACCAATGTCAGCGGAAGCTTTAAAATTTGCCATTAAAATAGAAACAACAGCAGAGATCTGCTATTAAAATAATAGTAACAACATCCCTCTGTGGGATGCTGGGGAACACACAACTATGGACAGGCCTGATCCAGCATTCCTTTTCTGCCCTGGGAGCTCTTTTAGGGGGTAAAAATAAGAAAAGAAAAAATGCACAGGCTGAGCCCGTTTGTGAACATATCGATGGAAATGTGGAACTACTTTCTCCCATTGTCCTTCGAGCTGAACACTGGGGAGAGGTTGGAACAATGCATGGAAACGCCATGGAGGGAATGTAAAGAGATGCTTAGCAGATGAATTCAATATAAAGAGAGCTAAAACCACTGATAAAGTTAATTTATACTTTTTCCAAGTGACTCTCCATGTAGTTGTGACTTGGCCAGCTTCTATGCATATTACAGTTAATGGCAGCAGGATTACAATTAATAGGAGCAGTGCTTATACTGGATTGTAGTGAGACTGAACTTAGGGGTCATGTATGAAACACTCAGCACATCTTCATGTGTTATAGTAGCAGAACTTCAGACACAATGTAATTCCTGAAAAGAAAATAAGATTGTAGTGGCTAGAATGAAAGAAAAAGATGATCGCAGTGATCAGTAGTATGTCTTGAGAGGCTTTACTTTTCATATTTTGATGCTACTTTGATAAAAAAGTAGTCTGAGATGTAACATAAAGAGCTTTTTCTAACAGAGGCAAACTAAGGGCTTTAAAAATTACCTTTTTTGACAGAAGCATAATTTAGGACTAATAAATAAAGCTAACCATAACAAAAGGATAAAAAAGGACGAATCCTCAAGACAGAAAATGCCTTTGAATGATTTCTTATCCAGAAAAAATTATGTGAGTACCATTTGCAATGGATGTTAAGAGTGTAAAATCAGTGGGGTGTCTTAGGTACTTGGAGAGGGATAGGACAAAGTGCATCTCTAGAGCCACAAAACCTGTGAATTCTCATCCTTCACTAAACAAAATTACTGTAGTTAGTTTACACATAGAAGGAGGTTTGCTGATTTTGATGCAATTACCTGCTGAAGAGCTAGGCAGAAAAATTCTGTGTTTTGTGGCACAATCACGGGGAAGTGTATCACTCACTGGAGGAAGCATGAGGAATGCAGTCTGGAGGACAGTGACTGTTATTAAGTATCAGCAGCGAGTCAATGAAGTGAATGTGCTGAATATATTAGTGAAAATTGATAACTCATCAGCAACATTATTAAAAGTAAAGTGTTCAATGTCTAAAATACTCAAGGTCCTGGCCAGCTATTGCAGGGCACACAATAGACACTTGCAGTTACACGGCACAGGAAAAATACACACAGAATTAATTCACAAAGACTAACATAAAATGGCAGCACGATAAACAGTCAATTAATGATTCAACAATGTTGAAGTGTAGTGGGAATACAGTCTTTGTACACAAATTAATTTCCTCTTATACTGTGTAGGATTTTTTGTCTTGTTTCCCTTGAGCACTCAGAGAGTGCTGTCGGTTAAGTGGAACATCAGAAGGTGTGAACTGCCCATGTCTCTGCTGTCAGGGGGGAAAAGGCTGCTGCATTTTGTTTTAATCTAAACTGTGTGAGTCTGTCGGCAAGACTGTGTGGAAATGAACAGGAGACCAAAACAGGAGGGCAAAATAAGAGATCTCCATGAGATAAGGGAACCCAATTTATTATTTTTAATGACAGGCATATGGAAGAGACGAGTATACCAGAGTAGTAACAAGAAACAGCTTACCATTTAATAATGGGAGAAGATAGCATTTATTTTTATGGCAGGTCAAGAGCCCAATCCACAAAACAGATGAAACTTTGCTTTCATGAGCTCAGCAGGCCAAACCCATTCCATGAAAGCCATGACTGCAGTTGGACTGGCCTTTGAAGTTAGTTGTATCTGCCTTTGCAGTATCAGGCACATGAAGCCCTAGAATGCTACAGGAAAAAAAACCTTTAAAAATTACTGTAAAGGGGAAGTAGCATAAAGGGGAAAACAAAGTCAAAATCCACATTCTTGTGGGTATAAATCAGTTCCAGTGGCCTGAGTGAATTTTCCCTTGTTGATACTATGTGAGGCTGACCTAGCAAGACAGAAGTATGAGTACAGTAGCCAATTGGGCAGAACTCCAGTGAGATAAGCGTTATCTGTGTAATCGGAGATAAATTCCTTTTACTTTTTTTCAAAAAGGGTAAGAATTGCACAGTGCAAACCATACAGAGGTCAGACTGGTCTGCACCTTTGCTGTGTGCCAGTGATTGCCTGTCAGTAATCTACAAGAGCTTGAGGCATGGACTAAAGGCTTGAATTTGATCTCACACATCTATAGCCTTTTACTTCCTTGGTCTTTTAAGACACTGTAGAATTTCTCCTGGTCACTCTGGGTTTTGCAGAGAAGCAAACTGGGATGAAAAGCATCGAGAAAAGTCTCTGTTTAGAGATACCTTTTCTGTCAGGTATGTATCTGCCTGAGTGGGAAGAAATAACAGTTTGTTTGGGTACATTAACCCTGCTCCTTTTTGTTTATTCCTGGGTGCTTTCAGCTACCCAGTTGATTTCATTCAGTTGATTTTTTACTAACTCTCCTCCAAGTATCCAGCTTCTCCCTTTTGTTTCAGAATCCTATTTCTTTGCTTTTCCCTAGAAAACTCATCATGCTCATTCTCTTAGACTATCTTGTCTACAGGAACCTTACTGCTGATAATTCTCCCCAGATGTTGTCAGGCACATGATCATGAGGCCAGGCCCTTCCTAAACTATTTACCTCCATTAAATAAATAAAAAAAAACCCAAACCAAAATGGAAGATGATTTTCTGTTTAGTCAGCTAAAAAACCCAGTCCAAACAAAGCTAGAACATGCAGAAAGTACAAAACAAGATATTAAAGATTCACAAGAGCATTAGCATTTCTCTTAATGGAAGTATTATGCCTGTTAACAAATTTAAAGAAAAGTAGTATGTGAATAGTGTACGTGCAATATGTAAATAATTTATATTACTGATAAAAAATATCATGACTAAGAATTTGGGCTTAGTCCCTGATGAATTTCTTTCTTCTTGTGAGTAAAGAATAGGACTTGGATTTAAAGTCACTTTTTCATCTTCTGACTAATTTCTAGAAATGTTGACTGATGGGCTTGTCCATCTGGTGCCAAGGTGTCCCAGAATCAGTAAGCTTTAAGGAGGAAAGGAGAGTGTGGTTCAAGGATGAGACTTGATATCTTCCAGGTTTGATCATTCTACATGTAGGGTATCACAGCAAGAGGCATATCCTCTCTTCCTTCTGTCCCAAGTGAACTCCACGAGAGGGGCAGGCAGTGGGCAGCCCAGCAGATCCAAGGGGATGCTACGAGGACCACGGCTATTGTCAAGTCCACTCAGAACATTTCTGTCATCCCAGGTCCCTGGCACAACCAGGCTGACAGGAAAGCAGCTTGCATCTCAAGAGGTTCTCCAGGAGGAAAAGTCACCACACAGAATATACACTGGATTGCTACAGAGTCAGATATATAGGTAGAAATATTATTTTATTAAAGTTGATTTTGACCAAATCACACCTGGAAGATGAGTAATATACGTATTCTCTCTCTTATTCCCTATGCTGAGGTATCTATTTCTCTTAAAAATTACATATGTTTTAGAAATTATTCCATTTTTTCCTTGAGTTCAACCACATCAGTTGCTCCAAAGTGCAAAAAGGTGGGATGAGAGCTTGTATATGATTACTGCTGATTGCTGTTGCTGATAGAAGAGAGGACTTCTTGATTTATTATCACAAATTTTTAAATAGTGTTTCTTATCCTCCTCCAAAAGGGTTAATCTAAACAGATGACAGCTGTCATAATGCAAAGAGAAGTATTAATTGCATTTAGTGAAGAATTCTTTACTTTTAACGCAGATGGTAAAGAGAGAAAGATAAAGGGAAAAGAGTATTTTCCTATATACTCAAGGAAGGCCAAGTAAAGAAGTGGCTTTAATTTTAATTTTTTTTTCTTTTTTAATCCCTTTCTTATGCAGTACTCATCTCAGAATTTTTCTCACACCATTCTAATTCTGTATTAGTCTACAAATATGGCTTTGTCCTCAAGTATAAAGCATCTTTCAGCTGAGTTTCTTATTTCAGCTGAGCTCTGTAACAATGTGCTACCCTTTCAGCCCTGTAAAATTTCCCATTGTGGGAGGCCTTAATAATATGGAACTGTTTGTTTTTGGCTTTGTCTATTGCCAGATGAAATTAATGACAACAGCTTTTCAAGTCTTTAAAGTGCTGTCTGGTACACACACAAGTATGTGGTGAAATGGGAAAAGAATGTGAGAGAGTATATTCTTTTTCACAATTTTTTTTTTTTTTTTAGCCCATCTGAGAAATCTCTGTTCTTACTTCATTTCTTAAAGTTTCTGAGGACTTGAGACATGCAGATATTTCACTGAATCGTTAATCCACAGTAGTTTTTCTGGGCTTTTTTTTTTTTTTTTTGAAAATGCAGGAATCTAACACCTTCCTTTTCTCTTATCTAACAATTTTTAGTGTGGAAGCTGAGGCATCCTGCGCTCAGTGCTTCCCAGAGAGTTATTGAATGTCCTGCCTCTGATCTGTCCCTCACTTGCTCAATTTTGAGAATTCTCCTTAATTTCTCATGACCAAAATGAACAGCTGTCAGCTGTCAGCAGGCCCTCATCAACTGTCTTGCCCTTGAAGACATTCAATCCAACAATCCACAAACAGATGAGCTGTAGGACCTTTATAGAGCATAAGTGCCAGTCCTTGACGTTTCTTCAAAATCATATTGTTTCTGCCATGACTATAAAGTCCTGTTGCTTAATTATTTCTACATCCAGAGGCAAGAAGTCCAACCCACACAATTTTCAAGCTTTGAAATTTCCTGGGTTTTAATATTTTACTTATTTTACCACTCAAACAGAAAATACTGAGCATGATATTGATAAATGCCTGAGGACACCATATTTGATCATAAACCCATCTGTTTTTGCTGCCTTATTTACATTCACACTTTCTATGATAGTACTCGCTTCCTTCTTTGAAGTGTGTTATCCAAGAATTCTCAGGGTATACATACATATATATAAAAATAAAAATTTTATATATATATATATATGTATATATATATGTATATATATATATGTATATGTATATATATGTATATATATATATATATATATATGTATTTCGTGGTTCTGTGATAAAGAAGCTTCTAAAAAAGTTTAAAAGTTGTTGGCTTTTGGAGAATTGAGCAATAAATAAAACCTTTTGGTCTCAAATCACCCAACATCTCTTCTCAGCATGTTACCATATGTCCTTTGCTGTCTCTTTTGAAGAAACTACCATATTATCTGCTTTTTCAAAAGCCTGCCCACCATCTTTCCCTTACATAATGCTTTGATTTGTGCATTTTTGGGTTAGTTCTGTTTAACAGATTTGCAGGAAATCCAGTTCTCCAATCCCTGTGGGTTTATGCATATTTTAACAAAACCTTCAAGTAACTCTCTGTTTATCTCAGACTGAAAGGGATTCACCAGGACCTTTCTTCACTGATTCTTGATTTTTTAAGATGGAAATCTTTACCAGTACCTTTGCCATTTATCCTCACCTTTCAAGCAACCTGCACAGGTTTCTTATCCCAATGAGTTTACTGTGTTTTTTTTTAGATAACTCTGGTAGGAGACAGCAGTGCCTGAATTTGCATCACATGGTTGACAACAGTAAGAGCATCCCCCCAAGTTAAGACCTTGCCACCTCTTGAACATTACTAGCATCTAACAAAGTGATTAGCTTTAAATTGCCTACAAATCCTGATCACTTTCCTCTACCAAGGGCTGGATTCATGAACTGACTACAATTTTCTCTTCTGCCCTAAACTTTATGGAAAATTCTTAAAAAAAAGGGAAGTTATATGAAAGAAGCTTGTTTCCGTGTGGAACAGTATGGTGTATGTACTCTTTCAAGTTACCATTTTAGAAGTCTTTGATCAGAATATATCTGCCATCTTCAAACACCAAGCTTTTAGGATGAAAAGGAGGTATTTGACTAATAAAACTGCCACCTCTTCTCCTGGTGGCCTGGCAAGCATTATGGTGTATATTCTCAAACTGCAGCTCAAGAAGCTTTCATTGTTGGTCTGCAAAGGAGCTTCTTGTAATTGCAAGCTGTGTTATTGATTTTAATTTTTTTTTTAATTGCTTATAAAACTTGTTGACCTAAGCTGGTCAATAATTTAACAGTTAAAGACATCATCTGAATTGGTTCTTCTGCTCTGTTGACTTTCCAGCTGTTGCTTTTCCAACAGTAAAACTTACAAGACTTTATTCAAGTCCTTTTACCTGATACTTTCATAAACAGCTCAGTGCTGCCTGCTGCAATAGCCAGTATCCCCCTTTTTAAATTGAGGAGATGACAAAATTTCAGATAACTTTTCAGGCTTCATGATACCCTCACTTTACTTTCTTGCTATGTGCTTTATACTCTACCACTGCCCTAACATTCATTAACTTTAGCCATTCTGAATTTCTCCTGTCTTAAATAACTTATTACCAGCCTTCTGGGTCTCCAAGGACTGCTGTGTCCTGTGCCCTTTGGAGCACAAATGCAATTTCAAGTGACCAGAAATTGCTCGTTAATAGAAGGTACTGATCACTAAAGTGGGAGGAATTTGCATCAGAGGGATGCTAGGAGAGCAGGGGAGGGAGGACATCATTATCTTAAAAACTCTGCTGGCCTGGCCAGGGGGGTTAATTACTATCATCCCTGAGAGCCCACACAAAAAGCAGCTGTTTGCCTGCCAATCTGTGCAAGTCACTCAAATCAAAAGAAGGATAAGATTTAAAACACTGCCTGGACCCGAGCGGCGATGTTCAAGATGGTTCTATTCAAGACGGTGCCATGCATGTTGTGCACCCACTGCCAAGGCAATGGTGTCCACCAGGAATTTTATTTCTTACATATGGAGGGGGCCTCACCAGTCAGGGTAATGTGGCAGCACAGAAGTCTTTGGGTGTCCCCAAAGCTTTTGCTCTCTTTGAAAATCAAGGCAAGGAAGGCACCCTGCCTCGCTGGAGAGATTTCTGCTGCCCAGACGGGGGAAGTGCTGCTTGTTATTAAGTCTCTTGAAACTGGGAGCAGTTGTGAAAGCATGTTTGAAAGCAGGATATGCTCAACAATGATATCCAGGGCTCATAAGAGATTTTAAAGGGCTTTAAAGAGGAAATCAGACCTGATCAAGAGAGCTTGAAGACGGTAATTTAACAGGGTAACTCTGTATAGTCTGAGGGTGTTGCTTTCCTGTGTATTGATTTTTCTGTGATTCTGAACTGAAAAAATGCATTAGGATATTAAAACCAGAACTTCTGGAGTAAGTTGGGTTGAAATCATGAAGTGGGAGAATGTGGCAAATTTGCCCTCACAAAGCCCAGTATAAGCTTTTCCTTTAAAAGTCACATCAAAGCCATAAACATTGCAAGATGTAAAGCATGACAAATGTGCAAACAGAAATACCTCTCCCTGTTCTTTCCTTTCGAGCCTACAGAGGAGTGTGTAGGATAGGCTAGAACAGTTAACAATCCAGGATGCAAAAGGAAACAGCAAAGAAACCTAATTCAAACATTAGATTACTCTCACATGCTTTGCTGCAGGTTTACTGTCATATTCATCTATTGGAGAGCTGTTTAGTGTGGAAGTGGGTGCAGATGGTATTCCTGACAATACCTCTCCTGTCAACAGAGATCCTCTGGATTCCTGCCACTGGCAGGGAAAGTGAACGGAATTATGGAATTCAGCATTATGGAATTTGGCCCATCTGCACTGGAGAAAAAGGAAGTTGCTTTACTTCTCTTTTTTTTTTTTTTTTTTTTTTTTTTTTAGCTTTACTTCTGATTCAAATTGCTTCTGCTTTTGAAGCTCAGTGGAACTGAGTAGGGCAACTAACTGATCCCTCCTGTGATGTCTGCATCCTCTTTGTAGTGAAGCTTAGCGAGTGCTTTTGGCTTTCTAGATTTGATAACAATTTTCCCAATTGAGACTTTTTAAAATAAATACAAATATAAGTATTTGTACTTTAACACTGCAGATCACTTTTTCCACTAGCAGTAGGGATATGCTGTAAACCACAAGGAGAATAGACTGAATATCCTTCTGATGGGTCCTAGTGGCCTTTGTAGGATTTTCTTCATGTTACACTGATTAGCTATAGTGTTTTACAGTTTTCTACCAATGAATAACATTAGCAACTTGTATTTTGTTTTACAATGTAAAGTGGTATTCACTGCTTTTATATTTGCTATATTCCCTATCATATGATAGGGAAAAGACACATATTGAGCTTCTATTTATTTATTTAAATATTAAAAGGGTAACACAGAAAAGGGGCTGTGAAACCCCCTTAAAGTCATCCTCAGCATCATTATTATCCAATGACAAAGATTTTTCCTTTTGAATACTTTAATACAGAAGCCTTGAAATTCAATCAATACAAGGACTAAAAGAGTGACTTCTTAGTGATAACACCTGAAATTCCTGTAGATTTATGTATCCTGGTGTGGGGTAAGGAATAGTCTTTGGCATAGCAACATTTTTGTTTACTTTGAGAAAATCCATGGAGACCTGCTAACCTTCTAATTGTGATGAGGAACAGCAGTTTAGATACATGGAGTTTAAGGACCAAAGAGACTCCTAGATTGCCTCACTACCTTTCCATCTACCAGAGGTTGCAGCATCTTATTCAGTCAACTTATTATTTGGCTAAAGAATATCTTCTAGAAAAGCACATAGGCTTCCTCTGAAAGATTCAGAAGCAGAATTCAGCACCACCTGCAGCAGGAGATATCCCACTGCTAGGAATATGTGTCTTCTTTCCCTCAGAAAGGAGCTTCAGCTTCCTGTATTGGTTCTTGTCAAGCCTTCCTCCAGGAAATGAAAGAATTGTCTTATATTTCATGTTTTGTGCTGTAAGCATATTCCTGCACTGTAATAAACTCACCCTATCTTCCTTTGGTATATGAAGCAGGCACAGCTCCTTGCATCTTCCTCTGAAACACATTTTTCCTCAAAATTAGAAGTAGTTTTGTTGTTTCTTTTCTCTATCCCACTGAACTTTTAACTGTCCTTTAGAAAATACATGCACAGGACTACGCAGAGTAGTACAGTAGTAGTACATCTTCCTTAAAAGCTTTGAAAACCTAGAATTTAAACTACCTCAAGTCTCACTCAATACTCCCTAGTTTAAACACAGTTACTTGTTTTTTCGAGAGCATTACACTGGAAATTCACATGGTCTTCTTGTCACTGTGACACCTTATCTCTTTTCAGGCACACTGCTGTTCAAAACACAAGCCTCATTTTGTTGGTTTGCCTCCCACTCTTTGTTCCTAAGTACACAACTTTGCATTTGCCTGCTTTAGCATGCCCTGTTTAACAAGATTTATGTTCCATTGAAATATATGGTATGCCTTTATTTATATCTTTACTCTTTGGCTTTTTTATGAATGGGATCCCTTCCCGACTTCTGCATTTTTCTTGCCCAGAAGAAATATCAAGACTTGTCAGCAGAGCTCCTCTGCTCATCCCATCCCCTTAACACTGACACTCTTCTAGCCTTTCAGTGTTCCCCTGCATTTCCAGCAAACATTCAAGACCATCACAGCAGGTCAGAGATCTCTTCAGCCAAGTCTCTCAGAATTGTTATGCACCAGTGGCCTTGGCCTGCCAAGTTGAATATGCTTACTCCTAGGGGGCTGATCTGAATTTATGTAGCTTCCTCCTCTGTTACTAATAAATATAAATGTTCTTCAGCTTTCTTACATGTTGCTGTCTTACTTCTGAGACCTAGACATGAGTAATTGTTATTTTGTATTTATATTAATGTATCTGAATGCATTGATCTTAATAATTCAGCATTCCTAGTTTTATAGTCTACAAGCAAATATTTATTGCTGTTTTCTGATGAAGAGTGTTATGCCTATAAATCCCTGATACTTTTAGCACTTACTAATGTAGACTTTCTTGCTGGTTTTGGCTTGACTTATTCAGATAATTTAAAACTCGGTCAAAATTGTCTCCTTTGCCCATTGCTTCCTGCTTATTTTGTGTTCCTATGGACCCTTACTCCAAAATTGTGTTGGGACACTGAAATGGATTGTTTCGAAATACAAATACCTGTGGACTTTTAATCAGCTTTCGGGTCAGGCTTAGGAACACAATTTGACCCTTAAACTGTTAACCACAAAAAGTGTTAATCTTCTGCCCCCCTCAAGCAAACTATCTTTATGAAAGTGATTATCTCGATGGAAGCACTCCCACCTGCTCTCAGGAAGCCTTGGTGCGTGCTAATAGTTTGCTGTAATATTAGAATTGCAGCTGCTTCGGGATGGGGCATTCTCGGCCCTGCTGCCGTTCATGCAGACACAGGGCTTTCACTATTTGCTCCTGTGACATGGGTTGGTGGCTACCAGGCCACTGCTGTTTTATTTCAGGGTGCTGCCTCCATCTTCAGTCTCTGAAGGAGATCCTGATGTTTGCTCAGTTCACAGAACAAAACATCATTTCCACATGTTTGAATTCTTCCTCAGCCTGCTCTTCCCACCCACACCTGGGAATCAGGGTACTGGTACAATTGCATACACTTAAACTTTTGTGGGAGGAAATAATTTTTCTTCAGGTCAGTGTAAGAAGAAAATAACAGGGGAAAGGAAGAAATAGGAGGAACATTCGCTTACAACCAGCAGCCACCTGAGGGATGCATGCTAATTTCTGCTCAATCCCCCTCCAAAAAAAAAAAAAAAAAAAAATTGGTCATCCTAAATTATTTTTGACATACAAGGCTCCAGAGGCTGGGAGACTGAAAAATTACAACTACTCAGTGTAGAGAGAAAAGATAAATACCAATAAATGACTAAGAGACTGAATGTGAATTTTTGGTTCTAGCAATACAAAATCAGGGAGACAAATTTAAGTGCAAAATGGCTGGTGCATGTAGGAGAGATCATGAGTGAAGTGAGGATTTCCAGGTATGTCTGCTGTAAAAAGATCAAAACCTGCATAATGCACAGAACATCATTATGGTTCAAAATGTTGGCATGTGACTGTGTGAAATATCATATTGCATAAATAAATAGGTAGCACCATTATCTCTAATCCTAAAACAGAATTCTTTTCTTGCAGGCCTGTAGGTTAGAACAAGAACTGGACATTTTGCTGAGAGATATTTCCATTCCACTCAGACTTGCTACAAATTAACACCAAGTCATATTCATTTAAGGTTTCTCTAGGCTTGTCCCACAAACCCACTGCTTTGGTGGGCAGACTCCAGCCCTACAATTCCTTCACTGTGGCATGGGAGGGTACTTGGGGAGATGCAGCAGCATTTCCCTTTTTCTAGGAGAAGGCAAGAACTGGAGGAGAAAATGGACGGTACCAGAGCTGCTCTTGCATTCTTTGGTTTGAACTGGATATGTGTCAGGGCATATGAATATACATACATTTGCATTTGCACAGAACACTGAAATGTAGGGAAACAAGTGGATTTTCTGAGATTTTTTTTTCCTAAAAAAGCATTAGCTAATTTACATGAAAATCCTGGGTATTTAATTTTTAGAAATTAAGTAATGAAATCAGGTCAGTGTCATCTTAATTCTCAGTAGAGGGATTTCCTCTTAGGTACCTTTTAGCATTTTAGAAAATCTACTTTAAATTACCAGCTTTGTTGGTTTAGTATAGTTTTCCTGAATATCTCTGTGTAGGTAGTGCCTTGAAGAATTCCTGTAAAGATAGCAATTTTAAAGCAGCACGGATATTTTTCCAGTTTTCTTAAGATTGTCTTAAAAAAGAAGATTACTTAGGGTAAAGTGAAATAATTTACTCTTTTCCTAGCTTGAAGAGGTCACAGCAAGATTTAGTGCTGGCTTGCTTAGTAACATTGCTTAAATAATTCTTTCTAATAGAATCTTTCTAAAGCCAGAGGCAACAGCCAGGCAAGCTTCTGGTGATAAAAGAGAGACTAATATAAGCAAGATGACAATCTACTCAGTCTGTATGGAGCTGGAGGGAGGAGGTTAAATGAGACATTCTGCAGAGTGTACTTGGCAGTTAACTGTCCTGATTAAGGAGGCATGAAAACCACTGTACAGAAGTTTTCACAATGAAGAAAAAGGTCATCAGAGAAAGAAAAATGATGTCATCATAAAAGTAGTGGTAACCTGGGGATTAGGAAGATTGAAGAGCAAAGCTACTTCTGCATAAGGGAAACATCAGGAAGGCATAGTTCAGGTCACAGTGACTTTGTAGAAATGAATTACTGAGCAAACCCAAACCTGAACTGGAAACATTTTCTGTACTAACTGTAGCAGTGGATTCTGATGGCTCTAAATTGGAAGTCGGTTCTATCTAATATGTTGCTAATTTTTTCCTCATCTGTTAAAATGTTTTTCATTTTCTGGTGTGCTGAAAATATCTCTGAATAGGACCTTACAAATATATGAAGTTCTACCACAAACTGTGCAGGCGGTGGTACAAAGAATGTTGGAGAAAATTGCTTTTGGCCTGCGGGACACAGAAGACAATGAGAAGTTTCTTTAAAAAAAAAAAACGAAACCAATATAGTTTTCATTTTGTTGTGGAGCAGACCATAGGACCTGGTTATGGGAATCATCCCACACAGAAACCCAGCCAGCATCTCATGTTAACAGATTTGTATTGTGCAGTGAAAGATGAGCCCGTATTTTCTGAGGCTTTGGTGGGGAACAAGAAGCATTAAGTGAATGGACTATCACATACTGCTCTACAAGAGGAGGACAGCTTCACTCCTTCAGCTTTCCAAGACAAAGTAAAACACTGGAATCCTTCTGTCCTCTAGAAGAGGCAAAAAAAATCAAAGGAGAGCCTGCCTACTGCATTAGAGCTAGGGAAAACACCATGACACTGGAAAAACATAGGAAACTAGGAATTAGTTGGCAGGCTATGCAGTATATTGCCCACATAGATTTTCAGAACACAACATGTTTTGCCAGTGTTCACAGCAAATCTGTAATTGGCATTTAATTGGAGCAGAAGCTGTCTGGAATAACTACTGTAAAGTAACTAAATATGCAGCTAAACCCAGGCTTCAGTTCCTGGTCTGAGCAGCCAGGTCAAGCAGTAGACAGGGAAGTGGGCTGGGAGGAGTGGAAGGAAGGAAACCCTGGAACTACTTTGAACCTTCTCCACACAGGCCCCACAGTCTCTTTTGTACCACACAGCATCTCAGCAGACCCTGTGAGCAGCAATGTCTCTGTTTATCCTCCTTGCCACCTCCATCTGCATTTCCTCAGGGCCCTGTGCAGTTCTGGGTCATCTCCCTTTGGCTTCTTTGCACTGAGCAAGGCCAGTGTTGATACTGGGTGGGGATCTTTGGCCACTAGTAATGAAACATGACATTTACAATTCACCAAGTCCCTTTGCAATCCCTTTAAAATTCTCTTTCTGAATATTTCTCATAGCATTGTTTCTTTTTGCTCATTTTGCACTCTAATTTGCTCTTTCTATTTGGTAACATATCTCAAGCAGTGTTTTGTCAGCCTGGCGAACAGTTGCTTTCTCTGTCTTCTGTATGTCCAAGGACTTTATCTAACACTTTGTGCCTTTTGCTGGTTTTCATCCAGGTGTTCTCCAGCGTTTTATGAAAGGTGAACTCCCCACCTTGTATGCTCTAGCCCCCATGCATAGTCCCGAAGCTTCTCTTTGGAGGTTGAAAATCTAAAAAAAGAGGGAAAAAACCCTCTTCAAAACCAACTTCCTCAATGAATAAATCAAGTCATTTTTCAAATCTGCCTCTGGTATTTTTGAAGGAAAACCTGAATTGCTCTGTGTGTGCATTTGCTTTGCATGGTGTTTTTTAGATTTCTGAGTATTTACCCTAAAAAATGCAACCTCAAATGCTGTACAGGCAGAACATTGGTTAGATATTAAATCCTATTTTATGTCTGACTGCCTTTGGATGCAGTCAGATGAACTGCAATTACAAATAATTGTATGGCCAGCACACTGTGCAGTGCTCAGAATCCAGACCACAATGTTTGCCTCTGAAATTCTCTCACTTCACTTCACTTCACTTCACAAAAAAAAAAAAAAAAAAAAAAAGAAAAAGAAAAAAAAAAAAAAAGAAGAAAAAAAAAGAAAAAAGAAAATAAAAGGTGAAGCTGTTGTTATGAATTGAACTGCTTGCTATGAACTACACCATGTTTCTGTTCTGTCCTGGAGTCCATAAGTGCAGCTTCTAATGACACTGCTCCAGCTGCAGGAATCTGCTCAGTGAAAGAGGAGGAGGAGAATGGCTGCTGGCCATTTTTGTTTTCTAACGTGCATGGGTTGAAGAAAGAAGAATCCCTCATGGGATTTGATTTAGATGGTTTTGGCAGCTGTAAATTACTCACAGCATGCTGCAGAGTTTGCGCTACGAGATATTTTCAGTTCCGTTGAAATCTCATGCTAAAAAAAACCAGCCTCACAAAACTCAAACAAAAATAAGGCAGCGGGACAGAAGACTGCTGCAGATGACTTTCAGCTGGCTCATGCTTGCCTGCTCCATAGGAGGAGTATTAAGGAGCTGGATTCAACACTTAGGGAATATTGAAAAAACAACCATGAATGACACTGAAATGTTGTTTTTCACCCTTAATGGCAAAGAAAGGGCATTTTTTAGATTTTGGATTACATTAGGGTATACTTACTCTCTGTCTTAAGATAATGCTGCACAGGTTTCTAGAAGAATTGAGTTAGCACTTTCTAAAACTCTGTTTTCTTCTGTGGTTATGTCCTGACATTTAATAGTGAATCTTAGTCAGAGAGCAAAACTACTACATACAAAATCCACCTCCACAAATAAACAAACCAATAAACAAAAACCTGTGCTAAAATAAAAAATCTCTTTTAATTTTTGGAGCACTGTGTGCAAATACCTCTATTTTATGGAGGGCTGCTCTTAGAGGGAAGTGAGATTACTTTCCATTAAGAAAGGTGTTGCTGAAATTGAAAGAATAATGTCTTTTTCAGTGGAAGGGAATGTCTTGGAAGTACTCAGCTTAAGTTTCACATCCGAGGCCAGCTTGCAAGGTTAGACTTCTCCCAGAAACATTTGAGTAATTGAATGGATTTGACCTAGAAATGATTGAAGAGTGGACAACACAAGGTGTTCTTGCTGACCCTTTAGTTTTTCAGAGCAGTTGTGCTTTGTCTGGACATTTCACACTGTAACAGGTGTGGGGTTTTACAGTCTTCCCACACCACATGGGGCCTGCAGCAGTGCAGCGCACCTGCAGAACTGAATTGTGGAAAGGGAACAAGAGCTGCTCACCTTTCCTCCCATCAGCTGGATCATTCCACCACCTGTTCTTACAGATGCCCAGTATCTACATTATTTTTCTGTTCCCTGCATCACTGTACATAGTAGAGGGGGAAATATTTCAGTAAGTGGGAATATGCAAGACATTTCAGAAAATTATATATGGACATTTTAATATTGACATTTTTGCAAATGCCAATTTTTGGAAATGTATTAAAAGTATTCTAATCAAAATGAAACAGAATTAGACATTTTCAGGTATGAAAAAATATTAATACCTGTTGGATACACTTCTATTTTCACAAAATACCATTTTCTAAAGAAAAAACTATTTCATCAGCAGGTTTTGATCAGCTTTATAGTTTCATTTCTCCATCATTTTCTCAGGTAGAGTAGAACAACAAAGAGTCAAAAAAAAATGCTGGTATCTTGTGTTACTTAATTAGTGTTTTTGAATGTCCAGCCTCCTTGCTACCCTCCTTCTCTTAGTGGGTCCTTGGTGCAGATACAAATGCACACATACCCACACACCCAACCCTGAGGTTAAAGCCAGTCTGTTTTAGGTCTTGCTTGATGACAAGAGCTTGGTCCATGTGCTCTCACCTCCACCTTCCTCTCTGTGCCCTCCCAGGCAGGAGGAGGAGCACTGCTGGAGGAGCACTGCTTGGACCCTGTGGAGTTCTTCCCCAGACTGAGCAAAAAGCCAGAGAAGAAATTGCATGTCAGGTATTCATCCACAATTTCCCCCTGGGGCCAGAGCAGGACTTCCAAGGTTACTTTGGTACTGTGGGTTACGGTGGCTGTTCACTTTGTGGGTGAACAGCATTGTCGTGGTCCTCCGGTCCATGGCTCAGCACTGTGCTGAAGGTGCATGGATATATGAAGATCATTTTAAGCATCCTGATGTTTCAGTCACAATCTGTGTTTTACAAAGGCTCCTAAATATTTCTTCTGCTGAGAGCCCTCATATGGTGCAAGAAGAAGGCATTTTCTAAGGGGTCATGGTTGCCCAGTATCCTGGTAAGACACCATAATTATAAGGTTCTCCTCAAGAAACTGATGTTATAGGACCATGGGACCAGTCAAGCCTTCTGCTGGCAGCCACTCAACCTCCTTCGATCAAGAGGTATTGGTGGATGAGGAAATGGGAAAAACAACACGGATATAAATGCAGTAAATTCTGTTGTTAATACTCATTTTATGCAAGGCATCTGGACCTGCCCTCTCTCTGCTATCAGGGGAATTTTGAAGGTTGTGCAAAATGTTTTCTCCTGTTCCTCTGCTGGATTAACAGCTGCAAAAACTGGACCAGCTCAGCAGTTTTAATCCCTGGGTTCCTGTGTGTACTTTCTGATTTCAGAGGCCTCTGTTGGTGGAGAAGAGAGAATTCATACCTCAGTCTGGGGCCAAATGATATAATAGTGGTTATGGGATGTCATCTGTTGTCTTGCACATAATCTTTGCATGTTTTCCCAATCGATCCATAATTGCTTCCACAGGGTGGTGTGGAAAGTCCTGACTTTGGCTGTCTGTAAGTCCATTCCAAGGTCCTTGGCAAGAGCACTCTAATTTGAGATGGAGATGCAGGAGGGTTTTCTCTAGAATATTACACTACAGAGATTGTTCTCCTTCACTTTGCTGTCTGAGCTATATCTGTCCAGAAAATAGAGCACAATAGAGAACAATTAAAAATCTCTAGTATCGCTGGAAATGAGGAAAAATGCCATTGAAGTAGATAATGTAACTGTTGTGATTGAGGTGAGAGCTGGGATTCATTTGTACTGAAATAAAAGCACACAGAGAAATACAGTAGTGGGTTAAGATTCAGTATTATAGGAGTTTCATAGTTTTCCTCTCTAATCCAGTTTACGTGGCTTTGTGCCCACCTGCATGTGGTTGTCTGTTTCATGCAATATGGGCATCTCACAGAGGAATAAAAGTTATACCTGGGGAGCACTAGTGAGATTTCAAACTCTTTAGTATGTCAGAATAATTTCTGAATTTCAGCTTGACTTGCATTTTCCATAACCTCTTTCCTCCTTATATTTTTCTTTCAAGTCTTTATGCCTTTCTAATGTCCTTTTAATGTCTTTATGTTTATTTTGCTTTATTACTTGCACTATGATTTTTTAAAGCTGTGCTCCATATTTACTGTCTTTTCATCTCCTAATCTTGTCTCCCACTGATTTCTTTAGCTTCTTCCCATTCTCCTTCTCCCATGCTTTCTCCCCCTTCTCACTACTGTGATCTACAGAGTTTCTACCTGTTTCCTCTGAAGACATTTGAACTCAGGATGGTCTGAAGAGTTTCATGGGTGCATATGTGTCAACAGATCTTTTAGGGAAACTTATTGTCAAAGCCTCAATTTTAGTAAATAAAATATATTCCCTGTGACTGGAGAGGTGGCTCCTGAATGTTTGCATTAGCTACCAAGCCACATAGGAAATTCTTGAGAATGTTTTCAGTGATTTAATTTCTCGGTTACTAAGTCTGCAGACACTGAATTATTTTGAGTATGCGTGGGCAGATTTTATTTTTGGTTTGTTTTTCCACTATTCCTTTATTTCATTAAGTCTTTGGCCTATTGTTTTTATTTTCTTTTCCTCTTTTATAAATTTTTTCTCTCCCCATAACCTCACTACATCATCTCTTTCCATCTCTGTGTCCTTCTAGGTCCTTTTCATCTTGCTTCTTGTACTCTTTTTCTCCTTGCATTCTTCTTGCTCTTATTGTCTCTAACAGATTTTATCTGCTTCATCTAAATATGCTGAAGGCAGAGAGCACTATGCCTCTAAAGAAACTGGCTTTTATCATATTAAAAATTAAGACTTGGAGTGTTTGGCTTAGGAGGTCAGAAGATTACCTTTCCCGAGACAGTAACTGAATTGAACCCAAAATTCACCTGTATTACTCCTGTAATGTCCTGTGCTGGACACCCTGACTTTGGAAGCAGAGAAAGGAAACTGCCTGAGGTGTCTTTTCTTTGCTAAGCACTCAGGTAGAGTGCAGCCTTTGAGAGCACCAGTGGCTGCCACCTGCCATTGCCTATGGCAAGGAAAAATGGAAGGCTGTGAAGGGATACAGGCTGGGAGAAAGGATTTGGTAACCAGCTCCTCTTGTCTGTAGTTGCCAGTCCTCAGACCCTGTCAGTGAGCCCAGCTTCTGGGTGAGGATTTTGTGTTTGAGCAGGAAGGCAGCCTGCCCAGTGGTGACTGTTAATACATTGCTGCTGCTTTACATAGCAATCATGAATTCATCATGGTCTCTATGAGGGAATGGCTCAGGTTTGAGCAATTGTCATAAGCGTGATTCAGCTTGGCCCTCCCCAGGATGCTTTTAGCGCAGCTGAGCACAGGCACAGGGAAATATTCCTGGCAAGAGGTTGAGGACATTGTATGTAAGTAGATCTGTATGTCTTTGCTCTTGCACATGTGTAACCCTTATGTAAACCCCCATCAAAAACAACTTCAGTCTAAAATAAGTAAGAAATTGCTTGAGCTCATTGAAGAAGCTGGAATATAATAGTGTTCTGTCAGAAATTCGGCATAAAATTGCTTTAAATTGTATGTGTAAAACAAAGCATTTATTGGGATATTGGAATCTGTACTAAAACAGCCTGTGCTGCCACAGAGGGTTTTGCTTTCTGATTTGTACTGTCAAGGCAATCATGCTGCCTTATAAAGTTTAAAAGCTCTGCATTCTTAGACAGACTGTGCTGGCCTGTATGAATGATTTGTATGAATGATTTGTATGAACTGTAGTACACTTTTTACTCAAAAGCTGTACATTTCTGGCAGATTCTTTTGAGTGCTTTTCAAACCTTTGAAGCGAAAAGCTGAGGAGTAAATAAATGGGAGGAAATCACATACAGTAAATCACCAGGAGTGCACAGACAGTTTCAGGACTGTGAAAGAAACAGTGTGAAATATCAATGATTCTGTAAAAGAGATACAATAAAATCAGAAAAAAACAGTCAGGTCAGGTGCTAAGCAGCATGAAGGCTGCTTTGCTCTGCTCCAGCAGCTCGGTAAAGCAGTTAAGCAAACATTTTATAGCTGGAAGTACACGCACTCTAGTTCCTCAAGCTGGGTGCTGTGCCCCTCTCACTCTGAGGGTGGAAGAGCAGCACACAGTTCTTACACCGACAGTCAGAACTCATTTAGTGGGTCAGTGTGTGGGGATGGGACAAAAGCAGTTCTCACTGCATATAGATTTTTGCAGTCAGAGCTCCTGTTTAGTTCTCTGACAGCTCCCAAGCTGCTCTGTCCAGTCCTGCTTACAGCAAGAGTGGAGGAACCCCAAGTTTATCCTTGCAAATGTTCACAAATGTAACTGTGGCAAGGTTGTGCTAGATTTCAGAAAAAAAATTGCTATGCTTTTTGCAGTGAACAACATAGCAATATTGACGAATCTTATAATTACTAGTTGTGATGGATCTTACAGCTCCATCATAAAAATATCACAGGATTTGTTCACGTTACATGAAATTGTTTAATTATCTTCTTGCCTAATAGCCATTAATACTGTGTATGATGTATTTAAGAAGGGAAAAACTATTATGCAGAAGAAATTGTGGCCAGAGTAGAGTGAGAATATGTTAGAGAAACAATTACGCAGACACCAGGGTTGTAGAAGGAGAATGGGAAGAGGTGCTACAGGTGCCGGAGCTGAGATTCCGAGGTACACGGGGGAGCAGAGACCCACTTACAGTAAATGGAAAACCCTATGTCAGAGCAAGTGGAAACCTGGAAGAAGGCTGTGACCCTGTAGGAAGTCCTGGCAGGACCCATGGACCCATGGAGAGTGGAGCCTATGCAGGAGCAGGTTTACTGGCAGGATGTGTGACCCCGCAGGGGACCCATGCAGGAGCAGTCTGTTCCTGAAAGCCTGTGGAAAGGGACCCATGCTGCAGCAGTTCCTGAAGAACTGCAGCCTGTGGGAAGGACTCATGTTGGAGAAGTTTGTGGGGAAATGTTTTCCATGGGAGGGAGCCCATGTTAGAGCAGGGAAAGGGCTTCATCCCTGAGGAGGAATTAGAAACAACATGTGATGAACTGACTTTAACCCCGATTCCCATCTCCCCGTGCCTCTGTATAGCAGAGAACTCTTGCTGTTGTATGAAGGCTTAGGTGCAGGGTAGCAGGACAGCAGCAACGATGCAGCAAAACCAGCTGGTTGCAGGAGGCATGCACTGGTGCATGTACCCTGTACCACATGCAGGAGAGATCCGTGGTCTTTTCTGGGATGAGGGAAACTCTTTGTCACAGCCTTTGCAGGAGGAGGGGGTTGCTGCAGCTCAGGTTTCGGTGTGGGGGACAGCACATGCCTCCTGGTTGTGCTGTCCCTTTGCCACCTGTCCCTCCAGAGAGGAGGGACAAGCATGGCCTCTTGCTGCTTGAAACACAAGGAACCCGAGAAGAACAAGTTCTGGGGGAGTGTGGTGAAGGCAGTGGGATATTTAGGTTATCCCAGTAATATCCAGCCCAGGACACTTGCCCTGTCTTCTGAGGGCTTCTCTGCACAAGAAGTTCTTACTGAATATTTTTTTGATTGGCAATCAGTGTAAGGAATTCCTTATTCAAGAAAAAGCACAGAGTTGTGCTTTGCTGAGTGACCCCATAAGCTGACACAGAGATGCCTTCCTGGATTTAGAAACACCACAGTTATTACACAAAGCATGTCCCATGGATGTGACCTTCTCAGTTCCTCCCACTCAGTAAACAGAGTTATTCTGGTTATTAATTGGTTATTCTCTAGCTATGTCTTCCTTTCAAGAAAGGCACATTTTTTAGAGTAAAATTCACAAGTTAGCTGTTTTCTGTGAAATATATCAGCTTGTGAGGGTCTTGCCCTGGTTGTAGAGAAAGATACGGAGAGGCAGGGGGTGTAATAGATGCAATGTTAGATTTGCTTTGCTGTCTTCTGGGGAAAAGCCATTGCTCTTGTTTTCAAATGAGGCCAACAAATTTCATTAGTTTACCTTTCTGTAAATATCCTGACTTGTTTTAGCAGCAGAAAGGTAACTGTGGCTGCAAAACTGACATTTTGCAAAGACATCTTGAAATTCAGCCAGGGAAATAGTCATTTAATTTCAGCCAGCCACTTCTATTTTCTTTTACTTTATTTGGTTTTCTGTTATTTTTTAAAATCTCTATTCCTCAGTGGAACTTGCCTGCAACTGCTCTGTGCAAATGTGTGAAAGCATTTTAGTACTAGCTTCTTTACCCCTAAAAGCCATAAAGTTTATGTAAAAACCAGATTCTCAGGAGTCAAAAACAGAATGCCAGTCAGGATTCTGGGTACTTTATGCAACAAAGAGTGTTCTGTTGAAGCAACCCCACATTTCCCTATTGCATTAGTGTTTTTCTCCATCACGAAATGGATGTGGGCAAGAAAGCTGCTGAGATGGGTTAAGAGGTCCCTCCCCAGCTGATGCACACAGGACAAAATGAGGTGACCTGCTGGAGCAGATCAGACCTGCAGCCAGAAATACAAAGCCAGACTGACATGAGCTGTGGAAAGAGGGAAAGAATGGTATAGCATCCAGGACATTATCCTGGCTCACTGGCATTCCTTCTGTTGGGGTGTTTTGAGAGAAGGTCTAATGCCCCCTGGACTGTCCTCTCTTTACAGCTTTTGCTGCCAAGAAGCCAATTCCACCCAATAAACTGTCCTAATCCCTAGCCTCTTCCTTCTCCTTTCTTACTTTCAAAGTACATTTGTTGTACTTCTGTTTTAGCCTTGTCCTTTCCCTCCCTCTCCCTCTCCGCCTTCCATGGTGCATCTCACTGAAGAGCAGCCCAGCTGCATCTCAGACCCTGCTGGGCTCCAGGCTGGAAGGGGTGGGTCAGAGTTTCACTTTGAAGCATCTCTGTGGGGCTTCCAAACTGTACTGGGAGAGGAAATTGCTGCCTCCTCCCGTAGCCACATGGTCAAACTCAGCAGCATCAGAGACAAGCCTGGGCTGCTTTTCACATCAAATTTTACCACACAAGAAGAAGGTGACAGAAGTATGATTGAAGGGAAGGTGAGAGAGGGGGAGGAAAGTATGTTCTTCTGAGACTATCTTTTTCTTCTCCACTTTTTCCCCATGAGAACTGGTAGATCCCTTACTAGCTCAGTGCTTCTCTCCAACTACTTTATGCTGCAGTATGGGAAGGGCTGAAAGGAAGTTTTGAGCCACAGATGGCAGCATTTCAGCAATAAGGAGGGCATGGGAGGATGCACAAGAGCACAAGAGATAATAAATTAAGTGATGAAATAATATGTTTAGAAACCAAATAAGGAATGTGCTATCTCTCTGCTTGTACATTTGTGCTCCACTCCCAATGAAACCCCAATGACAAATTAAACTGTCCTTTTGCTTTGTGTTCTTCTTGAAGTGAGCAGTAAGATAAATCTGCATGTCTGGGAAAGGTGAGAAGAATCATCTTTATGTCAGAAAAGTCACACACTTTTTCATTAAAACCTTTTGTGAGGAATATGCTAAATGGCAACAAGTACCGGCAGGACTGACAGGCACTGAATTCTTGGTCTGTTGGTGTCCATGGAGGTCTTTCAATCTCTGGGCTTTAGTTTGAGTAATTTTGACTTTCCATCCTGTGCATTTTCTGCAGTAGCACACCTTTAGTTTTCTCCGTGCCTCACTTGTTTGTGATAGAAACCCCCGAGTGAGAGAGGAGTGTCTCAGTGTGCAAGCTCTAAAGCTGGATGGCAGAGTGAGGTTGAACCGGGCTTTTTGGGAGACATGTGGAGACTGCAAATTCAGTGTGCTATCTGTATACCTGTTGATGTTATTTTAAACTCATATCATGATGGTTAAAGTAGAAGTTAATGGTGATGTAAATTTTCGTTTTCTACTTAAAAAATATATGGGATATTTGCATTTTTAGTTTAAAAATTTAGATTGAAAATTTTGAGTTTTGTAAGTTTCCTTTCCACATGAAAATGTTCATCCTTGTTTTCTAAATGAAGCCATTAATTAGAATTCTTCATATTTCTTCTTCTCATCTGCAGTAAGATACAGCAAGCCATTCTTTCCACTGCCAAAAGGCCAATTTTTTAGAGAAAAGATGGTTGGAAAGAACCCTCAGCAAGCTCAAAATATGCATATAATTTTCCAAGTGTAGTACATGCATTTAAAGGTTTTAAAAGAATGGGTTATGAAATAGTTTAGTTCTGCATGGTTGAAAATGTGTGGGTATTCATACACAGAAAATTACTAGCCCTGTTTTTGACATCCCTAAAGGATGCTATGTGAGGTCACAGAAACCAACTGCTTTCTGAGGACACCACTGATGCTTTGACATCACCAGTGGGGGAATCAGGCAAACCTGAGACATTTGTGACTTCAGTGCTTCCAGACCATGCACTTCCCAAAGGACATCACAGTGGAGCATCCTATTGTTTCTAGCGTGCTGAACTGAGAGTCAGGCAGGCATGAGCATTCTGAATTCAAGTATTTTTCATAAAATACCAAACTATCAGAATGTTTTGCCAACATTCTCTTTGAATATATCTTTTATATTAGAAGTGGATGAGAGAAACAAAGGCAAACAGACTGGAAATTTCCAACATTCAGAAATGCTGAATTATGCAATCATCAATTTTAGTCTTAAGCACTGGGATGTTTTTAATTTAATAGTTATCTGGAGATGATTCTCCATTTCCTTTTATTAGTTTTATTCTGGCACAGCTTCTAACCAGAAAGTGGAAAAGTGAGCCTGAGTAGGTAAGGGACAAGTACAGGTATGACTAAGAAATGGAAAGGTGTACATATAAAGTCATTGTGTGCAACACCTGTGAAGTGTTTATGTCAGAGCCATTCATGCCCTGTTTTCAGAAGGACTAAATAAGGACTATTATTTTAGAATAAGTGCAAGTGATTGCTTGCGTTTCCCTGTGTGTGCCATGTTAAAAGTCCATACTTCCAGCGAAGTGAAAAAGTTATGCACCCCTTCAGTTGTACAGATGACGTGTTTGTGAGTTCTGTAAAGATGAATGAAGTCTGTGGAGTTTTTGCAGTGAGCTTGTGATCACCAGATGTTGGAGTATGTGTGTGAACGCGCGCTGGCGCATCTGTTGTTTGGATAATGGGATATACGCGTGTGGGACAACCGTGCAGTGTAGGTGTTACGACACTTGGGACCACAGCTTCGGCAGGCGTAAATCAGGGGGGCTCAGTGGAAGGAACAAAGTCCAGCAGCGTGCACTTCCTGGAATCAGCATGTGTGATGGCATGTAGGGACTTGGACATGTGGGATTGCGGTTGGCAGAGTGTGTCAGGATGTGACTGGGGGAGCTTCAGCTGAAGACAGTTGCTAAAAGAAGAGAGAAAAAGCCAAGCCACAAATGCACATCTAAGGAGCACGAATGTTAAGGGAAAAGGAGAGAATGCATTCACTGAGGCTGAACCCTCAGGCTAAGTCACCAGTTTTGTGCTACTTTTCCTCCATGAAAGTACATGGGAGCTGTGGGATTTTAGAAATATTCTGAAGGGAAATTCAATTTATGCCTTGGCATGTGTATGTGATATTTCAGATTTCAAGTGAAATAATGTTTATATGACACAATTGCTTTTCATAGCACAGGCTTGATTGAAGTTCCAGCACATCTTTTCCAGGTCCGTGCACCATACTGTTGTAATACAGCCCCGTAACTCATTCAGTTACTCGTGGTTCTGTCCCCCATGAACTCATACCAACTCCATCCCCCATGTTGTTATCCCCCATGTTGTTACTTTTAAAAATATTTTTTTTTTTGTTCCTAGCTTGGTCTTGAAATGCTAGAACTGTGCTCAGGTTCTTTTGGAGAATCTTTTCTCTCAATCCTACCTGCATGGCTACATCATCAGAAAATTGGCTGATTTGGATGCAAGACAGTTGTATGTGAAGGAAATCAAAGGAATAATATGTTTATCATTTGTGAAAATTCCCCAGAATCATTGCTTAGGAAAACATCTGGTCACTCTGCAGAGGTGATTCAAAACAGCAAACAGAACATTAGATTGCAAGAAACTTCCAGTGGAAAGTACCATTGAAAATACTATAATTTCTGCTATGTGAGCCATGGGCAAACCACTGATTTAAACCCCAAATACATTTTTAAGAACTCAATCCCATACATATAGTCAGGTGTCTTTGTGTGTGCGTGTGTATGTGCACCCATGTATGTAATGAAAATAGGACAGATTGAGCAAGCAAGCTATTACAGTCTTTAGAGTCAAGGAGAAGCTTTGTTATGAATGAAATCTGAAAGGATTTGGATTACTGTCAAGAAGTTTAGATAGAGGGCAATCTAAATTGTACAAGGGCAGATAGTCTTCCAAAGTCTGGCACAGAAAGGGATGTGGGAGGTCTGACAGACAGCTTGGCTCATGTAGCATGCAGATGAAAAAAATGCACTTTAATGATTTTTGAACTAATACAAACTGAAACAACAGTTCAACAGGACTAGCCTGATAATTACTGTTTTCCCAAAAGAAAATTGTAGATTGTGAATGAAACTAACAACTCAAACTTGAAACTTCAGCCTGATGGAACTGCATTTTTCTTGTGAAACTATTCCCATGGAAACTTCCTAATGATTTCCTCTTGAAATAGTCTCATTTAGAAAGAAAATACATAGAGTGGCATATATCTTGTTACAACACTGCAGAAAATGGACAGTCATACCATAAAGGCAAAAAGAAGTACTCTTTCTCTTCTTGTGTGTGCAGTTACATGGTGGGACTCACTGCTGTGTGACAGCAGTGCCAAGAGTTCAAAAGGACTAATGGAAATATAGGACCTTTCTTGTTATTAAAATACCATCTGGCTCCCTGATACTACTGCCACAATAACCACCACGGTATAGGAAAACACATATAATGTCTCTTTCCCTGTGGCTTGTAGGCCACCAAATATCAGCATGCAAATATTTAAAATGTTAAACTTTTTCTGTTTGAGCTGTGTTTATGCCTACAAAGAACTTTAATATTTTCTGGACTTCACAGTAATTTTAAATTTCCCAGTGATTCCACACTGATCTCAGGGAGAATGGATACCTCTGCAGCCTTAATCTTGTGTCATGTTTTCTTTTTTTTTATGAAGGATTTTTCTTTTCCTGTCTGGCAGAGAGTAGTCCAAGCCGCAGAATCCAGAAACAGACTGTCCCAGAGTTGGTGCCCCTTTCCACCAGGGAAGGGCCTGCCACAGAGCTGGGATCTAGTTTCAAACTCCTGCACAATTTGTGGTTATTTAGAGCCAACATTTTGGTTTGAATTGGTCTCTAAATATTTGTTGTATGGTTTATTTATAAGAATAATGACTCTGTTTACAGGCAACAGCGTATAATGTATTTAATGCCTGGTCTCTTATTTTTTTAGCTTGCTGTAACTTTCAAGTGCATTTCCACTCTTTAATTTTACAAAAACTCTTGGACATTGGCCAGACAAATTCTTTGTAGTCT
Organism: Vidua macroura; assembly: GCF_024509145.1. Lineage (NCBI taxonomy): Eukaryota > Metazoa > Chordata > Aves > Passeriformes > Viduidae > Vidua > Vidua macroura. Next base: position 72,586,655 of record NC_071572.1, on the reverse strand, counting down.
GTATAGTTCAGGATCTTGGCCAGATTAAAGTTGTCATCAATTTCACCTCCCTCTTCCTCTAATAACATCCCACTTTTCTCTCTAGTACCTCTAATGTTTTTAAAGGTTGCCATTCTCTGCAGTCTTCTGCATTTTCTTCAATATTATACTCTTTTATTTTTTCTTCTGAATTAACTGAATCTTACTTTTCTGGATGCTCATTTTAAAGCCCTGTATTATTTTAAATATGGTCTTTTTAAATATTCACTACTTAGCAGTATTTTTGTGAGGCTATTGGTGATTCCTTGTCCTAAGCCCAATCTGAATGACAGCTGCAGAGAGTCTCCTCAGGGAATTTTAGGAATCTCTTGTTTTGTTCTATACTGAAATTTCAAATTGCATTTTCCTCAAAGCTAGTCTGACATACTGAAAGCCCAAGCTATTCTTGCTTTCCAGAAGACAATAATACAATATAAACCCTGAGTCCAACTTTTGCTACTTCAGAGGATTTTGTTCTCCTGAACTACAATTGCCAGAAGCCTCTGCTGGGAAAAAATATGCTTATAAAATTCTTTTAAACTAACAAGATACCACCATCCACGGATGGGAGAGTTTATAGAACAGGTTTCTGGTTGACATCTATTTGATGAGATATTTTTAGTTGTGATAGATAGTCTAAAGCATGGACTGATGAATTGCAGGCAGTTTTACTCAAAGAATAAGATGGGATTTTGTATGAAGTCTACAAAGAAAGCCTACATTGTGATATTACTCAGAACGATCTTGGTCACCTAGCTTATGCTTCTGTAGTGAGAATTTGTACTTGCCAAGGATGAGTTCAGAGCCCAGCAGTCAGCATCTCCACCTTCAGCTGATGCATTTCAAAACTGGAGCTGGTGTCTTAGATGTCTGGTCCTAAACCAAATGTTGGCAAAGCATATAAGTTTTGTTTTTCTCAGAATTCTTTGAAAAATTAGCATAGATTGTGAGATAAAAATTCACTTTAAAGTTTAACTGTGGCTTATATTCTTTCTTCTTGCTGGAGCAAAAGTTAACTTTTAAGGGCAAACCCCCAGGGCTGAATATACTAGTAAACTCCAGCTGCTTTGTACTTCTTTGCCAATACTGAGAAGTCATAAACCCAATTTAACTTTCTGGTTAAACCAGGCTTACAGCTGTTTTGCATTGCTGGAGTGGAGCAGAGCAGCTGGAGTATACCCCTGAATCAGGGTGATTTTCTCTTTGCTGAGTTTTGTGTCTCTTTTTTCAGTCTTACATGGAATAAGACAAGGCAGAGGCAGTCAGCTCTTGGCAGTGCACAGTCAAATTGATGCAAGACTTGCATTTAGAGCCAAAGCCACTGTGGGTTTTTTGGTGTCTTTCTGTTTGTTTTTATATTCTCCTACTAGCTGTGTTTGCCATGGGGATATAGTTGTGTGATAACTGTACTGGCCTTAAACTCAGTTTTGGTAAGTGCAGCATTTTTTGAGTGGGTTTGGCATGTTTTGTTGGCTCAAATCATCTTACAAAAACACCTTATAACACTATGTATCAGGAGGATGAAGATGATTTTGAGGTTCAAGTGCCAGAGGAATTCTTCACTTCAGAATAAGCTTGTCTCTATTGGTGCCACTTATGATGGTATCAGGTCATTCCATTTCTCTATGCCACATTATTCCCTCTCTACAACATCTTACAGTTTTGTCTTTTTGAGTCTTGCTGATATGAATGCTATTTTGTCCTGCTGTGGTTTCATGGTCTTAGGCTAGAAATGAATTACTTGAATGCTTCTTTTGGCTGCCTGAGATTGCAATGCAGCATGAATATAGATGAAGTTCTTGGTTTGGACAGGTTTGTACTGTCTCCAGACCAGTAAATTCTGATGCTGGTTGCAACTTGCAGTCAGGATGGAATGAGTAATACTGAGGGATACACGAGGTAAACTTTAAAAGGTATCTTTGAGCAAAAAATCATTCTATGACTCTATTATCAGTAATAAACAGGTTAGAAATTCTAGCTGTATGTAGTCAATAATGGGCTAATTCTGGAAGAAGGGATGATTAATGTAGTAGGGCCTGTGAGTGAATGGAAAAGTTCAGGGGGATAAAATAATCTATAAGAACACCTGCAGAGCTATCTTTGTGTTATTTGTGGTGTGCAGTATGTCCATATGGTTACAATCACCAAGTATTTAGAAACCTTTGCCTACAGCAAGAGCAATTGCCGGATCAGCTGTGCAAAATACACCGTGCTAATTTGAACGGTTCTCTTGAACTCCAGACTGCTTCACCTCTGCTGCTCCTGCTGCCTTTGCCACAGCCAGGCTTCTGGTGTGTTTTTGACACTACTGAGGTCTTTGGTTTAGCTTCTCCCCAAGTATTTGTTATTAGGGAAAACAGTTGTGTACCTGAAGTAGTTGCACCAGCAGCTGCCACCCCACAGCCAGATAAGTTTCCACTCTTACAAACTGTTTGGACTTAGTGAGTTTCTGTTCATTCACTTTTATGGGGCTGTGACATTTTGTTTCTAAATTCCAGTAATGACACACTGCTTTATGCATGGTTCTTAGGCTGCTGATCTTGTGGGGTGGCAGTAGCCAGTTTGAGAATCATAAATCTGAAAAGAACCATGAGATCTGTCTGCAACCAGCAGTAAAAGCAAGATGTCCACTCTGCTCATTTCAGCTGAGCTCATAGGAAAAAAAGAAAACAAAGCAAAACAAAAAAGTTCCCCAAATGTTCTTTGTCCATACATTCCCAGATTTTGTAGTCTGCAGGTCCTAATGGCCAGCAAATCAACTGCAGGGGGGAGGGAAAGACCACCTGTTGTACTAAATATTCACAAACCCTGCAAACAAAAATAAACAGTAAAAGACCAAGCCCTTAACAGCTTGTAACAGCTGCCACATTCCACTCAAAAGAAATCTTTATGCTAATGGAATCTGACAGGATCTACATTAGATATCTACACATACAGAGGAAAAAAACCTAGGAAAAAACAAAAGAAGAAAAAATCATGAGAGAAAGAGAATAAATCTGTTGGACTCCTCTGAGTAGGTGATGTTTTATGTATGTCTTTTGTCATTATTCCCACTCCTGTAGTTTACATTTTTGATAGTTTGAAGTAAAATGTTTGTTGAGTGCATGAGCTGCATGATGTGGCCAAGGACTAAACTGAGCTCTATTTCTTTTATTGGTTAAGTAAGGGGAGCAGTATCCCTGCTGTGCTCCAGCTGCAGCAAAAAATTCTGCTGAAGATCCATCTATGAAGATGCGTAGAAAATAGTCTTTTAATATCCCACATACCAGTTTGCGTCTGGTCCCAAATTGATGAAAACCCAGGAAATTTACATGAGGAACACTGGCTAGCTGAAACATAGAAACAGGTCAGGCAGTAGCACCTTGCTGATTTGTGTGGGATGGCTCTGATCCCAGGACACTGGTGCTAGAAACTGGTTGGGGTTATTGTCTATCATCTTGGGGCACTCAGTGCAGATGCTGACCTCAGAGTCACCATGCTTGTCAGAACAGTGTTTTCCTTCCTCTCTGCCAACGAGAAGCCTGGGGATTTGTGGATCAGTAAAAATTATAAGTTGAGGATTTCCAGAGTGATACAAAGATAGTTGAAATGTGAAGGGGATTAAGAAAGAAAAAATCTGAACTACTCTAATTTTCTTCTATAAGCCCAGAAATGGCCTGGAAGCTTTGAAAGTGACCCTCTGGTCTGGTTAGACTCAAAGGTTGCTAAAAGTTCTGAGAAATTTCCTGTCCTCCAATTCAGTTAAACTGCAGTAAGCAGCTGGATGCATGGACAGTGTGGTTGGAAGCCATCCAACAGGGCAGTAGAAAAGAGAACTATCTTTTTGCAGTGACAGTGAAAGAGAGTTATGCTTCAGGCCTCAGAGAGTTTTTTTGCACATTGAATCCAGAAGTTTTTTCCATGAAATTTACAGTATTTTCCCATTAGATAGTTTTGACCTCCTTGAAATGCAGTTCTTCCAATAGCCTGTCTGGCTTTGACAGATCAGTCCAGGTCCCACGGTCAAAACCACTTGGTCAGTCTGTTTGTCCAGCAAGTTGCCTGTAACAAGGGATAGTGTTTTAGTATTTCTTCTGTATTATGTGTAGGGAAAAACCTATTAGTCTGGAAGAGTTAAGCATTGGCATTTCCCTGTGGTCACCATGTCTGTCTCCACAAAGACCGAAATGTTTGTTTTCTTCTGGCTACATATCACTCCAAAGAATAATAGAAATAATTGGTGGAAGCATCAGGAAAAAAGAACATAAAGAATGAGCAAGAGTAGAAATGGATAGTTTTTGAAGAGATTTGAAAGAATGGGGAAATGAAGGAGGCAGATTGATACTAACTGTGCAGTCAGCAGTAGCTTTGGAGATGTCCACCTCCATAGCTATGGTGCAGCAGGAAGGGCCCTGCTTCAATCAGACAGGTGAGAGGAATGACCTTGTGAAGAAAACCAGTTAAGATCAGAAAGTGCAAGTTTATGGGTTCCTGTAAAAGCAATAAGGAACATTTTTGACTTGGGTCAGTCCCAACTGAAAGTCCAGTGAAATACTATAGATTTAAAAATCTCAGTTGCATCTACTCCCACTTTTGTTAGTGGTCAGTGATGGATGAGCTGGTTGTGAAGTATTATTTCTCAAGGACTGTAACCTAGCAAGAGAAAATCATAAAACTACTTTAATTGCTGGTTGTTTAACTTATGCCTAAAGTGGCACAAATTACAGATTTGTGAGGGTTGAGAGAGACCTTCGAAGTCTACAACAGTCAAACTAGCACCACCGTAATCACCCCTGAACCATATACCTAAGCGCCACATCCAAACACAGTAGGATTGCAGCCTGACATAGTGCAGGAGAGTCAGCATTCCTGGGGCAGTGTTCTGAGAAGGTCTCCCAACTCAGAAAGGAAGCTATGTCATGGGGGATCTGCATTTCCGTCTGATGGGACCTTGAGTTCAGAATGTGGGCTTTTGTATAAGGCACCTCTTAAAGGAGAGACAAATACTCTTATCTTGTCACTTTGGAGATAGAAGAAACTACAGGTAGCTTATCTTCCTCAGAAATCCTTCTGTTTGTCCTTCAGTCATGCACAATATATAGTACCAGCCCCAGGCTGCATCTTTGGGTGCTCACAGTTTTATATATCATATTGAGGCTTCAGGAGCTATTGCCTGATTTCCCTCTGCTCACACCAATATAAAGTAAAATAATTTCTTTGAGTTTAGCAAAGTTACACCCCACTGAAGCTGGTGTGTGAAGAAATCAAGTGTCACTAGGGTTGAATACATCAGATACACTTAACCTCCCCTGAATCCCTGGGTCTGGACTAGGTGTCTCCAACTGGATGACAGCATTCAGGAGAGCTTAGCTCAGGAAACGTTGAAGAAAACACAGAACATGTCTCAGTGCCTATTGAGTCTGAACTATGAGCAACAAAATTAGGGACTCTCCATTTCCAAAATTAGAAGAAGGAGAGGTAGTTACTGTTCTGTGCACTAACTTGGGGGTGATGATAGTTCATAACTCAAGGCACAAAGTAGTATCCCTGGGGAAAAAAGAGTTCTCCTTTGTGTGGTACCACATGTTTGGGTAGATACTGGCTTATCAGTAATTGGTGAACTCCTTTTGAAATTATTGATTTGTGCCAGGATGGAAGATTATATCCAAGGTAAGGGCTCTCCTTTGACTTCCATAATTAAAGAAAGGCCCCTCCAGAAGACTGTAAAGTCAGTGGGATGTTATCAGTATAAATCAGTGAGAGGGGACTTAAGCCTCTGATACTTAATTTTTTGCAGCATGCTCTGCCAGTTAATTCCCAGGGATTCCCAAAGCTCCAGCCACATGCCCAGTTTGAAAGGCTGTCAAGGAAATGCTGGAATGAAGTGGGGACAGCACCTAGCCAAGTGCCATCTGTTGGCCGTTTACCATACTGCCTCAGAGGACAGTTTCTGAGTGACTGAACCAAGCACAGATGATGTGGTCTAAACCCCTCTCTTCAGATTCAGACCTACAGTTTAGTAACTAACTCCTTTCAGAAGGAGGGCTCTGCTTTTCCCTAGATCCAGTCCCTTCAGACTCCCAGTGTAGTTTAAGTTGGACATGAGGAAGAACTTCTTCACAGAAAAGGTGATTAGACATTGGAATGGGCTGCCCAGGGAGGTGATGGAGTCACTGTCTCTATTAAAGGAAAGACTGGATGTGGCACTTAGTGCCATGGTCTGGTTGATGTGGTGGTGTTCAGTCATAGATTGGACTTGATGATCTCAGAGGTCTTTTCCAGCATAATTGATTCTGTATTCTGTGATCTCAGAGAAGATGTATGACTTCTGGTTGATGGTTTAGGACATGAGCAGGTATACAAGCAGATCTTACTGTGATTTGTGAAGTATCCTCTCTCTTTTTGTTGAAGGACAAACTGATTAACCATTCTTAGGGAGACCTAAGCGTAGTGACCCCTACTCATGCTTGCTTCTCCAACACTTTGAGGTGAAATAATTTGAGCTGGAGGAAGAAGATAAGATTTGCTCCTCTGTCACTGGGGTAGTGAAGCAGGGAGCAAATGTCTCAGCCCCTCTGTACTGTCAGGTTGATTATCTGTCCTGTGGCTATAGAACCCCAGAAGATTATCCCATATTGTCTTGAATCACCTTGTGTGTGGGATATTAGTTTTGGATGTAGGACTGGTCTCCATGTAACAATCCTCTATGCATAAGTTTGTGCTTCTCCTTTAGAGGGATGGGCCTATTATTGCTTCAGCCTAACTTGGAAGTCCATGGGACACATAAAGAACTCACTTTTCAAAATTGATTGGGACCAACAAGTACTGAGCCTTTCTTGTGTCCTGCAGAACTTCTACAATGTACTGGCAGATTGTTTAAATAACTGACAAAGCTTACTGAAAACACCCCTCAAACAAAATGTCCACTGTCCAGTGACATCACCTAGGGATCTCATAAAAGAGAAAAGCTTCCTGATGACACTTGGGGCTGGAAGTTTCTCATAAATTATAAGTCAAACAGTTTATGTCCATACCACAGCAAAATGGATTTTCCAGAAATGTTTCCATGTGGCAGGAGGTGAGGATGGTGGTTCTGTGGGTGGTATCTTCACTGCCTCTTTCTTCTTAACCATAGTCTCTTCTTGACCTGCAGGCTGATGTGCAGGCTGATGTGCAGGCTGATGCGCAGGCTGCTCCAGGAGATGCTGTCTCTCAGAAACTCTGTAAACTTCAGACTCAGCTTCCATGACCTCAGGGTTGTTAAAGAGTTTCTGGCATTTTCTTGGTATGGAAGGAATTTTACATGCCATGATTTGATCACATTTTTAGCACAGACTGATTGTTACTTTTTGTCTCCTTAGGTTTCCTTTGCAGACAGAGATACTTCTTTCTTTCTTCACATGCAGAGGATACATCTAAATAGCTATCTTGTTCATTCACTGGGATGCTTTTACTGGTGTGATCAACGAGGACACTCTAAAATATTGATTCTGTTTGTTCTTTGAAACCCACAGAACTCTTTCTGAGCCATTTGATGGAGTGTTTCACATAATTTTATTCTTTTCCTAAATATCATCCAGTGCAAATCTATTAAAAATAAGGTTGGAAACATAACTACATTGCTTTGCAGAATGTATTGTGAATTATTTTGATGCAATGTGGGTGTGCAACACTGCTATTTGCAAAGTTTCATCTTAGCTCTCTGTATGAAAGTGATGCCTGAACATACACAGCATATCTACCTAATAAATTCATTAAATATTTTTGCAAAGAAAGGGCCACCTGACTCAACATGCCAGCCTGGACTTTTAAACTAGTTGAACCTCATTTTTTTGTTTGTTTGTTTATTTTTTGACCAAACCTTCTTCTTCTCCCCCATACAGGTGGTTGTGTCATGGGTTCTTTTCTGAAGTTGGCTTCAGTTGTTTCTTTGGTAGCATGTTCCATATGTTTACTATCACCTTTTTTTGTCCTTTAGTAGCCTAGAGCATTTTCCTCACCAAAAGCTTCATGGTTATCTTTCCAGGAAATATCCTTGTTCAAAAAAAGTTTTATAGGAGCAAATAAAACACATTTCCAGAATAGTGCTGCCAAACAGCAAAATAAAAATGTTCAGTGTTTTTGATGATGAAGACATTAAAGAGAATAAAAAACTGTGTTGTTTAAAAATAACCAATTCTTTAATAGTACTGCAGGAGAATATTCAATTAAATGAAAGATAGTTTTCCACTAAGCCCATCGTATCTTAGCTTGAAACGACAGATTGAATTATTTTTTTTTTTTCATTTCTGTTTTTCATCTATATTTTGTACTCCTGCCATTGCTTGCTACTATTTATATTTTATGTTAAGGGTGTTTTTTTTTTTCAGCTGTTTCTAAAATTTTACAAAAGAAGCCAGATATCATGTTGGAAAATCAAACCCCCAAATCAGGCTATAAATCACAAACCCCCATACATATATATGCCATATAAAAAGGCCACTGTACTATTCTTTAGCACTTCCTGTGTTGACTTTCCTTCTCTTCCCTCCTCTTACCCCTCACAGCAGGTAGAACTGAAGGGTCTTACCTGGCTTCTTTACTTTGCAGATTCAGAACAGAGCACTGGGTCAGACACAGAGGTGCTGGCAGAAAGGACATCCTGCTCATTTGGCTCCCATTCTGACCTTACATCTGGTGGCTCAGGCCCTCAGCCTCCTCCACCTTCATCCATGGAAGAGATCCAGGTAGAGTTGCAGTGTGCGGACCTCTGGAAAAGATTTCATGATATTGGGACAGAAATGATCATCACGAAAGCAGGCAGGTAAGACATCTCTGTCCTTCTGTCTAGTTAAAAAAGAAATCATAACCAAACAAACCAAATTTTATTTAATTGATTTTTAAGAAAGAAACATTTTTTCCCATTCTTGATAATCCAAAGGGATAAACATGCATAAAAAAGAAATTGTCTGTCTGAGTTTCTCAGCTGTGTTTCCTATTAGGTTTCTTAAGACAAGTGAAGTTGTTTCATATGACTGTTTGAATAAGTGGCTCCAAACAAGAACTGGCAGCTGCAGGAAACCATTGAGGATAGTTGTTCCTTTGAGCAAATAAATCAGGAAACAATCATTGTACTGTTGTCTGTACTGAATTTAAGATGAGCTATAAATTTGGGGGTGAGCCATTTGAGTCTCCTTTCAAGTTTCCATAGCACTTCATAAGCTTACTGATTTAATCTAAAATATAGTGAAATTCAAACTCACCTTTCCACCAAATGAGTGTCTTCCTGCAGCTCTAAATAGATGCAGTGTTAATGACTTCCTGTATAAAAAATGTGCAAGCCTAATGTTTTCCTTTGCTATTGTAGTGATACCACGACAGCTGAGGTTAGAAAGAGCCACTAATTAGCCAGATATTTTAAAAAGGAAAACCTCACCATGACAGGTTAGCCAAGGGGAAGATCTTCACTGCTGACTACTATTTAAAAATGGCTGGGAGTCTGTTTGCCAAAACACAACCTAGAGGTAGTTGTACGTTTCTAGATGTCCCAAACGAGGATTTTTAGGCACGTTTGCATTAGCAGGCCGTTTCCCACCTTCACCTAATGAGGTTTTAATTCCGATTGACGCGGAGAAGGAGAATGTCAGCACCACGGACAGAGCCCGCCAAGGCGAGCAAACACCGGGAGTGACCCGGGAGCTGTCCCGGCTGCGCCGCAGAAATGCAGCAGTGAAATTTTACCCAAATTTTAGGGAAAACCCAAGGTGCTCTATTGTTTACAGCGTTGTTTCATATCCGTGCTCTTAAAATTTGCCAGAACAGCTCGAAATGTTGTTTTACATTCTCGTGAAGTGAGCACTATTGCTCTCTAGCCCCAGAAAGTCCAGATAATTCAAGGAAAGTTACACTGGACAAATAACCCAGATGATCCCTAATAAACAGCTGGTTTTGACCTTCTGCCTCAAATGGAAGAGGCAAAGTAACAGGAATGATATCACCAGCTATTGTGCAACACCTCCTCTCTGGAGATGTTAAAGCAAACACAGAGAAAATAATTATTATCCTCTTTTCATAGGTGGTGACATTGAGACCTAGACAGATTAAGTGATCTGTCCAGCATCATTAAATATGGCACTGGAAGAACCAACTTCCTTCTTTCTGGATTTATTGTCCTGGTGCCCGGACCATGCTGTTTCAGAAACTTAAAATAAAACATAATTACATGTTAGATGAACTATAATTAATTCTCTGATAATACATGGACTAGATAGACCTAAAAGCAGCATAAATATGTTTTTGCCCACCAGTTCAAAGGAAAATGGCCAGAACTTAGTGGTATGAAGAGGATCTTGGCAGCTCACACATTTCTGAACAAAGTAGTTGACTTTTCAGACATCTTACAAGCTCCAGGGTGGATAATTTTTTCACTACAGATACAGATCATGTATCACAATGGAGTCATAACTTCCTGTGCAAATCATATATTTATTATAATCCTAAATAATATTCCTTCTCCTTGAAAGGAGATGCTTGTAATTACTTGAGTCCTGATGACCAACTGTCACATTACCACCCACAGAAAATCTATGTAACTACTAAATAGATGTGTTTTTTCCTACTTGATGATGTTCTTCTCCAGAAGTGATGTCAACAATATTGGAGGGCCGCTTTTCTTTTCTTTTTCTGTTGACTACCTTTGAGGTTAATCATCGCAAAGCATGATGAAGAGCTGGGCGGTTTCTTTAGGTAATACACCTGTTTATTGAGGATGGTCCTTACAGGTGTAATAGAATTTGCAAATTAAATGGTTAACAGTCCAACAGGTTAAACAGTTTTCTCTCAGGGAATATGTGTCTGTGATGCGTGAGAGCTGGATCTAGCAATCCTGTTTCTCCATATGGGATGCATGATACATGACGTGTTCCAGAGATTAGATTTTATTATTTCTGGCATAAATAGCAGAACTAGTGTTATTTCCTGAAGATTTCCTACTACTTATTCAAATTGTTAGGGACACACAGAGTAGTTTGCATCTGCTTCCTTCCCCATGAGAAGATTTTATTCTTGTTGCTTTCTCTTTGGAAACCCTGAGTCCCATAAGGCCTTCTTGTTTTGAAAGCCATTATAATTACAGACTCAGTTGCCTACAACTACAGCTGCTCCTTAATTTTCTATGACTTGTAAAGCACTGCCTAGTTCCTGCCTGTCCCCACAATGTCTCTCTGCTCTTCTTGTGTAATGCTAATTTCTAACCTACGTTCTCATTTCAAACATATTTCTGGGGCTATATCCTGCCTATGTCAGGCACACTGCATTTTTTGACTTTCAGACTCCTACTCTCACTCACTTCTAATTCTGCTTTGTTGTTTTTCTTTTCTTGATGCTGTATTTATAGACATTTTTTTTTCTTCTCTGGTCTGTTTCCGTAAACCTATCCAGTCCTCTTATAACTCTTCATTTTTCCTTTCCATCAAAACGTTGTTATTTAGATTATAATCAGATGCTTATAAAAAGACACCTTTGTTCCTTGTGTAAAAGATGCAAATGGCTGTCAGCTGCAGTCATTCAAATCTGCAGTTACCTTTATCTCCTTTTTGTTTGAAAGGCAACCTTGCACTCTGTACAAGATAAAATAAGTTCATCTTAAGCCCTGGGTCATACTGATTTGAACAATTAATCCTAAAATAATGTTTAATTCTTTTTCTCTACTCTCTTTTACTAACAGTGATCATAGTGGCAGCATCAGTGGAGGAATTTGAAACCTTTCCCACATCCTTACAGTCCCAATCTAATGTCCATGGTCACCTGAGCTGCAGGGGTAACTGTTTGTTAACTGATGCATAGGAGTGCTGCCCAAAGTGGGGGAAAATGTGCAATTATTCCTGGGGGAATACACTATAGGGAGTGTTTGGAGTCCTCCCCTGGAAGGGAATGGCTGCCTACTGTTTATGGAGGTGGTTTTATGAGTCCTACCATGCATCCCAGCATATCCAAGAGCCATCGTTCTGGGAACACACATTCTACCTGTAACAGAGCTGGGATCTCACCTCAGCAATAGACGGAATGGTCTCATCTGTCATACCACAGTTATCATATCTGTGCTGCAGGATGGCTCAAACCAAAATGCTGATGGCCAAGATCAGTAGTAAGACTGGAAAAAGGCATCAGTGAGTGAAACAGATGACCTTGTCCTCTCTTGACTTCTCTGTGCCTCTTGATAGGTTAAGTGGTACTTTTCCTGCAGTCTCTTTGTCTCCCTGAAATCATGAGTCTGAATTGTACTTGGGACCATTTACATTACCAGGTGTCACTTTTGCTTTCCAGTGGAAAGAAAAGTGGGTCCCAAAGTGCTTCTCAGTTAGAGAGAGCAGGAGAGATTTTGTAATCAAGCTCTGTTGATGCTGAAGGGGCCCATGAAGAGGACTTCTCAGAGCAAGGGATGGCAGGTCACAGATACCAAACTGATTTTTAGAGTTCCCTGCCCTGTGGGCCAGATGAGCTTGCTCCATATTCCACAAGAATGTCCTCTTTGGGAGCAGCTGAGAAGACCTGTTGGTCTCTCTCTCCTTCCTAAACAATAAATCCATTTGTTACCAAGCCCTGCCCTCATCTTTTCCTCTCAAAACACACATCTCTACATGATCCCATGCTGCAAAGGGAAACAGAAGGGCATTCCTCCACTGTCTTTCCTTGCCTTCCCTCACCTTCCTTTCCTTTCCTTCACTCCTTACACATTTGTTTCTCTAAAGAATATATACATTTGCATCAGTCTTAAATGCAAGGAAATATGAGATATGAAATAACAGGGATAATTTCAGGTTGCCCTGTAAACTTACACACTTTGTAAACATTGTGCATACTTAATCTGCAGACCTAAACCAGATTATTTTGCAGAGTTTCTCAATTTGATTATTTTTATGCCTGGGAAATGACTATTCTGTCTATTTCTTTGTCTACAGTTAAAGAGCACATCCCTTCATTTTAGAGTTTGCATTTAGTAGATGTCACCCTTATATAAATCTACTGTTATCTAAGTTCCTAACTTAAGGGTAAGAAACTGAAGCTTTATTCTATTGGGGAAAAAAATCCAGTTTGGAGATATATCTGTGATCCTCCTCCTATGACCAGTTTTCACAAAGTAAAATTAATCTGCATTTTAAAAGAAAATTTTAAATAGCATCACCAAAAGATATACTGCTAGCTGCCACAACCCAACTATTTTTTTTTTTTTGTTGAAAGTTCCCAAACATGGTTTTTAATATGAGTACACTCCTGTCCTGGCAAATACTTTTTAACTAAGTTCTAGAGATATTTATCTGTCATTAGTTTTCTTCACATTTGATGTTCATAAACTCCAATCTCATTATGGAGAAAAACAGAAACTGAGTAGACTGAGGCACATGGTTGTTGCTAAAATGCTTTTTTAAACACTCCTAAGTGGTCCTAAAGCAGTTGAAATAAGATTTCATATCACACTATATTTCCCCTACAAGGGTATTGTGTGTAAGTTCACAGTCTAAGCTTTGGAAGACTGTTTTCCTGCTAAGTGGTGAAGCTAACTTGATCATCCCAAACTGCTGCTGATATAAAAACTCCTCCTAAAATATATCAGATGTCATCACATGTTCCCTATGAAAACAGACAGCCTTCGTGTCTGTAGCTGTTGACTATGAAGCTGATACCTCTCTAGATTAAACATTCTTGACTGTTTATTAATACAGCCATATCCAAATGGCCTGAATTCCTTCCAAACCTTTGAGCCTCTTGTTTTCTATAAGGCTGATGCCTCTAGGCAACTAAGAGCCAGCCAAGAGGAAATGCAGAGAACAGGGACTTTTCCAGGATTATACACGAGCACATCCCTAAGTCTCCACTGTTAGCCTCTGCCTTTTCCATTTCCCTTTTTCCACACAGCAGTGCTGCCATAGACTTGCTGTGACAGTTCCAGGCCACATCTTTATGGTAAAGAAACCTAAGTTACTTTTATACCCACAGAAAAAGAAAAACAGTAACAATTTACAAAACTTTAAAGGTACACTTAAACCTTAGAGAAAGTAGTGGGATCAGCCGAGCTCTTGCCAACCATTTTAGAGATTAGCCTCTAAGCCTGCTGAATGGTCTGTGGTAATCTTTTACAAGGCATTTCATAAGCAAACAACCCCACAGGCTATACTGCAACTTTACACGAGGCTGCAGATTTGGAAAGAACTTTTTGGGACACAAAGCTCATTCAATTTTCCCAACACAGTGTGCAGACTTAGACCCAAAGAGACTCTGATTTAATCCTGGGTTTCTCATCAACCCTCTGAAACATGACCTACCTCTTTAGCTGCTCCCAAGCCACCTCTCTCTAATTAAAGAGAGCTGGACTGTAAAATGCCACATCCTGTACCCATTTGGCTTGGCAGATTTAATGAGCCATTGTGGCAGAAACGAGGTAATGCCCTCAAGCCACTGAAGACTAATCCATTATTCCTTCCCCACCTCCCCCCCAGTCATTCTACTAGCAAACTCACACCATCAGTTGCACAAATTGCTCTCTCCTTGAAGGCTTTCTGCAGACGATTTTTCTGACAGTTTTACGTCTCTCATAACTCGGGTTAGCTGTGCTGTGGCAGCTGTGGGGCGGTGCTCTCCCCACCCCCCACGATAAATGCCCTTTTTCAAAGCAGATGCAGTTACTAATAGGTCACCTCTTATCTTCTCAGTGTGGCCTGAAATGAAAGAGCTGTGGGTAAGGCAAAGGCTGAGTGAGCATCAACCTCCTCCTTCCCACCCTCTTCTGCATAGGGCTATCTGGGGTTGGCTGGGAAAGAATGAAATAGATCCTCATGATCACATCCCTATCATGCAAAGTTTGAGAGACATGCCTGGAGATGTTGACACAAGGTTTCCTCTTTTCTTCCTCCTCCAGGCTGTGTTCACTAGCAATACTTTGAGAAACAGAAGTGATGAAAGGAGAACTACATCTTCTTCTCTGACATTTCACTGCTTCTTACTAAATAGAAGAGAAAGTGTCACGATCGTTTGTAGGGATGACTCCTAGAAACATTTCTTGTACACTTTCCTACTATTTTGGCATTGTGATTTTAAATTGTCCTTTAATATCCTACCTCCATCCACATACTTCCATTCCTCAAGGATATGTCTACTTATCAGAGAAGCAGAATATGATTTTGTATAATCATCCAGTACTTTTGGGGTTTCTCCTACCAAAGTTCTGTATCTTCTAGGCAGAAGTCATTCAATTGAGTAACACCACCTTATAGGACCTCAGCTTAAGTTTTTCTCAGTTAAAGGCTGAAAAGCCACTCAGGTAGAGCTCAGGTCTGGGTTAACAGTCAGTGAAACAATACAGGATTTCTTTCTGCTCTGCTCTGATTTCAAGGTTGCTCAATTCCTTCTGCACCTCATTCCATTCAGCTCCTCAGGTTTTATGAAGGTGTAAAAATACCACATTAGTTGGAAATATAATATGGCATAAGTAATTCCCTCGGCATGCTCTTTGAGGGAGGTGTAGAATAGAAATTGGTCCACTGGCCACCATAAAATTTTTAAGAAGGAGAAATTATGTCATAGCCACACTAACACTAACATGCTTTAAGGTTAAAATTGCTCTGATCTGTTCTCTTCTGAAATAATTGCCTAGCTACAAACACTTCCACAACAGTGACTGTGTTTAGCAGAACTTAACTTGTGCTCAGACAAGAAGAAAAAGGCTGGGAATTGTTTCTTGTTGCTGTAGAGTTCCATACCTTGTCTATCAGGAGATAGATCTGGATCATATGGCATGGAAAAGACAACACCTATTAAAAGATTGCACACAACAAAACCAGGAGTTCAAGGAAGCCGTGGCATAATGCCAGTGTTTCTGTTGAATGTGAAGTACATTCCTAATAAGCAGATTAATTTGAGGGATGTTTTTCTTAAATAACTGAAAACATGTGAGTGAGATGATCTTTCAGGATCATGTATTTGCTTTAAATGTTACCTCAGTACTGTCAAACTCTATACTGAAATGTGACATTCTCAAAAAAAGAGAACTAAAGTGATCCTGCATTTAATGGAATATGAGAGAAGAATTAAAGGTGGATGGCCAGTGGGAAAAACACAAGATAAAAGGCACACTGCCCATCCTAGAAATGCCTTAGAGAGGATGATTTGTGTGAAGCATAACAGAACTGTCTGCTAGGAACTGGGAACAGAGTGCTTGACTGTCAGTGTTTTATCATTACTTACAGGTGGTTATCCTGTTATCCCTTTTTCTAAGTGGGGAAAAACCTGAAGATTCAAAGCACTGCCAGCACAGTCTTTTCTACCCACACCAAGCCCAGAGGAGTCATGCCAAGGACTGGGCTGTATAAAGTAGCATGTTTCTGGTGCCAGAGAGAGGTACAAGGAGCCTCTTCATTTTCCTTATTCACCATTTTCTTCCTTATTTCTACTCTTATTTTCCTAGGAGAATGTTTCCAGCCATGAGGGTGAAAATTACAGGCTTGGATCCCCACCAGCAGTATTATATTGCCATGGACATTGTCCCTGTGGATAACAAGAGATACAGGTAAGCTTTTCAGGGGCAGAGATAGGAATTGTGTACCATCTTTACTGTCAATGACAGCCTAGGAAAGACACCTCCATTAAACACCATTGCAAAGGTGTACTGGAGGAGACCCCCTTGATTTACCCCAACATACATGATTTGACCAGAATCTTTAGACACAAACCCAGAGTTTTAATACAGCCTCCTGCACTTTTGGAGTGAAATCTGTCTCTTTTCAAGTAGCAGTTTTTAATCAAGGAGATCTCTGTCATGCATTTCCTGATTGACCTGATTAGCAATGACTGTCTGAGGGAACTGATCACTGGAGTTATCAATGGGGGGTCTGCAGCCCCTAAATCTGCTTCCTCAAGAAAGGAATGGGCAAGGAGCAGCTTGGAACTAAGCCAGGCCCCTCAGGTCTGGCCTGAACTGGATTGGGTGATTTCTGTTTCAAAAGTGCTCACTTTTGAAACAGCAGTTTCAAAACAGTGCCCAGCAGCCTCAGTGAATATTGGTCCCTGACCTACAGTATGGAGTCACTGAGAAACTTCCCACTGCTGAGCTAAAGACAGGAAGAAGAGATTTCTCTGATATTAATGGGCTTCTGTTCTTTAAAAATACTCTGGAAAACTCATGATCCTCTGCATCCCAGAAAACTTTCCAGACTGACGTGATTTATGTATTCTTATTAAAAGACCCCTGAGAGCAAGTCTCTTCTCCAAATAGTCTTGACTGAACCACATTTCAAGGATACAGAATTGAACCTCTGCTTTAAATGCTAAATACTACATTTTTGCTCCCAAATTGTACAGAGTTTTTTTCTCAGGGAAAATGCTTTTTCTGGGAAGCAGAAAGATAGTATTTGATACTCAGCTGGATGTTTTTCTTCTTTCTAAGAGTGTGGTTCTAACAACATTGACATTGAAAATAAATTTATTTTCTTACCCTGCTTGGCTTGTACAGCCACATAGAGCAAACTAACAGGAAAGGAAAAGACTCCTTTTTTTTTTTTTTTCTTTCCCCCCCCCCCCAGTTTCTTGTGACAATACAGGAAATTAGTCACTTTGTAGGTAAAGACTGGAACATCTTAGCAGAGCTGAGTAGAGACCTAACGAGGGGCAGCACAGGGCAGAATTCAGAGGTGTCAGTGGAACTGTTTGTGAAATGCTTTCAAGGGAAGGAGCTGCAGGGCAGAAGAAAAAAAGTGTCTAGACAAAGCTGTGGTAGAGAAATTATTGGCATATATAGGATGGCTAGATCAGGAACCCAAAAATGCTTTTTTCCTCTAATCCCAATGTGTGTAATCCTATACGGAATTTCCTTTTTTGCAACATTTCAAACCAGAAATTCTGTTTTATCAATTGTTTTACTGGTATCCATTGGATATTGCCCTTTCTGGGTGAAGCCACATGTGTTTTCTAAAGTCTGGTATGAGACACAATGCAGATTTCCAGAAATTGCTGGGTGTTTATGAATATTTTCAGAGAGGACTTTGTTTAACCATATTTTCTAGCCTCTTACTCTGGCTCAGAGAGGGTTAAGGAGTTGAGAAGGCACATGTGGCAGAGTTTTACAGGGAAAATAACTGCAAGGTGGTTTTAATAAGGAGTCAAGTCTGAACAAGTGGCTCAGGGGTAATCTGGCTTTCATTTAGAAGGTAGGAGGTTGCAATAAAGCACATGGTCCCCTGACTGCAAATGAGAGCTTGGGGTGCATGAGGGTGGCAGGGAAGGGGAAGCCCTCGATATGTTCCTGCAGTGAGTGAGTGACAACCTCCCTTTGCCACCTACCCTTCCTCTTTCAGGTATGTGTACCACAGCTCCAAGTGGATGGTGGCTGGCAATGCTGACTCCCCAGTGCCCCCGAGGGTTTACATCCACCCTGACTCCCTGGCTTCTGGAGACACCTGGATGAGGCAAGTGGTCAGTTTTGACAAGCTCAAGCTGACCAACAACGAGCTTGATGATCAAGGCCATGTAAGTTAGAAGTTAATCCTGGTGCCTGCTGTCCTAAACTTGCTCCTCTCAGACTTGAAAGGGTGCTGCTGCTGCTTTGATGCTCCCGTGTCCTGTTGGGCACACGTGTCTGTGGTTGCTTCCAGATTTATGGAGGTTTTCTTTTGCTATTTCAGTGCTTTTCCTCAAAATGTTACCTGACCCTATAAAGCACCTTTCTCTTTGCTCACAGCAGAATCTTTGTCTCATACATGCTTTTAAGAAAAGGATCGTTTTCTCCATATTAGCTCTTACTCCATCCCTGCTTTCTTGTACATCTGGATGTTGTGTAAAATTTTTTTTTTTTGAAAAAAAGTCCTTTTCCTTTTGTTTTCTCTTCAGATAATCTTACATTCAATGCATAAGTATCAGCCTCGTGTTCATGTCATACGCAAGGATTTCAGCAGTGATCTTTCTCCTACAAAGCCAGTTCCTTCAGGAGATGGGGTGAAAACCTTCAACTTCCCTGAGACTGTTTTCACCACAGTGACAGCCTACCAAAATCAACAGGTAAATCCTTCATGCTCCTTTTATGTTGTGCCTTCACAAAAATATCAGTGTGCTCTTTGTGACTGACACACTAAATTCTCTGAGAAGAATAGAAAAGCTACACTTTACAAAAAAAAAAAACAAAAAAAAAAAACAAAAAAAAAAAGAAAGGAAAAGAAAAGAAAGTGCCCTTGAAGATAAGATGGCTGTACCTTTTACTGTAAAAGGAGTAACTAAGATCAACTGTAAAGAGGTCTGTTGTGTTCAAATTTCCTTGCTACCTCATAGTACAAAACTAGAGTATCCTGTCCTCACTATAATTTTAAGGCAGTACAGCTAGTATAGCTATAACTCCAGATCAGCTATCTCAGAGACAAAGCAGATGGGTTTTTTATAGCAGTGAAGGAAAAAGTTTTGAAGATGCTCAATCTCATCAGTTTGTTGACAAAACAAGCCTTTGAATGTATGTATTGCATATAAACTGAAATTCTCATGAGTGCATGTCCTGAGGGATAGGGGTCAGGTAAGGGGTCAAGTTATGCATCTGAAATTTAGGAAAGTAAACTTCCAGTTCTGCAAGGAGATGGTCAATAGGATCTTCTGGGAGCCTGCCCTTAGGAACAAGGCATGGAACAGAGCTGGCAGATCCCTAAGGAAATATTCCACACAGGCCAACAGCCAGCAACAGCCAGGAGACAGAAATCAGACAAGGAAGTCAAGAGAGCAGTATGGCTGAGTAGGGACCTGCTGGGAAAACCAAATGGAAAGAAACAAATGCACAGTCAGTGGAAACAAAGACAGGTGCCCTGTGTAGGGACTGGGTGAGGAAGGCCATGGCAAAACTAGAGTTAGAAGTAGACCTGGTAGGGGATGCAAAGAATAACAAGAAGAGCTTCTACAGATAAGTTAACCAGGAAAGGAAGGTTAAAGAAGGTGTACCTCCCCCTGATAACCAGTGCTGGAAAACTGGTAACAACTGATGAGAAGTCTGAGGTACTTAACACCTTTTTTGCCTTAGTCTTCAAATGAATGAGTCCTCACTTCTCATACATTTTGAGAGGATGGACAGCAGGACGGAGACTGGGTAAGCAAAATGCTTCCCACTGTAAGTACAGATCAGAAAAGAAGGCTTTGGGGTGACATAATTGCAGCCTTCCAGTACCAGAAGGGAGCCTACAAGAAAGATGGAGAGACTTTTTACAAGGGCATGTGGTGAAAGCATAAGAGGAATGGTTTCAAAATGGAAGAAAGTAGGTTTAGACTAGATATTGCGAAGGAATTCTTTACTGTGACGATGGCAAGGCACTGGCACAGGTTGCCCAGAGAATCTGTGGGTGCCCCATCCCTGGGAGTGTTCAAGGCCAGGTTGGATGGGACTTTGAGCAACCTGGTCTAGTGGAAGGTGTCCGTGCCAATGGCAGGTGGGTTTGAACAAGATGATCTTTATGGTCCCTTCCAACCCAAACCATTCTGTGATTTTATGATAATTTTTGTTTGATTCAGGTCTTGCATAGTTCCCAGTGATGAGACTTAGTATTTTCATAAGGAAAAGATGTTGCTGCAGCAGGATTCTTTCTCTAGGGACCTTGACTTTATTAGTGATCTACACTTTTCTGAAACTAGACTTCAGTCTTCTGGGACGGAAGGACAGACCCATATTAAATCAGCTTAAGGCAGATTGCAATATTTAACCAATTTTTAACAATTGTGAATTCTAACAATTTAGTGAAATGCTATAGAGTTTTTTATTTTGCAATGCATAAGACAGCACAGGTGCAGACAGTGCTCCCGTGACTGCTTCTTTTTCTTCCCATGCTTTTTTACTCAGTCTGGTCCCCTTGAACTGACTTAAACCAGGATCCACAACAGATAAAAAATATTCCAAATCGCTGGTGGGTTTGCTATTGCAGTATGGGAAACTTCCTGCTCCCCTTGTCCAAATGCAGATACTCCACAAATCTTGACTGTAGGTCAGACAAGGAAAGAGGATAGGGAAAGGTGAAGAAATGACAGGAAATAAGCCTGTCATTCTTCCTTAATGACCAGACTTATAAGACATAATTACACAGGGAGGGGGATGCTAAGGGAGGGATCCCTGTCAGGGATTGGCACCATAAAGAAACACTGACATTTCTGTCTCTCTGAATTCCAAATATTTGGGGATTTTGTTCAAAAAGATCTGGGGGACACAATCACATTTTTATAATACCAGTAAGGAGATTCTGGTGGGCTGGAGAAACATTTTCATTTAAACCAAATCTAAATCCCCTGAATCTGCCTGCATGCCCTCCAGTGGCTGCAGAGCGTTGCCTTACTGGGGGAAGCGTCTCTGGAAACAATTGTAAAATGTTAGCAAATCCACCACAGGGATTCCCTCTGCTGTAATTCCATCCTCCACAGAACATATCTGTCTCTGTACACACAAGTCCCAGGACAGCTGCAAAGTCAGGCTAGCGGAAATTAAGTTCACAAATTAAGCTTCTGCAAAAATAGGAGCTGCATTCCAGATCTGAGGTTAATATCCAGAGTAAGGGCTTGGTTCTGACAGAAGCAAAACACCTGCAAATCCCCTTCAGATCAGACTGTATTAAACTAGTCCCTTTTGAGCAGTTTCAGCAAAATCACCTCAAATTTGGTTGGTTCTGGAGATCTCACTCTCATTTCGAACATAGAATGTCTAGGACAAGCTGAGGCTGGCAGAGGGAATCTCTTGTGCTCCACCAGGTTGTGGAATAGTCAACAGGGAGTATAATACCACAGGCTGCAAAGTCAAAATCACAATGTTATAGTCCATATTTACCAACATGGAATTCATGCCTAAAAATAAAGCAGGAAGGAAGATTCCCCCAGAGCACTCAGTCTGGCTGTTTAGAGGAGGAAAAAAAAAAAAAAGAAAAAGAAAAAGAACAAAATTTTCACACCAGAAAACTCTTGAGGGCTGCCTAGATGCTGACCAGAACAACAGCAGCTTGTACATGTGACTGGGTAGCCACCTGATATCTTTGGGGGCTGTAGCCTGTGCTTTTCTCTTCAGCATTTTTTGAAGGTCCATAAGTTGCATCCAGCTGCTGGATATCTGGAGTGTTGAGGCTGAGACAACTCAGATAGCAGCCAAACTTGAGCACTGTGCCTGCTTCCCAAACCACGTGGCCATTGATAAATAACAGCTCCTGGGGGTTTGCACCTGGTGTACTTCTACTTCAGGAGCAACTTCTCAGCCCCAGCACTGTGCCAGATTTCCCAAGGCTACTATGATTTCTGTCTCTGGCAACATTTTTTGATAAGCAGATTATCTGTTCATGGATAATGGAAGGGCAAATTTAACAGAGGTCTGGGGAAATAAGTGTGAAAGATCATTGTAGAGATGGCTTGGGCAAGAATGGTAATCATCCATGTTTTTCATTTGTTGAAAGAAAAAAAATTGAAAATGTCAACTAATTCTCTTTTTCTTCCTTTTAGATCACCAGATTAAAAATTGACAGAAACCCCTTTGCCAAAGGTTTCAGAGATTCTGGGAGAAACAGGTAACAGAAGCTTGTTTGTGCTTCCTCACTGATCTCTTCACTCCTTTCCCTGATGAGTGCACAGGGTATATGTCTATGGTTGAGAAAGGCAATTTTAATTTTTTTTTTTTATTAAAATGAAAAACGGAGACAGAAAGATAGGGCATTACAGATTGTAAAACAGCCAAATAGGTCACAGCTTAACACTGTACGAAATAATTATTCTTTATTACATGGAGGGTTGGCTGAAGGACATTTAAAATTTTTAATTTTCACAAAAAATGTCAAAATGCTTGCTTTATGTTAGAATAAAAAATGAGTTTCTCATAGGCCTGCAGGATAAAAGTGCAAAAATGTTCTAGTTTCAAATAATTTCAGTTTTATCCACTAGTGTCCAGTGGTTTAACTTCAACTGTGTTGCTTAATTTTGTCATGATTTTTATGGAAAAATTAAGTAGAATGCCTTAAATATTATTTAGAAGCAATTATATTTTAACAGCACAGTAGTTAAAATGGAGCTTTAATCAATCCCCCCCTTTGTATTAGTAAAAGACATTACAGAGTTATCAAAAAAGAGTAAGAAAAAAAAAAGTTTCAATTTTTTCTGCTGTTCATGAATCCTGCAGCAGAATGTGCAGCACATCTAAATATTTCAGATCTAAATGATGTAGGTATCCTTTAAATCAATGTAACAAAGGCTTTAAACCTTAAGTATACAATTAGGTATATATGACTACATTACAAGAAGCCTAGGGCTGTAAAGCAAAGCTTTGAGTGTGCAGACCAGAGTAAAAGTGGTGTGCATAGCCCTCATTTGCTGTCCCCATGGGCACTGTAACTCAGTTTTACTTGCATGCTCCTGTTGTGTGTGTTTACTAGGGCTGCTGTCTCCTTTGTAAGGAGGTTTGGTGAGGTCAGTGTTCATGAATGGGCAACTGCCCTGTGTTTTCCACCACTCACTGTAGTGCTACACTCTCCATCATCCCAAAGAAGACATTTAACTGAACTAGGGACTTCCTAGCTTAGCCCCTCTGCTCTCATCTTACTGAATTTCTGCACGAAGATGTTGCCACTCTCATTTAATCCCCACTGTGATTGTCAGTTCTCCTTGAGGCATATGTGACTTTTATTCTGCTCTCCTCTCCTGCGTAGGGAAAGCAAAGTGTGTCCTGGGTATGAGATCTTCCCCATGTGCACAGATACAGCTGCACTGGGGGTTGGGTTTGGGAGAGGGATTGATGCAGCTCCAGGTACATGGTGGGCTATATTAATGTGGAAGGCATTAATAAGATCCTAGCTTGGTGAATTTGGACAGTTTCCTGAAAAGGTTGGGAATTGCTGATCTCTGTAGTTCATTGATTTAAGAAAGGGCAGGAAATTGCTACACGGCTGCAGCTGTGGGGAGGGCTCAGTAAGGCTCTCTGCTGATGTAAAGAGGAATTAAAATCTTTAAGGTATTACACATCAAAGGGAGCAGCCTGAGGCTTTAGGAAGAAAAAAATAGGCAAAGGTATTTGCAAGCATATATAGCAGTCAGGCGCCTGCCTCACAAGCAGGGGTCTGGCTGCAGTGGCACTGCTGTTGTCAACTAGGGGAGGACACAAATGCTCAGCTGCCTCCTTCCCAGAGGACACACACACAGATATTCCCATAGGAGGGAGGAAAGCACTGACGTCCAAGCTGTGTGTGGAAAGGACTTTCCAAATGGGACGTTTCTTAACTGTGCTGGATGGCTTCTCTCTCCCTTGTGAATCTGTAATCTCATTAGGATCACTGGTTGAAAACCAATTGTGACACACTGCAACTTCCCACGTCCTTCCCACCGCTTGTCAACTGCAGTGCCTCAGACTGTGGCTGGAGAAGGTCCCACTGAAAATGTGGGTTTCCTTTGCAAAAGAAATTGGGTAATTTGAAGAAAGGCCATTTGTGAATCAGGCAAGTGAGTAGTACATGTTCAAGAGGTTTTATGTATAAGGTCTTAAAAGAAAAAAATCAAGGTGTGGCAGCAGCAAGAGACAGAATTCTGAGGCAGCTCCAGGACATCCTATTCCAGAGACATTAGATACTGAGCCATGGTTAGAGTTTGCCAACAAATGATGGAGGAAAGAACTCTCAGGGAAAAAGCAGCGCATAGTGGAAGAAAAGGAACTCTTAAGCTTCTTCTTTCTTAGGACATTTCCTTTCTGCTTTATGTTGAGGCTCTTCCATTAAATGGAGATGGATATTTTTACTCCACTTATTTATTGTCATTGTTTCACTGTTGTCTCCTGCTTCAGAAATTGTGGAGGTGACTGTTGTTTTTAAAACTGGCTTCCATTTTGGATCTTTCACTCCCATCAGCTTGCAGCCTGCCCCTTTATTTCCTTATGAATCAGTGCAAGAGACTGCTAAAACCCTGCTGCTCTGGGGATACCCCATCATGATGTGACTGACTGTATCCATATGGGGGAGCAATCTTTTCCCAGATCCTTTCTTGGATTTCTTTCAGTTATTTTCATGAGTGTCTCTCTCCAGACCCTACTGCCTCAGTCTTTGAGCTGGGAGAAGGAGCACTGAGGTGTTTCAGAGGGAAGGATGGAAACAGCTCAGCAGCTTGCTAATGTTAAGCAGTCTTTGAGCATTCAAACCATGTTAAGTAATGAGGGTCAGGAATCTAACCATGAGCCTTGTTGGACTGCAGAGGTAGCCTGTGTTTGAAGGTCAATCCTAGTTCCTGTTAGAGATTCCCTCTATCTGATTTTTGGGCCTTCTTCACTTTTTGCGAAAGCACATAAAGTATCTGTAGAAATTCAACAAGAGAAGTTGAATTCAAGATGTTGAAAGAGAAGTTTCCTGGTGGTGAAAGGATACCCACATAATGTATGAATAAGGTGGGTTATTACTTGGTTGCTTTCCTGAACTTCAAGAGATTGAGAAACCAGTTTTTGACATATGGAGCTCAGTTAGCCAAATGTTTGGGTAGTGAGGGTGCAGGTTTAATGCCACAGAGGTTATTTTTAGAGACTGGGTAAAGTTCATCTGAAGTGGGATGCTTGCAGAAACTCCTTATCCAGAAGGAAACCAAAACGGAAAACACTCAGGAAACTCAACAGGGTGATGGAAGAAAAAACCCTAGGCTGAAGGAAAAACCAGCACTTTCCTTTCAGATGTGGGCAGCTGAGGTGAATAAAAGTTGTTTGTTTGGAAATACTCTTTGAGCTTTGTCTAGGATAAGAGAGCCAGGAGAACACTTGGAGCCAATAGTTTGGCTTCCCCAGCAAACAATGAAAGGATGGCCTGAATCCTATGTGCAGTGGGAATGGCAAGACCAGCCATATGGAATGGATTATGGAGGTGCACAGATAGCTCGTTTCATTTTTCAGACAATGGAACTGTTTCATTTATTGCCTATTATTAAAACTTTATAGCACTAAAAATAAAAGAATGAATGAAAAAGAGAGAGCAAATTTTGGATACCTTTTAAAGGACTGACCTTATTAAAAAAATGCTGGCAGTGAGACCTCTTCTGATACTTTTTTTTTTTTTACTTCCTTCATAAAGAGGGTGTGAGAGGGAAGGGTTTATGGCCTGATAGATATTTTGAAGTTAATTTTTCAGTGCAGTTCCTTGGAAGGGAAAGTAGATGCCACATGGATAATGTTCAGCACACTTGGTATCAGCAACCCTCAGCAAAGGCCCTCCAAATTTCCTGGCATTTCAGAAACGCTGAAAACAATTATTTTTTTGTCAACATTTATTATTGTCCCAAAATGTCTCTTCATTGGCCAGATGGGGATCCTTTTCCTTGTTAGGGGGTGGAACACACACGTAGAATGGCACTCCAGTATTTCTGCTGACTAGGAGAGCACACCAATGTCATAAATTGCTATGGGAGAGACAGTTATCAGAGTTGACAGGGATTAAATTTCTTGATTCTCACCTCATGACCTCAACATTTTCTTTCAAAAATAAGACTACAACGCAGACAAAAGAAAGAATGGGGCTAGGGTTGTAAAATCAGTACACAAAGGTGGTGTGCCTTCTCACCAAGAGCTGTTTTTAGCATGATTGTTTGGTTTTCCGCTGCAAGGCTCCATGCATAGTGTGGTAGGTGCCTAGCAGGTTAGCACATGAACATGCTGTCTCATGGATCTTGTCTGATACCTGGAAGGATGTGAAAATTCAGTAAGGAGGTCTTCTGCTTAGAAGCTATTTCAAAAACAGCCACAACATTTTTTTCTGCATGAAGAAAAAGAGCCCCAAAACCCAGAAACCAAAGATTAAAAAAAAAAAGAAACCCACAAACTAATGGGGAAAAAAAGGTTGGTCTAGTACATAGAGGCTTAAATCTGTGTGTAGAAGTGGACATTAAGTTTGAGCTCTGTCACCCACATGCTCAGAGAGGATGTTTTATACACATGTTTAACACGTACAAACTCGTGGGGAGTAAAGGACTCACATTTGGGGCAGGAAGAACCAGCTGTGGAGTTTGATATTCATTCTTTGGGTGACACCACGCTGCCCTCAGCATTGCAGGGCAAGGCCACACTGTTGCTGCCAGCAGTCACAGTGTGGAAAGGGAAGGGCAACAGGAGCTGTGTTCACAGCAAGGGGGCTGTTGTAGAGCTTCTCCCCCAGAGCAGGAGGAGGTAGGTCCCTGTTGGTGTTGGCAGCTTTCCTTCCTCTGACAAACAGGGCAGGAATAGAGCAGCTTTACAAGCTGCTCTGGCACTCTCAGTGCTGCCATTTACCCTCTATCAGCTCACAGGCACAGTCAAGTCCAACCTTTGAAAGAATATATTATTCCCAATTTACTGTTTTATTTCTTCTTTTTATTATGTCCTGGATATTCTCTTTTTTTCCTTTTCTTTTAGAAGTAGAAATTATATGGTTCCTTTGAGAATTGTATTGATATAGGGAAAAGTGTTAAATGGACAGCTAGAAACTTTGAATCGTGAGTCAATTGCTGAGCTGATAATGATGTAAGCTGCAGGGAGGGGCAGGGGTAATAGCTTTAATCTGCTTTTAGTGTCTCCATGAGCCACCTTCCATTAGGGACTGGATTTCACTGGAAGGGAGTTGTGAGAGCTAGAAGCCCAGTGCTGGTGCAGAGTGGGGTTGTGTACCTGGGGATCTAATGACTGAGCCAGACTGTGTGTTCACTGCTCTCAGTAAGTTGGCCTCCCTGCTTCCCCACACAATCCTGTGGCAGACACAGAGCAGCTAGAGTAGCACAGCTGGAACTTTCAGTCTGCATTTCTGATACATTACATGGTTCTAATCATCAAGGCAGGTCATTTCAACAACAGGTCTGGCTGCATTGCAACTTGTTCAGGGCATTTTATGCCCCCTGGATATACAGTACCAGAAAGTCTTCCCTCAGTGTTTGGGCTGGGGATCATTTCATGAGGCTGCAAAAAAGGTACCGTTCTCTCCCTCGCTGTGTGTGTCAAGGAGCAGATGGAGTCTGAACATGTGTGACTTTCACACACAGGGAACAGAGGAAATCCTGGGGGTGGTGCCGGTAGTCAAAGGGCAGCTTTTGCACACAGAGCCCAGCTTAGCTGATGGGTTCAAATTCTGCCCTGCCTTGTTGCTTCTGAGCTCCATGAGCTGGCAGAGGCCACTGTATTAACCAAATAGTTTTGTTGTAATGTGCTCAGCACTAGTGTGAGACTGATATGCAGAGATGTCTTCTGTTTCTACTTCTAACAGCTTAGCAGCTAATAAACACCATGCAACAACCTCTCTTCTAAACCTCCTCTTAAAATACAGAGTTTGGTTTGCCAACTCCAATGTATTTAAAGCATCCAAGCTTCCGGGGAGACTTTGGAAAGTTAACTGAGTGAGTGGAGGCATGTGCAGAAAGACATTTTCAGAAGGAAAAGGCAGCTCCAGTGTCAGCTCAACATCTGATGAGCGGCTCTGGGGATGTTGTGCCTTTTGCATTGAAAGGGGATATGTTCTCACATTTGATGAAGAATCTCTACTGGTATTCAGTCAGTGCAAGGGCTGTAACCTACTGTAGGAAAACACTTGGGGGAAGGTGAGGAATGGGGAACAGAGTGGTGTACAGCTTCCACTGAGGAGAACATTTCCTGGGAAGAAACTCCAGTGGGTTTGATAACACACCTATGTCCTCACTGAGCCTGCGGCACTAAGAGACTTCCAGCAGAGCTAGGAGTTTGTGGTGACAACAAGAACAAATCTCAGACCCTAGCCCTTCAAGAAGAAAAAAATTCTCACTCAGTGAGTTTGGCTTTTTCTCTTTGATAAGTCTTTGTGGTGAGTTAGGGACCCAAAGCAGATATATCACTGACCCTTGAGAAAGAGCATCTTATGCATTTCTAATTGAAGTCCAAAACCAAGAAGATTCCCTTTTTGATGGCTTCTCGTAGCACTTTGAAACAGTGTCCAGAACTGTGAAGTGGCAGGGAAAGGCAATTCACACAATCTCTGATTCCATAGTCTGAATCCCAGGCATTCTTTATTTGCAGGACAGCTTACATCCAAAAAGTGTGGAGGGCCATTCAATGATAAACTGAGTATGCCTTAAGGAGCTGACAGTTGTGTGTCCCCTGGAAAGCAGACAGAAGGCTTGAGATTCTTGCTAGAAAGGAAAAAGGCATTTAGAGACTGTTAGGAACTTTTGAAATCCTGGGCTGGGGAAATTTCATTTTACTCTTGTGGTCAGCACCTGTGTGGAAAGACTCACTTGAGGAATTCACAGATGCCAAGGTGACCTTTCAGTGGCCGCTGGCAGCCTGCCAAGTAAGGTCAGAGCCTTCTTTCCTCAGCGCCTGTATCCCCAGCTGGTTGACATTCTTATTCACTCCTTCTTTTCTTTCCTTTGCACAGGACGGGGCTGGAGGCCATTATGGAGACCTACGCCTTTTGGAGGCCCCCCGTGCGCACTCTCACCTTTGAAGATTTCACTACCATGCAGAAGCAGCAAGGTGAGTGAACAAAGAGATGGCAAGAAAGAGATTGCTCTTTCTCCTGTAGAAAGAGCAGGAGAAGAGGGCATAAAAGCAGCAATGCACCTTGCTGTGTGTCCAGCAACTGGAATGTCACACACATTGTTGAGCTCTTGGCTGAAGTGAGAGGACACAGAGCAGAGAGGGGGATGGAAACAGTGGACAGGCCATGCCTTATGAGGTGCGATGGAATCGCTTGGGCTCCCTGATCTCCCAAGAGCTAGAGTCCTAAGAGCTAGAAGGAGGAGCAGGAAGGATTGTAGGGCTGGGCAAACCAGCCCAAGTACACAGCATGAGTTAAATCTGAAGAGAGCACGGAGACACTGAGGAAATGCTCAACCATGTCAGACACGTTTTTCTCCATTTACAGTTTACATTCGCAATTTTTATGCAAACACAAGGGGAAGCAGTGGGGTGGGGCAGGATTTGCTCTCTGGAAGTTTAGGAGACCAAGAATGTGTCTCCCTTTGGGGTCATGATACCTTGATTTCAAGACACAGTGGCCTTGCTGGACACACTTTCTGCTAGTAAGAATCTGAGAGGAATTATTGGATAGGCCAAGTGTTCATGCTGTGTCTTTTCATAGCTCCTGCCCTTTACATATCTCATTAGTTAAGTAGGGCTTTCATCTCTAGTTTCAGGCCATGTTGCTATTTTGCTTTTTGCAGAGGTAGGTCTTTCTCATTCACTTTAGTGCAGCTATTTCTAGTTAACAACAGTGATCACTGAGAAAGAGATATCAAGGCAGCAGCCTGATACTTTTTTTGCATGTTTGTTGGAATAAAAAGAAAGAAACAATTCAAAATGGTGTTCAAATGTGGCACCAGCAAAGTTAAGCCATCAAAACCAAATGTCTGCCCTGTGTAGCAAATTCTCCAGTCTCTCACATTCAAGCTTGACATCACCCCCAAAACCTCTCTCCAGATCTTAAATCCACCTAGGGATGGATGGTGTGTTCTCCTTCAGATGCAGGGAAGCAGTGGTGGCTGTTGGGGTTGCCCATCACCGAGGCAGAATCAGAAGAGTGTCCAGCAGAGGAATCTCTTCTTGCTTGTTGACTGTCCCCCATGCCAGTTCCACATGCAATATCTCAGGGCCCAGGTCGCCTGCTAAATAATTTTTCTGATGGCACAGCACAGAAGTAGGACAGAGCACACTCCAGTTAGCTCTGTTAGACTCCCCATGCATGGTCTTTGCCTGACCACCTAACTCTTCTGGAATAGCACAGCATGGGGCAGGAAGGATTTCACACAAGCTCAGGGGCTTGTGTCGAGGAGCACTTGGGGTGGGGTACATGGTCAGAGATGGGTTAAAGCAAGGACTTAGAAATGTTTTCATCACCCACCTAAATAGAAACATAACAGCCTCTCCTCCTGGTCACAGTCACTGAAGCAGCCTCTCTCCAATGTCTCACCCCCTATTCGGGCTCGACTGCCTCCCTCCCCTCAGTTATCAGATAACATCCTAGTGGCAAGTCCAACTACTGCTTACGCGGTAAGGTAATATTAGGAAAGGAAAATATTTAATATATTTTTAGCTTGTTATAATATAGTTTGGCAGCTGAAAAGCCAGAAAGCAAGCCAGTACCCTGTAACCAGCCGGCCCTGTGCAGACCACCACCACTGCACCAGAGACAATAAAGCCTAGGGCAGCCCTTAACTGATGTGTTCACAGGTTGATCTCAAAACCTAACAATTTGTTACAAAGAGGTTTTTGAGCTCTGTATTTAGCCATGTGAAATAATAAATCAGAAATATTCCAACCCTCATAGTGCTCATCTCTCCAGAAACTGCTGTAACAAGCTGTCCCCTGGTCTCAAAAATAGGTGCAAAGCTAAGGTACAAACATGCTCTATTTTAATTTCTGGCTGCTGGGACAGCCCTCTAAGTCAAGGACAAACATGCTAGTATGGAATCCTTAGAATTGCTGACAGAAAGAGCAAAAAATGCTGAGGTAGCTTTAAGCTACATGTGATTCCTCCCTGCAAATGTAAGACAACCAGGATATATCGTGCCCACATCTCTTCATCTCCTTGCTTTCAAGCACATGAACTGGGTGACAGGTGAGTAAATCACTGCTGTTTAAGAGCTGACATCAGCATAAGCTATTGAACTTCAGATCCTCTGAGACTCTACATGGATGTGACTTGCCCCAGAGTTTTTTCCTCCTGGAGCTTCAGCACTCTGAGCTGCATGGTGTCATCTCATACCCTTATATATTTATGAATTAGAAACTTTCAGGTTTGTTTTTTTTTTTTAATAAACTGATATTTTAATTTCAGATCCCACTGGTTTCATCAAAACTGGGTGGATATGTGACATTTCTGAATAAACATTTGAGGAAATGCAAGCTTTCCTTTTATCCCCTGAAATGTTTGTTGGGAAATTGCATGGGGGCTACGGGAAACTTTTGGGACTAGATGTGTGCACTGAAGGTAAAGAGGAGTGAGTTCTTACTGCACAGAGACAAGATGAGGGCAGCAAGGGTGGCCACATGCCTAGGACTCATGAGGAGCAAGCCAGGAGCAAGCCTGTGAAGAGAGAGAGAGAGCA
Organism: Vidua macroura; assembly: GCF_024509145.1. NCBI lineage: Eukaryota > Metazoa > Chordata > Aves > Passeriformes > Viduidae > Vidua > Vidua macroura. The sequence continues at coordinate 72,554,645 of NC_071572.1, read as the reverse complement.
GATAAAACTACTAAAATAAAATACTGTCTGTGGTGATAGGAAAAAATACAGTAGGTTCCAGTTACATGAAGTTTAAGGATGTGCTGTAATAGTTTCCCTGTAGGAACTGTGGAATTCAGTTTTGATTTTCTAGAGAACGGATCCATCCTAGTGTAATAGGAAAAATTACACTTTCTAGGGCAAAAGCTTGGGGCATCAGCAGCATAAATATGATGTCTTCCTTGCTTTCAAGTTAAATTTTGCTGTGCTACCTGACTTTTCCAAGATAGTTTTGCCTAACAAATCCAACTGAATTATTTGGCCAGGTTAGAAATTTGACTGATAAAAATAACTATATAAATGTGACAATTTTTTGGAGAACATTTAATTTACTGCCACATGTGCCAGTTTCAAAAAGCTATTGTGTGTATTCTGAAATGAGGAGCTGACTGATCTCAAAGCTGAGAAAAACTACAAATATGCCCTCCAGTAAGGACAATCCCAGTACTACCCTGCAGAGTCTGGTTCCAGCACTAACTTACCCAGAGCTAAAAAAATTAGTGCAGTTCCTAAGAGGTACAAATTGCAAAAATACTGAAAAATGGTCAGTAGTGATGGGGACAGAGGTAGCAAAGGCAATAGAGATTGTTTGGTAACCTGCAAGCATGCAAACATGCTTCATTCAAGAGACTAAGTTTTCTGCTCTAACTAGATGTTTATCCCATTTTGTGGGGTGTTAAGAGCTAAGGACAAATTTCCTTTCATCCACCTTCTTCATAAATTTAATTGTTTTACAGGTTTTTCTCTCCCCCTTCTGTGCCTCTCAAAGTGAATAGCATCAATAATTTAATTTTCCAGATTCTTAATTGTTTCTTTAAACACAAGTCTGCACAGAGTATTCCAGACGCATCCATGTGATACAATTATCTAAAGATATTACAATTTTTTCCACATGATCCTTTCTGCCATTTGACCTACATCCTAATGCTTTGCTCATTTGTTTGGCCCAAGCTTTATGTGGAGCAAGGGACACACCAAAATCGATACTTGTGCTGGATGCAGCTGTTTCATGCAGGGATTGAATAACTTTCTAATCTGCACAACGATGGGTTTCAGCTGCCACACAAACTGGAGGATTTGATGTTGCACCCAGTTGCAGATGCCTGGTGCAGCTGAATCTTGTGGTCCATGAGCTTTAGTTGCAGGTGTTGCATTGAAGGACAGCACATGAGCAGGTCCCTGCAGGTCTGTGACCTGAGTGGTCACCATGCTGTCCTACCAAGTGAAAGAACAATGCTTCTTCTGTTAGTGAAATCCCCTGGCTTGAGAACAAAACCTCACTTTTGGAGTGCATAATCCAAAAGTATCTGCAGCTTCACAAGAGTGAACACCATGCTGGACACAATCACAGCAGATCTGCAGCCAGTTTTGAAAGAAAGAAATCCCCCCTGAGAAAAACCTTTGCACGAAATGCTCCAAAAATGGTAATCCAGGAGCAGCTGACCTTCTGGGGAATGGTGTCACCCACACTGCAGTCTACTTACCTCTGGTGAGAAAGGGGGCTTGGGGTTATTGAATACATATGGCAGTGAGACGTGCAGAAAGCCAAGAATCTATTGAAGCCTTTAATTGGAATATATTTTCAAAATTTAGATTGAACCTCATCCAGATTCTCATTATTAAAAATTTGTGGCTCAGTTTCTTGATTTTAAAAGGGAACATAAAAAAAAAAAAGTAAGGGAGAGGAAAAAAGAAAATCAGAGTTCCAGTAACTCTGCATTATGTCACTAAGAGTAAAAAGAGCTATTGCTGGCTCATTTGTGATATCCAGTTTCCCACAGGATATTGTGATGAGCAGATCACTATCAGTGACTCTAAGTTTTGCAAGGACATAGAGACTAAAAAGGCACTGGGGCAGTATTAGAAGAGTGATCAGTATCTAACCCTTCCTACAAAAGCTGATGACTTATCAAGAAATGAAATCAGAGGTACCCTGGCAGCTGGTAGGAAGAAGTACCTCCTAAGCAGAATTTCAGGACCAATGTGAGAGTCACATGATGTGATCTTTCACTAGGCTTGCAGCACATAAAAATTCACTTTGTCATTAAATTACTATTTTGATGCATGAATAACAAATCCGCAAGAGTCAAACATCTTAAACTTGACTGGTCAGCTCTCAAGGCAGCTTTCCTTCCTAATGGGCTCTTTTCTTGAGTAAGTGCTTTTGCCAGGAACTCCACCAAAGGGTAGATGCAGTAGACTCAACCCCTTCTCCATCAACTTGAGCATCTGCGCTGATCTTGGACTGGAGGTAGACAGTAGAGAGTCCACCTCTTAGAGGGTCTGCAAAATTGGCATTAATGGTTCTTGAGATCAGCATTGGAAATTATCTACAAGGGAAAGAGGGGTGTGTTCCTTGCAGGTGAGACAGCCGGTGCTATCTCTAGAGCAGCATGCACGTACAAACTTATCAAACACAGGTTCCACTGTCTCCTTCCACGAGGGGAATATCTTAACCCTGCAGTCTTGTGTCAACAAGGATACGCACAAAAGGCTCCCTCTGCTCAGTGTGGAAGAGATTCAAACGTCTCATTTACTGCTGGAAAGGAACAATGTTTTCTTGTAGTAATGATGTTTCCAGACAGACCCTAAGTCTGCATGGGCTATCAGCAGATGTGAGACAGATACCCCAAGCTGAGGTGTTGCTGCTTTTCCAGCCTCTCTGTCTGTAAACATTACCCTTTCTGGGCAGGCATCACCTCTGTCTTGCCAAAGTTTGTCTGTACTGTCTGTAACTTATTTAGTATAATACTCTTCCCCCATGGGGGTGGTGCTCAGAGAGCTACCCTGATTACACTCATATGAAAACAAATTCCTGAATACACAAATGTGTACTGGTGTCAAGTGGAAGGAAGACTGAGCCCTCCAGAACTTCATCTGAAAGCATCACAGATGCCAGGAGGCAGAAAGAAGTAAATAACTGTTAGGATCCTTTTGGCTTTATCTGAGATTCTAGATCCCAAAAATAGTGTCTCCCAAAAGAGAGGAGCTGCTTACACCAAGGGAGGTTGAACCACCTACAAATTCATCTGATTGGCCCTTGCCTCCCAAAGGCAGCCATCAATTCTATCAGCAATGCCACCAGGATAATTTGGATTCTGCTTCCCTTTTGAAATCAATTGTAAACAGTCTAGGCTATTGGCAGAGGTCAGATAGCTGGGTGTGGACTCAATTATCTGCTTGATTCTTTTGACCTTGAAGAGGAGATTGGAAACAGAGTGGTTGTTGCCAGAGTTATTGGGATCAAGCACTGGTTTGGGCTACATACTTCAAATGGCTTGTAGATTGGCTCATTTAAACAAAGCACCAGGGAAAACACTGTTCCAGCTTCTTCTAGGTTGAGCTGCAGACAGTTTTCCTTTAGAGAAGGGACATTTTTGGTGCTCCACTGGAAAATTAAAATGCTCTCCCAGATGTGACACAAGAAGCTGGAAGTCAAAGACTGTGCCACTTCCTGATGACCTGAAAGGAGCCTGAAGTGCTCTGTTACTCCAGAGAGGTGCTCACCCTGAGTTCCAGTGACTGAAGCCTAAATCTCTGTTATCTAGTGAGTGGTGATCAGATTTCACATGAATGACTAGAGGTGGGCAATGGTACTTTGAAGATTTGAACAGCTTCCTAAGAGTAACACATAATTTTCTTATGAATAGAAAATTACATGTTCCTTGAATTTGCCATAGTACTTCGATGTTTTTCCTCAGCTGTCTTGGTGCTCTGGATGTAGATGAGAATGAAAATCACATCTCTTGAATCATACTCTTTGTCCACATTAGAAAAAAAGGTTGGTTTTTACCATTAGATCTTGAAAAGATTTTGTCTTGGAGCATGACCAAGGCAAGTTTTATCTCTAACTTTCTCACTGCTCAGTTTGCCTTGAAGAAATTTGTAAGATGTAAACAGAAATAAAGTATTACTCTGAGTTGTTCTAGATCTACCATTAATCCCAATGATTCTTGTAATTTGAGGCAAACTTATTTAAAAAGTCCTTCTCTATAATTTGCTAACCTTAACCAAAATTTCCTTTCATTACTCACTTTTGTGCCATACAGTACATACTTTCCCCCTTAAATCTATTGCTGTAATTATCTTTTTTTTATGTGCTCTGTGAGCTCTATCCCAAAGAACTACAAAGCACTCTTTATATTTCCTCTACAACCCAGCAAATTGGCATGCAATAGGTTTTGAGTCTCATTTGGGCCTTTTAAAGATTTTACCAGCAGATTCATAATTTGATAATTGGCCAAGGGCTCTAGAGAGAAAAAAGGCAGTTACTCTGCTTCACTCTGTGAAGACAGAAATGGCTCTTATTGCCATGAAAGTGGGAAGTTTTCATTCCTAAAAATAGGGAAGGAGTGAAGAGAGAGTCCAGCATGTCACAGACCAGATGGCCCTGCCCTTTCTTGGTGAGAAGACAAGGAAAAGGCACAAAGCCATTTAGTTTTCCAAGCTGCTGAAGAGGGAACTCAGAGGGGTAGTAATGGTGATGAAGAATCTTTCAGTCCTTCTGAAGGTTTTAGGTTTGAATTTTGGAAAGCTAGGACTGGGAGCAGAGACCTTGGGCTGCCAGTTATACTTGCAAGGAAAAAGTTGATATGATAGGTGAGACCAGGAGTGACACCTGATATTGTGGCATTTAGATGTCTGAAGGCATCAAGCAGGACTGAGGCATGTGCTGGTTGAAGCAGAAATGGATCCAGGTTTGTACTACGCCTGGCTCCAAAAGGACACAAGATCAGATAGTTACAGTGGCACACTCTGGTCTCATAATCTATCTGTCAGACCACCTGGCAATCTGCACAAACTCTCCCTCCTGACCTCATTACTCCCTCAGATTCCCATCCTTGGGCAATTAACACATTTAATTTTTGTTCTGCCACCAAAGGTGAAGTGACTTGGATGGCAAAGAGTAAATGTCATATGCCATACTTAGTGTGCATGTGAGTGGAAGTGCACAGAATGGTAGTAGGATTTACTTTTTTGTTCAAATTTGTTTTCCTGCATGCATGTCATTACATTTATTTGCTGTTGAGTCTGAGGATAGGACACTGCAAAACACTGGTAAGACAGGACACTGAGGATAGGACGCTGCAAAACACTGGTCTTTCCTGTGCTTTAGAAAGACCCTGTACACATGTATCCAAGACTGTAGAGTCCTCACAAAAAACAGATCTTCCAGAAATGACTTGAAGTACATCTGCATGGGCAGGCTCCTCTGTGCTCCTTGCTGGCCAGACACATGCCAACTCCTGGCCAGCTCCATTTGGAAGGCTGGAGAGTTGCATTATCATGGCTCTGTGCCCAAGTGAATATAAACTACCTCTCAGGAGGGCTTATTTACTCAAGCTAAGTGCCAGGAGGAGAGTTGTGAGCCAGGTGAATGATTAGTGGCCACAGTCCCTTTCTTCTGTGCCCCCAGGTGCATTGGATACATGCCTATCATATGATGAAGATGCCAACATATTGGGCAGATGTCAGAAGAGGGACTGTGGCTCCTCTAGAAGATGGATAGGTGAGGTTGTGCACCTATCAATCCAAGCATCAGGTCCTGTTCACATATGGAGGTAGAAGGAGATTACCTGGCTGTGACTGTGGGCTGGACACTGTCCTTTAGGCTCTGCACAGCCTGCAGGCTGTGGGCTGACCATGGTTCGTGTCTGGCCACAAGCTAAACTAGCTTGTAGGTGGGAGTGGGCTAAGCTCTTGCACTGAAAGAATAACTTTGTGCTGCCTGACCCATCAAAATGTAAAATCTTTAGACAAACCACCTTGCTGTTCCCATCCTTGTCAGAAAGTAGAGCACAAACTCTGAGGACATGCAGCCACATCTGTTTGCAATGTGACAGTGAATACCAGGTCAACCCTGTGTGAGACCAGCCATGCTGAGAACTGCAGGCTGTGACCAAGTTGCCCAAACTTCTCTAAAGCTCTGTTTGTCTGGTGAGACTCTGCCATTGCACAGGGTATGGCATTCATGTTCAGGTATGTTGGCTGATGGCAGCTCTGCACTGAGCAAGGACTTCAAGGACCAAGAGGTTTGTATGGAGGCACTGCAGGTAATGGTAGCATTCAATGCCTGGAAACATTAGCAAGGAAAATATGCTGCAGTGGAGTCCAAAATTTGATTTATGTGCACCTTTCAGATAAAGGAGGTTGGTATAAGTTGAGGGTCAAGTGAATAGTATGGTGTCATTCGTAAGAGAGATCCCAGAAAATTTTCCATGCACAATTGCTTCAGACTCCCTTGGCACTGATGCTCTCCCCACTATCTTGCTGTTGCCAGAAAGCTCCTTTGGCAATGCTGGCTTCTGGCAGATGCATTTTCCATCTACACTGCAGTGTTAGAAGTTCTCTACGTGACCTGCCTTCTGTGGAAGAGGTCCCTGTAGCATTTCAGATGCCCTGGCATGCTGAATGTTTCCAGAATATTCTAACCGCTCATTTTAAGGCACATCATACCTATGGACTACGTATGTTTGGGCTGCAGTTTACCCTGAAATTGTCCTTAACACAAGCTCAGTCTAGGTAAAAGCAAAAGCAAGGGTTTATTTGGAACATACAGGGAGACAGCACCATTACTGTGGCATAGATGGACACAAGTGACAGGAAGGAAATACCAGTCATAAGTTATTTGAGATGATATTTTAATGGCCCTTCTTGTTGATACCCAAAGGAAAAGCTGTAATTTCTTCCCTAAGCCTTGTGGGCATCTATCTGACACTGGTGCATAGACAGCATTTCTATTTGGTGCCACAAGAGTGACAAGAAGAGGAAGGTTTGCCTTTACATCCCACCCTTTCCACATGGTATCCCTGTCTTCCACCATGATTTCATTCTTTTTCCCTACTTCTCAGTCCCAGTTTGCAAATTTTGACTTCTCTTGCACTTGATCGTTCTCCAGTTCCCATCATTGAAAATGCTTTTATCCTTTTGATAAGGTCAGCTTAGTTATCACTTGTATGCCCAGAGAACAAGCTCCTTTCAGGATGACAGCATTGCTTGGCTGAGTCCTGGACAGAATAGCAGGACACCGCGAGGACAGACACTTTCACCTGCTATGTGGGGCAGGGTTCAGATACAAAGGAGGGGCCTTTGAAATTCTGAACCTTCTATTTTATACAAATGTTACTCGATAACAGCACAATGCCTGCAGAGCCAAAAAAAAATGATCTTTTGGGGGCTGCTCAAAATAATAATTAATCACTCTAGAATCATGGTAAGTGTGGAGGTGAGAGATACTGTGACATCTCTGGTAAATGCTTTTGGTGTTGGCAACTATTTCCAGGGGAAATGGTGGGTAGAGAAAAGGAACAGAGGACAACTATCGAGGGATTCATTGTATTCTTGCTTAAATGTGGTTTCACTTGACTTAAACCAGACCTAACATAGTTTTGTGTATCAGTTTAACTAGATTGGTTTCTATCCATGCCTTCCATTGAAATGACACATACATCTGTTTTTCCAAGACTGTGGTATGGTGTGGATATATTTACTGGGCTTGCTGCCATCTCTAGGGGTATTTGGCTGACTTTGTTACAGCTACAGACCAAGTTATAACTTCACAAAAGTCCAGGTTGTGTATGGCCCATACTTAGGGCCGCCAACAAAGATGGCTAAGAAATGTCTTTCAGAGCAGAGTGGAGCTGGTCTGAAGAGAATGAGCTGAGACAAGCCTTGCTTTGTATTATTTCCTGTTCCACTTAAAGGTATAAAGATTACTCTGCAAATGATCAGGAACTTCCTGCTTCTGCATTATGCTCTGTTGCAGCAGAAGTGTGGCGTGTCCTGTGCTTGTGGTTGGCATTGGTAGCAAAGCATTCTTGAAAGAGAGTTGTTAGGTTTGGTACTTGCTCCAAGTCCATACATTGATGGATTTCTTACCTCCTCATAATTTTGAAGTTACGGAGAGAAAGAAAAATCTTTTTTACTCTGTTTCCTAACTGTTGTGTTGTCACTTCAGGGTTTTCCTGTTGGCCAGCAAATAGGGGTTATTCAAAGTAGAATCACTCAGTCCTTCTTTGGAGGTGACCTGAAATGTGCAATTCTCAGTTTTGGAACCATTAAGCAACCCTTGAAACTGCTAACAAGCAAAACTTACTCTGTGTAGCCAAAGCCTCAGTTATGGGTACGACTGGATTGTAGCTTCTCAGCAGATGAATGAAGTCTAATGACCCCCAATTTAAATGCAAATTAGACAAGCAGATCTCTCTGTACCCTCCTCTCACATCTTAAGGATCCTTATTCCAACAAGTAGGATGAAGGATTCACTTCTTTATTCTTTCTAGATTGTCTTCTAGGTATCTTTGACAGCCGTGTAAGTCACAGGCAGATGTTCACACTATAATATATCCTCTAGAGAAAGTGAGAAAGTGATATATCCATATCTGTGAACATATTAAAAACTCAAGGCTTCAAATATTAATACTTGAATTAATAGGAAAAAAACCGAAGAAAACATAAAGCTTTAAAGTTTCAAAACAAGCTTGACAAAGTTAAGAACTTGCTTGTTAGAAAATTCTCGTAAGCAAACAGATTTGGAAAATTCAGGAATAGGTAGGAATTCACAGTCTGAACCTGTGCTTTGTAACTCTGGTTGTTCAGTTTAGTAAGGGAACCCACAGTTGGCTGTTTACAGTGGTAATGAATATGACATCTCTCCCTGGTAACTGATGTGTGCGCTTTTCTCCTACCGAGTTGATCAAGTTTAGCTCTGGGGCAAAGGAAGACTGAAATTAAGACATTGTATTTAATAATTTATTCTATATATTTAATTTCAAACAGATCATTAAATACTCATATACATATGCATTTTAATTTATTCTCCAGACACAGTCAGCAAGGGAGTCACTTTCTGCAGTTTGTTAATGAAATAAATGGTGTAAAGAGTCAAAAGCAGGATTACTATGGGTTAAATACATCTCACTTTGTGCTGTATTTGTTTTGTGATTGTTTGACGTTTGTATTTTGGGCTTGGATAACTAGAAGATGATACATGAGTTCAGCTGTCTGCCTGTTCTCCCTGTTAGAGGTTGTGCTCTTTACAGCAGGGATAACAAAAAATAGTGTCTGTAGTTGTGTTCAATCTTACCTTTATCAGCAATTTCAACTAAAACAGGCTGCAATAGAACTACTTGTGTAGAGGCCAACTTTCCCTTCTGCTGATCCTACTGCAATACTGACAGCCTGTAAAAGACAGATAGGGAAGAAGGCTGGAGGAGGTACCATCTTTACTTACCACAGCCAAAATAGCCCCAGGTTGTCTGACAGAAACATTAAATGAACCAGGAAATTGTAGCCTTTAAAATAAATGCTAAATTAGAAACTTACACAACAAGCCTTTGAACTCTGGAGCTAAAATACGTGAGCAAGTTTGAGCATATCGGTATTGTCAAGAAGTGAAAGCAGAGTCCATGGTGGCATTTGAATATTCAATTTCTCTCATTTACTTTAATGGGGATTTGATGCAATGCTTCTCTTTTATGCTTCAGAATGAATGACAAAACGAGTCAGTGGCTCAGCAATAACTGGTAAGCATTCCTCCCCATGGCTGGTAATGGGAATGACTGCTTTGACTTGGCAACACAGAAATATGCCTTTTGTTAGTGTTGCCTGGGTCAACAGCAAACACTCCAGGCTGTGCTTACCCAGTGCTGTTTCTCTTCTTTTTTTCTGAATCTGGGTTAAAAAAAAATTAAATTACAACATCATAAATATTATTAGTGTCTCAAGGTTACATTTTCACTCCCCATTCTGTTTCATCCTAGATGTGTCAGAAAAATTCAGATATAATCTCACTTTCATTCTCACCATCATATACTTACACAGAACAAGTCTTTCTAGTCCATCTCTTAACTACTATCATCACCTATGCTCTTTCATCAAGCAACACTGCATTAAGTTCTTCCTTTTTTTTCTTTCTTTTTTTTTTTTTTTCAGCAGCAGACCTAGACTGGTCTCAAAATCCTGCTGGATTTTTTTCCATAAGGTGATACACAAAAAAGTTATCCCTTATTTTTGATCCTCAATGTGCAATCTCTGCCTTGGTGAAATTTCATCTGCCCATTCAACCCATTCAAACACTGTCTTTTCAATTCCCTTTGCCTCTCATCTGTAGTCTTCTACCTTGTTGGAAATGCTGCCTCCCAGTTCCTCTGGATCTGTTTATTGCCTGGTCAAATTTTTTCACCAGCACTTCTTTGGTTCTTTTACAAGAGTGTCCAGTGTTGGTTGCCCTAATGCAGAAAGGGAACCTCGTGCAAAGAGAATAGTCAAATGAAAATAAAAGGTTTCACATCAGAAAACTGAATTATTTTACACACAGAATGGATTTTCCTGGTTGTTCAAGGAAGCTTCCTCCAGTTCAGAATGTTGCCTATAAATAATCACTTCTTAAGCTCAAAATTGTGCCATAATCTTTTTCATAACACTTACTTTCAGGTTGCTACCATTCTTGATAGTATTACACAGTATTATTTTCCCAGGTCAGAACATGTAAGTATCCCTGCTGTGCAGAATGGTCAATTCCATCATTCATAGCAAAAATATTGTAAAATGTGCTGATTCTACTGACATGCATATATATCAATATTTTGTTAACATCAGTGGTACAACATATGGAATCCCTTTTAAATTCTACACACATGATGGAAAATCCTGACACATCCTCTTTCTGTGCTCTGTGGAGCAGGATATAGCTTGAAACTGTGTCCCTTCATTTTAGTGCTACTTCTGGCTTGAATCAGCGCTGCTGCACTGTGAGCCAGCTGACAAAAATGCTGAATAGTGCAGAAGTCCAACACACTTTTCAGCCACTTCCTACCGCAAGCCCCCAAGCAGATGATAAAGGGTGTTTGCAGTGGGACCATATAGTTCACTGACTGGTGGTCTTCCTGCCGACCAGGAGAGAGGAGAAATTACCAAATTACCTGGGGATTTTTGTTTTTTGTTTTTTGGTTTTCGGTTTTTGTTTTTTTTTGGGGGGTCGGTTTTGGTTTTTTTTTTTGGGGGTTGGTTTTTTGTTTGTTTGTTTGTTTGTTTGTTTTTTCCCCTCCCCTAAAAAGAACTAGATAAACATGCCTGGAAATGGCAGATCTCTTGACTGATAGAGCCGTCTTTCCTTGCAGCTTCTCCCAATGCCTTGGGTTACTCTGTGGCAGGCTTGCTTCCCTCTCCCATTTTAAAAGGGAATAAAATGTCTGTTGAAAAACAAAGTCGTAACAAAAAAGCAGAAGGAAAGACCAAGGGATGCTATTAATAAAGTGAGGGCCCTTGCCAAGAAAGGCTGAATTTTCCAGTGGCCATTTTACCACCCTTGCTTCTTTATTGAACTAAGCTGTTTTTTTAATGAGGCCGTCTCATTTTGCAGATGTGGTTCTGGGTGCTGAACATCCTCCCATGCGTTTTGTTTTGCAGGGGGCAGTACAGGAACATCCCCAACCACCTCCAGCACAGGGACCCCATCACCATCCGCTTCTTCTCACCTTCTCTCTCCATCCTGCTCTCCTCCAGCCTTCCATCTGGCCCCCAACACTTTCAATGTTGGCTGCCGGGAGAGTCAGCTTTGCAACCTCAACCTGTCTGATTATCCTCCTTGTGCCAGAAGCAACATGGCAGCACTGCAGAGCTACCCAGGGCTGAGCGACGGGGGCTACAACCGACTGCAGAGCAGCACCGCTTCTGCCTCGCAGCCCTCCGAAACCTTCATGCCTCAGAGGACTCCCTCCTTGATCTCAGGAATGCCGGCTCCTTCCTCCCTGCCCAGCAACAGCAAGATGGAAGCATACAGTGGCCAGCTGGGATCTTTCCCCAGCTCTCAGTTTCAGTATGTCATGCAAGCAGGCAACCCTGCCTCCACCTCCTCCTCTTCACACATGTTTGGTGGTGGCCACATGCAGCAGAGCTCCTACAATGCCTTCTCCCTGCACAATCCCTACAACCTCTATGGATACAATTTCCCTGCTTCCCCCAGGCTGGCGGCAAGCCCAGAGAAACTCACCACCTCCCAAAGCACTTTACTCTGCTCTTCCCCCTCCAGTGGGGCCTTTGGAGAGAGGCAATACCTTTCCACAGGGATGGATCACGGGATGCACATGATCAGCCCTCCCTCCAGCAACCAGCAGACGGCTGCCGCCTGTGACAACAGGCAGTACGGAGCGGTTCAGGGCTCCTCCTCACAGATGTCTGTGCACATGGTCTAACAAGCCTTGCCTCTCCTTGGCATCGAAGGCAGCCAGACCTTCATCGTTCCCAGGGCTGAACCCATCCCAGTACTCTTTTGCCTTCAAACTTATAGTGGAACTAGTATTGTAACGATAAACAAGAACATAAGCCATCTAGGTGTGTGCCCCAGAACCTTCTGGAGAGCCTTGACTGACAGCCATTGCAGCTTGTTGTAGCCCAGGGCCTCCAGACTGGCACTGAGCATCTGCTTTTTCTGGACATTGCAGAGAAGAGGGCATGACTTTCACAAGGAGCTGGAGAGAAGCAGCTGAATTTACTGTTTTATGCATTAACTTTAGGCAGTGTGAGCTTTCAGCGTGAAGGGATCCATTCCCTGTGCTGTCTCCTCCGAGTGTTGAAGAAGGGCAGTCTCCCCGGGCTTCATCCTCTGAAGCTGCACTGCCCAAGGCTCAAAGACCTCCCCCTTCCCAGACAGTTCCTCACTGCCAGAGTGGCTCAGCCCATTTCTGAAACCAGCAAGGCCTGTGGGTCTTTCCTCCACTGTAGCACAGGAATGGCGCTGCTGGGCTGGAGCTTCTTCTGAAGAGGTTTCTCATTTTCACCACGGCTCTGCCCAGCCGGCTGTTTCTTTATGGAGGTCAAGCTGACCAGCACTCAACCTGCAGAAGGAGATGGGAGAGAGAGGAGAGAAAAGTTTTAGCTCACAAATGAGCCTCAGACAGAAGTGGGGATGGAACTTTGGAAAGGTGAATGGGGGGAGGGGGCTCAGCTCCTGTTGACTTGACTGGAAGTAATGCAGCGAAACCAAATGGATGACAGCCTTTGTGGGGAATGTGTGTCTCCCACAGCACTCATCCCAGTGGGGAGAAACTGTCCAGACTGAGCTCAAGGGAAGAGTGATGAAAAAAGAGAGCTCTACAGGAGTGCAGCTGACCTTGCGTGTGAGAATTGCCATAGAAAACCATTAGCATTTCAGAAGCAGTGAGGTTGAGTATTTGCCAACCTTCCACCTGCCACATGGTCTCTGTTTAACCAAATAGATCATTGCCTTTTAACATCTTTATTTTCTGGGTTTTTTTTCCCCTTGTTCTTTTTTTTTTTCCTCTTTTCTTTTCAAATCCTTTAAAAATAAGAAAACAATTGTAGCTTGGTGCAAGCTATGCATTTAAGTTGTGTGAAAATGCAAATACCAAGTAACAGAATACAGATATTATTGAGAGTTGTTGTGAGGTGTTGTAGATAAATGTATTTATATGCCTAGTGGGGTATTCAATATTATGAATATAAAAGAGGGCAATAAAAATGGTATGTAAAATATGTATGAAGAAAAAGCTGTATAAAGATTTGCCCTATGCACGGAACTCTGTTTCTAAGTGCCAAGCACAGAAAGCGCTAAATAAATCTTTGCAATTGTTCCTTCTGTGTTCTTCTCTGTCTGTGAGGCTTCCTCAGTGGTTTTCTAGAGACAGACATTTTTAAAATACTGTCACATATGTTTGCACAACAGAAGGGGTGAAGATATGGTGCCAGATTGTGAAGTCCAGGCAATATTGCAATAAAAATAAAAATTCTGTCTTCTCAAGAAATTAAAAAAAAATGAGTCCTTGGAATTTGTAAGTTGTCTTCTTCACAGGAAGTGTATCTTAAAAACAGCTTGAGTTGTTATTTTGATTATTGAAGAAGCTCTTCTGAGCAATTTTTCACAGTCAGTACAGCCAATGATACTTTAAAATAGCAATATAGTTTATTTCTCATTTAAAAATAGTTTCAAAATGTAATTCTGAGGTATGTGTCAGTTTTTCATTTGTACTATAATTCTAATATGAGATTGAGACATTAATAGTGAAATCTGTGGGAGGCTGAAGCCCCTTCAAACCTGGCTGTAAGTTATGGCTGCAGAGTTTACAGCTCTCCTTGTGTCAATAAACTTCTTTTCCCCTGAATTGAAAAAGCACCAGAAAGGTAGAAAGACCTTTAAAGATCAATTCTGCAAGCATTTCTTTATTTTTGTTTTTACAAGGGAAGATAAATATACCAATGCCATTCCCAGTTCTGTGCCTAGTCTGTCTGACTGTATTCTGGTTTTTACTGCGTCTAGCCTTGGAGGCTGCTGAAAAGGGTAGGGGGGATTATGGATGGGGACAACCTGTCCTTCAACTTGTTGTCTCTTGCTTACCCCTAATAATGAATTATTGGTTTAATCTTGACCATGGAGTTTTAGAGCTTTTCTAAAATCCTTTCAGAATCTTTCAGAAATGCCCTTCAACCTATGCTTTGATGTTTGCTTTTAGGTTTAATTCCATTTTATGGCAACAATTTCTATAGGTTAATAGTATGTTGTGTGAGCCAGTATTTCCTTCCACTGGCTCTTTGCATTAGATTGCTCTTTCTTGTTTAATCAAATTAACTCTTTGTGAGTCAGTCTGTATTTCAGCTAGAAGAAGAGACTCAACAAAACCAAAACAATTGTCTGTATTAAAATACATGTGTCTATTCTGGATTAAACAAACAAACAAAAAAAGAATAAAAAATTATCACTGGAAACAATATATTAAAAAAGCAAAACATATGCAGGGCACAACCTCAATATTAGTGTGAAGAACTGGTATCTAAGTTTCCACGCATTTTAGTAGGAATCCATGGGTAAGAGCTTTGGGATGATCACCCAGACTATTCAGCAGTGTGATACTTCATGTTATTGAGTACTTTTTCCCTGATCTCACCATATTCTTCAGAAAATCTTACTGCATTAGTACAAATTGAAATTCCTTTTGGTATGAAGCATATTGACCCCAGGGTGAGCATTCATGGACCTTGTTTATAGACATATTTATTTAACTCTTATGGGGCACATATATAAAATGAGAGAGCTTAGATAGCTAGATAGTAGTTATTCCTTAGTGTTTTGTTGCTGCAGGGTCAGAATAGTCAGCATCAGAACTGAAAAAAAAAATAGGAAAAAAATGTAAGAGAGACTTCCCTGTTTCAAGATGTAAAGTTGTAAGTACACAAATAGTACTTGGTGTGAAAGTTATACTGACAGTTTATGAAGATTAAAAAGATTAAAAACAATCTGATACTGAAAATGAGAAAAAAAATTACACTTTTTCCTTGGCAGTCACTGTGCAAAGCAAAACCAGAGCAGTGTTTGGAGGGCAGTATTAGAAATAATGGGACAAACTTGTTAAAATTATTTATTTATGGCTCATTAGGTGCACAAGGGTAACACTCCCCTGAGCAGATAACCTGCTTAAGGCCTTGACACCACCCCAGAAAGATGACATGAGCATTGTATTTGAAGTGGACCCAGGTGTGACAGAACTCTCCTGTACAGCAGTGGCTCTTCTCCCCCTGCCACCCACGTACAGGCACAAGGCCCTGAGCCATTTGCCACCTCTTACTGGAGCCTTCCAGAGAGAGGTGATAGCAGTGGAGAATGGGAGAGATGCACTGGCATCAGTGTGAGATCAGCCAGGTCCAGCTGGCCTGGTGGGCAGCCTGGGTTGCGGAACACACAGCAGCCACCCCCAGCAGACTCCCTTTCCTTGGGTGACTGCCCTAACCACAGGGCTTGAGAGCCCTCCTGGCATGGTCCTGCTCTGATCCAGGACCCCTTTGGTTGCTCATTTGCAAAGTATGTTTGTGTGGGTGGCAGAGGCAGCAATGCTGTGATTCCTGTCCCCTTCCTTCCTTCCCAACTTTACCACGAACATTTGAACGCTTTGACCAGCTTTAAGCAGCTTTGGGATGGAAGTTCTCACATTTTTCTTTAGAAGAAACAGTGGAGGAGGGCAGGGACCTCATTAATTTTCCCAATGCAGGGAAGGCTACCGTGTAACATCTCATTCAAAGAAGCCACACAAGGAACAGGTGTCCTGCATACAAGCCCCCAACCACAAGTTTCCTCTGGCATATGGATGTTATCAAACACCAGAGGATCTACCCAGAGCTGCAGAAGCCAGGGGGTTTCAACTCCTCCTCTCCTGGGCTGGCCCATTTGGCCTTAGCCCATGCAGGCTTCTGGTTTCTAGTCCAAGAGAAAAGAAGGCTCTGGATCTCCCAGTTCAATGCTGCAAATTTAGAAGGTCAAATATCATGTACCTCTCTGAAGAAGTATCTCTTTGTAAAAGCTGAATCCAAATCCTAGAAGGAGTAATGGAAATCTCAGTGATAGGAGATCTCTCATCTTGCAATACAGGCTGTTCCAAGTGCAAACCTGACAAATTGTTACAGAAATTAAAAGTATGGCACAAAAATAATCAGGGTGGGTTTGCAAGCTCTACAGAATTTATTTAGCTTCATTCCTTAGCACACTGACAGGCATAGGACATCAATATTACCACAGTCAGTGCAGCTCAGCAATGCCAGGACACTGCAAACCAATGCAACGTAGTGTTCCCAGAGGAAATGTAAGCACCATGTGCTTAAGCAAAATGTTCAGGGCACAAACATAATTGCAAATTAAGTTGTACAGGCTGTGACACTCTCTGAAGAATGTGAGAGGCTGGAAGCATTGCTGGTTTGAAGTATTCTGTGTGAGTGTGTGAGGGGTAAGGGCAGGTCAGGCCTTGCCCCGTTGAGGGGATGCCCTGCCCTGCCCACCCTATTCCTAGAGCCTGTATCCCAGCCTGGCAGTGGCTGCCAATCCCTGGCACACCAGAGGCAATGCATTCATCCCTGGAGCCCCTAATCCCCTAATCCAACTCCAAAAATGACCAGAAGTCCCACATGGGGGAAGGGACCAGGAAAGCCAAAGGGTATTTAACTCAGGACATGCAGAAGGACATGTCTTGACCCTCTTGTAATTTCTATCAGCTGAACACTACAGGAATCAGGAATGGTGGCTATATTTGTCCTTTTCTATGTCTTTCTGTCTTTCTATGTCTTTCTGTCTTTCTTTCTTCTTCTAATTCCCTCTTACAGGAATTTTGAGTAACTAAAAATTGAATGGGCTTAGAGTGCTGAGTTGAATGGGCCAAGTTAATGCTTTGGGAAGTGTTTTACATTTCTGGGGGCCTTACAATGCACTACAGCAAAAATTGCAGAAGATGATCTGCTAGAGTGCCTCATTTATTGCATACTGATTGAAGCTTTACTAAGGTGGGTGAGGGCTGACAGATAGCATCTGCCATTAAAAAGTCTTCAGATTATTTTTTCCCCCAACTCGAATAGCTGCATTGACCCAGAGCACACACCCCATGTGAGTTCAGCACTAGCAAATCAATTTTGCTGGATGTTGCTTGTTGGGCATCACTCTAAATGAAACAACAACATGAAAATGCAGCCAAGGGCTGGGCAGAAGAATGCCTGAGCATGCCCATTGCATGCCACAGATGTAGCAGAAATGCAGCTATAAAAGCAATGACAGGACTTCATGAGGAGGGTGCTAGTGTGGCCAAGGGACAGTTTGCTATAAATAAGCCAGTTCCTGTCCAGGGAACATCTGACTCCTTCTGCACTGTTTCTTCTATGGAGAGGCAGACTGCAGGAGCTAACTTTTTGACCAAGTCTGTAGCCCAGCATTTTGAATCCACAGATGGGATCATTTCTGAGAGCTTCTCTGTGGGTCAGCTGGGAGAGACTTCTGTAGCCTGATGCTGACCCACAAAACTTCTGCTGGAAAAGTGGCTCACTCAGTTTTCCCACTGCTTCTTACAGTTTGTGTGTAATTGCTATATAGGAAACTGCATAGAATATGACTAAAATCCATATAACTTTCAAGGGTTATTTCTTCACATCAGTCACTGCTGCTTATCACCCCAGAGGTGTGACATGGCCACAAATTACAGGAGCGGTGTACAGCTCTTCAAATATCAGCTCCTTTCTGCTACAAAGCCCTCCAAAAGTTCTGGCCTGTCTGAACAGAGGATGAGGCTGGAAAAGAGCAGCTCCCATGGACACTGCCACACTGTTGTATTCCGACAGCACGTTGGTGAGCGTGACTTCTGTGCTGGATAGTGGTAGGCACCAGCTGATTTTGGGAGGAGAGATAAACCTCCGCAGTGGGGATAGTTGTGCAATAGCCCATCTCTGGAGCACTGAGCTAGTTTCTTTTCTGACTCAATGTGCAACTCATTGCATGCTGTGGGGGAGAAGGATTAGAAGCATGTAATTTTACACTGGTTGATGCTCCTACAGATGCTGTTCTTATTCCAGTAATGTTCTGAATTTGTTGAGCATTTTGGAAGCTCTGACATTGAGCTGGATAGAGTGACTTCTGTGGACTAACCTCAGATGCTTCCAGGAGCAGTGCTAGACTCAGTTTAGCTGGGTTGGCCTTTGAGCATTCAGCACTGTGTGCAGCTCAGAGCACTGTTTTCCAGCTGTACTGCAGAGACACAGAGCTGGCCCAAGTGGCACTGCCAGCAGAGACCATTGCCCTTCTTAGGATGATGGAGAGGGTGGTGCTGCTTCAGCCAAGAAGCTGGTTCAATTGTTAGCAAACCTGGAGCTTTATGACATATTTATTGTCAGTGAAGGGGCCTGTGGCTGGCACTTTTCCCTCCAGACTACACTGATGGCAGCCCTGGGGATATTCTGCAACACCCACAGTATTCCCAGTGTTTCCTTTGTAAGAATTAGGGGTGTGCGGTGACTTGCAGGGAGGTTGACATGGTCTTGGGTTCTTTTCCTACCTGAGTTGGTTTATAACATTTCCCTTAATGTGCAGTCAGGTAATTGCTGGTGAATACAGTTGCATTAAGTTGGTGTAACCAGCCCAGGAACAGGCACAAAGGAAAATGCAGTCCCTGACCTATATTAAATAGGTGATGTAGTTTAGTGATTGGAGACATGATGTAATCACCTGCATTGGTCTCTCTCAGTAAAGCTGGAACAAGTTGCAGTACAATTAACCCTGCAGAAAATGGATTTATCCTGCCAGCCATCCAAGCCAGGGCCAGCACTGTACTCTGTGGTTTATATGACGCTGCCATGCAAAAATCTGTATACAGAAATATGAAGATTAGTTAGAAAGCAGCATGAATGCAGAAGGGTGTGGAAAAGCAGTAGAGGAACAAGAGAGCAAGGGTGCAAAGAATGGCCTGTACTGATAGCCAGGGACATGATCAATGGCAGTGAAACTGGTAAGCTCTGAGGAATGTGTTGTTCCACCCAAATCACAGCACGTGTGACTCACCGGCAGAAACCCTGCAAGCAGCAACGGGAGAGTGGCAGTGAGACTGCAGTGCACTGCTGTGGCATTTCTCTTACTGTAACCCCAACAAGAAGTCTAAATTTGCTAGCAAGCTACCCAAAATGGGGAAGGAGAAGACAAGTGCAGCAATGTCACCCAAGATTTACAGTGGATAATTAACCAAAATTCAAAGGTTAAAGTTCAATACCTGTGACTCCTGAAATATATGCAAGATCTGTCCAAATGCCAATACATTATCATCAGTGAAAAGAAAGCCAGAAGATGAAGAAGTTTCAAGGGCAATCACTCCAGAATACTTGGAGACATGCATTTTGGAGCTTGTGAGTTCCATGTGTGAGTTGGCAGTGTAATATTTTTTTAGAAAACTAAGTAAAAATCACTTTTAAAAATGAAATAAAAATTACTTCCACTTCTATATTGTACTTTTTTACATGAGTTCCTACACTGTAGTATTATCCATAAAATACTGCAACTACTAACTCTGTAAACATTACAAAGTCAAGTTTTATAGGAGACCAAAGGAAACCAACACAAAAAATTGGTGATCTGAGGAAAGAAAAAAAACCTAAAGATTATGTAAAAGAAGGTTGATCTAACATGAAGAAACCTGTATTAAAAAAAAAATATATATAAAGTGCATGCATCCAAAACAAGAGAGACTTGACTATGGTCACATAGCAGAAGGAACAGCATAGTCTGAAAAGATATTTTGTGGATAGCTCAGTTACTTTTAGATAATGAGTAATAAGCTGCTTTCCTTCTTGGATGGATAATTTGAAATTATACAAAGGAGCTTGAGATGCTCTAGCTTCTGACCACACAGACAAAAGTCATATCAACAGAAAAATTGAAACTTTGGAAGGAAACACATTCACTTCTTCGATGTGAAATGTGCTGTATTAAATTTGTTGTTTACACTGTATGCACTATTTTAGGCACTGTTTATCACAACTAGTCATTGAACACAATTGAAAGCACATGAAACTGGCTACATTGCCTATACACCAGCATAAATGGTTTTAGGCAAAGCCTAATTGTTCTTTCTTTATTTAGGGTGACAAAAACACCATGAAATATTAGGAGTAATTTCAGTTGTCTGCCCCTGTAAATTGGAAAGATTTTTCCATTACTGCCGTGATCTTGGAAGGAAACAATTTGATCCAAAGAACTTGTGGAGACAAAAATCTATTTTGTAGTCATTCTTGATTTATCATGCTTGGTTTCTGTAAAAAAAAATGAAGACCCTGACTCCTGTCGCAGGTCTACTCATGCAAAAATCCAAACTGGGGAACTAAATAATTCTGGAACCTCTGTTCTCCACCCTTAAGGACATGGTGGGGAGGTCCTGTAATGCCATAAGAGAAATGGAAGGCTGGAAATATCTGCCTAACATAACCATAGATCAAGCTGTCAAGTCAGGCTTATAAATAGTACAAAGTGACAGAGGCAGAGAGGTGGAGCAAGGCTTAGCTGTCATATGGCCTTAGTTCTTTGGCTTCTCCTTTCTAATATCCAGGCCACATTCACCCTGTGAGTGTCTGAGTGTGCCATGATACCTGATGTGAAGGGATCCTTTGATGTCCATCTCTTTCAGGCCTAAGCTGGTAGACTATTCCATGTTCATTGTATTGGCACCAACGAGGTATTAATAAGAAATACAGTCACAGCCTCATACCAATCCATGTGACCCATGTTCAGGGCAGCCCTTGACACTCTGTTCCAGCAGTGATTTAGTTTTCATTTTATACAAGTTGTGAAGAGAATATAGAACAATAGAAGGGAAATGCAAGGGGAATATTTAATAGAGTGGCTTTTCAAGCTGAATTTAGCTGTGGAACAGACTTGCAGCTGTAAACCTTGGGGAAGTCTACGGGGTCAGTCAGTCCTGGGTGGGCTGTGGATTGGCTGGGTGGGCTGGGTGGGCTGGGTGGACTGGGTGGACTGGATGCCCAGAGCTAATGCCCAACACTTCTACAGCAGAAGGAGTAACAGCATCCATGGTTTGCCCTTACAAGGTAAGCAGGCATGCTTAATTTCAATTGAGCTTGAATCCAAACCTAAAAAATTCTCTGTGTTCATCCATCCATAATATCTGTGTTTTTTCTCCCTTAATCTGTTGCCACAGTTGTGCCACCTGGGGGTTCCTTAAATTCAGTTCTCCTCTACTTTTACCCATGTTTCCCAGAATGCAGGCAGCTGCAATATAATGAGATTATTTATGATTTTTAAATATAATCTTCTGATGTATCTCCCAGGCCAGCAAAGCAACAACCCAGCAAATCTCACTGAACCAGAGCTGCCTGTAGCAATCCCAAAGTGCCCAGCCATCCATTTCCATTTCCTGGTTTCACTGGTTTCTCACTGCACTTTTTCAGATTTCCTTTTGGACCTTTTTTAAAAATTATTTTTACAGCAATAATGCAAAGAAAAATGTTATTGGCTGCCAGTGTTCAATCCCATAGAGTCATTGCAGACAGAGCCTTTTTCCCATGAATTTTTCCCATTTTGGTAGTGTACAGAGTAAAATGGAAGCTCTGTCCTCAGCATTGTCCTGAGACATGGACAAGGTGTTCTGGACCCAGCCGGTCCTGAGAGAGAGTCTGCAGTGATATGAGTGGATGTGCTCCCAGAGGTGTCATGTCTCAGCAGGTAGAATATCTTCTATTCCTGCATTTCCTTCACCCACATGAGGCCTTGCCTTTTCACACATACTTTAGACTGAACACATTTCTAATGCAGCAAGAGGAAACTCATCTCCTTCAGTGTGAGAATAAGTTGGTTTCTTTTCAGCAAATTTATTGGGCATTTATGTCTAAATACAGACTTGCTTATAACGACAAAAAAAAATTAAAATTTTTATTAAATTCCATTTTATGTTGATAATTTTTTAAACTTTTTGTTGTTTTTGTTGTTGTGTATAGTCAGGGAAAAAAACCCTGTAACCTCCTCTTTGTCATAGTACTTCAAAATTTATCTGCAGCTTTCCATGGCCAAAGCAGTTAGAGAAAAACTGAAATCCCTGTAGCTCCCTTGCTGGTCAAAGCATTTTACAGAGAATAAACCAAAAAAAGGTCTTGCCCTTGGCCATGTGTGCCAATCTCTGCTGCATTATTGCAAAACTGTTATCACTGCCAGAAGCAATGACAAAGTCCCCATCTTTGCCAATTTGGCACTGTATAAAGGTAATGTAGCTCAATTTATACTTTAATATTTAAGTGAAATGGAGGGAAGCGCGTGCTGTGTGATGGCTGACACCACCGAGCACAGGTGTCAAGTCTGAGCTGTATTTTTCCCATCACTGCTGCAACACAACCCAAACATGCAGGCTTAGTGGGACCAAGCTTAGTATTTTATCACCGACCCATGGCAAGGTGGTGGTGGAAGAATTTCCAGCTGAGGCTGCAATGCACAGGCAGGAAAACTTCATCATAGCGTGCTCCTCCAGAGCAGTCCTGCTGCTAGCCAGCAGAAATCTCCTGGATACAACTCCTGGCTCCTTGCAAGACTGTGGAGCTGAGAAGTGCACCCTGGAAACACAACCCTTGTACCAATGGTGCTCTGCAGTTTGGTTTGATTCTCCCTCTGTGTGCAGGTAAACACAGCCCTATGCCAGCAGCCACGTGTAGGTGCACAGAGAAAAAAAGGCAGTTGCTCAAACAATATGGAATGGAGGGCTGGAGAAAGGCACATTGAAAATGTAAAGGACATTTATGTTCAAGGAAGGTGTGAGAACTTCAGGAAGAGCCAAATTACAAAAAAAAAAAAAAAAGTGAGTACTTCAAGCAGCCAAATTAAACAAGACACAATGGGGGCCAACTTTGCCTCCCAGGCATTTCACAAGCCCACACCCCAGAGTTCAGGGGGTGCTGGGGGGAGAACCACATGTCCCTCTAGGTCTTATTTAACTTGGCCATGTGTAAGGAATTTTAACTCTTTTGTGACTTGCAGATTTCTACAGCACTCGATTATTGCCCTCTTTTTCTTCTTTATTTCTGGGTACCTTTTATTGGATAAATTTTAAATCCTTCAGAAAACAAATAATTTCTTTTAGTTTAAAAAATAATCATTGGAGGCAAAGCATAAAGTCATTTCCATAATAGTATCTCGGAAGAAAATAGATACAGTATTTTGGAAAGAATTTGAAATGAAAACACAAAGCCTGATGGGATTTAAATGTAGAAAACCAAAAATTGAGTCTTGCCTCCTCTTTTCCCTTCCCCTATCCATGAGGTCACCATTTCTCATCTAACAGACTATGGCATCTTGCCGGGATCCTTAGGCAGCCACCAGAAAAAACATTCTTGCTCCTGTAAGCACAACGCAGGATCAAACTGGCCAAGTGAAAATAATCAGAATGGCTTATTTGAAGCTACAAAGAAAGAAACTTCGTAGAACTAACAAGAAAAAGACATCCACACAGGGCAGGGACAAAACTCGTTTGTCCCTCAAAAATTTGTTGCCTAAGCGTTTGAGATTAGGTGAAAATGTGTGAAATAGTGGATGTGCACTGAAATTCAGCATTGCAAACAGCTCGATTGTAAAGGAACTGTGAGTGTCCCTGTGTGCAGGGGGCATACAAAGAATGAGTGTGCATGTCCCTGAGATGTGGCAGACCTCAGTCCAACAAATTTAACTTTAATCCTGCTTGGAAGCACTTCCCTGTGGCAGGCTGGCTCTCTGAAGAGCAGGGGTTGATGCTGCTGACATGTCAGCTCTGCTGCTTCTGGGGCAAGTGACTTTTCTCACAGCATTGCTCATTCTGTCTGTGCTCAGACCTGAGGAGGTGCTCCTTCACTCAGCCCTGGCATGGTATGAGCAGGAGCTGAGCTTTGCATCCATGTAACTCTCAGCCCACGTGAAGAAGAAGTGATCACTCTCTGACACTCCAGTGGCCTCATTCAGCTACAGGTATTTACCTTTTTTAATAAACTGTGATGCCTTTGGGGGTAAACCAGGAGCACGAGCAAAGTAGGGATTGTGAATGTTCTTCTCCCATTGCAGATTTCTCTACAGCAAGACTCTGCAAACTCAAAGGACCTCCTGGCAATATTGATGGCTCCTACTTGTTCTGCCTCAACTCAGAACTGTAGAATATCTCAACTTGGAAGGGACCCATAACAATCATCAATTCCAGCACCCGGCTCCTCTCAGGAGTACATGAAACTAAACAATATTACTGAGACCATCATCCAGATGCTCTTTCTAGAGGCTTGGTGCTGTGATCACTTCCCTGGGGAGCCTCTTCTAGTGACTGATCACCTTCTCAGTGAAGAACATTTTCTTGACATCCAACCTGAATTTTGCCTGGTGCAGCTTTATTCCATTTCGATAAGAGTAGAATGGTGAACCAATATGTCAACAGTCATGGCTCACATTAAAACTTCTCCATGAAAGCAGCAATCTGCTGGTCCCTGTTATTTATTTCAGATTCTGAAAACTGCCCAACTACACCTATCATAGAATCATAGAGGGGTTTAAGTTGGAAGGGACCTTTAAAAGTCATCTAGTCCGACCCCTGTAATAAGCAGGGACATCTTCAACTAGACCGGAGTGCTCAGAAACCTGTCAGATCTGACCTTGAATATTTCCAGGCATAGGGCATCCACCACTTCTCTGGGCAACCTCTTCTAGTGTTTCACCACCCTCACTATAAAAAAACCCAAACAACAGGTCTGCCATATATCTAGTCCATATCTACCCTCTTTTAGTTTAAAACCATTACCCCTTTTCATATTGCAACAGACCCTACTAAAATGTCTGTCCCCACCTTTCTTGTGAGCACCCTTTAGGTGCTGGAAGGCTGCTATATGGTCTCCATAGAGCCTTCTCTTCTCTAGGATCAACAGCTCCAGCTCTCACAGTCTTTCCTCCTAGGAGAATTCTTCCATGCCTCTGAAAGCACAACTCAGTTTTGGGACAGCAGTGGCAAAGTGAATGCTTTAACTCTTACCAAAGTCAAGCACCGTTATTTTCAGTGTTTTCTGAGTTATTTTGTTGTTACTTAAATCCAATGTGAACTTGTGTTGAAGGTCCAGTTCAAAAATGTGTCCTCATGACAATTCTCCAATGCAAGAAAGGAGGAGAACTTATTACAAGGAAAAAATCATGCCCATTAGAGAGACAGATTTGTTGAATTTTGGATCTGAATTGCCTCCAAGGAAAACTGACAGCATGAAGGGCATGAAGTCAGTTTGGCTGACTGATGGGATAGTCCTCTGGAATAGGGGAAATGTGCTCATCAAGAATATTCCTAGTATTCTACCCATACTATTATGGATGTCCAATGCCAAGGGCAGCAGCCAATGTCAAAGCACATGAAGTGCCCAAGGGATGAGGCAGCAGGGAGGAGCACAGCTCCTGCCTGGACACCTGCAGAGCTCTGTCTGAACACCACGCTCACTTTGCTGCTCAGGACAAGGCATGCTCCAGCTGTACCTGACAACCAAATTTCCAGCCTACCCCAGAGTAAATCACATAATTCAGAATAATCTTGGGGGAAATTCTTCTGAATTTTTCCTGTCCAGTCTGAAAGCCTCCACCAACCATGTTCTTCTCAGCTCCTTGAGAGCAAACTGTTCACTCCTGTGCAATGCCATGCAGCACCTTGACTTGAAGCTGTCCCTGTACACCCCCTGGACTACACACTGGGACTTCCATCCAGATCTGCAGTTCTCCAGTACCCCTGAAAGCCAAATGATTTGGATTTTATTCTTTTCTCATCCTCTGTTGCTCCTTGTGTCCTGGATCAGATGGAGCTCCTCAGGCTTGCAGTGATAGATCTTCTCCTTACACCACTTGTGGGAATGCAGGGATGAGCACAGAGTGCCTGGCTCTGACACTGACAGATCTCATACTGCTCCCAGGGAGTTGCTCAAATGCTGTAAAGATGAACCATATGGGCAGCCCCAGCACTTGAGGCCATTAATAGGAATTTTTAAGCAACTGTGATTGATGAGGCAGCTCTTACAAGTCTGAGATCAATGAAAATGCAACTTGATCTTTTGAACCCAACTCCTTAATTTTTTTTGTTCCTTTTTCTGCAGAGAATCCCATAAAACCATTTCTGTGCAGACAAAAACTGTCTGGGACACTTCATGTGGATTTGTCATGCATTTTCCTTTTTCTTCCCCCTCCACCCTATTTGCAGTTTCATATGCAGTTTGTTTTTGAGTCTTTCTCCAAGATTCATACAGCTCAAGATCAGCTTTTTCTATAATTGTAAATGGGCATTCTCTTGAGGGTGTTTTTTGAGACTTATTATTTTTCTTTTGTTTTCAATTTAGATAATTTACTCCTCATTATTATCTGAACACCAGGGAGAAAACACTGGTAATGAAAACCAAAAGTCATTGAGGAGAGAGGAAAGGTTGAGCAATCTTCAGGAGAAAGCAAGGAGCCCAAGCAAAGAACAAGAAGAGGACTATGTCTAATAAGTCTTGAATTATCCAATATTGATGTTTTTCCCTCAGGATCTGCTGACACAAATGAATAGTAACTAAAACAGCTCCATCTTCCAACATTTGCTATCAGGCTCTTGACGAACAGAGCAGTTGTTCCCAGTAACTTTGGATTGAGCCAGTCCTTGGCCAAGATGTCAACAGTCTTTCACTGGCTGAATGCTCAAGGAAAGGAGACCCTCTAAGAGACAGCAGGTCACTTAGAACCAGAGGAGAATAAGCCTTGAAAGGCAGAGGGAAGGGGCAGCTTCTTAAAAACCGAGACAGGGAATTAGGGGGAGCCTGAGGAGTAGGGGCAGGGAGAGAGGGCAACATGGGGAACTGTATTTAGCTAAGGTCAGAGCTTGGAGGCACACAAGAGGGTCCAGAGTGCAGGAGGGAGTGCAGTGACATGGGTGAGTTTGATGGAGCTTAGAGAAGCATGATGCAAGAAGAGAATGGTCCAGAATGAGGATGTGAATGGCAAAGAGCTGCAGAGGAGATGAGGGGTGCACATCATTGAGGAAAATTGTGAGAAAGGTTGAGGGAAGAGTCTTGGAGGGGTTGGGGCTGCTTCCCTGCTCTTGGTTACCATTGTCAAGGAGCAAGGAAGTTGACAGAGCCCACAACCAACTCATAAATAGAGTCATTGAGGGCACTGATGGGATTGGGAGCACCCAGTTCTTCATCACCTTCACTTCATCAAAGTACAAGAAAAATCGAAGATGTTCCCAGAACCCAGCAAAATAGCTTGGCTCTAGACAGCTGGTCACCAAAAGAACTTGTGAACTTATATTATGTGACAAAAATTCCAATACACTCTCTCTCTCTTTTGCTAGGGAAAGAGTCAAACCTTTCCTCTGAACAACACCTGGGAGTCTTCCATACACTATCAAGTTTCCAAAACTAATCCATGCAGGAAATGATCCTCGGCAGGCAGAGGGATGGGTGGTTACAGCTGCAGTTTAGTAGTGGAATGACGTGTCCAGCCCACTCCTCTGGAGTTGGCACCCCTTCCTGGGAGAAGGATAAGCAACTGCTAAGCAATGGGAAGTGCTCGTGCCCTCTCCAGACCTCAAACACCCCAAAGTGTTCAAGTGCTTTGATACGTTCTAGCTGCGGGCACAGATCCATCTGCAGCTGTATGCAACCCAGAGATTTATATCTTCAAATGAGCCCTTTGATGGTGTCACAACGTGGGTGACTTCCAGGGCCTCTCCATGGTATTCTAGAGCACCCTTAGGTCTGGCTTCCACTCCATATTTGACAATGTGGTATCCCCAGAGATGCACTCACACTAGATGAGTTCTTCCATTAAAACCTTAATATTTGCAAAATTCAGTGCTCCCTCAACAGAAACATTACACTCAATTATCTGACGGTAGTGACTCAGACGTGCTTCAAGCTCGGGAGTGTGCCAGTAGCAATGCTACAAACCTGAGTGGTTTGGGCTTCACAGTCTTTTCTTTGTAACTAATCCCCGTGATTAACATTTTCCTTAGAAGCAGTCAGTGGAGCAGTGAGGAACACCAGGCTGGCAGCATTAGAAACTGGAGTTGGGTCCCCAGAGAGCAGATGCAGACTGAAAAAGACAGGGCCAGCTTCTCACACCTACACAGGGCTCTGGCCACACAGCTTGGAGTCACATCTCGGAGTGACAGCTTTGAGAAGTGAACGGCCACTTCTTTCTCAGATGCTGCCTGCGATTATTGAGGCTGCCAAAAGCCACAAGAAGGCAGCCAGATGCCCTCCCTGCATGCTGGCAGGGTTGTCTCTTATGAGCACCTAGAGAAGCCCCCTCTTCTCTAGGTCAGCTGCAGCACAGGGCTGAGCTTTACCAGGAGACCCAAAACAACCACCCACTGACCTGTCTCACCTCTTCCTGCAGACAGTTCCTCATCTGGGCACTGCTTGAACCCAGGTGAGTATTTCCTTCATTAGAACACCAACAAGGTCTTACACAGTCTCTGTGACTGCTCGCATTCACCCTTTCTCCATCACCAGCATCAGGGAATGCCTGTATGTTTGCAGGGAATTTCCTTTCAATCTTGCTCTCTCTGAACCCCTGTTTATTTCTTTCATTTCTATCTTTTATTCCACTTTTAAAACTTCCTTGAAAATGACACTGACTCTTCTACTTATAGCCACTGCTCTGGAGCTCAATCAGCCTTGTTGATCCCCAGCTGCAAGTGACAACACTTCTCACTCTTTTATATATCAGCTTAACAGCCTGATAACAACTGGGCAGAAGAGGATATTCCTGGCACTCTGAGCATACTCTGCAAGGCTTGTAGTGTGGCACCAGCTCTATTTTGCTGTCTCTCGCTCCTGAGCTGTTGCCTTCCGACTGTTTGAAAATTACTTAAAAGGTTCATATGGTCCAAATTAGGTGAATGGCTGAACATTCATGATGCTGTAGGTTACTTAAAGAATTTTAGGCAGAATTTTAATATTTCATTGTATGCCTTCAAACTTCTGAAATTTCTTAGTAAACGAAAGGCAAGTTTTGCAAACTACAGAAATGTTTCATCAGCTGAGGATCTGAACCCTTCTTCCAAGCTCTTTTAGTACCTTTTGTAGCACACTGCTGTTCATGCAGATATAAAACGATGTTTTTTAAAAAAAAAAATGTTCAGTTCTCAAGGGCATTTCTCCATTTTCTTGTGCTAGTTTAAGACCAGAATTGTTCTTCAGCCAGTGTATATTTTCATTGGGTGTTCCTTTAAAACATGTGCTAAGCATCTATGGGACATTGCCATTATCTTGGGTTGCAGAAGATGTTATGTGTATGAAAATATCCTTTTTGAGCTCTGCCTGGCAGAGTCATCTCTATTCCAGTAGTTCTATTCCAGTAGTTCTTTTCCAATCCATCTGAAGAGCTTCTCTCCAGCCACCGTCCCTACTCTTAGCCTACCCACATCTGCAGTATTGGCCCTGCCCTCCTGCTCCGCCAGCTCTGTTCCTCATCACCAAAGCAACGCTTGAGCATGTTCCAGAGCATGTTTAGTGATGTGAGTTGCTGAAGGATAGGCAAATGCTGCTCTCCTGGTGTGCAAACTGTTACTGCACTCAACAACAATTTCTCTTAGAGCTTCTCACTTTCTTTTAGAGCTGCTGCTAAGGTGAGACTCAAAAAGCTTAGGGCAAAATTCTTGGCTTCTCTATTCTCCATTACCCTAAATCCCTGACCTGTGTACTGTTTTGAGGAGCTGTATTTTTTGTCTTGGAAATCATCCCTGCAACCCAGAGTTTCCTGTATAAAAAAATTACTCTTCTCTAGGTCTTCATTATTTGAGTCCCAGCACTCCCAAAGGGAATGCCTTTTCAAAATGCCTTTAACACTTGGACTGTCCTTTTTAAATTTTAGTGAAGGCTGGAGGGTTTGCCAGTGGTTTTGCTTTCCCAGCATGAGCCAAAAGTGCCTGCCAGATTTCTCAAGAGGGGATGTAAGATTTTCCAATTTCTAAGGAGGCCAATGAAGCATTAAAATATCAAAATGTAAAATAAATGTGTTTTATGAAAGGATTCTCTGTTGTCAAGGAAGGAGGGCTGGCTAACACCTGAGGGTGCCGGGAACTTCTCTGCTCTGTGACCTGAGGCCTGCGGGAAATGACCTTTACCAGCCTGGAGGCACAGGAATGAGGTGGTGCCAAACTTCCCCTCCACGTGTTGTGGGCAGCTTAATGGAAAAACCTGTAAATATTGCAGAATGTCGCTAATTGTTATTAGTATCACTGTGCCTTTAGGTAGAGGTATGTGCTGTGCATTTTATCCTCTGTAACTTGCTTTTCGTAACAGTTAACCACTGTCTAACGAGGAAAGAAAAGAGGTTTCATGCTTACAGGAAGTATATGGTGTTGATGGATTTGCATAGTATTTAGAAGAGCTAGAGTTACATGGCAGTGACGCAGTTCTACAGCACTCACTAATTCCCTCTTCTCCCTAAATGCTTCCTCCTGCCTCCCACCTTTGGCCCTTTGGACCTACCCACCCTGTTATTTCTCTCTCTCTCTGGGCTGTGTCTGGAGTTACTGAACAGCTGCACCAGGTGTGGTCATCCAGACTCTCTGGATGGGAACTCCAGAAATTTGCCTCTTGATGTGTCTTGCAATCTTCCTTTCCATATCAACTCTTTCCTCTCTCTCGTATCTATTCCAGCAAATCAGGTCTTAAAATCATGTCTATTCCAGCAAACCAGGTCTTGATTGCCTAGCAAAGCAGAGTACGGTGTTCCCAGGACAGTTTGTGCAATGGTGATCTCTACATCAGACAGGATTTATGTTTGTCATATTTCTAGCCAGAGTTCAGGTTTCATAGATATATTGCCCCATCCTTACACACACAGCTTCTTACTCTGCAAAGTGCCTGACAGAAGCAGTGCAGCTGTTGTACCATCTTCATCCCTGATTCTGGTGAAGTGGCAAAAGCCTCCCATGAACCATCCAACAGTTTTGCAAGGGTGACCCTGGAAAACTCCCTGGAAATGCTCTTTCCTCTTTCCACCTTGAGAACTGGTTTTAATTGCCCTCCTTTTGTGGCAAATGGGGGTAGAGGTGGTGACATCAAGCCCTTCTTGGCAGCTCCCTTTTCACAAGGAAGCATGCATTCAATTAGAGGATTTTAATTAAAATACTTTTCTGTAGCATCCTGTTTCCAGGCCCTGCTGTAAATTTAACTTGACATTCTCTCATTTAACAGGTGGGTGAGATTATTGTGAGAGCTGCCAGATGGAAGAAAGCAGAAACAGGGCTGGCTGTTGAGATAGAAGAATGAAGAGAGGAAGAGAGAGAGAGCAAAAGAAAGGAGTGGGACAGATATCTGCTGCATATCTGTCAATATTTACTATGCAACATGCGATACTTTTCTGTGATGGTTCCTCGCTGCCATATGCGCGTGACTTCTTAAATGCCTTTTGAAGGATAAAAGCAGCAAACCAGGGATCAACACAGTTGTATTTGATTTCCTTTCCTTTTGGATCAGAGCAGTTCAGGAATAACCAATGACTGGCAATTGATGCAATATTCAAAATACACTCACAGCTATCCCTAAAAAAGGAAAAAAAGCCACCCTTTGACCTGGCAGCTGAGGAGCAGAGTGAGAGATTGTGAGGCTGCAGTGGCAGCCCTGGGAGTGGGCAGTTTGCTAGAGGTCCCTTCTGCCACTGCAGCTGTGTCACCACCAGCTTGCAGATGCAACAGATTAAAGATATGGGAGAGTAAGAGATTGTTTTCAAGAGGTTAAAACTCTGCAGCTAACAGGAGCAAGGATGAGGAATGTGGCAACCTGCTACAGTTGGGAATCTCAGAGGTAGAAAGGATAGGGACAATGGGTGGCCAGGAAGGAAAATGAAAGGGATCAAAGGAAGAGGAAAAAAAGGGTAAAGAGAGTTTGGGAAGGAAGAACCTTAGGAAATGGGGATGGAAGAACCACTCAGGGTTTCTGAGGTTGGGGAGAAGACTGAGAAAGCCACAGAAGTAATGAGAAGACAATGGGGGTGAGAAGGAACCGGCATGAAGAGGAACAAGGACCCTTATGCTCTCATTTTCCCTCTTGAAAGCAACAAAACTTATGCAACCTAAAGACCAAACTTCAAGCTAAGGTGGATGGGCAACAGCACTGATGTCCTTCCACTGTGCTGGTTGGGCTGTAGGACTCTAACCCACCACCACACAGCGCATGCTGTGAGACCTCTGTGACAATGCTGGGTGGAGGCTGCCTGTGGCAGCACTGAGCTGTGGTGCCAGCAAAGAGGGTGTTATTAACCCTCAGGAGCATGGCACACTGCTGTCAGAAGTCAGAGCACTACTGCAACTAGTCTCGTGCTTGCATTGGTTGCCTGAAACAGCTGTTTTCAAAGGAGGCTTTTGCAGGAGAAGGCTTAGCAGATAAGGTGTTACTGGGGAAAGTGCCTGGTAAGCTCTCTTTCCCCTTTCCATGTGGCATAGATTGGTTTAAGCTCCAGCTTCAGAGGCCTGGAGCTTTCAAAGCTATTGATTTCTTCTTTAGATTTGCTGTTCTAACTCCAGAGGCCTGCTGACTAAATCCATTGTCTGAATTATTTGCTTGGAGATTGATAAAATTGTTCAAGCAAGCACTGAGAGTTCTCATGATGTCCTCTCAAAGAACGGGATTTCAGACACAGGTATGCTCAGGCTTTGCCTCCATTTAGCAAACTGAAATATTTAAATATACAACAAAACTGAAACATATGGTTTTGATTCTCCAAATGGGAAAAATCCTGTACAAAACAAGCTTCCATTAAAAAAAGAGAGAGACAAAGACAGAGAGAGAGAAACCCAAAGAGTTTCAGAGAAAGATTCTTTACCAACAATTGTAGACATTTATACAAGCTGAAGCTTACATCAGACAGAATCAAGCGCTTTGGCCAGCAAACACACTTTTATCAGTCACTTCATAATCATTCTCTAATAAGAGTTGTTAATTTTTTCCAACAGGATTTTCTCTCCATATTATGATACCAGTGGTATTTAATTGCATCACTACCCTTTAATTCCTTACCAGGTATGTCTCCTATCTTATGTCTTTGTATAATTTTCCCTGGGATTGATGCCAGCTTAATGTGCCTGGGTTTGCTTGAGCAATCCCATTTGTCCCCTTGAACACAGGAGCAACAGTGAGCTTTTCCCCCCAGTTATCTGGAACTGTCTCACTCTTCCAGGACCCATGAAATAGCAAGAGGAATAGCTCAGAGCCCTCTTCAGCAAGTATTTTTTAAGCTCTTTGGT
Organism: Vidua macroura; assembly: GCF_024509145.1. Classification (NCBI taxonomy): domain Eukaryota; kingdom Metazoa; phylum Chordata; class Aves; order Passeriformes; family Viduidae; genus Vidua; species Vidua macroura. The sequence continues at coordinate 72,521,091 of NC_071572.1, read as the reverse complement.
AAAATGTACCAACTCTGTGGACCTTAAAATGTTTAATTTTGTAATTGTTCAGAACCTTCTAAAGTTACTCTTGTATTTTCACAGATTGACAGGGAAGAAGGGCCCACAAGCTGTCTGCTGACACCTCCAGTGTACCACTGACCTGTGGTACACAGGTTGTCTACGTCATTTCACATTCAGTTCCAAGGCCAAAGCCTGAACAAAGCCAAGAACAGGGCATGGCAGAATCTTCTGACAAGACCTGTGCCCACACCACAACAGGAGCAGGGAAGCCTCCCTGAACACAAGTGACAGCCCAACAAACAAACTACACCCTGTACTGTGGAAGGGGAAACCACCTCCAAGATGGTGCCAGCCTGAGCTTGGGGAGGCCCCACGTGCACCTCGAGCAAGCCAGGGACTGTGACCCTGAACAAAGGGGCACAGGGTATCACCCCCAGGCACCTTCAGTGCTTTGGAGCACAGACCAGCTCCCACTCAAAGAGCTGCCTTTTATTTTCTCTGGTTTCTCAGCCCTCGGGAAAAAGCAAAGCAAGAAAACAAACATTACTTCTTACAGCAAAAGCCTGAAAGCACACTAGAACACGTCTGGTCAGCAGAACACCAAGGAGAAACACCCATCTGATACTTGCAGGGAACAAGGCAAAATCCAGATGAACTGAATTTGCTTTCAGCTCTTGCTTGTTTAGAGAGTTCTACAGAACTGAGGGCATTTGCAGCATACTGAGAGCAAAGGGAGGTAAGTCTTTTACTGAGAAGCTCAATGCAAGTGATTTTCTCTGATTTATAAATTGTGGCCTCTCATGCTGGAAACTAAATGGGCATTTGTCAGTTCCAAAATTTTCCCATGGCTCTGTCCTTTCATAACCCCCCAAGCAAATGAATCCTCCAAAACTTTCAAATTTTCCCAGATTCACGCGATTTGTGAAAAGAGTATGAATCAGGAAGTTAAAACAACTTTATTGTTTAATTAAGGTAGCTTTTGTCTAATGCCTTCCTTTGCTACAGACCGCAAACTTTCTACTCCATCCATAATATCACACTTTATTTTGTCTTTATAGCAGGCATACAATGTGCACTGAACACTTTGGACTTTATAGTTTTGCTGTTAAAGAGACCCATATTCAAGCAAGGCTTTGTAAAGGGAGTATTAGGTATTGGTTTTTTAATTAGCTTTTATAATTCAGTGGTTGTTGCTGTCATTGTCATTGTTATTACTGTAATTACCGTTATTATTATGACTGTATTTATTTATTAACATTGATTTTTAGGTTATTAATTATTAATAAATGAGATATAAATATATTTATATATTTATTTAAATATAATAAATTTTTAAAACTCTTAATAAATGTCCAGAGTTGGTACTGAACTATCTCATCCAGAATGCAAGACACTGCATGTAAAGAAATTAGCACACATTATTTTTAGAAACTCTTAGAAGTTTTGTCACCAGTAACATGAGAAGTCCAGCAAATACTCTCCATGTTCTCCTAGGCCAGATGGCTGTCATTCCCCATCCTTAGTGAAACCAGCTGACCTTTATCCCACACGCATTCAAATTTTGTGATTCTGGAACAGTGTCTCTTGAGCACATTTACAGCCCCTGATGCCTGGAGACACAGCCTCTCTGCTGCCATCCCTGCTGGCCAAGGTGGCTGTGAATTTCACTGACTGTGCTTGCTTATCATGAACAGATGTGATAGAGAAACTTCGATTCACACACACAGAGGCACCTCAGAGCTTGGACCCCATCAAATGGTTTGAGAATGGTGCCTCAATGTCTCTGCTCTTGCACTTTGCCACTGCAGAGCGTACAGTCACCTCAGGTCAACCACAGTCACCATGGTCTGACTTGTTGCTCACCCATCTCCTTTGGAGACAGACATTGGTCTGTGACAAAGCTCAAAGGGACACAACTGGGAAGATTTCTTGTAGCTTTGCATGTACAAATGTGAGCTAAATTTGTTTTTTGAAGTTTATGTGAATACAGGTTATATTTCTGATGTTGTTGCTGTAGCAACGTTACCTACAGGATTAGTTACTCCAGATGCTGCCAAATTTTAAACATTTGGACTCTGTTTTGTGCCACAGACCTCTTCATCTCCCATAGTCTTATTTTTTCTGAGAAAAAAAAAAAGGGATAAAGTGATTTAGGAAGAGTTAATACTCCCGAACAGATGCACCAGCAAGAGATGTGACAAAATGTCAAGTGGAATGTGCCTGAGGGCTTGGAATTTGGCCATGGAAGCAGCAGATGAGTCCCCAGGATGGCATGTCCCCCAGAGGCCTGGCATGCTTTGGTGACAGCTGTGATTTTTATGACCCAGCTTCGATGACAGTTTGGGAGGGGTCAGCTCTGCTCTTTTCTGACAAGAATTCGGTTTGTCATCAGATTCTAAAATCCCTCTGATTTATGGTATCAGCCACTGCTAGCATTTTACTGAGATGTAGGTCCTCTCCCCACTCCCTGAAGACTGGGAGGTTAAGGTGCAAACCCTGATGTTCAAATTAAATTAATCCTGAGGAAAAAGGAAGTGGTAAGTCACAAAGTGACAGGAGACACTGAAGAGCGAGCACTAAAAGTCTTGCATTAAAAGCACTTCATCTGAGAACAGGCTGCTCTTCCACCTCCATCTGAGCACCAGCTCTTCCATTCACTTCCACAGTCCACAGCCTGCCAGACACCTTGGTACCATATTGCCTCCTATTTGCCGGTGACAAAGCAACTTCCCAGAAAGGTGATCTGCTTGGATAAAAAACGATTAGGTGTCAAATGCCTCCAGCCACACAGGGGAAGGGCCATGTCAGCACAGCACTCCTCAGCTTCTCAGCTCCCACTCAGTGTGACCATGGTGTGCATTTCCATGGTCACTTAGCACCCAGCAGGGGACCCAGGTGGCAATTGCAGTCAGTCATTAAGGACACAGGTAGTTTCTGTTTTCCTCCTGGCTTTTTTGAACAGTAAATTATTTTTTTTCTTCTTTTTCTCTAGGTCTGTAGATAAGACATAGTAACACAAACAGCTCTCCTGCAAGCCAAGAGCCCAACTCCTACCTCCACCAGCATTTAATTCACATCTTAAAGGAAGATGTTCTAGAAAAATGAGAGCAAGGCAGGTCCATTCTGATGACTCTCTCAGCTCCCTCCCAAAGGGAGGTTGCTTCCTCCAAACATTCTCACTTTTTGCTTACCTTACAAATACAGCTCTGTTGCCAGCCAGAGGCATTGAATTTTTCCTGCTGGAAAACCCAGTTCCATTGAGGCCTCCTAGCAGCTGGAAGATCCAAAGGGATGGGATTATCTTTTTCAGAGGAAGCTGAAGGAGACCATTCAAATATCTGAAGCAAGAAGAAAGGACTGGCTGTGAAGCAGCCTCCCCTCAAGGGTGAGAAACACTGGCCTCAGGCTAATGCAGTTGTAATCACAGAATTATTATAAAGTCCTAAAATGGGCACAAGGAGTCACGGGTGCAACCCAGAGTAAAAGAATGAGGGTCTGCTCCAGTAATTCTCATGAACTGTGCTATTAATGTGTCTGCACAGTCCTGGGACAGAAGATGGAAACTTCAGGGATCACTTTTTGTGGAGATGACAGCAAAACATCCTAAAGCACTGGGCACCTTGTGGCCAAAATGCGTGTGCTCCATGGGATCAAGAGACAGGAATTCTCAGCCTGGAATTTGACACTTTTCTAGCAAAATATATGTATTTTCTATTTGGATGCACCACCATTCTTGCTTGGAGCCCTGCTCTTGAGTCCTGCACATTTTCCTCCCTCTTTCCTCCTTATATTGTGCCACATAGCATTATTAGCAATCCAATTAGACATTCCTTCCATTCCCAGTTCTTTGCATGTTTTAGAAGGCAGAGCCTTACTAACTCTCCAGTGGTCCATTGGATTATTATGAAAGATGTCATTTTCTACTGTCAATTTTTAATGAAGTGAGTAAAAGCTAAAGAAACAAAAATTATGTATTTAACTCTATCAAGCACAACTCAAAGGAATGCCAGGCTCAAATTTCTCACAGAAAGTTACCTGACCACAGGGTTTTACAGGGTAGATACTTTCATTTCTATACAACTGATTGAAAGGATTTTACATTAGCATTCCCACAAAATTTGCTGGAGATGCTTGGCAAGTTTCTCTTTGCCCAGGCAGGGAAGAAAATATAAATATTCCCAAAAGTAAGAGAAGCAATTCAAATCAATTAAGTATTTTTCACCAAAATGAAAGTGCCTGGGAGAATCATAGCAGAGCAACGGCAAGAGAAAATTCAACTCAGATCCTTGCCCACAAAGGAAGCAGAGGTGACACAGAGGGTCCCAAGAGGTCTGCCACAACTCCTGAGGCCTTGCAAAAAAAGATGAACTGGCCCTTGCTGTGGAAACATTCCAGTTCAGTTTTTTTTTTTTTTTTTTTTAATAAAACAACTACAGTTTTGATCTGCAGAAAAACATTCATCTCAGTAAGAAATGTCGGGCAAAAGTCAGTCAGGATGTCTCGATACTTCTGGTGCAGTGGCAAACTGTATTTTGTCACCCATTCAATAGCATGAAAAATATTTTGAAATATCAGACTTTTCTGCTGAATAGGTGCTACAGATCCCAACTGTGTTTATCAAGAGACAGTTTTTTCTCTGTTTGCCATCGCGGGGCTCTAGCAGTCCTGTCACAGCACTTTGCATGACTAGCTCTGTGTGAGATGGATATGAACGGCAGTGGAAATCTATTCCAGAGGGACAGTTCTGTTTCCTTTATGGCTATTTTGGTTTATGTTCCAGTTGTCATCCTAATATGCAGCAGCCTAATCAGATAGCAAATGCTCCCTGGAGACCTCAGGATGTTGCATGCAGTTTGGGGACAGCACTGAGACAGGATAGGCCAGTACCACATGACATAGAAGAGTACATTTTTTATTAATAGCTATTTTTAATTTATTAAAATAATTTATTTATAGTATTTTCCCCCTGGTTTTCAAGCAGCTGAGTTCAGTAGGCACAATTCTCCTGCTTCCTCAGTTAGGACAGCAATGCCGAAGCACAGGCTTTGGGACAGGAGTGGTACAAAAATTGCTGGGAAAATAAATGACCAAGACCAAGTGATTGTAGTTTCTAACACAATCAGAAAGTGAGAAATATTGTTCTGAGCCTCCAAAAGACTCCCAGGCTCTACAGCCATTTGAATAAGGAACCAGAGTTTCAGTACCATCTTAGGCTCCACAGCACTTCACAGATTTTTTTTCTATGCCTGAGAAATGTTTTCCAGATTTCCTCTGTTTCTGGTTCTTGCCAGTGATACAAATACCACAAGAACAGTCTATCTCAAAAGTGTTCTGGCAAACAATTCAGGTGCTGGCAAAGACTCCAATGTGCACTGGCTACATTAGGTTTTTATAATGTGTCAGCTAGTCCCTGATAGCTACCATGTGGTGATAACGATTATTCAGTCCAAGCCCGAAATGAGATGGAGAAATAGCATGTGTAAAGTGGGAATCCATCTCTGCAACCATGCTCTCATTTCTACACTTGATATATTTCCTGGGAAAGGAGTCAATCCAGAATCCTGGGCTGTTACCACTGAGAAAGGACCTGCTCTTCCCAGACTTATATTTATGGGTTCATTAGCACTATTTGTCGCCACTATGTCTTCACCTTTTTATTTTTCCCAGCTTAGTGATGCAGAGGTTGTGGACAGCCTAATGCAACTCACATCTCTCTGTAAAGCAGGTAATGGTCTTGGTGACTGCTGGAGAAAATTGATTGTGTTGGAGCAAATGAGCCACTGCTGGGATGATGAACATCCCTGAAGTCAAGGTTTGCACGCAAGTGCCAATATTTTGGCGTTGCACATCAGGCATAATTTAATATTGGGAACCCAGAAGTGTCTGACTGGGCTTCAGAGAGAGCCCAACCACTCTGTTCAGCATGTCAAATTAACTAGCCAGTAGTGAGCTGCCCTGGCTAAATGATCACCCGTTGGCCAGGTGCCACACCACAAAGCTCCCCATACAACCGTCTCAAAAAATGGAAACTTGTTATTCTGGAGCTGCCCTGTGAATGCCCGTTCTGTCAAGGCTGGAGGGAAATATTTGGGGCAGGCAGGCTGAGAAAACAGAGAGGTGTTAGGTGTCAGAATTGATTTAAATGGGTTCCAGCTTTGCACAGGAGCAGTGGAGCTCAGCAGCCAGAGGATGGGAGGTAGTCAGGGTGGGGGGCTCAGGGGCAGTAGAAAATGGCTAGATACAAGATTTAGATGCTTGAGAGGCTCCTTTGGAGCCAAAGACTGTCTGTTCCCACTTTGCTTCCTAATGTTCACCAGCACTCAGAGGTAGTAATTGCCTGCTGGTGAACCAGTAGAGGTTTCTTCTTGGGGCCTTCACAGGCAGAACTGCCAGCAGATCATGTGAGTGTGAGAGTGACAAATTCAGCCTCAGCAAACGTTACTGACCCTTGCTTGAGTCAGTGTGGAAGTTAACAGTGTTTGGGAGGACTTTCTGAACAGCTTTTGAGGTGCTGAGCACTTCTGGGTGCTTCTCCCTGCGATAGGCTCCTGTGCCATAAAACCCTTGCATTATGCAGACCAGGAGAACTCCTGAGGCACATCACATCTCCCTTATTCTAAAGAAATCAGGCTTGGATAGGGTTGGTGAATATCAGCTGTCATCTAGACGTGCAATCAGGTCATAATCAGTGCGCCCAGGAGCTGGAACCTGGAAGGCTGTAAATTGTTGTCCCTTGATAAATATGTGACCATGACCTAGAATCCTGACAACTTGAAAGTTTCAGCTCAAGCCTCTGCTTAAACAGAGACATCTGTGAGAACAAATCAGATTGCTCAGGGTTTGCCGTAGTTGTGTTGTGTAACCCCCTCTCCCTTCTTGGGAGAAATCTCTTTCCTGCTCTAAGTTAATCACCACTCTTCCCCTCTCTCCCAGAAGTCATGTGTTTAACTAACTCTACAGGTACAAGTGGCCAAACACTACAAGTGACACCAAGATGCTGTTCTAGGAACAACAACAACAGCAAAAGCTATCCAGGTCCACAAAGACATCTAGAGAGATTGGTATGCACACAATCATTGGTGGCAACACACACAATCATGAGCAAAAGTTTGCAGGAGTCAAATTGAACATGAGGAGCACCTCTGTCCCTCATGGTGTGTGGTGTGACAAACTGCAGTGAGAGAGTACAGATCTTCTCAGAAACAGATGCACGTGCCTGTCTTTTGGTTTGTGTGGACATATCCTACATGACTATTTTCTAGGTCATCAGAAGGTACTAGTTCTTCCCATTGATTTTCTACTCCAATTTTTAACATCCAGAGAATGTCACCTCCAATCTATGATACCTAAACAGTTTTGACACAAGCAATAGGCACTCTAGATAAATATTTGTCATAAATGTCTTTCACTCTTCTTCTGAAACTCTTTCAAAATGGTTTCCACATAATGGCTGTTACCTACAATAAATTGTTTCCTTTCTACCTTGCCATTTTCTTCCTAGTTTCACGCTAGTTTTCCTCTCTGTTCCACAGCCTGTTGCTTTAAGTTCTAAGCATTTTCAGGCAGCTGACTTACTCCATCTCACAGTAAAGACTCTTTACCATATTTTCTTCTTCTTTTTGATATCCAATAGCATTACATACAAGAAATTTTCTAAACCCCATTTTATATCAAGGTAGTGTAAGTCTAGTTATACACTGTGCTACATAAAATACATTGTGCTAGGTATCACTGCTACATGTTTGCATTTGCATTATTCATTTGTTTATAATAATAAGTATAAGTTTTGCATAATTTATTTTAATTTTCCAAATATGAAGATGCTCAACTCTATGACAATAACTTTGCTGGCCACAGCCTATAGTGCAACAGTCTGATCTGTCACGCCATGAGTGGTTGGGCTGTTTTTGTATTTTTTGTTACACCACTCTGTTAGCAGTCCTGGTGAGATTGGTTCCTCCCTTTTCAAACATGTCACTCTGCAGGGTCTGTGAGTCTACAGTGGAAGTGCCATAACTTATCAGATTTTCTGCTTTAGAGACACCCATCATTGTGGGCTTGATGTGACATCTCTGATAGTTTGCTCAAAGATCTTTTCTGAACTTCCATATAGCACATATGTGTATCAGAACTGGCAACATTTTAATCTGGTAGGCTACTCAGAAAAGATGCCCACATATGTTTTGCTCTCATCCCAGGCTTCCAGAGAATGTGAATGGGCAACAGACTTGAAAAGGCCACAGTATTAAGCAGACATTGCACTGGTATGTATCATGCAATGGATGTAAATCACACCAGAAGTTTAGAGGTCTCAGAATTTCTATGTATTGCTCTGTCAGCAACTAGAAGTCTACTTTAATAGACAATTCCAAAGTGTTTGGACAGTTACATATGTTTTTAGCTACTGTTTATATGATGAGATTGCTTTCCAGTAAAAGCTTTGTTATTTGCTATAAAATTGAAGGCATAGCTGACTATTTGATGAGGTGTTGTGTGCACTGTGTCTGTTTTGGAAAAACAGGAACCCCATCCTAAGGGAGGGCCTGAAGAATTTAGGCAACTGTATTAACATCTGCAGCTATGCCACAAAAAATGCTCTGAAAGGGAAGAAAGTTGTAGGTTTTAATATGGAAAGATAAAAAATTTGTTACTTTGATCACATTTGGTTTTTCAAAGTTTTGGATAAGACTGCCATATGACAATACAACTAAATCAGAAGCAGCAAGAATTCTGCTTGTTTGCAAATGGGTATTTCTGACAAAAGTATCTCAAGGACCCATAAAATTATGCTTGGCTATTGAATATTAAAATTCTTGCTTTTCTAGTTCCTTCTGGAGGCACACGACAATTTTCACACTAGACCAAATGGGAATGACATGTGCCCTGGTGTCCTTTCTGTGGACAAGCCTGTGAAATGTAATGACGGGAAAAGCTCCTTCCTAGTTTCTACCAGCAGAAAAGGAGTTAATAAAACATTATTAAAGGAGTTACAAACATTGTTTTCCACCATAACTTCACAGAATCACAGAATATGCTCATTTGGAAGGGACCCAAAAAGGATCCTCTAGTCCAGCTCCTAGCCCTGCGTCAAACCATCCCCAAGAATCACACCATGTGCTTGGGAGTATTGTCCTTCAGCACACCCACTTCTGGATTTCATTTAACTGTTCACACAGTCTCAGATGTTTTCGTGACCACTACAGATTCATTAAGAGCTACATGACAAAAAATCTCCTTACGTTAATCTTCAAATCTGAAGCTGATATTCAAATTCAGGGATGCCCTTTGCTCTTGCTATCATTTCACCTACTCCATCTCTCCTTTCTAAACTGAACAGATTTGGTTTCTTCACTCATCTGGTTTCTAACAACCATTTTTGTCATCTGATACAAACCCGTTTCCAGAAGTTAATCAGAGTTGGTTTTTACCTGGATATTTCTACCCATTTGGTCACAGAGCAGTCTAGCCGAACACAAATCAAAGCATCCCACCTGATTTGGATTTACCAGCAAATTCTCATATGGTTCATTTGACAGAATGAAATATAAACACTGGAAGACATTTCAAAAATAGCTTGTGAATTTTCACATGCCCATGTGAGACATGTGCAAGTATGGGGTAAAAATTACTTTGAAATCAAAAGCCAAAGTGCCATAAAATTCAAACAGTAAGCTTGTGTGCAGACAAGCAGCATAATCTGTGTGTTCGTGAACATTTTACTGCATTAAGGGCCTGACTCTATCTCTGCCTGCAAAATCAAATTATAGAAATTGAAGAGAGTAAATCTCTGCCCAGCAACTCTGTGCTTGCAGAACAGCAGGTGCAAGTTTCAAGGGCAGGTCAAGGTCACTTTCAAAATGCAGCCCTTCATGTAAGGCTACCAGCCAAAGATAATATTTTTCTTCTTAAGAGTTCATAACAACACAGGCTCTCATCAGAAATGGAATCGCCTTTGCCAACACAGAAACCTTCTGTTTCATTAATCTGGTGCCTACTGGGACACAAATCTAATGCCAGGTCCAAGGGTCTTCAACAACTTTGCTGTAGATGAGGAGACATCTTCACATGCAAGAAAACAATTTCTCAGATGTCTTTCCCCATAGTCTACTTGCCTGTTTCTTTTTGGCCTTTTAGTAGCTATCACCAGGATGAGCAAGGTGGCTTATGGCTGACACAATGAATTTTCACCTCCTTACTCCACAGCTTTCCAGAGAACATCATATATATATATATGGTACAGGTCCAACAAAGATCTTTTCCATGCTAATGCTCTATGAGGCACAAATTAAGTCTTCCCAGTCTTTCAACTTGACCATTATCCCTGCTCAATTCATGCTGATCTTTCCTTCCTCCTGAATTTCCAGGCTTTCCCCCGATAAACATGGGCTACAGATAAAGGCCACTTTTCTCCTAAAGAAGGTAGAAATTGTCTGGCAATGTTATCACACTGCCTGTGCTCTCTCAAAGAAGGCTTTCTCACAGCTTCCTTTCCAACTCACCTGAGCAGAGCCTTTGCCTGCCTGCCAGGACGCTCTCAGCAGGCAAATTGAACAGCTGATTTCGGGGACATGAGACTTCTGCATGACCTTGTACAACACAGGAACTTTCCCAGCTTAGCAGTTTCCCCAGAGGTGTAATTCCAAAACACTCCCTGAAATAGTCCCACTACAGCTGCTCTGAGAGCACTTCCCAGCCCCCACCATGGATATTCTTCTTGGGATTCACACTGGCACTACCCCAGACTGTGTAATCACATACACATTTATTTGGTTGCTGTATATATATTAGGATATACTCATGTATATTCAACTGTTTTTAGCCTAACAAGTTACCCGGTTTTCTTTGCATTCATCAGAAGCTTTCATCCTTATTTACTATGCCATAAATCTTGTGCAATTAGCTACCTTAATTAGAAAGGCTTTTTATGCTTACTTTGAGACTATCAATGAAAATACTCAACAGTGATAGACCAAACCCAAACCTCTGGGACCACATTAGAAACACACACCACTTTACTGAAGATTCCCCACTGGTAGATACAGTTTTCAGTCACTTCATTCATTTGTGATTTCTTTAATATGTGGAATACTGCTTTGGCAAGTTACTAGCTTTTAGTCAAAATTCTAAATATTTCAAATTCACATTTGGAAGCAATTGAAACCTACCTTAACAGAATTAACTTTGTCAGCCAGCAACACAATCTTTTCAATGAACAAAGTGGATTTATTTTAGTAGAATCCCTTTTCTGTGAAACCTCACTAACTAACACTCATGGAATTCTTGTACTTTAACTGCTTTTTGATTGTGTCTCACTGCTATTTTTTCCCAGCATCAATATCATCCTAACTGACCTATAACTTCCCCTGTTATGCCATTTATCTCTTTAAAATGTCAGCAGTCTAGCTTCTTAATTGGAATCCTTCCAATTCCTCAAAACTTGAGAAATTAAATCCACTATTCAGAAAGCTCCCTCATTCGCTTCAAAAAAACCTTGGCAGCAAAATAGTCAGGTAATTTAATTTTAAGATATTTAAACTTTCATGGTTACTGTTTGACTAAGCTACCATCGGACTGTACCCAATATACCAGTACACTATACCAATGCAATAGATCTTTTTTTGGGCTGCTTTCCAAGTTTTGTTCTCTAGGAACTGCACAGGCTCTTGGCTTCCTTTCAGAGGAAGATATTGTTTTTAGTTTTTGGATGTCTTTACATTATGGTGCCTGGTATGATTGTTATGACTACTTTGACCAAGATTCTTCTTGTGATGGTCAGTTTTGTGCACAAATCACAGCTACGAGCCCAAACATTCTCTAAGAAAATTCCAAATTCCAAGAGGCACAACTTTAGCATCACATCAGGGTGTGACCTATGTCTCATTTTTCGCTAACCAAAGGTAATTTTATTATAATTTCTGTGCTTTATTTTTATTTATGCTTTGCTTACCGTCAGGTGACAGCATGTGGGCTTTTGGCATTAGCAAGCACAAATACTGAGTAAGTCAATCTGCACTGGATATCTTAGATCCATCAGAACAACTTGGCTATCTGAAATTTTTCCTATTTTGCATAAAATTCAGGATGTGTATATGTATCTTCTGTATGTGCTACTGCATGTGTGTGTGCATCTACATAAACTATATATGACATTAATATAAAACTCCTGCATTATCATCATGGCCAACTCAATTTTCTCATTTTCCTTCACCTTTTCCTTTCTTTTTTCCAGTACTAAGACACTCTTCATAAGCCTAGGATACCAATTCTGCACACCAATCAATCTCAAATTAATTATAATTGCCTTCCTTTAATTCAAACCACCTATTTTAACCAGCAAAGTGGTGTTGACCAGGCATGGCACTACCTCGTGTGCTCCAGCCCCTCTTGTGCTCTCCAGGCCTTTTCCTTTCTTCCCGCAGTGGTCACTGCTGTGTAACAGGACTCTGCTGAAGCCATGCAGCACGCCCTGTGCTCCCCAGCTGCGTTATCCACATGCTCTGCTGGCTCAGTTAATCCCTGTCTTTCTCAAGAATGGAGATCACCTCCTGAGAGAGGACTGGAGGGGGATTCCTCCTCCTCCTCCGGGGAGCAACACATAGAGCCAGTTGGTGCAAGTTCCTGAACAAACTGTGGCAGATAAAAAAGGATCTCTCTAGAGGATGTCCTTTCTTTGACATATCCAAGTCTATACAACACAAAATGACTATTAAAAGGCAAAATCCAGACCTATTCCATTCCGTGACCACTACAGGCTGGTAGCAAGCTGAGAAGGAGAACAGAGTTTTCCCTCTACTCATTTCTGATTCCAGAACTGGTGATCTTCCCTATTTGTTTTGGAATTATGTGGTACAAAGTGGAAAGAACTGGTGTCCCCTAAGTCTAGGAATGCACACCTGACTTACTGGGTCTCTGTACTAGCAAGCTCCGTGATCCTCTTCAGTGACAGTGTTTTGGGGATATCTACAGGGCAGTTTTCCAACCTTCTTCATTGACATACTTTGGGCATCAGTGTCAATACCAGAACAGTCTTTTAAGTAAAAACAGACACAGACCAGCAAAGCCTTTGAGATGGAAGGCAAAGGATTGGGTTAGAGAGTCAGTGTGGCTTGCACACCTGGAGTGCTCTGGATACATCACCAGAGAAAGTGGGAATAGCACCAAGTAGGCTTCAACTGACTTGAATCTTGTGTTCTCATGACCCTGAAGAGTCAAAGAGAAGGGGAAGACAGCTGGTGTTTTACGTGGAGGTCACAAGCAGCAAGTATATAGGACTCTGTCTCTGGGCCAGCAGAAGGCAGCACCCAGAGCTCACACTAATTTTGATACAGCAAACCTCATCAGTTCTGCTGGCAAAATAAGTCTCCTACAAGGTCTTCTAAACATAGGCCTGCTGCCTCACAGCAGTCCTCAGTGAGACCTTAAAGGGGCATTAGATCTGACACAATTCTCAGTTACATGTAGTTAACTTATCCAACTAGGATAGTTCCTTCAAGGACAGAGAGAACCAGACACTGGACCAAGGTATTCTCAGACTGGGATGTCAACACTTTGCTCTGGAAAGGGCAGTCAGGTGTTATGCATAATCCTACACCTGGTGTTTTCTGAAGCCTGGATCTCCATATTTCAGTGACACAACCATCCTGTCCCCTGACAACCTAATGAAAAACGAAAGCCACATAAGTGGCTTAATCCTAAACCCAGACAAAATCACTGGTTCTGGTTTTTCACTGTGATTCAATACAGCCTCTGCATACACTGTCCATACCGCTCATATCCTAAGTGATACTGACAGTGGTGACCACTCTTGCCTTTTCTCTTGTGGAGTGCCAGCCTTGGCAGAAGCCATCCTGAAAAGCTTATCTTAAATCTGCCTTATCATTTCTAATAAAAGAAAAGGTCTTAGCTATGGTGTCCTGTCTGAAGGCCAACCTATGTAATTCCATACTGTATTCCTGTAATTTCATGCAAAGTTGACTAGAGTCAAAATCCTTTGTGCTGTGTCCAGGCTTTATGCCACACACTCCTGACACTCAGCTCATAACAAACTGTATGATCCATCATCACCTGAGCACCTGTCCCATGACAATCTCTGCCTTCTTTCAGCATCACTCCAACATATGTCACATTTCTATGCCAGAATATATTCAATCCAGAACTGTAATGTAAATATTTTCCAAGCTTTATGTCCCATGTTGTGTGCTGATGTAATTAAAGACCTTACCAGAATGCAACTAGCAGGCATAGACTCATGAAGGCAATTGTGACTCTGAAATTCCCATTATTTTGAAATTAAAGTCTTAACTGTCATGGTTTATAATTATTTTTTAGTGTTAGAAACATCCTTTCCGTGCTGTGGTTCCTCTGATCTATCATTTCTTATGGCCATGGGGAGAAGTTTCAATCTTTTTTTAAAACTCAACAGATTCCCCTCATACTCCCTACCCAGGTAATTTAATTCTACCTAGATGGCAGGACACTGATGCTTTGCTACATCAAAAACTACAGTGCAGGCTCCTGTGTTACAGAGAGGGGAAAAGTGCTTAAAGCCTTGAAGGTAGAACTTATTTATTAGACAGAGAAGTTGTCAAAATTTATATGTTTTGTTCTACAGAAAGTTCTGGTATCAACATTTATTTTGGATGCACATCTGGAAGAAATGTTGAAACAGTAATGTTTTTACTAAAAGCAAATGTGTCCTTTCTCAGCAAAAGTTTAGCTTCAGCCTGGTTTGATATAACTGTTGGTCCCTTGGAACTGCTGTGGTGCCTCATGAGGGTGATACATCATATTGCTTGGTCGATGAAGTTCCCAGCCAGAGTCCTGTGATGTTTTGTGGCCATCTGACTCTCAGAGTACATTGCAAAAATTTAATGAGAGAGACAATTATGATGCATTATGGGAGTATGATGGCTATAAATTAAAATGTCCACAAGGCACATAGTAACTCTTGTGGACATAAATTAAAGCTGAACTGCCCCTTCATGAAATGTTTTAATTCAGTTTGACAAACCAAAGTATTTCAATTTAGGTTGAGCTAATTCAAAACAAAGCATTTTATTTTTCCCAATGGGGAGTAAAAATCTCCAGCAAAAGTGCCATAGGGAAATTCAGAGCTCTTGAAGACTAAGTTTCCATTCAGAAAAAGATATTCATGGGAAATATCTGACCCCCTATAATACATACTCCATATCCATGTTTATAAAAATATATAGGCAAGTATATTAGCACAAGCAAAGATATATAAGGCAGAATGGTTAAATATAGTTTAATATGCTTAATATACACTTGGTGATATTTAAATTACAGTTAGTTGTATAATATGCAATACATATTATTACAAAAACCATACAATCCAACAAAAAGTTGGACTGAGGAAGTCATAGAGCACCTATTTCTAATGCCTATATGGATATATCTGTAAGTTGCAAGCTCAGCTCACTAGAAGCTCTTTTTTTTTTAGTTTTTTGGGGGAGAGAGAGCTGAGAGGAAAAGGTGAAACATTTCATCTCAGCCTTGATGAATTCACAGAACTGGCAGGCCTTCTATTGCCTCATGACAATCCTGTAATGTTCTAGCAACTGGGAAGCATCTCATTACATCCACACAGTTTTCTGGCTTCCCATTTTAAAATAGAGAATCTGCTTCCCTGAGACAGACCTCTGCTGTTGCATTGTGGCAGAAATCTAATGTTTATGCATTGCTGACAGAGGCCAATGTACACCTTCTGTATTACCACTGCTCACAGGGAAAGATTTCACTTATTTTGGGTCATCAGAAAAAATATTTCACACTTTTTGTCAAAAGGATTTTTGTTTCCCAGAAACCAAAGTTCTGTTTAGTCCCCAAAGAAGAGTCTTATCCCCAGGAACCTGTGTCATCAGAGGTGGAAAGGTGCAAACAGCATCAAATCCAAACACCTCATTGTTTTTAATGAGGTTTCACCATGGCAAAAAGTATGAAATTACACTTTTGTTATTTTTATTTCAGAAACATGAGTCATTCTAGACCATTTCAGACACAAAATAGTGGCAAAGCAACTTTAGAAATTGCTGGTAAGTATTCTCACAGTGACACAGTTTGTCACTCACAGCTCTAAAGGGGTTTCTGTAAGAAACACTATGCTAACCTGGCCCATGACTCCGGAGAGCCCACAGCCATGTCAGCTCTGCCAGCTGCATCCTGCTCCCAGCAGCAAGCAGGAATCCTGTAGGAGGGGATATTTCTGGGATGCAGCTGAGCCATGGGGATTGCAGCAGCAAAGGTGCTTCAAGGCTGTGCAGACTCACATGGGGAGAGCCATGTCCAATGCTCCCTTCTGCCCTCTGATCCCACCTGTCTGGGAGGCCATATGACTGTGTTGTAACAGCTTGTGACTGTGACCTGCTTCTTGATAAAAAACTGGACCACTCATTTTCCATTCCTCATTTTGCTCATTGAGCTGTAGTGTCTGACTTGCTTCCCTGCCTCAGTCATCTGCCTGGAGTTATCCAGCCTTGTGACCCTTCCCGAGTCTCTGCTTTCCAGGATGTGTGCCTGCCTCTCCCGGCAGAGAGAGGACAGAGCTTTCCATTCTGTCCCACTGGATGCATGTCCTGGCATTTGTACTTATTCAAGCTGAGTTTTGCTCAAAGGGTTCTGTTCAGGTGATCAGGCCTGAATCAGCAGTCTGAATGAGTGTCCCCTCGTCCCCATTCTTCACCACACCTCCAGCTTTGTCTCCCCTACAAACTTCACCAGCTGTGATTTTGTACTTCTCAGAGCCCACTGAAGGGAACGCTTGTCCCCATTAACTAAGACTGTGTGTCTGGCATTTCCACTCAAAATTATCACTGTACAATGTGACCTGAATGTAAACAGAATAACAGCTAACAAAAGAAGCTGGAAAATATTGCCTGTGGAAGAGGAATAGCAGAATATAATAAAACACTGGGCAAAACCACTCCAGGAGTTATGGATAAAGCTTCAGTCAAGCTTTTATGAATTGCCCTACTTTTGGGGCAATGAGGCCCTGTGTACCTCTCAGAGACACAGCAGCTTTCAGGGAAAGACAACTCTGTACAGGTTGCCTTTTCTCCATGTCCTGAGCCCTTGCTACATGACAGCCTCACTATCTGTAGCTGTAATTTTGAGCTATAAATAGCATGAAACATTTTTTCCTGCCTCTGTGCCCGCTATGCCATTCATGCCACTGATGTCCTGCAACAGACCCATCCAGTCCCTATCCCATTTACCCTTCTCCTTCCCTATATTTGTGCCAGACCTATTTTGAGCCTATTTATCTGAGCCATTAATCATACCATGGTTAGTCATATAAAAAAAAAAAAAAAGAATTTCTGGTCTGTGGACGTGACAAGTCATTTCCAGCTACTGAACAACTTGGCAAGAGATTTTTTTCTTTAGTTGAAAATATTCAAGACACAACAGGGAGGGTTTTTTTATCTATGTGTTTTTATAAAAAGAACATGTAAATGTGTCAGAGGGGATGAGATGGGAAACAGCCAACTCTTGAGCAGTTGCTAAAAGATGACACTTTGTAAACTATGTTGATAACCCTCTGTGGGAGGAATAGCAAAAACTTAATTAGTCCTGCTATATATTATGAGAAGTCTTATTTTTAGAGTTCTGAAAGGAGCCTGCAGGAACTTCTTGTCCATAATCTCTTGTTCAGAAGTACGATGCCTTGACTCCATGGGAAGGTGAGAGGCTTGACAGGGAATAAGGCAACCCACAGTTTCTTGTGGCTTAGGTTTGTTCAGTCCATAAAAAATGCTTGCTGACTTCTAGGAAGGATAAAAATCAGGCTTGTAATTTCTGGGATCTAAACTAAAATGAAGTAAATAGTTCTGACATCTGGAAAAAAAACCCAGCAATGAAGTGTCCCAGATCAGTTTGCTGCTGACCTCTTGAGTAATATAGGGAAAGTCATTGAACCTTTTTGTACTTCACCTCTGTCCTGGAAAATGGCAATAATAGCAACAATTGAGATGCAGATGGCTTTTCCACCTTGTTCATATTTTTTTACTTTTAACAAATTTTGTGGGTTTTGCACTAAGGTATGCCTAAAACCTGTTAAAACTGCCCACAAAAAGACAGCGATTGTAGATGAAATTGCTGGTAACAACATGCTAGAATCATTCACCCCAGCATGTGAGGGGATCAAAACTAAATCAAAATTTTAACTCAAACGCATGAGCCCAACTCTTCTCCTGTAAACATTAATACCTTAGCTGCCAAGCTCTTGGCTATTTTAGGTCAGTCCAGCCTCATTCTAGTGTGGAAAAGATCCTTCTTTCAGATAAAGAATTTTTCATTAAAAGTAACTCTAGCCCTGCAAAAAAGAATAGTTTCCTGATAATAAGCTATTCTATTCAAATAGTCTTCCCTATTCCAGACAACATTTTGCAGCTTTCACTTTGGGACAGTCTCATCTGGTCACTGGGCTTTTCAGTGATGCTTCAGTTGAAGTGCATGGGAAATATACTGTAAACTCTTTGCTGTCCATGTCATTTGAGTACTGCACTTATCTCAGGCAACCTAAGTCTTGTGGGATGCCTCTCTTTTTCTAATGCAGAACACAAGAATAAATCAGAAATAACAACACTGGACACTGAAAGACACTTGCTGGACCACTGTTGTGGATGCCTCTTCCACAGGGTGAAAAGTCAGAGACAGCACAGCTGAATAGAGAAACATGGTGAGAAAATCTTTGTATAACATCAAAGAAAGACACCTAAAAATAGCCCAAATCTTCTTTCTCTACTTGTTTAAATAAATCATCTTTCTAAGGAGAACTGACACTTTGCAACCTCACAGCCATATTTATAGGAGGTGGCAATAATTTTCAAGAATGGTCTAAGCTGGGAGGGAAGTAATTGATCTGGAGGGCCACAACAGATTGGTGATGACTGATTTAAACTGCAACGTGGTTATTTGAGATTAAATACCAGGGAACTTTATAAAAATGTCAGTTGAGAAAGAGAAAAGGCTTTGAGGAGGTGTGAAGGATTCAGAGAGCTTTAGATGCATCAAGTCAAGGCTTGTGATCGCTTCTGACATAAGGCTTCTCCAGCATTGTTTGCAGCCCTGACAGATGCCAAGGATGTGTCCAGGCTTCCCTCAGTGATGCCTTAGCTCTGCCTCCCTGCACAAGCGGATGCAGTGTTATAACACCATGGAAAAACAGCCTGTGACATCCAAGTGTTTGAGGATCTGTCCTTTTCCTGCCCAGGGTAAGATTTTGGAGCCACTGGTGTTGGTGTGGTCCAGATGATTGTCATCCATAGGAAGAGTTGAGCAAATGTCCTCGGTGCAGCCTGCCAATGTCCCTTCTATATGGACAAGACAAGCGAGAGATTTGTTGTTATCTTCAGGAGGCTCCATCTCATGTCTACCCTGTACAGATCCACACAGATCTGGGCTAGGATCCTAACTCTACAGCAAAACCACTGCAGTAAATCCAATGAAAAGCTGTCCTGCATGACACATCTCCCTTGGGGGTTCTGTTCCTGGAGCTTCAGTAGCTCCAAACACTTTCCATCATAACAGCTCCCATGTTTCCACTACGGCTTGAAAGATAAATGGAGGAAAACCTAGCCGTGCCCAGGGAAAGGGAACACACGAGAAGTTTTGAATGTAAGTGAAATATAAATATGAGTGTCCTGTACTGTCACAGCAAGCACTGCTCTAAGCCATGTACATCTGTCCTCTTTCTGTATTTTAAGGCCCCCCTTAGGCCAGCAAACTGTGTTGTGTTTCACGAGCTGCCATTCATTGTCAGGCACTCACTGTCCAAGGAAGAGTACTGAAGAACCCAACAATTCCAATGAGCAAGACAGTTTTCTTGTGTGATGGGAATAATTTATTCAGGCCTATTTCTAAGATGGGGAAGATTTTAGAGACAAATTTTACTTTAGCTGTTAAAAATATTCAGTTTTATTAGAAGTTTTTGTCAGAGTAATATTTTACAGCCTGTAAAGTGATTCCTCCTGGAGATTTTCAACAGTGGGAATTTTATTCCATGTGCTTTCATGCTCTACACACTGAAGGGAGAAGGAAGACATCAGATATCAGGGCATATTGAAACAGGCATAAGAAAATATGTGCACCTCTCCTCTTCCTCTTCTTGTAGTACTGTACAAATGCTGCCTCCTAGAGACTCTCAGCCTCTCCCAAGTTTCATGGCTGTCTCTATGAAATTGAACTGCTGCTGCAGCTGCTACCTCCTCCCTTCATTTTCACTTCCAGTTCGGGCTCAGTGGTGGGATGAACAGGGGGGAATAGCAGTGTTCATCATCACAGCCATAAAAACATTTAAAGAGATACAAGAATGCCATACCTCAGACACTCCATTTCTCCTCCTGCTAACCAGCCTGCCAAAACAGAAGCTTGTCTTGTGAAGAAGAATGTAGGGATGCAGCAGGTCATTTGATATCAGTGGCTAAGTTGGCATTTCTGACCATTACCAGGCACACTGCATTTAGGGGTTTCCTGCAACGTAGTGGTGGGAAGACGACAGGCTAGAAGAGGTAAATCCATCTGCTTAATTGGACCCTAACGAAGGACAGTGGAGAGATTAACTTATGGAAAACAGCAGCAAACTGCTGCAGACTTCTACTATCGGACAACTATTAATTGTGTTTGGAGACACAGCCCAAGCTCGTGCACAGGAGATGAGTGTCCAACTGCCACTTAGACTTGTAAGCACCCACTCTGTTGCGGCAAGCACAGGCCATGATTAGTGCTAACTGTGCCATGAAGTGGTTGCAAATGGAATTAAAACATGTCATATGCATAGCCACTGCTGTCATTGCTATGGCTTTTGGGGAAGAGAGTGAAGAAAAGGCCAAATACAGCACAAGAGAATCCCTGAGAGACACAAAAGCTCAGGCATTTGTAACTCCCAGCTGGAAAGCTGAGTTGTTGAAAGGAGACTGTGGTTTTAAGGAAGCTCACTAGATAAATCTGACAGGGTGATAAAAACAGTTTGTGTTTTTGGTCCATCTCCAGCAGCACCCATGTTATTCCCAGCATGGTCATGACTTAGGTCTCAGCCTCCATCTGCCTGCTTAGGGGAGATAATTTCATTGTGTCAGCTGTCACAGATGTGCACAGCACTGCTAACCTGCTGCAGCAATGTTTCATGGCATCAGCCAAACTCAGCAATATTCCTTTACCTGCACTTATCTGACTGACAGCCTCTGCCCTGCCTTCCACATCAAATCCCTTTAAAGACCTATAAAACACACAGTGACATTGCCTGAGGCTGTCCTCAAAGGCAGTTGTATCAAATTGTTAGAGTATTATTCAACATGTCTAATTTCAGGTGTCTGCAAGGAAGCATTTTATGACTCAGTGGGTTGCTCTGGGTAATCTCGAAAGTCACAAAGGGAAATAAATACTTCTAGGACCTGATCCGTTTCATTGTTTTAGACATTTACATAACCATGAGGTAACTAGCACTGTGTAAAGGGAGGCTGCACATCCAGACATCCAACTCAGAGGAAAATGTCCACATCTGGTCAGCTGCATCCCACCCACTGTGACTAAAGGGAGAGAATACATCATACTTGCTCACATTCAAAACTTATACCATCCAAAACCTTCTGCCAAAACAAGCAAACCTCTTCCTTCACACGAAGAGACAGTTCTCAGTGTTTTGTGCTTCTCATTTACTCCTTGAAACCTGAAGAAATCAGAAACTGTAAGTGCAAGGAAGTGCAGGAGTGCACTAAGGAGTGCAATGTCAAACATCACACAAGACCATTTTTGGTACAGGAAGGCCCAACTTCCACTCACAGCTTCTGGCTGATGGTTCCAGTCCCTTAATTCACTCACTAGCTAAAAACTTCATTAAAGTTCCATAAAACAACAATGGATAGAATGAGGGAAAAGAAAAAAAGGCAGGCTTTGCTCAGAAACATGGTTTGAATTGTTTTTATTAAAGCACAGTCAAATGCTTTGCCAAAGCCAGGCAGAATAAACCTACAGCTAGCATTTAAGTAACTAAACAGTACCTGACCCAGCAGGACTGCAGCTTGAGGTTACTGTCAGTTCGTAGCCTAGAAACTATTTTAGGTGTAAATATGAAGATAAATAATTCACTTCCATTGCAAAGAGCAAAAGTGATTTTTGGGAATTAGTTGAATTTACCAAAATTCTTTAATTTCATACAGTATGAAGTGATATATGTAACAACACATAATATTTGTAACACATTTCTGCTCCGAATTTGCCTAGAAGGTTTCCTAGAAGGAAAAGCAAGAAAGATATATCCATATTGAATTGGACAGGCAGGGATTTTTTCATGCTCCATGACTCCAATTTCACTTGCATTTGAGCAGAATGAAAAAGCTGCAGAAGACTTAAAATTGACTAAAAACTCATGTCTTCCAACAGTTTTGTGGAGTGTCTCTAGGCACTTATACATCTGAGCTTCACTTCAGTGCTTCATTGGGGGATTTTGATGGTAACATGTAATTGTTGGTTCATTCTGGCCTCTGGCACCAGACCATTGTGGTCCACCCTGATCTAACTAATAGTGCCTTCTCCACATTCTGATTTTTTTGCTGTTGTAATTCTTACACTACTGTTTGCTAAATATGTTGTATCTGCCATATTTTAAGTCCTGCAGAGAATCATAGAATAACTTGACTTGGAAGAAACCTGTAAGGATCAACTCCATAAGTGCAACACTGTACAGACCATTAATTTATATAACAGACTTGATTCTGTGCCATCTCTCATCTGGAACTGGTGCAGCCCCTTTGCAGTGGAACAGACCTGTAAATGACAGGAGCGCCTGCCTCCCTAGACAGCTCATGCCACCCTCTCACTTGCACACACACATGGTTTGCACCATGGAAAGAGGAGATAAGCAATCCACATATGCTGCACACTGGCTGTTGATCTGATCCTATGGGAAAGAGCATTGCATGAGACAGCAAATTAGAGCTGAGTTTAAGTCTTTGGGGATGGTGGTGATGTGACACTGTGCTGGATGGAGCCTTGTAATCAGGAGAGCAGCACCAGGGTGCACAAGACATCCCAGACCCAGCCCTGAGAGATCACTCTGCTCCTGCTCTCCATCTTGGCCATGCAGTGCTGGCATGGACCTTGCCGACTGTGCTGGGTTTGCTGCTGAGGTGCTGAGCACAGAGTTTCAGGGCTACCTCCGCCCCAGGCTGGGGGAGCTTCATGCACCACTGAGTCAGCCACTCGCTCTGGCCTTTAGCTTACGGCCCACAAAATTAAAAGTCTCTCCACTGTGTTGACAGCTGGAATCGTTTTGGTTGTGACTACCCTCCGGCATCACACTGCTTTTCTGACTATTCTGACTAGAGGACACTAAACAAAACTCAGCTGAGTGCTTCAGACTACAAACAGCTTTGTGAAACCAGAGTGGCCCTGACACACAGCCCTGGGTAACTGCCATCATTCGTTCTCAAAAGCCAGCTTCAAACAGCACCATCTATGTTTGATACGCCCTTTCCAAACATCAGGCTTTATTTTTGGGAGCACACAATACCCTGGGTCTGTATTAAAGAGCTCATTGTTCAAATTCACAGGACTTAACAAATATGTCCCAATCTTCAGCTTGCCATTTTAAAGGAAATATTGTCAATTATAGAGATAAAACTAGGAAAAAATTGCCTCACACTTCATCTGCCTATGATTAACAAACTACACCCTGCACTGAACTGGAGAAAGGGCACCATCCAGCCTGGCTGTTTTGGGAGCTCCTGGAAAGGATATGTGTCTTGGAACTTCTGCATGACACTTGGCAGTGCACACCATTGCTCCAAGTGCTCCTCTGTGTGGGGACAAGTGGCACAGCCACCTCTTCCCCACTTGCATGGATCCATGTGGAGCTTCATGCTGAAGCTCTTTCCCCATCTGTGCCTTGGGAAAGCCAGTGTGGGATGTGCTGGTGTGCTGTAGTCCAACATGCCTGCTGTCCACAGCGAGCTCTACCCAGCCTTTATTTCCTGAATAATTTATTTCCTGAATATTCTCTACCTCTGGCATTACTCAGCTAGATCCCTGCCTAGTGGAGACAAGTGTGTGGACATGAGGGAAAGGGCTGAAAATCAACAGCAGTAAAGTTTTCTGTTGAGAGGAGTGCCACAGGCAAGAAAGGGAGAACACACCAGAGATGTAGGCTGCTGAGAAAATAGCATGCTTTGCTGAAAGAAAACTAAGCCAGTTTCAGGGTCTCAGATCTAATTTTTTAGAAATTCTGTAATACCATTGAAAAAGGCATACTGTGAGAACTGCAGTGTCCTACTGCATCTCCGCAGCACTGTCTGCCTCCAAGATCAAGTGGGCAAAAGCAGCTTACACTCCAGACAGCAAGGTAAAGGTTCTGTAGAAGATGAGAAAGAGCCCGCATTCACATAATGACCTTCAAAACAAAACTGTTTTCTTTAGCCTGTGTTGATGAAAGGAAGAGGAGAAGGAAGTTCGGAAGGAAGTTCGGAAGGAAGTTCGGAAGTTTGGAAGGAAGTTTGGAAGGAAAGGAGGAAGGAAGGGAGGAAGGGAGGAAGGGAGGAAGGGAGGGAGGAAGAAAGAAAGAAAAGAAAGAAAGAAAGAAAGAAAGAAAGAAAGAAAGAAAGAAAGAAAGAAAGAAAGAAAGAAAGAAAGAAAGAAAGAAAGAAAGAAAGAAAGAAAGAAAGAAAGAAAGAAAGAAAGAAAGAAAGAAAGAAAGAAAGAAAGAAAGAAAGAAAGAAAGAAAGAAAGAAAGAAAGAAAGAAAGAAAGAAAGAAAGAAAGAAAGAAAGAAAGAAAGAAAGAAAGAAAGAAAGAAAGAAAGAAAGAAAGAAAGAAAGAAAGAAAGAAAGAAAGAAAGAAAGAAAGAAAGAAAGAAAGAAAGAAAGAAAGAAAGAAAGAAAGAAAGAAAGAAAGAAAGAAAGAAAGAAAGAAAAGAAAGAAAAGAAAGAAAAGAAAGAAAAGAAAGAAAAGAAAGAAAAGAAAGAAAGAAAGGGCATGGGATGAGGAAAAAGACATGAACACTGGAGACTAATAATGTAGGAAAACTGAACAGAAAAAAGGCTAAAGATTAATAAATTAAAATATAAGGAGGAAAGCCTGTAAGCACGGTTACAAAAGTATAGGCAACCTTATTTTTTGTGCAGAATTCTGGATAAATGGGTAAATCTGACTAAAAACCTAGGGAGAGAAATAACCCCATCCAGAAGGAGAAAAGAGAATGACTTCACCATTGAGACAAGGGGACATCTCTGGGCCACCTGGAAATTTTGCTGTCTTTAGTGGAGAAGGTTTAAATAGTGAGAGAAGCTTTACAGCACAACACAAGCAGAGAAACAAGACACTCCATCTTGGGGAGATGACATTTGCCAAGTTCTAGGCTTGTTATTGATGTCCTATCAGATACAACCACACCGGATTATCCTGGCAGGAATGGTAACATGCAGCACAGAAGGTGCAAACAGTTATTTTAACTCACTGCAGGAACACATGCACTCACACACTACACATTTTGAAGATGTTATCCTGCGGAAGGGACACCTATCAGCTAAAGATAGGCATAAAGCATTTAGAGCCTTCTCATCACATGCCTGCCCCAGTCATTTTTATACACAAACAAGCTACTTCATTAAAACAAAGGTCTGAAGCTCAGATGAGTATTTATTGACCACACACCTAATTAAAATTCTGGTTTTGCTGCTGAAGCAGCTCACTCATGAAAAGAGAAGAAGTAATAAAAATTAAGAACTTATAACTGAAGGATTAGAAAAGCAAAGACTCATGAAATCACAGTAGCTCCGAGTAAATATCTTGTCTGAATTCTAATTCTTGCCACTGAGAAAATACATATAACATCAACTATAGCAACAAGTTAAAACATGCATGCTTTAAACTTACAAATAAACAAAACCCCTCCAAAACCACCCTGAACCCTATACAGTCCTGTAATACTTGGGTATATATTCCCAAGGAATAGTTTTTATCAGACAGTAGCTGCATTAGATTTTCTCAAACAAATAAATAAACCACATGTCTTTCTACTGCTTCATGAAAACAAAGTTACGTAAAAGCCAGTTATTTGGAGCATAACCTTTCTGAAGAAGCCTCAGCTGATGTCAGGTAGTTATTTGTCACCCGAATCTAATACTTTCTGCCCTGTGCCAAGTCATTTTCATGGGATCTGCAGGGTGTGATGCGGATCAGGAATACCTTTGCCATCCGTCACTGCTGAAAATCACCAGAGCTGGATCCATCTGCCTGTGTTTACCAGGCAACCAGAGTCGCGTTGCTAATGCGAAGGTCGCCCCATGTGAACCCATCAATCAGCAGGCTGGCGGTTTCAGCCCTCCACCAATATCAGAAATAAATTCAAGGGAACAGTTTTTAACCCCTCACTGCTCCGAAAGGGCCCCTTCAACTCTCCTTCACAGAAGCAATTTTCGAAGTCACATCCAAAGTGACATTCTGTGTAGAACTTCAATACCGTGTGTATGAGATACACCTGTGACCTGCCCACTCAAAAACCTGCTGAATACAGCTCAAGACAGGCAGTGTAGCTAAATGAGCTGTAATTGCTGGATTCAAATGCCAAGAAAACTCCTACAGTATATGTTCTAAACTGATCACCAGCTATACTAAGAATACGGTTTAAACAATTCAACTCAAAACATGATGTTACATTTAATGAAAAGTAGCTTTCAATTTTATATAAGGCATAAGTGTTTACTGTGTTTGTTTATTCCTCATTTGATTTTTTGGGGATGTCTATGTCAAGATTACAAATTTAGTCAGCTGCTCAGTCATGCTTTAAGTAAATGTGCCTTTCTGCTCTGTACAGATCCACGCCTTCATGCTCTTTCTGTGATTGAAGCTAGTCAAACTAATTAATTAAAAAATTATTTCTATTTCTAAATTGTCTGCAGGCAGACCGGGATCTCCACTTATTTTGTTCTCATCTGAAATTGTTCAGTGGATTCTTTGTCCAAGCATACCTCAGACCATAAACTCCTTGTCACTGACCTGCAGTGGCTGATAAAACCATCTCATGTTCCCACTACTGGACCTGGGAGAATTGTGTGTCTGTGTGTGGGTTGGAGCCCTTGACAGAGAAGGAAGGGGTTTGGAAAAGGTATGTGCTACTAAGATACACAACTGCAAAACCTGAAGAAGCTTATTTTAGAGCTTGTGGAAAATAAACATAGCTAAAAAAAGACAAGATCTTCATGTACCACTGAAGTATATTCACCTCTGGTCAATTGTTCATAATAATAGCTTAAATTTCCCAAGTAGCTGATGTGAAAAATTTAAACTGAAACTGCAGGAGTTAATTTAGACTGGGGGCAGCCTACCTCTACTAGGTGGGCCCTGGCCTGAATGCTGACTTTATAAAATTTTAACCCTATTAAAATGCCCTGTATCATTTAGTTAAACAGTTGAGACAACCTATATCATAGCTAGAGCTAATAAAATCTGGTCTTTTAAGAAGTTCAAATCTGTTGTGTTCCCAGGCAATTTGTTAACTATGGGGACACAGTTAACTATGAAATAATACATAGCCTTTCCCTATGTGTCTTAGATTATTTCAGTACTTGTTTTTATTAATTTGGTTTTTGGTAAAACTGTTTTAAAGAATTTGTTCTTAAGATTTATAATAAAAAATAGAGCAATCAATTGAAAATCACTTTCTTTCGAGAAAAACAACACTGTCTTTAGGTGGTGGCAATTTTGAGAAAGCTTCTGAGAAATAAGTGCTTTACAGCATGGTTTTTGTAGCGTCTGTCACTCATACTCGAGACCATTTGCTTACATCAATTCTCGCCTGTATCGTTCCTCTAAAGCATTGCAATGGGAAGTGATTTTGGCTTCTTAGCTGTTTTGTTGTTCCCACAAAATCCAGTGACAAGTCATCAGAATGCCTGTGATGAGATGGTGGTCTCAGCAGCTTTCTGCAGTGGCAGGGATGACAGTGTGAGGTGCTAATACAAGTCAGTGATTAATGGGATATAAGAACCCAGATTAGATTAGAATGGATTAGGCATGCATATGCTTCATTTAAATTTAAACCTCCACCAAAAAAAAAAAAAAAATCCTGTGTTTTTTTGCCTTGCCAGACACACCAAGCTATTCTAACTCTCTGGCTTTCCAGTGTCAGGGAGCTTTATCTGTAGCCTGACAAAGCAGAGTCTCTGGACCTGAATTCTTTCTGTCTACTGCCTATTTTATACCTGTCATTCCAGCAGCACAGACAGAGAAAAGAACCAGCAGTAGGTTAGTAGGTTCCAGGGCAGAACTATTGCATGTTACGCTGGTGTAGGCAAAGGTGGGATTTGAATCAACCAACCCATGTAAGCAGTCACTCCTAATCCAGTATTAACCAGCTGAAAATAATCAATGTTGCAGCAGCAGCAGTAGCTCAGTGCCATATTATGAAAATCAGTGAAAATTCAAGCTGTATCACAGAGGTACTCACTATGCCTCATTTTTCCACAATGGGGTTGCAATGCTTAGCAGTTTGCAGTTTGTAGGAACCTGTAGGTTAGAACTGTGGCTCTGTGTTATCATGTGCTGGGACAACAAGTGATCTCCTCCTTATAGACTCTTCCAAAATTTTTCTTTTCCTGTAGAACCCTTAAGACAGTCCTTTTATGAGCTAGAATTTCCTGTTCTCCTACTAGTTCATACATGCACCTCAGAAAAGCTGGGTCCATGGAAGCACAGTTTAAGCTGCCTCTTCCTTCCTGAAACAAAATGCTGAGCATCTTTGTATTATTTTTGTGGACATTTTAATTTGAAAGACCCTGGGGTTTTATTTTCTAAAAAGTCCCGTCATTTTCTTTTTTTTGTGCCAAATCATGCTCTCCCTTTCTCTCTCGGTGCTTGAATACCAAGTGGCTTTAATGGAATTGCTGAGATTAGGAACATGGAAGATTACTGCCCTGCCTCAAACACAGCTCCTCACATGAGCGAGAGAAAGGTGCTTTGGCCTTTAGAGATTTTTCCATTCCCTGATTCAAGGTCTTGGCAAACCACTGCTGAGTCAGAACCCCTCATCTCCAACATGCTCTAATCTGACATTGTTTGATTCCAGGAGAATGCTGAGAGACCTACTCTGAGAAACCTGGCTCAGTCAGAGATAGAAGCACATCCATAAGCACCTTGGCTGGGTATCCTACCATGGCTAATACAGAGGAGTTCATGGATGAGTACTGGGATGACTACTGGTGGTTGTGTCTGGGGATGTGGTTCCAGTATCACAATGCCCTTTGCAGCCTGGAGGGAAGAGGGAAGCAAAAGGAAGAGAGAGCAATAGGAGCATTTAGAAGTGAATTAGTTAAAAAGTTCCTCTCCATGTGAACCTGTCAATCTTCAGTAGAGGATTATGCCCACTGGGGTGAGTAAGCCCAGGCGTGCATGCACACACACACACACAAACACACACACACACAGACTTTCACATAGTATCACTAAGACCTTGTGGTTAATTATAGCTCTGAATCTGACAGAGAAAAATTAGAGGGGAGAGGGACAGCTGCAGGATCCTGGGGTGTAGGGTCTGATTTCTAAAGTAATCTGCAGCCCACCAAGGATCTTCACTTTGGAAAAATAAAGTTCAGCCATTTCTAGTCCCTGCCTGCTGCTTTTCCATTGCCTCATGCGTGCCGTGAGCCTCTGAGCTCCTAGCAGGGTCCCCATAGCAGCAGCCTGGCCCGTGCTAAGCAAGGGTGGCTTGTGCCAATGAAAAATGTACATAAGCTGGGGCTTCTCAGATCTCCTTTTCTTTTTACCCTGCTTTATTTTTCCCCCCTAGCTTGTTGCAGGAGATGAGTCTGTGAGACTAGTGCCTGTTACTTTCTTCCTAGGTCTGCAAATTTCTCCTAAACCTGGAACTAAAATAAGGTGGCAAGTTTTAACCTTTTCTGATCACATGTCATTTGACTCTTCTGGTGTCCAGAGCCAGAAACAATCCTGTTGATCCCACATTTTAAGAATAAGGATAATTCAAGGTCTGTGTATCACAGCTGTTTTCCTTTGGAAAACTGGTGACTTCAGGGAGTCTTGCTGCTTGTCTTGAACCTGCTTGCATGTAATGAACTCATATTACAAAAAAAAAACCCTCAAAAAACCCAAAACCAAAATCAAACAAAAAAACCTCCAAAAACAAACAAACAAACAAACCAAACCAAAACAAAAGAAGACCCCATAAAGTGGTTGCAACAGGAGCTGAAAGGGTGGGTCAAAGGTTACATAAAATGGGGATCACTGTTTAAGGTTTGTACCTCTGGTCTGGGTTGCAGTGCTTTGAGAGACATTTTAATATACTCAGGCAAATAACAACCCCTCAGAGTTACTAAAGTACAGTCAGAAGCTGTGATCAGGTCCCCACTACAGAGTCAACAGCACTGTTGGATGCAATCATAGCTTTTAATGCATCTTGGAAGGACAAAGTAACTCCAATGAACTAGAAATATTAGTGATGTGCCAATGCTTGAAGAGTATATGTGGCAGGGAATTATAGGCTGCTTAGCTTGACAACAACCTAACGCAAAATCATATACTGGCTGTTCAGAAGATGGAAAATCCGACACCACCTATATTACTTCTTTAAGTTAGGAATTTCTCATAGCAGATCCTTTTTTAGTATTACCATTGTTTACCAGTATTTTCCAAGGATGATTAATTTAAGACATCCATACCAGCTTAATGTGTTGTTGTACATCCAGATGCATATTAAACGCGAGTCATCTTCAACATAAGAATAAAGTGCAAACCTCACACAAATGCAGACCCCAGACTCTGCCAGAGCTTATTAGAAGTTAAGCACAATGCAAAATAGTGTCTTTTGAAATTTATAGAAAATTATTTTTAAATTTTGTAATTGTGTTTCTCCAAATTGTGATTTCTCCATTTACATCCACTCATTCAGAATACACTACAACTTCCTTGACTTCCTTTAGGTAACAGATTCAGTCAGGCATAGAATCACAGAATTGTTCAGATTGAAAAAGACCTTTAAAATCATCAAGCCCAACCATAAACCTCACACTGCCAAGTCTACCCTAAACAATGACCATGAATGCCACATCTACCCACCTTTTTAGTTTTTACTGGGATGATGACTCAGCCAGTGGTTGACTGAGCAGACAGATATCTCTAGGACACAGCTGAAGCAGCTGCACACATCATTATCAATTTGGTTTCTTTCAACTAAAATTTCAACAGAGCTCAGCTGGCCTAACACTAACTGGATCTAGCTCGATGCAATGTTGAACAGGCAGGTTAATTAAAATTACCTTTACCAGTCACTTGAGCCATAACAGTATGAATTTGTCCTCACAAAAAGACTCAAAGAGTTGGTTAGCCAGCTCTCTGGAGTAGACAATAAACAGCAGCATGGGTACAAAGGTAGATCAGATTCCTCAAAACATCATCCAGCTGTGTTTTGAAAATCTCCAAGGGTAGAGATCTTAGAAAAGCCTAAAATGACATTTTTTCCTTCACAAATACCCATTCCCCTTTAGAGAGAACATTTCCCCTTTGCTGTGCTCCTAAGAATAAAATCCTCTGTATTCATGTACTGATTTATAGCCTCTTCTGTATTCTGTTGGCTTTGCAAAACAATCCCTTTCCTGTTAACCCATGCATGGGGGCATGCCCCAGGAGGCACAGATACAATAACCTAACATCACCACCCACATGGGCTTTGCAGGTCCCAATTGAAGCATACATTCATACCAGGTCAAAAGTTTTTATTGCAGCTGGTAATAGCAGGATGAGAAGCCTTGCTCCAGTTTGGAGTACACAGCTAGGTGTTGGTGGACAGCACACGTCACCGATCCATACAGCTACAACTGCAGTGCAGCCACTGTGACAGCCAGCCTGTGAGGTGGTTTCACCTCTCAGGAATGCTCTGGGAGTGCCAGATGGAGGCTCTACTGAAAGGTTCCAGTGAGCCTGAATCTCCACTAACTTACGTCTTTGTGCTTTGGACAGAAAAACTGCTGGAGGTGTAAGGACAGCCTGAGCAAAGCAGGGAATCTGGTGCTGTAGGGCTGCTTTGAGCACCGCTGAGCTTCCCACAGGGACACAGGGTTGCCAGAAAGGCAGGTCTGTGGTGTGTCCCAGGGCAAGCCAGGGCTGTGCACCTCTTCATTGCTACACTGTACTGAGCCATTGCTTTGGAGGCCTGAGCTAGCAGTCAATGCTGAGAGTAGGTCCAGGGCGCTGACAGGCTCTGTAGCCAAAAACTCCTTAAGTACTTGCTGTTTTCTCCATCAGGGCAGAAATTGCTCCCTGTTTAACTGTTTGCACCAAAGCCTAGAAAGAATGTAGTCTCAGAAATGACTGAGTGTTACAACACTGTAGTTATCCCACAGCTCACCTGCTCTCATTTCTGCTTGCCTTTGTTTTCTTGCCTCCCCCTCAGCCTCTTAATTCTCCTGGTTTACCCACCATCCATTCATTTTCTCTACTTGGTGGGGGTTTTCTCCTATGCCTCCTTTTAACTCTTTTTCTCTGAACCACTTCTCCTCCCCTCCCCCTGCCCTACATTTTCTGGCAGAGGTTTGGTCTCTGAGTTCAGTGTTATTCTTCCCTGGAGAAATGACTTAATGCCTTGGCTTTAATGAGCAGTTTGCTAACTGTGAGCCCTTGCTGCTTGGTCTATATGGAGATGTGCATGCCAGTAATTGGGAGCCCCATTTTTCTCCCACTTTGCTTTTCTTCTCCCCCACTCCCTTCTTTTCCCCAGTCTCATTTAGCCATATGATGGCTGGAGAGAGCAAAGAATCAGACAACTGGGGAGGACTTTTTCGTTAGATTGCTGCTGTTCACATGCTCAGGAGAACAAGCTCAACAGCTCAGGGAGCACAGATGGCCACACAAACGAGGCTTGCGAGTGTACATAAGATTTTAACCCTTGGGGGTATTTTCCCACTTATTTAGTGAGCAGATTAAGCTGGCCATGGATTGTATATGCTCTGCAGTGTGGACACTGCTTTGACTTGCCATCTGTGGAGATATGTCAGCTAAACCCTGCTTTCCCAGAGCTGTGGTTGGCTGAAGGCAGTCTGTTCACCAACAACTTTCCAATGTTCCCAGCTCTGACCAATTCCCCTCTACCTCATAAACACGGGATTTCTCCAAATTTTAAAGGCCCTCGGGTACCCTAACTTGACCTGTTCCATTCAACCACTTCCTGTAAACAGACATTTATGGTAATTTTAGAGTCCACCAGGGCCTCTTTTATATTCAAAGTGAACCTTTGCTCCCAAACGTCTAGACTTTGACCTCCTCTCTCCCCAGCTTTCATGGTCAAACTCTGCTGTGCTTCCCACTCCACTCTTTGCCTCTGAAGTGCCTGGCCCAGCCTCTCTGGTTCTCTCTTGTGGTCTTTGCAGCTGCTGAACACCCTGCTTGCAAGGCATGAGAAGACAGCAGCAGTGGTAAACAGCAGCACTTCCTTGGGCAAAGCACCCCACTGCAAGAGGCCAAGCCTCAGTGCACTGCAGCTCCCCATAAAACAGAGGCTAAGAACACAGGAGGGACCCTGGCTGCAGCTGGGAGAAGGTGTCAGACTTTAAAAATCATCTTAGGGCCTGAAAAAGCCCAAGAACACAAAGTTTCCTGATGAAAGTGACTCTGGATGCTTCTAAAGTATACCCAACCACAGAATTAGCCACATCCTAGGGGTGTCACATTTCTCTTGGATGGCCCTTTCAAAGTCACCTAGTGGCTGCTATCCTGCAATGAAGGTCTTCCTCCTGACTACTTCCTTGGGATCCACCAGGATCTAATCCTTGGTGAAACTGCATGTGCACCACCCACATGGTTGGCCACTGTGGCAGTGCCAGTGCCAGCAGCTATCCACAAAATCTAGTTAGCCTTTGTACATGGCTATATGCCATGCTGTGGTTGCATCCAAGTCCCTGATTTGTTGCCTAGCCTGGGAACCACGTGCAAGAGCTTTATTCTGAGTGCATTCCCAAGAACTTACATGGCTGTGATTAGTATTTTTGTAGCACACAGCCTGGGCTCTCTGTCTTGAAAGCACAGTTTTTCCTTGTGTCATTCAATACCACATCCTGCCTTCCAAGTCATAAGCTGATAACAAGACCTAAAGCCCACTGTTAACAGAATGTATAATTAAAAACTTTATGATTTGACCTGTTGGCTAAGCTAACAGTGGTCAGTTAGGGCTACAACGTCTCTTGAACCCCAACTTGACTCTGTAAATTGAACCAGGATGTCAGTGATATTGATCTCAGGAGACAGTCAATCCTCTTCCTCCAGTGATTTCACATCTGAGGACTACTGCTGCTCCTCTTCCCTGGTGCTCAATATCTCAGTCTCTTTGGGAACTGGATAAGGCGACTTCTGTCCTCCCACAGACATGTCCCATCACAGGTAATGCCCTCATATCATCATGGATTAATGCATCATTTTCAAGAACTGCAGGCAGTTTCCAACACCATGAATCTTATCTTTCTTTCCTCCTGCCCTTTGATATTTTCTTTTCCACTTTGGCAGATTGTTAATATCTCTGACATCAGTTTCTAATTGTTTGGACCATTCTTGGCTTTCGTTTTCTACTCAGCAAAGCCTCAGAGAGCGACAAGCCATGCTGACAATCTGCAATTTAACAGAGCTAAACAGGGAGCAGAGTCTGACTAAGCATTCTTCTTTGGATCTTTTTCCACCATTTCCCACCCATCTGTTAGATTTGGAATAATAGCAATTAATAGCTCATGTCCAAACCCCCAAATTCACCCTGCAAATGCTTGAACTTGTGACCACAGTTTGGCATTAATTTATCAGACCTCACTGCATCAGTAATACCATGTAAAAGAAAATTAGATTTGACAGCTGCTTAAATTGGAATAGTATAAACTGAGGGTATCTTGTATTGTTTAGAATAGGAGTGCAGAACAAGTACACAGTGGTTTTGCAGATAGTACAAATAAACATGTGCTTACTTTTCCCCGTGGAACAATTATTCTTTTGCTGGGGGAAAAGTTTCCCTGTTCTTTTACACATATTTAAAGCATGGATTTTTTTTCCAGTAGTACATTAAGACTCAACACCCTCACACCTTTAAACAAAATTTCACCTTGTAAAGAAATCTTTCCCTCAAACTGAGTTAGGGGCTGTTCTAACCATTCTCAACTCATAGTTTGAAGAGCATCTCTAGCTGTAGTTCAGAATCCATATTTCATCTGAGAGCTACCATGATTTAGATTTTATCTTGAATATCATCCATGCCATCTAGTTCTGAGCTCTGCTCAATTTTTCTTTTATTTAATCCTCTGAAACAACTCTGAAACCACCAAATCTTTCCCACATTTGTCTTTAAATTATTCTTAAAAGATAAAAACATGTATGTATTGATCAGCATGAGAGTTACCAGGTCCCTCTTGGCAATCTTAGGAAGGTTTTATGGTCAGTTCAGCTAACACTGGCCTCCCATAAATAAAGAAGTGAAATTTTACACCTGTGGACTGGGGCCAAAGCTGCCTTCTCTATTCGAACATGCTGACGCTCTGTTTTTGTTGGTGTGTGTGACATACAAGCCACTGGTTTCCAACTCTCACCACACTGGTACAGGAAAGGCGCACTGACTCTCTCCTCAGAGGCATCTGTGGACAACTTGCTTTTGTATTTACTGTTCCAGTCTCCCAGGGCTTTAGGCTCTTCCATGAATTCTTTGAGCCTCCAAGGCTGTTGAAAGTTTGCACTCCATATCTTCCAGACCCCTCTCAGTGGTCACTTCCTGCATCCCTTTCTGAGCTTCCATGAGCACATCAGCCTTTACTTTCTCTGAGTCTTCTTCCATTGCAGGCATTTTTGGTGTGTCACACTCTGCCTCAGAGCTACTGGTGCTACTTCAAGTGAATGAGTGAGTTGCAAACTTTCCTATGCACTATACTGGTCCAAGGAAACTATCTGTGGCTTTCTTGTCTCTCGGGGCAGTAAAACTGGTGGTTTTCTGACCACTCTGAGACCTGTCATCACATCTGACCACTTTAAGACCTTTCCCCACTTCTTTTTTACACTGCAAAAATTTGTATTTGCAAATTTTTTTTCAGTTTTACTCCAGCACCATGGGTCTTAAGATGCCTAAGGACTTTCATAGTGCTCTTCTGCTGCTTTTCCCCAGATCAAAGTGATGTGCAAAACCCATTACCTCCATACTATCCCAAATTGACCTCACTCTCCTAATGAAAGATTGGAATACTAAACTCAGCCCACATCACAGACCACAGAAAGTGTGTCTCATGAAGAGTGTGTTGAATGTACACAAATATATGCTTTGTATTTTGAGGTGCTCTTGCCAGAATCCTGCTGTGGCATCTAGCATAGAAAATACTTGGCATCACATATATCCCTCAATATTTTTCTCCTTTCAGATGTTGGAAAACTTGCCTTTTTACATTTTCAGTACTTCTGAGAAACCACAATTCCTCAGAAGTACTAACAATTTCACTTGTCACCCCCAATACAATTCTCAGCATGACTAGCACATCCAAGAACTATTCTAAGTCTCTGTTTTAAGGCAGAATGAGTTTTCCCATTACAGTGAATCCTGTAATACTGGATACTTACAGCCCTATTCTTCACTGTGCTCACAGCTTCCCTATCATCTTGAAGATGTTCTCAAACTCTTCCTCAGGATTTTGCTCTCTTCCTCCCCCAGTGGAGGCAGCTTACTGAGAATACTGAAGTTCAATCCATCTTTAATTCAATAGGAGCTGCTCTTACCCATTGCATTTTCAAGAATTCAGATTTGTAACATAAAACTACAGTTCATATATATACTTTTCAGTGGAGCATTTCAAGCATCACCTATGCAGACGGAATCTTTAACAGTCAGTGTCCAGTACAAAACACGTCTTATTTATTGGTTGGGAAGTCCATTCATCTTGACTTACTGCAAGAGCAGCCACTGATCCTATGAAACTGCAATCTCTGTAGCACTATTCTTAACCTCTCCTCAGTGCTGTGGAAGCTCTGTTGGAATATGCAACCTTTAACGTATGGTAGGGGATGTTCCTTTTGTATTTTTGCCCCAAAAAATATTGCAGTGTGCCCTTTGATAGTCAGTTTTACTTGACTCTGGCTGAACAATGCTCACCTTTCTGCTTCCACTTGTTTTCCCCCCCAGTGTAGCTGAAGTCTCTGCCATGTCTGAAAACTATTTGCTTTGCCGTCTCACTTTCAGTAGCTTTTGCTTGCTCACTTAACAAGGGTATTTCCAATCTCTGAATGGTTGTCTGAACTTTTTACAACTAGGAAGGATAGCAAAGCAATTTCAAGGCAGCGACACCAATGCATCTAGAAAACAATTTGGAACTAATTTCATGATATGTTGATCTTCCCTGGACTTGGTAATTTATCTCTGGGGAGCTCCAGACTGAACTATGCATAGTCCTTTGTGCAGTGTTCATTGTATTTCCTTATTTCCTGTCATTTTCTGTAACTGAAATCCATTGCAGTCTTAATTATATTAGCCACTGTTAAGCATATCAAACCATGGAACTTGGTTTTTTTTTTCCTTAATAATTCGGAAAATTTAATTTAGCTTTTAACATGACAACATCAGCTACAGGATTAGTAACTGTGATTCAGTAATTTAGATAAAAGCTGCTACAGAGCTATTGCCCATTTAGGCTATCCTTGAAGAATAATGAGAAACTTATTTTGTTCACATAGTAGATTATTTACAATCTGCTTGAACTTTATAGCGGTTAATCACTGATCTCAACCATATAATGCTGGATCTGCTTCATGACTACATCAAGACATGGAAATTTTAAAGATGGTATAAAACAACAAGAAAAAATGGTCCCAAAACCAGGAATAATAAATTTTTTTAGAGCTGCTTTCACAATTTTTAAAAAGTGAACATTACCTTGAGTGTCTAGAAATTATTCTTGTGTACTAATCCATGTGAATTAGCAGAAACCATAATCATAACTTAAACTGAACTGAGCTTCTGTCTTTAGATTTTTAAAAGGATTTGTCAGCGCCCTGCTTATTTCTAATTATTTTTCAGTCATTACCAGTAGCAAAGATATGGGTAAAGGTCTATGATGTCATTTGTTCTCTGCTCTTTTTTGCATTGCAATGTCACAGACATTTGTGCTCTTTCACAGGGGAGTACTCATGTCTGAGAAGATCTAAGTAAAAATTTATGGTGCCTGAAACAGCTCAAAAAAACATTTGGGACTCCTCTAATACCTGTAAACTGAGGCATGAAATTCCAACTTTTGAGGACCAATGGAGAAATTGAATTACCTTTGATTGTCCCTCCGAGACCACCCAGCCTAATGTAGGATGGGTGGAGTATTGTCCTTGTGTCCTGGTGGCTTGGAGTATTCTCCAGTGAGCTGTATATCATGTCTGCAGTCTGGTCACAGCCTCCCCTCCAATCTACCAGCAGATTTCATCATCAGCCACATTTCACTTTGAGACAATGGAAAACCTTTCCCAGACTTTTTTTATAAAGCATGGCTCTCAAATTCCCCAGTATTCTTGGAGCACCTGAGCAGGATTATAGTCTTAAAATTGGTACAGGCTTGTAGTGACTGCAAGTGGCAACATGACAGAAAGAACTGTAAAATTATATAGTAAAATAATTTTTACTGTAATGCTCTTCTAACATACATATAAATCTCTGAGATTTTCATTCAGTGGGCCAAAGCACATCTATATTCAGTGAGATTTACACTTAAAGTTTTTAATTCTTGTAGTAATTTTGAAGGAAAGGGAAGCATGTCTTCTCTATGGTGCTGGAGAAATTAACATGGGAAATTAACATCAGCTTTAATCCTGGATATGGCATAACAACGAGTCTGTTAATGAGGATTATGAGTTTTTCTAACTTTTAGGGAAATGACAAGATTATTTCTGTTTGAAGATGTACTTGTGCTTGAGTGCATAGGAATCAAGTGGAACTATGAACTCCTAGGTCTGTGCACCTTTGTTCAGCTACATTTAAACACCAGGTACATTTGAAAACAGTGCTACAGCTGAGGTTTAAAATTGCATCCACAAAACCACAACTCTACTTCATAATATTATTAAAATTGTGCTTTAAAATCCATATTAAAAATATCCAAGTACTGAAAGTCTGGACACAAAACTGTGAGCTGCTTATGAAATATTAATATGTGGTTGCAAATTCATTTTGCCATGGGGCACCTACATCCATCAGCTTCCAGAGAGCTCCAAGGCCCCACATCAGGAGGTGTCTAGGGTAAGCCATGAGGAGAACTTCCTTATACAGGATGTTCACAACATCTGCACAGGAGCTGAGAAGCATGAAGCAAAAATATATTATATATTTTATATATATATATATATATATATATAAAAATATAACAATAAATCCCTTATACATTGTGAATTTTCATAGGTTACAAGAAGCAATGTAGAAATTTTTAAAAAAGGAGAACAATTTTGGGTTGTCTACCAGATTGGGATGACCATGCTCACAATTTGTCATTTGAACTGTGGGCTTATATCCCTAGTTGTTCCTCTGTTTCCCCCCATCCCACATCACAGCCTGTGTCCTGCTCTATTCTTTCTGCACAGCAGGGCTGAGCCCATGGGCACATCGAGGGCCACCTCTAGCCTAACTGTGATGCTGAACAGCTGCCTAGTCCCTGTTGTACCCTGTGACTGGGGACACAAAACAAGAAGCTGGAAGCAGATGAGAGGGGAGAAAGTTTGGGTGGGGGGGGAGAGAGGCAAAAAAAATGGGGAAGGGTCTGTCCCAGTCAATCTGCAGAACTGGAACTATGGGGCCAGGGCAATGCCCAGAAAACACTGGGCTTTCAAGAGACAAAGCTGCAGTCTGCAAAAATTCCTGTTCAGGAAGCACAGACTTATTAATTTAGAGGCTAGCACGTTGGTCAAAGTTAGAAAAATTTGCACAGGGACACAGAAAAAAGTTCATACCATATATAAAGGCACCCAGCCCTATGCCAAATTTCACATCCTTACTTCAAAGTTCAGACTTTCTTAATGAAAAATCTCTCCCTCTAATCTCATGTTTGGGAACTGATGTTTCGGTTTAGCTGAAAGAATCGAACCATGCTCCCAAAGCCGTCACTAGGTAGACATTTGGCATGAAAATCTTCCATCTGTACTGTTTGTATTCAGCAGAGCATTTCATGGGCAAGTAAAAGAGTATAGCTTTGGAAAGGGTGAGATGTGCCATACCCTGAGCTGTGAAAATTATTCAAGGAGCTTCACAGGACTTCATGGAATAATTTGCAAAGCAGGGGGGAATGATCCTGAAAGCATAAACTTACTTGCTCAGGACTATAAAGAGAACTAACAAAAGAGGTTTGAATAGAATTGCTGAGAATGGTTTCCCAAGCTTTTTCCCCCCAACTCTTAATACTAAAGCCTTCTCATCTTGCCTCCTTTCTAAGCCTCTAATGTACATTGACATTGACAGTGGTACATCTTTTAGTATGGCTGCTATGATCCCTGCATCTTGTATTTACACATCTAGAGGAGAGGGATTTCTGCCCAATGTTGGAATACAATACTGTAGTGGAGTGTCCTCAACCCCACGTACATCCATCAAATCTCCAGTTCTCTTGGGACTCCATACAAATTCCTCCCTTCTATAATTTTTCCCTTCCTTGCCCTGCTATGCCTGCAGCTCCTGGGCAGACATAGACCTAGTAGTTTCCTCAAGCACAGCTAAAATTCCCATGGACATATCACAAGAAGAGTAGCTCTGGGAGGAGCTAAAAAGAGGAATTATAAGAGTTTGCTAATGCTGCCTTGGTGAGCAGAGGAAGGGGAACCACAAGGGATGAGCAATTGTGTGGTCCTGAGAGTACACCTTAATTGACCTCACCACAGTGAGAGTCTTCTCTCTTTAGGATAAAAAAAGCCCACAGAAAAGTCCTAGATTATAGGATCTGCAGCTTCTTGTGAGCTGAAAGCATCCTGGGGAGTTTTCTCATACAGCTTGGAGTTGGGACAGGTGAAGCTTGCCTCATGGAAAAATGATGGAAAGTACACTACCAGTCTTCCACAAGTTCTGGCTCATTCTAGGCTATGAAACAACATAATTTAAAGAAAGAAAAATCATGAAGCAGAAAAAAATTGTCCAAACTGACTTTCCAGTCACAAACAGGTCAACACAAGCCAACTGGCATGGCCACTGTGCAGCTCACCATTGCTCTAATTATCTACTCCTCTTTTGCAATTTGCTCAAGTGATCTAATCTTTGCAAAAGGCAATTCAGGGAACATCTTTCCCTGTGTAGTTATTTATAAAATGTCAGCTCAAGCTCAGCAGTTAGTGAACCTCAACCTGCACTGAGTTAAGGAAGGGTGATTTCATCTTGCATGAACCTTCTCTCCCTATCCATGCCCACTGGACACTAGGAGGTTGTTTATACTATTCGTGCCTTTTCTCTCTGAAGCTGAAACTCTTCTAAATGTGTCAGGAGCATGGGAAAACACAAAAGGAATTTATCTGGCCTGCAAAAAGTGCTAAGCTTAACACAATGGTATCTAATAACAGCCATGCCAGTGTGACTGGCAGCTGGCCAGCATCCATACTGATTCCAGTGCTAAGCACAGCAACACATGCTGGGGCCTCTCTCCTTGGCTAAGCCTGAAGGCTTTTGCCCCACACCCAGCCCACATTGCGCTTGGCATGAATGAGTGGGGAGACACTGTGAGGTCTGGACATAATGGGATCTCCGTATGCAGGCTTCGCTTTCTCCAGAGTGACCCCTCCCCCTCCACCATTCTTCTTCTCTGCAGATTTAATTTGCTGTAAAGTTCACACTTTCCATCTCAACAGCCAGGATATACAAACATGAGCTCAGCTTCCATCCTTGACCAAAGTAGAAAGGAGATCTGGTATTGTTGTCATTGCAGAGGAAAGCTTCTCAGCTGGGGAGGTGTCAGACCAGGGGGCACAGGCATTAATTAGTCCTGTGTACCACCGCCTCCAAGCTGAACAGACTGCCTGAACATGGGAAATGGGAGGAAGTGAGGGGAGCAGTTGGAAGATGAAGGCAATCTGGTCCAGTTTGGGAAAAGCTAGGGATTGTTATTCAGCACCTCCCCAGCTTCAGGCAGACCAGCACCACCCACCTGTCCAAAGGTCAGACCCACCACCCTACAAAGCCCTTGGCATTCTCTCATTTCCTGCTCCTGGAGGATGGGAGAGGAAAACTTTTCCTCCTGTTCTCTGGGCTCTTTCCAGTCAATGAACCGCTGCACACTACATGCAGTGCAGCAACGGTGGAAAAATACCACTGGTGTTTGGAAAGGAGCTAAACGCTCCCTCACTTTTGCTGGGACCAATGTAGAAAAGATGGGCTGGAGCTGCAAAACTTGTGACCCAATCCTCTCAAATGCACCAGCAAACAAGAGACATCCTTCCCCACACTAAGGGACGCCCCTGTTGTTTGCTCGATCGGGAGCGCTCCATCAGCAGACAAGCGGGGGTCTCACCAGGACTGCTGGGGGTGGTTTGCCAACTTAAGGAACCAGCTTGAGGCAGGGACACTTCAAGGAACCAGTTTCAAATCCCAGCAGAACCCATTTTTATCCCCGGAGAGATAAAACGCCTATCAGGTGGTTACTGCACTCAGATTTTTTCTGTGAGACCTCAGAGACTGAGCTCATTGCTGGGCTTAGCGGAAAGTAAAGCCCTCATGATGCCAGTGGTGAGACCAGAAGTTTTCCGGTTAAGCTTTTTTTCCAGGCTCTTTTCTGTGCAGGTCTGTGCTACCCTGCAGAGGCCTTTCTTTTATGGCAGCCTAGTCTACAGAATATTTCCATACGTATGCTGTGCTCACTGTCATGGTCCTCTGAGAGGAACCCACTCCAGAAATATACAACATATTTATAATCAGATCAAACAGAGCAGGTGGTGTTTTAAGATTCAGAAAGCTCAATAGAGAAAAGGTTTTCTGAAAAAAAAACCCCAAAATTCCTTTCTTTCCAGATCAAAGGAGCAGAAATGTATACTTTCTTTTTCTTGCTGAAAAATATACTTCTGTCAAAAAAGTCTCTGCCTGAGAACAATCTTCATTTTCATATATATCTTTAATGTACAACTTCCTGGATTTATTCAGTCTGGCAATTTTTGCTGCCTATTTTCATTTGTTTTCTCTTGTTTTTTCAGGTATTAGACAATTAGACTGTGACTTCATCCTTAATTTTTCTTTCCTAATTTTCTCCTTCCCTCTCCACCCAGAAAGAATTTTTCATAGATCAGAAACCTGAGAAAGTGGAGTATTTTGACATATTTATTTCTTCTCCTGGAAGACAGATGCAAGAAAAAAAAAAAAAAGTTGCTTTTGCTTCTGACAAAAACAAAATCATAAGAAAAATTGCTTTCTTGCATTTTTCATGTATGTGTGTTTCTCATTTTCCCTATTTTTTCTCT
Source organism: Vidua macroura (assembly GCF_024509145.1). Taxonomy (NCBI): domain Eukaryota; kingdom Metazoa; phylum Chordata; class Aves; order Passeriformes; family Viduidae; genus Vidua; species Vidua macroura. The sequence continues at coordinate 72,477,676 of NC_071572.1, read as the reverse complement.
TGTCTTTCTACATAGGAAAAAGGAAGAGAAAATGAGCAAGGATCAGAACTAAAATGTGTTTCTCTATAGAAATCAAATTTAAATGAAAATTTCATGAAGTTAAATAAAGTAATTGATTTTGGTTTGTTTAGAATTTTTCTTCAGAAGAAGATGTATATGGGAACACTGAATAATTTTTAAAAAGATTTTCACTATATAAAGTGGCTTTTTGAGCTAATGTTCCAGGAAAGTACAGCTGGCAACAGGCAGTCTCCAGGACACATTTCACCCACACATCTACAGTAGGAACATACTTTATGGGAGCAATTACCAGACATATAACTCTAACATGAAATCACTGCAAATCACAGCACAGCCATTCATTTATGCCAATCAATAATAAGTAACTCTTTAAAGCACAGCAGGAATTTACCTCAAATAGGAAAGACAACGTGAGGAAGGAGTCCTTTTATTCAAGGAGAGATGACAGATTTACTCATCATATTTTCTGAGTGCAAACAGCATGGCAAGATTACAGCTCTTCACATTTAAGGGACTGTAATAAAGACTGAAACATTGTCTATAGGAAGGAGATGAAATATTATCAGTAGGTCTTAATAAGGTTGCTCTGAAAAAGAACAGATGGTTTTACACAACTGGACTTGCAGCAAAGCTCAGTAAATCCGAAAAAAATAATTTTGGCTAGAATTTGTGTAACTTTCCAAATTAATTCACTGTGGCCATGCTTATACTGCTTCTTCATTCATTTCCCATGAACATCAGAGTGATCAAATTTTACCCACATAAATTCCTGCAGAAAGCACATTTTCGACTTGCTTCTTCACATACTCAGCAGTGATGTATTTTAAAGTTGTCTCCAGAGTTTACAGTCTGATATGAAACTGGCCTTGACTTAAGAAAAGCAGACAAAGGCTTCCAAAGCCCATTACCAGAGCTGTGGTGTTGCAGCTTTTCAGCTTATAGGATCTTATGTTACCTCTTGAAATAAGGATCTACAACAAATTTTACACTGTGTGACTGTGATCACAGAGAAGTAAGAGAAACCCTGCACTTGTCTGCTGAATTTCACATGAAGCAATGTTCGTTAGAGAATCATGCTTTAGGTATTGTCTGGCTCACCGAGAAAGCTTTTTTGTTTTGTTTAACTCTGTTTTAAGATATTGTTCAGCAGGCTAATCTGAATTCTCTGCTGTCTTTTTCCAAGCTGCAGTAGCTTGTTCAAGCCCTTCTATTGATGAAGGCATGCTAATTAGCACAACATACAGCAAAGTGCAGCATAAGATATGAAATCAAGCATAGCTAGCTAACAATATTTCAACTGCAAAATAATCCATAAGAATACAATTCCTTAGAGAGAGAGGGAGATTGACAAAAGAACAGAGTAACTTTCAATGAGGTGTGCCTTGCAAGAAGACTTGCAGTTGTTGAAGAAATGACCAAGAGATGGAGCAAGAAGCAGGGATAAGTCACCAGCTAAGGTCTCATTTGTAACTTTATGAGCAAAATCTCATTTGCATGACCTAACCTGGCCAGTCTTCAGGGTGAATCACCTTTATATATATATAACAGGGGCCAGGAGGTTTTCCTGGCATTTGAGACAGAGACAGCAGCCACCATTTTTCATTCCAGAGGAACTGCAGAACAAAGCTGTTCCAGAAGTTTTGCTGATTTGGCAGAGACAGGGAGGGAGGGAAGAAGAAGAGCAGATGTTAAAATTACTATTGTGAGACTTTCATCTGTACAATCAACCACGTATTGACGATGAGGCACCCGTGAGTAAGAGAGCAGAGCAGAGATGACAAGACCATGTGGGACAAGATTGACAAAGAGCCCTCTGATATATCCATGTCCTATGCGGATGTGAGAAATGGAGAATGAAACCTTCATCCCTCTGAGAAGACACTGACACTTCTTGCCAGAATGAACCACTGCTGTCACTTCAAGGGTGATGCAGGCTTTCCAACATGATGAAAATCACATGATGAAAGAAGAGTCACCAAACTAAATTGCCTGGAATGCTGAGCCTGACCCTGAGGACTCTTTCGGGCACCTGCCAGTGACAGCTTTGAACACTGGAGTGCTGCCCTGATCCTATTTAGCTGAGGTGCTGGAGGATCAGTTGGACTCGATGATCTTTAAGGTCTTTTCCAACCTAGTCATTATGTGAATTATGTGAATCTTCTCTTGCTCTTGTCCTCTCTCTTTCCCCCTTTCCCTTTAGAGGAAAAGTAGTGGTTGGGTAAACATCCCCCACCACCACCTGAAGAAAACAAGACAGTCAGATTTTTTTTCTATCTGCCCTCTGGAGACACATAGCCAACATTTTCAATGTTGTAATGTGCCAGAAGCATGTCAAATGTAGCATTTGAGCATGGTGCAGTCTCACATGCTGTGACTGAGCTAGACTTTACTAATGTCACACTGGTTTGGCACTAGGGGGATGTTCCTTAGCCCTGCAGTCAGCTGCACTGAGCTCCTGTCCTCCCTCAGCACAGGCAATCCCTTGGGCACCATCACTGACCCTGATACATTCAAACCCCATCCAAACTGGCCTAAAATTAGGCTGGAGCTAGTGCTACTGAATCACTGGTCCCCTCAGAGCACACAGAGCCCAGCAGTGCCCTTCTTTCTGGCTGTCCCAAGTGGTGCAGCATGGGGCTCTGATGCAGATCAGCACTGCTGCCATGACTAAACAGCTCCAGGTCTCTACCCTGTCACAGGGCTGAAGCCATTTGTCTCTATCACTACCCACAATTTTCTTCATCCACCTGTAGAGCACCAGACATCCTGTAAAGGTTAGCATCAATCCAATAAATCCATGCTTTCATTTCAGCCACGTGGGTCTCCACCTCTGATGTCTCTTGCAACCAAAGGTGCTAAACACTTCAGTAGTGAGGAAGTCATTCAGTTATGTATCTTGGATCTCAAAAGAAAATACCACATTCAGATATCCTTTCTAAGTGGAAAAAGACTCCAGTTCTGCCAAAATCACTATGCCGTACATTTTTACTTTGTGTGAGAGGTACCAGAGGGTAAAGAAGGATGGTATTCATAGTTATAGAATGGTTTGGGTTGGAAGGGATCTTAAAGATCATCTAGTTCCAACCTCCCACACCATTGGCAGGGACACCTTCCACTAGACCAAGTTGCTCAAAGCACTTTGATACACCCAATGCAGCAGGAACAAAAGCCCCTGCCCTCCCCAAACCCCCACCCCCCATCTGTGCCCAGACACTTTTTTCTTCTGCCTACTTTGTCTCCAAGTCTCAAAAGGATTTTTTAATCTCCCAGCAGCACGTGGCTCAGCAATGGAGAATGATGGAGCAGCTTTGTGCCCTTGCTTTTGCGATGTGCCTTTGGGACAGCACTACACACCTCGACCTGTTTCACACAGACCTGTGGGACCATACGCTGTGGCCACAGCTTCTGCCCACCGTGACACTAGGGCGGATTTCAAACCCTAATCTGGGGGTGAAAAGACATACATTCCAGCAAGCATTCCAGATCTCACAGAGCTGAGTTCACTGGGAAAAAATCTTGGACCAAGCCAGCATTAAAGGGATCACTTCAAAAAAGAAGGAAAACACAGGCTTAGTATCAGGAAATATTTGCTAGCAGGGAGCTTTGTTCAAATGCGCAGTTTTCTCCCAAAGGAAGAGATGGAGCTTCCATCACTGAAACCAGTTAAGACTAAACCTGACAAAGCTCTGAAGAATAATTCACTTTTACTAGCTGGAGGGATGTATGGGATAGGACAAGAAGTCTTTTTTCCACTTCTAAATTTCAATTATTCCTCTTTAACTTTCTTTTCCTGTATGCTTGCTCTCATCAGCTGCTTATTGCAGGAATGGATTTCAGTTAAATGATCACAGAGGAGTGGAAGAGGCACAGAGCTGAATCTGAATTTCTGTGTGGGCCTGAGTCCAGGAAGAAAACAGCTTCTCAAGGTTGGATAATTAAATTCTAATTTAATTATCAGCTTAGTATCAAACACTTAAATACAACAGCTATCTGTGCATATTGCATTGCAGCCTTCTATTTTCAGGCACTCTCTGCTTTAAAACTGCAGCTCTAATGCTGTTTGCAGATGGATGTATGTTATTGCAGTATAGGGAACTGGAAATTCTCCATATACCAAGCTATAAATATTTCTTTGACATTTATTATCCTCACTTGAGTTCAGGTGCTAAAATACTTGGACCGAAGTCATGTTTGTAGCAGAAAAAGTCAGTCTTGGATTTTACCTTGTTGCTGGCCAAATTATTAAGAACAGACAAAGGCAGCAAGGAAAGGGAGTCCCTCACTTAGCAGAGGTCATGCAACCTTTGAATCAAATTAGCTGGAGTTTCGACTCATTTAATGATACCACTTCCCAAACACTCCTGCTCAGACAATATAACAGATCACTTCAGGGGGGCTTTTCTTCTTCTCTCTCTCTCTCTCTGTGAGAAAGAGTCTCACTTTTTTGTCTTCCTTAGTGTGTGTGCACTATGATTGCCTTTGCGGTCATGAGTCTGAATCCCAGTTTTGCCAGCTGCATTGGATTGTAAACTCCAAGTCATATGAATCTCAGTTTTGATTGCCCTAAGGGAAGTGTTGGATTATGTAAACCAGGAGATAATAGCCCTTATAAAATCCCTCCAATAAAATAAAATCAAGGTGTATGTGTCATGGCGGATTAACAGACTTGGCTTTTTCCTTTTTTTTTTTCCTATATCAGGCTCCTGGTTGCAGTTGACTGGAAACACATACTACCACAGGGGGAAGGAGAGCATTCTGTCATTTGTGAATCACACAGAAATGTGTGATAGCATACTTAGGATGCTAAGTCAGTTAGTTCCCTGTAGTGAAAATAAAACTGGAAAGAAATGGTGAATTGTCTGTGTGACAGCACTCAGAAACTGCTGAGGTAGCAAAGAGTGGCTATTTGAAACAGCATGTGAATGAAGTGCAACCAAACTGAGTAGCCTGGCTTGGCATTTGTCTGGGACAAAATAATGGCTGTCTGGCCATTCCCAACATGCTGCCCCCCACCACCTGTGGTGCATCTATGGATGGCTGTGACCTTTCTGCTGAGGTGATTCTTTTTTATGGTAGAACAGAGAATCATCTCTGACAACCAAACATTTTCACCAGAAAACTCCAGCTTGGAGAAAATCCCTGATTTTTTTTTCATAAATGTAGGATCTGGTGGTTAAGCTCTTCTGTGACCTCCAGACAATTAGAGATTGTGAGACATAGACCACCAGTATTTACCAAATTACCCCTTTGGCCTGTATTGCCTGCAGTACCCCAATATGACAAAGAGAAGTTGAATTTCATAAAGTAAGTCATAGATGGGCTTCTCAGCTCTTTTAATGGGGACCAAACAGATCAAAGAGCAGCATTATGGAAAGTGTATCAAGCAGCCTAAAGAGCTGCTGTCGTGGTCCCCAAAACCAGGATTCCTGATCAACATGTGCCTCTGCAGCCTCAGGTCTAGGCTGCAGTGCTGACATCCAAGTCTGAGGAAAGTCCAAGTCTGCCAGTCTTGGGCCATGGGTTGCAGAAAACAGCAGTGAGGAGGTGCAGCTCCATGACAGCCAGCAAGGGCAGGTCAGTGCTAAGCCAAAAGTAAATGACACATTTTTATTAATCCTAAGGGAAAAAAGAAGTGGCAGAATGTTTTTATCCCACACAGTATCTCAACTTCTCAAATGCTGTGGGTATTTTTCTCCCTCTTTTGGGGCTGAAAGATATCAACATTCATAGCAACAGTTCTGTCAGTCCATTGTATGGGTTGCTTTCAAGACACTTCTGCCAACACTGAGTCATCCAGACAGTAATTTGCTAAGAGCATGGTTCAGTCAGTGGTCAGGCTGCATCTGCCCCATCTCAGAGACAAGACAAACAATGGGGCCACTGGCATCACAAATAAAATCTGAAGAACTAAATAACTCTGCCTCCTGCCACTGTCCTGCACTGGAAGCTCAGGTGCTGCTGATGGAGCTACCAAATTTGGCCCTCCACAGTGACATGGTTATGCTACAGGAATGGGATGGGAGCATGTAGGCGTGGGAGGAACACAGACAGGGTTAAATGTCCCTAAAAGACAGATTCAGATCTCAATGCTTTAAAGTGAGACCAGGTTTATAAATCTAAAGCAAAAAAATTATTCAGAGAGGAGTTGATAGTACTTCTAGCATGAGGAGGTTGTTGAATTTAGTTGACAAAGCAGAAGTAAGATCAAGACCAAAAATGTCAAGTAAGAAATGCCATGCTTCTTCAAAGCCCTGCAAATAATTAACCTTGGCAAAAAAATACCATAAGATATGGTAAATCCTGCATGACTTGAGTCTTAAAAATCAAGAATAACTTTTAGTAAGATGCTTTTAGTTCAGCTAGAAGTAGTTGGAGTTAAGGCAAGATTTACTTGGTGACATTATTTGGCACGTGTTATGTGAGAGGCCAGGCCAGACCAGATGACCATTTCATCTGGTTTCTGGCTTTACAATCTATGAAATTACTAACCTGAGAACAGACCCCTTCAGCTTGACCACATTCCTAGTGGGTGAAACGACTTCTCAAGTTGCAGACAGACCCCCCAAAAGCAGTGAGAACCTTGTTCTACAGGGTTCAGGTTAAGAGGGGGTATTCACCCATAAGGAATGCATGCTGCATTTGGCAGTCAGAGCACCTTTACTGGTCTTTAGGGGTGAGGCATTTCTGCAGGTTAAAAACTCGTGTTTGCACACTCACGTGTTATTTATGGCTACTGACATGTCAGCATTAATTCTGAGCTGTGCTTTCTCAACTCTAGGAATGGTTTGATAATTTTTATTGCCAGACTCCTGCTGGCCATCTAAGCTTCATAAATAAAGGTTGAAAGCTGTCTTGTAGGACATATTGCTTGGGAAAATGGGACACCCTTGGAAAGAGTTGGAAAGAGTCTTGACTTTTGGATCACTGGCAAAGGTGGGCCCCTCCTACTAAAACTTCATGAAACTTCAGAGAAATATGGAAATATCCATCATTAGCTGCTCATTCTTCCCTTTAGAGTCCCTAGTTCCTGGTTTGAACTCATGCCAATCTTCCTGAGAGACCACTCCTCCTCTAAGAATCTCTGATTCTCTCAAACTGAGTCTTTCCAGTATGTGCTCCCATCCCCCTTGGTCCTGACTAGTCATCTCCAGCTCCACCCTGGGCTGCACCCAAAGCAGCCAGCAGGGCGAGGGAGGTGATTCTGCCCCTCTGCTCTGCTCCCTGAAACTACGCCTGGAGTCCTGCATCCAGCTCTGGGGCCCCAGCACAAGAAGGACATGGACCTGCTGGAGTGAGGGGGGCGGGGCTAGAAGAAGAGCACTTCTTCTACAGGATCATCAGGAAAACCAGAAGAATTTGTTCCAAACATGGGTCCCAAACTTTCTTTGTGGTCAGGAAGTTGCCTTTAACTTAAAAGTAGTTGGAGTTCAGTTCTCAACACAGACCACATTTGAAGGTATCAATCTTGGTCCAGTACTGGTGCTAGAACTTTAACAGTATCTGCTGCTATCCTGGGAGAGAAGTGTTTTATTTCTTTTGACATTCATCCAAATATAAAAAAGGCTAGAAGGTTAAATAATGCTAAAGCAGAAGGAGTTTAGGTCTGGGGTTAAATGAATAGCTGAAGAATGACGCAGAATGATTTTACTGGTCCAACACATTTCTTTTGAACTCTCTCAATGTCTTCATTATTCCCACAGTTGTCTCCAGCACTGTGTGGCCACCTTCTAACTACATCTACTGTCTGAACAGGAGCTCCTGGCAGTTTAGAGAAGGGTCAGCTGAAGGAAGGAAGTGGGCAGTGATTTGGTCAACAAAGGCTTCAGTTTATTAACAGCTACAGGTGACCAAAAGAATAGCAGACAGTGAAGCAGAGTCTTTATCATGCAAGTAACCAAGACATTTTCACTTGATTTACATATAGATTGCACTGTCAAGACAGGAGCACAGCCTGAAGTTTACTGTGATTCTATGGTATGTACAAGGACTTGTAAGAAAGCAAAAGCAACAATGTACAGAGAAATAAAATGAAGGAGAAATGAAGAATTGTGTGCTCTTCTATTTCTGACCTGTGTAAATATGAGATTTTAAAAAAATATATGGCATTTTTTGCTTTGAGCTAACCATATCAAAAATGTGGAAACTCTCACTGAGAGCATCCTTTTGAAACCTGTGAAATCTGCTTTCTGGCCATAATGCTGTCCAGTTGTATCAGGGCTGTTTCTTTCTGAACATATTCAGCTGACTCAGTAAAGTGCAGGGCTTTAAAAATCCCTCCTAAGGGGAGATCTGCAGCTACACAGCCTCTCTTTGGCTACAGGGAACTACTGGGGGAAAGTATCCGAGAAACCATGTGCACAATCCAAACGATTCAGCACTGACCTTCTAGTGTAGTGTTTATTAGCTCTTAACTATTAGCATTTGCTCAGTGTGCTTCATTGGGTGAGACTGACATAATCCAAGAGTGTGGTGTGGCATCTGGATGATGTTATCACACATACTCTTGCGTGCGCAATCACATTCATCCACAGCTGTGTGTGCGCACACGCACAGAGATCTACGAGCACAGCTCAAAAAGCTTTTCTTTTTCCAACGTTGTGGGTGACAAATGGACAGGAGGAGTGGAGTCAAAGCCTTTCTTTCCTCTCTTTTTGGAAAGGGCCACTCACTTGCAGCACCATCAATGGGTTTTGAAAATTCACAGAAAGATACAGGAGTACACAAGAAATATAGAGGGAAACAGTTTTTGGAGCTGGAGGGTAGCAGCTATACTGTGTGTTTCTGGTCAGGCTTAAAAGGCAGCAAAGTCTGACTTTCCACACTGAAATGGAAAAAGCCTGTTTATGTTTATCTTTATTTGACAGTGAACAGACTAGTGATTACTCCTGGGCATGACCACATGTCCCCAGATACAGCCCTTTCTCCCTTAGGATAGGGCACCACAAACTGAGATGATAATCGACTACACTGCCTTTTTTATCATTTCACTTGCCTTGGGATACTAATGTTACATGGGTGTATTGCAGGCAGAGCCAGAAAGAACACCTACATTAGATGTTGCTCTGATCTTCCTATGACACCTTTCTTCTCTCTCTTTTAATGAACTGTGCTGAACCTGGCTCACTGTTGGAGTTGTTGGAACAGATTTCTGCCCCCCAGAGGGTGCTGTTCAGATTTATTTGTCCCAGGAAACGGACTAGGCAGAAAAACAATGTTTCATCCCTGGTGTGAATTTATGACAGGATTTGCACCAAGAATTTGGTGCTTCAAAACTTAGAAATCAGCAGCAGTGGGAGCTCAGATGGAGGGGTAGATACAGGCCTGGGGGAGAGGGAGAGTCTGAGAGAGGATACTAGAGATAGAAGGGGAGGCTGGGACTCAATGAAGCAGCTGGTGACTGGAAACTGAGATGAGGAGGTGGACATAAGGAGATGAAAGTAGGGGAGGATGGGAACAGGACAAAGCCAGGCTGGAGTGTCAAGGAAAACCTGGAAGGGGAAAAGAAATTAAGTGCTTGCAAACATTTGATCTAGTGCTTCCATACCAGGAAAGTGGTCTTCCCTGTAGAGACACAGGCACAGCTGCTCTCAGAGTTCTAGGCACTGCCAGCCTCCCAGCTGCTTATGCATGGGGCTGAATGGACACCTCTGCACCACTGTCCTTGAGGTGGGAGTAGGAGACCGTGGCACCTCAGGGTAAGGCAGGGGGACCCTGAGCACTCAGGGACCCAAATTTCTCAGGTGAGGTCCAGCCAGGATTCCTGGGTTATCTGCTGTTAGCAAATTGGTGCAGCCCTCCTGGGCCTGTTTGCCCCCTTGCCCTTCAGTCCATATATAAAAATGACCACTTTTTGAGCTGTTTTTTTTGCTGCTGTCTCAAGAGAAGGAGGCAGAGATGGCTATGGAGACATGTGCCTTTCTGAGGAAAAATCACCACCACTGACTCCAGCGTGTGTTGATGTTACTCAACTATTTTCATTGCTATGAAAATCCTGAAAAATCTAAATGTCTCATTCAAACCCTTTGAAAAGGAAGAATTTTTACTTTTACATCTTGTTTTAGTTTGAATCAGAATTATTAATATGTCACATGAAAAACGAAAACCAGAATGAAACCACTTTGCTTGACCCCTGTGATTCTTTTACATTTCTGAGAGCCATGAGCAAAGGAACCAGTCATCCTGATAGTCCATGTGAGAGTAGTTACTGCCTCCCACAAAGAAATTCCCAAGCAGAGTTTTTTTAAAGTTTGGTCTTTAAAAAACTGAGGAAATTTCCTAAAAAGTTACATTTAAAGATAATTAGGGTTGTAAAACCAAACACTTAAAATTCAGGAGGGACAAAAATTAAGATACCCATGAAATTTGAGTCCTCTTGCACATGCACACTATAAAAATGAATTATGAACACAACTATTTATCTCCAGGATCCTCATCTCATGCAATATGCAGATGGGGGGTGCCTTTGGCATGAAAGGGGTTGAACTATGAAAGAAGCTGTTTTCTACCAGACTTTGCGCAACTGCTGAAGAAGACAGAAACTTCAAAGTAAGTATGAAAAAAGAGAGGATGAGGGAGGGAGAGAAGATCATGCTATGACTTAGACAACTGAAAGCCATTCTGAGTGAGCTGGAGCCCAGCCTTGCTTTTGCCTCACAGCTCCAGAGCAGTGCCTGTCAAATCACTCCACCTGGGGTTTTTGGGTGGTGGTCAGTAGGTGTGCACTGCTGTCTTGGTTTGAAAAGACAGGTGTCTGCTAAGGAAGACAGGAGCATCCCCTGAAATGGAAAATGTACACCCCTTCCCTCTGAATTATTATATTTTTGAAAGTAAAGGGTTCTCAGGCAAAGATGTGGGAGTAGGAATAACAGTTCTTTATTAGGGAAGAAAATAAAAATAAAATTTAAAATGCAGTAATACAAAACAACACTGACAGAGTCAGAATATGACCTGACACCCTGTGGGTCAGGATGTTAGTAGCAGTTCAATTGAAATGGTGGCTGCAGTCCTCCTGGAATGACAGGTGTGGTTCTGTTGAAGCAGTGATCCTGTAGAAGGGTGTAGGTTTCCTCTGAAGGTCCAGTGAGGGTATAGATGGGCCTGGCCCTCCTCTGGGAATCCAGTGGAGAAGAAAACTGCTCCTCTGGGAATCCAGTGAGAAAAGGCTGTCTCTGTTGTTCTGAATCTCTGATTATATCAGGGAAGGAATGCTTGGCTCCTCCCTCTGGGTGGAGCTTCTCAAGATGGGATGATATAATCTTATCAGTCACGCAGTGAGACTCAATGGCCCATTAACAGCAGATGTCTCGCCGGAGGGAGGATTGGTTGTGGAAGACATAAAGAAAACTGATCAGTTAACAGAAGATAACTGCCCCACCTCTAGCAGATGGGAAATAGAATACACACCCCGAGCTACACCTTTCAGCCTAGGAGAACTGCTCCCTTCTCTGTGTGCCAAGGGTGAGAGGCCAAGCCCATAGTACGAGCTGAGCACTGAGTCAGTGGGGGCTCTCCTCTGAAGATAAGGGTGTGCCATGAAAGCAGTCACCTATTTATTTTGTTATTTATTTAACATTAGGCTTTCAGATGTGTTCTTGCACATTCAGGAAGCACGTTGCACACAAAGCCTACTCATGGTCTGATAGCTTTGCCTTTGGACCCAGGGCTGAGGAGCGATCAGTAACGCCGGGCCAGGGACCTCACACCGAACAGTGAGGAGGATTAAAACAAAACTCTGAACAACTTGTCAGTAACTGAACACCATGCTCTGAGTGAGGGGCATCTGTAGTAAGAAGATGATGTGATCTCACAATAAAAGACAGCAGTACCTTAATTGAGGGATTTCTTAACTTTTGGTGCCAGACTCTGCAATTTTAATATTTTTATAATCAATTTAACTTATGGTGATAAATCAGTGCAACTCATTTCTAAAGAATGTCCACATGTTCAGCTGAATCAATGACAAATCATATGCCTTTATGTATGGAGAGACTCTTGGATTAAATTCCTTATGGCCATCAGTTTTGTTGAGCTGCAAAATAGTCACACAAGGGTTCATAGTAGTTTAGATTCATTATTGTTTTAAACCAGTTTATTCTAAGCTGGTGCAAACTGCTCAAAAGCATGTCTCTGGGGAGATTTTGTGGGAGATTTCCAAAGGCACAGATAGCAGTTCAAGTATTTAACTCTCTGTGAACCAGCAACACACAAGGTTCATAAACAGGCTGACCTTTTCTCGCTTCTTCTGGTCACAGCAAATCCATCTGTAATTGCTCAGCTGTTCTCAAACTATGTTAGATCTACTTGTTTCATCACATTATCTTCAGGAGGAAAGCATCTGGGGAGCTGTTTATTAACACAAAATTGCCTCTACAGTAGAAAAGTTTCACCTTAGACACATTTCTCAAACATGAAGGAATCCCTGCCATCATGAACCTATTTTATCTGTCTCTTCTCTAATTGCTGCTCTGTATATCTTCCTTTTCCTCTCTTTCATTTCCCTAAAGTTCTCTTTGTTTTTAATTGGTGACGCCAGCCCAGCCATCTGGAAAGAGAAACAGGAGGGAGAGTTTTCAGGTGAACAAACTTTGGGTGCTTCTTCCCATGCAGTTCTCAGTGTACTACTCAACTTGCAGATGGACATCTGAGACGAAGAGCAGGCCAGCACAGACCCAAGTAGTGGCACATCACCTGGCTTCCAGATGCCCACTCCCAGCTACATAGCAGGCAGCAGTGGCTGCCTCAGTTCATGTCTTTGGACATTAATTTCCTATTATTTCCAGAATTATTTATTTCCCAGTTTGGGCATATGCACAGTGCATGCCCAAACGTGCATGAGTGCACACACACACAGACACAGACACAGACACAGACACACACACACACACTTTCCTTTGTCAGTTTAATGACACCCAAACAGTTTCCTTACTATATATGTTGTCATTCCCTAGTGCTGGCATTACCAGATCTGGCCTCTGACATGGGGTTTTCCATATCATGGCTTCAATCCCTATGTTTCTTATTGACCAGGACACTGCTAGTCCTATGTTTTCCCACCTCCCCTCAGATGGATATTCATCGTCTAATAAGAACACCCATGTAGCTAGCCTCTTCTGCTCTTCTTTTGTCACTGCTCAAGGCTGAAACTGCCCAGCCAGTGCACTGCAGGTACCCTAACACCTGCCAGTCCCACTGAGGTGCTGGCAGCTGGTGGCACTCTGGGGTTTTGTGGACAAGGCTGCTCCATACTCATTTCCATTTACCCTTGGGCATAAGTGGAGGTGAACCTGCATTCCTCAATTCACAATGACCTCCAGGCTGAGCATGTGGGGTGCACAGAGCAGAGCACTCTAGCTGAGAAAAATGATCTGTATCCACACTTCTTAATGCAAAAGCTTCCAAATCCAGGTATGACTGAGGGACTGCCATTACAACGGGATGACTTTTAGTGGGCTGAGCTCAAGGGTTTGGTCTGGCAGTATACAGTCCCACGCGTCATCTTTTCAGGTACTTTTATGGTGCAGTGGATTACAAGGAGGGAGGCTATATCCATGAAAACATTCACAGACAATATTCTCCAAGGAGAAAAAGCAATTTGTAATTGCTAAATTATGTGCCCTTCAAAGGCAACAGTATTCTCTGCAGTTAGGAAAAAGACTCAGCTGTGCTGTGGACAGTGAACTCAGTACTCAGACATAAGGATGAAATTTGCTAATGACAGGAAAATGGCTCTCCTGAGTCCACAGTCCCTTTTTTGTATTACACCGTGGGGGATGATTTAGTTTCAATGCATAACAGGTCCCACAAAGGGAATGATGCTATTAACTTCTGAACTAAAATTAATATAATCGTATAAATAAAATGCACAGTTTCCTGTCTACACAGTGCATAAAGCTGAAAATTAAAAAAGTCTCACTCATTTTCTGTTTTACATTTAAAAGACCCTGCAACCTACATGCTTTCTTCTTCCATCTTCTCTCTTTATAACCATCTCTACACACAGAGTCACACAGAGTCAACAGATCAGTTTAGAAACTTAGAGCTACGTTTTTTTATAGCTAAATGTAAGGAGCCCTTGCATAGAGTTAGTGTAATCAGTGATGAATCCAGGCAAGTTAAACATATAGAAGATACTTTTCAACCTTTTCAATTGCTTCCTGAGTTGATTATACTGATGTGAATTTTGAGTGTAGAGGTGGTCCATGTACCAGCATTTCACTTGCTCTTCCAGGACAGAAGAGCAGAGCGGCCTCTCAGTCTTCAGCAGATTTGCCTGCAGATAAAGAGAGAGAGATCTTCCAGGGTCCTTATTCCTATTACAAAGTATTTTAAAAAGTTAAAATCAAGCAACCACTTCAGAGAAAATCTGATGTCTTAATGCTTCCAAAGTTGCCTCTGGAGATGCATGTTCAAAATGTTTATTTCTCACAATGATTGCAAATATTCACCAGTTATTTTTCTCTCTCACTTAGTCTGTTTCTTTAAAAAAGTATATGTAAATTGCATGCATCCTGGATGTACAATTTATTTTAAATATTTGTGTTTTCTGATTAAATCTTTACTGACATATCCTGGAAAAAAGCATGAATTCATTTACTAGTGGCATTCTTCAAGTTGTGCAACCTATTCACCTTTTAGATGGGTATCTAAGTAAGTTTGCTATCTGAAGGCAAAGTTTTTATTTTCTGATAGAAGGACACTAGCATCTTGTCCTTCCTCATGGTCTGGGGAAAAACACACAGAGGAACTAATTCCCATTTGTATGGTATTCTATGGCTCAAGTACCACACCTGGGGACTTGACATGTTACACTTGGATGTTTCCCTTTCAAACCACCCTCCTGCAGTCAGATGAAAACATCTGGACAATTTAAAGGTTCCTGGGAAGCCATCTTCAAAACAACCAGATAATGCAGAAAACTGAATTTGCGGTCTTCCGCAAATTGGCCAGATTAAAACCCATTAACCTTTTGAAAGGCATATGGAAAATTATGAAGACCTAATGGCATCAGACTGCACTGAAAAGCTTTCCTTCAAGCATAGACTCAGGGAGATCTCAGGGACCTATTTCCACTCTTCAGATGTCACAGCCTAAAACAAATTAGGAAAGCAGAACATCCAGACAAGTGGATGTTTCAGTCTCTTTGAGGCTATTGATATTCATTCACTTTTTGAAGTGTTTTCTTTCAATTTGCTGCAATTAGTGCACAAACAGAGATGCTGCTTTACATTGTAAGTGACATCATGAGTGGACAGTACCCCTCTGGTTGGTGTGGAGTAGTTCTGTGAAGAACTTAAGAGTCTAACATTAAAGTGTATTTTTTGGTAGGATTAACAACAACTATGAAAAAACTTTTAACTTCTTTCCATGCAAGTTTTGGGTTTTGTTTTTTTCTAATAATAGAGTTCTGATTTACAGTGGAATGAGCAGAGAATCTTTGCATTGTGCTTAATTAAAGACAAAATTAAGGATCTTGCACAAAGCTTGCTCTACTTTCCTCTGGCAGATGTGCCAGTCTGAATGCCTTAGGTGCAGCCCACAGTATTACTAGCAGCAAATACACTGGGAATAGCAGAGGGGAGAATTTTCCTTCCTGGATCAGGAAAAAGTAATGGGTCACTGCTGAGAATGTGCAATAAGCCATTTTGCTGTCATTGACAGGTTTCTGCTTATCACCATCTCAAATATCTATCATAAAGTGTACCAGTCCAGGAGCACAACCCTTTTAACCCACCCTACAGAGTGAGAACTTCACCATCACCATGTGCTGCTTTGCCAGTCTTCATGAAGAAGAAGTATTTATCTCAGCAAATCTTCATCATCTCTGTCAATACCCATGTGAAGAATGGGACAAAGAAATTAAAACACTCACTAGTGGACTTGTGCACAAAGTAAATCTCAGTGAAATTGTAACCTCCTTTGATCCTGTCTCTTTGTTCCCCCCTCCCCCCCCCCCATGCATCTTCCATGCAATTTCCACTGTCAAGTATTTAAATCTAAAATGCAAGCCACAGGAGCAGAGGCTCACTATTCATTTTTTTCAGCTCTACCTGCAGAAATCACCACCAAAATCCACTGTAAGTGAAAAAAGACAAATCAGTTTTTCCTCACCTAGACTGACTGTGTTGGTCAGCAGTTTCTGAGACTAGCCAGGCTGTTTTAAGGTAAGTTACTCTAAATTAGGTGCTGTTTCAAGAATCTAGCTTGGCTTATTTTCTGTTATATTAACACTTCAACATACTCCATATGCTTACAAGATGGGTGTGAGAGAAGAAGAGAAACACAGCTGGCCCAGAGTGGGAAGAATGTAAGTTTAAACAACCTCAACCCTTCCCAAATGTCTTTCTGGCGGCACTTTGTGACTTTCTGGATATTTTCAGTTCTCGCTTTCCTTTACAAAAGCTCATCATACCCAATTTAATTTTTTATAATAAAAAAATGAACTGAGAATTTTTGCCAGCCCCCTTTACTACTGCTGAAAGTGCACTGGTACTCAAGATTAAAAAAAAGAAAAGGCCTGTAAGAAGCCCTAAGAAGGGACACATTATCTATTATATTTAAATGTGAAGATGCTAAAAGTTGCAAAGGAAAGACATTCTCCTCTATCTCCTGTTTTAATAGTTCCTTTTGATCCTTTTTCTTGCACCTATTTATTTGAAGACAAATGTTTTATTACTTAAAGCCTTGGACCTTTTCTTTTGTAAAGGATATAAAGAACCAAATTTAGGGCTATATTCCAGAAGTCATTGCAATAGTTTGTACAATTTCTTGCCATGTGATCTTAAATTACATGCCCCAGAAAGCATATCCTTCCATGGCTCATTGCTAATTTCTTCCTTGGCCTGAGACAGGCCAGCTTGCAGTTTCTTACAATGCTTTAATCCACCCAGCCGACAAAGCTGGAAGCACAATGGGTGCCACACTCAGGCAGGTTCAGCCTTGGTAACTTGGAGCCAGATTACAGCCATCATTTTTTGCCATGCAACTTAGGTTGTGCCCAGTGGTGTCCCAGGAACCAGAGGAGAAGGGGATGTGGTGTCCTTCCAAGCTCCACCTATTGAAATAAATCCTAAGCATGCACCTAAACTAAGAGCAGCTCAGAGCAGATTTTATAGAGATTTAGGGAATGACGTGTGCTTTCTGGGATCCCATCAGCTCAGCTTTCACTGGATATGCCCAGGGGCTCTTGACCTTGGCTCCTTTTTGACTGGGGGTAGAAACATAAGATGCAGTACCTCCCAAAAGCCACCAATTAATGGCTCAGTAAACTGTGCAGTTCTGCAACTCTCCATCTTCTTTTCACATGAATAATGATATCACTGACAATCATGATGTTTAAATACTTATATTTAATGTATTATTTTGCTGGACTGAAGGAGGTAATTTACCTTTCCAAGCTGGCTGCTGACTCCTATGGGTATCTTCCACTCAGATATGGTCAAGTCCTGCTTCTGTGTTTTCTTGACAACTGTGCAAATGGAAGAGTCCTGCTCCCCTTTCACAAGCTGAGATGGTGTGGAGCAGATCAAGACAGATGCAGGGCACTGAAATCTATTTCTTGCAAAACATTAAAGCACCCTTCCCTCACCTTGCTTTTGTCTCTGCTGGCTGACCCTTTCCATGCTGTATGCAGCAAAAGCAGTGCAGGATTCAATCACAGGTTGTAGCCTGTCCTCCCATGTCTTGGTAAATAGTCAGACTTCTTGTCTCCAGTTCTGCTGCCCCTCTTCTTTAATGTGCAGGTTAGAAGATGTTAATTCAGTATTCCTTCAAGCTTTGTTCATCCAAGGAGACTGTAAAACAAGTGAAACATTTTTTATATATCCAGAATGGAGCAAACCTTCACCAGAGGTGAATTTCACCAGGTTCACTTGCAGTTTAAAACAAAGATCAGCTCTTTATCTCAGCTTGGGTCCAGCCCAGAGGCATCCCCTTTTTGAAGGAACAATGAATACAAAGGGTCTGGCATGCACCTGAAACCTGGTATTTTCTATCAAGATGGGGTTTCAGGAAATAACTCTGGAGACTACTTCTTGCCCTCAGTAACTCCCTATGCTTGTTACAGGGTTTCATGTTTGGGTGAAGGCGACGAAGGATTATGGACAACTTGAAACACTGAAGTCAGAAGTGCCTCAGGCACCAGTTTTCCCCTCCAACTAATCCATCATTCCTGCTGTGATTTTGGGAAAGTGATATAGTAACCTGTCTCCTTAGAAGAAAGGATGGCCCACTGCTGTCTTTTATATTCTGTTGAATTATAACACTTTCCTTTTTTCATCTGGCCTTTCATCACAGACCTAAGTGTTTTTCTTTCTGTGTATACAACTGTGCCGGTTTCTCATTCATTATCCACACAGGGATGGACACACTGATCCCATATGCAATCCTTTTTCTCTGCTCCCATAGGATTTTCTGGGGAGTGAAGTTTTTCTAATTTGGAACAGATTCCCAATTCCTTACCAGAACCTTATCAACAAATGCATCTGATCTCACCACAGACAGGAATTTCATGAAAAAAAATGCTGCCTTCCCCCTCATTTCCACAGCAGCAGACATCACCCTATCTTCCAGCAGTGTACTCAAGAGTCAGAAACAGCTCAGTGAAGCATGGGAGGTCAGTTCTTCTGGTCCTTCACATTGCACGTGGTCAAAAAAATCCCATCAAAATCTAGGTATGGGTGCAATTTCAGTAGCTTTAATGTGTGGTTTATACTGTACACAGGTAAGTTTCTACCCTGATTAGGAGGTACCAAATACCTCACATTCTGAGACCATGTTTAAAGATATTATCAGACATGCATGGTAAGATTTTATGGGCAATTCATTAAAAATTTGATTTAAATGTGCCCTACTCCTTGGTTAAGCAATTATTGAATCTTTGTTCATGCATGATCATATTGTGTAGTCTCAAGAAGAAAGCAAAGGCATGGGGAGTGAAGCATTTTTTCATTCAGTATGTGCAAAACAGATTTACTTGTGAGGCAACAGGATTACAGGGAACTTGCAGGTATGTCAGATGGATTTTCTGAGTTCTGGAAGTTGTTGGCAAGGTGCCCTGCAGTCATCTGGCTCCCTGTCTCTCATTAAATCTACAGTTTTGCTGTTGATCCTTTGAGGCTCCTTTAAATTCAGAGGAGTGCCTGTCCCCGCTCCTGTGTGAAAGTGCTCGGTGAGGATTCCTCAGCAGGGTGAGACCTACTGAAGTCACAGAGTCAAAATGAAAACAGAGGCACAGTCATGAAAAAACACACAGCAGAAAGTATCACCAAGAACCTCTCTCTCAGTTTGTGCCACTCTGCACTCCAATTCCCTCTCAGAGGATGCTGCCTCCAGCCTATTGTGTAAAGCACCCACAGAAAGGGATCAGGGGGATAAAATACAGAGGTGTGGGAATACAGATGTATATGTGATGCTTCAGGAGTTCTGAGGCGTGCATCTATCCCCCAACTTATTTAATCAACATTGCCAATAAATAGGCCTAATGAGGTCACCATTCCTATATTTTCTTTATTTGAGGAACAGGCATCAGTAAAAGAATATGGTTTTAGTTTGGAAATGTCTCTCTGCTCGTCTCAGTTTCAGTTGCTTAACAGTAGAACCCTGCCATGGTTTGCACTTCACCTAACTCATATAATGCAGTTACCTCCATGTGGGCTGGTTGCCATCAACTCTGGTGCTGTTCATGACCTATTTTGGATAAATTTTTTCTTCCATAGACTACAAAGGGAGCCCAAAATATCACAGTGAAGAAACCTGTATTCTTCACTTCTCAGCTTAGCGGGTGACAGACTCCACACCTTCAGCTTGGAGCTCAAGTCCTGATTTTCACTGCCCAGGGCAAAAGAATCTTGCAGGAACAGAAACAGGCCATGGTCTTTTGAGTCAGCATCTTCACATACTGGACAAACCCTGCTTCTGATACTAGCACTCAATTCTTTTGTTTGAGCACAAAGACATTTTCTTCTCCAGGGTAATATCTCTCTTTGCAACTGTTGATACATAACACTGCAATAACTTTTTCAGTTCCCTTCTCACTATCTCATTCCCAGAAGGTTATATCATGCATTAAATCCCTGTTTTTAAAGACCATTTCATGTGCTATCATTTATTTGCATTCCTTAAGTTCTGTTGTAGAATAGGTTTGTGTGTTTTACACTGTTTTGGGTACTTTTCTTACTCCTCTCTTCAGTAAAAACTTGAAACTTTTGCTTGTCCAACAGCTTTGCTGATAACTCTGGGATTTTATAAATCGAACTCCCATACTCTCAGTAAAGAAACTTTTGCTTGTCCAACAGCTTTGCTGATAACTCTGGGATTTTATAAATCGAACTCCCATACTCTCAGTAAAGACTCACATATCATGTCTAGAGCTGCATATCTGTGGCATATTCTTTAATGCTTTCCTGCACCTGTTAGATTCTCATGAGAAAAATGAATTTTTCATATGATGCATTCTTCTGGTGGATACAATAGGTTTCAGTTTGTGCAATAATCCTATCAATTTCTGTGCAGCTGTGAGCAAGATCAAGATGTAACTGAAGATATACAGGACATTGGTAACAATGACAATAAAAATAAGAATTATTTTTCATTAAGAATATTTGCAAGCAAAAATTTCTTGGCACTGTTCAGCACCTCTGTTGTTCTTCCAAATATACAAAGGGAAAAAAAAAATCCTATTGAAAATGGTACAAGGATCCCACAAAATAAAAAGCTCAATTCAGGATTTGATTTCATGCCGTCTGGCCTCATTAGCTGTGCTCGTATGTTGTCCTCATCAGATACTGGGCAGGTACATTTCATGGGAAAACAAAGGTCCCTTGTATCTGCACTTTAATTGATTTTCATTTTTAGATGGCTTTAAGGACCAGGAACAAGACCCTGCTGTTAAAATGCAATCCAGATCTGTGTTCAAGACCTCTGGCATTTCTGTGCTCTGGCAGGTAAAGATGCAGCCACCAAGCTGATGGAATCTGCAGAGGTTCTCCTCCAAGACTCCTGACTGCCTGAAAGGATGCAAAGGGAGAGAAGCAGGGAAACAGGGTGTTTATTTATTGCATCCCAGTATACTTTCTGCATCACTGCTTGCTCCCAAAGAAGTGAGTTCAGGTGCACGTAGCAAGTCTGTATTTGGAGCCCCAAAGAATGGAGATTTCTGTTCATCCACAGTGCAGGAATATCTGCCAAGGTTTCTCCCAATGCTCTGCAAACCAGACTTACTTCTGGCTGACAAAACTCCCCCTCCCTCTCTCCCATGGAGACATCTCACAGAAAGCCCATCCAGTCAGACAGTGCAGCAGCAGCACAGGAGCATTTTGCCATCTGTTGTGCTTTGCCAGCTGAGCTGACCAGACTGTTTCTGGGGACAGGTGCCTTTTGCCAGCCGTATCTGCTGCTTCCATCCTCACCTTGCCTTGGCAGGATGATGAACAGAGAGGTACATACCTGCTGAGACCTCTTCTTCTCCCCTTGAGGACCACAAGTGTGTGCACTCCTGACACCCTCCAGGTGCGGACCACATGGTCCCAGCCCACGCGTTTCATCTTCGGTGGCCCCAGTCTCATCTTCCTGAAGAAATACAGCTATTTTCAAAAGAGAGGGGACTTCTCCTGTGGAACTGGTCCAATTTTAATCAGACAGAAGATGCGGATTTTCAAAATAGGTATATAGACAATCTAACCACACCATTTTGCCCCATTCAGGGATGTGAATCCTCTTTGCTCTTTTCTGTCACCTTCTGTTTACTGTACCATCTCCTTGGTCCCTTAAATTTATGCAAGGACATTTTAAAATCATGTCAGAGGGTCATGAAATGAATTTCCTCATGCAGCAGATTTCAGGATTTTTAGCAATGACATCAGAGGCCATCTGGAAAGGCCAGCAGCAGCCACATATCATCCCAGAACACACACATACCCAACACCTCTTTCCTATGTGGAAAAATGCAATCAAGTCCTCCTGGCTCAATGGAGTTGTAAATGTCCTTTAAATCTGTCACTTTAATGTCCTCCTTGGAAGATCCAGAATGAGGAGGTAGTTTTTTTTCCTTATGGCTCTTTATATTATAAACCAGAGGAATTCAAACTACTCCACGGGTTTGTTACAGGAGTTCTTTGAAAATATTGTGTTCTGGCAGGAGCAGCAATAAAGTTTTGAACTGTGTTTCCTTCTGACATTCAGGAGAGTCAGAAGTCAACCTGGCTGCAAGCAGCTGAGACAAGATAAATCTTTCGTGGCAGTAGACTAGCAAACTCAGGCATGCTCTGTAGGGAAGGCTTTATTCTCTCAAAGCACATGTAGGAAAGGTGTAAAAATCAGATTTTCCATCCCAGAGCAGAACTTCACACTGGGAGGACAGGACTACAGTGCCTGCTGCCTGTGGAATATTGTCAAATCTGTGAAAAAACTTACTACACAATTGTAGAGCTGTTAGACATCCTCACAATCACATCATACCTCCAAAACCGTGTCAGCAAAACCAGGGGTAGTCAAACACAGTATTGCTGTACGCCAGGGCACCAGCATTTTAAGCACCTTTCCTGACCATTGGAGCTACAATGGTTTATTATACTGAGTTAAACAGAAAACTGCATTGAGTGGGGAGAACAGCACAATGGGACAAATAGCAAACATAACACATGGAACAACCAGCAAGCACAACATGGAAATCATCAAATAAGAAAGGTGCTGTAATGGGAAAACCAGGTATTTTGATGTTGACAACTTCAGACAAGCATTCTTTTCAGTTCAATTATTGCCTCCATGCATAAGGAAGTTACACAACATTCATTTTTGTATTTTCTGTATTTTTTGCACTTTAATACTTTTTCCCCCACTGGATATTTATTTTTCAGTCCAGCTTTTTCTTTCTTTTTCCTTTAATTTCTTTTTCCTCTACAGTTCATTTTAGCATAGTGACATGCTTGACTGGTGTACCTGGCAGACATGAAACATTCCAGGTCTGTATTTATGAAAGCAATAGATGAACTGGTTTCCCTGCTCAATAGTTTCCTTGCATTTTATTTAAATCCTGAGAATGCAGTAAAAGACAACAAGCATTTGTGTTTTGATTTTCGTATCTTTGTCTTTTGTATACTTTTTTTGCCTAGTAATTTCTCGCTCCTTCTTTTCTTGGTTTGATCTGCAGTCAGCTCCATTATCTTCTCTTCCAAGTCTGCAGTAACTGTCAGATGACTTTTCTTGTTTCTTGCTCTGATTTTGTTTTCTTATTCATCTTGAATTTGAGTTTCATCCTTGTACTTACTAGCCCAGCAAAAGGCTTGGACCTAAAGGACCCTGAATACAATGTCCTCACTTGAAAAACATATCACAGAAAGTGCTCAGAAGATCTGATCCCAAACGTACATGTGGTGTCCCAAACGTACATGTGGTACATGAGTAACTCTTTGGTTTGCTTCTGATTACTGTACTCATTTTTTTTAAAATAGTTTTGCATCTCAGCCACTGCAATCTCCCTTCTGCATCCATTAGAATTCTATTACTGTGTTTTTTCCTCGGTTATTGAAATTTTCCTTTTTTTTTTTTTTTCTTTTTTTTTTCTTTTTTTTTTTTTTTCTTTTTTGTGGTCAGTTGCTGTTTCAGTTTTGTGTGGGCAGAAAAAGAGGTTTTGTGCTGACAATATTGATTAATCAGTACGGCCACATGTTGGGATAATTTTAGAGGGGAAAAAACCCCCAAGCTTTGAAACAGTTTATACATGGAAAATTAACAAATGAAAACATCGTAACTCTAATTAATATTTAGGTGACCATTCTTAAAAACAAATAATTATTCAGTGTAAAGGACTGATGAAATTCAAATAATTTTGAAATCTTCCTCAGCCCTTATAAAACTTTGGTTCTGGCTGTTTTAAAATGGTTCTGGTAAAGCAGACTGGAAAGTGAAGGAATGTATACAGACCATGTAATTATCTGTGAAAAGGGAGAACGGTAAGACTGCTATTTCCACAGACTGATTTCTTAAGAAACCTTCCTTAGAAGAAGTTGGAAATGAGTTTTCAGAACTCAATCAACTTAAAAATTATAAGCAAACACAATGAAGATCCCAGAATGCAAAACCTATTTAGGCAAGTAGCCCCATGAACACTAGACAGAAAGGGCAAGTGAGACTTTTAAACTCTATTAAAACATAAAGTTTATCTCCAATTCAAGTGAGACTTTTTAATGTTTGCAGGGGAATTATATTTAGGTTTGGCTATTGTAGGTCCACCAAAACTGTGGACCACTTTGATTTGCATGAGCTGCTGTGACTTCTGTCATTGTTAAATTGGACTGCTACATCAAGGGGAATGGTTTGGAAGCAGACAGACAATTCCAACTCCTCCAGACAGACTTTATCCACAAGGATGTTGTATGGTCCTTTTCTTGTAATGCCTCTCACTGTTAATCCAAAAGCACAGTTAAGGGCTGTGTGTCAGCATCAAGTGCAGAACACCTGGAGGACAGCAGCATACTTTCAGTTTTTCTTACATACAACATCCAAGAAGGGATTAGAAGACCCCCAGCAGAGCAGATGTGCTGGTAATCTTTTTCTACCTCTTCTATTTCATTGCATGATTCCCTAGGTGCTAGTGAGAGTATAAGCCCCAGGAGGAGAATAAGTGAGCAGGGGAAGGCATGAACTATAATGTGCAAAAATGTTTGTTTTTATCATGGAAAACATTCTGAACATTCTTATTGTGAAGGTACTTCCATGGAAAATGAATGTAATGACAACAAGTGCAATCTGCAGGGCAGAAGTTTCAGAGCAATCTGAAAAACTCCAGTGATGCAAATCACTGTGAGCTGACAGCTCTGTGAAAGGGTTTAGAAAGAAAGAAAATATTAAATTTCACAGGTATTTCTAAGAATGCAGAGGTTGTGTACAAGTAAAGCAAATGGTTGTGGTGCCTAGAAATCCTCTTCTACATTAATTTTTTGAAAGGGGGCAAGAAAGAGCTGGGGAATTGGAGATGACTCACCTATCTCTATACTAAAGGGACATAAAGACTTTCTCCTTAGAAGCAGATAGGCTGGTCTGTATCACAACACTAAGCACTCCTCCTTTATTTACTTTCCTTAGAGAAAGGTGAGTTCCAGTAAGCAGGACATCTTTTGCAGCATTCCCATGATATCTGAGCATGTCACCATCACCTTTTCAGCACCACGTTTCTTACTGCAGTGCTTTGGTGAAAATGATCCTTATGTATGCCAGGATAAGTCACAACCTTTTGCATCATAGGCAAGAACAAACCATAATCAGATTTTAACTGCAAAAAGCTCTGCAACACACATCTTCACAAGATCACATACCTTCAAAATGCAGGTTGCAGAAGACAATTCCCAGCTGCCTTTTCATCTATTTTACTTCTCCAGATAGGAATTCCACAGATGCTTCTAAAGGGCCTATAGACTGTCCGTGTTTCTTTAGTGGTGCTGCAGGAACCAATTCATATCCAGAGACACAGTGAGCTATCAAACCTTGTGCAGTGTCAAATAAATGAGCAAAGATGCAACCTCCACACTAAGCGTTTCCTAGCTTGCTGTTTAATGCTTAATTAAGGATGTTTAACCATATAACCTAAACTGTCATTTCAGAGAGTGTTGTGGGGTGTTAAAACCTTGATGCTTTTATCAATGATCCACTGAGAATGCAATTTTTGATATTAATTTTTTTTTGTTATTCCAAGTACTAAAGTTGTTCATGGAAGTATATAAAGGAAATAAATATAAATATGTACCACAGCCTTTTCAAATAAAAATTCTTTCAAAAAAGTAAATATATAAATAAAAATCACTTATTAATACCAATGTCCTTTAAAGCAAGTGTGGTGAATTATGCAGGAAATCCAAAGGGGAGAGGGTGCCTGGGCACTGTGTGCCAGAATGTTGTCACAGGGTGTATTACATGCCAGGAGTATAACCAACTGAAATTCATCTAATATTTCTTGCTGAAGAGTGGAATTTACAAAAAAAAAAAGTATTTTGGTACAACTTACAGGATGTTATTTCAGAAATACACACACACATGTTCATACCAAAACTTTCTTTTGTAGAGTTATTGAGAATAACTGCTAAGAGATAGATAAAAGTGGTCTTTACACTCTGTAACTACTGGTTTCTGCCATTGTTCTGCTCTTATTTTTGTCATCATTTTTGGCATCCTGGATCAGTTTGTGTCCCTAAGCCTGATTAAGCACTTACACTTCCCTGCAAGATTTGTATTTCTCATCCATACCCTTCTGCAAACCTTTCTTCCTGTTTGCACCATGACAAGTGGTACCCATAGGTAGAGAAGAGAAATACCAGGTACAGTCACATGCCCTCTCCAGTCATGTACCTGTTACCAGGTTGATGCAGCTGCCTCACACCTTTCTCTTCTGAGCTCAGAGAAGGCCCCTGCAATAGCTGTTTCTTGGTCCTGGAGATCTGTGATTTTACATGGTTTTTTGGCTCCAACACAGAGTGGAAGCACAGAAAAGGCCTTTAGCTCAAAATCTGTGGTAACATTAAGATGCTCAAGTGAATAAACTAAAGAATTTCCGCAAAAAGGAGTGCAAGTGGTTTTATTCCAGCTTTGGGGGTATCTCTGAACACCCTGAACAGTAGAGCTGACTCGTATTTCCTAGTGTCTGCACACAAAAAAATAGATAGATGAAAAAAGACATGCTTTAAAAAATCAACTCCTTTGCAACTTAATAGGACTCTGATCACCCATGTAAAATGAGTCATGTTTTATTGCAATCTTCTCTAACCCTGACCTCCTTCACTCAGACACACCTCACGGAAAGAGAGGTGGAAGCACAATTTCAAGGGCAAGAAGCAGGTAATAATATTAAATGGCCACAGTGGGACTGCAGCAATGGATTGAGCAGATTGGATTTGCCCAGTGCACCAAAATGCCCATTCAGTCCTCACTTCTTTACAGGCTGCCTTTCCAGTCCCTCTGTGCTATATTTCATGGTCAAATTCAGGTGATGACATGGACAATTTAGTGTCTGAGTTCTTTCTAACCCAGGACATGGTGTTGTAATTACACGCTCCAGTGCAGGCCTGCATTCCGAGATAACAAACAACCTTGTAAAAGAGGGGGGAAAATCCTTTAATAGAGTGCAGTTCCCTTCTCCATGGGCTGAGAGAGCTGAACAGCAAAGGAAATTCCTCTGCATCGCTGTGTACCTGGAAGCACCAAACAGAATGAGCCCAAGTCACGCCAGAAATTACTCACCGGGAGCTAATGGCCACTAAAAGCATGGTTTTTTCCTTTGTCCTAAGTGCTTTGCTACAGGCTTGATGCAAATGCAGTTTTCATAAGCAGCTCTTTCCCAGATACATTAGCTCTGACAACACTTCTTCAGTCTCTGGTCTTGCTCAAAACACTCCTCATTGAGCATCACAGGCTCGTTCCATAAAGCAGTTTTCACACAGGCAAATTATCTCCCAGCACACACTCAATAATTCTACACCCAAATCATTTGCATTTCCATGCTTTGGCCTCAAGACAGTTATAAAGGACTGCAGGTTAAGACTGCAAAGTACTGTGGGATGCAAATTACAGGAAAAAATACCCATGTATCAGAAGGCAGAAGAAACAGGAACGTAGAAGATCACACATTTTTTTTTTTTTTAAGCTGTAATTCATGGCAACTTGATAGGGGCAAGATGAGTCTTGTAGGTAGCAATATAATTATATAGATGCTTGGAAAATTTGCCATTTTTTTAAAGCCAAGACCAGCTTTAATATTCATTGAAAATGTGAGAGTTGTTGCCTGGTGTATTTGTTTAAAAAACTTAAAGTTACCACTGCTTCAGCCACAGGTTAGATCTCTTTTTGGGCCTTTCAGCTCTTAGTCCTTTGTCCAAGTGTGAAAGAACAAAACATTTCCATTTCTGGACTGGGTTGTCGAAGTTTATCTTTCTGCCATTTGCCTTCTAACAGCCCTTGGGTATTTGTATTCTTTAATTTGAGCCTCTTCTTACTTCCCTTTTTTTTTTTTTAATCTTAGTGTCTTTTTATACATATGAATGCATTCATAGCAAACATCCCAAAAATCAAGAGACGGTATTCATGTATGGAGAAGACACTTCTTTTTCCCCTATACTTTTTCAAGCTCTGTTATGAACAGATGTTATTTGATCTTCAGGCCAACTGGAACAACAGTTCTAAGAAGTATGAAGCGTATTATTCGTCACAGCACGGTGTTAATTCAGGGTTGAACTATACATAGTCTGGAACTAAAAAAAGACCAGTCCTATAAATCATACCTGCAGTTCAAGTGTGTAGACTAATATTTTGGTGGCTCATCCACATACTATAACCTAACTTTGTTAGTAAATTGTGACCAGAATAGGTAACAGACAAATTCTTACCTTAGCCCCAGTGCTTCCGGTGCAAATCTGATGGAGATTTGTTTAATGGAGAAAGGCCACTCTGAATGGAAAAACACAACGCTGTCACACCAACATTCACTGGTAAGCTCAGATTTAAACCCAAGTTGCTATTTTGGTTGCAGTTTGGATGCACTGATGTTCCCCATCACCTGAAGATAATAGTTTTGATGTCACTAAAATTAATCATTTAATTCCTGCTCCCAGGCCCCCATTAGTGATTTACTGTGCATCACTCCATTGCCAAATATGAACAGACATAGGAAACACAATGCTTTCTATTTCTCCACAAAGAACCAAGCTCACCAGAGCTCTGGGGCCTTCTGGGATAGGTCCTCAGCTATCACCCCGAGCTGGAAGGGTTGCTCTGGTACTCCAAAAGATGCACCTTCCTGGAGCCACCGCTTCTCCCCAGGCAGCTCCCAGAGAGAAACAAAGACCTTGGATGTTTCTCACACTCTTCCCATAAACCTGTTTCCCTTTCTGCTGTAGACAAAATGATGGGAGAGGAAGAATGTATTTGGGGTGCAGGGAGGATCAAGATAGTTGTGGGAAGAGACTGGAGGACGAAAAAAGGGGAGTGATTGTTCACCAGAGGATCTGAAATAAGGCAACGGAGCAGCTGGACTTCTCTGTTGAGAGAGAGGATAAAAGAAGCAGATCAGACAAGAACAAAAGGAGTTTGGGAATGCATGGCCCACAGGAAGGTGAGGGTGGGGATGAAAAGAAAATTAATTTCCAGGTGAAGATAGAGTAGAGAGGGAATGAAGATGAAGCAGGGAAAGAATTAAACTTGTGATGGCAAAATGCTGGCCCTAGCAGAGAGCTAGCACTGCACCAGTGGTGATTAATTATAGTGCCTTTTTTCATCACAGGCTTGTTCCTTTTGGAATACAACAATACACAGTTTCATTGTATGCAGACTCTGAGAACAAATTTTAAAAATTTGCTCCTCATCCACATTACTGCAAATATGGCTTCAGCACTCTGTGCATGACCTGCTGTGTTTTATGGATGCTGAACCTCAAAAGCTGGCTTGACACATGGCAGGATGTTTTCTAAAGGCCAGCAGAGTGAAACTGCTAGTGATGTAAACAGCAATGTTTACAATATTTATTATGTGATTGAGCACGTTGCATAAACACACCCAAGCTCTGTGCACAAGCAATCACTGACATATTTACACCGTGGCTCTGGAGCCCAAATGCAAATGTGTACAATAAAGCAGCAGACTGAGACTTTCAGGCACAAGGGAACAATCAAGTGCCATGTGATGAAACAAAATTGGAAGCCATTACATCTTCTGGATTCTGAAAGCAGCTTTTTTAAAAGAATATTTTAGAGCTAAATGCTCCTTTAAAAGACACCATAAAAATTTGTTTTCAAATGAAAGGGGGGAGGGGGGGGGAAAGGATCCCTCTCTTTTGAAATGGCGGACATTCCTAGGAACTGCACTTCACTATGGAAGTTTCCAGTGACAGCAAATAATATTGTATTGGCAAGCTCTTAGTGGCAGGATGCATTGCATGTCCAGAATTGCTATCTGATAGTGATTTCACAGGGGGAATGAGCATCTCTTATGCCAAGCCATTATCTTAAGCCTGTGATAATAAAACTGAAATGACTGAATGCAAAATGCATGCTAAACAGTAGGGATAAAGTTAAAGAATTCAGTTGGATGATGACCTTGCAATTCAGCTAGCAGAGGATTTAGATAAATATGACTGGTTTTTCATTTGTTTCAATGAGCTCATTGATATAAGGTTTGTAACACAGCTACACACGCACAGAGTGCCATAGCAATATACATATAGCTACCAGGTGTTGAAATAAAAAATGCGCTAATGAAGTTGCCTAACTTCAAGAGCCAGCTGACGGTTGTGTCTATGGACCACAAGTGAAGTAGATATTAATGTTTCAAAAGTTTTCAGCATTTTTATCAATGCTCATGAGGTATGTTTAATGAAAAAAATCGGTTTGATACCAACTTGTGGCATTAGATGTTATAGTGCATAAAGAAGCATTCTGGATGGACAAGGACTAAAAAAAAGGAGACATGATAGTGAGACTTTAAACCAAAGTTGTGTTGATTCACATAGGTTGACTTTTCACTTAGGGTAGAGAGGATGGGTAACATCTCCATTTATGTGAAGATGCTCCTAGAAAAACAAAGCACTTAACAAGTAAGGTCATTGATTTGCAACAGCAAGCAACACCTGTGCTAAGGGTTTGAAGAAAACAAGTCCATTTCTGGATGAGAAGGGAAATAAGCGACACTGATCCAAGAAAAACAAAAAAAACCCCAAGTATTATCAAGATCTATCCTTATCTTCCCTCCTCCACAGACTCTTTTTGCTTCTTCTCAGACTTCGTGTCCTTTGTTCATACAGCTAAATAATCTGAGGCAAAAGAAAGAGAAAGAAGTTCCTGCCCTTCTTCTTTCTCTATACCAGAAAACTTCCTCATCTTGATGCAACCACAGGAGTCTCTTTTTTTTTACTGGCCTAGCCTCCCCATACTTCTCTCCACTGAAAAACATCACTAAAGATAACTTCTAGTCCATAGTTTTGGCCACTAACCAGTGACATGCAGCCCAAGTCTTGTGAAGGGCCCTCCCATTCCTGCCAAATGTTCTCCATTTCAGCTGTGGGTAAGTGACGTGCAGGCTAATCCCAAATCATGAGCCTCCCTCCATCAAGTAACTAATTTTTAATCCCTCATGACTCTCAGAGACACTGTAAATCTTCCACACCCAGCATCTATTTCTTGGCTCTAAGAAATCAGCCTCCCTCTAACATACCCGTGCTGAGGGAGTAATGCAGCCGGTACAACAATTTAAGGGTCTGTTTGTCCAACTTAAAGGACAGAAAAAAAGTCAAGTACAAGAAGCCTGTTACAAGAAGGAATTTCTATAAAGCTGTGGCCACCAAGGGACAAGAGACCCCATTCCTCTTATTTCTTCATATGTTCCCACATTTTTCCAATGCCTGCTAGTTCCTAAAATGCAAGATGTCCTCTTAAATGTATTCAAACTTTCCTTCTCCGAGTTTGCAACTTTTTTAGCTAATCTTAAAATGAATGCCCTTAGCATCTTTTTCTAGATCCATCAGTATTTATTACCCCTAAGAAGCTCTGTCAGATTGAGACTCATTACTCTCTTGTCCCAGGGGCAAAAAAAATTCCAGAATTACAAAACAAAAGCAACCCCAGTGAAAATTCTCTCTCAAGAAACCTTTCTTCAGTGAATGTGATCATAGGAAGCAGATAGAGAATAGCCCAACAGCAACATCAACAGGCCCTTCTGCAGTTTTAGAGGGCCATTTTCTTGAATAGCACATTTCCATCTGCCATAAACCTTTCCCTCTCCTCCATTGTCTTACCCTGCATCTACTAAGTAGTGACATCAGAGGGGACCGGCATTTGCCCCTGCACTAATGCAAATCAAAGTCACACAAAGCAGTGGGATTGTCAGGAAGAAGCCAGAATGGGGCTGCCATACAAGTGGAGATCCAAGGGTGATCCCAGCCCACGCAGGGTGGTGGAGATGGAGGGCAGTGCCAGGGGGCTGATTGCAACTGCTGTTGAGATCCCCAGGCAAGGCAAGGTGATGGATCCTGTCCAGGGTCCACCTGGGGAGGAAGGAACATCTGGAGAAGGGGGACAGAGATGAGACTGGATATGAGGCTACAGCACAGGTCTGTAGATTCCTGAGCTGAAAAAGAGCCCAGGGCCCATGGAAAGTGTTGGTGGGTGGAGTGGCCTCACTGCTCAGGACTGACAGGGCACGAGTCTTATGGGGAGCAGCTGAGGGAAACGGGAGTGTTCAGCCTGGAGAGAAGGAGGCTCAGGGGGGACCTTATTGCTCTCTACAACTCCCTGAAAGAAGCTTGCTGCAGCAAAGTGGGGGTCCGTCTCTTCTCCCAAGTAACCAGTGATAGGACAAGAGGAAATGTCCTCAAGTTGCACCAGGGGAGGTTTAGTCTGGACATTAGGAAAAAAATCTTCATATAAAGGGTTATCAAGCACTGGAACAGGCTTTCCAGAGAAGTGGTTGAGTTGCCATCCCTGAAGGTATTTGAAAGATGTAGATGTGGCCCTTGGGGACATAGTTTACTGGTGGACTTTGCACTGCTAGGTTGGATTTGATGGTCTCAAAGGTCTCTTCCAACCTAAATTCTGTGATTCCATAATTAGTGCATTAAGGACCCTGACCAAATATATCTTGACAAATTAAGGTGAATAACTTTTCAAATGAAGTCTCCGGAGGAACTTCCCAACAGTGAGCTCTAGTCCCCAGGCTGCAGTTTTTGTACTTCCCACACAAAGCATCAATGAATGATTGCAGAACCAGCACACAACCTCAGTAATAATAATAACAATGATGTATAGTCTCTTGTGTGTTGGTCTGAAAGAGGCTTGGGACTCCTCAGCAGAGGCTTGTGGAAGCCAAATACTGCCAGTGGAGGGGAGAGATGATCCCCTGCCATGTCAAGACACCACAAAGACGAACAGAGAATATTTCTGTACAAATTTTGTTGGGTTTTTTTCCCTTTTTTTAAAAATAAATCCTATCTGAGCTGAATTCTTCCTTTGCCTGCAAGAAGATCTGTCAACTTTCTTCAGTTTTCTGGGGCTTTAATGAACCTGATGTTTTGTGGGTACCTTAACTTGTGGGTTCTTCTGGATCTCTGGCCAGAAGCTCTTAATTTTGATGTGTAACCACTGTGAAACAAAAGTGTCTGCTCTCACCAGATAAGGAATTGTTCTGCATTAAGATGAATGTTATTCCCTTCATTTTCTCTCTCACTGATTTCTCTAGGAAATTTCCCTGCCCCTCTCCTTCATCTCTTCTTCTCTGCAGTGTTAAAAGGCAAGAGACTAACCCTGACTTACCTCCGCTCCTACCACAGACCAACCTTTCTGTGGATCCACATCTCCCTTCATCTCCAATCCCACTCATGTAGGATCCCTACTCACCCTTTGTCTGAAAAAGGACACACATCCTCCACCTGAACTTCTCACCAAATGGGCTGCAAGCCAAGGCACCACCCCACACAGGGGTAGGCAGGTAGCACTGCACATTGTCATTGCTTTTTTGTCACAGAAATCCTAAGCAATATTTATTTTTCACTTGGATTCTCTCTCTGCATATTTTGCTCTGCATAACTTTGCTATATTTTTTTTAAATTTACGTTCATACAGCATAATAAATGAAATTTTTCTCTTTTGCATAGCATGATGAAACTTTCCCCAGGAAAGACTGTTTTCTGAAGAGACATTTATTCTACACTTTGTCTTCCCCTTAAGGAACTTATTAACATGGATCACTTTTTTTTTTCCTTTTCTTTCTCTATTTTCTCATTACAAATTGCATATTTGTTTTGTAATTCTGCTTTGTGAGCTGCTTTGCTTATTTAAGGGTGATTCCATAATTTAACTTAGATTCTCCTTACTTCCCCTTAGCTGCCTTGTTTATGGCACATGTGTTTCTCATAAAAAAACATACTGGCAGTGCTTTGTTAGGGTTGGTTCTATCTGGTTCCAGTGTGTTGGGAAATGAAAAAATAAAGAAGTAGGCTTGTGGTGGAAGGAACTATGGTGTTTAGAGAAGCATTTTCCCACCATCCTCACCGCTACACAGTTCCCCTGGCATTCTGCCAACACTATTTTGTGTCCAAATTTGTCAAATTGTCAAATTTTGTGTCCAAGTTTTGGCCAGCCTGCTAGGGGCGGTAAGAAAGATGGAGGTGTGTTGGGGAGGGCCAGCCTCTTCCATTAGTTTCTGCCACCGGCCATGCAAGATGAAAGACCCGGTGTTTAGGACACAGTTTGATATATCTGCAGGGAGAACTGAAATTCAAGCAGAGGAAGACACTTCCAGAGGCAGCCAGGCACAGGTCTGCAGACTGGAAACAGAAAACAGGTGTCAGATGATACTGATTCCTTGATGTCCCTCTCTCGCCCATGTATTCTCCCCATCTGAGCTCCATTCACATTAGGACAGGGCTGTGTAATCTGTCTTCCATATGTTCTGAGGGGAAACTGTCTCTTCAATGGCAAAACCATATCAATTGTTCCCTGCCAGACCCCTCCCCGTGGCTTGTGATGAATGGCCCCAGCATGCAGCCTGCTCTGAGAGAGATGCACTTTGCTCACTGGAGATTGCAGCCTTTCCCCAAACCTTTCAGCAAGGTTTAACAAGTTCATATTTCTTAACCAGATCTTGCTCGCAGAACTCTGTCAGAAGTGGATAAATCAGGCTGGAGAGTTACAAAGAGGCATTATCTTGTCACATGGGCTAAGTTCCTGGTAGGTACTTGGGATCCTGACACCACTCCCACTGCAATCCATGGCAGAGGGCTAGTAAGTGCTTTTGGACCCTGGGCCTTAGGGGCCAAAGTAGGTTTTTATGCATATTAGGATATTGCTGTTGCATTTTTATGCTACCTATTATCTTCAATATCAATTTAGTGGTTGGGGAGTGTCCCATGCTTTAGGGGGCAGGAAACTACTTTTACCCATCAATATTTCTAGTGAAATCACTATGTGCCTTTATCACTATATTTTTGATTGACAATGTTACTCAGTTTCCTACTTAAAAATATGGCTTTAAAGATGAATGATTTGAGGTTCCACAGTCTGGATCCTACAAAAAGTTCAGCAAAATCAGAAATCTTGTACTTTGTGGAACTGTAGACACCAGTTGCCGCAATAACAGGAAAATGGTATGTCAGGTCCAAGCTGGTGAGCAGCATCCCTGGCAGAGTGGAATCAGACCACATTGTGCTCATTGTCTGAATGTCTATAACATTATCCAACCCAAAGGTGGTGTGACTGACCCTGATCCACAGTGAAGGTTTGTGAAAGTCAGAGTGAATATGGGGGGCATAGTGTGGCACAGAGAGGGACAGAAGGGTCAAGTGCTCCTTTTCACAGGAGAATCATGACCTTGCATCTTCTAACAAGCAGTTCTTCTTCTCTACCTGTGTTACTTTTCCTTGTTGTTCTCCCCATCTCACCAAAACCCATGTTTCTTCTATTACTCCTTGTTTTAATGTTTTGCCGTGCTCACTCACTGCATCTGAGAGTTTTGCGCCTGCTGCTGCCCATGTCCCATCATAGGACCCTGTCTGCCCCCTCCCATCAGAGCCCTTGTGGGATCAGGACCTTAAATAAAACAGGTGAAGCAGTTGCATTAGGAAAGGCTCACAGAAAGTCAGATCCAGAATCCAGGGAAAAGATTTAGCAGTCCAGCTGCCTTCTTACTCTCTCAAAGCAGTGCAGGCAGGCTTAAGGCAGAAAAAGCTGAAGTGGGTGCTCTGTGCTCAGCTCCATCACTGTGACATGAAACTGCAGCTGCCAACAGGGGCATCTGAAGGTCTCTGCTCTCAGCATTTATGTGGCCAGGTGCAAATATTCTAAAGGAAGGCAGTGGGGGGCAAAGGGAGCAGGGCCATTGTTGCTGCAGGCCATTAACACCTCCTGAGCTGCGCACATATTTCAGGTCATCTAACTTGGGTCTGGCTGGGCTGCACAACCCTCCCATTCCTCCCAGTTCCAGATGCTCCCATGGCCCATGTGCAGAGTGTATAACATACAAGAAATTTGACATGCCCACCTACCCACTCCTTAGGGAACAAAGGGCACTGACTACACCCATAAAATGATTCGTTTTAAAATGAGGAAGTAGGGGAAAAATATAGGAGGTTATTTGATTTTCTTCTTTTTAAGTAGGAATGCTGAACCTGTGGGATTCACTGTACCACTGAAGTCAACAGTTTGTTGCTGTTGAGAAAGGGATTATGGATTTATATGGATAATGAGAGCCTATACTGTTTTATTGGACAGACTCAGAAAAAAATGCTTTGAGACAAGATCTAAGTCCTTCTCATGTTTCAGAGCATAAGCTAAACATTAAGTGATAGAAGCTGGAAAGAAAAATGCTGTATTCAGTAATCACCTACTTCATCACTCCTTTCTGCCTCTTCTGATACAGCAGGCACCAAAAAGAGACCGTGAACTTCAGATTGCTGGTCCCGCCCAGTCCATGTCAGGGCTGTTTCTAAGGTAGGACAAAATCAAGGGACTTGAGTTTTCCAACACAGCAGCACATGTGCCCCTACCCACCTAAACAGGGGCAACCAAGTATTCATCCCTACCCAGGAACAAATGCAGGTCTCTTGAAAAATAGGCACAACGTTTCCCCATTTTTTTTACAGCAGGATGTTGTTCAGTTTGTGGCACGTTAATTACTATTTACGGGGCTGCTATAAAAATTAGTTACCTTTTTATAACAAAAGGCCCACAGCCAATATTTTTATAGACAACACACGAAGAAGTTTGGAATTGATGATTTACAGATCAGGAAATAACACTTAATCAGCTTCCCTACCTTCCCAAGTGCGACTGTGCAGTTTTACGCCACCTTGCTGTTTTCAACTCATTATTTATTGATGTTGATTGCTTGACATTTCACGACAGGATATGCTTGTTCTGAGAGGTGCACTCTGGGATTTACCCCGGCGTGGCAGAGAGGTGTGGGTTATATTATTTTGCCCGCAAGTCAGCTGTATCATGTGTCCCAGCACATAGAGTGGTCCCTAGTGTTTATGTCACACAACATAAAACCTACTTTCACGGAGGGTGACCGCCTTCCCTGCACCACACACGAAGGGAGCCCAAGAATGCGAAGCAAATACCTCATTTACACCATCCCCACGGCATGGAACACACTGCCAAAACACCACTCCTGCTCACCACCACTGACTTCTGTAACATCTTTCATCAGGTGGTCTGAAAGCTCTTTACCCCCATGAATCAATTAACTGCACACCGTCACTGTGATGTGGAAAGACAGGGGATAGCTGCAGGTAATTTATAGATAAGTAAATGGAGGCACTTCTTATGATCATATTCCATCTTAAGTGCCACAAATCACAGCCAGTTGATTAATGTCTGCAAACCCCTCGGAGTGCCTTGTGCTTTGTGCATCGTTGATGAAACACTGCCAGAGCAGCTTGTGCCAGTGTGGAGCAAGGCATAGTCTGATGTGCTGCCAGCAGCAGCAGGAGAAGGTGAGAAACCTGCTCAGTGTCACACTTGATGGCTCTGTGGAGCTGTCAATTACAGCGTGCAGCAGGGAGGACACATTGCCAGGGTTCTGCCCTCACCACTTTGCAACCCTCCCTTGCTGGAGGAGACATAGCAGGAGAAGGATTAAATAAAAGCTTACAGTATCCAGCACTGCAGCCTGCTGCCTGCATGGAACACGGGGTTACAGTGTGATCATCCACACCCAGAGCTCAGCGCTCCTAACAGAGGCAGTTTTACCTTAGGAAGTTCCAAATCACAGATGTCAGCATCTCTTGGGAAACAGAAATTGTAAAAGCATGTATGTAGCCTAAGTTTAATCAAAATAAAAACATAAAGGTGCTCCTACTGGTTCTAGACTCTAGCACAGACTTGCATTAGGTTTTGAAGCCACATGCTGTCCTCTGGAAAGAGCATGATTACTCTTGAAATAGTCACAGCTTTACATTCATACACACTGACAAACAAAAGGATGACCACTACTCATTCCTTTTCCTAGAATTTATTTTTAAAGTAATTGAATTTCATGGCAAGTCAAAAGGTAAAGATCCCAGGGATATTTTATTGATGTACTTTGCTAGCTATGTTTTTGAAGAGGAAATTGTTCAAATTTGTAAAATTTTACTTCAGTGACTTTTCACTTTACTGACTGGGTTAGGAGATTTTTTCCTATTCCCTTCTTTTCTTTTTATTTTATTTAAAATTATACACAAAACTATTTAGTATTTGTTGACAAGCATTACTTTAAGAAAAATGAGTCAACACACATTTTTATCAAACAGTATGAAACATATTCCAGCTGGCTGAACTGGAAAAAAAGCACCTGCAAACATGCCCCCTCCTATGATGCAGTCCCACAGTCTATTGAACCTTTCCAGTCATTTGCCATCATCCAGTAGTACAGCAACTTTTCGTTTCTTTAAGTGCTTAACCCAGGGCACACACATGCACAGACATTTGTTACAGATTCAGTTTGAAACTACTTTGCACCTATTTAAACTCCACATGCTTGCACGAAGTAATTGCTCAGAGTTCGTCTTGAAAAAGAGGCAATATGGACAAAGCAAACAAAATCTGTCATATTCCACAAATCCATGAATGTGCCTAAGCTCGAACAGAACACAAAAGAGAAAACCTTTAGGAGCTTTAGGTCATGAAGATAAAATGTATGGCCCACCGAGTTTGGATTTTTTGAGAGTTATGCAGTGAATGACATCCTGACTTTTAACAAATGTAATTTATTTCATTAGGAAGGATTTTCAGTGACACTGAGGTGAGAGCACAAGCCCAAAAACTTAATGAGGCTTTATAAGTGGACAGAAAAATAAAGCTAATGGGAAATTTAAATTAGCAATTAATATGTCTGTAACATTTAGTGAACAAGAGGAGGTGCTACAAGGCTTTACAAGGAATGATAAACCAGTGTGTTACACAGAGGCATGGAAAGTTTCTGGAGTCTCCACTGCAAAAGACCCCTGGAAAACCTAAGAGCATTCACATGACATCTGTACTGATACAATGAATCTGTCTGAACTCACTAATGTTACAGAAATTGAGAGCAGCAACTCACAGGTAAGGTATTCCAATATCTTGGAATCTGTCTATTCCAATATGCCTTACTGGAGAAAGCTATAGCAAATGTAGTTTTTTATCAAAATAAAGTAAAGAGGTGATTCAACCCACAGTCCCAGAAAACTGAAGAGCATTTCAACATCAAATCAGTTCTCATGGTTACCAAAAGACAGTAACAGAATCATCAAGATTGGAAGAGACATGAAAGTTATCTAGTCCAACCCAGCACCACCATAATCACCTCTAAACTCTATCCCCAAATGCCACATCCAGACACCTCTTAAACATTTCCAGAGGTGGTGACTCCACCACCTCCCTGGGCAACACATTCCAATGCCTACCCACTCTTTCAGTGATTTTTTTTTTTTTTCCTGGTATTTAATCTGAACCTCCCTTGTCATGATTTAAGGCTATTTTCTCTCATCCTTTCACTTGAGACCTCAAAATTCAACCCTATGTGATTTTATTAATGGATATATCTAAAGATAGGAAGAGATAGAGACTCCCAACATTGTTCCTGGTAATTTCTAGTGACTATCTTTATTATCAAAATATGTCTCTATTTTCAGTTTGGATTTGTCTGGCTTTATCTTCCTGTCATCAGTACTAATTAAGCCTTCCTATGATGAAAGAAAACCCCTAAGGCATTTATTGTTTGTTTTCTTTCCATGGAAATATTTCCACAGTGTATCACACTCACCTCTGACTACTCTATTCAACAGAAGAGAGCAATGGGCTCTCAAAGTTTCTCCACTTTTTCTATAGCTGAAGTATCCATAGACCCAGACAATTGTTACGACTCTTCTCTGCTTTCTTGTCAATTTTGAAAATATTTAAAATTAGAGAAACTGGAATTGAATGAATTATCCTCAATCCATTTTCATAGGTGCTCCTTATGGGGGTGAAGTCTCTGTTCTTCCACACACTTTCACACCCACCTAATGACTGTGCCAGCTTTGTCTACCACCTGAACCAGGTGGAGAGATGGAGAGATCACGTCTCAAAGATGGAACTTCACATTTGAGCTGTGTCTGGCTGGGATGGAGTTAACTTCCTTCACAGCAGCGGGGAGTCAGTGAGTGGCTGTGGGGTCACTTGTGTGGGGTCCATCCATGGCAATATTTGATAATACATTTTTTGATGAAAATGACTAATAAACTCTTGTTTTGAAATGCTATTGAAACTAAATTGCTGGCTGTGTGAAACTTTAAATACTTATCCCAAATTAAGGTCTCCATAACAGTGTGCTGATAAACTCTATTATGACACCCCTGTTAATTGCATTGACTGGACCACTGAAGAGTTTTTTGCATAACTGATCTATACACTTTGAACATTCCCTGTTAAATTTGACTTTTGTCCCTGACAGGGAGGAATTAATCATTCCAGAGATTCAAACAGTGGGTATCTGGGAGAAAATATCTGATATTAATTAACCCACCAAATGAAAAAATCCAGTGAATATAACTTGAATTTAAGCTAGGGGGAACATACAATATTTAACCTTTGGAATGACCAGAAGACTCAGCTCCCAAAGTCTTGAGGTTACTGCTGTGTTTCTTTCAAAAATGTATGGCATGGATCAGAGGTGATCCATGGAGCACCTGAACAATTCAACCTGCTAGAAGACTGCCTTGGATGGTCCTGTCTCCTGAGTATGGGGTAAACTGCTGGTAGCTGCTTCCTCTAGATGAGTATGCCAGAATGATCCCTCCATCATGTAGAGGGCACCCTGAACCTCATGACACAGACTTCTGTCTCATTGAGAGGGAGAATCCAGTGGTATTCATGGAAGAAGTTACCTGGGAAAAAACATAAATAATTTCTTCTTGAGGTGGAAGTCTGTTTCCAGCCT
This sequence comes from Vidua macroura, assembly GCF_024509145.1. Taxonomy (NCBI): domain Eukaryota; kingdom Metazoa; phylum Chordata; class Aves; order Passeriformes; family Viduidae; genus Vidua; species Vidua macroura. Next base: position 72,436,756 of record NC_071572.1, on the reverse strand, counting down.
GCATCTTTACTAGGGGAACTCAAGAAACAGTCTATGAGAATGAAAGGGATGCATGAGATGGACAGCTGAACTATAGGAAATGTTATACCTTCAAGGCCTGCCCAGCCCAGCTCTCTTTGATTCCCTACTCCTGGAATAATGTTTGTGATTTCTTTGTTCAGAAAATGATAGGCATCTTTGGCCTAGATGAGGCTCAAGTTATACAGCTCAGTGCAGAAGTTAGGGCTGACATTCTCTGGCTAGTGCTGTGCAGGGTTATGTTTAGGACTGGTTTTAAAACTGATGAATCAACTGAAGGAAGACTAAAAGAAGAAATGTGTCTGGCTTCATTCTGCTGCAGTGTTGAGATGACACTAGTAATCCCTCCAAGGCTTCAAAGATTATAGGGAGGAAGTATCATTGCTGAAAGTGACTTACTTGGGCACAAGTAAAAGCAAGAGGTATATTAAGGCAAATGAAAGATATTTCCCATCCTGCCATGAAGGTGTGTCAAGTAGTGATCTACACATCTATGGGGAGAGTAGGAACTCCACTCCTGTGGTCTTGATAACTGGCAAAAGACTGGAAATCCCCATAGAACCTTCTCCTTAGAGTACTGACATGAGTACTCTTGCCCTATCCCAAGTCTATCCTCCCTGCTGCTTGCCATGATGGCAGGAATACCCTTTCCCTGAGACCATGCTCTGTTTGCTCCCGACTGGTGAGTGGGGTCCCTCTTCAGTCACCCTTGCACATGTGCACTTCATTGTACTAAAGCTATGTAACAGTGCTGGCTTGATTTATGAGGGCTGCATTTCTTCCAGTGATCCCTGCTGGTACAGGACTCACTACTTCCCTTTTATGTGTCTGTGTCAGAGGGCAACTGGCAACCAGCTGTTGGAAACTGATGTAAAAAAAAAACCCTAACACAACAAAACCTTTTATTATCATTGTGATATTATTTCAAGTCCCAGTACCTGCCTATAGTCTCTGTAAGGAGGGCAATGGAGACTGTGGCTGTAGGCTGACTTTATCATTGCTGTGAAGAAATTAAAATGGTATCACTGAATTTCCAACTTGGACAAATGTCTGGGGCTGGAGAACCAAAACACATCCCCACTACAAAGTAACACTGATTCAGACTGCAGGTGTGTTTTCTCAGTAGTCTTTTTACTCAGAGACCATACATATTTCCTCCTCCCAGGTGTCTGCTAATAAGGGGATATCAAAAGCTCAGTAACAATAATTATAATAATAACAATAACATCTTTTTGTTAAGGCAATCTCCTCTCATATATCAAATCCAGTTGATCTATTGTGCTGTTGTACATTGTACAGATACAGCAGGGCTGGAGAGAGGAGAGTGGTGCTCTACAAACACTCTGTCTTCTTCCCTTGCCAGGCAAACACAAGGGTCCTGACACTCCTTAGCTGGCTCTGCTCTCTTTGTGTGCACCCATCCCAGGGGTAGCTTCCCAGTTCAAAGAGTCTCAAATTCCAGCTGTGTCAGCATTACTGGGGTGACTGGCCCAGGATGCACAGTGAGATATCAGCAAATGGCCCAGGCATTACAGGAATGTATTGGAGAGAAGTGGCCAAAAACATCAGTTTGAATGTTGTGGCCTTGTATGAATTGTGGAGAGATGTGTATTTACAAAGCCACACATGGTGTTTGCAGAACACACTTCAGTCTACTTTGCAAAGTGAAAAGCATTTATAATTGCAGCATCCATCCTCTTGAACATGTCAGTCCCTCCCCCAAGACCTGCTGAACCTCAAGGACAGAATCAAGCAAATTTGAGGGAAGTTGAATGGCTCTGAGGTAAGTTCTTTAAAGTGTTATGTAAATGGACAGCTGAATAATGGAGAAAGAGACATATGAGTGTTTTCAGTAATTGAAAGGCATAGGAAGGAGCCAGGAATATTGTGGTCAGATGGAGAGAATAGGAGAAGGTCTAGGAGAAGCCAGGAGCACTGGAGGTGCTGCCAAGGGAGTTGGCTTTGGGCAACAGCAGAATAAGAGAAGAACGGTAGGAATGTACGATACAAATCCATAGAAAACCAGGCCTGTGGAGTTGGATGGCTTAAGGATCTAACTAGAATTCTGAAAAATTAGTTTGCTAAAAAAAAAAAAAAATCTGCTTTATCTTATGCTCTGATACTCTTTGCCTCTCAGTGATGTGCACCAACTCTCAGTATGCACAAAACCACTCTCGTGAGGTGCTGTGTCACTGTAGCACAAGTGAGGTAAAACAAACAGGACAACAGAAGTGACAGAATCAAATTGAGATGGGCTGGCAGGAATCACCCAGGTCCCTGGCAGATACAGGCAGAGCCAGCAGATCTCACAAGTTCCTTTAGATCACAGCAAGGTAAATCATGCTGGAGCTGGACAAACACTCTGTTGTCTTTCTCCTGCTGTTATCTTCCCCATAGAGGGAAGGTGTCCCAAGCCAAAGAGAAAGCCAAGCTCCTTCATGCAGCCGAGAGCCCCGTGCCTCCCAAGCTATTCCTGTCCTTCTCCCGTCACCTCCTCCTGCCTCTGCACATGCCAGGTGACAGCCTGTCTCAGGAAAGTATTTATTTTTGCATTATTGGTTAGCTTTGTTTTACCTCCTAAGTAAACCTTCCAGTATTTATAGCCTCGCCCCCGCACTTGTAGTATATATTAGCCTTTTATGCCTTCTCTGTCACCTGTTGAAATGAGAACTCGGGGTCTTCGGGCCTCTGCGGCCCTTCCCTTACATTAACTTAAATCACACCAGATGTGGGCCCTTACTGCAGAGGAAGACTAATTGATTTCGCCAGTCACAATATGCCTATTGTTTTTTAACACAAATAAACACTGTGGTGTGGGGGGCTTGGGGTTGATTTTTTTTGTTGTTGTTTTTCCTTTTTTTTTTCCCTTTGCCACAAGTGCCAAAGGTTATTCAATTAAAGGACTCCAGAAAGTGTGACTAATAATCCATGGGCAGGGTATTTCTACAGTAAAAAAAAAAAAAAAAAAAAAAAAAAAGAAAAAAAAGAAAAAAGAAAAAAAAATAATCTCCACGCTACCCTGAGAACAGCAGCCTCACCAGGGCTGGCCATAACTGTGATGGATGGCTGGTGTGTGTAAGACGTTATTATTTGTTATGTGAGTGGGGGGACATGGCAGGCACATTGGGCAGTACACCTGCTGGGCTCCAAGAAGCAAGAACAGCTGTGTGCATTGATTTAGACGCTTGCTACTTGGGGCTCCAGGAACGAATCAAGCGACAGCTCATAAAAATAGAGGGTTTTATGATTTTTTCCCCCTTCTTTCTGCAAACAAACGGCCACATCATATGTTTTCCTAACGCTGCTATAACTCAAAATTAAATCCCAGCCCAAGGTGTCAGGCTGGTACCATGTCAGAATTGTAACGGCTTATTTTAAAGGTCGTTATGGATGTACCGGGGAAACACTGGGGGTTTCTGCACAAAGGTGCCATTTCGTTTTGCTGGAGCTCAGGCACTTAAGGGCAATTAGCTCCACTGTTAAAAAATGAGCTGAGAGTGTTTTAACTGGTGATTTTATGCTAATAACAACTACTAATTCATATTGTTAAAAAAGAAAGTGCAGGCTGCCAAAGCAGTTTACTGTATGGCCCCAAAGCTTCCTGTTGTCCCAGGTCCTGCCTCCAGCAGAAGGTGTGAGACACGCTGAGGTGCATGTCACACGGTCAGCAAACCTCTTCCAGAGCACAGGAGACCAAAGCCTGAGCACACACCCTACAGCAGAGACACCCAGGACCCTTTTCGCCATCCTGCACCCCTGCACACCTCTGTGGCACTACAGAGTTGTAGCTAGTCCTGGATCCCATCACTCAGCACCAGGAAAATGCCACTGTTCTTCCAGAGCATCCTGCAAGGTTGCAGCCTAGGCTTTGCTAGTCCCTGCTCACAGGTTCTCGCACACCAGGGTGCCTGAGAGAGCCCAGTAGCTGTGCCCTTGGGGACACATCTGCAGTCCCATGAGCAGCTGGGGGCAGGTGAGGTGCCACCAAAAAGATCTCAGCTGCTGCCTTTGGAGGAGCCAGCTCCAAGAGCTTCTCTCATGGCTGTTCTGGCACTGCTTGGAAGCAAGGATGAAACCTCACTGTAAAAGGTGCATCTGAACTGAGCACATACAGCTCTGACAAACAGAGAAAAAAGATCTCTCATATGAGCACTCTGTACACAGATGCTGTTCAAGACAAAAGTTTACTTTAAATGCTGCCCTAACAGCCATTCCTCCAAGTGGGTGCAGAAGAAGTCATCAGAGAAGAGCAGCTCCTGTTCCTTGCACTTTAGATGTTTCTTTCCCCTCCTTAAATCTGTTACTGATGCAAAAGATCCCAGCCCTAAAATCACAGATTTTATTCATGGCATTATGCTTGTGATAAAGAACTAACATTTGGCCACTTGTACAAAAGCATGTACAACAAATAGGCATAAACACTTAAACAAGGAGAGTCTTATAGGAAGACAAGACCACTTGGCTGGGTTATCCAAGAAAATGCAATTGGTTTTGCTTTTCTTAAAGAGAAAAGGAGATGATCAGCTTTCAGAATTGGTAGAAAGTTGATCTATTTCTACTAACTGACAAATAATATGGTGCAAAGCCATAAAAATCATAAAAATGAAATTCATCTGAACATTGTAATATTATCTGTTCTTTTAGACTTTCAGACTTGCCTTTCACTTATGAGAACAATGACAATGAAAACGAAAAAAGGTCTTTGCAAGCATGAATTTGCACTATGGGAGTTATTTGTGAAGCTTCTTCTCTGGCCTGCTTCTCAGCATAACAGCCAGCAGACAGAAAATTTATAAAAGAGTAGGAACAAAATAGAAATCACTCTAACAAATGGAAAATTTTATCACTTTCAGAATGAGATTCTGAAAAGAAAACCATTATATTCCTTCCTTCCATAGGCATGGATGTGTAAGCCACAGCTGACAGAGAGCAGCAAAAAGCTTCAGAGACCTTTGCAAGCAACAGGGAAACATTTGCTTCTCCTCCTTGTTCCAACTTGACATAGGTCTTTCAGCTGTACTACTTCCACAGTCAGCAGACATCCCTGGAAGCCCTGGCTCTTCTCTGTGTCTTCTCTATGTCTTCTCCATCCTGACTACAGACAGATCCCAGGCTCCCCTTACCTTTTGCTGAAAACATAAAATATTGAGCTGTTCACAGTAACACAATAGGAAAAAAAAATCCAGGAGAAAATTTCAGTTTTCCATATTAAAGGCTGGGTTAAATAAATTCTGAGTCCACAGACTGGGTGGAGAAAATTCTTGCCTGTGAGGCCAGAGCTGAGGTCCATCTAGCTCTCAGGCTAGCTGATTTTGTAGCTCGTTGCTGGCAGTCACAACAGGATATGCAGTTTTGAGGTAAGACACAAACCCAGCCACTACCTGAGGACAAAGCATCATTGAATTAAGGATTCTAATGAGTACATCCCTTAATAGCCCTGTTAATCCATTTTATGGACTCACTATCCACAAATTTGTGTAAGTCCTGAATTCTGTCTGTCCCTACAACCTCCTATGGCAACACATGCCAGAAGTTTGCATTCATTGTGTTAAAAACTTGTGTATTTCCATTTGTTTTAAAGCTGTGTGCTACCACTTTCATCATGTGCAGTTTTTAGAGTAACAGTTCTCAATTCACGTTATCTGCCACTGATGTGATTTGGTGGGGCACTGAGCAAGGGAAAATACCACAACAGCTTTCATGGAAACGTAAAAATATGTCAGGTTACCTTTTAGGAACCAATTTCAAACAAAGGTAAAGGGTCAGGGGATGGGATGGGATGGGATGGGATGGGATGGGATGGGATGGGATGGGATGGGATGGGATGGGATGGGATGGGGGGGCAATGGTGTCATTTGGGTAATGAGTGCAGCTCAACATAACAAACCATGTATTTGACTGAAGGTGAAACCTTCGAGGGACATTGAGCCACAAGAGAAGGTGATACATTTCTTAATATTTGGGACTCAGAAATGTCTTTTTCCTTCAAACAGAACAATAGTCACCGTACCCTGGCACAATATATCACTTGCTGTGTTGTAAATAACCAAAACCACTGTGGAGCAAAACCTCAACTGGCTAAAAACGCCATAACATCACTGTCATTAATTATAAAATGACACTTTCCAACATATTTTTGTTTTAATGAAATAAATAAAGTAACAAAAAAAAATAAGGTTCAAAGACTGCTGTGGTCTTGTGAATCTGAGTGTCTTCACACAGACTCAACAGCTGTAATTCTAGTTCCCCTAAAAATAGGAATTAGAATAAAATATTAAATCATTACCTCAGCCTCTTTTATAATTCATAGGCTTATTTTTGTGTAACTTTTTATCTATAAAAATTCTAAAATGACAAACTTTTCCTGTTTTTTTCCTGAAAAGTTCCCCCAGATAGAGAGTACCAGTGAAATGTGATCAGCTCACAGAGTTCTTATTTCTATGGAAACAAAGAGCTGAGGTAGAGATGCTTAGAAGCATTGTCAAAATTATTTTCAGTGTGTGTTAAATGAATATTCTTATGCAGCTGAGGTTATCTGCTACAACAGAATCCCACTTTTCAAATTTATACATTGAAATTCTGAATATGCATTGCCTCTGAGATATCTCTGACTTTTAAGGTTGTGGTAAATCCTGGTGAAGAAATGGAATTGCAGAAGCAAGGGAAAACAAGGCAACTCAAGCAACTAAAAAAAAAAAATCTTAAGACATGAAGCATTTTTTCTTCCACTACCAAGATAAAGCAAGGCACAAAAGGTAAAAAACTGCTATCTTAGAGATAAGTCCTCTAAGTCCTGAGCTAACTCATTACTGAAAGAATGAAACTGTAATTTCCTATATGATTTTGGACATGAGATAAACCTACAGGCTTCTGTTAAGTTTAGAAGAAGATTTTCAGAAGATACGTACAACAGCCACAATGTAAATTTAATACTGTATATAAATAAAAAATACAGTATACACGTTAAACAAAATAGGTAATACCTGCATCTCCAGAAGGACATGCTTCTCTATTGTTAGAAGCTCTAGGTATTTAATGAAACAACATAGCCCTTTAAAACAGCATGAGGAAGACAGTGAAAAATCCCCAGTCCTATAGGAGTGAAGTTAGAACATGAAATGGCTCCGGGGTAAAATTTGTCCGAGAATTGGGTTTAATATTCTAATTTGAGCAAATAGCTCTGTAAAATCTTCAATAGTCTCACTTTTTTCTAGGGCTAAACATTTTTCAAGCATTGGAACAAAATTCTTCATAATTTCTTTAATTGTCTGATGTGAAAAAATTACTTCATTCATGAACAATTTTTGCCCAGAAGTAGGCAGGAGAAGTGTTTTATTTCTAAATTGAGAAAGGATGTCTCCAATAACCCTAATGTGTTCATTCTTTGCCTCATGAAGACCACATTATCTTCTCAGTTTCTGATATCTTCTTCTGACACTCTTCAAACAGCTCAAGGTTTCTTGGGAGTTCCCCAGTTATGTGCTGAACACAGCCTGTCTTTTTATAGAATGCAAATTCTGATAGGATCATAGTCCACAGGAGAATTTTTTGTTTTAAAAATAAATAAGAGTTACCTCCTTCCCTTTTCAGGGTTTTGCAGAGGAGCAGGCTGCCAAGACTTGACATGTTCCAGATGGATACACGGAACGGCAGTGGTGCCTTGTTCTGTGGTCAGACTTCAACACAGGAGGGTAGGAAACAATGGGGAAAGAGTAGAATATTTCAGGTAAAGTGTCCTAGTTTTGGAAAGGGCCATGGGCTTTTTGTTCATTTGCAAGCACTTTCTCACATTACGAGCTGACAGGTTTCTACTGAAGCCCTTGTCAGTCAATCTCTCTGCATATTTCTCCCTGGTGCTCCGTTAAAGCCAAATAAAACCTATTTGCCTCTGCTTTCCCTCCTTGTTGATGTATGTAGAGTTATCAGCTTCTTGCAGGTGTCTGCTTCTTGCATTTGTAATGACAGTTTAACAAAAAAATCAACCAAACTCGAGGCCACAGAAAAGCTTTCACACGAGAGGTCAAAAGGGTTTCCTCTTCTGCTAAAGGTCTGCTACATTATTAGCAGTGCCGTGATAGAGATATTTACCTGTTGGTTGCATTTCAATTGATTCAACATGTGGCTACAGGGAGGTTGGAGTCCTTAGATTAAACCCACTTGAAGTTAAAATCCTGGGATAATTCCAGGGGGAAAAAAAAGAAAAGAGAGTGCTCATCCTGCTTTGGCTCCACTATGACTTTTCATTCTGTTTGGCTCCATTGTGAATTTTCCCTCTGTTTTTAAGTTTAGCCTCAATTACAAGAAAACAAGCAAACAACAAATAGAGAACAACAATCCTGAACAATTAGGGTTTTGACATCTAAGGAAGGCAATATTGGATGAGGTCATCTCATCACAGCCCATAAAGCTATCTCTTCCTCCCTTTGTAATACCCATGTTCCAGTCCAAGTTCCCTTAGTTATTTTGTGGCTAAAGTGAACTAAACACCCAAGCAAAATATGTGTCTGATTTATTGGTTGTCTGGGAGAATTAATGCTACAAATGCAATCATGTCTCATTTCAATTCAATAGGAAAAGCAAAGCCCAAAAGAACAGACCTCCCCATGAAAGAATTAAAGAACAGATTCAAGGTTTACAAAGCCAGATGGGAGCAGCCTGCACGTTGATCCTGACATCTAGGAGAGCACAGGCCAGACCACTACTTCCCTGAATTACTTCCTTTTGGAAGTAAGGCACATATCTTCAAGAGAACCAATCTTTATTTTTCAAATTGCCAGTGATAGAGAACCTTGTATAGCCACCACATCTATTCCTTTAGTGATTAGGTGCCCCTCACTGGTAAAAACATGCGTTTTATTTTTGGTCTGAAGTTACCATATTTGTATTTCCAGACACTGGATGCTCTGATGTCTTTAACCAATAGATAAAAAAACCCCAAACCCAAACAAAACAAAAAAGTTCTCAATGTGGAGATATATAAACAGTCATTTTTATAAAATTCTTCAAGAAACAGAGCTCTTTTATAGTCTTCTTCTCTGGTGCAAGTTTTCCAGCCTTTTAACCATCCTCTCGATTATCCTATGAGACTTTTTCTGCTATTCAATGTCCCTGGCTTGGATTGTGGACACTAAGGAATATAGATGTTATGGCCACATTGTCACCAAATACCATACCTATATTCTGTTTTCTCATTTCGATTTCACCTCTGGGATCTGTGGACTGTGTACCCACTGTGGTCCCAACTACAATCCAGAATGCAAAATAAGTATATTCTGTCTGTATGGCTTTGTTCTTTTTTTTTTTTTTTTTTTTCAGAAGATTGCCTTTACTTCCTAATATGTTGCTCTGTTTCACCAGGCAATCTGGTCTGCATCACTATTTTATCTTCCTGCCTTTTTTTTTTCTCCCATTCCATAATATTCGTGTCATATCCAGTCTTTGTTAGTGGTTAGTGGGTTTTTTTTTTTTTTCTTAGACATTGATACTAATACTAAATATAATTCTGAAAACTGAACCATGCAGGACTCCAGATAAAACTCAGTTATTTAACAAAGATTACAGATTTATAGTATTTCCAATTTACCATTTGATTTTTAAAATACTTAACATAAGTTGCATTCATTTTTTATTATGTTAGTTTCTGAATGAAAACATATAGTACATCAAATGAAATTCCATATTGAAGGTTATTTTATTGACATACTAAGCTTTGTGCACTATATTTAGAACCTCATCTCCCTTATATCCAAGGCTGCTTGGCAAAGATCTATTTCAAAATCCACTTTGAACATATTAATTTTTGATTCCAGAAGCTCTGTCTCAGCCTCCACTATTTAACCTATCAGTTTTAGACAGGCATCTGCTTATTTCAGTCATTCTACTTTCCCCTTTATAAGCAAGTGTTGTCAGAAAGTTTTTACACAGATATGTACATATTTTACATTTTTAAAGATTGCCAGAATTTACAGCCCTATTTTCAGTGCCCAAAATTCTCCCTTTCATCTTTAAGGCTTTTTACTGCGGTCCTTTGGCCAAGGAGGGGTTTTTGCATAATTTCCATTTTTCGTGTAGAGCACAAACTTCAACAGTCTGGAACATCTGCATTGGCGCTTAAAAGGAGCAGCATGTCCGGTAAGTGCAGTGACCAGACACACAACCACCCCTCTCCTCTTCCCTGGAAAGTGCATTTCACAGATATGTATGAAAAACAGGGCATAGGGAAAAGAAAAATTAACAAGTAGAAATATGGGAAGCAACCAGCAAAGTGTCCAGCCATATCTTTAGCCATCCTCCTCTTCTTCTCAGAAGTGCAACAACAAGCAAGGGAGGCAATACTGACAGCTTTGTAAATGGAGTAAAGATAAAAATTTTGATGAAGCTGTGTGACTTGTGTGTATTCTACCATGAATACATGATAAACAGACCTTATTGGAGCTGCACACATTGCTTTTGTGCCAAGTGTCTTACCTCCAACATCCATGCTTTGTCCTCAGGGTTCCAAAGAACAAATATCCACTGCGGTCAGGAGTTTTAAAAGAATTGGCAAAGGAGTTTTCTGATCCACTGACATAGTTTTTAAATAAATCTCAGGCTCCTGAGGATGTTGCACAGGAAAAAAAAAAGGCTATCTCATGCCAGTAATTATAAATGATCAACAGGAAGGCTCAGGAAACTATAATCCCCATGAAACTTGGCTTAGCAGCCCAGGGTCTGGGCAGGTGGAAAAGAAAGATTGGAAGAGATACTCGTAGAGAGAGATAAGAAGATGTACATTTCCCAGTGGAACATCTAACATCTCCCTGCAGTATTTTGTTTTCTCTTTGACTGAAAAGTGGAAAATATCCTTAGCTAATCATTTCTGGAAGAAATGGGAGACTCAGAGTTCAACATATGGAGAAACCCTTTGGTTCCAACAGTCTACTTTTCATGTGCATATCTGAGGCTGCCAGACACATGCTTCCTTCACAATAAAGTATTTCATCTGACCGCTGGTCTTCCTTTTCTTTTTCTTCCCTTGAGACTGGGCGGTGGAGGGAACGCTTCATTACAGAGAGGGAAGGTTTTGTTTGTCTCACACTTTTTATTTACTCCAATCTGTTGTGTATAATAAGGGCTCTTATTTAACTTGCTCTGGAGAGTATTTACCAGATATCAAATATCACAGTTAATTTGATATGGGACTTTAATCTTAAAACACCTGCTTTGACCCTGTTTTGGCTAAACTGTAACAGGCATTAGTCTCAGCGCAGAAGTGGATATTTTTGGAAGTCACAAGAAAAACGTCAGTTTTCATGTTACACAACATATGGCTTTTCTGAATTGTTTTTGGGTTTGTTTTTTTATATATATGCTTGTTCTAAAAAAATGTTATTTTTGTGCCTTCATAACCAAAGAACATATGAACTTTTCCAGTTGAAACTTCCCAGGTGTTTACTTCATGCTGTTCTCATGTTGCAAATAAACAAGTTAAAATAATGGAAGCGTAATCCATTTAACACGCTTCTGTGCACATCCATATTCCAAAACCTCTTTAAGAAGAAAAGAGGAGACTCCAGACTCCTGGGGCTATTAGCCTCTAGGTTATCAAAGACAATTCATTCCAACATTCAGACCTTGCATAGCAGGGATGAAAATATGGGGAGATATGTTATGAAATCAGCATCGTTTGAGAGTTTTTTGCTGCTGCCATTTGGTTGAGGCTGGCCCCACTGCTGTTCTAAGCAGACTGTGACACTTCTTGGCATAGAGTTTCAGTCTGGTTGATGGAAAGCTGATAGCTAGTAGGTCTCACAGATTTAATAATGAATCATGTGCTTGGTTTTGTTCAGCAATTTCTCTCCAGCATGAATGAATAATGGGAAAATTTAATCAGTAATAGCTCAAACTGAGAAAGGTTTTAATACCCCTTGTGTTTGCCTGTACGTTTTCAATAAATATTTAAACTGCAGCAAGATAACCAGTTCATTAAGCTTCACTCCAGTGATCCACCTGTTTCATCTTTCCATTTATGGCAGCGCTCAATATACAGGCTCATTAGGCAAAACTTGCCAAATAGATCAAAAACAACCTATATTTTTTTACCTTTTTTTCCTATATATGTTGATTAGGAAATGAGCTTACATGGTCAAAGTGCAAGGTACATGCCTATTATCAGCTTTGATTTAATTATATATTACGTTTGGCACACAATTTTACCTATGTTGCCTGGCATCATACTTGTTAAGCACTAAGCAATGCTTGTGATGGATGGAACTAGCTGCACTGGTAACTTCTTTTTTTTTTTTTTTTTTTTTTTTTTTTTTTTTTTTTTTTTTTTTTTGTTATGTGGATAAAAAGGACTGACAGCTACTAATAAGGATGTCAGATAATTTCTTCTGTCATGCATTTTTCCCAGCATTGACTGTGTCTCACTCACTGAAAATTCAATGGAGAGAAAAGCCTCCACTGCACCAGGTTTGTTGGTAGGACCTGGACCCCAAGGGGGACCCATGCTGGAGCATTCTGTGCCTGAAGGGACTGCACCCTGTGGAAAGCATCCACGCTGGAGCATTTCTTGAGGAAGGACTCACACTGGAGAAGTTTGTGGAGGACAGTCTCCCATGACTGGAGCAGAGGGAGAGTGTGAGGAGTCATCCCCCTGAGGAGGAAGGAGCAGCAGAGAACAATATGTGATTGACTGACCTGCCCACAGAGGCTGAGAACACTCCATCCCCGGATGAGAAGTTGTGGCTGCCCCATCCCTGGACCGGCCAGATGTGGCTCTGAGCAGCCTGGTGTAATGGAAGGTGTCCCAGGATCAGGCCAGACGTGGCTCTGAGCAGCTGGTGTAATGGAAAGTCCCAGACCATGGCAGTGGAGTTGGAAGTAAATGATCTTTAAGGTCCCTTTCATCTCCCATCGTTCTGTGATTCTATAACCTCAATCCCTTCTCCCTATTTTCCTGAGCTGCTCTTAGGAAGGAGATGGACAAAAACAGAAGTAAAATGAAATCTGGGAAGAAGGAAGAGGTGGGGAGAAGGTGTTTTTAAGAATTTGTTTTATTTCTTTATGTTCTACTCTTGATTTGATTAGTAGTAAACTAAACTAACTTCCCTAAATGAAGTATGTTTTCCCTGTGATGGTAACTGGTGGGTGGTCTCTCCCCATCCTTATCTCAGTCCATTGTATTTTCTCTCCCGCATCTGGCTGAAGAGGGACTGACATAGTGGCTTTGGGGGGGGCCTTGATGTCCAGCTGGGGTCAACCTATCCCCTCACCCCATGGAATCATCTAATGCTTGGGGTTGTAGGGGACTTCAAGGTCATCTAGTTCCAACCCCCTTATCATGAGAGGGACACCAGCCCTTTACCCATCTTTGTGGCTCCCCTCTGGACTCACTCCAGCTGGTCCATGTCTTTCCTGAGCTGAGGCCCACAGAGCGGATGCTGGTTATCCAGCTGGGTTATCACAAGTATCAAGCAGAGAGGCAAAATCACCCACCTTAGCCTGCTGGCCACTCTGTGTTTGATGCAGCCCAGGACACATGGGTTTTCATCCATGGTGTTCTCGGGGTGGTTGTTGGAGGGTAGCACCTGGATGTGATGCAGCACATGTGTGGAACTTTCCCATGGGGTGGGAGGTGCATTTTGCCATGGTGCTGTAAGGAGGCTGAGGCTGCAGCTTCCACCAGGAATGGGCTCCTCCTGAGGCAGCTTCCCTTCACAGGGAAAACCTTTTGTCCCAGTGGAAGCTGAATGTGATGAAAATCTGCCAGGAATTACCCATGTGAAGACTATAAATAATTGGGGAAAAAAAGATGGAAATGTCAGAAATTTAAAAATCTGGCATCTCCCTTGGTGATTTGCAAAGCAACACCCGGAGTCCAGCTGATAACACAAAGAAGATCCTTAGCTTTGGCTTGCTAGAAACAGAGGCAGGAGCTAGCAACCTGAATTATGTGAAGTCCATCAGGTGCTGGCACTGGTAAAAAGAAGGGAAATTTCAAATAAATATGGTGAAATGGGAAGACTTCCTTAGAGCACAAGTACAAAATTTCATTATTGTTAAACTAGGGAGCCAAGCACAGCTTTTCATTTTCAGCTCCCTGCAAGATTGATTTGACTCGTATATATGAGGGACTTCAGTCTTTTGTAGCCACCTGGAGCAGGGGACCGGCAAAGGCCAAGGTATTTCCCTATCCAGGTGGCCCTCATAAATATCTTGGTGGAATTTATTTTCTTTCATTTACTTTGGCATTGCTTGGGCACTGCTTGATTAAGAGGTGGTGTGTAGGAACTGATATGCCCAGAGATAGACAGCCACATCTGCTAACCATTTGGATTAATTATTACACCTGTACCATAAAACACATGTTAATAAAGGGTTGGTGAACAGGTTCAGGTTGCAGTTTTAAAAAGGCCCAAAGAGAGCACAATGCTAGTCACATACAAGAGTTAGCCAAACCTTTTGCTGATAAGATGCTGCTGGTTCCAACCATATCCAAGGAAGAGGCAACATCAGATACACATGAAAAATAAATCACACTCAGGAGGAAAGTGAATATCCTGGCAAGCTATGCCTTTGTAGTCTATTGGCTAGAAGGTGAGTGACAGTACACATTCTTTCTTTCCTTCTTTCTTTGCTGTTAAATGTAGAAGGAAAAAAATCATTAATCACTCTGCAGGATACAGCACTTAAATGGGTAAAGTTGCTGAAGGGGTCTGGTTAGCATCAGCCGATTTTTCATTTCCTTTCAGTGGGGACAGTGTGGTGCTCTGGAATCCCTGGAGCCCAGGAGCATGAATGCAGGTATTGAATTTTCAGGAGGAGACAATTAAGACCAAGCATGTGAGATACAATCATATTTAAATTAATTCAGATACCTCAGCTGAAGACCTAAACCCTCTGCCTTCTTTCTTCTTTGGGAGGCATATTTGGGAGGGCTTTACCGGGCTGGCATTAATCATTAATCATATGAGCCTTGTGTCAGTTATGATGGAACACAATTATACAATGGAGCTCTGTAATTATTATTTCTTCCCCTGAAAAAGTTTACCATATTCCTTCTGCCTGTGGAAAATCACTTTCTTGAACAATCACTGCAAACATATTTTGCCTGTTTTTTACAGCTCTTTATTCTGAGACGGACTGAAGTCAGAATGGAGTGAATGTTGGCCCTGAGCCTGGTGCCAATTCTTTATTATTTTCCAGATATCTCCTTATCAAAACTAGCTTCCATTGCGATCTGCACTTGAACTGAAGAAAGAGCATAGGACCATTGTGAGGACACCTCAGTGTCATCCCACCTGCAATCCTTCTCACTCTGGGCTTCATCTGTGACTGATGCTGGTGTTTACCTGGTATCTTTGATGGGTATTTGCAGTGATTGACCCATCACTGCAAATACCACTAACAAAGGGGCACATCATGGGCTGCTCTGATGTCCAGCACCACTGGGCAACAGTGCATGGTTAAGGAAATCTTTCCAAAAACAGGAGGTCAGAGCATGCACCTGTCCCTTAAACCTGTTCAAACAATATTTCACTGACGAATCCAAGAGTTCAATACATTTGGTCCTCACCTGTGGCAAATGCTCCAGCTGAACATTTCCCAAACTGAGTTTGACACTGAGAGATTGGCAAAAGATGCGTAACTCAGCCAAAAAAAGCTTTCCATTGGGGAAAGACAACTTCAAAAGGAGGATGGGTCTTTCATGTCATCACAATTCCACCTCCAGACTCTACTAGAAAGCCTGCAGCAAGGATAGTTTGTAAGAAGTAATAAGCCTACCTTTGGGAAGGTCCTGGAAAGACAGTCTAGACATCCAAAGTGAAGGATACTCTTTCAAAGAGATTTTTCATGAATCAGGACAAGAAAATTAAGTTAAATGTCTGCCTCATCTGCCCAAAGAAATACTTGTATGGAAATATGGCAATCTACAGGGGAAAGGATTATGGAAATTTGAAATATACCCGCATATAATTTTTAGAGATAAGAGATAGTCCATGATAAGTCTGATAAGGCTATTTATCTTGAGATATGTGTTTCAGTGTCAGAGGCTTACTTTCCCCTGCAGCCTCAATTTAAGGTTTTGTGGTCTTTACCTGTATATGCATATACTTCAACACTTTGGAGGATTGGAGTTAAAATTAGCATTTCATTTTCTTTATTTTCAAACCATACTTCTGCAGTCCTTTTTTCACGTTTTCAGTAATATATAATAATGTGCACTTTTGTAGCTACTTTGATCATTTGAGTTCTGTCCAGGTAATAGGTGCCAGTTGCAGTATATGAATTGCAGTGGATAGAAACTACTGGTACATCAACAACATTCATTTTTCTGAACTGGAATAATCCCTGGAATGTATTCATTTCAAGCTATTGTTGTTTAGATTTACTATCCAGCTCCACCTTCTGGTAAACTTGAATTAAATCTAACTTTAAGTTTCTCTCTACTTGCAAATACTGAAAGAAAATTCTTTTCTTTGTAACTATGCTAGTGATCAACACTTAAGGATGAATTATACTGACCTGTATTAACTTTGCCAGTCATTGAATTTGTACCCCATTGCCTTTTCCAGGGATACATGAAATAAAAGCACTTTCAGAGTAAGCTTTAAAGCTTTAAGGGAGATAATTTGCATTCTCAAGTCATTGAATTTCTGATTTGAGATATCTCTTCATTAATAGGTCCCAGGCTCCAAAAATGTACAAATGTGTCTAATGAGATATCCATTCATTCATAAGAGTTTCTCAAAGAGAAATCCAGTCTAGTGAGATATCCATTCACTCGCAAAGAGTTTCTCAAAAAAGATAAGCATGAATGCTTATACTCAAAACTGAGCATAAATTTTAAACTGCTCCTTTATCCCTTTGCTTCTTATCCCTTTTGTAAAATATATAAAGTAATCAGACAGTTAGATGTCATATACAAGGGACATCCAGTACTACTGAGTTATGAAGAACATAGGAGAGCTGCATTCCCTTCTTGGACAGGGCATGGGGATGCTATGAATTTCAAAACCAGTTATTTAATTAATCCATTTATCCAGGCTCCTATCAATGGTGTTTGGGTTTTCATGCACACATCTCGCCTGTGCATTTGCAGTTTCTTTTGAATCCTCACCTTTTTTATTTGTATACTTACAGTATATAAGCTGTATCTCTACTAATAAACTAACTAGGGCTCAAGGGTTAGTCAACAATCACCTATAATGTTAACTCTTGGTACACACACTGATACAGCTCCCCCAAACTAGCTAAACCCTCACGGACAAAGCCAAGGCACAGTTTAAGGGGCAGCACAGGCCAGTGAGAATTTCCCACAGGCATTCTGGGTTGTGGTAGGCATACCACTCCCCTTTATTGCTCATTTTATTTTTAAGGGTTGACATTGTCTATCACTCTTATTTTCTGTTCCTGAGAACACAGAAGACTGACAGCCTGGTTCACCTTGTGACTGGGCAGAAGGTGCATCAGGACCTGGTATACACCTTGTAAAAACCAAAATGAAACTGCAGTTTATTTCCACTTACTCCCCACGAGCAGACCACCTCTGTGTCTGACTGTGGCCTGCAATGTGCTAAGAAAGGTTTCTTCATTATACTAGTGTGGAGAGTGTAAGCTTTTCAATATGCAGAAGGCTGAGGACAGTGTGCATGTTAATTTAGGTTCTCTTTAACCAAATCCCTATCTTCTTCCTATGTTTCTACTCAAAGAGTGTTCAGCTGCACTACAGCTAATGGAAGTTTGCCTGAGTAAGGACTTAACGTTTGTCCTCTTACTGAAAAAAACCCATCCCATTGTTTCCCTTGTGTTACCATCAGGCATGAGATGTCTGTTTTTCAACCAAAGTCCCCTAGGTCTGAGGACAAAAGGAAAACACAGTTCTGCCCTTCAAAGTGATCATAAGGCAAAACACAATGGGCAGCTACAGACAGATGAATGAGCACACAGACACAGAGAGACAGCGCTGGTCAGTGTGATGTGCTGCAACCTAACCATTGTCACCGTGGGCATCACTGGAAGAAAAACAATTGGAAAGAGAACTGAGCCAAGAGAGACACTTTATTCGCAGAGGAATTTGCATCTCAGCATTTGGTGACAGTCCAGCCAGAACAAAAACCGGAACTGTTGCAACACTGAGTGAGAAGGGGCACAGAGCCCCTGCTGGGGACGTTCTCCTGGCAGGCTGGCTCTCACGGGACTTGCACAACCTTCCAGTTGCAGTGAACTGGCACATGCCAGCAACCACAAAAACACTTCCGTCACAGTTTTTCCAGCCAGTGAAGCCTGAAAGAGAGTGGTGGAACAGATTTTGTCTCCTATTACAGGGAATGCCTCCAGGAATGAGAAGCAAGAAAGAAGAAAATGTGGTCATTAGATCTGAAAATATAACATACAGGCACTATGGTATGGCACCACAGTCTGGCCAAAGATCCAATAGCTTCCAAGTGAATGAGAGATGATGAGTAGTGTAAGAACTGACTGCAGATAGCTAGAAAGGATAGACCAGTTCCAACCCCAGGCAGCACCACGGGCTGGGGGCAGAGTGGCTGGGAAGCTGCCCAGAGGAAAAGGACCTGGGGGTGCCGGTGACAGCAGCTGAACATGAGCCAGCTGTGCTCAGGTGGCTGAAAAGGCCCATGGCACCTGCCTGGATCAGCAATAGTGTGGCCAGCAGGACCAGGGCAGGGATTGTCCTCTTGTATTCTGCACTGGTGAGGCCACATCTCGAGTGCTGTGGGCACCAGTTATGGGCCCTCATTGCAAAAGCTTTGAGGGGCTGGAGTGAGTCTAGAGAAGGACAATGAAAATGGTGAAAGATCTGGAGCACAAGACCTGTGAAGAGTGGCTGAGGGATCTGGGGCTTAGCCTGGAGAAAAGAAGGCTCAGGGGGGACCTTATTGCACACCAGAACTCCCTTAAAGGGGGTTGTAGCCAGGTGGGAGTCAGTCTCTGCTCCCAGCAGCCAGTGAGAGGACAAGGGGAAATGGCTTCAAGCTATGCCAGGAGAGGTTCATGTTGGATAACAGGAGGAATTTCTTCACAGAAAGGGTTGTAAAGCAGGCTACCCAGGGAGGTGGTGAAATCATCATCCCTGAAAGTGTTCAATAAATGACTGGACAAAGCACTTAGTGCTCTGGTTTAGTTGATATGGTGGTGATTGGTCAGAAGTTGGACTCAATGATCTTGGAAGTACTTTCCAATCTTAATGATTCTATTATTTAATGCAGGAGGTACAGAAGAAGCAGGGGAAGGTTGCAAACAAAGAATGACATGATCACAGGGGCAGACTGCAAACACAGAAATGCAAACTGACAAAACTGGGATCTGTGTACATGGAAGCTCAAATCCTTATCACTCTGTGCAAAGTGTGTACGTGGTCTGAATGGGATTCATGAGTCATAGATTCTGCCCTGATGGACTCAGAGTGACTAGCAGAATGGTGATGCTCTCAAAAAGAATTGGAAAGTGAGTTTTAGTCAACTTGAATTCAAGGTATTAATTAACTGTACATAAAGAAGTGTAGCTAACACAAGTGAGATTTTAAATTGGACGGGAGAGTGATTTTTCTCTAGCAGTGACATGAATTGCTGACATGGAATGATTTGTGTGGAGGCACTCAATGGATTTGTGCCTTTGTCTGACTAGAAATTTGAGGGATTTTTATGGTGAAAGAGGTGTCAAAAAGGATCACACTCATAAGGAAACTTGAGTCCGACCGGGCTCTGGCCAGAGGAAAGAAAAGTTACCTCTGAATTCAATTATCTGCGGGATATCTTTGTCCTAGGGTGTCAAAAAGACTGCAGAATGGTCAGCCAACACCACCACCAGACTGAAATGGCTGGGACATTTCCTCTGCTTTGACAGCTCCTCTTTCCCTTGAGTGGAAAGAGACTGACCCAAAAATACCCTGAAAGATGATGAAAAGGAAAATGCTTGGCTACAGTTTCTCCTTGCCTTTCCCTGCTTTTTGCAGTCTCTTCCTCTGACTTACCTTTTCTTTTTTAAAAAATTCCATCCTGGCAAGCAATACTAAGAAGTTCCAGACAGGCGGGCATGTATCAGGCATACAGGTGAATCAGAAAATCAAGGTTGCAACTCCTCTGGTTGCTGGCACATGTTTACTTGAGAAATCTAGGTGGAGACCACAGTTTTCTTTTTAAGTTCCCAATGCTCTTCTTTTCTCACAAAAAAAAAAAAAAAAAAAAAAAAAAAAAAAAATTAAATCTCCTCTGCAAAGGATTCCCTGTTGACCTCATTTTAATCTACATCACTTTGGAGGTCAGTAGGAGAGCTGTTTTGCTCATGCACAAATTTATTCTCAGTCGTAATTCAGTGCCTTGGTTTTTGGCCTATAATGACAACAGTTACCAGTCTAAAAAGTACCTAATCTTGCTTTGTATTGCCAGTAGAGTTCAAATGTCTTACATTTGAATATATACTATGTGGAGACCCATTACACTTAACAATTTTTAACTCTTTTTTAAAGCCTAAATGGAAGTTTCCACGCATCTAATGAGTAACAGGATACAAAAAATATAACTGTGATTAAAAAACACAACTTGTAGTCTGTCACAGTATTTTAAGTTTCTTTGTGTTTAGATACTCAGTTCAAAATTGTACGTGCTAGACCTCTTAGTGGTTAGAGAAAACAGTGGGGAGTTACTAGTCTGGAGCCAGAGGGTGTCTGATTTTCATTGGAAGCTGGAATATCCAAGGCAGGAGTTAGAGAAGCCAAAAGTCCTTTAGAATAATTTTTCTGTTTTGCAAAATAAACAAAGGAGGATTCAAATGAAAGCAATGGTGGGACAGATTCCCATAGGAACACACAGCATATTCTGGCAGAATCCTTGGGCTCTTTTCTACTCTGATTTATATCAGCAGGATAAACACTCTTTATTATTTACCAGCTGCCAAGGACCAGCAGAACCTACAGGAATAATATGATTCAGTAATCTACAATACATCTATTTCTTGGTTACCTTGTCTTTTCCCCAGCTCTGTGCTCTCATGATCTCTGCGCATATGATCTGACTTCTTCAGCAGGAGAAATGAGATCCAGTACAATGTCCTGCCTCCTGGCACTTTTCTGTCCTTCAGCAACAAACAGATTTTACAGCAGCTGAGATATGGTCCCTATAGAGCAGATAGTTACACCAATGCCTTACACCACTGATCATGTGTTATATAAGGACAAACTGTACACTGTGATATAAACATGACATACGATATAGTTACACTGGAGTAACTGCATCCACATCCACAGCCATAGAATACACCACCAACTTAACTGTGCTGAAATAATCAAATCAATGCCAATCTCACATTCAGGCATGTTCTTAGAAATCCTAATCTTAAGCAGGAAGTTGCCTATTTTCTTAAACCCTGATCCAGATTCAGAGGAAGATCTCACCTCCAGTTCCGTGTCTGCCTTGACGCCCATCACAAATGGCCAGCTAAGATCCCCAGGGCAGCTGTGGGGAACTGCTGTTCTTCATGATATTTTTCAGGTTACAAAATAGATCTGGATCAGCACAAAGTCCCATTCCTGCTTCCCTTATTCTCCTCCCTCCAGCCTCTTCAGCTGCATGACAAGCTATTAGGAACTGGGAGTTGGTCAGACTTTGCTCATCTTGCATGACAGCAAGACTGTACTGCACTGAAGCCTCTGGGCAACCTCTTAACATGTGATTTTATTGTCTTCTCCACCTAGTCCACTGCTTTGTGCACACAGGGAAGGTACACTGTACAACTCAACAATGTGTATCCTTTAAATAAAAAACCCATAATGGACACCTTTTTTAAAAAGAGGACTGGTTTTACTATTCACATGTTACTTCATCTACTTCTAATTATTTTTGGGGATTATAATACACCATTCTTGGCTGTTTAAAACAATTCTGGAAGTAGGATATTTGTTAAAGTTCTTTCTGCCAGACACTTTAAGCTACACAATGCACTGCTGCCAAAAGGTCACTTCCTACAAACGAAAACTTATTGCAATGTCATAAACATTAAACACCAGACTCAAGGTCTTCTATTCTCAGGTAGTCATTTTACCCCTCACAACCAGAGAATCCCAGAAAATTGTCCCAGAAGGGATCTCTAGAGGTCATCTTTTCCATTCCCCTGCCTCACAAAGTATCAACTCCACATACATCATCCCCAGTAGCTATTTTTCTCTCTGTGCAGACACAGCAGTGTAAAGGAATGTCACCTTAATTTCCTCTGGAGCCAAGAGAGTTGGAGATAGGCAATACTGGAAGGTGTTCAGCAGATCAGTGAATAGAGAAAGACCTTACTCAAAAGCAGGATTTCCTATGCAAAACACAGGAGATCAGAGATTTAGGCAGCTTCATGTTATGACCAGGTCAGTCTGTCTAGCTGCTACTGAAAGACATTCATCTCCTGGGTCCTAGTTCCCTTTCCTGACACCTTGTCACCTATTCCCGTCTTGGTGCTTACCTGATCCCACTGGAGGCTGATTCACACAATTAGCCCAGCTGTAACATCAGTATTATGCTGTTTAAACACTCTGGAATCAAACTAGCTCAAGAGAGGTGTAAAAGCAACAGCAGGGGCACAGAAATGGGAAGTTGTTTATGGGGTGGAGGAGGAAGCAGGCCCCCCACAAACACCTTTCCTGACTACTGTGTCTTAGGTTTAGCTGGAATGGCACCATCAACCTGCTCTTGGTTCTTTAGGTAAAAGGCATATGCTGTCACTGCTGCAAAAACAGCTGCCCCATTGCCAGCTGCAAAGTCCACACCCCATCCCACCCCTCCTTGTGCGTCTGTGCACCCTTACAAGCAGCCAGGCAAAGGAACCAGGGCTAATAGTTGATGGGATATGAGGAAAAGGACAAGGCAACTCCTGTTCTGTAGGGATGAAGTGGGGCTGGCTCAATGCCTGCTTGTAAAGCGAGTGTAGAAACCATGCCCCAGGCCTGATTGAAGGATATCTGCAGCAGAGTTATGTACTCTGTCACACCTCCCAGGGCAGCCACCAACCCCTGTGGGCACTCCAATAATTAGCTAGTTTCCTTTCCAATGAACACTACTTGTGCCTTTTTTGCCCCAACATCAATATGCATCTTTAAGCATTTTTAATATGAGATTTTAATGAGGAGCAGCAGGAAAATGTTTTGTTAACCAGCACCAGGGGAAAAACCCATCTAGTTTATCTTCAGTATGGCACTGATTGCTCTCATCACCTATGGCTGATGTTCTAGTTAACTACCCAGATGTGCTGGCCAAGCAGCACTCCATGATTTATTTTAAAATTCACTTAAAAAGAGGCAAAGAATGGAGGGAAAAAACTAAAAGTTGATATATTAAAGTCATCATTGCTTGCCATGATTGGGGATTTCATGGGAGGTATTTTGGAGGCAAACTGATCAGGAACCAGGAGCTCAGTGGTATTTTAACATGGAATTGTAAATTCCATGTTAAGGGAATGGTATTGGGAGGGTTGATATGGAATAATGCCAGTCCCCCACTGCTCACCTGTCTCAGACATCTTTCACTGCAAATACACCAACTGTACATTCGTTATGTTTTCTTAGCACTCCCATTGCTTCTGCCTTCAGTAAGGTGCTGTGGCATCCTACAGCCACAGTATGACAGCATTTGTCCAAGATGTGATCTCTCTCAACACCAGTTGCTGCTGTTGGTGTTGTTGCTGTTATCATCTGCAGGCTAATTTTGCAACAAGACCAGAGCTATTTCCCATGATGGCTCCAACACACATTATGTGCTCTAGCACCATCACCTGCTCGTGTTACAGGGAACTGGATCATCAGGGAAAGTTTTACAGCTTATACCTCTTCAATAACATCTTGGTACCTGCAGTGACTTTTCCTCTGCTGCCATCTCATCTGTACAGCACAGAGCCCTACAGGAACTTCAGGCAGTAGGACGTGGGGGAAGGGTGAGCAGCTGCAAACCTTTACTGGTAGCAGAAACTGAACTCCCCAGCCATTTCTGTTCACAGCCTGTGATATGAAAAATCTTGGTGCAAACAAAAATATGGCAGAGGAATGCTGTGTTCACAGAAAAACACATTTTTCTCTGCTTCTGTGAAGGCGCTGTGGCCTGGAAGACAAAATGCTACTGCTGAGTGAAGACTGCCTGCCTGAGCCACAGTCTAACCAAGCACTCTTGCTTGGACTTGGATTTTCCTCGAACCACAGCCCTGCATGAATTCTAAATTATCCAGAGAAAGGAAAGGCATAAATGAGGTGTTTGTGGTGAGACAGTCTCCACTTAAATAGAACCGAAGCGACAAGGAGTTTTCTGCAGGCCTGGTGAAGAGAAGCCTCATGGGGCAAGGATGGGGAGATTGGGGTCACCCGGGAAGCAGGCTGAGCAGGATGCTCAGAGAAGCAGGAGGGACATCTGCAAGCAGTCAGTGCTGCTTGTCAGTGCCTTGGAGATGGGGACATGAGCCATGGCCCCGAGCTAGAGCAGATTTGGCTGTTACACCTCCCAGGCCCTGGTCAGGCCTGCAGGAGGGTGTCCTTGGTACTGCCCCGTGGGGCAATTCAGTGACAACCCCCCTGACCTACAGGCAGGAGACCTGCCAGCCCAACAAACACAAACCTTCTCTGACTAAGTACACAGAAACCATAGTCTCTGCTGGAAATTACTTTCTGCAGTCCTGAGGCCTCTCTCAAAAGCCAAGTCAGCATTTTATCCCCGTCTGGGTACCAGAACTACAGTTCAAATTGCACTGTCACTTGTGAAGGTGTCTAGCGGAACTCTTTGCTATTGAGGAATTAATTTTGTTGCAGTGGAATTGTTTTGCAAGTCTGTAACAATTTCATGGCAGTTTTGCTTCAGAGATAAATCTTGAGGAGATAACTATCCTACACTATCAAAAGACCAGGTTCCCCTGAACAAAGCCTTGGGGTGTGACCTTGAATCTCCTTTCTGTAATGTTTTTCTTTGCAGTGTATATGTCAATATTTTTAAAAGATTATGTCAAAATGAAATGCTTTTATCTATCAGAAATTAGCATTTTCTAGCATATTATTTCACAGGAATATCTATATTTCAGAAGCAGAGGACTGAGTCCTGACTTACTGAGTTTCTACATTAAAAAATAAAACAGATACTGCATTTTCCACATGTCCCAAAGCTATTATCTGTGTGAGCCAAAACTCTATTTTCTCATACTTTTTACTAGGGCAAGTGTGTAATTCTCTGCAGGAATACACTTAGTGGAAGCAGTAATTCAGGAGTGCAGCAATCTTCCTAGGGAAGGTGTCTGAATCTCCCCAAATGTTTGACCTTCCTATAGCCTGCAAAACGCTAATGACTTTAATGCCTCTCACACTCTGTGCCTAATGACAGCCACTTCTGTTGCCAATTAGATGAGATTAGGGGAGAGCTATCTTGTGCATACTGTACATGACAGCCTATTCCTAGAGCAGTATATTGCCTCTAAATTGGCTAATGCTGAATTCAGGATGGAAATGGAAATCTGTTTGTGGGAGGCTTGTCCTGAGTCCCCAGCAGGGTGCGAGAATTTGTACTTAGTGCTGATGGTATGGTTATGCTGCATTACTGATGGATGTAAAAGAGAGCTGCCAAATAGAGACTCCAGAACCATTTCCTAAATTGCAGCGATAAAAATTACTGTTAGAGACTAAATCTGCACTGTTTTCTTATTTTCTAGGCAACTTTGAGCTGCCTAGGGAAGCAAGGATATAATTCGCCCTCAGAGTATCATTATGTGAGTTTTTGTACACTAAGCTTTTTCATACCCACCTCACAAGAAGGAAGACTGAAAGGGAAAACCTGGCAGGAGAGTGAGAAAGAAGAAAGTGGAGAAAGAAGAAAAACAGTGGAGCGGGCTCGCCAGGAGCAGATAATGCGTGAGCGCCGTCACGTCAGACCACATCGGATCGCTGTGCGCTCAGAGGTGTCTTATGAGTCCATGCAAAAAACCTGGACCAGAGTAATCAAACCCAATTCTCACGCATTCCATTCCCTTTCTGGAGTCTATGTGGGTACTGGTTTTAAAACACAAATTTTGGAATAATATATCATCGTCTGGTTTGCCTTATCTATTTTAAACATCACACTAAATTCTTGTCAGTCAGAAATTTCTATTGAAAATTTGTGTTGCACAAAAAATAACTCTTTTTTAGAAGCAGAATTTTCTTTAAAAACATTTTTTTCCTGCTGTCTGACCAAATATTTCAAACCAAATGTTTCAAACCAAAACATTTCAAACCCTTGGAATATGAGTTACAACAGAGTTGTTTCTATTTAAAATGTTGTTGGTATTTATGTTGTTCAACTTTTCTTTTTTTCTTGATGTGTATTTTTTCTTCAATATTTCTTTCTTTTCAAATTCTTCACAGCACTGGAAAATTAACAAGAAAAAATCTACAATTTAGCTGCTCTTTTTCAAAGCTGATGAAGTTGCATGTTAGCAGATTCAATTTCAATTATTTTCCTCCTCAAACCAGTTTTTCTAATTTCACATAGTCCTAAAAAGTAATATGAATCAAAATTAGAAGCTAAAAAGTTAAATAAAAGCATTGACATTCTCAATGTTGTTTGCTTTCACTGACCTAAATTAAAAACAGCAAAAAAAATTTCTTTAGGAGAAATAGAAGAAGGTGTACAAACATTAAAAACTGTAAAACATTCTGCTGTTATTCACTTGAAGGTGAAGCAATTTTGGGGCTTTTATGTGAAATAGTTTTGCTGTTTGTGTAGCAGCTTTAATCCGTGCATACGTTTTAGCAGTAAAAAAACCAAACCAAAACAAAAAAACCCGGTACATTCAAATCTATTCTGATTTTCTCAAGCAAGAGTGAAAATTGTCCTTCCTGGTGCCTATAACAGATACACATTTTATTGTACAAACAGAAAACACATCTACCCTCCACAAGCACTCACTTCTTCAATAGGAGAGTATTTTTAAAAGAGGAATGTACATAAAAATGTTTGGAGTGTATAAGAATTAAATCTCCTTCAGTTTTATTTTCACATATGCTGAGTGGCAAAGTCAGATCACAGACAAGTAATATTAAAAAAAAAAAAAAAAGAATATATATCTGTTAGCACATTCTTATTTGTATTTTTTTATTTATACACTCTCTTACAGAGTTCTGTGCTTGGCAATCCATCTAGTTTTAACTTGCACCCTCCAGAAGCTATATTTGTTTACAGTTTGTCCCCCTTGTTGGTCACAAGGAAGAATTTGTTTTCAGGCAATTTTTAGATCCCCTCTGCCCTCCTGCTGCAATTCAATTATATCCTATCAGGAGGTTCTTGCTGGCATTCCCAACACTGGATTCCTCTACTGGGGAAAATTTCAGGCTGTATATTCCTTCTTCTTTATCTTCAGATAGATAAAAATTAAAATTATTTCTAAGAAAGACTGCAAGATATATTTGCCTCCTTTAACTTCTTAATTCTGGTTTATCCTATCATGTTAAAATCAAGAACATGTTGATTACAAACTCAAGATTATAGAGAGCGTGATACAATAAATAAACTAAAGAATATTAATCCCTTCATCCTTCACTTTTTTGCCATCTTTACTAAATTTCATGCTTATCATCCTGCAACATGAAGCCATTATTGAGAAAAAATTTTCCCTCATACTGTTTTCCTTGTACACTCAGCTCTTTGCTTATTTCCTGTTTTTTCTCTTTCCAGCTATTAGGCTGAAAGTGTTTTACAGGACCTTCATGTAGAGACTGCTTTTGCCATCTATAGCTGGGACTCTCTAGACACTTCCTTGTTAAGTTTTATTGGTGTATTGGTTTAGAGGAATAATTTTAGTAGATATTTCTAGCTATGTGGACTGGAAATTCATGTCATAACAATAATAATCTCCATATTAATAATTAATTAAGCAACCTGCCTCTATTTTATCCCTAAAACTCCCAGGAATATTTTTCACAGTGCAATGTTCAGATTTGTTTCCTGTGGTATACTGAACCAGAAATAAACATGACCTGCCATCATAATATCTCTTGTTTATTTCCTGTGCCGTGATTTATGCAGAATTGGGAAATGAAGGTTGAAGATATCACTATTTCTTTTGGAGGACTCCTTTGCCTCCCCACCCCACAGCTGTGAGATCCTAGGGAAAGTCACACAGAAGATCAGATGCTGGTTCGTCTGCAGCCAGTAACAGAATATTTTGGGCAAGTGTATATCCCACCAGGTCAGCTGCTAATATTTTGCTCTTGCTTTTCAGCGAGCAGGCAGGCATGAGATACTCTGACTAAGACCCAACTTGCAAATTCCCACTGAAGCTTAATTTGGCCACATTGCAACATCTGTGTTGTGCTGAGTCCAGTATCTCTCTGTGCTATCAGGGTCAAACTCATCTATCATCACAGGCAGCAGTTTGGAAGATGGCAACTGCTGCTGCCTCTGTTCCAAACTTACTGACAAAAAGAAAAGAAAAAAAGGACTAATTCATACTTTAAAAGGTGTTCAGTAGATGAGGCTACCCTTCTAGGCAGAATCAGGCCAAGTTTCTCCCCAGATATTTCTCCCACACAAGAGGTGCATGCACTTGAAATTTAATAAAGAGAGCAAATGACACTCCATAATTTTCATCCCAAGCACTGACTGAAAGGTGACATTACACAATAAGAGTAAATCTCCTGCTCCGCTTATACCAGCCAAGAACCCAGAGACATTTCTGCCATAACTCCCAAACCAAAATAGCAATTGGTGAAATACAACCTGCATGCTGTTGTTAAAAACAAGTGTGAGTATTGTAGTTAATGCTTGGCAGCAAAGCGGGGAGCCAAAGTTCACCAGAGGGGCCCCGCTGGGGATTCCTGGAGGCACTGCATAAATCTCTGCTCCACTCCCTGTCACTGCCACACTGCGTATGGGAGCACCCTGAAAAATATGCCCAGGCTCCCAGCAGCAAACACCAAGCACACGTCACAGCCCAGAATAAATAGCATGGATGCACATGTCCCCTGTGTGCATGCATGCACAGAGGGGCAAGGAGCAGCTTTTCACTTGATGCAACAGAAAATCAGTTCTTCCTTCGATGCAATAGATAATCTTGATCAGATAATTGTTAACCAATTATGAAGACTCATTTGGCTCTTACTGGGGTTTTATGTCTGATAATAGGGACTGGATCCTTTCAGTCCTCGCTGGCTCAATAACCATCACCAATCTTCCCCAGTAATTTGGTTTCTGACTCAACAGCTCAGAGTCACATCTTTTAGGGAATCATTCAGTCTTCTTTTAAAGGTTCAGAGGAATGCAGAATTTGCCTTCTCTATCCCAAAGCTAAATACATCCACTTAAAAAAATCTTATTGAAAAGCTGTACCTTACATTAGAATTGAATGGTTTGGCAGTCAAATCTTGCTATACCTTTGACTGCTGGACCAAAGAGCCCTGTAATATCAGATACCTCCTCTTCACATAAGTAATTATAGAACATGATTTAATTGTTTCTTAAGCTCTTTTACAATCGAAACAAACAGATCCCCTCTAATTTCTCATAGTAAGCATGTTTTCCAGGCCACAGTCCATCCTGGCAGGAATCAATAGGCAGTTGAAGTCAGAGGACCTACATCTGCCCTCGTCTCCTTAGGATCTGATCCCTAAAATGCTAATCTGAATATTTACAAACTAGAAAGTGCTTAGGTGTGTAACTAGACACATTCTCCTTTCATACCTTTTATTCAGTTCACAGAAAGCATTCACTGTGTTGACCACAAGTGCTGCCATTAAATATAGAATATTCATATACCTATTCAAACACACAGACTACCTGTAAATTCAAAACTAAGCAAAATTCAGAATATTTAACCAATAGAAAATTCTGACATCTCACCTTCTTATTTCATCCCAGCTTAAAACCTGAAATGTCAACATTTTTACACAAAATGACAGAACACTATGTTTTTGTATCCTTCAGTGCAGACATATCAGATCACCATTTCCTAAATGAAAGCACTTCCATGTGGATCAATGCTGTTGTGATTCTACATTCCCTTATCATGGTAAATTGCCTGGCAGGGACTGCAGGTTGGTAGCCTAATGAACATGCTCAATGCTCTTTGAAGCCCTGCTCCCTCTCCTCAGCTGGCTCATGCCTTCAGGGCCAGGGAGGAACAGGGCAGCAAGAAACCTGTAAGGCACTGTGTGAAATGGGGACTTTCTGGAAGCTTAGCTCTGGGAGAAGGTTATCAGGCTAAGTTATCATGCTGGCATTAGGCCTCATGCTGTACCAAGCTTCTCTGAAATATTTTAGGTAAGCAGAGCATAGCAGAATTGTCTGATCCAGGCTGAAGAATGAGTGAAGTATTTGATACTTACAGTGCACTCTGCGGAAACTCCAGCTGGCTGCTTTTCACACAGATAAATATGGGAACGGACATTACAGAAGTGTCTACACGAATTTTGCACGTAGAATCAGAACTGCCACGTAAATTCCAACATACATACATATCACAAGCAAATATGCATCCTGAACACATGCTGACACACAGTCAGCATGCCCAAAAATCAGATGGCCAGCCCAAATACATGCCCAAAATGCCCCTATCATTAGAGGAGATGAGTGTTAGGATGAGGATTAGGAGAGGATGACTTCCTTGCTTAGAAAGGCTCTCTCTACTTACTATGAAGTATTTAAATGTCTGATTTAGACTAGAAGCTAAACCTAATATGGCTAAAATTACATATTATATTTACAAACATGAGGCAAAAACACATAAACATTTAGCTAATCTATGGATGCATGCAAGCATAAAGCATGAGTATATGGTATTGTTATTACAAGCACATACCTAGTTTTTTACTCTGCAAACAGAAACAGAAAGTCTTTTTACCAGCTCCCAAAATTTAATGCAGGTCCTGCTTATCTTCTTCATGCCTCTTTTTAAACTGATCACTGCAGAATCAGAAATCTACTTTTACAATGAAAACGCTGCTTTTCTGTCATCAAAGCTGTAAGATCAGATTGAAAACACGAATCCGACAGGCTGAGAAGAAAAAGGGGAAAGTGGTCAAAAGAAACCAAAATCTATCAGTTTCTCAAAACTTATGAGTTACTTACTCAGTCTTGGTCTGTTATTTTTAACACTGTTGGCAGCACTGCAACAAGCCCATGAACATTAAAAGCACATTCACAAGGAAAACCTAAAAACATAAATACAAGTAGATATTACTGGCACAGACTCAACATATGTGTGCATATCTTACCACCGCTGTGCAAATGTAGATGTACAAACTCTATGGATGAGGGCCCATTCTGCAAAAGTATGTACGTGTAACACCTGCAAATACTCAACAGGCATCCTGCACAATAGTCACACCACCACAATTATGCACACACAAACCCTTGCAAACCCGCACGCCTACAATTTTGGAAGCACAAAACAGTCTGACTTTCTGAGTAGAAGCAACGAAAATATTTTCATTTGTAATTGATACTTTGAAAGTAAATGAAAAATTTTGTTTGGGTTCAAATTAAAATGTCAATTTTTGGCTGGAAAAATAAATGAAACGCTTTTACGTCAAAATAACAATTTTAAATGACAGATATGCTTCGGTTTCAATTTAAATTGTTGTTTTGTTTTGAAAAAAAGATATTTAAAGCAGAATGAAAACAAAAATGAGCATTGTGTTTTAACAGGCCAACCCAAGACAAAAATACAGTTTGGAGAAAATGAAAACTGGCTGGAGAAATTGTAATGAACATTTTTTCATTCAAGTTTTCTCTTGGGAGCCTTTATTTTTTAGACAGTGGTAACACACACATAGAACTCACTTCTTATTCTACATACACATGTGATCCATAAGAATATTCATAAGGGCACACTCTGGCCCTTTACACACACACAGGCACTCATGGGCATTTTGCGTTTGTGTTTTGACATGTGTGTGAGCAGCAAACACACCTTAGCCTGCACTGGACACACACATGTGGTCTCTGTTAAGAAACTCAAAAAATAAAGCCAATTTTAGATCAAGTGAGCTGTGGTCCCCTGGCTCAGGTTCTACTGCAGGTGATTCTATAAACAAAGTTTAGTGCCAATGTGAAAGAACAAATATGCTATAAATAGTTCATGACTTCCAAAAGCCCTTGTCTCTTTCCAGTCCTTCTAAACCAAACTAGCAGATGGGCTGAGAGCACTTCAAACCCACTCCTTGAAATAAAATGCTGGAAATAAAGAAGAACAGCATGAAGGCAGTAAAACAAAATAGAAAAGGAGGGAGGGGGCAGCAGGGGCAGGGGGAGAAAGGCTTTAATTTATTGAGGAGGGCGCTGGGAATGTAAAAAGAGCGGGAGTGGAAGGAAGAAAGGGGACATCACCCTGCCTGATTGCAATTGTCATTAAGTTGCAGCAGGGGTATTAAGTTGCAGTGTGGGTGCAAGTGCACGCGGCCCACCTCCAACCCAAACCTCCTCGGCATCTGATTCTTCCCCACCCTGAGTGATTTACTGCCCCCGCCCATGCAGTTTATTTACTGCCTTTTGCTCCATTTAATGGAACCCAGGGGCCTTCACACCAGTATGGGTCAGTGACGAAGCATTCGTTACCTGTGCCAGGCAGCACACCAGAGGCAGGGGAGAGGGGGGGATCAGCCGCTCAAGCACAAAAAGCAACAGTTGGAGCCTGTGCAGGGGGAATGTGCTTCACTGCGGATTCTGATTAGTTTTATGAAGCAGGAGGTTGCTCTAACATCTGGAGGGAGTTTGCAAGGAACTGAGACAACACGGGCCTGATGCAGCAGACTCCACATATAATGTGTTTTTACACCCGGCCAGAGGTGTTAGGAGAGCTTGAGAAAATCCCCAAATTCTCTGGAGCAGATTAAGTGCCCTAAACACGGTTAAGGAGGCAATTGGTTTAACTATAACCTTTATAGTTGCCGAATGTCAAATAACAACAATTACCATGCCTTTAAGAGAAAGGACTCGAGAATATTGAGGTATTTACCTACACAACGAACTGGGGATTGCAGCAATTAAACAAGGTGAGACAAATTACTAATAGGTTATTAAAATTAGGATCTAGTGAGATTAAACAAAACTGAAATCAGTAATGTAATGCAGTATTTCCATGTGCTGGCTGAAAAATCAATCTTCAGTGACAGTGGAAAAATCTCCACAGAAATGGAGCAGCAATGATAGAATGACAGTGGATCTCCAGGAAAGGTCACTGTGTTATGACAGCCTCTAAAAATTTAAGGTATACACACAGCAGACAGTGCTTGAAAGAAAAAGAACAGTCAGGTTGGGAGCACATAACTCGGGAACAGAAACAAGTTGGTCACATATGCCATGCAGTAAGCAGATAAAAATACAAGTACCAGAGACACGTTGAAGAGCTGTGGTCAGTGTACAAACATGGAATTCATAGAGAAGGAAAAAAGAAAAAAGAAAAGGAAACACACTCTCATTCTAGAGTACTGCAGTAAAGAAGAAATGTGCTATGTGCTGCTGTTTTTATTTTTTCCCCCACAGGAATCCATGCAAACTACTTTGCTATTTGTTAATGGCTGTATAGACTTCTGGCAGCTAAATGGACTGCCAGACATTACAACAGTAGCAATCAGAGACTAAGCAAAGAGGTATTTCAGCAGGCATGGCATATCCAAAAAACAAAATAGTTTGGTTTTCTTACAGAAATTATCCATGAAAATTATTATCTTCATCAAATCAAATGGGGAGACTGTTAAAATTGCTAAAATTCTTTTAAAGTTGCAGAAATTACTCACTAAGCTATTCCAGAGGAGAAAAATGTCCCAGAGGTGTGATATTTGAACAAAAAGCTTCCCAGATTAAGCTGTTCTCTTGGGATAAATTTCATCCTGGGAAAAAAAAAATCCCGGGTGTCAAACAGACAAAATTTTCTTCAGAAATATAAGAGCGGATGGTCTTTTCCCCTGGAAGCACAGATAAAACTCAAACACACAATCAAAACAAGAGCAGAAGAAAAAAGGCCATTGCATTTGTCAGTGCAACATGAGAGAAGTTTTGTCATTTTTTTCTGTATCTCAGCCAAAATAGGTTTTATGGCACTATTACCCAATGTTATATATGTGAACAGATTATCCTCTTTGTGTTTTATTTTGCGAACCCCCCCCCCCCAAAAAAAAAAAAAAAAACCAAAACAACCCACCCAACCATGATCTGTATCAGGACTATTTATATAAAAATTGCACTCTAATTCTAGATAACAATACTGAGTGTTTGAGTGTTGACTGAATAAAACCTAAATATTGCAGTGTTTTATCATGATATTATGCTGAATCAAGACACATACCAGAAGTGTAGATAATGCCAGTCAAATACTTTTAGAGGACAAAAAACAACATTGGAGTTGCTGGATAAAGGCAGACATTAGAGATTTAAGAAGGTCTAAAATATACATGGCTACTGCAAGAATAAACATCCTTGAATGGGATTCTAAATCAACATTTCATGTCCAGCAGAGAAAACATAAAATCCTATTTTGGTAATTGGACAAACACCTATTCCCCAGTTTCATTCAATGGTAAAAACTGAGGGGTTTAAATTATAAAAATCAAGTGTGTCTGTGAGCTGCTGCTAGACAGTGGATGAGACTTTGAAGAGGAATGATCTTTGGGGGTTGGACTAGATGATCTTTAAGCTTCCTTTTAACTCATATCATTCTATGATTCTATAATGCTAAAACTATCACTTTTACTGGTCTCAAATTTGCCTGGGATTGTAAGGACACACAAGTGTCCTGGGCAAGTATAAAATCAGTTTATTCTTTGCTGTCAGGCTGAAAGAAAGATGCGGAAGAAAACAGCAAAACTCAACGCCATGTCCCATAAACTGTATTGCTCTAAACCATAGCCTGTGTATGGTTCTATCACCAAACATTTGGAAATTTTCAGAAGGAATAAAATCTCTAAAATCAGATCCATAGCTAGGCAAAGTTGACAGCTTACTAGCACAAACTTTTCCAGTTCATCAAGGCCTCAGCTTTAGACTGCAATAGTAAAAAGCTGCTATAGTTGAAGAAAATGAACAACGGGAAATAAAGATTGCTAGTAGGTAATCTGGCTCTGTAGTAATCTGAAAAATAAAAGAAATGTAGTTATAATGCCTTTCCTGTAAGACATTTTCTTAAAGAAAAAAAAGACACACTGACAAATGCCACTGGAAAAAAATGTCTTTTGCAGGGTGCCATACCAGAGCTGTTTTTACCAAGTGAAATGATTTCCACTAAAGGCCATTTTGAACTTTATCAAATGGAAGAGGGGCTGATTGTAAAACAGAAGGCTTCAATTGCTTCAGAGAGAAAATCTGAAAGAGGGATCAGGGATTACAGAGAGTTGCCAGGAAATATTTGATAAGCAGCAGACCTAAGGAACTGTTATGTGTCCATTTTCAAAATCCCTTTCTTTCCTGCTGTGCAAAAACAAGAGCATTACTTGGCTATGTGTGAACCACAGAATCTGAAACATCTGGAGGGTAGTTAGACAAAAGGAAGGACAAAGAAGGAAGCATTTATGTATTCTTGTTCCCTCAACAAAATGGATATTTTTCTGCAATGTGTGATCCATAAGCTCTGGGTATGCTGCAGTATGGGGAAAAGGGGCTGGAGTCTGTCTAAAGGTCTCTGCTGAGGACAGACACGGCTTCAGCAGAGTAAGGGGCCTTGCATATTTCTAGCAACAGAATGAATAAAATAAAGGTGTCATAGAGAAATATGATTGACTTGGTTTCATGGGTTTGTAGCAAAGACAAGAGATGAAAAACTGGGAGAAAGCAGGTACCAAGAAATGCCCATTAAAGCTGTTTCCAGTTTGCTTGAAATGGGAAATATCCGTGCAATGAAAGTCCACACCAGTCAGAGCTCCTTGCATCATGGGTCTACACAAGCATTCAGCCTGCCCTGCAGCTGGGGATCCCAGAGGGACACTTGGGCTTCTGTGGGATGCATCAGGGTTTTGAATGTGTTCCCATGGTAAAACAGAACAGATAGGCTGCCATAAGAGTATTAGGGAGCACCAGGTAAATTATTTTTAAGTGCTTACCTGGGTTTCCTTTTCCCAGGCCCCATCAGGTAGTTCCCTGTTGTGGTAAAAGTTAGGTGATTTGTTTCCTTCTCTTTCACCACAGAGAGCATCCTCCTGTGAGAAATTATGAGACTTTACACCCCATTTTTGACCTTTTTGTATCCATTCATTGGTCCTGCTAATCAAAGGGATGGCAGTAAGTAGTAGTGAGGAGCAGAGGAAAGGAAATGGGCTTTAAGTGGTGAGGTTTGACCCTTGAGGACTCCTGCAGAGAGAAAACTCACAGGAGAGAGCCTCCTCTCTTGCACCTCTAGTTTCTCTTGCACCACCTTTGCTGTGGCTCTGTTGCATCAGGACTCTGCTTGTCACTCATTCACCTCTAAGAAAAATCCTGAAGCACAGCAGGAGTGATT
Organism: Vidua macroura; assembly: GCF_024509145.1. NCBI lineage: Eukaryota > Metazoa > Chordata > Aves > Passeriformes > Viduidae > Vidua > Vidua macroura. Next base: position 72,400,327 of record NC_071572.1, on the reverse strand, counting down.
TGGAGGTGGTCACCAGCACAGCAGGAGCAGCTGACAGATCAGTCAGCACAGAGCAGTAGGAAGGATTAACACTTTGTGAAAGCAATAGGGAAGGATGTTCACCTTGTGCTGAGTTGAGAAAGGCACACAAGCCTCTTCAACAGAACCTTTCCTGCTGAGGTGGAAACAAAGATTCAAACAAAAACAAATTATATCTGCAAACTGTGATTGCAAGCTATGAACAAGGTACAAAGAGAGAGGGACAACATATTCTGTCTGGACAGAAATGTTTAGCTTCCATGTTTCTGGGTGCGGGGTCAATGTGGGCTTTCCTCACATCCCTAAAAACTGGACCAGTAGCTCATTTTTGACACTATGCATATTTGCCTTGGGTCTTTTTCTGATGACAGTGTGGCAGTAGGCAAACCAGGGAGAGAAATTATTCCCTGAACACTAGGTTGGACTACTGCTTGCAAACATCTGTCCTGCTTCACTGCTGAGGTGGAGACCTGGGATAGCTATGTCACCAGCTGCTACTGCCAATTTATGTACCATGTCATTGAACCCTGCTTGGAACAAGTCTAATTGACATGCTGCTTAAAACAGTGGTAGCAGCAGATTTCCCCCCATTTGTGCAGGGCTTTAGGGACAGCAGGAGTGCTCATCCAACACAGGTGTCTTGTAACTCTCCCAGTGTCACAGCTTGGTGCTAGAATGAGGAGCTGTAAGCCCATTGTTCAGGGACCTTTCCAGCTAGGGGTAATGGGTCAATTATTTGTCCTACACCCAGCGGGGCACAGCAGAAGAGATGACAGTAGACCCTCATGTCCCACGAAGTGGCTGTGGGGCTTTGACATAAGACAGCTGCCAAGCAAAGGTAACACTTAAAATACTTGAGCATAAAGGGTGAAAGGACAAGTAGTTTCTACTCAGGCTATACAACTTTCTTTTTTATTTGATTTTGTCCACAGTCACCTTTTTGAAGTGCTCTTTTTATCAGCTCAAACAAAACAATTCAACATATCAGATTTTCACTATTAAGAATTTCAAATCAGCCTCTCTGGGTATTTCCAGCAAGGAATTTTAGCAAGTATGATAAATAAGAACTTGTATGTATGATATTCCTAAGGTTTAAAATAAAGCAATTAAACCCCCTCTCTCTGACATTTTCAGTTCAACACGCTACTACTTTATAAACATCATAGGCTGAGCTATACATAAATTAGAATTTGGGGGGAATAAGATTTTACCATTTTTTCTTTTTTTTACATACTTCATTTAATCTGTGTTGCAATGATGTTTTCTGAATTTTAAGAAGCCCATGAAGAGACTCAGATGCTGTCTACGCAATAGTATAAGACCATGAGAGCAGGATGAGGAAATAGAGAATACATTTTTTTCTCAGCTTTTGTGACTCAAAAGCATCTTGAACAAGTGACATGGCCATTGAAGGAACCAAAACCACACAGGGGACATCTCTTGCAGTTGCTTATACAATAAATGAATGGAAGAACCATAATTTGAGTCCAACATTCTTGCTTCCTCATGCCTTTCCCTATGTCATTAGCCAAGGCAACTCAGCAGGAAGGAAGCCTATAGGATTAAGTGCTCATCAGTAAATACAGAAATCAATTTGCACTGGCTTTGGTGGGGGGTTGGAGATTAAACACTGATAGACCAGACCCACACATAGCGCTTGCCATCTGGATGTGATGCACTGCCATGATGACAAATTTCTATCAAAGATGATTTAGAGGATCAGCCAAAACAGAATTTCACTGTAGCATTGAAAACCACATTAGTTATTTTCTTCACATCCTATCTCAGAATCAGGTGAGTGCTTTAGATGTGATGAAAATTTGCAAGAATAGTTCAAAAGTGGGAACATTCTTTATTCCCTGCTCCACTAAATGGTTGGTGCTTTCTTCCAAAATATGGCCTATGCAAAGGGTTACGTCTGAACAGTTACGTAAATGGAACTGGAAAAACTTAAACTTGGGCAAAATTCAATATGTATCTGTCAATTTGTTTATTGTGATACTTCATAGATATTAACACCAGAGAACTGTTACCGCTGAGTCTGATGTAATGCAAATCACATCCTCACTCAAAGATTTATTTCCTTACTTATGTAATATCCTCTATTGAAATGGGCAAAAAATTCTCATTTCCATGACCTGGACAAGGCTTTCATGATTAATTGCTCAGCAGCCTGGGACTGGTCTAGAAAGCAACTTTAAAATAGACATTCATTCTTAATTTGAAGTTTCTAATCCATTACAAATTTAGCTTTTTGAAAGCTTGATTGATAAGCTGACTCATTATACTAAAGGTTGAGAAGCTACATGTTTTATTCAAATTTGCATCTTTCTGACCTCAGTTTCCAGAGGCCACATTTTACTATACCACCATCAGCTAAATTAAAGAGTCTCAAAATGACATACATCTCTGCCTTTTGAAGACTTCTGCTGCTGCTGATTTATTTACCCATTAATGTTTCCTATTATGGGCTAAAAAACGTAAGCTCTTTTAATCTCTCATTTTAAGGCATGTTTTCCAGAATTCTTTCTTTCTATTTTACATACCTTCTTCAATATTCCAACATTATTTTGTGAACCAACACCAAAATCAAGCATAGCACCTTGTAAGAAGTAATCTTTGGAGTAACCTACACAGAGGTTTCATCACCACCTCAGAACAAAATCATTTGAACTGCTTCTGCTTTTCTTCTTGGCTCCTTGTCTGCAGTCCCCTTAAATAATCAGAGTGTCTGTACTAATTTTCAAAACACAAACTTAGTCACTCAGAGGATTCAGGCTGTGATGTTTCTCAAAAGGTGTTTACTAGAAGAAAGCACCTTATTCTAAACTTGATTTAACATTACTGACCATCTAACATTGGTCAGTAATCTTACAAAAAAGAGACAAAGGATGTTTCAATTAATCCTAAAAGTGAATGGAGCTAATAATAACAAAAAGATTGCACAAGCATGTATTGACATTATATGTCAATATATGACCTATAATGTCAATATAGACATTATATAGCCCTTTTTACATTGCAATATATAGATTTTTGAAAAAATGTTCCGATTCAAAAATGACTGATTCTACTTTAGAGATGTGTAGATGTACAGCTTAGAATAAATACAGGAGATTGTTTTGTCAAAAGTGTGAATAAGCCTTTTTGCAAATAAGAAACATATAGAAATGGTTGAATAGTCACATGTGTGCAATATGAGTTCAAGAAACAGGCAGACACAAATGTGAGGTTTTATGTGATTACATATTGCATAGTCTCTGCTACTGTCAAATGATATTTGCACTGACTTAAAGAAACTCTAAAATATGTAATACCGTGAAACAGTAAATTTTCCAGAATAAAGAGGAGAAAACAAAACAGTAACCAAGAAAAGCTTTTCACTTCAGAATGCCCCATCTCTTTTTGCCTCAAGAATAAAAAAAATCCTTTTACAGACTCACAACAGCTCTGTCCAAGCAGGCTACAGGGTGCTTATTTATAACATTCATGTTTATATAAGGCTGTCTGTCCAGACAAATATAAAAAAAAAAAAAAGGTGCAGCATGTATAAATATTATTTGCATGTATTTAAATCTGCAATCATTCCCTTAACTGACATGTTTCTGTAATTAGGAAGTTTGAAAGAAACCTTTTTAGGCAAATCTTACTGATTTATTTTTCATTATTTAGGCTAATTCAGGAAAGAAGTGTTTTAGGAACCATCCTGATTGTTAGAGAACCATAATTTGGAAGAGGTATACACTGAGATACACTCACTGTGTCTGACTTACAGTCTCAGTTCAAAAAGCACCACTGAGATCAGCCAGGAAAGTACACGTGCACAGATAGGCAAAGCATAATAATTCTGTTTAAAAGAATACATTCTAGTAAACCTGGAGAGAAAATACAGATGTCATGTCAGTCTGCAAGTGAACTTTCAGTGAATCATTAGATGGTACTAATTTGTTGAAGTCAAGAGTCAATGAAGAGGGTGAAGTCATGGGAGAGTTGTGATCCAATGGTTACATCATTGATTATTTCATTTTAATGTCCATGAACCAAAACTATCAGGCTGTCCCAGCATTCATGCAGGACTCTTTATGGAGTAATCAATAGCCAGTGCCAAGGATGCCACTGGCCTTGAGATCTGTTCTTTACTGACTTGTACTTGTCGCTCATAATTTCCTACATATTTTTTTCCAAACAGTGACAGGAACATAAGGATAAGAGGAATTTAAATCCCCCTAAAAGTAGGCCGTTGAACAAGCCAGGAAAAAGAGGATTCAGCTTCTAATAGATAACAGTTCCTTAGATATGTTTCCATCTCAAAATATCATTTGTACAGAGAACAAACATGCTGATGATGTGGTAAGCCATTTGGCCCAAAAGAGAAAATTACATTCAAGTCCAAAGCATTTAATCACTTGGATATGGTTTTCATACTGAAAAGAAGAAAGAATTTTTTGCTGCAATTGGCACTAAAGAATACAGTTTTAGAAAGGCCTATACTTGCCAGTTTTTGTAAACAGCTGTGCCAGGTCACCCTCTGAGGGTGGGGAGGGCACTTGGGGTAGGAAAGAGGAGAAGGCACACGCCAGTATGAGGTTACCAATGCAAGCATGGCCTTCATCCAACTCCATTGTGTCAGCCCAGGAGTCCTGATGTTAAGGATTAGTTCTGCTTTGTATGACCTTCTGAGTTTCTAATACCACATCTGACAAAAATCACAAGATGTAACTGGGTCTCTCAGCTCTAACTGGTATTGATCTACATGAATGTTTCGGGAACATGTCGGTTAAGACAAAGTCCCACATAGAAACACGAGATGCTCCCACTTACAGTGAGATGCTAACATTTATAGTGAAACACCTACACTTTTCAGGAACTGCATGGACCAGGATTTCCTACAGTTGAGGGAAGAACACTTACTAGAATGTATCTCAAACTACAGCTACTCTACAGGAATAGCTGTGACATGTCACCTTCTATGACAATACCCTATCCATTGCAACACCTCTAAAGTAAGGGAGAGTGCAGGGGGTTGTTTTATTTCTTTTCTGTGGCCCACTGTATTGCCTGTAGCAAGTTCACTTCTCTCTCTTGAAATGGCTTTCACAAGCTTTTTATGAAATAAGCTGTATGAAGTATGCTCTTTCATTGTGGGGAAAAATTCTTTCAAGCTTGTCACATTGTCATATGATAGTACAGATGTCCTACAGCCATTACTTCATACAAATCATCAGAGCAATGCTAAGCTACTTAGAAGCTTTTCTATACGTGCATGCTACCAATATGTAAAAAAAAAAAAAACCAAAAACAAAAACAAAAAAACCAACCAAACAAACAAACAAAAAAGCCTAATTCTAGGATGGCTGATAAGTAATTTCTTTGATTTATAGACTAAAAGAGGAATGTCCAGAACTGCACATTGGCCACTGTTATGTTATTAAATATTTTTTCTGTCTATTCTGAGCTAATCTGCTGACATGCTGCCAGGAAAACAACATGCTATGCTCCTGGATTGCCTTGGGGTTAGGATAACTGATGACATCAGATGGATTTGTAGCAAACTTGAGTTTGAAACTTGAGTGATTCTTAGAGAAATTATCAGTCCTCGCAGATCAATGCAAAAGACACAAATTAAACAAATGCTTAGGTCATGAGGGTGACAAGAAGGTTGCCTAAAAACGGCAGGGAGATTTGACAGAGTAACAGGAGGATGTGCTGTTGGCAGCCAGTACTGCCACTCACATATTTGACTGCATGGTGCTTCTTGTGTGGTGGATTCCAGTGGATGTGATTATCTTCACCACCACAGGAGAATGACATTGTTAACTGGCTGTTACCAAAGGCAGTGTGTGTCCATGAACTCTTGCCTTCCCAGGAAGCCCCCTTTTCCACAATGTGCTCAGAGAACCACCAGCAGTCAATCTTCTTGCATGTGGAAAGTGTTGGCAGAGAGTGCTCTGATCAATTACAAACTCCAAATTGCACATGATTTGAAACAGCTCATGATTTAAAATTGTAAGGGGTTTCTCAGATTTAGGGACAATACTGGCTATTGATTGAAAAATAATTTTTTGTGCTGGTTGTGATGCACATCATAAGTAATAGAAAAACTTCTATGAGCACAATGGAGGAAGCCCAAACCACTTATCAGAAACTCAGATAACAACAAAGTTGTCAATCCTTGCCCAAACCTTGAGGTAAACCCCTGGCTTTACTAGAGCAGTGCTTCCTTGCCTACCCACACCTGCTTTCCCCTTTTCAACAACATTCTACTGCCTGACCTGGAAGACTGTGAAATCTGTTGTCCACCTTCCACCATCTATAAGAAGGGAGGCCTAAGCAGCTGTACCTCCTTAATAACCTCACCCTGATCCAGTCCCCAGGCACCCTTTTTTTGTGCACTGAAAGAAGCAAAAAAAGCAAATTCACAATTAAGTTAACAAAGTTAACATTGCAACATGCTTCCAAAGAAGGTTGAGCTAAGCTTGGGCAGGCAACTTTAATCCCATGATTTCTTAACTTTTGTATACATAACTCTTTATAATTTTTATTCTTTTAATAATTTTTAAGCAATTGGGCATGAAGAGGCATATCAAGTATGAACTTCTGCAAAAGAAGTAGCCATGTGGCCACTTTTCCTGCTAGCATTAACCAGCAGCAGAAGGGGAGAGATGTGCTCCCTGCCTGCGGCTCCAACTGTGGCCAGTACACTCAGTGAATAACCCACTCAAGTGACACAGCTCCTGAACCTCTGCCCCTCTCACCCCAGCCTGAACCAAACTTGCATGTGGCTACATGCCTGAAAACCCACTCAGTAATAAAATTGTGTCTATTGTGTCTCCTGCACACACCTGCAGGATTACTTTTCAGATTGTCCCATTCAAATCTCAGTATTTTTCTGTACTTTATAAGAAAGGCAAGTATAGGCTTGGCCTGCCTATCATGCATGTGTAAATACTGGCTAGTGCTTGCACTCAGACCACAAGGGTGCAGCCTGTGTGCATCCATCACATCCTGACTCACACCCAGGGCTATAAAATGCTACTTGAAAAAATGGTAGTTCTCTGCTTTTTGAAGGATGGGCTTTAGTTTAGAGAGACAGACAGAGCCCTAGGGGTGCATTCTGGGCATTTCCTGCTGGACTATGCAGCTGGAAAGATCAGTCACATTATAAGCCTAACCAACTTGACAGAACCCCTTGAACTAAATCTGCAAATGAGGGAAGCCCTTGGCAGGAAGGAAGGGCCACTGTGGCTTAATTAAGTGTTAATGAAAAGCCTGGGCCTTTCCAATAGTAGCACAGAACAACTTAAAGTAACACAACCAGTTGAGGATCTCTCTTGGGAAAAAAAATTAGGCTTGAAGCCACCTCTGCAGAAATTATACTTCTTTTCCTTTTAGTGATTCTGGTGTGCCCAAAAAGCCTCCAAAATATGACATGTAAGGTACAATTTTAGCCAACCATTGCAAATTACCCTCTTATCCTACCCTGCTGTTCCCCTCTCTCCACATCAATGTACTAGCCATGCTTACAGAGTTTTCAAACCTAGAAATTATCTTCTCCTGTAAAATACATTGTAAAGTGCGGAAGTCACTTGAAGTCTACCATCTGAATCCCTTTTAACATTGCCTTGAGGGATGGCCTCAATTCAGCCAGTTAATTTCTAGACACCAAGCAATGGTTAGATGTGGTGAGGCCCTCAGTTACAAAGGTTATGCCTGCCAGTCTCAGGTACTGACCTGCTGAGAGACTGAGCAATCAGTTTCTCTGTCTTTCCACAGTAGTCAAGTAACCAGCAGCATTCACTGATCTACTGTGACAAAAGAAATGAGGAAGAAAATAAACCAGTGGTGATGTTAACTTCTATGCTGCTGACAAAGGTTCGCTACAGGCATAAGATGAACATGTCCATGGATGTTCAGTCACCTGCAGTAATTTTCTCATGAGCTAGCTCTTCATTAATATTCTCCAAATTTTCCACACTGTGGAACAATCATGGAACTAGAAGTGGAAAAGTCCATTGTTTTAATAGTCTCTTAGACTATTAAAGAAGGCATACTCCTTTTGCTATATTCAACAATTCTGTACTACTTTTAAATGCATCACTGTTTCAAATGACTCAAGAACTGGCTTTCACCATCTCTTGTAGATGGAGTTCCACAGCTCATAAATGTCACTGATTTTTTTTTTTTTCCCTGAGCAGACCACCTATGTTTAGGTTTCTTCATTCTTATCTCATTAGTCAAACCGTAATACTTTACCCTCTTTGGTGTTTGATGCTGGAATTACATGTGGATTGCTCACACAGATTTATAGAGTCTAGAAGGGAACTCTGTGATGATTTAGTTTGACTTCTATATAACAGAGAAAAAAATGTCAAGCAATTGCTCCATCTCAGCCATTAATTTTTGGCAGAATCAAAGCATAACTTTTTAAAAGACAATGAGTCCCCATTAAGAGACTTCAAGTGGTAAAGAATTTATTATGTCCCTGGGTAGAGAGCTACAGCAGATCATTATTCTTATGGTTGCAATTTTAACTCTGAGTTTTAGTGACTTGAACACTGAGTCACCAACACTTGCTAATACTTTTGCCATTAAAGAATTCTCTATTTTCAACTCTGCTTGAGTAACACGTTAGTTTTCATTTAGCTTATACCAATTGTGAGTTTTATGCTGTCACTCTATAGTTTTGCAGTTGTCAGAGAAACAGAGATCTCCAGATTACTCAGAACTACCCAGCAAATGTCACTCATGACTGACAGGCATCTTCTCCCCATACCGTAAAAGATCAGTTTTTGTGTCTGCTGTCTTTCCAGCCTCCCGTCTTTCCATCAAAATTGCCAAAAGAAAGAAAATTAATTTTGAATGAGTAATTATTACAATTTTTCTACTCTACCTTTGTGACACTTTTCATTCAGAATACCCAAATTATCTATTCTAAGGAGAACAAATAGAGGCGAGTTCATTTTCATGAAGAGAGGGAGCTGGAAGGGAATGGTCTGATGAATTTATGCACCAGTTCAGAAAGGAGGAGAGGGCAATCCTTTTTCCCAGAACACTATTGTTACTAAGTTCAATTGTTTTTATAGAAACTTATGTGTGCCTTTTTCAGACTAACTCCAACTCTGAGTAAATAGGATCCTGGCTTTTAAGGATTCGTCCCAAAAGCCTTTTCACATGCAGAACAGAAGGGAATTTATCCTAAGCACCCAAAAAAGTTCGACAATAGAAATAATAATAATCTTTCACTGTGGTTTACACATTTGGCCTTGTAGGACTTACATTTCTGTACCAGCATAAACTGAGGCTTGACTTTATTTTTACCTTTGAGTTATTGCCTCAGCTGTTGATACAGTCACACTTCATGCTTATCTTGGTATAGATTATCTTCCTCTAGTAAAGAACTAAGCTACACCAATGGAAAGAGGTGTGGATTCACTCACCACAGGTGACTCCCCAGAGCACCACCTGCAGTCTGTGTGAGCCTGGATCACATGTGCATGAATGGCCACGCAGTGGCAGTCACCTCCTCCACCCATCCTGTCCAACTATCAGCACCCTACCCTCCACAGGAGAGGATGGATACAAGTGAGAGACTGGATGCAATGTTTAACTAAAGCAACAGGACAATCATCCCTAAGTAAGGGGAATGCATAATAAATCCACTCTTCACAAAGGGAATTGGTCAAAGTACAGAGATTGCTTGTAGCTCACCTCCTAGGCTGATTCAACCTCCGTTTTAAGATAAAGTCAGGAGAACATCAATACAAAATCACAGAATTCAGGCCAGAAAGCAATGAGGTCATTCTGAGCTCCTCCATCTCCTACAATGCAAAATCACAGAATTCAGGCCAGAAAGCAATGAGGTCATTCTGAGCTCCTCCATCTCCTACAGAGAATTTTGTTAGATTTCATTGTATCACCTTGCTGCCCTTTGGCACTGCTACCCGGTGACTCTGGTTTGTCTAAAACATACCAGCCAAGAAAGGTCTAGTACAAAAGATTACTTGCAAAGGGAACAAAAGGTTTTCTGATACTACAATAGTATGATATCTGACTAAAACTGTGATGAAACAATGAGCATGAGCCACTTTTCCATTTCTAACTGAGCAAGAGAGGGAAAATGCTCCAGTATGGGTCAACAGGATCATTTTCTGTAGCACAACACTTCCAGCATCAGCAAGTATCAGGAGCTGTGTACAGCACACTGCCAGCTACTGACTGCAGCAGCTGCCATCTCCCTTGGACATGAGGCAAAATCCAAACAAGGAGCCACCTCATTTCTACAGAGATAAGAATTAATGGGTTAGCATTCCATGATGGTACATATCAGACAACAGAAACGACATGCAAGACCTACAGAAAATCCCATCTGTTAGCTGGGCTGACTAAAACAAAGCCCAGATTCTTTGCTGCAAGGTGATGTCTACTCTGTGCTGTTTCAGGATTTCTGCAGGTCTTAAAGAGCTATTTAAGTGAAATAAAAATAAATTTTCATAAATTAATAGTTTATTGACCAAACTTGCCAAGGCTGCATCTCCCCAAATCTCAGGGGAAGAACTGGCTGTACTGAATCAGCTACATTAAGAAAAGTCCCTCTCTTCATGCCTTCAACACCTACAAATCTTCCAGGGCCTCCTGGGCTGCCCACAAGCTGACAGCATTTCTGCAACTAAAATATACTGGCCTACAGTCAATTTCACAAAAGGAAAGTGGAGGATTTCTTTACAGCTTACAGGAAAGAAGACTGGATTAGAGGTTTGGAGAAAGATAAGAGTAGCAGATACAGAGTAGAAGCAGTGTAGCAGAAGAGAGATTGGGTGGATTTGAAAAAAGATGTCCTGTGTTGCCCTCTGTGCCTAGAATTAGTTGATCTTTGGCAGGTGACAAAAATACAAGTCTTTCTACCAAACAAGAAAAGGATTTTTTTAGCCCTTTTTTTTTTTTTTTTTTTTTTTTTGGTGTTAAACACCTTGTTAATTTTTCAGCGATTAACAGCCGTTTAGCACATGGAGAGTGTGGTGGGCAACTTATGTAGACGAATGAATTAAGGCTAAGAATGCACACTAAAATGAAAATCAAAGCTGTCTGTTTTATTGGAAAGACATCTGCAAATGAGAAGGGAGGAAATTGGTATCTCATTAAAAATGGGAAAGAGAGCAACAGCAAGGGGGGGAACTGAAATCTCGTTAAAGTAACGGGAGAGTCTGTCCTAATTATACCTTTCCAATTGCTAACAAGAGGATATTTGTTAGAGGTTCGGAGTGTTTTTCCTCCAACCAAAACAAACTATATTAATGGCATTATTCTGTCTCCTTGGTGCAGTAGCAGTGATGGAATCTTTTGCAAAATAAACACTTCAGGGATGAAGATCAGCAAAGTTAATGCAATCAAAAAAAGGTCAATTACTTTTTCTCTTAATGACTATTTGGAGTTTTGTGGCCTGACCTCTACCCCACTGCACGTGAAGTGGCAGGTGGGGCTTAAAAATTGGCAGCTCATCCTAGTAATGAACAAGTCCACAGGGCAGCAGAGGCACCCCTGCCGCGAACCGGAAAGCTAAGAGCTCCTTTCAGTCTCACCAGGTGCCTGTCTCTGTGCTGTTAAACAGTGAGACTCATCACTCACCTCTGAACTCAAAGATAAGGCATCCTGTCTAGCAACCTGTGACATTTCCTCCTGGTTCTTCCACAGGCTGATTCAATTGCTTTGCAAGTGTAGCCTTGCCTCCACTTGCTTCTATGTAGACTGAAAGTGAAAATACTTTCCTCCATTGTTTCAAGGCCACAATATATATGAGATGAAAATACAAAGTTCTGCCACACTTTAGGAGGAAGCCTAGAGCCTGTTATTGCTACTGGACAAACTGCAACTGAGCTTGGCTAAAATGCTCCAGAATTTGGCCCTCAAACAGCCACAGTCTGGTTTGCAAAACCCATTACAGGTCTTAAAAGGGCTGAGTCCATCACTCTGTTCAGAGAAATTCTATGCATCTCCTGTGGATACCATGGAATGCACTGGTCAAAGCCAACAAGTCTGTCTTGCCCATGCAAATGCAGTGTGGACCTTTGTCAGACAACCTTCTTTCCAAGTTCCTTTCTTCCCTTCTCCACTTTTTTTTTCTTTTTCACAAGTGATTCCTCTGATAATCCTGAATGCTGATATTACCAGAAACACACAAGTGTGTCTAAAACCTTGACGACAGTAATTAATGTATTCCATCAGCACCCATGTCTCACAGCCAGCTGTTTTGTTGTGAAATCTGCCAAGCCCTGGAGGCTGAAGACTGTGCCCCCTGCTTTCACTCCATACAAAGTCTGGTGTGACTTTCACTTAACGATTAGTGGCTTTATTCAATCCATCTGCACGGGGCAGGGGTTACACTGCTCTCAGGGGCATCCAGCAAAACCTGATCTGATAGAAAGCACTCTGCTCAAGGAGAAGCGCCTATCAGAAGAGTAGCTGCAGGTGGAGAAATGAGACAGGAAGGAGGGGAGGCATTTTAGGGAGAGAAATACCACTTCTGTTCTGTTTAGTTATCAGAGCATACAATAGGATGCCTCAGGAAGAAAAATCTTGGCTGCCAGAGTAGGCAGATAAGATAGGAGCTATTCTTGCAGGGACCACCAGACTGTGCATATGGGATTCTTGTCTTACTCTGTTCCAAGCCTTGTCTAAGAAACCTTCTAAGATACCTTTTTTGTGCTGTTAAGCCCCCATAATTTCCCTGTATGGAAAACTCCATTGCTAACAGCACACAAAATAGGAAGAGAGTGTTTTTATATAACACACATATTGCGAAGCTGCAAGTAGAAAAGGAGCTTCTGAGCATCTAGAAAGCAAGCCACTTGTTTATCCAAAACATAGAGGAAGTAGAAATGGAAAATCTCCTTTGCACTTCTTGATTAATAAGTTTATGAATCACTAAGATTTCTCCTATCCTTCTCTGATTCACAGCAAGAATGTGCATGCAAATGATAGAGTTTTTCACTACTATTGTCTCAGTAAAGGCAAAGGAAACTCAGGTAAAAATTCAGGACTTGAATTTTTCCCTTAAAACAGGTAGGTTTATTCCCTTTCTCAAATCAAGGCAGCAGTATCAAAGCATTCTCCACCAGGAACTTTAAACTTCAAATGTGGCAGACAGGAATGTTCCATAAAGTCCTTGTTTGCTTTGTACCTGTTACCCAGCCAAACCTACCTGGAGGTCCTCAGTCTGTGTTAGGTACCTTAAAAGTCCTTCAAAGCTACCACTTATTCCCTTCCCAAGTGCACTGCAGGCTGCAGCTGTCATTCCTGGTTCTTGCACTCCATGTCCTTTGTTTGCAATACCCTTCTCGAGCTAAACCCTGGCACCTTTTGCCTCCTCCTTTTCCACAGTAAGTCTATGTGCTTTTATTTCCCCCTTCATAACTCTGCTCTTAATTCTGTCTCACTCATGAATCAGAAAAGATTCTGTTTGATAAATGCTGTCCTATGGGGTGGAGGAAGAAGCTGTCCATCCTTCCACTAGAGCTGTCTGTCACTGTATGTAGACTTGCAACACCTGAAGTGGTTGGCATGACTCAGCCTCCCAGTTCTGGGCAGCGCCATGCTATTGAATGTTGCTAACAGCAAATGCATTCTATCCTCATTAATTTATGTGTTTTCCTATCCTGTTGTCTTCTTCAAAATATCCTGGACTGTCTATATTTAGGAGCTTTGCTTTTTATCTCCCTGGTGGTTTTTGTTTTTGCATATATTTCCAGGACTCTTTTACCAGAAGTCAGGTCTTCTTATTCTCTTTTACATAACAGATGGCAAAGTTAAATTACTTTCATAAAGTCATGTCAGGGGAAAGGGAAAGCAATCACTTTACAATTTCTAGACGAAAACAGAGATTGACACTTCACTGGAAAACAACCAGCAATGATACAATATGCATGTGAAATATTTTTCATGGACTTTCCAAAGTTTGTCAGACTTGAAACCCAAGACATGGGCCATGTTGACCAAAGAGGGTGCACCCCATTTGATCCACAATCCTTTGGCAGGAAAAGCACAAATCAGCCTTTACCAATCATCACTGTAGGTGGTAAATACCTTCAGTAACTAGGTGTGGTATTTAAGTATAGGTAAAGACTCCCTCCTGTGGAGCTTATGAACTCTGCAAAACCCAATCCAAATTTGAGACTGCCCTGCAGTGGAAGTGGAAACTATTAAACAACATTTGGGACAGCCATTAGCTTTGTAGACAAATCTCTAAAAATATGTAGGCAGACAGTTTGAGTCAGTGGTGCCTCACTCTAACTCTGTTAACCTGAGAAAAAAAGATTCAGCTGTTGCCACAGCAATGGGCAGCTACAGCAAGGCGGCCGTGCGTCAAGAAACCATTTTCAAAACAAATAATGATGGCTGTGATGTTGTCACCACATGCCTGATCTCACACTCTTTGCACTTTTGGTGTCATGACTGACAGGTGTGGGGCCAGGGGCAGCTGGGGGCATTGGTGGCTTGTAGGGGAACTTCTGCCCCATGTTCATGTTTACAACAACTGCTTGGACATTCACAAATACTTTTGCGTTTAACAGATATGAAGAGCAAAGAGGGCACTGATGAAAATCTCTTTGGATGAAAACTAGGGGTGTGGATGAAGCCTGAGCTTCAGAGACAGCTCAGGTTTTCACATTGAGAAGATTCTCAGGTATCTCAATGAGTGTGCAGATCCTGCTCCAGCACATCCCACACAGCTCAGTGCTCACCACACACCAAAGCCCTCCCTCTGGCACTGCCAAAAGACTCATGTTGTCCCCATGGCAAGAAGCCCTGAGGGACTTGGTCAATTTTTGAGAAGAAACATGGAATGGCCACAAAGGACTGGATAGTGGTTGAGGGGAGAAGCTTTTGAAATAGCCACGGCTGGAAATAAGGCAGGACATGACCACCGGAAGCCCCGAGGAGTGCTCAGTTGAGGATAGTTCACAACCTGTAGCATATGCATTTCAGCAGCCCAAAGGAACCATCTTCTCTAAATCCTTCCTGGTCCACAGCTGACCATTGAGGCTCTCCAGAGGCAAAGGAGACCTCTGTGCATTACTTTTCTCCCAGAAGACTTGCACTCAGCTCCACCAAACACTTCCCACCCACCCCCCACTCCCCCACCCCCCCCCACCCCCCGCCAAAAATAATGTAAACAAGGTCCTTCTGTTTAGTCTGTAGCCAAAGAAATCCCTGTTTGGAACAACTCTGGCCCTGATGATAAAGATTGTTTGAACAACTTTTATTTTTCTTTCACTTGTGCTGCATTTAATGGCTGGTAGATGTTCTCCTGCACAGCCTCACTTCTACAGGTCAAACTCCTGAGCATGGCTTGAAGGACTGCAATACTACATTTAGGGGAGTCTGAGCTTGAAAGCAAAATTTGCTGGGTACACTGACGGCCCTGCAGCAGTGTAGATGCCTCTTGTAGATAATGTGTGCAGCTCTGTGAAAAGAGAAGGATGCCTTTACTGCTTTTTTCAGCTACCTTCTTTATATAGACAATTATGAGCAGCCAGAGTACAGAAGAACATCCAGTTGGTAGAAGGCTAAGTTTTAAAGCATGATTATTGCTTTTGCTGCAGAGAATTGTTTTAGTGTGATTGAAGATTACCTTCATATTTCAAAGTGCCTTCATTTTATTGTAATTTTTTTCTTTTTTTTTCAGTATTCCTTGATTAAAAAGCATCTAAACACATCATGTGATGGGAAACCTTTTTCACTAGCATAATTAACAAACATACAATGAGATTGTGGTCAAACTTTCTAAAACATTTTACCTCCAGAGCTAAGACCATGCACTGAAATGGGAGATTATAATAAAAGTCCAGACATAACCTTGATGATAGCTTCTGTTGTTTTGAAAGCTATAATATAGGGTAACTACTTGTACCAGCCCAGAAAATGGAGTATTTCTTTTTTCCCTGACATATACAAAAGATTCCTTTGGGCTAGGAAAACATCTTTGGGTTCCTTAACTGAATCACCAAAAGAAATTAAAAAAAAAAAAATGGGGGGAATAAAATTACAAGAGAAAAAGACTTATTGACTCCATCTAGTTCAATGAGCTCCCAAAATAGCAAGAAAATTCTGCCAAACCTCTAATGCCACAAGGTTCATTCATTCCCTGATCTGATCTGGTGTTTTTCATTCCACACTGGGATAGAAAATTTCACTGACCCCTCCCAGAGCTGCACAAATTGTTGTGCATTGTCTGCTCTTTCTCTGCTGGGAACACCTCTGGTTATAGAGCAACAAAGAACACTTAGGGGAGGGAAAGAAACAGAAAAGAATGGTTCTGTGGGAAAGCCCAAAGACAGGAGAAGCTGAAGGGACATACAAAATTAGAAGGAAAACACAGGGGAAGGACAAGAGGGGAAGGTAATGAGAGGAATAGAGGTGGCCCTCAGAATGAAAAGGAGATTTTGATGAGGTATTTTATTTTCCCATCCATCTGTTAGAAGCAGAGAAAGCCATACAACAGCACTCATTTCATTGTGCATTTGGTGGAATTCTCCCAGCTGGTTTGACATGCCAGCTGAATCTACAATCCACCCTGAAGCCTCTACAAATATGTCAATCAAAATGACCTGCTGGGAAAGTTGTGAGAAGGCACTCTTTTGTGTTATCCTCACATGCATGTTAGACCCACACAGAAACCCTGCTGTATCTTAGTTTCAATCACAGGACATTGGAAAGCTCCTGCAGATGTTATTTTTGCCATGCAAGTAAAGGAATATTGTGATGTGACTAAACCATGAAAGATGAGGAAAAGCCATGAAATGGAGTCTGGTGTGTGAGCTAGCAGAGGGGGATCAGTCACACATGGGAGGCTCTGACACAGGAAAAGCTCAGCACTCTTTTACATGACTCATCCTGGAACCACAGAGATATCCAGCTTTGCAAATACTGCTAGAGAGCCGGTGATGAAATTGCTGCAGTCAACCCAGATGTTCCTATAAAGAAGCCCTTCAAGAAACTCCTGAAGCATCAGTGATGGCCAAAGAAAATTTCCCCATTATACCACAGAGCAATTTAAACAAGTTTCACCATCCAGCTGCAGGAAATATCTCAGTGTTATGATCTTTCTTTCGCGAGTTTCAGATGTTCTTGGACCCACAAAGTCCCTGATTCAATAATAGGTCTAAATCCTTCACCTCACAGGAAGTTTGAGGAATAGCTTCACTGTATTGCAATTTAAGTGTAGATTTAGTTAAATTCTGAGGAAGCTTCCAGACATATGAGACCTGCTTGGTCTGTCATTGGTAAGCTGGGCTTTATCCAGATGCTCCGTTATATTTGCCTGTCCTAGAACTGTCTCTTACCAGTGTTCACAGTATGTGCAAAAGGTCAATGATAGTTGTTCATGTTTGCATATCACTATTCAAATTACAAATACCTGGTCTTCCAGCTGGTACTGCAGATACCATGAAACTTTGGGCTATAGAACAGTAATTTGAGGAGTTTGCCCAGTATAATATCAGATTTTTTCTCACCTCATGACCAAACTTTTAAAGGAGAGCCTAAATAAAAACCCTCTGTTTTCTTAAGATCATTTCATGCTGCTAGTTTTTCATCTTCATATGTTTCCTCCATATTTCTATTCTCATCAGACATAGTGGGAGAGAGTCCTATTTTATTTTTTCAAGCAAATAATGCAATTAATTGTAACCCCATGCTGTAAGTTGTCCTCAAGTGAGAAATTCTGACATTTATGTGAAAAGGACAAAGTCAGTATTTTCACATTTCCCGTGTAGACAGTTACAAGTGAAATCAGAATTATCTTATGAGGATGCTGAGAAGGGAGAGCTGCAGTGGGACACCCATCATGTTATGAAGCAGTGATCCAGACAGAGTGGTAAGGTGGGGACTAACAAACATGTAACTAATACATAATAAAGAGGCACTATTTGTTATTCCACAGACGGGTAGACTCTAGAACATAATTTTCTTTACGTCCTTCATACTAACTTAGAGAAAAGCATAAATGCCCTGTAGCCTTGCTCCCACCTCCTGATTCTGAACATCAGGATGTTGATGCCTTCTTATTAGCATTGTACTCTTGATACCAGGCCTTCTGCAAAAACAAACTGGCATATAGCTCCATTTAGGGCTCTTCTGTGATGAAAGGCACATTATTTCAGAATAACCAAAACCTTAGCAGAGGATGCCTTAGGAAATATTGCCACTATTTCCTTCTGACAGGTAGTCACAACGTAAATAAATGTGTCTGAGTGGAAAATTGATATAGCAATGATCGCTCATACATGACCCCTGATAGAATCCTTGGATGCTTCACTGATTAATTCATTTCAGCTTTAACCACTGGCACTGCTGAAGTTAGTTAAGTTTTCAATTGGCCTGCAATTGGATCTTAATCATCCGTCTCAAAGGTATGGGGAGACAATTTGAGCCAACTTGATGACTCACTGTCATGCTAAGCAGGTCACACTTGTCCAGAAGGGTTGCATAAGGGTGGGGGAAGGGAGGGAGTTCTCCAGGATGATGCTAAACTGATCTGTGCTGATCTCAATCAAGCCTCTGTCCAGCAGTAAATCAGATCCTGTGACACAAGTAATTGAAATAGAAATCTGGTGTCTTTGTGAGCTGTTCCTTTCTTTAGATGGCAGACTGGTAAAATGATGCCTCATGTAAACTGTAGTGGAAATAGTTTTAGTTAGGCCTACTGTATCAAACAGATTTTCTGTTCATAGTGAGAACATTGAAAGTACCATGGGAATTGATTTTGTTGTCAGGTTCTGATAATAGGATTACCATCTCTCTCATGCATCTTCTGAGAAAACCAAGAACATCTGTTTAAGAAGAAATAAAGAAAAATTTGAAAAAAGTTCACTGGGGTCCAGTTTGTGCTTTCAGTATTTATACTGGAGGTTTGAGCATTGCTTAATAGGTTTTTAAAATCTGAATAAATTAAACAGCCTCTTGACTTTTTCTCCTTGGGGATGTTTCATCTCCTTCAGGAAACTTCCTTGTTACCTTGCTTCACAAAATTCCACTCTCCATTCCCTATCAGATAACCAAGACAAAGTTTTAAATAGGGGGAGCATGGGGCCAGCTACACAGCCTCATATGGGAGAGCTGCTCTCCGTTTTCTCCTTTCCTGACATGTGATCAGATGCACACAGGCCATGTGCCAAAAATGCCACCACCCATGTGAGGGGCACGTATGCAGTGGTATAATGGGGAATAACATTCAGTCATGTGCTCATCTCCCTCCCTGTCACTTGATGGAAGGAAGGACTCTGGGCACTTGGAAAAGGTGATAGCAACAAAAAAACTAACAGAAAAATTATTCCAGTTTGCAGAACACTCCCTCTTCAGCCACCTCCAAAAACAGTTTCAAGTGACACTTCTTTCCACTAACGGGCAGCTGGGAGGCTGTCCTAGCAGAGAATGCCTTGGCTGTGTCTTCATCATCATATGGCTGAACTATACCCAGGTCACAGACTTCGTGAAGAAGCCTGTAACCGATAGGAAATTCTGGTTACATATAGAGGGGAACAGGCTATCATTTCATCCATACAGGTTGGTAGCCATGACGTCTGATTTCCCCTATTCTCAGGGTGTGTACTCCAAAGATGTGTAAAATGTGAATAAGGATATAGGAAATTAGGATAAACATCTTCTTTACCATCTGCTCCTCCACATGCCCACATGCTTTTTGATACACTCTTCTCTAATAGAGACATGTAGCAAAATATTCTTCTTATATTCTAAAATAATAAAAAATTACAATCAAAGGGTTTCTCCCCATGAAGCAACCTTTTGTCTTCCAGCAGCGTCTTCTTCCACTTCTGTCTCCACTGTTCAGGATCACTTCCTTCACCATGCATCCTCTGAGCCATCTCTAGTACTGTCTATGGTATGCCTCCTTGGAACCACATCCCTTCTGTGCAAGAAAAGATGGTATCTTCATTTCGTTTTTTGGGGGCAATTACGGGTCCTATCTGAACAAGGTAGTATGCATGCTGCAGTGAGTAGTATGGCTGATGCTAATAAAGGGGAGAGTACATGCAACTTGTATCAGTTAAGATGATTCTTCTGCTTCCACTCTTTGTCTCCATCATAATTTTATTTGGAAGGGGACTATTTTGTGTTCTTTGTATCACATTTAGCATAGCGAGATCTTCATCCCATCACAAAGGCCTCCAGGGTTATAAGCACAATGATGACAGTGATATATATATATATATATAGAATGAAATCTACTGTGCCATTCACATGTTCCTAGACAACTAATAGGAGAAGTTTGGGAGCCTCTGTTTTAATAGAAGGATGATGCAAGGATGATTGTTCCTTCAAGGCTTTACAACTTTAGGCACCTCAGTTCAGTACATTCTTGAATTGTATTTCCCCATCAGACCATTGCTTCTTTGAACTCTTTGAATTGTCTGTTTGCTTCTTTGAAGTGTCTGTTCTCTCAGTCAAGTTCCCTGCAAGTTACCTTCCTCTTCATGTCACGGTGCTTCACTTCTAGCCAAAAACTGATCATAGGTGCAGGCTGCAATCCAGCTACTAAGCTATCTTCAGAGCTGTGATAGAGGGGCATCAGGCAAGGAACTCCCCGGAAGAACACTGGCTTTAGTGGGGAGAATTCAGTGTATCATGGGTTGATGTTTCACAGGATGAACCATATCAGTTCAAAACAATGTCATCAGTTTCAGGGGTTTAGCTTGGGCAAGATACTAAATAAATATATAAACATTCACTATTTCTGAATCACTTTTTTTTTTAAGGAGAAATTTTGGTTGTTAATTTTTTTTTTTAAGAGAACATCCAAAGGAGGGCCACAAAGATGGTGAAAGGCCTTGAGGGGAAGCCTTGTAAGGAGCAGCTGAGATCACTTAGTCTGTTCAGCCTGAAGGAGACTGAGGGGAGACCTCGTTTCAGTCTGCAACTTCCTTAAGAGGGGAAAAGGAGAGGCAAGCACTGATCTCTTTGTGGTGACTAGTGACAGGATCCGAGGGAATGGCCTGAGTTGTGTCAGTTTAAATTGGATATTAGGAAAAGGTTCTTCACCCAGAGGGTGGTCAGGCACTGGAACAGGCTCCCCAGGAAAGCGATCACAGCACCAAGCCTGACAGAGTTCAAGAAGCGTCTGGACAATGTTCTCAGGCACCATGGTATGACTCTTGGGCTGTCCTGTGCAGGGCCAGGAGTTGTAAACAATGATCCTTGTGGGTCTCTTCGAGCTCAGGATATTCTGTTATCCTATGATTTGTGTTTTGATTTGGGAACATAAATGAATGTTGAAATATCAGAATTTCTCACAATGTCATGCAATGTAAATAAATTGTGTCCTGTTACAGTTCCTTCTGATGGGAACTCTTCACTAGTAACCAACCAAGAAGCTCTGCTGAATTTTCCTGAAATGGGAGGACGGACATTTTGTATGTTCCAACCACTCATCAGAAAGTGTCTTTGTAGCTTTTGGGCCAAGCTGAAATGCCAGGGTGTGAACTGCAGCATTGAAGCACAGATGTACTTCCTATCCTTGCACTTCTGCTAAAACAGGTGATGCCTCCAGAAAAGGATTGAAGCAGAAATGCCAGGGGAAAGTGGTGCCTGTGGCCATCTCAGCACATGAAGTTCTTGCTCTTGCTCTACTGCTGGACTTGCATTCCAGGAGATACATATGATCCCCTCACATGAAAGCTATTGCCAAAATATTTCTGTGGTCGGCCTTTGGTTTTGCAACACAGATTTCTTTGCCCTCTCCTCACCTGGTAATGTGTGAGTTTTTGTTCCCTGACATCTGGCAGAACTCTGTGATATAACTTTATGTAATATGAGTGTGATTGAACACTAATAAAAGAGGAATTTAGGTTTGAGTTTGTGTGGGCATTCCAGTATTTAGCTTTTAATTTCTGCACCAACGTTTGGAATGAGCTAAAATACTTCCAATATGAAAAAAAATATATCTGAATTTTTTTATATTAATTCCCTAACAATAAGAATATCCTTTTTATATTTATAAGCTATCATGACATGCTGAAGTGGCACTGATAATGATAATTATCTGCATATAATATTAACTGAGCAGAGTTTATTTCAGTGCTGAATCACTTTTTTATAGGCCACACCACATTTCTTTTCCTTAGCTAATCATCCTTCTCAATGTATTTTACTGTGATTTTTTACAAAGAAAGTAGAAAAACTCCTTGATTTGAACACTCACATATCAGCTGATCAGTCAAAATGACCAAAAGCAAAAATTAAATCATATGTCCAAGAGGCTGTATATTTTATAATTTCTTTCCATTGTATTTTTCAGGAATTGTAATTTTTTAAAGAATTTATAAGGATAACTTTTTGGGGGATAAAAACTTAAATGGGCTACTTCAAAATCATAAGCTGTTTGCTATTAATATTTTCAAACTTGAGATCAGACCTGTGAGAGCTAATGCAGAGTGTATTGAGAGATCTTAAAGGACAGTTTGACAGAACAGCAAAATAATGTTCTTTCCTACTGGGACCTTTAGCCAGAAGCTGAGTCCAAAGTAGTGTCAATGAGCTGATCTTTGAGCTGGATTGAAACTTCAGACTTCTGTAAATCACCATTTGAATATCAATGAAATAACGCAAACAAATAATGAAACCAAAATTGGTGGTGTTCCTACACCAGGCATCCCAAACAATACTTGCAATTAGCAAAAAAAAAAAAAAAAAAAAAAAAAAAAAAAAGCAGCATTTTAATTATATGAAGATATTCTGCATTATGAATTTCAGCCTTTGATATCATCTGTGTCTAAGGACAGCACTGGAAAAATTCCCTCTCTGTTTCAATGTCTGATTGAAGTGAACTCTCGAAACACTGTCTTTTGTGAACTGCATTAGAGACTGAGACTCCCAAAGAAACAATTGGGTCCAGCACTCAAAGGCCTGTGCTCCAGAGAATATGTCTTTGAACAAAGCAAGGTATATGCAGGTACTGAGATATGGAGACCCCTCACTTGAGTGTTTCCCACCAAGGTGGGAAGATAATCTAGATGATGCTTCACCTGGAAATGCCACCAGCACTTGAACAGCACAAGTTTCTCAAGAAAGGGCATCAGTATTCTGAAGAAACCCATGAATGAAAAAGAACAGCGTATTACCATAAACTTTACTTAATAGCATGAGTATTTAAACCTCTATTTTTTCTGCAGTAAAACTGTTATTATCTGAACTCTCCATCTTCATTCCAAATATCTGGATTTTATCAAACTGACTCATTTTTGAGAAATTACAAAATAGCGAAATCCATTTAAAAGGAGACAAGGAATAAAATCCTTCAGGAAAGTTATAGTTCCCTTTAAAAACCTGGAATGAAGCACCAATCTCCAGTGCCAGATTGCAACAATGGCAAAGGAAAAAGTCATCAAGGAAAATGCTGACTTCATATCACACCTGATGGTAACAAACCCAGCTGCAGTTTCAAGCAGGGGAACAGTACTTCTCCCTCATCAATTGAAAGTCTGATCTGTTTTAAAGTTCCTGCTAAATTTGACAGTTTAAAGGGACATTTAATGGAACTGCTCCTTGTACCTTGTGTTATGCTTTAGCTCTGGAAGGAAAAACTCGCCAGTTTTGCTGAAGTCCTGCCAGGAGTGCGGCAATGTGCGCTATGCATGATCATCCATTTGGGACAGGAGCGAGATGGTCACTTATACAGACCTTTTATAGCCATCTGAAGATCAAATGACCTGCTGTGGTTCTAATCAGGGCTCAGCTCAGCAGGAACTGCCAAAAGGAAAAGGCCAAAGGAGAGAGAGAATTCAAAGCACACATCATAACAGCAATCAAGTGGGGCCATAGTTACAGGCAAACCACAGAAATGAGCAGGGTAAAAGAATTATCCAACTATCACAGGCACATTAACGCTGGTTGCATTCCAAAGCATTCATTAAAGCACTCCAGTGTGGCTCTCTGTACAGCTGGTCAAATAATGCTCATCAAATAAATGATTTGACAAATTTTGCAGAGTTTCAAAAATAAATTATCCAAAAATGTGCTTTTTAAATTATTCCCACAGCTATAGTCTAGAAATATGTTCTAACTCTCCTTTTTCCCTGAGCTTTCTCACTCTCCATTTTCTTAATTCATGCTCCCCAGTTGCATCTTCTGAGCAACGCTGTTAAAGTCTCTGGGTGCACATTGCAGCCTTCCTAAGAAACTCAAAAGAGCAGCACAGTGTACCTTGTCCAGTTCTCCTGTGTACCCCTAAATTTTAATAATAAATCAGCATGTCAGTACACATGACAAAGCCCAGAACCATGCTAGTTTCTCCCAGACAATTTAGGCATCCAGTGATACTTCACCAGCACTCCACTGCAGTTAAGGGCACCATGTTGGTTTACACTGTGTGAGGATCTGCTCCATCATGACTCAGGGCAAGACACATTTTAGACAGTCTTGCTTACTTGCCTGCCTGAGTATGGTTCTCTGTTGTCTGGTACACTGGGATTTGTTAGTAAGTATAATTCTGCAAATTTGTATTTTCCCATGATAATCTCATTTGAATAAACAACCAAAAACCAGAGCATATATTTATTGACTCTAATGGATTTAAAAAAAATGTATTACTGGAGCCAGGAAAATAGCTTTTCATACATAACAATGCATACTGAGTGCTTGTCCCAAAGAAGTATGAAAGGACAGGTTCAACAATTTTTTTCTAGTTTTTCTGTGTGGCTTCTCATGATAACTGTGTTAATACAGCCAAGGTGTTACAGTCATCTCTGAATGCTACACCCAGTTTTTGATTCAGTTCTCCACAGCTCTTGTTTGAAGGCCCTTCAGGTAAGAAACATGTAGGAAAAGTTTTTCCTTTTTTCACTGTCCTTAGGAACAGAGACACAACAGCAGAAAGAGAATTTATTCTGTATCAACAGAAAGAATTAATTTTCCTAGTCCTGCTGGACCAACTCATTCAACAGTATAAGCATGCATTTAATCAACAAAAAGAAGTCAGTGTAGAAACTATTCAAAACTATGCAGATAAAATGATTACTTTTTTATTTTGTTGGCAGATTCAAAGACCTTTTGTAAGAGGTCCCAGATACCTGGCAGATCAGGTCCTGTTCCTACTTCTGGCCAAAGCTCCCTCCTTCTGAACAGTAAGATTATTGGTCGATAGAGGGAGGCTTCTGACCATAGGAAGCAGGAGCCTGGCCAGGACCGAGGTCAGGCTGCAGAATTTTTCTGTCTGGTGAAAAGGAAGTGAATGTTCAGTCTTGCCACTTTTAGAAACAAATGCAATACCTATATATTTGGAAAGGGTTGGGTTTTGTCGGTTTTTTTGGGGGGGTTGTTGTTTTTGTTGCTGTTTTTAAGTAATAATACTTTATGTGGTGCATTCATTTAGAAAATCAAACCAAACTTATCATTTCCCCATAGGAAAGGGAGAGCATAAATGTTTTTTATCACTTACTCACTACAGTCATGATAACGAGGGATATACAAGCATCATGGTTATTAATGGAATTATATAATATCACATTTAGATTCACAAGAAAATTACCACATCACTGCCGTCCACTAAAAGATATGTATCCAATATCTGTGAAATACAGGAATACAAGCTTCTCAAAATTTCTCATTTCTTTTTGACTATTTCTTTTTCCAAACTTTACAAAATTACTGTGGCTAAGAGATGGCAATGGAGAGACATGCACTATTTCTCTAAATCCAGAGCAGGAAAAAGTCATGTGCAATAGTAAGCCTAGAGAGTAACTTTGGAGATAGATCAATTTTCCTTAATCTAATAAAGTTGAGAGCCAGCAGGAGGGTGCTTGTACTGATCCATATCATTCTGGTAGTTCAAACCCTTCACAAATACTCTATCAAAATGAGTGTTAAGAAATGTTGCAGTCTCACTGGGAAATTGAGCTGTAGATTGTTCTTACGATTAGGGCAGGAAGAGTAGTGTGTGCCAAAGGAAGCTGTGTTGGTGATTTTAGGCACATGACCAATTTATATTTGCTAGGATCTGGACAAAGATGTGCCAGTTTGCTCCATAAAAGCTCCCAAGCAGTCAAAGAAGTTCAGTAAAGTCAGTGGAAAATTATGCATAAGAAAAAACAGAACAGTAACGGAAACAAGTAAAAATTAAAATGTGTATCTAAAATGGTACCATGATGTCAAAAGCAGAAGCAAAAAAAAAAAAAAAAAAAAAAAAAAAGCAATTTGACCTTTCTAATTCTGTATGTATTGCAAAAGTTCTTAAAAATCTTACACATTTTACATTTCTTTCTCTTTCCTGAGTTGTGTATTTTTTCACCTTTACAGAAATGGATTCCAAAACCACTTTTATTACCCAAGAAGGAGCTTTCAATTGTGTCAGAATATTTAGTCTTTAAAATATGGGAGAGGGAGGGGAAAAGAAAAAAAGGTCTAGGAGTGAGAGAGGCCAGAAAGCACCAGACTGTTACTTTCCAGATGCAGGATAACCATCTATTTCAATTTTTATAAGCCAGTCCTGAAACGCAAAGCCAGTCCTGAAACTTCCATCTTATGGGATTGCAGATTGGGACTGCAGACTTGTAGATCCAAAGGCTGCAGCCCTTTTGGGAGGCTTTCTCATCTTGCTGTCCACATACACAAACCAGTTGTACAACGGGTAATTAGGTCTGGGCTCAAGTGTAGCTGTCATGAAACCTCAGGAGTATTCCAAGAAGCTGAGGGATGATGGAGCTAGGCCTGATCTGTGGCCTCCATGCAGCATCCTGCAATGTTTGTGGTGCTTCTCAGCTAAGTCACTGCAGGTATAACAGCTGCTGCTGCAGCTTCATGGGTGAGGAAAGCTGGGAAAAGCTTTCCTTTCCTAAGTCACCTACACAAGTCCTAAAGGAAACTCAGAGAACAGGGCTGAAAACACACTTATTTGGGGCAACAAAGGAGTCAACAGGAAAACAAGGCAAAAAACATGTCAAAGATAAACGAAGCAGGGTAGGTATAAGCACAGATGCTAGAGATGTTGTTAGGGAAGAAGACCCCACCAAGATTCTAAAAGGGCTGAGAGAGAAGTGAGGAAGAAATGAAATAAAGAGAAAGAAACTTAGAGGCCTATCAGAAGCCAGGGTGCCACAGAAAATGTGCTATAAGAGCATCTGAGTGGGTGCATAATGATATTGGACCAGCATTGAAGAGGATGAAAGCAAAAAGAAATCTAAGCTCAAAACATCACTAGTGCAACCAGGGATGTTATTCAGCATAAGGACTGGGTATCAATGAAGGAGAAAGAGGTAGACAGATAAAAAATTCAGAGAAATAAATTAGAGGGACTGGAGACAGAGCAAGAAGGAGATTCATCAACAACAGTCATCCAGGATCCTCAGTGCAGCAGCTGAGTCAGGCTTTTCATCAGGGGAAAACTTTGGTCTCAGTGGCAGTGAGTAGAACCATAAAAAGATCACAAGGTCTAAATGAGTATTTTAACAATGAAGCAGGGATTTGAGAGAATGCAAATAGAGAGGAGAAGGAAGAGGCATAAAGCTGCACAGACTAAGTCAAGGAGAAGGAGAGGCTGTAGGGAGAGCTTGGTATTTAGAATCTGCATATTTCTTCTTTAAAGTGATGAGGCAATTTATTTTGCAAAGGTTTATGCTGCATGGAGGGCAAAGGGGCTGTAGACGATCTGTTTCATGCAAGTTACAATTGAGCCATTGGTGTCAGGTGGCACAGGAAGAGTTAACTTGAAGTCCCACCAAGTGGCTGTACAGCTGCTGAAATGCATCTGTCAACAGAACTATTACTGTCATCAGATCAGCACAATGTCCTTGACCCTGGAGGTCAACTGCGAGGCATTAGCTGCTACACAGACAGAGCTGTCATGCTCTGTGGGAACCCAAAGGTTACAAGACCAATTGGACCAGCCCCAAAAGCAAAACCATCCTTCCTCATCCAATAGAGGCGCAGGTGGAGAGGTGTGACAGAGTTCCTCCAGTGCCTTTTCCCTTTGGAAACCTAGATCTAAACATTCCCTTTCAAAGAGGCAAGGAGAGGGACTCTCTCCTTATTGCCTTTCATAGTCCCCATTTTTGCACATCACTAAACCATTGTGTGGCTTCTTGGGTGCAAAGCCTGCATTAGATATTGAATGGCTGAAGGCTGGAAGGGGGTGGGAAGTAGATTTGCCCAGGGGAAATGGCAGGAGTGGAACGGCTTGGGGAAAATAAGTAGCATGGGATGGAAGTTTTAGGACTGCAAGAGTGAAGAGTTGCAGGACAGGACTAAGATGACTGTGCTTTCAACTATAAGGAGATGAACATATGGGTTTAAAACTCCTTTTTAAAGCAACAGGTGGCATTCACACTGACTTCAGCAATGTTTTATATTTGTTTACAGTAAAATCTACTGTAGACTACTGTAAATCTACTCTAAAGTTTTACTGAGTAAAATCTCAGTTAAAGTTATTGGCTGTCATAGGACAGAGGGCTCTAAATGTCACATTTCTCTGAAGGGATGTGAAGTCTTAAAGCTAAGATTTCATTAGTGAACAATTTCATTAAATCTCCTCTGCTGATATATATAGACACATAATCCAGCGCTGTTCAATTTTCAAGCCTGGCAATTGCAACCCAGCTTAACTGAAATATTATCTAAATTGCATTTTTAAACAGGTGATTGGCAGTGAAATGGCAGCATTTCCCTCAATAGCAGACTATGGCAGTGTGTAAGGGAGATGAGAGAAGGCAGAGGAAGAAGGGAATGAAGACAGAAATGGTCAAAGGGAAAAGGAAAATAATCGGCTTTTATTTTTTTTTTTTTTAATTTGGTAAAGTGATTGTAAACTGTTAGTCTCACAGCACATTTTTCAGCTTGTGGAGGTGCCTCCCCTCATGGTCTTCCAGCTTACCTCTCCCCAAGTGTGTTTTTTTTTCTTTTGAGACAGCCCACACTAGCAAGACATGTATGTGTTACTTAAACCAGGCACAGCCTCCCACTATGTGCCAAGCAAGGAGAGGACTCTACCCTTTTGTTCATCTCCAGGTTCTGCAAATCCTGCAGCACTCCCCAGCCTTCACAGCAGGTGGAAGCTCCCAGCCCTGCAGCAGCTGTGCACAGACTTGGTCTTCAGGTTTTCACACACAGTCCTCAACCTCCCCTGCCCAAGCTTTCTTTCCCTGCTTTTTTTTTTTTTTCTAAAGCAGAAAGCAGTAACCCTTTGGCCCAGCTAGCCCCCCACTATCAGATTCCAACAGAGGAATTCTGGGCATGAAGCTTCACAGAGCAAACAGGTCTCCCGCCTTCTCTAAATGTCTCCCCCTCCCTCTCTCCCTCCCTCTCTGTTGCTGGGAATCCATCCTTACCCAGTGCAGCAGGGACGATATTTTTGAATTGTGTTTATTTGTTGGCACCCTGGTGTGAAAGCGTTTCCCATCAACTCCATATTAATCTTGTCAGCAGTTTGTGAACATTTTCCTCTCTGCCCTAAGCACTCCATGACTTCTGGGTCTCTTGCTCTCTTCCATTCCCACTTCTCATTGTATTTAAAGAAAAACGAATCTTCCTGGTTTTTGTTAAAGTGACTTCAACCACGTCAAAACAGTACGACAGGGATTGTTTTAGCCTTAGGAAAAGTGAAGTTAGAAAAGTGGTAAATTGGCTTTTAGAAAAACATAGATGGGGATACAGGTACCTAATCTTTGCATGTTCAGATGATCTTTAAAAGCCCTCAGTCATTTGTCCCTGTACTCATTGGAACCTATGCTAGGTTTTCCTTATCTTGAAAACTCCAAGGACACTGCAAACACACAAAACTGTATAACCTGAAAATTTTGAGTCCATTATCTCTATTCATTGATCCACTCTTTTGTTCACTATATCCATCAATATATTCATACTTCTTTTACTTGATTACCCAAACATGCCTGGGCATTTTTTCCAATCCCAGACTGACGATCCCTATTTCTTGGGTACATTGTGATTTTTATTTCAGAGTTGTTTTGAAGAACTGAATTAGTATATTTGCACTGAACAGTATTCCTCAGGAAAAGGCACTATTAAAATTTCTCTGACTGATGATACAATGTTCGAAATGGATGGGGACATTGCATAGTGGGAATTATAAAAGAGGTAACTGAGAGCACCCATCACACAGGAACTGGACATATGCATCTTCCCCACCCCCATCAGAGAGAAAAGTGGTCTCCTCACTCCACTGCAAGACTGGAACTAGCAGAAACCCTGTACCTGTTTTGCTCGTGAAGATTCAGATGTCCAGATGGGTCCTGGAGCCACTACCAGAACACCCATCTATATCTAGGATGGGTAGTGCCAGCTTGAAATAAGCTCTGGCTGATTAAAAGTGGAACTGCTTGCTTACACAGCACCCCAGGCTGTATTTAACATCTTATTTTCCCAGAACCCTTGCTAAATAGCCCAACCAAATGCAGAGCTTCAGACCTTCTGGTTCCTCTATGGTAAGAGACCCAGGTATTTGGAAAACTCAGCACATGCAGTCTCATCCTTCCAGATCTAAAACACAGATGGGCATAGTTCAGAGAGGCCTTTGAACTATGCCCATCTGTGAGCTAACTAAATGTCTTCTGTAGCTGTTTGGCATTCAAATGATGGTAGTAACTCTCAGCCTTTCCACCTGCATTAGGGTGTGACTTTTGTGGGGACTTAGCCACTGTGCCATTACAATTCATGCTTTCATTTCTTCACTGTTATGTACCAGGGAGGGGCTGATACTTGAAGTAAATTCCATAACGATGGGAGTGGGAAGTATTACTTGCCTTCTAAAGGAGCATCTTCCTGAGATAATGCGTCCCCACAGCCCTAGGCTTTGTACCACATGCCTATTAGGCTCCAACTTTCACTTTTTGACCCAAAATAGGTAGAACCAATATGCATAAAACATTCCCTCTTCCCAGGATCCTGTCCTCACTGAAGCTAGGGATGGCTGACAAATCCAGACCCAGAATCTCCATATCAATCATATCATATCTCATCACATCATATCATCTCATCATATCGTATCATGTCATATCATATATTTTCTTCTTTATGGTGTTCAAAATTCCCCAGATCTGTCAGCCTTTTTGGTACATCATATATATTGTTTATATGATCAGTGTTTCAGGAAAAGGATCAGCTATAGAATAGAAGGCAAAGAATGAGCTTTTATCTGTGTGAAGGAAAGTGGATAGTGGTTTGAATTTATAGAGTTGGGTTATCTGAGTAAGAATACTTTGTGATGCTGGCTTTCAGATGTTTTGTAAGAATTTGATAAGTACCTTATCAATGCCGTATTCAGATTTCTATTGTTGTTACAAAGCATTTCACAGCAGGCAAACAGATTATCATCCCAAACAGAGAGGCCAATGACTTGACTGCAAAATTAGCAACCTGCTTCATGTGGACTGAAAGTTAACTCTGATTTTTTTCTTTGACAGCCAGGTTTTTCTACCACACTGTGGAGCTGTCTGCTTCAAGGTAGTTTCTGCCTCCCTTCAAATATCAAGATAAAGATTGTGCTAAGCACTGAAAAGTGCAGCAAGGTGAGTAATCTTGTACTGGTTAAAGATTAGAAATGCAAAAGGCAGAGGTCATGTGACCCTTTAGATGCTTTAAATTCAACTAATTCCATAACTCAGCCTCTTCCTGCAAGATTTCATTAGCAAGGAAGATTTAATTTGGTTCCTGTCTGAATACTCATCTCCTTGTTCTACTAACAGAGATACATTTTTCCATTCTGAGCTCTGATAGCGCCTCTGCTACCAAATTTACATCTGACACAAGTGTGCCACTTTGTTATTTATGTCAGCATCACCCTGGCTGGGACTAATGAGGCTTTGTGTGCCACGGGGCTGCAGATTTTTCTTTTATTTATGTTAATGAACAAAAGAAAAACCTGCATAAAAGGTTTTGCCAAAGTCTAAAAACATGCAAAACTGATGACATAACTGTGGGAGAGTCTACAGAATATGAAGCAGGATTAGGATACTATCAACAAATCAGAATTTAAGCATTGTTCCACTGGGCAAGGAGTGTTTCCAATTAATTTGTAATTAAATAAGGGAAGCAATTTAGTGAACTCAGAGAGATATTCCAGCAAACGGTTTATCTCATCAGTCTGAACCACACATTCCTCCAGAACAGGATCATTGTTTAGATCTTGGGCATGTTATATGATCTGACCTATAGGAGTAATTCAATAAAACATCAATATTTTCCTTCTATTAACCCTCAGTGTCATGCTGAATGGAGAGAGCTGCCTCTGCCTCCCTTCACAGTCCCCATTAGATCTGTACCCTCTCTAACTGGTTGGACAGGTGTTATCACTAAGCAGCCTGGGGCTTTCAAACCAGACACATTCTCCAGCCAATTTGCAGCACAGCACTGATGTGTGGAGGAATGGAGATGAAGCAACAGAGGGACAAACAGAGGACAGAGAACAATGACAGGGAAACACACACTGCTTTCAGAGTTGAAAATATAGGTCAGTTGAAGAGATTTCCAACTGAAAAGATTTGCTAATTTTTTCTCAAAATATTCTTTATAAAATCCTTTTTCAGTCAGACCCAGAAGTGTAAGGTAGTTTAAGAGACCTGAGAAAAGATGAGCAATTCCAGATGGAGTTCTATGCATTAATATATTCAGGCAGGCACAGCAGGGATTTGTTGATTGTTTAAAGGGCTTAGTGCAACAGCTGGGCACATTTTGTGTATGACCAAAAGTAAGAGCACAAATGAATGCTGATGTCCAGACATCTGGCCTCATAGCTATTGTTCTTGGCTCTTTCTTTTTTTTTTTTTTTTTTTTTTTTATAGCCAGAATTATTCCATGAAGAAGACAGAGGGGGGAAAAAATATGACATGAGAGAGGAGCCAATATAAGAGATTTAGGAGATAATTAAAAGGCAGAGTAAGAAAGAAAAACAAAATGAGGTGCAAAGTGAGTATAAGGAGATACAGCAGGAGACGAAACAGGTACAGAACTGAAGGATAAAAATGCTGGGGACAGGGAATTAGAGAAAGGATTGAATAAAGTAGGAAGCAACACAGGCAGAGGAGTAAAAAGAGGACCATAATAACCATATGCTGTTAAAGACTTACTGAAACTGCTTCTAAAGAAATGAAGACATAGATACCTTGATATTTTTCCTTTTCAGGTCTCCACTCACTTTTCCTTTTCCTCTCCCTCTGTTCCTAGCCTTTCCTGCCTGGTCATGATCATATTCATGGTAAGACACTTGTTTGGAAAAATTAACTTTAAAAAAAATTAATTTATAGACTTTTTTTCTCATATTGATCGTACTCTGAGTTTTTTGGGTTTTTTTTTGGAAGTTGTAGTAGTATTAATGTTCAAATGAAAATGTAGTCCTATCAGAAAGAATGACTTTTGAGTCAGGACTGTTCCTCATTTTCTCATTGTGAAAACTATCAAAGCTTGGCCAAGTTCAAAGGTCACATATTGATATGTGCAGGTCAGAGCTGTGCATGTGAAGTCACTAAAGATTTTGTGCATTCCCTGCATGCATAAGAAGTCGAGTAGGTTGCTTCTTACAGTTCCTGCTCCTGTAGTTAATAGTGGTAGGACAGACTCCCCTCAGGATTGTGATGACCTGCTACTGGCAATCAGAGAAAATGGTGGAGAAGACCTACTGAATGGAAGCAGATGTGGAGGGGAGAGGGAAGAGGGAAGGAATAAAAACCAATTGATACTGAGCAGGAAATTGACCAGAATGCTCAGGACAGGAATCTGAGTAAAAGGGAAGGCCACATTCAGAAGAGTAGAGGAGGCGGCATCTGAAAAGGAAAGACTCGGCCTGGGGAGAAGGACAGAAGGACGGAGTCACAAGCTATTTGCAAACCTGTCAGATGAAGAGGTGTGGCAGGTGAGACATTAATCCTAGTAAGAGTTGTGTGCAAAGTAAAAGAGTTTGTCCGCATAGAGCCCGAGGCTGGAGAGGGAGAAGAGCATACAGAAGACAGAAAAAAAGAGTGAACACTAAGGGGGATTGAAGATTCTGAGAAGCTGGAGTGAGACAGAGCAACAGAGATAGTGAGAAACACAGGTAGGGAGAAATTACTGTAAACTCAGCGTGGAAGAGAAACACTGATCAGTGAACTAGTCAATGCTAGTGACACAAATCAGAGAAGGGGGTCAGAAACAAGCTGAGCCAAGAACCTGGGGCAAGCATGGGGGAGAAGGGATTTAACTTCAATATGTACCTATGAACAGGAAAAAGGAAGAACTGCAGCAAGGTTCAGAGAACAGAGATGGAACATGAGGATCACAGCTTGTTTGGAGCTGGCAGAGGGAATCCGCTGTGATCACGGTCCCTGTGAGAGCAAAGTCTGAATCTCATCACTCCTCTCCTGCCACACACTCTCTCCAAAATTCAATAGTTTGGGGTACTACAAATTGTATGACCTCATCTCTTTTTCACGCTCCTTCACCATCACATAGCAAACCTCTGCTGTTGCCAGTTGTTTCAGTTAGCTCAAGTGACAAGGGCTCCAGAAAGTGACCTTAAGTTATCAGTTGTGAAGGATGTCAGGGTGATCCTACATGACTGTTTTATTTTTCCTTAAGCTCACCTTTCCTCTTTGAGGCCTAGAAACATAATTCAGAAAAATATTTTAAGACAATACTATTGAACTGCTAAGGTCAAAGACTTTTAAATTGTTTAAAATTAGCACAGCATTGTGAGGTATGTATCAGGTCAAAAGTATGAGGATATGCTACTGTATGAATTTAACCCTGTTTTTCACACAGTTTATCCTGTCATACTGTATTAATTTCTATTTTGTATCTAACAGTGAACTCAATCTCCAGCTTGATTTTTAGTACGCTGAGACACAGTGTTCAAAATACCTTTTTGTTCCAACAAAAAAATAATTGTCTGTATCCTTCTTCAGCTACACATCTTACAAACTATGGAGTGGCCTTGGTAATTTAAAGTTAAATACTGCTTGAAAAATCAGATCATATTTTCCCATTTAGCAATGGGTCCTTATTTGAGTGTGATTCAAGCTTCTCTGCCCATTCCTGAAACAACCAGGGGCTATTATGTCTTATTTAGCTCAGAAACCTGAAAAGAGATTGCTTTCCTTCTGGAGAGACCTGGCAGGACTGAGTTACAAACAACACCTCTGGGCACATAAGAATTGCCTGGTTGTGGTGCTGTGGTTTTGTATTTACAGTCTGCCCAACTACAGGCATGGAACACAGCCACAGACTTGGCTTGTTCATCTTTATTTTGGTTGCACCAACACCTATAAATGAAACAAAAACCCCAGAAAAGGATTTCTGATCTTAACCGCTGCTGAGGCTTTGCCCAGCTGTACAGCTTTTGGCTTCCCTCATATAATTACAGAAGGACCCGAAGCTTGATCCTCAGTCATATATGAACCTTCCCCCCTGCAGAAGGGAAAACAGTAGTTCTTATGAGGAGCCAAACAATACAGATGATAAGGCCACAAGAAGCCATTGTGATCATCTGCTCCAGTCTCCTGCATAACAAAAGGCATAGGACTCCCTTAAATTATCTTATATTTGAGTTATAGTGTCTATTACAGGATAATAAAACATTCAATTTTGCCTGATTCACATTAAATACATGCTACCTTGTTTCCAGTCTGAACCAGTCTATCTTGAGTTTTTACCCACTGCAGAATATCAGGAGTTTGTTAGCTGCAGTGAAGAGGTCTACCGTGAAGAGATCTGGTGCTCAGTTTGCCTTACCTGCCACATCTGAATGTCAGGATAACTCTGCTGAATGGTGTCATCTCAGCAGTGCAGCTCCAAAAAAACCCATGGACTTGAACACCAGTCATCAATGACCCCCTGGCTCCTTACAGAAAGTTACAGAGCATTGCTGAGAGAGACCATTCCTTTCCAAGCCCAAGGGGGTTCGTAGCAGGAAAGAGGCAATGACTTTCAAAACACTGAAAATTGTTTATAACTGATGTGGTCACTTATAAATAGCTCCCACTTGATGTCATGTGGCCAGCTTAATTAAGTAGTGCAGAGCGTGTGCGGTCAGTCACCTCAGATAGAAAAATCTGTATTGGGTCTTCACCCTAATGTGAATTTCCTGACCTGACAGATGGGGATTGAGTGTCTGTTTATGCCAAGAGGAGTTTGCTAACATTATTCCTCTAATTACTAATTATACCAGTGAAAGGGGCTTTACGGCCAGAGTCCTGGATACATGAAACTTGATCATCAGAGATTTGCAGGAAAGATGGAAGATTGATGGGTGACATCAAACAGCTGACAAGGAGGCCAAGGCAGCCAGACGGACAGCAGCTGCTCCAAGGAGCTTTGGGGGGTGGGAGGGGGCAGCTGCTCAGGGGGGACAGGGGTCTGTGAGGGAGCAGCACTAAGGAGAACAAGCCATTTTAAAATTTCGCACCCCCCGTCATTTCAGATATGAATGGGTCTAATCTCCTCGGGCTTAAGGCTGCCTGGGAGAGTGCGTCCATCAACAGGTGGTAAGGCAAGGGCAGAGCAGCGGGGCTGAAGGCAGTTGCTGCTACAGAGGGGCACCAGCTTCAGCTGCAGCAGAGGGCTCCACAGGACGCTGTGAACAGCAGATCAAAGAAGAGGAGATGGAGGATGTAAAACAGCTCCTCTGGGCCTCAGGTTTTTCAGATCCAAGCCTGAATCTCAGTGTGTCCGTTCCCTGAGGCCCCAGGAAACCTGTCCCAGTCAGCTACAGAGTGAGGCCAAGGGCACTGTGAAAAGCTCCCTTGCAGGGCAGTTTCCTTCTCTGAAAGAGACAGGGGTTGCATAATGTCGTCAAGCTGCATCAACACCTGTTTAGGGGACCAGATCTAAATCATCCTGGTGGTCTGTGACTCAGTGGTGGCATCAGCATGTTGCCTGATTCTCTGAAAGATATTTGGGCCAGGCTGGTCTGTGTTTCCCCTGCCCTGCCAGCATCTGGTGGGCTGGCAACTGGTACAGCAACACAGGGCTTGTACAAGTTCAGTCTCCAGGAATCCTGCCATAGTGTACTTTATGTGGTCTGCAAACCACTGGTTTTCTTAGCATTCTTGGGAATCACAGGGATTGGCTGCCAGAGCTTCCCCTACATGCTGTGTTGCCTAAACTTCAGATCTCCCCAGTTGCAGCCACTCTGCCTGTGGAGGCTCTGTGGAGACACGGAGACTCCCACACCAACAGCATCCTTCTTCTGCTGGAGGAGTCCAACCACCATCTTGAATGACATTCCCTGAGGGGACACAAAAGTCCTGGCGCTCCCACAGCTACTCCTGTCCTCACCATGAAGAGGATTAATTATCATAGGCCACATCACTACATTAGCAAACCAAAGCCCATATCCTGCCCAAACCCTCTATTGTACAAACCAAGCAGAGGGACCACTGGAAACACTGGGAGTCTACCAAGAAGCTGAGAGAAAACAGCTTTCACTGCCATGGAGCAGTAGGCATCTGGCTGATTTGTATAATGCTAATTAGAAATCTATTCTTGAAAAGGGACAAGTGCTTGTGAATAGGAAGGAAGTATGGAGACAAAGAGTGAACTGTCCTTATGAAAATTGTTTTTTGCTTGACATAACAGAGCACAGTAGCATTAGCATAGGGATGAGTAGATCTATGATATTAGAAACTTTTCCAATAGTACAGTAAGCTGAATTTCAAAGTGGTATGATACACAGTGTACATGTACATCAAAACATAAATAAACTCTACTGCCATCTAGCCAATAATCGAGATCTCTACCATTAGCTCTATCTCAGGTAACAAGTCTACCTTTCACCAGATTTGTCAGAATATTTTCATAATTTGAAGTATTTTCCAGAGTTCTAGGTCATGAGTGTAAGTTTGAAACAAGCAAATGGTAAGAAAGGAAATACTAAAGTTTCATGATTCAGCATGTACACACATCCCACTGTTTCTGCTCCCAGTGAAGTGCAGAGGTTAACTCTGTAACACATACACATGTTCCTGAAGGATAGAATCCCTACTGATATTTGCTTTCCTATGCTTGTACTTTTCATAGATACAAAGTACTGAGCATTTGTTAGCTTAGAGAACAATCTTGCTCTTCGACTGCTATCAAGAATCTCACCTGAGTTTTGCATCTCCAGCTTTACAAATGCATACTGAACCATACTGAAAATATGGATATTTAACATTACAACTAGCTTTACTTTGTCTTGTCCTTTCTTAAATTTATGTTTTAGACGTACTACTGTACACAAGTGTCTTATGTACTTAAAAAAAAAGTACTCTAAAAACACTAGCTCAGATTCTCATACATAACCCAGAAAGCAGCTGGGCAAAACATCCCCAGTTTGATCTTTATCAGGCTGATAAGCTGTTCTTTTAGAAAGTCTGATGCAAGTGAGTTCCAGGGCTTCCCATCTAGGTCAGGAGCCTTTTAAAATGGAATTAAAATATTCTATTTCCCCACTGACTTGAGGAAAACAACTGGATGAAATTGTGTGCATAATGTTTCTTCCTTTCAACAATTCTTTGAATTCCAAATATATAAGTGGAGGTTTAGATACCAGCATGAGAGGATGGGCAAATGAATGGGTTAAAGCAGGTCAAGACATCTCAGTTTAAAAAGACATTGAACACATAGCATAGAGTCTCAAATGGTAATATTGCCATGCACCACTTGTATTTGCATTAAGAGAATTGGAATTATTTTCTTCCAGTCTCAAATGCCTGCCTTTAGTGTATTCTCACCCTTCAGCACACTTCAGGCTGTACACTTCAAGCTGCTTTGTTCATCGCTGTTGGAGCAGTGATGCGGTGGCTCCCAGGGTTCTGAACTCTGTTACTCCTTTGTTTTCTCCATGCCTTCACATTACTTCTATAGATAAAATCAGGATCAGGCATGTACTCATTCTTTCAGAAGATCACTCTGTTCTTGGCTAGTGGAAGAAATATCAATGATGGAATAAATGAAGCCTTGAGGAATGCCTCCCAAAGGCCAAGCTGCATCATCAATAGTCTTTTATCATGAACACTTGGGGAAAAAATTGGTTTATGGCACTGTGCAGCCTTCCATCATTTTGCCATGTCTGAAAAGCAAAAAAGGATAGTGCCTTCTACAGGGCATTCCACTGTTCTTGGCAAGAAAGATCTCCAAGTCTCTGATTTGAACAGGATCCTAGTACATGTAGTGAATCAACTGACTAACATTTCCTTAAAATCGATTAGGACCACTGGATGAGAAATGCTGCCAATTGTACCTACTGCATGTTGCTAATCCATTCATTCTGGGCAGAAAAGAAGGGTAATCCACCTCAGTCTGCCCTGTTTTTTCCCTATCAGATAGCACTCTGATCAGAGGCAAGGATACCTCCGGTGATCCAGGGTGTGTGGGTGAAGACGAGCAAGGCAGGTACAAAAGCTCAGGTCACTCAAGGTGTCTGGGGAGCTCAGTGCCCACAGATCTGGGCTTCAGCCTCTTGTTCAAAGCATCTAGAATTACCTGAACTCTGATGGCAAGATCTGAATGAGGTAATTGTTGAGCTTTAGTAGTCAATAATTTCCTTACTTCAGAATTCATCAGTTTTCCCACAGCTAACTTACTGCCCCAAAACAACTAACAGAGATATATTTGCTCCAGCTTGGAATCTCAAGTACTGAGCTCTAGAAAGCAACAGAAAGTGCTGATTGAACCTTTTGTGCAAAAGTTGTTATGATCTCCAAAATATAATTCCATCACCTCTTAAATGAAAATCACTCTAGGAGTGATTAATTTTCAGATCAGTCTTTTATTCCATCCAAACTCTCACACTTTTTGGTGGTAAAGCTCTGTCTATGTAGTGTTGTCTAAACAACATTACACTACAAGACTTCAATTTCAGTTAATTAACCTTCTGTTCTGGAATATAATATTTGCAAAATAAAAGAAAAATTAAAAGTTCAGTTAAATCTTGCAAATGTTAGCTGTTTGTCTAAATGAAAACCAGACAAGTTGCAGTTCATTGATCCACACTGGTAGTAATGGCACTCAAGGTTTACTGGTGAGAGTTTGCAGTAAAAATAACTAATTTGTCAGTGTTTTCTTTAAATTATTATTGTTTAGTCACCAGAGGATTTTGTGGGATGACGAAGAAAAGCAAAGATAATTCAAGGCAAGTGAAAAAATATGTTTTCACCAAAAAAAAGCTTTCTGTTGGCATGTAACTTATAAAGAAAACTAAGAAATTTGCTTTCTTTCATTTTGCTCTCAGTCCTAATTATGATAGTCCCAATGACTATCATAATGACATTACAACATTCACATACTCCAAGCCTAAGTGTGCAGCTGAGAATTAGAGTTTAGACACTCTTGCTGGTACATTGGGCCAAACTGCTGAGCTCAACTGTTTATCTCAAATCTCTCCACATTATTTTCAAATGCTGACTACTACCTCTCTTAAAAATCACTGGATACAAAAGTAAGTATTAAGGATGCATGATCTGAAAGCACTGGTACAAGCAAGTCAATGCATCTGGAGCATGGCCAGATTTTAGTTACGCTCTGTACCTTTTCCATTAATGGCCCTCCACCTATTGCAGCCCTGCCACAGTAAATGTTTTGCTTTGTCTGAAGTAATGAGATGGAGAGAGATGGAAAAAAAGCCTGTTTTTTCATTTTGACTAATCTTAATGTTGAGTTAAGGAATTTGACTGATGGGAATTAGTGCTAACACAGTTTGTTAATTAAGAAAAGTGTTAATTAGAAATGCTTTTGAACTCAGTCTCTGCAATAATACGATATAATATAAAAACTTGCCACATTTTATTTGCTTAAAGCTTACTGAATCCATATGAATGGCTGGTCATGGCAGAAGCTATCCAATGTTTATGATAAAGCATTACCAAATCTTCCTTCTAACTTTTATTTATTACACAGCATCTGTCAGTAATAAGTGAAGCTTTTGCATTAAAGCAAGTGTTAGCATTTCATGGAGATGAAAATATTGTTTATCTCTCCTA
The DNA here is from genome assembly GCF_024509145.1 of Vidua macroura. Classification (NCBI taxonomy): domain Eukaryota; kingdom Metazoa; phylum Chordata; class Aves; order Passeriformes; family Viduidae; genus Vidua; species Vidua macroura. The sequence continues at coordinate 72,359,369 of NC_071572.1, read as the reverse complement.
AAATTATTTAATTTGATCTTTAAATAAATAGTTCTCTGAGAATTAAATCACTCTGACAGAGCCTTGGTTTTGCTGTCATTTGCAAAAAAAAAGACACCACAAATTATTTCAACTTCCCATATTGTTAAGACCTGCTAAAATATTGCACAAAGGATACATACATGGACTTTGGTGAGGCAGAAAACTTTTTGTGGTCACTTCACATAACTGCATAATATCCTTCCAAAGAAGCAGAAGAATGCTACTCCCTTACAGATAATTCCACAAAGGTAAACCAGATTTCATAGTATTTTCCAACTTTCACTCTCTTGGCAGGACAGTGCAAGATGAGGCCCTGGCAGGCAGAGACTGCCAATAGCCTTCTCATCTCCATCACCTGGTTATTACCATCCTTTTCCTAGTAACAGGGGTTACAACAGTTGCAGGGGACACTACACAGGTTCAGGGCTAGATCCTGATGCCCTTAGGAGTAAGTAAATTCTGGAATTATCTGGACTTTTTATAGGAAGGCTCACAAATTTTAGGCTTTGAACTCACCAGCTATCACAGAAGCCAGCCTTTCCATGTTCTTTTATTTCATACAATTGCTTGGGAAATGGTGGTAGTGGGGTGCCCAATAAAGAGAGGAGGCATTCCAGCACAGCTGATGAGGAAGAAGACCACACCTGCACAAATATGTTAATTGCTGCACTGTGCTTGGCGTTCACAGGATGGGGTTCTTGGCAGGTGTAGCTCAGATCACACAGACCAGCTGTATCTAGAAGCCAAGACTGGCAGGAGAGAAGTGCTGGTGAAAGATGAGCTCCTGCTGAGCAACACTGGATTTGATTCTTTATGGTACCACAGCGTGCAGTCCAGTTTGAATTCTGGAGATGCAAGATAAGAAAAGCTTGTGCAGTAAGAATGATGCAGGTGGGAAGAGAGAAGCACAGAATTCTCTTCTAGTCTGCTGTAAGGAGATAGTAGCTGCACGTCAGGGTTATGAAAGAGTAAAGGATTTAGTGGGTGACCCTGTAAGGCATGATAGTGTTTTGTGATATAGCCCTAGGACTGGGAAGTTTAGTCATGGCTGTTCTACAAAGCAGATTTCAGGCACTAGTATGACTGAGAGCCAAAATGGAGCAGGAAATAGTCATTACTCAGTGTACTTCTTTCCAAAATGTTCTCACTGAACCAGATCTATTGGGGGGTGTATATGCTCAGGAAAATGGATTAGAAAGAAATGAGGGGGAAATAAAGTCAAAGCAACAGTTTCAGTATAGTCTATAATGTGGCAATTTAGTCATTCTGCCATTAGACATCACCTTAAGAAAATCCAGCTACAAACTAAAAGTTCACTGAATGAGACTACCAAGGCCAAAGAAGTATAGTCCTAGCCATTAAGTTTCTCCAATTCTAGTACAGCTTACACTTGTTTTTTTTTTGTTTTTTTTTTTTTTAATAAGCACACCATATCTTTCCACCTCTTTTCATCAATATTTTCATTGCAAACTCTGGCACACAGCTCAAGTCTGTTTACCCTGTATGGTGCTAATGTTTGTTTTTAATGGATTAGAAAGTTTTTGGTTTTTTTTTCACTAGTAATGGCATAATATTTCAAATCCTGCTTATTTAGACTTTGCTTTGTTTGGCTGTTGAGAAATATTAGCAGCTAGTGCTCAGCACTACTGTGCAAGTCACCCTTTCTGGATGGTGGTAGAAATAAAGACTGCTACAGAAGCAGATCTCCATTAAAGACTTTATAACCTTAGGGAAACTACGCCTTTTGTGCCAGAAGAAAGCATGCAATGATGCAGGATTTGAAAATGCTGGAGAATTGAGTGGAGAAGGGGAGTTTGGCTTTCTGGAAGACTGGGAGAATGTTTTCTTTGGATTTCTCCCTTAAAGGAGAAATATAAAAACTTGTGAGCTGTTTTGGAAAGGATCTGGAATAAAACCTGAGATTCCTGAATTTGGAATTTTTTTTGCTAGCTGATAGCACTGATCTACTTCCAAAATTCAGTTACCTAGAGATAGTAGAACTACAATACAAAATGCAGGAATCTTTCTTTAAAGAGACTGTTGCACATCCAGCATCCAGCTGGAATTTGGAAGTCATTTTACTGACAGATTATAATGGATTTCATTTTGAGCTTTGCCAGGAACCCTTATGCCATTTGCTACAGAGAGGGAAAAAACATTCTCCTTGCATATGCATGCACATGGGAGAGCAGACTAAGAAAGCATCTTTTCTAAAATTAAATACAGGGCCTTGCAAGTTTTGAGGATTTTTTCCTAGTAAAACAAGGTTGGTGAAGACTCTTAAATGTAAATGTATTTGTATATAGAAAGTTTAATCTGTTCTATATGTTATACTTGCAATAAACAACAGAGGTTGCAAACAGTTAGAACTCAGCTTGGCTGTAAACATTTGCGTGAATAAAAAAAAACCCCACTGACTAGCCAGGCACCCACTAAATGCAAGAGCTGGAGGGAGAAGGGAATATCTACAACTTGCTTTGCTGTTTGCCGTGATATTAGATGGACCAGTTTAAATAGGAAAGGCCCAGAGCATGCATAGAGTGGCCAAGCACTGGAGGGCAGGCCTTGCCAGGTGGTGGATGGACTTGTCTGAATTGCATTGCCTTCACAATCCAGCTGTTCCCTTTCCCTCTAACCATCCCTGCAAGTTCTCACAGTTCAGCAAACATCTAGTAACCCTTATTTTATCAGGAAGGCCCATTACAGTCCGAGAAGGAGAGGTTGTTTTATTGTCTCATGATTAGAACTCAGTCTAATGAAGAAGTTACTGACCTTTGGCACTAGAAAAATAAGAGCACCATGTCATATTCAGAAGGGGGATGTGTTAATATATTTACACTTGGCTTAACCTTTCCCCTTTCAGGTCACATTCACTTAAAATTTACGGATGTAGAAATAACCTTTCTAGATCCTAAAGCCAAAAGAGATACTTGGTCCACATCCACAAGGCCAATTGATCCCATGTGGGAAGCTTTATGCAAATTGCATAAACAAATTTTGGAGACTATTATAAAGAATCATTTGGTGGCCAGAGCAGCAACTGTAGGCAAAGACCTCCTACATCCAGCTTGGTATGTGAGAGTTCAGGGAAGCTTTGGTAACACATGCTATAGCTGTCAAATATGTGTAACTTGTGAGACACTTGTGTCCTGGGGGGTTGCAAACTTCAAGCAAAAACTGTTCCCAGCCCAGATGCTGCAGTGCTATGAAACTGGAAAGGAAAGCAAAATTAGGTTTTTGTTCCTCCCCTTCTTCCTTTCTGAAGGGAAAAAGGAGTGTTCTCCTGGGGGGGGGGGGGGGGGGGAGGAAGTGTGCTTTTTTCTTTTTTCTTAATACCTTTCTTCTTCTTTTAGAAATATAAGGAGGATGAAAGGCTGTTTCCTTAGCAGTGCTGAGGGCCATGTTAGCTGTTCTAGACAACTTTTCTGGCCAGCTTTCTAAAACAGCTTTCTGAAGCCATAATTCAGGAAGCCTCCCTGTTTCAGCAACATTTAAATCTTATGAAAGCAGTATAAAGCAATTACGTGTTTTAAGGACTCAAGCAAAGAGATTCTGCTTACTTCCCAACTAAAGCTGAGAAGGTGATGGTTCTTACTGAAAAGATCATTTTTTCCAAATAATTTTCAAGAATTTAAAATAAGCACATTTTTAAAACAAAGCAAGCAGGATTAAAATTAATTCCCCTCTCAGTTAATCACGCTTTAATTAGTAAGAGTCAAAACCTTTACTGGTTCTTTAGTCAGCCATAGTCTTTCAGAAAATATCAAAGAAAAAAATGACATGTACAACTAGTAATGCCTTTCCATTCCCCACACTTCACTGAAGAACAAAGAAGTGCAAATGTTCTTTAAGTTGCCCTAAAAGAAAATGCAATCAATGTTCTTTCTCTTCCTGAAGATAAGCAAAGAGTATGCCTCATTTTTAAACACTCCTTCTATACTTCTATGAAAAGTGTGGGCATGCAAACATGTTATTGTGTTTAGCTACTCCACAGTACACTGCAGTATTGGTACTCCAGTATTAACCATGCATGCTTTCTTACCCTGCTCTATAAACTCACAACACACAGGCTTGCTAAGCGGTCCCCCAGGGTAAAGTAAGCTACACTTTATTTACACAGAGTATTATTCAGAATTGCAAGCGTACTGTAAACTCATGCCTTAGGTTACTCCACACATATATTCACAAGTGGTTTTTTTTAATAAGCCAAAAAATTAAAGGCTGATCTTGGCATTTTTAGGTTGCCACTCTCCCTGAAAATGTCACCATAAATATTCCTTTCACACACAAAGTCATCACAGATAGTCCCATTAACTCTTGCCCTCAACCAAATTTCACTTCTTGGAAATGTCCAGCTTACATCTGCACATTCCTGTTTTCTGTGAAGGTACCCCAAACTGCATACTGTCTCTCTGAATCTAACCAGAGGCTTATCAGTATAGCTGAATTACATTCAGTTTTGCTAATACAAGTTTTGAGATTGCAGCAGCTTCATATTTTAGTTATCAGAACGAAGCTGAAGTTTTTCAGATGTCTCAGCTGCAAAACATGCAGCTGGGTGTTGTGCAGTTCAGACCATTGGGAGGAAACAAAGGCTGTAGTTTCTCAGTATTTCTGATTTGTCTGTCTGTTTCATGATTTAACCAAGGGGGTTTCAGTGACCTGGTTCACAGCTTGGCCTACAAGCATCTTTGGCAGCACAACAGACAGGGACAAGCAACCAAAAAGGACATGTCTTCATCTGACTTCATTGGTGGATAACCCATTTTATACACTACAACCCTTTCTAATAGAGCATAAATACAATTTCTTCCTCTCCTTTGTTGGTGAGAGGGGTGGAGGTAATTTTAAATGAACTGGTATCAACTCCTAGTGATCAGCAGTCCTGCTTCAGCTGGACTTGCTATCTGCCACAGCAGCCAACAATAAATAAGTTATCAAGATGCATTTACAAAGGTGGTAAGCAGCAGAACAAAACCATTTCCTTCAAATAGTCCTCATGCATCAAGCAAACCCACAGTAGATATAAACAGGCCAGGTCATGGTTCTCCTAGCTACTGTGTGTGTTCTCAGATCTGTTGGTTGGCTAACATCCATCTCTCTGGTTTTTAACCTTCCAGTGATCTGAGCATACAGATCCAGGTATGGGCATTATTAAACAGTTATAATTTCCCACCAAATTCATGGTAATGCACATTCCAGCCACACCATCACGATCTGGGTACACAATCCTCTCCTGTCACTCTTGAAATTTATATTTATTCCTGAAAACTGAACCATGAAAAATCTGAGGGGTGGTTCATAGTTATGATATTTAGCAACATTATCTGTGTTTTCAACCCCGAACCTCTCTATTGTTCTGCTACATCAGCTGGTGATCCTTCCCCATTTCTCTTTTCCATACTCTTGTCAGTGCACCTTAGCAGGCACAGGCTGTGTATCCAAGACTTTAGTGAAGAGAAAGGATATTGTGGGAATGTCATGCAGCCTGTTTCTTTGAACAAGCAAAGCCTGATTTTTGTTTTTTGTGGACAATAAAAGAAAAACTCAAAAGCAGAAAAATGGACACCAGCTAAGAGATGGGTGGGGGGGAAATGTTAATGGATGCTGGCAAATCTTCTGTGCAGTTTTCCCACGTTACCAACTGTATCACTATTTAGAAACACTGGGAAGACACCTTTCTGCAAACTAAAAAGATGAGAGACTTGCCTGTTATGTCCCCTATGAAGCTAAATTCCTACTCCTTCACCAACGCTGTGTAATGAAAGGTGTTTTATGCAGCACATATACCAGGTCAGTATCATCCCAGAATGAAATCCTGACTAAGGCAGTAACACACTGCACAGTAGGGTTTTAAGCTCTGACGAAAATAAAATAAAGATTTGGAGGCTCTGAGCAACCCCGGTCAGCATAAAGGGGTGGGGGAAGGGCAGCATGTGGTTTGGGGTATTTTCACCAAATGTTAAATCACACAGAATATTTCACTCGTCTCCAGTGTGAGATCACGACATGACTCCTCTGTAATGAATTCTTTATCTTGGCAGCACTCCTGTTTTCTCCCAATAGTGCCTCCCTCTCCCCTCCTGGTCCCAGTGCCGTAACATATGGTAGTATTTGAAGAGCCACTTGGGCCTGGGAGCAGGCCTGGCTGCCCACACCTGCGTGCCCCCAGCCTCGCCGCTCGGGTCACGCTCCGGCACTGCGCCTGAGCCTGCTCCTTCACCCTCCTCAGGGGCATGCCGAGAGCTGCCACGGGCGCTGCCACGTGGCCCTGGGGATGAGATGTGTCACTTGGTGTCAGTGTAAGTGTGTCATGCCAGCACTCCCCACACAGCCTCGGTGAGGCTTCTCCTTCGGGTGGCCGTGATGGGGGCCACTCGTTGTCTCAAAAATGACAATGAAAGTACCCAAAAGCCCCAAGAGAATGCACAGAATCCATCAGGTTGGAAGGAACCACAGTGGACCTCTCTGCTTAAGCAGAGCTCCTACAACCACATGGCACAGAGTTACATCCAGATGGTTCTTGCCTATCTCCAGCGAGTGAGACTCCACAACCTCCCGGGGCAACCTGTTTCAGTGTGCGGCCACCCGCACAGCAAAGTTCTCACCCGTAATTCATGTGCAACTTCCTGGGCATCAGTTTCTGCCCGTTTCCTCTTGTCCTGTGGCTTGGCATCACCGAGCAGAGCCCGGCTCCATGCTCTGACACCCTCTTTAGATATTGATGGTGATGTCCCTTCCCGAGGCTGAGCCGCCCCAGCCTTTCCCCGTCGGAGCGATGCTGCAGGCGGCAGCCCCGGCCGGGCCCAGCGCTCCTGCGGCGGGCAGGCTCCGCCCGCGGGCGCCGTCTCCGGGACGACGCGTGGGGCCGGCGGGGCTGTCGCTGTCGCTGCTGCCGCCGCCGCCGCACCGCCATGGGCCCCAAGCGGGCTAAGCCCGGCCGGGAGACGCCGGTGCCCGAGCTGCCGAGCTGGGAGCCCGCGCTGGTGTCCGCCCGCCTCGAGGAGGTGAAGGCAGCCGAGGGGCAGAGCCGGCGGCGCGGGGGGAAGCGGGGAGCGGGCTGGAGGCGGCTCGGGCCGCTCTCCCGGCCCGGGGGTCGCGGCTGCCGGGGGCTCCAGGGGGGCCCCGGGGAGGGCCGTGAATGGTCCCGATGTGCGGCGGAGCCCCCCTGCCCCTTTGCCCCCCGCCATCGAGCATGGCCCTGCGGGTTCCTTTGCTCCTCCTCTCCTCGGCACTTTCTTTTTTGGGCTCTGGGTGCCAAGTTTCGGCTCGGAGTGAACTTTTTATAAACTGCTGAACAACGAGGCTTGATGGAGGTGCTGACACAGCATTAACTGTAGCGTTGAAAATGTGAGGCTGTAATTTTCCTGCCCGAGTGTGTGCAGCTAAAGGGCACTTTTTTCCCTTTTAATTTTTTTTTTCTTTTACAGAGTGTGAGGATCTAAAGGCATATTTAGGTTTCCAGGTTCTGTGTAAGCAATGTAATTCTCATAAATCTTGACTTGCAAGAGAGAGTTTTGTTTCAAAATAGGGTGGTAGTTTAGCAAACAATAATATTTATCTCACATGTGTTTATCTAGCACAGCTTCTGCAAGTGAGACAAATTGCTTCCGTGGTTTCCTTGTTTTCTGGATTCCTGTTGTGTCCTATTTAAAAGAAAAGAAAAAAAAAAGCAGTTTTTTGTTTTAGCTGATGTGGGTTTGTGTTTTGTTGGGTTTTTTTTCTTTTAATATGCCAGCAACACTGGTTAAATATGAGGAACTTTTAATTCAGGGGGAGGCTTTTAAACTGGCTAATTGCTTTTCCTGAAAAGGCCACAGATGTCCAAAAATCTCTTAAATATTTACTTGCTTTTACTTTTATTTGGTAGTAACCGTATAATACAAGCTTAGCCAAACAAGATGACTTTTTGAATAGCTTAGGCTGTTGTTTCCCATTTTCCGTAGAACACGGATTTTTCAGTAGAGTTCTAAGATGCTTGAGCCTTTTCTTACTTGTGAATCTTGTCCCTACCCTTGGGAAACCTCCCTGAAGCATAAGAACGGGGTGAAGGTTCAATCTCCATCACCTACTCTGTTCCTGGTCTTCCTCCAGTGCTTACTAGCAAGGTGCCAATTAGTGATTATGTTTTTTTATGGTAGTGTTTATTGTGGCTGTGGATATTGTGTAGTGAATTCGCTGAACAAAGTGCTTTGTATGTTCTGCTGCCTCTACATGTAGTTTATTACATTTCTTAAATGCAAACCATTATATTGAATTATTTTTAAAGGTAGGAAGTAAAATGCCCAAAATTTAGGAAATGTCAAAGTTGGTATTATTCTGGACCACTCATTGAGGCAGATGGAAAAAATGTTGAATGTTCACTGAATGGGGCAAGAATTCTGTAGGGAAAGGTATATGATCACCTAATTAAAGATTATAGTAATTCCTGTACCCATGGGAGCTGACTTGAGATTTCTGGTTTCCATAATTCTGGTATCGTCTGACTGCTTTCTGTTCCAGTTAAGCTAATTTCACTTTCTCTGCCATGCTGTTCACAGACAGAGCCTTGGAAACTTGGGAAAAACTGTCCCCTTGCTGCGGTCAGCTTGAGCTCAGGCTTCTGAGATGCTGGGCAGCCACTGAAATTTCTTACTGCAGGAGTGTTCTTATTCAGCTCTTACAGTCATGGGCAAGAGCACACTCGGTGCAAAAATGTCAAATGCCAGCAAATCTCTTCAGAGCATGTGTGAATCAAGATTCATCAAGTGTGGCCAAATGTGGGTGTACATAATGTAAATAAACATGCTCTGTAAAAGCAAATCTTTGACACAAGTATGGCTCTGCTGCCAAATTTAATTCCTTCCTCTTGAACACAGAGAGCATTGAATATCTTAACTACTTAATCACATAGGGGTTTTTATTAAAGGATAAACATGATTTTTAAAAATCAAATCTCATTCTGCAAATAGTCTAACCACACTTTCCCTCCCCCCACTCGCCCTAACCCAGTAATCATGCAACATACAAAGTATAAACTCAAATATATAAAACTCAGGAACTGAAAGCAGTCTGTAAAAGAGTGTTGAACAGCTTGAATTTTAAATCTGACCAGACCTATTATTTCTTACCAGACTTTTTTCTTACTCGTCCTCAGTATTGTATATGAAATACCGTATGAATCTGAAATTATTTGGGAGATGACAGGAACTCCTATCAAGTAAATAAATGTCTCTCCTCATAATTCATATGTAAAGAATTTTTAGATCTGCTTGTATCAATTTGAAAAATATTCTTTCTCTTTATTGGAGGCAAAGGGAATTTACTACAACTGGTTTTAAATTGTACCAGATAGACCGAGTGGTGAAATTTCACATTTTAATGTGTTTATGACTTACACTATTTTATTAGTTCAATCTATGAAAAGCATTTTACCAGTGCCGTTAAGATTTTTATGAACGGGTATACTAACTAAAATATGATTTAAATGGTATTTACTAACCAAATAATTGCTCTTACTAAATGCACTGTGAAAACTGGCAACCACACAACTTAAAAACACATACAGAGGAAATATGGATTTTCCAGAGCCTCGCATTATAGTTTATGTATATCTTTCTTGTTTGTAATGTGCTATGCAGAAGAACATGGAGCTGCAAACTGTATTTGCCTTTAGATATTTATCATCTATTTTGATTGGGCTCACTACAGAAGAATTAAATTGGAAAATATAAATTAAGATTCTTAAGTAGTTTTAAACTTTGCATGTGTTAAGTAGCTAAAGGGTGATATTTGCTAAGTGAATGGTGAATTCTGGGCAAATACAACCCTTAATTGAAATAACTGTCATTTATTATTTGTTCTTATTAACTGGTATAACTAAGCATAGCAGTGGGAAGCCATATTCTGTGCTGACTTTCCATCTGTATGATTTCTCTCATTTAATTAGCATTTTAGGGCCAGAAAATTGAACTTAAAATCTTGTGAAACCTCTAAAAATGTTCTGAAGAGGATGGCTCCGCTTTTAATTGCCATTCATACTACTTTCTCTTCAGAGAAAAATTAACATTCTGTTGAGCTTTGATATTCTCTCACTTGCCCATGTTATACAGCAAAAGCTCAGGCTCTTAAGAACAAAAGCCATTAGTAAAAGTGGGTGTGTCATCAGCAATGAAAGTGGGTCTGCAGATTTCCAAGCAGTGATGGAACCTTAAGGCTACAAAACTCCTGATAAACAACCTTTCCAAGTAATGGCAGTTGCATTTACTGGTTTACAAGCTTCCCCCATTGTTGAAAGTAAAGAGTGCTAGCTAAAGTTGTTACTACTCTAATTGTTCATAAATCACTAATATGTATGATGCTCGGATGTTTTGAGTTTTCAAATGTTTCTTCTCAGCCCTTACAGGTAAATTTGAAATTCTGCTATAATGAAATGAACTTACTTGTTGTTGTCCTAAGGGAAAAACAACAAACAATCAAAGAAAACAAACACACAGCCTGAAAAAAAAAAAAAAAAACCCAAACAAACAACCAAAATAGCAACCAAACAAAAATCCAGTAAACTTCACAACAGTAAGTACCACAAAAATAAAATGATGATGCCCAGATTGTCTGGAAATAGGAGGAGGGTAAGATGGCTGCTTGATGCTTTTCTTGGCCAAAGAAATCTAGAAACTGGTACTGAAAAAATAAACAATATACCTGACTTGTTCAACTGTCTTCCCTAGAACAGCTGGCCTTTTGTGCCTAGGAAATGAAGCAGAGAAAACCAGATACGTATAAAAAGGAAGAAAAAAATGGTGTGGTACATCTGCTTTTTTCTTCAATGTGAATTAAAGTTAGATATTTTCTCAACCACAGCTATGCTATTCCAGTACTGCTGTGATGAAGATATACAGGCTATGTGTACTGGTTTTTAAGAGCTGGGAAAAATCACATTACAGAGGAACACAATGAAGCCTTGAGAGGAAAATCATGGGAAGATGAGGCACCTTCTGTGTTTTGTGAAAGCAAGGATTTTGGACAGCCATTTGCTGCTTACATGGAGCTTCCAGAATTAGGTTGATCTTGCGGATTTGGAGCCTCTCCAGCTGAGGGACATAGAAGTTTCCCACACAGATGGTTATTTCTAACACCGAGAGACTTTGGTGCATTTCAACTCTTGACATGGCTAGGAGTTTTAAAACCAGGACAGTGTCATTTGTAGCAATGGTTGTCGCTAGATGTTTTCCAGTGAAAGTGATTTGGCCTGCCCTTAACTGGAGTTTGTTTCAGATTGCTTAAGCAATATTCAGTTGCCAATGCCACATTTCCAGCTTCAATTTTTTTTTTTTTTTAAATTCACGTTTGAACTGGCATTGCTGATTCTGTGGGATATCTGCTCCCTGCATTTTGGTCTTTGTGCAGTTTGTAGTGCTCATGTTAAATTCTCAGTGGCAACCTTCCTAGACAGTTTCCATGATTTTCCAGTAGTTATTTTTATGTTTTTTTCTATCCTGTTCATTAAGCTGGGAATGTCATTTGAGGTAGCCTTAGAGTCACTAATCTATCCTCTTTCAGATCCTTTCTTAAGCCTTCATACTACAATAACATTTGAAAGAATGAAACTAAGTAGAGGAGCAGTTGTATATTGAGGGAGAAAATATTTTTAGAGTAACCATATACATTTTACTACTTTTCCTTCACATTTTTATGTTGTGATTTTAGGTGGTGAGCTGTAGAAGAAGGGTCTGTTTCTCCTCTGTCCTTTCAGTGCCTTGAACATTTAAGGATACTGTTACAGGATCGATAATATAAACGCAGTATTGCAAAAATATTAGATTTTTAACTTCAGAAAATAGTCTAATCAATTAAACACCTTAAGCTGTGTATTTATACAGCACATTGACTATTGAGTTCAATTCATGTTCTCAGTGTGCAGCTTTTCTGAAAAATGATCTTTAATGGCTTCAAAACCTGTCAGTCTAGAAATAGATGACATACTATTAATGACTCCGGGAAGTCTAGATCATTATTGCCTTTGAAGATGTGTGTAGCTGCTTCAGATATTTACTAGCCACTTCCAGCTCCTATTCCCAGGTATTGCACTTTTTTTGCAGTTTCTTTTCTTCCTTTAGCAATAGAGAGGTATAGGCTGTCTCTAATAATAATTAAATTTTTGTACAAAATAACTTGTATCAATCTGAATATACTTCTATAGAATTAAGTAAGGTTATAATTTTCACTACCAGTTCAGTTATCTTGTAGAAGCTTATTCAATTTATTTTATTTTAATGTATTAGCCAATGGTTTGCCTATAGTATAAATATTCTCATAGATGTTCCATGGAGCAGCTTTATCACCTCGTTTCTTTGAAGCAGAGCATTTTCAGTGGGGAGAAGGTGTGGCCCACTGATGATAATTTCTTCTTGCATAACAAAAATCTTGTTTGCCTAAGTCCTGTTTTTTTTTTTTTAAATACTCATTTTGTACAAACAGGACCTACTCTGATGTTTTGCTTTGGTGCTTTGTCACAGGCTGCTGAGAAGGAGGGCACCACGGTGGAAACAAGGAAAATTCTCATTTCTTAGAAAGGCTTATAGTACTTTTGTGAAAGAGGAGGGTCTCATTGCTCAACCATAACTCTGAAAAACGCCTGGGAATTATTATATGGGCTAGAGAATAAGAATTTGAAGAAGGAATCTTGAACTGGGATTGGATAATGAAACTGGAGACTAGCTGAACAAGGAGGCAGAGGACAGGAGCTGGGGAGCAACTCGCATGTGGGGGAAACATTAAGACAAGTGGCGTAACTAAGGAAAAAAGAGTGGAAAATGAAGGAGAAATTAACTACGAACAGTTGTGACCAAGGGGTGGAAAAATAAGAAGAGAGAGGACGATAAGACAGATTCCACAGACATTGTTGTTGCAGTGATATTAATCAGAGCTAAGCGGGTTTAATTAAAGTGGGCAGCAAGCTATCAGCATGTTTTAAGAAGGAACTAAAGAAGGCACAAGGCAGGGCTTTAGAGGTCTCTGATAGATATTTTTTTATATATGTGAAGAACTGCAGGAAGTTGTGGGAGTAAGCTCTGTATTGCTGCTGAACCATGCTTACTATAGGATCCTGAGTAGAACCTGACATTCCTGATTCTTGCTGCTCTCGAGCTGTCAGCGTCTCTCTGTGAGACTTACTGGACCTTGTTTCCCTCTCTTGGTGGTCCTCACTGAAGTGGGCAGTGTAGTGATAACAATTGCTCCATTAGCTCATGCTACAGGTAGATGGTTATTGTAAAGATTCTGTGTCTGCTGGTCAGCACTGGGAACACCAGGATGCTGCCACATGGGAGCATTTCAATCTCACTTCTGAGAGCCTAGAAAATTATGCATTTCCTCACAAGCATGGGCATCTAAATACTTCCTGTTCAAAGAATGCTGAAGTTTTACCATCCAGCTCTTGTCAGGTATACAGTGATAGCTTTAATCCAGATTCGGTGCAACTTCTGTGCATGTTGACAATACTGGAATACCTAGAGCTCTTTCAAAGTGCTGTGCACCAGTAGCTATCTAGCTTTAGGCAGAAAGACTTCAAAGAGCAAAATAAATTTCAGTGTACTTGGTGCAGTCCCCACTACTGCTGCCACTTCTCCCAATGAGCAGTGTCTGCTGCCGCAGTGCAGCTGGACGCTCATAAATTCCACCATGTTTGCACACTCCTAGAGCATCAGTGATATGCTTGATCTCTCTAGCACTTCATAATTTTTAAAACTTGAAGTTTATTTTGTGCTGCAATAAACCATCAAGGAAGTTCATGATATGTGGAGCTGTAGGCACCCTTTTGGATTAGTTATCTGATCTGTAACTACTTGCATTTTCACTTAATGACCCAGGTGATCTTTACATCTTTTTGTTTTTCTGAATATTCTGTGGTTAGAAAAATGGGGCATACTCATGTGATGTTATCCTTTGTTACCTTGAGTGTTTGACAAACTGTTTCCCACCATACAAGCATGCACTGTTTTGAAACTGAAGTCAACTGTGGCTTTCTCCCATCCCAAGCCATCAGTTACTCAAATTGCAGACATTGGGTAGGCTTTTCACCAGCTAAGAAAAGAAACAAATGAAGAAGGGTACTATAAAACTGGAAGAAAATGCTTCTCTTACCATCTAAGTCTTTTTCTTAGAATGGTCATTTTCTTTACTTTACCATAACTCAGCTCAAGTTTTGTTCCTATCATACAAGGACTTTGTACATAATATAAATATATTAAAATATTCAATATCCTAAATTCACCACCCTGTCTTAAATATCTTAAAATCTTTCCTTGCTGTGATGCACACAGGACTGTGACTCTGCTTAGCCTAGTCCTGATTAATGTGACTGTCCTGGGACTGCCTTGATCTGACTGAATCTCTTTCCATGTTTACCTTTATGCAGCTGCATTGGGAACCTTGCAGTTTACACATGCAGGCATGCATTGAAAAAAAAAAAAAAAAAAAAAAGGTGATTCCTGTACATCACAACCATTACAAATGCTCCTAGTTCAGCCACCATTAATGCTGTTAAAGAATACTCTAGAGTTAAATGTAGATGTGCTGGAGATAGTGACTCACTCTGTGAAAGGAATTCCAGTAGGAATGTGAAAGACAGTAACCAGTAAAAGTTGCTTAAGTCACATAATTTTTAAGCTTTTGTGGATATACATCACTAAAGAAAGTGTTCCAGTCGTCTCTTGTTCTGCATTTTTTCAGTGCTGAAAACATTTTTTTTACATTATAATAATGTGTATGCTACTGCAAATGTTTGAAAACTGCTAGTGTTTTTAACTTATCAATATTGTAGTGTACAACTTGCCATTGGTAAGTAATTTCTCTTGATTCAGAATATTTAGTGAAGCCATGCAAGAGCCATACTATGCATAAATATACCTTCATAAAACATCATAAAATAATGCTACGATGTACAGAAAATAGTATCTGGGCATTATCTAATTCACAGGATGAGGGAGCTGAAAATTGTTAATTTTTTGCTACATCGAATAATCACAATACATATATTCAAAATTCACTTATTTTTTGCTACCTGAACTGTCAAATCTGCAAATGTCATTTAAAGGTTAGTACAGCTCTGTGAGATGCTGATGCATAATTTGCGTGTGAAAAGGTTTAAGGCTTTTAGTGGACATTTGTGTTTTCCGTAGCATAATGCTGCCACCTGATGGCAGAAAGAATTGGGACAAAGTAGTAGGGGCTTTTTCGAGTTGCATGCAATTTCAGTGATTAATACAGTGATGTTTAATATGTCTTAAAGTGACATAAAGCCGTCTCTACAGCTTACTCTTTGAAACTGCAGAGGACTTTTGTTGGCATGAGTTTTAATACCTTAAATATTTTATTTTGGAATGTAGGATGACTGGAAGCCTAGCATCACTTTTGTTGTTGGGACCAAGATTGAGGATGAAATCCACACCCAGGCCCTGGCTCTTGCTGTGCAGGTGCCACTGCGCAAGCTCTTCAGTGTGGTAACGTGTGAAGACATTTACAGACAGGTATTTCAAGAAAGTAACTTTTAATAATGAACCAAACTGTAGATGTCACTTCTAGATCCTGCCTTCTTTGGTCTGTGGTAGTGATAAACCACCCTGTGGAAGTTTCAAAAATTACTCTAATTCATAGAATCATTAAAGTTGGAAAAGATCTTTAAGATCATTTAAGATCATGGAGTGCAACCTTTGAACACCACCTTATCAACTAAAGCACAGCATGAAGTGTCACATCTAGTCATCTCTTGAACACGTCCAGGGATGATGACTCTACCACCTCCCTAGACAGCCCATTCTAATGCTTGACAACCCTTTCTGTGAAAAAATTCTTCTTGATGTCCAGCGTGAACCTGTCCAGGCACAGCTTGAGGCCATTTCCTCTCATCCTGTCACTTGTTGCCTGGGAGATGATGCTGATCCCCACCTTGCTACAACCTCCTTTCAGGGAGTTGTAGCAAGTGAGTAAGTCTCCCATGAGAAATGGATTTCTCCAGACTAAACAGCCTCAGCTCCCTCATCCACTCCTCATAGGATTTACTCTCTTCTTACCGGCTTCATTGCTCTAATTCATAGGCGTTAAAAATGGAAAAAGAAAAGCTTAAGATATAAGCTGCTCTGCTGCCTGTAAATGAAGTTTTGTTACAGACTTTTCTTCAAGGTGCTGATCAATAAAAGTCCCTGCCTAAGGCACAGGGTTGCCGTAAGATGATGCCTCACTGTTTTGGAGTGTGAGTGTAGTGTTTGCAAAAGGGAATAATGAGTAAAATACTTTGGGTAAACATAAAATCTTCTCACACTAGAATGCTTTATTTACTTGCAGATCGCAGAATATGGGGGTCAAAAGGAAAAAAAGGCTAAGGATGTGCCTATGTACTATGAGGTAGGTTAAAACAGGTATTGCAGAATCAGTGCTCTTTTACACAGAAGTGTGTGAACCTGTGTGGCTTTGTTATACATTCTTGAATAAATGCAGATTTGTTGGCTCTAGCTAGTAAAAACATTCAACCATCTAGATACTTAAACTGCTTTGTTTTTGTGATACCAGCAATATTCTGTTGGACTGCTGATTAGGTGATGATCAAAACACGTTTTCAGGGATGAGAGTTTCACTATTGAAGGATATGTTATGTGGTCATATTTTGATGGTGGTGTCTCAAGTTACAGAAAACCTGTCCTCTGTTTCAGAGGCTCCCAATAATTTAGAAACTTATACCTTTATTTATAGGTATGCAGTCCCCTATATAAAACACTATTCTGTGTGATAGTACCCATTATAATCTCAGTTTGATGTAACCTGATTCATCTAGTGGGCTATGTCAGCAGGGTTTGGAATCATGCTTAGTACAAAGAGTACTTCCTCCTACCCTGTTAATGTTTTACTTACAGCTTGTGAGAGGTGATAAAATCCTGTGATTAATCAGAAGATTGTTTAAAATTTTCTCAGGTAGAGTTTTATGGTCTTTACAGACCTGGAGTGTAAAGAATTTTGGATCCCTCTAAAAAGACTTTGTGTTTTATTTCTGCAATGACTAATAAACTTTTTATGTGTCTCAGGTTTTGGTGAACTTTATAACAGTACTTTTTAGCTGCGGTCTGTTTTTCAGTAATGCCAGGCTACTATCCGAGTAAGTCCCTTTGGAATTATTTACCACTGAAAGGACTGTGAATTTTATGCAATTAACTCTCTTCATTTAGGACTAGCCTCCCAGGCAAACTCACCCTTATATTACCTGGTATGTAATCTTCTTCAGTCCTACTTGACAGAAGGATTTTGAAGTCTAGCTCTAAGCAGAAGCTTTGTATGATACCTGTATTTAATTACTAAGAGCAATTTTCTTTGTGAAGTGGACACTTATTAAATTCCAGCTGTCAGTGCTGTGTCCCATTAGCTACTTACTTTACTCCTCAAAGACATTTTTTTCCTCCCCTCCTTTAACACAGAATATAAAATGCCTGTTCTGACCTTTTGCTTGGACTCAGTTTCCGTTCAGGCTGTAGCAAATTAAAAGATCGATCATGTTGCCACAGCATTAAGATCCCACCTCTCTGGGCAGAGTTTGTTCCTGAATATTCACATACATTCCATGTGCAGTTTGAGCAGTCAAAACTTTCACTGCTTTTACTGCTTCCACTAGCAAAGATAAACAAATACAAGGTTGGCACAGAGCACAGGGTTGTGAAAAGTTCTTCTGAGAGGAGCATTTCTGTCATTGCCACATACAGTTCTCTGTGGGAGGATTCAACATGCTGCCATTTCCACAAGTTTCCATATTCATTTTTAAGGGTACTGTGAGATTCCTAATATTCAGTGGTCTTTGAACATATAACATATGTGTGAATTTGGGACTAATAACATGCATAGTAATGTGATTATTATTGGTATTAGTAGTAATATAGTTACCCATGCCATTGGTCTTACAATTTGCATCCACTGAAATGCAGGGGTTTTAATAAATTTCAGTGCAGCAGTCTGCAGTGCGTAGAAGTCAAGAACCTTTAACAAACGGCTCATGATACATTGCAAGCTAATCATATATAATATTAAAATAATTCCTGCTGTCTGCTCTAAGTTATTCCTCTTCAGGCTCTCTATCATTTTATTGTTTTGTATCTCATATCACTCTTAATGTACAAAGTGAAGAGGCTCAGGGCAGGGTCATAAAGATGTAGCTAAAAGATTTCCAAATCCAGGAGAAGTAGATGTCCAACAACTTTTCTGACTCTTACATGACTTGATGGGAGTAGGAGTCCTGCTTAGTAATTTTGTACTAATTCCAGCTCTTAATTGAATAATGATAGGCTGATTCTCTCATAAAGATTCTGAGGAATTTTTTTTTTCCTTACATGTTAAAGGGAAAATGTTATACTTCCTGTAATATATCAACAGATTTCATAATTTATCATGTACAATTTTTCTAACAAGACCTACAACTAGAAATATATGTATTTTATCAGGAAATATATGTATTTTATCAGGTGTATTTTTTTATTGTTTACACACCTGTTTGTTGGATCAGTTTTCTATTAAGGTTAATAACATTGTGTGTAATTAAGATATTTTGCCAGTATTAAATATGATAGTGTTGTTAAGATCTGATTATTGAGAGATACCTCTGCCCAAATTAAGGTGCAAACAAGACCGTATGCCAAAGTCAATGGTACAGATTTTATTTAACAATTAATTAGAAATAGAATAGAGAGGGGGAAGAGAGAGAGCGTTCAAGTAAAAAATAACACCACCCGTGGATCCAACAGCATCCTGTTGGTCCTTCTTCGCTCTGGGCTTTTTGGTGGTGGGGGGTCCCAAGGTCATTCAAAGCTTTTCATTATCTCTACATTTTAGCAACCAAAGGAATTAATGCTTGTTGGCTACAGAGTTCTCTTATGCTATTGGTTAAATTATTACCTCACCTCTAATGCTGGTTAGTCTTCATGCTCAGTCTTTCTCTTCTTTTGAGTCAGTGGGTTTCTGGGATCAGTGTTCTATTGTTTCAATTTAATACCAGACCAATGCCATGTTAATGATTTTCTTTCCTCTGATACAGTTAAAAAATAAACTCATCCTTATATCTGCTGGCATATGTTGTCTCTTATTTTTTTCCTTTCTTCATTGAATCTGAAATAGTGAAAATTTTTAATTTACATTATCCAGGATCTTGTAATCCCACCTGGTTTATGTGAATTATCTCTGATATTCACATGTGATGAGCAAACAAACATGTGATTTCAAATTACATGCTGGAACTGTAAGTATTTAAATAGAAGATAATACAAAAATTTGACTACAAATCGTTCTACTTTTTGTCATGACTGGGTGAACACAAGACCTGTTGGATTCTCCTATTCCAGATCTGCATGGCAGATTGTTTTCATACAAAACCTCACTTTATTTTACTTCCTTGCTGACAGGGAAGTAGTGTCAGCAAGGAAACTTCAAACCTTTGGATGGATAAAAGCAGGAGAAGCTCCAGGCTTACTGTCAAGATACATAACAGCCAACCCTTATCACCAGGCATAATGATATATCAACTAGTTGTGCAGTTTCAATAAACAAACCAAAAAGATCCCCAAACTAGATCCTTCTTTTGCAAAGCATAATATGCATAGTTTTGCTATTAAAATCCAGTTCAGTTGAGTGCTTGCATTTAAATCTTAATTAGCTCATGTTTTGTACAGCTCATTTAAAGGACTAAAAGGTAATTGCTTAGAAAAAGAATCTTATTGTTTTAAAATTATTTATGTTGTACATGTTATGGTTTTTTTCTTTGGGCTCATTGTTATTGTTGTTTTTCCCCCTAAGACTGTGATGCCATAATCCTTGGGAAATTGCATAGTGTTCACAGTATTTCTTGCCTTAATAGGCAATAGACTGTAGCAGATACAGAAGAATCCTTGAGTTTTCTGGGTGTGCATGAAACAGCTTCCTCTTCTGTCACTTCCAAAACAAAATATATTACCAAGATATTAAGAACTTCTGTAGGAAAATAAAACATAACAATTGACAAGACCAAGTCGAAAAAAGTGAAATACTTTTAGCCAGGAAGCAGTGGATGTAAAGCAGTTTTCAAGCATTCCTGTGAATTTATGCTTTGTTAGAAATGTGTAGAGTGTAGACTTATGAAGTAAAGGTTGCTGCTGGTAAGATTATTTGAAGTACTGATCACATTATGATGTAGAGAGATGGTCCACTTTAGATTGGAACAGAGTGTGTGTTTCCTGGGATAGGTGCTCCTACTATATAATGAAATGTTATATATATTTGCATCTTGTACTATGTATAAATATATTATTTTTATATGTAATTATAGTTAGGTAATAGATATATTTAAAATATATGTTTTTGATTGTGTATGCATGTGTATAATTATTCAAAACTACCTTCTATTACTCACCCCAATAGCCTGAATTTAATTTTTAAAAAAGTTAAAAATAGATGTTCTCTTTCTAAATATCTTTCATATCCTCTCTTCAGTAGGTCTTAAATACCTTATGCCTTTGTATTACCTTATATTATTCTATTGTCTATGTCCCTTTTTTAGATTCTCATCATTTTGCCTAAAAATATCTTCAGAAAAATTTTTAAAAAAGGAGGGTAGCACTAGGGATATGGAGTATGCATTTATTTGTGTTCCTTATAGTAAACTCCTAGGGTAGAAAAATCAAAAATGTTTGGTTTAGCTTGATGTGAAAGGGGACTTTTAATGTCAGAGATGTAACACTTACGGGAAGGAATATTTTCACCCAAGTACAAGCTCAGAAGAGTTGTCTGCCACTGGCAGAAGAGCAAACCCAGTAGTAGCCAGGATATGGGGCACTCAAGAAAACAGTTTCAAACATAACATTAGTCAGGAGTGTTTTTAAGAAAGCCTTTTTATTTCTTGTGGAAATATATAATGAAAGCTTTCCTATTTTTGTGTAAGTGTATAGATTTTGACACAACACCATAATGAAGGTTGTGGTCAAGATTAGGCTTTCTCAAAAGTAAAGATAGCCCGATCAAAACCAAACCTCACTCTATATGTGCGTGTCAATAGAATTTTGTTTTTAATACAAGTTAGAAAGATTTTGTTTTCATTCCTATTGGACAAAAGTAATTTTAGAAGTTGGTGTAAAGTGGAACAGCTCAGAAGCCAAAACTTATCTGGTGTCATTGTTTTCATGAGAGGGTTTGACACTAAAAACAACTTCGGCAGCCATGCTGAATGGTTAAAAGGATAGAAAGACTTAATTTTATTTTTCATTCCAGTACAAAGTAAATTTCATACTGCACTCTTAAATGCCATAATAAAATGGAGCAGTTTTCCAGTCAGCCTTTGTCAAGTGGTATTGTGTGGATGCAAGTGAAGAGAATTTTATTGCAGAAGGACTTGGCCCTTACACTGTGTGGATACACAGAGGTTTAATGTGTACACTTGGGAATTGTTGTTAAATGAATATGCCTTTTAGGGAGGTACTGGCTCAGGAAAGGTTAAGGGACTTTAAATCTTGCTGTGGGCATTATCTACTCATCTGTTTTCAGCTCTTTTCTATCTCTTACCAAACTCCTACCAGTTTATACTACAGAATATAGGATGCTTTATAAATGATCCACTAAATTAGGTGGTATATTTACCTGAGGTATTTCGTGTCTTATCTTCTGAGGAGGGTTTATCTACTCTGCCTGCTGGTTCCTGGTATTTAGGTCAATCTACTTAAAAAGATGTTAGGGAAAGAATTTGTTAATTTTGGTTTAGCATGTCTTTGCATCTGCCTTTGTCATTGTCAGAGCATCTGATGCCACTGCATGATCAAGTGCCCTGTGTAGTCCTTTAAGTTATCAAATTGTATGGCTTCCATTCAGATTTAATTTTTCCATGAGAGGAAACCATTGTTGCAATGAACCAGGCAGTTCTATAAGTTGTAGCTGTTCGTTGTCAGTTTGGGTGTATCCAGTTCAGTATCCTTTTCCAGGAGCATGCCATGTTACGATGTACCAGCATTTCTAAATGTTAAAATTGGGGGAAAAATTATTGAGCTTGATCAGGAAAATGACCTGTGTTTTCTAGTTTTGTTTCCTAAATTCTGATCCATCAGGTTCTATTATTTACATGAGGCAATTTACATGCATATCTTCTAGTTTCATTCCAGAATAGTGACTCTTCATAGTCCTAAAGCCAGGATTTTAGAAACATGCATTATTATTTTATTTCTGTTAGTTGAAATTATTTGACTCACTTCTTTATCAAACCAAGACAGGCCATTTGTAATACTCAAATTGTTAGCAATTTATTTTCTAGGGAAGACAATTGATAACCTTTTGAAATTCATCTACCTGTTTAAAATCTGCTTTAGAACACTGGAGAGACTTTGGGTTTCCTTCACAGATTTCAAGAGTTCCTGCCTACATGCAAATTGGTATCAAATTTCGTCTTTTTCTGTGCAGGTTGTTGAGATGTCTGTGTAACTACAGGAAACAGCAATTATGTCTGTGGGAATGCCATCCTTGAAGTGTTAGAGGGACTCTCTGAAGTGGCCAATGGCAATGCTGTCTTCTGGGTTTTTTTTGTCTTCAAAGTTTTTGGGGGACTGTAATAGGTTCATTAAGGACAATAAAGTGTATGACATTTTTCTCAAGTACAGCAACTAATCCTAGAAGCCCTTGTCACCAAATTAAAAAAAAAAAAAAAAAAAAAAAAAAAAAAAAAAAAAAAGCATAAAGCCCTGTTGCAAAGCTGGACCAACCAAGGTGGAAAGATCCTGCCCAGTTCTGTGGTGCCAAGTCTACAAGACCATTGGAACTACCTGGCCGAAATATTCTGATGTGGCTTAGAAAACTCTGTCAAGATGTAGCTGGATGGGTTCTGCCAACACAAGGTTTGATGAAGCAATTTTGTTTCCTAATCTTTTTGTTCCACCTCTGATTGGGTTCTCTTTGTAGCCAGATGCAATGTTAGAGAAGCATGACTAAATCTTTTAGCTTTGTGATGTTCATTTTGTGGATTTAGTTGGCTGAAATTGCTGGAGACAATTTACTTCTCAGAAGCTTAAAATATTCTGTGCCATAATGGAAAGATTTGCTGGGCAGATTCATCCCACTGAAATGTAAACATTTCAGTATTTGATCATAGCAATATATCCCTTCATCTAATCACAAATCACAACAGACTGGCCTGTCCTCTTTTTCTAAAAGGATCTGGGTTCTGTAGGGATTCTTCTGAAATCACTTAAATGCTGTTTCAACTACTGCCCCCCAATCAGTGTTAAAATAAAACAGATATATAAAAGGTCACGTAAGAAAACCTTGCCTGTGCATGGAACTCCTTCCTGAGATAGCAGTGCTAATGCCTGATCTTTCCAATCACTGGATATTTGTATCCCTTAAAGCAATTTGGTTTTCATAGCAGCTAATGGCCAGAGAGCTATAGGAGGTGCACATCCCAGATGGTGAGAGCTCCTGTATGAGCTCTCTAATAAAACCCTCCTTATTTGTATCTAATGTATTTTTTTCATTTTTTACTGAAATTAGGTTATTCACCATTTGTGTTTTTCTTAAAACACTATATAAGTACTTGACATAATGCTGTACATGTGTGTTAGAAAATGCTCGTAGAGCATCCCTGAGATTAAATCAGTTAAAATATCCCCTCAGGTTGCAGATTTTCTGTAGAGAGAGGTTTCAAGAACAGACTTTCTTAAAATGGATAATTCTTATAGGTTTCTGCTAACCAGATCAAGCTGTGTTGTGTTTTGGCAAAAAACAGACTCACTCAGATGAGTGGCAAGTTATTTTTCTAGAGTACAAGCAGCCATTTGCTTCTGCTTTGAAAAATGTTCTCACAATAAAAAGAAGATATTTAGCACATGAACAACATTCATATTTGCTCAGTATTGC
Organism: Vidua macroura; assembly: GCF_024509145.1. NCBI lineage: Eukaryota > Metazoa > Chordata > Aves > Passeriformes > Viduidae > Vidua > Vidua macroura. The sequence continues at coordinate 72,335,477 of NC_071572.1, read as the reverse complement.
TTCATTTTAGTAGGTTTAGTTGAAAAGGACTCCATGGGGTACAAGGAATCATCAAATCCACTTTAATTATTTTCATTCTCTGGAATACATCTTCACTGAGTAACAAGGATGACTCATTTGGTTTATCTTAGGTTTCACAGTCTACCTTGTGGATACATAAGCATTACATGGAGCTCTGCTCAGATATGCAATTGATTTTTTAATTTATGTGAGTCCTTAAGCTCTCTTTGAACTGTGAGTCATAAATTCAGTAGTGAAAGATAATGATTAAGCAAGTGGTCTTTGGACATCATAGGTGGGAAGAGGTTCTGAGAGTTAAAATGAAGTTAGGTGAATGGTCTGAGAAACTGAATTCTTCCAACACACTGGAAGTGTCATCTGAAAAAAGTTATTTCAGTTACCTCAGATCCTTCTGGTATTCTTTCAAAATGATTGCTTGTAATATGCTTTAGTCAATGAAATGACAATGACAGTCAGAAGTATTTAATAGTATAGGTAAAGAAGTCTTCTTTAGAAAAACAGATTCTGACACATGCAGCTTTGTCTCCTAGTCTATCTTAAAAGTTGCTCGTGAAGGACTCATGAGACTGACAGCAGATTGTAATAAGTCAAGACCACTTTTTTTTCATCACTTTCATTATTTTGCTCAGGGAAATACATCTGAATAGTAATTACTAGCTTGGTTGTGTAGTCCATAGAGCCTCTTGACTGATGACTATCCTGCTTCAAATTGACTTGAACTGTGTCAGCAACTAAGGGATTTTACTTATTTGGTTCTTCTAGGAACTATTATGTTTCTTTTAGGAAGTGTTATATGAGTCTGAGGCATATGTGATGGTCTGGATTTCTTACAATTTCAAGAACAAGAGGGAAGACAAGGCTTTAGAAAGCTCACCCTGAGTATGGGAGAGCTATACTGTGAAGTGGGCTGACCACTGTTCATAGTGAGCAATATTACTGCTGCCAGGTAGTAATAAAGCTGTGAAAGTTTATAATCTAATTTATCTTTTTGGAAGGTTTTCTGATTATAATTTGGCAACCACGATTGTTCTGTATCTTGAAAAAGAGGTATTTCAAAGAAAGATAGCACAAAGACTCTGGCTTTAAATGTTTCCCTAACTTTTAAGACCTATCTCCTATCTCAGTGGTGCTGACATCTGTCAGTAATGTAGGGTCACTTATAAGCACTCATGCAGTGTTTGGGTGGCTCCAAATACATGCCCTTTGCACCAGACAGCTAAATCTCTGCGTGGTTCATACTGCCACCATATGAGATCAAATACTGCATCACCAAAGCCTTTCTGCACTTCACCAGTGTGACCCCTGCTGTGTGAGGAATGCTGTGTTTCCTCTTGCTTTAGAGGAAAAAAGGCCCTACCTAACTAAGTTTGTCCATCCAACTTTCCATGGTTTCTCACATAAGAAAAAGATCATCACTGGTGGGATGAAGTATAGCCAATCTGTAACAAATCCACTTCAAAGTATCTGAAAAACTTCCTTCTGTATCCCTACCCAGTTTTTGTCTTGAGGTTTTTGTTTGGTTGTTTTTTTTTTTTTCAGATGAGGCTCTGTAGTTTTTTAACTGTTTATGCCAGGTGCCTGCATAGCTCACAGGACCACAGATGAAGTAAATATGGATGTGTAATAAATTTAATTTCTTTTATCTACTGTGCATGGATTGATCTATGTTCTGTCTTTAGGATTGTTTTTAATTTCCTCCTGTATAAAGCATATTTTACATTTCTGCATGAAAAGATATTTGCTTTCTTTGTATTGCCAAATGTAGTGCACTCATTCTGTCTTTGTTTTATTTGTGTGACCTCTTTCCATAGTCATGGAATGTATTCCTGTTAAATAGTTTTGGTTATACTTCTCATGGCTCACATAAGAAAATCTGTCCTTCCTACCCACTCTACTTCATCAAGTCTCTTCATTCCTGTATTCTGTATCTACAAAATAGGAATAATTATTATGCATTGCTTTTGACTAGTAAAATGCTTTAAAATTCTCAGGAAGAATGGGGTTTAAGAATCTAAGAACTTTTTTCTTCTTCCATGAACAATAAATCAGCGACTGCCATTGAGCTGGGTTACTATATATACACTCTTCAGGGATCTTTCCAGAATCCCTCCATTTCCCCTCTGTTGTGTTTCAAGAAAAGTGCAACTCATCTACATTGGCCAGTGAGAAGCATCACTTTTGTCATTTAATATCGATTCTGAAAAAGAAAAACTTCACGAGAATTTTTCTCTCTGAGGGAAATTACTGTGATATTTCTACCAAAGTCTCTTTCTTTCAGATCACCGATTTGTGTGCCTAGCTCTGAGTGACTATTTCTTGTTGGAATAACTAGTAGCTCCCAGTGTGCCCACAGTGTGTGGTAATTTTTAAGTCTTGCTCTTAACATGTCCTTGATTTTCTGCTGTGGCTCTGATGTCAGTGGGTCTTTCCCGAAGCCTTCTATGATTGGCTTATGAGCCAGTGACTGATCTTACTTTGAGTACAAAACATACAAAGCAAAACTCATCTTAATCATGATGTATCTTCCTTTGTGTATGTTAAGATCATTAGATTTATTTGTGTTGCAGAAGCAGGATTGTTTTGGAAGGGTTTTTAAATGCATATGTTTTGGTTTGTCTCCCTGTTATGCGACTTGGAAAAGATCTGAATTTTAAGACATTTCTTTTTCTGCTCCTTGCTTTTGTTTTCATGAAACAATGATTTGGCATATAATGGTCTGGATTCTGATTTGGCTTTGCTTTATTCAGAGAAGCATTTTAATGGCTACATTTAGGTAAGAAGTGAAAATTTCTAAACTAGGCAAGAATCTATGGAAGCTCAAAGCTAATGGTGGTATTTGCATTAGACAAGACACAGTTCAGTGAGATGCAGTGTGCACCTTCATTGTCTCAGTGTTAGCAAGCAAAATTGACACCATATGTGCCCAACTGTAATTGCTCCATGAGGAGAAAAGAGAAACATGTCAGAAAATTTGAGTAACACCTAATTCAGCCCATGGTTATAAATAAAGCTGATGGTTGCTTAAAAACAAAAGTAAGAAAATATTATGGTTATATTATTCCTCAATAGCGCTTCCTACATAGGTGAACTTTATTACAGAGACAACACAAGTGAAAAGAAACATATAACAACTTTTTAACAGTATTTTTATGTTATTTTATTTTTTTCGCAGTAAATAAAGTGGTTATGAGGCTCCAAGGAAAACGGCCCAGATGTTAGTGAGTTGTATGAAATTTAGTGGAAACAAGCTGTAAAAAACATAGTCATAAAACAGCCTGTCAATGCCACACATCTGGACAATGCAGCTGTATGTTCCCGCTGCTGTCATCACCCTAAGAAAACTCAATAGCCTTATTTCACCCCAATTAGGCTGCATACCAACAGAATCAGAATTACACAGGGAGGGGGTGTGTTTTCACCAAGACAGACCCTCTCAAATTCCCTTCAAGAAGTTTTTATCTTTCATTTAGGGCTAGTCCTTAAGACACTGGTCACTTTGTAAACAGTACTGGAAACTATTCCCCTTGATTTGCTATCTGTTAGGTGTTTTTTAATTTATTGCTTTATGATATGTAGTTGCTTCATGTTGTTTCTCTGTTTAAAACCTAAAGAAAATTACATTTTCCTGTGAGACCTCTGTGTCTGTTGACTTTCTCATAAATCATACAAGGTTTTTTTCCATTCTATTTTTATTGCTGATACTGTAGCTGATATAACTTTATTTGAGGTCTTTGGAACCAAAGAATAGTGGTGTATCATACTGATGCATTGTTTCTTCTGGAAATATGGCCATTTCAACCCATACATGGTACAGTGTGAGATAGCATTTCCTCATTTCAACATGCAAATAGATATGAGTTGAGTGCAGTATTAAAACTATACAAGTAGTAGTTTTGTTGTAATTTTTTTTTTCTTTTGCAGGTGATGGAATTAGCCAAAGCCTTTCTGGACCAGGGTGAAAAAATTCCTGTAACACTAATTGGAAAGCTGTTGAAATTTCAATTGCTTTGTCTCAAACAGAAGGATCTTCAGAGAAGACAAGAGGAAAAGAAGGTACTATAGTATGTCCTAGCAACATTACATTTTTGAAGACACTTCTATTCTATGCTGTTGCTTCCATAAATTCAGCTTTCTTCTCATCTTTGGCTTTCTAGAACTGTAATTAAAGAGAAATGTGATTAGGAATATTTTTTTAAGTTGATTAGATTTTGTGGATGATGTTCTCAATTACTCAAATGCCAGTGAGAATGTGGAGGAAAAAAAAGAAAATAAAAACACTATGGAAGAAGTCTTTGCTAGAGTGAGAACTAGTAATGGCTTTGCTGAGTGTTAGGACCAATAGAAAACAGAGCTAGGAACAGGCTTCTGCTGAATGTATCCCTGCTGAAGTAAAGGTGTAATACTCAAATTGTACTGGGAGAGGTTGTTACTTGGGAGGTATCAAGGATAGATACAGAGCAGACTATCACGGAGTTCTTGTTATGAATCTACTTTCTGGAGGGAATTTAGAGAAGTTATCTCTTCCATCCTCCGGCACTAAGGCAGGATAATATTTACATAAGCTATTCCTGGCAGATGTTTGTTGAATCTTTTCTTAAACCTTTCCAGTGCTGTGTCTTTTCTTTTCCATGGCAACCAGTATTATTTCTGAGCCATCTCAGCAACGCGGGCATTTGAAGAAGGTTTCTGATCCTACCAACCCTACTCTCACTTAAATCTGTTTGAGTTCTCCCTGTGTATGGGGACAACATTACACTCCATTCTACAGAAATCTATTACATATTTAACTGAACAAACCCAAATATGTGCCATGGTTGTTCATTTTTGATTATGCATGTTCCTCTCCTCTGAACTCTCTCAAAGCAGTACATATTTTGAAGTCCACTTCTCAGAACCAGGTACCACATTTTCCAGTGTTCCCAAAATTTGCTTCTATTTGTCTCCAAGGTCATCACTACTAGCTTCAAGATTGTCTCAGACAGATTGTTTATGTGTTCTAGGAGGAATTTCACCAAGCTTGCCCAGAATCATAGATCAGACCTCTAATTAATTTCTAACATCTTTTGGAGTTGTCAGTGGTACATTTCAACAACTTACTGAACAGTTGGTTTTGCTATAGTCCTTTTCCAACAAACATTCATGAAACTGAAGAAAGTCAGTTAATGATCAGGAAGTCATACAATTGCTGCAGTAAGTTTACCCTGTTAATTTTGATCAAAAACTATAATGTAGAATGTGATTATATGGAGACCTAAGTAGTCTGTACATGTAAAAGATGCAAGCAGAAAATAGTTTAATGGACTTTGTATAGCTGAAAAGTCTGTAAATTTCTTTATTAATAATTTTATTTGTGGGAGTAGTTGGTGGATGAAGTGTAGCACACAATCACAAGAACATTAAATGCTAGGTGATTCCATTACAATTGTGTCCTCTTTCCACAGAAGTCAATTTATTCGGAAATGATAATTTAAACCACAGAAATATATGAAGAATATGAGAAAAATAATGTTTTCAATCTGAAAAGAAATTGAGAGGCTGAAGCTATAGAATAGATTATTAATAGTGAATTGAGAAAAATAGCTTTTTTCTTAGATAGCACTCAACTCTTGTAAGTAAACTGTCAAACAAAACTTTGAAGTTTAATGGCAATTTAATATTAAAATGGAGTCTTTAGAGCTTTGATTTAGCAAAATTTGTCTTGTAACTGTAATTTTATTTCCCCGATTAATTGGAGGATAATCAATGTTGAGGGTTGAAGAGTCTCTGACACTTCCAGTTCTCTGTTTTAGCCAAACTGTCTGCAAAAGTTGTCACCTCCTTTGAATTGTGTCTATATCAATGTGTGACAAGTGGAGCTGTTGAAGGACAGAGTCAAGAACTGGAAGGCTCTTGGTTATGAGGATGCTCTGCAGTACAGAGTGGGCAGAAACTGACTTCTAATTTAGAGTTCTATCTCTAATTTGGCTGCCATAGAATTTTTAATCCTTTCCAACCAGCTTGTACAATACAAGTTCTGCTGCCAACAATCTGGGTGTTGAAAGCAGGATTTTACTCACAAATCAGTTCTCAGAAAGCAAACATATCTGTCCTTGGGTCTTTTTCTTAAATAGATACCAGTTAATAGAATGGATCAGCAGAACTAATACAACATGTAAATAACCAAAAATAAGGCATTAGGAAATTTCTGTATTTCATTAGGAGGAGGAGCTTGTCATAAACTGACAGGCATAAATATTATGTAGAAGAGAAGTATCTCTGAATTAGAAAACTTTGAGGTAGTAAAATTTTGAAATGTGAAGCTTAAAATAACAAAATTGCAGAAGTTCATGAATTATTAGAAACTCCACAAAAAGCTGCACCTTGTAGGGGAGGAGAAATAGGACATTGAAAGGAAAAGGAAAGAGTCCAAGAAAGGAGAGGCTTTTACTTTCTAAAGTATTTAGGTCAAGTAATGTTCTTTGTTAGAATCTTGGCAAGTCCAGAAATGTCTCTGCTTATTTAAGAATTACTTAAAATTATGCAGATGCAATAGATCAAGTTGATTGTGAACTTTGTGGCATGATGATTGTATCATGTTTGATGTGTTCATCAGCTTAGAATTCAAAGTGCTATCAAAATTTCTGATTTGAAATGTCAAAGGTGGAACAAATTTGAAAGAAAATAATGAAAGCCTCCAAATCCTTCATTACACAGTGGAAATAGTTTCAAGATTCTGTCAAAGACATTTCTAAATTTTACAGAAAGCAAATTCAAGAAGGAAGGGAAAAGCAGGAAAAGATTTTCTGTTTTGATTTTGATTTTGAACTAAATACAACTTCCACAGCTGGAAAGTCTGCTTTTCAGCTGGATCTAGGGAAAGCAACTATATAGTGTTAACTGCCCTCTCTCATTTGCATGAAGCGCTTTTCTAATTGCTTTAATAGCCTTTAAAGTGACATCAGCAGGATTGTAACTGTAAGTTAAGTTAATATTTTTGTTTTAATTAATTTAGGTTTAAATCCTGAAATTTAATTTTTACATAGTTTGAATGTAGTATTTCTGCTGGGCAAAAATAAGGTGGACACTTTCTTGATCTACAGAACCTACTTTACCTTAATATTTTTTTATTGTTTTCATTTCAAACCTTTTTTGATTGTTTTCATTTCAAAATGTCAAATTTTTGGATTTATAGTGTGAGGCTTTGGGACACTTACAAAATCTTTTTTCATCCTGTATTCTTAAATTACTAGGAAGATCATTATGTAGGTGTTTTTGTTTGAAGATAATGAGAAGGGCTGAGTAACATCCTGTGTGAAATGAACGCACAACTCTTGGTTCTAGTTTACATTAGACAGATATTTACATCAAAGAAAAATAATGCTGGTACTATTTTACACCATAGTCAAGAGTGTTAACAGAGATATTAAAGATATTAACAAATATTGAATTTTTGCCATATTTCCCCTCAGTTCAAGGAAGGTTTCTGGCTGATGCAAGTGCTGTAGTGGAAGTAACTAAAGCGCAGGGGTTTTTTTCCTCATCTTTCTACCCGTATGCATTTTGTTAGTTTGGTAGGTATAATGTCTACCTACATCTTGCAGTTCCTTTTTAATGTGAACTCTTAGCATTATGACTGAGTAAGAAGATATAAATAATTGAATATGTGTTTGAGCAGGAAAAAGCAGGGTGTTCAAGACAGCTCCGTCAATTGAATATTGTAGAATGAATGAATAATCCACAATATGAATATTATAGCAGCTGAAAGGGAAAAGTGTGAAAATAAAAAAATTGAACACCTAAAGTTTTACAACAGTCTGACCTTTGTTCTGCACAAATGTTTTAATGAGAACTTCATTTATTCATCTTGTCAGGCAGAACAGCAGCAAAAAGAAAAAGTGAAAGAAAAAGCTAAATCTCCTGATCAGACAAATGGAAAAGATAGTAAAAGAAAAAAGTCAGTGGCATCAACCCCTGCTAAAAAGGACACCAAACTGAAACAACGGGGAGAAATGGAAGTGAAAGACAAATACATTGGTAAGTAAAATATAATGATATACTCCTGATAAACCTTTGGAATATTTTGTTTTGTTCCATGTTGAAAAGTCAAGATCTATTCAGCAATATCAAAATTTTGCCACTTTGCATTTGAAGAGGGCACTGTGTTCTGCTCAGTGTTAGGATGTATTGTGCAGTCCAAGAAGTAAAATGCAGATAAATTATATGTGGCATGTCAACATCAAAATGTTTGGGCATATGTAGGACTACAAGAAAGTAGCCAAACAAATCCTACAGAAAACTTATCCTAGAAAAAGATTTCAGAATAATTAAATGTGTCAGTATCCAAAGGTGGCTTTCTCCTTATACTATAGTTTAAAACACAGCTGACAGAGTTGTCAACCCTGTCAGTGAAGAAATTTTTCATAACATCCAATCTAAGCTTCCCCTCTTTATATTTGTTCTAATATGGCTGTATAAAGAAAGAGGAAAAAAAAGAACATGCCTTAAATTCAAAGACAGTCTATATCTGTTTCTGGTAGCTAGCAGTCATTTTATCATTCATCCCTAATACATTATCACCTTTCTGAAATTAAATATTTCTACTTTTGAGTAATATTGAAATTGCTTGCATTCTTGTCTCTCCTCTTTTGCATATGGACTACTCACTGATAATCAGAACTGACTGATCGTTATGCACTTGTGATTATTAGCATAATCATAATTATCATTTTCAAATGGCAGGCAGTCTTCGGCATGTATGCATTGGAATTTTTGGATCTCTGTAAGTGACTGTGCAGAAACTGTGTCTTTTTTGTTAAAAATAATTAATGTTCAGTAATTGTATGTGCTCATACTTTTTCTTCCTGCAGTAACTGAGACATAAATTTATGTACTTCATTTTCAGTACTAGGAGTGAAATAATAAGCTAGTTTTCTTCTGGTTTTGATTTTTGCTTTATGCAATATATGCGCTGGACTGTGGTGGCTGCTTCCTCAGTCAGTCTCTCTCTAAATTTCTGTGTTATTTTATGTTTAGCTGATATTACAAGCAACAGAGAGCCTGCTGCTCCAGGTGGTAGCAGCATTTGCACAGCCCTGACCATATATCTGAGCACAGGCAGATACCTTTTTTCCTTCCTTGGATAAATGAATCCCACAAGCTGAGGAGTCAGTAAACCACTTGGACATGTGATGTGTCAGTAAACATAAGAAAGGATCTTAATGTTGAGTATAAAGCTGTGATTTTAGTGTAGGTTTGTCTGCACTAACTCTGTGTTTCAGCATTTATGGAGAGATACAGGACCTACAGCAGGCAGTTTTGTTAATTTAGGATAAATAACTGTCCTGGATGAATTAAACACCTGAAACCTGTCTTACTACCTGTATTTCTCCTTAAGGCATAAAAGGAAACTATACAACTCTAGAGCTTTTAGAGAGTTCATTTCTACTTATATCATGCTTACCTTTTCCTTTGGTACTGACATGTTGCTATGCATATTTTTACATAACTGATAAGCCCAAATAGAGCAGGTACTCAATGAAACTCCTCATCTGCATTTTAATACAAATTTGGGTATGTCCCTGCCACCTAAAAGAACTAGTGTGAGCTGGTATTACCAGCTGATGAGGATTTTGCCAAGAATTACATCTAGTGAACATGAACTTGCTGGGTAGGGAGGAGTCAGCAGTGAGTCAGCTGATACCTGCAGCTAATACTTTGAAATTATTATGACTTGGGTAATCTTCCATGTAAGATACAGTAACTTACTCTTCGTATGCTCCATGTCCAGCTTTATTAGCAGAATTAAATAGGATAGTTTAAACTACCATTAAAGCATGTGGATATGTCCTGACACTAAACTCCTTTGAGAGGAGCAATTACAGAAATGCTGCTATAACATTCTGATTATAATCAGCTTCTGCAGTTTCTCTCCTGGTCCTTCTCCAAACAATTATTACTTCTGACTTGTATTCTTCCTGCTGTGTTCTAGATGGTTTGGTCCAGAAGACCTGAGTCTTATGCACATAATTTTTGAATTTATATGTAATTTTCCCAATGAGAGTATAAAAGAACTGATTTTCTGACCTTCATTTGCATTGCCTCATATAGTCAAGTAAAAAAATTATTTTGTTTAGCTGATGTATGTTTCTTACTCCAATTTGTTTTTGTTGTATTTTGAACAGATGATGAACCAGATGATGGTGCTCATTATTACTTTATCATTCTGGGTTTCCCCAATCTTCAGTTATTGCCTGTCTTGACTGACCTTGGGATTAACATTTCAAGTGTAATTCAAATTTCTTCTGAGAATTACAAGCCATTGCAGATATACTTAGAAGCAACTAAACTTGAAAGACAATCTTCAATTTTACCTGAAGGTAATCTGGTCATTAAAAAAAAAAGTAAAAATGAGATAATTTTATATCCAGGGAATGACTGTTCTGGCTGTATTTTTCTCCCTCTCCATGCCTTGTGTTTGTGAATGCTACCGATGAGCAGCTGTGTTTGCCAGTGCCAAAGTAGTATTGCCATTGGTTGGCCACCAAAACAAATGGTTTACCAGTGCAAAAACTGGACAGTATAAAGGGGGTCTGGCTAAGCAGACAGAGTTTCCAGCCACAGTAGCCACCAAAAAACAACATTTTATCAAATGCATACTTCTGTGAATTGTTAGGAAGTGTACTGGTAAGAAAACTTGGCTCATTTGGTAAGTTCAAAGAAAGTGAACGATTGGCTGCTTTGGGACTATGGCCCCAGCCACAGGAAAATACGCCACAGAAAAATGCTCTGTAATTATACTCAGCTGTCCCAAGGCTGTTGACACCTTTCTTGAACTGGTATCCTGGTGAGCAAGAGGCTAGATATGTGTCATCAGTGATGGCTGGCTATCCTGAGATGTAGTGACATAGCCAGCAGAAAAAGGGAGGTGGTGATTCCCTGCTATTTGGCTGTCATGAGAATAGAATTATGGACTCTACAGTAAAAAAAATACCAATAAACTCTATTCAATTCAGCAAACAGCCTCCCTACAAAGACTGGCTAAAGGAACGTGAAGGAAGAAAAAGTGTTTGTGAATGGCCTTTGGAATTTTCAGGCCCGAGAGACAGGGTGAAAGTCTGGAGAAAGTCTCTTGGTGGAAAAGGATTGTGTTAGGGATTACTTAAACACATAAGTCTGTGGGACCTGATGGGATTCACTCAGGTATACTGGGGGGCTGGCTGTGATGTCACTGCAAGGCCACTGTTAATTACTTTTGAAAAAACATGGCAATTGGAAAACGTGCCTGAAGACTGGAGGAAAGCATCACTCCTATTTTCAGAAATGGCAGGAATGACTCAGAAATGTAAAGGCCACTCAGACTCTTCTAAGTCTCTGGGAAGATGATAGAACAGTTAATCCTGGAAACATTTCCAGGCACATGAAGGACAAGGAGTTGGTCATTTGGCATGGATTTGCCAATGGAAGTCATTCTTAACCAACCTGATAACCTTCTATGACAAAATTACTGTCTTGGTAGAGGAGGAGGAGGAAGCAGGGGATATTGTCTGCCCTGACTCAGTAAGATCTTTGACACTGTCTTCTCATAAAGAAGCTGGGTAAGCAAACACTGAGTTGGATTGAAAACTGGCTGAGCATCCTGGCCTAGAGGGTATCAGAGGGTATTGGTGGTATGAGTCCAGCTGAACATCTTTGTTAGTGATCAGGAGAGTTCTCTCAGCAAGTACTCTTATGATGCAAAACTAGGAGGAATGGCTGAAACACCATAGAATTGTGCTGGTTTTCAGAGGGACCTCAACAGGATGGAGAAATGGTCTGGCAGGACCTCATAAAATTCAGTAAGGCCTAAGTCCCGCACCAGTTCATGGTGGGAGCTAACTGGCTGGAAAGCAGCTCTGCACAGAAGGACTCAGGGGTGGTGGCACTAAGCTGAATGTGAGCCAGGCCTGTGCCTTTGCAGCAAACAAGGCTAGTGGTATCCAAGGCTGCATCAGGTCAGGGGATTTGAACTTTCTTTTGTACTCAGCACTGGTGAGGCCATACTTAGAGTTCTGTGTCCAGTTCTGGACTTCTCAGTACAGGACAGATACGGAGCTACCAGAGAGAGTCCATCAAATGACCACAAGTATGTTCAAAGGACTGGAGCATCTCTCATATGAGGAGAGGCTGAGAGAGCTGGGAATGTTTACTCTGATGTATGGAAATGTATGGGAATGATGGAGAAGAAAGAGCCTGGAGGGAACTCATCAATGTGTATAAATGCCTGACAGGAATGTGCAAAGAAAAGGAAGCCAGGCTGTTTTCAGTGGTGTTCAGTTACAGGACAAGAGGCAATGACAAAACTGAAACAAGGGGTGTTACCTGAAGACAAAGAAACATTTGTTTACTATGAGGTTGACTGAATGCTATCACAGATTGCCCAGAGAGGTCATGGAGTCTTCATTCTTGAAGGTACTCAAAAGCCATCTGGACATGGTCCTGGGCAGTCTGCTCTTGGTGACCCTGCTTGAGCAGAGGAGTTTTACCAGATGAGCCCCTCAGGTCCCTTTCAGGATCAGTGATGTAGTTGGAATAGAAGATGATGGCAAGATATAAGTGGGGGTATTTTTTAATCTCCAAGTTGGGTGTCAGATATTTGCTGAGACTCTGAGGATGGAAATACTTTAGTAATACTTACAGAAGACTGATGCATGATTTGTGCTTTATGTTAAAGGGAGACATTGTACCATGATTTGTCAAATACTTATATATTTTAGATGTAGAAGCAGAGAAAAAAAAGGAAGATGAAGCTAAGAAAGACCTGGAAACATTTTGGAAATTCCTGGAGCCCATTCTGAACAGTGGAAAGCATGGATCGAGTCTCTTTGATGTTGCCAGGCTTCATTACCTAGTTAAGGAAAGTGACTTTCCCCCTGATTGGTCAGACAGTGAAATGCTGGTCAGTACATTCGGTTTTTACAGTGCATGCCATGCTTTAGGGTTTGTAACTTTTAAGAACGCTTTAGGAATTTAATCTCAAGTCTTCTCTGAAACAGAACCATAGTAGTTAGTATATTTGTTATCTTGAACAAAAATTACTTCTATGTATCCAACAACTTCATTCAGCATCTGTTTACAAGGAGTCTTTGAATGAAAATGACTGATTTGGAGTTTCTTAATATTGTAGGCCACAACAGAAGAGTTGTAAAATAGTTTGAGGCTTTAAAGTTATTCAGCATCTTTATAGACCCAGTTTACATCTCACTTGAGAGTCATATGTGTGTATGAAATAACACATAGTTATATATATTTTTGTTCTCATAACATCAGGCCTACTTACTGCACCTCAGAATAGTCACATGAGAAAAAAATAGCTGAATGCAAGAATACATTTTGATATATGATGTTGCTTTATCATACTCAGTTCTGCTTCTTTTTGGCCAAAACATGGCTCTAACTTATTACTCATTATAGCCTGCTGAGTCAGGACTATTACCAGGCACTGAAGGAGAAAATGAATCATTAGAAATGTTTTCCATCCTAGATTCTCACATATAGTGAGGTAAAAGAGTCTAGTATTTCTCAATCTACAGTGTCAGCAGTAAAAAATACAAACTGCTAAAACAAAATTAGGCAACATGCTATAATTTGACCTACTGTATTTGTAGTCTGCATTATGAGGATTAAAGGACTTTCTAGGGTTAAACTACATTCTTTTAACCCTTATTTGTAGTACAGTGGATTCTGTATGCAAACAACTCACAGTGGTTTCCAAAGCATTCACTGAAAATGCCTTAATTGTGGAATCATGTAGGCTTGCTACTTATGATATTACTTATCATTATCCTCTTTATATAATCTTACAGTGCCAAGCCTCTTTTGGGAAAACAGTTTTTATCTTCCCTATAATCACATCTTACAGGGTTTCTACTTTTGAATATCTTGCAAGCACCTATATTATAGTTGAAATTAAGGAAAAAACATCTGTCACTGAAACAGATTTCAACAGACTGGAGTTACAGTTTCATGAGCCCTACACAAGTAAGAAAGCTTGAAAGTTTTTTAGGAAACAGGTGGGGAGCATATAAGTTCTGAAATCATAGGTGGATAAAGTAAGTCCATTCTTCTGGACTTTCTGGAGAATCTCTGAGTCCAAACTTGCTGCATCTCTGATGTGCAAGACACATAGGAGGAAAATTCTTGGGGCAAAATGTTAGACATTAATACAAAAATGACAGAGTATTGCGTACTGCAAGTAGTCTCTGCTCTCAGATTTGAGATCTTTAAAATGGAAAGTACTTTAAAAAATATTTACTTTATTGAAGAGTCACTAATGGTTAGACTTGAAAAACTTTTGATAAACATCTATGTCCTGAGGAGAGATCAGGCAAATTGAATCACAAAATTGTAATTATGCTAAACTTTGCTTGGATCCCATTGAGTAGCAGAGTTTTGTTACTTATGACTTTGTAAAAAATCTTGTTTTGTTTAAAAGACTGCATTGAAAACATTCCAGTATTTTATATAAAACTTTTATGGGCTCTAGTGATACCTTATATATACAAATAAATGGATGAAAAGGTGTTATACTAACACCCATTCTTCAGAAGACTATTGAACTGGGAAAACAAAGGTGCAAGAATATTAATGAACATTTTGTTTCTGCAAATAGAATTTCTTTCCCAAGTGTCTCTTCTAGTCTTTAAATGCTCTGAAAATGGAGTCAAGTATTCCATAACTTATCAATGATTTGGATTGCCTGTTTCCCAGTGTCATAAAGAGCCACTGAGTTGAGGAAATAAGATGTTTAATAATTCTTAAGGGTTTGTTATTATTCTTAGTGCCTAATGTCAGTTGTGCTTCTTCACTGTGTTCTATTTTAGGAAATTTAAAGTTGAGAAATTCAATGTTGTTAGCCACCTCTTAGAGGCAAACTTCTTAGTACAAGAGACTTGCCCTCAATTCACAAAAGTGAAAGAATCACTCAGAAAAGGGCTTTTTACAGAAATCATTTAGAAGTTATAATAATTCCGTCCTTTCCACAAAGTCCAGGATGTACATGATAAGAATGCATCCATTCAAGCTGCTGAAACTTGAGTGTTTCAAGTGGTTTCCTACAGGGTATTGGTATTTGTACAAGAACATTTAATATTTAAAATAGCAGTTGCTATTATTCTTTTTATTCCTCTCAAGCTTTGGTGAAAACCACAGTACATGACCTCAAGAACCATGACTCTTACCTTGTCAGATTTTTGCAGATACAGCGCTCTCCTTTTGGACATTTGGGTACTATGCTGACATTCTTTCACTCACAGCTGTGGATTTCAGAATGCTATTCTTGAGGCTTTCTTTGTTTTCAAAGGGCAACAGAAAGAAAGCAAATAATATGAGATTATATTAAATACCTGGTTAGGGTTTTATTTTTTATCCTTCTAGAGCAGGGAAATTATTGACCTTGCAAATATGCTGCAGGTTGATCACTAGTAAAAACGTACATACATTACAAATTACTTTTAATTTTCCTCTCCTATTCCTTACCATCCAAAAAAACCTCTTAAGTTCCATCTTTAAGATAGCAGATCTTGAGCAGTTACTGTTAAGACAAGTTAGACTTTATAACAACTACAGCCTTTATGCAATAACCAGTCCATACTGTGCTGTGGTAGTGTTAAGGCAAATAAAATGAAGGTTTTAGAATAACTCTATAAATCATATTGAATTGGTGGAGGAAAAAGTCTTTTGGAAATTTTATAAACAGATGCAGATCTGCTGGTTAAAGAGCTAATGACTGCTGTCACTAAGTTACATGACATTTTATACACGCTCTTCATCCTTTGTCTCTGATTTTCTCTCATAGCTTGCATTTGGTACTGTGCTGTTTGAACACATTGCTTGTTTGATGTATGACTGCCTGGACTGGAGAAGACAGCATTGCAACTACTTGGAAAACACCAAGTTAATTAATGTGCCTCTGTTACCAGAGAGCAAATCAACACAACCACCTTCAGTTGAGGCAAGGACCCTTTCTCTTCTTGTTGAAAATAACTACTCATAGGGTAGAATTGCCTGTCTTTAATTTTGTCTCAAAAATTCACCTTGGAACATCACTCTGTGAATAATTTTCAGTTGTATTTTTGGTTTTAGCATTTAAAACTCAAAAAACGGGGAAAAAATAGCTGAGCATTGAGGAAACAGAAAAAGGAAATTGGAAGGATCCTATAGGCATAAAGTATCACAGGTGTAGATATTTCTTAAATAGCGTCTGATGATACATTCTTGTGTCTGAAAACTCAATATGCCTGCACAGAGCTACTATGCAATGTTACAGACCTGTGAACTGTCAAAAAAAAAAAAAAAGAGATTATTAGTTCTATGCAATATCTATTTCCTTTTTTTTTTTTTTGGTAGTGGGCAAAAGGTTAAGTAGGCAGAAGAAAGTAGCTTATTAGAACATGTGCTACATTCTTACTATCTTGTTCCAGTTAAAAGTTTATCATGTAGTCTAGGGTGAGTAACCAAAGCTACTTGAAATTAAGTTCTCCCACCTATTTGTGCAATACCTATTTGTTTTGTGGTTTCTGATTTTTTTTATGTTAACTTTCGTTCACTTAGGAGCAACCAGCACCACAGATGTCACCTACAAAGAAAAAAGGGAAATCAGAAGAAATTCTGCCAACAGTAGTTTTCTCAGAGAGTATGTTTAAAGGGTTAAAGCACCTGTCTGTAGTTGATCCCTCTTCAAACCATTCATTCATCAGACAGCACAAATCCTCAAAATGATTTGTGCAGTTAGCTGAAGATGTTGTGTATCCTGGTGAACATTCTGGAAGTGTCTGAGTGGCGATAACCAAGTTCTTTAGAAAATCACATTTTCTATCTATTCCTAGAAAAATTCAGATTTAAAATATCTCAGTAATTTTGTTTGGTATCTAACTTTGTTAGACTCTTTTTAATAAATATTGTCTGAAAGTTCACAGAATCACAGAATATTCTGAGTTGGAAAGGACCCACAAGGATCACTGAGTCCAATTTAGCCGTGCATAGGACATCACATAGCATGTGCCTGAAACCATTTTCCAAATGCTTCTTGAACTGACAGGCTTAGTACTTTCACCACTTTCCTGTGGAGCCTGTTCCAGTCCCCAACCACCCTCTGGTGAAAATTTCTCTGATACCCAACCTAAAACTCCACTGACTCAAGGTGAGGCTGCCCCAGTGCAGAGCAGAGCAGGACAATCCTCTCCCTTGCCCTGCTGGCGATGCCATGCCTGATGACAGGACACAGTTGGCCCTCCTGGCTGCCAGGGCATGACTGCCTCATATTCAGTTTTCCATCAAACAGGACCCCTGGGTTGCTTTCTGTGGTGCTGCTCTCCAGCATCTTATTCCCCAGTCTGTCTGTACATCCAGGGTTGCCTCATCCCAGGCATGGAATCCAACACTTCTGCTTTTTAAGCTTCATACAGTTGATAATTGCCCAGCCCTCTAGTTTGTCAAGGTCCCTCTTCAGGGCCTCCCTGCCTCTGGGAGAATCAACAGCTCCTCCCGGTTTTGCATTATCTGCAGGCTTGCAGAACTGACTTGGACTATAAATTGGCATTTCTGAACAAACATATCTTAATGTTTTATCTCTTAATACAGCAGAAGAAACTTCTATTCTGTTTCCTTCTGTGGACATGAGGTATTACAATGACTTGCTGAATCAGATTCCTGAGGAGTACTTTTCTGTACCCTTAATGCTGAGCTGCATGTTGGAACAGGTGGGAATGTTCTCTTTTTAATTTCTGTGGCTATTTTGGCCTAGACCTAATATAATGAATCATCAAAGATAAATAAATCCATCTGTTTAAACCTAAAATATGAGACTGTGCATGAGGCACCGAGCAAGGAGGTTCAATACAAAGGCATCAAAACTCCAAACTTTGATTTTCTTTCATATTGTGCACTTACCCTGTATATATATATATATGTATATATATATATATATATATATGTAGGGTTACTCCCTAGTTAATTTTTGAAGACTACAAATATAATCAAATGAGAAAGGTGCAATTTCTTATCCAAGTCAATAACAAGTTTTCGTGTCCTTCAGCAATGTTATTGATACTGAACTTCTGTTGGTTTACTCAGTTCAAAGGTTTTAGGTCAAGCCTAACATAAGAGCATCCATGCTAGTGCTAGGCAGATCTGACTTCTGTTGAGTTCAGGCACAATTTATGATTTAGACGAGACACACAATATGATTTGGAAATCCTTCTTTAAGGAGTAACATTTCAGCATAATTTTGGGGGTTTTTCTTTTTGTAACTTAGCCTGAAAATAGACTGAGTAAGAATACTCAAAGTCCAACACCTAATAGACAATCAGGTTTTAATTACCTGTGTTCCTTAACACAGGATTTGTAACATTTCAAGTTGGAAGTATTTTTCTTCTTATCTTTTCAGAAGCAACTAATTGGGAAAACATTTAATTCTGTTTTCCACAGCCCTTGCTTTGTGCAGGAACTTACTTGGAAAATTGTATTTTTGCTACTTGTAGAAAAAAATAGGCTTTTCTTCCCTCACAAAATTTATGGATGTGTGCTTAGCTTATAGCAGGATTTGCCTGGTATTTCTGGTAAAATTAAGTAGCAGTCACACCGTGATGGAAGCTAACATATACTGTATTTGCCAGGTTATTGCAAGTGAAGAAGACCTTCCACCACCAAGTCTGGTGGCACCAGAGCCTCAGGCAGATGACCTGCATCGTGCCATTGCAGATCATATAATCTCTGTCCTTCCTTCTCTTTCACTTCCTATGAGTGAAAAAAAGGTTTGTGTTGTCTTTTGTTCATTTCCTAAAATGACAAATCTCATTACTGGGGTGTAATGCTGCTTCCTTTTCTTTTTAAACAGAATCTTTATGACTACTTTTCTCCTAAATATGGTGAACAAGAGACTGTCACCCCCCAATACCCTCTCTTATTTAACTACCATGATGCCCTGGCTCAGCGGTTGCACCTGCTGAAGGTACAGTGCAACTTATTTATATATAAATATTTCCAAAGTTCACTGGCAATGAATGCTCAATGCACTAGAAGGGGAGGAGTGGTGTTTTTACACAATAGGACAGCATGTCCTACATATTTTTTTCTACTGAGATGGACACACCAACACATGTTTAGTTTACTTAAGAAGCAATGAGTTACTGTTGGGGGGCACCTCACAAACATGGAGCACAAACCTACTGATGTCAGTGATCTATTTGCATTATTAATGAGAATGTTTAGCCTTTGGCATAGATGAGAGATATTACAGAACTGTTGATTTGCTTTTAAATACTGATGGTACTATGGAAAATGAGTTGCTAACTAGTTTACAGTGATTTTGCATGGAGAATTAGACTGAATGATAAAATGCTGAGAAGTAGAAGAAAATACATAGCAGTTATTAATGAACACAACAAATGTATTCAGGTTAGCAAAATAGTTGCAGCATAGCATGTAACCAAGATACTGCCAAATTCTAACAAAGACAGAAAGGTTCAGAGACTGCATAGTTTGGGATTATTGCAAAGTAACAGTTCCCAGACTTTCTGAATTAAAAAAATCACTGTGAATGTCTTGAATTTTTCCAAAGGCAAGGTGTAATTTTACCATTAAACTTTAAAAATTCACTGAGGATAATAAAAGTGATAATACAGTTCTAGATTTCACAGCTAAGGTATGTCTGCCTGGCTTCATGGATTACAAATTATCAGGGGAATACTTTGACAACCACTGATTAAAACTACTCAGAAACAACTCAAGTTTGACACATTGGATGTATTCAAGCAGAAGGAAGGACTGAGTAATCAATGTAAAAGATGCTCTTAGCAGACATACTCTTGATGTATTTTATATACTTGCTGAAGAGGAAATTCAGGATATAGCACAATGTTTGAGGAAAGAATAGAGGACAAACATTTGTAATAGGCAGTTGAAGACAAAGGTACCATAAGTGTGTAATACTAAAAAGCGTGAAACTGAAAGATACCACTACATCTGAAAAAATAAATCCTTGGATATAGAGGGATGCCTCTCTTCACAGACTGATCAATAAGTTTCTTGATTTCATTACTATAAAAAGTAGCGCAGGCCAGCTGAAAGATACATGGAAGGTACCTGCTGCCAGTCTGAACAGATCAGTACATATTTCTGTGTTTTTAGCTAGCACAGGCAAATAACTTCTAACAAATGTCTGTTATTATGCTGTCAGTCATTCTTTTATGTGTCTAATATTTTTCTGCCTACAGTATCTGACACCATGATTCAAAACCACACTGTGGGCACATGTTCAAATATATGTCCAACTGGCTTAAGCACATGCTAAAGTCTTCTGCCGTAGAAAGCAGACATTATCCTTTATTCAAACATAATTTTTGGAAAGTCAATAGTGTGAAAGTTTACTTTAACTCTGGTACTTTGATTTTTGTTCCAGGTCCAGGAGAACTTCAATCCAGAAAAGATTGAGCATGAAATGATGGATAAACTGCCTCTTACAGAACTTATCCATTTCACCCCTCCTTCAATTGAAAACAACACTAAACGCTTGGCCAGAGCTCACGAGCTCATGCATTATTTTACTACTGGTAAAATGATTTTCATTGATATAATTTCCATTCTTTTTATTTCTGGTTGATGATCTTCTCAAATAGCAGGAATTTTGGGGCAAGATTTTAAAGCTGCCAAATAAACCTTTGCAGAATTTCCCATTTTCACATTCTTGCTTATATATAATTATAGCCTACTATACAAGTTAACCCTAACTTCAGACCTCAGTTTCATGGTTAACGGGAATGACTGTGAGTGTTAAATATTGTGTAACTAAGAGCTGGAACTTATCTTGGAACTACTTTATTTATCTATATTTACAAACTTACAAACCCTTACTAATTCTGACGGGGAAAAAAAAAAAAAACAATGGTAAAAAGTTGCAATTTTGGTCCTAGAATGTAGAATGCATTTTGAGATACACTGATGTAAACTATGTTGATTTATCAACTCACTTTTTGAGGTAAAGCACATGTATCTTAGGTAGACAATTTTTATGGAACAATACATGGCTTTCAGAATGTATTCTGAAATACATTGTATATTTCATACAATGTTCACAATACATTGTGTGTTGTGTTATTCATGTGTAAGCTGTTGGTGTTAATAATGAAGATACTTTATAACAGTCCCTTTATCAAACCAAGAATACATTCACTTCTCCAACCATAATCACTTCTGCAGTTACCTTTTCTTGGAGTGTGCTTGCTGCCATGACATATGCTGGGAAACAATCCCAAAGACTACATAAATACCCTTAGGTAGTGTCAAAAGTCTGCTCTAGGTTATTAAGAAATATAAACATCCAAATCTCTTTGATTACATTCATGTCATCATATAAATCACAGGATTTGAAGGTACTTTCCCAGCTCTTTCAACCTGAATTCCCTGTGTTGGATTAATTTACACTTCTCTGTTGTTTCTAGTTGTTGGTATGTTCATTTTGGACAGTAAGCTATTCAAGTATTCACTATTGCTATAGTCTTCCAGCTGATGGGTGTTGAATTTGATGATCCTCACTGGGCCATACTGTACTGCCAGACTCTCCTAACTGGTAACTTAGCTAGCAAAGCCTTTGCTTTTATCAAAGGAGATGATTAATTTGAACAGAAGATGAGAGATCAAACATTCTCAACATATATGAAGTGTTTAGGTGCTTAACCACTCTAAAGAGAAAATATTTAAAACTGAAGATATGCTTTATGTGATTTGGGCATTGTACTCCATGTCTTAAACTTCAGTCCCTCGCATGATTATCATTATTATATGGACACACATGCATACAAGCATAAGCAGGATTTATTGTTGCCTTTGCACCTTGCATGCTTCTGTTTAAATTATGTGTAAAATTCTTTCTGAAGAGGAAAAAAAATTGATACTTTTTTTGAAATGTTACAGATAATGGAAACATTTCATGAACTGAAAATAACTAGTTGCTAACTGTTCTGATAAAGTCTACTCAGTATTTTAAAATCAACATCATTTATATAAAGTTAATGAGCCAGAAGGTATTCAGATGTAGGAACCACTTCATTTAAGATGGATTAATACATAGCCATATCATTTTGCGATTTTGAAGCATTCAACTTTGAATGCAGTGTAAAATGTAGCCCACATAAGTTGATCCAGTACCATAAAGGAAATTGCTGTTGGCTTTTGCAGAGTTGCCAAGAACAATACACTTAAATAGTCTTGTATTTATTTTCTGCTGAGCTGTAAGGGCATTTTCAGTTAATGATTGTAATTCTTTTTTAGAACTTCTGAGTTGGGCTGAAGTAGAAAGAGCCTTCAGAGTATTTACTTTTGAAAGCATGAAGCTGACTGGGCTAAGTGACTCTGGTTTCCTGGAGAGCTCTGGATCTAAGGTTGGAGGTGATTCTGAAGTGTCTTATATCCCTTGGGATAATCCAGCCATGTTTGCAAGACAGCTGAGACAACTCTTCCTTATGGAAAAGAAATTTAATGGGAAATCTCCAAGAAGCTCTGGTAAAAAGTTTTCTGTTTACGTTAGTCCTGAAGAATTTGAATCCACTATTTGTCTTACCGTATCATTTGCTATTGCAGGGATGTGATTTTTCTTCCTTGCACAAGTCATCAAATTTTCAAATATTGTATGGCCTGTACATTGAGTAACTCTGTAGGAATACTAGAATAAAGACAAAAGCTATTTTGTACTACAGCATTAACAATTGTAGATGACGCAGAATGAATTTTCTCAAGTTCTGCATTTTCTCCTGCAGACTCTAGCATAATGAAAAGTTGTCAGCCTGGTTAAAGGGATGTGTTGGCCAAAAAGCAACATTAAAATCAAGTTATTATTTTTTCAGGACACAAGAAAAGTAGAAATTAGGTCATTTTAAGCAATTATACCTTTAGGTTCATGATCACAGAATCATAGAATCATTGTTTAGGTTGGCATGGACCTCTAAAGGTCATCTGTTCTGACATCCCTGCAATAAGCAAAGACATTTTCAACTAGATCAGGTTTCTCAGAGTCCAATCTGACCTCCAGTACTTCCAGGGATGGAGCATCCACCACCTTTCTGGGATACCTGTTCCAGCGTTTTATCACCCTTATGATAAAAAAATTCTTCCTTATACCTAGTCTGAATGTATCCTCCTTTCCTTTAAAACCTTTACTCCTTATCCTAGACTACAGGTCCTACTACAAAGTCTCTTCCAAGGCCACAATAAGAAGAACTCCCCAGAGTCTTCTTTTCTCCAGGCTGAGCTCTCTGAGCCTGTCTTCACAGGAAAGGTTCTCCATCTTTGCAATCACCTTCATTGGGTCTACTCTGGACCAACTTCAACAGGTCCATGTGTTCCCTGTGCTGAGGACGCCAGAGCTGGATGCAGTACTTTGTGATGTTGTCCATGCTTTCCTAACAGCAATATCTAAGCAAGAAGCTTAGATGGGATCATTTTCTTAGAAGGCTGGAGCAGACAAAAATGAGTCCTGCTTATCTGCTTTTCTTCTGCATCTAGGGAACATTTTTGGTGTTATTTTATTTTGCTTTTGTACTAGTCATGATACTAAATTTTGCAGTTACAAACATAACATTTCAGCACTTCTGCAGCACAAAAGCAAATACCAGGAAGATAAAACATTTCCTTTCAGGTTTCTTCAATCTTCTAAAGGCAGTCAGTAAACAGAAATAATTTCCAAGAGAAGCAGAGCCTAAAGATGTGTGTCTGGAAGCTGAGCTGGTTATAAGACACTTACAAACAAATACTTTGTGGTGTATTTTCCACCAGAAAGAGTAATTTTCCTGTACGTGTGAATTTTGATCAAATATTAGGGACCTCTGCCCTTACTTAGGGAATAAAGTATTGTATTGAAAGGAATTTTTTTTTTAATTAAGAGAATATAGAAGTTAAAGTCCTCATGTGATGCTGTTCATATCAGGTGCTCATTGCAACAATGGAATGACTAGTCAGATCCTCAGGAGAACTAACATTCTGTCAGTAGCTTATGGATCTGTATAAACCAAATTAATTTAAACTTTAAAATTTACATCTGTCAAAAACGTGTGAAAATACTAGAACAATTGGTCTTGCCTTTTATTTTAATACCATCTGTGCAAAGCAATGCTTTTTAAAGAAGAAAAATGGTTCTTTGTTTATGAACCTGGAGGCTACTTCTGAGAGTATTTTTAGTGGGCCAGCATGGGTCAGATAGAAAGGATGATTTGAGTGGGTCTTCTTTTTTTCTTTTAATTTTATTTAAATATCTGGCACTTGTTGTCACTGGATTTTAAAGTGCTGTCTTAGTAAAGAAGCATAGCAGAGCTGGTTGTGTAATTATAGGACATAATTATAGGACAAGAAAAGGAAGCTTCAACTTTGTCAGTCTCATCAGGGACACCAAGGAAATTGCACTACTCCAACCTTAGTAGGGCTGAAATTTATGGAACAATTCTTTAAGTTCTGCTTTCAATTTGCAGGGTGTACAGAAACAAGTGATGAAGATGAAGATGATCTGGCTTATCCTCTTTTGAACATAGAATTGGATCATCTTTATTCTGATATGGTAAGTGTGAGAAATGGAGTCAACTAGGCTTTATATGAGGCAGCAGAAGATACTGTTCAATGCCAGGCCATGTTACTGGGGATTCCTTTGCAATCCTGCATGCAAATGTTAATTCTATGATGTTTGGAAAAGACTGACATAATTTTTAAGCTCTGTGAAATCACTTTCTTTGAATTCCAAGGTGACAGGTTTCGATGAAGCTGTTAATGTTAATTCTCTGTTGGTTTTGCTGAATACCAGGGGACAAATACAAATGTGAAAGTTTAAAAGAAATTGTCAAACTGTGTCACACTAGAAAACTGTGTAGTTTGGCATCTTCAGAATCACCTGTCCGCCATACATCCCATAATAAACATAGCAATTTAAAAATTACATCACAGGACATGTTTGAGTACTCATAATTGCTTACAGAACTCAAAAACACATAAGCTAATAATAAAAGTATTTAGATTATTTTGTCATAAAAAGTCCAAAACCAAACCTGCTTGCAAGTAATTGTATTTTTTATTAAACAGTGCCATATGGGTCTGCACATATGCATCATTATGCAGTTAACTGTGATGCAACATGGGGTGCAGTCTATTAATCCAACAAGATTACAGTCAATTTAATACTGACACTGAAATGTTGATATTCATTATTTTGGTTTGTTGTATTTTGAGATGAGTCTGGAAAATTATGGCCTGGGACCAAGTTTAGAAGAAATAAAAAAGACACAGAGGCGTTGCTTGGCAGACTGGAGTTTGGAAGAGCATTTTCAACCACATGTTCTTCGTCAGGTAACTTTGAACTGACAAACTCATCTATGCAGTCCTCCCTCGGAACATTATATAAAGTAGAAGTAGTGGAGTTCAGGGTATTTTTCTGCTCAATAATTGATTCAGTTTTATCTTTCATTTTTACAAAAAATTATTGTGCTTTAGGTACTTTTCAGTTCTTCATGCGAAATTTAGTTTGTAACAGGTTGTTATTTCCTGGTTTAGGCAAACTGGAGGTGTTCTATTTGGCAGCAAGTCTCTTAGCTGAAAGAGTGGTGGAGACAAAACCACCTTGCCCTTTGGGTCATCCTCTGTAGCAGTTTTGGGACTCAGTGCAATGGTTGTGAAAACATACTTTGCAAATGCATATGCAATGTATGTTTTATGGGCAAATAGAAAATTTAGTTGTTACAGTACTTCACCCTTTAAGGGCTAAAAGCATCATTTACAGAAATTTTGCAAGCTAAACACTAATAACTTATCTTGCAGAAAGACAGAATGACAAATCTGAAAGATATGTTCAAGTATAGTTGGCTTGAATTGGGAAGCATCCTCTTGGGAGGAGTGGATTTTTAGTTCCTGACTTGAGCTTTAGTGCTGACTTGAGCTTCATAGGTTGTAATTCTTATTTCATCCTGACACATGGATGAAGGAAGTGCTGCCTGGACTTTTGCAGCACCTTTAGTGTGCTAATTTTGAAGTCTGGTCATGCATTTCAATGCGTGGGGAATCCCTTCATATGCAACATAAATAGCAAATACTACTTCAACTACCAATAACTAGTGAGTCTAGTAAAAATATACTGAAGGAAAATAAAAAATAGCATTTTATTGCAGCTGAAATTAACCTTTTGAAAGAAAAGTCATGGCAGTCAGGTGAAGTTCCAGATGACTGGATAAAGAGAAACATTTTGCACATCTTTAAAAAGGGTAGAAAGGAGAACTCTGGAATCTACCAACTTAATCAGCCTCACCTCTGTTCCTGGAAAGATCATAGAACAGATCCTTCTAGAACCTTCAGCTGCATAGTTCTGAAAAATAATAATTTAAAAGAAGGCTTTCTTCTACCTATTACTATAAAATAAGTTTCAACCTGCAGGCAATGTAAATATTGAAAATGATGGGACAGTACAGAGCAGGGTGGAATAATGTAGATCACAGCAAATCTCAGAGATGTGCAGGTCATGGTAAAGCAAACTGAATACCAAGGGAACTCAACTGAGATAAAAAAAAAGTAAATTAGGGTGTTTTTTAATCTGGTATATGATAATTCTGGTTTTATTTGCTATTTATTTAAGTACTTTATTATTTAAACTTGTTTAAGTATTTGTTTAATTATTTTAATTTATTTGGGTTTTGTGAAGCTGAAATTTTTCATTCATGGTCAGTCAGAAGGTGGAGCATAGTTGGTATCTATTCTCAACATGAATAGCAATCCACTTCCAGTTTCCACCTACCTGAACAATTCAGGTTGCTGGAATCCAAATGCTTTGGGTATATCTTGTAGGAGAGTGTTCTGGAGCACCTCTTGCTCAAAGCTGTGCTGTGTAGCCTCTGCGCATATGCTACCATCTGCAGGAAGGATGTACCTTTATTTCTTTCCTTTTCAGGTCCTTCATACAGCATCTCAAGAATATAGATGTATTGATTCCTTTTATCATACCCAAGATAACTCTTTACTAATGGTTTTTCACAATCCTATGAATCAACATCGTCTGAGCCAAGAGACTTGGCATATTGCTCTGCACTCTAATGTGGGATTCAGGTGATGGATTTTATCTTCCCTATCTTATTCACAGTCATTTTTAATTAAAGCCTCCATGGATGTGCTTAGGGCAAAGCTTTGAAATTAAGATATGGCTATGTGACACATTTATGAGGAAGTCATGCAGGTCAAAAACAGTGCTATATCAAAAGAATTCTGTTGAACTTTTCTGAGTGAGAACAATGCAGAGTGTAGCTCCTTATCATCAAGTATAAAAATGTAAATAGTGTACACACACATACAAAATCATATTAGAAATGCCACAGCAAGAAAATTGTAGGACATCTCAAGTGAAGAATGTTAAAAAAATAATTCTGTCTAAGTATATACTTACCAGGTTTTTCTACTATATATACATAAATTGAGTGATTTAGTGGGAAATTTTTTTGAGAAAAGTTCAAATCCCTTTGTTACTATTAGATTTTTTTCCCCACAAAATAACACATTCTTCTTAATTCCTTATCAATACCTGCTCACCTGATGGATGTGTGCAAGTGGTTGATATGTCCACGATTAGCTCTTTTGTTAGTGAACCTATTTATTTTGGAACACATTTTTGCACTGAAGCAGTGATATAAATGATTATGTAGATGCAACTACTATTCCAAATAATTTGACTGAAAATAGAATAACTGTCCATATACTGATGTGTAAAAATATTAAATGCCACAGAGGGACAGCTGAAATATTTGTAAGTATGTCACTCTTGTGCTCTATGGATTAATTAGATTTATCAAATAAAATTACAAACAAATTATGCAGTGTAAAAATACTTCCCCGCCATTTGTCAGCAGGTATCATTTTCGGAGTGTTCTGCCTCATTTATCATATTATGGGAACTTTTATAATAAACTTTTGTTGACACCTATATAAATTTGAACAGGTTTGAATACTACATAGGGAAAATGCGCCTTTCTGAAGCTATATTTTGTATTGTGTTTTGTATCTTTGCTCTCAGTCGAGGAACTCTGTGTAGGTCCATCTCAGCTTTCCAGGCATTTGGACTTAAATTATTTGCCATGAAAACAGTGTCTTGTGATTAGCAGTGAATAGGACCAGAGCCAGAAGATATTTACCAGCAGAAATTCAAAGTTCCTTGGAGAAAATGCTGGCTGTTTTATGTTTTGTTGGGTAGATCCACTAAATGTCTGCTCAGTGGTTTTGCATTTATATAGCAACAAAAATCTTCCCCAAAAGATAAGTGAAAGATGGTATGTTCAAGTAAAGCTGGGTCTTGCATTCAGACAGACCCAAGCATAGGGTCAGTGGTCTCAAGGGCTGTCACACAGCAGTCTGTTGGCACCCAGAGCTCTTTACTCTGCCAGAAGTTCTTACACTCGTTTGTGGGACTGGACTTTAGATGCCTAATTCAAGTTTCCTAAACATAAACAGTTGGTGCCACTTCAGCTGCCTGGTGTATTTGGGTTTTCTGGGCAGAGTTGGCACATATGACATGAGACCCCCAGGAGACCCATACATACACTTTAGGAACAAACACCAGAGAGCACGACACACACCCCAGAACATCTGACGTGTCACCTGGTGTTTGCATACGCTGAGTAACGCCTCATCCTAACAGCATATTGGTGTTGTAGAAGCAGAGGGAGGTACTAGACTTCTTCAGGAAGCATTTGTCCCTGAAACAACCACTGATCATCTCTGGGGTTGTAAAACCACAGACTGGCTGGTCACCTTGAAAGAGCATTCATTGAAATCGATCAAGACCAACTGGGAGATGGGAAAGGCTCTTGTTAGCTGCAAAAGACAAGCTGCTAATTTTGCATCCAAGGGAGAAATTATGCATTTTATCTGCATTATAAATCAGATGAGGATGAAATAACTGTGTGCTTTCTATGTCTTACTCTTCCACATCCCCTGGAAACAAGGCTTAGACATTAAAGATAACTTCTGCTTGGAGAATGCCTGCTTGTCCAGGTTCTGTTTCAAAGCAACAAGGAGTAAGAAAGTGGAATGAATGCTGACAAGATGGTTTGGCTTTGCTCTTGTTTCCTAGACATATTCAACATCACTGCTATATATGCTACTTAGAATTTTTGAAGAGCTATAGGTCCTCTTTTGGTTCTGTTATGTGTCATTGACACCTGTCTATACTCTGCAAAATAATCAGCACATTTTCAGACTTTATTCAGCCCTTATTGCTAAAGATGATTTCAGATTTCCAGACAAACTATCATAAATATTTGCTAGTGTATGTTTCCAAGCAACATAACACTTCTGTGGAAGACACTCATTAAATACCTGGAGTGCTTCAAGCTATTTCCTGCAGTTAGCTTCCAGATCCTGCTAAGTTGCCAGAAACAGGCACAAACTCAACTTATTAATTAAGAGTAGTATTACTTGTTTTTACCTTTGTATGAAATAACTGACTCCTGATGAGTTTAATAACAATTTATTGATTTTATTTTTATCAAAATTACTATCATTCTTATTTTTGGTATAGCTTTAAGAATCACAGAAGAGTTTTGGTATAGCTTTAAGAATCATCATAGAAGAGTTACAAATGCGCAATAGGTGCAGAACTTGACAATTTCTCTGATAAGAGTTCTCTATCTGTGTTCACTTGTTACTTCTTTATTGTGACAACTTATAGACTACAGACCATCTTTGTAGGCTTGTTTCATAGTTGCTGTCTGGAATATAAATCAGTTATCTGCTAATCAGTTGGTTACAGAATCACAGAATAATTTCATTTTGATTACAGTGGGTCCTGTTACAGCAAATTCTCATGCAAAAAGGAAATTAAATTTCTGACATTGCAGCAGCTTTTGCTCCTGGAGATTCCAGTTACCTTCCTTCTTTTTTATGGATATCACCTCCTGTAGTTCATATAGAACATACAAAATTTCAGAAATTATACTGTTTAAAGGGTAGGCAGCAGGAGTCTGCATGTGAAATGTAATGGATGCCACTGAGTAAGGGAATCCAAAGGCATGGACACGTGATAAGTGTGTATATAAAACATTTTAATTCTGGTTAGAATAAGTGGCCACTCTATCAGGAAGCCAAATTAATTCAAGCATTATCAAAACCATTATTTTGCTCAAAGTTAATCTTAATGACATTTGTTTATAGTTTCACAGTAAACACATTACACAAGTTACTGGAAAAGAATAATCCTTTCTGAGAAATGCTTCTGAGTCAGACATTGGCAGTAGTGACATCAGAATATATATTAATAGAATGTGTATTTTAGACTTTGAATGACTGTTTCATTGGCCTAAAATATTTTCCACACAAATAGAGTCTTTTTTATTTATAACATATATTCATCTTCAAGTTATTCCAGTACTGGCAGCTCTATGTTCCAAACTAGGTCTGCCTTTTGTTTTCAACACCATAGGTTTTTATAGCTTGTGCACTTTTTGTCAGATACAAACAGAATAAACTTCTCCCTGCTGAGTAGATATATGACCAACAGTTTCTCCATGCAAGTTTCCCAAAGCAGACTCCACCTACATTGCAGAAGCTGGGAAAGTCTTGTATATCTTGAATACCTGAACTGTGTATTCCAGCCTTTGTACATGACCTACAGATTAATTCTCTTGGACATACTGCTGCAATAAGAACTTTAAAACTGATATGAAGTCAAGAATTTATTGTATTGTCTACATGTTCATACTCAAAAACCTCTACTCCACATAGAGTTTTTGAATACAATTGAATCATCTTGAACTTGTAAATACAAAATATCATGAAGGTATTATATACACTCAGGAACTGAATCCGATGCGTTCTTCAAAAGCTCCTCTCAATTTTGCACACATGAAGAATTTTACTTTCAAGAATTGGAAAAAAAACCTCAAAATGAGGGCTTGAGTGGCAGTTGCATATAAGACTCCCAGGCTTCCTCCTTTCTTGAAAGCAGTTGTTTACAGCGAGCTACTTTAGCAATCATTTCAGACACCTTTGGAAGATGAGACAAGGCAACTGCAGATGCCAGCAGCAAACTCTGGATCAGTTTGTCTTTCAGTTCTCACTTCAACTTAATTGTTACTTATGAGTATTCTTAATTCATGGCAGGTTATGGTACACTGATTCTGTCATCTGGATTTGGATGACAATTTCCAAACACCTTTCTTGTCACAGCGATGAAGAAGAGCTTGCATTATATACAATAACACTTCAGTTTCTGAACGAACAAGTAAAGTATATGCTAAAAATCAACATCAAAAGCAACTAAGAAAATAAGTTATTCAGTGGTAAAAGAGTGAGGATGACAATGTCTGAACCTTTTGGAACTGAATGTCTGAACCTTTTGGAACTGAATGTCTTGAAGTTTTCTGATTTCCTGGATTTTTCTTTAGCAGGTATTCTTTGGCAGGCAAGTTTCTTATATTTCTTTGCAGAAAGGATAATCAAAATTCCAAGTGTAACATGTACTAAGCAAATACCAACCAAGCAAAAGTACCAGTTCCTGTAAAAACTGAGAGAAATCCTTTCAAATACAAGTCTTGTCTCAAAGATTATAGAATAATACTTGTATAAGAAACTGAGAAGCCAAGTGATCTTGTTTGACCTGAAATCATATTAGTGAATGCCGTATTATGTTATATAGAGGTATATTCTGCTTTTCAGGAGCTATCTTGAGCTGGTGGCCAACTCAATTGAAGACTGGGTGAAAGAGGAAGAAGCTAAATATCAAAAAGAGAAGATGGGTAAGCAAAGAGAGTCTTTTAAATTGGAAAAAGCCAAGGCAGAAGGCCCTCTAGGACTGTCTGCCTGTACTGTCAAAAAACTGGCTTTACTAAGAAGGCCAGAAGTGGGTATCTTTTTATTGTATCCTAGGAAATTAATTTTTCACTCTAAATGCTGAGACACAGATATGTTCAGAGCAGAATTTCATATGTTTTTTCGTAGGATGACGCTGTTTTGACATCTATATAGGCATAAATATGTTTTGGAATTAACTAAATGTATATATTTATGTATTCTGTGTCTTTCTCTGTTCTGAAAACTGACAGCTTTAGTATCAATTTACATTTTTAATATCTGTTCTTATCTAATGAGATTAAGAATTACGTACAAATATGTATCAGTTCAGATTACTGAAAATATGAAGAGGTAAGCAGTGGTTAAAGCTGGTAACACGATTCAGGAAAATTCCTTTTTAAAGGCCAGGATAAAAGCTGGAAGCCATAAGCTGTGGGCTAGAAGCTAAAACTGGAAACTTGAATTGACAAGACTGCAGAGCAAACTTGAATTATAAGCACCATTTTGGGTTGTGAAAATTGTAAGCAGTTCATAAAATAACTGTTCAGCAGAATCTGAAAACATCTATTGACAAAAAAGAACTTCTGTGAAAGTTGTCTACTTGTTTATTTAAATGGTATTAACAATGATTTGTCTATATTTAACCTTTGCTTTCTTACCTTTCTTGAGAATGCACTTTGAAACCTCCCTGGACTAGCTGTTAGCATTTACGAAAATAGAAACATTACTTCTCAACTCAGTTAACACCTCTGATTATAGTTTGGAAACTAAAAGTACAGTTATGACTACTAAATCATAATTTGTACATATCTAGCTGTCAGAGGAGCTAGACTGAATCTTGCCCATGTGATGCTTCATGACAGTTATGATTCATAGAGTACTTGCTGAAAGGACATAATCACCTCTAGCTGGAACACATAGATGAGCAACAGTGTCCTTAGGTGTTTTCAATTTCACTGACACTGCAGTTTCTACTTTATCATACAAAGTAATTTAACTAGAAGTTTCTGATAGTGATATCAACTATATCTAATATTTAACTAGATATTTAACTAGAAGTTTCTGATATTAATTTAATATAGTTTAAATTATCTTTTCTAGAAGGTTAATAAGGGTTATCCAAGCATAGTATAAAACTACACTTATAGAAGATACTCTTTTCATAAGTCATAGATGCTATAAAGCTGTAATAGTAACTGGGGGATATGGTGAGTGTTTCTTTAGTGAAGGTTTGAAGATTCAGATAGCATTTATTTGGGGTTTTTTGTCCTGAAAGGTTGCGATGTCTATGACACTGGTATTCAGCTTGTTCTGGCTCAGTTAAAAACAAAACACTGCCAGAGCAAAGCCTTCAATAGCAAGAAGCAGAGAGCCAGTCTTTACAAGTTGTTGATATATTATTTAGTGTATTTGGTCCCTAGTTATGAGAATCAAGTTTCTTCTAACCTAAACAGATTTTTAATGTTATTTCTAAATATATTTAAGGTTTGCTTTATTGTACTGTTGTGCTTCCCCTATTTTTAAATATACATTTTTATTTACTTGCACATCTTTTTTTCCCCATTTTTTAAAGTTATTCTCTTTTCCTGTATTTATAACCTCACTTATTCTCCCTTTCACTTTTCAAAGGCAGCACAACTGAACCTGAGAATGTAACAGAGTCTCAATCCAAGAATGAAGAAAGTCTCATTATCCGAGAAGATTCTCTAAAGGTGAGGCAAAAATATTTATGTATCTGAAATGGACTAGATAGCAGTGCTTTCTTAGGAAGGTAAGCCTTTGTTGTTTACATAGGTTTGACTGAGTCCTCTTAGTTTTTCTGCTCTGTTATTTTTTGTATATGTTCTTTTCTTTAATTTATTTCTTCATGATTGTGAGTCATGTTATGTTATTTTCTTAGGAGACGACTATTTGGAGTTAGACTAGGCATTCCAAAGCAATTCATAGTTGCAATACTAGGAAGTGAAAGCTATGGATAATATCCCACTATTTACTGAAGTTTTCTGATTTTAAAGGTATGAAAAGATAAGATCCAGATTCATGGAAGTACTTGTGTACCCAACTATACTTTCACTGCCTACAGCTCTTTGCAATTAGGGAATGTAAATATAGTACCTCAGAGTTCCCTTATGTCAGAGAATCCCATTTCATAGATTTAGTCCACTACAGATTAATTGACTTGCGCAGCTTTGCACAGTAAATTTCTGACTGAGGTTGGGATTAAGCACACAGTCGTTTTGGTGTTAGCAATGGTAGTATCCATTAATCTGCACAAATCTAGTTTTATTCATGTGTCCTCCTGCTTTTTTTTTGACTCCTCACAGACATATTATGTCTCATCTTGCTCGTTGTGTGTAATGCTGTGCAGTTCAAGTCCTGATGTGGAATGTAGATAGGAAATGAGGTTAACTGTCACAGCTCAGTCGAGGCTAACGCCTGACTTGTAGCTCTCAATGCTTGCCATTTCTTCCCCATAAATGCTTCTCCTTTAATTTGTTTAGATTATAAAGTGCTACAAACCCCTAAATACTCCAGAAAATCTCAAATGTCTTCCTGATGCAAGCTGCTAATTTTGGCATTGACACCTCATTCCTATTTCAGTAAAAAATAAAATCATTTTATCTCACAGTTGCATTTGGAGAATAAGCTAATACCAATGATGCATTGTGGTTTGGTGGTAAACATTGTGGAAAAGTATTCAACAAAATCATTCTCCTGTAACTGATTTTGTAAGGTATGAATAATCACCTGATTCATCTCCTGTGGTCAACAATGGCTGCTGTTGTAGATTGAATGAATCACTATTTTTATCCAAAATTTGGTGCGTAATACTGTGAGATTTTTGCTACATTTGGAAATGTGTCTTAGCTTAGAACTTTGATTCCTTTGGTTTTGTTTGCTTCTACTCTTTTCAGCATGCACATATGAAATATCTTGTAGTACCAAGATAAACACAGTCTGTTTAATTCTTAATGTTGAATGTAGGCTTGGAAGATTGAGCAGGACCGATTACGAGAGGAAGAAAAAGAAGAAAACCAAGAAAATCAAGAAGAGGAAGAAAGATTGCAAAGTAAAAAGAAAGGACAGGATATAAAAGATAAAGGAAGTAAAGAATCAAACGAAATAGCTTCTGAAGAGAAGCATCAAAATGAGTCAGCAAAAGCCACTGAACTTGAGGAGGATCATAGCATTCCAGAACCATGTTCTGAGAAAGTTTATAAGGTAAGGAGTTGTATTATTATACCACATTAGAAAAGTGCTAACTATATAGAGAGTCAAGATTACAGCAGAGCTATTATCTATTGTGAAATTTGAGTTCAGGGCAAATTAAGCCTAACTGGGTCTTGTTACCTCTGTTGTTTTAGCAGCAGGTCCTTTTCTAAAAGTTTTAAAAAGCAGTACTTGATGTTCAAGATTTTCTTTCACCAGATTTTTTTTTTTAGTGCAATATGACATGAACACAAACATAAGTTGATCATATTGAGATTTCTGTGGGAGAGGATAGGAAAGGGGAACATAAGAACTTGTCCCATCTTCCATAGTAAGGAACTACTAGACCTAGTCCATGCTGGAAATCACTGTTTCTTACATTTCCTCTTTCAAATTTAATGTTCTTGAAGTGCCCTAATCTAAAATATGTATTTTTCCCGTATTTCAGAAAGTAACTCCATTGGCATGTGTGCAACAGGAAATGTAGAGCTCAGATCACTCCTGGAGATTAAGATACATGAAATCTAAACTGTAATTGTGCTTCATGTCCCTAGCAATCCCGGGAACTCATGTCTAGACAGTTCAATAGACACAGCAGCTCCCCTCTTTGCGCCTGTTGCACTAACAGAGGGAGCTCTTCGCTAGTTTTGTTCAAACAGTTTTTCAGCAGCTTGCACTGCCTTATATTTGTAGAGTCTGTCTTGCATCCAAAACTCGCACACATCAATATAATTCAGTCTAAATTTGCTAAAGTACAGACTTCAAACTCAGAAATAGATGGCGTTTCAGTCTGAACTTATTTGAATACAGTCAAGTAATTTTTGCCTTCTTGTGGCACTCTGGAAGGCATAGAAATCTAATTAGATTGACAGTATCTGAATTCCAAAACCTAGAGGGTAGAAAGTTGAATATTTACCTGCCTTTATGTAATCCCATGGCATTGTACTTTGTCTCTTTGGACTTGATCAGAATTTTTCTTTCTCTCACACTCTATGTTAACCCACTGGTCTACTTGCTACTCTTCAGTTTCCATGACGGTTTTCATATGTAACAAGTTACATCAGTTAATAACTGGGCAATTATTTGGATATGACTATAGTATGATAGACATTTGCTCAAGGTTTTTTTACATTAGTTAAATAGCTAAGCAAAAGATGATGAGCAGTGCAGTGTGATCCTTATCATCTGTCCTTCATTTACCTCAATCACGTGTACTGCCTTTCTCATTTACAGATAATTTAAAACTTGTTTTTTTCCAGTTTCGTGGCTACAATACAGGGGAGAATATCATTCAAGTATCAGGAACCAATCAATATCTTTTCCCATCCGATGGAGGACAGATTCAAGTAGAGACTATACAGTTTGTAAAAAGTGATTCTTTGTTTCTTTATGCTTTGCTTTGACTCAGTGCTAACTGATGGAATAATTTCTTAATCCATAAATGCTTTTTCATGTCTCAGCAGTAAAACTTCAGTTAGAGAAATTCCATATTTGGCTCTATCACTACTAATCTTTACAGTTACCTGTAATATGTTAACAGTTGATAGATAAATGAAGTGCCAGAAAACTAAAAATGCAGAAAAATCAGTTTGTATTTATTTGTTCAATGGCAACTGATGCATGATATTTCCAGAATGTTCAAATTATTTTTCCAGTCAAATGCAATATATATAAGCAACAGATTCTTCTGCTGACTCTCAGATTTAGTTATCAGGAAGTTTTAAAATATTTAGTCTAAACTCAGATAACCTTTATTTTGTTGCCTTGGTTTTCTACTACATGATTCAGTCCAGTTATGAGCAATTTTCTTTTTTTTTTTTTTGAGTGCTTTAAAGTAGCAGATGCACTGTTTTTTTAGGTGCAAATAAGTTCTGAAACCTGGTGGAAGCACTAATAGTATTCCATTGCTTTACAGAAACTTTTATAAAGGTGAAAGTAATGAAAGACAAGCATAATTTCTTCATTCATGTCACAGACCCCAAGGAAAACTTCAAAGAAGCTGAAGAGCAAGAAATTAATGAAAAACAGCAAATTAGATCAGGTCAGTGGATTGATGTCACTGATATAAAGAATTAATAGTTTGATGTATTTAATAATTGGATGCAAAACTTACCAAGTAACAAAAAATATATTGTTACTAATGGCAGAGAGTAAGAAAAGTCAGTGTTCCATAAAATAAAGTAAAAATCCAGTTGGCTGACTTAGGCACTATAGAGAGTTCTTAGCAAGATGTAGAAGCACAGTCCAGGTCAACATGTGCAAACCAGTCTCTTTTCCAAAGCAAAAAAATCACCATTCCTTAAAAAATTAGTTTTCTTCTTTAGTGGAGGACTCATTCAGATCTTAAAGTGGCCTGAGAAAGCCTAAGAAGATGAAAACTGAATCCTGCCCATTGTAACCAAAGTAAATATCTGCCCTTGAAAGGGAAGATTTCCCCTTTTGATGTGGACCTCCTTTTGTGGGTCAGATGACCATAGCATTGTTGCCTCCTCAAGACCTTTGCTTTGAAAACAGATCTTTCTGCAATCCTGCAATTTCTACAGTTGGTTGACATATTGTTAATACTCAGAAAGCATTGAATCCAAATCCTTTCTGAGCCCAGGTGAGAGTGTTTCCAAGAAAGAAGCCAGTTTGTGATAATTTGTGTATATGTTTGCCAAAAGCATTATGGAATTCCTGTCACCAAACGGAAGAGTATTAGAAAAGGATAATTTATACATATTAGCTCTTTTCATCTTCATCTTCATCAGTGTTAGAAAACATCCTGCTCTTGCTTCTCCCCTTGGCTTACCAGCAATGTAATTGTAGGTTGTATTAATACAAAATTTGCATCCCTTCCACTGACAAGATTTTTTTTTGTCCGCACTTCTGACAGCTGACCTGTATAATTCTGGGGTCTGCCAGACAGTACTGGCATCACCAGTGTGTGAGTATCTGAGACAAGTTGTATTCACTGGACAAAAGTGAATGTTTTTTTCTTTCCTCCTATATAAACAGGATCACCTTATAGAAAGGCAGTAGGGAAGACAAGAATCAATCCACTCTGATACTTGACAGTGGCTGGATGATACAATGGTAAATGTGTAAAGCAGTCAAAATTCCAAAACATCATCCTACAGGTGGTATTCAGCAATAAGCATTGCAATGACAGACAAGAAATAGGTGCAGACAAGGTCTCAGGATGTGTCCCATGTTGATGAGTTTGGGAGATAGCTCGGCCTGCCTTAACCTGCTTTTGTAGTCTTCTCTGCTACTCCTCACCATTTTAAGAAGCTGCTCTCCATATGGGAAATCCCAGGTTTTTCTCTTACCAATAGGACATTTCTTTAAGTCAACAGCAGCTGAAGTAGAGGCAAGGTAGGACCCAGAGTCTGGGAGGGGTATCTTGCCTAGTTCATGTGGCTTTCACCATGACATACTCATCACATGACACCTTAATCTGCCCCTCTATGTGAGTTTGACTCCTGTTCCACTTTTACAAATCCCAGACATGTCTTTGGATCTAATTTCTCAATTTTTTGTCCTTTCTTTTACTTTCTCCTCAAAGTACACACATAGAATCATAGAATATCCTGAGTTGGAAGGAACCCTCAGGGATAATTGAAGTTC
Source organism: Vidua macroura (assembly GCF_024509145.1). Lineage (NCBI taxonomy): Eukaryota > Metazoa > Chordata > Aves > Passeriformes > Viduidae > Vidua > Vidua macroura. Next base: position 72,296,828 of record NC_071572.1, on the reverse strand, counting down.
AGCTCCTGTCCCTGTGACAACATGTGAGGGACAGTGATTTTTATTAATGCATAGGCCACATGCAATAGAAATAAGCAGTTTAACATTCTTGTTAGCCAGGAAACAAGGATCCATAACTCCAGAACTGGGTTCTTTTGCTGCTTAAATTCCATAAGGTTTTACACTAGTTGTTTGTATTAAGCCTGTTTTTACACACCTAACTTACTAGAATGCTATTTCTGGATAAAAAACCACAGGTGTGTTGCACAAAACTGACTATTATATCATACCCTAAGAATGGAATGTTGGTTTCCCTGCTCAATTTAGTCTATTTAGGTTAGTCATCCTCACTGAGGTTCCACTTCTCACATCATCCATTGGTTTACAGGTCAGGTGGTTATGGTATGTGTTGCTGTCTTTAAAATTAATTTTTTTTTTTTTTTAAGGAGAATTGAAAAATAAAAAGAAAGCTGTGAGCAAGTTTGGATCTTTTTCAGCCACCTTGGAAAATGGAATCCAGCTGTCTCTGAGCTATTACGGACCTACAGGGGAGGCAGCAGGTAAAGTAAGCAAATAGAAGAGGATATTTGAGAACCATAGGGGGAAGTTTTTTTCCTTTTTTTTTCCCTCTATACACTCCTTAACCAAATAATTTGTTGCATGCAATTCTGCCTTTCTCAGCAGCTGCTACTACATGGTAGAGAATTTTCAGCAAGGCTCAAAATGAGATTACATTGTCAAGAATATTCTGTGATTCAATTTTCAAAATGGAGGGAGGTCTCCAAGATTTTCTGCTTACTGTGAAAACAGAGCAGTGCAAGTATTGTTATTAAGTAGCCCAGCAAAATCAGCCAATTAATTTGAGCCAAAGAAAATGTGATTTGCTGAGGAGTCTTCTTGGTTTTCCAAGAAATAATATTTTTGTAAACTTATATAGGCGATTATGGAACTTTCATTTTACTTTAGGAGTTGGACTTTAGGTTACAGTTGTGCAGACATAATGAGGGATTTCTCTCAGCCTTTCAATAAACACATTCACCAACTGGAAGCAATTGCTTCAGAAAACCACAGTGAAAACAGTGTCTGCTTTTACCAAGAGCTTTTTGTTTCCATTACATTTGAAAGGCCACTGAAGCCATTTTATGGACAAAAGTGAAACCCTTCTCTGATCAGAAAATGTTTCCAGCATTTTTCAGCTCTTAAAATATGAAAACATTTAATTGAATGCATCATTGTGTGGACTGTGGTAAACCATTCAACTGTACACTTAGTTTTAATTGTTCAAATATATTTTACAAATTAATTACTGAAAAATAGACTGTTTAGACTTGGGTCAAGAGAGCATTCACAATAGTGGCCCACAAAAACTTGGATTATGGCATAAAAGAGACACATGTCTGATTAAATACCAACATGTCAGCTATGATGTTTAGCTTTTTTTTCACATTCACCATAATCATCCTATTCTGCATTAGAATAATCCTTGCCATGTTGAACTTTAGAGTGCTGCTAACTGACATTCTTTGATTGCTTGCAGTTTTTCTATGATCTTTTGCTTATGCCAAATTCCCATGGGTCTTTGTATTGTAAGTGCTCAGAATAATTCTGACCAGAAATACACTCTTAGGTGATTCTCATATGCCATCCATCCCTAATGCAGAATGGTATACCATGAAATCTACAGTTTCTCTCCACTGATCAGTTAAATTGTGTGCAAATTACCCTTTTTCTCTGCAGTACTGAAATAGTTTTCTGGAAACTCTCTAATTCGCATCTTTCTTACTGTTTTTCATACTTTATCTATCTTCCTTTTAGGGAAGCTAAGGTGACAAAAGGCCTCAAGTTGTTTTTCAGCTTTATGCAACTTTTTTTTTTTTCTTTTAGGGGGCAGATGTTAATAATTCTTCAAGTTTTGAATTTTTCTTTGTTTTCTCCAGCATTATCAAAGGTTAATTTCTGATCACCTTGCATTTATGCTAGAAATAATCTCCTTGTCTCTTTATGAATCTGGGACTGCTTGAGCACCTGTAGGGCTTTTGATTCTGGATACTATAGAACATCTGCACTTGCTCTTTATATTTTGACAAAATAATGAGAGTATAATTCCAAGTCTTAACCATGTGAATATGTGTATCTGGAATTTTACATCTCTCTCAAGATTTCTAAAGGCACTTTATCTCAGTCTTGACAATCCACTCTTTTTCATTGTTACCCTCAGACACCATGTTCTTATTTTTGGGGGCAACCAGAATAAAGACATAGGTGAAATTTCTATGTAAGTGAAGTGTCAGTTTGTTGAAATAATTACAGAAAATGTAATTTTGTATTTCTTTTATTTTCAAGAAATTGTTTTGAAAGGCAACCTGAGTACTTCCTGTTGACATGCCTAGCAAGCTGTCCTAATGCTAGGCTTGAAGAATTGCAAGAGTCTCATCAAGTCTAGGTCATTAGAATCTTTCTGAAGAATTTATAGCAAAATAGACATATGTAGTACAAAATTTGTAGAGTTAGTCTGTGCTGGATCAGTCCATGATAAAGCAGAACACAGTGATCATTTACAAGATACTAGATTCAGAATGTCTCCACTTCTAAGTATTCTGGAAGTAAAAAAGATTTTTAAAATTGTAATTTATTTTTGAGGTGACAACCAAGTAACAACTTGTGGGAAGCAATAGTTTCAAGATGCCTTTTAGGCTAATAAGTTGTCAGTCTGTGGAAAGATTTTCTAAATACTCTTATATATTTAGTCCCTCTATCTGAAATAACAAACTCCCCCACTGAGGTTATTATTTCTAAGGTAAAATTCAGTGTACAAAATCTTTTTAAAAAAAAAATGTGGCCATCTACATTTATTAAGCTTAATTACATTGAAAATCTTGTTTTTCCCTTCCTTAGATGACGAAACAGTTCTTGTCTTAACAAGAATTCTGAACATCCCTTCTGTTCATCTTCCGACGGTAATTCCAACAACGGTTTCTCCTATTACACCAGCTCCAGGAAAAAAAGATAAGTTTGACAGAAGAAAACCAGGAAAAGCTTCTGCCAAAGGAAATCATGGCAAATTAGTCCCTTCATCACCTGATGACCTGGTACAGAAAGAACAAAAGGTGAGAGAAGAGACAATATCCAATCCAAAGAAACAAAACAAAAATTCAGAGGCATGAACTTCTGTAGAAGTTCATTCTTCTCAGAGGGCTTTGAGCTGCGCCTTTACAAATTCCTAACAATTTGTGGTGCTCTTAAGGATATGTTTTACTCTTTCAGTTGTTCTCAGATGTACATATTGGTAGCTGTTAATGAACTTAGTCTTTATGACTCTGTGATCTAAGGCAGCGAGTCTGCCATGGCCCATATTCTTTCGTCAGATTTGGCTTTACGGTTCCAGCTGTTACACTGCAGGTGATCAGGGGGCTGGAGCACCTTTTCTGCAAAGACAAACTGAAACCATTGGGGTTGTTCAGCCTGGAGAAGAGAATGCTCCAGGAAGACTTTAAAGAACGCCTTCCAGTACCTAAGTGAGGCTACAAGAGAGCTGGAGGGCAACTTTTTACCAGAGCTCCTAGTGACAGGACAAGGGAAAATGGCTTTAAACTAAAAGATTAAGATTAAATATTAGGGAGAAATTCTTTACTGTGAAGGTGGTTGAGGCACTGGAACAGATGCCCAGAGAAGCTGTGGATGCCCCAACCTTGGAAGTGTTCATGGCCAGGTTGGGTGGGGCTTTGAGCACCCTGGTCTAGTGGAAACTGTCCCTGTCCATGGAAGGGGGTTGGATCTCGACATTCTTTAAGGTCCTTTCCAACCTGAACCATTCTATGATTATTAATATCTCAGTTACAAGAACTGCTAAATTTTTCGTTTAATCAAGTAGAATTTTTTGGGCTTCCCGAAACCCATATTCAAAAGTCTAACCAACCAGAAAATTAGCAAAGACAGTTTTGCAGTCTCTTGCTCTGTAATTTGGTCTTTCCAGCTGATAAGAAGCCAGGGACCAGCAATTTGAGGAAGCTACTTTAGCCTTTAACTGAAGTACTTCTATCACAGTACAGGTCTTTGGAAAGAAAGAATCAATCTTTGGAAAGCGGACTCTGAATTTCTGTTCTGAAGTAGGTTTTAGTACCTCGTGGTTGAAGTAACACTGTGGCTGTTGTTGCAAAACAGATTCTGTGCATATCCACAAAAAGGGCTCCTTGCCCATTTTCATAGTGGAAAATGGTGTAGGGAGTTGCCAAACAGCACTCAGCATAACATTCAGCCATTGTGTGGCACAACCAAACCCTATAGAAAAATAGCCCTATAGATAAAAATTCTGTCAGGATGACTTTTGAAACCAAAAGGCTTTTAACTACTTTGGATAGAGAATATCCATATTAGTGCATACATCACCTGTCTGTGTGAGTCTGCAAATATTTTGGAGGACAGGATTAGAATCTAAATCGGACTTGACAAATTCACAAGGACATGGTCTGTAAAATAGGATGCAATTCAGTAAGAATAAGAGATAGGTTTAACAATTACATATAAATAATCAGTATATATCTACAGAATAGATAACGACTGTGTCAGTGACAGTTCTATAGAGAAAGGTCTGAGAGTTGTCATGGATCACAAGCTATCCATAAGTCAACAATGCCATCTTCCTGTGAGAAGGGCAAAGACCACTGAGATGTGAATACAGAGGAGTATATTCTGCTAAATATGTGAAGTTCTTTTTCTTTGAGGGCTGGTAGAGTCTCAGTTGGAGTAGTGTGTCCAGTTATAGACACTGCACTGCAAGAAAAATATGGGCCACACTGAAAGTTTTAAGGAAAGCATGAAGATTACAGGTCTAGAAGACTTAACCAGTGGGAAAGATTTAAAAGAATTGGTTTGGGTTTGTTTGATCTTGAGTTGAGAGACAAAATAGCCTTCTGTAAAGACCTAAAAAAAAACCATTATGTATTATGTAAGCTTGTATCATTATCAGAGATATTTAGAAGTAAACCAAATTTCTGCAGTAGTGATTCAGGTCAATCATTGGGAAAATGTCAGTGAGGCTAAGCAAGGCAAAGCCCTTGTAATAGTTCACCAGGAGACCTCCAGCCCTGGAAATTTTTAAAATATGTTACATTAGAATTTTTTGCTAACAGTGTAGTTATACTTGATTATTGTTTTTACCATTAGACAGAGAGAAGTAGATGACAACTGAGAATTACTTCTGCCCTATTATGTGACTTCTACCTCATGATGCTGTGACTACAATCTTAGGGTATTGAGAGTAGCTTTAATTACCAGTAATATTATGTAAATTAACTGTAAAATACACAGCATCTTTTATGCTGAAAAACAGGTGGCAAAATATCTGCCTTTTCCCCCCTATATTTCTATTCCTAAAAAGCAAGAATATGGGGTAATACCAGGACAAGTTATCTCTGTTACTTATGTCTGCAACCCAAAACATTTTTCATCTTATGACTACTGGTATAGTGTAGTCCATTGTTACATAGGTTTTTGAGGGAATGATTCTTCAGGGTGAATGAAAGAAGATAGCGTAATCAAAGAAAATTACTAATGTTTTCACTTCTGAATCCATAAACTCTGAAAATGTTAAATATGAGTGGTATACAGCACCTAAAAAAAAAAGTATTGTTAAAATGGAATCTGTACAGACTAAATATGTACTCTATTTTTTTCTTTATTATCTTAATATGTGAAATATAACTTAATTAATTTTTCATTCTGTAGATGGAAATGCAAGAACCAGTTTCCCAAAAAAAAGAGATGTCAGATGCTCCTGCTTTTCCGAGTTTGAATGCCTCCTGTCCCAATGGGCTTTTATTAACTTTCCTCGGTGAAAGGTTTCAAGGTTAGTTTTCTGAGACACTTCAAAGTAAAGATTTTAAGAGAAGCTAAGATTACAGAAGAAAATTGTTTCTTCATTGATGGGTTTAGATGTAACTCTAATGTTTTTAACATGTCAGAATGCTAAGTCTATCATAATGTTTATTTCATAGTATTTGTAACATGAATAATATGTTTTTTTTCAAACAAATATCAAGTCTAGAATCACAACTTGTTGAATATAAAAGATTGAGGGCAAGGAAGTAGCAACCCTAAAAAGCCCTTGGGAGTAATTTTGGGTAATCATTTGACTATGCACATAGATTGGAATGCTAAAGAAAAATAAGTAAATTCAATAAATAAATACACATATATTGAGGAATCTTGAGTGATAGCAGGAAGATAGTCACATTACCTGTGTCTGCACTTCCTTTGGAAGTATATGTACTTAAGCCCCCAAGACAAAATGTTAATAATTTGAAAGATTCGGGGAAGAATGACAAGAATGATTAAAGCATCAGAAGATGTATCTTATAATGAGCTTATTTCACCAGAGACCTCCATTTAAGTACCAAAGAAAAGGTCAAAGGAGTGACTGGTGCCAGCCTGGAAGTACAAGAAAACTGAATTTTGGTGATAGCTTGTAAACACAGTATACAAAGTCATTACAATTTTCAGGGGCTTTAAACTGAAAACTAGGACTTTATACTAGATTTAAGTTATACTCATTTGGTAAGAATGTTACACTCATAAAGGTAAGAATGATTAACAAGACTAACCAAGGCTGTGATGGAGTCTTTGCTGCTGGTTGTTTTACGATCAGGGTTTTTTTTTTTTGTGTTGCTTTTCTAAAAGATCAAATCAGTTTCAAACAGAAATTATTTCACAGAAGTCCTTTGGTTTATGCCATCCAGTACATACAGAGAAAACACTCAGAATAAGCCTTTCTGCCGTTATCATTGGATTTCCTTTAGAAAACTGATAGGGTACATGGATACTTTAAAGCTTCTGTGCCTGACAAATCTTCTGCAATAATTATTTTTTGCAGTGTTTTTTAAAATCACTATTCGATTCATCTTTGCATGTTGTAAACTGTAGTAAATCTTGGAGGTTTTTAGTCATGCTGTTAGGTTTTGAAGAAGAGAAATTTGTATTTTGTTGTCATCTAGTTAATTCTAAAAACAGCCATGTACAGATGTCATTTAATACCTATGCACAACAAATCTGTACAGCCTGTGTGCTCTGATTAATCTGGTATGAAGTAAAGAACATGCAGAGTGTTCTCAAACATACATAGTTTGGCAAGAAGCATAAGTTGAAATGCTGAGTAGTTGAGGTGAACAGAGCAGTTACAGACACTTACATGGAGTCTCTCAATAAAATTACCATAATTATGCCCCTTAGCATACTCAAAACACTGCCATCATTTAATCTAAGAAATTTACTTATTCAGGCAGACAGAATATATTACTTGGGTTTCTATACGAATTCAAACTTGATGAAACTCAGTTGGGTTTTTTTTTTTCTCCGTTATGGGCAGTTAGGGAATTCCTCTCACATGTTAGTCTTCCAAAAGTTCGGCATCCATAATAAATCCATCTTCAAATTCCCCTTGTTTTCATTTGCAAAGACAGCCACCTTCACAAGAGGATGCAGAGTTTCTGAGTAGGTGACTGTTTTGAACTTTGCTCTGAAATCAGGGTCAGTCTTTTACTCTGTGGATTACAGATTCGGCCAAGGAGGGTTAGTCTTAGCTAAAGTTGCGCATCTTCTGTCGACACCATGATGCTGGGTGTGTAGCACTGTTTGAATGTGTGCTATGCAATACTAAGTAATTCAAAGTTTGCTTTCAGATTTGAAAGGTGAAGCCACTGCCACTGAAGCAAAGAAAGAGATGGTAGAAGAAAGTAAGGCCAAAGCAGATGAAGGAGAGAAGGAAGAGGTTATGCCAAGTGGAGAGAAGGAAGAGGTCATCCAAAGTGGAGAGGAGGAACATCAGGTTACAGAAGGTGAAATAAAGCAGGAAGACACCAAAAGTGAACAGGCTAAGCGGCCTACTCTGGAAATTCTGGTTAGACAGAGTTATCCCCAAAAGATAAAGAACTGTCATCTTTATTCACCTCCAGCGAGGCAAACAGAACAAGAGGTGTCAAGAGTCATCACTAGTCAAGGAACTGTCATAAAGCACCTGATGGATGGATCTACCCAGGTATATTTGGTAGAATTCATTGCAAGCAGTACAGTTTAGTACAAGTGTCCAGTTTGTAGATGAAGGAGTTAAGTAATACTGAATTATGCAGCCATGTCAAGACTAAAATACTCTTGGCTTTGTTCAGAGTCAGTCCCTTTGTTAGGGAGATTTAAGTATGAAAATTTCAGGCATGAGAAGGTTTTAGGCAACTTTGTGATTAGGAAATAGCTGAATATGGTTCAGAGAACTACATTCTTAAGCTTCTGAAGTGTGGATTAGTTCAGCTTTGAGTACTTTTGGCAATATGAAAGCATTCATATATTTTTTTCAGTTTAAACACTCATATGAGATCCAGAAAAGACCTGAACTGTAATTCAGTCCTGCAGACACCTTTACGTATCCTAAATTTTCAGGAAAAAATTCTGTATATTCCTAAGTACCTGCTTTGTTTACACATATTTTTGTTGTGTAGAATTTTGATACAGTTTAGGTGATATAAGCTGTCTTTGCAAATATTATAATCAATCATCAAGCAACTTTTTTTTAAACTATAAGACTCTACATGTAGTTAGCAAACAGATGAAAAGAGGAGTCATCTAATTTGACTCAGAATCTGTCAAAATAATTCCTTATTTCCTAGATTTCTTTTTCCTGTCTAAGTAGACCACAATGCCCAGTGTAAGTTTTTTACATTTATTCATCAGACTAGATGTTAAAACATTTAGCCAGGATTCCTGAGAAATGTATCCATTTCAGAAATAGTGTGTATGTATGTCTATATATTCACAACATTCTGTTTCCTGATAGAAAGATGTAGATCTTATGTGCCTAAAATTTGTCTTTGCTTAAACAGATTATGAGTGCATCCTTCTTTATATTAACTTAATGTCTATGAGTCATCAGAAATTTATTGCGTATGATAAGCATTCAAAAAAGAATAAATATTTAATTCTTTACAGTAACAATTTCAAGAGTTGTTTCTATATGTTGTCAATTTCTTTTCTACATTGTACTGTATTTCTAAACTAATTTAGGGATGGTTGGAGTAATTCCAGAGTTTATCTGACACACAGAACATGCATATCAAGAGATGAGTGTAATGGATCTCAGAAACCAGATATAATTTGATAAATAGCCAAGACTTCTTTTTGTTGACTGTCATAATGGCTAAAATATTCACAGCAGTCCTAGACATGTGGAATATCTCAGTACAGATCAATATGTCAATACAGATGCATTATCACTGCTGCCAAAAAAAAGTCATTAACCTGTGACCATTTAGTCAAAGAATAATCTTTACTGTTTATTTTTATAACACCTTCTTATAATTAGAAGAGTCCCCATTAATTATATCCATGGACTGCAGCAAATAGCACTCCTTCTGGCAGTGACAAATGGGATGAAATTTAACAAAACCAACTGTTGGGTCCTACACGTGGGACAGAGTAATGCCAGGCACAAGTATAAACTGAAGAGTGCCCTGCAGGGAGGGCCCTGGGGGTGCTGGGGGCAGCAGGTCAGTGAGAGTCAGCAGGGTGTGCCCGGGCAGCCCAGAGGGCAGGAACCGTGTCCTGGGGGCATCAAACACAGAGAACAGAGGGCAGAGGGGGGATCATCCGCTGTGCTCAGCGCTGGTGCGGCCTCACCCGGAGTGCTGGGAGCAGCTCTGGGCACCACCACTTCAGAGGAATGGGAAGGTCCTGCAGTGAGTCCAGAGAACAACAAAGCTGATGGAAGGGCTGGCAGGTGCATCCTGAGAGGAATGGCTGAGGGGTCTGTGCTTGTCTGCTTTGGAGAGACACACGCTGAGGGTCAACCTCCTTGCTCTCTGCAGCTCCTTGAGAGGGGAAATGCAGAGGGAGGTGCTGGTATCTTCTCACTGGGATCCACTGACGGGACACATGGGAATGGCTCAAAGGGGCACTAAGGGAGGTTCAGACTGGACATTGGGAAGCCTTTCTTTACCAGGAGAGTGGTCAGACATTAGAAATGACTTGCTGGAAAGCTGGTTGATGCCCCAAGGTTGTCAGTGTTTAAGAGGCATTTGGTCAAAGCCATTGACAAGATGCTTTAACTTGGTCAGCCCTGAAGTTGTCAGGCAGTTGGACCAGGTGATCATTGTAGATCCCTCCCGAACTGAAGTAGTCTGTTCTGTTAATTCTCTTTAAGAAAGCTTCTTTATTTCTTGTATTAATTCTGAGAGGTTTTACTTTTTTCCTCTCCGTCACCCACAGTATTCTAGTGACTGTTGCATTTGTGACACATTCTTTTAAGACTTTGTAGTGGTGTTTGGATTTATTTTAACCTCTAATATGTTCTTGATTTCTGTAGATTCTGTTTGCTGATGGCACAGTTAGTAATAGCCCCAATTCTGGTCCTGTCCTACCACCACCTACAATTCCAGATGAAACATGGAGGCAAATTCCCTTATCAGAATCAGACCTTTTATCTGAGACCAGCACTAAGAAAGGTAATATTTCTTGTGTTTATATCTTGGACAGTTAGATAGAAAGTTAGATAGAAAGTTAGTAGGGCTAATAATACCTAATAAAGAGCATATTTCTTTAGTCTGAAAATTCTGACAGTGTGAAAATGTAATTTTATCTGTACTCAGCTGCTGCACACTGCTATGTTACCTTCATAGCAAATGATTTCTCTCCTACTCCAAATTTATTTTTCTTCTAACATGGTAGGATTCTAATAAATAAAAAGTTGTGTAAGAACTTCATTGGTATCAGAGTGAACACAGAGTCTTTTAAAAGAAATCCTTATAACTACATTGGTGTTAAATCCTTACTTTTGTCTTACAGTATTTAGTCTTTGTATTAAGAAATGCTTCCCTCAAAGAGGATCCATTTTTCTTTCTCACTCTGTGTATTCCAAGGCACCTACTATTGGTCATTATCAATTGGTTGTATGGAATTGTGCTTGGTGGTAATATAGACATTCTTACTGTATTTTGGTTGACTGAGAAAGAGCCAAATAATGTTTACTTCATACTTCAGAGTGTAGTCGAAGATCACTGTCGGTATTACTTAGTACACAGAATAATTCTGACCTGTCGTATTAACATACAATTTATTGGAAATAGGTGAATGAAAGTTGCTGCCAAAGGTGTCTCAAAAAGAGACTTTTTGAGTCAAGTCCAGTCCTTTTTCTTAGGATATTCCTTTAGATACCAGCAAAGATGAGAAAAACTGTGACAAACCATTTTGTAATATGAATTCTCAGTATCTGTGAGCAGTGTATGTCCCTCATTCCTTGTCCTTTATTTATGATCACTTTTTCACCTTCCCCACCTTTCTTCTCCTCTGCTTATTCTTGACAAATTTCTAACAAAGAGTTTAATCTCTTTTTGCTTTCAGGGGTGCTTTTTTGCTAGATAATTGCTCAAAGTCTTTCAGCCTGCTCTCTGGACTATGCTCTTGTATTTTGCATACACTTAGTCTAATTTTCCTGAATATGGGAGACAAGAGTTCTCTATAACATTCCTAATAAGATCTCTCCAATTGCCTTTCATAATGAGATCTTTATCCTTTTCTTCTGATGCACCATAGGACTGATGGCATTAGCATGCTACTTATTTTTTCTGTAAGGAAGCACATTAGATAAGGCTAGTTCAGGATCATGTCTTTGAGTAGCAGGAGTTGTAATTTTCCTCTAGCCTGTTAAATAGTTCATTTTGCAATTCTGTCAAAAGCAATGTTCACAAGCTCTGAACTTTACTGGTTTTGTCTTTTGCCTTAAAGAATATCAAGTCTGATACAGAAATTTTTGTTTCTGCAGGAAAAGGCAGTGACAAGACATCACTACAGTCACAGAAGTCTGAGGAGTTTGAAAAGGCCAGTTCTACACAACCTAAGGCAGGAACCTGGATAACAACAACTCCATTAGGCATTCGAGTGGGCACAGAGGGTGCCACAAGAATGGATCTGAAGCCACTCTTCATGCATCAGGCCACAAATCCAGCTGATGGAACGGTATTAACTGCTTTGGTGTTACTATAGCACTGTCTATAAGCTAAAAGACAGGGCTGCCATCACATACATTGTAGGGTTTATTCTTTAAAAACATCCTACTTGTTGTGTTGCACTGTTAGAAATGCAGTAGCTTTAGATTTTGAAGAAAATGTGATTCCTCTATGTCTGAAGTAGATGACAATGTAATAGTCAAGCTTCTTTACAGCTTCAGTCCTGGTGCCTTATATTGTTGTTGCTGCTGTCACAAGTATCACAGTGCCAATATAAATGAGTAGTCCTTCATTCTTTCAGATTATGACTGTACGAGAAGATGAAGTGATAATTGTTGAGAAGCCAGGTGGTAACAGAGTAGTAGAACATGCTGATGGTACCAGGATCACAACATTTTATGAAAAATGTGAAAACCTTTCTGTTCCAGAGGGTAGTATGGAAACAGGTAACATCTAAAGGGGAGCATTTACTTTTCTTGCACTTGACATATCTTGTAAAGCAGAAAGTTGTCAAAATATGTACTAAAGGTGACTTGTACCAGTAGCCTAGAGAACAGATCCACTAGTGCAGTCTAGGCTTAGTTTGTTTGCTTTCTTTCAGCAGTATATTCAGTGCAAAAATTATACTGTTGCAAGTAATTAAATTTCCTTCTTTCATATCTATATGGTCGTCCTTCACCATGAGACCACAGTGCCAGAGTTTTAGTGTGTTCATTGTCCTTTCTCCCCTGCCCTAATAATAACAAGGAAGCTGCTTTGAGTTTTAACTGAAGAGGTATGAAAGGACCGAGACATCCTTATATTCCCCAGGGAAACCATGGACTCACCAACCTTACAGATACTAAATATCTGAATATAGCTGTGGAAAATGTCCTGCCAAGAAAAGTGTAACTCATATTCGCCTGAAAAAAATGGGGCTAAAGGTCATCTGTGATTCTTCTGGCTGGTGTTTTATTCTGTATGACTGCTTCATTTGCAAGACAAGTCCTGTCCTCCTTAATTAAAATGAAGGGGAGACATTTACTGTGTGGGTGTCTGGACTGTTCAAACACAGTGTAGGAAAGTACCATTATTGAGTTAGCAGATGTTCAGGAATATCTCCCTGTGAGATTTTAAAAGTCAAAATCCCTTGAACTGACCAATCTCTTCAATGGAAAGGCAATAACCAGATTAACATGCCTGTTTTCATTTGTTTTCCAAGATTTGTGTTGCTGGACAGGAATTTCTTCACATTTTAGAGCTTGTATTACAGGCACAAAGAATTTCAGTGATCCAACTTGTATATTACAAATATCCAGATCATCATGGTTAGTACCATACTTGATACGTTAGAGTGTACTTTCCTGGCCAGCTACACATGGTTACAGATATTTTTTACTGTTGGGTTTTCCCATATTGAATTTGCAGTCCAGAATTTCAAAGGCTGCATATTGTTTACATAACATAAAAATATGTGATAAAGGATACTATAAAGTTTATGAAGGTCTTGCACTGAAAAGATAAAGAACCAGCACTATGAGAGAAAAAGCAAATTGAATCCTAAGACATTTCCTTGATTCATGTGCTCCTGTCTCATTGTTCTGTATTAATTCTTAGATGAGCCCACAGAAGCCACCACAAAGAAGCTTAAAGGTACACGAGTAGAGAATCCTGAGTTTGCTACTGTTATAACAAATTGTGAGGATGGTACCTGTTGTACTATCTTTGGAGATGGGACATCTATTCTAGCAAAGCCACAGGGAACATATCAGGTAGGAATTATTTTTAGTTTGTGACAGAGATGCTTAATCTTTGTGTTCCAAGTCCCCTGCCATTAGCAGCTCTCACCTTCATTACTTCCCTTCTCTATAGTCTGCACTAATCCTATTATTCCATTTCTTTCATACTCTGCCAATGTTTAGATACTTACTCACAAATGTACAGGATATTTAAATCACAGTCTTAAATTTCCTGAAGTTAAATATTACAGAGACTCAGATCAGCCTACCTCTTGGACCTCATCTGCCTTTTTTCTCCCCCTTTGATTCCTCTTAAGTGGATGATTGAGTATTGAATGTCTGAAAGCTGTCCTGTTGATTTGTATCTGTTCTTCATTTTCACAGTACCTTTAAATTAAAGTTTTCACCTTTGAGGATTTAATCTCTTCCCTTTTTGCTGTCATAGGTTTTACCCAGCAAGGGAGGCTTTCTTTTCTTTGATGAAGATTGCTCAGCAGTTTACAGCCATGAAGTTTATGATTCCAGCAGCAAGGAAGAAGAGAAACAAGCAGGGAGATACATTATGAAACACACTTCCAGCACTATTTGTGAGATGATGGATCCTGAAGGAAATACTTTCAAGGTAAAATACATGGAAGAAAACAAGTTTCTGCATTCTAATTTTATCTTATAAACTTCTCTCAAACTCAAATTGTAACCTTGTAATATTTAAAGTAGCCAGAATCAGGTCTCTGATATCTTCTTGACTAAGTGATGGATATAATTTTTTTTTTTATTTATCCCTATTTAGAGAGACTGAAATAGAACACATGATATACAATTTAGCTCACCTGTAAAGTTCCTTTAATTGGCATGATTTGTACTATAGCAAAAAATCAGCTCTGCAAGTGAGGATTAAAAACTGAGTGTGTCAGATTCAGTTCTTGGACTGTCCTTTGAATCACCCTTATATAAATTGTGTCTTGAAAAAGGCATTATTATTCCTTTTTAGGTCATTGTTAGTTATTGTTTGAATATGTTAATATTATATTGTTTGAGTATGTTAATGTCACATTTGTTAATAAGCACATAGTATTTTCAAGAAGGGAAATACTGTAGAAGTTCACTTAGTGGGTGTGAACATACATCAATGTCTATCTTGAGTATACAGTTACCTGGCTTGACCAGGGAGTATTTTTGTGTAACAGTCCTTGAGAATTTATTAAATATCAGCATGTGATATTAGTATTTATGATACAGCATGTCTTTCAATAAATGTTTGGGGGGGGTTACTGTCTTTTCAGTTTTCCTCTTTATTTCTTTTCCCTGTGAGTTTCCAGTTGCTCAGCATAAAATGTTTTTTTCTGTCCCTTTCACTGGTCTAGGTTATGTTAAAGTTCACCAACAAGTCACTGTTTTAAAAGGATCTTTTAACTCAAGTAATTTCACATAACTTCTGCTATAGGTCCTGGCTGATGGCAGCACAGATGTGTGCATTCCCAGCATTGACTCTGATGGCAAGGAGGACAGAAGTTCAGCAGCAGATGATGTCAACAAACCTATCACTGATAATGAGCATGTCCCCAGGTAAACTGCATTGCATTCATAGGTTAACACTTTCTTTTCTTCACTACACAGTATTTTACAGGGTTCATGGATTTGTGCTCCGTTTGTTCAGTACTCTGTATTTGCACATTTGATGTCATTATGTGGGAGTTCTGCTTTCTTGATAGAGACATGTGTGTGTTTGGCTGTCTGTGCAGGTTTTTTGTCATCTCTGCGGATGGTTCTGGAATGGAGCTCCTGCGAGAAAAGGATGTACACAAGTATGTGGCTGAGGCCTGCAGTGATCCTGCCACTGCAGTCTTGCGGGATCCGGTACAAGAACAGCCAGGTAGAAAATGTTTCTTCTCTGACAGACTACTAATAGAAAGAATTGAAAAGTTTCAAAACTCTTATTTGGGCAGGAAATGTTTATACCCTTGTAAATAAGGGTTCACACTTCTAGGAGTGAAAGAAAGGAGTTTGGGGGAAACTCTGGGAAGCAGAGACTTAACTGAAGGACACTGTTAAGGGATAAGTGAACAAACAAATGGCATATCTTTATCCACTCTCAGTCACACAAATAAAAGTGATTACCAAATAAATATATTCTTTGTGTTTATAATTTTAAAAATTGAATGTATCACAGTCTCCATTAATGATGTAGCAATGAGGACAGTGATACCCTGATGTTGACTTTTAGCCTGTCTGTTGGAAAGGATACATATTAAAAAGCTGAAAAGACATGACTGGAATAGCCAATACTACATGGTACCAGCCACCTTGCAGCAGCAATGCAAGAAATTACATCCTGGAATTATTGGTTGTCATTGTAAAGGTAGTTGGAGATGCTGTGTTTCTATAAAAGACACTGGTGTAACAGGTAAATGCTAACAAAAATATATCTTTAAAAGAGAGGAAAGTATGGTCCCCCTGGATATGAGGGGACGATAAGGGAAGTTTGCTTCAAGCCATAAAGTCCTAAGACATATTTCTCATAGATTTATGTCATAAGCATATGACATAAAACAGCTTTCCCACTTACTACTCTTATAAGATGTGGCACATTTTTAAATGTACTTCTATTCACACAGAATAGAAGAATATTTGCAGAAACCAAATGAAATAATTCTGCCATGGGAAAAAGAAAAAAAGAAGGGACATGGAGGGAGCCAGCAAAATGCTGAAGGTGAAAAGATCAGAAGGATGGAAAGCATACATACCCAGTCAAAATCCCAGTCAAGAAAATTTACTTACAACCAGCAATCGTTTGTAATAGTAGCACATCTGATTTTCCAGATTTCCTGCTCCACATTTCACAATACTGGCTCTATTTGCCTTGGCAACAAGGCTTCACAATTTTGTATCATTGTGACAGAGTACATCAGTGGTGATATCCATTTTGAAGATCACCCGTGGGGTAGATCATAGTTGATTAAGTAATTTTTGGGTTGGGCTGGAAAAAATATTTTGAAGAACATTAAAATTTATGCAAACAATAGAAATAAATAATATCTAATGGAATCCATCCAGTGATCAGGGCATGAAGTATAAAATACAGTGAAGAATTATGTATGTTCTGAACATGTTGTACTACTTCTGAGATTAGTATTCAGTATACATGGGTCAATGCTCTGCTCTTCCTTGTTTGGGCTACTCCCAACTATACAACTGAGCTGTTAACCAAGAATCAGAGCAAGTAGCATAAGCAGTTTATTGTTAAAAATGGGCTGAGTAATCTGAACTTGTACAGCTATTCTATAATCAACTCAGTGATCTGATACCTGGAGTTTTACCTGTTAGTAATATGATTTTTTGTAGATAGGTATTTTTTTCTGTAGGTCTGAGACACTTATTTTTTTTATTTTGAACTGATTCTTAGCAAAATGTGTCTTTAAACCAGGTGTTTTAAGTATTACTATCCTCCGCCCTATGGCTGAAGCATCCCCCTGGGTAATGAAGAAAGAACCAGAGAGTATTGTTCCTCCATATCTACAGTCGGGGACTCAGAAAGAATCTTCTCCTCCTGAGGTATAATTGTTTCAAAACTGTCCTTTCATGTTAAACAATAGGTGTTTGTCTCTGTGGAAATTAAGCTCTAAACAATGTGAATGTTAAATTCAGTTTATTAAGCAGACAGAGCAAAGGGTAGGCTGTGTCAGGGAATGTATGGTCCCGTTCTTTTACACTTAGTGAGGGGACATAGCAATTTTAAGGGGAGTTTATCGTACCAGATGAAGATGTTTTAGGATAGATAAATTGTTCCCAGGAATTTTACTGGCTTTATTGTCTAGGTCATGATTCCATAAGGAGAGCACACACTTTTCAACTGAGACACAGTGCCAATAGCTGCATTTTTGGGTAATGTAAGAAGCCTCTTGCTCTTTTTGTTTGTTCCTCTTTGTTCAGGAGGAGATCACAGGTCACCCAATCAGAAGGTGTGTCTGGAAGGGTCTCAGCATTGGAGCAGCACGTTTCTCCTTGCCAGTCCCTGTACGAAAATGTCCCAAAAAACTGCAAATCCGCCAGCTATTCCAGTATAAGCCACTCTGTGATGAACTAAGAGAAAAACTGCAGCTTTCCCTCAAGGTAGTTCAACCACATTTATTCATTCTTCCAGTAGGAAATAGAGAACAAACAAGTAGACAAATTGGGTGTGATAAATGTGTAGCATATACCTGAGAGGAAGAAATCTACTGTGCTTGAAGAACAATTATTTCATACATAGACAGGTGCTGTGTTCTTCTGAAAAAGTTCAGTTGTTTCACTTACCTCTTCTTCACTTTTATTTTGCTTAGGGCTTGTTTTCCTTCAAAAAGTCTCAAGAATTTAAATCTATAAAGCTGAACAAGAATTTCTAGCTCACCATAATTCTACAGTTAACCTGGTCACTGAGACACACTGTGGTCTTGGTTATGTATTTGTTTTCATAAATCAATGTAGAACATTTCCAGGTTCCAGTGTGAGTTTTGTTACTCTATCCATGTCTACGAAATAGCTGTGTAGCCTTCTGACAAGGTTTGTGGCTGTCCTTCATTAGTGACTGGTTCATAGCAGGGTGCAAGCTAGACCTCCTGTGCCAGTGTTCTGAGATGGTGTCCAAAAGTCAGCAGCTTTGTCCTTTTCAGTGTTGGTGTAAAACATGAATTTATTCACATTGTAAAGATGCTCTTAGAAGAGATTTTAGAGTCAAAACCCCATTATTACTTAAGAATTAGAGAATAACAAAATATATGTGTCCTGTAATTTATTCATTTAACTTATTTTGATAATGGCATTGCAGACTAAATTTGAAAGTTAACAGCATGTGAAATGTGGAAGATAGTAGTATATTGCAGCCATTTATATAATTTATTTTTTTTCCCACATTACATTTCAAAGAAAACATTCTTGCAACAGAAAAACACTGACAGCTGTCCAGCCCAGACATGTTTGGGATATGCAAGTCTATCAGAATGAAATGTTACCAGTTTTTCAGTCTATAAATATATAAAATTATTCTTTAATTTGCATACTGACCTTTCAAAGGCAACAGTGTAAGAAAAGTTCCAAAATGGCAAGGGAAGTCTCTTCATCGCCCAGATCTATTGTTGATTTTTAGAGAAAGATGAATGCTGTTTATTACATTGGGAAGGAAGACCTACAATTATTAGCACTGAAAAAACAGTTGTAATAATTGCATAAATGTGCAATGAAAATACCCTCATTGCTCATAAATCAATATTTAATTAATTCCTTTTTTTCCAGAATGAAGTATCTTAAATCTTTAGCCACACCTTCACTTTGTCAGAGCAAAATCAAGATTTAAGGAAAATATTCTTCCTTTCTTCATCTCCTATAAGATTAAAGTGATATAAACAAGTGAAAAAAAAAAAAAACAAACTGGCACTGGAAACAGATTGTTTCTACCAACCTGTCTGTTAGTAAAATTCTGTACTGCATGTAGCTTTCTGGCAGAGTGATGTGTTTAAAACCCTTTTTTCTATCCAACTGATTTAAAGAGATGTGGGAAAAGAAATGTGCTTCTTTTCTGTAGCAGTTGGTATGATTATGTCAATGTAAACATCTATTTTTAAGCCTACATCGGCATCTTTCTTCTTCTTTTTCGTTGTTCCACCAGGAATATATAGACAACATCTTAAAGCAGGAAAATGAGCTGGAAGAGATGAATGTGAAAGAACCAAGAACAGAAGAGGAAAAGGAGAATGCTGCAAGTCTCCTTGAACAAGTTACAGTGAGAAAAATCAAATTTTAACTACTTCTTTCCACAAAACCCTTGTATAGCATTGGAAGTGTGAGCCTTGAAACACATTATCCATTAATAAACCAGCAAATGTCAGAGTAGCACAGTGCCAGTTAATGGTAAAGCAGAGCCACGCTCAGCCTTCAGCTGGTCTGAATTCAGCAGGGCACTGCTGCCATGTGGGGAAGCAATGCTCAAAACAGTTCAAGAGTCTGGCTCTACTGAATGATATGTTCCCAAACACACAGACCAAAATTACTTTCCAGTAATTTACTTTTTTTAATATCCCCCAACATCAGGATGAAAATGTTTCCAGTCTGTTGTCATTGCACATGGGAGACTTTTATTTCAACCACAGCCACCTCCATAGTAAGAATTTAAACCCTACTTTTGGGATAATACAAAAACAGTCTGGAGGAATATTCTTATTACTGCTGAGCAGCATTTTGGTTTTTAAAATATAATCTGTGAATTTTCAGGGATAATTAGAGCATAAAAAGAAAAAGGAGAGGAATAGGTAATGGGAAGAGTGGGTAAATAGGAGAAGAGGATCGCAGCTTTTCTGGAAAGAGGGACAAAGAAATGATCTGTCAGTAATTCCATCTACATCTATCCTCTAGGCAGACATTTATTTACTTTGATGAGACCCAGGTCTGAACCCCACATGCTTCTCAGATCCAGTGGACTTTTCTAGTGACTAATTATTATTGATTGTCCTGGCTACCTTCAGCACCTGCATTTCCAGTTACAGATTTCACATTAGATAACTCTTTGTGCGCAATAGTCTCACTGTGCACCTACTGTGACCCAGGAGTCACTGTCACATTGCTCCCAAGTCTCCAATAGCTCTGTTACAGCCCAGACTGCCTGGTCAGGAGCTCTGGTTTCCAGTTAACTGCTTCAGAGGCAGCATGAGAATAAACTTTAGAGCCTCTTAACCCTCGTTCACTTTACTGTCAGCCAGTCACATGAGATTTCCTCAGTAACAAAGCCTGCAAATTCCTGAGCACATTTCCCATTTGACTTGTTGGGAATCTAAGTTTAATACAATACAAGTATATCTTGTTTGGGTTTTTTTGCAGAAGGATTTGAATTTGATTAGGAATTAGCTTAGTTGACCTAATAAAAACTAACCATATAAAATACAAAGCTATCTGTGCAGTGGGTCATCAAGAAGGAAACAAATATCTGTTTAGAACAGGGAACTTGTACTTCATATCCTTTTTTCCCAGCTTATGTTTTCTGACACACTGAAATACCTGACAATGTGACTACAAGAATGGGGATAACAAGACAGCACTTGTTTACAATATAAATGCTTTGAATAAAATGTTGTTGTGAATTTTATTTCTCATGTAGTCACAGTTATTCTTTCTTCATTGCAGTCCTTCCCTGACTGGGAGAAGTCAACTGAAAAGCTCAGTGATAGAGGTAATAAAAATTGAATACCTGTATTTTTAAAATTTTAAATATCATAAGTTTAAAAGTATTGTAACATTTTTAAAGAGGGAATATAAAGGTGAATTCATCAATGTGCTATGTACATGCTTCTGTGTGACTTTCACAGGTGATTAGGACTTCTTAGCATCAATGATCCAGTACCTCTGAAAAATAATTCCTGGTTTTAGGCATGTGTATTTGACATTTTGACTCACTTTTCCATATGTAGTGGGTTTTCTTAGGTATAAGAACTATAACAATACTTGGCTACTTTTATGCAAGTAACAACTTTTCAGACAAGTTTTTCAAATCAACTAAGTAAATCCTGGTTATTTATTACACTTCAAAATCTAATCTCAAACCATCACGTGTTGGGGTTACATTCACTTACCTAAGGGAAAAGATGGAGCAATACATAATGGATTTCAGTTAAAGTTTTCACAAGATATTTATTAACATTGATTTATGTTTTCAATATGTATAAATAAGAGTTAAGATGTCTGTTTCTTTATAAAAACCCATAAGCCTTTTCTGTAGAAAAATTCATTATATTCTATCCCATAGTTGTGCTCATCTTTAAAGTGTTATTTTTCTGCCCTTCATACCTTGTCAAGAGTATTTCTATTTGTCAAAAAACCTCATACTTGTCAAAAAACCTCAACTGCTGCAACAAATGCTTGCTGAACAGTTTCCCCTTAAATGGAGCTGCAATTCTAAGGCAATATTGCTAATGAAGAAGATAGTGGGAAAGAAAAGCTCTTTGAAATCGGTAAAAATAGAAAAAGCTGAAAAATAAAATCATATTTTATGGTGTAAAAAGCTGATAAAAAAAAAACCAACACATTTTGAAGTTTGAACTTATGTAATTCCCAGAACACTAAGACATATTGTCATAGTCTAAGAGAATCATATCTCTCAAATACTCACATCTCCTAAATTTTGCTACAGAAAATTGTTTTCAGCCAAGGAAACTTCTTTGGACCCATGATTTAGCTTCAACGTATAAAGTAAACAACACACTTTATAAAATATGTCAGAGGACAGGGCAATTCTTTAATAAAGCCTCAGAGCTGGTCACAATATTAAATGTGGAAAGGCTGGCATTTCTCCATTGTACATATTGAACTAGTAGTTCCTTCCATGAGAATGTTGATTATGGCTGCTTCACAGCCTCAATTAAGCACAAGCAAGCTTAAGCAAGCTAAATGTAATAAGGTCCCTGAAAGCCCACGTTATTTTCTTCAGCTGAGACTCTTAGATGGAGACCTCAGAGCACCCCAGTTAGAGAGTGGCTGAACGTCAGCAACTTATCCTATTCACAGGTATTTGTATCTTGAAAGAATGTAAAGATATGTCAGGAAATACAGGGTGAGAACGTGAATTTAATCTGCTTCTTGCCCTTCCAATACTTAATTCAATTTCTTATCTGTTAATGTTCTGATCTTGATTTTGGGATGCAGTTCTTTCTGCCTTTTCCCTCACAGTAACAGAAACTCTGTTAGGTTTCCATAAAGTGGCAGGAGGATGCATTAAAAATATATCCTTTGATGTTTTTCTTCGTGACACCTAGCGCTGCATAGCAGAGCACGCCCATTCAGTAATGCCCTTCACCTTGCAGCCCACGTGAGCCAGCTGTATGAGCAGGCAGTGGCTCCTCCTGCCCAGGGCCACACAGGGAAGACAAGCACTGCACGAAGAGAGGACCAGCAGCAGAGGTAGGACACAGCAGCGAGGACTGGTGCAAATGTAAATAATACAAAGGGTGAAGCCAAGCACACAGGGAAGGAACTGTGCTTTACTGGCTGTCATTAAGGACTGGGACCTAGATCCCTAGATACATATGGCAGTGTTTTACTGTCTTGTCCTGTGATTATTTTGTCCCTCTATGCCTCCCTTTCCTTATCTGAAAGATAATTCAAAGTTTGTTGGGAAAGGATTTTGGATGTTTCTTGGATTGAATGATCTAATAGAAATGCAGATAAGAACAAACAGTTTTGTGCAAACCATACAAGTCCAAGTCAGGAGCCACCTGAGGTGTTTACATAACACACTCTCATAAAAACCTTTTTTTTCCCAGGGTTATCTTGTAAATATTTTTGTATTTATAGAAGACTACTAGTTTTCTCATTCCCACTACTCTCTCTTTTTTTCTTCTGGGTGATTCAGTCCAGGAGTAATATCCAAGTGGCAAAGCAAACTGGAACAGAACAGGTAATAATATTAGTAGGATCACGTTCTTTTATAAGCCAGCTTAATCTACTTTTGTAAAGAATGTTATTGATTTCACCAGGTCTTGGGTGATGGTGCAATGGCTTGCCTGCAAATAATGGGGTATTTTCTGCTCAACAGAAATGCTGAATAAATGGTTTGAGTCTCTTTCTTTTTTCTTTTCTTTTTTTTCCAAAACCCATCAGCATTACTGTGAACTTACACTATGCAAACCAAGGCTGAGGTCAGAAGCCCCGTGTTTTGTTTTCTGGTTCTGCCACTAGTGTAGAAAATACTGTATATTAATATTTTCAAATGCTCATGCTTTAGGTTAATATTCAGGTATTCCACAAATAAAATCTGATTTTTTCAAATAAAACCCCAGACATGTCTCACATGGTGGTGCTTCAAAGCTTCTCTAGGCAACACTGTCCCAGCTCTCTCAGCCTCTACTCACATGAAAGGTCTTCCAAACCCTTAATCATCTTTGCGGCCCTTTTGTGCACCAGACAGGTCAAAAGTGGACACAACACTCCATGTGAGGCTTTCCATATTTCTTCTTAATTATGTTCTGATTTGCATGAGATAAAAAAAGCCTTTTAGAATTGCAGAGTTACATTTTAATATAGCATTTCACACTGGTTTGGATCCTATTAAAAAAATAATTCAACTATATAAATCTGAGCAGTCAGCACACAAGAACATTATGTGCAATTCTGGCTCTAAAACCAGTGTTAAAACTCTCAGTATGATTAAGACTGATCATTTCATAGCTGATATTAGACCCTGCAAGTCAGTGAAATTCTAATAGTGTAAAACTGGGCTATATCAAGCTGAAAACATGACTGATCTTTACTCTGGTTAACCTTACCTTTAGAAATTTGAACAGCTTCTTCTGTATCCACAGAGCCATCAAGTCTTTCTGTGATAAAATAGGGAAATTAGATGAGGTTTGTGTTCAAAATTTTAGCAATGCATCTGGAATACCAGTTCTTAGCTTGAAATGTTTATTGGAAGGTTGGAAAGACACCAATGGCGATCCCAGGCATGTTCCATGAGGTTTAGAGAAATGGAGTATATTCTGAGGAGGAGCTCCTCATAGCAGGCAACTCGCTGTCCATGTGCATTCTGGCCAGTCAATTCTTAATTCACCTCCAAGAAAATTGCCAATTACAAGAATATTACTTCATGTGACGAACCAGGGAAGAAAATGCCACTTGCCTTTACCAATTCTTGATGCACAATACTGAAAAACAGGGTGAACTCAGTTATAATGCTTTTTTTTCTTTCTTTTCCTTACCAACAACGTGAAAAACATCCCTAGGAAAGAACTGGATGAACAGAAGGCTACATTTGCAGCAATAAAAAACAGAACTTTTGCTCCATATTTTGAATCTGAATTCAGCAACGACTTTTACAAAGAAAAGGTAATGCAGCTGAAAACTGGATGAAGTCTGTTAGGCCAGCTGGTATCTCCCATGCTCCCAAAGACAATTTTGAGTTTATATCTCAGCCTCTGTTTATCTCAACAAACCATTACAAAAGACAACCATGGCAGAATTAATACTAGAAATCATACATCCTTGTAAAGGAAACATATCTTAAAGATGATATATGTTCACTGAGTACAAACTCTATAAAATTCCTTACATAAACTCTGGAGAGAGCCTGATTCAGAGCAAAACTCAAGCTCAGGTTTTTTTTTACTTAACCCTCAAACCCCTCTCCTTGCTTATTAGAAAGGAAATAAGTAAAACTAACACTCCTAATTTAGAGGTGATCTTGGGGTCTTTTCTACTGGTAAATGCTGTAAGTGCATAAAGCCTACTCAGAAATGTAGGTTGTAATCTGATGTAACTATTACATCTCCTTTATAGTCACCACTTTGGTTCTGCTTATTTGTTTGCTTTGCATTCCTCTTTTTAAATTTTTTTCCTTTCTTTTTTTGCAAGGGGAGAAGGGTGTCTGCTGGCTGGTTTTCCTAGGTGTTTAGTTGGGAAACCTAAGCCCTCTTTCTTCCTTTTCTCCAGTTTCCTGATTTGGAAGCAATGTCTAAGGAACTTCCTCCACTTCAAAAAAAAGGAAGTGTGACTTGCCCTCTGTTGCTGATAAGAGAACCCGGTGAAGGTAATCCACTGTCTGGCATCGGTTTTGTACCTTCTTCAGGAGGAAGAAGCCCTTGCAGACATCATTGAATGTGGAAGAACCATCAGCTAAGCTGATGAATTCTGCTATGAATGAGAAGTGGATAGATGAAAAATGGTCAAGAAAAAATTGAATAAATAATAGTTAGGGGTGGATGAGCAAAAACCAAGGAGGCCAAGCTTAGAAAACAACTAGTATGACTATATGAAAAATATGGGAGATTTATTTCTGAAACTCAGTGGTAAGAGGGAACTGGTACAAAAGCAATATGGAATAGGAAACATGCAGGCTAAATATAGACTGGAGGACATAGGAGGAAAGCAGTGACTCCATGACAGGAAGCAGGGAAAGAGGGAATCATTATCATAGGCTTCAGCTTTTCAGAACTGAGAAGAGTACTTCATTTCTGTTTAAAAAGCAGCCCTGACAAGTTACTGAAATCATACAGTGAGATTAAAATTCATACACAGCAAAGATTCATATCAGGAAAATAGTCCTCTGTGGGGCTTTATCAGACCCCCACTAATTCTCATATTTCCTCATTTTCTAACACCATAAGACTGTGCTGGATTGTCTTTTAGTCCTTTCTGGTTTATAGTTCAGTTAGCCAGAGAACAAAAAATGACTAATCACACAATAGGCATTTTTGAGATCCCTGTGGTCCAGTAGAGCAAAATGTCACATGCAGAATTTTCCCAGCCTCTCATGGTTATGTAGACAGCTTTACAAGATCGTGTCAATTAAAGTGCCAAAGACTGACGTTGTTTTTCACATATTTATGAAAATTATGATGATCATAAAAAACACTTGACTCAGTATTCTATTATTTTCCCTTTAGCAGCTGAATTTCTTGATACCACAAGTGATTCTTCACTTTCATCTGGCCTTCCACTGCAGGATCCTTCCAAACCAGATGATGGTTCCAGCAGCACAACAGGTACACCTGCCTTCCAGAATGTAGTTGGAGCAGCTTGGTATCCTTTTATAACTTCTGACACAATATTTGCAATACAAATTTCAATCCATCTGTCACTTTTTCATGCTTTTGGAAATCTTTCCCTTCCAGACCTAAACAAGGCTGCAAGAGCAGAAAAGACAGCTTTTCAACATAAAGTTCCAAGTCTGATGGTGGATGTTACAGGACAGAAAAGAAAAGAGAAAGTAATATTACCATCATACTTTCAGGGGAAAAAACCAAACACCATACCAAATAAAAAGGTAAAAAAATAACATCTTTCTTGTCAGTATTCATATCCTCTGAGTCATCTCTTTTCTATAAAATCTTCACCCTGGAGCAATACTGGAAGGTATTTTGAATCTATTTACTGTAACATGGTTGTTACAATTTATTTATGTTTACTGGCAATTCCAGAAGTACCTTTCCTCTCAACAGCTAGGAAAAACTCATTCTGCATCAGCCACCTACATGAAAGCCCCCATTTTCCCTGAGATGCCTCAATGGCTTAATAAATCTGAAAACTCAAACCAGTATAAATTTCCAGACAGTATTCACAGTGCTGCTTCAGTTTTTACTCAAATTAGGATGTCTTTTTGTAATTCTTCAGGGTGAGTGGACAGAGGTCAAATATAGATTAAGTAATTCTCTACCTGACTTAACAGCCACCAACTTTCTCTTTGTCTCATATTTTGTTTGCAAAGATAGAAGATCCTGCCTCAGGAAAGGTCAGCACATCTTCTCTTGCAACAAGACAGGATCTTACCAACTTCCATCTCATCCCACCCAGGGTGACATTTGGAGTGCTAAAGGAAGGCTGCACCTATGCAACCACTGTAATCATGAAGAATGTTGGTGTGAACTTCTCGAGGTTAGTTTGAATTCTTAGTACACTGGTTTTTATCTCTCCAAATAGATCCTGACAAAAATCAAGTGCAGTTTCTCTGGACCCACCACTCAGAGAAAGGAATTCTGACAGCCACTTCATAGGTCTGCTAGAGCATTCCGTAAGATGGAGCCATATCCTAGGAATGCCTCTTCTACTGCCTTTTGTTTAACAGCTTCTGGTGCAAGGGCATGCCAGTAAACTCTTCTTCAGGGGGGAATGAAATCCACAGGATCAGTTCCAGAGCAATGCAAAAATATAGGTCATATCTGATCTAATGATCTTTAAAAATCTGAACAGTAGGAAGCTGCATTCACAAAAGGACTGAATCTCAGATGTGAAACAATCAGTAAGAAATGAGGAAGCAAAACTTCTGCTTTAGTTGGTACCATTTAATTAAAGATTATTTGCACGAAATTCATACAGTATCATGCTTTCTGCAATAGAATCACATCAAAGGACATTAAATAAAGATTGTTATGGACTTGTGAGTCTGTAAAACACAGGTGTTTGCCAAGAAGCTGTTTGTACTTCAGCTGCCTTTGAATTGTGCTGATTTAAAATGCTGCTGTTACACATTCTGTTATAAGGACCAGGCAGTGTTAACAAGTTCTTTGAAAGCTTACTTTGGCCCATTAATCTGCTCCTTTGGGGATTTTTTGTTAGAAACCTGAACCTTGGCAAGAAGCCCAGGAATACTGCTGTAGTCCAGCATTTACATTATGATGGAAAAGATGAGCTAAGAAATTCTGCTGTCATTTAAAAAAGCAGAGGAAGAGCAGGCAGCCTAGATGTGATTTCTCCCACCTGAAACAGTTTCTGGCAAACTGATTATTTTCTCTTTCTGACAGGTTTCGAGTGAAGCAGCCGCCTCCACACACAGGACTGAGAGTGATGTACAAACCAGGACCTGTAGGTTACACAGGAGAGCTTTTGGATTTTTTTCTAGAGTCAGCTGGCCCTCAGGCTAGCTAGGGCACCTTTCTGGGACAGCATCTGTCTGGGAATAGAGCTGCCAGGGTACACAGTTTTGTTTAAAGTTACTTGAAGTGATGCTGTCTTCCACTGTCCCTATGCCACCTTCAGCTAAGCACTCCATGCACTCCTGTCTCAGCCTGTGCAAGAATGCAGAGGAATACAAATTTTAAGTTCAGTGGAAAGCAGTAGTGTCACCAAATGACACAAGCAAAAACGACGCACCACAGCCTTGGTCACGATGAAGAGACTAATTTATTTTTTCTGACTCCAATCTTTTATAGTTCTCAAAAGATGCCAGTGGATTGGAGGGTGAACGTGCCACCTCTCCAACGACACTGGTCAAACTACCTGTACATCAAATTTCTCCGCCTCTATGAAAGAATGCAAAACAATAGGTTGTTTACAGAAAGTTGTGTGGGAAAGTTCTCTACAAGAATGTAAACTCAGAAGGCTTTAGAAAACTCTTGATAACCAGGGCGACACAGTAGGTCAAGTAGTGAAGTTATAGAGAGCTTTTCCAAAGCAAACAGGATTATTCTACCATTCAGATGCCTCTTGAGTTTTCCTTCTGCTTAGGGTGTTTGTTATATCTGCTCTGTCTTATGCCTAGACTTGACTTCCTGTCCTGATACCTTCAGGATGTGAACCTAGTAAACTATTGCCTCAATCCTTTCTTCTCCTGCTTCCAACTGTTCTCCACCTTAAGTTTTTTATCTAGCAAAACACCACAGCACATTAAATTATCCCACTAAGTAGGAAGCTTTCATGCTTTCTGCTTTTGTTCAGTCTCTCTTTTTACCTGCATGCTATCTCTGAATAAACAGTGCTGGCCACTGTCCCCACAGCATCCATGTAATACCATTGGCAATATCTTGCCAATGCATGGAATCAGGAAGCAATGACTTGTGCAGAGAGTCAGTGACAGAATGCAAATCAAACCTCCTAGTCCAGAGCCTGAGCCACAACACAGTACTTAAAATCATAGGATAGTGTGGGTTGGAAGGAATCTTTAAAGGCCCCAGTTGAGAGAGAAGGATGGTGTAGGGACTGTGTCAAAGACCTCACAGAAATCCATCTAGATGGCCAGAATAATTTCCATTCTTTTCTCCTCACATCTGCCCCTTTTGTACCTCCTTACTTTATGCTCTTTTTAGAACAGAATAGAATATTTTATTTTGTTTCATTTGGAAGGGACCAACAATGGCCCTCTAGTCCAACTGCCTGACCACTTCAGGGCTCACCAAAAGTTAAAGCATAAGTATTAAAGTATTAAGTACTAAGGACACTGTCCAAATGCCTCTAACACTGACAGGCTTGGGGCATCAACCACCAAGGACTGCTGGAGGGGACCGTGTATGAAACTTGCATCTCACTTGTGAGTCATTCTCTGTCTCTCCTAGGTGGCAGCAGGCTTGCAGGTTGAACTGGAGATAGAGATTTTTGCCATGCTAATTGGAGACAAAGACACTGGTGGCCTTGAAGAAGTTTCCCATGATATTGAGATATTAACAGAAATTGAAACTCTTCTCCTGCCTGTGAAAGCAAATATCCTTTCTTGTCTTATTTCTCACATACACCTCATAGCATCAACCCTGGGGATCATCTTCCTGTTGGGAGCCTCAAGCACTGTTTCCAGTGCAGGCTGCTACAATAGCAAGCTTTACTGTCCTTTTCAGAAATACACAAATGGGTGTTTTCAAAAGCACAACAAATGAACAATTTAAGATTCTGATGCCAAACACAGTTTACATCAGAATAACGTGGTTTGAAAAGTGAAGAAGAACGGCAACTCCGAAAAATGTTGCTTTTAAAAACTAAATGAAAATATTTCATTATGTTTTTGAATCTGTGGTAGCATCAGGTGGTACAGCCTCATGAGCAACAAAATGATGTATCATCCAGATAGTAAACAGGCAAACGGGACAATCCCTGCAGCAGCAAAGATGCAAACACAGAAGTGCATGAATGCTGCCAGAAATGAGCCTGTGTGGGTTCAGTGGACTTTTCAGTTTTTTAACTCATGACAGCAGTACAGTAAAAGAAAAGAGCCAAGTCAATAGCTATTGTTTCTATTTCCCTTGTGCTCCAGGTGAAGTTCTGTTTGACATTTAATCAAATTTACACTTAGAAGTCTGAGAGAAGGGGTCCTCTGGAAACCTATAAAAGAAATAGCAAGGCAAGCTACATCCAAACATGCCAGAAACTTCAGAGTAAGGACCACCCTTTACCAAAGAAAGGAGAACTTCAGGATACTCTGAGCCTGACCAGAGTAACAGCCACTCTTCTGAGGCTATATATGCTCTGGATGTGATGTTGAAACTCCCCAAATTTATTTGCATTGACCCAAAGAAACCTTTCATGCCTATAATTGAAGAATTGAGCTAGACAGGACTAGTGGCATAGCAGCAAAACCAGCTGCTTTTCTGTTCCCACTCACCCAGTCCTCAGACACAGTTGCAGACCAGCCTCCAAAACATGTGCCCTTCCCCCATATTTTAGCTGTTCCTTTAATCTTTGAGCTGAGGGCACTAGTCCAGATTCAAGATGTTTCACAACCTTATTTCCAGAATTCATTCCTACCTCCACACGTTATTTTACTTGAATAAATGTACCAAAATGGTTAGATCCTTAACATGGTATTCCACCAGTGTTATCCCATGACATTTATGAGCGCCGCCCAGAAGGATACCCCCAGGGAGGGATGGCAGCAGCAGTCCAGGCAGTTCCTACGAGCCCCAAGCCACGGTTACGGATTACACTCCCACGAAAGCCTTGTAGTTAGTGTAAGTACTGGATGCAGTGACAGCAGCTGTAAATTAAAGTACAGTTGTTTTACCTCCTCTTCACTTCATCAGCAGCATCCTGAACAAAGCTCATGCAAATGAGGCACGTAGCAAACTGATTTGGTACTGTGACAAGAGAAGGGAAACTCTAGATGACATTAAGCAAAGCACTCACTACAAGGGGACTTCAGGTTATTAAAACTGCTCAGCTCAGTGGAGGCACTCACAGCAAAGCCTCCTCAGTCCTGTCCCAAATCTTTCACTTACTGTCTCCAGATTAAACAAGTCCTTGAACCTCCTGCAGCTGGATTTATTAGAGTTAAGCCCCAATAAATCTCCTTAACATTTTTCACTTTCTAAAACCAAGTCTTACTGGTGACCCACTGACACTGACAGCAAGTCTAATAAGGGACAGGAGTCTTACAGATAGGGCAGCCTCCATGTGACAAGTTCAAATACACACAACCCTCTGCACACACAGTTTCATACAGCACATTTCTGTAGCCTTACAGATTCAGTCTATATGAAGAATCACAGAACATCCTGAGTTGGAAGGGACTCAGAAAGATCAGGCCCAACTCTGCACAGGACATCCTGAGAATCACACCATGTGTCAGAGAGCATTGTCCAAACACTCCTTGAACTCTGTCAGGCTTGGTGCTGTGACCACTTCCCTGGGGAGCCTGTTCCAGTGCCCAGCCACCTTCTGGGTGAAGAATCTTTTCCTGATATCCTAACTAACTCTTCCCTGACACAACTTCAGGCCATTTCCTTGGGTCCTGTCACTGGTCAGCAGAAAGATCAGTGCCTGCCCCTCTTCTTCCCCTCGTTAGGAAGTTGCAGACTGCAATGAGGTCTCCCCTCGGTCTCCTCCAGGCTGAACAGACCAAGTAACCTCAGCCACTTCTCACACTTCCCCTCAAGGCCCTTCACCATCTTTGTAGCTCTCCTTTGGATGCTTTCTAAGATTGTCTTAGAATGGTTAAGTCTTCCCTGACAAGTAAGAAAGCCTTACTGGGAATTTCTCACAAACCAGCAGTCAACATGTTTAACATTAGGCTGGTGTTCACCTCACCCCCATGAGCTCAGGCACTTTACAACACACTTGATGGTGACAGTTCATAAACAGGAACCCTATGGATGTCTCTCCTCAGCTGAACAGTCCCTGTTTGCTTCATGTGTGTAACACTGACATAATCTTTTTCTTTCAACTTAAACATCTGTAAGCCTGCCATGTTATCTAACCAATCAGCAAAGAAATTCCAGCTGTATCTCATTTCCTCTCCTCTGGAGAAAAAGAGAAGTGACCACATCAGTCAGTTCTCAAAAACTTCACAGACATGTACCTCTGACTGCTGCATCTGCTCTAGGACTGCCCAGTATACATCAAGTATAGCTTTTTTTTTCCTGTTTAAATATCTTCTTACCTTTTCCAGTGTGGAATTCTACCCCCAAAGTAACACACAATTATAGTCTAGAAAAACAACTAGTTTAATGCCTTCCACCTTAGGGATTTACAACCTGGAACTCATCATGGAGGAAGTTTAGATAAACTTCTCTTACTCTGTGTTGAAACCTAAGAGAAATACTCACCCAGTCAGTCCACATTTTAGTAAGACACCCCCAGTCCCAAGAGAAGTTCTGATCAGAGCCATCTTCCATGACAAGCACAAAGGGAGAGAAATTAATTACACAGTATTCTCCTTTCACATGTCTAATCCAGCTAATCATAGCTGCTGTCACCACAGCCAAACCTCCCTTCTCTTCTGACAGTGTCCTTTTGTGAATTGATTTGACAATTCCTACTGAAGCTGGCTGCAGCTATCGCATGCTACCCAAACAACTGTACCCAATGCCTCTTTGAATATTCCTCCCCTCAAAGTCTCCTGGACTCAAAACCATATCCATTTCAGACATGTCAAGGAACTCTGGATTGGTTGGTTTAGTCTCACCAAACATGGAACACTGACACTCCTGAATTAAATCCTGTTACTGGTTAAATAGCCTTGTTCAGCCATTCAGAACAGAAAGTCAAGTCACTGCAGAGGCACTCTGAGAACTTTCTAAGTTTCTATCACCTTTCCCAGGTGGTTATCACCAGAGCCAGTGATTCTCTCTACTGAGACCTAGAAACCTCCCTGCAATATTAAACTTGATCACAAATTTGCCACACCTCTTAGCAGAGACAGCCTTGCAAAAATCACTGATCAAGCATCACCTGACCAAACTTAATCCTATCACATTGTATTTCCTTAGTTATTTCACACCAATATTTAAAATATTTCAAAAAGATTCTCTTAACATACTCAGAGTTAAACACCACACAGGAAGCTGCCCATGAAAATCTTCAGTATTCCTAAGCAGAGTGTCCATCCTGAATGTGTGCTGTGATTTTTGTACCATTCAATTTGTGCAATAAAAGCAAACCCCTAATCTCCTTGAAGCCTGTGTAAGAACTCCATCTCATGTTGTTGTTCCCTTCCAACAGCAAAAGGCCAAATCTGAAGCTAGTCTGTAGCAATCACAGTGCTCACACAACACTTGCAGAGAATCTGGACATAATTATTAGGTTTGGTTCAGCAACTGTACAAAGGTAGAGCTGGGATTTCTTCTTATTTTTTCTTACTTCCATTCATGTTAATTTTCTGTCCTCTTCCACTACAGGTTAGAGCCCTAGAAGATCAACATGAGGATCAGCAACACTGAAATACCTAGATTTTAGTCCAACCTTATGGAAATATCCAGTGTCATTTTTCCATTCATTTAATCAGATTAAATGAGAATAAATATTTTGCCTTTTCCCTGTTAATGGGAAAGGTGGTCCAAAAAGTTGCACGATCTCCTGACTTGGCTATCTGAAATGTAAACAGTGGAAAGATTGCTGTATTTCAACCCTACTACAGAGCACTGGTGCATGATTCCCACTAAGTTTGTTTTTAAAAGGGATTAGGTTTCAAATAACCTGTGCTAAGGCACCTGAAACCTTTTTCAACTACTGGGAATGCACCAGGTTTCAATACAGTCAACTGTGATTCTTCAGGAGCTGCTGAGCTGCTCTGGTCTTCTAATTCCTAAGTTTCTGTTTGCTTTCACAATCATAGGCTTAACGTTCTGTGTGCTCACCTACCTTTAATAAGCTGCACATACCAGATGGGGGTTGCAAGTACACAAAGTTGACAGGAGAGGGATTCTTATACCCTCTTGTTCACAGTCACACATGAGCACCTTCAAATGTTCACCTGCTCATCTTTCTTCATAGTGGAAGACTGAGCCACTTAGACATGGTCTTTTGCCCCTCCTTGCTCCCACCTACACAGCAATGGCTAAAAGACCACAGGCTCTTTTGAGCCACCACATTTGTGTGACCAAGCACAGCTCTGCTTCCAGTCTATGAATTCATTTCTCACAAGGTCCTTTCCCATGCTTCATCTTTTTTCCAACATGTGACATGTTGAGAGAGAGATGGGGAATTTTCCTTGATACATGTAGATGACTTGTTCTCTCAACACTTCACAGTGACCGAGAATCCCATGATTAGGCATTAACAGCAGCTTTCTTAAGTGTGAAATATGAATGCCAGTTCTGAATCGCCACATCCACACTCTTAGGTGAGATACATATTCTAACAATACAGATTTAAGCTTGCCCTGTACTTGAAAGTGCTTTCCTGTTCAGGTTTGTAAATCCAGGGATTCATGTCCCAAGGATATTAAACTTCCTATCAGAGGACTGTTGGCACAGGACAGACCTCTTCCATTTAAAGCACAAGCTGGGCTCTGTCAGTAGCCGCCCAAGTACTGCACTAGCACAGACCTGTCACAAGTGATACAAATCAGAGAACCAGAGGGAAACTTCAAGAGGACAGCCTGTGCCAGCAGCTAGGGAGAGATAACAACATTTCCTGGGACACATCCTTCGCTGTTCAGATTTTTTGGCTGCAGCCGCCCACTCAGGGCCACAGGTCCCTGAACAGAAATGCCGGCCCTTTTCCCTGTGAAACAAAACTTGCCTCCCCAGGCGAGGTGGTGAAAAGTCCTTTTCTCCAAGGATTCTTCCCTAATACTAGTGACAGCAAACAGAGACAAAACTGAAGGAATTCCATCTCTCCCAATTTAGATCAGAGGATATCTGTCATTATAAGATGACTCTGCATCCCAAGCTACTCTCCTGTATCACCATTTACACCCTTCTCATCAGTCCCTGAGTTCATGTGCACATGGCCATGTTTTTTTCTTCCAGGCCTCGTAGAGGATCATCAAACAGCAATTCATTATACAAGATCCATAACATCTATTTCCCTGTCATTAAGGTAAGCAGAGGCAGCCAGCCTTCCCCTTTTGGTACCTGGTTTTGGCATCTCTCTCCTCAGTCACCTCAGCTGAGGGTGCACTGTGGTGTCACAAGCCGGCTCTCCATATGCAACACTTGTTTTTCCAGCGGGCTGGTCCATTTCAACAGCAGATAATGTGGATAACAGATGTCAACTGACTTTACCAACAAAATGTATCATCCTACAGTGCCTCCTCTTTCTCCTAGTAATCCCTCTTATGAGGGTCTATTTTGGGAGTAGTAAAGGAAAAGAACAGAATAAAATGAAACAGAACAGCTAAGTCAGGATAGAGACATGTTTGAATGCAGCTGTTTCTGGGTGCCCCTATAATTTTATATTTCTCCAGATATGGATGAAACTTGTGATTCAAGTGAAACAATTGGCAGAGCTGTATGAAGGTTGCCATTTCTATGAAGAGTCTGAAAGCCACCTGGAAATGGAGCACAATGTGCTCCCATGAATTACCCATGCAAGTGAACAATCATCACCTGACAAAGTTACTTACGAACAACTGAAGTATGGTTGTTACACCTGAAGTGCTGCCTAGAGAATGACCAACTGAAGTGCTGGCCTTTTGCATAATTGCTAGTAATAGACAACCTGAGTCAAAGACAGCAGTCAGCCACAACTGGGATGCAACTAAAAATCCATATGAAATTCAACTTGGAAGTTCAGCTTTGAGTACCTAAGTCAGACATGTGAGCCCAAGAGTCAGCAAAGTATCCAGAAGCAGCCCCCACCACATCCCCCAAACCAGTGACTTGAGCACTAGTGAAAAAACACAGTATGTGCTATAAATTAGTAACAGCAGCAGAGACTTGTTCACTTCATTCTGCCCCAATGCCCCCACTGTGAAAATAAATAATTTTATCTGACACAGGACAAGTACAACATTGCAACAAATCAGTGCAATTTCTAAAGCCTGGAGCAAGTAAGAGGCAAACAATCCAGGCTTCTCACACTTGGTCTGCCAGCTCTCCAGAAAAATAGAATCTGGGATGGCAGGCCTTTCATTTGCTCCCACTGATTTTCTCTGTAAAAAATCCTTTCAAAACAAACACACAGGCCAAGGCAACTGAGCATTTACAAAGGAAATACCAGGACAAAACACTATAAACAAAATTGTCTCACAAAGGAAATATAAATATGCCTTTAATAGAGTGCAGCCATGTTTCTCCCTGTTCCACTAAAGAGTGAGTGGCTGTAGCTCAAGTCCTCACACTTCAGCAGAAATCACAGAGCTTTTTCCACAGGCCACAAGCCACCAGCAGATGTCAGTGAAAAATCCTGCCAGGATTTTAATCCTGTACAAAGGCATGGTCTCACCAGCAGTCTGTGTGCTGAATTCCATCGAATCAATGCTGCCAGAATGAGCTGCTCTCAGGATAAATCAACTCCATTTTTAACAGGCATTCTGCTAGAGGAAGAGCACATGCCTTTCACAGCCACCTCAGAAAGTGTCCAAAGGCATCCATCTGCAGCAGACTAGAGAGAGTCCATCTCAGAGACAACCATTCTGAGTTGGGTTTACATGCTGGGATATACCATATGTGGAGGGGACAGACTTTGTCCCAGCCACGGAATATCATCACAGATGTTCAGCCACCAGAACACTTCTATGATCAGCAGTGAGGCTACATGAGTCCATCCAGATGCTCTGGGTCTTGGGCAACAAATGCTAGAGCACTGCAAGAACCATCTTTTCTTTCTTCTTCCTTTTTCTCTTCTTCTCCTCAAAACGTTCAGTAGCATCAGCAAAAAATGTCACCTCCTCCTTGGCCTCAATCTCCCTCTTCAGGAACTGGAGCCCTGCCATGTTGAATCCCAGCACATCCTGCAGAGACAGACCAGCACCACACTGTGAGGCATATCCCAAGCTAGTTAGGGTGAAGAGAGTCCTGCACTGGCCACCCTTCTAATAAGAGATGATGAAAACAAGACAATCCACAGATTTAAAGAAAGCAATGTTAGTTTAAATGTAAACTAAATGTAAACTTCATCTGACCAGGAGAACAGCCAGTCCTGCACTCAGTTCCCCAAAGTCCTCTCGTAAGAGCAGCTATAATCCACCATATTTTCTAAAACTCAAGCTGCTGGCAGGCACCTGAAGCTTCCTCTGGGAAAATGCACAGTGTGCATTGAGGTAGCAGCCCAAAGAAAAGCCCAAGAGAAGCAGGGAGTTACTTTACCTCCTACATATTTAGAAACTAGCAAGCCAAGATCCAAGCACATGTATCAGAAAACCAAGTACAAATGACGCAGGGAGCACAAGTATAATGTGACCACTGGGGTATTCTCACGTGAGGAGGACCATAAGGACAGGGCAGCCTATTTGCAAAAGAGGATGGTTTAAATGAGCTCAGACCCCCAGCCAACCTCCCCACTGGACACCACAGACAACTCATGCTCACAAACATTGTCTAATCCCATTATTCTACATGCTGGAAAACGTGAGGGTGCAACACTCACCCGGGCCTCACTGACTCTGGAGATGGTGGTTTTCTTCAGATTTTCTATCACTGTCACCAGCATCTGGTTGCTTGTGATCTGCCCAAAATGTATCCTGGGAACAAAGCAGGCAGTGTATTGCAGCACTGTTATTAGAAACATACAAAGGCCCTCTCCTGAGCCTCTGTATGTTCTGGACATACGAGTTTTTTTTAATTAGTCTTCCCCAGACCAGCACCGCACATGGACAGGCATGGACAAATTTATCTGGAAAAGCTGTTTTCTTAAGTTTAACAGTGATTCAAGGGGAAGGTCTTTCTAAGGACACAGGCTCTACAGTGACTCTGTGCCACCAACAGTGCCTCATCAGACTTCATGAAGGATCTTTTCATTCCAGTGAGACTTGGGCCACCAGGACCAGCAACCCCATCTCAGCATGTCAGCACTCTGCATCCAAGCAGTTCGTTCCCACACACCATTCACTGTGAGCTACAGAGATTCCTCATCTCCTGCAGAGACCACATATTTATTCCCAAGGATGCTTCCCAAGAGTTTCAGGCCCAGAGACTCAGAAGAAAGTCCAGATATGTCTGGGCAGATAAAGGACTCACTTGAGCAGGAAGAGGAGAGCTCGGCACAGAAGCTCAACATCTGAGCCCTGCTGAATATATTCATTGAAAAGTCTGAGCAGGTCAGGGACATAGGAGAAAGGCAGCACCAGGAGAGACTCTTCCAGCTCACTGAGGGAAAAAGCAAAGGGATACAAGAAGCATTAGTCTCAGCCACTACACTGCTACAGATGAGCAGGAAACACATCCACATAGGTGGGTTCTGGTACTCAGTTGTGCTAAGCATTTCTGGTACTCAGCTGTGCTAAGCTGGTCCATGACTGCCCACATTTGCACCGGATGTCCCGCATCTGCACAGCCCAGACATCTTGTGGCACAGGGAGCAGGCACACAGCCTTCCCTCCTCAGCATCCCCAAGCTGCTCTCCACGTACGTGCACATCTCCAAGCAGCCAACCCACACCCACAATCTTCAGTCTACACTCCCCATGGAAGGAACACTTCCCATTCCCCAGTTCCATGCATATTCCAAAAAGAGGCTGCTGGGAACAGTGACTCCAGACTCTCTAGCACTGCCCATACCTTGCATGAGAGACCACTCAAAGACCCCAGCCAGTACTGAGCCTAGAAACCCAACACTCAGTCACAAATCTGTTCAGCAATGAAGCTCTTGGGACTCACCTCGACTTGACCTTCTTGAAAACTTCCAGCACGTAGGCAGAAGGCTGCAACAGAGGAAAGACACCAGCCCTGCTTAACAAAAAATATTCCAGGACCAACATGCCCTAAGGTCCATTTCACACCATTGCATCCTATGAGACAGACACATCAAGCTGAATATAACAAAGAGGAAACCCTTTCAGCTTCAATCAGCTACTACTCTCAGAAGCTCTCCCTCAGCTTTCTCAGGATACTCTAAACTGGTAAAGAATATTCTGAAAAATCTAATTTATATTTAACCAACTAACTCATCTCAATTCATGTCAATGAATCTTTTACAAATTAGACAAAAAGCTTGGTAGAACAAATTATATATAAAAAACCTTACACAAAATCATCTCCCAGACATAATTTCTACTACTCCTGTTTATCTGCTGGAAGCATTTGGCAGATGGGAAAAGATCCCCAGAGTAGAGCTGGGAAGTGGGAAAGAAAAGTGCCTCTAACTACTAAGTCATAAGATTTCATTCACTTCTGTTAAGTCTATCTAACTTATAATTAAATAGACCTATAATCATGGAGGAAGGGTCAGAAGGGCTCTTGCAAGGTGGTTACAAGTAATTAGAAGAAAGACAAAGGCTGTTCCATCTGGCTCTGACATTCACCTTTGAGCAAACTGGTCTAGTGGGAGGTGTCCCTGCCCAGAGCAGAGGGGTTGGAACCAGATGATCTTTAAGGTTGCATCCAACCCAAACCATTGAATGATTGCATGAAAAGGGGAGAGTGAAAAAACAAGGATCTTCCTAAGGGTACTTAAAAAACAGTCTGGGGGTGCACACTGGAATAAACCA
The DNA here is from genome assembly GCF_024509145.1 of Vidua macroura. NCBI lineage: Eukaryota > Metazoa > Chordata > Aves > Passeriformes > Viduidae > Vidua > Vidua macroura. The sequence goes on along the minus strand of NC_071572.1, from coordinate 72,257,134 downwards.
GGAAAACAAAAACTAATCTACTCAGAGTAGTGGATTTTTATTTATCACTGAAATCCATGCATCCTTGTCTGTGTATTTTGTAATATATCAAAAATCCACAGAATTTAGTGAAAACTGTTGTGCAGTAGTATGACATAAATGAATAAGGGCACCAGCTCTAGCCTGCAATACCTGGGCGTTGAACTACCATTCAAAATTTTCTCAATGTAAACTCTGCAGGAATAGGAACAGAAACAGTAATTGTAGCAACACCACATAAATAAACCTGAGAAAGGCTTGAACTAGCTTTTCTGTATCTTGGAGAAGACTGTAAACCTCTAGCTCATGATAAAGAACATCATAAGGTCATGGCTCCTATCAGGGTTGTTTAACACACATGTATGATACTAAAAAATAACCAACAAACAAACAAACAAAAACCCATCAACATGAAAACCCTAAATTATGTTCACTTTGTACAAACCAAAAAAGTTGAACTAAGCAGTCCTTCCCCACAGCAACCCAGAATGTTGCTCAGCCAGCAAATCAACCAGCCCCACTCCAGCTAAGAATGGACTACAGCCTGTGGCTCAGGCATTCCACTTACTGTAATATTTCCATAGGCACGGAGAATGGGATTGACAGGGAAGGGAACCTGGAGACACAGAATGGGTTAGAATGAGGCAGGTGTGTGTGTGTATAAAAGCATATTCAGAGCAAACTTTTACCCACAGAGAAGAGAGTTTTTATTGAGTGTCTTCCTGCAATTCCCACACCTCCACCCTCCCCAGAATGTTGCTGAAGGCCTCATTTGAAGCCATCAGACAATCTCATTCTCAGACATATGACTAACTCAAATATGGATGAATTTTCTTCCATTTCTTGTCACTTTTTCCACTTCTATGACAGCCCCTTATTTAGCAGGGAGTGTTGAGATGAAGGCAAAGATGAGGCTTGAGGATGAACCTGCAGCAGCACACTCTTCTATGGACAAAACTTACATCCTGCTATGACTTTAAGCATAAAGATCATGGGAAAGAACACACTCTTATTTATGCCCCAGAGCACAGTGCCATTTAGTTCTCCAAACAATTTGAGCAAATGTCTGCTGTTTTCAGCTGTCCTAACTTTATCTTCATGCTAAGCCTTTCCACCAAAGCTGGAAGGATATGCCCAACACACCTTGGGATTTTTACATTACTCAGTCTTTTACCTCTTTTCCTGCAGCTTTGCATATGGCATTGTGTTCCTTTAGTTTTGCAGTCTCTTCCCGGTACAGCTCAATAGCTTCCATGATCCTCTCAGCCTGTGCAGCACAAGAACAGCACATCAGTGACACCAGACAAGCCAGGACAAAGCTCAGCTGGACAAATGGAGGTAGAAGCAGAGGTGCTGACACATGGCATCTCCCTTGATAACCTCTACTCCATTAGCCTGAACACACAAGTCATGTCCTGAAGATGTCACAGACCATCCACATTTCCCCACTGCCCTGGGTGCTCTCTGCTGCAGCTTCAGTTGTTGCTTTGACCACCATCCCCAAGCAGAGCCAGGGTCAGGCCATTTTGACTATTCAGATTAAGGATTTCCTCTGAAAATTACCAAACCATTGAAATTTGCAGCCATGGAATTAACCACCCCCACACCTTCCTAGCACATCTCCCATGTCAAGCACCACAATAGATTTCCACCTTCCACAGATGCCCACTGGACTGCACAGCCCTTCAGGGAGAGGCCTAATGCCTTGAGAACATCCCAGCTGCCTTTTGCTCCTCTGCGATGCAAACCCCAGAGGGTAAGAGCAGCTCTGTCTGTCCCACATGTGGCAGGCAGCTGCAGCTACAGGAACCTCACACCTCATTCCTCTCAAGAGGAATGAATGTGTGACTCTTCAAGGTCAAAACCCTACCTGTTGGCTTCTGAGCAGGACAGACTGCCTCTGCATGCAAGAGCAATCTGCCCTTATGTGACAGCACAGGTTACTCTTCAAACTGATGCTATGACCCCATGAGAATCCCCCTGAGAGACTGGTAAGGCACAAAGCCATGCTGGCAGAGCCACAGCACCTTACCGCTTTGATGGTTTCAATGGTCTTCTTTCCTGCCAGCCCTGTCTCTCCTTGCCTCTCTCCAGCCACCTACAAAATACAAAATACAGAGCTGCAGTTCCATCCTTCCACAGCACCACAGCCAACTGCACCATGGAGCAGCCATACCTTCAGCACCCCCTTCTCTCCTGCACCACCTCAAAGCAAGAAAATGTTCCTTTCTCCCTGATACCTCTTCCATGCCTCTTACAGAAATAGTTTTTCCAGAGTTTGTACAGACTGACACACATTCAGATGATGCAACTTACCACAGGCTGTTCTTCCTTTGCCACACTCTCTTCATATTCAGCTTCTCGTTGCTACAGAGGATGAGAGCACAACATATTAACAGCGGTGAGTAAGGCAAGGGTGCAAGTCCCTTCCAGACTATTTGAGCAAGACAACCTGGAGGGCTTCATGCAGCCCATTGCAAAACCAGGACCAATCAGCAGAGTCCAACAATGGCAGTGGCAAAATGCCCATTTGTCCCTGGTCCCAACCTCACAATGAACTCTAGAATCTCCCACAGATAAAGAAATTCAGGTCCCTGCTCTGGGTGCAGGAACAGCCCTTCAGGATTCCATCAAGCTGAGACAGACACCACAGTTCAGCACATCTTTCACCACACCTTTCACTAGCCACATAACACAGAGGGAACAAATCTAGAAAAGCCCCAAGGTCGTCCTGGGCTACAAAAGGAAAGTCTCTGGTCTGCCATCTCTCACATGAAAGGGCACCGATTATGTTACGTGTAGTTCACTACTCATGTATTCATGCCCACCTTGCTATTCAAACTTGACCCAAAACAAACTTTTCTGGAATCTGGAAAAGAGCTATCTCTGTCTCTCCTTTTACCAAACACAGGGCATCGAGGTACAGTGTTTGGGTCGGCTCTTGCAAACAGGCTGGCATAAAAAAACCCCAAACATGTATTGCAGGTTTCTCATCCACTCCTGCTTCTGCATTTCTGCCTCCTCGCCCTCCCCTCACCGTGGTTTGAGAACTGCCTTAGCAAGGGGTGACAGAAACAGGTTTCTCTGAGAGGTCCAGCTAAAAGATAAAGAGTTACAAATTGTTCCAAGGGAACCTCTGATTGGATACATGAAACAAACACATGGGCCAACCCCAATGGTGGCTCAATACTGGAACAGGTGCTTAGACAGACTGGAAAATCTATTTCCTTGGAGATGTCAGTGTACGAAGGCAAGTCTATAAGCAGTCTGATATAGCTTTAAGATCATCCTGCAGTGAGCAAGGGGTTGGACTAGAGACCTCCAGACTTTCCTTCCTATTGAAGTCTTTCTGAATCTATGATTGCTCCCAATACACACTCAAATGGAATAGAAGGGGCTTCTTCCAGCATCCCTGAGCTCTGGGGCCTGCTACTGAGACAGAATGGACCTCTCACAGTTGGAAAAGGGACAAACTGCATTTAACAGGAGCAGTGCTCTCCACCCCTCCACATCAGCCACCTGCTGAACTGCCTCCCAAACACACTTGTGCTGAAAGGCACATAAGAGAATGTCAAAGACTGTAAGCAACAGACCTGTAGAAAGACACTAAAAACCAACAACAAAAAAAAAAAGGTCTGGAAGTTGGTTTTGGTAGTAAAGATGCAACTCTCACCATCTCCCTCTCCTCCTCCAAAATCAGTGGCTCCCTCGTCCTTTCCCAGAGGCGCAGGGATTTGTCATGGGACGCTGACACCAGATAGTCTCCATTGGGACTGAGAGCCAAACACCAAACCTCCTGGTGATGCCCCTGCATAGATGACAGAAGAGCTATGACATTAACATCACCCAACTTCCACCCCTGAGGAAAATCCTACTCATGCAGGGATAATGCTTCCTTTCAACAGACTCCAAAACTTCCTACCTCCAGTGTCTGGATATGTTCAAATTTATCTGCATCCCACTGCTTAATCTTGCTGTCCTTCCCAGCCGTGAAGAAGAGATGGGATTTGGGCACAAACTGCAGATACATCACACTGGAAGAGAAAAAGGCTCAAATTTACTCACTTGGGGAACACTGCAGAACTCCCCCTGCTCTATGCTGGATAAAAGGATTATTGCTGGATCACAACTCCTTGGAGACAAGTCCACAGTCCAAAGATGCTGTAGGATTTGACTAACCTGTCATCATGGGCAAAGAGAGAACGGTGACAGTCGCCAAAATCCAAGCCCCAAATCTTCACATTCCTGTCAGCAGAGCCGGTTGCAATTAGAGTCCCATCCTAGAGAGCAACAAAGAGAGAGAAGAGTGTGGGGAGCAGGCTGGCAACCCCATGAGGAACTCCTTTTGCCCCAGAGATTCTGCACTGCTGAGTAGGCAGACACCTGGATCCTGAAATGTGGCCTCCTGATCCCTCCACCTCCTCCCCAGTGGCCCATGCTCTGGTACTGGCACAGCCCACTGACAGCACTCTGGCCCTCCTCTGACCCTCTGCAGGTATTTGGTTATATCCTGACATTTTTCTTGGTTTTCAAAGAGCCTCATTCCAAAGATACCTCAGAGCAAGATGCAGCCCCAGAATGAACAGGCATGAAGAGGCTGCTTCCTCTCAGCACCTGCCCTCTGCTCCCACTAACAATTCAGGCTCCTCTCACACAGTAACTTAAGCAGAAAGCAGGCTGTACCTGTTACAATGAGTGTAAGGGACCATTCACAGCATTTTGATTTCCACTCACTCACAAAATGCCCCAGGGTCAGTTCTGTCATGACCCCAACTCTGATACCCCTTCCAATGAGAACAGGACTGCAGAATAAGAAGGGGCTTGCTGTGTCCCACCCAGAAACTGCTAAGTCAGGAGCAAGGAGGTGACCAAGCAAGCATTATCATAGAGGCCTTGATGCCAGCAGAGGCTCTCACACTCATCCATATCACCACAGTCCCAAGGTACACAGCCCTGATGATACTTACATAGCAGATGTCCATACACAGCACTGGCAGCTTGTGTCCATAGAGAGAAAGGAAAAACTGAAGCAGAAGAAAGATGACTCAGTTAGGCATGCTGGGTAGAGAGGTGTGCAAATCTCAAGCTCCAGGCTACTTCTGCTCTGCCTCAGGAGCTGTTTTTCTAGCACTGCCCCACTTTCATTCCTGCCCTGAACACTGCTAGCAGCAGGGTCATGAAGGCAGAACTGAGAAGAAGGTGGAAGTAGCCAAGCAAGCTGAACTAGCTGTGTTTGCTTTCTAGCTAACTCTGGTGCCAATCACCAGTGTCATTGGAGTTCATTTCTGTTTCTCTCCACATAACTGTTAGCACCAATCTGGCCTGTGTCACTCCATAACATTCACATGCTAATACACAGCTCACAAATCCAGCACACATTGCTCACAAGGAAGGTTCTCCTCCCACAGGTTTTGCCTCTGCCATGCCCTATTTAACGCCACGTGAGACACATTCATCCCCACCTTCACAGTGCCTGGCAGATCTGGAGTACCACCACATCTGCATGGTTTAGAATGAACCTTGCCACCTTGCAGGCTCAGAACACTTTTTAAATGAAAAATGGATCTTCCAGTTCCCAGTGTTTAACAACCATGGTTCTGTCAGGTTTGCCAGCAAACAGGCCCCTGAAGGAGGATGCATGTTCCACATAAAGCAGAAACTTTTTCTTTTTATTCCTGATCTTGCAGGCTACAGTTACATCCCTTCCTGCACAGCCTCACAGCCCGTTTGGTCACGCACCTTGAGTGTGTCAACGTAGAAAACCTTCACAGTGCAATCCAGTAAGGACACAGCCAGCAGCTTTTGGTTGGGGCTGTACCGCACACAGAGCACGTCTTCATCCAGCTGTAAAATGCGCACGTGCTTCATGGAAAGCCTGGCAACAAGAGGATAAAAACAACTGTTAGCCCAAGCAAACAAACTAGGAAGAGAAATGGATACAAGTCCCACATTGCACCCTGGGAAAGCAAGTGAATTCTAACATGCAGCACCTCATTCCTCGCTATGACAGGACTGGAAATAAGCAGGCTCTGATGGCTGATGAACTTCACTGCTACATTTACGGTAATAATCTGCAGGCCCAGCCTAATAGACACTAAACTCACACACACAAAAAGAGATCAGAATGAGGCAAGTGCCCTCCTCCAGCTAAGCTCAGGTCTCCACAAAACTGCACTGAGCTCACACTCTCTTCCATATGTTCCATACAGATGTCATGGGCAGTTCTTGCTTTGCACAGCAAAGGCCAAAGCACCCATCAATGCCAATAACACAAGGTTTATCTTCTCACCTTTTCTGAACACTGCTTTCATCCTTCACAAGCTCAAACTCCCAGAACTTGACACATTTATCAGCACCTCCTGTCACAAAGCCATGCTGTAGGGGAAAACAAGAAAGTTGCTGTGAAACTAGTTCCTATCACCCAGAGAAAGTCTACAGCAAGGAATTGCCAACACAGAGGAGGTTTTTGAAATGTCCCATGTTCCTACACCATTAATGATTAAGTGGATACCACCAGGAGCACTTGCTCTGGTTAGAGCACACATGGTCTGAGCAACGATTTCAAAAGCTCTAGCTTATTTTGGAGGTCTAAGATGAAGATCCCAAACGTAAAACAAAACCTGGACTGAAACTTTGGTATAGAAAGCAGTCATCTCAGCTGCAGCTAACAATATGCTTTGATTTGTGAGCAGCTTGAGACTCTCACTGTTACTGGATAACACACAACTGACCACCACCCTGCAACAGAGCCTTCTAAAGGAACAGCAGTTCAACATTTTACATTAAGAAGGAGGGTAAAATCTATCCCATATGTTTTCATCTGTAGGGTGAATGAATTTCAGGCAGATTATTTCTTGCTATAGTTTTGATTCCACTAGAAAGTTATTAGACACTATCGGCTGCATCCTTCACCTCTGAGGATGAGGGGCTCCATGCTTCCATGGAACAAAGCATGCAGTGCAAAACAAATTCCATGGTGCAAACACAGCACTTTAGGAAGGAATTACATGAAAAGATGTGCAGATGATACTTTTAAGGGTGGCTGAGTTACCTGGTCTGGTGAAAGAGCAATAGACCACACTGCCCCGTCGTGAGCATCAAGTGTCTCTATCAGACTGCCAGAAGCCAGGTCATACAGCTGCAGCTTCCCTGTCTGAGGAGAAAGATCACAGAGGAAGAATCAGCCTCTGCTCACAACTCATGACAGCTCCTGGCAGAAGAGCTCCCTGCCACCCATGCCCCCAGCAGCCAGCTTCATTAGGTGGCTGTTACACACAGATGGCCAAACTCCTGATCCTGAACTCCCTCAGGGCCTTCCCGAAGCTCTACTCTGCTTTCCACCTCAAGCCACAAGAGTTCTGTAACGACTCTGGGAACACAGCAGTGCTCCAGATCAGGAGAGGCAATGCATTTTCTGTGAGGCTGCCTTAGTGACATTTTCCTAATACATTCCCAGACCTGGGCAGTCTGGAGTCAGAGGGCCACTCCTTACCTTGGTCCCAATGATGACCTGCCGATCTCCAGGGACAAACAGCGAGCAGAGTGCGTACTCACACTCCATTGTCCGGATGCACTGCAAGGTCGACCTGTGGACAAAGCAGAGCACAAAACCTCTTATCACACACAATCTGGCCTGCTCAGTGAGACATGCTCCAGTGTGGTCTCCAACCACAGCTGTCTTTCAGCTGGGGTCAGAAGATAAGCCACCACCATCCTATTGACACAAACACCACCCAGCACTACTGCTAACAAAGTTTCCCATAAAAGCATACCATATGTCCACCATCATGACCTATTGCTGTTGTGAACAAGAACAGAGCTCCTAATTTTAAACAGCATTTTGGGAAAGGACAGAGTGTAAGATAGTGTACTCAAAGGAAACTGAGCTTGAAATCAACACCACTCAAGAAACACTGGAACAGCACTCTACATCAACACACAACACTCTAGATCAATGCAGTAGCCTGCTCAGTCTAATACTAGATCCTTCAGATAAAATGTCAAGAAACCCACATGTTCCCTAAAGATATGATAACAGTCAATACCTCTTATTAAAAATGAAAAACATAAAAAAACCCATAGCAAAATAGTCTATACCCAACTGTTATGTATGACCTTTGTGTTTAGACCTTCTGTTGAAATTTTAGATCTATAGTTTCTCAGTTTCCCTAATAAGGAAAAAAGAAAAATAATTTTTCTATTTCCTTCCTTTACTTCATTTGCTGCTTTATCTCTTTCCACTGTCCCCTCTTTCTTATCACTGCCTTTCTTAACACAGCATCCCTCAATTCTGGGAGACTGACACAACCAGACTGCATACCTATTCCAAATCTTCACAGACTCTGCAGCTGCTGAGAGAATGGCAATGTTGTCAGAGCTAAAAGCCAACGTCCTGACATCACTGCGGTGGCCTCCAATGGTTATCCTGGACACACGGACAGCCTGGGGCACTTGTGCTGACAGGTCCAGGTTGTACAATTCAATTATATTGTTCTGGAGCAGCAGTACCATCTTCAGCTCTCCTTTTGGAGAGAGAATCAAGTCAAATGACCTGTTTGATTAGATAAAACCAGAGCTGTACACAGGGGTAATAAGACAAAGTGTTGGAGGGATCAATTATCAAGAACAACTGAGACAGAGGAATATAGACAGAGCACATCCAACAAGCAAGTCCACACAGAGCCACAGAGGTGCATGGACTGGAAATCATGGCAGGCCTCTCCCCAGCTCTAAGCTAAACATATGTTGAGGGGGAAACTTCTTCCACCTCTGCCTGCACTGAGCCATGCGGAGCTCTCCCCAGGTAGCTGCATAACCACTCATCAGACTCTACAAAAGGCTTTCCACTCACTTGATTTTAGAAGAAGCTTTGAGATTAGTGACGCGCTGAATCTCTTCCTGCAGGCTCAGCTCCACACTCCTTTCAGGCTCCTCTTCAGAGTTCTGTCTGGAAATGTCAGGTAACGGAGGAGAGTCAAATGACCCAGCAGAGCCAACACAAACTAACATAGCAACACAGAAAACGTAAGGAAACCACTTAGCCTGCTGAAAACAACTTCCCTCTTATCCAGCAGTGCTAACCACATTTAAGAATAGGGACAGTGAAGGGTGGACAGTGAAGTTTATGCCAGTATGCAGACTACTAAAGACACAAACAGTCCTAAAAAATCCTCCTCCTCTGGAGCCAAAACACAAGGCACATTACAAAGATGGATACAGAACAGGGAACAGAAGCTGTATTTGAGAGCAAGACCAGCTTCTGCTCATCTCCTATCACTCACCAAAAGCTCTCAGCTATTGCATTTCCAGATTTGCAGATGCCCAGATTTGCACAGATGCCCTGTGCTTTAGTTTCTACCCTGGAGCCAGACCTCTCCCTAAGGGCTGTTCTGAGGCACCAGTTAAGTGCCAGGATACACAGAGACACTTAACACAGAATAACCATTAAGAGAACTCTCACCTGTATCTCTGCCTGCTGTAAAACAGGAAATGAAGTACCAGATTCTCTGTGACTTCTCAGATGAAACTCTCATTCCGGCATTGCCAACCAAGACTTTATTTTGATGCACCAAGCAGTATAAATACCAATCTCAGGTAGAGCTGCAGAGCTCTGAAAAACCCATTTTATATCCATTTCTTTGCACACTTTAGCTTTCTTTTTTCAGAGGGAAGACTCAGAAAGAAGGGTATTTCCTTAGTCTCTGGGAGCAGTGCTGCTCAGACAAGCATCAAGGATTCACAGAAAGATCAACCCCAAAATAAAACAGCTAGCACAAAGAGAATGGCCAGAAGCTTGGAGTTCAACCACTGTGTAATGCTACTGAAGAGCTTTTCTAGAGCCTCCTGGAGCCTTCAGCATCCAAGAAATTACTTACTTAGCTTTTTTCCTTGCTTTCTTCAATTTCTTTTCCAATTTCTTTTGGATTTCCTCTTCAGAAAGGACAGAGAACACTTCCAGAACAGCGTCTGTTCCCTAGAGTCAGAGTAGACAAATTCAAAGGTTTGCAAAGCCCTGGCTGGCCATTACAGAAAGTACCCAAGGTCTCTACCAGCCTCCTCTACAGCTCTACAGTAGCAGAGCCCCCCATTACTCACGTGGCAGGCCAAAAACTTGCCCATCCGGTCTGTGCCAAGAGTCACCACTCGGTCTCTCCCTTCCCGCATGATGGATCCAACTTTGCTGCACTTAACAATGCGCTACAGGGAAAGAGGAACAAACTTGGGTCTGAAAGGTCAAATGATCTTTTCAAGCAAACTCAAGAAACCTGCTGACAAGAAAAGTCAAGGAGAGGGGAAAATGAACCTAAAGGGTCCTGGCAGAACAGCTAGTAAGGATAATAAAGGGACAAAACAAGCATCTGTGTGAGCTACAAGCTTAAATCCTGGTGTTTTGTTGCATTTCAGCTGAAAATAATCATTGGCAGTCTCAGTGAAAGAATAACTTAATTTTATTGGCAAACCATAGCCATTTAAGACACAGAACTGATTTTTTATACTACAGAGGCAGCAGAGCTCAGTCAAAAGAGGCAGAGAAACTGAAAACAGAGACTCTTAAACAGGGCATTGAAGGGAGAGAAATCCTCTGGAGAGGAAGCTGGAAAATTAATTAACAAAGTCAGGTATCTACCACAACTACCTGAGCAAGGTATCTACCACAACTACAAGCAGCCTGAGATCTGAGCAGTAGCCCAGAAAGTTCTACCAGAAAGACAGATTCAGTAAAGTCTCCAGCAGCAGCACAAGTGGGAATGGCTTTCTGCAATCCAATCTCACACCATATTTCATCACAGTGCAACTCTAACCTCTCAGTTTCTGCAAAGCTGAGCATCAGTACTGAACTCAGCAGCTGCAAACCAACAAGGAACTATTTTATTTCTGTGATGTTTGATGAAAGAGCTCTATTAGCACTTTTTAAATGTATACATTTGCTAGTCCATCTCAAATAGAAAGGAAAGAAAAACTGTCAGTGGAGAATAAATCTGTGGGTGCTTTGGCACACATACTTCTGCTGATGTTTTGCAGGTAGATGACACAGCAACTGCTGCTGAGGAAGTTGTTATGGAACAAGACAAGAATTATCACATTTTCCCAAACAGGCTAAATATTACACTAAGAATATAAACCATGCAAATGGGGCTAGATACACCAGCTCAGAGACAGCATGGAAAACTGATCTTACTTCCTCAGGATGCTCATCCACCTCTAAGGTCTCATCTTCTTCATTGTTTTCTTCTGTTCCAGGTGAAGAAGACCCTTTGCTTTTCTTGGATTCTGGTTCATCAGGATCTTTTACCTGCTCACAGGGAAAAAAAAAAAAAAAAAAAAAAAAGAAGTACCTTAAACCTCAAGAGCTATAGTATTGTGGTTTCTGGCTCACACTTAATTTCCCTGGAGATAACTGATTAGCATACACTGGAGTGTCCTACAGAATTCCTGTAGGCACCAAGCACTCCATGTGCCCCCATGACTGTCATCCACCCACAAGGCTGTCTTCCTCAGCTGTAAGTCAGAAGGCAGGAAGATGTGACACACTGTGGAAATCTCGTTCTGGAAGTGCTCGCAGCTTCACTTGAAAGCGCAAAACACAGGAAACAGCAAAGCCCATCCCATGAGCAACTTGTGGACCCCTCAGATAGCAAAGACATTGCTTTGACTGTTTCCCAGAACATCCATCAGATTTGAACATGTTCCAGTTCCTTCTCAGTTCAAAGACAAGCAGCTGGGCAGGGGGGCTGAGGGGTTACAGAGGGAATGTCTTACCTCCTGGATGTACGTGAGATCCCACACTCTCAGCTCACTGTCAGCACTCCCAGTGATCAGACGCTTCTCTTTGGACAGCAAAGCCATCCCCCAGACCTGTCCAGAGGCACAATGTGAGGAATTTACTCCCTTAACTATCATTAACAAAGCACAGCATCTTTAAATGACCTATTAAAACAGCAACCAAATAGAGTTCTAGAGTGATCTAGCTGGGACCTCCTCTGGGGACATGTGCATGGGAATTGTCAGCCAATGCATGTGATGACAGCTCTTGGAATGTTTGAAGCTTCTCGTTTGCTCACTCCTAAAGCCTGATGAAAGTAAAATGCATGATGGTGCCAGCTTACAACTCCTGAAAGCAAGGAAAGCCTAGAGTGAGCCATGACATTCCAAGTTCCTCCAGCCCAACACTTCCACACATCCTCTTTTTACCTCAGCTCGGTGTCCAACCAGAGTTTTGAAGCAGTGCTGGGTGTCCAGATCCCACCATTTCACCAGTGTGTCCTTGGCACTGGAACAAAGAAGAAAAACTCAGACATGAGAAAAGACTCCAGAGCTTAACATTTTTCTAAGTGGTAGAAATACAAAAAAATCTAAAACATGTCAGAACGTGTCACAGAGCAGCTGCTCAAACACTGAATTTTGCAAGCCAAACAAAAAAGGCACAGCCATGCTTATGGTTATCTGCAAAAAGATATTTCTCAAGTCACTGAAACTGACCTGCAAATATTTGAAATTGCATTAAGAAATGGGTATCATCTACCAAAAAAAAAAAAAAAAAACTACTTTTTCCATCTGAAAAAAAGCAAAAGAAGTTGTTTTAATTTTAAACTGAACTGACTGCATGCTCTTTTCTATTAAGCTAGTAAATGGCACATTAAAAAGTAAAAAAATTAGTGACTGATATTTCAGCAAGAGTATCTCCTGTTAACTATTTATTATTAAAGGGATTCAGACAACTTGCAGTTAATTTAGTTGAATAACTTAAAATCAGCTTTAAAAAACCCTATAATCTTTTAATTAATTGGTGTATTTACAGCTTACAAGAAAGCAATTTTTCTATCACTGCTGTGTGAATACAGAAGGTAAGTCTGCTTAATTCTTCAAGATAAACAAAATAAACCCCAAAAACTGTTACATACATAATGAGCATGTTATCACAATTCTTTGTTACAGTAATTTTAAGTTGATGGATTTACCAACAAGTTAAACTCTTTCCCAAAAAACCTTTTTCAGTATTGCTCTAAGACTTGGATTTACCAGACTTAAATACGTGGATGTGACAAAATTATATTCAAAGATGCTGGTGGGTCTGAGGTACCACAAGACAAGAGGAAAAATAAAAATGGCTGTAGCACACATGATGTCTAAATTGCAAGTACAACCATGCCTGCTTTCCTGATCAACAATTTCTCTTAGTCTAACTCACCAAGTGACCAACAAGTTCTTCTCCTTCAAGAAAAGGACTTGAGTGATGACATCCTTGTGTCCCCTCAGCCGGTACAGGCCACTCTCATTGATGACATCCCACACAATGACTTCTGTATCCTGGAACAGAGAGAGTGTCTCCATGGTACTGGCCCTTGTCTCTGCAAAACTTCTGCCATGAGACTGAAAAGATTACCTGAGAGCACACTTTCTCACTCTGAACCACAAGGATGATTAATGCAAGTGACACTGCTTCCCCAGAGGTGCAGTCAGACTGATAAATGTACCATTGTCCCAGCCTGAGAAACTTTTGCTATTCCTGATCTCACAAGATGCTTCACTTTAACAGCTCTACCAGAGCCCTACTCTTGCCTGCAGTGCCTGCTGCTCCCCCAGCCCTGCCATCCTCTGGCTATGGGCAGAGGCCACACTTAAAATACTGAACATTTCAGTGCAGGTCAGCCTTCCCCATAGGGAATCTTTGTGAAAGGGTCATGCTCCAGATGACAAAGCCTCACCTTTGAGCCAGACACCAGCCTGCCACCCAGGTGGTCATACTGCAGGGCTGTAACTGCAGCCCTGTGCCCATTGAAAGTGATAGTTGATTCTCCACTTAGGAGGCTGAAGACATGGATTGCTCCATCTTCATACCCAACAGCCAGGTGCAACCCATCTGGAGAGGGGCAGAGGCAACTGACTTGCTGCTTGAGACCCTTAAGGATAAGAACCTGCAATTTTTAGAAGACAAAACATGCATAATGTTGATAAATAACATGTCAGAGTCAGATATTTGCACAGCAAAGAGAATATAGTCTACTCTTCTCCTTAATTTCCAACTGAGCACTTCTGCCACTTAAGTTGATTTTTCAACTTCCTCCACCAAATACAGTATCATTACAACCCCATTTTCCAAGGCAAACAGCAGCTAGAAGGGAAGCAATTTCTCAGGAAACCAGTGCAGAACAAGTCCTGGAACTCAGAACCTGAAATTTCTGCCCCCACATATTCTGAACCAGAGAGCAAGAGAGTAAAAGCTGGAAAGTGTCTTCCCAACTCCATCCTCTCTTGCCTGGCCTTTCTCAGGTATAGGACAGAGCAGCTCTTCCACAGACTGCACAAGAACTTGAGAATGATGAAAACATCTCCAAAACAACATACCAGCAGTCAGCACTCCAGAGGCTCTGAAACAGTACGAGATTTCAGTCTGTAGTGGACAGTAGTACTTACAGTGATTTCTGAATCTCACAGGAGACAGTGTGTGACAAAGTCCTCAAAGTTACAGTTCACAACCTCCCCATGGGATACAACTTTTACATGGGATGCCCAGTTCCATAGCCAAAACATAAACTCTATGACATCCCTGAATTGTCCAAGAACATTCAAACGACCAGCTAAACTGGGAGCAGCTTTCCAGTTACTGTGATAGCAATTACTCTTCCACAACTGAGGTCCTGAGGCAAATCTCACAGGGATCCACAGTGACATTTATTTAAGACCAAGTCGAGATAAAATAAATTACTCTCACAGTAAGAGCAGAGCACCAGGACCACCACTCCCTGTAACAACTGATGGCTACAAGTTACTACCAAAAGAAAACAAAGGTGAGAGTTGCTGCATTCCAGATATCCATTATCCAAATCATCCACAGCCTCCTCCAGTTCTGTATGTGCTGGTGATATCTGTTGGATTTCAACAAATGCAACCCTTATAAATCCCTTAAACAGAAATAACCAAATACTTTCTTGTAACTAGCAAGACTTTCTTGTAAGCATCCAACACTGCAGTATATTTTGGACTACTCAAAAGGTAACACGATGCAGAATCCTTTTTGTCCCGTGACCAGCTTGGAGAACTGGAAGACACCAGCACTTTGGGCCAGGAGGCAGCCAGAGCTGCAGACTCACTGCATAACGTAGCCTCACGCTGTGCTCACCCTTCCCAAGAGGCGGGGATGCTGTGCATGTGTCGCTTCCTTCCAAACACCACCCAGTAACACAAATCGCTTCGCTTCAGGCGGCCTAAAAGCCCCTCACGCTGCACCCCAGCCCTGCCCCGCCACCGACCACCCTCCGGCACCGCATCCCGGGTCCCACCTTCTCTCCTTTCCTGGTGTCCCACACGAACACGTGCTCGCAAGCCGGCACGGCCACGTAGCGGCCCCGCTCGCCGCGCAGCGCCACGAAGGCTACGCCGGCCCTGGCGCTGGCCACCAGCCCGAAGAGCGCGGCGGGCTCGTAGCGCAGGTACTGCCGCGTCAGGCCCATGGCGGCGCGGGAATGCGGGCAAACGACGGCGTGGGAATGCGGGAGAAGGACGGCGCGGAGGAGTCGCGACCGCCACACGTGCCGCGCTCCGGACCCGCCGCGCTGGAAGTGCGTCAGAGCGGGCCCGGCTGCGAGCACCGCCCCGAGGCCCCGCCCGGGAAGGGAAGCGGAAGCGCGGCAGACGCGGAGCTGCCCTGGGTGATGTCGCCAGACCGGCGCCGACCGGGACCCTCTGTCCGGGCGGGGCTGACGGCGGCTCTGCGGCTGTGCCCGTGAGTGCGGTGCGGTGCCGGGGGCACAGCCCGGCCTGCGCTGGGCGGGCGCGGATGGAGCCGGGCGGGGGCCGCTAGATGCCGGGCGGAGCGCGGTGCCGGAATCCCGGCTGCGAGCCGTGGGGCGGGAGAGGCAGGTTCTTCTCCCGGTACGGGCACAGCACTGCGTTCCGGGTACTGGGGCCTCGACCCCCGCTCGCAGCGCTCTGTGGCCCTTTCCGAGCCTGATAACCCCTCGGGACCGCCTCCGTCGCGGGAGGGCCCGACAGCGATCGCGGGGGAGAGAGCCCGGAGAGCTGCGCGCCCCGCTTCGCCTGCCTCTTGCTGCCCTGGCCAGACCCCTGGGTTTGGCTGTTCAGCAGGAGGAAGATGCTCCTGGCTGCGGCCAGTGTAGCCACGCTTACCTTGCCATTCTCCCTTATTGCCTTTTATCCCAGCGTAAATCTTACTTAGACGCTCTTACGGCTATCTTTGTCCTAGTGTCAGCCTTTATTAGCCCTCAATGTGAGCTTGGATACTTGGTTGTTTTGTTTTGTTGTGCTGTTTTCCCCGGGCTAATGAGTGTACTTATAAGTCGCGGTTCACAATTACTCCTTGTGGGCGCGATCGTTTTTAAATTATTATCAATTATGAACCTGTAAAAGGAGTTAAGTAGTGGGTGTGTATGTGGCAAACTGAAATTACTTACGTGGGTATGTTTGCGCTAGTTTGATTCACTAGTGCAGTTCAGTAGTCTCTATGGAAATGTAGGAGCCAAATTGTTACCTGCTGGCAGCTGAAAAGTGAGTATTGGCACGTTTGAGCCTTCATCTGGCAACCAGTGTCATCTCAAAAATCAGTCATGTGGCAGAGTTCAGTCTTAAAATTCACTGGGCCAGCGTTCAAATTTACAGCTTTACTCTTTCTTGCAAAACTGATTTGGGTGAAGGGGTTTTGTGCCTGAGTGCATGGCTGTAAGAGCTATGTGCAGTAAGTCTTGTGTGCAGCAGTTCAGAATTCACTGAACTGCAAGGGCTTTATTGTTCGGGGAGAGGGAGGGATTTTGTTGGTTTCTTTGTAAGGTTTGGGGTTTTGGGGGGTTAGGGGCATTGTTGTTTGGGAAGCTCTATCTTTTTTCTTTTTTATATAAGTATTTACCAGTATCTCTGAAAGAATAGATTATGCATTCCCTGCTACAAATTTGCTTTTGTCTAGATAAAGAAATAACACTTTTCATAAAGACTGAGTTCCTCTTTGCACTTGGAAATTCGTTCTTGCTATTTTTTCCAAAATGCAAGATCACAAGTCAGTTGGATCAGTTTAGTAGAGATGGTGTTTTCACCTTGAATTGTTGGGAGAGGTTTGTCTCACTGAGAGTATCTGCATGGCCTTATTGCATACAGGTAACAAAAGAGGGAGTGTTTGAGTGGGAAATCTGTTTTCCTGTTGTCTGCTAGCTGTTATTGTGTTGCAGTCTTGTGAAAGGTTTCTATGGGACAATTACTTTTAGTGAACAGCTGGTGACCTGGTTTGATTTTTTTTTTTTTTCTTTAAAGCACCTGGAAGACTCCACTCCTAAAAATTGGAGTGTGACAAGTTAGCAGAGGAAGGGAGTTGCTGTTTCCATTCCATGGATCCCTTGGGTGCTCCTTCCCAGTTTGTGGATGTTGATAGTCTGCCAGGCTGGACTGATGCCTATGAGGCCAAGCAGCTGGATTGTCACCAAAGTCCTGTTGAAAAAGCTCAAGTTGATGTTAGATCACCTTTTCCATACAGGAAAGACATCAATGAAAAAGTAATCTTGTGGTAAGTTCAATGTGGCTCTCGTGTGTCAGTCATCACTTCTCCATTTAGTGCAGGATGCATATTTTCATGAAATGATCACTGCTGTAGAATAAAACTTCTAAATCCTCTTTTCTTGAATCAAATGTTTCAGATCTGGGAATTAAATAATCTTTTTGTTCACTGTATCTTTGAAAGTCTGGGATTTTGCTCCACCATAGGTTGTGCTTATAGGCAGTCCTTGATGCAGCAGAGTGGAGCTGTACATCCTACTGTGATACTGTATGCTTAGTATCAAAACCTAGTTGGGCACTTGGATATGAGGTTTTTATTTTTGAAAAAATATGTTTGCTGTCAATTAGCTTTTTTTCTGTATTTGCTGGTGTTATTCTGCTTTCATATTTCTGTTTTAAATCAGTATTTCTTTCTTTTCTGTGATTCTTGCGGCTTGCTTTTGGCTCTTCCTGCCCCTCCTTCCTCCAGTCTATGTTTTGTCTCCATGACTTTCTTCCAAAATCTATTGATAAACTATAGTGTGCTGTACTTACTCCACCAGTGTTTCTTTCCTGTAACTCAGATACTTGAGCCTGCTCTTTAGATGAATAACTCTTAACTTAATCAGCGTGAAGGGAGAAGGACTACTCAGGGATGCAGATTCAGGGATCAGCCTGTACCTCTTTCTGGTTAATATATGCAAGAAATGGGACTGTTCATGGGTTTCCTGAACTCAATTAAGTAAAGAAAGAGAGGAGTGAAACAAAGAGTAAAGAAAGAGAGGAGTAAAAGGTTAAACATCTCTTACAGCTTGGGCAAATGTGTGCAATTTCAACTGTTTGTTTAGTTTCTCCTTGTGCATGGGAATCTTTATTTCCCTTCCTATGCTCTTTGATCCCAAAATCCCTGATGGCTGCTGCTGTGACAAAAAGCAGGTCAAAGTTCTGCTAGTCCATTGTCTCTTATGCATCTGTGACTTGTTTATCTTCTGCATGTCTGATCTTTGGAGAGCAGAATAAACATGATCAACTTGACGGTTCACAATTTGGGAGCAAAAGAGAAGAAAACTTGTCCAGCTGCAGCATCACTCTAGACCCACAGTGGTCTGAGGAACAGCAGCTGTAAGGTGACCTGGATAGTCTGTCTGCAAAAAAAAAAAAAAAGTATATTGAAAAAATTGTTTAAGTTTTGAAAGTAATATAACACAAGATCTGTCCTCTTATCCCCAAGAGAAAATATGTGGGTTTTTGGAACTGTTACACTCCATCAGTTTAACAAGCTGCTTTGCATGTTTGCTGCCTGAGCTGTCCTACATACAACTACAACACTCCCTTTTCTACAAACATCCCTAAGTTACTGCTGAGGATGGGACTCTTTAAGGAACTGACATTTTGCATGCAGTCTTGTCTTCATCAGGGAGAGGTGAAGGGTGATTCAGCTTGGTGAGCATGTCAGGGTACACTAATCTGTGTGGGCACTGGAGTCCTGTTAATGCTTTTCCTGTAACTTGGCATTTCCTTGCTTGTCAGTACTGATTTGAGAATATCCTACTCAGTTGTACATTCAGGCTACAATAAACTGTTTCCTCAGGAAAGGAGATGTGGCGTTACTGAACTGCACAGCCATCGTAAACACCAGCAATGAGACTCTCACGGATAAGAACCCGGTGTCTGAAAGTATTTTCATGCATGCTGGGCCTGACCTGAAGGATGAGCTCCAGAAGCTCAAAGGTAAGTGGCCAGAGACATTTTTATCTTATTGAAATCTCCTGTCCTTGCACAGTACAAAGCAGCAGGATAAGGGCACAAACGAAAAAGGCAGAGCTTCCCCAGCAGCTGGTATTAACATGAAAAAAATGGGGGAAACACCTGCCAGTCTAGTCTCTTTTTGCTGTTAACATTACAGATAATTGAAAGTCTGTGGCAGATATTTGAGTTGATGAACCCTTACTTTGTGATACAGTAATTCCCATTGCTGTCTGAAGCCACTTTGAGCAGTTAGCTAATCAGTGAGCTTGTGCTCAAGGGACCAGTCTTGTACATCTTGAGATTTTATCCTGTTCAGTGTGTATACATTATGAAAGACAGAAGCTGAAGTTTACCACTGAAGAAATTAAGTGGATTCTGTCATGCACTTTTGTGTATCCTCTTTCAGGATATTAATATACACACAGTCTTTCAGAAAGATACGATATTAATAGATGGATTGATAAAACATTGTATGTCTAAATAAAGTCTTTGTGACTTCTTAAGTTGGTTGGCTTGTTTGTCTGTTGTGTACAACAAATGGCTTTATTGGAAAACTACAAGAGAAGCCCTAATACAAGGCTATTCTAGAAATGGATGAGGTTTGCCTAGAGTCTTTATTAACAGAGTTTGTTGCTGATAATGGGAGATGAATACTCAGCCTTTTTTTTTTCATCTAACAGGCACTGGGAATAAGAGTTTCCTTATTTTGTGTGTGACGAACAAGAGTTTATAGTTATCCAGGGTCATACAGAAGTCCAATATGGTTTACAGATAAAAATTCTCATCTCTGAGAACTATGGTACTGAACTGAATTTTGAGGTCTCTGTGTGGTACTGCTCACTCAGTAGGATAACAGCTTCATCTCCTTTCATAGTAACAAAATGGATATAGAAGAGCCATATTTCTAATATAAACTCTCAGTAGCTTAAATTACAATTGAATAGAAATCCTGTTTCTATAAAATCATCCTTTGCTGATTCAGCTTGCTTTTTTTGAGTAACCTAGAAATTAAACAGGAGGAAGAGTAACCATTTTATAACAGAGCGAAAATTCAGTCTGTGCTGTGGGTGAAAATTAAAATACCATAGGCGCTCTAGAATAGTTAGGACCCTGCTTTATATGCCAGAACTCTTCTAAAACACACTTACTGTGTGGACTGAGAGGTGGGAAGAGAGGGACTGCATTTCAGGGAGTCTTAAAGTCTGAGATCTGTCAGCTCTGTAGGGAGTTGTTGTGCTCAGCTTCTTAAATTCCCTTTTACCCTGCTGAGTTATGCATAGTTTTGCATCTTCTACCACAGTGAAAACACTATGTCTTCTCCCTGTAATGCATTCTGCAGGTTCACAACTCCCTATGAAGACACTTCTCTTTTAATCTTGTGCCAAGAGCTTTATGGAAATCAGTTCTCTGTGACACCCTACTGACATGTTGTGTGGGGGAGGAAAGAGAGGCTGGGTTTCAGATTTGGCATTTGAGCACCCATAGTATATTTGTCACAGTATGAGAAGTGGATGGAGAGCTTAGTTAAAAAATCAGTTTAGGATTCATTTGTCACCTCTGCCCTCTTTCCCACTCAGCCTTGACATTTCTTCATTGGAGAATGTGCTGAAAAGGTGAAAATGCGTGGCCTATGTTCTAAAGCTGTAAAATGCATTTTCAGTTAGGTCTCTCCTGCTTTGTTCCTGCTGCTCGGTATACATTCACATTTCATAGATTCTAAGAAAAATCATGATCTGAAAGCATGTGACATGCTGACTCTTCAAAGGCCTGTGCCTTCTTTAAGGCTCAGCTAACTTGTATGTTCCTGGGGGCAGCATCAGTTTTGATTCGTGCAGAAATACTACAGCCAGGGGCAGGCTTGAAGATGAAGTGCTATTGATAGAAGCTTGCTTATCAACAAATTCATGTTGCAGTCTAATAAAGACCTTTTGTGGCAGAAGTCTTATAGCTCTGGTGACGCTTTTTCTGTGCCATACACATAATGTAGACGATTCAGAGTTTCCATTTTAAACTTGGAGAAAGCTATTCTAATAGCTGAAATCTTATCAGATAAAAAATAGGACCTTGACTTTGTTCCCAGTTTTGCCACAGGCCTTGACTTGTGCAGCTCTCCTCACCTTGTGTCTTAAAATAAGAGTAACACCTACTGCTCATTTTAGTTTTAAAAGTTGTATAGACATCTCCAGGCAGAATGCATTGGGAAGTTTGAAGTGTGATCTGTGTATAGTTAAGGATTACCAATGCTACATCTGCTTCTGTGAATTTTTTGGTTTCCCTACTGAATTCACAACCATACCTCAATCAAACTTCCTTCATTCTTTTTTTCACAAGTTTTTCCTACAGACCTTTGCTTGTTCCTCACTGGTTGTGAGTGTCCGCAGAGGAAGAAAAGTAACTTGATGTCTGATACATTGTTTTCAGTTTGGCTTTCCTTTTTCCATATCGTGCTTATTTAAGCACTCTCTTGAGCTGTCTTAGAGGCTGTGCAGGAATTCAGAAGAGTATGCTTAGTTTTAGTATGGTGTTTTCTTCCTTCTGATTAACCCAGATAAAACACGCTAGAGGTCTATAGGAGCTAATGATGTGATTTTTTGGATCAAAAACATTACAAGATGCTGGCTTCAAGGCAGTGTGTGGTTGCCATTAAAAAGATATGCTTGAAGTTTTGGGTCAGGAAGATTCTCAACCTGGAGTGTCTCTTCCCATAAATTATGCTTTCATGCATGCTGCTAGCTTGCCTGAGCACTATGAGGAAAGAGTGGAGTGGGAGAGATGAACATCCCTGTTCAGTGGGCAGCTTAAACCAAGCTGCTGCAGCACTGCTGCCTGAACACTGGCTGCAGCTGCTTCTTCCTGTCTCATTCCTTGTTGTAGCCACCAGCAACCTATAAGATGATCAGGTTGAAAGCTAATCCAATGAAAATACTGGTTTTCAGTCAGATCAGAAAGCTGAAGTGCAGTGGTACAAGCAGAAGAAAGAAGTTTGGAAAATACATGTCTTTGAGGGTAGGGAAAGAGAGAGACTAGAAGTACTTCTTCAGCTGTTCAGACCTGGAGTGGACTAGATTTAGGTGAAGAAGGGGAAGTTTAGTAGACTTTTCTTCCATGTGCTGAAGGAAAACCAGACTTCAAACACAGAATCTGTTCCTAGAGTGTGTAACTGGAGGGTGCTGTGAAAGGAACAATTAAAACTGTTGCTTGAACTTCCTTTCCTTGAGACTAGACAACTAATCTGTCCAGAGAGTATGAACTGCATGAGGATCATATGTCTGCCTTGTGGACATGAAGAAGCTTGCAAAACAAAGCAAGCTACCTCATTCTGGGAGCATAAATTAAACAAGTGTGTTATCTATTCAGTTTTAATAGCTTTGCCAACTACTGGTTTGTTTGATTAAGGAGACTTGTAGTCTTTTTATCCAAAAATCAGTCTCCCCAAACCAAGTTGTAAATTCAGAAAGACTTTTCTTTTTATTGCTAGATGTATGGTGTACTTGTGCATTCGTTCTCTGAACATTATTAAATCATTTCTTCCTTTACTCTGTAAGTAGTGTAGTAAGCACTGCAATTAAGACAGAATTTCTAGCAATATCTAGTTAGTATTTATATGCATAGATTTAAAATTGAGAGGAACAAGCCCAGTTCTCACCTCCTCAGCCTGACTAGGTGCTAAGCAGCTGGTATGAGATCGGATGCTACCCTTAATATTTGATGTCTGAAACATTATGTATGAAGTGGAATTGTCTGACTGGAGGAAGACAAGGGCTTGAAC
Organism: Vidua macroura; assembly: GCF_024509145.1. Lineage (NCBI taxonomy): Eukaryota > Metazoa > Chordata > Aves > Passeriformes > Viduidae > Vidua > Vidua macroura. The sequence continues at coordinate 72,234,120 of NC_071572.1, read as the reverse complement.
ACTTCTGCCTTTCTTACCATGACATGTACACTCACCCTGATGTTTAATTTATGGCAGGCTGCAGGACAGGCGAGGCCAAGCTGACGAAAGGATTTAACCTGGCTGCGCGTTTCATCATTCACACGGTGGGGCCCAAGTACAAGAGCCGGTACCGCACAGCAGCCGAGAGCTCCCTGTACAGCTGCTACCGCAACGTCCTGCAGCTCGCCAAGTAAGCACTGCACAGCTCACACGGGGCTGCCATCTGGGGCACAGCTGTCCTGGAAACTCGGCTCTGCACAAAGATCTCACCTCTGAGAACGTCTTCTCGTGTAGGATGTGTCTGGTTAAGGACACGAAAACAGCAGTGGCTTCACGGAGTGCTTCATGCCTTAGGTTATCGCTGCTGTGGTGTAGATAAAATGTGCAGAGATACCTGAGCTGGTTCACGTTGTGAAACAGGGTAGCTAGAGCTGTGCAGCATTCAGTTCTTCAAAGGAGAAACATTAATAATTGCTTTGGGTTCTGTTCTGCAACAAGTGTTAAATGAGCTTGCTCCAGCAGCAACTGCATGTGTGTCTGCAGCCATGGGGACACACCCACCAGCAGATCTGACTGTGTCAGTTCGTGTGTTTGGCTTCTCTGCCCTTGTACAACAGACAGCTAAAATTCTGGGTCAGGCTATAAGGTTACTTCTAAATCTACAGTTGCAGCAGCCAGGTTTGTAGTTTTTTCCCCTTTCGTCTGCAGTTTTTTCTACTTCCTCTTAACTAACAGGGGTTTTCTTCCTATTTTTCTGTGTTCTGGTCTTCTCCTGTGACAGTGTTGTAGTGGTAGCAGTCACAAAATACACCTGAGCAAGAGTAATGCCAGAAAGCGTACCTAACAATTTTTTAGGGTTTGGGAGATCAATTCCTCCAATGCTGGACTTTGTGTTACCACGCAATAGTAACTGTTTCAAGCACAAGATTACAGCTATGGTTTTTAGCATGTGCCAGTTTTGGTCTAGCTCAGAAGTTACAAGCAACTTCAGGCCTGGATTGAAACATGTTAAAAACTATTTTTAAATTGTTATACTTCTGCACACTGAACGTCTCTCAGTCAATTTGTTTTCTAGAGTAACTTTTGATGTTTGTGAAATTGTCTACCATCTCTGAGCTTGCTCAAACCCCTTTGATTACTGTTGGCAACAGCTGTGCTTTATTCTTCTGAAAATATGGCTCAGTGCTGAAGGCATCTTACTGATCTTAAAGTACATGTCACTCCATTCTGATGGTTGTCTAATCATACCTAAGATGGAGTAAGCCACCTTGGCCTGTGTCCAGACCTCTAACAAAACAAAATCTTTGGTCAGATGAAGAAACAGGAGTGTGTGTGCAATGAAGAGCACCTTCTTTTTCCCTCCTTCTCCTTACTGTCAGTTCTAAATAGGAACAAAAGTATTTTGAGCAAGGATTGCAGGGAGTTTGAGAGAAGAACTTCATTCAGGATCTGAAGAACTGTAGGAGCAACATAGTTGAGGTAGAAGGAGAAATCTGAAAACAAGCACCAGATGAACCAGTGAGGAGTAATTAATGGTTCTCTCCTTCTCCACTTAATGAGGGTGTGTGCATCTTGCCAGGGAAGAGTCCTCCTGCAAAAACCTGAAAGAGGATTACTGCTGCAGTAATCAGTCAGGGAAGAAATTAATGGTGCTCCCTACTGCCCTGACAGACATCTTCTTTGCACCTGGCTGTCTATTCATTTGTTTCTTGTTTCTCTTTTTCTGGATTCCAGGGAACAGGCAATGTGCTCCATAGGATTTTGTGTCATTAACACTCTGAAAAGATGCTACCCCTTGGAGGATGCAACCCACATAGCACTGCGTAAGTGTGTTGGAAAACAGCATAAACTGGGTGGCAGTAGGCCACTTACCTCTGACAGATTGCTCTTGAAATGGGGAAACCTTTTTTTAGGGGTCTGTGGTTCATTAGAGCCTGTAAAAAGGCAAGGCATTCCATGGTTGATCAGAAGATGGAAGATAAAAACAAATTATCCTTTCTCTCAGTAAAGATTCCTGGGATCTCATCAGTAAAGATCCATGGGAATCTGTTCAGGAACTTGCATTTTTCAGTGTATTAATTTATAACCTGGAAAAGATGCTAAAAGTGAGGAGAGAGAGTTTGCTGGTAATTAAAGTTTGTTCAGAAGAGCCAAGATGAGGCCTTACTGTTGAATATTTGTAGGCAGACTTGAGCAACAGTGGATTTCGTCTGCTGTTTTAGTGTCATCAGCGCATCCAAATGTAAAGTGATATTCTTCCCCCACTGACCCACTCCTACAGGCTTCTGCCTTCACATGCAAAATGATGGGCTGATTATAGGCAGCAAAACATTGAGATGATAATACTTCCATGAAAACAACAGCTCAGAGGAGCTCAAAACAGCAAGCTGAGTAAGACACAACAAAATTAAGAATGTTTTGCAATCAATCAGTGCTTTGTTCACCCTTTAAAGCTGCACATTCAAAAAGAATATAGTAGAGAAGTTGAGGAGGTCAATAAGAATAGAAAAAGGCAAGAAATGGTGAAATGAGCTCAAGACTTTTTCAGACTGGAATATACCTGACTTGAAGGGAGTGTGATAGATGTCTGTAAACTCAAGAGTGGCATGGGAATGGTGAAATCAGCTGTTCACTGTGTCCCAGAATAAGAACCATCAAACCATGCCAGTTCAGAACAAACAAGGGGAAATTATTCTTATGCTTATTTGTTATTTGTTTTATGAAAATTCTTACTAAGAAGCATTGCTAAAACTTTTCAAATTTCCTTGTTCTTGAGAGGAAATTATATTAAAGAAAAAATTAAGATCACTGAAAGCAAGTCAGAAAACATCCTATGCTGAAAATAAAGTATAGAAAAATACTCAAACAAGATTATATCCTCTTGTATATACTGGTTCCTACTTTCCCCCATCTCTTTTGGCTTTTTAACATGTTCACATGTATTCAGAACTGTTTGCTGTGAAACTGCACAACTGCATTTGTTGTGTAAAGTAATGTTGCAGGTCAAGATGATTACACAGGAATTTGTGTACAGTAGTACACAGGAAATATTTGAAAATAGCTCATTTTTTCCCTCTGCTGTTTATTGAACTCCAAAAAAAGTATTCTCCGTAAATAACTTCTTTTATTGCTGTCTTCTGTTGTCTCTGTAGGTCTGTATGATACTTGATAAAATACTCCCATACCAACAAAATTGTTTGGACACTTTCTCTCATGATTTATAAATAGAAATGTTATATATTTTTGGCACAGCTGACCCCAGAAATTTTGTGTTGCTGAGCCTGTCTTGAATCAGCTTCTGCTGTAGCTTGCTTATATTGTTTTGCTGATAACTTAGGGCACAGTAACTTGTTCTCAGAATGTCCGGTTTTAGCAATTTGTACAGGACTCTCTAAAGGAAGGATTTGGCTTGATATTTCAGGGCCATTGAATCACATTTCACAGTCTAAGGAATGCCTAGTAAGCTAAAATCAGATTTATTCTCTATTTGTGTCTCTCTAAAGTCAGCAGCAGGAGAGAGTGGAGATGGAACTTCCAATATGCCCAGCAACTCATTTGGTGTGTTAAACCACCACTTAATCCACACTTGCCTACAGCCCATGGAGCTATTTAGTATGAGGAGAAATGTATCTCTCTTCTGCACTCCTAGTTCCTCACTTGTAGCTGTGTGTGTAAATTTCTCCTGTTTTGCTAACTGCATGTAATCTGCTTCCTTGCAGGCACAGTTAGGAGGTTTCTGGAGGTTCATGGAGAGACTCTAGAGAAAGTGGTGTTTGCTGTCTCTGAGCTTGAAGAGGTATTTTGGCATTCATTCCACCAAAATTCCTGGGCATGATTGATCTTCTCTGCAGTAGTAAAGCTGGATTTGGATTTCCCCTTCAGATCACACATAGACTTTTGGTCTTGTAGCATCCTTCTGCTTCCTTCTTAGCGTAGCCTCTTTTCCAGAACTGTTCACACTCTTAGCAGTCACTATGGACACTTTGAGAATCTTTCTGCTTCTGGCTTCTGTGTTGCTGAGCTGTGGACAGGGAGCAGTAGGTCAGGTGATAAGCATGCAGTTGTGCTGGATGTTATCTGTTAGCCAGAAAGGAAATTTCTCACACAAAATTTCCTCCTTACACAAAGATGTGCTTGAAGAGGGCCAGTTCAGCATCCCTACAGATCACCTACAAAGATCTGAAACACTGCTTGCTGGCTTGTTGGAATAGCAAACTTGACATTTAATGATCTGTGTTCTGAGAGATGCAGACAGTCTGAATATTGACTTTCCATGTACATCGAACTTGTTCCTGTGCAGAACACCCACACTGTGTTCAAGTTCTAGGGCATATGGATAAGGAAAATAACTAATTTGTTGGGGGTCATAAAACTGCTAATCAGTTGGAGAGAACCCATGAAGTAATACATTCTCTAGAGATTTTCCCTATTTTCCTTCATGTGGGGAGGGATTTTCTTGTTTGGTTGGTGCTTTTTCTTTTTTCCCAGGCATATCACTAAAGATGATCTGTGTAGTGGTATATTTTAACATTTGCTCAAATCTGTTGTCCATGCATATTTTAACTTCGTTACAAAGCTAAAGTATCTGCAATCTACCTGAGTTCATGCAGGTTTTAGCAAAGTCCTCTCAAATTCATTTGCCAGTGTGGCAAAAAAAACCAAAAAGTTAATCTTTATCAGGGTTACTTGATAAAGTATTCTCAGCTCACAACCCAAAGTAACCATTGGGGGAGGCAATGCCTCTAAACTGCTGACAAGTTCCCTGCTACAAGGCAGATGCTGTTTAAGCAAAGAGCACAGATGTGTGATAGACCCTTCACACATTTTTTTTATTTGTAGGCCACTTACCAGAAGTTGCTGCCTTTGTACTTTCCGAGATCATTGGAAGAAGAGGCCCAATCCCTGCCTTACCTCCCTGCAGATATTGGCAATGCAGAAGGGGAGCCAGTAGTACCAGAGCGGCAGATCAGGATTACTGAAAAGCCAGGCGTTCCGGATGGTGAGTTTGGAACTGGACTTTGGAATAAGTATCTCTGTGAAAGTCAGTGGGAAAAGCAGAAAAGGAAGAAGACAAATGTTTTCCTACCTCAGTTCACCTCAGTCAGGTTACAATGATTACAGTTCTCAAGCTGCCTCATTGGCTTCTTGTGTTCCCCAGCAGTATCTGCAGTAGAGCTGTTCTGTCTTTTCCTTTCTTGATGGAAGAGGTGGGTAGTTTGTTCCCTTTGTAAATTTTTTTTTCCCAAAATGATTAGGAACTTTGAAGGTGTTCTTGCAGAATCTTGTGTAGCCCCTAATTGAAAAAAGTATTATGGTTAATGGTCTGTCTTGGATTGTATCAATACAGCCGGGATACAGTGCATCCAACTAGTAAATGGGCAATGAAAACTAGCAGAAACTCCCTGAAAGATATAAAATAACTAGAGGAACCCAGAGATCAGTGTTTGGAGGTGTCTATCAAAGTTCAGTGAAAGTCTGTTTGTGAAAAGGTTGCCTAGATGTCAGGGTGGAGGTGAGATACATGTAGCAAAGCAATTTAATATATTAAATAACGGAGCAGACACATTCTGCCTTACTTGTTAAACAGTGATGTGCAAGTTTTACAACCTTAAACCAGCCAAAGCAGATAACCAGGAATTAATTTCAATTTTCTGCTTTTGCATAGCCAGTTGGGATAAGGCTGAATATTTGATATTTGCTGCTGTGGCTGATCAGTGTGAGATATTCAACCACTAGCTAATAATTTGTGAAATTACTGGATTTGTATAGGTAGGAGTGAATTTGTATAGTGGAATCCTGCACTCTTGTTCCATTACTACTATAGCATATCATGTGAAAAGGGCAAACTCAGTTCTTGTCCAGATTGCCCAGAGAGACAGTGCTAGAAGTCTTAGCAACGTGCCTGGGTGACATCAATTCAGTGGAGCATTCTGGTATTGTCCCCAGGAGTTGAGCCTGTGCTCTTCTATTTCATCACCCAGTCACGTTGTAAGCAATACTATAAAAATAGCTACACTCAGATCACTACAGCACTGTCGGTGATACAAGCAATGGGCCCTTTCTACAGTACAGCTTCTAAATTGAATAAAGCTGCAGCATCTGTGCCTCTGCATGTTAATTTTTCCCCTTTTGACAAGCAGGATAACTGTAAAGCTGAAGACACTCTCTCCAGAACTTGTTTTTTGGGAGAGTAAATCCTTTGTTATGCACTGATGACTAGGACTTCCCAGTTAGTTTCCAGGCAAACCAACACTTTAAGGGAGTGGTTCTCAATCACATGCTGTGATCTGCCACTGGTACTGGTGAGGTATCAGAGCCACAATCATGGTACCTTGGGGGTTTTGTTAGTCCACCAGTTAGTCTGTAGCACAGTGACTGTGTTGTTTCACTGGGACATGTACCAATTCAGCAGCAGCATTGCTGTTTTGAACACAGCCCAAACATTTTATACCATCTTTGTTTCTACTGCAGATGCTTCAGATGAAGAGGGTCTGGAGGCAGATTTGTCTTTCATTGGGTCCCATGCTTTTGCCCGCATGGAAGGAGACGTTGATAAACAGAGGCGCCTCATCCTTCAGGGACAGTTGTCAGAGGCAGCACTGCAGAAACAACACCAGAGGAAGTGAGAATTTGCTTGTTCATATGAATATTTGTGTTAGTTATGACCAACCGTTATGAATTATGGTTTTGTTATCTGCAAAGCCTCATCTTACAGCAAGCAAATACAGGTAAAGCCTGGTGTCACCCTGGATTGATGTAGTAGCCTCTTTGGCCTGAAAGGAGAAGGGACGGGGCAGTAGGAGAAAAAGGGAAGCTTGTGATGAACTCTTTAGCACACTCAATGCATCCAGCCAGCTGCCTTACCTGTTTGCCACAAGATGTCACTGTTTTGTCATCATTTTTAGTTGTGGGATTCCCCTGCTTTTGATACTGCCCACTTGTTCCTGAGGCTCTGCGCAGATAGCAAAACACTTTTCTTCCATTTGATAAATAAAAGAAGGCTCAGGCTTTCTCCTCCTCCCTGCCCTGGTAACCCTAATGTGCTTGATCACTTCTTTAGACAGTAATTGCATGCTGGGCACATCTCAAGGCTCAGTGTTGGCTTGTTTTGTCAGATGAGGCACTAAGTTGTTCATGAAACTGGTTGCTGGATCGTTGTGTTCAACATCTAGGCTTTTAAAGGGAATTTTCTTTTTTTTTTCTGTCTTTTAAACACTGACATGTTTAAATGGAAAAACCTCCGAGATCTTTTCAGCCCAAATGCAATGCCACTACAGTTACTAGTTGATATATATTAATATGTATTAATTGCCTGAGTGAAAGTCATTAGGTGTGTAACTAAGACACTAAATTTTATTTTTTAACACTTCTTTCTTATAAAACCTGGTAGTTGCTCCATAGGTCAGAAAACAGCAACATCAGAGAGGGCTCAGTCAGAAAAAGCTTGTTTTGTCCTTCCCTTCCCATATACCTCTTCAGGCTTGTACTGCTAATCCAAAGGGGGATTAGATCTGACCAGATGTTTTTGACTTTCTAGTTATAATCGCTGGCTGTGTCAGGCAAGAGCTGAAGACCTTTCTGACATTGCTTCTCTTAAAGCTTTATACCAGACAGGTACGTTTGGGGTACTGATGACTGATCTGGGTTGTCTTAAATTAAAAATATTTTCTTTGGACTTGCATATACAATAGGTCATGCTGAAAGCATAGCTGTGTTTCTGGAGAAAATCTGTTCAGCACTTTGGCTGGTCTCTTAGGCCTCATGAAAATGCAGAGCGTACCTCTATCTTTGTGTAAATACCAAGGTTGTGTGATACCTTCTGCTCAGTAGCTGCAAATTTCAATTCTTTTGTTTGCCTTAGACAAGGTTCTGTGGGCTGCAGGAGTTCCATGAGGCGTGCTTTGGGAATCTGTGCATTGGAGTTCAGAGCCCAGTTTCTAGGAAGAATTTTACTTTGGTGGTAGAATTGCAAGTGAAGGGGCTTTTTAAAATAAAGACCATGTTATTATTTGATATTTAGGTAAATATGGAGTATACAGCCAACATAAAATTGCAGTCCTTAAGTTTTTCAGATACATCGGTTTTTGATCAGAATAGGTGCTGGTACAGTGAGAGCAGTAACTAAGCATATTTCCTCTGTTGGAAACCAGATGCATTGCAAAAGTTCTGAGCTGAGGCTCTTCCTGGTTTGAAAGGGCTCAGCTACAAAATCTGGTGTAGCTGAGTGAAGTTGAGACATCTTTCTTTTGTAGGTGTAGATAACTGTGGCCGCACTGTGATGGTGGTGGTTGGAAGGAATATCCCAGTAACATTGATAGACATGGAAAAGGTAAGGCTCTGTAAAACTAGAGTTGTGTAGGTTACATATGAATGTTTTGGATGGTCTGATTATAAGGATAATTCAGTTTTAATACTAGAAACATAATTTCTAGGACTTAAGATGTTAACTAGAAAGTATTTTTATAGGCGGATGAAAAAGTATACCCTTACAGAGCTATGTGTGCATTGGGCTGACACTTTTCAAGGAGGCTATTTTTAGAAAAAACAGGTTTGTATGGACTCCTTTTTCTTCTCAAGAAGGAGAGTTACCATGCTTCTGTAAGTGCCAAGATTTGAAAAGTGAAACATAATGAGTTAAATGTAGTTTTTCAGGGAAACAGCAAGAATGTATCTCCATCTGTGAGGTGAGATAGATAAAAGACTTCCAAGTTATTACAGTCAGGTTGAAGACTTGGAATGTTGGCCCTGCTTTTGTAGCTGAAAGGTAATGCCATCCAGCCTCATGATTCCTGATTTTTAGATGAAACAAGTATATTAAGATGTAGTGCAACTGTGAAAGAGTTCTTCGCATATATAAATTTGGTTTCTTTCTGCCTCAGGCTCTTCTGTATTTCATCCATGTCATGGATCATATTGCAGTGAAGGAATATGTCCTGGTGTACTTCCATACACTCACAAATGATTACAATCAACTAGACTCTAACTTCCTGAAGAAACTCTATGATGTTGTTGATGCCAAGTGAGTGTCAATAGGAAAAGAACGTGTTCCGGTCTTCCTCTGTGCTATGCAAATATTTGTTATTCCCTGTATCTGGTTTCCCATTTATTTTTGAAAGTTTGGCTAGGACAAAGACCTAAATAACTAACAAAGGCAAGAAGAAGGAAGCGGTGTTTTCTTTCCTTCTCAAGTCCATCTTTTTAACCAGAAGTTCTCTGCAGTCCTCTGCAGTCTCCCTCTGGAGTTGTTAGGTAGGCCCTCTGGTTGTCTTGTCTGCCACAATCCAGAGCTGGAGCTTTTGGAGCCTGGCTTTGTTATAGTGTGTTGCTGGTTGTGAGAGGAGAGGTTTGGGTAACAGTGGCAGTCATAATTTGTCCTTAACTTTCTTTGACTTCCTACTTGAAAGACTGAAGGCTGTGATGACTTTAATTGAAAAATAACCATTCTGCTTTTTTTTCCATTTTTTCTTTTCCCTTTACATTTTCTTTTTGGTGTCTGCCCTTAAGTTAGATCTAACTTTATAAAATTATATCACAGGCACTTAAGAAAAATGGTCTCTTTTGACAGTTGGCTTGTGTAGGTGACCTTAGCTAGAATTCACTTTTAAATATTTTTTTCTTTCTCTAAACCAGGTACAAGAGGAACTTGAAGGCATTGTATTTTGTCCACCCAACATTTCGTTCAAAGGTAAGGTAAATCTTCCAAAAGAAAAGTGTATCTTGAATCTTGGTGGAGTAGCACATAAGCCTGTAGCACAAAGAACATGGAGACGTACAGAAGATTCCCAAAATTAGGCAGAATCTTCTGGATCCATTGTCAGAACTTGAAATTCATCCCACCTTTGATCTAGCTGCAATCTTCCAACCTTTGTGATAAGCTGAACCCCGATGCCATGCATGCTGTCTGTGCTCAGGTTTTTGTGTGCTCTTACCAGAGAGAGGTGGAAACTTTGAATCATATTTCTTTCAAAGGGAAACAACATGTCATTTTTCCTGCTGTCTGGCTGGCAGGGTCATGAACCATGACCAAACACTCAGGGAATTCTTTTTTGTGTAGTTCATCTCCTGGATGTTTCACCTTTTCTTTCACCACAAGAGGTATCACATGTGTCCTGTGTGTCACTTCAGAGCTGCCCTGGGAAGGGCAGAGAGCAGTCTCAGGCAGCAGTGAGATTAGTCAGGATTAGAGTGGAGAGCAGCAAAGAAAGATGGGAAGAATGCCTTTGATGGAGTGCAGAAAAAATCCTGTTAATCCATCAGGAGACAAAAAACCTGAACTTGTCATGCATAAAGTTATTACCCTTGGCTGGGATCTGTGTGGGGCAACAGAAGATGGAGCTGGTTCCCTTCTGGACCTCACATCCACTACTCCTACTGCAGCAGTATGAGTACTTCAGATTAACTAAGTGGCAGCAGCAGCCTTTCCTAGAATTTTTGTTTATCCAATTAAAACAGAAATCTGATACTCCATGTTCACATCAGATTAACCTCTGTGTTTATTCTGCTTTTTGCTGACATCAATCAAATTTGAGAAAATTATATGGCCGGAAAAACACATCTGTTTGCACATATTCAGCAAGAATTCTTTGACTGCTAAATTTCCAAAGAGTACTTTCTTTGCCTGTGCACAGCTGGGACACCATGAGGCTTGGAGCTTCCTTGTTTTTATGGAGATAAAACTGAGGCTTCCCAGCAGTGTAGGTTCTAGTTTCTATTAGGTTATTAGTTACTCCCACAGGATACAGATCAGAGGTCTGTGTCCTAGAATTAGAGCTTCCAGCTCTTATGCTCATAAAAATGTAGGAGCTGGCATAGAACATTACTGAGGTCACAAAGTTGAGTAGAAAAGCTGAAGCTAGGAAGTACTGAAGTACTAGTGTTTTAGATTCTCAGCAGCACTTCACCCCCCTTCTCTCTTCCTATATATTTCTATTTAGTTGAGAAATATTTTTTTTGTTGTTGGAGGATGACAACTCATCCTCACTGGTGTCTATTGCCATCTTGTCTGTCCTTTTGGAAACTGCAGTGGGACTCAACAGATCTGTAGGCAAAGCAGATGGTTGGTGGGAAGCAGGGAGGGTGAGAGACACAGTTCTCTAAGTTGCTGGAAATAGTATTGGTTTGTATCCTATTCTGGCAGCACAGCTGGAGGCAAAAGAGAATGTGTATCCATGTCTTTCTGCCAATCTTTTCTATAACTGGAAGGCAAGCAGGATTGCTTCTGACTGTTGCATGGACAATCAGCTTATGAAACATGATGGGGAATATGCAGCAGAAAGCATGGTGAAGAAGATGGCTGCTAAGAGGGAATGATTTTTCTCCTTTTTTTTTTTTTTGGCTCTTTCCAGACTCTTGTCCCCATGGAAGCTTGCTAGCCCAAAAGCTTCAAATTTCTTCAAAAATGTTTGGCATATTCATCTTCCTATTTGGATTACTTACTTACTTACGTCCCTAGAAGTAGTAGGAAATATCCCATGCCTCAAATTCAGGAGGAAGGTCTGTACATTCATGTGACTTCCCAAACACATCACCCTCGTACACAGATCTTAAATGTCTGGTATCAATTGTCCCTTTCACAGCAGGGTTGAATCCTAGCACAGTGGATGACTGCCATCTGTTAGAGTCGCTTCTGCTGATTTATGGGCTAAAAGGGATCAAGAGGCTTTTCATCATGTCTTTTGGAAAACCATGTGTCCCTAGAAAACCAACATAGTTCTCCATGTACTTTATGGTGCCAACAATGATTCTTTGTTCGGTTTCTAGGTATGAAACTGTTATAAACTATGTGCTTTCTGAGGGTAATTGCCTGTCTAGAATACATGGAGTTTGGTGTGCTGGGGGGAAGGTTGAGCAGTTATCCTAAAGCACAGAGTAAATGAAGCAGAATGAGCCACTGTGCACACATTTTTGTACAGTGCTCCTGCCTTTCCTCATGCTTTGCATGTTCTTGTGATCTGTGAAATGGAGCTGTGCTTGCCATGAAATCGTAGTATAGATGTCAACAGTTTTGTAGGTTGGAGTGGCTCTTGCTGCATGAGCACTTTGCTACCAAGCCTCAGATCAAGGTACCCATGAAGTGCCATCACAAGTTCCTTTGTATTCTTGCATGCAAAGTTCCTCCTGCTTGGTTTTGATAAAGCTGCTGATAGATAAATAAAGGGCTTTTGGAAGCATTTTTATGTGAATCCTCTCAGCTCTTCTGAGAACTCTCCAAACAAACTTTTTCAGAGCTTGTATTCTGAACTGAACTATAAATGGCTGGATCTGAAACAGTCTCACCCAGAGTAATTCTGTTTTCATTAATTGGCTGTGAATCAAGAATGTTTCACAGCTGAGACATACCCAAAGACTCAAATTAGATATTCATAATCATCACACTCTTTGTATTTATCATGAACAATTTTTGGTTTGTTTTTCTGTAATGGTCCTAAAAGCAGTTTATTGAGATCAGATGCCAGTGGAAAGGTTGTTGCAAATCACTTAGGATTATTTTCTACACAAGATCCTTCCAATTGGAATAAAATTTCCCAGTTTTTAGTAAGTTCCTCTATGAGGTATGCTCAAATTATGAGATTACAGACACAGCTAATCTGTGTTGCTGGTTTTTTTGTGGGAGACATCTCATACATTTAACTGTGGGTTTATAGCTTGACAGAGTGACTTTGACAGCCTTTTATTTAGATTCAGAATATCAGGACAAGAAAAATGAAGGGAAACTTCAGCATATATCTAGATTTTTAACTTTCTTTGGCTGCTCTGGTATAACTTACTCTACTTTCAGTGCATTAACAGAGATGTGGTTTAATTTAAAGTTCCATGTCCTGTTACCAATAAGAAAACAGCTGCTCCTGTATTACTGTTTCTATAACCTGTGATTATCAAGAATAGAAGTAATAGAAAAATTCTCCAGAAACATTTCTGCCCTCTTCCCTTTGTTCTGTGTTCCTGGGTAATGCCAAGCTGCAGTGGCTTGAATAGTGAGAGGAAGAAGGGGAAAAAGAAAAAACACTTTTCCCAACAGCAGTTTTTGTGATGGCTGCAAAAATATCCCCTATTAGGCTTTTATACATTAAACATCCATAGAAATTATGTTTCATGAGTGTCATTCATAACACACTTTGAAATCTATGCTACTTTGGTGCAAGATTGAGAAGGTATTTTTCACTCATTAAACTGTCACTTAATGTCACTCATAAGAGGTCTTGTTAGAACAATATAATGAATAATGGATGCCAGTAAAATCTGACTCCCTGCTTTCTGCTAACATAAGTCTCTAATTTTGCCCTCAAAATAATTAACTGATTTCAAAAGTTCTGTTGTGTTCTTTACCTCCTGTTCTCTTTTTCATTGTTCCTTTCTCATTAAAATAAGCTGTTCTGAGGAGGCAGCGCAGTTATTCCAGGACAGTTTTCAGGAACTGAGTTTCTCTTTAATGTTGTATTCAGGCAGATAATTTTTATTGACTTAATCTTAGAGTTTATTTTAAACTCTTGCTTACCTCAAGGCTTTTCTTGCAGTGTTGCTTCTTTTTTTGTTAACTTCCTGCAGTCAAAGCAAAATTATCAAACAGAACGACAGAATGGTCAAGGTTGTAAAGGACTCTGGAGGTCATCTGCTCTGACCTGTCTGATGAAGTCAGAAAGAGCTGGTTGCACAGGACCATGTGATTGATCACTACTATGAGCATTTGTGGCCTGTAGAACAGGTTTTTTCTTTACCTTCAGTCTGCCAGGGAAAGAATAGAAAAGAGATAAACAATAAGTAATGCAGTACTTAATTTTGGAAAAGGTGGATTGAAAAGGTAAAGCTTGTGCAGTCAGTCTAAGCAGGATTAGATTGCTGTCTTACTGGTCTTCAGAAACAAAAATTCCTTATCCTGTTTGTACCCAAACCAGACAGAGGTGTGAATATTTAAAGTAAAATCTTGTAGAATAAGTTGATAGGGTTATTCTTGTAGACTTAAATTAATAAAGCTTTGATAAAAAAGGTAATAAAACAAAAGCTCACTCAGACAACCCAAGGCAGGAGGGAGATTTCAGTACAATCTTCAACAGGCCAAAAGTCTCCCTTTCTCTCGCTCTAATTGGCCTTTCTTTCAAGTGAAAACTTGAATGTAAATGGTTGAAAATGCTTCTGACAGTCAAATAGGTAATTTTCTGAACTGGCTAAACTTGGAGTGAAAACATGCCACTATACTGATGGGGTTTTGAGGAAAAATTCTGAGTGACAGAATAGCTGTCACTCTTGGACTGTAGAAAGGCACCTTAAGCTGGCATTTGGGGAGGAGTGAGTGTAGAGTCAGAAAACATTAGCTTGAAGCTTTCAAGATACTGCTTGCTAGCAATTAGTGGTGCATACTTCCTGACTTTGTTATGTTATGGCAATGATTTTAGTGTTTCAAGTTCAGCTTGAGCTTGTTTCACTGTGGAGTATTACATTGAACTTGAAGGTTTTGAAGCAGCACCTTGTTAATTGATTTTTGTGGGGTTTTATTTTCAGGTCTCAGCATGGTTTTTCACAACCTTTACAGTCTCAGGGCTAAAGGACAAAATCCACTATGTGGAAAGCCTTCAGCAGTTGTTCACAGCCATACCCCCAGAACAGATTGATCTTCCCCCTTTCGTCCTCGAGTACGACGCCAGGGTAAGTGATTGCCTGTGGCCACCATGAGTCTCTGCCCTAAGAGCAGTTCTTGTGCTGCTCCCATTCTGCTCTGCTCTGCAAGTACTTCAAGGGGACTGACTTCCACTTGTTAAGAATGAGAAGGAAGAGGGAAGGTTCCTGGGGAGTCTGTGTTGTTCTATGAGTAATGAGTCTCTGAATTTTTTGTCCACATCAGCCCAAGCAGAGGCAGCCTACCCTTCTTCAGGCAAGAACTGTAACATAACACACTAACAGCCTGTGGACAAGATAAAATTTGTGTTAGCTGCTGTACACCTTATACAGACAGGAAAAAAAAAAATAGGAGCTGTGTTTCATCTTCCTTGCCCCACATACTAACAAGCATGCTGGAAAAGAAGGTGCCCTGCCTTTGTATAGGACCCTTTTCCCTTCTGCACCTCAGGTCTCTAACCAAATGGTGGCATGAATATGGCTTGCATTGGCAAAATCCTTCCAAAGAATATGTGATGTAACTCCAAAGTAGTAGCCAGAGCTGTGTGTCTGCATTAGTAACTTTGTCTGGGTCACTGGCTGTGCCAACATCCATAGCTCCCTAGTGTCACTGCTTTGGCTTAATGGCAAAAGTTTAACATTCACTTTCTGCTTATGCTTAAAGCACAGGCAAAACCAAGGCCTGTGTTTGCTTGTTTACCAGCGCAGTCCTCTACTGGGTGAGTTGTGGCACTCACTGTACCCATGGAAAACAAAACCTAATACCTAATTATTTCTGCCTCTGCAGCACTGTCACTGCACCAAGGTGTACTGGAGAAGACTTCTGTTCAACTGTTTATTCTGTTCTCATTGCAGGAAAATGGGCCTTACTATTCTTCTTATCCTCCATCCCCTGACTTGTGATCTGCAGTCCTGTGATGCTGCCAGTTTCCCATGGATCCAATGACCTGATGCCTGCCAAAACCTGTGCATTTACCCATGTACAGAATTCAGAGAGAGGGTTTTCCTCCCCCAGCTCTGGTATTTTTTTACTGATGAGATATTTTCAAGCACTCAAGCAATCAGAGAACTTTATGCCACTGTGAACTGTACAACTATTTCAAATATATTTATCAAATGGAAAAGCTGATTTAAAGATCACTAGATGCATTTGTTTGTTTGTTTGTTTTGTTGTTATTGCTGCTGTTATTGTTGTTTTTTGAAGCTGTTACATTATTTTTCTGAAGAGAATTTCTCTTTTCTGGGAAATCCATCAAAAGCACTTGATCATATTTTTAACTATTACTATTTTCCAGCTCTGTTTGTAATACCCATTTCTGACTGGTCTGTACAAGTATTGTGTAGTACCAGCCTGACACATCACTCATCATGTGGTCTGTGTTTCACATCTGATTACTTTCCCTTTCTGTTAGTACTGATTACTTTAGTCTTGACCCAGCAAAACTATCTGGAATTGGGAATGCCATGTCTGCAGGCTGACAGAGCACTACAGCCAAGCCAACATTACTCCAGGATTTAGTCCCATAAACTGCTAGGAGCCTTGAAAAAGTCCCTGTCAGTTTTCATTGGATGATGTGAAGGACCATGTGAGGATGTCACTACTCTCCCAGTAAGAATAAAACTGAAAAGCATTTGTGGTTTCTTTTCTCTAACTGCACACATTTATGTTCTCCTTTGCCGTGGCCAGATATGTTTGTGTAAGTGGATGCCATCTGCCTAAACTCTGTATGGAGGGGAGGGGGAAATGATGGCTCCAACCCCAGCCTCTGGTGGCAGAGATTGTTTCTTGGAGATGTCAGTGTCCCTCTGATTTCTTGTTACACTGACACTCACTGATTTTTGACAGACCTGATATATGCAAGAGAGCTTAGCCACAGGTTACTTGAGGAACTGGAGGTGAGAAGTGTTTCAGGGCTGCCCATGGAAAGCTAAAAGAGGAGGGAGAAGGCTCCCTTGTAAAACATAATCAGGGATGACAGACCCAAGTGCAGAAGAATTAAATCCTTGGTAGGAAGAATGTCACAACGCTACTGAATATGAAAATGATGGTCTGGTTTTCATTATTTAATTCTAGCTGCTTTCCTGCCCCAACTTGTATCTGCTACTCTCTCTTTACCAAAATTCCGTTTTCCTCGTTTTCCATTTCTGCAATAATTACCTTATTTAAGCATTAGCAGAAGTCATTGTGGGATATCCTAGAAGGTGGCTATTCATGCCTGTTGAGCTGGTTGGAAATTATACCCCTCTCTTGTTTAAAGATACTGTAAACTGGTGGGATAAGCAGGGAAAAAAATCTCTCGGTTATGATTTCAGGTCCAGAAATCTCTCTTGGTCAGCATGTCGTGATTTCTGTTTGCAGTCAGAGTTTGGAGTGTGGTGTAAGACTGGCCATACTGAGTTCCCTTTTTTTCCTACCTTTGCCTCCTGGCTTAGTGTCACATATCCTCAGCTTATTGGGATATCTGTTGCTATGTCAGTCACAGATTGCAGTAATCATTTGCCTGGGCTCTAACAGTCATGTATATGCAACATATAAAAAGCAAGTGGGTTTGCTTTCCAAGTGTCCCTCAGGGTCCTTGAGTGATTCCATAATCACGTCCAAGGTACTGCTAAAACCTGGAAGCTCCAGTGCAATGGAAAACTCCCTTAGTGCTGATACTGGGGAGCACTGCACCTTATGGTCTGTTCACATGTGATTGATTCAGCACTTTTCTGGTGGCTTTTGAGAAGGAAACAGCAGCAGTTTGTACAGAGCATGTCCCTCCCGCCTCTTTTCACCTGGCTGTTTACAGCTGCCCTTGCCTAGTGACTTTTATAGCCAGCACTGAATTTTCCATGCTTCTCTAACGATTTGTGCAGCTTTCCACCCCGGTTAACCATCTGCTGTTTTTCACACCCGTGGCATTTCCAGTGGGGCTGTTGCAGAACTGCCGGTGTGCACTTAATGGGCAGATTAAAGGTGATTCCGAGCTTATTGTGGAAACCAAACTCTCAGCTTGACAGTTTTTAGATGGTTTCTGTCCCTTTAGCTCACAGATGGCTCAGAGTCATAAAACCGAAAAAGTTCTTGTTAGGACTCAGTCTGCACGTTTTCCAAACGTGCAGTCATTTTAAGAAATTATTTGGCTCAGTGAAGTGTGAATGTGCCTCCAGAGCACTTGCAGAGCAGAAAGGAGATTTTGGCACTGTGCATCTTATTGTGTATATTTTTCCCTTGAAAGACTTTGCTTTAAATCTTATTTTTTTACCCAAGTCTTGCAAATCTTAGTGGCAAGACATACCCTGCATTGTGCTGTAAAGATCCTGCATTTTCCAGTGAGTCTGGAGTTATGACAGTTTACCAGTTTTATGTTTTTAATGGAGATATTTGAAAAAGTAATGTGAGAGTGAAGAAACCCTAATCATTGAAATGCTCAGGTTATTCACTGCTATTAAAATGTTTCATTGCTCAATTCTAAGATGCAAAAAAAATGCATTAAACCAGCTGAGCTGCATTTGTTTTAGGCAATGATAAACACTGGCCTGCCCTAGTTAAGGGTGGACACAATGCTTTCCTCTGGAAGGTAGCCAGGGAGGCACTCTGTGTATGTCATAACTGCATTTTATCATCCCTACCCACTGCAGCATTAAAGGTCCTGATGAAGGGTTTATTGTCTTGCTTAAAGCCATCTTACAGCATCTGCAAGCTCAAAAAGGGGAGTCTCCTTAGAGAAGTGTATTAGTGTAATTATGAGGCTCATTATTCACCTCAGTATGGCCCAGGGTGTTAGAGTGTGGAGTGGCAGCACTGTTGTCAGTAAAACTGAGCTGTGGTGCTCAGGCACTCCTTGGCCACCCTGTTCTGACAGATCCTGTGTTCTCTCAGTGGCACTGCCATTAGATGTCTTAAGTCTGACCATGCACAGGTGACTAGTGTCTGGGCTTACCTGTTTTCATTTGCCCAGGCTGAGTTTGTAGCAATTGCCAAGGCAGTGACAGATAAATTACCTGGTGGCTGCTGCTCATGCTGAGTGTTGTGCTGATTTCTCAGCTGGATGCTATTGGCAAGTGGCAAGAAGTTGTGGGTGAAGTCAGAATGTCTACAGACCTTTGAGCCAGGGTAGATTTAGAGTCACAGAATGGTTTGGGTTGGAAGGGACCTAAAAGATCATTTAGCTCCATCTCCGCTGCCATGGGCAAGGACACCTTTTACTAGACCATGTTGTTCAAAGCCCCATCCAACCTGGCCTTGAACAGTTGGGGATGGGACATCCACAGATTCTCTGGACAACCTGTTCTTGTGCCTTGTTTGCCATGTACACTTGAACCTGAGCTGTTCTTTTTTCCTGTGCTCTCCTGCTCACAAAATTTGAGGATGAAAACAGAGCTGCTGAGTTTCATGGACATCTCTTCCCCAGTGGTTGCCTGAACCTGTTTTTCCTACTGCAGATGCCTCTGTTGCCTCAGCTTTGCAGTGAAGGAGGCCTTCTCCCCAGTCTGCCCCTGAGCCCTCCTGTGGCTGCAGTGCTGCACAGGATTAGCATCCTGCTGCTGAGAACAGACACTCCATGTGAAATCAATTTAGATGGTTCTGCTATTCAGCAAGCTGATACCAGCCCTTCTCCCCCGTCAAACTGAAAAACAAGAGCAAAAGGAGTTATCCCCTTTCCTTGGCCTCTCCGGGATGAATCTCCTGTTACATTTGTGACCAAGCAACCAGCTAGTCCTGGTCTGAAACTTGTTTGCACCTCTAAGTGTAATACAGGAATTCCTGACTATGTTGATTCTGGCTAAATAGGAACTGATCCCAGTGACTTCTGTTAGCAAGTGGAGGCTTGGGAGAGTAAGGGAATTGCTTCAGCTGTATTTGGGGAAGAGAGAAAAAAGAAAACTACCTGGAACAATTCAGTTTGTGATCCTTCAGTGCCAGCGAGGACTACACCAATATAGCCAGTACTCCTACAGCAACTGGCCTACTGGATTGTCTTCAGTCTCCACAGGAAAGTAATAATCCCCAAATTAGAGGGATGAACAACTGAGTACAGAGACTAGCAATGTGCAGTGTCCAGTCTCTGTGCTAGGCCAAGGTGAGGATGTGGGTGAGCTAATGCAGCCCTGAGCCATACTGGACATACTGGAGCAGGTAGAGGCAAGCAAACCTGCTGCAAGGTGCTGTTTCCTTCCAAAGTGAACTGAGAGAAAGATGCCTCAGTATTGCAATACAGAGCCTTCTCTGCTCATATGCTTAAAATTAAAGCAGTGTGTGAGGTGGTGGGGAGGATGTTCCTCTCTGGTTCCAGAGCTGATACAACTCTCTCCTCCAGGAGAAGGGGGGAGAGTGCTGTGTAAAGGTTAAGGACTGCAGGGATTAGCCCTGAGCCCTCTGCAGCATGGCCTCTGCCTCCTTGAGTACCAGGTGGATTTCTGATAAGCAGTCTACTTCTTGATTCTACAATCCCCCTGAAATATTTTAAATGGCAAAACCATTCTCAATATGCATAACTGAAAAAATGCCAAGATTCCTAATGCAATTTAGATAGCTATGGAGGAGGTGGCTTTGTTTGGAAGGACATTATGTACAGAAACGAGGGGAAGGGGATTGTATCAGATGATCCACAGCAGCTTGTCTGCCAGCACAGCATCTGGTTTTAATTGGTCAATCAGATTCTGTTTGAAGCCTTTCTCAGCTGTGCTTCCCTTGAAAACCAGATTCTTCATCCAGATGTGGCAGGACTGCTTGCCATTACAGTGTGGTTAGCACAAGAGCAGCAAAACTCAAAATGTTACTGCGTGCTCAATACTTTCACCAAGCTGTTATGAGAAGTCCTTGTTCCAGGGAAGATGTAGGTACCAGAGCCTCTTCTCCTTCATTCCTCCCATCCACCACAGTTTATTCCTCTCCTATTTTTGAAGAGGGTAGCAAGGAAGGTTGTTAAATTCCTACCCTTGTTCTGTGGAAGATGTCAAAAGTAGTTCAGTGTCCTTTAGAGTATTAGTACTGATGCTTCTGAGTGGAACTGATTTTGGGAGCAGGATCTGGCTTTGTATCCAGGTAGCCAGTAATGGCAGGAGTACCCTGAGCCAGGTCCTGCAGAAATGCTCAGGATAGACTGTTCCTGGACTAGAACCAGTTCTGCACTGTTTCAGTCAGTGTGGTCCTGACACATCTCTGCCTGGTACCTGCAGCTCATTTGCTGCCTGCACATGTGATTTTCAGATCCATCCACTAAGGAATCTGTGGGCGAATGTGGTGGGCTTAATCTCAGTCCACTGGGAAGGTCCTGTAACTCACTGGGAACTGACATGAATGGTATACAGAGGAAAGGCTGAGCCTGATGATTTGTTTTTGTTGCATGTTGTTATTTTTCAGAAAGCAAAAGCAATTTTTAAGTAGTTCATAAGAAAAATTATTTAATTGTTAACGTTTTAATGAAGCTTTGGAGTGGTGTACTCAACACCTCTTGCTGGGACCAACGGTGTGGCCTGTCACAGAGCAATAGGGGTCCTGCGTTGTGCATCTTTTCCCAAAAATCTCCCGCATACCTGGTACCTTCAGGAAAGAGGATTCTGGGTATGACTGAGGAATGCGTTGGGTGAGATGGTCTTCATGATTACTACAAACCCGAGCTGCTGTCCAAGCTGCTGTCCTGGCCTGGCACACGAACACTGCGTGCACAGTGCAACTGGGCTGTAATCTGGCCTTCTGCTTGAAGAAAGGGCTGCAGATCAAGTTTCAAATGTAGCCATAGAGCTACTTTAGCAATGGGAGCATTCATAATTGAGTCTTGTTTGTAGGTTTGGTTTCTAGCATGACACTCTTAACAAACTGATGCCTACCATAAAGCAATGCTGCACAGGAGCAGACAGAAATACTGGTACTTAAGTGTCCTGCCCTGGGAGTAGGTGTTCATCCCACAGAACAGGCCCAGTGTCTTCCATCAGTTCATCATGCTTGTTTCAGTGAAAGAGATGTTTGCAAACCCTGATTCTCATTCTCAGCAGAACATTTGTATAGCAAGGAGTTTGCTGTGGTTTAAAGGTTTAATAGCAGCATCTGGCTGCCATCACAGTTTGGACACACTTAGGCATTGCGAATTATTTGGATGGAAAAGCTGTTTTTACATCATCTGAACAGGTTTACTTATTTGCAACAAGATGTTACCCTGTCTGCCCAGAAAGGACATTTCAAAGGTGGTTTTGCATATTGAAGACTAACACTAATGAACATCTCCACAAGAACAAGGAAGGTGAAAAATGGCCCCTTGACTGAATTAATAGTGGTAGTAAGGGAAAGGCCTGGCTAGGGTTCATTATCTCTGCTGGTTCTCTGGCTCATTGATCCATTGGCACCCTCTTCATGGGATGCAAAGTGTGCAGTTTGGGTCAGGTGAATCTGCAGCACTTGGAACCTGTTCTCTTCAGTAGCAGCCAGCAGCAATAATGAGTGAAGAATAATGCAACTGCCCTCAGAGGAGTATACATCCTGTGTGGATTCAGGAGCTCCTAAAAGCTTTTAGGCCACCTCCTCTGCCAGCTGCAAGGTCCCAGAGGTGACCTAGTAATGGGAGATCCCAAAAGAGAGTCGATGACCCAGCCTGGCAAGTGCTCACCTGAACACAGAAGAGTGAAGAAAGAAAGAGCAGATCTGAGGTCATTGAACCTGTCACTGTCAGTAGGTAAATCCTCATCAATCCAGCCCATCCAACCCTTGGAGTTTGCCAGTGAGGGGGAAACTGAGAGAAAACTGCTGGGCATAGCTGAAATTCTCCCTGACAGCGCTCTGCATTGCAGGTCAGGAGCAATCCCCCTCTTCTGGTCCCAGTGGACTTCAGAGGATTCTTCCAAAGGTGCTGAACAGTACGTTTCAGTAACGTGAGCCTCTCTGATTTGTTATGAAAACACATGCAGGAGCTTGCACACACTGTCAGTGGGAAATTTGAACTTGGTAAGAGGCTCAGTAGAGCAGAGACCAGCTAATGGTCAACATCATGGTCTGAATGGTAACATTGAACAAGAATCTTTCTAAGGCCAGAGCCATCAAAGAGAGAGCACTAAGCAGATGAGCTGCTCTTTATGAGACCAGACAAGAGCATCTGAAAAATGCAAACATATTTTATGGTAATGGTAGGATAGCTTCTTTTGGCAGATCCCAGTGAAGTAGTTACGTTGAAGGGAAAGGAAATGCTTCATTTCCTGTTGTGGTGCCTTTGTTTGCACTTGAGCATCTCTTTGAACTGGACTCTATTACAGCCATACACCAAAACATTTTTGAGGGGCTGATCCAAGAAAATAGTAATAATAAAATGTTAAAACCCAAGAACTGACAACCATGAAGAAGAAGATGCAGAAATGTTCTGCAGCCTGGCTGGTGCAGTAGTAGCCATCAGTGGGACCTGTTGTTGTGCCAGCTCAGGACAGTAGAACCCAGGAGTGTGGGATGAATGCTTTGTCCATCAGAGCATACTGAAACCCAAAGAAAGTAGTGGAGCAGGTGGAGTTTTTGCAAATGGAGTGGCCATAAATAAAGATGCCCTTTTAGACATTTTTAGAGCCACTGGTGCATTTAGGCAAATTCTCTTCTGCTTCATCACATTTAAATGTCTCACCCTGTGCATTGTGATCATCGCTGTTACCATTAGCCAGCAAAAGTGGTTACACAGTCATTACAGAAGCCACAGCCCAGAAATAATTCACAATCAGCAATGAACTTTCAAAGTGAGTTACTAAAAATAGATGTTGGGGCTGCCCCCCTGCAAAACCCATTGCTCCCTCCTACCCCATCTTCCAGTGGCCCATTTCCAAGGAGCTCAAAATGCAACACTTTTTCAGCACCTGGTTTGGAAAGGCCTGTCACTGTTTGCTGATGGATGTAAGTTATTTTATTGATTCAGAGTGGCAGCAAGTCATACAACTAGAAACAGACCTTACATCTGTGGAAAGCACACTGCAGCCAGCAGCAAGGTTTTCTGATGCAAGGCTGCTTCCTTAGGCTGGCCTTGCCATGCTCCTCAGCCAGCCTGAGGGAATTCACCACAACCCTGGAGCAGCCAGCAAGGATGGCAGGGGCAGCGAGCAGTTCCTGTGTGCCCCCACCCCACAGCACAGCTCACTGCAGTTTTAAACCATCAATGTTGAATCAAACATGCTGACTCCAGACACTTCTTGAGGGGCTTTCAGCTGAGGTTTTTGGGATGAGGAAGAGCAAAGCTGCCTAGGAGCCCCCTGGGTGCTCCAGTTGTTCTTTGGTGCATCACGGCATCCGTGACTGCAGCGTGTGCCTGCACCTGGGCACTGCTGGGGAGGTCAATGCCATGCCCGTGGCTGCTCTGCACAGCTGGGAGCTTGTGTTGCTCCAAGTCCTCCATCTCCAGCTGCCAGCATCCCGTGCAGTCTAAACAGCACAGAGTTTGCTGTGTCTGAAAACTCCCAAGAGCAGAGCAGCTGCAGCCACTCCAGGACAGCAGTAAAGGGACGTGCACATGAATCCAGAGAGAATTATTCTTTTCTCCTGGCACTATAGCAAGCCCTAACGAGAAGCAGCCGTCACGAGCTTTTGAAGAATGAACTCACCAGGAGACTCCTCTGCTCTGATCGGCCTCCAACCCTCTCATCTGCTCAGGAGAAATAATAAACTGGGACATACAAGTTATTTTCATACACACAGTGGAGTAGCCTCACATGGGGAGGACCGGCAGGGAGGATGGGGGCAGTGTTGGAGCTGCTCTCCCAAGGATCAGGCAATGCAACAGGGAGCCTGCACAGCCCACAAAAGTCTCTCAGTCCCCTGGCAAGATGCAGGAGAGGGTCAGGGGAATGGGGTGCTCTGTTTCTCAAGACCAAAAAAGCTGTTGGTTTTTAACCTGGGCTCAGTTCTGGTTCATGCAGGCCGAGTGCCCCAGGACAGATACACAGCATGGCCAGGCACATCACAGGTCCTGGGCATCTTGTGACTGCCCAGAAAAAGAGTTAGAAAGAATAGGGTTGTCTTCAACCAAAGAATAAACTTTGAGGATATTATTTGATGGCCCAAACTGTGTTACTAATGGGGATTTCCTTTTTTTTTTTTTTTCGTTAAATATTTCACTTTCTTAAACCTTATTATTTTTCCTTGAGCATTTGCTTTCCTGATGGCAGACAATTTTTTGAAAGGTCACATCCATTTAAACTTCCATGCATCCTACTCTTACTACTTTCCAAGCTACATAAGGAGTAATTAAATTTTTATTCTGGAAAATAAATTTATAAATACAATTATAGGGGCAGCCCTGAGCCCAGCTGCACACAAATGCAACTACATGCAATTGCAATTGCCTCTTTTTCCCAAGACCAAGAGCAGCAATGCAGCTGTCTCTCTTTTCCCCCCAACGTTTTAACAACTAAGGCTCCATTCATGTTTTGCAAAAGCTCCTCAGCTGGACAAAGCCAGTGATCCAACTGGCACAAGGTTTTCCAAAGAAAATTTCAAACCTTCCCAAGAGACAATCCATGTCAGCTAAGCTGAAGTGTCTTCCCCAAGTGGAAAAAGGGCTCTTCCTGTGGAGAGAGTCAGCCCTTTGCAATACTGCTAGCACAGACAAAGTCAAGGGATGACACTCTCTTGTGATTTCCAAAAGGTCACAGGCAATTTGTGGCTCTGTTGAGTTTCAGGTGTTGTTGATCTTTTGCTTTCTGGTAATATAAAACCCCCACAGCAGATGAAAAGGGGCTTGGGTTTGGGATTTTTTTTAAATAGAGATTTTAATTTTTATTTTTTTTTTAATCCTGAATTGAGTTCTCCTTGCACAATTTGCTTACCCCAAGGTCTCCTGTCTCACTCCTGTTTCCCACAGGAAGATGGTCAGGTAAAGATAAACAGAGAGGGAAACCTTGTCCATTGCTGGCTGAAGCAGTGACCACTCTGAATTTTCACATAAAGTGCTTCTTGTGACCTCTTGCCAGACATCTGGAGACAAACAGCTACTAAAAGGAACCAACATAAAACATAGATGTTTTGAATTGTTTGTTTGACTAAAATATTTTTGAGCCTCTTGGTTGTTAGTAGTTTTTTTCCCCTTGCTTGAATTGTGTCAAAAGTCTTCCAGGAAAAAGAGAACAATCAAGATCTAATTTCCTAAATAAAATAAAATTAAATTAAATTAAATTTAAAAAAAACAACAAACAAACAAACAAACAAAAAACTTCAAGTCTGCCAAAGTTGCAGGTATTTATATCTGCTTTTAAAGAAACAAACAGCCAAGACCATCCCCCAAACACAGCAACTGTCCATCCTCTTTCTTCTCACATGATGGCCTAGAACTTCAACCCTCTTTTATGGTTTAATGCCACTTTTCCAAGAGAAAAAAAGTTTTCAAGTTGGAGACAGAATGAAATGGGCTAATTTATGCCAGCAATCTGTGCTGAAATTCCCAAAAGTTTGCCCACCAACTTACAGAACTATAGAACCATAGGGCTTAAACCCCTACCTGGCAAATCTCCAAAGGCAAAAGCTAAAGGATAAGCAAAGACGCATTTAAAAAATCCATAAACCTGCTGACTGCAGCCTGCTGCAGAGCAAATGCCATCATCTCACCAACTCAACAGAATGGTCAGCTGAGTCAGCCAAAAAGTGACTAAAAAAACCCCAAAAAAACCTGATTTGGAGGTTTTTTTTTTTAAACAAGGTCTTTTCTAAGGTAATCTGCAGACACAGTGAATGGATATAGGCTTGTAGGTTTTTTTTTTTCTTTCTATCCATTCTGCCTTGTGGTATTTAGCTTAAAGATTATTAAAAGAGATATTAGAACCTTCCTTGCTAGTTCCAGGTCATATGGACTTGTTGGTTCCTGTGCTGTATGTTTAAAAAGAAGCAAAGACCAGAGAGTCCTGCCTGCTGTGGTAAAAGGGGAGAAGTTCTGCCATGGAAACCAGGCAAAGGGGTAGAAATGGACAGTAATATTTGATCAAGTGTCCAGGCCAGTGACTGAGATTAGTGAGTTTAAAGATGAGGTTGATTTGGGTTGAGGCTGGCAATGAGTGTGGCTGGAGGGACACTTCTGTGAAAGCACCACATGCAGTTTCTCTCTGACACCACAGAGTGTCCCATGCTTTCACAACTGGACTAACCCCTTCCTGCCTGGGAACAGCAAACAGCAACTCATCTTTATTATTTTTGGCCCACTTTAATTGATGGTCCAAACTGTCTGGGTCAGCAGCACCTGCCCCAGCAGGCTGTGCCACAGGAGCGATGCCCGACGATGCTGGCAGAGCCAGGTGCCCATCCCGAGAAGCGCAGGCACAGCCTGGGATGCCAGCACCCAGGAGAGGGGTTAGTGCCATCACTGCTTCCTTGGGACACAGCTTCTGCAGCACCCTGAAACATGATGTGACTCTGGAGCTGCAGCACAACCTAAGGGATTTTTTCCCCTCTCTGGGATAAATGCCAAGTCCCACAAGCTTGGGGATGCACGTTGGAGCAGCGAGCACTGCAAGAAGCTGGAAGCTCCTACCCAGGGCCTCTCCAGAAGGGCTGTGGCTGGGGCAAGGGTCCCATCCTGGCATGGAGCCTCACCTCGCTACTTCTCAAGGCCCTTTCAGGATCTTTTCCTCCAGGACAAGATGTCAACAACCTGGCACAGAGCTGATATTTAGTCTGACCTCGCTGTCATGTCTCCAGCATGCTGCTGCCTCGCAGGGATCGCTGGCTCTCAGGAATTTTGCACTGCAGATCTCTCAGAGAGCAACTGAGCTGCTCCTCAGCACCAGTGCTGGCTCCCCTGCAAAGTTGAGAGGCAGCTCCTGGGGTCCCAAGTGCTGGTCCAGCCAGGAACACTGGGGTACTGGCACCCAAGATGGGACAAAGCAGTCAAGAGACTCCACCAGTACCCTGAACTCCATCAGATGCACCACGTCTGCCAGCCACAGCTGCCAAACTCCATGAAAAGCTCTGACTTCCCTTCAGAGTCCTTTCCTGTTGTAAAACACAGGTGTTGGCCAAGGAACAAGTTATACATTCCATCCCTTGTGCTCTGGGAGTGTTTGTACATGGGAGTACAAACCCTCCTGGCATCACAGGGACCTTTTGGTAGGATCACACATTGGGCTATTCCACATTCCCAAAGGAGCAAGCACCCCTGGGCACCACACACTGACTTTTCAGATCAGTTACTGAGATGCACTATGCACAGCTCAGAACCTTCCTAAGCTGGTTCATGTTGCTCCTCCAGGGTGGATGGGAACATCCCCACCCTGACACCCAGCAGCCCCAGGCTCCCCAGGATGGGATGGGGATGAGCACAAGCAGCTCATGCTGTGGGTGGCACTGGGCACTCATAGGACTGGACTCCAGGCTGGGAAACAGCACTGAAGAGCCAAGCATGGAGCAGGTGCTGCATGAGCCACAGACCTCAGTGCAGGACACCACTCCAGTGGCAGGTGCTCAGCTGGTGCTGGGATCCTGGTCCATCACTGGCCTGGGCCAGGGAAACAGCAGCACATACAGGATTTTGTTGGTGTGTGGCATTTGGCTTGCAAGTCACCCCTCAGCTTCCCCAAGAGCTGGGGGGGTTTGAAGGCATCATACAACACCACTGCTTAGAGACCCTCACCCAACTCAGCCAGGCTGCCTGGGTGTGGATCAATTTGTCTGTGTCAAACTCTGCAGGTCACCACACTTACAGGGATGGATGGAGGTGGAGCAGAGTCCTCTGCTATGGGCTCCATGCTGGCCATGGCCTCCACCTACCTACAGCTACCTCCTGGTGCTCAGGCCAGAGCAAAAAAGCAGGGCAGGAGTCGTTCTGTGGGGTGTAGGAGTGCAGGAAAGCAGGGGGACAAATTCCTTTTCTCAGGTGCAGAGAGGAAGCTTCAGTTGCCATGCTGTCTACTGGCATGAAGGGAGAAGAGGAGGAAGATGGGGACCAAAGCATCCTGCAGAAAGAGGGTATCCCAGGGCCCACACCCAGGAAAAACCTGCATTAGGCACTTGGCTGGAAGTCTAAGTGCACAGGCAGGAGGATGCAGCAGGTTTCTCTCTCCTTTTATTATCATTATCAGCACCTGGGACAATATGAAATCTTTCATGCTGCACCTGGCCCTCCAACCTCATCCCATTTTAGCTGCTGTGTCCTCTCACAAAGCTGCTGTTTTGTCACAAAAGGCTATTGAGAGAGCAGCTGTTTCCAGACACAAGCCCTGCTGCACCTCCCCCCGGGGTCAAAAGCAGCCAGCCCAGATGATGGAGCAGGTCAGGAGAGGGATGTGTTTCACAGGATGCTGACAGCCCCAAGTGTCCCGGCTTTACTGTGACCAGGAGGCTCCTGTTTCCGAACGTTTCCCCTTGTGGCTCTAACTTCCCAGGAAACCTGGCCTCTCCTCCAGGGCAACAGAATGGCCCCAATGGCCATGGAACCTGCCACCCATGCTGCTGTTGTGACAGCAGGAAACAAAACATGTGCAATGTCTCCAACAGAAAGGGTCTTCTGGGACTGCTGATGTTCTGGTGGTCCCTACCTGAGCACAAGCCAGCTTCTGCCTAGATCCAGCCATAGGAGACCTCTAAGCCTAGTCCTGGGTTCAGAGCTTTCCCTTTCCATTTTCTCAGGCCATGTCTGACACACAGATAACTCATCCTAAGCCATGCTCAAGCCCACAGAGAGCTATAGGTGGCTCTCCTCATGCAAAGCCATGTCTGGGACAGCCCAGGAGCACGAGCCCATCTCTTCCAGCAGGTCCCTGGGGCTCAGAGAAGCAACAATTTATCAGTGGGAAAAACAAACATAACTCCCCGTTAGCCCCGTGTTAGCACAGAAAACCAAACCCCACCTGGGAGGGGATGTATTTCTTCATTTTGCCATAGTATAGGTCTTCTCCCCAGGGAGAGGTGAAGAAACACACACTGCTGGGCAGTGACAACCTTCCCCACAACATCTTCCAGGGTCTGAGAAAGCCTAGAGCCACCCTGGCCCATGTCATGCCTCAGCAACCCAGTCTTTCCACCACATGGAAGCTGTGGCCAGACCTGTCAGAGAGGGCTACAGCCCCTCAGCTCTTGGTTCTTCAGCCAGCTACAAGGCTGCTCCGAACTGCCAGCTGGGATCCTGCTTGGCTGGTTTTGTAGCAGCAGCAGAGGCAGCAATGGAGATGGGGAGGAGGTGGGGACCCTGCCAGAGGCGAGGGACTTGCATGACTCTGGACACACAGAGCACAGTAAGACTCCTGCCCTGCATAGCAACAAGGCTGCCTGTGACAGGCTCTTTTGCTGTCCGAAGTCTAAATTTGGCCCTGGGGCCAGCATAGCTTCACTGCTGAGAAGCCAAGGTAAAGGGAAGTGAAAGCCACAGGGGCTGTGACACCTGTTCTGCCTCGCTGTTTCGCTTGTGTCACTCCCAGGAGACCTTGAGTTGCTATATTTGAGCACTGATTACATCCTAGCTCTGTTCTTATCCTTGTTTGTGAAGTTTGACTGAGTTCACACACTCTTGTGTACACAATGTGCCACCCTCCGGCTGCCAAGGAGCACTCACAGCTGGCTTGGCCTCCCCCCTCCACACCAGGGACACGGGCTCCTGGGGAGGATGGAAATGCTCTCCCCAGGCCTTCTGCACCACCAGCATCCCCGAGCACATGGGAAACCAGAGAGGAGCTGCTGAAAGCCCAGGCTGGGTGGAAGCCTGGAACTTGAGCCCCCATAGCAAGAGGTGTCCAGAGATGGCGGGTACTGGCCCTTGTCCTCTGGAAAAGCCAGGACAGCTGCCATGGACATGGGGGTCTGCCTTTAAAGAGGGAGAAGATGAGGATGAAACCAGCACAGCTGCAGCCCTGGCAGAGGAATGGGAAAGGAAGGCTAGCAGGGGGCAAGTGGAGAGGGGAGCAAGCAGAGGTTGTGAGGGCTGGGGTCTGTGGGAGAGGAGGGAGAATAAAGGATGGTTATTAAGCCCCAGGCCATCCTGGGTGGGTGGGGTCCTGATCTCCCAGTTGTCCACCATCAGCAACAGCTTTTTATCCTGAGGGTAAGGATAATGATTCTTCTAGGAGAGCTGCCAGCCTGGGTCACACTGTTCCACAGCATGACCCCTCTTCCCTTCAATCTCATCCCAGCTTTTCCTCTCCATCTCTTTCTACTATTGAAGGAACCTTTCGTTCTCCTGCAAGTCAAAGACCACTCAAAACAACTCAGGCTTTCAAGTCAACTTCCAAAACTCTTCACCCTTCTTCTCCCCAGCCAGAGGGGCTGCACTAGAAGGAGGCAGCTGAGTCTTCTGTGACTGGGGGCACCAGCACAGCAGGGCACATACCCCAGTCAGAGCTTTCACAGGCACTCCAAGAAAAGCCATCTGTGTATTCCAGCCTCTTTCTTCCACTGGCATTTCCCTGGTCAGGCTGATCCAGTCATGATCTCCCTTATCCTTAGTTATACCCTCTCCTCCTGATATTTTCTTTCACACACTGGTATCATGCTCTTCCATGCAAACATCTATAGAGCAACCCATACAGCATGGCCTAGCCATTTCTTTTCTACCACATGTCAAGGGGCTTAGAAGTTCCAAGTGAAAATACTGCCCTAAAAGTGCTGCAAGATTCATAATGGGGTCTCAGGCCCCAGAGCAAACAGTCTGAAACAAGGTGGGGAGCCCACACTGCAACACAGAAGAAGAAGGGGGAATCTGCGGTTCAAAACCAATATCCAGGTTTGCTCTGCCTTTTGAGGGTTCTCAGCTGGCTGAAAACAAGTCTCTCATGGGTTTTGATCAGCATCCACTGAGTGTAAGGTGGGAGCTGAGGTGGGAAAGCTCTTCTCACATTTGTTCTATTAGAGTCCTAGACCTGAGTTATCTCTTCTGTGCAGCTGTCTATTAAGAGGATTTGCCTGGAGACTGCTTGTCAGTGTTTTTTTGAGGAAGAAGCAAAGAAACCCTTGTGAGCCCAGGCTGCAAGAAAAACTGCTACATGGGAAGTGTAGAGGTGAGCCTGAATGGACATAGAATAGCAAGAACCAAAAAAAAAGGGACTTTCCTGTATGACAATTTCCATTTTCTCCTCTTCCCTTCTCTTTTCATGTCTCTGTGAAATAAAACTGGGGTCAAAATACTTTCTCCTCTCATTCTGAAAGGCAAATTAATTGGTCCTTATGAGACTGTCAGAGTGAAAGGATTAAATAAAATTGTATTAACAATTTGTGGCTATGGAACTGCTACACATGTGCCATAGCTGTGAGCATCACAGAATATCCCAAGTTGTTAGGAAGCCACAAGGATCATTGAGTAGTTGGATGCATGGTATTTGGACAGGTGACAGGTACAAGAGAAGCCCTGAGAAGACTGGACATGAGGCTTCATCTGGAGCTGAAGAGAGAGGCTGTCTTCAGAAAGGCTGGTGGGAATAGCTCCTGGAAAACAGGCTCTCCCTCTAGAGGCTTCCATTCACACCGAGATCGCATGGAACATCCCTCCCCATCTCCTTGCTGGTTAACCACGCCCGCAGAGTCTCCCCCTCATTTTTTGGAAATTTCTCCATCAAATGAGGGAGCTCTTAAAAGAGTTAATTAGCCCTCTTAATTAAAGGATGTGTGCAACACCCAAACGTCCTACACACACAGGCGTACACCTCCCAGATCCGCCTGTGTGAGCACGGCAGCCCTCGCAGGGCCCTCGGGGAGCCCGGCCGGTGTCCCCGGGGTGACGGGCTGGCCCCGCCGGGAGCCGGGCGGCTCCGGGCGCTATCCGCGGTGCTGAGCGCTCCGCGCCGCTCCGCGGAGCACCCCCGGGATGCAGAGAACTGGAATTTAACATTGGAAAATGAATTTGATGCATGTCTTTTTCCACCCCCTACCAGCTCAGGGGTTTTAGAGACACATCACAATATACCAAACCACTGGCAGGAATACTCTGTTTCATATCCTAAAGGTTCTCTTTTGGACACTCCAAAACCAGCTTCCAGACCCCTGAATGTCTCCTGGCTGATCCAGTCTCAGGTGTGTGGTCACCAGCACAGACTCAGTACTAACTGGTTTTCTAATTCTGGCTCCTAAATGGTTTGGAGTCATTTCCATTTGCAAATGAGGGAGAGTCCTTGAAGTTTGTGGGGCTGACAATAACTTTACCCAACCAAAGATAACTGGAGAAAAATGATTAAGAGCATGGACTGGAGGTGCTTTAGAGATGCGAATTGTTCTGTGATAAAGCTCTGGCCTCTGAACCAGACTTTTCCCCTGAACCTCAGCTCCTGCCGTGGCAGCAGCCCTTCCTGCCACATTCAGACACCGGAAAAAAACAAAAGCTAGGACAAGTGGGTCACTCAGCTTCACGTGAGAGTGCAAGACAGAAGATACAAAGACTCCTTATCCCGGCAGGAGACGCCTCCACCCTGACCCCTGCAGACTTTGGCTGAAAGAGTCGCTGACACCCAGCTTGACACGGAGCAGGGAAGGCTCGAGCAGCCTGCAAGAACAGACCCCTCTGTTATCGCAGAGCCACAGGAAAGGGTGACAGGTTTCCACTGGGCTTGGAAGAAAATTCCTGGTATTTTTGTCATATTTCTAGCAGTTTGGGATAAGAAGCAATGCTGTAAATGTTAACCAGAGGCTGAGTTCAGGTCCCAGATAACCCGAAGCCAAAGTGCCAAGGAGCAGAAAAGCCCCAGACAGGTTTTACAGCCAGGCGCTGACACCAGGGGCTGCCTCAACTCACAGTAACCCTGGGCACAGGACACAGCACTCTGCGAAATGCCATAAGCTGCTTATTTTAGGTGGCTGTATGTCAGGAACCCTCAGCCAAAATAAACCCCTTGGCTTGCTTCAAGAAAAGAATTTTTAAAGAAAAGAATTTATATAAAGACTCTTTTGTGAAAGAAAAATATTGTTGTGAGTCTGTGCAATATTTCACAAGATTTTTCTTTTTTTTTTAATTACCTTCCCTTTGGAACATAGGAAGTGAAACATTAGCCTGAACAACAGTCATACCTACATTTTGCTGTTCTTATCACCTGTGACAGGAATCTCCAGGTGATATCTGGGAGCCAGGCTACAACCAACACCTACCTGAAGAAAAATAAAAATGGCAACTATTAATGAAAGTAAGATTTTAGCTCTTTAAAGATATAATAAGTATATAACAAAACATAAAATAAGTAATAAGGGTCCTCTATACATTAAAACCCACTCTTTAAATATTTGTTTACAGCATTTATTGAGCAGTTACACCTTGTTTACTCAGTGCTTGTGTTCTCTGCTCACTCAATACTGTGAGAATAAAGATTTGGTTAAAGTCTAGGTAAACTGCCAGCACTCTGGCATGTCTGGATTCTCAAGAATCCATTGCTACGGAAATAAAAAGGAAATTAAACCACTGGAAAAATTAAAAAAGTATGTTAGGTTTCTATAGAGCCTGATTAAATTTGGGGGCAAGGTTTAACTTTCCACTTAATTGATGTCATTTGGAGGTAAGGTTTAATCGACACTTACCTCACATCATTATGCAGTGACTTTGGCAGGGCACTGAAGGGCCCTGTGCTGCTGCTCAGTGCTCAGCAGCACCCCAGGCCCTCTCTAAAATGACCCATGCACAGAAATTCCTCTCCTCAAGAGGCAGAGTGGGCACCACTGCCTTTCAGACAGCTCTGGCCACATGAGCCTTAAACACTGCTCTGCAGTTTCTCAATCCTCTGATACAATTCTTAAAAGTAGTGTCATTTCAATGGATGTAAAATTCAGCCACTTAGGCTGTCAGACTGTTTCAAGTAGTGCCACAGGCCAGTGCTATTACACTGCAGCCTATTTGTCATGTATTACAATGCAATATGTATAGAAATGAACCTCCTCCTCTGAGATGGATGGTCCCTCTCACAAATGAAGCACACTTTGCAATCTATCAAGAATGCCTGCAACAGCCTGAAGAACAGTCATCATCCAAAAAATCAAC
This sequence comes from Vidua macroura, assembly GCF_024509145.1. NCBI lineage: Eukaryota > Metazoa > Chordata > Aves > Passeriformes > Viduidae > Vidua > Vidua macroura. The sequence continues at coordinate 72,199,618 of NC_071572.1, read as the reverse complement.
AAAACCAAAAACAAACAAAAAAAAACCCAAAACCAAAACAGTTTTAAATTGTTTTTTTTTCTGCAGTTTTTCTCTTATTCAAGTCTAGACCATCATAGTGCACTGTAACAGTACTTTTCCATGAGGTCTGGGATCTGGACCTTTTGGCTGTAGTGGACATAAACTCTCTGATGATGATCTGGTATTATAATACTGCAAATCAGTCAAATGATCCCTGAGGTGAACCAGAGACCTTTTCGCTATTCATTCCTTATTAGCAGTAAGTAAAACCAGCAATCAGGCAGCAAGCACGTTCAAAGTAAAAGCTGCTGTTTTGGAATTAAAAGTCATAACTTCACAAGCAGTTTTACAGCAAGAAAATTTTGTCATGTATCAAATTGCTAGTAAATGAACTCTCCTTCATTAAAGAAATTTCCCTTTTTTTTTTTAAACTAGATGTTCTCACCGAGTACTTCAATTAAAACAAAAATTCAAGTCCTGGTCAACTGAAACTCATAACTGTAGTTGCAATTATATGCATGCAGAAATCTTTTATTTATTTTAACTAGTCAACAAAAATCTGGCTGAGCATTCTGAAGGCCACAGTTCACACCATAAGTGCTGAGGAGAGCCACGTGTAGCACTTCATAGTAGAAGAGCACCTTTACCACAGTTTATATTGCAATTGACCTTTTTGCAAAAAGTTACAAATTATACTTGTAGATCATTCTAAGCGTGGGCATAACACAGCCCCACTGCAAGTTCTGCTGGCATGCTGCTGCACTTTGAAGTCAGACCTGTCTGTAAGAAGATGGAACACCTATCTGTCGGTTTCCTGCTTCACCTGTGTGGGTTTTTTTTTAAACCTGAAGCCTTCTATTTGATTTCTGAAATGCCCCTATACCATCCAGCCTCCCTTACCCTTCCCACTCCATCAACAGGCAGAGCTTCCAAAATATCCACTCCTGGCCCTGCCAGCAGGTCCCTCTGTTACCAAAAGGTGCTTTTTCCTGTCTTCAGGGCCCATGGTCTGGGAAACAGTATGAAATAGGAATCCTCCTTCTACCAGAGAAGTGCTGCAAGGAGGGAGGCTAACCACCAATTTGAGGCATGCACATCTTTAGCTGGAATATTACTCCACATTCAGATTTTCCTCTGCTCCAAAACAGATGCTGGGGGTATTTTTTACTGCAAGCAGCATTTCTCTGGAGTAACTCCATGAATTTGATGCCAGAGGCTGAGCTCCATCTGCACATTTTGCTCCCACTGATCAAACAGGGCTTGGGGAAACACAGTCCAGTACAGCCGGGAAGCAGGACAGCTGTAACACAGGAACCCATGCCACTCAGGTCTGCCAGGCTGTCTGCAAATCCCTCACAGCACTGCACAAACTCCCACTGCTTTCACAGGGAATTTGTGCCTATGGCTGGCTCTCATCCCCAAAATAACTTACTTTGTCCCAGCCTTAAGAAAAGCTGCCCAGGAGGACAAAGTGGAAGGGAACTCACAGAGGTCTAGAGATTTACAACAGTCCTGGCAATTGCAGGGCTGTGCAACATTTGGGGAGCCGCACACAAGCAGCAAGACAGGCAGATGACTCTGATGAGTTACAGGTGTGATGGCAAGAGCAGAAATACAGAGCTCTTCGCTTCAGTTGTGCCAAACCAAAGACCCTTTGACTACTCATCTGTTCCTTATAAACAGTAAGCAAAACCAGTAATTAGACAGTAAGCCCCAAGGACATTTTTAACTGCAGAGTTTTAGATGTGGGGGTGCAGAGGAAAGGACTGAGGAGTTGCTCTTAAGCACTGATAGAATATAATGTTTCTTTGCTGTCTCTGCTCTGTATTTGCAGAGCAAATAAAAACTCCCAAAATAACCTGTGTCCAGTACCTCTGTGGACTTTGTGCTGACACTGGTTTTAAACCACCTGCAGGTTTCAAAGTGCCCACAATCAAGTCACATACCCTTCAGTATGCAGGAACAATGCAAAACTCTGAGATCTATGCAACACTGAAGACAGCATGGTAGAAAAACAATGAAGATGAGTTACTCTGTCCATCCAGTTTGTATTTGCCCATAGAATTCAGACAAAATGTTTTTCTAATACCCCCAAGTGCAAAATACCACATCTGGAAACCAGGAGCACAGATGCTGTTGATAGCAGATGGTAGAGGCTGCCTCAGAAAGCAGCAGATGGAATTTGAAATCACTGTGGGTAACTGACTCGGCACAAGCACTTGGCATGCCATAATGCCATGGTAACAATGGCAGGCAGTTTGTGGACACAAACATCAAGAACTTGATGCTCAAAACCTGAGCACCATTTTTTGGGAATATGTAGAGCACTGAGCTAACAACTGGTGCTGGGTCACACGAAACAGGAACAAGGAAGTTACAGAAGAAAACATTTCCAGCTTCTGAATCAAATGTATACAACATAAAGCTTCAAGTGCCCACTTCCTGCAGTTCATCCAAGAACTGAAGAGGTTAGTGGATAGCAGGAGACTGTCTGGGACTTCTCAGCCTTATTGATAAGGATGCAGCACTCCACAGGCTGAAGATGAAGTCCAAAGCCCAGTGTGAAAATGCAATTGAAATTCTCAGTAATGACCACAATCAAATATTAGAACAGGTTCTCCCAGTACACGATGCATTGCCACTATCTTTAGGGCCAGCTCGGGGCACTAACTTTCAGGGAGGAACATTTAGATATAGCTTTCAGAACAAGTTTTTCAGATAAGCGAGGGGGAGGGGAAGGGAATTGTTGCAGGTGGACAGTCAGTTCTGAAGCAAGAAGGGCACCCACAAAGGGACCAGTCTGTGGGTATAATTGATATTCCACATATCTGGCACACTCAGATTTTCCTTGCTGCATGGGGGCAGTGACTAAATTAGAATTCTCACACTTCAACCCTACTCTTGCAAGTGGGGACAATTTTCCCTTCGCTTGAGGTGCAATCAAGCCTTGGGAGTCTCTTAAGTATGAAGGAGTTTCTACAGAGGTTTCTCAGTGACAAAAGGTTATTGACACAGACTAGACCAGCCAGTCCTCTGTCTTGGCCAGACTTGTCCCAGAGTTAGCACTACTCCATTCCCCAAGCAGTGGGGTGATATGGATTGTCCTCTAATCTACTTACCAGTGACAAAAACAGCCCAGCATTTTGCAGCACAGCCTAGGCAACTCATTCCTGCTTGTTAAAGTAATGTAAATGTTAAAGTAATGTTTAAAATGTAAACCATTTAGCCAAGGGCCAAAGGGATAACACTAACAAATGTATAGGATTCCTTAATCCTATACACAAACTACCAGCTTAGGCTCTAGCAGCTGCTTTGAACACAGTTTTTGTCAAGACTCACTTCTTTTCGAGCATGATGACTCAACCCTTTCCTAAGAGGAAAATCACTAAGGTTTGGCAGGCTAAATACTCCCTTGGCTGGGCAGTTTTGCCTATAGGATGTGGAACTCATTGAGATGAAGCAGAACAGATCACAGCATTGCTACTGCAGCAAAACACAACTTCCATGCTTTATAGCCATATTGAAGTGGTATGTGCTGGATAAATAAAAATGTCATTTTACTGCTGAAAATAGCAACTGCAGGTATTTAATGTACTGATGAACTAAATATACTAATAAGTAATAATAATATTAAATAAGCAGGAATGCACATATTTTTTCTCTCTCTTTCATAGGACCAACTATTCTGTCTCTGTAAGGGCATTTTGAATACTCTGATTTCAAAAATATTAAGTATTCCATCACAGAAGGAAGGAGACAATAAGTACACCTGACAGAATAATGACAATAATATAGATTACCATGTGTCTAATGCCTCACAGCCCATGACAAGACTGAGCTCATCTTGCACAGCACAGAGAAGGCAGAGCTCTAGCAGACACACCAGAACAGGATACTTATTTTCACTAACAATACAACTGCAATAGAGCAAAAACATCTTTCTTTAGTTCCTCTGAATGTTTACCATTATATAAGCTCTATATGGAACATACAGAGTACTCTGGCAGCACTTGCCTAAGCACAGCTATTTTGCTGTTTCACTATCTGACCCTGCAAAGCTGAGCTTGGTTTTCCAGAAACATAAGGGTGGTACCCAAAATAACTCCAAAGCTTTTGTGGTGTGACAAGCAGGAGCTAAGGTAAGAGAGTTTTAGGTGACAGCAAATGGTTTGTGTTGCCCAGCTGCATTATCAGTTCTCTATTTAAGTTCATAGGGAAGCAATTAGATCTGCAAAATGGACTACACAAGGTTCATGATTGCTTCCATGGGATCACACCACCTCTAAATTCCACAGACCTTTCCACTGCAGGTGTTACAAGGTCCTGGAGACTGGAATTTCTCCAGCAATACTTAACTGAGGCTGTAGTTTGTCTGAGCTCTGGAGGGGATTAGAAGCAAGCACACTTTTTAAGAGCATTTATTCTTTATTCTAGAGCAAGAGCAGCAGGACTGCCACACAACCCTAGCCTGTACTTAGCTTTGACCTGCTCAGCTCCCACTGACCATTAATAGTAGCATCAGTGTTTAGGACAGCATGAAAGCAAAGGCTTTCAACCTGTAAATAACCTGAAGAACAATTGCTGACTTTGTTTCTCACCCCCTTGGGTCGTGAGTTGAAGTTTGCAGTAGCATATAAAATGGAGTGTGTCACAGAACAGATGTCAGGCTCTAGTTCAGACCAGACCCTATCTAACAGGTCTAGGTCAGTTTCACCACATCTTAAAGTTGAGACCAGATGATGGTCAGACAGGGTGAAAATGGTTCTCTAGAAGCTGTCTCTATAATGAAAGTGAAAGATTGATCACATCTCACTTAACTGACGAATCTTCAATAAGTTGAGGCACATATTAAAAATGTACCTCAAATAGCATCTATAAAGCAAGCATTACTGTGTACCCCACACTATTACTCACCTCACAAGTGCACCTGCACACTCACTGGTCAATAAGCTCTACAGATACTTTGTCAGTATTATTTAGATGCAAAAATAGCTTGAGGCAAGGGTTATTCAACATGCGTTTATTTGCACAAGAATTTCAGCATCATTAAGGTCCAACCCCCAGTTTCCAAGGGTGATAAGTGAACACCACAGTGCAGAACAGTAGACAAAGTTACTGTGATCAGTCTCACATTTGGGCTTATCACAAATCCAAATATTTCTAGTACCCTGTTTTGCCAGCTAAAAGAAGAGGGAGGGAAAGAAAGAAAAAAAAACCAAAAACAACTCACTTCTTCCAAAGAGATGAGAGACAGGTTTTACAAGAGCTGACTTTTTTTAATAGTAGAAAATAATAAGAAACATAGGAATAAAGGCCTTATAAATTTCAATGGGAAGTGCAGTTTTATTCAGAGAGACAAGCCCAATTCAGACATTTAAGTGAGAAAATCCAGAGTGCTCCAACCATTCCCCCCAAAGTTTCTACTACAGACCCACTGTATATCTAGCTTATAATGTCCCACTCTATATCTAGCTTCTTTGAAAACAAAGAACACTTATGAAATACACAACTGTATTCAAGAAACAATTGAGTAATACTCAGATGTAAGGGCTAGAAGTTTTATTATTCATTTGGCTATCCCGATTCCCAACTTAGACCAAGCTGCTGGTGGTCAACTTACTGCTCATTCCTGTGCCTAACAATTACAGAATCCTGACTGAGTTGAGTGAGAGGAATGGGAAACAAATACCATCAGTACACTGACAGTTTAGAACTAAGGCAATTTGTCCAGGCTCTCTTCTAAGAGGACTTTTCCCAACTACTCATATAGTGACAAGCAGAGATCACTACTAACATCAGTGGTTATTCTAGGAATCAGGAACCCACAAAGCCTAGGCACATACCAAATGCTTAACCCCAGAACTCAAGTCCAAAATACGGATCTTTAAGTTTCAATAAAAAGCTTTAGGTATTTGGACTAGATTTAAATACTACCTACTGCTTTGTAGAGGATGTGATTAAGTGAAAGCATGAGGATCTCTTGAAAAATGGTTATTCAGAAGCAAGCAGTAGTCTTAAACCCCCAACTTAGTGATTGACTGACTGAGCTGAGGACAAACACAGCAATAATTAAATCTTTAGCAGGTAAGCACAATCTATGCTTTAGCTTACAACCTGTCACAGTCACCATGGATCAGCACAGGGATTTTACCAAAGTGACTAAAACAGTCTTCTACCAGGTCTCTTTGGTAGCATCTCTATCAAATAAAAAAGTCTATCTTACAGTGAGGAAGTCAGAACAATAAATTGCAAGTCCAGAGGAACTTGGCAATAAATGCTGTCAACAGGTGCTTAACCTCAGACTGGTTTTGTCCAGCAGTGCTTATAAGCTACATGAAGAAAACAGCTATTTTACACCACAGCCTAGTTAGTAGAAGCTTGATCCTGAGGAATGATGCACTGAGTGTTACTGCAGCTTTGTTTTAATGCCACTGCCCAGAGGGAATGTATCAGGTAACAGTCTGAAGTACAGTAGTCTCTAACCTCCACATGACACCCAAGAGGCTTGCAGAGGCATTATTAGTGCAGAGGGGTGACTGAACCAAGCAGGCATCCTAGACTTGGCCTAGGGTCATCACTTTTACCTAGTGCTCATTCTCAAATTACCTCTTGCAATAGGGGTCACCATAAACCCGAACTCAAACCAGCTAACTCACAGCAAACTAAGCCACTGCCACTTGCCACTACCATCAAGCTGCCAGGACAACCCAGAACAGAAAGGCTGCTTGCAGCACAGCAATGAAAAGCTACCAAGTACACCAGCTTTACCTGCCAAGCCTGGATTATTTTGAAGGCAATGGGACAAGCAATGTCCCAGCTATCCCTGGCACTCCAGACTCGATGCAGCAGGTAGTGTGCAGCTTCAGGATACAATTTAACCATTTGAGGGTTTAGTATCTAAGAGCCAGGTTACAAAGCATCAGCATTTCCCATGTGTCTGAGCATCTTAAGAACCAGACAGGGAACTCAAAAATCCTGCGAAGCTCAAACCCACACACTCAGCTCTTCAGAGAGCAGCAATTCAATGTGGAGCTTCCTCGGAGGCCTCAGCATCAAGTTACATCAGCAAAAGCACAATACTTATGGCAGGAAACTTAACTTCTCCATAGCTCTGTCTCACTAGGAATCCAATTCAGCCTTTTTTCCTTCTCCAGCCTTTCCTTTTCCAGGAGATGCACCTGGCCTGATGTTCAGCAGCCAAGGCATTAAAGACTAATAAAACAAGTCTGTGTTTTCAGCTTGTGAGGACTCCTCCCAAGCATCTCACCACTTCTTCTACGTGAGTCAATGCACAAGAACAGCTCCTAAAGATCAGCCACGACATCACAGAAGGCAAATACCTCAGTCTGAGCCCCTCTAGGCAACTGTTCACTTCTGCAATGGCTATAGCATAGGCTGGCTTCAAAAACATCTATGCAAGAGATGACAGCAATGACAAACTCTTAAGTCTTCTTTATAGTGACACTCTATACTAGGCCAAGTATTGCTTTCCATGCAGGAGTTATTCTTGCCTAGGACTGCATTCCAGCAGTAAGCTTGCACTAAGTTTAACACATATGACAACACTGGCATCACGTTAGTTTTTAAAAAGTCAAAGTCTTGGATGACAGATGTCTTGTCTGTAAACCACACCAAGTCCAAGCCACAGTTAATGAAAAAGGCCAGGTTTGCTTTCAAGTTTAGCTACTTTGGTTAACTAATCAAGAAGCCTTTAATGAAAAAAACCCACAATATGATCCACCAAATTATTTGGCTTTTTGCTACCGAAGTTGCTATCAAAACTGTTCAGGAAATTAAGCTAAAGCCTGCTTGGCTACATACAGTCCACTTGGTAGGTTGCATCCCTCCCTGCTTTCCTAAGCTAAATGAAGTCTGAACAGAGAAGTAGCCTCTGCTCTGTTGAGACAGTCTTTATGAAGTAGTTATGAAAATTAGAAAGAACTTCTTGGTCTTATGAGGAGCAGGCAATTTTCACCATCATTTAAGCACAGGACTGCTGCTGTTTTCCACCTTGAATAGCAACCAAATATTGGTGTTCCACCTGCTTTCTGCTTTACCTTCTAAGCCTTAATCATTTGCCGGATCAAGCACTTTGGTCTTACAAGCTTGCAGAAACAGTAATAAATAGTTATAGAAGTAATAAAAAAGATTCAGTGAACAAGCATTCTTGAACATTGCACCAGCATATAATAAATAGCTCTAAGATTTGCCTTTCTAGTCTACATCTCTGGTTATACAAAAGAAACTCAAGATCATTGCTATATGTATTTTAATATTATAATTCAGTGAAAATCATCCGGTTAATAACATCACTACATAAATAACTGAGGAATTTTTAACCTTCCTTATAAAGCCCAGGAGTGTCAAAGCAGCAAGTTCAGCACACATCCTTCAGGAAGATCAGCCCTCTGTACCTCCAAGGGAGTGCATACTCTTCCAGAGACTATTCTGAAGTCAGGCCCAGACTTTCAACACATACAGCTTCTGTGGAGGGCTCTGTTTAGGGTTTGTACACCTCTTCAAGTGAGGGTTAAGAGCAATAAAAGGAAGAATTTTACCCTGACCACTCAAAATGCTGTCTCATACAGTGACCAGGTGATAATGATAACCCATAAACTCAGTGGTGACAGAAAGGCAAACCTTCAGGACCAGCCTGAAGCTGCACAACGAGAAATTTTAGGAGGCACTTTCAGAATTCGTACTGTGGCAGGAGTGTACATCATCCTGCAATTTATAGTGACCTGGGATTTTTGTTTAGGGGTTTTGTAGGTTTTGCTGCAGACCTGTGAGGAAGAAATCTGGTCAAACCCCAAGGTAAGAGCTGTGCTATTTTCCAACTGTGCCAAAATTGTTTTGAAAGATGGTCAGAAAAGCTTTAGCTTCATGCTGGACTCAAGAATATTTTTCCAACTTAACTGTTCAAACTGTGGCTCCAATTCTATTTAAAGTTTCAATTCCTCATTTCAAGGACTTTTTACATTACCAAGTTTTAGATTATGTTTTGGTGTTTTTTTTAGAAATGCCACCTTCCAAGTTTTTGTAGTCAAGAAAAATTTAACCAGCTTATGCTATGTGAATAGACTTACTAAACTATCTTCAACGCCCAAGAAATTAATCTTGAACTCAAGGCAGGACCACATAGCCATAGGCACTACAGGAAACAACATTTATGTCCTCTACAAGACAGACAGTATCCATACTGTTACCAGCTCTACAACGACACAGTGAAAGCGACCCAAGCATAACATGAACCCAGTCTTGGCACAATAGGTTCAAGAGAAATTTGGCCAGAACTTGGACTGAGGAAGAATAATGAGGTTAGGAAATAGAAAGCAGAGTTTTGCCGCTACTCCAGGAGCAGCTTCTGCTTAAGGCATTTTACAGTCGATTAACCAACCCAGTTTACTGAATACTCCACTTAGATCCCATGTTAACAGCCACTTCCAGAGCTAGTACAAAGTTTCTTAACCACTCTTCTTAACATTTGGCTGCTGGTTCTCTTCTCCCGATGAAGAGGTAATAAGGCTTTTTGGCATTTGTAGAGATACTCTTAAAGATTTATAGTAGGTCACCTGGCTGCATAATCCCACTGCACACCAGGAAATGGACAGTCTGATACAGTCATGTTTCCATTAGAGAACATCAAACTGACACTTATTACTTGTCTATATTTACACTCATGGCTTTCAGTAGCCTCCAGCCAGGAGCACTCGAGGGAAGCAATCAATTGCAAGGCAACCAAGTGGGGTAGGATTGGCTGTACAGGACAGGGGCACTTGCAAGGTAGTAGTTGCTGAAGTTTGCATCGCTGACATAAGGTGCTGGCTGGTAGTAACAGGTCACATTAGTGGCATTAGGGATGACATTCTGTTCTGCCAGCACCTTGAGTGCCAGCAGAGAAATCAAATTGAGAGTCTGCCTTCGCTCATGACCCATGAGGCAAACGGTGCTCTCATTCACCACCCTGCGCAGAATCATGAGGTAGTCGTACTTGCTCCTCTCTTCTTTGGAGAAGTGGTTCTGCAGGTAGGTCTCCAGCTTGCGCTGCTGATCCAGGATGTCTGGGAAGTCTATGAAGAACCGGGAGCACATGTAGCGCTCCAGTGTTTTGATCTCCTGCTTATCCATAGGCCTGAAGTCTCGTACTAAGAGGTTACTATACTTCAGTAGCCCACCACCTCTGATCTCTTCAGGATTTTTGGTAGCTATTAGCTTGTTCTGGAGGTGATCAAAAGCTGCTTCAAAGTCTCCATACATGCTCTCCCCAATCACAGTTGGATGGAAGTGCTCCGACATGGGGGTTTCTGAGTAGTCATAGTAAAAGAGCAGGGAGTCCAGAATGATCTGGAACGAGTCCACACTGAACTCAAACTGACGCCGTATGCAGTCTACAAACTTAAGCTCCACGTTTTTGCCATGCTTGTTGGAAAGCGATATCAAGCTCCAACGGTCAGTCTCTGTGTACACTTTGACCAGCTTCTGGATGTAGGCTTCCTTCAGTGTTACAGGACTGATCTTCAGCTTGCTTACTCCTTCCGGCAGGAAATTCAAGAGGGATCGCAAGACCACATCTCGAACTAACTGAAACTCTGCCTCACTTGGAAGAGAAACTTGAAAAATGAGATCCAGGTCTTTGCATCCCAGCCCATTATCCTTGACCAGGACATGACCAGCTGCAGAACCATTCAGACGGACATCGTGGACCACAATGCCTGCTTCACTCAGCCGGCTCCGAACCGTCTGAACAATGTCCTTCAGAGTTATCTTCAGCGTCGGGAAGTTCCCCCGGCCATGGATGGGAACCACCTCTGTAAGAACCTCGTGCAGACGGCTGACCTGCTCCCAGTTCAGTACACTGCAGGACATGGAGTCTGCTCTGCTGCTTCCTTTGCATGCCATCTTTGGGCTTTTCTTCTCCAAAGAAACTGTACAGAGGTAGAATATAAAAAGAAAAAGACAAGTCAGAGCTTCTGTTTGTGCTTCCTAGATCTACTCCCAGGATCTGTTTTTCTGTCCATTCACACAGACACAAACTAGACAGAAATAACTCTATGTATTAATGATTCTCAGCAATCCTTTCACCTGAAATGAGAAACAGCTTTCCTATTGGTGCAGGCAAAAAATAAAAAATTAGTTGCCATTGGTATTTTTTTGGGGGGGAGGTAGAGTTACTTTAGGAAAGTAGTTTGTGTCAAATGGAAATTACCAAAGATGACACAAACTAAGGCTAAAGTCATCAGCAGCACCAGCAGAAGTGAGATGAGCTGCAAAGCACTTCTGAGAGTTAAGCTCTGAAGTTGTTTCATGATGCACATAAATCTCAAACCGCTGTCTCCAACTAACACAACTGTAGAACACTCTCAGGTATTAGTTTCAGGGCTTAGACATCCAGTCCACTGATAACTCTCAAGTTATGTCAGAGATACAAGATTTCTTCCTTTACATAGAACACTTTCCTTTCTAAATGATCCAGCATCTATCACTCAGAGGATAAAGGCCAAGTACATCTTGCTCCTGCAAAAAGCTGCAGCTCTTCAACAGCCTGGACAGAATTTCAGGTGCAAACTCAGGTAACAGCATTCAGTGGGCACTCCAGTCTTTGTAAGCAACTCTTTACCCTTCTTCAGAGACACTGCCTAACCAAACTACCTTTCTGGAAATGTTCATACTTGCCCAAAGTTCTGCTCATTTGTGAAGGGCAAACAAGCTTGTAAAATTTAGGATAAATTCAGATGATGCATATCAAGTTTATGTTACTCTTTTAACATCCAGAACCTCACTAACCAGAATTGGTCACAGCCTTGTCTGAACATTTTAAGCACAAGAGACTGATCTGATTAGCTGTGACAAGATTCCTTAAGTCACTTGCCTTTTGTAGCATGGAGATACTTACAGATGTCCTACAGTCATGCAACTCAAACTGGTGCTAATACCCTTTTCTTTTTTTAAGTGTTCCAGGTTTCTGTGTAGCCAGGTGCTTCCTGACAGCCACAGACTAATTGAGGCCTCACCTTCTTCTGCCCCAAGTACTCCTGAAGACTGCAGCTGCCAAGGTCAGACTAGTCAAACTTAAGAAAATTAACTCTTGCTTACCAAGAAGGAAAAATCAAGCCCTATGGTTGCCAAGCGTGCAATAGCACAGTGCATGGAACATTTTAAAGCAAGTTTCAAAGAACAGCTATTGTCACCTCAGACCTCCCCTTTCTTCAGCTTTTCATTTTTGAGCAACTCATTCGACCTGCCTCCTCTTTGGATGAAGAGAGTCAAATCCTAGAGCAAGTACACAGTGAGGTTAAAATGCTTCTGGGGAAGTAGCTTCTGTCCTTGAGCAGAAGCTGCTGCATTACAAACTGTGCTGCCATGGATCACATCAGCACCAGCAGGCATGAAACAAACCTCTGATTTGCAAGATGATTAATCTAGGACAAATCAAGAGGTTCTTCAAGCTTGATCTTTAATGCTCCAACACAGCATAAACACAAAAGCATCAAGCCTGCCAGCAGTTGCTCTCAGGCAGTTCAAGCATATTAAAATATATTTCCTTAGTAAACTGACTGTATTTCTATTAAATCCTTCACATCACTAAAGAACACAAGAGTCTTGCCACAACTTCTAACTGAAGCTGCAAGTGCTTTCAGCTACTGCCTCCAAAACTATTCCCTCTCCTTCTTCCCATTTGTAGCCCTCTCTGCAGCCAAGACAACACATGCATCTCACTAACCCAGTGACCAGAAAGGACTTGGACCAGTGCTTCCAACCCCACCACACACACTTGGTTCTGCTTGGTGACCCTCACCTAGGAGAATAATGCACATTGCTGCCCTTGGCGGGCAGAAGACAAAGTATTTCATTTTTAGTTCAGTGGAGGGTTTAATTCTCAGGCTATCAACTTCCAAAGCCTCCCACCCTCAAATCACTAGTGTTTGCCTACTCGGCAAGGTTTATGTTAGTGACAACAGATTCCTAGCGACTCCAGTGTATTTGGGATGCTAACAGCTCCCATGACTCTTGCTTCACTGCCAGCGACTCCCTTCACAAGATCTGACACCTGAAGATACTCACTCCTTGGGAAGAAAACCACTACAGAGGCAGGAGACACTAACTATCTTTAATACCGAGTGTAAAGAGTATTGAATACAACACTCAAAGCAGAAGTAAAAAAAGAGTGAGGACTACGCACCTTCACCTTGATCACGACGAGGTGCGTTACCCTGCAGCAGCAACTTTCTCCTGTAAGACATATAATTTGACATAACACCCAAAAAAGCCCACGGGCCTGTCCCGCAGAGCCCAGCGGCGCTGGGGACAGGAGGTCCGGCTCCCTCCGCCTTACACCGCCTCCAACACCCACAGCCACGACAGAAGCGCTGCCGAGCTCCTGCTCCCAGGAGAGCCCGCCCGCCTGCCCCGCTCCGGCGAGGGGAAGAGAAGCCCCGGCCCCGCCGCTCACCTCGGCCCCGCCGCTCACCCCGAGCAACCACGCCAGCCCCGCCACTGCCCGCGACCGCCCTTTATGGCCCTCCATCGCCGCCCCGCCCCGGCCCGCCCCGGCCCGGCCCTCCCGCCGCAGCGGGGGCGGCTCTGGCCGCCGGTCCGGCCGCCGGGCGCTCCGCCCGGGGAGCCCCGCGGCGCTCGGGCCGGGGAGCGGACGGGGGCGGCCGCTCGAGGCCTGGAGCCCTCGCCCGCCACCTCGGGGGCTCGCCCCGCGAACTCCACGCACAGCGCCCAGCTCCCCAGTCCCACATAAATACGTACTTATATATAAAGTTTGTATATAAATACAAACTTTTCAAGGGCCCCTCGGTTCAGGAAGGACATTGTGGGGCTGGAGCGCCTACAAAGAGCAACGAAGTTGGTGGAGGAGCTGGGGTTGTTTACTCTAAAGAAAAGGAGGCTCAGAGGAGACCTTATTGCTCTCTACAACTGCCTGAAAGGAGGATGTAGTTGGGTGGTGATCAGTCTCTTCTTCCAGGCAACAAGTGACAGGAGATGACACAGTCTTAAGCTGTGGCAAGTTCAGGTTGGACATTAGGAAGAAATTCTTCACTGAAATGGAGATTAGACATTGGAATGGATTGCCCAGGGAGATGATGGAGTCACGATTTCTGGAGTTGTTTAAAGGAAGACTGGGTGTGGGACTCAGTGTCATTATCTAGTTGACATGGTAGTGTTTGGTCATAGGTTGAACTTGATGACCTCAGAGGTCTTTTCCAACCTAATTGGTTCTGTGTTTCTGTGAATCTGTGGGCTGACTGAAATACAACAGGGCTTTCCTGAAGGCACCTTATCCCAGACAGAAGAGCTGTCAGCAGAGATCCCAGACGTCCAGTTCTGCCAAAGAGTTCTCTGTGGTGCTCCATTGGAAACAGCCAAACCAGGTGCTCATCCAGAACCTGCAAGGATGGGCTCACAAGGATGTTAGGGCAATGCTGAAACAGTGTGCTACTGGAAACTGTGGCTGATGGGTTGTGGGAGGCTCTGCGCACACGAACAAGGATGATGGAATGACTGGACAGGAATCAACTTGGAGATGCAGTGTCATAAAAATCAGCTGGTAGTTAATAGTGCAGGGGGAGAGATCGTGCATTCTAGGGGCAAAAGTTACAATTTCTGCTGAGAACATAATGTTTCATTGAATACAGGGGTATCTGCCTTTTGTTAGGATAATCAGGAGTCAATAGAAGCGGGTGGTGGGGGGGGGAAATCAACACAACCTAGGACAGGCCAGCTGACATAATCCTAGTAGAAGTAAAAAAAGTACTTACAAAGCATTGGAAAATAAAAATCACCACTACATCTGTTATACTGTTTGGCCATACACAGTCAAGAAAGATGAATTAAAACCTGCACACATATGGAGAAGAGCTGGCCTTGAATGAGAAAACTGGAAAGCTCCTTTTTGTCTAGCAAACACAATAGACCTGCCTTGTTTCACCCAACAAAGCCAAAGCTGAGCAGGAATAGGGATGGGTTAGATAATTATTTATTTTGCTCCAATATTGCCTCACTGGGATAAATAACAGGAAACAAAATTACCTATTTAAATTAAAGGATAACATTGGCACAAGAATCAGATTTAAGGCAAGTTACCATCTTGTTGTCCAATGAGATAAATCATGGGATTTCAGAGCCTTGCAGGAGGGAAGGGAATAAAACTAGGTTTAAGATGCAGCTAGAAAAGAAAATATGTAATATGATTGCCTATGGTGGTATGGAGCTGGACATGAGGATCCAGATGTCTCTCAACACTTTTTCCCTATGTTTCTAAAATTAGAAAGAGAAGTAGGGAACTCAAAGAGAAGTAGTAGCACAAATGAGAGAAGCACAACCACTTGTAAGGAAATGTCTCACTTGGAGATTAAAACAGTGAATGATCTCACCTCTTAAGCATATTTCTTCAGCAAGATTTCTGCCTCAAATTATATTGCCTTTTGACAAAAACTGATGACTTTGGGCAGCATATTTTCTGTTGGCACATGGGGAGCAATTAAAGTACTTATTAAGAAATATTTTTCTATTGGAAATATTTATTAGATACCAATATAGGCAAAGATAAACTGCAGCAGATACTGATATTATGGATGTTAAAGTATTAATCAAAGGAAGAAATGTGAACTCCATACTTTAAAGTTCATACTTTACATTATTTGTTTAAAAGTTCTTGTTTCACAAAAACATAAATAAACACAAAGAGATTTCTCAACTCCATTTCAGGGTGTTTTCTTTATCCTCTGACTAGCAGACCTCGAGTGTTTGTCAGGGGAACAGTACACTGCACAGTACTGTCTGCAGTGAACTTAGACCTCCTGACAATAAACTTGTTCTTTTAAATTGCCTTTCACAGGTGCCACACAAAGGGTCCTTGGGATGGGAATTGGACATGCCATTAAAGCCAGATGGAGCAGGCTCCTAAGTAAATTGCAGGAATAATGAGGCATGCATCTTTGAGGAATGAACCCATTTACCTCTGCGGAGAAGCTGCCTTCTGCTACCCATACACCTGTGTCTGTGCAGTGGATTATGGTGACATGAGGATAGAAAGCATGGAAATATACAGCCCACTGCTGAGACTGAGATTAAAGAGATTAAAAATCGTGGGCTACTGCTCAGGTGCTGTGGCTGCTGAGGTGGGTGACACAGGCCCAGACACAGCTCCAGGGTACCATCTTAATGTTTAGCAGTTATTTAGGACTTTCCCGCTGCCAGCTCTAATTGTAAGTCTAGGGAGAAGTAATGGGTGATCCCAGTCTTTGCAAGACACTTTCTCCAAGAGTGGCTGGGATACAGATAAAATCCTGCCACAAGACAGTGAGTGCTGGCAGCCACCATGCCCCTCTGCTCTTGGACAATTGTCATCTCCCCCTTCTCCCACAGCTGCTCCATCCCTCACCTCTGCCTGTTGCTCCAGTGTTTCCTCCCAGCTTCCTCCCTCCTCCCCTCTCCTGGGGTGTACCCTTCTTCAGGATACAAAGCACTGGATGTGTTTCAAAGATTTTTAAACAGAGGATGGGTAATGAAGAAGGATCAGCTGGCTCCTGGGAAGGCAGAGTGACAAAGGGAAAAGAGTCTATGAGCTGCCAAAACAGAGGCAAGTACGGAGTTATATTAAAACAGTGCAAGTTGTTCATTTTTATCCAGTAAATAGGGCAGCAAATCTGGCAGAAGAAACTCACTTAAAAGCCTGTAAGTGAGCTCAGTGACCTGGCACTGTCAGATTAGTTTCCTTATGTGATGCATTGCTGAACGTAATGTGTCATCATAAATCTTGGTTGCTACAGCTGTTCAAGCCATAAAGTGAACCAGAGTTATTAATACCCAGTAGTAGTAGCTGTCAGGCTCCATTCTGTAATTGAGCATCAGATCTGCAGTTGGAAAACTCTTCTTTTTTGTCTGACATGTGGAGTAACTGCATGTCTGCAGATGCCAAAAGTGGAGACAGGTAGGAACATCCCACCCACGTAGGGCTATGATGAAATCCTCCTGCAGAGCATCAAGAGTGAGCCTCTTTCTCTGTTGTTTCTCTAGCTGCCTCTGCAAGTCTGAGGTTTCCTGCTGGGAGATGCAGCAATTCTTCATCCTCATGCATGGATAAAGGCAAACACGTGAATATAGACACATAGAGTGTAGTTATGCAGGGAACAGCAGCCTTTCAAAAATCAGAAGTTAGATTTGCTGCTAGAAGTATTGTGACTGCTGTAAAGTCTAGAAGTATTGTGACTGCATCCCCTGCTGTAAGGGATGCAATGCAATGCTGCCATGGAGGACTTCCCAGCTCCCACAGAGTTCTGAGCTCGGCAAAACACCCTTTCTCCAAGAGGCAAGAAATGGTACCAGGCCCCTTCACCAGCAGGACCCGTGCAAAGTAAGTTCCTGCTGCATTTAGATGTCAGGAAGACACAGAAATCCAGAGCTGCTGTCTCTCACATATGGCTTTTTGAAGATGTCCCCACTACTTTGCTGTGTGCCACCCCTGGCAACCCAGTCTGTGGGCTGCAGACTCTTCTCACAAATCCTCTGATGTACAGACCCCAAACTACCCAAAAGCCAGAAGGAACGGAGCCACCCTGCTGTGCGATGAAAGATGCAGACAAATTCTTCTAGGAGGGAAGAGGGTGTTATGCCTCTGCCCAGGATGCGGCACTTTTGTGCCCGCAGTAGGAAAATCAGTTTTGCTGGATCCTTGTTGTGGTGTGAGGATCCAGAGTGGGCAGCCCAGAGAAGGCTGGCATTTTCCTTTCCCTTAGGAAGCAGCAGGGCAGACACACGCAGAGATGGAATGCACTTGCTGGAGTGAGTGGGCAGCAGCCCATCATCTGACTGGCTTTTTCTTTGCACCTGAGCTCACCCCAACTGCTTAATTAGTCACATGGTTTCCTGGAACCTGGGGGAGAACATCACAATTTTCAGTGGTAGAGGAGAAGATGATGGGGAGAGGCGGAGGTGGGGGGAGAACAAGCGTTTGCAAATCATACTGAAAAGAAATATTTACTCTAATTTGGGAGTCATGAGCAAATTCAGGACACATTGCCTCAGGCTGCAGGTGGCAAACACAGCGAAGGGAGTGTGCAGAGAAACAGTGAGGTTTAAGGAGTGCAGTTTCGGTCGTGTGAAGCCATTAGGTACCAAGATGTCTGTGAGTTCTGCCCCAAGGACTTTGTACTTACCCCCACTACAGCTCTTCAGTTTGAAATCACATCTTTTTCACATTCCCTCATTATCCATGGCTTTAGAAAGCAGCATGGAAGACTGCAGTGCTACCACTACCACTGGACCAACCTATGGGGATCCTGCATCAAACCCTGCCTGGTTTTATTTGCAGACAGTACTGTTTGCCCCTGCATATTCACAGATTTGAAGGTTAAGAGAGATTATTAACCATCTCTTAGTATTCACATAATACCTGGATAATATAACCCTGCTGTAAAACTCATAGCCCCTTCAGTAACTTGCAGTTGTCTGCAGACTTTTTTCAGATCACTCAAGAAATGAATAATCTGTTTTTTCCCCATGCTAGTTTGCTACAATTGTTATCTACTTTTACAAGTAAAGGTCCATACACAGTTTTATCTGTTTTTAATTTCCACCTGTCTTTCTTTTCAGTATGTATGCTTTTTTTCCCCTGCGGCTACTGGAAAGTTGCCTGCATTTTTAAAAGCTTTTTCAGTAAAACTTTTGTTTCTCACTAGTGGCAATGGCAACTGGAAGAGGACATTTTGCACATTTATGTAGCTTAAAATAATCTAAATGAGAGCTGTCAAGACACTCCCCTCACTCAGATACATAGGCACACCCTCTGCATCATGTTTATGCGATTTAGAACTGATCAATCCAAAGAGAGGATCTGCCTTTCCCTGAAGCAGCTTGCCAGCTGGACTGCTGCACAATCCCACAATCACACAGGAACTAGGGCAAGCATGGGAAGTGAGGCAGGATGGCAGCAAACTTTAAGCAGTGCCCTTGCACCCTTGGAAACCTTGGGGCCAATCTCAACTACAAAGAGTCGTCTCAGTCTGCTCAGTGGGCCGCTAGCAAAACATGGAAACTCCACAGCTCTGGAAGCTGCCATTCCACTACCCATCTCCCAGCAAGACTGGCAACTGGTGCGTGCTGTCTGCTGGCACTGGTGAGGAAGAGTCTCGTGGGTAGCATCCTCAGTAGCATGTCTGTGGTGGCCCATCCCTCCTGCAGCACGACAGCTGCTCCGCGGCACCGCAGCTCCATCCGCCTCTCCTGCAGGAAAGGGATAACAATCTCCCTTCGCAGCCAGTTTCACTCTCACCTTATCAGGTCTGAGGTGACTGCCAGTCTCACCTCCTCCATGGCTAGTCAGCATCCTGCAAGGATCCCAGAAGCCCTTGCAGATGTTTTTGCAACAGTTTTGCCGACAGCTGTCTCGCACAGAGACGCACTAGAACAATCCCCCAGTGACGGTAATTAGGGACTTTAGGCTCTTCTATCCCATATAGTGGAGATAGGGTTAGGTTCTGTGTCCCAGCCATGTAAAGAACATAGCACAGGTCTTTATAACAAAATCTGGCATTTTGCCATGATAAAAAGTGGATGAAGCCAGACTGGTGCCAGCCACTACGACACAGGCAGAAACTGATGCACAGTTTTTCCTCCTGACTATGAGGAAGAACTTTACTCTGTGGGTGATCATGCACTGGAATAAGTTGTCCAGAGAGGTGTGGAGTGAGACAGAAAACAGCTGGCAAACAAACTTTCTAACACAATTTAAAGTATTAGAAAGCAGGGATTCTTTATTATGAGTGTGCTGGATTCCCAGAATGTACCTTCTCTAATATAGCTGTGTCCAGAGTAAAATTCCATCATGACCATACATATTCATTGCAGTATTCTTTCTATACAGAAACATCACTTTTCCTAGAACTAATTTGCATGGATCCACCTCAGAAGTCCTTTATGGTCCTAGAGGGTTATCTAAAGGGGTCTCTGTTGGTCATACTCACTGAGTGCCCCTAAAAAAAAGCTAATGTCTTTACAAACAATTTGATGGGTGAAGGTATGGGTGTTAAAGTCTTTGAAATGGGTCTTAATGTCTCTGCCAACTTTGGGCAGCAGGTTTGTTGCAGAGCCCAGAGAGCTTGGTTCCTGAAATAGACAAGGGTCTGCACAAGCCTGAACTTCTGAATTTTGGGGTAAAATAGTAGGTTCAAGGGGGGAATATGTGGCAGGCAGTTCAGGAAGGCTGTACCTTCTGAGTACCTCAGCAATAGGGAAGGGAAGAGGGCAACATGCAGCTGGGAGTTTAGGATAAAAGGTGGCTGTGCCTTCCAAAACCCCGAGAGAGAAAACCTTGCAGGTGTGTGCTCCAGTGAACTCTCCCTTCATTGTTGCAGGACACCTCTGTCTCCTTTTTGGACATAAACCTCTGGCTTTTGTGGATTTTCCTGACACCCCCAATGATGCAGATGACTTTGGCTTGAGCTTCTTTTAGGGCATGTGCTGTTGCTTCTTGTTACATGGCTTTGCCACAAAAACCACTATATTCCTTATTATCTGTTTATCTACTGGTTCCAGCTATAATTAGCATCCCATGTGTCTACTTTCATACTCTTTTATCTATTTTGCTATTTAGTATACAAGTTCTATTTAGCAGCTTCAATGGGAACTGAAAATTTCTATTCTCTGTGTTGTCTGTCAGGAGTCTCCTTCACTGGAGATACTCCAGACCGTCTGGACACAATCCTGTATGTGAAAAACGCCAATCACCTGTTTTAAAATTTTAAAAGTTTAATAGTAATAAAATGGTTATAGAGTAATAAGAATTTGGACAATCAGAGTTAGGACAGTAAAGGACAATTAAAAAAAAAGAAATATGGACAGTCCAGTCCTAGGGCAATTCAGCCCTGAAAGCACACACGCTAACAAAGGATTAACCCTTAAAAGCAGTAGCCTGTTGCATATTCATATATTCATACATGATGCATAAATTCTTTTCAAACAAAGGGTGTTCTCTGGTTATTGTCAACTTCTTCCCCTTAATCCTGGTGGCTCCTTAAAGACGGAGAGGAGGTGGAAGATTGTTTGTCCTTTCCGATAAGGAGGCAGTAACTCTTTGGGTGTCTTGTTGCTGTTATCTCTGTGTGAAGAATTCCTTGATTATCTCATCCCTTTCTTGAGCTAGTTAGAAAAATATCTTACATCACACGGTTTCTATTTTATCATTATGTTATAACCTAAAACTATATTTAATACACTACTCAAAAAGGATTAATACAGTACAACAAAATAACTTTCCAACATAACACATATAAGTATTCAATATTTGCGAAGAGCCAATCATTTAACATGCATTTTTCACACTGTACCATGTGCTCTTGGACGATCCTGCTTGAGTAGGCAGGTTGGACCAAATGACCTACTGTGGTCCCTTGCAACCTGACCGCCCCCCCTGATACATATTTGTTTTCTGAGCATTTGTAAGGAGACGGAGAGGTGGGGAAAAAAAGACGAGTTAAGACAGACCCTCGTAGACGCGGTGAGGAGAGAATCGCCCCGGCAGGCACGGCTGCGTGACGATTACTACGGAAATCACTCCCTCCCTCCTGGCAAGGGAAACGGAAAGCGGCGCCGTGCCCCTCCCGCCGTGCCGGGAGGGGGCGGCGCTTCCCTCCCGCCTCCCGCAGCCATGGCGGCTCCCGGCGGGATGGTGCCGGTGCTGGCGGGGCTCTACGTGGGCGGCGCCGAGTCGTGCTCGTCCCCGGAGGCGCTGGCGGCGGCGGGGGTGGTGGCGGTGCTGACGGTGGACGCGGAGGAGCCGCCGGCCGTGCCGGGGGTGCGGGCCATGCACGTCCGGGCGCGGGACGAGCCCGGCGCGGACCTGCTGAGCCACCTGGACGAGTGCGCCGCGTTCCTGGGCGCAGCCCGGGCGGGCGGCGGCGCCGCGCTCGTCCGCTGGTGAGCCCGGGGCCGCGGCGGGGCCGAGCGCTGCCCGCGGCGGTGCTGCCGCTGACGGGCCGCCCTTGCCTTGCAGCCACGCCGGGGTGAGCCGCAGCGTGGCCGTGGTCGCCGCCTACCTGATGAAGACGCGGGGGCTCGGCTGGGAGGAGGCGCTGGCCGCCGTCAGGGCCGCCAAGCCGGACGCGCAGTGAGTGCCCCGCCCGCGCCCCGCGCCCACCCGCCCGGCTCCCCCCTCACCCCGCTCTGCTCTCGGCCCCGCCGCAGGGTGAACCCGGGCTTCCAGGGGCAGCTGAAGCTCTACGAGGCGATGGGGTGCGCCGTGGACACCAGCAGCGTCCTCTACAAGCGGTACCGGCTGGAGATGCTCAGCGAGAGGTTCTCCGGTGAGTGGGAGCATCGCGGGTGCGCGGAGCAGTCTCCCAGGGAGGGGAACTGGCTGTCCCGGAATGAACGCAGAAGGCATTCTGTCAAAGGGGCTTGGCTTCGAGTGTTGCCCTCAAAGGAGCCGAGCCTGCACTTGGCCAGGGCAAGCATTCACGTTATACCAGCCCTCGAGAGTCCCAGCTCATCAGTGGGGGGGAAGAAAATGTGCCTTTGGGACATGCGTGGGAAATAAGATCTGTGAGGAGCTGCACTCTTTAGTAAAGTGCAAAAAATGGTAAAGGTCAATTTGATGTTTTTCGTAATTTTTACATCCCTGGCAAAGCGAGCAGCATCCTCAGAAAATATGTCAAAGTGATGAAAAAAAAAACCATGCAAAACTTGGGATAAAGTTGAAATGCAGGTAATAAAGTACATTTTCATACTTTAATTTGCAAAATATACATGTACATTGGTGTAATTTTATAATATTCATAATCTGTAGCTTTTCTTGCAAGATCTCAGTGTTGCATCACAGTGCTGTTGCCCTTCATGTACCATTGTCCTAAGCAGTTCTCATTTGCAAGCTTTCTGTATTTTGGGCACTCAAACATTGGCATAACTGCTCAGAAACCTCCTCTGCCTTTACTTTCTGCTAAAGTAAGAACATAAAGTAAAATATCATTATTTTACCATGGTTGAGGCCATAGTCTAGTTCTCAGTTCCTTGCATTAAACAAATCCCAGTCTTAGGCATGGCAGGATGCGGCTCCTTTTTTTTTTAGCTTAATCTAGTGGAATTGGTGAGAGAACAAATGAAAGGAAAGAAGGTGGCTCCAGGAGGCTGTGACTGGGGCCGAGGCACAGTCCTGTCTCATTCCCAGGAATGCAGCATGGCTGAGCTGATCTGATTCACAACATGGTCCTGACCCCTCTGCAGAACCTCAAGACTTGCCCCAAGAAGTCTTTGCAGTTGATCCTACCACTGTATGTCAAACTTTGAACACAGAGGTTCTCTACAGATGCAGGAAATGCAGGTACTTTATATACTAAATATGTATTTTTATATATTTATAAAATACTTTATATTTCTCCTTAAAATGTCATTGTGAAATCTACTCAAGAGTAGAATAACCGTGTGAATCAATGGGCATGTCATTGTCAGGTCAGGAATGAGCTGTTGCCTAAGGTTCCACACTGTGTTTGCGGGGGAAAAAAAAAAAACAAAACTACAAAATACAAAACCTTTTGTTCTCTGGAGTGGTGCTTGTGAACCTTCTAGACTAATCACAAAAATGTAGAATTTGTACTCCTGTTTAATTATTCAGAGTCAGGAAGCCCATATCCTTATTTTCTATTGTCTGTAGATGTGTCCAGTAAAAAACCTATTTGTTTTACTTCTTCTTTCCCTTGTCCTGGAGGACAGACGCGCTCTGTTCCGTAGCTCCAGCATTTTGTCCCACACGGAAGGAATGGGACCGACAGCTTTTGCCCACAAGAGGATAACAGAGTCTGCACGGCTTTCTGGGAATGGCCAGGAAAAGTGCACCTCGTACTTCATCGAGCCTGTGCAGTGGATGGAACCGGCATTGCTCGGAGTAATGGAAGGACAGGTGAACTGGAGCATGCGCTTTATTCTGTTTGTTTGATTTTTTTTTTTTTTTTTTTTTTTTTTGCAAAGGCAGAATTGTGTTTCTTCCCTGAAAGGAAAACCCCCACACAAAGTCCTAGGCCTCCCAGCCTTTCTGATGTGAATTTTGCAGCTTACGGGCAGATGCCTAAATGTAAAATAAGACTCTTTCACAAGGAAATGAGCTGATGCTCTGCTTGAGCTGACAACACCAGCCAGGATATTGGAGAGGGTTTATCTGCTGTTTGTTTCTATTATGAGAAAGATTTTGGGACTTCAGAAGCCTCTTGTGGTCCTAGCTGACTGAGTCTTTTGGACCCTGGTAAAACTGTCGTGGAATCCCACCAGGTCCCAGTAGCTGCATCTCTACACCCTCCCTTCTACCAGCACAGCTGCCTGCTATACCCTAGGGCTAAAGAGCCCTTCCAGTTTGGCCTTTTGGCCTGTTTCTAACTAGATCCACATCAACACATGTCTTAGACTGAGCCCTGGGTTTTCCTTGCAGCTTCTGTGTCCCAAATGCACGTCGAAGCTGGGCTCCTTCAGCTGGAGGGGGGACCAGTGTTCCTGTGGCCGCTGGGTGACGCCAGCCTTCCAGATCCACAAAAGTCGAGTGGATGAAGTGAGGACACTGCCTGTTGGTAACTTCCAAACTGCCAAAACCTGAACTCATCGCTTCACTTGATGGATTTCTTAACATCTACCAAGAACTACTAGTCCATGGTTGCCAGGAAATGAGCTTGACTTCCACCCCTTAGTGAGGTGATGGAATTACTTGAACACCTTCAGCTTGCTGTATCTCTTAATATAGTCTATGAAATATCAGAACACTTTCTTCAAAGAGGTGTTACAGAGTGGTCAAATCTACAAAATGGGCCAAATGTGGTGTTTTTAGTGTGTTCTTCACTTATGTGTTGCTGTTCACAGAAGGTCTCAACTCCTTATTCAGAAGGAGTTGCTGTGGCCAGTAGTGCTGCTCAGCTTCTGATCCAAAGTGCCAAGTGCCCTCATATGGTACAATTACAGTTGTTTTGCATGTGTGGCAGCAAAAGGCAAACTCATAATTACACTTTTATTGTATTAAAAGTAATCCTAAAAATAGCTGCCCCAAGAGTATTTACTTTGTAACTCTTTCATGTAATGTGTGAGGAGATTGTGCAAGCTCTAATGAATGGGAGAACTGAAGTAAAGAGTCCATGCCAAATTACTGCTTGCAGTTTTGAAGAAATCCCTAAAGTGATGAAGTAATTTTTTCTAAGCAAGCTGTCACCTTTTGTGATGGGCTGCTGTGTACACCACTGTGGTACAGGTTTGGTTTGACATAAGAAAATAGGACAGATAAAACCTAATTTAAATCAATTTTATTTTCATTGACTTGAACAATTTTTTTTAATTTATTTTTTTTACACAATTTCCAGCAACGTACATTATGAAATATACAAGATAAAGTAGGTGGTGGGGTTCTGCCCATGTTGTAATTCCTCCCACAGCTGTGGAAGGAAGACTTGCAGGACACAGAGAACATCAGAATCTCAACACTGAAAACAGACACAAAACAAAAAGGACAAAAATATATATGAAACTTTGAACTGGTCACACTTCAGGGCCAGGTACAGCACAATAAATATTAGAACTGCATTATCTTAGACATCTTCTGTAAAGTTTATAACATCCTCTATTTAAAGAGATAAGAACATCTGGTTTCTAGCATGAAATGCTACATTGTACAGTGGTGAAGGGTACAAACGATGAGCCCAGCAAGGGCTTGGATGGTGACTATTCATTCACACATGCTCATTGATAAAATAAGCAGCATACAGCAAAAGTTTAGTGAGCTGTAAACTTAAGCATTCACTACCAGAATATCAGCTGGAGGAGCAGTTTCTTTTTGGGAGAACCAAAAATAGTCAATCCCTTTAAGTTTCAGCTGGGCTCTCCCCTGACAGACAGTGGGTTGATACCATAATGGAAGTGGCAGCATTTGGTCCGTAGCACAAGATCCCTTTGCATCACTACTGTTCAAAGCTGGCACCACTGGAAATACTTCAGTGCAGAATTAACCACTCACGCAGGCACGGTGTCACCAACAACAGGTGCTGTCTCAGGACTAACAAAGCAGTAGGTGGCAGCTGGAACCCAGCTGGGCACAGGATGCCACCTGACACAATTGAGAGGGAGAGACTGGAGAGGATGCCAGCATCTCTCTCTCTTGCACTCTGGAGCAATGGGATGAGTGCTGGGCTCAGAGAGTATGACAGAAAGGCTGCAGTCTGCTCATTCCTCATCTCAGTCTAGTTTTACCAATAAGCCCAAGAGACAGCAGTTTCTGCTGCTTGACAGAGCACAGAGCAGAAGACCAGAGCCATTGGTTTCTCTTGCATCGTAATCAACAAGGCAGGAGTAAATACATTTTGTACTCATCAATCTTCCCCCATTCATCCCCTGCCCCCAGCTGAGCATCATACATTCCTCTTACACAAGAACCGGGGACCTTCTGTGCCACCACCCAACAGACCAGGTGAGCACAGGTGGAGGAAGAAGGCTAAGCACGTGCTTTCCTTACCTTGGCATAACCTGGGCATTGCACTGGGGGCAACTGCACTGGCAGAGCACCACCAAGGAAGGATCACACTGTGGTCAGCACGTGTGGCATCGCTGTACCTTGCCAACCATGCCCTGCAGTACATGGCAGCATCACAAGCTTCACAAAGTAAAGCAGCTGAGTGTCAGAAAATCTTACAGGATGAATGGGAGCCAAGAAGGTAAAATTCTACTGGAAGCTGAGCACCTGTGGCTTTGATTTTAGCTTATGCTGAGTCCAACAGTCCTATCTGTAGTAAGTAGGAAGATAAAATTGTGTTTCTCCAGTGTACAAAATTATACCAGTCACTTGTATATGCTCATCTTCTAGTTAGTCCCTTCTTGAAAAGGACCAAAACTACCGCATTTCAGTACCAAAAGACTCAGCTGAGAGACTCAGAAATTACAGAGTAGTGAAGAATTTTTGGTTGTATCAACATGTCATCAGAAAATGGTCAAAAATTCTGTTTGAGAACAGGGAGTTCTATGTCTGATAGTCACTTAGCAAAGAGGCAGGTGTAAATGCCCTTCCCACTGCCAGCTCGCAATATACTGCATGACTGCATGAAGACCTACACCTCCTCTGCCAGTGCAGCTCAACTGGTTGCAGCCCGAGGGGAAAGACTGGTTACCAGAAGAGCTGGGAGAGGAAAGGTGAAATTTTTCCCACTCTAGAAGTGTACAACAGCATTTCCTCACTCAGCCAGGCCCATTCACACATCACGCACCACTTCAGACACACAAAGCAATGCCAAATACAAACTAAGAGGAATGTTTTTTGTAAAGACACTCTCTGAGTATGAACAGGGGAAACAGGGTTATTTATCAACTCAAGTACTGTTGCATCATTCTTGTAAGGTAGGGAAGCAGAGGAGCTGAGATGAGGAACTGAGAGGACAAACTGGAGTGGTCACAGAGGTCGAGCCTAGTCTTCCAGACTGCGAAATGCATTCTGCATATCCTCAAACAGCTGAGCATAGTCCGCCTTGATTTTTGTTTCACCATCTTTGACAGGGTCCTGAAAGAACACAGCAAGGAAACAAATCCATCAGGAAAAGCCCATTTAAGTATTTAAGTATTTAAGTATTTAAGTCAGCCCTGGTTTGCCACTGCTGTAACCTCTTGACCTCAGGATTAACACTTGGCCAAATGCAGAGCAGGCACTGTAGCTCTGTCTTTGCATCCTGTCTGTCTCACTGACAGCCACAGGGTTTAAATCTCATTCTCTTCCCACATTAGTGAGCAGGCAGAATGGGTACCGGAAAGAGATTTTTTTTTTCATGAGCAGTGGTTACTGCACTGTAAAGCAACTGATTGGAAAGCAGTCAAAATACTGAGGGTCTTGGTTAATGTTGTGAGATTTAAGACCTGCAGTGATTAATACAAACTTCTATACCCACACCAAATGCAGTGCATCCCCAGTAAGTGGAAGAGTTACTCTGCAATTACTTAGACGTTGTTTGGTTCAAATTAAAATGTATTGTGTAATCATAAAAATCTCCAGTGAAAGACATGAAAGACAAAGGCAAAAAATCTAACTATCAGGTTTGCTCTGAGGCTGCAAGGTTTTCTCTGCAAGAAGCATTAACTGTCAGGCTGTGAAATCTGTTCAACATCTTCACCATGCTCCTCTGAGTGCCAAGATTCTCTGGGTCAGTGCAACTCTTGGTAAACACTGCAGCCTCACATGTGTGGATGCACTACTTCTTACATTGTCTCTCCAAAGTACCCAAACCACAGGATGCAGGACATCTGAATCCTCACACCTGTCAGTCTGTTACCTGGGGAATACAATTTTCCTATCATAACTATTACAGGTACAGCTCCACTTAACATATATTCACTCTCTGGATTTCCTTTCTCAGCCATGCTGTCCACTGCTCTGCCGTGCTGCCAGTGCCTGCTGGTGGGCCAGGGTTTGTAGGGAGTGTTTTAATTATTCTATCTACATAAGCAGCTCTCAAAGAAGCTCATGTCCCCAAGGGCATCTTGTTGTGTTCTTGATGCTTTGAGAATATATACCAGGAACCCACTTACTGCAGAAACAAGCCAGTATGCTGTAGGAACAGAATACATTGGCATGGCACAACATCCACTTGTTTTGTCTTAAGCCCATGCTAAAGTTATTCCTCCCTTCCTCTCCCCACTTCCAGCACTCTCTTTTATATTAGAGACAGGTATAAGCAGCCTGAAGCTGAAATCCAGGAGAAACTGAATAATAGAAATGTTAATGTAACTTAAGGAAAGAAACGCTCCTGCAGTAACATATGACATGTCCCATGTTTGGCTTCAGGCTGCTTCTCTCTGATAATAGTCTCCTTAGAACATGTCATAATATTTTTACAGAATTTTATCACAAAACCGCCAAAGCAAACTGGAAAAGATGCTTGTGCTGTTACCATGACTATATGTAACACAAAAGAGACTGCTGAAGGTGGGGTTGCCAAGGCTGTGCAGTCAGCATCACCTGACTGGATTTCAGCACTGACCATTCCTGTGCTCACAAACCAATTCTTTACTGCCTTCAAAATGATGGCAAAAGGTCTCTGTTCACAGACCTTTATCAAAAGTCTCTGGTAAACACCATTGAGTCAATCTTTCAGAGGCCCTGGAAGCTCACAAGAAACTGGACAACCCACTTCCTTACAAACATACCTTGAACTTCATGGAGGTAAGTCTGTAGAGGATTTCACTCATGTTCTCTCGGATGATGGACCACGTGATCTTATTGTCACTCTGAGCTGTGGTTTCTACAGCACGGCGTGCCATGTCATAAAATGCAATCATGTTGGAAAGCATTCCCACTGTTTTATAGAAAGGGCAGAACCTGATGGGATAGAAGAGGACCTGTCAGGCATCTTGGAACAGTTAACAGCATTCTCCCCTGACAGAAGGAGTGCCAGCCTGCTTTACTCCAGGGAATTTAATGTATACTGCCAAAGCAGAGAGGCTGCCTCAAATAGGTCCCACATTTTTAAATAGTCAAATTGCAGGCCAAGACAATCATCCTGAAGCTGATTAAAGTTGAGGTTTCTGAAGCAGTACCCAAACATTCAGGCAAAACAGAAGTGAATAGGAACTGCTGCTCTACAAGTCTCACATTTCAATCTGTGCCAATGCTAACAAGTAAAGGAAAACAATGAGTAGCCAACAGAAGTCCTCCTTCCTGTTTTGTCCATCAAGGGAGCAGGCTTCTTCCTAACAGGCTGGGTTGACAGCTCTGCAAGTCTCTTTGCTCAAAGGAAAAGAAGTTTCTTTATGCCAAGAACACTTCATGTAGTTCCAGTTTTAATGGGTAGGTGAGTGCCATAAAAGGTACCTCATTATTATTTATGTGCTACTTCCTGTGCTTCCTATAGCATACACACATATCTGTCCTAGTAATCTGATCAAAGGCACACAGTGTTACAAAATGATGGATGTCTACATTTCTAGTGATGAAGTACTTGAGACTTCCTGATCTACCTGGGCTGGGGAGTGAGATGAAGTACAAAAAGGCCCCTTGTCAGGCTATTAAAACACAAGGATAGCTTGGAAAGAAGAAAAGAAGAGCTCACTAGGGAGAAAGAGAGAGTAAGAGTTTTTTTGATGGATCAAACTTACTCAAGAATTATGCAATAGTAACTGAAAGCAGATTCTTGCAGTCCCCTGTGTATTGATGGAATAAACAGGAAGACTTTGGATGTTGTCTGTGAAAATAAAGCAGTCCTGTCCTCCTCCTCAGACAATGTTAGTGCAGAAACATTGGCTAACAGAACCATACAGGAAGACCTGGGAACCCCGAAGGGTTCTGCCTTCAGGAGGGGTCTGCATGCCTTGGGTAAGACAATGTGACTGCACTGTTGAATGGGCTACCTAAGCACAGTTCTTTCACTTCTTTACAGACAGTAACATTAATTTCTGCACTGGTCAGCTTCCATGTAAAATAACTGTATCAATCCAGACTGCACAGGACTAAGAGGGCAGTGGCCAGTCAGATCTCACCTGTCATAAGGCGTGTAACCATTCTGCTGCAAGAAGTCATCTTTTATCAGCTTGGCAACCTCCAAGGTAATTTTATCTGTTTCTGCCAAGGAAGCCTAGAAAAGTAAGGTAAACAGTTAGTTTAGTACCCAAGTCCATGAAGACACAGTATGTCCTGACCTGTCTTTCAGTACCTGTCTTCCCACCCTCCTAAGACAGGATTAAGCAGAACTCTGTCTTTTGGGTATTTCTTACTCCCTACTATAGAACAGCCAATTTAACTGATTGCCAGATTAAGATGGGCCAAACAGTCAGTAAGTCTGCTTTACGTCTATCTGATGATAAAGGGAACTTCCTGCCCACTGTTTAAGACAATGGAAAAGCCACCAGACACTGAAAATGCACATGGCTTTGCTATGAGATACACTGAAACATCACCCTTCTACATAAAGAGAAATTCATTATTACCTTCCTCAACCCTTATGGAAGAAAGACTAGATCTCACCATGCTAGACCAAGAAGCAAGCTAAAGGATTTGGTACTAGGCTGCACCGTTACCAATGTCGTTTTCCCACCTGGCATTCAAGAAAAGAAAAGGAGTTGATGAAAATGCCTCTCATACGCCACAGGACAGCCACAACTGCTGCACACTGCTGCTCTTAGCACCACAGGTTGCTCTTCTCACCTCCATCATCCTTTTGCTAAAAGGGCCTGATTGAGCTTTAAGTAGCACAACTTGCTTTCTAGACAGGAAGTTTGGACCTTCTTTCATGAGGAGACTAACAGAATTCAGAGCTAAAAAGAAAAAAATACACTGACTGTACTTTCACAATTCCCCCTTTCTAAAGGTTTGTTGCAGTTGTTAGCCAAGCCCAGAAAGAAAGCAGCTGTCAAAGATAACATCTCTGAGAAAAAAAAAAATCACCGGTTCCAGTAATTCTATCATGAGAACAATGCCTAGTCACAAGTACTGGCTTATGAATATCCCTTCCATACCAAGGACCCACTCCTACCCTGCTTTGCAAACCACTCTTTTAGAAGATGGTTTTGTAAATAGAGAACTGCAGAAAGTCCTATGACCCCATTTCCTTTTCTTCAAAGACACATCAAGAGAAGAGACTCTACTAGGCAAGATCTGATGAAAGGTCTCATCTTGGTTGGACTAGAACATCAGTGAAGAGACAGAGCACTATGAGCAAGCTTTCTTCATGTAACTGTATTTAACACATGTTACTACACACACTATAGCTCTGTAAATCATAATAGCTCATCTGAACATCACAGAATTAAGCTACTGTCAAGTATGTGCCAGGAACCTGCCAATTATCATATTTACAGTGATAAGCTGAAACACATTTTTCACTGGGTCCTTTCTGAGAGCTGACAATGGAAATTTTCCTGTCCAAGTTTAGCTTTCTCTTCAAAACATTGAAGTGAAGAAAGGAAATTAAAGAACGCCTGCAAAACGGAGCCGTATGTCACAGGTTTCCAAGAAAAAACATATAATCAATCATATAAAACAAGTTCTTTAAAAAGCAAACTTCACGTTGTTTCTACAGGCCAACTTGTAAATACCAACACCTCTGTCCTGCAGCTGGCAACATGGTTTCTAATAAACTGTAACCCTTCAGTTGACTTCAACAGTAAAGATGGGTTTGCATAATTTCTCTACAAAGACTGCTTCCAATGGAAAAGTACTTTAAGTTACAGCAAAGGACAATTCAGCAATACTAGAACACTGAAGCAAGTGAACTTTAAAGCAAGCAGTAGATGTCCCAATATCATTTACATGAGAAAAGCAGCACCAAGCCAAGGTTCAGCAAATCTGAAAAATTATTTGTCATTAGAAGTCAAACAACATGTAGGAGAGTTGGAATAAAACAATTTGAGGTGAGAGAGTCTGACATCTCCCAGTGATCTTTTGTGTACAATGCAGTATCCATCAGGTCTGCTCTAAGACATGGTCAAAACCCTGCACTAACCATAAGGAAATGGAGGATGGCTCAATGACACCACATCTGGTCACTCACCTTCCCAACAAGCTGCACAATCTCTGCAAGGTCCTCTTCCTCCTGTAGGATCTCTTTGGCCTTTGTCCTGAGAGGGACAAATTCTGTGAAATGCTTGTCGTAGTACTCATCCAGGGCTCGTGTGTATTTGCTGTAGCTGATCAGCCAGTTCACAGATGGGAAGTGCTTGCGCTGGGCCAGCTTCTTATCCAGGCCCCAGAAAACCTGCCAGGAGCCAGAAAGGTCAATCAGCTCTCCAAATCAAAAGTAAACTAAAACAATTGAAGGCAATTTAAAAAAAATACAGAGAGCAAGTCGAGCAAGTTGGAGTTAATGCAGCATGGCAAAGGCTTCACAAATGGAAGCCTGGGAGCCTGTTAACTATAGGAGTGAGATTCAAATAACACTTCTCAAAAAAATGATACAAATTCTAAGCTGAGTTCAATTTATTCCGCTTGAGACTGCTCATGAGGGAGCAGTTAGCCATAGCAATGTCAATATTGGAGTCTATGTAAAGTGGAGACTGAATAGATGTAACTGCTTTCCCCAAAACTGCAAACAGTTGCAAGACACTCCCAGTCAGCTTCTCTGAGGACTTTTTGTGGTTTCAATGCACATATATTAAGAGTGGTCTGCTTTCCATCTCAGCTGGAACAGATACATTTGCAGGGCAGCTCAATAGGCAGCACTTAGAAAGCACAAAGATATCCCTGATATCCAGCGTTGGAAGGAATTGCTGCCTTCACTCCCTCTTCCAAAAGGATCTCAAACATATCAGTTTGAGACCATCTCACAAGGTCGCCTTTCACGGTGTTAGAACATTTTCCAAAACACTCTACAATGCTGCCTGTGTCAAATCAAAGCTCTCTCACCCCAGCCATTGGCACAAATGTGCTCAAGTACAACCATTTGGAGTAAAACAAAGTGGACAGAAGAGCTGCAACACTGTGGGACGTACCTGAACAATGCCCAGGGTAGCAGATGTGACAGGATCAGAGAAGTCACCACCCGGGGGAGAGACACTGAGCAGGAAGAGATAGGGAAAGATTATCAGAGTTGCTTTCACAGTTCAAACTGAAGTACTGAACATATGACTGACTGCACAGCTCAGTGCAGAGAAACCAGAAAAATCAACATGATTTCAAGTAAATAACAGATGGCAATATGTTTGCACAAAGTGCTTGATGCATACCCACACAGGGGTAATATCAAGCATACCATGAAATAGTTACATCAGTAACTGATTGACAGTATTAAGGTGTAATTTCAGTCACATTAGCACCAGGTAGTAACTCCAGCTTCAAACCTGTCTCAATTGGAATCATCAAACCGGTCTCAATTGAACAGATTCAGCAAGAGTGCTGATAGAACATCATG
Source organism: Vidua macroura (assembly GCF_024509145.1). Classification (NCBI taxonomy): domain Eukaryota; kingdom Metazoa; phylum Chordata; class Aves; order Passeriformes; family Viduidae; genus Vidua; species Vidua macroura. Next base: position 72,165,776 of record NC_071572.1, on the reverse strand, counting down.
AATACACAGTGCAGTGATTTTACAGAAAGCAATATGCCAATTTGAAATTATTTTTGATATTCACCTATAGAGTAACTACTTCATTTGTGCTTGACACTCCAATACATGCCTTACCAGAGATAAAAAAATAGTCTTCCAATCTCAAAAGCAGAAAACCCTTATGTATGTATGTTGTGAACAGTAGAACTAAGCAGAGCAAAAAATCAGCTCTGGGTGTTTTTGCAGATGGCAGGGGCCCTACTGAAAACACAGGGAATCCATTTTGCCCAGGGTATGATACACAAACCAGTATCACCTAGGAGAATGCTTGTGGACGACATGCTTCTCACAACACAACACAACCTTAGACACACTGCTCCGTGGAATTCTACTCTATTTGAGCATGAGAGTCATGATTCATTATGCCCCCAAGTGCACACATTGCTGCTCTAACTGCCCCTTCTTTCCTGCTCTGAGCATGGTTTGACATACTTTTCAGAGAGCTCTAAAGACATTCTTGCCTGAGCCACTTGATCCAATTGCTGTGCCTGGGATTCCACAGAGCTACCTGTCCACATTGATTCCTTCTGCCCCCACGCACAATTTAGCAGCAGTTCTGGGTGAACAGAGACTAAGTATCTACCTACTCACTCCCATATTTTTTAGTTCTGCAGAGCAACAGACAGAGCAATGTGACCTTTTGTCCTGACAAAAGGAAACAAGTGCCATACAAAACAGTGAGGAAGAAGTGCAGCTGGTGCAGAGGCAAAGCAATGCAGCACTCACGCTCCAACAATGCTGACGCTGCCTTCCCTCTCAGGATTTCCCAGACACTTCACTCTCCCGGCTCGCTCATAGAAAGAGGCCAGACGGGCACCGAGGTAGGCTGGATAACCACTGTCTGCAAAGACCAACACACAGAGATTCAGTCAAAGGCTCAGAGTTTGAAGGGCTGCATTTACGAAACTAGACTGAGGAAAGACTACTCACCAGCTGGCATTTCAGCCAGTCGCCCTGAGATTTCCCTGAGGGCCTCAGCCCATCGGGAAGTAGAGTCTGCCATCATACTGACATGGTAGCCCATATCCCGGAAATACTCGGACAGGGTGATTCCTGTAACAAAGACAACAGGGTGCTGCAGGATACAATGTAGAAAGGAATTCTATGCTTATATATCATCATAAATATGTAAATAAACCAAATTATTTGAGTTTACATTTTGATGGAAACAGACAACAGAAGTAACTCTTTCTTCCCGCTTATGTCTCCACTGTCTGTTTTTTTTTTTGCTGTTGCTGTTTACTTCTTCTTACTCACTTCATTTTTGGTTATGAACCACTCAGATTCATCTTACATTCACATATATTTCTTTGAAGAGACACTGCAATGTCACTGATGCTACTCTCTCTCTCTCACTGAAATCATGAACAAAAACTCCTCTTACTGTAAAATGTCTCCTTCCCTTTCAAACCACCAGAACACAAGAATGAGAAAAAGTCGTGTTTTATTTGAATTATCTGACAACTGTTTCTAAAAAAGAACTTTAAAAAAGCCTTTAAGAGGCTGCAAAGGAAAGGTTAGTCTGCCAACTCGGAGAATACCATTTGTGTCCATTAAGTGGCTGTACTTGTCAGCAGAAAGCTAGTCAAAACCTAAAGCTTACAGAATTAACACATGCAGAAAACCTACACAAGTCCTGGCACAGTAAATTCACCTTATAAAAAAAAATTACTCAATATTCAGAAATGGCAATTATATGCAAGCAAGTCAGATTCAATTAAGATACTAAGACTTGGTGCAGGCAAGGTCTGAAAGGGTTTACTTCTGAAACTAGACAGGCTTCTTGATATGGTCATCTCAGAAACTGAAAATGCTAGAGCACGATGGCTTGCTTTATACACACAGCTTTCTCTATCCTCTTGTAAATCTTACCAGTATAGATGGAGGCCTCTCTGGCAGCCACGGGCATGTTGGAAGTATTTGCTACCAGAGCTGTTCTCTTCATGATGCTTTCTACCTTGCCATCAACTTCCATTGTTAACTAAAATGTAAGAAAGGGAAAAACAACCAAACTGTAAGAATAGCAAGTTTTTTTGTTAATTTTTTGCTGCATGGGTTTTTTTACTGTTTTACTTGCCTTGTGTCAGGATACTCTCCTCACAGCTATTCTACCAAGAGCAGAGACAAGATACAAACCAACATATCCTAAAATTTTGAATTTCAGACTGCAAACAGCTTAATTTTTTAATGTACATGCTTCAGCCTCACCTCATTTTCTGCAACTGCCAAATCCCTGTTGATCCCATTCAAATAAGTAATGACAAACCCACTGCACAAGGAAGTACACTGTCCTCTCTCAGATGTTCAGGCTGAAAGAGCTAAAAATTCTTAGCCTGCTGTCATAAGTCCATTAGGAATTAGAGAGCTTTTTTCCTCCATCTACAAGAAGCCAAAATAGTATTTGACAACTGGACATAAAACTACATTTTTAACTTCAGTGAAGCCTTACAAGCACCTGAACAACAGAATGCACACCCTGACATTTGGGTAGAATTCCATTCATGAATACCCTGGGATTTACCATATTCAAGACTGCCTCAGCTTGACTTTCCCACTTTGTCACCAATCAACACACCCAAACCTTTCAGACCTTATTTCTGACAGTGAAGTTTCTACCTGACAGTTCATACTAGCTGACCCTGGCACAACAACTTCACTAAAACATAGTAACAGGTACAAGGATTGGTATCTGTTGCTTGGTTGTTGTTGGTTGTTTGTTTTTTTTTTATTAACAAGGTATTTTCTACTTCATTCAAAAGGTATTCCAAAGCTTAACATGTCAAACTAATATCTGGTAACTGTATCACCACCCTGCAACTTGTAAATGGATGTTGCATATTCTGTTCATGATCAAGTTAAGAGACATGACCAGCAACAGGTGAGATGCTTACAACTGTGCTAAATTCTTCTCTGACATGCATTCTGGCTTTATTTTAAACAACTTAGAAGGTACACCCAAAAAACTAGTCCAGATATTTATTGAAGGGCCACTGAAATAATTCTTCAACAAGCCAAAAGGGATTTTTGCCAGAGCTTCGTGGCAGGCAAGATGATCTTTTCAAGTCACTCTACCAACATGATATTTTACTCGGTTACAGTACCGGTATGATAGCAAGTCTTCCCAGGAAGGTTTACTTTCCATGAAATCTCCATACTAACCTCAGGGAAATCTCTCAGTACTTCAGACATTTCATTTCCTCGTTCTCCACAGCCTACATAAATGATGACATCACTGTTGGAGTACTTTGAAAGAGACTGCGAGATCACAGTCTTTCCACAACCAAATGCCCCAGGAATCGCTGTTGTGCCCCCTTGTACACACCTGAGTAAAGAAAAAGGACTCTGATTTGCAAGGAACTAAAAAACAGCTCTTTCCCATCTTAGAATATATTTTCCACTAGAACTCCCTCATCAAAAGCAGAATGACAGGAGTCACAGTCAATGTTCTGGGTGAGAAACACAGAGGTATTTCACTAGACCAAAAAATCGAGGGATTAAACCATCCTTTTCTTCTCCTGTCCTTGAAGTATGTGACTTATGCTGATACAACAGCATGTCTTTTGGGCTCGAGACATAGCAGTTTTCACAGCTGGAAGCAGCAATGGAATGGAAATGCTAAGAAAAGAACAACTGTACTTAGCTGTGTGTTATAGACTAAGCAGCACAATATTTCAGGACCAAAATAACTGAATTCAGCATCTTAGAAGTTAGCTGCTTAAATGAGCAGTTTGTGTTACAGTGAAGTGCAACAGTTTTCCTAAGTGGCAATCTCAAAATCATTGGAAACTACACATCCTCAAGACCATGGAAAGATATCCTACTCATGCATTCAAATGAAGATAGCAAGCTTGAAAGTTCTAGCCTTTCTGCAAATGTGACATGGTTATGTTAAGTTTATGCATGTCCAGTTTTTTCTAGATTAATGCACTAGAACAGTTTTGTTAAACTTCCTTTTTCCACCAGTGGGTTCACCTGCCAAATAAATACGAGAAGTTCAGCTAAATATATTTTAAGATTATGCTGTGACACATGGTGAAACCTCACCCTTAAAAAAACCTAATGCTCTAAGGCCTCCTGCCTCTGCTTCCCCCTAAGAGAGAGATTTCTTGCACAGTAGAAAATAAAAGAAAGTACTTACGGGAAGAGGGCATCCAGGACTCGTTGGCCAGTTAATAAAGGATGATTGGCTGGTAACTTCTCGGTAACAGGACGGACTTGGCGTACGGGCCACACCTGCACCATGGTGAACTTTTCCTTTACACCTTCAAACTCCAGCTCTAACACAACATCCTAACAGAAAGACATGTGAAGTAAGCAAACAGCTGCATGCTGGACCAGCACATAAATTCTCATTTTAACTACTCTGCACAGGCCTTTCATAACACCACAGAGCTCTTAGAACCTCAACATGCAATCATCACCTCCCGAGGGAAGGCTCTTTCCCACGTTTACAATGCCACTGGGGGAAAACAGCGCAAGATACAGCATACATTAAAAATACGCTTTTGAAGAGCAAGTGAATTTTACATATTCATAAGATATTGTAGATCCCCACAGAGGTCATCAAACATGGCACAATGAAGTGCCATTGGGAAGCCATATACATAGAAAATAGCTGCACAAAATAATAATGCAACCCCTGCAGGCAGGGTAGCAGAAGTGATCATTAACTCAGATACCTTGTTGCATGAAACACTTTAGCTGGCCTCATGCAGAACAGAAAGAGTACATCAAACTTATAAAAGAGACATGAAATATACCAGCAACTGCTGCTTGGGAGACTTACTGAAGTGTCATAGTTTCCTGGAGGAGCAATGTATGTAACTGTACCCCTATTCCGTGGGGGCAGCATGATTTTGTGTTTGATCAGGGAGTTTTCATTCACCACACCATAAATATCTCCACCAGTGATGTGGCTGCCAACCTAAAATCAGAACAGGTCTATTAGTCATAGCTTTTAAAAAAGAACCTTGACAAACTGTAAAAAATACTACAGCTATTAAGTCTAGCACTGTGATTACCCCTTTTAAAATTCCTTGTTACAGCACAGTAGCTGATTTACATAACTCATTACTCCAACAGCATTGCTAGCAACACTACCTATGCTCAAGTGCCTTTCAAGGCTCAGACAGGAGCAATTACTAACAGACAAAAGAAATTTTCCTTGTTTCTTTTCCACCTCTCAACCTAATGTGCTAAGAAAAGAAAGGATAGCATATGCTTACCTGCAGGGTTGGAAAAAAGATGCAAAGGGCTAAAGCCATGACATTTTCCAGCTCTAAGGCTACCTTCACCATTTGCAAAATGTGTGCTGCAGTCATTCTTTTTGCTCAGGTAACACCTGCTCCTGCTAATGTTTACTGCAATTGCATGAGTTTCTCTATGGTTTGGTAAATACATCAAAACTCTGTAAATTTCTCATACGCAGCAGCAACTGTAAGTTGTATCAAGTAAGTTTTGGTGCTCCCCATCCAGTCTCATACATCACTACCACCTCTTAGCACTCCTTCTTGCAAATTTCAATAAATGTAGTATTAACCACAGATCCCAGCAGTCACAGCCTTAGCACACTGTTCCAGGCCTAAGCTCTGGGGGTAGAGGAGCAAGAGGGAAACACAGGATTGTCAGAACCTACCCGCAGATTTTTGGAAGGTGTGAAGTCCCATTTGACATCTCGGCTCAAAGCTGACACGTTGACACCTCTAGGGATATAGATACTTTTGGTCAGAGTACTGATGTCTGAGAGAGGTCTCTGGATACCATCAAAAATAGCTCCCATAATGCCAGGTCCCAGTTCCACTGATAGGGGCTTCCCAGTACGGAGCACAGGATCTCCTACAGAGACACCAGCTAAAGATTTGCTGAGGAAAAGTTCATCCAGAACAAGGGAAAGAAACCAGGCAGAAGTCATGAGGTTCACATCATACTCTCAACTTTCTGACTTTAAGGTAATACTATTCCTATGTTACACCATTTGAGAAGCATGTAGGCTTTATACTAAATTCTGAATTTGCTCAAACAGCAAAGTTCACTATCTTCTAGAGAGGCAAAGTAGTGACAAATATTCTACTTTACGATCATTTGTTCAATTCAACTGTTGTTGGCAACTAATGTCAACTAATATGGATGAGTTCACTGGAGTGCCAGGCAGTGAGATGACAAAACATCACACATTTCTTACATCTTCAAACTGAGAAAACAGATTAGGCTGTTTAAGTCAGATAATGTTATGAAATATGGAATTTTTCACTTCAGAATTTGTTTAGAGAGCACAACAGTTTTGATCTTGAGCCTTGCACAGCTTTTTTCAATAGCAGCCTAATTTTAAAAGGACTTTGTCTAAGACCAGCACTATTGCCCTCCTGTCTTGCATCAAGTTGTCAGGTCTGTGCTCTACCTAAGCTCCAAAGATGCACAATGGACTCTTGTCTGCAAAGGGCCAGCACCTTGGCAGAAGGGCCTGCTAGAATACAAAAGAAAACCCCCAAAACTTAGACAAATTCAATAGATTTAATACCAGTTGACTTCAGAGAGGCCTATGACCAAGTTTCCTCTCAAGAGGGCATTAAAAGTAAACTATACTCAAACTTGCTCCATGTACTGATGGAAAGCTACTTGATACTGCAACAATGATGCCATCTAAAATGATAAATTATTAGGCAGAGACAGGACCTAGTCAGCAGTTTGCCAGCAAGCTCCTCAGAACCAAGGTTAGGGAGCCAGCACAGCCTTTCTCCTAGGCTCTGCAACTACATACAGCCCCCTTGGGATGAGGAAAGAGGCCTGGCTTCAAGTTTTATGATTTCTTTTCTGACATTCTGTCATATACATATATATATGTATATGTAATAAAAAATACATTTTACATTGCCTAGCTTTTAGAATATATGCTGCATCATAGCTGGACCAAGATACTGTAAGCCTACTGCAGAAAAAAAAGTGTAATCTATTATGCTTGGCAAAATACTCTGTCCAGAAAAAGGTATCCTGCCCACTTCACATTTCTTATTTAAGGATTATACAAGCACAGTTATCAAAAGCAAAGAAAAAGATGCAACAAATATTGCTTAGTTTTGCCATTTATAGTTGACACTTGTCAACTGCCTTAACAAAGAGGCATTAAAATGCACTTGAATTCTTAGGTACACTTTGATTTCCAGTCAAAAAAGTCTCCTCGCTAGACAACCACACAAGGTAAGATTCACCCCCAAACCATCAAAACTTACAAAACACATGCAGAACAGATGTCCTGCCGGAACCCAAAGTATCTGGCAGCATAGAGGGAGCAGTGGAAAGGATACAAGTTTCCTCATACACCTGGACAGTTGCCAGATCACCTTCCAGCCGGATGATCTCCCCCACCAGTTCACTGTGTCCCACTCGTACCAGCTCATACATGGCAGCACCTGCCATGTTGCAGGCTGTGACCACTGCAAAAGATGGGCACATAGGTGAGTTATTTTTCCTGCAGCTCAGGAAATTTACCCATCGCAAGTCTGTAAGAACTGCACAGCATAAACCTGCTATTCACCCATATCAGACATACTCTTGACTTCACAAAAGGATGCCACAACTCCTGATATTTCCAGTTTAAAAGTTAAAAGAATAAGTTTTCCTACAGTTTTCATTCTGTCCTTTACTAAGAATAAGAGGACACTATGAGAATGTAGCAATTCACAGGAAAATTCAGGCCATCATTTCTCTTATCTATCTTGACAGATTGCAAACGTTGAGGGTGTGAGATGCTGTAAACTTTGACAAACAAGTTCTATAGGCACTTCTCCCTTGCAGTGAGCTGGGCCACATTCTCGTCTGACTAAATTAAAACACACAAGAAAATAGCAAAACTCACCCAATGCCTGGTAGTTACATAAACCTGTGGTTGGGGGCCAGCATTTTCAAGTCACTTAAACTTCTGTTTACCTTGGTAGCATCTGGATGCTGGCATAAACATGGATAGATCAAGCCAAGGCACCTGCTAAATACCCTTGCATCTAAAGTGATGCCTAGAAAGCTTTAAAGAAAACACTATTTTTTGCTTTATTTTGTAGAAAAGCGGTGTCTATCTTAGGGCACTTAAAATAACTTTCAACAAATGAAGATTGTTGTGCAGCATGTTTTGGGCCTGAGACTTCACGCTGCTTTGAGTTAGATTTCAGCAGGTCATATGTGGAGTCCTGGCTGCTTTAGAACAAAATTTATTATGTCTTGCATATTATGATCACAGTAATGCACGTAAGATTCACATATTTACAGAAAAATACATTTTCCACTCCTTTGGAAAGAAAGCTGTGTCAGTTTAAAATTGATTCTAAGTACCACCTCTGCAGTTACAGAATTTGCAGTCAAAAAACTTGTGCCTATTTAGGTAGGGAATTTCTTATTCATCAAACACATTGCATTAACAAAAATACTTGCTAATCTTCTGTTCTCATATTCCCATCCTTTCCTTCTGCTCTTGAAGAGAATGCAGGAGGGAACAGAAAAGCCAGTAGAGTCTGCATGTATTCAAAAGCTGCTCCTATCAGAGCCTAAACTATTTCAGCTGATAAAGATGAAGGAAGAGTCCTCCTTCTCCTACCTGCACTATTGCCACATTCTATCACCTTGCCTGACTCTTGTGGCTCCTTGCTGAGCTCCCCCGGCCCATGGTGCAGTAAACAGAACAGCTTGACACTGACAGGGACTGAAGATGTCAGAAAGCACAGGGACAAACTTTCAGTGAGAATGGACTATTTATTCATATCCTTTTAGAGAAGCTTTAGCACACTGGGCCCTGCAGATTTCCAACCAAGGTGCTTTTTCTCACACAGAAAGCTTACCTTTTGCTATTGTTGTTTTTATTCAACTGCCTGCTTCCACTCATTACATTTTTAAAAAGGGTTAATTAGTAGTAACACCTTGTTAGCAGTTTTTTTAATAGTTTGTCAGACTATAAATCAGTAAACCTTCAACCTTCTTGAAGTCCCCCACCCAAAAAAAAAAAAAAGATGAAAAATACCACCCAGAGCTCTTTTACACTTCTCTGCTTTCAAGTGAAGATTAACAAGATACTCGATAAAACAAAATTTATGGACTTCCTTTACAAAATAATACTTACCAGGTCCTGAGACTCCATAAACATAGCCAACAAAAGCCTCTCTGTCTTCATCACGAATTTTGGGGAGTTTGGAGAAGTCCATTTTGCCTGTTCAACTGAACAAAAGAAAAAAAGTCAGTCCTGAAGAACACACACACATAGTAAGTTCTTCCTCTTCCCTCTGCTCTCTTCTTATTTTCAGTTAAAAAGAACTCTGAACTCATAGCATGAAGCACCTTAGCCTTAAGCACTCTTAACCAATTTTAAAGCTGTAAAAAGTGAAAAAGTAACTGATTTAAACAAACAAAAGATCTGAGATTCTTATTGAGGAACACAGGGTAGAACATCACTCCATAACAGGCTCCACAGATTGCTACTGAATGAAAAAGATGCAGTGCAACAATGCCCTAACACTGTTGCACTGATTTTAAGCTTGGTAATAGGATATTTAAATAAGAGAAAATCTCTTTTGTATTCCACATCTCATTGCCCTCCTTCAAAATATGGAGTCTTGCATGATTCTGAGTGAGCAAGAGAATGTTCTGGGTCTGCTTTACTGCCACCAATCTCTAAAATGCAATACTACAAATATTAATTGTGAAAATTCAATTTTTGCTATCCTAAGGTGCTGAATCACAGTATTTAGAGGAAGAAATATATATTTTCAGAAGCACCAGCACACAAACATGTGAATCCTTTCTGTGTGTCTCACAGCTACATACTACACAGTCTTTGCTCTCTCAGTAAAACCCACAGAGCAGTACAGAAGAATTGTGCTGAATAATGGGCAAAAGCCTCAACTTGCAACAGTTAAACAACAGGCTGTCATCTCTTGCCAGTAACTGTTTAGTAAATCTAAACAACTGGCACTGGAAAAGCTGTTTTATCAGCAGACTTCCTCCATCCCTGTTTGTCCTGTGGCTGACAGTTGGGCTGTCCTGCTTCCAGTGCAGTGCGGATCAAGGATTTAATGGTTTTGCTTCGTGAGCCCTTATCACGCTGTGTGTTACCTTGGAAACTGATGGGTGTTACAGAACTGTAAGGCCACATTCTTCCCTCTTAGGAAGACAATCCTAGGAGTACAGACACCCTTAGGACACAGCATTGGTGAAAGGTGTGCTGTGACATGAACTGGGAGGCATCTGTTGACACTCACACTCAAGTCTTTGAGAGCAGCCCAATCTAACCCAGCCTCTTCCACAAGGCAGCAAATACAAAGGCGTAGTCAGGCTCAAAAACCTGCCCCATGTACAATAAGCAAAACAACTCCACTGCCACCCTTTTCAATACAACTAAAGGATACATTTTTGCCTATTCTTTGGGAGCAGTAGCTGACTTCTGCTATTCTTGAAATCCTACAACTGTTTTCCAGCTTTTTAATACAACAATACAAGTCCTCTGCCCCTCAGCCTCTTTACTGACCTATAAATTTCAAATTGGTGACACTGCTCCTTAAGAAAAAGATCTCCCACAATTCCAAACTACTGCTCATCCTGAAAGAATGGCTTCTTTCAAGTTCCATGTCTCTGTGCAGTGTACTGTCTATCATGGCTGCCACTGATTTATTCCACAGCAGCCACCACAACAGCTGACCATGGCTCAGTTACCACCAGCTTGGAGCAGACTTGCTAATGGGTCTTGAGCCCAAAGGCTAAGCCAGATATCCATTAGATCCCTCTACCCTCTATACCCATAGGTTATCCTTCACACTTCCAGGTGTTTAGACCCAGGAGACAATTTTAATTTTACTGTTTTTTTTTCTCAAATGCCTCCTCTGACAAATGGCAGAGGGGAAGTCCTCATAAAGCAATCTGCAGTTCCTGAGCAGCTGGTATGAGCTGGTTCTGATCTGACTAACACAACTATCTCATCTTTTTTGCTTTTAACAACTAAAACTCAAGCAAGCACAATTGCTGTTCATACCAAAAGAAGCAGCTGTTCTTATAAATTCAAATTAAACATGTACTTCAATATACCATACAGAACAACATCCAGTGTCCTACTATCAACACCTCTAAAAGCACAGCAGAGAGTTAAACCACATTCTCATAACTGAATTAGTGACACAGCTTGGCAATTAGACAAGGTCCCATATGAAAGAGTCAAATTACAAAGGCAAGGAAAAGCAGGAACACCGGGCCACTTTCAATTTAAATTAGCTTTTCTTCATAATCAAAACCTGCTTGAAGCGACTGTTTACCTTTTAGTGAGGCAAGTAAGAACCTCAGAACAGCCATTCTGCAGTTAAATGGCAACATCCTGACAACCAGCACCTGCCTCTCTTGTTCCTGTGGCTGCTCTGCTCCCTCTCTCTTCCTCCAGCCACCTTTCCAAATTACTGGCCAAGCCAAGTAAAAGAGCAGGGGATTCCTCCACTAGAACACCTAGCAACACAATCATTATCTCTGTCTTTACCATGATCTCTAGCATCTGCAACAACAGCTTTTAAGCACATACCTATTAACTATTTCAAGTGTAAAAGATGGATTTGTTCTCACCTTTGTTTTACCTCCCCTATTCCTCCAAAGTACAGTCTACACAAAGCCAGTGCCCACCCAGCCTTAAGGGTCTACACATCTCTTAACACTGAATACAGATTAAGAAAAAAAAAAAAAAAAGCTGTTATTTATCTCTGCATCATTTTCTTGTGCTTGTGTACTAGCACTACAGATTTTCAATTTACATGGAAAAGTCCTTGAGGGCCAAAATGCTGCCTTACCTTCCTACCTTGTTAGATGTTTTCATTGCCAGTACTCAAAGAAAATGAAATTCCCTAAAGCATATATGTACCCCAGAAGCCACCGTAGCTGACCATTTCAGAAATCTACAGAGCCCCTGAGGCCTTTGAAAGGCCTCTTGCCAACACAAGATATTAGGCACTATATGCAATTCCCTCCTACAGAAGTCCACTAGCACACCTACACAGGATATTAGCTTATTTTTAATTACCTTATGAGTAAAGATGCATCTTGTATCCTTTGCAATTTATATCTTCCTTATCTAAAACAGTTCATCAATTGATTTCAAACATGTTCTTAAGCTCAAGCAGTCATATCCTGATTAATAGTGCCAGAAATCAAAGTATTGCTTGCAGCAGAACCTTCTCTGACTAAAAGGTGATTTATTACACTGATTTTCAAGTCCTAACTAAACATGAAAGAGCCCATAACCTGAGCTTTCTATCTTGGTTTCTCCCCAGCACAGTAATCTGGTTACACATTAGCCCCAAAAATGTAACTGCCCTGCTCTCAATGTTGGAGAAACCCGTTTTGCTTCACTGTTCCTGGGTTTTGCACCTAACATTTGATCAGACGCAGAATTTACACGACAAATTGCCTTAACACAAAGATTTTTTCAAAATTCAGACTCCGGTGAGATTTTTAGAAGGAGCTTTCTTGCAGCAAGGAAGAAAATCTACTACAATTGTATCACATAAACACAGTTCCTTACCTTATTTTGCAGAAGCAGGGAGTACCAAAAACCCACAGGCCCAATTCAAAAGCTAGAATTCAGCAGTGAAGCATCACCACTTGCAAAATAATTGTCCTTCTAATGCCCCTACATAGAGGGATGAGAAAGCTGCTGCAGAGGGGAACGAAATTTCCGACACACAGCAGAGGCACAACCACCTGACTTGATGAGTCATCAGTCTCTCTCTCCCTCTCTCTCCCACCAGCACCGACGAATGCCGCAATAGCAATTCCAGCCACCTCGAGCCCAGCTGAAGTCCCATCTGTGCTCTCCCTACCACACAGGACCAAGCAGAAGAAATTAAAAGGCTTCGGCATTTGCATTAAGGGCCTCCTACAAAGCCAGGAATTCCAATATCCTGAGTGGTCCATACAACTACACAAAAATCCTTGAAAGAGGTGAATGTTTTCTGCTGGGATCTGCTCACCTGCCAGCCCTCTAGCGTAATACAGCCATGTCAGTGTGCGCTGTGCTCTGGAAGAGCTTAACAGAACAACTGTTTAACAACAGACTGCGCAGGCAGGCGCTGAGCACACTGCAATACTAATTGCTTGAGTATGTTGAACAGTATTGATTGCTTCCAGGAGTCTTGTGGGTCTTCCTTGCACTCAGAAGCCTTTCCCCTGGCCAGCAGAAGCACTAAGGCAATTGCACAACATCCAGCACCTCAACAAAGCAGAGAGCTGTGCCACCCTGAGTGACAGCTGCTGGAATCTGTTTTCAGCGATTCACAGGCACTGCCCCATATGCTGAACAGAACACGGGCAGTGTGATCCCTCCCTAAGAACCTGCATGAAGCTGAAGAGTTCCCTGCAGTCTTCACAACTTCTCAAGTCTATCTTTGCAAGTTATAGGATTACCAACACTCCAAACTGCCACAAAAGCCTAGACACTAACCACAGCTGTAGTGAAGAGCACAATATCAGTAATTTGGAAGCAGCAACATTACATCAGTAAGTCATCAATGGTAGGAATCATTCTGCTGGAATAACTTTGAACTTGAAGGTCATAGATTTTAGTATATCTGAAACAGACTAATGTGGTTTGATTTCCAAGGGTAGAAAAATAAGAGTCAGAATATAAGCCCTTACATTTGATATCCAGGAAAGCTTAACAGGCATAAACAGTAAAGTGTAGCCAAAGAGTTTTCCAAAGAAAATAATACCTCCTCCTCTTCTTAGTAAAAACCTAGACAGTACAGGATAGTAAAGATCACCACCTACACTGGACAATTAGCTTAGTGTCACATTGGAGTGATGCTTCAGATTCAAGGCTGCTGACAATTCACTGTGTTCACCTGAACAGACTATGGCACAGTGCATAAATCCCAGTGTTCAGTTGCATGAAGATCTGTTGCAAGGGCCTCATAAGTAACCGGATAATCACTGTCACAGATTTCCTGTAACTAGGACCGTTTAAACTTCCCCTTCTAACGGATGATATCTTTAGGAAGAAGTATTAAGAAAAAAAAAAATACAGTGGCTGAATTACTAGACAAATGCAGAAGTTTGGCAGCATTTTCATATCTAGAATCTGTCCCACAAAAAACAACATGCCCAGAAATCTAACACAGGTCACTGGGAAAGGAAGCCCAACAGTACTCTCAGGAAACCTGCTCCTTTATAGAGATGCAGAGTTGTAATTTTACTATAAGACAGCAGGAGAAATTACTCCAGATTTCTCAGTCACCAAACAACTGAATTACTGAGGTTGGGGGGGCACTTCTGGCAATCATCTACTTCCAACCCCCAGCTCCAAGCAAGTTAATGTTGGCTGCTCAGGGCCATATCCAAATGTTTTGATTACCTCCAAGGATGAAGCCACCACAACTCTCTGGGCAACCTGTTCCAGTGTTTAGACACCCCTGCAGTAAAAAGTGTTTTCCTATGTTTAAGGGGAATTCCCTGTATTTCAGTTTGTGCCCATTGTGTCATGTTACTTCAGCAGGTACCACTGAGAAGAGTATGGCTCCATCCTCTTTGTTCCCTCCCATCAGGTGTTTATATACTTTACAGTAAGATTCTCAGAGCCTTCTCTTCCTGAGGCTACATAATCCCAGCTCTCTCATCTGCTTTTCCTACCTCCACATGCTTAACAGTCCTTGTGGCCATTTTCTGGATGCACACCACTAAGCCACACCTTTCTTCTACTGGAGAACACAGAACCAGACACAGCACTCTAGATGTGGTTTCTATCAAGTTTAACCAAGGTGAAAAACCACCTCCCTGAACCTGTTAGCAAGATTCTTCCAAACACAGCTCAGGATAGTGCTGGCTGTCTTTGCCACAAGGGTACATTGCCAGCTGATGTCCAGCTTGGGGACCCCCAGTTCTTTTCAGCACTCAGTCAGTTCTCAGCCTGTAGCAGGATATGTGGTTATTTTGCCTCAGGTGCAGGACTTGGCACGTCCCTTTATCAAACTTCATGGGATTCCTGTCAACCAATTTTTCCAGTCCAGGTCCCTCTGTATGGCAGCACAACCCTCTGCTATATCAAACACCTTCCAACCACATCATCTACACTCTAATAAAACCAGGCAGGAGTCACATCCTGTGCTCAACACAACCATGTGGCTCAGTCTTCTCATGACACAGACATTGTGAAGTGAACAGCATCAACCTTCCTGCCACAAGCTCCGAGCCAGAAAGAATTTCTTAAACTCAACAATATGGACATTTTTCCACTTAGTTATTCATACAGTTTCAGTTGTCACAGGGCAATTTGAGGCCATCTCTGCTCTAGATAAATCCAGAACCTGCATGAGTGATGCTCAGCTGCATACTGTGGACCCATCTGCAACCCTACAAGACTATTTATCTTTCACATAACTTGTTTCTTGGGGTCTTATAAGCCCCCTCCTCTCACATGAAGCTTGCTTTGCTCAGCACATGTACACATATATCCATGTGTATTCAAGGAAAGAGAATTATGCTGCCACTGTCATTGCAGCACATGATGGCTACAAAGTGAGACCATACAACACTGAATTCATGAAGTCCACCACAAGCTCCTCCTGTCCTCTTCCTAAAAACAGGTGGGGACCTAGCTGTGGGCATGCCAATACATACAAGTTTGATACTTCAAATAAACATCATGCCTTGCACACAAGCTAAAGATGTAACAATATATTTATATTTGATACATATATACAACATAAAGTATACATTCCTACAGCAAGGGTGTGAAGTCTGTCCATGCAAGATGTACCACCACTACAAGTTGTTACTCAAGCGCCCAAGCTTTTATTCAGCAGCTTGGGAAATTCCTTCAGTTAGCCCAGAACAATACTAGAACAAAGCTGTTTGAACATGACTAAAGTCAGCAGCTAAAATAAAACTAGATAGAAAGGCTGGCAAGGTGTTCATTGCATAACTACTTTGACCCACTGAAGATCTGATCAGCTCAGTAGATAAGCGGCCTTCAAATATCAAGTGCAGCTACCATGCTATATCTAGAAGTGATAAAGATCCTAGCTAAATCCATTAAAATACTCCTATTACTAGAGAAAACCACATTGTCCATGTGAAAAAATGTTCATCAACTGACTCATATGTTACAGTTTTCCATAATAGGCTTTTCTATACCAATTCTTTCCTCTCAGCTGAGGCTTCTCCAGAGGAGGAAATTGATGAGCCTCTCCTTAGTTCTTGCTACATTGCTTCACAATTTTATTACTGTGAAAAATTTGACATTCCTTTCAGCCTGCCCTTGACATTCTGCCCTTTGGCTTGGTAGACGTTCACACAAAAGAAAGATCTAACACAACTGAAATCCAAACCATACTACAGAACACTAATACAAAATTCATTTCTGTGTTCTACAGTGACCTTTTTTTATCCTGATCCAGTCATCTAACTACTAGGGCTGAAAAGTTCTGCAGCCATCTGCTCAGTGCAATGCTCAGTCATCTCCTCTAGATGAACAGTTTTCATTAAGCTCACTAACATTACTGCTAAACTAAAATCTACCCTAGCTTTTATTAAGTCACTTAATTTTCAGGTGTATTTGGTACTGGTACTGGAAATACTTTCTGTTGCTCTAACCTTTAAGATGACAAACGCTAAAATGAAATGAATATGTAGCTGTAAGCAACTATAATAGCAAAGTTTACTACAGTTCAGCAGAGGGACTTCTGAAGAATTGAAGATCTTACCTCAACAGACAAAAGGTGTACAATTTGACAAAACAACTGTTGCTAGATTTTTAAGTCAGGCTCAGTTTTACACACAGAATCACACAAGTTGTTTGGGCTCATTAAAACAGTGTCTCCTCTATAATCCTCACTACTGCCTAACCTCTTCTCCCCAGGTGCAATGGCTAAAATACTGAGCATGAGTTTGGAATAAGCATTTCATCATTACACCTTTAAAGCTTCAGGTCACCTTTAAAGTTAGGATATTATGGATTCTTCAGTTTGTTATGCAACGTATTTGACAGCTAGTTTGAAGAGCTGAACCAGGACTGAGTCTGCATGAAAGTCTTTGAGAAAGATCCAACATCCCTAGCAGATAGAAGTACTCTTTTATAGCACCTTTGGTATAATGAAACACCTGGTTGGAATCACAGCATACCTATTGGCACCGGATTCCAGTAAAAGGAAATTAAGTTGAAGTTGACTTTTCCTGTAATGAAAAACTGGATCTTTATGTTTTAAAGCAAGTTAAGCTACATTTGTAAATTTTATGTTCAAATAAAATAATACCTGAAGTATTTACAGCTTCTTCAGAACAGCAAGAGGCCTTCCAACGTATTAGATTTTACCTTTGTATAAACTACATATTGTGGTGGCTGTCTAAATATCTACCAGCTCATGCAAATTTATCCCAGGATAACAAAACCCTTAAAAATTTAAGGATCTATAGGCAATTCACATAATAGAATTGCTTATTTAGCCATCTTTACCAATAGAGTCTGCAGTTAGTCTGAAATACCATCTTAGGGTTTTTCTGAAAAGCTGATTTTTAAGGTCTTACTTTCAGAGTGGGAAATAAAAAAGGATACAGTGTAACAAGAACAAGGGCCAAATATTTGCCCCACTAACTGAAATTCTTGGAAGATGCAGTTTCTTTGCCTGGGTATTAAAAAACTGTCAAGTCATTCTTTAGGCTCTTAGACAAAACTTGAATACCTGAAAGCTTTTGTCCAGTTATAATAAGTTTTTTCCATAAAGGCACAGCTGTCTCTCTATGAAGCCTGTGGCTTTTCCCATATCCTTTCTGTATCCACAAGAGGACTGCTCTTCATGCTTAGGGCACAGAACACAGACCTGCATCACAGACATCCAAACCACCTCTCTTCTAAATGAACCACCACAAACCACTTCAGTAAGCAAGCACAGCTTACAGCAGCCAAAAGATGGGACACAGCATCTTCACAGCACACATTCTGGCATTTTTCAGGGGATGCTGTCTGGCAGAAACACAGCTGGGCAGACTGGTCAGCTGAAACTCACCAGAGCACCAAAATTTCAACTTGGTTATGAGAATCCTTACAACGCGGGCACTTTTCAATTGATTAGGAAGGACAAAGATAAGGCTTTTATATCAAAGAGACCCTCTAGAACACCACTTCTCTCAAGCATTTGTATCTGCAATGGGTCTATTTCCAGCAGGCTTTTTAGCTCATTTATCTCTTCAGCACAATGAGTCTCAATTAACTGGGGCAGCTTCCCATACTAGTTTTGGTCCCTGCTGATTTCTTTTGATTTGAACATAACAGACTCCCCAAAACGTTGTAAATTATGACAAAAGAGGGACCACTGTCAGACAAATTATTTCTGAACAGAGTGAGCAGTGACACTGAATTTTACCATTACACAAGCTCAGAGGAGTAGTCAAGCTGATGAAACAAGCAAATAAATTCAGCAGCTAAAACTGGTCTTTATCTGCCATTTGGTTAAATGGTAGTAACAAGGTCTGTTAGACTTTCAGGATTTATCCATATACATCTTACTGGCTTTCACAGAAAGTGTATCATTTCAGTAAAGCCAGGCCTTGGAAGGCAAAGTCTGTCAGAACAGCCAAATCATGTATGGACATATAAAAAGCTGGCAGCAAATGGTCAATGTTTCTGAGATATGGGAGTGTTGAACTTGAGAGCTTGACAAACACAGAAGAAATAAATGCTTGGATGAAATAAAGTAACCAAACAAAAAATATTTATCAGTGCAGAACTTAATGCCATGAGAGATGACCAAAGCCAAGAATTTGGTATAAGCTTAGCTGTCCACTCCCAAAGGGAAGAATGGAGCGAGCACATCAAAGACAAGCAAAAAGCTTTTTATACCATAAAAGAAGATACAACAATGACAAACAGAAGATCCAGTCAAAGCCGGTTTTGCATGTTGGTCATTTAGGTGATTATTGGCTTATTCTGTACAGGAAAAAAAAAAAAGGCTGAAAAGTTTAAATTCATTCTGCTTCTTCTGCTGGAGCAGGACCCTCTTTCTCTCTGCCCAGCTGGAAGGCTAAAGAAGTCACACATTTTAAGATGTCAAGTAAGAATGAATGAGCATGATATTCCTGTTGACTACATGGTCTGTTTTCATTGGCAAAATTCCAGCCTAAAAAAAAAAAAATCACATGGATACCATTGTTCAACAATGCCTCAATATTTCCAAGTCTGAAATCCCCCATTTTTTAACCTATGAAACAAGTATGGAGAAAAGAATATATTTCAGGCAATGTAGCATTGAGTTACTGCATGGTTTGTGTTTTGTAGGGTTTTCTTAAAAAGACAGAGAAAAAAAAAAAGAGGGATTACTACTTGGTCAACAGTAGCATTCAACATTTTATGGTCAACGTCAAAGTAACCAAAGACTCCAGCTAGGTTATCCTGTAATCCTTTTACTCTTTCTAAAAGAGTAATTTGGAATGCAGCCATAGTTCATAAACATGCAATTTCAAAGCAAGAGGGAAACCCATCAGTAGGAACTTTCAGGGCTTGAGAACCCAAAGACACACCATTATGGCATGAAATCACAAGGGGGAATGCACAGTGCCTCTAAAAGGATCTTCAGGGGAATCATCTGGTAACCTGCTGGTCTATAGCAGCTTTGGATGACAATGTGTAACACCAGCACGCGTGCAAGTCTGGAAGATAAATGCATGAAGTCATCCTGGGAAAAAAATTTAGACAACAGAAGGACACTTAAGGCCCACAGCCTTCATAAATGAGGGCCAATGAGGCATAAAACTGTTAATATACACTTAGACCAAAACAAAAGCTAAATTTAAGCTAATGCTTTATAAAAATGAAGCAACACTAATCACTCATGGCTCAACCCTATTAGCACTACCTGTAGAAAATAATTCTTGATTTGGAAAATGACAAGGCAGCATTTACAGGAAAGAGAGATCTTGTGTTACTATTGCAACACAAGACTGCAACCCCCCTTTGAACAGTCAGCTGATGCCAGCAGCTATTTTCCACTGTTGCCTTAATTTGTCCTTCCCTGTTCTCTGAAGTTGATGTCCATGGTGATTTAGTATTTCTGAATGTCAGACTTTGCCACCTGATCACAAAATTAAGACTAATTTTTTCCCCGCATACAAGAATAAAGCTTTCCCAGAGGATTTTGCATTACAGACTGACAGGCACAGCAAAAATAATCTGCAGTATTTTTGGTAATTCAAAGACCTGTAGATTCTGATCTTACTTCACATATTCTATAGAAAATAATAAAATGTAGGTATATATATACATGTTTATATTTGCTCGTCATTGAAAAGGCCTTGAAAGCACAGAGAAGGCAAACATTCAAATGCTGCAGATCTGCACAGTGCAGAAGTCAGCACAAATACAGCACAATTTACAACACACTGAAGATCTGCCTCAGTTACTCAAACTTCCACTTGCAAATGCCAGTTTGTATTTCGCATGTTCTTGCTAATAAATCACTTCTAGCAGTCTATCACCAGGTTTTCCTACTTTTCCACCCCCTCTCCACTTCAGCAAGCAGAATTAGCATTTGAAATACCATGCTAGATCAAATAGCCAATGTACTTTGCTGAAGTATTGCATTACAATGAATGAAACGATCACCAAATTGTTTTTATGCCCAGCAGGAGTGCAAATTCTCTGAGGGAAGACAGTAAAATATCAGGAAGAAAGACTTTACTTTCTTCCTAAGAAAGTAAATCGCTTTGGGCAGCTGCATGGAATGGATGGATCTTGACACATATGTGTCACATACTCCAGTGTCACAGCTACCTGTAACATGAACAATATCATTCAGAATCCAGTCGTGCAAGATTTCTCTCTTGCCTTTAAGTGAATGCCAAGGGTGATGTTTGAAACACCTCATCTACGGCAGAATTTTGTCACTGGCTACAGGAATAGGAGACACATTTAAATGTGCTACCAGGATATTCAACTGCAAAACAACAGGGGGGCTCTCGTGCCACGGACGGGCTGCAGCGAGAAGCCGGCAGCAGCATTCCTCTTCCATCACCGTGCTGCTCGCTCTCTGCTGGGCTGCGGTCAAGGCACCGAAAGATTCAGATCCACCCACTCAAGATGGTGGGATGACCTGGCACTGGAACCCAGCCGCTATCACCCTGCCTCTTTTCGGAAAGGAATTCTGGCATAACCCTAAACCTAAAGCATCTCATTGGGCGTCTTCGACGAGCGCTCGGTAGATTTTTCATTCAGGGGGCTGCTTCGCTTTCCAGGTCTCTGCTCCCTGTGAAGCGGGGCGGGGAAGCGCATGGCCGCCTCCAGCGGGCTGTCCTGCCGGGACACGGCTCCCTGAAGGTCGGCTGCCCAGGGCCCCGGCGACACCCGCTCCGCAGAGCCGGGGGCCGCGCTCCCTCTGCGAGCGGCTCCACGGGGAGACCGCGTCCTTCCCGGGCAGGGTCCGAGCGGGGCGGGGAGCGGAGAGAGCCGACCCCCTCCCCTCCTTTACCGCAGAGGAGGGCAACACCGGGCGCAGCTCGGGAGAGGCGGAGGCAGCGGTGCAAGGCAGGGGGAGAGGGGGCCGAGCGTCTCACCTGGGCCGGCCCGGCGCGCCCGAATCCGCCCGAGTCCCTCCGCCGGCGGCAAAGGAGCTTCTGGATCAGCTGACGCCGGGCCCCGCGCGCATGCGCCGCGCCTCGCCGCACACCGGAAGCGGCGGGCGCGAGCCGTGCCCGACTCCGGGCGGAGCTTCGCCCGCCCAGCCCGGGCCGCTTCCGCGCAGGAGTGCACAGGGCGCGGGGGGGGCGCGCCGATTGGTCGTTCTGCATCACGTGATGGCACCCACGCCCCGTCCCCGAGACGAACGGGGCCTCCCCATCCTTCCCGCGGGGCGCGGCGCGTGCGCGGCGGGGGCGCGCGGGAGGGGCGGGGCGCGCGGGTCATGGCGGGCGGGGCGGGGGCGCGCGCGCGCGCGGCGTGAGGTGAGGGGTCACGGGGCGGGGCGGGGCGGGCGGAGGCCCATGTGGAGCGGGAGTGGGATCAGGATCGGGAGGAGACTGAGCTGCCCGCGCTGAGCACGGGGAGGTCGGAGCCACACCCGCACCGCCGGGCCCTGGACGCAGCCAGTGCGGACGCCGGGCAGGCCGCGGACGCACCATGAAGGGGTGAGTGCTGGGCTCGGCCCGGCCCGGCCCGGGCCCGCCCGGGTGGGGAGCTGGGAGCGGGGCGGGCCCGGGCGGCGCGGCGGGCGGGAGGCGGAGAGGGCCGAGCGGTGCCGCCGCCTCTGAGCTCGGGGGGTGTTGCTGCGTCCCTCCCGCCCTCTTGGACAGGGCCCTTGGCGCGGAGTTCCTCTGGGCGAGAAAAGCCGGCGGTGCCGCCGCTGGCGCCCTTTGGGCTGAGCAGGACCTCCCCGTCCCCATCGTGCCGCCGCTGGAGCGAGGATTCTCCGCACTGAGCCCCGTGCTGGAGCGGGCGGGACGCGGCGGCTCCTTGTGCCCGGGGAGATCCCGCCCTGCGGGGTCTGACGATCTGCAGAGCAGGCGGGGATGCTGGCCGGGCTGTCGTCCCTGTCTGGTCCTTGTCTGGCAGTAGCAAAGAAGCGTCGCTCACTGTGTGCGAAAAAGCTGCCAGCCTCGGATGCGTGTGGTTTTGCAGTGCTATTGTGTGTAACATCCTCTTAGCACTTTTGTTGGTTTTTTAAGTCTTTAATTGCTACGTGGAGGCTGTAGAGCGTGGATGGATGACAAACGAGCTGTGTTCTGTGCCATGTTTCTGTAGCACACCCGCTGCTTTGGGCCTGGCATTGCTTCTCTCTGTCTCCCGAAAACGAGAGATTTCAAATCTCCTTGGCTGAAAACACTGGTTTCCTTCTCAGTGGGGTCAGTGAGGTGCCGTTTTTGTACAGGACACTGGAGGCCTTTTCACTCACAGTTGTGCTTTGGTGTCAGGTGACCTGCCTGACCTTGTCCAGGTCACTTTGGGACAGGTTTTTCAATGTTGGCTAAACCACCTAATGTTTATTAATTTCAGCATCACCTGTGCTCCACAAAATGTGCTTGTTCCAGTTCTATGCCTCAGTTTCTTCATAGGCACAAAGGAAGCTATCCCCAGCTGATTCTCAAAAGAGCATTAAACCAGTCCCCTTGGAACCGGTGTTATGCAATGATGGGTATTATTTTTCCAGTTTGGCAGCTTAAGGCAGGGTGAATGGAAGCTGAATCACTTAAGCTTTTACTAAGAAATGGTAAGGGGTTTAGCTTATTAGCAGTAGGGGTGAGGTCATACAAGACTGCTTGATAACAGCCTCTTGGCTGGTTCTTACAGTGTGTAAGCAGCTTCAGGCATCCTGAGGGGCTGGCAGGTGTCTGTAGAGAGGTTCAGGGATGATTGCAAATAAATAAACTCTCAGCTGACCTAACACACCTATAAGATAGGTGTGTTCGGGATATTGGACAATCCTTTATCCACCTGCACCACCCTACATAAAATGGGACACCCCCACTCTCAGTCCCCTTGTAATGAGGACGCCGGAGTTTGTGGGAGGAACAGCAGCACGGATCAGCCAGGATGAGGTGGCAGTTGATGCGATCGTTGTTCAGCAGCGCTCCTGACAGAACTGGGTTTCCTTTTATCCTTTGTTGACCGTTCTGCTGTTTGCTACAGCTTAGCCTTGCTCTGGTTGTGTGTCAGTCGTGGGATGGGGTTACTGGGACCTGCATGTGTGAGTGGGAAGTGGCCCGGGCGTGCCTGGCTGATGCTGTGGGGATGTCCTGGCAGGGCATGGCCGGAGCTGTCTGCAGTGTTCAGTGCTCCCCAAGGAACTGAGCCTGGCTTTGCTTGCACTGATGAGGAGTTCTCATTTCCTGGGCTTTTTTACTTCTTGTAACTTTTTTTTTAGAATAAAGGCTATGGAGAAAAAACCTGCATACCACTCTTCTGCTTCTAGAGCACCAAACTTTATTTCTGTCACTTTACTTTTACTTACAGGCAGTTTTATTTCTGGTTCAACTTCAGAGCTTACTGCTTTGGGTTCTGTACTTGGTATTTCTGCTCTTATGGTACTCTTTCATCTCTTTGAAGAACAGCATATTCCTGTCTTGCCAAAACACTGTTAGCACCACACAGCAAGTTCTGGAGCAGAATAAATTCATATTCCTGTGCAGATTCTCATATTGAATCCAGGTGTTCTCTAAAAATTCAGATGGAGGCAAATATGCCAACAGAGCTCAAATTGAAAAATAACCCCATTTAAATACAATGAGATTCAAAGGACTAGAGAATAGTTCAAAAGAAACGTATAAATTACACAGGGGTACTCTGGAAAAAATCCAAATAGTTTTTAAAGTTAAAGATCGGTGAAGATCCCTAAAGTATAAGTACTGTCAAAAGATGGGTCCAAAAATAGATCTAAAGCTTCAGTTCCCAGCATATAGAAACTGATGGGCTTGAAGGGATCTGTTCTGTCTTCAGTTTTGAATCCAAAATTGTGGACAAATCCTTCTGAACAAACTGATTCCATCTGACTGTTTTTTGTGGGAATGTATGCACTGCATTGTTACCCACACCACAAAATGCAGAGATGATTTTGGAAGCACTTAGAGCAGCTGATGTTTTATCAGCTGTCATTATGAAGAGTCTACTTTGGCAGAGAAAGAATTTAAAAAGAAACGATCCGGTTCATTGGCATGAAGTTTCAGATCTGAAAGACTGTGTAGTCAACGTATGTGTCTTGCAGCCTTCTTTCTTAGCTCTCTGAATTCGAAATATCACATAGATGTGTGTTAATAATGCATAGCAGGTTGTAGTGTCTGTGTCATCAGGGGGTTTGAGGTTAGGTGACCTCTTCTACCCTAGCCCTCTGGTTTCAGAAATAGCAGAAGATTTTTGTGCTTTCTCAGCTGCTTACAATTTTGTGGATTTTTCTCTTTATTTGATGAGTTAAACACCATCTTCTCTACTGGGAACTGCTGTTCACTTTCACCTGGTTTTGTGAGACTTGTCTTTATGTTCACTCTAGCCTCACCTTCTGAATAATTTTAATAGAGAATCATTATGTTTCCCTTTTTTTCTTAAATGTGACTTGAAAAATTGAGGTAATTCACTGTTCTGTTAGTGAACCTTGTGATTCTCTAGAAATTAATTTATTTTTTTCATTTATTATATGTTGTTATTGTTAGCTCTTGAATTTGAAAATCTATTTTAGAACTGTGTTTGCATGAGGAAAAATACCAGTGGAAGAGACTCAGGTCCTGTAGTAATCTGGCTGTTTTTATAGAGCAGATGTAAATAATACTCCCTGCACTTTGCTGTTTTCATGGTGTTGATTCACTTGTTGCTCAGTGGTTTTGTGTTTTCATTACCAGTTGTTATGCTGCTGGTTTTCAGGAGAGAAAACTGAAGGTCTTGAGCATTTGCTGATTGCTGTTCATGACATTTGATGTCTTAAAGTAAGGGTGCATTTCTGACTTGTTTCAGTTTAGATGAAACCCATGAAAGTAAGGCATCCAGCCTTTCCCTGATGGCCTTCCCTAAAAATCACATTACACGAGGCTATTGCAGGACCTGCGTGCTCCATTGCGTGCATGTACCTGCTGTGTGACCAGGATTGTCACACACATGGAGTCAGTAGGGCATGTTACAAGCAGGGCCCAGTGCCTAGAATCCTGTGCATATGTTATTTTGTCACATTAACCTCTCCAGTTTTGATTGGAAACACCTGGGAGATTGTCATGCAGCAGCACATCTTGAGCCATGTGGTGGAAAACTGATTGAAACAGGGAGTAAGTAGAGTGCTGTGTGTTAAACCAGCCTTAGAAAGAAGTGTGCACTAACTACTTTTGGGTAAGACTCTCCTAGGAGATTGCCTCTCAACTTTGTCGTGTTTGCAGCTAAGTCTCAGGTTTTATAGTTCCTAAGGGTCCTCCTGACTTGCTGTGGAAGAGTCCTACAGGCTACATCCTGCACAACAGGTACCTGCTGCCTCAGAGAACTTACTAACCCTGAGACTTTGCAGGCTTGTGCTGCTCTGGCTGCCTTGCAGGGGAGACATCACAGCTGGGGAGTACTGAACAGAACTAACTAACAGAAATAACTATATTGTTTCTGAAAGTGTGGGGAGTTGTTATGGTAAGCTCTGATACCTCTGCTTGTTTTGCCCGGATTCAAGGAGTAAACTTTTCAAGGTCCTGAAGATGATCATGTTTCTGAGGAGAACAAGGAGGGTTTTTTCTCTCCTGAGTTAGAATGACAGAGTTTGTGCAGAGCTGCTGAATTGTTTCCATTTGCTCGGCACAGTGCTAAGCTTAACATATATGGGAGGAAGTTCCAAGTTTATGAGAAAACTGCTGAATGGTCATATGCACTGGAGTCAGGACAAAAAAGGTAATTGAGCTTGAAAATCACTTTATTTTTAGGCTTTTTCTGAACCTAGAAATGTCCAAGTGTGAGCTAAAGTCTGCATTTATTTTCATGGACGGTAAATTTAGACCTTGCCTATATGCAAGCTTACAAATGGCTTAACAGCTTCTAAATGAGTTTATAAAAAACTCAGTGCAGTTTATTATAGGTACTTTAACCTGATTTATAACTCTGACCACTTTGAGTTTAATTCCATAACCAGATTAAGACATTCCACAAAGAAGGAAGGATTGGGAGGGTAGGAAGGTAGCAGAGGAGCTGTAGCCATTTTACTGAAGCACTTTAGAACCTAGTGTTGTGTTTTGAGTACTGTTTGACCATTTGGTTCTTTCTGCATGTAGATGTAGCTTGATAGTTTGGGACATTTCTGTGAAAAATGTAGTAATATTAGTTAATCACCAAATGCCACAGACTCTGCTGCCATCTCCCGAGGACAAGAAATGATGCATCCTTTTTTGCCACACTAAATCTCTTTTAAAATGGGGAATAATGGGTGATGGTTGAGCCAGAAAAATACTTTAATCCAAGTGGAAATCATTCAGAACTTGAAGAGTGTGCCCATTTGGCAAGCATTAGAAGTGTTCAGACCAATAATCTGAGAAGGCACTAGATATTTTTATCCAGAAGAGGAAAGAACATGAAAAGTTGGAGCTTTATATTTGTTTGAGAATTGATAAGAGAGAAGTGCGGTACTTCCTTGCATCACTCCTGCTCTATGTGAGGCAGGCAATGTCAGGATTACTTTCTACTCCTATCTGGAAGAGAGAAAGGGAAGAAGTGACCCCTGTGGGAGTTAGTTGTGAAGCAGAAGTTTGTCAGGAAGGAGTTTGAGGCAGGGAAGCCAGGGTAAGAGAGAGTCTGTGCACAGAAGAATACCTGGTTATTTGGAGACTCTTGGCCTTGAAGACCTGAGAGCAGCAAAGCACAGCACTGAAGTGGGGTAACTGTGTATTTGTGTCAAAGTGTATTGAATGAATTCATTATAAGAAGGAAATTATACATTAGGCTTTATTGAAAATAGAGCCAAAATAATTTCCACAACAGTGTCACTAGGCGACTAAGATATTTGAATTTTCCTGGGGGCAGAGTCTTTCTTTCTTTAATTAATTGAAAATACTGTGCTTCACAGTAGGATCTTAAGGCATGAAGTACTTCCTGAGCTTTACTTGGCCTTCCTTCTCCCTCTCCCTGCTCTTTTCTAGGCTCCATGTGATTTTTGGCCCTTGGCAGACTAGAATCTCTAACCCTGAAAAAAATTCTGATTTCTGAGCATTGTATTTATGTTCTCTTGAGTATGGGATGAGACCCAGGCAGCCAATGAAGGCTCGTGAAAGTTTTCTCTACCTGGCACTTGGAACTGTTGGCAAAGATCACAAATTAAGTTGAAAATTGCACTTAAAGGAGATTTACTTGTTTTTAGATCTTTGGCACAAATTTTTATTTCAGAACAATTCATTCTTAGTGAAAATTAGGAAAAGGACAGGGGGGAAATTATTGTTGTCTTAGAAGTGTTTTTAAGATAGGCACATGCAACTGATAGCACATTCAGTTATTTTTCATAGTATGTTATTAATATAATGTGTGATTTGAACACCTTGCAAAACCCAACTCTGGGACTGAAATCTAAAGTATAGATAGGAAACCTGTAATGAAGTGACATTTTCCCCCCACTATTCTAATGGACAAAGGCATTTGTAAAAAAAAAAAGCATTTTCAGTGACTTATGGAAATAGTTTGTGTGAAGCAGAAAAATTATTTTCTCCTAGTATGTCAATTCCATAGTTTCTTACCTGTGTACATACAAGTGCCCTCACAATGTATTTATGTAAATAAGGTACTTGGTAAGCATCACTTCTATTTTGAATTTGAAGGCAAGCCTCTGTTCTTACTTGATGATCAACAGGTACTTCATTAACATTAATTAGCAAAGGGTACTGATCTTCTGGGAGGCAAGTAAGGCTTATAATTGTTAGATCTGGAGACATTTAGGGTGTGGAAAGGGGAAGTAATCTATAAGGTGTCTCAGGATATAGATAGTGGAGGCACAAAAGTAATTTTGAGGGAAGCCATTTCAAAATAGTAAAGTACTTCTGTTTAGCAATCATGGATAGAAATCAATGTTCTTGTGAGCTTACTTTAGAGCAGAAATGAAGAGTTGGGGTTTCTGGCAGCCCTTTATCTGCTGTATGATTGCAGGCAAGTTGTTTCCTCTTTCACCTGATATTGATGTACCTGGGATAGGCTGAATAAATATTTAGGCCTTAAGCTTGTCAGGTGCTCTGGAGCAGCAGAATTTTATGGACAACTAAACGATGCATGTGTGTCTGCTTTTCTGTTCTAGAACAGCTACTTTTTTTTGCTATTTTAGAGTTTGAAAATTCTGTTGGCTGGGCATAGTGATTCATGCTCTTTGTATCCATCTACAGAATAGGATACTTATAATTTTCTTGTGAAAGTTTATTTTTCACTTGAAGATTTGAGACCTAGGTAGGACATGTTTCAGCTGGAAAAACTGTGAGGCTATTATACTATAACTTTGCTTCTTGCATGTGAAGACTGGCCAGTCTTTTGTATGTGGTCAGGTTTTCTAGGTTGAAGCACAGTAAATTATATGATAGCCAGATATAATGAAGAAACTTGGCTGTAATGTGCTGTGTATTTTTTTTTCCTTTTTTAATGCTAAAGGGAAAGGCAGCTAGGGTCTAATGTATGTCTTGGGAAATTGTGATGCATGAAACCTTTTCACAGTGAGATCCAGTTGTCTTGCAAGTCTTGAATTAAGTCTTCTGTTAATTCTGATTCTAAAATTGCTTTGTTTTCTTCTGTACATCATTGTGCTCTTCTGCATGCCAGAACTGGGGGTAACATCCAGCAGGATACCAGGTTTCATGCAATACATGTTTTCAGTAGTAAGCAGGACTAAAGAAGATCAGGGGTCTCAGAGCAAATTGTTAACGCTTTTTGCATGCTAGGTTTGTACTTATCCTTCTGGTTTTCTGACAAGGGAAGCAGAGTAGATATGCAGCCCACAGATCTTGAGGTAATTGAAAACATACTGGTCTGCCCACAAGAACTAGACTAACTTGTGTGTGTGTAGCAAGACAGCTCATCCATTAAAAAAAAATCCTAAACACAAACAAACCAAACAAAAAAAAAATCCCATAAGAATTCCAACGACCCCAAAACACTAGAAGAGGCTCTTTTGGCCTTGGAGTAGAATCTAAGCAGAGCCACACTCTTCAGGTCTATAGCCTTCATAGTTCTGGTTTGGTTTTATTTTATGAGCGGATTATCCTGTCTAGACTCCTGCTTTGACTTGGATGCCAAAATAGAAGCAATAAAGCTAGCTGGCCACTTAGCAGGTGACAAACCTTCTCTGAAGTCCCCTTAATTTGTTAGGGCCCATTTCTCAGTGCTGCCTCTCCTGACTTACTCCTCAGTAAGTTTTGCAAGTTTCAGATACCGCTCTGCTAAATTTAGCCTGCCAGATGCCTTCAATAAGCCTGAGCCCAGCTATCAGTTACAGGGAGATCTGTTTCAGTCAGGCACAGCCCTCTGGGGAGAGACTTGCACTATTTAAAGTTGAATGGGACTGAGAT
The DNA here is from genome assembly GCF_024509145.1 of Vidua macroura. Lineage (NCBI taxonomy): Eukaryota > Metazoa > Chordata > Aves > Passeriformes > Viduidae > Vidua > Vidua macroura. Next base: position 72,135,776 of record NC_071572.1, on the reverse strand, counting down.
TCTTACAGCATTAAGGAACTCGAAATTCGCTCTTTTTCTCCCTGATGTTGGTTCTAAACTAGTGTTGGACACTTGTTATTCCCAGGGAGTGAATTTGTGTTTCCTGCTGAACTGTAGCTGGAAATTGGCTGCCTCTTGAGCTGTCATTCTGTATAGCAGTTCTCTTTAGATATATGTTGACAAGCAAAAGTCAGTCTTAACATAAGTAGCCTGTGTTACTTCCACCAGTATCAATGTAAGGCATTGTAGGAAAAATAGACTGTTCAAATCATGGCACTGTAAACTGCAGACAGAGCAATGCAACTGCAGCAGGACTAACTAGATTGCATTTGGTCCTACGAAACGTGTGAAGCTTTTTCTAGCCAGTGCCTGGAGGATCTTAGGACACTGGCATGCAAGAGCAGGAGTGTTAATGCCAATGTTCTGGGCACGCATCCAGTTTCAGGAAGTGGTGCCTGTCACCTTACTGAAGTCACACTTCTGTTCAGATTTGGTGGATCAGTCTTCACTTCCGCTCTTACATCGCTGGGCAGTGTTGCTGTGCACTTTTAACAGATAGCAGCCTATGCACCAGCAACTGATTCCCTTTACTAGTGAATTCTCCAATTGTTTTTTTCCCCAGTGACCAAGTCGTGGAATATAGCAGTCGTGAAAAATGCTGAATGTTTCTCGTGAAAATGTAGTCCTAGGATATGTCAGGAAAATGCTTCCAGTAGTAACAGGAAAAACTTAGTGCCATTGGACAAGACAACAGTGTTCGGGCTGCTATAATTGGTTTTGGTTAGCCATGTTTAAGGAAAATCAACTTTAATCAGAAGGAATGTAAGGAAGAGCTAGTATGACAATAGTGGGAATTAAGAGCCAGTCTTACAGGGAAAGGACAGGAGCTTGGCTTTAGTTAGAAGAAAGGTATGAAGAGATCATGATAACTCTCTGAAAAGGCCTGTGCAATGGTGCCCATCATCTCCAGGCAGCATAGAAGTACATTGGAGTACACTGGAATTACTGAGAATAATGGTAGCTTGGGAACAGCCTTACAATGGAAAATGTTTAAGTGGCTTCAGAATGCTGGTGTTCCATTGAGGAGAGTGTATGGATTTCTAGAACACTGTAGTAGTAAGAGGCCTGACCTGATAAGCCAGGAGTCCCTCATTCCTCTGTGGTAAAAACAATTGCTTGGGATGGGGTGACTGGCTTGTCCCAGAAGCTTTGACATCTGAGATGGAGTACAGTTGACTATTGCATCTTCCATGGAGTGCCATTTGAGCTGTGGGGTGCCAATCGTAAGTGTGGATCTGCTTAGGAATATTACTGGCATCATAGAGTTGAAGAATTTGTTATGGGACGGTATGTTCCTTCTGGGCATTTCAGGTTCTTTATACATCTTTATGTTCTCTCGTATGATAATTTGAGCCCATAATTTAATTTTTTTCTTTGCAACAGCAGAGGACAAGTGTTTCTGGTACACCTTCTACTAAGCTGGAATGCACAGGACTGGCCTAGTCAGACCTTAGCTGTCATAGTAAACTTGCTTAAGTTATTGATTAGGCTGAGACTTCACTTGAAGAAGCAGGTCTAGTTGTAAACTGCTATTAAAAACAAACTAACAACAACAAAAAAGACCCCACAAAGCTGCTTGCTTTACTTTGGTGAAAATAAGAGAGTGATAATTTTGAGTCCTTTATTACAGGTGCTTTGTCTTGGCTATTTGGAGTAGTTTTTTCAGTCCTTAGGATCAAAGTTCATGTTGTTCTATGAATGATAAAGTGTAGCACAATATCTGTAGACTGTGTTCACAGATGTACTGGATAATCTATGTCCCTGTGCTCCTCTTGCACAGTACTTCCAGTTTAAACCAGGGTGAGCTGGCACTTCTGCTCAAGAACCAATTAGTTCTGCCTATGGCAACTTCTTTTCTCTTCTTCATTCTGGCAGAGGACTTGTGTGGTGAAGCCAGTCAGGGGACTGATATGGTTTAAAACTAAAGTTTCCCTTTTTTGTCCAGGTTAGTTTTAATTGGTGTAGGTTCACCACATTTTTGCACAAATGTTTGTGCCAGCAAGAGGATGGAAATGAGTGGCTCAGGGACAGCAGGACTGCTGCTTTTGGCAGCAGTGCCAGCTTTCCCATTATTTTACTCAAGGCCTCAGTGGCACTTTTGCCATGCTGTCCTCAGGCAAAATCATGAATTTTCATAATGTGGGTCTTCCTTTCCATGTTATTACTTAATTTACGTATTAAATGGTTTTGTGCATAATAGATGTGGTGCTGATTTAATCAGCTAGTGCTATACATTAAAGTAATTCATGGTTTGAGTACAGGCTATTTAAACAGATATGTTTAGGGTATTGATTTATGCTTCCTGCAGTGTTTCTCAAACCTCTTTCATATTATTCTCCAGGGGAAGATACTGTCCCTGGTTCAATTCATGTGCTGACAAACCAGATAGTGACAGAGTATAGGAGACAAGCAGCAGGAGATGGCAGGAGGCAGCAGTGAACAGTGGTGAGAGATAGAGGGGGGAAGTCCAGGGGCTTGAGGAAATGTGTCAGCAAGTGCAAGTGCCTTTTAGCCATCTACTAACAGAGCTCATTTCTGTGGCCTGATGCCAGCCTCAGAGGTGATGTCTTGGCTCAGCAGCTCCCAGCCTTAGACTCTGCTTCTGTATTTATTTATTTATTTGTTCTCTCTCTGAAATCTTCTTGGTGAAGATCCATTTTCTGGCCATGTTCCCTTTCTTAGCCATCTTGTCCTGGCTGCCTGTGGTAATATATTTTTGTCCTGTTGCACTGTCGTCATAAATATTTCATAGTGACTGTCTTCTAATGCCTGGTTTGTTTGATTAGTAACTAATTAATCTTTAAATAATATTAGAAAACACTATCTAGTGATGCCTGTGTCAGGGATTTTTGCTCAAAAGGAGATGTGGTGTATAGCAACTTTGTTATGAGTTCATCATGCTAGCATTGCTGATCTACTGAAGCTTGGAACTACTGATACTTTTTTGTATCACCAAGGTTAATATGTGTTATTTGAAGAAGTGGTCTAGGCTTTCAGTAACTGAGTATGAACTAAAGGTTTGTCTCCTCCCTTACTGACCTCCTGCACTGCAGCTCATCTGACCTAGCTGGGCAGTTGAGACCTGCTCCCTTTGGTTTCTACTCTCATGCAGACTGCAGCAAAAGGGACTCTTCAGGTATCTTGGCCCTCCTAGTACGAGATTACTGAGGTGCCCTACTCCAGCAAAACTCTTTCAATATACCCAGGAACCCACATGCCACAGCTTTACTCCTGCCCTTTGTGAGGAGAAGGCAGCAGCACTGCTGGCCGGGATCAGAACTTGCCTTCTGTGAGCCTGGAGAAGCCCTGCTGTGCTAGGCTGAGCAGTTGTGCCACACTGGGCATAAAACAAGTACTACAGTTTCTCCGCCATCTCATGACTTTGATTGCATGCTTATTTACACTGGGAGTACTTCTGTTGTGTGAGAACATCATCCTTATTAGCTCGGGACTTACATTGTGTTGGAATATAATTCTCAAAGGGACTTGTGCAAATGGCCATACATGAAGAAAGGAATCTTGAGAGCAAATGGTGTCTTTATTGATGTTTGGGCAGAAAACAATCTGGTTGCCCATATAAATTCAGTAAAACAGGGCTGATATAAACCTAGAATTGTGTGCTTTTCTAATTCCATGTGCACTGGCTTTCTACATATTTTGGTTATCATTTGGGAAAAGATTTTTATTATCTTGATCTTTTTATTTTTCATTCTTGTAGTTGTTAAAACTGCTTGCCCTCACCCAAGGGTAACTAATCTCTTTCTTTTTAATTTTTTTTTTAATTTTCTTCTGTGTGTATAGTATTTCTGTCAGGAAGTTAGTCTTAGAAAAGAGAGAAGCTTGGTCTGTTTCTTCTTAGTATAATTCATTGTATTTTAAGGTTGTGGTTCTGCTCCTGCAGGAAGAAAGACTTCAGTGATGATCAAAGTAGATGCAGATATCACTTTGAGAAGGGCACACTTGCATATTAACAGGCTTAATATATTTGTTACATGCAGTACTGTTAGTTTTTAGAGACAGATGTTTAGTAAGGACTTTGTCTAAACATAGGCTTTATATTGAAAGGTGGTAAAATTGCGGCTGTCTTTGAAGCATGGATAAGGAATTAATTTCCTTGGTCTGTTCTAGCTTCTTGTTCCTCCCATATTTTCATTGGGGTTTTAAATTTTTTTTCTTGTGATCTTGATGATCAGAGGGGAAATGAGTGGGGTAATGTTAAAGCTAATATTTCTGTAGAGATCCATGTTCTCCTGTCTCCCACCCACATATATATATACCCACATATATACTACATCTACTATGGCACATTATTGTTTAGTGTGGCCTGAGAAGCTTCTGACTGTAAAGAACTGACTGAAACTAGATTTGGGACTTAAATCAGCCACCAGCATAAGACTTGATTCTATGGGTTGGATGTGGCAGTTCAAATATGTATTGAGCTGACTACTAGGTGGGACAGTTCTCTAAGGATAAACAAAATAATTGATCTTGGGTGTCCTTAAAAGTGTTGCAGTATGTCAGATGTTAAGCATGTTTTGATTTGTTCCAGTAGCCGGATCGAGCTGGGAGATGTGACGCCACACAACATTAAGCAGCTGAAGAGGCTAAACCAGGTCATTTTTCCTGTCAGCTACAATGACAAGTTCTACAAGGATGTACTGGAGGTTGGCGAACTTGCCAAACTAGGTACAAATGTTCTTGCCAGTAATTGTGGGCTGTGGTGGCAGAAGTGGTCATCATTGCTCTCCATAATGGTTTTGAATAGTAGCTCCTTCTATTTAGTTGTTTTACATAATGAAAAATAACTGTTTAACAACCTCAAAGAAGCCACAGAGGGTCTGCATTCTAGATAGATTATGTCCCACTGGGAATAGGCATGTTTTCTGTTCCAGAAGAAAATAGTTGTGCATTGCCAGCTTACCTTGTGATGTCATTGCTGGTTGGTGTGAACAGTGGTGAGCAACCACTGTGTCAAAGCAGCACTAGTTACTTCATTCCAAGTGTGAATCCACAATGTATGTTATTTTATCTAGATGGGAGAATTAACAAGAGGGGACGAAGGAAGATACAGGGTGTAAATGAAAGAGCTGTATGTGTAGTTTGAGACTTGTTACTGATAAACCTTTGTTTCTCTCCCTGGTAGCCTATTTCAATGATATTGCAGTGGGAGCAGTGTGCTGTAGGGTGGATCACTCCCAGAACCAGAAGAGACTGTACATCATGACACTTGGATGCCTGGCACCCTACCGAAGGCTAGGAATAGGTAAGGAGGGTCTTTTTTTTTGGTCTGAGGCATCAAAAAAAACAGGTTGCTGTCCAGCTTTCTAAATGCTCTTTCGGATTTTTAACCAGATTTTTAACTTTAGACTACTGATTTCTTTGGAAGGGACCTGGGGGAAAGAGTATGATTTATCTTGTGCTCATTCTTCCCTGCCTTTCAGAAATGAACCTTTTGTAGAAATTTTTACTTCAGGATTTCAGGTTACTTTAATCTTAATCATATTATCATAGTGTTATATAAATACTCTGCTTCTATGGATGTGAAAATCGTTGCAGAGAGAGATGAAATAATTTGTCAGAGATATGTAGCCAGTATGCAAGTCATACGTAAGTAGAACACAACATTCCTTCATTGGCTTCCCTCTTCACTCCTCTAAATGTGGGAGCTTTATATTTATTTTGTCTTTATCACTACTGATTATTGCTGCTCAGGGGTAGCACCTGCTTTTTGTCTATATTGCATTTAGTTCTTTGCTCCACATTGCAAAGCCATAGGACAGATTAATCAAGACCTATAGTAAACTGCTTGCCTTGACAAATTGGATTGAAAAGATAATTTTATTTTAAATTATTTTATTAGGTCTTTAGTAGAAAAGCTTACCAGTTCCCTCGCTGCTTTATGCAGTATTTTGTCTGTATTTTGAGCTGAGTTTGAGACCTTGAAACTATTAAAATAGTATTAAAATCAGCTGATTTATAAGTTTGCTTCTGGTCTGTTATGATTTTTATTTCTTCTTCAAAGAAACAATGAAATAAGGTTTATGAGCAATCAGGAACAGAATTAAATACTTACACATCATGTTTTATTTGCCTTTTTTCTAGTTTTCACACTCTATCATTTTAGTTTACCTACAGTTAACCTGCCTCTCCTCAAGGAAGCACCTAGCTAAGTACAGACTAAATTGTGTCCTAGTTTTCTTAAGTATCTCTTTATCTTTTGGCAGGAACTAAAATGTTGAATCATGTCTTAAACATCTGTGAAAAAGATGGCACTTTTGACAACATCTATCTGTAAGTAAATGCGTTACACTCATGCATTTTTTGAGAAATGATAAAGGTAGATATGGGAGCAAAGGGATGGAGATCCAAGTGTGGGTTTAGTATATATTTTAGTGGGGTCATGGAACATCTTGTAAGTACTAGCGGGAAAGACAGGGGTCATATTCTGGGCTTGTTGTGTGATGCTGTGAAAACCAAAAGCTGCTTGATTTAGAAAGGGTTCTGCAAATTTGCTGAATTTGAAAGCAATTTAGTTACAAAATTATGTTCTAGAGCAAAATTATACTGTAAGACCAAAAAAAACTTTCTAAAAAGGATTTAATTTTTATCATACAAGGTCATCTTCAGAATGGAAAATACTGCAAGCCTTGGATGCAGTTTTGATGCATTTGCTTTCTGTCTTTTATGACAGTACTCTGTGGGTTAGAATATTAGAGGTGTTTGCAAGCACTGAAAATTTACTACATTCAGTAATAAGGCCCAACTGCTATTCTCATTCTTGCACACTGCCAAGTCAGCTATTTGTTCAGCCACACAATAAACTAGATCAGTGTGCTGACCCAGCTAGGGAAGCTGTTTTCAGTTTTGTTTCTGGGTGTTATTTTTCATTTTAGTGTGTTTTGGGGGTTTGGGGGTGGTTTTCTTGTGCTTTGTTTGGTTATTTTTAAAATCGATTGCATGTCTGTGAAAGCACTTAGCATAATGCAGGCAAGAGAACAAGCACTGGGGTAGAGGGCAGTAGCAGTAGTCCCTCTGGAAAGAGAGTCTGAAATCCATAAATGTCAAAACTATGCTTTTCCTTTGCTGCTGGTTTCATAATTGTGCTTTTTGCTGTGCATTGGTGTCTGTGTGGTTACCAAGTGAGCTGATGGCAGTTTTTGGCTTGATCGCTTCTCTGAGCCAGCTCCTCCTTGTCCATCACTGCTTGGCCATCACACCGTGCCTGCACAATGCACTGCTAGGGATAGGCCCACAGCAGGTACAGCTTGGATGGACTTACAGTGCCACAGAACTACACCCTGAATACTTGCCAGGCCTGTGGAAGATGCTTTGTGAGAAGTGTTTCATACGCTGATATCACTGTAAATGGAGTGACTTTCTCCTCAAACTCTCCCGCTTCTGCCATGGAGGTGCAGACTCTTCCACCTCCTCTGCTGTTGTTGCTTTGTGCCATCTCTGTAAGAGGAGCATGTTTTAAAGAGGTGTCTGATTAAAGTTACTTTTGGCTTGTATTCTTTCCTGCTCTCCTGCCTCAGGACCAGTGGTAATGAACTCTCTCTGACATGCCTGCATAATGGGACAGGGGTTTTCCTTTTTACTTTTGCACGTTACTGTGTGCATAGTGAAGGAACTGTTTGCTGATTGTAATACAAACCCTGCCCCAAATCCTTCATAATCCTTCTTTATAGTTCCTAGACCAAGGATTCTGGCATGACAATAAATAGCCCCCAAAATTGGGCTACAGTTCTTTTAGTGGCCCATTGATTTTATTACTATGTCTATTGCTTGTGCAACTTCTATTTGAACATATTATGCAGTTTAGCACCAAATTTTATAGCACTGCCTAAATTTGTCATTACAATAAAGTTTAGCTTTTAGCTTTTTGGTGATTATTTGGCTTAACACTAAGATCTTTTGTTCTGCTGTTGCTTTCACAGTTACTTTGGTTCTGTGATTATGGAGTGTGTTGTCATGACAAAGTGGTTCATGAAGTTGTGCAGTGTCTGCTGAATTTTGGGAGTGTTTAATTAATATCTTTTGCTGATCCAAACATTTTTATTTTTTTTCTCTTTCTTATTTTTTCTTTTTTTTTTTTAATAAACAAAACTTGTGCAGATAAATGTCCTAGTCACATAGGATAAAGAACTGATGGCTGTTTGTTTTGGAGACTTTGAAATGTGCTAGCAAAATCTGTAAAACTCTAGGGGAAGTAAATACGAGGGAAAAGGACTTTGTAAATCCATAGGACTTTTTTGTATTACAGCTTTTTGTGAGGAGAGAGGAGTGGTTGGAGTAGAGCAAGGTGTTAAAATCATATCAAACACCATTGCCAGTTGTATGTTACAGTGTGTTGGGAGCATCGCTGAGACAACTCCTCTGCTCATCTGCAAAGTGTTACTACAGGAGGTTAAAGTTTTCTTTACAGTGAAACTCTGTTACATATTTCCACTAAATATCTGCCATATTGCTTTATTAATATGGAGAAAAATTTAAATTATTGAGGTAGTAATGCTTCAGAGTCTTTCTGTTATCTTGTGTTCTGTGCAAGAGTTTTACTGAGGGGAAACATTTACTTCTATTGACAGCCATGGGCCATCCAGGAGCTGAGTGTTAGCCCAGAACTGAATTGGGAAGACCAACATTTCCAGAGTTCTTAGAGTTACACCGTTGTTCCTTCTCTATCTAGATAGCTGCTTTTCTTGTCTTTGACCATTCTGAGTATGGAGGCAGAGTACTGACCCCTGTCTCTCTGTGCCCTTTTCTGTCCCAGGCATGTCCAGATCAGCAATGAATCTGCAATTGACTTCTACAGAAAGTTTGGGTTTGAGATCATTGAGACGAAGAAGAACTACTACAAGAGGATAGAGCCTGCAGATGCTCACGTGCTGCAGAAAAACCTCAAAGCCCCTTGTCTTGGCCAGAACGCAGATGTGCAAAAGACCGACAACTGAACAAAACCCCAGCGGACACTTTCTTGCACTTGCTTGTCGCCAAATAAGGAAAGAGAGGCCTCTCTTTTTTTTTTTTTTTTTTTTTTTTTTTTTTTGATTGGTTAGTTGGTTTTTTGTTATGGTTTTTTTTTTTTTTTACTCCACCCCTTCATCTTATTTTTTTTTCTTGACCTCTCTCCAACAAAATGTAATGCTTCTTCCAAGGATTGTCCAATCATGTTTGGGGTTGGGTTTTGGTTGGTTTTGGATTTTTTTTCTTTTTGAGCTCTCCTTTCTGGTGTTTTTTGTTTTTTTGAGGGCAGGGGGGCTGATTTTTTGGTTTTGTTTTTTGTTGGGGTGGGAAAAGGTGTGCAGATCTCTTAAGTTTGAGGTGTGGAGGGCTTGAGCAGGTTATCCTGATGACAAGTTTCCTTCAGAATTATTCTTTCAGTAAGCAGAATGTAAACCCAATGCAGGGGGAAAAGGCAAAGCAATATCTTGTCCTTTCACTCCTTGTGTTTTTTATAACCTACAGGGTACTTTACTCTCCCCCAACCTTTGAATGTTACTTCAGTACTTCCCACTCTTCCTTCTAATTCCCCCATCTCAAAAAAGTATATTTAGTTCTTCCCAATATTTTTGAGTATGGCTTTTTCTTCCATCTTTTGCTGAGAAGGGTGGGCTACTTTACCATACCTTTTCACTCTGCCTGGGCTGACCTTTTTGGATGCTTTTTTAAAATACTCCTCACCCAAGCTGGTGCTACACTTCTTAAATGACTGAGAGGAGGATTTAGAGTGGTCTTTATTTTTTCTTATTTTCATTTACCCAACTCCCAGGAGACTTTTGCCAGAGTAAGAGCTAGATCTGGTATTGGCAAGAATAACCTTGTATAAATATGAATCCTGAGGCAAAACCCTTGCTTTAAAAATGGGTGAAATTCTGCAGGGCTCATTGAGAGTTAGTTTTATCTCTGTTGTTGGGATGGAAAAAGTGACTCTGACCACCTTATCAGCTTTGATGACATAAGGCAAGCACCTGTCTCCAGATAACTTTGTTACAGCTACTGAATCTGTGGTGACAGATGTAAGGGTTGAGGAAACCAGGCAGCAAGGCTAAGAAGGCAGACATGAATCTGACTCTAATCACATAGCTTTGCAGGGTCTCCTGGATTTGCTTGGGATTGGCTTGACTTGCTGTGTTTATGAGCTCCTTTGGGAGGAGGTGGTGAAGAACTGCGTGGTTTTGCTCCTTTGAAGATTATTTTCCCCTTCCCCGTTCAGTAGTAATAATGCAGTTCTCCTCTGGTGAGAGGGTGTTCGTGGAGCACCGGAGAAAGCAGCGTATATTAGAGCATTTTATGGGTTTGGAAAATAGGCTGGCTGGCTTCTTCCTAGTACTGTAACTTTGAGGCTGCAGTAAACTGTACTAAGCTCTGCTTTGCATCCTTTCATGCTTTATTTGCGTGAATACCAGTGCTCCTTTCTAGGCACTGTTGCCAGCAATTTTATGTATGCCAATATAAATACCAACTTGAGCTTGGACTCTTCTCCAAGCATCTGGGAAAGTGCACTGAGCTGAGACAACACCAACCTGCCCCATCCCCCATGTAGATGCTGAACTGTATTCTTTTCCTGTTTGTTTTTTAAAGTTTAGATCTGCATCTTGAATTCTTCCGCTCTGAAAGCCTCCAACCTGTAGTGTGCATTGCAGCATACATCTGGTTAGTAGGTGCTGTCCAGTCATTAGAGGGTGACTTGGGAACCAAGAATTCCAAAACAGGAATTGTGGTGAGGCAAGAGATGGCACCCCTCACTGCACATTAGGTGGTCTTTGATACCCCAGGGATGACTATACCAGCTGCTACACAGTTACTCCTTTGACAGAGGTGTGTAGCATTTGTTGGAGTGCATCTTGACAGACCTGTGCTGGAAAATGGCTGCTTAATTTGCTGAGTTTGCACTATTGGAGTCTTGGAGATGGGCAGGTGACCAACACCAGCCCATCTGCATGGCCCAAGCACCTGTGTTTGCAACATGTGGTGGCAGACTCTGGCTAGAAAGATGCAAACGGTTCCCTTGGCCAGAGGCAGCCTAGTTTTGACAAAAGCTTATTCTCAGTACAGCTAGGACCTGCTCATGGTGGTTATGTTGGCAGCCCAGCATCTTTCTAGAAGGGGATGTATCGAAGCACAATTAGCTTGTCATATGCCAACAGAGTCTCCCATGCCATCTGTAGACCAAACCAAGGGAAGTATGTGGAGGGAGAGAGAGATAGTATTGTATTTGAGGATGTTTGTGCAGCACAGCTGTAACTCAGACCATAGCTGCCTCTGGTGCCAAGCAAAGTGCTCTTCATTCTTCTAGAACTAAGTGGTAAGTGTTTGGGTTGGGTAGATGGGTGTGGGGATATGAACTCTTAGGATTTGCTGTTGTCGTAGGCTTCCACAAATCAGTGTGTTTCACAGACAGTTATTCTTCAGGTTTAAAAGTACAAGTCTGATGTCTGAACTTACTTGGATTAACCTTTGTTTCTGTCTCTTTTTGCTTTGGGCTGCCATCATTCTATGAATGTATCCATGAGAACAATTCTTAAAGCTCCTATTCCACAGCAGACCTGCCTCATTGTAACTTCTAACAAAATGTTTTGTAGGAGGTGGAAGAGAGAATAAATCTAAGACTCTTTTTCCCAGGCTATTAATCCTGGAAAACAGTTGTTGAATCTTGAATACAAGGTTTAATATGAATCTTAAGAAAACTGTGTTCCCTGTACATGGGTAAGGGCAAGTGAAGGTCAGTAGTTCTGGTTGACAAACAGTTGTATTTTATTAGTCTACCAGTTGTGTTGAGTGAAGGAGGAGAGTGCTGTATCTTAGTGCTGTTACCTAGAGACACTGAAATTGTGTGAAGTATGGGCTTACCACAGAGAACTTCAGTTACTTTGATTGTTGCTGCAGGAGGACATCCTTCTAGCTTGAAAATAACAGCTTGTGAACAACTAAATTTTTTCAAAGTTGAGAGTTTCAGTGGGGGAAAAAAAAACCACCAGCACCTGTTCTGGATGAAGATCTAGCAAGAAAAATGTATGCAACTAACAGCTTTAGAGTGTAAATTGCGTATATCCAAGTTACTCCTGAATCTCTGCAACTGACTTTGTCACACATCGGTTGAAGTATGAAGATATTACCTACAAAAAGACTCCTACTTGAGGAAACCATGGTACAGGAGAAGAATCATCCAGAAGAGAGATCCCTCATTTTTGGGAGGGGTAAGGGGGAGAATGTTTTTAGTGTACACAGAAACTGGCTAAGTTTACATGATGCAGCTAATGGTTAAACCTGCCAACTAAATATGACATACTGTTACAATTGAAACAAACTTACGTGATATTTAGTTAAATCTTGATGGTGCCCTGTGTCTAGTAAAAATTTGATCCCCCAAATTGTTTTATTCTCCCCCTTGTTGTAATCCAGGGTCAGCTGCTATGCACAATGTCTGTGTTTTGTAAAGTGTTTGCTGACTTGGATGTTTCTTTTGAATCTGCAACTGCTTCCTGATTAATTTGGTTAAGACCAACTCTGGTCTCTTGAGTTAAGATTTAGTGAAAGGTATGCTGTATGCAGTTTACAGATGCATTCTCAATGTTACAAGTTAAGTTGCAGGGGGAGCAAATTCTTCACAATAAGATGGTCCATTTTTGATCTATATCATTGCCCTTGTTGTTCATCAGGAGCATGTTTTTGTTTTTCTCAAACTCTTTAGAAATACCGTTCAGAATAAACGTGCACTATTTGAGTTATGTCATTTACAACTTGTCATGTGCATTTTTTTTGCTGTCCAGCTGTTTCCTTTGGAAATCAGATATAGACTATTCCTCAGATGTTTCATAAATTGTGTAACTCAGAAGATTTCTAACATGAACTGTGTGTTGGGCTGCTGGGATGAATGCCAAGGGTGTCTGACAACTGTGCAGAGTGAGGTCTCTTTGTTTATTTTCCCTGAAGTTAGAAGCCTTTCCTCGGAAATCCTGTCTTGTGGGGTAGGAGGGAGGAGAGGAAGAGGAACTGTTCTGGAATATTTTTGATTGATTAGTGAGCAGTTTGGAAACAGACCAGGTGTCAAGAACTCTGGTTTGGGATTTATAGGTTAAAAAGTTTAAAGTATTCAAATTAGCTGCTAGTTATTGCAAATCTTGACCACAGTGTTTGAAAAACTTTGGTCCGTATTTGTAAAAGTGACTGGTCTTAATATACAGCACATACTCTTCCATACTGACTTTTCTCAGAAAGGTATTTAAGTAAAACTCATCTCTCTTCTTAACAATTCCAGTCTCTTCTGTTAAAGCCATTTTTTGTCTTTAATTTCACTGTGCTTCTCTTCTGCTTTGAAGTGCCATTTATGAAGTGATGAACTTGCACTCTGGCCCAGGTTCTGGAGGAAAATAAGTGTTTCCCTAAATATTCTATAGTGTATCCTATTCACTTATTTAAATTCCTCTGGAAATTGCTTTATCAACAGATGGAGTTGCTGCATTGATTAGAATAAGGGTGGAAAAGCAAAGCTCAGGCTCTGAAACTTGTCTGTAGTCTTGAGTGGCTGCTTCCAGCTGTCTTCCCTGACCTCTGCTGGAGGGCTTGGAAGGCACAGCTGGAAGTGAACTGCTACCACAAGTGCAACCTTCATCACTCCAGCCTCACCAGCAGCTGTAGAGGCTGAAAAAACCTTTGCTGTACTTACAGTTGCAACTGTTCTCCAAACTGTTCAGCTTTTATTGTTTTGTGTTTCTTTCCTTCTTCCTCATTCCAGTTGCCTCTTAGAACAACCTGTACAATACTAGACAACTGAGATGTCCTTTACAGGGAAACTATCAGGTATTCCTGATCATTTATGTTGTGCTTTCCCAAAGCTGTGCTGGTTCTACAGGCACTCTCATTCCTCTCACTGCATTCAAAACTTGGGTATTTATGGCACCTCTGTAGTCACTCAAGATATGCTGTTATCTCTGATTTGTTACTGATTTGGTACAACTGCTTCAAGAACAGTTACCACACCAGGATCGAGTGAGTGGTCAGTCATTCACTTCATGTGGAACACTGGGATTGTTCTGTCTTTTAATCAGTTCTCTGTCCCTGTGAGGACATTATCCTCTGATCCTGCAGTATCTTAGATTACTTTAAAAAATCCCTGTCCAAAAGCTCTTACACTAAGTCCTTTTGAGAATCTACCAAACCAATCTTGTCAGGTGAGCATTGTCATCTGTTTCTGGCAGTATTACTTCCCTTTCCATAGGGATTCTCTAAATATTCAGACCATCTAATCTAGATGCTTTGTAAGGGACAAATGACCTGCCTTATGTTCTTTTCTCTTGCCCCTAAAGAGGCATCAATTCAAACAGATAATGGAATGGTTACTCTATCCCTCTCTTTTCATTCTGCCTTCTTCCCTCCTCCTCAGTGCTTTAACACTGTAAAAGCATTCAGCTTTGCTACCATTCTGCCTGAAGGCATTGTGGCAGCACCAGCTGAAGCTCTCTAAACTGCTGAGTTGCCAGCTTTCTTTCACTCCCTTGAATGTACATGACCCATAGTCCAAGAAACTCCTGCACTGGGAAAGATGCACTGACCTGTGTTCTGATTGCCTGTCAGCTGCTGTATCACATCATACAGACTTAGGCCAGTACTGCTCACTGAATTATTGAACCCAAACCTGCACTACAGCCAAGAATTTAAATTTGAAAAAAAAAAAAAAAAAAAGCTTAAGAAAAATTGCACTCAAGTTCTTGATTAAGATTCTCTGAAATAAAGCTGCAAAACTTCTTGACTTGTCAAAAGAATAGCAAATTATATATCCAATGTAAAGCTTTCTTTGCAAGTATTTCTACAAAAGCCCTTCATTTTTTCTAACCATCTTGCCATATAATTGTAAATTTATATTCTCCAAGAGAAACAGGTGGGTTCCTGCTATATGTGATTTCACCTGTGGATTTTTGCCACAGTATTTCAGATATTTAACCTTGTACTGGTATTGACCACTTACAAACTTAAACACTATAGATCACAACAAGAGTGTCAGAAGGTAAACTTGGTTTGTTTCTTTGGATGGGGGTGCCTATTTAGTGAAAATCTTCACCAAAAAAGCATGCAACCCTTTAGAAGAGAAACCTCCCCCCTCAGTTTATATTGGAATAAGTTGATGGAGCAGTGGCATTTCAGATTTCACTTGTCTTCCAGTTTGGTTGTATCATATCAGAACCAAATATGATGAAAAGTGAAAAAGTGCATTTACATTCCTACTTTACACCTTCAAGCTGGTATTTATAGTAATGTTAGAATTCCTCTGCAAAAACAGCTTGGGCCTCAATTTTCTTCACAGCTCGCAAATGGGCTTTTCACTTAATGTCAACTGCAAGGTTATTTTGCAAGTGGCAGCTATCCAAAATAAAATGGTTTGGGTTATTTAACATCTGATTGCTGCTATGACTCATTTCAGCAGCAGCAGAGTTCTTGGACACTGCTTCAGAAACTTGTCTCTGCTCTATTATGTTGTAAGAAGGCATATGGATACAAGATGCTTTCTCAGGGAAGCAATTGAGCTGGAACTGGGAAGCTGCCTTATTATGGGTAATAATTGAATTAGGCACTAGCAGGAAGCAAAAAGTGGGGAGTTGTTAATGATCCACAGTCCCTCATTTCATGGATAAAACAACACTTTTCCTAAACTCTGATTTACCTCATGAGGAAGATGGATGGAGCGCCTTCTTCCCCAGAACTAAGCGTGAGCAGAGCGTGTGACAAAGCTAAGGAAAAATGTCTATTAAAGCGTCAGTCATGGCACCGAACCGTCACAGGACGTGGCTGGGCTCCTCGTGGGCAGCTCCATGTAGCAAATCTTTAGCCAGCCTTTATCTTTGCTCGCCAACGCTGATTGCCGAGGACGCGGGGCAGCAGTTCAGTGCACAAACGCTGTTCTGCACTGCTGAGGGCTCTCACACACCCCGCGGCGGAGGTCGGCGAAGGGCAGCGCTCGGGTCATTCTCGCCCTGGCAGGACGGGATTGTTTCGTCTGACAGCAATACGCACAAAATAACACGCGGTGCTTTCCCCCCTGCCCGTGATGCCGCTCAGAACCGACCCAACGCCGCAACCTTTCCCGTCCCGGCGCGGCCGCTGCCCCTTTAAGAGCTGCCGCCCGCCCCTTCGCGCGCCTCTTCCCGCTGCGCTCATTGGCCGCCCGGGACGCCGCTCCCCGCCAGTTCCTGTTTCGGCCACCTTACCTTGTTGACGCCAGTCTCTGCCTCCCTGCCCTCTGATTGGTCCGTGCCGCCAATGTTTGTGGCGGCCATTGGTCCGCACCCGCTCCGCCCCGCCTAGTTGAGGGCGAGCGACGCCCTCTCCGGTCTGGCCCTTGTTGATTGGCCGCGAGGGCTCGCCCCGCGCGCGGCGATTGGCTGCGGCGCGAGCAGCAGGGTGGGCTGCGCGGGCGGGCAGTGGCGCGGAGGCGGCGGCGGCGGCGGGGCCGGCGCGGGGTGTCCGCCCGGCGGAGGATGGTCCCGGCGCTGGGGCCGCCGCGCAGCGCGCCCGGCCCGACTGTGAGTGCAGGCGGCGGGACCGGGGACGGGAGCGGCAGCGGGAGGAGAGGGACCCGGAGCGGCAGCGGGGCCGGGGCGTCGCGTTGGGCCGGGGCCGCGCTCGCCCCGAGATGCCGGTGGGGCCGGTGCCCCTTTGTCCGGCCCCGGTGTGCCCGGCCCGGCCCGGGCAGGGGCTGCGGGGCCGGGACAGGCCGGGCGCAGCTGCAGAGTGCGGGCGGCCCGTGGCGGCGCGGCCCCCGGGCGGCCGTGGCGCGGTGGCGGTGCCCGGGCTCTGCTCCCCGGGAGTTGTGCGGCTGCGGGGGCTGCCCGTGCCAGGGCAGGGGTGAGGGAAAGTCGGGGGAACAGCGGTGAAGGTTTGGAGAGCGGCGTGGTTTTATCGCTTTGCGGTCTTGGTGCTGCCAGACGATTGAGCACGAGTCGCCGTTCGGGGAGCTCGCCTCGGAGGCAGCAAGAGGCGGGCACTGCGCCTCAGCCCGGCATCTTCCCGGCGTGGTCCGGGACGCGGGATGTTCGCGGCGCTGTGCTCGTGTCGAGTGACACCCCCACGGGAGGCTAGCCCACTTCAAAGGATGTGCCTCTAGGGCTTTTTTGCTTAGAATTCGGTCACTCGTAGCTAACGTTTCTCGCTGGACGTGTTGTAAACTTGGTCTCCGAAGGAGGGAAGTCTGATGGATGTGTCTTGTCTATTCCTTCTCTGCCTGCTAATTTTAGCTCTCCGGCCGATTTCAGTCAAATTTGCCAGCAGCAGAGGCTTTAAAGAGTTGGAAGGCTTCAGTTTCATGGGAATCAACACTGACAGACACAGAAGTGTTTGTAACTCACAGTTACTGCTCACGTTAAGGGCAGAACACCTAAAATGCAGCTCCCTGTGACAGCACAAATGAACTGAGTCCGTTGACATAGCTATAGTGAGATACTATGTGGCACATGATGCCCATTGTCTAGGGAAGTCTGTAGGGAAAAATTGGAAGTAAGGCAAAGAAAAAGGGACTAGTGATGTGTTGAGTTTCTGTCCGTAAGTAGGAAAATCACAAAACTGTATTTTTGCTTTTCACATAATAGCTTGGACTTCTGTTAGACTTCATCTAGACATGCAGTTATTAAGTACTTCTAGCAGAGATAATGATGGCACAGTTAAGCATCCAGAAGTCAGGTAATGTAACAGCTTATTTTAGAGGCATGATTTTAGCTTTACTTTTAATGTACAAGTCATGGGGACCACCTTATTTATATGACTGTGTTAAGTAGCACTTCAGCCAACTGCAGAGCCTTGTTCATTGCTCATGAATTGTGTGCAGTAGTCAGACAAATGGGAAGGAAGAAACTTCCTATGAGTAAATGCTTATTATTAGAAAGATTTAGAACCTTTAATTTTTGATTTTCAATTAATGCCAT
The DNA here is from genome assembly GCF_024509145.1 of Vidua macroura. Classification (NCBI taxonomy): domain Eukaryota; kingdom Metazoa; phylum Chordata; class Aves; order Passeriformes; family Viduidae; genus Vidua; species Vidua macroura. The sequence continues at coordinate 72,117,804 of NC_071572.1, read as the reverse complement.
AACAATATTGGATAGGTACATTTTGGGATTAAATACATTTCATAACTGAAAATAAGTTTGCCACTGAATTGGAAATAAGCATAGAAAAATGCTCATGTTGTGAGCATGATTTTTAAGGTGCTTGTATTCAAAATATCATGTCAGGTAAGTGAAACAGTACAAGAACATTGCAAATTTTGAAGTGTTTGGAAATTACTTACTCCCTTAGAGACTTACTTATTCCCTTAAGTTATGGATACATGGGAAGATTTTAACGGAGTAGATGAAAAGTGGTGGTGGATCCTGGAGGAGTCTGACAGCTGCAAAGAGATAATTAGGATGTAAGTTTTTGCTAGTGGCTTTGCTGCTTTGATTCCTGGGGTTTCAGGTAGTGTTCTGAGGAGCTGGCCAGGGACACGCTGAAGGGACTGTCACTCGAGTGGCCCTGTGACATGTGCCTGGACCATGCCTGCTGTGTGCACTGTGGACTCTCATTTGTAGCTGAAGTTTAGCTGTACTCTGAAATGTCTTGGATTCAATGCCTTGAATCTTGGGAACAAGAAGGTAAAGATTTTGTGGATGTGTTCTGCTGGCACTGCTGGCTGAGCTACTCCAGCTGTTCTTCACCTCAGCTCTTCTTAGGTGAATGAGAGGGATGCTCCTGACTCTTTTTAGGCGGAGGAGTTACAGAGGTACTTTCTTGAGCATTGTTTAGATGGTTTCTCTCCATGTGCTGAAGTTGTAAGAGCACCTCTGGCTTCCACATATTGAAGTATAACGAATTAGGCTACAGAGAGATTGGGGGTGGTGCATTCCAAGTATTTAAGTACGCTTTTAATTTGCAAATTGCCTTGATACAAAGTGTGTGACATTGTAACCAATCATGTTCCGCTTGGATATGAATTAATACAATGTATGAGTTGAAGCTGGATGCTGTAGAAAGAAATAGACATGCGAGGAAGGCAAGGGCAGGGACGTGCTGGATTTGTTTGACAAGAGCCATTCTGTGGTTTAATTTTTGTACAGTAGTGCTTTTTAAGGTCTTAAAAATAACTTTGTAAGTGACACTTGACTGTGGGGAGGTATAAGAAGCGTAGCATTTGATACGAAGGGTTTCCCAATGAATCATGTTTGGTTGTGTCACAAGAACTTGTGAAAAGTACCGCAAAGTCTGTGCCACTTTGAGGGATAGTGACACCTTTCAAAATAGGAAAACATGTTCCTGAGGGATTTAATTTGATTAAAGGAGTCACAGACACAACTGAGATGAAGAATTTATAAAATGACTGGCAGTACTGTGGATGGACAGTCCATCAGGCTGGAGGCAAGTACACTTCTTCAGAGCCCTGAGATTTATAACTGGAGTTGTTATGAAAAGATCAGGAACATTAAAGCTGTTAGATTGTATGCATGCACACATTTACACATCCATTTTCATTTAAAAATCTGGGTTGTATGCACATCTTCACTGACATTTTCACTGGGGACATGGCTCAGTTATTTAATTGAAAACTGTCTCAGCTGAAACTCTGCACCACGATATGTATTCAATTTCAATGGGCGGGAGTGTTCAAGCAGTGTTTGAGTTATTTCAGATTACAGTAAAACATGTAAAGGTCTCAGCTCCTTGATTAGGAAATGTTGTGCAGTGTCCAGTTTATGTAATACTGACCTAACTTGATGTTTAAAATGCAATTCCAGCTTTTATGTGTGGATATAATGTGTCCAAAGTGTACTTTGGTTTGCTGCCTTACCAGTGTAGTGCCGTTGTCATGCTTAGAGTAAGCACAAGAGGTTCTGCTGTGTGCACAAGATGGACAAATTGTGTGTAAACTGGGCTTGTTTCCTGTATGAAAAGCCATGGCTTTAGTCCTCTAAGGTGAATGAGTTGCTTTTGCAACCATGACTTACGATAGCAATCTCTTACATCAGCCACGCTGGGTGCCATTGTGGTTCAGATAACAAGAAAGTACTAGGCTGCTAAAAATGTTTCTTGGTTCCTGGTAACAAGTGCCTTTCTCACACAGTTACCTGAACTTCTGTCAGGTTAACTGACCAGCATGAAAACCATGAATTGAAATCAGCTCCATCTGAGAGCACATCTCAGTCATGTTGGTATTCTGATAACCTGAATGGGTTCTTTGTGATCCATCTCTAGTGAGGCTGGGATGATCTAAGTATGGAGCTATTAACTTTTAGGTCTAAATCCAGGTTCCTCAGAACCTATGATCCATTTTCCCAGCTTTTGGTGTGGGCAATGCTGTGAAAAGATTATAGAAAACATTGTCCATTCGCCTGGTGACACACTTAATAGAAGTGTAAAGCTTTTATGGGGAGAGGAGAGCTTAAAGATTTGTTTATTCTTCAAGTAACTGGAGTTCAAGTGAAAATAATAACTGTCCATTTGGGGTGTCTGCCTGCATCTGTAGTCTGTAATGTGGTTGGCTTCAGGGACACCTAATTCATGCCAGCCTTCAACCTTTGAAGTTGGACTCTGCTTTGCTTTCATCCATCAGTGAAGCTGTTAGCTAGAAATTGAATGCAGTTCTTGTACAAAGCTTCATGCTACAGCTCTTCTTGCTCATTTCCTCCAGTAGTAAAATGGTGCTCCAAATCAGCAGCATAATTTTTTCACTATTGGAGTGTCCTTAATGTTCAGAGATGCTTTAATTCAGAAATGTTTAAATATTATGCATCTATTGCTTAAATACCTCCTTCTTCCATGTAAATCTCTCACCTGCTGGAAATTCTGGGACTTCTTGTGTAATTGGAGAAGCTTAATTAGTTTTGGCATCATCTTGGGTCATCGTTTCACAAATATTAAGCCAGCACTGCCACCATGAGAAGCAATCTTGTTGTTTCAGTGTATTTATTTGGGAGTGTGGGGTGTCTCTGTGTAAGTAAAAAAAAAAAAAAAAAAAAAAAAGGCAAATTTTAAAAGGTAAAAGTAAACAGTAAATTTTAAAAAAGTAAAAGCAAAGTAAATTTTAAGTTGAAGTTCTCATCTGGCCTCCTGGGTGAGGAGTGCCAGTGAACCAGGGGAGAGGCTGCATCTCTCAGCATTATTTTGAAGGAGCTGGGGCAGTAGGGGAAAATAATAATCACAAGTATTTTCCCATTATTGCTAGGAGAAATGGGCTGATAGGAATTTCATGCAGTTCAACGAGGGCAAAATCCTGCACTTAGGGAAGAACAAATCAATCCACCAATATATGGTGGGGGCCATGGAGCTGGAAAGCACCTTGGCAGAAAGGGACCTGGTGGACACCAAGTTGAGCACGAGCCAACAAAGTGTCCTTGTAGCACAGGTAGCAAATGGGCCCCATTTGATACATGTGTCAGCCAGCTGAGGGAGGTGATCCTTCCACTGTACTTGGCACTAGTGAGGCCACATCTGGCATCTTGTGTTGAGTTTTAGGTTCCCCAGTACAAGAAAGACATGGATGTACCATAGAGAGTCCATTGAAAGGCCACAAGGACAATTAAGGTACAGGAGCATCTCTCATGTTGAAAGGCCAAGAGAGCTGTGATTGTTTATGGAGAAGAGAAAGCTCAGGGAGAATCCCATCTGTAAATTGTCTCAAGAGGCTTTACAGTCCATCTTACTTTGTGGTTTTTCTGTTTTATTCTGGGTGGGAATGGGAAGACCCTGTGTTTCCTAGCTTGGAAATATTAAATGTGTTAGCTATCCCTTGCTAAGGAATGCAATGGGGCTCTCCCACTCCTAGTTTCACTTTAAGGTATTTTTGCCAAGTCAGTCTTAGGTGGCAATAGGGCGATGATTTCACGCAGTTATAGAAGAAGAAGAAGATAGAGTAGAGGTAAGGCATTTTCATTTTATGGAATGATTTTTTAATTAAGTAAAACTTGCAGGATCATGGTATCAGTCTGTCCCCTTTATCCATTCCTTTCAGACCTGTGCAAAGTAGTAACTTGGAAATCTGGTTTTAGTTTCTTCTCCATTGTCAGTGCTAAATTTCTACTGTAGTCTTATTTGCTTTACCTAGTGCTTTCAGAACTACTTATTCACCCCAGATAGCTCATATACAGTAATTCTCCTAAGCTAAATAAGTAGTTCCTAAAGTGGTGGAATTATTGGATTCAAGTTTTCTATGGATTTGCACTTAGTAGTTGTATTTTCTTGTGTCTAACATGCATTGATTTTGATTTTTAATTTCCTCTTTGAAAGTGTTATGAAAGTGTGCTTGCTTTCTCTAGTCATCTGGGCTCAGATAACTTTAGTTTGGACCCCTCTGTTAAACATAATTAAAATAATGTGCAGCTTTATCCCTCCCAGTATTATTCAAAACTGTCAAACATCCAGATTGCAAGATGAGTCCTTTATTCCCGGAACTGAAGTAATTGCCCATTGCACCCACTTCATGGGTCCAAGAAAAAAAACCTCTGAAAAGCAAAGGTGTAATTGCATTGAGGTTGTGAAGGAGAATGAGCCCTCTGTTCACTAAAATCTTTTTTGAGTAGTCTGCCTATAAAATGTACATTGCAAAGTTGTGGAGGTTTTGTTTGGTTTTCATGGGTTTGGGGGCAGAGTGTGTGTATACTTGTTTTTGAAAGCTCATTGAAGTGTAATTAGTGAGCTTCTTTGGTAAGCTTATACATTAAACCTGAAATTCTGTTTTTTGGTACCTTCTACCTCAGCCATTTTTGCCTTTGGCCCCATGAAGATTCACAGGGAACTCTGGAAGGGCAGGGTTTGTAACAGAATTTCAGCAGTGATCTCTTCTGCATTTTGTAGTGCAGGCCCATAGAATATTGCTTGCTGTATCATGAACCCTTGATGTGTTCTTAGTTTGTGCCAGATTTCTCAAACCCTAAGCCTATAAAATATTTAAGAACTTGACTGTGTAATCCTTTGTACTGAATGACTCATATCTGAAAAAATGAATTAAAAAATTTGACACATAAACTCTCTGGATGCCCTGAATATTTTGGCTATAGGATATTTTGCACTGCTTGTTAGTTAAGGTCCTCAGGAGAGAGCAGCAAGGCAGCTTGGCACGTGTCAGAAGATGCCTTGATACCTCCTCGGGACCATATGTGGTTTTATAAACAGACTCTGAGGATCCCTTGTACTTGAAAAACAAAAAGAGCTCAGCTTAAAACCAAAGCAGTGAAGCAAAGAATACTGCTCTGGCTAAATCATTGTGGCCAAAATGCATGTTTTTATGCTGTAATTTAAACTGGTTGTCAGGCTCTGTGATGAGGTGCTGCTCTTTGGATAGAGATTTCATTTGGAGATAAGGTCACATGAGAAAGCAGAATTGGATGGGCTCTCGCTGGAACAGGTTGTCCAGGAAAGCTGCAGATGCCCTATCTCTGGAAGTGTTCAAGGCCAGGCTGGATGAGGTTCTCAGCAACCTGGTCTAGTGGGAGGTCTCCCTGCCAATGGCAGGGGGTTTGGAATGAGATGATTTTAAGTTTCCTTCCAACTCAAACCATTTTATGACTCTATGACTTACAGCTTCTACATTTTTCCAATCAGTCTTTGGTGTTTCAAATACAGTTTTCATAAAAGGCTGGATTTCTGAGTTATGAATAACCATCTTGGTCACAGTATTTGGGGGCCATGATGCCTTGCATGTTTCAGCTCTTTTCAGGGAAAGAATTACTTGCAGCATGCTGCTGCAAGTTTGGGCTCACCAACAGCTGCTCTTGCCCAGGAGCGAGTGGGAAAGCACTCTCAGCCTCAGCCTGGTGCAGGCAATCTTTGCCATCTGATCCACGTAACCTAACCCTAACCCACAGAGAGGTGATGACCTGTGGTAAGAGGAACTTGCCTGCAATTCACTTTGTATCCTCCTAGCTTTCACCATCCAAACACTCTTGTGGCTCCTTTGTCAAGCGCAGCATAATTAGATGTCTGTCTTCTCTTTGAAAATCCTTTGGTTTTGAGGTGTACCATGGATCATTGGGCATTGGAAGCCAGGGAGATGAGCACTATCTTGCAACAAAGAGACGTTTCTCACATTTTCTCACTTCCATAGTGAAATTGGTATGTGGTAACTTGTGAATCTCAGCACAATACATGGAGAACAGGGGATCAGGAGGATTTCCCTGGTCATTCCTTTATGATTTCCTAAAGAAAAGAGTGATATTCCCCTTATTTTCATCTAAAGTAGCTGAAGATGTGGTTTCAGGTGAGAGCTCTGGTCTTTATGATTGTGGCTTGTGCACTGGCTGCATAATTATGGCTCTTTAGCTCCCAAATGCCTGCTTCCCTATAACAATTGCTCCAGACCACAGAACATGGTTCTTGTCTTCCTTTACTTGCACCGTGTGCACTTCAGTTTCTTTGCAGTACCAAGATCATCTGCACAATATGAGAGGGTGGCAGCAGCTCTCATCTGGGTGCAACATGTACAGAGGTACTTCTCCTTAAATATTTTCCAGACCATATACAGTCAGTAAGAGACTTGGTTTTGTGGACATGAGTTTTATCTCTGCCCCTCCTCTAAGGTTTAAAAAGAAATGATGCTATACTTAGGAAGACTTGGGAGGGAATAGCAGTAGACAAATAAATATGAGATGTGGATCTTCAAGTGATTAACAGAGAAGTTTCTTTTTTTTTTTTTTTTTCTTATGAAGTTTTCTTAAGCAGATCTGGTCAGGTTTTCTCCGAATGACCCTACACCGATGCTGTCCTAAAACATTTGTTACTAAATGGTCAGTGCAATTGCCATTGATATTTTTAAAATTACAAATGAAACAAAACCAATGTAGATATGAGAGAATATCACTTGAGTAATTACCCTTTCTCTTCCTCCAATGCTATTACAAAAAAACCCTAAACATTTTCTTTCTAGTTCTCTTGCATGTTCTTGTATAAGAACCTTATTAAAACTTTATTGCTTTAAGTCAGCAGGAGGAAAAATACTAATTTATTTGAGTTTAGGTAATGCAAACAGAAGAGGCAGAATAAAAATATCTAAAAGCAGTGAAGTTTTCTTTCGATCTGTTATTTACAAGCACGTTTAAAAAACAAAAGTTGCCTCGTGTAACAAGTTTTAGCTCATTGGCTTTGGTTTTCTTTTCTTAGCTTTTGCAGAGGCTCTGGGAACAGTTTGGTTGGCTGGGAAACTCTCAACTGGTTTGCATCAGGACTATCTTCCTCAGCACAAGGAGGCAGTGCCCACTCTGAGCTGGTCAGCCAGCACACCCATGCTGCAGAGCTGGTCACAGACCCAGCCATGTCCAGTCCCTCACCTGACCTCGCTCCTCCTCCTCTGCTCACTCCCAGGTTTTTGTAAACATCTGGGAACTTCATCTCTTTGAGAGGTTGCAGTTAGGTCAGTCATGGGGCCCAGCTGTTGGGAGGGAGTGGATTAAGGGACACAGTAACAGGGAAATCTCAATTTCTTCTGAAACCAAACTGATAGATTTATTTCCTCCTGTTAGGAAAAATAGCCTTTTTCATTTTCCTGTATGATAATCTTACCAGGTTGCTTTGATAGGCCACAGTAGTTAATACACACAGGTAACAGTCACAAAGGTCAGCTTTGAGTTATGTTTCCTGCAGTCATTTTATTAGGTAAATACAAAATTAGAATAGAACAATTCCAAGGGGGAATAAAGAAAGGACAGTAAATTTTGTCTCCTGATCTCAAGGGCACCTTGCTTGTCATTAAAAACTTGGTCTAAGTCCCTCATTAAAGCTACCCTTGTTCTAAAACATGCATGGAAGATTGGAGAAGTGAGCTCCAGCAGTTGCTTGGATGAAGAAGACAGTGTCTCAGGAAAAAAGCATTTGAGTAGTTCTGGTCTATGCCTTGGAATTGATCTTAGCTTTACATTAAAGCTCACTACATGAGGTATACAAAACCAGTAAGAGCTGTGAGACTGAAGCAGTGTCACAGCATAAGCTTGCTGAAGGATATTAAGAGGAAGAAAGATTTGGACTGCTGGTAGGTTTGCAGAATATGTGTAGTTGCATATAATAATTATTCTTTCTGCCTGGTGCAGAAGAATGGAATGGCTATACTAATTTGAGGAAGATTGCTTTGTGCAGCCAAAGATAACAGATTGGAATAGTTATTTTCTTTTTTTAAATTAATATTAAGTTTGGAAATTATTCCTAAATAAGGAGTGAAAAAATAATGCCAAATAAAATAATCTACATTAACTTTTTCTTGTATTTGCTGAGCACGTGTTTTGAAGAAGAGATTTCATAAAATTTGCTAAACAGTACCAGGAAAGATGGGTGGTAGACAAGAAGATGCTTAAATAAATTGGTTTTCAAGTTTTATACCCAATGTTTCAGAACTGTAGAAGAGATTAAATTATGTTAAATTTAAATCTTCAGAACACAAAGCATCCTTTAATTTCTGAGGATGACATTGCATTTAAATTAAAATCAATATCTTATGTTGGTGTTGTGAAAGCTGTTAACTACATAAAGCTTAAAGAAAGCTTGGTACTAAATAAATATAAATGATGAGTTACTGCTTCTTCATCTGTTTTAAGAATTTGGATTTTGCTACGTTTTCTCTGCAGATATTCAGTTGAGTTAAGTGAGCATATTTAATGAGTGAACTTAAAATACATTTGTCTCTGAGCTTATGAGGCAAATACATGTCTTCTGCTTTAGGGAATCCATGAAGGAATCTTGATGAAGAAGCAATACTTGATGTGGAAGAAGTAAAGGAAAACCCACTGTCATAGCTCTGGTCATACAACAGCTGAGGGGGAGAAATGGACACAGTGTAAGCATTCATCAACCCTCAGAAATCTCCACCAGGCAGTATTTTTATTTTCTTTTTAATTCACAAAGCCCATATTTTCAGCAACCTTTAAGAAAACCTCCTCCCTGGTATTGCCAGCTTGAGCTGTTCTGTGGAGTATCAAGTAAAATGCAAAGGTTTCTGTCCTTACAGAATAAGAATGGGAAAAAACAATTTCAGTTCACCATATTTTTCACGGTACAATCTATCAGTAGAAAGCCCAGAGTTTTATACAAGTGTTGTTTAACAAATTTAACCACCTCTTTTCAGTGAAGCTCACAAAAACTAATAGGTTCATTAGATAATGTGTACAGCCTTGCTTTTTGCTATCAGGGCCATGAAAGTGGGAGCACTGGTTGAGTGGAAAACTGAAAAAATTCACCTGAAGTAATTCCACAGTAAAGTGAAATTAGGGTGAGAGTCACAGCATTTCTATGCCATGTCTCCTACAGGAAATGGGCTGCAGATCCCAGGGGAAATGAAGCATATAAAATACAGACTTTAAGTTTACATTTGTGAGTGTTATACACTCAGTGTGGCAGCAAATGGCTTGAAATATAAAGGGAACAGCAACACTTAAAAAAAAGGACAGAGGAGGAAGAAAGAACTGGGGTCTTTGACATGTAGTAAAGATTTTCTATTCTTTTTCAGGATAAAAAAATAGTTAGAAACTGTATTAATAAATTACAGCACAAATTTTCACTAAGGCCTTGTCTATCCATCTTCCAGAATGCTACATACAATGAATTGCTGAATCATTTCAGCATCTGCTCAGCACAAAGAAATAAGGCAATTGGAATACTGTGTATATCATTACTTTGGGAGATAGGGATGGCTATTGTTAAGAAAGAGAGTTTTGCTGAGTGGACATAGAAGAAGCCAAAATATAGGAGTAAGGAGAACTGATGTCAGGAGGGAGAAGGGGATGCTCTGACTTAGGGCAGAGAGTAGATGGGGTTGTGAATGTGTTCCAGACTGTGCAGCTGGAGTCAGAACAGCCATGTCTGTTCTGGGGAAGGGTATTTGTGGGTGAGTGTTTTTTTATTCCCTTACCTCCACACGGTTGTGCTTCATCTGTAGCCCCATGGTAGCTGGCCATCTAAATCCACATTAATGCTTTCTGTGTTAAATACACTGCAAAACAGAAAGAGTCCTTTGGTTCTCAAGCTGTATAAATTTGCAAGATTAAAACAATGTGGTTGCTTGGTGAATACATTAGTCTTTCAAAAATGCTAAGTTCACCAAAACGAAGACCTCTTTTATCTTTTTACTCTGATTTCCAGCGTAGTTGCTATGGTCTCAAAATGCCCACTAACAGACACATCAGCTCTGTCTTTGTAGGTCGTGCAGAAATCAAGAAACAATCCAGCGTCTTCCTTTTTCTAAGCATGTTTGAGAGCTTTGCTTTACCAGAACTATGCCCATGTGCTCACATCCTCACTGAATAGGAACAGTACTGTACACAGTAAATTAAATGACCCCTTTGCCTCCTTGAGTAGTTGTTTCACCTGCTACACAAGGTGCTGCCTCAGTGATAGATGTATGAGTGTAGTTGTCACCAGGCAGCTGCTCTGCTTCTCCTGTCTCTTAATGGAGAGCCTTAATGGCTACAGATCCTGCTGGGCTGCTTTGGCACGCTGGAAACTGCTGAAAGGAGGTATGCTGGCCTCAGTCACTTCGTGTATACCTGTAACATCTCTCTGGCTGCCAACAGCATCCAAAAGATGGTTGGGCTCTAACTAGTTTTTGTTTGTTTGTTTGTTTGTGTTTTTTGTTTTGTTTTTAATCAAAATCATCTGCTAAGGTCTCCCAGTTAACCCCTTCATCATCACCTGGTACAGTGAATGCAGGTAGAATCAGTGAGTACTTACTGACCATCACCAGCTGTACCCAGGAGGGATAAGTTATAGATGCCTTGGGTGGGAAACTGGCTTTCCTGGCTTTCAGAGTTGTGAGTTTTTACTAACTTGGACAACCTGGCATAACAAGTGGATTACTCTTACTACATATAAACTCAAATAAATTGTTAGTGAAGTAAGCTAATTGGATTTAAAGGAGAAGAAATCTTGTTTTTAAGATGAGGTAACACAATTTATAGGAAGGTGCTGAAGTTGCACCATTGCTTTATCCCACAGTAAAAGACTGTTAACTCTGTCAGGTGTTTTCATAATTTATGCAGGGTTTGGTCAGTGGGCACAGAGAAAGCAAAGTCAGTGGGCACAGAGAAAGCAAAGTCCGTGGAGGGATATAAATAGAAAGTGATGTGCTCCCATTGCTGGGCTGGAGAGGGTTGTGGTAGCTGTGTTTAGGTAGGCTCTGTGTAACACCCAGTGGGGCAATGGAATGCTGTAACTCCTCTCAGAGAGGATTGTGTCCAGTTTTGTGATGGTGTGAACACTGTTGTGTAGGTGGAGTTGAATTATATTCCTGAAACCTTCAGGCACTTTGAGTTCCCTGAGCTGGATCTATTCATAGGTTATTTCCTGTTTTCTTTATTTTATGGTTTGCCAATATCTCCCAAGTCTTCCCTGGAATAGAGAAAGTACTTCAGGATTAGAATGGTAAACAGCATTAGCCCTGATGTTTCTCCTCCTCTAATCTTTACTGAATGCATTTACTGAATGCATTCACTTCTAGAGTATAAAGGCTGAAAAGCAGTATCTGAATTCAGTTCTGGTACAATACAGATTATTTCTGTTAGTTACACACACACACACAGAGAGGTGTGTGCACAGAGCACTTTGTGAAGTGTATGCTTCAGTGCTTTGGGAGCTCCATAGGTGTCTGGCTTTCTGGTTTGTAAGGATATTATTTTGGGGGTTTGTTTTTGATGTCAGTGCTGATAGTGGTAGGCTCAGTTTACATTAAGAACTGCTTGATTTTTAAAGTTATATTAAAAACCACTCCCACTTCATTGCAGTCGAAACAGACAAAAAATACCCTAAAGATATCAAGCCTGTTGAAAGAAGCATATGAAAAGCTCCTTTTCAGGAGGAGCCAGAGAAAGTGAAGCCATAAGAACTTTGAGGGCCCATGGGAAGAGTTGCAATAACAGGTTGGTTGGTGAGAGAGTGAACAGAGCTGTGAAAGTAAATACAGAGCACAGGCATATCAAAAACCAGATCTGTTTTTTCCTGTTGACATCTACAGTACATTTATGTCACTTGCTCTCTAAAATTTATGTCTCTGGTAGATATTCATTGACTTAAATCTCATATTTTGTGTATTTTTATAATGTTTTTGTTTGTCTAAATACAGGCTACCAATCTGTTCAAGATGAGGACAAGTTAAATGAGATTCATTAGGCTGTTATGGACAACTCTAATTCATAACTTTAATTTTAACTTAATTTTACATATCTGAGAGCTTAGGGGTGTCATTTGTGGTTGTTTTAAGGTATACAGTAATTGAATAGCAAGTAAGTTTTGTAATCTGCTACATTAAGAGCACTATTAATTTGTAGTTAATGGAATGTCCTCATTGTAGCTTGTTTTTTGCTTAGCATTCATATTTTATTTTGAACTGGGAATTGAATGCATATTCAGTGAGGAAGGGCTGATAAGAGAGAGTTCAGCTGTTCCTCCCATTTGAAAAGCAGTCATATACTCTTAACTATCCTTCCTGTTTGCTGAAAGTGGTTGGGATTATAATAGTTTTTATATTTAAAGTAATTGAGGAAGTGGAAACCAGTTCATCAGAGACAGGTTTTGCAAAACATCTTGATAGGTAATGTGCTTAATTTTTAATGTCACAAAATCAACTGCTCTGAGTTAAGAGGATGGACTTGTTCCTACATTGTAATAGGACCCTGTCCCTGTGGTCCAAGGCAAAGCCACGTAAATGTTATGGGCTAAGGAATCAGAAAAGTGCAGGAGTTTTTAATTCCTTCTATGATTTTTCCTCAGGCTCTCTTCTCCGAAACAATGCCAGAGATGACAGAGAATGAGACACCTACTAAGAAGCAGCATCGGTGAGTTCCTGTGGGAAAATTACTATTTCGTAGGTCTGTAGTCTGCAGTCATGTTGCAGTTACAAAATTTCTAGCTAAAACTTTGGCAATAAGGGTATGGACAAGAAGTTCTGTGTGTTCATCAGCATTGATCCAAAAGTTTCTCTCTTGCCCTGTCTATGCCAAACTATTTGTTAAAGATATATCTACCTGAGTCACTTAGGCAAAAGAGATTCTTTAATTATTTCACTGACTATTCTGATGTGTGTAAAATTGCATTGCTGCCTTGGTTAGAGCACAGCCTCTATTTTTGTGGAGGCTCCTTGTAGATATCGGGGGGTAGCTATACTAATTTCAACAGGGTAATTTAGATCTCTTCCTCAACTCCCAGTGGAATCTGGATCTTACATCTCAAATCTTTGCAGGAACTCAAACTACATCTTGAGTTTGTACAGCAACACTGTGACCAAACTTTGTAACAAAGTGACTCAACATTCACTAGAACTTTTCCAGACTTTTGTTCCTTTGTATTAACATGGGTGATCTAATACCTGATAGGTAGAGGAGTTCTTCAGTCCTTAGTTAAATGCAGCATTCATCTTACACTAGTTAACCATGTAGGATATGATTTATGATTGAGAAGAGCTCAGAGAGAACACTGATTCGTCTTACAGAAGGTTTTTCAGTCTTTGCAGATTTCACAGCTCTTTCTTACCTGACTAATAGAGTATTTTGTGTTCTGTAATGGTAATGTCAACCAAAGGACAGCTGGGTCTGTCCAGTCCTTACATTCTTTTGCATATTTAGTATCAATGATCATCATTAAGCATTATTTCTTAGCAGATGTCTCTGGGTCTGACCTGTAGCAGTAACACTACTGTCTCGCAATCCATGTCTAAGTTACTCTAGGTGCATGCTATCTTTAGTGAGTTACCAGAAATCAGTTATCAACTCAAAGCACAAAGGATATACTGTGCCTCATGATAATCACACATCTTCCACATGTGTCATGCATTCTTACCTCAGATTCCTTGTTACATCTTGACTGTTCTGTAACAGTCAAAAAGGACAACAGAAGATCGCAGAATAATGTTACTCTGTTTTTTGCATACCCAGCAGACATCTAGTCTGAGAGTGTGCTGCTGGACAGAAGTTTTTTGAAATTGTTTTTTTTTCTGGAATTTTGCTTTTTCCAGAAAACACATACTTTGCTTTACTGTACTTCCTGGAAGTATTTGTCCTAGTGCATGTGTATAGTACATCTTATTTATATGTGTAGAGTATACATTTGAAATTTATTGACTGGCAGTAAAGCAATTTGGGGCATTGCACAATGATTGTCGTCATCAATCCAGTAGTCCCACGTGAACATCTGAAACCAAACACAACCCCTCACATGCCCAAATCACACCTATTCAGAATTTTGAGACAGTAAAGAACAGCAGCTGCAGAGGAACAGTATTTTTGGTTTCTCTCACAAAGGAAGCCTCTTTGACACCAGAAGCTATGATGTTTGAAGGTAATGTGGCTGGAAAATCCACTTGCATGGTAAAGTTTTCTCTTGTTTCAGTGATCAAGTGAATGTAAAAGCAGCATTTCAGACAAATACTTAACTGTCTTGTTCCTCAGAAACAAAACTATTTTTAAAAAATCTTTGGCCTTTTTGAACACGTCATAGTGTAACAGGAACATAAAAACTCAGCTCTCCACTATAAATATGTACCAACAATCAAATGGAGCATTACACTGTGCCATGTTAAATTGAAATTGATTCAAGTCTGACCGTGAACAAATTTTTGTTAGAAACTGTCTAATACCAATGTCTAAGAACATCTCATTGTGACTTCTGCTGTTCTAGTTCACAGAGCAGACTATAATATTTATTATTTTTAGTTGTAATAGAAATAATATAAGAAATATTTGTTTGTATGCAGATCTTTAACCTTCAGTATCACATGAGTCTTTTCTCTTTATGTTTCACAGAAAGAAAAACCGGGAGACACATAATGCAGGTGGGAACGTCATGCTTTGCTGTTTGGTCTGGAAATAAGCACAGACACTTTGGAGTAGTAAAACATACTTTACATGGAGATGGTTCTTCCATAGGAGTTTAGTATACTGAAAAAGCCTCACCCTACCAAACACCTTTCTGTGACCTTGCATAAAATATCTGTGCAGATTGTTTCTAGTTGGCTGGTTTCCACAGTACAAAGTTAAAGTATGAAGGAGCACCGTGCCCCTGCCATTCCAAAGCTAGTAAATTAAGAAGTAAACTATTTCAGCTGTGTTCAATTCCAAAGGAAAACAACTGCACAGGCATTCACATGCAACCAATATCCACCTCTGTCAAAACAGAGACAGGTGTCCTACCTGAGAGCTTTAGAGGCTGCCTGGATAGAAGTATTCCTCTAGTCTATCTCTAAGGCACACACTTGGATGTTGACACCCCAGAAATTCTGTGCAAATGGTGGCCGTATGTTGTAGGAGTCACATCCCTTGGGCAGCACCCGGTCAGTGTCTAGTGCCAATGGCATCTTCTACAAGTAGGAACAGAAAGATGGACTGGGGAGGAGTCTGGCAGGCTTTGGGCTGGTTTATCCAAAGAAACTGATTGTAGTTCTTCTTTTACCTGAACACCAATATCATGTGAGCTTCACAAACTCAGCTGGAAAAACCACTGAGCAGTTTCCATGAGAAGCCTGTGCAGTGTTGTTCTTGTTGAGTGTGCTCAGGGTGTGGCCAATTTCTGAAGAATTAAGAAGGATCAGGAAACAGTCTTATCAAGTTTACTTCTAAGATGGTTGGCCTCATTGGAATTCCCAGTTCCTGTTTCACTTGTTGATAGCTTTCCAAAATCTTTATCACCTGGGCTGAACTCTGCAGTATGTGAACTTTGCAGCTCCTTCCAAGCCTATACTTTCTTAGTCGTTAATATATGGAAAAGCTGAGGATAGTGTTGCAAATATGACTAAAACAAAAGAGCACTTCACAAACACTGTGATATCTGTATGCATTAGTAAGATATATAAAGATTAAATCCCAAGTGTCCTGTGTTTTAATTTTTACAGAGGTGCTCTAATTTATATGGTAAATTTCTTGCATAAGAAACTTTGTCTTGCAGTGTTTAGTGTATTTAGGCCTATCTCTGTCAATGCCAGCAATCTCTCCTGAAATACAAAAAAAAAAAAAAATTGTTTGAGAAAGGTAAATTGAAGTGTCAGGCTACTGAAATAAGACTATTTAAATTAAATTAGTGAGTCTTTTGTAATGGAGCAAAATGAAATACACTCACCTGCAGGTCACAATTTGTTTCTTTGTGCTACTAAAAGCAGAGCAACTGCACAAACCAAAAAGTTCATTCAGCACCATAAACAAACAACACAATAGTTTGAGTCCTGACAAAGCTATGACAGAACTTTTTCCATTAAAAAAAAAAAAAAGACATCTAATAGTTTTAAGTTTGCATAGAACATGAAAACGTTTCAGTAAAAAAAATAGCTGTGTGAGAGTTAACTATATTGGAAAGAGGCTGATTGTGGTGGATGGAAAACAGAGATGCTGTCTGTAAAAAAACATGCCCAGAGATATTTACACTCCTAGACTTACAGTGTAGGCCCTTTCTGTCAATATTCAGACCTATTGAAGAGGTAAATGGTATCACTAGAAGACTATAAATGAAGCATTTTTTGGCCTTCTCCAAAATAGGTAATTCATTGGAACTACTCTCCATTCAATATTTTCTTTACTCCCAGCCAGTTAGACCTTACTGGACATAGAAAAGAGTCCATCTACCTAGAGCTATGTTCAGTGTTGGCTGGCTACTCTGTTAGTATAAATTTAAAATTTAGCCTGAAGACTGATGAAATCTACATTATTTCTCTTTTGGTGCTAAATTTGACATTAGAATTTAAGAGGCATAGGTTTGCTTCTGAAATCTGAAACTGATTCTTTCCATAATCTTTGTTCATTTGCTTTCTGTATGCGTAAATTTAATCAATCTGCCTTATGAAGAGAGTGTCATAAAACTGTGTTTAAAAGAAGTTTCAAAACATGAATTTTAAGTTGTAGGAACTTTACTTTTTCATTAAGGGGTCCAAAATATCCCCACTTTTTAAAGGCATAGCTATTTACATTATGGCTCTTTGATTCCACTGAGTATTAATTTGCTAACTGAGGTTTACTTTAGAGGAACGTTTTTCCTCACTCAAGTTACTCCAGGTTCCAATGTGTAATGAAATAATGTATTTATGAGCCCTTGCATTATCCTAGTTGTGCTGCTGTTGTGCTGACTTTCCCAACCAGATAACACAGTACGTATTGTTTTTGCTTAGTGGAGAGACATCGAAAGAAGAAGATTAATGCTGGGATAAACAGAATTGGAGAACTCATTCCCTGCTCTCCAGCACTTAAGCAGGTGAGTGTCCATCCAGAGGTACATACAAGTTTCCTGTCAAATGTCCAAATGTTTCTTTGTCTGTAGAAGTATAAATACTTATTTTACTATTTGGATTAGCAGGAAGGCAGAACTGTCTGAATTAATATTCTAAAGAATATAACTAGTTATTAGTATTTTAAAAACTACTTGTAATAGAATTCCTCCTTGGAAGTGCAGGGTCACATGAATGTATTTATACAGATTTGGAGCATTTTATATGAAAGTGTTGCATATGACTGCTTATTTTTGTCATCCTTCATATAATGCCTTGAAAACAATTCAGAAACTGAAATTATAATAATAGTAATTTAAGACACTCTCCTTGCAAAAGATTAAGCAAGACAAATGCTTTGAGGTTGATGTACAGAAGCATCTTTTTCAAGATAGAGGAATCCCTAGCAGAGACTGTTCCTACTGAACAGTAGAAGAAATTAAGAAGTGAACAAAGGTTTTGCAGACAGAATAAGCATAGCTTCATAAAAAGATGATTGTGGATGGGTTATTTTCTCTTCCCATATTCCCTAGTATACTACTTTCAAAATAGTGCATATATCTCCCTGGATAGTTGTTCCATGTTTGTTGCCTTTCTAATAAAATATTTACAAGGCAGTATCCTGGAAATCTCATGTGATATGTATATTTATTAGTGAACATGAATTTTAGGCTGATCAGCGAGAAAGGATGCTGGCTGTTCAGGATCTGTGGCCTTAGTATCTACCTCAGGGCATCAGAAAGTGCCAGCTCCAGCACTGGCAATGTTATTTTGTAAAATCTCAAGGCATTTTAGGGTCAGCATCATTCACAAAACCTATAGTTTCATCTTATAAAAGCAACCAAACCAAAAAACAACCTCTAAAAAGCCCAAACAAAACCAGAAGAAAACAAACTCTACCAGTGATATTCAGAGCATATTTTTAAAGACCTCTTGGGAGTAAGTGCAGCCTCATCACTAATGGGTTTACAAATTCTGGACCTTTCTTCTAATTTTGTATATGTGTTTTCTTTTACAGAGCAAGAACATGATCCTGGATCAGGCCTTTAAGTACATAACAGAAATGAAAAGACAGAATGATGAACTTCTGTTAAATGGAGGGAACAATGAGCAGGGTAAGTACACATGCTGCTGGGGGCTCTAGAATTTCTGTCCCTCACTTCTGCTGTGTCAAAGCCTGGAACCACACATGGGAATCCCAAGAAATTATGTACATACAAGAACAATACAGCTGCTTAGAATATCTTGAAAAAAAAAAAGCTAACAGAATGTCCAAGTGACTGTTCTGCCACATAACTATGACATAATGAAGCAATTGCATTGTGATGTAAAGTAATTCCAGAACATATAGGTGATGTGGCATCATCTGGAAAATTCTGCCCCAGTTTATTCTACTTGTAGTGACCAGAATGATTTCTGACCAACTCCAGTTAGATTGTTTTTTCATTGAGAAGATTAAGTTTTGTTCATTCATAAAGCTTTTTTTTTTCCTTTGAAAAGCTGTAAAAGTTATAACAGCTAATTTTATAAAATTATAATGTATCATATAAAATTTACTTGAATAGATGTGTAAAAGTACTGTGATGGAGGTGTGACAGAAACAATCTCAGAGCTAATGTTGTGGTTTGTGATTTTTATTTCTGCTTTATTGTGATTTTCCCAGTTTGGTGAGCCATCTCCCAAGTGCATTTCCAGTTTTTGTGGCTTTACATGAGTGCTTTGTATTTCATTTTGTCTGTAGTTTTTAGATGTAATGAAACTCATTCTTCTGGAAAGCTGTAAGATTATCAATTAAAACAGTTTTGTGTTTGCAAAAGAGCAGGGAAAAGAAAAATATTAATGTGCTTGTGTTGTCTTTCCTTCAGGAATTAAACAATTTTGATTAGCATTCACTTTCATCTGGTTTAGTCCTAATGCTTTTTCCTAAGTAATTTGATATATCCTGTTATTGATAATGGAATAGTCTGTGAAATTCATTCACTTTCCCATTCAGAAGAGAAGCTTACCAGGATAAGAGCCCATAGGTTGTGCTAACCATTTGAAAATAACATACATTATTAACAATTTATTCAGTTTATTTCTAAAAATTATTTCATTACTACACAGTGTTTACTCTCTAAATCATGTGGTAGCATTGTTTCATTATTTGCTCTGGTGCTGATGTAATGGAGTGCTCTCACTGTTTTGTAGCTGAAGAGATAAAAAAACTCCGGAAACAGCTGGATGAACTGCAAAAGGAAAACGGGAGATACATCGAACTACTGAAAGCAAATGATATTTGCTTATATGATGACCCTACAATCCACTGGAAAGGAAACCTCAAAAACGCCAAGGTCTCAGTTGTTATTCCCAGTGATCAGGTTCAAAAGAACATCATTGTCTATTCAAATGGGACTCAGCCCAATGGAAATAACCAGGGAGCATCTGTGCAGGGAATAACGTTTAATGTTGGTCATAATTTACAAAAGCAAACAGCCAATGTTGTGCCAGTTCAGAGAACTTGCAATCTAGTGACTCCTGTGACAATTGCTGGTATTTACCCCACAGAAAATAAGCCATGGTCACAACCTACAGTTTCTCCACTGGCATCCGCTCAGACAGCTCCAGCAGGGAATGTTCTTGAGCTCTCCACCCCGGACAACGAGCGAGGTGTGCCCACCACTGCTCCTGCCAGCTCACAGAGCACACCTCGACCTACAGCAGAACAGGAACTACAGTGTTCTTCAAGTAATGCACCACAGAATGAGCAAAATCCCCCCAAAAGTAAAAGTGATGAGGAGGGCACTAAATCAGCAAAGAAAACGCTCCCACAGGGAACCAGCCTTCCTTCCAGTACCTCTGTGGAAGCCTCCCAAGGTCAGCAGGTGAATGCAACTTGCTCAAATACACACAATTCCAGGAGTGACCTCCAGGAGAACTGTGCCGTTTCAACCATGGACACAGCTTGTGTGCCACCTGTGAGGCTGTCTACTACAGAGAGCTGCTCTTCTGCAAATGTCCCCAAAAGTATGGACGTGGTCAGCAGTGCTGGCAGGCCTGTGACATCTGCAGCAGAAGGAGTTAAGGCTGTGACAGCAATAAGCACTCTGGCTGCCAGTCCCCTGGAGAGCTGCTGGTCTTTTTCAGGCTCTTCAGGTGTTGTCACTTCAGACTTGAAAAACATGAGTAGCCTTACCCGGATGCCTTCAGCTGGGAACACGCAGACCACATGGACAACCTTGCAGCTGGCAGGAAACACTGTTCAGCCGCTGAGCCAGACACCATCTGGGATAATGACTGCCCTCCTCAACGAGCCAGTCAATGGTGCTGGGACTGTGTCTTCTGCCCACAGCAGGCCTTTGACTACAAGTATCAGTTTGCATGCTTCTCTGCCTGGGGATGGCCAGGCAGCTGAACAGATTGTAGTTACCTTGCCCTCGTGCCCACCTGTACCTATACAGCCTTTAATCGGCCAGCCACAGGTTAAAGCTCAGGCTGCAGGAAGCATCCTTCCATTAAACTCAGCTATGCAGGTGATTCAGATGGCTCAGCCAGTTGCCTCAGCTGTGACAGGAGCACCAGCTAACCAGAATGTCATCATTCTCCAGCCTCCAAACCCTGCTCCGTGCCCACCCATTGTGAGAGCGGAAGTTCCCAGCCAAAATGTTAGTCAGCAAATTGTAATTATACAAGCTGCAAATCAAAATCCTCTTCCCCTCCTCTCTGCTCAGCCTTCTGCTTCTGTAAGACTTCCTGTGAATGGGCCGACTGCAGTTGCCAACTCCAGTGGCACCATGCAAAATGCCTCTCTTCCACAGACTTTTGGAGGGAAACACCTCGTCCATATATTACCAAGGCCATCTTCTTTGCCATCTTCTAGCTCTACGCAGACATTTTCAGTGACAATGTCCAACCAACAGCACCCTCACACTATCTCATTAAATGGGCAGCTTTTTGCATTGCAGCCTGTGATGTCTTCATCTGGAGCTTCAAACCAAGCCCCTATGCAAATTATTCAGCCCACCACCAGCGAAGATCCAAATACCAATGTTGCCCTCAATACATTTGGTGCTTTAGCTAACCTCAATCAAAGCATATCGCAAATGGCTGGACAGAGCTGCTTGCACTTGTCTCTCAGCCACCCCACCAATCCTGCAACTGTCAATAACCAGATTGCCACAGTCAACTGTGTGTCATTGCCAACTTCTGTGGCATCTTCAGTGCCTGCAGAGGTTTCGGTATTAACCAGTGCATCTAACTCCATAAACGCTTCCCCGCAAAAAGCGGCTGCTGGTTTGCCATCCAGTGCAAAATCAAAAAGGACAAACAAAAAGCCAAGCACAAAGAAACACCAAACAGTCAATAATAAAGTGTCCTGTCCAGCAGTTCCTTGCAAAGATGCTGGGAAGGTGGACTGTGCTTCTGTGGAAACAGTGGCAAAGTCCTCAAGTGGTAAAGGGCTGCCGGAAAACGCCTCAGCAGCATCACAGGCTGTAACCACATCGCAGGCAGGCAGCGCAGCTGCATCGAGTGGCATCAGCATTTCTGACTCTCCTTCCAAAGAGATTGCGAGCTCCGAACAGGCAGTGAAAACCCCCTCTGCTCCAGAGCCGAGCACGGCAGAGGTGCCTGCTTCCTCACCGCTGGAGTCTGTAGTGTCAGAGCAGCTACTGCTCGTTCCCCCACCGGCCAAAGATGCTGCTCCTTGCCAGCAGGCCCAGGGATCTCAGAGCCACCCACCAACTGCCTCTGTCCCATCAGAGTCTCCCAAACCCTGCGAACCCCCCAACACCTTAACATCCTCTGGTAAAGAAGCACAGGTTACACACTTGCAGGTTGCAAATGGGACTTCAGCAGCACAGAGCAACACAGCAGGTCATACTTCCAAGGCAGGAATGATTTCGGAGTCCTGCAATGTTGCGCACGATTCCTCAGTGGTAATGCAAGATGCGGACTTGTTAGAAGGACAGGGTCTAACCAAAATGCTGTCTGATCTCGCAAAAGAAAGAACAGCTGTGGAAAAAAACTCTTCATTTACTGTTCAGGGGGAGCATTCTAATTTTCCTATGGAAATCTCTAAATCAGCAGAATCAAATGATTTGCCTGAGAAGCAGGAACTCTTGCTGATGAACACGGAAAGTGACACTCTCTCCCAGCCTCACTCCTGCATCTCTGATCAGGAAGTAGTCAGTGCTTCCCTTATTACGAGCAGGCAGGCAGACTCCCCCATGTCAACCAGCTCTGGCAGCAGTCGAGGCTTCTCAGTTGCATCTATGTTGCCAGATACCACCAGAGAAGATGTCACAAGCAGCACCTCTACCAGTACCTGTAACAGCTGCACATTTTCAGAACAGACTGACATTGTAGCTCTTGCAGCGAGAGCTATTTTTGACCAGGAAAGCCTTGAGAAAGGTGGAGGGGGAATACAGGTTAACACGAGGGATGTCATCTCTAAGTCTGAGGTTGCACCTTTGGAGAGAGAGCAACAGCCTTTTAAACCTCAGTCAGTGAAAGAAAACAACGCAGGGCCGCTGGAAGCAGCACCTAACAAATTCAGTGCTCATGAAACAGTACAGACAAATGTCGACAGGCAGGTTGAGAAGCCAAGCTGCTCTGTAGGAAGTGTGGAAACATCAAACACTCCTTTGCAGATTTCCACTTCCCAGACACCCAGCATAACCAGTCTAAGTGTGAATAATCTGATACACCAGAGCCGCATTGTCCATCCCCTGGTGAGTTGCTCAGGTTTATCCCAGTCTTCAGAGCCTGCAAGCATCCCTGCAACTGTGAGCCTCTCCCTTCCATCTAGTACCTACATCAATCCGTCTCCGGGACCTGCTCTGATGAGTGAATATGCTCAGGAACAACTGAATGCTATCAGGGCAAGCACCATGCAGGCTCCCCAGCTGCAGGAATCACACTTAAAGCCGCAAAACCATGAAGGTCGCAAAGACTCTGCTAAGAGGGCCGTTCAGGATGACCTTCTGCTTTCTACAGCAAAGAGGCAAAAGCAGTGCCAGACAGCACCCATAAGGCTTGAGGGGATGGCGCTGATGAACCGGACACCGGAGGGTATTGCTGATCAAACACAGATGCTGGTTAGTCAGATTCCTCCTAATTCATCCAATTCAGTGGCACCAGTGAGCAATCAAGGGCACGCTGATGGCCTCAATAGGTTATTCCCACCCAACAGCAATTTCGTAACGCCGGCTTTGAGACAAACTGAAGTTCAGTGCGGTTCTCAGCCGCCGCTTTCAGAGCAGCCAGGCCAGGCAGGGCAGCACTTGCAGCCAATTCAACATGTCCCTGCCCAAGGCATCTCTCACCTTCACAGTAATCACCCGTACTTGAAGCAGCAGCAGGCTGGGCAGTTAAGAGAGAGGCACCACTTGTACCAGCTGCAGCACCATGTCACTCATGGGGAAAACTCAGTCCACTCTCAACCCCACAGTGTCCACCAACAGCGAACGATACAGCAGGAGGTGCAGATGCAAAAGAAACGGAATCTCATCCAGGGAACACAAGCCACACAGCTTTCTCTACAGCAAAAACACCACGGAAGTGATCAAACACGACAGAAAGGTGGTCAGCCCCATCCTCACCACCAACAAATGCAGCAGCAGATGCAGCAGCACTTTGGAGCGTCCCAGCCTGAAAAGAACTGTGAAAATCCTGCAACAAGCAGAAACCACCATAGCCACCCTCAGAGCCATATCAATCAGGATATTATGCATCAACAGCAACAGGATGTTGGCAGCAGACAGCAAGGTTCCACTTCAGAACACGTGTCAGGGCACAATCAGATGCAAAGACTTATGACCTCAAGGGGCTTAGAGCAGCAAATGGTGTCCCAGGCCAGTATTGTTTCCAGACCATCAGATATGACATGCACCCCTCACAGGCAGGAAAGAAACAGAGTTTCCAGCTACTCTGCTGAGGCTCTCATTGGGAAGACACCCTCTAATTCCGAGCAGAGAATAGGACTGTCTCTTCAAGGCCCTAGGGTTTCTGACCAGCTTGAAATGAGAAGCTATCTTGATGTTTCTAGAAGTAAAGGGTTGGCGATTCATAATATGCAGGGCCGCTTGTCGGTCGACCACACAGTTGGCTCGGATGTGCAGCGTCTTTCTGATTGCCAAACATTTAAGCCCTCTGGACCCAATCAACAACCGACGGGCAATTTTGACGTGCAGGCTTCAAGAAACAGTGAAATTGGCAATTCTGTGTCCTCGCTTCGGGGCATGCAGTCACAAGCGTTCCGAATCGGTCAGAATGCTGCACCATCCATAGAGAGGCAGAAGAGACTGCCCTACCAGCCAGTACAGGGTATTCCAACGGGGAATACCCTGCCATCGAGGGAGAATGAAAACACATGCCACCAAAGTTTCATGCAGAGTTTGCTCGCCCCTCACCTTGGAGATCAAGTCAGTGGAAGCCAAAGATCAATCCCAGAACATCAAAGGAACACGCAGTGCGGTGCCTCCTCCACAATCGAGTACAACTGTCCCCCAGCACGGGAGAGCGTCCACATCCGAAGGGATGGTGATGGTCAGAGCAGGGAAAGCTGTGACATGTCCATTGGGGCAATTAACACAAGGAACAGTTCGTTGACTATTCCTTTTTCAAGTTCTTCTTCCTCAGGGGACATTCAGGGTCGCAATACAAGCCCAAACATCTCTGTGCAGAAGTCCAACCCCATGAGAATGACGGACAGTCATGGAACTAAGAACCACATGAATACACCCGTGTCCAGCAATATGCATGGAGTTGTGAGGCCAACTCACCCTCACCCTGCAGTTTCTCATGGAAGCGGCGAGCAAGGGCAGCCTTCTGTTCGTCAGCCAAATTCTTCGGTCACTCAGCGCTCGAGGCATCCTCTGCAAGACAATGGAGGTTCTAAAATACGTCAGCCTGAAAGGAATCGATCCGGAAACCAGAGACATGGAAATGTCTTTGACCCTAGTCTTCCCCATCTTCCTCTGTCCACCAGTGGCAGCATGATCCTTGGGCGCCAACAGTCCACGATAGAAAAAAGAGGAAGCATTGTCCGATTTATGTCTGATGGCCCTCAAGTGTCCAATGATAACGTGGCCCCTGACCAACATACACTCTCCCAGAATTTTGGATTCCCTTTTATTCCAGAGGGTGGCATGAATCCACCAATAAATGCTAACGCTTCTTTCATCCCACCAGTCACTCAGCCTAGTGCCACTCGGACACCAGCTCTAATCCCAGTTGATCCTCAGAATACACTGCCGTCCTTCTATCCACCTTACTCTCCTGCCCACCCTACTCTCTCCAACGACATTTCTATCCCTTACTTTCCCAATCAAATGTTTCCGAACCCAAGCACGGAGAAGCCAAGCGGTGGAGGTTTAAACAATCGATTTGGATCCATTTTGTCTCCTCCCAGGCCTGTTGGTTTTGCTCAGCCAAGTTTTCCTTTGCTTCCAGATATGCCACCAATGCACATGACCAACACATCGCACTTATCCAATTTTAACTTAACTTCTTTGTTTCCAGAAATAGCCACAGCTCTTCCTCCAGATGGCTCAGCGATGTCACCTTTGCTTTCCATTGCAAACACATCTGCTTCAGATTCTTCCAAGCAGCCCTCAAACCGCCCTGCCCACAATATAAGCCATATTTTAGGTCATGACTGCAGCTCTGCTGTATGAAAACTGGCAGACTGACTTCTGGTCTGATTTGTTGTTTATATATTTAAGAAGAAGGAAGCGGATCTTACTGTCACCCTTGGAGAGACCATTCATAGGATCACTGTTTATTTGCCTCAATGTATGTATATGGTATTTTCCATATTCCGTTGTGTTTCCACCCACCTTACTGACTCTAAAGCACCAGTGCCTATAGCAATGCTTACT
Organism: Vidua macroura; assembly: GCF_024509145.1. Classification (NCBI taxonomy): domain Eukaryota; kingdom Metazoa; phylum Chordata; class Aves; order Passeriformes; family Viduidae; genus Vidua; species Vidua macroura. Next base: position 72,091,850 of record NC_071572.1, on the reverse strand, counting down.
TACTAGGAAACATAAGGATGCAACATTGAGAGCTGTGCAAATACTGGTTGTTGATTTTCCAACAATCAGGTTTGATGTCTGGTTGTTCCAAGGTAAGGGCTGCCCTCAGTAATACATGGAGTGAGAGCATCCGTATGGAGATAGGAAACAAGTGCTACAGGTGTCAGTTTGTTCCTGATGTGTTTACCTGAAACTGCAGAGGAGCTTGGAATGGTTTGGGTTTCTCTTTTTCCTTTGTAAAATATCTTCAGGAGCTTCAACACAAGTCAAGTCTGTGTTAACCCAGCGCTAATTGGAAAAGGCATTTGTTGTGCAGCTTTTGTCTGTCTCAAGCTTGTCATGTGCATTTAACTTAAGGCTGACTTTACCTGGTGAAAATTAATGTGTGCTCCCATGGTCAGCAATTAAAAATACTGTTTTAGAAAATTTAGATTTCTTTAACCCATGACTTTCTAAGAATCTTGTTTGGATCTGTTTCAACAGTGGCTTCAGTTACTGCTGAACTCAGTCACTGTTTCAGTGTAGCTCATGACTCCTGGTGCAGTCAGCAGAGACAGCAGCCATGTTTGTTGCCATTTCATTGCTGACTGCAGCAAGTTACCTCAGGGTGGGTTTTGTACCTTGTTTAGCACTTTCTTAATGTTGTTTTTTTTTCCCCTCTCTACTTTTCTTTGGCCCATGCTCTAACACCAGCTTCTTGCTTTCTGTGAATGACAGCCCTTTGTTGTACCAAGCAGCACATGGGAGGAGGACTAAGCCTGTTGCATCCCACAAAATGACTGGAAATTCCTGGGGCCACAGTTTTTACTTGATATTGCTGATAGGATTGAGCCTGAGTTAATATCAGTACTCTGCACTTGAATGCACCTTTTATCTAAACCTGTGTGATTGTGACTGAAGGAGGAACATGAATGTGTTGAAACACACAGGAAGACATTGGGATTTGAGGAAGGGTGATGTGTTTGTAGATGCATGAGAGATGGAGTGAATGTGTGTGCTGGCTGAGTCTCCAATATTTTCACAAATTTTGGTCCTAATTCTTTTAAAGGAAAGGGAAGAATTAGGTAAATTTTATTTATTTAATGTCTCTGCAGTGTGCTTTTTCTTCTTACAGGGCAGAAATACTTGCCTTTTTTGTGTTTGGAAGTACCATTCTGGGTTTGATTCTACAAACAACATAGTTAACTTGAGGTTCCCTGACATGCAGTCATCCTCTTTTATCTTGCTCACCAGTGCATCATCTTGTTGCTCCTGGGACCTGTCAGAAGCTTCTGGTGAGGGTATGGGCAGGAGCAGGCTCCCTGGCATTTTTTGTTTTGTTTCTTTTTCTTTGAAAGGTGGAAAGGAAGATATTCCTCCATGTCAAAGAACAGGATCCACAAAGAGGGACCTAGAAGAGTTTTCCACAGCTTGACTGCCTAGACTTTGGTTTTGCTAAGCCCTTTTACACTGATCCAGGAAAGCAAGGAGGTTTTAACATGAAAAATAATTGGGCTGTGAATGTAGTCTGTCCTGACAGTGTCTCTGCTCTTGTAACCTGTGGTCTGGTGTTTTCATGCAAAGTGATCCTGGTTGGGAATCACAGAATCACAGAATGAATTACGTTGGAAAAAAACTTTGAGATCATCAAGCCCAACCTATGACCTAACCTAACACCTCCTCATCAACTAAGCCATGGCACCGAGTGCCATGTCCAGTCTTTTTAAAACATGTGCAGGGATGGTGACTCCACCACCTCCCTGGGCAGACAATTCCATTGCCCCATTAATCTTTCAGTGAATAATTTTTTTTTTCTGACATCTAACCTGAACTTCCCCTGGCTCAGCTTGAGACTGTGTCCTCTCATTCTGTCAGTTGCTGTCTGGAGAAACAGACCAATCCTCACCTGGCTACAGCCACCTTTCAGGAAGTTGTAGAGAGTGATAAGGTTTCTCCTGAGTCTCCTTTTCTCCAGGCTAAACACCCCCAGCTCCCTCAGTCATTTCTCACAGGACTTGTGTTCCAAGCCCCTCTCCAGCCTTGTTGCCCTCCTCTGGACACGCTCAAGCATCTCAATATCCTTCCCAAACTGAGGGGCCCAGAACTGGACACAGCACTCAAGGTGTGGCCTCACCAGTGCCGAGTACAGGGGGAGAATGACCTCCCTGCTCCTGCTGGCCACACTATTCCTGATACAGGCCAGGATGCCGTTGGCCTTCTTGGCCATCAGGGCACACTGCTGGCTCGTGTTCAGTCAACTGTCAACCAGTACCCCCAGGTCCCTTTCTGCCTGGAATCATGATTTAATTCAGATGGAGCTTATCTTAAGACACTAAATCTAAGTGGTGCATTAGTTCTCTGTTTCTTATAAGTAATAGAGTATTTCAGTTCACAGCAAGGCAATTTCTCTCTACCACAGTGCAGTCACCAAGTGGCAGCCACTGGCCTGTGCAGGAGGCAGGGGTTAGGAATGAGTCAGTTCTCAGCCTCAAACCAGCTAAGGCAGCTGCAGGTCTGGGTGTGCCCTGGTGAGACTCTTGACCAAAGGGGTGTCTGTAGTGCAGTCAGTCTTAAAGGGTCTGCCTCAGGTGGTGAGTTGAGCTCTGTAACAGTGTCTGTTCCATGGGTTCTCGATGGTAAGGATGGGGATTGAAGCAGCAGCCACTCTGTGGTCATACACACTTGTCTGGTCTTTGAGGAGAGAAGCAAATGCACCCATTCTTGCTCTCTTTAAATGGAATTGTGTGTGCAGCAATGGGTTTGGCTTTCAAGACAAACTAGTGAAAAATTAAGCTCTGGCTTCTAGGACTTTATATAAAGATGCTAATCCAGCTCATCATTGCAGACATTCGCAGAAAACCATATTGGTTTCCTCTGCTGGGAAAACTACACTACTTTATGATGTCTGTGAAAACTAGAGAGAGCTTGTAAACTTAAACCTGTTGCATTGCTTGCATGTCCACAGATCCAGTTGGCCAGATAGGTTTCATTCCAGAGTACTGAAGGAGCAAGCAGGACAAACAGCAGGACCCCCCACACGATCATCTACAAAAGATCTGGGAGTCTGGATAGGTCCCTGCTGACAGGAAAGTAGCCAGTATTATTCCGAGCTACAGAAAGGGCATGAGGGAAGAACACAGGGAACTACAGACTGTGAGAGTCTGGGTTCCTTGAAAAATTGTGAATATTACACTGGGCACTGTTGAAAGGAGTTTTAAAGAATAATGCAGCCATCAGGCACAGGCAGCATGGATTCACAACACTGAAGTCCTGTCTAGCTAATTTGATACTTTTCTGTGATAAGGTCACCCGCCTAGTGGGTGAAAAGAAGGCAGTGGATGTAATTTTTCTGCATTTCAGTAATGCTATGGATACTGTCCCTCACAGCATCTGTCTGGACAAGCTGTTCATCTGTGGGATTTACAGGTTCATGGTGTGCTGGGTCGAGAACTGAAGGGTAGAGCTCACAGGTCTTACAGTGAATGGGGCTACATCTGGCTGGCACCTGGTCAGCAATGTTGCTTGGGGCTCAGTTCCAGGGCCAGTTCTATCCAATGTATTTATCACTGATCTGGATACAGGAGTTGAATACACCATTGGCAAGTTTACTGATGATACTAAACTTGGAGATGCTGTTGGCAGATGCTTTGGATAGGGATCTGGATAGACAGTGAACCTCCTTGCTCTCTGCAGTTCCCTGACTGCAAGGGAAGTGTAGAGGGAGGTGCTGATCTCTTCTCCCTGGGATCCACTGACAGGACACATGGGAATGGCTCAAAGAGGCACTAAGTGAGGTTCAGACTGGACATTGGGAAGCAATTCTTTACCAGGAGGGTGGTAAAGACACTGGAACAGGCTTGCTGGAAAGGTGTTGGAGGCCTCAAGCATGTTTAAGAGGCATTTGGATAACATGCTCAGTCCTGAAGTGGATGGAGGCACCCCAGGCAGTTGGGATGGATGATCACTATAGGTCCCTTTCCACTGAAATATCTATTTTCTTATTCCTCCATATTTACTGCTGTTGTCTCAAGGTTAAATGCAGTCCTGAGTATTCGTGATAGAATATGTCAGCTGTGATTTTGGTTTTTTTTTCTGTGCTGCACATTATTTTCTTAAAAGGCAGTTAACTGTCAGTAACTTTCACATGCCCCCATTCTGTTTATAAAGACAACCAAAACCAGCTCCTCCTTGCTCACAGGATGCCTGCAGTGCAGGGAATCACAGCACAGGCATTTCAGCCATACAAAGACTGTTGGGATTTTGCAGGAACTGCAGAGTTTTGCAGTGAGTGGCTGAGAAGTACTTACTGTGTGACCCTTGGTCTTCTCTGGAGGATTGTATTTTGTAGTGACAGGGCACTTTGACGTCCTTCTCAGGCCTTTTTCTGAAACCTGATGAGACCAGGATGGAGAAATGTAATTTCATTCCCCTCCCTGAACATGGGAATTTCTGTTCAAGTTCTGTGTGAGTCTATTTTCATGCTGTAAGTGACGATAAATGGTCCTGTGGTGTTGGTGTGGGATCAGGAGACTGCTGTGACAAGAAAGGTAGGCAGACATCTCTGTGAGGGCCTTGTATCAACATATTCATCCAAATTCTCATATTTACACTGCTGCCTGGCCTCTACATAACTTTAATCAAAGAAAAATTGGATCTGTTGTGTAGCCTTTTGGTGTAATTGACTGCCTAAGATGGGCTTTGAATGTTGAACCTGGCCTAGTCCTCTGGTTTGAGAGCAGCTTGTGGGTTTCAGCTTCTCTCATGTTCATGTTCTTTTGTCTTTAGGAGGGACAGTGGGGGACTGGATATTTCACATCAAAAGAGAGGAAATTAGATGTTATCTTTCTGTTAGTTTTTAATTATTAAATGGTTTGGTGTTTTCCTTGTCACTGTAAATGAATCCCACCTGCCATTCCACATCCACCAGGCTTCTTGCACTTAGTTTCGTAGGTCAGTTTGTGGCACTGACACGTCAGTATCTCATTCCTTCCCCACGGCCTCAGGCTCTGCTTTCAGGAAGAGGAGCAAATGCAATGAGTCCTTCTTCAGTTTTCCTTTCCCCTCCCATTGAACCTGTTGTGCTTAGCTGTCAGGTTGATAAGGCTCACCTTACCTTGATGTGCGCTTGGAGAGGGCAGTTTGAAAAAGGAGTTTCTGCAGATGGAATGATTCTACTTTTTATGAAAACCATTTGACAAGCAAACACATTTTCTTCAGCAAGCATCCATGACACAATGACATCAATTTCCTTTTTCTCCTGAGGACTACCCAGCAATTAACAGTTCCTTTGTTTTTCAAGATATACTTGGAAAAGATTTTGTGAGTTTAGCTGCAATTTGTTAGGCTGAGAATGGCATTTTCTCTTCCATAATACTTTCTTTGAAGGTTACCTACACAGGGCTTGTTTTGGCTTTGAAGGAAGGAAAAATACCCAGTATCACTTAATTTAGAAAAATCAGCAGTGGAAGGGAAAGGTTTGGGCACTAACTCTGGGGTGGGACTGCCATAGCTGATAGGCATTCTGTGGCTGTGGGTTTCAGCTTGGCCTAAATGACTTCAACAAACAACAGTAAATAATATTGGGCTGGATTGCATGTATGTCCACATTAATCCCTTAAACAGCCTAGGAGAGTAAGAGCAGAGATAGACTAATTTGAAAGCATGCAATACAATAGTAATGTGTTAATATTTATACACTTTTTTCTTGAGAGAAAGGACCTCATTTAGGAACAGTTAAATAAGACAAGAACTGAAGTGATTTGAGCTGGGGGCTGGAATGGATTTTCCAGCTCAGATTACCAGCTTATCACTGTGCTGCTTCCCAGGTGGAAGAGCACCTCCCTGAAAAAAAAGTAAAAGCAGGTGCTAGTCCTGAGCCACCGGAACTTTGCACAGATTTCCTACTGCACTTTAAAGCTGTGCTGCTGCTGCTACTGTGGTTGGTGTCTGTAGTGCTGTTGCAGGAAACAAGTCATGTGGCAGGGCAACTTGCAGAGGCCATGGCTGGAGAAGAGGGGCCATTTAATTATTTCTGGTCTCCTGTTGTCTTTTCACCTTTTCTGAGGCACTTGTGCAGTCCTGGCTCAAGGACTCAGTCAGACTCCCACTGTTCCTGGATGACTGAGTGTTCTGAGAGCTGTCATCTTTTGCTGTTCCCCTAGTAAGTTTCATGCTCATCACTTTAATTATGATCCTACTTCCCCTGGCAAGACAGAGTAGCATTGAATCTGTTTGTGCCAGATCAGTCATATTTGTTTTGTTGTCTGATACAGTGCTATAAGGAGATCCATCCTTTGCTGTCACCTGACCTGTTAGCACCTCCTGGTGTTCCCTTCTCCCACTGCCATGATCCAGCATGGGTAGCAGACACAGGTTTGTGTGAGGGTGTTTTCAATTTCCTACTGCCTCTGCAATCCATAAATTGGAAACCTCAGAGCACAAGGCTTTATTCCCACTAAGAGAAGGTTCCTCCGTGAACTGGTGGAAGATTTAGCAGATTACAAATTCATACTCTCTGCGAGCAAGCCCTGCTTAGTTACATAGATACCATTTATTATTTGCTGATACCAGTTTTTCTGAGATAATTTTTTTAAGGCTTTTTTTTTTCTGCCTCACCAGAAGAATCTTTATGCGGCGGTTTCCATTTTTACAATATGTGCTGCTGTTCTGGCAATCACAAGTGTGAAACAATAGAGCTCGCGGGAGGTTGGACCCTGTTCCTGCCTGCTCTCTCTGAGAAGGGAAGCAAGTATGGATTTTGCCACAGGAGATTAATCAAAGATGCTGTTGCCCTCCACAATGTAAATTATTTATATTCAGTCCAGAGTATTCTGCTGTGCTTCTGTTTTATACAGCTGTAAATGACTTGGATACAGTCCCAGTGGAAAGTCCTTACTATTTTGTAATGGAAAATAGGAACTCTGCAGTAGAAATCTATAATGAATGAACAGGAACATCATCTTCCAATTGTAAATAAGATCTTGCTCTGTTTATTTTGACATCTTTTTACAAATGTGTTGCATTCAGGTGTAAATATCCCAAACCATGATCTTGTTCAGAGTTCTGAGATTTCTATTGTTAAATGTAATACTTTGTTTAATAGTTGTAATAATTATTTGTATAGATATGAACATGATAGTATTTTATTAAAAAAAAGAGAAAAACACTCTTTGAATGTTGTGTTCTTTCTTTCCCCATATAAAGCTATGCCATTCACTCTAAAGTAGAGGTAAAAATAAAAGTTTTGCTTTGAGACTGGGAATTTACAGTCAGAATTTTCCACTGATGTACATTCTCTGCATATACCAGAGTAATGCAGCATATTAGTTGACATACAATCTACTTAATTCACAATAAATAAATACTGATTGTGTAGTATCTAAAAAATACATGGCAGGTGCTGTCCTTGCCCCAGTGACAGTGATCACTGTTGAGATACAACTTCATTTTATAAAATGCTTCTCATCACAGTCCCCTTGCATTGCTTTGCAAGTGGTGTAAGACAGTTGTTTTGTCACAGTTTGAATCTAAAGGATGCAGTTTGGATGAGAGCAGTACAGAGACCCTGCAAGGTAAGTAAAGGGTTTTTTGGGAGATTGCACAATACTGAAGTTGACAGAATTACTAGGAAACAATTCTTTTCAGGGACTCCAGAAAACCTGGCTTGTAAACCTCAAAATTCTTGCAAGCATGGAAGTTGCCTTTAGGGATGGTCTTAATTTAAAATAAGTCTGAAGTTTAGTATTAAGACAGAAGGACTTTTGTTCCTTCAGTGACAGCCAGTGTACAGTTCAGTCATAGAGGGGAGGGGAAACAGGACACGAGGGAGCTGCCTTCCTCTTTCACACTGCAATGTTTTCCCCCTGCCTTGGCTGCTCTTCTGCCAGTCCAGAGGCTCCAGGGGGAGTTGTAACAGCTCTCATGACCCTGGGTAGTTTTCCTAACCTGTGAGGGGATGTCAGTATTGTACAGAAGCTGTTTCCTTCTCCTTTCAGTTGTACTGGGCAGAACAATTTTACCTACATTTCCTGAGAAAACAGGGAATATATGGGATGTAAGGAAGAAGTTTTTTACAATGGGAGTGGTAAAATACTAGAACAGATTTTCCAGAGAGGTGGTGGATGCACCATCTTTAGATAGGCCTGGTTGGATGGGCGTTTGAGCAACTTGTTCTAAGTAGGAGGTGTCCCTGCCTGTGGCACTGTTATTTCCCTTTTACGAGCTGTAACAGCAGCTTATCCCAAGCATGGGCACAACAGGGGGAAGCAGGGACTCCACTACCAGCCCATGGGCAGCAAAAAGGCCTCCTCACCTCTCAACACAATTCCACAGTGCTTCTCTGCTTTTACCCTGCACATCTGTCTCCCTCTGTGAGCAGGGCAAGGTGAGGAAACAACAGCATGACTCCTGCAAATGAGGGAATGAGGGTCCCCCACATACCAGCAAGCTGTTCTTCCTGCCCAAGGGCAGTGGCCCAAGAAGGACAGCAGCACTCAAGGAAAGCTGCATTTCTGGGGCAAGGGCTGCAGAGCCAAGCATGCCTAGGACACCTGGGAGCACAGAGTGCCCAAGTGCCTAGCCAGACCCCCCAGCAGCCACAGCCATCAAGGGGTCAGGTGGGAGAGCTGAAGCACCAACAGAGCCCAGTAAACAGGGCAAAGCTAAGAGGAAATTTTAAAAACTGATGCAGCAAGCTGGAAGCACAGAAGCAGCAGGCAGACAATTCTAACCCTTCCTCCCATCTCTCAGGCTTGAGGTGCCTTTTCTTGTATTTAATTGAATTCTGTCATGGTTTTCTATTTGTTCTGTGCTGTTCACCAGCCTCCCTCTCCCTCCCTGCTACCACCTTACCATTCCATGCTGTGCTCATCTCTGCTCAGCACAGCAAGCCCATATGCTGTTCTACCTCCTACATTGAGCCTTCCAACTGCTGTTCAACATTATTTTTTCCTCACATTTCAATTTAGAGAAGATAACCAGCTTCCTGTCTAGAAACAAATACAAGCTTGGAACATAGTCTGAAACTACAGATTATGAAAACACAGGGAGAAAGTATATTTTATAAAAATGTGTCCCCAGAACTGGACAAATCTGGGGGCACAGAGGTCCTCCTTCAGTCTGGCACAGCTCTACTTGGGAAGATAAAGGCTGGCAGCCTCTTGTGTCATTCCTCCTCACCCTGCCCAAGGGACTACAGTGACAAATAAGAGTGTCTGTTCTTTAATCTATGTAGCCTCACAAAGGCAATTTGGTTAAGAGAACAAGCAGGTCATCCACACCTATGCTCCAGAAACACCTGTGACAGTCCCAAGGGTGGCAGCAGCTGTGTGACACCACTGGGCACCCCTCTGCCCTGACTGCTGTCCCTGCTGCTGCTGAGAGCAGGAGCAATAAGAATTCAGATCAACCTGCAGAGCAGGGAACCAGAAACATCCATTTTATTGACCATCTCGACAAACTCCAGCTTAGAAAAAATAAAAACCAGCTGGTGCAAAACTCTTCAAGGAGATACAGACTCTTGGAGTAAAACATCACCAGAGTCACCTGCTTTAGTGAGCAGAAGAGGAACGAAACCTTTGCATCACTGGCTACATGCACATACACCAAAGTAAAAATGCTCAGGCAGACAAGAATAAGGACAGCAGGCCTCAAAGAACACTTTTTAATTGCAAATTAGCAAAACAGGTCCCATTTTAGATGCAAGGCCTGAAATAATTCACACCTTATTCTTGTTTTTTTTTTTTTTTTTAATAACTAAGAAACTGAAAATAATGCAGAAGCCATTAAAAAACTCATTTCCAATTCAGACAAGTTGGAGAAGAAAATTTGGTCCACATCTTTAGCTAAAGAGCTCAACACCAATTGCCCCAAAATCTCCTTCATCCTCCCAGTCCATAAGAGAACCTACTTTGCCAAGGCTGTCCAAGGCAAGCTCATGAGAGGAGAAAGTCTGAGGCTGCTGGCAAACCTCCCTGTTCCACCCTGCTCCTTTGGCAAGGCATCCAGCAGGAGCCAAGGACCACCACACAAGGCTGTGGCTTTGCCGTGCGCTCTCTCTCAGGGTCACTTGAGGAGAGCACTTGTGGTGCCGTGACAGAGACCAGAGCGCTGCCAAGGGCCAGCAGGAGCTGCCAGAGGAGTGTGGCTGTCCAACAGAGTGACAGGGAGACTGCAAGACAGCAAGGTAGGAGGCTCTGAGTCTGGCAGAGCCCTCCCAGGCAGCTCTAGTTCACCACTGCTGACCAACACTGCAGCCTTGGTACCATGGCTCTCCACCACCTACCAAAGGAGTCTCTCCAACAAAAAGGAAAAAAGAAAACACAGTCCCCCCACTGCCACCTCAGTTTGGAGTCCTTTTCTCCCCTGGCTGCTGCAGTACAGGAACCAAATGCTCTCCCTGTGCTGCTGAAGGGACTCTGAGGGCAGCAGACTGCAGGTGCAGACATTAGCTCCCTGTGCAGGAAGGTTTGCATGGCACTTCTCAAGCCTGCTCACCAGAGAGAAGTGGAGCACATGAGCAGGGAGGAAGGGAAGCAAAGGTCTCTGACATGCCTCCCTCCTGTTTCCTCCCCCCTCACTGGCTCCAGCACCCACAAGCCAGAGGGCTGTGCACTGGCCTTGGCCTCTGGATCAAGCCTACCCCAGAGGATGCGGCAGGAAAGGAGTAACATCATCTTCCCTCCTGGTCCCACCTCACTGCCACAGCACCCCTCCGTGCCTGCTGGGGAATCCCATTCCCCTGCTCCCACTGCACTGGTGGCCATGGCAGCAGGCTCATTCTCCACAGACACCGGTGGCCCAGTGCCTTTGGCTGAGCGGTTTGGGACACCTCTGCGCCCTGTCCCTGGGGACTCAGAACACTGGGATCTTGTCCCTGCGCACCGTATCCAGGTCATCATCCAGGGTCAGCAGGACCTGAGGAGGAAAGTGCAAGCCAGATTCAGGTCTTGCTGGCCAGGGAGGTCTTCCTTTCAGATCTCAGGCCTTGCCTTTATGGGAGATGTTCACAAATCCATGAGTCATTGGTCACAGCAGCAGCCCCTCAGCTTCCCCACAACAGCTGTGTGACCCACAGCCCCAGAAGGAATTTGAGGCCAGAAGGCACTGGGAGAGAAATAAGATAAAGGAGAAAGCTTGATCCCACTGACAAGGAGTATCCCACTTTGAAGGATGTCAGGAGGTAGAGACAAGCAGAGGAGTTGGGGCACTTCTGTGGAGTTCTGGAGCAGGCACAGCTCCATGTGGATAAGAGGGGAGCAAGGTGAAAGGAGAGGGAGAAGCCATCCAGCAGAGTGGGAGGCTCAGCAGGACTCACCAGAAAGGAGAAGAACAAGGCAGCTGCAGAGAGGAAGTGCCAGACATCGTGGTCATCAAAGAATCCCAGCAGGATGCATGGCCGATTCTTTTCCCGGGACTCTGCTGGAGTCTCCTAGGAGAGCAGGCAGAGGTTCAGGACCTGATATCCACCCCTACTGGGACCTTGCTGGCCACACTAGACCCTATAGGGATCACCCTGTCTTAACCCTCCAAGCAGGATCCAGGAAAAGTTGCTGTGCTGGCCAGAAATGTGGCATGGGCAGGCCAGAAACAACCTCAAAATGGATCTGGGACCACAACCCACATGCAAGGCGAACCCTCTGATCTCCACTTCTGAGGTCCTGCATAGCACAAGTTGCACAGCCTCCACCAGACCACCCTGCAACAAGCCCCTCATTTCCATGGAGATGGATGTGACATCCTGTTAGAAGGCACCCAGTCAGGATTTAATGGCCTCCCAGGTCACCAAGAGCCCTAACAACCCCAGGCAGGTTGACCTGGTTGACTCCAGGTGGCCATCTGCTCCAGGGATGTCTTCTACCAGCACTGGACAGGATTTTCCCAGTTTTCCTTCCAGATCCCCAGCTCCTCCTTTGTCCCCTAGGAAGGACCAGTCACCTCCAGATCACCTGGTTATAAACAGCCTCTACACAGCTACAGTAATTTTTCAGTCAGCACAGCTTCCCATGCTCCCTTCACAAGTCTGCTACAGGAGTTAAATAAACCCTTTCAGCTCCCCATAAGCAGCCCAAGACTCTTCTCCAGAGTCATTTTCGTGCAAAACAAGCACCAGGAAGGAAAGATGATGAGAAAGAGATGGACAGAACAGTAAAAGGGAAATTTACCTCCCAGCTGCTGAGGGTCTGGAAGAAGAAGTAGAGGGCAGCTGCCCACACCACTGCTGTGGCCACGATGCAGAACAGGGGGATGGGCAGGAGCTTCTCAGAGCTGCGGAGCTGCAGACAGGGACACCCTGAGTCCTTTCCAGGGCACAGAGCCATGCACAGGGCTCACACACCAGCCTGTACTATCTGCATCTGGGAAGGGCTGCCCACCCCCCAAAGACACAGCCCAGCCACCCCTGAAATGGCTACACACCATCCCTCCCCAACACCCTGTCTCACCCCACAAGTGAGCCCCACAAAGGTCCCTCCACATCCCTCTGCAGCACCACGGGAACCCAAACTGCAGCCAGAAAAAAGGCCCATCCCTTCCCCTTTGGAGACAGGAGCCCCGAGGACAGCTAGAGCTGCCACCCATTACCTTCATGATGATGTAGAAGGCCAGATACAGCAGCAGGTTACAGATGAAGATTCCCAGTATGTAGGAGGCGAAGTCTCTGGGCCGATACACCAGCCCAAAGACAGCACTGAGAGACAGGATAGAAGGGACATCAGGCAGCTTCTTTCACTGGGGACAGGGTACATCCCCAAGCTGACAGCCACACACTGTTCTAGCCCCCACCAGGACTGCAGGACACAGCACCAGTGCCACAGTTTCCCAATTCCCTGGGGGAAATGCACTGTTTGCCTCTGCTCCCAGACAAGGAAATTTAGCCATGGTCAGCTGCTGAAGCAACTGGAGACCCCAGAGGACAGGCAAGGGCCCTGGATTGCTTCCAACCCATGGTCAAACACATTTCACTCGGTAGGATCTGGCCCTAGACCTGTACATTTGGCAGAAAGCATGTCCCTGAGAAGCAGCTTTAGTGAAAAGCAAGAGCCTGGGCCAATGATTTGAGGTCTCATCCGAGAGCTGATCCCTCCCATGCAGTTACTGCTCAGCCAGGCTCTGTGACTGTGTCTGCCAGGTCTCCTGCACCTTGGCTGTGCCACAGATCTCCCAGCTCTGTGGGAAGCACAACCCAGCAGCACAGTACCAGGCCAGCCCTGAACGAGCTCCTCAAACACGAGCCATGACACACCCCCAGCTGAAACGCTCAGGGGATGCTCCATGTAGCTCTAGTGCTGCACTGCATCCCATGGATCTGCCAACCACCCTCAGATCAGCCTGCCTGCCAAAACATGTCAGAAGGGCCCCAACACAGGATTATTGCACAGACACTGCTGCCTCTCCCCATCACTCCAGGCCACGTGTGTCCCAGTACCAAATCCTGCTGCCCAATGCACAAATACACAAAGCACCAACACACTAGTACTTACAAGGACCAGTTGACCAGGTTCCCAACAATGAGCAGCACCATCCTGTCCTGGAGAGAAGACACTGATGATCATATAAAATGAAAAGAGTATGCAAAAAGGCCTTTGCCTCAGAAATTCAGGAGAGAATTATGTGAGGATTTGGAGTCCAGTTCAAGCAAACACACATGCACCTGGATCTGTGTGAGCTTTTATGGGATGGAAACTGCTCTGACCCTCAAAAATTTTAAGAAAGTGTTGTAAGGAGACTAAACATCTAAAAAAGGACAAGCTCAGCACTTAAAGGATTAATCTCATGAGGCTCTGTGAATCCTTTGACTGCTTCTACTGTTTTCCTAGTTAGATTCCTTCCCTCCCACTGTTTTACAAAAGAACTACTGCAGAGAGCAAGGACATGCTTGAAAGAGGTAGTGGGGAAGCTTTGGACAGCATCCTGCACGTATTCAGGGAGCCTTTTTTTCCTTGCCATCACCATTAGCTGGGGAAGCACTGTAACAACAGCAGGCAGAAGGATTCTGTCTGTGGGGCATGTGCATTTATGCTTACAGCTGCTTTCATGATGTAGCTGTTTCAGGCTGGACCAAGTTTGCTTATTCAGAGATGGGAGAATAAATAAAAAATTAAGAAGGCTTATGGATAAAAACTCCATGTGGCTTCAAGCCCTAATTAGCACTCTTTGCTATGGAGAAAGCAATCAGTGGGACACACGGTAACAGCCACCTTCTCTTTACTTTTTGCTATCTGCCCTGAGGTGCTGCAGAAATGGCAATTGCTTTTGCCACAGACCCAAAATAGCTGCAGCCTTCCCCAGAGAGGCTGCACTGCACAGAGCCTCGTACCTGTTCCTCTGAATGGATGCTCCCAGAGAGCAAGTGTAAAGACAAATCCTGTCACACTTCTATCACCTTTGCTCTGATTTTTTATTCACCAAGGCTGAGATCAGGGGAGGCCTGGAGGCTGGGGGTAAACCACTCCAGCAGAGACCTACACTTACCCCACCTTTTTGGGGGAAGGAGAACAGGGGAAGCAAGGACCATCACTTTTTCAAGCAGCCCCACCTCTTTCCTCTGCACATTGCCTAAAGAAGTGAGGAACTGCAGAGAGGTGCTGGGATGAGAAGTCACCTACCATGTACATTGGTCGACTGCACTGCTGGATACAGTCCGTGTACAGCACCATCACTGCTCGCCGAAATATGCCCATGTCTGTCAAAGCAAAGGATAGAAAGCCAGAACAGCCAGCACACTGAGCTCTAAAATGCCTTTGAGGAAGAAGCTGACACCCACCAGCTGAAAACAGAGAGCCCAAGGTGTCAGCAGATTCATGTCTTGCCCTTTGGAAGCAGTCTGTGCTGAGCAGGAGGGCATCCACCACAGGATGTAGATGACAGTTGGCCAGAACAACAGGTTACAACAAAAATAAATTTTAAAATCCCCTCTACACTAGCTCAGAAGTCCCTGCCTGTATGTGTAAAGAGGCTGGCTCTGCAACCCCATCTCTGGAAGAGAGGTGTGTGTATGTAGGAAGGGGGAAAAGCACCTTCCAGGAAACAAGCTGCCAGAACAGGGAAACAGCAGAAGCAGGTTCCACAGACTTTAGAGGGTCCTAGAGGGGCAGAGCACACTCCAGACACTCCTGCTCTCAAAATCATTGCAGAAGCTTCACTGCAGAGCCATCAGTGGCAGCGGGGATGGATAAACATGCATGAATACACATGTTCCCCTTTAGCCACAACACAGAGCTTGAAAAGGCTCCCGCACCAAGATCTGAGCTCTCCTGTGTTGGATCACTCCCCTCCTGCCAAGAAACAGGACTGGCAATGCTGCTGGCAAACTGGTTTCATTTCCCAGGAGCTGACCCCAGGTGGCACACGATCCTGCCTCCCCACACACATCCATGCAATCCCTGGCTGCTACAGCTCAGCACCATCAGTTCAACAGGGAAAAAGGAAAGCTGTGATTACCTGAGTCAGGGTCATCTGAGGCAGACAGGGGCAGAAGAGGAAGAAGAAATAGGTTTAAGCAGAGCACAAGAGCCAGGCTCCCCAGCAGACCCTCTCCCTGCCCACCCCATGACAGGGTGGGGGTCACCCCTCTGAGCACAGCACTAGGGAGAACTGCAGCTCCCTCAGAGCCCAGCAGTCCTGCCACCAGAGAGCACACAGCTCCTGCTGATTCCCACTGGGAATCAGGAGCACAAGGACTTCAGAGGCCAGGAAAGCATCAGATGGATGAGAGGACAGGGTAGCCCAGAAGAGAGGCCACAGGACTGTGCTGCACAGGCAGGTGAGGACAGGAGGCACCACACACAGGAGGAGATGGTTGGGCCACAGCACTCACCGATCTTGAAGCGACCCATGTAGTAGATCTGGGTGCTGAGAGCCAGTGAGGCCAAAATGTGGATCAGTGAGAAAATAACCCAGAACCACATGTCATTTTTCCCAAACACCTGAAAGCAAAGACATTTAAAAGTAAACTGCACCCTCTTTCAGCAGGACAATCCTTTCCTGTCCTGTATCACCATGGGACATGAAACAACCTCACTGAACACAGGGAAAAAAAACCTAAATCTTCCAACCAGAAAACAGATCTATAAACTCAAAATGAAGTCCAGGGAAGCAAGACTAGCTCAGCATCCTGGAGAGGAGACCATTCTTTCTGAATGTCCCTTTAGGCAAGACTGAATGGACAGCAGCTGGCCCAGGGAGCAGAAATACAAGGCCAAGCAAGCTCTCTCTGCTGGGTTGGGCAGCAGCTCTCTGGCCAGGAGGTGGATTTTTACAAAGGCAGTCAGGGAACCAATCATTACTTTAACAACTGCACTGAAGTAGATCAAAAAGGATAAAACTGCTCTGCAGGCAATTGCACCTACAGTGCATTTTCATTTTATTTAAGGGCTGAAAGTAACCTGCAAGCACAGGTTAATGCTACATTAAAATCCCAGTTTTTCATTCATACAATAAGAAGTCCAGAAACTCTCATCTGCCATCAGGCTGTGACCGCTTCCCTACTCTGGAGCACAGCATTTGCCTGAAATTTTCACTTTGTGTGGGCAGAGATAAAAACCCACACACCAAAAAGCAAGTGGGGAAGCCACCTATCCATGAATGGAACAAGGGAGACATGCTGCTTTCAAGCTCCACTGAACAGCTTCAAAGCATCCCACAAAAGAAGACAGAGCAATCCATAATAAAGTCTCAGTGTTTTGAACCTTGTCCAGATCTACTACAGCTATCAAGAGATTCTTGGGAAGTCCCAAGGTCACCAGCTCCTCCTGCATGCCTTATCCCACAGACAGTCTCATAAACAGAGACCTCTGCATTATGTGGTAGTGAGGAGCTAACAGCACACTGGGATCTAGCTGCTACTTCAGAGCAAGAATTCCATGGATATTGCCTGGTTACTGATGAATGAAAATGAGTCCTTCAAAAGAAGAGAAGCAGAGACCTCCAAGGTAAAGCCCAGCTCAGTACTTGCAATGCTATGAGCAAACAGGCAAAGTCTTGTAGGTTCTGTTCCAGTGCCCTTCCATAGGCAGGTACTCCAGGAATTTGCCTGAGAGGCCCCCAGACATTATCCTAGCCCTGCTCCACTGCAGAGATAGGAAAATCCACTGCAGGAGCTGTGACAAACAACTTGGAGTATTCCAAAGGGGAGAAATGGGCACAAGCAACTAGGTATAAGATACCTGTCTTGGAAGCCCAGCCAGCCTCACCCCCCTTTCCTCCAATGTGAATCACTCCCCAGGAAAATCATCTGTGCACTTGGACATGTACATCTGGATGCATGAACTTCTCATCTTGAGAAGGATGGCATGTGGTGGGCAAAGCCCAAAACAAGAGCCCACCTAGAGGAAACTGTTCTGCTCTTCTCCTACCTGAATGCTCAGGGGAAGCAAGGAGGAAAGCCCAGCAGAATTGAGAATTCAAACGCTAACAGCTGCTTAACACACTCTTATCCTACTCTGCTGCTTTCCCCAGTCATTTTCACACCTAAGCCTCGTTCCCAGCCATGCCACCTCCTTGCCAGAGAAGCAGTGGAGTAAGAGGGAGACATACCACTCCAAGGACAGCCAGGGAGATCACCACAGCAAACGAGGCATAGGCGGAGTACGCACTGGCATTGATGTCTGGGTGCCGGGTCTGGTAGAGCTTGAGCATGCACAGTCCTGCGATCATGTACATGAAGGAGGTGTCTGTGGAGGGACACAACAGAAACAGTGTGAACACCTACTGCCAGTGGCCCAGAAAGCTGCTCCAAGGGCACACAAAGTATCAGGGATCTGTGCCTGCCAGCCTCGGGTTTGGCACTGCTGCTGCACTAACACTGTATAGCACTTTGTGCTTTGCCACCTTGCAGCAGCACATCTCCATGCTCTGGGACAACAAAAACTAAAGGAGATCAGAAAATAAGTGCCCGCAGGGCATCACAGCCTCCTGACTGAGCATTGAAACAGGCAAGCTCTAGGGAGACTTGCAAGGCTAGAGAGATGGGAAACGTCAGCAACACAGCAAGAGACAGAACATGGCAAATCCTAGCTCCAGCTCAAAAGGAGAAATGAAACTCAGCTTACCAAACTGGAAATTGGAGTAATTAGGGCAGACATGGTAACAGGCACTGAGCACCCCTTCCATCATCAGAGCAATGCCCATAGCATAAAAGAGACCAAAGTGCTTTGGGATCCCATAGTCCTGAAAGAGAGCAGAGCTGTATTGTAAGTGCCCTCAGTGTCCTGATCACAGGCAAGCTTCCATTCTCCATCACTTCATCCCTCCTAACTCCTACACAAGTCCTCCAGCCACCAGTGCAGCACAGTGTCCTGTGTGCAACTACGGGCTCTGGATTTAGACACATGGCACAGCCAGGTGAATCCACAGGCAGCAAACCTAAGCTAATCACACTGGAAGTTCTGATCTGAAGACCTCAGTGTCTTGGTACTGACATAATGAAACTGAAAATCTCTGTCCTGTACCTCATGCCATGCTACATCCTGCCCAAAACTGAGAGAGGACTGACCAGAATTGCTCTTGTGATCAGTAGGGTCTTAGAAGCTCATGAGCAGAGCCCATCAGCCAGTGTGAGAAGGCATTTCCATCACAATTTGGCCAAGATTTCACCTGAAAACCACAAGCAGAACACCCTTACAACTGCTAATGCCTTTACTTGCTACCAAGTCTGTGATAACAGAGCTGTTTGTCTCCAGAAACCACCAGCACCTCTGCCCACAGGGCTGCAGACTTTTCCATCCTCTCCTAGAGAGAGACTACAGAAGTTCTGGCTACAAGAATCTCTGCTTCAGAGACTGAGGCAGCCAAATTCCTCTGAGGTATCACAAGCGGCTCTTGTGTAAGACAAATCACACTTCACTATGAAGAGAAGCATCTTGGGACATGCCTAATCTCCCAGTTCCTCCACAACAAGCGCTGCAGGAAAAGCCAGTGCCATGGGAGTCCTTCCTCTATTCATCTCCTTGTCTTCAGAGGCCCAGGCTGGGTCACACCACAGCAGTATGGACACACTGTAAGCACTAAAGCACTGGGGTGTGCAGGAACATAAGCATCCCACCCAGACCCTTCTGCACTGGAGGAAAAAAAGAGGAGGATTCAACCCTCCAGTGAGGAAGACAAGTGGAAACCCATTGTGTATCACTCTGTTTTTTGAGTTCACTCCATGTTCCCTGCTCCATTCAGCCCCAGGCAATCATGCTTCCTACCAGGGTGTAGATATCTTTCATCTCCATGGCCCGACGGTGGAGGATGTCCCTGCGCAACACAATGAGGAGGAAGAGAAAGCCCAGCATCATGTGGCCCACATTGCTGAGGATGTTGTTGAAGGCACTGCAGGAAAGAAGGTTAATGACAAAGTCAGCACAGCAGCAGGAAGCTGAACCCTGGGTTGTGATAAGCTGAATCCATTTTGCTCCCCCCTCCACCACCTTCCACCTCGGCAGCTGCCAAACTGCAATCTAACACTCTAGATGACAAGTTAATTTGAATAGTTCACCTCTCCCAGTTAATTTAACACTTCTGTGAGATTCCCAACTCTGGGCCTTCTTTGCACTCACATATTAATCTAGATAAATGCTACACTGGAAGGACTGATCTGAACTTCTTTGCAGAGCTGCTGCTCCTTGGATACAAGTGTCCAACAGAGCACAGGAGCACCTCACTGCTGTGCCAGTGATTTGCAAGGGGCGCCCAGGTGTCACAAGTTCCAGGGTGTGTGTGTCTCACTGTAACAGAGCAGCACTGCTGAGCAAAACACAAAGATCAGAGTCCTAAACTCCCAGTGGTCTTACCAA
This sequence comes from Vidua macroura, assembly GCF_024509145.1. Classification (NCBI taxonomy): domain Eukaryota; kingdom Metazoa; phylum Chordata; class Aves; order Passeriformes; family Viduidae; genus Vidua; species Vidua macroura. Next base: position 72,072,096 of record NC_071572.1, on the reverse strand, counting down.
CATTGCTACTGTGAGCCTGGCAAGCACAAAATCCTGACCTGGGCACACCACAAACACTCAGGAGGCATGAGACAAATACACAGTGATGAAAGGGCTCACTCACCTCAGCACCCCAAGGGGATGAGCACACAGGAAGTTGTAGTAGCAGATGTCCTGATTGCCAGTCACATTCACTACCTGGACAGAGAGCAGGTGGGAAGCCTGCCATTAGCAAATCCTCCCTGCTCTGGGGGGTTTGCCCCATGCAAATACAGCACAAACACAAGGCGTACAGGACACAGCCTAGCTCTAGCACCAGCACAGGGGAGTACTGACATCTGCAAGCAAAGTTTTTAGGGTGGGACAACATGTTGTCAAGGGCCACAAACCTGATAACAGTCTTCAGAAGAAACATTGTGTGCTCTCAACCCTCCCACTAATAGACCTGCTTGCAGATATCTGCATAACAGCAGGATAGCAAAGTTGGGAGAAGGCAGGAGAAACCACAGCAAACACTACTTGCTTTCAGCTGTCTCTTAGAGATAACATCAAATTCCTCCTGTCTCCAAAATGAAACAGGACCCAAAGGAGACAGCAGTTGATGAAGAAAACAGCAGCACTCCCCCTCCCCAAGCAGAAATAGCAGAAATGCAAGCCCAATGAGCCAAGCTCACTGTAACATCAACACAGTGCAGTGAGAGCAGCTAAGGTAAACTGCTCTTTACACAGAGCAGATCCTGGGTGATCCCAGTTTCACTGTCATCCTTGCACAACACAACCACGGGGCAAGTTTAAAGCAAGAGGGGGCAGCCATGGAGCCAAACGCACCGTCTGGTAAGTGATGACGAGCTGGATGACCGGCAGGGCATAGAACACTGCAATGGTGATGATGTTCCTGCAGAGGGGAGACAGCAGCAGCAGTTACACACGCACCAAAACCAGGGCTGCACACCCAGAAGAAAGCCCCACAGGGCTCGTGGAGCAATGTGCACATTTCACTCCTCTGGGGTTATGATCTCACTGTGAGCCCCTGAAGCAGAGGAGCACATGTGCTCATGCACACAGGAGGCAAACAAGAGGCAAATGCTAAGGGCACAGGAAAAGCCAGGATGTCAGCCACAAGCTCACGTGTTTCAGTGCCAGTTTCTCCCCCTCCCCGTTATGTTTCAGTGCACTGGTTGTTACCACCCTTAAAAGCAATGATGCAAAACCGAATCCATTGCCAGGATCGTGAGTGCACTGGTACACAAATACCCTTACTTGAGGTATGTGGGATCTGCAGTTACTGATTGGAACAGGGTCAGAATGGAATACAGGGTAGCTCAGAAGTGGTTCAGAAGAAGGGCATGTGGACAGACTCCACAACCAGAGACTCTGGGTCCAGAGTTTGCGCCTTAGGAGTTTGCCTTGTTCTTACCAGAAATAGATTTTGTATTTTTTGCTGACAATTCTTCTGTCTTTCCTGGACAAGTCTGATAGATAGAGGAACACCTAAAACATTAGCAAGTGGGGAAAGAGGGAAGAAAAGAAGAACCAATGTAGATTACAGATGCCAGTAGAAGATCTTAACATATTTGCAGCTTGGTGGTATTTGAACTGGTTTTACACAGTGAACTCACTGTGTCCCTTGGTTCTATGGGGGTGAGTTCTGCAAAATCCTCTGACCTCCAGGAATGGCTCCAACCACACAGAGCAGTGCAAGATGACAGAAGGAGGCACTTTGAGAGCTGCTGGCTTAAAGCCCCTCTGTACATTCACTGTAGTCACACTACTTTTACTAAATAGCCACCTACTGTTGCAGATTATTTTCTCCCTATCTTCACACCTCCTTGAACTTTCTGGGACAGCTCTCTCTGGGTGTTTTCCTCCTTTCTCAATAGTCCCCAATACATTTTGATTTTCCATATTAAAGCACTCACTTCAGCAGCACTCTTATCACAGTGGGAAAACTTTCAGTGACTGAAAAAAGACTAAGAAGCATACTCGGCTGTATTAGATGAAATCCACCCTGAAAGGGAACAGGATTTTTGAGATTTCACTAACGTGACCAGTTCTGGTCATGGCCCAGACATGCCCATGGCCCAGCACGAGGGCCACACCGCGGCACGAGCCGTACCTTGGTGCGGATGATGTTCTTATCGCTCTCAATTTCTGGCATGGTGTCAAAGTCGCTCTCCTCCTCCACGGAGCTGTCTGTGTCCGAGCCAGCCGGGGGCCTGCGCTCCGGGGAGGACAGCTGACGTCCGCCGCTGGAGCTGGACTCGTCTGGGCCGCAGCGGGGACAAAGAGACACGCAGGGTAAAGGCTAAATCCCTCTGTGCACAGCAAGAATCAAGCTGTCCCGGATTCTCTGATGCTTTGACAAGTTGATAAGGCCAGTTCAAGGAAAAAAATTTTCTGTGATCCCAAACTTTCCTAAAAGTTTTAGGTGCTCAGCTAAGAGCAGTTTGAAGGACCATTATCTTCCCCTCTGCAGCATTTTAGTTTTCACTCTGCTTTTATTCTATTACTTTTCATCTCTTAACATTTTCTACTCTGTACTAGACTGGGCTCTGAAATCTGGAATTCTGAGACAAGACAAATACCTCTAGAGAAAGAAGCAGACTATTAGGGGTCAAAAGCACACTCACCTAGTTAACCTTCAGATTTTATGTAAACTTTATATATAGCTAAGCTTTTCTAAAAATACTATAGAACAAAAGACAAAGAAGAAAGTAGATTTTTTTCAAAGCAGGCAGAGTACCAGCTTTATTCCCATGGCATCCCTGCTACTGGTCACATACAGGTTAGCAGGACCTGCCTGCACTTCCCACAGGCTGGGCAACTCCCAGCTCATTGCCCACATCAACATGGGCAGAACACAGGTTTCTTCCTCATTTCCCAAATGCTTTAAAAAGATTTCTTTGGAAAAAGGGGAAGGAGGGAAAAGTGGTCATTAAGCCCTCAGGAAGTTATCATCTCCTCTGCTTCCAGGGCATGATTTACCTGTTGGCAGTATGACATTATTTCTTCCCTAGTGAAACCCCTGGGGGCAAGAAACTCTGACTGTGTCTTGCTTTATGGCACACAGCCCTTCAGCCTCCCAGGGCTAGGCATGCTTTGCTTTAAAGGCAGGCTCTGAGCTAATAACAGGCTCCTAGAAGCTTGCTTGCAAGGGACCTTTTTCAGTCACTAGTAAATGTCCTATCTGAAGCATTTAGAAGGCAGCTTCTAAGCATTGTCACCCACAGCTCTCAGGTGACTGTAGTTTTGTCTAAGACACATTTCCAATGACAGTCTCTTAGGGCATCTCTTTTAGATTTGCCACTTTTATTATGTACATGCTTTTCCCTAAAGTGCAACCTGGACCTCAAAAACTGCAATTTGGTTGTTTGGGTTGTTGGGTTTTTTTAATAGTTGCAAGACACTCCTAAAGTAGTTTACAGCTTTATCCTTCTCTGGTGTTAAATCACCCTAAAAGGGCCTTCCTCCACCCCATGGAGAAGCCTTCCTGTGCCCCAATTCTGGAATATACCATACCAATAGCACCATAGCTGCTTCCCTCAGGAGTGCTGGCTGAGATGGGCTGTGAAGAAGTCATCATCCCAGATCCTGCAATGAAACAGACCCAGAAGGGACAATTAGTTTCATGTCAGTGCTTCAAAACATCTCTGAGGTGAATATAAACAGCTTGAAGAGCTGGAGGGGCTTGGGAAAAGGAACATTTCTCTAAACAGATGGCAATCTCTCTCTAGAGCATACTGTGCAAAAGGGAAACCCTTGTTTTGTGGTGTGAAGGAAACCTATTCCCTTCAGCCTCCCCACACAGGGTGCCAGTGAGACTGGCAGCAGGAGCCTCCCTCCAGCACCCCATACAGATCACATTGTGATCTCGGTCAATTTTAGAGCAAGCCTCAGGATGTTCTTAACAGCCTTCTGAATTTCTAGTTCTTCTCTTTCCCCATCTCATGCAACTCTTCTTCTTCTCTTTCCCCATCTCATGCAACTCCTCAAATCTCTTCAAAACTTCAGCTATGTCTGGAAGAGTCACAGACTTTGGCAGGACAGCTGCTACATAAGTTTAACCAATCAAGGAGAGATTAAAAAATGTTTTATGCAGAAAGTGGTAATGATCTCGTGCTGATGACAAGAAGGGCAAGCCTTTGAGGGCTAGGAACATCCTGCCTCATGCCCACATATATGAAACAGGAAGGAGTGCTGTCCTGCCTCCACATTCCCTCTTGTTGCTTCCAATGGCGGAGCTCAGCGGCTGACCTACATGGCAGGAAACAAAGCCAGCTGAATCCCTTCCCTGAGAGGTCAGTCACAAGAGGGAGGGAAGCAAGGCAGCAGGAACAGGACCATGTTTTCCAGTAGTATCAAACAGTGAGACAGGCTAAGTTGCTTTAAAGCTTCATCCCTGCAACAATACCATATGTGGTCAGTCAGCAGCAAAGCAATGCAGAACGTGGCACAGTATTTAAAGCCTTACTGCAGCCTGGCAATGGCCTGGCTTCCCCAGCTGCATCTCTGGCTTCCCAGTACATGACTGGTCTCAAACTGACAGGCACAGGCAGAGTGCTCTTTCCAACTGGAAATTCTGAGCATTTCTGTAACACCTTGTGTAGGTTTTTGTACCATTTTCATTAGCCACAAACATAGAGAGATCTAAAACTTGTCCCTGACTGACCCCAAGTCAGAGAAGCACCCATGCAGCAATGATACTTGATATTTCAAGTCCCAATTACTGCTTTTCTTTGGCATGTCTGCTGTGTTTGTTGGGCTAGGGGTTAAGACTTGGTCTCAAATTTTGGCTCTATGACGCTCCTGCCCCATCCCTCTAACAGAGAAAATAAACTCAGAGGAGCATCAGAAGTGAACATGGCATGGACTGAGCACCAGAGGAGGGCTCTGGCACACTGCAGGCCCCAGGTGACAGCCCTTGAGCCCTGAGCTGAGATTGGCAGGATGTTGTTGTAGGTAGCTGCAGGAGCAAGATGCAGCTTCTCCTCATCACCTCCAATCCAATCTCCCTTTCTCATGGAAGCTTTTCCTGTTTCTTTAAAAGTCATTTGGAAATCCAGATCACCGGGAAGAGGGCAAAAGCATTTCACAGCAGCAAGGCACAAGCACAATTCCTAGGCCTGTCAGACCTGTTCCATGAGGATACTCCCTCCTAATTTTAGACCAGGCTTTATTCTCTCAAGTGACCTGTCAACCTTCTCTCCCAAGTTACCAAAGATTTAAATCTGGACAAAGCAGGCAAGCCAAGTAGAAAAGGCACTCTGCCCTGTCTCTAACAGCCACTTTGGACCCAGCTCACTCACTAATTTCCATCCCACTTCCCACTGTGAGAGTGAGTCACCAAAATAAATGTACCACGCCAGGCGTGGTTCCTCCAGGGATTACCTCCACCAGATAGTGAGGAGGTGGAAGGGAAGGTGTGCCATGGGATAAAAAAAAAAAAAAAAAAAAAGAGTGAACCACAGAAGCCAGAAATAAGATGGATAACAAGAGCAAGGAGGTACATGGAGTGGCAGGACATTCCAGGACCAATGGCAGACACATTGTTGAGCAATTCCATCCAGTTCCTTGGTGGGGAAAAGGAATGGGGAGTAATGAAGAAGGTAAGATCCAGGGGTACTTGGGAGGGAAAGGAATTCCAAAGGGTAGGAAGGAGAGAAAAAAAAAAAAAAAAAACCCACAGAGAAAGCCAGTGTTTCCACTGACCTGGAAGACAGGGAAGATGCTAATTACCATTTTATAAGCATCAGTCAGACACACCCTGAAGAGACAATAGATGAGGAAACAGCATGTGGGTAGGACATGATGACATGATTCCTCCCCAGAGGACAGGACATGGCTGCAACATGCAGTGCCAGGTATGTGAAAGTGGCAATGAATTACAAGGGAGAGGACAGGTCACAGAAGCAGTAGGTGCCTCTGGGAGGAAAGCTGTAAATGATGAAGGAAGTGTGCTCCTCTCTCCCTTCACAGGGATGCTGTTCAGCAGTCCTCCCTGCTCAGCAACCCAGTTCTCTACTCTCCAGGTCCTTACTAAGTCCAGCATCTGTACCCTGCAGCTTCTTTGGGAATTTTCCAAACACCAGAATTTAACTTCCACCTCTCAGCAGGGCAGTTTAGAAGGCAGCTTCTAAGCTGGCTTCAGCAGATTAAACCTCAGCTGCAGCATCAGCAGCACTCCCTGGGATTTCTGGTGTCACCTGGCTGAGACTGTGCCTCCTTGTCTTAGACAGTGATTCCTTGTCAGCACCCTGGAGCTCTTCCACAGCCTTGGACAGGTCCCTTCAGCTTACTCAAACTCCCCAACACACAAGTCTTTCCCAGTGCTCCAGTGCCCTAAGGCCTTCTCTTGTTTTACAGCAGGATCCATCCCAAATGATATAAAATTAGAATATATTTATGGACATTTTTACAGTTCCCTGAACATGTTGTGAAAAAAAAAACTTTCACACATTTTCCAAATACAGGGATACATGTGCATCTTAGTGGCTGACAAAGCAAGTCTAAGAATTCAAATGCCCCCAGGTCCTCAGCAGAAATATTAAGCCAATTAATGCCAGTCAGAGTGAAGTTCCACTGCTAATCCTTTAAACACAGCTCAGTTATACTACCGTGCTTATCTGATGGGATGTAGCAGACCGGAGAGACTGAAAATGCTCACATCAAAAAAGGAATAACATCAAGAACCTCTCAATGCTGCCAAAACTATGTCCTCCCTTCCTCCAGGAGAGAGGTACAAATGACCTCAGCACCAAGGCTTTGAACTACTTTGCAGGCACTAAATATTTAATCAAAATGAAAAGACTCCCACACCTCACCAGAAAGCAAGAACTCCCAGTGTCCCCCATCCACATGACAAAATCTTCCATCTTTCACTGGAAGCTTCTTAGATGCAGCTCTGTTTTTATGAGGCAGAAGGCTGCAGCTTGTGGAAATGTGGGTGCAGCACAAAGTAAACTGAATCCAATGCCAACACAAATATCATAAACACCACTACCTAACTCTATTAGTCATTCATTCACCCAGCTGTCTGCAATTCCAGCGAAAAACAATTTCACATTTAAATTAAATTAAAACATTAAAAGACCCCATGCTTAAACTAGGCAGAGGAATTCTTAAAAGCATAAGAGCTGATATACTCAAAAGTGCCTTGTTTAAAAATCAGCAGACCTGGCATCAGGAACATTAGCCTGTAGTCAGGTCCAGGCAAGGCTTGGCCTTCCTCCACCACTTTAAAAGGCATCTTCTAGGGGTAGGAGTCAGGACCAGGTTCAGGGCAGCTGGCTTCAAAGGCCCTCTCTTATAAGGGCAGAGAGGAAGCTCTAATATCTTTCCTCAGCACCAGAGACTATGTGAGCTACCAGGGAAGACAGCTCCAGGACAGAAGGTACTCGACTGACAGCCTGTCCTTTGTCTGGCCTGGGGCCTGTGCTGTTCACTCAAAGCTGTCACACAACAGAGAAGAGACCTTACCATGCTCAGGGCTCAATCTCCCAGCTGAAGCTTTCCTCTGAACCCTGCAAAGCAACAGACAGCACTCATGAGACAAGCCAACAAATCTCATCACCTGCCAGGCATGGCAGGATTATCTAGGACACCAATAGGTAAATATGGTGCAAGCTCTAAAAAATACCAAATAAAACCAACAAAAATAAGCACAAAAGAAACAAACACACACAACAACAAAAAAGAAAAATACTGTTTGGACTAGGCACAACTCAGATATGACTGCTTGCTATCCACCTCTCTAACTTCCAAAGCAACAGAGGGCTTTTTCACCCCCTCAGCTATCCACCAGAGGCAGGACAACCATTTCCTTGTCTTATTCCATTCTACAAAGCTCAGTATGCTGGGAGAGACCTTCACACCATCTTTCCAAACCGATCTTCACTGCTCAGGGGAACAATCATGTATGAATCTACTGAAGTGGCAGCAGGATTTAGAGACACTAATGCTTAAGAAGCCCGTATCACACCCCGTCAATGCAGATGTCAAGCAGAAAGACGGTATAAAAAAAAAACAAACCAACAAAAAAACCCTACCAACATATTTCCACAACACAGAAAAATACCAGCAAATAAGAGCATGCACTTAAGTAATTTCATTGAATTGTTCCAATGAAATGTATTTTCATTGATGTGTCTTGAAGTTAAGCCATGCCGACGCAGACATTGTTCTCAACACAAGCCCAGACATCAAAGTCTGGGGTAGGGGAGGCAGGTTAGGAAGGAAACTAGCATTCTTGGGACTCCAAGGCCAAATTTGTGTCACTGCCACTTATTGCAGCTCTCAGTCCAGCATGCTCTCACACTCCATATCCCAGACTGATCCCTTCACAATTCCCACCTGCTGCCCAGTGTTCTTACATAAGAAAACACCGGGTTGGGGCACTACAGGATTGAGAGGGCAGACCCTTCAATTTTCATCCTTCCCATGGTCCCCATAGCACAGGAAGAGATATTTTCTGACTGATGGTTAGGAGCCCACTGAGTAGTCATGGACTTCTTCAGCTGCTCTGCTTAGATGCTTGCCACCCCACTCATCCCAAATTTTCTGCAGGGTGTGGTGTCCCTGATGATAAGAAACAGAAGCCTTGCCTGGACCTTTTATAACCCCTCAACTCACCTAATGTAGTGCACAAAAGCAACAACCACTGAGCCCAGGTAAAAGGAGAGGAAACTCAGGAAGCTGAAGAACATGGCCTGGACATAAACAGACTCTGAGGAAAGAGAAGGGATCAGTCAGCTCACAGAGCAGGAACAGCACCTCGCAGGGTCAGCACTCTTCCCAATACCACCTTGTAAAAATGCCCAGCCCCAAACAGCCCTTCCAAACCCATTGGCTTTCTTCAAAAAGAACTGACAGAACCTGTTCAGCACGATCTCCCCCCATTTCTTGACCCCCAGTGCTAGCTGGTGTGTCACACAGCCCTTCCTGGAAGGGAGCAGGCTCCAAGTGGTTTTGTCTCCTTTGCTGGTGCTTTCTGCACCATTCCTTCAGAGGCTGCTGGCCCAGTCATACCCCTGTATTCATAAGTGCCAAGTACCCCTGTAAAGTTGCATTGCTCTGCCCAAAGACACTGACTTTTAATGGAGGGCACAATCGTCACTTGAAGGTTCTTTGTCCGCTGCAGGTTCCAGGTACGGTTGACATTCCCTGTGAGGTGCACAGTGTACAGAAAATATAAAAACAATCAACATTAATGATTTCTGGCACTCATCTTGGTTCTCTGAACTTGCAAAAACAACAGGGTCTGGCTTTTCACTAAAATGTGTGAGTGGTTTTGCTTTAAAATGTTCTCTGATCTGTCAATATGCAGCCTTTCCCAAATGTTTCTCTCTTCCTCCCCATTCACAAACTTTTTTTCAGACTAGAAATCCCTGCTTGAGCCTTCCATATATTGCTTAAGTCTGGATGTCTGGATCCCAAAGGCATCTCATTTCCTATTCATTTAATCCCCAAAGGAGATATTCTCTTATTACAGGTAGTGGGAGTCCATTTTTGCCTTTGGCCAAATCTCTGTGAGTAAAACACTTCTGCGCAGGATGCCACTCTAGAAACTTGCTCTGTTTCTGCAGGGCTTAACACACTTGGCCAGTACAGCTCTGCTGACAGCCTTAGGATGAGAGAATAACACCCCAAAGGACACAGTTCTTTTTTTGTGGGAAAATTGGGGCAGAAAGGTGGCAAGGGAGTAGTAAAAAGCTGTTGAGGGAGCCCAGTATATCTGTTGGTTGCAGTCTTGCTTCTTCTATAGGGAGGAAGCTTCGAGGCTTTGAGAATAGGAATGTTCCCACTCCAGTTACAGCCACTAAATGAGTGGTGGAGATTTTGCTTTTACTACTGCCCAGCAAGTGGACACAGTGTTTACTGGTTGAAAAAGACACTAGAACAAGTATTTTGTAAAACTATTTTCCCAGAATTACCAATTTTTCCTGTTCCCCCAAGTTCAGAGCTGTCACAGATCCCAAGATAGGAGTTGGAGAAGATGCTCTCTGCAGGAACTGAGGTTCCATGGAGCCAAGAGGATAATACAGCAGCAGGGAGCAGAGGTGAGAACCAAACAAAAAGCTGTAAGCAGCATTGCCTGGATGTCTCCAGTGTCTCCCAAGGCCCCAGTGGTGCTACTGAAAAGCACATAACCCCAGCATGCCAGGCACTGTACTAGCCAACCACCTCCTGCATTTATCAAGACTTTTGACCTATCCAACAATATCAAATTGATACTTCACACTTCCTCACAACTACCTGGATAAGACAGACCTACAAAATCACCCGGTGGCATCCCACAGGAAGGTCCCAAAAGACACCCACTGTTCCATCACTCTGATGCAGCAATCAAATCCACCTCCCAGAACAACTTACCATGAATTGAAGAAGGCACAGAACCCCCACAGGCATAATCCTCTGGCTTGATGACGAACACAACAAAGAACTGCTCACCTGGGAAATCTTTTCTCTGCACAGAAGGATGGAAGAAGACAGAAAATCCATGAGACTCTCCCCTCCAACAGGCCAGAGATCAAGTTTTAATTGCTACACAGGCACTAGAAAACACTGCGACACAAATCAGCATCTCACCTGCACTGTTATGGCTGCCTGCTTTGTCATAGACTGATAGACTCCATTGAACTCCACGTTATGGTCCAGGTCATACACTGGGCACTAAAACAGACAACTAAGGGTTAAACCAGGGACAACATCCAAACTATTTTCAAAGGAAGCCAGCTGGAAAACACAGCAAAAAAACAGAACAGCAAAAAAAGGCCCCAGCTGGGGTATCCAAGGGAACAGAACATCTTGCATGTCTGTCTGCTCCTATACTGCAGGATCCTGCATTACACAGGGAGGTGGGGAAAGAGAATAAGTATGGGGCTATTTCCCAGCTACAAGCAACAGCCAACCTCCATGACAGGGAACACCCCAGGAAAGGGGATGAAATATACAGAAAGGAAATCGAACTGGAAAGGAAGAAAAACATCATGTATCTGAAAATCAGAAGTTCCCCAAGCTACCTTGAGCCAGGGCAGAGTCAAGGAAACAGCACTGTTCCCTCCCTGAGCCACGAACATTCCACCCAACACCCCTCAGGGGGAGACAGACCCATATCACAGGGCAGCAGGAAACCTCACAAGGGAGACATAAATTCCCTATGTGGAATGTGTTCCCTATGGATAGGCTAGAAAGGAACAGCTTGTTCACCTATTTACAACAAAAGTCTCTGTATGAGTTGCTTGAACTCAGCATCTCTGTCTTGGCCTCCTTCCCACAGAATTTTCATTCCTCCTTCAGGGGCTCCCTTCACCACCACCACCAGGGCAAAGCCCTGCCTTGGGCTTTTCCCTCTGCAGGGCACAGACCCCTCACAGCGGGACACAGCTCCAGCAGGCAGCTCCTTACCCTTCTCTGCTCGGACTTACCACAATATCCTGGACAGAGACAACTGAGCATGGGTATGCTGCATCAGACACCACATTTATAATGACTGAATCAACATCCTGAGGAAATTTGTACAGAAAATACTGCAGAGAAAGCAGAGTACAAGAGTCATGATCCAGAAATCACCCTTGGCAATATCTTCAACACCATCCTAAGCTACCTCAACAGCCCTAGATGGGCTTTGGGGTTGGATGTGGATGGCTTTCATAAAAAATCAGATTTCAAATATTAAGACCTTACATTACAGAAGGGCAGATTAAATATACACAGGCAACTGTCCCTCTTGCACAGTATGCTATTAGATACAAGCATCTTCAACATGCAAAATACAGCATAGCTTCTGCTCTCTTAAGCTTTTTTCACCTGATGAAGCTAAAGTAACTTCATTTTACACTCCATTCCATTTTAAATTGATATGAGCAATATCCAGATGATTCCATACTGCTGGTTGTACTTTTATATATTGAAAACATCACAGAGCTTTCTCAAATCGGTTGCCTCAAAGACAGACCATAGACAGTATTAGGTCAAATGGCTGAAACTCTGTCAAGAGTTTCATAAATAAATTATTGATATTAGTTGTAGGATTTAAGGTTGTTCCTTTGCTTTGATGGCAAAGCATAATGGGGGTTTCTCTTTGCACTTGAGCTTTGAAAATACTTCAGCTCTAACTCTAAAAAAATCTGTGAGACACTAATAGCTGGCAATATTCCTACTTTTCCTGTGGGGGAAGGAACGGCATCTCCTTCATTGAGCAGGCCCACAAGACAGTTTGTGGGGTTAGAAAAAGCTGTTTTTTCGGATCTGGACAAAATATGTCTCAGGCAATATCATTATTTGTATATTTGTCCAGTAAAAATTTGATGCACTACCCCAGCCAGCTGCTGGAGAAGTGGGGCTCCTGTGCCTGCCCCATCAGGGTGCTTGTTGCAAGGGCTCTCATCGCCCCCCTTGGAGGCCAGACCCTGAGAGCTCAGGCTCCAAGCCACAGCTACCATGAGGGGCTGATGGGCACCTCATATCCCCTCGGAGGGACACAAGGCTGAGGAGTGCCACCAGCCACCTTCCTCCCTTCCATATGGTCACCAGACAGCCATTGCTGCTACACTGGAAGCTACCGCCACCCCTGCTCCAAAACCATCACCTGAGACTTTTCCAACTGTAGAGCTCCCTCTCTGGCACATAAACTTTAGTGCTGAGCAAGCACTAAAGCACTCCAGCTGCTTTCTGTTTCCCATGCCATTCCCAGGAATTACAACCCTGAAGTGGGAGGGCAGGGACAAGCAGGAAATCACCCAAGCCTTTTCCAAGTTGCCCTTTTCTACTAAAGCATTTATTCCCAGCACCCCTCCCCAAGCAGGGTCCCTGCTGAAGGAGTGCTGACTCCAACCACAAGTCCCTACAAAGTGCAAACTTTCCGAGCCAGTTTCCTTAGCAAAGCATGTTTTGTCTGCACCAAGCAAGGACACGGGCAGACTGAGCTCCTTGGTTTTCCAGGGGCACTTTTTCCCCTTGAAACAGAGATTTTTGGAGTTAAGTTAACAAAATGAATTAAGCATTTATAATTTAGCTTGTAGAGTTATGTATTGAATTTTAACCTTTTACTTAAGAAACCTCTGCCTGGTACAAAGGGCATAAGAAAATGCAAAATCCTGAAGCTTCTTGCATAAAGAACAATACCAGAGGAGGCAAAGAACCCAGATAAAGAAGCTCCTCTGTCTCCAAGCCTATCAAGACTGACAGACGTACTCAGATAAGCACCAAAGGACCAAAAGTGCACGCGCAGAGAGGAAAAGTTCAAAAGTTCAATCATGAGGAAGACCACAATCTTCAGCCTCAGGACCACCGAGAGACCCCCTTACGACCACCACAGCAAACCACGCGTGCCCAGAAGGGCGTGGACTTATTTAGCGTGAGAGGCGAGGACAGGCGGGGCCAGGGGTTGAATATGCATGAAAAAGTTGTGCAATGTATTGCATATGGAACATCTTTGGGAATAAAAGTGTGGGTCAGACTGAGGCTCGGGGCACAAGTTTTGGAGAGCTATCTCACTTGTGCCGGGCGCTGACATACATACCCACTTCATAACTACCCCAGGTTATGGAGTCTATTTATTTATTCCGCGTATCACTTGACCCTTGGAAAGTTTTAGGGGCATGAGGACCACCTTTTAGTCCATGAGGACTCTTCTATAATTTCCTCTAAGCTTGCACCAAGGTACACAATTAACACAAGGGCATTCAGGCCAGCAGTTCTCTGCTGCACACACTGCAAGTGTTAAAAACACATCCAGCCAACACTTCTCACCTATATAAGCATATCCAATTTCTGCTTCTGCCCTCAGGCACAAGCTCAGCTCCAGCCATCTCCTTCAGTTATGTCTTTCTACAGCACCCATCTATATTTTAAATAACCTTTTTTTTTTCTTCCCACTGTAGACTGCTTAATATCTTGATTTACAAACACCTCAGCATTATACCAATGAAGAAGCAGTCTTCTACTCCATACGCTTGGTTATTAATTAAGTCATAAATCTCATATTATTGAGACAAAAAAAATCAGACCACAGTCACAAAGTTAATTTCATATCCTAAACACTCTATATACAAATTACAAAATCCTAAGTAATGAGCACTTATAAAGAGTCACCATCATTCCCTATGCTTCTATAGTATAAAACATTGCATGAATCTGCAAACCAGATTAAGATTATTTGTCAGCAAAAAAGATTAGCTAGGATGCCTGGTAATACAAAACCTAAAATTAAATGGTGTTATTAACAGTGAAAGCAACAAGAAAAACAGAGTCCCAGAAGCCTGGGTAAATCACACACCCTCCTAGCTCTACAAGTTCCTATATCTCTACAGTTACTGCCAACAGCATTTTCATTCAAGAGAGGATTTGTATCTGCAGGGCTCTAAGCAAAGCTGTTCAGCCGGAGGTGCTGCTCATATGTGCCTCCTTCTGAACTAACAGACATATTGATGCCTTAAGTTTTAGCTTTCATATTTTCTAGATTCTGTACTGTATTAGTATAGAACTCTGAATTACATATAGAATGATCAAAGATCACATCAACCACTTGTATGTGGTAAGACATACAAGTAATCCACACAGGACTCCTCCTTACCTGGGGCTGGGAAGGGCTGGCAGTGAAGTTAAAGGCTTTGTTGGTCCTAGAAAACAAATGCTAAAATGTTGAGGTCTAAAACTTTCAGAGCTAGAATACACACAAAGTACCCTCAGATTAAACAATTTTTGTTTTTTCCCCCGGGAAGGAAAAATAAGAGAAAAGTAGGCAGAGGGACCGAGTCCCTCAAGTGATGTTCAAGTGATACATGAAGAAATTGCATTTGTATTCTCACATCCCAACTTACTCAAGTTGGAAGTTCTCCAGCCTGGTGACTAGGAGCTCATATGCAATATTGAACGGTGCCATGGAAGCAATATCCACAAATATAATCTGGTCAGAGGGTCTTGTTTCAGGTGTTGGCTCAGAGGGACACAGGGTCCGACTCACTTCTTGGTAATTGTAGGTCCTCTGATAGCTACAACAGCCAGGGAAATGAGGGAAGAGAAAGTTGGATGGGAAAGAGAGAGAGAGAGAGAGAAAGAAAGAAAGAAAGAAAGAATGCAGTTAAAAAGTTTTTCAGCACTAAGAATGGCACCATTTTCCCCCTCTTTGCATAACCGAAATTCTCATCTGAAAGGCCAGGAGCATTCACTCTTTTATTCAGTATTCAACCTCCACCTCTGCTGCCTCTTGCAATCTGCACAAGGGACTGGTCATCCTCAACATTTCACTTCCCTCGGGATTGCCCACGACAGCTGTGCATCTCTAACATCTGCCATTTGGTGGAGCAAAGAGAGCACTGACAGCCACTACTGTACCCATCATCTGCATCAGGCAAAACACTGCAGGATATCTGCTGCTGGCACCAGGATTCAGTCACAGGATGAAGCTTCAGATCTTAAATGGTCTAAGGTGCCTGAAAATTCTCTATTTGCAGCCCACTGAGCTCTGGAGTTAATGAAGATACAAAGCAGCATTGCTTTCATAAAGAAGCTGCCCCAAAACAACCACCCCCTAGAATAAACTTAACTTAGATGTTCCTGAGGTGAGAAACAGAAGCTCTTTTTTCCCCAAGTGTACCGTTACACAGAAGCTACAGTGCTCTTTCAGGACCCTGTTCAAACCCTGTCCCAAACCAGAGCCCAGTAACTACCTGCACACATGGCAGGCAACTGTGGAATGACAGCAACGATGTGTGGTAGATTCAGAGACTGGTGCCACAGGCAGATCCCCTGCAGACAAGCCTCCTGGTACTCTGTGCACATATCTGAGAAGCTAAGAGCCAAGAGCAGGCTGCCAACTGAGAGTTACTATCAAATCCTGGTCTTCCTACACCCAGCTGGCAGTGAGCAAGGAGCAACCAAGCCCTCCAGCATACACAGGTTACAAGATGTAGCACGTGAGGGAGGCTGCCGATGAATAGAGCTGGTAGAGGAGTGTGTCACAAAGAAGAGCCTCCAGTACTTACAGGCCTCGAAAAATCAGTGGAACCTGCCACGACAGCACTCCCTTCTGCTGGCGGACTACAAACAGGACGGGGTACTGGAGGTTTTCGGAGCTGCTGTTCACATACACCCGCACTGCAGCCACCTGTGGGAAAAGAGAGCATAAGCTGAAGGTAGAGAACAAGGCAGCTCCAAATCTAGGTGGGAGAAGCCTTTCCCCATTCCTCCGTCTGACCTAGGTGGTGAAAATATGCACAGGGAGGTCAGCAGTGTTTATCACTAGACTAATTATTCAGATCCATAAATCATTTACAGAAGTGCCTCTCTGCTGATGCTGCAGTCCAGAATCACAGCCCTGTCCCCAGGTCAGAGGTGACTGTCCAACAAGATACAGTGGACAAATGCAGAATACATAAGAGAGTTCAGTAGCTTCTGTTGGGAGCAACCCACATAACTTACCTTACAAAAATAAAGCAAACAGATGCAGACACACAAGACAAAGACCCACAGCTACAACCAAGAATTTTCTTGCTGGGACTCTTATGTGCCCAACTCAATCAACAGTACTGGGAAAGTCACAAAGATGACATCAATAGCCAAGGATGAAAAAGCAGATTAGCAGCTGACTCTCATGTAAACAATTCCAATATGACCATAATCCCACCTAACAAAACAGGAATACACTGCTGACTGCCCTCAAGTGGACAAGAAAGGCTGCTTGTGAGAAAGGGTTTTAATGCATCCCAGTGCACCAGCAATTGAAATTTCTCCTTATATTATCATTGGCCACCACATGGTTGCAGAGGTAGGAAAGCTGTGGTGTAAAATATCCTTAGTTCACTATTTGAGAAGCAAGAAGTTTATCTGTACCACATGGAAATGTCACCATTTCCATTTGAAAACAGCATCCCTTCAGCTCCCTTGCCAGAACTGTAGCCACTAATGAAGAATACAAAATACAAGAGTGCATAACTCATCATATGATAAGAAACAGTCCATCTCAACTAGAGGCCCTGAAATAATGAAACATATTAAGTACATAATATATACACATTTTAAACCTGCCACATCCTGAAAGATTATAATGGACTCTCATTAGATCAGTAAAAGACTTCTCACAGATATTCTGATTTTATACCCTCCAAGAAGAGTAAAGGTACAAGGAGGTAGCATGTTCTGCAAAGAACATACAGAATTAGTAAGCTAGAAGAAGGAGAGTTATCAGAGACGGCAGCTTATTCTTAACCTGGGGACACCAGTTTCAGAGAAATTACTTCCCTCTGCAATTCCAAGTCAAAGAAAATTTCCTATTTATTCTTGTTCGGTGATTCTAGGCTTACATGGGAGTTGAAATCTAGTAGAACAAAACACCTTCCTGAAAGCCATAATCATTATCAGTTTTCCTAACATCGCCATAATACAGAGGCGACAGCCACCAATTCCTACAATATTAGGTCTTCAACAAAGAAAAACCCAAATAATTTAATTAAACCCCCTTGAAATAGAAGGGCAGACATTAGAATCTTTTCCCATTGCCTTCTGGCTTCTAAACCTTTGCAAAGCTCTTTTTGCCTGCTTTCCAGTTTTTCCTTCCAGTCACAAGAACTACATACGCAATTTTGTTTCCAAGTATATTTCACCATAAGGTGCTAAAACAAAGTTAAGAGAAACAGCACCACAAAGCAAAACACACAAGGAACATCTGAAGGGTGTCACCACAGGCAGCACTGGAAGATAACTCAGTGGCTTCCTTAGTCCCAGTAGCTGCCCCAAGGGAGCCAAGCCAGCACACATTGGTGTAACTAGGGCTGAAGAAGCTCCTGCTTATTTCTTGGTGTTTGCTTTGACAGCGGATGAGGATATGAACGAAGCGACTGGAACTGAACAAGAAAACAAATCTAAGGAGCATGAAGACACAATGGTCAAGCCAGTCTCCTGCAAGGACATGGAACAATTCTCCACCCATGGGGAAAACAGCTATCACTGCAGAAAGGACACAATTGAGCTATGGGTCCAGCAGCTTTTTGCCCATGAAACAGTTCAAGCAAGCCCACCTCCACAAGTGAAGTGATTCTCGCTCGCCTCAGGCTGGACATGGCTCTGTGAACCCTCCAGGGCTCAGCACATCAACTCAATGTGATGGAGAGCTCACATCAAACTCACAGCAAATATCACTGCTGGCTTATGCATCCTCAACTATCCATAAATATAAGCCAGAAATTGGGAAATTCTCTTCTCCATGGAGTTCACAAATACAGACCATAACCCAGGACATGAGTTATGCATACATTGCAGATAGTCAGGTTTTCTTAATTGTACGTGAGTATGTGTACATTAAATGAGTACTATTCACTCCCAGCCCTCTCCTTATAGGAGAGCTATTCCTTTATTGGCTTTGTGGCTCTGCACTGGACTCACTCCAGTAAATCCATACCTTCCTTATACTGGAGAGACTAGAACTGGGCACAAGCAGGATCACCCAGAGCCAGCTGACCATGGATGGAGACTCCATAACCTCTCTGAGAGACCTGTTATGATGACTGACCATCCTCAGTAAGAAAAGAAAGTTTCCCATCTATTCTAGAGAAGCGCAAGGGAAGGGAAACAAAAGCATTGGTGATTAATGCCCTGACAGAGAAAAGCCTGAGAAGTGGAAGAAAGTCCCTTCCCTCTGCCGTGATCCAGAAGCCAGATGCCTCATTTCATTTCCTTCTCCCCACAAAACTAAGTTGACAATTATACACCACCTACAACTTTTATTCAGCTTTGTTGCTGATTCCATTATCTTGTAAATACGTGTAGGAAATAGGAATATCAGGAGAGGGAGGTAAGAGTCTCAAGACTCAATACTCTTTTAAATCTAAGCACTTACCCACAAGAAAACTGGTATATGCCATGTTACTACCATAATGACTTCTCTACATCCTTACTGTGCTCAGCACTCTGTATTTGCTCTCTGTAACAGCTGGTTATAGCATCTTTGCCCTGCTCTCCTAGAAGTCCATATTCAGGTGCCTTGAGCTCTTTTTGGTCTGATAATATCTGGGGCAACATCGAGCTGCATCAAGGCAGGACCAGTTATGGCCTAACTATGGACTCACAGATGGGATCCCACTACACTTCTTTCCCCCTCTCACCTTTCTCTCTGTATTCTACACAGGCAAAGCTGCTTGCCAGGCCACATTTAAACAGGGTGCCTCAAACAGAGAGGAACATCTAAAGTCAGAAGCAACACTTACAGAGCAGCTTGTTAAGAAGATCCTAATATAATTTAAATTTCACCTCAATATACCAACAGTTCCCTTGCAATGAATACCTCTGCTCCTCCTACATTTGCACAGATCAATCCGGAGCATCACACTAAATTTGACCCTATCAATATCTTTATTATAAAGTCCAGGAAACAAACAGGGTGATTAAGAAGCTGGACAGATGGCAACTGAGGTTCCAGTCCATCTAGTTATCTACCCTGCTGCCATCACTACAGCAACACAGGGCCTCTAGTGGGCAGATCCTGCGCTTCCAGTGGAGGGGCCAGATCCCCATCCCAGAGTGCAGCTCTGCTCTCCCCTCACAGGAACTCAGGGATACAGCAGCAGCTCCCAACAGCTTTGGTTGATGGGCATTTTTCTTATACAACAGCTATTTCTGCTAAACATTGCAAGAAAACAGGTGGGATTTGCCTTCCGGCCAAACCTGCACAAGAAAGTCCCAAATAATGGTTGATGACTTGGAAATAAGCTTGGGTGTAAGTCCAGCAACATGTAGGTGCAATTATGAGGAAGCTTGGGAAAGTGCAGAAAGAATTACCATTTAAGTGCAACCAGGACTTCTCTTCATCTGTTGTCCCTCACTCTCCAATTTAGTGCTACAGATTAGAAGGAACCCTAATTAGTGTCCTGGAGAAAGACATTTTCCTTGGCAGGATGAACTGTCTAGCAGAGCATCTCAAGGGGCAGTGATAAAAATGTAACACTTATGAATGGATGTTTATGACTTTTTAGGCCTTCTTCTATTTGACCTACCTTAAATTTGTAATCCATGCTTTGCTCCTAGATTCTCTTGCCTTGATATAGACAACACATTTTCATGCTACAGATTTAATGAATTCACTATTGAGCCAGTGTTAGTAATCCCATCTTTCCCTTTGAAAGTCATTTGGCATTTGCCTTCAGCAAAATATTTTTAGAAGAGTGAAAAAAAGCAGGAGGTGAAGAAAAAAAGTGATTTATTTACTTCAAACATGTTTCCCCCTCCACACCTTTCCAAAGGTTATTTCATTTTAAAAACAAGCAGTTGTAACTCAAGAACCCTTCCCTGCTACAGAAGCACTGCTCCCATCACACATACCTCTCCCTTCTATCACAAAACTTCTTCAGAGACAAAAAGAACTCCAGTGAAAAAGCACTGTTTTAATTTAAAATTATAATCATCACAAAGACTATGAGCCTTCTGTGCATCCATCCTCACTCACTTAGCACTGGTGAGATGAAGAGGAAGTTTTGCCTGAGCAGAAACAGGGTCAACCAGGCTGCTGTCACTCCTGCACTGCCAGCACTGCTGAGGGACTTCATTTTGGAGCAGATCATTGCCAGCCCCACAGAAAACTAGTTGCACCTTCCCCTTCCTTGCACACTCAAAATAGGAGGCTGTCTCTATTGGTATTATAATATAGTGCTAGACTTCATCTGCACCCTCCAAGCTGAAACCCTCATGTTGGGAAACAAACCTGTGTACCAAATGCTCCCTTGGACAATGCAGGCTCTGCACAAATATTTGTCAGCAATAACCATACTGCTGCCTTTTGTGCTGTAGGGCTGAGGCAGGGTTGGGACTGCTTCAGAGACTTCTGCTCCTCACATTCCTTCCCAGTGCCAAGGCTCTGCCGTGTGCAGGGGCGATTCACCAGTCATGCTCATGATAGTTTTGTTTCTCAGACGACTGACCTTGAAGTTTCTCCTGTGTTTCAAGGTGGACAGAGCAATAAGACAGCTGAATAAAGAGAGAGCTCTCAGCTCTGCATAAAAACGTGTTAGACCAGGAAAGACAAATATTTGTACTTCAGTTCCACCACCACCACGGAGATAGGGGGAGGGAAGGAAAGAAAGGAAAAAAAGTACAACTGAATTCCATTCTCTAGATGGGAACAGGCAAAAGGAGCTGGCTCCAAATTCACACAGCTGAACAGAACCAACATGGCTGCAAATGTTAAGCAAAATAAACCAGACTCTTGTTGACATGAAGGTATCCTTGGACTGATTATTAAATCTACATTTCCCACAGAGATTACACATCATCTTAAGATTGTGGGGATGTAAATTTAAGGGCAAGGCAGGAGGTTGCAGCAACAGTTTGTGCTGTAAGCAGAGGTTTTCAAGGGCTTTACCATGGATTCCTTTCCAAAAGCTCTTGCTAAGCAAAGCCTTTGAGTCACACCAGGGCTCCGGCATGCTCTCCGCCGCACCCACACGCCAGCCGCTCCTTGCCAGCCTGTTGGGCTTACCAGCCCGCGTTGCGACAGCGCTTGGTCGTGGGCCTGCCAAGGCACCGGGCCAAGCCCACGGGCAGGGAACACACCCGGCAGGCAAACACAGATTGCTGCTCACAGTGAAAGGTCTCAGCACAGGATACGTGTGCAAAAGGCACTGAACTGCTGCTGCCAGCTGTTGCACGAAAAAGAGGTGCTTCATTTCTATACAAATCCTGAAATTAAGTGAAGTAGGATTGAGCCAGATAGACTATAGCAATCAAGGCAGCATCAGCACTGAACTCTGCTGATCTTCCCACTGATGAGGCAACAGGGGAAGCTGACATCTGGAAGGAAAATAGTTGAGACAGTGACAGGTTTTAGAGAACCTCTTTTCTCTAAAAAAGGTCTCATGAGATAAGAGCACCACTCCTGGCTGACAACAAAACAAGTGGAGCTCACAGGATCATTCCCTTTCAGCCTTTCTCTGTCTCTGCACTCCAATGTCAATAAGTCTTAATTGCCAAAAGCAATCTGTCAAATAATCTTGGCCCAGAGTTTTCTTCCAGCATTTCTGCCAGGAGTATTAAATACCTGAAGGAGCATAAACGAAGAGACAGACTCTGGGTATGTCAAGCACAGCCTTGGACACATTAACATAATCCTGCTCCAGGATTAGTATTTTTCATTTAAATGTTTCACTCTGTACAAATGTGCTGTGTGGACTTACAGTCTGCCATGGACTTTCCCATGAGTTCACTTGTTTGCAACAGTATCTGTGAAGTATAAATGGAAGTAAGACAAATATAAAACATGATAATATTTATCTTTATCCATATTGAAATTTTGTCCTCTAACCAATGTCGCCAGGGAGTCTCCTGGACAGCCAGAAGGAGAAACTGGGAGTTGCTATGCTGGATGAAGTAGGTACCTGTTCCTGAACACCCTCAGACTTCAGAAAGACGTTAAAAATAAAACATCCTATTTTGAACAGTCACTTAAGGAACAAACTACTCTGCAATAATTGCATCTTCCTAAACCACAGCAGCTGGAACTCTGGGCCAGGCCAACCCTTGAAACAAAACGGTTTATAACCTTTCGAAATCATAACCGTGTAACTCCAAGCTCCTGGCAGTAACTCCAGGGATTGCTATCAGAACTTAGATATCTAGTTCTTTCTTGGTTCCCAAGTTCTTCACTTCAGTATGTGAAGAAGTTCAACACTTTGGATGTGGATTGAATTATGTCTCGTAATGCACGATGTCTTTTTTTTTAAACCATTTTCCATTAATTTTAAACTACTCTGAAGTAGTTATTTCTATGTTCAAATAAAAACATCAGTGTAAAAAGTAAGGAAGGCTGTTTCTGAAATCCTATGTGGTTTTCCAAGTATACACAGCACAAAATTATGTTTGCTTATGCAAATGTACTAAACTATATTTTCAAACTGAGCAGATGGCACACCCTTGCAATATACCTTTTACAGTCTGCACTTCAATTCCTTAAATATCCCCTGAAACAGCAGATGAGGTCCATACAGAAAAAGCTTACCTCCCTACCAACAACTTCTGCACAAGTTATCTGAGGACATTTCAGCCTCTACTTACAATGCAAATGTATAATAAATTACTGCACTGTTCTTGGAAAGAGTTCAAACTGAGGAGAGGCATTTTGATGAAGTTCCTCGTACTGAGAATTTGTTTTCTTTTTTAATCTAAACATCTTGGGGCTGGGGAGGGAACAACAAAACCTGATCCGCTTTGATTTTAAACATGACAGCCCAACAAGAAGAGAATGACTAGGATTTAGAACAACATTCAAATTCAAAAGAGATGCTTTAGTTCAAGGACAAGTTATCAAGCTTGACAGCATTAGCTTACACATTTGAAATAAAAATAAAATTTTTGCCAGTACCGCAGTCACCATCTGAAGGTCTGCCAGCTACCCTGCAAGAAATCAGAGCAGCTTTCAGTTTTTTCCCCTAAAGCCTGCAAACTGATAGCCTCTGTCAAGACGTACTCTCCTTTTGCCTCCTAGGTAGGGAAACCCACAAAGTGCAAAATCCTAGAAAGATAAAGAATAATTTAAGTTTGAGGGGATCTCAGTTGCTTCTATCCCCAACCCAAAGCAAAGCCACATCCCACACTGTTCTTTCACTTAAGATATCCCACTTTTGTCAGTTTTCAGGATTGTATTTTCTGATGCAAAAAAAAAACAACAGCCAAGTTTAAGTTTTTGGTAAATCCTCAGGCACTTTCTCTCATAGATTACTTTTGTTTTCCCCTGTAAGCAAAAGCTTTTTGTGTGACCCTAGGCAGGGTGAGGAGTGTTCAAGGGAACCCACTGAGAAGCAGCAAGCACATTCCAAGTGCTGTGTGCTCTACACTGCCTACGCTGTCACCTCCTAGGGTTAGCTGTTTTCTTTAAGAAATATAAATTATATACACAAAAGTTACTCCAAAGGGATTCTGTTGAACCTTGCTTGGCTTTAGATATCATATACTATAATTTGCTTTGATTTTTTTTTGGATTTGACATTGTGCCTACTTTCCTGTCACATAAGGCACTTACTATTAGGTTCCAGACATGGTGTGCTGAAGCTCTTACAGGGTCCTGTGGTGAACAGACTAGAGCAAGCAACCAAAGAGCAAGAGTGTTCAGGCCCTGGAGATCCTGTAGTAACAGCAGCTCTACCGACATCAGGAGATCTTCTCATGCAAGCATTTGTAATCTTCCCAATTTCTTTGATTTTTACCTGCATCTTTGTGGCTAAACTGGTGGGCTTCCACTCAGCATTAAGGAAAGACAGAACTCAGCCTGTTGTCCTCACTATAGCTCAGGCTCAGCCTTCTCCAAACAGTAGACTAAAGTTTTATTGCATGCATGGTGTAGCTGTGGACTGAAAGCTGGGCTGGAGCCAAGACTAACATTATGGAGAATGTGTGCAGGACACCATGGAAATACTTCAAGGTAGTTTAGCCTGAAGGTTCCTACATGTGAAACCCAAAGCCAGCTCAGAAGCAAGAGGTGAAAAAATTGCTCTTAGAGTTGTTATAATAGACATGGGTACTGCTGGAGTGAGACCTACACTAGCACGTCAAACAGCAGAGAAGAGCAAACACAGACTTGATCACTGCCATTTATTAAACCAGGTTGCCTTGTGTGGCAGATCAAGGAGTTTTCCTGCAGCTAGGACAGATGGCTTTAGTCTAAGCAAGTGACTCATCACACAGTTCCAGAGGAATATACAGGTTCTGGTTTCTCGCCTAAAGGAAAGCAAGTGCAACTACCACGCACACCTCGGAAACGAGACCATTCACTAGAGGTCAGAGGAACACAAATGCATTGTGATCTTTGGCTGGAAAAGGCATTTGGTCACAAAATTTAAGGCATGTAATTGGAAGACTTCTGATCTTGCTAGTGTTGAAACCCCTCTTCCTTTAGGACAGTCAACTTTTTCCTATCTGCAACCCTGAAAAAACGAAGGGTAATGATGGTAGCAACCCTGCCTGGTAGCACACAGCCTCTCATAGATTGAAGGTAATTTTTTACCTGTAACTCCTCAGATAGACTTCACAGACAAGACACTCACTCCAGGGCTACACATCCTCACACTGAACAACTGCTCAGCAGAGAAGCCACAGCTCAATCAACTGTCAATCACAATTTATGGTAAGCTGGGCCATATGGGAACTGGGACTGGGGCTCTGTTCCTAGTCCTGGCAAGGGAGGAGGAGGGAAATAGCACCCACTCTTTCTCTTAAAATAGGCACAGCCCACTGCTCAGCTTCGGAGCTCATTGCAACCAAAATGTACTGCATGAATGTCCAAGAACTGTGTCTGGATTGCAGCAGCTTTGCCTACAAATGGGAAGTTGGAAACTCGTTCTCTTCAGAGATACTTGTTTTTCTAAATATAGTCCAAGTATTTCCCAAATCATACATTCAGCTGACCTGAGCGCCAATAAGGAAAAAGAACATCTGCTGTCTTCTTTCTCGTTATATTCTCCTGGACCACTTAAAATTTGGTACAGGACATGCAAACCTGCACAATATTATTGCAGTTTGTGTTTTCAGCAAATTAACCATTAGCAACTGCCAGATCCTACAGTGGTGGAAAGTCTCATTCACTTTGAATTCCATCAGTACTCACACACACACTATTCTTTTTGAAAACCCTGGTATTACGGCGAACATAGAACTAAGCAGGTTCTCTTACTTGTCACATAAAGTCTTCTCCAGTCAGTGGTGAATCCAGCAGAAACATTCTACAGCACCTTTTCAGTCTTCTGAGCAGGAACACACTGCACATGCAGCTCCAGCAAATCAGCAAAGGTCTCCTTCCTTTCTCCCTCCAAGGCAGGGACATGTTGAACATGTGGAATGAGTGTGCTTGTTTTACCACCATCCTGGATGTCTCCAGTGTAAATAATCCTAAAATAAAATAACCCTGTTTGCTCAACTAATTGTTCACCAGACTTCTAACAGTGCACATCTGCCTTTGCTGTTAGAGCATGAGGGCTTAGCAACAAGTGACACAGTTGGGTTTATTACTATATTTTTTTACACTCAGAGTTAAAATTTAAACAAACAGCTGTACAGGGGGGAAATTTCAAAGAGCAGCTAGAAGGAAAAAAAAGGGAATTCAAAAAGCAGTAAGACTACCTCCTTAGTCTTAGCAGTAAGACTAAGCAGAGGTGATTGTGCTTCTCCTCAGCACAGCTTTACTTTCACATTTCCTCCTCAGCAATTAAGACCTAAATCCTAGTACATAAAAGACTGTCAGCTCTCCTGCCTCAAGACAAGTGTTTCTGCATAGCACATAGGAAGGCTTTCCCCGCTCCACAGAGAGAGAGGTTTTACACACAGAAGTTTCAGCTAGGTGATTTGGTTCACATATCACGTATCATCATTTTCATTTTACTCACAAGTTGCACAGAAAGGAAGCCACATGTCTCAAAGCATGTGAGACTCAGGCTGCAGAGCCTTGAGTTGTGGTTTCTTCACCTTGTACCTATCTGCTTGCGAATACTCTCATGGCACTCATTTTTTTTCCTCCTGTCTTGCATGCATTTCCATATCCCAAGGAGTAAGGGTGATGAGGTGGATGAAGAACATCCTCTGAGATCAGGCAAGCACAAGACTTTTCAGAAAGCAGCAAGTCTCTAAAGCACCAAACAGGAGAAAAGGTCTTGTTCCCTCCTTTCTCTCATCCAACATCCAAGCACTGCTCTATTCAGCGGCATTTTCATATGTGCCTGTGCAGGCATAGCACATCAGTAACCAGAAAACTTACAGAGGATTGATGGATCACAAGCCAGCCCTCACATTCCCAAGTTTTCCCTTTTTTTATAGGCCTGGCCTCATGAGAGAGAGCAGCAGAGGGGAAAACAGCAGAATTTACAGCACCATGAAAACAAATTCCTGTTTTCAGAGCCAGATCACTCCAGACCTGACTTTGTTTCAGAGGGGAAAGCAATTAAACTCACCCACTGCAGCCCTTCCATATGGGGAATGCTCTTTTTATTCAATTATTTTTTCTGTAACTAAGGCTAATTGCCCATTATCTGCCTTGAGTTATCAGAGGCTTCTGGCTAAACTGCCATCAGTACGAAGACAGGAAGAGACCAGAAAGACCAGGAAGAGCAGAAAGCCCAAAAGTGGCAGGCAACTGGCAAACACTGGCTAGTATTCCCTCACTAGGAGTTCAAGGCTTAAGACCAGCAAAAGGCAACGACTAATACACCGAGATTTTGCAGGACTCGCTTTCCTTCGCAAGACCCAACACCAAGAAGACAGCCATGTCCCTAAACATCTTCCCAACTTTTGCATAAGAAAACCCTGCCCACAAGAACTTGGTGATTAAAGCCAAGATTTCCACTACCAAGCTTCTAAATCTTGAGCAATTATCAACAACAGGGAGACATAGGAACACCAAGGCAGCTTCAATCGTTGACTATGCCAGCAAGAGGAGATCCAGTCATGTTTGCCTCTCATGGGTAAAAGGGCTGCAGCTGGGAAAGGGGCTGCACAAAGCCACAGCCATCATCCCAACTAGGTCAGTCACCTTCTTCCCAGCTCCCACTGGTTCATCTCAGAAATGGCACCTGCGGAGCTCAGTGAGGAATCACAGAACTGGAAGATCATCTTCAGAGATCATCTAGTGCAAACATCCTGCCATGGGCAGGGAGATATCTTCACTAGATCAGGTTGCTCAAAGCCCCATCCAACCAGACTACGAACATCATTCCCAATGATCTGTATCCACAACTTCTCTGGACAATCTGTTCCAGTGCCTCACCATCAAAAAAATTCTTCCTTATGTCCTACCCAAATCTAAACTCTTTCAGTTCAAAACTGTTGCCCCTTGTCCTGTCATTACACTGTAGAAAGCTTTTCTTGATCATTTTATAAGCTTTTTTTATACTGAAAGGCCATAATAAAGTATCTCTAGAGCCTTCTCTACCATCAGAACCCTGTTCTAGGGATTCTTCATCAGAAAACTTCCTATGAAAGTTCATCTTTAAATAAAGAGTTTTTGTCTTCCAAACATTTTTCCTAGCAGGAGCTGGTTGCGTGGCCTTCTAAGCATATTCATGGCAGTGCTTGGTGTGTTCTGTATTGAAAAAAACCTTAAATCTAAAACCTGAATTTTGCCTTCTTATATACACCCTTGACCCCATCTCTGCAGAGACTTCATGTTTCAGCATACACGACCACGGAGATTAGGGCATGAAAGCTCCTGCTTAAGTAAGGCAGTAGTCTATACTGAGCACTCTGTAGTTCATAGCCACAGGAACAGCTTAGTGTCTAGAAGTAGCCTAGAAGTTGCATTTAGGTACCTGCAAACGCCCCTGAGCAGCCATGTGCCTCCTCCCACTGTGCTTTCACTGTAGCTCTCCAGGAGAGAAAGCTTTTTTTCAGGTGTCCAGCAAAACACACACAGCTTCAAAGAGCACATTAAATGGAAGGAACCAGATTAATTTTAACTGAAGTCAGTATTCGTGCTGTCTCCACTAACAAGCCACAGACAACATCTGGACTGCCAACAGGCCCTCATCCTAATACCCAATACTTATAACACCTGAAGAAACCTAACTTACACCTCGACCAGCTTCCAAAAGGAGGCTCAAGCCCAAAGTGTTCTTTTGACCTCCTGAGATCATTGGTGACACCCAACAGTTAAGTGAGGCTGGGCTCAGATGCATCATAGCCCAGACACCCAACCACTGGCTCATAAATACCAGGTGCATTTTATTACATAGTATACAGTGTAGGAAAAAGCTATGGTTTCCATTTTCTATTGTGCTGTGCAATTGAGGTCAGAAGGGAAGAGTCATATACCTAGTTCACCATCTTTTAGTATATCAGATCATCCTACTCAGCAATTAACACCCAATCCAAACATCGGGGGGGGGGGGGGGGGGGGGGGCAGAGTTTCCAAGGTACCACTTAACTACTTGTGATAAACACGACACAAAAAGTGGGGAGGGGGGAACCCGAATAACTGGGTACACATAGAGGACAGGTTTCTTTTCACCATCAAATAGCCATGGATGGTCCTGGCCACCCTGCCCTGCAGCCTCCTCACGACACACACCTCACGTGCACAGGGCGCCTCACCTCGCAAGCTACCTGATCCTAAGGAAATATACAGTGGGGAAAACGGCACTTAAGAAGGCTTATTAAGTGCACATGCATACACACCCCTTTTTTTTTTTTTTTTTTTTTTTTTTTTGTGTGTAGTTTGGATTCTTTGTGGGTTTTGTGGGTTTTTTTTAAATTATTTTTAATGTAGTACTATTATCTTCACAACTCTCTTTTAGACTTTAAACGCATTATGCTGCTAGAACTGCTGGATATCAAACCCCCCCTTTGGCGGTGGAGGGCACTAATCCACCTGCCCACCCCGCAGCCTCTGGGACACCGGCACCCTCCTAGCCGGCAGCCCCGGGCAGCCCCGTCCGCGCCGGGGAAGGTGGAAAGGAGCCTGCAGGTGCACTGCGGCTCCCGACCACCGCGGCAGCGGGAGGATGCGGGCAGGACGGAGGGAGAGCCCGGCCCGATCCCGCACAGCGACGGAGCCGCAGCGGCGCCGGTACCTCCCCGGCACACAGCCCCCCACCCGAGAGAGTGAGGGGACACGGGCTCGCCCCGCCGCGGGGACCCTGGCGCTCCGGAGGTCGCTCCTACCTGCCCGGGCTCGCTGCGGTAGGCGAAGGCGTAGACCCGCTCCGAGCTGATGTTCACGGCGCCCCGGTAGACGTGGCCGAAGGCGCCGGGAGCGGGGTTGTCCCCGGGGCCGCCCCCCGCTGCCGCCGCTGCCGCGCAGAGCAGGGCGCAGAGCAGAGCCCCGGGGGCCGGGGCTGCCCTCCCGGCCATGGGCTCCTTCCTGCCCACCTGCCGGGCGCCCGGACTGAGTGTCCCCGGCAGGGCGGGCGGCGAGGCGCTTTATCTGCGATTTAAATAAATAGCTCGGCGACACGGGCGAGAGGCGGCGGGGGCAGCGCCGCACACCCCCGCCCCTCGTCCGGGGGACGCCGAGCAACTTTCCCCCGGGGAAGGACCCTCCGCCGGCCGGCGGGGCGGGGAGGGGAGGGGAGGGGAGGGGAGGGGAGGGGAGGGGAGGGGAGGGGAAGGGAGGCCGGCCGGCCGGCCGGCGGGCTGGCTGGCTAGCCCAGGGGAGGAGGGTCTACTCTCTGTGACCGGCCCCAAATTCTGAGCCCGGCTTAGCAGCCGATTGTCAGGGAGCTTTTTCACTTGGGGAGCTGTGCCGTGAGCGCAGGGACACGCTGGCATCGTCAGGCACGTGGGAATCAGCATCTGCAGGGCTTCAGCACTCCCTGCCCACCGCGTTAGGGGCGTCCTCGCTCCCTATTCTGCTGGCTTGCTGGAGCTGCAGGTCGCGGCTGAAATCCTGTATGGGGCGCTCAATAACCTTTATTTTTGGCTTCTCATAACTTTGAGATAAATGCTCTCGTCCTTTAGTTCAGCCTAAAGGTGTGAAAGGCAGCAGCACATGTAATTTCATTAATCTGAAAATGGCTCG
Organism: Vidua macroura; assembly: GCF_024509145.1. Classification (NCBI taxonomy): domain Eukaryota; kingdom Metazoa; phylum Chordata; class Aves; order Passeriformes; family Viduidae; genus Vidua; species Vidua macroura. The sequence goes on along the minus strand of NC_071572.1, from coordinate 72,041,642 downwards.
TTGCATCTTTTCTTTGTGTAATCCATGGAACTGGCTACAAACCATACTGTGAGGCTCTTAACCTTTTCAGCAAGATGAGAGTGATACTGTTGGGCTGTGAAAAGGCAAGGGATCTCTCTCTCATGGCTTAAGCCTCCTATGACGGTTGAAAACACACCTAGGAAACATATCACATCCCATGGTATAGGGATGCACTTTAAAGTCAAAGAAAATGGAGTGTTACTTACAAAGCAATCAGAAGGGTTTTTCAGGCTGGGGATAAACTTTCAGGAGCCACAGTTTTATAAAGTCAGCCTGCAGTCTCCAACTGCAGCGACTCTAGCTGCAGAAGCTTTACACAAGTTGTGGATTTTGTTTTCAAGGCTAAGAGATTTTCTGGAGGGTCACTTGTTGTCTTTGGAGGAAGAGTTGCAAAGCTCAGCAAAACGAGCCAGCAAGCCTTGTGCTGTCATTTTGATCTCCGGGCCCTTGTGTGATTTCTGCCAAGAGAAAAAAAGAAACAATTGTCAGTCAGTTCTGTTCATCTTGAAGCAGGGTTCAAGTCACCCTGCCTTTTGTCAGAGTCCCAAGAAGAATCATTAAGGGTAAAAGAAACCACTTGCGGTCTGCTGGAAGATGGAGAACCCAACACAAAGATTTTGCCTTTCAGCCTGGAATATCATGCTCTGAAGACAAGGAGAATTTATGACTCTATCTTGCCTCTTAACAGGACATGGCATGACCTGTCCTGGGGGACTTCAAACAGTGGTGGTGCTGGGAGATTTGTGGCTACCCCTCCCTACCCTGTAGAGTCCAAAGCTCCTGAACCCTACAGCTCCTTTCTCACCCACTGCTGTCTGCAGATGCACAGGTCCCTCTGCCAGGGCCAGCAGCCCTCTAGCATGTGCTGGAGGGAGGACATCAGGAAACTCATCTTCTCCCAGAGAGGAGACTTCAGGCAACAGGAGGAGGTAAGGCAGGTTATTTAGTTGCTTGCACACTGATTGCCAAACAGCTCGTTTCATTACTTTTCCAGATAATAAATGGAGATTGGCTGACTTATAACACTTCACCCAGACCCTTTGATAAAGATGAGTAGCCCATTTTCCCTTTTCATTACACCTGGATCTTGCTCTTGAAGGGCAGCATGTACTTTGGAAGAAATAACCAATCCCTCTAAGAGACAGTATTCTCATCCAGATACACCATGGGTCTGAATCAGTGGAAGTGATCTTTTCTTGTGTATGCCACAGTACCCTGGCCTTGGGAGCCAGCAAGGGTAAGATGCTCCCTAAGGGACAGAGATCTGAGTGCCACAACACAGAGAGGGGAGAAAGAGGCAGAGCAAGGACCTCACTAGCAGGGCTCCATCCCACAGGATCTGAGCAAGACAAGCAGGATGGGCCTGAATATGGAATCAGCGGAGTCCAGATTGGTGGACAAGTCAATAGCAATGGGATAGGTCTGAGGTCAACATTAGTTAGTGACTGAGGTCAGGTGATGGCAGTCAGGGACAAACACAGTCCCATCAGCAGCAGGCAAGGCCCCTACAGTGAGGCAGACCTGAGGTCTGGCCAGGAAGCTGGTCAGCAGGCCCGGGCCAAAGGGATAGAGGCAAGGCTGTCACATGGCTGTAGCTCCAGCAGAGCCAAGGACCAGAGCCTCATCTGAAATGCCTTGTGAGGGGGAAGAGAGCCCTCACTGGAGCCTCCCCACAGCCCTGATGCCAAAGTCACTGGAGGGGAGAGGGGCAGCCCTCAGCTGGGCTCTTTCTAGTCTGCCTATGAGCCCAGGGTGCCAAACCTCAGAAAAAAGGGGATGATTCTCCTTGGGGCCTTTGTCTCTGGCTGTGTGGAGGGCATGTATTTTGTAAAAGGACACATTTTTCCAGTATAAATAAAGCCCAGCATTGTGAGTGTCTCAAGGGAAGGAGAACTGTGCTGGATGAGAGGCTCACGAGAGTGTGGTTTTGAGTTTTTTGTTGATTTTTTTTTCTATATAGCACAAATGCAGAAAATCTCATTGCTGTTAGGAGCAAAATAACAAAAAAAAAAAAAAAATCCCAAACCAGTAAAGAAACTACATTTCCCCTGGTAACCATGGCTGCAAAAATATGCAGGATAGAGGCTATTACAAAAGAATTCCCTAAATCATACCAACTTAGAAAGGGAAATAGCATAAATGTATAACAAACCAAATTGTTTGGAAACCTGATGATTTAAAATTACTGTTTGCATATGTAGTCTCTGTCTTCTGTAAGCTCCTCTGCGAGTTATAGATGCTGTAAATGCTCAGCTGGCTTCTGCAGACATAATGCCACATTTTCAGACTGCTGAAGAATGACGAGAAGTGAAATGTAGACAGCTTTAAAGACGCCTGATAGAACCTGCTCCAACCTTTCTTATACGTGAGCAAAGTGTTTGAGAATACCCTGCTTGAATGAGAATTGTCTCTGGCTTTTGTCATATTTGCTTGTGTTAGGTATTTAACATTTATATATGATTGTAATTAATAATAGCAGAGAGGTTAAAGAGGTTTCAAAATAGATGATGTTATGACTCAATTACACCTTTATTGCTTTCTTCTTCAGTAGGCCTTGTTCTTCAAGACAATTTAAAGCCATGTTAAGAGAGAATTCCAGATGTGCCCTTGATTTATTCTTTTAGCTTCCAAATTTTCAGACCAATACAGATTAATGAATTGCCTGGCATGGATTTCTCTTCCCACAGGCTGAACTCTGATGATCACTTTCAGGTGCATATGGTATCTATGTTGAGTGTCTAAATGGAAACTGAAGGCTGCAAGGTGCAACCTCCACATTTACAGCACTTCATTAGAGGCAATTTCTGAAAGTATTTCTCTAATGCTTTTTTTTCCCCTCGTGATTTCCATCTTCTCCTTGTATCAAATGCAATACAATTCCTTCCCTCAATATATTAACCACTACCATCTGTACCTTCACATGAATCTTTTTACAGTGATGCTGGTAAAGCCAGAATTGCACTGATGGGGACCCTAAGCACCAGGAAATCTTGGTGAAATGGAAGAAGTTTTGAATGAAAAGCTGATAAACCTTCTGCCTTCACTTTCCAGCTCCCACAGACAAAATATTATGTTCATACTGTAACACAAAATGTGAAAAATGCCAATCACTTGTTTTAAAATTTTAAAAGTTTAATGGTAATAAAATGGTAATAAAAGTAGAGTAATAAGAATTTGGACAATCAGAGTTAGGACAATAAAGGACAATAAAAAAAAAAAGAAATATGGACAGTCCAGTCCTAGGGCAATTCAGCCCTGAAAGCACACATGCTAACAAAGGATTAACCCTTAAAAGCAGTAGCCTGTTGCATATTCATATATTCATACATGATGCATAAATTATTTTCAAACAAAGGGTGTTCTCTGGTTATTGTCAACTTCTTCCCCTTAATCCTGGTGGCTCCTTAAAGATGGAGAGGAGGTGGAAGAATGTTTGTCTTTTCCAATAAGGAGGCAGTAACTCTTTAGGTGTCTTGTTGCTGTTATCTCTCTGCGAAGAATTTCTTGATTATCTCATCATTTTCTTGAGCTAGTTAAAAAAATATCTTGCATCACACAGTTTCTATTTTAGCATTATGTTATAACCTAAAACTGTATCTACCACACTACTTTAAAAAGGTTAATACAGTAATACTAATTAATACAACATAACACATATAGTATTCCTTTGCAAAGAGCCAGTCATATAATATGCACTTCGCACAAAATGTTAACTGTAACCTTTTGGAGTAATTACATCATGTCTTCACCTGTGTGGAGGGAAGTGGAGGATCTGTGGCATACAATGGGGTAAATCTGTAGGGAATATATTGCACCCACCTGTGAACTCAATGACTCATTTCAGAACCACCAGCTGCTTTACGGAAACCAGAAATTCCTGTGGCTTCCGAGGTACACCCTTCCTCGGTGGCACAGCTAACGAGATCTGTTTGTTACATTTAAACAAGGGCCATTTTTTAATTTCATATCACCTTAATTTCATGGCTTGTGTGACATTCTGCTCTGAACCACCTATAACAGCATCTCAAATACATTTTCGCACGGGGAAAATTCCAAGGCTTCCTCAGAGGGACACTGAGAGATATATCTGGAGGGTATTTGTAGCGAGGAGGGGTAATAGCAACGTGAACAAGTAGGAAAGTTAAGGCGAGGCGAGATGGAAGACGACTGACAACGCCAGGAGCAGCTCCCGTGGAGTGGGCTGGAGCGGCAGGGCACTGCTCTGCTTAAGGGAGGCGGTGGGGGGCGTCCCCTGCAACCCTGAGGGCGAGCGGGGGCAGAGGCTGCTCCCTCACAGAAAGCCCGAGTGGCGCACAAGCCGCGTTGCCATTCCTGCGGCGACAGCGCACCCCCGGGCGGGAAACAGAGGAGGAGGAAGAGGAAAAGGAGGTGGAGGAAGAGGAGGCGGAGGAGGCCTCGCTCCGCCCCTCCCCTCCCCTCCCCTCAGGGCGGGCCGAGCAAAGCCGGTGCCGTCGGCAGCGTCGCTCCCGCCCCTTCCCGCGATGTCGCTCCTCCGCGGGCCGCGGCCCCGCACCGCCGGCAGGAAGGGCCCCAGAAAGGCGGCGGCGGCCAAGCGGGACTGGGATGTAAGTTCTCCCCGCTGCCGGGCGGCTTCTGCCGGAAAAAAAGGCGCAGGAGCTTCCGTGCCCACGGCTGGGGGAGCCACCGCCCTCTGCAGGGGCTGCGCCGTGGAAACGCCCGGGTTGCGTGTGGGTTCGGGCGGGTAGACACGGCGTGTGCGAGAGGGACACGGCTCCTCTGGTTTCCTTGGCCCTGGTAGAGGCCAGGCCTCCTGCATCTTCTGGGGAAAGAGCACGCTCAGGTTTGGTGGAGGTCTCGTTTTTGGCGGCTGCTTCGCCGAGGGTGGAACGCTCTGCAGCGCCATGAAAGTGCACAGCAGTATAGTGTTAGGCTAATTGTACTGCAGTTTAAAAGTTGTTTGGGGTTTGTTTTTTGGTTTTTTTTTTTTTTTTTTAATAAAACTTAAAAAAAAAGTTTGCCCTCAGTTGCGACTCTTGACGTGTTCCCCGGTTCCTTTTCACAGAGTACCGTCCATGATTTGACAGTGCACCGTGCAACCCCTGAGGATATTGTAAGTTTAATATCAGTCACTGCTCTATCCCTGAGGCAAGGACATTTAGCTGGTTGTCTGACATAAAAAGTGCTTATCTTGCTTACAGGGATATTTTCTGCCAATGCTTAATCTCTTTTTCGAGCTTCTGAATGTGTTGTCTCTTTAGTGCTAGGTTTTTGTTTATGATACTGAGCATCCCCAGGTCTGGCAGTTGGTGTTCTTCAGTTTCCTGTTCCCACTGGGAAGCAGTAGCTGCAGTTTTTATTTCAATAAATTGCATGCCATCATAAAAGAATAAAAACATAAATACATGAAAGGTCAGTGGATTAGTTGAGGGTCTTACTTCTGCTGGGAAGGACTGAAAGATGTGTAGGAACCTCTCTAATTCTGAAAATACTCAATTTCCATTTAAACAATTTAAGACAATTTCTTTATACTGAGTGACCTGTTGATTGCAAAGTATGTGAGTTCTTTGCAATAAACAGATCATGTGTATTTACAATTATTTAATTACATGTATTTAGATGTGTATTTACATTTTCTTGATAGCACTACTTACCAGGATGGAAGAGGCAGTATGAGCTATTATGATACGTTTTGACAGGTTTGTCAGGACAAATGGTCACAGTAGCAGAGAAAGACTTGATTCTACAAGTGTTTACCTTGATAGCTTCTAGAGACTTTAGCAAGCACCTCACATATTTAATTTCTTTAATTTGTATTTAAACCATATTTTTTTCTGTATAATCGTTAGAAGAAGGGAGACACTATGTGTTGACTGACAATGTTAAATCAGGACAATGTCCTTTTATGCACCTTACAAGTGCTAGTGTTTGGGTTTTGCCTCCCTTTACAGCTGAGAAAACTCTTGCTGAGTCAGTGGTGTAGGGCAGACAGAAATTGAGACTTCCCCCATTCACCTTTGGAACTGCTTTAAATTTGGATGATACTGATGGCTTATGAGGTTGTCATTGGCACTACTGTGAAGTTAATATAAATAATGTTTGGTGCATGAACAATAAAATCAAGAAGAGCTTGTTTTGCTCTGCAAATTTTGCTTAAGACTGATTTTTGAAATTATTTCTTTTATGTTTCTGTAGCTCCGTCGCCGTGAAATACACAAATCAAAAAACAAAGCATTGGCACATCTGGAACTCCAAGAGAAAGCACTGAACAGAAAATGGAAGAAGCAAAGGCAACTGGATGCAGATTCCTTGGAGAAAAGGAAATTGGCTCTGATGCGTGAGGTGAGAGCTAAATTTGCACTTGCAGCCTGCTGTGGGTGATCTGCAGCACTCCTGGAAAACTGCTCGTGCACAGGGAAGCCACAATTGCTCCTCTTGTTGGACAACTTGATTTCATATATGCACATGCTGTGTGTGCTGCATGTATGCAGGGATTGGGGTAGACTGTCTGACAAACCAGCTGTTACCTAGAATTGCACATTTTACCCAGGTTGCCTGGCTATGCCCTTTGTAATTCTGCAGGCCTCTTTTCATCTGAACAGGAACTGTTTGCAGAGTTCAACTGTTGTAAAAAGTATGTGTATTCTTTGGGTTCTTATTGCCAGCTTGCCTTTTCTTCCTCATGTCTGACATTTTTCTTTGATGCAAATGTGAACATTTCTCTATCAGGGAGGCACACTGTTAATTTAAACAGAGAAAGTGCAGTGCCAAGGGGGCTGAAAGGGTGAGGCAAGAAGTTGTTAAGGGAGGAAAATTGATGCAATAAAGATTGATGAGCTATGGCTGACAAGCTTGTCATCTGAGGATTGAAAAGCTTGTTATCAGCATTCTAAAGCACTCTGACTGTAAATATATTACTGAATTTACTTTTGAATATTGAACTGTAGCAGTAAACCTAAGCCTAGTTAACAGAGAGTAGCTGTCACTGAAAAGTGGTGGTACTTCCCCTTTTTCATGTGCAGGTCACTCCTTCCGTGTGTTAAGAAAACTCATCTGAAAATTAGCTTTCAGACCTCTGTACTGGAACAGGCTGAGAATTGTTTCTGCTGGTAAAGAATGATGAATAATGTTCACTTAGCAGTCAAAATAAACATGATCTGCTAGTTATGTAAATGTGCAGTGGACTAACTATCACAATCTTCATTGTTTTGTCTTTTGTAATTTTTCAGAAGTCACTTTCTGATCTCTGAGAACATTCAGGCATAGACAAACAAATGCAAATACTTAGAACGGAAGGTCACCACCTAGTTTTCTATTACACCCCTGTTTCTCTGCAATCACAGTAGATTTTTTGTATTATGGATATTTCACTAATTAAGCCTCAGACTTGGACTTCAGTTACCTTGGTACTTTTCTGCCAAGGATATTTCAGCAGAGTATTCAAAAACCACTGTGAACTTCTACATGACTTTCCCTAATGCAGCCTAGTTTCAATAATACTTCCATGCAGAAATAAGTTCTGTTACACAAAAGGTAGATTTGACCGTATTTTCTAATACTTGGCTGACCTACCTATTACATGACTTCATTCTTTTGCAGATGTGAAACTCATGTTTAGGAAATAGTCTTCTATATTTGTTGCTGTTTCTAGTGAAAATGTACAAATCTCACATCCTCCTGCGTGTTTTTCCTCTTTATAGTTATTCAGTTTACTCTGTGTTTACTTCTGAATCAGTGAAAAGGAAGACAAAAGGAAATTATGCCAGGCAAGTTGAAATAAACCTGGCTGCTGCTGTTTCAAACACTGATGTCTTCTTGTGTGTAGAGAAAAACAAAATAGATAGAGTTACTATTTTCACCTCTCCCTAACTTAAATCTTGTTAATTGCCAGGTCCTGTTTTCCAAGTAACTGTGAAGACTGTCTCTCCCAGTAGAGCACAATCACTGCGAATTGTTTCCTTGTCTCTGTTACCTTGGTGATCTTTTTCTTTTAGTGTTGTGAGTGTAATTTTCTAAGCCTCTTGAATCCTGCTCAACTGCAAAAGACTCAAAGACAAAAACTGAGTTGTTGCTATTGGTGTTGTTTCTCATGTAGTTGTGTGTTGAACAGACAGACATTACAAAAGAGTTAAAAAATAGATAAGCAAAATTTTAATATTTTGGGGGTTCATCTGCATAAAAATCTGAATGAAAAGATAATGAGTTTACTCTGAAACTTAGGCCTGTGAATTTGTAGGTACCACACAGATCGGTCCTGTAGCAACTTATTAGCAACTTAACAAATAATGTTAGTGCATTACACCAAATAGTAGAGGTAAATAGATTACTGTAGTGGAGAGATTTTAGGATGAGTCCTGTTTATTTTGCTTTGATAACAATCTGAAACAGGAGGGAATGTGATTTTTAATGAAATTCGTAGGTGATACTAAACTGGGACAAAGCACACTGCTCAGTGAATTTGTCCAGGGCATGTAAATGGGCCTAAAGGGATTACAGGATGATACCACTTTTTATTCTCATCACAAGCAAATGTGAGCTAATCTACCTTGGGAGCAATGCTCTAAAAACGTTCATAACGTGTTCAGCAGGAGGGTAGAGCTTAGAAACCTACTGATGCCAAAAAAGATCTAGTGAGGAGGATAAAAACAAACTAATCAGGATAATTTTTGTCTGATGACACACATCACTCTAATTTTAATTATCTTCAGGAAATTAGTCATATAAACTCTTTTCCTTTTTTCTTTCTATATTTTTTTTCTTCTGCCCATCTAGTATAATAACTTTATCTAAAAACCTCTATTGTTTTGATGTCAGATGGAGATACTAGATTTGGTTTGTATCAGATGAGAAAATTGAACAGTGGTCTGAAAAATGAGATCTGTGAAGTGCTTGAAAGATGAATATTCACTGACTTGATAAATTATTATGAGAAGTCTAATTTATTGCAGTGCAATCAAGTTCAAAAGACTAGAAAAACATAAACTCAGATATGTGGGGATACTTTGACATAGCAAAGCATGTAGTAAAATAGGGGGTTGAGGAAAAACAAGTGAAATGCCATTGCCTAGAATTTTTTGTATGAGGCTAGATGTAAGCCAGCAAACTTACCAAGGGACATTGAAAAGAACTCTGTGGAGATAACAGTATGGAGTACTGTGAAACCATTTCAAAACAGTTTCTTATGATTCTTGGAGGAACTAAAATTGTCAGTCAGTTTTCAAATTTAGAGTAGAGGGTATACATGAGCCTTTTCTATGAGGTCTTCTGAAGTACTCACAGTCTCTGGATCAATTTGATGAACCATGATGAAGGAGATCACTTACATATCTCCTCTCAGGTGTTTAAAAATATCTACCTTTTCCCCAGGTTGTGGGATATAATTTTACTAGTTTTCAATTTCCAGCTTTTGAATGAAGCCAGGCACCAGTGAGGAGCTTTAAATTGTGTTCTGCTCACAAAGCCCCATCCCCAGTCAGCTCCATTTGGCTCATGGTAACTGGATGCCTCTTGCTTTGCACTCCCAAGACATCCTTCCTTAGGAGGAACCTGTTGTGATGGATTTCAAATACTAGAGAGAGAATTTGAATACAGAAGCTGTATCTTCTGGAGATTCCCAAAATGTCTTCTGATGCCACATGTAGTCAGCTGTGTTTACCTCTGTTGGAACTTTTGGTGGTATGTGGCTTAAGTTTTAGGTAGGGTTTTCAGGAGGCGAGACTGAGTGAAACAAGTCTGCTTGAATTGGTTTGAATATAATCAAATAGTACATGTTTTGGGTGTCAGATGTAGGTAAGTGTTCTATGACTTAACATTTAGATCAAATTATTAGGAATGCTGCTTTTTTTTTTTTTTTTTTAATTACTATATATGCTTTTTTAATGAGCATGTCATAAATACCCAGCCTCTTGTGTCAGGCTGGGAAGAGAAGAAGGAGTGAAAGGATTTGTTCTAAAGAGAGTCAGTGCTGATGGGGCCTCAGAAGTAATAACTGTTTAATTTTTCAGAAAAACATTATGAATTCTAGTTACACTGAATGACGTATGGTGTTCTGATCTGTCTTATTTAGAATCTAATTGCACAATACCAACTTTGCAAATGTTCTCTTGTTGGCTGTTCTCTTGGTTTAGAGGAACAATACCAGAAAAAAAAAATGGAAGTGATCAGTCTGCTCAATGTAAAGTTTTCTTATACACTGTACTTTCAGATTCTGTCTGATCAGTACCATTGGCAAGACGTATTGGAACGATCTGGTCAGGTTATGGCTGTGGCAAAAGACTTGCTTGAGGATGCTCCTCGCACACGAACAGGTAGAACATCTCATCTCTATGTGGTAGCACATTTAAGATGATCTCCTTGCTTTCCATGAATAGTCTTGCTTTGCAAAGCATTCTTTTTAACTGCTTTCATCTCCTTGTCTAACACGGTGTGATTGATCCCTGTTCATGTTGGTTGAAACACAGTTGAGGCTACCACCTCCTGTGGCAGGGGAGAGTGACTGATGGCTGGTTACTCCACTGTACTGCTCCACTGTGGAATTTCATATCAGGTGCTCTGAAACACCTCCACTCACCATTTCACAGCCAAGCTACTGGCCTGTGCAGAGCACTAGTTTGAGCTGCTGCAATAGTTCTGATTCTCATTGCTGCATGAGCTGACTCTTTGTTCTTGGATATGGTTGAAGATTTATCAGCAGTATCAGCTTTTCCTGTTTTTTTCATTTGGTTTGTGGATCCTTGTGCTGCTGGAAGGCAGGATTGGCTGTCTGTATATGAAATCTTAAACCTAGGGGCTTTTCTCTGTAGGCTGCCATTCTCTTTTGTTCCTGGTGACTTTGATCTTGCAAGCTGCTTCTGCACAAGTGAATTTATGCAGGTGGGAAGGCCAAAAGCTGGATACGTGGTCCAGTGTATTAAATTAACCCTGTGGTTGGTCTTTGGTTGTTGTTTAAAGTGACATCCCTGTGACCCTTTTTGTGAAGTACAGGAGCTTGATTTTCAATACAAAGTCCTGCAACATAAGTACAGACCAAGCCCTCTGTGTTCTTCCCTGTGTTGTTTAATTCCTCTAGGTTTTCCTAATGTAACAATGGCTCCTAACTGTGACCTAGAATCATCTCAAGGACCCATTGTACAAAAAAGTCATCCTCCCAGTCAGCTTTCCATCCTTAGTGAATCTGTCGTGGATTCCCAGGTAATGTATATTTTGTTCCATGCATACACATCCTGTGGATTTTTTGTTTAAACAAAATAAGACTATTCAAAGATAAGAGTTTCCAAGCAGAACTAAATTGGTTTTTATTGATAACATTCACAGAAGACATGGTTAAACAGAAGTGAGTTTCTTTTGTGAGACTCTGGTAATTGTGATTTTTTGATTTAACTATTGGATATGAGAAACAAATACAATTGTGTCTTGTAGAAGCTCGCTCACATTAGCATGCCCTCCCTTTTAAATTCTGGAATTCCCAGAAAGAGTACAATGTGATTACAGTCTAAGAGAAGAACTTCTGTGTCACTTAATTGCCAGATTTCAGAATATGTCTCTGATTTACCAGTTATGTCTGCATATATGGGGACACAGCTATTTGTATCCCAGTACACTCCACAGCCTTGATGACTCCTAGAGGTTTAACTTTTAATATTTCACATTATTTTACATTTTTATTGAGATTTGTTGTAAACATTTTAAAATTGTATAAAACTTAATTTAGTTTCCCTTTGTGCTCCATTTTCTTTTAATAAGGATAATATTATGCATATTGTACCAGGAATGCTCACTGGGGTTTGAGAATAGGCATATGGTGCTCCCAGAAAACTTCCCTCAGATGAACACCAAACAGGCTGTTAGGAGCAAAAGTGATGGTGTCATATTCCCACAGTTCTCTACTTCCATTTCCTACTATCTTACAAAAAATATCTGTAATTTGAGATATGGTACTTTTATGTTAGGTATTTTGGTGTGGCATTTGTTTTTCTGGTTTTTTTAATATGACAAGTGAACTGCAGCACCTTTGTAAGCTGTGTCACTGGATGCAAGCTGCAGAATAGGCTGAAATTTTTAAAAGAAACAGGTACTGATTGTGTGCCAAGCTTCTGGGAGTTCTTATGTGCCTATAAAAATCACAGTTAAAGGCTATCTGGTGAAACCTACACAGCTGCTCAGAAACCTGGTAGTTTGAGCAACCCTGATTCCAAATTTGGTTGTTTGTATTTAGCTATAAATGTAGTACATAGGATTGTATTTTGTTCTGGTTGCATTTTACACTCAGACTATAAATGTAATTTTGCAGGTCTCATTATGAAGTTGTTTAGCTTGTAATGTCAAATGACTGAAATGTTACAAATGGTATGGATTCAGGTTGTTTTTCCATATTTTGCCTGCTGTGTCTCTGTTTTGGTACAGCCTTAACAGCTTTTATCCTCTAGTTTGCATGGATTTTCGTATTTAATATAAATCACACAAAGAAAATATTGGTTATTGAATTAGTCACTTGCTGTGTTGTTTTCAGAGACAATTGTCAGTATCAGTGTTTCTTAGGTACTAAAGTCCCCCACAACTTCCTACAAAGGGGTTTGGATATGACCCTTTTTTTTTCCGTGTGGTATTTTCATTTTACGTATGTTTTTGGGGAGGAAGATTAAAACCAATGTTTTTGGCTTTTTTCTTGAGACAATTCCATTAAATTGATCTCTAACTTCTTCTGAATTCTATTTTGTTTTCTTTGTCTCTTGAGAAGGCTCTTAATGAAGAGGAGGAGGAGGCATTATCAGAAGAAGATGGACACCATGATGTTTTGGGTTTCAAATCCAGCATCAATTCTGACAGGTCAGTACAAATACATCCATTCGGGTTTCCATCTGTTTGACACTGGAAATGGGTGGAGTCAAAAGGGTGTTGAATGTGTATAGTTAAGTTAGTTCTTCTGTTTCCCTTTGCCCTCCTTTCCTGATCTCAGAATTCCAGGGAAAGGCCTTGTTGTAACATTGAGACTGGGAATGAAAGTGAGCAGGGAACTCACCTGAGCAATTACAGATAATTTTAGGAGCTCTGTCAAGGCAGATAATCTGGAATCATGCCTTTGTCCTGTTACAATTCACTGTTATTCTTGTTTTGAATGTAGGCTACATCGGTTGTTGAGAAAAGAAAATTCCTTGGTGAATTCTCCGTTGTGGGTTGAAAAGAATATGAGAAAAACCACTTTATCACAGGAATCCAATGTGCCTCGGACTCCAACAAATGTTTCTCCTTCATTGGATCACTCAGGTTGGGTTTGCCAAATCACAGCAAGGTTGTTGAGCTGTTCATAGGATTCTGTCTGGAGTTCTTTCCTGAGTGGGGGTTAGAGACAGAAATGTATGCTAATTTGGCTCAGATATATTTCCAGACTAAAAAGCCAGCTCTTATTATAAAGTTACTCTATAACATACTACTATTAAGAACATGTGTGAAATATTTCACATGTACTTTTTTCTGTTTGTGTTTAAATCAGCCCTCAATGCTACCAGTGTAATCAAGAGAACCCATTCAAGACTTCAGAATGAAGATGAAGAAGAGTCTGTAGACTCCAGTGACACTGTGAGACAAGTGCTGAACCCAAACTCAAGGAAACAAAAGCAAATTGCAGCAAAGAGTTAAGTACTTTTAAAAATAAAATGCCCTTTATCCAAGGTCCTTAATGTTGTAAGAAAATGGGGGTTAGAAGAGATTTTTGGGAGTCATTGTAGGACCAATACCAAAGTTTGATGAGGGGGTCCTTGAGTCTTGAGCATTTCTCAGGCTGGATGTTCCACAGCTCCTTGTCGAGTGTATTTCCCCTGTATTCTGCACGTTCATTGGCAAAGCCAAGTCCATGGGAATTTGGGAACCATAAAACAGCCCTTTGAGGCTGCAGATTACCTTGCTGGTCATGGAGTTCTCTCCTGTGCAGGACTTCTCTTGTTCTGATCCAGATTTGTGTTCTTTGCTGCACAGATTAAGGATGCATTTCAGTCCCCGTATTCTGCGTGTTTGTATGAGGGGACTGACATCAGTTACAAGGTGTAACATGAAAAAGGAGAGTTGCTTACTCTGTACAAGAAAGCAGCTGACATTTTTCATTAGCAAACTATTTCCATGCGTTTAACTGGAAAGGAGAAAAGTACAAACAGGTCTATCCAAGATAAAAGCACCAAACAATTGTGCTTGAGAGGTACTACTGTGGCAGCAAAAAATGTGTTTTTAAGGATCTGAAAATAGCTGGAATAACTGGGGGACATTCTTTGATGGTCTGTTTCATCTTATGGCAAGAGAGGACGTTTCCTTTGATTTACTTCAATAAAAAATGCAATTTCATTAGTACTGCAAAGATCTCTAAAACAAGTTGAAATTCCAATTACCTCTTTTTCTTCTCCTTCAGTGAAAAGAAAGCAAGCTGAACAGAGCTCTGCAAGACAGAAGAGAGGTGATTCTCCAGCTAATTTAATCCAGACTGACCTTCAGAGGGACAACAAACCCAGCCTAGATGTTCTCAGCCACATGATCCAGGAAGTAGAGCATGAACTGGAGGAATATGAGCGATGTACAGGTCGTGAGGTCCCAAAAAAAGAGAGAAGTGAAGGCCTATCTGGGTTTACTCTGTCACTGGTGAACGCTCTCTGTCGCTTGATGCGCTATCTCAAAGAGGTGAGAGACTTAGAACTGCTCCTGGAGAGTGAGTGAAGAAGGGTGTAAAGTTATTTTACAGATGGGAACTTTGGTCTTTTCTGGCTTCCAAGCATTTTGCATTGAACTCTGATTATCATTATTTATTATTAGGTTTGCATGCAATTAGGACTTAAAACTTTTGGTTTGTCGGGAACTGGTTTGTTAGGAATTGGTATCCCTAGTGAAAAAGGAGGAGTTGACTGCAGTGGAAGTCTCTGTATCTAAGGGCAGAAAATACCAATTGAAATAATTTAAAATTATTATTTACATATACTCAGAGTTGTAGCAGGGTAATAACTACAGCATTGTTTGCAAATTCACTTTCTTCCTTCACCTCCCAAAGGTGATGCTGTTGTCATGAGAGCAGTAGACCCAAATCCCCTATTTTCCTTGAGGGATTCCTTAGTCCTCTTTTACTGTCCAGAACAGAAACTTTACCTTAAGCAAGAATGACCTGAAGTGCTCACTGTAACAATGCACAGCTGGGAATGAATGGAATTCCATAAAGAAGATCACCTGTGTTCCATGTAGAAGGTTTTTTGTTTTTTTTTTTAATAAAAGGAAAATCAAAAAGTGTTCTAGTTCATCTGTATCCCAGAGCTATTAAGGGGCAGCAGTGTCTCACAGATTCATTTGGTCTATGTGACATTTTAAACTAGTTTATGACAGCTCCTGCACTCCTAATAGGTGCAGCAGAATATATTATCTAAATGCTAATGCTCTATTTCATACCAAAGGTAATAGATCTCTCATGAATGTGTAACTGTCTAATTTTGGTTCCTTTTCAGAAGGTATAATAATTGAAAGGGGGAAACCCATCTTATTTTAAAATTCTATTTTTTTTTTCTTACCAGATGTATAATAACTTAATCCTTGTATTCCTCTGATTTAATCTGTATGGAAGAATTTACTTTGATTAAGTCCTGGAAGTAAATAGTAAATAATCAATCCAATAGTGAAAAGCACCTGCCATCAGAAGATGGACTTCAGCTGAGAAAGTCATACATTTTAAAACAAGTTAATAATGCTTGGTTTTTGTTAAAATTGTAATACCAAAGCGGAGAATTAAATTTGGTTCTTTTGCCTAAGGAACCTTCTTTTGGTTCTTCTAAGATCCTAAGGAAGGATCTTAGAATTTTTCTGTAACATTCTGTAGAATATTTTCTGTTTATTAGGAATACATCAATTTAATAGAATCCAGTTTATGTTTATAAATGTAATTGCTGTTATAATCTTATTTAGATAATCTTTAATTTTTCTACAGAAATGAGTTATTCCTGACCCACAGACCTCTTCCAAAGCTACTCTCATTTTCTTGTTACCATTCCATCCTTCCAGAAGTTGATTGTTTGCATAATCGTCTGCCACACACAAAATTTACTACCTAAATTCTTAAGTAAGCAATATTACAAAGTCATCAAGCTGCATAATGTGGTTAATTGTATTCAGGCTTGCTTGAGATGGATACTGCATTCATATTCTAAAGTGACTTTTCTCCTTTGCAGGGAGGTTTAATTGCAATTATAATTTGAGAATTTGCTGGGAAGAAGCCCAGCTTGTCTTGAGTGTTTCATAAAAGCTGGTCCCTGTGATGCCAGACATAGATCAAGCACTTGTGTGCACCATCTGTCTTGCCTAGCCAACAGAGTTAGCAGACTTCCAATGGCTGAATTATAACTGACAGTGCTTTTTTAAAAAAATTACTTTGCAGGGGATATTTAGGAAGCTCCTGATTTTAGTTAAACAGTCAATTAGACAGTCAGTCTTCATGAGGTTTCAAAGCTTTTAGAGATTCCCTTCCTCTCCTTCCAGTTTTGCTGCAGAAAATCAGAAGGGTTGCAATAAAGGATGTTGCCTAATTTATTCTTAAAATTGTATTTAAAAAGTAGGAAGAGAAACTTGAATTCAGGAATCTTCCATTAAAGTGTTTTTATTAAGTGATTAACAAACCAACACCTGTAAGAAGGAAATAATGACTATGGAAGAGGCTAGAGAAAAGGAGGAAAAGAAACTTCTGAAATGTTTGCAAAACCATATGAAATTCTTAAAGGGAAATGGATAAATCTGCCTTGGTTTCTAAACTAATTTTTAGATCACCTTCCAGATTTAGAATTAATCAGCTTTCTCATTCTGCTGAGAAAGCTGTTTCTTTGGCAGACCCACATGACAAAAAGAGTATGGGCATATTCCCTGGCTCTGTGCTGCTCTTTTCTCCCTGTCTGCTGCATATTCTGGTGCAGTGTTAGAGCTCCCATGATTAGAGCCACACCTGGCAGTGGGCTGGGACGAAAATACTTCTTTCAGGGTATACCAGACCTAAATCCTACCTGGGGATAGGAATAGCTGTTAACCCTGATAGTTTCCCTGTGCATAAATGTAAGACAGAGCTGCTTGGAAGCTTGTCCTCCAAGACTAGGTTAGTGCTGTGTAGGATTAGTAGATACAGTAGCTCATCCAGATGATCTAAGGCATCAGAAGCTTCATTGCTGATGCCAGGGTAGAAGTGCTTCTTTTGTGATGTCCTTGATTTCTGAAAAGAGAATACCAGGTACAGTTTTTTTTTTTTAATCCATTTTCTGACCCAGCATGCTTCACTTGGATCAATAAAAAAAAAAAACAACTTTTCTCTCTAGCTGGAAAGGAAACAGAAAATGGATGGTTTGCCTCTCATATACTTAAGGGAGGTGTATCTGCCTGTCTTTGTGTCTAGTGGCAGCATCCATGAATTAGTCTCAAAAATATTCATTCATTCATTTCATGTGGATGCAGAGCTGTTTGGTTATCATACCTTTAAAACCCTCTAGAACTTTTTCTCTGTGATGGAAAACATTAGAAAACAAGTACATTCTCCTTTACTTAGTCAAAATTGTCTTCATTAATGAATTAGGGAAACTAAAGATTAGGCACAAGAAGCATGGGAAACTGACATGCATTAGCACACCTGGAATTATTTGATTCCTGCATGAAGATTCAGTGACTTAAGACACTGTATCTGTGCAAAGAGAAAATGCTTTTAGTTATAGCCTGTAAAGGCAGAAGAGCAAGGATTCCCTGCAGTGTCCTGGAGGATCAAAGATACACAGTAAGCTCTCTGACAGTTCTCAAAGCGAGATAATTTGATTTTGTCATGAAAGTAATGAAGTTTTGCAGTAGTGGGAAAAGCTGTTACATTATGATGTCTTAATGACTCCTGTTTTCAAATATGAATCTGTATTGGTTTATAGTAAGTTTTCAGTTATTTTCTCCATCTTTAGGCTGAAATGCAGCTGCATGAGAAAGAGATGGTGAGGCAGCAGCAGAAGGAGATGTTGAATGAACACAGGGAACTGATTGATGCTCTGACTGCTGAGGTCCTTCAAGTAAGGGAAGAAAACATTACTATGCAGGTACTGAGCCCCCTGCCCCTTGCTTTTTAGCCATCAGGATAATGTGTTAGAATTCTGAGTTCTGTTGCAAATATGGGCTGAGGTGCATTGTCTCATGTTCTGGAGATTTTAACCATAAACAGAAAGAAAGTGATAAAACTGAATGAGGAGCCCAAGAATTACAGTAGCAGGTATGGGTATGAAATGCTTGGAAAGTTGTTTGTTTATCTTCATTTAACTTCAAAGCCTGAGAAAGTGCCCGTTCTGTGAAATTGACCTTTACTTTATCCATCTAAAAGTTTAGGCATCTTCCTTCACACTTCTATACTGTTAATGCTGCTGGAGCAATGAGTAGATGTAATACTACATTTTCCTTTTTTTTTAGTTTCCAGTGGAGGGAGATTTGATGATTGGCTGCATTTGGGAATGATGCAATTAAGAAACCTTAGAGAGGAAGTAACATCATGAGTAAGAAAAGGCAAAACAAATTATTTGTAAGTGAGAAACATGGAAACAAAAGTATTTAATTCTCACTGAAATCCTACAGAATCACGTGGTAGTATTAAGAGGCCAACTTTCTTCTCAGGACTTCTTGTAGTATATAATTTTCTAAATGATGTTGGTAGAACACAAATTTCTGTAATATTGTGTATGGGGTTTTTTTTCCTCCTTTAGAAGAAGCTTCAGCAATACATGACAGTAACAGATCAAAAGCTGATGTGTCTCACACAAGCATTTAAAGGCCTCCCTTTGGTAGAATCTGAAAGAGAACAAAGTCCAAAACATTTTGGAATTGCAAGCAGAGGCCCAACAAACAGCCAAGGTGCGTACAATGAATGCGTGAAGGATGAAAGGGGAGTTGTTACTTTATCCCTGTAGTGGAAAATCTGGTATTTAATAGATGCCTGCTTGCACAAGTTCCTCTTGCAAGAGTGTAAATGTCACTTCTGTAAATTCACAGGCCATAGGTTCTGCTGTGAGCACAAGCAAAAGAGGAGAGTAGCTTTCCCCATTAAGGTGGCTTCCAAAGTCAGTTTCATTCTGAGGCTTTTAAAAGAACTCCAGAAACCCAAATAAGTCAAACCCAACAGAAACAGCATCTCAGCTTCCTGTTGCTGAGCAGCCCGACAGTCAGACGTCGGTTCTTCCATAAGACACTGGAGGTCGCTGCTGACCAAAACAGCAGCAGCTGAGACCCGGAACCAACCAGTCAGAGAGGTGTCACTTGGTGTTTGTGACTCTGTGTGATAGCAGAGTGACCAGCTGAGTGATGTGTGACATGGAGACAGGCTAAGCTGAGCCAGTAGATTGGTGGCCAGACTAACCAAACATGATCCACCTTGGACTGTTAACCACCTTTCACCACTGAGTTTCCTCCCAGCTGTCTTTCCTGGTCAGTTGTTTAAATGCATTGCTTTTGCTCCCAAGGTCAGTAACTTCTTATGAGACTCCCAAGATTTTTCAGAGTTACTTGTATTCCATAGTTAAATGTTGGTTTTGTGAATCTTCTGTAGCTAAAAGCTTTCTTCCTGGAAGGATTTTCTTCTTTGGAAGAAGCCACATGCCAGATCCTTTTTTATGTGATTGACCCAGGCCTTGTAAAAGCAAACAAAAGGAAGGCACCCCCCAAATATAAAGTCCAAAAGTCAGAAAAGCACCCGTCAAGAAAACCCCAACCTAACACCCAAACCTTCACATTCAACAATTCTACAGCACTAGAATTTTCAAATCTCTTCCTTAGTTAAAGGAAGAATATTTTTTTTAACTGAAGAGATGTCTCATTTGAATTAAATTATAATAAGGTAAACAGAGCTCAAAAAAGCCTTGAATTGTTTTCTAACATCTCTGTTGCCATCAAATTTATAATATGGGAGATTAGGAGAAGTGCGTAAGTCTGATTTTCTCAAAAGAATGTTGCCAAATGCAGCTCAGATACCTGTTCAAGTCATGTATCTGTAAGTCTTGTGCATGAGCTACAAACAGATCTCATGCTACTGTCCTGAAATTATGAGGCTATGTGTAGGAGTTCTTCCTGCTCTTATGGCCAGTAAAGATTTCTAATTTGCTTGAGTGAAAGAATTCTGTACCTGGACATCAGAAGAAAGGTGTGGAACATACTCTACTCTTGTCTGTCTTTTCAGGTGTCTGAACATAGAAGTTGTTACTGATATTTTTTTCACACTGCTATTTTGCTAGAAGTAGTTTTTGTTCCTTTTTTTTGTTTGTTTGGTTTGTTTTGTTCATTTGTTTAACTTTTATCCCTGCTTCTTCTTTTTCTTTAGAAAAACCTGATTTGACCTACTCTGAGCCCAGGACTGAAGCAGGCACTAGGGAAAATATGCTGAAATTTCCACAGGAAGAACTTCCTTTCACATGTCACCCAGGGCCAGGTGCCTCAGGTAATATGAGACCTGGTAGAAGCTTCCCAGCTCACGTCTTCCAGCCAGCTGTGCTGTTGTCCCCACCACAGCAGAAAAGCAGTCAGGAATTGTCTTCCCTCCCAAATGGTGAGATCTCTGACTGCAGTAGACTTAGGAGTCTGTGTTGTATGTTACTGTTTCAATCTCACACTACCTCTGAAGATGTATTTTCCATGGAAAATGTTTCATCTGTATGCCTAGATATATTGGCCCTGTAGCTGGAATATCCTACTGTGCACCCAGATATGCATTTCCTTTGTTACTATGCCTGTTGCTGGACAACGTTTACACTTCCTGTTTTCCATCTGCTGGCAGCAGTCCTGCCAGAGACAATCCAGGCTGACATTTTTATTCTGTACTCATTTTTATTATCTTATTTGTGTGATTGCTGAAGCTCTTTGTCAATGACCTACAGCACATCATTTCAGATTTCCATTTGCTGATGGTGTAATCCAGCCTCCATCACCTTTAATGGTGGGACCACTGAAGCCTAGAACTTCTATTTCTGCAATGTTGCAGACACAACAGGATGTCTGTAGGCTGTGTGCTCCTGCTTTGGGCCAATCTTCTCAGCAAAGGGGTTTTTAGAAGCTGTGGGAGCCAGGTTCCCATTGGGTTTCATTCAATACACAGGAAATGGTTGAGGAAATTTTATGTCAAACTGTGTTGCCAGATAACCAGGTAATTCAGTCATGTGTCAGTATCCATAGCTCAGTTCCAGTTCATGGGAGGAAGAAATTTCATCAGAGTGATTGGGGAAGGTGTTTCTCATTTATCCTTACTGAAGTTAGCAGAAAGAAGCACTCTGTGATTCTAAAACTGAGCTGTTTCCTGCTGCAATTGTCACTGAAAGCACATGCATCCCACTGGACGTGCCAGGGGCCTGGATAACACCCTTGTTGAGAGGCAGATAATTACATCCATGGCCAAATTGGCCATTACATCCAGAGTGATGGTGGCTGACAAGAAGGAAGGGTACAGGAGTGGGTTTTGGGGTTTTCCTCCTTTTTCCTCCCTTTCAGCTATTGTTCTGTAAGCCTTTTCCAAGTCAGAAAAACAACCAAAAGTCCTTTTGGTTTTTAAGGAGTTGGCTGGGCAATTGGAAGTTTATATCCAGTTCAGCCACTTGGTGGGCTGCTGTGCTGTGTGGAGGTGCATAAACAATCTGGAGGAAATGAACTGAAGGTCTTGCTCTACAAAGAGCTATGTCTGGTTTCAGTCCCATTGAGAACTGTCAGATTTCTTCTGTCATTTGAAACAGCAATGCAGAACTGTATTCCAAGATTCTTCTAAAATATATTGTTCTTCTCTTAAGACTGATGCTAAATGGCCCAACAAATGTTAAACTTAATGAATGTTTCTTTATGCTCATAGCTTCATAAAACACACTTGAGTGTAAATTTTTAAGTGTTCATCTCTGCTCAAGAGGCAAAAACTAAAGCTTGTGAAGGAATGGGCTATTTGGTGCATGAAGCATAGAAAATCTGCTTTTGGTAACAAAAGTCTGGACTTTTGCTGGAGCATGTAGCAGCAGACAGTGCTGTAACTGTAGACAAGTCTCTGTGGTGTATTATCTCTTTGCTGATGATAACCACAAAAAATACCTCACTACTTTTGTTGGTTACAGTGCTTGCTCTTTAGGGGCTAAGTAGTTAGTTTATTATCATGCCAAAAGTCTTGTATATTTTTCTTTTAGAATCCTAAAAGTTTTGTTAATAACCAAATACAAATATCAAAACTGAAATGAAAATTTAGTTTATCAGGTAAGGTAACTGAATTTTTGAAAATTGAAGACTTAACTAAGACGTAGTATTTGATCTGTCAGCTAAGAAATTCAAAACAATTTATCTTCTTAGTGACTACTCGGTCAATCTTGAATTAAATCATTTGAATCTAAGACTGTTTGCAATAGGAAATACTCACCTAGTGAATTCTTACAGCGGGATATTGCATAAAGTGGTTTTGATCAGTACCATAACACCATTCAGGCCAGATGTTACAATTCAAATTCCTACTTGATTATTAGTAACCTGATGCAATAAAGTCACTGTTAGTCTCCTCAGTGAGGATCTCCTGTCACTGTTCTTACTGTTTCTTTATTTCGTGTTTGTAGTGTTTGCAGCCATTTCCCAGTCCACTGAAAGAGAACCATGCAAGGAAAGGAGCTTACCTTCCTCCCTGAGGACACAGAGCACAACTGAGGAGAACTGCCCCATGTCTCAAAGGCAGCCAATTCCTCCTGCAGACAAAGACTTAGAGAGTTCCCGTGAGAAAACCAATCTGTCTTGCCTGGGTGACACTGGGAAAAACAGCATAGCTGAAGAGTTCCTTCTAAATGGTGATCTGCTGGGACAAATAGCTGAGCTCACACGGCAGAATGCTCTAATTAAAGCTCAACTGAGCAAATTCAGAGGTGTCCCTGGAGACAAAAGTGATTGTCTGCATCAGCCAGACTTGACACTAAATACAGATCCCAGTCCAGGCTCTTCACAAGGACAGGTCAGAATTGAACAGAAAAGGAAGGCTGGATCTCCTTTCTGCTGATCTGCTTTCCCATTGTTTACTGGTGATTTTTTGTATTTCATGTTGTCACTTACTATTTGTTTGCTTGGAGACTTGTGATTTTTGTTATTATTCCATAAGCAAATCAGCAGTAGTTTCTTATATTGGGCCTATGTTGTACATGGGTTCTGCAGAAAGAGGCGGTGTTGCAATGTGATCCAAGCTCTTGTAGTTTGGATGCTGTTAGCAGTGAAAGCACTGCACCACCCCCCAGCTTCTTGTCAAGCTTGTAAAATGCATATTTAAAGCCATGTCATACATCTCCTCTGCTACTCTGACCCAAAAGCAGATGAGATTCAAGTTAGTGCAAGTACATCTTTTGCAAATGTTTGATCATAGTGTATGTGCTTGTTGGGTATGTCTTGTCAGTCCTCTTCTGTGAAAATCCCAAAGATTTTGGGAAAGAGAGACCTTGAAGGCTTCCGTTTTAAGAGGAAAAAAATCAACCTGCAGCTAAGCAGTTACTCAGTAGGATCCCAGTGAGTGAAGTTAACATCACAAAAACATCCCTGTTCTTGCTATTGTCTTTTGTTCTATCACAGTGGCTGATTGACTCTTAAATTAAGGGTCCTAAAGATTGTTAATTTCTTCATTTAAATGTAGGCTGAGAGTGTTGTCACTTTCCACACTGGGGTATATTGTGTAATATTTAGTCATTTGGTTGTACAAGTTGATGCAAACCATTAGTAAGTGTTGTTTTTGTGGAAGCAATTAGCGAGAGGGAGGGAAGAGGTCAAAGAAATCAAAACCTGGCATAAATATGTGTTCCAGGACACTTAGGCCAGAAACCTGCTTTTGCTTCCCCACACCCTCCTGAATATGTGTGTCTCTGATTAAGTATATTCTTAATTGTAGTTAATTGCTGGGTGTTTATTTGGTTTGGGTTTGGTGTTTTTTTTTGGGGTGGGTGGTTGTGTTTTGGGGGATTTTTTGTGGTTTAGGGGCTTTTTTTTTGGGTGAGGGTTGGGTTTTTTTTTCTTTCTCAAATTATATGGACAAGAGCTGTATTTTTCCTACTTGAGGGAAGACCAGTATAAAATACTGTAATGTTTAATCAGTTGAGGACTTAGATCCAGGACAGTAAAAGGGCCAAAATCAGGTTTTACACAGAAGAGCTACATAATTATATTCACTTTCAGTTTGAAAATGAAATGCATAGAAGTACTTGAAATATATTGTGTGCCCTCCTTTAGGGTGAAAAT
This sequence comes from Vidua macroura, assembly GCF_024509145.1. Classification (NCBI taxonomy): domain Eukaryota; kingdom Metazoa; phylum Chordata; class Aves; order Passeriformes; family Viduidae; genus Vidua; species Vidua macroura. Next base: position 72,017,411 of record NC_071572.1, on the reverse strand, counting down.
TGTAAATATTTCATTGGAAGTAATTATCCCATTATCCAAGTAGAGTCATCTCATGACATCGAAGAGTTTGGAGGAAAGAATAGCGGAGCTGAATCGCCAGAGCACAGAAGCACGGGATAAACTGTTGCAGTTGATAGACCAGCAGAAATCAGCTGCTGCTGACATGGTCCCTCCAATGCTGTCTCCTGTTCCAACCCCATCCCTGAATTACACTGGTAAGTACCCAGCTTCAGGAGAAACAAAAACTAGTCAGTGTTTTTCTCCTTTGGGGAGTCCTTATCTCACTGGATCAGTGGTTGTGGTCAGAAGTACACTTGTTGTTAATGCCTGTGTGGTACAAACACCTGTTACTTCAGAGAGCTAAAAATGTATCAGCTAAACCTCTGTTAAAGTTATCTTCTTAGTAATTAGTCTGCTGCAAGTACTGTGCTTCATGTTAAGCTTGTTCTTTGCTTTGTTCTTGTCTGAAGAACAGGTGCTACATTTGGACATTAGTAGGAACTTCTTTACAGAAAGGGTTGTTTGGCATTGGAATGGGCTGCACAGGGAGGTGGTGGAGTCACCATCCCTGGAAGTGCTTAAGGAAAGACTGGACATGGCAGACAGTGCCTTGGTCTGTTTGACAAGGTGGTGTTCAAAGGTTGGAGGCGATGATCTCTGGTGTCTTTTTCAACTTAATTGATTGTGATAGTCTCTGGTGGTCAGCACTGGGCTTTTTAATCAGCTCTCTATCGTGCAGAATCTTGGGTGAAAAAGACTGAAGTATTTACATCAGGCTTCTAAAATTTATGGCAGAGTGGTCATCCTACTCTCAACCCCATTTTAGTTTCTGTCTTTTGGGTACTCTTTCCATCAGACTGTCTTGCTGAGTTACTGCCTGTGCTAATAGAAAGGAATAACTTCCTTTCTATTAAGGAGCTTCCAGTCATGTAAAGAGGTAAATTAGCTTAGGGAATATACTTGCTGGTTCAAGATTCATAGATTAGCTGCCATATGTAACTATTAAAAAAATTACTTTGCAGGAGGTCAGGGCTGCTTTCTTTTCATATTGTCATTACAAGCAGAACTGCTTGTGACCATATACAGGTCAGAGACACCTGTCCTTTCCCCTTGTGAAACCACAGAGGATGTATAAGGGGGGAGGGATTTGGAGAGAGGAAGAAGGGGGAGGAGGGAGCAGTGTGTGGGCATTTACATGCAGGTGCCCATGCAGGACTCCTGGGTCAGTTCATAACACTTGCAATGCTTGTTTGGCTGTTGTAATGTAAATTCAGCACAGTAAGTAAAATCTTAAAGGAACAAAGGTGAGAGATCAGGAGTCTCTAAGCCTGTAATTGCCAAAAACCAGAAAATTTAACTGTGGAAGAATCATTCTATATATGTGAGCATTGTCTGTAGTTGCTCTGAGTCTCTGCTTTCATTGTCAGTCATTTTTCAGAAAGTGAGTGTGAGGTTGATGTTTAACCTGATGTTTTATTTCTGGTCTGTGTATTTGTGCAATTGGAAAGAGGTTGTGATGCCTCTGGAAAAAATGGTAAAACAAAATGAATGTTGTGCAATGTTGCTGTGTTCTCATCAGAATCAAGCAATTATTTATCACCTAGAAAATGCAAGGAGGACAGCTGAAGTGTCTGTTCCCATGGCAGTGGCTGCGGACAGCTCCAAGGATGGCAGTGTTCCTCATGCCAGTATGACCAGTATAAGAAGGTAAAACTTCACCCTTTACTGTTTCATATTTGTTGTATCTTAATTACTGATGCAACAGAAATTGAACACAATGGAGAAATTGCAGTGTGTTTTTTTGGCTTTGTGGATTTTCCCTTACTTTCTCACATTAAATTCTGCAAATGGGACAAAGGTCTAATAGCTTTTTCACAACTTCCTTTGTTTGTATTTAAAATGTCTGCAATCTGACACAAGACTGATGAGATGTGTTGTTGATGACTGCTGATGAGGGGTCTTAACTCAGGATCAGAAATAATGTTCTAGTAGTCACTTCCATTTTTCACTTTTTAAATCTTACTTTGAATATTTCCAGGACTGTAGGAGACTCCAGCAAACCTTTAAGTGCCACATCAGAAAGTGCCAAATTAACTTCTGTCAGCCAAAGACCAAAGGTGAGACTGAAAAATCTTCAGCCAGAAAATTTTAATATGTTGTTATAAAATGGAAAAAATAATCATGATATGGATGAAGGGAGGCAATATCTGTCCTGTTTTAAATATACCAAGGCTATTATCAATCACTTAGTGACAGGTTGGATTACAGACAATTGGTAAGAAGAGACGTGAGAATTAGTGACAGTCATTATTTTCTGCCACAGAGTTGTTTATAAGTAACCCTTTTCTGCTGTGGAATCTTGGTGTGTTAGAACTGGAAACCTTTAGAAGTCTTTCCCTGGTTGCTCCAGAGAATTTCAAGCCATGATTATGACATAATGGTAGAGCCACAGACAAGAGGCAAGCAAGCTATTACCTAGCTGTTGCACAAGTCAGTTGCTGAAGGAGGAATCAATCCAAATGTAAAGAAAGCCCCAGTCTAGATTTCTGACTCCCGATGTGCAAAGAAAAGGGTAGACTGTGCTGAGATGCTTTCACAGGGAGATCTGCAATGGTACAGACTGATAAATTAGTCATGAGCTGTTTATAGGCTTGAAAGCAACCATGAGGACATATCAATGACCTATTTCCTGGTGTCCAAAATAACCTAAATTAGGACTGATAAGAACAACAGAATTATGGTCCAGGACTTGCTATCCTGACAGCAAGCTATAGATCCCTAGAAGGGAAATCTGAAATTATTAAGGTAGGTATGGCTTGAAGTAGGTGGTGTGACTCCCTCCATGGTGCCAATGGCAGACAACAGTCCTAACACACAGGTTTATGGGAAATATACTGTATATTAATCTCAACTGATTTCTTCTTTTACAGATAGAAAAGCAAAAAGAAGAAGGATGGTTTGCATTGTCAATGCATGTTATGTAAAGGAAGCTGACCTCAAGTCCTGTATTTTTAAAATATTTTTAATGAACTACAAATAAATCACAATCTCTCTCTACAGATATGCAGTTTAACTCTGAAGTGTTTTCATGTCAGTGCCATTAGTATGAAAAGGCCCATGTGCTTACTGTATTTATGCCCTACAGAGCACTCTAGGAAGCCCTGGGAATGAGTTTCTGAGCTGGACACACTGACCTTACACCTTTCCTGAGGTTGTAAACTCAGACTGCTGGAGCTTTACAAGTGAGCACCTTGATACCTCTGTTAGGTATGCTGAAGGCAGAAGGTTTTAGAAATTGCCTGTGAAACTTTCTGGAGCGTATATTTGCACAAGATATGGGAATAAAACATCAGGAAGAACTGAGATGAGGGAAGGTATCTGCATTGAGAAGGAACCTGGAGATTAGGAAGCCAGTCTGTTTCTGGTGGATAAGTATTTGCATCAGAAAGAATTTATTCCTCTGTGGTTTACAGTTGCTCCCAAAAAATGTGTTTTCTGTGCAGTTAACGTGTTAGAGATTGCATCTGGACTGGAGGATTGCTTTTCAAAAATCTAATTTAATATTTTTATAGTAAATATAAAGTGAGTATTTGAAGTTAAAATCAGAATCTTTATTTGCAATGTACTAAAGTATGCAGTCTTTCATGTAACAGAAAACGGATACATATAATTGTATTAAGCTGGTTTGCTGTGTGTTTATGTAATATTCTATTGGCCATGGTTCTTACATTGGTTTTATTTGACTTTTTAAAGTAGTCATTATTTTATTAGCAATGATTACCTATTAAATTTAAGACTTTGAGGAAATTCTTCATTAATTGTTCCTTACATTGTAGTAAACCTTGCCAAAAACATTTATGATGGAGATCTATAAAATGAAAACAATTTGCAAGTCTGGGAAAGAAAATAGCTGCAAGTATCAAAACCAGACTTTTTTTTTAACTGTGAAATTTCCTCCTAAAGGTAGTGATAGGATGGAGCCAGCCTCTGTCCTTTCAGTCAGTTCAGTTATAGGAGAATGAAGAAAATACGCTGCTTTTTTATTCTGTTTCGTTTTTTGTAAAGGAAAGGTTCTTCTAAACAGATCTAGAAAATAAAAAAGTGGGATTCAAAAGAGGATCTGTTCAAATATTCATTGGCACTTCCATTATTTTCCCAGTGTTAACTTTGGGAAGTGAAGAAGGTTTATATTTCTGTATTTTGTGAAATAACAGTTAAAATTGCTTGGAAGAAATCCCTCAACTCATGAAGAGACAGCAGTGCCACAGTTGGGATGGGACTACATCACCATAGTGCCACAGATAATGCTGTTGCCTCTGCTAATGTTTGCTACAAATGCTCTGTAATTAATGAGAATTCCTTTTAGAATACAGGATTGGAGTTAATCCTTTGAGTCATCTATTTTCTTTAACTTGGAAGTCTCTAGGTGGGAGGGGACACTTCCACTCCAGATGTCTCCAGTCACCTCCCACCATCTCCTCCACAGCCTGTGAATTCCTGTGGTTCAGGCTGGGGTCACACAGTGTTCTGTGGTTAGAAATAAGCTGCCCTTGGGATGTCATGGAAGTGTGTTTGCTGGAATGCTGAAGGCTAGTAAAGCTCAAGGCAGTGCCTGAGAAACTGCTAGTGCAGGGAGTTTTATGGGGGGTTGTTTTTTTGTCTGTTCTAGACCAAGAAACAAACTGCAGCTGTTGCTAGAGTTAGCTCACCAACTCAAGCTTTGGTGCTTGATAAGCAGACTGGCCTGTACCTGTCTGAAACAAAATGCTGACTCTCATGAGATTGACATCTGCTCCTGCAGGGAACTAGTCTTTCTGCACACCTGTTGCAGGCAGTCAGAATTTATATTTCTTTGTGTGTACATATATGCATAAAAGTATGCTTGCTCAGGCCTCATACTGACGTCAAGTCTCATCTAAGTGAATTCCCTGCTCTCGCTGCCCTGCAGCAAGGCCAGGTTTTTAAGGTTTTTGTTCCTAGCTCTATCTCAGTGAAATACCCTAGTATAATATCCTTCTGTCTCCTTGTCCCAGCAGTGAAGGAAAAAAAAAAAAAACAACCAACTCCATTTGTCTTCTCAGCATCAGTATTAAGTGGGCACAGCGCCAAGCCTGACAGAGCTCAAGAAGTGATTGGACAATATTCTTGGGTACATGATGTTGTTCTTAGCGCTGTGCTGTGCAGGGTCAGGAGTTGGAATTCAATGATCCTTGTGGGTCCCTTCCAACTTGGAGTAGTCAATGATTCTGTGATCTTTCCCATGTAGAAACTTGAAGCCTTTCCGATCATTTCCCTCTCTCAAATATGGCTGAAGGGAAGCTAAAAAAGATTAATGGCCTGGCATCACAAAGAACTTGCTTCCTTAGAAAGGCCTCCTTGGAAAATACCCAGTTTCATCTTCCCTTCAGAAAATGTAGGCAGGATTCAGGAGAGATTAAAAAGAATATATATAGCAACAGAAAGCTGAAAGTGGCAGCAGGTGGCTGGAAAGCTGCAGGGAGGAGGGAAAAACAGGAATGATTGGTCAGAAGCCACAGCAAGGGCAAGTCTGCACAAATCCTGTGTTGCTGGGTAGTTTGGCTGCAGCTGCTTTGGTCTTCAAAGAGCTGCTGCCAACTGAGAGGGATAATGCTTGACAACTTCAGACTCTGTGTTTCCTGTTGCAAATCTGGAGGACGAGAGAGATCCACACACCTTTTGCTGCTTGCTTGCTTTTTCAAGTGCTAGCACATCTCCATGCCCTATCCACTTCCTGTTTGCTATTTAAGGGTTAAGCCAAGTCCATGAGTGATGATGGTGAGCCTTCCATTAGTGAGTGGCAGAGGTTTAGGCTGCCAGGTGTGCTGTTTTGCTGCCTTCCTCCTTCACCTCTCCCAGGTTACACTGCAGTGGCTGAAGTTCTGCTGGAGCATAAGTTTGATGCGTGACATTAGCAGCTCACAGAAATGTACTTTGGACTCCAGCATGAAAATGAAGATACATGGACTTGTGTTAAATGAGGTAACTTGAGATTCAGTTTAGTTTTGTCTCCAAAGCTCAACACAAGCCTTAAGAGAAAAAGCTACTGGCAAATTTAAAAGAGAGAGTGTATATGTGCAAAGGGAAATGTTTGGTAGTGAAGGTGTTTCTCTGAAGAGTGAGTTCCCCTAGGAATGCTTTGTAGAAAATCTGTGAGAAATCCCAGGACAGAAGTCCTCTCTCTCTGTCCCAAGTGGTGTTCCTAAGCAGGGAATCAGTCTTGTCCTTCTGTTGCAGTTGTCACATTCCCCCATGTGCCATGAGCTTGCAGAAATTTTGTCATGTGAGACTTGGGCTTGGGGCAACTTACTTGTGCGTGTTTGAGGCCCAGCACAAGTAAAGGTCAAGTGGCACCGCCTTTTAAAACATCCATGGTTTTAAACTAAAAAAGGAGAGATTTAGGTTAGATGTTAGGAAGCAATCTTTTACCCAGCGTGTGGTGAGTCCGTGGACATCAGGCTGGATGCAGAAAGTGAGGACTGGGGATGACACCAGCCTCTGTGCCTCACAGAAATGCTCCTTTTACCATTGAAATGACAAATAATTTCAAATGCATCTTTAGCTGACAGGGAGAGGTTCTGCCTAAACTGGGAGATGTTTGTAAATCCTTTGTTGGATTTTCTGGATGAGATTGATATAAAGGGGAAGAGCTGTCAGCTGGGTAATGATGCATCAAGTACTCCCAGGCCAAGCCTGGCAGCTCTACCACATTCAGAAAAGTCTCTGAAACACAGTAGTTCCCAGGGCTGACAAATTCACAGCAAAACTGGACTTGCTGGTCAACAGGAAAGAAGCCAGCAGTATGTTCTACTTGTCTTTTCTTTGTAAATTCCCCAAATAAGTAATTTTACATGCTCCTCTGGCTGCCATTAAGCTAAGCTCTGCTACTTTGGCAAGTTCTCAGGTTTCTGTCAACAAGTCATCTTGGACTTTTCTTCAGTCCTGTTCACTAATGACTTCCATTTCACATAAGAAACAAATAAACTTTTTCAGTTTATTTGTTTCTTATGGCAGGATGTCCAGAAACAACTCCCTAAAATTATCAGAGTAAGTAGATTCAGGAAAGCATGAGGCATCCAATTCAAAATTTAATAAATGGACTATACCCATGCCACTCACAGAGTCTAGGAGGGAAATTATCCTTTAAAGAATTTTGAACATGCTATAAAAAGTTTTACCAATATTCCTTCAGAAAAATATAAACGGGAAAGCAGCATAAAGCTTTCCCCAGAAGAGGCTAATTAGGAGATACAATAGAAATATTAGTCAGAAGTCCTTGACGAGAAGGAAGAAGGAAACAAATATTCCATATCTCAGTGTAATGATCTAGTGTTTAATCATAGGAAATTAGAAGCAGATAAACAGGAAAAAGAGGAAGGAGCTGGCAGTGAAAGTAAGGTGTGGAAAGACCAGATCACTCAGAGCAACTACTCTGGGAGGCTCTGATAGACATCATTCACAATAGGAGCAGGAAAACAAGCTTAAAGAGGACTTCATTTCAAGTAGATGTTGGGTCAAATGAGAATAATTAACTGTTCATCAACACTTGTGGAAAAAGGAAAACATTGGCTTAATTTTAATAACATTTTCATTGCTTTATTTATGTAACTATGCTCCTCTGTTGCCCTCCAGTGTATATAAATTAACATATTGGATTTTTCATCTGTATATTTTGATCAATTACAAAGCAAACTGTGAATAATCCAAGACATGAGATGCTTGGTCAGTCAAGTTCTTTGCAGTGCTTTGCAGACCAATGTGCTTAATTGGAGATATTCACAGAGCTCCAGTTTACATGTCCATTGAGTTGCCTTCCACAGTTTAAATGTAGTGGCACAGGGGCTTCCTCCACTGGCTGACAGTACCCAAGAAATTAATATTATGGGGAAAGTAACCAAAGTGAATCATGACTTTGTACTAATGCAGCTCCTGTTTTGTGGATCACAGGATTCGGTTTTTTGGGGTGGGTTTTTTGTTTTGTTTTGTTTTGTTTTTTTGTGGTTTTTTTTTTTTTGTTTGTTTGTTTTGGTTTGGTTTTTTTTGTTTGTTTTTTTTTGGTTTTTTTTGGATTTTTTTTCTGCATTTCTGCTTTTCCTTTCTTTCCCCAAGTCTCACAGGACTCCCTTGATGATTCTCTCCAGCCCATTTCACTACAACTTCCTCTAATCATCCTGAGTGTGCTCCTGCTTTGTACTGGTAACTCATAAATACATTACTCAGCAGCAATCTGTGCTCCAGCCTGATCAGTGGCAGGGCAGGTGATCAGATCAGCTGGACTGGATGCTCAGATTTCCTCTGCCACTGCCAGTCATGGCTTATTCCACCATCTCTCTGCAGCGATGGAAGATGCTTCCATTCTCTAGGTAGCTGACATTTTCTGCACAAAAGTGACATTATGACTCTTCCTGTTTTCTTCCCGCACCCAAGTTTACAGGACCATTTACTATTCTTTCCTCCAGCATGATTAAAAGAACCAGTCTTTCTTTGTGACAATATTGAATATTGTTACCAAGTCATCTTGTCTCACAATTACTGCACTTGCTAATAATTCATCTGAAGAAGGCTGTTGGGACATATTTTTTCTTTTGATTGGCTTTGAGGTAGAAAACACTTCATCATGACCTAAAACTTTGATCTTCTATTACAACATAAAAGACACAGGAATGTTTTGAGTATATCAGAAGAGGATTTCTGTGTTAAGCCATTGGGCATCAGCGTGGCATTAATATCTGTTACAGAGGAAATACTCACTTGTGTTACATAGAGATATTAAGTATTTACTGCTCTGTAAATGGACTCTGTAAATGGTTCTAAAAAACAAAAACCTGACTGGAGGTGTTCCTAGTTGTTGGTTTTTGACTTAGGGAACTGAAACTCCAGAAGTCTCAAATGCTCTTCACATTACATTGTATTCAAAATGGCTAGCAGGATGGGACAGGTAAGATACTGAATGTCCTGGGCAAACTAATGGAGAGACTGGTAAAAAGTTCAGTTATTAAGAGCTGAATGTGGTACTCTAAAGGACACTTTACAGAAACGAGCTTTTTCAAACCAAGGAAAATTGATTTCAGTCTTTAAGAGCTTACACATCAGACTGATAAAGACAACCGTGTAGATGCCATCAAAGTCCAAGGGACATCATGACTGACGTTGGGCTTTCCAAGCCTGCCTTTTGCAGTATTCCTAATTCCCAGGTGCAGTGAAGGAAGACAGCCACCAGCCCGTCCCGGTGGGCAGTCGCAGGGAAGCCCTGCCGCCTGGCACCGTCTCAGTTAAAGTTTCACCGCTCTCGCTCAGCTGTGCGGCGAGTTCTCCAGTGATCCGAAGGAAAAACTACCAAGGCCTGAAGGCATCCAGCAGACCGACAAAGAGGCTGCAGAGGCCAGTCAGGCGGTAAACCTGGAGGTTTGGAACTGGAAGAAGAGGAAACATGATCTGCCAGCGGTTGGGTGGGAAGGGGCCGTTTCCCACACAACCGGCGGAGACAACCCCGCAGGTCCCAGAGGAGGGGAGAGAGGGCCCGTCCCTCCGCGCCTCGGTGAGGGGGACGAGGACAAAGGGGGCCGCCAGATCCCCTCCGGCCGCCTTCGCCGGAGGAGGAGTGGCGGGGTAGGCAAGAGCAGGGTCCCCTGGCAGCCCCCGCCCCTCACAGCGCGGCCCCCGCGCTCCTCACGGGGCGGGCGGCGCCGGGGCGGGGAACGGCCCCGTGGTGGGGGGCGGCGCGAGGCGCTCCCCACGGGAATGCTCGGCGGAGCGTCCGTGAGGGGCCGCGCGGGCTGCCCGCATGTCGGGACCGCGCTGCCCGCAGTGCGCCCAGCCCTGCGTGTCGCCGCGGCTGCTGCCCTGCCTGCACTCGCTGTGCGAGCCCTGCCTGCGGCGGCTCGGGCCGCCGGAGGGGCCGCCGGGCGCCGCTCGCCCCGTCCTGTGCCCGGTGTGCGACGCCGAGCTGTCGCTGCCGGCCGGCGGCGTGGGGCAGCTGCCCCCCGACTGCCTGGCCGGGAGCCGCGGCCGGGCCGCGGCCGGGTGCGACCTCTGCGCCGACGGGGCGGCGGCCGGGCGGTGCCTGACCTGCGGCCTCCGCCTCTGCCGCTTCTGCTGCAGGGCGCACAGGTGAGGGGCGGCCCGGGCGGGGACACCGGGACACCGCGGCTGGGGGGCGGCGGGAGGGCGCAGCGGGCAGGGACCCGCTCAGGGCGAGCCAGAGCAAGAACTGGCGTGTCTCCCGGTTTTTACCCGCCGCTCACCACCCCTGCCCAGAGGATGCCCGCAGGATGCTCTGTACTCGGGTGGGGGACAAGCGAGCTGCTAGCATAGAATCATAGAATATCTGGAGTTGGAAGGGACCCACAAGGATCATGGAGTCCAAGTCCTGGCCCAAGACAGCCGCAGGAATCCCATGTGCCTGTGAGTGTTGTCCAAACACTACTTGAACTTCCTGGGAATAGGTCCATCAGCCATGTTATTGGCCATTGAGTCCAAAATCAAGCCACCATTTGCCTGTAGTGCTGTCCACATGCTGGTTAGCATCTCAGTTTAGTATCACTGGGCAACAGCTATAGGTATGGGCAGCTACTAGCAGGACAAGAGACTCACATGCTGTACTGTCCCACTTTGGAAAAGACACATCTCCCAAAGGAAAAGGGGAACGTTAAGTCGCTGCTCTGCCTGTCTCCGCCTCCAGGGCCATTTACTGTGTGTATGTGTCAAGGCACCCTTAGGCAAACTGAAAGTCCTGTGGAAGTGCTGCCTAGTGTGGTTGCGACCTGCTGATGATCAACCCATGTGCTTGCCTGACACATGCTATAGAATTATTGCAGAAACAAAAGGTAACTGCAGCAGAGTTAGGAGTTAAAGAGGAGAGGAGTGCAGTGGCCTGTAAGCCAGGCAGAGGACAGTCAGCACTACAGAAGAAAAGTGATGTAAAGCCTGAATGGCCTTCTGAAGCAAGGAGGTGACAGGCAGGGTCGGAAAAAACACCCAACAGCACAAGCGAGGGAAGCCTCATCCTGGGTTAAGCAACTCAGCCTATTCCCTCCACATTTGGTGCTCCTTTCTGCTTGATTAGCAAATTCTTTCCCCAGAAGGAACTGAGACGTATTCCTCCCTGCCCTGCCCCCCTGCACATACTGGTGCCTGTGGGGAAATGGTTTAGGCTCTTAGTTACCTTTCCACTCTGAGTGTAATTTTCTGCATACCATTCTGATTAGCTAATGCCTCATACCCCATGGAGCTGCTGAAGAGTGATAAGATACCTTGAATAGCAGCCTGCTGCTCTGCCAGGGATAATTGCAGAAGGGAGAAAGCTGCAGAAAATTTGTCCCTGTGACCCACTTCCTATAGTATTTACTGCTATAATTTTTTCACCCCACTGGCATCTATAGACTTTCACTTGATTTAGTTGATGTCAGAGCAAAACAAGGGCTAAGAAAAACCATTTTGAAAGGATTTCCTGGTGTTGTAGGGAAGGTTTCTATGGTTCTGAGTGCCATGGTTGTGCTCCTTGGAACAAGTGAGAGAGATTTTAGGCTGAAGTCACTGGAAGGCAATACTAGAAAGCTTTGAAAATGTAGTGGGTCTAAGGGAGATTAGTGGGAAGCAAAAGGAGAAGCATAAGAGCCTGTGGTGAGGTTGCTTTGTGTTACCAGAGCAACTCTGCAGAGCTTGGTCCTTGGAGTATGTCTTTGGTTATGGCTTGGAGTTCCCGTTGCAGCTGCCACAAGTCATTAGTGCAGGAGACAAGTAAGGAGGGGGGGGGGGGGGGTTTACATCCTTCTCAATAACTAACTCCCACTGTCCAAAATAGTAGAGAATGGAAATATTCTAGTGCTGCCCTGTGACATGGTAGATATCTGGGTTATAACAAGTTTTTTGTGTCCCATCCTTGGTCTCTTCTGAGCAGGACCTAACCTGGCAAGCAGAAGGAAGCCAAATTTGACTTTTGGAATATTAAATGTTTTACTGTTTGACTGTCTTCTAGCAGTGGCCTGAACTAGATTTTCCCCTAAGGGATATTAGACCTCACTTGCCTTGTGTCTGAAATCCGCGCTGACTATACAGTCAGGAAGGCTCCAGGAGCCTGGGAGCAGCCCCTAATGAGCTCCTCCTTTGTGTGGAGCCTAGTTCTCAGGAGAGCACAAGTCCTTTTGGGGAATTTCAATGGAGACAGGAAGGAGCAGTGCACACTATGGGTTGCAGCCCATTGCAAATAGGCATTTGCAGAGGGTCTCAGTTTTTGTATTTTGTAGCCAACACGCATAAAGTGATTGGTGTTTGCTCCTGCTCAGGAGACAGAAGAAAACGGCCTCTCATGCTGTGACAGAGCTGGAGAACACCAAGGATTGCAGCCAGGCTGGGAAGCCTCTCCTGTGCCCCTCCCATCCCACGGAGGAGCTGCAGCTGTTCTGCGAGCAGTGTGACCAGCCCGTGTGCCGGGACTGCGTTCTGGGCAGACACCGTCAGCACCCCTGTGACTTCACCGGCAATGTCATCCACAGGCATGGGGACACCCTGCGGGAGCTGCTGAAGAGCAGCCAGCAGCACATGGACACCCTGGAGGATGTGCTGAGCCAGGTCGATGAGATGGGCAGTGCTGTCCGCAGTCGCGCAGAGGCTGTGGCTACAGAGATCTGCCTGTTTGCCAGGGGCTACGTGAAAGCGATTGAAGAGCACCGGGACCGGCTGCTGAAACAGCTGGAGTACTTGAAGGTGCAGAAGGAAAACCTGCTGCACTTGCAGAAGGCCCAGCTGCAGCAACTGCTGCTGGACATGAGGACAGGCGTGGAGTTCACGGAGCACTTGCTGATGAGTGGCTCAGATGTGGAGATCCTCGTCACCAAAGGGATGGTGTCCAGCCGTCTGACAAAGCTCAACAGCATTGCTTACAGCACCCACCCCAGTGTGGATGACAGGATCCAGTTCTCCCCCCACGAGAGGGCAGGGCAATGTTGTGGCTATGAAGTTTTTGGGGCCATTCTCAATAAAGTGGTCGATCCAGCCAGATGTACCCTGCATGGGGAAGGTAATGGGGTGCTGTACAGCAGCTGAATGGGAGTGCACCGCTCCCTGAAGTCACCCCTCTGCTCTCTGTACCTACATGATGTGCAGCTTCTGGCACTGTTGGCTCCCTGCTGTCCAGGTGTTGACCAGGGGCAGAGGTAGAGCCCCAGCAGAAGTTGCATTGCCTGCTTATGGGAGCTGTGCTGGGCAGGGAGCCAGGCAGCTTTTCTTATCCAGGTGTGCAGAGCATATGGCACTGCCCTCCACAGCATCACCAGCCTCAGCATGGGGCTGAGGCGCAAGGAGGGCTCACTCGGGGGATGGGAATGGCACCTGCAATAGCAGGATGTGATGATTAGCTGGTGGTCCAAGCTGTTCTGCAGCATGAGCCCAGGCAGATCCCCTTTGTGGCTGATTAAGTTTTTCCCATTACAGCTTCTGCTGAGATTGGTATAGGAATACCTGGCAATATCTTGATGGTTTTATGGATATTTGCTCACTAAGGACTTGGAGCTGGGCCAAGCAAACAGATAATGTTCAGACCATCCCACAGAGCAAAGCCAGCTCTGGTCAGTAATGGTTTGTGCAGGGCAAATGAGACAGACCCAGAGCTTGTTTGATCCCTTCCATACCAAACTGTAGGTGTTGAGTTCTCTGGGGCACAGTGGGTTGCTGTTCCTTCTTCCTCTGGATTGCGTGGTGCATCTTGAGGCCTTCTGGGAACGTGTGTAGCTGGGCTTAGAGCGACAGGCAAAAAGACTCCCCGTGGTCTGTACAGATCTCTGGGCTAAACCTGCCAGACATCTCTCAGAACCTATGGCTTCTACTCTCTCCTGATACCTAGTCAAAGTACCTGTGAGTGGAAGGACCTGTACACCCAGAAGCAAAGTCCTGGCTGTGCTCTGATGGGGCTGCAATTCTGCAAAATAGATGGGAGGTGGCAGTTATGGCTTGACTTGAATCCTTTGTAGTTCTGTGTCTTTCTGGTTTGGTGTTTGTTTTTCTTCCCAGATCTCCACAGTGCCCGTCAGAACCAGCTGAGTAGCTTTACCCTACTGTGCAAGGACACTACAGGGGAGCGCATGGGGCGGGGAGGAGAGGCTGTGTGGGTCACCATCACCCACAAGGACAAGAGGGACTGGTGGGTATTTCACCCAAAAAATCCCTGGCTTAGCCTTTCTGCCTCCCTTATCCTGGCTCCCTGCTTGCTTAGGTGGGTGGATGTGCTTCAGCATGTGGGTCAGAATCTGTAGAGGAAAAGGCACTACTCTTTTTCCCACAGTGCTTCCTAGTGGTTGTGTTTGGCTGGACAGTGATTGCTGAGATTTGTATTAAGTCTGAGTGATTTGGGCTTCTTAAGGGATTCAACTCCTTGTGTGTGTTGCTAGGCACAGTCAGAGGAAGCTGTTGTTCCTTGTCACTCCTCCCAGCAGACACCTGGGGCTCCTGCTTTTTTTAATGCCTAATCAGCATAAGTCATTGCAACCCCTGTATGACAGTCGCAAGTCAGGCAGAGAGTTCACCAACCCTATGAGCCTCTGACAGCTAATAGAAGTGCCTTCTTCATGTTCTGGTGAAAGAATCTGTGTTGTGCTTTCATCCTTTTTCCTGTAGTTGCAAGCACTGAGTACTTTAAAATGTTTGAAGGTTTTCTAGCAAAACCAGAAAAGGCTGCACTTGAGCTCCTCAGTGTTTCCACAAGGAAAATGGCCAACCAGAAAAAAATTATAAACCAAACCACACTTGTCACTAAAGAGTAGCCAGGCACAAAAGCAGACCCAGTTGGGGATTAGTTCTTAAGAAAAAATATCTGTTGTTTTATAGTAGCTGGAACCAGATGCCAGCATTAATTTGTTCCAGGAGCACTCATGATGGGATGACCTGATGAAAAGAAGGGACAGGATGCTAAAACCCTTTGCTGTGTTGGCAAAGCACACAGAAGCAGTGCTGGCTGCCCAGATGCTTATCAGTAGAGCATCATTGTCCAAGAATATTGTTCCAATGTACTTTCCTTCCATAAGTGCACCTATAATGTAGGAAGGTGCCTGAGGGGTTTCTGGATTTCTCTTGGTGGGGTTGAGGTCGCTGTGGCCATGTTAAGTCAGTTTCTTGCTCTTGCCTGTATGCAGTTGCTACATGGGTTGCTGAAAGCTGTCTGGCTTTGCTTTGAGGCACAACAGCTGTAGAAGAGCATGAAGTATCACCACACAGTTCATGGTAGGAAATGATGTAGGCAGCTGTACTGATGTGAGGTGTTGGGGGTGGGGAATACAGATTATAAACTGTCATGTCATGGGGCCCAAGAGACTAATTAGTGGGGATTAACAAGAACACCTTCCTCTATACAGAGCTGCCTGATAATTGTCTGTGAAAAGCTTTCCATCTTCCTGTGGAGCAGGCAATTTATCCTGGAGTAACCAGCTGAGGCTTTCTCTCTAGCACTCTGTTCACCAGGATTCCCTGTGAAACACAAAGAGCTCCACTACAAGAAGGGAGAGTTTACCAGCAGGGACCTATAACTTCTCAGCACTGAAGGGAAAAGTTGAGGTCCGTGCAGTTGGGACAGTGGTTAAAGTGATTCAAGCCTACCCTATTATATCCTGTCTTCTTAATGAGTTTTTTCTGGAGGTAACTGCTTGCTGAAGCTGTGAATTTACTCCCTTTCTGTGGGCTCTTATCTGATGGGATAATCTGACTTGTAAGTGTGCTGTGTGTCATCTGCCTTTTCGGTGTGCAGGTTGCTACAAATCCTTGCAGTGCAACTGGCTTTGTGTGACTTCCTTTGTATGGTAATTGCAGCTTCCCAGTAGCAGGGGTGTGTGAAAACCACTCTAAGCCAATCTAGGCCAAACTGGTTTACATTTAAAGCAATTTTCTGCCAGTCACTGACCTCTTGGGTTTCTCTCCACTGTTCACAGTGCAGTCAAGCCAACAGTATGTGACAATGGTGATGGGACCTACTGTATTTCCTACAACCCTGAGGAGCCAGGCTTGTATGCTGTCTGCGTCTGTGTGAAAGGGCAACATGTGCAGGTAGCATTTCTTGTTTCTCTTGCACTGCTTCTTCTTTACCTACTTTTCTTTTCTTAGGTATTTGTTTCAAATCTGTCTAAGGATTACTTCTACCACATAGCAGTTTAAGGCTGTGCTTATTGATCTGTGACTGACAGGGTCACCCAGATGGTGTCTGAGAATGCAGACACGTCTGACAGCACCCACTGCAGCAGCCTCTCTGTTTGTTTGTCCTCTGCAGGGCTCTCCCTTTACTCTGCTGGTGAAGCACAAGTTCCGTGAGCACCAGGGGGTGTTTCACTGCTGCACGTTCTGCTCCAGCGGAGGCCAGAAAGCCGCTCGCTGTGCCTGTGGTGGGACCATGCCAGGTGGGTGCTCAGCTCTCCCCACGCTGCTGGCATCAGGAGGATTTGTTGCACTAGATCCTCCCTAGTGGATAGAGGTGTGAGGAGATACTCTCACCCAACTCCCACCTCGGACAAGCACCAGGAATGTGGTGAACTGTGCATACACATGTTCTGATGGGATGACTGCAGCAGGGAGAAATGCAGCAGGACAGACGAAGGGGCTTTATGGCACATCCCATAGACAGAGACCTGAGGCAGCTCTCCAGGAGATCTTTCAGTCCTTCTGAGTGAGGCTGAGCAGCAATGCACCTACAGTGTTCCTGATCCAGTGCTGGCATGTTGGGAGCTTGTGGGCCGTGTCACACTCTGGACAAGTCTCACTCCATGTTTAGGACAAGCGTTCAACTCCCTTACTTGTTTAATCCCAACATCTTCCCTGTCCTTCACCTGCAGGTGTCATCATGTGTTTTTTTGTGTTTTTAGGATAGAGCTCACCTCTTCTTTTTTCTGTGCTTGATCTGTATCTTTGGCCACAGACACAAGCAACTGGCATGGGGTTCTGGATGCCCATGTATTGATTTATTCAACAGGCAAGGGGATGGAAATCATCAGCTTTCACCAGCTATTGAGATGAGTTGTTCTTTATGGAGCCCTGGCAATTTTAGCTTTGAATATGCTGTGTTCTCATCAGCACATTTTAGAGAAGTCCTGGGGCCAAAGCCTGTAGCACACTGGGATTTTCTGGCTCACTTTGGGTTGAGCTGCTAGTGCCTCTTCTCTTGCAGGTGGGTACCGAGGCTGTGGCCACGGACACAAAGGTCACCCTGGCTGCCACCACTGGTCATGCTGTGGACAAGTGAAGGAGAGCTCAGAGTGTTTGTGTGGGCCACCCAGCGACACCTCACAGAGGAGTTTGCTCAGGACAGTGGCACTCTGAGCAACCAGGTGAGCTCCTGGGAGTCCAGGGTGCTGCTGGCTGCTCCAGGAGCACAAATGATCCATGAGGATCCATATGATCAATCCTTGCTCAGCCTTGCTGCCAGCAAACAGCTTGATGGGTGTGAGTTGAGAGATGGGGGATGAGGGAAAATAAAAACCGTGCCTTATGTTCCATCCAAGGGTGTGTATGCAAAATTATTTTGTGCTCACACAAGAGCAAATTCTGGGAATTGTACTGCTGCCTACACTTCTGAGGACTTGGGGCCTATGGGGACATGCTCTAAGGGGAAACTAAGTCTGAGCAGTTACCTCACGGGAGGGTCAAGAGATGTCCTATTCTGCAGGGTCAACAGCCTCTGCTGTCCTTCTTGATGAGGTTAAAACTGCTCATTGAGGCCCATTTCAAAGGGTTTGTGATCATGCCTTGGAAAGGCTTGGCAACCTGAATATGGCTTCTGGCTCCCTATTGAATATGCATCTGGATTCCAGGCTTGGATGTGTGCATATAGCACAGTCATGCTTCTGGGAACTGCTCTTTGTTTGTAACTCCTACACTTCCTCGAGGTAAACTGTAGTCTCATTATACTCTGCCTGCAAAGTAGGGGCAATGAGAGATAGTAATGTATCTGCAGGAAGGCCCAGAAAACCTCCTGGCACTGATAGGAACAGGAATCGGAGTATCATTCACCTGGTCTTTTTGTTCTCCATGGAGATGATGTGGGACACAGTGCTGCTGGGGATGATGGGGGAGCCAGGGCAGTGCCCAGCTCACCAAGGGAACATCTGGGGGCAGTTTGAGCATCAGTAGGAGTCACAGACACAAGTTTGCAATTGTCTGTCCAGAACTGGAGCACAGGAGATGGAACACAGCAAAACTCCTGGATTTGGTTTGTGCAATCTTGGTAAGGCATTTACCAACCCATAGTTGGGGAAATGGCATCTGTGATGAGGAAGAAGAGGCACTTCCCTGGAAGGGCAATTGCCACCCATCTTGCCTGCTTGTCTGGGTGAAGCAGACACCCCGAATATCTTCCTTTACAAAACACATTTCTGTCATTGAGGCTGGGAACACCACTGCCTTGAGGGTAACCTTGCCAGTAGGTGTGTGTGGCTAGGGGCTCCTGATTCTGCCTGAGGAGCTGGGCAGTAAGGTCCCACTGTTGGTCACTCAGGGAGAGGAATGCTGCTCCACTGTCAACAGCAAGGACTGGGTCTTGCTTTCTGCATTATGGCAGCTGGCTTGTAAATAGTAGAAACCTGCACTGTCTGTGTGCTTGCTCAGCCTTAGAAGTCTCTCATTTGTTGTTTGTTCCTCTTAAAAAGCCAGTTTTGGAACTTCTTCCCAGCAAAGGAGACAGGTAACCATATGCAAATGCTGTTTATAGCTTTCCATGAATCATCCAGAATGCTTCTCTGTCAAGCAATCAGGGAAGGCTAGGCAGTTTAAATCTCCAAGTTAGGCAATTTAAATCTCCAAGTTGCTGAGTCTGAAATTTCAAAATAAAAGTTTAGTTTGAGTTAGCCATTAATGGAACAAATAGTAACTCATTCTCATCCTTGCTGTGTACAGAGTCAATGCTCACTGTAGAATGTGATGTAAACCAAAATGCCTAATTTTTAGTGTCTTTCTAATTCTTTTCCCCCCACCCCTTAGGTGTGTTGTTTTTTCTCAGAGCCTCCATGCTGTCTTGCAGAGGGAACACATAAGGACAGCACTACCTTTTAGGCACATAATTTCTGACTAAAAACATCTTAGTCCTCTCAGGCAGAGGAATGTATTTTCTCTTTGTGTTAGGTAACTCTTACACACCCTGTCACTGATGTTTTCCAAGAAGCTGTTTGTCAGAGTTACACCAATGAAATTTAAACTTTTCATGGAACTGCAGCACTCCATTTGACACGGGCAGAGGAGTTTTTGGACAGCTTGGGTCAGGCCCTGGTATTGATTTTTTTCTTTTTGTTAGACTTGAAGGCCCACTTGGTCCCAGGTATTAGGAAGTATTAGCCAGCTACCACTGTGTGCTTGGTGTTGGTTGTGCATGAGGATATATTGAAGAACCATCTTGATAAAAGACATTTAATGACCTTTGTCACTTTGAGGGGGGGAGGCTAAGTCAGAGTGTTCTTCCATTATTTGACAGCAGCCTTTGCCCTCAGTCTTTATAATTCACAGTACTTTGCAAATGAATACATCCTTCTGATCTGCTGGAGTCTTGACATTGGACCCCAACATTCATTCCCAAGATAGGCTTCCAGTGCTGTATTGGTAAACCATCTGGGTCAGGGGTTGCATTAGGGAATGTAGTTAGTCTGCTGGGCTATATGATGTTATATCTGTCCAGCTGGTCCTTGAGATAATAAAGGTATTTTCAAGACAGACGTGAATGCAGTGCTGACAGGACAGTATCTACTGCACTGGTAGATACTGATATTTTTCTTTTCCCAGGACAAAAGTTCTTGATAAAATTGCCTGTCTCCAAAATTCATGAAAAAAATGAACATGAGGCAGGGCTTTCAGAGTCAAGAGAAGAGAATTTACTCCCTTAATGGGGAAAATAGTGTAGCTGGAAGAAAAACCATGAAGAACAAGAGACTGTGGAAAACCTGGAAGGATGCCTGGAACCTGAAAGCCTCCATCTAGGGTGCTTCCAGAGTCAGGGCCAGGTTAAGGTAGCTCTCCTTTGAGAGGCAAAGCACGCTGGTGACACGACTGCGCTTGTGCCTCTCTTTCACGAGTGTCTATTTTGTCCCAGAAGCATGGAGCAGAGCAGATTCTGGCTCAGATGGGCTTCTTCTTTTTCCCACAGCAGAAGGTGGTTCACAGGGGTGCACCACCTAATGGGAATGCCATATCAGGACAGATCCACATGTAGTATGGAGGACTTTGTGTGTTTGCAGCCCAGGGTGGCTCAGCATGTTCCTCTTTTGAGAGGTGAGGGCTTGTTCTGAGTGCTGCTGCTTTCAGCTTCCCTTCACAGGCAGGTGAGGCTGAGGACAGATATTGCCAATAAGGCAGTGTCAAGTTCTCCTCCTTCCAGATTGCTTGCATTCTCATTTGTGGTACTTCTCAAGCACCTCTTGACATCATTGTTACAAATATGGGATCATAAGGCTGGAAAGATGTCCTACATTTTGGGTGAAAACCCAAGAAAAGCTTTCATCCCTTTCAGCTTACTGGCTGCCTACACCTCTGTTGGAATGCTCTGTCATCAAACTTGGCTGCTGGACAACTTGCCACAACTCCATCTTCTCCTTCACTGGTAGCTCCTGCAGCATTCCAGTGACACTGAAATAAGGTGCGAACTTCCCATAAGCGAGGGAACTCTTCTGTAGGGTACTACCAGCTGCTGGACCCAGAAAAGCTGGTAGCACTTCATACCTGCTGTTGCCTTCTCCTCAGTGAAGGCAGCTGATGTGTCCCAGGTGTTCACCAGCTCTCACAGACCATGTGGGACCAGATTCTGCTGTCACATTTCGTTGGATTTGCTAATAAATTCAAGATTGGTAAGAGCTGGGCAGATCATGTAGTCACAGACCCTTGGTTTCTTTGGGAAATATCCTGACCACCTCTTGGGGTTTTTTTGCAGTATGAGGATACAGACAGGAGTAGGCTCCAGCATGAGCTGCTCAGAAATGAATGTGGTGTTGCCCTGGGGAATAGGACTTGCTCTGGTCCTGCTGGGGCTGCCTGTGCCGGAGAAGCAGATGTGTTTTCCCAGTGTGGAAGTAACCTGATGACTATGCAATGGGTTGTGCTGTGGCTGACCTGGAGTTAACTGGAGCAGAAAGGGGACACCTTGTCTGCCCACTGCACACGCAGCTGTAAATCAGGTGTCACCACAGCCATTAATCAAGTGTCACTGAGGGCAACAGGATATTTCTTAATGTGCATTTCCCACCAGGCCACTGTGGCCTAGAGCTATTCTTAGCTTCTGGTACTGCACTGCTAAATTATGAGAGGCTTAATAATCAGCAGAATTCTGACAAATAATTATGATTTTTTTTTCTGATTATCGCCACTGATATTATTAGTCTTGATTTTAATTGGTATTAATTGGTCTTGATTTTAACCTCTGGTTATTGCAGAGAAAGTAGTTTGGGTTTTTTAGGTGCTGGACTGTTCCCAGTTCCTCTGGGCATCCTCAGCTCTGCATAGGAAAGCCGTTCACTCCCACTAACCATCCAAACTTGCTGGAGGTAGCTACAGACTGTCAAAAATCCCCTTTTTCCCATCCTCCCCAGAACACAGTACAGATGTAGATGTCAGGATATGCAGGTTCCCTTTCGGGAAACTGAACATGGTGATGCAAGCTGCCTTCCCTTTTCTACTCTTTCACAACCTCTCTGCCCTTCTCAACCTGTTATGCCCAAGAGCTGCTCATCCTGCCCCCAGCCTCATCTGAGACCAAGCCCAGAGGGAAAGGCCTGCAAGGCCTTGCAGGTGCCAGTTTCTTTCCTTTGCATGCTCCAAAGTGCACCACCCTGGCAGACCTAAGAGCAGCAGGAGCTTGCCTTGGGGGAGGGTGAGAGGTAGTTTGGCCTGAAGGAGTTCAGTGGGATTAAACAGCAGTCAGAATAGGGGCTGCTGCCAAACTCGTCTGGCTCTGAGAGCACTGCTGAGCTCGTAGGAGCCTCTTAGCACAGCACAGAGAGGCAGGGGAGACTCACAGTGCAAATAGAGCCAGGAGGAGGACCTGCAGGTGGGACCTCTCTGCCCAGTGCCAAGAAAGTGGTTGGAGGTTTTTGTAGGGAACCTGAGCTAGTCCAGGTTTTGACACAGCCCCTCAGTGATGGGTAAGCTGCAGATCTCCTGGGACACTTGTGCACTCTAACCCCAGGATTAGCTGGCTACCAACCACAAGCTGTAATGTTTTTTGTCTTAAATAAGACATGTTTCATAAATGGATGTGTAGGAGGTCTCTCCTATTGCCCCAGTGTCTAGCCAGGCCTCCCTGCTTATGACTGCCCTGGGGGAAGGGAGGTGGGGGGAGTTGAGATGCTCAGAGTTTCCTCATTCCTGAGAGTTCGTGCTTGGGCTCACCACTCCTTAGCTGCATTCACTTATTTAAGCAGGACAGCTTGGGAGGATATATCATGCAACAGACAGGGACTGTGCTGAACAGTGTGGGACCTTCAGGCACCTGGTGTTTGACTTGTCTCCTTAGATGCTGTGAGCATGGCATCCCAAGGCCAGGTCATTTTCTGGAGGTATGGTACTATCTGCACTTGCCTTGGCAGAGGGGAGGGAGGGAATTACATTTGGGAATTGCATTGGGATGTATCACCCTGCTGCCAGGAGCTCTCAAGAGAGCAGTTCTTTGCAGCTTGACTGTCCTGCACTCATTCAAGCTACTTAAATACCAGTAAAGCTTGTTTTATACAATTTGTGAGGCCATGTATGTATCAGACACCCATGTGCAGTCATCAGCTGTAGTCAAGATGGAGATACATGTCCTACAACTCTGCATTTGCTAGAAGTTGCTATCCTAGCGTTGAATGCTGTGGTAGATTGGGGTAGCAATGTTTGAGGAAGGGTGTATTCCTGCTGTTGTATTTTGGGGGTTCAATGGCTTGAGGAAGGCACCCCTCTTCTGCTGGGGCTCAGACAGTTGCTTGTGTTTCCATCACATCAGCTTGCTGTGGGGAGAAAGAAACTGTCCTCCAGAAGTTTCTGTGCAAGAGTAAGAGCTGGGAGGACATTCTCAAAGTGTTTTCTGCCTCTCATTTCAATTACCCCATTTCCTTTGGAGCCATTGACCGAGTGCTGGTGAACTACAGTTGGAAAAAGAAGTCATGAAAATATCTACCTCAAATCCTTATCTCCTGATTAGTTGAAAATTACCCCCACCAGATGGATAAAAGGACAAATTTTTTGTCCTTTAGTTAATGTGGACTGAGCTTTCATCTAAACCTTACTGCTTGAACAGAGACAGCAACAAGCTGTGTCTTTCCATCCCAGGTGTGGACTTTCCAGACTGGATGGAGACAGAGGTTCCAGTGGTGTGTAAGACAGTCCTGCTGGCATTTATTCTGTGAAAATATTTCAGCTGTTACCAGTATCTACCCCACTGGAGTGGAGGAGCAGTGGGGAGAAGTGGGCTCTTCTGTGTGAACAGAAGAGACCTCACACATGAGCCCTGCCACACGGAGCATCAAGGAAGAGCTAAATAGCAATGTTATCTGCACCTTTTCACTGACAGAAGTGAGGTTGCCTGTAGACACAATGTCAGAGTGTAAATATTCCCTGGGCACTGTGTTCCTCATGTGTCTGGAATGCACACAGTAACCAGCTTTGTTATTCTCAAGAGGCAGCTCAGCCAGCCTTTGTCAGGGAAATGAAATAACTGATGGGTGTGAAAAAATGCTCATCTATCCCTTGCTTCTCTGCTCTGAAAACTTTCCCTCTGCTCTGCCAGTGTCTCTGCCTGCCCTGCCAAGCAGCAGCAGTTTACTGGGAGAACAGGCTTCCTTCAGGGACATTTGCTCTTGAGGTTAATCCTGACATGCAGGAACAGACCAGAGAGAGGGGTGAATTTTCCAGGAAGTTTCAGAGAAGCAGTGGGAGGTTTCTGCTGATTTCAGGAAAAAAACAAAACCAACCAAGAAAACAAAACTGAAACAAAAAATCCCCAACAAAAACAACAACAAAACCCCCTGAAGTGCTGAAGAAAGTTGGGTTCTGCAATCACCAGCTGCATATGGGAATAGAAACCCTTTTGTTTTGGGTTACCACTGCAATTTCTTTTCCACAGTAAGCTTTGCCATAAACAGGAAGGCAAGGGACCTTCAATATCCTAATCTTCCAGTTCTTTTGACCCTCTAGGCCCATTCCTGAGGGAAAGCTTAGTCCAAGTGGAGCTAGAGATCTGGAGAATTAGGACTGTTGCCTATCACAGCCAGGCTGTGAGCCTCTCCCTGTCCCTGGGCTGTTATCAGCAGCATTCAGGCAGGGAATGAATGGATGAATTTAATGCCAGATTTGATTCCAAGTTTGGCTGATGAGGAACAAAACTGTGGAAAATAGGGTAGGAGGCACAGAGCAGCATCACACAGGCTGCCAAATCAACACTGGGAGCTGAGGGTGGTGTCAGGGCTCTGACTGGTGCAGCCTCAGGCACCCACATCAGTCTGTTTCTATGCCTTTAAAACACTGGAGGTACCAGGGGTGCTGATGCACAGAAAATTGCTTTTTGCTTGAAGTGCTTGAACTGGACTGCTGCAAGACACAGCTCCCACCAGCATGTGGCTAGGATGCCAGGTTCCTCTCGTTCACTCCATACACCAGATCTACTTGTTACACACGGTGGGCACACAGTAAATGTTTGTAAGGGTCTTGTGATTCCTGGACCTTACAGTTTCTGCAGAGGAAACTTCAGAGGGACTAATTTCTCCTTGTCCCTCACAAGGGGTGTTGAAGTGGGCAGAGGCATCTGTATAAACAAAATTGCCTTTCCCCCTGTGACAGATGAGCAGTTTTTTCAATCAGCCCTGCTGGTGCTCTGGAGCAGTGTGGGTAGCTGCTGTCCAGGTGCAAAGCCAGCAATGCTTTGCAGCCATGGGGGCAGGTGGTACCTGCACAGAACAAAAGCATTGGTGTGGCCTGTTTGTGCTTATTTGTGTTTGTCTGTGAGTAAGCTGAGGATGGTTTTGGACAGACAAGTGTGAGGGCAGAGGTGGTGTTCAGGCCAGAGGGTCCTTTCAAGGACCAGAGGCAAATGTGGTGGCACTTGAAACATTCAGGGACTGCACAGGAGGACATCCTGGCTGCTTGTCCCACTGCCATACCTCCTAGCATTTACTGTAACTCTCTGTCAGCATCCCTTGACTCTCAGCAATTTCTTCCCTGCCTGTCCTTGGGAAGAGGGATTGTAAGATATGGGGATAAAGATGAGTCACAACTGTTATGTCTCAGCACAGTGTGGCTGCTGCTTGCTTTGTGCTTCCCAGGTGTGAGAGCTGAGGCTTGTCATAACAACCTTGGCTGAGTTTATAGCAGCTATCTCTCTCTGGGATCAACTCCCAGAGTGGAAATTGGTAGAGCTCCTCAAGAGGATGGATGTTATTTACTGTACATGAAAGACTTGGCATCATCCCCAGAACAGGAAAGCACAGGCTGTCCCACAGTGAGCCTGGCTGGGACCTTGAGTGACTCAGGATTGAGCCCTGTGGGACATGGCAAGGCTTTGCTGAAAGCTGTCATGATGCAGGATCCGCAGAAGCCATCAAAGTCCCCATCCCGCAGGCCCCGGGAGAGGCAGTGCCTGGGTCCCCAGCTGCCTGGTGCCTATGGCTGGATGATATCCATGGCTTTTCTCCCGGTAGGGTCAGCTGTGAATCCACCATGAGGGATTAGGTGGGGAACTGTTCATCCCAGCCATGACTGAAAGCTGGTGACAACAGGGAAGAAGCCAAATGTGACATCTCCCAGCTCTGAGGGCATCTAGGCAGAGCTTGGTATGGATGTGAATGTGTGAATGGATTTATGTGGACCCATATCTGAGGGCACGACATATTTTGGTGAAATAGAGTTCTGATCCCTTCTGAGCATGTGCAAACAGGGCTTCCTCAGACAACTTTCCACTGGCTTTAAAGATGAGGATGCAAGGGAGACAGTGGGAGGTCCAACAAGTCTGCAATATCTCCCTTTTTCGCTATTCTCTCTTTCAGCCCACCTTCCCTTTCTCTCTTCCCTGCTGTTCCTTGTGGGAGAGGCTTGTTCACATGGTACGATTCTCTGGAGTTCCGTATCAGCCATGTGATCCTGGCATCTGTGGAAATTGAGCAGGTCAAAGATGCGGGCACACATCAGTGGTGGGAGGAGTCCATGGTTGTAGGGACACTGATGGACTGTCCTGCAGGAGACTGCCCATCAACTTTGTGTTGGCAAAGTGTGCTGCAAACCAGCAAATGCTGCTGAAGCAGAGCAGCTGATTTTTGTGGGCAGAAGGGCCATGACCTCTCACAGCCTGCAGCTCTCTGGGCTTCTCCTCTGTGAGGAGTCTCTGTAAGACTGCTGGGCACGAGCCCCGGGATGTACCTGTGGGTTTTGTGGGGAGCTGCTTCAGGGCTTGCTCTGGCTGGGAGCTGAGTTTGCTGCCACAACCCCTGAGTCCACAGGAATATGTGCCTGTGACCACATGACAGCTCCACTTGCTGTGCTGGGAGCCCATCGCCAGCCGTGCTTCTGGGTCTGTCCAAGCTGGCCTGTGCCGGAGAGGTTGGGCTTGGCAAGGCTGGAGCTGTGCTGATCCATGACATGCTGCCTTTCTTCCCCTCTGGCACGACTGCTTCACCTGTGTGGCTTGGCAAGTGGTCCTCTCCTCTTCAGTCTCTCATTCAACAGCTCATTACCCATCCCCACATGGAGCATCCCAAATCCAACCAGCTCAAAAAAATGGCCCTGTTTCCAGACCCCTCCTGCACATTCCCTGCCTTGTACCTGGCGTCTCCTGGGCTCAGGGGCTTTGCTCACTCCTTGGTCACTTACAAGCACCAGCAGGGACTACCTGACATGCACCAAGGAATGCAGAGAGAAGCATCCTGTACTGGGCCCAGCTGCCTGCTCTCAAAAGCAAAGCCTGGGTCTCCTGCCACATGGTCCCCCACTGTTGATGACAAGGGCTGCTCACCTGAATGTTCATCATGCTGGGGTCATGTGCTTCATCCATGCCTCATTCTGGGTCTGTGGCTCACCTGCTTCCACCTCCTTCCTGCAGACAGCTCTGCAGATGGAGGGTACAGGCATGGGCTGTGAAGGAGGTGGGCTCTGCACTAATGCTGTCCTTTCCTTTTTCCCCAATAGCATGACTACAGTCATTGTCATCCTGGCTGCAGTGATTGCCCTGATCATTGGTTTTGGTGTCTCAGGTATGTGGCTGCTCAGATTTCTTGCAGTTACTGGTGGGATGATGAACTTCTGCCCTACCTCTACCTCTGTGTATCCATCCTGTGCACAGGCTGAGTGTGATCATGTGTGGAAGTGCCACCCACCACCCTTTAACAAAGGCTAGGTAGGTGTAGTGCAGCCTGTGCTGCTGGAAGTGAAATTTCCTTGGGCTTGGAGCCCCAAACCTACACATAAAGTCTTGCACATACTCTGCTCCTTCTTCTGGATAAGACAAGATGATAGGATGGTGTTTATTGTGAAATTAGAGAGCATCTGCCAGGATGGGGCACCCTTCCCAGGTGCCTCAGAGAAAACAAAAATGTGTTGCTTTGGTGTTGGCCAACATGCAGCTTCCTTGAAATGTGCTGAGTGAGGACGGGTAGGGAAGGGCTGCATGGGGAAGAGGGCCTGGCTCTGGGAATTCTCAGGCTTGCAGCTTAGGATTTCAGATGCTCACTTTTCTTAAATGAAATAAAACTATTTGGATTTCAGTAAGGGGGAAAGAGCTGCTATTTCTCTTCCAGCATTATGCCTTCCAATTACATTTATCTTGCATAAAGGGAGGTCCTGACTAAGAAAAGACATAAAAATCATGCTTTTCTGGCAGCTGCAAAGAGAAAAATCCCTGATGCATATAAGTAAGCAAGAAAATACCATGTGAACTCTTCTCAAACAAGTAAGAAGAGCTACTTTTTGAAGCACTCTTTTGCTACAGAAATAGTCCTGTGCTGTATCATGGCATACAATCCACTGGAGCTGACCTCTACTAGCAGCACTGCTAGCTGCCACTGGAGGCTTTGCTATGTACCAGTGACTGTTCAGCCTCAGGCTTGGTCCATGACAACCATAGGGCAGTCTGGCCTTTCTCCAGGCTTGCTGCCTCACCTTTCTCCAGCCTCCTTGCTCTCTCCTTGCAGGAAAGCACTCCATCAGTGTGACGGCGCTGACGTCTCCAGGGAACATTGGCCAGCGCAGTGTCCTGGGCTGCTCTTTCGAGCCCGACATCCAGATGGACAGCATAGCAATCCAGTGGGCCAAGAAGGGGGTAGCTGGGCTGGTTCACGAGTTTAAGGGTGGGAAGGACCACCTGCAAGAGCAAGATCCATCATTTCAGGGCCGCACGGCCGTGTTTGCGGACCAAGTGATTGGCGGGAATGCTTCCCTGGAGCTGAGGGATGTGCAGCTCTCTGATGCTGGCACCTACCAGTGCTCTGTCACCACAGCCAGAGGAAGTGGAGCAGCAGTGCTGCAGTACAGGACAGGAGGTGAGGGCTACAAGGAGCAAAATCCTGCTGCAAAACACATGCTAGTGTGGCTTGGTTGAACCTACCTGTGCTTATGATGCTGCTACACCCCTGAGTAGGGTGTATTTCTGGCTTTTACAGGGATATTTATGGCCTTAACCCCTCTTTTGATATCCTTCCAGAAAAGGTTATAATCTTGATAACATGGTAGCTTTTTCTCTCTAGAATTAGGATATATCTCCAGCCAGAAGTGCTGCATAATAAAAATGGTTGTGTATTTAATATATTTTTCGCAGTTTTTCTGAAGTATTCGGTTTTTTAAAATTACTACCAAAGCAACAAACCTCTGATATCATAGTTACCTGAAACATTACATATTTACAAGAGTTGGTCCTCCAGGAGAGATCTGGAAACCACCAGGTCTTCAGCCTCTTCCAGTGAGATGAATTTAGCTTTAATAACAAGTCTCCTCCCAAGCGGTTACCTCATGTTGAGACTGATGGATGAACCCCTTGAGGGTCTCCTCCAGATTGCAGTCTTTGCACCCTCCCTCTCATCTCTGTGGCCAGAATTGCTGCCCTACAGGTCAAATTGGGTGAGGAAAAGCCCTCAGACCTCTCCAAGTGAAAGAGGGTTTTGGTTCAAGCCTGAGGGTTGCAAATGTTCCACAGGGACTTTGTCCCCTATCCCTCCTTGAAACCTTGTGGCTCTGCCTACTTTTGTGTTGCTTGATCGGATGTTTAGAGTAATCCACACAGAGAAGGCATTAGAAAGACCATGTGAAATGCTGTAATGTGTTTTATTTCCAGCACAGATGTAATACCTGTTCTGTGTGGAAAGACGGACATATTCCTTTTAGCTGATATACTTTAACTCATCCTTGCATCAGTTCGCTGCTAGGTCCTACCAACCAAAGCCAAAGCTGATGAATACTAAAAGTAGCTGTCCTGTGCTTTGGCTGTGCAAGCCCTCCTTATTCCAGGTCTGCAGGAGATTGCTCAGGAGAGAAAATGGCCTCAAGTTGCGCTAGGGGAAGTTTAGATTTAATATTAAGAAAAATTTGCTCATGGAAAGGGTTATCAAGCCCTGGAACAGGCTGCCCAGGGAAGTAATGGAGTCACCTACTATCCCTAGAGATTTAAAATACTTGCATTTATGGTTATGGTGTAGTGGTGGACTTAATGCTAGGTTAACAGTTGGACTTGATCTTAGAGGTCTCTTCCAACCTTAATTATTCTGCAACTCCGTGAAGCTGTAGGTGTTGGTCAGGCCTCCTTCTCAGTGAGTGGAGAGGGTGAATCATCTTCCCCCCATTATTAAGAATAGCTAAAAGACACTAAATCTGTGTCACAACCTCAGCAGATCTTGTCAAGCTAGACTGCCATGTCCTAGGAGTCCTTAGATCCTTTGTAGTCATCCTCCCATGGTCCAATCTGTACAGAGCTCTGTCTGAGCCTGGTTTTGGCTTGGCTCCAGGCAGTGCTGTGCTGCTAAGCAGCAAGCAGCCTAGAAGTACCTGGGATTGGTAGATACAGTTGGGTATTTCATGTCCAGTTCCTATCACTTGCCTTGTTTTGACTTTCTCCCTGTTTTCCCTCCCAAAGCCTTCAGCATCCCCGTGGTACAGGTGGAGAACAGCAGCCATGGGGACATGCTGCAGTGTGAAGCCCCACGCTGGTTCCCTCGCCCTGCCATGCACTGGACGGCCTACAGTGACACTGGGGAGCACCTGCCCCACACTGCCAACACCAGCTACAAGCTGAACCCCGAAAACATCACTGTGAAGGTGGTTTCCCTCCTGCACAACATCACTGCCAATGCCACCTACGCCTGCGTGATTGAAAACAGTATTGCCAAGGCTATGGTCAACATCAAAGTGACAGGTAGGGTTCAGCAGCACCCCAAGACCACAGGCATGGGGGAGAGGAGAGTTTCAGCAGTGTTCCTGGTGCACCAGGTGGTTCCTGCAGCAGCTGTGTCAGGCAAGTAAGGGACTGAAAGCATGGCTAATCCAACCACTTCTCTGTCCCTGGGATGAATGAAAGGGTCTGTGTTTGCTCCTGCTATCTCATGTACGTCTCATGGTATTGATTGTCACCTTGGCTTGGGGACAGAGCTGCCAGTGGACCAGAAAGAGAGGACACACTTCAAAGGAGTGTATTGCTTGGAATGTTAAAAAAACCAGACCAACCAACCAAGCCCCACATCTTTTGACACCTTCTTTAGCCAGTTCATCTTAGATCCCATTCGTGTACCAAACCAATAGGCCTCTTTAGCAGTTATTGATGACAATACTTCTGACTCCAGCCCAATCCTTTTATTTAAAAGGCCATTTTACTCACAGAAAATCAAGCTTTACAAAGGTTCTGAATATCTTCTCCTGTTCTACATGAGAAGGTCCATAATGCTTCTACAGCCAGGACTTCATTGCAATTGGTCTCCAGTACAAGAGGCATGGTCTATCTTCATCCATATTCAGAAAAATGGGAAGGAATAAATACACATTTTTATTGCCTTCCCTGCAGTGTTCCTGTTCTGGTAGCCTCTCACAATTCTTCTGCTACAGATTTCAGCACTACAAAGGTGACCAACTTGCAGCTGGTGAACGTGAATGCAGAGTCAGTGTCATCCTCCTTTCCAGCCTGTCACTGGATGCTTCTGCTTCCCTTGTACCTGCTGTCAATATAAAGCCTCTATAAAGCATTTGGAAACTCTGCTGGACCTGCAGGTAAGCTTGGAAAGAGAAACTCATATACATACAATATATGGAGGTCCTCTTAGGGAGTTTGGCTACAGCAGCAGACCTATCTCAAGCCTGCCAAAATGGGTGTGTGTGTGTCTTTCCCTTCTTCTCATTCTTTCCCCATCCCCTCCTTTAGGTGGGACACGTGGCTTGTTCCTCTCACAGGCTTCTCCCATCACTTTCTGCAACCACAGGCATCCTTCTCTTGCACCATCAACTGTCAGCTCTTAGTTGTCCCCTCATCTTCTTTCCTGTGCACCCTCTGGACCTGGGCTGCAGTTCATGGCTGCAAGGCAGCACAGGCTTTTTCTTCTCCCTCCCTGCTCACAAGACCTGTTACAGTACAAGCCTTGCTTACTCCCACTTTACTCACAACTCCACAGTACAGTGTGGTGTCTCCAGTAAATACTGTAGACACTTTGAATATGGCTAGAGGGAGCTGCCAGCCTGACCAATTCCCTGCAGACCTGGAATAAGGAGGGCTTACACAGCCAAAGCACAGGACAGCTGCCTTTAGTATTTGTTGGTTTTGGCTTTGGGTGGTAGGACCTGGAGGTGAACTGGTGAAAGGGCGAGCTAAAGTATATCAACTAAAAGGAACATGTCTGTCTTCCCACACAGAACAGGTATTACAGCTACATCGATGGCAGGACTCACTTCAGGCTTTCCTCCCTATGGGGCTGAGGGCTTTAGGAGTTCCTGCTGGTTCCAGAGTACCCTGTAGTACAAACATGAAATTAGCTGATTTTTCCTGTGTTATTATTTCTTACCCACACTAACAACAGGATACTTTGTTTAGCTTCACAAAGAGAACAAGGAATGTGATAAGGAGAATTGCATAAAGGAAAAGTTCTGATTGTAGGACAAGATATGTTCCCTTGTCTGAGCTAACACAGTGACCAGAACTCTGATCATGGGCAGGAGTTCAGACACAAACAGGAAAAGGGTTTCCCGCAATACAGCTGAGAAGAGCTCCTTCAGAGTACTAAAAGCAAGCAAATCTTAACTCCTCCCAAACAGATTTGTTTCACCCATCTCGTCTTGTGATTCTCTGACTGTACTAATAAAACTGTAAATAAGAGAGGCAGTTAATCTCCTTCATCTTGTTAGAATGCTAAAATGAAACTCACCTGCTGAAAAAGATGTGAGTGGCAGAACAGCAATAGGTTGGAAAACTGCCAGCAGGCTTGGAATATCCTGGCAAAGACAAACCACATCTAAAGTCCTGTATGAGGAGTGATGATTGCAGTTGTAATGCAAAATAAGAGAGGAACAGATAAGCAGACAGCAGACAGAAAACTAACATACAGCATGAGGAGGAAAAGGAGAGTAGTAAGATACTACTGGAAGCTTCAAATTCAGAAGCAAAGTTATTAAACCCAGATATAACAATAGAGCTGAAGTTTCCTTTTTTGTTTTTTTAAATAAGTGTTATCAGGTACTTCCTATCTATTTCTGTCTGCTACTGTGTTATTCATATTACAGGACTACTTTCAGTTGCACTTTTTAACCAGATTTTATCTTTGTCTTATCACTTACGGTCAACATTTTCCCATTTTCCTCAGGCTGAGATAGTTTGTTTTGGTGTTGTTTTTTTTTGTTGTTGTTTTTTTTTTTTTTTTTTTGTTTTTTTTTTTTGTTGTTGTTTTTTTTGTTTTTGTTTTTGTTTGTTTGTTTTTTTGTTTTGTTTGTTTGTTTGTTTTGGGTTTTTTGTTTTGTTTTGTTTTGTTTCTGGAGGGTGGAGAGAAGCTTTAGTAAAATCTTTTCTGTTCTGCAGAAAGCACCCACAGAAAGTAAGGCTATCCCAGCAATATTTGCAAAGACTTCTGCTTTAAGCTATTTTGGCAACCTTTTAGGATAGAGTCTCACAACATTATTGAATGGTGACATCTTTCAGGTCTTGTGCACTCACACTTTGGTCTCAGAAGTGGACAGGAGCCCTTGAGAGGGAAGATACTTTACTCATGCTCAATAAACCCACTGCCTGTATCACAGCTCAGTGCCTGCCTCTTCTTAACAGCCCCACCTAATGTTCAGGCTGCTGCTGATAAATTGTAGAACAATGCCCTAATAATCTTGTCATTTAGCACCGTGATTTAGTCTCCAAACAGCAGCTTACTCACTTCCCTTCTTTTCTTGAAGGAAATGCTTTGAAGGTGTAATTTTAATAATTTCAATTAGGTTAAGAAGACTATACCCTGTGGGAACTGTATAATTTTGATAATAGTCACCATATAGCAAGTAAACCTGAATACTAAAATAGATACTAAAACAGATTCAGTGTTCTTTAAGTAATATTTTCATAGCTTTATTTAGTAGATACTACCACAGAAAACGCACACACTGTGTGTTCTAGGCCCAAGGCAAGAGCTGTCACATAGGAAGCACTAAACATCTCTCTTCCAAAATGTAGCCCAGTGCCACTGGTTGACAATGGCCCAGGAATTCCACAGTCACAGCAGCTGCTTGACTGCACACTTCACCCTGTGCTCACAGGCTTGTGCTCCCACTGAAAGGAGATTAAAAAAGCTCCTGATTGCAGTAGGTATTTCCATAATTCCTTTCCCACTGGGAGAGGTATTAAGCAGTGGCTCCCACTCAGCAGGAACTGGATGTCCTGCTCATCCTCTGGCTGTTCAGGTAGCATAAGGCATCTTGTCCCACTTCCTCCACCTTCAGGCACAGCAGGCTCAGACGAGGCCCCACTCGTGACACGAACTCCACTTCACCACAGCGAAAATTCCGCAGCTGCAGGGGAGCTGCAGGGGAAGGATACAAGGGGCAACAACTCAGTACAGGGCTCTTGCTCTGCTCTAGCCCACAGCTGCACAAGCTGCTGGGGGAGGGAAGGCCTTGCAGCAGCTGCTTGGCATCTGCTAAATCTCAAAGGACAGCATGATGAATGACTCCAGGATGTAGGCAGAGGAATGCATTTTGCCAGCATCCCTCCAACCTGTAAGAAACAGACATTCTATACTGTGAAATGCTGTGAACTATGTGCTTACAGAGCTGATGCACTGAGCTTTGTATCCTCTATCAGTATCAGCAACCTGCCTTTACAGACAGTGTACATGACAGCCAGAAAGTCTCCACTGCAGAGCATCCTCTGGTGAGCTTAGCAAATCAACCCCTGCAGCATCTGCACTCAAACTTAAGCTATAGGTATGTGTGCAGTGTGAAGAACTGGTGTCAAGAATGTCCCCTTAATACAGCAACTGCACAGTTGTAGCAGCATGAGCTCAGACCTCAGCACTCATGAATTCAAAACACTTCAGTGCTGATTTCCAGGTGAGGATTTCCAGACATGCTATTGACCGTACATGCTGTCCTATCTAATGTCAAAACCCACTTGATTTGAGAGGTCTGCACAGTAACTCCGGCTGATCAAATTCCTGTCCCAGACAAAGACTGGGAATCTTTCTCAAAAACAGTTTTATGTTTCTGTGTGAAGTAGAAAAATTTATCCTATGCTGTTTTAGGAATTTCCATAATATTATTTCTCCACTTTTATAGCTATGGATCTACTAAGACACAGCTTAGTTCTACACTACAGAATACAAAATTCCAGGAAAATCCTTCAAAGATCTTGCTTTGATGGACAGTGAAGGCATCTCTCCTTCCCCAGCCTGGTGAGATGCCCTCCTCCCTTCCTTCCCACACTAAGTATTAGAAAAGCCAGCAGTATTTGCTTACCAGGCTGCAGGATCTTGGAGGGCTTCCTGTCTATGCTGAAATCCAACAGGATAGGGCGACATATGAGAGGACTTTTGCACAGACTCCTTAGGTAACAAGCAACAAGATCCTCAGGTTCCTCTAGACACTGAGGAAGGAAAGAGTGTGTTGCCAGGGAGTATTCAGTGGGAGGCAGGGAGGCTCTGAACACCCAGAGCAAAGGGAAATCCTGTCCAGCCAAGACTTGAGCCCAGCAGGCTGCAATTGCTGCTGGAATAACACACTCACCCCTGTTCCAGGAGCTTCCCCGTGCTGAATGAACACACTGCCCCTGCTCTGCACACAGTTCTGCACTGCTTCCCACTCGAGAAGGCTCAGGCCCAGCACTGCTGCCACATGTTCATTCCTGCACAGCACCACAGCTTCACCTGTTCCATCCTCCACCACCACCCTGTGCAGAGAGCAGGCAGGCTGGGATCAGGAGGGCAGGACAATACCTGCTCCCTCACAAGGGTCACACCCCAGACAACAGATCTCAGTAAAGAGTTTATGCACATCCCAGAAGATGTGATAACTCCATCTTTGCTGTTCTGTCCACATCCCATCCTTGATATTA
The DNA here is from genome assembly GCF_024509145.1 of Vidua macroura. NCBI lineage: Eukaryota > Metazoa > Chordata > Aves > Passeriformes > Viduidae > Vidua > Vidua macroura. The sequence goes on along the minus strand of NC_071572.1, from coordinate 71,981,938 downwards.
TTTTCCCCCTCCTGTTGTGGTGTAATTTGTTCCTCCTCCCCCCTCTTCTCACACCCAATCCCTACAGCTCTTACCGTGCACTGGCTTGCCTCACTCCTGTTTGTGATGGACATGGAGGATTATGTCGGGTGCACCTCCCCTGAAGGAAGAACAAAGCTATAGCTATGTATGGGTATAAGTGAGAAGGGGAAGGGTCACTACTTATTTTAATCCTTCTCTAATTAAGTATGCAAAAGTGTAAAGAATTTCACTGCATTTCCAATGAGTGCCCTGGGAGAAAAATCACTTTGCTGCAAGGTGCTGATCCCCAATAGCAGTGAACGTGGGAAGAACAGAGCATTAACAGAGTAGGATTATCCTCTTCAGTGTCCTCACTTCACCCCCAGTCCTAGCTGCCAGCCTGCCTGGCATCAAATACATACTTCTCATCACTTAGGTACCTTTCTAATATGCAAGTCCTTCTCAGGCACTGGAAGAGGGCTTGCAATTGAGATAGGAACCCTCATTTCTTATACATGGTAGCAAAGGATGTATGAAAGTAAAAAATCTGCAAGACCTTTCACAAATTATGTTTGTGGAAGCTTGAATACCTCTTTGAAGATGCAGCTGCAAAGTGAGCAAATCCATTGCAGGCACACAGTCAGTACACAGGACAAGTGGCATAAAATCCGGGCCTGGGCCAGATTTTGCAGCTGAGGTCTCAAGCTGGATAGAAACACTAGTGAGGGGGATGAGGCTTCTCCTGCGGGACTAGAAGAAATAGGAATTTGAGAAGCTTGGAACATAGAAGCCTTTCTTTGGACACTGTAACATGAGAACAGACCCAACACTTACCTAGAAGAAAAAGGTAGGTGAGAAACTGGCAGAGATACGATGCTCATAGAGCTGGAGGCAATGTATGTGCAATAAACATTATGGAATCTGCAATATGAAAGAGCAGATGTCAGAAAGGGCTCACAGAAACCAAACACTCAAGTTTTCTTGGGATGGCTGGGCTGATCTTCCTTTGTAACATGGTAGGAAAATAATTTATGGTAAGGGATTGGGAGACATGAAGGTTTGAACAAGGGATGAGGAAAGTCCACATGGGAGGTCAGATTAAGAGATGATTTCGAAGACAGTAAGAGAGGTCAGGGCTCTAAAGACCTTGAGATCTTGCGTTCCAAGTTCTGGAAGAGGATCTTGGCTCCAGGTAGCAAACCCCTGAGATGCTGCAGGTAGGTGGCAGTAATGTAAATGTCCATCACAACAGGGGAGTCTGGAGCAGCAGAGACGCTGAGCTTTACACTGTGATCCGTGGACAGCAGAGTCCCTGAGGAGGCACAGAACCACACAGACCATGAGCTCACTGACACAGGCAGCATGGCCTGTCACTGAGCTGGGCCTGCTAGAGGGGCTCTTCCTCCCGTCACGATGAGACTGTCACTGTTCCACCTCTCAGGCTTACTGGATACTACATTCCCATTCCCATCTCCACATACACAGTGTGCAGTTTCCAAGCCCTTCGACATGCAACAGGATGCAACATCCTGGCATACTTCCACTATTCCCAGACACAGCAGCACACTTAGCCAAGTATACTGGCTCTCTGAAACAGAAAGAAGAACCAATGTGTTGCTTCTCAACAGGCTGCCACAATCTTACCTATCTGCTTTGGATGGCCAGGTGGCTTCTCATTCTTGGGAGAGGCACACAAGGTCCTCTCCACAATCTCACCACAGAAAGAAACAAGAGAACCTGTGAAACTGAGAGCAGACCAGAATTTTTGTCCTGCCTGAAGACAAAGGGAGTGGAAGAAGGCCTGACTTCAAGATTGCCACAAAGTGGAGCACTGTTGGTTAAGCCCAGTTTCTGGAGAACCTGCCCTTGAGCCCCTGAGCTACTGGATTCAGGGCAGCTTGCTGCAGCCTACCCTCCCCTTCCCAGGGACAAGAGGTCCCTTTACTTTGCTTTCTGCTGCTTCAGGCTCAGCAGTGAAGATGAAGGGTAAGGCATTACAGCCTTCCTATCTACTAAACTCCTAATTGTTTTTCTGAATTAGAGGAAGAAGCCAAGCAAAGAAAACACAGTTTTTCATAAAGCACTGGTGAAAACTCAAGTGTACATGCATATCACCCCAGATTAAGCATGCTTTGAACAGAAAAGCTTCTAACTGTTTAACCTTCTAACCTTTCTAACCTTATATTACTTAATATTTATTTGAGCAAGGTATGCTAAAAAAATCTAAACAAAAAAAACCCAAAAATATACATTCAGTCTGATTTTCCCTGCTGTGCTTGTTTCCACTTCTGACAGGAATTTGGCAGACACTTTTGGGACTTAGTCCACACCAGCAGTAGCCGAACCATTTTCTAGACACCATTTTGCAGTTTTGTCACCTACAATCCCTTCAGCTTCAATAACCAGGATGGGAAAAGTCTGGATTACTTGAACACAGGTTTCCCAAACCATATTCCTAGGGTGGATATTTCATTGCAGTTTAATATATCACTTCCCAATAAAAATTGCCACAGAGCCATTCCCTAAGACACAATCGCTTATATGGGTCAGACCGACATACCTGCTGCTAAGCACTTCTGGAATGGAGGCAATTCTCTGGTCCATGCCTGTCAGCACTGACAGGGCTGTCAGCTAGAAGTGAAGGAGACACAGCCTCAGATAAGTTGCAGTTTACAGGCATCCACAGCCAGAGCAGAAAAGACAAGCTCTGTGTGCTCAGAGCTAGGTCAAGCAATTCATGCTTCCTCTCCAGATGAATTCTGAAGCAGGAAAATGTGAAGCCCAGCAGCAGCCTCTGATGGAATTTAGAGCAGAACAGTCTCACCAGAAGACACTCTGTATTGATAATTTCTAGCTAGTTCTGGAGAGACCTACAAGTAGGCTGTGAAAGCCCTGTGCAATATGGCACTGCATACCTGGTGCTCAGGCAGACAGGAGATCCAGGTCTCATGCTCTAAGTGCCAGCCATCTTGGACAAGCAGGCACAGGGGGCAGGATGGCCTGCTCAGGAGTGTTGCTGGCACATGTGGAGAACAGAGCTTGTAGAACACTTCCAAGTCCTGAGGTAAGAGTAATAAGGCAAGACAGAAGACTATTAGAAGGAAGGAGATTAAAGTTCAATAGGGGAAAAGTGAAGAACAATGGTTTACAGAAGAAAATAAAAATCCACTGAACTCAGAGCTCTGAGAATTTTAATCAGATACAGAATGAAAGCATGCTTCCTTTTCTTGGAAAGACAGAAGGAAATTCCAAACCTTGAAAACAGCTTAACTCTGACTTAGCTCTGACTCCTCGACTCCCACATGCAGTTCAGCAAAAGTCTCCAAGAGAGAACAGCATGACAACTTCTCTCTTACCGAGCAGCAGGGCACAGTGATGCGATACAGCCCATCCACGTGCAGGAATGGAAACCATCGCAGAGACTTCCCCATAAAGAGCAGTAGTGCCTGGTGGGGGAAGAGACGAGAGAGAGAGAAAGAGAAGGTGATGAGAACTGTTAGGTATGGAATGAAAAATACAGTAAAAAGAGAGCAAGCCCAGCCCAGAGGATGTCTTGACTGAGAAGTAAGGTTAGCACCACCAAGAATAAGAGAAGGCAGATGCATTTACAGGAAGGTGACAGAGAGGAGATGGAACTTGCTTGGAGTGCAAGAAGGAATTTGCTGGCACAAACACACAAAGGTACCCAACAGAAAAATCACTTTCCCATTGACACTAAATTACCACACAGGCTCACTTGAGAGGAGCCAGCTCCCAGACTTAACAAACCACACCCCAAAGCTGCCTCACTTCTTGCTGCATCACACCCTCTTTTCCATCACAGCCAGTCTCTTCCAGCTCCGATAGATTCCCGATTTCTCTGTGGTGGCTCCAGAGCTGTGGTCTGCCCAGCCACAGCACTGTGGCTTGGAAACTGCACTGCAGCTCATGTTCTTCTTTATGTTCTTCTGCAGGCAGTTGGTAATTGCGTGACATGAGACCCTCTTTCTGGGTAACCAAAAACAGGTGAGATACACAGCTCGTTGTTCTGGTCCCCCTGCTCTGGCCCCCCTGACAGTTCTCATCTCTGCCAGCATCTGCCTTCGGATCCTCCAATTTCAGCATTTTTGCCTCTGGGGTTTCCAGCTCAGATGTTGTGCTGCCATCTTTCTTATTCCTCAAAGAGGAGCTGCTTCCACTCCTAAGGTATTTCTGGATTTGTCCTTCAGCAGCATGGAGAACCTGAACATCCTCCAAGTAGAACTGCACATAGACACTGAAATGACAAATGGTAACAGTGAAACTCCCTATTTCTGACTCATGGCTGTCCTAAACACTTATCTGGGAAAAACACACCTAGTGAGTGCCCCACAGGTACTCAGCAGGAGCAGGGGGAAAGAGTGAAGTGGAGGGCTGCTCCCAGGCTGCAAGTCTGAGCAAAAGGGAGATGGTGGCTTTGTTGCTGAGAAAGAGCTCATTTTATGCAAATAGCAAAGAACAAGTCCTTTGGCACTGAAATGCTGTGTTGGTAAGAAGGCTTACCATAGTCCAAAATACTCATGGAACTGGAAAGTGATGATTTTACCTGCACACTGAATAAAGGGACTCACCTAGTTTTTTTCTCTCTCACATGCTCCAGATTTTCCAGGTGTTCCCAGGAGGGAAAATCAGTCTTAAGGAATCTTTCCACTACGAGCTGGTAGTTTTCCACCTGCAAGAGTGATCCTGAAAACACATCAGAGGAAAAAGCTGAGCTAAATAAAAAGAGAACATAAAATCAGTGAGGTTAATATCCTCATTTTAAAGTCACGAGGTCAGGCAGTGACAGTTCAGCATCTCCACACAAAGTCTCTTCTTCCTTGTTTTGGAGGTGGAAGGCAGAAGAGCAAAAGGTCAGCACTCAAATACAGTTTAGTGGGACATACCTATGAGAGCAGTCTGGGCAAAGGGGCTACCATCCTTATGGGAGATCACACAGCGAAGTGCGCTGCTCTTGTCCTGCAGCTGGAGGGAACTGCTCCTGGAGGAGACCCTCAGCACACCCAGGAGTATCTACAACAGAAAGGAAGCTGCAAAGAGCATCAAACAATTCCTATCCTTGAAAGTCATAAATCAAAGTGTGTGTAGCAGCAGCTCAAATTCAGTCTGTTTTCAACATGCCACAGTGAGAAAAGCAGTGTCATTCCTAACAGGAGGAAGAGGTGTGCACTGGACAAGGTGCTGGAAGGCATGGTGAGAAGCAGGAGCTCTAAAGGCACAGACATGAAAGAGAAGGAGGCACATACCAGTTGGGGCTGGAAAGTTTCTGCTGAGAGTGTGCAGTAGGACCAGGCCAGTCTGCGATTCAGCTCCTGGGTGCCCATATGCTGTGCCTCCAAGGGGGAAAGCAACTGTGATGGACTGAAGCCTTCCCAGCTCTTCTGTTCTGCCACACGGCAAACTGCAGACAGAGATGGGGCCTGGCATGGAGGGTTCAGAGTCAAATACTGTGAAAAAATGAGAGAAAGAATGAATCAGCTGAGTTTCTTCCCATCAGACAAACAGGAAACAGCTCAAAGAACATTTACTCACTTTCTGCAGGGGACACTGGTGTTTTTTTGATAGAATTTCATTATAAATATCTCTTGCTTCTTCTCTGTCTGGCACCATAGCTTGCAGAAGGGGGACAAGGAACTTTTCAGCAGCTCCAGGGTTTTGGTGCGTAGAGCTAAGCAGTCGACGGCGCCCAAAGAAACAAGAAAATCTGAAAAAAAGTTATGACCATTAAGAGCACAAGCAGTCCTTGCATTTTATTGAGTCTTGCATCCAAGTCAGGTACTCCTTCTGCTTGTTTTGAGTGAATATGTTTTATAGGACAAGATCTAAAGAGATCACAAAACCCATTAAATTATTAAAAATAGAGCATTTAAGGCCAATGCAAATTATGTTGGGCAAACAAGGAATAGGAAAATATACAGAAATGGACAGACTGGCAAAATCTCAAAACTCCAACGGCCAGAGAAACAAATCACATAAAGATAATCTCCCTCTAAGCCACACAAATGGATCTTCATGCCTTTTGGCTGGGCATGATACGATTACTCATGTTGGGTACACTTGGATTTCTTTCACAGAATGCAGAAAAACACAAGACAGAAACAACCACAGATTATTCTTATTCCAATATTTCCCTCATGTACAATTAAGTTCATAAATTTAGCTTACTGCTTTTGAGTGGCTGGAAGTGATCACACTGCCAACCAAAATATGACAGAAAATGAACTCAAATGAAAAGAAACAGCACTCACTGGAACAATTTTTAAGCTGTACCAGGACTGAGCAATCACATTTAAAAAAAGTGGAAAAGATAATAAAACCTGAAACTTATAGGCAGCATAATTCCCAAGGCAAAACTGAAGCTGTTTTATTGGTAGCATGTCAAAATTCCACAGTGTCAGTAAAGCACAGGAACATTGAGCATTCTATAAACTGCTACTTGACTGAGAGTAAAATGTATATGCTTTAAAGTGCAAGGCAGCAGTCACAGTGATCAACCAAAACTGCTTCAGAACAAACACAAATATTTTCACTAACAGAAGCCGGAAGTAAACCCAGAAACTGGCCCACAGCTGTCCTGCAAAGAGAGTGCAGCATCAGGGAGAGCAGAAAGCCATCTGGAAGACTTGGAGATAAGCATGGGTGGGAAAATCTGCCAAGACAGAGACTCTAAAACAAATTATCACACTCCTGGCAACACTTAGAATATCTCAAAGTGATATGCTGAGCAGCTGCTGCTTCTTCTGTGCACAGTCAGTGCACAGAATATCAGTGCACTGATATATCAGTTATGATCTAGTTGTAGCACCAGTTTCCAGCTTCAGCCTCAGTGCCCACCTTGATCTGCCAAACAAACCACACTGGCAAGTAGACACCCCGATGGTGCTTCTGTATTTTGGGACAAAGCATTCCAGGCAGGATTATGTGAGTGCAATGCTCCAAAGCACTGCAGCTTCCCAAGAGCTTTACCTAACCTGCGCTTGAAAAATGCACTGGCTTTTCTCGTAAGAGCAACTGCAAGGTAACAAGCAACTGGACACGATGTGAAGTCTGGATAAATGGCTTACTTAGGCCAATAAACCAGAAGCAATTGCTGCTTGTAGTATCCAAGCACAGTAATTTTGTGAGCCTTTGGTCTAGAAGACTCCCAGGTAACCTACAATGCACATTCTGACTTCAGAAGAATTGTCCTCACCTCTCCTCAAACGTCTCCAGGAGGCTCACCAGCCAGAGGTACAGTGGCATTCCCAGATTGAAGCGGAAGAGCAGCTGTAAGCAGAGATTTCCTGAAGAGGCCAGGGGCTGGTAGGGGGTGCTGAGCCTTGAGAAACTCTTCAGCACAACCATGCTGTGCAGGCAAGCACTGAGTACAGTGAAAGGGAAAGACACCAGAGGCTTCTGCAGGAGGTGGACGTCGATGAGCTGGGATACACAGAGTGTAAGAGAAGACACAGCCAGTCTGCCACCACTTCCCAAAACTGTTACTTCACCTTAAATCCTTTCTCATTCTACTGGATTGCCTATAATCAGGCCTGAGGCACTGAACACAGTTTAGGGAGGAATCAGATAATAATCATATCAACTCTCATGACTGAGTCTAGGCAGTAAGATCTCCAGTTTTGTTCCAGATACTTGCTGAAGAATTCCCATGTTCCCGCAGCCTTCTGTTGACCCACACACTCACAAGCCATCCCCAGGGCCTCAGTCTTTTCCACTGAATACTTCATGACCTTGCAAATCTTAACTTACCTCCACACAGGCTCCTGGTCGGAGTCCCCGTGCAGAGTTCAGCAGTGGCTGGTAAGCAAGGCACAAGCAGACTTGGTTATCCAGTAAAAAGAGACCAGCTTGGACATTGAGTATTTTGGTGACAAATCCCTAAATAGAAAGCAAACAGAAAGTAAGAGGACTGTAGAGAGTCACAAAATGTAAGAGACTCACAGGCCTGAGCAATAAGAAAATAAACTCATGATGAAAACAATAGTCCTTGCATGAGTGGGTGAAGGCTAAGCCTATGAATCCTTACCACATAGGAGATGATCTTGGACTCTTTGGTTGGTCTTGGCCTCTCCTCTTCAGCCCCCAGCTGCAAGGAGCAACTGAGCTGCTCAGCAGTCTCAAGGAAAGAATACTGAGTGGATTCTCCTTGTGAAGCACTGTTCAGTGGCTGCTCCCTCACCTGCTCTGCACAGCAGGGCAGAAGGCAGGAAGAAACACTAGTGACAAACATTTTTTGTCCAGATTTCTTCAGGCTGGACATACTCAGGCCAGTGATTGTGTACCTCTGACCCAGCTGGAAGACACGACGCCACAGCAGCTGGCTGGGTTTCTAGAGCAGAGAAACAAAAAGCAACATCAGCATCAACTCCAGTGAAAAAAATTCTTCCCGACCTAAATAATCCCACCCAAAAAACCCTTTTCCTCCCAGAGGATTGCCTCACACTCTTAGCAAAAGGACTGTCTCTGTAAGACATTCAGGGACACTGCAACTCTATGAGGGAGAAGGACTGTATTTCTGCAGGGCACAGAACTAGACTTCTTACATACCAAGACTATTGTACATTGGATGCAATTAAAAAGATATCACTAGTAAAAGGAAGAATAAATCAAACTGGGAAATCAATGGCAAGCTTCAAAGAATTAATCAGCTAGCACATACACAGATCCAGACTGAATTTGTGAGCAAAATTCCAAGGACTTACTTGCACCAGCACAGGGACACAAACAGCAGAGGCAAAGCACTTCAGAAACAGAAAGAAGAATGTCTTGTGGTGAATACAAAGGAGAGGCCCGAGTCTGGTCAATTCCCCTGCTACAGTAAGCTTTGATCTTTTCTTATATGGAATCCTAGAGGGCAATTGAAATCAGAGATGAAAGAAAGCTCAAAAGTATCCCAAAAGCAAAATAAACACATATGCACCATGTACTTTCTGGGAATAACAGATCCAACAAAGCAATATGGTCAATCTCTCAGAAGGTTTTCAAAACAATATTTGGTTACAAAATTTGTACTTTAACTTTTCTATACTAAATCCTTTTGACATTTTACTACTTGAAGACAGAAGGAACAGAAGAACAAATTCACACACTCCATGACAACAGCCAGGTTATAAAAGGTTTTACCACAAACAAGAAACTAATTGTTGGTCTAAAGGAGAAGAAAAAAGTCACAAGTAATTCTTCTGCAGAAAACAGAACTCGGATTTGTATGTCTATGGAACATGACACTGTGGAAGCTGTAAGCCTATAAACAAGAGCCTGAAAGCAACAATGGACTCTTTCTAACAAACTTGACACAGAGTGAAAGAAAAGGAAAACTGAAAGCAGATGAGAGGCAAGAGAGATTATATGTCTTGAATCAATTCTGTTTGCTGTTTCAAACCGATGTTTCAAAAGATTAAAAAAAAGTAATTTCAAAAAAGTTATGCTTGAAATTTTCATTTCAACTCCAACTGGACCTGAATATAACCATCCCACTTACTCTGAACAAAACCAGTCTTCATTCCAAAACATCTAAACAATTATCTAACTTTATGACTTTAAAAAAACCTCAACCAGTAGTAGACATACAGTAGTACCAGCATCTCACTGTAACATTTTAACTGTAACATGGAAAATTGGTCACATATCAGTCAATAACAAAGGAGCTTTATGTTAAAAGCCTGAGAACATATACTGAAATATGGAAATAGTTTTCTTGTTTAGAAAGGTCCCTTGAGCTAAATCAAACACTTAAGCTTAAAATTACTTTCTTAGAAGCAGATAAACCCAATAAAACCAAAAGATAACTAAAAAGAAATGAAAGCAGCACGATTAGTGACATATTATTGTAATTAAATTACACCAAGAATTCTCTACTCAAGAAGATAAAACATGATCTTATCAACTAAGTTGAAATTATCAACTTAGTAAGATTTGCAATTCCATTGGCTCATTTTCACATTCTGTAAACTAAAGGACAGGTACTTCTATCAGTTGACATTTCACTAGCACTTTTATCTCAGTAATCAGATAAGAATTTGACTAGTGGCACATATTAACATTGTAGGATTACAGGATTACTTTCAAGTATACTTTTGGCACTGGAGGATCAAAAACAAAACCAAAAACAAACAAACAAACAAACCCCCAAAAAACCCCAAACCAACCAAACAACAAAAAAAGTTGTGCTAATCAAAAGGATTAATTTTAGCCTCAAAGGCAGTTGAATCAACACTGTTTTAATATTCTTTCTATAATTTGAAGTTACATCTAGAAATACTTAAAATTCATCCAAATTTTTCAAATTACAGAATAAAAACTTAATAAACTCCTGGGAAACAGATGATTAAAGAAAAGTGGTTTTGTTGTACAACTTTTAATTCCATCACTCACTGCTAGGCTTCCACATGTGGCAGAAATAGAATTTGTCTCTTTCTAAGCCAAGTGCTCTTCTTGTTACCTGCCAAGCCAGAGCAACACTGCTCTGAGAAGTTTGGCATGGTAGGTGTTTACCTGGAGGTAAGCAGTGGCTCAGCTGACACTGGGGAGGTGACTGGAATGCTGTGAAGTACTTCCTTGGGGGCATTTACTGGCACTGGATCCACCAGGATTTCCAAGTACCCTGCTGCACTCTGGTCTGTCTGTGGTATATATGACCAGCTTGGGAAGACAAACAGTGACTCCAGCCACTCCAGTTCAAAGTGCAAGAGCTAAATCAAAATATAATGAGATTGAAGCTTGAGATGAGTTTCAGTTTGTTTTCTCAGCACTACTTACAGTGTTCATTACTAATACACCCTTGCATGTGCATCATAAACTCTTCTCCTAGCCAGTCTTCATCACTAAATGAGAGCAGTGTTTACTGCCCACTCTCTTACCTTGCATGGAGAACTTCTGTCCTTCCAGATGCAAATCTGCCACAGACTTGATGAACTCTACGGCTAGAACTTCCTGTTTACAGTCACAATCTCACAGAAAGGTGATAATTAATCCACTGCAAGGCTTAGTTATTTTCAGACTATTTTCCTAAAATTTTTGCCTGCTTTCTTTTTCCCCTGTGTTTTCAGTTAGAAGCTCTTACCAATACAACTTTTTCCTAGACTTCATCTCATTGGAAAGCATAACTTCAGTGCTCTGTCATCACCACTCTAGGGGTTATTTGTTATCTTGACTCCACTTGCAATTACCTTCAGGAGGCTTTTAAGTCAACTCTCATGCAAGCTATTATCTCCTGAAAGCATGTCACCAATGCATCACTGAAGTACAACTCTCCAGAAAGTTATTTCTGCTCCACTAATTGGAATTCAGCAAAGGTCTCCCAGGCCACCTTGTACTGCGGTGAACAGAACAGAACTGTACTGGTTGTCTCTTTTTTCCATGCCAGTACATTCAGCATTTCTTCTCCTAGCAAAGGCACATTTCACATGTTCTATCCTCTGCCCAGGATGTGAGCTTGCTATTTTCCTGCCTGTTACAGAGATGTGTTATTTCCTGCACTAGACTCTGGCAGAACAGCTGAAGCCCCTAGTGGTTTGTGACACTGCCCCAGCAGTGGGAATAAACACAGAACCCCTCAGTATGACCGAGGACATACCTCACATGGAATTATCCCAGTATTGTCCTTCACATATAGGCAACCATCTACCACCTCTTCTTTGTTTTCTTGCCTTCCATCTGCTAAGTAGCCAACCAGGATCAGGTAAGTCCTTGGCAAAGTGCGCTGCATGGGTAAAGAACCTTGTCGTCCTTGATGAGACCATTCCTTAAATTCATTAGTGCTCCAGCTCAGGTGGCTGCAGCACGGTATGTGCTGCTGATGCTGCAGGTCAGAGATGGAGATGAAACTGGAAAAAAGAAAGAAAGAAAGAAGCAAGAATATAGCAGGATGTACGAAGAACTCAGTTTGCAAAGTACCCTAATATCCACACTGAAAGAGCCAACACAAACTGTTCTCCAGCCTGTGATTTTGGTACTGGTTTCCAGTGAGCTTCACTGACAATTTTAGGTTGTGAAACTGGAGCTCTATTCACAACACCCACTTGCTCAGTAGAAGGACATAATCAAAATCAACGGGTGTGAATTTGAAGAGTTTCAGTCAGGGATCAAAAGTTCAAAGCAAGAAACTAGTCCAGATGAGTGATGGGTCTCAATCAGCAATGAATAGTAATTAGAGATAGAAAAATTAATCAGAAGACATAAATTTACACAGGTACTTATGCTGTGAATTTTGCAGGAAAATGAACAGGGGATTAGTTGAAAATTCCATTAGCTGAAACTGCTCCATCTTCAGAGACAGAGCACCACCAGGAGTAATACTGGTACCTATGATCCACAAAAGCACAGTGCTGCTCATGTTTTTGTCAAATGTGCTGAGTGCTTTTTGGGAGAAATCAGAACTACAGCAGGACACTGGCTCATGGTGATCACATACAGAAGCAGACTCCCTCCTCATGCTCTAGAGCTTGGTGGTTAACTGTGGATGTAGCACACTGCACACAAACAGACCACTGGCCTCACAGAAGATAAGTACCTTCAACTCTTCTTTGAGCCAAAGATTCTCCTGAATATGAACCAAAGTCTGGTTTAAATGTCATAAATATACAGGAAAAAATATGGCTTAAATGAGCTAAGTTTAGCTGGTGTGAAAGATCAACCACCTACATTTATTAACTATTAGTTAAAGGTCACAAATCCCTAATCAATTCCAGTTGACTTTTCCTCCCAAAACTGGTTGTACCAGAGATTTTAAATTCTTCCACAAGTTGGAACAAGAAACAGATCCAGGCAAGCCAAACTTTCCAGTATAGATATCTCTCAACGAGCTGTTTTTCATGATGATGAGCACCCAAAAGCCTTTTATCAACTAAAATATGGACCATGTTATCCTAGATTCCCCATTTTTAAGAGCGCACACTCGAACACTGAGCTCAGCTGGCAAAGAGGTTCGGAGACCAGGAACATCTTCCCGTGCGGGCCCGCAGGATCCAACCGGGGAGCTGCCGTGCAAACGCTGTTCGGTGCGGCAGCCCGCCTCGGCGAGATGCCCCGCTTTGGTTATACGTTCCACCTACCGCAGACAGGCGGAGACGGTGCTTAATCACACGGCAAGGGCGGCCGGGGCCGCGCCAAGGCCAAAGAAACGCGCGCGGTTACGCCCGTCCGACAGCATCCCTCCCACAGCCGGCATCCGGGGCGGGCATCGCGCAGGAACGAGCCGTGCCGAGCTCCCGGGAGGGGCGCGCGTGGGCACCGGAGCCCCCCCCCGCCCCGCTGTCACCTGTAGCCGAGCGGCAGCGTCCCGCCGCCCGCGCTCCGCAGGCACCGCAGCACCGCCTCCAGCGCTGCTGGCTCCTGCCCGTCCGGCCCCGGGAGCGCCCGGCGAACGAAGTCCCGAGCCGCCTGTAGCCATCGCTGCTCCTGCGGGGGAAAAGGAGGGAAGCGGGGTCTCAGCGCTGGGCGGCGGGGAGAGCGCGGAGCCGCCCGGGTTCCTCACTCACCGCTGCGCCGGGCGCCGCCATGACAGCCCGCGCGGGCCGCGCCGTTGCCTTGGCGATGGGAAGCGCGCGGGAGCCGCCGGGAGCGCCGCGCGCGCGTCGGGCTCCTTCCCCTCCCCGCCCTCCGTCCAATCGCCGCCGCCGCCGCGCCCCGGCTGTTCCCGCCCCTTCCGCGCGGGCCGGCGAGGAACGGGACCGGCACCATGTGTGGGATGGGCCGGGGCCGTGCCGGGCGCCCAGCGCCGCTCTGTCGCTCCCTTCTGCAAGTGGGCATAGGAGGGAGAATAAAACGAAAGTTTCACGGGTTGAGACAGGGACCGGGGGAGATCACAAATCGATTGCCGTCACCGGCAAAGCAGGCTCAACTTGGGGATAGTAATTGAATTTACTACGAACAAAATCAGAGCAGGATAATGAGAAGTAAAATAAATCTTAAAAACACCTGTCCCGACCCTCCTGCCCCACAGCGGCGCAGGAGAGAGCGAATGGAGATTACGGTCAGCTCGTCACACGTTGTTTCTGCCACTGCTCAGGGAGAGAGAGGGGTCCTTCCCCTGCTCCTCCGGCAGGTCCCTCCCACGGGCTTCGCCAATGTGAGCCTTTACCACGGGCAACAGAGCTGCTCCAACATGACCTGCTCTTCCACGGGGTGCACTCCTGCAGGAACAGGCTGCTCCAGCGAGAGTGCCCACAGGATCACAAGTCCTACCAGGAAACCTGCTCCAGTGTGGGCTCCTCACTCCAGGGGTCTGCTCCAGCACAGACTTCCCAGGGAGTCAAAGCCTTCTTTCAGGCATCCACCTGTTCCAGCATGGGGCCCCTCCATGGTTACAAGTGGATCTCTGCATCCCTATGGACCTCCATGGGTTGCAGGGGCATTCCCTGCTTCACCATGGTCTTCATCATGACTGCAGGGGAATCTCAGCTTTGGTGCCTGGAGTACCTTCACCTCCTCCATCTCCACTGACCTTGGTGTCTGCGAAGTTGTTCCTCTCACATGTTCTCACTCTGCTCTTCTCTGGCCACAATTACATCTGCGCAATAACTTTTTCTTCCTTCTTAAATAGGTTATCACAGAGGCATTGCCACTATTTCTCATGGGCTTGGCCTTGACCAGCAGTGCATCCATCTCGGAGACAGCTGGCTGTGGCTCTGCCAGACATAGGAGATGTTTCTGGCAGCTTCTCCCAGAAGCCACCCAGTTGTCCCCCTGCTACCAAAACCTGGTTGCGCAAACCCAATGCAGGAGGGAGACCTGGACCTGGAGTTCTGGTGAAAGCTGGGAAAGTGGATGTGCATTGGTGTAAATGTCAAACGTGCAGTGGGCTGTGAGATGTCCCTCCTCGAACTTGGGAGGAATCAAATGTGAAGATTCACAGGGATTTTTCTGACATTTATGTAGTTCTAGAGAAATGGGACTTTTTTTGTTGTTGTTGTTGTTTTTATTTTTTTGGTGGTTTTTTTTTTTTTTTTTTTTTTTTAAAGGCTGAAGCTCCAGGAAGATTGAAGGATTTGCCTCATCCACTCACATGCCAGCAAGTGCTAAACCTGAAACAGCCCATTAAAAACATAATTTCCTCCTTCACAGAACGTATGCCAGAATTTTCCCTTTAGGGGCTAAGTTTGTGTTGTCCTCATTCGAGGCAAGGAAATGAACGGGAAAAAATCTTTTCCACCTCTATCCCCGGAGATGGCTGCAATCTGATAACAGGTTATTCTGCTATTTCCTTCCCTCCTGAGACTTGCAGCTGGGAAGTCACAGCTGTTCCAAGCCCAAGTGTGGAAAAGTGCCCTCATTGTTTTCTCCTGTGCACGTGCCATCGGTTGGCTTCCACACAGCAGATAAGCAAGTCCATTGTAGGATCAGTCTGTGGAGGTGTTTGGGTTTCTCCGCAGTAATTCAGGCAGTCCATGGAGTGAATTGTACCCAGTTTGTACTGAAATAGGCAAATTCTTCCAAAACAATGTTTAGTAGCTTGATTAATGTCTTTTACTGGAGTATAGAGACAATTCCAGAAAGCAAGGGGAAGTCTAAATGGGCAACAAATGAAGGAGAGTTCTTTATCATTTAGCCACTTATTCCTAGTGTATAGCATGTTTTTCAAACATGCTAAGAGGATATATTAAATGAAGCAGGGCTTACACAGAATGTCATGTTGGTTTTGCTTATATTTGCACCATCTCTACAGCTGGGTCATTGGAGCATGCAAGAAAACATGTGCTTTAAATTTAAAACTACAGGATGGTCATAAAGACTCTAAAAACACAGATCGTGGCTGCAAAATGCCTTTCTTTAAAATTAAGGCAGTTAAGATGCAAAAAGTCTTTTTCTTACAAGTACATGGTTAATTTTCACGTGGAAAGTACAGCTGAAGCGTAAAATACTCCTGCGTCAAGAACTTTTCAGATTTGAGCAGACCTCCTCTGACTCCTTTCTCGTGTGTTTTCTAGCAGCTTTAGCCACTTGATGCACCATCCGTTGCTTTTCTTCAGCTTGTCCATCTGGGTTTTTAAGGAATACTGCCGACGCCGGTCCTCGCGCGGCGGAGGGCGGGCGGGGCTCGGCGCGGCTCCGGGCCGCCTCCCGCTCGCCGCTCTCTTTCCTGCTGCCGCTGCCAGGAAGTTGGAGACGGGGTAGTCACTCTCCGCGCTGCTCCGGCCGGCGCTGGGTAGGGCTGGGGCGGCTTCCTCTGGGCGTGAGGGACGCTGCCACGGGGATGTAGCGGGCCGCGGAGCCATGCGCGGCTCGGCGCTGCCCCGCAACTCGCTGGGGACGGTAAGTCACGGCGGGGACTTCGTCGCTCCCGACGGAGCGGGAACGTGCGCCGGCGGGATACCGCCTCGCCCGGCGACAGCTCCGGTCCCGCGGATCCGCAGCTCGCTGCGGGTCGGCAGAGCGGTGTCCGCCGTCGAGCTTTCGGGCCCGGGCGCTCTTCGACTCTCCTGGCCAACGTCGGGCTCCCCATCGCTGCCGGGCTGCGCACAGCCCGCTTTCTGCTCGCCCTCTCCGGGACGCTGGGGCTCCTTTCTCGGCAGCCCCATGCCGGGGCGGGCAGCGGGGGGGCAGGGCTCGGGGAGTCTGCGGGAGGGCGAGGCGGGCGGTCGTCGTCGCAAGGGAGGCTGGTGCCGGCGCCGGGGCGGCAGGAGCGGCGGTAGCGGGTCGGGCAGCCGAGCCGCGCCATCCGCCGGGTGCCCGCGGGGCAGCCGGGCAGCGGCACCGCCGTGCTCGCCGCCTCCCTCCCTCCGCTCCCCGCCCTCCGCTGGGCACCGAGTTCTCTGGCGCCGTTCCCGGGATTTATCCCTGACTCAGTGAAAAGGCGTCTGGGCTTACAGGAACGGCGGTGGATTCCCTGAAGCCCGCGGCGCGGCCGTTAACGCGCGGGGCGGTCCGGGCAGCGCGGCTCGCCGGGGCACCGAGCCGCCTGGGCCGGGATCGGAGCCGCCCCGCTCCCTCCGCCGCTGTGCGGGGGCCGGGGATGAGCCGCCCCCGCTTTGCTGTGCAGCCGGGCGCACACAAATGCCACTCTGCGGGCGTTTGAACAAAGATCAGAGGGTTGTAACTACGCCCCAAACCACGGGATTTGTATAAAAGCAAGTTCAGCTTTGCCGGTAGATCTTCTTTAGCCTTCCCGGGCTTCGTAGGGCAAGACTTTTAAGCTGCCCGCTGTGATTTCGTGGGCGAAAAAGTTGTAAAAGATATCGGAGAGTTTTATGAATAACCTGATTGCCAGATGTGAATGGCAAGTCACGTATCCAGTATCAGCAGAATGTGTGCTAAAGGTGGGACAGTGGAGTGGTGTCACTCAGCATCATGACATGGCTATAAATTCTTCTGTAGAGGTTATGAGGTCAAACTGTTTATCCTTAAATACCTGAGCATCCTAGTAATGCACACTTGCACTTGGCTGCACTGGACTTGTAAAGCTGGCGTAGTTGTTAATTTGTGGCCAGAAAGTTGCAATGTGTGCAAAGTTACCTTCCAGAAGGGTTAGGATTTGGTCTTGGGGGTTTTTTTACCACTTGAAAGGTTTGAAACCCTGGTAGTAGACTTAAAGCTAGCAGTTATAGGACAACACACCTAAAACTGAGGAGAAAGAGTTCCTTGACTATAGCTGTGGATCACTTACCATCTTGGTACCTAGATAGGACATGTAAACTGTTGACTTATGGACAGATTTCAAAGCAGATAGCAAACCTGAAAAGTGTATTTCTGGGTTAAGAATAGAGGTGCACACATTTTGGTGTAAATCAGATACTATATGTGATATTATTCATTCAATTTCCCCTTCCTATTTGCATGTCATTACAAGTTGTCAATAACACTCTACTCTCTATAGATAATGTTTATATTTTCAATAAAATCATGTTATTTTTTCCCCCCCAGAATTACAGGTCTCACTCTAACTCTGTTGCTTGCTCATCCATCTGTCATTTACGTTGCATATCATCCTGTTTGCCCTCATAGCCTTTCTTGGCCCCCTGATGCCTCCCTTCTATTCTTCTGATACTTGTATGTTTCCTGTGATTCTTCAAAATTTCCCGTAACCTGTTTCCATGCATTCACTCTTTCTGCCTGTCCTTAAACTCATTTTCAGGTGCTCTGTGTTTTCCCCATGCACTTCTAACTTTTACAGTGGACAAAATTGCATCTGTCTTCACTGAGGCCAGGGTGTTTTTTGTCTCATTAAAAGAAAAAAAATATTGTATATATAATGGAAGTTTCATTTATTAAAGAAAATTCTGTTTTATGAAGAAAAAAGACAAAATAGCCATAAGGGTACTTCTGGCACTGATTTCTTTTCAAAGTAAAGGGAGAAACTATAATTTTGAAGTTAAAAGCTACATTATATAAAAATTGAAAACCAGGCCACCAAGTGCATTGTAAGAAAGAGCTGTTGGGCCACCAGCCTGTTTCCAGTAGTGACCAGTCACAGGTGTCTGCCAAGGGTTTTAGAGCAGGGCAAGTGTACAGCAATGAAAAATAATACTTTCCTGGCTTCCAGTGGTCTGGGACTTTAGGAATTTCCAAGCTGAAATGGCGTCTTCATATTTTGGATCCGTGACTATGGTTTTTTTTTTTTTCCTTCTGCTATGGGTGTGGTGATCAGTTTTGGAACCAGGACAGGTTTCTGGCAGAGTCAGCACTCTCTCATGGAGTCCCACACCTCAACTACATGTTGGCTTTAAAAGTACCTCCCTGTGTTTGTTTTGAACCACTCTGCTGCTTGTCTTATGTGATGTCTCTTAGTTCTTGTATTGGAGGAGACAGAGAACACTCATCCCAGTTCATCTTCTCTTTGGCATTCATGGCTTTGAGCCTGCTACAGTATCCTTGGCTCAGGTTTCTCTTTTATAGACTGGTATATTTTATCATTCCCTTTGTGGTAGTGAGTCTGTACCAATGATGATCCTTTTTACTTTTCTTTGTATTATATCTGAGTTAATTTATATAGTTAAGATTGGGGACCAGAACTAGATTCAATCCTTTATATACTGTCATAACAACACTCTTGGTTTTGCTCTCAAATCCTTTCCTAATAATTCATAGCATTTTATTGCATTTCTGATTGTTTTCTCCAATAAGATTAATTGAACTTTTACTGCTTATTAATCTAGTTTTAATATCTATTTTTAGGACTAACTACTTCTAGCCAAATGAAACGCTTATATTAGAGTCTGTGCTAAGTACATTTACGTGGCAATTTTTGTTCTCACAAATAACCAGTCCTGTCAGTCTGGATGCCTTTCCCTTTTCATTAAATAATCAATTTTCTGCATTAGCAGTATTTTTTGTGTTAAACTCACTGTTGTCATTTAGCTCTTTCTTACCCATTTTCTTTAGTCATCACAAAGAAGCTTTGTTTGTATTTGGGGCAGATGCCTTGTGTTCTCTTCCGTAATCCCTGGATAGCTGAGTGCTTCCTTTGCTAAAACATATCCTTTGCTAAAACATTATTTTGTGTTATGCTCTTAGGAACCTGACAGTGGAAAGCACATCTCAAAGCAATGTCACTACATTTTCCTATTAAACCAAACAGGAATATATCTGAGTAGGACTTGGCATTTGACAGTTACCTGACTTAAAAATTCACCTAGTGAGTCACTGACAAGGAGCACAAGCTGGGGCTGAGGGCTCATGCCCAGCTGAAAATCATTTCAGGATGGAAAAGTAAGGACCCCCTGAGCCTTCCCATGGCTCCTGCTCCATCAGTGCTCTGATGTGAGGCTGTACAGCAGCACAGTGGAACTCAGCTCTGAACACAGGCAGGCAAAGTGCTGGGATGTTGAGGGTCAGTGAACGTGGCACTCTGACCCATTGTCCACCACAGTGTCCTTGGAGGGAAAGCTTCTAAAGAAATTTTCTTATGGTTATTATCACCAGCTGACTTCTCCATTATTTTCTTAATCTTTACTAACATGAAATAAAGCCTTTTAGCTTATTATATACTTTATGATATTTTATGATATGAAGTCCACAATCTTTATAGATAATCACTATTTTCTTTCAGTTTCTAAGTTAAGATTTCTAAGGCCTTTCTTCATTTGATCAAAGCTATTACTAGTCTCCTGAATTTAGACAAGGCCTGAAATTCAGCATTCTTTCATCTGACCTTCATAAAATGAAGGATTATTTATTATAGTAGTTCTTGTAGCCTTCTTTTGTCCTTTCCAGATTTTAGTGAGCAATGACAAAAGCTTCCTGTAAATGTTGCTTTAATGCACACTTCTCAATGTGTAAAGCAGAAGTTCTGGTTTCCCTTTCATCTTTGTATTGCAAACTAAAACAAATGTGAACCTCAAAGAGCTTTTGGAAATGGCTGAACCAGACAAAGAACATAAGAGTAAGTCCTGTACTCTGATTTCTTTGGTAGCTTATTAGTCTGTGCAAGATACTGGTTTTCATCCAAGCCTCCAAGCTGACTAATTTTTAATGACTCATTAAAATGGCTGACAGATGATTTATATGTAAAATACTTGTGCATGGGGCATGTATCATGCTGGATTCTTAAGCCAGGGTAACTTGCTGTTACAAAATACTTTGAAACACTTGAATGACTCATAATGCCTCTTATTTGCACGTAGGTGATAGTTAATTAGTTTAAAAATGGAATTTGCAAAATGGAAGCCTTTTATGAGAGAAGCGGTTGATTAAGTTATTACAATGGAATTTTTGTGCAACTTGGTCCATGAGGATTAAGGATGACAAACTAAATATATTTATATGAATAAGATACTGATTTCATTGATGATGATAATGCTGAGAGTAAAAGACTTAATTCATAATTATTTACAACACAATATAGACAGTTATAACTACTAGTATGGTGTACTGTTTTCTCAAGAAATATTGAAGCAACAGTATTAAAGATAGCAAAATGGCCTGTGTTCATGCTGAGTAATTTGATATTTCCCAGCCTCCTGAGGTGATACTATGGAGCAGCCCTGACATGCTGCACTCCCTATGCAGTCCTTCTGTTTCAGGTACTGTGCTTTATGTCCCCTTGTCCTGAGAACATGGCTCTCAAGCGTCCCTTATTTCTACCCTCTCATCTGTCTTTCTGGCATCTTGCTCTGTTCCTCACTTTCATCTTTGCCCTTCCTTTCTTCCTTTGCCTTACTCTGGTGGGACATCACCTCACTTGCAGTTCTCTGTGCATGGCCTGGTGAGGCAGAAGCAGGAACAAGGGTGTAAATTGTAGTGGTGGCAGTAATTCAAGAATATTTGAGTGTGAAAATTGTTGAAAGGCTCCTAACTCCTGTCTCAGCTGTCAAAACGTTGCATAAAAGAGCTTTTGGCATTGTGCTGTGTCTTTTTTCATTGTAGGTAAAGTGCTGGGCAGTAAGTGTTGGCATGAGGCATGGGAAGGAACTAGGGTTGCCTTATGGGTGAGGAGAATGTGCAGGGAACACAGCTGTCACCCAACGGGGTGGAATGTTTTAAGGAAGCAGCATTCTGCCATATTTTGTTTATTCCAGCAGCAGTTTCATAAGTAAACCCTCGAGTTTCTGCTGACTCTGTTTTCCTTGGGTAGTCCCTGCTGACTGAAATGACTGAGTAGGTGTGAATCAGTTGTGTGCATCGCACATGGTTTGAGTTATCACTTGGCTTAGGTAATGCACATTGTCTCTGTGAAGTTGCTTAGTGGGTACTGTTTTTTTTTATCTTGGCAAGTGGAGTGTGCTGTACATCTAACAATGGAAATTCAGCTTATTTCACTTGCAGAAGACCTCTAAAGTTTGCCTTGGCAAACACTTATCAATGACTTGAGGCTTCAGTGCTTGGTAAACGGAGCTAAATCTGGCTGGCGACTGATCACCAGCTGTGTTCCTCAGGGCTCAATTCCAGGGCCAGTTCTGTTCAATGTATTTATTCTAGATAAATTGGAGCATTGAGCAATGACTAGAATGAAATTGAGCAAGTCCAAATGCTGGATCCTGAATCTGGGGACAGAGTTACTTCCAGGCACAAATCTAAACTGCATGGAGTACCCTGGGGGTGCAGGTGGGCAGGTGTGCCCGGGCAGCCCAGAGGGCAGGAGCCGTGTCCTGGGGGCATCAAACACAGAGCACAGAGGGCACGGGGGATCATCCACTGTGCTTGGCGCTGGTGCGACCTCACCTGGAATGCTGGCAGCAGTTCAGAGCCTCACAATTTAAGGATTTGAAGGCCCTTGAATGTGTCCAGAGGAGGGAGACTGCTCTGAATTTTTTTGAATCAGGCTCTCATCTCCATCAGACAGATTTGTTGGTACAAATCAGCTGTGTTACATGGTAGCTTAAGATAGGTGCCTCAAAAGAGAGATCCCCAGCAAAGAAATCCCTTATGATCTGAACTCCCTATCCCTCAAGCAACAGTCTGGATCAAAAAGCACTATTATATGGAGTCTCTTCACTCTTCATTGGGTCACTCCTTAACTACCAAGTGGTTGCCATGTGGTCACCATCATATTCTCTTAGGCTAGTTTTGCTGAAGATTTTGATCAGTTCTGTAGTCCGTGTTGTAATACGGTTGTTACAGTTCATATACCATGAGTTATGTGCCTTCCAACTGAAACAGAACAGACTGTTCTAATTTCATGTATTGCCTGATTTTGATGAAGCTGTTCATTGGTATAAATCAGTGTATTGCTGAATGGCTTGGGGATCTGCTTAAGATGGTGGTGTTTTGGGTTTTTTTCCATCATGCGAGTGATTTTGCTGGATGGCCTAGTCACTGGGGTGTGAGTCACTCATGGTGTGTGACTCTCTGTTCTTCAGATTGTGGTCCATAACTCCGTAATGTGTTAACTCCGCTTTGATGACATTTACAGACATGGTTTCACTTAATCTGAAAAATTAAAAACACTTCTGTTTTCTTTTGGCTTTGAAGGTGTATCTGACCAATTTTCTCTGTATTTTTGGCTTAATCTTTGATGTTTTTATCTTCTTTCTATTGCTGACTTGTGTGACTTACAGGCTGACTGTTTATGTTTTTATATCAGGGGATTAATCACTAGCTAGTGAATTGTCGCACTACGACACAAAATAACTCGTGTATTTACTCAAGATGTAAAAGAGTAAAAGGAAGCAAGTTTTATTTCTAACTTCGCAATATAGAATTTTAAAAGTGACAGTGGATTGGAGGATGAAATTGCTACCTCTCCAACCACACTGGCTAAACTAACAGTCTAT
Organism: Vidua macroura; assembly: GCF_024509145.1. NCBI lineage: Eukaryota > Metazoa > Chordata > Aves > Passeriformes > Viduidae > Vidua > Vidua macroura. The sequence continues at coordinate 71,958,776 of NC_071572.1, read as the reverse complement.
CAATTTTCTCTTCCCACAAAGAAGAATGTAAATTATTATTTACATGACAGTGCGTGAGAAACTCTAGTAGAAATATGTAAACATCAGGAGGCATAGAAAACTTTTAAAAGAACTTTAAAACTTTTAAAAGAACAGGGCAACAGTGAATCAGAATGTTTTTATTGTTACTGTGTGTCAGACCATCTATGTGAAAGATTTTTTTATCCATTTTCCTGCAAGCAATAAATCTTGTAGTGTCAGCTGCTGAAACTATTTTTAGTTCCGCCGAGCAGTTGTTGGAGTGCTTACAATTATTCTGTGGTCAACTAATGAAGTCTGAAATGATATCTATTTAAATATGTGGTTCTTTTTTTTCCTGTTCACCCTTTTAGCATCTGGTCTATTGAATAGGTCAGAGCTCTCTGAAAAACATTTTAATTTTGTCAGAGTTGTGAACTCCATCCTTCTTGAGGTTTTAAGTTGCTTTTAGGTATGTACCTTTCTCCCCCAAGGCTTTAACTCTGAAAGAGAAACAGGATAGTGTAGGGCTGTCATAATCATTTCATTCTACATATCTTTTGGTAAGCTTGATACCATAAAATTGGTATCAAGACTGTGGTTTACCTTTATTGGTTTACTTTGTTTTTGCTATAACTCTCCTAAGCTGAAAAAGCAAAAAAAGGAAAAAAAAACCAACTCTGAAGCTGTACTTGTACTTCTGGGCATCTTCAAAAAAAAAACCACTTTCAGAAAAACAAGCTCGGAAAACATTACAATTAGAGGGAAGGTAGTGCAGTAAAACTTTGTGTGAGATTATATTGGCAGGGCAGTGTTCATTTGCAAAAAAAATTAGTTGATTTTCATCATTCACATGATCTGATGCATCGAGTTCATTGATACATCTGTAACATACTCAGAAGCATTAAGACATGGATGTCCAGACAGTGTCATTTGTGTGCAAAGAGGATGACAAGGGATGCAGGTTGTCAAGTCTTCATCATGCTGCTGGACTTCTTCATGGTACTATAAAGTGGTTTTTCAACAAATCTTTCATATTCTTCAGGAGTCACTGGTTGATATGGGATGGGTCTTTGCTGTAGAAACTTGCTGACTTCAAGTTTCATAAATCTTGGACCAAGTTTTGACCTGGTTTTGTTTTGTTGGGGTTTTTTAACCTTTTTGTTGTTGTTTGTTTTTTCTCTATCTGAATGTTTGAAATCCAGGCCTGAGGCCCAACAGGCAAAGGAGTTGTGTTTGTGATATGCTGCAATCTTGTTACCATCCTTCTGGTACAGGATCTTTTGCTGATGAATCATTTCTGCTGTCCTCTTACCAGAGTAGAGACCTTTTGGCCATTACATAAACAGTATATTTCTCAATTTCAGTGCTGGGAATAGTGTCCTGAAAACAGTGTCCAGGGAACGGCATCCTTCATTATTGGTACAGGCTGTGCTTTTAACCTTTGGTTCATGTGTGTGTGGGTGTACAAAGTCACCCTCTCTTACAGTCATATGGCAGTCATGCCAATCCTAATATTACTGTTAAGACTGGCATGATAACAGTAACTTTCAAGGGGAAGAATAGAAATCAAATCTCAATGGTGTTAACAAAAGAAGAAACTGCTCATTTTTGTGTTGAACTGCATGGGCTGATTGCTAACAGCTGCAGTTTAAGAGGAAGAATGTACATTTGATACGGGGAGAAATAAAAAACCTAACTTTCCCATGTTTCTAGGTCTGGCTTGCTCAGGAGGCGTTTTGGAAGATTTCCTGTACTTAGCAGGCAGTGAGATCCTCTTTTGCCATCTTATTCCAAACTTCCCATCTTGTGTATTTATTCAGTGGAACTACAAGTACTGGATGCATTCTTCTCTGTGAACTGTTTCTACATGGACAGCCTTACTGCCTTCCTTAATAAAAACATTTCTTTGCTCTTGTGTAACTTTTATGCAAGCTACAGCATTTTCAGGGCATTCCATGTATAAAATATTTGTTTTATATACAACCAGTTTGCTGTAGAGGTCATTGAATGGTATATTAATATCACAGATGGCAGGCATTGGTTTTTTGGGGTTTATTTTTGTAAATCATCTCCCCAGACACATTTGCCAGTGGAGGGTCCCATTACCAGAATTAGCCAAGTAAACTGAACTCATGATGTGATGTTATTCTAAGTGCTGAAATCAGGGGTGCAGTCTGCAGGAGGATATAATGTTTTCTCGCCTTGTTTCTCTCCTCTCCCTCCCTCCCTCTCTATTTACAGGTTATTCTAATATTTGTCTGTGTGTTGACAAAGGAATCTGTAGAAATTACTCCAGTGCCATATAGACTGCAAGTCCGTCGGGTAGCTTTGGATGGAAGAGACCCCTCTAACCCTTTGAGGAGAGAAAAGAAACAGATGCACTGTCAACTGGGACAATACCTACACCCCAGAAAGACCCATTGCTGCATGAGGTGTCATGCAGGTACACAAAATAAATACAGTAGCAGTGACTTTCACCTGGGAGGCATTTCCCGGTCCTGCACTCTCCAACTGTCTCTCTCATACAGTTAATCAGCTCTCCCTTTGCTTGGTACCTATCCCTACCCAGATGAATTCTTACTCCTTTTATTTATTCTTATTCCTTTTCTCCTCTTACGGGCTTCCTCTCACACTGGTGAGAGGAAGCGTACTTGGTCTTTATGGCATCAGCTCCAGGGTTTCTTTGAGGAACCAGTGACTCCTGTCCTCCCTACGCCAATGCATTTGCCTTCCTGTCAGAGCTCTGTTAAGAGATTTTCTTGCAGGTACCTACAAGGCAAAAGACTGTGATGGGCCTGACCAGGCAACTGTCTGTCTTCCGTGCGCCAATGGCACATTCACAGCTATTGATAACACCATGTCTAAATGCTTCCAGTGCAAACGCTGCCGTACAGGTGAGTTACTGTGAGGTCTGCAGGATCTGAGGAAAATGGGGGTGGATGAAAGCTGGAGGGAATGGCAAGGTGAGCAAAGGAGCTTGGAAAACGAAGCAGTTGAATGGGTAAGACAGTGTATGGGGATGGACTGGGGACAGCAGGAATAAGGGTTACCAAACTGGAACAGTCTGAGATACAGTTTGCAGGCCTTTCTGGCCTTTTTCTGTGAAAATTAGGGGATAACAATACCTATAACAGTGCTCTCAGTTGAAGGTGAAAGAAGAGGCTGGAGTAATAATATCTCCTTTCTTTCCTCAGCACTCCAGCAGATAGTAGAGACCCCCTGCACCCCAAAGCAAGATACTGTTTGTGGCTGTCAGAAGAATCAGTATCGGATTGATTCTGATTCTGAATACTTCCGGTGTAGGAACTGCAGCTCGTGTGCCGATGGGATTATTGCCAGCTGTGAGTATGGCATGGATATGGCTCCAGTGCAGATGTACTGTAGTAGGGTAGACTTTCTGATACGCTGCAGTGCCTTGCACTGAAAGGATGGTAGTTTTGGAACAGCTCTGGTGTTTGTCTGCCCTTTTTCCCCAGAAAGACTGCTATATTTTACCTGCTCTGGCATCAATCCCTGTTTCCTGTCATAGCTGCTTTCTTTTGTTCTTGAACTGTTTCTTGGTTTTGGCTGTTGAGAGGAGCTGCTTTCTACTTAATTTTGGTGCCTCTGCCTTGCCTGTCCTGAAGCAAGGTCTTTATGTTCTAGAGTGGGTTTCCCCTTGCCTTCCTTGTTTGTCTTTCTCCTGATGCTCACTGCATTTCCCCTACCAACTGCTGGAAACACTTTGAGTATGATGGATGAAAGCACCTCTGGCCCTTGTCCTTAGCTGAACTGCTTGTCAGTCAATTGCTGAGCAACCACAGTGTTCTGTGAAGTGTTCTAAAGTAAAGAGCTGCTAGTAATGCTGAACTATACCCAGTGGCATTAGGCATTACCTTGGGATGATGCTGCTGTCTGGGAAAAGTACTCGTGTTAGCTGTCCCAAGGTCAGGAATCAGAGACCTTAAACAAACACTGCCGTCTGTAGTCTAATTCTTTCCATGTCCCTTAAATGTCTTCCTTTGATGTGCCGACTGAGAAGTCACGAGTCAGTATTGGATGCAACACGAACTGGCTTTATTTCCTTGATTAGCTGTTTTATAAGGTTGCACCGGTGGATCTGACTGTGCGGCCGAACAAGACATCACACATCCGTGCCCATTCACACACCGACTGGTCTTCCAAATCTGCACTTACATATATTCCTTTGTAGCTGTCTTCCAACCCAAGGACACACATTCTCCTCTCAACATCTTATTCAGCTGGTCATGATCTGTATCAAAGACACAATTATAAGTAATTTAGTCATTGTTCTTTAATTATCCAGCTGGCCCATGCTTCCAGTCCAGCTGCTCCCACATCTTACCTTGTCTTAAAGCCATCCTCTCTTCTTTGCAAACTGTGCTGCTCCTGATCCCTTTCCCATCTCTTACCCTGCCCAGTGTGAGGTTTGCTGTCTCACTGGTGAATGTGTTCCCTCTAGTGCTCAATCGTCTTGTCACAGTTTCCACGCTTAAGCCTCTCCTCAAGGGTCATGATTGCACACTGTCCTTGAGCAGTTTCCTTCCCTCTTGGCTGATGTAGAACTGTTTCATTCCCATCCCTCACTTGTCACAGAATGCATGCTCCTTGTTATAGTACATTTTCTCCTCCTCTCATGCAATTTAATGTCCTTCCATCACTGTTCTTCCCTGCTCCTCCCCACACCTGTTTTACTCAGGCTCTCTCCTATGACTTGCTTAGAAGTGATAGTTCTTTCATTTCTTACCCCTTCCACTCATGACATCAGAAGACTGCTTATGTGTCCCATGACTTGCAGTGATTTCTCCCTGCCCCGAACTGACTTCCTCACCAGTCCCAGCTGCTCAGGGACCACTTCTCCCTCATCTTGGCCTGACTAATGTGGTTTCCCCTTCCTGTCATGCTTGAACTTGAGTGACTTTTACTGCTTTTTGCACATACACTAATTCCAGCTGCTCTGTAATTATAGTCCCTTTCCAAGCCTCTCCAGAGGTGCCCACCTTCAGGACAGTGGCACTCTTATTTTTATTACTTTTATCCTCCCCCAACTCTGTTTTTATACGTAGATCAAATCCTTTATCTCTTCTTCAGTAGCAGTTTTCCAGGCTTAAAAAAGGATAATCTCTCATCCATCTTGGAGTGGATTTTTTTCCCTTTGTTTTTGTCTTTGTCGAGATTATGGCAACCGTTTCTGTTTTTTTCCTCTACAGGTTCAAAGAACAAAGATGCCATTTGTAGGTGTAAGCCTCAATTCTTCCTGTCACGTAGTAATATTTGCAAGCCTTGCAACAGGTGAGCTTTTTTACTCTGTATGCCCCACAACTAAGTAGGAGAGACAGCAGGAGCTCCACAGCGGGAGGAAATTCTTCACATGACTCTTTCTATCTAGACATAACTTTACAATATTCTAATTGCCTTTCTGGGGCAAGTAGGTCTTCACCTCTGCCACCCAGAGTCTCCTCCATCAGCCCACTAAGAGCCCACTAAGAGCCCAAAGTCACTAGTCACACTGCATTGCTCTGCTTTGCAGGCTCACCTTGACTTGTCTGTTAATTAGGGTGGTTGGAAATGGCTAGAGTTTCATTGCAGGTGTGCTCACCTCTCTGATTCGCCCTTTCAGCTGCACTGGAGAAGACTGCTTGCTGTGTCCTAGCCCAGTCACTACCTCACCGACTTCATCTGGGCTGAGTGAGTGCTCAGGGGACTGAAGGGCAGTGGAATCTTTTCATTGTGGGGTGTTGTTCTCTTAATGCCTTTTGTAAAGGGTTATATTTTCCAGTTTGTCAAACCATTATCCTTTTTCTCCCTACCATTTGCAAATCTTCACTTGCTGTTCTTCCTCTAGCACTTACCTCCTCTTTTCTTAGTCACTCATGCATTGGCTCTCTTCCTTTTGTCCAGATGGAAACCTTGTACTTGGCACCCTTGTTGCAATATTTGGAGTTATCTTCCTCCTCTGCCTTGCACGTAAAGTAGGGAAGCTGGTCCAGAAAGATAAGATAGTGTCATCTTTCTACTCCTGTGGTGAGTACAGTGGCATGTGCAGTCATATGGATTGGGATAGACACTGATTTCTGTGTGGTTTTGTGTGTGTGAGGGACAAAGTAGGATCCCCTTACTTTGCTCTGCTGCAAGGCCAGAGTAGCACAAGAACTAAATAGCCAAGGCTCTTGTTGCAGTTCCACATCCAGGCCCGTAGCTGTGACTGGATGTGCACGTGAGCTTATTTCTGGGATGTGTATTTTGCTATAAAACATTTTTGAGGGTAGGATTATGAGTAGCTGCTTTCCTGTTTTCTCTGGGATAAGAAGAAGTGAAAATAATTTCTGCTTTCTTTTTTTTTTTTTTCTTTCTTTGAAGTTTCTTTGCCACAGACACCCAAGGAGACGGTATCAGAGGTGAGCAAGATGATAGGTATAAGAGCTTACCTTCCACTTTCAGATATGTTATCCTGGGATCTGGAGTAATATTTCTCCCCATGAGCTGTTTTCCGGCCCTGTATTTTCAAGTGAGCTGAGTAATAGGGTTGTTTAACTCAGAAGTCATTTCCTGTAGAGGGTGGAGCCAGTAACACCTTACTTTCCCTCTTCTAGAGGATGCTTTTCAAACTCCTGGCTTTTTTTTTTCCCTCCTTTTTTTTCTGGATGCATTTTGTTCAGATAGTTGGTTCTTAATCCCCTTTTCTCTCTGTGTACCTCAAGCTTGGAGGATTTAATTAATTTCACTTCACTTCAGATCTCGACTCCACAAGCCTCTCAGTGCTGCTTCACAGTATTCTCTCAGGTCCAAGGTAACTCTGCAAATAAGAGGGCCCAGGCAGCAGCTGAGGTGGGGTTTCCACAGCCTTACAGAGGAGGCTGATGGGAAAGGTGGCATGTGGAGCTTCTAAAATGGTGGTGATTTTGGGTACCAGCCTTACTTGATTTTGTAAGGAAATACTTTTTTCTGGACTACTGTTTTGTGGTGCCAAAAGAAAGTTAAAACACTTTGGGTTCTGCTGGAAAGAAATGTTTGGTGTACTCTGTTGAAACAAGGCATATAAGAAGAATTAAAATCTCAACACCCACTCCCCACCTATCTTGGATAAATTTTAGCATATAAAGCTAGTGGTTACTTGCAGGAGACAGATGTATTGTGCTGCTGTGGGTGATTCTGGACTATGTAATGTGTCTTTCAGGTTGAGGAAGAAAGAAATAAAATTTCCACCCTTCTTCCTGAGTCCCAGAAGGAAACAGAATTGCCATTAAATGCAGCCCTATCACCTACGCCTCCGCCACAGAGTTCACACGAGTTACCAGACTGTGTCAGACCTGCCAGGAAGACACAGCTTCCAGACAGTAAGTGAAACTCCTCCATCCTTCTCTCCTTCCCCAGTCAAACAGGAACCTAATTATGCAGATGCATCTAGAAGAATGCTGGACAGACCTTACCCAGTGTACGTGACCTGGATGTATACCCATGCATGGCACAGTAGAAAGGCAGAAGCATGCCCAGAGCCTGTCAGTCTGTATATGCTAAATATCTGTGCAAGGCCTTTCTGTTGTCCCTTTTCCCTCCCAGCAAAATGGATTGTCATATGTGTTGACATGCTGTCAGTCTTAATGCCTCTGGGGTAGCGGCCCAGAATAATTTCAATAATTCATTCTTTTTCAAGAATGTATGGCAGAAAGGCCCTAAGCAAATGTGCTTGACTCTGCTCATAACCTTATACAAGAGCATATGGAAACATTTCCATTACATTTTGAGGGATAAGAGCAAGTCTGGACATCACACGAGTCTGTGTGATTACTCTGGAGAACTGGAGAAGACTTGAACAAGAGGGGGCAATGCAAGATTCCAAGGCAACCTCCAGCCCTGGATTACTGACATTCTCCTTGAAGTCAAAGAATCTTGCTGCTCAGGGTTTTCCCTCTGTATTCACAGACCCTGCTGTTCTGTACACTGTGGTGGATCACGTGCCGCCGTCGCGGTGGAAGGAGTTTGTGCGGCGCCTGGGCCTGAGTGACTACGACCTGGAGCGGATTGAGCTGGAGCACCGGCGCCTGCGAGATGCCCAGTATGAAATGCTCCGACTGTGGAAACTGCAGATGGGCCGTGCTGCCACTGTGGAGCACATCAGCCGTGTTCTCAACCAGATGGAGCTCAGTGGCTGCAGTGACGCTGTTCAAGAAACTTTGCTAAACCAGAACTCTCCTCAACCTTGCAGCCTCCACAACCATCTTTAATCTATTTCTGCTTTAGCTGCCTTTGACTATTAAGAGGGGATCATAGCTCTCTTTCTTTCCCCGTATCTCCCCATCTTTGTAACACTTGTCAGCTGGTTTTGTTGGAGACAGCAGCAGGTTATGCTGGAGGAAGGCTGAGGTTTGCTTCTTAACCACCATGTAGTTCAACCTTTAAGCCACAGCAGACCTCTGCAACACCTCCTTTCCCAAGGAGGGGAAGCACCGCATAAAGGAAGTGGTGTGTGAACTCTGACCAAGATGCAAATAGGAGCTCTGAGTGACTTGGTCATAGATCAGCTTCTATGGACAAGTTGTTGCTGAAACAGGTGCTCCACACATCGTGTGGTAGGTAAACTTGTAGGGTGCTTTCGTTAAGCTTATTGTTCAGATGTTAAAGTCTGAACACTCACTTCTTGCAGATCTATTTTTCTGTGAGATCAACCAGTTGAAGTGGCTCATATTGCAGCCTTTTGATTGCTAAATCTGACTCAGAGGAAGTGGTGGGAGGATGTGCCTTATTTCTGGGAGTAGGAGAGGATTGCCCTCTCTCGGTGTCAACCGGTAGCAACTAGTAGCTATCACTGTAGCAAAAGACTCCTGGAGATTGAGAACTGGTTCTCTCTGCAAGAAACAGGAGGACATTATCCTTTCCACACCATGTCCCTCAGGTTCCAGAGGAGTAAGGATTCCAAGCCAGTGAGTCAGATGAGAGGGTTGGGGCTTTTTTCCTCAAGGTTTTTTTTGATTTTTTTTTTCCCCCCTGTATCTAGAAACCATGTAAGTTAGCATTAACAAAACACCTGCCTGTGTGTTTGTCCAAGTGCAGGGTGGCAAGTAGTGTGTGCATCTGCCTGGGTGAGGTGGTACCTATGCGTGAGCACAGGTAGCCTGAGCACCTCTGTACATCTGTGCTTGCACACAGGCTGGTAGGCTTGTGTCTACCTACTTATCTACATATGGAAGATTCGATGAATCTAACTGCAAATGGGGCTGTGTACATGTCTGTATAGATATTTTAGCAACTGTTGAATAACTTCACACTACTTCCTGGACTGTGTTCTGTGATTGCTGTGGGAGCCATTTGGTACCATCTCCAGGCTCTCCCCATCACTTTCTTACTAGAATTACCCTGGGAGAACTAGATGTAGAAAAATTCAATTAGCCTGCACCAGGTGCAGGTTGTCCACATGTTTGTAAATGTTTTTTTCAGTCTCTAATCCCTTGACCAGAGAGGAACTTTCTATTGTAAATACACTAAATGTTCTGAATTAAAGTGAATTTTTTTACCTCTGTTGTGGTGTTGCTCATATCAGCTCTTTTCTGTGACTGTGGCTGGGGGCAGAGAAAGGGGAATAACTTACAGAAGTGTTCAGAGTGGGTGGCTTGGTGGTCTTTTGTATTTTTTTTTTAAACCCAAGTTTTATGTATTTTGGTATGCAAAACTTAGCTGACGTCACATCACAAGAAGCTAGCTGTGGGCAGGAAGTAAGACTTCAATGAAATCCACTTGCAAGTCTTCTCAGATATTCAAGAACATGAATGCCAGCATATTTAGAGTGAATTTTTAAGCAATGTACAATGAGTCATTTGGATTTGTATCTGACTTTTTAAACAGGAAAATATCTTTAAATAAAATAATAATAGGTTATACTTTAATGTTAATCTTATATGTTTTTGTCTGAGGAACCAGAGCACCATGTTAAATAAGGAAGGACTACTCCTATTCTATTTGAAAGTTTCCTACTTGAAACATGGAAGTTCCTGACCATCAGTGACAAAGCCAAGAACCGACGTCAGTTTTAATTCCCAGTTTGAGGCTTTGTTTTGCTATGCCTACATCCTATTTTAATTGAGGATGACATTGTTGTTGTTGTTGTTGTTTTTTAATCAGAGGCAGTACAAAGCTCACTGTAATACACATTTTCTTTCATAATTTATGTTCAACAAACACAACAGTATGATAATTATTATTAATAATACATGCTGTATATTGAAAGTGCTTGAAGTGGGGAAATTCTCAGAAATCTTTTCCAGGTGTGATGTCTAAGCCTTGGGTTTTTTCCCCCCATCTCAAACTGTTCAATACATTATTTGAAATCCATGTGTTGCAAAGCCTGTGGCACAAGATAAGCCACAAGCAGCAGGCCCCAGGCCACTGCTTGGTTGCCCGTGGCTTCATGTAGGCATTTTACAGAAATCCATGGCTATGAGGTGTTTCAGAGAAAGCTGAAGACTCCAAGGTAACAAAGGTGACTTGGGTAGGGAATGTATGTGACGATGGGAGTGGAGGCTCCTCATGCTGCTGCATGGACAGAGCAGCCACCAGAAAAACACAACTGTTTATGTAATTTCATTTCTTTGTCTTCATTACTCATTGAGTATCTAGCGCTGAAGTGATGATGCCTGCATATAGAACATTTTAACTCTGTGGGGTCCAGCTCCCGTCCTGCAGCAGGGGGAGGACATGGAACAGTTGGAGCAAGTCCAGAGGAGGCCATGACGTTGATGAGAGGACTGGGGCACCTCCCGTACGAAGACAGGCTGAGGAAATCGGGTCTGTTCATCCTGGACAAGCTTCTGTGGAGACCTCCCAGCAAACTTCCAGGATCTGAAGGGGCTGCTGGGACGCTGGAGAGGGACTCGTCGTCACTGTTGTGATAGGGCAAGAAGTAAATCGAAAGAGGGAAATTTAGGGTGGATACTAGGAAGGAATTATTTATCGTGAGGGTGGTGAGGCACTGGCACAAGTTGCCAGGGCGGCTGTGGGTGCAATCCTGGCCACGTTCAAGGCCAGGCTGGATGGGGCTTTGAGCAACCCGGTCCAGTGGGAGGTATCCCTGCCCTTGGCAGCGGGGTTGGGACTAGATAACCTTTAAAGTCCCCTTTAACCCGTGACATTCCAGGATCCTATGGAACCGCGGTGGTCACTTCTCCGCCTCAGCAGTGGCACCTCCCTTCCCGCGGCGGCGGGCGCGGCTGCGATCCGGTCGGCGCCCGGCTGCCCCCCCCGCGGCCCGCCGCGCCTTGGTACGGCCCGCGGGGCCGCGGTGCGCGCCGGGAGCGGGCCCGGCCGGCGCGCGGGGGTGCGGCGGTGATCCCGCGCCGCGCGCCCGGCACATCCCGGCGCATCCCGGCCCGGCATGGCCCTCAACAAGTCCATGCACGCCCGCAACCGCTACAAGGACAAGCCCCCCGACTTTGCCTACCTGGCTGGCAAGTACCCCGAGTTCCAGCAGCACGTGCAGACCACCCTGGCGGGCAGGGTGAGGTACGGCCGCGGTGGGATGGGGCGGGTGGGTGCCCCTTGCGTGTCCGCCCCCGGGCACCCGTGAAAGCTCCGCTTGTGCCTTTCAGCCTGAATTTCAAGGATCCCGAGGCCGTGAGGGCTCTGACGTGCACGCTCCTGAAGGAGGATTTCGGGCTGACGATCGACATCCCCGTGGAAAGGCTCATTCCCACCGTCCCTTTGAGGCTGAACTACATCCACTGGGTGGAGGATCTCATCGGCCACCGGGATGCTGAGAAGCAAACCCTGAGACGAGGCATTGACATAGGTACTTGGCGAAGCTAATGTTTAAATCCTTATTTACCATCATCAGCGACAGTAGCAGGTACAATTTGTTGCAGAGGCACGGGAAAACGTCAGGTTTGAGGAACAAAGAGATCTGATGTGTGCTCGCTGTGGTGGGAGGCACTCTGAGTTCCACAGGTGTTTCATGTGCCTTCTGGTTGGGCAGGATTTCTCTGCACAAACACAGGAACTGTCGTGGCACGCAATTATGTGGCTTTTCAGGGCCTTGAACTCACTCGAGTGCAGCTTTGTGTGGTATACAAAAACTGTGCTTCTAGAAATGCAGGCAAAAATGTCATTCTAAAGGATCTAAAAAGTGTTTCTTCTTAGTGTTCTAATTAGCGAATTGTGTTTTGCTGCTAATTAATTAATTTTGGTTTTGGATGTCTGCACCAGAGAGTTTGTGAGTTGCATAGCATTTTTTTTTGGTGTTCCACTTAGTAACATTTTTTCCTGTTGTTATAGGTGTATTTGACAAGTGAGTGATCTGTCCTTTTTATATTTCAATTTTTATTTTAATTTATTTCAATGTGGTTATATATGTGAGCTGAATTGTAAAAGAGACTAAATAAGAAACCAGGGTAAATATATTTTGGTTGTATATGGTCAAATATTTCTTGTTTATTGTTGAGAACAAAATGTCTTTTAAGTTGGACCAAGCATCAGCAGATGGATGATACTGTCCACTTTCAGTCTGGATTTTTGGGTAATATCAGGATGATATCTAGATTAGGCAGCAGATAACTATAAACAGCAGAGGTGTGAGTTTATAAGATGTACACTGATAGCCATAATTTGGTTTTCATTGGAAATAAAAGAAAGGCAAGCTCCATAAGAGCTTCCACATGCAGATAATAAAATTGGCATTTGGATTCCCAATTTTTGGTTATTCTGTATGAATTATTTAAAAGGCACTAGTGATAGTACATTTGAATTTAGTTCACATCTTTTATTTTGTCAATAGAATCTTCCTTTACAGTTTCAGAGGCTTGATTTCAAAGACTGTTTTGTGCTGAAGAAAACTTAGAATGAAATTGAGAGAAGTAGGAATTTCCTTTGTAACTTGTTTTAATGCTTGACATTAAAACTTCAAAGTTACTGAATTCCTCAAAGCTGAGGTTCAGTAATCTCTGTTACTGTACCGGATTTTATGTTTCTTGGCATCTGCTAGCATGACTTTTTATAATGGCATTTTTTGTTCTCCTGAAATTTACTGACTTGTATTTTTAGCTGGAGTTGTGCTGGATACCAGGTTTGCATCATCACATGTGTGTCCACAGCAGCTTTCTTCTAGTAACTTTGAAATTTTTTAGACAGCTTCTGTGCATTTGATATTAGTTTTAATTTTTGAAAATGATTTCTATGAACTTCATCATGGTAGGTGGCTAGGTAGAAGAGACGGATCCTCTAAGTCCTCCATATACTGCAAAACCTTCAGTTTGAGTTTGCATGAACTTTGATGTTTCAGCTTTGGAAAAGCAGGAAGTCAGCCAAGAGGGACTTGAGAGAAGTGCTAGAAGTAACCCCTTGCTGTTGTGTACTGACAGATGAAGTTACTGATGGTTCAATAAGGCAGTGTAACAGATTCTAAATATATGTCTAAACTCTAGTTTGGTGGTGGTGGTATATCTTTCCCTTTTCTTGTATCCGTTCCCTTTAATCCTAAATTTGGTTGTCATTGATAATTTGATCACCTAGGTATGCCATGATTATTTTGTGCTAGCATCTCTCTCTTTTTTACCAAGTTTTTATCTGTCTGTCTCTCTTTTTTAATATCTTAATTGATATCAAAGAAACTTGGGTTTCTTTGATAGTTTTGGACATTAGAGAAGGACAGTCTTGTGGAACACATTTTTTTTTGTGGTTGTTGTATGCATCAAAGTAAATTATTTGTGATAGATGATAGAAAAATGAAGAAGAGAAATTTATTTGTGGTAGGGTTTTTGTTTTAGTAAAGCCAGAATGTATTTGGCTTTCTTTATATAAATTAACCATTGACATATAGAAGAAAAATAGCTTAAACCAAAGCTGATAGTTTACTAGAAAATTTATTACAGATTATTAAATTCTTTCTTTTATTAAAAGTGCATATTTGACAGTGCTATTTTTCAAATTGCAAAAATTAAGTTCACTAAATAATTGAGTAGTAGATGATCAATAATCACCATTTTCTTGAAGTTAGTTCTTTTTGGTGTATTAAGTACATAGTTAACAGCCACACTGCATATAACACCAGTACTTATTTTGCCTTTTTCATGGATTTTCACTTCTGCAGGGACAGGGGCATCCTGTATATACCCATTACTTGGAGCAACTTTGAATGGCTGGTATTTCCTTGCAACAGAAGTGGATGACATGTGCTTCAATTATGCCAAGAAGAATGTGGAACAGAATAACTTGTCTGATCTGATAAAAGGTACAATGTAATAAGGTATTTAGTAGCATATGAATGTTGGGGCATATTTTTGACATTTGTTCAGTGGCATATCAGAATGTGTATTCCTTCCAAATACATGCTCAATTACTTTTACTGGAGCAGAATATTTACTGAAGTCAGTGTATGCTTAAGCCAAAAAGCTGCCTTGTCTAGCATGGGATGTGTGGATAGAGAAATACTCTTCCTTACAAAATCCGAAAGTTAAACTTCACCCCGGGGTGTTTTTATCTCTGTATTCCATGTCTGTTACTGAAGTATTTCTTAGTGTTTGGGCTATTTCTGCTGGTAGGAGAGCTGGAATGCTCCCCTTGGATAATTGCATGACACTGCCTGCCACAGACGTGTATCTTGTACAGGGAGTTCTTCATCCTCACTTCTTGAATGAAGTCCTGACACTGCCTGTGGTAGCAGAGGCAGCATGCCAGACTTTGTCTGGGAATGAGCTTGGAAAATTCTCTGAAAGAACTCAGTGTAGTAAAAATTAGGTCCATTTATGAGCTCTGAATAAAAACTTCTGGAAGCATCCATTTGAACAACATGTCTTAATCTGTCGTCCATGTCAGTGTTGAAGATGCAGAACTTGATGTGGAGAACAATGAGAGTTTTCTGTCACTGCTGCCACTGGTTTTTAGTGGTGTGGTGGTGTTTCAACATACTGGAAAAGTAGCTGGCAAAGGAACAGGCTTCATGTGAAGCTTTAGTGCCTGTAGCTGTAAGGGCTTAAAGCACATTTGTGGTTGTGTTGGAGAACTTGGTATAACTCAGGTAGTCCTTGTTGTTTTAAACAGGTTCATGTGGTTCTGCTGCTGTGTATAAACATACAGGCTGTTTGTATGTTAATCCTTGACCTGAAATCTTTATTTGCGTGGTGATATTTGTTACATCTCTTTTGTAGAAAGCATTGTTTAGAAATTACAGGTTTTATGCAATGTATAATGTATATAGCATGTTAAATAAAATATGAAGTTCCTTACTACCAAATTCACTTTTTCTAACAGTGGTTAAGGTACCACAGAAGACTCTTCTAATGGATGCACTGAAAGAAGAATCTGAGATCATTTATGATTTCTGCATGTGCAACCCTCCCTTTTTTGCCAACCAGTTGGAGGCTAAGGTAAGGTAACAAACTGGGTGTTATACATACTTCAGTAGTCAGTGAAAAGGTAGCAACAATTTAACCTCTTGGCTTGGGCAAGGTTGAGTGAAAAATCCCAAATCATCATTAATAGCATTTATGTCTTCTCCCTCCTCAGCCCTATATGGAGTTCTGAAAACTTAACTGTTACCCCTCCTAAAGTAGAGGATGAGCTGTAGCATTCTTTCACAAGTTCTTAGTGTCTTAGAAAATGAGTTTGGAAAGTAGACAACTAGTAAATCTGAAATCAGGTGCCTGTTGCATAACAGGCACCTCTGTAGTACAGAAGAATTAGTTCTGGAATTTTGCTTAACTATATTTTTCATTTCCTTAGTCATGTAGACAGTATCATACAGGTTGTGCAATACCCACTGAATATAGTCAGAAATGTATAATGCAGGGCAGTAGAAAAGAAGGTTTAAGATTTAATTAAGGACTATAGATTGTAATTGCATAGATGCACTTAGCATGTCTTATATGTATTGGAACCACATATTTCATATTAGCAGAATCCTGATGTGACAGGTACCTTACCTAGGTTTGAGATGGTGGGGAATTCACTCAGGCATGTTTATTTTGAATGGATCTTTGTTATCCATGGTTCTGAGGGGTAGGATAAGTAGATATGATGGTGCTTGCTGCCCCCTAAAGATTAAGATAGGAAGCAGTGTACAAAGCAGCATAACATTTCATTAAATGCTCATGTCAAATGTTTTTGTTTTTTAATCCAGGGAGTTAATTCTCGAAATCCACGGCGTCCCCCTCCCAGCTCTGTAAATACAGGAGGAATCACAGAAATCATGGCTGAGGGAGGGGAACTAGAATTTGTCAAAAGAATTATTCATGATAGTCTCCAGCTTAAAAAGAGGTTACGGTAAGTGTTTTGTTCCAGTCAAAAAACCCCAAACTAACACCTTTTATCTTCATCTTTGGCAGAAGTCATGCAACAGTGTTATTTTTAGTACCTATGGTCCAGTGATATCTGCTCAGTTTGTTTGATGATACTTCCACATCCAATTGTTCCTGAGCAGCAATTAGAAGTTATTGCTGGAGGTATTAAAGGCAGAAGACAAAAAAAGCCTGTACAAGTGACATTTATAGCTTGCAGCAAAATTAGCACATGTACCTGATAAGAGACCAATCAGGATTCATTCTTGAGGAATTTTGGATGGAAGAGGCTTTATGATATTGCTTAGTTATCTGTTGATTACCTAAAAATTTCTATCCTTTCCTGGCTGAGTTTTGGTAACTTGCAGTTTTGCCTGCTAAAGGACACTGTTGTACTGAATGGTGTCTTGGATGAACATAAGCTGCAATAAAAACCATAGTGAGACCTTGTTTTGACCTTATTTTTAAACAGATGGCAGATCTTCAGTTTTCTGACTATATCATCAGGCTTTCACTCCCCTATTGTTGGACAAAACTGTCCCTTGATAACTGGGAAATCATAAGTTTTGTACTTCAATACGTTATATTTCTGAATAAGCTTTTTTGGATTAAGTCATCAAAAAGTGTGGAAGATGAGGTTGTAAAGCTCGAATAATAATTTAGATGACGAACAGAGCGTCATCTAAAATAATATTTGGGAGATTCTGAAGATGTGGAAATGGGTGGAATGATAAGCTTCACTAGAAGTGGGAAAATAACTTCTTTTTCCCTTTTTTTCCTGATTTTTTCCTCATGAAATAGGGGTTACGTGATGGAAACCTAGATAAGTGAGCACAAGTGATAGTCAGTATGTCTGCTTTTGAGCACGATTACTTACCAATAGTTATTCTTCTTTGTTCTGATTCATTCTCCAAAGGAAGTGGAGAAGTTGAAACAAATTCTTGTAAGATGTAACATCTTCCCCATAACTGAAGTCACTCTTTGAAACAAGATTGCTCATTGTTCATGTGTTGTTTCTAAAATTCTCCCAATGTATTTCTTAAAAGCTCAAAAAGATTTCCCTGTCCAGTCTGTCTTTGGACCTTCTGTTCTGAATTTTGTTGTACTATGTCCTAGTCACTCTGTTTAAGTGTGATTTTTTTTTTTTTTTTTGTTTGTTTTTTTGTTTTGGTTTTAATCTCATATTGTTTTTTCAGCTTTCTGATCCAAGTAGTTCTTATTAATAGCTGCCATTCTCAGTTGATCTCTATTTGTAAAATACTTTTTTTAATGTGTGCTTTGCAGATGGTACAGTTGCATGTTGGGGAAGAAATGCAGTTTAGCACCACTGAAAGAAGAACTTCGAATCCAGGGGGTGAGTATGCATAGAGTCCTGCCTGTGTTCTATACAGAATATAGTATGCTTCAATGTGTGTGGGTAATTATTGTTGAATTATTTCACAGAGTTTTTGTTACCAAAAGGAACTGAAATTTCTTGTTAGGGAAACAACTGAGGTTTAACTATTGTAGATTCAAAACTGACACATAAGTAGGAAATATTATCTCCAAAGTTTTGTCTTTAGCACATGTTGGAACATGTCTTCATTCTAGAAGATTCAGGGTTTCTGCTTTAAAATAGCCTTAACAAGGCTGTAGCAAAAAAAGAAAAAAAGAACAACAACAAAAAAATCTAGCTTTCTAGCAATTTGGTTGATAAAAGAAATAGTAACATTATTTAAGTGTCAGTGTTGTTATGTTTGTGTTCAATTCTGGCACCAGGTAAAATGGAACCTTGTGCTACTATTCCCATTAAAGAGGGCTGTGCAAAGAACTTTTGGATGGCTTCTTGGAGGAAGCATACTCTTCACTAATTCCCATACAAAGAGAATAATTGTGAGATCTGTCCGTGTATATAGTGGAAGGAAAGAGAATGCATGGTGAAATAAATTCCCAGAAAGATGAATTACCAAAAGCAGATGCTGAGCTAGATACAAAATATCTGATTTTCCTTCTCTGTCATTGAATTGTTGCACCTCAGTCTCAGTAAAGGGAGAGAAATGAGAGAGGGCCCTGACACCTCTGAGCCATGTCCAAAAGAATCTCTATTTGTGTAATGAGAAAATATGCTTTGTTTGAAAATGTGTGCAGTAAAACAATGTTGTTTATTAATCTGAAATAATGTATTGCTTCTTTGCATAGGTTCCTAAAGTCACTCACACTGAATTCTGCCAGGGACGCACCATGAGATGGGCACTGGCCTGGAGTTTCTATGATGATGTGCAAGTACCTGTAAGTAGCTTAATTCTGGTTTGCTTGTGATTTTCTGTGCCTCTTACTTGAGGAAGGGGCTAATGAGCTATAACTACTGTGATACAAACTGTTCTTCTTCAGACTGGAATATTGGATATGCTGGGCTGTATGGACAGTGGAATTTCTTAGATGGCTGCCAGTCTGTTAGCAGTTGTCATGTGATTCATGAATGACCCTTGTTGAGGGTGGAAAAAGGAAGCCGTTGTAGGAACTTCCTGTGGGTTTCAGTGAAAATAAGGATCATTTGTAACATACCTCAAATAGCAGTTTAGTAGTAATAAAAATATTCTAAGTTTGGGGCTGGCTTTGAATTTAAACTTCCCTCTGAGAACTCAGTTTTAATTTAACATGTGGATTCTGTTACCAAATAGGTATGACCACGTCTAACTCAGACTTGCCTACATGAATGTAAGTGGAGCTTGTTCACCTTAAATGTGAGCCAGTTGCTTTTTTGGATCTGGATGTTTGTATATTTGAATATAGGTATAGACAATAACCAATCTTAAGGAAGATGCAAGTAAACCTTCAATGCAGCTGGATCAAAACATGGATATTGGCAGTTGGCTTATATTCCCAAGAGCAGCCACACCTTTTCAGCTCATGGAGAGCTCACAGTTTAAAGGAACCAATGAAACTTTTTGCCTAATACCTGAACATAAACTCCCTCTGTCCATCAGGCTAGCATAAAGTGCATGATCCTGTTAGCTGCTTTGAGTCTAAAACTCTGGGGGTGAAGTGGAGCATGGGCCATATGAGTGACTGCTTAGTGCCTTATATTACACTCTTAATCCTCGTGTCTTATGGAATCACAGTCTTCTGAGTGCAAAAGTCACCCCACTAATACTGCAAAGCCTTGTAATTATTTTCTTTCTTTTTCTAGTCACCTCCCTCTAAAAGAAGAAAATTAGAAAAACCACGAAAACCAATTACCTTCATGGTTTTGGCTTCTACAGTCAAAGAGTTATCTGTCAAAGCTTCAGCTATGGGCTGGGATGCTGTAGAAGCTATTGCTGTGGTTAGAGCCTGGGTAGAGAAGATTCTCACTGATCTGAAGGTACAGTATGAAGTATTAGATGTTAAAACTATATCCTAATTGAAAGCATAACTGTGACAGGATGCTATGAAATTCTGTTTTCTGCAATAGGTTCAACATAAACGTGTTCCATGTGGAAAAGATGAAATTAGCCTCTTTGTGACTGCCATTGAAAACTCCTGGATTCATTTGAGGAGAAAGAAACGAGAGAGAGTAAGGCAATTACGAGAACTTCCTCGAGCTTCTGAAGATATTCTGCAAGCAAAGGAGGAAGAAAAGAACAGCCAGAAGAGTGTGAGCAACAACTCGGACTGTGAAAACCCCAAGGCTGAAGACTCTGAAATGGGGTTTATGGCACCTGATGAGGATGTCCAGATGACAGCAGGTGATGAGCAACCAGAGGAATCTGCTGCCAGAGAAGAACGCGGTGATCCTGTGAAGGAAGAGGAGATGGAAGCAAAGCAGGGAGAAACGTCACTTGGGAAAGGTTCTGGTGATGTGAAGGAGGAACCTTGCTCTTCAGAGGAATCTAGCAATCTGACAGTGGAAAAAGAGCCAGGCCCTAAAGAAACTAGTGGGGGTTTTCTTTTCAAGTGTTTAATGAATGTGAAGAAAGAAGGAAATGATGTAGTAGTAGAAATGCACTGGGTTGAAGGACAGAACAGAGACTTGATGAACCAGCTGTGCACATACTTACGGAACCAAATTCTTCGACTGGTTGCTAGTTAGCTCTTTTTCCTACTTTGGTAAAGTAGGTCTGTCCTCAAATTTTGTAAACTATTTTTAATCAATTAAAAATTTCAGATAGCAAAACCTGTCTTTTCCCCCTTAAAAAAAAGGTGTAGAATGAAGATAGATGTCTCCTTTAATATTTTAAATATCTTTTTCAAAAATATAAGGAGGACATGAAGTGATGAGGAAGTGATAGATTTCATACTGCAGTTGTAAAACTACATGTTGAAGTGAAACATGTTTATGCTGTGAACATTTTAAATATCAGCAGTGCTTATTCTGTTCTTTTTCTGGCACAATAGAAATATATATTGTTACTAAGTAGAAATCTTTACTGAGTTATTTTCTTCAATATTTTTTCAGTACTAATAGAGGAAACGGTTAGTCTGCAGTGGCAATTGTTTCCTGCAGTGAGGAGTCTTTAGCAGAGGATTTCTGCGCGCCTCTCCTCCCTTTAATGTATCTATCTTTTGGTCAACCGAGTAGCAGCATGGATACATTCTCCAAGTGTCAATTCATTAAAATAATTGCTTTTGGGAAAAAGTGTGTGTTGTTTTTATCTGGTGCTTGGGCTTTGAAACACAGAAGAGCCTACTGTTAGCCTACCGTTTATCTGGTTTTGTAAAGTTGAACAATGAAAGAAGCTTTTTGAGCTGCTTGATTTAAAGACTATTAAAATACGTTGACTCTTCCATTAGACCATCCTTTACACTTACTCAGATATAATTATCTGAAATGACAGCAGTATTCTTAAAGAATTTTGCTTCCATTTAATTTGAAGATTTAATGACGGGAATGAGAGCACATGCTCTTCTTCAAGGGCCAGAAGTTTCTGAGTGTATGTGTTTTGAGATGATGATCACCAGTCCTGCTTCATGTGAAGTCAGCCTCCTAAGCTGTGATCCATTTCTCTGAATAGAGATACAGAACATGAAGAACTTTTCTGAGTGGGGTGAATGTGTGTGTGTGGGTGTGTGTTTGTGCGTTACCCAAAACAAAGCAGTGGTGTCCAGAAGGAAATTACTGCGTGTGTTCATTCTCCTTTCAATGTTCACCCTTTGCTGTCTTTATTTTTGGAAAGACCAGTTTGCTTTCTTCAGCTGAAATAAAAAGCAACTTAGAAAAACCTTATTTTTTTGATGTAATGCTTCTTAACACTTCTGTGGGTGATGGACAAAGACATGCATTTTTCGGGTACTGCAGAATATTCATAGAACTGGTCCTCACATTCACTTTGCTGAGGAGAGGTAAAACCAGTCCTGGTCTTTTAGAATCTGAAACAGCTATTTTGGCGTCAGAGACATTAGAAACAGCAAACGAGGCTGTTTGTCCTATGGGCCCTCTCCTCCTTGTTTTGTTGAAGCAGACCCTTCAATAAATGATCTCAGCCTTTCACCGGTACAGCGCGCCTTGCCTCACGCGTACCGCACGCTCGGAGCGCTGTCTCAGCAAGGACCGGTGTTTTTCCACAGACAACCTCTGCGGCGGCCGCACTCCTCGGGCCTGCCGTGCTGCCCTGTTGCTGCCCGCTTCCCTGCCCCCGCCCGTTCCCTTCTCCCTCCCGCCGGCCGGGGCGGGCCCGGGTTTGAATGGCGTGGCGGGAAGATGGCGGCGGCACCATTATCTCTCCGAGCGGTGCCGCTGCAGCCTCGGCCGCGAGGTTCGGCGGCGGCAGATCCCACACGCCGGGGCGGGCCGTGCCACCCGGCGCCGCCGCTCCCCGCCGCGTTGTGCTGAGCCCCCCGCCCGGCCTCGACCTCTCCCTGCGCCGCAGCGGCTCGGCAGGTACCGGCGTGGAAAGCGCAGCCCTTCTCTCCCATTCCCCTTCTTTCCCTTCCCGCCCTTCCCTCGGTCGTGTAGCGCGGCGGGTCGGGACGTGCTGGTTCGAGGGGGAGCGGGGCTGCGCTGCTGGAAGCGGCCGGGACCCTCCGAGCCTCTCGCGGCGCGGGGCCCTGGCCCCGGGGGCGGCGCTGCTCGGGCCGCGCTTCGCCCCTTCCTTTCCCCCTGGAGAGCAGCGGCTGCAGTCGAGGTACATGCTTGTGTTAGAGGGTGGCGCTTGAAGGATTTCCTGCCCCCCTCGCTGTGTAGTCGAGGAAGAAAATAAGAAAATGTGTATTCTGTGCACAGGTCTGCGATGGGGGCATGCTGTGTGTCGTGTAGCAGTGGGCCTTATTCTTGGCTTGGCCTCTAGGTGCTGCCATAATACAACAGTCGGTATAGGCCGTTCTCCTTGTTATACCGAACAAGGTTTGTTTACCTACGTTGAGAAATTGATCAAAGAGTACATATAGAATACAGAAGAAGTATACACAGTATATTTCTGTATGCAATATACAAGACTTTGTATAAACATCTTGTGGCAAGGTGTCATATCAAGTGCTCCTGCTGCCAGACAGAGACACTTAAAGTGATGCTTCTAGATGCCATTCATACATTTTACCAGCTTATTGTGCTCTTGAATCAAGAGAGAAATCAAGATGTATACAGCATCGAGATTGATATACATCTTACATCAAGATATTTACAAAGCATCTTGCAGTTTCATCTCTTTTGTGATTTTTCTGTAACTTTTTAAAGCATTTACATCTCTCAGTCTCTTCTCCAGTCATGTCATATCTTCTCAGTGATGTGATTATGCTCTGCAATATACAATTTCGTCAATTTCTGTAAATGGAACAGAACAAGGAAATATACACATTTCCACAGTCAGCTCCCCAAAGACAATTCAGTAAGCAGCACTCTTGTGTTTAACTGGCCCCACACTCTGAAACAGTTTTTCTTCTGAGAAATCAAATACCTGATGCTTTTAACCAACAATTTATATCTTCCTAATTTTGACTGTTTCTTAGCATTGTTTTAGTAAATAAAAAAAAAAAAAGGTTAGTAGCACAGGTATACTTCTCTACATAGATCTCTAAGCCACAAGTTTCCAAACACATCTTCAGTCCTAAAGATATTCTTCAAACAGCCGAATCACCTGATCCTTTACTCATTTCATCTTTTACATGAAATTTGTTGGTTTTAACACTAGGGAAAAAGCTTGAGGTCACATCATGTGGGTTTTTTTTTTTGTTTCTGAATCCTAATTCTGCCATATTAATCACTGTATTAGATTTGCATGGCAAGAGGGGGGACTATAAGCTTCTGGTGTCTTCTGTGAGCAGCCACCAGAAGTTTCCCCTATGTTGGACAGAGCCAATGCAGCCAGATCTAAGAGGGACCTGTCACTGGCCTAAGGCCATCAGTAGCCCCTCTGGGATAATGTATTTAAGAGGGGGGAAAAAAAGCCTTTGCAATAGCACCTGCAGCTGGAGGAGTGAGACTATGTGATGGAAACAGCCTGCAGACACCTATGTCAGTGAAGACGGAGTGGGAGGAGGTCCTTCAGGTGCCATGGCAGAGATTTGGTAGTACTGCCTGTGGTAAAGACCACAGGCCTGTGGTGCACCTGCAGCCTGTGGTGAAGGCTATGGTGAGGCAGGCTGTCATTCACCTGTAGCCCATGGAGGTCCATGGTGGAGCAGAGATCCACCTGCAGCTCGTGGAGAACCCCATGCTGGAGTGAGTGGTTGCCTGAAGGAGGCTGTGGCCCTGTGGGAAGCCCACATTGAAGAAGGCTCCTGGCAGGACCTGTGGAGAGAGGAGCCCACGCTGGAGCAGGTTTGCTGGCAGGACTTGTGACTCCGTGGGGGACATGAACTGGAGCAGTTTGTGAAGAACTGCGGCTTGCAGGAAAGACTCATGTTGGAGAAGTTCGTGGAGGACTGTCTCCTGTGAGAGGGACCCCACACTGGAGCTGGGGAGGGGTGTGAGGAGCTCCTCTCTGAGGAGGAAGGAGTGGCAGAGAAAATGTGTGGTGAGCTGACTGCATCTCCCCTTCCCTGTCCCCTTGTGCTGCTGGGGGGAAGGAAGTAAAGAAAATTGGGAGTACAGTTGAGCCTGAAAAGAAGGGAGGAGTAGGTGTTTTTAAGATTTTGCTTTATTTCTCATTATCCTACTTTGATTTGATTAGTTTTAAATTAATTCTCCCCAAGTCAAGTGTTTTGCCTGTGATGGTAATTGGTGGGTCATCTTTCCCTGTCCTTTTCTTCCCTCATGAACCTTTCATTGTATTTTGTCTCTCCTGTCCTGTTGAGGAGGGGAATGACTTTGGGTAGCTTTGGGTAGCACCTGGTGTCCAGCTAGGGTCAACCCACCAGAATTACAGTTTAGGATGGATAATTCTGGTCTCCTCTGAATTCCTCTTGGGAAGTCTGTCCTGCTTTGTAGCATATTTCTGTTCTCTCCCAATGGTGCGTAAATTTTTGTTTAGCATTTTATGGCACTTCGATTACACAAAGTGAAGCAAAGCTGTGTAGAGGCGACTGATCATGCAGCAGTGACGGCCTAGGTTGGGGTTAACCTCAAGGCAGCAGTTGAAATTTTTAGTGTGATGAGAGAAGAAATGCTGTCTGCTTATGCAGGCTGGTAATATTAATCTAGCCTGCCCTTATGCTGTCAACAATGGTGGGAAATTTCTTTTAGAATTTTTTGAATGTACCAGTAGAAGAACAGGCATAGTAGAGGCAGTACACACGATTACTTGGTTTTCATCTCAATTTTACAAGGTCTTTCAAATACTGTTTCAAATACAAGGTCTTTCAAATACTTTCAAAATACTGTTACAGGAACTATATATTTATGGGTGATAGGGGAGGCATTCTTGTGGATCGGAAACCTGAATGGGATAAAAAGCTTGAGTTTTCTTAATGACTAGGAAAAACAGAGGCGAAGGAGAGGGAGGAGGCAGTGCCTGTAGTCAGCACAAAGTTGTTTAGCGTTACTAAGACAAGAAATAATCAGCAAGGAACTTAATTAAGCTAGAGGAACTGGCAGTGTTGTGAAGATATTAATCAGTATTAATAAACTGAAATGTGACACACTGTACATAGTAGCTTGAGCTGCTTGTTTACTTTAGGTTGTGGTTTTCATTCATCTGTAAAAGAAAACACTGGGCAGTTTGGTAATCAGTGAGAATTAATGAAATCTCAGTAGCAGTAACTTCTTAAAAGGGAAAAGGTGTGGGTGAGGACAAGATGGCAAATTAATGTAACTATGCTGTTACATTAATCAGTGATGAAGCTCTCTTTGACTGTGTATTTGGTAATGGCTGCTTGGTCTCAAAAGCAAATACCAGGGCAACAGTTTGGTGAAGAGATTAATAGAATGTGGAAAATCTTACAGGAGGAAAAATTGAAAAAAAAAGATGTCAGAAGAATTGAAGAATGGTGAACCATCCACACAAAGTATTGAAAAGTATAGGGCAGCTGGTTTATTGCCTTTTCTTGTAATACAGGAGTTTGCAGAGAAGTTTGACATTTGGGTGTATAACCTAAGTGACCTCAGATGCAAAGATGATACTTGACTTTTTAAATTTTATTTTTATTTTCTCATTCAAAAGGGCAATATCAGCAGGTAAATGTTCCTGAAGACCAAGCAGACAAGTTGCTCCTTGCAAGCTGGGGTCTTCCCAAAGCAGTTCTGGAGAAATACCACAGCCTGGGAGTAGTGCAGATGTTTGAATGGCAAGCAGAATGCCTGATGCTTGGACAAGTTCTGGAGGGGAAGAATCTCGTTTACTCAGGTATGCAAACATCTGACAAAACCACTCCCCCCCTAACTTTTCCACTGCCATTTACAAGGACTTACTGGTGCTGAGACATTTGGATCTGGCAGGTAGAAAGGTCAAGATCCTCTTCTGGAGACATCTTAGGATCTGTCCCATTTCTGTACCTCCAACTTGACTTAATGATCTCCTTTTCAGATGGGAAGAGAGACTTTTTGCCCCATTTTCTCTGTTCAAATTCCTTTAGAAGTTGATAATTAGGAGTCAGCTAATGGTGACTCTTTTTTATTACAGACTGTCAACTAGGAACTGAATGATAACACAATTGAAGATATACATACTTCTGAGAATGTTATTTGCTATTAGTTTGTTTTCAGTCCATTTATTGTTTTTAATCGTGTGTGGAGTGTGTGTGCAGAAGGGGAGGTAGTACAAAAGGAGAAGGAGGACTGGTGGACTAGAAATCTGTAGGAAATGACAATTCATTGTCTAGCCTTCATGGGAAAAAGGTTCTAGAGCAGCACTGAGAGGATGAAGAACTTGGAAGAGAGGCAGGTGATTTTTAACCTTTTGACTCTACAGGGGTGACTGCAAATGTGGTTGTGGGTGAGAGACATTAACTGAAGAGTCCCACCCCAAGTTCTCCAGTAACTGCTTTCTGTGCCAGATTTGTGATGCTTTTGGATTTATTTTTTAAACTTTAAAAATTAATTAGCCACCCTGCCTTTTTTTTTTTTTTTTTCAAGCTCCTACCAGTGCTGGAAAGACTCTGGTTGCAGAATTGCTTATTTTGAAGCGAGTCCTGGAGACTCATAAAAAAGCTCTTCTCATCCTTCCCTTTGTCTCTGTGGCCAAGGAGAAGAAATGTTACCTGCAGGTAAGTAGCATTCAAGGAAGGTAAATTTATGGGTACTAGTTACTGGGTCACATTTTTTAAACAGAAATGCAAAAGCATGGATTTTGGGGGAAAAGAAATTGCTGAGTTTTTTTCAAAAAGAAGTTGTAGATAATTTAAAATTTGCTCTAAGCTGGAGATAAAAAAATAAAACTTTTATCCAAAAAGATAAACTTAGAAAAATTTTACAGAGCTGATTAAAACATTTTATTTCAGCTTTGACTTTTAAAGCATTGTTACTTGCATTTATTCACTGATTTGATAATATACAAAATTTAAATGAACTTTCTAATGAAAGATCATGTTAGGAAAAGTACAAAGGGAAGGCGTAAATGCCATCTTAAGGATAAAAGTATATTTTAGCTTTCCTTGGGGTATTCCACCACAATTTTGTGCATTTGATTTCAAATCTGCATTTGATTTTGCTATTTTTTTCTTGTGCCAGAATACGGCTATGTCTTGGCTTCCTTGCTGCAGCTATTTAAAAAATAAAATTACAGTGGGAACACTCTTCAAGACATAAACATTTTTTCTTGAAAGACTTCCATATCAAACATTGTTGCCATTAGGTAATGACAATGACTAAAACCAAATCCAAACCCAGCAGGCATTTTTGTTATAGCTTCTAGCAGTTAAGACAGTTTGGTTTTTTCATTAACTGAGATAGTATCTTAACTTTACAAATTGCTAGGAAATCCTACAAACTAAGTGCAAAAGCTACTTTGAAGTGCTTGATAACGGAGACATGTTTTTGCTTTAATCTTGCAAAACTGGAGGACTATCAGTGCTCTGTTCTGCTACTCCTGGCGTGAGGTTTGGCCATAGCTGCACATGCTTGAACTCAAAGGGTGACCTACCTGTGAGGTGCAAATATTTGTATCTTTTGTTAAAGCTGTGTGGGATATGTCAAAGCTTTGGCACTGCAGTGAGGAGACCTGGAAGAGAAGAAGTTACTGTTTCTTGGCTTTCAGTGTGAGATGTGTCATCACTGTGTTTGGAGTTCCATTTTGGCTTTTGCCCAGGATTTCTCAAGAAGAAGGTGTCTTTTTACATAAGCCACTGATATTATAAACTGTTGCACTGTGTGTTCCCTAACGTTTTTAATATTAGATCTTTTTATACATAGCAGGGGTCCTCGTCTTTTACTCAGTTATGTACACTGTCTTGCAACATGTACTCTGTGGCTTCTGCTTTGGAAATAAAAAATGACAGTGGGGAAAAGAAGTGTCACTAACTGGCTGAGATATGGCTTTAATCAGATTATTTGGCATTAAAAGTACTAGAAAATGTAGATGTGGAGTCCAGGCTTTTTTGTGATTCCAGCAGGCATTGGTCAGAAGTTCAGAGTTGTAACCTTGGCATAATGTTCTTCATCCTTGGAAAACAGGCCCTGTTTCAGGAGGTGGATGTGAGAGTTGAAGGCTACATGGGAAGCATGGCTCCTGCTGGACGTTTCTCTGCTCTGGATATTGCTGTCTGCACCATTGAGAAAGCCAATGGACTAATCAATAGGCTCATAGAAGAAAACAAAATGGACTCACTGGGTAAAATACTACAGCTTGACATATTCTGAGTGCATGTGAAATCATGGGATACTTCAAATTTTCTGAGTTCTGTATGTGACAGACATACCATATAGGAATATGCGGCAATTTTCTTCTTCCAGAGAACCTCTTATTTGGATTTAGGAGGACAGTCAGCACTGTTCCATGTAGCTCAGCAACTGGGATGAGTAGGTAGAAGCTGCAGGCTTTAGGTGGTCTCAAATGGATGGCAAGCTGCATTTAACAATGATTCCCATTGCTGGGAACTGTTCTCTAATTAATAAAACTGAAGTAAAGTTCTGAGATATGTTTGAGTTCAGGAGTGTATTATGTTCATTTGTTTTAGACAGAGATTGTGGAATCTAAGCTCTATCTTCGTTAACTTGAGGAAGAGAAGAAATTACATTCTGTGCTCATCTGGATCCAGATAAGCAGAATGAATACATAGTGCTTCTCTGGGTAGGCATGGGAGGAATGGCTGTGCCATTCCTTTCTGTCTTGTTTGCTGAAAAACCCTCTGTCCTTGTAACATTAGCTTCTGGGTCACTGTGGCCCTGATGGCCACTAGATAATGAAAATATTCATTAAGTGTTGGGGATGAGATAAAAGCTGAAGAAGCCCAATGTTTCCATGTACACCTGAGAGAGACGTGCTTTCCTAGTCCAATCAGAAGTTTGTTTTTCTCTTTTTTCCTCTGCTCAAGAAAGCTATACCCAATTATGTTTTATACAGTAATCCTTCCCATCTTCACTTTGTCCTGTAACATAGCTGGTTGCTAATTTAAGAATATAAAAATAGATGAGGATCGAGCTGCTCTGAGACCTCCACCTTTGAAACTGCTGTTCTGTGTGCATCTGGTATCATAATATTCTGCTGCATTGTGTACCAGAAGAGGTTTTTAGAGAGAAAATGGGAAATAAAACCTTGTAGGCTTTTTTCAGAGTGTGAGATCATGGGATAACACATTCACACCTGGATCTATAGGGGCTGAATCACCATGAATGCTTTAGAGACTGCCAGTGGGTTGGAAGATGAGTGGGTGATTGTTGTGCAGCATTTTAAACTCATTCAAATGAAGGCTCCTGCAGTCCAGCTCGATTTTTGAATGTATATCTTCATCTCTTCACTTGGAAGAGAACCTTTTATTTATTTCAATATATGGCTACTTGGTTTAAGGTTTTTTTTTTACTTGTTTAAACTAGGGTTAGTTTGATCCTATGTCACCACATTGCACAAGCTGTACGGCAAGCACAAGGCAGACAGTGGGGTCAGGATAAGCAACTTTCTGTTGGCTTGTGTGCCTTGGAAGCATACTCAGAATATGAAAATATTATTGTTTATGAAATATTACTGTTTAATGATACCATCTTTCAGAAGCTAGAGATACACCAAATCCCTCTGGTTGGAACCTCCATTTCATCCCTACATATTGTTGTGCTTTCAAAGATTAATGTATTTGAAAGGAGTCATTTAAATATAAGCAGCCAAGTGACTAGAAGATTTGAGTTTGAAGATGTGTTCTCAATTCTAATTCCTCCTTAAAGCACCATGTTTTTCTTTCAGCATTTGCAAATACCTCTGCTGCAAACCTCCATTTCCCTTATGCCCCAATATGGCTGTGTAGCAGAAATAAGAGTAAAATGCCTTTTCTTTTTTTCTTTATATGCTTCTCTGAAATTAATTTTAAAATTAAATTTGATTTAAAAAGTCATCTTTATGTAAGAAATGGATAAGTTTTCTGATTGGAGGTAAATTTTCATAGAAACTGTAAAATATGGGTATGAACTGAAAATGCCAGTTTAGCTGTCACCTAAAGGATGCTTGTCTGAAACTGCAAGATTGTACCTTGTCTTCTAATTAATTCTAAATTTAGACCAGTTTGTAACAAGGGTGTTTTATCTTTTGAGATGAGTTACTGGGAGGTGACTGCAATCCTGGCTGGATTCCATCTCAAGCTTGAGCTGTTCCT
This sequence comes from Vidua macroura, assembly GCF_024509145.1. NCBI lineage: Eukaryota > Metazoa > Chordata > Aves > Passeriformes > Viduidae > Vidua > Vidua macroura. The sequence continues at coordinate 71,928,453 of NC_071572.1, read as the reverse complement.
TTCGTTGATGTCAACCCCATGCTGATAGCTCACACTGCCTTTGGAAAATTGTTGAGAGAAACTCAAATCCTCTGCCTGCCAGAGCTCTCTTTGCTGTATGAAGCAGTTAAAGCAATGTTGTGTTGCTAATTATTATATAACGTGTCAGTTTAGAACATCCAGGTACGGGATGATGATATTCCTCTTGTTCAGCCTCTTGACACTGATGCTAAAGAAATTTTTAGGAAAATTATTAGAGAAGAATCTGCTGCTTTGTCAGTGTGTCAGCTGGGAATAGATTTGTAATGTGCTGTTGTGATATTTGTTTCTTAATTTAAACTTGAAATAAAATGTTACTAGATGAATTATATTTAAAAAAAAAATCAAGGCCTTCCTGCTTTTCATTCAGAACTTTTTAGTTTTAAGCATGATGGGCAATTAAAACAACCTAATTATTCTACAATAAACATGTCTGGTAGCTCTCAGGTATTTTTTAGTAGTTTTTTTTCCAGCTGTCTTCTAGGGATACGCCTAATTTGCAGACAGAAATAGCAGATTGACTCTAGTCTCATTTTCAGTACCTATGTGGTATAAGAAAGGTTTGAAGTGACTTGCATGGATCTTACTTTGGTAGGTATCTGATTAAAGTGTCCTTTCTCAGCTCTGGAAGAATTCAGGCAGACTGTTGTTTGGGGAAGCAGGAGGAAGCTTTTTCTGGTAGCTGAATATGTATTTGGTGACCAATGAATTGCCATTATATACAAGCAAGCCAGAATAGAGGAAGTACAGGAAGACAGAGGAACTGGATGGGTGGGAGTTTGTAAAAGAGGCTGATGAAGCAGTGCAGCACTCTTTTCTAACTTAAGTGGCTTGAAAGAGAACGAGGGAGAAAACAGACGGAGAGAGAAGGAACATATGTAGGAAGGAGAGAAAAAAAAAAAGAGAAGGAAAAATAGCATTGAGACAGATAATGTAAGGTCACATTTGCCCTTAAGCTCCTGCTATTTTAGCCATATCAGAAAGATATTACATAGCTGCACCAAAGAGGAAAAAAAATTCCACAGCAGCAGAGCTAATGAAGTGTGGTGTCCTCTGTGACCTGCTTTTTTTTGTTTAACCTTCCTTTATCCTACTCCATATCCCTGGGACCCTGTGAGCTGGCCAGAAAGGGTATTTTCTGCTGCTGGGATGCGTGCAGGAGGTGCACTGGTGCCTGAGTAGTAGTGGCTCTGTGTTTTCTCCTAGTCTGGTCTGTTGTCTCCAGCTGCTGATATTCAGAAGCCTTTTTTAGACATTATTCTTTTAGAAATTTCTACACACCTTAAAAATTTGATGGAGGTGGTTAATAGATTAAAATGTCACTTGCAGGAGGTAGGAGGGCAACAAAGCTGTCACATAAGGATTTTTTTTTTCATTAGAAAGCCAAAGTTAAATAGTAGAACTTGTTCAGGTTTGGTTAATGAAGAGCAATTTAATAGGAAGCAGACTGCCAGTGTAATTACACCTGCTCTTGGTTTTTTTCTGACATGACTGCATTAGTAAAAAATTATGTTTTTAACTAAGACAGTGATGTCAACAAAATTTTTTACTAGCTCATTTGGGTGCTGGAATTTTCCTTTCCAGATACTCTGAAGCCTGAGGGTTTTTACTTGCAATGAGGTTACAGTACAGATGCTGCAATACTGTTTTGTGTGGTGTCTAGACTAACAACTCAACCTATTTATTTTTATTTTTTAAAAGCTGATTTTTTGTGTGTATGTGTGGTTGTGGTGGGTGTGAAATGTCATTACATTGGTCATGATTTGTCTCTTTCAGTGACAGAAGGAAGCCATCGTGCTGTTGATAAGATGAATTTGTGAATTTAAATTTCAGTTCATGTGGAATGTGAATGGATCGAGGCTATTTGGTCTTAGTTTGGAGGTTTGTCAGATATGACCTGAATGGTTTTCTTTATCAGGAGTGGTGGTTGTGGATGAGTTGCATATGCTGGGAGACTCTCATCGAGGATATCTACTGGAACTCCTCCTGACCAAAGTGAGATATGTTACAGAAAAGGTAGCAAAAAGGTGAGTAGACTGAGATGTTTGTTTTTTAATCCTAAATAATTGATGACACTAAATATTTGTTCTCTGTGTGAATGCAGACTTGGGTTAGCTCCAAAGTTTTTATGAGAGCAATGACCTAGACTATTTTGTTTATTAAGATCTCATCATAGCACTTCTCAGGAGCCTGCCATTGTAGTTAAACCCTCTTTTCCACACGGTTTTCAATTTGTGTGCTGCCATGGGATTTATCCTCTCAGGAAAAAAAAGGAAGGCTGAAGCTTTCATTTACTTCTTTAGCATATTTTTTTTTAACTTTGGGTTTTTTAAAAACAGTTTTGCTAGCAGATTTGCCCTGCCTAATTTTTCAGTGCTTCATGGAGAGGTGCAATTATCCTACTGGAATGCTCTGGTGTGATGGAAGAGTGGGCAGGCTGTTAACTTGTGCATGGTGAATTGATCAGAAGACTTAGAGGATATGTCAGCAGTCTGCTTAGTTATCACTGCTCAGGGTGAGCTCTGCTTTTGCTCATAACATGTGGTTATGAGCCTAGTGGTTGTATGTTTTCTTGCCTTTTGCAGAATTGATTTGACTCTGGGGAATAGCTAAGATGTTTGAGAAGACCTTTAGAAGTTTTTAAGAATTCAGTGTCTAGATCCCCAGCACCAAACTGTCCAGCTGTGCCATGGTGCCCAAACACAGAAAAAAGGAAATGGAGGAGGTGGTGTAACTGTCTTAATCTTTATTGGTGGTGCTGAGAGAAGAGTCAAAATCAACTGTTTCCTTAGAACAGAAAGTCAGATTTTGTCGGTTTTCTCTGCTGCTTCTTGTCTTGTGAGTTGTACCAGTGCTGAGTTAAGCAGAGACCATCTATTTAGTTCTGGGGGAGCTGTCATTTCTACACTGTCTCTCCATTGGAAATTTCACCCAGTATTGCCCATCATGATTTCCAGGAGCCAGCAGTGTTCTTGATCTAATCACATCTGACTTCTCATATTCTCCCCATAAATCCTGGAAGCCAGTACACTTTGGAGCAGTGTGAGTGACTTTGCCACTCCTTTTCTCTCAGTTTATCGGGTAGCTGCAGCACAGCTGCAGGTTCATCCTCTCCTTTACTCCCTTGCATTGAGGAAGCAGGAAGGAGAAAACACTTGCCAGGGGAAAAAAGTACAGGTGCAACAAGGCGTGTTCCTGGGAAGACACAGTGTTTCATCCTTTACCATGCAGGCATGCTAGGGCCCAGATTCTCTATCTCTCTGTCAGGATCAAGGTGACAGTGGTACCCTGTACCACTTCCTGACATGAAGGAAGTGGCTGCTAATTTTATTTTGGAATCCACTGGATTCCTGGAGCTGAAGACCACATTTTCTCTCAAATGTCCTTCTAAATGTGTGTTTTGGGGTTTTTTTTCTCTCTGTTATTTAATGAGCTTATATAAAGTCTTTAAACACTGTCCAGTCTGGCCAGTTATCAGAATGATCAGTGCCTGTCCCACTGAAGTACAAACTGTGCCTTCACAGCACGAAAATGTTCTCAGATGGTCATTGCCTGTGTGGGTGTCCATGCTTCTGCACGAGGCTTTTCCAAACTCACCCAAAATTCTGCAGCAGATTTTTCTCTTCCTTAGTCACACAGTGTGCTGTAGAGCTAGAACTTTTTAAATCTTTGGAGGACAATAGTTGCCTTAGGGAGGAAAAAGTCCAAAGTTCCTGTAGGGACAAAAATCTGTAACCTTGATGGTGAAGCTGTACTAGCAAATGCATAAGAGCTTGGATAACAGAGAGTCTGCCTCTCCTCAACTTCCTTATTTCTGTCTCATCAGTGACTGGCCTTTTATACTACAGCTTCTATGTAATCTTGTTTTCTCTGTCTTGTCTTTGCCAGGATTACCAGGGTCTTCTAAGAAGATTCAGATTATTTCTGAGCTCACAGTGATTTGTCAGATCTTTTTATTTTTTAAAGTCTTGATTTGTGGCTCAGTGCAATGCAAATGAGTACTTTTCAAACACAAGCTTAGAAGCATTAAAAAAACCCTATTATGCCCTATTCAGGCAAAAGCCCAAATTAGAATCTAAATTTGGGTATCTAAATTAACAGTTTGCGTTGTCAGGTTTGTTAGGAGTCCATTACTTCTCACTGTCTTTAGTGAAAGCTGCTGTTCAGCATTTTAGGGACAGAAGCTACTTGCTTCTTTGCTGTGCTTAGGGCTTTGGTTCCCAGATCTGGGAAGGCATTAGTCTAATATTATTTGTCCTGAAATGGAGACAAATAGAAGTGTTTTAATTAAGGTGTTTAAGCTTAGAAAGATTGCAGTGGAGATTCCTTTATTTCCATGATTTTGTTAGTGGCAAGGAACTAGTTATCTTTGTATTTGTTTTCAGTCTCTCCAAATATGCAGTCAATTTATAGCTGTTGGCTCCCTAAAGAAGGTAAAGGTTTAGGTTCAAATTGATTAAAAACTGATTTATCTTGTTATCAGTGCATAACCTGTCATATTTTCTAAGGGTAGAATACGGCTTATTTCTTTGTCAAGAAGTTGAAAAATTAGCTTTGCACTTGAGAGGCTGGAAGTAATTAGATCGAACTGTTTTTTCTGAATTCCGTTTTCCACAACAGTAGCCTGCGTTGTCACTGACTTTCATTTTCTTTTTACCACTTCCAGACACACAGAGAGCACCAGTCCTGGATTTGGTGGGATACAGATAGTAGGCATGAGTGCTACCCTCCCCAACCTGGGGCTCCTGGCCTCATGGTTAGATGCAGAGCTCTACTGTACAGATTTCCGCCCTGTGCCCCTCAAGGAGTGGGTGAAAATTGGCAGCAACATATATGACTCCTCCATGAATTTAGTGCGAGAATTCCAGCCCAAGCTGCAACTGAAGGTAACAAAACTCTGAGCAGTGGCTTTGGGATAATGTCTTTGGCAGTGCTAAAGTTAAAAAGACGGCTCCTGGTACGGTTTTTGTTAATTTTTAAATAGATGACATTCATAACTTCATTGTTTACTTCATAGATTCATGCTCAAATTGAGAATAAAATTGGTATTTTTGTCTTCTCCTGACTTAAATAAAAAAACCTCCAAAATACAGACTCATTAAGGTATTGAAGATTTTTGAATCTGACTTGAAGACAAAGTTGACTTTGCAGTTATGTTGTTTCTGAGTACTTGACAGGTATAAAGAGTTTGATTCTCCCCTTACCCACCACTCTGTCTTGTGTCTGGAAATCTACTTACCTTTCATAAATGCAGGTAAGTATTTCCTGCATAGGCCAAGGAATTTGCATTCATAACTGAGAGAAAGTATTTGTATTAAAATCTGGTGTTGAACTTGCTTATATCAAACTGCTAAATGATCTAATTTTGACACTGATTAGAAGGCAGATGTCCCTTCCAATTCTTCTGAATCTGTTATCAGTAGTTAGTCCTTTTGCAAAGGATCCTTTTGAAAAAGTATCCTTTTGAAAAGGATATGGAAAGTTAGGAGTAACATACTATAATAATTTCAAAGAACCAAAAGGGTACAAGTGGGAAATTTGAGCTCTCTACTTGTAGGTCCTTTCCTGTGGAGTCTTTGAAGGGTGAATTCTCTCTCCAGTTGTTTCAACTGCTCTGTATAATACTGGTGTAGTAGTTGGGCAGTATGGGCTAAATGGCAGCAATATTTTGGAATGTTTTGCACTCCATTCTTGCTGTGCACAGATGTTCTCTTGTCAGTAACATGGTGGCACAACAAAGAAAACGTATCCTGGAAACAAAAGGAAGTGTTTTTCCACTAGAACATTTGGAAGTTAGTTTTTATGTGGTCATATTGAGAAGGTGCATTTGGGTATTTTTGAGACAGTTGCTTTGGATAGTTACTAAATTAAGCAAGAGAAAGAACTAAACTAGGCTTATGACTCAATGGTTTAAAGGAGTTGGCTTATTTTATAAGACTGGGGGATCTTGAGCTTGAAATCTATCACTAGACCTTCAGACTTCTGTGCCTCAGACTGAACCAATAAAAGGGAACTTGATGATTTCACCACTTCAGCTGAATTTGGCTGATTCCTTGTGGAGAAGTTCCTGCCACTGCTCCCCTGTTTTCTTTGCATTTTAGTGCTTTTTATTTTTTGCTGTACGCCTACATTTTTATCGTCCTCCTTTGGCCTGCTTGCTACAATAGAATCTGGCATAGCCAAGCATAACAGATCAGTTGCAGGGACTCTCTTAAGATCTTAAAAACAAAAAAGCAAGCTGTAAACAGCAGGTTTTTGCATGAACATCTATGTAAGTATCCCTAAAAGCTTTCCACTGTGCTCTGAACACCTGCAGTCTTTGGTCAGCAGCACTTGCTGAGTGCCTCTTACTGGGGATGCTTAGATTGCTACATGCCACGCTTTTAGTTCAGACATCCAAGTTAACAAATGTTCCCTGGTTAAAGTAGAGGGGTTTTCCTTTGGGGCTCTTCCTAATTCTTCCCCACTGCTGTTAGCTGTGATGTGGAGGTTGCAGCGATCTATTTGTGCACTGTGTGGCCTTCATTCAGAAAAAGATTTCTGAAAGCAAGATGTAAAACATTACAGGTATTCATGGGTAGGTCTAGAACTGCCCTCAACAATACTGGTCATACTGTGCTTGGACTTCATAAAGCAAGACAGAAACTAAGATAACAGTCCTCCATGTTCTGTGTTTGCTTCTCTTTCTGACTGGAAGTAGAAGATCTCTACTGGGATACAGAAAGACAGCATTTACAGACCTCATTCAATCTGAGAGTGCACTGAAAATGTTTTATCTCAATGCAGGGAGACGAAGACCATATTGTGAGCCTGTGTTATGAGACTGTTTGTGGTGGCCATTCAGTCCTGCTCTTCTGTCCATCCAAGAACTGGTGTGAGAAGCTGGCAGACATCATTGCCAGGGAGTTCTACAGTTTGCAACAAACTGAGAGTAAGAGAAAAGTACTTAATAGAAGATTACAGTATGCACAGTGCCTTTAATGAAAATTAATTTTAGTAGGAACTATAAAAATATTTTCTTTCTCAAGGTTCTGCAAAAAACTCAGGCCTTGCCCCAGTTGTTGTGGACAGAGAAGGGATTGATGAGGTCCTGGATCAGTTAAAGCGTTCGATTTCAGGCCTGGACTCTGTGCTCCAGCGTACTTTGCCATGGGGAGTGGCATTTCATCATGCAGGTATTCCTGAATATCTTGGTCTTCAATTCAGTAATGGTTAAGTCATATGGGTTCTTTTTACTGCAGGTATCAGCAATTTACCAGTTGCTTTTTTAAGCGTTTTGTAGATTATGACTAAATAAGCTTTGAGAATCCCACAGTTACAGGCAAACTTGAAATTCCTTTTTTGTGTTTGAAGACTTTAATTTACAAGTTGTTTTGCTAAATCTTCTCTCTGTTATGTTGGATAACAGCAACTTCTGGAATACAACTTACCTGGTCTTTTCTTTGTGAAATACCTGAAAACTTAACTGATTTATAGCTCCAGCATTTTCAAGTTGTTCCTAAAGCTGACAGAGTATTTCAGAGCAATTTTCCTCAGCTTAATATTGAAATAAATGAGTAAATAGAGGCAGTATAACAATAAAAATAAAAATTAAAGAAGTGTTGTGAACACTTCTGCTTGGAGTTTTTATTTCTTACTTAGGTAGGTAATAGAGTATGTCACCTGCGATTCCCTGAGAGAAAAGACTGACTGAGAGAGACAACAGTAGCCATGGCATTGGTTATGTACGAGGAATAATTCCAAATGCTTGTAGAATCTGTATTTCTTATAAAATTGGCCTGAAGTCTTGAAGGTAATGTAGAAAGATACATACTAGACCTGTAATGGGAATACTGAAGAAGGAGTCCAGGGTTAGGATGGCAGATGAGTAAGTCCTAGTTCCCTACTGTTTTCTCATTTTTTATTTTATTTCTTTATGTATTTACTTGCAGTGCTTGTAAATATGCAGTAAGTAGCTCATCTTGCTGCAATGTGTACAAGCACCTTAGAAAAGCTAGTATATCACTGTCAGCTGAATAATAAAAACTTAGTGGTGAAATTTTGCTTCACTTACCAGTCAGAAGAAGTTAACTAAGGTAGTGTTGCAAGTCTGGTTCCTAACACTGACTGGTGAATGTTCATTAAGTTTGTTCTTCCCTTGCTGGACAGCAATATTTTCAGCTCTTACATTCAGTCTCACCATCACAAGGGTCACTAAAAGCCATGTCTCCTCAGGTCTGACTTTTGACGAGCGGGACATCATTGAGGGAGCCTTTCGGCAGGGCCTGATCCGAGTGCTGGCAGCGACCTCCACGCTCTCGTCGGGAGTGAACCTGCCCGCACGCCGCGTCATCATCCGCACGCCCACCTTCGGTGGCAGACTGCTGGACATCCTCACCTACAAGCAGATGGCTGGAAGGGCTGGCAGGAAAGGGGTAGACACAGAGGGTAAGCAGAGTCTTTATTGACATTCTGTCGGAGCGGTGTTAACCTGATTAAATCCAGGGTAGCACTTTGCAATTAGGGACTAATCATGATGAATTCCTTTGGTTTGCTGTATGATTAGGTTAATCAAGATGAATTTGTTTGGTATTAATTTGTTTGGTATTAATGGAGTAAAAGTTGTAATTCCCAGGGGATTGTTTTCACTGCCTGAGACTGACTTTGGTATTTATATATCAGTTACTTCAGGAGGAGGCTATTTTTGCCTTTGAATTCTTGTTAGCTTCTAAGGCTGTGTTGTTCATTTGCCTTAATTCTGTGATCCATGGTCAGTTGACTAAAGTGTCTAGAGTTTCAGTGAGAAAATTTGCAGTAAACTCTCATGAGATGGGCCTAAAATGTAAGAAATGCATGCAAAGTCTACAACCCTAATTTGACAAACTTCTGAAATGTCTGAAATTATGATTTAGATTTATTAAACTTAACCATCAATTTTATGGATCTTGAAATGAGACAGAGACAGGGAAATATGAAGAGTAGTTCACAGATAATGTGGCATCTTCTTGCATACAGAGGCACTGATTGATGTTCGACAAAATAATCCTGCCTGTTATTTTAATTTGCAATGGAAATTAATCTTTGTGGATGATGTTTGCAAAAAGCTGCATTACACAAGTATAAACACAGGAGAAAAGAAGAAGTTCCACAGATGCAGGAAGTGAAATTTGCCCTCCTGATTGTTTGATTGGTGCTTGCTGGAGCCCTATGTAAGCAGACTGTTCTTACATTTAGCTTTCTATTTTTGCCTGAGTAGCATAGCAACAGAGCATTTTGCGACCTATATCTCTGCGAGCTCTCCCTGTGCGTTCAACGAAAGGGCAGCTGCAGGCTGTATTTTGAAATTTTCCAGACTTTCTCATTTGACTGTAGCAGGCAGGTGTAAAATTACATTATTCCTTGAAGTTTCTTCTTTTCCTCCTTCAAGTTTAATAATTAGTACCCTTTTTGACAGTTCTGATGTGACAGTTCTGATATGTAAGCAGTTGATTTTATGCTGATGAGCTTCATGAATGTACCATTTTTTTCCACTTCACAGAGTCTTTTGGATGAGAACATAAAGCTATGTTGCCAGCTGCTACTCTGTCACAGAGTGGGGAGACTGGAGGACAGCAACTTCAGCTGGAAAAAGTTAATCATAATGTGGATATGAAATTTAGCTGACAGACAGAAGATAGATGCTGTTGGGTTGAATTCCTCCTCCTCTCCCAACAATGTAGTTTTGTATTGTCTTACATTTTGGTTCTTTAATTTGTTTTTCTTGATTTGATGGAAATTTAAAAATATTATTTTGGAGAGTGAAATGTGGTTTTTTTTTTGCATTCATCAAAATGACCATTTTCCCAAGGAGAAATAGGTAAAGCTGAACAAAACCTAGAATTTAGTAGGGCCTTTTTTGGTTTGAATGGAATTTTTTGCCTAGATATCCAGAGTCTTCTGGTGTTTGTCTAGTCTGATGCTAACCTGGACCTCCTCTGGTAACTGAAATGTTCAATAATGGTTATTGGAACAGCTCAATTCCTTTTTTTTATTTATTGTTTACTAGATTGCAATTATTAGCTTTGAATTATCAGTGGCATCTTGGGAAAGAATATCCCCCAAGTCTTGTAAAACTGTCAGATAATGAAGAGCTAAGTGGATACCCATTTCTTTTAGATATATCTCTCTGAAAGAGTGTCCTAGGGTGCCGTTATGATGCTTATGTCCCCAGTCATCTGTCCTGCTTATGCTGGATATTATGTTCTTCAAGACTGGCTCTGAAAAGCGAAGTTTTGTTTTGTTTTCAGCCTTCTCACTCCCCTACGGTCTGCTGGACACAGACGGTGGTATATAGTGCTGCTTTTGCTTTTGCTTTTGCTCTTGCTCCTGCTTTTGCTTTTGCTCTTGCTCCTGCTTTTTCTTTTGCTTTTGCTCTTGCTTTTACTTGTTAGTTAGTTTAGCTGGGCAGTCCGAATTTTCCCTGGGCTGTCTTTCTTTCCTTTTTCTTGGAACCATTTGAACCTGCTCTGGACTGGGACCTGGAAAACACTGAGAGTTTGCACTTTGTGGCCTGCAGCAGCCATTCCCAGCACCAGAGGGACTGATAACAGAGCGACCACTGCCAGGAGAGACTTTCTGAATCTGTCATCTCTTCAGAGCGGTGAAAGAGTTTTGTCGTCTGGTGTTGTTCATTTTTTTTTGTGCTGGGAAGTGCTTTGCCTGTTAAATAAACAGGTTTTTTTCCACTTCTCTCCAAGGAAATTCTTCCTGAACCAGGTAGGGGGAGGGGCTGTGGGGATCTGCTTTCTGGGGGGCTGCTTCTGGAGGTTTGCCCCCAAATTTGCCCTAAACCAGGACAAAGAGTCAAAGTGAAGTTTTCAGAGGAAATTTCAGGTCACATCAGAACCCAAATACAAAATGAATAGAAGTTCTTTATTGCTAAAATAAAAATAAGCTTTTCTTTCACAAAACAAGGCTTTACAGGCAATTTATCTTACCTACTCCCCAGTTCTGTCAAAAGTATGTGATCAACTGATATCAAAATTTTCACCTGGCAGGATTAAAAAAATTGAAGAGACATCCTCTGAACATCATTTCATTCTGTAGTTAACTTACGTAATTATGTTTAAGCTGTATTTTGTTACTCGCCTACACTGCATTTATTTATTCTGTTTATTAAATTTAAGTGCAGTTGTGTTTTCATTACCTCTGGATTTGCTAATTACTGTAGCATTTCCACAGCTACAATTTTATCCTAAGTTAACATTCCTAGGATCATACTAAGGTATCCACTACCAAAATTACCTTGTGTCCAGACTACATGTATTTAAACCTTAACAAGTTATCATAAATCTATCATGATATTTAATGTACAGCTAATCCAAACCTAGTGTTCCTCTTAGTCAAAGGCAAATGTCTCCTACCCATAATTCATTTATCCTGTGCCAGCTGGCAAAGCTTGCAACTAGCTAAGGTCTTCCAGTGATCTAATTTCTCTCTAATAGCTTTGTGGAAAAAATATCCTTTACGTGACCACTGCGTTTTCCATGGTTAAGCTGTACTGATACGCGGAAAAACTCCACAGCTCGTAAAAGTTGCAAAGTAGGTGTGTGTTTATTCAGCGCTGAGGCGCGTGGGAGATAACTCCTCCAAAGTCACACGTGCTTTCTGAAGAACTTAATCCTCTCTTTATTCCCTGAAATGTTACATGTGCATAAAGTTTTGAAATATATCCATGCCTATTCATTTCCTAGCCCCGCCCACCCCTGGTTTGTGTTATGATTGGCTCGTCAGTCCTTCTGCACTTGTGCAGTGCTCTGGCGGTCACACGGGAGGAAGCAAACGAGCTTTCCAACATCTTCCTCAGGGTGAACTTCTCACCTTGTCTCCTTACGCATGCTCCCTAGTCTCTTGGTCGCAGTTCAAACTGCAAGGCTGGTCTAGGCTTTTTTGGGTGTCCAAGGAGTCTTTCTTATCTCAACAGCCTTGCAAGTCTGGCACTTTTCCCCTCCTGCTTTGGGAAGCAGTTCCTTCCTTAGAAAATATCCTTGCATTCTCTTATCCTGTCCTCACAAGCATCCTGTCTTCGCAAGCCCTGCAAATGTTAAACAATATAGATGATTAAACAGCTATCCTTAATCAATCACCTTTTAATTTCTAACCCCCTTGCCTCAGTACTATGATCTCATTAAAGGAATTTACCCACTATTTTAATTTTTCTTTTGTGGCTCTGGGACCTTTTTTGTCTCACACAGAGTTTCAGTAGTTAGAGATTAACTTAACAATGTCTGTCAGAGAATTTTTTCTGGAGGGTATATTGAGATGTACTTTCAGTGGAAACCATGCAGGATAGTTGCATGTATGTGTATATAAATGCATATATAAAAGTTCAGAGGATGCCTAGTTACTTAGATCAGTCATTTTGGATTTCTGAATTAGTTATTTCTGGTGTGAAAGCTGGTTGACTTAATACAAACTGTCAAAATACTGTGCAGCTTTTATGTTTTCTTCTTACTTTTGAGAATTTTTTCAGTTTATTAATGTAATGAAAAAGTCAAATTGTTGCCACTGTATATTATAGTTCCAGTCAATTCCAGAGCAAGAAGCAAGAGTGGTTCGGCAGCAAAGCAGATGCATGGAGAGGCTATGGAATCTCCTTAGATGACTTGGCAAGACTCAGACTACCTAATGTAACTTTGAAGCTGGCTCTGCCTTAGTTCTGGTGTACTATGCATCTGTGCTGTTCTTACATAGCAATTCATTTGCACTGTTTAAGGTTGCACATTTTTTTCTTTTCTTTTGTTACTCAGCTTTTTAAAAAATATTTATGGTTTCCCATTCCAATAGTATGTCCTTGATGAACTGTGTGCAGCTGTTACAGTGCTAAAATGCAGTACTAAAGTAATTGTTTCTGTATTTGTTTTGTTTTTCTTTTCTTCTCCAATAGGTGAGAGCATTTTAGTCTGCAAGCCCTCAGAGAGATCAAAAGGTGCTGCTCTACTTCAGGGATCTCTCAAGCCTGTTTGCAGCTGTTTGCTGAGAAGAGAAGGGGAAGGTGTTGCTTCTAGCATGAAAAGAGCAATACTTGAGGTATGGGACCCTCGGGGATTAGAATTGTCCTTGGACCCTTAGGATGGTTTCTTCTGTGACACCACCAAATGTTTTCTGTGCACTTTTTTTTCATGTGTTTCCTCCTTTGTCAACCCAGTTTATTTGGCTCTGCCAGCTTGCTTCAGTATTCAGCATTTTGTCTAGGCCGTTTCTCTGCTTGCTGCAGATTGGGATGTGAGCACACTAAAAGAAGCTTTGCTATTGCGTTTAGATGTACTCAAGCAGCAGGCAGAACTAAGTGCAGTTCTTAAACTTTATGTGTGACCTGACATTCTTAGCTGGAGGATGCTTGTAAATTACTGATCCTAGAGGCTTTGTAGGCTGAATTGGGCCATAATGACTTTTTTGGAACCTTGTAGGCTCTCTTATTTACCCCCTCAACTTACCTACCTCTTATGCATAGGAATGATTGCAATTTTGTGAATACATTTTTGGTAAGCAAACAGGAGTGGTATCCAATTTGCTCCTTCCTCTGTAGGGTTCCTTTAGGAGTAAAAAGGACCAAAAGGATTTTATTTCACCTAGGTGAGCTTATGTCCTTTTCCAAAGCTACTTTTGGGCTTGAACTTGGATTAGATACAGGACTCTTTATATAGAATTTGTTTGTTATACTTTACTGTCCTTTGAAAACTTTTGTGATGCTTAGAACTTGGTTGTACTTCCACAGATTTTGAATTTTAGCAGACCAATGGAATTTCTAAATGTATTTTTCTACATAAGAGCTATCTAAAAGAAGGGAGTTCCTTTAAAGCAAAACCAAAATTCAAGGTGAACAAAATCACTCTCATTCAGGAAAACAATGGTGGGGTATAGAAATAATATTTATTAAGAGAAACCTTCAGTATGCTGAATAGCCTTACAAGAACTCCACTTTCATGGTTTGCTTTGTGTATTCACAAAATTGCGGTTTGTATTCTAACAGACTTTAATATTTCACAGTGTTGGCTAAGAAAAATGCCTCAGGCTAGTCTCAAATCTAAATTGCTGCTATGTGTATGTTCCCTTTCAAAATAAGGTTTTGTTAATCATTCTATAGCTTAATCCTCTTACTTCTACCCAAGATGACTGACTTCTTGCCAAGAAAGTCTTTAAAAGTTGGCTGTTGCTTTGCCTCATATTCCCCTCTCTGGGAGAATGGTTCTTTAAAACTGAGATGATGGATCACTCTCTTTGATTCTCTGATCTGATGTTCTGTCCTACTGCATCTCTGGCAATATGAACAGGTAGTTTTCTTCAACAGATCATAGTGGGGGGAGTAGCCAACACTCCAGAGAATGTGCAGACCTATGCCTCTTGCACTTTGCTCGCATCCAGCTTGAAAGAAAGCAAGTGGGAAAATGGGAAAGAGCAAGATAACACACAGGCTGGACCTATCGAAGCTTGTGTGGCATGGCTGCTGGAAAATGAATTCATTCAGGTTGTGGACTCTGGCAATGATGTGAAAGGTAAAGTTGATGTTTCTCCCAGTGATTGCAGTTTTGATTTGATAACTAAGTAGATGTTCTATGTAAATTAAGAGTAAGGACTTCTCTGCATTTTTTAAAATTTTATTGCAAAGAATTGTGTATCAAGAATATTCTAGCTTTCTGGAAGGTATCTTTACACCTGTTTTAACATATTTTGCATGCACGTGCTCTTGGAAGGCGCATCACATCACTTGCACATCACCTCTAAGACTGATGCGTCATAGTCTAAAAATTCCCAAAATATCTTTAAAGAAAGCAAACTTTAACCACAGGATTGGTGCATATTAACTGCAGACGGTAAATTTTGTCTTTCTAAAGAGAAAAAGGCTAGTTTAGACATAAGCAAGGCTAAGCCTGTTATTGTTTCCATTTTTCTGTCTTCAGAATGGAGACATACACTATTTCTTATTGAAAAAGCAGCTGTGAAAAGTTAGAAATCTCTCAAATGCAGCACAACCTGAAAATGATTATAAACTTACACTTAAAGGTTTCTCTATGTAATATATATATTTTTTTTAACAGCAAAGGTTTATCACCCAACACATCTTGGCTCAGCTACTCTTTCCTCTTCTCTTTCACCAACTGAAGCCCTGGAAATCTTTGCTGACCTGCAGCGAGCAATGAAAAGCTTTGTTCTGGAGAATGATCTGCATATTGTCTATTTGGTAGGTTCCTCATTCTGTGTCTTGTATTTTCTACTACCAAAACTAAGGGGAGACAGCACAATGCAAAGTTCTTGATGGCTCCATGGACATAGGTTTGGGTTTTTCTGTGCTTTGCTTAGTTTATCCTTCATGAAGAAAAGTTTCTAAATTGCAGGTTCTTCAGAATGAATGTATTACCATAGTGTCTGTTGTGTAGGCAGGTGCTGCGTGCCATTTAACCCCATTGTTGTCACTCATGACTTACTAAAATTTCAGAGCTTAATAAGTTTTGAGCATAAAATAATGGTAGTTTTTCTGACACACTTGAAGTTGATGAAACAAATTGATTTTTGTATGTGTGTTTGGGATCAGCAGGCTTAATTTCATATTACTTTTGGAGGCATAGAAAAAATGTTGGGCTTTTAGTATCTATTTTGCTTCCAAAAAGCCTCAGAGAACCACACTACTTTCTTTCTATGGGTGGGCCTTTCTTTGATTCAGTTACAGTGAAATTCATCCCTGATTTAGTTTACTTGCCTGGTGAGGCCGCCAGGGCTAAAGGAAGGAGTGTGATAAATCTCGTAAAGGAAAATTGTCCCAGAGCGTGTCAAGATTTATGAGCACATACACTTGAAAAGCTAAGCACTGCTATTTAAGACCTTGGGAGAGGAAGCCATGAACTTGTGAAGCTTAGTGAGGAAACCAGATGGAGTTGCACTGAACAACTTGGGATTCATGGCTGCCAGAGGTCCATCATGCAATCATCAGCTGAAATCTGACAGTCAGCTTTAGCCTTCTTTAAGGCTTCTCTTTACCAGGATGATAAATCAAAGGCAGAATTTGGGAGTCTTGTCTGAAAAGAAAGTTTACTTCAAGAGGAATGTGCTTGCAGTTACAAAGTTTGTTGAGCTGGGAGAGAGGGGCAGGCACGAGTCTGAAGGTACCTGTCTCTGCTTGGTGAATTCAATAACCCAGTTATGGCCTAACACTGATAGATTTTTTTCTGGATCTACTGCTGTCCCATATGTACTCATATCTCTGTTTTAGAGGACCACATTATATTTTGTTCTATTTCTGCCAGGTAAATGAACTCCTTTGTGTTATGCACCAGTTTGCATGTTCAAAACAGAAAAAAAAGGATGGATGAAATTTGTTCCTGTTCTGGAGTAGAGGCAGTGATGGCATAATGTTTTTTATGCTGTACTTTTTAATTGCAGCAGCTTGTCTAAGGTTATTTTAAATCATACACTGTTGAACAAAATGTTCTTGAGATTCTCTTCTGTTAAGCTACTCTAAAACAGTGTCTTGCAAGTCTGTTCATTTTCAAGGCCAAAGTTTTATTTCATTCTGTTGCTTTTTTAGTTTTTTTAAGTATTGTTCTTCATGTGTTCCTTGTGGGCTACAGGGATTTTATCTGTAAAAGCTTAATTCTTTTAAGCTTGCATCTTTTACTTGTACAAATATGAGACTGAATTCCAAGCCCTTCTATTCTAGGGAAGTTGATTAAAACAAATAAGGATTTGCTAGACTAGGAAAACAGTTTTCTTTAAAGAAAAAAACCAAATCACAACAAAAGCCCAACAAACAACAAAAGATAAACCACCATCTTAATAACTTTTCTTCTTCTCAGCAAAAGAAGAGGCATGGATGATTTACAACCACACAGACATCTAGTATTCTGTGCCATTTAACATTTGTGCCAAGCAAATCTTAGTTCTTTCAAAATAATTAGTCTTGCTTTATATCGATAAAGGTATGAAGACATTTTGTCTCCTCTTAGAGGAACTGACTCTGAGCTGACTAAACATTAACAGAATTAGTTTTATGTCTAAAAAACATTTTAAAAAAGTTCTGGTGGGATTTTTGTTAATGTTAATAAAAGTTGAGATTTTTATGTATTCCAGGTAAATGAAAGCTTCCACAAGTTCTGGCAAAATCTGTGTCCTTCCTGCTTTATCAGATGCTGTGGCAGTGGTTAGTGTGGTTACTCATGGTTTTAAAAAGTTGATAGATGTCTGTAAATTATGTTAACAAAAGAATAAAATTTTGTTTTCTTAAAGGACATTGAAGATACAGCTTAAAAATCGTTCAGTGGCTTGGATTTAAAGAATAATCTGACAAAGATTCTAAATGGTTTAATCATTGGAGTACCCATATGAGTGAGATCTCATCAGTACAAGTATTAAAGAAACTCAATTAGAAGAGCTTTTATTTTCTTCATGGTACACGCCTGTGACTCAGTGCCTTTACATAGTGCGTAGGATGCTCTAACCACATTCTCTAGGCTGTAGTTTTGTTTACCCAAAACTCTGTTTAGTTCTGTTTATTTCTCTGAAACAGTTTTTTGCATTGTGTTATTTTCTTTAGGTCACCCCAGTGTATGAGGAGTGGACCACAATTGATTGGTACCAGTTTTTCTGCTTATGGGAGAAGCTGCCTGCCTCAATGAAACGTGTGGCTGAGCTGGTGGGGATTGAAGAAGGCTTTCTAGCTCGCTCTGTAAAGGGCAAAATCACAGCTAAAACAGAGAAACAGCACAGACAAATGGCCATCCACAAAAGGTACCCACAAATGTGGATGTGAAAGTGCAGAGATTAGAGGCTATAACATTTGTAATGCATAGGCTCTGTGTCTGTTTTCAGGAACTGGCTCTTTTTCTGAGTGAGATGATAGGTCAGAGAACCTGGACCAGTTTGCTCTGGTCTGAGAACACTGGAGGCACAAGATGTTTGTGCTGATGTTTTTGGAAGCCATCCTGTCTGTTTCTTTTGTGTGCTGTAGTGTAGTACTGTTCTGTCCTATGTATCACGGCACATTTTGCCATGTACAGTAATGTACCCCGGATGACAATTTTGTTTCTTCACGTACTTCATCAATAGGTTTTTCACCAGCCTTGCCCTTCTGGATTTAATCAGCGAGGTTCCTTTACAAGATATGACCAAGAAATATGGCTGTAGTCGTGGTCAGGTTCAATCCTTGCAGCAAGCTGCTGCCACTTACGCAGGTGAGTTGTCTGAGCAAAATACCCCAGGAGTCTTAGGCTAGTCTGGTTTTTTTTGTCCTTCTAGATTTGGGGCTAAAATAGCCACAGTGTGGTACTAACAGCAAATAGCCTTGTGAAACCACTTTTGGATTTATAGCTTAACCTGTGGTTGCCCCTGCTGTGGAACCTCAGAGTGTGCAGTGGGAAGGGGACCAGCTGAGGGGAATCAAGCAGTGTGCAGCTGCTGAGGTCTGTGGAAATCAGCTGTGTACTGTGCAGGAATGTAGCTCATTCAGTACTAAGTATGGAAAATAGTGCAAGTCCCTTCTAAAGCTTTGCTCTATGAGGAAAGAATACCTTTCAGCACTGAGTAAAGTTTGGAGCCTCTAAGATGGGACATGGCTTTCTTCTGAATGCAAAATTAATTGGCCAAAAGGTATAAGGTTACAGTTTTCAAAACAGAGTGAGTGGCTTCTGGGTCATTTATCACCAGATCACAGGAGGTCAGACAGCTGCTACCTTTAACTTCCCTAAGAAGGCTGTGTGGGAGTAGAAGTAACAGCCCACCAGTGACTGAGATATTTTTTTTCTGTTGCCTAAATCCTTCATTACTCCATAAGTGGGTTTTCAGTTTTGAAGACAGTTTTAGCTCAACTTGCGAAACCCTCTGTGTGGGCTGCAGCATGAGTCAAAGCCCCAAAATGAAAAGGTCACGCCAACTGATGCAGAGTAGTTTAATTTAATTCTGGTAGTATAAATAACCTTTTTTTTTTTTAACTTTTTAGTATAAATAACTTTGTAGCAATTTCATAATTCTGTATTTCCAGTGTTAATAGTTGTCACAGGAGTAATCTGGGAAGTAAAATGAACTATAGATATGACAAAGAGTTAAGGTACCTGATAAAAGTTGTATTCTATAATCACTGTAAAATTAGTGAGGGATGCCATGTCTTTCAGTGGTTTTCATAGTCTGTAGATGCAATCTGTGAGTAAGAAACTGTGCTCTTTTCCTTCTCCCATGCACTGAGGACTGCAGTTGTAACCTTTATCATAGGATTTGCTACCTCCTATAATGCTCTCAGCAACTGAAATCCTGCAGGCTGAGGTCTACTTTTATGGATGTCAGCATTGGATTTCCGCAAAGATCTGTGGCTTCCCTTAATGACTCTCATAGCTACTTTTCCTTTGCCTTTTTTTTCAGGATGATTGTTTCATAGGACTCTTGTTTCAGGATATGCATGTGCTTCAAACTTTCAGTATTAGCATCTTTGAAAAAAACAGTGTCATCCAGAATTTCTGCCTCACTGATTAACTAGTTAATTGAAGACTGAGTTCTGCAAGACTAGCTCCTACTCATAGTTGTGATAAACATGAGTTAGTTTCTGTAAATAATCAGAAGTGAGAAATGTAAAGTGAGTGCTGATTCAGATTGGGGGGTGGGGAGTGAATCCAGCTTAGTAGAAGTGGAGCTGAAGTTCAGACATTAATGTAACTTTTGTGTTCCAGGCATGGTAACAGTTTTCTGTAATCGACTGGGCTGGCACAACATGGAGTTGTTGCTCTCTCAGTTCCAGAGCCGCCTCACTTTTGGGGTGCACAGGGAGCTCTGTGACCTGGTGCGAGTGTCTCTGCTGAATGCCCAGCGTGCCAGGACACTTTACAACGCTGGCTTTGTCACCGTGGCTGATCTCGCTAAAGCCAGTCCTGATGACGTGGCAGCTGCTTTGAAGAACTCAGTACCATTTAAAAGGTGAGAAACCAGTAAGTCCAGAAGTCAAGTAAAGGAGTTTGTAAGGTGAAGGGCTACAGGATGAAACCTGCAATAAAATGTGGCAACCCTTTGGAACTTTGTGTCAAATATTAATTAGACATTACTTGTAGGTCTCTCTGACTGATCACAGTTGTTCCATGATTATTCTGAAATTAATAGAAGCACTTTGTATTTACAGAATAAGTTTTTGACACCTAAATTTTCTTCTTATTCCTCTTTTCAATGCACTGTTTAGTCCTGGGTAAATTGTCAGTGCTTTGTGGGGAGTTTTTGCTGCCTCTAAAAGTCAGGTTCACCATATGTTCAACGTAGTTGATGATTTATTACTGATTATCTTTTGGAATTCTCTTGTGATTTATATGTTAGTGTAGTAACAAGTTTCCTTGATCAAGTACCTGTTCGACTGTGCCATGATACTTGTCTGGTTCATGCTCTTGAAATCTCCTTACTTTGGAAAACAGTGCATGGAGGATGATTCATTGAGACCTGCATCTTGTCCTAGTAGGGAATTGGGACTTATCTGGGGTACATTTGAACACAGAAATCTGGAAATGCTTTTGGGGTATGCGGCCAGTAATATCTTTCATCAACATCTATTCATATTTAGAAATAGTTATTTCCAATTAAGTTATTTCCCATCAAGTGCATTATATTTTAGAAAGAGTGCTTTTGTAAAGGAAGCTGTGAAGGCAGTTGACATAGGAACAGAAGATAATAGTGCCAGCTCCTTGTGTTGTTTGTTATGTTCTGCATGAATGTTTACATATGTCTGTTACCTGCCCCACAGTGTTCGTAGGGCTGTGGATGAGGATGAGGAGGCAGCAGAGGAGCGTCGGGCCGTGCGCAGCATCTGGATGGCTGGAATTAAGGGCTTCACTGAAAGAGAAGCAGCCTCTGTCATTGTGGAGGAGGCCAGGAGGCTTCTGCAGCAGGATTTGGCACTGATGGGAGTGCAGTGGAACCCAAATTCTTTTCTTGAGACTGATACATCCTCTGTGATCAGCAGTGAGTCAGAACTGGAAGACAGATTGCATAGATCAGATGGAGAGGAGTCTGCTGAGTCTTCAAGGGTGTTAAACAAGAAAGGGTGCAGAGTTCAGCACTGTAATGGCCTTGGTTCTCAGATTGAAAACTTATCAAATATTAAAAAGGGATGTAAAAGGCGACTGAGCAGTAGCACAGAAAGCTCTGTATTTGAGAGTGAAGTCCTGGGCAGGAAACAGGCTCGAGCAGAGGAAGGCAAGGGTGATCTTGTGTACAGTGCTAGAAAAAGGCCAAATATGTGCAGAGGAAATGAAAACGTAGAAGAAATTTCTCTCGTCAAAACCAAGATGAATTCCAGAACAGCAATCCAAGAGCACCTTACGGAACAAGAAAAAACACCAACATTGAGAACAGAGTCTTCAGCCTCTAGATTGATTAAAAGCACAGATACACATTTAATTCGGACTAGGAACAAAAATACCGCTTCAAAATTGCAGGGGTCACTTCTTGAAGATTCAAATAAGCTTAGCATAGACATACAAAAGCTGCCTCTTTCCTGCACCACCATCTCTACAGATAATTCTGTTTCAAACCAAAATAATAAGGAATTTATGGAAACAGATTCTGTAACTCATAAAGTCTCAAGTTCTGTACAGATGGGAGAAGTTAAGATTGGGAAGAAAGATGAAATGGAAGGATTATTTACAGAGCCTTCCACCACTAATGAAGGCATGCCTAAGGGGAGAGCAGGTTTTCAGGCACCTGTTATGCTGAAGGGTACTCCACACACCAGTATGGAGACACACAGTATTGTAGGAAGTAGAGGAATACCTGGTAGTGCTAGGACACAGAGAACTGACAAAACTGATGTCAAGCAGAAGAAAAGGAATAAAACTCAAACAGATGTGAGCTGTGCTGAGGCGATGATTGATGAGCATTTTTGTCCTGGTGAAGAGAAAACCTGCAATATTCAGATTCAGAATGCTGGCAAAAATGGGAGTGAAAAACCCAATGGAATATTGTTACAAGCTGGAACAATGCAGAATGGCAACAGTCATCCTAAAGATTTTCTGAAAAGGTCTTTAGTAAAATCCAGAGGTATTTGCAATGCAGATGGTGTTCAGAATGATCCAGCCTCTCATCTGTTTTCTGGCTCTAGAGACTTTGAAGACAGCATCCAGTTGGATACTCAAACTGAGATGATAATAAAACAGGAGGGAGCAGCTGGAATCACAGGACAGCAGGGGATACAAGGTTCAGAGCTGGCAGCAATACCACAGCAGGAAATATCAGAAAAACAAAGCAGTTTATGGACTGAGAACGATACTGATAAAAGGCTGGCTGCAACAGTTAGGAAACTGAGCTTCCCAAGTCTTATCACAACAAGTGACATTACAAAAAACACAACTCAGCACTGTAGTAATAAAGTTTTGGAGTCTGGAGGCCTTAATTTACAGCCTGTAGTGAAGAAAATAGAACCTGCACCTTGCCTTAAAGAAAGCGATTTCTCAATGACTGACTCACAGCTACACAGTTTTCTACAAGATTACCAGACCCAAAATTCAGTGAAAGGGGAAAGTGTGTCTAAAGACCTCAATAAAGCAGCCTCCCATTTTGGTAGGGAACACATTGTACAAGTAGAATGCCACCCTGTCCCTGAAACAAGCCTAAATATGAGCAATAGCTTGCTGTTTGATGAGAGCTTCAGTAATGTCAGTGACCTTTCAGCTATTCACATCATGGAAGCTGATGGAAAGGACCCTGTAGCTTTGCTTCCTCCAGATGGTGTTTTGCAGAATCCAAGGCCTGCTGAGAATAAATTTGATGCCAGTGACAATCAGAAAGAACACGAGAATCCTGCACAGTGTAACAATGTGTCTTTAGCATCCTCAGATGTAATAGCAGAAGTTTTAGACCATGGAAACTCCCCATCTTTTCTGAAAGACATTCCTTCTACATTTCAAGGTCAGTCAGGATTGAGAAACTCAGTCATTTGTAACAATGACCCCAGACCAAAAGACTTAGTAGGAGATCAAGGTGAAAAGCTCCAGAGAAGCCTCCAAGCTTTTGAGAAGAACCTCCATTCAGTGGTGTGGACTGAATGCTCGTTTGAACTAAGCCCAGGATTGCAGGATGTGTTGGACAAATGGCCTAGCCTCTCAGGCATTGAAACAGCTTCAGCAAGTTCTGGTTTGAAAAAAGAATTAGTTGCTCCTGTTAGTCAAGAGTCAGATCCAGTTTTTGAATTGGACTGTTGTGAGCCAGAGCCTTTGCCCTCTTGCCACGATTTGAAGAGCTCTTTCAAGGTTAAAGAAAACTTGGATCTTCAGAAAACAGATGGTATAACACTTCAGCTCAAGGGAAGCAACAGAACATCCTGTCCTGCACCAGATAGTAATAATGGGTTTATTCCTCCAACACCTCCCAAAGAACTTTTTCCAAAAAGTTCTGTTTCTCTCTCATCTGCAAGAAAGGGAAAAGTCACCTGCAAGAAGGAAGGGAAGACGATTCAGCTACAGTGGAATAGTGAGGGCAATGCAGAGCAGCAGGTAAAAACATTCCAGGACAAACTTGAGTGTCTAAACCCAACTGAGACAGATGCGATAAAAGATGATTCCACTGTAGACCAAGGCTTTTCACTGCAGCTATCTCAGGATGTTTTTCCCTTTGTTCCCTTAAGTGCTGAAAGTTTCACTATTATTGATGTAGCAAGTGACAAAGCACTTTTCCAGACTTTTGTTGCAGAATGGAAGGAGAAAAGCAGATTCTCCATCTCAGTGGCATGTGAAAGAACAAAGTGCCTTTTGTCTCCCAAATCAACGATTGGTGGCAAATTCAAAAAAGGTCAGTTTCCTGTTCCAGTGCATTATTTTGTGAACAGCATGTGGTATCTTCAACTTAAAGCAGGCCTAGAGAAGGAAAAGATATGCAAAAAAAGAGGAAAATATAATATAAAATATGATATAACAGAGTCATGGAATGTTTGGGGTTGGAAGGGTCCTCTGGAGATTATCTAGTCTAACTCTCCTGCTAAAGCTGGTTCACATAGAGCAGGGTGCACAGGGGCATGTGCAGGCAGCTTTTGAATATCTCTAGGGAAGGAGATTCCACAACCTCTGGGCAATCTGCTCCAGTGTTCTGTCATCCTCAAAGTAAATAAGATTTTCCTCCTGTTCAGATTAAGCTACCCATAAAGCATCCCTTCCAAATTCTGGCCTTTTCTAGCAACCTCTTCAAGAGTTGAGATAGAAGTGTATTTCTTCCTTATACTCTAAAAAGCATTTCACATTTGCCTGTCAAAAATCTATTTTGATAGTTAAGAAATGTTGCTGTTGTTGTTATGGCGATATGACAGCAAAGAATCTAACTGCTTAATCTTGTCATTTTAAAGGAAGAATATGTTTAAAAAGCAGCAGCAAACTGCAGCATATGAGTACATCTGTGGGGGAAAGAAAGAAGCAATATTGCAACAACCCAGAGACAGAGCTGAATTTCACACCAAGTTTACATTTTGAAAATGTTTAAAAATATGTAACCTTGGTTCAGAGGCAGTCACAGAAGAATATTCAGATGCTCTCACATACCAAAAAGCTGCTAACACTTCATTACCATCACCAAAGACCTATCAAGGAATGCTTGATACCAACTCTCCATCCTCTGTGAACACACAGCTCCTTTGCTGTACTGAGACTCGATAATATTAAATTTTAGGCTCAACTGTATGTATTTGCATTTTCAGGATCCCAAATCTTCTGTATTTATGGATGCCATTTTATAATAGTAACTTAAAATTATTTCTTTAGTGTGTTCTCCTCAGCGGTTGCAAGTTAAAGATGACGGATTTCCTGTCCAAGGATGCGAAGATATCTTGGTAGTTGGACTGGCGGTGTGTTGGGGTGGAAAAGATGCCTACTATATCTCTTTGCAGCAGACCCAAGACCAGACTGGTAAGTGAGCAGACAGGCTCTGCTGGGTTATTTGATACTGCATCTCAAAAAAGTTCCTGCAGTAGATAAGTTTCTTGGAAGTGCTGTGATTGTCCCAACCCCAGCTCAGTTGTGTAATTTAGCAGTCTTAGGTGTTAAACAGCCTTGGACAGGTTGCTGTGGATACATGTATAGTACTGTGTAATAAAGGCAGGTAGTTGGCTCAGACACTGGACTGTGAGCATGCATATGGCTAAAACATTTGCTCACTCCCAAGTTCTCTTTATCTAACTTGTTCTTCCCTTTCAATCTCTTCCAATTTTTGCTCTCCAGAACAAATCTAGCACTCAGATGCTGAACATAGCCCAGTCTGTGCTAAGTGACCTTGTGACTAGGGTTTGATTGCTGGCTATCTTTTGTTTGTTAGTACAGACACAGTGTATTGCTTTTGGGAGCCTAGTCTGGTTTGATAAAATATGTAATAGTGCTATAGATGCATTGTTTGTTCATAGTTCAACTGTAGCTTTTGTGCTTTAGGTGGTTACATTCAAGATTTTTCTCTCGCATTTTTTACCATTTAATGGCGTAAAAGATGATTTTTGCTTGTATTTCTGCCTTAGAAATCAGTCTGAGTTTGGCACCCCCACCTCTGGACCAAAGCCTACCTGTGACAGAGAGACTGAACCATCTGCAGCTGTACCTGCAGAAGACCAAGGAGGAGCGCTCACTTATCATGTATGACTTCATCCAGCACTACAAAACTCTGCTGATGGCTTGTGGCATCTCCTTGGAAGGAAGTTTTGAGGATCCAAAGGTTTGCAGGATTAAGAAATTTTTCTTCGGTGAAACTACTAGTTTAAACACAACAGTGGAAAGACGGGAGTACCTTCTGGTACTTCTGTTATTTCAGTATGAATCTGTCAGGAAGTTTAGTGAAATTTTCTTTCAGTGGGCAATCTAGAAAAGTATTCTGAGGACATTTGCTTTGCTATGGATGTTCATGGTGCTTGCAAGAGAAACAAAGAGTTTCAGGGGTTAGCACATTATTATTTCATACCTTACTTGGAAGGGGAAATGAAGATAAATCTCTCCCCAGTCCCAGTGGACAGGACTTAAATTCTGTTTTGTTGCAGTAAGAAACCTGGGACTGTAATGTCACAAGTGCTTCTGGTCAGGTTATTTCTTCTGAGAGCAGAAGACTTTATAAGCAAAAGATTTACCCACTATGCGTACAGACCACTTTGCTACCCTTTTCTCAAAACAAAACAAAGTTTACATGGAATTTCCAGAGGTTTGGGTACCAGTTGTAACTCACATGAAATACTAGCTTGAGGTAAAAGCACCTTGTTGCTCATGTTACAAAAAGCTCTGGGTGCACAGAAAATCCTGTTGATTTTTAAAGCTTGCTTTGCATGTGGGCTGAACAGCTTCATGGCAATACTCAGCTCTGCAGGAAAGTAGCTGAGGTGTTCAACGCAAGGATAGACATATTTTTTTTCATACCAAGACATAGTTTTAGGATGAAATTGAAGAGCAGTAAAAGCATCTTGCCCTTCACTTTTCCATGTAATAGTCATACTCATGTTGGTTCATTTTAGTGACACAATGAATACACCCTCCCCAACCCCATATATATACATATGAGTTTTTACTTCTGCTTGCATGGCAGGGGTAATGTAGAAATCTGTGCTTCATCCTGTTTTGACACAAGAAATTGAAATGTACATATAAATGAATTTGCTTTGAAGACAGGGGTTTAAGCTTTACCAGGAGTAAAATAGTAAAATATCCCATGTAGAAATCTTGGCATTAGTCCTGTTCTGCAAAAGATAGGAGAGCTCAGCTTGGCTAATATTCTAGATCAATAGCAAGTTCTGATCTCTACAAAGTCATTTTTCAGATTAAACATGCTTTGATCCTGATTTTGTATTTATTCCTTTTGAGTTAAGTTTTAATAAGTGAAAAGACACTTCAAGATGTGTTTATTTGACAGAGGATAAAGTTTTCAAACATACAGAAATAACTTTTCTTTTAGAAAGAAATAACTCTTTATTCTCACTCAAGAATTAAGCTCTTCAGTGACTTAGGCCTTCCTGAAGGTTTTTTGCTGAAATTACGTAACAAATTATTGCAGTTTACCTGCCAAATGAAGAAAAATAATATCCACTATAACCTTGAATTAACCCCTGGCTAAATATTTACATTTAATTATGTCTAAAAGGTAAAAATAGTCTCATAGAGGTCTCTCTTTTTAAGGTTGCATGTTGGCTGCTGGATTCTGGCTCCAAGGAACATACCCTTCACAGCATGGTGACCAACTTTCTCCCCAGTGAGCTGCCCCTCCTGGAAGGAGTGGGCACGGGCCAAGGGGTGCAGAGCCTGGGGCTGAGTGCCAGCAGAGACCAGTCTGGGCGGTACAGAGCAGCCATAGAGTCTGTGCTTGTCTTCAATGCCATGGACCAACTCCACAAGGAATTACAGAAGGAAAATCTGTCAGGTAAAGAGACATCCTCCACTTGGGGGCAAAGACGGAGGGTAAATACAGCTGTGCTGCCACAGGCTGAATGATCTGTGCAGAAGAGAGGCAGTTTGGAAGTTCTTATCTAAATATATTCTGTCAAAATGTTCATTTGTTAAAAGAAAAGAGGGAAATTCCCTTGAAAGCATATATATTCTGAAAAAAAATATTAAAATATAATTCTTATATCCCAAATCTCCACCAGTTGCAGTGGTTAAGGCTGTAGCAGAGTCAATTCTCTAAATCAAGCAGATTTGTACCTCCCAGGTGACTGTCCTGGCCATTCTGAGGGACTTGTGGGTCTGTCTATGATTTCTAATGAGCATTTTCAAAAGTTTTTGGATTTTCTTGTCAGAATTAATTCCTAAAATCCTCAAATATTTTCTGAAGGAGATTTCTTGCTTTTTGGCCTGTCCATAGTGCATGATTTGTCATGTGTTTGTCATGGCATTGTGTCCATGGAACCCTTGTGATTCCATAGTGAATGAACCTATATGTTTGCACTAATAACTGTTGAGTGCTTGTGCTGTTTTAAAACAAGCCATCAAAAAAAACCCCAAAATATACTATTTGTGGTCATTATGATAGTTTCCCCTAAATTATATCCAGAGCCGAGGATTGTGGTCCAATCTCGCTGAAGCATTTTATTACAAGTTTACCACATCATTTATGATTGTTACAGTTGAACCTTAGAACATTTTAAAAAGATGTGGGTGGTGGAATTAATGTGTATCAAGTTAGAAAGCCTTACGTTAAATATGTCTGCATTTTATAAGATGTTGATATACAGAAAGATATATTTTTTAGAAAAAGAAGAAGCTGCTTTCTTAAAATACCTTCGTGATAAGAAGTGTTCCAGAACATCGTATTATGAAATATTTCTTATTCCAGAAACAAAAGTATTTAAATGAAATCTACAGTAAAAGATTTCAGTGTGTCAGAACATTTCAGTATTTTCAAAACTGAGGATTCTTTTTTTTTTTTAATGAATGTGTTTATCTGCAGTTGATCTGTTTTATAAAAGATTTTCTTTGGTTTGTACTTACTACAGATGTATTTTCTAAAGTGGAGATGCCCACCCATTATTGCTTGGCTCTGCTGGAGCTGAATGGCATTGGTTTCAGCACAACAGCCTATGAAACCCAGAAACAGGTCATGCAGGCTAAACTGAGCCAGATTGAGACCAAGGCATATCAGCTGGCAGGGCACAGTTTCTCCTTGACCAGCCCTGATGACATTGCAGAGGTACATGAGGGTTGGAGTGGGAGGGGGGGAACTTCCCCAGAAGTTATCATCAAGAGCCTTTGGCTAAAATAAAATAAAAAACAAATCTTAATGGGAAGAAGAAAAGTTCTTCACGGCATGAAGAAAATCCAAAATGCAAACCCAACTCTGCTTGAGAGTTCATTCATCCTCACTCTCATTGTGAGCTTGCTGCCCTGCAAGAGGCTGTGTCTCTCCTTCTTGTTACTGATCATTCTGGTTTCTGCCAACTTTAGCAGAGATAAAGAAGGTAGAAGTGGAAATATGTATGTTGGAAATAAAAACCAAGTGAAAGTAAGCATGTGGTTTGTAAAGGACCATGGCCTCTCAGGGTGCATGAGATGATCTGCCAATTAAATGTTTTTTTGAGTATTTTGGATGAGTGGTACGGGACTGGAGAAGCTTTTTTGCAATGCCAGTGTCCCACACGTGAGATGTGATTTGGTGTCACGTAGTCTTGAGTCTAAGAAGAGTTGTACTGAAAAGTTGCATTGTTACCCTTACCCCTGTACAGGCATGAGCAAGGAGGAAAAACTGCTTTAAAAGTTATGAATCAACTGCTGTCTGCTTTTAAGAACCTTTTAAGAACTGATATTTTTTTAAAGTCTAAGAAACATATTTCTATGTAAAATAGCAATCCTTTCATTCCTGAAGAATTTCACTTATATTTTTTAATGTACATTATATGGAATAATTGAAATATATTAAAATTGCTGTGCATGGTTTTCTCCCTCTTCTCTTTTTTTTTTTCTCCATATACTATTTTCTTGCTGAGGGGCTGTACTTTAATATAAAGTAGTCAAAATCTGCAAGCAGCTATCAGTAATAGAAATTCTACAGAAATATTCCTTCTTTGTTGCAAATGTAGAAGTCTTGCTCAGTAACAGTAGTCTAAGTTAGAACTCCTGAAATAATGCTCAACTTCAGTTTCACTCTGCTTCATGGAAAAGGGGAAGTAAAGTTTTGTCTGAAATGCTGTTTTCTGAACTGCAGAAGCTTGTACCTCATGTGGAAATTTATTACCAATCATGCAAAGTACCTTGTATAATAGAACTTTACCCTTCTAGTTTTGTGTCAAGTAAAGTTTTACAGAAGTAAAACTTCTGTGCCATAAATGGGCAGGAGAAAAGCTATCTGTTCCCTTCTGCCAGCTGTGAAATCAAAGACAATAGCTGCTAAGTAGTGTATCATCCTACATGGAAACATAAAGTGAAAAATTAAGAGCTGTATTCTGTCTGTCACCAAATGAGCATATACTTATTTTTCTGGTTTTTGGCAATTTGTTAGAAAAACGAATATTCTAGCTATTCTCTAAAAGGTATTTTTGATCACCTCCTTCTGTGCCATTCATATTGTTCTGAAGCCTGCTCCCTGCTAACTCTTTTTTTTCACCAATGTTCTTCCCACTTTCAGTCATCTGAACATTACATTTTATTACAGCTGACTGTCAGTAATAACCTCACTTATTGGATGGAGTTAATTACCTTTTCTAAAAACATACCTCTGAACTTAAACTTAGAGTGTTCAGAAAATGAGATTTTAAATTGCATTTCGTACTTAATTAAAATGAGGAGGAATGACTTTGATAGTTGGGATCTTTAATCAGCTTTTTAATTACCTGAAGCATTTGTACTATCCTTTGGCTGGAGCAAGCTGTTTAAGTGCTCAGTTGCTTTTGTTTTCTTCTGGGAGCAGTGTGCAGAAACTGATTTGAAATGCTGGCCTCTTTCAGGTGTTGTTCCTGGAGCTGAAGTTGCCACAAAATGGAGATGTGAAAGTCCAAGGGAACAAGAAAACCCTGGGTTACACCAGAAGAACAACTGTTAAAGGAAGCAGGGTCAGGTTAAGCAAGCAGTTCAGTACAACCAAGGTACAAGAAAATCTGTTTCTAGTCTGAAAGTAAATTTTAATTGCCTTTTGCTCCTCCAATTATCACTGGAAATTCAAACTGGGTTCTACCTTCTCTGTTAGCAGAGTTAGTGACTCCTACTCTCCTAAAGCTTGAGTGCAGTGAGGACATGCCTGTAAATAGCAGGCTTCAATAAGAGTAAATCAGGCCAGAATCTGATTTCCCAAATCACGTGTAAGACCAAAATAGCACAATAATTTTGTAAAGCCAGTAGCAGAAGAATTTTTCCACGTCAGCTTGAAAGATACTTAAATACCATGTTGACTAAATACAATACTTTCTCTTCCTGCTACTATCAAATCTGTATTTTTTGCTTCAGAGAATTTGTCTTCAGAATGGCTAATCTGATGGCTTATCAAATTTAGTATATCAGACACTTGTATAATGTGAAGGCTATTGACATTCTTGCCAGTTGATAAATATTGTGGACCTGCATTAATACCAACTGCTGCAGGATAATGGGTGAGCTTGCCAGACAAGTGAAATTAACAGATATATATGTTCCTGTTTTCAGGACTCATTAATCTGTGCTGTTTTCTTAGTTTCCCCTTGTTCAGTGTAGTCTGTACTTGGAAGACAAGTATTGATTTCTGGAACTCAAGTGGCAGTGAAGCCATTGGGTGCAGTGGTGGTGGCAGAGCAGGGAGCAAGAAGCAAAGGGAGGATTTCCTCCTTTTGTGATGTGGAGGGAGGAGGCTGCAGCTGCCTGTGGCACACACAGGCACAAAAAAATGTTATTTTGAGAAATGCCACTGTCTTTTGAAATTCTTGTTAGTTCCTTTATATTTCTGATTAAACTGAAAGGATTTGATTGCTAGTGATCAGCTTTGTCTTTCAAGGAACGTGGTTAAGGGCTTCACTTGGTGTTCCTAGTGAACACCAGATAGGAGAGAGCAGGGAGGAAAATATGCAAGAAGATGGAGGAGAAGCATTAAACCTGGACAAGAGGAGACAATGTAGGGGACCTATGGCAAGTGATGCTTTATTTCATCACTTCAGGTGGTTTATTGGTTGGTGCAGATTAAGAGTGATGATGAGGGTGCAGAAGTCCAAAGAGAAGCGATTGTCTTCTCGTGGGTAATAAAACTGCAGCTGTGTCAGGTGGTGCTTTGATTACCCAGGTGTAGGTGGTATAAGTGGAGAGGATATTGATTTAATTTTAAGGCAGTGACACTGGAAGCTCACTGTTGGTGAAGGAGTCATTTTTTCCTGCAGAACAGTGAAAACTTTATTTATAAAATTTTAAAGGCCGTTGATTAGTTGTGCCCTTTTCTTCCCACAAGGATGTTTTGGAGAAATTAAAGACACTTCACCCATTGCCAGGGCTGATACTGGAATGGAGGAGGATCAACAACGCCATTACTAAAGTGGTGTTTCCACTACAGAGGGAGAAGCGATTGAATTCTGCACTGGGAATGGAAAGGATATATCCAGTTTCACAGACTCACACAGCTACAGGTGAACAAACGTGTGCAAATGCCTCAGTTCTTACTGGCTTTTTGTCTTTTTGTATGTGTGTGCAGCTTTCTAAGACGAAAAGATAGGAAATCAAGCCCGTGCTCTGCTTCAACCAAAGATACTGGTACATCTATTTGACATATATCTGCATTAAAAAAACAGATGTGTTTAATATAGCTTTTGTGTTCACTGAGCAGTATTACTCATTTCTTGCACATATTACCATGTAAATCTCTGACTCCAGAACAGGTTATTAGTGGTACAGAAATGGGGAACCATCACAAGCCCATTAAACACATATTACTTTTTAAAAATTTTCTCAGTGGTTATGTCCTCTCACTCTCCTGCCCATTGTATTTTGGAGATGCAGTGTGTGCAGCTGTATTGAATTAGAGAGACTCCTTTTGGACCCTTCCTTAGTTCTGCCCTATCTTGGTTTCAGGTCGAGTAAGCTTCACAGAGCCAAATATCCAGAATGTGCCAAGAGATTTTGAGATTGAAATGCCAACTGTGGTTGAAGAAAGCCCCCCCTCCCAAGCCCATGGAAATGTTAATTCTTGTGCTGCATTGGGGGGCAGGTAGGAGGATCTTGACAAAGCTTCTGTCTAATCTTAATGTGGTCGGGTTGTCAAATTTCTCTTTTCTGACTTCACCTGTGACTGCTGACGTGTCAGCGTGATTTGTTATTCAGTGTTTCTCTTACAGGGGAATAAATGCCTAAAAATCAGTGATACATGAAAGACATAATAATACGAACAGCATGTGGTTTCATGTAGCTATTTGCTTTCTTTTTGACGTTCCTTATGAAGCCCTTCAGTGAGATTAGCGTTACGTTCCCAGCTGTTCAATGGAAAGCCTGAGTGTGAAAATAACCAAACTGAAGTTAGGATCTGGTTTGACTTGCTAAGAACTACTCTGAAAGAGAATAGAATATTGTTGAAGAAGCAGAAGAAAATTCATTTGTTTTATGCTGTGTAGCTCCCTTTTTAAGGGAACAGGGTTGAACATATTTTTCATTCTTTGTTAATAATTTCATTTGTCATAGTGACCTGCAGTAACTAGCAGGAAGCAGAGGAAGATTTCTAAATTTGGTTTCTCTTAACCAAATACCCTGTTTTCGATGATTCTACAATTCTACTTTGACAGCATTACATGCCAATGCCTGAACAGTTGTGTGGAAATCTAGTGAAACACCAACACTTTTGGCATCTACCTTGTGAGCTTTGAGGCTTCCTACTTGGTGGTGCTTTTCTGCCCTTTCAGTTTCTCTTTCCATTCAGGTTCTTGTCCCAGTTGTGTCACCTGAGTGACTTTTCTAAGCCTTTTTTCCCACAGCAAGAAATTTGAGAAGGTTTTTGCTTCTTCTCTCTAGCGCCTCCTACTATCATGTGTTTAACACCCTTGTGCCTTGGGAAAGTAATGAGAAGAGAACTTGGGAGTAGAAGCATCTTGTTCATCTCCATCTCAGAAGAACCAGGCATAGCCATGGAGGCAGGAATGTCATTCTGATATAAAGCTGTGGCAGTGCTCAGGCTTGCAGCAGCTTTTCAGGATGGTTGGGGAGTGTGCTGGTTTCTTGAGAGTCTTCCCTGTAGAGAAGAGCCCATCAAAGGACTGGAGTGCCTGCCAGACTCTGAGAGGGCTGTTTCTCAGGCTGACTTTTCCTACATTTTCCTATATCCTTTAGTTAAGCAGCCCTGTGTTAGGAAGATGGGCAATCCTAAAGGCACAGAAATGACTGCTGGCACAAAAGAAATTGACATCCAGCCAAGTCTGATTGGCCTTCCAGACTTTGGTCCAAACTGTCTATTATCTTACAAACTACTATTGCTATTCTTTCCTCCTGTTGTAAGAAGCTTCTGACCAAAGGAGAGTTGCTAAATTAGGTCATGGTATAAAGCCCTTATACATTTAACTAAACTGAGAACCTATGCTGAACAATGTGATTTTCTGCAGTAGCCAGACATGCAATTGTTCCTCACCTTTATTTCTTTTGAAAATTTATTTCTGTGATTTTTGTGCATTCATCTCATTGATCCCTACCATGCCTGAAGAGCCAACATTTAAGAAGAAAAGGAAGTGCACAAGGGAGAGCTTGATGTTTTTTTCTGTGCTCTGCTGAAACTAGTCTTGATCTTAGAGATACCTTTTCATTTTGATAAAGAATTTGCTCAGATCCCTGATCCAGACATCAAGGACTTAAAAAGGCTTTTTGCCTTCCAGTGAAGAGCCCATTGGACTGTCTGGTAGACTGGTGCTGGTGGGAGGATGTGATGTGAATGGTGTCAGAGCTGTGCACCGTTCAGTGGATGTGCTCATGGATACAATTCCATCTGCAGCTACAAATGACTTGGTGAGACAGGAAACCTAAGCAGCCCTGAGAGGATGCAGAGCACGTGGGTGACACTGTAAAGTTTTGGCCTCTCAGAAAGGAAAATTGAGCAGCTTTGGGGCACCTTTTCCCCTCAGTCTTTAGGGAGGAAACGTGCAGTGTGTTACGAGCACCTCTTCTGCGACTTCTGCTCTGTTTTTACAGGCTTACTTGTGAATGTGTGTGCATGTGCCTGAGGGTGATATTGGGGGGGATTTTTCTGCCTCTGGGCTGGTGTATGCATTCTGCAGAGTAGAATGATGTGGAGGGACTTGGCACTCAAGGTGAAGTGTTGAATTTTTAGGATTCATATGACTCCATTGTCTTTCTGGAATAAGCTCATCACAGATCTGGGGCCATTCATCTTACCGGTTTTAAAGCAGAACTATCCAATTTCTGAACTGAATCCTGAATGTACTAGGAAGATTTATCCCTAAATCTTTTTGGAATCAATAAATCCTTTTCAGGTATTTATGTGGTCTTTGTCCAGCTCCTCCATGGTCAAATTTGGGTATGGATTGTCCAGAAAAATGGAATAGAGGCCAGTGTCTCACTTGTTTTCACTGATTCATTGTGGTAAAATTGATTATACATCTCTTAGTATTTTAGAAATTGGTGAAGGGCAGTCATTCCTTTTTTTCCACAGATGCAGAAAGCGTTCCAGTATTTTGCCTAATGGGCTAAAGGTTCAAGCTGCAAACAGATCCAGAGAAAGAGGAATACCATTTTCTGTTAGCATGAGGCATGCTTTTGTTCCTTTCCCAGGTAATACCCAGGTCCTGCTCTGGAATTGTTAAGTATATGGTTAGCAAAAAAATCCCAGATATGATGAAGGTTTAAGGATTGATAACAGTATATATGTGTCTAAGCAGTCTACTTGGAAAACTAGTGCAGTAGTTAGCATGCCTTCAAAATTATTCACATGACTGTAAAAGAGAGAGTTTCAGTTGGACAAAGTATTCAAATGATATCATTCACATGTTCACACTTTCATTTCCTCTTTAAGAATACCTGTTTTTAAAAGAGGTAGCTAAGACAGCTCTTAATACACAAATTGCACTCTACCTAGTGTTCTTTCTATTCAAATGTCAGTTCCCACACTGCCTGCTCTATCTTATACACATGGACAGATACTTGTTTACATGGTTTTGATGGATTCTAAATGTGCTAGATGTAAAGCATGCAGGCCTGAGCACTGGGGAAACAGACAAGAATTTGTCTTGATAGAAATTGCTGTGAAAAACTCTCAGAGCAGAAGATAAAGGACGGGTTCAGTCCTTCTTGCTGGGAAGTTGGATGGAATATTGGAGTAATTTATGAAATAATGTTTTCTGATAACTTTTTGAATTCAGGTGGCTTAATCTTGGCTGCTGATTACTCTCAGCTGGAACTGAGGATCCTCGCTCATTTGTCTTGTGACTGTCGCCTCATTCAAGCCTTGAATGGTGGTATCGATGTCTTTAAGAGCATTGCAGCAGAATGGAAAATGATCGATCCCGAAACTGTTGGAGAAAGGACAAGGCAACAAGCTAAGCAGGTAATTTTAGGCAAAAGATCACAGCAGCTTTCTGGGCAGGAAGATTCAGTGTTCAACACGTAGCAGTATGTTTTTCTGTTTGAGTTAGGCCATGATTGTTCAGTAATTGCTTCGTCCATCCTCCCACTCGCAGTACGTTGCAACTGAAGCTGTCGGAGATTTTTTGGGGGGGATGAGGGTGGAGAAAAGCAGCATGAATGGTTTGGACTTAGAGGGGGTCTCCCATCTCGAATACTTGTCCTTGTTTCCATATACTTGTCTTCCAGTGGATCACATTTTGTTTTGGCTCTGCTTTCTCTGCGTGGCTGACCAAACGGTTGCCATTCTTCACCCTTTCCTCTGGCAGATCTGCTATGGAATCATCTATGGAATAGGAGCAAAATCTTTAGGCGAGCAGATGGGGATTGATGAAAATGAAGCTGCCAATTACATTGAATCCTTCAAATCGAGATACACAGGTTTGGATATGGCTGTGTGGTGGTGGTGGTTGTTGTTTTTAATCCCTTCTCTCCATGTCTTTCCAAATCCTAAATTTGTCTCAACCTACTACTTGTATCCCTTGAAAATGCTTTTCATTTTGAAAATGTCCAGTGCATGAATGCAGCAGTTTGATACTCTGTAAAGTTTTACTCTACTCTGGTTTTATTCACATTTATGACTTTGTTCTTTACTTATTACAACAATTTTTTTTGTTGTTTTAATTAATTAATAAGCCTTGAGGAGTAATTTCAAAGCTCTTCAGTTTCTGAATGAGAAACATGCTTTTCCTTATAAAAACACAGCTTCAAATGATATGCTGTGACAACTTTAGACCATGCTTCTTATCATTTTTAAATATAACCATTTCTTTCTTCTGCTTTTGTCTTCTGCTTTCATGGAGTTTTAAACTGTTTTACATATTACCATTTAATTTTTATCCAGCTGCTCAGAGTAGCTCTCCCATGTTTTGTAAAAAGACATGGCTGTGTTTCTAATAAGCATGTTAATTTTTAGGGAAGATGTAGAGAGAATAGAGCTGCAATCAGAAAAAGAATGGAGGGCAAATGGGACAAGAGGCAGCTAGCTCTAGTCATAGGACTTGAAAATGAGCTGGAAAATTATGTTCTGAAGATTTAGGGTTTGTTTCTTTAGAAGACATATGCAGAAAAATGGTTTCCTGTTAAGATTCTGTTTAGTCTCCATTAATTTCTGAATAGTCTCTCCTTTGTGACCGCTAGGAATGAATTCCTGCCTCCTCTCTCTCGGTACGTATGTGTGCATACAAACTGAAGTGTACCTTATATTGTAACTTCACTTCTCGAGGGTTTTCACTTGCTAGGTGTTGCCAGGCTGACTACTAAATTACATACCTCATGAATTGACTTATGCTGTCAGTCTTGATTTTGAATAGGTCCTTTTACATTTTATATTTTGTAAACATGGAAAGAAACTGTCTGAAGTTAACTTTTCCCACTTTAGTACAGTTGTTACCTGAACTTGCAGTGCAAGTTCCTCTTCCCTCTCTCACCATTCTTTGACCTAAGTTTCTTTTTAACACTCTTGGTGGATTTGCTCCTTCCCTTGCAAAGTGCAGGTGGGTGATTTTATTTCATCCTAGAATCTGAAGGGACAAAGCCTGAAGTCAGGCAGCTTGAGGCATCAAGGGCTCTGGCTTCTGCTTTCAATTTACTCCCTCCCTACTACTTGTCTTTCCAGTGTTGGTCCAGGTTCTGACCTCTCCATTATCAATAATACACATTTGACCCTATGTGCCTGGGCACTGTGCAGGATGGACTTCCCACCTCCTTGTGCACAGCCAGATATCCTGACACTGTGCACTCTCTTCCACCTCAAAAGTCTTAATAGGTTTTGCAGCAGAGCTGAATGAGTGATCGTATGCCTTTGTCCACTGATGGGATCTGGGAAGTTTAAAGGATTTCCTTTGTGCTGTTTGGCTGCCCCAGACTGCTTTCAGTGACCCCACTGAGAAGTCAGTACAGAACATCAGCTGTATTACAGACAACTTTCTCCTTTCACAGGGGTTCAGAAATTCTTGAGGGAGACAGTGCGGAGCTGCAGGAGGGATGGGTTTGTGCAGACCATCCTGGGGAGACGGCGCTACCTGCCAGCTATCAAAGATCCAAATCCCTACAGTAAAGCTCATGTATGTTGAGTGCTGTGCCTTTTTTAAATTCTTTTTTAGTTTTATTTTTAAAATGCCAGTTTTCTTTGTGTAGCCATGTCTGCAGTTTTACAAGGTTTGCAAGCCATCTTAGTCATGACCTTCCACTTCTTGCTTAGTTCATTGTTCCCTCAGTCATTCTCTGAGTAACAGAGCTTTTGTCATGGCCTGTTTGACATAACTCTTCTGTGACTGGGTGTGCAGCTGTCATCACTGTGCTAACCTCACTTCAGAACTCCCACGTTGGAGCTGGAGTGAGTAATTTATTGAAATTGATGGACATGATTTTAAAAAGCCTCCACACAGGGGTACACTTTAACTCTTCAGGATGAGTTGCTCCCACTCAGTAGTCTTTGTATATTACATGCTGTCAGCACTTGAACAAGAAAGGGCATTTAAGACCTATATTTTTGGGTATTTGTTACTTTTCTTATTTTCCCTGAAAGGAAAGTTGCTTAGATAAATATTTACTTAGTATACACCTTCGCATTAGCATAATTTTTTTTCCAGGTAATTTTGGACACTTCTCCCATAGACTCTACTTCCGTAAGAGTAAATTGACTCCCTAGGGAGATGTTTCTGTGGGGAGGAAGCATTATACTTCTCAGTAGGAAGCTGGATCAAGTTGTGTGGAATTAAAGACTAAAGTAGAAGAGGAAGTGGGGGAGTTTGTACTCCAAAGAGTTGACAGGAAAACAAGGAGGCTTTCAAAACACTTTTGAAAATAAAGGACAATTTGATCTGAAAAATACTTCAGCAGGAAGCTTTCTAGATGCATCTTCTGTCCAAATTTGATTTGGTCTTTAAAATCATATTAAAGACCAGTTAATGAATTATCTTCACTTTCATTTCAGCATCCTCATAGTTCTTTGCACATTTCAGCTCTAAGCAAAGAAAGAAGAAACTTTGTATACAGCTTTCTTGTCTGAGCAGGGGATTAGTAGAGAAGTTGCTTGTGTTGAAAAAAAAATGGTGGTCTGGTGTGTTTTTGTACAGCTGTAATGCTCTGGCAGTCAGGATTTAGTGTGGCAGACCATATTGTTAGTCCATGAAGTCCAGTTTCTTGCCTTCAGTTGTCCATCCCTTATGGCTTTGAAGATAGGCAGAAATGTCTTGTGATGCTTGGATTAACTGAGATTTTTCCTCTCTCCTTGAACCTGTTACCATGGGTATAGGCTTCTCCTTCTTGTGGATTGTGACTCTTGCAGATTATTACTCTTGATATTCATTAATTTTAAACTTGTGGAATTTTGTCAGGTGCCTGTAGAAATTTTGTGTCTGAAGCTAGCCTATAATGTTTCTTTTTCTCAGGTAGATAGAACAAGCTCTTTATTTGGAATTTTTACTCTGTGTATATTTGGCCATGTATTTATTATTTTTAATTAAGTACATGTGACATGTTGGATTTGATTTTTTGGGGGTGAGTTTTGAGAACAACTATCTCTCTACAGGCAGAACGCCAGGCTGTGAATACAACTGTTCAGGGATCTGCTGCAGATATTGTCAAAACAGCCACTGTGAACATTCAGAGACGCCTGGAAGCTTTCTCCTCTGTGTTCAAGTCCCATGGACATCTGGAGAGCTCCTTCCAGAGAGATAAAACTGGTATGGTTGCCTTCTTTGCACACTGGAGCAAGATTTTCAGTGTTACTAATGTTAAATTAAAAAAAAAAAAAAAAAAGCCTGAAAAAAGAATTAGTGCTTTTGGGCCTAGAGGTGGGAGAAGTTTTATTTTCTGACAGTGTTCAGTCTGTGTTTAAGAGGCAAAAAAGTCATCAGGAAGGAGAAAAAATGTCTGCTCAACAAAGTAAAGGAAATGTGACCAGAACAGAGACTCCAATTACCTCAGAGCAGATCTTGCAAAGGTTGGCAGGGAGAGTTCATGTGTGATGTGGTCTGTGATGCCACTACAGAATTGTTTAGAAGTAGGAAGAAGGAGCTGACCAGACACTCTGGCTTCAGAGGCAGTGAAAAAATTGAGTAGGGTGACTCCTGGTTCCAAAAATACATTTTTTGGTTAGAATTAAGTTTGGAATTTGTTGGCCGGAATTTGATGTACAGAGACTTCACAAGAGTATTATATGAAGCACTTATCAGCATAAGTTTTTTTCTGGATGCAGATAGCAAAGCTGTGCTGGGGTGCTCATTCCCAGAGGAATGCCACAAAGAGGTTTTTTAGCTTAATGTAGATGGTGTTTTGCTCATCAGGTGTATTTTAGGAAGACTACTTAAGAAATGGAGAGCTGTATTTCTTTGATAGTTCTTATGCTTCAATTGAAACATGAAGCTATCTTAATATGAAGAGTCTGATTTGGAAAATAAATAATTAATTGCCAAACCTCTAAAAATGTGTCAGGGAGTTTATTTTGGAGAGACCAGATTCAGAGGTCAGCTAGGAGTAGAAGGCACGAGCTTGGCAGAGCTTCCCACCTCTCCTAGGAGCAGAAGCTACTGACTTTTGGCCAGCGTAATTGTAGGGAGGTGAGTAGATGCATTTGTGACAGTTTTCCCCTGCTCTGATACTGTTTCAAGAACGGGAAGGAATTCTTTTTCAGCAAGTTAGAGATGCCTGTGCCATCAGAGGAGCATCCTGCATCATGTGGCTGCTTCAACATTGCTGCTCAGTGTGAGGCTTGTGTGAGCAACTGATGATGGCTTGAAACCCTCCCTGTGAACTGAAGTCCTCCTGCTAGTTAACCTGAGAAATAAATAACTTCTGAGTCTCTGTGTGTGAGGTGGTGTTTGTTTATTTTAAAACACCAACAGCTCTTACCATTGAAGGGTTTGTTTTATTTTTTGTCAGGGAAGGCCCACCAGGATCTTGGCTTTGTCAGCAGCTTACTTGTTTATTCAATAACTGCTCTTTTCTTCCTTCCTCAGTTATACTCAGGAGCTACAGTTTCAGAAATTGCATTTTGCAGGGGGCTGACTGCTTTCTTAAACTAGCCATTAAAATGTTTGTGGAAGAAAAGCAGAATCCTAATTCATTGGCAGAGAGAATGTTGTAAACCAGCTTCTGATTAAACTTTGCACGATTTCGTTTAAAATTTACTTTCAAAACAGATGGTTCAGGAGACACAACTGTCTCTTGCTTCTGTTCTGATTCATGTCTTTATAATGTAAGGCTGAAATGTATATGTCTAAAATACTTTTCATTAACATTTTTTTCCTCAGTAGCTGTGCAAATATTGATAGAATAGCCATGATTTGTGGTTTTGTCTGTAGGCACAAGCTTTTTAATTTTCAAGGTCCTCACATTCTTTTTCTCAGCATTAGGAATTTGCAAAGGTTTTTGATACAAGAAACACACTTTTGTATGATGGTGCCTAACAAACTCTGCTCTTCACCTGTGTAGGAAGGCTGTCGAGGAGGAGAAACACAGGGATGTTACATCCCATCAGAGGAGGCTTCTTTATCCTCCAGCTGCACGATGAGCTCCTCTATGAAGTTGCAGAGGATGATGTCATCCAGGTACAGTCCTGCAGTTCCTCTTTCAGCTCTGCTGTGTTACTCTGTTTCAAACAAGCCTTCCTTCTAGGAGCTCACATTCTCTTCCCTGGGTCTCCCCTCCCTGGGTGCAGGAAGGGCTGTGAAAACAAAGTTCAGTTGGATGAAAAAAACATGTTTGCATGCTTGATCCCTTGATTTTTGGGTTCAAGCTATCCCCATGGCTGAAGTTCATGTGTGCTTTGTTGCTTGTAACAGCAGTTCATGCAACTTCTCTGTGAGGCTTGATGAGTGAAGTGGCTTAGTATTGTTGACAGGTGTAGGGGGAAGTGTTTCCTCATCTGGAGGTATTTTTGCCTTCCTGTTTGTGCTCTGGTGCCTAACTCAGAACATGCATTGTAACAGCTGTGGTTTGTACTCTGTGCAGGGAAAGGAGGATTCTCTCCTTTTGGTACTTGTTTCCTAACTCCCTACCTACTTATCTTCTTGGCAGGAGCATTGTGGTGCTGGTTGGCAGCGGGGTAGGTACAAGGAATGTGCTCTGTGGTTTTTAAGTGCCCTTAATGTCTGTGTGTGTGCTTCTCCCCCTGAAGGCACTCCTGGGCCTGGGCACAGGGGAGTCTCTGCTGCTTCAATCTAGGCAGGCTGTTTTTGAGACAAAAAGGCTCATAATATTCTTCCTGTAGAAGACTGAAATCCCCTGAGTATAGGCTTTAACACCTTTAGATACTGACTCCTGTTGATCATGGTGTTCCCAGGAGAACTGGGGACAAGTGAATGGATTTGTTTTTTATTTATTGTATTCTATTTATTTCATTAACTATCTCAACTTCAAGAGTAATTATTACCAGCTTTTCTAACTCCCTTCAGATGTATTTCTCCATAGATTTTTTTGGGCAGTTGCTTAAACCAGCAGGTTTTCCTGTCTGCCCTGCAGCACAGCTGCTGTCCCTGGTTCTGGGTGCAGCAGCCCTAATCAGATGTTCTTTGCTGGTGCCATGTACTGGACTTGTGACCATGCTCAGAGAATCTCCTGTATGGTTCATGTTTCTTTTGATCTGCTGGGCCCCAAACTTGATCAAGGCTGGAGTGGTTTGAATAGAATGGAAAATTGATTTGTGTGTCATGCAAGTGACATTTTCTATGTTCCAGCATTTCATTTCCTTGTTTTCTCACAGCAACGTGCCTTGCTTAGGCCCTGTTCAGTTTTGAATCTCTGATAACCCCGATTTTTTCCTACCCAGGCAGTTATTTTTCATCCTATTTTTGAACAGTAGATTATTTCTGTCCTAATTCTCTACCCTGCTTCTTTCTATTCTGTACTTGTCTGTGCTGAATTACATCCTATTTCAAAGCACTTTTCTAGGTTATCAAGATCATTTTGAAATGCAGTATGTGGGGGCTTAGGGGTTTGGAAGACAGATCTTCCCCTAGTTCTTCATGCTGTTGTAAAGTCTTGTGCTCTGATCTCCTTAAGTCCCCTCCTCCATTCCCCAGAAAAAACTATGGAGGAATTTCTATGGTGGCTACCTGTCAGGAAATTAGGAAAAAACATGGAAGGGTCAGACAGCTTGAATAGTTTCTCTGCTGCCAGGGTGGCTTCTAGCTGAGCTGAGGAATCACCATAACTTCAAAGCCTCTTTTCACTCTGCTGTGGAAAGGTTCGTGGGATGGGTGTGGATTGAAAGATTCATTCAAATAAGCAATCCAGGACAGGCTGGATTCTGCATAGGTCTTGGGGGAGGAAAGGGGGTACCTTTGTCCAGGGCAGGCTTTTATAGTCAGGATTAAAAAAATCCAGTCTCTTGTAATCCAAACTGCTGTAGAAAGAAATAATTTCTGGTTTCCTAACTGTGTATAGAAATGAGTGTTTTCTTAGGAATATTTTTGGAGTGCAGAGAACAGTTACCTCATCTATTTACTAGAGGGCAGGAGTTGCCTTAACTAAATAGTGAGGGAGAACCTGGGCAGTATTTGTAGCACCCACATGGAATGTGACCTGCTTTCCCAGAGGTTTATAATTTGTGTTTCACGGAGTGCTTTTCAAGCTGGCACAACATGGAGGAGCCACCGTTCTTTGCTCCTGGCAAATTTGTTTTGTGTCTTGCTTTCAGTACCTTGAAGTTTTCAGAACAGACTCCAGGAGACACTTAAGAGTTGTGCAGCTGAGTGAAAGATGAGACTCTTCAGGATCTCAGGTGTTTAACAGAAAGTTAATCTTGGCCCCTTTTTTGAGGAGTCTTAAACACTGCAGAACCAGTCACAGCTCTGTGCTGCATAAAATCTCACTGGCTTTATACAGTTTCTCCATTCATAAGCACTAATCAGGATTTGGTTGCATTCCCATCAGTGGTAAATCAGTGCAAATAAATGCAGGATAGGATTCCAGGTGCTTGTCTGCCCCAGCTATTGACAGAAACCCAGAGCACTGAAGCTATGTGTGTGTCTGACGCCTGATGTTTTCTTTTAGGTTGCTCAGATTGTGAAACATGAGATGGAAAACGCCATCAAACTCTCAGTGAAACTGAATGTTAAAGTGAAAATTGGCCCCAGCTGGGGAGACCTGCAGGACCTGGACCAGTGACAGTGCTGTGTGACTTTCCAATTGTGGGAGGCAGCAGGCACCATGGACTGGGCAGGGTGAAGGCCTGGGATCACCTGCTGGCGGTGTGATCCTCCTGTGCTGTGTTTCTACTGGCAGGGTACCAAGCTGCCTTCTGAAAAGTGTGGTGGAAGTTGGTATGAACTCTCCAAGCCAAACCATCCAGAGCTCAGTCAGAGCACTGAAGCGTGTTTAAACAGTGAAATTATTAATTGTTAAAAAAAGGATATTTAAATTGATTCTGTCAAGGGTGCTTGATCTTGTATAAACCCCCAAAGCCTAATGAATTTATTACATATGACATGAGCTGGATTGCGTTATTAAAACAAGGTGCAAACATAATTTGGCAGTGCCTGTGTATAATTGTCTAGGGCAAAAAAAGTCATTGTGATTGCACTTGATAGAGAATTTTGCAGGCCTTTGCCAGGATTATCTTGTACTGGATTCTGCTGATGACACTCAGGTGCTGAAGTGGCT
The DNA here is from genome assembly GCF_024509145.1 of Vidua macroura. Taxonomy (NCBI): domain Eukaryota; kingdom Metazoa; phylum Chordata; class Aves; order Passeriformes; family Viduidae; genus Vidua; species Vidua macroura. The sequence continues at coordinate 71,883,850 of NC_071572.1, read as the reverse complement.
TTACAGTTGGCTGGATTTCTCACTGAGCAGCTGTACAGCATTCACAGTGAGTGGAATCTATGCTTGGTTGGCCTCTGGCTTTTAAGAAAGCATTTTGGTGACTGACTGATGTCATTCATCCTACTGCTGCCTTGCAAACTGGCCTCGAGAGGAATATTGTTTGGAATCTCTTAGAGTTAATACAAAATCACCAGCAGAAACATTTTAAAGAATGAAGTTCAATGAATTGGTTAAAAACTTCATGGCAATGCATATTTTTGTGAAGAAGAAAACTATCTCAGTCTGGCCAGCTGACATGGGCAGCCTTGTTGGTGTTTGAGGTCTGGTGTGCTTGAGAGGAATCATTACATTGTGGTGGGTGACCTGTGGTTCTTCCTTCAGAGACCATTCTCCTAAGGAAGCCTCACACCTGCCTGTTGGCAGCCCCACTAAAACCTGCTCAGATTTCCCCCACTCTTTGCCTCAGTGTCTTTGGCTCTGACCCTACAATCACTCAGAAAGTTTTCCTGGGAGTTTGGGCTTGTCAAGCTGAGCCGGGATCAGATCCTTCAAAAGAAGGGGCAAGGAAGGAGCTTGCAGGGAATTAATCTGCCACTATTTGGCATCACTCTCCCCACTAATACCTTCTGGTTTGGCTAAATCTCACATCACAAGTTTTCATTTTCCTTCCAGACAGGTGTGATGGCTACACAAGTTCAGCTGCTTTTGTTAACTTCACACAATGCCTGACCTTGAATTCTGTAATTTTCATCGCCTAGCCCTTGTATCTTATAAGAAAGGGAGGACAAGTGCCTCCTGTCATCTTCCTTATGCCTCTAATTATTGTATCATGTCTTTTTCTGCAGTTCCTCCCTAATGTAATCAATCTCCATCTTTCCATTCTTGCCTCCTGTGAGAAGTTTTCAAGCCCCTAATTATCCTTTCATTTCTGAACTTCTCCTGGGTCCTTTTTAAGCAGTGTACTTTTGAAGTTGCTTTTTCAGCCTGATCTGAGAGGATGCACACTTGGCTTTCAGCAGCCTGAGAGGGGGCTCGGGATCGTTAGCTTCAGATGTGGTGCTTTTGGCAGGGCTGTTATCCTGACATCAGAAGTAGCCAGCACCGAGGGCTGGAGAACACAGGGAGCATTCAAAGATGTTAATGGGGCCTCCTCACAAAGGGCTGCATCCCAAACTCTGATCCACCACCTGCCTCTTGTGCAGCAGAACAGACACATGGCACTGAGCCAGAGCCCCAGATGAGGCTTCCTTGACTGCCCTTCTCAGCACCGTCTTGGCCTTTTTTCCTATTCTGTATTCCATCTTACACTGAGATATTTTTGTTTTCTTCCTGCCTGTTCTATGCCATTACTTTCTTCGACACCTGTCACCTGATGGCTGAGCTCTTTATCCACAGCATTGTCTTTTTTCTTACTTTATTAAAGCTTTTGTTATTAACATATCCAAGCCTCAGCACCCTGGTGCCCGACCATTTGTGTGCTCTGCCTGTGAAGATGCTGGCTTGGACTCATTATGAATTCACATGGCCTAATGATTTCCTGGCCTGGGTGTCCTGCAGTGACATACCTGTGCTGTATTCTAGGCCTCACTGGGGCTGCTGTCATTTGGGCTGCTTGTTCTTTGGTACATTACAATATTTCCCTCCCACACACTGTCTTCAGAATTTCTAAAGGATGGATCTCACACGTATTTCTCAGCAAGCTCTCTAGAAGGGGGTGATGCTAATCAGTAAAGGGATTAACATGTACCCAAACTTATTTTGACTAACAAACTCGATGGGCTCATTTTAATTAAGCAGTAATTTGGAGCAAATGAGAAGATAAGAGGTAGCCACTGTGGCATTTGAGTCGTGTTACTAGGACTGGCTCTGAGCTGTTTTCTGATTGCTGCTATTTACATTCCTCAATTTTGATTAGAATTTAACTCTTAGTGAGACTGAGCAGTGGAAGCAGAAGAGGGCTAAGTCAGGTAGCAGAGGCACTGACCAGAACTGCAGAAAAGGGTTTATGTGGTTTTCTGAAGGTGGTGAGAAGGAGCCTGGCTGCTCACATTACTTACCTGGTTTTGCCTGTGGGCTCCTTTCCCCTCACCTCTGATTGACTGAGGACATTTTATTAATTCAGGACCTGATAACCCGAGTGCCGGTTAGTCTCAGTCTCTATAGTCAGGATGGGATGCATCTGGTAGTGTTTGTTCCTCAGCTTGTTTGTGTGTTTCTCCCTTCAGCCCATGCCAGCCTCCTGTCAGCTGGCACAAGGACAGATGAATGCTGCGGAAGGGGTAAGAGTTCTGTTTGTTACAACTGTTGATAGCCTTGTCCCTTGGTGCACACAGAATTCCTACTGCAGCCCAGCCCTGCAGTGCCCTTGCCTGGCTCCTGCACCAGCAGGGATGTGTCTGCCTTCCAAAAGTAATCCAGTTGGGATGCAGTCCTGGCAAACAGCTGTAGTCACTGGGAGTGCCTTTTATGCACATGATGGGGACCTGTGGGACCCAGCTCCTCACAGGGAGAATCTGTCCCCTGGGGCTGCTGAGCAGCCTGGTCTGGTTGGTTCCCATCTGCTTTCTGCTCAAAATGACTCAAATGTACATTCAGCTGGCTACTGGTATGGGGCAGAACTTGCCCAGTATTGGTAGCAGGAACTCACACCCTTGATGTTTGTTGCAGCCTCTTGGTCCTTTTCCTCACAGGCAGACCACAAGCTTGTTTTGCCTTGGTTTTCTGCTGCAGCTTTCCTTTTCTCCTTGGCTACTGGAAGCAGTGACAGGCAGGTGACAAATAATGACAGTGGTAATCTGATCTGCTTTGGTCCTTTTGCTTTTCTCCCGTGCTGCTTGCATTTCATGGAGAGAGTTGTACATAGCTGACAAGAGGGAGAGGAGAGCTCAGCACCTTTGCCTGACATTTGGAGCTTCTCCTGGCAGAGCAATTCAGACGTGCTGCAGGGAAGAGCCCTTACACAGCGCTCGCTCCTGCCCTTCCCAGAGCTCCATCTGTGGGTAGCTGCGTTCACCCTGAAGTGGGAGTGATGAGAAGGGCTCTTGGTTGGCTGGTAGCCCTGGTCCAAGGCTGGTAATGTTCCCGGGGCTGGTATGGCAGTTAGGAGCCCCATGTGAGCTCCCTGCAAGTTCCCCGGCATGGAGCATGGGAACATCAGCTGGGCATGGGTTCTGTCTTGGCAGGAGCTGCTGGAGGAAGGGAGGCGACCATCCCCACCCCAGCAACAACCACGACTGCAATTTTTGTATTCCTGAATGAGAAGGGTAAACTCCAAACAAAGGCTTTACACAAACCATGCACCTTTGAAATACTATAAAGAATGTAGGGATAGAAGTTGGAAAAAAAAAGAGATTACACCAACTAGTATCAATTCTTTCCTTTATTTTCTTTCCCTCTATTTTTTTTTTTTTTTTTTTTTTTTTTTTTTAACTTTATTTTTTGGTTGTTAATGGGGGCTTGAGACAGCCTCACTTTAAGATGCCTTAGCTTTGTGATACTGATTTAGGAGACCTGTGGAAACAGGACTTGGTTAGCACAGGAGTGTGTGCTTCACCCCAGCCCAGCCTTCGTTCTGAGAGACAGGTAATGACTCGTCAACAAACCACACACATACTCAGCCCACATTTCCTTGACACTGAATCTGAATATTTGTTGCTATTTAAAAAAAGTACAATGTTTGATTTGTTGATTTAATCACAAAACAAAACACATGAATGGAAACACTCATTTACGTGACTATTGCTTATACACCTAAGAGGAAGAGTTGACTACAGATGTCCACACACAGTTCCTTCATGAGAGAGAGTGTGCTCTTACCAGAGCCTTCCAAGGCAAAAAACCATTCAAGACTGAAATAAGCTGTGCTTGAATTCAGCTTTGGGCTATGGGGAAGGATGGATGGGGCAGGGCCCAGGCTATTTGGGGGGCATAATTAACCAAAAACTGGGGCTTTGCCTGTGCTGCAACACACACAGTTTATATATGATGGAGGCCTGAGGATGGAAGCAGCTCTGAAGTGATTTCTATTGGAAAAAAGAGAAGCTTTCTATGCCCACCTACATTATGCATGCACTGTGGTGTGAAAGGGATTCTGGAAAAGGAGTATAAACTGATTTAGAGGAGGGTTTATGTGATAATTTTATATAATACATATAGTAAATAGAGTATTTTTGTTACACATTTTTGTAACAATCCTGGCTTGTACTGTGGGGAATGACTAATTGATGTAGATAGTTGAACTGTAGAACTGTAAAAAAAGTTAAACCCCCTCCCCCCCAGGTAATTATAGAAAACAAAACCTGATTCTCAAAATTTCAATTGTCATGTCTTTTAATTCAAGGTTTGCAACTGAAGTTAAAGCTCTAGGAATGGATTTAATTTTTTTATTAATAAATAAAGTAGCTTGTACTTCATTGAAGACTTGCCAACTTTGCAGACTTATAAATAATCTAATTTAATGCATTTTTTTCTGTCTATCTACAGCACTAGACATAAAATTACAAACATCTAGTCAAACCCAAAGATGTGTGTGCTGTTGGAAGTTCTGTGTAACTGGTTTTGGATGTGACTGTGACAGAGCTCCTGGAGAGAAGAATGTGAGAGAACAAAGTATCTAAATGAACAACGAGCATTTTGAATGGAACCAATATGTCCAGCCAATCTGGCCTGGTGTAGCTGAGGATTGCGAGGCTGAACAGACATCTAAGCTTGGGATTTTGCTTGAGGTGGTGCTGTCTGAGTGGGAAAGGTAAAAGCACAGAAAGATTTCAACATTCAGTGACAGCCAATGTCCTTGATTTTCCTCCAGCCAGTCACAGTCCTCCAGTCTTTCTCAGAGTCAGGTGCTGTGCTCCTCGCTGGGAGTGCTGCAGCTTCATGCCTGTCACTGACAGCCCTGAGCAGCATTCAGGGCAAGCCTTGCAAAAATCCCACACTCCCCCTCATTTCACAATAAATCACCCAGGCAAGAGTTTTTCCTCCCTCACTGAACTTTTTAAGTGATGGTAAATCTTGATAGAAAGCATTTAACAGTGTGCACTAACAAACTTATACAACATATACATTACATATATATATTATATATATAGAATGTTCTATATACAAACATATACAACTTTTTAGATCTCTACAGACTACAAGAAAATTGATAATTATAGTCACAAGTGGTGAACTTAACAGAAATTGTAATTGGTAACTGTCTGGAAATATGTAAAACATGTAAGAGTGGAAAGCTGTGACCTGAAGGGGAGTACTAAAGAAAAGTTGCTTAAAAGTTTAGTATTAAAAATTGTAAGTTTGAGGGCTGCTAAATTCTCATTTCTCTGTTGCATAAAAATGCAAATGGAAGTCTAATGGCAGGGTTTTTTTTTCATCCTGGTATTAAAGTAGAGACTGTTGGCAGCCAGAGTCAGTTTGGCCTTGTGTACAAGACTTGTTGAGGACACTTTCTCTCTGGGTGAGCTGCAGTGATTGGCAGTCAGAAGTTGCTCTTAAATTTTCTTCAAAGAGCCCATGATTCCAATTAGCCTCTGGGGTTGCTTCTGACTGCCACACACCAGGGCAGAATGGAAAATAAGCTGGCTGCTGGACATTTTGAATGCTGCCCCAAATGATTTTGTTGCCCAGAGACCAGCAGGTTTGGATTACAGGCCAGAGCACAGGCCCAGTGAATACAGGTTTGAACTGAAGATCAAATTGCTATAATGGTCTCCTTTATTTCTCATCCTCGATCCCTGGTTAGAGCAGTGCTTCCTCACAGGCACAAGTGGCTACTTCTGTGAACCAGCCCTGGAAGGAATTCCCCAACCCAGTTCCTGTTGGCATCAGATTGGCAAGTTTGGCTTATCCTTACACACATACACACAGAGAAATCCTCTTGGGTGCTGGACAACTCCAATTCCTTAGGTCTCAGTAGAAGCCCAGGCACTGCTCAGGCTTTGACCTTTTTCCATGTAAGTTTCTACAGTTCTGACACCACAGAGCAGTTTCTCCTATGCCAGAGAAACTTGTGGAGTCTCATTCCAAGTTGAGCTAGACCTGTCAGGGCCATCATTTTGATTTTGGCTACAGCAAAATGTAAAAATCCTGTAAATCATGCAATTCTGTTCTGCTACAATAGGAATTTAAATTTAAATAGGAATTTAAAACTTAACACCTCAAATCTCTTCCAACCCTTTTACTTGTGCAGAGGACCAATTGTGAGGCCAGACTTGTGGATGGTAAAACTTCCTGGGCTATATTTTATGGTAGGTAAAGGAAGGAGAAGGAAAAGATGTCTTTGAGAGGGATCATCTGAACACTGATGATATAAACACCAGTGAAATTAAGGTCTAGGTGGGAGTGGGATGGTGCCTGTCTCCATCAGTGTCCATCAGGAGTCCTTGAAGAGACAGGAGATGTTACACTTCTTCAAAAGAAAAATTTTAAAGGCTGTTTTCCCAGCTTTTCCTTACTTTCTTTTTTTCTAATTTGAAACTATGTCCAGACACATGAAAACAAGCCTTCAGTGCCTTGTTTCCAAGCCAATCTTGGAAAAATTTCTAACCTAAGAGTTGACCTGTGTGGCAGTGAGTCTTGTAGGATAGGGTGGAGCAGGATAGGCAATAAATCCAGCTTACTGTTCTCTTCTGTGGCTGTGGGTTGCAGAGTTTTCTGCAGCATTCACTGCAAAAACCAAACAAGCCACTCTGAAGCAGAAGCACTTTTAGCAGTGTGAGCAGAGTATAAATTGCCACTCACCCATGGTGTCACTTTATATCTGTGTTTTGTATACGTGTTGGCAATGGTTTTCCATGCTCCTCCCTGGCCCACTGTGTAGTGTTCCTGCTGTAATCTCTCTTTCTCGAAAAGGTTTTGGGGGGGTTTCTGTGCAGACGTCCTCTCATAATTTCAACTGAGCACTTAAGCTGCTCTGCAAGCTTCTCTGCAGCCTCTGTGAGCAGTGTTTGATGGGACTGTGGTTTCCCATCTTGCCTTTCCTAACTTGAGAAATGCTTTCCAAAGCTGGTTTTCTATTTCTGTTACTGGGAAATAAGGCAACCAAGTGATACAGACTCCACAGGAATGAAAAGTGCCATGGCCCCACTTCAAGGACAACAGATGAATCTAGAGCACATTTTAAAAAGTATAGATTAGGATGATGTTTCATGTGCTATGAATTGCAAATTAACCAGCTATGCACATGTATTAATCATCTTTTTAGATAGTGCCTGTCCAGCTACCTGCAAAATCGTTAGATTCTGGGGATAGGACTTTAAATTTATTTATTCTTCTGGTAGGAGTTAAAGGGCACTGCCTTGAGCAAGGCTTTTCAAGGGAAATAAATAGCAGATAAGAAAATGCAGCTCAACTCATTTTTATGTGGAGAACAGCAGCAAACATGCTTGAAATGTCCTGGCTTTTTATAATATAACTTTTAAAAAATAAAGATTTTTGTCATTTAAGGTTTTGGTTGTGTTTTTTTTTTTTTTTTTTTTTTTGGTTTTTTTTTGTTGTTTTTTTTTTTTTTCCTCAGAATAGAAATAAATCCCAATTTTCTTCAGTCACAACATGCTTCCTTTTTCTCTTTTTTTTTTTTTAAGTTGGCAATTAGTCATGCAAAGTTTTATAAGTGCATTAACATTCGAGTTTGTACAGAATATTTTTAACCAGATGCACTCCCCACAGTTCATACCTACAGCTTCTGAAAAACTACATGCCACAGTGATGGTTGAGTTCCTTTTGGGAAAAAATTGGCCACCCCAAGAGTCAGCTGTTGGAAAGACCCTCACGATTCCAGCTTCCATCCCACGGTCTGTAAAATTTCTCCTTGACGTCCACTGTGATGAATCCAATAACAGTAACAGGAAAACATCTTCTAGGAGAAAAAAACTGTCTCTGGCCAGTGACTGGTAGATCTGGGAATAAAGATTGCTTCCCTGAACAGTGCTCTTAATAAAGCCACAAGCAGCTTCTTTGAAAGTCTAAAACTGGTACCACTTTTTGTCCTTGTATTTGAGCATCACCTACAGAGATGGGGAAAAAACCAAACAAATGACAATCAAACACTGCCCTGCATATGAGAGACCACACATGACCTAGGCCCATTAACTGTCAAACTTCAGAATTTATAAATGCAGAACAATGCAATACTTCACTAACAATGTCAGCAGGTCTTGAGTCCACTGAGATCTCGTATTTAATTTCATAGTTATTACATTTAAAAAGCATTACCTGCTATAGCTGATTTTAGAAGATTTTCCCTGTGGAACTTTAACTACTTTTCTTCCTCAAAAATTAAAGAAACTTGCTTTCTATAGGAATAAAAAGACACTTCTCTATGGAGCATAGTAGATATGCCCTGACTATATAAACTTCTTGCAATTCAGGGCACATTCTTTCTGCCTCACACTAACAAAAGCCAATAAAAATGTAAAGGTCTTGTCCAGAGATGTGATGCACATTAAATGAAAAACGTGCATTTTGGGAAGAATGCTTTGATGTTGTTTTATCTTCAAGAAAAATCATTTTAGTTTTCCCAGCATGGGAAAAGTTTCCCAGTTTAACAGCGTGGGATGGAAAAGCTTTCCATTTCCAGCCCCAAGCACAGAAGCTATTCCTAATCCTGGCAAGGCCTGTTCTACATAACAGTACCACAGGGCTGTACTTACTCTTCCCAGTAAGATCTGTAAAGGTTCCTATACACTCATCCACCTACCTGTTTTCTGCCCTAATGCATGGTTGTGCTGCATTAAGTGGCATAACGAATTTGTGAGAAAGGCAAGATGAGAAGTGCCATGTTCTAAATTCAGAGGCTAACAATGGATGCTCATTTCTAGAAACGTGAAAGGAAGGAGTGTGTTTATTTTTGGCATTCTGATAGTTTGGGAGCAGGAGCACACCTCCAACACCATAATTGGGTGGAGGGAGAGATGGGCACTTGGTGTTCCCAAAGGGAAGCACAGGCAGGGTCGCAGGGTTGGCAGTTGTCAATTGCAGGGTGTGGGTTCCTGCCAGGGCTCCTACCTCGTGTGCATGTTTGGAGAATGCCTCTGCGCTGGCCATCATGCTGGCAGTCCTTTCATCCAGCTCGCCCAGCTTCTGTCCCCTCTCATCCAGGGCAATGCGTGCACGAGTCAGGTCCCCGATGACCCCACCCGCGGCTCCTCTCACGCCTTCAATCCCGCCGGATCCAGGGATGTGCTGGGCGAGGCTGCGAGAGGCTTTTCCTGCTGTGGCCTCGCCAACTGCAAAGGAGAAATGGACAGAGAGACAGGGATGAGCTCCTGGCCTGGCTCTGTCATTGCTCCCCAGTCTTGAGCTGCCACCTTGCAGCAGTGACATTGTTGGAGGGGTAGGTGGCACATCTGGAAGGCTTTGCTCTGCCACCACTACATCTGCAGCGTAGTCCTGTGCCCCTCACTCAGCTGATCAAAAGAAGCTGCCAAGGTGAAGTTTTATGCAATGGCAGACAAGGAGCCTCCCCTTCCTCCACTAGGTCAACTTTCTCTTTTCATCAATCATCTAAATCTTGTGTACTGCTCCATCCTAGATGACAAGGGCAGGGGATCTCAAGAATGAATTTCTGCCCAAAAAACCCCAAGCAATAAATTACTCACAAAGCTCCTCCCTGTCAAAAGCTTGTCCACTTCCTCCAAAAAGTCCTTTGAGGAAGCCTCTGTTTTGGGCTTCTGGTGTTTCCACAGGAGTAAACAAATCCCCAAGCATATCCTAGTAAAGTCAGAAAAAAGTCCATGTAAAAGGTTGAAGAGTTGAAAGTGGTTCTAGGTGTTTTCTTGATTTTCATTAACAGGCCACATACACTGGATCTAATCAACTAGTTTTAAAAGAGTCTGTTGTGTGAACAGTATGGTGCAGGTAATATTTGTGTATTCTGACAAATGCTGGGGCTAACTAGGCTCACTCATGCTTTCAAAGGGACTTGGTTTGTCACTACCCAATCCCATGTTTGTTACCAGAGAAAAAAAACCTGCAGTTAATACAGAATGAAAATACCAGTGATAAGGTCGCATTTTGCTTAGAAACAGCAGAGGTGACACTATAATTGAATAAACCATTTGTTGAACATTATGTATTTTGCTTTAGTGATTGCTCAGCCAGGCTGGGCAGTCACTCTGCTTTCTTTTTATAGCACACCTGAGTTCAACACTTGCCGGCAATTCAGAGTTTGGTAGTTTTTTACCTTCCTACAACCTTCCCCCACCCCATTAGTGTGCCATCAGCGTAGCTAAATAAGCACATCTGCTGAAGGCACTGCTCTGGTGCCACATCTTGGAACAGTCACTCTGAACAAATGTCAGGCTCAGATTTATTTGCAGCAGTATTAGGGAAAGCTGGCTCTCTGGAAAAAAAACTGATGGGAAAAGTGTGCAGTCCCATTAGTGTTTGAAACCAGGGGGCTGTGTGCACTGGGAACAGTTTCTGCCCTGTTGCTCAGCTCTATGTTTGCTCAGCCAAGCCTCAGCAGGCAGATCCAGCTGCTGTGCTGCACACAGCGCTCGCTCCTGGGGGCTGAGTGCGAGGACAGCGCAGTGACTCACAGCCACTGCTCCTCTGCACAGTCACCTGCTCTGGGGAGAAAAATTACTGCAGCCCTTGGAGCCTAAGTGGAGCTCTCATGCAGCCCAGCTTTGTTTTCTCAGGTAGCAGGTGATACTGGGTCATCTGCTTTCTGTACACACATAATGACCATGCAAACCATTTTTTTGCCTAAAAGCCAAGATAAAAGCAGCCCTAGTCCAGCAGTACAGAGAAGCAAGGGTTGTATTTCCCTTTGCTTGGTAGTTGCATGGCTGGTAAAAAAAAACAATTTAGCTTGTAACAGCCTCTTGCTGTAGGTCCATAGTCTAAGATGCATTGGTCAAACCTTTAGATTATTTTAAAATTAGCTCCTTGCAAAATAATCTCCTCTCTGGTGCACAAAAGCTGGTCTGCAATGCTCACTCCTCAAAGTGCCTTTTCAGACTTGAGACAGTGCTGTGATGTGAGTTGAGCAGCTCAGCACATGTTATTCCCTAGGGCATAATGAGTGCTGGCAGGACCATTTCTTTTATACTTCCATTCTGGTTCACTGCTAATTATATAACCCAGAACTTATTCCCCCTCTTTTTTTTTTTTTTTTTTTTCCTTTTATTACTCATATTTCTCCCTGTAACCTCTCACAATTCCTTCTCTTCAGTAAATGACATTCTTATTTGCATTTTCATTGTAAAATAACCCAACCAAACCAGCCCACCTCTAACATTGTAAAGACTTCTTGCACAGGTGCAGGTGAGAGTGCATGAAAAGCCCAAGGAACAACAGAGCTGCTGACCTCCCTCTGTTGCTTTGGCATCATTCAGTCAGGGCAAGTGGAAAGGAACAGATTTGTCCTGCCCCTGCAGCACTGTCCTTATCAAGGCCAATTTACCCCTGATGAGTAAGGCTACCATCCCTCCCACACACAGGCACCAGAGTGAGGTGTGAGCCCTACCTGCAGGTTGTCACACATCTCCTGGCTGTACGTCAGGCGCTGGATCTCTGTGGGAGAGCTCAGGTACAAAGCCTGCCCTTCGTTAGTGAAACAAAAGGTCCGTGCTATCCTCATGTCTGTGACAGGCAAATAGTTGATGTCCAGCAGTGGGCGAAGGCTGGGCAAGCTGAGGAGAAGCAGATTCTCAGGTTAATCACCAGCTGCCACACATGGTACGCCTGCTCTGTGCCTGCATTTTAAACAACACTTCACTTTATGCTCTCCATAACTGCAACAGTTAAAGTACAGCTCTAAGCTGAAAAATTCTGCCATAAAACCGCTGTATTCCCATCACATTTTGTTTGCTTGCATGGAGGAGTTTCAGCTGCCTTGCCTCCATGGCCCTAAGGCTTCTGCTACTGTCTGGATATGGGATGTGCATGTAGCACAGTACGGCTTGTGCCACAGGGCTGGGTTGTTTGCAGGGCAAGGCCTGCAGGGACACCTGTAGGAAAGGGCCTGGCAGGGCCCTGCTTCCACCCTGTGGACAAAGGCTCCAGCATCGCCTTTGCTGTCCTCCAGCTTCCTGTGGTTTGCTGTTTTGGACAGAACTTTCCCAAATTTAAATGGCCTAGCCAGGGAAACAGGGAGCAGCAAGGTGAAGGTACAACTACAGGGCTACTGCACAGTCAGCTGCCAGGGGGAGGGGACAAGAAAGGGGAACCAAGTGCTCTGAACAGAAAAGCTTCAGAAGTGCCAGGAGTGGGACTTGGTACTTCACAAAGGATAAACAGAACCCCTTCTATGGCTGAGTTCTATACTTCTCTATACCTGACCCACCACAACTGGGCAAAATTATCAAGGCTTTCTTTTATCATAGTTAAAAATCACCAGCCATCAACTGTCACAGGTAGATTACTAGAAAAAAACAGGAGCTTACTTTACTGTGCACCTGCCTGCCTTAACTCCCCACGTGGAGACAGCCCAAGGATCAGGTATGGCTGCATCAAGGCAGGGAATTAACGGCACCCACCAGGGAGTTAATGCAGAGCATCAGGCACTCTGGGGCAAACACAAGTGGAATATTACAGCACTGTGCCTCCTCTTTGCTTAGTTTTCCCACAAGATTAGTTAGATAAGTACCTTAGTGTCATGATGTGCCCATTAGCACAAAAGCACGCCAGACAGACGCTGTTACAGAGGGTGACCACATCTGCTCGCAATAAAAAGGACGTTTCGGTGATGTTGTGGACATAAAGACATGTTTGGGAAGGCAATGAGAAGACTTTGGCTTGTTTTTCTGAACAAATGACTGCAAATTGATGATCACCCATATCCTGGGAGGAGGAAGGGGAATGCATGACAAGTTTCCTTTTCCTTGTTTTGTCACCATCATCAGCACTGTGTGGATCCCTCCATACTTCATAGGGCTGATGTGTCAATGTCCCCATGCAGTCCAAGCACGCGAAGGTCAGCACAGCTCCCTTCAGTGTCAGGACGGTGCCTGCAGAACAGAATTTCCTCTCACTGGCACTGGCACCACAACCAGACTGCTTGTCAGCACAGCAGAGCTGACACCCAGCTTTTGTAAACACAGCACACACATTAATCCAGCCAAGGTGACAAGGCATGCATGCTCAGTTCTTTGTGACCACATGAGAAGGTGAACAAACAGCCTGCCAGTACTGGAAAGCTCTCAGGCAGCTGATATCTATAATGCTGGATGTAATACATGCTGTTGAAGATGGCCTGTTGTTTATCTCTACATTATACTAGTAGAGTATGTATTCCCCAGCAGTAAAATTGCTCTAAGTCTGGTGAGCTTCCACCATTGTTTTTCTAAACAAACTGGGGGTGGGAAACCTCTGCTTCTGTGCATTCTCCATTTTTTGTCCATTTTTTAAGCACATGCTGCCTCTCCTCAGACCTGACCTCTCAGCCCTCTGTTCTCTCTGCTACACCATCTGTCACTCACTCAGCCAAGGATCTCTCCTGGTACAGCAACCTGCCAACATTTTTGTTTCCTCTCCTGAACTCCCTTCTGCTTCTCTGCAGCTTTCTGATACTAAGACAGCCAAACTGCTTGCAGAATCCCAGACAGAATTGTAAACAGGACTGTAATTTCACAATATGAAGGAGCTCTGGTAATTTTCCTGTCCTCACAAGAAACACGTAACTTTGCCTGTTACACAAGGGTCTCTTTGGAATTAACACAACCAAAGCATCTCAGTCCATGAAGCTGTTGGTCCCTCATGAGCATCTTTACCTGTGTGCCCTCCGCTCAGTCAGTGGCCACTGCTTGATTTTTTGAGACATTTCTGCCCAAAAGGCCATACAAAATCATACAGTTATTGCCTCATTGTACCAAGAGAGATAAAAAGCAGGAAAAGAGCTGCACTCTCACCACTTGGTGACACCACGACTGGCTCTGACTGCCGTAAGTTGTCACTAGCAGGCAGATTAAGGGACAGGATTATGACCATTCCGAGGCCTGTTCCGACCCAGAGGCAGGAGGAAACAGCAGAGTCGTTCTTTCGGGCAAAGGACTCCATGAAGTACAAAGCTGTGATTGCCTCCTTTGAGTCCCTGTCGATACTGGACACGCTGGAGCTTCGGGAACGGCTGAAGGAGTTTTCCCTATTTTCTGCACAAATAGATACAAGCAAACACGCATAAATTAGTGCTCAGGAACAGGCACGAGCCTGCAGCAAATACAAACTCCCTGCAGAGTACAGAAAATAAAGTTTTCTTAACCTGAGCAAACATTCTGACCCTAGTGTGATAGCAGCTTGCTGCCAGTGTATAAATAAGTGTGGAAAATGCTGTCAGACATCATCAGTTAGATCTGCATTAGAAATAGCTGCCTATTATGGAGATTAGCATGGACTAATTAGAATTTACAACAGCCTTAGCTCAAAGGACTTGTTCTAAATAGCACAAAATAATTTTAGACCCATATGTTACCAATGCATTTGGAATTAATCCATGTATCTCATTGCTGCAGGACATGAAGGGAGATGCCATTACCAGCTTCAGAGCGCGTGTCCCCTGCTCTGCTCTTGTTGCCATCACTAGGACGTTCTAGCACTGCGTTCACAGCCATCATTTATTGTGAAGGTATATAACTGCTTCCTGGGGAAAAGATACCCATTGCTGAACTGAACCCAGTCTCCAAAATGTCTCAGGGTACACATCTACTCTGGCTTCCCAGGGAGTGAAGTGAGAAACCTGCTCTGTGCCCTTGGCAACAACTGCAGAGTGAGCTGGCACTGCCTAAGTTTTAGCAGGCAGCATTGAGAGCCAGCTGGAGACAGAGCTGTGCTCTCCCCACTGCAAGTGCCCAGGTACAGAGACTTTCTCTGAGCTTTTCAGAGAGAGGTAACCATGAACAGGCTGAGGAGCTCTGCTTTGCTTTGCCTAGTGCCAGGCAGGAAGCACGAAGCTGTGTGAGGGAGCTCCTGGCATTAGCAGGAACATCAGAGGCTACAAAGCACAGAGGGCTAAAATATTCCTGAAGAGTCAAGGAGGCAGAAGGAAGATGGGACTAGGTCTGGCTGCTGCACAGTGCTTGCAAAACAACTTATGCCAGTGCTGCTGTTTACCAACCTGTACTTAAAAATGGGATCAGATCATTGGAAACCCCACATGATCTTTTGCAACAATAATAACTGGAGGTGGAGAAATAGTTGAAGGTACTCGATCTTAGATAAAGGTCCTGCTCCTGAACCTATCATTATAAAGCAGATCTGTATCTGGTACAAAATTATCCTTCTTATAGCTCAGACGAGTCACCTCTTCAGAACCAATAGAAGTGTCTAAAAAAGAGGAATAGTTTCTGCCATGGTTGAAGAATAAAATTAGAAAATTACTTTCTTACATACTCCACCTTAAAACGGAGCTAATCCCCACATCGTATACATGGTTCCTGTGCTCCACCAGAGCAGCAGCTTTGGCAGTGAATCTGTTCCTCAGACAGCAAATTGCAGCATTGTGCTCCCCTGCCCAGATGCCTCAGTGCAAAGTCATCCCTACACTGCAACTCCCTGGGGAAGACTGGAGAGAACCAGGGCGAAGCACTACTGGAACCACACCAAGTATTTCTGCATGTGCTTCTGCCTTAAGTGCTGGCACACAGGGTTGGGGCAGATTCTTCTGCTACTCTTTCACTCTTGGGCCACCTTGTGTCCTTTGAGGGCATCTGTAGCAGGTCAAAGAGGAGTTTCACAGGACAGCTGTTCCTGGCACTTCAGTTCCACTCTCATGGAAGAGAAGCTTATGTCTGCTTGAACTTCCAAGCACGGCCCTCGCCCCATTTCCACATTCATGTTGCATGAGAGCACTGTTGTAGCTCTCAGGTTGTGTCTCAGCACTGCTTCATGTAGCTGCATAAACTGGGATTGTTGGCACATCTACAGACACAGCTGCCAATACCTTGAGAATTAGTGTCTCCCATAACCCCAAGAACTTTGTAGTTCTCCTGCAGGGAATGAGTTGGCCCAGCTCCCTCCTGAGCACTGACAGCTGGCAGGTAAAGAAAGGAAGACAGCAATTTCGAGGCAGAAATCATCAGGGCTCCACATATATATATATATACACATACACATACACACACACACACACACACACACATATATATATATATATATATTTTCTCCCAAAGGGTACCTAATCTTTAATAAAAATGCTATAATGTAATTAATCTTCTCTTTAACAGGTGTATTAATATCACAGTCACATAAAATTCAAAAATGGTGGTGCTCAAGCTAAGAAAGATGTTGAAAGGACAAATGCAGTTAGTGTAGGCGACATACACAGAACTTAAAATATATGATGTGCCATTTGCATGTGTCATCAAGCTTTCTCCCTCCCTAAATTAACAAGAAATGTTCTTCACTCCTGTACAGTACAGTTAACTAATACATCTCTGCAAAACTGACACTAACAGATATAATCTTTAGGACACTTTTGGGAACATACTGTGCCATTTTCTATTAAATACACTACTCAAACTGAAATTCTAAAGATCAGCAAGACATATGCCAAAATTTGATGTCATTAAACACATCTGAACAGTAAAGTCTGAAACTGCTATGTGACTTTATTGGCTGGCTCTAAAGCAAGGTAGAAATCTTTACTCTTTCTAAATTTCAGGATAAAATTTAGTTAAGTCTTGTTCCCTGGGACTCTTTTCTCAAAGAGATTCTACCCCAAATTCTTCATCTAGAAAACATGCAATTGTATCCTGGAGAAACACAAAAGCACTTTCCGTGGGAAGTTTTAAAAATTTGCCAAATCATTTGCTAGTGTGATTTCTATGTCTTAAAATGACATCCCGTATTCTCAAAGTTGACTTGCCAGTCTGTAGCAATCCTTAACCCAACCACCATATTCCAAGTTTTCCGTTCTATTTTCCTTTTCTTGCTCTGCATGAGGGGTGTAGCAAGAACGTTAGCTACATCTTTCTGCAGGAGTCTGAGCTAGGACCACTTCCATGTAACATAGGTCAAAGTTGATTTGGACTCTGTGCTTCAGTGAGGGGACAGAACATTAACCTTTGAAAAGCTCCTCAGAAGTTTCTATCTTCTCCTCTGGAGAACATCCTGCTACATGGCACTGTCTCATAAATGTGCTCCTGTCTCTAGATTACTTCCTGCTTTGAGGAAGCCCAGTATTCCCTTTTCTCTGAGAGGCACATATCCAGCTCCCAGGATCCATTAGGTCCCATACAGCCCCTCAGACCACCACATCCTTTCTCCTCTTCCTCTTGCACACCCAGATTTCTTGGCTTTTCTCCTATATAGGTCTCCAGACTGTTCCTGCAGCTGGCAGCAGAGAGCACCATCAGCTGGATCCAGTGGCCCGAGTGCTAAGTAGTGACTGTAATTTGGGAGATGCCACTGTTGGATGATGAACAGCTCTGAGCTAAAGCATTACTACCTGCAGTCAATGCATTTCAAAAAGCTGCATTCCATGGGTCAAGGCCACACAGAATAAACACCACTGCTGTCCTAATAGTAGCCCTGTTTACTTCAAAATGTTTTCATTCAGCCCCATCCTATGCACAGTTTGGGTTAATGAGCTGCAGATGGAAACTCAGGAACCAACTTCCTTTGTGACACTGGACTGGTTGTTAAATTTGGGTGATGAGCCAGCAGCATACAAACAGAAGCTTCATGACTTAAAAGCAACCAAAAGCCCTCTAAGTTGTTTCCCACCTCACGGAAAAACACACAGGACACTTCAATGCACACGCAGGTTAAAAAGGAAGCTGGTGCTTTTGAGTCCTCCCTTTGTTCATTTGTGTCTGAGCAGTGCAATGCAGCTCATAGTGTGAGGATGTCCTGATTCCATGGAAGTGCTGGAACTGGGAATGCCACTCACTGCCACAAAGGCACACACATTGCAAAAGGACAGGAACAACTGAGCCAAACATCATCATGATATTTATACAAAAGCAGCCCTGAGCAGTTGTCCCAGCTCCTTTCCTTGCCTGACAGAGTGTCCTGCTGCAGTGCACTGGTGTCTAGGGGAAGATTTAATTTAGGGTTCGGGGGTTTTTTTAGAATTTAAAAGATCATTTGAATAAATGAGTACATGCATTTCAACTGACACCTGTACAGAGCAAAGATTGCAGAGATTTTTTTTCCCTTTAGCTTCCTTTTGCTTAGAAGAAATAAAACCAGAATTTTCTCACCTTCCCATGGAATTAAGAAAACCCCACGTGTATGCTGTGCTCAGGGGAACATTCTGACTTCTCTATTCTCAGCTGCACCAAAAGCTTTGTATGGGGAACACATCCTCACATATCCTATCTTTCAGGAAACTGTTACTGGGATTTTTATAAAACAGTGGAATTAGGACTAACAAAGTGATTTTCTTTATGAAGTTAGGAATCAGAAAAATAGAAGCATCACTTGTTAAGAGGAATGAAAAAACCCAGCCTACCAGTAACAAAGATCAACATTTTCATAGCAAATATTTACATTCATTACTGAAGTTTTGCAATTGATTGTCATTGTCTTGGATGCTATTTATAGGTTCTTTCCTGGTTATAAAGTAATGAGTAATTGATCTGTTTATGAAATATATACAAAAGTTGACCTTTTTGACATGGAAATCAATATAATCAGGGGGGAAAAAGTGGAATTATTTATATTCTCCTCACTTGGAGAACTCTAAAAGTTTTAATCCCAAACACCAAACCTAACAGAGGCCAATGGAACTATTTAAAACATTTGCCAGTTTAAGACCATCATCTTACATTTTTAAGAGAAATCTGTCACTTCCAAAATTATGTAGTCAGGAAAACATTCAAAGCTCTGAATGTCAAGGGAAATATGCGGTACAGGAATTATACTTACAGCATGAATTTGTGCACAGTAACATCACAGAGACACAGAGACCAAACATGGTGCTGATGGCAATGCTTCAGCAACACCGAGGAGAAAGGGGCAGGACGTAACACAGATTAAGGAACACTGCACATTTCACTAGCTATAAAACCAACATTTTAACAGTACCACTCTAAAGCTGCTTTCCACATAACACAATGCACTAGAAAGCAGCAGAAGTTGTCCTAAGCACAAATAATGTGCTGGAATTTTACTACAAATGATCTCCTACCAGATCTACTTATATAAGTTAACCTAAAACTATACTGTGGATATGTAGCTTGCAGAGCATTCCATTCACTGGAATGGCCGTGTCTGTGCTCTCATGGAGCTCACAGCTGTGGGATGCTTGACCCTCCCCGGAGAAAGTTCTGAAATGTATTGCCCTGAAGTTGCTACAATTAAGGCAGTGTAACCTGAAAGGTTTCATGGAATTCCCACTGACACAACACTGATGGAATGGATGGCAAATAAATGCTTGAAACACAAAATAGATTCATGACAGTAGACCTGGATTTTCGGTATTTCCAGAATATAGTAAACTTGAGGCTTATGTTTTAGTTCAGCAAGTTTTAAAATCAGAAGGGAACTGTCAGGGCAGAATGATTCTTCAAGTTGAAAAAGTAGAATTAATATCTATAAAAATGCAAAATATCTTTGCAGTAAGAATCTATCAAACTTCCATATTTAATTGTATGAATCACTTCCCTTGACTTACACAAGCAAATTGTCTTTACATTAACATCACTAAAAGCTCAATTTGGACTTACTTTACGCGCTTAGACATCTGTTTTTTAATCAAAGACATCACAATTCTCTAGAATTGAAACCCCAACCTGAACTATCCATTCTGTTGAAGCATCTTTCATAACACTGATGGTTCAGAAAGAGTAACTTGTATACCTTTTATACATGGAAGTACTCAAGGGTAAGGTGGAAACAAAAGGCATCATGGAAGATGATGAAGCCATGGCATGGCAACATCCCTGCCTCCACATCTTTCTCACCTGGGCCACCCATGGTGCTGGGGACCTCAGCCTCATCCCCAGGCTGTCACTAGGGTGAAAGTTCAGAGACTCACAAAACTTGAACCTCCAGGGGCACTGGGAGTGGAAGAGGCAGGCCAAGGAAAGTGACCATGGATATAGAAAAGCACTTTGTGTTGATCTGAAGTGATAGCTAGAAAGGGAGAAAAGCTAAATTTGAGTATGCAGGGCATAACTCACCCTCAACTTCAACATGCCTAGAGTACAGTGTGAAATTAACTTCACCTGGAATCAAATAATTATTTAAATGAAAACTGACTAAACTGACTAGACATTCAGTGATGGTAAGAACAGCAATATTTTCATTGAGTTGCTTGTTTTAAAAACAAGGAAAATTTGCAGATTCTCATACGAAATCAAGTCGATCCTAGTAGATCCTAACAGAAAACATACTCCAAGGAAAGTAAGAAACACATTTCTAGATCTAGAACAAGTCTTCTCTGCAACATTTTCATCTGCTCCTCTGCACAGACAAGAAATATGGTGACAAATAGAACAGTTAGTGGGGACTGTGGTTTACCATAGTGTCTCTAAGTTTTTTCCTGTTATATATATAAGTCTTACCAATTACACTGATGGCAAAGTAACTTCAAACGCTATCAAAATTGAAATGATTTACAGGAAGAATTAACACCATCAGCCCCTCCCTGAGGGGAAAAAAAAAAACAAACGATAAATCAAGCTAAGGGCTTTTCCATATGCTATGAAAGTCCAGCTGTGAAAAGCCATGGCATTCAGGGACCTCATGAAGCGTGGCCCCAGGACTGCTGTGCCATGCCCAGGGCATCAGGTAAGAGTCAGTCTGGCTTGGCTCCTTGGGCAAGGAAGTTTACCAGAAATGATCCACTCTGCAACACAGAGAGTATTGGCAATGCGAATGTGCTGGAGAACATGAGCTGTTCTGAAAACCTGCCAGAGAAGCAATAACCTCCTCAGAGAATTAATTTCTGCAGTTAACTACCCTTGTGATCAAAATGAATCCCTAGCTGTCTTCCTTAAGTCAGGCTTCTGCCTTAGTAATTTATGTCCTGTCCTTTTCTCAAGAGACACTGACAGCTGACTATTCCCTTCCTCTCTGCAGTACCCAGCCATGCATTTGAATAATTTTGTGCTATTTTCCCAATATTTTTCTAGATCAAGCAATCAGGTTCTTTTTCTGTTTCCTTGGAGGCCTAAGAAGCACTGCCTTAAAAACTACACCAACCATCTTCTTGGCCATCATTACCTACCTTGCATCCACATGTGGGCTTCAGACCCAAGAGACTCAAGAAAAAGAACCAGTGATAAAAACAGAAACCTCCCTCTTTTACCCCCACCTTGCCGCATGGGAAGGAAACCTCATGGCCACATTTACTCATGCAGTGCAAAAAATTCCAATGTGTTATGGATCCAGCACTGCTGGAGATGGCTTAATAGCACAGCCATAACTGACAGGAGAAAAATTATATAAATTTTGTATAAATTACACAGCAAACACTGCAAAGCTCAGCATGACACCAGGCGAGTCTGCTTCCTCAGGCAGTGGCCTTTTTTCTAAGATAACTACTCAATATCATGTTTCTAGACCCTAACTACAGCACACTGGACTTACCTGGAAGTGTCCATCAGGCTACCTAAAAGGGTTTTTTTAAATGGTAATTTTCACAAATACTTTTGATGAATGAAGAAAGTTTAAAATATATAGTATATACCAAATACTGTGTATTTTCCAAAACAAATTGGACAAAATATGCAGATGAGAAAACAATTTATCCCTGAATAACTGTAGTCATCCTATGCATATACAGACACAAAAGAAAAGCTTCAGGTATAAAAATATACTGGATCAGTTAAAATGGAAATTGTGTTGTACTTGCCATAGAATTTTGATAAGGTTACTAAAAATAGTAACTACTTGAGTGGTTCGTTTTGCCAGCTCACAGTGACATTTCAATTCAAGTGCTCTGTATCGAATTTTAACTACATATAATCAAAAGAGTTAATCCAAAAGCTAAGTGCTGAAACAGAATTGTTTTACAGGAAAGCTAAAGCAAATTCCAAGTCTTTCTTCTTAGCATTCTTAGAAAATTACAATCACAGCAAAACCTTGCTAGGATTCCTGGTTCAGAGGTAATTTTATAACACCAATATGTGAATGGCCTTCATAGAACAAGGTGATTAGGCTGGACTAATTAAAAACTACATAGTGGGGAATAAAAATAATAGTAAAAAAAGGAAGACAGTTTTCTATCACTGCTGCTGGAAGTAAATGAATTTCCAAACACAACACTTCAAAGGAAAAACTCCACTCTGTCTTTACTTTCTTCCCATGCTGTATGACGGAACCACAGGTGGATATATGTATGCAGAATGCCCAGATTTCTGTATGGATGCAGACAAGGAGGAAAAAATGGCAGACTTAGCCAGCACAAGCCAGAGAGAAACATTTGTAGAATGAAAAACATCTTTAAATAGCAGTGTTTGTAAAAAACCCAAAACAACCAATAACCAAGAAGTATCAAATCTGAAAGACTTCTCATAACACACAAAAGAGAAATGTGTGCCAGCATGTGGATCTGTGCACACAGCCACGAACCCAACAGCTACACAAGTACAACCACACTGAGCTCCCTCCCACAGCAATTTTATTTTTATTCTTTAATGCCACTGTTTTCTTTAATTCAGGGGTTTCTTTAATCTAAAATTGCAATTAAAAATTCAAACAAAATAAATTTTCTTTTCCTGTGCAGAAAAGAAGCAGATGTTTGGGATCAATTCATCTACACTGCGATTCTTGATCAGATTGGGATCTCTGCAGGTTTAAAAATTATGATGTTAGCTCTTACGCTGAGATGGACTATTTTGGGTCTGTGCCACAGTATAGAAGGCAAACCAGTCGAGCCACACATTTTCCCCAGGAAGCTAAACAAACAATTTAATCCCTATTTCAGTGTTTCTGTGAAGACCTACAGAAAAAAATTGGGTGCTAGTCAGAACCCAGAGCTGGAACAGACTGAAACAATGCAATGAGCAATGCAAATGGCTACAGCCCTCAAAGAAATCCACTAAGCTTGAAGACAAAACACATTCCCATTCTACGGAATGCTATCATGGGTCAAAATCTCTGTAAGGATTTCATTGGCTATGAAGAATTTGCATTCATGTGGGTTATTTTATTGCTGTTTAAGAGCACAATGTTAACTTCATAATAAAAAAATGTAGTTTATACTCTGTGCAAGAAAGCCTTATCAAAGAAATATAATCACTAACTTCTGAAATCTCAAAAACTTCTTTTCAAAAGGGACTTGAAGCTCAGTAATGGAATTTCCTGTATTTGTGGGTTTGTTTACAATGCCCATAAGTTCTTACATTATCTCAAGAAATATACTGCTTAATCAAAAGTATGTGAAAGAATTGTTTAGACTCAGTGATCACGGGATCATAGAGTAGTTTGGGCTGGAAGGAACCTTTAGAGGTCATCTGGTTCCAACCCACCTGCAACAAACAGGGACAGCTTCCACTAGGTCAGGTTGCTCTGAGCCCTGAACAATCTGACCGTGAATGTTTCCAGGGATCACCTCTGTGGGCAACCTGCTCCAGTGTTTCACATTAAAAAAAAATCTCTTCCTTATAAATGATAATATGCTATTGAGAATTTGCAAGGTTCTAATTGTTTTGCTAAAATTAGATATAGAATACTGAAGAACTACAGAATTTTTTACTACATCCATGAGAGCAGTGCATTAATGAAAGCAGAAGATACTGAGACAACATGCAACATTTCAAAAAGCATAAAAGAGGATGATGAGGAGACTGGGAAAAACATAGGTTTAGGCAGTAACAGTAATGATGCACACTTCTCTGCCACTGCTACTTGGCTTTTGAATTATTCTGCTATGAATGTGGCAGAAATATCAGCACTGTATGAATCTGAGCAGTTTGCAATATTTCAACCAGCAGACAACTACCCTGCCTTTCCCTGCCCCCCCGCCATTTCCTTCCTATGATTCATCAGTGCAAAGACGTTCTTCAAAAATGTTTGTCTATATCAGGAATCCTTCTGCAGAAGTAAAGGGGTGAGAGTCAGCAAAATCTTGCCAATCAGCTCACTGTAACAAAGTCCCAAGAATTTATTGTGTGAAAGTTTGTTGAATATAGACTTGATGAAAATGCTGGAAATACAGCTCCTGTTGTATTCCAGGAGGTCAGATTTGAGTAAGTAGAGTTTGAAATCAAATGCAAGGGGAGAAGATTAATCTATTATTCTAATATATGTCTTATGATTACTTACCAAAATGTATTATCTTTTTAATCAAATCATATGGAAGAGGTTGTAAAGAACAGGAACTGGAAGCATTATTAAAAAACCTCCAAGTATTATCAGTGCCTTTGAGACAGGCTTAAAAAAGGTAAGAACCATTTAGCCACACATAAAAGCTTTTTTTTTTTTAATGTCCAAGAAGTCCTTCTGAGATAGCAAACTAATCAAAATTCTACTCTGGTAGAATAATAAAATCCTACCAAATTCTAACCTGAAATGCTACCTTCTAGAAAGGATATAAAACATGTATCCTGACTCACCTCATGAGAATATAAAAATAAAGGAAATAATTTCTTGGGAATACATCTATTATTTTGTTGCAGCATATGCTCATAAGTAGCCAATAAATTCTTAGCAAAGAGGGGAAATTTCTAATTTTTTTTGGAACAGCTCAACCAGGTTTTGATCAAAGCCACTTTCACATTAGAGAGAAAATTCTTATTCTCAGCATATTCTTTCTCAAACCTTCTAACTTCTCTTCTTCCTTTTCCCTCACCCAGACTAAGAATCTTTCAAGCATCATACCACCTTCCACCATATTATTTAGTAGAAAAACCTTTAGAAACACATCAAACCACTTGACAAAGCAGTTTGTGTAGAAATTCAAGATACATGAAGAACAGTGGAATGTCAGTCATTCCAGGCAGATCAGGCACTAGAGGTAGAACTCAAGAAATTAATACCACCAACTGAAAAATAGTTTAGACAAGCTGGACAGAAGGCTTTGTTTTACTAAGAGTCTACAAATAATCAGAAAACTATTTTAGTCAGCAAACCTGCTAAAAGGGGACTTGTACACAAATCCACACACCCAAGGACAAACTGCAACCATGCCCCATCACATTACATGCTGACATAAATGACTCTGGAGATTGTCTGGCTTGCTCTTGGCAACAGTTGTTTCACTGACTTTACTGAAAGTTTTAATACTATTTAAGTGATGCTTTCAAATAGGAATTTTTAATGTCAATTTACTTCTCAAGCCTGAAAGCAAGTTAGATTATTATCTCTAAAAGAGATACACTTTTATAATAAACTTAATAGGTATTATAAATAATGATGAATGAGATAAAGTGAATCTTTCATGACAGAGATATGCAGAACGCAACATTATGCCATCAAAAGTATCACTGTATTACTAAATGTTTTGTACACAAGAGCCAGTGGGACCACAGGTGGCTGTGGGTTCTGCCTACCAGTGACCCTATTTACTCTGGGAGGATGGAAGAAAGAAAGAAGCATAAAAGGATTAGATAATACTGTGGCCTTGGCAGGTACAAGTAGCGTACAAGAATTCCAGAAGAATTTGGTACTACATAGGATGAAGAAAAACACTCAGCAATAGAAACTACTGTAGCAGTGGTATATTTTCCATCAGGAGCTGTTACAGTGTAACTTACCATGTTTGTGTGGCAAATAAAGAGAGCTATATGAAAGGATTATGTTATATTCATAATAAGTCATCAATGTGGAGGAAAAAATTTGCTATTTTATGTTACTATAAAAACTAAAAAATCAAATCTTCTAGCCATGTGCCACTAATAACAAAGGTATTTGAAACAATTTGCATTTAAAAATACAAAGGTAGACAATCTGAGTGATATAATTCCCCTTGCCTTGTCTTCATTAAATAGTGTGGAAATCAGGGAGCACTGGTTCCAGCTGTAACTGTGATGCATACACTCCTGCAGGTGGGTGGCTTAGGATACAAATATTCCTCACAAAAAGAGGATTAGGATCATGGTGTTGCTGATTGCCTATCACAGTTTAAAGTGTTAGTTAGCTCAAGGCTATAACCCAGACAGGAATCCTGCTGAACTTATTCCCTTTCACATCTGGTGAGAAATTCACAAATAGCTGGCAAAACAATCATTGCCACCCACCTTCTGTGGTGACTGGGAGAGAAATCTCCATGCAGGCTGCAGACTGGGCTTTCCTGAAGGGGGGCCTGCCAGGCCCTCGGCGGTTTGCTCTCGACACATCTGCACTGGAAAGTCGTTTGCCTGAACTGCAGCTCTGGGATGTTGGGCTTGTGCAGTGACCATTCACGTGATCTGGAAAGTGAATGCAACAAATGCTAGGTAAAGTGTCAGCTCCCAAGATTCAGAATGGAGGAGAAATGTGTGTTCTGACACTTGAGAATGGGTTAAATCAAATCTTCTGTGAATAACTACCGATTTATTTTACCAACCCAACACATGTATGTAGAAAATAACTCACCATATCTTTAAGGTATAGTTTGAAAAAACCCAAGGGCCATAGAACTGGTACGTGTTCTTAGAGCTGCAGATCCCACAGCATTTTGCTGACCTGTGCACACAGGCATTTACCAAGGTAACACTGGCACCCTGCTGTTGTGTCTCCTAAGAGATACCAAGTAAATTTGAATGTTTTCTTTCCCTTTTGCTCTCATAAGAACTGCAAGTATAATTTACTAAAGGGTAGAATTCAGAGCTAGACATCTTCCCTGCCTGAACCAAAGCTGCAGGAAAATAGCTGCCACTATTTGAGATAATTACAAAAATAGCCACAATATTGCTAAGTATTTTATTCTTTATATATCACATAGATTTATTTTACTTCTAAGGAAACTGACTGCTGAACAATTGATTTGTCTGCTACAGCTCTATAGAAATGAGGCCATGGTCAATCAGCACACCGCATGTTGCTGTCTCATGGGGTGGGAAACAAAACATGCCTGCTTCAAACTCTTACTGCATTCATCTGTTCTTGGTCAACAGGTCTTTAAACCACAACATCCATTGATCAGGGTTTGGATCAGAGTTCAGAACTGGACTGGACTGTAAAATGTTCAGGTGAAATTTTTCTTCCTCTCATGCCGGGCAAGACAACACAAGGAGAATTACTGAACACAATTTCCCCTTCAACATATGAAAGGATACACACCCAGGTATAAGTGAATTATTTTTGCTCAGCAGGTTATTCTAAGTAAACAGCAGGTCATAAGCAAAACAAAAGTTCCAGTTCATGCAAGCACACTGAGGATTTTGTTCAAAATTGTAAAAGCTCAACACTATAGGTAGGGACAATCTTGAGGTTTCTGCCTTAATTTTAAATGTTATTTATATCTGAGAATTATCTTAGTCTTCAAGGGTCTGCATTTAAGTACCCTATTCAGTCAACTCCCTTTGATTTGTACTGTATCCAAGGAAAAGATGAATGTTCCTGTACCAAGATAAATTTATTTCTTGGTTACCATGCCATGATAGCACCAGTGTATATTATGAAAAGCTATTTCTATATTCACTCAATATTTCGGTCCTGTGCTGAATAAAGTGTTAGTGTGGTACATGTAGCCTTTGAATGTGCAGGTCATGTCCTTTCCACATGAAAAAAGTTCACTCTTAATGAACAAAAGTGGAAAGATGTTCAGAATTATAGATTAGAAAGCAATTTAGTATCTGTACTGTGTAACAAAATAGCTCTGTAGGAGACACAACTTCCATGATTCTTGTCATTTTTCGTTAATAGATGGCTATTAACTGAGCTAACAGCAGATATAAAACTGATGTGGATGACTCATTCCATTTTTAGTTAGGAAATTTTCCAAAATTTGCTGGAACTGTTTGTATATTTCAGCAGAAAGTCCTTTGAGATCGGGGGCTTTGTTCAAGGACACAGGCTGACTGTTCAACCTCAGCAACAGACACATCCTCATCCAGCTGCTTCCTTTCTTCAAAATTCAGTTTGTGGGAAGGTGTTTCAGCATGATATCTAACTATCTCCACGGGGAATCCTAGGAAGTGGTGAGGAACATAACAGAGTGAAAAAAATAATATTCTATAGAAACATCAACAACATTTGTGAGTCCTCTCCACTGAGCATTGTACAGAATGGCCACAACACATCCAAACCCCTGCCCACTATGCCTCAGCATAAGAGAAATGCTGCTATGTTTCTCTAGTATGCTGGCTTGTCTCAGTTACCTTCAAAGACCCACATGAAATCATCATTAGGATCTGGGCACCTAAATCCCTTTAGCTGTTTTGATAATGCTTTTTTTGAATAAGCAAAGCCAGTTCCTGAGAAGAAAAACAAAAATCAGGCCTCATCCTAGAAGCTGTAGGGACATCCTTCAAGTACTGATGTAGGTGAAATATTAGTGGGTGCTATAACAATGCACAGAAGAGGGATTTTAGTGATCAGCTACAAACTTGTCTGTATTTTAACACTGTTCTGTTCCTCTCATTAGGTACAACTTTTTAAAATGTATACAAAAAAAAAAAAAAAGCAGGTCTTCAAGCCTTATTAAAAACACAGGATAGTACAACGAGTAAGATAATTATAGGAAACATGACTGCAATTTTTTTTTTTCATGGAGAAACTGAAAAGAATCCAGCAGATAAAGACCATGCAAATCTATGAGAAAATTCTATGTGTGTATTTAAAAATTCTCACATTTTTTTATGCTAAAAGGTGATACAAAACAATTCTAAAGAAAGGTTATGTACTGTTTAAGAAAGGGTTTCTTACTGCATTGTCTGAAAAATGATGAAGTGTGTAAGAAAAGTGACAAGAAAAAAAAAATCACTACTTTTCTACAGTGTACTTTCTAAGGGAGAATGAGAATGTTCAAGCTCTCAGCCTTTCAGAATGACTGCAATGATTTACTACCCCTCTGAGGCCTGAGTCACCTGATTCTCCTTTGCCGTGACAGATGTCTCCCAGCCACCCCAAAGAACATGTACAGGAGGCTTGTAAAAATACGGCTTTTTGCCAGCTTTGTTAGATTTGTAAGGAAAAGCAACATTTGAACTTTTGTCCTTGCTGGATTACTGCTTTTGTCGCATGGCCACTGGGGCTCCTCTCAACTCAGAAATATTAATTGATATGGAGCATTAGTTGACATCAGGGACATAATTGTTGGACTTAAGCAGCAAGGCACAGATTGCTCTGTTCTACTGACACCATAGTGCAACAGCTCCTTACTCTTCTGGAGGAGGCAAAGAGTTGTTGCTGAAGAAAACATTGCACAAAATATCCCTTCTCTTTTCTACCACTGCATTTGCCATCACTTCCTACCCTTTGGGTGGGACTACACCTCCTACACACATGGGTGCTACTGCCCATGAGATGAAGGGAATTAGAATTCTCCTCTCCAGTGCTCCTGGATCCCTTCAGCCAGTCCCACACTAATGCAATATATTTGGGCAGCAGGGTTTAGTGGAGCTTATCCTTGAAGCAGTTTCCAAACTGTGTAAGAGCCATCCCACTATCTACTCCCTGTGGATAGTGAACTAAATGGCCAGGGCTCAGTTTATAGCTATTCTGAGCATTAATTTAAAAATTTAGCGCTCATGCAAGCCATTGGAAGTAATCATAGGCAATTACCTCTTTAGTCCATTTAATACAAATTAAACTATATTAGTTTAATAAAGTAGTAAATCATTGTATGTATATATGATGTATTAAAATACGTAACAGTTTACAACACAAAATTCTGTAACGTTCTCCATGGACTGCTTCTACAGTGCAGTTCATGGTTGTATTCCTTTGGGGAATTTGTATTCCTTTGTTTGGGCCCATGGAATTACAATTGCTTACCCATATGAATGAAAAATGCTTTATCTGTCCCTGTTACCAAACACTAGCACCATTCAGTGCCCTGTGCACCCCACAAATTGCTTTAAAAAAGAAAGAGAACTGTGCTGGATGTAAGGCAAGAGAGTCACACAAAATATCAGTGGGATGATGAGATCAAGAGGAACTGAAGAAGCAACATCAGTTTCTGTGAACCTGATGAAACTACTGAGAGATGTGATGTGCAACATGACAGCAGCAAACCTGCAGGGCAGCCTCAAATTAAGCCAAATTTTCTTGAGGCATGTTGCGCAGGGAGAATATTCTATATACATATGTGGATTTTAGTTTACACACAGTAACATGTATATCCTACAGAACCTGCCTGATTACAAACATAGAACTTTTGAACAACTTGCTGACTTCTGCAAAAATGCAAAAGAGACAAGAATTTACCACTAAAAAGGATGAACGCTTGTTAAAGCTAAATGCAATGAAAATGTCAGCAAGAAAGAAGCACTCATTTTCAGTTAGTGCATTGCAATTTTTTACACTTGACACAGAAAAACAGGAAAGAATATGATCAACCAATTCTTTCAGTTCTAACAAAAGGATAAATTCAAACAGAGAAACTATCTGAAAACCTTCTTCCTAATGATTTGAGAGAGGCTGAGACAAAAAATATAAACTTCCATAATTAGAAGCATTATAATATCATTTTAATTTGCAAGGAAGTAATCAATAAAAGAGAAGATGAGAACCAGAAGAGAACCGGAGAAATGCTTTAATATGGAGGAGAAAGAACCTGAAAAACAAGTCTCAGAATCTTCTCAACAGCTGTTGAGGAATACAATCTTTAGTGTTAAAGTGAAGAAAAATCAATCTGTTCCCACTGGGGGATTTTTTTGTGCATTACCAATAAATTAGATTTTCAGTAATGATTATGATGGTGGCTAAGTTTTATTTTTACACAGCAGAGAGATACACATTTAAGTTAAGAAAAAAATGCAATCTTAAAACTGTACAAATGGCCCCAAGAGCTGTCTCAGGTTTGTCTGTAAATAATCCAAATTAGTGTAATAGTGTGAATATTCATTAGTGAGAACACAGACTGATACCATAACATTAAAAAATTTTTTGTAAGGAATTTATTAAAAAGAATTTCCTTAAAAATCAGAAACACAAATTTCTCTCGGTGCAGATCTGTCAGCCAGAGAGGAGAGAAGATGAAAGCCCTGGCAGAAGAGGTTAATGCAGATGCACTGCCAACAAAAATGCACATTTAACATCGTGTGTTCATCAGTTTGAAGAGGAAGGAAGAGCTGCCCTAATGACATGCTGGTAGAATATCTAGGTCCACTCTAACACTATAATATGCTGTCATTTTAACATTCTGCCTACTGCCTGTATGACATAATGCTATTCTGCCTATGGTAACAAAATCCTCTCATACACTTGGTTCTAAATCCACTATGTTTTTTGAAGGCAGGATGAACAGATGTATTTGTCAGAGAACGAAATTATTGTGAAGTGCCTGAAAACACTACGTGCATTGTCAGATCACTGACAGATTCTCTTTTAAAACTACTATTTTTTGCCTGAAATTACGAAAAAAAAAAAAAAAAAAACCAAACAAAAAAAACCCAAAAAAAACCAACCAAAACACTCCAAATGAAAAACATTGAGAATACATTATTGTATGTCATAACATCACCTCTATGTTATCATATCTGAAAAATCAAAACCTGGCTGTGCAAACAAATCTAGCTTTGCTTACACAGAATAGTGGGAAATTTTTGGACTACTTGGTCTAACTCTGCTCCTCAGATTCATCTGCTGAATTTCTAGTGATCACACAACACTACTGGACTGTCTTAAAAAGCACACAGCACTCAGTGTGCCTCCACAGAATAATCTGACATAAATGGTTGCTATGCTTTGTGCAATAAACAAAAAAACATAAGACAGAAAACTTGATTGAATTCTGAAACATAAGCATGAAATGTGATAAGTCCTGAGCTGCACAGAAGACAACACTGGAACATGCAAACAGAGTGGATAGACCACAAGACCACCTGAATATCAACAACTTGTCCTGAGCACTCCTTAGTGCAGCATTGCACCTGTATTTTCACCATGGAAAAAACTGGCATTCATTCTCTGGCTTTAAAAATGAAAAATGTTACAACCTGAGAGGTGAACAGAGACCCCAGAATGGAAGAATACCCTGTATGTGTTTGCAGTGCTTGAAAGGAGTGGAAAATGACTTACCTTTGAAGTCCTCAGTAAAGAACTCTTCTTTATGTAAAACCAAAGAACTTGGGAACAGTGAGTACCTGTTACACTGGAGCCTAGCCAGTTGCATTTAATTTTTTTATTACCAACTTCTAAATGTAGGATGATTGTTACTGCTTTGTTTTTCCAGCTACCAAATTTCACTGCCTTTCCTTTGTGATGAAATTTAACTGTATTACTTATAATCATTTTAGTTAGGGTATTTTGTATAGTTCAAGGCACTTACCTTTCCTTTTAACTACTTGCTTGTAAAATTCCCAAGTAGATCAGCTTGTTGTATATTTTTTTTCTCATCTGGAAACATTAGAAGTTAGAACACAGCCCCTTTCTGCTGTGAAATATAACCACAGAACACACGTGTATTCTGCTATAATAACCAAATTGTCCTGTTGCTTTTTTAAAATTCTGATTATTTGGATTGGTAGAGGGCTAATATATCTATTAGATATATAGGTTCTCTTTTAAAAATGTTTGACTATAAACATTCTTCTACTTAAGGAAGGAAGAAACTGGTGCTATCATACACCTGACCTTCGGAACATCAAGAGACTTTTCTCTAGTAGGGTCCTCAAACCAGAATATCAAAATCCCAGCCTCAAGATGTGAAACATCTGAAAGACTAAAGTTTTAAAACCATTTTTGTAAAAGTGAAAGACTTTAGTCCTTCCTCACAATGTTTTGCACCTTCATAGTGATCAAACTTGAAGCAGAAAAGGCAAAGCTCATCCTCCACAGACTCAACAAGAGCATAAGCAGCTGCTTGAGGGCTGAAATCCTTCCTCCGTATTTGGCATTTGCCAGACTGCAGATCAAGTGCTGTGAGACTTGACTGGACACTGTCCTCACCTACCTGGTGTAGCCTGGCCTGCTTTGAGCAGGATGGGGGTCTAGACAACCTAGACCTGTGGGGTCTAGAGGTCCCCTCCAAACTTGATTATGCTGTGACTCTACCAGGAGGCAGAGTTGAGATGATTCCTCAACTCAGATGGTACTTGCACACTGAGAAGAGGACAGAAAATTCCTCTGCCCTCTGGAAGGAGACATACAGTGGACAGTCTCTAAAATCCTTATCATGCAAAAATACAAATAATTTCCAATGTATATTGCCAAGCATTTAAAGAAAATCATTGGTACACCTGGATGTCTGGGCTGCCTTTTCTACAAAGTCATATCAAGGAGGAAAGCAAACTCATATAGTTTCAAAATTTCTGAAATGTTCTTCAGCCTTGTAAACAGAAGTACAGATCTAGATAAATCAATATAGAATTCTCCATCTAAAATCTACCAGTTTGTCCAGTGCAGTAGTAAGCAAAAACAGATTAAAAGCTTCAAAATGGTGTGAGTGCCTAATATCTGCTGTAAATACTTTGAAAAATGAAAGCAAGAATTGCTATAACCCCACTGCTCATTCTTAAAATGGAAACGAGGTTTCATTTATTCAGGCAATGTTTTGTAGGCTTGGGAGCATCTAGGAAGTGATACTTCCCTGTCAATGAAATACAAAGGCATCAAATGGTGGATACTTTCATACTATAACTCTATTACCATTTACATAAATCAAACAGATTCCACAAACTTCATCCAAAATGGACAAAATGAAGCACAAACCCACAACCCCAGGTGCTTAATCAGATCCTTACAATTATGTTTTATGAACCCAACTTTCAGAATTAAAGCTCTTAGGCCTCTGCATTGGAATGCAGAAAAAAATGAACTCATTTGGTAATTTTTCTAGATTTTCACTGCTGTATAAAATGGAAGACATTAACTTGACTTGGGAAAGAACTCATTCACTGCTTATAAATATCTGCAGAAAGCATGGGAAAATATATTACAGTTTTGAAGATCACAGCTTAGCAAGAGGGAAAAAAAAGACATCTATTTATATTTGCATTTCCTTTTGTTCTTTCACTAATAAAGTCTAGGTGATGGCATAATTCCTTACAGTCAAACCATCTGTTCATAGTAATTCTAGAAAAGTCAGCAATTACTGTCTCTCCCCCATCTTTAGCTGTGGCTTCTGTCTGGCTCCCTGTGATCAGCTGGAACCTTTAAAAGCTTTTAGTAAAATGAGCAGAAATATTTTCTAAAAGAAAAATACAAGGTGATGCTTGAAGTGGCTGGTGAAGCAACATTAGAAAGCTCTTGTACCAAAGCAGTTCTATGTGTCTGGATATATCTCAAACTCTCCACTTGATTCAATAAAATTAGGATTATCCCCATAATTCATCTCTGTGAAACACTGCAAGGAAATGAAGATGATCTGTTCAGAAGACTTTGGGAAACATTATTAGGTTTAAAAATAAAGATACTATTATTCAGAGCTGCCTCTGAAGGGTAATAGAGAAGCTGTACAGTCTATGCAGCAGCGTTGCCACGTCTTCCTTCTGGTCAACTCAAATAAACATTGGGTTGCTGTGACCTGCAGTAGCTAAAACTATCAAGAAGTTTCAGTGTATCCCTTCATGAGCCACATCATTCATTTCTGTGTGGAGATACAACATCCACAGGTGACAAGTGCTTCAGCAAGGAGAGATAATAATCACCACATCAAAATAAAAAGAAGCTGAGATCAACTTCATCAGTCATATAAAGGTCAATGTGGAGTCCCAAAGTACCTTTAGGTCATGAAAGTCCTGCTGAGGTTTTACAAGAACACCCTGAGTCATCAGATCACACATTATTCCCCTAAATGATAGCAAACTACTCCCCAAACAATTTCCAGTACAGGCAACACCTCCACCTGAAATAGATTTAACTTCTACTTAACCTCTACTATTTACAATTCAAAGCAAAGTGAAAGCAAGGACATTCCACGAGGCAGATCATAAGAAGGGAGCAGAACTGTAAGCTGCCAAATGCTAATGCATGTCCCAATTAGCTGCAGTCGCTGCTGAGAGTGGGCGATGTATCAGCACTCTCTAAAAAGCAACAAGCCAGAACCAATGGGATATATGGACAATATTTTATCATCTCAAAGCAGTGACCTGAATATCTTTATAAGATGTGTGGGCCAAAAACTATTGTTAGCCCCTGAATATTCAGACTATGGGCACAATCTCAGGCAACAGCCAAACAGTGGATAAATAATCTCTGACAGTGTGGCCAGGACATTTTGGAGCAGAAGTAACTGAAATGCGGTCATCACCTTTTCCAGGAACTCTCATTTAAATGTAGCTCCTTATACTGAGAAAGAGAGGCTCTTCCCAGCCTGTTGTTAACTAAGCAATCTATAATTCAGCACAGTTTTAATGGCTAGAATAATTAACAGGAATATTTTGCCCTTCTAAGACAGTCATGAAAGAATTGAAAGTCTGGGGGTTTTTCAGTCCATTTTCTTTTCCTTTTCTAAACCTCTCTCTGCTGTTGATTATCCATGAGCATCTGCCAGTTTATACACTGAATGCTTCTTCCACGTGCTTCATCCTTAGCTCCTGGGTAATCTGAGCACAGGATACCTGGTTGCTGCAGCACTAACAACAAACAGGATGCTTTAGTGACAATTTGATCACTCCTTTCAGTGCTTATGAAGCTTTTGGAACAAATGGCATGCCACTATTTTCTGCAAGATGTTGAAGTAGACCTTCTTAAGCTTATTTCAGTTTATACTTAGCTTGTTCTGTACTATTAAAAATAATTAATACAAGCAAATAAAGGAATGGTAAAAACATGACTACTCTGAAATCAAAACTACAGGCAGGATTATGCATTCCATTAATCTTCCCAGTTCCTTACACGTCATACATTTAAATGGATCATTATGCTTCCAACCCTTTCAGGTTGAATTTCTTTAACTTCTGGAGCTTTTTACCCTGCTCCCCTGTCCTTGGGATTTTCTGGGGATTTTTTTTTGGTGTTTGGTTGGGGTAGTTAAAATATAAATCCACCTGCAATTTGTCAATATATTCCAGGAAAAGCTTACAATGCCCCGCTCCCAACATGATTACAGGAAAGCTGATGATAAGGTTGCTTTTTCTCTCATATGCAACTTCTTATATTACACAATAAAGCGCTCACCAATTCTAATTACAGTGATATACTTCTTTCTTTTTCAAAATCCTCTAAATCCAGTCTTTTGTCCATTAAGTTTATCTTTTGCTTGTCTTATGCTTCAGGATTTAAAGTTATTTAATGCTATGTGTCCTTCAAGACAATGTATTTTTAATAACACTAACAAAAAGAAGTTTGATCTGTAGAATATGGCTTAGTCTTAAGTCATATCCTATGGCTATTTTGATACTATAAGTATTCACCTTCCCTCTTAACAGCTGCCCATTATATTAGTGATAAATATTAATTTTACAGGTTTATAGGTGCCTATTTCTTTCACCTGTTTGGAGTAGTAGGAACATTACGATTTTCCACTCCAAATTGTGTTTGGTTGTATTCCTCCATTTCTACTTTCTCAAACTTATTTCAACTGAATCACTTTGTATTCTGAAGCCTGCACAATTTGGGTTGAATTTTCCAGTGATTTTTCAACATTTACTTACTTAATCTTTAGCTTTTTTTTACTTACTTAATCTTTACCAGGAGGAATTGACAGTTTTCCAAGTTTCTCAGTCATCTATAAGGTGAAAGACACATTTATACCCCTGACTTTTGCCTTGTGGAACAAGTGCTACCTTGGTTAACAGGTGCACATGATTCCCAGTGACAGAAATGAAGTTCAGCTGTCTTATCCAAGGACATGATCCAACTTTAATTTTTATCTCTAAAAGGACACTAAGTAATGAGGCATGGCTACTTGGCTTTTGCAGTCATCTTACAAGGGAAACTTCCCAATAGAACAAAACTAGAAAGAACTCCTTGAGACTGAGAATATCTAAAGAACACTTATAAGAATTTTTTTTGTGAACCACACATTCCAATCCAAATACCAGGAGCAATACCCTTTATGGTGTTGTATGATCTGCTCCCAGCAGTTTTAGGCTATTGAAGATATAGAAATTTTCATTTTAGCTTTTTTGAGGTGAAATTTGTGCTCTCATTATGCTCTTCCACTGAAATATTAAAACAGAATTGAGAAAAAAGATTGCAGCAAACTATGTATTTAACAGCTGGCTGAGGTCAGTCTCAAGGAGAGGACTGAGACAAATGACTGATTTCCAACCTGACTTCTCAGACATTCAAAGACACCATAAAATACAGATGTTCAATTGTCTTACCACTATAGTGGCACAACTCGCACACCAAATAAAGAAAATAGACCAGCGCATGCATTGGGTATTATAGGCAGAGTTCACCAACAACCAGCTTGGAAAAACTTCTGGAGTTTTTTCAGAATAAAGTATTACACACACAGTGTGTAATGATTGGCAACATATGTCTACATGAAATAAATGAATATTAAACAAACAAAATGCTGAGAGCTGCCAACAGAACTGTATGGGTTAATAGGTGGTTTTTAGAAAGCCTTTTCAGACAAAGCCTCTGACGTTATTGTGTTATCTCATGAATCAGTTGGTAAAATGTTTTGCCAATGAATGTAAGGAAGTTTAAAGCTGTTGGCTTTCGCCTACCGTACCAAGATCAGTCTTAAGATCTGTTGGCAGACTTAACTTTCTTGATCCTTTAACTGAAACAACAGAAAAAGGAGAAAGGCAGTTGTTAATAAGTAAGAAAGAAAAAAGAGCGAGGGAAAACAACATGCCATCTTCTGGTTAAAACCATGTTGCGAATTTGTAGCACTTTTCTTTTAATCAGCATATAAAGGCAGAAAAATGGTTTAAATATTTTCATTTACACCATTCAGTGAAATAAATGCAATTGAACAAAGAAGCACTGGAAAAAAAATTACTCCAGCTGTCAAGGAGTGAATGATGTTTTACACAGCTTTGGCTGTGTGCTGCAATATCTTACCTTGTGGTGACAGGAATGATAAAAAAAGAAACTACAAATGAGATTAAGGCAAATATTGCACATGCTGGCTATGCAGCATATCACAAATATTTAAACACCTGCAAACCAATTTAATAAGAGGGTGCAATGAAATTATGAGATCTGATGACATCATACCTCAAGATAGCATTTGAAAAAGAGAGGGCATATTGTAGAGGTTATGGGGACAGAACATACTGTTGTAATATTATGGAAAGGAAGACAGATTGCACAGAAACGAAATACAGCAGCTTCAGGACATAAAGTGGTGTTACCCAGTCATCAAAATTTGCACTCAATTCAGTGAAGGTTTAATTATTTGCTGTGTTACAATTATTCAAGAAACCGGTAATTTTGCTTCTGTTCAAAAATGTTTTCATTTCCTCACACACGAGCACGTTTTCAAACAATGAACACCAGAGAACTGAAATAAAGCATGTCTTGTAGCAGTCAAAATGGCATTAAATTTATCAGAAGAATGCCTTAAGAAATCTTTTATTAATTATTCAGAAGACTTGATTTCCAATTTGGTTATTTCATTTTGTATTAATTATGTTTTTTTCACATGGTTTTCTGGCTTTTACCCCTTACCCATGCTGTCTGTTACTAGAAGGGAACAATAAAATATTTGTCAGCTACTTATTTTATTACTATTATTATACTTCCAAAGAAAGTCCCACATGATGAGTACCACAGTGACAGGAAGATATGAATATAAGGAACAAATTCTTTGTAATTTGTATTTAGTAAGCTTTTAGGTCAGAAGGATGCCCAGAACAGACACTTCACTCTTTTATGTCACAAAATCCCTTAAAAAAAAAAATTCTGTTGTAGTCTTTTGCAATGCCTGCAATTTGGCAGAATTAAATATCAGCCAGCACCTATGTTATTCTTTTTCTCTTCAGGGATGAGTAGGGGAACCCATGAGGCTCTTAAGCAATATTTTGCTATCAGTAGAACCAGCACAGCCCTCCCACTAACTCATCTGTAGCCATAACTTTAAATCAGGACATGGTGAAGAGGTCTCTCCAGAGCAGCCTGACATCAAAAATACACACCCTTAACACTACTACATAAAAATTCTCTAATTTGGATACCAAGTGTTAGGCACCAACATCCATTTTAGGCACTCACACAAAGGGCAGTTTGATTTTTAGAACAGCCTTTAAAAACCCATTCCATTTATCTGAGCAGCTGTCAAATACTCTTTCAGACTGTGAATGGGTGGCTACTGCTCCAGAAAATCAGTGCTCTGCTATAAAGAAGCATCACTTGTGATATAATCTCTTTCTAGGGGAAGGACAACATCTGGCTTAACCAGCCCTCTGAAAAAGGATAAGCAATTCATAAGAAAAACTGTAGGACACTTCACTAACAGATTAGGACTTAGAGTAGCCAAATTAGTGCTGTTATCATGCAGCTTTGAGCTTTGAAAATTGGTAGTCTAGCCTCTTCTATTTCTAGGTTACAGGTGTTTGTGTACAGCAGGAATGATGTGTCTTGTGTTGCATGCCACAGCTGTCCCCCAGATGGTGACACATCTGAACCGCAATAGCTCCCAGCAGGCTCATACGGCATATGCAAAGTTTGGACTTTCTGATTCCTCTGAAGGAGTCTACACAGGCTTGGTTTGGGAGCTGCCATGTGACAATTGCACACCCTTCACGTGGCAATCACACAGCTGGACATTGATGCACTAGGACACAGCACAGATCACTGATAATAGACCCCATATTTGAGGGTAATAACAACAGAAGAAGCTGGTTGTTTTCATGCTTTACTGTGATTAAAGCTGTCTATATTAATTTTTTTAAACTAACTTTTAACTATTAATAATATCCACATTCTGATCAGTTTATGTAACCTGCTTTTAGTACCTAAATCATGCATGTTTTACTATCTTTATGCTTATTATAAAGAAGCATCATACATATAAGCCTATCTTGCTGACAGAGAGCTTTTGAAAACCAGATTTATTTGAGAATGGAGTATAAAGGCTCAAGAGGCCAGCAGAGTTGTTTGCTATCATCATTTGTTTATATTCGTGCTGGAGGCAGCCAGCAGAAATTGTGATGCTACAGCATAAGGCAAGACAGCCCCTACCCAAAAGAGCTTCAAGTGTTAAGAGTCAAATTATTCAACTGTGCGATGAGGAAGAGTTCCTAGGTACAGTCTAGTAGCAGCTAAGCTGAGCATGCAGGTCTCCTGACCTGACAACATCCTGCTCCGTAGCCATATGGTTCCTCTCAGTCTTTCAAGGAAAACACCACGGCACAACCAACAAACAAACGCGTGCTCACAGCTCTGGCACTCAATGCTGAGTTTCCCTCAGCTATTACAGCAGCAGGGTAGTCACAGATTTTCATGTTATTCAAAATGAAGGTGACTTCATACAGGATTTTTTTCTACTAAGGAGCTTCTGCCTGGCTAACACTCAGAAATATCAGTCCCAGTTATTGCTAAAGCCCCCTTGAACCCTGAGCCATGCACCAGGGGCTGCACAAGGGCCCAAACCCAGGTCCTCAGCTCACACTGCTCCCTGTTCCTTGCTAATCTCTACAGACAAGTCGCTTCTCAAAAACTTAAGCATGAATTCACCTGTTCAGAAACTCCCTTGCTTATGGGAAATAGTAATAAAATGCACCTTGTATCCACACTGCTGAAGCTAATCTCTAATTATTGTCTTCTG
The DNA here is from genome assembly GCF_024509145.1 of Vidua macroura. Lineage (NCBI taxonomy): Eukaryota > Metazoa > Chordata > Aves > Passeriformes > Viduidae > Vidua > Vidua macroura. The sequence goes on along the minus strand of NC_071572.1, from coordinate 71,843,259 downwards.
ACTAGTTAACATTCTTTTCAACTTAACATGGATAAGAAGAAATGGTTTTGCAGTGTTATCAGTAACTAAGTTTCAAAACAAATTACATTCCATGTTTTACAGACACAAAATGTTTTGAAACGTTTACTTTCTAGCTTGTTTTCCAGGAGAATACAATTTTCAAATGGAGTCAAATCTCTTCAGCTACTCTGAAGTCACCCACATGTTAAGAAAGGGAATGATTATTAAGAAACTTAATAATATTCTTCTTGAAAGAAAGCTATTTTAAAAACACTACACATAGGAAAAGGGGGAGTTTGGCATGGCAAAGGCCTAATCCCAGCAGATTTAAATAGTGAGATGAATAAGGATAGCAGCACTTGGAAATCATAGTATGTATAAAAATTTGTGGTCATGTCATTAGGGACCTGTCTCAAAGCTCATAGGATTTAGTTGTGGGAATCTTTACACAGCCTTCTCTAAGCTTCAAAATCTTAAAAGCATTTTGGATACAAGCTCCCAATATGAAGGTGCTTCTTAAGAAAAAACACAAATCCTTTTTCATTTTAAAATAAACATTTGAGAAGTCACTCTCCTATACACAGATAGAAGAAATTCTTTCCTTCTGGTCTTTGAAAGAAGTCTAAAGCGTCCACTTGCATCTCACACAACAAATGACCTATCCAAAGTTGAATTTTCCTGTGCTCACAGTGTATTCCCATTAATACCCTTCAATATGAAGTTCCATATCAATGTTTAAAACAGTAATGGACATACATAATTATATATTACACATTATATTCCTAAGAGCCCCTGAATAAGTTTACCTAATGAGATGATAAAAATAAAGACAAAATTTACTGGAATGGATACTGTTCTGTAATACATTACACAGTAATTAACTCAAGCATTTGATACAGCACCACTTACATGATGAGTGCTTTAGAGCTACTGAGCTCTCGTGTGCCACTGCAGAATGAAAATAGTACAGAGCCCTTTTGACTCCCAAATCACAAACAAAAATGAAAATGCAGTTTGAAAGAACAAGGCATGCAGATGTAAGAATAGGATGTTCTCAGGCTTTTGGTTTTAAGGCACCAAATACCATGATATGGCATGCCTTGCTGCATTTCCACATTCATGAAACATGCTTTAGATAGGTAAGAGTTTGGGGGTTTTTAAAGTTCTTTTCTTCCACATTTTTTACCAGTGTTATTCCATATATATTACTACAGCTAGAATATATTTACAGTGGAAATTGCCATCTCTCAGATATTTAAAAATAAGCAGAATCTTTCAAATGGCTTTACTAACTTCTTTTCCTTTATAGTGTTGTAAACACATCACTATAGTATTTAAATACTAGTTTAATTAAACAAGATACCAGTGGTTAAGGAAGATTATTCTCCTCTGCCTACCATTCTTAAAAAGCAAGATTGCTATTTCTTCACTTGCTGCTATCCTCTCTGTGGCACTGTGCATTTCAGAAATTTTTTAATCAAATGGTTTAATTTTATGTTCTATTCTGAACAGTGTTCAGAATGGGAATCTGATTTTTCAATTATAACATCTGCAAAGTCATGTTTTAGTAAGTATCACAGGAGGAACATCTGAGAAGACAGTCTTGTGAACCAAGTTAAATATTACTTAATGGAGAAGTAGGATTTGTACTGAATTATGTACTAGCCCTGAATGTGAAATAAGGAGTACTCTTCAGCTCTGAGTCTCTTGCTCAGTGCTCCATCACTCGTATCAATGATAGTACACACGAATGCCTAATTCTGCTTTGAGGCAGGGAGAAAAACAACACAGACAAATTACTGAGTTGACCTAGGCTGTCTCTGCAGAAATTTAGTCATAGGTTAAAACATTACCAAGCACTAGAATGTTATAGGCATAATCAATTTTTCATGGAAACAGAGACAGTTCAGGCCGTCTAAGCAATGTTCAACATCAGACCAAGAAATGAGGAAGAAGGAGATTTTTCAAGTTCTCCAAAACACCTTTACCAACACTGTTCTTATGGCCTGACTGGAATGGAAGTCTGACTAAGCTACTAATGGTTCTCTTGGATGTAGAACTACTCATGTTTACACTGGCAATTAGTGTGCCCTAGGGATTCTTCCTAGGCACTGTCTTGGGAGTCTCAAAGTACACACATGAGCACAGCAACGTTGTTCCTCAAATCATTGCCCTTCTGACAGAGCTAAGGATGAAGATGCTCACCACTGTGCCAGCCATCATGTGTGCAGTGTTTGCCATCTAGACTCAAACTGCCCTCCAGCAGTTTGCACTTTGCGTATGTATTGAGCACACTCAGGGCCAGCACCTGGCATGAACTTCCCTGATGGGAAGAACTGATGTTGATGTGCTCTGGCAACCAGAATGAACAGCTACAAATCAAACTCTGTTCCGTCTGTCTTTGCAACCTCATGTAGCCATACCCAGGAGGCCCTCCTCCACTGGGCAGCAACTTGAACCACTTCACAGAACAGTTCAAGTGTTCTTTCTGGTTTTGCTAAATTTCTGAAGGAGCAAGTCTTGGTCTGTTTTCAGCAGAGGAATGTGGTCAGTGGTTTTACAAAACACAAAGATCACAGGGCTCTTATGGAACACAGCACACTTCCATTGCAGAACCTGTGTGCCATGTACTTTAAACAGATAAAGGCAAGGCTGGAAGTAGAAGGATTCTGCCTGACAGATCTATAAGTATGTAGCTGTACTCTATGAGCAAGAAATATTAGTCAGTGAGAAGGCTGATGTGGGTGTGAGGCTGTGCTGGTTAAGCACAGGATTAGTCCCACTCTCAAGTTTCGGAGGGTGCAGTTTTGAGGTCACTTATTCCAAGTGACTTGGTTGGATTCTGCCCCGTTTTACAGCAGACATACAGAAGCAATATTAATTAAATTTTGCAATAATTAAATAAAAATAATTCATATCAGTCAAAGAAACTTACTGTTTTAAAAAGTAGTTCTAATAATAGTTACTTCCTACAAAACTGCACTTGATTTCACATTTAAAAATATAAATATAGCTTGGAAAACAACATGAAAGTGCTAAAATAGGAAACACCCATAAATATGCCATGTTTTCCCTGCTGAATATCTCCAAAACAGAAAAAAGCAGAATAAATTTTGGAGCAAATTATCTCAGATTTATCTAAGAAAGCTATTTTTGACCACTAGCAGAATGAAAAATTGAAGTTAACTGCAGAAAAAGTGTTATAGGAGACACTCATCATTATAAAACTAAGAATATACACATATGGTTACCAAGTCAGTCATCTCTTAGCTTTCACTGAAAAGAAAAGCTTTTAGCTCATTTCTGAAGAGAAAAGTGAGAAGTTGAATCCTAGTGAGCCACACAATAAATAAACTTATTATAACTGAGCTATCAAATGTTTTATTTTAAAGCCTAGATCATGAGTTTCTGAGGCCCTGCTCAAGGGTTTGAGCCCCTAGTTTTATACTAATATTATTATAGCCTATTTCACTTGGATATCTCCATATCTACAGATTTTGGGTTGCAAATAGTACAAGAAAATACATATTTCAAAGCAGCTGTTTTGTTTTAGCTCTTACTGTGTCAGGGAAACACTTATTAGTTTCAGCTTTTTATAAATTACTAACTAGTGGCTTTCATTCAAGATTAATGTATCCTGTTATTATGATATAAAATATGTGAAACAATAACAGAGAATTTGAATAGCATACATTGAATACAATAGGGTATTTGTTACCATAACTAAGGGGGAAAAAATCCAGCTATCAATACTTACCAAATTACAAGGAAAAGAAGTGTGATATGTATACCACAAGGAAAATGAATGTATCACAGCTATAGCTCCTTATTTTCCATAACATTTAAAAGCCAGCTACTAGAAAACAGCTCTTAGCAGCCATCTTTAAGACAGTGAACTCACACTAAAGAGATCAATGTAGACTAGGCACTTGCTGAAAAGGTCTCTAGAAATGGATGAATTCCACGTTTTGAAGTACTGTGGGTAAAATGGGAAATATTTATAAATTTTTGTGTGGTCAAGATTTCCCTGCCCTGGCTCATAAGCAAATATTTTTATCTGAGGTTCTGCTTTCATTGCAAATGATGTAAATCAGGCACTGGGGTTCTAATGGCTAAAATTTACCATCTCCATATTGCTGATTTCAAATAATTTCTCCATGTACACGTACGCATAATATATACATTTAGAACTACAAGGACTCCCTACTGCAAAAAAAACTTAGCCTTTTAAGAAAACAGAGAAACAAGCTTCTTATAGGAGGTTATAGGAATATACCTGCATGATCCTTTTACTTCATATGTTTTACACTGTTCACCTCAAGATGCACCACGTACATTTAAGTTTTCCTTAAGGAAACAGACTTAGGATTTTACTGTGCTACGTAAAAAGCGCTTCTCCAGTAATTTCTTCTCTTTGGAACTATGCACTTCAGTTCTTAGGGATTAATGAAACACAGCGATGCATGACATGAATGGCTTATACAGACTGCAGGAAGAGAAGCCAGTCACCTTTACCTGAAGTGGGAGACTTGCAACGCTCAAGCTCCAGGGAAACTGGACTGTCACTGAGTTCAGTCAGGCCTGAAAAAATGGAGTTAAAGAGTTAAGTCACAATCTAACAGGGCATGCTTCAACTTTCTTGGTTGATGATATTCTGCACTTTAAAGTCAATTTGGAGAAAGGAATGGTGTGAAATGAGAAGGAAATAATCTATTTCAGATAAGTGCAGTTATCAGGCTGTCACTGCAGCAATTCAGGCTTGGTTTAAAAAAAAAAAAAAAAAAAAAATCACACCTCTTGTTAACTCAGATTTGTTTTCCGAGTGCCTCAGGATAGAAAAGAGTGACTGTACCTAACAAAAGAAAACAAGTAAGTATAGTTTAAAATTTGAAAGTCTGTGATATGACTCAAACTCATTCATCCCTGTCAATCTGTGGAATCAACTCTGTGCTTTCAACTGCTGCATAATGCAGGGAAGAAATCTTAAAAGAGGGGAAGAAAAAAAAGTAAGATTACCACTACTGTGCAATATTAGCATTTTCATGAATTCACACATGATAGGTCATTTTAAGGGACACGGAAGCATTGATAATGCTGGCTGGGTGTAACACTGAATTTTTTGACAAAATACTTTATACATGGTTTATATATATTTGTCAGGAACTTCACCTACACTGAAGACAGCACCAAGGAAAGCAATCCTAGTCTGTACTGCATAAACTCGAGCTTGTTTCTGTTAGCAAACTAAGATTCAACTTTGGCACAGATTGAACATTCAAGTTCAAATATGCCTTTGGCATGGGGGAGGGAAAGTCTGAGCTCACTCTTTTACCATGGGCTAACTGGGCATGGCCATACCTGTTCAAATGCACCCTTTCTATGTATCTGTAATGCCCTGTGGCTTACCCTTGTTATAGGAGCTCTGGCACTCCATACCATTGGCTACCTGGGACTGACAGGCAGCCCTGCCCAGACATTCACATGCCAGCTAGGTGGACCCACAACACTCAGGTCAGAGCACACAGTCAGGGGTACGTTACTGTCATACTGATATTGGATTTACACACACTCTGCTTGTGCTTCATCCTGAGAATCAAACATCCTACAAGAACCTTTCAGTATGCTTTAAATGGGCACCGTGGCTCCTGTAAGAGAACATGTTATAATTTTTATTGCTTCTGGACCCTCAGGCCCGGAGACCCTCGCCACTAAAATTCATATACACTCTTGTTTTGGAAAATTCTGCCACTCAGTCACCAGTCCTGCTTTCTTAGTATTAAAACCAATGTAATCTTAACATAGGTACTGACAACTTTATAACAATGTATTTTTGAACTGCTATAAAAACTGGAGACGATCCAGAGCCCCAGCCAGCAGAACAAGAAAACCCTCCTACCACTAATGAAGATGCAGGAGTGCAAGAATAATGCTGAGAGTCCTTTGGAAAACCAGCAGTACTGATTTAGTCTGTTAAATCAGCATTAACAACATACTTGTTCCTGACTTAAGAAACAAGATCTGCCAAACTAGACACTATTGTTGAAAACCAAAGATTTTTTTATTTTGAAAAATGTACTTGAATCTTTCTTTCATTTCACTTAGAATCTGTGAGAAAAATTTATACTTCAATCAATTGCAAATTCAGTCACTTTTGATGTTATGAGAATATTCAGGAACTGTAATAATTTGGGAAGCCTCTCTAGTACAGGAGATCTTACTTCCACTTGAACCCAAGATTTCTGTATGTACCTAGAGATTTGGGACAGAATTGATTTTTGCTGCGGAACTGTCTGCAAGGCGCAGCGGAAGCAGTTTTGCATAGTGTCAGAGGCCTTGGATAAATAAAACTTATACTATTTATTTTGTAAATGCATTATTGGAGATAGGTAAGTTTTAACACCTTGTCTAAGATGTTCTAAACATTGTATATTCAGCACTGATGTTGGATACAATATCAAATCCCTGGTCAGACTTTGCTTCTAAATAGTTTGGGGTTTACTATGGACTTCATAAGAATAGTATTCCATCTCAATATAAATTATAGTGCTATGGATTTGAACAGGAAAATCACCAAACTGCACCACCCAAGAGCAACCACAGTGAGAAAACCATGACTTCTTCATGTTTGGCACAATTTGCAACATAAAACATTAAAGATACATTTCATGTTATGCTATTTAAGAATGTTGAACACGTGAACTTCTCTACAAACCTTGACTTGCTGTCAAGCCACTGCCACCCCTAGCAATGACCACCTACAGATGCCTTTAAAGAATGCAGCATATCCCTGTGTAAAATGTAAGTGGTACCATGTGCCCTGCACAAGAGCATTGCCTTAATCTCACTTAGATTTGCTTAAGCACTTCCACTTGCAGATTTTCTCCTGCCATAAATCTTTATTGCTTTGAAATACTATAATGAGTTTTGCTCATTACACTCCCATTTATCCAAAGTCTCTTTTAATCTTGCTAAATTTTAAATTCTGAAGATATTATAAGGCAATTAATTGCTCAATCATCATTCACTGCAAAGGATAAACACATATATGTCAATTTTTATGTGTTACCTTTAATTCCACTAAATGTTTCCCTTTGAGATAAGAAAGTGAGCTCTCAAGCTTTTCCTTGTACTACTGCTCATTTTCCGCTCTCATTTCCTTTTTAAGGAAACAAAACGAAATATTTTCAATAATTAACCATGTATAAATATTTCCACAAACCTCAGCTTCCCTCAAATGTCTGAGAGACTACAACAGCTACTGAAGTTAGATTAAAAAATATTTTCACTTTCCATTTTGAATTCTACAGGCAGTTTGTGTCCCAAGATATTTTAGCTATTTTTAGCCCCCCCAAACCACCACCCCAGCAAATATTAAACAAGATGAATATAGCAGTAAAAATAAAGGCAAAAACCTGAGACTGGCAATGTGAACAACTACCTGAGAGAAGATATACTCATGGACATTATAAAGAAATTGGCTTTGGTTTAAGCAAATGATAAACATGTGCAAATAGGGCAAGATATAAATGTATCACATAAGGCATTAAAACATTTTAAAAGACATGTCCCATGGATACTTTTCTAAGCTTAGTGTGATTTTAATTTCTTTTTTATTCAAGGATCAAAACCCATACTAGTGTGAGGTAACAACTTTAATGAACCCATAATTTAAAATTATACTTGAAATTTCTATCTCTATGTTTGAGTGATACATTTACTCTAAAGCACCCAAAGCCATCATATCTTTGCTTATAAATAAATTAATTATAAATAAATTACCATAAATATTCACAAGCCAAGAAATTAAGTAAACTCAGCGCTATCTTAATCCCTCAACTTCACACTGAATTATCATACCATGTTTTCTTTATGTTTATATAACTATATATATCTATGGATTCTTTGGAAATTAGTTCATTCAGAATATAGCTATTGACTTAAACTCAACCTATATTAGCTTCTTAGGTGTGAATTGAAGTGCCAATTACTGATATACAATGACTCACAGCACACAGTTTTCTGTATCCTCCTGTCAGACCAACATTTTTTCTGCTCACCCCCTCTCAAGGGACTGGCCTGAGGGAGGAACAAGGACTTCTCACTGAAAAGTCTTCATTATGAAAATTATTTTGCAATGTATGAAGGTCCTTTGGATTTGACAACATTTTGGATGTTTCATAAAGACTATTTTCTTGTTCTACCAACAGATGGTATGAATTTCTAGTAGGAGATGCAAATTCCTTTTGCATCATTTTGGTATTTTTATATTCTGCTGCAGACATTATCCCTCTAGATGCAATAAATGTACTTCTTTTAATATTTGAATGCATGTTATCCAAAATCAGGTAATAACATACACAACTTGATTTCAATTGAAGAAGAAAACCAACAAAACAACCTCATAATTCTGCAGTACATCACAGAGAGTTTATTTTATTTAGCTTGTCATATAATCTTGCTACAAATGGAGGTGGCTGTGGATGTTACAGCAAATGGAACCAGTCATCAACATCTGAAAGTTATCCCCAGCTCTGCACTTATGCTTATCTTAGCTTCTTCTTTTCCTCAAATTTCTTCCCTGATTGGAAAATTATGTTCCAGTCTCTTCTACTGTGTATGCCTAGAGCTGGTTACATTTCTTCCCTCCTTGCTTCCCTTTCCCACTTTCACCTCCCAAACCAGAGAATGTGCTGCCTTAATGCTCTAAGTCCACTCTGGGTGCATTTGAGTCTACTTTACATATGTAACCAGTATCAAGCTATCTATAGATTTATTGGCAAAATTCAGAACATTTATTCCACCACTGTGCTTTGCATATTGGATGTCCTTGACATTGCTGATTATGTCTTTCCTCTAGAACGCCTATTCTCCAACATATTGCTTCTTTCCTCTTACATGTTCATTCTTTTTTTTCCCTTTCCCTATTCAGTTGCAGGACATCTCAGACTGAAATATCAACACTTTTTTTCCTCTGACCCAGTAGTTGAAGAGATTCTTTGGTATAAACATGGCAATAATTTTTTATATATATATATATCCCTAGTGATTAATAAATACACATCTTTAACTTGGATTTCTTCCATCCAAGTTAGAGTAGTAATCCTGTCTTTCTAAAATCTATTCAGGAGTGTTGAAATAGGAACTTAACATCACCAAGATGAACTCAACTATTTTTTTTTTTTTGTGCTGGTTTCCTCTTTACTACATGAACAGAGCTATGAGCATCACTGTCTTCTCTGATACTCTAATCCATAATATTGGTTACATCTTTGAATGTCACACTTTCACTCTCATAATTAGGCTGGACACTAAATTACATTGTCTCCTCCTGCAAATCACCTCTAAAATGTCCAACAAAAATCTAACTATCTTGCTTAATGATAATATCTTTTTTTGCTTCAATGCCTGCAAGTCTTATTTTCTCATACTGATCCACATGAAATTATTTTCCTACTTCATTACTTAATTGAATCAACTACTCATTTATCTTCCCATTAACTTCCATTTTCATTGATATAACCCTAAAAAGTTTAGACCTAATGCTTCTGTTATCACATGACCGTTCCTGCTTTTGTCATAATAATACTGGCTTTGACTGCACAATTTCCAAAAATAATTTACTTTTCCCATCATCATCCCTTATCAGAGAAGATAAACTTGTAAGCAAAATCCAAAATCCTCTCTTAATACCCCTCTTAAAATTAATCTCTCAGATAAGAGATATAACAAAGCATGACTGGAGAATGACTTTGCAAGATATTTCAGTCTGTGACAGATTCTAGTCCTGTTCTTGATTTTACTGCATGGTGCATCTTTCAGACCATACAATATATACTCCTGTGTAAGTATCAAATGAAAAAAGCAAGAACCAAACCATTTTTGACGAAAGAAATGAAGCTGTTAATGATCTTGCCTAAAATTCAGATTACTACTTCATACGAAGATTTTGCAGACTTTTCTGACTATGGTGATGAAGACAGAAACAAGACAATACATTTTCAGCTGTGAAAGACTCCATGGTCTATTTCTGTAATTCTGAATGAAAATATCGGTAAATTTTGCCCTTAGAATTTACTAATTTTTTAGAGGGGGAAAAAAAAACCCCAAACATGTGACTTCTGTCTGTCACTCAGGTTCTCTGCTACAGACTTGAAATTAGCAAGATCAGACTAATAGACTTTAAGATACCATACACCAAACCTTTTTATGGACTGTTGAATTTGTAACTGGACTAGTCTTTCAACTAAACGGACTACCTTTTATGAACTATTATGAAAAAAAGTCATAGAAATAAGCCTAGAGGGATGGAACAGAATGTGTAGTGCAAGTGTACGAATGTATTTCAATAGCTACATAACTTTATATTTATGAGAGATGATAAAACAACTACCACTCTTTTATCCTGCCTATACTGAATATTTAATATAAAATTGCCTATCTTGTTGTTCTGTGAAAAGCAAAAAGAGGCATCCTAGAAACCTAATTACATATAAGCACTGCAGTTAATTAAGATATGTATGGCTCATCTGTTGAACAGTCATTTTTGCAAAATTAATTATAGCTTTGTTCACTGTATTCTGCAGTGATGAATACTAATATTTAAATTTCATATCAGTATAACTCAAAATTTAAAGATATTAAAAACATGAATTTTCATAGCCCTCTTTGATGTATGTATTTTTATGCCCACTTTTACATTCCCCATCAAAGAACAGAGGCACGGGATGGTTCCCCAAAGCCAAATATTTAAGTACCAAACCAAGATTAAAATTTTAAATTTCACAGCATCCAATTCAATGGGTACTCTTTTAAGCCACATTGTTCTTCTGAAAAAAGGGAAGAATTAATTGGTAACTACAGATAGTGCCATTGCAAAACAAGAAATGCTTCATATTAGTAAGTGTATGTGGAAACAAATATAAAACCAAAGAAAGATACTGTTACCAAGAACATAACACTGTCGAAAAATAATTTCTAAGGTCCAATCTGTCCCATATAACACTGAGGTTTTCTCTTTGACTTTCTTTTTAAAGAAAATAATTGCTGTATAATACAGGTAATTGTCAAAAATAAGCATGGTTGACATCACAAAATGTAATAAGTTTGCATGCATGCTGAATGTGTTTAAAAAACACATTACAAAGCACAAACACATGGGTTTAAGTCAGGCATAGTCCAATCATGATAAAGCTTTTTGCCTAACCTTTATAGAACTTACTCTGATAGGAAGTACGGATCCGTTTCGTTAAATCTGGATAAAAGTTAGACAGGCCACGCATGCAAAAGTTGTCTTTGGAACATGCCAGTACACCAGCATCAGCAGCAGGCAGAGGAAAGAGAGAAAAAAACAGTCTAAAGTGAAAGGAAGTGATATCATAACCAGCACCTAGAACAGCCAAGGTGAAGAAATTTCAGCAGATGCTTACCTTCCAGTTGGGAGATATAACAAGAAAAATAATCAAAAAAGTAAAGGATGTGGGATGGATGGTGAGAAAGCAGCTGAGGCTTTTTTTAGATGCATAGTTGCTATGAGCAATCTAGAAGTTGCAATCCTTCTCAGCGGTCATTTATCTGCAGTGGGCTCCATTCTGGCAGCACTGGATAGCTGGAACGATGCCTTAAAGGATTGGCCCAGACTGCCACTGACAGAGAAAAACCCTCTGTGATACAGTGCTTATAACAGCTTTTTCTACATGAGCAATCCTCCACTTTTTGTACAGAGTTCTGCAGCATGTTGTTTGTGGCTAGCTGAGCTGCTCACAATTTTTAGGGAGCTGCTGTGAGGCTGGCTGAAACCGGACAGAGAATCTGAAGGCAACTTGAAGCTGCTCATTTCTTCTCTCCTCAGCTGTGCCAAATTTACATATTTAACACTTGGCACAGATGGGAACTAAGCTTCCCATGTTTAAATGCATAGCAAGTGGGATAAATGGTCTTTCAGGAGCAGAAGTAGGCCTGAAGACTTGCATTTTAGTCTATAAATTTTCCTCTAGACTTTACTTTCTGTTTGGAGTGTAAACACATTCCCAATTTAAAAAAAGTATTTCCCATAACTCTATGGAGAAGTAGGACTTGATGATTCAGTGCAGGGTCTGCTGATGAAAATGCTGATGGCATAAACCCACTGTAATCCGTTGCTTTTATAATTTTAGGATTAGATTTAAAACTCTGCATTTTCAAAGATATTTTAAAATAAAATTTTAAAACTTCACAGCTATGCAAAACACATTTCATAATTGTGTCTGACTCTTGCATGTTACTATGGAATATGTCAAGTGGAAAGACTTGAAACAGATGATCTGACTTTTTCTTGTACAAGTAAATGTTTATACAAATAAATGTTTAGATAACCAACAAAGTATGGTAAAATTTAGCTCTATTGAAGTATTAATATTTCTAATACACAACACATAATAACAGTTATGACTTACTGTGAGCCTCTTAGCATCAAAATTTAATATGGATATTATAGGTCTATATTAAGAACTTCAGTTCACTAATCAAGTGCTTAATTTGAGCTCCTTGTGTTACCTACACAACATGCCTCCCAGGTGTTACACATCTCTAAACACAGCTGATTATTTAAATGAATACCTCCTGGCAGAAGGTACATTTAAGCTTAAATTGAAGTCTTACTTATTGGTATGAACTTATTGAAACCAGAAAGAAAACAGCATACAAAGTACACATCAAGTGACTGCCAGAGAAACAATTTATTGCTCTGCTCATTATGATTTTTTACAGACTCAGCTAAGGGAATTACTTGCTGACCTCCATCCCAAAAGGAAAAAAAAAACCTCATAAAACATATTATTTCTGAGAAAGTGCCCACACCTAGAGCATGTCAAGTTTCTTTTGCCAAGTTATAGAAACTCCATTGGCCGGCAAATAGTCATGCATTCCAAAAGCACTAGAAAAGCCACAGGCAAAAAAACCAAAGAAACATATCAGGCTCATAACCACAGTGATTTATTTCCTACCTGCAGCAAACTGCCTGCTCTTGCGAGGTGAGCGGGGCTGCCGCTGGTATGGATCACTGGACCCATAGAGGTCGAGGGTGCCCATGCTCAGCAGGACTGTCTTCTGCATGAAATCCACAACAGCCAAACCACTGCAGTTCCCAAAAGCCACTCTGCAAAGAGAAACGTCCCTCAAAAGTGTCAGCAATATGTAATTTAATCCTGAAAATAATTATAATTGTTGTTATGAACAGTGCACAAACTTTTTCTTCAGGAACTACTCAAGCTCACATTTTTTATTTCTTACAGATTTGTAATCCTGAATTTTTAAAACTGTTTTCTGAATTAACTTCCCAGAAAGCAGAGTTACAACTTCTACTAACTTTCTGTATCAAACACATTGCAGTAATGTCTAAACATTACTTCATTGAACAATATAATTCTAATGATAATGATATCAATTAAGCCTAAAAATCGGGACATGGACCTTAAAAAGTGGTTATTCATTTATATAAAATACAAATATAAATTAAAATATAAATACAAATACATGTAAAAAATTCTTTTAAAGCTAAATGTTAATGACAAATGAAGTATATTAGACTGTGTTGTGGAGATACCCAAATCTGAAAAGCATTTATAAAATTTCCTTCTAACTCTGTCAGCTTATCTACAGCAGAGATTCGTGTTAAAACAGTCTCTATGCCTCTGAAATACTTCTGCAATGCATATTGATGGTGGTTTGATTTATGGACAAGATCTCTCTCCTTCTGTATCAGACTGCAATTTTAAATTCCAGACAGAAAGGATAGCAGGTACAGCCACAAAGAAACTCAAAAACCCAAACTATGTTCAATCATATTCAGAATCACTTGCTATCAGGTTCTGTAATTTTATGCATAAAAAAACTTAATTCACACTAAAAGTGAGCCGTGCACTCACTTCCACCTGACTCTTCTTAATGTATCTCCAAAATATCTGAAAGCAATTTGTGTGTGGAAAAACAGTGATGCAAAAGGAAAGTAATGAGGTGGAGGGAAAGCAGAGTAGCTAGAAAATTTTCTTCTGTCCTACCTTTTCTTACATTGCTTCTATTATAAAAAAAGAGGGTTCCATATAGCAAATTAAAAAGTAATATGTAAAGAAGAATGAAATTATTTTTCCTCAGTTGTCAAACTAGCAAATTAAGGCACCATCTGCAACAGTGGCTTGAATTCTACTGGTTGTTACTACACTGTGTTTACCACTCTAGTCTCAACACTGCCTGCAGTACAGCATGTATAGAAATACTATGGATGCACTTTGACTCTTCCCCATTGGCGTTTTTTTCCCCGACTGATGTCTCTCAGGGGCCCATACTGGGACCAGTACAGCTTAATGTCTTTAGCAGTGAGAGAGACAATGGAATCGAGGGCACCCTCAGTAAATATGCAGACAACACCAAGCTGAGATGTGCCTGAGGGACAAGTGCCATCCAGAAGGACCTGGACAAGCTTGAGAAAACGGCTCGTGTGAGTGGGGGTAATGGTTTTAGACTAAAAGAGGGTTGATCGTACATGTTCATGAATTCCTGCATTCTGGGTGGAGGAAAAAAAAAGAATAAAAATGACAAGTGTCAATCTCATCTATTAATAGTTTAGGGAAAAAATACGGTCATTTGCACTTTGAAAATTTTTAATCTGAGATTTATTAATTTTTGAAAACAAGAGTTACAAGAAGAGCTAGTGATCATTCACACCCCTGGTAAGCAATTTAACAAAATGTATAATCTCCTGGTCTCTATTTTTCTTAACTCCTCTAATTTCACACACAAGCATGGATCTAATGTTTCTTATACCCAAACAAATTAGTTTAAAAAAGAATCCGAAATTGCTCATTAATAACGCTTCTGAGGATGGATAAAAAAATCTAGACAGCCATTACTATTAGCAAGGCTTAAGATAAATTGCTAATAACCAAGTCCTTATGAAATCAGAAAACAAAATTAAATTCTCAGTTTTGAGCAATGAACATAATTAGTTGCTAGGTGATGTCCTATTCTGTTGTTATCTTTTACAGAAATGTCATAAAACCCTCATCAGACATTTCTGGACAATTAATATGCACATTAGCTGAAAACTGTTACCCAGTAATAAATTTTCAGTCACTGCTTTCAGTCAAACAGAACCTACTTCAAAACAAATCTATTATTTTTATTTAACCTTGTTCCTCAAGGTTAACCTAATTCTTCAGTTGTAATTGAAGCATTTTGTAAAATTTTCTTTTCTACTTTCATAACATGAAGAAGTTTTTGATGATTCATTTCGACATAAATAAAACAGGGGTTAATACTTTTAATTTGTAGCCTTGGTACTCTTAAAAGTAAACCAATTACATTAAATAAAATTTTGCAGAGTCTGAAGTCTTTCATCTTTGCTGGGAACAAAGGGTTTTTTGCATCTCACTTTATTCCTGTTTCATGGCTGTAGTGTAACAGTTCCAGAAATCATAGTAATTAAAAGAAACTTGAAACAGACTCTCCAGAACACACAGCATTTTATGTCTTCAACCTAGTTAAACTGATTGGTATAGGAAGAAAAATTAGGCAAAAGATGACCCAAATAACTCTACAATTAGCTTGGCAAAAACGATGTAGTTTCAGGCTTCATGCTGAAGTGGAATAGGTTTTTCCACATGGTGAAGATAGCTAACGGGTGACAATTAAAGCAGTAAACAAAAATTTCTGAAAGAAAGGATTATGCCTTGTCATAGGCCTAAGGAAAAAGTTAAGAGCAACAAGAGAAAGGAAGAAAGAAGAGAATCTGCAGAAGAAATGTAAGGAAAAAGACCTTTCTTGGGTAGATTTTGTAGGAAAGTTAAATTCAGGTTATCAGCCTACTTTATTCATACATGCATTTATTTCTGAAACACTCTTGTACTTAGCTTATTGTGTTTTAAAGGAGGCTGTCCAGTAATCCATTATTGCTCCTAGCAAATGAAACAATTTAAAGCACTTGATTGAATCAATCAGGGGTTTAGGAAACCATTGTGACCATTAAGAGAACCACAACCTATCAGAGTAGTTTACAAGTGACAGAACAGTGTGATTATTCAGATGCCGCCTTGAGGTCTGAGACCTGCAAGGGAGCAAAACCTAACAATTTGCACAAGTGACAAATGCATCAAGGTATGGTAAACAAAAGAAACTTCTAGAATTCATTAATAGGAAACAATCTAGAAATTCAGGCTGAAAACTTGAAAAAACAACCCCCAGAAGAAAGGATTTTTGCAGAAATGTAAGAACTCTGCATTAAACTGCCAAAGTCTCTGAAAAGAGTCCAGTGACTTACTGAAAATCAGAAGGAGTCACCTAACATCCATTACAGCCATATTGGACTAACACATACAGGGAAAACCATTTTAATGTAACAGGGTGACTCTCAGTAAGAGAAAACATTAACAATTTGCAAATAAACTGAACCTGAGGAAACAATTACACACACTCATTTGCATTGCCATCCAGAATACAACATTTAAATGCTCCTTATTCAATTCTCAATTTCAGGTCACCGATTCTTGTGCAAACAGACATTAGCACAGACATAAAAATGCTGCTCTCAGAAGACAATTTCCAACTAAAATGTGATGTCATGAAAAATGGTATTTAACAGTTAGTCACTTCACCATTTTCCATTAAATGCATTTCACCTTGGTGAACCTTTCAAAATAACTTTGAAAATTACAGATTTGAAATGCAATTAGATCTTATTTGAAAGGATGGAAAGAATTATGTGAAAAGATTCAGTCTTTTAAATAGGATTAGTAAAAATATTGGCAAAAATGGCAGTTTAACATCCCATATTGCAATCTGTATGTCAGTTCAAATAACTTTTCCCCAATAATCTGATTTACAGCATCTTTTGAATACTTCGCTCTGACCTTAATTGTCTGTGGGAGATTTCAAAGTATAGTTGGAAAACGTGATTTAGCGCAATAAACAATAAATCAGTGCAACCTTAATTCTGAATTACTTACAGTCCATAAGCAGAGTTTACAGCAAGACTGGTGATCTGTTGTGGAGGCTCACCATCCACCCACACCAACTGGATAACCAGATCTGCCTGGTAGCCAGGAGGCATCCGCACAGGTCGAGCCTTAACGCTAAGAAGAGGCACAAAATGAGAACAAACAAACAAACATTGGGCCATGAAAAACAACTGATTTGCATCATTATGAATTGTCAACTTGAATGCAAAACCTTTCTTTTGAGACTTTGAAAAAGGACATTTCTGTGTATTTGGAACGTTTGTCTTCTGAAGTAAAGCATGACAGAAAAATGCAAAGAGGCAAGAGAAGATGAGAAGATACACCTTTCTGCAGCGGTCCCCACCAGAGCATATTAAAAACTTATGGACTTAACAATTCTATTTGTCCATGTAGTGCAAACAAGTCCTGTTTTACCTCTAGGAGTATAATCACCTAATATGTGAATGAATGGTTCCTACAACAAATCTGATACAACAATTAACACCTGTTCCTACTGTGTTATGGCAAGTTCAGTGACTTGCAAAGCGTCACTGAAGAGTAGGTAGCGAAGAGAAAGTGTAAGAGCTGAACACCTCTGTATGACTGCTTTATGTGCTTTTTTGAGCAGTACAATAATGTGGGATATGCTGGAAGAAAACATTATGCAATAATAGCAATACTTTGAGGTATTCATGTTAATCATTAGTACATTCACGCTGTAGTAGTAATTCACAGGTAAAACCCACTAGTCAGTGCATTTTTACTGTACCTTTTACTGGTGAGAGTGCTTGTATTGCACCCCTTTGCACATAGGCATAAAATAGGGCAGTATACTTTATGAGAAAGTCATTCCTCATCTATCCTCTAAATGCATTTCCTTAACAGCAGCTTGGCACATTCACTGTTCTATTTCTTTTCCTTGTAGTACTCTTCAGACCTTACATGTGTATTTGTCTGGAGCAGTAATCAGGCACTTGGCTTGGATGTTGTCGTAGGAAAGACATGACAGTGCAGTTCAGCAAGTGCTCAACCCACCACAGCTGGCAATAGCTTTGTATTGTTGTTTTCTATCAACAGCAAATCTCTGCTCAGACCTTTGCAATTTCTAACCGGTTCTGCTGGCATTAAAGCTTTGCCCTTTTTTTGTTCATATGATACATGGCCACGAGCATTTCTGAAGTGATGCTTATTCCTAACCTTAAAGAAGCAAGCCCTGCATTACCCAGGAGCATTCTTGTGGAGAACAAAGGTGTGAACATCTGTGAACTCAAGCTGCGGAGGGAGAGGGGTCCTTTGAGACCAGGATAAACTGAAACTACAGACAAGAGTTGTATACAGTAAAGATGTACTGTTTTCAAAGAAACTTCACAGCAAGTAGAAGCTGAATATTTTACAAGCAGTCCTTCAAAGTATCTTTGTGCTGGAGCCCTTCAACTTCTAATGTCCGCATGTAAGCCTTTAAGAGGCATAATAGTGGTGGTCTTTCCATCTTGTACCCCATTTTCAGCTTCCAGCTCCTGCTCTTAAAAATGTTAGAAAAATATAGAACAGGTAAATGAAATCCAAGAACCAGAACTTAGTCTAATGCCATTTCAGCTGAGCTTTCTGTCCATATTTTCTAATGGATAACTGAAGGTGTGGGAGAACACAAGAGGCAAGCATGCTGCTCCAACAAGTATCTGTCAAAGCAAATATCTGGTTCCTTCTTCTAAACAAGCTACCATGAGACTGACAATGGCAGCAGAAGTAATTCTGATCTTCTAAAACATGTTTTTTAATGTAGTTTTACTTTTCCGATGTGTTTTTAATGGCATCCTGAAAAAATTAAAGAACTTCAATTATCTTCTAAGTTTTCTTTTGGACTGCTGTCACTTGAGGGGGAAAGAAACAAACACATTTCCCTCTAAATATTTTTCACTATAAATTTGAGGATCTGCTTTGATAAAAATGGATATTATTTCACAGAGATTTTCTCTAAGCATAGAATAAACTATAGATGGTGAAAGACTATAGTAATGGATTAAAATAATTTCAGATTTAATAATTAAGGTTGTCATTCCCATGTTTCTGTGACATCTTCCTGCTTAAGAATCTTTGAGGTATTTCCCTTGTTTTCCTAACTATCCTGCTTAAACAGTAATGCAGATACTCAGTTTTGCACCTTGTTTTGGATGGCTTTTTATCTGAAGTGTTACAATAAAAGCCTAAACAGACTGCAGGACTATGAGCAGAAGGAATGTAGACATTGCAGAGATTTCCTTGACATGTTCTTGTTATGCTACACTGAATTTCATTGTTGCAAAGTTTTGGTTTTTAGTTTTTTTCACAAGATATTCATAGTTCCTTATCACTTTGGAGTTACTTGAAGCTACTGTCAAAACCCTTGACTGACCTAATTTTGGGATGATACTAGAAGTCTGGGAACAAAGACTGACATTCTGGGTTCAGCTTTATGATAACAGCATTTACATCAAAAGTGTTTATCTGCATAATCACAAATCCATTGGTTTCTTAGGTTATTACAGCTGCCTATTTCACTGCAAAATCTTCTGAAAGAAGCAAGAATAATATTTATTCCATACTGCTGCCTGCCTCTCTTGGTAACAGTTACTTTTGATTTCAGAAAAGCGCCAAGTTTTCATTACTTCAGTCCCTCCAATTACTTTCTTCCTAGTAGCTATTCACAGACACAAACACATTCAGTCATTCTGACTTTTGGCTAGAAAAATTTATTTAGTGTGGAATGCCATTCACTTGCTGCAACAACGTTGAGAAGCAGATATGAAAATAAACATAATGGAGCCAGTTATGTATGTGCGCAAAATTTTATGTGCGTTAACAGTATAGTTCAAGCTGTGCACTCACCCTCCATGTGCAGCTGGCTGCAGCTTTATATTAATATTGCTCTATTTTAGATTCTATCCTGCTGCCCACCCGAATGACTTACATATAAAGTCAACAGCATCACCCTGGTCTTTACTGACTTTTTCCAGTGTTTTCAGCACTACTTTCATTTTACCATCATAATTCTGTTTAAATCAGAATTTCTTAGGCCAACAAGGCCCATGGATCCAGCTAAGATTTGGGGAGAAAGTGTGGATATTTGTATGTCTTTCCTGAGAAGGATAATAGCATACATAAGTATATTTTCATCTAAATGTAGGAGTGTGCCGGCAGTTCTCGTGGTATAATTACTCTGACTTTGAAAAATCACTTAGTCAAAATAAGATTACAGTTACCTTGTCTAAACTTTGACAAAAATGTATTGGCTGGCTTAATCTGACACCATTTGAGATAAGAAAACTTCTAAAAACTAACAAGCTGAACCTCTGTGGGTTCATTACAACTTTTCTGCCTCTAACATCAACAATTCCTCTCTTTCACAGACAAAATCAAGTAAGAATCTCTTAAGCAAAACTCTTAGCCAGTGAAATGATTAAATGATTGCATTCTGCCTGATATCAATGTCATAAACAGATTTCACATTTGGATTTTTTAAATAACTAGTCTCTGCCTCTTCTGTTGATTTTCATAGTTCAAATTAATGATTAAACTGAGGTCTGAAGTTCAACTGCCTGTGACTAAATGAGATGGACAAATGAATAGAATGCCAAAAAATACTGTTAATTTTACAAGGACAATATCACAATATTGCTTTTAAATGCCAATGCCATTTTCAGAAGCCAAGCAGCCTAAAGTATGTGCAAAATCAGGAAATGTTCATTTTAACTGCTTTTGAAATAATGGAGGCATTTAAAAGATTTAATAATAATTAGACCAAAATAATAACTAATTCACCAAAATGAGAGCAATTCTTGTCAGCAATGCACTCTAATTGCTGGAAAATTACAGTTTTTATAGAGTTTTGTACAGAATTACTGTTTTAAGCTGTTCAAATCCATAATTATCTGCCTTAATAATAACATATTAATCTACTCCAAAACAGTGACAATGTATTCTAGCAGAAAACAATTTGCTTTTTTTCTACGAATTAAACAAATATACACTTCCACATGGTACGATTGTTTCAGAAACAATTTCATAATCGTACATTTTAAAGATTGTTTCATAAGTATGAACACAGTTTCCATGTCTTACACACCATAAAATACATACAGTTCTTTCATTTAAAAAATAGTATTATATTAATTAATCAAGGACAGAAAGGTTTGCACATGCTAGCTTTTATGGAAGTTTCTTAATGAACTACCCTCAGAAATTCCTTGAAGATGTACTCCTAGATCACACTGGAAAATGAGAGTCAAACATTTACTGTAACAGTAAATGTTCTATCCTTTTAAAATCCCTAGTTGATTATTTTGCCTTAATTTGTTTTTGTTTTTGTTTCCTCCCATTTTGTGTCACATACATACAGTTAATCTTTTTCTTGGCAGCTGGTGGATTTACTAACAGATAAGAATGTTTCTTAGAAAGATCAATATTTAAACAATGGCATAAACTTACCTAAGACATGGGATACTGTCCTTCATCGTTCCTTCACATGCTACAGTGTTGGCACTGCCTGAAAGGCTCTTTAAAGAAGGAAGCTGGGAGGAGGCATCTGGAAATGGAGGATTTGTTTCTGGTTCAGGAGTAATGATATCTTCTACTTCACACTGAAGTCGTACCTCTAACGACTTAAATAAATAAAAAGCTAAGTTATCATTTTATAAGGAAAGCTGCTGAAAGTTCTGTTACTTTCAAATGAATATCAGTATGCTTTTTTTTTTTTAATAACCCCCAGTTATCATTATTATTTGCAGGCAAAGAATACTGTCATTTGCTATTTATACAGAGTAACAGCAACATCAGATAGGAACTAGAAGGATCACCAACTCTGCCCCATGATTACTTGTACGACTGAGTCTCTACGAGACAAGTTTTAGCCAGGATGGATAAGCCTGACAGTGTGAATAGTACTGCTACACGAACTTCATTTATCCATAGGTGGGGCCAGGAAATCAAAGATTAGAGCACAGACAGCTCTGTATTCCTTAGAATGAACATGAGTTTGGTGGATATTAGAAAGCAAAATTCAAACCAGTTACCTTTTGCTTTCCTTCTGGCCTCTCTAGAAAAGGAAAAAGAGGCCAAACCACCCTACAATTTTCTCCACTAATACAGGAAATATTAACTGAGGACTCCAGGGAGGAACTGGACAGGAAGTTCAAATCTAGGTAAGTAAATACTGAGCAATTCTTTCTACCTCATGAGTTGTCCAAGGGAATCCGCATTTTGAAAAGAATAAAAACCAAGGTACAGCTCTCAAAGAGACAAGGTCTGGGGATTATTAGCTGAACAGTAATTTCAGTGCTGCTACCTTCATGAGAATAGAAGCAATTGCAGAGGTAGACACTTTAAACTCAATCTTCGTGACCTTTCACTGAGATATCACCTGTACCAGAATGAAGATTAACAAAATAGCTAAATTTCATGAGAACTGGGAGATAAAGGTGAGTAGTACTGAAGTCACCTGTTTCTCAACCATTGTGCTAAAACAAACAAGATTTCAGAAAGAAGAGATTCTGTTCAACTAGGAGAGAGAGTAGTTTCTCAAAACTTCCCTTTTGTTTTCTCCTTTCAAAATCCATGGATATTTTGTGCCTGAATCAGTTAAAGAAACTACAAACAACATTTGCCCTCAAAGATTAATGAGTGAAATATTGAGTTCAGGAAAATCTAATCTGGAAGTAATTGCAGCTGACTGAAACAATTTATAATGCTGTTTAATCTTTATGCAGGACTGGAGTAACTGTTGAAGAGTATGTTCTTCTGCTTACCATGTTAGAAGTGCATCACTCTTATTTGAATGTTTTTCTGTGTGTATTCTTTTTTCTACTAAAATTAATTTTTGAAGTTCTAGCTGTTGTGCACTTGAAGAGAGAAGGAAAAATTCAGGCTAAAAACATGATTGTGAATTTTTCTTATGTTATTGTCCCTGCTTTGACTGGACCCTAGGAGGGTTATAGAAATGTTGAACCAATTTATTTTGACACAGATTAAAGGTATTTTTGGGGGATTTCATCACTGGGCTTATTGATTCCCCTTTCCACATTCAAATGAGTGTAAACATTTTTCCTATGTTTCTTCTCAAGAGCTTTGAAGAGAAGCTTCACTGAGGAAAGACTGCTCACTGAGAAAGTGATCATGTTTAATTAATAGATCATTTTGAGACGGGATGAAGTGGATTCAGATAAGACAACAAAAATAACAGCAGTAAATGCTTTTTATATAACTGCATGGCAATGACTCCAAGGTTGGATAGGAAGCAGAATTTGTCTCATGCATACTCCTTGCCTCCAGAATTTGATATGAAATGATGCAAATAATACTTCTGTTGAGGAAATTCCAGGCACAGCCTATGCCCCTGAGGCATATTCAGCTGCAGACTTCCCTACTACATGGAGCAAACTTTGAGTAGCCCCCACACTTCCCATTTGCCACAGCAAAAACATTACAACACTGACATCAGGGCAGTTAAACCAATGTGGGGGGCCTTAAAATGCTGGGATTTGCAGATTGAACTCAAGGTAAGTTCAGCCTGGCTGATAAGGAAGGGAGGACACAAAATGCTTTCTACCTCAGGCAGCAAAGAAATCCTGAGATTGGCCAGCTCAGTCTCAATACAGACAAAAACACACAGCCTAAAGTCAGGTACAGATCCTAACAAAGAATTCCATACTTTTGTTTAAAAATCCCTCCCATCATTTAGAGCAACGACTTGAATGCAAGAAGCAAAAATGCAGAAAGAAGAGAGAAGGCCCATTTCAGAGATGCACAAAACCCAGGGGAATTCTGTGACTATGCCACCAAGATTGCATAATTTAATATTTAGGGAAAAATGCTTATTAATTACAGATGAAATCTAAGAAACTGTTAAATTGCACCTATTATAACTCTTTGGAAAATACCAGTAATGATGCAATTCAGCCAGAGAAGTGAAGAACAGTGAAGAAAGACATTAAATTATAGATAATAAAAGATAAGGTGCATTTGCTGTAGAACAATGTAAGAATACTGAAATGGAGTAATTTTAGCAGCATTATACATGAGCTGGTCAGTAATGTGAAATTACTGTTCATCAGTTTTAAACCTTTCCTGAAATGATACATTCAGGCAGCCTAATAATTTCCTGGGGAAGAGGGGAGAAAAGAGTGGAAAACAATAGAAGATCTACAGGTAATGAGTATCCATACAGAATGGCACATGGCTAGAGGCCAAAATTAACACAGGTTTTTGCCACAGTAGAACTTTCTAAAGAGCATTAAAATACTGTGAAAACGAAAAGAACTATAATCAGGGAAGGTGACAAATAATCTGGCATTTCATATGGTTTCCATTTTTAGGGAAACAATATCAGCATAAGCCAGAAAAAAGATCAACTCTTTTTTTTGTTAAACCCACTGATAATTTTCAGTCTCCTTATGAACATAAATTAAAGAGATTAAATACTTGAGTGAAAAATATACATTGTGCATGTACACAATGTATATTAACTGATAAAACATACAGCAGACTGTAATTTTAGACCAGGTAAATACAACAGAGATTACTGTATCATAAAGTCTTAAAAGCAAACCATGTCTGAAAGCTGCACTGTATGTTACTACTGAAGCAAAAAAAAAAGTGGAGAGTAGGTTCCCAAACCCTCAGATTTTTGTCAGTAACTGAAGTAGTATTACGGCTTGGTGTTCCCCGGGGGTCCGTCTGGCCCCTGGGGCAGCAGCCGCCGTAGGTGTCCTGGATAGCACTGTGCTGATGAGGCACAGCCTGTCTGGGCCCTCTGGCTAGCTCTGAGCCGCTGGCTACTTTAGCGAGCACTTGTGGAGTGATTTCAGCTCTTAGTGATTTCAGCTCTGTGCACGCAAAGTGCCTCGGCAGACGCAGGGAAGGAGAGAGGTGAAGGCTGTGTGGAGTTCTGTGGAGATGTCTTTATTGGCAGCTTCTGCAAAGGGCTCCAGTGACAGCTCTTCCGTCTGAGCTGGGCAATGGTATGGGTTTATATAGGCTGTTGAGGGATCAGGATTTGTCCTATGGCTGAGGTCGAGGAGAATACGACCTATAGCCTTACAGAGAGATAACAGGGGTCTGATGTGCGGAAGAGGGGCAGCTCTGTTCCACTCATCATGACTCTGCATTTCTTATCTTAGGCTAGTGACCGCCATGGAGGCCTTGCAGGGCCTCTGACTGCTACAAAGTAGGATCAAGATTTCCCTGGAAAGGTTTAAAATGGAATGTCCCTAAACCTGTATTTATACTGATTGCTATTTTTATTTAAGTACTTGAGCACAGATGAATCAAGGCAATTTGATTTAGAAATTGTTCTCTTATAAGAGAGTGAAATGAGTACTTACTGCAATTTCAGTATTTACTTCATGTTTGCTGAACCTGTAAACAATCACATATGCAGAAACTCCTGCCACACAGAAAATTCTGCTTTCAGGACACCAGTACATCATCTGAACAGCAAAAGGATCTTCTTCCACAATTTCAGCTGTTGCTTTTCCTTCTCCCACTTTCTGTTTTTCAAAGACCTTTGATGTTTTTAGTTTGTACAACATCTGTAGAGTAACTGGAATATATTAAAACATATAAAAATACTAACATGAAACAAATCAGTTATAAAATTCCTCAGTTCTCACTTTCATTTTAGTTGTGGCATAACAAGGAACCTTAGAAAAGCCTAAGAGGAGATGTGTATTATACAATCATCCAAACCAGGACAACAATACAGATACTGTTCTGGTACACATTACTGGTAGGATATGTATTTATTACTTCTCAGAAGGGTATTTGTCTGTGAAATACTTCTTAGTACTTTCTGGGGAGGGGTGTCAAAGGCGTAAATCACTGTGTCCATAATTAGGCTTATAATCAGTGCTATAGAGAGCTCTGATGATGTTAATACTTTCCTAAAGAGATGTGAAACTAAGATTTAATTTGTCTGATGTTATGGTCTTGATAAAATGTAAAGAGTGTATGGCAATTCAAGAAAAAAACATTAGGAAAGCATGCTGGTGGCCTGGTCAACAAAAAGTTATTCTGAATTAATGGGAGTTAAAAAATGTTTTGAATTTCTTGACTAATATATAGATCTATATTGATACCTGTATATAAAATCCTAGTATCCAGAGGCTTTTGTTGGAACTCCACTGCAGCAAATTCCAGAAGTAAAGGAGGGGTGACAATTCACCCCATTATGTTTTACATTCTTCCCTGTTTTTACTATTTTTACATTGGTTTCTCAGTGACATTAATCAGTAGCTGCATAATGTCAGAAAAAGTCAGTCAGGCCCAGCACCTATAAAGGTGTGCATATCCACAGAGGCAAAGCTGCTGCCTACATCAGTGTAATTGTGGTAGCTAAGCCTGGCCAGCTTGTGTACAAGAGCAACAGAAAGATGAAAGGACAGTGTTTTAATTATGTAACCAGATGATGAACACAGCAAAATTACATTTTTGTTTGGCAGTGCAGATATATTCCAGGAGGTTTAGTATATACAGTTTTTAATGCTTTAAAAAGTTTTAGCACATAAGCACTTCTGAATCTCACAAATTACAGTAAGTGCTTCTGTAATAAATACATAATTCTTCCTGCCCTCAGTGGCAAATAAAGAGGACTCAGGTTGCCAGTTAGTGCCAGTAGCAAATCTAGAGTGGTACTTCAAATCAGGCATCATGGGTCCATGCATATTATGACTGGAAGAATTATACAATCATAGGATACAGAGACAAGACAAGACTCTATGCTGTCTTACTGGGTAACATCTGCACAAATAAATAAAAAACCAGCAGTATCTTTTGAATAAAGATACATTTCGGAAACAGCTCCAGTGGCCTGGCAAGTCCCTGTCTTTCACAGATCTGTGCTTTCAGACACAAGATTACACAATTAAAATATGTCTAAAAGCAAAGCATTTTGTGCCTTCAAATACCAGTAGGATATTGTGTTTGCTAGGGAATCTCAAATGAACTTTGAACTCGATTAAAAAGGTTAACACCTTGTAAATAAAATAAATAACAAAACTTTGTAATAATCAGAACCTTGTAAATAAAGAGTACCAAGTATGGTAGGAGTAACATAGTACATGCCCTGAAAATCAGGACTAGGACCAGGACATCAGAGATGCACTGAAAGTACCAGTACTGTTGAAGAGATTGTGAATATTCATGATCATCTAAGCTTTTAATGTTAAGAAAAATTCCTACTGCAGCATGTATATATTGATTAGGTTATGCTAATATTCCCTATGAGAGGTTTTTTTCTTTCCCATTTCTGCCAGAGTTCTAGAAGGAATAACTAGCACACTTGCTTCCTGTGCAGTACACACACTAAATGCCTTGGGGTCTTCCAACAGTCTGTATTGTTTCACCCTAACTTTAGAGCCTGTATTTGTACATTCTTAAAACTGAAATATTCACAAGACAAAGTCTAATGTCTCACCATACTTCTCGAAATAAAACTAATTATCCTACTTTTGTTCATATTAAAGCTCTCAAAAACTTCTGTTTCAGCAGATAAACTGTTGACCTCATTTGATGACTGGTGTTCACCATAACTTGAAGACAGTGGAAGATGTAAATGCTGAGCGCCATGTGTCTGTTCTCCCACCATTTCCAAACAGACAAATTACATAATAAAAAACCAACCCATGGCCATGTTCAGTTTCTGTGCCAGTTTAATACATGAAATGTATTTTGTGAAATGAGGCTTTGGAAGTCTTCATTTTCTCCTTGTCCATCCTGAGTGAAAATATTTGGTATTAAGCAAAAAGGCAAGTACCTGATGAAGTCATCAGGTTTAGCTGACATTAAAAACCTGTCAACATTCCCCCTGCTTGGCTGGTAATGGTACCAATATTAATAATTTCAATTCTGTGGCACCACATGGAACTTGCAGGTATTTTAAGTATCCCACACTCTATGATCTTGGCACCCATTTAAACTGGTTATTAGGGCCGTATTAAATAACTCTATGCCTAACATTTAATCCAGAATTTTCTTTCACACTATTTTTTCTTTAACACACTAATACCTCATAAAAGAGATATTACCCAGACATGCCTGTACCATCAAAAAGACAAGAATACAAGGCAACTCTACAGGAACTTTGGTGAAGCACTGTCAATTATCTGAAGCAGAATATTTTAAAATTCCATCAAAATGTATGTGTATTTTAATAAATATATTTTACTAATAAATACCTTATGTATTTTCTGTAGGGGAAAGTACTGGTTGCTGATATATGCAGTTTTAGCTAGATTATATGGAACAAGTATTTTCTGAAGTTTTTTCCTGCTAGGATGAATGGAAATGCTTCCCAATTATTTCCTGGGATTTGAGACTGGAAAAGAAAAGGTTTTGGTATTTTCCACCCTCACCAGATTAAATGTTTTGAAACATATTAATGTATTTTAGTATCTTATTTTCACTTAGCTATAAAGAAGACTTGTTGTACAAGTACAAATGTATTTGTTGTACTCAGTATAGAAGTGATATGACAACTGGAACTGAATGTTAGATCTAACTGAGCCTTCTCCTCTATACACACAAGTAGAGTGTGCCCTAGGGACACGTGCCCTTTGTCCTAATTATATCAGCCCAGCCGTTACTACTCAATCTGTTAAATATCCTGTTTTATATATAAATGTGTTTTTGTGTGATTTGTCAGCATTATGTAAAAGTGAACTTTAGAAACTTACTGGCAGAAGCATCCCAAAATTTTACTGATCCATCTGCATGGCTTAAAAAAATATAAAAATTAAATGCGTTAAACAAGAGGCAATTCTAAAACATTATCTACTTTCAGTGACTAATAAATACAAACAGAAAAATTCATTTTGTTTATGTAAATCTCTATAACTTACTGACAATATATTAAAGACATACATACAAATTAGAAGAAAATATTTTGTTATTTGGTTTCATTTGGTTAACAAAATATTTTTATGCATTTCCTGCAGAGAGGTAAGCTCCCAATGAATTTTAAGATTGCAACAAGAAGAAATTACTTCCCATACTAATAACAAGTTTAAGTCATGGCACTTTTGGCTTTGCAGTGGGCCAGCATCAGACCTATGCACTCTAAAAATGCCATGTACAGTGAACTTTGAAAGGACAGAAGGTGACTTCATTTTGCTTGATACTTCACAACTGTGTTCCTTTTATTAAGATAAAATTCCTGAAGCAAAGCTGGCAAAAGGAGGCACTTCTGTTTACAATGAGAATGATTCCTTCATCACTTTCTCGTACTACTGCATACATCATAACCTTATTTTTAAAATCAGGTCTTTAGTGTCATTGATAGGAACAATTTATCAAATACATGACTGAGACTAGAGGAAAACTCATTGCGCATCATAGCTGAATGAATAGTGTCTGTTTTACAGTATGATCCCTTGGGAATCCACCAGGCATTGCTCATGGAGCTCCTACTGCAATCTGAGCCGTTCTTTTTGCTCTGTTTCTCCGCCCACAAGGTGAAATTCATCCCAGTGGACCACACCCTCACTAATGCTGACTATTAAAAAGAATTCCCAAACTGTCCCCAGATAGAGAGTCCAGAAGGCCAAGGGACAACAGCTGCTCTCATTTTTAAGCTATTCTATGTGACCTCCAAGGCCAAAATATTCTCTTAAAATAGATTTTTTTTTCCCAAAGACCCTGCCTTCACAAGCATTGCCATCTAACACCGGTTATTCTTACTGTATTGTATAACACTGGTTATTCTTATTCAATGGTTATTCTTATTGTAGCTCAATCCTGGGTACTACGTTCTGCCTTCTACAGCAAAAGAGAATTTCTGTGGTGAGACTACTCAAGTGAAGAGCCAGGAAATTCATATGTGGTGAAGTCTCAACTCTTATCTATAGCTAACTCACAATCAAAAGGAAGAGACACAAATAGTTTTAAAGTACCAATCCCCAGTTTCATTCTCACCCTGTAATAATGATTTCAGGATATGTCTGAGCTCCAAGGTTCCATGCTCCACCACTGATAGGCCATTCCTAAAGAAACAAAAGTACAGAGATCACAACTCATTCTGATGAACCTTGTTTGGCTAATTTTTAAATTCAGAAGTAGACTACATCTTCCCCCAAAAAGCAATAAAACTCTTAAAAGAACAAAAATATGTATAATTCAAGGCTTTTTCAGTTTATTAACATTTTTGTGTCATCAGTTCAGGCTTTGGAAATTTAATAACCCTTTTATATTATCAACTAATGTTCTATGCTTTTAAAATATTTCCACACAGCTAACATTCAACAGCCTAAAGCAGGAATGAGAAGGAGGAGTAACAAACAATTCTGCTGGTCTTTTGAGATGGCTTTTCTCTTGGAGATTCTACAGAACACTGAATAGACCAAGAATTTATTTTTAATACAAAGACCAGTGAAGAAGCTGGCCCAGAAACAAGTATCAGAGCACGATGCCATGAGATAAGAGAATGCAACTTTTACAGAACATATGAGATCATCATCTCTTCCTTGCCTTTTGTTTACTAATGGTCTAGAACACTACCATGTGCCTAAAGCCCTGACATGTATGGATACAGGATGTAGAGGGTGACATATGTGTAGAGTGGGTCAGGATGCGTGCAGAGTATGAGTGGGTGGAGAAAAACCAGGAGCACAGATTGTTTGTGTGGATACATGGAGTGGATGCTTGTGGGTCAGTCTGGGACAAGAGTGACCACCTGCCTTCAGAGTGCATTTGTACATGCATAAAAAAAGCAAGGGGGCAAGAGAGGATGTAGGAAATACAGGTAGGTGTGCAAAGTGTATGAGGTAAGTGTAGATCCAAATAGGAGAAATAAAAATATTTTCTGAAGTGCTTTTGCGAACCAAGGTGCAAAAGAAGTAGAGAGGGTTCACTCTCTGAGTTAGTGGAAAACAACCCAGCTCCAAGGAGAATACTTCCATTGATTTGAATGTAAATTGATGATGTCTGACTTGTTTACCCAGTATTTTCTTTCTACTTTATTTATTAAAATTTATTAGTTCCAGCCAAAATACAATTCAGTTAAAAGCCTGAAATTTATACATTAATTGAATTTCTTCTTTTACGTCCTGAAGCTTGTCCTCTTTCTACAGCATTATGGTAAGACTTTGGTAGGTCAGTAAAATAATTATTAATATTATTATCCCTATTTAATAACAAATCTCACAGACATTGTCAGCTCTCACTGAACGTCTGCCTACGTCTTTCAGTTATAATGCTTTCACTTTTTTCTTGGATAGAGAGAACCTATCCATACAAATTTGAATTATACACTGATGGCTCACCTTTAACACAATCTGATCTGGAATAACTCCAGCATCTTAATGATTAAGTCCTATCTAATGATAACTAATGGTTCTGCTTAAGTGGTCATGTTTCTAAGGGACAAATACTGGACTGTAATCAGGCTGCTAAGCTGCTGGCTGCACTAACCTTAAAGTGATTATTAAAGGAGTAAAACAAAAATAATACGGTAAGAGGTTACAAAAACATAGGTTACACATCTACTTCCTTTGCTTAAAAAAAAAGAATATTGGTTTTGTTTACCTTATTGCTGTATCCTTGCTTTTTATGTTTTGCTCCTACAGAATAGAGTACAGGGATCAAATCTGGAGGACAGTCCGCAAAATATTCTGTGCAGGTAACAGGTGACTCATGAATGTCAATAGGATATGGATTTTCAAAGATTGGAAAACTAGTTAAGGAAGACAATTTATTAGAAGCACTGTGACACACTGAGCCATAGAATAAAGCATATTCTCATATTAAAGTATATAAAAGAATCTAAGTAAAATCACTACTAATTAAATATAGTTTCCCTTACTTATTCAAACTTATGTATTGTTTTTAATATTAGTAATAATATGTAGTTACTCAAATAAAGACATAAAAATTCAACAAGATAAGAATCCTATATAAATACTCCCTAAGGCTAATAGGGCTACCTTTATGAATGAACAAGAACTATTTTTTTCTGATATCTCAAAATATTATTATATAGAAGTGACACATTTTCCAGAAGTTTCAGGTTCATGGATCTGATATATACCATGAGCTACAAACTACTTTTACAATTGTGGATTTTATATTGAACATCTTAGCTTATTGAGTTGGTAGACTTCTGATTATACAATGAAAAATTGCAATAGCAGATCTCAGTTTATTTCTCGCTTCCGTCAGTTTGAACAGCCTGATAAGGAGGAAAACCTCGCTTTTCGCACATTAGACAATGCCATTCACAATTAAAAAATATAGGAAACTGGGTTCTGATTTCAGTTATGTCCATTTTACACTTCTGAGATGATCTGAATTATTCTTTAAAGTAAGTGAGATCTGAATATGATTCACTTAACATTTTTTGATATTTTTTTTTTGACAGCAAAATCTGTTCCTTGTTACACCAGTGTGAATGTGGATGTCCATTATTGGTAGTGTTGGAGGCAGAACAAAAGAAATAACTGGATTATGCTTTACATGATGTAGAGTTCCTCTTTGATAGGAACATTGATTCTGATATGAAAAAACTATTTGTCATTTAAACCAGCAACTGGATCATGAAGTAATTCTGTAAATCCATATAAAACAATGCCATTAAGATTCTGAGGCTAGACATGCATAAAAGTAGTTGCTGAATCTTATTTCCAAATTACATATGTGTTCAAATATTATTTAACTTTGGTGTTGAATGAATGTTTGAAGGCTGTGCTGAAGGGACTGCAGATTTAGATTTATTCCAAAGTTTAAGAACAAATATTATCCTAAGTTCCTCTTCGTTAGATGAACTTAGCTCCTAAAGTGGAAGTAAATATTTAGCAGGAGTTATTTCCAAGAGTGAATGATTTTGGATAGTTAAATGATTTTGAATTTTATGGTAATTTACTGGACAGTTAAACACACAAATAACTTCATATAAAACTTTATACTTACTTGCTTTGTGTCAGGTCAACGACAATGAGATCTTTTTCCAAAAGCACAACTACAGCATAGGGTTCTTGAAATTCTGTAAGCAAGGGATCGAGTATAAAAGACATGGAGTTCTCCTACCAGCCATTTTAAGCAAGCAAGCAATATTTATGTTCTTTAAACGTTCACAGTGTATTAGAAGCTTTGAGGTATAAACCCTTGACATATGCACAAACCAGACATAGCTGGAAACTAGTGCCAGAGAGGAAGTAGGAAATTACTTTTGGACAGTACTGTTGATAAACATACAAAGCAGAAGAATTGGAGTATTATAGTCTGCCAGCATGATGCTATGTTGAAAGTAAAGAAGTAGAATATGAATAAGTTGTGTGCATCATTGCATTATTGAATCAAATTGTTATACAGAAAAAGTATTTTTGCTGTCCAAAAGTAATACTTCTACTGTGTACAACTGCTCTGCAGAAACAGATAGTGCAGAATACTTCATGATACACAATGCCCCCATTTCTGAGATGATTCAAGGAGAATATTCCCTAGGAATCCTGTAAGTCTGCTGTTTTCAATTCAGGTAATGACATGCCCCTTCCTCCCACACACCCTTTAGGGGATTATATGCTTTGGTTTTTTATACAATTCTCTTTTTATTTATCAAAACTAAAGAATTAAGATGACAAATAAATGCTTCCCTTGATGCATAGAGTATATTCATTTACATAATTTTTATCATTTACATTTTTAATTAAAAAATAGAAATGTGAAATTATGGCTTTCTTTTCAACAGCAGCAAATCATTCCAGCACGTGCAAGCTCAGAACAAACTGGTCAGATGGGTGATGCCAAAAGGAAGAGTATATGAGAGCAACTGATTCATCTTCCTTTCAGTCCTGCTATGAATGCACATTATTTGTTGCCTCTTTTTATACTTGGCTATGAATAACACAAGTTAAACCAAAATGTTTAAATATTGGTCTGTGAACAGGAGAGGATGCTAAAAAACCTAAATACTGGGAAGTATTTGACACAGTTAAATGGAGGCCCAAAGCAACTCTGATTACAGAAAATTAAATTTTTGCATGATATTGAAGTACATTTACACTTTACTAAGTGTTTTTAATGTGTATTTGTTTTACCTACATATATAAGATTTATTATACTTTTCTGCTTGAGGGCTGAAAATGCTGAAGTTAGTTCCTTTCTGACTTACAGCTTTTTTTTATTTACTTTCTGGAACTTACTGACAACATATTTCAGAACTTGGCAGCCCCACAGTATGCAGCAAACATAACACTTTTTAACAGTTCATTGCATGCTGAAGTGTAAGAACTTTTTTGCAGGTAAGTGATAGTTAAATTTTCATAATTTAGCGAGCTGTAAATGATGAAAATTTTCAGAAATAAAAGCACCTATCTTTGATTAATAGCAATGTTTTCTCACAGTAGCCCATGGGTTTTAATCCTATAAGTGGAGATTTATGCATGCTTTCTTGTCCACTCACTACTTGCTTCCTACATTTAGACTGCAAACAAGTTCCAGGTACTTCCAGTTATGTAGTTTTCCCGAGATGAAGACAAATATGAGGCTGGAACTCCCTGGGATGGGATTAATGTATGAGGAAAGATCACTTTGTCTATAGTTTCCATAATAGTATTTTTCCCAATAAACTCACCATTTGGATACGGGGTTTCACAAAGAGTTAAAAAATCAACTATAGGATGATCCATTTCAAGAACTGTAATTGCTTTCCCATGCATGATTGTTAAACTTGGTCTTCGACAAGGCTTATCATAGGACAATCCACCAGAAAATATCACAAATGGTTCACTGTATTAAAAAAAAAACAAGTGTAAGTCTACACAGTACATACAAGTTTATGTTATACGTTTAGTATCTGCAGATACTAATAAATAGGTTTGTAAAAAGAAAGCAGGAAAATATCCTAAAAGGACTTAAACTTGGGAATGTAATATTGAGTTAATTACGGAATTATAAACAAACCTGTTTTTACAGGTCTTGTACTCTACTTTAAGAATTGGTTTACAAGATTCAGGTTTTTTTCCATCTCTTTGAACTTTTCCTAAGGAAAGAAAGAACATGAAAACTATTAAAACATGAAATTGAATGTTCAAACTAAAACATATACATTGAAAGAACTGTATAAGAAACAAAAAAGGAACTTTAAAGCTACAAAAGATTAGAAGCATTAGCTCCTATTTCCATAAAATACGCATTTGTCTAAATTAATTACATTTATTGTCTTTGTGTTTTTACTGCCACATACATCTAAAGAACTACAGAACACACTTCAAAGACATCTATAAACCATGCAGATTTCTGAGTATGAAACTTCACTAATAATGAGTGAATCAGACTAATTAGGTGCTTTTTTTTTTCTGAAGACGTAATGACCATAACAGTTTAATTTTTTTCTAAGCCATTCTTAGATTGACTTAATTCCTGATGTTGACAAAACATTACCTGCTTTGGAGTGTAACTAGTTGAGTGATAAAATTAAATGAAGCATACAACTGAAATTCATTATTTCTTGGTTAATTATGGCTCAGTACTTTTTTCCAGTCAGAGAAAAGTCACTTAGTCACTTGCAATCTGAGAAAACAGCCATTTTGGGTTTGTTGCTTTGGAAAGCCTCTGTTGGCTTTTGACAACAGCCTGACTGGAGGATACAGTGTAGATGGATAAAGACTTTTCTCAGAGGTAAACAGTGCTATGATGGGAGATAAAGGACATAAGCTGTGGCATGGAAAATTCTGGTTAGATATTAACAAAATAATTTGTGCTACATGGGTCATTAAATACCAAAAGATATTGCCCAAAGAGGTTGTGCAATTTTTTGCTGGAAGTGTTCAAGTGCCCAATGTCCTGAGTTTACTCATCAAATCAGGCCTGTTTTGATCTGGTCATCTGACTGGCTGAGAGTTCCCTTCTGACATTGTAGAATTCTATGACTAAAAATGATAAAACAGAAGTAAATTAAGAAAATGCTAAATTCTTTTGGGGCTACTTAGATCTTGACTTCTCCTTCTTCCCTCTCTACTCAGACAGTTTTTTCAGTAAAGTAAATGTAAATGTATACATTTAAAATGGTGTCAGTAGTTTTAAATCTAGTTTGTAGGAAGCAATTTTATACAGAATCCTACACATAAAAATAAAGCCATCTCTAACTATGGCTCCTTTAAATTCTTCATTGCAGTTCTTTGGGAAGCCTTGTACCATCCCCATGACAAACACCACACTACCTTGTACAAAACACACTAACTTGTTGTGAAAATTGCACATAAAAGTACAAACTATGAAAGAAAGAAAGAGCCTGAGTGTCTCACAGACCAGCAGTCGACTCTTAAAAGGAAGTGGATATGACATTAGAGTAATATTAATCAGAAAGAGGTATTTATGACACCAATTACAATAAAAAGCTTGATCTAAGCTCCTAATTTTACAATAATTTGCAGCTACTTTGGAGATCAAAATATTTATGCAAGAAGCAACATCTGGGCTACAAAGAAAAATTAAAGAAACATACATATTAGCAAGCAGCATTGAGAACACTGTTGCTTCTTAGTTACACATTTTAACTATCAGAATTACCGTGTGGAATTGTGGTCTGGAATGGTCTGTTAGGGCTTTTCAGATTCCATAGGGTCAAGCTGCCATCAGAGTGACTACACATGAACTGTTTCCCTTCATGATGCCAAGCAACAGAATGAATAGCCTACAGAAATGAAAGAAGAACTTGAGACTGGAATGGAATATAGTGTTTACACTAGTGATAGTTTCATGTATGATTTCAGATTATATTTTTCTGATGGTATATCAACAGTTGGACAGTTGCTGTTTGTCTGAAGTCCATTACCATCACTTTTTAGCCACAGATGGCTGTAATCCACATTTCATCATAAAGGCTAATGTAACATGGTAATGATAAAAAGCCTGTACTGAATCAGGCCAAAATTGAAGGAAAAGGGTATTAAGGTAAAAGTGTAAGAACAAGGGCCATGAACAATGCAGTTGTAATATGTCTGATAGCTTTCCTTAGAAATATTTAATCTGGTAAATTTACAGGTAATTCTGTGTTAAAATCTTTACAGGTAACATACAACACACAGAGTCTTCCCCAGAGAAAGAAAAACACTGTTCTTAGATAATTTCCACAGGTACTCTCACATACTTAAGTTGTAGAGCAAGTCCACAGAAATCTGGAATGTTTAATGTCAAAACCAAAATACTAAAACATCCAGGGTGTTTCACTGATATAGAAAATTACCAAAACAATGATATAAGATAGTTTTGGAACAGATAGTGCATCAGAGAAGAGGAATATCACACTCCTTTGTGCATACAAGTACCACACGATGAATGTTACATATACCATTCTTAGTATTTTGTGCATAATTAGTGGAACTGACTTGAAAATATCCATTGTTACATCAAACTATCGGAAAGGATAATGGTGGAAGTCCTTCAATTTCCCTAGTATGTGCTGGAAACTAACAAAAGCCATATCCTGACAAAACATTCATTCCTTACCACAGTTCCTCACACACTCCTCACAGAAGCACAAACTCACAGAATTCTCCCCAGAATCCAAGTCCCTTCCTTTCACTGCTAAATAGCAAAAAACACAATATAATTTTATGTAAATGTAAATAAAAGATATCGATTTTTGAATGCAGCTTAATAAATTTCCAGGGTTTTTTTCAACCTAGGAAATGCTAAGGCCTTGCATGCACTTAAAATTGCATATAGACATTTATCTGATTTATTCAAATGACAACAACATGGCTGGGTGTTCATAAGTCAGCACTGCAGCTGTTCATATTAATTTTGTTTAAGTGCTGCTGGTCAGTATTTAAAACTCCCTGTTGGTTTTCCTCTTTTAATCATTATATTGATTGTTATGGTTGGTTACAGCTCATGGTCTGGAGAGAGTATCAAAAGAAATCAACCAAAGGGCCATGACCCTTTACCAAAGCTTTACTCAGCTCCTGGGGCTGGACAGCAGAGCCACATATGAGTTTGCATTAAGATGACCCAGGTGTTTTAACAGGAATCTGACACACCTTGTATATGAATGCTTGATTAACACACTACTAAAACAGTTGTGCCAAAAAGGACACACAAAACAGAGCTGAAAAAAATTGAACTCTAGATATTTATTTTTTGGTGACATAATGGGTATCACCCAAACTTCTACCTTCCAGAGAGGGAGTTGGTACACAATTCCTATTAAATAACCAGAAGAAGCCAAACTATAACTGAAGTAACAAAAGAAAGATAACACAGAAGGATGGTTCATGCGGAGTCCAGTGTTGTTGCCCTCAGGTAGAATAACCTTAGTTCTGTGGGGAGCACTGCTTCACTTACACTGAAGGCATGTCTATCCTCATGCAAATTAATTCTGACATGAACTCATTCATGCTTGCTACCATGCCAAATTGGAATCTGGTTTTGATGTGTTGTCACCCTTAGAAACATTTCACATGGTTACAGTCACTGACTGTCTGAGCAGGAGCTAGCAACTAGCTAAAAAACAAACCAAGCTGCTTGTTAAACTGCCTCTCTGTGACCAGGTGCCACTGGCCAGCATCAACCTCCTGTGGAGGGGAGCTGAGGTGGGATGATCCTGGCACAGACAGCTGGCATAGCAGCAACTCAAACTGACCTGTTAGACTTTGCCACAAAATGGGCAAGAAAAACAGAAATGCTTTTGGAGGTCTC
The DNA here is from genome assembly GCF_024509145.1 of Vidua macroura. Taxonomy (NCBI): domain Eukaryota; kingdom Metazoa; phylum Chordata; class Aves; order Passeriformes; family Viduidae; genus Vidua; species Vidua macroura. The sequence continues at coordinate 71,804,638 of NC_071572.1, read as the reverse complement.
AGCTGCAAGTTACGAGTAATTCTGAAAGATGGTCCTGAACAAATCTTGAATTTTCTCTCTGCTAGATTATGTCTAGCATTCATATCCACTTCTTTAGCATCCACACACAAAAGGAGCAGTTATTTGCTTAGAACAGGAGTTCCTTATGGTGGGTGGCTCATGTGAATGTTCACATAGTGTATGCACATAAAGCATCTCACTCCAGATTAGGTATGTTCCTCCTTCTGCAATACCCACAGTGGTTGCATACACATTCCATCTTCTCTCACACTCAGCATGTACTAAAATTAAGCATGCCAAACACCATTTCAGTTCCTTCCCAATCACAAATCTTCTCCACAGAGGGTCTTTAGTACCACATCTAACCATATTTTGGACATGAGCAATGCTTGTCTCATCTTACTGTTTGAATGCTAAAAAATTGTGTTCGTAGTACTGCAGGACCATTACAGCAAGGGTCACATCCAATTTGATACTTCTACAGTGGCATGGTGCTAGACAAAAACAGGGAGTTGCCATTTGGCAAATGCCTCTGAGAACTCTGCAGCTTCATTTTGGGGATGCGTTCCAGTGAAAGATGACAACTGCTTCAGACAGCTCTGAATAGGGGTTGATGCAAACTTCTAAATCCACCCAAAATGGCTGGATTTTGGGTTTGCTAACTATCAGTAACAACTTGATAACAATTTGAAAGCTCTGTCTTGTTTATGTGTTGTCTTTTCATACCACTTGATGGAAATAAAACTTTTGCAGGAAATTATAAAAGAGCTTGGAAGGAAAGCCTTTTATAGAAGGCATTGTGTAGGAGCCTTGTTTGGAAGGGCCTCAATGTCTCATGCATATCACCAGTGAGAAGATGAAAATCATAATGATAGTAATAAAACTGAGGGTGAATTAATTTAAATCAGAACTCATGCAAAGAGGCACTTTGGTACTTAATCAAGATACAGAACACTTACAGGAATTTATCTGAGACTTCACAGATACCCTGCAACTGGAACTGTTCTGGCCCAGTCCCAGAAAAATACTGAGAGACTAGTCAGGCATCGTGGGGCACAGAGGCCTTCCATCAGTCCAGATAGCATGGTGAAGGGGAGCAGGAACAATGACTTCTGGATTGTGATCTTTGGTGGCCAACCCGTAAGATGAGGCTTACGCTTGATAATTTGTGTTGCTGCTAAATACCAAATAGCACATGCCAAACTAGTAATTTTTGACTCACAGAACCTATGTAACCAGGATTTAAAAAGGAACCCTTTTTAGTGGCTCCCTAAGGGTAGTGGCTTCCCTAAAGGAATTCTAGCAGGTCTGGAACATTATGAACATGGAGCCTGAAAGTCTGGAATAAAATAAAATGGCTAGTCACACAGTCCTTTAAAAAACAAAATAAGAATCTTGCAATTATTTCAGTATATAAGAAGCTAGCACAAGTTGAACAAAGTGGAGTAATGACACTGTAAATAACCACTGAGGAGGAAAGCATGGGACTGATTAAAAGGCAAAAAAAAGTTCCTGAGAACAGTATTGAAAAATGTGGAACAACTGAATTCTAAATTGTATGAGGAATTTTCAACATCCATCCACTCTGCCTCAAAATGAAAAAAAAAGGGGGAACCAGCATTAACATCCTGCTTATGTAGTTTCATTCTGAGTACAAGAGAGGACAGTGAGTGAACAGACATCCCCACCCCCACCCTTCCTGAAGAGAAGGAAGGGTGTAAAAGGAAGAAGTTGTTCAGCCTTAAGTAATAGAAGGGGTGCAATTCCACAAGTGTTTGCACAAGCAGACTGTCACTGAGAGATAATTCAGTGGGCATGTCTTGAGGCTTAAGTGCTGGCCTGTTCAAACTTGTCCTTTGAAACATTTGCTATGTTGATGCTCAGAAACTTAACTTGAAACTCAGAGTAGCTTTAATGTGTCTCTGACAGCAGGTCTGAAAGAATGCAGGATCCACATGTATTCAGATTGCTTTTTAGAGGGGGAATAAATGTGTATACACTCCTTATACATAGCAAAATGACAAGATGAAGAAGGAAAGAGAACTACAGGAAACCAATTACTGCTAGGATCACTTTAAAGAAAATGTCCTTTTCTACCTTCAGCTGTAGTTGCATTCATGTTCATCCATGGTGAACTTCAGAGGACTGTCAGAACAAAGAATATTTTTTCCTAGGGCTAGTGCTAAAATCATAATAACTAGGAGTATATCTATTTCTCAAGCAGCTTGATTATTGATACAAGAACTGCATCTGTGGTTAACACAGGCTGCTTACAAATGACAAGAGACAACTGTGTGATAACTATGACAATATAATTTTGAAAACTGTTTAATCAGATCTTAAGTACTAGGCAATATCAACAGCTGTACAAGGCAATTCATCTTCCAATATAATGAATGTTCTAGATATACCCAGTAGAGATTATTATGTAATTGCTATTGTAGCTATATCTCAGGTCAGCTCATTGCTAGACTCTGTTCAACTGAGGATCCCCACAGAGAAGTTGATGAACTTGTCAGGATCAAGGGGAGGACATTCTGTGTCACAGTACACTCATGAGAGCCTAAAGCATCAGAACTAGAGATTTCAGACTTTGATTTCTATTGTCAGTAACTTGCCCAAAAGCATAGCACAAACAGTATTTCCAGAACCAGCATTGCCTTTAGATAAACATCCACCTGCTTGGTAAGACATATGGCAAACTGCTGAATAATGGCTTTGCTGAATTAATGGAAATTGCTTACCTCATCATAATAAGCTCTCAGATCAGCTCTTTTAGATCGCAAGTCCCAGAACACGATGGTCCCATTTTCATAGCCTATCAACAGCTGGAGCAGGGACAAAAACCACAGTTACATTTTTTGGTTCAAAAGGTACATATAAATATTGAGTAATATAAAAAGAAATAACAAAGTGATGTGCAAGATTGTAATTTGCTCTACACATAATACCTTCTTTCAAATTATCTTTCAATATAAATTACTTCACATTGATGACAATTTAAGATCGGACATGTCAAAAAAAGGGCTTTATACACCTTTTTTTCCCTGGATGATTATGCACCTGGACAGTCTTCTCAATTGCATATCTGCTGAAAATCAAAGATTTTAGTATGTTCCTACCAGCTCTTACCTTCCCTGCTCCTTGTTGGAGAAAAAAATGTTTGACACCTAAGATACCACCTAAATAACTTCAAACCAAGAGAGTCACCAGATTAGACTTTCATTCAGTTACTTATATTCCTTTTATTTATGTTTGCTATTGCTTTAAAACATTCTGAAGAACTTCTCCAGTAGAGAAAAAATTGCTTGCTTTCCCAATAATTAAAAAAAAAAATTAACTGATATGTCAATTTTTGCTTCTTATAGCACTGGGATTTCATATCATCATGCACACCAGAGAAATACCAGCAAAGATTTCTGAAAAGATGAAAGAGGAGAAAAACAATAGTCAGGAGAAAAATAAGAATGAACACAATAATTTCTCCTTGTCTCCACTGAAAAGAAGTGAAATATTGATCTGGTACTGTACAGTTACTCTTCATTTGAACACAATTAATTTCAAATCTTATGGACAATATAAAGTCTAGCTTATTTAGGTATCCTGGAAACTGTTTCCCATAGAATCTGTCTTCTTAAGAATCTGTTCTGGACATGAAGACTGGAAATGGCTAAACTGGCAGACTCACATTTCTGTGATAGAATATTTCATACAACTGGCAATGATAATTGCAGTTATTCATCATGTGTAAACAGATATATCACAGAATGCAGACAAGGATTTACAGTTTCTATATAAAGAATTTGTGAAGAATAATGACAAGATAACGTCTCAGTTGGAGAAACCTTAACAGCATCTTTGCTATCACTCACTTTAGCTTGCATAAGTCCTAAAAATGAAATTTGGCTGGGCTGCTAAACAAAACATCACTTTCTTTCCAAGTATAACTGATACATCAATACTGCTACAAAAGAGCCTGGGAATACTCTCAGATCTACTGGATTTGGTTCTTTTTCTTGACAGAAGAATATTCCTTTTGTGGAATCTTCTAGCTAATCTGGAAACGATTTATGGTTAATATATTTAATACCTGAATATGAACAATATCTACTTATGCTCCTGAAGAATCTTTCTCCTGAAAAAAAATTCAAACCATCCTGGAAAAATTCGAGAATATTTAGCCATTTTTCTCTGGATGGCTCCACATGGGATTTTTGTGTCAGAGTCAGAAAGCATGCAGCTGACTGAATAGCTCTTGTGTCAGGATGCCATATGGTATTCTGGGATAATAGGCTGCCATTGAGAGAGTGAGCAAAGGAGGGTCTTACTGCAGCTGATTGCACTGTTGGTATAGCAATCCCAAATGGAAGCTATTTGTATATCCAGGAGTTAGTGACGCTCACAGCAGTTCTCTTGAGTAGGTGCAGGTCTGTGCTGTGTTGTGCTGCACACAGCACTTGGCTTCCAGGCCTGCATGGTGCTGCACATATTCCTTGGCCACAGGGTAAACTTAGCTGCTAATTCTAAAGGACCTTGTAGGCTTCTCCCACTTGATAAAGGTAAGGACAGCACCTCTGTGCCTTTATCTTAATGTAAGGCACTATGTCTCATGTGAACATCCTTTTGCTTGACAGTAGGAATGGATATGGAGCTTTAAAAAAAAAATCTTTTGGGATGTCCAAAGACCAAAATGCTGGCAAGAGCCTCTTCACAGAGGACAGTGCCATGTCCTTATTGGAGATCCATCCAATGCTACACAGCTTGGGGTTCCCACCCTCCTTTTTGCATTCACTGCAATAAATAGTATTTTAGTAATTTATGGAGTCTTGAGTGCCCATCTTACTGTCATCACAACAAGCACTTGCACCCGTGCATTACGGGTACCAAACCAGTCATATTCAGTTTGTATCTACCAATACTCTTTTCACCTCAGCTTTTGTACAAATATATTCAGAAAAGTGAAGGAATTGAAAAGCATTAAGTATGTGGCCCTGTTTCTTAATAAGCCTTTCTTCCCTCTCTTTTGCAAAGATATCATGCTCCAGGTAATTACTAAAAGGTTACATACCTTTTATTAGAGGCCATACTTCACCTGAACTATTGCTGAAATGCTTAATGCCCAACTGCACTAAAGAATTGCAAGTTATAAAGTGTGATTTCAGGGAACAAATTGAAAGGCAAAGAGTTTTGCTGCATAGCCAGGAATCTCTCTTTTTGTTCAGACAGTAGTCATGCTGCTCTAGTACTAACACTGTGGTACAGCACTGAAGTCACAATTCCAGCTTGAGTGAATGGGATTAGTCTCATTGCCAGGATATTTGGGATGCTTTGGATTCTGACCTGTCTGAACCATAGGAAACTCAAACATTCCCACTCCTCTCAGTCATAGTGATCACTTGGGAGATCTACAAGACAAACTCTATTTCTGTAATAGAAGTAAAAGCAAAATATCCATAAATGCAGTTGGAGAGGAAAACCCAGACAAAGAAAAACAGTATCTGTAAAAAGAGTCAAGGATGGAAAAAACTCCAAAGATTTATCTTGCCTTTTGTGGCACCTCATTTAATTACTCATGCTTAATTAGGTTACAAAAAAGCAGAACATGGGACAGAATTTGGAGAGAGAAGTCCTGGCAAGATCCTCCTTGTTTAGTGGAGTTGTTTCACATTTTGACTTAAATCATTCTTCATCAAATGCTTTTGATAATGGGAGAAAATTTCTTTTTTACAGTCAACTAATTACATTCTGGTACATGACAGCAAGCCCCTTCCTTGTCCTGGTAACACAAAACAGCTGGAGAAAAAATCCCAAACAAACAAGCCTGCCAAACAGGCTTGTTGTTTTAGGTATTATTAGATCTCAGAACTCAGACTCAGAGATAGGAAGTTTAGCCCACCAGCTAATTGTAAATAACATTAAACCTTTTCCTATTAAGCTTTCTCTGTTTGCTGGGAAACTGCAGATTGTTGCAGTTAATGTCTTTTCCTTTGTCAGCAAGAAAAGTCATGTTTGCAACAGATCTGCCACTTATAAATGTCTATGCCCTCCAATCTGTCCCGAATGTACACTTATTAATTGATTTGGCAGACACAGTTATATTTCATTAACTTAATCACTTGGTCCCGAATTGTTCTTCAGTGACACATTAAATGCCTAAATTCTCTTTGATGTTTGTCTTCCAGCCACAGCTTTTTAGATTCATAAAAGAGACTTGTCTCCAAAGCCTGCCTGGATAGTTTGCCTGGAGGCCACTCTGGAAATTTCTGAATGGCAGAAGTCATCTTGAGTTGCATTCACTCTTTTGGCACAAGGAACCCCATCACCAGTCCATGAAATATACTGGAACTTTTAGGAATTCAAAGGATCTTAATGAAAAAGGTGAAGATACTGCCAGTGCACAAACTTCCCTGGTTTTCAAATGGAGCTCTTATGATTGTACTAGATTTTGACTATGTTTTAGGACTCTAAACCACTCAGTGTTCATAGGAGAAATACTTATTTACTTCAGCAAAACACTCCCAGGTATGTAAACAACTTCGTAATACCCCAGAGAAGGCTATACCACTGGACTCTTGGAAGAGTGCTTGCAGAGTAGTACTCTTGAAAAGTACAGGAACATCTGCATTTTGAGTAATGATTATGACAGGTTCGTATCTACTATTTAATTCCTGAAACACATGCAAAGAACACTTCTATCTGCTGCCTATCATGATGTGATGTGTGGAATCTGATTCTGCCACCAATACATTTTGGTTGTCTTTGGTTAGCTTTGAGCTGTGGAGATTAGCAAAGTATGTGGAACTATCATCAAACCGCTCTTTTATCTAAGAATAACTCTTCTAAATTAAATAATAGTCTACCTATGACAGTATCTTGTACTGAAATGGCCAAGAGCAAATACCAAGTAATATGGGAAGAAGACAAATATTTGTAACATTCTCACATGTTCTCTCAGTCCAAGTAATTTTCTCATTCAACTAGAGCCACCTCCTCAACTATACATGGCTCTGTTTAACCTCACCTTTAAGAACCTTTTAGGAGAATTCAGCAAATCTCATCAGTGACACTCACATGGATTTCTTTTGTGTTAACTTTTCTAGTCTTCCTTGTGATCAGTACATTTTCAGCACATACAATAGCGTTTGGAAAAAGTTTCATAGGTTCTACCCATTGCACATTTGAAGAAGTACTTAATTAGCTTGTTTGGAATCTGACCAGACAGCTTTATTTGGTATCCTTTTAGTTTTTGTATTGAAAGACACTATGAGATCTTTCCATCCTCTTAATATCAACTGTGATTTTCAAACTTGGAATCACAGTTAGGTCTTTTCCATAGTGAATTTTCCTGTCTCACTGAGTTGTCTCTCATATAGAAAACTCAGTTCCTTCTCTGAATTTCTTTTAGCATTATGTTCATTTTAGACACAGAAGGACAAGTATTATACTCAGTAATCAGCAGGCAGGTCAACAATGCATTTCTTTAATAGCTTTGTTTTGTTCTCTATTCTTCTCTGCATAATGCCTAATTTTGATTTTCTTTATTATTCACTACTGAGCATTGAGCTGACTGACATTTCCACTGAACTATCAATCATCACTCAAAGCTCTTGATACCAAACAGGAATCATCAGCTCACACCCATTGTTTTATATGTAAAGTCAGAAATATTTTGCCCTACATATATCACTTGTCATCATTTACACTGACTATACTTAAAAATACAGTATTTAACCTGCCATTTTACTGTTGAGTTTCTCAGCCTCCTGAAGTCCAGCAAACCAGGTGACATCACTGCTTACTCTGTTTTCTAGGCTATATATGACCATGTTGAACAGTAAAAGTCCCAGGAGCTGCCTTTTCCCCCATTTTTACCTCGCTCTGAATAATGATTGATTTAATCTGCATTCTTCAACTAAAGTTTAATGAGACTAAGCTGAAAAATGTAGTTTAATTTATTTCTCCACTGTTGATTTTTTTTTAATTTAGAATTGTCTATTGATTTAATGCTTGGATCGTCTCTTACAGCTGTGTACCTTTTACTGATATCTTCCTGTAAACACCATCAATTCTACATTCTGCAAAACTGCAAGAATTTTGTTAGTACCAATTCATTCTTTACACCACTCCCAACCTATCAATGATATAAAGAGCTGCATTGAGATGGTTTTAGTATACCTTACATTTTCTACTCCTTCTCCTCATAAATTTTCAATGTTTGTTTTTCATAGGCATTTGTCTGAATTTGCTGTTGTTCTTCGAATGCTAGTACTTCATCAGTGCCCAGATGTCTCCTATGTGCCCTCTGAGCAACAAGCACTTGTATTCCCAAGCCAGTTCTCTTTTAACTCTCTTGCCTGGGTCCTTTTCATCTTCTCCCTTTATGCTGAAAAATATTCTTAGGTTTCTGTTTGTACACAGTGCATGGCACTTCTGTAAAAAATCTTCACTGACAAGACCATTTTATTTAGTACCCCTTTTTCCTACACTGCCTTAGGTAACTCAGCAGCAGCTTCTGTTGTGGCCAACAAACAAGAATGATGCCTCATTAATAAACCTTTATTCTCACCAGGTATTCTGCCAGAGATAGTTAAACTGCATTTCTTGATGGCTTCTTGTTTGAGGCTGCAACACTACACTTCAATATGTTGAATTACTTTATCTGATAGTATTCTAAATTGCTTGACCTATTGTGATTCTTCCAGAAAGGCTTAGAGATGCCATCGAAGTTGTTGCAGGGTTGGTTCACAAGTGCACCGTTTGTGCGTAGCTCACCTCACAATATGGGTAAATCCAAGGAAAAGTGACGCAAATGAAAATCACATGTAGCCATCAGAGCTTTTCTAGGTACCCATAATTTCAGCATAATATCCCCCATATCAGTCTCAGAGATTTAAACTGCTGCTAGTTTCTAACAACTATTCGCTGTTATGTGAGGCACGCTGTCAAACATATACACCATTTGGAAGATGCAGTACTTTATAAATACACACTGAAATGCAATCACAAAAAATGATCAAAACCAATAAGAGAGTTAAATACCCTTTCCACACAGGCAAAATGCTCAGTAGCAACACATTAAAAAAAACCAAAACAAAACAAACTATAATAGAACCAGAATTCTGTCAACCATATTTCATCTTTGAAAAGCTGCCATACAAATAAAGCCAACTCTGATTCTGCCTCCTGGTGGTATCAGTGACAACCCTAACGCCTTCATAAGCGTGTGTTTATCCAAGTACCGAAGTCATGATACAGTTTTTAGTCAAACCTTACTTATACAAAGTCAAGCTTTTGTAAACAGGAACAATTTAGATGGCTATACATTTCAAAGTAGAGTATGCTGTCTGCATCACAAATGTTTACTCATTAAATTTGTACAAAGATCATTTTTTCCTTAAGAACAGTAAAATAAAGTGACTTGCAAACTTAGAAAGAAAGCAGATAACAAAATCAGTGAGTAAGCAAAAGGAAAGAGTAGCAAGGCAAATAAAGGCTATGAAATACTGCAAAATTTTATACCATTGGTTGTACTCACTTTTCCTTCGTCTCTTGGGCTGTCGCTTAAATGTACAACTGGGCCAGGGTGAGTCTTGGTGGATCTGCAAGACAAAAAACAATTAAAATCTGTGAATGTTTTTTGTTGTAAGAAGAGCTAGATACCTCAGCTTCTAGGTGTGCTAACATGTACCTCCAATCGTTTAAAAATAATTGTGAAAAGCCTAACAGGGTAAGGTAAAGTTATAGGTATCTTTAAACATTCTCCTCTATTTAGTTTTTGCCATTAAAGACAAAGATTCTCTTTTCTTAATGAATCCTTCCTTCATTTCTTTTTTTAATCTCACTATTCTTCCTATTACAGTAATTTTCCCCTCTCTCATTCTTACGGCTTTTTTGCCTTTTCTATTCTCTACTTCATCTCTTTCTGACTCTCTCTCCTTACTTGTTCCATTTGAAGGGCAATTTGCCAAGGATTTACAAAGTCTTTCTTCACTGTATTCATTTCAGATACTGATAGCATGACTCACCAAGTTCCAGTGCCACTAAAGAAAGGGTTTCAGTAACCTCACCTACACTGCCCTGTCAGGAAGGGTTTTAGCATTACTGCAGCAGGGTTTCAGAAATGGAGCAACTTGCCTCTGTCTGAACTGTAAAGCCTTATCTCATCTTCAGACCAACTAACACAGTTACACCCACAATGTATGTTCGGCGGGGTTCCTCAGCCACAACACCCATCCTATGAGTCTTTGTGAACCTATATAGAAATGAATTACTATCCTTGACATTGCCTCCCTTTTTGCAACATGTATCAACCACATCATATGCAACTTAGTATTGAGTTGTTAATGTCCAGCACCTGACAGAAAATGCAAATCATAGGAAACTGATTGGACAGATGGAGATTTTTCATCTATCATCTTTTTTGACCTGACCTTCAGGCCCTGGCAGTCATAAAGACCAAGAAGACAAGCACCAGTCCACACTGACTGCCTGCACAGAGAAGGACCTCTCTCCCATCTAGGTTCTGGGGTCAGAGTACATGTCCCTTGGAGTTCAGCTTAAGATCTGAACTTGCATGACTGGTCTTGGTTCACCAAAGTTCATTAGGAAAAAAATATGGCAGAGATTGGCAGAGTCCATAAAGTGAAGAATTTTTCTGAAACCATATGTAAAATGACCTAGGCTCCAAGTTTTAAAACAATCTGCAAGAGAACTACAGAAACAAACCAAAACAAGCTTCTCCAGCCAAACTGCTCAAAGGATTTTTCTAAAATAATGGCCTCTTCCTTTGGCTGAATACTGCACTGTAGCAAAACTGGTTTCTGTTCCACAGGTCAGACTCCAAATCAAGACTGAAAGTGGTCATAAAAATTCTCAGACAACTCAAACATTAAGACACCGTGGACTGATCCATGGCCTCATAGGCTCCTCCTTCCCAGAACAGTATGCTCCAACACTCTTAAAAGCATGCATACTCTTCTCTGGCCTCTAAACTTTGCCCACATTATGTTTTAAATATTTTAAATATTTTGTCATGCACCAAAGCTGGGTCAAAGCATAGAAGCAAAGATCTAGTCTGATATTTATTTCTGAGCTGAGGACAATGAAAAATTACTCCAGACATCCTGAACATGCAGCATGTTATTCTCCTACACGAGGTCTCCATAAGCAAGGATTCTGCAAGAACATTTTGCAGCACATCCCATCACAGAAATGAGATCAGCAGGAAAGCAGAGGACAGACAATTTGTACAGTGACTTCTATACAACCTGTCTTTCATGGTGCCAGCAGCAAGCACCCGTTTGTCTTGAGACCTGGCACAAAACTATTTCTTAAAGAGATACAGACAGCAGATCTGGCTGTCATTGTTATACAAGCCAACTTACCAGAGAGGACCCCTCTGCCTGAGCTTCTCTTTCTGAGTAACTTGTACTGAAATAAAAATATCATTTACACAACAGAAGGCCTTGGAGCAGGCAGGATAGGTAGGCAGTGATAGGGAACTGGGGGGCGAAATGAGGTTGCTTGCAAGCAGTGCTTAGACCTACACACATCTTGTACATCTGTCCTGAGGGAGTGTATGTGACAGTCTGGGACATTCTAGGCTGTTTCAAGTGTTGTTTCTGACATAGATTCACCTGTCTGAACTGGTCAGAGTATTTTCACAGAAAGAACTAGGTCTGTTTGGAGTATAAGCTGCCTATGCAGTGATGTGCAAAGGAAGAAGGAGAACAAGAGGAAAAAACAAGAAGAGAAGACACAGAATAAGAATTTTCACTTTTTAGCCAGATAAGAACCACAGACAGATGATATAAGAGAGAGCAGAGGCAAGCAAACATTAGATATGTTTCCCCAGAAAGCTGGGGACAAACAAAATGGTAGCAGAAGCACATGGAGGTTGACAAAGCACAATGGGTTGGGCAGCTATCCTAGGTCATTGACCCAACCAGGATGCATGGTTGGATGCTTGGCCATTCCAGTCTTGGTACATGACCAGGAACATTGGCAAAATCATGACAAATGGAGGGAGAAAGGAAAAAAGCATACCATCTTTCTAAGGTAAAGATTGATTCCATTTCGTCAGCTCTTTGTACCCACTAATTTTAAAAGTCAGGAACAGTTTAGTTAAATCTGTGCAACCAGTTTCTTTGAAGGATACATATGACATTGCTTACCAAAGAATGTATCAATTTCTCTTTGGGTAGAAGAAAATTCTTACATGACCTGTCCTCTACTCTTTAGGCTAAGTATACTTTCATAGTCACACAAACTCATTGTTCCTCTCTAAATGGTATAAAACCCCTGTCTTTTTCTACCAGTCTTATTTTTATCTTATATTCCTGCAGGCTGTAGCCTCAAATTTCCATGCTAAAACCTCATCTGAAAGGGGAATCCTTCACTAATCAAATACATTTTCCAATCTCCTCAATTTCCCTCTTGAATTCATTGTAGTCAGGGGATCCTGGGATTTACTACACTGTATTAATATTGTAGGGTTTGGGTATTTTTTTTCCTAAGGCTCTTTTTGTTTCTTTTAGGAATATTGTAATTTAATTATTATGCACCTAGTTACTTCTTTAGTTTTGTTGAATAACAGCTTTAAATACACTATCAGCAAAGTTCATACCAAACACAGCAGTCTGTGCATTAAATGTATGAGATTTTATTTTTCCCTATCGTTTTTCCTCTATATTTGATATAATGCTCTTAGTATTCATATTACTTTACTTCTTGTTATTTTAATAATTTAGTTTTGTATAACACCTGGCTTGCTCTGGCTTCTTCCTTTTTCTTTCAGTTCTATTACATTTAAGACTGTCAGGTATGCCACTCCATCAAAAGACTCAACAAACCATTCTTTAGTTTTCACACATACATCATTGGTCTAGGAAAAATAAGGATTCAGGGGGAAGGGGCTTTAGTTTTTGTCTTTGTTTCTCATCATTCTACTCTGTTTTAACTGGCAATAAATTAAATTAATTTTTTCCAAGTCAAGTCTGGTTTCTCCATTGACAGTAGCTGGTAAGTGATCTTCCTGATTTTCTCTTTATTCATGAACTTTTCCATCTTATTTTCTTTCCCTGTCCTGTTGAGGACAGGGAGTGAGGGAGCAGTTGGGTGGAGGTTTCCCAACTAGCCAGGATCCAACCTCCACAATTTCCTTGATTGCTTAATGGAGGCCAGCTTTGTTTATACATAGGTAAGAGTAAGTAGAGAGTCTATTAAGTTTGGCAGTCATAACATGGCTTCTGTCAGGAAAGCAGAAAGGATCCTTTTCAAATAGTTGTATATATCTAATGTGCCATCACAGGTAAGATCGCACACAGTTGACAAGAGATGTTCCTGAAGCTTTTTGGAAGTGTAGAGCCTATTACCTGGCAGTCCTCCTACACTTCCTTTCCAGAGCTCCAAGAAACACTGCTTTTTTTATACACAGCAAGTGTTGTTATTGGACACGAAATGAGTATACAGAATAAGTTCAAAGAGAAAAAAAAGAGAAAGTTTTATTTGAACATCTGGTATTTATAGAATTCCAAAGGTGACCATGGATTGGAGGATGGAATTACCACCTCTCCAATCACACTGGTCAAACTAACAGTCCATCAATGCTCTCTTCTTACAAAGAAGAATGTAAACCAATTATTATTTACATGAACAGTGCGTGAGAACTCTAGTAGAAGTATGTAAACACTATCAGAAGGCTAAAGAAGTTTTATGAGAACTTTAAAACTTTCAAAATACCTATAAAAGAAAACTTAACACTTTTAAAAATCAGGGCAACAAGTAAGTAAAGTATTTGCATCAAAACTGATTCCTCTTTCGACTACATAAGGAGGAATATTCACAAGATGCAGCAAGCATAAAGTTTGGTGTTTGGTTTTGGATGAACATGCACAGTCCCATCTTGGGGGAGATGTTTGTGGGAGGATGAAGTGACACAAAATAATCCCAGTTCAGGTGGAGCAAGGAAGAAAGCATTGCTGTGTGTGAAAGCATTGCAACTTCCACAATTCTGCAAGACCTTTTGCTTATTGCTCTGAGCCTGCCCGATGGCTGGATACAGAAGGAGTGACACAATAAATCTTCTCTGGTTTGCTTCTCCTGAAGTGATGCTATCTCCCTTTGGGCACAGGGCTGTGGCGAGGAACACAAACCTTGTCCTTTGTGCCACACTAAGACCAGGAACTGTCTGCCAAAGGCAGATCAGTGCCTCACTTCTTGCATCTCCTCGTCTCCTCAAGGAAGGTATGTATAAATAGAAATAACAACAATATCTTTTTGAACCCTAGGGAAATGTTGCTTGTAAAAGAAAAGCAAGGCATTAGGCTGTACAGTCAATTTCTCTTGAGGATAGACAACATGACTGCACTACATGCAGGATTAAACAAAGCAATTATTTAGTTAACTATATTATATCAATAACATTATTTTATAGAACCCATGAAACACAATCAGAGCTACAGATACCATAATTACTGCTTTCATACAGTAAATTATACTGCAAGGGGAAATGTCTACACACGAACTCCATTTTGCCTCAAGTTGTTTTTGTATACATAAAATGTTCTGTTTCCCCTCATTGCTATTACAGTAAAGTTGTCAAGAAGGTCGGAGGGTTGGACATTGTCATTGTGGAACTGCCTACAAGATAAAAAAACCCCACCATTGAATTATATTAAATGCAAAAGCAGAGATCCAACAGCTCCTGGAAAGAAGAAAGAGGTGCTGGAAAACCAACCAGATTTGAAGCTATTGTGAATAAAGCACTCTACTGTTGATGAAAGATACTTGTGTATAGGCATTCCTTCAGCTGGCTTTGGGGAGCTGCATAAAAACTAACTAGATCCTATTCCCTGAGAAAGGGAAAAATAAAGAAGAATCAGCAGGTGAAAATAAGGCGTAAGTGAAATAGTTGAGCAGGGAATTTTTCATTTCCAAATAGCAGTCAGAGTACAGCTGAGAATGACTGAGAAAATAAAAGCTCTGAAAAGACACAAAAAGGATAAAACACAAATCCAAGTCAATACTCAGCAGAAAGAAAAAAGAAAAAAAGAAGGTCAAGTCTAAAAACTATCAGCAAGGATTTGCAGTAAAAAAAATTCTGAAATGAAAGGTAGCTTCAACAGAGCAAGAAAAAATATGAGCTAATGATACAAAACTTTGCAACATTTCATAGTCTTCGTTGACCTTTAAGCACAAAAAAACAGACTGCAGAATTGAAAAATTGAACCAAAGATTCCCATGACAGCTGTGAAGAACTAAACTAGGCATTTGCTAAGAAGACATTGATACTTTGAGTTGTTCTGCACTTCATCAGAAGTTGTTCCTGACAGCAGCAGGTATTAATTTACTTGGTGTATATTCATTTGGGGAAATGAGAGAGTGGTTATGCTGTAAGACATGTCTCTTACTCAGAAGAACTGGACTGAAATTAAGACAGCAGTCACTTTAAAACAGGCTTCAAAAATTTTTAAGGATGGAAGCTTTTATTTGATTATTTTATCCTAAAATTAGAAAGCTCAAAAAGAAGTCTTCGGCAATGTTACAATCTGGACCCAGCAAAATGTGGAAAATACATAGATGATGTAGTCCTCAATCATCCTGGAATGTTTTATGCACTCTAAGAAATCAAGTGACTTAAATACTGTCATAAGGACTTCAAATGCCAAGACAATCTTTAAAGCAGGTAAAAGTATGCTGTGACAAAATAGAATCAAATCAAAACCAATTTCCTTTTGAAAGAAAAAATAGCCTGCACAATTGGAGAAGTACTGTAATGATTTCTGAGAAGGATAAAAATCTGATGTTAGAAAGTGATAGAAGCAGTTAGGAGAGGGGAAAAAGAAAGAAAACATCCATATTCATTGTTATGAAGTTGACTGAATGTGGCAGTGCTGGAAAAAACACGTGCACAGACAAACACTTCTTCAGTGTCAGAAATCGGACATCATCCCCAATTCTGCCTTCCATAAAGGTGCAGTGCTGCAGGGAATTTAAGACCCTCTTTTCATTGGTAGAGCCATAGAGAAATTTAAGATAATTAGTAAGTTAGACACACTATTCATATGATGTGGATCAAAGCTGGGAGTTGGAGTAAGCAAGAATCAGTTCAACCTCAAGATGCAACTCTGAGTCTTAGACATATTTTCTGAAATGTCCAGAAAAAGGAAGCCTTGAAAACTGTGCTTTCTTTATATTAATAACTATCTCCATTTGGGTCTGCACACAGAGAGGGTAGCAGATTCTCCTACACTGTTACGTCTCCTCCTCCTTTATACTGCTTTCCCTCACTGCTGTGGATCTACTGACTGAGTTTCCATTTTAGGAAATGGGGATGGGCAAAGAAAGGGCTAAGAAAGGAGATACCAAGTTATGGCTCTGTCATAATTGAGTTCCAGTCTGCCCAATTCTTTGATCCTTCAAATCCCATAAATTTTGTCAAGTTGCAGTTATTCTTTCATTAGATACTGGGGTGTTAAAACACTGGAATCTTACTGGGAGCTTACACTGCAAATTTTTCATTTTTGGAGCTCAGAGGACACATATAAAGATCTTTTCCTTTCCAACACTAGACGACCTTCCCAAATGTATGATCATGCTGTGAAAATTGATCTCATTGTAGTTGGAGTAAATGGAGACATGCTGGGCTCATTGACTCTTTTTCTCTTCCAAAGCTGTTTCCAAACATTTGGAAGGAAAAGAGATAAACTATTTGCTTATTAGAGAGTAGAAAACCAAGCAGTATCATGAGCCTCAAACCCCTCTGGCAAAGGACTAGCTGTGCTACATGACAAAGAAATGACAAGTGAAACAGTTTTGATTTATTCATTCTTAGCTGAGAAGATTGGTTTGGTGTGGCCTGAAGTATTGATGATGCATGAGATGATAGAAATGGCTGAGACAAGAATTGGTACCCATATGCTTGTGTTTTTTCTCAGTTCTGTTCAAGGACAGGTGTACTGAGACACAGACAGTGTACAGAATTTAAGAAGGAAATTTTTCCTGTAACTTCCAGAATTGGTTATGACTTAGTTCTGAAAATAATCTGAAAAAGAAAAGAAAGAAAAAATAAAAAAATAAAAAAAAAAAAAAAAAAAAAAAAAAAAAATGTTTCCTTTGCATTATTAGCTGTTCAGGCCTTAATTTCTAACACTAGATTCTATTTAAGCTCTCTGAATTTCTCTCCTAAGAGAAGACAATAGTCACTTTTGATAGAATATGTATTGCAATCATCTTTTTGACATGTATCTCCACTAGATGCTTGTGAACAGGGCATAAAACCAGAAACACTCAAACAAAATAGTGCTCTCCAGATCTTTTAGATACAAAAGTAGACAATAAAATCACAAAAAAAACCCCTCTGCACCAAATGCCAACTTTGTAAGTAAAAGTAGCAGTGCAGGACAAGGTGATCAGATTTCTTGCATCATATGCAAAGTCTAAAAGTGTTGCATCTAAACCTGTTTCCCCTTCAAGTCTTCAAACTATCAAGCCTTTTCACCTCAGTCTTTCACTGCAACAGAATCACTGTTACAAAAAAATTCTTGCAGACATTTGATAGGCCTCACTGACTCAAAATATTTGATTGTTTCTGAGGGTGAGGGTTACATGGAGATTTCATTAGAAGTAGATACAAATCAGGGAAAAGTAAGAGGGGCAATTAAAAGAAAGAGAAGTTATGTTGGTAGACTTTTGAGAATTGCATGAAGAGGGATGAACTCCTTCAGGCTTGTTAGAGCAGATGATACACAAGCTTGACACACTTAAAATTTTATTTATAAACCCTCCATCTAAGCTGAGGACTTGACTAGAGCAGCAGAGCAATGGCTTTTACTGGTCTTTTCTTGCCAGTAAGTTTGAAAGACATATGATTGCATAAAAGGTAATCCCTTTCCTTCCAAGCCTTATAGAGAACAGTAACATCTTCAACCTAACCTCACACTCGGAAATGTTATCATTAACTCAGAATTTAACATAATGTTATGAGCACTGTTGCCTTTTACACTGTTCATGCTAAGGTTGAAGATTTTCCTGAATTTTACATACATATATTTTCCTATTTTCTTTTGTCTTTGAAAGCACCTAACATCAACAGATCCTGCGAACTTATGCATCCCAAAACAATCTGATTTTACTGTAAGCAGGAAGTTGGTCTT
Source organism: Vidua macroura (assembly GCF_024509145.1). Lineage (NCBI taxonomy): Eukaryota > Metazoa > Chordata > Aves > Passeriformes > Viduidae > Vidua > Vidua macroura. Next base: position 71,786,483 of record NC_071572.1, on the reverse strand, counting down.
GAAAATTCTAGAGAAGCCTTACAACATGAATTATTTTATGTTTCTATAATATAAAATGTAAAAATATGCAAAATTATGTGAAAATAATGTGGAGATTAAAAATATAATCAAATCAGAACATATCCACAGCCCAAAATAAAACTGTTCTCTCAAACATTTTTCTCAGTACTATTCTAAAGGAAAAGTCTACAATCATAAGCTCACCCTCATGAAGTACATTTAAAGGTAATAACATTTCCTTAAAAAGCTAATCTACATTCCATTTTACGTGCAGGAAAGCAACAGTACTGGAAGAGACATTAGTTTATTACCAGAGAGTGTTCCAATTACTTTACTGAGTCACCCAGTTTCAACTTCAGAGGGACTATAGCATTTATAAAAGAGGGTGCTGTGGCAAATCACCATTATTCCCACCAGTCTCTTCCTCTAATACAGAGAAATTAATCTGGAGACACACAGGACCCCTGTCCACCTGCAAAACATTTACAAGGACAACATCCTCTACGCCATATCAAGGACTACATGACAAGGTTGGATGGAAAGGATGGAGCTGTAGAGAAGCACACTGCTTACATGGATCAATTTATCCTTGTAAGACTGGTAGAACTAGAAGCAGTAATGAATGAATACCTGTGCTCACCTGTCAACAAAACAGTACATGGCAAACTTGCTGTTTAGAAGAACAACCTATTTTGGTAACCATGCAGCACCTCCAAGTACTTGAGGTGACACAGACTAACTTTATTGTGCTGTCATTACCTTTTACAACTTATGGAAAGAGAAAATTTGGAAAATCTAGATATTTTCCTGCATAGAAAATACAGAGAAGATAGTTAGGAGGGGCTGCTTGCTTCATTGAAGGTTCTAGAGAGGGAGCATATTGCACAGCATCTAACCTATGTCAACAAATCAATTGTGAAGCTTGTTAGAAAGCAGCCCTTATTTTTCACATACAAAGAGGGGTATCATTATACTCTACTTTCATGAAAAATGTTTGTTGTGGCCACCAAAATAATTTAAAAACATTTATCCAGAAGAATTTTGAAATAATTAGAAAGTGAAACTTGATGGAACATTTCCAGTCCATAAAAACCTTTGGATCTATTTCCCTACAGAAATAGAAACATCCTAATTTCTGGAGGAAGCAAAATTACAAGTGCACACAAAATGAAAACACGTGGTTCCCAAAAACTTAAAGATGTTATCTACTCAACGTAGTAAATATAGACATTCTAAAATACAGGATTCAAAAAGCCCTCCAATATGTCAATGCCACCAAAACAAAGTGAGAAACAGAAAAGAATTACGATACTTTCCACCTGTGTAACTCATCAAAATTATCATACTCTCATGGTTGAAACCATGTTTTCCAGCAGTACTTTTTTGCAGCCAAAACTATTAAACAGAGCCAAGCAGTCGCACAGGGGCAGAACAACCAAACATTCCAAAATTGAGAACTGGATGAAAGATTTACCAGCAGACTGAATCCTGATTACTATTTGAATCCTTGGTTTTATGTCCTTTGAAGGTAAATCTAGATTTTTACAACTGTGCCTATGAAGTTTGGTGAGGGCAGAGAGGAAGAAAGAAAATGAGGCATCGGTTCAACCTGGGGGACAGAGTGATTACTATAATAATAATAACAATAATAACAGAGGGAAAAGAAAGGATTGAATTTTTGAGAACTTGGGTTACACTGCAGGCCTGTAACCCTGTTCTTAGCTACTGTTCTTTTGGTTCACTGAGATCAGTGTATTTCAGTTTACTACCATAGGTTACAGGTCCCTCACAACATTAAGCAAATGTCTCAGAAACTGCAAGCAGTACTTTGAGCTTTCCCACAGAAGTTCCTCTTGCTGGAACTTCACAGAGGAACCAGCAGAGAAAGAGTTTTTCATTTCTGTCAAGGCTTTTACTTGCAGGAAGCATAGATGTATCCCAGATTTTTGTATGTCTCTTTCCATTCATACCCACAACACAGGCACCTTGCTTAGCTTTTAATAGGCACTCATTATCTTTCCCATCACTTCATCATGTTTTGATCTGTTTGAATTAACCTTCAAATTCTCACTGTGTCGAGCAGGAGGCTTGGTCTAGAGACCTCCTCCTGTCCCTTCTCATCTAAATGATCCCACAGTTCAATTAAGAAAAGTTCTCTATAGAATCTTAGGGCAAATATCCTCCATTATTCTCTTCAGAGGATAGAGACATGGTGATCAAGCTTTCCTCATAAAAATAGCAAAATCTGAATTTTAGTGATTAAAGACTTTCTGTATTTCATGGAACTTTATAGTTAAACAATACATCTTTTTTTTTCTTTCTTTTATACAAAATATAATTACATGGTCTCTAACATAAATCTGATTCCTAATGTCCTGTAAAAAAACAGCTAATACTGCAAATGCATTCACTGAAATTAAAGGCTTCAAAAGATGTGGTAATATTTGAAAAACCAAATAATTCTTAAAAATTGAATTTAAGACAGGTATGAAAATGACCACACATACAAATGAAAAAAAAAAACAACTGCACTTACAGTTCTATTGCCTTGTTCCACATGATAACATATCCAGAAAGAATGAAGGACTCAATATTTACAATGTGTGTATTTCCTCTCTCTGTTCCAACATAAAGCCATTTACTCTGGAAAGGTAGATGGCAGTAAGTAATCCTGGAAAAGAAAAAAAACCAAAAAAACAAAATAAAAGTGACTGAATACCACATTAACAATATTTTTAAACACTTTTGCAGCTGAAAGAATTACTCTTTCCATTTTATAACTTGAGAAAAGCCTGCCCAGAAGGCATTCTGAAGAATGTGCAGGTTCTGGGGGTCATCTCCAGGAAAATAATAAAAGAGAACATGAAACAAAACAGGGCCATCCTGCCTGCCAGTATTAAGGGTAGGACAAAAGAGAAGCATCACCTGAGCACTGAACTAGGTCTGTCTATCTCCATGAGCATGTAAATTGCACTTTGATAGTATTCAAGACTCTCAAGGAAGGCTTTCTTACATCCTTTCTCAGAGTAAGCAGATTATCCAGTTGAACAGAGTTTTGTGTACATAAGTGGGATTCATGTTTTGCACAACATAAGTATAATATTATAATTCACACAAAAAACCAGTCATTTATTTGCCATTTGGAAGAGCAGGGCCCTAGATAAGAGCATTTATCAAAACTGAACTACCACAGACACACCGATCCCTACACTCATTACAAGGTGATGAAAAAGTGCTACATTAGCTTGGAAAGATGTCATGACAATTTCTCATTATAATTTCTCATGATAATACATACAAGTTTTCACAGATGACAAATTAGTAGGTTCAGGTCACTTTTATATTATATAGATATTACATACACTAAAACAAAACTAAATCTATATGAAATGAGAAAACATTTGCTACTAAAATGTAAGTGAATGTATGCTACCTACAGAGACTGAAACTTAATCCAACCTTATGGTACAGACTCGTAAATTTTGACAAAAAAAAACAGGTATTTTTTTCTTGGTATGTCTTATGTTATTAAATTTATCACTCAGTTCCACAAACAGGCTATTTCTGGCTTTTATATACAAACTCGATTTTTTTTCCTTAGCACCTTCAACCACCAGAAACATACATGCATTATTTAAAACCATGCATATTAAAAAATTTCATTCTTATGGTACAGCGATTTTTCTGAATTTATTATAAAGGAGTGAGAGGGGTGTTGGCAATCTTTCAGTAATTTGGCTCTCTCAGTCAAGTCCTCTGAGTATGGCATTTGCCAGTCTTTAAGGAATTGTTCAATAATTATACAAATTAAATATACTTTATGTAATGGTTTCCTATAAAGTACTCAACAAACAAAAAGGTTCCAAAAAGATTATACTTGGTATTTGCATAGTTCTGTAGTTTTCCAAGTATCTAATAAACTGTCAGTACATTTAATGCTAGATTCATTCAAGTGAGGAAAATTACTTTTTTTGTACTTACGCATCACACTGGATTGAATACAGTTGAAATATGGAGTCTTCACATTTGTAATTTATAGAGAAAATTACTGTGGAATCATGGAACCCGGAAAAAGGCTTACCCTTCACAGAAATCTTGTTTTGTTAATTAAAGTGAGACCTAAATATGAGATAGCCTTTGCTCTGTCCAGCTGTACAGGGCTAAATTTTACCATCAGTTGTCTAATTTTGGCAAAAATTCCAGAGCCTTTAGTGGAAAGAGCACCAGCTCTTCCAAGAGAATTGCTTTGAGAATGGGAGCTATATTTTAGAAGGCATAACTGAAAATGCCTTCAAGCAGCAACATAATACTGATATTGTGGGCGCAGTCAGACCAACAAAGATCCAACAGAAACAACTGCAGAAGGTATATGCCACTACAAAATCCTTGATGGAGTTCAAGCTATGAGCTTTATTCTTCTGCTCATAACAGGTGCAAGGAACCATTTGCCCTTTTGGCTTTATAGTTTCAAATGGGAAGTTGTTTTTCACAACTTTCCTGATCCTTTTTCTTTAAACTAAACAAGTCTCTTTCTTTTGCTTTCTCTTCTGGTCCACCATTTCCTTCACTTCTGGTTAAATTAATATTTAGTCCATTTTTTTGGTTGTTGTTGTTTCATTTCTTGCATTTCTGTTCCTCTACTCTTCTTTCTTGCACTGCAAAGCATATGGATGTTTCATTAGGTCCCAGCCCATAAAAAACTTCCCTAGCTAATAAACCCTCTTAATCACTTCATGTTGAAGATCACCCAACACTTTTTGCAGTAAACTGTTAAATTACAGAAGAGGAGATAATTTTGACTTGAAGGTGTTGAAAATGCAGCTATCTAGTCACTGACAAAAAAATTCCTCGTTCCAAAGTGAGCCCTACTTCACTTGAACTCTGCTACTCCAAATTCTTGCAGTAGTGCCATCAGACTAAGCAGCTTCAAGTCCACCTAGGACAATGCTATTTTTCAGTCCTCCGTTAAATCCAATCACAAGCCACTACAGGGTACTGCAGAAAACTTGAATCTCCCATGTGCAAGAATGAATTCAACGTCTTGATTATGAATAAAATTTCAACATCACCTCACACACTGTTTGAGGCTGCTTTGGGCTGCTTTTCATCCTTTTTGAGATTTGCTTCAACGTCATTATCTCTAGGACACACTGCCACAACAACCAACAAAGTGGGTGTCTGCATTCCCAGATATTGCACATCCTCCATTTGCCTGCCTTAGGTTTAAAATTTCAAAAACTTAATGCTTTAAGAACAAGGTCCTACAGCAAGAGAAAAATCAGACCAAGGTAGTAACCACTACTAATAAGTAGTTAGGCCAAAAGTTACTAGACTTAATATCTTGCTGGCCTATCTGAAATCCCAGACACCAGTCACTACTAAGCCTGGATGTACAATATGAAGGACCAAAAGATAATTAAGTATTGCTAAAGGATAAAAAAAAGCACCACAGCCGAGCCTGTTTTCTTAAGCCCAACTATTTCCTCTTAAATAATTTCATTTTGTTCTGCCAAATTTATGGGACAGCCAGGTAAGAAAGTACTCTGCATGTTCTTTCTTTCACAAAGTAAACTACGCTATGAAGCTTTATTGTTTACCCAAACTGTTATTAAACATTATGAAATACCAAATTATGAAATGTATAAATGTCATTATGAAACCTTTTAGAATATGTGAGCTTATAAGGAAATGGCACTCCCTTAAAGACAATCCAGGTATGTAACAAACCTATTAGAGCACAGGGATTACTAGGCATTTTAATACAGTATATTGCTAGGCTTCACCAAACAAAGCCATATGATTTTCATATTCTCCTAAAACTCTGTGCTTCTCTAAATTTTATTTTACATTATGTAAATTAAATTCAAACTGCTTTATATATTATAGGCTTTTCACTTCTACAGAAAATATTAACTTGACTTTGAGGCTTGGAAGCTTTGAAGCAAGACTCAGATTTTTAATGAACATCTTCCATCTCAGTAAGTACTGAAATTACATAATGATTTCTTCAAGAGAAAACAATGAAGTCTCATACTGTAGTTTTCATTGGGGATGAAAGGTATTCTATTATATGACTCTATTAGTCATATATCCCACAAGAAAATGAAGATGTCTTTTGATGCCATTACAAAAACAAGTCAATAAGACAGAAAGAAAGAAAGGCTATTTTTCATCTGAAGAAGTTAGGGGTTGTATTGAATTATGTCAGTATGAAGTGCTTTTGACAAAGTTTAATCAGATTGCCAATCTGATTGAGATAACATGCAACAAAATTAAATGGAAACTTGAGGATTTTCTCAATGTTGATCACTTAACAGAAAGTCAGCCAGAAATGTGGATATTGTACATTCTTAGCAGCAAACCACAACATGAATCTTATTGATCATTATAAGAAATAGCAAAACAATTATGAATTGACCCAAAAAGGTGTTTCTATTCTGCCAGAACAGTCTGAAACATTGTATCATTTTTTTCCAAATCACAAAACAGGATATAGAATATCCTGTAGGATATAGTAATTTTTAAAAAATCAAAAGGTACTAACTTAAATCAGAATTTAGTAAGGAAAAGTACTTTGCTAAGGTCCTAAAACATACCTTATTTAAGTAATTAAACATATTATTTACATAAATTATGTAAGTAATAAAAGAAATAAAATGGAATAGCTGAAAGAGGCATTGTCTCTCTCTCTTCAAAACATTGAACTTTATTTTAGAAAGGAATATATTCTGACTAGCAAATCTTGAAAAGATATATTTTTCAGAAAATCTCAGCACTCTAGAATCTTACAACCATGGACAAAAACTCATTGCATATTAGTAGAATACTACAATGTTAAAATAATTTAGAATGCTGTAACCTCTAAAGTATTAGAAAAAACTCTCAGATTATGTAAAATCATCTTTATTATGTTGATTGTATTCCTCTAAGAAAAAGAAAAGATAATTTTGAGAACACTTCTTTCTGCCTCTGCTTTGTTATTTTGTGTTTTTTTTTTTTTTTTTAGCATGAAAAGTTTCTTGGAACACTATTGCTGGTAGTGAGTGGGAAGACCTGGTGAAGGACGGAGAGAAAATTGCATTTTTTTGTCAAAATGAGAAACAGTTATTCCAATTTAATTATTTAGTCATGCATTCACAGACATTAAAACTGTAATTAAATTTACACTATGGCTTTTCCCTTTATACAGATAACCTTAAATATGAACAAGCATAGAAACTATGTGTTCCTTATGCCCAGCACTGTCAGAGTTCAGTTTCTCTAAGTTCCTACAGAAAAAAACATTAGCTTGAACTCCCTTTCAGATTCCTACCAAAATAAATTCAGAGTCCAGGTTCTCAGGAAATATGGAAATCTCACAAATTTACAGGAAAAGAGGGAGATAAAACATGAAGGAGCATTAACTCGGGAACATCATTGTTGCTGACAGGAAGCAAGCCCAGTAGCTGCAGGACACACCAGTCATGGTCCTGGGTCAGCCTTCTGCTCTCAGTGACTCCTAAGGGACTGCCACTGTCTTACACCAAATTTACAGTGAATTGCCCCAGCATGGACAAATTCAGCTGCTGAGAAAGTTGATCACCTTTTTAAAATGGTTATGGCTATCAGAAGTCTATATTTTCACTGCAGTGATTATGTTTTTTTTCCCAGACTCCAGGGATTTTCTCCAGCATCCTCTGGTGCTTTCAGTACTTTCAACTAATTTATGCTATTTCCTTCTGCTGGTCATTCCCAAGAGCTGTTTTCTTGTCACTGCCACCTGATAAACTGGGCAGCATCCCTGGTACTTGCCAATGAGTGTCAGATGTTATGTCAGGTCCTCTTTCAAGGCAGCTCTTGGAAAGGATTCCTCTAGAAAGGAATCTATGGCCAGTGTATCCTTCAATGGATACTTGCAACAGGGGAAAACCACTGCATAAGCCCTTCCCTTCCTTCTTGACTTCTGCAGGATTTCTTCACTCCAAAAAAAAACCCCAAAAACTACACCTGCTGAGTGGGCTTCATGACTTTTTATCAGTCCTCTTCTCCCTCCATCAGCAAGCACAAATTATTTCCACACAATTTATTTTCTTCCCCAATACTCCCTTAATCTTTTGGTAATTTGAACAAGAGTAATAAAAACCAAAGCACACCAGACTCAGCTAGTGCCCCTTCCTTCTCCAGTGCATGAAAGTGGACTGAGGTAGCTTCTGGCTAGCCAGTACTCTCAGAAAGTGTAAGGTAACTTTTCCATCAGTTTCGTACAGGATATTCAAGCTGAGATTATTGCTTTAAGTCACAATATGGACACAGGAAAATCTGGACAGATATTCAGGCAAAGTAATTTGTAGCTGACCTGAAGTGCCTAAACAGAAGCACAGGTTAAAGCTACTGACAATGAAAGAAAGGAGTTGTTTCCAGCAGATCTAGCAAAAGATGTAAATTATGAGCTATTTCGCCTCTGGAGGTCTTTAATCTTCTTCCTGCTCTATATATAAATTTGGAGTTCATCAGCACTGTAAGACATGTAACAAACATGTACAATAGCAGAAATTCATGCAGTCTGCCACCCACATGATGTGATGTGTTTTCAGCAGATGGTTGTGCAGTTCCCCAGATAGATGTGAACTGGGTCTGTGCATAGTAATAACAACATCTCTTCTGCTACAGGGGGTGTTGTTATGTACCAGGAAGCCCTAGAAAGGCAGAAACCCAAGATGAATTCCATTATTATGAGTTCCAATGTTTAACTTCAATTCTCATTTTAACTTACTTGCAGAGTATGCAAAGTCTGTAGGGCCAATGTAAGAGCATAGGAAATACTTTAAATTGCTAAGTGGCTGACTTTTTAAAGAAAGACAGTAAAATGAATTGCTTTACATGAGGCAATCTAATACATGTTGCTTATAAAGAAACATGAATGAAAAATGGAGTCAAGGCAGTAGTAACAGTTACTTGCTAGACTTCTGCTTCCCAATGTCCAAGTCTGGTATCTCAGACTATTCATCTTACCCAATCAGTCCAGAGAGTAGTTTTATTTGTCTTTGTTTTATACTGGTTTAGATACAAGTATTCATCACAGTCACTGCTGCTTGTACAAAACCAAAAATTTAATTTGTGGATTGGAATGTATGAAATGAACCTCTGAGATTCCTCTCTTCTGTTTAATATTGATTTAATCTGATTTCTTCAAATTAACTACCACTTGAGCTAGAACAAATTACTATAAGATACCTCTTGATTTAAAGAATTTCAGTGATGGGAGATTCTCTACAAATGCTGAGGTAAACAAATCAGTATTCCACCTCTAATCTATAATTTCAATACAAATTATCCTAAGCAAAGTATACTTCTACCTATTTGTGAACAACCTACATATAATTAAGACATCCTCCTCTCCCCGACCCGCACTTCAATTTCTGCAAATTCTATGTAGAAGTAATGTTAAGAAAACATTTTCAATTTAGAGTTCCTTTAAAGGCCAATAGGCCTAAATAGTGCTGAGATATCTAACAAAATGATTTATTTTGACAAAGCAAAAAAGCTGATGCAGCTATTTTCTAGCAAATTATTTAGATATGTCATTGAGCTGGTGGTCCACTGCTGCTTTCAAAGTGTTTAAGATACAAACATTTTTCATGGTGTTACCTACCTGAAATATTATACATAAGAAGCTTACAAGAATAAGAAACAGGAATACAAAAAGCAAAAAAACTAAACCAAAACAAAACACAAAAAAAAACAAAAACCAAAAAAAACCCCATACAATTTTAAGAAATGCAGCTGGAAAACTATTTCTTTCTCAAGATATTTTGGTTTTGTCCCTTTTTTTTTCATTGGATCTATTGGTACATTCTGTTTTTTAGAAATTGGGACTGATCATTAATCCTTTGAAGTGTTAAAAACGAAAACACAAAGTTCATGGAAAAGCACTATTCAAAAAATTCAGTTTCTTGTTTCCCTTCTTTTCTGTTAAAAAAATTGAGAATAAAAGTAGGCTGTTCCTCTGTTTCTTAAAAAGCCAGAACTTCCTGTGTAAACCTTCTGGACAGAGAAAATAACCCTAAAAGCCTGAAGTTAGGCCCATTCTTGACTTGTGAGCTTAGTATTTCAAATGACTTTGCAATCACAACTGTAGTTAATAGCTTACAGCATTTAAAAATACTTGTTTTTAAGAAATGCTTATGTCAACCACAAAAAACATCAGTGTAGCAACTACATGAACATTTGTAATGGGTGTCAACATAAATTATTTACAAGCAGTTAAAAGAACCTAGAACAAATCAGAAAAAACATGTTCAGAAATATTTTAGATGCATTCCATTTGATTAAATTAGTAAACCCAGAGATCTCCCTTGAATGAAGATTTAATTTATGTATTTAGATAAATTCCTATTAGGTTATGATGAACTCTTTACAAGGACAGCCAAAGTATACAGCATGCCACAGGACCTTTGGTTTTTCCCAGTTTTATTTCTTTCATTTCTTTCTTTTATTTACAACTCCACAGAAGGTCACCCTGCCCTGTCCAGCATGCCATAACACATACACAAAGACAGCTGCACTATAACTTCCTATAAGATACAGGCACTGAAATTCCCACCCTCAATAACTCCAAGGCTATCTGCAGGAACACTGCAGCAAGTAATGGGCATTATTGGAGCTCAAGAACAACTTAGAAGTCACTCTTGAAATCCCAGTATGCAAGGGAATGTACAACTTTTGTAGCCTGTGCTATGAATAATTTGTTTCATTTTCAGAATGACAGAAAATTACCTTCCTTCCTCTTGGGCAAATGCACAGCAAAGAGACATGCTCTTTTGTCAACTCCCTTTTATGGTTTTGACTGCAAATCCATTGGAGTATCTTACCTGTAGGAGAAGGATCACTGACAGTGACAGTGACACTTTCTTCCTGCCTAGATTTTTAATATTACACAACAATAATGCTGTGGATCAAACAGGTGCAGCATGAACATGTGGTCCCAAGAGAAAGATATAAGGAAATTACATGGAAATGCACTTCCTTAAATAGAAAAAGATGCTGGAAGAAACCAGCATATTTTTCATTGACTTCTAATTTGTTTCTGATGCTGACTCAAGGTCATTACACAACAAAAATGAAAATAAAAGTTCCACAAAATCAGTGAGGTGAGAAAATTAATGAAACAGGGTTAGAAAACAGACTCTTGCTCTCATCTTCAAGGGAAAGACAATGTACATGATTTTTCTCTTGTCTACTGGCTTGTGAAATCCCTATTTCATATTTGTAATACTTCACTCGTCCTTCATAAATTTCTTTGATGGTTAAGTAAAAATGGCGCTGTAATACCAAACAGTGACAGTGATGGGCAATACAGAGCACAATAAGAGCCACTAAGTTTCTTAGCAATGAAAGAAAGCCAAATAACAAAGGCAGGAAGAGGAGGATGATGTTCTCAAAAGAGAAAGTTTTTGATGTATTTATTTCATTGATTTTGTAGAATCTGCATTAAAAAAACTCAAACAACTAAGGGTAGAGTTTCTCTCATCCCTTCACCCAACACTGAATACATAACTCAAAAATGCAGTTTTTGATTTCTAATTTCATAGTTCCAAAAAAGTAAATTGAGACCTAGCTCAAAGATGAAAGATTGAAACTTGTCTTTTGTTTAACAGCTGGACTTCAAAAAGCTGTTAGAAATGCAAATTAAAGATATGTTAGTATTTCACCCTCTGCTAGCTGCAACATACACAAATCTCTGTTTATCATACATTCCTACTAAAATAAGTTTAAACCCAATTTTACATCAAGATCAATCAAGTTATTTTGAATGACACGCTAAAATCACGATAAGGCTGAAATACTGAAATTTACTTCAAAGAAAAAATAATTTTATATGTGTATGCTTTTTCTTTGTATGCATGCTTTTTTCCTTAACAGCTTTCATCAATTAAAATCATGTAGACTTATTGGAGACCAGCTGTTCTCATTTGTTGCGCTTCAGTAGACAAGGCACTCTGTGATTAATGGTCCTTGTTTTTCTGCAATCTGTAGTCTCTCTTCTCTTCCTGCTCATATTCTGTTTAATGATATAATCTCAACACTGACATTACAGCTCTATTTCTGATTTACTGGAATAATGCCCAGAGTTTATTATTGTGACAGAAGGAAAAGTATCCTAAATCATTGCATTGGGTTCTTCCTTGAAGCTGACATGTGTCTGGACAGGAAAGAGGTCGTGTGGTTTCCAAGAACCAAATTACTTACCGCAAGTGAATGGGTGCCTGTTCTTCACTGCTCTAAGATATGAGCAGAAATCTAATATAACAAAGGTCAAAGGAAAGATCTGAACAGAACTCTGAAAGATATCTCAAAACTCTAATTTGAAAACTTCAAAAGAGAATGCCACATAATTCCAATATCTACATTATAAGTGTAACAAGAAAATTCCAACTGATAGTGTAGACTGTTTATGCTGCCTGAACTTGCATACATTTTGAAAGACTTTGTTTTTTCTGTTGTCTGATATGATGCATTTTTGTATTACAGTATTGGGCCTCTCATTTGTTATGAATGAAACCATGAAAAAGCTGTTCAATGCATTGCTGTGAGTATATATTTTAAATTTTGCTATCCAAACCTGGCCTCAGAGCAATTTGGCAACATAGCTGCTAAATGAAAACAACATAACATGTTACCCTGTGTTTTCTCAAAAAAGCATAAATCTACTGACAAAAATGTTTTATTTTTTACAAAGCATTAGAAACAACCAGCACACTGCTCAGCATATGATGTAAGGTTTGACAGCATATAGCAACATTATGTCTCCTGCTAAGGAATCTTTTCCAGAAGGAAGAAACCCAGGCAAACAATCACATGTGGCCGGATGACATAAAATTTAAATAAACCAGGACATGTTTTTCTTCCCTATTGAAGGAAAAGCAAAACTTCACAAAGATGCTTTTTTTAAAAATGGAATTTTGAAGAGATATATTTTCTTCTCAGAGAAATAACAGAAGGAGCTACAGCCAGAGAGACCCAAAGAAAGACATAGATTAGAAAAGTGGGGTTTGTCAGGTCAGAGGGCCCTGTGCTGTTGTTAAGTCCTCAGGTAATTGTGCCAGCTATACATTTTTCTCCAGCAGCTCCAGGGCCATGATGGTTTCATGTGTGCACGTGTTAAGTGATTGGTTGTAAGTCATCTTTCAGGGGTTTTTTGCCCTTCTTTCCTGCTCTTCAAAGGCAGCTGCTAGCTCTAAGAGTAATTCACATGTAGCATATTAGGCATTTTGCCCCAGAGATGTTGTTTAACAAACACATATAAAAGCAGATACTGTGGCATAATGCATTTAAGGACTTTTTAAATTGAAATTAAACTGATGATAATAATATTGGCAGAACCCTGATGGACTAAAAGTTACTTTGGGGAAAGACTGTAAAAGCCACCATTTAGAAAGAAAAGAGATTCTTAAATTCAAGTTTGGGTCTGGATATAAACAGAGATCCTTCTAATATTCTAGAATGAAAAATATGACCAGGACTTCTGTGATCTTCATTTAGAGTAACATTTACCCTTGTGTAATTTAAGCATAAAGAAACCAAACTGGTTTTAGAATAGCCATCTTAAGTTCTTGCAGCACTTTTTCTGCAGTGGCACCAAGTCTCAGATTGCATTACAAATCCCACCCAAGATGGTAAGCATAAAAAACTAAACCTGATAAAATTAAGCCATGATGTTATCTCTGATGTTCTGACTGAAATGTTATTACTACTTGCTCACCTATTCTTAAAAATACACACTAACTAAGATTTCGAGTCCTTCAAAAAGAAAAATTTTGAAAGTTATAGTAAGATATGGAAGGTAGATTCACCAAAGGTAGGCTATTCCAGAATATTCCAATTATAGGAAATACAGCATATGTCAACATGCTCAATATAGCATTTGTAAAAAAAAAATCACTATAAAATCACATTTTTAATGTCTAATTTACACTTGGTTTTACTGCAAAAGGACTTTTTAAAATTGGATATATGAGAGATTCTCAAGAATTAGTTTTACAGCTGTTGTAATTTCACAAGTGATCTTGGTACTAATACTAATGAAACCTCTGAGGGACACAATATTACAGAGGAAGGACAAATCTGCATGAGTAAAGTACAAGAAATTGAATTATATTTAAAATGCAAAGGGCACAGCCTCAAACTTCAAAGAACTTCCATTTTAGGGTTATAGCTCATGATATAGAATTGATGGAAAAAGATAACTTCAATTTTCCTTGCTTTGCTTCCACTATTAAAGGCTTGCACTGAAAAGCAGCACATTCCCTGCCAGAATATCCCTAGATATACATCAGGGAAGAAGTGTAATGGATGTATTAATCAATCACAGCAAGACCAAAACCACTGGTAAGATGAAGCCACATGAAAGGAAGATGCCATTTTTGCATGCATGCATCAGTAAGCATATTCCTGCAGAGATTACAAATGAAAATGGTATTGTCAATGGCCACAGCACAGATGGGACCCTATCTAGAATGTGTTTCCTTGATGAATCATCAGCTCAGAGAGAACTGATATGAGGAAAAAGGCCCAAAGAAAAGAAAAGGTAATGAAGACAAAAAAATTAAAAAGGAAAACACAGAATCTTGTGAAAAATAAACCAAAAACCAAACGAACACGGAACAATTTTCCTGCAGAGCAAACAGTGGATTTCAGCCTGAGTAGTTACATAACAGTGTAAGGTCCTGGGTGGGGGACTGTTGCATGTGGAGACGTTGGTGATCCACACACGAGTGACACCAAGTAGGCACCAGGGGCTGCATGAGCAGTGCAGTCTCCAGCCTGTGTGGAGATGCACGTACCCCTCGGAAGTTGGATAGACACAGCCAGCTTGGTGTCACTGAGAAGCCTGCAGGCAGCTCCCACTTGGTGGTTGCACCAACAGTGCAGAAGGAAGTTTTAGTGTTAATGTCCTTTCTGTTTGATAGTAGGAATAATGCACACAGCTGTCTCTTTACAAGAAAATCCTACAATAACTTAGATGACAAAAATGGGGTGATGTTGTCGTGATTTTTAAAGGTGTTAAGTTTTTTGTTTGGTTTTTTTTTTGGCTTTTTTTGTGTTTGTTTTTTTTTTTTCAAAAGAGAAAAAGAGTAAGTTTTATTCGAACATTTGGTATTTATAGAATTCCAAAGGTGACTGTGGATTGGAGGATGGAATTACCACCTCTCCAACCACACTGGTTCAAAGATTAATCAATTCATTTCTCTCTACCCACAGAGAAATATGTAAACTATTCTATTTCTACATGAAATTGTGTGGGAACTCTGACTCTCAAATATGTAAACATTATCAGAAGGATAAAGAAGTTTTATGAGAATTTTAAAACGTTCAAAAGAACTATAAAAGAAAACTTAACACTTTTAAAAATCAAGACAACAGGGTGACACTTTCTATAGACAGGTTACCTGCTGACTGAAGGCCTGTGTGACAATGCCCAACTCCAGGCTCCCAGCATCTACAGGGATGCAAGATTCCCTGTGCTCTTCTGCCATTCTTTGTAGTGCTAGTTCTAATAAATAGCATTTTGAATTCTAACTTCTAGGGCCTTGAGTGCCTTTCTTCCTGGGATCATAAGGGACTGGCAAAACCTTAATGCAAAACATCGTCAGCTTGTTCATTTAAGAAAGGGAGGTATATGCGTTCTCTGGTGTGCAACTGAGGGAACCAGACTGAGGAGGTCCCTTCAGCTCCATTCCACTAGAAGGCTCACATGTCTATCACAAAGAATAAGGATCAATTGAATTTTCATTTTATTTCAGTAGATTGCACAGTCTCAAAAATCTGTCAAATCAAACCTGTTGATTCTTGGTATCAATGAGCAAATCTATTTTTTACATTTTTGCTCTTTGCTGATTGTTTAGTTAACCTGTGTTGAAGACAGGAAAAACCCAAAATGCTTTTGCTTGATTTCTTTTTATAACCCAGATAGTCTTCATTTCAGCTGGGTTGCATGACACTTTCCAGGATGAGCTTATGGCTCTCATTGATCCTACAGGTCAAGTGCACTATGAAATTTTCTATAACATGATATAAGATGTGAAAAAATAATGCCTTTTTTTTTTTTTTAAACACAGAAAGCAGAGGCATGTGGTAAATACATTTACAAGATTTGGGTCAGTCTCGCTGAAGAAACTTTCCAGCTTTTTGTCCTTCTGAAGTGACATTTTGACAAAGTTAATTTTCCTGCCCTGCAGCACTAAGGTATAGCCTCCTAGAACAAAGGTTTTTAAGAGCTTCAGGAATCTTGTCAAGCTCCTAGAATTGCATGATAACATTGGGTTTTGAAACCCCTGAGCACCATTCTTTCAAAAGTGAAAAATGCTGATGCAAGACACATATAAAACCAACTACACTTATAAAACCAACCAACCAATCAAGCAACCAACCAACCAACCCACTGCCAAAACCAACCACAACCAAAACAAATCCCCAAACAAAACCCCCCAGAAGAATGTTTTGTAAAATCTTCATCAAGATGTGGAAGTGAATGCCAATCATATGGCTTTTGGTTTCCTCATTTTTTTTCCATCATCAATCTGAGAAAATTTACATCCTTTCCAAAAACTGGCATGTTTTTATGGTGAACTATCACTTTATATTTTGGGTTCCATGGTTCTTTGCAATAGTTGAATGCTAGACCACACCATGTAATCAGAATCTGTTTCATTGTACAGCATGACTGTGCAACTGTACAGAACCTTTCTTGATGACAACCTCTGACAAATTTGAAAGTACATAAACAGAGTTTGCAGCTATAAGCTATTAACCAGGAGGTTCATTTATGAGCAGGCAAGCTACCACAGGAACCCAGTTCCTTGAACAGGCAGTGAGACAGAGAATCTACTTTAACTAACCCACAAGTTCCCTAATACAAATGAACAGACACAGGTACTGCTGTGACAGCAGAGCCAGTCACCAGTATTCACTCAATAGCCTCTTGCTGTCATTTTGATGAGGTTTATCTGCACAGGGAGAGAAAGTATTTAAAATGCTCTTAACACAGGACACAAAACCCTGTAAAGATACAGTGAGGCAAATAAGATTCCTATTGTCGGGAAAGAATATAGACCCAAGAAATTACCTTATTTAAAAACGCCCATTTTTTCTGTTTTGGGTTTGGTTTGTTTTAATTTGTTTCCAAGCATTTGGAGTAATAGTCTCAATCATCTTGTTCAAATACTGCAAGATCTCAACTGTAGGAGTCAAATTTCTAATTAATAGTGAGTTATAGTTAACAGAACTGCTCTAAAAGTCGCCCACTTAAAAGGCTTCTCTTGCTCTGTGCCAGCATAACTTAACACTGAATAAAGTGCTAAGAGTCTCAAAGCCAGTTATACAGATTGTGTCACCTGGTGATTCCCCTCAGAAGGGCACTTGTGGCATTGTCATGCCACTGGTGAGGAGTGCATGCAGATGGATTTAAAGACCCAACACTCTGTGTCACACTGTGCTCATGTGTACTGCTGTAAGTCACTGGCTAAGCTGCTGCAGCACTATGGGCTCCTTTGTCAATTGTCAAATCTGTCAATTTGTCCTTTGTCTCCTTTCAGCAATGGCTGAAAGAAGAAAGAGAGGAGTGCTGTCCCCTGTGACAATGAACATACCTGAACCAGCTCAGCTTCGGAATGCCAGGAGATGAACTGTATTCATAAATGAAATGAGCTCCTGCTGGCTTATAGGACCTGGATTTCACAATACAATCCTTGCTGGTTTTCCTAACCCAGCTGGACTTATATTAAATGGGAATCTGTAAGCTGTTGTATATTTAAAGCTGTACTTGCTGAAATCTGCTCTGATTATATTAAAAATAATGAAGACCTATAATAGTTTCCAGTGGTTTTGCTTCATCCTAATGTTCTTTGTAGCAGATTGAGACAGTGTCTAGTTCCAGTAGCTGAGTTATTTATTTTGCCTAAAGTGCCTACTAAAGATCAATCTGGCATCTCCTATGACATCAAGGAAGGAAAAAGAGGTACTAACACATGGAAGGTTTCCACAATTTTGACCTTCAGAAACACTGAGGCAATTCTTATAGAATGTTTACAGAGTTTAAAATGTTCTACCTGTCTACCCTATTTGTAAAAGAAACCATAAATCATGTATTATCAACCATATGCTACTGTCAAACATGTCTTTGAGTAACTGTCTTATCATTACAGCTCTTGGTATGGAGCCAAGCACTGAGACACATTGCTTACATTTGTATTTTCTTGAAAGTTCTTAATGCATTGTATTACATTCCAATTATGGCAATAGAAATCTAAGATTATTACTTCATATAAAATATTTTTTTTTCAAAAATGTATAATCTGCTTAAATCCAAAAAAGTCCAGAGCATTATGTCATAAAACAGAAAATATCTGTTTGCCATTAAGTCTCTTTAGTGTTTCTTCTACACTTGCTCCAAAGAGAGACTTAGTCAAGGAACAGTGAATTATGAATTATTATTGCTAGTGCTGCATCATCACTGGTTTAACAGTAAGTCAGAAGAAGAAAAAACTAAATCTGGAGAAGCTGCACACTCTGATTTAATAGCTATAAAAGTGCACTTTGCTAGTGAATTATTATTCATAAACCATTAAGTGTCTTAATACTGAATCTTACCTACTAAGTCAAAGACTTCTGCTTTTAAGTGTTCTTTGCTCTTTGCAAGTATGTTTTTACCAAAATTCAAGGAAAAGAACAAACATTTTTACTTTTGTGGGAGGGAGAGAGGGGATATATGTATGTATGCACTTGGGGAAACTTGACTCAAATAATTGCAGAAACCTATACAGAAACACTGCTAAAGAGCAGATTTTAGTCCATTATCCTGAAATCTTAAATGTCAAGAAGCAGGAGCAAATTGCAGATTAAACAATTCAACTACATGATGACTGGTGCATTGTGAGTAATAGCCAAAGACTAAAGTAACATTCACCTGTCTAACAGAAACTACCAGTACTATGGTTCATGAGCCAAATACCAAAAAAACTCAGAATAAATTGATTCTACATGAAAATGAATTAATCAAAGTCAAATAAAACAAGTATTTGGAATAATGAAATCATCTTCATCATCACAATATAAAACATTAACATTTTAGATAAAATATTAGAATATTAGATAAAATATTAGAATTTTAAGTGCATTATATTGCATCACTTCATGAAGTAAATCTGCCATTTGTTTAAAAAAAAACAACTAAACCAAACAGTGTGACAAGGAGACTAACATACTGGATTAATAAAATTAATTTTTTTTTAAAATCCTGAAGAGAGACATGCAAATGGAAAAATTTGAAGGATTCACATGTTTCATTTTCATATATAAAATGCACCTGAACAATTATGTATTTGGCCCTGTGAAAGCTACCTAAATCTAAAATTAAGTTATATTATAAAGAATCTTATAAGAACTAGCCTTTGACTTTTTAACACTTCCCTATATGGCATCTTTCAATACCTTACTATTTTTTGAAGACATGCATCAATATTTTAAATCTATTTTCTGTCAACAAGCATTCCTCTCAATTTAAGAAACATTTAATAACCAGCTTGTTCACTGGTTCACAAACTTAAGACAAAAGAATCTCTATTCAATATGAATCTTTCTTTCTCTTAACCCTCCTCTGCAAGACGAGAGGGAAGGATGAAAATAAAGTATTTTTAACTGTTCCTAAGTGAGGAAAACATTACTTTTTGGAAGCCAAACCTTTGAATTTCTTGAAGAAAATCAACTCTGAAGTCATCACTTTATCAGCTTCTCAAGTTCCCCTTACATCCATTTTGTCATAGATTTCATATAGCTAAGGAAACCATTATTTCATTCACTATTTCTCTGAGCATTCAATAATTTAGAGCTTCTGTTCTCTAACACCAAAAACATATTCAGAAAAAAATGAAAGTTCTCTTTTAGACCTAGCTCTATTAGGCATATAAATGTTCCAAACTGAGAGGGTTAATTAGAGCTTTAGCCTTACTTTTTTGCTACTTGCCCAGAGGCTTATGTTGAATTTTACATATTAAATGTGTAATTGAGCTTAGAAAATTGAAAGTTAGATGATTTAAAATAAATTTAAATGTATGTAAAAAGAAAATATTATAAAAATGAAGAGATTTCATTCTGAAGCCAAGTAATGAATAATAATGAAAAAAAAAAAAAACCAAAAAAAAAAAAACCCCAAAAACCCAAAAAAACCCAAAAAACCCAAAAAACCCCCAAAAAACCCAAAAAATAAAACAAAACAAAACAAAACAAAACAAAAACAACCAGAAGCTTAGGGCAGTGCTAGAGAAATCTGAGAAGGAATGAACTGCCTGCAATGTTATTTCTTCATATTTCTGGAAAACTCTTTTTTAATTTAAGACTGGACTTACTTCTTTGACAATATCATATTGCAGGATATTTGCCTTACAGACTCTGATGTGCTAATAAAAATTATTTAAATGGCAGCAATTGAACCATTTACACAAAATACACATAACAGAACTAACAGTATTCTTTTTGTTCACAACTTACTAAATTTTGATAAAAGGCAGTATAGTTAGCTATGCATTTGTTACAAATAACTTACGTTCTCAGATCCTACTTGCACCTCATTCAAAAATTTCATTAGAGAAAACTTGGTTTTAAGCCAAGTTTTCCAGTATTCTAAACAACTTGCATGCAAACATTTTGCTCAGTGTTTTAGGGTGTCAGACAAAAAAGAAAACTAGGTAAGTGTGATGACAAATGTTTTGCTCTTAGCAAAGTGGAAATGTGTGTGAGTTTCTCTTAGCAAGAAATGCTGATAAAATATTGACCAAGATAACAGGTTAATATCTCTGAACAGAAGGCAGAGATGAACAGAGGTTGCATTCTTATAAGCAATGATTGGTTAGGTTGTGTGTCAGATTGCTGGCTGGGAGAGCTCGACCAAGATGTACTGGAATAACTTCTATGATATTTAGATTTATCAATGACAAACTGTGAATAACGCATCTACCTGATGAGAATACCAAGATTCAAACATTTCACCATATGTAAAATGATAATTTACTGTCCAGAAGCAGCTAGAAATGCACATATAATTTTTCATTTTCATCTTCCCTCACGCAGTCCCAAACCACTTGATACACTTTTGCTATAGGTTATAAACTCATTGGAATCAGGATGTATATTTCCTTCCCACTACAAATCATGAACCTCAGTAACATTTTAGTGCAAATATGATTTATATCTGGATAATAAACAACAAAGAAAAATGCATTTCCATAATAATTTTCAGACTTGCTGCAGCTAAAGATTTGATGAGTCTGTTCACTTCCCAGCTCTGGTGAAGTACTGGGATCTTTTCCCACTGCAAAGCAAATATATAAATATCAAAAAAAGTCGCTGCACCTTAATAAACACTGAATGCACACACAAAGAGAATGAAAATATGAGTTAAATTTCCAGTTAAAAACAACTGCTGCATTTATGCACTGAATCTTGGTCTCCTGACTACTGCCCTAATTCCTTAAGAGAAACTTGGAACTTTTTCTCACTATTAATAGATGTGCAGCACTGAAGTTCCCTAACATCATATCAGGTTTTACTTGGGTGACTAAATACAGATTGAAGTACTCAGCTACTGTTTGAATTTAAAAATTACAACTGTTGGTGTTTGCCTGCTTGGAATAAACCCGAAATTGTAAAAGTCCTTATTCCCTAGCCCGTGCAGCCGAAGAAGAGGTCTGGAATGCGTCCAATTGCTTTTTCAAGGTTGTTTATTTCTTCTTATCTAAACATTCTTTCTCTGACCTGCTGAGCTCTGGCTAGCAAGTCCACCATAGCATTCTGCCCCTGAGCCTCGGGTGGCTCCCACCTTATATACTCAAAACTATGTGTATTATGTTTACAGTTTATTACCAATATCTAACATTTATGTTGGACAGTGTGTTGCTACCTTAAACCAATAGAAAAGTGTCACTAGCACAGCAAGACATGGAGGACAAGAAGAAGGTCAGGACAAGCCCAAATTCCTCCATCTTGTACCCCCTTTAAGCCCATTCTAAAAATCCCAAAATTCTACTTTTCCACCCTGTGTCAATTCAAATATCACACTACTAAAACCCTTGTGGCTTGCAATTCCCCATACAAAATTGACAGTTTTTCACAGGCTAAAATCGAAGCCATAGATGTTTTTGACTTCTTGCAAGGGTCTCCGAGCCCCCTGCCAGGGTCTTGAGACAGCCAGGGCAGCCAGAGGGATGTGCTGGACTCCGACAACAACCACTCATTTAATCTCTTTTTAGTAGGGATTTCTACAATTAGGTACTAATAAAATAAAATTAAGAAAAACACTCTGATTCATTTTACACTTACCAGAGTTTCCCAAATTAATTCATACTTTCCACTAAAGTTCCAGTATTTCACAAAAATAAAATTATTTCAAGGTAAATAAAGTAATTATTACCCTCATACAGCCAGCTGAAGTACTCTGTCTATTACTGAACAACAGTTCAGCCAAAAGTGAGTGCTTGTGTCCAGTCTGAAGAAAAAATGAATTACTGTTCACAGCAGTTCATGCAAAAAGAAGTAAAATGAAGAACATTTTGGCAAAAAGAAGACCAAGTTTTTCTAGTTCTGAGAAAGCTGCAGAAAGAAAAAGTGAAGTTTTTGTTCCATAGAAACAAACCTGAAAGAAAAATATTCAAGGCAAAACTATATCCACCTGTAGAGAGGCAAAATGTAGTACCAGAAATCCAGGAAGTGTTATTTTTGCAATGAGATCTCTACTGTGTGTCATATATTCTTACCTTTCCCTGTTAAATTTCAGAGAATGTAGAATAGCTGGTCGTTTCTGTCGGAGATTCCACAAATGAAGTGCATCATCTGCACACGCACTGACCAAAGCACCCTAGAGCAGACACAAAATACAGCAACACATTATTTTTCTGCAGGCTCTGTATTATTCTTACATGACCGTCACTGCTAAAGATCTACTTGCAAAACTGACAGTTTATGAAAAATCATTCCTTTCTTCTAGAACAAAAATACTCTACCACAAATAATACACAATTGGATCTATCTGGTAAATGTAAACACTTTAAATTAGTACAAGATGAGCCAAAGTTAAATTAAAACTCCATCAATTTAAAATTCAAATTAAAGCTTTGTGCCAAGGTTACACAAGCCAACTCTCAAATCTTCCCACATAAGCAGAAAGATTAACAAAATGGAAAAGAGACAACACTTACTTAAAAAGTTGAGTGTGAAAGACATAACTGAGGAAAAAAGGGATTAGTGCATGCACGGGCACATACATGACAGTGCCAAGCATAGCTTAGTAGTCATATCAAGGTAATTTAAAAAAATGAAAATTCAAAACTGGAACTGTGAAAAGAGGATGCAGATAAGAAAGTAGGGACAAGTAGCAAGAGGACAGGACATAGGAAGAACTAAGATAGATGTAGACAGAAGGAGAGAGTCTTTATCACAGATCAGAAATACTCTGAAGACTGGTTCTGCTTCTGCTGTCCCAAAAATGGTCATCTTTCAAAGCGCAGGCCTCTATCTGACTGAGAAGCTTGGAGTGAACTTTTAATTGCCTTTCTCCTCACCAGAGAATATTGATGACATGTGAAAACTACCTGCAGGGGAAGCTTCCTACTGCTCCTGCAGTGGTTTACTATACTTACATCTCAGATCAGGCCAGGCACAGATCTACCCTTGTTTATTACCATCAGAGAGGAAAACAGATTGCCCAAAAACAAGGTGATGCTTTATATTGAGGAAGGGCAAATATGTAACTGGAAAGATTAGTTCCTACAATCTATGACTGACTGATAAACTTCTCTAATCCTAGCAAATGTTCTTTTCAACATTGACCTATGCCAATAAAATTTATGGAGGTGAGACTTCTCAAATACAGTGTAATCCATACTTTAAGTCTCATTTCCCGAAGAGTCAGAAATAAAATTAACCACTGAAATAAAATTAACCTGATGTATTAGGTGGTTTGCTGGTCACCCAATGAAAAGCAAGAATATTGATTCAAACTTTGTCCTTCCTCTTCTCATGCCTGCATTCTTCTTAAGAATTTCACTGGAGTGTTTCACCGGACTCCCTCCTCAGTGTCCATGCTTCAGTTACTTTCTCCAAATAGGTGTAGGAAAAAAATCAAATATTTTTCAGGTTTAAAAAACCCATAAAACTAAAACTCTTCCCCTGAGAAGTTCTAAGATCTCCACATTTACAAAGAGGACTTGCAACTGTCAAAAGTGTTTCCTTATGTCATGGGAAAAAATTAATCAAAACTGAACTAAGATTTGGCCAGCTTCCAAGGTCCTCAAAAAAATCACTCTGAATTGTATTCACCAGAAAGTCTTCTTGCCTATTCCCATCTTCAGTACCTTCTGCAAAGAGAAAGCTATAATCTGGCACTGTTTCTTCATGTTGTCTAAATTTGATTTTGACAAACAAAGACTAAGCATGATGGTTTGATTGATGATCCCTGCAATTGCTTTTCATTGCTTCATGTAATGGCATATCCCCAACTATTGAGTTTTCAGCCAATAACCATCAATATATTTTGATAGAAAGATTTAGCTCATTTATTAATTTCTATTTGAACCAGAACTATGCATCATATTTAGTAACTTAATGGATTTTACATCATTTTACACACATTCATGCACTGACTGCCTTTTGTTCAGTACTTTAAACTGATGTATAGGAAGGCAATTCTCTTCCCTGAGTGCAGTTCCATAAATATTCTTCTAAAAGGCTGTATGTTGAATGTCCTCTGGATGTACACCACTTATTTTTTGGCACAATTTGTCAATGGGAGATGTTATATCACTCAATTGCAATAATATGAATTGACTTATTCAACTAAATTTATACAGAAGAATCTGAGTAAATATGTCCTTACCTCATTGATTAAGAACTGGAGCTGCAGAACTGCAGCACCACTTTCATGTTGGCAGTAGCAATCAACACCAGGCCTGCCCAATCTGTTGTCATCAAAGTCAAGGATTCTAACATTCCTGTTATAACCAGAAGTAAAGAGGGAAAGAAAGAACTACCAATTAAACTCTAATTAACCTTTAATTAACCTCAATTCTTCTTGCTTTCTGTAAAACAAAAGAATTCATGCTGACATTCCACTATTCTAATTGAAGTACCAACATCATCAGCCTGAAATGTGCAATTGTGAGTGATCTGTTCTAGCCTATTTTTTTTCCTGTGAAACAAAGTACATGAATTAACATACAAATTCAGCAGGATGCAACTTAAATTTATTTTTATACATTATTGGTTTATATAACACATGAATGTACCAGATTTTTGTACTTATCAAGACTAGACATATAATGAATGTAGCTTTTTATCTGTTCTCTTCAGGTCTTTTTCTGTGCATGCTAAATTGTCATCTCCCTAACATAGAGGATGATGGCCTTTCCCATCTGAGTCAGAGACTTAGCAAGAAACTGTTGTTCTAGAAAATTACTGAAGATCAAAAGTAAGGCAAGAGGAGAAATATGAAATATATTATTAGCAACCGTATTGTGTGAAACTTATGAAACACCGCATATTAAGAATATCAGGATTATGATTAGAAACAATTATTTACAATATAGAACTTGATCCACTTGTAACATACAATCATATTAGCATATTGTAAAACCCTGACCAAAAAAAGCCAACTGTCCACTTATTTTAGCTGCAGGTAAATGTCAGAACCTTTACTTCCCTTTTCACAGGAGAGAGGTGTACAGTGAACCATTCTAATATTGGCCTTCAGAAAGTATAATCCATTAATTAGCAAATTAGAGATTTAGAAGCTCCAAGTATGAAACAACTGCTCTTCCAATTGTTAAACAAGCAGCTTAATGGATACCACTTACCTTGAGACCTGAACTCTACTCTTGATTTTGTCAACTGGTCTAGTGGATAACCTTTGGGGGAAAGAAATTTTTTTTCTTACCTGAGCTTCATTTCTCTATTTGTAAGATGGAGATAGAGTTTTATAAAACTGGTGTTTATAGATGAAAAGTTGTGTATAAAACATCATAACTACATTATAGAACAGCAAAGCAGAGAAAAAGAAATAACTCAATTTGCTGCTTGCTCCCAAGCTGTAGTCATGGATACAATCATAACTGATAACATAATAAAAACCTGCATCTTTTAAACAACCTATTCAAAATGGATAATAACAAAGTACTGTAGTCTAAGGCACTTTGTAAGTGTTGATGGTAATCCTCTGGTCCATTCTGAATGACTGTTCTATGGCACTCTTTTTTAACATTTAACAACCACTTCTTGTAATGTGAGAGAAAGTACCAAAACCACCCAAGCAAGTCACCAACCCACCCGGGATTTCAAGCTAACTGGAACTTTTAAGAGATAAGTGCTTTCCTTTTAACCTGAGTTTAATACTCAGTACAAACACATGGTATTACTTAATGATTGTCCTTAATGAAAATTACAGCTGCATTGCCCTGATTAAGCATCTGTCACCCTTCAGCATCAGTGCAGTATCATGCTAAGTCAGTTTTCTAGGAAACATCCTAGCAAAGTAGACGATTTCACTCAGCATCTCCCAAACAAACAAAGCACTCTCCAAAAATTCACATTTATATGCATCAGTGTTCACCCTGAAAAATAAATTACTAAAGTACCCACAAATTACTAAAATAAGAGAGAAATTGTGCTGTCTGCTTCATTCTGGCCAGTTGCCCTGAAGTGAGAATTGATGCTTAAATAGCAGCATTAGCACTGACTGCTGGTGGTTTTCAAACATTCTGGGAGCTGCAGTGAGGTCCTTCCAGCAGAAGGAGCTGAAGAGATATGATGACTTGGCTAATGTTCTTGGCACTTGAGCCCATCTTCTGCAAATTCTGTGTTTTGCTGCCAAGCATGGAGAAGTACAACCTTACCTCATCAAATCTTTTCATAGCAGTGTATTACAATAGGACATACAGCAGAAGAAGTACCTATAGTTCAAGCTTTGGACTGACTTTATTCTTTTTACTTTTCCCTTTTCATTAAACGATGACTCCGCTATCAGGGAGAATGGAGTATCTCTGAGGATATTAAAAGAGGGGACCAATACATCTAAATACTGCAAAGTAGACACCGTGGGTTTCAAGAATAAAAGCTAGTCACTATCTTCTCTCTTATCACTATGTTGGATCTCCCAGGGGCCTTCAAAGCCATGCCAGATTATCTTAATTTATACATAAAAGTGAAAAAGATGAAAACTTAGTCTGGATGTCTTTTGGGATCTAGAGCAAAACAAGTAGAATTAGAATTACATCAAGCAGTGAAAGTGTGACAGTAATAACATTCTATTTCTTTCTGAAAACTACACTTAATCCTGGTTTTAAGATCTGCAAGAGTGAAATAGGAATTTTGCTCTTCATTCACTTGTATGCAACACTTTTTGACTGAGTGTTTCAACATCCTGATATTCCAAAGCTTATAATTACTTGGGAAAAAAATCAGTTGCTAAGATGACTAATTTTAAATACTTGGATTCATCTTCGAAGATGCAGACTTCCATGACAGCATAATACATTAGTAACCAAGAATTTACACTCTCACATCCTGGAAATTAAAGTTGTCAGTGAATGATTACATTCATGATGAGAGGTAACAGTGACTAAATCTTTTCATAGCATGATCTGTGACCACTTTCCACAGTACCCCACAGCTTTTTTATTCCATGATTCATTTTTACTATGTCATACACACAGATCTGATGTGTCTCATTCTTCTCAGAGGTTAGCACTAATGGAATCCAAAGACTTGCAAGTCCTTGGTGTTCACTGAGAACCAAAAGCACAGATTACTACAGAAATGACTCAGGAAGTTGAGGCCAGTGTCACTTGCAGCAGGTATTTAACTTAGGATCAGAAGGGGATGAGGTAGGACATGTTTTCCTTCATTAAGACAGTGACTCGTTAGTAGTGTGAGATTAAATCTTTTAGCAATAACAAGGACTGCAGTGTGATTCATTCCTCTTTGCAGGGGCAAGGAAGTGAAGATAGGGTGTCATAAAGAACCTCCTTCCACGGCAGATAGAAGATATCTCAAGTAAAAACTCCTAAATCACATATGGCACCTTTTTCAAAACCAAAACTCTTCCATAGAAGAAAATGACACCAAACTATGTAAATAAGCAGCTCTAACTTTTTTTGGGTACTTAACTAATTTCTTCCATGACTAAGAACAGTCTATGTACAGAAATGAACATTAGAGCAGAAACCATGGTCTCACATCTACTATTTTATTAAAATGATACATACAGAAATGGGAAATCTCCATTTACAGCCTCTCCTTTAAACATTTGGGAATTGTGGGGTGCTGCAAAAGTAGCATTGCTGCTCTGAGTCCTTGTCATCTGATCTGCACTGACTGGTACATGTTTGAATAGGACTCCAACAGCACCCTAAGAGCAGATGCTTGTGGGCTGGTGTTACTCCATTACATAAATCAACTGCAGAATTGACTTGGGGTATAACTTGAATATAGGACAGCTTTTTTTTGCAGAAGACTTATTCCACTGAATTGAGTGATTTATCAGTTTAAAAAGCACCAATGGATTTATCTAAATAGTCAAATACTAGAATGATCAAAGAATTCAACCACACCACTGACCACCTAAATCAACCAGAAGGTTTGTCAGTTGTATCTGTGTCATGAGGCAGATCTTGTCAAAAGATAACAATTATGGAAACAGCACCTTTAGCACCTAGATTTGTAGTTCTGAACATAGCTACTTTCAGTTCCTGGAATACATATTTTTACAGTTCCCTAATGGAGTTTCTCCAAGTCTCATACACATTAATTTTCTACTAAGGACAGTGCATATTCTGGTACAAATAAATGCCACAGTCCTAAGTCCCAAATAAATGCCTAAATCCTCAGTACAAAACTGGGCTTTAAACTAATTTTTTCTCTCTTTACATAAGATATTCTATATTTTGATTTCTGAAGTGTATTGCTCCAGTGTTTTGTTATCCTCACTATTAAGAATGTCATGCTATATGTGGAATCAATAAATTTAGCTTTCATTTCAAGCTTTTGCATCTCATTACATCTTTTCATGCTAAATTAAATACCTTCATATTAGCAGAAATTTCCTGCTTTGAAAGCTGTATCTTTTCTATCTTCTTCATAAATAAAAGCAAAAACTCTGAGCTCCTTTACTTTCATGTCACCAGCAATTTTCTTAGCTTTGAATAGTTCCCGCCTGTTTTCATACATAATCTAGAATGTGTACTCAACTTCTTTCAAGTGTCAAAACCAAAGCCACACACATCATCTTGGTAATGGTTTCTTTAATACAATGTAAAAACATGGACTGCATTTTTTAATGTCTTATATTCAATATAGTTTTCAAATGCATGTGTGTACCACCTATTTATTACAATAACAAATTGGGAAATCATATTAGTTTTGGTTTTTGAGACTTCTCCGTTGCTCTTCAAAAAATAAGCACTCCTTAAGAAGCTCAATTCTGTCAATTGCTTGTAGCTGAGCTCACTGAACTCCTGACAAAGGACACACAACCTCTTCCTACCTTTATGGCCCTCTATTTGTTGTAGATTCACTGGGCACTGCTTCATTAAGCAATATCTTTGTGGGTTTTGTTTTGAACATAGAAGGATTTGGTTTTACAATGAGCTTCATTATGTCTGGAGTTCATTCAGCTGGTTAAATAAATAGCTCCTTTTTTTCCCTCTCCACTAAGAAAAGGTGAAATATTGCTGCACTTGGCTGCTATCTTAGGATGCTACATGTGGAATCTTTCATAAATGTGAACTTTTTTAGCACCAACAAACATGAGATTTTGGTCTACAATGACCTTCATCTTGTTTACTTTTCTTGACATAGATTTCTCTGTTCATGCATACAAATTATGTAAGAGTTAATCTCAGGAACACTTAAATATTCATTATTATCCTTACTGGCTGAAAATTTTGCTTTTGGCAAATCTTTGATTTCTTCCAGCTTAAAGCTTATAGATAGCTTGTATTTAATGGCAACTCTCTATACTAGAAGCCATTTTATTTCCCAAAGTATATGCAGGCACCATGAGAATAAGCGAAACTCATAAGGCTTCATATTTTCATCTCTTCTGAATAAAACTGCCTTTCAAGGTCTTTGTCATTTTGAGAATTATCTGTTCCAGAAACAGAATACAAATACAGTCAACATGTGACTGAACTCAATCAACCCTAAACCTGAAGTAGTACATGTGATTTACTCAGGAAGTACTGACTTTAGCAACGTTTCACAAGTAACACAAAATCATTGAATGGCTTGGGTTGGAAAGGACCTTCAAGATTATCTAGTTCACATGTAGGGGAATAATTTCATACTCCATTTGTGGAATATCAATAATTTTAAATCTCCTTTTGCACATGCATATACACACACACACAGAGACACAGACACACACAGAGTGTTTAACAGAAACTACTGTAGTGCTAAATTCACTTACAAAGAGAAGTAATTTAGTTATTAGTCTGTAAAAGCTCCATATTGCCAAGCATCTACACTGAAGAATCTGTATTTTGAGGCTGTACTTCATGCAGTAGTAAAAAAAAAAATTAAAAGGTTGCATTTACAGTGGGCTTCCTCTTCTTTCCCAGGCAGTCATAAACCTCAGCAAGTTCACTGACACATACAGATAAAACCAAGAAAGGCAAAAATGAATGAAAACTGGAATCCATGGAAGTGAGTGAAGAGTATAATTAATTATATTCACAGGTGCCAGTGTTTCAGAGCCAGTGCAGACACCAGTTCAGTCAAAAACATGACAAATATGGGAATAGGAGGAAGGGATCTGTTTACAAACCCATCTGGTAAAAAGCTGCAGAGCGAATAAGCTGGGACAGAATAATACTTTTGCCCTAGTGCACACTGGAGGTTATGGAAAACTAAACAGACACAAATGAGAGGGCTGTGTGTTCCAAAGCCAGAAAGTTACTCGAACACAACCAAGATCCTGAGCAACAACCTGCAGAGATATAGACAAAAAAATTGATAAGACCACACCATTTGATTCAATTTACTGCCTTTTAAGAGGACTATGCAAATCATACCATGTGCTGCCCATCTGTTTGCAGTGGGCACAGATGGTAGTCTTACACACTCTGTCTTACCAAAGAAATAAAGCAGGTAGCCTTAACTCAGCCATTTTGATTTGCTTTCTTCTCAACCTTCAGGCATTAATATTTAACACAGTATTTGCTCCGTGTGGGTCTCACACCCAGAACATACATAACAGATGCAGGTTATCACATGTGCAGTCACTGATGACAAATTCATCCATCTACAATGGTTTCATACTAAACCTAACTGCATTTAAAACTTAAGCACCAATGTTGTGTTAGTATTTGTTTTCCCTGGTTTTGTACACTCTGCCACTGGATTTGCTGATAACAGATTTAGACAAAGTTTAATGAATTTTTGTATGTGCTCTTCAAGCAAAAATGAAAGACTATATAAACTCTACATAAGGTCAAAACTTAGTATTATTCATATTGTTCTTCAACATAAGATTTTTTCTAATGTTTCTTGAACTTTTAGTGATTAGTAACAGTTGTTACAAGGCACAGATTTTCTTCATAGCTGCAGGTTATGAAGAACAACTGGTGACAACAGAGGATAGAATGAAAAGTGATCTTATAACCAGTCTTTTGTAAAAAGGTCAAAAGATCTGTAACTAAAAATAAAAATACATTTTCCCAAATATTAATTCCTCCCAGAGTTGCTATGGAAAAGTTAGACAAATAAAATAATACATTAAGCCTTCATCCATATAGTGACAGAGCTTGAGATACACATTATCCTTTCTCTGTTAAATAGAGACAGCACTTAGCTATTACTGGAAATCTTTAAAGCAAGACTGCTTTTCTTCCCAAATGCTACTTTCAGCCCCAACAACCAGATTAGGAACAAGGTGATGAAGGTCCTATGGCAAATTATGTAGTCTGTAGGAGACGGGAGCAAATGATGAGATAATGTTCCCTCTTACATGAAATCATTCCACTGTTTTGGCTAGTACTCACATGGGAAAGAAGAACTTCATTGTTCAGAGGTGATAGAATAATTAACAGTTGTTGCAATTACTTCTGGCTAATGCTTCATGCCAGATACATCACAGCAATGAGTCCCACACAACTCTAGTTCTGTGTTTCATGAGCAATTACGGAATTTTAAGACTAACACTGCCTTGCACACTGTTGTGTTACTCCAAAGGCAAAGCAGAAGGAATCAGGAGAACATATATGACTGGTTTCCTTTGGAAATTTTGTGCTCTGTCCTATAATAAGAATATCCTACATTTTACTCTTATCAGCTGCTAAGACCCTGCCAAAACTGCTTTTATCAACCAATCAACACTGAACTGAAACAGTGAAAAGTTTCTACTGAAAAGGTGAGAGCATTCTATACATCTATATTATTCTATACTGAAAAAATATAAGCATCTTTACAAGGCATTCAGAAGACTCCTTTCAACACAAAATAAATTATTTCTATAAGCAACTCTTTTCTTCAAAGTTCAATTCACAATTACCTGCTAAAATAACAACAAAATAATCCCAAAATTAATTTTAAGAAATTTACTCCCTAAAATCTCCAGACTAGCTATCAAGACAGTCAATAGGTTATGAAAGTGAGGTGATTATCCAATAATAGATAATGAGCAGAGCTTATATACTGATTGACATATTTCTTGTCTGAACTCAACTTTACAAATAAATTAAATAACCATTCTGTTAAATTTTCTGATTATACTGGAATAAGCAGCAAGGAATACTGTGCAAATATAACCCCGGGGCTCTAAAGTAAAAATGCATGGTTTGAGGATTTTTTTTTTTGTCTTATTCAGTAATATGTCAGAAAATTTCCATGCATAACATCACAGATCACTTTTGTTAACTGAGAGATCTAAGTATACTTAGAGAGATATATAATGCAAGGGAATTTTGGTCAGAAAAAATTGCACTAACACACATGTACTAATTGGGAAAGACTTTGGGAAAGACAGCATCTGATCTTGACTCAGGCTTTGGAAGTGGTAAGTGATGTGGAGATTTGTTTGCTTGAGTGTTTGAACATTGCCACTGTTCCAAGGAATGTGCCCTTTAACATAAATGTGCCTATAGAAATAATTTAATTTCAGTGTTTATCCAACCACAAGATAATACAGATGCTGAGGTCATACATCATGTTCTTTTTAGGCAGAGCAGTGCCGCCTAAAATATTAAATAATTCCATTACTCCACAGGAAACTGCTCACAGCTTGTTATCTGATGAGCAATTCCTTAAATTCATCCACTGCTTCAGCTCTATTATCATCTGTTTAGCATTGGAGGTCTCTGGTACAACACAGAAAAGTACTTCACATTCAAAAACTTATTAAAAGGAAGTTCAATATGTTACTAGGCAATAATTTCATTCCTGCCTCAGAAAAACAGACAAATGATATTGCTATAAATTTCATTTAGGCTATGCTAATATTCAGCTCTTTTGCCACTCAATATATTTATTTTGGATCTTAATAAAGAAAGATGTTAATCTAGAATTTCATTTGTTAAGCAAGAATGGTCATGTAAAGCACACAGGAACACGTGCTATCGATAAAAGCCAAAACTGACAATGAAGCTATTCAAATTTGAATTATTAAAATTAGAAAAATATAAGAATTTAATGGAAATAAATTTAGCATTTGACAAAATTTCAATGAATCATCTGCCAAGTTTTATTCTTAGGTTTAGTTCCATATAATTGACACTATAAATATGTTTATGTTGAAAGGCATCTCAAGTATCAGTCAACCTTAAATAATTTTCTTTCCTACTATCATAAAACTCATGTCATTTTTAAGAAAATATTTCAGCAATGAGCTACATGGAAGAGGTGTTTTTTCTCTAGTCCAAGATACAGGTTAAATGACATCTACATTTATCACTTTTATAACCCTCCTGAGCCACATAATTATTCCATCTGATTTTGAAATAAAGTACAATATAGACCACAGTTGATCAGCCCTTCCATTCAATAGACATGAAACAGGTAACCAGCAGCTGGCTAAAATGTATTTCAGGAAGTCTTTTTGGTGTAAATAAGTATGAACTATCATTTTGCCACTTTAAACAGACACTTGCAGATTGTGTTATACAAATTATGTTCATGTTTCATGAACATAGCTCTAAGAAGCATTTGTTTTATTTGCATTAAAATTTATAATCACATTTGTTGAGATGGGTTAAAACATGAGTAAAGGTTTGAAAACATAGTTAGTGAATACTGAATAAGTTCCAAAGAGCATTTGCATTTTTAAGAATAGACTGACTACTGCTGGGAATAAAATGGGATATACCACAAATCTCCCAGGATCCCAGATTTTTTATGCCAATTACTGAAAATCTGCATGTTTCAGTGAAGCAGGACACTGTTTCAGAACTTACCATACTAATACAGCATTATTTCAGAATAACCCAGTTCTTGCTGGACAAGAATCAAGAAGGATCAAAACTGCTTCCACATTGCCTTGGCAATTCTAATTAAAAAGACTGAGAGCTCTGCCTTCCTTTGAGGAATTATTCTTTGCAGATTTGGAGAGAACTGAAGCACTGCTACAGCTGAAGTAGATCTGGCTCCCCCAGGAAACTGACAGCGTGATGGTGCTGCTGGGGGTGCTGGCCCCCAAAAACCCCAAATCCTTCTCTACAGAATGAGGAGACCTGACAGAGACTGTAGAGGCTGGACGGTTATCAGTTCAGTTTTCCCACTGCCAAGATCGGCTGGGTTTGTTATCTCATGTCAGGAAGCAGGCCTGCAGTAACAGCTGCAGATCCAGCCCAGCATGATAGGACACACCACCAGGGCCCTGCTCTCTGCTCAATACAATGAGAAAAATGCCTTAAGCTCCATCTAATTTGTGTTTCTGCAGTGTGATGTGAGGCAGGAAGCCTGCAGGGAAACAAACTGGGCAGAGGAAGCAAGATACAGCGTAAGCCATCCATTCTGCCTCCTGGAGAAGTCCCCATTACAATTTTAATTATTAAGATAGGCTTAATCTAGGGAGAGACAGCTCTTGCAGAGCAATCTATCATACATGTAGGATGAGCAAAAGAGAGGAGAAAAACAGGGAGAAATCCAGCTTCACAGCATACACACACATCAATTGCATGAGCTTCTCCCCACAGTGATTTTCAGCAATTGGAGATATCACTCCTATGGCCATACTGAAGTTTAAGTATTTAAACTGTAGGTAGGATGAAAAAGGGACACCACCAATTAGTTAGAGCCTTTGACTCTCACTAATGTGAATGTCAAAATAGAAATATTTGGGAAGCTAAATATGGAGATATAGTTAGCTTTGGTTTTGTGAAACCCTAACAAACATTACTGACTATTCAGTAGCATAAAAGCTTTATCCTTTTCATTCCACAAACAATAATCCCAAAAGTCACATTTCAGTAATCCTATATTGTCTCCAAGACTTGATATATAAAGATCACCTTTGCATGGTCACTGTTCCTGCACTTCAATATTCCTGATTCGCCTTTTTACTAAAGGAAATTTACTGATCTAAATGGAGGGGGAAAAAAGCACTGTTCTTCCAAGTTCAGCATAGAAACTATCACCCAGATTAATTTTAAGATAGATAAAAGAATATAAATACAAAAGGTTGATATGGAGCAACTGGGGAAGAGTGTTATTTATCTCCTTTTGAATTCAGTGCACATAAATATCACATTGGTTGGGATGTCTGTCTAGGAAAACAGTAGGATGATTCTAAATTTTGAAACTGGACTGCCCATTTTCAGCTGTTGCATATTTCCTTTTGACTTAATTTACCAAAATGAGCAGGAGTTTTCCAAGCTTGAAAACTCAAGAGTCTATCACCTTTCCAAATGAATATATATTTATTAAGAGATGCTTTGCGTGACCACAATTTATTTGCTAAATAAGCCCAAAAAAATCAGACTGGAAAAGACAAATGCATGCACAAACACAAACATGCTGTGATGGAGAGAAATGTTTAAAAGAAGGGGGAAATGTGAAAATAACAAGGCAATCAGGATGTAATTGATTAGTGCTTGCAAAAGGCAGAAAAATGAGATCATTCCTATCAGAAAGTCATAAGGAATGGCAGAGAAACAGAAAGTTTAGACATTCTGTTCAGAAACAGAAAGTTTCTGGCATTTTCCAGACAAAGTGAGGGGGAGGGGGGACATCAAAATACCCTAAACGACCTCCCAGTTTTCTTTAACAGACTTCGGATGATGTAATTTTAATACTTTGGAAGGATTCAGAATTTTCAAAGAGTAGGTAAACAGATTTAGAATTTAGGTTTGCCCAAGGAAATGCCAGTATCTGTACAGATAAAGCAGGAGCTGTACAAGGTCTTCTGAGAATACTGATTTATTAGAACAAGCATTGACAAGATATACTCACAGCTACTTACAATGCTTGGAGGCTTTCTTGTCCAAATTTGCTGATGGATTTCTCTTAAATATGAGATATACTTGCATCCTAATATGTGATAAAAATGTAAGGCAGTAGCTTGGGTAAAGTTGCACAGTTTACATGTTTTACATATTAGTAAAACATCTTTGTAACTTGAAAACTGAACTGATTAGTAAGTAAATGGAAAAAGAAGAAATGCCTATGAAAGGGATGATGTCTAACCAAGTTTAAAGGCAAATATTTATTCTAGCTGAGTGTCCCAGCTCCTCTCTGCCAAAGACAGACATCAGAACTTGAAATTGATAGGTATCTACAACAGCTGCTTTCGTGCAACTTAAGCTATCATTATGTAGAACATGATATTGATTATCTATCTATACACATTTTTCCACAAGAATATGAAAATCTCACTAGAAGTCCTCTGCTGTTGCAGCCCACAGTGAAGCTTTCTTGTCAATTGGCTTTGCCAATGAGTTCAGCTCTATATACTCAAAAGACTTTAATTCCTAAACTGACTTTTGCTGTCCAATTTAGGTCCCATTTTTCTAGTGGCTTACTTTCAGTTTTGTCTGGTTTCAAGCAATCACTTTTGAGAGGGAGCTCTAGGTCTACCGCATCAACAAACATTTCCCATACTGATCTTGCCAGGAATAAGAGAACTGCAAATTCACCACACCAAGGCTTTTTCAGGGACTAAGACCTGCATTTTCCTGACTACTAAGATGACATTGGTTGCTCAGTATGATTTCTATGATCCCTTAACAAAATTACAATTTTTGTTGGATTTTTTTTAATTAAACAATTTAAAATCCAAATCACACAGGCATTTATATTTCCCACAGCCTAGTCTAATATTTAGCATTCATATTCATTGCACACTAATCATTGGTCAGATTTATTATTAATGGTACTATAAAATGATACTGATAGTGTCAAATTTAAGTGTTCCCCCTGAGATTTAAAAAAAAGAATAGATTCAATAATATTTATCAAAAAGCAATTAAAGTACCTGAATTTTTTATCTACCTAATAACTCAAGTATATACTTTAGATTTCATACATTTTTGTTTTAAAAATCAGTAACGCATCTAAGTCAATACATTAAAGACAATAAAAGAGGTTGTGTCCCAGCTTAAGGAAGATTATCTTTTGCACTGATGATCCCACACCATGTTAAAATCAAGGGCTACAAGTGAAAATATTCTTTTCCTTTACTACCTCATGACAGTAAATACTTGTAATTTTCCTTCATTTCTTCTGAATTGCATCTCTGCCACAAGGGTGCAGACAATCTATCCGCTCCTCCAACTACTCCGCTGATTTTATTTCATCTGGAAAGTATAAGAACTTCTTCTGTTCACTGAATATACACATTACACATTGTTTCCCTGCTATATTTCTTAATCCAGAAATAAAATGTGGTAAGAAATTAATTTACAACTCTAAATTTCTTATTTCCTCTATTCTGGCTACTCTTCCCCATTATTACCATAGTCTCTGGTGTCTGAATGAGCAAAATACCTTTTTTGATACTTAGAGATTCGGGGGAAATGAGTTTTTTTTATTGTTGGTATATTTTGTGGGTTTGGGAAGAGATTGTTTTTAAGTAATACAAGTAATACCCTGAATTTCTTTGAACTTCAAAACATTCATACTTGTGGATGACCAATGCATTATGCACCCTGCTTTACCTAATCCAGACCAATGACAACAGCTTTAATGCACTCTATTCCAATGTTTTTAAAAACCTGATTCCTGTGACAAACATTACCTTTGGATACAGAATACTCAGATTCTGGCCATATTTCTTCTGCAATGATACCCCCAGGAATACTGTTCCATGAGAACAATGCAAATGCCACAGCCGGACCCTGGTTTTAATGCTCTGCTGAAGGGTAGAAATTCTTCAAATGAAGGAAATAGTGAAGAGCAAAGTGACTGCAATTGTTTACTTAGCAAAGGCCTGGTAGAAAAGCAGGTGGAAAATCATAAATCGGGGCAGCTCCTTCTTTGTTTTAAGCCTTATTTGAGTCAAATTCCAAGCTCTGCACTAAGGCACTTTGCATATCAAAGTGTCCTGCATTAATTTAAGTATGTTTTGACATCTTTGCATGACAGATTATGAAACCTGAACCAGATTCATTCTTAATTTTCCAAGACTCTCTCATTTCTTCTGGTGCTGAATCTATTTCAGATTACCGTGTAGCATATCATGGTATTCTCAAGGTACAGGTAGTCACTTATTGATGGTCTAACCAAAACTCTTACTAGAACATCCTTTCAGAATTAGCCCTCTTCTATTACCAGCTCCAATTTTACAAATATGCCAGAATTGCTGGATTAGCATTAAAACAAATCATAAGAATAAAAAACCCAGTAGACAAAATACTATAAAAAAAGATACCTCTGTCTGAAATTAATTTTTTAGAACTAGAATTCTCTGGCAGTTAATGGAAAAAAGCAAATTTTCTTGGGTGTTGGAGCATGAAAATGTCTACTCCAATCTCTTGTATTACCTCAATGAACACAATACTCTTTAATAAAAGCCTGTCTTCCAGAAAGACAATAAAGTTTAAAATTTCAAGAAATGAAGACCCTTTGAACTTTCCTTGGTAATTCATTTCAAAGACTAAAACATATATTGCTAAAAATATTAAGGCAATTTGTCAGATTTTAATTTCAAGTCACTAATATATTTCTCTGTTACTTTAGAAAATCTTTTCAGTAGCCATTTTATTCCTTTGGAAGGGCATGTAGAAAATCAGTTAAATCATCATTCCCTCTCCTTTTTCATAAACTAAGTCAGACTGAGATCCTCAAGTCTCTCATTATAATACACTTCTTCCAGCCAAATAATTTTTGTTTCTCTCCTGTAAATCTATCAAGATTTCTATAGTTATCTTTTACATTCACAAAAACAAAAAGACAAGGCAAGCAAAAAAGAGAGAAAAAAGAAAGCTACTCTAATTCTGGTTATTCAGCCCTTATCTAGATTTCACACACTGGTAATTTATATCTCTGCTATAAAATAACTCAACAACCGGTGCAGAATTAAATTAGTAATGCAGCAGTCAACTGTTAAACTTCAGCACCATTAAGACAAACTCCTGTTGGTAAGGCAATTAACCAGTCCTCTGAATAACCCTCACATTAAGGTACAGAATCATAAATAGAGAAGCATAACACGTAATCACCTCTCCAGAAAATGAGACATACATTCTCATTCTTCATGGGAGATAATTTCAATAATTTTCTCTTTATCTAAATTGCTACATGCTTCATGAGAAGATGCTTTATCTCTGAAGACAAAGCAGTTTACCAGTCTCCTAAATATTAACCTCATTAAGTCCTGGGGCAGTGAATGTGCCCCAGATAAAGTAAATACAAACTCTTCCTCCTTGCACCTTCTTTCCTGGTAAAGATTAGTCTGAGCCATGGAGTTGTATGGCAGGTATGAAGTCTAGCTGATGCTACTTACAGAAATAATGGAGCTTCTGGGATGATTTGGGCTGCCACCTCCATCCAGAATTGTGCACTTCCTAACTAGGAAGGCTGCCAGAACAACAGTGATCTGTAGCCAGTTGGTATGGTCAAAGTCTTTGTTATTGCGCAGCAGGGAGAGAGAGACTGACAGATAAATTTTTAGGAGATTTTGAGGACAAAAATCTGTCCAAGAAAGGATTTTTCAATGTTAATTATTTTGCTGCCTCTTCTACCTCTACCCAGCCCTGGCTTCTAAAACATCATGTTTAACATTGACTATAAAATCAAGCACTAAGAAGAAGTTAAGAAATGTTTTTCTCAACTCTAACAGAACCTCTTATTTTGAGGATTTAACTGAATGGAGATAAGAATGTGATTGTAGTTTATTAATTCCCTTATTTTTCCTGATTACTGAGAAATAAATTGATGAAACACACAACTATTATTTTATCATTACAAAATTGCCTAATTTGTTTTTGTTTCAAAGAAAGCAGCTAAAAATTTTAAAAATAAACATTTTTACTACACACTAAAAAAAATAAATATCACCCAAGCACAACAGTGTAATTTTTCAAGAAGTGAGGCATTAGTTACCAGTAAAAACTGTGATCAATTTTTCATTAGATACGGAGTTCTCACATAGTGCTGCTAATTCCCTGGCTTTACTAACAATTTAAGATAAGATATAAAATAACAGAGAAATAATTTCTTGTGCTTGAGACAAAATGCTTTTGATTCTCTAACTACATAAAAATCTAACTATACAAAGTATATCTAAACTATAAATCTAACTATATAAACAGCATAAAAAAAAAAGAGGAAAATTCGGTGGACAAAAACCCACACAGACCATGTCAGGTAGGCAACAGCATGCAAGATTTCCTGGTATTTTTTTGCAATCTGAATTATCATCACCTCTCATACAGCATGAAAATGTATTTGTATTCTGCAGGTTAATGTTATTTGGTTGTTGACCAGCACAAACAAAGAAATCAGAAGAGAATGAAAAACATTTTTCATAGCATACATTCCACAACATTGGCTGTTGTGTTTGTTTGGTTTTTTAAGCAGAAAAGACCATGGTAATCAGGAAAAATCACTTTTTCAGACTAAAATACTCTTAACCCAGTAACTAGACCTTTTAAAAATGAAACTTTTTATGAAAAAGTACATTTGAAATGACACAGGTAGGAAAGCTTGTCACCTCACACTTAAATTAGTCTCCCAAGTTCTGATGTCCAATACAGAATCTGGTCCACATGTGCATAATAAAAAGGTCACTGAAGCAAAAATTGACACAATATGTGAAGACTCTGCTTGATAACAAATACTGTGAGACTAAGACTAATTTGTTTAAAAGCCTGAAACTGTAGGGAACTCAGGACAAGCCTGCAGAGAATTTTGTAATCATAGAAGATAAGGAAGAGCAGGAGTTCTTCCAATCATTCAGGCCACATTTGCCTAAAGCAAGAAGATAAGGGAGCAAAATGAGGTGGCCACTGAGTAGGAAGAGAAGATCTATTGAATTATGCAAAGCTACCCTAAGACAGCAGTAAAGAGAGGCTTACATTTGTGGAAAGCACAAAGCAATGCTTCAAACATTTCCCCAGAGTGGAGGGAGAGAACACAACACAGCCTTGCCTCCGAGCTTCCTGCACATTTCCCATCCTGATCACAGAAGAAACACTGCCCTTTGGCCCTGCTATGATCATACATTTCAGAAGAGCTACTTCCTCCTTTCCCCCCAAGTGGGCAACCTCCAGAGTTCCCCAAGGGCTCCGGATCACTGACATGAGCTCTTGTCAGGGCACAAACCAAAACATGGGGAAGGATAAAAACTAAGGCACGTTGGGAGTGAGGTTGCTCCAAAAACAAGTTAACAAGAAGAAACCTCCACATTGCATACCCTGCACAGGGGTATATCATCCCTGAATGGTTCCTCTTTGGCACCTACAAAAGGTCTCATTTTTGTCTTCCACCAGAGCTGCCTGCACACCAAGCTCCCAGGAATGTTGTTTTCCACTCCTTACTCTTCCCTCCTCCACAACTGGAAACTTCCCATGGCTGAGAGGATTTGACAGCAAACCAGGGATATCACCTTTGCCTAGAGATCCAGCCAGCCAGCAAAGGGTGTAGATGGAGCCACCACAAGGCAAATGGAAGACCTCTCTTTCAACTGACCCAGATAATTCATAATTTTGTGATTTGGCATCTGGAAAAAACTTGGGGAAGCATATGGGATATTTTTTTATATTTTCACTTATGCAATATGTCTTTCCAACAGTTATTTTTGTTGTCACATGATATTTTTATGGCACTATTCCCATGATTAATAAGCTGTTTTTAAAAATGTACAAATATATAGCAATTTATTGTTTTCCTTGGTTATAACAAAAAGTGATGAAGTAAAGCTCTGCAGACAGCTTAATATAATTATAAAACAACAATATCTGGCATGCATAAATATGCTTTAAAGCATGCTATACATAAATACTATACTATTTTGATATCTTTATTTCATAGACTCAGAAAGACTCAGTTAAACTAAATATACTTATCCTCAAAGAGCAACTCAGGTACTTATTTTATAATATTACCAAAAACTAGGATTTTTTTCAGACCTCCATGTTTTGAGGGTTTTTTTTTTTCAACTGGCTGAATTTTTTACAGAAAATTATCTTCCGTTCTTCACAGATT
This sequence comes from Vidua macroura, assembly GCF_024509145.1. Lineage (NCBI taxonomy): Eukaryota > Metazoa > Chordata > Aves > Passeriformes > Viduidae > Vidua > Vidua macroura. The sequence goes on along the minus strand of NC_071572.1, from coordinate 71,743,832 downwards.
ATGTATCTGGAGGTAAACCAAGAGATTTCATCAGATTCTACAGATTACTGTTTATTTTGAATTGTCCTTATATACACATAGCTTTCAATCTATCAAGCCATCTGTCTTACTCAATATGCAGAACACTCTTGGTCATTATAGCTTATAGATATATATACATATATCTACACACACAAATATAAATACAATACATACGCATAAACAAAATACAATTACACACTTATGTGTATATACCAAATATATAGGTTAGAAACTCCAGTTTTCAGTGACAAATGTTTTGTGGCCAGATTCCTATGAAAGGCATATTCCCTTTGAGGTATCTGGGAGGTACCAACATCAGAAGAACAATGTCTGACATATGAAAATTATACACAATATATATAGCATACACAATATGCTACATAAATAAGGCAGTAAAACCAGCAATATTTTGAAAATTCAAGACTATTTTAATAAAAGATATGTAAATCTATAAAAGGAAAATACAGTGATTGTTTATTGCTGCATAAGAGCCGTGATCTTTTATAGTTCGGTCTACAGTAATAATTTATAAGTTAATTAGTTGTAAATTTTAAATTGTTGCTACTATTGCTATTTGTACTTTAAAATGTGGAAAATATTGTAATTTATATAATCAGAAAATATTAATGTGGTTCTGTAACTGAATAAATACTACTTAAAATAGCAAAGGCTGCAATTTATCCTTCACTATCAACAGGTAGTTCCCTTTTATTTCAGTTTTGGTAAAATAGCTCACTGTGCTTATTTCTTCAGAATGAAAGAGAGATAATTAAACAGAAGCTATTCTGACACTATGCGAAAACTTCCATGGATTCCTAAAAGAAAAGTGGGAATAATGCAAGAGAGAGAAGATGAAAACACGAGTATTCAGACATTTGCACTCCACAGAGCAAAGCAAGGTAACATACTGAGAAGCTACAGAAAATATTTTATTTTCACTTTAGGCCTGGCCTCTCCAAAACCATAAGACTAACTATGCAAATGTCAAGCAGTAGCATTTTTCTGCAGCTCTAGGCTGAAGTCTGAGGGAATACTGCTGATCATGATCCTTACCTAATCCAAATCTAAAAGTCGTGTACTAACGTTTGTGAGAGAGTTTATCTTTTCAGTAGTGTTAGAACAGTACTATATATATAAACATAAACTGATTTTTGAATATATTTAAAATCAACAAACTACACATATCTCTGACCTGTTAATGAAAAATGTCTTTCACTTTATCCAATTTAAGGCCATTTGTGTCCATTAGGGTCTGTGTATCAGTCTCCAATCTGAAGAATACTGCACTGATAATATAAATATGCAATACATCTATTCTTTATGAGGCACACACCAAAATTCTCCATTAGACTGTGAAAGGTACCCCATCCTCACAGTCCTTCCTTTCACTTAGCCAATTTATGACCCTCAGCACCTGCATGCTCCATCCTTCAGCCATAAGTCCATGCACTTCTGCCAGAATTAGAGCCCTTCCTGCACACCCCCCACTTTCTCATCCTGTCCATGTAAGAGGCTGATCCTGCTTTGTCAGTCATGCACTGTGACTCTCTCTAGGAGTCAAGTATAAGCAGAGCTGTTGAGATCTCACAGAACTTGCTCCTCCAAACAGGTAGTGAACCCTAGACCCTCCATCTCCCCATTTCAGTTTCTTAGGATTGCTGTTAGGAAGATGTTTCTTATAAAGTTCTAGAAAATAAAATTAAATTCCACACAGCCTGGAAAAAAGTCTCCAGGTAAGCAAACTTATTCACTGCTGCATTGGGCATATGGTCAATGTCTGCTCAGCAAGTGAACACACAGCCTCAGTCACATTTATTCTTTTACAGAGGACAAATGAAGACCATGGAACATTTAAAGATTCCAGATAGCTTACGTGAGGCTGCACAATGCATAATGCTTGTATAGGCAATCTCCAGAGACACAACATTTACTTCAAAAAATGCCAATGTCACTCTCAATAATTGCAAAACTCTAGAAATCACTAAAATGTTCTTTCACTGTGTTTCATCTGACTCACCCTGCAGTAAGCTTTCAGTGCTGCATCTCTGCAGATGCAGCAGTCATTGGATTTTTCAGAGACCACTTTCACAGCTCTGGAGACTCAGTTTTTAGCAGAACTAATACTATGAAACTGGCTCTACAGTGCTGATATTGTCACCTCCCACCCACTATGAAAAAATAAATGTGTGGGGAAACCAATAATACAAATTCTGGTACAAGCAGAACCTCAGAAATTACTGAAAGAATACAAAAAAACTTTTTTTTTTTTTTTTTTTAAAAGGCAGGCCAAAAATCTGAAAGGATAGGGGTAACATGAAAGTAAGTGCAGCACACTATACAGTCAATGTGCTCCTGAACCAGCTAACAGCAGAGTGACCAGAATGGTGATCAAAAACTCAAAAAAAACCCCCAAAAAAACAAAAAAACAAAAACAAACCAGTAAGGAATAAACAATACCTGGTCCATGAAATTCTGTTTCTAAACTACTGAATCTCTATGGCAGACTGATATTTATGTATATGTTGCTAGCATAAAGAAGAATTTTACAGTAAAAACTCTTCCATTTACATACTTGAGACCTTAGAAACTACATGGAATTGCAAAGACAAGACACCAAAAAATCCTAAAGGAGGACAAAGAAAGTTAAAAGACTTCTAAGAAATCCAGGAATGAACACTAGTTTATTTATCAAAAGATAGCAAGAATTGTCTAGTCCTTTTTATTTCCCTCTTGCAACATGTGGACGTAGAAAATAATGAAAACCTGAACGGTGTAGATAGCCTCAAGAAAACTGACAACATAAACATTGTCCTTGTTCTGGTTTTCAGATCCCACCCCATAAACTAACACAAGGTTTGAATGAAGATTATCTCACTTTATATCTTCTTAATCCCTTTTCAAATGGTGCCAAACCCTTAGAATTAAAAGCCAGCCTTTGGATTACATACATATATATATATGTGTATGCAGACATATACCTATATCTACACACTTGCACTTAGACTTACATATAAAACATAGTCAATCCTAGAATGGCTTGGGTTGGAAGAGACCTTAAAGGTTATCTAGTTCCAAGCCCCCTGCCATGGGCAGGGACACCTTTCACTAGACAAGTTGCTCAAAGCCATGTCCAACCTAACCTTGAACAATTCCAGGGATGGGGCATCCACAATTTCTCTGGGCAACCTGTTCCATTGCCTCACCACCCTTACAGTAAAGGGTTTCTTCCTAGTATCTAATCTAAATCTCTTCTGGTTTAGTTTAAAATTATTCTTCCTTATTCTACCACAATCTGTCTGTGTACAAACTCACTCTCCCTCTATTTTATAAGCCCCCTTTACATGCTGGAAGGTTGCTATAAGGAAGGCTCCCCAGAACTTTCTCTCCTCCAGCCTGAACAACCTCAGCTGTCTCAGCCTCTCCCGATATGAGAGATGAACTCCAGTCACCTGATCATCTTTGTGGCCTCCTCTGGACCCATTTTAACATCCACCAGAACCCCCAAGTCCTTCTCAGCAGCGCTGCTCTCAATGAATTAATGTCCAGTGCTCAGGTCTAGGCTTGCCCTCACCCAGCTGCAGCACCTTGCACTTGGACCTTTTAGAACTTCACAGGGCTCTCATGGGCCCACTTCTCAAGCTTGCCCAGGTCCACTGGTATGGTATCCTTTCAAATGACAGAATATCCCTTCTATACTGGAAATCTGGACTTTCCTAAACCTTATGTTATTCACATTATTTGGTTCAGCACTCAGAATTGGCCTTTTGAACTCATTGAATTAAAACAGAAGCAACAATTTCTGCAGAAATGGCAGCTCAGTCTGCAGCTAAAAGGACAGTATTTACTGAACCACCTCTACTAACAACCTCTCTCTAAGTCAGTGGTCTTTTGCTCAACCACTTTCTCTTTTTAGCAGTCAGCATGACCTTTGGTCACAAAAGTAACCGGATCAATAGCATCAACACAAACAAATCCTTGTGGAAGCATTTATTTCTTTTTTGTCCTTTGTTAGACCAGAAAGAGCAAGAATTGCCCCAAGTCTCAAATTATAAGCCTAAAATGGTACACTTCAAGTTATGTTCCCAGACAATTTAAAAAGCAATCTGATTTTTTAGAGCTAAGCAAGCTCGGTTTTCTTTGTCTACTGATCTAAGAATTTCGGTAGTCAGAAACAGTGTGAATGCAGGTTTTGCAGCAATAATGGTTTTTAGACCAAATATCTCTAAATGACACACTGATATAACTCAGTTTGCAAAAAGTATGTATGGTAAAAGGAATCCAAGTTCCCTGAATTTAATCCTAATCCATATTTATTATTGGTAATTTTACTGATGCACACAGAAAAAGTGCATAAAATTCTTCTTTGGGTAAAATGTCCAAAGGCTCGCAAATAGGATGGTGTTGGTTTTTTTTAACTTGGAAAGCAAAGATATCATGAACAAAGCTGACTATACTGGTGCATACATAAATCTATGATGTCTAATTGCGTATGCCATGTCTGTAGGAGAGAAGATCTGTTCATATTTAATTTTCTCTCATTTTGAAGCAGTAAAGAAATAAAGAAACTTCAAAAGTGGCATCTTAATTTTCTAGACTTTCAAGGCTCCTTTTCCATGTTTTTCTCCAACACACCAAATACTTATTTTGTCCCAGTGCCACTGCAGTATCCCACTTGTGCTGGGGAGAGTACCTGCTGAATACTCACCATGGTGATGTGAACGTAAAGGTACACATCATTTTTATACCCATCTCTGTTGCTGGTGTGTAAAAGGATTCAACATTCCAACACAACTGTAGGCAGACATTTTAAGCCCCAACAATTCTACCTTTGAGAGAGGGTAATTAAATATGGTCAACAAAGCCTAGGGCTGTAGAGTGTAAGAAAATGCTAATAACAAATCAAAGGAAGAAGAGAGACGAGAATTTGTGCTTTCTTGATTTCTAGTTTATTTATGAAAGCAGAAGAGGGCAGACCAATGTACAGATTTTTGGATTCTTGGAATGTTGTGTTTTGAGAGCTCATTTTAATAATAACAATGAGATAACCTAAAAAGATGAAACAAACTATTACAATCTATGCATTTTTCCCTTAGAAAGAGCAGCAATTAAGGAAAAGGCAAACTCTGCATGAGATTTTTAAGATGACTGCCAAAATTCTGCTCATTTTCATTCCTCAGCTATTTAATAATTCAGGCAGTTTATTGCAGTCAAAAAATGCCCATTTGCCATTTCTGCATTTATATAAAGCATAAGTCAGTGGGTTTTAATCATGCTGCCTGTCTTTCGAACTGTCATTGTCCTTTCTTATTTCACTTCTTTGAGGAAAAAATCGGGGATAACAATTTAATATTTTGAAAAGAAACATAAAATGCTATAATCTGTAAAACTGTAAATATTCATTTTAAATTTCATCCACATACCTTTCCAAAATGATGATTTATCCTCACATTCCAGCGAGGTGAAGATATTTCTAAATAGCTTTGCTAGTTCTATTCTGCTACCTTTTTCCATTTGATTAAGGTTTTCTTTTCCTTCTCATTCTTTTAGGATATCACTTTCAATAAATGAGTATCTAAATGTTAATGTCACCCTTACACAATATTATACCAGGTTGCCTTTTGCACATGTATCTTGTTGCACATGTTTACTTTGAAATTCAAATTGCAGAAGTTTGAATTTATGGTGTTTCTGCATGGAACAGACTGGAGGATACACAGCACATGATGCCACATGTCATATCCTTACAAACACTGATCTTTGAGGATGCTTGAGTCAAGAATATTCATTTATGTACAAGTCTTGATAGTGCCTTCCTCTTAGCTCCTGGACAAGGCAGTGATGCAGGAGTTGTGCTACCAGGGCTTCTAAGAATATGCCTCAAACAAATACACTGTGATCAACCTTTTTTTTCTTTTTTTTTTTTTTTTTTTTTTTTCTTCTATCTTTTTACATCAGAACATTAGTGTAATGTCCCAGCCAGAAACTTCTTATGAATGGGAGCAATGTTCACCACTCACTGGAGGTGAGTGGGGAACTGGCAATCAAAGATATTTAAGCCAACAAAATCTATTGAATTAAAAAAGACAAATAGAACAGGACAAGAACTCAGGGATATCTGAGTAATTAAGATTACCACTCTTCCAAAACAATGCTCTCAAAAGTCTGGGTCAGGGTTTTTTGTATAGCTGTGCTTGGCTACCAGTCTAAATTACTGCTGCTGTGCTTCCCTGCATAAACCCTCTCCTCATTCTCTCTGCTGGCACCTTGGAGTATAATTGCTTGGGAGATCAAACTGGGTCATGAATGGTATGCAAGTGAAGTTAGAAGCTTCCTTTGCTCTTTGGTGGGTAGGAGGCTACTGGCCAGAACATGCTGGTTTGAACATAGCTGATTGCTGCACTCTTTATTCTTCAATAGATATCAGCAATGCCCCTCTTATCTCCTCTTTTAATATGTTCAAACCTCATCCAGAACGTATTGTTAGTTAAGACTATCCAGACAGAAAAAAACAGTAACTCCTCCAAGATATTTTGGGCTGCAGGACTATATGCATGCCAGATCCATACCTTGGAATCCATTTGGCAGCCCTACAGTAGCAGCAAGCCTGTTCTAACAGCAACAAATTTTGCTTATCCCAAACAAATCCATCAGCTAAGTTTAATAGTGTTAAGGATCCTGCAGAAAAAATACTGTGCATATAAGTAATTAAAGATCACCTCTAGAGTATTTCCAAAAGAAAGAGTTAAAACTACAGTGGCAGAGATAAGCATAACAATGTTTTATTTTAAATACATTACCTCCTGAATTATGTTCTGTTCTTACTATAAGAATAAAAACTATCCTGCCAGTCTCTCTAACTTAAATCCTTTACTGGATATAATATTGCCATTAGGTAACAGGTATATGAACAATGGTCAATTCATTGTACATAAACTCATTAAGAGAACCCTTAAATGTTCCCTTGAGTCAGGATAATTCTAAGTAATGCCCTGATTTATTGCAGCTTGCCTACAAGTTTGCACTCAGCAATTGTGTGATAGCTTTCACTCTTAGAATCTAAGAACCTCAAGGAATGATACTAATTTTAAACTCTGAGCTACAGAAAAACAAAAGATCTAAACAGAATCTCAAAAAGCCATTCTGAAACAAGGTGCAAAATTAATTCAGCTTCAGTTTGAAGCATGGTAATTTTTATATATCAAGCTATGGAGCATATTTTTGGTGCTATTAAATTTGATAATACCTTGCTCGGAAACAGCAAGGGAAATAGTTTCACCTAATTAAATTACTTGCTAGTAGGACCTTTGGAGCATCTTCAAAAGCCATACGAACAAATTACTGGAAAATGCAATAGCCTTCCTAATTTTGTGTGTGATGATTTGTTAATGATCACATTAAGAAGAAACTGATCCATATCAAGCTATTAAGGCAAAAGGGGATAATTTTATCTTTCACATAATGCAGATCACAGGTTTTTGTTATGTGGTTCTTACATTATTATGATTCTGTTTCAACAGGCATATATAAGTTAGAAAGGGGTGAATGCTGCTTTAAAGATGTCAACACTAAGCGCTGTAAAACAGTGCAGACTGTACATCCTCCCTTCATGCACTGAGCCACAGAACACTTATAATGCTACATTCACACAAGAGCCTTGCACGATGATGGAACCATTCTCTTCCTTGTGTCAGAGAAAAACTCTCCTACGAGGCTTCCTACTGCCTCGTCCCAGACGCAAACCACAGAGTCCATGGTCACACAAAACACTGATGTGGAAGGCATGATTTGCTTATTGTGTATAAATCTGCTTTAAAAAACCACAACAACCCCCCCCCCCCCGCCCCACAACAAACAAACAAACAAACAAAACCAAACAAAAATAACCCAAATAAAAACCCCATCAAATGCAAACAAACAAACAAAAAACTACTAAAGAGTTCTGTAATCTGAGAAAGCCATAATAATAGGCAATTCCTGAAAACTGAACTCAAAAAAAAGACGCAAATTTTTTTACAGATTTAAGAAATGAGTGGGAAAGGGTGAATTGTGCACTTTATGTCTTCACATCAAGACTTATATCTTACTTACAAGGTAATAAGAAATAAATATCACATATTCATTTATTACTATGATACTTCACTGACAATGTGAGAAGACAGGAAGAGTAGCAAAGATCATTAAATATATGCATGACAGATATCTTGCATAATATTTCATGTTACTGTATTGGTGTCTTTAGTAATTTAATGCTTGAAAAATAAAACATTCATTCTGGACAACAGCAGCTGGCTGACAAACCATGAACACAGTTTTTAACTAAGGTGCCTGGTTCCAGAAAAAGACCTCAGTGGCTTTGCCACAGTTGACACAGCTCCTGGTTAATTCAGTAGGTACCTTTAAGTAGCCAGACTGCCTGATTTGACAACTGTCATCAAACGCATTTCTGTCTGGTGTTTAAATCCAAGGGAATAGAAATGCAATAGTTGAATGTGGAACTAGTCCAGACTGTAAGGAGCAGTTGGAAGGCAGACTACTCCATCTACTTTGCTAAGTAAAATAATCCCCACGAACAAAGCGAGGAGCAGATTCCATGATTATCCATGTGATGTAATTGTTACTCAGCTTCCAGGCTGTTTTGAAGAGATGCATTTAGCTCACTCCAAGACCTAACCAGGGAGCTGTGCAGAAGGAGAAATATTCCATGCAGCACTCCCCATATACAATGTGAAAATGTTGTGCCTGGTTTGGGTTGTTCTTCCTATACAGTCTTCCAGCTCTATCCCCAAAGGTCTTTCATCCTCAAATACCACTGCATACATTCCTACCACACATTGGAGCTTGAAAGACACATCCTTTGTCATGTGTTACAAAAATACTGTGCTGTAGGGCTGAGACACAGATCTTACATATTTAAGAGGCTTTGAAGTAAAAAGAGAAAAGGAAAGAAAAAGATCAGACTCCCTTAGTGGACCCCAATCAAGTGCTATGCTGGGTGAGATCTCAGAAAACAGAGACATGAGTAGTTTTGAAGCAAGATATGCCATTCCTGGGAGTTCAACAAGCATTTCCTCAGATGGACACCATTTTCAATTGCCCATACATCCTCTGAGTCACCTCTACTCACAATTAAAAGAAAAAAAAAAGATTAAAAAAATTAAGGAAAATTTAAACAGGTGAAGAGACTCTGTAATAAATAGTGATCAGGGGAAAAAAAAGACAAGAAATAATCAAGTGCAAAATACAATCTTGTTCATAAAATCCTGAGCCGGGATTTAATTAGATTTTTAGTTAGTTCAGCTAACTAAAATCTTTGTTTTATTTAAAGCCTGTAGAAGGACGAAAAGCAAGATGAACTACAGTAAAAAAAATGGCAAGATAAGATTGCTCTGCCTCTAGATGTTAGAAAAAAATTCTGAAGGATTTGCTTCTATGAATGTTAAAAAGAATTGTTTAAGAACCTGAGAATGTGGAATCCTCTTCTGCCTGCAAAAGGTTACTGGGGGAACTATGTAGTTTGCTCAAGTTTTTAAAGAGAAGTATAGACTACCAAAATTTGGCACTGGCTCCAGGAAAATTCTGAAGTATGACAGATGTCTATCCCGAACATGTTCTGATTCACCTTCATATATCTATTTTATCTTTACAGACCAGAGAGCAACATACAGCAAGCAAAGGTCATAGGTCCTTCCTGCTTGTGCAACACAAAAGTCTTCCCTTAGCTACAGACATCCCATGTTCTGATGATACAAGGGCATGTACTCAGTGAGTTCTCTGGCACAGTCACTTGAAGCATAAAACATATGCATAACTAAGGTAATTTAATCCTTTAAATTTGACTATTTAGGGGATGACTATTTGAGTTCAGGAACCTTTTAGTGCTCATGAAACAAGACTTGGATATTGCTTCAAGATACATCATTTTTGGATTTAGGCCAATTCTGAAGTTAAAAGTCTCATAGTATTTGCTCCATTCCATGTGTATTTTCCCATGTATATTGTTTTGCTTAATGTACCAGTAAATTGTACAGCGGTTCGATGCAAATTTATTTCTAATCTTTGTTAAACCAAAATCAGGTGTGATTGATGAAACATGCTTTTATATAAATTCAAAAAAGTACTTTGAGATATAGACATATATATTTATAAAATATTCCCATTAGCAATAACAACTGCAACATGGAAAAGAAAGGAACACACAATCAAAGGATATGTTCTAAAACATTTTTAAACTCAGCCACTCAGCAACTGTTATGAATAACATCATGCTCAGAAAAGGAAAGAGTTCACTTAGAGATGAAGTACAGTGAAAGAAAAGGAAAACAGAGCAAAGACAAAGTCATAACACTGAACTCTTCCATGACAAGCTATCAGTAATACAGCAAGATCTGACAAAATTAGCTAAACAGAATAAGGAAAAGGTTGACATGTGAAAAAACAGTTTGACTGCTTGAATGCTATGTATCATTATATTTCATTCTAAAGAGCATCTGTCTCAGCCACTCATGGTCATTTTTTAAAATAACTGCCCTTTATATTTCTAGCGAGCATAAAGATCATGCAGCAGCCAAAAACCAATACACTGTCAAAATTAAACAGCAAATCTCTGCATGGCTTAATTCCCAGGACCTTTTTTTCTATGATTATTATCATTACTGACCACACAGAAGCTCTAAACAATTTGTACACATGCAGTATTTGCCCTGTGGGAACCTGCTTTTAATGGATTCAGAAATGACGTCAACAGTACTTCACTTCTGGTAGCAGACTGCAAAATGTTGATGGTTCAACATCAACTCCTCAAAGCACTGGGAAATGAAGGGGTAAAGAGGCAAAGAATGAAAATCAGAAGCTCGGGCAAATATTACAATTATGGATTAAAAGTTATTTGGGAATTTTTGGACCACCTGTATTACCTGACAGGATTATAAAGCAAAAATGTGATTACAAATATTTATATAAATAACTTTCAAAGTTAGGTAGAGCACAGTCATATTTTCCCATAACATGTGAATGGGGAAGTGAAATCTTACAACTATAGTATCATTTAAAACTAATCAACCCATTAACTTGTGCAGACATCACCCTTTTCAAGATGATGGCAAAAAAACATTTGGAATTTTGTGCTACTTGTATAGATAGCCTTCTGAAACAAGAAAAAAAATTGTTGAGACAAAGCCCTGTATGTGGATATTTTGATTAAAAATAGCCATTCTACATCGAAGGAGAAGCTGCTGAAAACAGAGATACTCCTCATTGTAATCTGCAGTTTTCAGTGACAAAGAGACATGTTGATAAAATCTAGACTGTTAGTTATGTAATTGCACTACATAATAAGTTTTGAAACATCGTATTGTAGCCAGAGCTCTGTGACCTGACTCAGTCCAGTTTGTCTGATCTTTCTGCTCTGCCTCATCTTTTTGATGTTTGCAAAGATGACTGACAAATTGAAAATCAATCTAGTTAATACCTGCAGATCATCCATAACATCAACCGTTAAACAGCAGAGAGGGAAATGCTGTGATGTGGTTCCATGATTGGTCCAAACAAATTTCAGCCCACAGCACTGACAAAAGTGATGCTCTGGCCTTTCTCACTGCTGCCTTTGGCTGAGCAGTCTGATCTTCCTTGTGCTGACAGCATGGCTCATTCCACTGCCACACAAGCACGAAGGGGAGGCATTTGTGCTGAAAAGAAGCTACACAGCAAAAGACAAAACAACTCCTTCCCCTTAGATTGAATTTCCCAGTTCCCAGTTCCAGATCACAAGGCAGCAAGAGGGAGCGATGGCAGTGCTGGCTGGTGGTGGATGGTACTGAATGGAACCAGTCCTCAGAGCAGAACACACAGAGATTAGTTTAAATCAGCAGAGCACCTGCACCTGTTGAGACAACCTTAAATGTCTTAAATGTTCCAACTTGCTACAATTTTTAGTCCTTAACTCCTCAAATAAATGAATGGATTTAAGAAAAAAGAGAGAAAGAGAAAACGGCTAATTTTCTCTGGGTGTTCATTACTAAAAAAAAAAAAATTAAGTTAAATTACCTTAAGTTTGTTAATTCAGAAAAACATACCAACCCATTCTTACCTGTCTAAATAGATCAGAAACCTAATGCAAGGTATCTAGCCTCTAAAATATTGCAAGAGTCTACAATACTTCAGTGGTTTTTCCCACTACTTTTTCTTGTATATTTAACGTCCCTTTGACAGTTTTGTTTCTAATTAAACTTTGTATCTGGAGATCTTGAAACTACAGTAATATTAAATTGCTTTCTGACAATGGGAAGTGAAACTGTCATGCAAATATCAGTGTATACTAAAACCAAAATGTCAGCAAGCAAAAGTAATCAGCAAATTATTCTATATTAATTTTATTTCCTATTTCTAGTGGTATTTTACAAAGAAAAATATTGTAAATTAATACCTTCTCCAAAGGAAGTGTATGCAGACAGGGAAAATAGCCTTTTTTTTCTTCTTATTTCTTGCACTGTTTGCATCAGCACAGAAAGAAGGGGGTTTTAGTGTTTCAACAAAGATGCTTCCAGTCATTCACCCCACCAACAGAATAAAGCTTCAAGCAAAGCTTTCACTGCACTCACGGAAGACAGGGAAAAATCTGAAGCTCTAGGAAAATATATAACCACTTGTATGAGTTTTATGGCTGAATAACCTTAAAAGTAGAACATATCTTGAAGTGTTTAGTTCAAACCCAGTTTTATCAAACCCAATGTGTGAGTTGGCTCTGAACACATTAAAGCAGCAAAGAGAACACATTTTTTTGCTGCAAGGTTTTGGTTTCTTCCACAAGTTTCAATTTAAGTAAACACAAACAACTGGAATTCCAAATTTGTATCAGGCTTATCAAGTAGATTCTAGAAGAACATTTTAGAATTTTAATAACTCTCCGTAGCGTAGTATGTGCTGGATTACATTTCAAAATTGCTCAAGTTATTTTGATCCTGGATTAAAAAATATGCATTGTAAGGGGAATCCAATTGCAGGACAAAAGAAGTGGATCTGCCTACTTAGGAACCTACTAAAATGAAATAATTTCATGATTTTTATACTTTTTTCTGCCCTTCCCTGTAGAGCTGCTAGAAAGACACCATTCCTAACCTTCCCCTCAACACAAAGGGGTAAAAATAAAGGATAAGAAGAAGCAAATGGAGAAATCTAATGAGATAAAGTGGCAGTGAAAAGTTCTAGGAGTTGCAGCATTGCTCTTCCTTCACCAACTCAAGTGCACAGCACAGCTCCACCATTTCCAAATACCAGGTTGTTCCTAGCCTGGGCAGGAGACATCCTCAGGGAAGGTCAAATAATCAGCCTCAGCTGCAACTCAAGAACTCATAAAGGCAGGAACCCTCAATATTTCTAGGAAGTATATCAAGCACATATGATCCCATTCTAAGATGGAAATGATTACAGATAAACAAGCAGATGTATTTTCCAACTTGCTCTGAAAACATGTGACATTTGTCCATGGTCACAAGTCAAAAAATCATTGCCTTAAATGGCTTTCTGATGTGGATTTCTAAAAATAAAACTGCATCAAAATCCTTCTAGCATTGCTCCTAGTATTTTATCTTGGGAATGCTTTTCCTCTCCACAAACCACTTCAGTCTGGTCACATACAAAGGATCAATAAGAAAACACACAATGGCTATATCTCTGAGGGGAAAAAAAACCCTAAACTGCTTGTAAAAAAGGATATTTTTAGTCCACCAGATTTTTTCACATTTTAATAACTGTAAAGAGTAATTTGTCTTTAAGCATTATGAAACAAATTGCATTCAAGTGTAAAGTCTCTTCATAAATAGGAAGCACTAGTGTGGGGATCCAGTGAGCCGCTAACCAAGGTAACTCACATGTAAAGTGCTTTTTATGATGCGTGTGTCAGCATATTTCCAGGCTAAGAATAGAGTAGAGTAAGTAATTTGTTATTTTTTTCATGAAAATAGATTGGAATTCATATTGCACATTATTCATGCAACTAGAAAACTGCAATCTTACACGTTTTCCGTTTTACTGCTTTTCTTTGCCAAACTGACTGAAATAAATTAAGGTGACACATTATGAAAATCATTGCACATAACAAATTCATAACTTCTGGAGCAGAAACAGCACTAATTACTCAAAAGCTGTCTTAAACATTTATGAGTTACTGTAAAATACGAAAAGAGTACAGCCTTTAGATACAAAAAGACAACCATACAGCCAGCAAAGATGTGACTACAGTTCAGGAAGGTAATTCCCGATGAGTTCACAACGCCCCGGTATTGTAATAATATTGTCTGCAGCAGCACAAAGGTCACTGTGGGCTGACCTCCCAGCACGTATTCACATTCCCAGGCAGAATGTGAGCTCACCAGCTGAGTTCTTTCCTACCACAACTGTAATCCAGTCACTCAGTTTAGGTATGCCCACAGCTGGTGAAGCCTATGGTGGTGCAACACCCCAAGAAGCTCTAAGCTTTAATAAAGACTGGAAAAAAACATTCTTCAAAATGCAAGAGTATTTGAACAATCTCTGGAGACTTGCTGATTAATTCAGAGAACTGTCCAAGTCACATGATATTTATTCTCCTTCTCCTTTCAACTGACCCAATTGCATTAAAAGAAGTTAAAAACAGTACTGGTTTGGTTTGTTTTGTTTTTTGGTTGGTTGTTTTTTTTTTGTTTTTTTTTTGGTTTGGTTTGGTTTTGTTGTTGTTGTTTTTGTGTGTTCCATTCTCAGCAATTGCTATAGCTGTCACTAGAATATTCTTCAACTGCAAGCAGGAGAAGAAACTTTCTGTTAAGTTCTTTCTATTCAGCTTCATATTCGTATATATGGTCAATATATCCTGCAGCAAACAATAGCAACAGAAGACTAGAGCTCTGCAAAACCTGGCAGCTCTTACAGATGAACAAAAGGGGTAAGATCTGCTGGGTGTGCTGAGAGGCTGTGAGACACAGTGGAGGGAAATGCAAATGTCAGACCTGAGAAACATGCAGAGGCATAGTAACATGCAGAGGAGTGCAAGCCAGGCTGGAGTGAAGGACTCCTGGGTTTGCTAAGACAGCTTTAATGTGGCTCTCTGCTGATACTGAGAGAATGCAGAAAAGTGGCCGCAGATTTCTGAAACAGCAGAAATACCACAATATATGAAAGCTAAGTAGTCTGAAGAAGCTGGAATTGAATATTGGTATTTTCTGCAATAGCAGGACAGTATTCTACAGCAGAAGATTTTGAAATGACTGTGTCCTCTCCCTGAGATATGATGTTTCAGCTTCCCTCTCTCCTGTTTATCATCTCTTGTTAAGATCCCAGTGAAATAGACAGATGGACAACACTAGGCTTCCAGTTCAGGATCTATGACAAACCCACATGAAGACCAGGTTCCCCAAAGTTTTGCAGAACACAGGACTGCAGCAGAACAAAAGTATTTCTGGGTGCAAGATGTAGAGTACCTGGTAGCTTTACAATTTAGTGGCAGGGGAGGTTGCTCAAGTGATTGAGATGAATAGCTAAACACAGTTGGAGACAAGGAAAAGGAATAATACTTTCCTATTAAAGTTTTTCCTTCAAGATGTGACTCACACCAAGTAGCTTGAGGACTGGCTATGGCTGTAACAGCAATGTGAGGTCTTCTTGTATGCACTCATTATTTCAGTGAATGTTCAATAGTTAACCCTGCCTCATCCTTCAGAGAGAAAAGACAGGGAAGAAGGGACAAAGGAGAATCGGGAAGCTTCCCAATTCCCCTCTGTGAGAAAGACGGTAAGAGAAACCAACAATAGAATTCTACAATATGGATGATATAGCCGGTTTGAACTCCTAAACAAGAGTGATTATCATTTTGCCACTATGACTGAAATTAAAGCAGTGTTAGTGAGATGGAAGAGAAATGTAAACAGAGGCTTTCAATAGCAGCCTTACAGAACCTAAAACCTAACATACACACAGATTTCAAGAGCCAGTTCTGTCTGCCTGCGACTTTGATATTCTGATACACAGTACAAAGAATTTATTCAGCCTTTTATTACCTGGGCAATAAATAGTTTGTAACCCTGTTAAATTGATCAATCCATCAACTGTTTTCCCTTATAGGTGTATCACTATTTATCTGTTCTGTTAATTTTATGAACGACTAAAATCAAAATTGGAGACAGGTGGTAATTTTCCTGACAGGTGGCCACATTACGCAGCATTTTCCCAGTTCCCCTGCCCCCATAAAATACAAATGCAATCTGGAAGTATGCAGTTGCCAAAAGCATATTTTTTTCTCTTCTTTTTTGTGTATATTGTTTCATTTTTCCTCACTTCAGATAGGAACTAAAATAACACATAGAGACACACGTTTGGGTGACAAAATTTTTACTTCTTCTTACATTTCAGGAACGTGCACACTGAATCTATTTATTCCATGATTCTACATGGCATTTCTGTATGTAGCAATACATTAAACAAATGCATATGTATGCATCACAGCGCTCAAAACCTGATTGGGAGAACAATTTTCTTATGACCTAGAAGACAACATGTAAGAGCACCATCAGAAACATGCACACAAACTTTCAGGCTAAATGCCATTGAATTGAACAGCTTGTGGTTGAAGTGCCAGCCTGAAAATCAAAGGACCTATGCACTTCAAGCATCTCATATTAAAGACTGGGTTAAATCATTTTAGTGCTTCAGTTTCCTCACATCAGTAAAACTGGGATAGCTCTATCAATATCCCTTTTAATAATTTCGATGCGTGGTGATTAAAGGTCTCCCTAAGAAATACTGCTTTGTCCCCATTCTATAATGTTGCTTTTTGTAGTTTTAATTCATATTGGTATAGCTTTTAAAATACTGATCTAGACTGTTCTATTTGAAATCAGTTCAAACATGTAAATGTAAAATGGAAATATTAAAACAGAATTAAATCTATCTTCCTTCACATTAAATGTTTCCCAAGAGTGTTTAAACTTCCTTTTTAAAGAAACTGATCGAGATCCATCAGAACTATATTATTCCCTGCACTTTGCATGGTGTTACACCCATAGGCATTGGTTAATAAAATGGATTTTCTCGTAGAACTAAGAAACTAAACCCAAATCCTACATGCATTTCAAGTAAAGACTAAGTGACTCATTAAATATGATGGAATCAAAATGGATGTATTTTTTTCCTGAGAAAGGCAGAAGAAAGTTTTTACAATGGAAATTTTGTAAGAACAGTAGCTGGGCTAACAGTTCAAACTTCATGTAAAACCAGTTTTTAGTACAATTCCTTGCCCATTGTCAGAAAAATAAAATATATGTTCTTGCTCAAACATTTTATTTTATTTTATTTTAGTCAGGAGAATAAAACCTGAGGGAAAGTGCTGCCAGGCTATGTGGAGGTGGAAAGTACAACATCCATCTGGATAGCCACATTCAGCTCAGAAGTGTTGCTCTAGATTTACACTGTTGTACAGAGTATTAAGAGAGATAAAGGTAAAGAAAACTCAAATGTGATATGTTTGGATCACATTGGAAATGGCAAGCTTAAAAAACAGTAATTACAACAAAACCTGATGAATCTCTTGGGTTCCCCTGGGTTACAGGAAGCAATCAAACAAGAATATATAAAAAAAAATTATTTCTTTGATTCAACTTTTAACAGAGTATATTGGCAAAGGTTCCTTTATGCTGCTGCACACTCTTTATTTGTGTGTATGTGTGTCTGTTAAGTAAGATTATTAAAGATACAGGTATCAGAAATGTAGGTTCAGAAAGCAGCAGCTAAAGTCCCAAGTAAACTACTATGTCATGCTTTGAAAGAGCATAGGAATGAAGCAGAATGGATGCTAGCAATGCCCACTCCCAAACTGCATAGCTAATACCTCTAAAAGAGACTTGAGATTACCCAGAAAATTACAAGACAGTAAATCTTACATTGGAATCTTGCAAACACCATTAAATTAAAATAGTAATATAAAAATAAAGAATTTAGTCTAAACATGTTTTTATAAAAACTAATAATAATGCCTCCCAAAATATGCATATGATACTGATCTGTTGCTACTTCTTGGCCCTCCAAAAATCATGAAATTGGAAAAAAACTTCCTCTGTTGTCAAAAGGCTACAGAAAATCTCCTTAAACAGAAAACAAACTAACTGAAGACACAAAACAAGAGAAAATACCTTCCTTTATTAACAGTTATGGTAGAAAAAAAGTGTATGATTTACTGCCAATAAAAACCTGAATTCTAATGGGCTGCAAAAATTTCCAGTAATTAAAGAGCATTTAAAAAATGAATGGGAGATAAGGGAACACAGTCCACTTTCAGTAGTGATTTTGACATTCTGAAGACAGTCACCAAAAGCAATGGCATTTTGGTAAAATCACAGTATCACAGTATATGTCTGATAAAGTTGCTATATTTCTTAATCTGTTAAAGATCTAAAGAGTTAAACATGTGACAAAGCCATTTGGTTTAGCAAGTTTAGCAAGAATCTTTAAACAGACCAAAATAACTTGATGAAAGAGCAAAATGATGGCTATGTGCAAAATTGACCAATTCAGTATAATTTCCACTACAAGAAAAAATCAGTTTAGTTGCTTATACACATCAGGAGAATCTAAACTTACAGCAGGAATTCTACGAAGAGATGTGTGAATCTCTACAACCAGCTCTATATGTAGTGTTGATGAATAGAATTGTTGCAATAAAAAAAACCCCATGAGAGATCCTGTATGTTTACAAGCTTCAAGCTGACATGGAAGATCTACAGCTCAATTTCTCTTTAAAAGATAACTTTACAAGATTCTGTTGATAAAAATACCCTGCCTAAATTCTCAGAATCATGTCTGAAGAATCACTGCAATGAGCAGTGACAACAAGGCTCCAGGGCAGACATACTATGATTATATAACCATAAACTGACTAGAACCAAAAAAAAAAAAAAAAAAAAGCACTGTTTCCATGGACAGTATAAAAATTCTCACTTAAATAACGCTTGCTAATTTTGTCATTGGTCTTGTAGTTGGTTGATGAATAAGAAGTTTTCTAAATATGCATTTAAGAAAGTAAGAAAGTTGGTGAGAAATTGGTTTTCCTTTTTTTTTTTTTTAATGAAAGATGCTTGCACAAGGAGTCTGCTCCTCCCAAAAGCTTCTGCTGATTTTTCAGGCAGTTTGAAAATACTTCCTATGAAATTCTCAAACTATCTAGTTTGGGGGAGCTTCTTTTGCTCTCATCCAAGATGCTTAGCTATTTCATAAGCAGCAACACAGGCAGATTTAACTTCTATGTCTCTTATACCTTCATTCATAAAAGCCACTCAAAGCCTCACAGAATACAGACAGACTTTCCTTTATAATCATTACTGCAACTATAGACAGTATAAGTTCTTTTCAATCTCTACTAAGGAAGAAGAAGAGAAAGCAAAAATGAGAAATACTGAATTGAAACTTGGATTCTAAAGGTACTATCAAGCAGGATGATAGTTTTAACTAGGAAAGTAAAGCTGCTAATTAAAAGGCAAATAAACTGATGTTTTTAATAGATTTGGCTATTTCTAATTCAGATTTTGAGATACTTTATACAATCTGGGAGGGAGGGGTTTCTGAAGTTCAACTGATTTTATGTAATTATTAACTCAGTATTAGCACTGATGTTTTAAAATACATTTCAATACATTTACAAGAAAATAAGTTGTGATTGCAACACCAGTGCAAAACTGACCCAAATCTTGAAAAACTGCTTACTATATCATCACACTGAAGTGATAAAGGACTGCTAAAGAATGTAAATTAAAGCCAAGAATTCAGAAATATATTTACCTGGAAGGGTTAAAGTTGCATATGAAACCTTGATTTGTATTCTATTTTGTCTTAATTAAAATCCTGATGCCAACATCATATCAGAGTCCACAAGTGCAACATATTTATCTTGAGATGAAGCCCCAAAACAAAAGGTAACAGTCTGTCATTGCCTGATTTTTGTCAATGCACAGACCTTGTAAAACTAGGAGCTGATAATCACACAGGTGATGTTCTAAATATGGGAAATATCAGAAGCAAGGATAGATAACATAAACCCTACTTAATTACTGGTTCCTTATCTTTGCAAACTGAGAGATCTGTTTATACAGGTTGATAGCAGGAGCCTCATCTAGTGGTGCTTAGAGACAAACCAGTAGCCAAACAACCCTTAGGACCCAGGGGAAGTTTTGTTTCTGGATAGCAAAGATAACATGGAGCACACAGATTGTAAACATTCTTTCTGACTATCTCCACCATTCACAAGTTTCACCTGTCCTGTTAGAAACTGCACCACATTAGCAGAAATTGCTGGATTTTGCCAACATTCAGGATCCTGTTCTAAACTAGGGAAGTAGAAGAAATCTTTCAACTATTCAGCAGCAGCAGCTTTGGTGGCTCTTACCCAGATGAATAAATTCAGCTGTACCTGATGCCTCTCTTGGGAGAACACAAGAACTTTCAGTCCCTGCAGCCAGTTTGAAACATGCCAGGGGAACCAGAGCAGACACTTTGATTGCTGTACTTTGGGAGCAGTCAACCAACTAGACTGTTTCACGAAACCACCAACATTTTTTTCATTTTTCTCTTCATGATATAACATCAGTCTCACCGGAGATGAGACATGAAACCAACAACAGAGAAATGCAGTAGTTCAAAAAAGCAGTATTTCATCCTCATTTCCTCTAAATGTCTGTGCTTCTTCCTTTCTCTACAGGTCACAGCATGGCAAAGTAGACAAGAACCCTGACATAACTCTTCCTTGTCAGGCCCCAAAGCATAAGGTTGGTGAAGAATCCTGACAATAGCAAAGCTGGAGAAGTGTGAGGAGAGAACTGATGCAGGACTAATGAAAAATGAACTGAACATGCAGACCTAATTGTACCATATTTCTAAGAACTCTATGTTTGAGTTCCTTTGGAACATTCTACATTCCTTCTGCATTCAGGGTATGAATGTAGAAGTAAAAGGATTCGCTCTTAATATAATCTCTCTCAGTATCTTTTCTGTGAAGCCCTAAAAAGGGTTATGGCTGGCTAGAATAGGGAAGCCCTGGCAGTGGTTAGCTAAAATAGACAAATAAGGTACAACATTCTACCTGTTTGCTCAGAACTACATTAACTAATGAATTTCAAGTCATAAGAGAAGCATTCCTCTAAAGAAACAAGTAAAGACTCATTGTTTTTCTGTCCTCTCTTGCAGCAGAAGATTTAGTCTACTTCTAGGAATACGTAGCAGGTAGCATTATATAAATTCCTTTTAAAAGAGTTAAACTTCTTTTTTTTTTTAACGACTGGAAAATATCTCATCTTTAAGTTGTTCAGAAGCCATGAAAACAACACTGCTTTCTTATTGCATTTATTGATCTCCCAGTGACTTAATTTATGCTTAAAAACCAGAAAGCTTCTTTGCTGTAGTAAAACTGTCAGCCTAATGAAGTGATTCTTGTACTTTCAAGTTCAAAATAGTGATCTATCAATTAAAACTGAGGGAACTTATAAAATGAACCATTTTTCATTAGTATTTCCTTTCATTTGAGAGTTGCAATGCTAGAGAGGTCCTAAGCTACAAAATTCAGGAGCATACGAGAAGATGTTCTTAGCAATGATATTCACAGGAGAATTTGTTTCTCCTCTTGTTTCAGAAAAGATTGGGGTTTCTTGTTTTGTTTTCTTATTAACTGGGACATCCTACTTGAGGAAGTTAACAGCTTGATAAGCTTATGGTCTGGATGATGATGATGATGGTAATTTAGATAAGATATTTTTAATGTAAGGTTCATTTTTATACAAAATTCTATTTTTATTGAGAAATACATGCTCACAAGTGGGTTATTCATTCACATTATACAAACCAGACACTATGGAGGCATAATCAAAACACACCTGGTAGTTCACAAATGCTTTTAACAGAGCCCATCACTCTGATGTCAATGCATTTAAGGATTTCCTCTGTCTGTTGTTCTGGGAAATATAAATGTGGTATTCTTCATCATAAAAGAATTTTAAAACCATGCATTACATTTATTAAATGTAATGACTCCTTGACACTGGTTGAAACCCCTCTGTTTTACAGCTACAAACAGCAGGAATCAAGTTAAAAGCTCTTTTTATTAAAGGCCAAAGGACTTGAAAAGGCAAGTCTCGGCTCTTGCTGAAGATTAGAACTTTTTTCTCAAAAAATCCATGTGACCAGTTCTAAATTTGCAGGTGTCTCTATCCACCAGACACCTTATTGTATGAATGAAAAGGTGTACTGATAAAGGATGAAAAAGCTTCCCCATTAACAGTGCAACAATTTTTGTGTCTCAAAATAATAAGGAACAAAAAATGAATGGTTATTCTGCTTAAACTAAAAGTGCTATAAGCACAGTGTCCTGACCACACCCTACTTGGAACTACAGCAACTCTTGACTTGTTCAGCTTAGGTGGGCAGGATGTGGGAGTTGAGAGAAAAGGGAATATTCAATTAAGAGAGATGGAACAAGAAATCATGGCTAGCAGGTTTTCATCTAGGATGGGAAGGTCTTAGGTTCCAGCCCCTATTATAACCTGGTTATAATATCCAATGATCTGTTTATAGAAAAGAAATTAATTTACCAAAGACAAGAGCTATAGGTGCAGACAGGCAGCTCTGAATTTAAGCGCTACTTTGAAATCACCAAATCTACTGGGTACCATTTGATCTTCCAGTATAAACTAATATTTTATGAACAGCTTCTCTTAAACAAACATATGAAGCTATTATGAAATAGATATTCCATCTGTCTTGCTAAGATAACATGATCTACAAAAATGAGGAGATGTTATAACTATTAACATGTTACAACTATTGCATCTAGTCACTGTTCTAGGTAAAATTTATAATCTGTCCCTGAGCACAGACTGGAACGTAAGATTACCCCTTTAAATTATGTGACTAAATCATTATCCTATAAACACAGAGTTGCACTTGCTTTTCCTATAAAGTGCAACACTTTAAGGTGAAAAATACGTCACAGGTATACATGGTCTGGTAGGAAAAATGTTGTGTGCAGCAGGATATGCAGGTTTAAAACATTATGCTATGAAAATTGAACTGACAGTCCCACATCTCAACTCTGTGCATCCACAGTACAAGTCAGTGGATGAGCACAAACCCTTAGAAGTAGCACCCACTACTGCATTTTACATTCAGTCTGACCTGCTACACTTGCTCTGAGATGGTCTGCCAGATTCTAATCCTGTAACAGAGGCTTCTGGAGAAGATTGATCAATCATTTTAGTGTTATATCATGAGACAAAATTAACATTTTTAGCTTCATTTCTTTATATAAGAGACTGTATTCTTGGGTTTCAAAATTATGCCCCTCTCAGAAATTTTGCCAGTTAGATAAAATATATTGATATTAAAACTATGCAAATAATCTACTAAACAGAATGTAGGATGTTTGCAGAAGGAATATAAGAAACTTCCCCTCACCAAATCACAAATTTTAAATCCAGTTCTTCAACCGATAAAGTATTGATGCATTATATTAGCCTCTCCTTAGTTCTAAGCATTTAACTTAAAGTGGAATTTCTCAAAATCTACAAATTAAGATTAATAAAACAGCTGTGAAAAAGAAAGCCCTGTTGTTATAATCTAATGGGAACTGGGGAACACATCTATCCACACCTAAAATGGAGAAATTATTTGCAAATGTGAACTTATGTATTGCAAGGAATTAGGGAAAAAATATTAAGATAAATATTTTAAAAGCCTAAGTTGGTATGTTCTGATTATAGTTTTCCAAGAGAATATTGAATAAAGTCATTCATGTGCTTGCCTACTACATGAATATACTCAAATGTATTTTTCTACCACACATCTCATATTGATTCATCTCATAATAAAAGCATGGTGCTTTTGAAATCAGTGTGTCAGATCGGACCTCACAATTCAGTCAATCCTTATTTATTTACTGAAGCAACTGAAATACGTAAATATGTCACAGAGCTATCAATTCTGCACTGCAGAAAATACAGCTAAATAATAAAACAGAAAAAGTCACAGCATTTAAAATGCACTTGTTGTAGCTGCTTAAAATGTAGTGTATTCAGTGATTTGGGCTTTGTTGGAGCAACCACACAAAAAACCCAACCAGAAATCGACTATAGTACTAAAGAATCATGTTCCATTATTTCTTTCTTGTGCTATCTGTGAGCATATTTTAGGGTTAATGTTGAATATCAACATATTAATATACTATATATGGTAAACCTATTTTAGACCATATAAGTATATGCTGCTATTCATTCAATAAAATGGAAAAAAAGAACCAAAAATTGGTTACTGAAAAGCATAGCTATTGTCAGTAATTAGAGAGAAGATCTATCCTTTTTCTGCTTAAATTATTAGTTTCACAATTAAAGCATGTTAAGAGCACTGGATTTCCACTCATTATTGTCTGAAAACCACAACTGTTCAAACAAAGAGTACTGCAGAATTTTTGAAAAGTGTGCTGTGTCTGGCTGAAATGGAGCTGATTTTCTTCATGAAGGTCTGCAGGATGATGTGTTTTGAGTACAAGACTAAAACAGTGTTGATAAAACAGCAGAATACCTCCTTCCTTACAGCACTAAAGAGGAGCAGACTCACAAAATTTCTGGGTCACTTCTCCTCCTTGTGCTCTCTCTGGACAAAGAGATTGATGCCACGTTTACATTCTTTAATGCCCTCTAAGACTTGGCTATTCATTTTCCGATAGCTCTTGATCCACAATCTCTTTTGGATGAACTTGGCTTCTCCCATGATGCTTTTTAATACTTCCTTTTGTACTCATGTGTAGCTTTGAATGTGGAATCTGAAGCACCTGGGAAACATCTTGGCTCTTGACTTGAACAATTTCCTTAGGAAAATATGTAATTCAGAGACTGCTTTGCACAGGTCAGGTGCAAGATGGAGACTGAAAGAATATCGTTTGCTTAATGCCACTAAGAAAAGACAGGTCAGGGGTAAGGAATAGAAATCTGAGAACTATAAAAACTGGAATGAGACTAGGTCAGTTAGGGAAAGAGGAAGTAAGCTGATCATGGATGAGGGAAGATAACTTCTTCAAGAAAACCTTTCCCTCCCCATCTCCTGAATGAGATCATAGTCTCTGTTTTGTTCATCTCCCCATTTCTAGAACCTCAGGAAAAACTGTGCATTTATCCTACAGCCATCCGGGAGGTTTAGGCTGAAATAGTGTGTGACTGTCTGTCCCATTTCCTACTGAACCACTCATCACATGGTTTATGTTCCTTGCTATGATCCTCATAGGAGGAACTCTTTGGTTTCAAAAACTTCTCCTTAGGTATTCCCAATGCAGAGACAATTCAGAGTCATTGTAGCCTTTCTGCCTCGTAATGGGCATTCAACCCTCCACAGTTCCCTTTCATCCCTGGTCTCCCTCCATTAACAACATACATGCAAGTGCAAGAAAGGCACCTAACTTAAAGAGGTCATCAAGAATTTAAATTGAATGAGTGCCTGTAGCTAGACAAAAATAGGTCTCCTTCCACAACACTAAAATGCTCCCACTGTATGTGTCTGTGTATTTTGGGTTTGTCTTTTACTAGATATTAGCTTTCCTAAGTTATTTGGAGAAGTATCAATTCCCTCTACCATCAAGAGTGTCTGGCAGATAAAAACAAAAGAAGAAAAGAGTCAAAATAACTGTGTAGTATGACTACAAATTTCTGTGGTTTAAGGATGTCTGTGAAATTTAGGTGATGGATATTTGTCTAAAAAGGATAATTAGCAGACTGGAAAGGATGGCAAATTGATGTACTTTATTTCCTATGCACGTTAACACTTCTGTTGATGACAAAGTTTAGAATAAAAAAGGTAGGGAAAGCTCTAAAGCTGATACAAGGTCTAATTAAGACACATCACTTACTTGAAATAGTTGACTATCACCAGTAGTCATAATTTCACTATCAGAGTAAGTTGAGAGGTTTTTTTTTTATTATTATACTCAAAAAAAACCCTTGTAACAGAAATCCAGAAAGCATTTTTTCAGATAGTGTTCATAAACACAGTCATCAGCTCCACTTAAAATGCTGCCAGAGTCATCCACCTGTATGCCAGTTTTGCATGCATCTCCAAATACAAGAAAATCTACATTTTCTCAGTAGATTCGTTTGCAGATGTCAGATTCCATTTTTATCTCCTGGATAAACAGCAATTGAAAGTGAGGGAAGTCCAGTACATTTAACTGCAACATATTCAGTCTGATTATGTAAAAAGCATGGAAGAGGCTTGGGAAACAAACAGACACAAATTTATGCATGTATGCACAAACATTATATAGATATAAAAAAAAAACCTAAAAAACACAAAACAAAACAAAAAACAAAAAGAAAAAAAAAGTGAATGCACACATAACCAGATGCACAGTAGTCTTAACATTAAAAAAAATTCTCTGCACTCTGGTTCTGTCAGATTTAGTAATACAGGTAAATTTTATTATTTTGGTATCTCTTACAATAATTTTTATTCTTGTAGATTGACAATAAATTCATTTCTGTAATAACCTATTTAGCTATCTATACACACAAAAATAGACATTTGCATCTTGATTTCCAGGGGAATTTTTAAAAGAACTTATGTTAGGAGTACTGACTCTCAGTGAAGTTTGTAATCCTGAATAGCTCAAGTTGTCTAGAAAAATCTTAAATACATTGTACAATGAGATAAAAAATGAAATGTATCAATGATTCCTCCAAGTCAAACAACAGAATTTTGGGTTTATGATCTTGTCTGTGCTACCCCCATTCCATCTGCCCAATAAATCACACAGAGTAAACAGCAGAGAACACAGTCGGCTTATTTTGAGGATAAAGAATTACTGAAACCTTGTTTAGGTTAAAAGACATCAGTTCCAGGGAGAGTTAACCTGTCACAATTTAAATTTAGCTTTTATGCCACCCTTCTCACAGATCAAAACCCCAAATTACATTCTCCTCTTTTCTTTTAAAGTACATCCAACCTGATGTCAAACATTCTTTACCACATTTCCTTTAGCTACTGTAAAATTCCATGCCTACTCAGAACTCTGCCAGCAATGATTTAATTAGCGCTATTTATCTTCTTTGCCAGATTTTCTTTTTTTCTAGAGTACACAAACAGCCTCCGTTTTACCTCCCAGCAATACATTCTCTCTGTGTACATCAGCTGCTGAGGAACCATGACGTTCAACAGAGCTATCTTGGGTTTAGATTTCACCTTCCCCTTTACTTGGCACAGTAACTCTGGAATCGAAGATATGTTTACTGCCTGTTTCACAGAAAGAAACAAGATGATCTTATAAAATCATTTAGCTTGGAAAAGATTTCCAAGACCATCGACTCTAACCACTAACCCAGCATTAAGAAGTCCACCACTAAACCATGTCCCTCAGTGCCACCTTTGCACGACTTCTGAACACTTCCAGGGCTGGTGACTCCACCACTTCCCAGAGCAGCCTGTTCCAGGGTTTGACAACCCTTTCAGTGAAGTATTTTTTTCCTAAGATCCAACCTAAACTTCCCTTGCACAATCCAAGGCCATTTTCTTTCGTCCTTTCAAGTACTTGAGAGAGTGACAAGGTCCCCCCCACCCCCCTTTTCTCAAGGCTAAAGCTCCCTCAGCAGTTCCTCATAGGACTTGTGCTCTAGACCCTTTTCCAGCTCTGTTTCCCTCCTCTGGACACACTCCAGCACCTCAATATCTTTCTTTTAGAAAGGGGTCTAGAAATGGACACAGGATTTGAGGTCTGGCCTCAGCAGTGCTGAGTACCAGGGGACAATCACTGCCCTGCTCCTGCTGGGCACACTATTGCTGATACAGGCCAGGATGCCATTGGCCTTTTTGAAGGCATGTTTGTTTCTCCACAAAACACACCTGTTAAAATAAGTGTTGCTGTACCTTACTGACATTCAAAAATCACTCTTTCTATTAAAGCACTGGAAGAAGTACATAAACAGGCCAGAAAAACTTATTCCAACTATGATCCTAAAGCAGAATCTCCCTTGAGCAGAACCTGTAGAATTTTTGTGATTTGCAAATGGCTCTACATGAAGATTTTTAAAACGTAAGTAAAAGAGATGGTATCTCCTATACCACTCAAAATTGAAAGACTATTTCTATATTTTGTAGCAAATTTCATAGACAGCTGCAATCTGCCATACCTGAATTTATCAGATGCAATTTCATACTCTAAGACAAGTCAATTTAATAACCTGCTCCTTAGTGCCAACATTTTGTTACTCCCCTATTTCCTTCTCTGTCCAGTCCCAACTGCACTCCTTCAACTTTATTTATGCATCATTCTGACTAACATTGGAGGTAAGCACCAGATAAATCAGTTTGCTAATCTGGCAAAAAAAGTAGCACAGCAGAAGAACTGGTATTTTGCCAGGGTAGTGCATTGGATGGCTCACAGTAATAGATCTGACAAGCAGCAGAATTGGAGCAAAGGAAGGGTCAGGACGGTGCAGCTAAGCTAAAGGTGGGGATAGAGCAATGCTTCCACTGTCATGTATTAGCGAGTCAGAATAATGTTTTGTTTGCCTAGGTAAAAAATGGCCACTGTATTTTCTGATAACATGGATAACCAGCAGCTATGCCTACTGGAAAAGACTTGCATGGGTTGCAGATGCCTTACAGCTTTGCTCAAGCAACTAACAGTGAAAGTGAAGATTTGTATGCCACACAACCTGCATCCATGACAATATGGAGCCTGTAAGTCTAAAGAATATGTATTAATAACAGTACCAGACCACACTATAACACATACAAAAACACATTACTAATTTAAGCCTGTTTGATGGTGAATTTTTCAGTGATGTGGAGGCCCTTCTGGACCGAGTAGGTAATTTTCTTTGCACTGGATTTAAGATAAACTTCCTCTCATTTCATGATAATCAAAGATGGTAATAGCTAGAGAAGAGTTTCTTTCAGAATTTCTCACTGCAATTGACCACTAAATAATCAGCAGTTTGATTTTAAAAAATAGAGTAGATGTTGTATTCTGTATGTTTGAAGTAGAGAGCTGTAATGGCTCAGCACAGCTTTGAAACAATAGAAGAACTCCAAAGGAAAGGATTCAGTGACTCCAGGAAGTACTTAGAATGAATTTTAACAAGAATTTGTCAGCTGAATAAATGTAGACAATGTAGAAATATACATCCTGAAATCTGAGCACAGCATGCCACTTCTTCAGATCTGTTACTGGAATAATCACTGTTAAGAATACTGATTTTAATCTATTTACTCAGACTGAGAATGTGAAAAACCTCCAGACTTCTCCTTTTCCTCTGAAATCAAGAAGAAACTTAAGTCTGACCAAGTATCTTAATTTCTCACCTCCTTGTATAGTGATACAGAACCTTCTCTGACAGCAGAGACTGAAAAGTTGGTCTTATTGTGTCAGAAGGTTCTTCACATTGGGACTAGAGAAGATGGATATGGAGACAATAAGAAAAGGAATTCAATTTCATAGCCCCTCTTCAATAGAATGTGTTTTCCTGAAGCAAGTATATTCCACTTAAAGTGGTATCAGGCAATGATCTGAACAATGATCACAAGTATGGAAGCTGGGAACTGGCTTCCGACAAGAAGAAAAGACCTCAAAGGAGAAATGAAATTTGCTATATTTAGGACAAAGGTAAAGAATGATCAGATGCCAGAGCAACTGTTTCAGGAGTGGGGTTTTGGCCCTTTATTTGCAGCTTTGTTAGGTAGTAAGGATAGTCCTCCATTGATGATTTGCAGTGCAGTCTGATTCTGTGGGCTGCACCTATGAGGATCCAGTACCCAGCAGCCATCACTGTAGGTAACACCTGCAGTTGTTTGAACTTCCTTGGGAAACGCACAGAGGCTGCCAGGATCAGTAGAGCATAGCAACAACAATTCCCAGTGCTACAGGAGCCACAGCAGTTGCATCTAAGCACCCTGAAAAGAAATCTAGGAGAAAACAAATTGACTGCCACACCAAAATGAACTTCCATTTATCTCTGCATTCTAATGGCAGCTTATGAATAATATGCTCTATTTCAGGACAATTTAACATAGTCAACTTCAGTACTGCTGCTGGATCACTCAAAATGATCACCTGAAGGTCTGATGTTAGACATTAATTCACAACAAAGAAGGACATGCTTCCTTTTCTTAAAAAACAGGTTGTCTTTCGAGACCTGTTACCTTGTGACCAGTAGAAATACCAATACCTTGTGAATCTTTTAGAAAGTTAAGGAAGCAACAATACCATCATGTGACTTGGACTCATCACAGGAAAACTTGTTCTACATCATTACATGAATATTAAACATAAATTCAGTCTTCCTATCCTTTTGTGTTCCCTAAAGAAGAGACTCTGATCCAAACCAGGTACCTTTGGCACTACCAGTAAACAAACAAATAAATAATTAGGTGAATTTCTCTGATGGCAGCCAAATAGTCTGTCCTTTCACTCCATCAACAGTACTGTTTAGAAACACCAGCCAAACACAATGTATGTATGGAAAGAATTCTCTTTTTCTTATGCGACATACTCATGGCAGAATGAAATTGTGCAGTTCTGTTAAAAAGTATTTTTACAGGATACTGTGGAAAACTTAGAGCCACTAAAACCTGTATTTTCCTTAGTTTACTAAAAAAATACCCCACATGATGAATTCTACTTTCAGATGTAGTATTTCATCTGTTATATCTTGGCTTGAATTTTATTGCCTGATTTCAACAACTACAAACATCTGCAACAAGACTGGCTTAAATGAGTGGTGTTCTGGGGGTAGTCTTAGGGCCTATTTCACTGCAAATTTATTAGTCCACAAGTAGGTTTTTTATGTAATATGTTCTGCAGAACTTACAGCCAAGTGGAGAAACCTCAGTTAAAATGAATGAATAAGTAATTCTTTTTATGGCACCCTCTGTCTTCAAAGAACAGTTTCCATTAACTCAGGGCTCAATTAAGCAAACCAGGCTCTCTGTGACTAAGCTGAGAAGCATTTATGTTATGACATATCATCAAAAAAAAAAAAAAAATCCCTGGTAATCGTGATGCTCTTGCTTGATTAAGATACTAGAACTGGTAGAAATTTTTCCATAAATGAGATAGGAGTTTGCTAGCAAACAGGAGAAGAAATGTTAAAAGGAAGGACACTTTGAAAAACATTCTTTTCCCTTCTGCTAACTCTTTATAATCTATTTTTACAGAAAACATACAGAGAATTTTATATAAGCTTAGGGATATAGCTATTTTTCCACTTCATGTTCCATTCCTGTGGCAGGAGACATGCAGGTTTAAATTAATTCTACATAAACCTGTATTAATTCAGGCTCTGTATCCGAATTTTCCTCAAAGGAGGGATTTGTAGAGATAGAGGATGCCTAGCCAGTGACAGCACTGCTCCTAGAAAAGCCACATTGCTGAGATGGAAATAAGAGGTGGGCTCAAGAGTCAATCTTCTGCAAGGTCATCTTCCTACTTCTACCATGAAATTCCCAATACCCTCACTCTGATGATTTCAGTGAAGCCTCCAGGGACAAAGCCCCAGACTTTTTAACCTCTAAAAAGAAGAAACCATGACTACTAGACTTGCACTTCCCAGAAGTGCACAAATTCACCGACACTTTCTTCTTTGCATTTGAACATAATATAGTCGATCTACTTCATATAGGTAAGAAATAAAGAGTCAAACTATCAAAGCAGAGCTTGTCACATAACTTGAGGTTTAGTTGAGTCTTGTGAGAAATTCTGGATCAGATAGAAATTGAGGCTCACAAAAATGCAACTGTTCAGACCAAGAGTATCAAAAAATGGAAGAACCAAAGTTTTAGCAATGTTACATGAGGCACAGGCTTCTTTTCCACAAGGAGATTTTTCTTTACTTTGTAACCTGCCTTGGGTTCATTGCATTAATTGATATCTTGGGAACAGGGATAGCAAGAGAACCAGAAAATATTATATTGCTATTTCATACAGCATTGTCCTCTACTTTAAACACATAATTTATTTAGCTACAAAAAGTTTGTAAAAAACCATTGGTTTATTAGTTCTGTGTCCTGTAACTTTAAAACCTTCTTGTAATAGTCTTTCTCCTTTTTTTCCTTGCTTTATATGTATTTTCACTGAAGTGGAAAACACTGGAACCATGCCAAACTAAGAAAATTAGGTAGAGAAACATTTTGAAATACATCACATACATTAAAATACATTTAAATATTCTTAATTTTTTCTTTAATTTAAGTCTTCAAATTTTAATTACCTTGTAATTAAATTTATTCTGTATAGACTTCTAACTTCAAAATCCTACTGTACTAAAAACAACATATAAGCTGCTGGCACTGAAGTACCTTTATAGTTAACAAAAAGAAATAGGCACTTTTATAGTGCTTCACCTTCTCCTCTGGGAAGAGAGGAATTCTGTCCTAAAATTGCTTATTTCCCACCATTCACTTGGAAGTGTCTAAATAATTTCATACATAGCCATCTAACTGCAATCTAACATTGGCTAGCTGCATTGAAGCAATTAATTTATTTATTGCTAGCAAACATTCACAACTTGCTCATTACTACTTTGCTGTCCACTTTTACTTTGCATGCTGAAAAAGATCAATTCCGTTTTGTCTTAACCAATCTATGCCAAAACCATATGCTAAAAATGCAGTCAGAAATTGTTCTTTGAATCCCTTAGGGACCTGGCTGATTCCTCAACAGCACATCTTTTTCCAGTCTGTCTCATAAAGCAAAATGAAGTAGAACATAACAACTGTAGCCTTACCTGAGCACTTGAGGAAGGTAATTCCCATCCCTGTATTACAAATACACAGAAATGGGTCAAATTCTGAATGAGAAAGGATACATTCGTATGGCTCCTGTTCTTGTTCCAATTGCCAGAATTTTCTGAACGGGATCAAAAGCTAAGGCAGTGGGTAGGTAAGGAAATCCATGGCGAACCGTCTGAAACAGAGCAAAGGAGCAAAGTGACTGAACTGCAACCACAGAGAACACCATGCAAGTTTTATGCTTATGTTTTTCTGTATGTTGTAGCATTTTCAATACATTTCAAGAGAAGTATTTAAAAAGATACAGTGTTTTGAATACACAGGTGAATTTTGTTCATATTAATTTCTAGTTATGCTTTTCACTCAGTAATATTTTAAATGGTTTTATTGCAACAAAGTAGATTGCAAAGTGTATGTTATTATACAACTGGAATATATTGCTGAAGTGGTATACTGAAAGATAACCTTAATATGCAGGGCAGCTGAACTGTAAACTGAAAAAAAAAGCCCAAAAACATAATATGCTTTCAATACACTCAGCCTCAACAGAACAGCTCCAGCACAAAATGGAATACGTCTAGGGGAAAAGATCCAATAAACCAATAAACTGAATTGAGTCTATGAGGTAAAAACCCTTAATATCAATTTAAAAAACAAAGATGCCAGAGAAGATGCTCTCAAAATGAGCAGCTGAACTACTCGCCCTTTCTTAATCTTTATTTACAATACTATGCTTTTAATTCTAATTTTTGCAGAGATCCTTCAGGGAATAAATAAACTGAGCATGATACAACACATCCTTGAAGACTGTCTCAGCATTTTAAGTTACCTTAATCTGAAGGTTATGACTTGCCCAATTCTTATGAGGAAGAATCAGATGAGAGAGAACACTAACATAAGAACAAAAGTCAAAATAACAAGACACATAAAAAAACCAAGACACATAAAAAATACACATAATAATCAATTGTAATTAAACTTGTGTGTGGGGCTGCTTACCTAAAAATGGGCGCAAAATGCTATTTTTTAGTATAATAATAATGGTTTCTGTTATTTAACAAAATAAAACCTTGAACTCTAGGACTGACTTTTTTTAGTAAGTGGTTGGGATTGGAGAGGAAGTACTTTGAACTGAATGAATTTTAACTTTTTAAGCTGTTTTCCTCTTCCTTGAAACTATCTAGTTCAAGAACTATGTCTGCTGAAGCATTCAGCAGACCCTATGGAACAACATCAAAAAAAGGGACTCCTTAATTGCAGACCTGTTGAGTAAAAGGCAGCTGATGATTCCACAGCTGTATCACTCAAACTCCTCCATTACAGCTGGAAACACTTGAACTGACATTCACAAGCAGTTTGGGAACAACCAAATGTATGTTTTTCAGCAAATAACCACTTCCTTAAAAGAGATCTTACTTGTCTTATATCTTAATTACTGCTGATAAGGGAAGTTGTTTAAAGAATGTCTAGTTATTAGTTTCTAGGCTGAAAAAACCCAGAAGCATATGCTACTTCAGTAAGCTGTAGAAAAGTAACTCACTTTTTATGTTAGTGTAGGCATTTATCAAAGATCTCCATTCTGTTTCTGATTTGGTTTGCTTTGTGTTTTGGGTTTTTTAACTTTCTTATCTTCTTAAGTGTTAGGATTACTCAAATATAAAGTTTTTTGTTCTGATATCTAAGCTGGGACCAGACTTAGACACCCTAGAAATGGTTTTACCTCTCATGTCACAAAAATATCAGGAATCATAGATTGTAGTATTTTCTAGTGTGTTGAAAATGTAGCATTACTAATCTGCTATTATATTTGAAATTTCTGTATTCTGGTGAACAAACTTTCTTCCTTATCTGAAAAACCTTTATTTTCACCAATTATCCTTTTTTAATTATTGATTTTAGAAAGGCTTTCTATAATAAAGTTTGAATTCCTATCAGTTCCAGTTACAGTAAGCTTCTCTGATGTTTAGCCATGACTGGAGTTTTCAGTACTATTTTTAAGATCTCTAAGAATGCAAAGATAAATATTTTTGAAGACCTATTTGCATCCTCACCTACATATTTAGGATCTGCATTGTATTTTCAGTATTTCTGAAATCTAGAGTCAAACTTCCCGCTTGGAAATTTTAATTGGGTCCTGTATTTGAGATAGAACTATGTTTTAAAAGAACAATGATGTACATCTTTTCAGGATCATAGCTCAGTACAATTTTTGAACTCTAGGACTGACTCAAAAGTGCTCTTTCTATTTTGCAGACATTTTCCAAATTTGAGTATTTAGACTAATTCAAATTGGGAGTTTTTTGTGACTGCAAAATTCTGCCATTTGTAAAATATTTTTTTTTAAATTATGAAATCCACTGAACATCCAAGTAAAATACACCTTTCAACTAAAATATTCATATTTATTAGGATTCCAAAAGAAAAAAAAAAACATTTTGGAAAGAAAGCCAAGTTATACATTACAGAGGGCAGAAAAAGATGTCTCTATAACTGAGGGTTTGGCCCAAATTAGTGCAGTCTCAGAAATTATTCTGAAGATTAAACTTATTACAAAAGAACATGGAAAATCTTTAACACTCCAAACTCCCAGGTTCTTGTCCTCAGCTTTGGTCCAACAAAAGCTTTTTAGTCCCTTCTTTTACAAAGGACTGTGAGAAAGATTGACATGAAAAGCCAGCACTTGGAGTAGACTTTTCAGCTGTGCTTTGATACAGCTCGAGTGAACCTGAGTGTGAGTAACAGTTCTAGGACTGTGCCTAGGCTTCCTTACTAATACAGATGAAAAAGAAGAGAAGGCCACAAAATTAACTTGATCCTAGGGTGACCAAAAAAAAGTACATTCCTGTTTTATCTGAGTTGTGTCCAGTAGGAACAACACTGAACAAAACTATCAATGGTGCTCAGAAACGCAAAATGAAGTAGTTGGGGTCAATAGCAGGCAAAAGCATAAGTATGGTTAAAAATCAGTCTGTGTTCAAAGAAATATAGAGGGGCCTAACTAGCCCAAATACCCCAAGAAAGAAGCTGCCAAGAAAATAAAAGGGAGAGAGAAAAACCAGACAGCAGATGGAGCCAAGACTGCTTTTCTCCACATTATCCAGCTTCCTTTTATGTCTCCTTTTTGGGCATGCTGTCTCTAGAGGCAGTCTGTGCTCCCTAGGACACACAGTTTCTGTGCAATATGCAAAGCAATTTTATTGAAACAGAACAGTTACAAATGCAGATACAATTTCAGCATAAATCTGTGTTCAGCTTAGTTATTTTCTCTTAAATTCTCTTTTAAATAATTTTAAGCAGTGAATTGCATGTATATATCATTAAAGTAATCTTTACACGAACAATTTACCTAAATTAATATAGGAAATTGATTATTTGGGCTTGCTAGTAATCTACCAATGAACATTTTACTATCCTGTACAGAACATAATGGTCTTTTTCAGTCTAAGATACCATGATACATTTCAATCGCAGAAAAAAAAAAATTGCACTAGTACTAATATGCAATATCCAGTACAAATGTTCACAGGATGCATAATGCAATTCTTCAGTATAAGTTTTCTTAACATTTACTCTGTGGTAGTTTATATCAGACTTCAAAGACACCTTTCTAATAAAAGTGATTATAACATTCTCTAAATAGCTCCAGAAAACACAGAACTAGACAAAATTTTAAACTGCACCAACTAATAAAGTTTATAGCCAAAAATCTTTCTGAAAATTTGCATAAACTTAAAATTTGTAACTTTTCTACTAATATTTTATAGATACCCTGTTTCATTTAACATCTGACAGCAAAAGTGATTTACTTAGGTAAATAATTTTTGAGAATATGTACATTTGCTAAAATTTAACTATGTAATCTAAACCTGTGGCTCAGTATGTAGAGTCTGCTTCCAAATTGTCACCAACATGCAGAAATGTCATTGAGGAATAATTGATTGGTTTTCAGAACAGAGAATGAAGTGTTGACTGAAACCTCTCCAGCCTCTTGCTCAGCTATGTCGGAAATTAAAAAATGTCAATGATTACAGCATTTTCACCACTTCAATACTATTTTTAGTATTGTGGTGTTCCAAGACTGTAGTGATAAAAATGAGTGCTTATACAAATGAGCTGCCATGTATTATATCACTACAAGACCATGACATCTCTCATTTATGGATCTCTGTATCTGTAATCTCTGATTGGTAAGACTGATCCCTTCTCATGAAAAATGGAAAGAGGACAAGATATCAGCAGGCTTCCAAGCAAAGTAAACAACACAGGAGAGATAAATTTTTTATTAGTTAAATTTTCATTTTTTGAAGTAATGCTTTTGTAAAAATCACAGCTTAGCTACAATTTTCAAACCCAAGTTATTGATTCCATCCAGCTCTCAACCTCTAATAGGAACCAGGGCTTCTGAGCATATTCACAGAATATTCTAAAAAACTACCCTTTTTTTTTTTTTTCCTTAGATAAAGATACCTACAGATAGTTCTTTTCCTTGGTGTAAAGCTAGAAACAGTCATCTGGAAAAAGCCATTTACAAAAGGGACTCTGGACCTGTAGACTGGGAAAGCTGATTGCTGTCCCTGACAAGATGATAAAATAAAAACTAACAGAGCACACAAAGATTGTTGCAGAATCAGCAGAGTTTCTTCAATGTGAAATCATGTCTGACTAGTTCCCTCTAATTCTATGAAGTTGTCAGCATGCAAGTAAATAAAGGGAATATGAATATACATAAGTTTTCCAAAAGCCTTCCAATAATATTCCACTGCAATGTTATTAGAGAAACAGAAGTGTCATGGGACTGAAGAAATTTCTTTGTGGACTGAAGGCTGGTTAGATCACAGAAAAACAAAGGACAGAGTTTCATGGAGTTCTTACCATGAAGAAAATTCACGAGTTCTCCATGCTTGGACCACTTTTATTCATTGTCTTTAATGACCTATAAAAGGTAATGAACCCTGAAGTCTCCGAGATCATAGCTAATAGTAAGCTCCTTTGGAGAGTGAAATTCAGTACTACCAGTGACCAGCGCCTGAAAGACTTCATTAGAGTGACTTAACTGGGCAAGAAGTTGATAAATGAGCTTCAGTGTGGATAGATGTAAGATATCTAGAAGAAAAAACAAAATCTTACCTAGATCTGCACAATGCTGAAATTGGAACTAGCATTTACAACTCAGCAAAGTAATTTTTGGGCATGGTTGTCATTCTTCTGAAATATTTGGTTTACTGTTCAACAGCAACCCCAAAAAGCCAAGTAATATTGGAGATCGTGAGGAAGAGCTTAAGGAGTAACACAGAGGGCATCATTCTGCTGCTAGAGAAAACCTCTGTGAGCCCATTGCTTGAGACCTGTTTGTGGGGGGATATGACTAAGACTTTCATAAACTAGTGAGTGGGTAAGCTAAACATATTTGGCAAAGCCATGGAGGCATTCAAAAGAAATTAAAGATTAGTTTAAAATGGGGGGAAAAAATGGGACAAATTCATTGACATGATTGATAAATGGATTTTAAAAGGACCAGCTAAAGATACTCCCTCTGACATATCAAATGCAGTGATGGTGAATGATGGGAGATTGGAAAGGGAATGGACTACAAAAAGTGATGTAACTTATTACCCTCCCTAAGTGACAATTCTGCTGCCACTGTCAGAGACTGACTGCTGGGAGATATGGACCATGGGTTTGTCTCAGCAGGCCATTTCTTATGAGCTTATTATCCTCGCCAGTAGCAGTGAAACAGAGGGGAAGAAAATGGAGATCAGTATTGGTGGAGAAAAATACAGTAAAGAAAAACATGGAAAATGCAGGCACAAAAGAGAAGTGTTACTGAAATAGGAATATTGGGGCAGGAAGAAAATATATGTTTAAGAAACAAGCAGATTTTCATAATATTCCCCTACAAAAACTTCTGGATAGAAGAATAATACTTTTAGTAATAGGCAAATTTGTTTTGTTGTTTTATTTTTCTAGTATGGAACTTACTTTGTTATAAAATGTCACTTAATTAGCTATGGTAGAATTTTGAGAAAGTAGCTGTCCTGGACATAAAGCAGACTTCAAATACAGACTGAATTTTGAAAGTTTAGTTTCACAACTATTACACACTGATAATTATATGAAAAATAAGAGAGATTTAAGATTATTTGAAATTAACTGACTTTATTATACATTTTTTGTACAATGAATGTATGATTTTTTTCTGTAACAAAGATTTCTGTAGATACTTCAGAGATGTATTTTTCCACTGTCACTTTCAGTTCTGCAAGCTAGATGTTAGACTATTAAATAAAGATGGTCCTATTTAGATGTGATTCATATAGATACAAACAGCCAAGCTAAGCAAATCACAGGGGAAAAATAAGGCCTTCTGAATTTCAAAAAGCATTCTCCTCATGCTTGTCCTTTGAAATACACTGTAGTGTATCAAAAATACAAAATTAATATAATTTACACAGGAAAATCCACAAATAAATAAAATAACATTGATCCATAAGCTTCATTATCCCCAGCCCAGGTGAGGTTGGAACTCTGCAGAATGTCTGGTCCAACCCCTCCTGCCCGAAGCTAAAGGGGCTGAATTTTAGTATCACTTTCTGGATCTATTTAAACCAGTGTAGCTGTGGCCAAGCAACTGCTTGGCAACTACCAAGCAACAACCATCCTGCGACATCCACCACAGCACTGAGTTACAGCATAATAACTTACAGGGTAATACATTAATATAACCATCCCAAGAGAGGCATTATGCCCTCTGGAGAAATCCCAACTCCAAGGGAGAACGATGTATGCAAAATTCTTTCACGTCTTCCCTTCCTATTCTTTCGAAAAGAACTCTCCCAAGTCCAAAAACAAACAATCAAACAAAAAACAAAAAAAAAAAAAAAAAAACAAAAAAAAAACAATCAAAAAACAAAAACAAAAAACAACAACAAAAACAAAAACAAAACAAACAAAAAAAAAAAACCCAGGCAAATATACAAAAAGGGAACAAAAAATGAG
The DNA here is from genome assembly GCF_024509145.1 of Vidua macroura. NCBI lineage: Eukaryota > Metazoa > Chordata > Aves > Passeriformes > Viduidae > Vidua > Vidua macroura. The sequence goes on along the minus strand of NC_071572.1, from coordinate 71,704,049 downwards.
ACCACAATGAAGGAATTGCACCCACTGTACAGTAAATAGGGTATCATGTACTTCCCACTATTGCCATGTAAACTAGCAAGGAGAAATAGGGCATCAGCATATGGAGAACTGTCTTGATCATTCATAAAACTGTATCTACCCTTGTCTTCAATGTAGAATTTTTTTAAAAACCCAACCCTAAACTACTGTTTGCAAAGTTCATTTTGGCCTACCTACTTAAGCAAGACTTCAGTCCCCCAAATGAAAAATCTTTATATATAATTCAAATAGCAGTTCCATTGATTTTATCATTGCATCATTTAACTGTACTACTCTAGAACTTGAAACAGGCTGGTTCAGAATATCATCTGTCTGATGGAGATCTGCTTCAGGGGCATGTACAAGAATTATAAAATCATTCAGCTTATCTGATAGCCCTGAAAGGAAAATATTTTTGTCTTCACTATGACTGTGGATACAGAGAATAAGATAATTTCGTACTTTAAGGAGAAATTAAACAAAAGGAAAACTGTTCTTATTAAGTTTATATGAGACCAACATAAAAATAACACTAATTAATTTTGCATTACTTCCCATTTTTGGATTTTCTGAAACTTCACTACTTTAGACTAATTATGTTCTGTTATGGCTGATTGTAGTTTCTGCTCTGAAACAAATGCTTCAGTTGCTGCTTTCAAAATATTTTTGTTTTTAAAAAAAGTCAGCCATAGTGAGGGAATTGAAAAAATGTTACTGCTGTGATAAAGTTCTTGAAGGGTGGGGGGGTTGGTCTGGGGAATGGCAGGGGAGGAAGCTAGAGAAAAGGAGTGTGAAAACCACTCTGATACAAAGATAATCTGTATTATTGGTTTATTCCTGTGAAAATCTTTTTTGCAATGTAACTTTGCATTCTTGTATACAAATGCTATTACCAGATTTCATTACTAGCATTTACAACATTGTTTACTATTTAATATTAATTCATAATTAATCTTATCCTACCTTCTTTCTGTATACATGCTGTATGCAATTTGAAGATTTTTTTTTCTGATGTTGAATTGAGAACTTAATCTGAAAACAACAGCCAGCATCTCACCTCACACAGGGTGAAGGTATATTCCAAATTAAATGCAGGTATTTTGTGGCAAGTTTTTACCCTCTCACATCAGTGAAATCCAGCAGATCCTGCACATCACTGTCCCCCTCTGCATTGCCTATGAAGCTAGCAAGGACACAGCTCAGACAGAAATGAAGACAGCACAGCCAAGGATCGTAAGAACCAGGTCTCTGTTTACATAACCACAGGCCACTTTTCCTGCCCTTGCCTCATTCAGGTAGCATTTCAAAATATATGCAGGGACAAACAATAAAGCAGGGATCTGTGGACTCAGTAAAATTAAGTTTTATCCACAGATACATGGAATGTATCTGTAATACAAGTGATGATGGACAGCTATAACTGAGAGAACATCTCCACCCTGAAGGGATACAATAGATGGAATAGGATGAACAAAGCACAGATGAATATTCATTAATTTATTATTATTTACTATTTTTGTGATGTCCCGTGGATAACACAGAGACCTTCTTACAAGAACTGTTGCAAATAACATAAACAGAATAGCATTCATCCTCCTCACATGTTGTATACTGTTTAAAACAAATGTGAGGGAGGACAGGAACAAAATATAAGCAGACACTTCAAGAAAATAAAGACATGCAATAAAAACTAGATTGCTTCACATATAGAAATAACTGGATACTAGCTGAATAAGGGATTTAACTTCTGAGTGTGTGACCTCACAGTATTCTTACATAACAGACTTTTAAATGAAATAGAAGCAATTATTTTTAATTTGTTGGATTCAAATTCTGCAAAAAAGACATGCTACCACACACACATGCATCTACTTATGCACACCACAGAATTCAGTAAGGCTCTTTCTGAGTCCATGCATTCACCAACTCAAAGCCTTGAATACTGAGGTTGGGTTTTTTCAGTATGATATACAACTTAACTTCAAAGGAACCATAAAGAGTGCACCTCCTCAGACTTTGACCCTAGCTACAGGTGACAGATTGTCTCTAGTACTTTTTATTATTCATAGTCTTTGCTGGTGATCTGTTAGGAATGGACACAGCACTGCACAAAGATAACATCTTATTACATTTGAGCGTACTTGCCAGCCATCTATACCTAATAATATTGCTTTCTCTCCTCTCCACAGATGCACATTACTTATATTTCTAATCTAACAGTCCTCTAATTTTCCCCATAATGATTCTAACACACATTGGGACAAATTAATATACCCCACAAGCTTCTTTGATAAGCACTTTTTCTTAGAATAGCCAACAGATGACTATACTCATGTAGTTCAGGAAGGTGTATTCGTTCACTCTCTACTGCTTCCCTTTCACTATAAAGTGAATATACTAACTTTTCACAGTATTTTCACAGAGACTTCAGAAAGTGTTTTGGGCATAAATCATACAGCAGGGAGTATCAGATGTCTCAGAATAGGAATCAGATATGAGTGGATATTCATCTAAACAAAGTGAGAATGGGATCTGTCTTGGATTTAGTCCAGTTCCACTGAGGACAGCTGCATGTTTTACACAGAATATGCATTTCTATCTGGAAAAAAAAATATTTTTCTTTTTAGCCAAGAACCTCTAAGTAATTTCTTGGTAATTTTTTTTTTAATTAAGTGTAAGTATTTTTCTTCCAGAAGTAAGTTGGGGGCAAAGTTGCTCATGCAACCACCTTTTTATGTGACAGCTCCTCAATCAGAACACTGTGAGCCAACCAGTCTGAATTTCCTCCATCCCTCCTACAAGAGATTAAAAATTGCTTTTCCCACTGCAATAGTGAGAAAAAAACCTCATTAACTACCTAGTGACCCACAGGTGAGGAATAATAGAGCCCACTAGAGCTGGAGTTGTTCAGCCTGGAGCAGAGCAAACTCCAGGGACACCTTATAGCATCTTCCAGACCTAAAGCGGGCTAAAATAAAGCTGCGGAAGGACTTTTTACTAGGGCATGTAGTGATAGGACAAAGGGCAACGGCTTCAAACTAAAAGAGAGCAGATTCAGATTAGATATTGGGGAAAAAACTCTTTACTGTGAGGGTGGTGAGGCACTGGCCCAGGTTGCCTGGAGAAACTTTTGATGCCCCATTCTTAAAAGTGCTCAAGGACAGGCTGGATGACACTTTGAGCAGCCTGTTCTAGTGGAAAGTGTCTGTGCCCACGGCACTGGGGTTGGGACTAGAAGATCTTCCAACATCTATGATCCCATGGATTAAGAGAAAAACCCCAAAAAACTCCCAAACCAACAACCAAAAAAAACCCCACTTGAAATGGGACACAAAATTAGAGCAAATATCTTAACCTTTAGGTTTCCCTTTGTGAAATCAAAGAGTTGAACTCAGTGATCCTCAACTTGGATAATTCCATGATTCTTATATTGTTAAAAATGCAAGGTCAACCATAAAAAGCAGAACAATTTTAAAAATACGTGAAATAAGTTAATCTTTGCAGTATGAATTTGTTCTCCTCTTGTAGGGATTAATTACATTATCTTCTTCTGCCATAGTACAGTGGAGCCAGACATCCATCTCTAGTCATTTGAGACAGAAAGGAAATTCAGAGTCATTCTGGCTAAGGTGGGCATATAAACAGAACAACTAACCTAAAGATCACTCTGCAACTGTGCAGAATATGTGCAACAGAATGTGAAAACAATGGGAGGCCCAATGGGAAGACATGGGATAAGTTAAATATGCTAAAAGAAAAACAGATGCAAAGCAGGTCAAGATGGAAACTCAAAACAGTGGACCCTGGACATTTTAGATTTTCTGTGGCATCTATACTGCAGGGATAATATAATTTCCATCTCACAGAAATATTATGAAGGTCAATTCATTAATGTTTATAAAGCTTTCAGAACTACAGTGGTGAGCACTTCTGTTGGAAAAGTCCATGGGGGAACTTAATATTCAGGCATGCTCTGAGTTTTAAGTATGCAAAGAAATATTGAAGTACTTTCCTATGAGCAAACACTATTTGTTCTGCTAAATTAAACCTATAGAAGAATTATGGGATCATATAATTAAAAGTTGTCTGTGCAAACAAAGTTATTTAAGAAATGTGGAACTTTGTGAGTGCTTTATTCAGCAACCTTAAAGGTCTGGAAATAATTTTGAAGATGTAATTGCATGTGTTGGCCATGAAGGATGTGCATTACTCAATTTAGGTTTACCAATGCAAAAAGACCAATATTGGCACAAAAAAAACCCAAACAAGTGAATCCAGTTATACTACTACAGGTACCTTAAAATCTTCAAATTTTTTTCAAAAGAAGCTTTTAATGTGCTATGCTCTTTCCCATGAATAAGTCCTATTTCTAATTAATATAAACACTTAAAAAAGAAGAATACATTATGCTCATCACAAATTCAATGAAATTACTATAATCTAATTTAGAAGTGTCATTTATGACTCTGCAGTTTTAAAGAGAATAGGGTTCTGCACCTAGCTTTAGATCCAAACTCTGGTATATAGGAAAAAAAAACCCCTCCCAGCATTATCTTATTTACCACTTAAGTATTAAATGAACTCTGAGAACTTACAAGTAAGAGCTCATACTAATTTTAAAATGGGTTTTCACTGCAATGTAGCACTTTTATTTTTTGTTCCCTGTATGACCTTAGCAAGGAAACAAGACAGATTAACCAAACAGCTCAAACTGACTAAAACACTGTGGATAGCTTATAACAAGGATTTTTCTGGTTTTAATTCTTCATAACCAAAAATGTGCTCCTGCAGTATTGTGCTTAAATTGCCATTCTAAAATCTGTTATCACTGAACTATAGTGTCATGTTGTATTTGCAGTTAAAATACCTACTTGGCTGTTGTCAGAAGGATTAAATGTTTGTCTTCATAGGTTGACAAAATAAAGTATTACCATCTATAAACTCTGGGAATTAAAATTTAAGACCGCCTGATAGGAAATCCAGATAATTAAGGTATTTAACTTGGCAATGATTGACTGTATCCCGGAGGCCTATTGTTGCCAAACATAAGCAGGATTAGGAAGGCACAATTGCAATTGGCCATGGGATTCCATATCAGTTTTAAGAAAAGCCTAAAACTGTTCTGGCCTCCAAGGGTTTTACATAAAGACTGGGTAATGAACATACTGAACCTATGACTATACCATCAGTATAAACAATACAGCAAGAGTTAAAGAGTTTATTGTGTTGCAAGACTACCCAGTAATAACACTGAATACAAGTTTGGGAAAGAACAGAAATCTCATGCTTTGGGGTTTAAAGGCAGTCCATCACCATTTGGGAAGCAACTATTTGAGAAGATTAAATTGCCAGTTCTTGGACCTTTTCATGGGTATTCAGTTGTTGTCCACAGCAAAAGAAAACCTGTTAGAGTAGATCAATTGTATACCTGGTAAAGTACAACTGTTACTGTGCTCTTAACTGAGGTCTTGATTTCAAAGTTATTAACCTCATTCTCTAAAAATTCAATTCAACTCTATGATTGTTCTCCAAGAAAATCCTGAGCAGTTCTACATGGGAGACTTGTTTTCATGAGGAACAAGAACTTCACATACCAAAAAAAGGTACATCTTCATTCTTGTCATCCCCTAATAAGCAACCTTCTGTAAAAGTAATAAAATCACTGTTTTCTCCTTTTATGTTTCCTCTGCTCAAAATTCTACTTAAATGATTTAAAACATCCTAACGGTGAGCTTTTCACTTCTTTTATTAAGAGCAGATCTTTCCCCAGTGCCATATTTTAGTTTCTGGATGGTCTGGACAAACACAGGTGAGCCTAAAAATGCTTGCCAGAGGAAAAAAAAACAATGCATATACAGAGGGAAAACACAAAGAAGCAAATCCAAGGAAATTAGGTCTATTCCAATTAAAATTAACATAGACTTTAGTAGCTTATTCTACTGGATCATACCTAGTTTGAGGATGATGCTGCAATCGCACACATTCAATTCAACTAATGTGAACTATAATCAATATTGTCATGATTTCCACTTGGATACTCAAATCCCAAAAGCAGCCCCTAGATGCAGCTGAAATTGCATCTCAGCTTTCTGCTGTCACAAAATAGGTAAGACAATATTTCACATTGCTTGAGTACTTTGAAAATGGTGCCACTGATTCATTATTACAACTATCAACATATAAATATATCATGCTTAAAACAGGATGTAGCTATTTCACATGTAATAGTTTCAAGAATGTTTCATTCTTTCAATACAGAAGATCACATTAATGATTTAAATATAAATGCCAAAAGTAACTCACTGAGAGCATCTTGGTGTAAAATATTCAGTTTACTTCTGTTAAACTCTAATCTGTATCTCAAAAAGACACTGTGGTCATAAGCAATTTAAAAATGCCACAAAATGGAGAGCTGGCTTTCAGGTGTGTTAACAAATGAAATCAGGTTACCCTTCAAAACAGTTTTCTCCTAGAGGATTGGATCTGCATTTTCAGTCAAGCAAACCTCCCACAAACTTCAGAAACGCAACTTATTTACATAAAAAACTGCAGGGAAAGGCCCTTTAATTCTTAAGTATGAGTCAGCTTTTATGTTTCACTTCTAAATGAGGATTTTTATAATCAGAAAAGAAAGGAAAACCAGTATGAGGTGCTACTTAGGCTGTTAGCCCAGATGCTTCGACCCTGCAGATAACAAACCAAAACTGCCATTAGCTCTACCCAATTCTGTGTGCAGCAGGATTGCAGATCCTTAAATATGCAGCCCATATAACTTATGTAACTGAACATGCAAATACCCACTTGAAATACCACAAGTGCCGCACAACAAAAGCTCGGCAAGGATGGAATTTGGGTTATGTGTGTGTGGTGTACTTCCAATGCGATGCAGACTGACCGAGGTACAAATTGTGGCTGGGCTCTGGCCCCTGGGGCAGGCAGGGGGAAGCTGTGCCTGCGTCAGGCCCCACTGCCCCGGTTCCCGTGCAACAGCGCAGGGCCCGCACAGCTCCTGGGGGCTTCCTCCAAACGCGCTCCCGGTGCTCCTCAAGTGCAGCAGAGCTGCTCAAGTGGAGCCCATGGAATAAACACTGTGGAGTGTCAGGAGCACATGATCACCCAGTGTTTTGGAAGTTTGCTTTCGGCACACCTTTGTATCTTGGAAAAAGGAAGGCAGTATTTTGTGTACCACAGAGTTCTGCAGTGACATGCATTCATAAACAAGTGCTGCTGCAAGCAACCCAGAGGTTTCCTACACAAATATTTACTTTGTTGAGAACATTTTAACCTGAGAGCTATGACGGGCAAATATTAGCTACTGAAATCTTCTTCAAATGACATATTCCTTTACACATATTCCAAGTAGATCTATCAGGACATAACACTAACACTCTTCAAGTAATATCAAAGCAAACAAGAGAAATAATGGAGATTAGGGGAAAAATTTCATTTCATCTTATGTTGCTTATTTTCACAAATATGCCATACAAAATAAGAATATATCTCACTAAATACAGATCTTTGTCCTTATCACAAGACTTAAACAAAAAGAAAAAAAAAAAAAAAAAAAGTTGAGTTTTAGCCTTACCTAGAAATCTCTGAATGTCAGACCTTCTAATGATATTTTAATGTACCTTGATTGTTTGTGTTATCTTTTTACTGACATGACAAAAATGGGATATCACTGTACTAAATACCTGGAATTTCACAAAATGCTAAATTTCTGTGTACCTAAGCAAAAGTAGTCAAATCCAAGCCTGGGAAGCAGGTATGATTCTAATGCGCTCATCACTGACACTCTTAAACTACAGAATCATTTGAGTCAAAAGGCCGGAACCTGTTGTGGTTCAGGATGACAAAGAACTATAAGAAAAAAAGAATTAGTATTTTGTAGAACCTATCTAAAGGTCTCTGGGTCTTTAAGCCATAGGGGCTCATTCTTCTCCCCTTGAACTCTGCAAGAGTTTTGACACCAGCTGTAGCTGCAAGCCAAACAGAATTAGAAACATGGTATCTGAGATCAGGGAAGCTGTGTGTTTAACAAATACCAGATCTGCACACAAAATGTCTCACAGGCTTGTCTTGGTTGTTTATATTTCTTTCTTCTTTCCAAAACACAGAAAGAAATAATGATGTGCTAGAGTTGACTGTCATCTAAATTTTAGATCAATTTGTATCTGATTAATAAAAGCAAAGTATACTAAATAGGTGGAGTCCATTTACTCCTAGTAAAGCAAATTGCACTAATTAGAAATTCTGGTTTTGAAGCTTCTAATCAAAACAAATAAGCAAATAAAATTTCTAGTAAAGCCACCAGAATTCACATAAAACTGACAGGTAATAGCAGAATACCATAATCTCCTTTCATATTTTGTCTTCATTACGAAAGTATGATTTTCATATTCCAGAGCTGATCAGAAGTACCAAATAGTTTGTTCTGTTTTACAGGTGCAACTATTTAAAACCACAACTAAAAGCTTTGTTGCAGAAAACAGATACAAACCAAAATACATACAAGGATATCTACTCATAGAAAATTCCCACTTAAGGAAGTGATCAACACATAAAACCAGAACAGATTTGGCAACTTTTGGTATTTCTGCTGTCCCACTAAGTTTGCTATCAAGCAACCAGAATCTTCAGTACTAATGGTAAACAGCCACCCTGAATCTACATCCAGCTCCTCACAAATAATTGAAGTCCCGGGTTCAGTAGTCACTGCACTGTCTTCTATTTCTAGCTTGTGCCTTTTCCTTAAAATAGAGAAGGAAAGGCAGGGAAGATGAGAATAGTGAGGAGGGGAAGTAGATACAATCGTCAATTTCTAATGACTTGTAAATGCTCATCGGTACTAACACCAATTGATTTGCTTTCCTGTCCACAATCCTGTCAGCCGTCCGGGGTCCAAGTGTGAACTTGGAATTCAGCCCTGAGTGCTGAAATAGATTTCTACAAACTTACTGACCACCTCAACTCTGCAGCAGGAAGAAAAAAGCAGCCACTGGATCTCTGTCTTTTCATTCCAAAGTCCTTATACAACCACTGCAGTTCTCAAGTAAAACGCTTATTGGTATCATATTACTACCCCCTCGCCACAACCCCCCAACCCAGAGTAGCTTTTATTATTTCCATAGAAAATAAAAATACAGCCTTTACCTTACAGATCTGAAAATAATCTGAAGTGAGTGTCTCCTGGATCTCCTCTCTGGGTGTCCCTGCAGCTCCCGCAGTCCCTCCTGGGTGCACGGAGCCACCAGCCCCACTTCCACTGCCACCGCCAATGCTTCCAACGGGGGATGCGGCAGTTAAACCATCCAAAACTTTGCGAAAGTTAAATTTCTTCATTTTGGAAAAATCTTTAGGAAGATTTGAGGGGGGAGAAAGGATGTGTCGTAACACATTCAGCTACATGTAGCGACCGAGAAAGTCTTTAATGGTCCTCTGAGTGAGGCAGCACTTTAAGTCTCTTGCACCAAACAGAATGTCAATATTAGGTATAATTGATTGAAAAATACAAAGGCTTCATTTTGTCAGACGCAAAAGCTACCTGGAATGGTCCTTTCCAAAAATAAATAAATAAACAAACAAATAAATAAATAAAAAATCCACAAGCGGCAGGACTAAGATTTACGTTCAAACAAGGAACAATGGAACAACCGCCATCGGGTTCGCAAAATCCACATTTAGCAGTGATCAAAACAGAAAAGTAAATAAAAAATTCAAGCCGGCATCCAAAACAGCGGGATCCATCCCTCTACCTGATCTGCCTAAGATCTGCCTTCGGCACTTGATTATTTCAGCAAAACTACCAAAACGCGTCTACATTCAATTTCCCCTTCCCCTCAAAAGCCCTTCGAGCCAGGGGTATCTCTGCCCCCGGGGTTTCCGCGGAGCGGATTCCCCGTTCCTAGCCGCTGGTGCGACTCCTGTTTCTGCTTCCCTGCCCAGCCAAGCAAATACCGGCAGCCGCTGCCGCACTCGGTGCTCCTCTCTCTCCCCTCGGGCTCCACGGCGGGGTGAGAGATGCCAGATACGAGCCCCCTCGCTCTCCTCGCCGCCCCGGCCGCCGCTCCGCGAGGAGCGACGGCAACGAGCGACCCCCTAGGCCAGTCCGGCCGTCCCGGGCTGACCACCCGTCCCGTCCCGGCGCTGACGGACCCCCGCCCGTCCCGATCACCGAGCCTGTGCCGCTGCCGTGCTCTCCCCTAGGAACCGCTCCCGGCGGGACCGGGCTCCCTCCGGCGCCGGGGAGACGCGGGGCAGGGAGGGGCGGGTGAGGAACGGAGCGGGGCAGGTGAGCGGGCAGCGGAGGGCGGCGGTGGCAGCTCTTGCTCGTCCGGCACGCTCGCAGCCGTTCTCCGAGGTACTGAAAGCTCCGCCGGCGTCAGCCGCAGCTCCTCCTCCCGCCCTTCCTCCTCCTCCTCTCTCTCCCTGCCTCCCGCCCCCGTCCGCCAGGCCCCGCCTGCCGCACCAGCGCGCAGCCGGCGCCGGGACCCCGCCCCCCGCTCCCGGCTGGGCTGTGGGCGGGGGGAAAGGCGGGGAAACGTTAGTGATTGACAGGCACGCGCGGGTTCCTAGTCCGTACTGCGGGCAAGCCGCGGGGACGTGACTGGCGGACAGGAGAGAAGGGGCGGTGACTGCGCGCAGCGTCTCGGCGGGCGGGCGGCTCCAGATGGGGAACAAGCGATGTCTGAGGGCCCCCGCGATCCGCAGCCTCTGATTGGAGCGCTGCGACGATGGGCACCCGCTCCCACCAATAGGAGTGCAGCTCCGCGACGCCCCGCCCCCAGCCCGGCGAGGTGGGGGTGGCCAGGGGAGCCCCCGCCCCACTGCGGCGAGAGCGGCAGCGGCCGCGGAGGTGCTGAGGGGGAGCCGAGCCGGGGCAGCGGGGCTGGCGGGGAACAGGGTTTATGGCGGTGGGACAGACTGAGAGTTGGTGTCGCAGCCTCAGCTGCGTGCGGGAGGTCGAACAGACCCAAAATTCGGCATAAAGTTGTGTCAGGGGAGACTTGGGTTGGATATTAGGAAAAGGTTCTTTCACTCAGAGAGTGGTTGGGCACTGGAACGGGCTCCCCAGGGAAGTGGACACAGCACCAAGCTTGACAGAGTTCAAGAAGTGTTTGGACAATGCTCTCAGGCCCATGGTGTGGCTCTTGGGGATGGTGCTGTGCAGGGCAGGAGATGGACTCAGTGATCCTTGTGGGTCGCTTCCAGCCCAAGATATTCTGTGATTCTGTGTAAATGTCACGGGAGGTGACGGTCTTGGCGGTGGCAGGGAGCGGTCCTGAGTGAGGAGCCTGCATTTCTCGCCGTGGCTCGGAGGGGTCTGTGCGGGTCGGTGCTCCGCCCGCGCTCTGCCATTGCTTTGTCGGGGGAAAATCCTTTTTTCCTTCCCAGGAGAAATACAAAGGACCCAGGGCTGCCCTTCCCGAGGCTCGCTCCGAGGCCGTGCAAATCGCTTGGGACAGCTCTGTGGCCTCCGAAGCGCGATCCGGCACAGGAGGTGTTACACTGCACACAAGCCTCTATAAAAAGGTTATTCAGGTCAGGAACAAATGAGGCAGCGATTAAAAGTGACTCATGGCACGGCGCTGTCAAAGTGGTTGGAAGCCGAGAACTGAATAAAATGGTGTAAGGAATAAGCACATAACACCTCTCCTGTATAGGAATTAATCTGCAACACCTCACCAAAGTGTTGCACATTCCTCACACTTGAGGCGACCAGTGAGTGCACACTGGTCACCTCATTTTTTCAGATGTTTTAGGGGTGCTTAGGGATTCTAATACCCACTCTAACCTCTGATTTGGTTTTTATGAATCTTACAGTTCTGTGAAGCAAGATAATAGTTTTTATTTCGGCATCTTACACTGAGATCCATGCTTTTTTTTTTCCACTTTAGCTCATTCCTTTGTGTTCACAGGTGCTCCCCATCTGCATGATAAAAAGATTGCAGTAAAGTTCAAAGAATAAGTGTAGCTTCACTTGATGCCCTCATGAAAAATAAAGGGTACATTGCTGATGAAACTGGAAATGTTGATAGGTTTCTGTAGCCAGGAAAAAAGGGAACATAACTTTGTATGGGAAACAAAATGTATGAGGACTATGGCAAGGAGACAGAAATTAAAAAGGGCATGGAACTGAGTAAGCAAAACTGTAAAGATAAAAGTACAGAATTTTGGAGAATGAGGAAAAGTCAAAACCCAGTTGAAGCTATTTGAAGAATGTCATGTCCTACTAATACTATGTTCACCAGAGGCAATGCAAGTTAAAAAAAAAAAAGGCTAACAAAACCCAAAAGAAAGATAACGACATGAATTGTAAATAGGAAAGGGAAAGATAAGGTTAAAAATGAAATAATTAGGATGAATAAAATGTCACAGAGACTTGAAAAAAGTCTGTCTGGGAGTCGGGGGGTACTAGAGGAAGAAAATCTGATAACACAATAGTTTTACAGTTCTAGGGAGGACAGAGATAAGACTGTTTTTAGTCAAGAAAAGGATGAAAATTAGAAGAATGAGTGATAACTTTGGAGTTGGAATAAGGTACAGACATTTTTTGAATACCAACAACATTTCTCTTCCAGAGAATTGCTATGGAGAGCTGGGTATTGATGGTTAGATACTACCTCAGAGTATCCAAAAGGACAAGCAAGGATCTTCAGACTGCCAGTGTGCTGTTAGGAAAACTGACTTGTAGGAAAAATTAAAAAAAAAAAACAAAAACAAAACAAAAACAAACTGACCAATAAAATACAATCAGTCCTGTTTATAAACACCAACTGAGAACAAAACTTGGTCTCACTACTGGTGCATGTAAGGCATGCATGTCCCCTTTGAAAGTTTTTCTCTAAACTGGACACAAATCTAGAAGCAGAGGGGGAGTGATGGAAATGAGAGTTCTGGTTATGGTGCAGAGGGAGACAGTACAGTGCAGGACATGGGCAAACTCAGTAACAGTTTTGACAGGCACAGAAAAGAGCCTGACCACATTGCTGAAAAGTTTTGTTATATAACAACGACAACAAAAAAAAGGGAACAATTTGGTTTTGACACAGTAAAAAAACTATTGCTTCTTTTTTTTTTTTCAGCGGAGGAAACAAGCATGAGAAACATGAGGCATTCTGTTGCTGACTTGTACTGCTTTAGATGGTATTGGTGTTTCATAGGATACTTGTGAGATTGCCATCATGAGTTTTAATAAAAGTTGATAAAATTAGGAAAATGTGGAAAGATTTTACATATTAAATTGATAGATAAATGAAGTTAAATAATACATGCCAGTGCATTGCGGGAAATATGTATCTGAATCTGTATTTTAGATAGTAATGAGAGGGTATTCTCTTCAGTGTCTTTTTTCTGAATAGAATCTTTTACATTCAGTAGTCATTTTGTTCTGCAAGGTCAAACAGAAACCAAATGTTAAAAGGATAAGTTTACTACAAAGATTTTGCTGAGAAAGAGGATCTTTAACAGTCCACACCATCAAAATTCATATGAACTTTCATTCTGATTTTTGCTTAATGAAGCTTGTAATTATGTGCAGTAATATAAAAAGATAGGTCAGAATCAAACCTCGTAAAGGAAAGTAGTATTAAGTGTTCTCTCAATCTGATTCAAGAACTGATCAAGAAAATGAAGAATTGGGAAAGATGTGCTTAGCTCAGCTGACCAGAAAGTGATAATATTAGAGATTGTATATGTTTTGATCATTAATGTTCTGATCAGTTCTCTGGCTTTCTTGTTTATTTTTTTTTTTAATAGCAAATCCTTCTTCAGCCTATGAACTAGAGTTTCATGACTTTTCAAAGCTGCAAACATATTTTAATCTCAGGTTATATTTTTGGTAGTTAAAAAAACTACATGCAGAAGTGTGCAGTAAGTGATGGATTCACAGTTGACACTTCTTAAGTGATTCATGTGAGTCCCTTTGATAATCCATGTGTTAGCAGTTAAAAGCAATGACCCTTGAGAGAAATCACTGTATGCCCACCAGCAGCAGACTAGACCACAGCCTTGCTACTACACCCTGACAAAGAGCTTCTGTGCCTCTAGAAAAATGAAAGAAAACTATGTAATCAAATACCAGAAACACATCTATGCCAATGCAGACAAAACTGTGACTTTGCTTAGCTACCTATTCCTCATTACACTGTGGGATATTTGCCAGTGTTGCCCATGTTTCTGTGTAATTCCAGAACATCGAATGGCAGGCAGCAAGCATAGTGTTCCTGCCTGCAGAGCTCCACTAAAAATATCCCCAGTCAGTGCTGAATATCTGGTTAGAACAGCTTGCTGAACTCCATCAATTAGCCAGATCTTAATCTATTTAATGTGTTTTATTAAGGCTATATAATGCTAATGTTTTAATCAAAATGTCAAGCAGTACTAAATCAGATTCATTAGGAAGGTCCAAGTCTATCACATCCATGTGGTTACCTTGATCAAACAAACCTGTAATTGCATCAAAAACTGAAGTCAGGCCTGCTTATCAAGTCTTGTTTCCATAAGGCCATGTGGACTTGTTTTAACTCTTTATTGATTGAATCACACATAGCATGACTGCTCTAATTCACATAACATCACTGTTTTGTCTAGGATTACCAAGGATGCCAGGTCTGTTATTACCTTGGTCATTCTGCTTGATTCTTGGAATAACATGAGCTTTCCTTTCACTCTTTGAATATTAGCTGTAAAAAGAGCTGTTAAAAATTAACATAAGAAGGCTGGAAGTCTCCTACTCTTTAAGGATCTTTGGATACTCAGGTGCCATAGAGATTGCTGACTGAAAAACAGCAGTGCCATTCTCATCCTACAGAGGTGTCAATGGATAGAAAGATAATTCATCATCCTCATGTAATATTAATACATTATCATTTTTCTTTCTTTTCAGAAGTACAGGATGGAAATATTTACCATAAAAATGAGATCTTTTATGCATGCTCTGAGACCAGATTTCTTAATGAAGAAGCTGTGGAATGTGTCTGTACAAAACTGAGAATGTAATTTTGTAATAAGGACTCCATTTTGTGCAGTAGGCAAAGTACAGGTGTAAATTAGCCCATGGGTAGAGTTCCCCATGGATAAATCACCTCAGCTTGAGGTGATATGTTCTCATTGCTGTTGAAAAGGAAGGTCCTGTATCCATTTGAGTTCTTGTGGGGAGGGGGGGAGGGGTTGTCCCTTCAGCAATGCATTCATTTACTAGGAAAGCCAATAGTTTTATTTGGGGTTAATGAGCTGGATTAGCTCTGCACAGAGTCAGACAAGCCCTAGAGCCAGTGCAAAGAAAAGCAGAGCCACGGACCTAGACAGAAAGATGAGGGTAGCCCCACTTTTGTTAAATGTGGTTCGGCTCAGGTGTCCACTAAAAATTCATTGTGATGGTGGCCTATTGAGCTGCATTGCAAATACATGCCCTGCTCAGGAAGGGCTGCATATCTCAGTGAAGAGATGTCCAAGCCACCTGAACAGCAGCTGGGGGCAAAGAGACTGCCCTGTTGTGACAGAGCAATGGGGGTTTTTGCAGAGGGTTCTCCCAGGGCTCTGGGACTCAACCTAGATTTGGTTGCTCTGAAGCAGGGGACCTTTTCTAACAGGTTGTGGGGTCCAAGGTGTTACAGAAACCACAGAGGAGCTGAAGCCTCGAGGATTGCACAGCAGTAACTTGCTTTTTTACTATAGTAAGTCTGCAGATATCTGGGATGTCAAATTGAGATAACTTGGGTTCTAGTCAAGAGAATGTGGGGCCTTGCCTGGGACACACAAGAGGTCAAAGAGGCTTGATAAATTCTAGGGTAGTTAATATATACCATGTACCATGTTGCTAGAGATTTCTTATCCACCTTTATTGTAGCTCTCAGACTGACTTTTTGGTATTCTCTCTGCATCCAGCTTGCATTGTATTCCATGCACAGTTTTCTACTGCTTCCTCTTAATCCTTTTGCCTTACACTTCATTTTATAGATCCCCGTCTGTCATGTAGTTTAGCTCCCTGTTTCCCCTCTTACCCCTTCAATAAGGATTATAAAATGGTCTGGCTTTTCCAACTCCTGCTGTGAGCCAGGCTATTTGAACTCCTAATGACCCAGGACTGCAATCCAGCCTGTGCACATCCAATGCATCTGAAGGTGTACTGGTTCATTAAAATATTTTTAGTAACTGGCACAGGTTTTTGGAAAGCAGAGTTGTACTCTGAAGTTTTCATTTCCATCAAGCACATGTCTGACTTTTGATCAATATATACATTTCTGAGTTTTTTTGTGGATGTTTTCCATTCTGAACATTTTCATCTTCTCTAGGAGCTGCAAAACAGCAGGAGCTGATGCCTTTTCTAAAAAAAGACACCTACAAAAATGGAATAGCCATTAGCTTTTCAATGCAAGGGAATGCTGGGGTCCTTGACCAAATCTGTACCTATCCAGATAACAGATCCACCAAACTGACCAGTCACGCTCCCAAACATGTTTGCAAGAGATCACAGATTTCCCAGTCATCAAGGATAAGCTTTCAGATAAGGAACTTCAAGCATCAGTTAAGCACGTTAGATAATCTACTGTATTTAAATCCCTTGAGAGGAGAATATCCTTTATTAAAGCAAAATCAGTAAGAGCTTTAGCAAGTCAGGAAGACTGTAATTCACAGTGAATATTCTTTTTGTTGTCAGCTATGCTACAAATTTGACGTTTTATGCCTTTTTCCATTATTGCTCTGAGTGTTTTGCAAATTATCACTGACATTTGAAGTGACAGCCAATGTATTGCAAATTGTTAGCTCACTTTACTAGATTCTGCCGTAACAAAGGTCTCAGTTAGGACTGGGCTACGTGTCTTGGTTGCTTTTAAACCCACACAGTCTTGCAAGTTTGAAACAAAGTCTTTGAATTCATTTAAAAGCATAAGGAGTTTGAAAGGAAAAAAAAAATACATTTAATGAGTCTGCACTTGCTCTATAGAAAAGCCATCATCACAGTTTGCATTTTTGGGCAGGTTTCTTCCAATGTTCACAGAAAAGAGACTTCTTATTAGCTGGGGAAAATTTCAGCTGTCTTTCAATATCCTTCAGTTTAAATTACAGGGTAAAAATCTCCATTCACTCAAACTAGTTTGATGAATCATAGGAACCAAAAATATAATGTGTCAGTTCACAAAACATCAGATACCACATTTCTGGTCTATTTGTGAAAAACCTTCATAGAAAAATCTTCTTCAAGAGCCAGTGACTGCATTTTGTGTGGATGGACCTTAATAGTGTAGATATTTGCATTTAAAAAATAGTTGGAAAGATCAAAGTAGAGAGAGAAAAGCAAAGCAGAGGTAAAATGGAGCTCACATTCCAGTACTTCAATCATTTTGTTATTAAGAGCACTCAGTTTTATGTTTGCACCTTTCATTTTAACAATTGATATATTCTGCAAATTGCTGTTGACCTGCAAGACCAATACCCTTGTCTCTTTTTGACTAAAGAACTCTTCATAATAAACAGCCTAACCAGAAGGCTCCAGGGAACAAATGCTACCTGCAGTCTGACTTCCAACCTTCTTTTGAAGTTTATGAAAAAAATCCTTGCTGCTACTCTATAGAATCACCCTGTCTCCCAAACCATCCCCCAAACCTGGACCACATCCTGACCACAGCCACGTCCTTCAGCACAGGACTGCAAACCACCTAATCAGCTGTCTAAGAATTAATGTCATGTTGAGCTATTCCATGGGTGAATCTAATCGCTGAAATGGCTCTTATGCCTTCCCTTTCCCCCCTTCAATCTTAATTTAAGAGCAAAGTGAAGGCAGATCCAACCATTCTGTCTCCTCTGCAAGTATTCTATGAAATACTCCATCCTAGTCTTGATACTTTGTTGAAAGGAAGTCTGGCAGAAATGTTAGCAGTGAAAATCCAATCAGTTCTAAAAGTTTAAAAAATGTTTCCTCATGCCAGAAATGACAGCTGTATTATTCCTCAGCCCTTGTTCTCTCTCACAGTCAGGGATTTTCTTTGTGCCAGTGTGATATATCAAATAGGAATTTGGTGTGTAGTGCCTGTATTGGATTGGATTGAGTTGTCTCAGAGGCTTGGCATCCTTGCCATCCCATGTGCATCCTTCAGGTAGTGGATATTTGCAGAGCGCTTTTCCAGCTAAGAAGTTAGTGCAGGGCTGATCTGCCACACAATGCTGAACACAAAGTCTGTCCCTCTGCAATCTGTGTGTGTGCAGTCCTATTAATGGCCATTTCTTCAAACCTGGAGGAAATGAGAATCCACCTCAGGACAGATCTGAGTTTAATTCTTCAGTGTATAATCAATATGTAAATTGATAGGAATTATCTGTTTTCCAGTTCAGAAGCTCAAAATAATATTAATATATTTAAAATATATTGAAGTAAATATCCAAATATAAATTTAAAAAGGAAATGTCTGCTTTGAAAAGATCAGAATTATTTTTCTAAATGTTGCTTGCATTTTATTTCTACTAGAATCATCTTCTAAACCTGACATACAGGTTCAGTCTTCATGTTGACTCAACCTAGTCCAAAATAGCTGTCACTGACTTCCACTTCTATCCTTTATAGATGTTTGATGCATTTGTCAGTGGAGAATTAAGCACAGCTGTCCTACATCTCAAGTTCTGTGTGATGACCATTGAATCAAAGCAGTTTCCCGGAAAAATGCAGGAGCACTTTTCTGAAATATTTGGTAGAGACCATGGTCCCCATTGCAAATTCAAGTCTCTCTCAGGCAGACCCACCACCTCCTAGGTGGAATACACCAGACTGATGGGCTTGCTTATCCCATCTGTGTCATCAAGCCATGCCTTATTACCCAAATCCAGGCAAAAGATTAAACATTCTCTCTATTGTTCTACTAAGTGACTAGCAAATAATTACATAGCCCACTCATGTACGTCACATCATGCTCATCTCTATCCACAAGGAAAATCACTTTTAATCTTTGACTCCAGTGTTAGGAAAGTGTTCAGAGTGATAAATCATATGGAACATTTTGATAGTTTCTTCCTAATAGAATTCAGCTTTCTGTATTTTTGAGAATTATTTTCTCATCTCTGTAAAACAAATAAGACTATAAATCCTGGTCTAAAGGATAACACCAGGAATCTGGCAGTTATTAAATAACACACAGCCAAAATGAAGTATTGTACCTCTAACTCATTTGTCACATATTTTAGTCATTTGTTTTACCTGTTGGCAGGTTTGAAGGTGAATAGGTATAACGGATACAAACAGTAATTTATTTGGTATTTAAGTTTGCTTAGTGGTGCCTGGGATGTAGGAGTTTGGGTGATTCATCAAAGGCTCTTGTCCTTCAGACAGCACAGACTCTGTTTCCTTACAAGCCCAGCATTTTTTGAAAAACCAGGAGGAGGAGTGTCTAAGCTTTCCATTCTTGGTAAACATGAACACAACATCCCAGGCCTTGCTTTGCATCTACCATGTGCTCACAGACAAGCTGTAAAACCAAAGCTCTCACTCATTTTGAATATTAAGATCCCCAGACATGTTATGGATTTTGTGCCTTCTGGCATGTTCAGTTTGATCAGGTGCATGTTCACCTCCTATTCCTCACTCAGCAATATAGCCTATGGAGGATGATTGGCATTCATACTAGAAATACCTTATGCTTTCCTACCACTATGAATTATTGCTTTCATCTCTGAATTTACATACACTGATGCTTGGGCAGATTCTAGACACATTTGGAAGGAAATGTGTTTCAAGTGACTGATGGAACAAAGAATGTTTCTACTTCTCATCAGACTATTTTTTTAAATATATCACTGACTTAGTATTTTGATCACTGCATTTAGTTTAGGCTCACCAAAACTCATTCTGTCAAGGTGGGTTTGTCTTCCCAAATATTTGTGCTAAAATATAATCTGTTCTGCATCCTTAGTGTTTTAAGGTTTTTCTATTTTGATGCTACTGATGCCACTGTGTTTTATTTAGAAGAAAAAAAAGGCTTTAGTTCTTTACAAAGGAACTAAAAAAGGGTATAGTTCCTCACATCCTCTTTGCTCATATAGTCAGGATTTGACTCCTCTACATAAGAAATGGTTTTGCTTCAGTGTTGCACTGGGGTTTGTCTGACAAGGTTTTGGTAACAGGGTGGGGCCTACAGGAGCAGCTTCTTTGAGAAGCTGCGAGAAACTTCCCCCATGTCTGACAGAGCCAAAGCCAGCTGGCTTCAAGATGGACCTGCCATTGACCAAGGCTGAGCCCACCAGGCCTCTGTGATAACTTATTTAAGAAGGGAAAAAAATATTGGGCAGAAGTAATTGTGGCCAGTGAAGAGACAAGTGAGAATGAGAATATGTAAGAGGAACAATTCTGCAGATGACAAGGTTGGTGCAGAAGGAAGGGCCAGGAGATGCTCCAGGTGCCAGAGCAAAGATTCCCCTGCAGCCTGTGGTGAAGACCCTGGTGAGATGTGCTGTCCCCCTGCAGCCCATGGAGGTCCATGGTGTAGCAGAGATCCACCTGCAGCCATGGAGGACCCCACGTTGAAGCAGGTGGATGCCTGAAGAAGGCTGTGACCTCATGGGAAGTCCACACTGGGGCAGAGTCCTAACAAGACCTGTGGCCCTGTGGGAAGAGGAGCCCATGTTGGAGCAGGTTTGCTGGTAGGACTTGTGACCCTGCAGGGGACTCACACTGGAGCAGTTTGTGAAGAACTGCAACCCATGGGAAGGAGTCATGCTGGAGAAATTTATGGATAAGTATCTCTTGTGGGAGAGACACAGCGCTGGAGAAGGGGAAGGACTCCTCTCCCTGAGGAGAAAGCAGCAGCAAAACCAACCCATTCCCTTCTCCCTGCGCTGCTAGGAGGGGAGAAGGTAGAAATTTGGGAATAAAGTTAAGCCTGGGAAGGAGGAAGGGGTGGGGAGAAAGTGTTTTTAAGATTTTTTTTTTTACTTTGCATTATTCTGCTCTGACTTGATTTTTAATAAATTCAGTTAATTTCTCAAAATTGAGACTGTTTTGCCCATGACAGTAATCAGTGAGTGATCTCTCCCCATCCTATCTCAACTCATGAGCTTTCATTATATTTGCTCTCCCCTGCTCTCTCCAGTTGAGGAGGGAAGTGACAGAGCAGCTTTCTTGGGCACTGGCATCCAGCCAGGGTCAAAACACCACAAGTGTTAAATTGCACGTTTTTCTGTCTCTGCAGTTTGTTCTGGCTCTGTTACACTGAAGGATGCTGCAGATGCAGGCAAACACTGTCCTGTACACCACTGACAGGACTTAGCACATCAGCATTTACCTGCGCACAAGTGTGGAGCTTCTGGAAGCTGCAGGAAGTGTTCTCTCCCTTCACCAACTCATATTCATCTTCTGCCCTGTAGAGCTCCAGAAGGTCTTCCCTCTCCCTTGATTTTGGTTCTGGTGTGAATATATAAAACTTGAACTCTGGATACATGTTGTATTTGACAGGGTAATTGACCCATTTTAATTGTCTTTGGCTCACACATAAGAGATCACCTTTCCCATAAGTAGCTTAAGGAATCCACTCATTAATCTTCTTAAGCAGCTATTCTGTTCTCACTTCCTCTAAGGCATTTGCTTACACAGCCTCCACACTAGACTCATCCAGCAAGGAAATCCCCAGAGGCTCTTCATTGAGCTCTGGGAGAACCCCACCTCACAAAATATTTTCTGGAAGAAAGGGGTCATTATATTTTATTTAGATGCTCTTTTAATTTGGAAAAGGAGCCAAATTAAGCTGACCTCAACTTTTTTGAAAATTTTCCAACTTCTAGGAATTACACAATTACACCTGGAGGTAGAGAAGGTCCTCTAAAACCATCTTTCTGGTACTACATTAAAATCACCTCTGAATAAAAAACACCATATTTTCAACCCCTTGCTATCATGCTGAGATGAAGATTTGCATTCATTTTAAGTAAGCTTTAACAATTGCAAGTATAAAAACATATTGAATCTCAGTTTTTGCTTGGTGTAACCTCACAGATACAGAATTCATGAAGCAAGAAGCTCTTGTGCTTTTTTTTTTTTTCTGGCTGCATCACAAATGTTTTTGGAAATGTCTTGTTTGGGCCACGTTTTCTTCTGCCACACAGCCTGCTCTGGCTTGTAAGTAGAAAGGTAATAATGCAGTAAAATCTCTGTTCTCACTGGTGTTGTAGAGACAGGAGCTGACAAACCTACTGCATTTGACAGATGTAGTTGAGTCAATGAACAAGACAGGGTGGATTTTAGAATATGCAATGCAAGGCAGCAAGGTTTAAAAAAGACAGGGTGAGAAATTTGGGACAAAGCTGATACAGACTAGATACTGGTGTTAGGACAAGGCCGTAGGTTTTCAACATTTTTGGGAAGAGAAGAGAAGAGAAGAGAAGAGAAGAGAAGAGAAGAGAAGAGAAGAGAAGAGAAGAGAAGAGAAGAGAAGAGAAGAGAAGAGAAGAGAAGAGAAGAGAAGAGAAGAGAAGAGAAGAGAAGAGAAGAGAAGAGAAGAGAAGAGAAGAGAAGAGAAGAGAAGAGAAGAGAAGAGAAGAGAAGAGAAGAGAAGAGAAGAGAAGAGAAGAGAAGAGAAGAGAAGAGAAGAGGGACTAACAGAGAAGGAGGGGAAAAAACACAAGGTGGGGGAGAATGGGAAAAATCAAAATATGCTTTTTGTTTTGGTCATACTGAATTGAAGTTGACAGCTATTTAGCCCAAAAATTATGTCAGATGAAAGCTGAGATGTTAGTTTGGACAGGAGAGTGACACCAGTCACTACTGTGTTTGTCAGGATCGTGATGCTTGTTGAATCTGTGTGGATGAAATTACCCTCAGGGAATGTGCAGAGGGAAAAAGAGTCCTAGGGCCAAGGATATGGAATCACCAAGAAACATTTCAGACATAAAAGCCACTTTGAAGGGTTGGAAAGTTTACGGCATGCTAACCAAACATGGCTGATCCTGCCAAATGTGGCACAGAAACCAGGACACTGTGCCATCCTTGGAGACAGCACATGCTGAAATGTGTTTGTGGGTGTACAGTGGATTGTCAGCAGGATAAGGCTCTCTGTCCTTCCCAATGGTGAGCGTAGAGGAGTCCTTAGCACATCTGTGTCCATCTCTGTGGGGCAGCAAGCTTAGTACAGGGCTGGTTTGATATTATTTATGGGACTGGCACCAGGCCAACTACACAGGCTTTCAATCAATCTTCCCTTTTCTTTATAAAGAGGAAAAGAATCCCAAACAACAAAGCTGTCACGGGTGACCACTCAGTTGGGCTCTGCGTTGGTGATGACAGGTCAGCCTGACTTCCTCTGCCCTTACACCAGCCATCTCTCCCTTGCATTGTGTTCCATCCCTTGTACCAAATCTTGTGAGATTACATGTGTAAGTCAGATCAATGTGCTGAAACTATTTGCTCAATGTCAGTTTTCTGCCAGATCAGCTTGTTCACTCAGCCCACCCTGCTGTTGCAGAACCTCTACAGCTTAAAACTAATGCAGGGGAGTCGCAGGAGCATGTGGCTGGGGCCAGGAAGGTACTCCCTTTCTGCAGGCTCTGGGCAAGGCACACCAAAAAGCATCAGTGGAGCTGGTGTCCCTGTCATTAGGGTAGAGAGAAAATGTCCTTGTGAAAATTAAGCAGGCTGTGCTTTAATCCCGAGTCACCAAAGTGCTAAGCTCAAGTTTTCTATTACATTTACATTTATTAACAGTAAAAGTACTAATTGCCTTGCCTTGCTGGGTTTTGGTTTTTTGCACATTCCTCTTCACTTTGTACTAAACAAACACTGTTCCGATTCCTTTCCATAGGCAGACTTTACATTGAGGTCTGCATGTAGACACTTTTTTGTGTGAGCAAAGTGTGAGCAATCATTTTTAACCTCTAAGATGAACAGATACACTCAGTGGTATTTTGTCACCACTTTTAGCTCAGTTTTTACAATAAATAAATCAAAAAATCAAAGTGCTCCAGGAGGGTACATTTCTTGACTTTAAGACCAGTCAGTAAGTGGGAGGTGGGACAGATCTGCCCATGTGACCTGGGCAATAATAGATAAGAGTATTTTGACACTGCATGTTTCTCTCTCATGTACTGTGCTTGCCTCCTCTCACCTTGATTATAAAGTTAAAAAAAAAAAATCCAATTCTTCACCACCTACACACATGCTATTAAAATCATGATGTGTATTAACAAAAAACCTTTCCCAGCTGGATGGGAAATTGCTGATAGTGTTGCTATCAACAGAAGCCAGCTCTTCATTGTGCAGCCATCCACCATGATGCCATAAAACTAAAGCCTGCGGGTTTTACAGTCTTAGAAATTGTTTGTTTCTCATCCACTCCTCCATCTTTCTTTCATTTTTTTTGTTTTGCCTCCTCTCTCCCTGGATAAATATAAACTGCCAAGATCATGGGTAGCGCTGACAAAGCACGATGGAGAGGTGACCAAATTACTGTGTCTCGTGTTCCATTATTTTTGGGAATGAGGTGGGAAGGAGCAAGTGGATAATGCAGGCAAACCTGCATTATAGGCTCTAGCTCCAGAGCAGCTGCAATTACTGATGCACCCTCCTGACCCTCCCTCCCTGGCAAATAGCTATGGATGTAGATGGTTCTTAGGGCTAAGCTGTTTTCAGGAGAGTAACAAACTCCATTTAACAAGGAGCAGTTCTGAAACAAGTCCCTTGGACAGCAGTATCTTTCAAATTCCAGGAAACTCAGACCTCAGTTCAAACTTCAGTGCTTTCCTGCTCATAATACAGCACTTGACAGCTCTGGTCATACATTTTGACTGGGGTTAGGAGGTGATATCACAACGCAGGCCTCTTGCCAGTCTGAAGTTATGCTTGAGCTACGCTTTATCTGTGGGAAAGATAGCCGTTTACAACATCGTAGTAACTTAGTCCCTCACTAACTCCTCTTATTTTTCTCTGAGATTTCTTCAAGACTTGCAATAGAAAATACTGAACAAGTGAAATAGAATGACAAAGCTGGTCTCTAGGAGGAGAGGTTTTCTCTGGAATTCAGTTGGTGACAGCTACTGCTTCATTGTGTTCATTGTGCTTTCTTTTTGGTGTGAAATTCAGTTGTCAAATATCACATACCTACTTGGGCTGGTAACTAACAGCTGTAGCCCTGAATGATTCCACATATGCTGGCAGGATTGCTCCATTCTCAGTAGTCCTTATTTCTGCTGTCTGTGAAACACCACGAAACATGAATGATTGACATGTGGATTAAGTACAGTCTCTAGATAAATTGTAGGTAATTAATTCCCACACCAAAAGGAAACATGTCAAAAACCATTAATGTATAAATAGAAAACACAAAGCTTAGTCAAAACAGAACCCACAGATGCTAACAAAAGTAATTCTATTGCTGCTGTGTTCTGAGCCCAAAGGAGACTAAAGCAAGTAATTAATGAGACATCTCCTTGTGTCTGGGTGTTGTGTGTCCTTTTCAGCAGTTACTGAATATTTCCTCGGCTTTCATATATCTTCTCCCACCACTTTAACATGAAATAACAATTTTCACTTTGTAATTAAGACCTGTCTTGCAAGCATAACAGAGTCTCATCTTCCGCACGGCTGTGGGACCTGTATCACACCTCCTCTCCTCAAAAGGAGCTGATCTGAAACATGTGAGGTGAGTCACTATCTAGGCAAACAGAGCTGGAACTGGAGAATTTAATGCCTCCACCAACCTTTATCGCATGTACCCACTTAAAAACAGCTGGGCCTGCAGCACAGGGCTTTTGTTTTAACACACACTGAACTGAGAAAGAAGGAAAGAAAAGGAAAGAAGGAAAGGGTTTTGTCCCTAGGTCCTGTGAGCTCCATGGGGAGTTGAGAGGATGCCCAGGGCGAGCATGTAGACATTCTCTAGAGGGACCTAGCACCAACCAGGGGACTGCTCCACTACAAGACTTGGCTTGGAAAAGAGAGTAAGCATCTCTTAAGGTGGATGGCCTTTAGCAGTGTAGGTGTAGCTGTGGTAACCGGGTATTTCTCCACTAAGCATCATCAGTGAAAGAGTTAACAAGTTCGCAAGAGCTGAGGTACCAAAGCCCAGCAGTAAATTGTTTCCACAGTCAACTTTGCTCTGGGCTGTTGCTGTTATATTTGATTCAGAACAAGAAGCCAGCGGTTTGTGCTCAGCTAGTGTTCAGTTTTTCTGCAGTGACCAATACAACAAGTTAATTTTAAAATAAAGATTAAAAATTTTCTATCATGTTTACAGTGCCTATCCTGACCTGTAAGATATCCTGGTTGTGTTTTATTTTTAAAATTATTTAAGTTATTTGTCCCTTGGGATTTTTTCTTTCCTCTTCCATTCCACTCTGTTCCTTTGCAGGATGGTAGTCCATGCTCACCCCCATACTAAACTGAAACTGTAGTGGATATCTTGACATGGTATAGCAGCTGCTACTATATAAGTGGAAGAACTGGAAGAACTGATAGTTTTTTCCACTTACTCGCAGGTATCGGGGGACACACTTTCCTCTGCTTCTCCAGTTAAATCTGTGCCTTCTGGTGTGGCTCATCACTTTTGGTTTTGTCCTCCTTCTGAGTTTGGCAACACCTGTCTAAAATCTGGCATCACTGGTGCTGCTTCAGTCAGGTATCACACATCATCTGTGCACCTTTGCAAATGGTCTGACTTGGTCTTTGCTGTGAAGTCACCTTACAATCACCAGGCCAGCCTTGGGAGGTACAAGGATCATCCAGGGCCTGGTCTGAGTCTGGAGAACAGGGGCTTCCTGACAATGATTTAGAGGCTGGTAAGCAGAGCTCTCTTCCCTTTTTTAATACTTTTGCATCCCTGTCCCCAGTCCAAAAAGTTACTGCATAGCTGTGCTTCACCCTCTCTAAAGCCTCTGTGTATGTTCCCTGTGCCCTCCAATGGGCACAGCCACAGCAGTAACATATTAGTTAGGAGTATTTCTGCTTGGGAATAAAGCAGAAAAACACAGCATGTGGAACCACAGCATGAGTAAACAAACTCTAGTTCCTGAAAATGTGCCTAATTAGAAATGGCCAATTCCATTTTCCCTCCTGAAGGGGGGAACCAAGGTCCTATTCTTCTAAGCTCTCCAGTCAGGAGACTTACTCATATCAGCATTAAGAAAGCTTTACACTGAGTGTTGGGGGTTTTTTAAACAAACAAAATAGGTGCAGAGTTGCTAATTCTTTCGTTCTTTTGTCTTATTTCTATCCATTTGGCTTATATATGTTTTGAATTGTGTTGATCAAAACATGCTTCAATACTCTCCAGCTACATTACTTATTTAAAGTCATGACACCTATTAATCCCAATATCCATCTGATAATACATTTTGTGCATTTATGCCAGCCTCATCTAGCAATTCTCTCTTGACTATGTTCTCATTAACCCTAGGACTCTTTTCTGTGATCTCTTAATTTCTCTGTACTCATGTTTATTCATCCTTTCCTTTATTTGTTGGGGTTGAACTTCAATTAATTGATTTCAGCTCATTCTTCTAGCTTGCGCTTTGTGTATTCTCACCTTCCAAGCTTTGTACATGCTTCCCTCTTTCTATTCTGCAGGTAAGAGCAGACTCTCAAACTGAGAGGGGTTGCTTGGGCATGATAGAAGACCTCCTTGATTAACTCTCCACCACTAACACTTATCCTGGGTGTTTGGCTGTTTTTCATCAGGCTTTGTACAAGGCAGAGGTATCATCAGTTGACACTCCTGCAGCAGAGACTTGTTTACAATTTCACAAAGAAATAGCTTCTCTTGTTTCCTTGTCATTCAACATAAAGATAAGAGAGGACTCATAAAATCATAGAATCACAGAGTGGTTTTGGTTGGAAGGGACCTTGAAGGTCATCTAGTTCCAGCTCCCCCACCAGAGCACAGATGCCATCCACCTGGCTGACAAAGTCATGTAGAATGCAACTGACAGCAAAAACCAGGAGGGGATAGGGAAGTCAAATACTTGTTCCAGATCTCAGGAGAAATAGACCAAACTGTGTTCTTGTGTGACCCCTCCCAAGAAGATGGACTTCTGTCCTCCTCCAGTAGCAAGACCACAGTGAGGTTCATGAATTTTCTAATACCTGTATGTTAGCAGATTTGATCCATGTCACCCATTCCACCCTTGGATCATGTTTTAGGCTCTAGCATTGATACTAATAAAGTCCTTGTGCTAACTATGCTGTTTTTAACCACTGGAGCTCATGGTGTTTGTAGATCCAAACCCAGGACACAGGGAACAAACACCTTTCATTGCAATAATGCCAATATACTGACCATGGCTGGAGTTCCAAACGGAGCTCCTCTTCAGAGAGTGTCTGCCTTAAATTTACACCCTTCTATCCCTCTCCTGGAGCCCTTTCTAGTTGCCTGACAGAGAGCCAAGGAGTGAGCTCCTCCCATGCTGGCTGAAACAAGTCAGGATGCTTGAACAATGCCACCTCCCAGCATGGGAGATCAGGCAGGCGAGTGGGTGACAAGGAGGAGGGAAGAGCATACCTTTGAGCAACAGCCTTTGTGATGCATTTGGATGAGGGTGTTTGTTTACAGCTCCAACAATTTTTCCACCTCCAGCAAACTGCTGACTACCATCTGATGGCAAAATAAACCAAAATTGTGTGCATTGCCTCTACTGCTTGCTCTAGCAGCAAAACATCTGCATAGCTGTGCTCCTGAGCCCCTCTGGTAGTTTGAAGTTGAGGATTCAGATCCTTCGTATAAAAAAGGATGTGACGTAATCCACTTTTCATTCAGTGGCTTTCATAGATGTGGAGGGTGAGAAAACATGCTTAGAACAGCCGTGGGGTTTAAAATGAGTGTGTTGGCTGCAAAACACTGCGTGGCGGGACACACTTCCCTGCATTTGGCACACGCTGGAAGAGCTGGGGTTTGAGAAGTACCATTCAGATTTCAGTAATCCACATACAAGGTCATCTCAGGGAACAATAGACATAGCTACTGTGGAGTATTTTTTGTCCACTAGGCTTGTTATCCTTTCAAAGAATATAATTAAATTGGCTTTTCAGATGCACTATAAGCCCCAGTTGTCTGCTATTTATCACCTTATTTTGCTGTAGCTGCTCACACAACTATGTTATTAATTCCTTACCTATTTTTTAGCAATTGATGTAGTGTTCTTGGTGTTCTAGTTCCCTGTCTTCCATTACCTGTGTGTATTGGAAGCTATCTTATTTCTTGGAAGGAAAAGCTGGCTTCTATTCTTTCCCAGCAGATAACATTTAGGGTCACACTTTGCTTTCAGGAGTGCTCACAAGTAATCATCAGCAGCTGTGATTATTCAGCTGGTTACCCAGTTTACATTTAGTGGTGCTACATTGAGGAATAGCCTGTATTTAAGTTTTCTGTGTCTTCATGTTGAACTTCAGAGATTTGTTTTGTGATTTGGCTTGTTGCTTCCTTCCTGCTGTCAGGAAAGGCTTTCTAAAGGTATTATGCTTTTTGGTAGAAAATAGGCAAGAGTTTCAGTTTTCATACAACCACAATAAACCAAAATGCTCTGCATGTCTTTCCTGTAGTAACTGAAGGGTATCCACCTGCTTTATTAACATGAACTAAAAAGTTCTCAATGGGTCCTCTGTAGTAGAAGGGTATCACTCTTGCTATCTCTTAGAAAAGGCAAACTGGGGTTTAGAAAGAGTGTAGATTGCTCCAAGTTCATTGAGAGCCTCAAACTGTGATTGAAATCTCTAATGCCTGCCTTGAATAGCTACACTGGAGCATGTGTAGTTGTAGTACAAAAGCTGCTCAGAACCAGCTTCCTCAGCTCTGCAAGACACTGATAACTCTGTGGAGCCCTCACTTTCCTGGATGCTCTCTCTTCCTGCAATAGCCAGATACACACTTTGGGTGAAATGCTCCCCAAATTTCTCCTGGTTGTTTTTGCCACCCTCAGGAAAAAACATGTGTGTCTGGTCCCCGACCTTCTGGATGCAGCTTGTATCCTGATCACCCTAAAATCCTTTCCTAGAGAGACTTCTGCCAGGATATAAGAAGGAGGGGGTTCTAGAGGTAGGGAAGATCTTGTCAACCAGGACAAGAGGCTCTTAGGGGTAGAAAAGTCATACTTTTTTAGCCTACTTTGCCCAAGCTGTGGCAAGACAAGTTACATTGTGCTAATGAAAGAGGAGCCTGAGTTTTTGGAATTGGTGGGGGACAGCAAGTCTTGGAGGTAGAAGCAACCTCTTTTCTCAGCATCAGTCTCTCCAGGGGTTTCTCCTACTTCTTCCATCCAGACCTATCTTCTTTTATCCCTCCTTTTCCCAAAACCCTAAACCCGGGAGTAGTAAAATTAAGTTTTGCCAAAGTCATTGAAGCATTGAGCTGTTCCGGAGCTGTAACCTCTCTGTGCATTTTCCATGCTCCAGTATCTGAGGTAAAAGTTTCCTTTCTCAAAGAAGAAAGGTTCTATCAAATACAATTCCAGGCCCAGAGGGGGAAGAGTGAATAAACATTCAAAATTTATATTCTTAAATGTAATGAATTTTAAAGACAATCTTGTGTTTTGAGACCTGATGTGTGCTTTTCTATCATTTGGAGCTGGCAAAAGTACAAGTGTCTGGGGAAGTTTTAAAACCTGTTTACATTATAAACAGAGTACATTGCTCCCATTCCCCACTCCAGATCAGCTATACTGGGTTTTTAAAAAGTGCCTATCAGAAACATCAGCTCCCCTCCTTCAGGGGTTGCAAGATCTTCTCTAAAATGATCCTGTTTGCCCTCTAGAAAATGCAGCTTCACAGGTGGAATCAAGCCCTGACAGAGGGGCACACTGACGTGGAGGAACAGCAAGAGGGACAAACAGCTCCGAGGTGCCCTTACTCATGCAGGGATGCAGGTGCTCAAGCACGAGACACTTGGGCGGCGCGCTGGGAGAGGAAGCTGGCTCTCTGCCTGAGCATGGCAGCAGCTGAGATATTAATTCCATGCTGCTGA
Source organism: Vidua macroura (assembly GCF_024509145.1). Taxonomy (NCBI): domain Eukaryota; kingdom Metazoa; phylum Chordata; class Aves; order Passeriformes; family Viduidae; genus Vidua; species Vidua macroura. Next base: position 71,673,111 of record NC_071572.1, on the reverse strand, counting down.
GAGCGCTGAGTTCCCTCAAAATGAAAATAAGGCAGTTGTAAAGAGAAGTGGAGACCCAGGGTTAACTGTGATATCCTGCAGGAGAAGATAATATTGAAGCGCTGTCAAGCGCTTTCACACGCCCCGGTCATTTCATCTTTGTGTCCGACACAATGGCCAGGAAGGGAGCACAGCACTTAAGGCTCAAAAAGGAGAACAGATAGGGGCAGACATAGATAAAGGGCTTGGAAGGTCAGAGAAGAGAAGGGAAAACATTTCCATGTTTCTCACAGCAACCTGAGCAATAATCCCAGAACATGGACACAGCTGCAGCTGGCAAAAAAGATGCAAAACCAACAATAAAATCCTCCTGGGATTAGGAAACAGTGAGGAGCTAGACTGAAAACCAGACACATTTCAGAATAAATTCAGTGTTTCAAAAGCAATGATGTGAAAGGCACACGAGCCACAGTAATAAAATGTGATATGAGCTGTTACCGTAAACAGGGAGGAATAATTGACAGGGAACTAAAACAGATCCGCACAGCATGCATAGCCCAGGGCTCTGCAAGCCTATGGCTGAATGAGAGGAAGAGGAGTGGCATGGGGACAAGTCAGAGAGAGACTGACAAATCACAGCCAAAAAATAAATAAACCACACAATAGCCCACGATCCCTGAGACTGAAGATTCATCTGCAATGTGTCTTGTGGTGGATCAGAAAGAATAGTAGGCACAAACAGACTCAATGTTAGCCCAAAATAGAAGTACTGGTGTTTTTATATATAAAAATAATACAGTGAAAACCAAATGTCTTTGGGGCTGAAGAAGAGAGACAGTGTTTGTCAATTGGTTGGCCAGTTTGTTTCATCCTTTGGGTATGTTTGCTATCAAAAACCTGCAGCTTAGGAGGAAGTGGCCAGTTTGGATGTGAAGGGGAGAAAATCCATGGCTGGGATTTGAGACACAGTACCACAAAAAAAAGCTCTTTGGAAAACAGTGTGGTGTGGTGATGGAATAGCCAAAGATGCAGGATAAACAGCATAGAGTGCAGAAAGCTGCAGCTGAGAAAAGGTTTTCCAGAATATCTGACAGGTTATCACATTCTTCTGACACATACCATAGACACATGAAAGTATGTGCACAGACACAAATGTATGCATGCTATGCATGTTTGCGTGTGTTTATGGACTTCAAAACCACCTGAGAATAACTATGGGTGGTGTTCCAACAGAGAAGGATGTTGCTATTTCACAGTTCAACAGAGTGGTGCTGCACAGTTTCTTTCATGGAAACCATATCCTAGAAATGCTCAGTGAGTTAAATAACACAGGCACTGCTTTAAACAATAAGTAGTAGTGTACATACGAAGGATGTTGAGAGACTGCAGGAAAGGAACACCAGTGATGTTTTCAGCTGATATTAGAAAAAGATGGAGGGGCAGATGGGCACTTGTGACTGACCATTGGACAGAAGGGATCATTGCTTTGTACCCCACAGCATGTGGGGAGCTAGCTACAGCAAGGGGCCATATTCACGCTTCCTGGGGTGCCTTCACCACTAACACTGGGTGGTTAGCAGCAATCCCTGCTCATAGGCAGCAAAAATCTAGGGATTTTTGCCACTGCCACCCCTACAGCCACAGACAAATGCACACAGATGGATGAAGAGGTATCACTTAGTCCTATTCCATTCCTATTTGTGATGTTTTCTGCCTCTTTTGCTCTTACAATGCCATTCTTGCAATTTCTTAAGCAATCTCCACAGAGGGGACTTGTGAGCATTTTACCTGCACCTTTCAAACACAGTTTGCACCTTAATTGGGATGTAGATTTTTCAGTGCTGCTTCAGAATAACTAAAATGCTTTTTCCATACATGTGAAGAGAAGTGTATCAGCCTTTGATCATCAGTAGCTATCCTTTACCTGAAATATAATTGGCTATGGCAATGTCATTTCCTTGTATCTTGTGAGTATTAGGAAAGATGGGCAGATAAAGAACAAGAATAAAAATGAAACTGATGATGAGTACAAACTCCTGCCATTACAGCAAATTCATGCCATGTCATAAGCCAACTGAAAATGTCTAGGCATGCATTCTTTGGTCATTTGTCATCCCTGCCTGCTCAGAAAATGAGAACAGGGGGAAGCACAACAAAGCCAGTGATGTCCAGAGGAAAAAAAGTAGAAAGTAGAGAAAAGGACTTCCTGCCTCACTAAACCTTGGGATTTGACACTTTTCTTGGTTCTCCAAAGGCTCAATGAGAGGCAAGAGCATCATCTCAAAGAGTGCTTAGAGCTCTGTAGACTCAATCTTGTGTGTTTTGACAGATATTTTAATTTGTTTTGCTGAGATCTTTAGGACAAGAGGCAGATCTCCCCTACATGCTGTGAGTCTCTCACTCCAAATGTCTTTGTTTCGTGGACATTGTAGAGGAACCTACGATCAGGTACATCTAAACCAGTCTGCTTGACATTGTAGGAAACTGCTCTATGAGTCTGTTCAGAGCCCTGTCATAGATAAAAAAAGGTTCCATAGACTTCCTCAGGCTTTGGATCAGATTCTGCAGAATATGCTCAACACTGATTTTGCATTAAGCTATCACTTCTATATGCTTAGATTCATCATTTTCAGAGAGGGTCAGCTATACAAGAAAGATACTCATGGCATTTATATTTTCTTCCAATGACATGAAGATGCTGTGTAGTACATATATGCATTTTGTTCAAGGTACCTGTTTAAAGGAGGGGAAAAAAGAGAATAAGCAAAATTGTCCTTCCCATGTCATTATCAGCCATGGTGTGATTAGGAACAGAAGTGCCATTATTTGAACAGCAGACATGAGAGTCTGGCATCCTCACAGAGTTGGATGATTGTCTGTGATGTCTTGAATGGAAAAAAAGCTTTCCCTGTTAAGCAACTTCTTTGTAAGTAAAAGATATGCCAATATCCATCTCCATTATTCCCCTGCATATTGCACTGCGAGCACCCGGAGGTGTCTCAGACTCAGCATTTTAGTTTGGATTACCTGAGTGCTTTTGATGAGACTTTCCTGCTTGTGCCCCATCTCCTGCTTTGGCTTGCAGAGTGGAGCAGCCTTAAAGCTGCTAATGGTGATTCAGTCCACAAGTCGAACCAGAGCTGGTCTGAACCAACCCCCCCACCCCAAATGGTTTCTCTGCACAGGTCTGCTCTGATGCACCTTCACCTCTTGCTTATGAAATCGTGCCTGAGATAGCATTACCACAACTACTCCAAGTTAGCCCTTTGTTCATCTTTTTGTTTAACAACAGAGATCTGTTTATCCAGTGAGCAGCAATCATGAGGCACAGCAAGGTCCCACATGGCATTGAAGTCGCTGCCAGGGCAAAGATGATCTTCCTACCAGGAAAGCATTTGTTCTCATTTGGGAGTCCTATGGGCATTACTGGTCAGTCAAGTCTGTCTTAGTTAATTAATCCTTGACCCATCATTTTGTGCTTTTCAAGTTGCCCCAGTAGTGGTTTGTTTTGTTTTGTTTTGTTTTGTTTTGTTTTTTTGTTTTGTTTTGTTTTGTTTTGTTTTTTTACTGAGATCTGATGCTTTGGGAGGTGGTTATGCAGCATCTTTCCTTCCCAAGGTAACTTCACAGCCATTGCAGTGCCAGAAGTAATGTGATATGACCTCAGATATCTAGCTGAGTGATTCCTGTGCAACAGGGGATAATGAAATCCAATGTCTGTCTGCAGTGTTTGCAAGCAGCTGCCCAAAACAGCCCAGGCGGCTGTTTGGAAACAGCGACGCAGGCAACAATCAGATGGTTGCTCTTGCAAGAGTTGTCACGGATGGGTGTTGCTATCTCAGTTCTGGGTTTGGTGGCTGCCCTGCACACCCCCAAGAAAAGAGAGAGGCAAAGCTTGATGCAGTGACAGGCACTCTCAAATACTGCCATCCAACATGGCAAGGGACAGGGAGTTGCCCTGAATCAGACCTGATGGCCACCAGCACTCACCAGGGCTGCCTGCACACAGTTTGTCTGGGCAAATACAAGGTTTCAAACAGGTATAAATCCACTACTTGCCTAATGACCTGGGCTAATAATCAACTGTTCCGTGTTCAAATCTTTTCTTCTTCCTACCTGGAACTTATGTATGATTATTCTTAACTGCACTATTTCACAAACCTAGCTTAGCTAGATGATGACAGATCTATCTACTGCCAGAAAGTGCTGCCCTTGTGAGTATTTATAGATCACAACCAAAGTCAGTTCTTGATCTTCTCTGGACCAAACTTCAAGTTGTCATGAAAAATACTGAGCTTTTTTTTTTTTTTTTTGACAATTATTTGGACATCTATGAGCCAGTCTTTAATTTCACCAATGCAGTACTGGCTACACTGATTTTTTTAATTGTCTTTTTTTAAATGAGAAGGATACATGCAACTGTCAAATAGACGTCTCTTACTTCCAGCAATCTATAGAGATAACTTCAATCAGATAAATAAAAAAAAAATCTAATTTTTATAAGAGGTTTCATTGATTGCTTTTAAGAAAATAGGTTTCAGCATTTGCTGGCATTGAGTATGCTCCCATTCATTAATGCTTTATTCACCTCCCATATGTGCTTAGCCATTATTTTGCCTGGGACTAGTGACAAACAGATTGGACTTGGGAAATCCAGGTATGGACTCACAGTTTGAGGGGGCTGGCATGCTGCTGGCTGGCACATAATCTGCATGGTACCAGGCATGCAGTACCAGCTGCACAGGTGCCCAGTGCCTGCAGGGGACCAGACAGGTTTGCAACCAAATCTTCTGCACATGCAGGAGAGCAGTGCCCAGTATGTAATGCCCCCAGTTCTGGGGGCAACCCTGGGTCATGCTGTTTAGCCAACAGTCACTTCTCTGTCCCTTTGTAGCTTCCCCTGTCTTTCAGTATATTCTACAAATACTCTCAGTGTTTCAGGAAGCTCCTCAGACACTTATTTCAATATTCTTGGTGACAATTTTCTGGTAGCACTTCTGTGTGTTGCCATGATGGCTGCAACAATCTATCCATTGCTACTGATGAGATAGAAAGTATTTCTTCCTTCCTGTGAAATGATCACATCCCATTTCTTTCCAAATACACAACATAAATATTCAACGAATATTTCTTCTTTTTGTGTTATCACAATTGGTAATTCTGCCACCTTTAACATTGGAGCTACAGGGGCTAACAAAGGGAAGAGATGTTACTGAACTTGATGAGTGGCATTTTTGTCAGAGAGAGAATGGGTGTGAAATGCCGACAAAAAAGTTTAAATATGAAATCACAAGGAGGTTATAACCAATCAAAATACCAGGTTCTAAAATGCTTTCCACACTCTCCTCCATCCCTTGGAATCTGGGGACAAAAAGAACTACTTTAATACTACTATTTCCATGCAGAAGATTGTTTGATATGGCAGTACAGATAGCATGAGGATTTGATGGTCCAAGAGGTCCCTATGAATCCTATCCTCCTGTATGATTGTAAGGATTTTGTTAGGTCTTAGTATACTTAAATAATGCCTTCTTGCCCTTAATCTTTAAACCCAGGATTTTTTCATTAATGTTTTATCTTCTTCCATCAGCTGTCTCTTTCCTAGCTGGTGACTTGTTTGCACAGCCACTAGCCTTTCTGTTATTCTCATTTGTTACATATAATAAGATTTGCAATAATCACTGTTGCCTGTCACTTTCACTTCTTGTCTTTACTAAGATGGATTTGAGACCAGAAAGCCTTTCACAGAATGACAGGTTGTGGGTTTGGGAGGAATCTAATTGTTTTTTTTTCAAACACAGTGTTCTTATTTCTACACTAAAATTTTTCCTTGCAACTATTTGACTGTAGCTGACCTCTAGAGATTGTCCTTGGAAAGAACCAAATAGACTCCTGCAGGCTCAGAAGTGGTCTGTCTGCACCCAGAGGAATCTGTCAGGTGCTTCCACAGAGGGAACCAGCTGTCTTAGGTGCTTGTTTTTACCCATCCTAAAAGAAAATATATCCATTATTCCCTGCAAATGTAAGATTGTTTCCATAGTGCTGGGTCCAAACCTGTAGGATCCAACTCCTTTGCTGGGACTTTGGTGTTCAGCCAAGCCCCAGCTACCAGGTTGGGCTGCCGGGTCTGGCAGTCCTGAGGAGCTGGGGACCCGACAGCCACTTCCAAGTCTGGAAGTGCCAGTGGAGGGCTGGGAGGTGAGGCAAGGTACGCAGATGGGTCATTTCTCACCAGGGAACAGCACCCATGGATATCAGCAGTTCTGTGCAGAGCAGCACAGGACTGTCTGGCGGGTTAATATGTGGCTTGAAGGGCAAGGAAACCTGGGCACCCCTGATGAAGAGTAGACAGGCTGTAATTGAATCCCTTTCAGTTTATACCTTGCTGGCAGCTTAGCTTCAGAAGTGCCAGAAAAGAAACCCTGTGCACTGAAGAAGCAACAGCTCCGGGCAGGCAGAGGCATTTTCCATACATGACCTACGGTGAATTGCCTCTTTATGTTCGAACTTCAACACTTCATTAGCAGCAGGGTCATTGGCTGCTCCTCCCTCCAAAAAACCACAGAGGCAGCACTAAGTGCTGGAGTGAAAAAGGAGTAAGCACTTTTCAATTAGCCACGAACTTTATGAGACGTGAGTCTGCGGCAGCAGCACAGAAGGTGCTGGGTGTCCCCGGGCTGGGCTGCTGCCGGCAGTGCAGCCCAAGGGCAGCAGTAGGCACGGGGGACTCAGCCTCTCCACTTGTTCGTTAAGCCTGCTGCTCATTTACAGCCATGAATGTCACGTTTGGCTGCAGTGGCATAAATAACAGGTGACATTTTAACAATATTGTCAGCACCATGCGGGGCGTCTTCTCAAACTGATGAGTTATGTGAGGCCAATGCGAGTTCTGTGGGGTTAGTTAGTCCTACTCTTTCGAGGCAATTGCCTATTTGCTCCTGAAAACAAATGTTAAATTAAAAAACACTCATATGCATTGCAAATAGCTTCTTAGGAGGATTTCTGACGTTGTAAAATGGCAGAGCTATAACTCTGAGTGAGTGAATACTGGAGGATGAGAGATGGCTATGAAGAGAAGCATCCTCCGTGCACATGTCGTGAGCAATGGGATGGAAATTGCTCCTGATAATTTAGCCTTCTGAACATGGCAACTTAGCATGAACAACAGGTTTTGCTGTAAAAACACATTCTCTATGTTGGCATCTGCCTCTCAAGTGTCCTGGGCCTTTCACATACCTGGAACAATCCATTAGAGTAAAATGGAATATGTATATATACATGCATAATATAGCAATATCTTCTCTTGCTGCCAACCTTTGATTATTTCTAAATGACACAATGATTAAACTGAGTGATTTATCTCAGAAATACATGGGAAGTCACAGCCTGATTAAAAGAGGGGGAAAAAACCCATCAACTCACAAATATAAATAATGAAAGTACTGAAAGTCTGCACTTTGATCCAAATCACCTTGAGAATTTCAAGCCATTTAACAATATTTTACAAGCTGTTTCAAGCTACACAAAAACTTAACCCTGCTGCCAGCCAGCAGCAGCAGCATGGCAGCATGGTGGCAGGGAGGGAGCACTCCACTATCCCTCATTTTCCTTTGGCACTTCTTTCTGCCTCCAAGTCAACGTGCTCAGCTGATGCTCCCGAAAACCCCCTGCGCTGGCTCTGTTACTGGCCCCCTGTCACCCACACTCAGTGCCAGAGAAGGGATCTGCTGAACTCTCATTGCTGAGAAAAAGATCAGCATGGAGAAGAAGGATCCAAAATGGCTCCCAGCAACCTGGGTGCATCCATCCCCATGTCTTTCTCTTCTGCCTGCAAGAGGTGTGGAACACCAGGGGTTGTGTACCTGTAGTCCTGCAGCTCTAATGTGATGGGATTTCATCACATAAGCAGCTTTACCTTGACATCCCCTCCTGCACTGAGTGCAGTGCAGGGTTCCAGACCTGCTTCTCCTCTTGCCTCTTGACCTGCTGCTGCCTTGGTCACCCTGCAGAATGGGAGTGGGCTGTGCTCCCACACTGGCAGCACTGCTCACATCAGGATGCATCCAAACTGTGTGTCCAGCTGCCTCCTTTGCTGGGGTGTGCATTTCAAAGGATATTTAGGGCTTGGACCTGTGACAGTTCGGACTCATGGCTGATCTGACACCTACACCTATTTTTATTTTTAATTATCTGCTGAAACACTATTGTTTTTCTCAACGCATTTCTGCCACACTGCAAAATCCCCAGTCTGGTTATGGGCATGTACTGCCAGAAGAAGAGATGGAAACTTCTTATCCCAAGGCCAGGGGCTTATTGCTAACATTAAATTTGGAACTTCCAACTGCAGAATCAATTTGTTTCACCCAACCTAACAATGTACCTGGAGAATCTTCTCCATTTTGAGGTTCCCCAGTGAGGAAACACGTTAACATAGAGTTCAGCAGCAGGTCTCCAAGATGGTTAGGGAAGGGCAGTGTGTGACGTACGGGGAGAAGCTGGGTGAACTGGGTTTGTTCAGATGTAAGAGAAGGTATTGGGGGATCTTAATGCTGTCTGCAATGGGAAGGCACAGAGAAGATGGAGCCAGATTTTTCTTGGAGATGCACTGTAGCAGAGACAACGGGCGTGAGGTGGGATGGGAGCAATTTGGAAAATTGTGGTATGGGAAAAGCTCCTTTATCCTTATAAGGGTCATCAAAGATTGAAATAGAGTCCAGAAAAATTAGGAAATCTCTCTTCTTGAAGCTATTCATGACTCTGCTGGACAAAGCTATAAATAACCTGATTTAATTGGGCCTGCTGTAGTGGGGCCTTCGGCTGGATGGCCTCTGGAGCACCTTCCTGACTTCAATTAGTTTGGGATTTGGTGAACATCATTTATTGAGCTATGTTTTTCCTCTAAAATGAAAAAATACCTCTTTGATGAGAAGATAATATACTTGTTATAAACCCCATCCCCTGGGATATCTCAGAACTGGACAACTAAAGTGCTAAATATATGCACCACCACTCAGAGCTGGTATTACATTGCCAGCACTTCACAGTTAATTATTTTTTTGCTTTCAAAGGAGGAAAAGTAATTTAAAAAATAGTTTAATATCAGTCTCACACCAAAGGTGTTTCTTGCTGATTTTCTTCTATGAACCATCAGTAGCATTAATTAAATTTTTAATTTCTTTTCCAGTTCCTTTTCTACTGTGAAGACTGGACCTTTAATAAGTAGCTGCCACCTCAGCAGTGGGTCCTTTCAGAATCAGGGCTGGAATTTGTCGAGGAGATACACATGTGGGATCTTGAGGAGAGGGGCATGGTGGTGTCAGAATTACAAAGGCTCTGTAATCAGCAGAGAAGACCAGACCTTGTTGTAAGTCATGATCCATAGTCCCAGGAGCACTCCAGCACTCAAAGCTATGTCTCGAAGGATCTGCCCAGCTCCCGGGAAGGCAAGACTGGAAAGGACAGAGCCTTAATGTATTTAGTCTCTCCTCCTAGAGGGACTGTTTCCTATCTCCCCCCTGTCTAATTCCAGGACCAGTGCTGCTGGGCTCCCAGGTCCAAGTCCTCCCAACTCCATCACTGCTCTTCAGCAAGGAAGAGAGGTGACCTCATGCATACTACTCCCCCAGACTGCCCTGAGTTTGTAGGCTAAAAATGGACAATCAGGGAAACAGGACACTGAAGCGACAGGATTCTTGTGGAGTTTGTCACCCTATAGTGCTAATATATCCCTTTGAGGATGCTGTTACTTGGAGCACAGCAGCACACATTCTGAGATCAGGGCATATCAAGCTATTACAGGGTCCTGTTGTGCACCTTGCTCCTCCCTAAGTAACTGCCAGATTTCTGGACCCCTTTACTACTCTGGATATTGATCAGTCTTCAGGAGCAGCACCAGGCTCAGCAGTGATTCATCCGGAGCATTCTCTTTCCAGTGGGAGTGCTGAACTTTTCTTCCCACCTTTGCTTTCAATCTTATCTTTCATTCATTTGTGAGCATTTGATGTGGAAGATGGTTGGAGAAAGTGTGGGATAATAGCAGAATTTTCCTTGTTTGTATATCTGGTGAGGGCATTTCAAGGCACTTAGAGTGGGAAAGTGCAGCTCTCTGCCAAAGAACTTTGACTCACACTGCCTGCAATGGTCCCAAGAGATCATTAATTCTATTTATTCCAGTTTCCACTATCTGATGAGTATGGAAATCACATCCTGTACAGAAATTGGACACACTTGTTTCCTGCTGCTGCTCTGCTACCTGGGCAGTGAGTCTGTGCTATACTGCCAAGAGCATGACCACAGGCTCACTTCTGTTCCCTACTCCAACTCCAGACTTTGCAGGCCAGGAGTGGCACAAACAGAGATGCTCTGCCTTCCAAGGCTACCTATTCATCAAGCAATGAGGACAAGAAATTAAAATGTGCATATTTCTATGCAGAATAGGTGAACTCCTTTGGCCAGCAAGTACTAGAAACTCCATGCACTTTATCACCAAATCCCAGTAAAAGCACTTAGACTCAAGATGACACACAGATTCCAGCGCTATCAAGTCACAGGCACAAAGCTGGAACTCTGGGCCCAACAGCTTTATACAAGGTCTAAAATCAGGTAAGCCTTGAGTTAACTCAATTGTACACAAATACGTGAGATAAGACAACCTCACCTAAGGGCACTGTGTTCCACACTTTGCTTCTTGTGCAGAGGAGAACGTCTTAGAGACAAGTCAAATATTTCTTTCTGGTACTTCAATAGTCTCTCTAAATAAATGTGTTTTCATGGCAAACACAGGCACATGTATTACATCCTCACCTTGAGAGTGTTTTTTCAGGGATTTGTCATTCACACAGCACTACAGAATAGTGCTGTGAGCTCAAACAAAATGAGATATGGTATTTTCAATTTGGCCTACTCAAAGATATCCTCTTTGTGTAGGACATACAGAAAGAGTTACTCATTAAGCTTTCAAGGTTGTGGTGCTTGCTGTCTATCTAGGATTTCCCAGCAGGGACTTCTGTGTGGCAAGTTCTCTACACGGTTCACTTACAAGAAAAACAAGCCGTGACTGACTGGGACATCCTGCAGGCCAAATGGGGCAGACCAATGGATTCAATCTTACAGGCACCAGAAATCAGATTGCATTTTTAGTTTGTCTGATGTTGCAGTTCCATATTACATGGAAACTGAAGGGGTTTGTCAGACGTGTCATCCTTTCTAAACCATCCTTCAGGTGAATGGGCTCAGAGGCACCTCACACCTGGTTTTGCTGCTGTTTTTTCTCCTGCTTGTTTTGTTTCAAGACTACTTGCTAATCTTCAAATTAGGTTTGACATCTCACTGTAAATAGTATGGGTTATAAATATCTCAGGTGCCAAAATCTGAGTGCATTTGCCTACCATTCTGGTTTGCATCTCTTTCTTACTCTGCTTGTTCAGCAGTTGTGTCCTTAGTGATGACTATGTTTGAACCTGGAATCTGATTTAGACACAGGTTTGGGTTTAACCAGTTAGAGCTGCCTAGCAGGTGGACAGTCAACTCCAAATGAGAAAAAGTTACTCCAGAAAGTCTGGTGAGGAGCCAGGGAAGTGGTGGCCATGAGCACACAGCTATTGAGAAGTCACAGGGAACCGGGGCTCAGTCTCAGAGCAGATGAAGTCACTTGATGAACCTGGTACATCCTTGCTTCTTATCTTATTCTGGATTTCAGAATGGTTGTGTTCAGCAAAGCATTTCCTATCACTTTTGGTCAGAAGAACAGCCAAATCCAGGCAGGTGAGGACTAGTCTTCACATGGGAGATCTTTACCAGTCCATCTCACCCTGATGTTAACAAAACGTTTTGGGTCATCTTGTTCCAACACCCCTGTCATGGGCAGGGACACTTTCCACCAGACCAGGCTGCTCCAAGCCCCATCCAGCCTGGTCTTGAACACTTCCAGAGGTGGGGCATCCACAGCTTCTCTGGGCAACCTGTGCCAGTGCTCCTCACCACCATGACAGTGAAGAATCTCTTCCTAATATCTAATCTAAACCTGGCCTCTTTCAGCTGCAGAGACAGGCAGCCTACAGAAGGCTGAACACTGTTCAGCAATAAGTATCTGATCCAGCAATAACTCTGGGCCCAACATTTTCAAGAGCACACCAACTTACATAATTTTTATAGGATTTAAATGAAAACAGTAATTCATCAGAAATATGTGAGGAAGTGACTCTCCATCTGACATTCTCCCCATACTAAGAGACACAGAAGCAATTATCTGCATGCCTTTTCCTATGCAAGTGGATTCGTGTTATGCCTCTGTCTCAGAAGATATTCAAATGTGACTTGGGATTAATTAAATCTCAAGACACCTGGAGGGCAAGTAAGAAGCATGTACATTTTCTACACCAGACATTTTAAAGTGTGGAAAAAGGAATATTTTACCAGCAAATCCTTTTGGTCTTGATGGGGGAGAGGAACTGAAGACCAGCTTGGGAATTTCAGGGCAGAAAGGCATAAGAACCCAAACCATGAAAATGGAAGTGTGTGTAATTGCAGCTACCACCTGATGCAGCTGATGGTCTCTGGTGTCCAGTAGTGGTTGAAGGGCTGAGAGGTTCCACTAGTGCTGCACATTGTACAGGTGACAGTTTCAGGTTACCTATTATTAACAGCAGACCCCTTTTGGTGACACTTCTGGTGATGGCAGCAATTAAGAGTCTCAGCTCCTGTGAAGAGGATCAAGGTTGCCCCATTCTCCTCCCCCGTCTTGTTCCTGCCATTTGAGCAAGGAAAGATGTGCAGGGTCCTCCCCCTCCATGCAGGAGGCACCTGCTGCTGATCTTTCCACCATACATGAGCTCACATGTCAGAGTATCTGCCTCTGGAAATAAATTCATCTCAGAGCAAAGCCCCAGTGCCCCTTGACTCCAGCTCAATACCTTTCTTGAGCTTTCCCACTATATCAGCTCCCAGATCCCCAGTAAAACATCACTTTAATGCAGCTTTCTAATTGCTAGACACTGTTCCCTAAAGGATTAGAAACTTGTGAAAGTTTTAGTGGAATGCTAGGAATTTAAGAGGAAGAGTCAACACTGTCCCCAAGGAAAAGCTCAAGAAAAGACAAGATGGCCAACATGTCACTGTGCCTCAGCCACAGCAGAGGAGTTGTCCAACTCTCTGCTACCATGCCTAGGAAAGCAGACATCCCAGCAAGCCCTGATGGAAAAACGGTACCAATAATCTGTGTTACCAAATCATGTGTTACCATGTTGCCTGCGGGAAAGAGCTCAGTGACACAGAAGCATTGGGGCTCGGTTCATGTGCTGTGCCTTCCTACCCAGTGGGGTTTGTTCGTGTGCCCAAGCCTTTGCTGCTTTTAAATTAAGTTCCAGAGCCATTTCACAACCCACAGCAGCTGCAGGACTCCCGCTGCTGCCCCTGCTCTCTGTGTTAAGGGACCTGTCTCTCTGCAGAAACACTTCTGACACAGATCTCTCTGCTCCCCATCCCTTTTCCACCCCCAACTCCAACTTGCTGGAGACAGGATGGGATCCAACGGTGCTCTGCCAAGTTGTGGGGCTGCCTGACAGCCACAATGAGGAAGCACATTATATTTTAGAGCTCAGTCCAACAACTGCCTAATTAATTCCCACCCCCCACCCCTACATCCAGTACAGATTGGGGACATCTCCATTTTCTTATTCTCCCAATTCGGGGAAGCTGTGTCACAGTGAACTTCTACGATTCATTCCTGGGCATTATGAGAAGGCACATGGTGAGAGGAAGCTGATGCTGAGTGTCCCCCTTCCCCTGCAAAGTAACATATAGGGATAAAAAAGGCATCTCATGAGGACTTATCCTCGCCAGCATCCCTCTCTCCAGCGCACTGTGCTCGGAGGACAATTAAATTACACTGCCGTTTCCCTTTCATCATGATCCGATTTACAGGGGAATTAATAGGGGCAGAGGAAGAGACCTGCATCAAGCCAAAGCCAGGGCAACTGGCAGCTCTGAGCCTTCTTGAAAAACAGGAAGCTTGCCAGGATGTCTTTATTAGAGAGGAGAAGGGGGAGAGAGGAAAGGGCTGCTGCAGGAATGAAAGGCAGATGCAGATATCAGCCTTGTTTGCAGCAGGGATTTTGCACTGGTGCAGCTAAACCCTCCAGTTCAAAATCCACCCATAGGCATCTGCCACCAGCACAGCTGGAAAAATATCACAGCTGAGACTTCTTGGTGGCTGCGTGAAGGAGAAAGTCAGCCATACAAGAAGGGGTTTTGTCTTGCTTGATCACATGGCTCCAGAGGTCACACATCTGAGTGGTGATTTCCCACATTTCCCTGAGGAACTGCTCCTCCCCTGAGCTTGCAGCATCGATTTCCCCATGAAGCAGCCTGCAGCAACCCTGTCTGTACCTGACAGTGCCACCCAAGCCTGTCACCCAAGTGGGACAGCAGGTGTCATTGAGACACACTTACTTGAATACATAATAAAATCCCAGCTTCTCACAAGCTGTTTGTCCAGGCTGTGAGTGTGCCGCTCTACAGATAGAGACATGGGACCTGGCTCTTGTGCCACTTCACATCCAGGCTGGTTATGGCTTGGATGCCCTACATTGCAAACTCAGTCATCGCTGCTGTTGCCAGCTGTGCTCCAGGAGCACTTTGGCAGCTTTGGGACAGCACAGAGCCACAGCAATTAAACCAGTGGCCACAGGGCCAGTGAGCTCTGTGCAGAGTGCACATGAGGGTGCTTTTGAAACAATTCTCTGTGTAAAGCCAGATGAACTCCAAAGGCATCTGGTTTGATGGCACTCCTGTTACTCCAGAACAACCCATGTACCTCTGTGCCACGCTGCCACATGCCTGGGAGCAGTGCTGTGTGGTGGCACTGGGACAAGCCTCTGCTAATTGGGAACTGGGGTGTACAGGAGCTGGTGGGAACAAGAGAAACAGGGAAGAATGTTTCCAAGTCCATGTTACCAATCTGCAGAGCCCCTGCAGCACCTTTGCTCTCTGTTATGTTCCATGTTATTGAGATTTTTCTGCTTACCTGAATAGCTGAGCCCTTGGATGAACTTGCAGAGTCCAGACTGTGGAAAGGGAGAGGAGATATGGTGCCCCTGCGAAGCCATATCTCAGGTAGTTATATTGACTGCATCCTTAAATTTACATCTCTAGTGCCTCTGGCACTGGAAAGGCACAGTGATATTTTCTGCATCTAATCCTTTTTGAAGGTTGACTTATGATAAAACTTTTGAGATGTGCTGGAATCCCTCAGCTCATGTTAACTCCCCTCTGTGTGAGGGACAGTCTCTCCAGTTGACAGATCACGTAACAGATGAGGGATGTCATTGTCATTTCTCTCCAGAGCTGGAGAAAAGCAACTCAGGTCATTGGAGAGTTTCTGAAGAAGCTTCCTGTGTATGGACTTCTCCTTGACATCAGAGGAATAGAGGTGTTGGAGCAGAAGAAATGGATCAAAACCACTTCTGGAGTCTGGAGATTCCTGGGTAGAAAGAAAATGGTTCCAGAAGTCATAGCAGGTAGATCATAGCTGTACAAAGGTGTAACTGCCTCTCAGGACCACAAATAGAGGAAATGTCAATTCTTAATTTCAGAAATAAAATTATGAAAGAAGGGAAATAAGAAGAGAGCTAAAAGTTACTTGCATTCAAAAGAAGCCAAGGATCTAAAATGTGAATGAGTTCAGTGGTGGGACTGTGTGTGCATTACATGCTGGTGAGGAGATGGCAAAGCCTGTGTGTGCCTGATGAATGAACTAGCTGTTAATTCCTAATGCCTATCTCCTCCCATCCTGTTTTCACCTGGGGCTGCCTCTCAGGGAGTCATGGTTCTGACACAGCTTTGTCAGTGGGAGCAGTGGGCTGAGTTAGTTCAGGGGTCTGAGGACAAACACTTATTTAAAGGGGGAGCTTATTATGCAAATAGTACCCTGCTGCTTTGTTTTACTTACTGTTGCTTGAATTATGACATTAGCTCTGAGTGGCAGGGCCACTGCAGTGCTGTCACTGTCACCCATGGTCCCACAACAGCCACCAAGCCCAGCTCCTTGACCCTGATCTTGGCTACACTTCATGACCTGCCCTTTTTCCACTGCCAGTACAGTGCCAGCAGTGAGTTTTGTCTAAAATGTAAAGGGGAATCTCTACTGCCAGTAACGATCAAGCAACCCCTAATGACAATTCAGTGCCTGAATGGTGTGTGTTAGTGAAGCATCACTTCTACTGAGGTTTTACTCAGGCAGTGGTGGCATGAGGACTGTGGGAGACAGGCATCCCAGCCAGTGACCCTCCAAAAGCAAAGGGAAGTGTGCTAGGAAAGGGAGGAGGAGCTGGAGAAACCAATGTCACTGACTTCAAAGATGAAGGATTCTCTTTATACTCTGAAAGTGAATAAAATGACTAGCATCATGACTGAGCTACACAGGATTTTCTACTTGTGTTGGATTATTTTAGATGACAGTTTGATTAGCCTGATTGGTGTTGATTTGTCCCTCAGAAGTGTATTTCTTTAATTTAGCCTTATATTAAAAAAATACTTTGAATTATGATACCATTTATTAAAGCTGATTTCCTTTCTCCCAACAGATATGTTAGCTTTGCCCAGCACTAGAAGCTTAATTTTTGGAGTGGAGTTCACAGTGCTGGTTCCAGCTGTGGGCAGAGCTGCCTTCCCTGTGAGCACTTGCTCATAAACCACCTGGTCATGCAGGGACTCCAGTCATCCCATCCACTTAGTAAAGGGGACAGCAGATAACCCCTCATACCCTGCTGAGCTACAGTCACCTGAGGGACAGTTCACAGTGCTCTATTTCACACATTCCGGATAAACCCCTGGAGTTATGAAAAGCACTGCTTTTCCTAATATTATTAAGGCAAAGGAGTTCCTAGGAGAGGAAGGAGGAGGAAAGATTACTGAATCCTTGCTGAAAGCAAGGTGAGATCTTATGGCCTGGGAATGCAGCCAGCATTAAACCCCACTGCACCAAGGTATATAATTAACAATACGTTGTTCCACCTCCACTTCCCAGTTGTGAACGGTGCTTGTACTCACTGAAACCTTCCTGGTGAGCTCCCATCTGCACTCAGCCTTCCGTGGCACCGGGACAGAAATCACCCCTCATCTTCAGCCACGCATTCTGGAGCCTTCCTTCTGACAGAAGGGCACCTGGAGACCCAAACAAGCATTTTGAGGACACTCATGCAAGGTTTTGTGCAGGTCATACCAGTAAGTGATCAAGGCATCCCTTGGGATGCTGCTGTAGTCTTTGGCTGCGGAAGAGCTGCAGCTCTTCGCTCGCATACCCCATAATCTGGAGATGGTCAAGCATTGCAGCAAGTGAAATAAAACAGTCTGACCTCCTCAGGTGGAAAGCAATTTGAGAAGGAGCACCTCATTTAGTCCACCTGGGAATTGCTGAAGGATGTATTCAGAAAATTTCAAGATTGCCCCTGGTAACAGCAAAAGCCCAGGTTATTAAATCCTGTGGCTGTACAGTGTCAGCCATGCTCCCAGTTCCTTTGGTCGCCTCTCACAGCTCGAATGCACTGGGAGCACTCCCTCATAACCATCAGCTTCTCAGTCCTGCCAGGTGAGAGAAACGTTTCCAAGATTTCATTTAATACCTGTATTTAATCCATTAGTTCTCCCTGCAGACCTCCTGAAGGCTGGGCTGTGATTAAGGAGGAGATAAGTGCCCTGTTTATTGCTCTCCTGATACTTCTTCACTTTCCTCTATACTTTCACAGTTTTCATGCAGTGCCTCAGAAATGTGCATAGGAGCCCCCTGCTCTGTCCCCTTGGGATGGGTTGGAGAGTCCACCCATACTCCAGCAATGCAGCTCCTGCTCTCCTGTGAGGCCCTCTGAGATTCTGTGATTTTATGGAGTTACAGCCCTTGGTGTGAGGAAAAGTTATCAGCAAAATGGACTGAGAGTCATTTATAAACACTTTTTCTCCTTGATTCCTTGCCATTAAGCTGCAGGCTTGAGTATCATTTGTTTTGTTATCTCAGTTTAAAGGGAAAATTCATTATTTTTCATATTTTTCCTTTTCAAAATACAAGAGGAAGGAGCAGGAAGTGGCCAGGCCAGGAAGGAAGGAAAGTAACCATCTCCAGTAGACCACATTCTACGTAGAGTTCTTTCTGGTAATACACTCCATGAATCCTGCAGCATGGCCATGACTCCTGTAAAAACCAGAGAGGACAAGCATGAGTATTGAATCACAACAGCTCTCTCTGTGCTTCTGCAGCTGTCACTGCTACAGCACAGGCTGCACTGGTCTCATTGAACACTTGGCTTCTTCTAGTGCTAAAAAGTGCTGGATTTCCTGTGCAGATCAATCCATCCGCAGCTGTGACGTCAGAATGCTTCCCATTTCTGCTCACTGTTACATCCCCAGGTGCCAAAGGGTCTTGCATATGGGACAGAGAGAGGTTCTGGTTTACTGCCACTTTCTACTCAACAAACATAAATAATCCCTCAGTAATGCACAGTTTATTTCCCTCCCAACATGGACTTCCAGTCTTGATGCTCTTTTTATTACTGACTTAGGCATAAAGCAGTTTTTATGTTCACTGCAGACTTGGAGTGCCATATACACTTTCTGCAAACAGGGAGCTGTTCATCTCCTGTTCACTGGCTTTGACCACCTGAACAAATGCACTGCTGACCACAATATTCATCTGGCTTGTCTTCCGTGTTTCTAATGTCTTGCCTCACACCGTTCCTGGGACAGATACCATTAGCATGTGAATTAGCAATGCCTCAAGGAGGTCTTTAGTTTGTGGTAGCACCTGCGTGCACCAAAAAGGTGCTTGAGAAGTAAAAACTGCAAAGAATTAAAGGAAAACAAACCCAACACTGGAAGAGCTGAAAATCTGGCATTTTGACATAAGTTCAGCTGTAAGAACCCATGTCTGTTCTGTGGACATCAGCACTTTTAGTCCACACTTCAGACAGCTGCAATGATGTGACTGTCTAGTTAACAAAAACTCCAGTTATCATTTGCTGCTCCTGGCAGTAGCTTCTACCTAAACCATACAGAAGTCCTTATCTGTCCCCCAAAGGGGAACATGTCTGAGGAGGGCTGGGCAGCCCCCTACAGGCCTTTATGTTTGTTTCTCATACACAGACATAAGAGCACAAATTGTGGTGAAATATTAGAGGAAAAAGATTCTTTCTAATGTCACAATTGAGCTCAGTTTCACAACTATTTGTTGTGAGATATTTTTGCACCAAACCTTTCAGCATGGGGAAAGCAGAAGTCAGATCATTCAAACAGACCTGCAAGCTCCTGCTGAAGTTGGTTGCTAACTTGGGACCTTCCTGATACCTTTATATAACTTACAAGAGGTTGGCATAGTTGGAGAATATTACCCTTCCTAATGGGCTCAGAGGCACGGGAATACACCAGGGTAAATGCACCATAAGCCAAGTCTTTCTTCATCACATTCTATTTTTCTTTGCTTGGATACAGCACCCATGTGGTCTGGGAGAGTATGCCAGAGCGAAATTTCTCTCATGATGCACCATTTTCTTAAGGCCCAATTTCCCTCTAACTCCATTTCCCTCTACTCTTCTGTGTTGTACTGGGAATAGTTTTCATCTCCTGACATCACCAGAAGGACTGAGAGATGTTGAAAGCATACATCTTCTGGGAAGAAAGCACTGTGTGGCAATGGAAGAATAATTGTGGTGACAGGGCAGGGAGAGCAGATATGTCTCTCTACCAAGATTTTACAGCCTCATTAAGCAGGGAGACATGAGAAATGAGAAATTCAGAAACTCAAAATATTCCCAAGGAACAAAAAGAAAAAGGGTTAAAAAAAAAAATCAAACCTACTCCTACCAAATCACATTTAGTTCAAGCAGCAGAAATGCGTGACCAGCCTGGGGCTGATGCCTGTTTCCTACACACTACAGGAATTTCAGGAGCCTGAACCCAGTCAGAGCTCACTTCTGGAGAAAACACAAACCTACCGTTCATTAAACCTCTCTGCTGGGATGTGGCATAAGCTGAGGCAGTCATGGCTGGGACCTGCATGGTGCACCTGGGATAAGAGAGCCACATGTCCCAGGAGTGGACATGGCACAAGCTGGAGCTGCTTGGTGATGGTGGTTGTAAAGGGCTTGAAGCTTAACTTTAAATTGACACCTGTGTGTGATTGCAGACAGATTGAATTTAGGACAGCCCATCAGCACTGACTGATGGGAGAACAACAACCAGCACCTTTGCAAAGAGCAGGTATTGATAATCCAACCAAAATGACCCAAGCATTCATTGCCTCACATGGGCCACGGCTGGTTCAGACACTGCAACCTAAAGCACACCCAGTCCAGCCAGTCACAAACATTAGTGGTGTCTGACATATTTGTCACCCCACAATGCATGCCATAAGAAAATAGCAAAAGCATGGACTGTGCTACCAGAGCATGGCAAATTTGGCATTGGCTCAGGCAGACTTCCATTGTCAGAAGTGCAGAAAATAAATGCTTAAGACTAGGAGGATCTCTTTACCAGGAGGAACTGAGCCAGGCTTCTCAGCTCTATGCACAATTTTAGCTCACTGCAAAATTACCACTGCTTACCCTCTTTCTTCCAGCAGGTAACGGGATGGCAGAGGCTGGTGATACAGATCCCAGGTGAAAAATAAGCACAAGCAGTATGTCAGGGCTTTAATCACATCTATATGAGATGTGATTTTTCCTCCTTGCCAGATGTACCTTTTTTTGTACACAGACATTAATGCTAGTGGAACAGCACTTGATCAGCCTTCATTTCCCAGCTGGATCCCTGCCCGTGTCTCTGGCAGAGCAGCCCAAGGTTTCCTCCTGCTGCCTGGCCAGCCCTGGGCAGGGCTGGCACATTGGTGGCTGTGACAGCCGGGGTGAAGCACATGCAGGGGCTCTAACGCATTGCAGTGGAGCTGCTTCCGATGCGGCTGCCTCAGCCTCCTCTCTGCCATCCCTGCCTGCTTCATTAGCATCACACCATTCAAAGGCATGGAAATTAAATTATATTTAGGTCATAAACACATTTTAAGCAAAAATACCTATTATATTGAAAGCATCTTCTTCAGAGACTGACTGCTGTTTCAGGATGGTTGCACTAATACTCATTGTCCTTAATGTTTTTTAATGAGATACCAGGTGCTTCCAAAGTCTGATTTTTGTTTGAATGTAAATTAGGCTCATTCTCTCTCTCTCTCAATCTAAATGCTGGTAAATAAGAAACTGCTTCCTGGCAGCTCATTTAGGTATCCCAAACAGGCAAAAGCCTAGATTTCCCTGGATAACTTGGAAAGAGAGATAAAATAGCTCTGCCACAGGGACAGGACTATAGTCCCGAACAGTCTGGTGCTGCTGGTGCTCTGCTCTCTGCTTGCTAGCAGGCAGGCAGGCAGCTTTCCAAGAGCACCAGCACTTAGACATTGCTCCCCACACTTTGGGCTGCCACTCCTTGTAGCAGTGGCCTCTCTGTGGATTCACATCTTAAACAGATTCAAGCATCTGGCTACACCTCCTATCAAGGCTGTACGAGTGATGATCTCCTTGGATTTCGTAAATATTGATCATTATTCTGGAAGCAGCTCAGCAGAGAGAAGCTACTCTTCAGCCCCAGGTCCTCTGCTGCTGGAGGAGACTTGTCTCACAGTCAATACACTTTAAACTATTGTGATGCTTAGGAATCCTTGGCTGTCTATGCTCAGATCAATATTCCCAAGCCTCCTGTGAACAAGCCTGGGGCATGGTTACCTAGCCCAAGGCTTCCAGTGGGATAAAGCAGTACCAGTCCTGGACAGCCCAGAGCAATAACCTGGAGCACTGTGTGACATGTCCCTGCTCCAAAGGACAGGGCCCAAAGCCTCCCTCATTTATGCTGACACACACCAGAGAAATAGGGCTCCTGCTGCTTTGCCCCCGCAGCCCGCCCCCCTGGATGGCCTGCTGGCTCGCCCTGCTGCTGACATGTCCTTCCACCTCATCATAACCTTTCCGTCTCCATGAAGGCTTTGCCTTGCATTTGATTCCTGAGACAATTCTCTCTCTTCCTAGGGAGGCTCAGTGGGAGACAGAGACCCAAGCACAGCAGGCTGCTTCCCCTGCCAGGCCCTCTTAAACTTCACAGCATGTCCTGGCACTGCAGGCATCACTGAGGGACAGCCCCTAAGATGTCTCAGGAAGGAGGTGATGCTATATTTCTGTCCTCTAGGATTCCTCCAAGGGATCTTCAAATCCCTTTACTCTCACAGAGTAAGTCAGTTTAATCCAAGTCTGAAGGAGGCAGCAGCACAGGAAGAGTTGGATGGGGGAAGCCAATTTTTGAAGCTTAGTAGAAAAGATTGTAATGCTTCTGTTCTTCAGGGTTGACAGTGCATATTCCCTCCATCAACAGCTTAGCTAATCTGCTCTGGCCTGCTCTGCACTGGGCCAGGGAGCACGTAACTCCACTGCAGTTTTCTTGACCTGCAGTGGTAGCAGGAACAGATGCAGTACTCATCCAGCTGGGAGATGCATCTCTGACCATTGGGAAGAAGAGCACGAGCAGCCTCAGAAAGAGAGATTCTCTTTCCAGAGAGAGCTCCAGTGCCCTACCCTCATGTACATCCACAGAACCATAGAATACTCTGAGCTGGAAGCGACCTACAAGCATCATCCAAGTCCAGCTCCTGGCCCTGCACAGGACACGCCCAACGATCACACCATACGCCTGAGAGTGTTGTACAAACACTTCTTGGGACTCTCAGGTATCACTCATGGGATAAAATGCACTTCAGGTCAGAAGCAGATGCAGAAACTGGTTTGGATGGAGTTAGACAGAACATCCACCCAGGAAGGCTTGACAGCATTATTGGGTTAGCGTTAATGCAGCAAACGCGGTCCAGCAGGCAGGGGAAATGGCTGGGCCTTCCTCAGAATTGATGGCTTTACCCTTCCATTACCACCAACCTGCTGGCAGTGCCTGGCTTTGCTTGCAGAGGCTGTTTTTCCCTCCTGCCATGCGTGCAGAGCTCTGTTCAGCTGCAGGAAGAGAAAGAGGGCACTATCAACTGTGTGTTCTGTTCATTTAAGCCGTGCTTGTCATGGCAGGGAAGCAGCAGTGTACGGTTGTCCTTCAAGAGCCCGAAATGGCTGGAACAGAGCAGAGCAGCCATCCTTTCTAATGCCAGGAACTGTTGGAGAGGGCAGGAAACAATTATGGTATCTACTCCTGCACCTTTGACCTTTCCAGTCCTCCCGAGGGCTGCATCCCGTGGTGAATGAGAGATGGAAGGCAAACCCCACAACCACTGCTCTGATTTCCCCATGTGCAGGATGTGCCTTGCTGAATGACA
Organism: Vidua macroura; assembly: GCF_024509145.1. Taxonomy (NCBI): domain Eukaryota; kingdom Metazoa; phylum Chordata; class Aves; order Passeriformes; family Viduidae; genus Vidua; species Vidua macroura. Next base: position 71,649,800 of record NC_071572.1, on the reverse strand, counting down.
AAAACTGCAACCACTGCACAAGCCACAATTAAATGTATTTATTAAGAAAAGCACTACTTTATAGATTTTTATGCTGGGTATTTCTTCACTTCATCTTTACTAAACCTACAGCTTGATTTTGCAAACTGAAAACTTAGTATACGGTCCTGGTGAGTTCAGAGCATGAGCAGTTTTCTGTATTCAGGATTAGTTCTCAGTTTCTCCTTTCGGCTCCTTCTAAATCTACCTGCTTTTCTCCAGTGATAATATTAAATTCAGCCAGATTAAATCTAGACAGAATGGGTACAGCACGTTTTTTTCTGCCAGCTGATCACTGAATCTGACTTATCAGCTCTGTGACTTGATATCTAGAAGCTTGATACAAGATCTTGGAAGCCTGTCTACACAAGAAAACCATTTTAACCAGCAGTACTATGTCTGCAAGTCCTCTACCATCAGCCTATGCTTCCCTTGAGGAAGGAGGAAAGAAATGAAGCGGTGATCAAAAGCAGCCTCTGTTTTTTACATAGCACTGATGTAATGAAACATCCGTCCTGGAAATGCAGGAGATTCCAGGAGGCATTCAAGGAACCTCTGCTAAGGAGAAACAATGTGCAGTGGGATTTCAAATGGTCCTCTCAAAGGAGACTTCAAATTATTTTTTTTTCCTTGAATCCAATAAATCAAAATGAGAACCAAACAATATTCCCAACTAGGCACAAGATAAACCGAAACATGACAAAGGGGAGCAGTTTCTTTTTGTTTATTTATTCCTCTTTAAAATGACTTAAAAGAAAATTCAAAACACTATTTAAAAAGGAGGGGATTCAGAGTATTGAGAAGCTGAAAATCAAACCACAAAGGAAGCATTACAAGGTTAGCAGAACACAGAAAGCATGGTTAGTATAAAACAGATTTACAGTCTCAGTGAGCAGCAAATTTGTACCGCCCATATAAGTGGAACAGCACATAATGCTGCCCTTACTCTCTGGAACACAGAACTCTTTTATAATTTTGTTTTATTGTAGCACTGTGTAGGAAAACACAACAATTTTAAAAAAGCAACATTTTCAATTGAAAGAGAAAAACATTAAAAACATTATATTGCTCTATAGGCACTGATAAATGTCTTTCTGTGGTAAAAGAGTGTGCCAAGCAGAATTCAAAATTGTATAATTCCTCTTAAAATCATATAGCCCTGGTGAGATTGCAAATATAACTTAGTTATGCTACTTCTCTGGCACTGCCTGACAGCAGCTCTGCCCACTGTGAACTGTCTGCATGTCTTCATGGACAGGGTTAGGCAGAAGCAATAGGCAGCAATATTGGAAAATGAAGGTTTCTCCAGGCAAGTCAGAGCACTTGCAGCTCAGATCCATGGAGGGCATTTTTTACACTTACAAGAATTGACTGACTGCATGTGCTTGCCAAGGCTTTCACTCTGCCTGTTTCAAGTTACACCTGACCTTGAGGTGCTGAGTCCCAGTAGGGAGTGAACGGGAGCAAGAAAAGGTTGCTGCCTACAGGCCTGCTCAGAAAGAGCCACTCTGGTGGCCAGTGGCTGCTGGCAGAGAGTCTGCTACAAGCCCTGTTCGAGCTTGCCATCAGCAAATACTTCCCTCTACTCTCCCCTCGCTGAGCATAGGCAGTTGTACGTTACATACATCCTCCTCTACAGAGCGCTCTGCTCAGACTATGGAGCCTTTATGTCCCCTGAGAGCAGGGATGAGGACATCACTGGGGTCTGCAACAAAAATCAGCTTAAAGCCATCGGGAGAAAGAGCTACTAGGGCCTTGGAGAAGGTTAAAGCAGCACCTGTGCAGGGCACCCTGAAGCAGATTTTTACCTTGCAAGCATCCTCACTTCTGAGACTCGTCCTCCCCTATGTGTTTTGGCACATGCAGCTCTGCTGCTCCCCCGCTCTGGCGAGCAGGATGCCTGAGATTAGCAGTGCTGAGCTGCAGTGACCCTGCCTGTGCACAGGAGAGGGAAGATGCGCTCCAGTCTTCTGTTCTGCTAAAGAGTCTCTGCCTTAAAAAGTCACCCTTTAAAAAATGCCCCGGCAGGGACCAGTTAATCAAACATGTCCTCGAACATGCGTTGCCCCATGGCTATGTAAACCTCTTTTTCCTCTGGTGTCATCTGGGCCACCAGCTCAGGGCGCTGACTCACTTGGCTGTAAGAATGCGGGCGCCCAGCCACTGTGACAGTGGGGTCTTCTGCCACCACCTCAAACTCTTCATCCTCCTCCTCCTCCTCCAGCCCATATGTTGTGGTGGCCGTGGCAGCAGGGCGGGGAGGGGACTCCTCTTCCGACTCGCTCGTCTCGCTCTCGGAGTCACTCGCATTGCCGCCGGAGAGAGGAGCGGCACCGCTGACAGTGACGGTGGAAGCAGAAGGTGTCTTCTTCTCGTGGATGAGCAGGGCACGCATCACCTCCTCATTGTCATCCAGGACTGCCCGGCTCTCCTCACGCTCCTGGAACGCATCCAGATCCCGGCCCCCTGCAAAGGACACAAGGGAATGAGCATTTCCTCACCATCCTCCAGTGTGTGATGGACTTGAAAGCTTTCTTAACCTTCATTAATTACTGCCACTGAGCTCAGCTGGCAAAGTCACACCCTTTCTCTATGCCAACTCCTCCTCTCCCTTGAAATTCAGAGACAATTATGTCTTATAATGGCAGAGCAAGTACTGACATTTCCTAGGAGCTGGGAGGCCTAGAGTCACCATGGCTCCCAGCTGGAAGCCTTGACCAGGAGCACATTGCAAGTGAAGACAACAAATGCACAATGGGCAGGCACCTAGAAAAGACTTCCTCAAGGAGGTGTCCTCCTCTGGCACTACAGCGGAGCAGAAAGCAAACCAATCCTTAAAATACAGACCCCAAGCCCAGGCCCTATCCTGCTGAGCTCCCTTGCCTGTAAGGATGAACACAGAGAAGAAATGGATCCAGGCAAAGAATATGTGGAAACCATGTGTTATAAAACAACATTTAGAGCAGCCATGCCTGGTGAGCTCAGAGGTGTACCTATACCAGGCAGAAAGGGGAAAAGCTCCTTACAGGAAGATGGTGATGGCATGGAGCAGATGCAGCTGACAGCCTACAGTCCAGCTGTGCAGTACAGCACAGCACTAACCAGTGCCTGCTCTCCAAGCTGAAACATAGCCCAGACAGTCCCTGTGGCTCTTATGGAAGGGGACTGCAGTGTCCCAGCTGACAAACCTGGCCTGTGCTCCTCTTTCAGAAAACCTGTCTGAACAACAGCTGGGAGGGTTCAATACGGCTGATAGGCAGGATGTCTGCAGTTCATGGATTCTAAAGGTAAAATTCTGCTCAAAAAGTAGCATCCCACAGAAAACCTCTCCTAATCCTACCTTTGGTGAGAGGGCTGTGAGTGCCAAAAGAACTACAGGCAGTATGGGGAAAAAAACCCAAAAAACCTCAAAAAACACCACAAAACAAAAACAGAACAAAAAATTAAATATGGAGAAAAAAAAAGGCCTAAAAAGTAGGACAGGCTCCCTGTGGCAAACTTTCTGTCTTACACCAAAAGATGCTGCCCATGAACAATTGCTGCAGCTGAGGTGCTGGCATTCTGCCTTCATACAGGCACCCACTTGCCCACTCCTCCAAGACACAAACCCTCATGGTTTCAGCACCACATCCAGGCAGGCAGGTCCCAAGTCTTTCTCCTCCCCAGTCAGAAATGTGCTGATTATGTTTTTCAACTTGAGATTAAAAAATAATGTGAAGGAAGTAAGTTTTGCATTTAGCACTAAAAGCCAGGGCACTTTGTGGTCACTCTTTTCCTGTGGTAAAATAAAGGCCAAAAGAACCATACCTAATTTCATCAGAATTCTGTTTTCACTGTAAATAAAGTTGTAGTAATGGGTAATGGCTACAACTACTAATACTAGAGCACTGCCAAATTCCTGAAAGAAAGGAAGAATAAAGGCATCATGTTGGCAGTCGTGTGCTCAGCTCACTGCTTGTGACTGTGGAGCAGAAAAGGCTGTAGGAGAGCATCTTTGTGAAATAACATCATAGCTCATCACACTGAGAGCTGTGAAACAACAACAGCCATAGTTAGCTCCACAAAGGCTGACTTTGAGGCTCAGAGGGGCTGTCTCTTGCTTGCAAGAACTGTTTCTGCCAGATCCAAGCAGTGATCCTTTCTGTCAATGGTCCCATGTTTCTGTCCTTCCTGTTTACATGTTGCAGCAAGCAGCAATTTCAGGCTATTTCCACAAGCTCCCTCTTTGATCTGCAGTAGCTGAGGAGGTTAAGTAATGATGCCACCATCCTGTAAGGAGATATTCCACCTCCATGTCCCTCAGTGATTTTTTGAGAAACATTTATGCTGTGTACATCAAAAGTTGTCTCAAGGAGTTGATTTAAAACTACAGGTGAATTGAATGTCTAGCAGAAAAATGGGCTGAGAACTCACCATGGCTGGTGAGTAACAACAACACCTGCTACAGACTGCAGGAGCAGTTCAGTCATCTCACTTTGCTTAATCGATTTGAAAAATGTTTTGGGATTCATAATACACTTGAAAGGTATTATATGTGAACAAATTCTTTAGGTATCTTGTGACCATTATATCACATTTCACTTCTGCTACACCTAAGTACTCCACTCCTCTCCTGATCATGGCATGAGTTCCAGGGTTACATACTCACACACATGGTTCCCTTTTACCTTATTTTCTTGCTAGGGCATCAACAGTTTCAGTCCATAATCCTAAAATTACTCTATCTATTGACTCATTCTTGTAAAAATCATAAAAGGTCTCCATTTCCAGTTTTGGCATGGAAGCTTAAAAAGCACACATGCCAACGCAGAATGTTTCTACTAATGGTTATAAGATTTTGACCATTAGTCTGTGGATAACCTGACACCAGATGAATGAAAATAAAAGCAGAGATAATGAGAAACAAACAGAAGGGAATAAAGACTCACCTGTCATGGTGACAGACCTTCCTACTGTACTTCCAAAAGCTGTATTTCTGAGTATTCTTCATATATAACAAGTTTTGAGAAACAATTATCAAGAAGACTGGGAGTATATAAACAGTGCTGGTAGATTTAGTAGACTTCAGGGTCACTGAACATTAATAAATATTATTTTTCAGCAGTGACCTATTAGGGAGACAGCTTTCTAGATGAAACTGAAAGACCTTCATCTAGAAGCAATAAGCTCTCAAGGTAGAAGACAATAGCTATGTAACATTTTAGAAGCCCCCACAAAATTTCATGGACAGCTCAGCTTTACTGACCTAGATTTCAATCCAGGATTTAAGGAATTTTTACATCTGCCTACACACAGGTGGCTTTGCACAGCAGAGGGGAGCAGACACTCCAGTGTTGGGAGCAGCAGCTGTACACACACAGAGCAGAACATGTTCTTGACAGCACTGTAAAGGCTATAAGCCCAGCAGTACTTCTGCTCTGTGAATTTCTTACCATCTTTGATTTCATCAGGGTCATAAGCCCCCTGCACCGTGCTCTCCCGCAGCCAAATGGGTCTCTCTCTGGCTGGCTTTCCTTCACTTGCAGACCGGTTCAGATCCTCCTGGTCCTCCATGCTGATGACGACATTCTGGGTATACAAGTCCTCGTATGATGGTCCCTTTGTAGTCCATGCCTCCCGATGGTGTCCACCTGCGAGGCCAGCTGCTGCCCCTGAACCAGCACCAGCTGCACGCTCCTTGCTACGTGAAAGTTAAAGAGAGAAAAACAGAGCTCTCAGAACAAGCCCCTCCTTAGACAAAAATACTTAAACGATGATTGGTTATCATCTGCACTGAGAACTTTCATTCTCAGTTCTAACATGTGCTGCCAGGAATTTCTGTGCCAGCTTGCTGGTTTGGGAAACTTGTGGATCTCTAGTGGGAAACCCTACACAAGGCCATGGCAACATCCACCACAGACACTGAAAATAAGAGGCAGCACGAGAGATGCAAATACACTTAGGTTAAAACAAACATAAAATCCCAGAATTCCCTGAAACAGAAGCCACAGCAGCAAAACCCAATCGAACAGTAGTCTGGTATTTGGAAAAGCCTCTTTTTGGCCTTCACACAGCAACCAAATACTGCATTAAAAAAGCACTGAAGTTTAACCAAGGTAGATAGTAGGCCCAGGGACTCAGCATGCTCAGAGCTGTGAACTGTTATTAATCACAGGACTCCTGAAGGAGTTAAATCACCATGAAAAACACAATTCAAGCCTCTGCTTGAATTGTGAGTGACAATGCACATGAGAAGTCACCTCTCCTGTGTTACACAGGAGATCTGTACTATCCATAGACACAGCCTTGGGAGGACTGGGGAGTCCAGGCAGAGAAGAAAGAGAGAGCACCTTCAAACCAGAGGACTAGGGCTGGACAAAAGGCTTTGTATACTTGATGGAGTGCAGGAGGAGATAGAAGAACTGTCTTTACTGTGGAAAAAGTGGAGAAATAAAGGTGCTGACCCATGTGAAGGGTATGGCAGTCAAAGCCCAGCCCTCCTTTGCTCTCAGCACATTTCCCTGCAGGGCCCCTTCAAGCTCAGGAGACTGATGGAGAAAAACATTCCTGCTTGGATCTGATCAAAAGAGGATATCAAGTGAAATATTTTCTGCACACTGATGATGGCAATGAGCCTAAAATACATCCTGGCCTGTGCTGCTATGCAGAGTGAGGAAAGCCAAACGTGACTGTTCCTCTACTTTAGAATGAGATTTCATCTTTTCAGAGAAACATATCCAGTGCATACTGCACCTGCCCTCGGCCATATAATTTCAGTCATCCGATTGCCAGGGGTAACTACAGCTTTTCATGAGGAACAGCCCTGCCTTAACTCCTCCTCTTGTCCAGATGAAATCCATCAGGGATACTCCAGGATGCCAGCTGAGCTGACAGTTGTCATCAGTCAGCATGGTTCATTTGCTGCTGTCTACCCAATGACCTTTTCTCCAACCATGAAGCTTAAAAAAAGTTGCACTTGGAGAAGATCTGACTAATATGTGGGGTTTTTTTAGTTCAGCAAGGACATTACCACTGTTTGATGAGCTAATTCTGCTGGATTTTTAGGGGTAAAATTACACAGGTAGGTGAACATTGCTCTTCCCCAAATAAAAACTATTGGTGTGTTTAGCCACGGTATTGATCAAGAGCTACTCACAGCCTCTCAGTAGTGGAATGGCTGGGATCTGTTAACAAAATACTTCACAGCATCCCTGTTAGCATGTCTCGTGTCCTTAGCAATCCTGCAGCCAGCTCTGCTAGGAGAGCTTCACAGCAGCCTTGAATTTTGGGGCAAAAGGCTCATGCGCATGTATTGCTTATGTAACCTAAGGAACCACACAGAGACCTTCTCCCCAGCGTGTTATTTCAAGTGTTGGTACCTTTCAGCTCTCCAAGACAGGCGTGTGTTCTGTGAAAAGCACCACTCTGCTTCCCACACAATAGAAATCTCTAACTAGCGTTTCCCTGACGATTTTATGTAATCCACTTTCCTCACAGGATGCACAATGCAGCTCTCCCCCAAGCTCTCCCTCCCCATGACTACAGTGTGACACTAAACCCTCAGTAGTGCCAGGAGCTACCTAATAATACTTTCGCACAGAAGTCCCTGTGAGTGTGCCTGAAATTGACTTTTTTCCTACACAGGACCATTCAGCAGCAAAACACTTATTCCATGATGTCAGGAACGTTTCAAAAATGAAAGTAACACTTCTAAGAGACACCTACAGTACTAATTACTTCATATCATCTACTGCAATGTCCTACACTGAGTTGGAGCCATCTAGACACTTTCTGTCTAATTTTGGACCCCAGTGAGCTTTGCAAGTGTGCCTCAATTGATGTCTCTTTACCTTCAGTGACACTGTTGGTAGGTGTGAGCACCATCCCAAGACTACCTGAGCAGGGAAACACTTCATTCTGCAAGAAGAGAACTTACTGTTTAGCAACCTGTTCCAAAGTACAGGATTAGACACCATGGACCAGGCACCAACAAAAGGACAGGTGTGGGAGCTGCCTTACAGGCAGCACAGAGCAGATAAAGGGATCTCTTAAATCTCTTTCTCTCTTAGATCCATGAACTACTTTTTTCCCACCTTGCTCTAGACTTCACATGGCCACCCTGCAGACACAAACTGTGGCAGCTCAGTGGCCCAGATGTGGCTACATTTAGTCTGTTTTATTCACCTCAATGGAAATCCCTTAATGAGTGGTTTAGCTGTCTTTAAAGGCAACATAAATAGCCCTTGACACAGCTGAGGTATGGCCCACAGAAACCACACTGTGCAGTGGGCAAATAACTTGAAATTTTCATCTCAGTCCTGCCCAGACTATTAAGAAAGGTCTTGGATAATGGGGATAACTCTCTTTTTTGCCACATTTGAGATAAAACACATTTTCACTGTGCTGCTCTTAAGAGCTTCAACTTCACAACAGACAACCCATGGTTCTTGACAGCATGACCGCAGAAAATTAATTCTGTGAAGATTTTTTTGTTAATTGAAATCATGCTATTTTGACATAAGGAAATAGAAGGGTTATTAAAATCCATAATTTTTCAAAAACCACAGAGAAGGGCTTAAGTAAAAGCAGGTTTATTTTGAAACCTGTGGGGCTAATTCATGCTCTCCCATGATTAAGAAAATTAACAGTCTTAGGAAAACATAAATGAAGATCTACCCAGTTTCCCAGAGCAGGTGAATGAGTTATGCAGTGGGGTCACATAGAGCTATAACTCTCCTGAAAACACGTAAAGTTGCCCAAGTTACTGCAAAGAGAAGATGCAGGCGTTTGTGACCTTTTCGGTTTGTTTCAGAATCACCAAATGTCAGTTTTGTCAATGATTTCAGACACTCAAAACTCCATAAAAATAGAGAGGATACATAATCCAGGGTTTGGCACTTTAAAAAAATCTCACAGCAGTGCTTTCATGGAATTAACTGCTTTGAATTAATAAGAGTTAATAAATAATTAAATCACTGTATGTGCTGAAACAAGTTGTGTTCAAGTAAGCATTTAAAAAGCTCCCGATTTATTTTGTCATTTCTTGCACAGAGTAATTAATAATTTACAATGTTTTTTAAGTATTTAAGAGTCAAGTAAGTGGGCGTTGCCATTTAATCATGGGACTGCACCAGGCCTCTGCTGTGATAATTTCCTGTACACAAAAAGGGAAGACTGAAAAAATTACTCTCTTTTTGGTAGGGTTATCCCAGTTCTACTACTTAAACTACTGAAAAGGGATTTTAAAGCAAAGTCTAGTGATTCAGCTTGGGTATAAAAGCTTCCAAGAATTCCCCATATCACCAAAGACACGTTGAGTGACCTTGGAAAAATCTTTTCTGCTCTTTATATTCTGTTTTTCTATCAGAATGATGAGGAAAAATAGCTACCTTCTTGGCTAGAAAAAGACTATGAATAGACAAAGAATTTTTATTATATTAATTAGAAGCTGTCTAGCATCAAGGAACATTCTTTCTCAAGGTTAGCCTGAGAGAAAAAAAAGAGTATCTTGCTTGCTCTCCCTATTAGCTAAAGCCAAGCACCCCAAGGCACTGTGGGAATGCTTCCCCTCATGGTACAGTTCTTTTCCCCCATGTGTATAATTAATTTTTTTTTTAAATACAGCGAAGTGCATCACATTTCACCACAGCTGACAAAACTGACAGCTCCCCACATCTTTTTGCATTATTTAAACATCATCTGTTTTTGTAAAGCTAGGAATGTTCAGAAAGAAACATTCATACCATGGGTAAGAACATTTTAAGGAGTTTTTAATTCCAACCTGGTCTTCTTCTGAAAAGAAGAGGTGTGTAACAAGTTGGACAAAATCAGAAGAAAAAAACTGCTTATTACAAGTAATGTCTTCAAACTAGAATGCTGTAATATGAGCATTTGAAATACAAGGTGTGGATTGCAGATAGCTTCGTTTTGAAAGCTGGGTAGAAGCAAAAGGAACAGATGACAGGTAAGTATTTGAGAGATAGAAGACAGCATAGGTGGCACCTTCAGAGCTTTGTCAAGCAGCTGCATTTTTTAACTATTGGGCCAAGGGCTTGGTGTGCATACCAGCTGCAGCATGGCAAGCAGCAGGCAATTCAAGCATCCCACCTCAGAGAAAAATACATGCAGAGGGCTGACCAGAAGAACAGTTAGTCTTATTTAGTAAAAAGTGGTTACAGCCCTCTGTCTTCTTGTAAACCACACATCCCTGGGGCAATCTGTCAGTTGTTTGCATAGTTGGTGCTGTACAAGTAAGTCCTGCACAAGGTTTGGAAAAGCCCCACAGAGCAGAGGAACACTCTACAAGGAAGCAGTGCAGTGAGGAAAGACCAGGCGCGCTCCCACCTCTGCTTCAGGGCAGGAATCTCTGTGGGTTCTGGCTCCAGGATTTCATAGGCTAAGTTAACGTCTTCCGTCTCACGAAGCAGCGCATAGATGGGCTCAATCTGCTCATTAAATCGTGCAACGAGTGTCCTCGCATCCTTTTTGGGCATTGCCGACTCATCTTCTTCCACTTCAGTCTCACAGAACGTACAGCGGAAAGTTCCTAAAACGAGAGAAGTTGCTCAGCGTTGGAAGGAAAGCAGCAGGCCCAGCTCCTCATGCAGCCTTCCCAACACCAGTGCCCTGCTGTTCCCTTATCTGGATGCTAAGGAGTTTTTCTGCCCCAAAAATCCCTTCCCACACACTGTGTACCTGGTTATTATTCAAGCAGACAACAAAGGAAGCATTTTGATACCAGCCAGGGATACCCAGCTGGGTACAGTTTCTCGCTCTGAAAAGCCCAGATGGGCTGCAATACCTCTACTGAGACATCTCCTAATCTCCCTCCTTCCTTGCTGCACATTTTAAATGTCAGCTATGACTGGGCTGTGATAAAAAGCTACACAGTATCCTCTAAGAAGTTCAAATATCTTCTGTTTCAGGTGCCTGCCCTGCTATCTCCCAGGCCACGCTAATAGGCTGATTTCACAATAAAACAGTGCAGTTTTACACTGCACCAACCAGACTGCAGTAACTGCTAATCTAACCATTGTCACATTGCAGCTACTGCAAAAAAGAGATGGCTTCTCCTTCTGTTTCAGGGCCAAACCAGGCAAAAAAGTCATTACTGCAGAGCAGCCAATGCAAAAACCTATCCCACCCAACTCCCATACCAGCTTCTTAAAATTACAAATGTTAAGAAAAGAATCATGTGAATAGCAGTTAAAAATAAGTTTGTTTTGCAAACCTCGTCAGGATCTATAAAAACAGGTCAGACTGAAATGGCTACATGGCAAAGCGGCTACAAAAAACCCACTGAACTCCTGCACAGCAGCTTTTGGGTTTCATCACTCCATCTGTGAGCAGGACCCTTGGGGTGGTACGTGCACAGTGGGACCTTTCCATCTGGTCTGCTGGGAAGGAGAAGAACACTGTAATGGCTTCGTCTTGCAAGTGCTGGACTGGGAACATACCCCTGCCACCTCAGAACATGACATCCAGAGTGAGGCTCACAGGCTTCTTGATTTCTCTTGCTCCTGGGTGATATTTTTTATTTGTCCATTCTGTGACACCCATGCACATCTAGCCTCACCTCTCAATACCCCAGTGAAGAAATGACAAGATCTTTTTACCAATAAGAAGCCTAAGGATAGATCCTGCCATGGAAATGATAATCCTATGTATAAAAATCAGAATTAGAATCAGTATTGAGGTCTGCTATGTCACCAGTGCTATGGAGAAACACAGTCTAAAGAACGGGGTTTGCCCAGGGCACTTAGGCATGATGTAATGAGACAGGCTGGCAAGCCAGGGCTTCTGGTATCTTGGTTTGCTGCTTACACAGATCTGCTAGTGTTGTCACTTCATTTTTCAGCAGACCTCCTTCCCTACCTGTAATGCAGTGATAAAAACAGACCTAACTTCTTCAGTGCCAGTTGTGAGGGCTAGACAATGCTCACACTTGTCTCAGCAAACACAAAAAGCACTGTTTATGACAGAAGGGAGATCTGTTGCCTCTCACCAGTCTGTAGAGATGCAGTTTTGTACCCTGGCACCATCTGAAGCAGCTTTTGCTCATTGATACTCAGAAATTAATGCATGCTGTGTATGTGGCCTGTAATATGGACACATTTCCTGCAATAAATCCTCTCTTTAGAAAGTTTGTTTTATTGACATGCAAAAGTCAGAGCAGCCAACAACAGCACAATGCAAAGTAAAAGACAAGTGGATAAAGTGCTCTTCTCTTTTATCCAAGCATGAAACACTTTGCTTATTTTTTTCCAGGCTGTAAAAACTGTCCCTACTGATTCAAAACTGTTTGTTATATAAGCTGTAAGCCCAGCAAAATCTGAACCCAATATTTGGTCTCCTTATCCCACATCTGAGACTATTGGTGTGACATAAGTTGAATCAATTAAAAATAATTAGCACATCTCAGTTCCCATAATGGATGACGGGAACAAACACAGGTTAATGAAGAACACTCCCCTCTTTTTACACGCCCCCCAAGTCCTGTTACATGTTCCTGAGACAGCTCAGACTTTTCACACTTCCATCTGTGAACCCCATGAGTATCTGCAAAAGATTAAGATCATAGGGAGAATGGTTCCAATTCAGAGTACCAAAAAATCAGAAAGTAAATACAGCTCTAATGAAACAGAACTCCTAAAGCTGTCATGTATTTGCTGCAACTTCCACCCCTCAGGGTTCATAATAAGCAAAAAAATTTAATAGATGAATTATGTAAAGAATTTGGGAATGAGTGAAATGACAAGCTTCCTCCATTAATATGCTGGTTTTTTTTCAAGGTGATGCAGCATTTCACAAGAGGCATATGTGATTAGAGAACTGGGAAGCTGCTTTGCCATGGCAGATGGCATTTATAAGTGGCAAACCTCTTTCGTTAGTTTTTAAGAGGTCAGAAAATGTCACCAAAGCTTTTATGACATGGCACATCACATCAGCAGTGACACACGTTCCTTTCAGATATGAATTGCATGTGACAAACATGAAGTGGAGGCCATCCAAAGACTGAAAACGGCAATGTTTCCACTCCAACGATATATTTTTTCCTTCAGCCCTTACACAACAGAGTTTTTCAATTCCAAAATGCTGCATAAACCAGGACTAACAGATATCCTGGAGCAAACAGACATGAGGCTCTTCTGCATCTTGGAAATGCTAACAGAGAGCACATATATCCCGTTCCTTCTTTGAACACATGCTCAGACACTGAACAGACCTCTCTGGCTGCACACTAAAAACCAGCCATCTGAAAGAGATCTCCTCATATGCTCCCAGACTCTGGGGGGCAGATATGCTGGTAATCTGGCTCCCCAAAGCTTACTAAGATTAAAGCAGCTGAAGCTCTGAAGTATGGGGCCAGAATATTTAGAGATAATTCCTAATGACTTGATTTCACTTGAGAGAAGGAAAAGGTCAACCACCCACACGCACTGAAGGCAGGATGTCCAAGTGTGCAAGCAGCACCTGCTACAGTTAACACATTTAACTGGCTATAGACTCCTGAGTCTGAGCCCAGGCCCTGCTTACACCCTTGTCAAAGGGCTTAAGCCTCACCTCCAGCCCAACAAGGGGTCTTCCACTCTCTCCTTTGGGATGCTGCCCAAGACTCTCACTACTCTCTTAGAAAACTATTTGATTTTCAACCTCAACTTATTCCCATTCATCTCAAACCTAATGATTGTTTTGCCAAAAACTGTACCTCATCTCATCAGGTTTCCATCTTGCTGTTAATCCTTCAGGTGTATTTACAAACTGCTGTCTCATTCATCCCTCAGTCTTCATTCTGCAAGGCCATATATTCTTCTTTACATTTTAAAACTGGCCACCCATTCTTTTGACCTCACTAATACTGGCCCTTTTTCCAGTTTGCTCTCATCTTCCTGCTGTGAAGATGGAAGAATAGACAAGCGTCCAGATGAAATCTCCCAAAAGCTCAAAGGCATTAGTGCTTCTCTGATAGCCACTGAGACCTTTTAAGATCACATTATAAGAGACCATCATGAATGTGATGCCTCAATTACCACAAGACCCATCAATGTTCCCAGATCTTTCTTTTCCTTTGTATCTTTCCTTCTCCTTTGTAGTTTCCAGTTGATGAACTCCATGTTTATAGCAGACATTTGCATTAGATGGCAGGTGCATGACACTACTTCATAGTATAATCTTTCAGCTCCTTTATATTCCTCCAGCTTTCACTCTCATCCAATTCTTTTTTCTTGACTGCATCACAAAACATTAAGCTAATTTATTTTCAAAATCTCCCACAACCTTCTTTTAGAAGTAGCATTATTACCATTACATGGTGAGTGAGCTGAGGCACAGATGGCATAATTTCAGAAGTATCTGCTGATTTGAGCAGTACTTGATTTGAGATGCTTTTCTGAAACTTCTTTTTCAGAACAGAACGTGCAGTATTCTTACCACTCTTCTTTCAGGTTCTAGGATTGGGCATCTTCAATGAGTTAGATACAGCGGCTAATGACAGCCTCTGAAAAGCTAAAAATGACTAGTTCAACATCACACAAACTCAGATGGCCTGGAGGATCAGATCATGTTCTTGTGGCTTCTACAGCCTCTTTCCTCAAGTAATTCCCTGACTCTTACACTGCATTTTTCCTTTTTCTGCAGCAAGCCAGACAAAAAGTGCATTCTATAAGCATAACTGCTCTCTCTCATTGAGCAAAGCATGTTTTGGCAGAGGGAGGAATTACATCAAAGAAAAAAAGTTACAGGATGCACAGGCAGCTTTAGTTCAGCACTCCTTAACCCCGAGTGCTTCACCTGATGTTAAAATGAGAGTATAAAGATCCTAAGGAAAGGACAGGAGTTTCCTAGGTCCCTACCACCAGGAAGGCAGACAAACGCCTCCCACTATGGGATGCTGTGTCAGCAGCCATATGGTTCATCTGCAGACCTGGAGTCCTCGGTTCCGCACAGGCCTCTGCCACTTGACTCGCCAAAGGCAAGATGACAAGCTGCTAGTGCTGCAGGGGAGCAGGATGCTGTGCCAGCCTGCTTCCTCTAACAAAGGAAGGATGAGAAGGAAACACCTTGGGTGCTGCTCTAGCTTCTTGAAAGAGAGGTGCTTTGTGGGAATATGCTATTCTTCCTGCTAGCCCCATGCCTAAAGTTTCCTATCCAGCTCTTCCCATCTGCTTCCCATCCCAGTTCTGGGCTTTTCCTTCTCTGATAGTCCTATTCTCCTTGCTGTCTTGCTTTTTCAGCCTGGGCTTCACTCACTTCTCAGACTTCTCTGTTCATTTTTCTTTTCCTGGACTTCTTTTTCCAATTTCAGCCTTTCCTCATTCCTGTGCCTCTCTGCCCCACACTCTTAGATCAACTAATTCTGCCTCTTGATTTGAGCCCTGGTCATCAAACTAATTTCCTGTTTCAAGCCAGAGAGATGGAAGATCTTTTCACAGCACCACCTGTCATTCAGAACAATATTACACAGGCAAAAGAATATACATTTTTCTGGTTTCCCCTTCCATTTTCTCATCAGCCCATTCTTCAATACAGCCAAACTGTTTTAAATTAAATTTTCCTCAGCAATTTAAACATAGTCAGATGCATAGAATGGGAAAAACTCAGCATACAGTAAGTTTTTGACAAAGTTTTGAGAACAAAAATCACAGAACAATTCCTATGCCTGCCCTCCACCAACGAGCCAATCTCATGTAATGAAAATACTTAGCAACCTAAGTAATAGGTAGTGCTGTCAGTACAAATTATCATTAGGTTCCTTTTATTTAGCATTGATTTTTAAGATTTAGAGGATGGTTTACAGCAGCACCTAAAGGCATATCTCTGCTGAATCATTAAAGGCACAAACAGTAGGCCAAGTGGCTACAACAGACCTGTATCATCAGTTACCATAACATACTCTACATTAGGCTATAAGGACACTCAACCTACTAGAAGTGGCAACCTGAGGGGTTAAATGAAAGCAAAGGGAGTTTTAATGACATTAATGGACTGATCTGGTAACAGAGTTAATTGTTAAAACAGTTGATTTTTAACTGGATTAATCATAATGTAGATTAGACTGTGGCAGCTGTTGTCCTTTAGTGACTCCCAAACTTAGACAGACTTCTCAGCCCTCATCAAACTGTTCTCACCTCAATGAGAAAGCAATCCAGTGTGTCTGAGTGGGAAATGCACTCCTGCCACACAGAAAGATGAGCCTCTTGTTAATTTCATCAGGCAGCCTTCTCTGGCCCCGTAGTTCTTTTCTCCCTGTACTGGAAACCCATAGTCCCTAGTACATTCCTATTCACATGTGAGTTCCAAAAAATGCAGCTACTTTAGGTAAAAAAAAGAGAAATTCACCAACAAAAGCTGTCTCCTGAGCACCACAGCAATATGCCATTCTCTCTTGCAAGTAATTCAGTGATTCTACACATGCAATAAAAGAGACAGTTACAGAGCACAGTGTGTTACATAAAATGTAATGCCACATCTCGTCTTTCTGAGACAGGTTTCATGGTCCACTGGATCTTAGGCTCCTGGGGCCACTCCACAGCCCAGGGCTGATTGCAGTACTCTCTCTTGAAATGTGACACAAAAAGTTTACCTTCTTATATTAGTCCTGTTTGGGATAGCCCAGAACAGACCCTGTTGTCAGAACTCATGTCATGAAAACAAACACTGGGCCATGTGTAGAAAATGTCAGCATTTTGGGAAGATTCGCTAACCCGCTTCTGTAATAAAACATCCAGTTCTGCTACTGAAATCCAAAATGCATCAGGCTTCACCCAATTTGCTTTATAATTTCTAACTATGAAGAAGATATGGGATATTGCAATTGAGATCAGTAGCCTTGGTCAGAGACGGTGACAGAGCAAATGCAGAACATGTGGGTGATACCTGAAAGCAAAGAACTGAAAGGTTCATGGGCCAGTGCTGCCCAGAGAAGGTCAGTGGCTGCAGCTTGGAGCCAAGCACACAGCACCCCTCAAACAGCACTGCACCCAAATCACCACGCTCGCTGCGTGAGGCCTGAGCAGATGCAAACTGCTAAATACAGATCCTGCCCCCAAAACTGACAGCTCTCCTAGTAACAAGCTAAGGAACTACAGCATCTTCTCTATCCCCCTACTTTTTTTCTGTATGTACCAGGTACATACAATTACCATTATGGGCAGGAGGCACAGCAACAACCAATACTGTGCACTGCTGGACACATCCTATTGTCAGATCCTAGATAGAAATTTGCTAAAACATCTTTTCTATCACATTTCTGCCTCAGATGAGTGAGGAAGCATGTGAAGTGCACATTAGAAAATGTCAAGCACGGCACTTTAGCTAAAAATGAGGCTAGGAACAAATAATGTAAGCAATTCTATTATCTGAAGAAAGATTTTAATATCTTTATTAATTTTTCCACAATATCTGAATTATTAAGAAAGTTGTGTAATCTACTGTTTACAAATGGGATCAGTACTCCACAATAAAGTAAAAAAAAAAACCCTCCTTTTAACTTTATGTGCCCCAAATCTTGATCCAGTTTTTCTCAAGTCTGTACATATTCTAGCATAAATCCTACTGAGTCAACAGCTATGAGACTGATCCTTCTCAGTATCAGACCATAAGGTTTTAAGATAGGTTTCTGTGAATTAGAGAATGAGTAATGGCTGTTCACCTTCCAACAGCTTGTCTTCACTCAACTGCTGTTCAACATGAAATGGGACTGCATAGTGGAGAGTAAAATCCAGGTTCCTGAAACAGCACTCAACTCCCTAGCCTACAGGTTTGGGAAAGAGTCATATACCCTTCCAAATCAGCCTTTGAGAAAATGGGTTATTGAAAAGGGCTTATTCCATAAATTTAGTAAGTAGAAAATCCAGTGTTCCACCATACAATTCAAC
This sequence comes from Vidua macroura, assembly GCF_024509145.1. Classification (NCBI taxonomy): domain Eukaryota; kingdom Metazoa; phylum Chordata; class Aves; order Passeriformes; family Viduidae; genus Vidua; species Vidua macroura. Next base: position 71,631,927 of record NC_071572.1, on the reverse strand, counting down.
ACAATTTCATAATACATGCATACCAAGATACAGCTCTGACTTTTGAGTACCTATTTTGAGCCTTAATAATGCTTTTTAAACATTTTAATATTAAACATGTTTGATATAGATTCAGAGTATTGAATTGCCCACCAGGTATTAAACAGAGAGTAAACATTTCATTTGGGATAAATGTCAATCAGTTTCCTTTCAAAACTTCTATTCTTGTAATATAAATGTAGAAGCCACCTCATTTACGGGCACTCATGCAGCAGCACTATTTCTGATTCAGATGAGGTAATTCTGCCAGAAACGTGTTCAGAAGATTTCAAAACTGCAACTCACTAACACATGAAAAATGATCAATTTGTTTAAGAAATAAAAACAAGACAGTAACTTAAAACAACAACAAAAGAGATAAAGGCATACTCTTCAACACACAGCAGAAATAGCAAAAAATGAAAGAAACTTATAATTGCCATTAAACAGTGCCTCACTATAATCAGAAGGAAATTTCACTTAGCCAATGCATATGTTCATGTATTATTTATTCATCCAGAGAACAGTGTGTAAATGTATAAAAATTGAGAGACTGGCAGCCCTGGAAACAGAAGGTCCCTCTGTTAAGCTGCAGAGTGGATTTTATTCCGGCAGTTACATTATGCTAGGCATAATTTGGAAGAATGGTGGTGCTAGAATGTTATTACAGATGGCTAAGAATAGTGTCCAGCACTCATTCTGGACCCTCTCGGCACAAAATGAACCCTGCTGTTAACAATAGAAGGAGGAATTGCCAAGATAAGACACCTTCAAATACATAGGGTCAGCGTTCTTCTTCCTTGAAAATCTCAAGTGTTTGGGGACAGGAAAACAGAAGGTTTCAGAGGCTTCTTCTAGATTGTCCTGTTTCAGGCAATGGCAAATGTTAAATACCTTCCCTATGCCTGAGATCCACTTGTTAAACTACACTAGCACTTCTATTTTCTGAGAGAGATCTCTTCTTCCATGTTCACTGCCACTACCAAATCCCTTTAGTATCATACAACACATTTCCCTGAGCAGAGAGATCCAGAACTCTGGCACACCTACTATGCTACTTATACTCCAAAAGGACCTCAAATTCCACTGCTCAGATATGGCAACAACTTAAATCCTTTACATACAAATTCTGTTCAGAGAATTCAGAATCAGAGTTCATGTGTAGCAAGAAAAATCTCCCACATCAGCACCCAGAGCCACCAACAGAGAACAATACAGATTAATAGAAAAAATGTAAAATGTCATTTTTTGCCTTATTATAATACACTCCAATTAAAAAGAAGGGCACTCAAGGGAACACACAGTGGATGCTGAGACTTTGCATTTCATACAAATCTACTTAAGAACAAAGAAAAAAATCCTTAAACCATGGTCCCAAGGCAGTATTTGAAAGGCTAACAGGGCCAGTATCAGAAGCGTGCGTTTCCATACCAGTGCTTGGGATGGCAGTAGCTCAAAACAGCAAGAGAGAGGAATTAAAGGAGGAGCTCCAAGTCAGCATGTTGTTTCCAGTCTTAGTTTCAACAGCGTCACATAATGGAATGGGCCAACAACAAGAGGACAAGCTGCTCTTAAGTTCACTTTTCACTTTTAGTTTTCCAAGAGGTTTTGGAGGCCCTTCACAACAAACAAAGCAGTTTTTTTTCCAATGTTGGTTACTTAAGAATAAAGACAGACTCTTACCAGAACAGACATCACACTACCCCTCCTTCCTCAAGGTCTGAAGTAATTTATGGGCAATATTGACCAACTATTTACTGGTGGAAGAGATCATGCTCCTAGCTTGCATCTTTTGGACGTGTTCAGCACTGCAAAAATATACATCAGTATGTGATAAGAAAGAATGCTGCTTTCCAGGTGACTTTCTGCTGGTAATGTGAAGGATGATGCAAGGCAGCATTTTCTACTCAACTAACTTGGATTCTCAGCCATACATAAGATAACAGATCTCCTTAAGAAACTTCTGCACATACCCTTTGCCTGGAAGTGCCACCTTTTACCTGCTGCCTTACACGGTATTTTTGTTAATCTATTGATCCATTCTGTATTTCTCACATTTTAGCACATGAAGCCTCACTTCTTACCTGCCATCAAGGAAATAGAAATATCCATTCATTCTTTTTTGTTCCTTCAGACTTTCTTCTGGATAGTCAAGCCACCCACTGATCTCTTTTCTCCTTAATGTTATGCCTTTTAGAAACTCCTTTGTGCCGAAGTTCTTTGTTCTTTACTCTCAAAGGAAATATCTTTCCCCTGCTCCATGGAGTTTCAGTAGTGCTCCATGAAGGGCCACCTCTCCTGGCTGGGGAAGGATTACAGCCGAACCAGTTCCCACCTGCAGGACTCCCTGCACATAACCTGGGCCTCAGGCCAGAGCTGGCAGAAGAGAGTGAAGAGAAGCCCAAAGAAGTGTGATGGACAAACTTCCTCCAAAGACAGCACTTAGTGCTTAACCACCCTTCTTCCCTCTGTCCATGCAGAGCCATTAGAGTAACGGGAGCAGCCCTGAAAGCTTGGGCAGTGCTTTCTAGAGGCTACCAGGGAGGACCCCATTTTCTCATTAAATGTAAGGGAGAATAAATGCAAAGAGAGGCTCCTCGGGACTCAGCTGAGCTCCAACTGCAGGACAGTGCCAGAATTGCCAGGGACAGAAATATGTTGGCAGTTTCTAAGTGAAAGAACTGCACAAATGCCAGGGGGGAACCTGGAGCATAAAGGGAAACTAACACAAACTAGGACTTCAAAAATGTTGAAAAAAGAAATTAGGAAGGAATAACAGGGCACCAGGTGAAACAGGCAGGAAAAATTGCTGAGGCTGCTCAAGTGCTGGCCCATTATACTGGGCAGGATCTCTTGTGAAGCCTGGACTGACGTCTGGGTACCTCTCTCCCAGACTGCCTCAGGGAAAGAAAAAGACTAGAGGAGGTACATTTTTTACCTTCCCTATCCTTTTCTTTTGACTCATGCAGTGGGAACCACATGGGTCTACATAGGTGAGAGGGACTAATACAACAGTGTGGCCTGGGGAAACACTCACAGGTGCCACAGGCTTGTGTTAATAAACAGAATTTCTGCTAACAACACTTCAAAGACCAAATTCCCAGCACTCTCACTTCTACTACCTGCTTGGAAAGAAGGTGCTTTTTTTCAATTACTGTTCTTCTTAGAGGAGAAATATCTCTACAGCTAAGGGCACTTTTTGCCTTCTGTACTACAGTCTCTCATCACAGGTTTCATGGTAAAACTGAGTAATGCTCACCCATGGAACCAGGTGCCTCTGCACTGCAGGGTTGGTACAAAACCTCACCTTACCAGCATCCAAGCACTTAAAAAGATTTAAAGAGCAAGCCACCCCATGTGCACACAACTTCCTTTAAACCATCCTCTCACTCCAGCAACATGCATACCAAAAACAGCAGTTTGCAAGGGCAAGGGCAATGAAATAAACAGGTTCCTGAGATTATTTCACTTAGTAAAAAAAATAAATAACAAAGGACATTTCAGATACTACAGACACCAAATAGTAAGAGCCTGAGCTTCCTGCAGCAGCACACAGCAGAATTTATCGGAAACAAAGCCAGTGAGACTAGTTTTCCAGTTCAGTCTGACTTATGCACATCAATAAATACCCCAGTAAAAAAAAACTGTTTTAATTCTCATCATTTTCTACACCAAGCAAGAGAAAATGACTTGTTAGTATCAAGAATATTTTAACAGAGTTCCTGATCTACAGATTACTGCTGTTGCAGATAACCCACCAGTGATCTGTCATCTCAGTCATGGAACTGTTAAAAACAGGCTGATGAAGCTCATAGTAATGCCAGACAAAGCAACAGAAAGTCTGACACCTGCAAATGCTCAGCACAGAGGCACCACCTCTCTTTATGCCATTCTATCTTATTTCTAATATATCAAATTAGACTACCTGAAAAATAAAAGCTGAAGCAGTTGAATTCAGCCTTGTCTTGCCTTAACCCTCCCTGTTACATACAGACAGAGCCCTCAGATTATGGTATAACCTAAAACAGCACTACTTTCTCAATAGAAAGTATAAAAGGAGAACAGATTAAAAATGTGAAGAAATAGCAAATTTAACCCATTTTTTTTTTATTTTTTACTGTATATTTGTGGAGAATGTGCTATTTAAGATAGACTGTACAGACCTCACAGTCTTAGATAAAAAATACTTAGTGTATCACCTTCCAAAACAAAGCACAAATTTTCCACAAATTACATCCCAGCAAAACCTATCTTTGGACATCAGCTTGGGTGGACTTTGAAAGGACATGCCATGACATAGCCTGGACAACAGAAGCTGAATACACAAAATAAGAAATTTGGTTTAACACATGTTAGTAGCTTAACAAAATAGACTGACAGGTTATCTAAGTGGACTAAGTGATCAAAAATTACCATTATTTTTTATTACAAAATAATAATCAAGAATGTACTTCCTGTTTTATTTCATAATGTGATCCATCACTGCTAGTTCTTAAACCACCTCATTAACCCCTTCAGTGAAAAAGAAGGTAACAGGGATACTACCCTTCAGATTGCTAAAGCATCAGAATGGATACTGCCTTTCAGCTAAGGGGGTTGAGTCAGCTTTTGCCTTGTCTGTTTTGTGAGTGTAGAGATGTAACATTTGTGAAGTGTTTTGAGCACAGCAAGTGTCAAGTCCCTTCCTCTGACACTGATCACAAATCTGAAACAGGTGCATTCATGGATAACACTTCATACTAGCAATAGAGATAGTTCTTGTAAGGGTCCTATAAACCTCTTAAATATTTTCATTTCATATTATCTACAACTCTAGTGAAATAAATGCAAGAAGAAAGTGACCAAGTTTTCCCAGTCGCTTTTCAGAAGCAAAGCACACCTGCAGATATATGAAAGTGTTAGTACATAAAAAAAAAAAAAAATCCTAAAAACATTCCTCGTTTGCTTATTAGAGTCTTTTCTCCCTCAGAAACTTTTTTTATTTTCAAAACAAGTGCTTTTTCCAACAATTTATTTTACAGAGCTATTTCTCCGTTCTTTCTTCTCTTTTTCAGGGAAAGCAGTGGCTTCACTGATCATGTGCCACAACAGCTTCTGATTAATTCTGATAGACAACCAGCAGTTAGCTGGCACATCATCATCATCACCCTAGGATGAACAATAATCTGCCTCACCATCTGCTCCCAAATTTATTTTTAACCAGCCCCTGCTCCCTCCAGTGCAGAGAGCATAGCAGGAAGGGCAGCCTTCCCCTGGAAATGCTGTGCTGGGAGGTGGTGTCAGGGGCCAAGAGAGGACCATCCTGTCACACACCCCTGAGCACCACAGTGGATGGGAAACAGATGGATAAATGCAGCATCCCAGGAAGGAAAAAGGGCTTCTGCACCAGAAGGGCTGACAACTGCCTGTTCTCCTCCAGCAGATAGGGAACACCTGCTGGTTTTTCAGTTCCATGGGCAAGTTAGATAAGGTTAAACAAACAGGACAAGGTGGTAGGAGAGCTAGAGGAAAGTGATGGATATGGACCAGTTACTGATGGGAATATGCATGCCTGCTTTTTCTGAGGTCCACCCAAAATTTCAGTGTAAGAGCTTTTTTGGACACTTCAGTTCACCTCTGAAAGTTCAAACTGTGCAGCGTTCACAGACAGACACTGGCCCAAGTGAGCTGTGCTGCTGTGCCAGTTAGTGTATGACATCTCTGGCGTAGCACACTCTAGATGCAGTCATTTCCTTTGAGAAGGAGCACCAAGATGTTACATCTCATGGGGAAGGAAGCTGGGGAGTGGGAGAAAGGTATGAGCACAGGCTTGATGAAGGCACAGGGGAGTGAGTAGGTTCATTTTGTAACTGCATGGTTCTGCTCGCCACCTTCAGGTACAGAAGCATAGTCCAAAGGTGGCAATTACAGGGTCACTGTGGCTGTGTCACTGCTCATAAGTGTTGCTGTCACCAGCAAACTGCCCATAGACAACGTTGTATGTGGGCACTGATATGTTGTAATAAAGAAAAGAAGGAAATCAGCTGGAACCTAAAGCTTTGTACAGCTGGTAAAATAAGTCACACATCTCTGATACATCATCAGCAAGATCTGATGATGATTCCCTCAGAGGAAACAGGTAATTGTTGAAAGCAGGCTCTGGGATATGAAGAACTATCAAAATCTCAGAAGGACAAACATGAAGAGTAAAAAGACCAGATCTGACAAAGAATGGAAACATAGATGGACCTTAGCATGTCTCCAGTCCAGCCTCTTGCACAAATGAGGGCAATCAAACTGCTCATGACTCTATCTACTGATGTCTTGAAACCTCCCAAGGGTGGAGACTGTACAACATCTCTTGAGCAAGTCTTGCTCAAGGTGAAGAGGTCATATATCAGTTCAGACCCTCTTGTGCTCCAACCTGGCATGACTCTGAATATCCTGGCTTTGTCTTCCTGGAGATCTCACAATTAAAAACGCTAAAGAACACGTATTAGGTGTGATGCAAACTGATGCTGGACTGTCCTGAAAAACATCCTCACCAGGCAGAAAGGCTACAGGTGAACTGACAATAAGGAGGATGTACAACTGAAAAATATTCTCAATATTCTCAGTAAGTAGGCATTAATAATCCGGTATCAGGTGGGAATAAGTGAGGCCCTGATCACAGTTAGAATTTTCTAGTGAGTGTCAGGTAACTAAATTTTGTGAATTTAGCTTACAATTTAAAGGATAGGGCTTATCAGTGCATTAGGAGACAGGACTGCCATTCTAAATGGAGAAATGCTTGGAATAAGTATAAAGAAATTCAGGATAGATTGGCAGAAAATATAGCACTTGGGTTAGGAAAAAAAAAATAAAAGAAAGAAGAGAAAAAAAGAAAAAAAAAAGGAAAAAAAGGAAGGGAGGTGACCAGAAGGAGAAGGGGGTAATTGTTTTGGCAGCACACTGCAAAGAACCTCAGGTTTATAAGAAGACAAACCCAGGAACCAAACTTGTGCTGCAAGGAAAGTAAGAGAAAATCTGGCTGTTATGTATATTAATAAACTATGTTGTGCATGACTATGACTGTTACTCTCCACAGTATGTTACCCTGCTTTATTCTTCTGTATGAATTATCTCCTGATAAACCAGGTGCAGCTTCAGATTCCATACTTGAAGATAGGGTCCAACTGTAAAAATTCCAAATGAACAAAATGACACAGCTTAACAAATGTTTCATTGGGGAAAAATTGGAAAGACAGACTTGTTTAGTTTTAAGAAGGTGGTGGTAGAGAACAGCAAATTTTGGGTATTGCAGTAATGAAAACACTGACAAACTCTTCTTTCATTTCACACATGCATAAAAAGATTACTCACTGCTTTAATTCGGGGTAAAAAACCCCTTTAGGTTAGGGTATTATGAAAAACTGAGGATAAGAAGCCCAGAATATGCCAGCCATGAAGGTTAAATTTACCCTGCTTCAGAGAAGGATGATGACAGGGCTATCTCTTCTAGCCCTGCACTGTATGTGAAAATAACCTTCAGCATATTCTGAAATGCTGATACTTCTACTGTATACTCATTCCCTATTTTGTATCTACTTTTCAAAGCAGAAACACACATGTTTTTAAAGCCACAAACATAAAATTAACAACCAAGTATGAAAAATTGAAACAGAACTTCCCTCCCACCACTGAAGGCTGTTTAATAAATAGAATTATTAACTACATCTTTCCTTGGAAAATTTGATTCTGCATCAACATTCTGGTTCACAAATGCTGTATCTCTTGTTTCAGGCTTTCTCCTATACATTTTAATCAACAGATTGCCAGTTTTAGACTATGTTTATGCTGGAAGCCAGTGAGCCAGGGTCACAGTAATTGAAAGGCACAAGAAAGCACACTCTTCTGGAGGCCTGTATGATTATCCATTCTCCCTTGCCTTCTTGTTAGTTCCAATAACTGATATTTTAATCAATACCCCACAGAGCCTGAATGCCTTTCTTGCTGGGACTGTAGCAAACACTTGCACCAGTGCCTTACACACAGCCTGACAGACCATCTGCTAACCTGTTCAAGTGAAAGTCCCAGCTGTGTGCTTTACTTTAACAGGTTATTTTATGTCTGACTTGGCACTGAACATCTCTTGATGCTCTTGTCCTGTTTTCCCAGTCTCCAACACATGCAGACTGAAAGAAGAGAAAAAAACTGCAGATTGATTCCTATGACAAATTCTCGATCCTCATTTTTTTCTCTTGCTCCTAGCACACTCCCTTACAAGGTATGCTGAAGCACACTCTCCCTTTGGGAGACCGGATAGAGTGAACCTGCTGATTTCAAAGCTGGAAGGAAGCTAAATCCAACTTGAATTCATTTAAGCAATGACCACTACAAAACCCAAACCAGTGAAAATGCTTGATCCTTCACACTTTAAAGTGGTTTCAGGGCTCAAGACAACAAAGTACACATGAGGAATTTTACCTTCATACTTGAAACACTGTACAGAATCTGAGCCATGATATTTGTGATCTGGTTGCTATTTGTGGTTTTAGCGTATAAAAATATAAAGCACAGCTGAATAATAATGACTAGCTCAAAACTATCCTAAGTGATAGAGTTTGATTTCACAAACAAGAAGTTTTATTAATGAATAGCTTTCTTGAAGAAAACTAAACCTTGTTATTTTTGTAGCACAGCTCAATGTCTCTTTTGAATTGGGTTGTTCTACACAGAAGTTTAATATACACCAGACCATATGTAAGCTTAGCTTTAGCTCGTGGCAGTTTAGTAAGTGTTCCAGAGTCACAGAATGAAACTGGCATTCCCATGGTGCACATAACAGCCAGAAAGAACTTCCACTGAACTTAGGACACTTAAAACCAGACAAGAACATAGAGGCTACTGCTGTGCAGGGCTCCCTTCACTGGCAGCAGAGAGAAAGATGCTCTGTTTACAGTTTTCTTCTGCCTCAAGTTTCCATGTCTGCTCTGTAAATGCCTTAAATTAGGAAGATTAATACCTTGTCTAGTGTCAGTGCCCATGCTTAGGAAGACTCTCTTTTTCTCTCTCTCTCTCATTTACTGAATTGTATCACTGGAACATTTTCTAATGTTCTGCAAGTAATGTTTTTTTTAAACAAAAACATTGTTGATGCTAACTTTGGCTTCCTTCCAACATCTTCAAAAGAATACAAGAGTTATCTGCATCAGTTTTCTGAGCTGCATTTTCGTTTTACTTTAGCAGAATTAACTAATGAATAGTGCCACTCTAAATATCATATTTTGAAGCACAGGCAGATTAAAGGTTCTACAGTTTCAGATAGTGGCATCAGAAAGAAAATAACAATATCCCAGCCTTTCAGGTTTTCTCTGAGGATGATAATTTAGAAGTCTGAACTCAGAGTCTCTTTCTAGGTTTGTCACCAAGTTATTTCCAATTAGGAACACATACCCGTGCAATTTATTTACATTTATATATACTTTCACAAGACCTCACTGTAACACTGTCAATTATTGCCATCAGAGAAAAACATTACTGACACAATTAAAAGGTCTTTTTAATTAATTAATTTAGCTGCTAAGAGTGCCAGCATATTTTAACATTATACATGAAAAAGCAGCTTAGTGCAAGCATACACTATCTGATACAGCATATAAAGCAGAAAACTCATTTGCAGAAAAGCAGTATCTTGAATTTCTTCTGAGAAGAAAGGGCATATGCAGATTGTGTCAAATGCTTATGTACAGAAGAAATAAAGTTGAAAATCTACCTTAATGATGCTAATTTTCTTTTTAATTTCAGTTTTTCACTCTTAAACCCAAGCCAGAAAGCTCTGTTTAGGTATTTCATATTCATCACTGCAGTAACTTCTAGAGTCCAATGTCAATAGACTTTTTACTCTGCCTTGCATCCTGAATAAATTTTTGCATGTATACATTTTTGACAAAATCTAAGAAACAGTATTCTGAGTACTTCTCTATTCCTATATTAAACACACTTTTTTGCAGAGCAAGTTTGTATCAAAAATTTATCTTCCCACGCAGATAAGCATCTTTCCCTACTTACACAATCCAAGAGCCTATCACTTTTGCTGGCTTTTCTTTTAACAAAAAGCCCCAGCTTTCCTAAATATTTCCAAAATAATTTTGCCTCACTCACAACAACCTGAGGAATGAAGCAATTTGTTCTGGTTCCATTTGAACACACAGGGATGTTTTGCCTTAGAGCTATGACAAAGTAAGGTAACAGGATAAAAACAAAAGCAAAACCTCAAAGCACATAACCTTGCTCAGCTGCAACCTGCAGCGTTAAGAAGAGAAGAGCTTTCAACAGGAAGCAGGCACAAAAGCAATCACTTGTTATCACTGCAATCCCAAACTAGAATAGTGTCAATTCTCCTTGGGCAGAAGATGTAGAACAGCACTACAAAGTTAGTGGCATCCTCTTCTGTGTGCTTCAAGGACTACCTTTTAGCTTGTTCATCACGTAAGAGTCACAGCAATCCTTTTTATCTGATGCACATCCAAAGGGATGCACAGAAACACGTGAGACAGGTTAAAGATGCCAGAGAAATCTCAATTTCACAGCAGCGTATTCAGCACATATAAAGAGTCTATTTCAGGGTCAAGGAAATCCAGACAAAAGATTCCAGTGGAAGGAAGAAGAAACATTCAGATTTTTGACAAAAGCAGTCCACAGGAGATCAGGGTGCTTTATTAAAATCCATGCAAGTCTTCTCAAGAGCAAAAAACACCGCTTTTCAAATTTATAAACAAACCAAGAGTCTGATTTAACTCTCAAATAACAAAATCATAATGCTCTGGATTAAAAAAATAAGCATTAAAAAACTTCCATAATAACATCCTGACATGGGCAAGGGACTGGAAGTTGTCTTTGGAAGCGAAAAGAGGAAACTTGAAGCTCCAGATCATCTTTTTGATTGCACATCCCATCAGTAAAAAAAAACTTTTGAGCAAACTATAAGAATATGTACATATAAATTGTATCTGCAGTACTGTAATAATATGCTATATATGATAAAGTATACACAAAAATAGAATTAGGAAGAAGATGAAGATGAAAAACTGTTTTAGAAGATTTTTATTGATGTTACAAAAAATATTTTCTTAGTATTCCTCCCACCTTGATGGATTATTTTGCATGCATCCCACTTTGGAGTGTGCTGCAGATGGCCTTTTCTCCTCCTTCCTACTTCCAAAGACATTATCTAATCTCTTGCAGCTCAGTGAGGAACAGCATTTACCTGGAGTTAATGCAGAGAAAAATAACAACTATGATAGCAGAGATCTAGTGACTGGAATTTAGGACTGGGGAAGGTTGGAGGACAGCTGAGACTCAGCCCATTTTGTTAGGGGTTATACTCCATTCAGGAAAACTGGATATTGGTGGAGGCTAAAGCATGGAAGAGAATTTATCCATAAGGAGGGAACTGATCAGGAGTATGAAGTATAAGAGGAAGAAAAAAGTGAGCCAAATTTTAAGTTTTAGAGAAGGATAATGAACTAAGATAAAGGATATTGAGAAAAACAGGAAGCATTTTGTTTGGGAGAAGAGATGAGCTTCAACTGTTCTGGATGCTTATCAGCAAACTAAAGAAACATCATCCAGATAAATTAATCACAAAATGATTGCACACCTGGTGGAGAACACCACTTTAAGAAAAAAAATCATTGCTTACTGTTAGCCTTAGAGGGCATTTCAAGAGTCTAGCCTGGTTCATTCAGTTTCATACTTTCTCCTAGAGATTTTGAAGGTAGACTCTTAGGTGCATATGCTATGTACTAACAAAGACAAAATTGGAAAATGTGTCAAATCCTCAGTAGAAGACACTACTGGAATGAAAAACTGTCTTTATGAATTACATAAATTGTCATTAGTCAACAAGATGCTGTTTAGTAAAGTCCAAAGTATCCATTTATTTTTCCATACCTGCACTTTACTTTCTATATTGCTTACAGATGATGGCTGTGAGCCTTATAAAGGCACCTTTGGATTGGCAGAATAGGTATAAAAACAATATCTTCTACCACCAGACTGCAATATTGGGGCACCTACAAAGACTGATGCAGACAATCCAAGTGATTGCCTATGCCTGCAACTATATCACACAGGATATTCTCAAAGGAACTTCTAACTAAGAGATCAATTCCAAGTTTTAACTGATCTAACCTGAAAAGGTGTATCAAAAATTATATTAAAGGATTTTGCATCACAGCTGACAGTAGAATGAAGAGCCATCACAAGTTAAGGTGTTTTGACACCATGAAATTGTACAGCACACTTGTAAACAAACACTGCTATTACATTAAAGAAAGTGACTTTATATAGCCTTAATAAAAAATCAGTGAATGCATATTAAAAATGTTTTATTGCACAAGTTCTGATGCAGGCAGCAATCTGAGAAGAAAACAAACAACAACTACATAAATTAATTCTCAAATTTCCAAACCTGATTTCCTGTCTTTCAGCATTCAGTAGCTTACAGGGTCTTAATGCTCTTTCAAAACTGATTATAAACAAGCATACGGACATTAATTGCAAATCTTTGAGCCCTCACAGGGAGTTTCAAAGAGCAGGCCTGCTGAGCTGTTTACTTGCATTTGCTTTCCCTCTCCTTGAGCACGCACTCATGCTTGGTGCCACAAATGCTTCCATCAGAGCAAGCAGAATTGGCACAACTCCAAGGCAAATTGTCATCTTGCTATTAGAAATGCACCAGAGATGATAAAAGTGAGCTAATAAACTAAAATTCAAATAAAAAGCTCTTATTCCTTTCTTTTACAGGTGCAAGAGCAGCTGTGCTCCAATGATCTTGAATTTGAGATATAACTCATTACCTGTACTCTGAAGAGGGAGAAGCACAGTATAAGTGATTCATTTAACAAGGTCTCTTTCAATCCAAGAGAGCAGCAAAACACAAAAGAACATCAGAAATTTGTAAACATTTGTTTAGAATTTTGTCATCTAGTTAAATATAAACATAAAATTTCAGAACAGTGTTGAAGACCAGTAGAGACTCATTGATATTCATGAGGCATTGGTACTACTCACATGGGATACAGAAGTTCAGAACTGCACAGAACTGAAGTCCTGCAAAAAATACTTGGTAGAAAAAGTTCTGTTTCAAAAACTGTCAGCCTAATCAGGCAAATCAAGCAAGTGTGAGGAAACAGTGTTATATATTTCTCCCATTTGGAAGACAGAGAACCTAAGTAATAAGTGATAAAGCCATGTAAGGATACTGGAGCTAATGCCCAGTTTAAGCTGTGGTATCTAAACAACACAAGGAGCATTTAGGAGGAGCTAGAAGCTGCATGCTGATGGGCACAGGTCAAACTCAGGCTCAGTCACATTTTCTCTGGCTCCACAACTGTAGTTGTCTTCCCTTCACTAGACTGTAACCACTGCAGTCCTGAGAATACACAAGGCAGCAGATCCTTAACACTCCAATTCCTGAATGAGTACTACAGATTCAGATGATGACCAGGATCATGTTTTGGAAGCAAATACTAAACTGCTGAGAAGCACAGCAACCTTCATTGCCTGAAAGCAGCAAGTTCCTGTCAGCTTTACAAGTTACTGCTTTTGTGGGTCATTAACTTCCAGCTCCAGGCAGATTAGGATGAATCACCAAAGCATTTACCAGTGGCAAGACCCTTGGCTGAGAGGGAGGACCACAGGCAGGACTAAGGAACTCAATCTTCAACAAAAACATTCCAGCCTAGACACACGATATTCAGTTATCACATAAAAACATTTGGGTGATAGTAAGCAGCTCAAGTGTGTCTTGAGACCACACAGATTACCTTGAGTTAAATTCTTTAAAATGCAAAAAAGGATTATGTCAAGCACAGAACCAGCCCAAAGTTTTAGCTGATAGAGCATCATATACAGCAGGCGAGAATTACTGCCTCTTCCTTCATCCGCTTCTGACATTTTTTAAGATTTTTTACACCAAGATTTTTACACAGACACACAGATCAGCCAATTTGATTACAGCTTTTATTGTCTTCTCTTATAAAAAGAATGTTCAGATGAGTTCTGTTGGGTTTTGTTTGGTTTTAAAATCGATATGTTCTGTTCCCAACAACAATCATATATTCATGTGATCTTGTTCACAGAGCAGGAAGAACCACTGAGACTGCCATCTCTCCATTTCAGCTTGAGTGAAGATTCACAAATCACCTAATCTTTTGTCTTTTATGGTCAAGTTGCATCCTTGTCCTCACTGCTTTTTAGGCTTCAGGGTAGATAAACAAACCCCTTTTTAATCCGTTTCAGCAGCTCAGTGTAATTATTATGGAAATTAAAAAGGTATCTCTTCTTTCAGCTCCACTGAATTACATTGAGAAGTTGCTAATCTCTTTGCAACTTAAAACTACAGTATTCAAGTATTCCCATAATCATGGACACTAGAAGTTTATATACTCCAGTCATGCAGTAAAACTACTAAAGGCATTTATCTACTTGCCAACAGGATTGTTTTCAGAAGCAGAGTAGTTTAACTCTTTTCCCTAGCCTGAAGCCAGCGAACTGGATCATATTGTTTCAGACTAACTGCAAAAGGAATCCAGAAAAGACAGCCTGCCTTAGCTCCACCTGTAAGCACAACCAAAGAACCTGATTATTAGCCAATTGTGTTAATTCATGTTAAGTCCCCAAGAAGAAACAAGAAAGTAAGAATAAAACTATTAAACAGCCCAAGAGGAAGAAAATTTTTGACTGTGAAGAGAGAAAATGCTTCCATGATGCAATTTTAGACTGGCATTTTCAGAACAGATTTGTATTATTGAGTTTTCTCCTGTTCCGTCAAAGCAGCTGCCTGTTCCCTTCTGACACCCAGATTTCTTTTAATCAATGAAGACAGGATGCTGTGTTCTGATGAAATGCCCTTCCTGGCCATCCCTGGTAGAGAGAATTAAAAGCCTTGCCAGTCCTTTTGAAGTGCAAATCTTCACCAAGTAGGTTTCATGCCTCTTGTTATTGTCTCTCTCAGAAGAACACTTTTGAGGTGGAACACAACACTAGACTGTTTACTTATCTTCTAAAGTGCATCCTGCCTTGCACTTGAGATCCCATGATCTCTGTCTGCACTTCCACGCTCCTTTTTCTGCATTCCCAAATCTCACATTGTTCAAGCAAAAAAACTTTGGTAACTCTAGACCGCAAAACAGCTCGTTCCTCAAGTGGCAGAATCACTTACCTGAACATGGGTTGACAGATTTTGTTCCTTCAAGCTCCATGCCTGACCTGCAATGTGCTCTGGAAGACACATATCAGTACAGGATGGGCACACTTGAACCTCCAGCTTGTACCCTGACAGCACTTTGGGAGAAAACACACCCAGCTGTACCACTCTGATCTTAAATTGAAAGCCAAAAAGACACCAGCTTTTTTTCTGGCCGAGAACCAAGTACATGGTTCTCTATACAAAGAGAGTCCAGGGGCCCAGTCAGCAGTTTAAAATACATTTCTCTAGAGCACTGTAAAGGATACAAGTTAATAAGCTCTGCCAGGGGGCCACAGCAGGTTATGAGTGGAGAATGAGGCATGCAAGGTGTTCTAAGGGCAAAGCAGTGCTGTAACTCAGCTGTGAAATAGCAACTTGATCACAGATTGCAATGTGTATATGGAACTGCCCCTGTATGTATTTATTTCTTCACCATAATTTAGGTAGTAAACTTGAGAAAATTTAAGATATCAACCAAACTTCCTTCAGCATTTCACAACGACATTAACCTATACTTCATGCTACAGTTTCCCCTTCCTGATGAGCTGGATTTGCAATTAGAAAAATGGAACAATTTAACCTTTAATGTTAAAAAAAAAAAAAAAAAAGCAGCACCTTAAGAACAACTTTATATTATCTAGAGGAACACCACATTGCTCATTCATCTCAGTGTGCAGATCATTTTTAACTCAACTAAATTAAAATTACTGTAACACAATTTTTAAGCAAAGACATTTCTCTTGAAAAGGTAAATTAAACATTCAAAAATTGGACTGTATGAGACACACATCAAATTATTGTTAATTCAGAAGCATCAAATGATTTAATATGTATTCACTATAAACTGGAAGAGAGAAATTCTTTCCCCGTCTCCAGAAGCTAATTCTGCTGCAGCTCATATGCACAACCTCAGCAGATTTGAGCTGACAGAGCTCTTCCTTTGGTCCTACTGTGGATAAATTAAGCCAGACACTAAGGCAAGAAAACACAACTGGACAGAAGGACTATCCAAAGGAAGCCCAGTGGGAATCAGAGATAGGTGTTTTTTCTTTCAGTCAAGAAGACTATACCAAAATACCAACTGAGCCAACATACTATACCCTTGAATTGCATCCAATAGCAGAGAGACTGCTAGAGGATTCTCCATGAGCTCTTGAGCTGACTTACAGATGCCCATGCCTAAAAGAGTAACACCCTTCACAGATGACATTACCAAGGCTGCAGTTTCAAAAGAACAAGTCACTAGAATAAAAGAAAGGAATGCTGCAGTTCAGCTTTCATCACTATAAACGGCTTAGCAATATTCACAGATTTCACAGATATCTTCTTGCTGCAATCTATTTCAATTTGCAAAGCTAAGAGAAGTTAAAGTGATAACCTTTACTTGAAGGGCAATTACTTCTTGTACTTCAAATAACAAAATGCCCTTCACAGATAAAACAAAAAAAGGGCATCGATATTGCAAGTCAGGGCATGCATTTATCAGATAGGTTTTTTAATCTGAGAGCCACAAGCATTCCAGCCAGAGGTCAGTGTGGAATACAGGGAAGTTACCAGCCAGCATTCTACAGGCAGCAGCTTATCCTCTTGGCTGCTGTTCTGCATAGCACAGCTTCCAACCCTACTTTCACCTATTTCCCCATCAAGCTGAGAGATCCATGGTTAGACCAGCTGGTTATTTTCCAGACAGGGTGCCAAACTCACAGGGAATGGGTTCAAGTTATAGATGCAACCTTTAACTCACTCTACAGAATATTCTTACTTTGAGGAAAATATGCATTAATTCTGGTATGTTTTTCTCAGTTTTCCTTTCCCTGTGGCTCCAAACCTTATCAAGCTGAAGCAGAGTGAAGCTGACAGGAATACTCTTGGAGATTTTGCCAGGAATTTGAATAGAAATAGAAAAACTAAACAGAGCATGGACACTTTCCTTCTGCTGGTGTTTGCCAAAAGCTCTCAGTGGCAGCAAAGACAAACAAAATGTGCTTGTAGAGTCAAGGAAAATCACACTGATGGGTTTTCATGCACTTGGAAAGCTAACAATGATAAAAACACACAACTTCACAGAACTTGAAGTTGTTCAAAGCAGAACTGTTCTGAATCCTTTCTTTTTCAAGGCAAGTTTTAGTATGCCTATTTACATTAAGACTTGCCAAGTCCTCATTTTGTCTGGTTAAAAGCTGTAAATTGTTGTAGTAGTAGCATCACTTAGCACATATATGGCACTACATGGCAGACAAAGCTATCCAGAATGTCTGAAAATCACTGAACTCAAAGGACAAGAAACAACAACAAAGATCAAACAGGATTGGCTACATTGTATGAATATATATAATAAATAGCTCCATGTGATTTATTTTTTTCTAGTGGCTGGAAAGGACAGAATACAAAAAGAGATGTACTAGAAATGGACACAAGTGCTCCCAAAGAAAGGGTAAGGCAAAAAAAGCAGGGAAAAAGGGAAGCATAATAAAAAATTAACAAAATAGATGGGACAGGCTCAAAAGTAATTTGAATCAGATGAGGAACTTTTGAAGCTAACATAGAACTTGCCTGAGGAAGTGGGAATTCAAAAGATGAGAAGACAGATGTGTTCTGAGCAGCTCATTGGGGATGAAGTGAGGAGCTGAACACTCAGAAGAAAAGGCAGTAGCTCCAGAAGTCAACACACAAGACCAAAGCAAAAAAAATGAAAGACTAGTCAAATTTCTAATCTCAAAAACAGGGCCCAAACCATATAAGTGTTCAGCTGCATACAGGCTGCCTGAATGTGATATTAAGTGCCCTGTGACAGGTACACAAAACCAGTCTCTGAATGTGTTATGTGCAATTCTGTTAGGAACTACACAAAGGACATGTGAGAGGCTGACAGTAAAACAAGTGGGTTAAAATTATATTCAAGGTGCTGTCTTTCCTTCTATAAAACTGATATTGTCACCTTCAATTTGTTCTTCCCAAATTAAATTTCTTATCAGTACACAGAATAAGAAAGGCATACAGATACACAGTATGTTACCATTACAGTGCATTTATAGGAACAGCTAGACATCCCCACAAAATCACTCACCAAACCAAGAGCAAACTGTGGGAGGATGAAGAGCAAACAAGTAATTAACTGCTGTGATTTCAAAAAGCAACAAAATACTTCAGTGATTACAACTGTGATTAAGAACATCCCAACAAGCATCACCTTTCTGATTCACATTACCCACTTGTCTTCCATCCATTTCTTTCCACTACTATTCACACCTTATCTAACTGAATATTATGGTGAGGACACAATGTATAGATGGACATGAGAGATGAACTGTAATTACAACATACTGGTTACATCTGTATTTTTCTTCACAGAAACAGAAGTGAAAAAAATTAAAGACTGGGTAAAAATTATATTGCAAAGGCGGAAGAGAGCAGTGGAAAAACAACTTCATCTAGCCTTACACTTTCTAACATCAAATTCACTTTCTGCACTGGTGAGTATCCTAACAGTTTGGTATTTAGAATACCTAAGAAAATCCAGGGCTGAATACCAGTGTGATGCACTGCAGAATCTCATTTCTGCCATTCCTTCACTTCCAACTCATTCTCCCTTTTGTATTTTCTAGTCACATACTTTCTTTCAAACTGACCTTGAATTTGACAGAACTCCAACACCAAACTAGATTAACAAATATGATTAAAGTATGAGAATAGGATACATTAGAGACCTTCTCCAGCCAGATCCAATTAATCACGCTACAGAAATACACATCCATGAACACAATTTCCAGTGTTGTGACATTCCATAGATTAAGCAAGCCAAACCTATCTCTAGACAGAAAACACAGAGCCCTCTACCGGGTGAGAAATACCGCAGCTCCTCCCATCCTTCCCCCGCACTCCACTGCACGCACGTGGGCGGGTTCAATTCTCCAAATATCCAGTCCACAGAATGGTATGAAGTTGTTTAGGTTGATCTGTAATTCAAGGGATTGGCCTGCAGAACCCAAATTTCTGCAGTTTTTACATTAAAAGCACAGAGAAGAACATTCTTCCCATAGGTTTAAGAGACTAATGTAACATCCTATCTTTAGGTAAAACAGGAAAATCCAGTGTTCCCTTACATCAGTGTCCACTGTCAACCCAGGTCTGGCAGTAGACTGAGTTCAGAAGTGTTATTCACATCACACATCTAACAGATGGCTTTTATTACTGCTCCTCAACTAAACTCTTTCCTTGTACACCCCCTGCCTCAAGAGACAACCTTTATCTTGTTCAGGGGAATAGCTGAAACTTTCCACCTCCATAAGCGCTCATCACAGCAGCAGCTGCAAACTATTGCTCATGTGCAGAATGAGGAGTGATGAAATACCAGAGTACAGTCAGACAGCAGATGATGGCACAAGGAAAAGGCAAGGATCAAGTGATCATAGCAGGATATTCCAGGAAAACAACTATCTTTTTCCTTTCTCAGTCATCCTATCTGAAAAACAAAGCTAGAAGACTTTTCATTCATCAGCATTATTGTTTTCTCTCCTGTAGATTACAAAACACTCACAGAAGTGGCTGCTCAGCCTGTAACAACCCAGTCTGTACCAATTTCCATCCATAGGCAAACTCTTCAATCAGAAAGTTCTTCTAAGGTTTGCTACAAGTTTCCATTGCAAACTTTTGCACAGTAAAATCATGCTGTGTTCACACTATTTGCCCCTAAAACCAGGGGTTACTGATATAGTTCTTTGGAGGCAACAGTAAAAAACAACACCGAGGAGAAAGTGTGACAGCTAGAGATCTGCTCAAGCTCCTCCTGTAGAACAAATGGGGTTAAAACTCCTGACGTGGGCATGTCATGCTCAGAGTTAACAGGCACTCACTCACTGGTCATCCAACCAAGCAACTCCTTCAACACAGCATGCATTTCTTTCCACTTTTCAGAAGATCTCCCTGTGAGTTGAAGCAGCAGAAAAACTCCAGTTTTTGGCATCATCTTGACTTTCACTGTCTCACATCCTGTCCTTGAACTTCCTTCAAGTACCAGATAAGAGTTGTTCAACCTTTGACAACATAGAAAGTCTTTGGAGGTTTTTTTGGCTTGAGACATTTAATGGCAGAAAAAGGGATAGAGGAAAAAAAAAATCTTGCAATGTTTTTAAAAGTAGAGGGAACACACTCTCAAAGTAACACTTCTATTTAAAATCTACATTTAAAACTACTGTAGTGGCAAGCACACTACTTTGTTCAAAATATTTTTTCCAAGTTAATTGAACAGCAGTCAAAGCACATCTGTATCTACATGTCCTGAAAACAAAGCCTTCTCATTATCAATTATTTTCTCTCAGCAGACTCATATCTACCCTCCAAAATCATCAATAATCACATTTTCTGATGAAAAAATAAACACTTCGGTTTATTTCAACATTATTCAGAGAGGGAGTAAAGAAAAGAGCCAAAAGAGAGCTACTTGACCCATAAGAAACAAAAGTCTGCTGAATCCAAGAGCTAGACAAAGATGCTGTGATAAAAATGAAAGAGCTCTACAGATCCAAATTATGAACAGGCTCTTTATAAGCACCCTTAATTCAGAAATTCCAGTATAATGACCAGAGTCATGGAGTGGTTCTGGAAACCTCTTCACCCATGCTAATAAGGAAGTGTAAGAGCAACTCTTCCCATTCTGCAATTGCTAAGAGTTTGCATTTGAGTTGTAGATAGGAATGAGAAAAGCATAACAGAAGAAAACACAGGACATCTAAATCACACCTCTCTCTGAATGACAAGGACAAAAGGCAGGCTGTGAAAGAGGGTATCTTTTAACAAAAAACTCTCAATTTAAGTGCAGCTTGGTCCAGACTGGTGCAGAGAATGCTTTCCATGTCCTACCTGCTCTATGGATTAAGAGATTTTGGCCCTGCAGGCCTTTTAATTCACAAAGTTTTATCAACATAGCTGTAGTCTAAGAGCAGTTCAGGTCAACTGTGACTGAAGCTATGTGGCTTTCAGTTACCCTTCAGCAGTTGTACTGCCACAACTTTCCATGAGTGGGAGAGGTTTATCTTTAGCACTGACAGGAGCTAAAGACATTCTTGGAAAAGCATGGCTCTTCACTGTCTAATAAACCTTGTTTCTCTGCATGCCTTGACCTCATGAGTTTCCTCTGTGAAAGACCTAGGGGTCTCTCAGGTCTTTTCTGATATAGAATTCAGAGCAGCAGGAAACATGGAGACAACACATTCCACTGCAATATAAAGCAGACATACAACAGTATCATTGTGCATTATGTAGATGAAGCTATCATTGACTCAAAAATAATATAAAGAGAAACAGAATATATGCAAATTCTACACAGGTATGTTCTTACTGAAAGTAAGTGGAGACAAACTGACAATCTTGTTATTTGCACAACCACTGACAGAACTCCTGGGAATTGCTGAGAAAACAGCACTCATCCTTTTCCTCCATCAGAACATAAAACACTCCATGTGCCAGTGAATGATTTTACAACGGGGACACAGCCAGTGCTGTACAGCAGGCAGACCCTTGGTTGACCTTATCAGTTCCTGGAGCACAGGCCTTGGTATCAAAGCTAAATTCCAGCATTATTATTTTCAGCACCTCCCTGACAGGCAGTTCTTTGCTCTCAGAACTCACTGCCCACACAGGCTGGGAGGCAATGGCCACAGGCCTTTGCTAAGGGCTACAGGTCCCTGTGGGATCAGTGTCTCGCACTCCCCACTGCATGTGTTCTCTGCACAGGTTCTCTACTTGCTCCTTACCAATGGAAACTGCAAAAGCACCATTTCCTTTCAGCCAACACACACAACCACAGCCACTACAGATGATCATTACATGTGGAGGGCACATAGAGTTTCTACACTCAGTTATGAGCACAGAAATTCTGTGCTGGCACTGCTGGTTTGGTGCTCTACAAGGAAGCAATTTCTACTCAGCGAGCTGCGCTGGATTTCATCAACAATTTTGCTTGACTTAGTGGATTCTTCTTCTCTAGTACTAAGTAATATCTTCACGGTTGCTCGAGTATATGGAGTTTCACAGCTTTTTAACTTTGGAGGCAGGAAAAAGGGAAAATGAGAGGTTGAACATTTCTTGGGTGTTTGCACTTGGCAAATTAAACATCAGTAACCCTAGATTAAAAGCTTCAGTGTTGCTAAACAATCAAATTTACAGATTCTCATTATGTTAACTGACACAAAACATCATACTTCAACGTATCCAAGAGCTCTCCTAACTTTTGTCCTCTTGCTTTTCTGAAAAAGTAAAATCAGGACACAGAATTCCCAAGAAAAAAATTAAAAAGTAAATTAACACCTAACCTCCCTGCCTTCCCCCCAAAATAATCCCAGATTAGACTAGCAAAACAGAGTCTCCTTTTATTCCCTGTCACAAAAGCACAAAGTAGACAATGACACCCAATAAAGACTCTCGTTTCATATGCAAGAGACAGATACACACTTCCACTGAGACTTAGACATGAATAAGAATCTTGTTTACTCCCAATCACAGACAAGACCATAATTAATTTATTTTAACTTTTGTGAGACTGCCTTGCATCAGGAAACAAGGTTGTGCAGTATAATGCACTAGGTTAGAGAATATTCAACAGTAACAACTCACTTCTTGCATGACCAACTAAAATCAACTCTACATATACCCTCTCTGCAAACTATCTGGAAGTCTTACAGTTTACTGGTGAGAGCAGGTTATACTGAAAAGCCATCAGCTTCCAACAATGACAGATTGCATTATTCACCCTTGAGTGTGACTTCAATAAGACTTCCATTTCTCTACTGTGTGTCACTCAAAAGCATTTCACCAAGATTCCTCTTCATCTGTATAAATGTGTATACACTCTTTTTGTACTTTGCTCAAACATTTACCACCTGCAGAAACAGAGTGCCCTCTAGCTCTGGCCAAACTCAAAGAAATTTTCCTAAGGCTCTGTCTCCTTAAACACCAGCACTCAGAGCCACAGGAGACAGCAAGAGCAGTCTGTTAGCTGTATCCTTACCTGTCCTGGGGTCAAACAGCTGGTTGGCCTCCAAATCTGTGAACGTGCTGAAGCAGATGGGGCATTTAAAAGAGGCACGGTTGGTGGAGTCTCTCTCGTCGGTCTCGATCCTGCGGCGCATGTGGTCCAGCTTGTACTTGACCACATTGACAAGCAGGCGGTAGTTGATGAAGTAATAGTTATGGCGTGTGGTCTTGCCGTCGGGAGCTGTCTCGACCCTCATCCTGCATTTGATGAACTTGTCACCCTTGAGGGTGTTGAGGACAGCCCTCAGCTGCTTCCTGTCAAACTTCAGGAGCTCCAGCATGTCCTCCTCCTTCACACAGGGGTTCCTGATGAGGATGTCCAGAGCCAAAGCATGCTCGATGCCATAAAAGCCACGCACCACATATTTGGCAAGGCGTTTGAGAGCTGCTGGGACCTCAGTGAGGACGTCTGGGTCAGTCATAGCAGGTCCAGATCGTCAGCTTCATGTATACTATAAGGACAAAAAGGCAGATGGAATCTTAGCTAGCCGTCTAATTTCCAAAGTTCTTATTTATCTTACTTAGAGGTATGAAAAGCATGGGTGTTTTTCATTTCCCTTTGCTAAGCCTTGTACTGTCTCCTTAGGTGTCAATAATGCTACAGAAATAGGAAATGATACCTCTCATTCAAAGCAATACAATGTAAAACTTTTTTAAAAGCTCACAAGAAATTGGTACCAAAACATACAGCAGATTTCATTTGTATTCAGTCACAGCCAACACAGCTTGAGTAAGAAAACTGTCCTCCAGAAGACAGCTTTGAGATAACTGAGACCTGTAAATTGGGAGAAGCAGAAAATGGCTACAGCAAGAAAGGTCCTAAGACAGCCCAAGAGTGCAGTCTGAGGGCCTCAGCTGACATCACTTGATCCTATTGTAAGCAGCCCTGTCTGGTTTAACACCTCAGCCATCCCTCAGATCCATCCATCAGATGCCCTATGAGGACAGCTTGCTGTACAGGCTGGGATGCATTCAAGCACAAGCTCCCAGCTGCACCATGAGAACAGATCCTTGCTTATAAACAGACCTCAGTCAATTATCTGCAGCATGAAAACCATTAGCACTACCAACTCCTACACCACAAACTGCTTCAGTCTTGTTCTTGTATGAGCAAAGAGGTCCTTACAAAGGACTGAACCTTCATTTAAAGTCCCACATTCAGGCCTTAAAAGCCCATGAGTAATATAGCATAATAAACGAAGAAAAAGTCAAGACATACCAAATATGGTATGTTGAAAAAAGAAGAAAGTATTGCATGAAGTATCCTTTGAGTTACTTACCACCACTTACCAGGCTAACTGTGACAAGACAATAATTTCTAACTACTCTATTTCCACTTCACTTTTCTTCACTGTAACATCAAATGACACAAATTTGTCATGACTATGACATACCTGGCAACATATATAAAATCACATGCAAGGAATTCCTCACATTGTCACCCCTGCCAGATTTAGCTCACAGACAACACCAGTGATTCAAGGGAAGAACAAAGTACTAAAGGTGCTTTTGAAATAGCCATTTAGAAGATTACACTTCCAGCTAACATCAAATAAGACTCTGAACTATCTTTTTCAGTATGAGTTTTCTATGCTAGTTTAGGATATGAGTAACTATTTCTTCAGCAAAAGGTTCCTTCCACTGAAGAAAACCCCCCTCACCCTAATTTCTGGGTTTTTTCATCATTGCTATGGAATTTTTATCTGTGAACTAATATATTAAATCGTAAAACTCTGCCAATCCTAATTTTCATTTCCATTAGATGTTTCACACACTGTATATGTATCTCCCCAGTATTCAAGCCTATCAAATAAAGCAAAAAGTGACAGAAGAAAGGATCTGGATGAGTATCGTATTTTTTTCATCACTATCATAAAACCACTGATAGGCCTTTTCACACAGACCATTACACAACTTTTGTCCACTCCCCACACTAAGACATCCCTCTGAGATGACCAACTCTGTAAGTAACCAATGAGCTACTGACTCACTTCCATCAGCTAAGACATCTCAAAAATCTGTGATCATTTATCACAGTAGTCTTCTTGGATATTTTTTTTTCTTACAATAAACAGTGCCCTCTCAAAAAAGTGTAGCGTTACACACTGAAGCTTTCCTCCTCTTCCATCCCTACCCTCTGCTGCCACTGAGGAGGGATGTTCCTCTCAGTGGCCAGTACCACTACAAAGCAATTAGACTGTGGAATATGAAGCTCCACATTAACTAAATTAAGATCATCCTGTTTTTTATGCTTCTTGGATAAGAAAAACACCACTTTCGTAGTATTCTTTCAGAACACTTCCCTACTTGAGCTTTTCTTTTCCTCTAACTTAGAGCCAAATGGTATTTGCAGTGCTCAAATTGAAAGTAACTGAATGACATTTGTTGACTGCTGGTGTGCAGGCTGACAATAGCTCACAGCAAACAATGCCTGGATGTCCAGCTACAGCTTCCCTTTAAGGAAATTCACTTAAAACACATCTATCACACCACAAATTAACCATGAAACAAGTACTTCTAGAGTCAGCCAAGTTTCTCTTTCATGCCAGAGACACAGTGATTCATCTCACACAAAGGAGAGTTTTATAGAGCTTTGCATTGAAGGTAAAAGTGTTAGCAATAAATGATACCCCACCAAGAATGAGCCATGCAGTATTTTGGAATCTCTAAGTCAGACCAAATCTAAATACTGTCACAGAATATTGTCTTTAAAGATTAATGTCATTCTGTTGTTATTTTTTCAGTCTTTCAGTCACTTAAAGACAAACCTTGGTTTTGACTGTATCTGTCAGCAACATACTGACACTATAAAACAATGTCAATGCAGAAGCTGGATGGAAGCTTTGATTTATTCAAATTGATCAAATCTTATTCAGAGTTAAAGCACAGTAAAGAATAAATGTAAAGATCAATTTTAAATAAAACCTGGCACCCCAGGAGAGTTAAAAAGTCAGATTTTTAAAGTCAAAAGCTTGTTAAGTGCTGATCTGAAGAGCAGATAATTTCTCTCTTCAACAATCCACCTTCCCTAAAATTTCCTTACAGAAAAACTTGGTGATGCAACTTGCAGGGGCACAGTGACCTTCAGACATCAGTTGAAATAAAAAAAAAGGAGAAAAATGCTTTTAAATAAGCACATCTCACTCTGGACACCTCACCTGAGAGCTGATGGAAAGCACTTTCTCTGCATTGATAAGACAGCTGCAGATTTCCACAGATACTTCCAAAATAGGTTTAAAGTACAATTTCCTGAATAATGCACTCAAACAGCTTAAACAGAGACTTGCAAGGGACCAATAAATAAAACCAAATCTATGAGTTTTCAGCAACATTCAGAGACTGAATAATATTTCTTAGTGTCAATCACTAGAAAATATTCTTTTTCATCTAGTGGGAGTAGGACTTTCAACAGTTTCTTCTACTCTGCTGGAGATGTTGAGCGATGTTCAAATCTTCTGTGTCCTCAGGTAACAAAGGGCATCTTGACTGTGATACTGTTTTCTTCCAGGTGCGGATATATGGAAATACAAGCATTCTGAAAACACCAGAAACCATTCTCTCCTGTTATCCTCCACTTCAAATGTCGATTAACACACTGAGTTCTAAATCCTGCAGAAAACAGTCTTTGGGTGAAAAAAAAAAACAACTGACTAGTGCCATCTTTGAGCGGAAAAAAAAAAAAAAAAACAACCCCAAAAAAAACCACAAGTGCCAGATGTTACCAGGACAAGATGATGTCTTGTCCAGGAAGAACCCAAGGCTTTTAATCCCTAAACTGCAAATTCTTACCATCTTTCACCAGGCAAAAAAGACACTGATTCAGCTCACAAAATTCAAGCCAAGGGGACTTTACCACTGCATTCTTCAGCAATGATTTCACCTTCCCCTGAAGCAGTAAGTCAAACCTGAATTAATTACATGTGCAAATAAATATGGTAACACCTTTAACAAGGTTTTAATGCACATGCATCTGTTTCATAATAATGTCTGAACTGACCTTAATAATTTATGAACATCAAGGAACATTTGGAACATCAAGGAAAAAAAATACAATGGCCAAGATACTCACCTATGCCAGTAAGCACCTACAGCATCAATAATAAGGCACACTGGACAACATCATATTCAAAAATAGCCAAAAGAAGAATTTCCAAATTTAAACACGGACTTTATTAAAAGAGACAGTTCGTGAGGAATTGTTCTGGGTAATCACATTAATACAATTCAGTATTTTGGGTACAGGAGGAAAGCAGACCTGTCTGTGTTAATACAGTAGGACAGCAAACCTAAATACACATCTGTTGGGTTTTTTAAATTGCTGTAATTGAAAGAATTAATATTGATGTGTCTATAAAAGGCAACATTGGAATAAAAGAGACTTACAGTTACACAACCCAGTAAGATCTGCTGGGTGAAAAAAATAAGGGTACCTTCTGCAAGATTGTACCTGAGGTTTAGTAAAATGTACAAGGCTTTCAGCATAACCAGAGATGCCAGAGAGGAGGTCAGGGGGAGAACAAGTGACTGCAAAAAAACCCTTCAGTATGATGGGATCAGAGACCACACAGAAGCCAGAAACTGAACTGAGCAAACACCTCAATTTTCAGTAATTTTCTGATGCAACATCAAAACAACTGAACTCTTCTTCTCCACATACAACAATTTCAAGAGTTTTCAATTCCAATGAACAGGAATTCTGCTAATGAAGTTAGATCTGTTTTTCTTTCTGCTTTTCCTGACTCAAACTGAGACAAAGAGCGCTAGAACTGTGATGACCTAGAAGCCACAATGTAGATGAAAACAGTACTAAAAAATATGAAAACCTACATCAGCCAGTAAATTAATATGAATTTTTATCCAATACTGCAAATGTAGATCATCCTGGTTCAACATGTAACTTCTGAGACTTACATTAATTTTACCCAGAAAATTCAATGGTCTCACTATTCATATATTTGACAGAGGCTCTTCAAAAGCAGGATCTTAAAAAAGGAAGCAGACTGCTCTTCAGACTCATAAGGATATACAAAGCTGTGAACCTAGGCTATCAGACACACTGTTAACACTTGCACAGGTGCTTCCTGTTTTTCCCCATATTTATTTAATTAGTGCTCCTTTCTAATAAATCTTTGAAACTAGCTTTTGCTGCATTGCTTCGAAAATGCTTCTGCAAGCTTCTGACACAAGATTTTTAAGAAAGGGGAAAAAACATTACTTGCTTACACTACTGACATAGTTTCTTCAGGTAAAATCAAAATCAAGTTATAAGAAGAGAATCTCCTCTCCCATGAATGTGGCAGGTACAACAGGCTTCCAGGAGCCAGTGCATGCCATATCCTGCTCCAGCTGTCACTTGCAAACACCAGATCCCAGTTTTGTAGTCTCTAACTCTAACCAGATTTAAAATTCTGCTTTTCAGAAGGTGGTGAGGTTAAGCTAAGAGAAGCAATCCTGAATCTTCCTGAGAACAGGAAGGAAAGGCATAAATTTCAGAACTTCAGTGGGAAAACATGTCATCAAGATTTTAAATGTCTGTACAACATAACCTCAGACACTATTCATTCTTTCCAGAAAAGGGCACAGCATCTTCCACTTTGGAGTTTTGTTTTAACTTGCATCTCTCTGTAGTGAGTCCAGAATTGCCTTTCTCCCACATCAGCTTCAAAGTAAAGTCTTCTGACATTTTATCAAGAGCTTACTGAGTTTGATTCCCTGGAGAGTTCATGAATGCTACTGCTCAGCCTTCCTCCTGCACTACATCTTGATGAGAAATATGTTTATTTTCATTGCAAGACCTGCCTTGAAGTATGAGGGCAGAAAAGAACAATATGCTTTCACTGAAATCCCATCTTCTTGTTGGATTTCCATAAACTGAAACCAGGAGGCCTCAGGTAGCAAAGGGTTTTCTTCACTCAGGATGAGAAGTTGTGCTGCAGCTGCACACAGAAAGGCTGAGGGGCTTGCCTGAAATGAGGGCTTTTCCCCTTAATTTCACAAGTAAAAACACATGGAACCAGATGTAATAAGGCCACAGGGTTTGACCACACCAGGCAGAAACTAAACAATGCAGGCTCAGGATGTAATTCTCAATCACTTTTATAATCTTAACCCAGCATAAACAATAGCAAGGTGTCGGGAAATTAAAGTACCACCTGTGTGCATGTACACAAATGGATTAAATTTCCTGTTGCAGCTTAAGTCAAATTACAACTTCCCTCCCCTAAGGAAATCTTTCTTTTCCTTCCTTGCCTTTAGCCACAAGCCCCACCCTTCAGTCCTAATTCTGGCAGTTCACTATTCATGTAGCAACAAGAATCAATTGTTAAAAAGTGAAAAACTGACATATCAAAATAAAAGGTGGGACATTTCAGAGAGGGCAAAGGGGAAAAGTTCAAGAATTGAATCGTTTATATTACCAGATTAGAGCCAACACAAAGCAGAGAAAAGAATGCATGGCTAAGGATGTAGATGAGTGGGGAGCTTCCCCCACACGGTGGCAAAACTGACCTAACTGTAATGTAAGGCCATTAGAAAATTTTAATTATGGATACCAGAACCTCTTACAATTTACACTCTGATCTGAACCTACCAGGAGAATATGTGTTATTTCACAGACGTGTAAGCCTCAGCCCTCACATAATGTAGTTGTAAGGTTTTGAGGGCTTCTTTAGAGGGAAGAAAGTAAGATAATTTCTCTCACATATCAAGCCTAGGAAGTCATGATTACACCAAAGCATAGAGAGTTTAACGCCAGCATTCCTTTCTACATTTCTGACAGGAAAAAAAAGCAATAATTGCTTTTCACATTATGGATTCAGTAAGACCTGGAACACCACACTTTTCATCATGATAGATGATGTGAGCAATATTGCCTTTTGGAAATTCCAGAAAGACAAGGAAAATTATGGAAGTATTGGGTTACAGTTTTAGTTAAGTGAGCATATACTATATAAGCAAGCAATAAAGAAACAAAGAAACTAAGTAACAGGACACCAGATTAGCTTTAATTAACATAGTTTCTTGTTCAGAAGAATCCCCTAAAGCATCCAGTGAGAAAGTGAGCTGAATGTCACAGGAAGTGGAAGGCAGGAATGCAATTCCCATCAAGCCTCACTTCTGCCTGAAAGCATGTGCTACTTCCCAGGCACATGGCTCTGCCCTCACAACACCATCCTGTGCACCAAACTGATCATTTAAAGGTAGAAAAATACTTTTTCTTTTCCCCTTTTTGCTATATTTTTCAACAGTTTAATGAGCTGGTGGTGAACTCTTACAAGCAAGAGAACCAGCACGTCCGGAGAAGATGCCACTGCATTGGAAAAGATGAAAGAAAAAACCACCTTATGTGGATGAAAAATATTAAGCTACCTAGACTTCAAGAAAATGCACCTTAGCTGTGCACGGCTGAACACCCTTTTCAGAATAATCATCCTCCTTTTTCATTGTGAGCCGTTTGGAATGGCACAAGCCTAATGGCTGGACCCATTTAACAGCAGCTCGGTGCCACTATGAGATGGGATATCGGGGAACCAACAGGCTCCTGAGGCCAGAAGAAATGTAATACACAAAAAAAAACCCAAAAAAAAACCCCCAAACAAAAACAAACACAAAACAACCAAAAAAAAAAAAAAAAAAAAAAAAACACCGCACCTTGCTGACCTGGAAAACTGAATGGTTACACAGCTGGTTGCTTGGCTCAAACCTGGCAAACAGGAATGAGCTCGCTTTGCCAGCCAGCTACTCCTCAGATGCCCATAACCCCGCATGTCCCTGCAAATCACAAAGGACACAGACCTCCCCGACTACAACAGCAGAGCGAGCTTTAACGCCAGTCAGAG
Organism: Vidua macroura; assembly: GCF_024509145.1. Classification (NCBI taxonomy): domain Eukaryota; kingdom Metazoa; phylum Chordata; class Aves; order Passeriformes; family Viduidae; genus Vidua; species Vidua macroura. The sequence continues at coordinate 71,600,826 of NC_071572.1, read as the reverse complement.
GGGAGAATCCCTGTGCCGTCTGCACAGCTTCCCATTCCCTACCTACTTTTATGTGCTGAGGTTTAAACATCGAACTGTTTACGATTATGTAGGGCAAGAGGAGGTCAGAAGAACCTCTTAAAAAAAAAAAGAAAAAAAAAAGACAAAACAAAGAAGAAGCCTCAACAAACACCGCAGGAGGAACGGCAAACGGTGGGAAGGAGCCAAGGCGAGGAAGGGGCCCAGATAGGCACAATGTGCGGAGAGCACGGGCCCCGCGGGCCGCTCTGCGGCACCCAAGCGCCGGGCCGGGGGCCTCTGCGGGCCGCAGGCACTACCCCGCTCCCCGGGGCCGGCACTGACCTGGCGCCGCTTCCAGCTCTTCCCGGCTCCGGGCGGCGCTTCCAGCGGCTCCGCCACCCGCGTCACGGCCGCGCGCGCCTCTGCCGTCAGTGCCGGCGCCGGCGCATGCGCCGCACCGCCCCCTCCCTGCCCGGCTGCGCGAGCGACACGAAAGCGAACCAATCGCCTGCCCATAGAGGACAGCGCCTTCCCGCCCTCACCGGGGCTAAACCAATCAGAAGTGAGAACCGTGCTGGCCGCTCGAGCAGGCAGCCAATAGGTTGAGAGGAGCAGCAAGAACACGCGCCGCGATTGGCCGGCGCCCCGGTGGCAGGGCGTTGTTGCTAAGCAGGGTAAAGATGGCGGCTCTGGACAGGGTCAAGGTGCTGGTGCTGGGCGACTCCGGTGAGTCCGTGTCCCCAGGCCGTGTGTCCCGGGGCCGGTCCTTGGCGATCTGCTTATCGCCTCCTTCCCCGTTACCCGCTGACGGGCCGGGACCGCCCGCGTTCACTCAGTGCTGCTCCCGGCCTCGCCACCTGTAACCCTGGCACCGCCTCCCAGGAGTTGTTCTCTCTCTGTGCACTTGCAGGTGTCGGGAAATCGTCGCTCGTTCACCTCTTGTGCCACAACCAGGTGTTGGGAAATCCGTCCTGGACAGTGGGCTGCTCCGTGGATGTGCGAGTAGGTGACGTGCACGGTCTCTTGGTGGCCCTGAGCCTGGCGTGTAAAGGAAGGACCTTGACTTTTTATTTTAATTACTTGCCGCCCCAGAAAGAGGTGTACTTTGATCATATGTTTTGCTGAGGGCTTAATCTTCTGATGCAAGTAGCGTCAAATATGAGCCAAGCACTTGTGTAAGCAAGTTTTGACCTTCCAAGGTTGTCACAATCAGACAAGACATTTGTCACTCATAGCTCTGCTCCCTGCTGCAGTGGCCACGGGCGTGTGACGAGTCACAGGGTGGCCAGTTCCCTGAGAAACAGGCAAGGAACAGCCAAGTTGTCAGCCAGACACAGTGGGGAAAAACACTTTGCTCGTTTAGCTTGTGGGAGCACAGGAAAGCTCTGGGTGATGCTGATGTGTTAGAAAAACAAAATTTAGGGCCTGGCATGCTTCAAGGCTTTTAGAACTGGGTGAGGAAATTGACAGGAGAAATTTATTGTTGAGACCTGGACACCAGAAATGCAGAATTTGTAAATGTTACAGAAAGCAGAGCTGAAGAAAAAGCTAACAGACAATTAATAAGACTCTCCCTATCTGGGAAAATGATAATAAAAAAAGGCTGAAAAAGTGGGCTAGTTAGCATGAGAAGTGAGAAATCAATAACCAATAGAAGATCAAATACTAATTAATGAAGAGAACTGCATCACTTGTAAGCCAGTGAGCACTAATTCCTTTGTTTGCCAAAATGTATCAACAATTGTAAGTTTTGGTGACTGATGTACACGTTTGGTGAAGTGCTACTCACGTACCTCAGTGATAAATAAAGTAGTGTTGATTTTCTAACCTAACTGGGTTAGAGAGTTTATTTCCTGGATTTTGGTGACAGTTGTGACCATGGGGTTGCTTCTCCTCCTGACTACTTGCTGCAGGACCTGCTGTGGGAAGAGTGAGGATGCCCATCCAGCAGTTCTTTGGCCTAGCCTACAACCCTCATGGGACATTGATAAATGCTCTTCTCCTTCATCACCCTTTGCTGCATTTTACTTGAAATGCATTGCCTTAGGTTAGGAATGTATTTCCAAAATCTGAGGAGAGGAGCATGGCCGTCCTGTTTGATTGTGGAGCAAAACTACTCAGCAGATCTGGGCGCAGAAGTTGTTGATTAATTGAGTTGAGATGTCAGACTTTGGGTAGGAAAAGGTGTGGTCAGATGGAATCCAGGTCTATCACCTGTATTGATATTCTTGCAGTGCTGCCCTGTGTGTTTTAACAACTATAAGAAATCATGACCTTAATTTTTCCATTTGCTTTAGCAAAACACTGTGTCCAAGCACATCAGGAGATGTTGGGTTTGTTAATATTGAGATGCAAAGGATGCTCCCTGTTTACTCACCAGGCTCCCTCTCACATGAGATGGTGATCTCCATCTCTGTGGTGCCCAGTGGCTGCTGCTTGGCTCATTCCATCTCTCTTCCACTCGAGAGGTTTGAAATAGTGTCAGCATGAGAATTTCCAAATTTCTATCTGAGTGCAGTAAACCTTCCAGCTGAAAGTGTAAGTGCCATGTGGAGTAACTCCTGTGACACGGTGCTGTGGTTATTTATGATTTGAATTTTTCATCAGATCCATGACTACAAAGAAGGAACCCCAGAAGAGAAGACCTATTACATTGAGCTGTGGGATGTTGGAGGTTCTGTGGGCAGTGCCAGCAGTGTGAAGAGCACGCGAGCAGTGTTCTATAATTTGCTGAATGGTAAGTTTGCTTGGTTTTGATTCTGTTTCTGTTAGGAGCTGTCCCTTGGTTCTGGGGCAGAGTTCCAGGCAGCCTGCCTGAGGGCTACATTGTTCTCCTTTCTGATTTATACAGGAACAAACCTGATACCATTCGTAGGCAGAATTTTATGGATCCAGTGATGAACGGCAGATATTTCAGGCAAACCTGTGCAGATGAGCTCTATCAGCCTTTCCCTTCAGTCTTGTGCAGCTGGCACAGCAGGGAGGCTTTGAAGGTGCAGTGGTTGCCTTCACCTTTCTGAGTCTGCTATATATACTGCAGAAATATGATTTATATTTTTTAAGTTTTTTTTTTATGATTTATATTTTCTTGTCTGTTCAGTTGTAAAACTTACAGCAGAAAAATTACTATTTCAATTTTTATGAATGTTGATAGTTACATCCTACCCTGGCAAATTTGAACTGCGTCCCGTAAAATTGCCATATGCTGATAACCATCTTGCCTCTGCTCATTTAGCTTACCAACTTATTTTTAAGAGTTAAATCTTGCCACTTACTGCATATGTAAGAAGTAGTATTTTGTGCCTTCTGTTGATATATTGTCCTAAAGGCCTAGTAGTTCATTTGTGTCTCTAACAAGAGCAAGTAAGAGATTATAAACATAACAGTGCAGTATTTCAATTGTTACTTTTTGTCATCCCAGGATAGTTCACTAAAAATAGATGTGTATCAGACTAACAGTGGCTTCTCAAAATCTGGCTCAAATGTTGTGTTTGATTCTCTTTGCTTATTCCCACTCATTTGAAGGTTTTTCAATAACATGTTAAGCCACACAATAAACATTTTTGGGCTGTGATTAACTAGTTATTTCTTCCTCCTTTCTCAGGGGAAAACTGTATTAGGTACCTCTTGCTTATACTGTTAACCAGATTTCTGTGTATAAGACTTGAGTTGAGTTGTGCCCTCAAAGCAAACCTCTTTGGTATATGAAAAAAAATGATTTATTTTTGATCCCAAACCTACAGTGTGCCAGGAAGTTTGGGTCAGACTTGGAAATACCTTAGAACAGCCCATTAAGAAATGAAATCTTGGACTCGTGCATCTGAATTATAATTGATGACATTAAAATAGAGTTATTTATCTCCACTGCCCAAAAGATACTAATTAGACAGCTTGCATATGAAGAGTGTTGACTTTGGTAGTTAACCTTGGGTCTTGTTTCTTTCATTAGATTAATTTCTCCATTAGAGCTTGTCTCACAAATTGCCTGTGCTTGGCCTGATTTAAGAAGAGAAGATGAATGCATTCCTTCTGCCTGACTGCTTGTGCTTTCTGGGCTTGCAGTGTCTGAAAGCCAGTCAGTGTTTGGTTGTGGCAGCAGCGGTGCAAGCTGCCGGGCTGTTGACAGGGCTGGCTCACTTTGGTTTTGGATTATCCACAGATCTTCTTCTTTGCTGACTCTCCACCTGGTGTGGGGACTGTGATAGCTGAGGACAGTGACTGGGCAGTAAGGCTTTGGCTTGCAGACCTTGTTGTGGGAGGAGCATTTCTTTGAGTAGTCATTGGTCCTGCCTGCTCTTTTTGGATGTTGACAGTCTTTTTCTGCTGGTGCAGCTAACTGTGCAGGTTTTAGGTGAAGCAGATAAGGAAACTGACCAATCAAAGACATAACTGAGGGAGAGTGTGTGGAGGTGGAGAGTGTTTCTCACAGGTTGTGCAGCAGTGCCTCTGTATCTGTTGCTGTAGGCCAAGTTATATTGTGTTTGGGATTTTCTCTTTATGCTGGGGGTGGACACACAGCAGAGTTGCCTTTTTATACTGTTACTGAGATAAATGCTTGAAAATAAGGCTGTAGCTGTGATATGCTGGGAACTCTCGTGGGAGAGTCTGTGCACAGTCAAGTGGGATAGTGGAAAATATTTGTGGAAATGTGGTTTGTTCATAGCATGTACAGTGGATGGCACCTCTAGAAGTTATGGTGAAAGATAAATTACGGAGTTTTTTCCACCTGTAGGCTGTGAAGTGTTTTGAGAATGAATCTTGATGCAGATAAGGGATATAATTCCATTTTGTCCTTGAACTGATGATAGTTTGAAGTCTGGAAGAAGTGGGAACATTCCACATATTGCAGAAGGTGTGAATAAATAGAAGAAATTTGCTAGCAGGAGTTGGTAATTGAGTTAGGAACTGTGGTTATCAGAAGTGGGTGTCTGTTAATAGCACAGCTAGGAAGCTTGACTCTGTCTCAGAATTTACATTTTGAAGGCTCATAGTAATGAAAAATGCTAGAAACTTAATCTTAAGTGCAATAAGTCTTACTAATTCATGCTTTTACCAGCCATTTAGGAGAGTATGAAATTTTGTCAGTGTCTGTTTCCCCTTTGGATACCTTCCCAAATAATTCTTGAAAATGCAGGAAAGCAGTAGTTCTCTCTGAACTCTTTTGAAACAAAGAAAAAGCCTTCAGACTTTATAGATGGTGTGATAAAAAATAATTATGTTTACCAGAGAAAGGCTAAATTTTCTTCTGCAGTAATACAGAATTCCAGTATCATGAGAAGTAGACAGAATCAGTGAATGCCTGCGAGCCTTTTGCAGATTAAAGCCTGAGATGGCTGTTTGTTTCCTGCTTTCATGTGATTTTTCTCTTAGCCAATTCTTGATAAGCAGCTTTAAAAAACCTGTTGCATCCTGATATTTTCAGCCTTACTTATTCACTGTAACTGAACTGGTTATACATCCCTTCATTCTCAGATATCTGGGAACCTGCAGGTGTCATTTTGGTAAGATAAGGAGGAGAATATGTATCTTTAAATGACATCTTGCTGTCTTGTCTTTCACTCTAGGGATAATTTTAGTGCATGACTTGACCAACAAGAAATCATCCCAGAATTTGTATCGCTGGTCTCTGGAAGCACTCAACAGAGATGTTGCTCCAACAGGAGTTCTCGTGACAAATGGGTAAGTGAAAAACATACATGCAGAGCTCAGACATGGTAATTCCAAGCAGTTGAAGAAGTTTTTGTCCATTTCTAAGGCTACTTGGTCTCCACAGGAAAGTAGATGTGGTTAGACTCAGAAGAAAGAAAGAAAGAAATGGGGAGTATCAAAAAAAGTTGACTGTTGATTGTTCGTGTTCTTTTTATACTGCCAGACAATATCAGGTGATTCTGACAGCAGATTCCCAAACTGGGTGGCAGAGACCTTGCTTTAAGGGAAAAGATGTTTTATACATCCTTTATTTGTCTGAGGCCTCTGTGAGAGTGGGTCCAGTCCCAGTTACAAGATTTCTCTGTCTGTACTGAGAGATGCCATTGTGCAGGAAATGTCATGGGTTAATGTGTCTGGGCGAAGAGGCATTCCCTCTATGCACCAACACTGAGGAAGTTCACTTCATACATTTTTGGTTTGGGTGATGGGGGAATTATTTTAGGAGCGTGGCTAAAAGAGCTCAGAAAAGTCTGCTTAAACAGCATGTTCATAATTAGCTCTCCAACGCCTTGTCAAGGATTTCCTCCTGTACCTCTGTGCTCCTGTCGTCCATCTAGTCAAGGAGGTTTTAAGATCATTGCTAAACATCACACATGAGCAGGAAGGCAGTAACGAGGAGTACCTTTTTGTGGGAAGAATATCAATTATTTATCTGTCTGTTCGGTACACAGGTGTTTCTGTAGAAACATAGTTGATGGGAAGGAGGATTTACATTGTATAAACTGCAAAATTTTCCAGTATCTCTAGGAAGACAGGTTCTTCACAATTGTTTTAATTTTCAGAAATATAACTTCTGTCAAGGACAGATGTTCAGCCAGTAGCAGTTCCTTGCTCAAGTTGTTGCTGTTGGTTGTAAAATTACTTACTAGAAAGCTTGGTTTAGGTAAAAAATGACTGACAAGTGATTATCCTAGCTAAGGAGAGTGATTGAAGCTTGGATTCCTATGTAGTGACTTAGATGCAGAAGCCCTTCCCTAATTTAAAGATATTGCACATTTTAACTTAGATAAATGGACCGTTAATAAATGAATTACTGATTTTTGAGAGGTACAGGGGAGGTGTTGTTGTACTTGTGCCCACTTACATGGCCATTGCCTCATTCAGGATTGTCTTTCTTTCCCTCATCAGTGACTATGACCGTGAACAGTTTGGTGATAACCAAATCCCACTGCTGGTAATAGGAACTAAACTGGATCAGATCCCAGAAACTAAGAGGAATGAAGTTTTGACCAGAACAGCATTCTTGGCTGAGGATTTCAATGCTGAAGAGATAAATTTGGTTAGTATCCTTGTCACCTTTGTTGTTTTTCTTTTGTATGGGAGTGAGTCCAATTTTTAATAAGTAAAGATGTAACAAAAATTTGGCTTTTGGAGATTTTTCCGGTAGTGTCAATTATTCACATTTCTGTTGGCTCTGCCCCTTGCTTGGTGAAACAGATGTCTTTGTTTCACTATAGGGAGATGTAAGGGGTATTAGATAAGGTCACTTAAACTTAGACCTGTTGGCTGGGAGTTAAATTTTCTTGTTCATAGCTTTGATATAGACTGTCTTTGAATGAAACATGAAGATGACTTTATATAGATCTGTGGGTATAAAAATATACATGTGCTGTATGGATGCTTGTATACACACTCCCAATCTCAGGTGTAGTCTGTACGAATCACTGCCTGACTGTATAGCTGGTGGTGGAAGGAAGATATGGAGCATATGGGGGGTTGCTTGGAATTCTGCAGTTGATTCAAAGAGCAGTTGGTCTTTTCTCTGAACTGTGGAGCAAAAATCAGCAGATCCATATTTTTCCCTTGCTGATGGTGTGTGTCAGGGGAAAAGGGTATGTTCCATTTCCTTGTGTTTGGCTTCCTTGCACTGATTTCCTTGTGCTTGGTTTGTTGTTGTCTTTTGGGTGTTGTAGGACTGCACCAGTCCTCGTTACCTGGCTGCAGGTTCATCCAATGCTGTCAAACTAAGCAGGTTTTTTGATAAGGTACGTCGATTAAATGATGTTTTATTGTCCTGTGCATCAGATGTTGGGATTTGAGCTTGAACAACAGTTTAACAGTTTTCATATTCCACTCTCTGAGTTGGTTCAAGCCAGGTGTGGGGAGGCCAAAGATTGATCTGCTTTTGGAACCCTACAGGAAATAGCTGATCTGCTTGAAGATTTAGTTCCTGATCTGCATAGAGCAGTGAAAATGAACTCACAAATGTGCAAAGACAAAGACATTCTGCTTATGCTTTTGAAGTTGTCTGGCAGGCCAGAGGGGTTGCAGCATTCTGAGGTAGTAATGTGAGGAGATACAAGACTGGTTAGCTCTGTTGATGCTAGTTAAAGCAACCTTTAGGAATTAAGAAATTAACTAAGAATATTATTCTCCCTTCCTGAAAAAGAGACCATTAAGGTCCACTGTGCAAATGAGAGAAGGAATGCTCTGTTTTAAGCATCCTCTGGGCAAAGATAGCATAGTGGGGCTACTGTGCAGTAGTAGGAGCCAGTATCCCTGCAGAGGGAATGAGAGTAATTGAGTCTGAAGCAGGAGACACACAAACCGTCACCTCCATTACCCAGGAGGGCTGTGTTGAAGTTGGGGATGATTAGACAGCTTAGACAAGTTGTCCAAGAATGGCTGTAGGCGGCAACTGCTGTGTGTGCTAGAGCATTGCACTAAAGTAGTAGGCCTGGAGCAGAGATGTGGGGTCAGACCTTGTCCCACTTAGCCAGGAGTTTCAGTGCTCATGTGTGAAGTGTTAGTTGCAATCTGAGGTTATGCATGTGCTGTGCAAGCTAAGATCATTCTCTGTTGTTTCCAGGTCATAGAGAAGAGATACTTCTTAAGAGATGGCAATCAGGTTTGTCACTTTTCCTCCTCTTTTGTTTCATTTCTCCCTGTGTAATGTGATCTGCTGACATAGTCCTCTTTAAAACACAAGCTTCATGCAACCTAAATGACAATCTGAGCTGGTAATTTAATTCTTTTATCTGTGGGAGCACAGCTGTTAAAGCTAGACAGAAGAATGGCTGACTTTTGTCAGCTGAAGTATTTGTCTGTAAAGTGATTGGCAGTGAAATACTTAAGTAAGCTAACATAGTAGAATTTGGAAGAATGAAGTAAAATGGGCAAATATAATTTCTTTCAGCTCTGTCAGCTTCAGGCTGCTTGGTTGCAGATTAAGGTCATAGATGCTATCCTGAAGGCCAATGAAAGGGTTTTTTTGTACAGCTGGAACAAGATTTTATGTTTAATACAGGTAGTTTCCAGAGACTCAGTGGAGCCACAAGGAAAATGGCAGTATATATCAGCTTGTAATTAATTCCTAAAGGACTGAATTAACTGTTTTCAGCCAGGTGGGGAAGTACTAGCAAAATGACTTCTGGTTTCGGCAGAACACTTCAGCTTTTGTGCCCCCCACCTCTCCACGTGCAGTCTGCCGTGCAGGGAGTAGTGAAGCTGCATTTACCATATGTAAAGGTGTTGCAAATTACCTTGAAAAGCATCTCTGAAGTACAGTTACACCTGTACATTGTTAGAGGTAGCTGTGCTGAAAGCCCCTTGGGGAGAGTGGGGGGGGGGAAATAATCACAGATTACAAAATGCTTCCTTTCTTTGAGCACTTCTATAGTGCCTTTTGAAAATAAATTTGCTTTAGCCTCTTTCAGTTCTGCATGATGCCTTTTATTTCTTCCCCTCTCCCACCCTCCTCCCCACATTCTAGTGAAAGGAAGTTTCTCTTTCATGGGTATAATATCTTAATACAGAAACCTGCTTGTGTGCTGGTTGTCTTTGATGCATGATGTAAAATTTTTATTTTTATCATTTGATCCTATTTAGTGGCTAGCCAGGGATTAACTATACATTCCTTTTGGCTGTGTGCCAGAGATTGCAGCCTGCTGATGACTATCTACTTCCTTGACAGGAGCTCAAAAGCTCAAAACAAATCTTAAACAGCAGTCATGTTTAAAGAGGCAAAATCCAAATTGGAAATGGAGACTTCAATACAATCTCTTAATGTTATCATTTGAAGTTATCTACTTAATGTAGTTCTTACTGATGTTTTTGTGGGTTTTCTACAATAGGTTGCTATGATTATTCGTGTTTTGAGGTATTTCTGTTATAAACTTCTTCAGGATGAAAGGAATTTTAAGTCAGATACATAATAAATAAAAGTTACTCTTAATTAGTGACTTTGATGTAAAAAAACGCTAAAGCAGATAACTTTTACTTATGGTGTTCAGGTACTTTTTAGTTATAATGATTGCATTTTTCCTCTTTAAATTCCCGAAGTTTTCATGAGGTGAACCTTTGTACAAAATCTGCCCGATTTTATCCTTAGAGATGATTGCTTTTCAGAGATTAATAAACCAGTACCTTAGTGAATACCTTGCATATTTGAGTTTTGGGCCTGAAAACCCCAAGTAAATTTAATCTGTGGAGTTTTTGGTGGACTTTTATTTTGGGAAAGCTCTTCAGCTCTCTGCTTACCAGTGAAGTGTGTAACCTGAGCAGTCTGCTGTGAATTGTAGATTATGTTTTTGTCCCATACCATCCATACATGCCCATGTTCTTCTGGCATGATTTGTAGGGCTTGGTTGACTCCCTCCATTTTAGTAGACTGCATGACTATGATATAGACTTTCCTATGAAGGTGTGGAATTGTTTTGGGAGGGTGTGTCTACAGGGTCTGCTGTTCCTGCTTCTGTGTAGTCAGTAAGGTAAAAGTTACTCTGGCCTGTAATCAAATAGTTTTATGATGCCAGTAGGGCAGATACACAGTATTAGAAAGCAGCACATCACTTTCCTTTGGGGATTCACAGGTGCATTGAATTGAAAATCTGTCTGAGATGCTGTTAAGGCCAGAGAAGCTTCTGATGGTTTCAAGTCGATTTTCTTTGTAAACATCCATTGTCACTGTGTAAGCAGTGTCTGCAGATGGGCTGCAAAAGCGGGAGTGCTAATCCTTTGTATTGTTGCAGCCATTTCTATCCCAATGTTTTTCTTTAAGCTTACAGCTTAAAACTGTACTTTCAACTGCCACTGAAGTGCTGCTGCCCGGGTTTGAAGGCATAAAGCCTCAACAGCTCTTTGATAGGACTTGGCTTATATTATTTTATAGTTTTAAAAATGAATGGAGGAGAAATTCTTGTATGCACTTGAATCTGCTTTGAAATCTTTGAAATCTGTCATTAACTGTGTTAGGATTGAGGCTTTCAATTTCCCTTGCCAAAAAGTCTTCAGGAGCCCCACAGAACAGATGAGCCATAGTGGAGTTGTGCAGTGTTTAATTAGTGGTGCTCCTCTAGCAGTCAGCTGAAGCACTGTGGCCCTCATTCTGGAGATGGTGTGGAAGATGTTGCAGTTGGCTTGGTAACAGTGTGGGCTAGAGGGAGCTCCTGCTGATTCTGACATGACAAATTGTCTTCCCTGCCTCTAGATTCCTGGTTTCTCTGAAAGGAAGAGGTTTGGAGGAGGAACACTGAAGAGCCTTCATTATGACTGAGCACTGAAGAAGTGGAAGATGACTTCTCTGAGTTCCTAATGACATTCCCATTTTGACTGGATGCTCAAAGACAGTAATGCTTCTGTCAAGCAGAGTAAAATGATATTACAGCTGGCTAGCCTGCTGAAGCTTGTTGTTGGAAAAGACTTGGGAAAAGTTTTCCAAAAACCTAATCGGGAGTTTAGAGTATTGCTTAGGATTGCAGACCATCTGGATCTATGGGAACATCTGGGGAAAGTGTGCAATAAGTTGAATGCTTCTCACTCCTGTGGGAAACTTAATCATACACAGCACATATATGTGACATCCTTCGTCTCCATTTGGAAAACTTATGGACAGCCTTTGCAATGATTTGCATTCATTTTACCTCGAAAGGAAAGATGACATTGAGTGGGCTTCTCATGTACAGGAAAGTGAGCAAAACATAACGATGGGTAAGGAGTGGTCTGGAAAAGAATGGAATGCCTTCATTAGATGAATGGAGTGTTGTTTCACCTAGAGCACACCGTTCATCCCTATTCAAAAGGGATAAAAGCAATAGGCAAGATATGAAAAAAGATTTGAAGCCTTAAAAAGAAAATCAGTAGTAGAAAACAACTGTTGTTAGTTCTGCTGTTTAAATTAAAATTGTTTACTTTGGAGAGGGCAAAGTAAATCAGGTTCTCCTGTTTATCTTTTCATAATTGATTGTGGTCTTGTTTTTTATATTAAATTAAAAGGCAATTCATTTAAAACTGATGGGAAAAGTATGTTTTTATACAGTGCTTATTTGGAACAAATGTGACATGGTCCTACTGAGCCTGAGGACTTAGTGGATTCAGAAAACATGGAATGTAAGTGCATCCTCTGAATTAGAATGGGTAGAAATTTAGAAGGGGTATAAAACTGTGTAAAACATAGGAACTGAGCATGATTAGGAGGAAAGTTCTGTGAAATACATGTTTCCTTTACATAGTTAGCACTAAGGATGAAGAAGACTTGATCTGGTCTGATCTCCTGTACAGGATCTTGTTTTCTTAAATAGCCCAAGCTTTACACGGTTTCTCACCTTGCTAGAATTCCATGGAGTGGTAAAAGCTTGATTTATGGCAGTTCCTTCTTTCCACACCTTCCTCACAGTCACCTCTAATGGTTAAGCCTCTGGCAAAGGCTAACTAGGAGCTGGAGATAGATATAAATAGAGATTAATAATAAATGGGGATAGAAGAAAGTAAAAAGCTGGTGTGAAATTGACAGGGAGCATAGTTCTGCAGATTTTGGATTATCTCTGCCTGCAGCTCTTCTGGCAGCTGCTTGGAAATAAATAGAAACCTGCCTACTGCCACTAATCAGGCACAAAAGTGACAGCTGGGGGCACCAATCAAACTTATTAAAAAGATGGATGCTTTGCTTTTCCTTAGGCCATTTCCAGAAAGATCCGGGAGCAGTTGTAAACATGAGTGCAGTTAAGTTTTTAGGTGTTTGTGTGAAATAGGTTGTTAGTTTACAGTTAGTTTACAACCAGAAGAAACAAGGTACCAAAATATTCATAATAAAGAACACATGTCTGAGCTGTGCAGCTAGTGACAGCACCAGTGTCTGTCTCTGATCCTTTGACAATGAAAGCTGGAATTGTTTTCTCACCTGTCTGCGAGTTTTAAAGTAGTTTTAAATTAGTTATTCTAACCTAGAATAAGCATCTTGTTTGTTTAGATCTCAGCAGGTAACCACAATTAGGTGTATTTTTTCCTTCTTAGGACAAGGTAATGTGTAATGGAGTTGTGCATGTGGATGAGGTTACATTTATTTTTGCAGGAAATTCCAGCTTCTTGTTAGAACCCAGGAGTATGTGAGCAGCTGGAGTTAATTACGTTGCTTTTTCACCTTACCTGTTTCAGCTGTCCAAAAATGGTTCACTTGCAAGCTTAGGGATGTGACACCAGACTTTTCTATATCACACTTGTTTTATGTGTTTTACCTTCCTTTTCTCTGCACACACACACCTCTTCCATGCCCTGTGACCCTTCTGTCTGTCTTGCCTCTGTCTGCCTATACCTCATTCCCTGTTCCTCCAGCTCCCTTTCTCACAAATACTATCCCTCTTTCTCTCCCCATTTGCCCCATTTTTCTGACCCCTCTGTATCACAAGAAGTCACAAAGACTCCTCTTTGTGCTTCCTGCTCAGCTCTCTGGTTTCCCCTTTTTTCCCATTTTCCTCTCTGTTTCTCTATGCCATGCTTTGTCTCTCTTGTTGTACCACTGAAATTTTGTTTCTCTGTTTTCTTTCATCTCTGGTCCTGTCTGTCTCTGGTTTGTATTACATGCACACACATTTCGCATCAAAACATTGCTACCCAATCCTTTTAAATTCAAGCTACTCAGTATGTCTGTGTAATTTCCCAGGCAGAAATATGTGCCCAGGTGCTGTGTTCCAGAGGTGTCAGTGAAGGTGGCTCGTGCAGGTACATGTGAGACACATTGGACCTCCCATGCACACGCAGGTGAAATGTAGAGCAAATAAACCATGAGCCTTCCCTGTTCCCAAGGAGCTTGGCAGAGCTTTCTGGTTGATCTATGACCACTTTGATGACGGGGGGGATAATCAGAATGAGTATGAGTATGTCCTTAACATGGAAAATTTTGCAAGGATGCCACTGGCTTTTCAAGCATGTGAAACCTATCCAGTAATGGGATTTTGGTTGCAACCTTAATACAAATTTTCATTATTGATTATATTTGCAGAGGCAGCTGCAATATGCTCTATTTGTCACAAATGAGAGATGAACTGCTGTGTTGTAGCCTGCAATCAGTATCAGTCAGCTATGGTGAAGTCAGGTCTGGGTTCTCATTTCTCAGTGGATAACAAGGTGACAGTTTTCACTGATTGAAAACCTGCTTCTGCTTTTCAGCAAAGGGAGCTTAATCCTTCTATTTCTTTTGTTAGTCAGTTCCTCTTGTTAGAAGTCATGTTTCTTTCTCACTATCCTTACAAGGATGCTGGTTACTTTGATTCCTTTGTAGGGTTGAGCAAATGTGTGGCTTAGTGCACTAGTTTTCTTCGACAGAAAGCCATTATCATTATTGATGAACCTGTCACTGGCTGGCAAGTTACCAGGAAGTGTGCAGAGGTAAAGCTTTCCTTAGGGTATGCTTTGCTGCGGCACTCTGTTTTAGTCCTCAGACACACAAGGATTTTAGGAAAAAAAAAAATCACATAGTTTTCAGGTGGAAGAGGGGAGGAAAAATAAAAGCAGTTCCAAGTAGCAATGGCAAAGCTCTCCCATCTAGTGAGGGCCTGTAAGGGCCAAAAGTATTATTCTTAGTATTTATTATCCACTTGTGCTACCATTTTTATTCTGACATCTGATCAGGAAGCGTGGAAAATATATTTCTTTATGGTACATGAGGACACAAAGGAGAAATTAAGAAGAGTCTCTCTCACTAACAGTGGCCATGTGAGCAGCATATGGGATTTCCAGTTGTGCAGGCAAAGCTGCAATGAACAGCAGTACGCAGGACCTGATTCTAAATGGATCTTGATATGAGATGTAGTGACATCTAACAGTGAGAGTGATGATGCCTGAAACAGTTACTGGGAAAAAAAAGCAGATTTGTCAATGTTTAGGGTTTTTCAGAGTAGCATTAGTTGCTTTGGGAAAGGCATGCTTTAGCACAGCTTTGAGGACAAGTCCCCAGCATACTTGTGAGGAAGGTGTTTAGATGTTCAGAGCTCTCTGTGGCAGCAAAGAGACTGTGAAATCTAACTTTGGCAGTTCAGCTATTTAGCCAACACCTGCTGCAAATACCATTAAATACAGAAATGTGGGGTTTTTTTCCTACTTTGGCATTGTATCGCCGAGGTACAGCTTGTTGTACCCCTTGGCCTTACCAGTGCACAGAAATGCTGGTTCCATACCTACTGGAATTGCACAGGGAAGTTTATTCTCAGCATACCACTACAGACTTCTCTCAAAAAGATGTTGAACACAGACAAGCTCATAAGTAAAAAGACATGCTCTATCTTGACTAGATCAAAATGAAGTCTGGACTGTGTGAGCAAACCAACTTAAAATTCAGTCATATTTTTGAAAAGGAGGAGCATGAAGTGAAATGGTGGGTGATTAACCCATGCACATCTACGTTCTCTTTGACCTGAAAGTTAATGTTTACACAGTGGAAATGCACTGCTGGCTTTGGGTTAAAGTTTGTTTAAAGGACAAGGATGCCCAGTAGCTGTGAAGGCTATGACTATGGTCAGAGCTTCTGTCTTTCTGTCTGATACCATCTGCTTTTCCTGAGGCTTTTTCTGCTGTGGCTTATGTGGGTTTGATGGACAGTCCTACCCTTGCTGAATAAAAGGTCAGATCACAAATTGAGTGGCTGTCCAAAATTAGCACCAGAGTGGGGAAGGACAGAACAAAGCAATGTGACTAAATTTCTGCTTGCTTCTAAGAGTGGTGGTTCTAGCTTGCAGGCAGAAACATCACAGCAACGTGAGCAGGTGGCTTTGCCAGCTTCTATTCATGCAGCATCTGCTTTTTGGCAACAAGGAGTTTGTCTGCTGCAGACAACTTTTATGATCTTTCCTGCACAAATAAATGATAATAATTAACCTGTCTGGCATCTCCTGCTGAACAGTCCCAGAAAAATGACAAGGACATATTTCATAAGATCCACTCTACAGGAAGGTACATGTTATTAAAAAGAGCCTTTTTTAATACAATGCTGTTGGCAGTGATTAAAAAAAAAAGTATAAACATTATTGCTTTATTTTGCTATATGTGGTGAAAGGTTCAAAAAAGAGATTAATTCTCCTGGTACTAAGTAGTAACTATCTGATAAACAAAGACAGCTGCTGTAAGGGCCCCTGTCCCATTTAGCAGTGTATAAAGGGTTAAGAAGCAAACAACAGATGCAAGTTGGGGAAGTTGGGATCACAGAGACAGGAGTGAATGAGGATATTTATTAATACGTACATCACAGATGCATTTTAGCTGATGAAGATAGGAGGAGAAGTTGGTCCTTTTAGAAGCAAGGTGCATCACTGTGAAAAGCAACAGGTTGTTGCAACAGGAGGGGCACAAATACATCAGAAAGGATCTGCCTCAGTCACCTGTGACGTCTTTTGCTCACAGGATGGAAGAGCTTGGGACCAGACAATGCCTTGCTGCAGGAAGCAGTGGTGAGCTGTGATCCAATAATAGTTCACACTATGGCCTCACTACCTGAATCAGCAGGAAACAAAATGCCTTTTAATATACTGTGAATTCAAATATTGTTAGTCCCTTTTTTCCATTGGATCAAATACAAGCTGCTTCAACTTCTCATTGAAAGGAAATATTTTCCATTCTCCTCCTCATCTTTCATTCATCACCAGAATGTTGAACACTAGCTGCTAAATTTTCAAGCAAGCCCCTTGGTATTTTCATGCCGCCTCTCTGAAGTAGATGAGCTCTTTGAACACCTCTTCAGATACCTCTGAGAACAGTTCATAAGTAATAAGCTGCTGGTATGCAGGTACCATCCAGTTGTACATGCATCATGTAGCAAATACAGTGGTATTGATGTCTTTTGCTTTTTGACATACTTCTTTTGAGTCTTGTTATGTCTTTCAGCTGGAATCTCCTTGGAGTAAAGACATGCACTGGATAATGTCATGAACCCAGAAAGGTAGCTGAGAAAACACTGAATGCTTTTAATGCTCATTCTTCCAGGTTTAATTAATTGTGTTTATGCCCTATGTTTATTGTCCTGGTTTAGGGCAGATTTGGGAGGAAGTCACCCTAGGACATTTATGCAATAACAATTCATCGTGTTTCTGTGTTTCATATTTACATGACAATGAATACAGTTACAAAATATTAATGAAGTACATCTATACTTCATGTTACATAAGATTTATAGTCAAGATTTATACTGCAACTAACTAAAGGAGTTGTTTAGGCTAAATATCTCATCCAATCCCCTGCTTAAGCAGGGTCAGCTGGAGCAGGTTGCCCAGGACCATATCCAGATGGGTTTTGAATGTCTTCACTGGTGGAGAATGTACAACCTCTCTGTACAATCTATTCCAGTGTTTGACCACCACTTAATATTCACATTTATGGGCAAGCAGGGAAGTCACAGAGCTACAGGTCAGTCAGCCTCACCTCCATCCCTCAGATGGGATGCTTCAAGGCAACTAATCCTGGAAAACATTTTCACACACATGAAGAGCATGAAGATGATTTGGAGTGATCAGCATGGATTTATGATTTCCCTCTTGAATTACCATTCAGAGGGGCTAGAACAGAAACACAACGTGTGTTAAGATTTTTTTCTGTATTTCATATAATTTGGGGATCAATAAATAAAGAGGCATTTCAACAGAATCTTACTAAATAACGTTTTCTATGGAATGGAATGGAATGGTAAGGTTAGGCAGCCTAATCAGCTTTTAAATATTACATGGCCATCGAGTGAGTAAAGTGACAACACCTTGTCTGTTTTTCGGAAACAAAAATAACCAGGAAATAGGCCTACAGATAATTAAAAAGCAACACCTTTATTTTTACCTGTTCCATGAGAAGACAACAAGAGAATGGAGCCTGTAAGGAGATGTGAGCAAGGTGAAATGTAGGCTCTCAAAGGGAAATGTAAGCTAAAATGTGATGTTCTCTCTCCTGCTGTGTATTTCAGTAAAAGAGGATCTTGGAAACCCCTGAAACTCTGCAACTGCAGTTCGCTAAACTGTAGTCAAATGTGTAATTCTTCACTGTCAGAAAATAAGTGAGGTGAACTTTTTACTCTTAAATCTTGTCTGGTAGAAAAGGAGTCTCAAGGGTAAGTGACAGGTGCCAGGCACTTCATTTCTTTGGCAATGATGAATCGCTGCTCAGGGTGAGCTAACATATTCACAATCTCTGCCTTGTCCTAGAGAATTCATCTCTGCTGGAGCGATTTCTTATGGCAAAGCTAGGAGAGACCAGGGTATGGAGAGAGCTTTCCTAGTGTGCAGAAACAGAGACCTGAAGAAGACATATAACTTGGAGTCTGTATTCTTCTAGAGTCAAGGAAAAGTCTCTCTCCCTCTCCTCCATCCAGAACCGTTCTCTCTTCATACAGCCCATCTTCTCCCTCAGGGCAGCCAGCCTATTTTGCCAGCTCATAAAAGTGGCAGCTCTCAATGGCTCAAATGTATTACTTAGAATGGTGTGAGGAACTACCAGTTTTCAGAGAAGCAGAGGTGGTTTAAGACCTGCCCCTCTTGCAGCCCAAGCTCAGTGACTGGTGTGGGGGTCACAGGGACTGGTAACTGCTTTGGGGAGGGAAGGCTTCCAGAATGCTCTAGGAGAGGAAGAGACATTAATTCAGGATCACATTCAAATTTCAGTGGGTGCCTCCTAGAAATTTCCTCCTGCCGGGGCATATAAGCAGAGCAGGTGATGGAAATGGAAAAAGTGCTGCTTTTACTTTTCTTTTTTTTTTTTTTTAAAAGGGGGGTTGAGAATTCAAAGTAAAAAAAAAAAAAATCAAATAAAATCAATTGTGTTTTTCCCCTGCAACTTCTGGAGTACAGAGCTACATTCATTAGTATTCTGTAGCTAAATGCTTGCTGCCACTTCTTCCCCAGCAACAGCTTTCTTGAAGAATATTAATATTTCAGAATTTGTAAGTTCCCCTTACTAGCTCTAATCACAGGAATACAAAATCCTCCCTGCTTTTGGCCCCAAAATGCTGTGTAATGTTGCCACACAGTGTTTCACAAATATCCCTGCCTTCACCATGATGTAGATGTGATCTCTTCTATCCCCAATGTAACATGGCACAGAAGAATTAATGAACAAGTATTTGTTACACATTTAGAGGGTTGTGTCTGAAAATTGCCAGAGGTACAATTTACAAAAGAAGCTTATAAAACAGTTGCAAAGTGGTTTTTCTTGCTTCTAAACACCTTGTTCTTTTCCCTTCCACGTGTGTGGGAGCTGTAACCTCTTTTTTAACATCTAAGGGGGAACAGGGGTGAAACCCAGTCCCCCTCACCCCCTGTTTATTCAGATCGATCCTGGGGTTGGTTCTGCAGAGAAGGGCGTTTGGTTAAACACAGACTGGGCTGAGCAAACAGGTTGAAAATTCCCTTGGACTTTCTCACTCTCAGCACTGTTAGCCTGCCTCCAGCCCAGCTCAGTTGATCAGTGAGCAGGCTTTGCTTGCCAGGCAGATACCTGCTCAGGGTTTGTGTCTGCTCCAAGAGGAGGATAACCAGGAGGAGGATGACGGGCCTGCAGGTAAGATGTTGGGTGCCTGGAATGCACCAGTGCTGGCTGTAGACACCCTTTCTCTGCTCATACTAATTTGTTGGGGCTCTGTTTCATTTTATTGTGCCCCTCTTTTGTGTGTCAAGGTGTGTTTTTAAAGCTTTCTTGGGGTGAAGTATTTTGCTGTGTTCCATCTATAAATAAGCGTTTCTCTCCCTCTTCACTTCCTTTGGAAATCATTCATGGTCAGGACCTCTTCATGGTGGGAGTTGTCCTTTTCCCACCCTTGGCATGCACCCCCCTCCTCCCATTCTGGCTGCCAGGGGGTGTTTCCCCCTCAGCCTATGAAATCTGGCTGGCAACATCTGCCCAGATGTTGCAACCCTGGCCGCCATCTTCCCCAGCAGCCCCGGGGAGTGGCTCCATTCAGGGCTGATTCTCAGTACTCCTTGCAGGGCACCCTGGAGCAGCAAGGCTGTGGCCATGCCCTCCTCTCCAAGCCCCAGCAGGGCAGCTGGCAGGAGCTTTCCCTGCACCATTTACCAGAGCATGGGGGAGCTTTGAGAGAAGGGTGTAATAGGGCGGGTTTGTGGCTCAAGCATAGGAACACGAGACTTGCAACCCTGAATCTCATCAGCACCTCACCACTGTCGTTGGGGGCCAGCTGCCCTAGGCCACTGGGGTGCATGAGCTGCTGCAGCACGCAGGAGTGGCAAGGCCTTACCCCATGACATGGTGAGTCTCAAGTACTTGTGTAGGATCATCATATTTCTCCCTGGAATTTCAGGATGTTATTGTTACTAAGCCTGTTCCTAGTCGTGGAGATACGTGTGTGCTCCTTCAGCACCTTCTGTAATGCTCATTATTTTACACAGTGCTCATATAGGTCTCATTCACCTCTGAGGAGTCCTGTCTCCTCAAACTAAGATTTCACCGTGCTTCTTCCCTGCCTGTCCATGACACTTCCTAGCTCTCACTATCCTCTTTCAGCAGCCTTGTCCCTGTAGCATTCCAGATCAGGATCCAGCTGGTTCATGTCATGGCTGTGACTGCATCTTCCATGTCCATCTTTGACTCACTCCTAGCAGCCCCTAACACCTTGTTGGCCGCTGTGGCTACAGGCTGAGCGTGGGTCTGCCCTGAGCTGCTCATGGAAACAGGCTGCTCTGCCAGCAGCTCCTCTCTGGGACGTCACACGTGTCCCTACCCCGTCATCACCTCACCTGCTTCACCTTCTCTTGGCACCTCTCCTCCAAAACTGTTGGTTTACCCTTCCTCTCCACTCCCCTGGCATCCATCCCTCTCTTCCATTGTCTGCAGAGTGCCATGTCCCATCCTAGAGCTGAGCAGGTCCTTTCAGGAAAGATCTGGCACTGGACCATCTCCAGCACTTTTGGAGCACAGGGATGTTGAAATATCAGGGGAGATGGCAGCTTCTTCTGGGGGTATTGGCCCTACAGCACCAGGGCAGAGAGTTCTGGTTTGTGTGCTTTGGCTTCAGCCTGCAAGGAGGCTGTGGAGCCCCACACAGAGAGTGAGAGACCTACTCTGCTCGTTGCCCCAAATATTCATGTCAATGTTTCTGCATTTGTGTTGAACACTCCAGGGCTGACTGGACTGAGCTGATAAAAAGTGCCATGCTTCTTGTCAAGAGAGGAATGTTGTTTCCATGTGTCCTGCAGCAGGAGCTGATAGAGAAATATATTATGCAGTGTTTGAAGAAGGGTCTTAATTATTTTGCAGAGTATGCGTTCGGACTTCAAATGCATTTTTCCCATGCCTGCTGTCTAATCTGGAGAACAAAAGGTTATGGTTTATAGGTCAGACCACGACACCCATTGTGAGCACTCTGCATCCCAGTTATTCCAATCAATGAGCTATGCTGAATTTTTTATGCTGTGCTGGGCTTTTATCTCTCTCATTTTATCGAAAAACTACAAAACAAAACCCAAAGTGGAGTCAGATGAATACCTAAGGTCCTGTTGGTATAAAAATCTACAGGATCTTGAACAAAATAACAACAGTAGTTAAAAGCAGGACTGAAAACAAAGAGCCACAGAGACTATTTTGTGTAACAGAGAAACCAGCTGCTCAATTACAATAGTGCTACATCAACCTACCCAACCTGGAGATTTCTATAACTTATCTAGGAACTGTAGAGGCCAGGCAGAGACCTAGGGGGATGTGTTCTTGGGCTCAAATCATGGTGCTACTTCACAGAGAAGGGTTGGGTTCCATTTTCACTGATTTTTCAGCCCAGGAAGGATGCTCTGCTGCTGGGCAGGCAGAAAGTGGCCATTTCCCTTGGCTTGGGGGCACCTTGTGCAACAGAAACTGGGATGTGGGAGGTGGGTTTGGAGGGTTGGAAGGGAGAAAGGCCATGATGTGATTGGCCCTTTCACCACTGCTCCCAGCCAACCTGTATCAGCAGGGTCGTTGCATGGTGCCCCAGAGCCCTGGAGCATGACTATTCAAGGCATGCAGGGAGCACATGTGGCACAGCTTTTTGGGAGCCCAGATAATGTATGACACCAACCCTCTATTGGCATGTAGAGGAGAGAAGACTCTTTGAGGTATGCCATAGGGAAAGAGAAAATGAAACAGAGAATAAGAAAAGCCACATCCGATCTGTAGGCAAAAGTCTTGGAGCCACACTCAGGGTGATAAATCACCAGCAAGGCGTCTCCCCTCCAGTGGCTGCAGTCCTGCCAATGTCTTTTTTTCAGCCCTCGATGCAGTTACCTGAGAATTCTATTTTTTTTTTTTCTTGGCAAGAAAGAATTTATTTAACCAAACAATGATGCAGCATCTTCTGCTGCCACTCTCAAGGCAGTGGGGCAGTGCCACCCTCTGCAGCCGCTGGTGCAGCTGGGGAAGGCAGCAGCTCTGCATCCAGCCCAGTGGGAAAGTGTCCCCTGCATTGCTGTGCTCGGGCAAGGTGCGGTGCAGCCCCAGCACGGGCACAGAGCAGCTGCTGCCATAAGCTGCTTGCTGCTGAGTTGGTTTTCTTTCTTTCCTCTGGCCCAGCAAGCAGAGGCAAACGGACTTTTGGGGATGTGGATGGGCAGCTCAGATGTGCAAGTCTCCAGCTTTTTGGCCTGAAGGACAAGGGACGGATTTGTCACAACAAAATCTCTGTGCTTCCTTTCCCCCTCACCCCAGCAGTGTGGCACGGGGCTGCCAGGGAGCACACGATGCTTGCTAGGTACACAGACCCTCCGAAGAACTTCTGACTGTCCCCTCTCAGCTCTCCATCAGCATTCAGCAGAGCCTGTTGAACCTTGCTGGCTATGCTTCCAGAAAATCAGCTTGTTCCCTCTTTGTCCTCTTCCCCCTTTCCTCCCCTTTTCACAGGGCTGCCTGGAAGGTACATGCTCGGACAACCTTTATGGTACCGGTAAAGGAGGATGCAGTGTCGAAGTCTCAGTTAATTCTGGAACTGCTGCAGTCCCATCAGATATTGCTGCATTTCCGTTTAAAAGAAGGGAGGGGGGAAGAAAAGCGGGGGGAGGGGGCAGGGGGGGGGAATGGGGGGAATGTTCCAATACAATACATTTGCCAAGGCTGCTTAGGTGACCTACTGCTTTGCATATCAATATGCTTCTTGCAGAACCCAGAGGAGAGCAGCTCCTAGCGATGTATATTCACTTACAAGACGAGAGAAATATCCTCCCTGAACCAAGGGAAACCAGGATGTTTTCAGGTTCAGGCTGAGCAGGGCTTCCAGCCAGCTTGGGCCCCCTGGGAATGGTCTTCTCTTACAGGTTGCTAAAAGGAGCCTGAGGAAAACACATGACTTCTCAGGAGGTTTCAGGCTTGCTCTCTGAGTATCTGCTACACTGGGAAAATTATAAGGTGGCTGCAAATTGCCCAAGGTTGAGCACCCCTGGGGGGAATATTCCAGGTGCTGTAATACTATATATAAAATAAATCAGGTATAGAGGCTTCGTCTGTCCACTTTAATCTCAGACCTGTGCCTCTCAGGGGGTCATACCATTCTGAGGATGGTCCCTGTGCCTGCCAGGGCTGCTTAGTGCTGGTCACAGCTAGGATGTGTGACAACCAAGCCTTAGGGCTCCTGGGCTTTGCCATCCTGGCACCGCTGTCTGAAGGTTGATGAGCAGCCCTGCTACTCTTGCAGTTGTTAGAGGGCAGCATTAATATTTAACTCCCTCCCCAGGCCACGGGGCTGAACCGTCGGTTGCTGCCAAAAACACGTCTGCGTTCACGTAAAGTTCAACAGAGCTGCTTTGTGGCTTCCTGTAGCATCTGAAGGGACTGTATTTACATTTCTGACAGTGCAAAGCTAAGGTCTCTGTTATTCCTGCTTCTGTTATGTGTCTCAGGCTTGCTGAGGGGCTTTTCCCAGTGCTGCAAATCTGGGATCTGCATCCACTCTATCCTGTACCTTTTAGCCATGCTCAGACCATGACAGCTGTAGACAGGGCAGGTATGGGAGGATGCATAGGTCTGTTCCATTCGTGGGTCTCTTGGGAATTCACTGCTCGAGACCCAGACAATCACCCAGTAATGGATTCATTCTTGCTTACTACTGTGGAGGACAGTTCATGCCCAACAGGACAACACTTATTTAGGGCAGATCAGTGGCACAGTTTAACTTGCTTGTGTTTCCCTTCATCCCTCATCTCATCTACACCTTGACCTTTGAGCATGGGGATTTATCACAAGGCATGCCAACCAAATTATTCCCAGTTTCATTCCCTAAGAATCTGAGGAGCCAGTGAACAAATTTGCAAGGCAGTCTGGAGATTTTGGAACACTCATGACTGAAGCAAAGTCAGATTGAACGTGAATGGTGCTAGCACACATCCATAATGTTGGTACGCAGTTCTTCCTATCCATCACCCTGTTGTCCTTGAGTCTGACAGTATATGTGATATTTGGGTTCTTTCTCAAGTACCATGATGGAGCAGAATACAGTCAAAATAGACATGCAGTCTTAGGAGAGCAATTCCTGTCTGTGCTTCCCAGCCCACCACACAGATAGCTAATGAAGCAAATCCGGGAGCTGTGAAAATGGTCTGTGGCAACATGCAAGCAGATCACTTGAAAAAGTCTTAATGCATACAAAGAGCCAGGAAAAATGCATGGGAAAGCTATGGGTGGGTTATTTGGAGAGGTTTTGATTGTGTTTTCAAAACAGTGATGAGCTGTGTGGTTTATTTTACAGTACATGTCAGGATTTGGAAATGAACATGCTTCTGAGGATCCACGCTGTCCAGGAGCTTTACCGGAGGGACAGGTACTGAGGTTTTTTTAAGTGCTTTATCAAAATGCAGTCTTGAGTGAATATCTAATCCTTTGGCTTCTTTTCATCTTAACATGTTTCCTTTCTCTCTGCCACCATGAAAATCTCCGGGAGTCTTCTTTATACAAGACTGGAATAATAAGACGCTGGCAGAATTCAGAAATAAAGATTTCCATTCATACTTTCTATTTTTAAGTTATTTGTGAACTTCCAAGTTTCACCTTGGGTGTTAAGACCTGTCTAAATTACTTTTGCTCAGCAACAGGAGTTTTTTTTCCTAAAGGAGTCTGCAATACAAGTGGCTCAGCCACACTGAGAATGAAGCTACCAGCTCTGGATTAAATCAGAGCAGAAGTCTGAAGATTGGCTGAGAGATATGCTCATGCAGGAGAGGCAGATTTCACAATTTCTGTAGGAATGGGGTTCAATGAAGCTGACATAAGAGTCTTTGGCAGGTGAGAAGCTTCTTTGTAGGGAGGGGACATGAATACCTGTAGTAATAAACTGACAGATTCATTTTTAAAAGTAACTTCTGAACATGTTTGATGAAAATAAATTATGTGGGGTCATTCTGTTTTAAGGAAAGGAATTGCAACCCATGTGGCGCTACCTTCTTGGTGCCCAAAGGCAAGAATGAGACCCTGAAGAATTAAACCTCTCTTACCTCCTTTTGTGCTGGTCTCCTTTACACCAGCACACACTCTGAGGCTGCCTGTGGCTTCCCTTGGATCTCCTGTAATCTTTGGACTTGGATAGCAGCACATCTATGAAGACAGGCTTAGAGGATTTGGGTTGTTCAGCCTGGAGAAGAGAAGGCTCCTGGGATATTTTATAGCACCTTTCAATACCTAAGTGGGGCTACAAGGGATCTGCAGGGGGACTTTTCACAAGAGCATGTAGTGGATAGGGCAAGGGAGAATGGTTTTTATCCAAAAGAAGGCAGGCTTAGATTAGATACTAGGAAGAAATTCTTTACTATAAGAATGGTGCAACACTGGCACAGATTGCCCAGAGAAGCTGTGGATAGCCCATCCCTAGAAATGTTCTAGATCAGGTTGGATGGGGCTTTAAACAACCTGGTCAAGTGGGAAGTGACCCTGTCCATGGCAGGTTGGTTTAGGGTCCCTTCCAATCCAAACCATTCTAGGATTCTGTGACTTGGTGCTAAGCCAATTACATCCCTTGGTGCTCCTCTTCCTCATCTATGCAAAGAGGCCAGTAGAATTAAGGTCAAATGGAGACTTTTTCAACTTTTGCTTTTCCTGAGTTTCCTGGATTTCTCCAGTTCTGGTATTTTGCATGTTGTGTGCCAGTGAGGACACTAACACACAACACAGTGCCATGTTAAATGCAAATGTCCCCTAAGTCTGCATGGCAGCCCACAGTGTGCTCACAAGAAAGACAAACTGCTGTGCTGGTTCATGCTGGTAGTTTGACTGGTGCACTGTCTTGTTACTGCGGCTGGCTAGAAAAAAGGTAAGATAGAGGCACTTAAAACTGGAAGATCAATAATAGTGGCTGCTGGTCTGAAAAGGCAGTGGGATGTGGTGGATGTGCTCTTTGAGGATTTCCACAGCAGCACCACTTTCCAGAGCAGACTCCTCCAGCTCCTGGCTGAGGTGCTCTCATCTGGACAGAGTGTGGACTCTGTATCAAAAGAGTTAATAGAAAAATCTGAAAACAAGTTAGACAAAAAGATTTTCAGTCCCAGGAGTGGATCCTTTCTCCAATGCAGTATTTATAAGACTGGCATCTGCAGTAGTGCTGGCTAAGATAAAAATTCCAAGGGTTATTGATTCCCCTGCTTCACTGCATACCCGTACTGACAAGATGGAGCTGGAGCGCTGGAAGCTACATGCACTCAGAGAGCTTTAGTTCTCCCCTCTGCCCACCTCTCAGGGCACGGTTTGATCCTGTACGGATGGCTGGTCTGCTCAGCAGCAGGATACAGGATGCTATAGTAGACCTTACAAGGAGGGAGATGGGATAGCAAATGGTGTATGACTGTCCCACTGTGGTGTTTCCTGCAGTTCTCAGATATCTTTGTTTCTTGCTGATCTCAAACAAATAGATGGTGGCCTACTTAGATCAAAATGCTTAGTTTCTGTTCTCTGAAAAGGTGAATCTGTCCTCCAGTTATGAACTCATAAGGGTTGCTAAAACCTGTGCTAGTTGTGCCCATGGCTCTGCAAAGGGGGAAATGCCCCCTTTGTACTACAAAGGAGGACTCATTGTGCAGAAACCCTGCAGGAAAGCAAAGGCTTCTACACAGGTCACTGATGCTTCTGGGCAGCAAGCAGGAAGTAGTACGACACCAAAATGCCTGCTCTGGGCACCGGTTCCATAGGCAGGGGGCAGGAGAAGGGAGAATTCAGTGCATTGAGCTTCTGTGTCTTCTGTGCCTTCTGGAAAGGCAACCAGACATGATGCTCTGGGTAATCTCTCTGAACACTTGGTCTGAGAAAAGTTTGTGCTCAATACTGGTGTGCTTTTCAGTCTGTATTCACTGGGAATTATTTCCTTTTCCCTGATACTCATGTTTCTGATCCTGTGCAGCACTGCCCCTTGCAGCTATTGCTGCCTCAGTGGCTGTGCTGACTCCTTAGGGCACTTTTGTGGCATGTGGGAATGGTGTTTGGGGGTCTGGCTGGTGCCTCAGAGGAGCAAGAACACACAAATACTGGAGCTGAAGCACAGCCTCAGGAGAGCACATCACCCTACAGCATCGGGGTGCTGGGTGCCCAGGTCAGTGCTCTGCTGGAGGCTGCAGAGTCAAGTTCCATGCCACTGCCTCTCACTCCTTCTTTTTCCTTCTCCTCCCATCCAGAATAACCCCCAAGTCTGCCCGTACGGCCTGTACGCAGAACAGCTCTCGGGCTCTGCCTTCACCTGTCCCCGGCCCACCAACAAGCGAAGGTACCGTGACCCCTGGCAGTGGGGGGGCATGTGGCACTTGGGGTGAGCACTGGGGAGTGGTGGAGAGGCTGCCTCAGTGCCTCCAGTGCTTTCTGCAAGGCTAGAAAGGTAAAAAGCCTCTGCTGTGCACTGGGAAAGGGACAAGGACAGAAGACCACAGGAGAGGGAGAGAAAAGGCTCTGGTGGGGCAAGTGGGTTAAAAAAATGCTGAGAAAGAGTGATTGGGGTGGGAAACGAAGTGGTTTTCTGAGCAAGATGAGGAAGGAGGGGTATGTTCACAGGGACCACGGAGTCCTAAATGTGTGCTGTGTGAAACAACCTTGGGGTTTCAACCCTGATGCTTCTATGGAAAGATCACCCCTGGCACTGGCACTGGTAAGCAATTGATGATGCACAGTGTCAAAGCAAAGCCTCTGAGAAAGATTCTTTCCTCCTAAGGGATGTTCCTGTACACTGGTTGGGGCCAGTGAGCTGCTAGCTCAGTCTGTTCCCATTTTGGGGCTGCCCAGAGCCTCAGAAAAGAGCCAGGCACCCAGCATGATCTTTGACACCTCAGCAGTGCTGGGAACAGCTTGTTCCAGCCAGCAGCAAGCTTCCCAGAGCTCTGTCCTGCCATGCTCCAGCCATAACCAGATTGCAGAAGATGGGTTTCTCTTTTTGCTTCTCCCACTGTGGCTCTTCTGTCCCTTTTGCTGCTTGTTCAAATGAAAGGCAAATGCATCATCTGAGATGCCTCTGCTCTCCAGGCTGGTGCCAGCTCTCAGTGTGCGTGGGAAAGGGATGAATCATTGTTTGCTGCACAAAGTTGTCCTTGATGGAATTTTTCAAGCACTCAAGGGAGAGCTCCCTCCTCTCCTCTCCCACTTGCCCAGACTGCAACTATGCACTGTTAACACATCAAAAGCATTGGCTGCCCTGCCTAGCTCAGGCTTTTCTGGTCACCTCTGCTCTCTCACCTGACTGAAAGTCCAGTCAGGGCTTGGGCTTGGCTGCAGCATGCAGGATGTGTGGATGCTGGAGTGGCAGTGCTGGCAGGGCCCACAGCCACTGCAGACAGCAAGGCAGGAGAGCGATGGCCCCAGGCAGCGACGGAGGCATAGGGGACCTCCTACAGCAGCAGGAAGCATCACATAAAACTCTGGGCTTTGCTGCATGGGCATGGCCAACCAAGCATAGGATGCTACTTTTTGTAATCCATCTGAATTCAGATACAGGCTGTCTCCAGAGAGCTCCTCTGTTCTTTCTATTGGACACTGCTCATCCCTGTCTTGTCTGAGCTGCTTTATAGCTGTGTTTAAACAAGCTTCTTTTTCCAACTGTGAGATTGTTGCAACAGAAAAAGCTGTATCTTTATTTTTTCATATGCATATGTGTGAATGTAGACTTAAGTAATTACACATAAATACACGTATAGACATTTACCTATATAAAGCAGGACATGTTTGTATTTAGAGCCCATAATAAAAGCCATCTCTCTGGAAACCTCTGGCTGTAAGCTGTTGTTTGCTATGTAATTTTAATATTAATAATATTAATTTGACATTTAATAAACCTTTTGTTCCAGTTGCCATCCATGTAAATGTTATTCTAGGAGCTCAGTCAGCCAGCAGCTACCCAGAGGGTTTAACCTCCTCCCCAGGCTAATACAGGTGTTTTGTTTTCCTTGTTTGCAGCTGGCTATATCGAATCCTACCTTCAGTCTGCCACAAACCTTTCAAACCTCTTGAAGAGGGCCATTTGACACACGACTGGGATGAAATTGAGCCTGACCCCAACCAGGTAACCGTGCTGGAAGGAGCCCTGGTCCTGCCAGGACAGTCAAATGTCAAACTAATCAGAAGTGCAAAGGCACTGAGTTGCAGGAGGTCTGAGGGGTGCCATGGGTTCCTGGAGGTCTGACCAATTCAAAAGCAGGGTATTGTCCGCCACCTGTTCATTGTTCCTCACCATGGTCACCCAAGGAAGGACGCCCTCGATGCTTGTTGCTTCCCATCTTGACAGCTTCCCAGCACAGCTACAGTGCCACAGAGTTAGATCTGTGCTACCTGGCATCTCCCCTGGGGGCTCCTGCTGGCCACATTTTAATCTGCTCTCTCTTCTCCTTCAGTGTCCCCCATCAAATTCTCATGCCACAGCTCAGCCAGCAGAGCAGCTGCATGTCTCTGCCATCCATCCTCTCCTTCCCTGTGCTTTTGGAGAGGCTGCTAGCTGCCAGCCCATTTCTCTGCAGCCCTCATGGGAAATCTCACTTCATTCTGGAGAGTCACACAGAGAGATGGCATTTGCCTTCCTCTCTTACAGCCTTGCCATTGTCTTTAATCATGATTTCTCCCCTGCCAGTCCCAGAACATTTCGTTTCGCTAATCTGTTGCCATTCTCCTCTCAACATCATCTCATGGTTATTGGTTTTCACTTCTCTCAGGTTTTGCCCTTTGATGCATCATGATTAGCTAATTTCCAGCCTCCCGGCAGCCTCACCATTTGTCTAAATAATTTCCTGGATCTGCTGGAATATGTTTTCCAGCCATTGACCAAGGAGCAGTGACAGGCTCATATTTACATGCCTTTGGTGCTCCTTCCCAAGAAGCTCCAATGACTTCTGTTATCACCTCATCCGTCCTTGATGTCCTTTTGCACCCTACATCTACCTTTATGATTATTTATGATTACAGTAATTCCAAGATGCCCAGCTCTCAATATTTGAAACCCTTTACTTGTAGTACTTTTTTGTCTAAGGAAACAGCAGCAAAGCTCCTGCCCACTCCCTCTATTGCCACTTTCAATGGCAACTACCAAACTCAGAAGAGTTATTTCCTGGCAGCAAGTGGGAGCCACCTTCCTGCATTCCTTCTTATTCTCTCTGAAGCAGAGCCAGTGACAAGGTTCAGTTTTTGGACAACACCTACTCTTCCCTGCAATATTTCGTGTTTCACCCGGGTACTTAAGGAGCTTCAGCAATCCTCATCCATCTAAAAAGATGGCCATATGGAGGCACCTTATGCAAAGTCAGTGGGGAAAATGACACTTTAAAATTACCCAAGGACAATGGCAGGATTATAAAAGATGACAAAATTGAAAAGGAGTCAAACGTGATGAAAAAATATGGGGGGCATCTGAGCAAGAAATGCTGAAACAAGAAAGCTCTCCAGATTGGAACAGAGATGACAAAGGGAAGCTGTGATTGAGAAGCAGGAAAAAAACAAATACCAGTAACAAATGTGACAGTAAAAAATCAACCAAACAAAAACCAACCAACCAACCAACCAAACGAAAAAGCTCCAGACAAACATAAACTGTGGAACTTCTTGTGCAGAGGATGCAGCTGGATTCAAATCCAACAAATATTTTGGACTCCTCTGGCACCTTCTGCCTGAGGACCTTGATAGGCTTTGCAAGAAGTAATTAGTGCCGCTCATGGCTCCTGCTCATGCAGGCAGAGCTATTTCTGCTTTGGATGTGGGGATATGAGGTGGAGCAAACAAAAATGTCATGTTTGGGTCACAGAAGGACTGAATCATTTAGCGTGGAGCACAGGACCATAGCAATTTGACTGTGGAAAGCTGGCTTACCTGAATTCCTTTGCTCTCAAAAGTGTTGTTATTAATAGAGACAGACTTTAAACAGGATTTTTTTGACCTTGGCACTACACAGGCCTGCCAATTACTTTACAAAATTATGATTAAAAAATTTTAAAGCCCCCCAAATAATTTTTTGTTTTAATTAAAAAAAAACCCCACAGCAACAACAAAAACACTTGTAAACCAGATGATCAAAGCAATGAGAAAAGAGAGGAAAGAGACAGCTACCCCAGCAAGGAGAAGCAGGGGAAGGACAGGGATCTACTTTCTTTGAATTATCACCGTTTGTGTTCTGATCACTGGCACCTCTTTCTTGTTTTTTGTTTGCTGCAATCTAGCTGCGGTGGAAACCTTTTGAGATTCCAAAAGCCCCTCAGAATAAGATGGACTTTGTGAGCGTAAGTTGGGGAACCAGGGCATCTGGGCATCCTCCATCTCTGTTTCCCCTCAGTGGGTGGCAGGACACACAAGATGTTCAGAACTGGGGTAATATTGGCAGTTTTGAAAACACTGGGCTTGCAGAGCATCTATAGGAGGGGAGAGGATTGCAGATTTCAAGCATCTGGCAGCGGGCTTGATTTTCTTCATTGAACTTTCAAGGAATTCTTAAAGAAAAAAAAAGCCCCAACCCTCAGTTTTCCCCAGACCATTGGCTGGAAAACACTAGCTTACATGGATTTTTAAGAAACCCATATTATATTAATGGGAATCCAACACATTTGACAAAAGGCCACCCAGAGAAAGGCTGGTAGCAGTGTGGGAAGTGAGAGAGGAGGTTAGACCCAGCAAGAGGGTGGGGCGAGGGGAGGAAAGAGGGCTGCCCTTGCTCCCCTGCCTTCTGCTCACTCCTGGTGCTTTGGGTTTGCCTGTAGGGACTGCACACCTTGTGTGGCGCCGGTGAGCCCAGAGGACGCAATGGCATCGCTGTCCATATTTTTGTCTGCAACACCTCCATGATTGACAGGTCAGTGCCTGCTGTGCTGGTGGCTCAGACTGCTTTGGGCTGTCTGTCTGCCACCAACTTGAGTCCAGCTCCCAGCATCCATCTATGTCCTGTGTCCCTGTGTGCACAGGCAAACGTGTTCTCCATATCCAGAGCACAGTGGGTTGTGCTCTGTGGTCAAACACTGGAGGAGTGGGTGAGGAACCACCAAGAGAAGTAGGCAGCTGGACATGGGGGTACAGCAAGAGGAGATGTGTTGGATTTAGGTCCTCTAGCTGATCCTCAGAATTCAACACACATGCAGCAGGCATTGCTGCTCCCTGCAGCAGCTCAGGGGGGAAATCAGCCCCACTCCCCAGCTTACAATAGCTTATGTGCCCATGAGTACAAAGGCAGGGACCTGGCAGAGATCAGAGAACATCCTGCTTCCAGGCTGGGCCATTTACTTAAGAGCTGGACTTGATGATCCTTATGGGTCCCTTCCAGATCAGAGTATTCTGTGAATTTGTGAAACTCTGGCATGTCAGTCTCCCAGCTCAAAACTCCCCAGCTGTAGCTGTGGTGTGCACAAATGCATGGGGCATATAGCAGCTTAACCTTACTGTTTCCCTTTTTCTTTAGATGCCTTTATAATTCAGATGGCGACTTCCTGATTGGTGAGTTAATGCTTTGGCTTCTTTTGTCCTCCAGGTGGTTCTACCTGGGCTACCACCTGCCTGCCTCTTTGTTCTTCCAGAACCTGGGGCTCTACAGCCAAGATTTGGAGGGGAGGGTTGGCTTCACCCCCATGCCATGCAGATTTGGTGGTCTAGCACCAGCTCAGCCATTGGGCGAGTTGCACTGCTCCTGTGCCAGACCTCAACTTTTTGAGCAGTGACCCAGCTTCCTCACCATGGTACTCAGGGATCATTTCCTAGTGCTCCCCAGACTGGTATTAGATATGCCACAGGCAGAGGTTTTCTGGAAATCATAAAACTCAGGGTTTCAGAACAGCTTACAGTTAGATGCCTTTGTTGCTTTGGCCCAATATTATTTGGCACGGCACCTTAGCTCCCATGCTGTGCCAGCCTCAGGCAACCAGACTGCCACAGTGAGTGTGGAGGTTGACACATAAAGTCCACACATGCTGAGAAATATTCTGAGTGGTATCAGAAGGCAGATATTTGCTTGTATCTTTCTTGAGTAAGGAATAGGAATGCCTTCGGGACACCAACAGGAACATTTGTTCCATCAAAGAGCTATTAAATTGTTCTCACTCACCTCCCTCACTACTGTGAAGTAAAAGTGCCAGAGCAGGTTTTGTAAATCTGCTCGTTTTTCAAGTCAAAATGTGAGCTCTCCTGTGCCAGAACAGTAATGGAAAACAATGCAGATGTTAGCAGAGTATTGCTTCTACCATCAGGAAGCAGTTATTCCTAGACATCTCACACCGCCACAGTCCTGACAAAGATGTACATGCACTGTTTCGTATGAAGATTGTGAGACTGAGAGGTATGGACCCAAATGTATCAAATCCCATTTATTTGGGCTGTAGTGCAAACCTTACACCAAGGGGCTATGAAGTTTTGGCTCATACAAGTACCTTCTGTGACATGGGGATGATGGAGCTGGTCAGGAAGCTTCACTCCAGTGCACGTGTCTCTGCTGCAAGAGTCTGCATGGGAGCCTAGACTCACTGTGTAGCTGTACCAAAAAGGGCCCACTGCTCTTCTTTGGAGCCTGGGTGCTCTGACAGGGAGAGAGAAGATGGCAATCACCACACTACTTCAGCTCCTCTGCCTGCATTTGGTTTCCACAGTGCCCCAGCAAGGAAAATTGCTCATCACAACTGAGTTTGGGAAGATGCTAGTGGAGCCCAATGAAATCTGTGTCATCCAGGTAAGGGCTGAATGCACCTTGCCTGTGGCTCAGAGCCCGATGTTGGAGCAAGCCAGCTCCTGCATTCAGCTGCTCATGGTTTGTCAGTGAAATCCTGGGAGGATCCCAGTATCTTTCTTTATTTTCCAGCAAGGAATGCGTTTCAGTGTGGAGGTGTTTGGAGAGACCAGAGGCTACATCCTGGAGGTGTATGGGGCACACTTTGAGCTGCCTGACCTGGGACCCATTGGTAATGATTTCCTGTTACACCTACAGTGAGTTTCATAGGAACAGGCACGAATTGCAAGCCCAAATCCATCACATCCTCCCATGCACATGCTCCTTCACAAAGCTGCTTTCCATTCCAGCACTGCTATGCCCCAGAAGAGCAAGCATCTGCCCAAAAAAAGGTGACAGACCAGCTGTCCAGAGATTCCCCTGGCACTGAAGGGACCATTTATCTCCCACCCTCTTTTCTATTATTTTCTTTTCAGTTCTGGTCAGCATGTCCCCATCTGCTGGCTCTGAAACTGTTCCTACCAAGAGAAACCCAAAAGGCCATCACCACTGATACCTCATACTTACAGATATGACATAAACTAGAGTGGTAGGAGAGAATTTTCCTAAAAGGTAAAAGGAAGGGCAGATGTCAAAGGCAACTGAAAATGAGATATTCCTGAAGGCCCATCTTAGATTTAATCAAGTGGTTTTTCCCCCCTGCTTCTGTTAACAGAGGAACCTTGGAGCTCTAGAGTGCTTTAGTGTCAGAAACTGCTTCCTGGAGAATTAGAAACCAATAAAGCAAGCAGCAGGACTTGGATCAGCAACGCATTCACATCTCCATGTGGTGCTGCAAGGGAAGCTCTGCTTTCACTGAGTGCAGTTCTAGCTCTCATAAATCACAGATCCTCTGTGCCAGATGCCTCCTGTTCTGTGCAGAGTCACAGATAGTGAAGGCACAGCCTCTTGCTGCCATGACAAAGATATTGTGAGGGGACGCAGCACCTGAAGGCCTGCTGCCCACATCGTGATTACCCAGTCAGCTTTCTGGCAGTGCTCAGCTCAGGTTATGTCACCTTCCTCATCCCTTGGGTACTTGCCTCCAAATTTATCTTGTTGAGAAAAACACCTCCTGGTTGCTTCTACTGAGATTGTCCCAGGGAAGGGAAGTGAAACTCCTCTTGTAACAGCTAAAATAACTACAAAACCAGTGCCAAAGTTCTCCACATTCAGACTGGTGTTTTGGGGTTGGTTGTTCAGTTTTAGGTTGGATTGGGGTTTTTCCTCCACTAGATATTTTTAGCTCTCAGCATGATCTAGGGGACTAGCCATGCTTCAAGCAAATTAACTGGTATTGACAAGCTTGGTGCGGCACATCTGCATTCAGGGGCATTTGTATCTCATGGCCATGGTGAAAATGAAGCTGGTCCTTCTTTCAGTGGAAAACCAATCCAATCTGCAGCATTCAGTGGAGCCCCACTAGAGCATCTCTTCTGTATGACATGCTGGGCACATAATTTTCCACATGGACCCTACAATGATTTTTCAACAGCTTGCCTTTTAGCCAGCTGCAGCTTTCTGCCATCCACTTATCATACCCTGTGCCTGCTCCACTTGATTATTGATATGGTTGCCCAGACTGTTTGTAATAAGTTTTCCCATTAGCTAGTTTTCCAGACACAGTTAGACTTGCTTTGGGATTTTGGTTTGGGTTTTTTGGGGATCTTTTGTCTCCAGAAGGCAGGAATCTATTATAAGGCTTACTTTCTGGAGAAAAGAAAGAGACTGCACTTGCCTGTAAACCTTTTCAGGAGGTGGTAATTATAAGAGCTCCTCTTCTTACCATCTACCCACCTTCCCCTCAGAGACCAAAATCCTTTGTATTTCAGTCTTACTTTATTTTAACTTCACTTTTCACTTGAAAAAAAAGACAGCTGGAGAAAAGCAGTGACTGTTAAACCTTAGCAGTGGGTAGTAATGTCTGCATTTTTATCCAAGAAATTCAAAACCACTTTGTAACAATAATACTACCGAGGAGAAGAATGCTCCAGCACTTATATGGTGCTTTGCACTTTGAAAATGCACTCTTCACATTAAGCAACCCCTCAGTATGCCCCTAGTCTGTAGGTATCACTATTTTATTGCTCTCTTTGTTAGCATTCAGAAATGCATTTGGCCCCCTCGTGACATGCCTCGTAACTTCTGCATGGCTAAGCATCCTGTCAGCAGGATGTCCAGGAACAGAGCAATTCATCCTCCATTTTTCACTTAATTCCTGGTTGTTACATACCTTTAATTGAGGATGACGTACTAATCTTGTTCAGAAGGCAACTGGTGGGACCTCTCTTAGTCACAAAGGGAGCATGGACTTGAATGCTAGGATGAATTACAATCACCTACTCATAGGAGCATGAGAAGTACATGACTATTTCAGGTTTCATGGTGGGCCAAGAAGCAGTTGGGTCATTCATAACACAGAAGGGCACCTGCAAAGCCAGGAAATTGCACCAGCCTCTCCTGCTAGGGAAATTGCACTTCCCTAGCAGATTGCTCAAAGAGCTTTGTCACCTCTCCTTCTTTCCCAGGAGCCAATGGCCTGGCCAACCCACGTGACTTCTTGGTGCCTGTGGCATGGTACGAGAACCGCCAAGTGCCAGGGGGCTACACAGTGATCAGCAAGTACCAGGGCAAGTTGTTTGCAGCCCAGCAGGTGAGGATGCCCTGGGAGAACAGGTAACACTGAAGCGCAGTGACTGCCAGTGCATGGCCTGGGATATGCAGCTCAGTAGCATGGACATCATCTCACAAAGTCCTGCTCACTTATGTGGAGCAGAACTGAGCCCTTGTCTTCTTGGGTCATTCATTTTCCCAGCTGAGGATCCTCAGCCTGGGACAAAAGTGTTTGTGAAGACTTGGTTGTCCAAAAACTCAACAGTGGTCTTTGACTCCATATATTTATAGTGACAGCGTAGTAGTGAGGAGCTGGTGCTACTGTCAAAATCCAGAGTTCCCTTACCAGAGAGCTGGTGTTGCAGCTGGCCTTGCCCAAACACTGCCTGAGCATTCCAAAGCTCTTAAGAGATCAAACCCCAGAGGGAAGGCTGAGGTTCACCAGGCAGAAATGCTAAGGAAAACCTTATCCTCACAACACTGAGCTGTGCTTAAAGGGCTGCCAGTGTACCTTTAACCAGCACTAAACCCACTTTTCACTTGGGAAAGAGCAGTATCGTGCACACGTGCAGCATGTTGGAAGGCTGTATGTGGTAATCCTCTGTCTCTTTGCTTTGCTAGGATTACTCCCCCTACAATGTTGTAGCTTGGCATGGGAACTACACGCCATACAAATACCACCTGGAAAAATTCATGGTCATTAATGCTGTTGCTTTTGACCACGCGGTAAGTTCTGGAACTGGGCAAGGCAAAGCAAAATTCTGTGGCTACCGTACCATCCAAACCCACCCTGAGCTCCAGGGGCTCTGCACCTCTTAAAAAATATGTTGTGCTCTAAGAAACAGTGTGAAATCTTTTGTCTTGCTTTCCCTGGGTCCAAACCAAGATTTCATAGGAGAAGACATCCTCTTTCGTGGTACAAAGACATAACTGGAGGTTGGTCAGCTTCTTAAACAGTTCTGTGCAGCTTAGCACAGAATTTCTGTGCCCTGGAGGAGGAATGAATACTGATGCCAACATACACTGTGCAACTCAGCAAAAACACCGTTGCTTCGAATTCTTGCCTTGATTTATTTCTTGCTATTGGACAGACTCCTTCCTCTGGTTCCTCTGAGTCCAGCACTGAATTTTATTTTGAAGAGCTGGCAGCTTTTATTGTAATAATTTCTAGATTTTATGGAAAATAACTAAGGCCAAAACTAATGTAAGCAACTCATCTAAAAAGGAAACCAGTCCAGTGGGAGAGATGCCCACAGCAATGCAAGTGGGTGTGCAAGGGAGACTGGAGCATTTCTAGTGAGAAAACCAACAAAAAGTATTGTTTAAAACTCCAGAAAAATCTGCCAGGAGAAGGATGGATTTGGGATCAAAGCCCAGAAAATCATTTTACTGCACTAGAGGTTTCAACAAGGCACAGTTTCTCTGCAATTTCTTCTCCATTTGTAAATTAACAGGGCCATGAGGCTAAATGCCTCTAGCGAGATGCCTCTGTAACTGGCTAAGGAAAAGGTGTGGTTTTGTGGTAGGAGTGTTGGAGACTGCTCCTGGAATTGCAGTACCTCATCTTGCAGTGTTGTCCACCCTCCTCATCTGTGCTGCTAGCTACAAGGGCCAGGATGGGAAGGATTGTCAAAGCTGCTCAAAGGAAGAACCATCCAGATCCATTTCTTGTCTTCCCTGTACAGCATGGAATTGAGTGCTGTCCCCCAGTGTCCCAAATCTCATCCACACTATCAGGTGCAGGTGACAAAATTGTTTAGGCAAGGGAGAGGCTGTATCAATCAGCTTTACCACCCAGGTGACCTGAGCAGACAGCTCTGAGCCCTACTCCATTTAATTCTTTTTTGCTTTGCTTTTTTCCAGGATCCTTCCATCTTCACTGTCCTGACAGCCAAGACAACCCGTGCTGGAGTGGCACTCGCTGACTTTGTCATATTCCCCCCGCGATGGGGGGTAGCTAACAACACCTTCCGCCCACCGTACTACCACCGTACGTCTGCGCTTCCTTGGCTGT
Organism: Vidua macroura; assembly: GCF_024509145.1. NCBI lineage: Eukaryota > Metazoa > Chordata > Aves > Passeriformes > Viduidae > Vidua > Vidua macroura. Next base: position 71,562,160 of record NC_071572.1, on the reverse strand, counting down.
GCTTGAGTCCAGGACTGCAGGAAAGAAACAAGTCTCCATTTATTTGAGAGCATGTGCAGGGAAGCAGCAGTCTGGTTTGTTATCCTTGGCTCAGTTAGTCAGCTTCTTGGAGTCAGTCAGTCCTCCCTGGAAAATGGACAAATCCAAAGATGTTCCTATTTAAAGCATCTCATGAAAACTCAGAGGTGATGGGTCATTGCTTCTGCATAGATGGATGTATCTGTACTCGAGGGGCTCCCACAGAGCCTGGGTGCAAATTGAACTTGGCATTGTACAAATGAGTCAGATATTGTCCTGTCACCCAGCCATGAACCACTTAATATCTCATTAGAGTACATAAATAAAGAACAGGAGAAAGGGAAATATCATATTACAAGCAGTGAGAAGCACAGAGGGGTGTAGGGCTGGCATTTGTATGGTGAGATCAGAGTTACAGCAAAGGAGGGAATTGGCTCTCCACAGCCCTTCTTCACCACCTGCACAGTGATGGAGGTATTGCTCACATTTAAGAAGCCAGTGATGAGGAATTGGCTTCTCAGGCAGGGAGTTGGTTGATATTTTTTTTTTATTTGGTTGCCATCCACAGACCTGGTTTCTTTTTGGCAGTTTTTTGGCTTCATCTTGGCAGAGCGTGGCAACATGTTGCATTGAATGGATGCTAGAAATCCAGTTCCCAACATGGGACTGCCCTTCCAGGGAGAGGATGAGACACCCTGCTCTGTGAGATTGAGAGGGAAAGCTTGGCCATCCTGCACCCCTTACATCAACAGCTAACAGGCTCCATCCCAGGAGCTATCAAGTGACCACACTGTGGTCACTTTGAAGTGCTGAGAGGATTTCTGCACACTTACTAACCACACAGTTACTAACACAGCCAGTTCCTTCTGCCACTTAAATTATTTTCAAGCACCTTGGAGGCCAGCAGAATTAGTGGCACTTGCAAACATAGCAGGCAGCTCTGCAGTAATCTGAGTAAATCCCACAGGCAAAGTCCTGCCATGTCATTCTGCTTTCATTTGCAATAATGAGGGTGATAGGAAAACACATCTCTTGACTGGCTGGGATAGCGCCAAGACACTTTTTCTAGACCCTAGGAGGTGAGACACGCTGCTGGTTAACTACAATTAAGTTGCTGCTCATCAGCAGAGCTGTGCTAATTTTACACAGATGCATTGTGAGCGATAACAAATATGAAGTTGTTCAACCTTGCTTCTTCTGTGCTAAAAGACAGAAAGAGCTCTCCTTCTCTTGTCCATGTTGTGATGATCTAAGAGCACCCTCTGAGGACAGATGTGGCTACCATAGCTACTCACTTGACCACAGCACCTCAGCCATAAGCTTGAGCACTAAATTAATGATTAGTAGGTTGGTTGTCTGCTCTACCCCAGCAATGGAGGGGAAGAGCTTGAGTGAGTAAGGCAGACATTGTGATAGTCAACTATCAAGATACTGCACACGTTAATTCCTTCTGAAATTAGTATTGTGATGAGAATGTTGTTGCATTAAGAGAAGTATAGCAGGACTGAGCAACTCTGGGGTAGAAGTACCATATTGATTTCAGCAAGTTCAGTTCTGTTGAACTCCCTTCTCTCCAAGTATTTCACCAGAGGCTTATTTTGCTTGCCAGAAATCCTTTGTTGCCTCCTCTCCTCAGGCGCAGTGGAAAGTCTGTGTTCAGAGAATTTTGATGCACTCAAGAGTTATGGTTTTTATATTTCATTAACTTTGCTCCAAGTATAGCAATGGTGTTTCAAAAATATTCCTCTTAGACACCGTAACAATTTCACATACTAAGGGCATGGTACAGCTTGTAAATACTGACTTCTTCTGGCTGCATTTACATACTTAGAGGCTGTGAATTACTCCTAAGTACTTTTGAACCTAGAATGAAAATATCTGATATACTCTTTATACCATGGGCATATATTACTTCTGTCTGAGAGAGTGCTTATGTGATTCTCATGATGGTGGGTCCTTAATACCTACTAGCCACTAAGAGATTTTAAGTTCACAACATCATGCTTGTAGACAACACTATTTAACTAATAGGGAAGGGAGGCATACCTAGGTTATTTGGGTTCACATATGAAATTTGCAAGTGAAAAAGAGATCGGACTCTTCTCATCTCCTAATTTCCAGGCTGATTTCCTACTTACCTGCCCAGTCTTCCTAAGAGATATTAAAATTCCTGTTGCAGACAAATTGGCTATCCAGCTCTCAGGATCTGTACTGCAATTTAAATGCGCCAAGTGCAGTACATAAGCAGGTTCAATGAAAATCTTGTAACTATCCAGTCCTACATGAGACACTGACAACTTGGAATGAAAATTAATGAATGTTTGCATACATATATAGGCCAACCCTGCTTTGAGCTAAATTAGTTTTGCTGTTAAACATTTCAGACCCTGGATTGTACTTAACAAAGACTGAACTAGTGGTTAAAAAGGGCTATATATAAAACAGCTAGGGAAGCATGTCCTGGTTTTGCAAAAACTAAGTGCTGAGCAGAAAGTTTCCATATTGTTTAGTCACATCAGGTGTAGGAAAACTGAAAGCTTGGATGACAGGTGTTAAAGTACTTTCCTTACACGGAGCATAACTCAGTAAGTACTGAATGATTAGATATAACCATCCTTGCCTAAGTTAGTTGTATGTTATTCTAGTGGTTTCAGAGGGTCTACTGAAAGTAGTCTTCCTCAGGGAAGGACAGAATTTGGCTCCTTGTCTTTGGGCATACAGTGGCTGTAGAGAAATAGGCAGATAATGCATGAATTAAAAGCATAAGGTAGTGAAGTGTCTGACTGCACTAGAGGTGGTAGAAGAATATCACAATAATTTCTTGCTTATAAACTGGGACAGCAGAGCAAGCTCTCTCATGAGGCTGTTGATCAGGTATATTGTGTCTGTAACACAGGGATGATTATACAGAACTTCCTTTCCAATGTTTCACAATCCCTAATCCAAGTCTGTAAAATCAGATTACACCATGCAGTCCATATGCAGGCCTATTACTAACACAGCTCGAGATGGTAGGAAAAGCACAGGTCTACCAACATCATTTAGGGATAGATGGAACCCCCTTCATTAAGGTGATTTCTAATGAACGTCCTTCACCAGAGAGCTCTGTTTCTGAATCCAGGTAGTAAAATCCTGTACAACTTTACAAGCACTGCCTGTAGGATCCCTCATGTCCTCTAGCATGATACCCTGTCTAGAAACTTCCACTCCACCCTCTGCTTGGCCCAGCTTAGCTCATGGGTTTCACAGCCTGTCTGTGATCCCTCCCAATCACCCTTTTCTGCAGCCTCTTCTCTTTGCCTACTGCAGGGAACTGTATGAGCGAGTTCATGGGGCTCATCAAAGGCCACTATGAAGCAAAGGAGGAAGGTTTCCAGCCGGGAGGCGGCAGCTTGCACAGCATGATGACCCCTCATGGGCCAGATGCTGACTGCTTCGAGAAGGCGAGTAAAGCCAAGCTGGAGCCGGAGCGGGTTGCAGACGGGACCATGGTAAGGAGCCAAGGGAGCTCATAAGAGTTGGAGTAGAGCATGGCATAGTGCCTACTTTTAAACTAAAGCCTAGTACTGTCACTTCTTGCTGGCAAGTTGGAAAAGTACTTGGACAGAACTGCTGCAGCAATCAGCTTCCTCACCAGTGAGCACTGCTCAGTTCCCAGGAGCTCCCCTGGAGACATCCAATGTCAGGCAGCTTTGATCATCTGCCCATGTATACTGCTGCCTGAGCAGGAAGCTGGGAATTTCATTTTGTCTTAGCCTCCTAGGGCAAAGAAGCAAACACCCTGACTGTCTTCCTGTCTCTACCCCCTAAAACCTAATGATGATCATCAACAGACCTTAAACTAGAGCTTTTGGAACAACCTGGCTTTCCTAGGCAGGCAGGGAGTCCAAAGTCACTCCTGAGACTGGACTAATTCCAGCATTGCATTGCCAGATCTGAAGAGCATTCTCCCCAAGTTGGTCAGGCTGAAGAGCCTGGAAATACTGGACCATATATATAAACCCTGTTTATGGCAGAGCAGACACCTTGCCTGGATTTAGATTTTTCCTTTTACCCTAACCTACCTTTCTTCTTCCCATCAGGCCTTCATGTTTGAATCATCCCTTAGCCTTGCCGTCACGAAATGGGGCCTCCAGACCTCAAATCGCCTAGATAAAAACTACTATAAGTGCTGGGAACCTCTGAAAAGCCATTTCAACCCTAAATGCAAGTAAAGGGAAGTGCTTTGTGCATGCAACATGAGTGAAGGCAGGGAAATCCAGCATACCTACGTGTGATGGCACAGTCAATTCGAGCAGTACAGGACGCTCCAGCACAGAATGGCACTTCCACCAGCCACTGAGCGATGAAAATGATCATCCCTAAGTAATGTGGGAAATGCAGTAAAACCCATCATTATTCTTTCAAGTATCCAATTAAAGCTTTCCTGGTGACACGTTGAAGCTGAAATACTTGCGTGGCTCTCACCACATGGAACTGGTGTGAAAGCTGCACCTTGTGTGGACATGAGGTGCCAGCTAGCTCCCGCTCACAGGCCTCCTGAAAATACAACCCAGTGTCTTTCCTAGGGAAAAGCTAGGACTGACAAAGCATTGTATGCTGTCTGTATGGGAGGAGCTTTATAAACAGAGCTCAAGGCTCTATCAGGCCTAAGCCCACTATCAGAGCAAGCCACTTCAACCTGCTCATCCATGGAAGGCTGCCAAGGAAAGACTTGATTGTCAGAAAAGTAGACCACAAATGAAAACAGGTGGGAGAATCCAAAGCACTTCACTGATAAGTGAGGGAAAGTTTCTATTCCACGCTCTGGCCATCCTGCAGTGTAGACTTGTCAGCACTTGACAAATTCTCTCCCTAGTTCTGTGCTAATCTACAGCATAGCAAATGCAAAAGGGCTTCTGTGAGCAGTCCAAACATTTGTTTCTGGGAAGGTACCTGGAAAAAAGGTCAACTGCAGACACCTCAACATTGATTGGAGTATGCAAGCCTCACCCCCAGCTGATGAATTTCACAGGGTGGAGGGAGCCAAGCAAAGCCCCAAGTAGAGTGGGAACCAGGAGCACAGCCCAGGCACCCCACACTTCAGGCCTGTACTTTAGCACATACCCACGTGGAAGTTTCTAAACCTGGTGCCACAAGATCTATGTTTCTTACTTCCCCAGAGAAGCAATTTTCCCAAAGAGAAGGAAATGCAGATCTGTGACACACAGTTATCAGTCACTTACATCCATCATCAGTTTTGGATCTGCACCAGGTCCTTGGGGAAAAAAAAAGGCATCAGCTTTGAGCAAAGTATTAAAAAATCTACATGGAGACATTTACTCTAAAATAGCCAATTCAGAAAAGGACATTTGGGAGAATCAATTTGCCAGAGAAGCTGATTTAATCAGACTGATTCAGGGATAAATAAGGTCTAAATGTTTCACAGGCAGAGGGGAAAAGCTTGTTTTCTGTTTGGGACCTAAATTATCATCCAGTGACCTACAGGCTTGAATTTCTCTCGTACAGACACATCACCAAAGCATATATGGGTGGTAACACATCAGTCAAGGATAAAATTCCACAAGGCACATTCACTTTCCTACCTCCACCCTAGATATCTGAAGGGAAACTTCTCTTTCCTTCCTCACTGCACGCAGCACCACTGCCCCAAACACCAACCCCACCTCCAGCAGCATGGCATGCTCATTTCTAGCAAGAAAACAGTTTGGAGAATTCTGGAAATAAGAAGAGAGAAAAGTAGGGCAGCCTTTCCCCAAGCACCACGTTCAAATCTGCAGGGATGTAGTATCAGACTCAGGGCTGGAAAGGGAAGGGCTGTGGCAGGTGCCACGAGCATCAATCCAATGTTGCCCTAAAAGACCAGAGGCACTGTGCTCATCCACAACCCATCCTGAAGCATTTGCTCAGTTAGCCTGAAACAAATACAGCTGCAAGGGAGAATTTACATGTGTGGCAACTCAAGTTCCAATTAGCTGAGGAAATGGGTCCTGGGAGATCAAATTAGTTTGTGGCAGCAAGAATAGCTAATTTAGCATGCTCAGACAAGCAATTATTTCTTTCCCTAAATGCCACTCTCTCCATGCACTGATGCCTCTCTGCACTAGTCCACAGCCCTATCTTGTAATATCATTTTTGACAGTCTTTTAGGAGCTATTCTGCAGAGAATAATATGGGTTTGCTTTAGTTAAACTAGCAGAACAAGCTGCAGAAACTGGTGCAAAAGGGTTGCTGGGAGCACGTATCTATATATGCTGATAGTACATATAGATTGCAAAACCTAGCACTGACTAGTCTAGTTTCTGTATACATTAGTGCTAAGCTCCACACAGCGTGAATGTTTCATGGTCCACACAAGAAGGGCTGCAATAGGAAACACTTAAAAAAATATTAATTAAAAAAAACCCAAAAAACAACAAAAAAAAACCATGAACAACAACAACAGAACCCAAGCAACAAACCCACCATCAAAAAGAACCCACACTGAGAGTGATTTTATTGTGAGGGTGACTGAGCAAGGGCACAGGTTGCCCAGGGAAGTTGTGTATTCTTCATCTCTAGAGATACTCAAAAGCCACCTGTACATACGTGGTCCTGGACAACCCACTTTAGATGGCCCTACTTGAGCAGAGAGTAGGACCCTGATGACCTACAGAGGTCCCTTCCAACTTCAGCCAATTAGTGATTATGTGGAAAAGTCACTCACTCTGCTGGAGAGACTGCAAACGGCCCACATTTACATCTTCATCATGCAGGAAAAACAAGGATGCGGCAGACCTGGTTTTGCTGACTTCACATTGGCTGCGTTCCCAGCAGGAAAAGGGAAGTTTTCAACTTTTGTATCAGACTGAGCTTCTGGCATGAACCTCAATGCCTGTGAAAAAACTAGTCCCATAATCTCTGAAAGATTAGGGTTGTTTGGAGCATGATGGCACCTACAGGCCATGTAAAAATTCAAGTATGCATCAAAAATCTTTTCTTTGCACTCATACCTCAGTACATTGGCACTAACAATTCCAGAGTCCTCTACACCAGTTGATCTGGGCAGGAAAATCTTGTGTTCTTATAAGAATAAACAGAAAAGGCATCTTTGCAAGCATAAGATTCAGTTATGCTTTTTGATGGTTTTTTTTTTTTTTTTGGAACATAGTCCCCTTACAGGGATGAACTCTCCCATACTACAAGATAGTCAGTGCCAAAGTAAAAATCCTTACCTGTCCCTAATTCACAGGAACCACAGAATTAGCGGAAATTCTGGTTACATACAACACGACAACATTGAGCTCACTATTTCCAAATCTAGTACTAATAAAAAAATAGAAGTTTATTGCAATAAACTAACACATGGTTTAGGCTTGTAGCTCATTAGGGGAAAAAAAAATTATCTCAACTTATTGAGAGCAGTCAGGCAGACTCCTAAGTTCTTAAAAATGTATCATACAACTTGCCTATTATCCAGTTAGGGCAAACCACACAGCCAAAGTGACACCAAGAAGAACATCTAGAAGGCAAGCAGTAGTTCCTTTAGGAAATTGCTTTGGTCTTGCTTAGTGTTTTAGCCTGCTAGTAATTTTAAACTTCAGCCTTCTTGGACAACAGCAACAACTTCCATGGTTTAAAAGGATCCTCTGAATGTACACTGAAAAGTACAATGGCTGAGTTCCAGACACCCTCTCTCTATCCATCTGGTTTAGATATAAAGATCCTGCATTTTTACACTTCCCATGATTTTTAAAGATGCAAGACAACCAACAAGCAATTAAGATTTATTCTTGTGACAAAGAAATGTCATCACATAATGCATCTTATTTTATTTATATCCCAAGAACATCACTGCAATTCCAGGGACTTAGAAGAATACACTGAATGGTGATCGCTTGAGTTTACCTTCTTGGATACGCTTCTCTTTACGATCCTGTGGAACAAAGAGAACATTTATCATCATCCTAATACAGAAGGACTTTCAATCAGCCTGGGATAACAGAACAGCAATTCTAGTATTTCAGCATAGACTACATGAAGGTAGCACCATATAGGATTTTAAGGGTCTTTTCTACCCTAAATGATTATATGAGCACAAGCTGTTTAAAAGTAAAAGATAACAAGGCACTTAGCTTCACCTACTAAAGACTTGCTCAGACTGACCTCACGTCTAGGTACTCTCACAGGCCAGCAGAGACCAATTCCTGTAAGGCATGTTTCACCAAACTAGCTGTGTCTCATAATTTGTACCTTAGTTTCTATCTCCTCCTTCTGGCTGAATAACCCAGCTTAGAGATCTAATTATGGAGAAACTTCTTAATAACGTGCCTAAAAGTGCCTGTGCTCACTTCCTACCCATTTGTACCTCACCGTGCAGTTATGTACCTTTCTGACAGGTACCATTACAGTACACAGGCACTGTGGATAATGGCCAGGTTCCTTCTGCTGGATAAAACCAGAAGATTTACTTAAAATCTGGTAATTTATCTCTTGCTTTCCTAGACACACAGCAAACATTCCTGAGAGAAAAGACTATGACTACTGTGTCTTTTGTACTACCAGGAAAACAAGAAAAATCCTGAAACATCACTAAAGGAACTGCAATAAAGGAAATTGAATTATCCTGGACACTAATTAAGACTTCAGCATGGCAAAATACTGAAGAAGTACTGAAGTCTCAAGAACTGTTATATCAACACACTCACATGTTTCCTAAAACCTGAATTTTCAATTCACCCTAGCAAACAACATTCCCTACAAATACTCTGTTAATTTATGTTAGTGCTTCGTGGTTTATGACTTGATCTAAAATGCTACTTCTTTGCAAAAGAGGGAAATTAAAGTGGTTTACAACAGCCACAAATTCTCTACTAAAATCAGTCACTGTCTGCCTGTTAGCATTTTTTATGTACTTACATAGCTGAGTTTTTTCATAATGATCTACCATTACTTAGATTCTGACACTCATAGTTTAGGAGTTAGAATGGAAGCAAGATAAACCTTCCAAATTATTAGAACATCCAGCTGAGATCAGACACTGCAATTGGCATAATTACTCCTCCCCATTTGCTTCACTAAATTAAAGAAATGGTCAAGCAACTGCACAGAGATATTGCTAGGTCTGCCATCCATATGCTTCTTGTGTATTTTAAGTTCAAAAAGCATATTTAATGTGTGTCAACTGGTGAAAAGAAGAGTAACTTAGGATTAATTTTCACTCAGTGCTACAGAGAGCTTTGTGACTGCAAAATAGCCTGATCAGGCAAACTGTGACTGGCCATAGCCCCAAGGGTACAATAAAGGGCTCTCAGAAAAAGACTCTAACCAGTAACAGGCTTTGAGACAGCAGGCTTGCTACCAGCCTTCCTTCCCTCACTACTTCAATGGTATTAATCATTTTTAGACGCACGAGGATCCCATAAACTGAGACTCCAAGCAGATCTACATTTTACAAGCTGGTGTTTGTGCTGTTCGCTGATGTTCAGCGTTCTCGGCCGACTTACCCTGTCAGCTTTTAACACAAAGATCCAGAAGAGGAGGGGGCCTAACCCATAAACAGCTCCTAGAAAGGACGTCTTGGGTGTCGGGCGGAAAGTAGGGTAGACGTTCTGTGACTTCGCATAGGCCCAGCGGACCAAGGCGGGATTTTCCTGGGGTGTAAAGACAACGGCAGTGAGGCCCGCAGGGCTCTGCAGTGATCCCTCCACCCGGCGGCTGAGGCACCGGGAAGGGCACAACGGGAAGGGCACCAAGGTCACGGGGAGGGCGGGCAGCGTCCCGCCGGCACGGCCCCGGCCCCAAGCACGGCCGCAGGCGCGGGCCCCGCTCCGGGACGCCGCCGGCTGAGGCGGACGAGCCCCGCGCTTCCCCCGCTTCCCCCTCGCCCCTCTCCGTCCCCACTCACGATGACGGCGGGCGCGCTGGGGTCGTTGAGCTGCAGCAGGTACTGCCGCTTGAGCCGGGAGCGGATCGCCAGGCGTTCGGTCTCGGCGCGGAGCTTCTCCGGCGATGTGTCGTAGGTGGCGGGGTCGAGCTCGGCGGGCAGCGAGACGAAGCGGTTGGGCCTGTACAGCTGGGCCGCCGACGGAGGCGGTGCCCACGCCATCTTGGAGAGCCGGCCCTGCCGGCGTCGGGGGGCGGTGCCGGGCCCGCCCCCCGCGCCCTCTGCGGGAGCAGCGGCCTCCCGTCACAGAAGCGGCGGCGCGGAGTGGTGTGGGCTGCAGCGGCGGTACAGCTCAGCCTCTTGCAACGCCGCTGCCCTGGGCAGGGACAGCTTGCACTAGACCAGGTTTATCAGAGCCCCATCCAGCCTGGCCTTGAATACATCCAAGGCATGGGGGCATCCGCATCTTCTCTGGGGAACTTGTGCCAGTGCCTTACCACACTCAGGGTAGAGGATTTTTTCTGTAATATCTAAACTAAACTTACTCTTTAGATTTGAACCCATTCTCCCTCCTCCTATCACCATGTTCTCTTGTAAATAACCTTTCCCCATCTTTACTGTGAGTTCCCTTCCAGGTAGTGGAAGACCACAATTAAGTCACCTCAAAGCTTTCTCTTTCTCAGGCAGAACAAACCCAATTTTCTCAGCCTTTCCTCGTGGGAGAGGTGCTTCATCCCTGTTACCATCTCGTGGCCTCCTCCAGACTCGCTCCAACAGGCCATGCTCTTCCTGTGCTGGGGCCCCAGAGCAGGGTGCAGGGTGGGGTCTCGCAGAGCACAGGGGCAGAATCCCCTCCCTTGTCCTTTGGATGCAGCCCAGGACACGTTTGGCTTTCTGGGCTGTGAGTGCCCGTGGCCAGAGAATGTCCAGCCTCTCACCCAGCAGCACCCCCAAGTCCTCCTGGTCAGAGCTGCTCTCGATTTGCTCATCCCCCATCCTGTGTTGATACCGGAGTTGCTCTGACCCAGGTGCAGCACCTTGCACTTGGTCTTGTTAAACCTCATGAGATTCCCAGGTACCCACTTCTTTAGCCTGTCTTGGCCTTACCTGGCCTCACCTGCTGTGGCTCAGGGCACGTCAGGGGCAGGTTTTATTCTCACAATAACAACAGTCCCAGCAGGTAAATTTTTCCTGTCCCCTGCAATTAAAATCGCCTTCAGAATGAGTCACAGGTCAGGAGTGTTGACCTCTTTGAGTCTGCTGGGACAAGGGGGTGCCATTGCTGTGGGGGTGTTTACTGCCCTTTTGAACAGTATTTCTATGTTTTAGAAAGTGTAGTTAATATATGTCAAATTGCTGAAAATAAGTCTTTTAAAATTACAGGATCACAGAATCACAAAATATTCTGTGTTGGAAAGAACCCACAAGGATTGAGTCCAACTTAACCCTGTACAGCACCATCCCAAAGAGCCACACCATGGGCATGAGAGCATTGTCCAAATACTTGAACTCTGTCAGGCTGGGTGGTGTGACCGCTTCCCTGGGGAGCCTGTTCCAGTGCCCAACCACCCTTTGTGTGAAAGAACCTTTTCCTAATACCCAACCTAAACTTCCACATGGTCAACTTTAGGCCATTCCCTCAGGTCCTGTCACTGTTCACCAGAGAGAAGAGATCAGCACCCGTCCCTCCACCTCCTCTCACAAGGAAGGATGGCAACTAATTTACACTGTCAGTGCTATAGACAGCTTTGTTATTGCTACATTTGAACATTAATTAATTTTTGAGGTGAATAAAAAGTCCTTACATTTGAACAGTATTCCGTGTTACACAAGAGATATGTTGTAGGCAGACTGGTATTTGCAAAATCCCACGGTTACTGACTTTCAGCTTCAAATTGTCCCTTTGATTCTTTAACCAAGGCTGAGCTGACTGGACAAGCTGCCAGGTAACCTCCAGGATTCTCAAGAGGTGACTCACCACCTTCACAGACTTTATTGACAGGTTCAGGGCTGGATTCACCCTCTGCTTGGTGAACACTGGGCAAAGAAAACAGGGGTTTGACCTTGTACTGCTTTTGGCCAGCGTGTGCCCAGGTGGCCAAGAAGGCCAATGGCATCCTTGCCTGGATCAGCAATAGTGTGGCCAGCAGGAGCAGGGCAGGGACTGTCCTCCTGTACTTGGCACTGGTGAGGCCACATATTGATAACTGTGAACAGTTCTGGGGCCCACTCTACAAGAAAGGCATTGAGGTGCTGGAAAGTCCTGTGAGGAGCAGCTGGGGTTGTTTAGCCTGAAGAAAAGGAGGCTCAGGGAAGACCTTATTGCTCTCAATAACTATCTGAAAGGAGATTGTAGCCAGATGTGGAGTTGGTCTCTGGTCCCATATAGCAAGTGATTGGACAAGAGAAAATGGCCTCAAGTTGTGCCAGGGGAGGTTTAGATTAGATACTAAGAAAAACTTTTTTCACCAGAAGGATTATCCAGCACTGGAACAGGCTGCTCCAGGAAGTAGTGAACCTTCTCCATAAATATTCAAAAGACATGGCATGTGGGAACACTGTTTAGTGATGGATTTGGCAGTACTGGGTTAATCATTGGACCTGATGATCTTAGAGTTATTTTGCAACCTTAATGATTCTTAGGCTTTGCCTTTAAGAAGTTTTTATCTTGTTGGTATTAAGAACTTTGGTGTCCAGTGATGTAAAGAAAGACAATGCAAGTTGTCAGTAAACAAAAAGTAGCAGTAAACAACTTTACTGTTGTGTTTTCTTCTTCTAGTATACAAAACAGTGATAGTTATGCTGATTGGGACCCAGTAAGTTAATGGCTGTGCATATATAGTTAGTTAGTGTTTTCCAAGTGAAAACCAAGCTGCTTCATTCACAGTCAGCTCCCAGGGAAGTACTTAATATGCCTTGTTGCTTTTTCTCCCAGTGCTTTCAGCTTGGGTCAGTGGCTCCTATAGCATGGAAAAATATACTCCTTTTACTTCCCATTTTGTGACCATTGGATTTAGTGAGCTCTGTGTCTCCAGCTCCACAATTTGTGCCTCTTCATAACTGGCATGTAGAGAGCTGCTTTAGCAGCACAGTACCTATACCAGCAGCACTGCCATGTGGCACTCCTGCGGTACTTTCATCTCTGAGTGTTCCCAAAGACTTGGCAGCCTGTGTCTCCCAGCCCCTGCACAGCTTGCTGCTTTTAAAGCTGCTCTTCCCTGCTCTTTCTTATTTCTTAATAAAATGACACGTGCAGCCTTGAAACAGATTGATTCCTGGCAGAAGCAGGAGTGCAGGTTGGATTAGCAAACTGGGAAGGGTTAGCTCTCTGTGGGAAATGGTGGGGTTTTTTTCCCTCTTTGCTGCATCACAGAGTGGAACAGAAGACTCCTTTTCCTGCAGATCTCCCAAAGGATTTCAAAACAGCCAGATGTCTTTGCCCCAGTCTGCTGACTCTCGAGGCCTGTCTGTAGTTGTGTGTGACGGTTCCTGTGGGCAGGAGCAGAGATAGTCTTGTGGTGAAGTCACTTCGCAAAGGCAGGGAGTTCAGCTCCCAGCCCTGTTGCAGAATCTTTGTGATCTTATCAGTGCAGGTCCAAGCTCTGCCTGTCCCCAGAGCTCGTAGCTGTGAGTGTGCATGCTTGGCATGCAAACAGTGCTGGAATTAATTCTACTGGGAGAAAAACAGAAGGTACAAAGCAACATTTCCATTAGCAATGTAATGTACTGTATTAGAAAACCGAGCAGCCAGCTGCTATGCTGAAAACACCTTTGCATTTCATCTCTAGCCACTAACTCATCCTCCTTCCCAAAGGATCAAAATCCTCAAAGGAAGTCTTTTCTGAGAGATGGCACCTGTTTCATGGGGTAAGAAAATAACTAAATCCCTTCCAGAGAAACATATTCTCTGACACTGAAGTCTGTGCATTGCAATTTGTTGTTTTCACTCTTCCAGGGGTGAATTTGTGCACTTTCTTTGTTTTGTAACAGCCATGTTTCTAACTTTAAAACACATCCTTCAGCAAAAGCCTGAGTCACCAATAGTCAGCGTCTCACCCTTGCATAAAGCAATGCAGGACAAAGACAGAAATACTGCAGACAAAGCACTTGACTGAAATCAGTGATTGTATTTTCTCCTGCTGACAGGAATTGCTGCACAGAGGGAGAAATGCTGCGGTGACAAACTGTCCTCCTGTGCAGACCTTCTGCATCATCTGCTCCCCCTGGACCACCCTATGGCAGCCTCTGAACACAGTCTTGCTGCTACTGCAAACCACCTCTGAAACAAAAGATTTTGCAAGAATGAACGAGACCCTTCTTGTCCCTGTTTTGTCAGCCAGATCTTGAAGCTCATTTGACTGTCCTCCTGACTGCTAGTGTTGACCTAAGGCAAGCAGCAGGAATATAAAATAGGCTCTAGTAAGGGTGGGGCTAGTCTCAGTAGGGCAGCACAGGCTTGAGCTAGAATATGCTGGTCAGAAAACCACATCCTCGTGGGCTCACACACCAAGGCTTAACAGGTAAGACCCCAAGTGGTTTTTCTTCTTTTTAATCAGGACTGATGTTTATTAAAGGTTCAAGGTTGGCAGTATTAAGTGAAATTGACAATTCTTCTATGAAAATGCCTTTGAAGTTTACATCATCTGTTTTCTTTGCCATCAGCAGTAACCAAAATGGAAAGAACAGTCAAGAAAATTAATCTTTGTCCAGTACCCCATGGAGGGTTGGCCTTGACTGACTGCCAGATATCTACCCAGCTGCTTTCTCACTCCTCTCCTTGAAAGGACTGGGGGAGAAAATGACGTAGAAAATCTCATGGTTCGATAAAAGCACAGTTGTTAAGAAAACTTGTTTTCTTAACAAAAAATGCTGCACATGGAAGCAAAATAAAAAGAGGAAGTCATTCACTACAACCCATCAGCAGGCAGGTGTCCAGCTATTTTTTGGGAAGCAAGGCCTCAATAGGCATAGCAGTTTCTTGGGAAGACTGATGACATCACCACAAATGTCCTCCCATCATTCTCCTTTCCTTCAACTTTTATTTCTAAGGAGGACATCATATGGCATGGGATATCCCTTTGGTTATTTGGGTCAGTTGTCCCAGTTATTCCCCCTGCCAATCTCTTGCCCATCTCCAGCTTACAGACCTTCAAAGTGGTTGGTGGAGTGTTGGAGAGAAAGCCCTGACGCAGTGCTAGCACTGCCCAGCAATACCCAAACCCGTGTGCTACCAGTGCTCTTTTCTGTCTGCTACAGATGAAAGGCACAGACCCTCTAGGTTGCTCTGCAGAAAGTTGAGTCCATCCCAACCAAACCCAGTACAAAGGCAGCTTGAAAGCTGTCTGACACTGCTGAATTTCAGACTATTCTCATACAAGGTAGCCTGAAATCAGGCACACTTCTATGACACTCTTTGATTGAAGCTGCAAATAACTTCCACCTAGAGTTTAAAGTAATCCAAGATACTTTCAGTTTAGAACTGTATGATTTTGCTAGTGGCTTTTCAGTCATGCCCTGAAATACACAGACTGGATTTTTTGACTGTGTATTCAAAGTCACTCTTTTCAGTGTGACCAAACTAAGTGATTCTGTGCTTCAAGTGAATGAGAGAAAAATTAACCTAAATCACATACTTGTCTACCTACCTCCAAGGTGACCATGCATGATGTTTTCAGAAGAGACAGGTTAAATATGCTGTCAACTCCATAAATACTGGTGCCTGTCAAACTTGTTCTGAGTGCTTGCAGTTGCCCTGTTTGAATCAGTTGTCAGACTGGGTCAACATGTTGGTGGGCTCTGTTGTGAATTCTCACTGGCCTTTTGCAAAGAAAGCAAGCTGGAAAATGGAGGAAGCTGACAAAATCACTCATATCACAAGAAGGCTCCTGAACAGAAGCCTCTTACTTCTAATTCTCATATGTAATGGCCAAGAAGTGTCATTTGGCTCCTGTTCCTGTTCTATACAAGTGAATAAATACTGTTAAATGTGTGCTGCCCTTCTTTTGAAGTGGCATCAATATCAAACATTCATTTGCGTGGATATATCCATGGTAAAAGCCAAATGGATACAGAAGGGGAGCAGTGTAAGAAGCATTAGGATCCAGCACAGTTTATTTGAACTCAGAACGAGTGCATCTAACTGCAGCATATAGCTATATTAATAAATTTTCCAGATACATGTAATTCATTCTGTGTTAAGAACTGAGTCCCCAGTATCTTTATTTTATAGTTGTTTAAAGGAAACCTAGCATGCAAAGGAAGGAGTTAAGATCGTTAGGGGAATTATGAATTGTTAGTACAGCCAACATAAATGTGTATCAAATGTTGAGCTCAGCAGGAGTTAGTTACAAATCTAGGACATTTAATGAGTCATGAAGTGCCAGGAATAATGAGACATGGCATTAAACAAACCATTCCTGCCTCTCCTTGGCTTGTCCAGAGATGATGGCAAGAAGCCCTCTGCTGTTTCAGCTTTTCCTGTCAAAAGAAAACTTTGGACTCACACTGAATTATAGCCGTGGCTGAGCTGCCTCAGCCAGGGAGCTGGTGCCACCTGGGTGGCCCTGGTGACAGAAGGATAAGCTGGCAGCCAGCATCCCTTCTCCACTCCTTTGCAAGTCATTGATTGTAGCATTTAATAGTGTTATATTCTTAGCTCTCCCTCTGCTTCCAGCTCCTCGCACAAGAAACTATTAATAGTTATGGATCAATGAAGAGTGGGAGAGGAAGAGGTCTTAGAGCAGGGTGGGAATTTGAAACATACCCTGCATGTCTGAGGGTTGTTGGTTAAGTGTTAGAAGTGCTTAGCCAGTTGAGGGCTAACACTGTTCCTAGACTTCCCCTCACAATGGCTGTCAGGATCTGGAGTACTCCAGCAAGCTGTCATTGCTCCAACCACCCTCCACCTGGCCCAGGTGCAGCATAAAGCTGAGATCCTTGCCTGAGAGCTGGCCTGAACTGTGTGAAATGTATGTTGTATCTAGGCTTGGCTCAAGTTCCTAGCTTGACCTCAGTCAAGAAAAAAGTAAAAAGGTCTTCCTTTTTACTTTGGCTTTGCCTGGACAACATTGGGCTGCAGCTGGTTATGGTTATTGCCACTGGACCTGCCCTCATCACCTTGTCTGGCTCCCAGCTCAGCCCAGTATTGCCATTCCTGGGCTGCAGTGTCACTCACAGAGCAGTGCTCAACCTCATGGCTGTGGGGATTGTATGTGGTGCCAAGGGTGAATTCAGATGGCTGCCAGCAAAAATTCACAAAGCAGCTGCTAAATAGGAGTCAGTGAGAAGAAACTAAAGTGTTGCAGGAAATGGCTCATGCAGCATAAGGGGAGGCATCTTTCCTGGCCTGCTGCTCCTAACACAGACCATTACCAGAAGCTGATGCTTCTTTGTTTCCCCATTTCTCTGCAGGTGTTTTGCTCTGCCCACAAAAGAAATTATAGATCTGCCTCATTCAGTTTGGGTATCAGAAAAGTAACAGTGCTTGCTGTGAACTCTGCCTGCTTCTTTCTGACACGATGGGGAGAGTTTCAGATGGAGAGTCCCCTTAACCCAAAACATGTCTGAGAGGTGAACCATCCCTTAGAAATTAATTTTTTCTTCATGGGTTTTGTTAAGAGTTTAGTGTAGCCCTGATACTCTCCAGCTTCCTGAGAGTCCACTGTGTGACAAGAGTGCCATGGCTTGTGTATCTTGGAGCAAAATGTTACACAGCCTTTATTGCACATGGAGGATGCTCCTGTAAGTTCTTCTCAGACCCACAGGTGAAATGCTGGACTTGCTAACAGCAAAAGAGAGCCCTATGAAAAATGGCTCTGGCCCACAAAGCTTTCAGATTGCCTGCAATGTCTTACCTGAAGTCACCTGATGGGTTTAGCTGGACTTTCACAAACAGAATCAGAGTGTAAAGAAAAGCCTGCTGTGTGAAGACCCAACCAGGGGGGCCAGGAAAACTTTATTCCCCAATAGACATGGCCACTCCTGCTTGTCAAGACAGAAATAGAGTGCCTCAACAGTTGGTTTGGAGTTAGGGAGTTTGCCTGTCAAGGTGGAATCTACTTAAGAACATTATCTTGGAGGAAGCCTCACTTTGTGGTATCATCGGGTCCAAAACTTATCCACAGCCTGAAATTAATTTTTAACTCAAAAAAGAAGTAGGACTTTATAGACAATGATTCTTTTAGAAGTCACAAATTTCTCCCTTGTACAGGAAGACACTCCAGCCCTGTGTGGGGAAAAAACCCTCCTGCCTGAAATCTGTGATAGATGAGCCTTGAAGAAGAAGCAGCTCTGTTGTACTTCTGTGTAGAAAAAGACACTCACTTTGTTTTGCTTTATATATTTTATTATAAGTCTGGAGCTTAAATTTTAAATCAAGTCTTTGGGAGCACACTGTGAAGCAGACCATCAGTATGAATAAAATATGTTAATAGGAACATGTTGAATTTAGTGTGACTGTTTGGCAATCTCTGTATTACAGTGGGGAAGGACTTAGTTGTGGCAATGCAGAGTGGTTTTTTTTCTTTGCTCAAGTAAAAGACAGAATACAAATGAGGCTGTTGCTGCAGAATGCCAGCTAGTGGGAAAGATACACCATGTCCAGACTGGGTATTTCAGTGTTTTAAAAAAATTATGGCAATACCAGAACTTTAAACTTCTGACCCATAGAGATAGAAGGGCAGAACAGGTGATGTTCCTAGATTCTTGTTATCATTGTATAAATCAGGAACATTCACTAAACTAGAAATATGCCTTTGCATTGCAGAACTCTGTATCCATCAGGTTTCATCTACCGTTTTGGGGAGACGGGGTAAGGCAGCTGCCAAGGTTAAAAATTGCTTCCTAAATTAATGTTTCCATACTTCTCTAGATAACCTCTTAGCAGAGGAGTTTGCTCTTTGTGTAAACCACTTCTATTTACCGTGCCATATCTCCCTAATTCAACCAGTGTAATTGTGATTTCTGTCCTTAAAGGGAAGATTTCTACTTGTGGTGTGACCCTTGCAGGACTCTTTAGACACAGTGCTTTTCCTGCTCTCCTGCTGCCCCCCACTCCATCCCCTTACGTGCATCTGCTTCCTTCCTACTCACTTGCATGTATTTTAGCCCTACCCAGTTCTGTTCTCCCACACTCTCAGCTCTGCTGAGGGGCTCTTTACTCCCTCAACCTACTTCGACTTCCTCTGCCTCCTTCACTTGCTTCTCAGTGTTTTCCCTGCTCTCTACTGGATATATCTCCCTCACTTCCATCCAAACATCTTTAAAAGATCCAGTTGTGGTGGCAGCCACTTGCAAAATGCTTGACAGATGGCAACTGACAACTTTTTGGTGCTCTGCTCCCTGATTCTTCTCATCTTCTTTGAATCAAGCAATGTGTACACAGCACATTGGGAGCAGGAGCATTCAGAGTTCTTCCTGGGCCTGAAGCTAAGGGATGTGCAAGCAGCCATCATACTGCTTGCTGGTTCTCCTCAGCACAGGGGTGCTGATCAAACTCAGTTTCTACAACCAGCCTTTAGTTTTACTGACCAGTATCATGGTGAAGGCTATGGAGAAGGGCCCATCCATCTCTGTACTAATGCTTTTCATGGTGAATCCTTCCTTTCTTTGTGTGCAACATACTGTCAGGAGAGAGTTTGTTGTGGCTCAGACAAGGCATGGTATCCCCACCTTCTGTTGCTGTGTTGGTCTTGCTGCAAGCTCCAGGGAGGCAGCCCTCTCTTGTTCCCAACATAGTCCACCAGTCCCTGCAGTGACCAGAGCTGCCCACAGCACAAAGTCACAAACAGAATGACTCCATGGGAAATTGCACAGCCTGTTGCTGTTATGTCTGTATCAGTCTTTCACAGCTGGCTGAGATGCCTCTTCTTCTGGACCAATTAATAGGGAGGTTACATTTTTCCATAATTTCCCTGAGGACTGAACACATCTCAACATCTGAAAGAAAAAGGGTGGTGACTCACCTCTCGACCTGCTTAATTCTTTCCAGGATAGTCCTTCTCATGAAGAATTGAGACTGTCTGGGATATACTCATGAGACAAACTAATATGCTAAAATCTGTCTCAAATCCAAATGAAAATTTGAAATATGATAAAACACTTGCAGCACAACAGTCATCAAAATTAGAGTGCTTTTTTTTTTTTTACAGTTATATAACTTCTCCCCAGCACAGAGCAAGACCCCATTTCCCATCCCTTTGCTTTGCCTTGTGGGGCTGAGTCAACTCCTTGACCCTTCCTTGTTTTACTTCACTCTAGAAAGAGCTTGAGCATAGCAGGAAAACAGAGCCCCTAATCTTAATAATCTCCTGCATATTTTTTAAGATCAGTGAAATTATGAAGCTTTGGTTTCCTTGTTAGACATAGTTTTTGCAGAGGCATCACAGGGGTGAGATCTGTTCCTGACAGCAATGCTGCCTTTTTTCAGGCAATGATAGAAAAGGTCTTTCTGACCTGCAGAGCAGTCTCAGAGCAGAGTTACCTCTGGCTGCATTGTTCCACATCTGACATTTGTCAGGCAGTTGACAACTTCAGTTGACAGCTTATGGATTTTTATCCTGTTTTCTTGCAGCACAACCTCTTCCAAATACCAGCATCTCTCTCTTCTCTGAGGGGATCTATATAGCATCTGGCACCAGCTTTGTCTCGATTTTTGACTCTGTTTGGGACAAATTCTTCTGACTTGCCGATCATGTAGCATACTGCTCACACAGACTTTTTCGATGTGCTGTGCATGGTGTACAGGAACACAACTGCAAGATGTGACACCATGGTGAGAAGTCTCTTCCCTGGAACCTCTTGGAGGGAGAAGCTGTCACTCACTGCATTATCTTGACCTTGTTCAGAAGCAAAGGTGCAAAAGTATTTCTTGGTCCCAGAGTCTAGACAGTCACAAGTTTGATCAGGACTGAATTTAAACAGTTTCCTACAGAGAGTAGTGTTGTGCTCATGGCCCTAGGGTGACCTTGGGGCACAGCATGCAGAGGGATGTCCCTAGGAGTTTAGAGCTGACCATGTTGTTAGCATTGGCTTGTCCTTGCCTAATACCTTATTCTTGGAAGAAAGGAAAAACTCAGGATTGGGCGTCCCTTGGACAGAACATTAGCTGATCAAAGCGTAGATATTTCAAAGTGATTTATTCTGGTAAATATTACTTTCTTGCTTGAGAGTTGCTTATTCACTATGGCAGTGAAAGGCCAGGATGTGATGAGGAAAAGGTGATCTTTAGTTTAGGACAGGAGAAGTGTATCAACAGCCCAACAGCTGGAACTGCATTTGGGGCATTGCTTGGCATCCTCCTGCTCTTATGGCTTGACCCTGTCTCAGGATTTCAAATCTTTGGATCCAGTCCAGGATTTCTGAAGAAGTCATCAGTCTTTCCTAGCAGTAAGAGGTAGTGCAGAGAGCATAGTGGATTAATGATGATGGTGATAAAAATACCAATAAAAATAGTCTGACAAAATTTCCCTCAACAACCATTTTTTGCATATTTGCTGTTTTGATGCAACATTTCTGGGTTTTTTGACAGAAACAGAAGCACTTTCTCATCCTTCCATTAAAAAAAAAATTGTTTGTTTATTTTTCACCTCCTTTTCTCCTCTTTATACCAGTTGCTAGAGGAAACAGAGGAGTAAACAAGAGGGGGAAACTGAGAGGGATAAAGGAAAAGAAAACAATTCAGGTTTTGTTATTTTGAATAATTTTTTTCAACTAAACCCAGCTATATCATCATGATAAAAATACAAGAAAACTCCTTTCAGCAAAAGCTGCTGGTTCTCTGTGCTTTCTCAAATCAATTCCTACTGCATTGTGTCCCCACAAGTGTAGCAAAGGCTAGCATGAGGTATCCAGAAAATGCTGGCTCCTGACAACATGGCTGGTTTGGTTTTAGAACTGCAGAAATGCAATGATAAACAGAAAATCTTAAGTGTTTTCTTAACAATTATCAATAGCTGCTGCTTCACTTTACAAAGTAACTTTAGGTTCCTTCTTTCTGCACCAGTGAACAAAGCCTCCTGAGACTCTGCACATGCTGGTCTGGTAGGTGTGCTGCAGGTGTGCTGGAGTCCTTCTCCAAGAGGATTATTTATTTATTTAATTATTATTATTATTATTATTATTATTATTATTATTATTATTATTATCATCATCATTAGTGAGAAACTTGGGCTGCGGTTCTTGAGCTGAAATCAGTGAAGCTCTGCAGAAAGCAGGAGGTGAATAGCAGTGATGCAGCAAAACTGTTTCCTCGGAAAAACTCTTTTCTACAAGGGTTCACACTGCTCTGCAGAGACCAAAAGAGTCAAAACAAGTTCTGTATACTTTAGGCAGTATCAAACACATTTTAGGAAAACTGATGCTCTTTATTGAATTCTAGACTACTTTTCCACTAGGTAGCCAACAATTATGCTCAGCTGAATGGGGAAGGAGGTTTGAGCAGTGCAGTCCCAAACTAGTAAAATAGCAAAGAGTTCAAAAAAGAAGTGATCTCTAATCTAATGCAAAACTTGATATATGTTTTCAAGATACATCTTGGCTGCAGCAGTAAAATAGACCGAATCAGAAGTAATTCTGACTAGTATGCTGGGGTTCAGCCCAAAGAAAGATTTCTAAAGGGAAAAAATAAAGTTTATAAAAGAATACACTGAGCAAAATGGAGCTATGATAAGTAATGATCCTTCTACACCTTCATTCTTAACCCCAAGCTGCATTCTGTGGGTAAAAATAGCTGCTTCCAAGAATACTAGTTGTTTTAAAGAAGCTGCAGTGCCATCACTTCTAGAGGAACTTTCTGTTGTTTCTGGGTACAGTGTTAAAATAAGCATCTGTTTCAGAAAATAATATTGGGGTTGCAATAGCACTCTTCCAGTTGTTGTTAACTTTCCCAAAGAAAATAACATAGGGGGGAAATTAAAACACACAAGCCTTATTTACACAGAGGCCAGTGTAGCAACGCTGAATACTTAAGCTCTCAAGCCCAGATGAGAGAGAGCTTCAGGGATGTGTCCAGAGGGATCCCTCTCAGAGGGCCCTCAGGTGTCTCATTGGAAGTCCTTCCCCAGAAAGGACAAGGGCCAAGTGTCTTGGCACAAAGGCACAAGGGAAGAAGGACAAAATCAATCTTCCCCTGCTTGGTCTGGTAGCCAGCACAGGTTAAAAAGATGCAATGTGTGGGAGTGCTGGAAAGAGAAGAAGATCCACTGCCAGGCCCAAGTCATGGTGGATTATTAAAAGTCAAAACACCTTGCCATCTGATAATGGGATCAAAACTTATTCTTAGGGCTGCTTCAAGAGGTCCATGCACATGTCATGCTATAAAAGGATGAGTAAGAAGTCTGGGCCGAAGCAAAACTTATCATGTGAAGCTCAGTTAAGGTTCCCCTCTGGTCACTGCAAAAGGACCACAAAGCAGATTCTCACAGGCTAAAATTCTGGATAAAAAGAGTTTGACATCTGAGTTATCTAGGTCCTTAGTGCACAAAGTCAGGAGTCAGTCCAGCTTTTTCTGAGTACCTAATTCAGAAGTTTTGCCTAGGGATGCTATAGATTGCTCACATTACCTGTTTTTTGGAAATACATATAGAAGCATTTATAGCACATTTCCACCCAAGATCAATGCAGTGGTGCCGCAGTGCTGCCAGATCAGAGTTCCTCAGTACCACAATATTGTGCCATTGGCAGTGAAGAATAAGAGCCATTTGGCAATGGAAGGGCATAGGTTTAAGAAGGGACAGAGCAAACTTTTCTAGTTCCTTTATGCTAGGCAGGAGATATGGAAAGAAATCATGGATCACATCATAGGGGTTTTACCGTGATGAGTATGTGTTCTTGTTGTTCCTGCTTCCTGTGGCAGGACTGTCACTGCCGGGCTGCAGATCAGGCCTGGAGGAAGAGCAGTAGCTGTATTGCACTATGGTGTCATGGTTTGACACTGGCGCAATGCCAGCGCCCCCATGAAAATGTACCTTCCCCAAATAAATGCTGTGAGATGTTATCAGGAACAGAGCAGAGCAGGCCCAAGCTTAATAACAAAGGGAAAAAAACTTTATTAAACTACTACTACTACAGAAAACACACAGACTAAATCCAGGATGAAGACCTTTTAAAACACCCCTCCTCCTCCCAATTCCTAAAACACCCACCATGAAACATCACCCGGGATTCCTGATCAAATTACCACCCTTCAGATAATCAATACTCAAGCTATCAAGGGAGAGAGAAGTCTCTCTTGCGCCACAGACACCCCAGGAAACACAGTTGCCACCTCCTGTGTTTCCCTGTCACACATGGCAACCGCCCGGAGAAAATCTGCCAGTGTGACACTCTCCTTTCCATGTCACAGTGCTCTCACCACCGTGCATGGACAGACTGCTCATAGGGCTCCTTTAAGGATGCTTTGCCACGGACTCAAAGATATAACAGTTCAGCTTCTCATCCTGGGACTACAGTCCCCCCCATTTTCCCCAGGGGCCAAGGGTCCAAGAACAGAGATCATCTTCTTCCTGAAGACAGAGGGCATCACCATTCCCTCTTCAGCTTTCTTCTGTTCTTGCCATTCCTGTGCTGTTAGAAGCTGAAGCATGTCTCCTTGGGTCACCACTGCATCCCCCTAAAATGCAGTCTCTGTTGCAGGAGATTTTGGTTCAGTCTATGGCTAACAAGAAAAGTCCAGCCAAAAGCTACTTCATCATCTCCTCCCACCTAAATATTTCTTCTTCTAACATCTCAGGTCCCGGACTGTCTCTCTTCTACTACAAATCAAGGAGGAGTAATATTTTACAAAGCCCTCATTTCCCGGAAAGGGTTAAAAGTTCAGACTCCCTGGACAGCCGAAATCTTGGTCCAGCATCCTGTCTCCCATGCTAGGCATCATCCCCCCCCTTTCTCCTTTTCCTCTGCCGGCAAATTTCCAGGTGCTGTCAGGCTCTCTGTCTCTTTCCCTCTGGGGGGGGGGGGGGGGGGAACAAAGACATCTCCGCTTCTCTCCACCCTTCCGTCTGCAGGAGCTGGCTCGGTTCCAGACCCTCAGCCCCTCGGCCTACCTGGACAAGGCCGCGTGGCTTCCCCTCCCCCACCCAGGCTGAGGCTGGGCAGGGGAGAGTCTGCACTCTCTGACGACTGGAACCAAAGAGACAGTTCTCCTGGGAGTTCTTGCTTTTAACCCCCTGTGTTCTCAGAGGCGTGTCCATACTTTCAGTGGTCACTCCAGGTGCCGATATCCAAACCTGACCACTGATTGGTTTGACCCAACTTCCTGAAAAAAAAATTCACTTCCATGTCAAACCACGACACATGGACACCTTCCCACCATTTCCTTGGAGACCTTGCCTTGGGCTTTTGCAGCCCACAGTTTTAGTGCCCAAATTTTTTGTGTCCTGCAGGAGGAACTCCACCAGTCTCCTGGGAAGGCACCCCTCATCCATGTTGTGCTCCTCTTCACTGATGATAATTGACTTTTCCTTTCTGAATCTCCTGGGCTGACTCCCTGGCAGCTCCACAGCCTTGGAAGCATCTGGTGCATGTAGAGAGACAAATTGTCAGGGAGAGAGGGTGAAAGCAGATGTTTAAAAGACCCATAAAAAACCTGCTGGTGCCTGCTAGTGAGCCTTGTGGAATGCTGATTTGTATGTATTTCTGCTTATATAAAGCTGGTCCTTTCAATTGCCTGGTATTTTTAGTAGCCTAATCATTTGCATAAGAATACAATCTTGTTTGCTTGGGAAAATTATATGACCTAAATCACTGCTTCAAACTCCTAACCTTTTCCAGCATAACAGGCTCTGGTACTTGGCATTTACACACAGCAATATCTTAGGCTTTTACCTATGAATTGCTAGACTCCAATTCAGAGTACCTTCCAATATCCATTTGTATCTTCAAAAAGTAAAAATAAGTTTTACTATATTTCTTCCTTTAAAATATGTGGCTGCTTTGGTAAGATCATGTTTGCCTATTTTGCATGGACTTCAGTTCATATGGATGGAAAATTAAAGGTATTTATAACTCCATACATATTTTGTATCTGAGCAATTGTATGCATCCTGTCCTAGCATTAACTAAGCAGAAACAAAATCTTAGTTCATCAAACTAAAAAGTTTCACTAATTCAGTTTTTTGTTTCTTCTGAGTTTTAATGTCCAAAACCAGAGTTTGGTTATTCTAATCATCAAGCCAGAAAAGATACCACTGTTGGAGACCAGGCATATACATCTCATGAGGAAGTGCAAGCAATTTCCCAGCACTTCACAACCTAAAATACATTTGCATGAATTCCTGAATGAAGACTCATCAGTGAGAAATACCTCTAGGAAATTAGTCCTGAGTCCTCATACAGCATCAAAGAGGCCATGCTGGTTTGGAAGTGCTTTTCTTAGAGAAAAGGTTAACAGCTTTGCTGCAAGCTAAATTTTTTTGCTTCCCAATGGCTGTTGGAAAGGCTCACTGTGAATTGAGTAGGTCTGAACCTCAGCCTAGTGCAAATTACTATTCATTCAGTGTTTCTTCTTTGTTTTACTGTCAGTGTTCCTGAACTTGCCTTAATCCGACTTCCCAAAAGCATGACTAATATCCTGTATTTTAGCCATATTTTATTTATGGTAAAAAAAAAAAAAAAAAGAATAAGATGAAAAAGTTTCAAATCTGTGGCTGCTCTGGTTAGATTTCTATTGTCACATCAAAGGAGAGGATGTGCTGGTTGTCACGCAGTGTTGGCAGTGACTATTGGAGAACAAATAAAATAGAATGTGCTGTTTACTGAATGGTCACTGCAGAAAAAGGTCACTGTCCTATTGCTCTCTGTCCTGCATCTTGTAGTTCTGAAATGGCTGTGAAGGAGTGAGCATCTGGTTCACAACCCAGCTTGCTTCCCACAGGTCAAGAGCTGCAGGAAGCCTCACCCTCGTGTGCCCAGGCTTTGCCTGATGCCTCAGCGGCTCTGAGGCAGGGCTGTGGCTGCTGCACAGATCTGTAGCACAGTGCAAACGAGGCAGAGCTGAAATAGGAAACAGGGCGTGTTGGCAGAGCTGCTTCTGGGTGGGCTCAATGGAGGAAAGATGTCAAATGCTTTCTCAAGCCATGCAAAGTGACAACCGGCTGCCTTCCCTTCTGCCTCAGCTAAAGTTCTCAGGGTATTTTCTTCTTAGACAGGGCTTCAGGTCCAGCCAAGAGTGTGAATTGCAGGTATAGGGAAGGTGGGAGAAAAAGGACCTCAAATTTCTCCAGCAGGCAAACCCCTTGTCCTTGCAGGCTGATGCGTCTCCTGGCAGAGCGGGGAGCCGTGCCCTCTAGTGGCAGAACAGGAGAGGGAGAAGTTGAAAACCTTTTCAAATATCCAGTCCGAGGACACCAAAGCAGTCTGGATGTTCTGACCCCTGCCAAAATATTCGGCCTCTGATTAGGCTTGTACTGCCCTTGAAATTCAAGCAGCTCCCCTGTGAGGTGGGGTCCCTCATTGCAGCCAGGTTTTCCTTGCTGCAGACAGAGGCTCGCCTGTGCTGGAAATGCCATTGTCCAGGTGGGATGGCAGATTTTGGAGGAGTCCTCCAGCTACTTAATGAGAGCGTGTTCCCTGCCAAGCACAGCTATTGCAGCTCAAAGTATGCAGCCAGGGCTGTCAGCATTTGAGTGCTTCAATACCTGATCTGTCTCAGAGTTTTATAGTGAGTGCATCACACGGCAAAGTTAGGAAGCTCCTAGTAGTTCATACTGAAAGATTAGGTTGATTCAGATTCAGATGTGGGAGAAAAGCAAGCAGAAGAGTTTTCCCACTTGCAGGGAGAGCACAGTCCAAACAGATTTTGACAAAAGCACCTGTGATTAGAGTGAGTGATCTTTTTATCAAACGGTGAATGTTTTGTCCTTGAAGAATGAGTTTTTTATAGTTGCTTTTAACCTAGAGGAGTGTAGCAAAAGGACTTTATGTGAGCTACTTCAGCACAGCACCTGTATGATACTTGAACAACTGACCATCCCTTGCCATCATGCTACAGATGCATCACAGTACAGGCACATCCACCCCTGCTGAAGGGATCTTGCAACCGAAATTAGAGGATCCTCAGTTTGCAGACTTCTTGAATACTGAATAAAATGATGTTGCTGCTCCTAGGCACACACAGCCTCCACAAAAATCCTGCTAACTTCTCATTCCTAATGAGCTTTGTCACTAGAGAAAGTCAGCAACACCTTTTCTCATACAAAACTTTGGCTGCTGGACTCTCCCCTCCTGCATCTTCATGTGCACACGGTTGGGTGCTGGTGACACAGGGTCATGCCAGGAATCAGTATGTGGAGTTAGGAAGAGATAGAAAGAGGAAAGTAACTCCTGAGCATCAGGTCCCTTGATCTGTTTCCTTATCAGTACAGTGGCAAGTTACCATGAGCTATAGTTCAATACCTCAAAACCTGCCAACTTTAAGAGGACTTTCCAAGTAAAACTTCACACAGTTTCCCCTTTTCTGCCTCACCTTCAGCCTTTCAGCAGAATGGAGCACTAGAGCAAGGACACTTTCATCACAAGGCATCTCTCTGCCTTGGTCTCCATTTTCTACCAAAACAATCCCAGAGCTCAGAACTTGGTATAACTCTTGTTGCTGGAGGAACATGGAACATGTTCATAGATAGCTGAAAAATCTGTATGTGACTGTGGTTGCAAAGATATCTCACCAAATGGATCTGTCTGTGCTTGGATATTATATTAGGTGCTTATGAGGTTTTTCTGCTGTGGAGAGCTCAGGAGCACTTAGATATGTGTATAGCAATCTTTGAAACAACTAAAACAGTTTGTGTGGGAGACTCCATGGTTAGTCACACCTAAAATGAATTACCAAGGAAGGCTGGTGCAGTAGTCTGTTGGCTAAGAAAATATTTCTTTAGCTCTATGCATAGCAGGAGGCTCAGTTCACTAAACCCAGTGGACCTGGAAACATTGGTTTCAAATGATGAAAGAATTGATTGAGATTTTATAGGTGTGCCAGAAACAGTAACAGGGTGCACAATCACGGGCATTTTATTTCTTCACAAATATGTTAAGAGCCTAAAACTGTTGGCTTGTTGTCTTAATGGGTTTTTTTCTGCTTTATTTTTGCTTTCAAGTGGGAATGCAAAGCCTGAAGTTTCATCAGGTTCATAAAGGATTTGCCAAAGTTCCATCAGTGAAATAGGAATGTTGTCATATCCAAACTGAAAGACCAGAAAACTTATATTCCCCTAAATGTTTGTTTGCCACTCAAACAAAATGTCTTTAACAGCAAGCAAACAAAAATAATTTTAACAAATTAATAGCAATAGAAATTACTTTGCAATTGAAATTTGTGTTCACTGGTGTATTACCTGTATGATAGTACTGCTAATTTTTTTGTTGCTCACAGAAATTTCAAGAAATCAAAAATTAGGAAATTCAGAATCATATAAGCACTAGCAGGACAAAAAAATGCTGTTTGGAAGAGGACTTTCAGCTTTTCTTTTTGCACAAGAAGCAAAAGCTATTCTTGCCATTTGGAAGCAACTTCTATGGATTCTGAATTACTAGAAAAGAGTCCTCTCAGTTTCTAGTCTATTCTTCAGTTTTGCACAAATGTTTCTTGTTTGGAAACTGTGTATTGTGACATGCACTCAGTATGTTAATCCCTTAATTTATTTATTTATTTATTTAATGACGTATTTAAAATCAGCCTTTTCTACCCAAATAGACATCTGGCCTACATAGATTCAACTTGCAAAGGCATTTTTTATAACTACATATTAAAATACTGTCTCAGTTCATTGGACCCTGTATGATCATAGCAACAATGAAGTAGCAAAAGACATGGAAAGTCTGTTTCCCTGCAGCTGATGGGGAAACATGATTTTGTAGAAGGGGCTTATTTTCTATGCAGTGGAGGACCACAGACAGCAGCCTGATGCTGGGAGGCCTTTCTGTCTGAGAAGTGACATGGCTGACTGTTTTAATATTTTAGAATTCATTTACTTGTAGCTCCCACTTCCACCACACTAAAACACTCATTTTGGTGCCAGACTAGTCACTCATGGGAAGTCTATTGTATATCAGAAGGTGGCTTAGTAAACAATATCCACCCTTCAGAAAAGATTCCTGTATTTCCTATAGTGTCTGATAGACTATAGGCTCCTATAAACTCCTATATTTTATTATGTCCTCATTAGAGGAGAACAAAATGCAGAAGTGCTCATCTCAGGTAGCTTTAAATCCTTGTTATTTAGCAGATGTTGCAATGTCATGTCATGTTCTCATTCTCAAAAAACACCCTCAACTTTTAAAAGAAACTTCACACAACAGTCTAGCTGTTTTCACATGCTTTAGCTGTGAAAAGGCAAATATTGCACTGGAAACATCAGCCTCAGTCCTTTTCCCTGTGTAAATTCCCTTCATGGTCCTTTAGAAATCCTTGTCTAGTGGAAAGTGCCCCTCCCATAGCAGAGGAATTGGAGCTGGATGGTCTTTAAGGTCCCTTGCAACCTGAACCATTCTATGTTGCTGTGATTCTAAGGATGAAGTAGTTCTTCAAGGATTGTCTTCTGCAGTGTAACAGGATGGTGAGGAGAGGTGTGCAGTGCCTTGAGAGTCCCACCTGCAAGTGCCTCCATCTCCCAGACTGCTTGGCGGGAGGAAAGATAAAAGTTGTGACTGCTGCACTGGTGTGAGTCTCAGCAGTACCAGTGTGCTCCCACCTTTCATCTGCCTCTGTACTGGAGGAGTGGGCTCAGCAGAGCTGAGGGATGAAATGCATCAGCAGAGGTTGGTGAAGGAGTCTGCTAAAGGTCCATCTCTCCTGTGCCTCTGCATGAGCAGCCCTTCACATCCCTCAGAGGAGAAGTATGAGTACTGCCTGAGTATGGCAGAAGCACTTCTTTTGTTTCCCAAGCCGGCACTGACTGTGAGGCAAAAGATAAAATTTGAAGGAAAAAGACATATTTTTTGAGTTGTTCCTTATTTCAAATGTTCAATTCTGCTTCCAGTCTTAAACAATGCCTTTGTTCACAAAGTTAGGACATTTCCCTTGCCCAGGAGGGAGCTTATACACTTCAATTTGCAGACAGTGCTTGGCATATGGTTTTGCTGCTGCACACAGAAGCATGAATGAAATGAGCTTCGGGCTTCCAGGACATCTCATGTCACCTCAGCCAGGGTATTTGTTATGCCTTCCCTATGCTGAGTGATCCTGGTTGACACACACACAGCCCTAAATTAGAAGTTTTAAACTGAGTTAGTTTTCTTTTAAACATGTTTTCTCTTCATTGTTATGGCTTGTTTCCAGGGGCATGATTTGCCCTTGGCTGATTGAACTGGGCTACCAGTCAGTCAGAGCCCCTGCAGAAGTGCACCAGGTTTGGCCAGCTGTGTTAGCAGAGGCTTTGTCTATACTGGCAAAACTCAACTTCTGTATGACTTAATGGTTATGTTCCCTGGCCACCCTTTTTGTGCCAGTCAGCTCTGGCCTGGAAAATGACTGGATACCATTTAAATGAGAATTTGGGGAAGAGCAGTTCCCAATTATTTTCTTATGAACTGATTAACCCTGAGTCTGGTGTCAGTTTCTGTTCACCTCAAAGCCCCCTGGAGAGGTCTGGGATCAAGCCCAGGATGCACTTTTAAGGCTCTGAAAAACTTACTGCATGGATATAGGTAGCACCTTTCCTGGTGTTTGGCAGCATCTCTAGGTCTACAGATGTATGAACAGGCAAGAGGGGTTTGAACACAGCCACCCTGTGCTGGTGGAGAATTTAGGTAGCTCAACATGACTGATGCCCATGTCCCACTGCCCTTGAATCTTTCATTCTGTTTTGTTTAATAACAGCGATGCAACCTGACCTGGAGGGAGCCATCACCTGGCTAAAGCATAGGTGAGGACAACAGGCAGTTCTGCTGCTGAGAGAGACACAGCCCTCCCATGCACAAAGGGACTGTGGTGGCCTTTGTTCACCATCACAGAAGCAATGCTGGGGTCAGGGCAGGAGACTCATCTGCTTGCCATGCAGCAGTTTCCAGCAAGTCTCCTTTCATTCTGTAGTGCCACGGGCTGGCATCTTTTGTGGTGTTTTTTGGAAGATACTTCTATTTTGATAACCCTTTGGCCTCCGCAGTAGAGATGCAAGTCTCCTTGAACCAAACTCTGTGTGGTGGTCTGAGCAAAGTAAGTTTACACAGGTAACATTTCAACACAAACAGAATCTGCAGCAGAATATAGGGTTAGCATTCACCCTGAGGGCACGATGAGCTTTTCAATGAGAAAAATGGGAAAATGGAGATCAGATTATGTAAACCATCTCTGCTTCACCCAACTAGAAAAATCAAGCCAGGTAAACCTGCAAGATCCCAGCTGTCTTACAACCTTGACAAGTAGCACGGCCTGGAGAAGAGGCTGGTGGCAAGGAGCAGTCAAGTGCCATAGTTAGTGGCCTGCCAGCCCTAGAGTCAAAGCTGGATATCTCTGACTGTGGTAGGAAGGCAGTCAGGAGGAGAGCTGGGGGTGGACTGCTGCTGTGAGAAGGCTCTCTCTTTCTCCTGCCCCTGTCTTTTTGGACTCACTGTTGTTTGAACAGAGTTAATGTTTGCTCTGGCCCCATCTGCTCTTCACAGAGCTTTCAGTAGTGAATCCAGCTATGGCAGCCTGATATTGCTTCACAAAATTAGCCCTCAAAAGTCCCTGGGATAGCTGCTGAAGGGAGAGTCACACCTCAAAAATGGTACAAAGCTTCCAATAAATGAGGTGGAATTGCTACCCATCCACAACACAGGGACACATTTGCCATAGGTTTCCTTTACACAGAGTGGATTCTCTCAGCTCTCAGCAGAAACTCATAGGAGGGGTTCTGTTCTTTGAGCAGCATCCAGCCCAACAGGATCCCGGTTCTCAATTGCATTTCTGAGATACTGGTGACACATAACCAGAGCTTTCTTTATCTGTCTTCTATGAAATGAGATGTTTGAAAGACTCAGAGTTGGTTTCTTACAATCTTCTTCTCTCACATCCTGCCCATGGTGTGGCCCACTGGTCTGATCTTCACCTGTGCCACTCAGTTTTTTGAGTTTCAAGGTTGTAGCTACAACCACAATGTCATCTCCCTAGCCTCCAGCTGTTCCAGGCTGTCAGGATCAGATGTGGAGTCCCCCATAGAGGCATGGCACTCTGCCCATTCATACCTTCAGATTCCTCCTCAATCAAGATAAGCATTATGCTGAAACCTGGATGCCCCAAGAGAGCTATTATCTGGATGTTATTTCAGCTAGCACT
This sequence comes from Vidua macroura, assembly GCF_024509145.1. NCBI lineage: Eukaryota > Metazoa > Chordata > Aves > Passeriformes > Viduidae > Vidua > Vidua macroura. The sequence goes on along the minus strand of NC_071572.1, from coordinate 71,529,032 downwards.
TGAAAAGCTATTCTGTATTCATTCTACAAGGGTACCTATACTAATCTGCTCCTGGGATGAGACTGCAGGGATTTCAATGCACAATCTGAATTTCTCTCCTTCTGGATACATTTAGAAATAAAATTTGTCTCTTTTCTTAGTCATGTTTTACCTTGTTTTTATTTTGTAGTTGGAGGTTTGTTACCTTCCTGTTTGTTGAAATCTTCCTTACAATGAAAATACTTTATTCTGCTTAATGGCCATGCTTCTTCCAAAACACCTCCTAAAGTCTCACAGTACCTTCAAGGGTGGCATCTGTTGCAGATGGTACTTTCAGAGGAGAGACAAATGCTCCTCTTTATTCAACTCAACACAGAATAGATGTACCAAATTCTTCACACACTCCCACTTCTATTATGGAGGGGTGGGCTGATGAAAGAGAACATCTCCCTGGGGATGAATGGATGCTTCCCAGCAGACCAGGATGGTGTAGCAAGGCTGCACAGTGCCTATGTGGTACCAGCCCATATTGCAGAAGCTATTCCTGGAGCTCCTGTTCTGAAAGATGAGGAAAGGATCCCTGCGTGTCTCCTGGTATAGACTGATGTCAATCACTGGCCACACTCTTATACTCAATCCTAGATCAGAGATATTTTCTGCTGTCCCAGCCAGCCTCTGCAGTGCAGTATTTGTGCAGCAATAGTTCCCCTGTCCCCCCAGGACTGCTACAGCTCCAGTGTCTTTTGGCAGAGCTTCTGGGATGGATGCAGTGTGCTTTTGGTCATCCTGCCCCCACCTACCAGATTCTCTAAGCATCTTTTATAAGAATTCGTCCAGTTCTTCCAAACTAGGGATAAGGGCATAATTTAAGCAAGCAGACCAGTTTTCATCTACTGTCAGGAGATTTCTATTCTGCTTTACCTGCATGGAGGATTGCAGATCATTTCATCTCAGAAGAAAGCCTTTGCTCTTGAACTGGCTTGGATGTACTGCAAACGGGCTGACCTTCACTGCCCACATACTTTTCAGATATTTGGCTTCCATCAGCTATCAACTGGGTGTGTTGAAGCAGATGAGATTGACCCAAATTTACACAGGTAAGACAGGAAACATCTTGCTTAGGATTTTCAGATGACTAACATGACTTTGTGGTTTCAGATCAACCTGCCAGAGAATGACAGGTGCAGTGGAGAGAAGGCAAATTTTATATTGGGATGTCACTTCACCCATCAATTGATCTCCCGTCTAAGAGCAAAGCAATAGAAAGGAGTTTGGAAGGAGGAAAAAGGGTAAGTCATCTCTTTGGTCTGTGTACAGACTTTTATTAATGTGATGTGCAAGATAAGCTCTAATTCTCCTCCTCCCTTTTCAGTGTCCTTTGAACAAAACCTTAAGGTGAAAACACTTTGGTTCTGTTAACGTGAAAATTGCTGCCACTTTTCCTCTGCCTCAGCAATGGTGGTGCTAAGCACTCCAGGTTTTTTTGGCCTCACATCTGTCCAGTCCCACTAAACATTCTGGCTGTCTAGGTCCTTGGCTCCCTGTTGAAACCCAAAGGGAGACCTGCACAGATGCCCACAGTGCTACAGAGCTGTAGGCAATGGCAGATGTGCCTCCTGCTATCCTAGCCCTGCTATGGAAAAAGTCACTCTGTGGAAGAATACAAATCTACAAGGTTGTGGCAAAAGCATAGTAGCCCTCATTTGCTGGACTGGGCCTCTGAGAGTTGGAAACTTTTCTCACTGCAGCCTTTGAATGCTGCCTTCACCTAGCTTTCCAGCCTTACTCCCTCCTAGGGCACAATTTGGTCAGCAGAAGTGCTTTGGCCCATAGAGATTATGTTGTTTCCCCAAAGAGAGCACAGCTTTCTGGCCAAAAGGATTTTGTGGCCAGCATAATCACATTTACATGAAGACTTTTTCCAGCTTTGCTATGTTGTTTGGGACTAGAGAATGGTCTGAGGGTAAATGACACTCTTGGAGATAGAGTTTTGTCAGAAAAAGTTCTAGTGCCTTACTCTTAACAGCTACCCTTCTGGTTCTGTATCTCTGATTATTTTTAGCTTGCCTTTGCAATAGACAAACCCATACCTTTCTCATTAATAATGTGAAACTTTCCAAGTTCAGAGTGCACATTTTAATTAAGTCAGTGTTTGCTTGAAAGAAAATGATATTGCTGCACTTTCATTTGATAATTCAAGTAATACTCGCTGAGTGTTCAGTGCTGACCTGCAAGCCTTCATATTTAAAACAAAATGGGAGGAGGGGGAGAGGAAAGGCAATTTTTTGGCAAGGAAACTGCTGCCCTCAGGCTATTAATGCATTTTAATCCTGAACAGAAAATGAAATCACTTTGGGCGGGTGCCAAGCAATACAGTGACTTTCCTCTGATTTTAGGGAATTCTTGAACAGCCTGTCCTGCATGGACTAAGAGCCATATTCTTCATTTTGCTCTGACTTTACACCCATTTTATATCCCCACCCATGCAGTGTCCCATCAAAGTTCCCTCAGATTAACAAAAGAAAAGCAATCCTCATTGCTGCTGTTATTTATTACTCTTATTGTGACTCCGGGTCTGTGTTACTGTTGCTGACGCTGGACTTCATGCCTGCAGAGCCAGCGGGCACATTTTTTCTTCTGATTGTGCTTTTGAGCATAATTACCTCTATATGGCTTTTTCTGGTCCCCTGATAGTGTTACTTAGAAAGAAAAAAGTCTAAACCTCTTCCTGCATGGCAAAAGACCTGTGAGAATCATCAGGCTGCTCAAAAAAGCTAAATAGCATCTCCTTGTCACTGTTTTGTCCCAGGGCATGATTCATGGTCCTGTTTAGCTACCCTGATGCTGCAGTAGTGACAAGAGGGGCTGTCCTGCGGCGTGGGTTTTTGCTCTCCCCGGCTGCACGCGGCTCTTGGGAGCCCGGCTGCGGCGTAGCTTCCACGTGCTGCCGGGGTTTGCTGCCGCGGGTTCCCGGACACGGCTCCGTGTCTCGGGTGCGTGGGCTGGCCAGCCTCTGTTACCGTGCGCTAGGGACCCGGCAAAGAGGAAGGAATTTGTCCATTTACTCCGTGCTTAGCAGGAATGGTTTATTGGTCACACGGCGCGGTTCGATGGAAAGACGCAACCGCTCCCGGCACTCGCATGGGAGAAAATGGCGGCTGACTGCCGGCGGGATAGGGCTTTATGGAGGGGCGGGGCGAGAGGATCCACGGCCGGCCGGCTAATAGGGGCGGCTGCCGTGGCGGTGACGCCAGCAACAGCGACCAACCAGAGAACCCCACAGGGGCGGGCACCGAGCCAGAGCGGGCTGAGCGGGATCGTGTGGCTTGGGGTGGCCAGCACGGGGTTTCCCGGGGCCGGACGGCAGGGTGGTTACAGGAGCGGCACAGGGGTAAGGTCCGGCAACAGGCAACATGGGGCCAGAAACCGCGGGGGGGAACAACGCGGGGGAAACGCGGGATTACAGAACTTGACTTATTTTAACATAAATTAAAAACCCTAATCTAAACCCAAACTCCGGGATGCAACACTGTCCCACGTTATTTTTTCTGCTCACCTGGGGGCTTCTGGTTACCTCTTATCAGCTTGGACCTGGCATAAGATTCTGTGATCTGAATCAGATGAGCTGAGTTATTTGGCTGGAAATTACTCCAGTAAAATGTCTGTTGGATGAGTGTGCTGATCTGAGTGACTGCCCATTGATGGGGAGGTGCAGGAGCAGGATGGTTTCAGTTGCTGGCAACCCACACTTTAATGTCCTCTGATCAGTAGCTGGTAAGATGTTAGTTCTCTCCTTGATGTGAGCAGAAATGCAAGCATTGCATAAGAGGAGAGCAGAACATGAGGGAAGGAGCAGATGGGAGCAGAGTAGGGGCATGGGGGGCTTCTGGAAACACAGCAAAGGAGGTGGGCTGGAGCTGGATGCTTTGTGGTGACTGGTGAGAAACTCAGGGGAAATTAACAAAGAGACAAAGCTCAGCAAACAAAAAAAAAAAAAAAAATCTGCACAACACTAATTATCAAGGAAAATATCCAAACCTAGGCAGGAAGAGCCCAGTAGTGGGTGGAGAATTGAGGCTTTAAGGAAAATTCTGCTTTGACAGAGAGGAATGGTGTATTGAAGGAGAAGGTTTTAACAGGGTCAGACCAGAAAGGGGCACAAGGAAAATAAGCAATGAAGACCCAGAGGGAGCTCAGAGAGCACAGGCATCATCGAGAAGTTGGGGTGGTATTACCTCATTAGATGAAGAGACAAGGACAACAGAGTGCCACAGGCAGTGCTGAGAGGGAAGGGAGGTAGCAGAGGGCCTGAGCCACACCCAGCAGTTAAAGTGGAGCCTGCAGCAGAGGCACATCAGCAGGACATTGGTGTGATGTGATGTGATTCATTGTGATGAAGCAACAAGCACACCTGGCTCTCCACAGTCCAGGTGAGAGCTTGTCATTTGAGCAGATGGAAAGGTACCTGGCCACACCCACAGGTGTGACTGCAGAGCACCTCCAAGGACAGCAATTTAGCAGCAGTGACATTGCACTCTTCCTGTAGGGCCAGGAGTTGGACTTGATGATCCTGATGGGTCCCTTCCAACTTAGCATATTCCATGACTGTATGAAATTCCATGATATGTAGGGCCTAGGAGACACACTGGTGACACTGGATCTTCTCATGGCTCTACAGGCCACTTACCACCCTAGGACAGAGTAAAGGAGAAGCACAGCCTGAGCTGTCCCATGAACACCGTTGTGAGGCTGATAGGATGCAGAGACCTGCATCTGGCACAGCAGGGAAATGCAGTGTTGCAGACACACATACATCAAGGTGTCAAGTATCTCCAGTGCTGTGATATAAAGATGCCAGGAAAACTGGTCGTGGGACAAAAAACCTTAAGTCCCTGAAATTTGATAAAAAATTTTAAAGTCTGCCTAACAGAAGAGAAAACCAAATGCTTTCCTGGAATTTGAAGACATGGGATGGAGAGTTTGTCAAGGCCCTGAGGGCACTGTCCCTCTCCTAGAATTTTGGTTGGCAGCTTCAGACCAGCTGGCTGGTCGGAGCTGGTGAGAAAAGAAGAGCTGGGAGAAGCTTTTGTGGAGGATTCCCTATGAAGCTCTACTGAGATATTTTCATGGGACACCCTCCCTTCCTTATCCTGGGAACTGCTTGAAGGCACAGCTCTCTCATGCTTGGCTGCTGCCTAAGTTGCACTATGGCTGTGTTCCTGCCTGGCTGGTACCCTGCTGATGGGAGCCCTGACCCTGCCACGGGCTCTCAATTTCCCATCTGAACCTCAGGCTTGCCTCTTCACTTGGGCGTTGCTGCTCCCAGATGTGGTTTCATTGTGCCTGCCAGGCTGGAATGGGGCACTTGTCCAGCAATGGAGCTGTGCTGCAGCAGAGAATGATGGATGATTTCTCCTCTGCTGCAGGAGAATTGAATCGGCAGGAATCATTGAGGATGACATCCCAGGCTCCCTTGGGATTCAAACACAACCCCTCCCTGCAAGAGAGTACCTACTGCCTAAAGTGATGAACACACACCATGGCATCCACCAGCAGCAAGACTCAGAAAGGGCTGAGGAGCAGAGCCTGTGCTGCAGCTAAAGACAATTGATCCAATGGAGAAAGAAAGCACTGGAATGATATTTCACAATTATCACAGGGAAAGAGAGAAATATCATTATAATCTGTAGCTGCGGAGGCTATTTAGACAGAAAGAAAGCAGTAAAAAATTGCACTTTACACACCCAAGATGAGATCACCTATCTGCTTTCTACACAAAATATACTACATGTACCAAGTGTTCCATCTAGGCACAGGCAGTTCAGGCTGGACAAAGACAGCAGAATGTTAATGACTTTAAGACAGCATTTCAATTTTAAGCCTCTTAAAATGCTGCCTATGCTGGAAATATTTCCCAAAATATTTCTAAAATAATATGAAGCTGATGAAGGGCAGGAGTCACTTTGGATGACATTCTTATGAATGACAGACCCAGAGAAAACATGACAAAACCCCCAAAACTAACAGCATTACCTACAAGAAGCAGAGACTGCAGCCTGAAATTGAATCACAGCAAGATGCAAATCCATGCAAAGGAACTGAATTATTTTGTCCATACTGCAGAAAGAGGAGACATCAGATTTGATTCAAAGTAAAGAAAACAGCTAATGAACAGCAATTTCCCTCTCAAAGTCAGCAACTGCAAGGAATATTGACATCCCTATCAAGACTTATACCATGAGCAGCATAAATGCATGGCTCATGAACTGGGGAAAGATATAAATGAGGAGAACTAAGAAGGGATAGTGGCAAGGAAACCTTGAACAAGACCTCCAAAGCAGTTGCTTTGAAATCAGGCTAAATCAGCAAAAGCAAGGAAAATACCACATCAGACAGTTAAAGTAGTAGGAAGTACCTCTGGTAGTTTATGGATGAACTGATGCTAATGCTGCAAAATGAGATTCCTGGAAAAGTCCTTGTTTGCTATTGTCTGGATGTCAGAGTTTTCTCTGGCACAATGCTGGACCACAGGCTAGCATTGCAAGAAATTTGCAGTCTCTTAGGAGATGTTCTTCACAAGCCTCATACTCCTGTACAACCAAGTAATTAACATGTAACTCTAAAACTAGAAAGATTCAAATTGAAAGGGAAAATATAAACAGGGAAAGACAAGTTCTTCTGATATATCCTCCTTGAAATTTCATACAGAAAAGAAAAAAATAAGAGTTTGAGGAAGGAATCCATAGTGATAGTCCAGCACTTAACAGTGCCTACATTTAAATTATCAGAAATAGCAAGAAAAGCAGAGTTGGGATGTGCTGTGTTTTAAAAGGAAGCAAAGAGAGCAGAGTGACCTGCACAAGAATAACAAGCTCCCTTGGCTATTGCAGACTTTTGGGATGAGCAAAACATTGTCTGCAGAGAAAAGATTAAGGATGAAACACAAGGAGAAACAGTGATTCCTAAAGAAATGGATCTGAAAAAAAAGAATAGGTAATGGGTAATTGCTATAATGCTTTACAAAAAAAAAAAAAAAAAAAGAAAAAAAAAAAAAAAGAAAAGGAAGCATAAGTTTTTGACATGGTGTGAAACCACAGGTAGAAGGAAATATGGACATTGGTGCTCAAACCAGAAAGACTACTGCAAGAAATGAATCAGAGTTTGTGTTATTGGCAGAAACTGACAATGATGTATTCTCTAGAAGAGATACCACACTCATTGTGAATTATTGTCAAAAGGTAGGTATTGTGTAGCTACACCATTACCTAACAAATTCTATGGCAGTGTGCTGAATCCCACAAAAGCAGCATTCACTCAGCATACAATGATGCCTGCAGTTCATCAAGTAAAGACAGCTGGGTAAGAGAGTCCAGAAGTCCTTGGGATGTCGAGTACTGTCTGTGTGATTACTGTTTTGGGAGGGTAGGGGCACACTCTGAGGAGCTGGGAGCCAGCTACTGTTGGAGACAGACAGATTTGTACCATTAACTTGTACCATTAATTGTTATCATCTACAGTTTCTGGCCTTAGAAACATTTTCACCAGCAGGGAGTCCATCCACACCACAAGGACTGTGCTCACTGAAAGACACAATAGAATTCAAATGCAGTGCCAAGCTCTTCCTCTTCTGTCCACTGCCTCCTCCAGCTGCCCCTTATTTGAATCAAATGGCAACAACATATGTCATGCTCTGAGCTTCTCCACTTTGTAGATGGGATGTAAAATGGGGAGGTGAGTTTTAAGAGATATTCAGCAAGAGATTCTGGGATCCCATTTCCTCTTGTTTTGGTGCAGATGTGTGTAAGACTTTGAGCATTTGATATGGTATTAAGTGTCAGAGACAGACTAGTAACTACTGCAGTTTAGGGACATGGGTTAGTCGGACTTAGCAGTGGGAGGTTTACAGCAGGACTCCATGATCTTAAACATCTTTTCCAACCTGAATGATTCTATAAATTTTAACATTCATTAATTTAAAGAAGAAACTTGCAGTTTCAGATGAAATAATGGAAAATGTGACCCAGCTAGAAACAAAGACTAAAAGACAAAAGAAAAACTTGGCCAACTCCCGTTTCTCTGAAAGCCCAGCATGAAGCCCCTGAATTTCCCGTACTTCTATGAAGGGACACACAAGCACTGAAGCAGGAATAGCTCATCATTTACAGCAGAAGAGGTAATGTTTTTATCTTCCCTTTGAACACCACACCATATTTTGCATTGGTCCCAGCTTTCACCTAATTTTTGGCCCATCAGAACAAAAATGCAACAGTGGCAGGAAGATGGACAGCAGGACTGTGCAATTGCCTTCTCCAACCAGAGCATGCAGAGTGGAGAAAAGAGAGTTAATTCTAAAGGTGAACTAACCAACATCACATCCAATATGCATCTGCAAAAGAAGACAAGTCAGTCCAAGCTTACCCAAAAGTTCCAGGCTCACCAAAAATACCAGCATCTCATGGGATCTGAGATGTTTTCAAGAGTCTGTAATTTTAACATTTTAGCACATTGAAGAATGTAAACGGTTCAGTGAGATCAAATAATTCTTCCCCGAAACTTGTGCTGCTTTCAGTCCTTCTGTGCTGTCTTTGGTGGGTTGAACCAAAAGGTATCAGCAGGCTGAGCTCCCAGAGAGTGGGGTTACTTAACTGGAAGGGCTCAGATGTCTCAGGTACTGGTTTTAAGGGACAGATTTGGTTGAAAAGAGGGTCCTCAGGGTGGATGTCACCAAGATGAAAGAGTCTAGGATGTCATCCCAGAATGGATGTCACACAAGAGGAATGAGTCCAGGAACATGCACTTGGCCTTCAATATTATAAACTGTGGAATTTCCTTTGCTGCAACTGTGTCCATTGCTTCTCATCCTTTCTGCTTGGACCCCTGTGAAGAGTCTGACTCCCATAACCCTCCTGTTAGTCAGAGACAGCAAGTAAGTCCCCAACAATTATCTTTACTCCAGTATGAGCAAACCCAGGTTCCTCAGTCTTTCCTTACACATTAAGTGCTTCAGATTCATTATTTTCTAGGTGTACCCCACTTAGTATATGAATATCATTCATATCCTGGGATGAAAATAACAGGAAAAATGCTCCAGATGCAGCCTTATGAGTGTTGAACAGAGGGAAATGATCCCTTTCTTTGACTTGCTCTCTTGTTTCTGCAGTCCAGCATGCCCTTGTCCTACATAGCTGCTGAGTGCACTTCTGATTTCAATCAGTAGTCTTTTAGGTCCCTGAAGCCTTTCTGCAGAGGTGTTTCCTGGGCAGTCAGCAGCCAGCCTGCGCGGTCGAGCACTGCAAAACTTTGTGCTTGTCACTGTTGAACTTGGTGAGATGTCTGCCAACCCTTTTCTCCAGCTTATTTAGGTCCTTCTGAATGGCAGTGCTGCCCTCCAGAAGATCCACCACTATTCCAAGTTTGTATCATCTGTGAGATCTTCAAGGTGTTCTCTGCCTCCTTTTTCTCTTGTAGATGAGCATGTTAAATTATATTAATCCCTTGAGGAATGTTACTCCTAAGTGGCTTCCCATTTTCCCATTAGTCTTTGGAATGTTGACCTCTACACTTTGAGTTCACCTGTCCAGTGTGTTTTTACTCACTTTGTAGTCCCCTCATCTAACCCAATCCACCTTGTTCTGGCTACAAGAATGCTATAGTCCAGTGTTCTAGTAATCCAACACTTCATTTCATATATATGCATGCACCTAGGTATCAGTAATCAAAGAGTTTTCCTGTATCACATTTGGCCACATCTTCACAGCTGGCAATAGATCAGCTGGATCAAAGTTCTTTGGAAAGTGGCAGGACACAGGGCCAGAACTTACACGTGGCAATAAAACTGTCATGGAGTTGTGGCAAGTGGCCAGAACTACAAGCTGTGCTATGCCAGTCACAGATGGGAAATGGAAATTTGTGACATTTTGTACTTAAACCCAAAATCTGAACAGATTTTCATGAGACCATATTACAAAAAGTTACCTTTTCCTGACTTATGTACCGTACCACATTTCATAGTCTTGCTACAACACTGCAAGTATTGCAAGAAAGAGGAAAGCCCTGAAAGGGTGGGAGGAGAGTTTTTTTTGGTTTTTTTTTTTTTTTTTTGGGTTTTTTTTTGTTTTGTTTTTTTAAGATTAAGGAATGTAGCAGGCTGCCAAGTTTTAGGAGTGTGAGCTCCTCTGTAAAATCAAAGAAATCAGGATCCAGTTTTTAGCCAAGATCTGCTGGTTATTTCTACCAGTTGATCACAGGAAGCAGTTAGCTGTAGCTCAGAAATACTGATATTTGTGCTGATAAATTCAAACAGTTTCCTGAGGGGTCTGATAAGGTCAGCCAAGGATCTGGTGGAAAAGAAGAAAAAAAAAAAAAAAAAAAAAAAAAAAAAAAAAAAAAAAAAAGAAGGAATTGGGTCTTCTCTCTCATCTAAAGTTATTGCTTCAGCTCCTTGAATTTCTACCCCTTTCTGGAATGGCTGAAAAAACAAATCTGCACTATCCTTTTCCCAAGCCCCTTTCAGAGCACAGGGATGCTATTTCTGTAAGAATTTAAAAGGAAATACATGTCTGAGATGCAAAGCAAGAATGGAAAATTTCAGTTCAAATAAACGGTGAATGTTTGGCAGCCAGGGCAAAGTTCTGTAATACACTGTAAGAGAGAGGTTGTCTTGTTGGCTCTACCAGTGGTCAGATTTCTAAGGAAGGAAAAGAATGTGCCTGTTGGAATGTTTTTTCTTTTGCAGAAAATGCTACAATAGGCTGCTATGGTGGAGAAATAGCAGATATTTTTTCAGATGGAGTATGTTCCCCTAAAAATGCCTCTCTTCTCTTTCTCTTCTTTTACTTTGTTCCAGCCTCGGCCAAACATTTTAGCCAAAAGTTTTTTTTCCCCTCCTGCTGTACTCAGCCTTCCCAGCTCCAGCCTATTTCCTTCTGCCTTTATTTGACTGAGATCAGCCATGCCAGCAGCATGGAAAGGGAAACAAATGGCTTTATCTTGTGTTTTCTTCACTCTGTGAAATGATGGAAGGATTTGGTGCAATCTTATCTGTCCATCAGGAAGGTCAAGTTGAAGTTAGTTACCATTATTAGGAATGCAGAACTGCAGCCGCCAGGTTTCATGGTCTTTCTCATCTCCTATCAGGGAATGACACAAGGTTGTACATTTCTCCACAGAGCATCTATTGCTTTTCCCAAGGATACAAATCTGGCTGTCTTACGAGGGCTTTGCTTTAGTGTGTTTCCACACACAAACACTAAAATGAGGCATTTCCACTACAGAGCAGTACTTCTGTTTGAAAGATAATCAACCATGAGGAGGTAAAATGGAGCTGTGTCTGAAGAGGGCATGATGTCCATATCTCCTTGTCATCACATCAGTTGAAAGCCACTGCCATGGCCCCCACACTTCCCACAAGCTGGATGGGTGTGTGGGTACCTGCTTTGATCTTCCTAGGTTTGGGTGAGGGCAGCAGCAGGAGTTTGTTCTCAGGATGGACGAGTTTGCCCATTGCTTCCCAACTGGAGGCAGGAAGTCCATTATTTCTGTGCTGTTCTGATACCTTTGCCAGTTGCCCAAGCAACTTGGGAAAGGAAAGACATTTACCTGCAACGCAGAGTGGGGAGGACCAGGTGGGAAGAAAATGGATTATACTGGGACAAGCCTCCAGGACCTGAAGCAGGGAGAAGGCAGTGATTGTGAGTAGCGAAGAGTGACCAGGAACATGTAGTACAGGAACTGGAGGATCTGGAGCACAGAGGGAGATGAGACTGAGAGTGGGAAGACACAGCCAGAAGCAGCTGAGATGGAGGGGCTGTGGACAGCCTGAAAACGGAGACTGGGAAGGGTGGGTGACTGGACAAAAAGCTGGAGGAAGGAGCCTAGGAACAGGAGATGGATGTTTGGGGAAATGGTGGTGAGAAGTAGAAGGAGGCTGAGCCTCAAAGATGAAGGCAGATAGATACTTTGTGAGGCAAGTAAAGAAAGCAAGCATAGAGCAATTATGAGGAGGGGAGGCAGTGACTGGAGAGCAAAGAGGACTGGAATGAGAAACCAGCTCTGAGTACAGAAAGGACCAGGACAAGGTAGGAATGAAGGAATCAGACTGAGAAGCTAGGGCTGGGTCACAATGTCACCAGGAGTGGCCGGGCAGCAGACACCCATCTACCTACCAACCTCAGTGGGATGTGCTGGCTGTATACAGGCAGCAGCCTCTCCTCCAGCTGATCCATTTACAGAGGCTCCCTCTTAGAAATGGCTTGAACCCCACTATTGTTTTGGGCAGTGAGCCATCTGATATCACACTATGGGAGTTTGGTGTTGTTGCTGTTGATTTTTGTGGGGTTTTTTAAAATTTATTGTTTTGGAAGATAGGACAAATGAGTGTCTTGCCAAGTTGAAATGCTTTGAACCTGCAGGACATGGAAAGTTATTTCATGTTGTCCCTTGTATTGCAGTGAAACCCTAATGACCTCCTTACACTGGTTGCTCTTCAGTAGCTCCACACATAGCCTCTGCCAGCCTGTGTGCCTGCCACCTCATCTGGGGCACCACTGCTTCCCACTTCACTTTCTCTTCCCTACCCTTTTTATGGGCTCTGTCTCATCCAGATGGCACACTGTCCTTTTTCCTTGCACAGGTACATCAGAGACATCTCTGTGTGTTTACTGTGTGATGGAACCACGGGCTGCTCCTGAGCCCCTATACCTGCAGTGATTGCAGTGTGCCCTCTGCTGTCTTGCTATCTGCAAGTAGTCTGGAGTTTCTGAGAATTACAGAAGCTCAGTCTCTGCCCAGAAGCAAAATCAGCTGTGACCCCCCTGCCGTTGTACCTCCTCAGCTGAGGGAGCTGCAGCATTTCTTGGCAGACAAGAAAAAGTCAGCATTGCTTTGGGGGAAATATCTGATCTTTGCTCTGACCAAGCAATGTAACCAAGTTGGTTTTAATTTTGTTTACCTTACCATTGCAGTATAATGTATGCAAGAAAAGAATGAACGAGGCATGACCCCCAAAGTGGAGAGAGAATCAGCTAGGTGAAGAAGTATGCCGTAATTCTCAGCTAAATTGGCTGGGTTTTCCTGCTGTTGCTATATCTGTGATCAAAAAACCAAAATGCCTTTTACCAACCTTATGACTGATCAGAGCAGGAAAACAGGAGCAGAAGACGGCTGTGTGCAGTTGAATGCCTATTTATTCACTATGAATGAAGGAAATGCAACTGGAAGAGTTTGTAGAAAAAGATTAATGTAGTTATGTATTTTCAGTCAGCATTTTGCATTATTTTTGGGTTTGTAGTGAGTTTACACTATTAATATGTATTAATACTTATTATTATTACATAATAATATTTGTATTAATAAAAATTATATAATTACCATAATTCCTAATTTGTAGCCATAGCCTAAATTCAGACTAATTCCCGATGTCAAGTAGAGTGTAATGCCAGAGTGACTCAGTCTATGGCCAAGATCTGTCCAGGTCCAGGAGATGTCTCAGAGCAGTCAACAGCTCCATTTCAGACCACAGATCTCCTACATGTGGAGACCCTTACAGACGTTGAGAAACCCCATGTTTGGGGACATGAGAAGGGGTGAGGGTAAGTTTAGGGAGGATAAACACTTACAGGTTCCCGATACAAGGATGTGTCACTGTAACAAGTGCCCAGGGAGGTGGTGGAGTCACCATCTGCAGAGATCTTCAAGATTTGGTGAGTCAGAGGCGCAGCCAACGAAATGAGTGTTGGCCATAGCCCTGCTTCAGGTAGGAGGTTGAACCACACAGCCACCAAGATCCCCTCCAGGCTGGCATTTCTATGATTCTGCAGGACTGCTCAAACATATAGTCCCAGCCTGGCAGAGGTGCTCAGCTCATAACCCCTTCTCTTTGATAGTCAGTTCAACTCTGCAAACAGCTGCCAAGGAAACAGTTTCTCTCCGTCTTTCACCATCTAACCAGGTGCTCTGAGCTTATATGGTGTTGGTGAGACATGCATCTAGGCTTAGGATGGCAAAAAGGGAGACACCAGGAATTATGCAACACTTCTGTTGAAATCTTGGGGCTTGCAAGTGAGAAAAAGTCAAACTCATCAAGCCAGTTGAAACGAGGTCTGGTTCCAGAAGGTAGGGGTCATGAGCTCTAATCATGGAAGCCAGGCCTGCCTAGTGTGTTTTGCTTCCCAGAACATCCTGATAAAAAGCAGAATATAGCCATTGGGAATACAATACCACTGCTCAGACCTCCCTTGTCCTAGGGCAATCCCTGCTTTTGAAGCAGCAGAATTCTTTCACATTAGGATGCTGACAAAGGAGTCCTGGCAAATTTTCCTGCAGCAATGTAAGCTGTAGTTGTGAGTACCTGTTTGACATCTCTGCTATAGCTTTATTTCACTGTCTAGAGCTGAGTTGGAGGAAAGGGGACATGTAGGGAACCTAATTTCATTTCTCATGGTTCTCATCAAGTGCCACCTTAACTTTCTTGCAAACATGAAATAAGGAATTGGAGATTTTCCTTCTCAAGGTAGATGAGATCATGATGGTTGGAGGAACTTCAGCAGAAGTCTCTGAAGGCCAGAATGGCAAAGTTATGTGAGGATGCAGAAAGTGGCTTCGTAGGTTCTTCAGATGGGTCCTTCCAGCTTAGTGACCTCCTCTGCAGCTGAGCTCAATGGAAAAAGGAATCTGCAGAGCAGAGCCTGATGCCATTCCAGTAGCTGGTTTCTGTTTGCAGGAGGGAAGCTGCTTGGCTCTGTGCAGTAAGTAGGTGGCCCAGCTCCATACATGTGGGACCCCCAGCACAGGATGATATTTTGGGAGGGGTGGGGGGAAGAAGAAACCAAACAGAATGCCACCCTGGAGTTTCCCCTCCCTTCCTCCAACTCTGTTTGGTAGTTTTCTACAGCAGAGGCAATTTGACTCCCAGACAGAGGCAGCTCACAAAATATGAGTAAGTCTCAGGGGGGCAACACAAAGGCCCTTTGTAGTGTATGCTGTGGAGTTAATCATCAGTCACTGTTGTCTACCACCAGTCTCTACAGTCAGTTCCACACAATGTGATTATACTTCATCAAAGTTAATTTACCAAGCTGTTCAAATGCCTGTACAGTACAGTGAGCCTCCTCCCACCACTAGCATCTTTTTCAGCTGCTCCTCTGCTGAGGATGCTTCAGTCTGGGTGGTCCCAGCAACACCCTAAAGCATTTTTCAGTCTTGTCAGCAGCCTGGAATAGGGTCCTTTCTTCTGAGCTTTTGGCTTCGTTTCCTAGCCCCAGTTACAGGAGTCCTGTGGAAAATGATTTGAAGGACAAGAGGCAGTTCTGATAATGCAAAACGTCTGTGAGGGATTGGAACATTGACTTGTAATCCTTGGACAAAACTGCCTCATTCAGAAAAAGGGAAGGGGGGGGAGGGAAAGCATGCAGAACAAAGATCTTATTTCACTTCACGTGATGTTTTCTCTGGAATGCCTCACTGAGAGACTGGCCCAGATTTTCCAGGGACCATGGCTTTTATTTAAGCTCAGACAAGGCCATAAATGGCTGTGAGAAGTATGTAAACTCACAGTTTATATGAATTTGTCATTTCCAGGCTCCACACTAACTTAAAGCCATGTCATTCCCAGGTTTGCATTTCCTGGAGAGTGGGATGATGGAAAAAGTCTCTAAAAACCCTGCCCCAGAGCATCTGGACAGATGTTGTGTACATTGCACACAGATTTGCATGGGCACAGAGTTACAAAGCACAGCTCCATCCAGACCTGCCTGTGTCACCTGGCCATTAAGTTTCTCCTACCAAACTGGGATAGATACCCACAGGAGCCAAAACTGCCAAGCCAGTTATTTTGTTTGGAGCAGATGAGCTCATACCTCACTAAAGGAAGATAGAGGCAAGCTTGTAAAAGATACTGGAGATCTGGGTTCAGTGGACAGATTTTATTCAGCATTTTGTTCCCAATGCCATGTTAAACAGTTGTACCTCTTGCGGTGGGAAGTCATGGATATAGACATTTTAAAAGAGTCAGAAGTTCAGATCCAGTGAACACACTTCTTTTCTAAAGGTAGGACTGTGCTACTGTAAAGTCAATGAACTTTTGAGTGTTGGATATCCAGATGGGATTTGGAAAGATGTCACACTTCCACCATGAATTTATCCCCTCCCTCAGAGCCAG
Organism: Vidua macroura; assembly: GCF_024509145.1. NCBI lineage: Eukaryota > Metazoa > Chordata > Aves > Passeriformes > Viduidae > Vidua > Vidua macroura. The sequence continues at coordinate 71,512,897 of NC_071572.1, read as the reverse complement.
GCAGGCCTCTCCAAATCTGTGCCATTCAGCTGGAATCTGTTCCTCTTTCCAAGCCCTCTGATGGTGCTTTCATCCTTTATTTTTTTGCTTATGGCTTGCTTTGCTCATCTCCTCCACTTGTTGTTCTGCCAGAAAGGTGTCTCTCACCTCCTTCACCTTGCTTTCTGACAGAGTTCAGTGATCACTGCAGTGCTGCACTGGCCCAGAGGAGTATGTCATTTGAGCTTGCCCATCCAGCTCTCCCAGTTTCCATTCTCCTGGGACAACTCATTCAGTTTGTAATCACAACTTCTTATCCACTTTCTCTCCTATCACTAACATTTCCAATTCAAAAGCTTTCTCTCACACAGGTTGAAAGCAGTGACCTTTTCCTTTGGATTGGCTTTGTTTACAGCTATTTATCCTCTTCTTACATGTTAAAGGTTTGGCATAATCCTGACCCACTGGGTCAGCTTGGCTGCAGCAATTAAAGGCCAACGTGTTCAAATATGGATGTCTAAGGTCAGACACTTTCTCTATACTTATCACCTAATGCAACAACCGTATTTTCAGGTGCTCAGCAACTGCACTTGACAGCCCCTGTAGAGGGGCTGAGGGTGCTTAGCATCTCCTAGGGAATGATAGCACTTGTTAAAGGCAGGCATTGCTCCTCTGTATGAAGGAAAACTAAAACCCCTCGATTTCCACTGTGTAGCCCAGGGCTGGGAGGGGAATATATGATTTCATAGCATTGCTAAGCAATGACAAGAGCTAATCTCTAGGGTGAGCTATGTTTACTAACACATTGCCCATTTTCTTGCTTAGCAGCATAATTTCTCATTTTATAAGAGTCCCTGAACTCGTGTTTATGTTTTAGGTCAGCTGTCCAAACTTACATGGCCAACTCCCAAGCTTTCTCATATATACACCACTGGAACAGACATCCTGAATCTGTGTACAGAACATCGCAGCAGTCTGTACTTTTAAAAGGCTGTGTCGACCTTTCCTTCAGGTCTCACAGACCACTGGTGACTCACAGAGCTGCTACTCCACACCCAGTCCCCACTGACCCAGGCTCCACTCACATAGCTCAAACGCCTTTTGGGCAGCAAATTCCTGAATGCCTTCTAGCAAGTATCCCAGGCTCTGCCACGGGTTGGGACAGATAGCTATGTGTGTGTGATCATGTTCTATGCTAGCAGGTTGCCCATCCTTAGAGGATGAGAATAGCAAAATTATTCAGAGTGGCTGGAAGAACCGGAGAACCCTGTCCTCTGGACCACAGAAGTGACTGGCACAGTCCATGAGGTTTTTGTATATGTATAATGTAAGGGTAAGGAGAAAGTAGCTACAAGACCTGAGTTTGAGATGTATTCTTGTGGAAAGATGGATTGTGAGAGAATAGAGATAGTGCTGAAGGCAATCTCGCGCCCCTTAGGATTTGCAGCTGTACTAATTACCAAAGAGTAGGAACAGCCCTGCCCTTAACAGGGCACAGCTGTGTCCAATAAGGATGGTCCAATAAGGATGGGTGTTATAAAAGAGTGGGTTCGCTGCTTGAGGGGAGAGTTGGAGTTTGTTGGCTGTGCTGCTGTGAGGAGCAAGGGTCAGGTAGTTGTGCTAGGGATGGTAAGGGCTAGTATGTACTCCTAGGGACAGAAAGGATTAGGTGGTTGTGATAGGAAGAAGTCAGCCAGCTGTGCAGAAGAAAAAGAGAAAAGGAGTCAGAGTTGAGAGAGGCTGCCCTTGGGAACTCACAGAGAGAAGGTATGAAGGTTTTACAGTAGGATAACAAACTGGCAATGACAGTCAGTTTCCGTCCACTGTTGATTGGTGCCAAGCACCGATGCCAACAATTGGTGGCCCATATGGGGATGAATCCTGACATACTCTGACAGTCCTGTAACATTGCTGAGAGACATGATCTACTGCTGTGGCAATTGTTTGAATGGACTGGGGGCATCTTGGGGTGCACTCAATTTCTATCACACAGCTGTGGACAGATTATGCAGGTTAGGAGACAACCTTAGAGCTGCTCAGTGGAGGGTCACCTCAGTGGTCTCTGAGGTCCCATACCTTGTAGATGGATTGTGTGGTGTTGAGGCACACAAAAGCCTCTACACAAAATCTTCCCACACCTCAGTAGGCTCATTAGCTCTGTGTCCCTGTCCTTCCCAAGAAGGGTCTGGCTGCGCACACCCCAGCACCTCCTGTGGTGTTCATATTAATCCTGGAAATGCCCAGTGGCTCTTTCAGCACTTGGTGCTTTGACTTGGTAGCCAGGATCTGTAAACCCCACAGCCAAGCCACAAGTGAGCTTTGACTGCAGAAGAGAGAGAGCCTGCTTCTTTACAGCAGGATGGCAGGTGCTAGCACACTTCCTGGAATTTTTTCTGGACATTTCATTCAAATGTTAAGCTTGGCCCTGGATGAGAGCAGCAATTGAGAGGTGAGACAAGTGAGTGACATGTGGAATACTTGTGTTTTGTTGTGCTATAATTGATAGATAATAACAACCTGTGCCTGAGCTCAAGACATTCTGTGTTGAGTTCCTGCTATATTCATGAGCACAAACCCCCTACTGTTTCAGCTAATGGATGAAGTGCTCTTAATTGTGTGAATCAGGATTTGCTGGTGGTAGATAACTGCTTGCTCTGCAGTAGTAGTATGTTGGGAATAGGGTGCCTGGGTTATTGTATGGAATATGGCAGGGCCGAGTATGTCTTTGTAGCTCAATGATGCAGGAAGACAAAGTAGCTGAAATTTCATCCAGCCACAGAAGAGTCCTGGGTTTGACTCTGTGGTCTGACAGAAATGACCTTAGCAACTCCTCAGTGAAAGCATCTGCAAAATGAGGGAGATAATGGGGAAGGAAGTGGAAGGCAGTGATGTTTATTTCCTCACTTTCAGAGAGTAGTATTACATGTAACAGTTTGCGCTGTGAAGTGCATGTGACATTGGCAGGTGTGGAGTAGCGTTGGGACTCTACCCTGCAGGTTTTTTTTTTTTTCATGGTAGTGTGTACCTACATCCTGCTTTGTGATGTAGACTTACACATGAGAAAATCCATATTATGAATTGAACAGCCCATTCAGCTGCCTATACAATGGACAACTCGCCTTACCTTGATACCAGTCCTAAGACTTAATTTGCTAGGCTTCTGCAATTGCCTGTTGCATTATCAAACTCTCTCTGAGGGGCTTTTGGGGTCAGACTCAAATCCAACAACTGAAGCAGTAGCACATAGGCTAGGACCCCACAAAATAACTGTGGGTACAGGTATCTTGCTAGTGACTGCCTCATTTGGATGAAATAAGGGGTTTGTTCATCTAGGTGATAAACCACATCTCCTCTGCACCAGGTTAGATGTGGCAGGCAGTCTCTATGAGCCAATCTCTGTGACCAGTCATCATCTACACAATGGTGGAAGCACACATCTGGCAGCTGGGATAGCTCTTACTCCCTGTCAGGCTGAGAGGCAGCCTTGTAGATAATATAGAACTGCCTGGGAACACCGTTTCCTTCATGCCAGCTGTTGCTCCAGATGCATGAGACCTGCTCTTTGTGCATAAAGAATCACAGTAATTCTTACAGGCCCATATCTCCAGATCACAGCTGGTGGACTTGGCAGTTCTGAGCTGTTTGACCACAGACAAGCACCATCCTAGGGAGCACTTTCAGGGAATTGTATCAATCTGCTTTTGGATAGGTAGGACTTCTTTTGTGAGAGTGCTTTTAGTTTAAAGGTTGTGCCAAACTTAAAGGACCAAATAAGTTCATTGAATAATTCAGGTTGGAAGAGACCTTAGTCTACCCTCCTGCTCTGAACAGGGTCTCTTCTTCAGGCTGAACAAGCCTTGTGCCCTCAGCTTCTTTATAAAGAGGCATGAGCAGACTCAAAAACAAGAGTATTTAATTTATCTGTGCTGCATCCTGGCCTGACAGCAGTGCAGTGAACTGGCACAAGGAACATGAGGACTACTGAGGACAGATTGACTGTTTCCACACTGAGGCTTTGAGACTGATTTTTCTTTCTTACACCATTACTTGGACCCAAGTGTACTGTGACCATCAAGTTAGCCTTGGTCAGGGAGTGGCAAAAGCAGAGCGGATATGGTTACACTGTCTGGACATGGGTGCAGCTCTGTGCCCTCTCACATTGGGTATGGCTTACCTGGGCTATTGCACCTGGGTGCTGGGGCTAGATGAATTCTGTGAGGAAATGCTGCCTTTGGGAGCTTGTCTGAAATTAGAAAAGCTCACCTTGAAAAAAGGGATACCAAGGATAAAGTTTAAGGGCCAGTTGTCAAAGTATTTAGGCATTTTACTTCTCTAGCTAATGGAATATCCAAAAGCCTATCAAATGCATTAGCCATTAGAGAATGCATTTTATACAAACCATGCAGCCTGCTAGTGCCAGACTTGTGTGCCCTTTGGTCAGCAATGTCCCCAGCACTACCTGCAAAATAAAGACATGTACTAGGGGAGAAAAAGAGGGGAAGGTATAGCACTTTATTACATCAGGTCTGAAATAGAGCTTTAAGGAATAATGATTAGTACAAATACTGCAGCTGGAGCAAGAAATGAGGAAACCACAGTGAGAAAGAAAATTACAAGTAGAAGGGAAATGAAGCAAAAAACAGCCAGAAGAATAGAAAAAAAAAAATTTACATTTAACAAAGTGCAGTCTGCAAAGTAACCAAGCTCCAGAAATGTAGTTACGGACTCGAGTAAGCACTGCCAGGTCAGGGGGACACCTGGAGGAGGCTGCTGTGGGCCTGAGTTCTCAAAGAAGATGGTGAGGTGTCCGTGTGATCCATGTGTTACCGCTCTGGGCACCCTCACACTGGCCTTGTGGTCATCCTAGAGTTCATTTGGATCTGATGCCCACATCTTTGAGGGTATAACCCTGCTCCAGGCTTTCCCCTCATGTCTTATAGTCTTGGCCTATGTCTGCTGGGAAAACCCAGGCATCTCTTGGTCCTTCCTCAGGTGCTGGCAATCTGGTCCATGAGGGGTCACTGCTCACATAGCTCAAGACAACACAGCTGTCTCCAGTGCCACATGAGCTGAGCCTTCTCGGCTACAACCTTAACACATTTGCTACTCAAAAATAATTCCCTGCTTCTTAATTCCACCAGATAATGTTGCTGCAAATTTTCTACTCTTCAATGGGACAGATTGTTGTCTTGTCACACAGACAACTACTGTCCTGTCATGAAGGCCACTTGCCAAACAACTTGGTTTCTTGAAATGTAACCTAAAACACAGTGCAGGCAGGGCAATCACTGACTTCATCACAGCAGTGTGAGCACAACCCCATCCCTTAGGGCAGATGTTTCATATGGCAGGAGAAATGGGGAAACATGAAGGATGTGGGTGGTGGATAGGAGTGAGGTAATGTGGAGAGGGTGATATCATGGTACAGCCACAAGGGTTGGGTGAGGGCTTAATAAGTAATTTTTGGCTTATTTAGCCTCATTTCCCAGGGAAATTACAGTATCATTTTGGGTGTATGTATGTGCACATGCTGTAATAAGGGAGAGGCTGAGCCTTCAGAGTAACCCTCATGGGGCACCAGAGATCCAGGGGAGTGATCTTGACAGTGCCCCAAGAATGGAGGAAGCCTCTGTTGAAGCCTGCATTTTATTAAACACAGGAGAATGTATCCACCCATGAGATGTACATTTGCATGTGTCCAGGCTTCCCTTGATCTGCTTCTCAGAAAACAACTTGTTACTGAATTTCAGTTGTGCAGCCACTTGGGGATAAGTATGTATCTCAAAATTTGCAATCCCATATGTGTAACAAAATGTTTGTTTTAGAAATACCAGTGACTGGAAAGTAAGCATCAGCAGAAATGAAATACTGGTATATGTAATAGAACAACAACATCTCTGTAGAACAATGATTCCCAATTTCTTTGGCCCACCAGAGCATTGCAACCTTCAAAATTTCAGGCAAGCATCGTTCACTCTTATAATGAAGCTTTTAGCTGAAAGCATTTTTATGATACTTTGGCTGTGTAGCCAGCAATGATGAATTACCTTATCCATTATGGCCACAGCTTGAAAACATAACTGTAAATGCATTTGCTTTCCCCTTATTCTAGTGCTTCTGGTTCAAGCTGTGTGTTTTGGGTCCATCACGAAAGAGCAAAGATTCTCATCAGATTTGTCATGCACTCAGGTTGTACAGACTGTTCCTTTGCAATTTACGGTTTTAAATGGTGGAAGTTTGGGAAAAAAGTAAAAAGTTTGTTGGATATCATGTATTTGGTTATAAAATGTGTGCCTTTGTGCACAGCAATAAGGCTCTGGTGTCTGCACTGAGATTGTTTTGTCTTGTGCTCTCTCTTTCTGATGCTTGTATGAGAGATGCTTTTTGGTTTTTACTTCTACCCATTTACACATGATAGAAACTAACTTGAAGAAATGTATTTTCATGTTCCTGAATGTCAGCACAGAATGGGAGATTAAATCCTTTAGTTTCTGTTCCATATTTTGTCCTTTGAATACAAAGAAGAAAAATCCATGCTCATGGTGACCTACATAATCCAGCAGAGTGCCTAATCACACCTACATGAGGAGGCTGCCTGTGGTATCAGGGAGGGAATGCGGGCACTGAGAGACCTCTGCTAGTGCCCTTTTCTGAAGGCTGATATGAGTCACTTTTACACTCTGGAAATTGAGAGCCTCCTCATGTAATACAGCTTCCACAGAGCTGAGTACCAAGGGTGCAGAAATTGATTATCTTTTAAAATGTATTTATCATTTGCTATTTGTTTTTTTCTTATCATGGCACTCACTTCAGGGTGACTCAGTGTGAGCTTCTGCAAACTAGAGGCCAGCTGATTTCAGCCATAACTATGCCTGTGCTGTATCATGAGGCAGGGCAATCAATGACTCCAAAACAAAGAGGTACATCATGAAAGGTGAGTTTAAAAGAACCAAAACCAAGCAATGAAAATCACATTGCTCAGCATCTGCAGTGAAATAATTAGACATCTCTTCAGGATGGATTTGTAGACTAGTACCATTCACAGGCAGAAGCAGAACTTGCTGGGGAGGATGCTTTGTAAATGCAAAATTAGTAACAGTAGTCCTAAAAACAAAACTGAGTAAGGAAGCAGAGCCTGAGGAAGCACAGAAAAATGGCACAGCTGCCATGAACAGACCAGATGTGGACTGATCTAGGGTAACTCTTCTCAGAGTTTTCTCCTTGCAGCAGGATGCTGGAGTACTCTTTGGTCTTTGTGAATGAGGGTACACATGCCAGCATCTCCCTTGGTGCCTGCCTGCATTGAGGGCACAGAATAAAACAGGAAAAGAAGACAGCTTATGGGGATGCTTGGTCAGAGTGAGATGGTATTTTAAAGCCAGGGATGTCATTTTTAGTTACAACAAACCTCAAAACTCGAGAAAATGCCTTTGACAACTGGTGTCATAGTGTTGTTTGCTGTGAGAGAGATTTCTCAATGTGCCCAAGGCAATGGGTCTCTTTGCATTGTCACATCCTCTCTTCTAGCTACTGGAAGTTACTGAAATTCAGAGATAAAAAGCTAAAACAAGAGGATCACAAGTATTTATACACAAATGAGCACCACCAGGCATTTCAGGTGGAATTTTGAGCCCCTGTGCCTGGCATGAAGCCCTGGCAGCCTGTTCTGCTCAGAGAACATTTGGATCTTATCATATATGGGTCTAAATCCTTATTTTTGAACCTGCCCACATCCCTACACGAGTGACACCTGTAGCTGTGGCCTCAGGGCTGGAGCGTAGGGAGACAATGGGTTGAGTCGGTGAGTGAGTCCTGCCTGTGGAAAAGCCACCTCGTGCCTCAGTTTCCCCATTTTTTGTGACAATGTGGGGGGCGGCTGCGACCCCTCGGCGGGATGCTCTTGACCCGGCTGGCGGGCATCCGCGCCCCGGCACGGCTGTCGCCAGTCCTCCCGAACCCCTACCGGGGCAGGGCTCGGGGAGCCTCCCCGGATCCGTGTTCTGCCCGGCGGGGGTGTGAAGCCGGGCGTTGTGGGGCGGCAACCGAGTCCCCTGGACGCCCCTCGGCCTCCTGCTGCCTTCAAAGGTCGCCGTGGGGCGCCGAGGGGCCGGCGGCGGGAGGGACGGGGGCACCGCCGAGGGGCGGCGGGGAGCGGGCGGGGGCCGGGGAGGAGTCGGCCCCGGGGCGGGGGTCGGGCCGGGCCGGGGGTGGAGCCGCGGGCTGGCGGGTCGGGGCGAGGGGGAGCCCTCCCCTTCCCTTCACGAGCGAGCCGGAGCCGGGGAAGGCGCCTCCGCAACTCCTCCTGCCCCGCCGGTGCCGCCCGCAGCATGGTGAGAGGGGTTGCCGGGCGGGAAGTTCGGCGGCGGCCGCCTCGCCGGCCCCGGCCCGGCCCGCGCTCACCGCCTTCCCGCTCCCTCTCTTGCAGATCTGGAAAACTCTCCCGCTGCTCTGCGCCCTGCTGGCCGCCGCCCGCCTGCGAGCCGAGGTAGGCGCGGGGCCCCGGCGGCGGGACGGGGAATGGGACGGGACGGGGTGGGGACAGCGGGGGCACCGCGGCGCCCGCGGGGGAGCGGCCGGGACCGAGGAAAGTGGCAGCCGGGGTGGAGAGGGAAGTTGCGGGGCCGATGGGCGCCTCGGTGGGGCGAGGGGCTGTGACCGCGCCGGGGCCGGACCTCTGCATCCCGCCACCGGGATGGGCTCCCCGGGGTAGCCCCCTTTCCTCCCTCTCTCCTGCGCGCTCTTCTTTTCTTCCTTTATTTCATTGCAATGACATTGAAAAGCTTTGAAAGCCCCCAGCTGCAACCCCCCCATCTCTGTTGACAGAAAACAAACGGTGCCTGCGTTCCCGATTGCGGCGGCCTCCCTAAAAAGTGAAGTCAGAAACAAAATATTTGATAATTACGGCAGGGGAAATGTGGAAGCGATTTGAGGAAAATGAACTCAAGCTGGGCTGGGAAGGGAGGCCGAGCCTGCCTTCGGAGGAAAGCGGTCCCACTCGGGGGCAGGTCGTCCTCCCTCCCTGCGTTTTTTCTCCCTGCATATTTCTCCCAGATGGTGAGACCCACCCTAGAGCATCGCAGTTTGGCTCCACGGGAAAAAAAAAAAAAAAAAAGGCATAAACACGTCTGGTTCCCTCTTTTTTTGCCTCCCACCCATGAACTGTGCTGCCCGGGTTATGGTAAAGAATGGGATTTAGGATGGAGCCCATCCTAAATGCTGTTGCTTTCTGTCCCTGAGCAAAGCTCTGTGTGAACTCCCTGCAACGGCCAGGTGAGGAGCAGATGTGAGACAGGGTGGTTGTTAGCCGACACGGTTGGGCTCTGGTCGTTGCTGTCATGAAAACCAAGGGGAGTGGGAATGAGTTGTAGTATGGACCAGCATTTCACATCTGCCTGTATGTGATAATATTGTAATACACATTCTTCCCAAAACTTGACATACTTATATAGTGAATGTTCCCATGCATCCTCTCCAACACTGTCCTGAATAAGCTAAATCATGTTTATTCATTTTCTTAGGAACCCTAAATAAATCTTAATCAGTTCTGGTCAATATGCACCAACACCTCTGTAGGAAGGAGGTGCACAGCATAAGAAAAATTATACTAACAGCTAAATAATGATGACACTGGTCTGAGTAAAGCCTTCTGGGATCAGTAACCCAGAGAAACAGCCAAAATATGTTTGGCCCTGCACTTGTGATTTCATTGGTGTCACTAACATTGTTGAAATGCTAAATCCTGCTTTTTGCCTAATGTTCTCTAATTTGTAGTACCTGGATAGCTCCCCAGATATAAGTATTGTCATGTCTCTGTGTCTCACCTGCAAACTGAAAGTAAGAAAAAATGTACAGCCATCATGTTCAAAACTTGGTTTTAAAGGCTAATTCATGCTTGAATGAATAAATGAATTATTATGACTGGTTTCAGAGATAATGGTCCAAGTGGCAAACTAGTGAATGTTTTGGTTTGATTCCAGTCTAAGTTCAGCAAAACTTGAGACTGATGACTGCGGTCTGAGTCTGGTTTCAGGGAAAATGGACACTTCAGGCAACTTTTGTTTTGGGGTTCAGTTTGATTCCTGTTTGCTAGTAGCTGCCAAGCAGTGACTATCAGTTCAGTCACGGGTAGCATCCCATCCTCTGGGATATTTAGACCTTCTCATTTTCTAGGGAATGGGCTGTGCTTGAAGGTGAGCTGCTTGTAATTCAGAGACAGCTTTGATGGTTGCCCACTTCTAAATGTTTTCTGTTACTACTCCACTGCATCACTGGCATTCAGAAAGATTAGTGTGGCATTTTCCTGTGTGGTTTTCCCTTTCCAGATTTTGGAAGCGATAACCCTCTCTGTGCCTTCTGTTTCTGTTGTAACTTGCACTTTGTCCCTTTCAGTACATTCGGAATATTAACACTGAGCCTTAAGCTTCTAATCCTTTTGTTAGCAAAACTCTTGAGTTGTACTGGAGTTCTTGTACAACATTGTTAGGTGCATAATTAGAGTCTTTAAAGAAAGAAATTGCTTCAGTAAATGTTCCTGGCATAACTTCATGCAGACTGGAAAATCTGAGGCGTGCCAGAACTTCAGAGCTTTTCTTGGCCTGGTTCAGTAATAGTCACAAGAGCAATAGACGGTGAACTGTACTCCTCGGATGGAGGCCAGCCACCAGCTTCAGACAGCCCCTTTTATCTCTCTCTTCCTGGGTCAGACTCAATGAGGTGGCTGTTTACTTGTATTAACAGGGATGCCACAGATGCGAAGTTACTCATATTCTCAGCTGGGGCTCCCAAAGCATATGGAGTGATTTTTGGGAAGCATCCATCATGAAAGAGGAAAAGGGAGAGGCTTGAAATGTCTGTTGAATGTACAAAGTCAATCAGTTGTTCACATCCTGCTGGAGTAAGTTACCTAGTTAACACTGGAGAGGAGTCCAGGTGCTATTTGATTCTGCACATTGAGGTCTGAAGGGTGGTGTGTGGGACCACTTCCATACCAGCATCATTCTGTGTCCCACCAGGCTACTTGTTTCACAATAAGAGTGATGGGTTTTGTTGTTTTCATTTTCACTTAAACCTCATTGAGAATCTTTGAGAAAGTTATTTTCACCATTAATTTTAGATGTTAGCAAGGAGGTTTATGCCAGCATGAGTATATTGGTGTGAGCTGTGGATACAAGTCCTTTCTTGAATCCAGCCTTGCCAAGAGGAGAGGTCACTGACCTGGCCTGCCTTCTGCTCCTTGCAAGTTTTCTGGCTATTCAAAATAATCTCTGGGGCCTGTAGCTGTTCTTCTGAAATATCCTTAACCCATTTCTGGCCAAATGAGCCAGCCTTTTTAAAGAATTATGTGTAAATGGTTTGATCTGACTTGTCTCATTTTGGCTAAAAAGGGCAAGAAGAGGAAGGCCAGAGACTCCCCTCTTGTGAGATGTACAGACAGATCTGAGGTACTATAACCCCTGAACAGCACAGTGGTGACAAATATCTGGAGGCAGATTCACAACCTTTTCTAAAAGCATGGTGTTTGCAGTGTCTACATCTGTTGTAATTTTGGGATGATTTTTTTTCACCTGACCTCTGTTTCCTTCAATGTCGTTTTTCTATATATGAAGAGCTGAAAAGGGATGTTAAGGGGGAGAGAAACAGCAGAGGTTTCTGTTTGCTTAACTCACCTAAGTGCTTCCTCTTGATCTGACTTGGCTGCTTTTTCTTGTAAGGAGAGCAATTCTTCACCCTTTCCTGCCCTTTGCCAGCAGAGTACTTGTGTGCACCAGGGGATTTGGAACGGGGAATTCAGATGGTCTTCACAGGACTTGGTGTACTTCCTTCCACGGGTCTGTTCACACAGTATGGCCAGCATCAGGAGCTTGCCTTGGTCAAACTTTTCCCACGTTTTTGCAAGGAACAAAATCTAAAAAACTAATGTCTTAATAAATAAAACAGGTTAAATTTGAGATCCCTATGTAATTGCATAGCTGTATTTGGCTCTGAAGCCATCGTTTAAGAAGTTTGCCTTTTGAAATTAAATGACAGAGACTTTAGGAATAGTTCAGCCCTGCTTTCACTGATAATTTAGCCAGGACAGTGGACAGAAAAGGCAGCATGGTGCCAGTGATGTGGGTAACTGAGGCTGTTTTTAATATGCACTGGTTTTGTGCAATGCAACCCAGCAGTACCACATTCATAAAATAATTTAATAAAAGTGGCTTCCCAGGTCTAGTCTGGTAATCACATCTTCAGTAGAAGGAAAGTTTGCATCTATTTTTTATCCTTGAGCTGGTTTTGGAGTGATAGGTGTCTTCTTGAAATCCTTCTCTTGAGTGCCTGACCAGGTGTTGCTGGAGTTCTATCTCAAGACAATAAGCACCTTTTAAATGGGGAGGCAGGGAAGAAGTGATTCTTCCCTGGGAACACAGCAAAGGCTCATCATACAAAGCCTATTTTTTAAGGTGCATGCTGTGCCACCAGGCAGCTGCTGTGCTGCAGATGTCCCAGGAGTTGGAGTCTGGGAGATGGACCAAGCAGTTCTCTCCGAGGCACCTCATTGTGCTGAAGTCACTGGCCAAATGCCCCATGTAGGACTGTTTAAACAACCTCCCTGGTGTTCTGAAGGGGCTGTAACCTCTGAGCAGCAGCATGTGTGGCACAAGCTCTGCAGCTGACGCGATGTCGTGTAGCACTTACATGTGCGTGGCACCCAAATGTTGCTTCTCAGATGGAGCTGCTGTCAGAGCCAAGCTGCTTTGTGCAAACGCGCCAGTGGCTGAGTGAATGACTTTATCTGCCATAGTGCAAATTCCTTGCCGGTAATTAACAGGGGGCTGCTGCTGGGGGCTGCCGAGGAGGCAGCTCTGCTCCCAGCACAGGAGGAAAGGACTGGCTGAGTCTCCTGTTGCATTTTCCAGCTGCTGTTGTTGGTACAGCTGCTTACCCATCGGGAGGCTTCGGGACACCTTTGATCTTTCTTGTGTGGTGTTACATGAGCTGGGGAGTGTTTCTCTTTGTACAGAAGAGAATTTGTCACAAATTTCAGCCAGATGTCTCTTCCTAGACTGATGAGACTCCCATTAACCAGGCTGTGTTTCTGCCACATATCCTGTGAGCTAGATGAGATTGGTTCCCAGAAATGCCTTGTTTACCTGGGTTGCATCAATCTTTGCAGGGAGGTTGGCTTCTGCTCTACTGTGATAGCTATGCTAATCTGTGAATAACCAGCATTTCCTTGGAGAGATTTATCTCTCACAGCGCTGTCTCTGAGTTTAGCAAGCAAAAAGAACAGCCTGCTGTTGTGCTGTGAAGCGTACTTCCTTCTACAGCTGCATCTGGGTGGTAGACAAGGAGTTATACATCTTGACTTTACCAGGGTTTGTAGATTTTGCCACAACTGTGTACAGTTAGGTGTGAGCTGGTTAGAGCAGGGATGTATTTGCTCTCAGCTGTGGGGTTCTGATTGCAAATCCTCGGCAGTAAGAAAGCAAATGGGAGAAGCAAGTCTAGAGGCGTCAATGCTCCATTAAAGTACAGATAACTGTAGCACAAGCAGCAACTGTGTGGCATTTTCTTGCTACTTTTTCTCAAATGTGTTTCAGTACTGATCAGGGCTGAAGACACAAGGCAGCAGTATTGAGTGGCTGTCCCTTCTCTGTCTTGCAAACTAGCTACCCAGAAGTGAAGTTCATATAAGCTGCTGTGAAATTTTGCTACTGTGCTGTAGTTTTGTCACTTATTACAGTGTACCTCTTGGTTTTGGTGTGGGCCCTGTGGTTGCTTGGGCAGTGATTTAGATGAAGGCTGCCTGTAAAGAGTTGAAGAAAAGCAGATTCATAGTCCAGTCTGCAAATGTGAAATTTCTTGCCGATGTCTGCACCTTGTTTGGAGTGCATCAGGAAGCCTATAAGCTAGAAACAAATTGGAGGCTCCTCTTGGACAAATACCTTGTAAAGAGCAAAGGATTTGGGGTGGATGACTGGAGAGGAGTTTAGTATCTTGTTAACTTCAGCTGGAAGTGAATCCCAGATTTCCACTGTTAACAGCTAAACAGTGTTTTCCTTGGCTGTACCTTCTCTACTGCTATCCCAGAGATGGACGTCTAACCACTTTCTCAAAATACCTTAATGCTGCGTAATGGACCTCATAGAACCCAGCTTTTCTTGTTCCTTCTCCTTAGTCCGGGCAGCTATTTGTTATCCACTGCTAGTTGTCCCTATGTACATGTTCCTTCTGATCCCATCTCTGTTTCTTGCTTAGAGTCCTGAGACAGGATCAGGAGACCTTGGGAATATGAATACTGGTAGAGCTTCCAGTGCTTAAGCAGCTTCTTCCCAACAATGAAAGTTTTCAAGAAACAGTGATTTGAAGATTGTTCTATAGTCAGAAACAAATTCTTTAGTTTTGTATCTGTGAGGAGACCTGGAGAGGTTGTGGAAAGACTTGCTGCGGAGGTACCCATGGCAGTAGTATGACTCAAACCTGAAAGGATCTTAAGTCTTACAAGTCATGGGAGGGGAGCAGAGGATATTAAAGTCTTCAATAAGAGGGGAAGCAAGAGTGGGGTGACAGGAGTGGGCTGGCAAAGGTACCTGCCTCTGATGGAGAGATATACTGGTGAACCTTGTCCTAATGAAGGAGCCCAGAGCCTGGGTGTTCTTCCTGCCATCAGAAATGCTATTCTTGCCTGCCTTTTCCTTGTCACCCTGCTGCAATGGTAAGATATTTTGGGGCTTGAGTGTCAGGGAGGCAGAACAAGGAATTTCCATCGATCCACCAGGATGGGCTTTGGCAAGCACTGGCCAGCTGATAAGTTGGCGTCCAGCACTGTGTTGTCCAGGGATGGTTTTGACAGCAGAGCCTGTTGCTGTTTTCCTGACAATGGATCTGGAGGACTGTTCTGGGGAAGGTGCCTCTCCATGCTAGAGCAGCCCCTGCCATTTAAGCACTGGTAATTTTAGCCTGAAGCCAAGAGCTTTCCTTCTGCATGATGTAACTCCTTGCATATGTACTTCTTGCTGCTCTGGGACTTTCTTTCCCCTCCTGGTTTTGGCCGCATTTTCATGTTTATGTTCAAGGAAGCTTAAGTATGAGGGATTGGAATTGTTGTCTCGTTTCCTATATGTAGGAGGAAGCAATTTCATTGGGGAATTTTTGCAATGTCTGGATCATTTAGTTGTCTGGGTGAGTAGAATTCCTCAGGGATAACTGTAAAGGTTGTGACCGAGCTCTGGTCTGCAGTTCGTGCATTCAGACCCAGAGCTCTGGAAAATTAAGGTGGCAAGGGACCAAGCATTCATGTGGGAGGCATTGCCTTCAGCTTGGCAGAAAAGCTGCGGTGTTCTTGTGTGAGGACAGCGTGTTTGCTCCAGGATGCAAGCTCTGGGGTATTCCAGTCCTAAGACAATGAATGCCACATGAGTAGTATCAGCCTAATCTTCAGGCAGTCCTCTCCCTCTCCAGAGGGATCATGGAGAAGTCAGGTTGCAGCAGAGACTCCGTTTCTCGCAAAGCTCTTTTTCTGTCATCCCCAGGACTGGGGCTTGGGCCCCTTTGTAGAGGATGATGTGTAAGGGTAAGGAGGAGCAGGTTAAAAAGGGAGTACTTTTTTTATTCTTTACTTGTTCAGAAAAACAGACTGTTTTTTCTACAGGGTATCACTGCATGCCCTGGGATTAGTAGCTGTTTGTACACACCATAGCCATTAGTGTCTTGTCAAATTCAGTTTTACACATCCCTGATAAGTGATGCCCCCCTTCCTGTTCTCTGAAAAATGACACCATGCTCTGGAATGTCTCAGAGTTAGTAAGTTTATCTTCACAGTTCTCTTCTGTGAGCAAGTAGACCATTAATTTTTTATTCTGTCCTAATGGTCCTAATTACACCCCTGTGTTCATTGATAATCAGTGCCTCCCCCATGCGATTATCTCCACCTTGTACACGTAGCCAGTTTATGGGGCCCCTCAGCTCAGTGCTTAGTACGCCTCTTAATCTCCCTGTAGCTCCCTTCCTCCTGTCAATGCAGGAAAGGAAACAGAGATGTATGTGATCTAATTCTCTGTTTGGTGTTACCTTTTAACCTTCTCAAACAACTTTTAAACTAAAAAGCCAGTTTCAGTCACGTTTAGTGAAGCTTATTAATTTCCTACAGGATACAGTGTTGCTCTAAGTTTTGTAAGAGTAGGTGCGGTGCTGCAGTACTTACTGCTTTACCAGAGGGAACAGCTTGAGTGTGAGATCAGCTTTTGCTGTGGGCCAGAGAAGCAATTTATGAGCATTCCCCAGTGATTGTAGTTCATACCTTCATAGCCACTAAATGCCATCAGCCTCAAGACAGGAATCTGCGGGAAGCAGTTTGTAGAGCAACTTATTGTTGCTCAACTTTGAACTCGGTGCTTTGTCTTGTCCTCTTTGGCTCTCAGAGCTGTGTGCAGTCCCCCAGGAGGGTGTAATGGAGGAAACTGAGCCTAAGCACAGCTAATCAGGGGGCACAAAATATGGTTTGTTACACCTCGTGCGCACCCACACACACATGCACAGAGCCACTGTGCCCAGTCCTGTTACTTGCTGGTAACTCCTGCAACCCAAACCTGGGATGGGAGAATAGAGGATGTAGCAAAATTTGCAGTCAATATGGATTATTTGTGGATTTCCTGTCTTGCTGGGTGAGTGTTAAATCTCACTGTGGTATGTGAAAACCTGAAGTCACACAGTGGCAGCACCGTGCCTGGGCCGCTCCTGGCTTTGTGCATGTGAAAACCAAAAGAGATGGGAGAACAGCTGGATGTTAACTCCTCCTCACAAATCACTGCCAAGCTCCTCTGCAGTGCAGCAGCACACATCCAGATGCTGGGGTGAGTTAGGCCATCCTGGCTGCAGATGCAAGGTCAACAGTAAACCAGCATTAAACAAAGACAACTATTTGAGATTTAGGTGTTTTGGTTTTGTTTGAGGTTAATATTTATTTGCTGTGGGGTTTTGGCAGGGTGGAGGGACTACAGCAGACTGAGCATCTGTGGTTCAAACACTTTCCGAACCTGTGGGCATCAAGAAAATGCAAACAGACTCTTTGTAGACCAATTTGTCCTCACTCTTAGCATGATGCCATGATTTGTATGTAGGCTTTGGGCAAGGCATCCTATTCCTCTAAGACGTGGTGCTCACATATGTAAGACAAGAATAATGATGGTGCTGTGCCTCATAGCAGGGTTTATAAGGCTGGATGCATTCCTGTTAAGAAAAGTTTAAAAGTTCTCATGTAGAAGGTGCAGCAGGCATTGCTGAGGATCATTTTCCTTGCCAGCAACGATAACAATAGTAAGAAAAATGGAGACAAAATGTAGACCAGGGGGTGATGCAGCAATTTCTTGCCAGCCAGTAAAGATGTACAAAAAGGGCTTAATATGGGCCACCTTCAAGGTATGAGCCAATGGCTCACAGATGGAAAAGAGGTGGTTGAATGTTTTGATGAAGCCAAAGAGAGAAAGAAGCAGGTCATAAAGTGGGAGAGTTGGGGTGTCTCAGAGGGGATTGCACTTCTCGGATACATTTGCTCTTGCAGGAAAGCAGTAAGCACTTCTTCATCCTCTAGTATCTCAGAGGAAAAAAACTAGAGCTCTGCTGTAAGGGGAGCACTTGATATTATGGCAATGTAGATTTCCCAGTGTTCTGGTTCACCAGAGAACCTTACACAGGGCATAGTCCCTTGCTTTCCCTGACAGATCTGCCAGAGGTTGACAAGGGAGAGAAGATGGGTTAGTTATTTCCATTGGTTGTCATGGAAACTAATGGAAATTACTCTTTTTTTTTTTTTTTTGTCTGTCTGTCGTATATGAAGTTTCTGTTAAAACAACTAGGAAGCATTTTTTCTTTTCTCTCTTTTAACACTTTAATTGCTGACTTCTGCTCTTCAAAAGTATTTTATTGGCAGAATTTTCCTAGGGAAGTTTGTATATAGTTTTTGAATGCTATAAAGTTTGTATTGGGGATGAGCATCTGAAGTAGCATCTGAAGCTGCTGGTCAGTTCTGTGTGCTGAGCTGCTTTCCACTCTGACAGCTTCTGCAAGGTACCCATATGAGCATTTTTCTCACTAAAAGGCTTAAAAGTAAGATGGCAGGTAGCCTGAGTGTTCTGTTTCCCATGTAAATGGTAAGCAGATGATTAGCTACTCTGAAAAAGCACAAGCTGGATGAAAGGGGGATGATAATGCCAATTTATCAGCCAGTGAGTTGTCAGGCTTGCTGACATAGTGATGGTAAAGAGCTTAGAGAATTTCAGATTAGAGGTGTGGGTGTAAAACAGTGTATTATTATTACTATTTCATGTAAACATCAGAATGTCTTGTTGCTAAAAATATGACTGTCTACCAACTCCATTGGCACTAAAAGGGGCAGTTTTCCCCATAGATTGGTAGATGGTGAGACCAGAAGGAGCTATTATGCTTTAGTTCCGCCCTCTCACACAATACAGCCCATATATCTATTTTTTTTATTAATTCCATTTGCTCTGGACTCTACAGTGTGTCTTAAAAACATCTAGTCTTGATTAAGTAATTACTACAAATGGAAAGTACCACTGTGTTTGGTATGTTGCTGCAGTGGTTAATTACCCACATGCTGTTACACCTCATTTCTGGCTTGCATTTGTCTAGTCTTGATCTACAGATGTTGAATCTTCTGTTTAATCCACTAAACAGAAGAAGCCTTTAGTCCAGTGTGTCTCTTCCCCACTGCTGTAACTGTTGTCTGCACAAGGACTGCTCCCAGTCTTGTCTTTGGCAAACTGAGCAGTCCGAGCTCCTCAAGCCATCCCCTGGCAAGGTGAGTTTCCTAATCTCTTGCTCAGTATTGAGTCTCCACACAGTGCATCCCTTTTGCCAGGGTGTTAGTGCTCCCTCACCCTGTGATGACAGGGGCATAGTCATGTGCTCGTTACTGGGAATCCATAAATACTGGGCAATGCAAATTGTGAAAAGAAGAAAGGCAAAACCACTGCAAGCCCTGATTTACTACTAGGGAGTTTATACACATTAACACACACACCATCAGGAAGCACAGCTGGTGAAGTTTTCACAATGGAGGTGCTCCCTTAGTACACAAATGTGCTGTTGTTACCAGCTAAAGCCTTGGGTTTGAGTTTCCTAAAATACATGCTTTAGTTAAAGGTCAATATTTGGAGGCTTTCTGACCCTCTTGACTTCACAGGTGAGATTTGACTGGTCTGGGGGCCAGGAGGTGTGCTCAGCACAGCTTGTGTCCTCTAGGAGACAAGCGGCCAAACTGCAGCACCTCAGCCAGCTGAAGCCTGTCCTCAGGCAGCCTCAGCTGAAGCTTGCTGGGGCTCCTGTCTTCCCCAGCCAGTGCCTGAGCACGGTCTCCCTTTGTCTTTAACAACTTTTGTCTTTAATTAGGGATGTTGGACTTTTTTCTCCTCTGAGAGAAAGTGGAAAGCTGG
The DNA here is from genome assembly GCF_024509145.1 of Vidua macroura. Taxonomy (NCBI): domain Eukaryota; kingdom Metazoa; phylum Chordata; class Aves; order Passeriformes; family Viduidae; genus Vidua; species Vidua macroura. The sequence continues at coordinate 71,493,482 of NC_071572.1, read as the reverse complement.
CTGTGTTTCTTGGCCTCAGGTCCCTTCCGGTTCACATCTTGGAAAGACTAAATGGGCGAGGTTGAATTTTTGTGCTTTCATAGCTTTAAGGCATCTTCCTGCACGGCAGCCTTTACTGGGCAGCAGAGGCATTCAGATAAAGAAAGCTCATGCACTTTTTCTGTGGGCAAGCTAGTTGGAAGTCTTTTTTTGTCAGTGATGAGAGGTGAAAGGAGATAGTTCCCTTTCCTGAGGTGATGCTTTCACCCTGTGCTCTGCTGCAAGCTTGAAACTAATTTTTAATAAAAGTCTGGCAAGATGCAACAAAGCCCTGTTTCTCAGGGCTGTGATTTTTAGACTTGTAGCCACACTTCCTTCAGACATGCATCTAAAGAAGTGGTTACAGAGCCTGTGAGTTGCTCTGTGAGCTGCCCTGAAGAAAGGTGAGCATCTCCTGTGCTGCTTTGTCTTTGTGCTCCCTCTTCTTTTTTTCTCTGCCCTTAGGCAGCTGAAAACTGAACTCTGTCCCCAAAATAACTCTAGATATGGGGATAAGGGTGAACATAGTTTTTAGTTTTTTATCTTTACAGGCATGAAAGAAAACATTGGAAAATGGAGCATAGAGAGTGCAAAAGAGGTGCCCTCCCTCTCTGCCCCATCACATTCCCTACAGCCCCTGTGACAGAAGCCCTTTGCTGGCTGCTCTGTTTTTTGGATGCAGGAGAGATCCTTAATGCTTTTTCAGAGAAGCTGTTGTCTGTTCCCATGGTTTCTCTCACATAAAAACTTTCCTTCAGAGCCTCCAGCAGCATACTAGTGAGAGGGGATTTCCACCTCCACATAGGACATTTGTCCATGGCCCCCTGCTGGAACAGGGAACTTGTTAAATGTTCATTTATTGCAGAGGCAAATTCCAGAGGACACTAGGTGACGGACACAAGGTACCATGACTGAAGGGTGGATGCAGAAGCATTCATCAGCTTAATTCCATGTAAGAAGGGCTTTGTGTCCTTGCTCATACTTGTGCAGTGAATGGCAGGAAAGCGTCATGGAACAACTGCAGTTGTTGGTGGAAGGTGAGGATGGGCTTATCTGGCAGGACTTGCAAGGCTTCCCACAGACTTCCTGTGTGGTATTCGATTAGTGCTGAGGACAGATAATGTATCTAACATTCATGGAGAACAGGGGAGTTAGTCTCCTAAATGATGATAGTGGTCTGAGCCTACTTCAAGGTGGGTGTTTTGGTAGAATTGTCCTCATCCTATGTCAGCATGTACGATTCTTAAAGAAGAGCTTTCTACCCCATGACCACATTTAGGTGATAATGCAGTGCATTTCATGCCTGCTTTCAGGAAGCAGCTACCTGATACAGTAGTGAAGAGTGTGAATACAGCTTTCTCAGCTTTCATACCTAGGCCTGTTTATTTAGCCAGCAGGTGTTCACACAGTAAGTACCAGGAGTCTCAAATTAGTTCCTTTCAGCCTCTGTCCCATGCAGTAGCATTATGTGTTCCTAAGAGGTTGTTGAAAGCATTAGGATGTCTTGGGGAGGAGTGCCCATATTTGCATCATTATTTTTTATAGGATTTAGCTGTTAAAAGCCAGGCACACTGCATACTGCTGGCTGGGGTCCCAGTGTTATTATAGTCTGATCTCTCTGCAGTTCAATGGTTTCTGACAGGGAAGTGGGGAGGGGAGGAATTAAAATGTCTTAGCTCAGATGAAGATACAAAACTCAGATAAGATGAAGAAACATGGTGAAGTCCATGTATGGAGTATGCAGAGGTGTAAAGCAGGTGTTTCACAAACTATTGCTTGGTGTGTTTGATGACATATGAGCAGGTGAAGGAACAAGATTTAATGGAACATTGATGTGACTGGAAGAACAGCATCCCTTATAGCAGGGCTATGCTGGCATCCTGGCATTTTGGAGGATATGAGGCTCATGAAAGTCAATCGTGTTTTGCTGTAACAAAGGACTTGGAGGATTAGGCTTGGACAGCTGAGTGCAGTGTGGCCATGGCTGCCTGCAGCAGCCTTTGGCTGAGATTGCCATCACACAGCAGAGATGACTGGACAGGTCGTGGAGCATGTCCTGCAGTGCTTATGGCACAGTGTGCACTGGTAACTGAACGTGGGGCAGCTTTACCATGGAAGATGAAGCAGAGAGCTGCAATGCCTCGGCAGGAACTGCTCCACAACCAGTTGGGATACCTGTGCTGTAGAGCACGTATTCATTGCTGAAGGGGAGAAGGAAGCAGCCGCAAACAGTGCCCTTTAGAGACTTGATTTTTGTCCACACCCTGGACTTAATGTTGCTGACTGAAACTTTAAAGGCTTCTTGTATAAAGGTTCACTGCTGGGACTAGACTGTGTTTGTGTATGTGTTTCACAGTGTCAGGGCTGCCAAGGGCAAGAGCAAGTAAGACATGCATGGGTAAGGGTTGTGGTTCACCCAGTAAGTGAGAATTGGTGCCAAAGCCTCATGAGTGAGAGGTTTTTAAAGACCAGCAACAGTGTGGAAGACATTCATGTTCACAGTAAGGTACTTAGCCTCTCTTTGGTGAGTTACTGCATTGAAGTGGCTCAGGAATTACAAGTGCTGGAGCACTTAAAACACAAGGAGCAGCATAGAGCCAGCAGCTGGATTTGCCTAGGCTGCGATCAAGTTGTTGGGTATTTTGATTGCAATAAATCTTTCATTACAGGCTAAGGTTATTTAGTGTATCTTGCTTTTGCCATAGGCTAAAGGAGCACACATACACCATCCCTTCAGCTTGGTGAGACAACTTTCTAGGGCTGCTATCTTACCTGTTCTGACCTGAAATGCCTGCACTCTCGGAGAGTCTGAGTGTTTGTCAGGGAAGGACTGGCACAAGCTTTGCAAGTTTTATTCTAGGAGTGCTGTTAGACTTTCAGTAAGGAACTTTTGGGGCTTCTTTGGGTAGTGGGGTTTTCTGAGTGGGTATTTTTGGCTTTGTTTATTTGCTTGTTTTTAGGTTATCTCAAACTGAGCTAACCCAAGTTACTGGGGAGCTGAAAAGTAAGACTGGCTTTCTTTCCAAAACAAACCAAGACCTCAAAATGTTCTGTGTTGAGTTCCTGAACATTTTGTTGCACAGTATTAGACTTTCAGTAATTGCAAAATTTCCAGATGGCCTGCAGCACCTTCCATTGGCTAATTGTGGCTCAACACATTGCTACAGTATCACATACTATTTCTAAAATCATTTTGGGTGAAACTGATCATGTTATCTTGTAAGATTTCCTACGGCCTATGGATTAGTACAGGTTGTGTCTAGTGTAGCTTTGTTTAACAAAGCAAGTGGGGCAATCCAGTACATGAGATTTATGTCTACAATACACAATTATATGTACTTTTAAGGTCTTTTTCTGAGTATTCAAAGGCTACCAGTGATTTCCTGGCATGCTTAATCAAAGCTGGCTCTAGGGACATATTTTAATAAATGCTTTGGGTGTGTAGATTTCCTGGGTTTTCTTAAATCTTTGTCAAAAAAGAAAACCTATTGTCCCTTCTAAATTTCCTATCTTAATTTCTTTCAACACATTGCATTTTACGTCTGAAATCTGCTCTGCATAGGAGTAGAGGGCCTGGTTGCATTGGGAATTGTAAAAATAGACTGCTTCTACATTCAGGTGATGTCATTCCTGGAGGGGAGCCCTGGAAGGGGAAGGTGGTGTCAGTAGTGTAGGTATTAGGGTCAGGAGGGCTTCCTTATACCAAATTAGGTGGTGGAGGATGCTCCTACTTTTACAGTGGGCTCTGAGCTGGTGGGAGCATGAGCAGTGCTGATAACTCTGGCAGACCTGGCTTTATCTTTTGCACCTACAGCTCCCTGCCCCCATGGGGAGCAGTAGATAGCCAATCCAGCCTTTCCAACAGCAAAGAATGCTGCATCAATTTCTGTGGAATAAACATCTTTCTTTAGTTCTTTAGCCCCTTTATTTGCCTCTTTTCTTTCAAGTATTTTCTAAGCCCTTCATGACAAGGAAGACATTTTGTTCTGTTCTTATCTGTTCTTTCCCTCATTCAATATACAGCCTGGGATCTCACCAATCATCAGCAATGCAGTCTAATACACTAGGCTGCAAACTATAGTGGCTGAGGCACAAGCATGTATTTCTTTCTGCTGACTTTATTAGAGGAGCAGTAAATTCTGGCTAGCCAACAAGGTGGACAGCCAAGGCTGGCAGACAGCTGTGCAAGCTAATGTCTTAAACTGCTGCAGTTGCATTTGCCAGAGGCTGCCTTCTGAAACCTTTAGTCTGCCTCTGGTTTGTGTCTATCAGAATTTATTTCTTCCCCTCAGAAAGTAATGGCAAAAATTGGCTTGTCTTCACTTGGATTCTGCAGGAGAACCTACCATCCTACAGGGATATTTCCTCTCACCTCCCAGTGCAGCCCCGGTGGCAAATGAGCCACACTTAATGTCATATGTGGACTTTGCTAAAGTTGTGGCTGTTCTGTGCTTAATGAAGACTGCAAGAATAGTGTGACCTTCTCTTTACTTACTCACTACATTCATTAAATGGGAAATTTTCTTTGGAATACCAAAATTGTTTATACTGCATTAAGCAAGGGAAGTTTGCCAAATATTTTATGCTTGTTTAACTTAAAATATGTCCAAACTAAGTGTGCTCCCCTGTCTTTGATTTGATTTTGACATAAAGTATGAAAAACACCAAGTTTCAGCCTGCCACACATGTCTCTCTGGTGTCTAGATAGTTCCACAAACAAGAAAGTTTGTGGAGAAAGATTAACTCAGCCATTTCTGCATTGTTGCAAAGGGAGAGTGTGGACACTGCCCTCACTTTGTGGAGCTGAGCTTTTCAGATCAGAGGGGATATTTTCAGGCAGAGTTAGGCTGGTGCTGTGGGTTGGGTTTCCAGCAAGGCTGAAGGCTTTTGTTTCCTTTCTGTATCACTAAGCATTTCCAACATCTGTGAATGTCAGGCTGTTTGGAGGAATGTTCTCTCCTGGCAAAAGAACTGAAGCAGATCAGATGATTTTCTCTTTGAGGGAGGATGTTAAAGGGAGGCATGCAAGGCTGGATACAAAAGGTAAAAAGAGGAATGTCAATCTTCATTGGGTTGGCTGGAAAGCCAAGCTCAAAAGATCATCAGCAGTGTCACCTCTGATTCAAGGAGCAGCAGCTGGGAGCCCCAGTGGTTGAAAGCATGGTTAGGGTTGTGTTTCCAAGTTGCATCACAGACACTCCCTCTGATTAGGAAGGCTACCAGAAATTCACGGTGTCCGGCTTCTTGCTGTTGTATGGGGAAAGAGAGACACATAAAAAATGCTACCACTAAATGAGCAAGCAAAAAAACCCCATGGAAATAACCTGTCATTAAGCCAACTGACCTGGCTTTGGTAATTGGAGATCTGCTGTCTGGGCAGAGATCTTGGCTTCTGCTGCTGCTATAAACTTCTAGGTTTCTGGGACATTTCCCAAAGTCTGGCACAATCACCTTCATTGCTCAGGAAGGAATTGCTGCTGCTCAGGTACCCTTCACATCTGTGGGGGCCATTGCCTTATCATGTATCTTTTTCTACCATCTTTGTTTTGCCTTTAATACCCCCCTATCCCATGTTCCTGAGCTCTAAGGTATAAATCTGCTGACCTGCAGCTCCAGCTGCTGTGAAAAATTAATTTTTTGAGGGGGAGATTTGTACTGCTTGTGTGGCTGCTGTTTGTGTGATCGGGGCAAATGGCACTTGAAGGTGGTACCTTGTGTTAGCAACACCTGGCTGCTCAGAAGGACCCTGGCTCTTACAGGAGTGAATTACTGCAGGTGAGTGCTGTTTTGGTACTGGGGAAAAGTACACCTGGGACCTGTAGTGCTGAGCTCTGGCTGCAGTTGGTTTGATATTCCTCAAGGTTTTTTTTCTTCTGTGGTACAGAGCATCTATAATTTTATTTTGCTGTCTGCTGCATCATCTATCTCAGCCCATTAAAACATTTAAAATCATAGAATACCCTGACTTGGAAAGGACCCACAAGGATCACTGAGTCCCACTCCTGGCCCTGCACAGGACACCCCAAGAGTCACACCATGTGCCTGAGAACATTGTCCAAACACTTCTTGAAGTCTGTCAGGCTTGGTGCTGTGTCCACTTCCCTGGGGAGCCTGTTCCAGTGCCCAGCCACCCTCTGGGTGAAGAACCTTTTCCAAATATCCAACCTAAACCTCCCTTGACACATTTTCATGCCATCCACTCAGGTGCTATCACTAGTAACCAGACTTTTTGCTGCTTAATTTGCTGCTTAATTACTTGAGCAGCTGTCAAACCTCTCTAAGGTAGGCTGTTAGGCCGTCTCTTTTGCTTGAACCAAAGACAAGCAAATAAAGTCATCACATCCAGGTGGTTTTTATCCTCTGTCTAGGGATGTGGTGGCAACCACTGACTCTGTGCTGTGAAGAGCACAGGGCCATGCTTCTCTTTTGAGAAAATATAAATAAGAAAAGATGAAGGTCAGACATGAGGGTGTGAGATGCCCTTGTGCTTGGCTCCAGAGTGCTTGCTTATGCAGTAACTAAGAGGGAACTTTCATGAGTGGAGCAGCAGTAGCTCAGCCATCTTCACGGGCAAAGGGTTTGTGGTACCTGTGAATTCAGACTGCTGCTGTACTCATTCAGGCCCTGAGCTTCATCCCACTATGTGGTTGCTTTTTGAGAGAACATAAAGCACACACTGGATCTGCTGCCACACAACCCAGGTCCTAGGGAGACTCTAGCTCCAGGGGATGGTCATGCCCTACCTGCCCAGCTTCTTCTCTGTGCTCTCAGTCATGTCCTGAGCCTGCCTCTTCTATGAAAACCATCTGCTGATTCAGTTCTTCACCCTTGTACTATTTGTCCTCTTTTCTTCTGGCCTCAGCCTTGCTGGCTGTAATGATGGATGACCTGGAAGGGAGATGTAGCCCCGCTGCCTTTCATTCATTGCTCCATGCTCTACCCCAAGCAGCAGGTGCCTGTGAAATCCTACAATCCGAGAAGAGAGCTCATTTCGCATTCCTGTTTAGCTCGTGTTTGAGCAACGTAATTTGGATCAGTGAGCTGTAAGGGGAAAGATTGTTCTCAACAGAGACTGAAGATTTAGAAGTAAAAATGTGCTAGAATGGTCACTGTGTGTAAATTGGTGATTTCCATAAGCACATACTAAATTGCTACAGTCCTTGAGAGATGTGGCCTTCTCCCCACAAGCAAGAGGCACCAGGCTGACTCTTCCACCAAATTCAGGCTCTTGCAGAGGTGCTGAGGTCTGTTCTGTGTTCTGAGCACAACTTTAACAATTCCTCAGACATGGACAAAACAACTTAATCTTGTTCTTAGAAACCATTGACCTTTTTCTGTTGACACTTTAAAAGGAAAAGTCACCCTGAGGCAAACTTCTGACATGGAAACATTTCAACCTCAGCAGTTCAGTGCTGGCAAAGTTCTCAGCAGTGGAAAAGATGTTTTCATAGGAGAAAGTGTCAGGCTGCTTTTAAGTGTTGGGTGCTACCCTGTTACACCCGTAACAGTGGATGACACCTTGAGTTCTGTGAATCTGCTGGCTCAGCTGCTCTTCATTCCTCAGAGGACCTTTAGAGGAGGACAGGCTGTGAAGTACAAACCAAGTAAAGTTGGAGGGGGATGAGAGCTGCTGTTTCATATACACAGCTTGGCATGTCTTTGTATTTTCCAGTCACGAGGATGTCTTGCAAATTCCAGATGTGTGGAAAATTATGCCTTTACCTTGGCCTTTACAATGTTTCCCATCATGGTACTTGACTCCTTACAGGCTGTGGCTGAGATTCTGCAATGGCTTTGGCAATGTCTGCATTATTAAATTAAACATGCACAGGTTTGCCAGCTGTGGGCCAAGGGAGACCAAATGGCCAACATCTATGCTGCTGTTAGACTGCCTTAGCTCTTACTTAGAGATGCTGCATGTGAATTATTTCTTGGTTACTGGGGGTCTGTGCTAACCCCTAAACCATGTCTGAGAACTTGCAGACCACACCATTGGCCCTATTCTCTGAGCTTGGATGCCTGGAATTTTCCTGCTAGTGCCTAGCTCTCCTGAATTTCCCAAGGTAAGCACAGCTTCTGAGCCCTGGTGCTCCGTGCCCATCGCAAAACCATGCAGTTCCTCAATTTTTCCCTTTGTCGTGTTCAGGAGTGGATTGCACTCTGTCAGCCCCTGGTGGCTTCTGCTGCCTTGGGGTATTCTTCTCCACAGCTGAACTTCAAAGAGCTTTGCTGGGATTAGCCTAGACATGGAGGATTACTGAAATATCTGTGATATCTGTTATGAATTCACTCCATTTAATGCTCTAAACTCTTCCTTCTTATTCCTGGATTATCAGCCATAGCTATAGCTAATGAGTTTGTTAGGAACACCAGCAGGGAGATGAGCTGACACTGATGAATTGACATAGTTTATTGTGTGCTGTGGAGGAGTCTTCAAGTGGTTACAGTCTCCAGTTCTGGTGACACAGCTGCAAGTAGCATAGAGGCAAAAGCTTGTGTACCACAGTTATCTAGCATATGGGTTGTGTCCCTGCTATGAAATCTTGTCTGTATTTCTGACCAATGGAGAGCTATGCAGTAAAATGAATCTCCCATGAAGGCTGCTTGTCCTGCTATTTCTTCATGTAAAATTCCTACACCGACAGCTTCAAGGACAATGCTGTATTGCTCAGACACTTAATGCTGTAGAATTTGTCTTGGGAAATAATATAATTGCATTTTTTTCATAACAAAGCCATTACACTGTCAAAAGCCTAATTTTCTGTTGCATTAGCCGACAGCCAGCAGAGATTGCTGGGAAAAGAAAGTGCTTAGCTTAACCTAAATTTCTTGCTAGCAAGAAAAATGGAATGAAAACAAAATGAATTTATAATGAAATGGATTTATTTCTGGGCTTTCCTATTGTGCTGTTGTTTGCTTTCTTTGAGGGCATTTAGAGCTGCTTAGCAGCCCTGGAGACAGAAGTCCATTATTTACCCAAAGACCAGCCAAGAATGGAGAGACAACAATGCAGCTATCCTCCCTCCTTTTTGCTCTATCCTCTGCATCCCAAAACAAGCCTCAAATTTGCCCAGAAGGGAGCATTCTTCATCGAAGAGAGGACAGCTAAGTCTGTGTGGTCTGCTGCCTTCTGTTAGGGATGCCAGCAGAGGATTTGCTGGAGGTCTCCAGTTCTTCAGGGTCAGGTCCCTGTGCTGGGGAGAAGCATGGGATGCCTGCCTGGACTGTGGGAGGCAAAGGGCTGGCAAGGGTGTCTGAATCCATCTGTGCTTAACCAGCCCTCTGGGAAGCAGGATCACAAGGGCTGTTCGAGGAACAAGGAGGACAAACATGTGGTCTTGCTGAAGAGATTTTGCAAAAGCCTGCACAAAAAAAAAATTGCTTCTTTCCATGGGAATTAAAGCTAGGGGGAAAAAGTGGGAGAGCCAGATACGAGCTGGTCTGTGGCAGCATCTTTACCCTCCTCCTCCTCCCTTGGTCCCAGGAATTGTTCCTGGAATCTGCATGCTCTATCTGTGGTGCATGGGCACTTAGATACCTGCAGAGATCCCAAGCATCCGTGGCAATTGTTGCCTATAGCATGGCATTTTTAATTGCAGGTTTAGAGGCAATTACAAATCATTTGAAACATAGCCCTGGTTTATTGGAGAAGGTTTACAGTGTGGGGAAAATGCTGTCTTTTGTCTCTCAGCTGCCCATTGAGGTAACAGCATGGCCAATAATGGATATCAGCTCCAAAACAGTAGGGGATTTAGTTCTGGAGGTGGCTGTTCCCTCTCTGAAACAAAACTAGAGCTGCCTCATGTTGTTCTGTTTGTTCCCAGACTATTGAAACCATGAGTAAATCCATTCTACTTTTTCTCCATCCCTAATCTTGCATGTCACATCTTATACAGAGGATTCTTTTTCCCTGGAAGGAATGGGAATTTGATGATGATAGCTTACTGTCCTAATTAGAACCTTGGCTAAACTTGCACTGTAGTGAAAATATTAAATTCAGGTTATAACCTTTCTTTGCCCTCTTCTGGCCCTAAAATGGTGTTAAACTGTATATTTTCACCTCTGATTTGGCCTGTCCCCCAGATTTTAATGCAATGGGAGATTTTTGGATCTCATGTTTCTTTAAAAGTATTGTTGATAACAATCAAAAGAGAAATTACTTTTATAAAAGAGCATTATTTATTAAGTCAGACATCTGTTTTTGCTTTCTCTTTTCCTCCCTTATGCTGAGCAAGACAAGGGAACGAAATGCCAGGGAGGGAAATATGTTGTTTGAGTTAAAGTATAGAAGTCATATGCTTAGAGTTGCAAGAGCATACATATTCATTCCTATGCTAGTGTGAATAAATATGTATGAATCATCCATGAATACAGTCAGCCTTGACATTAGGGGAAGGCTTAGAACTGTAAGACAGTTTTGAGACCAGGCTTTCTGTGGGTATGAGACAGCCAAAAATAGCAGCCTTTAATCAGTGTCATGTAAATGGAGTTGCACAAAGAGGGAGCGTGGTAACATGGAGATGGACTTGGTGACTCCCAGCCCTGTGTACATCCCAGCTGTGTGATCCCATTGAAGGCAAGAGTTGGTGATAGGGATTAATGCTGAAGGGCAGGAGGAGCAGTGTGCTGGGAAAGTGGGCAATGAAAGTCATCTGGACAGGCAGGGAGCGGGGAGCTGAAGTTCATCGTACTCCAAAGCATAAGAAAGATATCAAAGACTGTGACTGCCCAAGCACCTTGAGGAAATGAAGTTTCCACAAGGACGAAGTTACAGGAATAAAAATCAGTCATAAGAGGGAATGACACAGGACAGGAAGCTGACTACAGTTTGACAACACAGAGCAGTGAGAGCTGCTGGCAACTGGAGAAAGTTCAGTGCTAATGAACAGAAGGTCTGGCACTTGAGAGAGAAATTAAACAGGCTGTGAACAGCAGAAAGGTTTGTGTAGCAGAGAGACACTCCAAGTGACTGAGTTTATTACCAGGAGCATCCTTGCTGAAAACCTTACACTGCATTGGTGGTGTGAAGAAAACAACACATTTCTCCTCTGGAATGGTACTTTTGCTCTTCCTGCCTGGGGTTCCTTTGTCCAGGGCAAGGCTGAGGGTGGAAAAGACAGTGCCAGGGGGCCAGAGGTTCAGCAGCACTGGGATGCAGGGACAGAGCTGTGCCAGCTACAGCTCCTACAGCAGCCATGAGTCGTTTTAGTGATCATTTGGATGGCACAAAGCCACCTTTTCTTACCTCATGATTTCAGTAAGGTGGTATGGGAACAGAGCCATTTGACTGCCTTTGTGGTATGAAAAAATAATTGTCATGGGGAAGTATTAGGAGAAAGGATATGTGTGAAGAGGACACACAAAAACAGCCACTTCTTTACTCTGGCTATAATCTGCCTTGTGTGCATATGGCAGTTTATACACTCACAGAAAAAACACATGCAATTAATTCAGCCCACCTCTGAGATATGACAGGGGAGGGAAATAGGGGAGCACTTGCCTCAAATGATATGATAAACTATATGATACACAGCAACTGCAAGGACATTGCTTTTCAGAGCATTCACAGCAGGGACAGGCCAGCCCCTGTGACAGGGACTCCCTTGCACACAGGAATGTACTGAGTGGCCAGCTAAGGGAATACCATGGATTTTCTAAGAGGTCTCTGCCCCATGTCTGTTAGTGTGCCTCTGGTTTGCATGCATAAAGCATGAGGGCATCAAGATTTCCCCAAGACATTGGATCCAGCTGGGTTAGTGGTTACTCTTCCATAGATTCTGGTGGGTTTCTGTTGTGGTTGTTTTTTTTTTTTTTTTGGGGGGGGGGGGTTGTTTGTTTGTTTGGTTTTTTTTTTTTTTTTGGGTTTTGTTTTTTTTTTTTTACAGGGTTGTGTTTATAATTCCCTATCTTAGTTATGTGAGAAAGAAAGGGCTGCACATTCCACCCAGGCTCTGAGCATATCTCTGCCAGCACCTGGTGCCATAGGCTGGTGTGATCCTTCAGAGCTCCCTTCTGATCTCCTGAGCTGTGCCAACTTCATCCTGTTAGAACAAAGGCCTGGATTTGGAGGGGTACAGAGGAGGCCATAATTCAGGGAGATGCCTTTTCTTGCTGGTTGTGGAGGGTCAGGGCTGAGCTCCTGCACCAATGCTGAATTTAAGTGGGAAGCACTGAGGAGACAGACCACTGGCAGAGTCTCCCTGTAACATTGTGATGGGGCTGAGCTGCACACTGAGACTATGAAAAAGCTTCCCTTCAGCATTTGGTGTTGGGAATTTGGTTTGGCTTGTGCTAGAGCTGGGCAGGGGAGATGAATGCATGCAGATGTCTGTATTGCAGCCCTCCAAGTGCCTGCCCAACTGACTACTTTGGTGTTGCACAAACCCTGAGTTTTCTGCCCAAGACCTCGAGTGCTCTTTGGGTTCCCTTCCTATAGCACATATTTTCCAGCTGTGGGCAGTGGTGCTTCACATGCTTGATTTGTGACAAGCTCTGGGAGCCATGAGTACAAAACAGATGAGAAACACGTGTTTTTATTGAGCAAGTTTGCATGCTGATAGCATCATGGCCTCTACATTTTGCACCATGTCTCCTCAAGGGAGTTGTAACTCTCAGGGAAAGCAAGAAAGCTGCCTTGGTTTCTGCTGGGCTAGTTGGGGGCCCAAGGGGGTCACAGCTGGTCCCAAAGCCAGAGGGGTCTGTGCTGGGATCCTGCAGCATACCTGGCAAGCTGGGATTTGCAGCTCTCTCTCTGGGCTGGGAGGCAGCTGCTCCTCCCTGGCAGTGCAGCTGCAGCTGCTTCGAGGAAAACCCTTGAGCCAGGAATGCGTAAGGATGCCGGCATCTGTGTGTGCTCACAGCCTTTCATCTCTGAAATGCAGCCCAGCCAGGCCACAGGGCAGAAAGCAAAACGTCCTGGGAAGGGCTCAGGAAGTATTAGAGAATAGTTCATGCTGTTGGAGGTGATTCAAGCAGTGATCCTTCTTCTAGGAACACAGGCTGCAGGAGGCATGGAGAGCCTCGGGGTCACTAGCAGGGCTTGGAGCCCTCTCCTTCTAGCCCAGGTCATGACTGAAGCTCATAGCAAGTCCCTGATGCCTCATCACTGTCTCCAGGGCAGGGAGAAAGGTGAGATGGGCAAATGCTCAGATTGTCATCATCACATGTGGCTGGCACTGATTGCTTACCCTTACTGGTTTGGGGCCAGACAGGCTAGTGGAGTTCAAAAGCCCTGTGTTTAAGTGACTGCAGTGATGTACTCAGGTCCTTTATGTCTCTGCAAGTGGAGCCACCTCTGGGTGTGTGTAGAGGTGATGGCAGTGTCTCTTGAAATTACCCATCAGGGGAGGAGAGCTGGGAAGACCCAGGCACTGGAGGCAGTGCCGTGTTCTCCCTGCACAAGTCCTAGGTGCACTCTGCTTCTCCAGGCTAGCCTGCATATCTCTGAGTGCACATATCAGCCTCCCATTTAAGTTTCTGCATGCAAACCTCCCGATGCCCATTAGCTTGCCCAGCTGGGTTTGGATGGTGCCAGCAGAGCAATGATATCCTCCTCTGCTGACAGCTGCAGCACTCACTGTATGTCTCAAGAGGCAGGCACGGGGGTCTGAAGGATGAGAAGCAATGGAGCAGGAGTGAGTGTTTGAGAGGGGACAAGAGCAGAGCAAGATCGGGGTTTGCAGCCCTAGTCTAGTACAGTTTGGACTGGGAGCAGCTTCGTTAAATCACTGCTTTGCTGGAGTGGCTTAGAGGAGGGGATGCTTTCCCTGAAGCAGCATCTCTCTGGGTTTTCATAACCACCAAATGGAGATGTGGCTTTATTTTTCTGTTTGTTTGTTTTTGAAAGTTGAGCCATGGGAGTCGGCATCCAAAGTCTTCCCAACTAGACAGGAAAAATTCCATGGCTGCAGAGAGAGGGGGAGAGCAATGTCTGCAACAGTTCTTCGTTATTTCCAGACACAGTCACAAAGAGCCAGATGGAAGGAGATGAAAGAATTAGAAGAATAGGTTGCTTTCGACACCAAATAACAATGTTATAGGAATAAAGCCATTGGAATAGCTTATTGGTTTTGTTTTTTTTAATTTCCTAGCTGAATCAGAGAGTCAACTCAAAAATTGCATTTTAGGTCAGTTGAAATTCATGTTCTGTATCCAGCAGAAAAAAATAGCTGGGCAAACAAAGTTGCTAAGCTTACCAAAACATGTTTTTATTTTGCTTTCTTCGACCTTTAAGCTTGCATACATAACCTCATGAAATATATTTAAAAATAAGAGAAGGAAAACAGTTTACTTCATCTTAGAAATCATTTTGGAATCAAAGCTGTTCCCTGAACTACGCACAAATTTCCAAATAGTTTTGGTCTACCTCAAATTGCATTTCCTAGTGAATTAGGTCTCTGTCTGAAAAATGTTACCCGGCCTTATTTAGGAGTTATAGGAAATCAATGGTCACTTCTCTTGTTTCTTAATCACAGAATTGCCTTTGAGCTGCAAATGCTGCCAAGTCTGTGCTGTCAGCCATGGGGACATAAGGGAAGCTCTGCTCTGGCTGAAGTGGTGGTGGCTGAGTCCGGTTCTCCGAGACTACACGTGTGGGTACAGGGTACGCCATTTCTAATGAGCACAGCAGAGGTTGTTTGCTTCATTTTCCCCTTCATTTTATATACTGCTCCTCTGCTGGTGGGGGGCTGTGGTTGTGACAGGTGCATCTTCCAAGCAACACATCATAAGCTAACAGGCCAGGAGGGGTGTTGGGGGAAATACCATCCAGCTTCCTCACTGATAGTCCACACGCATGATTATCTCTTGTTCCCCTTCTGTTAAAGCTGTGTTAAATCAGAAATGAGGTGGGGAACCCATGAGGATACACCAGTGTAAGCACAAGCAGCTTGCCTAAGAAAAAGTCTGTGTTTGACCAATCTTCTTGAGTGACATTGGGTCCAGCAGAAGCTGCAGGGAGCTGTGCAGGGGCAAAGGGGCCATTCTTGGCTGTGGTGCTGATAGCCTGGAGAGACACCCATCCTTGGGGCATCCATGAGAAGGCTGGAAACCCTTGGACTTGAGAAGATTTTTCCTATCCTTACAATTGTGGCAGTTTCCATATTGACTCCATTTTGTAGCCTATTTCATGGTGATGCTGCCAGTTTTCTCATGGCCTTATAGAGCTTCCTCTTGGCTGTCTCAGTGAAGAGGTCAGTCATTAAGTGCAAATCAGAGACTTACAGAGCATTCCCTACCACAGAGGGAAGTCTGTTGAGGGTAGGCATGAAATGGTGTTGGCACTTCACAGGGACGGTTTCAGGTGCTGGTGACTTGACTGGAGGCTTTCTAAAGGATAATAGGGACAGCAGGAGTTGAAAAGAATGTACTGATCATAACTTGGGTCACAGCCCCCCTTGTGCTGGGTCCCACATGGCCCAACATTGCTATTCCCTGATTTCAGTGTGGGGCTGTGGGCTGACTGCCCTTGCAGTTTAATAGGATTTGCTTGTTGCTGATGTGATGTTTCTGAGAGCAGTGAACACATGCACATCTCTCCCTGTGTACCTCTTCAGCCTTCCCAATGTCCCAGTTTCAGCAAGGATTTTCACTTAGTGTTTACAGCAGAGTTTTTTCTCTCCTCTTTCCAATACTAATCAGTAGATGCACACCTGCCAGTTGTCAGGTCATCTCCTGAAATCCTAGTTTGCATTTTGCAGCTGCAGTGTGGTAGAGCTTTGGCAGACTTGCCTTCAGCTCCCTCTGGCTACAGGGACACAGTTTAACCTTGGATGGAGCCATGCCTTTTTGGCAGATGTATCACTGATGAGCAGACTCCAGGTTACTTCCACAGCCTACTCAAACTTTTCCTCTCTTGCACGTTCACCTTACTTCACTTCTAGTTTCAGGTGTTCCTGTTAGTCTGATAACCATTCCCAGCTATATGATTTAAGAAAGAGGATAGATGCTCCCTCAATACCACAGACCAAGAAAAGTTGTCTACACAAAATAATGCCTAATAATGATGGGTTTTCTGAGCCTTCCTCACTGTTCTCACTGTGTGAAGGGGATTTCATGACTGCCTGAAGTAGAGAAGCTTCAAAGGAGTGAAATTACTGTGACAGAGCACTGTCCCCTGGGGATTCACTCTTCCAGAGCTGCCTCCAGCAGAGCCATTGGGTAGAGCAGACCCAAAGCTGCTCTGCATTAACAAGAAGCTGAGCAAATCCTTCAGCAAGACTAAAAAATGGGAAGTACAGAACTGGCTTATGTCCAGCTCTGTTCTCATTCTCCCACACTGAGGCTGACTCAGTGTTTCCCCCCAATCACACAGCGATTTCCATTGCTTTTTTTTTGCAATGTGCTGTGGTAGAAGGCAAGTAAAGAAGGACTGCGGGATAGAGCTGGGAAGAAGGATCATAAAATCCATTGCAATTGGATTCCCATGCCAGTGAAGGGAACAAAACCACTGAGGGGTCTTGCACAAGAAGCTGGAGGTTGCTGGTAAACCTCAGCATTTCCTGCAATCTACATTCCTCTTGTGTATCCAGTTACTGGAAGGGGTGTGGCTATGCCATAGGGCTGTAAATTCTAACTTGCCTCCCACTGCTTAGCTCACTCTTTCCTTCTCTCTGTTGGAGCCAGGTGATGGCTGAGAAATGTGCCAGATTTGGATCCCATTCAGAAATAAATTATCCCTGGTCAGAAAAAAGAGGCAACAAAACTTACTGGCAGGACCAGTAGAATTTGCAGGACTTCAGAGTGTGGGAAATTAGGGGAATGAAAGATGAAAAAAGAGGGACAGCCATGATACAGAAAAAGCTGTGGGTCAACATAGATTTAGGGGTTGAAAAGGGAACATTTGAAGGTTGTATATGGCACAAACTGCCTCAGATTGGGTAATGGGTATGGGGGCAGGCAGCTGTGTGAGAGCACCTCAGAATGGGACAGACGAAGGAAGGAGTATACACCTTTGGGGAAATGCTGTCTGACAGAGAAATCTCCCTTTTACAGTTGAGCCTGGGTGTGCTTAGAGAAAGAGAGGTGATGGCACCTAGGTTTAGTTGCTAGCAATAGTTTGTGGTGCACAGCTCTTCTCTGGTGTGGAGGTCCTGAGGGTGAACTCATCCTCCTCCTCCTTCATCCTCCTGTTGTCAAGGGCTTCCTTTGACCACTCTTAAGAGCTGTGACTTGTCTCATGTGCTACCCACATACAGAACATCACCCTCCTCTTGGAATTCAGAAGTCAGTGCTGGTCTTGTTCTTATTTTTGTTTTAAACAAAATAGGACGGAGAATTGTGATTCCTAGGAGCTTAGCCATGGCAAAATAGAGCCTAGCCTAGGGCACTCAGGATATGGGAAGAAGAATCACACCCCAATGAGGAGTATGACTTGTGCATCACTCAGTGAAGTGGTCCTGGCTCCAGACCAGAGAGCAGAGGGAGCTGAGCTGCTGTCTTCTGGTCATTCTTGAGCAAGTCTTGCACCTTGGGCCTTTCCTTTCCAGTCTTGTCACATGAGAGGATGACACCAATTTCATCCCTAAGGCCTGTGGGACTAACTTCAATTAGGACCTTTCTGTGCACTGAGATGCTACCCTGTGTGTGAGGGTTATTTTTCTATTCAAATACAAAGTGATGAACTTGATTCCTCCCTCTAAGAACCATTGTGCAGCAGAACATTATGTTCTCTCCTCCTGTGGGACTGATTCTGCCCTGCTTGCAGCTGAAGCCTCTTCAGCTGGTTTGGTATTCACAAATCAGTCACACTCTAACTCCTGTCTCCATGCCTTGCTGGGAGCCAGCACTAGTAAGAAAGATTCTGGTGGTTGTGGAAAAGCTGGCAATTTCACCACATGATGGGAATCAAACTCCTTCTTCCAGAGGTGCTGTATGGATAGGTGGAGGGAATAGTGCTAAGAGAAGTGCATCTTTGGGCCATGACACTTTGGAAGCTGTGAGTATAAGGAGTGTTTTTGCCTGAGCAGCAGAGAGGCTGCAGGAGTGAGAGTGCTGCCAGATGCAAGCTCCCTTCCTTCTAGCAGCCATTTTCCAGACTTGTTTGCAGAAGAGATTTCCTCTTCCCCAGACTCTCATGTCATTGTTCCCCTAATGGGGCCTCACTGGTCATTGCCTTGTGGTGGAAAATATGAGGTTGTGGGGGCCAAAGCACAGACATTCCTTCCAGCTTAAAAGGGAAAACAGAGTCCTTGCGCAGCGGAGTGCTCGAGAGGTGTGCCTGGTTCTGTAACTGTTTTAGCAGCATCATGCTGTAAGAGACATCAGCTGTTTGGCAGATGCCTTTTTGCTCTTGATTAGGTTGTAGGGAGAAAACCCTCCTTCTTACCAGTTCTTGCTTCCCTTTCTGTGCAGGCACCAACTTCTGCATGGTCTCTATGGGACATGAGAAAGCCATGGCTGGTGTGTGAGGGCTGCTGTCCCTGCCAGCAGTCCAGGCCATGTCTCCACAGTGTTCAGTGGGGAGGTAGAGCTCTGTATCCATCCTGCCAATGTCTGCAAGGCAATGCTGCCCAGGTAGTCTTTTTTAGTAGCAGTACAAGCATCAGACATCTTCATCTCCGTTTCCCTGACAGAGTCATGGATGAATTCCTACAAGCAGGTTTTCACAAGCCATGTTGTTTTTCTGTGGCCTCATGTAAAGGTCACTGACCTGATGTGCCCCCTTTATCACAGAGGTCAGTCAGAGCCTCAGCCACTCTCCTGCTCAATGCTCATATGATGGACATATCTGATCCATGGATCCTGGAATGAGCAGCCAGCAAGTTAGGGAGGGTCTCGCACAATTGGTGAGGTATGGGTTTGCAGAGAGGGAACCTCCTCTGAGCTCTGGGAGGTACAGTTCCTTTCCTCTATTGCCTTCTTTTCTCTGCATCCAGATTTTCTGGGACTATGCCCTGATTCCCAGCATGTGCAGAGATGTATGGTCTGGCTTGTTTCCCTTTAGCAAAGTCAGGCTAATTTTGCCATTAAATATTCATCTCGCAAGCATTCAAAAGCCTTTAAGGAGTTGCACTTGGTGTGATGTTTTAAAAGCCAGTCCTAGATGTCAACTAAGAATAGAAAGAGATAGGAGCAAAGTATTGGAAAGAGGGGTTGGCTGATGTCTAGGTGTGTGGATTGGGGCACATGCTGTCCTCCATGGCAGGCATTCCAGCTCCTAACACTGTATCCAGATCGCTGTTCACAGCCCTTGATTGAAGCTGGCTGAAATACCCTAGTGATGGAAGCTCTGAGGGGGCAGAAGTAAGATGGGGTCTGTCCTCCAACACAAAGAAAATGCTGTAGGGGAAGCACAAGGGTCAGTGGCAGGGAGACAGGAGGGGGCCTGGATTCATGGCAGGAGGCTGGGGTGAGGATCTGTCCTCAGGACTGCAAGCAGCAGTGACGTTGAGTCTGTCAAGAGGAGAGGCTGAGCCAGAGAAATGTTTTGTGGGGCTCTGCAAAGGAATTACTGCCTGGTTCCCTAAGGAAGCAAAGTAATGTCAGCAGGCTGTCTGTGTCTGCCTGCCTGTCTCTGGCCTCCAGCAAGCCTTGAATCTATGGGCCTGTTTCCGGCACAGCTGATAGAGCGGTGGAGGCCTCCGAGATAATGGGATCCAGCTGGTTTTGTGACTCTAGGTGACTGCCTTAATGAGAAGGCCTGCGAAGACCTCCCCTGAGGAAGGAGTCCATGAGCTGCCCTGTAACTAGCTGACAGACAGGCCATGCAGAGAGAGCTGTTGGAAACTGGCCTTCATTTGTTCTGCTGCTCGCAGGATGGCTTTAGGAATTGGGGGAGGGGGAATCCTACAGTTTAAATGGCACTGGACCCCTCTGCATCCGACACAGACCCCATATTGACACCCTTCAAATGGGATATTGTTAGCATTGGGAACGTTGTCAAATGCAGCTGGTCACAGTCCCTTGGGGAATCCAGCCCTGGTCCAGACTTTGCCTGACAAACATCTTTTTTAATGACCTAGCTTGGGCATAGCCTGGTTTTGAGCCCTTCCAGCTACCTAGTAACACCTTTGCTGATGTGAGCAGCAGGACATGTACCATGAGCCTTCCAGAGACAGATGGGAATCTCCTGCAGCAGGGGAGAGATGAGTTCCAGAGGGTGCCACTTTGAGTCCAGATAACTCCAGACCAAAAGAAGTGTGCAAGAGATGACCCTGCACCAGTGTGTACAGCAACCTCTGGCAGCAGGCTTCCTTACAGAGCAGAATATGTATTATTCCACAGCCTACTATACCATCCCAATAGTGATGATGTCCTGGGATTGTCCTGATAATGTCTGGTTTTATTGGGGAGCTGAACTGGGAATAGCATGATTCAGTCCCTACTTGCTGGGCTTATCTCCATCTTATTTTTGCTAAATGAAACTCAAGCCTTCCAAGTAAGAATTTAAGATAATTTGTGTGGATTTTCTTCCAACCTGAGGCAGTAGCCCAAAGGAAGGAAAACGGTAATGGTCACCTTACCTATCTATTTATGGCAAACCCAGTGTCAGGGGTATCTGCTTGTTTCATGCTCTGTTTATGCTGCTGCCATATTTCCACCCCATCACACCAGAGTGTTAGTGGATCCAGGGAGCTGCCACAGGAATTGGGTCAGGTTTGCAGGGAGGAACGAGTGCTTTGCTTGTTAGTTGCAAACCAGAACAACGGGACAAACATGCTGCACAAAAGACCAGAGGTGACAAGCTGGCTGCCCCTTCATGCCCTCCAGTGAACATGGGATCTGGTCTCCCTGGAACTCTGCAGGAGGACACTGGTGCTGAAAGAGTTGTTCCACCTGGAGAAACACTTGGGTAATGGGATGAAATGCATGAGCCACCACTGTTGCAAAATTTTCCTGACTCCCCCCTGAGCTGCTCTGCTACCCAGCCCTCTCTTTTTGAATGTTGCAGCGCAATGTAGTGCTTCTCCCTCCCAGCTCCACAACAGGAGAGGAGGGAGGTTTGGGAGTCAGAAGACATAGCTTATCTTAGCTTTCTGCATCATTAACCTACTGCCTTGTGTTTCCAAATCTTTCTGCACTCAGAAGCAAACATTGCCGAGATAACAGCTAGACAGGGTGCTAGATTTCATGGCTGGATGTTGAGTGGGTTTAGAAATTGTGCAGGCTATGCAGTTTATAGATGGCAACTTGGCATATTCAGAGATCCCTTACATCCCTGCTCCCATGTTAGTTGTGGCAGGGAACAGGTAAAAGGGATGTGGATGTGAAGATGTAGGGAGGACTGGCAGAAATACGTAGCTGCACAGCTTATTTCTCTCTGCTGCATGGAGGGAAGTCTACTGCGAATTGTACTGATTATATCTGAAAACTTGCACCCAGATTTTGCTGCTGCCTTCCCTGAGGCATGAGAATCTGTGCATGTCTTGCAATCCTAGACATCATTTTGGTGCTCTTTAGTTTTGCCTTATCTAATACTCAAGTTTGTATAATACATGGGATTGCCTCCCATAGGAGCTTTCAGTGCTCCAGCTTTAGAGCACTTTGATTTCCTTGCACATCACGCAAAGCAAAACCACAAAACCTCGATTTTACAGCAAACAGCACAGAGCATTATGTGAGGGTCAAGTAATTTTATGGATTTCCAGAAAGTGATGCCAAAAGAAGAAAAGACCTGCCCTCACTCCTGATACCAGAAAAGGTTGCTACTTGTATCAATAGGAGCAGGACAGTAGGTAGTATTTCTCCAATGCAGTATAGGCTGCTGAGAAAAAGACTTCTGAGGTCTCAAAAAGGAGATTTTGTGTGGAAAGATATGCAGAAAACAAGGCAGTATGAAGGGCTGTTGTGAGGCACATTAACTCCCCACCTAGCAGCAGGGCAAGGTGCTTGTTTCCCAGAATGTGTGTAATGGCAGTAATCCCTGCTGCTCTCTTCAGGCAGCAGGGCACTGTGGACATGGAGCTGCATACACAGGTCTTCTCTGCAGGTGGAAGCTTGTTCTTCCTTACAGAGGTGTTTTGTCATTGAATTGTACATAGTTCCAACTTTCACAGGCTGGTTGGGAAAGTCCCAATTCCCACTAAGGGACACTAGACAATCATGGCTCAATAGGGGCCAGGGGAGGAGGCAGCCAAGGGAGAGCTGCAGTGGGCAGTTCCCTTGCAAAGGCAAGGAGCCGTGATACCTCTTTTCTGTCATGTGTGCAATCACTCCTATCTCACTGCAGACACTGCACTGTTTCCATGCAGTCCCACCAGTGCAGAGCAGGCACAGCACCTGGCAAAACCTTGGGATCCCATGCAGACCTGACACTGCACTGGTGTGTCAAGTCACACTTGGTCCTGGACATCCTGGCACAGGCAGGGACTCGGAAATGCTCCGGATGTCTGTGCTTACTCTGTGTTGGGGGTCCAACTTCTCAGCACCAGATGCTGCCAGAGATGAGAAACAGCCCTTTCCACTGCCTAATTTCCTAATTTTAGCTTTCCACCTAGAGGCCCTGCATTGCTGGTTGCCATGGTGATCCTTCACCACTGGCATTGCCTCTGGCTTTCTTGCCTGCGGTGCCTTGGAAATGTCTTTTTCCTCCTTGCTCCTCAGGAGGCAACAGCTGAGGCAGAGGCATTGTATGTAACTCTGCACTGTCAGCTCAGGTCTTCTGCTTAGTGTTTGCCTGATAACATGCAAAGAGCCTTCATCCATGGGGTTACACTTCCCAGCCCTCCAAAAGCATTGTGCATTCCCATCCCCATTCAATAGATAAGCTGGGCTATGCATACATGATGCTGCCCAGTTGCCCTGAGCTTCTGGCCCTTGAGCTGTTGGGAACAGCTTTCTCCACGGTCTTTGCCAGTGAAGATGTCTGGGAAGGTCATGCCACTGCAGGGTGAGGAGTCAGAGTGCCCCTGTGCTATGGCAGATGTTGCAAAGGCACAGGCACTCCTGCCCTGGCTTTATCCTCGCTGCTTTTACACCTTCCTATTTGCTCTCTGGGCAGCAGAGGAGTACGTAAAAGCATTGCCCAGAGAGAGAGCTTGGGCACCTCACTCAAGGCAGAAGAGAAGAACTGCCTTGCAAAGGCTTGCAGTGAAAATGCCACCATGCAGCAACTAATAACAACTGTCTGCCCTTTCCCTTCCGCCTGCCTGAGCGTGCTGTGGACTGGAACGGGTGACACTTCCCAAGCACAGGATGACAGAAAAGGCAGTGGCAGCTCTCAGAGACAAAGCAGTGTAAAAGCTGTGATTCCAGCCCCCAAATCTTGATATTAATTAATTTAAGGGCGATACTGTTGAAACACTGTGGAGTCCTTTTTTAAAATTTAAAATTTTAAAAATTTGCAGTTTATGTTTTCAAGCTTTTACAAGGCAGGTGCAAGGATGGGTTATTTAATATTAAAGTGGCAGCTGCCATCCTCACTCACATGACTCCAGCAGGTGAAGCTTTATAAAAAGCAAACATGACAAGGTCCAAGGTAAGATCAGAGTATCTGTCACAAGAAACCAGTTTGGCTGGTAGCTTCTGGGAGATCACCAGAGAATGGGGATATTATAAAGCCTCATTTGCAGACCCCTACTATACTCATACAGTCATCCACCTCTGTCCCGGTTACACTCTCAGTTGTGCACAGGAGACTCCCACATTTGGTGGGAAGGCAGACAGGAGCTGCTAGAAAGAGCTCCCACCCTCTGATATGCCAATAGCTGGGTTTGAGAAACCCTGTGCCAGAGTGAGAGGGCAGGCAGGCAGAGCAGCTTGCTTCCTTTCTTCCTCTGGCTGAATCCTGAGGTGGAGAAAGCCATGCTGGAATGTGGCAATCAGCCTCAACCCCCTGCCAGCCTAGGGCAACTTAAGGCAATAAGAAGAAGCAACCAGAAAATTGTATTGCTTTGATTAATAAGAAAAATCAGAATAATGTGGCCTTCTAGCCTGGTAGGAGGCAGGGTGTCTTCAGAAGCTGTTCTGGTGATGTCACCCTGCCAGCATCCCCAGCCCAGGTTCTAATGGAAAAGCTGTGAGATGGTTCCTGGGCTTTAGCACTACCAGGGAGGGAGCTGTGGATGGCCACATTGGAGACTGGGTTTCCAAGTGAGCTCCCGTGGGGAGAGGAGTCCTGCTATCTGAGCTTGGGCACTGTGGATTGCTTGTTGAGGCAGGCTGCATTGTAGCAGTGCCTTAAGTCCCAGACAGGAATCAAAAGCCAGGCTTGGCATTGGTGGGCATGGACGGGAGGTGGCTGCTGGCAATCCTGCCTGTCCATGGGAGAGGCAGAGTACTGCCATCTATTGCCAGGCACCTGGGTTACAGACCTCACTGGCCCATTCAAAGCTGTGCCCAGCTGGTTTTTTTCTGTCTTTGACTGCTTGAAGGGATTGAGAAGATGTTCAAAACCCCTAAAATGGATCAACACTTCGGTAGCTACATTGCATTTTTGGTGTGTGAGTGCCCAAAGTCAGACTCCAGCCTTGGACAATTTGGGTTTTCCTTTGTGCATTTTGCAAAATGAGCTATTCTTCCTTCCCTGCCCTGAGTTGCATGAGGTTGCTTTGTGCAGTGAAGTACTCCTGTTGTTCCATCCCACCTCAGAAGTGCCCGGTTCATTTACCCCAGCCCTCCACTGGAAGGTGACTAGAGAGAGGTGGATGCAGTAGAAGGCATAGTGTGTCACTTGTAGCTCAGAAACAATATGTGAAAGGAGAAAAGGCAGAAGGAGGGTAACGCTGTCTTCATGGGGAGAACAGGCCTGTGACGTGGAATATATTTCTCAGCTAAGACTGGCATGTCCAAATACTGTATTTGACAGAATAAGCAGCAAAATAGGAGCACCTGCAGAGAATACGAAAGATATTTGTCACTATGTGAACCTGGAGGGATTCCTGCAGTGCTTTAAAAAGATCTTCTCAGGTTTGATGAATTGTGTAGTAGGCCAGCAAACAAACTATTCTGAAGACCAGGGCAAGGTTATTCAGAAAATGATCTGGCTCAGATCTGAGCTGTCCATGATTCAGTAAAGACAGCACCTCTCTGTGAAATTGTGGTTTAAAAGCAAAACAACCAAAAAACTAGAATAAAGAAGAAACGGGAGGAAAAAATATCTTCAGCATTTGTCAATATTGCTTGCTCTTCTGACAAATTCTGTTCCTTTTTCATCACCTATTTTCAGAAGTATGTGATGGAGGTACAAAGATGCCACAAATGAACAGAGTATAAAAATAATACTCTGATGAGAAGGTGAAAAAACATTTTTTTATTAGGGGGAAGAAATACAGCAGATGTGATTGATTATCTTGCTGATTATTTTTTGTTCCTCAATCTTCTTTCTGATGCAAAACTGTTGTAGAAGCCAGTTGGCTGGCATAAACCAGATACTCAGCATCCAGGTGGAAGATGTTAGATGAAATGAGAGTCACAAAGGAAATTAATGACAAAGCAGGGAATTAAGCCAGGCTCTTCAAAGTCTGGACCCTGGAACTATCTTCTCTTTTAGAAGTCTATTTTAAAAGGCATTAATGGATAAAAGTAAGTGGTAGTTGTATCAAAACCATGATTAAACTATGGAAATGTTCCATGCTAGGTGTTGCCAGTTTAGGAATGCTGTGGGACACCAAGAAAAAAAAAAAAACCAAAATATTTGACAGTTATGTGGACAACAATACTTGTGATGACTTTGGCTAGGAGAAAACTGTAAAACATATAAACTGTGCTTCAGGACATAAGTCAATTGCAGGCTGTCAGGAACCAGGAAGGAATTTTCATTATGGGAGGATTAGTAGATAATTATCTCATCCATGACAATGTTCTTCCTTTAAAGTGTTTAATCTTGACTAGTGAAAGCAAGAAAATGGGTCATGTAGTTTTGTGACTTTTTTGTGACAAGGACATTATCTGGCAATTTCTTCTGCCTGTTTGTATTGTACTTTTCTCTAGGGATATGTTCACCTTCTTCCTAAGCGTTTCAAGCAAAGACATTTCTGCTCCCTACCCTCCGTGAAAAGAAATTTTAAAGACAGCAGTCTTTGACATGAGCAAATTATTCTTGCTAGACTTCCTCTTGCCCATGCTCGCTTCACTTCTCCCAGGTGATTTTCCAGGAATGACCTGAAGGAAACCCTGGGACTGTAGCCCTTGTTCTTGTGTCTGCTCCTTCTTATTGTCTGAGCTGTCCATCTATTGAAGTCATGTCTCTCTTGTTCTGTCACCCCCACTTTAACACCATGGTACCTTTTGGTCCTGATACCAGTTAAATGTGCTTTTTTTTTTTTAAACTGTGTTGTTACTCCTCTGAGTAATGATGTATTTTGTGTCTCTGACTTTGTATCTTGCAGGAAGAGCCAAGGAGCAAATCTAAGATCTGTGCCAATGTTTTCTGCGGAGCTGGGCGTGAGTGTGCAGTGACAGAGAAGGGAGAGCCAACCTGCCTCTGCATTGAGGTATGGGAGCAGCACAGGTTCTGTGTCTGGGACAGGTGTTACCACCATCACACCCCTGCCCCCACCCCCCCCCCCCCCCCTCCCCCAGATGGGTTTCTGTCACTGGAAGGATCCTGTGAAGGAATAAGGCTATGGCTGTTTTGAAGCAGCTGCAAATTCACAGTAGCTCTTCAAACAGCAGGACTGTTTCCAGTGTTGTGTGGGGATAAGTCCTGTAGGGTAGATATAGTCTGGACTTGCAGCTGTGCTGCTTGCAGGACTGCCTAGGGCCTTTACATGCACAGGAGACTTGACTGGAGGCCTTTCGTTGGGAAAGCCCAGTGGGGTATGGATGTGCAGCTGCCTTTGAAGGGCACTCTAGGGAGTGGTCTGTGACCTCCAAGACAGCCTGCCCTCATTGGCAACTTGTTTGAGGAGGTTACGAGCACCCTACTAAAAATCAGCTTTTGTAAAATGGAAATAATTGTGGTAGAGTGCTGTAAGGATGAATAGCTTTATCCAGCAGGGAGTCAGATATGATTAGAAGAGTCTTTCCCAGCTGTAGGGACACAATGTCTCCCTGCTGCGCTCTGCCCCATGCTTTCAAAATATTTCTGCCCAGCTCCTGGGAATGGCCATGTGGCTCTTTGTTTCCCCTTCCTTCAGAGCTTGCAGCTCTGGCATGACCAGCCTGGGCACTGGAGAGTGAAATGCTCTGTTAGTAGGAAGACAGTCTGTCACTCTGGCTTGGCCAGAACAAAAGGGACAGAAGAAAGAAGCTCATAGCCTGAATAGTGGCACTGGTGAGCTCTCTCTTTGCTGTTAGGCTGTGTTGTTTGTTCATGGCTGATGGCTTATTCTGCCATTACGTTGCAGAAGGGTGGAGCAGAGTCTACAGAGAGATGCAATGGAGCCAAGCAAGTGCAGGTGCAGAGACCAGAGACACAGAGGCACCTCTGGGCAGGCATGGCCACGGCACATGGAGCAGCAGTTGCAGGATTATGCTCCATATTTATGCTGAACACTGATTTCTCTGCAGGGGTCTGCTTTCAGAAAGACTCCTGTCATGCTGGTGGCGATGGAAACTGGGACAAAGTGAGGCCTTTGAACTCACACCCACAGACTTCCCTGTGTGGGTTTTTCTGGGGTAATGATGGGTGAGTTAGCCTGTTCCAAACACAGGGCCAAGAGGACTATGCCAAGGACTTCTCCTGAGGTGATGGTTGGACTCACCAAGCTGTCCCAAGGAGGCAGGTGAAACACTGTGTTCTCTGGCTCTCCCACAGAAATGCAAACCTCACAAGAGGCCTGTGTGTGGGAGCAATGGCAAGACATACCTGAACCACTGTGAGCTGCACCGTGACGCCTGCCTCACCGGCTCCAAGATCCAGGTGGATTACGATGGCCACTGCAAAGGTAACCCTGGCAAGGAGGGCTGGCTACACTCTCAGGGACAAAGAGTTGAAGGAAGTGAAGCATGATAACAAGGCAAGGCAGAGGCCTCACCAGCCAAGATGTTGTCCCACAGTTGCTGAGTGGGGTAAACAAGGCAAGCCTCTGAACAGTAGCCAGGTTCAAGCAAGAGTGCAGATGAGCAGGCAAGCTGGCAGTGATGAAGTAGGCCTGAAATCAAGTCATGAAGTCAGGGCTGGTGATTCTGGTAACCAGAATCAAACAGCCAAATGAGCTCCTAGTGATGCAGTCGTAGAAGGGCTGAGATCAAGGTGGGAGCACAGTCACCAGGTCAGGCCTGGATCAACAGTCTATGGAAGAGAGTGGATGCAACAGAGCTAGAAACAGGCATAGCTACAACATAATAATCATAGGCAAGGAGTAGGAGTTGAGGCATCAGATATGAAATGGAGCCTCATGGCTCATGGTTAGAGAGTATGGACAGAGACTCTAGGTGAGGCCAGCAGGGTCATTTAGGCCCCCATTAGTGCACTCAAAACCCTGACACCATGATTGTGGGGGAACCTTGGAGCTATTGTCTCTCCAAGCTTCTGGAAGTGTGGCACTCAGGAGAGCAGGACAACCTTTTACTCCTGCTGCCTCACTCTAAGCTTTTGGATTCAGCCAGGTAAGTCTCTCAGTGTAACTGCTGAAGAACAGTCATGCTCTGAGGATAAACTCCTAAAACCAATACTATCATCCATGTTCATAAGAGACCTCAATAACTTTAGGAGCAAGGATTTTGCCTCATCAATGGGGCTGTTTAACTCACACACACACACAACAGCTGCATGGTTTTCTTGTGTTCAGACAGAGTTTAATGTGTTTAAATATGTGCCCACTGTCTCTTGCTGTGTCACTGAATACCGTGGATAAAAGTCTGATGCAGTCTTCCTCATTTCCTTCCATCAGATTTTATAAACATTGATAAGATTGTCCCTGAGCCTTCAGTTCTTCAGACTAAACGTTCCTCAGTATCTCTTCAGGGTCCAGGGGATTCCAGCCCCTCAATCATGTATGTGGCCCTCATATATCCAAAGACTCACAGGTTCCTCTGCTTTTTACCCATGGTGGGAAGAGATTTGTATTGCTTCACACTGCATCAGAAATGTCCTCTTCTGTCTTTCCATTAACAGAGAAGAAGTCTGAGAATCCAGCTGCAAGTCCAGGTAAGAAGCTGTCTCCTGTTTGGCTGAGGCCTCTGGATGAATTTGCATGCTCTGGGAGATGGGCAGAGGGTGTGCTGGGGGAGTGCACAGCTCTGTGTAAAAGTCATATCCTGCATGGGCTGTAGAAGAGTCTGAGTTGATAAATCAGCTGAAATGTGATTGCCCAGCTCTTGGGTAACCTCTCAGAGCTCATACATCTCCTGGGCTTTTTACTGTACTGGGATGTCTCAGGGACTCAGCATAGACAAGATGCAATGAAACCAAATTTGCCCCCAGGGACTCAAACTGTGCTCATCAACCATACAGAGGGATGGAGCACTCTTTTAAAAGGAAACTTTGCTTTAGGAGTGATGAACCAATAGGTGCAGAGGCAGAGTCAGGAGGTACAGCTGAACTGCCTCTACCATCAGCCAACAAGATGATCTTAAGGGTCTCTTCTAACCTAAATGATTCTATGATCACCTAAATTATAAGTCTCTTCAATTCCCTGTACTTGGTTTCTCCCCTTATGTATTGCCATGTGTACTTAACACTGGATTTTAGGGCCATGGCTTGTCATCAGGAAAGCCTTTTCCTATTCATGATTTCAAAGTACTGAAGCTGTATAATCATCAACTTTAACTTCCTAGGACAGATGAGAGCAAAGCCTCATACAAACTAAAGAGGAAGGACCATGCCAGAGCATGGCCACCACCCTAAAGCAGTTTTAAAGAAATACAAAATTAAACATGCAGAATCCCTACAGAGCTGAATTTTTTTCATCTCTCCATCTGGTTGTGATAGTAGTCACTGGATTCAGAAGATCCTTAGTGTGTGTAAGTGACATGAATGCACACTGATTCCTTTTCTGGCTTTGCTGACCACTGGGCAGGTGTGATAATTCCCAGCTAGGCTTTCAGTTTTGTTTCTAGATGCACAGTTTAGCACACAAAGTGATAATGGCCCTGGAGAAACTGTGGCACTGGCAAGCACTGTGAGTGAACAAGCCCAACCTGACCCCCTCTCATTTCCAGTCAGAGTGGACAAATCAGGGCTTTGAAGAAACAATATTTCCTGAGATAGTAGGCCCTAAAATTCAAGTCATGGAGACAGGGTGAGAAAGGCTTGCTCAGCCTAGTCCTCCCCCTTGCAGAGGATAGAGGTTTTGGTATTTTAGGGTTGACAGCTGAATGACAATTCTACAGTGTTGGGAAGCCCAGGGACATTGTCACTTACCTTCCTCCCTCAGTCTGGGACTCTTCACACCAAGATGAGTCAGCTCCAGGTTGTTCTTACACAAGCTTCAGGAATGGGAAGGAATATTGGCAGGAGTGTTGTTTTCCGGCCATGCCACATGGTGTCACCAACAGCCCATCCACTATTCAGCACATGACACAGCTGCTTGGATCTGGCAGTGATGTAACTCCAAGGACAGGGCCGAGGGGCTGCAAGCTGGAATCAGGGTGGGCTGGCTGGCTTTTATTTCCAGTCCTCTCTCTGTGATCTCCCTGCCAGCTTGATTTCTCTCACTCTTGTTTTTCCTTCTACTGCACTGTCTCCCATTACAGTTGTCTGCTACCAGTCAGACAGGGATGAGCTTCGTCGCCGGGTCATCCAGTGGCTGGAAGCTGAGATAATCCCAGATGGGTGGTTCTCCAAGGGCAGTAACTACAGTGAAGTCCTGGACAAATATTTCAAGGCAAGTAGAGCAACATCTGCCTCAAAGCCCAGACAACATTTCTTGCCTTGTCACTGCATAACAGCTGCTGTGCCCCCCCAGCTGAGAGGCTCCAGTGTGTGATGTGCCTGTTGAGCTGGGGAACAGAGGGATCTGATAAGTCCTACAGCCTGATGTGTTATGGGCCGCTTGCAGCAGCCACTGACTGAGACACTGGCACAGCTTGTAACAGCCAGATGTGGAGCATCTCTGACTCCTGGTGTCTGACCTGCCCTGGGGAAAAGGAGGAGGGCAAGACACATGTGCCTGTAGCAGAGTAGGGAACTAATCTCAGGGGTAAAAAGCCAGAGGAAAAGAGATGAAAATGCTGGAAATGCAGGAAGCTGTGGCAGAGGCTGCTGATCCTTTGGTCTAGATAGTCCCAAGGCCATGCTGAGACGGGTATAAGGAACACTTGGGGGCTTCAAGGAGTATGTCCCAGTTGTGTCTGAGAGCTGGCAGTTCCCTAGTACTCTGCAGAATGAAAGGAGACACTAGAGTCTTGGGCCTTGCAATAATCCTGTTCCTCCCTCCTCCCTGTCAGTCTGTCCCTCAGCCCATCTGCACCCCCTTCTGTAACCAGCAGATCCCAAGCTTCTCCCATGCTCCTGCCACATGCACTGCTGTGTCCCTCCCTCTCATGCCTGGCTCCTGACAGAGACTTCAGAGCATTCAGGATGGAGCTGGAGGAGCAGGTGGGGAAGAGGGGAGAGCATTTAAATCATGAGCTGTTGACAGCAAGAGATTAATGGTGCCTGACAGGAGTTAGCACTGCAAGCAAATTTGCCATGGCAATGGCACCCCCTGGTGAGACAGAGGAGCTGGTCCCCTCGCTCCACAGACATCCTCACATTTGCAGCCTTTAATGCTGCTCTGTCTGTGGAAATCCACTGCCCTGGGTACTCCTGTCAGTGCCTGCCAGCGCCCAAAAGTGGCAGTGTCCTGTGTTAGTCACTCTCCCTGCAAATGTGCTGTCCCCAGCCACTTTTGCAGGGTCTCCCCAGGTCATGGGCTTTGCTGAAATGCATGAGCCAGCCACAGGCTTGTTCCACTGTCACTGCACAAGCCATTCACACCCGCTGTCCCCACGCCTGTCAACATGCTGGTGATATCCTGAGGCTGCAGCTCAGAGGCAGGCAGCCTCATGTTCTCTTTACTGTCCCACTTCTTCTGGAACACTGATCCCAGCCACTGGGTGAGAGTTCTTATGGCAAAGAAATAGCTCTGCTGGTACCAAAGGGAGAATTTCTATGGCCAAGGTCAACAGTATGAGGTTCAGTAAGGGCAAGTGTCGGATCCTGCGTTTGGGTCACAACAATTCCAGGCAGAACTACAGGCTGGGGAAAGAGTGGCTGCCAAGGGAGGTGGTGGAGTCACCATCCCTAGAAGGGTTAAAGAAACAACTGGATGTGGCACTTGCTGCTGTGGTTTAGTTGATAAGGTGGTGTTCAATCAGAGGTTGTACTCGAGGATCTTGGAGGTCTTTTCCAACCTGAATGATTCTGTGATTCTTTATCAGGTGGTAATCCACCTTTTCAACTACCTTATTCTTAAAGCTTTGAAATATTTTTAAAGCAGAATTCAGAGTTTGGAACAACTTGGGATAAATCAAGGCAAAGCAAATTAAATGGCTTCAAACACACAGAAATTTGTGTCAGCAACAAGTGTCTGCTGTCACTGGAGGAATTTTGTCATGGTAAGCTGTGGGGCTCTTCATGCCCTGCATTCCTGCAAATAGCCTGATTCCTGTCCTGCATGTAGGAAACACTGGAGGCATAGTTGAAATGAAACTTTTCCCCTTTCTCCTTGGTGGGGAGTTTTGTAGATGTGGCATTAAGCTATTTCCCTCCTGGAAGCCTGACTTGTGGGGCTCATTGGGATGTGCTTTTTTCATCAGGCAGGTCATGATCTTGAAGGACATTATTTCAAGAGGAGCAAGACCAGTAGTGGGAAGCTGTTCCATTTGGAGAATCTCTGTGGGAATACCTTAATGTAGACCATAACTTTGAAAGGCAAGAAAACTCACAGTCTGGGTCATTAAGAGAACTGCATTCATTTTCACAATAAAAAGCAGGACAAGAGATTTCAAAGTCTAGTGGAAGTTGACATGTGGAGCAGTTACGCAGAATAATTTCCATAGCCCTAGATGTTTCTCCTGAAACACTTAGAGGTAGCAACAGGCAGTGTCTATTCCAGCATTCCTGAGAGTACTGCACAAGGAGCCACAGCGACCTGCCCCAATCACACAGCAAAAATTAGGTGGCAGCAGTCTGTGTGCAGGATTAATTTTCCACTCACAGCAATGCAGCTGTCTCCGAGGGGACACAGCAGTTCCTGCTGAGTGCCCAGCACTGCGGTGTCACATCTCCAAACAGGAAAGCAAAATGCAATTATTTCTTTGGGAGTATAGCCAGTATTTTGGGGCTAAAAACACTGCTCTTCAGTGCCAGGAGTCTTGTCAGGACCTTAAGAACTTGATGGTGAGGTGTTGTGCTATTGCATTAAATTTTTTCCCTGGTATCAGCAGAAAACTGCTTCCTGTGATTTTTCCTTTTTGTCACTGTCAGAGTCCAGGCACAGCTCTGGATTTATACATATTGGAAAGCTGACACCTCCTTGAATGCAGCTGGTCTGCTTTAAGGCAGGAGGTATATAAGAAAGCTAAGAGCTGGCTGAAACAAAGAGAAGAAATAGGGCTAGAGCCATAAATCAAGCAGCAGGAGGTGAATGAGAGGCAGTGTAGCTTATCTGTGAGAACAAGGCTAGGATCATATCTCTCTCATTCTGAGGCTAATGTGGATATGTTGCTGCTTTTCTCTGAACCTCTTTCTTTGTGAAAAAAGGGATAATGGAACTAAAGCTTCAAAATGCTATGTATATATGGAAGAGGAAGAAGGAAGGGGTACTTTGAACTGATAAATGAGACCCTCTCACATCTTCCTATCTTCACCTACAGAGCTTTGATGATGGTGATTCTCGCTTGGACTCCACGGAATTCCTGAAGTTTGTGGAGCAGAATGAGACTGCCATCAACATCACCACCTACGTGGACCAGGAGACCAACAAGTTACTCAGGTGGGCAGTGGACAGGATGCTAGAGGGAGGGCAGATGTGGTAGAATGGAACATGGAAATTCACTCGTGGTAAATATCAGTTAGGGCTTGCACTGACAGAGTTAACTCTGTATGAAGTGGCTTCCAACTTAAA
Organism: Vidua macroura; assembly: GCF_024509145.1. Lineage (NCBI taxonomy): Eukaryota > Metazoa > Chordata > Aves > Passeriformes > Viduidae > Vidua > Vidua macroura. The sequence continues at coordinate 71,459,589 of NC_071572.1, read as the reverse complement.
TAGGTGTGAACATCGCAAGAGGAGCAGTCCTATCTCTACCCTTCATGTTAGTCATGTATTCCAATCCTTTTGCCTTAAATCTAGCACTTGTGCAGCCAGAAGGGAGTTGGGTAACAGAAGATTTGTCATCTTCTTTCCATTTCCCAATAAATTAGATTTCCTGGGGACTCCCCTCACCTTTTGCCTAATAGCTAGATCCAGTGTAAGAAGGATGATGGGAAAACACCGTTCATACGCAGCCTTATAGTTTGAGAGGTTTCCCTCTTTCTTTGTCTGTCACTCTGTGAAAAAAGGCTGCTTGTGGTTATGCTGTGCTTATTGTAGGCTGCTGTGGTTATGCATCTCTACCTGTGTGACAGCACGTAGATGTCAACAAATGTGGATGTCCCATTCCTGCTGTTCTGAATATCCCCCCTCTGCCCAGCCCGTTGCCAGACAGAGAGTATTTTATGACTGTTTTTCTTTTCTCTGTATCCTGTGAGATTTCCTTAGAGAAGCCACTTCTGCCAGACATCTTGGAGTCTCCCTCGTTATTACTGTTTTTACTCACCTGCACTCTGAAGACATTAGAGCAGGGACCGGCCTAGCACAGCCCTGTGCAGAACAAGCCTCTGTGTTTTCTTTCAGGGGACTCTGCGTAGATGCCCTCATCGAGCTGTCAGATGAAAATGCTGACTGGAAGCTCAGCTTCAATGAATTTCTCAAGTGCCTCAGCCCATCCTTCAACCCACCAGAGAAAAGTAGGCACTTCTTACTTATCTTGGGGAACAAGAGGGGTCTTGGGAAGGGAGGAAAGAAAAGAGATCAGCTTCAGGCCATACATTGTGTGCTGTAACTCCATGGCCAGAGATAATTTTAATATATGCCTGCCTCTCATCCAACAGCACTCTTTGTCCCTGCATTGTTGAAAGTACTGCTTTTACTGTCCCAGAGCTCCTGCAGCTCTTGTGATAAGAAAGGTTTGGATTTTAGAAGCAAGGACGTAGGTTGAATGGTTATGGTATGCTTGTAAGGTCAAGGCATGTATTTAACAGTGCAGAGGTCAATCATGTGAGGAGTTCATGGCTGAATAACTTAGGAAAGTCGGACCAGACCAAAGTCTTGCTATGCTCTCCCTTTCACACAGACAGCCTTCCTGATGACCATCTCAAAGTTCACTATCCTTCCAAATTATTTCCCCAACTTATCCCCACCTAGGGATAAGAATAACCCAAGCTTTCATTTCAGGAGTTCTTTTCTTTGTGTAAGAGATAAGGAAATTCAAAGAAATCCCAACACTGAGATTTCATTTGGAAATGAGAAATTGAAATGTGTTCTTCTGAGGAAGAAAAACAAAGGGTTTGGCTTTCCCAAATTATATTTTGGCTGATTTTATTCACCAAATTCAGCATGAATATTTTAGTAATGAGGAAACTTCTGGTAGTTGGGGGAAAGAAGGCTTCCTCTTCAACCTCATCTTCTCTCTCAAGGCATCTCCAAAGTATGTTGTCTTTAGCCTGCTCGTTTTCTCACAAGCACTGCCCTTGTTTTGTGCCTCTTCAGAGTGTGCCCTGGAAGATGAGACCTATGAGGATGGAGCAGAGACCCAGGTGGAGTGCAACCGCTGCGTCTGTGCCTGTGGGAACTGGGTGTGCACCGCAATGACGTGCGAGGGTCTGTATGCTCTCCAGAAAATTACTGTGCTTGGGTTTGGGCACTCTGTCTTTCCAAAAGCACCAGCTATCCAGGGTTCTTCGCTCTCCATCTTTTCCTCAGCTTCTCCATGGGTGATTTCCGCATAACCCTCACTTGTTCCATCTTAGTCAAACCCAAGCTGTTACTGTTCCAGAGGTCAGAAAGTATGTAACTGGGCTCGGGGCAATGCTGCTGGGGTTTGTAGTTTGGATTTGGTGTAATGAAAATTCAGCACTACATCTTCCAAACAAGAGCTACTCTGCATCCAGCTGGTGCAGACCAAATAGGTCACTGGCTGCTAATATACATGTTGGCGTGAGCAAGTCAGCTTTCCTGTATATGTGTCCATATCCTCACTGTATCTGTGTTTATGGAATTTATAAAATGGGATCTAGGATCCTGTCTCGATCAAGAGGGGATATAGGAACCTTCATCCAATGCCAAGAAAGCGCTTTAGCTTCTTGCCAGAAAAGCTGTAGAATAATGGAGATGCAGGGAGGTGGTGCTATAGTAAGGCAGGGTTGTTTGTTCCTCCTTTGGAAGGCCCTTAAACTTGCACAGCCACGGTACAATTGTGAGAGGTCGTGGTGCAGTTGTGAACAACAGCTCTCTGTTTTGCCTTCTAACACATACTTCAGGGCCAGTGGAATGCCACCTTTTCCTTGTGCTGGCAAATGTATGGGTCCTTCCCAAGGAGCCACATCCATCCTCCCAGCATGGTGCTGCATTTTTCTGGCCTTCTTCCCTAGAAACCCAGCCCTTGCTGCATTTTTATATTCTTCTTCTCTAGAAACCAGGCCCTTGCAGGACCTTTGTTTCAGAGCTGTGTGGGACCTGCCAGGAGTACACTGGTTCAGATCTATAGTCAGTAGCTTGAGCAGAGTAGGAGAGAGGGAAACAGCAGCAGCGTGCACAGAGCTTTTCATGTTTATCTGATCTGCTGCAGCAGAGGCTTCAGGATCACCTCAGCTCAGACTTAGTTGTAGCAGCAGGAACTCACCTGAGAAAAAACAACTGTAGTATTAATAAAGCTGCCAGAGGAGCTGTGTAGGTGTCATAGATTAAGCAACAGAATGAGAGGCTCTTTTTACTGCCTCCCCAGAAACAACCTTCAAAGTTGCTATGCAACACCTGTTCTTGCTGCCTACTTTGTTCCCTGCATCCATGACAGAAGCATGCAATGGGATAACAATTCCTTGACTTTCTGCCCATGTCAGAGCAGCAGAGGGGTTAGAGGCTATTGTTAGAGGAATAAAGAAACTGAAGAATCAGATCAAACACATCAGCAAGTTACATCTTCATTGAGCAAAACTACCTCTTCATTAGATATCAGTTATTGTACTTGGGTAGCACTGAGCTTCCATTTATTCCCTACAAGAGGCCCAGATGTTTGAACTAATTATAGGTTTTTCTTTTGAATAATATGCAGCCTCTTCTAAGTGGCTTTATTATCAGTCACATGGGAGGGAGAGACAGGGACAGACTGCACACCCAAGTTGTGAAGTGTAGCAGTCAGAGGCCCTGCAAGGCCTCCATGGCGGTCACTAGCCTAAGATAAGAAATGCAGAGTCATGATGAGTGGAACAGAGCTGCCCCTCTTCCGCACATCAGACCCCTGTTATCTCTCTGTAAGGCTATAGGTCGTATTCTCCTCGACCTCAGCCATAGGACAAATCCTGATCCCTCAACAGCCTATATAAACCCATACCATTGCCCAGCTCAGACGGAAGAGCTGTCACTGGAACCCTTTGCAGAAGCTGCCAATAAAGACATCTCCACAGAACTCCACACAGCCTTCACCTCTCTCCTTCCCTGCATCTGCCGAGGCACTTTGCGTGCACAGAGCTGAAATCACTAAGAGCTGAAATCACTCCACAAGTGCTCGCTAAAGTAGCCAGCGGCTCAGAGCTAGCCAGAGGGCCCAGGCAGGCTGCGCCTCATCAGCACAGTGCTATCCAGGACACCTACGGCGGCTGCTGCCCCGGGGGCCAGACGGACCCTCGGGGAACACCAAGTGTAATAGTGAAGTCCCAGGCAGCCACAAGGCCTGTTCTCTTTCTAAGAAGCCAACCCATACCATCTTCCAGCAAAGGCTACCTAAGCTTGAGAGATGCTGTGGCTGACCTGCCTCCCTTTGTCCTTCATGGTTCAGCATCTGAAATTTGCATCCCCTATTTGTGAAACACTAAACTCCATTTCTGCTTCTAGGGAGGAATGAGAAGGTGCCTGCTCAGAGACACCGACCTGATCAAGATTTGACTGAGGAGGAGATGGCCAGATACGTTCAGGAACTGCAGAAGCATCAGGTTAGCTTGAAGCTGGAAAGGTCTGCTTGCACTAAGCCTCCCATTGCCACATGAGTTTCTTCTGTTTCTGTCACTTGGAGATTTCTAGAAGAAGTAGAAGGGGGTAAGAGGTAGAAGGAGGAGCAGAGTAAATATCTTGCCTGTGGGGACAAATACAGGGGTGGGGCTTTCAGATACAAGCCAGTGTTGGCACTGCCTGTGGATGGACCAAAGACTTCAGAGTGCTACCAATTCCTGTGTCAGTGCAGAGCTTCACTTCTGTGCTCTCTCTCTCTCTAGGAGACGGCTGAGAAGACCAAGAGAATGAGCACCAAGGAGATGTAAGGGGCCTCCACAGCGGAGGAGCCCAGGAGGATGGGCCCAGCCTGCCACCCTGTCCTCTAGTGCTGATCTCACTATGCACAAGTGTCTGCTACAGTTGCCCAGTCACAGATATTTACATGTATAGCGATGGGTTATTTGTTTTGTAATACACAAAGAATGGGGCCAGGAAAGGGGAGCAGAGCCCACCTGTTCAGGGAGCTTCATTGCTGGGACCTTGGAAGGCTGGGAGGGACTTAGAGCAGCCTCTGGGGCCCTTCCCCAGAGCAGATAGCTGCTCCCTCCAAGAGCTAACAGGGATTTCTTCTTCCTCTGGATCTGGGGAAAGGCTGGAGGTCAATGCTGGATAGAAAAGGGGGTCTTCAGTCGATACAATTGTCAGCACCACCCTTGGCTGCAGAAATATAGGCCTGGCAGTTTTGTGGCTGAACACGTGTGCTGCAGGGCATCACTATCCAAGGACCTTACCTTTTGCTTCGAGCTCCTCAAAGCTGGTCAGCCTGGTGTGACACCTGGGAGTTGTGGTGCCATGCTGCTGGCATGAGTCCAGCCCATTCCTCCTTGCTTTCCACCAGACTGTCCCCAGCAGCTCCTCCAGTACATTGTGGGCTCCAACACAACATGGTTCCTTTTGACCTCATCTCACTCTTACTCACCCTGCCCCTTCCTTAGAGGTGCTATCGTATTTTTTTCTTATCACATCCACGTGCTGACTCCCCCTTTTTTGTTTTTTATTATTTTATTTCCTATGGTAGTGATTCAGCTTTTGTATGTTTTGTAGCTCTAGATCTTTCAAGAAAACCCAGCGTGTGGGTTTTTGTTGTTGACAGTGTTGTAATGCCCATGCACAGTTTGTATCGCACTGCTCTCAGCCACCACAAACACCACAGGTGAATTGTGAGCCTTGCACTACAGGGTATTTCCCAGCTGGGGGATAGCAGTGTCCCTCGTGGGAAGAAGAGACAGGGCTGGATGTAATTAATTTCACCAGACACAGATTGCCACTGCAGCTCTCTAGCTCTCGCTCTCTTAGCTAGCATTGACCATGTGCTCTAAGTCTGTGCTCGTGCCTCTAAATTCCTCAAAGCAGTCTATAGACAGAGGGACCAGGCAACCCCATTAGTACAGTATCTTAAAAAGCTTAACTATGTAGAAAACTGTTTAGTTGTGCTGTTGGCATCATCTTGGGCTTTTCATCTTCCTCTGGGGTGAGGCAGCAGCATTATTCTTTGATTCTAGGTATGAGTTCGGAGTCAGGGCTGGAAGCTTCATTACTGATGCATTTCTCAATGTTATTGATCAGACCACCTTTGACCACTCTCACATTCTTTCATGGGTCAGTTTCATCCCACACGTTTCTCAGAGCATTGGTCCTAGATGCAAATGAAATACTTTTTTGTTGATAGTCACCTCTGTAGCTTGAAGCCCAGCTGATTTTTTTAATGCAATTGTCAAATGTACTTCATGCACACATCCAGGTTCCCTTCATGTCTGTGCTGTGCTTCCCAAGCAGTTGCATGTGCCCTGATCGACTGCCTGTGACTTCCATCTTTCTGTTTGTGAGCAACTTCAGCAGTTGTTGCTGTGTATCTTGCAGTCTCTATTGCTTACTCAAGCAAAATTCCACTTGCATCTGCAAAAGCATGTCTGGTTTGAGTGAAGATCAGCAGGACTTGAGTCCCAACCTTCCCCTTTTTGCACAGTGCTTTCCTTGGAGAGGAGGAATGAGCTCATACCTAGAAGTATAGGAAAAGAAGAAAGCTTGGTCCCTCCTGTGCTCTTTCCCATGAGCCGGATGTGTTAAAGGCTGTCTGGTCTTTAAGCTGGTTTCCTGATGTGAAGCCACAGGACTTCCATTGACTTCGGCATAGTGCCACTTTTTCAGTGAGAACTATAATGTACCCTGCCATTACCCTAGGCATCATAAATACAGAAGGAGACTGGGTTTTTTTTCTCATGAGGGCCTGGATTTGAGTAGCTGTCACCTGTGAAGGTGAGGAGAATGAGTCCATGCGAGCTGAGAGTAATGTGGACAATGCTACACTGGGACAGAGTCATTTGTGTTTGTGTTTGTGTTTGTGTTCTGGTGGCACTGGAAGAAGTAGTTGGTGAAATAGGAGCACCCATTAGACATAGGCTTGCTCCTTCCCAAGAGTATGAGCGAAAGGGCTTCATGTGCTGGATCTGGAGTCACAGGAACATTGTTAATAAATGTTTTGCTTTATTCTAGCCCTGCTCTAAAAGGTAGTTAGTGCCTCCCAGATCACTTCCTTCCAGCTAGGATTGTTAAAGTGCCTTAGAGAAAACACAAAAGCTTGCCTTAAAGGCTTTCCCTGGACAGGGATAACATCTTGTTCAGTCAGGAATATCTCCAACTGTGAAAACCAGAGCACGTGCAGGAAGAGGAGGCAAATGCATGGCTTCAGGGCTTCTGTAGGCTGCACTGTGATGTGTTCTCTGTCCCCTCCTGCCTGCTGTGGCTGTGCAGCCGTGCAGATGGGGGGTGGCTGCTGGGGCAGCTGGAGACATGTGCTGGCAGCTGAGGTTTACAGAGCTTGCTCTTGCACTGAAGGCAGAGGGACGAGCTGTGATCTCCGGCAAGCGGAGCTCTCCGAGAAGCCATACAACAGATCCCAGGGTAGCCTAGGGCAGCAGGCTGGGAGTGCAGCAACAGTGCCTCTGGCAAGGGCTGCTGCCTGTGGAACCTCTTCCTCCTTGTGCCTCTACAAAGGGACCTGGTGGAAACTGAGGCCTATTCTAAGGGCAGCAGTTCTTAAAGGGGACCAAAAGATCTTGGCTCCCTGTGCAGAGGGGAAGGGCAGCCCAGACTGAGCAATCCTCAGGCTTCTGCAGGCTGGTCAGTCACTAACTCCTGCAGGATGACCTGGTTGCTGGGGAAGGAAGTGCTGAATTTCAGCCATTGCCCTCTGGGATGATTGCTGTACAGACTACAAAGGGCAGGGAAGGTGTTTTTTGTTTGTTTTTTTTTTTTTCCCCAAAAACTCAAATTTAAGCAACAAACAAAAAAGTCCCACTCCTCCCTCTATATTCCCTCCTGTACGTGTGTGAAATTTATCAGTATTCTGTAGGTTTCCTTAGTGCACTTATTTTACTTGATTTTGTAATTTTTTTGAAGCAGGGGGGTTTGGATATTACTGCCAAATAAATGAAACAAAATTTAAAAAATAACACTTGTTTGGTTTATTTTTCACAAGCAACACAACTTGTTTTCAAGAAAAAACCGCATCTGTCTTTGCACGTTCATACACGGATCTCAATGTGTTGGACAAATGTAAGTTGTGACTGTTTCCGTTTTATAGCTGAGGAATCAGGTGGAAAGAACCCATAGGCAATTAAAAACAATAACTAAAGGCCTTGACTGAATGGTGAAATACCCTTCAATGTTGTATGACAGGAGGAAGTGCCCTACTATTCATTTCCCCAGTAATGCCACTGCTATGAGTGCTTTTGTGCAGATTATGGTCTGACAGAAGAGAAAGCTGCCTTGCTTTATTCCACTTGGTGTGCTCCTTCCAAAGCTGTTTAAAAAAGAAAACCAAACAACTCACAAACATTGGCTCTTCCATGTTATTTTTCACACCAAATGGCCTCTTTAGCATGTACCAGCTGCTGCACATGCAGTCTTTTCTGTGGCATTCCCTGCCCATTCACTGCTCAACTGCAAAGTGAGGCTGCTTTATTACTGCAATTTCTACTGCGAGAATTTCCCAGGATTTTAAGAAAAAATTAATGGAAGCAGCAGCCACAAATTTAGCTAGGTGGCACTACAAATATTTTGCCTTGTGCTCCAGGCATATTTACTAAAGCAAAGTGGTTTTGAGGTGGGAAAAAGGAAAATCAAAAATTCTGTTGCCTGCTGCTTGTAGAGGCCTGGGAAAAGCTCTGACCTGTTTATGGAGTTGTGTACATCTGAGTATTAAATTACTGCACTATAGTTACATACCCTTAATCACAATTCTGCAGTGCTGTTAAGCTTCAGGTTGAGAAATAGGCTATTTAAGTGGTAGATCAAGAGACTGAACTGAATTTGTAAGGTATTTATTAACTTTAGTTCTGAAGACAGGAGCAGACTGATCTGTAATAAGACTTAATTCCTGAACCATGTCACAGGACACACCTTGAGGAGAACCAGGCTTAAAGCACTACAAAAACACAGAGCAAAATCCAGATGACCTTATACTTGTGCTTACGTACTCTCCTAAAACTATCCTGGAACAGCACAATGTTTGTAAAGTGGGAAAAATTATGTTGATAAGAAGTTAACGATACTGGTGAAGTGTCTGTTCTGCAGCTATCTCTGGGTTCACATCAGGGCTTATACTTGTGAATCCACAGACTCTTGGAAAACAAATGAAACAAGTCCAATGGAAACTGACCTGTTCATTCCTACCCACTATGGCACACTTTCTTGAAGGCTGGGCATAGCCCTGACAACTTCGTCATCTCAGAAACAGGAACTGTCATGTCAAAATATTTGTGGTGATAAAATTCAGCGTTCATAACAGCACCAAAGGAAGGACAAGTGGACTGTGTTTTTTTTCCATAGTATTCTGGACACCTTTGAAGTCAGCATTGTTGCTACTTCACATATTGTTTTAAACTCTTGGCTGGTACCTGCAAACTGTGATTTTGTTTGTGTTTCTTCCAGTCTAAGATGACAAAGACTTTTGTGTACATGAAGTGTTTTGAGCAGGTGGGAGGTTGCTATTCCCTTCTTTTTGGCTTCTCTATGCATCACAAGGAAGCAAGTCTGCTTCTTAAGCCTGGACTTAGTCGAGGCACAAGTTCCCCTGGGTTGTGAATCTTCTCATTGTTATCACACATAGCTGCTGCTTTTTCTTCTGATTACTGACTACACTGATGTTACTCTGTGTTCAAAGAGCAATGAACTGAAATCAGATCCTGACTTGCCTGTTTGCATATGTATGGTACAACAGGGGTCAGCTCCATGTCCATCAGTGACCAGCGTCGGACCACTTCGCCTGACAGACTTGTGTGTTATGGATTAACTCCTGCCAATGTCCCGGCTCAAGACCAAAGCTGTCTTTTCACATCCAGGCAAGGACACGCACTCAGGTACTTCTGGGAGTACCTCAGTACCCTTTTGGTGCTCCACGGTAGCAGCTCACAGAACCACAGAATGTTTTGGGTTGGAAGGGACCTCAAAGGTCGCTCAGTTCCAACCTCCCTGTTCTGCAGGGACCAAACCAGATCAACTCTTGGACAAAACACCCGCTGACCAGGGATGCTGGGCCAGGCTCCCACATCAGCTGCCACAAGGGAGAGGCCATGGGGCACACGGGCTCAGGCGGCACCTCTCCTTCGGGCTCCGAGGATGACCAAAAAGGGCACAGGAAAGGCTATGGTTCAATTTTACACTTAGCAACTCTGGTGTCCCGAGCTTGGAGTAAAACACTTGGCAGGGAGCTGGTGGCATTTCCAGCCGGCGGTTCCGCATCAGCACGGCAAGTCAGGCCCGCGGGGTGCAGACTGAGGCCGCAGCCGGGGCGAGCAGCGGGACCGGGCCAGCCGCGGCCCCCGGGCAGCCACCGCCATGGGGGCACCTCCCGCCCGCCGGCACGCCTCCCGTGCTCGTTCCGGGGCCGCCGAACGCTCCCTCTCCCTCCGCCGCCCATCCGCAGGCATCCGCAACGTGCATAAGAGCGCGCCCGGGATCGAGCATGACGCGGGGGGCGGCGGGGTATGCAGGTTCCGGGGCGGGCCGGGGCGGGGTGACGCGCGGGGCCGTCGGTCGGTGCGGGCGGGATGGCGGCGGCAGGCGGGGAGGGCCCCGAGCTGGAGCCGGGACCGGAGCTGGCGATGGAGCCGGAGTCGGAGCCCGAGCCGGAGCCCGAGCCCGAGCCGGCGCTAGCGGCGGAGCTGTCGGCGCGGCGCAGCGCGGAGGCGCGGCGGCTGGTGCTGTCGCCGCGGCGGCTGTCGGGCCCGCTGCCCGCCGGGCTGTCGCAGTGGTTCCCGGCGCTGGAGGTGCTGGACGTGAGCGGGACGGGGCTGACGGAGATGGGCACGGAGTTGCTGTCCCTGCCGTGTCTCCACACGTTGCTGGCCAAGAACAACCGGCTTGGCGGGCCCGGCTCGCTGCCCAAAGGGCTGGAGCAGGCGCCGCTCGCCCGCTCCCTCCGCGTCCTCAACCTCAGCGGGAACCGCTTCTCCGAGGTGCCGCCCGCGCTGCTGCAGCTCCGCGGGCTGCGCAGCCTCAGCCTCGGCGGCAACCGGCTCCACGGCATCCCGCCCGACATCCAGGAGCTCCACAGGTGAGGGACGGGCCCTGCGGGAAGAGGGACAGTCTCGGCAAGCCCGGCCGGGTTTTCTGCCACGCTCCCCTCGGGGGGTCAGTTTTCTCCAGCCTCAGGGTCTCCAAGCACTGCTGCCGCTAACGTGGCTCTTCCTCTTCGTCATGTTGAGTTACCAAAACTCCAGGACGTTCTTTACCTCATCCGCATACATATATATAAAAGTATCTAAAGGGTGGGCATTGAGGATGAAGGCAGGCTCTTCTTGCTGGTGCTAAGCAATAGAACAAGAGGCAGCAGGCAGAAAATGATGATGCACGGGAAGTTCCTCCTGAACGTGAGGGAGAACTTTAATGTGGAGGTGACCAAGCACTGGAACAGGTTGCCCGGAGTGGTTGTGGAGTCTCCCTCACTGATTGTGTTCCAGTGGTCACAGTTCTGTGCTGTGTGCTCTAGGGTGATCCTGCTTGAGTAGGGAGGTTGGAACAGATAACCTGCTGTGGTCCCTTCCAACCCAACTCATCCTGTGTATTCTTGAGGCAATGATGGGCCTTCTGTGCTCAGAAACTGGGTGACTCTTGGCACTGCTCAGTCCGTGGGCTGCCCTGGTGCAGGGCCGCTCTCCTGGTGATGGTGTGGTTGGTCTGAGTGTTGGCATAAGGAAGGCTTTCTGCAGTTTTCCTCTTATGTCCGCCCACATCTTTGGGTGACAGCGAGCTAAACCCCAGGTGTCCTGTAGCTCATGGCTGCACGATGGGTTGCACAGGAGGATAAAGATGTGTTTGTGGCTCGTGAAAACAACAGGGCCTTTCTGCCCATACAGCTGCAGTCCCACTGGGGGCTTGCTGTCATGGATGGGGTTTTGTGCTGTTTCTTTCAACCTGTCAGCTCCTGTAGATCTGATAGATACTGACAGAAGCGTGGAGCCCTGGGCTGTGCTTGGCTGCGGTGGTACATCTGGCTCTGGGACTGTATCCAGCCACCGGAGGCTGGTCATACACAGCAATCACAGCAATTGGAACAGTAGTGGGGTGGGACACAGGCCTTAGACAGCACAGGGTATTGGCTGCCTGCATGGGCCTGGGCTGGCTGCTCCTGAAGCCTGGTGTCCTCCTGGGCAAGCAGGATGCTTGTTGTGGCTTAAGTGACACAGGCTCCTCAGTGTGTTCTGCTGCATTCCCAAGCCTCAGGCTGGCCTCTGTGTGGCTCTCTGCTAAGACTTTGGATCTGAACTTTGTTTGCTCCAACTCTTTGCCAAGGGACTTGCCAGAAGCAGCCCCTGTTATGCAAAATCCAGCACCCTTGACCCTAAATACCTGGATTCACTCTGATGGCTCAGCAGAGCTGCATCCAGTGGAAGCACAGGATGTGTGGAGTGATGTCTCCCATGGGTGTAGGTGGGAGGTATCAGAACTGCATGAGTGCTGTTGAGGAAAGGTTTTGTCTGCTGCAGTATAATACAATTGGGTTTGTGGCTTTTGTCCAGGTAGCATAGCATGCACCTGTTAAGGATTTGAAGCACTTCTGGGTTAAGCTCTCTGGGCTGAGAGATGTCATGAGACATTTTGAGTGATGGAGAATGCCTATATCCTTCCTGGCAGAGTTGTGATACATCCTGGGTTGGGCCTGTCATGAGGAAGAAGAAGCTCAGCTTTTTTTTCTGTGTGGGAACGGGCACTTCAGGGATGAAAAAGGAAATGAGGCAATGGAGAGGAGGCCAGTGGAGGAGGACACTTGTATGAGGAAGGTGATACACATTGTCTCCATACCATGTCTGATAGCATCCAGCATGTGGCTGGGATCTGATAGTTGCTCCCACCTCTGAGTCAGAGGCTCCCTCCTGCTATTTCTGTGGTCTCTGTGTGTTTTGGGTTTTTTCTCTCTCTTTTCTTTTTTTTTTTTTTTCCCCAAGAAAGCAAACCTCAGCCCTGTTTTTCTTCTGTGATGTCCCGAGGAAGGTACTGGGCTGCGTAGCACGACACATGGTGCTCCAGCAGGCTGTGACCTGTGCTCCACGCTGCACCTCTGTCATTCTGCTTTGTTCCTCTGACCTGCCCTGAAGCAGGGCTCCTTGTTGTCCTGTCCTGCAGCTTTTCTTGGACTGGTCATGCTGGAATCCCCAGAAGGAGAATTTGGAGAGAGCAAATGCAGACAAAGCTGTTGAACTGTCTGTTCATCATTGCAAAGTGATGTGTTGGGTGGAAAAGTTACACTTAGACACAGCTTCTGTCTGCTGCCCATGTCACACTGCTACCTCACTGAACTCTGCTAACACATCAACATAATACAATTGAACTTTAACTCAAGATAGCAAATCTGTGCCCCACCAGGATTGTCAGCTTCTTTACCACTCTGCCATCAGTGACTTCTGTATCTGGCTCTGCTTAAGTAATGAAAGGGAGCTGCACACGGCTTTGCCAGTGCTGGGAGAAAACAACACTTTATAATGTGTTGTTTCTCTAGAGGGAATCTTGAATCTATTCATTGCAACCCAGATAACCAGTGGCCCTTGCCAAAAACACAGAAAGTACATTCTGGAGAGAAACTGCTGCCAGACTCTGCTCCTACCTGCTGACAAGAGAGATGTCATCAGTGTGAGTGTGCTTGTTGTGAAAGTGGGTAAAATGAGCCTGAGCAAGGACAGAACAGAGCCAGCTGTTAGAGCACAGCAACATGGAGACCTCTGTTACTTTCTGAGCTCTAGAAGCTGGAGGTGGGAACTGGTGTTGTGGCTTTTATTAACCTCACAGCTCAGTCTGCAAATGCCAGTCTTGCTGTTGCTGACAAGCCAAGACCTTGACCCTTTTTCCATGTGCAATATCTCATAAAAAGAAATTTTTCTTTTATCTCAGGGACTCTGAGACCACAGGGGAATGGAGGCTGTCTTACTGATCAAATTCCTCCTGCTGCTACTAGACTTCCTGAGACCAGCAGTGATCTCTTCCCGTGACCCATTTCCTCCAGTCACTGATTATAGAGCATACTGGAGTTGCAGAAATCTAGAAATGCTTCTTGGATTTCCAAGGAATGTCTGAGCTGTGATGAGTTTTTTTTAAAAAAATACTCCTGTTAACTAAGCTTCATGTCTTTCCTCTGCACCCCATAGATCCTGTTTTAGTTTTTGAAGAAACAGCATGTCAGTTTTAGTGAAGGCCAGGAATATAGCAGGTAAGGAGTCTGTGTATGTGGTAAAAAATGTATAAAAAGTTGATGGGTCTGAGCTGCCAAAGGAGAAGGAACATGCCGGTGACTGAATGCAAAGGTCCTGGAGCGGGAGATGTGTGCCATGTATTGTTATTCACAGGAAGATAATAAATCCACCACTTCACACAAGCTCTATTTGGGTCAGAAATATTGTGCAGGAACTTCCCTGGCATGTTCCTGATGTCTTGGTAAGTTAATGAAGTTGGTGATAAGAGCCACAGCCAGTCCTGCTGCTGTCATGTCTTGCTCCTTCTGGCTTCAGCGATCTGCCCCATCCTTGCCCACTCAAATGTTTTGTGTGCATGGAAAGTGAGTGCTGTGTTCCTGATTATTGGTTGTCTCCTAGGCTGTTGTGGAAGGACCACCAAAATGCTTGAAGCTTCTTTTGCATGGCTTCATAAGGTATGATTGTGATTGCTCTGGTGATGGCAGTAGGATGATGCTAATCATAGCAAGCTGGCACCAGGGATGAATAACCTTTGCTCATGTTTTCCATTAGGAAAATTCAGTGCTCTTTCATTATAGTTCTACTGTAAGCATTGAGTGTGACCAGCAATAGCCTTGTGTGTTTCTGAGAAATGTAGGTGTTGAACCTGCTGAGAGCTTTTTCTTGATCATGTTGAGGCCATGCCAGGTCCTTCTGTATACCCAGCATCCCCAATTCCTGTCATCTGGTGTGTCAGTACAGTGCAAGACCTGAGTATTGGCTCTTGCTGTGAATTTAGAGTGAGGAATGCACCAGACATGTGAGAGCAACCGTCTTTGCATTGCTTTCCTGTTTGTTGCCAGATAAAATACAAGCTTAGCATAGGCAGACACAAGTGATATCTTTGTAGTTCTTCCTGCTGACCTTGCTGTGTTTTCAGTGGGAGATGTTATGGTCAGTCACTCTCTCTGACTCAATTCACAGTCCTCAGCAGCTCCTGATCTGCTGAGAGATCCCATTGCACATTGGCTCTGCATATCCTCCCTCTGCTGATCCAACTGGGGATGCACTATGGGGCAAGGTGTATTACAGCTGGTGAGTTAGATATGTGGCCATCTACTTGTGCCCATCCTGGCACAACATTTGAAGGGCAAATCTGGTAAAACATAGCTCTGATCTTCACAGTGCAGCTGTGAGTTTTGGATTAAAGGGTGCAAGGTTTGCCCTGATCAGCGTGCAGGCCTGGGGAAACGTCCTGCAAGTGTCCTGTGAAATGAATAATTCTCAAGGGCCTAGTGAAATGCAGCTGATACTTCAAGTCTCCCATGGGAATTTTGAGTTTAGTCATACTCTCCTGGTGAATACTCTCAAGCTCTGTAGAGCCCTGGGAGCAGGCAGAGCTTGGAAAAGACCCGTGCATGTTCCTTTCCTTCTTGCTGGTATTCCTCTAATAAAGCCTGGCTGTGCGAGGGCTGGGATCAAAGACCTCAAATGCCTAACTGGATTCATGCAAGGTTTGTGTAAAGGCTTGGATGCATTGAAAACCAAAGTGTTTGCTTTCATTCGTGGGTAGTATTAAGCATGTTAGACAAGCATACACTTAAAGGATGGCTGTTAGTGTGGGAAAAAGGGCAAGCAGAGCTTTGATAAAGATACAGCATTAGGAAATCTGCTTGCTGTCTCCCTTCTTCTTCCCCTCTTCAAACGTTTTGCAAATAGTGTTCAGACGACCGTTTGATCTTAAATTTGCGTGTCAGCAAAGGCTATGCAGTTCTCTCAGGAATTAGCAAATCGTAGAACAGGGTTAACAGGAGTGTATTGTGGGCTGCTTTGAAATTCCTCCCTTGCATGAGCCTCAAAACTGCCCTGGAAATTTCTTGCTAAAAAGTTTATCTTAAAAAGACCCGGAGCTATTTCAGGCACCATTGTTGGTTTGAGTTTTTTTATATTACCTATTTAGATGCATCTGTTTGATGTCAGCTGTTAAATTTTATCCAAAGAAGCATCTATGGGGAAACAGGGTGGACTGAAAATTTGAGTATCTCCTATGCCTGAAGACATTATCCCCTTGAAATATGACTGTGGGAGTGCTGTGGTAATTGATAGGGTATAAAAAATACCTCTAGTGCTCAGAGTGGCTCTTCTTATTTACTGAATATCTGGGGGCTTTTGGGTTTGCTTTGTGCTATACGATGACCTGAAAACATCAAGGACATACTCAAGCAAGAAGGTACGGTCTCTTTTTATGTTAAACTTTGCTGCCACCCCCTGAATTGATCAGAGTTGTTTGAGCATTTCTCCACTCATTTCCTAGTAGGTAAAAGTATTTTCATTGCTACCCTACAGCCCAATGGTGTGAAATGCACTGCTGGAGAGGAGCACCACATGATGGACTCAGTGTGCTGGCTGTTCTTGGCAGCAATTAGGACTGGTTGTGCTGAGCAGGGGGCTGCTGGGTGTGAGGCTGAAAGGGACTCTGGCCTTTTATTAGTGTATTTGTCAACATTGCTAAAAGACAGGAGAGTAAGTGTCAACCCTCCTTAGTAACTCTGTCACATGGTTGTTGGGGTTTTTTTCAGATTCTGTTGAGATTGGTTTTGTGAGTGTTTGTCCCCTCTTGAAACTCATTCAGCTGCGTCTGTGTGGCAGGTTGGAAGTAAATCACTCATTCTAGCTTCAAAAATTGGAACTGAGCTTATGTCTATTTGATGATAGTTGATCTCTGGCTTTTTGAAGGTTCTGGAATTTTGAAAGTACAGAAAAAAAAACCCAGTTCTACCTCTGTGTACACAGCAGTTCA
Source organism: Vidua macroura (assembly GCF_024509145.1). Classification (NCBI taxonomy): domain Eukaryota; kingdom Metazoa; phylum Chordata; class Aves; order Passeriformes; family Viduidae; genus Vidua; species Vidua macroura. The sequence goes on along the minus strand of NC_071572.1, from coordinate 71,443,086 downwards.
TAAGACTGATCGATCAAAATGACTGTAAAGATTAATGATTGTCAGAAGGACTAGGTCTAAGTGTGAAAGGTTAGTTAGAAGCATTCACCTAGCTCAGTGCTATCCCTGCTGTGGTCCTCCTGTAAAACCTGGGCTGAATGTTGTGGATTGCCTTACTGCAGGCTCTTGTGTGAAGAGGGCAGAGCTGAGCAGTGCTTTTGCTTGTCTTACCGAGCAGCAAACTGCCCTGCCCTGAGCAGGACAACTCTAGAGCCAGCATCACCTTTGCCTCCCGATACAGGCTTAGTAGGAGTGTGACATGAATATCAGGCCAGGAGCAGATGAGCTGGGAACAAACTGCTGGGAACAAACTGCTGTGGTCAGTGCTCTTGATAAAAGGGTCATGCCTCTTGAAAATCCTTTTCTGTGCCATGATTAGCTTTGCTCAGACAATTCTTGACACTTCAGTTTGAAAGACGCTTCAGAAATGGCTGTTTGTTGATTCCTTCACCTTCATCGGCCTAGATCCTTCTTCCTAGCAAATTGTACTTAAAGGGATGGGACTTAAGGATTTTGTTTTCCTATTGAGAAGTGTTTCAGTGGAAGCTATAAGAATCTTTCCTATGTTTTAAATGAAACTTTGTAGTTTCAACACTTCCTTCCTGTGTTTTTTTAGTAAATTAATCATCTAATTAATACCATACGTTGATGTGGAAGTTCTGAATTTGCTGTACCAGACTGGGCCCCATGAGTTTTCAGTCTACTGACCCCAAAAAGGTGATTCAGAAGATGAGTAAAAAGAAAACATTTTTTTAAGAAGCATTTTGTTGCCAGTGAAAGAGTTAACTTATTTAGTGGGTTTTTGGTTAGAGACAGTTTGTATTCTGATGTTAGGTCTGTGTATCCTTCCTGGTATGACTGAGTGTTTTCATTACAGACTTTAAAAAGAACAAATTTGAAGCTGTAAGAGGTTTGTAGGCAGTGTTTTTGCACACTTAGTTTGTACAGTAGGCTGCCCTTGAAACATATGCATTTTATGCCTTGATATGAATTCCCAAAACATTTTTACTGTATAACTTGTGCCCTCTTCTCCTCCCTGGTAGGAAGTGCCTAACCTTTTCTATGCCATGTCACTTTACAGGCATTAGTGTCCTCAAACACAATGGATGAGGAGTTAATTACTCATTTTTCCTAGGAAGTGCAAACTCATACACATCTAAACCTTGTTTAAATATTGAAATTCACATTGCTAGAATTCCCTTGCCCAACAGCTTTTTGTGTGGGCTCCAGCAATGTTAAGGAGTTAGGAATTGTATGGAAGTGTATACTCAGCAGTTAAGTCCCTAATGAGAGCCAAACAGCCTAAATCTACCTCAGGAAACAATGGAAGTTTGAAGGAGGAATTTTGGTTAAACTCAGAGCTTTGTTAGGGGATCAAAAGTTAATTAAAAATAATCTCTCCTTGACATGGTCTCTGCACAGCAGCCTTCCTCCTACCCCCACTCCTCAACATAGAGGTTGTCGGAGTAGAAGAAAGTTTAAGGTTACTTTGGGTTACTTTGAAACAATGGCTGTTGGTGGTGGTTTTTCACTGTGCACTTTCTTCCACCTTCAGAGTAACCTTCAAATGTGCTGTCCCACTTGGTCTGTATTTACTGCCTTCCATATAATCAAATTCAGTTAAAGGCTTAATTTTCTGTCCACTTTGTCCAATTTCTATTATTTAGCTTGCCTTTGATATACTTGAAAAATATGAGAGAATCCGGGGAAAGCTGAGCCCTGTGAACATCTGGTGTGTTGCAAAGGTCTGTCATTCTGTTCTTGCTGGTGGGCAAGTGCATTTTTGCTGCAGTAGTGGCCACTGTAGTCCAAGCAGATGCTGTCATTGGATCTCTGGGGTTCAGGTTTCTTGCAAGAACTGAGCGAAATAGACTCACTGTGTAGTTCTCCTGCTTCATCCCAGGGGAAGTCTCAGGGGGGAACTTCTCTGCACTCCACATATGCTGTGACACAGTTTCAGGGCTTAGACCTTGTCTGGGTGGATCACCATGTCCTTTGGGTGCTTGTTCCTGTGTTTCTGTGCCAGTTGTATCCATAGCATTTCTCAGTTGCTGGGGTGAGATGAAGATGTCTTCTACTCCAAGTTATAACCTATACTTAAAGAAAGGCTGATGGAACCTGGATGAGTTCACTTTCCCTGGCCTGTAGGCAATGCTTGCAGGATCAGAGAAGGCCAAGGTGCATTGTAATTAGGCAGCCTGAGTGTGTACTGGAGATACTGAACCAGGACTGTGGGATCCACCTTTTTCAAACATGGGAAAAATCTTGGCTGGACTGTGGTTAGCAAGGTGTATCCAGACTGAGCCTACCTTTGCTCCTCTTTCAGACAACATCTGAGAACAGGGAAAGAAAGCTACTTGAGTCTGTGGAATGGAGACTTTAAGCTATTATGTCAAAGAGAAATGCTTGCCAATTTTTCTTCCTAGAAGGGCAGAGATGTGCAGCACATACTGGCTACTCCACCTGGCAGAAGGGATTTAGTGCCTCTCTCTGTTCCTGTCTCCCATCCACTGAGTTTTCACAGGACATCCAGTGATACTTTTATTTGGGCCCAAACTACAGTGAAGTCCAGCTATGGTTTCTGGTTTGGGCTTCATGACTTCAGAGCAGTGAAATCAGTCTCTCTGAGAAATTGCATGCATGTACTTGTGTGACTTAGGTGCACTCTGTGCTGTTGCAGCTGTGGTGTTGGTATGTGAATTGTATCAAAGGGGGACTGGCTGCCTCTGACTAATGGTTCCAGTTAGTCACTGAGGAGTCAGATGATTCCACAAAGAGCAACTAGTGCTGGTGCAGGGCCAGGATTCCCAGGGAGAGACACTGTGCTTGTGCTTCATTCCTGCTGGAACTGAGAGCTCCCACTAGCTGCAACAGGATCTGTGGAAGTGCTGCAGACCCTGCGTTTGCAGGCTGCACATCCTTGGAAATAGGAACAGGAACTTGGCATGAGGGGTTGGTGTAGGATTATACAGTTGTCTGGTACCTACCTGCAGGTGTAATGGTGACTGCAGGAGTCTGGAGGTAAAAATCTCAACATTATCTGTTGTGAAACAGCAGTTCTGTTGTAATTTTGATGTGCAACTCAGCGGATTTTTTCTTGCTCAGCAAATCACCTCATAGGTAGTCATCTGTCAGTTTCCTTTAAGAAATGCAGTAGCTGTGAAAACCTAGGTGTTAAAGGATACGTGAAATTAATGAAATAATGCACTCTTTTCTGTTTTTCAGTTTAGAGTTTCTATACCTTGGAGGGAATTTCATTACGGCAATTCCACCTGAATTAGCAAAACTGCCTTCTCTGAGGTATCTAGTTCTGTGTGACAACAAGATCCAGAGCATTCCACCTCAGCTGGCACAGTGAGTATTTAGTGTCATTAGCCACCAGCTGTAATTAACTCTTTGAACTTTTTCTTCTGTGTGTGTGGATAAAAGTACCTGGGAAGATCTATTTGTCCTTCAGTTTGTTAATGTGACTGGATTTGAAAAAGAACATCCTTGGCATGGTGCACTGCAGGCAGAGCATGAATATATGATCTGGAAAACTAAATGAAAGGGTTATATTAAAAAACAATCACCGAGATTACACCTTACAGTGAATTAACAGGTTTTTATAGAGGACCCTGAAAAGTACCTGGGCAACTCAGAAAAGATAGATTGCTACTTTAAAAAGTAAGAATAGTACTGATTTATTATTAATGAATGCTTGATGGGTTTTGCCTTTCACCCAAAACCTTTTTGTGTGTACTTTTGTCTTGTACCATCCTCTGTGTTCCCTTGGCATTCCTTACCTTAGGATCTCAAGAGTGTTTCTGTAATCCTACAGCACAGTTCTAATGGCTAGGTTACTGCTTTATCTGTTCATAATGGGGGGAAGAGGACACTGCAGTCCTGTATGTGTAGCCTAAGATGGGAAATGAAAATGGGATGTATAACTGTAATCCTGAAAACAATTGAATGGCAGCATGGAGTTCTCCAAGTTGGAATTTGAGGCTGTAGTGGGATTATTCTTAAAGTACAATGTCTTGTAACTTTTACAAGTTTGGGAGCAGCCCTGGATGCTGTGCTGGAGCACTGCTTTGTGCTTCCTGAGAGGAGAAAGCCTTGTCCAAAAGCAAAATAATTGCTTGTCCCCTGTGCTGCTGCTGGCCTGGCCTGACCTCGTTCAGATCTGGTGGTATCAGCGTGAGGTGGTGCAGCCGCAAGCAGTGAAAACATGGGGCTTTCCAGGGCTGGCTCCCTCCCAGCAATCATCTTTAATGCATGAGACAGAGCAGGTGACTTATTCAGAGCACTGCATGGGACTGTTCTTGATGCATGTGCTGGGTACAAGGAAATGTTATGTCCCTTGAAAGCACTCAGTTTGTACACTTTTGTTCTACCTTTTTTGGGGGCTGTGTGTGTACTGAGAGGGATAGCAGCATGTTTAAGACTGTGTTTCTTTAGCAGGTATTCTGGTGCTGAGCCGAGTTTTCTAGTGCATTGTGTGTACTGGAGTAAGAACAGTTATTTTAGTGTGAATTTATGTTTTTAAAGGGAGAAAAGCCAAAGAAAAAGTAGTTGGTGGGAGAGTAATTAGGTCTACTTAATGCAGCTGTGGGGCAATTTTGCTTGCACATCTTGACAGGGTTTCCATCTCCATCCTTAGGCTGCATTCCCTGCGTTCCCTTAGCCTGCACAATAACCTGCTGACTTACCTTCCCCGAGAGATCCTTAACCTGGTTCACCTCGACGAGCTGAGCTTGCGTGGGAACCCGCTGGTGGTGCGGTTTGTGCGTGACCTGACCTACAATCCCCCGAGCCTTCAGGAGCTGGCTGGACGCACAATTAAAACTCGCAACGTTCCCTACGCTCCCAGCGATCTCCCAGAGAGTCTTGTCCGCTACCTGAGCTTGGCCAGCAACTGCCCCAATCCTAAATGTGGGGGTAAGTTCACCTTTACAGCTCTGCTTCCTGCTCGTACCTTGTGGTTTCCTCTCCCTCTGACTTACTGTGACTTTATAAGCTCTCTCAGGTTCAAAGTGTTACTTACTGCAGCCACATTCTGGCTGTATTTCTCTGGCTCCAGGTCTCCTGGAGACTTGTTTTTAAGGAGCTTTGTTCACTTAGGAACAGTATTCAGAGTTGCAGTGCTGTTTTACTGTATTTGCATGGGAATGTAAGACAGCACTTCTGTCAAGAGTGTTTATAGCTCATCCCAGGTCTCCACTATGGTTTTATGATCTGAAGTTTCCAATCCATTTGCCTTGAAATAGCTCAGAGCAAGTAATGGACAGCAGAACTTTTGCACATACTCTTGGCTGAATGGTGAGCATCATTTCTGGGTGGAAAAAAGGAGAGTGATTAGCAGTTACCAACAGCAACTTGCTTAGCTCTAGCTTGGGACCACTAGCCTGCAGTTCTTGGAAGGAGAGGACTTCATAAAACAGCCTGGAATGATTTGGCTTAATTTGGCTCAATGCTTAATCTTTAACCAGAGTAAATGATCTGCACATCTAGCATTTAGAAGAGTAAGGGAAAAGAAATCATTAATTAGTATCTACCCTGCAGTCATAATGCAAGCTGTTATCTTCTTACAGGACAATATCAAAGCATGCTCCATAAGCAAAGATGGAAGGGCCAGGACTTATATTGGGAGGGAAAGAAAAGTTTCTTTTTTTAAGAGTTTTACACAGCTTGGATAACAGTGCTTTTGTGCTTTTTCACTATGCTGTATGTACTTGCACAGTACTGCAGCATTGCTCTAGCACTGCAGGAGAAAAGTTTTCTCCTGACCAGCAAGGACTTTAAACACTGCTGGAAACTTCTGAAAATGTCAGCGTCTAAAATCACTTGCTGTGACAGGAAGAGAACATAATTGTGTGTTACAGCAAGACTGTTGCCATGGAAAGTAGCATCCAAGCTCAGCATGGTGGCTTCACTCAAGCAGAAGAAAAGTAGAGCTGTGAAGGTCTATTCGTGAATGCATTTTTACTAGCTGGTAGAAGAGGTTTTACAAGTTTGAAGATAGAGTGCATTAATTCATTTGACGTTGAAGAAGTTTGCAAATTCCCAGCCTGAGTTTTCTCCATAATGAAGAAATTGCCGCGTTATTTGGAAGTGACTGCCCTGTGTCTTTATATGAAGAGTGTGCTGTTCTGAATCACCTATCAAATACAGTTTTACAGGATTTTTTTACTAAGAAAAGAAATTTCACATTTTCAGAGGTATTCCACCAGTATCCCTTCTGCTCCTACATATAGTGCAGTACAGTGCCAATGAAATCCTAATTGAAGGCATATGCTCCAGGCACAAGAGCCCTGTGGATTTTGCAGGTCTCTGGGTTCAGGGTCTCATGTGTTTCTGTTCCCTCTCCCTCACAGGTGTGTACTTTGACAGCTGCGTCAGACAGATCAAGTTCGTTGACTTCTGTGGGAAGTATCGTCTCCCGCTGATGCACTACCTGTGCTCCCCAGAGTGCTCCTCTCCCTTCAGCTCTGCCTCTCAGAGCTCCACTTCCCAGAGCGAGTCTGACTCTGAGGATGAGGCCAGCGTCGCCGCGCACAGGATGCAGAAAGTCCTTCTGGGATAACGGGCAGCCAGAGGGGAAGACGGGAAGGAAAATGGATTTGAAAAGCAATAGTGGAATGGTGAAGCACGAGCCACCGGCCTGAAGGGCTCATGAGAAATTGTCCTCAAGTTCATGCAGGGACAGAACATCTTAGCAAGCCTGGACTTGCTTGGTGCAGTGCTGCTTAGGAGATCTAACTCAGTAGCGTGCTGCCTGTAGGTTGCCTGGGGTTGTTAGAAATGTCTCCTGGCTGGGAGGCACCCCCCCTCCCTCAGATGGGCTGGGAGAGGGATTTGTTCTCACTGGCGGATTCAGAAGGATTTTAATATATGAAACTTGACTGGACTTCAGTCATCCTGCAGAGCAAAGGAGACTGTCCAGATCCTTTAACACTGTGGTAAATCAGAAACAGGCTAATGATGCCATGTGAGTATGTATGGACCCCAGTGTTTTACATAACAGTTTGATTCCTTTCTGTCTCCTTTGATCTCAGTTACAGATTTTATACCCATCCACTGAAAATGAAAGTTGAATTTTTTTTTATTCAGGGCTAGATTTTTCCAAACTCTGGTTACTCTTCCTTTGCCTAGAGGTGTAGGGTTTCTGAACTGTTACAGATGTTTTAGCCATCATAGAACTGAGCCACCTTTTTTTTCTCCCTTGTTATACTGAGCTGCTCTTAGTGTTTCCTTCTAACAATATTTGTTATTTTTCCTCCTCCTCCCTCTTACCATTACACCTGAAGTGTTGCTGTCTTTATGGTGCCTTCAGAAAACAGACAAGTTGTTCTGTTATAATTGGTATTACTTCAGACTTGTGGCCTGTGCAAGGGACCAGATGTGATGCTTTGTTTCATACTTTTGAGTCTCAGCTTACTGGAACAAATCTGCTTTTATAGCTGTGAATTGTAGGAAAGGTCTCAGTTGACATTTTTTGTTTATAAACAGCCACACTTTCCCACAGTTTGCTCTGCTGTGCTTGGTACAGAGTACTTTCCATCTTTAAGGTCATGGGCCTGAGGTACATAGCAGCTCAGTGAATTGAAATACCCAGAGAAATGCTGTGGAGAATGTCTTTTTTTTCCTGATTCCTAACAGGAGAGGAAAAACTGGTAGGGAGGCAAAGGCATGTTATCTGAGCTTCTTGCACAAGGTGCTTTTGAAATGTCTTCCTTATTTGTTTGCATTTGCTCTTGTGGCAATAGCTTTGGCAGTCTGTTGATAGTTCAAATAATACACTCAGTTATCTTAAACTATGTTTAAGGGAAAGCTGCAGAAAATAGCTCAGAATTTTTAAGCATCAAGAAATATCTTATAAAATTAATATTACAAATTGACAGCTATCTATAAATCTACTTTATGAGGCTGTTGTGTGCTTCACTCAGTGAGAGCTGCTCCTTTATTAATATTTCATGGTAGACAGTCCTTTTGATGCAGTTCCTGATAGAGCAAATCCAGCTGTGCCTTTGAATGCACGAACAGAGCAAAATCATCATGTTAAGAAGCTGAAATGAACAAGAAAAACTTTCTTAACCCACTTTGGCCCTGCAGGGTAATTAAAAACCTGTGCTTCTCTCCTGCATTCAGAAAACACATATACCTATTTGAACATCTCTGTGTTAATGGTCCTGTTTAATTATGTTTGACACTTCATGTATTAAAGCACTTTGATAATTCTGCTCTTTATAACTAGCTTTAGTGATTTTTTTTTTAATTAGACTACAATTTTTGCTTTCATGTGACCTGAAGAACATGGTCTGTGAAACTTTGTATGTTCCAGTCTGTCTTGGTGTGCAAGCTGAATTTCTTGCCTTGCATTTCCTTGACAGAACTCTTTATTTCCCCAATTTCCCTTGGACATAACTGGAATTTGAAATTATCTGATAGTAAAATAATACCCTGTTCATTGTTAATCATTGCAACTTAGTTCCCACACACACGTGATTCCCTGTGTGCCTTGATCCACAGGGAATTAATTGCATGTGCTCTATGCTTTTCCAAATAGTTTTTTAAAGTATATTTTTAAGACACAATGAGGAGTATGTGCCAAGCAACTGGATGTCTCTTTAGCAGATTCTATGAGGTTTGCTTGGGAAGAAGAACCTACACGTTTTGAGAGAAACCGACTGCATGCTGTTAGTGAAATTGCAACTTGTGAGCGGCCTGTTTTGTTCATCTCTTTCAGATGCTCCTTGCTGTCCCAAGTGAACATAGGCACAGCAATGCTGAATGACAGTAAGATGATTCCAGAGCCATAGTTTTAACTTGCCTGCTGGTATAACTGTAGCAGTCAACTGAGTGATCTAGAGCTTGACTCTCCTGCCAGCAAAAGTGAGCCACACAAGTTGAGATCTCAAGATCTTTTCAGCTCAGGGCCATGAGGTACCACCTTCCTTTCTTGTCTTTAGCAGCAGCTGCCTTGAAGTCATGCATTTTTTCACTTCACAAAGCTAGATTTCATCAGAGTTCCTGCTTGCACAGTAGCACCTCTGTGTGTGATGAGTTCAGTCCAGTGGTGGCTGGTTCTAATTTAGCTCGATCCTTAACTGCTGTTTCTTTCCTAACTGAACAGGCATCCCACTTCTGCCCAAATATTATATGGCCTATTAGGGTAATCTTTTTTTTCCACAGATTCTTCACTGTAGCCAGATCAAAACTTGACAGCTTACACAGTTGATATCTATGCATTTTTAGACTTGATAAAATGTGTCTTAAAATTCTTAAAATTATTATTATATATATATATATATATATATATATATATATATATTCCTGAATATAGCTACCAAGTTTTCTTTTTGCTGCTGGGCTTTAAAGTGCAATTCAAGTAAGTCAGAATTTAAAACAATCAAGAACTTGTATGAAAAACAAATGTTGGTTGGTTGTTTGGATTTGAGGTTTTTTCCCTCTGAGGTAATTTTGAGAAGACTAGGGATGCGGATATATTCTGTAGTGCCTAACACATTGAGCCCCCATGAGTCGTTTTTCAGCAATTGTTCGCCCCCAAAGACTTGAAAATGTACTGGGCAATAACATAGGTGAGACACAACTCTTAAATACACAGGTGGATGATAGGCACTAGCTTCTACCATCCCCTTCTCAGGGGCCCTGAGAAGTAGGCAGTGTTTTTGTCACTGTCTGTCTGTTTGTTTGTTTGTTTTCTGCCAGTTTGTAGCAGATCTCAGCTCCTGAAGATGCATCTTTAAGTGAAGTCTTCAGTCAATGTTTTGGTATCAGTCCCCTTGTTGCTGCAGCAGCCCAGCATGACCAGCTTTTGAAGCTGTTCTTAAGCTGAGACACAAGTGTGTTAAGCAAAGTTGCTCATTCCTTCTTCCATGTGGGTCTTGGGGCCCTGCCTGCATTCATCCACTGTCCCACTGAGCCTCTGCCAGGGAGAGCTGCTGGTGTGTTTCTGAATGCAGGTACTTGATGGGAACAGTGGGGTCGTGTTAAAAAGAAGCACAATATCAATTCGATGGGAAGCAACTTAGACAGTTGCCAATTCTTTTATGTTTCTTTAATAAGAGGTGAGACCTGAGGAAGTCAGTAATGAATATTTAAACATACTCTGAAGTGGCCAGATGCAGTTTTTCATGGGCTTCTGTCCTGGTCATTTTAAGTCTTTGAAATCTTGTGTTGAATTATAATGGGACTGGGGGGGAGGGAAGGGAGAACCAACTCCTTTTTGTTCCTTACTCTTGTTGGCAATAATGAATGGAAGGAATTTAATCCAATGAAAGTAATGAAACTTAATCCTTGCAATGCATCTTTGTTGCCCAGTTCAAAGAACTATTTTAATGCATCTTATTCACACCATGCCCTCCCTCCCCAACTGAAGACACTTCAAATAGACTGCTCCAGAGTGCACACTAATAGAGCAGTAACACTGTCTTGGAAACCTTTCTATTGATTATTTCACTTGCTTGCCTGACTAGAGAATTGATCGTATACTGACCAGAACACGATAGGTAGAAAGGGTTCTCATCCAGCCCTCTTGTTGAATTTTTATATAAGCATTTGTTTTGAGACATCTTAAAGTGCCTTATGATTTTAAAACTATTTTGCCTGAAACATATGAATGTAGACTATCTCTAACAGTATTTCATTATAAGCTGTAAAACAAATTGCAAACACTAAACCTACAAAAATGTTATTTCTGCTGTTGTCTGTCCATTATTTCCCGACATCTCAGTTCTGGTGTTTCTGCAGACAGAACTCTTGTAGGATTGGAAGCATTAAAAGGGGGCCATACGTGGGAGTGGATGGGATTTGATCTGTGCTGTGTAAAACCACGGAATAGGTGAGACTTCCAAAGGGAATGCTGAAATTCCTGGTTCTTGGGGCCTACTTGTGACAGACCAGTGTGTGTTACAGAACCAGACCCTGTTTTACTTCTGGAAGAGTGTTGCAGAGATTTGCTCCACAGTTCAAAGGCAGAAGTAACTCGCAGACAGGATAAATACCCGAACAAGAGCAAGTGGCATCATGGTGGAGTTTTCCAACAATATGGAACAGTTCTAAACGTTGTGAATTGTTTCCTTCTTAATACGCTAACCTTGAAACTTGTAAATGACTTTTTGAATGCTAATTTTCTGATCATGTTAACTGGCTAATGTGTTCCCATTTCTTGAGTAATCCCATGTTTCCTCCTACATCCTGAAGAGTTTTGTGATCTATTGCCAAAATGTTTTGGATCCTGCCATGCAATTACCAGTTGTCAGTGCAGAAATGTGGTGTATTGGAAAATGGGACAGTGGGAAACAAGAATGACTTGATACTAACTTCAGCAGGGACTATTTCAGAGATGGTTCAACTTCATATGTAAGGAAAAACCTCTCAAATTATGCAGCAGCTCCATTTTGAGTAACATAAAGTACAGAGGAATGCAGTGACCTTGCAGTAATAGCCAGGCTGAGAATATTCTTATTTCTTTTTGTTAACTAATTTAAGGATACATTTTTCTTTGCCTTCTTAATGCTTACCTTATATGTGGAAACAAATCCTTGAAGTGATGATTCCTGACACGAGTTGCCCGTGTTTTCATCTTTAGGAGCAAATCTTGGCTCTCAGACCCTCTCCTCTGTCGTTAGCACTAAAACAGCAGGAAGAGTACAGAGGAAATGTGGGTGACTAGGTGGCTGAACCAGATGCTCAGAATGTCAAATTGACGTTTTAGGCTCATGCAGTTGCAGTTGCACAGATCTAAAGGGCAGTATTATGTTGTTGCATTGGAAGTGTGTCATCATAAAGTAGAGCTGTACTTCTCTTAGACATGCTGCCTTAGGTGATCAAGACAGTTAGAGCTGAATATATGCACCTTTTTCTCTGCACTAGGGTTGTGAGTTGCAGTTGCCAGCCTTAAAAAATAAAATTCTGGGAGAAAGTCCAAGTGCTGCATTGAAGAAGAGCAGGGCCATCTCTTTGTCCTGGCCTGGGACTTACTGGTAGCAGCACAAAACTACTCTCAGAGTGGTGAAGGATTAATGTCTCTTCAGAGTGTTGTGCAAGTGCCCTGTCTGTAACCCCTTCTTGACTCCATGGAAAAAGCAGGACCCAGAGTCAGTACTGGTAAGTGAGTTGTGTTGGCAAATAAATGATTTCATGGAGCTCTATCACTCCTCCTGTAAGGGAATGAGGTGGACCAGAGTGTAACAGGGTCCTTGCTGGAGCTTGACTTGGGCACTAATGAACAGGTGAGTTGGGAGGGCAAACAAACCCTTCATCTGAGTGATAGCTTAGCTGGGGGCAGGGGGTCATAGAGTGAGCCCAGCAGGTCAGCATGTCACCCTTTGCATCTGCAACGACACAGATACTTAACGCTGGTGAAAGGACATGAATGAAAGGTACAGCATTGTTTTATTTGGGGGTTGTCCCTGAAAGAGTAAATTTCAGACTAATGCCTTTGAAAATGGATAGGAAATGCCATTGTGGAAAAATGTTTTTCAGTAATTCCTGGTGTTCCTGGCATCCCTAGTAAAAGTTAGTGTAACAAACATGCACAATATTGAGCAAACAATGTCCTTTTTGCCAGCCAATGTTCCGTGGTTGCTCTAAAGCCTTGCTTTGCAAATGCTCTTTGTTGACTCGGAGGGGCAGCCTGTGGTTCCTCAGGAACAGCCATGTCATGGGTGTAGATGACTTAACGGATTCTCCTTGTGAGCAGGGTAACACTGAACAAATCTTGACCAAACTGGCATTTCATGGGAATGGGGCAGAATATGGATGAGGGCCTAGATGCTAGAAATGAGGGACCTCTCATTTCCCTTAACAATAACCCTCTACTTCAAACATGCTGGGTATTTCTTAAAGGCTGGGGTAAATCTGTCCTTTTGGGGACATCCTTTGTATCAGGTTAACGGCTCACTGCAAGTCGTGTACTTTCCTGGCAGCAGATCCCCCTGGGCCACTCAGGACAGGGGTTTGTTTCCCTGTGGATTGTCCTGCTCTCCCTCAGAGAGCCCTGAACTCAACCCCTGCTCATAAAACCTCCCCACAGGCACAGGGGGCTTGGTGAAAGCACTGGCTGAACCCAGCACTTTGTTTCTGTTGTGAGTAGTTCTGTTCTGTTCTGAGGGCCTTGCTGGAAGACTTTAAAACATCCCTTGCATTTATAAAACCAAACACCCTTTATAATCTAAATCAGACCCGAGTGGTTTGCAGCAGTGGTTTTTATCTTCAAATAAACACTGCATTGTGTTTTCCAAAGTTGGGTTCCCTACTTACTCTCTTCAGGCATTTGGAGTTAAATTGCATCTTTTTGTTTGTTTTTCTTTCTTTAAAGCAGTCCTGAGTCTTTGACTGAGAGATACAATCATAAAAGGCCTTGCAGAAAACCCCATGCAACTGGGCTCGTCAAAACACGTTTTGAAATGGTCCAGGAATGTCTGAAACTTTGTTGGTCTTTCACAACTTGCAACCCCATCTGGCTGCCTTGCACTTTGAAAACCTGTTCAGAGATGACCCTTTGCCATGGTTTGTAGGGAAAGCCCACACTGGTGCCTGACCACAGCTCGTCCCTAGTCCACGCACAGCCCTCCAAGAATCCTGGCTAGAAACGCTTCATAGTGCTTCTAGGAAAACAGATTTTGTTTGGTGTGTGTGTGGAGGGAACAATTATGGCCTTGGGAAGCAAAAACTGCCCTTGACTGAATGCTGACAGCTGGCATACGCCAGGTGTGTCCTGGCAGCAGGTATTTTCAACCCTGTGCTCAGAGGTCCCTACAACTGTGGGCCATGAGGAAGAAAACCACTGTGCAGCATGTTCAGGAGCATCCTGTTTGCTTCCACACCTCTCAATACAGGGCTGTGGGCATGTTACATTTCAACTCTGCGTGAATAAGGGATCTGCTCTGGTTTATTGCTATAAATATGGTCTGCATTAATAGTGGCTGGCAAAGCCCTGATGGGGTATATTCCTGCTCCTGTGATCCCAGTTCAAGCAGGGCATTGCAGCTAGTGAATTCCCCACAGGAAAGAGGGCAAAGGCAGAGTGTCTCCCAGGGCCAACGTGTTCCTGCAGCAAGGAGGAGCCTGAGCTTGTTCTTGTTTACCTGCACCAGTTGCACATAAATGCCATTTGCACAGGAGGGGAATTAGCAGGGCTTGTCTTCCACCAGCAGCCTGGAAAAGGGCATGTGCAAGGGCAGGGGGTATTACTGTAATTGCTGCTGATGCTGCAGGTGGCTGGCCCAAAAACAAGTTATAAGAGAACTGGCTGCTGGTGAGGATGTCAAAAGGGCCCATCCCTGCATGGTCCAAGGGAGGCTCATGTCAGGTGTCTCCTTAGGATTGGGAAATGGCAGATGCCTTTGCCATTATACAGTTGAGTATTTGCATCCAAAAGGTCATTTCTCGTGGAGAAAGAGGTTCACCAGTGGCTGCCTGCTTCTGCTCTGGGTTGTCACAAGAGCTTTGCTCCCAGAGTCACAGATGTGCCCCTCCAAGGTGACTCCCTTTGAGAAGCGTATTGAAAATGGGTGGCAAAAGTGTCACTTTTGTGTCACACTGCCAGTTATCTATGTTTTTTGGGGATTCACATTATGAAATAACATTGACTCCAGGGTAATTCCTCAAACCCAACACCAGCTTCTGAACCAAGGGTGTTGTGGCAGAGAACACCTTCCAACATCATTTGTGGTCTCCTGCCAAAAGGACATCACCAGGGGTGATCTCTGCTATCCATCAGGGGCTCTGAAGGTGGCTTCTGTACCAGGTGAGTGAGAAGGAAACATCCTCTTTAATGGCATTTTCTGATTGCCACTCCCTCTTCAGACAGTTTTTCAACAAATATGCCTTCTACACCATTCCACACATCACAAGTGTCTAGTGAGGGTGTCTCACATGATGCTTTTTAAACCATCATGGTGTTGTCCCCAGATTTCTGTGGCCAAAGGTGAAGCCTGATGATAATTTGATATGACAAAATGAGGCCCTGGGCGGACATGACTAAATAGCAACAGTGGTGTGACAAAGGGCCTTTGGATAGTGCAGAACATATTTCATCCTGTGTAAAGGAAACAGATGCTGCTTTTTTCCAAGGAAAGGGATGTAGGAATATGGAAATACGCCCCACAAATAATTCTTTCACATTCATTAATGCACGAACAGATGAATCTTCCAGTGATACCTGGGATGGATGAGGAGGTTCATGGTTATCATGACCCAGCAAATCTTTAAGGTGATGGCTGGTTCATCACCAGCAGAAAAGCCTTTCGTCCTTCCACAGGCTCTGCAGACAACTTTATGTTGGTTATATCTCAGTCCAGGCAACCACAGGAGTTGTGCATGGGTCTGCAGTAACTTTGCTCATTCAGTGCATTCATTTCTGAAGTCCAGAGTAATAGCCTGGCAACAGAAAGGCTGGCATGACATTTGAAAAGGCTGTTCCAGTCATCTTTTGCTACTGTTCCAGGTGCCAGCATAATGTATTTCCCCAAGCCTGCTTCCCAGAAGCCTGCTACATCCTTGGGTTTAACTAACCATTGCAGAAGCTGAGTTGCTGTTTCATGAGAAGGCATCAATGCTGGCACTCCTGGCTACATCCTCCCTTGCCTGTGTTTTCTCCTTGTCCTAACGTGCCTGAACATCCCAGATCTGAGAGCTATTCCATGTGACTTTTGAGCTGTACATGGCAGCCCAGCCATTTCCTCCCTTCTTCTCTCCTCTCTTTTTACAGTAACAACCTTTTCATACTTGCAAGTCCTGTTGCTTTTGTCACAAAGTTTCTTCAGAATTCTCCAGGGTGAATAAAGCTGAGAAATGTCTTGTCTTCACAATCTTTTATTCAGGAACAAGTGTCTTCTTCATGCAAATTTCATTGGCAAGCATCTAGTCAAACTTTTTCAAAGACATCCATTTTTTCAATTTCTTTTTAAGAAAAGAAAGGTGTGTTTCTTTTATTTTTAAAGCATCTCATGATGAATGGGCTTTCAGAACCTTCAGAGAGACTGAGGAGTTCACAACTTCAAGGCTGGTGTGTGTTGTCCTATGAAGCCTGTGATTATAATCCCTTTAAAGGACAGTAAGCAGAAACTCTTGTGAGTTGTACAATATTTTCCCATCTCAGATTCTAAATGTTGGGGTAAAGCAATTAGCAGTTGCTGCTTTGAATTTCTTAGTGGCAACAAAGCAGTGAGCTTATTGATCAACGTACTTCACAGCTTAGTTAAAAATTCTGTACTAAAGATCTGTGATTTTTCAGGTTCATGTCCTTAACTCAAAATAGCTTTAAAGGCCATGGAAAATCTATCATGTGACTTGTAAAATATGAGCATATTTAGATCAACATCCACCAAGGGTAAGGTGTACTTTAGTGGTTATTCAATTGGGTGTTGCACATCCACAGAAAGTTGTATTAGAAACAATACTTTTGCTTCTAAAATTTGTTTGTGCCAGCTTTTACACAGAATAACTGTTTCCTTGCATGCCAGGCTTGCATTTGTCTTGTTTCTCAGTTGTCACCCCTCCTGTTCCTGCTCTACTTTCCTTGTTCACTTCAGCTGACGAGCTCCTGGCTTTTAACTTCCTATTTAGTAAGTTATTCTTGGCATTATGGATGCCCAAATGTAGATGGTGGTAACTTTCATTTCCTGGCTCTGTTTCTCATAACCCCTTCTGCCTTTGTCTCTGAAGTCAGCAGTGCTGTCCTTGTGAAAGCCAAGGCTTTACATTGATTTAGCAGACTGATTCAGCTTTTCAGCATTACAGGCTTATCTTTACTCCCATTTGCCTCCACACAGCACCTCCTTCCTGTCTTCTTGCTCTTCCTTCTGCACAAGGATTTTTCCATGGCCCCATGGTAAGCCAGTTCCCTTCCATTCCTCACACGGCAGCCCCTTCTTTGGCAGCTAACATAGACATCCACTATGCCAAGGAGCCCACTCTCATGGGCGTGCTTTTCTACAGGGCTTGTTGGTGCAAGTTGTTTGTGGCCTTTCCTTCTGTCCTCACATCTTAGTGCCTCCTCTTCTTCCTCCTAGTGAGCCCAGAAATACCTTCCACAGCTGGCCCCCAGCACTCCATAGCTGTCCCCATGTGGACAGAGAAGGACACATACAGCAGGTCTCTGCTCCAGGATGGCCCATTCAGGATGGATGGGGGACCCTTCTCATTCAACACATTCCCACCAGCATCAGGAACTAATCTTGAGTGATGAAATCTCCCCCTCAATGCCCTCTGTGCCACATGGTTCTCAGCCTCAGCCTGAAGTCTTTGTTTCTAAGGATTGCCATGAGCAAGAGGGCATTGTCTGTGAGGATCTGGAAACAGGGATGTGCAGTCCTTACCTGGCAGCAGAGTGCTTAGCATCCAGGGAGACAAGTGCCAGGCCCCTGCGGTGACAAGGGAACACCTTAAAAGGAAGGCAGTGGCCTGTCTTTCCTGTTCTTAGATGGAAAAGTACTTCAGATGGGGCAGCTAGAGCCAGAAACAAGAGATGCTTCTGTTGTGCACTGCGTGTGCATTAGATCTGTATTAATGGGGATTTGGGTTTGGTTTTACTCTCTACTGTTAGAAAGAAAAACATCTTCACTGTGTCAGGTAGAAGAAAGAACATGGTGAATAACTGAGATGAGATCATTATATGACTTCATGAGTAGTCATGGACTGCTACAATTGAAGGAAACTATCATTTACCACTTGTTATTTAGCAGATGGGCACAGCTGAAACTCGGTTCCACTGCAAACTTTATTGTTTCCCTGTCAAATCCTAAGAGGCTGAGATACCTCCCAGGAGACCACTAATCACTGCTGGCACTGGGTGTTGCTGGCAGCACGAAGGGAACCTTAAAAGCTTTGGTGGTTCAGATTAGCATCCAAAAGGCTGAATGTTTCCTCTGGGTTCCAGGTCATGCTAAACGTTTAATAAAAATCCTACCTTAAGACTCAGTATGAAAGGAAAGAGTGGGCAAGCTTACTGACTGCATCTGGCATGACCAGTCCCTTACCTAAAATTAGCTGAACTCCTGCTCTCCTGTGTCAGCATGCACTAGAGCTTGGGCAGAGCCTGCCTGGTCCTTCAGGAGCTCAGACCTCTGCAGCCTTTTCTGCAGTATGGTACCGGGCATGGCCTTTCACTGAAGCACCATCCAACCTTGGAGGGCATTTGTTATTCCCTCACCAAAACCAGGGACTGATGAAAACCAAGTCTCCAATGGAAAATACAAGTGGAAAAAAAACCAAGAAAAAAACTGTATGGTTCTTCTTCTGCTTCCCTCTATCCTACCTGCACTATTTTTTATATTATGGTAAATAAAATGTGTCAACCTGTGGACAGCTCAGTCAAGGATGCCCTGTCCTCCCACTGGCAGAACCTTTGCTTTGCCATAAAATATTCTGCCCCATCCCATTCCTGTGAGAGGGATTTGCTGATGTTTAATAAAAGCTGTGCATGTGCTCCAACCATATGTGGAAGAGGGAATGATCCACCAAGTTTCTCTCTCCACTTTGTGCTGGTTTTGGCTGGGGTAGAGTTAAGTTTCTTCACAGTGACTGGTATGGGGCTGTATTTTGAATTTGTGCTGTCCATAGGGTTGATAATATAGACATGTTATTGTTGAGCAGATCTTACACAGAGCAAAGACCTTTCCTGCTTTTCATGCTGCCAGGCTGGGGAGGAGGCTGGGGAGTCCTGGGGGGTTGGTCACAGCCAGGACAGGTGACCCCAACTGACCAAAGGGATATTCAACACCCTGTGACATCATGCTCAGTATGTAAAGTGGAGGGAAGAAAGAGGAATGGGGGGACATTTGGAGTGATGGTCCTAACTGTTTGGAAAGGATCTCATCAGAGACGAGGCCATTTGTCTCTGAGTCCCAGGACCAAGTCTGTATGAGCATCCTTGTTTGTAGAGCCACAGAGCTGCTTGGTGCCTCCTCCACCGGAAAGCTTGGTCACGGCCTCACTTGATTCCCACACAATCTGGTTACACACTGCAGCATAGGATCATCCTGCTGCTTTCTCAGAAGCTGTACCCTGGCTCCCTTTTCCTTGCCACAGTACCTAATTCATAACCTCATGTTTTCCCCTTGATGCTATCCCCCAAAAAGGCAATAATTAGAAAGCATGTGGGAAACCAGCTTACAACAGGTTGTCAGCCTCTCTCCCACATCCGACAGACTGACTGAGGGTTTTCTCCATACAGCTGGTCCCCATCCAGCAATGCCACTGGCAGGATGCAAAGAGTCTTCACACAGAGAGCTTCTAACACCCCACAGATTGGCTTCATGGATGGAGCAGAAAGGATTAGGACGAGTTGAAGCAGACCAGCCTTTCTTCCAGTAGTGAGCACCAGCTTCGCTTCTACAGGGAGCTGACAAACAGCAGCTTTGAAGGAGGTCATGTCTCAGGCCCAAGCCCTCTGTGACTTTCTGACCTGGCCCCCTGTCAGGTGATTCTGGGATTAGCCTTACTTTGCATAAGAGACAGGCAGGATGAGCAGGGTGTTGCTAACAAACCAGTTTTCATGGGTGGGAGTGAGCTGCAGTTCTAAGCATGGTGGAAACCACGCTGGAGCTGATCTTCCTGCCCTAGACAAGTTCAAAGTGCTGTAGCTTCTACTACAAGGGGATGTGGGTCACATGTCACTCTTCTTCACATGGTGTTATTCTTCCACCATATTCTTGATCCCTCTGGTTTTCCCCACACTCTCCTATTTCTTTTTCCAC
Source organism: Vidua macroura (assembly GCF_024509145.1). NCBI lineage: Eukaryota > Metazoa > Chordata > Aves > Passeriformes > Viduidae > Vidua > Vidua macroura. Next base: position 71,423,341 of record NC_071572.1, on the reverse strand, counting down.
CTGGCTCACTCCTAAGATCTTGGCTTGTCCATCTAGCAAATGGGTCCAAATCAAGTGGGGTCCAAATCAACCATAGAAAGATGATCTTTCTGAGAGACTGATTCTCTCTCTGGGAAGATGCAGAGCCTTGTACGACAAACAAAGGTTTTTTAACTTGCCCTGGATGGAGAGGCACTAACTGGGCTCAAAATTTTCTGTGGCATGAGTGAGTTACAAAGTTATCTTAAAGCAGTTCACAGAGCCATGGAAAATGGGCTTTAAAGGGAATGTGACCTGGTTCATACTCATGTCCTCAGCTGCACCCAACTACTCCTGGCAGAGATTTCACCATCTGAATGGACAGTGTTCCAGGATGTACTGGGAGGAACAGAGTGAGCAGTGGCAACCTCCCTGAGGGCAGTTCCTTTGTATAAGAATCGTCCACACATGTTCCCAGTTGCCTTATCAAGGTAAATGGTTACAATGGGGAACTTCTGTCAAGGGGAATGAAGAGGAGTTGAGAAGAGGTTGTTTGGAAAGTGACAGAAAGCCAAAAGGATGGTGTGGGAACAGCAAAAGATTGTTCAAGCCTTCAGTAATCTCAGGAAAGTAGAAAAAGTCCCAGGTCCTGCTCCTGAGAGCTGGAGAAGAGACTAGAAACTCCTGAAGGTTGAAGAAGTGGCTGGTGTTTGCTGAGAGGCTTCACTGTGTGGGGCACAAGCCCTGGTTCTTGCAGATGGGTTCTCTGGATGGCTGTCTGTCCAAAGTCCAGTGCCCAACCTTATGGCCTGGAAATGGGCTGGGAAAGGCAGGATGGCTTTAACAAACCTTAAAATGGGTAGAACTTAAACATTTTACACCCAAAGGACCATGGACTAGGTATGAGAAAAGAAAATTATCAGTTGTTTAAACTCACAAATAGGAAACTTTGTAAGAGGAAAACGTGAAGAAGTTGCCCTTTTAGGAATGCATCGAACAAAACTGGTATTGCCTAAGTGTGGCTAGATGCTTTTTTAAAGGAGGATGTTACAACTGCTGGCTGCCACATGCTGAGAAAGGAGAGACTGCCTGAAAGACAGAAGGGTGGTGCTTCATGCTAATGGCAGTATTACCCCTTCTACAGCAGGGACTCAGAGCTGACTATGTAGATCAAGAAAGCCCAAGAGGGAACACTGTGTGCAAGCCTGTGTGTACCTGACTGCCTCATCAAACGAGGCCCAGCACGGGTCTCTCTCTACAGGCTCATTTGCAATGTGTGAAAAGAAAACTGTATTTGCATAGATAATTTAATTCTGGGACACATCTGTGGAGATTGGCTGCAGGCCAGAGTCAAGTCTCATGAGAGTTTCTAAGTGTTCTGGATTATAATTTCTCAGCAGAGGATGCGTCCATCCAGCACACCCTGTCTCCCTTTTAGATCCATCGTGATGGGTAGAGACAGTGGAGCTGATCAGTTGCAATGGACTTGAGCAAAGTCAGGACAATCATAGGTAGTCATATATCAATTTGGCTTTTCCAGGACACTAATTTTCCCCAAGATGAAGCAAAAACCGAATGCAATTCATCCTAAAGAAAACTCAGGCAAATTTAGTGAAATTTGACTGCAATGTGAGTTGCTTAAGAAGAGTTTAGCAGATGACCAAAAGCCGCAGTTAAAGTACAGCGTATTTTTGATGGTTCTGTGTGACACCCTGGTTTGGTGTGAACCCTTGAGGATGGACAAAGCATAACTGTTAAATGGGCTAAAACCCTTAGCCAGACCCCAGAAGAGAAGTATTATTTCATTAGTTATAGCTAATGACTGGCAAGCAGGGGGGGGTCTCAGTCCACAAAAATCAGCTCCAAGCCCCCTTTTTTCAACAGTAAACTTGAAACAAGGATCCAACCGTTATGTACGTCTTGGAGCAAATGATGTGGGCCAGACCTCCAACATGAGGTGCTGTGTCCCAGGTGATCACAGCTCCCACAAGGGATCCAGAAGCTGGAAGGTGTAAGTAGCTCCATGCAGGATGAACAAGGTGCTAAGGACGAAGAGCCAGAGCAGCAGTGAAGAGGCATGAGAAGGTGGTTTATCCTTCTTATCAGGCAATGTTGTGATGGTACTGAACCTCTCCAGGGAGCTCTGAATTCAACTCTTCAACAGGATGTTTAAAAAGAGTAAGGGCTGAGAAAAGACATGGAAGACGGAAAAAATTGCATCCTGCCTCCCCTGGCAGTTTCAAATGAGTTCAGCTTTTGCTTTCCCTTCCTAGGACCCAGCCTCAGGCTGAGCCATGCTGCTGCTGGGCTCCAGCTATTCCCTGGCACAGGGTGATGTGTTCCCAACATGGGGCTACTGACTGTGCTTTAAGCACAGCAGGACCCTCGTCCCTGGAGAGTTTGTAATACAACTCACCTTAACTATGGGCTTTCTGCCCTCACTTGTGCCTTTCCAGACCTCCATTCCTTCCTGCTCGGCAGCACAAATCCTTCTTTGGTGCATACCTGTAGTGCAGCAGGCACTTTCCTGCCTCCAGACAAAATACCCAGGCATTTTTCCCAGACTCCCCAACATCCTGGCTGCAACTACATGTTCTCTGACAATGCCAAGTGACACCGAGAAGGATGTCCCAGCTCTTGTAGGGCTGCAAAGCTAACTGGGATGAGGTTGTGGGGTCCCACTTCTGCTGGGTGAGGAATAAGAGGTGATGCACATCCACGTGTTTGTAACAGTTGCCAAGGACAGTTGTCCATACCTCCAGAATTTTGCACGCTTTTTTTTTGTTTGTTTTTGGGTTTGTTTTTTTTTGTTTTGTTTTGTTTTGTTTTTTTTTTGGTTTTTTTTGTTTGTTTCAGAGCAAAACTGAAGCACACACAAAGCGGCCATTTCTCATTATGACAGTTTACAAAGTGCTTAGTAAAAAACATGAGTCAGTGGGGCAACAGGAGTGCTCTCTGCTAGCTTTGGGAAGAACCAGAAATAAGTCACTTCACTCCTGCTCCTGTGTGGTCAGGGTCTCACTCCTCTCCCCTCATTTCCTGATGAGAGATGTTTCTACTTATGGTCCTGGTTTCATGGAGGCAGAGACCAGATTGTTAAGTTGAGTCTAAGAGCCTGCGTGTTTTAAAAGAGATCAGATTTCCAGAGATACTGAAACTTCCTTATAGCCACTGTGAACTGCAGATAATCTGCAGCTCTGTAAATTGGAGGGCTGCTTTCAGTGCCAAAATTCAGAATTAATCCATGGGTCTCCTATTTGAAATTGCTGGATCTTCATCTCCCAAGGCTTTCCAAGAGGCTTTTTCATTATGTGGCAGTAACAAGGCTCCTGCCTCCTTCACCTGCTCTGGATGTGACCCTTGGCCCCACTGAGCCTTCATTGCCCATCACTGCCCAGGCTGGAAAATACTTTCTGGAGCATGGTGTTAGACTCCCTGGGCAAGGTTCGTGCCTCTGTTTCACTTCAGAGGAGGATGGGAAAAGGGAATGGAGAGGTCCTATAGCAGCTTCTCCTCTGGGACATCAGTCAAATCTAGTAAAGGGCAGTGGGAGCTGCTGCCAGAACCAGAGGCTGCAAAATGGATGCTTTTACCAGGCTTGTGAAGTGAGAGGTCATTGTTTGCTTCTTATGGTGCTGTGGGGCACAGCGTGACCAACAGTGTTGTGCAAACCTCTCTGCTCCCATTCAGACCACAGCTGCCCCTGGTCCATGGCTCTGCAGGTCTGAGAATGGGCAGGAGTGGAAAATTAGCACAGTTCATGGCAGAGGCTAGCAGAGTTGGGTAAATGAAGTAAACAGAACAGTGTAAAGAGAGAAAACCTGCACAGCCTACACCTGTCTGCAAACAGCCCTTTCCAGCAGCACCTGGCACTTGGCTGCGAGTGCCAAGAGAGCACTTTGGGAGAGAAACTACGGTGCTGGAGCAGAGCTTTTGGCTTTCAGAGTTGTGGAAAAGTTCTAGTAAAATGGTGTGGGTGTCTTGAGGGGAGAAAGCACAAAGTTGATGCGAGCGAGCTGCACGACCGTGGGAGGCAAGACAGGGAAACGGCCAGCACGGTGATGCTGTCAGTGACGGTGGGTCTGTCCGCAAGACACTCAACGCTGCTCACACAAACATACCTATTGCAGTAGTCACACTGGCTACCACTAGCCAAAGGGCGGCACAAGCAGGTACAGAGCGCGAGGTTGGCCGCCCTCGCGTTTACTCACCTTCTCGGGCCGGTTTTGCCACAGACGTGGGGCTTTGTGCTGCCTCAGCTGCCAGGAGCACCCGAGCGAGGCGGCCCGTTCCCAGCCGGGCGCATCCCGCCGGCAGCAGCGGGACAGGGGCCGGAAAGGAGCTCGGCCGCGGGAGAGCGGGGCTAAAGGGCAGCGGCGGCGCGGCCAGGTCAGCCGGGGGCTGTGCCAGGGATTCCCCTCTCCCGGCTCCGGGGTGTTCTGGGGAGGGTTCGATGCTATTCTCGTTTGGAGGAGCCGCCGCCGTGAAACGGGATCCAGCCCTGCCGGGACAGCCCCGGCCTCCGGGCTTTTTCCCCGCTGCCGAAAAGCTTTGTCCCGGGTCAGACGGGAGCGGGGCCGGCTCCACCGCCCCGGCGGGAGGAGCGCGGCCGCCCGGGCCCCTCCTGCCGCCCGCCTCCCCCGGGCCGGGCCGGGCCGGGCGGAGCCGGGGCGCTGAGGGGCGGCCGCCGGCGCCGAGCTCCGCGCCCTGCAGCGGCTGCGGAGCTGCTCCCGGCCCGGGCGCGCCGCTCCTGCCAGGCTTCCACAGGTATCCGCAGATTTCCCCAGGTTGGCACCCTGGGTACGAGTGCCGTCCCCGCAGGTGGGTCGGGGCTCCGCCGGGCGCGGTGTGGGGAGAGGGGCTGGCAGCCGTGGCTGGGGCTGCGAGCGGGATGGATGAGACGAGGGCGCCCAGGTTACCTCCCGAGTTGCCTTCCTGCCCTGGCTGTTCGCTTTGGTGGTTTTGCTGCCCGTGCCCCTTTGCCCGTCGCCCGCGGGGTGCCGCGGGTGCAGCCGGCCGGACCCCAGTGCGGCGAGGTCGCGGGATGGGCTGGCAGCCCCCGAGCGCTCCCGCCCTGCGGCACGGAGCCGTGCTCTGGGCGCGATTTTGGGGGATGCAGAGCTCCTCGTTCGCCCTTCGCTGGCTTGGCTGTGCCCGGATTGCACCCCTGAGCTCGAAACGGGGCGGGCTCGGGCCGGTGTTTTGTAGCTCTCCAGAAAATACTGTCCCAAAGGTTCCAAGCAGCCCTCGGGAGGCGCCTGTAGGAGCGGGAGCCTACTAGCACCTGGCGATGGGAAAGGGCTGCCTTGCAGGATGCCAAGATGGGAAGCTGCAGCACTAGGTCAATTTGTGCTAACCAAACTGCTATTACCTGGGCGAGCCGTGTGCCTTTCGGAGTTCAAAACGGGGAAGAAAAGTTACAACCAACTCCACAGTGCAGCAACCTGCTGGGTGGAGAGGGAGAGAGAGAGAGAGGGACCCACGTGCCCTGGATTCACAGTGCTGCTAAGGGGTGAGACCCCCGCCAGGAAACACTCCAGGACCCAGCTTGTTTGCTTCTCCTTGGCTGCCAGAGCATGACACAACTCCCAGGGACTTGGTCACCTCTCAGGGAAGGGTGGCTCATGGACCCAGAGCTGGATTTTCTGCTGCCCCACAGGTGCTCTGCATCCTCAGAAGGGCAGGGAGGAGGCCAAGGGAACCAGATCCCGGGTAACCGGGAGCTGCCAGTGTTGAGTTGCAGCTGGCATTTCTAATGCAGCCTTGGCGCAGCTGCCACATCCCCTCACCCACCTGCTGCCGGGGCACTGCACGCTCCGCTCTTAATGTGCTGTCAGCTCTGTCCTGCCACAGTTTACAAGTAGCACTTCCCACACGGGTTTGGTTGTGCCTCCAGTTTTGGAGCTGCCCCTCTCCACCCCTGAGCAAGCCTCACCGCTGTCTGCAGGGAGCCAGGCTGGCAGACCTCGTGGAAACCTTGATGTGGCCCTGCCCCTTGGTGGGGGGCTTGTTTTGCCCAGCAAGGAGACTAGAAGCCTTGAGCAGGGCAGCACTGGGTGCAGTTTGGCAGCCTGTGGTACCCGGGAGGGGAGCCAGAGGAGCTGTGGACATCTCTGGCTTTCAGAGCCTTAAGTCAAATCTGTCTCCTAGGGGAAAATATGCCCTGCTGCTTGGTCATCAGGGGTAAGGTGAAAGAGCTGTAATGCTTTGTTTTCCTGCCTCTTTAAGGACTAAATGTGTCACTTGATTTCCAAAATCCTGCCAGATTTCAAAGAAAAAAAGTAAAATAGAGAAAAAACATGCTGACCTTGTTAGGGCTAGAAGCTGTCCCCATGCTTGTGGCTGTGTGGCTTTGTAGCCTGGCCGTCCTAGCCCTGTTTGTGAAAACACAGGTGTGCTGGTGCTGCGAGGGCTGTGAGGGGATGGTGTCTGATTGCATGAAGGAGCAGCTGCAGCTTTCTGCCAGCTTTGGAAAGGGAGAGCTCTTGAAGGCATATGCTTAATGTGAAATATATCTTTATGGAAATACTCCTTCTGAGGTCTCTTCCTCCTCTGCATTTGATAGCTCGGCAGCAAACAGCTTCAGTGCGGGTGAGCTTCTGCTTTTAATTAAGTCACACACACCTCAACCACAAGGTAGATCTCCTTTGTAAATCAAACTTCTAAATCATCAGGCTTTTTTTACCTCTTATTCATGGTAGCTCTCTAAAGGTGAGTTAAGACAGAAAAAAATCTGCCAGTTAAGACAGAAAAAAATCACAGGCAACACCTTCCTGTAAGGCTGTTTAGCATATTCCCGTTTGCTGGGCTGGTGCTAACATCCCGAAGGCAGAGGGAGCTGATGGAAGGAGGGGATGTTGGAGCCTCCAGCAGTAGTGCTTGGAGCTGAGCTGTGCCTCAGAGCAGCATATTGGGGCACATGCCCAAAGGAGAAGGTAGCAGCAGTTGATGGGAATGGCCTGGGAAAAGGCCTGGGAAATGCCACAAAAAGGTTTCTGAGGCAGGTCATGCATGTGGATGGATGGGAGCAGGTATAAAGGTAACAGAGGCACCAGGAATGGGCACAGCCCTGAGACCTGGTAATGCTGCACCAGTCACAGCACCTTGAATCGGCATCCTGGTGAAAAGTGTGAGTGTCACACAGCTACAGTGGAGCCCTGCAGCCTCCTTGTCCTGTGAGAAGGTGCCAGCCTCTCTGGGACAGGGATGTGGGTGTGATCCATGGCAGGGATCCAGGATTGACCAGCCTGGCAGATGGGTGGGCTCCTGGTTTGCCTGCAGCAACTACCAGAGCAAATTGTGAAGCAAGATGCTTGGGAATATTTGCACACATCCAACATTGCTTCTCTTTGGCTGTGCCTGGCAGTGTGGCAGGCAAGAGCTGTGTTTCTGTGGGCATCAGGCATGGTGGCCACGCAGTTTGGCCCTTTAGCCAGCCCTGGCCACTTCTGCCTCTTCATGGTGAAGGTGCAGTGTGTTTCTGGAGAGGTAGCCCCTGCCATCCCACTTTCAGGCCATCTGCCACATGCCCAGCACTTCGGATGGAGACCTTCCTGACTCAGGGCTTGGGAATGAGCAGGAAGGCTGTCCCATGGAGGCAGAACAACACCTACAGGTGTGGTCTCACACTAATAAATGAAATGATTGGCGAAGTTGTTACAGAGTGAAGAAAACCCAGGATTTTTCCCCAAGTGGTGAAAAGCCTCTGTGTGTCCTTCCTGTCCATGTAGCACAGCTGCTGCTGCCCCGGCTGTGGGCAGAGGCTTGGGCATGGGAGCAGCACTGCTCCTTCTCAGAATGGTGCTTGGGATATGTCCCCTGCCCATTTCTGGGGGAGGCAGCTGTGTCTTCCTTGGCCCCGAGTGATGAGGCTGCTGTCTCGCAGCAGAGATCCCACTGCCTCTCTCACTGGCTGCAGGAAGGTGAGCTTCCCCCTGCGGGCACCGTGGTGTCACTAAAATTTGGCTGGAAGGACTTTTCTGGCTGTTTCCTCTGTCGCGTGGCTCTGTGTGAGGAGGCTGCCAGGCCGCCTGGCCAAGCAGGGATGAGCTCAGCTCGAGGGGCAGTGGGGTCCCGACCTCTGGACTCCCAGCCCCCTTGGGGAGGCAGAAACCTGGAAATTTCTGCTCATTTCATCCACATGCTGCTCAGCAGCTGCTGCAGCTGGACACAAGGGAGGGCTCAGATCTTCAAGTGGCACAAAGTCACTCCCTGGCAGCTCCAAGGATTTGGTTTACCTCCCCATCAGCTCTGGTCATACTGGTCTCATCTGTGGCATGCTCCCTATGCCTCTTGGTATTCCCTCCTAATTTTCCTTCTTCTGAGCATCTCCAATCTATTCTGTCTCTGTTTCTCACGTGCCTGTCATTGTATAGCAATTATGGTTAGAGAGTTAAAAGCCTTATCAGCTCCTTAGTGGGAGAAGTGTGAGTCAGCTTCTTGCAGGACTGTGTGGTAGTTCAAAAAAAGTAATGTGGGTTTTTGGGGTTTTTTTGTGCATAGAGGTTTCTTTAATTCAAAATGTAAACCACAGAACTGGAAAAAGCCAAGTGGGTATTCAACCTGCACTTACAAAGTTAAAAAGTCTAGAGGTAGATCTAAATGTGCCAACCTTGTGCAATCCTCACAAGCTGAGGGAGCTACAGTGGACAGACAAACAGTAAGATCAACATTCAGAAGTTACTGCCTTCATGATATTGGGACATGCTTTCCAAAATGATAGGAAGCTTGAAAATCTCACCTAGCTTCAGGTTCGACACAAAATTTCAGGTTTCAGTCACACAGCGAGCCCCCCATGCATGCAGTGAGAAGCACCTTGTCCTGCATCTCTGTCCTTTTTGTGCAGTGGGTCCTGCAGCTCCTGGTGGTTATCCTCACTGAGCTTGCTGTCTGTCTGTGAGGTATGAAGATATCTGAGGGGCCTGGATATGGCTCTGGAAATCCCAGGGACAAGAGCAGAATGAAGCACGAGCACAGGCAGACCCTGAGAAGAAGGGTGACAACTTTGTAGCTCCCCAGTGTTCCTGGGGATTCAGCCTTTGTAACCCAGGTTTTAGGATGATGTGATGGGTTTCTTGGTTTTCTTTCTTTTTCCTTTTGTGTTTGCAGGGAAAAGCATGAAAATGTAGGTGCCAAATTTTTAAATATAAATTAAAAATAATCTTCAGATATGCTGTGTGTTTTAACTCACAGTTTCTAAGTAGCTTCATAGTGGGGGGTGTTGCAGTAAGTCTGGCTTGTGACTTTTTTTTTTGATCGCCTTGGGGATGGCAATATTGCAGGTTTCTCAGGCCAAACTCGAAGGGATCTTGTTGGACAAGAAGAGCAGAAAGAAAAAGCAGGAGCCTGTCTCGGAAGCACCAGATTTTGAATTGCAAAACCCCATCCCGGGGTGTTCATGTTGCCGGAACAGTTATCCGGCTGATTTCCCACTGTCAGCGTGCAGCCCTGTGTCCTGACAGCTGAGGCTGCTCCACGCCAGCAGAGCTCCATCTCCCACCAGGACAGGCAGTAGCAGCACAGACCCATCATGGGTGAGCCGAGGTCTCCTGCTCCCCTCCTGAGGCAGCAGGAGTGGCTCTGCCCTTTGCCCTTTGCTCCTTCTCTCCAGTTGTTCTTCTCTGCCTCTGGCCACACAGCCACCTTCCCAAAAGTTCTTCTCAGCAGGTGTTTCTCCAGATGTGCTCCTTGCAGAGGTGTGCATGTACCATTTCTCTGTCAGGGTTGGTGTGACCAGGATTGCAGAGCTCATGAAGACTGGCACATTTCTGAATGTGATTGTTCTGTTGTCTGTGATTTGACATCTTTGGTTTTGCACCTTTTGATTTACCAGGCAGCCATGTCACCCTTGGGAAGAAGACTCTCAACACTACATCAAAATGAACCTGTTGGGGTGAAAAGTTCATTCTGCCTGCTCTGGGTCTATACATGCTGCACCAATTTTTCAGCTTCTTTAAAGGCTTTTTTCCTCTGTTTTTTTCCTGAAATAAGTGTTTTGAAAGGGAAGAAGAAAATTTGAGAGAGTCAAGATGTGCATTTAGATGACATCAAATGCATCTATTTTGAGGGCTCTTTATGTGTTAGTCTACAGTTACTCAGCATTGTTAGATATTGGACTCAGTGATTTTTGAGGTGTTTTCCAACTTTAGTGATTCTGTGATTCTGTATATGTCCCTTGAAGTGTTCAACAAACATGTAGATGTCGTGCTTAAGGACATGGTTTAGTGGAGGGGTTGGCAGTGCTGGGTTACTTGTTGGACTTGATGATGTAAGAGCTCTTTTCCAACCTAAAGATTTTATGCTAAGTATTCCTGGGTCTCGACAGATCTAAGGAAACAGGTTTTCCAGGCCTGGAAATCAACCATTGAGGTGACCACAAATTGCTTTTATCCAAATACTGTTTCTAGCGGTCAGTGTTTCCCTTTTATCTGAGAAGATGGTGGTGCTAATATTTTTCATGTGGTCCAGTCACTTGTTTCCTATCGAGTTTTGGCTTTTTGGATCATGTCTGCATGCAAGCTGACGCTCCTCTGTGGCCAAATACTCTCCACCATGTCCCAGACAGCTGGCAGGTGTAAGGCCACAGAGACCAAGGGCAGAACAAGGCAAGCAGAGCTCTCGGGTCCCTTCCAACCCAAGCCATTCTGTGATTCTGCTCTGGAAGTGATCTATCAGAAGTGGTTGGCATTTTAAGTCTTAAAAACACCCACAAAAAAACAAACCCCACAAGTCTCTGTTCTCAACAGTCCCTTTCATTTTAAGGATGTGGGGTTTTACCTGTGTTTTGGTCTGTCCTGACAACCATTGGCCAGCCTCAGCCTGAAGGTCAGTGACCCCCCCAAAGTGCTAGTCCCCTTTGGATCCTCTCCAGGCTACAGAGAAGCATTCCTGCCAGCTCTCACAAGAGGCGGGAGCTGGGCTGGAAATGCCTGTTGCCTTTCAGCAACAACTGCACTGGTGCTTGCTTTGTTGCATACTAATGAACACTAATTAGCCTCAGCTTGTTATCAACTTTGTGTGGGAACTGTTTGCAGAATGCAGGGGTGGGGGCTGGGGAGACCCCAAGGGGCTTCTGCCTTCCAAGGGGTGGCCTCCTGGGTGGATGAGGGCTCAACTGGTGCTCCTTGTGGTAACACCTGAATTTGTGAGCCACAGGAAGGCTGTGCCTGCTGGCCTCATGCCAGCCTTGGTAGTGATCCACCTGCTAGGTGTGTTCCCGCTCTGACATGGCAGAAGGTTACAAGGAGTTATAGGGTTTTTGTCTTAAAACCCACCAGGGGCATGGGGAGGAGCTGAGCCCCTTGGAGGCTGGGCAGTGCTCACCTTCAGGTCTTCTCAGCATCAAAGATTCAGTGCCCCTCTCCTACCCCCATCCCCAACCACTCCACACTGTCCTTTGGTCTCTGAATTGTTCTCCTGGAGCCTGTCTCCTCCTCTCCACTGCACTTCCAGCATTTTAGCAATCCTGGCATTCACTGCAGCAGCTGGATATCTCCTGCAGCCATGGCTCTTGTCCAGTCACTCAGCCTGAGCTATGGAGGGCATGAAAACTCCCAGAGGATTATCCTGCTGCAGAGGGGAAACACCACCACAGATTGCTATGAGCTAGAGAGAAGGAGGCTTGATGGAGCTGGGTGGCTTCAGCACTCTTAAAAAACACATCTTTACACATCATGTGTGTAAAACTTGTCTGGCTGATGTGTGATACTGTGTTTGTAGGACACAGTGAGCTGATCTCACGCTGGGGGAAGTTCTGGCAGGAGCAGGACAGTGCCTGGACCTGCAGTACACAAAGGCTTCTGCCAGCAGGAGAGCTGGGGTTATTGCTTCAGAGGTGGGTCTGCTGATTTTGGACAAATAGCCCACTTAGCTTGATGTGCTTGGGCTAGGACTTCTAGGCAACTACTCTAAAGCTGAAAAATCAGCCTACACTTGAGCTGAGAACAGCACCTGTAGCTTTTCTGTCGTTTGAATCTCAATTATGCCCCCTGATGAACATCAAGTTTCAGACCAGGTCCTGGTGACCATGCTTCTTTTTAATTGACTCTTTCTTTGCTTACATAATGACAAGAGTTTTTCCAAAGAAAGGACTTGGAAGGAGAGGGCATCACAGGTCAGGAGCAGCAACAGGGAAGGTTGGAGCATTGGCCAGTACAGGGGATGCTTAGCCAGGGAGCAGCACCAAGGAGCATGATAGGGATAATTTTTTCCTCGCACCTGTTGTTAGGCACAAATAGGGAGTGAGCTATTGTGCCTCCTTCCCTGCTGCTAAACGAGGGAGACTTGCTTATGGTTGTGCACTGGAAGCTAATTAAACCTGGTGACAATGGTAATTGAGTAAGGATGCTTGAGGATAAGTATGACCTCATGTCTAAAATGGTAATGAGGCCTATTAAAATCCACACCAAAAAGAGAAATGAAAGGGGGAACAGAGGCAAAGGTGGTGCAAAGGGAGCAGGAACAGGCAGGGACAATACCTGCCAGCCAGAGCACCGGGAGGGAGGGAGGGGGAGCATGGAGGTGTCAGGCTTCTAAATCTCCTTAATAAACAGCCAGCTCTTCAGGTAGCCAGGCTGCATCTCGGGCCGAGTCAGCCAAAACGCTGCGTTCAAGCACCTTCCCCTCTGCTCACCCAGGCCTGGATGTAGGTCCTGGTAAGCAATGGCAACACTGGTTGCTGTTCGTTGTTGTCTTCACTGGCTGGTTCTCTGCTGGAAGAAAGGGATGTTCCATGGAACCAGCAGTCACTGCCAGCACAAGGAGGGTTCTTGCAAAATGACCCTGAAATTGCTCCAGTGCAGGAAAATGCATTGGCAAAGGAAAGATGCAGTGAGTTCAGGGTGCCAGGGTGCCATGTTCCTTCTTGGACCAGCACAGCACCTAATTTCAGCTCCCAGCTGGGATATAGGGTCTGGGGCCACTGTGACCCTCCACAAGTGTTGTTTTGCAGGGTGGTGTAGCAGTGCTGTGGATGCCACCGTGCTCCATGGAAGCCTGAGTCCCAAGCTGACTCTCCTTGCTGCAGAGGACACCCAAGGGACACTGTCAGGGGGCACTCCCTGTCCTGGCTCTGGATGTGCATCACATCAATTTGGGTAAGCTCAGCCTCAGGCTGTCCACAGACCCTTCCCTGCTGACAGGGGGGGATGTGGTGTGTGCCAAAGGTTTCTTCTTGATGGAGAAATCCAACACTCATCCTTCCAGCAGGGCAAAGGTACAGCTGGATGACGGCTGAGGATGTGCTATGGAGCCAGGATTCAACTGCTCTGAGCTCTGCGATGGCAGCTCCAGTTTTGTCAGTCAGGAGCAGCAGCAGCGGGCCCTGCAGGAGCTCTGCACTGTGACAGTGGTATGTATGGATGCAGTGGGTTGTATGGGTGCAGGGGAGTGCTCTGGAACATGAGGTTTGCTCTGCAGAAGTAAATTTGGGGGAGGGATGAAGAGGGCATTGCAGCTGCCAAGCAATCCCAGTCCATCTGAAGGCAGCACACTGTCACCTGGTTGATAGACAAGACGTGCCCAGTCTAGGTGACCCCCAGCAATTATCCAGAAGGGAGGAAAGCATCCACGACAGGCAAGTCATGTCAAGTAGTCCTCCCATGTGTCAGCCAGCTGCTCAGGATTGGCCTCCAATGGCCCCATCTCCCCTTGACCTTTCCTGTCCCCTATAACTTCAAAGTGCTTTTCAAATATGAGTAGAGTAGGATTTAATTAGAAGTCATCATCTGTAATAAATGTTACCCCCTCCACCAGTAATGTGGTAGAAATGACACTGGGATGCACTCAATTGCAGCTGGCACCACGCAGGGCTGCTGGATGGAGCAGCGAGGCTTGGCCCACTCGGCTCTCCATCACGTCCTGCACGACCATGGGCCTTTAATTAAAAGACTGTAAGCTGCTTGGCTCCTCTGGCTCTGGCAGCCGGCTTACAATTAATATTCCCCCTGCCAGGACCAGGATTTACTCCACTCAGCAGCCAGCAAAGCGCTCCATCAACTTCAAGTAGCATCAACATCCAGGGAAACAGCAGTCAGGTGGGAGGGTGTGTGGGAGAGAAAAAGTGGAGTTCATAGGGGTGTTTCTGATCCCTGGGTGGTTGCTGGGAGTAAGGTGCAGTAATGCTTTTGAAAGCAGATAGAGGTGAAAAGATTTTGTTGGTGGGTGCATCTGGAAGTGAAGTGCAGAAGCCCCAGACTGCTGAGTTTGCCCTGCTCACCTCAGTGCCAAAAGCCAGCTGTTACCCTTGGGCTCGAGCAGGCAGGACACAGAAATAGAATGGCATTACAGCCGTGTACCAGCCCTGTCTGCTCTAGGCAGGGGGAAGGATGGGCCTGATCTGTACTGAATGATGGGGTTTTTACACAGAGAATCCTGGTGTAAGCAGGGCACTGACCTGGCACTGGACCACCTCCACCATCTGGTGTGGTCTTCATTTCCCAGAGAGGCAAAGGCTCCCCAGGGAATAGCAAGAGGGAAGAGGAGGTGGGAAGCAGTTTTCAGGAGGGAGATGAGTATCCCCCCAGGGATTCCTCCATGCTGCTGCAAAGTGATGCTGAGATATGCATGCAGCTGTATCCCAGCAGCAGCTCTCAGCTGGATGTCTCTCCCAGGCAGGGGTTTGCCTTTCCCAGTTGCCCTGTGACCAGCGTGGCACCAGCATGTGAGCTGCCAGGAGCCTGCAGATCAGCTGTGCTCGTGTGGCAGTGACATGTTTTTGTGTCAAGAATTATGTGGTGGCTTTAATTCTGCAAGCTGTGCGTTGTTCAGAGGAGATGAAGCCTGGCTGGGGAAGAGGGACATGAGGCATTGGCTCTAAACAAATGCCTTTCTTCTGCCTGAAGATTTATTTCTAGCTAGATTGGAAGCAGAAACAGCTCAGACCTTGAAGTAAAAATTGGGACTTTGGGGCAGTGTCAACTGTCAGGAAAAGTAGTCTTCTGCAATAGAAATTGGATGCAGGAGTACCTGAGAAAGAACTCAGCACTAGAGAAGTTAGTGAGGAGGTGTGTGATCCAGCTCAAACCCCATTCTCCTCTCTCCCCCCGTTAAAGGGGATGTGCCAGCACTTTTATTAAAGTGATGCTTTTTTTAAGGGGAAAAAAAAAAAGTTGGTAACTCACACATGCAGATCCTGTTTAAAATGCAGGAGCATTTTAGATCAGCAGCGGAAGTAGGTTTCTTGTTTCACGTGGGATCATTTTATCCATTTTATGTTAATAAGGAGATAGCAGGGAATATTTTAAATGGAGATTTAAACCCATAAGGTGGTTTGTGTGTAAGGAGAGAGGTGCCTCCATCATACCCACTTTGGGAGTGTCCCTCAAAAGCCAGTTCTCAGCTGATGCCTGCCTGGGACCAAGTTAGTTTCCGTCCAGCTGGGAGACGGGTGGATTCAAGCTCAGTGTGTCACTGCCTCTGAAAATCGCTGTCACACTCCCTTTGCTGAGCTCCTGCACAGACTGGCAGCTCTGCTGCTGGCTCCCAGTCATGTCCGCCAGCTGATCAGTTGTCTGCTGTGGGGAGGTGTAAGGGTGGGAACCAAGGAGCATTTAAAGAAGCATGATACCAACTGGGGCATCACAGGGCCTTTCTCCAAAGATTTCTTTCCAGAGGACAGTGGGGAACCAGTGTCCATGTTCCCGTGTCTCAGAGGCAGGGCTGCCTGAGATTTATGAATGACTTGTACAGCTTCATTATGGATTTGGCTAGTTGACCATAGGAAGAGGGCTCTTGGATTGCTGTATACTCCTGAACACTCAGCAAGTGACAGAGCACACGTCCTGTCTGCACACATCTCAGTGGCCCTACCTGCAGGACTTATTCTGGTGCTGGAGTGTCTTCTTACTGGGAGCTGTGGTTTCTGGCTGAGCAGGATAACTGTGGGAGGGATCATCCTGGAGTAGGGACCTTCTTTGCTGAGAGCCCCAGCAATGTTCTCTTCTTCCTTATCCTTTTTGCTTCCTGCAGACATCGTTTGACCACAGTATGAAAAGCTCCCCATCCTTCTCTGCTGGTCTCCTGGGAGTTGTGTGGACATTCCTGACTGGAGGTGTCCTACTAGCACTCTTCTTTTTCATCTTCACTATTCGCTTCAGGAAAAACAGGTAAGGGCATCCCTCTTCTCCTGGGAGGTTTCCCCTGAGCTGGAGTAGCGGAGTCAGGCTCCTTCAGGACCAAGCTCTGAGCTGATGACCAGCTAAGGATCAGGAGGGTGTAAGCCTGAAGGAACAGTACAGGGCAAGCAAGGGTAATGCCAGGGATGTTGCAATTTGTTCCATCACACAGAGTTTTGATCACTGGTGGAGACAGTCCTGTTTGCACTGCTCCTTTCCTCCCCAAGGCAGGGAGCTGTAGACAGGATGAAAGGAAATTCATCAGGGGAGGTTCAGGTTGGGGACCAGCAATAATTTTTTCACCAAAAAGGTGTGTCAAGCATTGGAACAGGCTATCCAGGGAAGTGGTGGAATAACCATCTCTGGAAGTGTTCAAGACTGGATGTAGCACTTCGTGCTGTGGTTTAGTTCATATGGTGGTATTTGATCAAAGGTTGCACTTAATGGTCTTAGAGATCTTTTCTAACCTTAATGATTCTATGACTCTATGGGTGCCCTCTGGCACAGATAGTGCTGCATGGTCTCATTCAGGTGTTACTCAATAAAACCATCAATGGGAGTGGGTAAAAAGAGATCTCC
The DNA here is from genome assembly GCF_024509145.1 of Vidua macroura. Classification (NCBI taxonomy): domain Eukaryota; kingdom Metazoa; phylum Chordata; class Aves; order Passeriformes; family Viduidae; genus Vidua; species Vidua macroura. The sequence continues at coordinate 71,406,692 of NC_071572.1, read as the reverse complement.
GTTCTGCTCCACATGCTTGAGAGCATTGCTCTGAGCAGCACAGCTCCATAGCAAGGCCATCATACTCCCCACAATGCGCCATGTCCTTCTTGCTGTTGGGCCACACATACTTTAAAGATATTGATAACCCTTTTTGTTCTTGGTGGTTGCTCGTATTGGTGGAGAACATGATCTCCATTACTGAGAGAAGCTGGTGGTGAAGAGTAGACTTTTTTTGGTGTTGTTCAGTCTGCACAGAGGAGATAAAAGTCCTGCTCCTCTGAAGGCAGCATAAATCCAGCAGAAGGCTCGGCAGTTCCTCATAGCTCAACCTGTCTCAGCCAGTGCTGAGCCTTCCTCAGCAATTCTGGATGTCTCTGCTGCCTCTTTGCCACCTTCTCCTCAGCCTCATTGGTCCCTTGGAATTTCAACTGCTTCCTCCTCCAGGGATACATCCCTCTCTCAGGCTTCACCTGGTAAAGCCTTTGCTCTCTATGTGCCATTGTTTCGCACAGAGGTGTACATCTGAGTGCAGCCTGGACTGATGTTGTTTGACATTACTGGTGGCTTTAAGGAATTTAATGCTCCTGACAACCACGGTGCTGTTGGGAGGGTCCTGCCCATAAGGGTTTGTGTTGAGAGCCCCGTGCCTGCTGCGCTGCAGCAGCTGCATGACCTGCATCCCAACTGCATCCTGGTCTGAAGCACTTCATTTACTGAGTGGTGTTGAGTTCAGTGGCCACTCGAATTTATGTTCTCGGAACGTGCTGTAATGAATGTGTGTTATTTATTTGCTCTGCGGTAAATACTGGTCTGCCTCCTGAACCTGGGAGGGCAGAGGAGACCTTTCTCAGCTGCAGCTGAGAGCACGAGCTGGTGAGTATCTTTCTCCAAGGGCTGAGACGTGGTGAGGAAGGCAGGGAGGGAGAGAGACAAGTTGAACCCCAGGCCTTGTGACTGCAAGACAACAAGCCAGGAAAGAGCTCAAGGAGAGAGAAAAGTAATGACTTGGCAGCAGGTCAAAGGGGCAGAGCTATTGGAGGAGATGGCAGGAGGACCAGCTTTCACTCAATAGACTTGCTGGGGAAGGGTGACAGGTCATAAGAGATCAGTGGGTTGATTCTCCCCTCCCTGAATACAGTTACAGGATTATGAGTGATGAGGTGAAATTACAGAGGGGAGACTGTAACCTGAACATTGCTGGCGGCTTCCTGTGCTGAGTGTGGCGATATCTCCTCAGAGGAAGGAGCAGTGGGAAGGGCCTGCTCCTGGAGGCACACGTAGCTCTTTGCACCTAAAGCTTACTGCCTGGGGACAGTCACCCTGGGCTGTGTTGGTGTGGTTTTCCACCTCTGCCCCTCTGCAGCAGAAGTTAGTCATAGGGCTAAATGAATACTTGAAGGATTGTGAAGCACTCCAGCAAGAAAGGGGAGAGGATGGGAACCATGAAGTAATGGCTGAGCTTTTGGAGCAGTGGTGAACAGCACAGGCGGGGGGTGGACAGTGTGTCAGCATTCATTGTGACCGTCATCATCCCTGTAAGGGGACCTCACCCCTGTGCTGCCAGGTCATGATGCTCAGTAACTGTCATCAAATACCCTGCTTTGTTTCCTGGAGGATTGTGAAGATGTCCAGCCCCAATCTCAACATTGTGACCCTGCTGGGCAGTGGCTTGACTTACACAAGTGCTTACCTCTTTGGGATTCAGGAGCAGAGCCTGCCATCTGGAGACTCAATGGAAAAGCTTATTCAGGTGAGCGGGGGTTTTGCTGGGATGGGCACCTTGAGGCATGTACTGGCCTGTTTGTACATGCTCTCTCCCAACCAGTTGTCACCTGTACATGCTCTGTCCCAGCCACAGCCTGTCACCACCACGTTGCTCAGCTGGGCTGTGGCTTTCACATATGCAAAAGGCAGCCAGACACTTTCTGTCTGAACAGCCTTCACTGTTTTGCAAACCACATCTGCACCAAGGAAGGGATTTGAGGCAGGTCCCCGGGGGACAGGTCCTGCAGGCAGGCAGGCTGCTGGGCTTGTAGAGGTGCAGCAGGCAGAGGAGAGCACAAAGGGAGATGGTATCCTCCGCACTGCCTGACACAGCACAGGTGCTGTAAGGCTGTGGGTGAGTTTTTTTGGCTGCAGATCTTCATCAAAACGCTCACCTGTGTGATGAACCCCAATGTCCTGGCCTGAGGCAGCCACCCTGCCAGACTGAGGACTGGGCATGCACCCATGTGGGAGAGTGGGACGGTGCACACCCTGCATCCTGCTCAGCCACTGGGCTGAGGATAATTAACGGAGGTTCCAGCAAGTGATTTATGGGTGCTGGGACTTTCTGTGCCCTTGCTGCTCACAAGCTGCCTGTCTCTCCCTGTCTGCCCTTCCAATGAGAGTCTCTAGGTAGGTAGAGAAAGGCAGCAGGCAGTACTCCTACTCCTACAGAGGAGTACTTGCCTTTCAATTTATTTCACCCTGTGCTCAGCTTCCTAGTATCCGATATCACCCTCCAGAAATCAGAAGAGTGTAGACATGTCCCCAGCCATCCTTACTGCACCCCAGGCTGGGAGGGTGTGTGGTGTCCCTGTGAGCCCCTTTCAGCGCCCTCGCTCTGACCCCTGGCAGGTGAGGCTGTGCCTGCTGTGCGTGGGGACCTCCCTGGTGTTCGGTCCTGTCCTGGGGAAGAGCTGGCGGCTCTACAAGGTGTTCACCCAGCGGGTGCCCGACAAGCGGGTGGTGAGTACCCAGCATCTGAGGCGGGAAGGGGGGAGGACAGACTTTCCATGGAGGGCAAACACCAGCAAGTCCCAAACCAGATGAAAATGGCACATGACAGGGATGGATACCACAATGACAGGTCTGGTTTCACACCTGGCTGGGCATGGGCCCTTCATTTATTCCTGCACAATGAGGCAGGAGCTTTTATACTCTACAGGCAAGTGGTTGCTCTGCCAGGCTGCCTCTTCCCCAGTGGAGTCCCAGCCCCATCACTAGACAATGTTCTCATTTTACATTGGCCACATGCCTTTGTTATGCTACACACCAATGTTTATGTTCAGGTCTGGGCTGATTGTTTTTGTGGAATGAAAATAAACCAGGTGTCCTCAAAAGCATCTGATCTACGGCCATCCCCAGATGGATTTGATTTGCTCTTGAAGGCAGGAAGGGAGTGCTAGGCTCTCCTCTGCAGCACTTAAGGATGAGGATTCAGAAACTGAGAGAGAAATGGAAAATATGTGCACAAAAAAGTGCACTTACAACTTTCAGTGGTCACTTTCCAGCAGTGAAAAAAGTAGATCTCAGATGAAAGATGGGACAAGAGACTTTGCAGGGGAACTGGGTATCAGCAAGGACTCCTGTTTCACACTGGGATCTGTGTTAAACTTGGAAAATGATGATCCTACCAGGTATTTTTCTCTGCCTTTTTTGTCTCTGCTGATGATATGGTCATAAGGGATGATAGTCTTGTTTTGGAAGAACTGTTTTCTGTCATAGCATTTACCTGCTATCCACACCATCATGCAGGGTTTATATCTGGTCTCAAGCCTGATTCGGTTCCCAAGAAGTTGGGAGCTGAAGACAGAGATCTTGTGGCCAACTCAAATGTAGGTGCTGGACACCTGTCTGGGTGAAGTAGTAGGAGAGATGTGTGACTTGAAAGAAACAACAGAAAGGGACCCAAGGGGGATGGAGGTCATTGGTGTCCATTCCTTCCCCACAGTAACTTTTACTTCTTGCATGTTTGCAGATTATCAAAGACCTGCAGTTGCTGGGAATGGTAGCAGCATTGGTGCTGGCAGACACTGTCTTGCTCTTGACCTGGGTGTTCTCTGACCCAGTCCAGTGCTTCCGAAGCCTCAGCGTCTCACTGCGGGTAAAAGGATTAGGAGGAGTGGTGTGGGGTTTTGCTGTGTCCTGCCTGAACTCTGTGGACAGAGTTAGTGGGTGGCCAGGCATTTGGAGGTAGTCTTTGAGAAACAACAGAAAGAAAAATGAGACAGAAAACCTGTGCACTCTGGATTTGGTTTTTGTCTGGTCTCGTACAGAGGTGAGAGTCCACTGCAAAATTTCCAGGTCTATGCAGATCACCTGCATGACACAGGGGGGCTCCAAGGCATCTGCTTTAGAGAAATGTTTAAGCAGCCCTGTTGGCAGCAAAAGGCCAAAATCATCTCGCTTTAAGACTCTGCCCCTGGTAGCACCAGCTGTGACCTCTCCTTTCAGAAATTTACAGAGTAGACCAGCTTAGATGCACCTTCCCATTGGTCTGTGCCGGGCTGCTGCCTTCACTTTTGCCTTTGCCTTGCCTTGTAGGCGACAGAGAAAGGCATGACGTGCTCTGTGAGCCGGGTGCAGTCCTGCGCATCGCTCTATTCCGATCTTTGGCTCATTCTCATTTTAGGGTTTAAGGTATGTAACCTTTTTACTGCTTCTTGCATTGAATCTCATCTCCTCCCTGTCTTTCAGCCTAAACTGTTTCGCAGCATTTGTCATTTTGCTACCCTCCCAAGCTACATGCCCATTGCAGATCCCGGCTACTCCTGTTCATCTCGTAAGCCCTCCTATTTCCAGCCCTTCTCATCTTGGGAAGGGTGAAAACCCTGCTAGCTGCTTTCCCCTTGCTTCACCATCCCCTTTGTGTACACTGTGCACATACAGTCTCTCTAGATCTCTCCCAGAAACCCCCTGAGCTTCATCTCACTTCTTGAAACTCATGTCTTGCTGGTCTTTATGTCACACTCCTCCCCTAAAGACTCCAGTGAATGGCCACTGTCAACGTGGCTCAATCCCTGTGTCCTGTGACTTCAAACCAAGGAGGTGCTGATGACAAGTGCTTGGTCCCCACCTTTACAGGATGCTTATCAGGTTAATTATACCTCTGAGGTACACTTTCACTGGTGAATCTCTGCACATGGCCAGTCTTCTTCCAACAGTGTTAGTTATACTGATGTAACTATGTCAGTATAATTATCACTGTAATTATCTGTGGTCTCATGTGTCTCTGGTATGGCAGAGGTTGGACACATTTCAGAAAGTTGATGTTGGTGAAGCTTGTGAGATCACAGCCTTTTTTTGGGAATGGCTTCATCTCTGCGTGCAGCACAGGCACTTCCTTTATGATTCACTGTAATGTAATACGAACTGACCATCTACCCAGAATCATAGGAAAAAGAGCAGAAAGGGACCTCACAACCCAGCCAAGTCCTTCTACACTTAATTTCCTCTGGTTAGGGAAGGTAGGTATTACCTGGGCTGTCAGTGCTGTGTCTCCACCTCTGATTTTGTCTGCAGTTTGTGTTAGGGTTTAGAGAGGTAATGTCTCTGCCTACAGCCCTTAAAAAATCCTTCTGGAAATAAAACATCCCCATTATCAGTTCCAGGTAATCTTCTTAATGTTGCATTGAAGCTGGCCCTGTTCCTTCCTACTTACTGGGGGTCATGGAGTACTTCCTTGGTGATTTCTCTGGAGTTAGTCTGGATTTACACTAACGTGAGTATAGGCTTTATCTCTGTGTACATAGCACTTAGCATCCACAGCATTAATGTGCTCAGCCCTTTGGGAAGACACTCAGTGTATTATCCTGGTTTTACTGGCACAGAGCAATGAAGAGAAATGACTTGCCAAGTACATGCCTGGAATTAGGAGCAAAGTCCTCTGCTCAAGTTTAAAACAAACAAACAAGCCACTGAGAGTCCTAGTTTAGAAGACGGCAGCACTGTTGTCTGTGTCCCAGATAGACTGTATGAATTTAAATGGGACTTTGGTGCTGTTTTTTTCCTGCTCAGGGATTAGGGGTTGCTTTGCCTTTGGGCTGTTTGGAGGTGCCCCATGGTGGACACAGTTATGATCCAGTGCAGATTCTACAAAGCAGGGTCAGGCATCAGCCCAGTTCCCAGCAAGGCAGGTTTCACTTTTCCAACTCCACCCTGAGACTTTGTGCTGCTTTGAAGTTGGGAGTCTCACCAGAGATTTGGACATGAACCTCCCTTGCTTGTGTCCCTCCAGACCTTAATCCTGGCAGTGGCCAACACAGTCATCAACCAGCCACAGCACAGAGGGGTTCAGAAGGGTCTAAAAAACATCTGCATCTTGTGTCTCAAAGCACTTCTTGATGCCCAAATAACCATTACACTTAATAAAAGGCTGACACTTACTGGGTAGCACAGGAATAATGTAGGTCACATTCCCTGTATTCCAGGTCCTTGCAGGAGCTGGGACTTTGTTAGATGGTATTTACAAATGGTCCTGAAGGCAGACCATGCTCAGCTCTATGGAGGCAGGCAAAAAATATTTGGTGTTTCCTGCTAGTGTTACCTAGGGAAGGAGAGACTACCCTGCTGGGTAGTTTTATCCTGAGCACACTGGCAAAATGCGTGCATGAGACCCTTGAGGAAGAGGGTGGTGAGACAGCCTGCTCTGAAACAACGGCTCTACTCAGAGGGAGGGAGAGCCTTTGTGTACAGAGCACTTCTGTAGTGCCCTTCCCTGCTGCTGTAGTCAGGAAACAGCTAAGGGAAGGGAAAAGAATTGCACCTGGTAGTTTCCTGGATTAATGCTATTTAAAGAGACACCAAGTACATCCTCTTCCCTCCGGTCTAAACCTCCATTTCTCCTTGCCTTCTTCTTTTTTGAATTCCTTCTGGATATCTTTCCTGCTCCTTCAGAGGTATGCTGTTGCTCCTTGATGGCACCCACTGCTTCATCCCTGTAGGGACCCCTGCCTCCTGTCTGTCTGCCTTTGCTTCTCCTGCTCCAGGCTGCCCAACAGGTGGCTTATATAATTTCTCCCAGCCATCCCCTGCTCTGTGGCAACACCTGCTGACCTCTGACTCTTGGCTCTTCACGCCCTTTGTCTGGGACCCCCCATGCCCACCAGTGCCCTCACTCCTGCCCTGTGTCTTCAGCCCCACTCCTGGCCTGCAGCAGCGTGCCAGGCGTTTGCTGCGGCGTCACTGCCACACGCTCCAGGTCTGCATTATAGATCAAAGAGCATTAATGAGGATTGTGCTGAGTATATCTGAGCTCACCGGGCTTGGTGCGACATGGGGGTTGACACCATCAGGCTGTAATTTTCCACACTCTGGAAACCTCTTTTTTCTGTTTCCAGAGTATCCTCCTGCTATACGGCACCTACTTGGCCGGTCTGACCGACAACGTCAGCTCCTCACCAGTGAACCAGTCCTTGACACTCATCGTTGGGGTCAACCTCGTTTTCCTGGCTGCTGGTACCATCTGCTTAGTTCACCGTTTCTTCCGTACTTGGCACAATTTGCTGTTTGGTTTTACCTCTGGAGGCATCTTTGTTTGTACAACCACGATCAACTGCTTCATCTTTGTCCCACAGGTATGCTGCCACCTCTGTCCTGTCACTTGGCTGGGAATGGGCATGTTTTCGGAGTTTAACAACAGCAGCCATGGGCATCACTGCACTCACTTTCCTGCTTTTTTTCCCCAGATGTTTGGACTCACCTGCACAGCTAGTTCTCCAAGCCCCACCCCATGCCACCCTGGTGGTTCTGCTTCCCCAAGCAAGTTCCCTGAGTCTCAAACAATCATAGAATTGTTTGTATTGGAAGGGACCTAAAGATCATCTAGTTCCAACACCCCTGCTGTGGGCAGGGAAGCTTCCACCAGACCAGGCTGCTCAAAGTGCCATTCAGCCTGACCTTAAACATTTCCAGGGATTGGGCTATCCATAACTTCCCTGGGCAAGCCTGATCCAGGGTCTCACCACTATCACAGTGAAGATTTTCTTCCTTATATCTAATATAAACCTACCCTCTTTTCAGTTTAAAAGCATTCTCCTTTGTCCTGTCACTGTGTCCTTGTAAAATGTCCATCTCCAGCTTTCTTGTTTCTTGTCCCCTTTATGTCCTGGAAAGTCTCCAAGGAGTGCAGCACTGCTGCTCAGAAACCCTCCTGCAGGAACGTGCCACAGGTGACAGCCATGCAGACAGCACACGAGGCAAGGCAGCCACGGGCCTTCTCCTGCTCCATGTAGGGAGTGGGATCTGTCCTTTGTGCAGTTGTCCTTTCCTCATACCTCACATGCCCACTCGCACCAGGAGCTTCTGCTGCTGGCAGCAATGGAGCTGGGCGCAGACCATCCAGATGGCCCAGCCACTCTGAGACTTCTTTGCTGCTGGTGGTCCCCAGGGGAGGCTGTCCTCCTCTGCACTTTTGGTTTATATTAGATATAAGGAAGCTGGGCTTTGCCACAAGCGAGGATGAGGAGGAGGAGGCAGAGGTGTTTAAAGGAAGCCTTTTGTGGTGAGGTGAGGTACTTCTGCTTCCTGTGTCCTCCAGGAGCAGCCTGGTGTGCCTGGCCACCACATTAGTGGGAATAATGCTCCCATTGTTAGAGGGAAAGGAAACAGTTATTTACTCAGTTGAATGTTTGGAGGGATGTTTGGGCTCAAGGACATGAGGTGAGAAAGGGAGGAAGAGGTGAAGCTGAGGAAAGCACATCTGTGCAAGGGAGGGCTCAGGGGATCTCAGCAATGTATATAAATATTGATGGGGGTGGAATGGGGAAGGGGGAGCGAGGCTCTTCACAGTGGTATCCACTGACAGGACAGGGGACAATGGACACAAACTGAAAGACAGGAAATTCTATTTAAACATGAGGAAAGGGCTGGAATTTTTTCTGTGAAAGTTGTAAAGCACTGGAGCAGAATGCCCAGAGAAGTTGTGGAGTTTCCATCCTTGGAGATACTCAAGGCCCAGTTGGACACAATCATGAGCAGGCTGCTCCCTCTGACACTGCTTGAGTAGGGCACTTGGGATGATTTCCAGAGGTCCCCTCCTGCCTCAGTTGAGGCAGTGTAACTGCAGAGCCCCCAAGCCCTTAGATGAGCAGCCTTTGGGAGCAAGGATCCAAACCTCCCCTGGTGAGCTCCAGGCCTGCTGGCCATGCTCTGCCAAGCACCAGGTCTCTTGGACTGAGGGTGGAGAAGCTGATGAGCTGTACTTGCATTCTGCCTGTACCATTTTTCTGTGGGAGCCTGGGGCCATTGAACATTTTATTTAACTTGGATCTTTTAATTCATTACCTTGTTTTTCCTAATGGGCTTGCTTTTCTATAGCTCATCTGAGATCGATAAACAGCTGGAGCTGGGCTGCACAAGGCTTCCAGGCAGACACTAGATGAGAAAACAGATACTAAACATTGCTGGTTTTCAGCTTGTCACCAGTGATTCAGGGATAAGGGGGCATGTATGACACTGTCTTTGTCTGTCATGGAGACAGGGAGGGGGCTTTTACAGTGTGCTCAGCAGTCTCAGTGCAGCCAGGCACTGACCCTCTCCTGCATTAAAAGCTGGAGCCAGGAACAGGGTAGGGCTCAGATGGATGGGAGGCTCCAAGTGACACTGCAGCCCCTCGCCCAGCCATCTCTGGCTGGCTGTCTCTGCTCCCCTGTCACACCCTGCCTTTGTCTCCCCCTCTCCGTCCCTTTGTCTCCTTCGCGCTTGAGCTCTGCCTGCCTCCCGCTGTGTCGGCTGGAGCTCTGTGGATAACACCCTCTTCTACTCCCCAGCTCAAGCAGTGGAAAGCCTTTGAAGAAGAAAGCCAAACCATGAGCCACATGGCAAAATATTTCACCAGCCCGAGCAGGAGCTGCCGCTCAGTGTACAGCGAGGAGCAGCTCTACCAGCTCATAGGGGAGAAAAACTCTATGAAGCAGCTGCTCACTGAGGTATGGGGCTCTGTCGGCCCCCCTCCTCCAGCTTCTCCCCTTCCCTTTTGTGGGCTGAAGGCTTTGCAGGGTGGGAAGCCCTTCTTTACACCCCTGTCCACACTGGTGATCCCTCACCAGCCTCTTCCTTCCTGAAGGGAAGAGCTGCTTTGTTTTGTCACACTCCAAAGCACCACAATTTAGGCATAATTTGGAGGGCTTAAAAAATTCTGTAGGGAGGAGCACAAGAGAGCCTGGTTCCCACAGCCTTGTCACACATGGTTAATTTGGAGGGGAGATGCTCTGTCTCAGAAAAGCCCCCAGCCTCCTGCTCCGTCACCTGCACTGCATGGGCAGGAACACTCCAGCCTGAAGAGCTGCCTGCCCAGTGAGCCCCTTCCCACACACATGTCTGGGGGGCTGCAGGGGAGGCTGAGGTCACACATACTGCTGGTGTGGCTCTTGTCATGCAGAGAGGGGTGATTTTTTTTTCTGGCAGTGCCTGCTTCCAAATTGGCAGCGTTTTCCTCCTCTCTGCCCACCCCACACTTGACAGGCTTATTTGTTTGACACAGAAAAACGCCGTGATCGAAAGCCTGCAGGAGCAAGTGAGCAGCGCCAAGGAGAAGCTGATGAAGCTGATGTCTGCGGAGAGCGGCTGCGACCCCCATGTGCTGCCAGCAGCTCCCTGCACCTGGAGCTCAGGGCAGCCTGGGGATGCACCAGGGGACTGCTGCCCCCCAAATCCAGAGAGGGATGAGTGGCAGCCCCACTGTTTGCTAGGCACATCACCTCTTGGTAGCAATGCTCAGGCCCTCCAGAAAAATGCAAATCAGGAGCCTGTTTGCACTCAGATGCTGCTTTTTAATGCAGGGGACAGCACTGAACGTGGCCTGAAAGATGTCCAGGAGTGTGGGACACCTGCAGTGCAGGGGCAGCCTCCAGAGCAGCTGCCAGGCCAAGACAACTCAGCTGGTGTAGCCTGGGAGTCGTCCCCCAAAGTCAGCTATGTAAACAGTGAGAAGCTGTGGGAAATCTTGCAGGATTTAAGCTTGGATGGCAAAAACTACAGCCCAACCTTATCTGCAGGACCCCTACTTGGTAACCGGGGCACCTCAGGCGAGGAGAGAGAAACACGGGTGGGCCAGGAGGGCTACCCAGGCAGCCACACACCCCTCAGCCCCTACCTGGCAAGGCATCAACGGAGGATCCCATTGCCCCCTGCCTCCGCACACTTCCCTGGACACGTATCCCCCCGTGCCAGCTGCAGAGTGAAGGAGGTGGGCAGCTGGGGCCGTGGGGAGTCAGCACATAACTCCCTGGGAACGGGAGGGGACATGGCTGGCAGAAGGCTCCTTCACCGCCCGGCACCATCCCCTGCAGCCATCCCAAGGGAGGCTGGCCTCCAGCCAGAGGGGTGGCTGGGATGGCCCAAGTCCCAGGGTGCTTCATCGTGCATCCCGCAGGAGCAGCGGCGGTGGCAGAGCACCCCGAGGGGCCCTGCTGAGCCCTCCCTGCGTTCGCTGTACTATTACCCAGACTCTGACTCCAGCAGCAGCAGCTCCCAGGAGATGTTTCATGGCTGCCACCGACCCTGCTGCGAGGTTTGCTTCCAGAGCCCACGTGGCTCCCTGGACAGCAGCAGCACGGACACGGACACAGAGCCCAGTGACTGTGAGGATCACCAGACAGAGCACCACGGTGGGGCCCAGCCTGTGGTGAATTTCAAAGACGATCTGAAACCCACTTTTGTGTGACTGGGAGCACCCCTACCCCAAGGCCAAGTGCCCTCCCACCCCCAAAACACTGCATGTATTCTGCAATGCTAAAGCCACACATCCCTCTGGGGAATGTGCCTTGTTCTGGAATTTGGGGATTTGCCCTGTTCTGATTTGCAGTGTCAGCTCCAGGCTGGTCAGCTGTGACTGCAGCCTGAGTTTGGCTGAGAGGGGGTTGGCAGCACTCAGAGAGGTGGCGGTGGCCTTGTCCTGGCTGCTCTGGGCAGCTGCCTGTGTCCCACAGGTAGCCGGCAGTTCTGTCCATCCTGGTGCCAGCAGTGGAGAAACCGGGGCTGGGGGTCTGTGAGAGTCCAAACTTCATCTCCTCAGAGAGCTTCCCCTGTGAGACCTCGATTTGCACTGGCAGGGAGCAGCAATCTGCCTCAGAAACAACCATTGCTTCTTGCACACCTCTCCATATGGACCGACAGAGGACTCCTTCCCCCGAGGCTGCCCAAACAGAGCATCCCACTGGCATCACCCCAGCTGGGGATGGGAGACAGACACCAGAAGCAGTTGCAGGCTGCCACTCACTTGGGGTGTGCTGCTTCCAGGCAAAACAAGGACTTTGGAATGGGGGATGCACAGCAAACTTTTGGGTTTTGGTGGGGTTTTTTTGTAGCATCTGAACGAGAAAATGGAGTCCAAAGGTGATGTCTGTGGAGGTGTCTTTGCATTTTGTGTTCTTCAGGTGCATCGTTGTAGGTGAGACTCAGGTCAGAGCTGAAGGGAAAGACAAGCTAGCCATTGTAAAGGAAGATCTGAAAAGGGGTTTCTTTTTTTACCTTGATTTCTGGGTCTTGTGCCCTTCTGTCTGTCTTTGTATGGATGATATAGTCTGGAATAAGGTTGGTTTAAATTAACATGCTCTGTTTAATTTTTATCTTAGAAACACCAAGAACAGTAAATCCAGTGTGTGTGCCTTTTTGGGATATTTATCATGGCATTTGAGCTTATTGTTGCCTCCACAGGAGTTCAGGATGCTGAGACTTGATGCCCAGTGCAATATAAACCTTCTGGAGAAAGGCTTGATTAAAAGAAGCAGGTGTCAGAAGAATCCCAAACCCGGTTTTGAACAAAGCACGTTAGCACTGCCCTCTCCATTACCCTTCATGATGATGAAATCCCTAACTTCTCTCTCCCTTCACTGGTGTCACCTTTTTTTTCTCCCATTACCTCTGCAGTTTTCCAAGCTTGCATGTAGGGCAAATCACCAAAGTCAGTAATCTTACGAGGAACAATATTCCCATAGCTCCTGTTTGCTTTTAAAATGGAAACACCCCAGACAGAGAGACAAAGTGTGATTTTTTTTTCCCCGTCCCTTTTTCCCCTAATAGAAACCGTTCTCTTTCAGTTTTTTTTCTGAGCACTTCTGGCTCTGGCATGGGAGACATGCACTGGCTGGGAGGGTCCCCTGCGTGTGCAGGGCAAACCCGGGAGCCCGGCGGCTCCCTGCAGTGGGACTCAGGATCTCTGTCCCCGTCGCCTGCCAGCCGCCTGCAGTTCTGCAGCGCTCGCAGCAGGTGCTGCTGCTGCCACGCCGGGTGTGCCGGCAAACACCAAGTACATCCCACGGCATCGCCACGCTGGGACAAGAGGGGGAGACAAGCTCGCTCCAGGGACCCTATTAAATATGGGTCAAAACCTCTCCCCACCCCCAAACGTGTTTAGAATAACACTTTGCTCTGGGGCTGGGAAATACTGCAGCACAGTCAAAGGAAATTATCAACCATGAACCCACCTGGAAGTGGCTGATATAAAAATTAACTTTAAATCCACTGATGAATGCAGAAAAACCCTCCAGAGGACTTTGAACCTAGGATTTGTTTGGAAACTCACTGCTGGAATTTGAGGTCGTTGCTTTTCTGTGCGGTGACCAGTAGCCACCACCTGAAAACTGTGTAGCCTGTGGATGCGCCTGCTAAGAAGGCCAAGAGCACTGTGGTTTGTGTCATAAATAATGTGCCCAGCAGGACCAGAGTAGTGATCATCCCCCTGTATTCAGCACTGGTGAGGTCACACCTCGAACCTTGTGTTCAGTTTTGGGCCCTTTCCTTGCTGATGGCTGTTTAGGAGAAGGGTCACATCAGAGCCAGGATGAGCTCTCTCTCCATGCCTGCTTGGTGAGCCTTGGCAAGAGGCAGGAAGGCAAGGAAGCCTTGAGGTTCTTGTGCCACAACCATCTGCCATGGCTCAGTCTGCCTCTGTTACCCCATCAGCTTGCAACTGCTCAGGAAATAAAAAAAAATTATCTTGATTGTGATTCAGCTGCCTGGTTTAAAAAAAAAAAAAAGAAAAGAAAAGGGAAAGAAGAGGAAAAGAGCTTTGTTAGCTATGGCAGAGAGGGATTATGACAGGTTCTCTGGCATGGGAGTCCTCACCGTTGGTGTGGAAGTTTCCCCACTGGCTCATGTTGGCATTAGCAGCTGGCATCTCTGGGAACTTCTTGCTCTGATCTTTGATGCCAGGTGCAGTTATGAGAAATAATGAGTATTTGGAAGTACTGCAGGAGAGAGAACCTTCTGGTGTCCTTTGCCTAGAGTAACCAGACCATGCAATCCCTGGACACAGCGGTGCCACATCTGTGTGGAAACATCCTTGTGGCACAGTAGGGAGCAGAAATCAGGGGCCCTACGACTCCAAGTAGCCTGTGCTGCAGGTTTTGAGGAGGTGAGGGAGCACCCATATCTATACATGACCTCCACAGGTTTGGAAGAAGCTCCAGAAAAGTCTTCCTTGAGTCTGATGGCCATAAAGGCTGTGGAGAAGCACTCTCCTCCTGAGCAGCGTTGCTCTCCTGAGCCAAGAAACCAAGCCTATCTCTTACCTTGTCCAGTTTTTCAGGGCTGTCTTCTTGGCCTCTGCCTCCAGCTCTGCGCTGCTGAATTTCCAGCTGCTGCTGTTACCCCAAGGTCTGCTCTTGCAGCCAGTTGTGAGGCACCAAACCCATCCGTGTAAGCTGCATCCTGATTGTTGGCCTTGTGCTCAGGCAGAAAGTGCTTGGGGAACTCCATGGGGACAGAGAAAAAATACCATTGAAAGAGTTGTGTATCCTGCCATGGCAGGAGAACTGTGGATGGCTTAGTGGTTGATGTTAACTGCAGGGACTTTCTGCTACATGACACAGTCATGCCCTATGGACCTGATCGATCCCTGCACACACCTGGCTGAGCAAGTGCATGGGACACTGCCACATGGTTCCAAGAGTTTCTTTCTCTCATGAAGATTGTGTATTGAAGCTGCTGGAGCACATTCACCTTGGAATGTGTGCCTCTCAGTGTTTACAGTGGGGTTCCTTGCTTTCACACCCACACCACCACCTTTCCCCTGTGTAGAGGTGCCTGAAGCTGAGATGGTTTTCTTCTAACTCAGGCATCTGTAGCTGCATGCTTTGTGCTGCCAGAGCACAACCATTTACATCATAAGGTTTTTTTTTTTAAATTTGTTTTTTAGTGTGGTTTTTTTTTTCCCCTGGCAGTTCTTGCAGACAGGATGGGTACGAGGGACTTTGTCCTGCCAGGCAGCTAGATAAAGCACTCAGTGATTCAGCATTTATTGCACCCTACACAGATTCCTCTGTTATCACACCAGCAGGAATGTGGGGCTAGAAGGGATCTCCTAGTCATCATCAAATTTCCCAGCAATGACAAACAATGAATCATAAAGTCCCTCTTGTTAATTTATCACAGTCCATCTTAAGTCATTGGGAATTTTCTTGGCAGGTTATTCAAGAACTTCACTTTGACAGAAGGAAACTTGTTTCTGATTTGCAGCCCACATTTTTTCATAGCCTATTTTTGTCTACTTGTTCTCATGCCAGTGCTATCTTCTAGTTAGTAGCTGTGCTTCCTTCCCATTCTCCAACCTACTCTCTTACATGCCGATGAAGAATGTGGCCTCTTCTTCCCAGGATCCCATGTCTACTCAGAGAAGAGACTATCTATTTTTAGTTCCCTCAATCGCTCCTACCTACCCCTCTTTCTGTCTGCAGGAAGGCTTTGAGGAAGAGCCCTGGTTTTATTGCTACTAGGTCATACCCTTCCCTTGGCAGCCATGTGAGGATGGCTGCATACACTGTTCCCTGCCTCCAGCTGCACAGGAGGCCCAGGGTGCTGGGACAGGATCATGCTCAACTTTGAAAAGAGAGAAGAAATACTCATTGGGAGTTAGGACAGCAGAAAGGCAGGCCAGAAGCAGGCAAAATTCCTAAGGGTCATCAGGAAGCTGACATTTTCTCTGCAAGTCTGCAATGGCCCTGGGGTTTCCAGCACCCATTGGGTCCTAGATTTACCACCAGTATGTTAATAATCTCACAGAAGGGCTCCATCCATGTTTCCTTTCAACACACGTCCTGCAATTGCTGAGAGATACACCTCTGTCTGGTGAGTGCAGAAACCATGAAAAGCTTTTTTTTCTTGGAGTTTCCCATGGCTTAGAAAATCCATAAGGACCTGAGTTCCTTAGAAAGCCCCTGGTACCTCTCAAGGGGTTCACAGAAGGGGAAAATGAAAGCACACCCCTCTGCAGTGTCCTGATGACATGATCCAACATAGGAATAGCATGGATATTTTATTGGAAAAGGTGAATATAATGAGCAAGGCACCCTTCTGGAGTTGTACACTGGTTTCCAGGCAATTGCATCTTGTATCTAACCCAAATGAGTCAGGTGATACTTCAAACCAAAGAGAACGGCAGGAATAATATTAGCTGATGCAATCGCTCCTTGACTTTACAGCAATGCTAGGCTGTAAATGCTAGTGCTAGATCCATGAACAGTAGAATATTCTGTATGCGATTACAGCAAATTCAAACCCTGTTTGAAAGCAGCTGGGTTTTGGTTGGGTATTTTTTTAACAGTCCCTCAAATAGAGGTGGATAAAGACTTCCTTTCCTCTGACAGGTGAATCTTACATTGATGGTGACCTACACTTTGGCAAGTATCAGTTCATTTCCTTGCTGTTACAGCCTTTTTCATGCCAGTAACGAAAATACATTTAGAGCTCTTCTGCTTCTGCAGTCAATTCTTCACAACCCTCCAATGGTGAGGCCTTTTTCCTAGTTCTGCAAATAACTGACAGGAGTGTGCTGCAGTTAGTGGGGGAGCCAGGCTCTCCCTTCCCTGGAAGCCCAGCATTACTGGGTACCTGCTGTGCCTCAGTAGAAGACCTTTGGGCTAAATACTCACTGCCTTGTCGTGGAATAAAGCTCCTAGCCCCAACTGCCTTCAGCCACAGTTGCCTGAGGGCATCTGAATTAATCCTTTAAAGCAGACAAACCCAAGAACAACAAAGTGTATCCAAGGATGACATGGAGTCTAATTTACTCAAGGAGGAAACCTGGGGGTCAACAGCATTGTCTCTTCTACTGACTGTTATGCTCCTATCAGAGAGAAAAACCACAGTCTCTTCTGTCACTCACTGGCATCTGGCATTCAAGTGCCATCTCCCTGAGTTGCATCAAGATTTCTTCACTATATGTTTGCAAAACTGGATCTGCGTGTTTCACCAGCAAGGCCTGAGTGACCAATAGGACCTATGAAAGAACAGGAAAACAAGAGCTGATGCTCCCAGGTGGGTCCTTTTTAATTTCCTTAAACAGCAGGTTTTGGATGGCAGTGAACATCCCAAATGTCCTATTGAAAAAGTGAGTGAGAGGCCAGAGAAGATGAAGAAGAAGTTCAGACAACAGTCTGGAGTATTAACAGGGGAGACCAACATTTTTGCTGTTGAGTAGTTGCTATATGTGGGTGGTTTGTTCACAACAGCTGGTTTTAGTGAATTGAATAATATTTCTGTGCATGTTCATGCATATATTTGTGTCTTTACACAGAGGAAAAACATCCCTCTTTCTCAGGATCATCCCACTGTCTGGAAAAATTGGAATTTGACGATCATCAATTAGAAATAGAAAAGAACCCTGCTCCCCATCAGCGAGTATGCGATTTCTACCACGAGGCAAAGATTTTTCTAGATAATGACAGCATTAGAAACAACACCACAAGCATGTGAGGTATGTCTGGTAAAGCACGTAAATAAAAAAACCATCTTGCAGCTTTCCACTGGGAAAAATGAGCGTCCTGCAACACAATCAGACCCTGGGCTGCAGGGGGGCCACACTCCTAAAAGGAGAGATGACACCTCTATGCTGGACACAGCAGAGACCTATTTATTTTACAGAATTGGGCTATCCTCCCCCTGATCCAGACAGCATCAATCTTGCAGCACCAGCCGCAGGAGGTAGGGTAGGTTTTGCACTGACCACCTACCTTCTGGTACAGCTGGAAATCTAGGAACAATATAGTTTCCAACGTTGTTCAGTGGATTTCAAGATCGGTGCCAAGCCCTGTGTGGCCAACAGCTGAGCTACAGAGATTCTGTCTCTCCTTTGACAGGATTATTGTAAAATAATTTCTCTCCATGAGCAGTTTAGGCTGTTCTAATGCACAGTCATAAATGAGACATTGACTTCTAAAGATCTTCCTTCCCTTAGGGTGGCAGATGAAGGAATGGGTCACAGCTTTGTTCTACCGCAACATGCCTGGAAGCGTTGAGAGACACGCTTTCCTCACAGGGAAATTTCCACTGTCTCCTTTGTCTTGCAACCTACCTGTGGAGTATAAAGGAAATGCTGGACTGACCAAAACAGATGTAAGAAATCGATTTGCTCATGCCATTCAAACAGCAAGAGCTGTTCTACTGATGTCTGTGTCTGTGGGAAAGAGCACAGTTACTTCCACTTTTGACATAAACCTTGTGGCTTTTTTTTCCAGCAACTTAGCAGGCATGCCCAAGCCCAGGATAGGATAAATACCTTTAATAAACCTGAATATCATCTTTGTTAAAAAAACCCTGATCAGTGTAAGGGAATTCATGACACGGTGCTGAAAAGGATATTGCTCAGACCAATTCCGCTGCTCAAGCAAATTGCTCCTTTAACACTGACTATGACTTAAGTCCTCAGTATAAAACCACTATTTTTATGACTCAGCAGTCACCAATTGAATAAATTAATTCAGGGGATGTTTCAGCTAATGATGAGTTTGTCCTGCAGCAAAAAGGTCTCCAATTAAGAGTAAAATATTAGAGGCCTGGAGTATGCAGCAATTAGCAGATTTTGATCATTGATGATAATAGAAATGAGAAAAACAAAGGTGAAAAAAAGTGAAATACTTTATGATTGCATTATCTAACAATTAACATTCCTGTGCATAGGGGTGCATAATATGTCCTGCATATTAAGGCCGCACAGCATTTCCTATAAAAATATCTTGGATTCACTCACTTATAATTTTCAGAGCGATGAAAAGTTAAAATGAAAGTGATTCAGGACATTAACAAGAAGAAGGCTAAAAAATTGCATTGGTCCCATTTCAAGCATGTCTTAGTTTTTGTCTGAGACACACTATACAAACTGGAAATCTAAATTTTATGGGTCTTGACAAAAGCTATCCAAACTGGACCACACTTTATGACTTTGAAAAATCATAGACCACATAGGTCTATGGAGGCTTATCAGCACTTACTGGACAAAAAGCCATCCCCAAATCATCTCTGGGAAGTCCTGACTGAGTATATTCTGTGTCCTTGCAGCTGCTGGAGCACCCATCACCTGGGCTGTGCACAGGTGGTGGCCAAGCCCCCCCACCTGCCAGGCATTACAGTGGGAGGCTGCATTGAGCTGAGAGCAAAGTGGGGTTTATCTCATTAGGTGATGACCACCACAGTGGCTGTGAAGCAGCATGGCAGGAGGAGTGGTTGTGATAGCCAGATGTGGGAGGAAAGAGAGAAATCTGTTTGAAGAATCTGCTGTGACTGGGGCTGAATAGCTGAGGGAGGAGGTGGTGTAAGAGGGAAAGGTGGTGTGACTAGGGAGAGGCAGGAATGGGGGGGAGGCTGATTTTCTGAATTAACAATGAAAAGCAATGAGAACAGGGAGAAGGATTAAGCCACCAAGTATTTAGGGTTTGGGAGCAGCTTTTGGGCAAAAAAAGAAGGTGAGGAAGTAGGGAAAATAGCATAAGTCAAAAAAATGTGTGATGGCAGGACAAGCCAGGGGACTGGGAGGGGGACAGAGTTAGGGTGTTGACATGACTTGAAGTGGGATTTAACTAGTGAAGGCAAGAGTGGGAAGAGGAAAGACCCTGACTTGACAGTGGTGCAACAGGGAGCAGAAGATGTAGCAAAGGAGCTGTTTGCTTTCAAGGGTCTGAAAAAAGAATAGGATTGGAGAGAACATGGATGGCAAGAAGCAAAATGCTCCTCGTGGTACATATTGTTCTCCAGAGTTTGGGATGGAACCGAGGCAACCTTAGATTTTCGTCTTATCTGCTCCCAGCATGTGCATCTGAAAGGCAAGTTTCTGGTGCTTCCCCTCCTACTGCCACCCTAACCTTTGTTAGTTGGAGAGGTCACAGTCACCTTGGTTTTCTCTGCCAGTCCCTGGAAGAGGTCTTTGTCAGGAGGCTGTTACAAGAGGTGAATGTGCATATCATGGCATCCTTGCTAAGCTGGGTTGGCTTTAAAACAAACTGACCAGGATCCTAAAAAGCAGGACACTGTAGTCTGTGCCAAAATGGCTCTGAAATCAAGCATTCAGAAGTTACAGAAAACTGGAATGAAAACAATGTGCACAAACCTAATTTGGCTTAATTTTGGCATGTATGACTTTGTGGAAAAGAGGCCTGGAAGGGACCTCAAGGAGCCATCTGGGGACTCCAGTCCATCTCTTTCTCCCAAGGCAGGAACAATTATTCCTAGATGATTCTTGACAAATGTTTCTCTAATCTTCTTTTGTGAGACAGACATTAATTACAGGGTCACATATTTTTTCTTAATGGCATCCTGCCTTAGTGCATAAAATATACTGGGACCATGTTGTGAAGGAGACTGGGAACACAGCTGGAGAAAGGACAGGCTCATGGTTCAGCTTGTGGACTGCTGCCCTGGAGAACTGTCTGTGCTTCAGAGTTCCTGGGTGGTCATGTAAATCCAACTTCTCCCAGGCAGTAATTAATTGTGTTTTCTCCATTTTTTGGGGATGCAGAGTTTGAAAATACTGACTCTGATTTATTTGTCCATGCTTGGTGCCCTGTTTCGATGCAGTCTTAGGGCTTTAATTTTACCACCACCACCCAGACCGCCCAGACCTGGCATTGGTTCTCATAGAGTGGGAAATAAAACCGAAGTTCTTGTGTGCCGTACTCAGCACTGTCATATGTCACTCTTCTCCCACTTCTCATCTGACCCTGCCCTGTGCACTCTGTCAGCTTCCATCTCCTTGGACCTTCCTTACTCTGCTGAAAGCATGTGTATGAAACCTCACAGTCATAAATGTGATTCCCCGATCCTCTATTTTTTTTTTAATGGACAATTCTTCTGAGTATTTTTTAAGTTCAAGTTTCTCCACAACCACCTCATCCTCAGAGGTACATGCATTCAGTGCAATTAATTTCACCAATAATTAATTACCTCGGGGAAAAAACCAGCAAAACACACAAGAACCAAGAGCATACAGGACACCAGGAGCTACTGTAGTGATTCACAGAATCATCACAGGAATGTGGAGAATGGAAGTGACCTCTGGAGATCATCTAGTTCAACCTCCTCTTATTCAAGGTGGGTCAGCTATACCTGGTTATCCAGGACTGGGTCCAGTCAGGTTTTGTACATTTTCATAGATGGAATCATAGAATGGTTTGAATTGGAAGGAACCTTAAAGATCATCTCGTTCCAGCCCCCGTGCTGTAGCAGGGATACCTCCCACTAGACCAACTGTGCTCAATGCCCCATCCAACCTGGCCTTGAACACTTCCTCCACAACTTCTCTGGGCAACATCTTTCAGTGCCTCAACGCCCTCACAGTAAAGAATTGGATACATGGTAAAGATGAGACTCCATGACCTCTCCAGATCTCTGATGACCCGCAGAGTAAGATGTTTTCTGGTGTTCCAGTAGAATTTCATGTTTTAAATAATGCCTATTGCTTCTTGTCCTGTCAGCCCGCACCTATCTCCCTCTTTTTCATTCTCTCCCATTAGATATTTATACACACTGATGAGATTCCTGCTAAGCCTTTTCCTCTCTGGGATGAATAGGATAAACATTCCCAGCTCTCTGTCTTCCCTCACATGAGATGTGCTTCAGTCCCTCAATCATCTTTGTGCCCTTTGCTGGAGTCATTCCAGTAAGTCCCTGTCTTTCTTGTACTGAGGCCAGAACTGGGCACAGGACTCCACGTGAGACTGACTAAATTCTAGTTCCCCAGATGCTTCTTCTTGTCCTGTTGAAGATAGGAATGGCTTTTGGCTTTCTTCCTGGCCTCAGGAACCTCTCTCCTGATCAGTGTTATCTTTTAAAGAGTGGCATTTTAATTACATTATCCAGTTTTCTCAGCACTTTTGGGCCCCTTGCTCGGGGGCCTGGGATTGCTGAAGGACACTGTCATCAGTAAGGCTTCCTCCTGGGCTACCTACCCGTGCTTCCACCTTTTGTGCATTTCCGTTTTATGTCGGAGTTTAGGCATGACGTCTTTGCTCATCCACTCATGCCTCCTGACACCACTGCTTGATTTTCTTCTTGTCAGGATGAACCACTCTTAAGCTTTAAGGGGATGATTAAACAGCTCAACCCTTGGTTTCTAGTTCAAGATCTTGATCCTTACTGTGGCCAGAGCAAGATGTTTCAAAGCACTTTATTAATGTTCCCATACATCTACACTTAGAGAGTGATTTGAATTCAAACAGCACGTTTCCAAACAGCACTCTTTACCTAAAAAAAGGGATCAGTGTTATCCAGGTTCTTGCCCATCAGTGATACCCTGCATCAGTGACTTTCAGAGTCCAGTTAGAAATGTAACTGTCTTCCTGTCACCTTGGGGAAGGCTTCTTACTCCAGAGGCCACTTACCAGGCAGGTCTTTCTAGAGTCCTTCCATGTGTGTGGAGAAGAGACAGGCTCCTCTAGGGGCAGTTTAAAAGCAACCACACTTGAGAATTAGAATTATCTCCTGGAGAAGTGTCTCACCTTCCAGTGACTTGCTCAAACTTCTACTTTAAGTGCCTGAAATATACAATAACTACTTAATTTTAAAATACTCCCTTCTACTGCTTTTGAAAGTGCCGCCTTTCCTGTTAATTGCATTGTGCCCTTGTTCCTGTGCTATGAGGCAAAGAGAATATCCTTTTGAACTCAGAATGGCATCATCAGCTTGATATGGCTTAAATCCAGTCCAATTAAAAATACATAAATGTGGCACTTCCCTTAAGTCAGATGTCCTGAAATGACTCCTTTATAAAAAGGCGTTGTTAATTCTGCCAGGCCTTTTCTGCTTGCAGACTCTTTTCTTAGGGGTCATTTGTAGTGTCTCCTGCTCCAATCACGATAACCTGGTTTAAGCTCACCCATTTCCTTTCTATGTCCTTACATGCCTGTTCATTGTTGCCTGTTGAGTTCAACCTTGCTCACGCTGCTGGCTTGCAGCCTCTGCAGGGTCTGAGAGGAGTGCTCATCCAAGTCTTGCAGAACAGCATGTGAGCAATAGCGGCTGGGCTAGATCAGGAGATAAGCTTTGCTGACCATTAGCAAAACAATGGACTGTACTCTCAGTGCTGCTAAATACACAAAATAAACAGGGAGAGGAAAAAAAATAGGTTCCTCGTAACAATCACGGTCACAAAATGTTCAGGAGGAAAGGAGATTCTGGAAAAGATTGGTTGGGCTTGTTTTTTTAAGGAATGCAATTGTTTCCATTGATTTCTAGGGCTTTTTGGTACTTTCATGCTACTGGTTTCTTGTTTCCAGCTGGTTAGATCTTGCTGCCTGATCCTGAATCCTGCCTTTTAAAAAGGCTTTTGAATTATGTCTAATAGGCTGAAGCAAAAGCAACATGGGTTGTTAGCCTGATCAAATTAGGTGTGCAGAGTGTAAAAGATTTTATGATATCAAGCAGTCTACAGGGAATTAGGGGAAAGAGTCATGTTTTATGGGAAACACCCAGGACTTGAGTTTTAAAGATACAGCAGAGAGTCTTCTCTGTTCTGATTCCTATGCCTACTTTTAAGTTTTGTGTTTGCAGACCCTCTAGTCTCTCCACACATTTGCTAACTTTTTATATTTGATAGCTCAGTTTCAATGCCATATTTTCCCAGATGTTTTAGAGATTTGAGAGAGAGCTCTCCATTTAAAAACAGCTGTCTCTCCATCTCAGGGCAAGGACAGCTGTCAACACCAGATGTACAATGCAAGATGCAGCAACAATTAGTAATGATTTGCCAGCCAAAGATGAAGGAAGTAGTGTGTGATGGTGATTAGTGAGCAGCCAGGGACAGGGATCATTAAATCAATTAAGAGTGCTTGGCAAAACCTCAATGAACTAAATGAAAATACTGTTACATTTTTGGCCACTTCATAATTAGCTGTGCATTTTCTCCCAGATTCTGAAGAGAATCACAACTTTTAATTCAGGGCTGCAAACTAGAGACCCCAGTTCACAGGAGAGACATGCAACAGCACAAGGTCACTGCTGTAGGTGATGTATGACCAAGGTTTGATGGCTCTATTCAACCATTTTGCTATGTGTTTTCTATTGCAGAGCAATAACTTCTTTCTGCTGACGTACTGTAGCACGGTTTGCCTTGTGGATATCAAGAACAGCTCTAACCCACCAAGCACTATTGTCCTCTTTCTCCCTCGCAGAGCTGGCTGCCCTGGGGAGACCTGTACCCATGCAGTTATTCTCAGCCAGGATAAAAACAGCTGCAACAGCAAGAGCTGGATGAGCATTTCACTGCAGTTAAGGATGGTAATTTTGCTCTGCAGAGAGCCCTTCCAGCAAGGACAGCATCCCAGGCAGACTTCACCAGGCCTATTGCTGCTTTCTTTGCTGCTTTGGTGATGCAAACATCTATTCTCAACAGCCTTTTCTCCTGTTGGCACCTTGCACCATGTGCAATGCTTTCTTTCCAAAAACTATTTCAATTGGAACTAGCAAATCCTCTTCCTGCATTTGTGAGAAGGCACAATAAGCCTCATCACCCTGATGCAACATCCCCCAGCTGTCTGAAGGAAGTGGAGAAAAATCTCCTTTGTTGGCTGTTGTGTCTGGTTCCTGATACAAATTCTAGGCCACTGTGATGACTTGGAAAGCCAGCCTGGCTCTTTTCCCCTGCCCATGCCTCTTCCATACGTCTACCAAGATCCAGCTAAAGAGTAGTCTTAATCCTGGGGCTGTAGTTAAGGCTGTCTATCCCTCCAGGGTTTTCTCAAAATAACTGAAGGCCTCAGGAATCAGGCTGGCTTTAACTCTCTTTACTTTGAAAGTCTCCTCAACAGCCAGTTTGGAAGTTGATTGGGGAAACAGGGAAATTACAAGCATGGGACATCCACAGGGCCTTCCACCAAAACCGTAGTACAGAGAGAGCAAAGCGATGTCAGTCTTGGGCTGCTTGTCTGAATCTAACGTGAGTGAGACCATACACACAGAAGAGACCAACATTTTTTCTAGATTTGAACCCTTTCAGATTCCTGAGGAAATGGGCATAGATGTTGTTTTCCAGAAAACAAGAATCTGGAAGACTTGTCAAAAGCTCATTAGCCTGATAGAGCTTCTCTGGCTCTGGACACCAGGGTTGTTTTCCAGGGTTATCTATGAAGACAGTGTGGTCATACAAATTCTAGGGCAAAGGCAACTGTCCAACTGAACAAGATATTCTTCTGGCATGATGGGAAACC
Source organism: Vidua macroura (assembly GCF_024509145.1). Taxonomy (NCBI): domain Eukaryota; kingdom Metazoa; phylum Chordata; class Aves; order Passeriformes; family Viduidae; genus Vidua; species Vidua macroura. Next base: position 71,381,535 of record NC_071572.1, on the reverse strand, counting down.
TGATGCTTTTGTCAAGAGCCAGTGGATAAAACTAACCTGAAACCTGTGCAGAACATCAGCAGGGAGAACTTAATTCCACAGAAGGATGCATCTGCCTGAGTCACTGATGTTTTCTACATGTTGCAGTATTCCCATGAACCTGTATTTGGGGTGTCTGCTCATTTACCAGAAGTCTGTAGCTTCTGTTACATTGAACTCTTTGGACCACTTGGCTTTATCGGTTCTGGCAAACTTACCTGGAGTCTTGCAAGGACTAGGAGAACCCATGCACATCCAGATCAGCAAAACATCAGCTGTCTTCCGAAGCAATTGTTGGTGATGACGTATTTTGTGACAGGAAGTGATTACAACATGTCAGGATTAAAAATTTGAGTCCTGCTCAGAAACGTATATGCAACTGGTATGTTCTAAACATAGATTCCTTTGGGTTTTGTTCTGGGACAAAAATCAAAACCACTTTTCAGGATTTATTGTTTAATCATTAACTTCTGGGCAATTGGTAAATTTGTTACTGTTACAATCGCTGATTTTCCACTGGGAAAAAAAAAAGCGCAAAGTTAAAGTTCAACCATAAGTATTGAGTTTGCCCATGCCAATCAAACAAGAGACAAGCCATTACAATGTCTCACTAAAATGTTCTCCGGATAATTGCCTTAGCAATATCAAGGAGTTAGATACAAGACTGGTAGATCCATTAATATAATTTAGATTCTCTAGCATAGCAAGGTTCAAAACAGCCTTGAATCATTGCATCCTTATCAGACTAGCAAGAGGTAGGCCTGTCACCACGCCTTCTGGTGGAATGACCCAGCAAGAGCTGCAAGGTAAGCAAACAGAAAATCTTCCTGCTGATCACTTGAAAAGGAAGCAATGGAGAAAGAAAATAGCAGGAGTTCCTGTGCAGGAACATGTCTACCAGTTCCTGTTGGAGCAGGCCTATTCAGTGTCTGATTAGAATGATTGAAGTTTATTGTTGATATATGAAATGCAAACAGACAAATGAAAACCCCTAAACAGGCAAACAAAACCCCTCCCCTCCTCTTCTCCTGAGCTCCTTAGAGCTTTGTTCTACCCAGAAGTTGTACCAATTTTCCAATTCACTGCCATCTTATGGCATTTCAGAGAGATAACACCTCAGTAATTTCTCTCGGACACTTCACGTATTCAGGCAATCTCCCTGGGCACTTGCACATCACAGAGACGTGGCAGCTGTAAAACTGCCCCATGCATCCAGACTTGGAACAATATTGATGCTTGGGATGCTGAATTATAATGGCGTGTGAAAACTGATCATTAAAATATCAATTCTATTTATATTTGCAGATTCTAAAGGGAGGTCATTTCATCAGCCAAGGGGCCAAAAATAAATATGGACTTTGCAATGTTGTCAAAAGAGAATCTTTCAGTCTAAAAAAGCAACCAGCTCATTCATGACTCTCACAAATGGTTTTAATTGTCTGTCCATTTTTGAAATTGAGGATGAAAGCTTAATATATGCCCTTATTGTGTGTTTAGGGTTTTTCTGAGAGTAGTCTTAGTTAAGAAAAGAATCTATGAAAAGACCAACAGAAATTGAAGGTGCTTTATGCTTTTCCATCCCCTCAAATACATCACAATTTTCCTTTAAAACACAGTTGTGGTTTCCTGATGGATGAGAAGATGCTACAACTTGAATGGACAGGCTTTGGAGACTTGGTTGCTTAATTATGAAATGGAAATATGTGCAGGATTGCCAAATATGAAATACTGCAGCTGGGATTTTTGTAATATGCATTCCCCCTGTGGATGGGTAGGCTTGGTATTCAGAAAAGTGGTATTAGCAGCAACAAAGTTGTGGTTTTGATATAGATTACTTTTGAAGAGGAAACAGGGTGATTTTAAAGAAATAAACCAGATAAAGGTTTACCAGATAAAGGAGGACAAGCACAAATTTATTTTCATGAAGTAGCTTGTTCTCTGTAAGTAAATGAAGTTGATTTCCCATTTTTATTATCAGGTTGTAGACTCATTACAAAGCTTTAAGGGACATTTTTCAAATGGGCACCACCAGTATAAATTATGCATCGGTCTGATTTTTATGTACTACTATCATGACTAACAGCAAATGCTGAAAAACAAAGAGCTCACCCTGCCCCCACCTGCTGTTTTTCAGACTGCCAACTTTTTCAAGAAACAAAGCTCAGCTGTCTCTCCTAAGTCAGTTCTCCTGTTTATATAGTAATTTGAAATAACTTTGTCAGAAAATAAGAAAATGTGATTTGTGTTAGCATTTTGATGCCCAAAGCCAGAAAAAATAATTACTGGAATGCCTGGTGGTACATTTCAGGTACAAGAGAGCTGGCCACTTCCTGGTGGCATATTTACTTTTTTGTTTTATGTAAGAATGCTCTTCAGAGAGCTAACCCAATCTGTAACCCTAATTTTTGACAACTGCTCTGCCAAACGGGAGAGAAAATGTCATTTTCACTGTTGGCAGCTCATTGAAGGTGTGTCTAAGTAACAATTGACACAGTGGTGTCTCAGAGGGGGGCTGGAACAATGAGTATGGTAGGGTGGCTTGGGGTGGCTGCAGGAGCACTCCTATGCTGTGACTTCAGTGTCTCTTAGCCCTTGCTAGGGCTCACCACTCTCACCTGTCAGGTTCCCAGCTGTACAGAGCTGCACAGGTAGATCCTGAATAATCAAACCTTAAACAGTCCCATGGCCTTTATAGTGGGTAAAACCACTCATCATTTATCAGGCAGGAAAAAAGGCTTCCAGCAAGCCAACCACCCCAGGGCAAGCAAAGTGCTGAACAGGACCATTTTGAGAGACTGGGTTTGTTTTTGGCTTTGGAAAACAGCTCTTGTAAAGGATAAATTCAGCTGCCTTTGGCCAGGTCTTTGTTTGGTCACATAGCAATGGTGTTCAGAACAGGGCTGCAAAAAAAGTAAATCTGGCAATATTTTGATGCCTTAAAAGAAAACAGCAGTCTTAGTCTCTAACACTGGCAAAATATGTTTCTGCTAGTCCAAGTTATTTTGTTTGTGGTATAAACTATTCTGGCAAGAGCAGTTTTTTTTTTTTTTTTTTTTTTAATGGCATAAGCAAGCAGTGCTCAGTTTTTGCTGATGTCTGCCGAGTAATTTCACTGAGTTCACAGCAGGCAGCAGTGCTCCAGTGCTGGCTGTGCCAGGGCTGGGAGCTGCTGCCCCCAGGGATGCTCCAGAGAGCCCTGAAGAAGGACAAGTTCTTCCAGAACAGTACCTGGAACTCCAGCCAAGCTCAATCTACTTATGGTGGCAGTGGGACCTAACTCTGAGGGTGTTTAGTGCCTCAATACAAACTGTGTTTCCTGTGAGGGAGCCTTGCTGTTAACAGCTGAATTGGGAGGACTTTCTATGAGAGCCTTGATCTTCTTTCCCCTGCTTGGCCCAGTTTGTGCAGAATGGGTTCACCATCGCTTCATGAACATGACTGTTCCAGCCTCCTGTCTCCTGCCAGAAAGCTGCAGACAGATTGTTCACAGGAGCCTGTTGTGACCAGGCAAAAGGGAATGGCTTCAAACTGAAAGAGGGTAGGGTTAGATTAGATACTCAGAAGAAATTCTTTACATGAGGGTGGTGAGACACTGGAACAGGCTACACGGACGAGTTGTGGCTGCCCCATCCCTAGAAATGTTCAAGGCCAGGTTGGATGGGCTTGGAGCAACCTGGTCTAGTGGAAGGTGTCCCTGCCTATATGGCAGGGGGGTGGGAACCGAAGGGTCTTGAAGAGCCGTTCCAACCCAAACCATTCTATGATTCTATGACAGCACTGCGCGCGTCAGTGCCATTTCTTTCACGGCTCAATGAAGCAGAACCGCAACACCTATGTGCCTGACGGCTTTTAGGCACAAACCCCACGATTTCCAGTTTCCTTTCGCGCTGCCCCAAACACGCTCCCGGCGGGACGGGCCGCGGGGGCGCGCCTGAGGGGCGGTGCCCGGCCGCGCTGCGCATGCGCGCTGCCCTCCCCCGGCCCCCACAGAGGTGAGCGGCCGTGCCCCGTCGGGAGCGGGCGCGCCCGTGGCCCCGCGCCTCGCGATTGGTCCCCTGCAGGCAGCCTCATCGCCGCCAGCCAATCGCAGCCCGCGGCCGCTCTCCGCCTCGGGCTGCGGCTTGAAGACGTCCCAGGGCTGGGTGACGGAGGCAGCGCGCCCCCTGATTGGCTCTCCCTCCTCGGCTCCACTCGGGTTGGCCCGGCGATGGCCGGAACAGAGCCCTCCTTTCCATTGGCCACCCGCCCGCGCTGCTAGGGCGGCGGCGGCGTGCTCCGATTGGGTCTCCGCTTTACTTCGGGGAGAATCGGTCGCGCCCGCGGTGGTTCTGTGATTGGTTCCGGCCGGTTACAGGCATTCTTGTAACCGCCTCAGGATTGGTCCCGATAAGGCTCGGGCGTTTCCGTAACGGCCTCGGGCCGGGGGCTCGCGGGCGCGCCGGGTTCTTCGGCCGGGTATTCACAGACGGCGCTTACGGCTGCTCCGCAGCGTGGGGCGGCGGCGGGCACGGGCGGCTGCGCGGCTTTGGCGCACGCACAGAGCGCAGCGGCGGGAGCCCGGCACGCAGCGGAGGGAGCAGCGGGGACAAAGGGACTGATCGGCAGGAACGGGGAGGGGGGCCCGGCGGGAGACTTCAGCCGGGAGGACGAGTCCTGTGTGCCTTGGGCGCCTGGGGAAGCAGCAGCAAAAGCAGCAACCGCCGCCAGCGCTCTGAAGCCGGGCTGAGGAGGAGCAGGAAAATCGCCGCCGTCATGGCCCGTGCCGTCGTCGCCGGCCGCCGCCCGCAGTGCAGCGTGCCCTGCCTGAGCCGCCGCCAGCTGCCCGTGCGGGCGCAATGAGCGGCCGCACCGCCGGAGCCGCCGCCGCCTCAGCGCCGCACTGAGCAGCAGCGTCAGCGAGCAGCGAGGCCGCCCGACCGCCTCACCCCCCTCCGCGCGCCGCGGATCCCGCCGCCACCACCGGATCCTATTGCGCCTGGGTGCCGCATCGCCTCCGCTCGGCGGTGCCCCGAGATCCCTCCGCCAGAGAAAAAAATAGTTCCGTTGCCTGCCGCCTCCCTCAGAGGCGAGGGGGAAGGAGAGGAACGGGGAGGGGGGAAGGAAGAAAAGGAAGAAAAAGAAGAAAAGGGAAAAAAAAAAAAGAGATAAAGCAAATAAAAGGAGAGAAACGCGGCGGCGGCGGGATCGGAGGAGCCGGGCCGTGAGCCTCCGCCCCATGTGACTGGCGCCCGGGGTGGGGGCAGCGAGGCCCAGCGAACCCCCCTCGCTCGGGAGCGGCGCCGGGGGGAGGCGGCTCTCGGACCCACCGGCGCGGCCGGGAAGGATGGTCGTGTGAGGAGCGGGCGGCGTGAGGAGGAGCAGGAGGAGGCAGGAGAAGAAGAAGCAGCAGCCGCCGGGCGACAGAGACCGAGAGGGGAGGGGGCTTCCCCGGGGGGGGAAGGGGGGGGGTCCCGGCGTTTCATGTGGCGCGTCCCACCCGTCTCCTACAGCTGAGCGAGCGAGGGAGCGGCAGGCGGGCCCGCCGGGGCGAGGCGGAGGGCGAAGGCAGGAAGAGGAGAGAGGTGATCGCCGTTGGGGCAGAGCGGGAGAGACCATGTCCGGGCGGCCCAGGACCACCTCCTTCGCGGAGAGCTGCAAGCCGGTGCAGCAGCCCTCGGCCTTCGGCAGCATGAAAGTCAGCCGTGAGTATCCTGCCCTCCTCGGGTTGGGGGGTGAGGGCTGGGGAGGCTGCCCCCGCCCTTCGCCCAGGCGGGGAGCGGCGGAGGGAGCCTGGCCCCAGCCCCGGCCTCGGCAGCTCCTTTCTCTCCCCTTCCCCCCCCCATTAACCTTGAATAGGCGCACGCCGCCGCTCCGTTCGGGGCCTGCTGGACGGAAAATCCCGATGGGTTTGTCCTCGTCCTTAGCTCCTGGTCGCTGCCAGCGGCCTCTGCCTCATTAAAAAGCCATTTTTCCCCCCTTTGTGAAACGGATTGGGAGCTCCGTAGTCTCTATTTCCTTTTCATTCCCCCCCCTCCCACCGAAAGGAGGAAACGAATTGCGGGCACACAGGTATGACCGTGACATTCACGTTCATTATGTATATTTTTGAGTTTTTTGTTTTAAAGCACTCCTGGCTGTTAAGGGGAGAGAGCATGGAAGGTTTTTCCATGCACCCGTAGATCGGGTGTGAGCACCTTTTAGTCCAGCCCATTAAAAAAAAAAAAAAAAAAAAGGAGGGGGAGGGGAGCTTACAAAAGGTGTCTCTAATATCCTCCAGGCTCTGGTAAAATGCTCAGAAGAAGGCATAAGAAAATGCTTATTTTGAAATAACTGCTCCATGGGCTCACATGTCAAGCTTGGCATTCTTTTTCCAATTTTCTGATCAGAGGAATATTTTTTAAGAATGAGGCCTGTGCTTTATTCTGCACAGACATGTCAGAAATGCTTAATGTGTGCCCATTCTTCGTATTCTATCCGATGGGGTTAGCTACTTTATGGGAATTAAAAATGTGAATTAAACCTGAACAAATGTTCTGTGCTGATACAAAAAGGCCCAGTTCTGAGTTGCTGTAGATCAGCTATGTGCTTATCATATGGAATTTCTTTACTCCTGACTTGAATATGCTCACATTAAGACCTGAATTGTTCTTCCAGATTCATATGAACAGTGTAGTTTTTAGAGATATTTTCTTTTTTCTTACGGAAATGCAGGATGACATTTTTATTGGACCAGGAATGCTCAATATGCATTCCCATTCGATTGATCTATTTGATATTCGCGTAAAGCCACACCTGAGATGGCTCTGTGGGTACATGCCTGCATCCAACGAAGGGGCTAGTGTGTTTCATGCCAAAGCACTGGGAGATTGAGAGCTTTTTGACAGATGAGAAATTTTGATAGCTTTTTTGTACTGAAATGTCTTCCACTGTTGTTGAAGCCTTGAAGAGAGCATTTGGCTCAGGGGCTGTAGTCCACCTTATAACTGCATGATCAGTGTGCCAGCAGCCCTCCAAAAACCATGGGTGCAGTTAACCCATCTTAGCAGCACGACAGTTTAGGTTTGATCAGGTCCAGCATTAGTATTTATTAAGGATTATTGATCTGTACGGAGGAGAACTGTGGGTGACTCCATTTTAATTTACTGGCTTACTTTATGTGCCTGTGGAATGGAAAGCAGGTCTTGTTGGTCAGTATTTCTGCAGGTGGCTGTCTAAACCAAGCGAGACCTCAGCCTGTCATACTCAGCAATGAAATTTGTCTTATTCAGGCTCTGCAGCTTGATTCTTGAAAGGTCATTGATGCTCCTTCCACGTTTATTTGAGGTCCAAGACTAGACAGATGCTTGCCTTTGAAGAGGGTGCTAACTGATGCAGACTAACAAGTTTGCAAATATGATTCAATCCCAAGTGTATAACACTGAGGGAGAAACAAAGGCCGTAACATAAAGCGCATGCACTTGTGATAACCCCCCCAGTCTCTCTAGTCATGTGCTCCTGGTCCTTCTGCTGTCTGGAAAAAAATGTCAGAACAAAGCAAGAGAACCACATTCAAGGATTCTGTGGGAAGCGCAGTTTCTATTTTCAGTTAATCCAGCCATGTAAGACAGCCTGGGAAGTTAACTTTTTTATTTGCATTTTAAGTGAGAAAAATTCCAGGGTGTCAAAAAAGGTTTTATTTTTTTTTGGTTAGCAGAGTCTTGGTAACAACACATGATGTTAGCAAGATATGTATTGCCAGTGTGGAGTTCTTGTATGGTGAACAGAGTTAGGTCGGTTCTTTCATTTTGATTTATATTTATAGGCTGATACTTAGTTATCTTCTGAACTAGTTTTGGTTAAAGCTGGGACAAAAGAGTCCTTGTGAGGAAGGTGAAAATAGATGGGTTGGTATTTTCTGAGTGTCTGGGACATCTTTATTGCTTCTGTCTTGGTGTGGGTCTTTGGAAGCAAAACCTGACTTGTTTGGTGTCAGCCTTTTTGGTCTCATTTGTAAGGAGGGGTGAAATCAGATGATGAAGTCACTCTTGTTCTGATGTCTGTTGCAGCTATTGCTTTTCCTGGCTGAGTGCTGCAACAGTTACCTAGGAAGGATAGATTTAAGGGATGAGAAAAGGATTCATAAAATACTGGAGGAGGGTTCATTGTTCCTTGTGTTTCCTGGGAGGAGCAGAACTAGAACCCTACTGTGATTGCACTTCTTCCCAAGTTATATGGGGAGGAAAGCGTGAGCAAGGATTTTTCATTTCTTGGCAGTTGAATTTACGATACTTTGTTCTCAGAAGTTGGTAACTGAATGAAGCCTTGAATGGAAGGATGGGTGTTTACCAACAGCTGCTTCTCCTTTGGCTGTTGGGAAAAATGCCTTCTCATGCATGCTGCTCTCATTGCTCTGTCAGGGATGTTACAAGGATTTTAACATCTCTGCAACAGTAGGAACCCTGTGGCCTTCATGTATCTCTTTCAAGCCATACATCTGTCTTCTGAAATCTAACTATTTTTATTTCTCTATTTATATTTTGGTAGTTGGGAAATCACTCAACCATATGGATTTCTACATTGAAATAGTTCTCAAATAGGGTATTTTTTGTGTGGGTCTGTGTTGCTGGGTCTGTAGGCTTTCCCTGAACAAAAAAAAGAAGCGTGTGTATACTCCTTGTGTTAAGCCTGTCCCTCAAAAGGAGGGAGCTAGGCTTCCAGTTTTCCACTTGCTGATACTATCAACCTGCTCATTATAGTAGGAGAAGAGATAGGAGCTTAAAGTTTTCTTTTGTTCTTCAGCTAGTTGCTCTTACACTGCTTACAGATGTACCTTGTTTCTCAAATGGGACAAAAATAATCCTGAAATACAAAGGGTAGTCATGCAACACATTACTAAAAATATCAGTATAAAAATAGAAGTCTCAAAGCTTGTAGTTTGAGAATTTTCATCTAATAACTGTAGAATTGATTCTTTTTTTTTTTTTTTTTTCCTTCTCTGAGCTTCTGGGAAATATACGTGTTTCAAGTAACACCAAGTCCTTGCAGACAGCAGTACTTATTGTAACTGTAGCCAATTGTCTTGATGGCCTGCAGTAAATAATGTCTTGGCTAACACTTGCCATGAAGAGTTTTTGCTTTATGTGTGAGTGTCATGGGTCTGTAATTGGTTATACAGGATTTGTCAACTCAGAGGGTGAGGAAGGCAGTTTTATTTGCTTTAGCTAATTCTGATGTTGACCACATACTCTTGGTTGCAAAATCTAAAAGACAGTCTTGTAATAATTCATTTTGGACTCTGTGGAAGAATGTTTCAGTGGTGCCAAACTTGGGGTTTGTTGAAGTTTTTCTTTTCTTCTTAGATTCACTGGGTTTTTTTCTGTATTGTAAAATCTCCTGAAAGCACAATAGCTTGGTAAGCCTATATTGCTGTGTATTGTTCACACAGAGTGGGATGGCTCTTCAAAAGTCATTCATGAAGGAATAAAGTCTGTAAGTTTGTTGCTCTTAGTAGCTATTCCACAAACCACAACATAAAAGGGACTGCTTTTTAGGTACCAGTGGTGTCTAGGTGACAGTTTAGTTTAATGCTCTGTGGTGTCCAGGTAGGTGTGTGGGAAGAGCCTTGGAAAAGGGCACCCTGGGCGCCTTCAGTGAGAAGGAATGAGTGGGGCTGTTGAAACTGGCAAAACGATTGAGATAATACCACCTGGTGTTTCTCAACCCAGTTAGGGTAGGGCCCTCTCTATTGCTTTGATAGCAGTTTCTCCCTAATTGGTTTGTGAAACTGAAAGCTGCCCATCCTGCTTTCCTTGCTGGAGAGAGGAAAATCACTCCCTTCCAGAAGCTTGCTGGGTGTTATGTGTCTGGCCATCGCTCATCCTAGCCCTGTCCAGCTTTCTGACTGCTGCTGGGTGAGCAGCTTTCCTCATTCTTAGATTGGAAAAAAATGCATGGAGGGGGTCAGCTAATGAACGTGTGTGCCTGAGTGGAAAGTGTTTCATGTTACAGTGGCCCAGAGCTGTGCCTTGTAGTCTGAAAAGGAATAGAACGGTCTGCTGTACTTAATTCTGATGCTGACAGACTCTTTCCTCTTTATCCATACCATTAGCTAGTTGAGCATTCCATTTCTGTTCTGCACATTTCCTCTTCCCTACACTGCTTCTTGGAGGTGATCCCCTCTTGTATTACCCCTTGATTCACCTTCTGTATTTCCTAGCAATATTGGAACTGTCTTGTTCATCTGTTTACACAGCTGTGGCTTATGGAGTGTGTTCCTTGCCTGTATGCATCCTGGCTCTGGATGCTCTGGTATCACAAGCAGTGCCAGGGAGATGAGAAAAGCTGAAGACCCCCCCACATCCTGGAGAGTTTCCCCCTATTGCTCCAAGAGAGTTCTTTAATTTTCTTGTATTCTATCTTTAAGAGCTGTTTTAGATAAAATATAAAGGAATTTTCCAATATTGCTGTTCAGTTTACTCATCGCAGATCTTCACAATGGTAATGAATCTGTGGGATATTGGCTGTTGCTGTTCCCTCAGCCCATGCTCTGTCTTAAACTGGAAGGATGGCTGAAGAAGATTCTGAAAGTGTACAGGGTATCTGTGTGCAAAAAGCCTGCAGTTAAAGCTTTGTGCTGCAATCAGCTGTAGCATTTTCTGAAATGAATTAATGCTAAACCCCTTGGTTATTTGAACCCAGTAGCTAAACTCTGCCAGGTGCTTGGAGAACACTTGAAGCCTCTTGGTTCAAGCCACTGGAGTATTTTAGTTTTAAATGACCGAGTCCCATTTTAAATTGAAAAGTCTGTTACCTCTGAATTTTGAGAAATTTTTGTAGACAACTTAAAACTTGAATATTATTCTGGAGTTCTCTCCCTTTAGATTTCGTTAAAAAAATTTAAAAATCAACTTTACTCTGAGGACTTTTAGTCACCCATAGCTAGTGTGGGAAGTGCTAAAGTGGCTGTCTCCTGTAGCAGCGATATGGCTGGTGGAGTTACTTGGCTGCTTTCTGAATTTGATGAGCATCAGCCTGGAGCAGCCTTGAAAGACAAACAAAACTTTTAAAGTAAGGCATCTAGGAAAAGGAGAATCTTGAAAGTTTGAATGCCTCACAGAATATCCAAGTCCATGCAAAATTAAAACATTTGTCTTTTCAGAACTTCTTTCAGAAAGCTGCACAGATAGGTGATATTTTATTTATGTATGTTGAAAATAAATGCCAATTACAACATTTACAATGTGACAAGAAAAAATACTCTTTCAGCCATAAAGGCTCAAAACCCGCAGTGGATTTACAGGTCAGACCCCCTTTCTTCAGATGCAAAACCAGAAACTCCCTTGTCATTTCCATCCTACAGAGACTGTTTCCAAAATGCTGCATGCTGCCATTGGGGGAGGTGTAAGTTTGGAGGCATAGTGGTCTATGCCAGTTTATATTTTTTGAATTTATTTAAAATGTAACCGCTTGAGTGCTCTGTAGCAATCTGATCTTGAGGTAAGAAAGGTGTGAGATGTGGTAGCAAGATGCAGGTCTGTGAGAAATGGCTACAACATCATGGTCATGCTCAGACAGCTGTTCCTGGTCAGTGCTGCTGGATCTCATTAAACAGAAGTCTAAAATGAATGTCTACCTGAAGCTTTTGCAAACTGGATTTGGTTAACAACGATTTGTTTTCACCACCTGTTCAGAATCCTTCCAGCCCCCATAGATGATAGCTTACCATGCCCCAGAGAGAGGGTCATTATTTAGGTGTTTTCCATGAAAAAGGTGCATATTTGACTCAGTCCTATAGGTGTTGCTGCGTGATGTTTTGTCGGGCAGTAAGAGAGGCGAGATGATGGTATTTCAATAGGAAATCCATGTAGGAGACCTTTCTGAAAGCAGTCCTGTATCACTCTCTGAGAATTGTCAAAAATATGAATGCCCAGAAGTCATACTGCTGGGCCTCTAAAAGAAGTGGACAGTGATTTTTTTTCTTGTATGTTCAGTGCTACCAAAGAATCTTTTCATTAGGTGCTCTTGCCACAGATGACTTGTCTGTTGTTCAGAAAAAGAAATAAAGCAAAGCAGTTCACTCTGTACTTTTATCTCTTGCAGACGGGAAGTAGATCTAAGCATTTAAGGCAATTTGTGTTCTCACCTAGTCTGTCTTATAATGGAAGAAAGGAAAGTTGTAAGATAGCTTGTCAATGTCAAGAACTCGGGGCTTTTTTTTTTTTTTTTTTTTTTTTTTTTAACAAAAGCCATACAGCAACAGCTCATTCTGAAGGGATGGCTCCAGTCCTTGCCAGGAGCTTTGCTGTGTCTCTGTAACAAGGGACTATGTATTTTCTGTCTTGGTTTTACCAGCTGAGGGAGGGGCTGTTAAATGTATATCATTGCTAGTGCTTCCTGCTCAGGTGAAAGTGGGCTGCCAGTTATCTTCTATGTTGACTAATTTCTAGATGAGTTCCAGGGTTTCTGTGTGGGTGATACAGAGTCAGGTTACTTGAAGGATCAGTGTTATGGGGCTGCAGTGGGCCTTGGTGCCTGCCATAGGAAATTCACTTTAGCTTGTACAGAAGTGAGAACACACAGCTAAGAAAAATACACCTTTATAGTTTTGTAATATGTCTAAATAGGGCTGAGTTTCTCTTTCTTTGAAGGATATAATAACCAATGTAGCATTGGTGAAAGTATTTTTGTGTCTGGAAAATGTCTCTTAAACTTGATATGTCACAAAAATGTGTAGTGATATAGTTACATTGCTTGACGTGTCTTTTCAGGCAGTTGGACTGAGTTGGAGAAACATTTTAGTAGTCCAAATGCCTGACAGTAGATGATCATAATAAGAGACCTGCTGATCAAAAGGGAAAGGGAGGATATTTCTTATTGTTGCCACTGGATAAGCAATGCTGTGGAGGGTATATAGGACTTAGAAATTCTGGCCCTGCAGTGTGCTGTTGTATGCACATGAGGGTAAATGTTTGACTGCAGCTGCAAAAATTGCCAGTCTTTTGGGTCAGAGCACTTAGAAGGAGAAAAGTTGGGTGTTGGCTCTGAAGTTATAACCAGAAGGGAAGCAGCAGCTGAATTTTTCCATCCAAGGCAGACTTCTTACAGCCACATCATCTCTTTTGACTTTTTTAGTAGGAATATAATTCTTGTCAGATACAATCCCTGTAGCTCATAGTAATATCTTTTGCCAGGAATGCAGGCAATTGTTTAATTTTCAAACAGGCCAAGAATATGTTTTGCAGAAAGATAAACTGTGACTGTTGCTGCAGAGAAGAATTTGTTTTTTCTTGCTGTGTAGAAAGAGGAAAACTATTTAGTCACAGTTGATAGTGTCAATCTGGTTTTTTGATTCACACCCTCCTGTAAACATTTACATAGAGCATACAATGCTATTTGTACCCCATCTCATCTGCTTAGTTGTTTTAAGTATCTATTTAAGAAAAGCAGCACAATGAATTGACCTGTGTGAGCAGGTTTCCTAGAGGGAGGAAGGGGTCACAAATTCATCAGCCTAAATAAACTGAATATTTGGATGTTGGCCAAGTAAATGTGAATCATTTGGCACAGATCTGTATCCCCATGAATGAAGCCCATAACCATAAATATATTTCCTCAATTTGTGGGGTTCAGTATCAGCATCAGAAAAAAATGTTTTGTGCCTCACTTAGAGAACGAAAGTTTTCTGGCAGGGCAACCTCTCTGCAGGTGAGTAGATGAAATGTTTTGTTTTCTTTATATATACAATTGCTCAGTTGAAACCTAAAGAAACAGAAAATGCTGTTGTCCTTGAGAAGAATGTATCTGTTGACCATTTCACTTCTAATCTTTCCGTCTTACTTGTGGTCATGTGTACTGCCTTGTGAGCCATGGGTATGTATAGTCATGCACCATAGCAGTTGCAAGTTAATTGTTTTTCTTGGTGTTCCTCAGAGAATAGAACCTTCCTAATCAAATTCCAGTTTTAGAGACTTTGGAATAGATTTACCAATATGTTTTAGTAACCACAGTGGATCGCAGATTTGATCTGAGTCTTGGGGAAATGTTTTAGACGCCCATGGAAAGCTAGGTGATGTTTTTCTGTTTGTCTGGGTTTTCTAGTGAAACATCTATTAAGTGTATTAGAGACAAAAGCATATGGTTTGTGTGGAGTGGGAGAACTTCGCTATTCCAGAAATTGTGGACCCAATCTTCAGATGATATTGGTCAGTGAGAGGGCAGGGAAAGCTTTAATTGCAACTCCTAAAATAAGGTACTGCCAGTTTTAGATTGAGCTCAGCTTTAAACTTGCTCTTCCTTGATCAGTGCAGTGGGCATGAGTTGGTTTGGGATTGTGTATAGTTTGTTATTCAGGTGACATGGGGATGGCAGTTGAGTTCGATGGACTCTTCGCATGCACAAGTAAAGTTCACCAGCAGGAATGTCTGAATGTCATTCAAGCAATCAGAGTATGTTTCAGAAATGTATTGGGCTTAATGGAAGATCTTAGGGGAATGAAAACTGCCAAATCTGCAAGTCTCTTCTATTTTGGGATAGATTCAACTTCAGTGGACTATAGTTTCCCTTCAGCTAGAGTAGCTGGCTTTCCGTGTCCATGAAAGCTGACAAGGTTCAAGCATGACAAGTGACATGGATCTCTGACAGCAAAAGAACAGCGGCTGTTTTCCCAGGTGGCATATTTGAAATGCTTGTGGGATTTTGGAGACAGGTAGAGAGATTCATGAGGCAACAAGCAACATTTTCTGTTTGGTGTCAATGCCTTGGCTTTAAGCAATAGCTTGTGAATTTATTTTTTTTCTCTAATAACCCAGGCTATTTTTTCAGTGGTAATGTTTGAGCAGTTAATGATTGACTGTAAATATTTATTACAGTGGGCCAACCCTAAAAGGAAGTAGTGCAGAAATGTTTATGCTGTGTCTATAACTTTTAATAATTATGATACTTCAGAAATATTTACTGAAACAATGACACTGTCTGCATTTCAAAATATCTGGTGAAAGCTCAATTTTTATTCTTACATTGTGGCATAATTGCAAAATATAAATGTTTTCTAGCATTCGTTTAAAACATGTAGTATCTACATATGCTTTTTAGGGTTTTTTGTTATTGTAGGGCAGATTTTTTTGTTTATTTAATCCTTTTTTCTTTTAAGTGAAGAGCAAGTGGAATTATGAAGGTGTTCCTGGTAGACTATTTCAAAATCAATAGATTCTAACTGAGAAAAGTCATGTTAAGTTGTCCTCCAGCAGCTCCTTTTGCTCTATTACTTTTTACATGTATTTGATTATAGAAAGACACACTTGCATGGTCAGAAATATGGTATGAAGGGGAGGAGATAATCTAGAGTTCTGAGATCTGGAATTTAAATGTAGGCCACATGTGAAGGCTTCTACTTTAAAGCAGACTGCTCTACATGTATGATTGCAAAAGTTTATCTTCACATGCAAAAGTGCTCATGGTATTCTTGTCTGAGTATCTGGGAAGACTGGTAAGGTGTATGTTTTAACTTGCTTGTTCTGGTTACTCAGTCTTCATGTGCAATCTTCTGTGCTGTGGTACTTTCAACTCTCCCAGTGTTCTTGTGCACTGCTGTGCTTCCAGTGAAGTTCTGAAGTTGTGGTGCATTGGGATTTGCTGGAGAGGTGAGCAGCCCTCATCTAGTACTTTACAGGTATGCCTTACACTTTTCAGACTTAAGATATGCTAGTGGGGGTAAAAAATGCCAAGGCTGCTAGGGATGGCATCTCTCGTGTGCAAAACATTTTTCTGGGAAATATGAGGAAGAAGTGTATGGAAAATATATCAGTAGCCCGTTCAATTGTTGAACTGATGCAGGGTGTTTATGAAGTAAGGAGAAAAAAAGTTGATGGGTAGGACTCAGCTTTCTCAAAGAATGTTGTACATAGGCTATTCCAGTTTTGCTTTGAGACTATAGATGCAAGTTTTTATGACTGTATTTGAAAGCCATGTGATTTCTAAGAATAGTAGAGAATAAAGGCAAGTATTTCTAAAAATTCAGTTAATGTCCAGGATTTTGTCAGAAAAAGTGGTTAATAAAGGGAAAGGAATCTGTCTGTAGATGAAGAGGAATAATTAGCTTTCATCTGACACTGAAGAGAGCAGATATTCCTGAACTCCTGGAGATTTGTTCGTTGAAATCCATTGAATTTCTCTGGACATCTCTTGTACTGTTGAACTTTGATTTCTTGTTTTGTCTGTGTTAATATAAAACCATCTCGTACTTAAACATTCAGTGAGTCAAATAATGGTTATTTGATAATTTTTGTTTTCTGCAACTTCTTCAAACCTAACTTGGAGTTATTCTGTGTGTGGAAACAGCTGTGCCATATGTATTACTAATTTTTGTGCTTAGGTGCAAAGTAAGTCATTAAACATTAAATATACAACTACCTCAAAATATGTTTCCCCCATTTTAAAATGAAGATATAAAGAGCTAGTGCAATAATTCTTACATTCTACCAGATTTATAAATTGTATCTGGAATGTTCTCCCTTGTGAAATGTACCTCTTTGGATGTCTAGGGGTAGACTGTATAGAGTGTAACTCTTTAAATGTGAAAAATGGAGTGAAACTATAGTGACATTATTGGAAGCTGGGCAGTCTGACTTGAGAGTTGGTGTCCCTACTGAAGGTTCAAGAGTGTATTTCTTCTCTAGGACACAGAAGAGTAGGCTGGTGCAGTTATGAATCACTTTTGCTTCAACTTGGCATAGATTTAAGGAAAAAACTACTCCTTTGTGCTACTAGCATAAAGAGCTGCAGACCTCCAGAAGTTGTTCAGAAATGATCTTTCAAAAAATATTGTGCTCTTCAGATTCTTACAAACTGACCCATCCCACAGCTATTCTTTGAAGAAAAGGATATGTAGACCACATGAATGAAACCTCTTAAAAGATCAGCCATGGATTGTGCTGGTAAATGGAGTCAGCTATGTGGCATGAAAGTGCTTGTTTAAAAACACATCATCCACTAAAACCGTCAGATGTCTACTTTTATGGAATACTGTTATTTTTTTTTCCTCCAGTGATTTTGTCACTGCATCATTTTCATTTCTTTGGCTTTATACAGCTGAGAGCTTTTAGTTCCCTTAAACTGATGTTGGATGTGGATGACAACATGCAGTGCTGGAAAACTGTGTAATTTATTGTTAGGTAAAATTACTGAATGTGCTTAAAATGGGCAGCATTATATATATATATACACAAAATTCAAGGCAAATGTCTATATTCAGACCTCCTGTTAATGGCTTGGATGTTATTCTTTTGGGTGTTTCCTTATGTTAGCTGTCAAAGACAGGAAAGTGGATTAGGCAATGCCTTGATCTGACCCAGTATGTCTGTTCTTACAGATCTATATATTGTGTATGCTCACTTTCACAGCATTAACTACTTTATATATCATGGCAGAAAATATGACTTTTGTTTATCTAAGAACAGGTCTGCAGCCATTATAAAATAAATGTTCTTGAAGTCAGGATTCGTGTCAAACCAGAAGGATGTGTAGAATCAGGCCTTCTGCACTTTTGTTTAGTGTAGTAGTAATGTTTTTTTGTGACTGATCTAATTAAAATTTCTAGACTTGTGGATTGCTCTATCAGAGGTGCTCCTAGGATTAAGGAGCACATGTTCAAAATTAGTTTAACCAAGTGGTACCCTAACTAGGATAAAATGTAGGAGGGCCTGATGTCATCTGTTATTCTTCAGTAAGGTTTGACTGTGCTGATAACAGGTTTGGGGGTAACTGGGACAGTAGGAGATCTGCAGAGAAGAATCTGGAGTCAGGTATTTGCACAGTGGCCATAAGTCAATCAATGCTGGAGAACTAGCAAATCTTTTACTGGATGTGTTGATGGCAGTGTTGTGTAAAATACATGGAGTTAGCCTTCCCACTTCTTGGCATGCTAATGAGCTAATGTACAGCTCCTGGTTTTTGTATTGTACTGGAAGAAGAACAGTTGCAGGTGAGGAAAATGGTGGGAGGTCTAAAAAAAGTGCTTTAGAGGAACTTTGTTTCCCCTAAAGAAACTGAGGTGCTTTAGTGCTATTAGGGGAAAACTAAAAACCCTTTGGATGATTTTTTTTTTTTTTTTTTTGAGAAGGCGGAAAGGAGATTTCTTTTGATAATGTTCTTTCAATACATAAAAGATAGCTGGAAAGAAAAGACAAAACTCTTGTCTTCCCTACTGGAGATGAGACTATTTGTAGGCTTAAATTGTAGCAAACACTATTTAAGCTAGTTAAGTCAACTCTTAAGAACAGGAGCACTGAAATAGATTAGGGAAGGCTGTCAGATTCCCAGTAGTGCCTGTTTGAAAAATGAAGATGCTTGCCAGGTAGTTTATATATAGAAGTTTGGAGAGATTTTAATTAAGATAGCCTGTAGTCCCTTATGGTATTACTTTATGTCGTTCCAGTTATTTCTGCATGGTCTTGGGATGAATTTCAGTTACAGCACGCTGATCCTCTTGCTTCTCCCCTTGGGATGAGGTAGCCTTGTGTTACTGGCAGCTTGCTGGCAGTTGGTGGATGTGGAGATAAGGATTTGTGAAACTGGTCACAGCTTTAACACTTAAAAGCAAGGTAGATTCCTAGAGAGGTCATCTAGTCCAGTCCCCTTGCAATGAGCAGGGACATCTTCAGCCACAGGTTGCACAGAGTCTTGTCCAATCTGACTTCAGAAGTTTCTGGAAATGGGGCACCCACCACCTTTCTGTTCCAGTGTTTCACCACCTTCATTGTAAAAAAAAAAAAAAAAAAAAAAATCTTTCCTATACCTAGACTCATAGAGCTTCCTCAGTGCTGGAGTTTAGGTAGATGTACTGTATTTGGAAAAGCAGTTGGGGTGTATTTTTAGTCAGGGGTTTAAATCTGCTCTGAATTTCATTTTTTTGTACAAGCATTGTTCAATTGAAAACTTGCTCTTTGGTAGTCTTGTACTGCAGTTGAGAACCACAGACTTTGTGGGGGATTTCTAGATCTTGCTTCATGTGGGTCCTGAGAAAAGCAATGCTCTCCTTCAATTTTTCATCCCGTGATTCTTCCTTCAACACAAAAGAATTTAGCACAAGTCAAGAACTACTCAGAGCTTCAGGCAGAGGCCAGGACCAAACTGCACTAGCTGCATAGGTACTAAGCTTATCTTAGAGGTGTCTGTCTGCTCCAACCAACTTAAAGAGTGTATTGATTTGGTATATAATGCCAGTGCAAGAAGAATATTCATCCATTAATATATAATTACTGTCTGTTCACAGCAGTTACTTTAATGTAATAAAGGGACAAGTGTTTGAAGATTGTGTGTAGAAACCAGATGTTACACAGAACATGAACTAAGAAAGAAAACACATTCTCGGTCTTGTACATTTGTGGAGTGTAGATAGTTGTTGTATTATTTTCATTTTATTAGTCCAAAATGCAAAGATTCGAAGAGGATCTTCAAATGTTGCATTTTATCACTTTATTATCTGAATTTTTCAGGGATTTTAATTGACTTATATGTAGCTATCTGGCAAGTAAGATGGATGTGTGAATCTGTTAAGTCTAGAGTTGTCACATGAGAAACTATAAAGGTACTTAAGAGATGAAATGATCATCTGTATTGGTACATGGTTTCCCTTTTGATGCAGAAGCTTTGACTAGAACTAAACAAATGCTTTTTCTGTGCCTCGCAAAGCTATAGTCTTATTTTGTACACATGTGAAGTTACTGTGGAAGGTTGGAATCCTAAACTGTAAATACAACTGAATTGTAAAATTCTGTTGAGTCGTTGCTTCCATATTCCATGTGATTTTGAATGTGAAAAAGTTGATAAATGTCAAATTAATGTTTTTTTCCTTTTAATCTGCTCAAATAAAAGAGAAGAAATGGTAACTCACTAACCTTATGCCAAAGTCCTCGTAAGGTACAGTAGTAGTCCTGAATGCCTTTTATTTTTTCCATTTGAAATCTTTGGCTGATGGAAGGATTAGAAGGTTAGCTGTAAGTGAGGCTCTTGCTGGAGACAGTTGTACTTAATTTCTAGGCAGTGCTTGGCTTAAGGCTGTGCTTTAGTGTTTGATCTGACTTCAACATGCACAAAATAGTCCCATCTCTTAGATGGCTTAGACTGCCTGGGCGTACAGTTCTTTTTTTGTCTGCAGCTGTCATTATCTGAATGATGGAAGAGTTTACAACTTGTGTATTGTGGAAAACTTGTTCCCCTTCCTGGCTGGTAGCTGTGAGAGACTGGGATGCTTCTGCTGACATTCTTCAGCTTCAGTGCTGTGACAGCAACAAGAAAGCAACAAAGTAACCTGGCATCAGAAAAGGCAGGAAGGAAAGAAGTACGGTAGAGCCTAACCAAGTGGTCTTTTGGGTTATGGGAACCATTCAGATTGAGTTTTCTGAAAATGAGGCTTCAAAGTAAATAATAACAATAAAATTAAATGCTTAAATCCCCTCTCTTCCCTGAACTTGGCTGGGAGTTTAGTATGCATTAGATGAGTATGAGGCAGTTGGTGAGCTAACTGAAATTTTAAGTTAATGCAGTTCTTATCATTAAAGTATCTTTCTCATGAAGAGGAAATGGAGAAAAGTACTCCTTCCTCCCCTTCCATATTTGTAAAATACTAGTAAGATGTCTTTGTGTTTAAAGTCTCCTCTGGTTTAAATGGTCACATGTCACTTTCTTGGTCCTTTACATTTGTTGTACTTAGTATCCATTGAAACTGCAGGCAGCCAGAACTCTTGAATGGAATTCTCTGGAAAATGTTGTTTTTAATCTTTGCAATGCCAGAGTTTAGCTGATATTACATTCACAAGAAGGGTATTTTTTTGTGAGTTTCAGTTCTGTGCAAATCGGTTTTACAAATACAAGTTTTTTTCAGGGAAAAGAGTAAGTGGAACAGCAAGCTTGAAAATGGGTCTGGTTTAAAGAATGCTGCAATGCCCCTTTGGTTTAAATAAAGAAAGCAGTGAGAATTTGAAGTTTCATATCCTACCAATGTCTTAAATACATTTTTTGAACAGAACTTTTTGGATACTGTCTTGGTACCATTTTAGAGATGGTGGTAGAAGCATATGTAAGTGGGCTAAGTTTCTAGATTTGGACTAAAATTGATGTGCAGATCAGTGGATCCAGCTGGGAAGTTTTTAATTAAGCATGCTAATTAAGTCATGTGATGTACCCAAAAGCAGCACTTTATTACAGGGGAGAAGAACAGTTTTCTTGGAGGCGAATGAAGGAGAAATATTTCATTGAGCCACTCTTCTAACTCCTGCCAGTGGGAAGAAAATATGGTGTCTAAAGTCACTCAAGAAAATTTGAATACAGAAGCAAAATTTATACTCTTTATTTTGCTGCATCTTGCCTTTTTCTGCTTTTAAACAGCCTTTAATATGGGACAAATTCTTACTTTTGCCAGTCCAGGTGTCTTAGAAATAGCGTGTTTTGGAGAGCCCATATGCTGAAAGCCTGGACAAGGTTCTGCACAAGGATGCTGGCATGAGTGGCACAGGTGAGCAGTATAGCTGTCAGGGTGATAAGTGATTGTGGTGGGTGTTCTGCAGTGGAGACAGGGAAATGAGCAGAGCTGAGCTGCAGCTCAGGATACATGTGGAGAACTAAACACCCACCTGATTACTTGGACTTCACAAAAGAGGAGTTCAATCTGAAACACCAGCTGGGATATCAGGGGAAAGGCGAATCAGGAAGTGAAACTGATGATCTTTGTCTTAACTTTAGTAAAACAGTCAGATGTAAATGGTATTTTTTTCTCTGTAAGTACTATGGGGGCAGAGTGAGCAAACATTAATTGCTGCTTTTACTTCTCTCAAGTACACTGCCTGTGTAAAAATAACAGCACTGAAGTTACAAAAGGATGTATTTTCTGCTGAAATGTCTCTATTTTCTTTTCTCCCCACCCAATGGAAAAGATTTTTTAGAATGTTTTTCCTCAAGAAAAACTATGCATCTTGAAGACTTGTCTTCACTTACATATACCCAGGGCTATACAATATAGCATCTTTCAGTAAGAAGTTGCTGGACTTGAGAACCTAAAAGATATTTTTTACTTTTCCAATTATGGTAAGATATATGAGAAGTTAAAGCTGATAAGTTTTCATGATTTTATAACACTAACAGCATAACCCGACCTCAGACATGCTGAGTGTTCTGGTGTATATGGAAACATCCTTTGTTGTGGCTTGAAGAGAAAGCCTTGGTTGCTCTTGTTAAAGAACAATTGTGTGCCTTCATCCAGACCACTAAAGTGACTGAAATAAAGCTAAAGTGAATAAGCAGAAACATTCTAACGTAGTTATTCATGAACATGTATGAAATGTTTCTTTGTGGCTAGTAGTAACTAGAGAGGCCATGTAGTTTTATCAGATGTTGAATTGTCTTGGCTTGCATTGAGTTCAGGAATTTTCTATATCAGCAGACTTATTTTCCAGTTTCCTGTTTAGGATTTGAGACCTGTACAAAAAAAGCATTTTGTCTGTAGGATAATGTAAAATTTTCTCCTGAATTTTTTGTATTAGGAGAAAACAAACAAAATAAACTCTTCGCTGTATTGAATTTGTCTGATTTGTTCAACTTTCCTACCATTCTGGAAGAGACATTAATATTCTTTGCCATTGCCTCTAGCATTTTAGGAATGCTCAAAGATAATTTAGGGGAATCCCCTTTTCATTTTCAAGTCCATAACTACCAGTGTTCTGGTTATAATCCAGGTTAGGGACTGAATGAGTATTATGCCAGGAACATGTATCAGTTGATGTTTAAGTTGCTTGTCACTGTCACTGTTTGTGCAGCCTGGTTGGAAGTTGGATTGTTTGACATTTAGAGGGGAGTTGGATGTAGTGTCTGACATGAAAGAATATACTGACTGGTACTGCATGTTAAAATGTAGTGGAAACCAGCTTGATTTGAAAGTACTGCAGGCATGCCTTACCTTCTGAATCTTAAGGTATTACAGTTAATTTTCTGCGGAATTCCTGAGATAAATGGGGTTATACTGTTAGAGCAGCCTCCTGTAAGCCATCAGTGTGACACCTTGGACTTTTAAATTCAGTGTTCAGAGTATTTTTGTACACATTTGTTGTATTGGAGAAAAATGGGCGAGAATACTTAAAAGTCATAATGAAGTTTTGATTTTTGGTTGGTTTTTGCAAAGTACATGTCAGATTTTGTGCAGAATATCCTTATCAAAATTGTAAGCCTTATAAATGAAGGCAGTTAGATGAATTTACTTGAGGTCTGTTTTAAACAAAATTTTACTACTTAATCCAATTTTTTCTTTAGTAGTTTTTTGTATGGTTTGTTTTGTTGTTTTTTTTTTTCTTCTTGTAAGTAATAAATTAAGTACCTCTTCTTGCTTTTAGTGAAACAATATATTCTAGATGTGGATAGAAGAGTTCTTTCTCTGATCTTCTTGACCCGTTTTCTCAAAGGATTTTGTGAAGGGGGAAAAAATTGAAACCAAAAGTGGTTTTGGTCAGAATGCCTCACCTATTTCCACTTGCTGTTCTCACATCCCTGACCTACTAACAGCAAAACCTTTTCTAGAAAGTTTTTTTTTTTTTTTTTTTTTTTTGTGAAGGTATTAGGCAAAAATCTTGGACAAGTTAAGATTGTTAGTGTTCAATGTGGTTGATTATGAAAATCTGTTTCATAATGCTTCTGCAGGTGAGGAGGTTCAGCATAATAAATGCCCAGACAAGAGCAACAAAAATTAATTTTGGCAGGGTCTTAACTCTAATCAAGTAGTAAAACATCAGTACAGTTTGTGCTGTTTCCAAGCATAGGTAGCCTTGATGAGCTTTTGTTTGGATTATGACTCACTAAACTTTTCTTTATTTCAAGTTCTGTTGGTCTTGGATAAAAGTGCGTGCAAGTGTCTGTTTATCATGTTTTATTTATTTTTAATTCAGTGTTGAGATGTGCCACTTTGTGTTTTTATTAAGTATTTTTTCTTCTCTCTGTTGACTCTTCCTGCTATGGTTCTTTTGTATTGAACATTTTGGCTAAACTCATGGTTGTTGGTTTTGTTGTGGTTTTTCTTTCTCCAAGTGGCATTTCTTACATGGATAAGCACAGCTTCAGAGGAATCATTACAAGGAATTTCTGTTGCTGTTAAGTTCCTTTGGTAATGTGGAGTATGTTGTCCTTGGATGGTTGAGCTCAGTGCCTCAGCCAGTCTGGTGACAATGCTGTTGCTGGAACAGACACCTGCCTCTGATCCTACCGGATGCTACCAGATATGTAGCACTGGGAAGCCCTACCATGAGCACAAGATTTACTTGTTGTAAATCTGCCTGTTCCATGAAAATAACATGCTTTTTCAGTCCTATCAAGTAGTCCAGAATTGTGTGCACTTTGTAGCAGATAAAAAGAAACTGGGATACACAAAAATGAAGCACCAGTTTAATATGCTCTTTGAGGAGGTTTCTGGTCTCTTGGTTATTGTGAAGCTTCAAGACTGCAGGCAGTGAAATTAATTGTATGTACAAGACAATCACTTGGTCATTTGAAGTAGCTTGGTCACTGCAGGGTTGAGAAGAAGTTTGCTCAACTCTTGGCAGAACCCTTCGAAAACTTCTGTGAAGCCTGGCAAGTCATGTCTTCTGCTTATGAGGTGTCAGCCTCTTCCAGTGCTGTCACATATGGTTTATAACTGGATGTAAACAGCCTTGAACTTCTAAACTCTGGCTTAAAGGCTTCTTGTTTGTTGTGTTTTTTTTTTTTAATTTTTTTTTTTTTGTGAAAACCAAAATGCTTAGCTTTTTTGATGTAGAACCATCTGGTTTAGTTCACCAAAGTACACCTGCAGGTGTAATCTGAGGTGCTAAGGCATTTAAGTTGCTGCATATATCTGAGGGTGATGTTCCATTTTGTAGTAAGGCCATGAAATAACCACAGTTACTATGAAGGTGAGAAGTTTTGCATCTGAATTTTGTGTGTGGTCAACTGTGGCTCTCCTTGGTTTCCTCTGACTGCTAGTACATTTCCTGCTGGTGGCTCCAGAAAGAGGAATTGAGATAATTTTGCCTGTGTCTGTCTTTAAAATGTGAATTCAACTTAAATGATCATCTACACTCTAGGAATGGAACTGTTTATTTTGGCCTAATTTTGTAAGTATGCTTTGCCTTTTATTTGCTGACAAACTGGGCACTCAATCTGATTTTTACGTAAGAAAATTAATAACCAAAAAAATAAAAACTCTAATATTATTGGTTGATATTTGAAAATATAACATTTTCGATAAGCATTTTATTCTTTGAATAATTTCCAGTAAGAACTAGCTAGCTGCTTAATCTTGGTTGGAAGCAGACCAAGCACATGGTCTGTATGTCCCTCTGCTTCCAAATCTTGGCCTTCATGTTTTCTTGTGTGTGCAAACTCATTGTTTTGCCTCCATACTTCTCCCAGTATACACCCAAATTGGAGTTGTTGTCTTTGGCTGTGATTCAGGGCTCAGAATTTACTGTTTTACAGGAAAAAAAAACCAAAAAAACAACATGTTTCCACTCAGAATTCCTTGAATTATAATCTGGCTGCAGTACATTGTTCTGAATATGAGGCTAAAACTGTACTTAAATAAAAATGCCTGCCTTCAAAATTTCTTATTTTTCTCTCTTCCCAAAGGAAGTATAGTTACATTGCCATAACAAGCATTCTTCATTGTGGTACAGTAGTACTGGAAAAAACAGTGATTTTGAAAGTCAGTGATTATCTATAGGATAATAGATTTTTGTTTGATATGTTGGTGTCTGAAGTGATGGCCACAATTACTGTTCGGAGGGTTGAAGGGTTTAATGTCTTTCAGTGTAACTCAGAAAGAATGCAAATCTATTTGAATTTCATCAACTTTCGTAAACAACCATGATACTGGGAACTCTGACTGATGTGGAATATTGGGCTTTTTGAGTCATCTCAGAAGACTCAATTACTTTAATATGTATAATGTATATCCACTTAAAAAATCTCAGAACATGCAGTGTGCTTAGGGAAAGCCACTAATTTGTTGAGAAAACACTAGATTATTTACACAGCAGAGTGTTTGAATCCTTGCTTTAATGGTAAAAATTGCTATACACTTAAATGTCTGAAATAAGAAATGTATTTTTGTTCAAGCTTTAAAAATATATTCAGTATATTTGTCTTGTCTTTAAGAAGCTTTATTCCAGCAAGAAGCATGGTGAGTTTTGGTTATTTTGGAATACTGACATAGCGGTTACTTTGAAATATTTTTGTTTCTTTGAAATACTGAATAGAAGCACTGAATTTTCTGCTATGGAAAGAATTGTGAAGTATGTCTTTATTACTTTTTAGGAGTTGTTTCTTGTGTTGTGGTAATAGCTCTAAAGATGTCACCTTTGGAGTTACCAGAGTGTAAAACAATTTTCTTTGAGCCTCTGTATGGCAGCTACATACCAAATGTAGTTGTTGATAAAATCTTGACTTCCATTCCATGCAAGTTCCTGCTTTGTCAGCTTTGTCTCACGATTTAGTTCCCTGTATGTGAAAGTCTGAGGTCCAAAAAAGGTAAAAGACACACATTTTCTTCTAAGAGTTGTCCTATGACATGATGAGTCTTCAGTGTAAAATTTTATTTTCATCTCTAGGATTGGTGTACAGTAGCTGCAAGCCTTTGTAGGGCACTTGAGTCAAATTGTTGCTCATTGCCATAGACCTGGTGGAATTGTGCTCTCTTTTGGCAGAATTTAATGTTACTTCACTGTGGTAGTACATACTTTGAAGCTGGAGAAGTTTATAAAAGTTGGAAGCTGTGTAGACACCAAACACCTTATTCATAAGTTGTTGAAATTCCTGTCTTCTGAAGAGGCTCTGGTCTCATGATTTTATTTTTTTTTTCATACAAGTGTGCTTTACTTCAGCAGTGACAATGTTATTTCATTGCAGTCAAGCTTTGCTACAGGCAGAGGAAAAATTGTTGGAGTTAGAGATGTTTAGTCTAAACCAGCTGTTCCTGAATTTGGGAAACCAAATGGATTGATCTGTGGTTAGCAGGGTGCTGTGTGCTGGGGAGGCTCCAGCTTCAGTAAACATCCGTATGGTTACAATTTTTTTTACTTTGTGGTAATGATGGGAACTACTATCCAGTGTTTTGCCTGAGTTTGTGGTAAAATCAGTTTATGGTGCTGTGGTAGCTTTTTATGTATTCTAGCTTGATTTGATGTTATAGATGGGCAGTGTTGGAGTTTTCAGCTTCCCTGGCTAAGCATGTGCATTTCTGATAGGCAAAAGACACCAAGATTTTCTGAGAGGCTGTGTTTTGTAGAGCACTTCATCTTTTCATTTCATGTGGTGTACATTTTTATACTGGTTTTATAGAAATGGTATAACAAATATGTGGGATGTATATGGTGTGTCTTATCCTAAACTCAAGGTATACCAAAGTTGTTAAAATTACAATTTTTAGAATTAAAAAGATTAGGCGATATTCTCTTTTTTACTGCTTTAGTTGACTTAAAACTGCAACATGTTAGGTAAAATGGCATTTTTATTTAAAAACAGGTGTTGGTTCCTCTTTTGGTTCATAATTTTTCCCTCCATCTGCTCACATGTGCATCTGTAAAACAGAAGATGCACTTATGCTATCTTTTGGGATGTTGAAGTTCCAAGTCCCTTGTTATTACAGTTTATGTTCTGCAGCCAGCAGTCCTGTGCATTGTCTTCAGCTGATGGAAAAACCATGTCGGTGGAGAAACTTACGTCTATTCTTTTTCTCAGATCCTTAATGATGTGGTGTGCCATGTATAGCAAGTTTTTTTGGTAGAAGTCTTAGATATGATATAGGTTGATGACTGAATCAACAAAGACTGTGATTTGAAGAAGCAGTGAGGAGTTCTTCAATAATGTGTTTATGAAAACGAGTAGTTGTTCTGATCTGTTTAGACAATGTTCTGCTCAACTATTAGGTTGTATCTTTTAACTGTGATTGTAAAGCCAACCATTTCCTTGTTGTGGAGGTAAAGCAGTTGCATTGACCTTGGCTGATCAGGTCAAGGTATATTTAAAGGTGAGTTGTGTATACGTAATTTGAAGTGAGAATATCTGTGTGTAATGTATCTTACTTTAATCTTACTTAATTTTCCTCAGCCCTGTGTAGGTAAGACCTTGGGATGTTTTTTGTATTACGATTTACTAGTTCAGGCAGCTGGTTATGTTGTTAATACACACCAGGAAGCAAATACTTACTGCATAGGTACCTCACAAGGTATTGTGAGGCAGAATTCAGGCATTCAGAGTAAGTTATGCAATGTATACAGAGGTCTTCAAGTTATCAAGTTGGACAAAATGAGTGTGGTAAATCAAACTATTAGGCCTAATGAGATAAGACATCAGTGTTCAGTGCATGCTTTTACTAGAAATTGAAGACCAGCAAAGAATCGAAGGTATTACCAGGTGTCCTCATAACCTAATTTTTCCCCATAAACATTGATATATTTTTTCCTTTTTTTTTTTCTTTCTTTCTCTTTTTTCTTCTGTCCTCAAATTACCACTGGAGGTGAGGACAGGGCACTTTGACATTAATGAACTGACATTCATCTGTAACCAAGTAAAGCTGTAGCTGCCTTGAATTGACCCTAACCGGTGACGTTATTATGTGTGAGTGAGCTCATAGGCACCACCACGCACTTCTAAGAATGTGCCACTGTGGAGTCATTCATAGTTCAGAGTCCTCTCTGTTGAATTTCACATCCTCCTACAAAATGTTTACAGGCAGAAGCAGCAGGGTAAGCAGACAGAAATAGAAAACCAAATTGTCAGTTCTCTAGATCTTGAACACTTTGAAACATATTGGCTTAGCTTTTGTATGCTTACAGCAGCAGTCTGTTCTAACAATGTAAAGGTTAGGAAATTGTTCTGCTTGCTGTCCTCTTGATTAGGAGAAATTGACTTTTTTTTTTTTTTTTTTTTTTTTTGAGACTTTTTTTTTGGCTAAAGATTCCCTTGTCTCACTTAGAGCTGTTTCTCATTTAGTGATGTGTTCAGCTAGAGCATGTGTGAATGCTAACTTCCCAGGCTGTGTGTAGGTTGATTCCTGCCTGTCTCTGAAGTATTTCTCCCAGAAAACCTTGAGCACTTGTGGGTTGGTGACTTTGCTGTTGAAATCTGTTAGGTGGCAGTAGCATTAAGAAAATGAAAGTAGTCAGTCCTCAGCAGTTTGGAATTCTCCATAGGGTGTAGAATTGAGGTAGATTGGTCAAGTATCTCTTTAATGTAGATGGCTCTGCTTTAAATCTGTTTTGCTCTGTTGCAAAAAAAAAAAAAAAAAAAAAAAAAGCCAAGGACTTTTACACCACTTTAGAGATTATGGTTTGGAAATAAACTATCATGTTAGAATTACATTTATTTATAGCTTCAGATGGTTTTGTAATATTTTTATCTGTCGCTACTTTCATTATGGCCTGTCATACTTAGATGTAGGTAGCAATTGGTGGCAGAGGTGTCCATTGGTATAAAAAACCACATCTGACTTGCAGTTATAATTCAGTTCGCATTCTGAATGTCTGCTTCATACACAAACGGGTGCAAACATGGAGTGACCGTACTGCCAAAGACATAGCTCTCACTATTACAAATTTCTTAAAGGTATGTTTTCAAGATATTAAAACATGCAGCGTGAGACAGGACAGGTAAAGAAATTTAAATCAAATATAGGTGGAAACAACCCTGCAATCCTTCAAAGCAAAAGTTTGGAAGTTTGTGGGCAGAAGTTTTGTATGGAGTAGATTTCTGAGCAGTTGTATTGGGTTTGTGTGAATATGTTTTGGTCAGAGGGAGGCTGCAGGGGTGGCTTCGGTGAGAACCTGCCAGAAGCTTCTCCCGTGTCCAACAGAGCCAATGCCAGCTGGCTCCAAAACAGACCAGCTGCTGGCAAAGGCCATCGGTGACGGTGATAGCAGCTCTGTGATGACATTTTTGGGAAGGGGAAAAATACCTATGCAATCGGAATGGTAGAGTTGAGTGAGAATATTTGAGAATCAGCCCTGCAGACCCAAGATCAATGCACAAGGAGGGGGAGGAGGTGCTCCAGGTGCCAGAGCAGAGATTGGCCTGAAGCTGGTGATGAAGACCATGGTGAGGCAGATTGTACCCATTGAGGTCCATGGGAGAGCAGAGATCCACTTCAATCCATGGAGGAATCCATGCTGGAACAGGTGGGTGTCCAAAGGAGGCTGTGGCTCTGTGGGAATCCAGCATTGAAGAAGGCTCCTGGCAGGACCTGTGGAGAGAGGAGTCCATGCTGGAGCAGGTTTGCTGGCAGGACTTGTGACCCTGGGGGTACCCACAGTGGGGCAGTTTGTGAAGAACTGCAGCCTGTGGGCAATACTGGCATTGAAGAAGTTCATAGACGACTGTTTCCAGTGAGAGGGACACCATGCTGGAGCAGGGGAAGAGTGTGAGGCCTTCTTCCCTGAGGAGGAAGGAACAGGCAGAGGCAACAGGTGATGAACCAACTGCAGCCACCATTTCTGTCTCCCTGCACTGCTGTGGGGAAGGAGGTAGAGAACATTGGGACTAAAGCCTGTAAAGAAGGAAAGAGAAGGCAGGGTAGGGAGAAAATGTTAATGAGATTAATTTTTATTTATCATTATCTTACTCTGGTTTGATTGGTAATAAACTAATTTGTCACCAAATTGCGTTTATTATGTCTCTGACAATAATGGGGGCGTAATCTCTTCTTGTCCTTATCTCAACCTGTCAGCTTTTAGTTATATTTTTTCTCTCCCATGTCCAGCTGAGAAAGGGGAGTGATAGAGCAGCTTTGGTAGGCACCTGGTATCCAGCTGGAGGCTGGATTCCACCACAGCATTGGAATTAGTGATGCCCCCTTTATAGGGATTTGCCCGGTCTTATTTATTTATATGCTGTAACTTGGTGACCTTGGTTTTATCCTCTCATAGGCAGAGAAGGCATGGACCTTGACTTGTCTGGAGCAGAGCATGTTTTTGCTGGTGCCTGGTATGTGTATGCTGATCAGTTGGCTCCCTGCTGCCAAGCAGGATGAAAGAGCTGGGGGAGTATTCCTGATTTGCTGATTGACTGGGGATCCAAAATGTCTCTGAGATTTCTGCTCTATCAGACTACGCTGATAATGACCAATGAGGTCCAGATGTTTTTGTGGTGGGGAGGAAAAACAGATGGGCAAACTAGTGACCAAATAAAGGTAATTAGCTCAGGAAACCAGTTTAAGGGCAGTGGGGTATCCAAGATTCTGAATCTACAGAAAAAAACCAGAGTAGAATACAAAACACAGAAAAGTAGAGATGGACTTTGCTTATAATTTGTCCCTTAAGGCAAAAGTTTAATTTTTTTATCCAACATATCAATTTGCAAGTCGTATTTTAATCCGTATCATTACATTGAGTGCCTTGCAAGCATTTCCTAATGAATCTATCAGGGAATGTTGCGTCTTAAAGAAACTGTCAGCCAGAAAGACCGGATCACTGTGTGAGTCTTTCAGTTCAGTCCTGAAGTCTTTCCCAGTTTTTACTTTTGCCATCTTCACACCAGTTTTTAGTCTTGCTTTAAGTCATAGGACAGTTTTTCATTAATAGTGGAGAGACAAAAGATGATTTATGGTACTTCTGTATGGCAATGCCTGTTGTGAGGTGAACTCTAAACAAGTGCTTGGTTGCAGAGCTTCTGCAAGCTTTGGTTCTTGTCATCCTGACAGGGAAGAAAATAATGAGAACAGGGTGAAGAGCATCAGCAGTATTTTACAGGTGAAGAAAACACGGAAGCTGGGAGGTCTGGGTTGATTTGCCACCTCCTGCTCTTGCTGTCCTGGGACCCTAAGCAAACTGTGTGTCTGGCTGCCATCCTTCTAGTTCTTGAGTTTTTAAGAAGAGTGCCTATGCTGTGGAAAGCTCTGGTGTGGTCAGTGTGCCAGCATAGAGAGACTTTATCTCACATGCAATTTCTTATTCCATGTGGAACTGGCTATACCAGTGTAAAACTGCCTTTATAACCTCATGATTTTATCCATGGTAGGGTTCTTACTGTTCAGGCAACACTGCTGTCTGATGCAGGCAAATAGTGTTTTGTCCAGTGCCTCAACTCAAACAAGTGATTAATGGCCTTTTCTTATATTATCAGATATTCTGAGGCCAGTTACAGTTTATGAGGCCCTTGTGTGTTACAGTGAGGGTATGGACACGTGACCAACCCTTGCCGGTCAGCTGAGTGAAATGCTACATTTCCGTAGCTGTGTGTGTTCAGTCAGAGCCACAGGAAAAGAAAGTAAATAAAGGGCAGTGAAACTATCTCAGGGTGTGATGGAAGGCTGTAGCACACTATTCTATAGTAAGTTCAATCACATAATTGATTGAATTGGGTTGTTTGCATGTCCATTTTCTGAAGGAGGGAGTCACAGTCCACCTGAGATTGTTTCTTCATAAGACTTTGGGAAGGAATTGTAGCATAGATTGTAAGTGTTTTATACTTAGGACCCATTTTCTGTGGTAACGTGTGGGGGAGTAAGAAGTCTCTTGTACCAAGACAGGAGGACGCTGCCAGAATATAATCCTTTCTGGGGCCATGCTCCAGTTCTTCCCCTTGAGGTTAGAGGTACAGATTGCAATGTGCATAGCTGTATAGGACTTCCCTGTACAGCCAAGGGAATATTACTGAGGACTGCTTAAGATTTGTACAAATCTGCTTTTTCCAAAGGTCATAATGTAGCTGGAAAATAGTTCATAAATAGTATGTGATAACAATTACTTTTCTTCTTAGTTAAGTACTGAGGCACTGTAATCCAGTATGCGTTGTTCTATACAAGTTTGAAGTAATTTAGTTAGGAAGAGGTAGGGCAGATTCATCTCAGTACTTGTGGAAGGTAGTGACTAAACATCCTCTTCCTTTCCTTGCTTCTGATCCCTGCTGAGTACAGTTACTTCGTACTCTATGTTTGTGGTCTCCTCTCCTCTTCTTTTCCACGTTTGTTAGTTTTAATCTGTTTGTGGGAAAGAAATCTTTTGAGTGTACTTCTGAGAAGTCTGGGTGGTTTCCTTTCAAGCTAGAGGTCTTCCCTACTCAGATTTGCCAGTATAACTCAATCTGAACGGAATCAACAATCTGAACTTGAAGCCTGACTGCTTAATCCCTTTTATCGTTCTGTGTTTTCAGTCTTGCCAGGCATGGTAGTTTTCCCTTTGTCTTCCTTGTCTAAATAACCATTGATTGAAAGTAATAGCCAGTTGATTGACAGTAATTTCATTACTGTATTTTAAAACTTTAATAAGGGATGTAGCATTTTATTTTCCTCCTTTTTCTTTTGTAAGCTTATTCTCATTTTCCTTTTTGGCATATTTGCTCTCTTAGTTTTCCTTTATTGTTCTCTATCTGCCTCCCACAAAACATGTTCCTTTTTCTCTCCAGGTATCACTACTTCTGTGGCTACTGAGCTTTCCTTTGTTGACTTGGCATCTTGCACATCAGCTTCTGTTGTTACTAATGAAGTTTCCTTTCTTGCTTCTATTTGTGGAGTGCGTGGGATGCCATTCTTTCAGTGCAGTCTGTTGTGTGATACATTGGCTGTAACTCTTGCTTTTGTCACTACTTGTTTACCGCTTCAAGTAAAGATTGTGAGAAATGGTGTCTATCCTGACTTGAGGATGAGTCATATTCACACATAATAGAAGGCTAGTTTTTCATCATATGAGCAAATTAATTTTGGTCACAGTATCTGTAACAAAACATCTGATGTGAAACTTCTGATAAAGTTAGTTTTGACTAGCCACCTGCCACCGGAACCAGTGAATTATAATGAAATAAGTTGCAACAACGAAATAATTAACTACTTCTCTATCAGCACCTTGCTCATGAGACAGGAGAGAGCCAGCAGACTGTTCTTCTAAGCCTTTCTATTTTTCTGAGAAGTGGTGGCCAAATAAGTAGATGCTCTCAAGAGGGCATTGAAATTACAAGCCTCTGTTATAATGGTTTTTCTACTCACAGCGCACACCTCAGATGTATTTTAGGCCCAGAAATTACTTTTCTAAGAGAACTACTCTGTCAGAGCCTATTTGAATTTACCCCTAAAAATCCTCAAAATCAATGACATTATGTAACAGATTCTGAGCCGCCTTCCCTGTTTTCTGTTCAGTGATTTTTCAGGAACAACACATAGTAGCAGTAACTTACACAATAGGTCAAAAAATGCCCTTATTTGTTTTTGAACTCTTTGAAGTAAATTATACATATTTATATTTTTAGATTTTTCTCATGCTATCAAAATGGACTTCCTCTACTGGCCATATTCCTGCTCCTTCGTATATGGTCTCACGGGAGCTTAAATGACCACACAGCAAGCTGGTTGAAATTGCTTATTCATCAGAAAGTTAATTTTGAGAGTAAACAGTTTTCTGCTGGGGTAGTGAGTTAAATTGGCTTATTTTTGTAGCTGTGATGACAAGGGATGGGACAGACTGTATGGCTGGGGGGAGAGGGAGGGCAGAAGGGCGTGTCCCTTCTGATGACAGCAAAGTATTAGGTCACCTTAGCAGACTTGTTTAACCACACCCGTAGCAGCACACTTAAAGACTAAAGGCACTTGCATGTTTGTCCTGGAGGGCTGGCAGACATCCTTCCTTGAGTAGCAGTTTCCTTCCTTAGATGGAAACCTGCAGTCAGATTCTCAGACATAGGTCTCTGTGCAGATCACTTGCTTCATATGATGGTGACAGTAGGTTAAAGCTGCTTAGAGCTGAGGTTTATCGTGGCAGTGGCTGATAAACACTACTTGAAACAGTTTTTCATGTTGCATTCATACTGATAGTTGAAAAAACCAGAGACAGCAAAGACACGGTTTTTTTTGCAAGTCAGTGTCTATAGTTACGACTTGAAAACAGCAAGGTTTCAGCTTCATTTAGTGAATAACACTTTCTTCTTAATGTTTTTCAATGTGTTCTTACCACCCCTCTCTCCTCAACCAACAAACAAACGAGGGTGAAGTGCTTGTTTCAGGTACGAGTGAAGATTACACTTGGATTACAAATTGTATCAAGTATAAGGAAAGGAGGGAGATGGAAGATGGGTGCACTTGCCAAAGAAATCCTGGCAGTACCTAGAGATGTCTTGGCATTATCATTGCTTTTTAAGATAGTGGAATAGGTAAACAGGTTTCAGACAAGCCCTGGTATGTGGTGAGCTGTACTTGGCAGCTGGTTACTTGTACCTGGAGTTTTTTGTGGAAGAGTAGCTGTTCTGGTGCACCAATTGACTTGCTGAGTGTAGAAACTTCTAGTCAGGTCTTATATTTGGGGATTGTCTTAAATACAGACATGATGCCTAGTCAGATACTGCTGTCTGTATGTGACCTAATTAAAATATGTGGTTCGTATTTTGTGCGTACTAGTCATATTTTGTGACTAGTTTAAAGGTGGAATTAACAGCATTTCAAAGATTGATAGACTTTTGGTGCAGCAATATTAAGTTAATTTTTTTTATAACTGCAGATAATTCTTGGGAGTGATTTTTATGAAGGAAATTATTTTGGTCTTTAAGGGCATTCAGATTTTCAGCTTTTTGCTTTGCAAGGTGGATATCAAACCTAACAGAGACCAGTTGAAAGTAGGCATTTAAGGTAATTTTATGCACATGAGGCATTCACCTCATGTGCTGAAACTTGTACTTAAAGGGAAGAATTGGAAAGCTCTTGCTTAAAGCTTACATTCTTCAGCCTGTGCTAGTGGTAGTGTAGCATTTCTTGTAACTACGCTCATTTTGGAAAAATCAGTTGAAAGAAACGGATTTCTGAAATTAAGCAAGCAGTTCCAAAAATGATGCACAGTCAGTTCTACTGTTTGCCATCATCGAAGTAATCAGCTTCTCTCTTCCAGTTTGGCATTTGGAGATGTGGCAATCCAATTAGAAGTGTGAAGCTGTCTTGGTTTAGATGCACACATGGAAGTTAAGTGTTGTCTGTAAGCAGTAGCATTTGTTCCATGCAAGTATCTGGAGAATGGGGAGGTAGTGCAGGACTTTTTCTTACTTCATGCTTCATTCTCCTGATAGTAAGTGTGTAAAATTCATGTTCGTGTGTTTTAAATATTGTTTCTATGGTGTTGAATGCTGTGATATGTGGAAGGCATAGCTGCAGTTGTCATATGACAGCGTATGACAGTCTTTTTCTGAAAACTTGTCTGTATTATAAAGACATTTTTAACAGCTGTGTGAATTACAGGATGAAATGAAAACTGTGTATGAATGGAGGGGTACTTTAAGAAATAGTTCTAGAATTTGATATCCCTTTTGGGAGATGATGATGTGTTTTGCTGTACAAGAAATAGAAATGTTTTGAGTTGCTTTGTTTCTGATGTACAGAAATACAGTTTACTCAGTGCTTTCTAGTCCATCCTTTAAAAAGCATCTATGCCAAAGGCATTAAAAATGACACTCAAAAGCTGCTATAATTGCTCCCATAAGCTTGGATTAGGAGCTTTCAACTTCCCTATGAGTTCTGGATACTTTACAAGCACTTGCTCAACTTTTGAAAGAAGAATAGGTTGCAAAAAAGAGATGTTCTCTTGAGGTGTATACACATGCAAGTACCAAAGTGGCACAGCAGGTGATGTACCTGGAAATATCTCCAAATGGAGAGGACGCCAATCTTACCAGTCTGAATGGGCTGTTGGCTGCGTGGTAGTTTGCCTTCAAGGTTGGAAGCACCTCTTAAAAAGTAGCCAGAGGCTAAAATTGACTTGGATTTTAATGTAATGACAGTCTAATAATTGACTTTGTGAAAGCAGTTTCCAGCTGTTGGCCTTGTGTCTGGTCCTGGCATCAGACTGGTTACTGCAGGTATAATCTGTTACCTCTGGCTCATGTGTTTCAGGAGTGCCAGTGCTGGTGAGGGGACAGCAACTTTGTGTGCCTCTTGGTCTGTAGTACCTTACAGTTTGGGAACTGATTTTTTGCACCATGGCCTTTAGGTAGGAGGAGTTTAAATTCTGGGAGATTTTAAAGCCTAATGAATAATGAATTCATTATGAATAATTTTTGTCCCCATGCCACAGGAGCAGGATATTTGTGATTGCTCAATGAATTTGCAGTAAAGCAGGGTAGATGTTCAGTAACTCTGCTGGGAAGAGGATCATGCTGTTTGCACTCCTGTGTGCAGACGTTTGGGAGTATGATTTGTGATGGGTTCTTTCCCAGCTTCAGGATAAACACTCTGTAAACCAGCATTTGATTGTGCTTTTTTCTGGACAGTGGTGAGTCGTACAAAAATTAGAATTTGCCTTTAATCACAGGGAGGCTGTACAGCTGCAAAGAAGGCTGAAATAAGGTCAGTGACTGTCACTCACCTTTTGAGGTAGATTGGAGTATGTTGCTGGGTATGAGGAGAGTTACACTTTCCCATGTGAGGGAATTGGAAGGAGCAAACTAGAGGCTGGCACTGTAATTCTGAGTCACAGGGAAGAAGCAGGACAGGAGAAGAGTTGAAAGGAGCAAAGTAGATCTGAAAAGCAATTGGAGTAAATGGAGAAAGGATATGGGAATACAAATTAGGGAAGAGATAATGAAACTGGGTAGAATAAGGTTTAGGTGGACATAACTAGTCTTGAACATTATGCAAGTTTGAAACATTTATTTTAGTTTAAGTTCAGTAAGCCCACCAGATTTGTGAAGCAAATGTGCAGTTTGATAGGAGTTTGAACTTGTTCTTGCCCTCTGAGTAAACCTAGGTGGGCTGAGCTCCACTTGGCCATGTTTTGCAGTGAAACAATCAGAAACTGCCTGTTGTGCTTACTGTTGTAATTGTCAACTGTTCACAAACAGAATTCCGACACTGCAGGCTTGAGGTGGGACAAGGAAGTTTTTGTCTTTAAGGTTAAGCCTCTTTGTATTCCCCATGATTCTTGCTTAATTATGAGATGTGGGTTGCTTTTAAGGAGACCTGAGTTTATGGTATGATAAGTAACTTCAGACTCTATAAAATAAAGACTGCTGCCTATTCCAGATAGTAGTAATAAACACAGGGCTTTGTAGCCTTTTTAACTATAAGGGATTTTATCACTTTTTTTCTTATCTCTGTTAGTTAATTGACAGAATCTCAATGTTTGTGTTAGTTCCTGGGCTTCTTTGCTGTTATGTGTTGTCTCTACCCATTACAATGATAAGTAATTCTTGGTGTTTTCCTTTCTCTTTTTGTTGCTCTATTTTGTGTTTGGAAAAGCTCCTGAATTATCACTTAGAATATTTCTCCGAACAGTATGGTAAACTTAACTGAAGAGAGGATTCTATAGATAGACTGCCTTACAAATTAAACAACCACGGAAAGCCTTCCCAGTTCCTACAGTTGAATATGTGATGATAAAAATAGTGCAGAAATTGATCATCTTGCTGATTTCTGTTCGTTGGAAGAAGACTGTTGGTCTTGTCATAGAAAAAAACTACTGTTTTGTTTGGACTTGTATTTTTGATACACTTACCTCACTTGATTTAAAAAAGAACATGATTTAAATGTTGGAGTTAATCGCAAAAGTTACCCTGTTAAACTGTTAAAGGGTATGTGGTCAGGCAAAAGTAACACAAGAAAAATAAAATGAGCTGAAGTCATGCAAGCAGAAGATGTAGGTAGCCTCTGGTAACAGGTTCAATGACTTTTGTACTGTGATATCATAAACACTGTGTTCAGGAAACTGCTTATATTTGAAGAATAAAAATGTGCAGTGTGTGTAGTAAAACATTAACAAGTCAGCATTTAGTGTTAGTATATGGAAAATCCTGAGTTATATCCTTAGAATGGCTAGGATATATTGCAAAACCTCATAATCTTAACATTGTTTTCAACACCCATCCATCAAAACACTGAGGTTGTTAATGTCCTGTGAATCAGAAGAACTGTGTAACTTGTGGAGCAAACAAAAATTCATAATTTCTTCAAGGAGCTTTTATTGTGATCAGTGATAAGGATTTAAATTGTGTGCATGTAATGATTACAAATGGGCTTTTGAACAGTGTAGTCTCTCCATCATGCCTTTGCAACATGGCAGTTCCATCCATATCCTTTTGAAGGAGCTGGGAAGGTTGTATCCTTCTTCACAAGACTCTTAACATGGCTGAACTTCTTTTTATGCTTGGACTTGAACTACTCTTTCAGAAAGTTGTAAATCTAATTTTTGCAGCAATGTTGGGGCAAAACAAATGAAATTGATACCCATTAGTGAATAATTTGGTGGATTTGAGTGTATTGTCATCTTGGCATTTTCTTTTTTAGGTCAGGTTGACTTTTTCTTACTTTGTTTTGGTGTTTATTTATTTTCCAACCCAAGGTGAGCAAAGACATTAGAATGGATGCTTATGTTAGTTATACGAAGTGTAATATTTGAGAACTGTGGACTTCCAAGGTACCCTAGTTTAAATATGTGGACAGAAATGGACTTATTTAAAAAACCCACTTTTCCTAATTTAATTCTTTAGTAAAGCATAACTTGCTGCTTTTATACCTGCTTGTTGTTAAATGTGTGGATGTGTTGTTAAAATGACAATTGAAGCATTTAAGTGGGGATGAAACCCTTGGTCTTTAGTACCTTTGTAGTGTTTGGGGTACTCACAAGTGCTGTTATTCCTAAGCAAGCAGTTGCTCTTTGTGGTAGTAGAGCTTGAGGCTGAGTTCTCTGTGTTGCTACTTAAATGGGTGATTTCTTTCACTAGAATCTAAAGACATGGAAAAGCCCCATATAATTTTTCTTACAGTTTCTCTGTTGTTGCCATGGGTGCTTGTTCCTCACAGCCTGCAAACGGAGTGAGAGAGAGCATGGTCTTGTAGCAGATTCTGCTGGTGGATGGTCTCCACAGCTTCCCAGGGCCCTGGAAGGCATCACTGAAACCCATTTCCAGCAGGGCTCAGGGTGCTGACCCAAGGCAAGAGTTGCACTGGACCTCTTGGTCCTACAAGAGCAGCTGTTTTCACATCCAGCTTGGCTGATCAGAGCAGCTACTCATTCAGGGTCTGTCTGTGTTGCCAGGTCTCAGCTCAGTCCAGTGACTGACCACTGGGGTAAGAGTTTTATTCTATGCAAGCTCGTCTCAAAGGAAAAAGAGGTTGTGTGCTCCAGGCCTGTCTTCTGTGTTATCCATCACAGCATCGTGTAGTATTGAAAGCTGTTTTCAGACCATCTTGTAAAGAACAAGATAAAAGTAATATTAATGTGTACTGGCTGTGTACTACTGTCCTGAAACTCAGTCCAGAGGAGGAGACAGCTCTGCCCAGCTGCAGAGGACCCAGTAAATGAAGTTTGGGTCAGAAGATCTGTTCAGAAGCAGAAATGAGGATGAGAGCCTCACTATCACCTGCTCTGTGGCACTCATTTCCAGGGCAGAGGGGATTACCAGTGAGGCTGCTTTGTTTGCTAGTACTTGAAACCAGCCATGTGCAGGTATTTGATGTGGCCTTGTCTCTTTTGAAGAAACGTATGTGTCTGAGATGCTGGCCAGTGACTCAGTGTTTTAAGCTTGTTATTTCTGTTCCTCCTAATTTAAGATTTAACTGGAGAGGATGGGCATTTGTGAAGAATCAGATAGCCTTTTAAAGGTGTATTTTACTCCAGGTAGAATTCCCTTGAGATGACATCAAGGAGCAATAACTATGGTTGGTCACACAGCTGGGAGCAGATAGCCCACTTCTAACCTGGGCTGCCTTTGCTGATGTTGAAGCTCTCAGACATGGAGCCTATGGCACAGAAGCTGTTTTGGAACCAAGCTTTTTTGTCTCTTAAGTATCCAGAGTAATGTGCAATTGAAATAACTAAGCTTCGTATCTTCCTTCTCATTCTTCTCTATCCTGGAAACCAGGCTTCTTACCACACCTACTTTAGAATCTGTACTTTTCCGAGACCTGTCTCCTTGTAAGAATACAATGAAAATTACATAATGAAATTGTATTTTAATAAGTTTTCCTGGGATATTAAGCCAGTTTGAAATATTTCATTCTAACATTTTCTTTTCCAGTTTTGATTTAGATGGTAAGAAGTACCATACTGAGTCAGGTATTCGGTGTTTATATTGCCAAATATGTGGTCTTCAACTGTGACAGTTGCATTGCTGTTTAGGGACTACAAGTGAGCATGGCCATTCTGTGATTCACTATCCTCCCACTTTTCTAGGATCCAGTCATCAGACTGGAAACATTAGAGACTGCATCCTTGTCTGCTCCCTTTAGTGTCTGCTCACACTCCTGAGATAGCAGATTTCCAATGTTCTTTACTAGCTATGTTGATCTTACCTACTGCCATCAAGTATTTACTGCCATTCAAGTAAGCTTTGAAAATGTTAAGCCTTCCCACCCCCATCATCTTGCATTCATTTTGAAGAGCCCCAGCCTCTTCAGTCTTTTCTTCCAAGGCAGCTAATCCTTTAATTGACCATTTCTATACCTTTTAAAAGTTTACTTTGCCCTGCTCATATGCTATTCTTGTGTCCACATCTTGGTTCTTAAGACTGCAATGCACTAAATTTTTACATAGCAGCACAATTACTTTGACTTGTTCTGAGTTCTTCTGGAATTGGTTATGTCCAATATCTAGATGACATTTTAGTGCATAATTTCAGGACTGTCAGTCATGACTTCAGGATCACGTCTTTGAATTGTAAACTCTAGCTATAAATTCAGTATGGAAGCCTAATGTATTCCTGCAACATCCCCCCCCCCCCCCCCCCCCCCATTTATTTTTGTAGATCTGTTTGCATTCTGCATTTAAGCTCAGCTACCACACTTTACTTACTCAGTTTAGTGAGGGCCTTCCAGAG
Source organism: Vidua macroura (assembly GCF_024509145.1). Taxonomy (NCBI): domain Eukaryota; kingdom Metazoa; phylum Chordata; class Aves; order Passeriformes; family Viduidae; genus Vidua; species Vidua macroura. Next base: position 71,339,778 of record NC_071572.1, on the reverse strand, counting down.
TTCACTGCCATTCGCTGTTCAATGCCAGTTCGCTGCCATTGCAGCTGGCTGACCTGAAAAAGCTTAGCCTTATCTGCAGACTTGGAGGATTTCACTGTGCACTTCTATCTAGGTCAGTGAAGATGTTGAATAGAATGATTCCTAGCAATGCTGCCAGGTCAGTTTCACTATTGACTCTTCTCTGTAGTGGAAAGTTGACTATTAAGTCTCACCATGTCTTCCTAGTCTTTAGCCAGCTTTTTGCTTATAATTGGATCTTTCCTCTATAGCCTTGACTTTTTGCCATAAACTGTTAAAGGAGCAGTCTGAACTTTTTGCAAGTCCAAGTATGTGTTTTCCTTGGATTTCTTTTACCTGTTTGCTTGGAGTGCTAGCTAGATTTCTCTTAGCCAAAGGCATATTCAACTTGTTTCAGCAGGTTATTTGCTATGCTCTTAATGTTGGCAGTCTTGCCATGGATGGAGATTGCATTTACCTGTCTGTACCCCTAGAGACTCTCACTGGAGAATTTATTTGGAGAGCCAGTTGTTGAAGAGCTTGAGAAAAACTTGCATGTAATGAGACATTTCCTCTCCTGATTCAGTGTGCCCAAAAGCATAGGTTTGGATAATATGAAATGAAAACTCAGTTACAATTAGAGCAGTCCTGCAGATTTTTAACTACACTGTGTTACAGGGCAGATTAGAACCAAACTGGGCAGATGGCTTTATGTAAATATGTATGTGACTTACAGTTCTAGTACATTAATTCTGGTAAAATTAAAAAAAAAAAAATTGGCACAATTGCTGAGCCATTCCTAGTAGTTGTGTTACGTGTCTTTTTTGATAGTGACAAGAATTATCTGTGTTAAGACAAACAAGCCCCTTACCTCTTGCTGCCTGTTTCTTTTTTACATTAGTTTTCCTAGTGGGGAAGGCTGTATGTCCCTTACCTGTTCAATCCCCCATGCTAGGTTTTTTTTTTCCCACAACTGTGCTGTGAAGCCAACTAGTGAGATGATCCAGACTTGCAAATGTATTTTTTAATTAAAAAACATAGGTTGCTTTCCTTTTCTTCATTGGTATTTATAGCATATATTTATATATATTTCTAGCATATATTTATATATATTTCTTCATTGGTATTTATAGCCACACAAACATTTTCATCAGCATAGTTTAGTGTGTGATGGATTATGATAGAGGGGAGAATTGTCATAGTGTGTGGAGACTTTTTAATCTGATTTTTAGCTACCAGACAAAAGCAACATGCAACTACAATATCAACTAGTAAGTTTGTATGTAAAACCCATCAAGTTAGGAGTTCTAATCCTGTTCTTCATAAAAAATTGCTTTGCAGTTGTGGCTGCTGTGATGATTGTGATATTATTTTCATGAAGTTCACTGCTGCCCTTTTCTGGTACAGTGTAATTGTTTAAGTGCAAATATGTAACATGCAGTAAATGTTGACTTGTGGCCATAGGGTAATAGAATATTGAACTCTTGTAGCGTTGCTTTGATCTAGAAAGACTTGTGTTGGTGACAGTGAGTCATTATTGAATCCTGATAGGAAATATGGAAGACAGCAAATTGCTTTTCTGCTTGAATTAACCTTTATGTTGCATTCAGATTGCTCTCGTTGATGCTGAAGCTGAAATAATAGAATGTGAAACACCACACACTTGTAAAACTGCAATACATTGTACCAGCGTGTGATTACCTACTTGCAGGGGATGTTCTAGTGCCAAAGCTCAGCCATCATTTTGGAGATGGGAATGTTGGCTGTGAAACCCTGGAGCTCAACCTGTCTGTTGGAAGTTTATAGGTGTCTGTATATTCACTAATTTTTGTCATAAGGGAAAAATCCTGTTAAATATTTTGTTTCTCATAATTGTCCATTTATTAATCTGATCCTGGTTTTCTGAGGACTAATTCTGCTGTCCTGGCAAATGAGCTAAGAGTAAAGGTAGATGGAAGATCTGTCATTGGGATACATGGCAATCAATTGTTAAACTACAAACCCCATCTTTGAGTAATATCAATATTGCCATAATCTTTGGTGTTGGAAATGGTGTGAATTTGGGTTTGAATATTTTCCACCCATCTACTTTTGCTGAATGCACGCATTAACCACTTCTGATCAAGAGCAATAGATATAAATATTGGAAAGTTCTGCTTTGTTGCTTTATTTGTGATGCAGGCAGCAGGCACTACATCCAGTAGTTTGTATCTGCCACGTTAGCTGTCAGAATCTTTAGATGTGACAAACTAGAAGGAGCAGTATTTAGATTAAAAGGTAGATTGTATTTTCAGGTCATCTTACAGAGAAAATAAGTATTTTGCAAACATTATCACTAATTACAAAATTGTGTACCAACTCAATTATATGCTTCAAGGAAGATACTGGGAAAAGAGCTGGCTCTTTTAATTGCACACTGAATTGTAGGGCTGTTTGATTTTTATCAAGGATCCAAAGTTGAAGTATTAGATGTTTTCTTATATGCAAGTGTAACGAAAAACAGAATCCTGGGTTCATTTCTTGACAGATAAAGGACAATTACTGATTTGATTATTACAAAAACACGTTTATTCAGAAGAATGTTTCTATTATAAGAAAAATAGAGTGTACTTCGCCATAACTTTATCTAAGCTGAAACGTGACCAATTGTCTGCTTTTTGTTGGGTTTTGACGTAGTTTTTAAGATTATGAGTCTCATCTTGCCTTTGCCAAAATCCTTCTCCCATAAGTTTGATTTATGCATTCATTATCTCTCCTACAGTGCCAGGCTGTAATGTCTTAATGAAATTTCATTGTGGGTTTGTGGTTGAGTGGCTGCTACTGTGAAAAATAATTTATATTTGAGACTTCCTGTCTCAGCCAAGATGCAAGCATTCAAACATATTCTATATGCTCAAGAATTTTTCAAGAATTACTTTCTTCTCAACTCTTACTGCTACTTCATCTTTATTTTATAATGTTGTGACTCTCTCCTATTCCCAAATTCATGCTAAGTGTTTTTAATCTTAGTTTATTTAGTCTATTTAAAGACACTAGCTTAGATTATATTGTTTCTGCCCAATTGGAAGGTGAAAGATGGATTTATGAGCAAGATGAAGAGTATTGCCATGTAAAAAAAAATGTCTGGATGCTGGGTAATATGACTTAGCTGGCACATGCCTTAGCCATCTTGGTCTTTGAACAGAATTGTCACTACTTGCTACTGTACATGTCGAGATAAAATTTCAGCTTTCTACTGGATAGTCTTGACACTGATATTCTTCAGAGATGTCCCCTCTTCTTATGCCTGTGTAGAAATGGATGGTTGGCTTACTGTGTGTATTATCTTCAGATCCTGGGCTGGGTTTGCAAACTCAGGAAGAAAAATCCAGAGATATTGCCTCTGGTTTAGGAAGTTCCCAAGCCATCTATACCTGAGTTCTGGGAGAGTGTGCTGGGTAGCTATCCCTGCAAGTTTGTCCTGTTTTATACTCTCCCTTAAATACTATTTGCTGCTGTAAGACAAGGGAAAATGGAGTAGATGAAGCCATGCTTTCTCTGTTATGTGCTTTTGTTATCTTGATCAATATCATATTTGAGTATCTTTTTTCTTTTTTTTAAACATGAGCCCTTATAATAAAGGAATTGTAGTCTTCAAAGTGCTTTGTTGGTTACTGTCTTCTGAGGCAGGTAATGAAACCTTTATCTGCAAGAGCATTAGATTGTTCCTCTGTATTTACTCTCCTCTGAGATGGATGTCTGTTATTGTCTTGAAAGTAGCCTCCTTACCTGGACCAAGATATGCATTGCCGTTATTCTCCAGCTGTAACAGCAGTAGAAAAATATTAGGCTCCATTATTTCCTTCCAGAAGTGGAAATCTTTTGCATGTACTCAGTCCTGGCTTCATAATACCTGGTTTAACTTGCCTGAGATTCCTGGGATGAGGGTGCATGCAAGAAGAGAAGGAAAAGCTGGCAGTGTTGAGACCTGAGTCTGTTTTCTCTTCACTCCAAGACAATCAAGCTTGTAATTAAGGAAACTTGCTGCAGTGCTGGCAAAAAAAGCCTAGGTGCCTTCAAAACTTAGATAGATTTGGGACAGCAGAACTTGAAAACTGCCCCTTCTGGATAGGTATAAGACTTTTGCAGATATATATATATGGATAGATAGAGATAACATAAATGTTTGTTGCCTTAAAAATTGTTCTTGAGTTTTTAGGCTTTTTACTTAGTATAACTTATTTTCTGCTTTGTGACATCTTCAAGAGTGATATTGCCTTTGTCCAGTATGGAAAGCGACAGAATTTGGGAAAGGTCTGATTTTGTACTCATTTTTCCTCTTACTGGCATAATTGAGAGGAATTTTTGCTTGAAAAAGTGGTGCTCTCTTCTCTCTGTTTCCAGATACCTGTCTCTATTTTAGGATTTCAAGCCTCAGCAGTCTTCTTTAACAAACAATTACAGGAACAGTTCAAAAATTTCAGCTGTATGTGTATTTGTCCCTGAAAGCCTCTGTCTGCTCATATGTTGGCAGGAGGGAATTAAATCCCCAGATGCCTGGGCTCGTTCATAAGAGAAGTGTTACTTTTGTTCATGTTTTTCTTTCTGGAGAAAACTTATTCCCATTTTATAGGATTTTATTTTACTAAAGTCTGTATATTGCAATAAAATATTTGGAGACATCTTCTGTAGTTGGAATTATATTATTGTCCTTTCACTGGGGAAAAATTCGTATTGAAGTAGGTGTATTGTTTCTGAGAAAGGAAAAATAAACTTCTTAGTAGGTTTAAGAAACCATAGGAGAAAATTATACTTTCTATTGTAACTATATTGCCTTAAAACATGCATTTTAAGGCAATATAGTTACTCTCCAGAATAGAAGTCTGTGCTGGTGTAATGTAACTTGGTTGTTGAGCATTTTTAAACCATAGTAGAAATATTTTTCAGTTGTTTGACAGTATGAAGTTATGTTTTGCTTTGAGAAGGCAGGGGATGTGGTGCCCAGGTATTTCCACTTTGGTTCACCCAAGCCCACAGCTTGGCTGATTCAGCCTGCCCTTGGCACAAGCTGTTACAGCAAGGAATTGCTTGGGCTGCTTCCTTCTCTTTGCTCTGCCAGCCCCAGTGCTCACATGGCTTTGGGCAGGCAGTTCTGTTCCTCTGGAAGCAGTTGGGATGCAGTTCACCTTCAGAGAGCAGTCATTTGATACCTGGTACCAGGGCAGTGTGGTGTCAGGGGATGGGAGGGCCAGGATTGCCCCCCTGGAGGCAGCCTCCTCCACAGGCTGCAGCTCTGCCATGCCATTGGGTGTGGGTTTGTGTTACACTTAGCGTGGCTTTCCTGTGGAGTACAGGCAGTAAGGAACAGGCTTGTTCCCAGTTCTTCCTTTCCTCAAATCTAGCAACTGCATGTCCTCAAGATGAGTCAGTTCAGCTTGCTGATTTGAGGATTGCTTTATTTTGGAGATGGATTAGTTTGTCCGATCAGTAGGCTAGACTGACTCATCCTCAGGCTACAAGATTGCCAGATTTGCTGTGACAGGAACATAAAAGTGGGAAGTAAGACCATATTTTTTTGGCAGTAGCCCCTACTTTGATCAGATTACGTATAATGTGAAAATGAGCTGTAGTTTCTCTTGCTACCTTAAATAACTTTAGAGATGTCCAACACTTAGTTCTCTTGCTCTTCTTGCTCTACTATTTTTATTACTTTAAAAAAATAAATAAATTTCAAAAGCAGGACTTGCCCGTGGTGAATAGCTTATGCATCTGGCTTCTACAATGCTGCCTCATCTGTAATGATAGCTCCTTCACCAAGATAGCTACTCCTGCCATGGAGAATATCTGCATTGCATTGATGGCATGCCTACAGTTTCTTAATGTTAATTGAGATAACATTCTCCTTGAATTCAAAACCATCTTTAACCTAAATGGGCTTGTTCCATTCCTGTGCTGTTCTGTGGCACAATCTAAAGCAGTAATTCGAGATGCATGCGGAGGCTGTGGAGTATCTTAAAGATAGTCTGTGCTCTGCAGCATGATTTGAACAATCACAACTTGATTTTGCTCTCTGGAGAAGCAGTTGCAATGCCTCTTTCAGTCTTAGAATGGTGTTTAACCTCAGCTTACGGTTATCTTAGGGATTCAGATTGGCTACTACTAATTTTTGACTTTTTTTATTCACTGTACTTCCTATCCAAGGTGGATGTTGGTTCTGAACAGCTGGCAGTTCTCTTACTCCTCCTCCAATCTTAAAAGCTAGTCACCAAATGCATTTTCATAATTAGTTTCATCTTTCTCTTTGGGATTTGGTTGCTGTCTCAGATTCCAAACAATCTGTTTCTCACTGTGATTTTGATCTGTCTCGTTTGCTGTCTGTGCTGGACTCTGGGTCCAAGATGCTGATTCTTGGTCATAGAGAGACTAGCATGACAAGTACGTAATGTATTTTTGTGATGTGTTCAGTGAAGCTGAAGAGTAAGAAAACATGTCAGGTCCTAATTGGATGACATAATTATGGAGTACTTGACAGAAAGGAGAAATTGCAAAGGAAAGAAGAGTCCTCTGATATTTCAGAGAGCAGAAAAATGTTAGAATCCACAGCTCTCAGAAGGGGAGAGCTTCATCCTTTGCCCTGCCAGGAAAACTTTGCAGGTTAAGTGGGTGTTGCTGTTTATCGCACGTGGGTTTCCAAGTCCACCTATGATACCCATAAATACAGAAATTGATCTTCATTTTGTAGACAAAATTATATTAAGGTTTGCGGGTGCACCTTTGTGATAAGGTTTGGCTTCACAGTGTGGCAGAAGGGACCTGTCAAGAAGACTCCAGCAGATGTGGAACTGCTTGCTTCGTGCCCTGTTTCTTTCTCCACAGTCTGGCAAGGCTTGCAGAGGCCACAGAGAACTACCCAGAGGCTCTGCTGGCCTGGGCTGCCTGCTGAAGTGGTGACAGCAAGTGTTTCATACCCCTGGAGAACTCACTTGTAAGTTCTCTGAGTTCAGTGTTAGTATGCTTACAGTCATGCTCCAGATTCTCTCCTAGATTCTCTGCTCTTGCTTCTGCTTCTCCACACTTTTAGGTGCTAGCATTTTGGGGGGTTGGGACATCTTGGTTTTTTTTCACCTGTGTTTTTGCTGTTCCTTACCTTCGCTTATTTTCTTCTTTCTTTAGCCTATTTCCTTTTTGATCCCTCCCTCCCAGCAGGAGCAGGAGCTGTCTCTTATTCCTGGTGCTGTGCCTAGCGCGGTGGGGTCCTAGTCACACTTCATACTTAAGCACTGCTGTAATTAACACAACTGAAAGACATTTTATTTAAACCTCTAGTAGGAGAGTAGAGATTCCCTCTAAAATGTATTAAGGTGTTCTTAATTTGTGCAAGTGTGTGGTAGAGAGGTTCTTGGCAACTTGCAGGTACTGCAGGTGGCTTTCTGTGGGTTTTGCTTAATGGTACGGTCTTACGCATCTGAAGCCTCTTGGTGGATGCAAAAACAGAATGAAAAGGACAAAACAGTGGTGATGTCTGTTCTCAGGGGTCAGAGATGTGCTTGTCTCAGTGACATGTACATTTAACTGGATTCAAAAATTCAAATGCAGTTAGGGAGGTGTGCAGCAAGTAGACAGCTTCCCTACTTAAGCAGTTTGCAAGAAGCTACTTTAGTGACAGGTTTGCAGGTCATACCAGATATTTTGATGAGAAGATTGTAGACCACCTGGGAATTCCCCAGATAAGCTGTTCATTATTTGGTATTCTTTGAGGGGTGAGAGTTCTGGAGTCTCTGACAGTGGTCTTAAATTAGGCGTGTCAGTAGGTGACTAACAATGGATTCCCTCCTCAACCCTGCTAGGAGAGTCTGTTAGACTCGTTCAGGGTCAACTGTTGAATGGCACTAACAAGTGGATAAACACGATATGTTTGTAACTCGGGGTTCTGCGTGTCAGGGCTCAGTTACAGGGGTTTATGAGATACTCCGTGTCAGCTGAACTGCTATAGCTGTCTTTGGCAAATATTTGCTAAATCATGTTCCCTGATGATGTAAGAGGAAAGAATAACTAAAGGAAACTTTAAATAAGAAATCCTAGTACTGTATGGGCTGAATTTCTCAGCTAGCAATTAACTTGGAGCTAAAATGCAAAGGAGAATACTACTGAGGCCACAGTCGTATGCTAAAATGATGTCATACTGTTTCTGTTCATTCCCTGTCTCTGTCCTTGTCTCTTGTGCTGCATTTAACTTATAAGCTTTTTGAAGCTGAAATGACCTGATCTAAGATTATAAAAAAAAAAAAAATCTTATTATGATTTTTTTGGTACTTGCTTCCTAATCTGTGGAATCACCTTATCTAAATTTAAAATTGATTTATATAGCTAAATAGCTTTTGTGAGGTGGGTTCTTCTGCATGTGGGTGGAGAGAGCAGAGAACAGAAAGAGAGCCTACTAAAAATAGCTTGTTAACAAGCATGAGACTGCTTATGAAACCCCTCTGGCAGCCAGTGTTTAGATTACCTTAATTGTATGTTTCTGTGTTTTTTTCCGAAGCAGAAATATAAGTGTAAGCATTCTTGTGGATATTTTGTTTATCACAGAAAAAAAAAAAAAAAATGTACTCCCTAAGGCAATTGTGCAGAATTTTTTCCCCACCTGAGTGTTAATTGCTGCTGTCTTTAGAAATGTATGGTTTTGGTCTATGTTTGCCATAACAGAAAGAGTACTTGAAGCAAGCTCTGTGTTAATGAGATGGATAACACAGACCTTAAATGTGCCTCAGAAAAGTGTGGGCGCCACCTTACGCATTGGTAGGAGGGACAGCTTATAGCAAAATGAAGGTTTTTTCAGGCCCTGAGAGTAAACATCCCTTCTGGATTCAGCTGTTTGGTTTATAAATCAGTGGGGTGTTAACTTGCTGGGATTTCATGGTGGCCGATGTCAGCAGCTGATTGTTGGAATCCCATCTGCCACAGTTAGATCCAGGGAGGTCATCTGATGGCCAGTGTGATAGGCATCTGGGCTAGATCAACAGGACTCTTCTCATCCTTTTTCCTCTTGTGTTTTTTGTTTTGTTTTTTAAACTGTTCAGAGTCAAGTTTATGCTGGAGTAGAGAAGCACAACTGTGTGGCCAGTACCTTGCTCACTTTGACTTCCGTGGTTAAGATATAAAAACCTGTAGAAAGTCCATGCCTTCAAACTTCATGTGACCTTTCAGTGGACATTTTAAGCTTATCATGTGAATGTTGTGGGGCCTGCTCACTGCCCTGCTTCTTCTTTAAATGTTTGTTTGCAATCTTTAGCATTAAGCTTTCAAAGGGAGTGAATTGAATGCCCCCTCCAAAAGTCTATGATTATCTTGAAAGAAAGACTTAATGCCCCAATGGCATTTTGAATGTCTGAACTGGGATGCAGTAAATCCAAATTTTAGTTGGTTTTTTTAAACAGTTAAATAATTGTGGGTAAATGTCCCTGCATCTTGATGTAATTTTATGTGTTTATTACATCAAATATAGGCATATGAGTCATGCCATTACTTGTCGCAGTTTGCTGGAAATACATTTAGTTTCTTTTTCTGTTTTTAGTGACACAATGACCTCAAAAATAGGTCAATTGAGCTACACAATTTCATTTTTATAGTAATGTTATATCACCTTTCTAAGCTGTTTACATTTAGTGATAGGATAGTTTATTTCACTAGACAGAAGTCAGTCACTGGTATTCTGTTTACTTTTTGATCAATTTTTCAATTCTTTCCTGCATAAACTTAACACTTAGTGCTTTTAATTTGCTGTTTTAGAAACTGTTGAGCAAAATGTAGAGCTACTGTTTTTTAAAGTTACAGGTTTAGCCTTCTGCAAGGTAAATTTTTTTTGAGAAAAAATACTACTTTTTCAAACAATTGACATGTAAAAAGCGTTGTTACTTGGTACAAGTGGAATGAACAAACATCTTGCTTTTACTTCCTTCCTGTGTATCCAGCTAGAGGTAATGTCGCCTTTGATTTCAGGGTGTCTTGGAAGCCTTTTCCCTTGGTGATCTTTGACTTGGCAGTTGTTGCTGAAACTTATCCTGATTATTTGTCTTAAGATGGAGCTGAAGTGAATTGACACATAATTAACTGTGCCTATCATTTGATCATTAGCAATAAAGCCAAAGAATGACCTGTCACGCTTCACATTTTCGTTATTTATCACTTTATTGTGTTTTTGTTTAAATTGAATGCAGATTTTGGATTTTGACTGTTGTGAAAAGCAGCATATATAACATTGAGTTATGACACCATTGCATTAGTGCTGAGTTGAAAGAAATAATTTCCGTGGATATTTAACTTTGGTGACCTTCTTAAGACCCTAAGAGACATCATGTTCATCCATCCTGTGCATGCTTTCTTATTTCAAGCCTAGCAGTTGCAGTTCAGCAGTATTTTTTGTTTAAAAAAAGATTCCAGTCTAAAATAAAAATCTGGGTTGCAAAAATAACCCTATCTTTCAGAGTTTTTAATAAGGAAATTATATTTTTCTAAATTTTGTCCACCTGCAGTTCTGTCCTAAACTCTTGCAATTTCTGTTTCTAGTCCTTATTTGCAATATGTCCTTCACCTGCAGATCAGAGCTCCCTCTGAAGTGTCTGTTCCTTCTTCCTTTTAGAGATAATCCTCCAGCTTTCTCTTTGACTTAAATTGTCTGTACTCTTAAGTCTCACTCAAAGTAATGCATTTTTGCTGACCTTATGATGTCTAAGGCTTCTTTCTGAATCTCTACTGTTTTGACTCATCACTGCTGAATTTCAGCTATCAGGATTGAGCATGCTATTCCAGTAGCTGTTCAATGAGTGTGAAATAGCAAAGAGATTATTTTTTTTGTCTGTCTGATATACTTCTGCTTATACATCTAAGGATTACTTTAGGTCTCTGTAACTATGTGTGCTTCTGTCTGTGCTGGTCCTGCCAGTCAGAGTTGATGACTCCACTCTTTGGATGACTTTATTTGACTTGGCTGCATGGCCTATGATCTTGGGTTCTGGATCCCTCTGCCTAATTTGCTCCTTGGTTACTAAGGAAGGTCAGCTCCTTTTTCACTGATCTCTATGCAGTGGATAACTCTAAATCTTGTGTCTTAGTACTTCATGGCTTTCCTTTCAGATTGTTGATAAAAGCAGTAAGCGTGAGGGCAAAAATTGATGCTGGCGGCATGTCCTATTATATTTTATGTTGCACTTATAGGCTAGTGTATTATAATTTGATTCATAATCTTTTTTCTTTCTGTATATGTGTTTCTTCATTAATTTGGGATGTGATGGCAAGTTAGAAACCCTACAGAAATCACAGTGCTTGTGGGTCAATACTTTTATCTTTTTTTTAATTCTAAATGAACCTGTAGTCTCTAACAATATGGAATCCAACAACTGGGTCTCTATGAAGTACCCTACTGCTTCTTTATTCATTATTAAAGTAACTGGTATGGTACTTAAGCCAAAATTGTTGTCAAAATAACAGGATTGTATCATCCCATCCATCTTAGAAGTTCTCTGAGTGTTCTGATTCCTTTCAAAAATCACTTGTCAGACTTCTTAGTTAGCTCTTCCAAAATTCTTGGGTAGAAATCATGAGATTCTTCTGATCTTAAGTAATGTCTAATGGCCACTCTTTTATTGCAGTATTCAGTTACAGTCAGGAAGTCACAGAACATTTTCTGTGCTAAAACAAGTGTATGTGTGTGTATATATATTTTTTTTTTTTCTGTTTTTAGTGATTGTTTTAGTATATATATATATATATTTTTTTTTTCAGTGAATGCATCTGCCTTATCTGGGTGATGATTGGCACACTTTCAGGTTTTTGTTCAATATTTGACCTGAACTATTTTTGGAATTCCAAGGACTCCTTTTGTTTGGAGTAAATTGAAAAACCAAACCAAAATTGTGTTTTGTAAGACTCCTTTCTTTGATTCCCTGAGTTTTTCTGTTTTGGTCCATGAATGTTCATTTCAAGAAAGCTGGAGAGGGACTTTTTATGAGGGCATATAGTGATAGGGCAAGGGGGAATGTATTCAAACTGAAAACTTGAGATTATACATAAGAAATTCTTAACTGTGAGTGTGGTGAGACACTGGAACAGGTTGCCCAGAGAAGCTGTGGATGCCCTGTCCCTGAAAGTGTTCAAGGCCAGCCTGGATGGGACTTAGAATAGCCTGATCAAGTGGAGATTCTCTACTGCTTCTTGCAGGGCTTGGAACTGGATGAGCTTTAAGGTCCCTTCAAGCCCAAACCGTTTGTCATTCTGTATGGTTCTAGGCTTTTTTATCTTGTCTCCCACTAGGTAGCATTCATGCAGTTCACTGATGAAGAAAGGAAGTTGTCTAGTGAAACAGTTCATAAATACCATTTTAATATGCTCTCCTCTGTACTAACTCATAATAATTAGCTCTTCATGCAACTAACTTGTAAAAAATGTAGGAAAAATTAATTAGAAAAAGAAAATGAGTAGTGATTTCTGCTGCTGACAGTGAGTTTCCTCAAGCATACATTGGCCATGTTAAAGACTTTCAGAGCAGCTGCTGACCTTCCTTCACACGCCATGAACAATTATCTAAGAAGTCAGGTGTTTTATTCCATAGCCTAATCTGATGATGAGCACCAGATTCTAGCAGATAACTCAAGAAAAGTTTTCTCTCAAAACATTTGCTTCGCAAAGTAGTCAGATCTTTGACCATCCAGTTATCCATGACGGAGAAGAGCCATTGCAGTTATGATAAACTTCCATCCCCCTCTGGTTGCTCATTTCTTTCGAGGTAGTTGTGCCAGCTACTGGTTGTAACCTAATCCCATTGGCAGGGGCTGGATCCAGCCGTGTCAGATTTCTGTGGAAGTGACTCCTTGACTGTATTGAGCATTGAGCAAATTAAGATGAAGCAGTGCAGCGAAGCCTTATGAAGGGGAGAAGTAGTCAAGTGAGTTAATATTGAGCCATATCTTAGTAGGGAGGTGAAACTGAGATTTGGAACAAATCAGTGAAGATTTTTAAGAGAACAGTTATGTGACCTCAGACATTGTACAGTGTTTGTTGTAGGTCTGTAAAGTTTTCTTTTAGGACTTAAAAACAACCTAAGTAATATCTAATGGAAAAGCCTGTGAACATGCTGGAGGAGAGAAGCGAGAGGAAACAGGTGAAGTCAAAAGAGAGGAAAAGGTGAAGTTTGTAGACAGTGCAAAGGATCAAGGTTGCATTTGAAGTAGAAGTAAAGCTGCTGTAATCCTGGTACTAATACATTGTTTCTTCACTTCAACTGTAAAACACATTGAAAAGGAGGAAGAGGGCACACATATATAGTTGAGAGGAAAAAAAGCACTCTTAGATCTCTGCAGTCTGACTCTAAACAGCTAAAGGGATGTAGGGCAGACATAATTTTGGACTTTCTCCAGGCCCATTCAGTAGAAGGTGTGTGTGGGTGATCAATAGCAAAGGATGCCTTTCATGGTCCCTGAGGACTGAAGTGAATTTTATTGAATGACACCTTATTTGGTACAGGCCAAAAATATACATGCAGTACACTTACAGGTAGTCACCTTTGAGCTTAGTAGTAATAATCTGCAGCTAGTGGGGTATATATGAGACAAAATGCTTGCCCAGTAGCAGGATCCCTGCTCTCACCTGAGTAAAAACAAAAACATCTACCATCGTGGTTTTTTTTTTGTTTGTTTGTTTGTTTGTTTGTTTTTGGTGTGTTTTTTTTTTTGAGATGCAAAATAGAGTTGTAGCTTGCACTGATGGTCTGTGGTCTTCTAAGTGGAGTATGCTCATTTCTTCCCACAAACTGATGAGTATTCTCTGCTTTGAGCAGTGCTTTCACTGATTTTGCCCAGTGCTTGTAATTTGTCCCATGTCATCATGTGCTAAAGGCAGAAAGTGAACTAGATCAATCAGAACACTTGGAAATTGAAATGTCTGGATTTTTTTTTTTTCAATTTCACATCAGAATTGTGGAAAGAGCTCTTAATCAAAAAACCAAATATCACATCATGGATGTTAAACATCAGTACTATGTGAGGAAATGCTTTAAGGGTTTCCTTGAAACATATCACGTGCAAGTGTATTACAATGTGATAACTATTTATTTTTCCTTTTGCTTCTATCCTAGATGTTATAAAGGTGGTTGGCATAGATGGTAATTATACAGTCACATGAATTTGCTTTTTGCTTACAGTAAAGCAAGGTCATGTTGCTGTCGGCCCTAGAAAGCGGCAGGCTCTGGACATGTGCTAGTGATGCTTTTCATGTGAGCTGTACTATAAGAGCTGTTTAGTATTTTGCTATTTAGTCCTTTCTTCCTTCTTTAGTTTTTCTATTTAATGTCCTAGTTCTGTTGTAGACCTTACAGTCAAAGGTGTTGAGGATATTCAGTGTTTGGCAGTGCCGGCCTATCCACTGGGGTCACAGAGTCTGACAGTCCTAAACAAAATAGGAGGGTGAAGGGAATGAGATGAGAACTGTCTAGGCTTCTCTTTAAGACTTGCTGTGGTGTAATGCTTCTTGGTGTCTGCTGTTAGGAGTCTGTTTGGAGGTACTGAAGATTGCTGGGCAGGGCTGTTTCCTCTCTGCTGTTTTCCATCATGCTGAGGCTAAACCCAGCGTTTCTGGAAGTTGTTTAGTGAACTCCTTTATGTACTGTTTGGCTGGCAAGTCAGTGCTTGCTGTCCAGACAATTAAAACTGGAATAACCATTCTGAACTGTGTATGATGTTGTGAGCAGTTTCTACATCTATGTAGTGCAAGGAGTGGCAAAACAGGCTTGGGGCCTCTGGATGCTGCTGCTGCAATACAGACACGTTATTTGTATACTTCGAGCAGCAGTGAGATGTTTTATTTGTGGAGATCAAAGCTGTCAAGGGTGCAAGGTGAATTTTACCCCTACAGTCCCTCAGGTTCAACAATACTGAAATAGAATATAACTGAAACTCTAACAGGCTTAACTTTTAAAAGATTGGAGTCCTTATGGTGTGTTTTGTGAATGGTTTGCAAAAACTGTTGTATCCTGAAAGGAGGAAGCTGGGAGAAAGCTCTGAGGCATAATGCTCTGTAAATTCTGGTAAAGAAACAAAGTAATTTTTGGTGTAGTGTTTAAAGTGTCAGTGCATACACTTCTAAGCACTGATGATTTCAGCAAGTTTAGGTAGGAGCTGTTTTCCTGTGGACTTAAAGGAAAAGTGTCTAAAGCTGACTGGTTTTTCATTTGAGCTCTGGAAAAACTTGGCTGGGTGGCTGCAGCTTGTGTGCTGCACATTGGGATGAAACACTTGATGTGGCCTGAAATTCAGGGTTTGCTTTTGTGGACAAGGAGGCCCCTGAGAGAGTTGCAGCTCTGAAGAAAGCCCTTAGAGCAGATCTCTTGATATCAAGTACTTCAAATCTCAACCAGTGTTGCCAGGGTCAATTATTTTTATCTCTAAGAGTTCATTAGTATTGATACTTGGAAAAATGGAGAACAAAACTCAGTAACCACAATCTCAATACTCTGGTCTACTGAACCCTGCCAAAAAGAAAGATGCCCCTCAAAATTGAGCAGGTAGGGGATTACCTTTTATTTGATGAGGATTGCTGTAGTAAAGCAGATGTAACTTATTTGTATATTTGGTGAGTTAGAATGCTAATAATAGAATAGTTGGGCAAATGAAATGCATTGCTGCTATGAGAGTTACACTTCTAGCTTGTTTACAAAAAAAAAAAAAAGGCATTTCTTTGTATTTGAGGCTTCCTTCCTTTTATTTCTTACAGTTATCAAAGAGGAGAATGAATTTTCCATGCAGCTAGTATGCTTCTATTTATGCTTCTCTCTCTCCCTGTAAGAAGACTTTCATCTATCTAGTGTTCCTTTCTACCCCTTGCCCCATTTTCTCTCCAAATCTATAAATCTGCATTTCAACTTTTTTGACTATTATGGGGAAGGGCTATACCAACTCTGTATTGCTTGGCAAGTAATTGGCACCTTTAGCACTATAATGTACTTTTTATTTGATTTGCTAATTTGTTTCATAGACTAGTTGTAATCATAAAAGGAAACAATTTGCAAGAACCTAAAAGGCAACATAGGAGATGAATAGCATTTAATGTGGATTTTTCAGGAGGAAATTGTGTCAAGCCACCTGCTTTTCTTCTGAATCTTATAGGTGCAGAAGAAGTAGTAGTAGATGTGGGTATCTTGACTCTGAAGTTTTCAAACTAATTTTCTCATGAGAAATCCAGGAGAACAATGGACTACGGGAAATCCCATGAAAGACATACAAAATGATCTGATTATTTTGTTTGAGCATAACAGGAGTTCCAAGAAAAAAAAAGGAGGAGATATTTTGCGGGTTTTTGCAGGGCTTTTAGGCAGTCTCCTAGGAATCACCAGTTATCACCAATTTCTTAGGTAAATTTCATGTACCTTTGGGAAATGTATCTCCAGATAGTGACTGTGCTTGAAGGATGTGACAAGATGGCAAGAGAGTTCAGTAACCTTGGATGCAGTTCAGTCAGGACAAAATGCAAAATATTAGGCTTTGATAAGAGCAATCAGGTGTGTAAGTGGAGAGTGGATGAGGATTGGACAGGCAGCAGCTCCACAGAGGAGAGTTCGGTACACAAGCTGATCATGAGGTTGCAGCATTGCACAAGCTGCAAGCATTGTGCTGAGCTGTGCAAACAAGTGTGTTGTAAGTCGGATACAATAAGTCATCGGCATGCTGGGTAGAGCTGAGATAAGCTTCCTTTGCAGAGCCTGGTTTTAGGTGCTGTACCTGAATAGTTTTTAGCAGTGAGGGGAGAGGCTCCCCAAAGAGAAATAACTTCTCCATCGTAATAACTTTCTTTGCAACAGCCCTCATATTTCATATTTGAAGCAGACAGTGGGGGGAAAGAGAGTGAGCTGTGCTTTTTTTTTTTTTTCGTGCCCTTTTGGAGCAGAACAAGGATCATTTTGCCTAAACAGCAGGTTCTGTTTTATCTTGCAGCCCTCTTTGATTTTGTAACCCAAGCCTGAAGGGCTCTTTATTGCAACTGAATGGCAAGAAATGCCCAGAGTGTGCTTGTAAAATGCCTAAAGCTTTGCTCCTGTTATGAACAAAATCAGACTTTGAACAGGGTGAAGCGCTGTTGGTAGTAACAGTGGGGCTAAGAGTAAGAGATAGTGGCTTGGGTCTTTTGATGGGAAAGTGGCTGGGAACCCCACAGCTGCTGCATCTGTGCTAAAGCACATTCACCTGTGCAGCTTCCACTGTGGTCTTGCATCCTGAGCACTGTCCCTGGCTGTATTACGGTTCATGTTGAGATACCAGCTAAGTGCCTGCCATTGGCATCCTTCTCCCCTTCTTCCCCTGCCCTGGCAGGTGCCTCCCTTCTTTGCAAGGATGTCCAGACGTGGAAGAAGGGAGGAACAGGACTGTGCCATCTGATTCAGCCTGGGTTTTGCTTCAGGTGTACACAGCCGGGTTTGACAAAGGTTATGCTTCCTAGTGCTGCAAGCTGAAGCTTTACCTGTTGGTGGATTTGTAACAAACTTAAAGTGCTCCTGGTTTTTGTTGACAGATAAATGCCTGTAAAGATCAGAGTGCTGATCTGAGCTCGTACTGGTGTCTTCACCAAACTGAAGTTTGGTGTCTTCAGTTATAGGAAAAATATGGGAAAATGCTTCATTTTGGTAATGCAAACAACACTGTGCATAATATCACTTACTTGATAATCAGGGATAAAAGTACTTGGCTTCTTTGTACATTACATTTTATTGCTCAATTATTTGCTTCTGGAGAGCAAATTTTTGTTAGCAATAATCTAAATGAAAAATTGTCACCACTTAATATATGTTGGTAAAAAACATGCTCAGTGCTTTCTTTGCATTTTGTCAGAGGTTTTCTATTTTTCTCTATAATATTGAAGTACATATGCTGATCTAAATATTTGTCTTACCCTCCTCTGTTTTAGTCTTGTTGGTCATCTTGTTTACACATGTATTTTGATTATTTGTGTATCTTTTGCTTTGCAGGAGACAAAGATGGCAGCAAGGTGACTACAGTAGTGGCAACTCCTGGACAAGGTCCAGACCGACCACAAGAAGTCAGCTACACAGACACCAAGGTGATTGGAAATGGATCTTTTGGTGTTGTGTATCAAGCCAAACTCTGTGATTCAGGAGAGCTTGTGGCCATTAAGAAAGTCCTGCAGGATAAAAGATTTAAGGTGAGCCTATGCATAAGTTCACAGTATTTTCATGAATGTTATTTTCTTTTCCATGTCTTTGATGGCAGTGTTTTTGATTTTCTTAATTTATTTTCATTGGAGCAGATAAATACACATAAAAATTTTCGAGACTAAAGATTAAACAGATGGATTATGATAAAACAGTAGTTTAACTTGAAAATCAGTGAGTCACTATGATTATTTGTGTATTAGTGCAAATCAGGAAGCTAAAAATCCTGTTTTGATGTGCTGTTTCCAGGTTGCCAGCCAGATTTCTCAGACAGTGAGCTGTGGAAACAAGAGAAAAGCTTGTCTTAAGGTTACTTTTTCTAACATAAACTTTCCTCTAATCGTTAGCAATTCAACTGCTGGAAGAAACAGAAGTCTTTGGGCTTTGTTTGCTACACATAAAAAGTTGAAGGTTATATTTGAGTAAATGAGAAATTGTAAAGGCCAAGCAAGACGATAACAAATACTGAGCCCAAGGCAGTTTGGGCTGAAGATCACTTATTTTTCTTGTTGCCTGATTTATAAACGTGTTCTAACCTGGTGGTTTTAATAGACTAGTGATCCTTTATTCTAAACTAGTAGCCTTCCAAAGAGAAATCTTTTTATCTAGTGATTTTTAAACCAAATAAAAGTTAAGAGCCATAAGCCACCCCAACACTTCTGTTAGTCCTCAGGTTGGTACTTAATGTGTTTGACCTCTTTCCCTTATAGTCAGGTGGCCTGCAGATCAACTTGTGCAAGCAGTACATGATAGCAGAGGTACTGGTTTTAACATTTCTTTTTTTCACAGCAAGACCTCATGCACAGCTAGTTTCACTGGTAATATTTGTAACTTGTGTCCTTTTTTGGTAGCAAAACCATTGTTTTCAAGTGTTTCAAAGGAAAATGGGAAAGATACATTTAAATTAATGCAATGCAGAATTGTTTACTTCTAATTAAGGAAGGCATATAAAGTTCTTACACAGTTCTTACATCTGAGTT
Source organism: Vidua macroura (assembly GCF_024509145.1). Classification (NCBI taxonomy): domain Eukaryota; kingdom Metazoa; phylum Chordata; class Aves; order Passeriformes; family Viduidae; genus Vidua; species Vidua macroura. The sequence goes on along the minus strand of NC_071572.1, from coordinate 71,320,614 downwards.
ATTTTTGGACTCTGTTATGGGTTGAAGGTAATTAGTACTTGGGAAGTATGCAATATGATGTAAGAGTGCCTTATTTTAGGAGAATTAAAAAGAGGTAAAACAGAAAAGGAAAAACAAATTCTAAACCTAGTACTTAAAAGGAGCTTTTTTTGTCTCTTCCCATTGCATAGGTGTAAGAGGGAGGGTCAGGATATTTCCTCTACCCTGTCATGCTTGGTAGATGTCATCTAGTGCTTTTGACAATAATCTTTGATTTCTTTAGTCTCGTAACTCTGGGGTTTTGCAGTGTGTCAAAATGAAGACTTGGCCAAGCATTTTAGTTCTTGACCATCAGATATTAATGGTTTGTGACATCTTACTTTTTTTTTTTTAATTAATCTCTCTAGAGTAAAATGTTGGTCTTTTATTGCTTTTTCTTTTGGTAGTTGGTTTAGTGACATTTTATCTGACTATGTATCTTTTTGTTTTTGAGTGTTTCTTTAAGTGATAGAAAAAATTGTCTCTTGAATATTAGCCCTTCTGAAGGCAGAACTGAAAAGCTAAGTAGGGTGTTTCCAGTTTGGACTCTGAATTAAATGTCTACATTTGATAATACAAGCTGAGACCATCCACTACCTGGAGGCTTTAATATCCCTAAACTAGGTGTAATTAACGCTTAAGTCCATGTATAGATTTGCACATAGGTAGCATTAATTTAAAAATACTTTTTTAAACTTCATAATTTGTATGGGTCACATCTGTAGCAATACCCAAGTTATGCATTTTTTCATATTCTTATCCCAAACTTTTATCCCAGCTACACAGCGTCATCTACCTTTGGTCTAAGCTCCCTTAGTTTTCCCATTGTTTGTCAGTTCAGTCCTCTCATTTTTTCACATTCTGATCTAGAAGTGTATGTTATGTTGGCAGGAGGTGTAAATTCTTGCAGGCTGGATGACAGCCTCTGCCTGGACAGATTTGGAAGCTAGACAGATGTATATTATATTAAGAATAGCATACAATTTCTTCAGGGTATGCTACTCTTTGGGAATGCCTGATCTAGGTAGTATATGCTGGACCACATCATTTACCAGTTAAAGAGGGAGCTTGGAAAATCTGTTGGCTGAGTGGTTTGAGTGCAGTGTAGGAGCAGGCCAGCTCTTGTGTTCAGAGAGCTGAGCTGGGAGTGCAGCACAGCTGGGCTGTTGTCATCCCTGCTTGGCTGCCTGAGTCCAAATCAAAGGCCTGGTCAGTGGAGTTCCTTAAGAAATCTGACACTCCCCTCTCATTAATGCAAACTCCCACTTCACCGATGGTTGAGGGGAAAAAGCCAACCTTACTGCAGACAGCCCAAGGCGGTGGCAACTTGTTTGGTTCATTATCACTTTGATAATGAATCAAACAAAGGAAGGAAGAGAGGAGGGGGCACTTTAGAAATACCAGTCTGCACTGATCCCAGTGGTGGACAAGCAACAAGAGGAAAGTGATGTATGGAAGTTGCTTCCTGAAATTTGAATTATGAACGAAATCTTCAGCTGTATGCTTCAGGTTGGTGCCTGCTTATCCCTGTGCTTGTCTATTGTGATATATTTATCTTGGTACATGCAGTATAATTCCTTAGTCATGATTTCTTCAAAAAATGCTTTGGGAAGAGCCAGCATATAGTCTTGAAACTGAAAGTGCATGATTCAGAAACTTCAGCAAGCCTCAAGAAATTGTAAACTCTAGGCTCTTGGTTCATTTTGTGAATGTAGAGGGCCATCATTGTGTAGGTCTGGAATATGCGCCTCAGCTGCCAATTTTAGATCTCTGTCAGGAAGCTGAGATGCTTTTGTCCAGGTTTGAAGCTAGCTTGAAAGTTGGAATTACCAGAGGGGGAGTTGCCTATTTTTATTTTTTCCATTTCCATTACTATGACAAGTCAGCCTCCCAGCATTGGTCCAGACCAGAAAGAAGTTGAGTGTTAAGTCAGTGCTAAAGAGTTGATTCTTAGAGTTTCTGTGATGGTAAAGATAGTTTGCAATGCTCCTTCTTCTTTTTACTCCCTTGTTGCAGTTCAGTGCTTCTTCAGTTTGACATTGCAGTTCCTGCATGACTGTGTTTTAAACAGGGTCTCTGAATTGTTCTGGATTTTAGAATGTGTGTGTCTAGAGTTCAGTGTAACGTGCAGCGATAGTATTGGTAGGAATAAGTGGTAAGTCCCTGAAGGGAATAAATAAAATACCACCTAGAGATTTATGCTTAATTTCAGTTTGTAGTTCTGCCTTCAGTAAACTAGTTCTCCATACTAGGTGTGAGGAATTAAGTAATGTAATTTTGGGCAATTACCTGATACTTGAATGAGTAGTTCACAAACTATGTGCTGTTTGTCATTAGTCTGTGAAACAATTTAATTTGTTTAATTTAACTAACCAAGTCTTATGGAAGGTTATATTTTTGGGGTGGTGGGTTTTGGATTTTTTTTCAGTTAAAAGTTTAACAAGGGCGAGAGGGATGTTTCTCTTTGAAAAATAGTGTAAGGCAGCTGTTCACAAACTTTGGGGCCACAGTGCTTTCAAATGGCAAAATTTCCAAAAGACAATGACCTGGCTTTCACAGATCTATACTGTATTTCTGCTTCTATTCCACAAACGTGTAATAATAGGTTCTTATGCAAAGCATCAACAGGTGCAGTTAAAAGGTTTGTAGTATTTTCAATTCTTTTCATTCATGTGTCTGTGCAGGCCCTCAAGTGACACAGCCTAATTGTGATGCTTGAGAAGAAAATACTAGTAGCATAAAAATTCTTGCACTGCTTTTGTTAGCATTTTCATTGGAATATTCTTCAGCTGAAGAGTCTGTCACGTTGCTGTCTCATTGTGCAAAAACCAATAATAAGCAGAGAGGTATGTCAGCATAAATAGTTATTTTTTGTTATTTCTGCCATTCCATTAAGGTTTTTAAGACATTCTAATGAAATGAATGTGTGAATTGCTAGAAATATTTCACAGCTGACTGAGAATAAGTAGTTAAATTTCTTGTATCTGAATTGCATACTTGATGTTTCTGCTTTTAGCACTGGGCTGTTTAATCTAAATGATAAAGACAGTTTGTACTCCTCCTGTACCTTTTCAAACAGTCTAGATTGGGCACCACATTTCTTGTTAATGGCTCACAGAGACATAAAGTGTGCAGCAAGAGAAAGACAAATTCTGTAATGGGAACCATTCATGCCATCCAGTCTGTCAAATCATTCAGGGACTGCCTTGGTTTGGCCATCCAACCGTGTGTGCCCTTGGCTTAGTTGCCTGAATTATTTAAATAGGCAGATCTTCTGGAGTGTGAGAGGATGTCAAACTAGGGCCCTGATGGTCCATAAATGTGAAGCACTGCATTGCTAAAGCTGAGGCCCCAGAATAGTAGGCAGTGCTCTTTCCTATTTTTAGTTATTGAAGGTGTTGTAAATATTTGCATGTTTATTGTTTCTTTGTTTTGGTTTGTTGGTTTGGGGTTGGTTTGTTTTTTTGTTTGTTTGTTAATATGTAAAGTCTCAGTGTTAATTTGAGCCTTAAAGCCCAATAAAGCAGCAGGATGGAAAAATAAGTTTGTGTTGAGGTTCTGTTTTTTTTTCTTTCTCTGCTGGTGTGTGTACTTTTGTGAGCTGTTTGAAATGCTTCTGAAAGCAACAGCTTTCCTTCAGTTCCTGCCTCAGATATATCAAGCTGCTAAGTATAAAAAGATCCTTTTCAAAGTAGCCCATATCCGCTGTTTGTATTACCTTATTTACAGCAACTTTGATCATAGCAGCTCCCATGAAAAATGTAAAACCACAAGGAAGACTTTCCATTTAAAAATGACTAGGTGTTTAGGTTTTTAAGTTCTGCTAACTTTTCAAGAGACTTTCCTGTTTAAAGCATTCAGAAATCTAGAGCTGACCCAGTTTTTTTCTTAATAGGTTTTGTGTCTCTGCACATGGTTGAAGATACAATTCTGTAAATATGCATGTGAAAAAGTGAACCTGTTAATTAATGATTTGCCTCTTTTGCTCTCAGAATCTCCATGGTTAACAGACCACTGTGAGAATATGACTTCAAATCGGGTTGAATTAGTTCCACTTTTTCCAACTGCCCCCCAGCTTGTTTCTTAGCTCTTGGTTATCAATGGCCAGTAAACATACAACAGATAGTAGCATTATACTGGAAAAAACGGCTCCATTTCAGGGGGCTTCAGTCTGTTAAAGCCACTTTTGGTGTATCTGAGCTGTTTTGAGGACAGATGTACTCAAGTTACTCAGGTAACCTGACTGAAAGAAGAGTTAAAACTAAGTTTTGTTTTGCAGTCTGTAAGCTTGGGTTATGGATAGTGTCATGTCTATATACTGACAAGCAGACATCCATCCTCTTGACATGTGTTGGGGAACCCAGGTATAAAGCTTTAAGGGAAGTGGTATCACTGTCTCTTCTGTGCAGGTTTGTTTTCCCTTTGCTGGGTTCACACAGGATGTGTGCATCATATTGCTTTTTAATGTTTTAGCAGGTCCATCTTCCAGACTCCTATTTCCATGTATTGTAGCTTTGTCATGAGAATGTTAAAGGTACAGTTAAAAGAAGTCATTGTTACTGCTGGATATCTCATAGAAGCCTTGACTTCCTTTACATGTGCCTGAGTTGTAGACCCTTTCTTTCAAGCACACAGGTGGATATTGAAGTCACAGAAAAGACCTCCAAGATTGATTCCAACCTTGTACTGATCACCACCTTGTCAACTAGACAATGGCACCAAGTGCCACATCCAGTTGTTCCATGAACACCTCCAGGGATGGTGACTCCACCACTTCCCTTGGTAGTCCATTCCAAACTTTAATAACCATTCTGTAAAGAAATTTCTCCTGATGTCCAGCCTAAACCTCCCCTAGTTCACCTTGAGACTGTGTCCTCTTATCTTGTTTGCTTGTTGCCTGAAAGCAGAGACCAACCCCTACTTTACTACAAATTCCTTTCTGGTAGTTACAGAGAGCAATAAGGTCACTCCAGATCTTCCTTTTCCCTCCTACTTCACTCTTTTCTAGAAGGGAATTGAAAGTTATCACAGAGGTTCAGAATGATTGCTGTCTTCATCTTAAGTCAGTGTTTAAAGTTTTGAATACAGTGTAGAGGTTGGATTTGCTCTGATGTATTTGTGATTATCTTTTACTGTGACCTCTCATTATCTGCACAAGTTTCCTCTCAACTACAGACTGAACTCCCTTTTTTAATGTAATCTGTGTGTGAGCTAGATGTGTTCTCTCATCTCATATTTCCATCTAAGGATCATTGAATATTCAAACATTAATTTCTAAGGCCTTCTCTTAGAAGAATGCCTTTGTTTACTGCATCTCAGTTGAGCTGGAAGCACCCATGGGATAAAAAGTCACAAAGGAAAAACATGGTGATGAGAATTAGTAACATTTAAGCACGTTTCTTTTAAGTCTTTGAGGGCTTGCACATCATAGCTACTTTGAAGATCTGAGGAATAGTGAATCACTGTTCATAAGACTATCATGGAGGTGTTACTCTCTAAAGGATGCCTTAATTTTATTGTTAAATAGCTAGAAAGAGCACCCAAAACAATAGATCTGTCTTCTGACTAATGAGATGTTTTGCGTTTGTATCGCAAGTGGGGATGGAAGGCTGAAAATATTTTTCAGTGACTTCAGAAAATATTGCGAACATTAGTTAAACCAGCAGTAGAAAGATAATTGAGCCTGATCAAAACTGCCCTTTTACTCCTAGCTGTCCTCATCTAAGAGAATACAGTCACTCTTTAAGACTGAGGCTATCAGATAAGGTTTCCAGAACTGGAGATGCCTGGGCATGTGTTCAGGTTGTTGTTCCATCTTCTAAACAGCTGGAGGGCTATGTTTGCTTTCAGAGAGGTTTTTTCTAATCTATGCTTTAACTCTTGTATAGAGGCCAGATTTGTAGCTCTGGCCCAACTTAATTTATCCAGATTATCAGAGACATTTACCAAGATAACAGCTTTTCTTGCAGCAGTACTTGATCTGGCTGTCTCCTGGAAGCTTACTGGAGGAGCCAATTCTATCATTTAGCTGTAATTGGCAGTTGCAGTGCCTGTCTATTTGCAGCAACCAAAAAGGCTGGGTAGAGATCTGAATTTTCGCTCACAATCATTTCATTCAATTTTCCAGTTTTCTCAGACTTTCCTAATGGATAAAAAATCTGTTTACCCTTGGTTTTCACAGTCTTTGAAGAAAGCAGTGTACTGTTCATTGTATCAGCTGTAACCTCCCTGGACATACTTCAGTGGCCTAGAAGATCTAAGAACTCTTAAGATTGATATTTCTCTAACGTTATATTATTTTAAAGTCTGTATAATAAAATTATATGTAGTTATGGCTACTCCTGTAGATGTTTTCAAATCTGACAACTGAATTGGATGCATAATATCTGTTAGTGCAAAATAGGTCTTCAGTTTGGCACATGAGATGACATGGAGTTTGTACTATGAGCATTGATTTCAGTTTTCTGCTTTTTAGCAGGGGAGTCTGGACTGATAATTAATGTCCATGGAATGCAGTGTGACCCAGCTGCAGTTGGCCTAGGATACAGGAGGAAAAGCTCTTCATCTGCAGACCTGGCTTTGTGCGTGTTTAGACATGCGTTTCCACGTGTTGCCATGTGGAAACCAACACATTAGAAGAGAAATAGGCCCTAGGAATGTGTTCTTTGAAAAGGGAGGAGTCAAAAGAGCCCTTGAGGGCTTTTCTACTCCTGCCCCGTGGATGTTTGCATGAGGCCTTGTATAGATATGTGCTACAGTTTCAGTGGTGCATTTATTTTGGATTTTGAGTTTTTCTGTGGTACTCCCTAAACTAGGACCAAGATGGGACTTTAAAACAAGATACCTGTTTTGTCAGTTTTCTTTCCTCTTGCTCATTCTTAGTGTATAACTTGAGACCAAAATTAAACCTGTCTGTCCTATGTGAATTTACTGACCAACAAAAAGAACTGGAAGATACATTACATTTATGAAAAGTCTTTTGTCCCACTAGTCCAGATAACTCATACAGCTGCTCCAATAATGATTTGGTTTATTTCCTGTTGTCTCTCAAGTCTTCCAAAGGAAGTGAGTTCATATGTCTGGTTTTCATAAAATACATATATTTATATATAGTCTATGAAATATATATTCTGTATAGATACAGAAATTAGATACAAATTAGCTAGAGACTGTTTTGAGAGACACAAGTTAAATGGATGCTATTCTGAAATAACAACGTTCAGAATGGACAGTGCAGTTTAAAAGAATTCCAAACCCATCAGGGTATGGAAATGCATAGTTTAAAGCACATGAATAGCTGTAACTCGGCCACATACTGACAGCATATTATAACCGTAAGAGTGTACTTGGACGTTGCAGAATTCCTGATTGTGGTCAAATTAAGTTCTATTTTGAAAGATAATTTCCTTTCCTTTGACTTTTTAACATTGCTGCCTCTAAGTGCCTGAGAAGGACTGGCATAGAAAAACAGTAACTCTGCATGCAGTAGGAATAATCTCTCCATTTTATATTTACAAACCAGTTTTACATCTGGGTCACACCTGCTAATTAAAGGGAGCTTTGATTATGGCATGGATTTGTAAGTCTGTGTAACAAAGGTAAAAATTGATTTTAATGTTCTTCATTTTGTAATGTCTTATGGAGGGATCTTTGGTAGCCTTTCAGGATCACTACCGAGATGAATCTATATCTTTGTGTTTCTGAGACTGGCAGATTACAGGCTGGTGGAGCAGATTTGGGTTTTCTCATTCTTACCTGAAATCAAAATATTTAATGGCTGATGGTCTTAGTGTGGCAATGGAGTAGACTTTCTAAGTGTGCAACCAGTCCAAGTGGAGAATCGAGGGCAGTCATTGTTTTGTGAATGGAACCTGAACTTGGTCAATTAAAAAGTCACAGTAAAATTCCTGAAGTCCTTCTGAAGCTCAGAGATTTAGTGGTCAACTCTGTATGAGGCTGTATATAAATTCTAAGCTATTCTATCTTTTTTCTTGTTGGACGAGATGCTGAGATGATCAGGCAGAGAGCAGGCTCATCTAATGCACTTGAGAGCTTGGTAGTGCTGCTGCTATAGAGAGCTTGGGCATGAATGCCGGTGTTGGGTGGAAATGGTGTCCCAGGAGAACCTTCCACACCTGTCTCCTAGTTAGGGAAAAGAGTATTGTGTAGACTATAAATAGAAGATTAGCTTGATGGGATAAAAATGGTGCTTTTGAGACTATTTGGATTTTTGGTGTGTTGAGATACTTCAAGGCTCTTGGTTGTACCATGAGGTATTCTCTTCTGGAAGTCCCTCTTTTGGAAGCATGAGATTGCCTGGCTACGGAAGATTTAGCTTAAGTAGTCTTTATATCTAGCAACATTACCTACCTGTGACTCTCACTTGCTTACAAAATTCTTACTTGGTTAAATTATCTTTGGTGCAACATTCTAGTCTTGGAGCATGATTGGAATATATCATTAAATAATTTATCTTCAGTTTTTGCCAGGGAACACTGGGGGGGGGTTTGTCTTTAAAATGCATGGCTGATAAATCAGGCAGTGGCAAACTCTGTGTCCTTTTTGAACTCAGTATTTGTTAGTCAAATATCCTGCTGTGGCAGCTATTATGCTTGGGGGGAAAGAAGGGTTAGCCTATAAAATGCTAGTCATAGAAGGGACAGAAGAGATGCACCTGCTGCTCAGGGGAGGCTTCCTGAAGCAAAGAGGGACAGATCTTCTCATTTATGTGTCACCAAGACAGCTGTGCCCAACCCTCCAGCACTGTGCTGTACTTCAACCCTTTTGGCTCTGTTTAAAACCTCTTAATTGAGCTGTAATTGAGGTTTTTTTTTGTGGCTCTTCCTAGAAGAGGATTAACTCAAAGTCAGCAAACAAAATGAGGAAGGTTTAAATAAATGTGAAAATGGGAATAATTTTTGTTTTCCACTTGTTTTCTTGAGTAGACCTGACTCTTTATAACCAAATGGCATGCTCCTTCCAGGAAGTGTTCAAAACTTGAAGAGCCATTTAATGGGTAATTGTTTTCTTTGCTGCTAAAGGCAATATGTGCACCGCCCATTGCTTCTTGGAAAAGTAGTACCAAGACGTGGGAAAATAATAAAAGGAAGCTCTTTTAAGTATTTCGTCAAGCATCTAAAGTACAGAAACAGTTCAGACTGTTGGACATATTCTAAAATTAGCAGTGCTGCCATCTTTTTCATTTGTCTTGGATACTTCCTGGGTGAGAAGGTGATATGTTTGTGACCAACAGAATTGTTAACAGCCTACACAATACCAAGAATTACTTTCCTGCTACACTGCATGTTTTTGAGGAAAGCTTGTTTGGGCTTTTTGTTTCACTTTGTTTTCTCCATCACATTTTCTGTCTGCATTATGCAGTGAAATGTGGTCCATTTGGAACATTGGAAGATTACATTTGAAGGATAATGTAGACTGAAGTTTTGTTGGATGACCTAGACTCTGCTGTATGATCTACCACAGGAAATAAAAATGAATCTGATTGGTTTTTTTTTTGAGTGGTTTTGTAAGGGTTATATCATGTAATAACCCAAAATAAGAAATTCTTCTGGAAAGGCAACGAGAAACTTATTCTATTAAGGAACATTCTAATTGCAGTCCTTGATGCTTTGGCATGGTGTTGATACTTCTTTTAAAATACAGTGAGTGATGTCAAGGAAGTGGTCATTGAGCATTTGTAATGTTTTTTTGGCCAGGAGCAAAGAAAGGACTCACTCTTCTTTAAGGTGAAATGTAAGGTGTGATGTTTATCATATTTTAAAATATATGTTACAGACTTTAAACTAAGGAGAAGGCAGTCTGCTTTCTTCAGGGTGGGTTTTTGTTTGTGTAGTGCTTAGTACAGTGAACTGAGATGAGTAATGGACGCTCTTATATGTGTCACGATGCAAATAAGCAGACTACAGACATCTATATTCTCTAGTTCTTCTAAGATTTGAAGCCAGGTCTAATTGTTACAGGCCCAACAAAGGTGCTTATTTCACATCTTCATTTGTGCTGTTCCTTTGAAAGCCCCAGCCATGGTGATTAGACTGCTTAGGTCCTGAGCTAACTAGTCAAAATACAAACATCCAGTCTGAATCACTGAAGCATAACAATGCATGTGGAAAACAACAGCTGGATTTAATTTCAGGGTTTTTTTTTAATTTCAAAAATCACTTTGTCACAAAAAGCTCCTTGTTTTCCTTCCTAAGCTTTATCAAGTGATGCAGACAGACTCTATAACTTGATGTCTTTTAAAGATTCATCCTCTTTTTTTCTTCATTCAAAGATTTGTCCAAGGATCTGCTTATCAGAATGAGTTGGCAGGCCCTTTTGCATTCATCTTCCTTTAATCTCAGCAGGCACATTGAGTCATGAAGATTGTACCAAGTTTTTTGGGCTGGAACAGAGGCATCTCATTTACACCAGATGAGTTTAACACTGTAGGCATGTTGACTGATTATAAATGAAGTAATTTGTTGCAGGCTGTTTAGTCCCTAAAGTGGGACATTGCCACTTATATGGGTGTTGTAGTGAGACATGACTACTACTCACGGAGCTGTCTGTCCACTGGTTGCCCTGCTCTTGCTGCAAGTGGACAGAAGAGGGTTTTTACCTTTCTTTTATTTTTTTCTTTTTAGAGTAAAACTTCTTAGTGGATGTTGACATTGCCTGTGGCCACTTTAGTGGAAAATTCAGGTTTGCTGTTAAATAATAGAGGAACCTTTCAAAAGATGTGTTGCTGACTACCATGGGAATTAGTAGTAAGTGTGCAGGTGTGGAAACGAGGACATAGCAGTTTGTTACTCCAAAGTGTAGTGCATGGGCTAGAGAACATTAAGATTTAGTTGAGTATCTTACATGGATGGACTTGCTTTGTTTTCTGATGCTGAGCAACTTTGTAAGCACATTTCAGATGAAGTCTGGCAGGCGTAACAGGATGTAGAGCAGGAGAACTAAGGTGAGTACAGCTTTCTGAAGAATTCCTAAAAATGAGGATAATACTTTCTTACTTTGTAGTGCCCTGCTGAACATAATTTGTAAATAGTGAGCAATTCTGAGTTATAAAATTAAAGCTGGTAACAGCTTATAACAACAGAAAATAATCTTTAGGTGAAGCAATGGTATTTGGAAGCTCTGTAGTTTTTTAAAAAGTAGTTCTATATTCTTTCTAGGTTAGATTCTTCTGGTCATGTATCATAGTAACCTGTACTAGAATTGCCTGTCTGTGAGACCTGGAGCTTCCTTGATTATACTGGATTTATTAATCCTATCTACTTGTCATTTAGATATCTGCAAAAGCACAGGAGTATGAGAACATAGGGAATGGAAGTGTTATTTCCGAGTGTGCAGGGAACCACAACAGGTTGATTGGAGTCAGCATTTGAAGAGCCACAGCAAATAAAGAACTTGGTGCTTTTTTTCCCCCCCTTTTTTAATTAAGTCAACATAAGGTCAAGAAAGGACATGGTTTGCAGATATGGTTTGCAGTATGCTGGATTTCCTGGTAGGCAATGACTCTGTTTCTGTAACTGCATAACAGGCATAAAGGTTATCTGCTTTTCATGCAGGGCTAACAGATCTAGTAGGACAAGAAAGTAGTATGAGATGTAGGAAAAACTAGGGCATGTTGAGGGTTGCCTGGAGTGTTGGAGGCATAACAGAGTCAGTGTATTCATTGAACAGTTTCTGTGGCAGCATGAAGGCCATCAATTAGCAGGAAGGATAAACAGTGCAAGGACTCTTGTTTGGATTTAAACTGATGAATATCTCTTGGAAAGAATCTTCCTTGCTAGTGGAAACAACCTGTACACAGTCCAAAAGCACAATGCCGTGTGCAGGTGGTAGTAGAAAGTCCCTTCCTGGTGGAGCACAGAGCTGTGGCATGCTGTCCTACTGGCTTGTCTGCATAGATCTGCTTGTGGGTGATAATGCTGTAGTTGACTTCTTGAGTAGATAATGAACTTTTCAAGAGAAATGCATGTGTCTGAGACCTTTCTGAATTCAGCTGTCCAGTTAAACAATATAGAAAGTTTTAACTGAGTCACTTTTAAAATCTATCTGAATTTTCCTGAATGTAAGTAGACAGTGAGCACAAGATACAGTGACTCTTGTTTTAACCTAACCTTGTGTGCAGAATGTGTAGGGAGCAATACTGTCTTGCTTACATAAGCAAGGCAGGCAGTATCACATCCTCAGCAGACAGTAATCTTCATGATTTCATACTGTTGTGATTTTGAATGTAAAAGGGTCTCAGCATCCTTTGTAGAAAGTTTGATTTCAACAAAATGTGAAAAATGTATTTTCACTGGTTGGGTATGGGGCAAGGAAATTAATTCACAGAATCACAAAATGGGCAAGGTTGTAAGGGACCACAGTGGGCCATCAGTTCCAGCATCCCTGCTCAAGCAGTGTCATTCCAGACCACATGGCATAGGAGTGCTTCCAAATGATTCTTGAATATCTCCAGTTAGGGAGACTCCATAACCTCTCTGGGCAACCTGTTCCAGTGCATGGTTAACATCACGGTAAAGTTCTTCCCTCATATTCAGGTGGGACTTCCTATGCATCAGTTTCTACTCATTGTCTCTCGTCTCATGGTTTGGCACCACCAAGAAAAGCCTGGCTCCATCCTCTTGATACCCTCCCTTCAGATAATTACACTGATGAGGTCCCCTCTCAGTCTTCTTTTCTTGAGGCTGAACAGGCCCAGACCCCTCAGCCATTCCTCCATTGCTCCAGTACCTTCATCATTTTGTTGCCCTTTGCTAAACCCACTCCAGGAGCTTCATGTCTCTCTTGGACTGAGGAGCCCAGAACTGTTCACAGCACTCCAGGTGTGGCCTTAGTGAAGCTGAGTAGAGGGGCAGGGTCATTATTCAACTCCTGGTCATTTCCACAGCATATCTGTTTTGCATGATGTGTGTAGTGGGAGATATTCTTAAACAGTGCAAATAAGATGATGTAGTGGGAAATATTTGGCAAAGTCAGTGAAGGTTTTGACACTTGCATTATTATTAACAGTGGATGTCTTAATGAATTAGCTTATGAGAATCCTGTCTAGCACTATGTGTGAAATACAAAAGAATGCATAGTCCATTGAAAGGGTGGTAGGTGGTGTAGGAAACAATTTCTGACATAATTTGTGATTGACTTGCATTGAGGCTCTTATCTTCTTCTACAGTTGCATTTTTGGAAACAATTTACAGGTTCAGTAAAGAGAAGTTAAATGTCCATGTCTTCAGGTTTTAGGGTTCCAGATGACTAGGAACTTCCTTGGAAGCATCTCATGATGGCTGCTGACAAACCTTTGGATAAGGTCATGCCAAGATGATTGGTCTGACCAAGTCATGCTTGCTCCCTCAGTCTCCTGTTTTCGGCAGTTCTCTTCCATTTACTTGCTAGAGGGTTATGTGCAAGTTCTCATTTTATTCTGGAAGCAAGATGGAAGTCAGGATGCTCACAAAGCTACCAGCTCTCCTTTGACAACAGGCTGAGAGAATTGGGGCTGTTCAGCCTGGAGAAGGCTCCAGGGAGATCCTAGAGCAGCTTACGAGCACCTGAAGGAGGTCTTGCTTACATAAGATCTATTATAATAGGTCTGGAGAGGGACTTCTTACAAGGGCATGTATGATAGGACAAGGGGTAATGGATTTAAACAGAAAGAGGTTAGGTTTATTTTACATGTTAAAATGAAATTCTTCATTGTGCAAGTTAGATACTTGAACAGGCTGCCCAAAGAAACTGGATGCCTCATTCCTGGGAATGTCCAAGGCTGGGTTGGATGGGGCTCTGAGCAACTTGGTCTAATGGCAGATGTCCCTGCCCATTAGAGGTTGGACCTAGGTGACCTCAAAAGTCCCTGCTGACCCAGACCATTCTGTGATTCTATGATTTTTGCACATACTGGGTGAAGGAGGACCGGGCTTCGTGGTAATTAGGTTGCCCCTGCCCTGTATTGGTTCAGCTGGACGTGGTGCTTGAGAAAACTCTGAAACTGGAAGCCCATGAGGTGGTTTTGTAGCTTTTTGAAATTTGCTAAAAGTGTGCCACTTTAAATTCATGGTGTTCACCTGATATATGAAATAATTTCTTTCTGCACCTTTCTTTTTTTTTGAGATCTCTATTCCTTTTCAGTGTGACTAAGTTGTGAATCTAATCATAGTGCTGTGTCTCTGCTTTTAAATATGTCATTAAAAAACACACCTTGTTATGCAAATAGTTACTAAAACTTGCTTTACTCTGTACTTTTGCTTTTGGGGCAATTTAGGCTAGAAGTGAATGTGAAGATTTCCTAATCTTTTCATTTTAGTGCTGTGACACCCTTTTGCCGAAGGAAATGATTTCTTGAAAAATGGGACAATGTTTGAAAAGCTCTAAAGCTGACTAGGGAAAAAACCCTCAAGCGTGAAGTCTGATAACCTGTTTTCTCAAACTTGGAACACTAATTCTTCAACAGCTTATAGTAAATTTGGACTTTGACATAGCTGGCTTTCCCTTTCCAAGTGTATGATAAGTTGTTTGTATCTAGCAACCATCAAGTGGTGAAATTATCCTGCAGCTCTGGGAAGAATGTGCTGTTGCCTTTTAATATGAAGATATTTATTTGGGGAAGCTTGAATTGGTTTTATATATAAAACTATGAAGGAATGCTGAAACATTCTTATATGTCAGGCTATCACCTGAAATTTGGTAGGGTATTTATTATTTTAGCTTTAGCTTAGATCTGGTATTCACATGTGGTAGTTTTCTTAGTTACAGCAGTAGTTAATAAATTTTGTTATCTGCCCATGACAAACTTAGCAAACCAGGGGGTGGGGAACCCAACATGGATTTGGGGAGAATAGCTTATTGTGTATGTGCACAAGGTAAGGAGTGTAAGTTCCAATTTTAACTTCACTGCTGGAATTGGGCCAATTTCCTCTCCCATTCCCCCAGCCCTAGAGGAGGAGCTGCCCAACCTCTGAATTCAGCAGGGGATGCTTATGCTTTTAAAAGCTTAGCTATTTGGGATCTCATTATTAAGAAATTGTACTTCTTGAAAATTTAATTCTGCTTGGCAAATAATCATCTGCAGGCTAATTCCACTTGCTAGTTCCACTCTCCCTTTACTCCCTGCTCAGTCTCCACCCATTATTTCCATTTTTTTGTGTCTTCTAATTTGAACCTTGTGTCTCAGGTCTGAGGGAGTCATTTAGATTGAAATAAAAGCCCCACATGACTTTTAACATCAGGCTTTTTCATGTCATGTAGCAATAGGCCTGAGACAAAGGTAAAATAAACATTGGAAGCAGTACTTACCCGCTCCCTAAATAAATAAATTTTTTTTTGTTGGTGAGGAGAAATTATTTTTGTTTTGCAAGTCCTTTGGAATCTGTTTGCATGAAACATCTGCTACATTATATGTAATAAGAGAAGGCCAAGAGTAATAAAACATTTCATTAATGTTTAATAACATAGTGATTAGCAACCCAGCAAATGTCTTATGCCCGTGGGAGATTGGAACTTATTTGATTAGTAGATTAATTGCAACCTGTTCTGGTTACGATTGCAGGTGTAAGGTTCTATGGATGTTGCAGACTCCCTGAGGACTGATGTTAAACGCATTTTTATACTTTCTTTCTTCTTAGTTAAAGAGTTAAAAATCAAAACATGAGGAAAAATCTGACTGCTATTTCTTTGCGAGAAAAAGGATTTTTACTGTAAGAGTGTTTTAACAGAGATCCTCTGTGCTTCCACTGAAAAAGAATGGCTATTATTATCTCTGAAAGCATAGGGCTGCCTTTTACAAAATACTTTTCCTTTCAGTTCTTCTTCTACTGCACTTTATTTCAATCTTATAATGGACTTGAGCAATCTCTCTGAGTTTCAACTTCTGTCTTGGGTATACTGCAATTCCTCCTGCATCTGGACCTGCTGCTGGCAGAGCACAGCAGATGCTGTAGAATAGAAGTGTAGAACTGAGCTGTTCATCAGGTCAGAGTATTTAAAACAACCACTTAAAAATGTAGTAAATTCCAGATGGTGGTCTAGAAGTGATGTGATGCTGGAAATAAGTTTGTCTTCCGAGTTTAGTCTCAAGCTTCCAAAGCTGGAAGGAATTTAGAGATGGTATTTAAGTCACTGAGAGGCTCTTAAAGTCCACTTCCATTCAAAGAGGCAAGAGTGAGCTAATGAATTTGTCTTCATCTTCACTGTTCAATTAACTGCTGAGATACAGGAAGAAAATGAATGAAAAGTCAGATTTTTTTTCTTCTGTTCCCCCAGGAGAGATCAAAGCTTGTTTTATCTCTTAAGAACACAAATAAGCCATTTCTGTTTCCAGTTATAGGAAACTATGTGTAATAGCTGTATGAAGATCAAGTTGTCTGCTTAAGGACTGTGTTCTGTGTTGGAAAGAGCAGCCTGGTGATGACATAATGCGGCACTTGCCATCACTGACTGTCTAGGGGAAGAGTTAAGAACTGGAGAGCATGTGGTCTCTTCCTGAGAAGGGATGTAATGCCTGAGTTTATTTGGAGCAGTAATAGAATAGAAGGAATTAGTAGGGTGAAAACAAGGTGTGTGTTAGTAGCTCAGATTTTCATCCAGTATGCCTGTCAGCTCACTCATTACTGCATGGTTGTGGTTCAAATCTGTCTAGTTCTGAAGGGGCTAATGAAATCTGGCCCACCTTTGTGGTAGCTGTGTGACATTTTGTTTCACTCATTATTCTAGATCGTTAGTTGAAAGCATATTTTTGACTCCTGCAGCCCCTGCCCGCTCTTAAATTTCAGCCAAGCTGTTAATAATCATGGGTTTGCAGGTTGGGAGTGTGCTGGTGGCCCCACCTATGCTTGCCTGAACCCTGTGCCTTCAACTTGCCCTGGTCTGGCTCCAGCCCAGCAAACTCTGCCTACTGGCTTCTTCAGGCAGGTCCTGCCTGCTGCTGCTGCATTCAGAGCTGACACTTTTTGCCCTGCTCTGTAGCCATGCCAAGGCTGAAGGTCGCTGTGCTCAGTAATAAATTTTGGACAGAATACAGCTGACACAAGCGTTTTGTGCCTGTGATTCGTTCTGGGTGTTGCAGGCCAGCGTATCAGGAACACTTTTGGTGCAGCCGTGCTGTGTGCCTCTATCATTTGCTGCTTCGGGATCTTAATTATCAGATTTTTACAGACGAAAAACAGCAAAAAGTGCAGCAGCGTTGTGGGTCTTTATAGGAAAATGTAGCTGGGTTTGGAGCCTTTGTTTCCTTCTGGTTATGTAGCAAAACAGAGCATGATGCAGCCACAATGCGCCGAGTTGCACGCAAGAGCGTACACAAGCATTTTGTATCTTGGACCCCCTGGCAGCTTCCTCTGCTCATGTCCCTTGCGTGGCACGGTGCACATGCACTCATTATTCTCATGTTATATAGGTACTTCACCTCTGGGTTTTCCCTTTGGGATTCCTGTGAATGGCAAACAGGAAGAGATATAAGGAAGGGGTGGAGGGTGAGGGTATTTAAAGCAGCAATTCTATATTTGAACTGTAAACTGCTGATGGCTATCACCAATTTTTTGTTTGGTTTTGATTTTTTTTAGTTTCTTTGTTTTTTGTTTTCCTTAGGGAATCTGAGAACATCAGCAATATATAAATTAGTGTTTGATCTATGTTTCTGGGACTTTTTGGGTTATAAATTTCAAGTGTTTCTACAATTGGTAACCTTCAAAACTGCTTCTGTGCACATGTTACACATTGGTAGAGGTTGCAGCAGGGCAGGGTATGTGGACTTTCTGACCTGCTGGCTCCCAAGTATTTAACAGTCATTGATGGGACAGCAGGAACTGAGTGGTGGGTGTTGTGGCATTACAACATATGGTATGTCATAGATGCAGATACAGATATTTAATAGATAGTATTTGTTGGCATTGTCCACTATTTTTGGATTAAAGGTCATGATTGCGTGAGTTTGAGACTAACAGGTGTGCTAAAAATGGAGACCACCCCAAATTAGATCTGCTGGTGCTGTAAATATGCCGTGACTGACAGGAGGGGGAGACTGAGGCTTTGTCCTAATCCACACCTCAAATATAAATGAGGGAGACTATGATCCCTGTTGACATTTATCTCTGCATTAAATTGCTTGCCTAAAAAATGGACTTAACATGGGTGGGTAGCTATTGATGACCAGCATGGACAGATTCCCAGCCCAGGCTTCTGTAGTTAATCCCCTTTTGCACTCCTTTTGCCTCTAAGCACTGATGTATTTGTGATATATTGGGGCAAGATGGATGTAGGAATTGGCCTTTATTCTGTAAAATGCCTGAATTATCATCTATCTAGTAAAGTCAGTTCTGTGAGAGTAGTTTCTGTAATACTTGCACTGACAGCAGGACAGTGTTAAAAGCATTTTTGTGATTGATGATTGATGGAGTTTGAAATCTGTCTTTGGAGGAATGGGTCAGGCAACTTCAGGAGGTTTTAGAGAAGATGTGGTACAGCTTTTATTTTGTGGACTGACTACTAAGCTTAGGACAAACCACATATACTAGGATGGGAGCTTTAATAACAATATTAGTGAAAAGGTGCTAAATACACTGGGGTTTCTGATCCCACTACCCCTTGGTAACCTGCAAGGTGCTATTTCAATTATGTCCTCTGTGGTCTTGAGTGTTTTTGTTTAGTTAAGTTTTGCAAAGCTTAGTTTAGTAAGGATGGCTTTGTTGTTGTGCAAGAAGCTGTTTCTGCAAGGCATCAAGCGTAGTTGGCTAGGATCACACTGAAAATCCTCTCAACATGTGTCTGCTTCCCTTTGCTTGGAGTCTAGCCTTTTTCTTGTGGTGGGAGAGAGTCAGAATAAAGAGGTTTTTTGCTGCTGGATGAAAAATGCTTCAAATCTCTCAAGGTTTTGGCCTGAGCTTGTTCTCAGGGCAGGCTCAGCAGTGCAGCAGGTGAAGGTGAGTGGATGTGATGAGTCATTCTGGCTGTAGAAGTGGAAAGAAGCAAGCCCTGCTGGCTCATCGTTGTCTTCGTGCCTCCTGCTGGAAGCTGGTTTCTTCCCCAGTTTGCCCATGGCTTTCTCTTCATGCTCCTCATTGTGGGAAGACCTTTATGAAGGATAAGAAATGTGGAAAAATGGAGAAGATTAGGGTGAAAGCAGAGAAAAGGAGGAAAGAATAATCATGACACATACAAGAGCAGGAATAGTGTGTATACTGAGAAATTTGGATCTACCCGTGCCACTTCTGTCCATTTGTAATGCTACAGTTCATGCAGTTATGCTCTATATTCTGTTTTTTCATCCTGATAGAAGAACACAAGGTATTGAGCTTCAACATTTGAAGGTATTACACCAAGAATAACAACAATTACTTTAAAAAGTGCAAAAATAAGCATTAACTTTTGTTGCTGTTCTTACTTGATTTAATCAAGAAGTCTGATGCTGAAGGTACTTGTTAAAGTACCTTCTTTACTTATTAGTAAAGAATTCTTTACTTACAGCTTATCCTGCCTTTTCATCTAAAAGATATCTTCTCTAACAGTTCAAGACATACATAATTTCATCTGTTTAAAATAACCAGATCATGTCTTTGGTGTGACAGAAAGCAAAAATATAAATTCCTAATTTCTCCCATTTCATCTGCACTGAAAATAGTCCTCAAAGAACCTTGCTGAGACTTTAAAAAGGTGATTCAAAAGTAAAAAAATCAAAACCCAGCATGCCCTTCAGCTAAGGAAACTGAGGCATTCTCTTCTGAACTGGATCCAAGTTATATTTCTCCACTTCATTGGGTGTATATTGGCAACATCATGCTAAAGTGAGCTGTACAATCTTTCACCATCGTTTTCTCTAGTGCAATTCAGGAACTTGCAAGTCCATAAAACCTCATCTCTGATGAGCCAGTCATTTTACCCTGCTGTAAGAAGGAGAGGGAGAAGGGGTTGGGGAGGGTGTGAGACAGGGAGAAGGGAAAGGATCAGACTAAGAGTGATGAATGCAAACTGGTTTAGCTCTGGAAATCCCTCAATGGGGAGGAAAGGGACTGTATGTGGCAGGGAGTGATGGTTATCCTGGTCTGTAATAGCAGATTACAGTAGTAATACAGGCAGAAATGATGTGATACCAATTGCTTTGGTGGTATCATATCACATGCAGCATTAGCACAGCTCTGAGGGATTGGGAATGTAGCTTCAGATAGAAGGCATGAATCTTCATGCATGAACTTCAGTGGCTGTGCTTTGAACTTATAAATCTGATGTCTTGGCAATCTTTAACCAAATCTTTAACCTTGATGAGCAACCAGTTTTCTTCAATATAATGAACAGATAAGAGGCAGTCTGGTCTAGGAAAGTTGTCTTCATAAGTGATGAACAGGGTTTTGTCACATGGCATTTGTCTCATTAGTTAGTGAAGAGCTTAAATACACTGATCATAGAGCAGTCTGCATCAGCAGCCTTTGCCTTCTGGATAAAGAAATTTATTTTAGATAAGGAAATCGAACTGCAGAAAATTTGCTGAGTAGTCCGTTCATAGTCCCGTTGGTTTGCGGCTCCTCAAAGGAACATGTGCTGCAGCAGCACGTTTTGCTGGCAACAGATGTCTGCTGGGTCCTCTCCTGTGGCAGGGCTGGTGCTGAAGGGTGTTGCTTTCTACAGTGCTTACCAGGCCTGGTACACTCGTTCAGTTAGAAAACTCAGCCCATTCCTTCATGTTGAATGGGTGGGAGAACAGGGAAGTATAACAACTTCCTCCTTTTTGAGTCTTTGACCTCGCATCTGTGTTTCTTGGAAGACAAAAATGATGAGTTAAGGATAAGCATGAGCCTTAGGTTTTCATCTACCCTGTATTTTGAATGTGCACTGTCAGCCTTTCTCATCAGCATGTTTTGAAATTATTTTAGTTGCATTATCTTTAGACATGCATTTTTGTCTCTTGCACTTGGTACATGACATCTGTCACTGTTAATTTCACTAAAGGTTCCCTGGTTATAATCTGATACTTCCCCTTCCTCTCCAAGCAATTCTGCGCTGGTATTTAATAGCCCACATCATAATGTGAAAAGGTTGTTACTTATTTAAGATGTATACAGGAAAGTATATGGTAAAATGAGACGACTTGAAGTATTCATCTGAGGAAAAAAAAATTCTTGAACATGAACATCAGTTCCCTGCCATATCCAATTTGAGCTTTGCAATTATTCAAGTATTTCCAGTTTTAACTCCACCAGGGAGTGGTGATTAGAAATCAGTTTGGTTTTAAGATAGCTGAGGTGACTATTTGGCTAAGATTGCAGTTTAGATATGTTTCCTTCTGCCTAGTCACAGGATGCAAGATATAGGTTACTGTGTAACTGGTTTATGACTTATCCCTGATATTAGCACCTCTTGAAACACTCTTTGTGCAGCTGCAGCAGATGGTCAGGATGAGAGCCGAAGGAGATGGATCAATGTGGAAGGCATCACAGTAGGCAGAAACTGTGCTTGTGCTAGGGTGAGATACCAGAGTATAAATATAACTTCAGCCTAGCATTAGAATAACTTCTGCTGATTTCTTTTTTCCAATGCATCCAATCAGCACGTACACACTATCTAAAGAACATGAAGCAATAACCTGACTTAGAGTATGTACGAGTATTTTAAGAAGCTAGTAGAGATACTACCAAAATAATATTTGCACATTAATGCTTAGCATATTCATGTGTCTTCCAGTAAATCCATGAGATAAAAAGTATTATTCCCATCTCACAGTCAGTAGGAGAAAGAGAAGATGAAATAGCTTGCTGTATGTTGGCTATGAAGTGCTAGTGGAATTTGGTTGAAGTGCTAGAACCTGCAGTGTTAAGTTTAATCCTATAGTAAAATGCTGTAAAAGGCAACAGGAGAAAATAATTTTCTGTCATAATTGGTGATTCTGTAACCAGTGGGATCTAGACCCATCCCTTCTTTCACTCATTAATTGAAATCTACCCCATGTTGTAAGGTCCAGGGAGATACCCCATGGCCAGCAGTGGTTTGGACAAGACAATAGGAGGGGATTCTGTTGATCTGTAGTTCGAATTGTGCTATGCAGCATAGGAAGCCCATCCATGACTCCCAAAATTGACTTTTTTTAAAAATTGGATTTAATAAAGAATGAGTAAGGGGGAGAATATGTGAGCTCCTGTTCCTACCAGGAGAATGCTTTATTCTCTGAGATGTGAGGCATATTGATGAGGTTATATGGTGAAGCCTGTATTCCTTTTTCATAAATTCACACCATAAGATTTCAGGAGCTACATGAAAGCCTCACAGATCTCTCCTTGCTTTCTCTTACTTTCTCTCTTTATCTTGCAATATCAAATAGGCCTGTCTTGGTATGTATTGAATGGTCTTCAGCTTTAATCTGTTCAGAGGCCAGGCAGGCTCAGGGAGGGACCTTCTCCCTAACCAGTGGCTGGGTAATTGCCAGCTGATAACTGTGTGAGATGGCACTCATGTTTGTACAGAGCTGGCTAATACTGAAGTATTTTTCAGTCGAAGGGTGGCAGGGTTGATAGGATTAATGGTACTCCATCTTATGTAGCACCTCTTTTTTTTTCTAATGCTACATGGCTTAGAGGAATTAAAAGTAGAGTTTGTAGCCATGTTCACAGTAGAAGATCTGAATGGTTCTTGTGGAGTTCCTTAATAATTGTAGTGACAGAAACCGTATGTGACCCTCTGATAACACAGACTCTGAAATCATTGTTTTGACAGCAGCACTGCACAAAGTGGGTGTTAGCTTTGTGCATTTAAGTGTGAAAATGTATAGTGGCTAAAGAGTTCTGTTCCCAAATATTCCTGAACTTGGCCAGAGTTAATGATGCTAGTAAAGAACAGTGAATTAGTCTAGTGTATTAGTTTTGCTCTTTTAGGATATATGATTAGCAATCCCATGATCAAAGTAAAAAGTGGAATACCCTCTATTTTTGTAACTGCAGATTGCATATTAATTGAGAAAGGAAAAACAGCGACGTGTAAATGTGACTAGAGGAAAGCAGTATTGTAGCAACAGCTGTGGAATGAAGTATGACAAACATAGCTGTGCTAATTTTACTTGCTTGTTTTTACTCCCACCTGTATTTCAAAACTTCATTTGTTTTTACCTGCTAGGCTGTAAGATCCTTCATTTGTTCAGGCGTCATTTATGCAACAGATATTGCAGTAAAGTTCCCAGTTTGTCATGCATGTGATGGACTGATTTTATTTTAACAGCTTTTTCAGGTTGATATAAAATGGGAAAATAATGCTATTATTCTGTCTGTCTAAACTGGTTTAACCTTGGTTGAACAAAAGTGGAAATTGAGTTACCTAATCAATTTCAGGTGCTTTATGTTGGTATTGCAAAAAGAATGGTAGAGAAAAAGATCTTCTGTTACAAACCTCTCTTGCACTGTAGAGAATCGTGGGCATGTGGGTGGAAATGTTGTTTGCTTTCACAATGTTTGCATTATTTTTATAGTATTCAAATGTGTTAGGCTTCCTGTCCCTCTGGTTGATATATTGTATTATTATAAGATCAGAAAATAAAAATGAAAAGTTAATGTCTTCTTGTCTTTTACCACTGACCCTTTGGTAATGCAAATAGGTAATTCTTGAATTACTTGGTGGATTTGTGGATGTTTATTTTAAAGAGAAAATGTAGTCAAAGTTGGCAATATTCTCAATAACAAAGCAATTGCAATAAATACTAATAAACATGTGAAAGCTGTTGCCTTTCCAACTTAGCTGTTCTTTAGTTTGTCAACTAATGTATCTGTATGGTAAAGTGTTCACAATGGTACCTTACCTTTTCCACAGAAAGTTTTTCTAATTGTTTGCTTTTCTCTTGTTTCAGAACAGAGAGCTCCAGATTATGAGAAAGTTGGATCATTGTAACATTGTCCGATTGCGTTATTTCTTCTACTCTAGTGGAGAGAAGGTAAGAATGAAAAACAAAGGAATGTGTCCTGGTAACTGTCTGGGGTATATCTGGACTGTCTGAATGTCTGGAGACAGAAATGTGAAGATACCAGACATTTACTACTAACTGCCTTATCTAAGGGCTTTCAAAAGCCTCCTGCAAACAGTGGAGTGTTAAAACTGCTCAGATCACTATCTCAGGAGCTTTTGTGTAACGGTGACTTGAGAAAAACTCTTTTGGAAATCTTTAAATGAAGTTGAGCTTGAGGCTGGAATTTCCATTCTGCTGCTTCAACTCCTCATGGCTGATTTTTGGCAGCACTAATGTAGCTTTTAAAAATGTCTCTATCCATGGCCAATGAATCTTTATGCTTCACTGAGAAGTTTTCTTTCACGTTACTTTCTTCTCCTTGGTCTTCATGCTTCTGCTCTGTGCCTTTGAGATTTCCACTGCTGCCCTGTTGCAAAAGAGGACAAATGGGAAGCAGTGCCTGAGGCCAGCACACACCCAGCAGAACATCAGCAGTGTAATGCTGCAGTTCAGGTTGCAAGGTCTCTTGCAGTTCAATACAAAATGCCACATAATTGGCTTGCAAGTATTTCCGTGTAGGTGGCAGCATGTGGAGATAACTGTGTGATGGTGTGCGTGACTCCTGCCCATTCTTGCAGCTCTCAGGAAACACCTGCAGAAGAAGCTGTAGCAAACACAAGCTGAGTGTTAGCACAGCAGCTTGCCACAGGTTTTCCTCCATGGACTACGGGGTGTAATAGGTTGCTGTTCTTGCCTTGTAGTAGACTGGTACTCTGCTAGGAGGAAAGGGGCTGGAGTATGTCTGCTGTTTGGGAAAAGCTCTAGACAGAAGACAGTTGCTGTTCTCAAGTTGATGTGGGAAGGAAGGAAAACATTTCTTGTCATGCTTTTGTCAGTTTGGAGAAGCAATAGCATCTTTTCCTTCATATTTCTCTCATAATCAAACTGTCTGTGGGGTGGAGAAGGAGAAAGTGTAATGTCCTATCTGGTAACCAGGAAAGATGTTTAGGAAGCAGTTGCAGACATAGATGGTATGTCCCCACAGGTTTATATTAACTGATTATTGAAGGCAAGTCCAATGGGAAGAGTAATATAAAAATCCAAGAATTATATAGCAGAAAATGTGGTGGTGTAGTGATGAGTTGGGCTTGCAATTGCTGACAGTCTTTGTGAAGAACTTGATGATCCTCTGCCATTAATCTGTGTTTGTGATAATTAAGTCTGGTAGCGATGGGAAATTCTCAGAGGTAACTCTTTTACTGCTGATCTCATTAATTAAATTTTGATACTTATATATCAAGCATTCTTTTGCATAACGATTTGCTTGCCACTGTGTTTACTCCATCTGTTCATGTTGCTTGGACTTCTCCCTTCTTCCCTGGTGCTTGACACCAGCATCCCTAAGCCCAGAGACTTCTCTTTCTGGATGGGTTTGAGGTTTTTTTGGTTGGTTGGTTGATTTTTTGTTTGTTTTGTGGGGTTTTGTTCGCTTTTTTGTTTTTGTTGGTTTTGTTTTGTTGGATTGGGGTTTTTTTTGGTTGTTTTTTTTTGGTGGGGGGGTTTTCCAGTCTCCAAGAAGCTTGAATCTGTCTTGATTTAGAGATACCTCAGGATTTTTCCATATCTAGTCAGACTGGCACTCTTTGAGAGCCATGTGCCTAACAATCACTTTAGATAATTTCAATTGTTGGGTATTTTTAGACACTGGGAAACCTTAAAACTGGCTTCATTCTAGCAAAACAGGAGGTTTGATTCTTGATTGGAAAACTGGAATAGTATGAAATAGAAAAACAAGTCTAAAACCCACTTGCTAGTAAGACCATTCCTTAGCTGTGTCCAAGTTGTAGCACTAGTTTGTAGAGATTTGGAGCTCTCCATTAGCTGTTTCTGCAGGCTGTGTGGAGCTGGTTGAAGGGTTTGAGCTCCCTATCTTTTCTTTTTTCTTGTGATGAACTCTCCTTTTTATGTCACCCATTTGCTTAAACTTCTTTCCTTCTTTTGACAAAAGCCATCAAGCCATAGCTGCATGAAAATCGTGTATCAAACACGGCTTTGACTGATTTCTTCTCCTTTCTTTTATGTGGTTGGGTGACTCCCTCTTGTCTGAGCATCTTTGGACTTATATTGCCTTTATGTAGCAAAGTGTGTGTGTGTATATATATACATACATATTTATACCTTTATGTGTGTATATATAGATATAAAAAGTTGTTCTGAGTACTAAGTATTAATTATGTTTGACTAATAATTTCTAGTCTAAAAGAGCTCAAAGAAGGTACATAATTTATATTAAGATGACAGTTGACAGGCTTGGCATTCAACTTGCTTCTATAAGCTATTTCCTCCTCAATTCAATCTTTTTGAAAGTTTACAGACATTTGTCAGACCTGTTGGATAACCCAGCTTTTTCAAAAGCCTCTTTCTTAATGAATTTGTCAGAGTAGATTCTGATTTTTTCTTCTTTTGAGGCTGTATGAGATATCTGATAACAGGGCACTGACTTTCATAGCTGTAATGTGCTTTTCAGTAATCTAAAATGTGTAATTATATCTGGTGGAATGAGCCAGAGGGAGAGAAAATACAACCAAATAATGGGTTGAATGGTGTATGAAAGATTCTTCTTCTGAAAGTAGCCACAAGACTTTTCCATGCTGTATTTCTGTGATTTGTAGTTTTCTAGGTAATTCTTAGAGAAAATGAGCAAGATTTTAGGATTAGCCAGCTCCACTGTTTGATAGCTTTGGTATTATGCCTTAGGATAAGATCTTGAACAAGATGCCTGGTTTGCCTGTCAGCTTTCCACTGCAGATCAGACAGTATTAGGAAGGCATATATTTCAAGGTTAATTTTTTCTACATTTCCTTAATTTCAGGAACTGCTTTGCATGTAGCATGATACAGAAATGTAGGTCTTGATTTACTTTTGCAGTGGGGATGGTCTTGCCACCCGTCCTTTCTAGCCTAATTCTGCGGAGAACCTTTCAAGCCATGTTCCCAGGCAGGGCAAATAATTCCTCTGATTCCTTTGCTAAGAGTATTCCCTGATGTTTTACAGAATGACCTAACTTCTTAAATCAGTGGCTGTCAAGTAAAATTACTCAGCTGTGTAAAACCTGAAATGAGTTCCTAATTCCACCTTTTTTATCCCTCTCTATTTCTGGTTAGATCTTTGTGGCATTTCATAACTGTCAGTTTTTCTCGTATGGATACTTCAGAGTGTTGAATAGACTGATTGATCCATACCTTTGTCCAAAAGAGGATGAAAAGTTACTGAAGGGATTTATTTCTGCATCAAATCAAAGTAAAAGTAAATACAATTTTTGTTGAGTAATTGCACCTGCAGTTGTGTCCTTTAGTTTTTCCTCCTTAAGGTGGCTTAGTATTCAGAGGAGTCAGAGCAAAAATGGAAGCAGAGAGAGATCACAAACAGGCAATATGCTGACACTTTTCTGGAGGTTGAGCTGGCCCTTCTGCTTGCTTTAATTGATGTCAGGTCTTATTTAGCCTTAGCTATAAGGGC
Source organism: Vidua macroura (assembly GCF_024509145.1). Taxonomy (NCBI): domain Eukaryota; kingdom Metazoa; phylum Chordata; class Aves; order Passeriformes; family Viduidae; genus Vidua; species Vidua macroura. The sequence goes on along the minus strand of NC_071572.1, from coordinate 71,293,160 downwards.
ATGTAGCCAAAAGTCCATGAAGATTCAGGATGGAAATTTACTCCCATGGACTTAGTATAAAGTTTAAAATAAACATGCAGGAGATACATGCTGAGCTGCATCTATAAGCTTCTGTGCACTACCTGGCGGGCTTTGTCAGCTAATGGATTAAACAGCAATGAAGAAGTTTGGAAGAAAGGGGCAATTGTCTGATTTGCAAATTGTATCCCTATTATGTTCTCCACCTTCAGAGAGGCATGAACATCACCATTATTTCTTGCAGGAGTGTTCAGATGAGTCTTTATGTAAGAATTATCCATTCTGTTCCTGTTAAAATGGGAACCATTTGGTTTCCTAATTGAACTTAAAAAAAAAAAAAGTTACTGCATAAAAAGGGCAATTAAGTGAGCCTTGAGCCCAATTTTGTATTGACAGTCTATGCAAATGTTTTGCACCAGCCTAATAATGTGCTAAAGGGCCATCACTGGAGATGAATTTAGTAACTACCATTCATTCAGTCCCTGGCAGATCTTGTGTGTTGTCAACAAAAAAGCAATTAATGCCAATTATGAGGAGTTTTGTGATGTTGGTATCTCTGTAGTCCTTGCCTGAGGCCTGCCAAGCTCATTTCAGAAAGGGCATCAGTCATCATATAATGATTATCAGTTACTGCTGTTAGGGTTCGCAACAGGCTGGGAATTTCCTTCATTGTAGTTAGGAGCAGTCTCTGATTTTGAGTAGATTTTGTTATTAGAAATAGCAGTTTTGCCTGCCTGTGGTAGGGCTTCACAAGAGCGGAGTAGGCAGCAGTGGCTAGATCCTTAGAGTGGGAAGTGCATGCAGTGAAAATAGGCAGCTCAGAGATTTCTCTCTAGAGAGAAATATGGATGAAATACGGATGGCCAGTGAGCCATCCAGTACATCTGGTTGGTCATTCTTCTGTTCTTGAGTCATTCCTCTGCCAGTTCTAGCTCCTGCTCTCATCTTCCCAGTATTGGATGGCCGCTAGGAAGGCCATCCTTGTGTTGTTTGTCCTGAGGCAGGCATGTAGTTTGAACCACTATTGTGTATTGTCTTGCCTTTCTGTCATGGATTTATCCTGATTCAGAAATTCATACTCACTCTGGAAGGTAGTGAACAGTCAGGAAAACAAGTGGATCTCCAAAGACTGCTTTTTGTTTCATCACGAGGTGTGCAGGACAGTCCAGTGATTCGAACATCATCTGTTAATTTTCATCTTGCAACAGACTTATGGCCAGTTTATAACACAGTCCCTGCTTGGGAGCTGGGGTTCAAATATCCACAGATCATTTATGTCAAGGATGATAGCTCAGTCCCGCATTTTATATCTTGGGCAGATATTTCCAACTTGATAGAAATTCTCCTTGGAAGTACATCTATAAGCTTAAGGAATTCACAGGGCATAAAATAAACAAGAATCATCAGGGATTCCCAAATTATTTTAATGTGTGACCTTTTCATTTACAGTAGCTGCTCTTTAGAGGGGAAAACTAGGTCAGAAAATGTCTTTTTTTTTTTTTTTTTCTTCTGACAAAGAATGCTTTAGCGCATCACCTAAGACCCTCTACTCTTTCAGTGATCAAAGGTAGGTAGTGTAAATCAGCTGGCTTCAAACAAGACCCAAGAAAGTTCTTAAATACTAATTTTATTGGGAAGGTTGACTTTTGGCCTTATGCTGCTGTCGCAGCTGACCCACTTGGCAGTTCCTACCTACATAACTGTGTCCTACCTACACATGACTGACTGTGTTTTGCTGAAGAGTAATGAGCATTACAGAGCAACTTGGTAAGTTTTGACAAGTAGGTGTAGGAACAGAACTTTTGGTACAGATTTCAGTTCTCAAACTCAGGCATGAAGAGTGAGGGATTAGAAAAGAAGATACTTTGCCCAATATTTGCGGTACTATTAGAAAATATTGGTTTCTTTCTGAACATTGAAGTTGAGTCTTCACCTGTTCTTACTTCCTTGCATTTATCTGTTTGAAACTGTAACTGTATCTCTAGACTTGCACTCCCTTTACTTTGGTGGCAGCCAAAGCTGTTTTGAAATAGATGTGGTTGTAAACTGCAAGTAAAAACAGACACACGTGGCCACTGGATGTCACCATTCCTTCATACAAATAAGGTCAGCTAGCACGTATTTTGCATTTTCAAATATTTCTTGTGTATCATGTCTACTCAGCACTTAGAGTAGGAAGGCTGCAAATTTTTGCTTTGTCTTTGAAAGTATGTCTAAAGTCTTTGTATCCTTAATGTACAATGTCAGCCTTCAAGATAAGAGGTGGGTCTCTCATGGTGCTTGATAAAGGAGTGTGAAGTGTGTGCTGGTTGTGGCTTTAAGAAAAGTTAAATAACATTTTTTTTAAATCTAGGGCAAAAACTTTATGTATTGTCTAAATTTAGATGCTTACATCAGGGTGAAGGGCATATTTTACCTCATGCTGACACTCCAGTGTTCAAATAACGCACTCTCAGAAAAGGCATAGTCCGCATGAAATGCTGAAAGGCATTTTCTTGCTTTCCAACTCACAGGTAAATCCCTCGGGTGCTTTTTGACAGAACCCTTGCATTGCTGCATCCTGTCACTAACTGCTTCATGCAGCACCTCCCTCTGAAACATCATCAGTGGGGTGCTGTCATACGGTAAAGAAAAAATCCTCCTGGGTAAACGGATTGGTTTATTTACCTCATACAGCCCTAATACTGAAGCCTTGGGATAATTTTAATAACAAGAAGTACATTTTGGAGGCATATTACTTAATTTTAGGCGTATCGCTTGTCTGTGTGCATTTAGCTAGAGTAGACATATGAAGTGAGTTTCTTCCAAGTGTAATTTCACATTTATTTCTCCTAATGCAAAGTTAGTTTAAGAAACTCCTGTATTGTTCATGTCCTCTCAGTTATGCTTATACAGCTGATCAGGTGGAGTCCATTGAAAACAAGCAAAAACCCATTCCAAACAACACCAGTACCACTGTCATGCTGTTACTGATTTGCCAGGAGATGAAAACTGAAATGAGCATGTTCATCACTTTTTCCAAATGCTGAGCAGTAAATATGGTCACCGTAGAAGAAAGAGTACCCAGAATAGTTTCTTAACCTTTTTACCCTATTGCTTGATATTCAGAGAAGTTTTCCTTAGGTTCCATATAGGCCTTGACAGTTCAGGAATACTTCCAACATCTTATTAGATAATGACGTATTTTCAGAGTAAAAATTCTCCTTTTGCTGTCAGTTTGGTGTTTGGCATGTATGACCTCCCTGGCTTCTATCATCATGGTGGTAAATAGGGGGAATAGTTGGACTGTGACTGACTTAATATTGGTTGCTGCTTTATATGTGCATGTTGTAAAAGGAGTGTGTCTGATAATTGAAAACAAAAGCTTGTAGGAACCACTTTTGATCAATTTGAGATTTGTTGAGATAGGGGGTGATCACAGAGAAGCAGTATTTTAACTATCACTGCAAGGAACAATCTAGAAAAGTGAATCTTTGAATTCAATACCTATTGCTTTATTTTAATTCAATAACTGTTTCTTTATATTGGCCTCAAGCACAACTGGAGGATGCTTTGAACAGATTACTTATGTGGACTGAAAGAGACAAGAGTTTTAAAATGGAGTTTGACACCTCTTGCCTTTCCTTTGTCAGTAAGGCAATGTTTTCACTTTTACTCAGTCCTCAGCCACATTGTGTGTAATGCTCATGTACTTTCATCCTGTTTTGTCTCCAGTTTCTGGCACAAGAAAAAGAATGAAGTTGCTAAAACGTTTTGGCTCTTGTGTCCTAATCTTTCTCATGCCTCTTATTATGGTACAGGTTATGTGAGTATTTACTTGCATTAAGTATTTCCCACCAAAGTGAAGCAGTGCCTGAATTGGTGGTTCTTGAGAGGTGCAGAGCAATTTGATGGCAAAGCATCACGCTGTGGCTCATTTTGGAGCAGCGGTCGTCAACTGGGGATTCATCTGCCAAGTGACAAAAAGCATCTTCTAGCACTTGATGCTGGTACATGAGCCGCATTGCTGAAGTCAAAATCCTGATTAAATACTTTGATTCTGGGTTTCAGGATCTGGCTTTCTGCCCTTCCCCTTTTTTATTTTGAACTGTACATGGTCATAACCTTAGGAGCAAGCACAGGAGAATACAAATACACATGAACATTTGACCTGCCATAGAAAGCTAGTAAGCCCAAGGTCTTTAAGGAGAAGTGAGTTATTGAATGACATCTTATGTTTGCTTTCTCTATTTCATATGCTGCAGCTTCCTCTGTTTTCTGTAGGTAATTTCAGACATGCTTGTGACAGTCAGGTTACCTTGTTTTGTTCCCAGACCAGCAGTTTTTAAACAGCAGAATGGAAACAAGTCACTTGTGGAATATGTGGTGAGGTTCCCTGTAATGGAAAGATAAGCCTTGATCGTCCCAGTTGATCCTTGAGCTGTTGCCCTCATTTGGCAAGCTCTTTGAGCTAACCCTGTTTCCTATTGCAATACATCTGGGTCACTGGAAAAATATGTGTTTAGGAGGAATGCATGAAGTAGGCAAACCAGGTTACATCATGCTCAGAGCTTGTCAAGCCATGACTGCTTGCTAGCTTGTCCTGAATCTTGTTCGGGGGAATCCAGGTAACTTGGATATTATTTTCATCCAGTTCATGCTCACTGAGAAGGATCAGGGCTCATGAAAACTCTTTCCTGTATGTTTATCAGACCAGTGCCAGATGACATCAGGAGGATGTCACTCAAAACATTTGAATAATCTTTAATTTATTATAACAGTCATTAAGAGAACTTCTGGAGTCATTTGCGTGTAGTAGGAGTGGAATGTGCCTCTACTTACATGGCCAATGGCATAGACCTTGACTTTATAGCTGCATATTGGAGTTCTGGGTCCCTCAAGTGGTATGTCAAAACTTGATAGTTGATGAGGCAGGGAAAGGTGTTCATGTGCCTTTGTGTTCTGTGTGATATACATTTACACAGGAGCAGCACAACGCAAAACACATGCTGTTTGTTCAGGTACCGCGGATGGCATCAAAACTCAGAAGTGAAACCTCTATCTCTAAAGATGCAAATTCCTCAAGGTTTTTTGTGCTTGTGTTATGCTATTGAATTGGTCCCATTTTTAATAGCATGTAAAATTGGAAATAAAAATGGAGGCACTAAAAACAAAGCAAAGATTATATGAACTAGAGAGTAGTTCTGTAATTCTCAAAACTCACTGCTGTGAAGTAGTGTGGACGGGATTTACTTATCATATATTTTACTGTTTTGCATGCGTCCTTTTGTTTGTATTATGAGAGGATTATAAAATCACTATAATTTAATTTTTACTCTTTTTCCCCCTCTAATTTCTCATGTAAATCTTTTTCATACATGAAACATGAATCCTTGAATCAAAATCACCAACCTCAATAACAGTATTCAGTGAAGTGATTTGTCACCAGTAAGACATTCCCATCCTCTGAGAGGCAGACATTTAGCATATTCATCAGGTTGTAGTTACACTGTAGCAAACAGCATTCATATTCATGTGACTGTTTTCTCTCATAGTTTACAGATTGCCTTACCAGCATAAGCTAACTTTGAATTTTTTAGGACATTTATTTTTGGTATTTTATAACTAAATCTTGAAAGCTCTGACCTAAGACGAGGCGGTGGATGAATTTTATTGGCTTGAAGTGAGAGTCAGGGAAAGAAGAACTTTCCTTGCTGCAGGAAAAGTGCTAAAATACAAGTGGTTTGGTTTTTTTTTTTTACCTTGTATATATTTGCACATCTGTGGAGTTCCAGAGCTGTCTAATATTTCATCTGCACTGCAGGTAGTTGTCCCTTCTCATCCATTTCAAAAATTTTCTTCGCCCCAGACTGGTCCCCAGAAGCCTTCACATTGTTCCCAGTTCCTGGGATGGCCCTGGGAGAAGCACCAGCATAGGCAGGGTCTTGGAGGCTGTTCCTTGTCTGTGTTTGATAAGACCAGATAGATACAAGTTGGTGGGCCATTGTCATTTGCTTGGTGCTGTGCTATTGCCACTGTCATTTAAGCAATAATATTAAGAAAAGAGGTTGTTTTTTGTAGGGAAGAATGACATAGGCAGGGCCATGCAAGGTGACTTGGTCTATTAGGAGGCATTGGTAAGATCTATTAAAATGTCCTGAAAATACAAGCCTTTATTGTCAAATAAGGGCGAACAGAGATCTTGAATTCTGAACTTTTAAAAACACACAAAGCCAGCAGTTTCTCTGCATATGTATTCAAAGTGTGTATTTCTCTGTGTGTTACCATGTAGCAGACTTCTGCTGCTCTTTGCTGTGGCAGGATAGCAGAGCACTGTGAGAGAAACACACCTCACTCTGCATTAAGTGATGGGCCAAGTCACAGTAGAGTAGTAGTATTAAATTGCTGTAGCTAGATGAGGTTTGGGTTTAGGTATTAAGATACAGATAGCCAGTGGATCTTCTGACAAGGGCCTCCAGTCGAAGACATGGGAGCTCTGTGCTGTTTCCATCCATGTAAATTCTCTATGTATTGTCTTTCTCTATAGAAAGTTCTAGGTGATAAAATAGCAGGCACAGGAGAGGTTATTTCTAGTTAATTCACTAGCTTTCAAAATAATTTCTCATGCTGATCTAGTTAATTTTACCCACTCCCCACCATTAAATGTATTCACAATCCTGGTAGGATTTGCACTGAAGACTGCATTAAAATATCAGAAGTCTCTTTAAGACCTGTTTTACTGCTGAAAATTCTCAGTTTTGCAGTTAGGCACTATATGATTACAATACTTTGTTATTTAAGTCCTCTTTGTTCCTTCTTTCCTTTGCTAGTGTATAATAAGGTACTTTATAATGTAACAAAGTACCTTATTATAAAGCTACTTTTGTTGTTTCTCTGTTTTATGTTCACATGAACTTCTAACTTAATCCTAGATATTAAAAATTTTACTTGAGACCTTGGTTTTGGCTTCTCTTTTGTCATGAATAAGTTCATATGTTTAAGTTGGAGATAACTGAGACCCAGAAATATCTGTAAACAGAATGGTTACAAATGTTAACACTGGCTTATTGTATACAAATGGTTAATATGTATTAATCTCTTAATAGCTGGGAATTCAGTAAGATCAAAGTAACATTTTTAAAAGGTGATGGTTGAACTTTTTTTTGATGTGCTGTTGTTGGGGGCTGAGTTTTAAACTTTTAAATTTGCACTTCTTGGGTTTTGGCAGGTAAGGGACTAATGAGTTAATAGGCTCTTTTAACTAATTACGCAGATGTTACGTTGAAATACTCTCTTAATGAAAATATTGACTGGGCAGAACAATTAGATCCTTGTCTCCATTTATAATCAGAAAATATCTTACACTGGAGACCAGAACAAGTAACATGATCTTAAACATAAGTTTGACAAAAGTATTAATGCACGAGTGCAAAACCTAAATAGTTCCATGGCAGTTCACACACTAAAGATGGGACTTAAAATGTCCACAGCTTTCTCATCTTTTAGGTTTGTGGATATTTAAAATGTCCACAACTTTCTCTTTTTAGGTTTCTCTGAACACTTTGATTGTACTTCATGCCTCAAATCTAGTGCTGATTTGTTTTTCTTCTCTGTTCTCTTTCAGAAAGACGAGGTGTACCTCAACTTGGTGCTGGACTATGTTCCTGAAACAGTATACAGAGTTGCCAGACATTATAGTCGGGCCAAACAGACACTCCCTATGATTTATGTCAAGGTAGGTAACTGACAGATGTGGTTAGGTGGAGAAAGTATACTGTAGAAATACACTGTGGATACTCTTTTCTGACATAATAGTAGATTTTCAGAAATATTTAGAAGCAAATAGATCTTGAGGTAAGGAAAAAAAATTAGAATTACTTGTTGTTATTACGAAGGAAGAATAGAGGGTTGAGACTTAAAACACCACTCCCAATTTCTGACCTTACAGAAATCTTGGAATGGGTTGGGGAGACTGAGTGTGGGGGGAGTGTTTTGTTTTTGAAGCAGCTTAGATGATGACTGAGACCAGCCAGATTAGCAGCTTTCAGTTTCCTGAGATGGTGAAGACATAATAGAACAAAGGTCAGGAACTGCAAGAGGATGTTAGGAGGTTGTTCTCTAATCTGTTATCTTCCCTTTTTCCTGGCATATGAATAAGAGTTCATGTGCTTTTGTTGTGGTCATGAAAGGCACATTTTTGTTTCTACTTGAAACTCATTGGCTTGTGTCTTCAGAAGCTACGTGGGGTAAGGTGCTTGTGTGCACATTGTAGTTTCAAAACCTTACTCAAGTTGTCTACATGTTTTACACAGGAGTTAAATAAAATTTCTCATTTGCTGTCCAACGTGGGACCCATCTGGGGCCTCATAGTTCTGTTTCATATCTTGTGGTGACCACAATCCACACACTAGTGAATGACGATGTTTTCACATGGCATTAACTTGTTAACATGGCACACAGGTAATATTTAATGGAAATTACCAACAAAATTTCCTGATGCATATTGATTTCTCCAGACTCCTCTTTAAAAGTATATTGCTTAATGTAAGGGTTGGCTTAAGAAAAAACTTCAGTTTGGTTGAAAGAAGATGAAAGTTTCAAAGGTGAAAGCTACAAACAGTAATTATTTCAGTAATGAAGTTTTGTGCCATAACTAAATTGTAAATGACATGTCTCTGCAATAGGCATCACTTTTGCCTGATTTTTAAGAAAGCACAGAATTTTATCATCCAGCAGACTTCAAGGTCACTCTCTTTTGGTCTGTTGGTGGAACATCATGTCTTCACGTTCTATGCTCCCCAAAATCTGTAGGCTTGGCTTTTGATAAATTGTTTATGTATCTTTTGTCAGTATTCTTTCCCTTATTGCTCTCTGTTGTGAGAACTTGAGAAAATTTTTCCTTACACTTTCAGAGAAAAATCTGCTTCAACTCTTTCATCTTGCAGAATGTCTGGGACTTCCTGTTCCAGGTAGTCTGTAAAGCTATTCTTATTTTTCTGGCAAGGCTTTTATATACTTTAAAAGATCATATTACCTTAATGTCATTAAGGATTTTGCAATTTTCCAGGCATCTTTGCTACACGAAGGTCAGATCGTACCTATTTGTTCATTTCTGATGGATAGCTAGGCAGGCAGAGAGCTGCTTTTCCCTGGGTAACAAAGGGACTTAAAGCTGCACAGAAGCTGTTCTAGTAATCTTCTGGTTAAATTTTAATTGTAATTTCTAACCTGCTGTAAGGAGTCCTTGGAAATTTTGGGTTTGCTGTGTGGGGATGAAAGGCATACTTTATAAATCCCACATGTGTTGACTTGACCCCTCAAGTTAGGGCAGTCTTTTGCATTATTTTGCAATACACTTGCACAATACATACTTAAGGGACTAGAATAGGCAATTCGGAAAAAATGTTTGTTTGCTTTTCTTTGTGCAGAGTTGTGGTTTTCAGAAACAAGTATGAAAACCAGAGGCCTAGAGCCAAAATTCAAGCAATTCTCTTCCCTCTCCTACTTTCCTTCCAAATAAATGGCAAAAAACAAGGGGGAGAGAAAGTGTGACGACAAAGATAATGATGAAAGAGAAGCAAACATGACCTGATATCAATATCAAGTAATTGCACCTGGTTATATAGACCATTAAAGTTGAACTGTGGAAAATGTGCTTGTAAAAGAAAAGTCTGGAGATGCATCTCTGGTATGGTGTCCTGCCTGTAGCTTGGTTTTTAGTGGAAACTTGTGGGGACACAACAAAAATAAAAAATAATCTGGCAGCCTTTTGTCAACCTTAAAGCAGGGCTTTCCATGCCTTTGTGACTATATATGCTATACATCCTTAATTGTATCCAGCAGCTTTTTATTATCCATAACAAAAAGTGTGTAACTCCAGAAGATGGACATCCTCCCCCTGCCCTGTAAGCTTGTCCTGTGAAGTTCTTGGCTTTGTAATATCTCCCCCTGCTGTGTTCTTCCTTGCTAAGGGGTTAGCCAGCCCTGGAAAGTGGGCAGAGAAAACTCTCCTTCTGCATACTTGTTTGTTGTGCCTTGCATAAACTTATTCTGAACAGTTGGTTTTATTTGCCTTCTGTTTTTATCCAGAGATTTGAAATTAAAATGACCCTATCCCCTCAGCAAGAAACACTGGGAGATTCACTTCAGTGACAGGCTGAGACACTACCCTTGTCTTTGGGCAACATTTAATATAGCTTCACTAACTAAAGGGTTTTCTTTTGGATTTTGTGGGGCATTTTTTAGTTGTTTGTTTGTTTTGGGGTTTTTTAATAACCTGGAATCACTGCTGTGAAGAGGCTGATTTGTAGAGCAAACTGAAACATCTTTATTTTGTGTATGCTTTTTATGATTGCCATTATTTACAAATGTTGGAAAACTGGCACAATTATTTCTCTGGAATTATGCTAATTATGCTGTCTCAAAGGACACATAAAAAGATTTGAACCACATGTGTGTGTATGTAGCAAAGGGCGTGTGGGGAAGGTATGCAAATACCTTGCCCACCTTCATAGCCCTAATAGGCATTCAATATGGTCTTTTTCTCAGTGATTTTTGTTTTTCTTCTAATAAGGGTTTGCGCTAAACTAATTGTTTACCCTGATTTGACTGGTATTTCTGTGTTCCAGTTGTACATGTATCAGCTGTTCCGGAGTTTAGCCTATATCCATTCCTTTGGGATCTGCCACCGGGATATAAAACCACAGAACCTCTTGCTGGACCCTGATACAGCTGTTCTAAAACTCTGTGACTTTGGAAGGTAAGCACATTTGTGGCCTGAAAGCAGGTGAAAAGATCTTCCTTCAAAGGGAACCTTGATGCAACTTTGCCAAGAAATTCTGTGTCCCTTAGAAAGTCTTTATTTGTATCTTAAAAGAGGATTTACTGATATTCTATTTTCCCCCCAAAGTGAGTTCAAAGGAGTGGCAGGGAAGAGCTGGAAAAGAATATTAAGTGGGAGAGAATTAAACTTTACGCCTCTTATTTTTGCAGATATTAGAAAAATGAAATAAATACACCATGACATAGGGAAAATACTGCAGCATGGAAAACCAGAACCAGTTATTGCAGTGAAGTGTGTTTGGGCAAGAGAGGACAGGCATGGTGGCATTGTAACTTAAAAAGGCTGATGTTACTCTAGACAGTCTACTTGCATTTACAACAATTCACTTAATGTTGCAAATACCATAGAGGCTGAAAATCAGAAGCAGCACTTCCAGTTGAAGCTCTTGGATAGTGGACATCTATGTTCTAGTTTCCAAAGGCACATTTATTTCCAATATCCGCTCAGAATCACCTTTAGAGTCCAGCCCCCACCTTAGAATTGATACAGAAATTCTGGCAATCTACTGTGAGACAGGATATAGATTTCTCTCTGAGAAAGTTCAATCTTTAGATTGTGCTGTAACTTTGCAGACTAAAATAGTTGGGGTATATGTGTGAGAGGTCACAGAAGCTGCTGTTGCTAAATTTGCTTGCCCATAGAGAAGAGGAATGTCAGATGGGGGTTATTCGAGCAGTGCATTGTCATGGCTGGTGCCTTGGGATCTCCTTCTCAGCTCTACCTCACCAGCATTGGAGGAAGGTAGGAATCATGCTGAAGCTCAAAACTGACAGTGCATAAAGGGAATACCTACTATTTTTTATCAGTGGGAATTTGTTAACTGTAGTTTCTATATAGAAAACTGAAGACTGAGACTTTTTAAATGGGTGGTGGAAGTTCTTCACTGAAGGCTGGGAGGAGTCTCTGGAGAGCTGAACACTGGATTTGACTGGCTTGCCACTCTGCAGTGTTTGGTACTATTTAGGTGAATGTCCTATTTCCAAAAGGGAAGTTTTGTCTTCCAGCTCCTTTTTGTCTTGTACTTCTTAATTAAGAAAGAAGTGTAATATGCCCATAGAGTCATGTTCCCAAAGTAATGTGGTCTTGTGGTCCATTCTTTTCTTGGGTTCTTCCAAAGAGAAGTATTGAGGCAATACTGTAGGTTGGATGCTTTTGAGCTGATCGATTACAGTATAAGAGAAACCTTCATGTTAATTGTGGACCATTAACATATGAATAAAATGGCAAAGACCATGCTTCCTTAAGTAGCAAAGGAGCAGAATATTGTGATGGAAATTAAAAACCAACTGAACAAAAAAGGAAACCAACAAACAAAAAACCCAAACAGAAAAAAATACTCCACTCAGTCCTTGTGAGTATCCAGAGGTTTTGAACCTTAAATGGTGACTACATTTGACTGAACTGTTTTCTGCCCTCTTTTCCACTGTAAACAAGCCTTTCTATCTGGCAAAAGACAACTGGCAGCCAAAAATTTGACCCTGTTTTTCATCTAGACTGTAGTCAGAATTTCCTTTGCTGTCCCAAGTATAAGGTAGATGCTTGATGGGTTGGACTGATTTCACAGTGAATCAAGGAGTCAGTTTGCATCATCTTAGAAGAACATGTATTTCAACATTTGGGAATGGGGACTAGGTGAAGAGTACCAAAGCTTAATGTTAGTGTGCACAGCAATGTTGTAGAAGTGTTCATTGCTGAAATACTGCTGTTTCCCTTCCAGTGCAAAACAGCTGGTTCGTGGAGAACCCAATGTGTCGTACATCTGCTCTCGGTACTACAGGGCACCAGAGTTGATCTTTGGAGCCACCGATTATACCTCCAGTATAGGTATGTGTGTGCATTTGGTTGAAATCTGTACCAGCTGCCTCAGTTTTTATCCTGTACCAAAGTGTAAAGGTTTCCAGAGATCTCAAATGTAATTCTCAGGGGCTGAATTTGGTTGTAAATTTAAATACTACTTTTTAAAGAAATACAAATGTTTTGTAGATGGCTGCTGTGCTTTCTATGCCTTTTGAGATTTCAGCATTAACTACACGAGGAAAGGGGCTTTTTCAATGTAAAGGGGGTAATCTGATTGCAAGTGAAAAAAAAAAAATCCATGTAATGTTGCCATTTAGTTTAAAAGGAGGTATGAGATCTCAAGCCAGAAAAGCATTTTAATAACTTGAAATAACTGTAAAAAAAGAAAATCAGCTACTGCTTCTGATGTGCTGTGGTTTAGACATAAACCTGTAATTTATTTACTTGGCTTTTAGTAAAGAGTTTGTAGGGAGAGGTAAGTGTGGCCTAATAATTTGACTTTAAATTCTCTTTACAACTTTAATATATTGTGTACAGCAGTCCTTCTAATTCAACTAATTCTGCTAGCCTTTACTGTCCTTTAGTCATTAATTTTGAACACAAAGAACTCTTTCTATATACCTGACACATAGCTGTATCATGGAAATACTAGGGAAGCTGGAGGTTTGCTGGAGATCAGGGAACAACCAAGTTTTCTTACAGTAGAGAACCAAAAATGAAGAGCAAAATGAAAAACCTTTGAAATGAAGAACAGTGTGTTGGCTGATTGTTGCTAACTACTTCAGTTTTTCAGTCAAGATACTGCCTGGGCTCCTTCTGAGTTCTAGTGCAAAAGAGAGCAGATTTGGCTCTCAGCACAATAGTGAGGAACCTTTTACCTTGCTTATGGACTTGAGTCATTTAGGCAAGGTTTAATGTTTTCAAAAGGATTTTGAGATCATGATCAACTCTTGGCAGATTATGTTTATAACCTGTATATTTAAACTCACTGTGTTTGAACTAGTGTGAAACTCAGTGGCTGGCTGGCTTAACTGTGGAGTTCTTAAAAAGGAACAAAAAACCCCACCTCAACACATTCCTGAAGCCTTCCCTACTCTCAGGAATTTTTTTCCCATTAATTACTATTCAGTATGTATTGTAGCAACTCTTGCATATCTTCCTGGTAGGAAAAAGCGGCAGAACCAAGAGTAGTCTGGGGAAGGTATGGCACAATAAAGATAACAAGGGCAGAACTTACTGTTGGCTGCTGCCAGAAGTAGCAGCCCCACCCCTGCTCTTGTCCCTGGATACCCTGGCTCTCACAGTTTGCTGTTTAATTTGCCGATTCAGCATCAACTGACAAGAGATTTTGGCAGGTTAACTTCCTGCTGTATGAGTGAGTGCAATCAGCAGTATTGTGCAGTCCAGTAAGCAGCAAAGCCCAGGTAAAAGCAAAGTGTTGTGAGCTCATGAATGAGGGGAAGGTGGCTGATCCCATTTGACATCTTTTTGCCAGCTGAGAGCTAATAGATTGGCTCAGCTGCACTATCAGAGTGCACTGAGACCTCATGTTTCAGAGGATAGCTGCATAAAACGTGTATTCTATGTGTCAGCAGGAGAGAGAGACTGCTTTGTAGATAGGCCTATAAAAAGTCTCTTGCTTCAACTGCAGACCCTTTTACAAGTTGTGCTTTCCATTTTTGTTGTTTTATCTGCTGGTCTCTAAAATGGTTCTAATAAAAATTTCATTCTAAAGTGCAATTTTTCACTTGCCTCCAAAAATATCTTGAATTTTAGTCATTGTTCTTTCTTGTGCCAAAAAACCCCACCTGTCCCTCCAAGTCCTTTCTTTGAAATTTGTACTGAATTGCTTGAAAATTAAGTTAATACTCCTTCGTTCCTTCCTATCCTATCCACCTTCCACTTCTTTCTCAGCAGTCTTTGGATTTGGGAGATGAGCAGGAATAAAATGCTTTTGCAATCTCTACAGTTTCCCAGTGTTCTGTAATATGCTAGAAATTCTAAGGGTTAATTTTAGTTCTTGCTGGTAGGCAGCAATGGTGCATAGTGAGAACTTTTCCTTATTTCATGTGGGTTTGTTCATCCAAACTCATCCAGCTTTTTGGAAAACCAATCAACAAGCGTAGAGAGATTTATTAAAAGAAAGAAAAGAGCATGTAATTATTAGTGCTTTATCCATAGCTCAAAGTATAGGGAACTGTGAAATGCTTCAATACTGTAATGCTGCCTTTTACACTTAAATGTTGGCATGCTTGGTATTTTTAGTTCTTATTTTTATTGTGAGCTGTTAGCATAACAACCTTTTCCCACTCTAGTCTTTATCATTCTGTAAGAATCGCTTGTGTGTGTGTGGTAACAAAAAGTGAGCTTTACATGTAAGGCAGGGGTCTTTATTCCCCCAGTTAAATAGCCTCTAGTAAAACTATGGTAAAAGTAAAATCAATGAAGAATACAAAGCCAAAAAGTGTTCCAAGTAGAAATTTCCCTACCTTATCTGCAAGGCTTCCAGCTGTTTTTGTGAAGGTTTTTGTTGTTTGTTAATGTTACTGCAGGGCTTATGACTGCAATGCGCTGCAATAGCATAATGACTGGAAGTATTTCTGAGCAAGAAGTCCTTTTTAAAACTAGGTAGTGACACTGGTGGCCCAATATTTGATGGCACAGCCAGCTGCATGATGACAATGTCAGTTGTTAGTCACCTTGTTTAGCATTGTAACCAGGAGTTGCATTAGGCTGTCTGGCTTCATCCAGGTTGTCTTGAAACACATGAATTTGTCCTCGTGACATTACTTGCTCTTCAGTGTAGCAGTTCATTCCAGGATGTGTCTTTTCATCCTGGATGTCACAACAAACTGTAAACTGGCATTTAACTTCTAGGATCTTGATTGTTTCATTGAAGTGCATGACTTCAATTCTAACCTAAGAGGTCCCTTTAAAAAATAACTGAGCCAGGGATGTGATGTTTATTACACTTCTGTAAAGCACCACATTAGGGCTGCATTTAAATATATACCATAGTAAGAGTAGCATCAAATCACATTTGCTGCACTTAGTGCCTCCAGCAGACCTGGGGCTCTATTTTTAAAATAATGACCTGGGAAATGACCTATTCGAGTTCTTAAATAGTCACTGTTGCCAAATAGCTGCAAATCCCTACCTATAATAGCTCTGTTATGTGCCTACCTTACAACTTTACAGGATTTTTCAGTGATCAGGCACAAATATTCATGTCAATTGGGTGCCTTCATAGCTTGTACAGATTGGGCCTTTGTGCACCTTTGACTATGAATTCTGCAAGTGTGTGTGTTTGTTTGTGTCCCTAAAGCTTGCTGGGAATAGACACAATTTACTTCCCGCAGCTGATTTGCAGGAGTTTGTTATTGTTGGTTGTTTGGGGTTTTTTCAGGGGGGCTGGTTTGTTGTTTTTTTCCCAAACCAAGCCCTTCAGCTATGCCTTGACAGTGTTTTGGCTGAGGCTTCTTCCTTGCCCCAGTCTGTGTTTGTTACAGCATCCTAAAGTGTGTTGATGGCATGGTTCTGGCTGTGCTGGTCATACGGGTGATGCTGCTGCTGAAAAACCCTGGGATGGTGGCACACGTTCCCCTACATTGTCCTGGGACAAGCACTGGAGTAGGGGTGAGTGCAGATGTTTCTGTTGCCTCGGGCTCCTTTTGTATGGAAAGAAGCTGTGCAGCTGAGCTTTGCCTCAGTCTCATGTGTTTTTTCCCTAGGTGAGGTGGCAGGGCAGGGGAGGGCTCACCACATCCTGGTGATGCTTCTGCACAAGCAGGGGCTCCTGGTCTCAGTTGGCTCCACCACTGCGCTGGCAGGAGTTGAGCGCGTTCCAGAGGGAATATTTATAGGCACTGGCAGGGAAAGATTGATCCGCATGACCATTGCTGGCTTCTCTTGGGGTGTCTGAAAATCAGTATTGTCAAGTTGTTCATTCACTTTCCTAGCAAGTGCGAGTGTTTCACCTCAACAGTCTGGAGCAGAAGCTCTTCAGTAGGTATCTGTAGTTGGCCTGTCTCAGAGTTTCTTGGGGAAGAACCACCACAAGGTGTGTCCTGAACTGTTGCCAAGCAGTCAGAAGAATTTGCTCCTTTCTCAGATGGCAACTTCCAGTGCTGAAAGTAAGCAGGTGTGTTAATTTGCTGAACTACTCTACCACCTGTCATTGTAGTTTCATCTCTTCATTGCAAAAGAATAGATATACCTGTGTTTAGCTTTTGTTCCAAGTACTGGAACAAGCGTGTCTTTTCAAGCATTTTCATGTTTCAGCCTTACTCGTTCTCCTCAGTCCATGGGTCTGTGGTAGCTTGATATATGAAACTTCCAGCAGCATAGCACGCCTGCCTGTAATCCTGAATTTTGCTCTTGTTCTGACCGCCCAAATATTGTTTCAAACAAGCAGCAGTGAAAAGCACTTTGGGTCTGGCACTTGGCAGCTAGCAGCTGTTGATTTTATGACTTCCCAGGGCCGCTTTTCTGACTCTTGGTTTGTTTCCACAGTTTCCAGAGCAGCAACTTTGAGTCACCTCCAAGATGGAGGAAGTCCATCAAGATGAAGGGATAGTGAGGCAGAGATGAATAGATGAGGGTAATGAAAAAAGTAGGAGGTAAATATGCCCCATAAAGCATCATAAATGGAAGTTCTTAATTTGTACTAAGTGGATAAGAGAAACCTTCTTTTTTTCCCCCCTTCCTCCTCCAAATAACGAGTTAAGAGGAGCTAGAGTGTAATACAATGGATGGTGCTTGTGCTGTGAAGAAGAGAGATAGCTTTTCAGCTTGGAAAGGCAGATTTGGAGACCAGAAAAAGTGAAATTTGTGGACAGGGTATTAATTTCCAACTCAAAATGGCCATTGCACGCTTATAGAATTAAAGCTAAGGAGTGTATTTTGCAGTGGCCCTCCCAGATGCCTCTTCCTGATTTAAAGAGAAATACTTGGTTTTTTTACCTTCTGTAATGCTAGAATGCATTAAAAAGCAAGGTCATTATGAAGATTATATTATTAGACAATGTTCATCTAACAGCTCTGAAGATCAATAAAGTAGTAGAAACTTAATTTAAGAAAAGTTATGTAGTACAAGAGTCTATATGAATTTTTGTGTGTTTAAATTAATGGGGGTAGGTTAGGTGATAATGGTATTTGTCTAAGTGTTCTTTAGTCTAGAAAAGATGGTATTAGCTACCATTGTAATGTGTGAAAACCATCTGAAATAAGCTTATTTGAAGGTTGCTGTTGCCTGGCAGTTGTATTTATTCTCTGTATTGTTTAGACTACATTTCTCTGAAGATATGAAGAAAGTACTCTTGCCTGCTTTCTTAAAATGAATAGTTTTCAGTATTTTCTCCTAAAATTTCACATTGTCCCAACTGGTTTGGCATAAGGAACATTTGTTGATGTATTTTCTTTTAAGATTCACTCTTACCTTGTTTATTAGCTAATTTAAAGCATGTGAATGAGAGTCCTAGTTTGCTTTAATTAACTTGCACATACTGAAAAGAAATAGTTAAGAAAATGCTTCTTCTCCTGTGGGAGCAGGTAGTTACAGCACATATTAATCTGTAGCAGTTAGCTCTGACTATACTGAGACAGAAAAATCTCTGTGAAGGAGCTACCATAAGCTGATCACTTCCTTTAAGTAACATGTCTTTAAATACAGAAATTAGTACTTGTTTACTTCAGGCTTGAGGAAAAAATCTTGTTATCTTGATGTTGATAAATTTTAAAATGCAAGATATAAAGGGTGTGGGGAAAAAAAGAGCAAACTATCCTGGAACCAAATTTTAGCCAATGGCATAAATTCCATCCAGTTTCAGCAGAGATGAAATTTTAGTTTGTTCCTTATTGTGCATTGCTTATCAAGAGTTGTATAAATATCTGTGTCTATTGTGTTTTATTTCATCACTCCTCGGAGCTGCTCAAGTTAGCCTCCACTCTCTGGATTTTGCTGAGGATGCTTCAAGGATTTGTTCACTTCCTTGTCCAGGGAACATTGCCCAAGTCCTAATTTGGAAGTTGGTGAAATTACATGCCTGGAAAAAGATGGGGATTTTGAAATTCCTGTGGTTTACTTCACTGTGTGTTTGAAGTGTTAGCAAGTAAAATAAAGGAAAAGTAAATAGACTTTTAACAAGACATTAAATTGCCTAGTTTAGAAGATTTCAGTGCATAAGGAGCAATAGGTTTCTGATGGATTTTGTTGTATGTTTGACGGATTAAACCCAGCATGAATGCAGCAAGTATTCCTCAGCCATTGCCACCTATTTCCTCATGACCTACATCCTTGCTTTTTTCCCTTCTGTTCCCATGAGATGCCCTCAGCTTTCTCATGTGCCCTCTGCTGTTTGTGCTTGGCCTTCTTGAACAAGGACTTGCACATTGTTTGACTTGTTTGCAGTTGCAGTTTGGCAGGACTGGGGAAGCCCAGCACTTCCCCGAGGGACTGAACTCTCCTCACCTTGGCAGCAACACTGATGCTCCCCGCTGTTTTTATAAAATTTCTGTATTGGGTTTGAGCCTTCTGCCCTACAGACTTGTCTGAAATAGGCTGGTGGAGTGCAAGAGCATTTAGGGAAACTAGGAAAAGCAAAAACAGCTCAAAGCCAACTTAATAGAGCAGTCAGACCAGAAGGTTATTTAAAACAATTTAAAAAAGCCACAGTCTAATCTGAAAGTTTCAAAATCTTAAAAGGAAGTAAATCATGATTGAAGACTTACTCTCCTGTCAGGTTTGTGTTTGTATATATTCTGTCAAATATTTTTCCTTGCCATATATAACATTTTCAGTGCAAAACAAGGATTTGAGTTGTAAATAATGATTACAGATTTGGTGTAACTACTTGTTTTGTAAAGGACAGTCTAAAGGACTTGGCTTATTTAAAACCCTTTAAAGGTATCTTTAAATAGACTTTTAAGTTACTGTGCTCTGCCTGCTTAGTTCATTTAATCTATCTCTTCAATACTTCTGAAGAAATCTGTGCTGTCTTTTGAACTGTTATGTAATTCCTCTAAACCTAATACGCATGGGAGACACAAAAAGTTATGCTTTGCCTCATGATTTTACTGGATGTGTTGGTCCAACAGCTATCAGAGAGAGACATTGATTAGCAGTTAGATGCAATTAAACATTCTTTACATGATTCCTTCTTAGTTTGTTGTACAAAAGAGATCTTAGCACCTCAGTGGCCATATCAGCTTTTATTAAATGTGGCTAAAAGATTAAAAAGCATCATCTTGTATGTTTGCTTGTTAAAATTCAAGATTCAAACTTCAAATTATTTCTGGTACTGTTTACATTGTAAGTAGTTACTTTTTAGGATAAACCCTGATGCAATGTTTGTACCCATACATTAGGTAAAAGTGCATCCATTTGATTTGGAAGTGAATAATTTGAAAAGCTGAAGTAATGACAGTGGTGTTATTCTACTGTATGTTCTAATTGAACCATATTCTTGAGGAGGGGAAGTATTTTTGCATAGCGTTCTCACTCTTTCCTTTAGAAATGGGGGAAGGAAAACTGTGTTTTAACTTGCTGATTATTTTTATATAAATTTTGGACTCCTGAAAGCTTTATTTGATTTTATTTTGCACCACTCTGTAGTGGTTGTGACGAAGTGATAATAAATGGCTTGGAGAACTGTCAGAGATGTTTTCCTTACTTGGACCTTTAGCCATAACTGGCAGGGTTGTGTATATCCTGCTTCGCAGAACCATGGAGTCATAGAATGGCTCAGGTTGGAACAGACTTAGAGATCACCTCGTTCCAACCCCTTGCCGTGGGCAGGGACACCTTCCACTAGACCAGGTTGCTCAGAGCTCCATCCAGGCCAGCCTCAAACACTTCCAGGGATGGGACATCGTTTAAATAGATGAGGGAATAAGGATTTCTGTCATAGCATAGGTTATCTCAGGTGGAACAGGCCTCAGGAGATAAAAGTCTCCTAGGGGACAAGGCTAGCTCATAAAAGTAGGTGAGAGATGAAAGAAATATGGGTGGAAGGGGACTGGTTTTACCTTTTGGGGTGTTTCTTTATATTATAGGCTTTACAGATCTTCTGTTGCTGATTGCTTGTTTGAGATTGGATTTTAGTGTAAAGTTTCAGGTATTCATCAACAATTGATTACTTTCTAGAAAACCTTATAGTCAATCTATTTTGGGGTAGAAGCAGTTTTCTTCATCCAAGTACAATACTTCTACTGTATTGAGCAGCTTAAAATCCCATTTATTTGCTGTGCAATTACATTAGATTCTCACAAACACTGTTAAACTGTGTTTATTGCATTTGCTTTGTTAGATTTTTCTTTTTAGTTAATTACGTTCCAAAAATCAAATGCTATATTCTGTAGTACACTTAAATACATTGCTAAGCTGCTTCTGTAATACTGAATTGCCTAATCATTTAAGAAGATATACCTGTAATAGATTGTGAAAAAATTCCTTATGTGGGAGGAATAGCTCCTAAGGACTACTTGAGGCTTTTGGTATACATACAAAAATTAGTTAAAGGCTTCTTCTACAGATGCTGTTGACATGTGATCTATGACTTGCAATTCTGTTACTCATCCAAGGTGGCAAATGGAATTGGGATAAAGATTAGATCTTTAAGTGACTGGTTAGAGAGGCTGCCTCCCAGATCCCTTAATCATCATGTACTTCAGGATACCAGTAATACTTGCAGTACTGGTTCATCTGTCAGTGCATGTGTGCCTTCAATATATGTGTGAAAAACTGAGTCTGTTCAACACTTGGAAACAGTAAAAACATCAGCCATTGTGTTGGATGATACCTGTGCATAGTTCATGATCAGTGCGATTTAAACCAACACAGGGTTTGGGGAAATTCTCAATTTACAAATGGCAAGCATTTTATGGTCTTCTCCCTGCATGTGTAAGTTTAATGTCAATATATTACAGCATTTAACATGATTTTCTAGTTCTCATTATCTCACAGTTTGACTTCTAACACTGTCTGCACACTGTTGTTTTATACCAGGTACCTGGTAACATTAGGATAGGAATGTTTCTTATTTTTAGCTGTGTTGCACACATTATCAAATATGGCAAAGAATAAAGTAAGTAGCTTAAAATGGCTGGGTTTTTTATTAGTGGCTTAATATGTATATTTTACTGATACCTCTCCCTGTCCTCCACCTTTCCCTTTTTAGATGTGTGGTCAGCAGGCTGTGTATTGGCTGAACTGTTACTAGGACAACCGATCTTTCCAGGTGACAGTGGTGTGGATCAGTTGGTGGAAATAATCAAGGTATGGAATGTTAATTGTTGTTTTGACTGCATTATTCCTTGGGAATCAGTATGAAAACATGCACTGTTATAAACTGGTGAACATACATATATTCTGACACGATTGTACAGGGTTTTGTATGTAAACAGTGTTTGAAAACACTTCTCATGCTATTTTGAGAACCTGATGATCTTTACTTTCTCTTCTTGCAGTTATGCATAATGATATATTGGGGCTTTTTCCCTCATAAAGGACTGCACTTCCAGTGTGCTTCCAGTATTTATTAATGTATGATTTTCATTCTTTAGGAATCTGTCTCTTTTTCCTTTGTTGCAGACAATTAGTATTTGGCTTTGGAAACAGCGTTGTTAAATTCCTTATGCCACATTCTTCACATATGTAGTTGCTTTCTCTTCTTCCTTCCTCCTAGCTCTTTTAAAATTAAAGGTGAGAAAGGGCACTTGTTTTTGCAGATAGAGAATCAGGACATGTAGAGCAAAGGTACCTTCCACCTGAAGAGTCTTGTTTTTCAAGGTAGATGACTAATGTGTCAAAATATGTAACACTTATATACCACTTATGTCCAAGCACATCCTGACTGATTTCATTTGGAAAGCTGTGAATATTCTATGGTTCTCAAATTGGAGGCATGGAAGAAGAATAGTTCATAGATTGGTGTCTGACTTCCCAGCACCCTGGTCTACTCTATCTTTTTCAACTTCTGCAGTGAAGGAAACAAGATTTCCAGAGAGAGAAGTATAAATTTCCTCTGAATCTATACTATGCACATAATTAGTTGGCATTATTGCAGAGGGTAAGATGTGTACACATACTGTTCAGCTTTATTGATTTCATCACCGTGAGGGGACTGTATTAAGAGAATTTCCTCCTTGATTTTGCCACTTCCTTGATGCATAAGTATTTGTGTGGCATGCAAAACCCAAACTTGTTAGTGAAAAAGGAGAATTTCCTACTTGTCTGTGTCATTGATTAGGAGAGCTACCACTGTCTTTGTCCCTGTCCTCAGAGAGTGAACCAACACTGACTGGTCATTCTCCTGCCTGAAGGACATGGGCTCTCAGTGGTGTGCTGTGACATTTCTAGACTGTCACCCCATCTCTTCCAGGTTTTGACCACGTAAACCTGGCTTCTGTTACAGTGAGTTTCTGTCTGTCCTGCTGAACATTGTCCAGTCATCAGCTTTCTTCTGGGGACTCCATGTCTTGCACATACTTCTGTAATTTTCTTGATGTCCTCTTACTGCATTTCTGCCCAGTGTATTTCACACTCAGTTTATCCAAGTTGGGTCAGTTTGCTTAGGAAACACTAGAGAAAAACTAGAGTTGCTTTCATATGTAGGGCTGATGATGGTACAAGTGACAATATTTTTAACTTTTGAGAAGTGTCTTGGAGTGGTGTGCTGCTTTTTGCTACACTGCTTTTGTGACATGTGAAGGGGTCCATGTCAGATGACCAGACCTCCTCAAGATTTTGCAATAACGTGTGATGTTTGCTGTTGGACATTTCTGAAAAGTCCTGGTTTGTTTTTTAATGAATGTCTAAAATCCTGAAAAAACTAAAGCTAATCAAAGAATCAGCAAGATTGAAAAAGACCAAGTTCAACCAATGACCCAACGCTGCCATGTCAACTAGACCATGGCGCTAGAAGACACATCCAGTCTTTCCTTAAATCCCTCCAGGGACAGTGACTTCACTACCTCCCTGGGCAGTCCATTCCAATATCTAATCACCCTTTCTGTGAAGAAATGCCTTCTAATGTCCAGTCTAAACTTTCCCTGGTGCAGCTTAAAACTGTGTCCTCTGGTCTTTTCACTTGTTGTCCACAAGAAGAGCCCAACCTCCACCTGAATTTTTGTAAATACACTTTATATCATGGTGATTGTCCATGGCTTGATCAGGAATCTGAGTGTAGAGAGACCTTTTTGGCGAAACCATAGTGCTCTGCCCTACCATTGCTTTGATTTCACAATGAGAAAGTAATGAGGAGATAGATGGTCTCTTATTATTGACATACTTGACAAGCAGAAATTTGTAGTTTGGTTGAAAGTTTGCTAAGAAGCTGTTAACATCAGTTCTGCACTACTGAAGAAAACATCCATAAGCACAGTAATTTCATAGCACATATGTTCTTCAATTGTGGCACTTACCTTTTTACACTTCAGTTGTATTGAAGCAGAGGAGTAGTTCAGTTAAATTGCTGATAGCCTTTGTACCATCTGTGGTGGTAACTTTTCTTGACTAACTCATGGTAGTGACGATATATAGTACTGGCAAACTGATGCTATTTCTCAAGGCAACTGAAGAAGTACCCAGTGTAATTGTATTTCAGCAAATTACAGGTTGACATGATACTCACCCTCACAGAAACAGACTTCTGACTAATTTCTTTAAATATAGAAAAGGGGATATTTAATGGTCATTCCACACTTGTGTTGTGCTGGGGTTTTTTCATCTTCTGTCACCTATGTAGTCCACTACACACAGAAGTGAAGTGAAATAAAATGTACTGAGGCAGTATGTTTTAAGAAAGTCTGGGGAAAAAATACTGTAAATCTTACAGCAGTAATCACAAAAAAGGATGATCACTGAAACTTGAAGAAAGTGTAATGTAAAATGTGAGCCTAAATGGGTGGGTACTGTGTTCTTCTGACAGTACTTGTTACTGGTGCAGCATATATTCTGAAGGCAAGGCTGGAAGAGAAGCTGAGTGCAAACTGGAGAAATAGGTTGCTTTTCAGTGTCCTTGTCTCCCTAATCTTCTGTTGTGAAGTTTTGTAAAAAGTATTCAGAAAAGCCCTAGCAGAAGGTGAAGGTGGGAATACAGAGAAAAGTTATAATTGAATATTGTGTTCAAGATCAACAGCCATGAAAAACTGTCTAGGAACGGGATAACAAGGTGCTTCCCTCGTAACGCTGTATCCAATTACAATTATTTCTCATGGTGGGAGTAGAGGGAAAAAGTATGTTTACCTCAAATTTTTCCTCATCCTTTAAAAATAGGAAAGAAGTAGAAAGTGAGGTCAATTTTTTTTTCCATTCTGCCCACTGTTGGGAGAGATCTGTCTCATCTACTGTGTATCCTTTAAAAAAGACCAATAATCGAATTAAGCAGATTTGTTTAACTCTGCAAAGAAGAGATTAAATATTCTGCTCTTACACACTTCCAGAATGATGCTTAAATTCAATTTAAATTTGAAAGGATGTCATAAAAGAAGCAACCACTTGAGTGAGTTTAAGTTTTGTAGCCTCAGTATGGTTGAGGATTCTGCAGTATAAAACTTACCAGAAATGTTAAAATCCTGGCACAATGTGTAAAACGTGATGTTGTATAAAGTTTCCTTTAGGGTAGGATTCATTAAAAAAAATTTGACAGATGGCATCCACCTCTTCCATTTGCCATAGAAAATTAGTATTTCAAGCTTTCATTGTAACACAGACTTATTTTAATGCTAGCTGACTGTGGGAGGAGCACAGCTGTGGGATCTGATGGTTGTAGAATAGCAGTGAGCTTGGTAGAAGCTTGCAGGTTGGGACCTGGGAGCTGCTGTTTGACTATCTGGGGTCCTGCTTTTCAGATAGCTTCATTGTAACTGTGTGTCTGAAACTTAGGGGCAGGGAAGACGGTGTATTTTAAACTCCCTAAAATGGGCTATAGTAAGAAAATACTTACCCACACGTTTGGAAATAAGTCAGACTTGCATCCTTTCTGTTTGATTGATTCCACTGGAGGAAGAGGTCAGCTTAGAAGCTTTACTGCTGGTTCTTATCAATTCAAGATGATTGAATCACAGTTACACTTGAGGCTTTTTTTTTTTGAGCCAAGATAAACTTTTCAGTTTTCTCTTCAGCTGCTTACTTAGCAATGATTATTCAGAGTTTATTTCACAACACAGCAAGTGAATGCTACTGTGCATTCACATGCTGGCTGTGAAGTTTTTTGCATTAGACTGGATAATGATTTCAAAATACCATCACATTAAATTAGTTCTCCTTTCTCATGCAGTTCTTGATGACATCCCCTCTTTAGCTGTGTTCCTGGTGATATATCAGTTGTCAGAGCTCACCCTTCCTGCAGGCCATATGCTCAATATCCTCAGTCCCTTGCTGCATCACAAGCATTTTTGGCTTTTGACAGACTTTGAGACACTTTCAACAGGCTTCATGTAGTTTCATTTCAAGCAGTCTTGCGAGATCTTCTCCACATAGTTGCACGTGAGTTTTTCCAGACCTACTGCGTATTTGCAAACAGCTCTGAAAAACTGTGCCACTCTAGAAACACAGCATCATGTTCAATTGCATCAAAAGACAGTCCTCTTTTAAATTTTTTCCTCTTGTTCCTATTTCTTTAAGTATGGTCTTTCCTCATGTTCTCAGTCTGACTAGGAAAGAGAGCACTTTGACCACTTACTCCTGACAAAATTATATTTGATACAGGGGAATACTGTCTTGGAGCTTCATCTGAAGAAATAGTTTAACCCACTCTTCTTGAATACTTACGCTGTTACAGGAGAGAAATAATGTGCTGTGCTTTTTCCAAATTTTGATCTTGAATGGTGACTCTCTTTATTTTTAGCTTTTGCTTGCTAATCCAAATGTTAGGTTGTCCCATTGCTGGGAATATCTCAAGTGGGTAACCCAATATACTCGTTAAAATTCATGCCCCTACTGGCTTTCAAGTGACATCTCCTTCAGAAATGTGCTCAATTTCTGAAACAGTCACAGTGGTGGTAGTGTGGATTTCATCAGTGATCCCATAAAGAAATTATGTACAAGTAAACACCATGCCTCAGAGCAGTCATGCAGCCGTGTACCTGATGGATTCTTCCAGCAGTCCAGGAGGGTTGCAGTTGCCACTCCATTATTTAAAATCCACTGTGCAAGTAGGACCCTGATGAATACAGTTTGAAAGAAGGAGCACTTAGACCACGAGAGTGATTTTTCTTTGAGATACAATCAGGACAGACTCCTTTGTAAATCTCCAGTCTCCTATACACAGCTTGCAGTGCAGCAGTGGTGGCTGCAGGACTGCTGTGCTCCCTGTGAAAGCTTGGGAGTTTGTTGGCATTCCTGGCCTCACAAGCTCTACAGCATCCCAGAAGCATCAAGGTAAAGCTGGCTGGCTGGCATATGCTTTCCAAACTTAAAATGTCTTCAAGCACAGTTCTTGCAGACAGTAGTTACTCTTTATTTCTCTTGCAGGAAGTGAATCTCAGAAGGGTAATGGGTTTGTTTCTAAGATAATTATCTTCTCAAAGTTTGTTTAGTACCTTCCCCCTACTCCTCTCAAAAGCAGAAAAAAAAATCTGTCAAAGAACAAAGCAGGAATAATGAATTATCTGAGCAGCCCTGGGACATGGGGAGGACAGCATCAGCCAATCTGCCTGGTGTTTTCTTTACCGGAAATATTTTTTCCATGTGCTGCTATTTAGAGTATGAGATGAATCAACCAACTTGTGAAAACTGCAGGAAAGAAGTGGGGGTTACAGGGTGGAGGTGGTGTTTGCTTTGAGTTTTTTGGTTGCTACTGCACTGTGATTATTCCTTGCACCAAAACTGGCATTTCATGGTAATTTAAGAGGAATAATAAAATCATCTTCTCATACTTCCCTGAGTAAGGGGGAGCTAGGGGGGAAAAAATGTATGAAAAAACAAGTTCAACAGTATCAGGAATCCTATTCATGTGTAACTTTTTGGGCTCTTGACAGTTTTACTGCACCTAATGCTAAGTATAGACTGCAATTATAATATATGGCTCATGCTCAAATGCCAAGGTACTATTTTGGGCTCAGTTTTTGAAATAAAATAAATCCAGTCAGAGTAGTTAATGGGCAGAGAGGAGACTTGTCTTCCGGGAGAGTAAGCCACAGAGTGTTTCATTGTATTGAATGTGGTCCTTTGCTGACGACCTGCCTGCCTCTGACATGGGCTTTTGCATGGGTTCTGTCCTCAACCCTAAGGGAAGTCTCCTGGCATTTTTTTCCCTGCTGTCCCCCCCCGCCACATCACAACTTGGCTGTTCCTGTGCCTCACTTAATTCATCACTTCCAGTGCTTGCAGGCAGTATAAAAATTGATGGGCAATTATATTCATGTCAGCAGTGACAATGGGTTTCTCCCTATTCCTGATGTATAGCTCCTTTTGTGTTATGAATAGAAAAAATATCTAGTTGGCTTTTATTGTTTGGCAAGAAAGTGTTTTTGAAAGGAAGTGTATATAAAGTGGGTAAGTTTATTTTACTTTCTACCACAGACCTCTTGAAGTATTGTCTCAAGCTGTATTAACTGTTTGAGATGTTACACTGAGTTTTTTAAATAACTATTGGCACACCTCTCACAACTTTCTGAAGAGGTGCAGTCATGTTTGCAGAAGTTTTAATTATGCCATCTGGTAAGCCATAAGCATCAGACTTTTAGGAATACATTTCCTCATAAACGTGCACAGTTTTCCCAGGGAAGACCACTATACCACTGCAACCATGGCTTTCTAGAGGTTTCTGATTTAAATTATCACGTTCTCCCCTCTCTAGTTCAGTTACTACCAGCTGGAGCTTCTAAACCCTTGGTTCTTACCTTGGTCCCTATGCTTCTAACTGCTTACATTTTGGCAAATGTTCAGCAGTAATAATGGTTGTCATAAAGGGCCTTTATTCCACTAAGATTTGTTGAAACTCTTGCAGTTTCCTTTTCCTCTGCTGTTGCAACAGTGTGGGTTTGGTCATACATGACTCAGTGCAGTTTTGCATAGTGAAGCAGGTGTGGGCAGCAGCTGTCTTGGTACTGAGGTGTAACTGAAGTGTCTTTTGGAGCTGAATAATCCATCTTTTCCTCCTAAAAAAGTTGATTGTAAGAACATAAACTGAAAATCCTTATTCAAGTTCAGGGCTTATTCCAGGTTCATAAATCCCTGCTTCTTGTTTGGTAAGGATGACATTGTTGTGAGCCTTTCTTTATTGTAGCTTTTCTTTAACTGCAGGAAATAAATACCATTACCCTACCTTCACGAACCCTTTTGTGGAATAAAAATGTTTCAGGGAGCTTCGTCCATTACAGACTAATGGAAAGGGAAAAACTTGACGGAATATAGCGTGAAACCTGTTGTGTTCAATTTTTGTTGTAGGAGAATCAGAGCAGTGTCCACTTCTCAGCAAGTATATTCTTTAGTTACTCTTAGTAGATAATGCTTCTTTATTTTTATTTAAGAGATGATGATAATGACAATTGGTAATGAAGAGCAAAACTAGTTGACCTGGCATCTTGACTAAAAGGAAGATGCTTTATATTCTCACATTGACCTCCCCTTCATTCATTTGAAAGTTGAGTCTTCATTCTAGTTATAGTTGATTCCATCAGACAACTGCATTTCTATTATTACAGTACTTATGTTGGTTCTCTTTTTGTTTTTCAAGTGTTAAATAGAAAAAAAAAATTCAACTTTTCCCTTGATAAAATCACTTTCCATAAGATTCCCCAGGAATTAGAATAGTATGTACCAATCTGCATTGACCTGAATAATTCAGTATTGGACCCTGTATTTCTTAAAAGCTCTCTGACTTTAGCAAGATCAGTGGGGATCTTACCAGTGTATAGAGTATGTGAAGGGAAGGTTCAAAGAGAGAGCCAGCCTCTTTTCTTTGGCATCTCATGACAGGACAAGAAGAATGGGCACAAATTAAAACACATGAAATTCAATCTGAATGCTAACCAGCTGTTTCATGGAGTAATTCTGCCAAAAATGAGCACAGTAATTCATGCTTCTTTCTCAAAAGAAAAATTTGGACCAATTTTTGCAGCAGCTTAAGTGACTGCTGTTACCAAGGTTACTTGAAAGTATTCCTAATATACTGAAAATTCGGTGTAAATCACTAAGGTACAATTTCAAATCATGTAGCAAACAGAATTGGTATGTTGCGGGGTGAGGAGAGATCCACTATAGGACCTCTTCAAGATATGTCAAATACTGGTGCAATTTATCACTTTATTCATCCCACTGTTCTAATTTGTAACTTGAATTTGACACAGTCTTCAAAACTTCTATTCTTCCTTCCAAACTACTTCTCTTTTCAGTTTTTGGTTGGATTTTGGGGCATGTTGTTTTGTGGTTGGGTGTTTTTTTTTTTTTTTCCTTTAATCCGCTTTCAGTACAAATTGGAAGCACAATCTGGTTTTACAGTCTCGAGAGAACAGAGTAAATATAAATACACTGTGTAGCTGCTAGTAGACACTTTTCCTTTTGTACAGTTATTTTATGTGTCAAAGGCTGCTATGTAGCTCAAAGGTCAGACAATCCCTTCTTTCAGCTACCATGATCCCTCTTCAGTACCTTCTTTTCTAAGCATTCGTGAAACTGAAGTGCTGTTGCTTAGATGCCTGTGCTTGAGCTTAGGAGTTGCCCTCTCCCATCATCTGGAGTTACAGCTGTGCTTTTAGTGAAATGTATGAATAGACATTGTCTATGGGTTCTTCCATGAAATTGCCCTTGCTTATCTAATCTGAGTTACCTGATGCTATAGGTGGTTTTTAAATATACTTGCACTGTGTAGGCTCCTGTTCTGAGCAGCCTTGGCAACCAAGCAAGTTTGATATACTCGGGCTAAATTTAAAATAAATCTATTTGCTGCTTCTTAGAAAAGCTGTTGAATGAACTTTTTGAGGAGAAAAAGGGTAAAGAAGGTAAACATGCTTTAAAAAAAGTATTATTTATGCTAGGGAGGCCTGAAAACCTAGCTTTTAGAAAACATGAGAGAGCAATAGAAGATGCCTGTCATTTTTCAGAAAGTTAATTTAAGTAATCAAAAAAATTTCCAAGGTTTTAAAAATTACTTTTATCCTGAATTGGGATGAAAATAATATTTAGTTGAGTGAAATCCCCTGATCTTTTAGAACTGGAAAGGTTTGAGAGTGATAGTCATCAAAGCTTTCAGAGCAGCACCATCTTGGCAGGGCTGGCAGCTAGTGTGTGCCAGACAGAAAACCAGCAGGGAAAGGGCACATTTTCCTTTCAATTCTTTTTTTCTTTTAAACTTGAGCAAAATATATGGAATCTGCAGACATTCTCCTTTTTTAACTGCTAAGCAAAACCAGTGTTTTCAGACACGCCCAAAAAAAATCTTCTGACATTTCTGTCTAACCCTTGGCTTTTAGAATTAGGTGGGTTTTAAATCCTCATGAGTGATATGATCTACAAAACATTATTGTTCATTTTATACAATTTGTTGGTCAAATTTGATATCCAAGGAGCAACTGTCTGAACAAGTTGTGGAGTTTTTCCTCTGCTGCTGCTCTTTATTTAAAAGGTTGCTTTGTGGATAGGATATTTTTGTGTTGTGCAATTCTTATTTTAAATAGCAAAGAGATACCAAGTTTTGTTCATAACACCTGATGATAGTTTCTCTGTTCCACAAATTGCTCAAACAGCAGTTACCTTGCTCTTTTACCTCCTTACCTGACTTTCTGGAGTGCATTTTTGTAATTCCCATTCTTCTAACAGAATGAAAATGTATACAGATACCAAAATTTGTAACCAGATATTTCTTTATCAAGCAGCAAGGTAGAGTGCCAGCATCGTGTGATCATTTGTTGCCTGGTGGTGACAGTGCAGTCTGAGGAGATGAGGTGATAACATTACACTAAGCTGTGTGGAGGGATTTGTCATGGGGCCAAAATAGTGCCACTACAGGTTTCCTATAGATGAGCCTGAGCCCAGCTTAGAGGAGTGACTCCTGCCTTCTGCCATCTCCCCTTCTCTCTGCAGAGCAAAGAGGTGCCCACAATTGGCAAGCAGAAAACAATGGAATTTCTTGCAGATACTTTGCAATTTTTATATATAGCTAGAAGACAATGACTCTTTCACACTTGGTGCTAACTGAAAAGAAAGCACTAATGCCATATTATCAGGCATATTCCCTCAAGGGATTTCTGAAATCCTTTCAAAATGTACCCAGCCCTACAAAGAGATGTGCAGTTGTTTGTTATTTCTCATACAACTAATTTGCATCTATAAATGACATTGTGCAGATTCTGGGAATGAGAAATACAGCTTGGTGAAGGTAAACCACAGTTGGTATGCCTTTTAGATACTTCCAAGTTTGATTTAAACTAAGTCTATCCTCCATGTGGAAATACTGAGATGAGGAAGCACTGCCCAAACCCACATGGTTTTGTTTGCGGGGAGAGCAGGAGATGCTTAGCAGTAACTGGCTGATCTTTTAAGCTTGTCAGAGGACTGCTGTTTGTGACTTGTAAAATGCAGTCTGTGCTACTTGTCTGATCCTTAATCAACCATATGCAGTGAACTGCAATCCCTGAATGCATTTGGTAGTACTGTTTTATATAAACCTAATGAACGTGAGCTCTCTATCTCACCAAAATATCACTAAGTTTGAGAGAGGTGCTTTAATTTTGTGAAAAACTCTATAAGATAATTAAATTTTTGGCACTAGGCTTGGAGCATGAACTGAATTGCCCCGAGACCACTGATGTTGGAGCAAGGGCCACAAAGGTGATTAAGGTGCTGGAGCATCTGTCGTATGAGGAGAGATTGCAAGAGCTGGCACTGTTCAGCCTAAAGCAGAGAAGGCTTAGCCAGGGGTGGGGGGATCTCATCAGTGTGTGTAAAAGCCTTGTGATGTGAGGGAATGAAGAAACAACCAGGCTCTTCTTAGGGTTGCCCACTGGCTGGGCAAGTGGCAGCAGCACAGAGTTCAGCACGTTTTTTTACTCTGGACAGTGGTCAAAGACTGGAGAAGGATGCTCAGAGAGAGGACTTCCCTCTCCTGGGTGCAAAAGTTTTGTTTTGCTCTCAACGTTACATTAACTTACTAGTTACATAGATGGGCTTCAGTTGTCTCAATGTCTAATAGCTTATACTTCAGTCCTAATTCCATATGAAGCATATCTAAACAATTTGCCTTTTTCTTTCTCCTGTATAGGTTCTGGGAACGCCAACAAGGGAGCAAATTAGAGAAATGAATCCAAACTATACTGAATTCAAATTTCCTCAGATTAAGGCACATCCATGGACTAAGGTGAGTCTGTATGATCTGAATAATAAAGATGCGGGCTGAAAGTAAAAATTCAAGTTGTTCAGTTTGTTCAGTGATTTGGTGGCTTTCATCTAAACTGGGTGCCTTTAACTAAGCTGGGGACCTGCAGACTTTTGATGTAGCTGAGGAGAAGTAGATATTGAAGCAGTACATTGTAATATCTGTTGTTCTGGGGCTTGCTTATAGGTGGGTTGTGTTTTGTTTTGTTTTTTGATTATGGTGTGTGTGTTAGTAGCAGATTGCAATATTCTACATACTATCATGCTATCAGCTAATACACACAAAAGTCGCACAGAAATGAGGAAAGTGTTCCAGTATGTATGTGGCACTTTTGTAGTGCTATTAAATAGTGTGATGAGGGCTGAGAGTCACTTTCTTAAATGCTTCTTTCACAGATAATAATCTGTTTGCACAGATGTAGGTGTGCTATTGAGCGGAGATGTTTTTTCTTGGAGTTACTTCTTACGATTTCTTGTTCTCTAGCTTTCATAGGGAGACACCAATGTGGTACATGCAGGCAATATTATGACCTCCATGAGCAAAGAGGAAACTGCTAGCAATGAAACAAATACATTGCTGCACAATTAACTGGTTTTCCATATATCAAGCAACGATGAATATTCGACTTCAGACAGAGTAACAATCATTTAGTCAGCTTCTTGGGTGTGGAATAAATGAAATACTGAGTCTCAAACAGTTGAAGCCTGGGTAGTTAACATTTCCTCTGGCTGCTTGAGAACTGTCTCTTATAGTCATCGTGTATTTCCATCCTATCTCAGCATTCAGGTTTCCTTCTGCTAAGAAAGTAATATCTGTGTGTGGAAGGGTTGCATGCCTAGCTAAGCACATGTCCGGGGCAGATTCTTTTGGACCAAATACTCTATGGCAGTAGAAACATTGAATAAACTAATTGGAGCTAATTGATAGCAGGCCATATACCTGACAGGTACATGCCAGGGCAGTACTATACATCACTGTTCTTGTGATAGATTCTCCAATGAGTTATGTACCTTTCCCCCACTAATCCATGGTTTGTGTTTCCATCTCAGAGTTACTTTCTGTGTGTTGGTTAAGTGAGTATGGGAGGTTAGTAAATCCAGCAAGGCCTTTTAATACCTTATGTTACTGAGGGAAAAAATTAGAGCAGATGAAGTCCCTGGGAGTGATCTCTTCAGTTGTGAATTGTATCCTGGCAAAAGTCAGAAGAATAATCCCAAAAACCTTGTAGCACTGAATATTAGGTTTGCATCTGAATTCTTGCACTGAAGGCATTTGGATTAGGGGAGGTTAAATTAATATATAGTGGAGTGCAGAGCTGTACTGTAGGACATGGAGTGGAGTTGCACAGTTAGTTTAAATGCTTATCTTAGCTTGAACAGTCTCATAAATCATCTGTATGGACTTGATGGTCTCTTAGAACACAAAGCAAATGGAAGCTTCATGAAAAGACTGAAATTTCCTTCTATTTATAAAGAATGGGTTTTTTTATTGTAGTAGAGGATCACAGGTGAAATTAAGAAGTGAGACAAGCTTGCCAGAAGATCAAATTTGCCTTCTCCATTAGGTCACAATTAGTTTTGGAGAATTGTGTTTGCAGTCTAGCTTCTCATTCTCAAGTCCTTCTGCACACAGCCCTTCTTGATGTCAGCTGGGTGTAGAATAGCATTTAAACCAGTTTATTACAGTTGGATTACATGAGACTTCATTTGTGAGATCTGTACTTACTATACAAATGTTAAATTTAAAAGATGGATTACCCGGCATGATGCTGGTAATGATGCTTATCTTCTTATCTTCTCGGTTTATTACTTCTCAAGATCCTTTCCTTTCAACGATTTGAGCATGTTGAGCCATGATAGATTTAAGTAGTAGTATTACATAGAATTGGTTCTTCTTACCCAGTTGTATTGATAAAACATCTGACAACATGTCAGTGGGCATAGGCAATCTTTTCAGAGCTTCTCTATCTTACAATTGAATGGTGACAGAAACCTCTTCAGAGCTTTAGCTTTGAAAAAAAACAGGAGTGACTCAAGAAGTGAAAGTGATAATGTTGGTTGGTTTTGTTCTTTTGTTACAACTGTGCATGTAACTAGACTGCTACAGCTGGTTGCCAACAGGACTTGAACTTGCAGCTTCAGAAGCACAAATCTTTGCCATCTAAGCTGAAGAATTACTGAAGATGACAATAAGCAGAAGGTGGCTATTTTTGTTGAGTAGTTATGACCAGAGGACTCGGCAGACAGGAAGGATTTTTTTTTTGTACGTGTGAAATAACTTCTAGGCAGTACTTTCAGCATGTTTAAAAGAGAACTACTGAGAATATAGTCACTCCCTGCTGTAAGGTCTTAGACATAAGAGCATTCTCCTTGCTTTGTGCTGTTTAACAGAACATGGGTATTTGTCAAAGTTGGGTTTGTGAGCCCTGCCTGGCGTGAGTTTCATGCAGTTGAGATGCCCAATGCATGTTTCTATGCAGTCTGGAACTGGTTGTTTTCAGGCCAGTGATCTATACAAAAAGAAGGTCTTGTTTTAAGGGAACTTCCTTGGTCTGCAAAAGTATGCATAGATGGTAATTAAGAATTTTCTTTGGAAGCTGTAGTATCTGTAGGTTGCATCTGAAATTCTGTGGTGTTGACTTGCATAGGATGTATTCTGGTCTGCGCTCTCAGGCATTTCTGGGAGGAACAGATATGTTGCTTTCCTAGTCAGTATTGCTGTGATGCTGTGTAATCTGCTCACACTTGTTCTTACCTACTTGTGAAGAAGAATGGTGGCTGGTGCTATAGTGCAATGTAATATATTCTGGATTTTTTAAAGAGACAGAGAAATTGTTTAACTCTGAAGACAGACAAATCTATGAAGGAATATTGTTTTTCAGATTCAATACATTTTGGGCTAAAATTGGAATTTTGAGCACAAGTTTCACAGATGTTTGAAGCCTAACTTCGTAGATGAATCTTAGGCTTTTCAGTAGAAATGGATTGGTATTATCCTAACACAGTATTGATGCCTTCCTTCTTAAATTATGAGAGAAGTATTAACTAACAGTCTAAAAACACTTTTCTATGCTGCAGCAATAGTATGAGTTTGTAGTGCAAACTGTTCTCAGACTGATTTTTCAATTTGTTGGTAATTTGAGGTTGAAGTAAATTTGTAACTTAAGAGTTACAAAAAACTTAAGAGTTGGAATCTCCCATTATAAAACTTACAGAGGCCTCTTGTCTCCAGTATAGTTTTGTGTTGGCCAAGCATGCGTGTTTTTATACCAGTTTACATGCATGAGGCACGTAATGATGGAAGTTCAACATGTCCCTGGCTAGCCAAAGAAAGAGAATCTGAACTTTCCAGGAATCTCTCAAACCATTCTTCAGAAACAGGGCTTCCTTCTTCTTTTCCTTTTATCACCTATCCCTACAACCCCAGGCTTAACAGGAGGAATCCAAGACATTTTGGTGCTTTTGCAGAGGGGTCCTTTTCAGAATACCTGTGTGTTTAGTAACTTAAATGTTCTTTTCATCCAAACCTCTCTTTATTTTCACTTTGTATAGAATATTTTGTATTCATGGAGGTGCATCCTACAGCCTGTCTGCCCTTGGTCTGTGAAGCAAGTGGATCATGTTATAAGAGAAGCAGTGTTTTGCAGGGATGTGAATATGGCTGACTTACAACAGTCAGAAAATAATAGGTAGGCTTTTAAACACACAGTTGTGTCTTCAGGTATATCTTGGGTTGGAAAACCAGTCCATTTTTTCCAGTGATGTCAGATCATAAAATAAAAGTTACTACCCTGTCTTGAGATTTCCTGCTATTGTTTTTACTGGGTCATATTTTTGCTTCTGTGTCTTTCAGCCACCTCGACTCCTTGAGCCTTCTTTCTTCTCAGAAGTGCAGTCTGATCTGTGCTACTAATCTTTATACTTCTTTCTGTTCTTCTGACTAAGCTTCATCTATACCATATAATTCTGCGACTGGAAAGCCAAGGAGGAAATCCAGGATCAAGTGCAAGACTGTAAATCACAGGGCTGTTGAAGTTCAGCTTTGGTGCTTAGTTTTCTGTGACTCTTTTGGCCCTTTTGGAAGGGGGCAGGGACAGTGGGACAGCCAAGAAAAGGTCTAAAGGCATTCTTTATAAGCTTGCGGTAGATTGGTGTTACTTATCGTGGCCCCATTACAGTCGCCCTTTATCCTGGTATTACTCAGATGCTACCTTTAGGTCTCAGATCCCTGCAGTAACAAAAAAAAAAAAAAGACAGTGCTGTTATAACTTCCAGAAATATATAAAATGTCCAACTTTGACAGCCTGCCTTTCCTCTTGCATCTAGCTAGTAAAGGATCTCATTAAGATTGTAGTAAATGTAATAGAATTATGTATTTTAGACCCTTTCTGTGTAGGGAAAATGACTCTTGGATTTTTTCTTTTCCCCACCCAAGGATACTGCCACATGTTTGCAG
Organism: Vidua macroura; assembly: GCF_024509145.1. Lineage (NCBI taxonomy): Eukaryota > Metazoa > Chordata > Aves > Passeriformes > Viduidae > Vidua > Vidua macroura. The sequence goes on along the minus strand of NC_071572.1, from coordinate 71,255,753 downwards.
ATATAATGTCAGGATAATGAAATATTTATGCCCATGTTTCATGATGGCAGAACAATACAAGTTGTAACAGCAAAGGCAGTTTTCTTTACTTAATCATAACCTCTGCCTTGTCTCCATTGTATAGACATGGAAACAGTTTCTACTGCAGGCAGCTCTTAAAAATGGAAAATGAGTCTCTTCAGTGCGCTGTGGTTTGGCTGCCTTTGTTTCTCCTGTTCTGAAAGTACTTGCAAGATTTTTCAAACATGCAGGCATTTTTAAAATATACTTTTGATGAGATAAATTCAGGTGTACTCAAGAGAATGGTTTTATTCACCATCCCCAAATCTATACTTAGCTGGCATCTGAGTAATAATTTCCAAGTCAGTGTTGAGTTGGAAAAAGACAGGAGTCATTTGCCTGACAGTGGAAGAGACAGGGAGAAAAACTGTCATGTTTAGATGAGTTTTGAGTATCTCTGCCCCTCTGTTGTGCACTCTTGTGGATAAATACACAAGGACTTTCCTCTGCATTACTTTGCCTTCACAATAAAATTGTGGGAGATTTGGGCAGGATCCCTCCCAACTTTTTAAGCATGTCCGTTTTGTTTTAGGGGCTTTTTCATTATTTGTACTGTTCAGAGTAATTTTTTTTTGTCTGTGTCTTTAAGCGAGATGGTTATAGCATAAGAAAACAGTGCCTAAGATGAGACTTCAGACTCCAGCTCATCCCTTCTGGCACTTCTCCAAAGCTATTGGCCAATTCTAGCTGCAGCTGAAGTTGTGCAGAACCACTGCTGGTTCTGCTGAAGAGTAGCTTTGGATATTGACTTCAGAATTCATATTTCTGCCTACATTATGAAATAATTTCTGCTAATACTATAAAATGCTTGCCTAGTATTTTGGTTTTGATATCCTCTTGTGTACATGTGTGTTCTGTAGGTATGTCTTTCTAATACCAATCACTTTACCGTGAATGTTGAATAATTCTGTGCTTGTAGCAGGCAGTCTTGTTGTCTTTCCCACACTCTGGGACTGGGATGAAGACCCTGGTCTCTCTCATAAACATGTTTTTCCCCCCTCCAGAACTGGTTTTATGTCTTCATCCTGTCCTACTCCTGCTCTCCTTGTTCTTGTCTAGTTTTTAAGCAGATTGTTTTGCTTGTAATGCTTCCAAAGTGACTGCTCATACTGTAGATTCAAGGAAGAATACCAAACAGTCAAATGGATAAACAGCTCATTTTGTCACTTCTAATTGTAACTGATGACAAAAGAAAGCAAAAACTCTTCTGTCAGAAATCTTGTAAGTGGACTTGGATTTGGATTCCAGATGAAAATGCAAACTCTTCTTTCTGAGATTTTAGTCTGCTCTTTTGTAGAAGAACAAAGATACAGTGAGGATGAGATGTTTCTTTGGTTGCAGTTACATAATTGGTATTAAGTTCATCATGGAGCCGGGTCAGTTCTCCACCTCCCACCTGCATATTCCTGAAATGCATTAGGCTTCGCAGGGTGGTAAAAACCTCTTGAACAACACATGCTCAGAATTTGAATCAATTTCCTTTACCCTAACTGACCATTCTGACCAGACTGCAGATATTGGAACAAGGGACCAGGGCAGACCTGCATGTCCAAAAGGGCAGAACTCCCATTTCCAGCATGAGCTGGACTTGATTTATGCCTGTTGTAAAACTGTGCCTTGACCTTTTTCTAAAGAGTACAGCTCTGGTTTTTGCTTGATGTGTAATGACTTACAAACAAAGAGTGAAAACAACTCTTCTAGAGACTAACTTAAAAAAAAAAGTTTTTCTGGCAAGTTCATATTTGTCAGCTCCTTTTGCAGCAGCAATGATTTTTGACAGTGTAAATCTCTTATTTTACATGGCTGAGCAAAGAAGCCAGGTTTGCTGGGTGGTAAATTGCCCTGCCTCTGCCCAATTCGTATGCAGTAAAGAAAGTACTGCTTAACAGTAGATGAGTGAGCACTAATGCAACATTAGGAAAGGATTTCCGTCAGTGACTATGGAAATCAAATGCTAAATTTAACATGTCTTCTGCAGTGTACCATCTGTTTAGCCATGCCACTGCAACACATCTGTCTAGGCTATTCATAGCAGCTGTCCAGCGAGATTGAGAGCACTGAGGTACATTTTTGGGGTTCTCTCTCAGGAGAAGGGGAGCTGTTTAGTTCCTCTTAGCTTTGTTGCTTTCCTTTGGAGCTCGGTAGAAGCAGAGCACATGCACTGGGTAACAAACGCGAGCTCGTTCTGTCTCCACAGGGTCCTCAATGGAAGGAGCCCAGTAAAAAGTGTGTGGTCTCAACAAGAAGTAGCTTTGAAGACAGGTTCCTGGTCCTGTTCCCAGTTCTGTGTTGGCTCATTTGTAAGCCACTTAACCCTTCTGTCTTTACTTCATTTTCCCCTGTCTAAGTGCCATCAGACAGGAATTCTTGACTAATCAGGTGCTTACCATTTCTGAGGTGCTTTTAGAAAAAACATAGAGGGAATTAATCAGAGAAGGAAGTTGGGGGGCTTATATATATTTTAAAATATCTCCCAACACCAGTGCCTCTTTTGTGGACATCTTCTAACCTCTGTTTTTTATCACATGAGTTTTGTACACTTCAAAATAGCCAAATGGCATATTTCAGAAATCCCATGTTGAAATTCTCAGGCTTTTGGAACAAGACTAGTCCCAAGAGCTTCAGATGCAGCCTTGGGGTTTTTTGTGCCAGGTAGAGCTCAGTGCATACATTGCTGTCTTGAGTGTGTCTCTTCCCTCTTCTTTTGTTTGTGAATGTGTTGTGTTTCTCATGAGCCTTATTGTGTTAAATTTGGGTGATCAAAATGATGCTTCATAGTAATTGTATTGTATGATAGCATTTTTTAAAAGTTGATTTGAGGGTTGTGTTCTACATTGATGACTTGGCTTGTAAACAGCACAAGGTTTTGGTTGAAGGGAGGAGCTTTCTCTCTTACCTAATGTTCGTATGCAATAAAAAATGTGCTTACAAGCCGAAAGGATGTGCACAGACTGTCAGCCTTGAATCGGTGGTGTGGGTGGTTCTTGGCAAAGCATGTGAGTCTGAAGCTGGTGAGGAAATTTTTAACCATGGTGTCACAAACTTGGTGTGTTAGCAACAGATGTCATTTCCCTAAGCCTCTGCTCTCTTAGGTAGCACAGCATGCGGGCAATATTCACAATCTGCATGCAAGACACACAGTGGCTGATGGCATGAAATCATGTCTTTTAATACACACTGACTAGAAGAGCACCTTGGTGTCACATTGTGAAGCTTTGGCTTTGGGGCTTAATTACGCCAAGACGATGGAGCTCGTGTTGTGCATGGAAAGTTTGTTTGAGGAATGTCAATGAATTGAAAGTCAGAGCAACCATTCTGTTAAAACAATACTTAGCTCTTGCCCCATGTGGTTTTATTTGAGAGCTGAATGCTGATGTGGGTGAAGTGAAATAGGAGAATTCTGTGCTTTCCATCCTTTTTGTTTCATCTTTCCATATGTGCAGAAAAATAAAATTCAGAAGAGGCGTAAACTCCGCTACACTGGTAGGAACTATTTCCAATTAGTAAGATAAAATGTGACTGCTCTGCTAGTGCACAAAGCCTTCATCTGAATTGAAGTCTCTTGGTGATGAGAGCTGTGTAGTGCACCAGGGGAACTTAAGCCTGAAATGTTGAAGAAGGTGGTAGTTCCAGAAAAATGAAGGGGGAGTAATATAAAAAAAATTGCATTGATGGCAGTTCAGCTTAAGAGGAGGGAGGAGTGTGTCAGGCCTTGCTGACTCGCTCTTATGGTCTGTCAGTATTTGAGCACCACTAGCAAGCCTGAACAAAGAAACAACTCGCACTGGTCCCTCAGCTACTTGGTGAGGTACAGATTTATTGGCATCTGAAGGGGGGAAGGAAAAACCAACAAAAGCATCAAAAGCTGTGGCTTTGGATGAGTCAGCATTTCCATTTGACATGATCATCCAGAGATTTTTGTAACTCATCCAAAAAAACCCCCAAAGAAAAACCAGCAGCCTGGGTCTCAGCCTGAAATTCATTTGCTTTGCAGAAACAAGAGGTTTTGAGTTATTCAAGTGCAAATTTTTCTTGAAGAATATTGTATGTAAAGCCTTTTTTTTGCATTTGTTTATCTCCAAAACAGGTTCATTTTTTAAAATGAAAACTTGAGCCTTCGGTCCCTCCTGTGGACAAATAGCCTTACACAAGGTCTTGTTTCATTTTAGAAAAATGAATTGCTGCGCCGGTGGGGTAGTATTTGATTGCTTTAAAAGTTCCTGTCAGTGTTTTATTTTTGGTTTTGATTTTGTTTGTGGACTTGCTGTGCCTTTTGCCCGGCCATATTTAGTCTGCATACTAAATGTTAGTCTACCCAAACACTTTGTGCACTTAGCTTTTATTCCTTTTTTTTTTTCTCTCTTTTTTCTTTCCTTTTTTTTTTATTTTCTTTTTTTTTTTTTTTCTTTTGCTTTGACCCAAATGTATTTTAGACCGAGACAGACTTTGCTCCGATGGGCCGGATTTTAGTCCGTGCACTAAATTTTAGTCCGCAGACTAAAAATAATCCGCGGATTATTTACTAAATTGATTCCCTCACTGAGAACTACAGAGACTTTAAATTCCTGCTGAGACATATGTGCAAGGGGCTTCACGGCTCACAAGTCCCACTGTCTGTCCATCCTCCCGCTCCTTCCCACCACGGAGCATCAGCCCAGCCTTGGCGTTGGTGCCCTGTGGCATGGAAATGCTGGCATAGCCATTGCCATGGGCGGCAGCTGCTCGTGTAGTTCTCGGTGGGTGAATTGGGCAGCTTTCCCGGGGGAACTTTGCTGAATGGGAAGAGCTAAAAGACCGTAGAGGGTTTTGCTTTTATTTCTTAGGCTGTTATTCAAAAGGGAGGCGGGAGGGGACAAATTGAGGAGGAAAAAAATTCTTAAGTAACGGGTGCGACGGGTATGAGGGGGAATAAACCCGCAATAGAGAGAAATTTAGTCCATACCCGCACTCCTGAGGTGGTACGTCCAGTTCCTGAAGAATCCTAAAGAGATAATGCCAGCAAACAAAACCCAGTGGAGGGGGAAGTCAATCCAAAATGGAGAATAATCCGCGGCGGCCTGAGGTACTTGTAGTGCACACAAATTAAAAATATCCAAATTTAAAGCATAGATCTCAGATTTTTACTTCATCTTCAGCACAAATTACAAATTTCTAGGGATTTGGGTTTTTTTGAGAAAAACCCAAACCCATTCAAAAGTTTACATTGTGTGTCTGGGACAGATTTACAAGTGGGATGGATCTTTGGAGAGAAACTAATCTGGCCACTTGGTTCTGTGGACATTTATATCCAGGACCGAGGACTGAAAATTCTTTATTATGGCAATTTCAATTACCCTTTTAGTTCAAGTTAGAGTTTTGATTTCAATTTTTTTTATTTTTTTAGTAAATGCACTGGCATTGGAACATAAATTTCATATAGAAATGTTTCTATACTATGCCTCACCATTGCACAATCGATTTTTTGGCATACACTGTGGTGAAGTTGGACTTGCTGCTATGGAGACTGATGTTTAAAGTTCTAATTGTATAAACATTTACTATGTCCCCCACACCATGGATTTCTTATAATATTGGCTATATTTTTCCTTGCTGGACTATTCTCTTTTGGATTGACTCCCCCTGTTTGGATTATTTCACTGCATTATCATCTTTAGGACTCGTCAGGAACAGGACATTTCACCTCAGGAGTACGGGTATGTACTTAAATATTTTTTCAAATTACTAGGCCTAGCCTTGAAAAAAAAAAAGGAGAGAAATGCTAGAAGTGGAATAAATGAGTTCAAACTGCATCCTTGAGGCAGTAGCCAGGCAAATGTAACACAAGCTGATAGAGATGAGATGGGCATAGACCTGTAACTTGCTTCATGTGTTAGTCACCCCTTGTTGCAGGGGAAGGCTATGTGAGCCCTCCTAGTATATATATATATTTTTTCCCCTTCCTGGTTTGAAGTAGTGAGGGCAGACTTTGGGAACTGCCTACCCCAAATGACTAATTCCAGATCCAAAAGCAGGCTGAGCAGTTCATAACAGGGTTTAGGAAACATGTTAGGGTTTCAAGGACTTGAAAATGAAGGGTTTGAATGGACAAGCAAGTACTCCTTTTACATGTGTCAGATTTGTGACTGTCTGCCTACTAATTTTCTCAATATAAGGGCTTGTCATCTTTGCCTTAAGGAAATAAAATTATTTTCTTTTTAAAATCTGTATAGTGCCATATATGTGAGCTGTACTGAGGAGAAAAACACAGCTAAGAGTGAAGTACTAAAATTTCAAGCTGTGATAAATCAAACTTGTTAAAATATTACTGTGAAGGTGCATGAGGGAGGCCTCAGTAATTTTACCTCTCATTAAATACAGAACAACTTCACTTCTGTGGGTTTACCTCAAGACATACACATTTGTGCTACTTACCGTGTGGAGGTGGGGGGAAGCCAGAAGGCTTTTTGTTTTTTAACTGGAGACAGTCTTGGATTTTGTTCTGGTCAGGCTGTGACTTGGGAGTAATAATTGCATCCTCTCTGAGCTGTGGTCACAAGCTCTGCAGGCAGCGGGCACAAAGCAGCTTCTGCTGCCTTTTCAGTAACACAGTCGTCAGTACAGGTTCTCTGCCAGTAGTGTTAAACTAAAGCCTTTCTTTTTGTCATTATAGGCCTCGTGTGAAAACTTTAGCAGTCTGTTTTGCAATAACTTGGTAGTAGGAATAAAGTCGAGTCTTCCTGTCTGTGGCTCCCTGACTCTACTAGTCAGGATTCCTTGCTACACAAGTTAGCACAGCACACACTGCAGCAAACCCAGTGCTGCTGGCCCTGCTGGGTACCAGGGGCAGGAAATTTCAGTCCCTGCAGAACTTGGCTTTTGTGTTTGATTCTCATTCAAGAGAGCATATATGCCTGGTTTAAAACCTTCTTTCTAAAAGAGTGCCTGTGCAAGCTTTTTGTCTGTGATTATCTAGCATGTCATGCACTGATTTTTTTTTTTTCCTTCTTTTTTTCTTTTTCTTTCTCTCCTTGGTGCTGTGTGGCTTGAGTTCACCTGCACTGGTGCAAAGGCATTTTGCATTACCTCAATTTTTAACAAAAATGCTGGCATCAGAACTTAAAACTCACACCCACCCTATTCCATTTACCCCAGACTGCGTTTTACCTGCAACATTGCAAGAGACAAATGCTTGAGGCAGCCATCCAGGTCATGTACATGATTTACTCCTATTTTGCTTACAATGGAATGAGAAAGGATTATGGAGAGTGTGGTTAGCAGTGGGTCGAACAATTCTTAGAGGCTTAAAACAAAGCTGCAATGTAGAACTGCTTTTTGTAATCACTCCAAGTGAAAATCTGTTAGATTAAAATAGTTGGTTTTCTTGACAAAATTTTCAGCTGTCCTTATAAATACCAAATGTGCAGGAATTATCCCTATAAACTTACAGGAGTAGTTTGCCAGAATAAGGTCGGCGAAGGAGTAACTTGCAAATTGGAGCTAGACATTTCCTGCACCCCACCTGTGCTTTCCTTGTTGTTCTCCAAAGCTGAACAGCAGCCTCCATAGCAACAGTCTGACCTGCCTGCCTGCAAAAGTCCATGTTAGTAAGACTTCCTTCACTAGCCAGAAAAAACCCAACCCAAAACCATAGCGGGGCTGTATTATATTTTTACATTCAGTGAATCCTGCTCATTTTGAACCTTCTTCCCCACCTTCACTCCATCCCATATGCATGGCTGGTAGCACCTGTGTGTGTTTGTCATGATTTTTTGAATGAGTTTCCCCTTCATTCTCAAAGTTGTTTTTCTGAGTGCGCTCTCATTAAGTCTCTTGCTGGCATTGCACCTTCACTCTAGTGCAAGGCGTTGCAATTAACCCTTTCTCAACCCCAGGAATGGATTTTCCCACACTTACTGCAGGACTTTGATTAGCACAAACTGCAAGTTTGTTCCAGCTTGCTGGGCAATGAGAGGTTTAATTGCTCTGACTTGCTTCTGGTCAACAGAGAGACGAGACCTAGCCAGACAACATGTTTCTCCTTGCTTGTTTTCTTGCTGTCCCCGCAGGTCTTCCGGCCCCGCACTCCCCCCGAAGCAATTGCGCTATGTAGCCGCCTGCTGGAGTACACCCCCACGGCCCGCCTGACTCCCCTGGAGGCCTGTGCGCACTCTTTCTTCGATGAACTACGGGACCCAAACGTCAAGTTACCAAATGGGCGAGATAAACCTGCACTCTTCAATTTCACCACTCAAGGTAGACTGAGAGCGTTGAAGGATCCCTTCTTTAGGAGGAAGCGGTGGGATAAATGTTGGCTGCAATGCAGATGTTACTCCCTTGGGAGTAAAAATCTCTGATGTTACTAAGTTTATTAAGTAATTGCATAACCAGGTGTCCTTTTCAAAAGGAGAGGAAGGGGACTTGAAGTTACAGGATTTTCAGAGTCTTGGTTCCTCCAATTCGGTTTTGCTGAGGTGCCGAGGGTGGTTGTTACTGGACTGCATCAGGAAGGATTACAATGCTTATAGCATGTGTCTGCAGAGTATGAATATGAATAGGTCAGAGTCTGCAACTGGGCTGATGGCTTTGTGTGAAATATCACAGTCAGTGGACCATGCAGGTTAGAATATTATTTAGAGATGGTCCTGCTTCTTCTTACCTGAGACACCATAGCCAAGTAGTAATGCATGTTAGGTTTGGCAGGGAGGTTTGTAGTGTTGCTGCCCATTTTGGTTCTGGATGCAAGATAAATACAGATGCTTTACTGTCCAGATTTTATATGCTGTACAGTTCATCTGGCATTACACTGACTCAGTCATTTAGAAACTGTAAAAATACATGTACAACTAACTTTCTTATTTAAAGCCAGGCTAGTATCAGATTTTAAAACCATTCATCTCTTTTTTTTCTACAGAAGTCAGAAATGCAAAACTGATACCCCTCCCCCCCAGAATAGTTTTGCCTGCCAAAACAGAACATGTGAGAAGTATGGCATACAAATATGCTTATAATTAATTTTGGAGCACTTTTTCTGTTGTTTTTCTTTAAGTGATTTGCTGCCAACTCTCACCCTTTGAGCAAGAATGTTCTGTATGCATTTTCTGTTGAAAGTCTTAAAAACACCTTTTGGCCCATTTAGCATCAATGTAATTTTTCAGACTCTTTAGTGCATGTCATGTCCTTCTTACAAAAGGTGAAACAGCTCTCTCCTTCCACTTGTAGAGCCTTTTTATTTAAAAAATAAAAGGCCATTTATGAAGCATAAACACATTAAAGTGGTCAAGTAAATAGCTTGTGCTTCCAGGTCACTGTCCTCTGTGCTGATTTCTATATCTGTTGTTAGAAATTTAGTAGTTATGTAACAAGTGCCTCCTTGTACTCCTGGATTGCCTTTTGTTTTGCCCCTCTAAGGCCGTCTTCGGTAGCTAAAATAGTTTTGATCCCAGTATCTTAATACAGCTTCACCCCTGTTCTTTTTGAAAGTATTGATTAATTGTTTCATGATGACATTAAGATTGAACTTACCTACTACACAAAAACAAGGTTTTTAAAAAGATTTGGAAGGCTTTATAGTGAGTCAATTCAAAATGTTTTTCTTAGGGGAAAAAACAGATACATGTATTGGGAGTGTGTCCCTGGTTCCCCTCAGATAGTGTAGAAGCTGCTGGCTAAGTTACCCTAATGCTGAAGCAAGTTTAAAGCACCTCTTTTGCCATCCTAAAGAGCTCATGTGCCTTCCCTCACAAAGCAGCTCCTGGGAATGGTAAGAGAAAACAGTTCCTGTGGAGCAATTTCCTTAAGATAAAAAAAAGGAAATTTCTGTCATCTACAGGTCCCAGTTTTACCATCTATAAGGGAAGATAGGACACAGGCTGATCATTAATGCATTTCCGAACATGCTTTGTTGCAGGTGACCAGTCAAACTCAAAATAAACCCCAAACCAGAGTTATTTTTAAATACCTCAATATGTTGCTTAGCACAGTGATTTGAAGAACTTTGTAGTTGATAAATGTACAGCAGTCCTGACTATGAACTCAAGATATACAAGAAGCTTTTGCTTCTTCTGTGACTACTGTTCAGTCCTTGTTCTTTGGTCTTTACTGTTCAAGGTTCCATCAAATTGGCTACTCCAGTGCAGAAATCCCAACTAGGAAACAGATCATTAGATGGATAATGAGTGATGTTGAGTCATCTGTGGTGATTTAAAAAGTAATGAAAGACAATTTTGTTTTAAATAGCATTTGTTTTCAACAGGCAATATTAAGTTCTAGAAGTGTTTGATTTGGCTGAAGTCAGTTGCCTGAAACCCATGAAGTAGGAGGTGACTGCAGAGGGCTTGAAGGCAAAACTGTTAGAAATGACAAGATAAATCTGACCATTAAGGCATTGGACTGATTTTCAAAAAGAAATTAAACAGCATATCAAATCTGATCTGGGTGCTGATGCTGCTCAGATAGAGTCTAGAAAAAGAGCAGTGAGGGTATATGGAAGATCAAGATCATGGTCTTTGGCAGCCAGCTGTAGTTGTGGGGCATGTAGTAGGTGGGTAGCCATGTAGTTGTGGGTGTTTATCTTAGAGATTAAATCTGTTGAAGAGACCATTGTCTGGTCATTTGTAATGTCTTGCCTGAAAGTTTTTCTTAATTTTTTAAAATTAGCATTATATGCTAATTGGGTTTTGAAAAAGTTATTTTGGCTAAGGAAGTATCTCTGCTAGCCACAGAGCTGCAATTCAGTTAGGCTTTTAGATCTGCAAGACAAAAACCAATTTTTCTCTTAGAAACCACATTTTCAAATAGTCTGTGAAATGACTGCCATTTCCTAAATCACTTATAACATGCCAGCAATTGTGCTGTGTCACAAAAGTTAATGTCACTCCATGTTGGCCACTGAAGACTGTAAAATTCTTTCATTGATTCAGCACTTAGGAATGGTTATCATGCTTCACAAAGATGAATTACTTTTTTATTGAAGGGGGAGTGCATTGGGATTTTTGCTTGTTTATATTTTAATGACCCTACCCTGTGACCCTTAATTCTTTTTTTATTTAGAGAGATATATATGTGTATGTTTATGTGTATATATAATGGAAAGTTTGTTATTGTGACCAAAAAAAAGCCCTGGTAGAAGAGCAATTTTTCCAGGTAATTCCTGGAGTGTTGATATATCAAGTATAATAATACTGAAAAAGAACACTGCACTGTTTCCCAATACCAGGCATTTTCTTGTGTTTGGAGAATGAAGGTGATCTGGTCTTCTAGTAAAACTGGACATTTTCATTCCTGCTCCTTTTTGGAGATCTTAAGTGGCTGCAAATGGTATGATTTGAAAGCCAAAGGTGTTCTCCCAGGTGATGTGGATGGGAGTTGGGTCTCATAAATTAATTGTGATAGCTGCTCTGTTCACATCATTATATTGAAAACTTTTGTCTGGATTGCCTTGACCACAATAGCTTCTTGCAGCTGTACTGGTTGTATTAACCCAGCCCTGAGCTGCACATTTGGTTTCCATAACCAGGCTACAGCTGAACACCCTGCCCAAATAAGGACAAAGATTCTCAGTATTTTGTAGACTGCAGATAATCACAGGTCAAACTTTCTCCTCAGTATTGCCATGTCTCATCCTTAGAGATGGGATAGGTGCAAAAATAAATTATAGCAAAAATTCAAACAAGTTCTCAAGCAAAGCTGTTATTAAACTTCAACCAAAAGAGTCCACTTTATTTTGTTTATATCTCTTCTGAATTGGCCTGCTCCTCTTAAGTTCAAGACATTCAGAGTATGCTGAATTTAAAAAACATCATATTGAGAAAGATAATGTGAGGGTTGAGAAGGGAACAAGAACAGTCTTCTAGTCCCTATGAAAGTTCCTTAAGATAGCTTCAGAGAAATGGTTGCACTTGCATTAAGCACAACAAAAAGCCATTATTATTGCTACAATACAAAAGGAGGTGTTCTGACAACATTAGATGAAGAAGGAATGAGGAGAGGGTCAAAGTGCCCTTGCAAGGGTGGTGTTCTGTCTGGTCAACTAGTTTTTGGGCTACAGCAACACTGACAGTCTGTAGCTACACCTCAAGGCACTGTGCAGCACCGGAAGGTAGCAAGTGTCATGGGATTTCCTTGTTTTAGTTCTGCTTTTGTTTGGATCACAGCTCCGTATTGTTTCAAGTGATGAGCAGAAAATAATGCAGGGGTGATAGAAACTTTCAAAAGAGCAATGTAAAGAGTAGGTTCCCAGTAATAACAGACTTGAGAAACAGATTTGGAAAAAAATACTAAGGGAGCAACATTTTCTAGCACAAAGCAGCTATAATACCCAAGATAGTATTGAAGTATAGGTTTATAACTGGTGTTCACTTTGACACGTAAGGATTCATGTTTCTTCAGTTTATTTTTCCATTTAAAATGGAGATCCATACATTCTGCATAACATTATGAATATATGAATTCTGAATTACTCCCACATGAATTGAGGATTTTGTATTTGTACAAGTGCTGTGAATACTGAGGCTTAAATAGTCTAAAAGGACTAGCTAGGTCTGCTTAGACCTGAATGGAGTATTACAAGATATATGGGTTGCAGGTAGTGTAGCAACCTGCTTGCATTCATAAGTGCCGTAACACCAACTTAAAATGTGTAGTAATAAGAGGCTTGTAATCAGGGGAGTCTTCTGCCTCTTGCCCTCCCAGCAGTAATGAAACTTAATGTAACAGCAGAGAAAAAAATATCAGCAAGTGGACTGCTGCTCCCTTTAGGCCCTGAGTTTAGAGCTAGCATTAAAAAATAGCAATAGCCTCTTAAAAATGAGCCCAAATAATTTGAGACTGTGTCCAAAAGCCCCTTACTGAACCTATGCCACAATTTGGCTGGGCTTCTGTACAGCCTGTGTTATCTGGAGGTCTCGCATAAAAGGCTGTCTATTCTCCTGTTCTCATTTCTCCTCCAGATGACCTCCTGGAGCTCCAAAAGTCATCAGTCTCCTTCTGTGAGGTGACTGTTCACATCCTTTTTACCGGATGTTGCTTTCTCAGGAGACAGCCAGTCGCTCCTGTTTCTGAAACAAACAGGACCTGTCTTGTCTCGGCTCAGTCCCACCTTCTGTGAGGCACTAGATTCTCTTGAAAGGGTGCCAGAAGATTGTCATTTGTTGGCAATGTGTTGCCCTTAATCCTCCCACAGTTGTGGCTGTAAGATGCCTATTTCTCATTCTGATACACACTGGAGCTATATTAGATTTGGAGCCTAAAAGACATTACTATTTTTTCCCTGGTTAATGTCTTCAGACAGAATGATTGCATCATTTTGTTGTCCATTTAAATTGCCCAGCTGACCAATTCCCTTTGCCTTTCCCTGTCCTTTCAAAGGATACGTTACCTCTTCTTGGCCTCGCTCAAGGAGACTGCTGTGAGAGATTGGTCTTGGGTTCCTGGGTCCTTGAGAAAAAAATGATGCTTGAGTGAGCCAAAGAACTAATCCCTGAAACTCTTGGAGCAACTGTTGCAGCTGCTTGTTTGCTGAACCAGTGCCCAAAGCACCACCACTGTTATCAGCCTTCTCCCTGGGACTGATTGCAGGTGGGCTTGTGAAGAAGGGGATCCTTCTCCAGTGCTCAGAAGGAAACAGCATTGTCAGGCCATTGACAAGGTACAGGCTTGGCTGGTTCTTTGCTCACTCCCAAGCCACTCTCTTTCTCTAGGAAGTTTCTCCTTTGCACCACTATCTGTAGTTTTGGCAGTCTTGCTCTGGGAGACTGCCTTGCTAAATATCGCTGTGGTTTCCTCTCACTGGTTGGCAAAGCAGAAAATGTAATGTGACCTTGGGCTGTAAGGGCATGTGTTTCACCTGAGGTGCCGTTACAGGGGAAACCCTGGGAGCTGATCCTGCATGTGGAGCACTTTGTGGATGATGAGCTAACTGTTTGTTCCACCTCCCCTCCAGAACTGTCAAGTAACCCATCTCTGGCTTCGATCCTCATCCCTGCTCATGCCCGGAACCAAGCAGCTGCTTCAACCCCTACAAATGCTACAGCAGCCTCAGGTGAGAACGTGCAACTGCCTGCCTCCTTCCCTCCCCACCCTCGCTCCTGCTGCCCAGGCACCTTCCCTCTGCTGAGGCCACAAGCCACCTCAGCCCACAAAGTGAATGGGGAGGAAGGGATTGTTTTAGTATCACCTGAACTTTGGTCTTGGTAGGTGGTCATTTGTGTGCTAGCTGTGGTCACCAGCCCAAATCTCAACCCAAGGCACTCAAACTTGCATTTGATTGCTTAATTTGTTGGTCCTTCTCACGGTTGGTTTGCACCTAATTTCTGTGCTCTCAGCCATCCTGAAATTAACACTAAGTTGGTGAATGAGTTGTGATGCCTAGAAAGAAAAGAAACAGCTAGCTCAGAGCATGTGGCCTCTGTGTAGTGTGGATGGAGAGAGAGGATTTTTCCCTAAGGGCATTGGCATCTAAAAGTCTAGTTAGGGAGTTCAGTCAGCGTGCTCACTGCCTCATCTTAGTAGTTGCAGTTGCTTACTACTGAGTTTTCTTGTGTCATCTTCAGGCACAAGGCAAATATTTTTGGGTTTTGGCCAGTTCTGAGTGAATTTTTTGTTTGGCTCCTGGTCTCTCAGGTTTCTGTCAGAAACCTTTGAAAAGCTCACTGTTGACCTTTAGCCACTCCGTATTCTGTTTCCAGTGAAAGTTTTAACGCCTGGTAATACTAGCTGGGAGACTCCCAAAGAAACTCCCAGGTGCTGCAGGATGTGGCAGAGGTGATTTAGTACATGGAATTCTTCCTCTGAGTCAGCCCTGATTCAGCATACCAGAGGCTTTCTCGGGGCTTGGGCAACCAAAGGCAGGCTGCAAAACAGGTGTGCTTCCACATGTCCTGCATGCACATCAGCCCCAGCCCACAAGGGCCGTCAGCCCTTTTGCAGTGCAGGACACTTCCTTAGTGTAGGATAGCTGAAGAGGAGAAGGCCTGACTCAAAAGCTGCTCTTGAAATATGCAGGAAGGCATTTGCTGGTTGATGTGCTGGACAGTTATTTGATGCACTTGCTCCAGCCAGTGATGAAGAGAGAATTTTCATACTCTGGGACAGATGCACCCAGGTTTGAAAGATGAGATTTCTCTCTGAAATTGTAGTAGCAGTAGATTAAAGACACAGCTTGTACCATTTATGTACTCTGAATTTAGGAGAAAGCAAAACTGCTATTTTCAAATTTACTATGTTTGTTTCATACACTTGGTGGTATTTTGCAAATAGTCATGTTCTCTGTTTGCCTCTTATGTTGTTGAGCATCTGTTGCTCAACAAGTGAGAAAACAGATAAAGTAGTAAAAGTGATTAAAAAGTACAAAATACAAACATGGAAAATTATTTTAAGCTTTTCCGGAAAATACTGTTTCACCTAATATCCCTTTCATGCCTTTTAAACAGTTCTCTCCACTAAGACACATGTCATGAGGAATTAATGGGGTTCAGAAATCTGTTTTCACTCAGCACTTTTCAAGGCCTTGTATAGGGAGAAAATGCAGTAGTTCAAGTTCTAAATGTGGAGTATTAAGAAAAACAAGCCAAAAAACACCAAAGCCAAAAAACCCCAACCCATCCCATATTATTGATGTCAACATTTTTAAAGCTTCTGTTTGCCAGCACTGCACTTAGTTGGGATATGTCCTCCTATTTGTGGTTCAAAACCAAAAATAATATCCTTGCTGATTGGAAAGAAATTGTGAAATTAAGTTTAGTATTGCACAGCTTCGGATTTCTGCCATTGGTCGTTTCTTACTGACGCGGGTTTCTCACAGCAGGTGGTGGGAATGTCATCAGAGTTATGATGTTTAGGATTACGTCCTGTTGAGGTTATTATAATCTATTTTGCTTTGCATGCTGTTGCTACATTTAGCAAGAGATTTTCATACAAGGAGTCCCTTCTTTCTCTATACCCCCTGCATCTCCCAAAGCATTAAATGTTAAGTTCCTCAGTAACTGCTAAAGCAGTGTGGGAACAAGTCTCCCACCTAACCCAGGGCATCCTGATAGGCAGGAGACTTCTCTGCAAAATGTTTGTGTGAGTAAGCAGTACAGGTTCAGAAACTGCTTTTTTGAGTGGCAGTGATGCAGCAAAATGTAGTTCTCACAGCAGTAAAGGGAAGAGCAAATATGTAATTGTAATTCACATTATTCATGTGTAACTTGTGCCTCTCTCTAGCAAGCAGTGTTAAAAAACCACATTTGTTGTCAATTTCCTCTTCTCTTGAGGCAAAGCTGTACTTGCTCTAGTAATGGAACCTGGCTTTGCAGTTGGGAGTATGTAGCCTTGCTGCTCTGACATTAGTAAATTCTCCTAAACATTTATGAGATTTATTGGCCCCTTCTTGAAATGATGTGCTAGCTTTCTGTGAATTATACTGCCATTGATGAAAAATGCCAGTGCAGTCATATTCCCGGGGATGGCTAGAGGAGGAAGAAGATGGTTTCATAATTGTGCAGCCACAGCATCTGAGAGGGAAGTGTGCAGACCAAGCTGAATGCAATGCATATCTGCTTGTGTGACTACATTTTTCTTCCTGGATCAGCCAGCAATAGTAGCTACCTCTCTGTTAGTCAGCATTAAGATTGGAAGAGCATAATTGCCATCTGCAGGGAAGTTGTGCCAGCAGGGATTCTGGGGTCATCGTCTTAGGCATCCTGCTGTGTTGATCCCATGTGATCCCAAATGCAATGGTGTGCCTGAACTTTCAGCAACAGAACAGATTAGAGCTGGTGTTGCCTGCCAGTGTGTCGTAGTTGAAAAACACCACAGTGCTCCATGAAATAAGATTTAGTGCATTTGTGGTATTCGCATTGGAGGAATTTTGAAAAACTTGAATTCCTTAACCAGGAGAAGATGGGCAAGCAATTCTCTCAGAGTTCTACAAGCTCAGAACAGGGATGAATCCACAACAAGAGAAGTAAAGCTTGCACATTTTGCCAGGTTTGCTCAGAGTCTGGATTTCTACATCCATAAGCAGGCACAATATGAAAATCAGGCTATCCTTCTCTTTCCACTTGGCTCCTCAGATGTCCTGTGAGGATTCCCAGGCTGGTGGTAGCTTTGTTTCTTTGCAGATGAGCAGCACAGCCTGTCAGCATCACAAATGCACCCAGCTAATGCTGTCAGCAGTGCTAATGGGCTTTCTCAGTCTGAGTTGGCACCTCTGTTGCTCTCTGAACTGTAGCCCTGTCTTCTCCTTTCAGGAGGTTTTAAGGAATGTCATGTACCCTCCAAGAAAGCTGAGGCACTCCTTAGAAGGAAAAGCTGAATTGGAAGAAGTTCTCTATAATGATGAGAGAAGCTTTTGCCCTCTGTTGTAAAGAACTTTTGGAAGCAGCTAGCACTTAAGCCCTCATGACGCTTCTTTGCCTGTACAGGCAGAGGTGTCAGGCAGTGGTTCAGGACAAAGAGGCTGCCCTGACCTTGAGCTGGGCACTCCTCTGTCCTGTGCCACAAAGCTGCATGCCAGCTCCTAGCTGTGCTCCCCAGCAGGGCTTTGCTGTCCTCTGTCAGCACTGCTGAGGGCCTAGATTTCCTTCTCTTAGGCCCAAATATAGATTTTTCATCGTGAGAAATGAATGCCCAGAGAACCTCATACTCCAGTTGTGCTCTTTTTCTGGTGCTTCAGCAAAGCGATGCTGGAATAAGCCCCTCTTTGTTCCTCAAACGTCCTGTTGAAGCAGAGTCAACAAATTGGCTGAATTGTTAAAATACTGCATTTTCTTGCAGGCTGGGAGTCAGGGCAGCCTTAAGCTTGCTCTGTACTCTGTCCTAGCCTGGGGAGACTTCTGTATTCTGTATGTATATATTGTTGTGAAAAGCCCCAAGAAAATGTTTTTGGCCTGCATCACCTGATGTATTTTAACACGTGGCATGTATATTTCTCAGGAACTCTCCTGTTACAGTGATGACAGAAAAGGAGCTTATGTTACTTGAAGTGGCTCTATCCCCTCCTCTTTTTTTTTCTTTATCTCTGTGTAGTAGCAATGTAATGATAACAATTTCAGCCTCTACTGTCTTCAGGAAATTGAGATCAAAAGCCATGTTTCATTTCAGCAAATGAAATACGAGCACTTTT
This sequence comes from Vidua macroura, assembly GCF_024509145.1. Classification (NCBI taxonomy): domain Eukaryota; kingdom Metazoa; phylum Chordata; class Aves; order Passeriformes; family Viduidae; genus Vidua; species Vidua macroura. The sequence goes on along the minus strand of NC_071572.1, from coordinate 71,237,608 downwards.
TGTACACATACAGAGAAATCCTCTGCCAACAGTATAGAATCCAGCTGGACTGCTTGCATCAGGCACTGCCAGCAGATGTTGCATTAACTGCAGTTTATCCATACTTGAAAATTAATCTAGAACAGGCACAGTGAGAGTTTAAAATGTAGAAACTATTATCTGGCCTGCTGGGTCACTTCTGATTTCTGTGGTCATTTTTGGTCTGCATGCATGTGAGATTTGGGAATTGCTCCTTCAGGGAAATTCTCTATGTAGGAGGGCATCTCTCTCCTGCAAGGCCAGCTTCCCACATAACAGTGGTACTGTTGTCATGCTGCCTTCGTGCTTTAATTGCATGAGCTTTTTTTTTTGTCATGATGGTCATTCCTTTTTAAAGGAGGTGATGCAATTAATTTGGGGTGAGATGAAAGGGAATCAGAAACTCCCAGGGCAGTCATCTTGCATGCTCTGCCCACAGGACGATTTGTCTTTCTTCCCACACATTCCTTGCAGCATTTCCTTTTCAAATAGGCATCACCCTCTCTTCCCACTTATCAGTTGTGTTTCTGGATGCTGCCGATTGTTTGATTTCCTATTTTTGTCGCTGTTGTCAATATTACTTAATTTGTGACTCAGCAAGTGCTGCCCATTTCTAGCTGGCAAGATGGCAGACTGGAGGGAAGAGATGCCATCCAGAGGGACCTTGGAAGGCTTGAGGGGGGCCTGTGCAAAGCTCACTGAGTTCAATGGGACCAAGAGCAGAGTCCTGCCTCTGGGTCAGGGCACCCCAGGCACAAATACAGGCCGGGCAGAGAATGGATTGACAGCAGCCCTGAGGAGGAGGATTTGGGGGTGTTGGTTGATGAGAGGTTGGACATCAGTTTACAACATGCACTTGTAGCCCAGAAAGCCAAATGTATCCTGGGCTGCATCAAAAGCAGTTGGGCATCAGGTCGGGAGAGGTGATTCTGCCCCTTGACTCTGGCCTGTGATGGGTTGTGCCCAGCTCTGTGGCCACCAGCATAAGGATGTGAACCTGTGGCCACCAGCATAAGGATGCATAAACAAGTCCAGAGGAAGGTGATTAAGATTATCAGGGCCTGGAGCACCTCTCCCTTGAGAGAGCTGTGACTGTTCAGCCCAGAGAAGAGAAGGCTCTGGGAAAACCATATAGCAAACTTCCAGGACCTAACGGGGGCCTACAAGAGAGCCAGAAAGGGGCTTTTTTATGAGGGCATGAAGTGTTATGACAAGGGGAAATGAGTTCACACTGAAACAGGATAGGTTTAGATTAGGAAGAAATTCTTTACTGTGAGTCTGGTGAGGCTCTGGCACAGGCTGCCCAGAAAAGCTGTGACCCCCCTGGAACTGTTCAAGGCCAGGATGGATGGGGCTTTGGGAAACCTGCTCTACTGGGAGGTGTCCCTGGCCTTGGCAGGGAAGTTGGAACTGGACATTCTTTAAGGTCCCTTCCAACCCAAAGCGGTCCATGATTCAGTTCATTGCCCTTGTTAGTGGCTGTGGTCAGGTCAGTGTGGCTGAAGAGGAGGGGGTTTTGCTAACAGGTGACTGCAGAGCCTTGCCCAGCTCCTCTTTGATGGAGAATCCAGTGCCCACCGGTGTGTTTTGTCATGCCTAGTATTCCTCCTGCTAGTCACAAAGCCCTTCAGGCTGAGGTCACCAAAGCTGTTCTTTCTTTTTATAAACCCTTTCCATGTGTCTTTTCAAATACACAGTTTGCCCAGTCTGCCCTCTTCTGTACCAAGATAATAAGTCTTTATGATGTTTTTTCCTGTTGCAGTATCAATAGCTTTGCAGTTAATCTTATGTAAATTAAGTGGTGGGTGAAATGCATGACAGTCTCTTGGAGAAAACCTCATTTAATACCTCTTTCCCATCCTGTATTTTACGCATTTAGGTGCTCACCCACTTATCTATAAGTATCTTACAGTCTTTCTGACTTGGCTAATTAGATACTATATAGAATGGTTCCAGGTGAAATTGGTGCATATTTTTCCCCTACCTACTCTTCTAATACTAAGAATATTTTTTAGAGGAAATACCAGATGCATGCAGCCTATGAAAACACAGTTACAGTTAATTTCCTTTTGTTATTTCTTTGCAAACCCTCTGTTTTCTTGAAATGCACTTTGACACATGTCCTTGATCCTGTGACTTGTCTCTTTGTGAAGCACTGTCCCTCCCTGAGAAGGTGTTGGAGGCATTTACTGCAGAGATCCAATCCTCGAACATATCATGTGCTTGCATAAACCTCATTACTGGCTTCAGGCCTTGATGTTAATCTGCTTCAGCAGTTCAGAGGGTGGCAGATCCAACTTGGGTTGAGCAACCAGCAGCAAACTTGAAAGACTTTCTCAGGCAACAAGTGTATGAATTGCACAGTAGCACACCAGCTGTTTCTGCCAGGGGAGCAGGCTTGTCACATTCCTTGTCTGCGTTCATTCACACAGCTAACATGCAGACTTAGTACAAGAAGGACTAACTAACAACGTGAAGCTTTCACATTCACCAATGTGAAACCTCATAGTGACCACAGACACTGGTGTTGGCTTTGGCAATGCTAGTGTACCTTGTCCTGCAGTTATGGGATGTAACACAGATGACTTGGCACTGAGCAGCCAGTGTTACAAACTGCAGAACTGGCTGGAGCCCAGCCCACAGCCCTCAGCACTCCTGGTTGCTTTTGCCCTGCTTAAAGACTATCTTCCATCTTTCCCCAGATTGGATTGTTCTATCTGCATCTCCTGAAATCAGGGCAGTCATCCTAACCAAACACCTTCTTGGTGGGAGTTATGGGTTTCCCCTTGTGGAGAATGTCATAGCTGTTGTTTCCAATGTGTCTCTGTTTTGGAGGTAATGCTGGGTTTTTTTTCTCTCTCCCCTTCTTGTCTATTGTTTGCAGATGTTAACGCAGGAGAACGAGTTCAGACCAATAGTGTAGCTACAGCATCAGCCTCCAACTCCACCTGAACCAGTACCAAGCAGCCAGCTGCACAGGAAAAATCACCAGTAATTTGAGTCTTGCTCAGCAACACTGGTCACATTTGGAAAGAAAATTAGAAAGAGGAAAAAAAAATCCAACAAAACAACAAACCAACCAACCTGTTCATTTTAGTGTTCAATTTTTTATTATTATTATTGTTGTTCTTATTTAACCTTGTAAAATATCTATAAATACAAACCAGTTTCATTGTATTCTCACTCTGCAGGGTGTCCGGGGCAGGGGACTAGGTGGGGGGAGGAGGGAAAGTGGAGCAATACAACACACCAATGTCTCCCCTCGACAATCTCTTAATGTTGGAAGTTTGCTGTTGTGTACTTCAGAACCAGGACTCTTGCCTCATACCCCCTCCCACAACAGAAAGAAGGAAAAAAACGAAACAAACAAATCCCAAACCTCATTCTCTGCTGAAGTTCCTTTTTTTTTTTTTTTTACCCTCTTTTTTTATTTTATTTTTAAGTGAAGTTTTGGACTTTGATGTAGTGCACAGCTTGAATTTGGTCGGGAGCTTAGCAGGGGTCATTCAACAGAGCTCAGCGTTTCTTGTCAGCAAATGCATATCCCAGGTTATCTGAAGAACTGGCGTGGCTCGTCACGGGGAGCGGGCGACGTGGTAGGAAAATAGGTTGCCATGGGGGGTGGGGGAGGGTTTGCCATGTGTCTAGGGCTTGAACCACTAGCGGAAGCCTTGCATTTTAAAAATCAGTGCTAGTGATGAGAAATCTGCAGCTTCATGTGGGAAAAATCTTGCCCGAGTGGGTGATATATAATATAATACACACACATGCACCAACAGCAGCAGTCGGCTCTGCCGAGGCATCCCCTTAGCCCAGCTGGAGCTCCTGCTTTCTGTGTCTCGGGCCGGCTCCCAGCTTCAGCAGAGAAGAGCGGACGAACAAAATCCTTGGCAGGGGCAGGGGCCCAGCTGGTGGATGGATGTTAAGGGACTTTTTGGGAAGTGGCCACTGTGAAAGTGTGGGTTTTTTCTCTCCCCACCCCTCCTTGGCTCTTGATTTGAACAGGCTTCCCTTTCCTAAGGTGCATACAGGAAAAGGACACCAGGGTTTATAATGTGAACTGTAACAGGCTACTGGTTTATTTTGTAATACTTTTTTTTTTAACTGCAGTTTTAACTTGCAGGATGCCACATTCTCCGATAGTTCTGATTTTAAATCCACAGGTAGAATCTGTATTTAATTTTCATCCTTTTTAACCTCTTGCTTTTTCTTTTTTTTTTTTTTTTTTTAATCTCTATTTATTGATGCGTGTTGCCACGTCGCCATTATGTTTTTACATTGGTAGAATATTAAAATACACATCCAAATGCTCTTGATGGTAATTTGTACCTGCTGACTTGTAGGAAAGCTGGCTCTATATGAGTGTGTGTGTATATATATTATATAAATATATACATGTATACATAGATACAATACTGCTTTTTTTATTTTGTCGACGATCTTGAAGCAGTCTGACTGAAGCGTGAGGTGAATGCTTGTTCTAGTCCATCAGTTCAGGGTCCAGGTTTCCTCCCTGCGACGGCGTGTGGTGCGAGCATCCACGTCTCTCTTCCTGAAGTCAAAGCAATATTCCTTGCAAAAGGGGCAGGTGAGCGTCCGGATGCAGCCCCGGCGCGGAATCGAGACTTTTGGAGACCTGATCTTGTGGTAGGCTTGCGGTTGGTGTCCACTCCAGCCTTATCCTTCTTCAGAGAAACTGTAGTCGCCTTTGGTGCTTACCGAGCTGTTCCTTGACCTGCGGATCTCTAAGGCAAGCAGTTGCTTTTCGGGAACACGCAGAACTTCGCGTGGCCCGGGGGGAACCGGCAGTAGCGGCTTTGGAAGCTTGGCCGCTGCAGGGGCGGCAGGGGCTTGGTCACGAGCTCGGTGTGTTTCTTCTTGTACCTTTTATGCTGTTGACGTGGGATTTTTTGGAAACTGTCTCTTAGCAGCCCTGGAAGTGATAAAAGCTCTGCCCTCTCCCTCCTGCCTGGCACATGGTGGGTTTGGGGACGCAGGAGCTGATTGAAGAGGTGAGTGACCACCTACCATGAAACCGATAAACCCTCAAGTTACACCCCTCGGCGATTTGCTGTTGGGCACACACACAAAAAAAAAGGTTTTAAAGCTTTTTTGCATTCTGGCTGGCTGCAAACGAAAGCACACCCACGTTGAGAAACAAGGCTTTCCAAATCCTTACCTGCAACTTACTAGAAAGGGCTGAAGAGCGTCTTGACGCGTGCGCTTAGCTAGTCAGTGACCTGAAAGGTAAGTGAAGGGGCTTGGTTGACCCAGTGATCCAAATTCATGCAGGAGACTCAAAAAGTAGGACAGTGGCAGGGTATGGATCTGCTGTATAGACAAGACTGCTGAAGCATTGGCCACAGGCGCTGTTATTTGGAGGCAGTAAATTACAGAGTCTTTAAAAAAAAAAAAAAGTAATAAAAATACATCGGAAGAAAAATTGCTGCTTGTGCCAGGACATGTGGCTTTTCTTTTTCATTTTTTTGTTAAAGACTGGCGGAGGGGAGTCAGAGCGTTTCTCTCTGGTTTTGTGGCTGTGCCGGCGTCTGTGTGTGTCTCGTGTGTGTGTTAGGCTGGGGGGAGGGTCAGGGGTGCCCCTCTGGTTTTATTTCTGTTTTCAAGGATCATAGCAGGATCACACACTCTTTTATACAAGTTAGATCCAGGTCTTTGAACAACCTTTTTTTGTAAATAAGAAAAAAAAAAAAAAAAGAAAAAAAAACCACAAAAATAACAACAAAAAACAAAGCTCCTCACCAAATTCAAGCTTGTACATTATTATTTTTGGTTGTTTTTGAATTTTGAGTTTTATTGTTTTGTATGTAAATATGTGGACCCAGGAACTGTTATTAATGAGCAAAAAGTTACCGTTCAGGGCAGTGATTCTGTTTAATAATCAGACAAAATGTAGACGAGCTTTTTAAAGCCATATAGTTTTAACTCTGTACAGTAGGTACCGGCCTGTATTATTGTAACAATAACTCTAGCGATGTATAGTGTATCTATATAGTTTGGAGTGCCTTCGCTTCCATGATTTTTGAATTTTATTTCCCTTTTATTTTTTTCTCCTCCTTCTTTATTAACAATGTCTCCCACCCCAAACCTGCATCTTTGCTTCCCCCTCCCCACCCCGCTTTCTAACTCTTTGAGTGCTGTAAGGTTTCGGTGATACCCTGATCAGTAGCGGAACGAAAAGAAACCATCTCCACTGTCATTCACTTCATTGGAGCCGTGGCTTTGTTCTGGGAGTCTCCAAGGTGCCCACCCTGCCCTCCTCCTCCTGCTAGCAGCAGCTGGTTTCATTCGGACCCTTGCCCTAGCAGCCCATTTAGATTTTGCTTGTCTCTCCCCTCAACCCTGTCTCTCCCCTCAACCCTGCACCCAGGAGCATCTGGGCAGCAGCAGCTTCCAGGAGGCTCGGCCTTCCCACCCTCCCTGCGGCTGTGCCAGGGGCAGTGGCGAGCAGAAAGGGCCCCCAGGGAGGGAAATGCCCACATCCCCCAGGGTTGGTGCAGCTCAGAGCCATTTGGCTGCAGTTGGAGCAGGGCCATCGCTGTAGGAGACTGCGGTGGTTTTTTCTGCCGGGAGGACTTTCTGTTCCCTTTCTTCTCCCTGTTTTTCCCCCACATCCTTCCCTGAAGTCACTTTTGTTTTCTTGAGATAAGTTTAACATGACTCTTGATTTCTTGTGCCCAGCACGAAGGCCTTGTTTCTAAAACTAGTTTGCTTGTGTTTTACTACCTTGTTAGTATTCCACATAAGATTGTCTTGAATGGGAAAACACGTAACTCTTTACCAAACCAAAGGTTGCTGTTTTATTTCGAAGCATCTCGTGTTCATTCCAGTGAAGCAGAGGCTGCACTTTCTTTCTGGTGACACGAAGGTCAGTGATGCCAAGCTGTTGGCGACAGTCTGCTCAGAGCTGTCCCTCTCTTTTACACTCTTTTGGGCTTCTTTTTTAACCCAGTGTGGTCTTGATATGTCCTTTACGTCAGCCCTGCCGTAGTGGGTCCCTGAGCCAGGCTGGATCACAGTCTGTCTCCCCCGATGGACACTCAATCAAGACACTGGTGTTCTTTACTATTAAACTTATCTACCTTGCTAGGGAAAAAGAAAAAAATTACCTGCAAAAGAAAATTGACTGGTAGAAGATCCCTGAACACTCTGTCCCCTTATTTCAAAGCCAAGCTTTACATAAAATAATGGCAGGTGCCTGCGACTTGCAACCTAAAATTCCCCCCCAGTTTTCAGTACTTGGAAAAGCAGAAGTCAAGCAGCCTGTCAGACTCGTACTCCTGTACTAGGAACCTCAGCCACCGCGGAGAAAAAGGAAAAGCTGATGAGGAAAAGCACAGTAGGGTATTCGATCCGGGCTCTGCCTTCCGGAGACTGCCAGCGGGTACCCCTGGGGTGGCAGCTGATTTCCACGGAGCTCTCGGCCGGTTCTGGTCGTAGTTGGCTTTGTTTTGCAACACTGCAATAATGGCAAAACGACAGGAAAGGAAAACAGTACCTAAGGGGTTAGCTCGAGAAAAGTAGCTTCCTTGTGTTGGTCTTTCTCAATTTATTTTTAATATATATATATAAAATATATTTATATATATATAATTTGCTTGCCTGTAAAATTTGCGTTCATTAATGTGTTGCTGATGGATCACTTGGGCCTGTACACACCAATTAGCGTGACCACTTCCATCTTAAAAACAGAAATCTAAATATATATATATTAAGGACTGTGGGTTGTATACAAACTATTGCATACACTTGTGCAAATCTGTCTTGATTTAAAGGAAAAGCAAAACCTGTATAACATTATTACTACTTGAATGCCTCTGTGACTGATTTTTTTTTTTCATTTTAAATATAAACTTTTTTTGTGGAAAGTATGCTTAATGTTTTATTATTTCCCCCGCCCCATTCCCCTTGTAAATACGTTTTGTTCTGTGTGACTCGGTTCGGAAATAGTTAACTGGTACTGTAATTTGCATTAAATAAAAAGTAGGTTAGCCTGGAAATGAAATTTAAAAAATACCAAGTGTGTGGTCTTTATTTCAAAAAATTGCCCTATTCTTCCCTCCTCCTCTCTCCCTTCTCTGACCCTTGTTCCTCACCCTTATGCCTCTTTCCACTCTGCGAGAATAGGTGGACGTGAATCTTTGTAATAATAAAGAAAAACCTCAAGAAATGAGCATGTTTTCTTAAATGAGCTGTGTTATTCCATGCTATTTTTAAAGAGATGCCAGCTTGTCTATGACACCGTTTGATTTGATGGAGAGAGGAACCCTGGGACATAAATATTTCAAATTGAAACCAACCAATCTTCCTTTACCGTCCACCTATAGATACAAACTTAAGAACCTGTGTAAACTGCTGGCTTTGAATCCTGCACTCATGGTTGTTTGGGTTGTTTTTTTATAAATCATTGGATCCCATTAGTAATGTTATTTGGTGGTGATCTGTAAAGTTTGTCGAGACCACGTCCAGTGGACCGTTCCTCCAGCAAATCAGCACATAGCTATCTCTGAGTTGGGTTTCCGGTACTGGATAATGTATGTATTAAACATGACATGTCTATTAGCGCAAAAAGAAAAAAGAAAAAAAAATAAAAATCCTTTTTTGGGCTGGCTGACCTGGCCGAATCCATTCTGTCGCTATCCTAAAGGCTAGATGCGAGGTCATGTGACTGCTGCTTCAATAAAAACAAATTTATATTGCAAAGAGACTCCTCTTGCTTTGTTTGTGTGCCACGAGCCGCGGTTTTTCCCATGACACCTCTGCTGGGCTCCAGGCTGGAGCTTCTACTACAGAGGCCCTCCAGGACAAATGGGAGCAGGGTGGGAAGGGGCCCTTGCTGGGTCCACACCATGAGTGTTGAGTCAGGATCCCCTTGATCCTCTCCTGATTGCCGAATGTGTGTCTAGGAGCTGTTCTGGCCCCTCCTGGGTGCTGGAGCTGTGCCTCTCAGAGCAGGTGCTGGCACACCCCAGCTCCCTGAGTGGGCTCGGGGCTTGGGTTGTGCAGGCTCTGGGGCACCGGGGTGACGGCCAGGCGGCCACCCGAGCCTGGCTGCCCCAGAAGCAACACAGTGAGTAGACGCTGCTGTCCCTTCACTTACTCTGTCCCACAAGGTCACCAGGATTCTGGGTGCATCCAACTCATGCTGAGACTGGGACTGCTCTCCTCGTCAAGTCTGGCCCTGGCCGTTCAGGGTGGCCACTTACACCTGCAAACACGTTGCTGCCAAAAATTACAGCGCCTCTCTGGGTGAGTTTATCTACTTAAAGCTTGCCTCTAGTGGGAATTCATCACAATCGCTGGTGATTTGGGGTGGTGGTCAGTCATCCTTGGGCACGTCTCTGGATGGACTTGCACTGGGATCTCCTGCATCTGCTGATGTTCCCTCACCTGGAATGCAAGTTGTGGGCTCTCTTTATGCGCTGTCTTTGCACGGGAACTCTCATCTGCAGTCTTAGGTCTCTTTTCTGAATGTCAGAGCCAAATGAACAGAACTCAAGCACCTCATAACTTTCTGCTAAGCTGATTGGAAGGGGATCTTCAACTCCTTCGCATCTTTGTAACGTTTCCAATTTTATCTCCAGTCATTTTGAACCCCTCCTTAAGCTGTAGTACCAAAAGAAGCCAGAGGTTCCCTACAGTGCTCTCCCCAGTGTCAGTGAAGGCACTGGAGAGCATCTGGTAGCTGCTGCCTGTCTCCTTACCTGAGGATTGCATTCACCCTTCTGCGCAGAGGCTGCAGCTGTCCAGTTTATCCAGCATGCCCTCTCATTGTAACTCCTGCAAGCATTGCCAGTGGGACTGTTGCAGTTTCATATCGTGTTTATATTCCAACCACCCTTCTAAAAGATGTAATGAAACACCTTAGCATCGAGAGCCAGTCCTTGCACAACCTTCCAGGGAACATCATTCTGTCATTCTGTGGGAAAATACTTTTTGAGACCCATCTGCAAACCAGGGTCAAATCCACTTAGCTGTTGGTCAGCAGTGCTTTGGGATGATTTAAAATGCTAATCCGGGAGTAAAGCAGCACCGAGCTGAATGCAGTACAAGAGTCTGCTCCACTGATGTGCTTTGTCTTTATCGAGCGAGCTGCCAGCCATCTGCGTTGGAATTAAAAGTCAGTGTCAAGGCTACTGGCACCATTTGTTATCTGGAAGGGGGCAGCTAGTGGGAAGGTCCAAGTGCAAGAAGAAGAAGAGCCACAAAGGAGGAGGAGGAGGGAAGCGAGCCGCAAACTGCAGAGGGGAGAGAAGAGCACTGCAATTTATCTGAGGCTCCACGTCCAGTTGCTTGGAGACAGCGTGCCCAGCAGATGGTACACAACCTCATCAGCCAGCCTGGAACCTCACTTCCCTCCCTGGGCTCTGGGAAGGGTTTGGCTGGGCCCTTGTCCTGTCATCCCTTGATAGTCTTGAAGAGTGGTGTTCCTGGCTTTGCTAAATCAGCTGTGCACAAAGGCTGCAAGACCCGACGGCTGCCAAATCCAAGCTCCGGTAGGAAAGGAGGGTGTGTAGGTGTCAATGCCCCACGGGGCACAGCAGGAAAGCCAGGCTCTGTCTGGGTCTGTGTTGTACAATGTGAGTCTTTGGAGCAGAGACCAGACCCCCAAAAGAAACTGCTGCTGGAGCTCATCTCAGGTGAGAGTACAGGTGAGTGCTCAGGGCTGTAAGGGGGAACTGGACTTCACAGCAAACACCTGCCTTTGGCCAGTGCAGGAATGCAGCCCTGGATCTTGCTCCACACCCAGCTAATTCCTGATGCCCTGGCACAGATACTACTTGGTGTATCCTATTGCTCCCTGAGCCTGCATGCAGTTGGGTAGGTGTCCCATGCAGTCAGTGGAGTTAAGCCTTCTCTTCCAGGAATTCCAGGCTCTCTGCATCACGCCTCTCTGCTCACATACTCCAGAGGTAAGGCTGGATCCTCCAGGACAAGTGGGGAATGAACAGCCTCTTCCCTTGTGGAAGCTTGCGATTGGCTGCAGCAGGGTGTTTCTGACCGGGGTGCTCTGCCCCGAGAGCTGCAGTGGAGCAGTGTGCCCAGGCCCAGGGCCCAGGGCCATCTGCAGAGCCCCCTCGCTTGCTGCAGAGTGAGAAAATGTGGCTGTGGGCAAACAAACCCTGGTCCCCAGGCAAAGCTCCCTGGCAGAGCACAAACACCTGTCCCAGCAGAGGAGCTGCAGGCCCTGTGCATGGTGGCAGGCCCAGGGAACTGAGAATGAAATGGATTGCTAAGCAGAGAGATTGAAGGGTTTGGGCTTTTTGGTTGGTTTTTTTTTTTTTTTTCTAAGCAAATTTTCTAAAAACTGGTGCAGGGCAGGAGTTGGAGCAGGACTGTTCATTGTCACTGGCTGCTTGACCTTCCTGTGCTTTACCTCACCTCCAAGTGCTGAGCTGGGTCACAGGGTCCAGACACCTGCTGTGACAGAGGGACATGTAGCAGGTCCTGTCAGAGGGACACGGGGGCTGCAGGGAGCAGGGCAGGGTCAGGTGTGTGGTGGGAGCTTGAGAGGAAGCAAAGGGCATTCCCACCCCCCTCACCAGATCCCCGTTATCACCTTCCACAACTCCTCAAGGGCAGGCTGCGGCCAGGTGGGGGTCAGTCTCTACTCCCAGGTAACAGGTGAGAGGACAAGAGGAAATGGCCTCAAGTTGCACCAGGAAAGGTTTACATTAGATATTAGGGGTAAAATTCTTCATGGAAAGGGTTGTCAAGCCCTGGAACAGGCTGCCCAGAGAAGTGGTGGAGTGATCCACTGTCCCTGGAGATACTTAAAAGAGGTGGCACTTGGGGACATGGTTTAGTGGTGGACTGGCAGTACTGGGTTAATGGTTGGACTTGGTGACTTTAGAGGTTCTCTACATCCTAAACAATTCTATGATTATCTCCTCTGGCATGACAGCAGCCATGCCCTCTACCTCCCTTCTGCAGCTTATTCCTGTAACCAAATCCTTTGCCAAGCCAGAGTGTTCAGGAGGAAGATGGTGCTTACTGGAATAACCCAGGTGGTTTCAGAGTGTTTTTACTCAAGGAGATCATTGATGTTGTTTGGAATGCTGCCATAAGTTAACAGCCTTGGGAAAAGGACTGCCCAGCTGGGGACTCTTTGGACCATCTCAATTACACCTATTTTAAGATTTTTGTTTCACAGCACCGGGCCTAGGAAGAGGTTGGTCAATGGAAGCTGTTTCTGCTGGAGACAACAGATTTGGGGCCCACACAGCAATGAAAAAATGGTTTGCATTTGGCTGGGGGCAGAAAAATTATGTTGGCAGGCAGAGAGAGGCTCCAATTCAACAAGTAAGGAACCAACAGGGTGTTTGCAAGAGGCTGTTACTGACTCAGTAACAGACAAAAGGGAGATTCTTAGGATCAATCCTGCAGCAACTCAGGGAGAGAGCAGCAAATGCAGCTTTCAAGTCTCTACCACCTTTATCTCACTGCAATCAGCACTGCAGGGGCACTGCACGCTCCCCCCAGGCACTCCCTGAGGACAAAGACCAACATCCCCAGCACTGACTGAGGAGCTCCAGGATGGGCCATGATTGCAGGCTGCCCTGCAAGCTCCCCACTGGAGGAACTGGGGGGGATAAATCTCCTCTGGCTGGGCCCTGCGGTCCAAGCTGCTGTAGAGCAGTGGGCAGCTGCAACAGTGGGTGCTTGCTGGCAGGAGCAGCCAAAGCTCTCAGGTCCATTGGGGATGGTGTGCTGAGCCAGGCAGCACATGTGGATACAGGTAAGCAGCCCTGCAGGAAGGAAAGGGGAATAGGACATCACTTCCAAGTGCTACTTGAAGGATTGGGATGTGACACATGGGAGGAAGCCAAGAGAAGTGGCCTTGACTCCAGCCAGAAGTGGAGGAAAAGGTGTGTGGGGTTGATGCAGCATGTGGGAGAAAAGGAGGAATGAGAGGAATGAATGATATGATCAGAGCAGAGAGCCGGAGCTGCCCTGCTCCATGGGTGTCAGCGTACACCCTTCCCCTTGGCCTACTGGCATTTTCTGTCTGGTGCAAACAGTGTCTGTTGAGATGCTTTCCTTGCCAGTTCTGCTCCAGGCAGTGGCTGGGAGGAGGGGTGGGAGCCTTGGTCCAGGGTGGTCCCGGGAAAATTGAATTTACTAATGCAGGTGTACACATTCTGTCTCGGGGAGTTGGCAGTTTTGGCAGGTGTTCAAACCAATTCCCACCTCCCAGGTGGGATGGAAGGCAGGCACAGGAAACAACAGCTCCCCATCCAAGCCCAGGCCTGATTGTGGAGGGCGCTGTGGTGAGGAGGCTGGATACCAGCACGATTCTGATTCACCAATCATTAAAACACAGGAAAAGTTGCATGAGCAGGACTTTGGTGAAAGCAGAGAAACAGGACTTGAAGGAGATAGCAATAATGCTTTGTTAAAAGCCTTGAGCATGTGAGGATCATACTTGTAGGGTTAATCCCACTCTCCTAAAAGAAATGGTGTGACGGCTGAATTGAGCCCAATGAAGTATCAGGCAAATCCTGCACACTTACAAGACCAGAAGCAGAAGGAACAGCTGTGCTCAGAAAGTGGCAGGAACTCTTTTAACAGCACCACGCCCAGGTCTATGGCTGCAGCTCTTGTGATGGTCATACTGCTTTTGAGTGAGGCAGGAGAGATGGGGGAGTGTGGGTTTGGTGTGGGTTTCTGTTGACAGAAATGCAGACACTGTACATTTCCAGTAAAGAAGGACCCCAAGTCCTTTCTGCTGAACTGTTCTTGGTGCCATAAGATTTTCTCCTCCCACACCACCAGAACCGTATTGGCAGGGAAGCCCTGGGACAATTTGCATTCATTCACTTACTGCAAAGACTAATTTTTCACCACTCTCAGGGCACAGTGACCCCAGAGCCCTGTTTGGCTCAGCCTTGTCTCCCCCACCTGCCAGGAGACAGGAGCCAGCAGAGCGGCACAGCCAGGCTCCCTCCCCGTGGGCAGCTGGTGAAAGAAAAGGGACAAGCTGAATTTTCCCCATGTTTGCACTGTATTGGAGCAGCCCTGGAGGCATCTGCTGTGTTTGTTTCGGGTACAGGCTCCTCCCCAGGGTTGTTCTGTCTCCTGCTAGAAGAGGGAATGGTGCATTCTTATGCTATTGATTTATGATCCCAACTCCCTCTCACTGTGCTCATTTTCTTTCTGAAAGTACATTCTGCAAAGCTTAAGAAAAAAACCCCACATGACAATTGAAAGCAGTTTCTACAGAAGAGTTTCCTGCAGGAATCCTGCTGTGGCCTTCAGTTTACATGGTAGGCAATGTCATGTGGAAAAGATGGCTTTATCCTGATGGTGTCTCTTAAATCATGATAGAAGGTGAGACATTTATAGCTCAGCCTGTGCACAGCATCTGGAGTCCTCTGAGTCCCCTGCCCCCTTGTTGTCATGCAGAGCTGTGTCCCTACAGAAGACCAAAGTGCTGCAACATCTGTCCATTCCCACATCTGTTGGAATACTTCTTTCTAAAACCACATCAAATTGTATAGTGAGCCACATGCAGAACGTTTATTTTGACAGACCATCTTCAGAAATACAGCAAATGCCTCAATGGATGGGTCTTCCACTGTTCTGCTGCATCAAGTTTTCCATGCCTCTCCTATTACGTTGGATCTTGTGATTCATGTTATCCCCCCTCCTTTTAACCAGGATAAATTTGTCCAAGGTGGCCTGAGGCTACAGAGCCAATTCTTGCACAGCTTCTCCTCCCACACTGTGGAGAGTGTTTTGTTCTATATTTTTGTATTTCCAACCTTCCCTTTCACTGACTAGCTACAAATACCATGAGAATTGCTCCAAATCCCCAGTCCCCATCCTCACAGAGTCCTAATTAAAACTGGTCACCCCCCTCTGACTCCTGCCAGCCATTGCAGCATTTACAGAGGCTGCCTGACCCCAGCAGTCCCCTGGTGCCCCTGGTTCAGCGACCTGGAGCCCAGCAGTGGTTTGGTGCAGCTCTTTTCCCTCTTTCCAGCTGTTATTTACTCCCCAGTGGAATACAGGGTATCCAGACTCCGTTCTCCTCCCTCTCCCCTCCGTGTAAATTCCTTTCCCTGTACCCTGCCCCAGCCTAACCCACAGAGCAAAGACCCAATGCAGGAATTTTATTGGAATGCATTAATGAGCACCATTTTTGACCAGCTGCTGGTTTGTGTTATGTAGGAGAGGCACTATGGCTGGGATTAGCTGAACCACACCTGAGCTTTACAGATCCAGCACAAGGAAAAGATGATCCACGGGGAGAAATTATGGCAGCAGGGAGAGATCAGCCTATTACCACTGTAGCACTGAGGGCCAGTACTGCTGTTGGCTGTGTAAGCTGTAGCCATCAATGAATGAGCATTTTGGGTGTGGTGGCGTGGCTGTGCCCGCCCCTCCAAAATGTGGTGCTTGGTGTAAATGTCCCTTTATGTGCTAAGGCCACAGCCCTCAGGAATTCTGACACGTGAGTGCTGGAGAGCTCAGCAAGCCTTGAGCTCTGTGACAGATGCACTGCGCCTGTCTGAGCCCGCTGCTTCCCGACATCTGGAGCTGGAGCACCCCCGTGCCTGCAAACACGGCAAAGCCAGCACACAGCAAAGCCAGCATCCTTTCTGATTAGCCCCCAGAGCTGGAGAGCCAGAGTGACCAACACTGTTCCAAGCAAAATAAGATTCTTTCCAGAACTCCTCTTTGCAGTGATAAAAAGCAAGAACCAGTCAGCCTGAAGAGGAACACTTCTGGAAAAGGCATCAGCCCCGCCATGCCCGTGCCATGCTGCTGTCACCTAGGCTTGTGCCAGACACTGCCTGCTTGTCAGAAACCACCCTGCTGAGGTGAAGGACACCTTTTCTTTCTCCAAGGACTAATGATGTGAAAAGATGATGCAAAATCTGACTGGTTTTGTTCAGCTCCTGTGCTTTATTAATAGCAGTGCTAATGCAGGAAGCCTCTGGGCCTTAAACCACTAAAGAAATCAGTGGGACATGCTTGTCTGTGGATGGTCTCAAAATTTCCCACTTATGGAGTATTTTTTCATTTAATGTTATTGAAGCAAGGAAATACCACTAAAAGCCCAGGTGCAGATTTTTATTGGTCTGTGCCAGGAAAACAAACAAGGAATGCTAACACTGCTTTCTCACTAAAGCTTCTCTAAATAATCAGAACAAGAAAAAAATAGATAATGAAGTCCAAAGCAAGTTGGAGAGGGAGTGGAGGGAGCTGCCACACCAGAATGTATACAGAATGATTCCAGGACAACACTGCTGGCAGGAAGCAGGAGGGACAGCCCAAAGGAGAGAGAGGGTTTTCCATTCAGGGTGCCCTGAAAAAGTAAATACAATGTGCTTCCCTTTCCCTCACCATGCTCTGAACTCAAATCACAGAGGGGAAGAGAAACCCACCTCACTCATCTTCTGTCCTAGGAGGCTGCGGGATCCTTGTGGAAGCCTTGTGCAAGTTCACGTGCAACTGTGGCAGGGTGAGTGCTGTCAGCTGCACTTGGTCCAGCAGCTGTCCCACTCAGAGCTGTGCTGGCTGTCCCAGCAGGAGAATCCTCATTTCTCTTGGTGGCAGATGCTTCCTGATGCGGTGCCAGATCAGCCAGAGCCCTCTCTGTGCCCCCGTGGATGATCCGATGAGCAGCGTAGATGTGTTTTCTTTGGGACTGCCTCACTGTGCATAAAAAGAGGTAAGGCTTTTACTTGGAAATGTGCAGCAAAGTGTTCTCTGTAGGGGAGAAGGGAGGAGTAGCTTTTAGCAATCCTGCAGCGGTGGAAAAGTCTGTCTCAGGAAAAAAAATCATGCCCTTCTAACTTTGGCTGAAAGCGTTCTACTGCCACCTAATAGCAGCAACCAACTTTGCATTTCACTTTGAAGACTGGCCCCCACAGTGGGAAGCACAGCCAAAGTGTTCTCCTTTCCAGCTTTGGGAATGACTGGCCAGGATATATTATCAGGCTTTAAAATAACTTCTCCTTCAGTGTCTGTTAATTGCAGCAAGCCTCTGGAAAGATCCAGCTGAAATCTGCCATCTCCTGTGCCAGGATTTGACGTGCACTGAGAAACTCTTACTAAGTTCAAAGTAAGACTCGAGCCACAACTGACACATGAAGTCACCTGCCTACCTTATCACCTCCCTTCAGCTACTGCAGCATTGCCTCCTTTCATCCAAAGTCATTTGTATGTATTTCCAACCCACCTCCTGGGAAATAATTACCCAAGCCGAAGTGCTCACCCTACAGCTCTCTTTATTGCTCTTCACTGTTCTTTGTTCGCCCTTTCCCTCTTTATTTCAGTCACGGGGATTGAAGTAATGTGTGCCTTACAGAGAGTGTGAGGAATGATGCAGGAACAAGGGGTGGCTCTCATCCTGTCACTTCCCTACAGAAGTCCAAGACTTACTTTGGCCTGCTCCAAGGCTGGTTTGCACTTAGACTGTGAATCTGAAGCAAGGGTGTCCTGCATGCTGGCACACAGTTCTGCTGTCCCTGTCTCAGTCACTCAGCGTTACCAACCCACCCTGTTTATGTTTATCCATCTCCCAGGTCCAATTTGTCAACAATGAATGCAACTGGATCTCACTTGCATTTGAAAAGCTGATCTTCACCAGCCAGCCTTCACTCCCAAGGCATTTTGGCTTCTCTACCCAAGGCATTTTGGGTTCAATCATGTTTGCATCAACTGCATCAACTATACTGGGAATTCTCCCCTGGAATTGCTGCAGGCCCTTTCTCCATCCACAGTGAATTCTGTCTAAAGGACAACATGCTGAAATTGGTGAGTGACTGTCCTTTTCCAAGCAAGGTTTTTCATATCAGCACAGTGACTTCTACTTCCATTGAGGCAAGGTTCAAAATCGAGGTACAGAGGTTTCTCAGGGTGAGCCAGTATTGGATAATCCCTGCTTTTATGCATCAAAATGCAACAAAATGAGGAGGAAAAAAAATCCCAAACTAGGTAATGGCAAAACAGTTGTTTAAGGGGAAGGTAAAGTGTAGACAAAGACTGAAACTGCAGGCTCTCAAATCTTTGTTCTACAAATGGATTTGCTCCTTTGACAGGCCAGATAACTGTTCTCTTAGATCACTTTCTAATACTTTCAAGGAAGGTGAATGCTCAAGCATGGGCCAGGTTGCTAAAACACAGTTTCATAATGAATAATTTGGCTCACTATAGGGAAGGCTTTAAAAGCCACTACAGAAATGCAATACACTCATGTGTTTATGAGATCTAATGCCATTCTTTGCTACCATTTCCTTTGGATTTCCATGGAATAGTTAATGATTCTGCTTCCCTGAAAGTATCACTGTGCAGGAGGTTTACAGCAGGGTGTGTTCATCAGAGTGTACATCTGGTAGAATTCAACTGTCTTAAGTGAATGGAGCCCCCTCCACCCCAGGAAGCAATAGCAGAAGAGAGTATGAGCCAGGTCTCTTCCTGACATTTGATTTCTGCCATCACAAGAATATTGTGACAAATTTCTCCTGATCGCATTAGAAGGAGCTCTCTTAACAGCCTGCTGCTTTATTCCACCAGCATCCACTTTGATTTTTAATTGGGTCTAGCTCTGTTTTCCAGGCAAATTCACTGTAGCTATCACAGATTCTGAAGATTTTTTTTCTTCTGTTGTTTGGGAGTGCATCTGAGGTGTTTTGTTCATTAGCTGCTGTTGCATTTAAGCCCAGTACGTATTTTGAGCCTTGATGTATGTCCTCAGTATGTCCAGAATCCTAACCCATCTCCAGGTCTTCTTTCTGCTCTCCTTTCTGAGACAGGCTAACCTGTGTGTGTTAGTGCCTGAGCCGCAGGCTTCACTGACTACCATTACATCACCTGCTCTGGAAGGCTGGCAGAAGCAGTGCTGGAGTGAAGGGAGCTGATTTAAGCTTGTACAGAAATCCCAGCTGCAGAACAGGTCCTGTTGTTGTAGCAATGCACAAGCCAGGAAGAAGAAAGTTTGCACAATTCAGAGACCACAAAATGCATACTCAGGGTTTGTATTTTCATTCACAAAGCAATAAAAGAGGCAATGAACTAAGCGCCTTTGTTCTCAAGGCAGAGAAGTGCACTGCAGCAAGGACCCCCCTCCCTTCAAGCTCTATTGTGATGCAGTTGCTTTGCTTAGGTCATATTCACTTTCTGTGGGTGACTTCTTTAGTAAGGGTCTTCCACCTGTGCTGGTCAGTGGAAATATTCCAGTTAGGAACAGCCACTTACTTATGACATTACTTAATGTAATACACAGCTTTCCAGTGTCTTCCCCTCAGTATTTTGACAGATGCTATTCCATTTTTGTTAAACAGAAACATCCTCTTTACAACTGCGAGGTTATCTCCTTACAACATGATGCCACTACAGCCAACCTTAAAACTTTATCTTTACCTCTTGCTCTCAGCCCACTGGGGAGGAGAGGGAAGCATAGGAAAGTGTACAACCTTCCTTCCATATATGACGTATATTTAAGTAATTTGCTTGTTAAAGTCTCACGCAGTTTTAGAAATTGCACACAATTCACAACTGTTCTACTTGAAGATTTTTACCAGTTTGTTTCTGAATGTGCAATGGGCTGCTTCTTTTTATGCAGTTTTATTGTTGCAGATACACCAACTTTATCATAGCGAGCCAGGTTGGAAGGTACCTCAAGGATTATCTGATTCAACCTTTCCGGCAAAAGCACAGGCCAGATCTTACAGCAGGTCTGAATTTCAGTCACCGTTTAAAAAGACTAAAGAAACTGGTGAAAAAAGGGTGAAAGAGCTTAACTTTCTACCTGCAGAGTGCCAAAAAGGAATCTCAGGGAACTGAAACAACTCTTGGCTACATCATTCCTTTCAGGGAGCTAGAATAAGGAGAGTGAACCAGTTCACAAAGAAAATAAATTTACTGGACTCCTTACCTCTTTCTCTCATAAAGATTTTCTCAGCTTCTGGGATCAGGAAATTATAAACCAGCTCTGCTACAATCTCTTCTGACTGTAGGCGAGTTCGACTACAGGACAGATGCACAGTGGTATTAGCATTTTAATTTTCTCTGCAGACCACCTCTGCAAAAACAGGTCTCCCATGTAAATGCCCTCACTCTTTCCAAGGGAGTGTATTGTCATGGCAGCAGTTGTCAGCTGGGTCTGTCTTTATCCTACAAATAGGTGACTATCCTACAATATTGTAGTATTGTATCCTACAATAGTGTGACTATCCCCCTTTGCACTGCCAGTGTGTTCAACAGTGCACTGGAAAGCAGGATCATCTTACATTCCTTATCCTCAAAGGTACTGAGAAGCTCAGTTCCCTCTGATGACAAACTGAATTAGGCACACAGATATCGCTGAGGGTTTGTGTCTTTGTCAATTTAGTCTTTGGTCCATTGCTGAGTTTGCTAAATTCTTCCCTTTTGTGACTCTGCACTTGGCTGCCCCTGTGCTCTTTTCCATGCCAGTGTTTGGTGGGTTCCCAGTTGGCTCAGGGGCTGCATGCATTATCTACGCTTCATTCCCCCAAGGATTCCAACGTTCTGCTTGTATTCATCTAGATACAAAATACACAGCTTCTCTACCATAGGAGAGTCACTGTGTCATTGGGATTTTTATGGCTCAATACCAAAAAAAGAGCATAGAAACTCATAGAACTGGGGGTTTGGCAGGTCCTAAGAAGTATTCACTGCTGATACCCCAGCTAAACACAGACTGTGGTGTTCTCAACAACTTACTTTACTCAAAGTGCCTTGTCAGACAGCCATCAGTATGAGTGACCTCCATGGAAATTGGCAGTTCCATAAAGAAGAGCCACCCCAGAATGAAAGGCTGTGTATAGCTGTATCTTTTAGGATCTCTTTCAAATGGATTTTCTGTAGTAGTGTAAATAAATGAAAAGATCGGTATGAATGGGTATTGCTTTAGGCAGTTCCCAGATTCACTTAAAGCTCAGTCACAGCCTGCACTGGTGTGGAGAAATCTAAAAAGGGTGATTCACAGATCACACAAGTGATTTGCAAAGGGAACCTGGCACAGGCTGTATGGAAATAAGGCTCTGATGGATTTATATGTGTGTAGCAGGTAGGAGCAGCGTGGTTCCCATACAGCAGCCACACTAATGAAGCGACCACGAGCAGCACTGCTCTGCCCTTCCCATGGTTTGGGTGATGCACACAGCCACAGATGCACCTGGTCAGGCAGGTTCTAAACTGCTGTGAACAGCCCCTCGCGTGCTGTTTAATAACCTACCGACTCTCCATTTCGTAAGCAATGTCATTGATTGCTACAGCCCTTTTCTGAATCTCTTCCCTGGCTTGCTCTTCAGCTGTCCTCTCCGTGCTACTCAGGATAACATCTTCCAAGTAGGTGTCAATAGTTCTGTCCTGAACATCCACCACCTAGAACAAAACACCAAGATATTGTTCCCCTGCCTATTGCTGTGCCAGGAACATAGTGGAAGATTTCCAGAGAATCATGAACAACAGATTTTCATAAGACACTTTATTTCAGGCAGGCCAACCTGAGATTTGTTTTCAGAGATGCTGTCTGTAAAAGTTTCTTTTCTAGTAATTCTTTCTGAGAACTGATTGAACAAGTGCAGGTGAAAGAAAACCAGTTCACAGATCCAATTCTGGTGCAGCAGGTTAGTCCTGTGAATGCAATGGCAGTTGCTCCCTCAGTTCTCACGGTCCCCTGAACAACAATTGCCAAGTGATAATCATGGGTATTGACTTCAGTAAATAAATCAGTTTTTATTCAAGCAAACCCTGAAGGAGAAAGTTCCATCAAGCCAGTCAAAAACCAAGATAAAATTATTGGTTTCTTTGTAATGGTTGTAGAGCTGAGATTTTAGAAATGGGTGTTTTCCATCTGCTAATCTGCAGGGCATAAGCTTATGGCACCTTGGCCTTACCTGCTTACCACTCAGAAATACATAAAAGATGAGAAGCTAAAATTAAAAAAAAAAAATAAACGTGATGCCAGACCCTTTTGGTATTAACCGCCTTCCACAAAGTTTGAAAATTATTGGTTTAGTCAATTAGACTCCCACTCATGTCTTTCAATGGGGAGAAATATGCTTCGTGCAGTCAAGAGTTAGGAAATAGGAACAGGACTATAGAATAGTTATGGAATATGGTAATACAGTTTTTTTTTCTTGATTTCAAGGTTACTTTATCTATTATTGTTCCTTCAAAATAAGTGTTGTACCTCTTGTTATTTGCAGTCCACTTGGGCTGGGGGGGGGCAAAATCTTTCCAAACCCTTGCTTAAAGGATTCTTTCCTGGAAAATCACATAATTGTTCTGCTGGGCAGAACAAGTGCTGACAAAACACTATCCTAGAGATGATCTAGGTACATCTGTTCTCCATAGGTGTTTACTGGAGAAATTTAGAAACCTACACCCATTCATGACAGGCCAAACAGGACTGTCTGTAGGGGTATTCAGATCAACCTTAGTTTAATGGACATGACTATCAGGAAGGAATCACCCTCTCTTCACTAAGCTTTCCCTCTCAATTTTAAAACTAGCCATCCCCAAAGTCAGTGCTGAAGCAGCTCCCATCCATCTGGACCTTCCCACAAGGAGGCAGCTCCTACAAACAGCCTACAGTCCCAGCAGTCTCCCTCTCTTGCCTGTCTGAAAAGTTCATCTTCCTCCTGCCGCCGGCTCTCCTCCAGCTGCCGCCGTCCGCTCTCCTCTGCTTCCCGCATCCGCCTCTGCCTCTCAGCCAGCATGAGCAAAGCATGGATCTTCTGTTCTTCTTGCAGCCTCACCAGCTCTTTGGACAGAAAATCAAGCATGTTCGCCAGTGCCCTTCCTTCTACCGTGGCCAAGTCTCTTTCCAGTGCTGACAGCTTTCAAAAGAAAAATGCAAAGAATTGTGTTACAGACCCCAGGAATGTTGTACAAAGTCCCATGACTACCACAGGCAGTGGATGCTCTGCAGCATCCACTCAGACCAGCCATGGGACAGTCCCAGGAGTTTGGCACTCTTCATGTGTTACATGCCATGACTGGTTTCTGCATAGTGCAAACATGAGTACCTGCAGCTTCAGGCATTGCACCTAAAATTGTACAAGTTACTAACTGCTGACAAATTCAAATTGACAGTAATTATATGAAGTTTGCAGAAGTGCAAATGAGACCTCAAAATTCCGGGAAATGGAAAATTCAAAAGTCTGTGGCAGAGTTGAGACAAGATTCCAGGTGTTCAGCATTACTGTGCCATTCACTCCTTGTTCCAGGCACATCCTGTTCTATGGACTGGGTATGTGTGATTGCACTACAGAAAGAGACAAGATCTATGGGGAGTTCATTATCTCCAGAATGGACTCTGAAGCCACAGGCCTTGGCAGGAGGGAATGTCTGGAACTGGCTGAGATGCTGTGTTCTGTTGAAATAAACAGGCAATTACAGAATAGACCTAAACATAAAAGTTCAAGTGGAGCTGAAATCTCCCAGACAAGTAATAATAAATCAGCTTTCTTATACAGCTGAGCCATGTGCCCAGGCAGTGTTTCAAAGGAAGGGGGATTGTCAACGTTGCACACATCGAGAAGTGACAGCACTTAGCCCACAGGTGTTTCAGATGGAAGATGGTGATGCAGTAACTGCACCACCTCACAGGGAGGGATAACATGGAACTAAAGTGCTGCCTCCTCTTCATTGCTCCAGGTGCTGTATATAAAACTGGTGTGAAATGGAGGAAAACAACTCAGGAACACTCTTGTGTTAAATTTTTGTTATGTATGAGTCCAAAATTTTCAGCTCCTCATCTCTGACTGTTTTATGTGAAATTTCCATCCTCTTTAGGCAGGAAGCATTTACTTTACATTGAAATGGTCAAAAACCTGAAAAAAACCTGTGACCACCAAACCCTATAGAACTGAGAGTCATCAGTGACTTTCTGAAATAGCCACACACATAGAAAACTCCTGCACATGCATTCCAGAGAGTTTTAAAAGTTCAAAATGTTTGACAACCTGAGCCCTGGACTGTGAACCTTCAGAGACAGTTGAAAAAAAAAAAAGTGAGAGGAGGCCGATACCAGCAGAGGGGGATAGTGGCTCTCCAAAAAGGAAATTCTGAGAGCAGAGGTCAATATCTTTACCATTTGCTCTCTCTCCTCTATGAATGTCATTATGGTGTTTGAACTGCTTTCTCTTTCACTCTCATCTGGGCTTCTAGAAGAAATGGAGCACTGCAAGTTTCTAAGGCCTAAGGCTTTTATTTTTTTCTTAATTCCTCAATAGAAATATTCTGTATTCCTGCATTCTACACCTGGGCTTCCTGTGCATGAAGGAGTATCTGGAAATGCTAAATGGTAAAACTCAATCACCTGGCTCAATTTTTATTGAGATCTAAAGGGAAATTTTGTTGCTGCCCAACCAGCAGGAAACAGTGAGGCTTCATCTCCACCAGGTCAACTTGCCAGTGGATGCTGTTATTGTAATATGAAAGCTGCCAAATTGCTTCACAGCTGGACATTGAAAAAACAGCAGAGTAGTAAAAATTAGAAGAAAACTTGCAGGAATGTGATAGACACTGCATGTTCTGAAATGTAGTGAACTATGAACAAAATTTCTTTATGATCCACTCCTGACCAGCATCTGCCATTTCATTCTCTTTCCTCTGGAAAGCTGTGGCACTGTAAGGAAACAGGATGGGAATTTGCATCCCTGGTTCTCACTAGATCCTTGGCAGAGAATGGAGCCCTAAATTTCTTTACTCTGCATACAGTGGCAGGTACCTCAATGTGTCACCATTGCTAAGGTTCTTGAAGTCTTGAGCCCAGCAGGATTTACAAAATAAGTTGGCTTTGGCTGCCTTTGTGAGGTTTTATGTGTGAGGAGAAGCCTGAGAGGGTGCCAAAGTAGAAAAGGGACAGGAAAATGACAGAGCAGTAACAAACACTCAGGAAAACATCCAACAGATGTGAGTGACAAGCACGTATTGTGATACTAGGTCACAGTACCAGTCAAATGGATTGAAATGTGGTAAAACTGAGGGTCATCTGACAATGCAGTTTGTTCAAAGCCCTGTAAATATAAATAAACGCTCTGTCTGCAAACAAAGCAAACACAGGCTGCATAGCAGCTGTGGTCAGGGTGCCTCAGTCTGTTTCTGAGATTCCCCAGAGCCTCCAGAGCAGTGAGAGAGCAATTTTAGCCCCTCAGGCATTCAGTGCTTGGCCTTTGCTAGGAGAGCTTTATTGCTATTGGGGTGCCTTCTGTGCTTTGGATAATAGAAAACATAAAAAATTAAATGTGAAAGTGTTGTGGTACTGCAAGCACAGAGTGTCTAGTTAGGACAGAGCTGTGAATCAACCTTCCCATCTATGCAAGCAAACCTGCTGCATTTGTGAGTCACGCTGTCGCTGTAAAGACAGTGTCATCTGCTTCTGTGCCTTCAAGAGCAGCTGTCCATCCTCCTGGAGCGCGTGAGTGGTGCGCAGCTCTTGGATCAGATCCAGGTGCCTCTCCTTCCCTTCAAATATCTTTAAAATAAAGGTGAACAACTGAGCATAATAAATGGAGAATATAGAACAAGGTGTTTTTGCCAGCAAAACACACCCTTTTTCTCCAAGTTGCAAGGTCAGCTGTTACCAAGACCTAACAAATTTGTGGTTGCATTTAGGCAAATTCTACAGCTGTCAGGTAATCTGCTACGTTTTACTTTTTTTTTTTTTTCTTTTTTTTTTTTTTTTTTTTTTTTTTAATTTTTATTAGTATTATTATTCTGTTTGGCTTTACCAAACTCAAACCACTGGAATGTAGAACACCACCGCCTATGCAAAAGGGTAATAGTCTTCTGCATACCCTGTTATATCAGCCTCAGTGTCAAAGCTTCACAGTGTTCCAACATCTCATGTCCTCTGACCTTCATTTTGAGATAGCCCAGCAACAGCCCAAAGCCATAAACTGGTGGGGAGGTTGCTTAAACTGCTGCCATCCCTGTTATGGGGTTATGTGGCCCCGCCCTCCCTGACACTGTTTTACTCTCAGTCCCACTCTCTTCCAACAGGACTTCCAAGAGCAACAAAAGATCACTCAACCCTGCTTGTGTCATTCTCCACCTCAGTAATGTATTTTTGATCCAGCAGTAGCTGGAAGAAGATTCCTAAAATGGTGGGACATTTCATGCTCTGAAAGTCAACAATCCTTCAGTGGCCTCAACCACAGATCTCTCACACATCATCACACAACTGTAGAACACTTGGGAAGTACATATTCCATCTCAAACCATTTTCACAATATTGTACTGTTTGCTAAAGCTCAGAGTCCTGCATGGGAACAGTTCAAATCATTAAATAGTTACTGCAAGAGAGAGTACCAGTTCTACTTTTTGTGGACACAAAAACAAACCTTCTGGACTGATCATAAGTGACAGACTTGCTTAATATAAAGCCCATGAGGCATGGCTACTGAATTAATTTTTAGTTAGACCCCCTTCTGTTCCCTTGAAAGCAGAATGATGAGTCTTGCACATCATGGTGGTAGGCTTCACTTGCTCCTCATCTGGGGTCCAGCTCACCACCAGTGGAAACCAAAAAGATGGTATGAAATACAGGCTGCCCTGCTGGGATGTGGGACCTTTCTTGTGCATGGGACCTTGGCATAATCATGGCAGAATGTACTCATGGTCCAGATCCAGTCTAGAATTTGCCATTTGAGTAATTCTGCTGTGCAGAGCCTCACTACCCCTGATTAGTGCTGTGGAAGAAAGATTGCAAACACCCTTTGCAATCAGTCATTCCCACCATCATTCTGAAGATTGACATAAACAAAGAGACAGAATACCATGTTCTGAAGAGCCCTGCCTCGGAGCAACTTCTGCAGACAGATCGCTGCCAGGTCTATTTCCTCTTCCTCCTGCCAAAGTATAACAAATATCCACACAATAATTAATTATTTCTTTGGAGGCTGGGATTTCTGTAGATTATCTGTCTAACTGTTAAACAGTCTAACTCATATCCTGTCTTTTCTTGGTTGTTTTGCAACATCATTCTTCTAATTTCTAGGGAAAGGAAGGTGAGTCAGAATAACATGTACTTTTGTGTTTTACAAGGGATGGGGAAGAAAAGTTGTATATTTAGATTCTATTTGAAATTTTAGAGGGTCTTTAGAGATGAGAACCTAATGATAAGGAGATGTTGATGGAGAAAATTACTGTATGCATTTTAAGTACTATTTGTACCTTGACGGTATCTAAGCTTGCAAAATAAACCATCAGCTACATTAATTTAACAGGTTGAGACACTAAGAGGACAGAATATGTCCAAGAGAGCTGTTAACCATAAAAAAGGTTTTAAATTAAAAGGGAACATTTACAATTTTTCTTTTGATATTTATTCCAGTGATGATCTTTATCAGAGTAACTCAGTAAATTTAAGACTCAGAAAGTGATAGTTTGGAAGTAAAATTAACCACAGTCCATTGTGATTTGTCCCTTTGAGAACTTTACTGGCCTAGTGTTGTGTGATTAATACCAGCTTGGAATGGAAGAATGCTGGAGCATGGTGGGAAAGGGAACATGACCATGGAAGGTAAAAAGAAAAAAAGGCTTATTTTAACTAGAGGAAGTAGACAAAGCACAGATGGCAGCATTTTTCTAGGTGAGGGGTTTTCTAGTTTGGAGTTGACAGTAGGAAAAGGAAGAAGTTCATTGGGCGCCTGGGAAAGATAAAAAGAAATCTTAAAATTGGAAGCATGTTTTTTTTAATAAAGAACCTATGAGGTCTGCATTGACATGTGGTATTTAAGAAGCGCTGGAAAAACAGGGAAGAGTGTGGGATGAGAGAAGTTGTGTGGGCTTGAATCTCAGTTATCTGTTTTTTCTTATGTGTTGAAGAATGAATTTTCCAAATGCAAAAGGAAGCATTCCTGCCTTTCCACACCAGCAGCCAGGAGGAGCAAAACAGAACTAGCGAGAGGACTTGTGATTTGGTATGTTTTTCTTCTCTGAAAAGAAGGAATGAATTTCCAGTCCTAGAGCGCTAAACTCTACCACATCACCTGTCTACAGTGTGAAATCCCTTCAGGACAGTTTGGGAGATGGTAATGGCACACATACTGGTAAGCCAAACTGCTTGGTGTGATATTAACTAAGATTAGGTTTGAATTTTTATGAGGAGTGTTTTTCTGTACTTCTGTTTTTGAATGCTGCAAATGATGTCTTAGCAAGTGTAATCATCAGCTTGTCCATCTGCCTGCTACAGACCAGCAGGAAAGAATGAGGGGAGATGAAAAGCCTATCATGCCCTGCAGGGAAAAAAGAAAAAAAAAGGATATAGAAGAATCTAGGAAATGGCTGCAAACTAGAGGAGGCTGGAAAAATGTTATAAAGTAATGAAGGAATTCAGAGGTGCTCTGTGAGCTTGTTGTGGCTATTAAGTATTAAGTCCATTAGAAATGACCAGGGGAGAGAAGCTGAGGATGCTTGAGTAGTGCCTCCATTCTCTCCACTTTATCCTGGCACAGTTTCTTTCCAAGATCCTCAGTTCCAGTGGGAAGCATTTAGCAGTTGGTACTCATATGGGTGTGTGGCAGGAAGAGAAGCATTAACAAAAGAGAAGAGCCTTGTTTTCACTGCTCCTCACAGCCACCTGGTAGGAGAAACCTTACTTGGATGTGAAAAGGCAGGAGATGTTAGTGCTGCACTTCAGTGGCTCAAGTGATTTTACAGATGGAGCTTCACTGGAGAGCTCCATCTTTTATGTGTTCACACATAAAGATTAATGAAAATAAACCAAATGTTGACAAAATTCATGAAGATGGAATTCTATTGTATTGGAATTTTTTTTAAAAAACACCCAACTATAATCTGTGAACACACTCAAGAATGACTACAAGTGGTAGAAATTTTTTTCTGATTTCTTTACATATTACCTCAAAGTATTTAAAAATCTGACAAACTGGTAAACCTGACCAGTGTAAACCCACCACTGCAATACAGTATCTAATGCTTAGAAGTAGGTAAAGCTGTGGAAAGCTCTCCCCAAGGAGATACAATTTTTGTTCCAGTCATCTTAAAATGGACTGCATAAAACATAGAATATCATACTGCACAAAGGAACACAGCAGCATGGATGATTTAGTAAGACTTTATCTCTTCACTTCCATGGTTGTGTGACTCTTAAATTCACAAGTTTAAATGGTAATTCTGTCTGATTCCTAGTACATCATGAAAATGGTGTTCGTAAGAAGACAGAAGAGTCCACTGGGACAACCAACTCTTAAGTATGTTACTTTAAGAAAGGAAAGGAAGTTGCAGCTCCCCTAAAAAGTAATTTTTTCCTACAGTATATCACAGCCCCTGTGACACATCATTACTGCTGTTTCAATCTCTACAGGAGAATCATTATCTGTGAACTAGTGCATGATCATCAAACACTGCATCCTGCATGATGACAACAGCTTCCCTCCAGAAAACTAATGAAGTGCACGCTCAGTGCTAAGCAGCCAATGTCCCTCTGACTTCAGTAAGTCTAAATGTAATTGCCTCACTGGATTATGATAGTGTTGTCAGATCAGAAGATTGGAAGCAACTGAATAATAATGATAATAATAAAGATAATAATAATGATGATGAAGATGATGATGATGCCTTTTTGTCCCCCAAGAACCAGGGAATAACATGTCTACTTACTTTTGTCTTTATAAAATAAAGTTTACTTCAAGATTTGACTAACAGATACTGTAAATTATTTTCAAATCTTTGGCTGCTAGTGTCCTTATAGAATAGAGACTAAGAGAGCCTTAAGAAATAATGGCTATTTTTAACATGGATGCACACAAAAAGGATATAGCTCCCTTCTTTTATTCCCTGGCATTCCTTTAACAACTGTGTAGGAAACAATCAGGGATCAATAGGGAAAAAAGTACTGAAACCAGCTCACTTACAATTGATGCTTTTTCCAGGATTAGAGTGGGTGGCTTAGGAACAGGGCTTTCTACTTTTTCACAGACAGGGGGAGACTTCTTTGGCTCCTTGGCTTTATTCTTCTTCTCCAGCAATGCCTGCAAAAGACATCCAATTTAATAAGAACATGGGTAGACAGAACAATATAAGGCCAGTCCTCTAGATGCTGACAATTGCTGACCACACTGACTGCAGGGAGCTGGAAGCTTTGCAAGCTTGTGGCTTCTATTTCTTACTGCAGATCAACTGAAAAACTGAGTATGGTGAGTAGATGAGGTTATTGGTTGGTCAGAAGACATTGATGGGAATGTCAAAATCATATGTAAGAAGGAAGCAGGAGTTATTTTGCTGTATTTACCAATAAGTCACCAGCACTTGTGAGTCACCTAAAATTAATCTAAAATGGTTACGAACTTCATCTCTAATTCTCAAATAATTAATTTTCTAATAATGCTATAACTCTTTGCCTTTAACAATAGGTAATGCTTGTTACTGTGGTTTAGAAATGTTATGCAATCGGGAGGTTTTATGAAGGGGTCACTTGAAGAGGGTATTGTCACTGTTCTGTGACAGTGAAATGTCTTTGTATGATAAGCTATTACTGCACAAGATTGAACCAAATGACCCCTTCCTAGCAAAATATGCTTTGGAACTCTGCTTTGCTCATCTACAACTGCCCAGCAGCCCCGTGGCACCCACAGAAACTGTACATACAGGTGGACTGGGGGCAAAAGAGAAACTGTCTTGTTCAAAAACTTCCTTCTACCAAGAAAATGCAAAAGGCCATTGGGTGTGGGTTTATCTTGCTTGCAGCTGATTGGCAGCAGAGGCCACACTTTGTCAGCAGATTAGAGTGGAAGTGCCACCATAGCCTCAGCTCCTTCAAGACATTTCAAACTGTTTCAAAAGCCCAAGTCCTGCCGATTTCCCACCACCAGCCCCTTAGAACTAGATACTCAGATAAGCATTTCCAACTGCATGGCAATGCCTGCCTGCTGCAGGACGTGACACTTTGTCTTGCACAGAAATGCAAGGGAGTATATCCATTTAAAGCTTCTTCAAAACTATAATCCTACTACTGTATAGGTTGGATCTTTAGTCTTATTATTGAAAAATCATATTCTTCTTTTTTCACTCTCTCTCTTTCAAATGTTCAAATACAGTATTTCACCAGGGAGAGAAATCAAAAGAAAAACTTTAGAAAAAAGTTCAATGCTGAATTTAGCTCTCCAGTACCAGGAAAGTGATGGCATTTGCACAGAATTTAATTGTGAAATTAATGAAGTTTCAAAACTCCAGTAGTCATTGTACAAAAACCCTCCTTGCATGTAGGATCTGATCTTTCAGGTCAGGATAATGAATTGCTCCAGAAAAGGAGAGAGGTTTCTAGGTGGAGGGGATACTATTGAAAGCTTCTTAAATGGTCCATGTTAATAATGGAAGAATCAGAGCCTATAAACTGCTTTTCAGCCATGTGAAATGGTTATAGCTCAAAAATGTTGAGAGATTTTCTGAACTGTGTTTTGTATGTGAAGACCTTAGAGCTCCCTAGCATGAAGATTACAACAGTGATTTATAAGGAGATTTGCATGGCAGGGCAAGGGAAGCAGAAAGAAAAAGCTGCTGTAGTTGTGACTCTCTTGAAAACAATGGCAACTATGTTTATTAGTACAATCTTGCATTCATAAGACTTTTCCTAATAAAACTGTGGCCTCCAAAAATGTTTCCTGCTAACCAGAACAACAAAATATAACCAGACTAACAACTTTTAAAGAGAGAAAAATCTATTATTAATTTGGACAAGCGGGAATCCTCATTAATGTAGATTTGAGATATACTGCAGTTCTTAGAAGTGGCTTTATATTTTCATGTCAACATTATCTAGTGCCTGCTTGACTATTTTTACTAAGTAAAAAAAAAGCTTACGATTTGCTTTCTCTAATCTGATGTTTTAAATGATTTTAAGATTTTAACATTAGAAAAGAAAAAGAAAATATAGGGGTTTTGCCTAAACTGGTTCTGTCCAAGTTAACAAGTTCTCATTTTTGGAAACAGAGACACCAGGACTCAAGAATCACTACAAAAATACTTGATTTTAAAAGTGCTAAATTTCTGAGCAACATACACCAAACGTTACTGTCTACATATCATACTCCCATTTTCCTGATACAGACTACATTCCTTTATTCAAGTAGCAGGTTCAGAGTCAAAGTAGGATCTGACTGGATTGGACAGTGAAAGAACAAAAGTCATCTCTTTTCCATTCTCCTGGCAAATGCAGTGAACAGCAAATGGCACTCATGCTTTTCACCATACACTTGGCTTCTCAGCCAGCTTCTGAGAGAAGCAGAACTCTTGACAGGATAACAGCTTAAGAAGCAACTCTCCATTCAAAGAAATCATTCAATCCATTCTTTAGATTCCTCCATTGTCTTCTCTGTGATCTTCTCCATCCCACAAGATCTTAGGTATATTTGATTTTTGTGTACAGTACAAAGTATGCAGTCATGGTTCTCCTTCTTCCTTTTTGCTCACAAATGATAATTGTGGGATTACAGAATCACACAGAATCAATGAGGCTGGAAAAGATCTCTGAAAACATTGAGTTGAACCCATGACTGAACACCACCGTAGCAACCAGACCATGGCACTGAGTCTTTTATTCATGTCCAGGCTTTCTTTAAACACCTCCAGGGACCGTGACTCCACCACCTCCCTAAGCAGCCCATTCCAATGTCTAATCTGTGAAGAAATTCCTCCTAATTCCAATCTAAACCTCCCTTGGTGCAGTTTAAGACTATGCCCTCTTGTCCTGTCACTGGTTGCCTGGGAGAAGTGGCCAACCTCCACCTGGCTACAGCCTCCTTTCAGGTAGGATCACTGAGGACAGGCTGCCAAGCTGCTTAGCAATGCAGTGTGGCTGCTGCATCTTGGCTGATCAAGGCTGCCATAAAAGCTCTCAGAGCTTGTCTGACCATGAGCCAACTAACACTGTGAGGAGATCTGTTCTTGAAGAACTAACTGCTCAAACAGCCTTTCCTATGTTTTGAAATTGGCAGAGATTTTCTCCAGAGACATTCTTGGCCCCTTTACTTCTCTAGCTCTTTTCAGCAACTGGATAAAGGAAAACAGACATGGTGAGAATTGCACTTAATGCTGAGGTGAGAAGTTTCTGGTTCTGACCTCATCTTGATCTAACACTTTGAAACCACCTGATGCTTTATCCCTCTTGAGTCACCAGAGCACAGAAGGTCTGCCTAAAGTCATGTATTGTTCTGCACTGAGATGTCTTCTACCACCTACTCCATTCCTTGGTGTATTCACTTACCTAGTTGCATTCACTCCCTGCAGTAGATATTTGTTTTTGGGTATTATGTCCTTAATGCCTTGGATTTTCATACTAGGCTGTCTATATAATGGCTCACTTGCACCTTAAAGCACTGTTAGCTGTGCTGGCTAGGAACTATCTTTCTCTGTCCTTTTACTGATCTCGCTTAAGATAAAGATTTTTTGTTTTACTGTAAATTTTGGGTCACTCCTGGTTTTGCCATGTTCTCTTATTTTAGAGAATTATTCAAAGACTACTGAGTGTACATAATACTTCTGCAAAAGGTTTCAGGGTGGTCCTAAAAAATTTGCTTCTAAAATCACTTCTTTTTGGCTTAATTTCATGTCTGAAAGAAGCAGCTCTCATTCTTAGGAGGACACAGATCCTTTTTGTAGTTATTTGGATTATTGCTCATCCCTTCTAAAAAGCTTTAAGCTTAGGAATACCCTCAATATGGCGAACAAAGAGGAATATAATGAGGAGAACTCATCCATCTTTCCTCATGTTTGGCCAGAGAAGCAAGCCTTGAAAACTTCCTTTATTAAAACTAATTACTTCTGAGGCCAATATCTAGCATTCCTCCTATATTTGTCACTTCTAGATAATCCAGGAAAAAATTTTTAAAACTCATTGTAGAGCTAGATCTCCATGGACTCTCTGAATTTTCTAGGATTACATTTTATTTCTAGGATTGTGGGAGAGAATTCATGGATTAAGTGTGCTAGGAGAGCATTAAAATAAAGCTTTAGGATAGAAAACTGATCTGGCTACTCAGCTATAGAAATAAGACAAAGCAACAGAGTGCCCTTGTAAGATGATCCCTAATTACCTACTTTAAACTTCTTTTCTACTGTGTGTGATAGGAGGTTTGTTGGCACAATTGGGTCTGCTTATTCCAACTGGTCAGAGAACTCCTCTCAGGGAGGATTAATGAATTCTATTAATGCAACTACTCTGCATGCTTTACTGCTCTGTTTTTGACAGCTTCAGCAGCATTTGAAGTGGACTTGTCAGCAAGGCTCTGCTAAGCCAGAACATGCTATAGCCATCGAACTTCAGAAGCAAAAGCCTCTGATGGAAAAAGTGACCAGGAACAGCACCATAGAGCTCAAGAGCTAATTAGGGCAGTCATTTCTTGATTCTCTGAACAGAAAGATTGTTTAAATGTTAACAGTGGAGGCAGTCTGGGTGTTTCACAGTGTCAGTACTTTCTGCTTGTCTGGACCAACCAGTCTAGTGTCTTTTTCTGTATATCTTACAGCAGCGGTTAATTTTTGCATAATGGATTTATTTTAGCATTTTTGCCTGCAAAGGAAATGGTTTGTGATTTTAAAAGAATATACATTTGGCATTTTTGTGGTGGGGAAATGATTATTACTTATTTAGCCTCTCAGTTGCTATAAATCAATGCAGACCAAGTGATTGACACTGATTTAAGAAAGAAAATGTGCAGAATTGTCTGCATTTGTTCTGCATTCCATCTTCCTTTGTCCACCAGTTTTTCTTTGAAGAGATATTATTGTGTGAGCAGCCAGCATTTGGCTGCTCACACTTCTTCTCTGTGGCTACAGTTTAGACATTTCACCACAGTCTTTCAAACCATGAGGAGTATTTTAAACAAACAGAATACAAGTGCTGTAACTGGAATTCAGCTCCAAAAGCTTGGACTAACATTCTGCTGCCAATGAAAACTGTGTTATGATGCAGATTACACAATTACTTCTTGAATTTTATGCAAACCCACCCAAACTCAAACCCCTTCAACACTTCTGTGTCTTTAAAACTACGAGTTTTGTCCTTTCTCTTGCACAATTCCTGCAGCACTCAAGCTTTTCTTTGAAAATCTTCTTTCTGGATAATAATGAAATGCAATACTTCATCTTTACAAGATCCAGCAGAACTTAAATTTGAGATAATATGATTGATTTTTCAGAGCAAGATTTCAATTTAAAATTCGGCAATAGCAGGTTACTGTCTGCTTTAAAATTATTATAACATTACTCTAAAACAAAAAGGTATACATACATACATACATACATACATATATAATATATAAAAATGTAAGTGAAACTTGCCAAGCTTTACAAATTAGAGTCACTGTTTTCCAAAGATATAGCAGCCAGCCAAGAATATTCCTGATTTTACATGAAGGTAACCCTCAACAGCATCACAAGAAGTGTACTTAAAGTACATGTAATTTACAAATATTGTGATTGCAGGTGCAAATGAGGCACTACTTTCTTTGGTGGTTAATTACATATATGGACACCTCATCTGCATGAACAGTTGTGATATAAATTAAGATATGCTAAATGCATTAGCATGTTTGCAAATCAGATGCTGTTCTTAGGGAACAACAGTGATATGCATCCACTATGGTGACCTGATTTTTTGAGCAGGGTCATTTTAATCATGCTTTGCTATAGATGTTTTTATATAATATATACTTAAAATGTACTTTTAAAATAATGTACAAAATGTTTAGAATATGAATCCAGATTCACTTTCTTTAATTATTGGAAGCTTGACAGTGTAGCCAGTAGTGTATTATAAAATGGAGCAATGAGAATGAGAAAAGGGTGAGAATTTCAAATTGGCATAATATGTTCAAATCCAAATACCAAATACCTGATCTGTAGGAAGACAGATTTGTTTGTGCTTGTTGTCTATAGGATTGGAGCAGAAGCAGGAGTGAGAGTACTGATGGGCTGAGAATCAGAGCAGTACTGGTCAAGCCTGCAACAGTCTGCATGTTTGATTCATTCTGTCCTAGAAGCTGTTTTACAGAATAAGAATTCAGGAAATTGGGAAGAAGCTTACACATCTTCCCAATTGAAATTATGAACAGTTCAAATCTAAGAGGAACTGACACGCTGTTGGATGCAGCTTCATACCTGGTGAACTTGTGCCACGACTACCTCTAGTCTTCCCGACCTTTTAATATAGCCAGTCTTAGTGATAATGCATTTAGGTTTTGGAGCTTTAATCTTGAGCGGGAAGACAGAAGGCTGGACAGATTTTTCCAGTTCACACAATCCTAAGATTATAATATGAAGAAAGATTATAACATATACAAGGATTTTAATACAAACAGTGGTTAAGTAGTGGAGTGATGGGGAAGGAAACTTGAATTTTGGTAATATCTCAAGTAAGTACCTCCCATAACAAAGTCTTCCAAAATGCCTTACCTGCAAAGGTGTTAAGATAGTAGTTTTTTACCGCATAGTAGTCAGAATTGCTGTCTGGGAAAAAACCAATTCGAGACAAAGGAGCGTATGTTTGTGATGAAAAGTCATTATACTCTCTGATGATATCTCGTCTCTCCAGCTTTCCCATCCAATTCTTCCTCTTAGCTATCAGTTTCCTGAGCACTGAAAAGGAAATACAAATGTGAGACAGTTCACACAAAAAGTTCTATAAAAGCTGTATCTTTTTAAGTTCACAAGAGCTTTTGCTAGATAAAATAAAAACATGACAGACCAAATGCTGGCCATGCACATTTATACTGTGGATGCAACATATTTAGTTTTGAATAGATGATAACCTTGGGAAAATAGAAATGGCTTGTCTGAAAACTGTCTCATACCCCTCTCTTCCTGTCTTTCAGACTTACTCAATGCACAGTCATGCTGAATCTTTCTTATTTTCTCTTCTTTAGCCTTCTGATGATTTTGCCAGTGGTTGTTCAAGCACATGGCATTCAGCTCATTCCGATTCTCCTCTCGCCTCTGTAGCAGCTTCTTAAAGACTTCCATTTGAACCTTCTGCAACCTGCAAGGAAAGAAAAGGTCAGACAGTATTGAGTGTACTCTGCAGTGTTCTGTGCAATGCTGTCACCATCAAATCCTACATACCTTTCCAAATAGCTCATAATGCATATCTCATATTCAATCTTTTATTTTAAAAAGGGAGATAAGCATTGGTAAAATGTATTGTGGTAGCAGACCTGGAGACTAAATTTAAGAAAAACACCCCTTCCCAAAATCAGGGTATTTTCACAGAAATAGAAGGCTTGTTGTACCCTTCAGCCAATCCCCTAAACCTTCTTGCTCCTCCTCTATTCAGCCAATAATTAAAAGAAATAGAAGAGTATAATTGGACTCCTACTTATCTATTTCCTCTTCTCTATAGGCCCACTCCTTCCTTTCCATAGCCTCCATCATCTTCAACCTCTTTGCAATGTTTGAGGGACTGTCCATGGGTGGCAGAGCTGCTTCCCAAGCACGCTTTTCCCGGATGCGATCAATAATCTCCATCTCAGCTTGTCCTGCTGGCAGTCCCCGACCTTACAGGGACAAGAAGCATTAACTCTTTGGAAGATTGGCAAATCCTACAAATAGCCACCACCAAAAAGTATGAGAGGGCTGGATGGGTACAGGCCCATGTGGTAAACACAAGCAGAACTGTCAAAAGCCAGAAGTAAATACTTCTAAGGCCAGTGAGATTCTACAGTATAAGGCATGGTAGGACCTGCAGTTGCTACAGTTCAGTGCACACTAACAGTGGCACTTCATTCTTCTACTGCAAAGGGAGAGGGAGAAAAGCTTTTCTAGGAAGATACTTTCTGAGAATGAGCACTTTCTTTGGCATGTGCAGTGTCCATCATCATTACAGGTGAGACACTGGGAGATGAGGATCACAGGTATGTTCCAAGGCAGCAGTCTTCATACTGTTTGTTTTAAATAATGTTCAAAACTCAGAGTAGCTGAAGAACAGTGGGTAAATGGAAAAACTGCTCCTAGTTCACATTTGTGAAACATGACCTTTTTCTATTGAATGGTCCTCAAAACTCTTCATGAAATGCCCCAGAACAGCACCATTAAGAAGGGAAATATCATACTTATTTTAGAAACAGATAAAATAATTGCCCCAAATGCACACAAAAAAAGACTGCCAAAGCTGACAATAGACTTGAAACCTGACATTGAAAAGAAAAGGACTTCCTTCTAAAGAGGTGACAAGATTATTATCATTTATCTTAATTTCACAACTCACCCCAAGTGAGTGTAGCAAGTGTCAGAATTTCAGGGACTGAGCCACTGCGAACTATATATTCAGGGGAATAGGGATCTGTCTGTGCTTCACCATCCCTGTAATCTGTCTGTGTCCCCAGAGTTTGGAACATGGGGCCAAAGACCTGGCTGTCTCCTGCAGCTGACAGGACATATGGCTCTGTCCTAAAAAGAGGTGCAAGATGGAAGATTGGTCACATTCATTAAAAAAACCTCCAAGCAAACAAAGCAGAAACACATCAGTCAAAGGTGAGAGTCTTAAATGTGTTTTGGTTTGTCTTAACATTACTCCCATTGATGTTAACTCCATGATCTTTGATAAAAGCAGACGGAGGCTACACTGAGTCTGAAACACACTTCTTAAGTAAATAATCCACAAAGCTTCTAGTTTCATCTCTCATGATTATTACATACAAATCGTCCCTACCTATCCATTCTAAAGCATTGCCTTTAATAGACACAAAATTGTTGAAGTACTACTCCATGAAGCAGGACTGCTTCAATTTAGTTTACATGTTTCTCTTTCCAACAATTCCAGAATAAAAATTTAATTCTGATATAAGCATGTGCAATTTCCACTGACTCCACTAGGAAGTGAATTTTATTATGTGACCTCAAAATTTGATACTCTCTGAAAACCACATTAGACTGTATTACTGATGCTCTACATCTCTGAGCAGCATTGCATCTATCACAGTGATTTTAAGAAAATATCAGAAGATTTTTCAACAATATTGCTCTACTAGAGAATCTTCTTTGCAATGGTATCTCTTCTAGAACTCAGAGATATCTAGCTTTCTGTTTCATGCTTCACAGTCTTAACACACTAGAGGCACATCCTTTATTCACAAAGCACTACTTATATACTGCAAGCAAATTCTGAAACAGTCTATCATCTATTTCCTCTAGAATTCTCAATGATGAGAGCAGCACCTTACGTCCTAACAAGCTTTTCCTGTTGGTTCATTATGAAGAATAGTGGTCACCAAGCTGGTGACTAAATAGTTGCCTGATCTTTTTCTGGTGAGATGTTACCCCTTACAACAGTAATTTTCCAAGTCACTACTTACTCTGTCTTTGTATCAGCAACAGCTGTCTTTCTATCAGCTTCTGGAACAACTTCTGGAAGCATCTTAGAAGAGCTGAGAGGTCTGAAGAGAGAGAATGAAAGTCAGACAACAAGGATGAGCCTAAAAGATCATTCTGGTTCAGAAAAACTGCAGTCCACTAAATTCAGTGGAGTTAATACTGATTTTCCACAACTGTGGTTCTGTTAGTTGCATGTTTAAGAATTATGCCTAAATATTAAAGAACTCTTTCATAGCTAAGGAGGAACAGAGGAAGTTTCACCAGTAAACACCAGGACTAAGTGTTATTCTTATAAGTCAAAGCAGAAAGTGGAGTTGCAAAACAAGACAATTACTAAAGTTAGTTTTGAGTGTGTTCCCAATATTTTGTGTATGTTTCACTAATTAGCTTAATTTTTTCACTTCACTTCCACCTTTTTGAAAGAGTAGTGTTTTTTTTTAAATAACTGCTTGAAATCCTGAAATTCATTCCTACAATGAGCTGATAGGCTGGTTTGGACTTATCTAATTTTATTGTTTCATTTTTTGCAATACTTTATGAGGTATCTTGAAAGTGATTTGGGCTCAACTACATATTAATCATTCCTTCCTAGGCATTCTTATAGTTTGCATATTGCAGCTCTCTATTGATTTTCCTTAGCCTTTGGGAGACTGTGAAGCTTAACTTCATATTGCAGAAGATAACATCATCTCTGTTCTTTTAAAACTGATGATAAAAAAAAATGTAATAGACTTCAACTTATTACACTTAGCAATTTTTTTATATTTAAAAAAATATAAAATAGCCAATAGCTGCTGAGTAAAATAGTGAATGCAATTCAAAGTGTATGTGACTAAGTCAAGAATGTTTATATGGTAGCTATTGGTTCAGACCTTGAGTCCATCGCTGACCTGAAGTGTCTTTGTGGAAGGAGCAGAGCAGTCCTACAGTAAGGGATATGGATGAAAAGTTAATCAGGCTTCCCTTTGTTCCCTTTCTGCTCCTGGCAGAAACTGGGAGTTTAAAGGTTCCTTCTTAAGGAAACACCTTTCTAGGGGTCTGGAGAACCACACTGGCTTTGTAAATATCTTCTTCCTTTGCACAGGATGATCTACAGCCCAAAGCTTTCTTATTAAGTATAGAATGTCTGATATATTTGCTTATAAGGTAACTCATAATTGAAAATTCTGTCATAGTGTGAATTTAGAAAGACCTTGTGTTTTGAGACCTCGTTACTATTAAAATTTTCTATTTTATCAAAGTACTGACAGAAAATACAGAAAAAATAATGCTCTGGCCTTTACTTAGGTGCTCTTGAAAATGCACAGAAAGACGCTGAACCCTGTTTCAAATCAGTTCATTCCTTACCGTGCAAAGTATTTGTAGCGATTCCTTCCATCAACTTCAGGATCTTCATACACAACCTGAGGTATCTGAAGAGAAGACTGACCTCTGAAAGTCAAAATACAGGATATCATTTAGGAAGTACATTCAGAGCAGTTATCTTTATTTCTTATGTATTTTTTTTTTCCTCTTTCTCCCCTCTGGTTGCACTATCCAACACGCAAACTACAAATTCCCCCCAAGCCTCACACTTACACAAGCAATTATATTTTGTTTTTTTCACATTTACCTGTGTAGCAGAACTGTTTGACACTTTATGTTTATTTCCCACTACATGTGGTCAAGAAATGGTCTTTGCTGCATTTATTAAAACTTTCTTAGGAGCTTATTATGAAAAGCATTAACCACTTGTACATGCTTGACTTTGTAAAGGAAACCACTTTTATTGGAAGTGGGGGGAGCAAGCTTATTATCTTAAGAATTAAACACTTTCCAAATATGTGTAAAGACACAGAATGAGCAAAGGAGAAGACATTTTATACCTTTGGAAAGCAGGTAAAGAGATTCTGAGCAAATGTTTAAAAATTTAGAATCAGCAATTTCAATTTGAGTTCTCCAGTAAAGGAGAAAAATTAGGACAATCACAGGAATGTTTCAAAAATCTATGCTGGAACAACAATATCTTTTGCAAGAACACTTCTTTTTTTTTTCCCCATTTTGAATTTTAATTAGGCAGACTGTTTAAATTTTTGACTCCAGCATCTTGAAGAGTGTTCTTTAAGGCTTTGGAAGATCATGTGGAAAAAATCATTAAGGCAGTCAGTGAGATAATAATGGGTAAAACTGAGAAATTTCGAAGTTATTAATCAGGATTGCTATTTGATTTCACAACTGCTTTATACTCCAGTCTTACTCATCTCAACCTGCACAGTTGTTAAAGACAAAAAACAGAAGTTATTTCCAGAGAAGTTGTGGATGCCCCATCTCTAGAAGTGTTTGAGACCAGGCTGGATGGAACTCTGAGTGAAAGGTATCTATGTCGATGGCAAGGAGATTGGAACTACATGATCTTTAAGGTCCCTTCCACCCAGGCCATTCTATGATTCTATGATGATTTTACTTCTTTGAGCTATGTATAAGGCAAGTCCTGAAGGCCAGGTTTTCTATAAGACCATTTTTGGCAACTTGTATGAATTCTGACCTCAAGATGTATGGGCTTGTGGGTATTG
Organism: Vidua macroura; assembly: GCF_024509145.1. Classification (NCBI taxonomy): domain Eukaryota; kingdom Metazoa; phylum Chordata; class Aves; order Passeriformes; family Viduidae; genus Vidua; species Vidua macroura. Next base: position 71,195,705 of record NC_071572.1, on the reverse strand, counting down.
GGGTTGGTTGCTGATGCCTGATTTTAATTACAAAGGTATATTTACAGAGATACAATTAACAATACTTAACATTGCTGGACAGCTGAGATCAAAACAGAGGATTACATGCTGAGACCAGTTGTCTTCCAAGCCCTCGTCTAATTCCTGCAAACTGTGCTGTGGAATCTGGGGAGGCACAGTATGGCTACCTGCCACAGGAAAGCTTTGAGCGAGATGCTTCATTAACCTCCTGTGACACACAATTTATTGCCAAGGGAAGTTTAAAGTCATCTCTTCCCAAGGCTTTCAGTCACATCACATAAGAAAAGAGAAGGGAATATTTTGAGATGCAATGTCGTAACCTGATACACTTGCTCAGCACTAATCAACCTATTATTGTGAAGTTGTGTTTGTAATTCAAATGAGTTAATTGAGCTGATGGCTAGTTCCATTAGCTGACTCTTTACATATCAGACTGTTGCTCCATCCAGATGGATTTGTGTTTCATTCAGCACAGGTGGGCACTTATTCTTATGATCTAACTTTATTAGCATAAACTGTTCATCCTGTTATGGTATAGTTATAGGCACAATGGGAACCCAGGGAAATAGCCCTTTTTATTCCACAGATCCTGCCTCTTGCATGTCCTTGACTTATATTTGCTGACTTTGCTGAAATAAACGAACATTTATTCCCAGTAACCTTGCAGAGGCAATGCAAATACTGAGAAGACAGCTGGGAAATATTCTGTCTTCCATATCAGCAGCACTGTCAATCAGTGCAGGTTGAAACAGAGGGGATGTATTTCTCATTTTTTGTTAATTGCAAGACATTTTGAAAATACAGGTTGTTGAAATGTAAATGAACTTTAAAGCAGTGCAGGTGTCAAGTTGTTACAGAATTGCAGGCAAAATGTAAGAAGCCACCGAGGTGTTCATGTGCTGGGGACAGTTTGAAACACTGAAAATAGTATTAAGAAAAAAATACTCCAAATTTTTTTTTACTGTGGAAATGAGAAGAATATGCCTTTGAAACAGAACAAAACCAGGTGTGAAATCCACTGTATCACTCTTGAGTATCTTTGATTATTGTCTGGCATGTGGCAGAACTCAGTTACCAGCAACCCCAGAGCAAACACCATCTGAAAAGCCCATGGTCTAAAGTTAGTTGCTTAAAGCAGAAAGAACCTTTGAAGACAAAACCCTAGGCTGCTGCCCACATTCTTGAATACAGCTACAAGAGGACTTAAAAAACCTGTGGTGCGGCAAAACGCATAAACTTTTTTTAAATGTATCTGCTTAATCAGAACCCAAACTGTGACATGAGGAGAAAGCTCAACTAAGAAACCCCTGCACTAAAAATGTGGTGCCCTGGTTCAGGCCTCAAGGACCCTGGAAGGAGCAGCAAAAGCAACCTAACCAGCTGCAATTGCACAGTACTAAAATCAAAGAGCTCCCACTGAAGTAACACACATGAGTCACTGAAGTCTTCATAACTCATCTGATCTGTAAGAGATTGAAATAACTCTCTTCTTTTTCATGGCAACTGATGCAAAGCAGATAACACAGGGATGAAGGAATGTGCAACATCCACCCTGTAAGAAACAGATGGGTAACCATACTCCACAACAGCTGCAATCTCTTAATTTCAAGGGAGATATAAGTAGGAGCAAATTGCAGTCATCTCCACTTCAGTGTGCATGGCTTTTTGTTGGTTTTGTTCATATGTTCATTTTAAATTGTCCAACCATAGAACACTTACACAGCGAGCTGCTGAAGAGCCTCCAGGCGCTGCTGAGCCCTCCATCTTTGACCAATATATGCAGGCACTGGATCTTCACCCTTGAAACACAAACTGCAGGCTGGAAAGTGAATCAGTCCAGTAGCCATGCTTCAGAGTATCAGTGCCTTCACCTAGCATTTGTGTAGACACAAAGAAGAGCGGCTGTAATTTAGCCACTTCAAACAGCATTAAAGAGAGCAGAATTCCAGCCTGCTGTGATTTACAGGACTGCACATTTGGGATGGGGAAAGAAGGCAGCATATGTATGCTAATGATGTCAGCTAGTTAGATGGTTCTTCTCAAGATGTGGAGCATACCAGACTAGCAGCAGATGCACAGATTTGTCTTCTGGCTGTTTTCCAGTGCTAAACTTATACTGAAAATCAAAAGGTCTAACAGTTTGTTACATAAAGAAGTTAGTGTGCAGTAACTGTGAATGTGCAGCAATGTGAACTTCTAGCACATTACCCCATGTAACTCCCTCCTATTTCTAGTGCTCTAGAAATTAAGTAACATATTCCACTTGCAGGGTAAAGTCACATTATTTTATACTGGAACAATTTTAGCATTTGTTAAAAATAACTCAAAGGGAGCTAGCATACAAAAATGATTACATTAAACATCTAAACCTTTCCTTTTAAGGACTATTTTCCCTGGGTAGATATGCCTTAAATTGCTAAATTTATGGTTGCCAATAAATCTTTGCAATCGTAAGTGATGTAGCTCTATTGGCTTGAGCTTCTGTAAAGACTAAAATCAGAACTGAGTTGTGAATCGACCCTTTCATTTCAGCAGGTGCTAACTCAAATGCATACAGGTGACATTTCAAGAATACTCACCAGAATGTAAGGCAGTGTCAGTTGATGAAGATCTAGGCACCCTACCACAAGTAGCTGCTTGCTGTGCCCGAAATTATATTTTTGTTCCATTTATCTTCAAAAGGAGTTCAACTTTTGAGCATTTGGAATACCCTACGAACTAATAGTATCACAGCCTCTGTCCATCACAAATTGTGAAGCTACAGATTAAGAATTCAAGGATGTAGGGTTTCGAATTGCACATGACACACTTGCTGATTGATTCTAAAACATGTTTTATGCAAGAGTCTGCCACCACACCCATCTGCACCGTTTCACCTGTGACACGGCAACTTTAGTGACAGGATGCCTGTTTACTTCATCTGGCCTGAACTGTTACCACAGCCATATTGTTGCAAGGGTCTCACTGATAACAGGCAGTGTTCCCAGCTCTGTCTCTCTACTGACAGGCAGACAAATACTTTTTTGTTTTCATGTAGATATAAGAAATATTCTGAGATAATGTAGTAAGAGATACCCAGCAACATTCTTCACAAAAAATTCTCCTTGACTCCATTGTTGGAAAGCTGCTCAGGGCTTTTCTCCTTGCTGTACAGCAATGAAGTCTGAGTTCAGAATATCTGTCTTGCAGCCTCAGTCACATGCCTGGCTTCAGGAAGACTCTGTTTAAAATCCAATTCATTGTGCAGTTGCACCAAATCTATTTTCCTCTGGCATTCTACCTGTATGCTTCCAGTGCAGCTATCAGTCACTGCTGTCTGAAGGTGTGACTGCAACCCCCACAGACGTGCCCTAGCTGGTTTTAAACTAGCTAAGGGGAATACTGACAGTAGGGGAGCAAATGTAGTAGGAAGCTAAGCATGGGGTAGCTAGGTAAGGATTAGCTAGGAAGTTAAACTCTGCTAACTCTGTATGAAGAATCAGCATAGATTTGCTGTCTTTACTGGCTGCTTAGATGTTGCTAGGTATTTCATTTTAGTCTATGTAGGCTACATTGATCTGTAGTGTATCTCCCAAGGTAAGTACGGAACTGTATGAAATGACAGCTCTGCTTGAACAACAGCCCAGCAGCTGCCCACTTATTTTATTAGATCTAAGTAACATATACAAGCTATAATTACCAGCATTTGAAGACAGTCTATTAAAAATACTGACACATAGCTTAGGAAATTAGTCAGAATATGATGCTGGGTATTTCTAGGCTGCTGTTACAGAGTCACTGTAGGCCAGCAATCATGGCTACTCCCTGTGTTGTCTTGTTTTAGATAAAACTTCTTTCTTTTTATTTTGCTGGTTTTAGGGAGCAGCTTAGGACTAAGGCAGAGTTTCTACTCATGCGTATGCAGAAGAAGACAAGGTGAACATGTGAGCTGTCTTTGGCCAACACCTACCAGTCTATCACCAAGGTGAGCGTGGACATTTGACTTTGGAGGCTCCTTCTCACTTCACAGTGTGTACAGAGGGTCTGAAAGACAAGTGAATAAACGGAACTACTTACATATTTGAGTAATCAGCACGAATCATCAGGCTCCACTTCCCTCTTTAAAAGTCTGTCTAAAAGAGAGTATAAAACAAACTAAAAAGAAAGAACTGAAATATACGTCTCTGTATCAAACAGATGTCACCATCATGCAAATGAGCCTCAGAGCTGAAATCCTACTGTTCTGTGGAAGATACAGGTGAAAAACCTAGTAGAAAAATCTGCTTTCTTTGGAGGCACTGTCAACTTGAACAGAAAACATGATGACATTAAACATTAAAAGGAAGGCATGGTGCAATGGTAATCAGGGGAAATGCCATACATGTATGGCATTACATGATGCTTCCCTGTGGGACACAGAGCTGGCTTTGCTCCAGCTAATGTTTCATGGTCCTAGCCTCGCTGGAGCCGCCAGCCCTATCGCTTGCCCGCTGCTCGGGCGGCACCCACCTCGTGCCGAGCTCGTCGACGGCGCCGGGGCCGGGGCCCAGGGGGGTCCCTGGGGCAGGGGGAGGCCTCACGCCCCGTCCCGCCCAACTCCCGGCCCCGCGCCCCCCGAAGGGCTCGGCCTTGGCCGTACCGGGGCCGCCGCCTGGGGCTGCAGCGGGGCGGAGCCGCGGGCAGGGCGCTGCCCTCTCGGCCGGGCTCGGTACCGAAGGTCCGGCCGGGAGCCCGTCCCCACCGAGCGGCTCCGGCACGGTTGCGTTCCCATGGCCACGGCGGGCGGGCGGGCGGGGCCGGGAATGTCCCGCCCCTGCGGCCGGGCGTTGCTGCGTCCGGACGCTGCCCTGCCCGGCGCTGGGGGCGGCTGATCGTGCCTCTACCGCGGGCAGGCGCGCCCCTCGGGGTTTTCCCTTGCTGCTTGTGCTCCTGCTCCTTGCAGCGCCCCGCGCCCGCTTTCCGCAGAGCCCTAAGGCTTCGCCCTGCCGCCTCCATCTTGTGCCGCGTCCGGGAGAGCGGCGCTGGTGCGGGGATGTAGCTGGACTTTGAGGGGACAGGGCAGGAATGAGGCCGGGATAGGAAGGACACGTGTATTTTTGCTTTTCAGCAGCTGCTGCTGGAGTTGTTTCATGTGATGCTCCCGGGACCCTCGGTTAGTGCTCAGGAAATCTGGTTTAGCAGTTACAGGATTCAAGCCTGGATATTCTTATTCTTGGGTTTGCTTGTTGTCATTTAGGACTTCTGCAGCTGTAAAGTGGTGAAAGTGAGTCCAGAGAAGGGCAAGGGAGCTGGTGAAGGGTCTGGAGCTCAAGTCCTGCGCGGAGTGGCTGAGCGAGCTGGGGTTGTTTAGCGTGGGGAACAGGAGCCTTGGTGACCTTATGTCTCTCTAGAATTCCTTGAAAGGAAGGTGTAGCCAGCTGGAGATTGGCCTCTTCTCCCAGGCAACCAGTGACAAGACAAGAGGACACAGCCTTAAGATGTGCCGGAGGAGGTTTAGATTGGACATTAGGAGGAATTGGACATTGGGATGCACTGCACGGGGCGGTGGTGACGTCACTGTCGGTGGAGGTGTTTAAGGAAAGACTGATGTGGCACTCAGTGCTATAGTCTGTTTGACACGGTGGTGTTTGGTCGTAGGCTGGACTCAGTGATCTCAGAGGTCTTTTCCAACCTAATTGCTTCTCTGGTTTTATGAAAATAGGCTTGCTACGTACTGCCTAGAGAGGCTGCAGGGTTTGTTTTTTTTTAATCTCTAGAGCATCTCAAGAGGCCTGTAAAAAGCATTACAAATAAATATCATACTTTGCAAAATATTGCTGTTTCCTCAAGGAGGAGGCCATCCTTTTCTATAAGAAACAAAGTTGGAAGCTTCTTCATGGTAAATGTTATAACCAGAAAAGGCTAATGCTTTTGTGAACATAAGGAGATTTGCAGCAACGCTGCCTAGGAATAGGACACAAAAAACAGAGAAATTGAAAATGGGCCCTGTCCTCTGTCTATAACCTTGAAGCAAGTTCATTACGTTAGTTATTTTGTGTACAAAACTGTGTATCAAAGGGTTATTCACAGCTTGTCACATCTGATATAAAATGCTGGCCCTTCAGTACCTCATTACAGGAAAGCAACTTTAGGACTGTAGTTCCAAATGCCTTGGCTCTGTGAATTGTAGACAATTTAACTTTGAATGCTAGTTTACTTTCTTAAAGGCCCACCCCTTGCCTGAAGCAACAACATTTTTAGGTTAATGGGTCAACTGAAGATGCGTCTGAACTAAGAAATGCTGTCTCAGCTTTGTTTCTGACAGACATCATCTACATCTCTACATCTGTAGGATGTGACTTCCCACAATGGATTCATCCGTGCCCTAAAGATACCCAGCAGGCTGTAAACACCCTCATTTTACTAAAGAGCTTTACAATGTGATACCTTATTATAATTTTTGATGTGGCAACAGAAGCCACTTTTTAATAGAGCTCCCTGGCATTTCTCATTATCAAGTTCAGTTTTCCTTTCTTCTATCTTATTTCATTAAAACTCCATGATTTCCATGAAATTCTTCCATGCTGAACATCTGCCTTGGCGTAATGAGGTGTGTAAACTGCACTTTGGCCAAAAAATTATTCTTTGTTGGCTCCACCCTCTGATATTTTTCCACTTTAAGGTTTTCAGAGATGACTAAATACAGGCAGCCTGGACTTCTTTTTTTCTTTAGGTGGAATGGATCAGATGGAAACCAGGTTGAGAAGGAGCAATGGAATAACTAAATGGGTTCTTGAGAGTCCTACAAGATGCCAGGGCATAGCCAAACAGATAAGTACTCTCTGTAGTCATGTACGACCAAAAAGGTACAGTCCCACTATTAACTTTTACTGCATTAAATTGGACTAAATGTGAGATATTGCCACGTTTTTCTTTGTTCACCATGAGCTGCCTGGCCCCGCTGCCTCTGATCTGCCAAGTGTTAGCACCTGAAAGACTATGTACGGAACCAGCTCTGGAGACTGATATGGCAGAAAACTAACTTGTCAAAAAATAAAAGATAAAAGTTTTCAGGGTACTGCATAGCTGCCTGAAGACCGGTACTCACTCATAGGAGGTGACAGGTATATGTGGCTGAGTGAAAAAGCTCAAGGTTAAGGTTCATGGAACTTGCTTTGATTAGAGTGTATGTGTGGGTAAAATATTGGCTAATTTTTAACTGTATTTCTAAGAAATCTCTGTGAACTACAGGTATAAACAGTGGACAGCCTTACAAGTATTAAAAGTTGTATTGATTATTACTATATTGAGTGTTCTTTGCTTGAACAGAGTTCTGGGCCTGAAGCTGTGTGAGACCTGGCCAGGGCCCCTAGCACACAGCTGTGTGCTGTGGAATGCACTGTAAGGGCTAAGTGGTTTGGTCTGAATGGGTCTTCTTTATTTAATTATTTATTTGTCTTTAATATAAACCACACATTTCCAAAGAAAAAGATTCCAAAATACACAAGACTCTGAGGAAATACTTGATCCCAGGCATTAAACTTTGCCAATCTTCTCTATGATCAGTACTTTTGAAAAGTACTCAAAGCTTATCTGGTAGGTTCATCTGAGTATGTCAAGGACAAGGACATATCCTGTTGCTCTGGTGAAAGTGAGCTGCAGTCAACTGAACTGTAAGCAATCAACAAAAATTCCTATTTCCTACAAGAAAAAAAAACTTGACTGATGAGCTCTCTGCTTAGATCTGTTGGCCATAGGGTTGGGGTTTGGTTTTTGGTGGTTTTTTTTCATTAATAACTTTTCCAGAACAAGACTGTGTTGGTGAGCTGGGGTGTTGTCTATCTGGATCTTTTTTTTTATAGCCACTTGGCTGCAGGGCACACCAGGTGCTCAGATGTATGAGTAAATTGTCCACACCCTTGAGAGTTACTGCACAAAGTCTGAGTGGATTAACTTTGCATGTTGCAAAATGGCAGAAAAGTGCACTAGTTTAGCTACCTGTGACAAAGGCTGAGCCACATTAATTTTACCTCACATTAACCTTGAGATAAGATGGTGTCATTTGCTGCAAGATGAATTACTGCTACTCTGTTGATGGACTTGTTATGCTGTGATGACTTGCTGATGTGTTTGAACTGTAAAATCAGACAGCGGGAAGTAGAAAATTTAGCAGGGTAGGATTAGGCACTAGTTGGGAGCAGAGCAGTAGCTGAACAAAATCAAGATGGATTGGACATGAATACGTGATTTTAGAGGAGAAACTTGGCTGGCTGAGCAGAGAAAAAATAGTAGGAGAGTGAGGTGGTAGAGAACCAGTGTGGCACAGGGAGGAGGGAGGGACAGGGTGAGCAGCCAGTAGAGCAGAACTGAAGAGGTTTGGACAAGAAAATGGGAGACCTAGGTGAGGAACTGAAAAAGTGAGGAATGGTGTGGAAAGGCAGGATTAAGGGAGGATAAAGCAAAGAAGTTGAGCTAAACAGATGATGAGTCTCTAGTCTGTTTTCCTTCTGTCCTCCAAAGCCTGGGAGGGAACTGGGTTTCCTGAATGTGACTTTTATCCTGCAATCCATGACGATCTGTGAAGCCCCTGGCAAGATGTCATCCATCTGGCTTTAAGTTTCATTCTGTAGATGGTCATATTCTGCTCTTAGCAGGGGTCAAATGACAGCACTGTCATGGTGCTGGATGCCTGTGATACTTCGTGGCAAATTTTTCTAGTCATTAAAACAAAAATCTAAGCTACAGGCAACAAAGTTCTAGCCTTAAAAGCACTGTTGAAGCTTTGATATCCGTAAGTTCCAAAAGTAATCTATTTAAAATAGGCAACCGTTAGTGTGCCATTTCACATTTTTCCCACACGGTGTCACAATTCCTCCATGTATGGTCCTGCCCGTCACAGGCTCGAACCTGGGTGCCACCAATTCAGCTGTTGTATCCAAATGTGAATTGATGTAAAATAGATTCGGACCCGTCCAAGGTAATCCCTTGGATTCGTGTTTGTTCGCTGTCTGTTCCACACAAGTCACTCTCTGTGTATAATAAACATCTTCTCCAGGTGTGTGATTCAAAAGGAAAGCAGCAGCACAAGGCTGCAGTCAATGTCATTGCTAAGTTTTTAATCCAGAAGAAGGGAGCCTTCCTTCCAGCCAGCAAAAAGAAGGAGGCAGATGGGGGTCACTATTCCCATCAGAAAGCAGAGGTAAGTGTCAAAAAGATGTGAGGAGACAGGCGCTGTGAAATCTACTGCTTTGTAGATTGAGACTTTGTCTCTGTATTGACCTTTGACTATAGTAAGGCATGTGGAATACCTCACTTGTAACTTGGGACATCTTTTGTAAAAATGGCCTCAGAGTACTGATCGTGGTAAATGGAGTTTCACTAAGGTGAAGTCTGTGGTTAATTTGTGCTGTTTTTACTAAGAGCCTTGCTAAGAGAGGCATCTTCTCATACAACAGCTGAAATGAAAAAAAAAAAAAAAGATTAAAGTGTTTAGAGGAGACCTGTTCTCTCTTGCCTTCTGTTTCTTTGTATGACTGTGCGCACATTTCCTGTAATAAAACCAATACTCAGATGAGGATAGCCTAAAATTCAAAGTTCAAAGGAAATGAAGTAGTGGTACTTTGTGATCACAGTTAAAGAATTCACTTCAAAGCCTGCTAAAAGACTTCTGTAATGATTTTGATTAGCACTTTTTTTTTTTTTTAAGAAGGCAGAATTAAGGACATTTTCGGCCTATGGTTCAAGCAGTGATAAAATCCAAATTTTACCAATATTTCAGGCATCTTCTGGAGGACACTCATACTTAACTTCACTTGGACTGAGTCATCTTCTTAAATGCTGATTTTTAAAGAACAGAGCTCACATTTGGATGATTTGCAGGGCTGTAGTCAGGTGTGTTGTCTTGCCTCAGGAGGAAAAGGATCTTGGATTGAACTCCTTAGGGAACTAGTGAATTCCTAATGTTCTCACTCCTCTCATGTAATATTCAGAGGATTAAATGCCAATACCGTTGTGTTAGCTTGCAGGTTTCAAGTTTCAGTGTGTTAAGACACTTTTCTGGGGACTGAATTTTTGTGCTTGTCTGATCTGAAGCAAGCATTAAAAACTCCTGATTTTCTGTAACTATTTTAGCCACTCCTTTCACAGAAATTAAATATCTAGACAGAAATGCTGCAGAGATGAATTTCAGCTTATTATGACAAAGTATAACTCTTCCATATATTACACTCTTATTTACTCCTAAACATTTAGTGCAACATAATACAATCTGTTAAAAGTTTACAGCATTTTCTTATAATCTTTCAACTTTAATAAAGCTTTCAGCATTTTCTTATCATCTCTTTGCTTTATTTGCAATCCACCAGATGAAGGTCAGGTGAGGGCTAGCACACATCCAGGGCCCAGGGGTTCAAGCCTACCGGAGACAAAAAGGTGAGGAAGCAGTGACAGGACACTGGGGCCATTGGAAGAAAAAAGCTAGAATCAGATGGGGTCTCAAGGGAAGGATGTAGAAGTATCACTTCCCTCTTGTAAGAGAACACAGCCTGTACTCTCTTCAGTCTTGAAAGTTCCCTAGCTTTCCCCTCTGTCTTTGCCTGCACGCACACAGTCCTTCCCTCATCACTTCCCAGTCTCACATGGTGGAGACTGAACCAAACACGATCTAGAGCACGTCATCATTGTCTTGACATACCAACTCTGAGAACATGATAAGAGCTCAGCCTCTAGCATGTTGATCTGGAAACATCCTCTCTTTGATACGAAGTCTTTGTATGCATGGATCCCTAGAAGAGAACCAGACCTTGAAGAATCCATTCTCATTTTAAATAAGGGACTAGAGCAGTTAATGCCAGACCATACAGGAAGCATGGAATGTAGAATTACACAGAGTAAGTACCAGCCTAAGACAGCCTTAGATAAAATGCTGCACAGCATATTGAAGGTCAGGGCAAAATAGGATGTGGGCTTGAGCTGAGCATTTAGAGGAAATTTTCTGCCATGTAGGTGACATATGTTCCCATGTCACTTTAAAAAAAATAATTGTACTCCAGATAAATGATGTATTAAGGACGATGTCAGTGTAACTAGGCTCTCTTGAGAATCCCTCCACCTGCATATGGAGATGTCCTAATGCTTGTTAAAATCTGACCATTAAGCACTTAATAGTCAAGTCCCATTGATTTTGGCGGGGACCAGGATTCTTCTAAAGATCCTTGAGAAGAAGATCAGTAAGAAGAAAAGCAGAAGAAAACAACTGCAAATGAATGAGGTGTTCAAAGTTGAAATCTAGAATGACCATTGATGAGAAAGAAACGGCTTCAGAGTGACTGAACTTTCTACATTATCTAGTAACTTGTGAAAAACAGCTGTGGGGATTCTGAATGGATTCAGAAGGTATGTGATGTTGCAGGCTCTTTATAAGCAGCTTGCAGCACTGCACAGCATATGTCTTGATGCAATATTTAAAAGACGTGAGATGCTGGAATGTGAGTACATAGAAGTATGCAGCTGCAGTCAGTGACATCTCAAATATGGAAAGACTCATGTATTTGTAAATACTAATGATTCCTTCCAGGCTTCCAGTTAGGCCCTGCAGTTCATTGAGAATGTTAAATCATTTTCTGTAGTGGAGCTTCACATTTCATAAGATATGATCATGAGAGACTTGAATGGATTCAAACAAGCAAGGTTTGCCACTGACACAAGCATCAAAATGGCCTCCATGAAGCAGGATAAAATTGTTAATAGCAGCAACACTTACAGGGAAAAAAAAAAGGACAAATGGAATGCGTGCAGTGGAAAAGAAGTGGACCTACAGTTTTGCTGCTTCTCAGTTGACTGACAACACCATTCACAAGGGTTGCAGAAACACTGCCTGGTTTGCAGCAGAACTGATCAAGGTTATAAGTTTGTATTATGGAGGATTTTGTGGAACTACAGTGACATGTTTTTTTCTTTAGTACACAGGCTCCTGGACTTGGGCTCTGAATGAGGTTTTTTTGTGATATACAAGAACAGACCTTAGGCAGCATTGCAGCATTTGTTTTTTGTGGGGTGACTAACTGGAGATGCATGCATGTAGTGGTTTACATTAACAGTGGCTCAGCTGTCTGATTCTGCTCAGTTCTGACAATTCATATAGGTTTTTTTGCAGAAGTTTGAAAATCCTGCTCTTTCAAATCATGAGAACTGAGAATTGAAGAGATTTCCTCTTTGGAAAGATCTTTATAGGCCACTGTCTTGGGTAACTCTGCAATATTGGGAAAAAAAAAAATCCCCGTGGGTGACTAATGTGTATCTGCTTCATGCCTAAGTGCTTATAAACCTGGGTTATTTTTTTCTGGTTTTTACCCGAAAACAGTGAGCCTGACTGCAGTGTAGGGACAGTCCTTTGCAGATTCATGTCTTTTGGAGGACTAGTGATGTTTTTTCCCAAATGCAGATTAAAATTTTCTAAGTTACTATGTGCAACTTAGAAAACAGACAGTTGTCTTCTGTCATGCTCTTTTGTTGTGTTGGTAACAGATGCAGCCATTTGAGTGCAAACACCTGTCCTTCCCATGAGTCTGTGCAATAAGATTTATTTCAAAATGCTCAGATTTTTATGGGTGTTCCGTCCACAAAAGGGAACAGCTGGTCAGTCACCCCAGCAAGCACTGAAATAAGCCTGACCTGCCTTTAAATGCACATTGAACATCAGCTGCTGCATATCTGCATTGTGGAAAAGCTGCCACATGTCTTGTGCCTAAAGTCTCATAGTTCCTGCTTCTAACATATGTAGGGCAAGCAGGTTATTTTGTGGCACAGAACAAAACACCAAGCTTCCTTCTTTTGCCTTATTAGCAGGGAGACTGCACACTGAACTTGCTGATCCAGATTTTGCAGTGTTGCATGCATGGCAAATTCCTAATCTTTACTAATATGTTTGGATATGCTTTCAATGGACAGTGACAAGAAGGGGCATAGTATGAAAGTGATGATAGTCCTAATCCTAGCACAAACTGGTGAGAGATGTGCAGAAAACAATGTGAGGAAGGCATTAATATGTTTTAAGTTTATACCAAAGCTTGTAGGAGGGTCGCTGTCTTCTTTACTGGGAGGGTGGGGCCAGAGTCCTAGTCCCAGAATGACACCCCAGAACGTCTGAGATGTTGTGGACTGAGTCTTGCTGTTAGAGACAGCAGTTCTGGTTTTAAACTGGAAAGTGACTTCATTCTTTCAAACTACCTTCCACCTCCAGGCTGATGCTCTGAAGATTTGGCTGTGTTTCTGGCAAGAGATGATTTGTTGCAGTACTGGCTTTGTAGAGCATTCAAGAGACACAAAAACCTTTAAAGTAATCTGGATTCCGCTCTTGTGTTTTTAAGGGCTTGCTTGCCAATGCAAGGAGACTTCCTCCATACTAACTTCCAAGGTGATCTGCCAGGAAGGGGATGGTTCAGTCCTGTGGTACAGAATCATTGTGTACAGAACTCATACTGTAGTCCTGAAACATGAGGATTTGCCTCTTCAGTCTGGGAAGGGACTGGTGCACTGCTTCTTGAGGTGATATCAGTCCAGTGCTTGAACCCCTTGCTTTCACCTAAAGGTGGAGTTTGAAGCTTAGAGGGGGTGTAACTAATGACCTTAGAGTCTCTTCCATTGTACTAGATTGGAGCACAAGCCCTTCTATCCCAGCATTCATTTTCTCTCTGGTCCCACTGCTGAGCGATAGCATTTGGTAGTTGCAGGTCTGCAGTCTGATCAGAAAGAGAAACTCGATCCTGTTCTTGGGCAGCTAATACAAGAGGCAGCAGGGTCCTGACAAGACATCTTGTTCAGAGCTTTGAAATCCTTTGTTTTCACATTATCTAAGCATTAACACAAAACACAACTTCTTTGACAGTAAAACACAGCATATGGTTGACTGGACTGCTGGAACATTGACTGTCTTATGTCTTTATGTTTATACTCAGTCAAAACCAAAAATACTTCTTTAGACTATATTGAACAGTTTTTTTTTTTTTTTCAAAATGATAAAGTGGTTCCCAGAATAGGCACTACATGGAAAATATCAAAATACCTTCAGCTCAGTTTCATCACACAAAATTTCCACAGCTTAATATACTTTCTATCAGAGGTGTAAAAAATCTGGAAAACCCTAGACTACCCTAGATTGTTACTTTCAACTGACATTGATAGGGGCTTACCCAACCTAACAGTAATAATGAATGTAAATACATTTTTGAGGTTTCTTGAAAAATCTGTCTATTAGAGACAAGTACATATTTTTTTGGGTAACCATTCTTTTAGTGGGTGAAACTGAAGACACGGGAAGGCAGTGGCAATGACTGCAGTGCTGCTGTGATGTTCACACATTATGAGCCACTGCTGTTATGTTCTTCAATTCTGATAAAGGGCTGTACAGGGGAAATAATTTGGAAACCCATGACAGCTGGGTAGTCTCTCCCTATTTCACCCATTAGTCCTTTAAATCAAGAGCTGTAAATGTCCAGTGCTACCCTGCAGTCCTTGTACTCTGACATGTGGCACCAGGCTGCCAAATGATACGGCAGCTTGAGGGAGGGTCTTTTCTCATTATCTCTTTCAGAGACTGAGATTTTCACTGGATCTTTTTTCCTGGGTACTTGTTCTGACAATTTTCTCACAGTCTCATCTCAGTAGCCTGCCCTTAGTTATTCCTTGTCTGCTAGATAAATCTGTTCATTCTGACATAGCTCTCTAACATAATTCTTCTGCCACTGTCAGTAGGCAGAGGAGAAATAGAAAACAAAAATGCCTGAGGTAACAATCAATTCTTATGCACAATGCAGTGTCAGAAGAGAAATGGCTGTGGTCTCACCTCTGCATTGTACTCCAAATTGGTGCAATCAGTATTGAAATGTGTTAACCATGCTTTAATGGGTATTCTTTTCCTTCTCCTCCCTTCCAGCCTCTGTCCTTTCATCCCAGCAAGAAATAATTCCTTATTCTGAGGCAATTCTGTTACATACTGTTATCCTGCAGGGAGCATGGCCAAAATAGCAGTGCTCCTCCTTATCTATTTGGAAGGCTGCTAGAGTGGAATGCTGCTTCCAGAGATGTTTAGTCTTCAGAGGCCATACCTTTTGTGCAGACCCATCTGAAGTCATCTCTCAAGATGACTAAATTTTAACCTCCCTCTGCCCTTGGCATTCCATAACTTGGGCCAGAGTATAAAATGTATTTTGTTTTGTGTCTTCCTGGTTTCTGCAGGCCAAATCAATGTCTTTCAAACTTTATTTTTAATATTAAAAAAGCTAAATAAAAGATACCATTCAACTGCAAAATTAAGAAACCCTCTTGGAGGTTTTATTACAGTCTTTCCCTCACAGTTTGTGTTACATAGAGCTATCAACAGCTCTATCTAGGCCTTTGGAAAGTGGCCAGCCGATAAAGCTTTAGGAAGGAAAGACAAAGCTATTTAATTTTAAAGGAAAACATGCTTAGTATGTTTAACAAACTAGGAACAAGGCATTGCTTTGGAGAACTGATGTGTGCTTTTGATAGATGTTTCAATCTCAGCTTTTATCGTGCAGCATGTTTGTGTGAATTTGGGAAAATCATATTTTGGTCAACAAGTGCAACCTGTACATGTTCCAGATCATCACACCTGGCTGCATGGCCTCACAATGCACGTGTGCTGAATCAGGAGGCTGCGTGGGTGCTGCTCACCTGAACAACCTTGCCAGAGAAATGGTGGGGAACAGGCTACTGAGCAGAAATCCATGGCTAATTCAGTGGTGATTAGGTGAGTGAGTGAGTGAGTGAGTGAGTGAGTGAGTGAGTGAGTGAGTGTTACATGACACTTGCTGTTCCTCCTTGCTCTTATCAGTGTTCCTATGATTTTGGATCCCCTTAGTACAAAATAGAAAGTGCCAGTTCTGTTTTGACTCTTGCAACACTCCACTAAAAGGCACAGTAGCTGCATCCCAGTGGGCAATATTAATTTTTTCCCTTTGCAAAGTCTCAGCAGTGTCACATCCATTGCTATCCTGCCCTTCCCCCATTACCTGTGTGGGTCATCCCTTTGGTCTGCAGTGTGCCTGCCAGTCTAACGTGTAAGTATTATGCTGGAATCGTCAGGACTGATGGCAAAAACAAATGCAGCATTGGGAGGTGACAGACCATGGCCTAAGAGTCAAGCTGTGACTTGTATGTGGCAGAGATCTAAAAGGCAAGAGTGGCTACTGATGCCTCAGTTTGGGACAGACTACAAAGGAAAAGCAGCTCTCTATCTTCTCCCTTATTGCTCATGCTGTTGTCCACAAAAGTTGGATTTATTACCTGGTATGCAACAACCCAGTAATTACACACTCAGCAGAGACATTGATTATTTATTTTAGAATTGTGCAAGCCTGGGTGTTCTGTGGTGTTCCACAGATCAAGCACACCAACTACCAAAGCTTTTTACTATTTACACATTTTAGCAAACAAAGGAATTTGTGTTCATTGGTTACAAGTTACATAGTTCTCTTATAAAGTAGTATTCTATGTTTTATTGGTTAATGATTTTCTCACTTTTCATGCTAAATAGTCTGCATGCTCAATCTTCTACTTGAGTCAGTACGTTTCTGGGGTCAGTGGTACCTGAGTTGGTGAACACCATTTCCCCCTACCAGAATTAATTTTTATCAAGTTGGAGCTATTTTAACAAAATTGCTGAGTTGGCTTTATTGCTTTCTTCCTTATCTTGGCAGTTCTGCCAGATGTCCTTGTGGCCTGTACATTCTGCATTCTTTGTGTCCAGTATCAGTGCACATTCTTCTTTCCAAGACTTGTTACTCCCTCCCAGGTCTGAGATCACTGAAGCATGTCAAGCATGGACAGCACTTGGAGCTCGTTAGTTGCTCTCTCTTTCACAAACTAAATATTCCTTCTTGTTGCTTAGGCTTGAAAGCATAAAAGATCAAGCATCAGAGCACATCCTTTTGCAGCAATGCCAAGGGCCGGCCCTGCTGGGCCGCTGCCGTGAAACCGCGACATTAACGATCCCAGCGATGGTGACTGTGCTGTATCCGTGTAGCCACCCCCACAATGAACTGATCCTCTGTTTTCCCCACTGGCTGAGTAGGAAGAAAGAGGTTTAGGTGGCTGGGCACAACTTTAAGGGTGGAGCCGGCGCTGGCAGAGCCCAGGGCGTCACTTGCTGCTCTTGCTGACTGCGGCGGGAGCCAGCTGCTCTCGCCTGACGCCATTTTTCCTCCCCGCTGCCAGCTCCCTCCGTCCCCTTCGGGTTCGTTCATAACCGAGTGACCCTGGCAAATGTCACTTTCGTCCCGCCACTGTGTGGCAGCGCCCGGCCCGGCCCCGCCACGCCCCGGGGTGACGGCTACGAAGAGGCGGGGCGGCCGGCGGGAGGAGGGCCCGCACCTACCCCTCCCAGCAGGCCGCGGGCCGGGAAGGGGCGGGCGAGGTTTCCCGGAACCAGCCGCGGTTTCCCGGAGCCAGCCGCGCTCACACGGCCGCCGCCGGCCCGTTCTCCGCGCGGGCTGAGGGAGCCGGGAACTGCCCGCCATGTCCTCGGTGGCCGCCGCCAGCTGCGACGGCAAGGGCGCGGGGGAGGCGCGGGAGGAGAAGAAGCCGCTGAAGCCCTGCTGCGCCTGCCCCGAGACCAAGAAGGCGCGGGACGCCTGGTAGGGACCCGGCCCCGGGCTCCCTGCGGCCGCCCCTCCGTGCCCGGGCATTCCCCTTCCGCCGGTGTGTGCGCCCTGCCCCGCCGGCATTCCCTCCTTCCCGGAGTGTGTGCTCCTGCCAGCGGGCGCCGGGCATTTTGGGGGCTCTCCCCGCCCCGGATGCTGGAGCATCCGAGGGAGGAGGGCCAGTGTGGAGAAGGAGAGGAAACTGTCTTAAAAGGATACTTTAGAAATGAAGGGTTTAAAACCTCATAGCCCGTGTTTAAAACAGGTTTCAAAGATCAGCTTTCAATGCTGCTTGTAAATCTTCACTATTGTTGATTGAAGCAACGCATATCAGCAGGTGATAACTTCTTTGTTGTTCACCTGAGTATAAATTACGTTGTCTTTTAAGTAAAGGAAAATACTCTTGTTTTTTGAGTCTCAGAGGATGACATTTCCCAGAGAAGTTCAAAATTTGACAGTGACCTGTATAGCTGCATTGGTAATTATAGGCATAGTCATGACTGTAGGACCTATAAAATTGTATGAAGTGCATCCTCAAAATGGAGCTCCTTTGTCTTTGACAGTGAATCTTTAAGGTTTAAAAAACTTTAATCTGATGACCAAATTGTCTCTTTTTTTTTTTTTTTTTTTACTTTGCTGGTGGTATAGATGGTAGGTGACGTAACACTGAAATACTGAACACTGTTTTTGCTAAGTTTAGGGGGGAACATGTCTAATTACATTCACCCTCATAGTGAGGGTGAATCCAGGGCCCCCTAAGATGGTGGGAGGGATGTTACTGGTCAGATGCAGTTGCCCTGGGCAGCCAGTGGACGTGTCTGTGCTCATTGTAAAAAAAACTAAGAAAAAAATGAAACAGCTCTGTCATTCAGTCAGAAAGCAAGTCTGAACTGCTTTTGTGGTATACATAAGATACCAACAATAAGAGACTCTTACTTGGATAGATGAGTAACATCAAAAGTTACCATATATGGTGAATCATTTTTTCAACAATAGCTGGGCAGGTGTTGTGTTTTGTTTTGCTTTTTGCTTCAGGGTCCTTAAATTGCAACTGAAGTTGGACTAAAATATCATTTACTGATTAACCTGTTCTCTATTGTTCTCTTACTGGAGAAATGTTGCTTCCCTACTGAATAATTTGAAACTGGCCAGCTCAGCGTAATTGATGATGTGACAGCCTTGTGTTGTATAACAAATCCCCATCTGGACTTGCCCAGAATAGACCCTGGCCTGTGAATAGGAAGTTGTGTTATGCCTGTTGTCAGAGTTTTAGGTGCACAGCTCCAGGTTTTGGTAACTTTTTGGGATAGTTTTATATTGTCCAAAACAGCACTAGGATAGGAAAAAAAAAAAAAATCTCTGGATCCTAATAGGGATTTTTAATTGTCCCCAACAGTTTGTCAATTCTGTTTCTTTGACTAAAAGTAAGTGAACATTTTATTGCTGAACCCTGGAAATCTTTTTGTTTTGCAGCATTATTGAGAAGGGAGAAGAAAATTGTGGGCACCTAATTGAAGCTCACAAGGAGTGTATGAGAGCTCTGGGCTTCAAGATATGAGTGAGATGAGCAGGACTGAGTCAGGTGAGTACAGCCTTCAGGAACTCTGCCTCTGAGGTGCCCTGGCACCTCAGCTGGTGCCACTGCAAGGCCCAGAGTAGTGCTCATGATGGTGTTGCCCTTATGAGAGAGAAGGCAGAACAATCCTCATTGACATTACAGCCAACATTGCTGTCTCAATATCCAGTGGAAATCCATGTTTTGTGAAGCTATGTTTCCTTTCTCTTCTAGATGATGTCTTTGGTGTGACTGTGTTCTGGAAAGCTGCAAAATAAATTATTTCTGCAAGTTACTTCAAAGAACAAATATAAAGAAAGAGTCTATTTATGAAGATTCTTTAATGATAGAGTATGCATCACATCTGTAACTTTTCCACTGCTTGCTCTTGGCCACTGCTACAGAAAATATATTTTTTCCTCTTAATAAAAGCCTGAAAATGACCGGTGTTCCTGACTTCTGTTTCTTTTTAAGTAAAGAAATGACAGTGCCCTCCATACTGAAAACAGCATGCTGCAGGAATGAGAGAATGAGAAAAGCCTGCTTAGTCATTAATGTAGGAACTCTTTCTTCCTTCTGATTACTGATGTGGTGTGGTTGAACAGAGAGAACTTTGGTGGGTTTTCCCACTGATGCAAATTGTGAAATCATGCTAGTAGCATTACACTCTAGCAGCTTTCAGCAGCCGTGCTGAAGCTTGCAGTGCTGTTTGTGACAGTAGCTGTAACTATGTTTGTACAAAGGTGACCACAGTCTTATGAAATTAACTTCCTTAGAGTCAAAACTGTATTTGATTTCCCCATGTTCAAATTCTTCTGATGGTTTTTGAATACCGTTACCTGAGCTTGATTCTTTGTAATGAAAAATTAGGTACTTCCCGTCTCAAACTTGCTTGAGCCAGTAGTACTTCAAGGGAAAGGGAGAAGAGGACTGCTCTCTGTCACTGCAAGAGACTTTTATGTACAGGTTACTTGACTGAAAGTAAAGCGCTTTTTTTATACTGAGTTTTTGTTGTGTTGGTCTTGTGCTATGCACGCATGGGCTTTGTTTTCTGGCTGCTTCTTTCACTTGTATGAGATGATAGTGTTGTATGAGATGGTAGTTGTTGCTTTTGATTCCTTCTTGCAATCTAGAGAAACATTAGGTGCAATTTCTGGTTTGTTACAAGTGAGGCTTTTCTGGCTTCATAATATGTGACACTGAAACCCTAGTGTTACTCTTCCTGTGGTGAGTTGGCTTTCCTGAATATGGTGTCACTAATTTTTCTCCTGATGAGTTTTCTCTTCAGAAACTGAAGAGACAAAATCTGTGCTCTGTCTTGATTTTTCTCCTGACTTTGATGCTGCTGGAGGATTGAGTGTAGTCATGATCGTTTCTCTGCCTGCTAGGCCCTGTGTATCCTGAGCTAGCAGTGGCTTTTGACTGTGAACATTTAGTATGTGACACTTGGTGCTGCCTCTGCTGAACTCACAAGCTGTGTGAGGAGAGTTTAGATTCTCCCTCTGGGAATGTTTTCTGAAGGTCCTGTCTTGAGGCAAGAGTTGTGTCCATGCTGACTTTCTGCCTCAGAGTAGGGATGCAGGTGTGGCTCTGGCAGAAAGCATTCAAAGCTGCCTGTGGCACTGTAGCTGTTTAAGGAGCAGGACCTGGTGCTCTTCTTGGTGTTTATTATTGTCTTGAGGTAGGAACCTGAATAAGTTCATTCCTTGTTGAACCATTGTGTATCAGAGCATGAACTGAAGAGAATGGTAAAGATGGATGAGCACTAGCTTTGTGGTAGCATGGTCTGGGTAAACTGTGAAAATGGTACCACAGGAGCAGGGCAGAGAGTGGCCAAGTGAGAGTGGAGTGCTGTTTATATCAGGTCAAGAAAAGAAAAAAACATATTCCTGCACAATTTTACACAATTCTATTCACTTAAGAATTGGGATGTTTAGACCTCCATGAGGGTAAAAGCATGGCTAGTACTTTAGAAAGTTGTTGGAAATGAGTGGGATGCTGATGTATCTGTGTGCAACAAGTACAGAAAGGATACTAGACAACTCTACACTTAAAGCAACAAAGGAAAAACCTTGTAGTCAAATCAAATTCCTTGCTGAGTAGCTTAATTTCTTACTATGGTATTCCTGTGGAATGGATTCAGGGCTTCATTCAGGGAGTGGGAGTTCCTGTCTTAATACTTACTGACAGTGTTGGTGACAGGCACTGCCCTGCACGGGGTGGTGTGTACCTTGAGGGAAACGTGGCAGTAGCAGGAATCTTGACTAAACTATAGAGTAGCACAACTAGATACAGTACATGCCATCTTTGAACCTTTGTAATTCACTGTGAGCTTGTCTGGAGTAGGCTTGAGACCTTCCCCAGCAGTTATAAATCAAATGTGTATATTTTGGAGCTACGGTGTTTATTCTGTGTAAGTAACAGTTCTGCAAACTAATGCCAGCAATGCACTATATAATAAATAAAAAAAGAGGTGTTTGATTATGCCCTCTCTGACTTCAATCCACCAAGGTCTTAGTGTCCTCAACACAGGTGATTGAACTGGTTTTCAGCTTATGGGATCAGTAGTGAACCTGTTGACTTCCTAAAGGATGGGCAAAATAACCAGTCATTCAGCTGCTGTGAGATTTGGGACTGATAATCTCTGTGTTGTGTGGCTCTCAAGGACAGAGGATTTATTTGCCAAACATAGTGCAGGCTGTACCTGTGTTGCATCATCACATACAGCTAAATATGAAGTGCTACTGGTTGAGTCCATTCTAAGTGGGGAAATCAGTGAAGCACCTGTTTCCACACTGCCTGTTTCAGTGCTGGAAAGTTTGACATGTCTGTTTCTGTTCTTCACAAACACGTTTTGTAGTAATGCTTATGTGTTTACTTCCAGGGAAGGGTGTTAATGCTGCTCATGTATTTTCTATGAACTTGCCATCTTCATTCCAAATTGTTTTCAACTTTGGTATGTCCATTTCCCATTGAATCAGTACTGGCTTTTGAATACTCATCTTGGAGGAACCAGCATCCCTGGATGAAGGGCATTTACTCTAATCTAAAGCAAGACATGAAAATAAAATATCTCTTTGGTAATAAGAGAGTTTTTTACTTTTGCTGGGTGGAAAACTGAAAGTGCTATGAAGATGATCTGTATGGCCATGGTACTGCCAAGGGAGAAAGGAAGATTTAGTCTTGGTGGCTCAATCACTTTACAAATCTTCCTTTTAGAAATTTGAGTCTGAAAACACAAAGTTAATCTCTAGTGTGTACTCTGAGATCTACCTTTTAAAGTGCTGTATCATTCTCTCTACAATGTCACATTGGGACCCAGCAGAAAAATTGTGTAGTTCCTAACGAGAGCTTTGTGCTGTTATTGCCATGGGTTGAAAGCTTCTTGTCTGCCTTTCACAGAGAAATCACAACAGGTCATCCTCACCCACGGTGCTTCACTGCATTGCTGCAACACCACTATTTGTGTTCTGGAAGATGTCAGATGAAGGTCTTTCTTGCCCTAATGAGTCATTAATACTGTGTTCCAGTTTATTTTTTACTCAGGAATTTACCTAACAGAAGAATGAAATTATTAACTTCCTTTTTTTTCCACTTTCTTTGATGCCCCTGCAAAAAGTTTTGGTAGTATGAAAAGGTAGGAGAAATTGCAATGGTGCTTGTCAGGATGCTTCCTCTAATGTAGTTCTACATTTCTTCTCATAGCAGTTCAGTTTTGTCTAACAGATCTTATGTAAAGTATCTTTCTCCTAAGTGTTCACAATCTTGATATTCCAACTCCCCATTTTATCAGCTGTCAGCCTATCTTGGAGAGAAGGCTCCTTACAGATTTTTTGCAGAGGCCTAAAGGTAGACAAGTTGTTGTCGGGATCATATAGTGAGTATATAGCAATGGTATGAAAAACAGAACCTGGATCCCAAGATTTTTATTGTGGTGCTTTAGCTACAAGATCATCTGTCCTGCTTTGCAGAGAAGGTCAAGAGAAAGTTCTTAATTTCCCCCATAACTCTTGCAGATGAGTGTTCTGCTTCAGTAGATAAGATTTATTTCTTCACTTAGTTAAGGGGCCTCTGAAGACCAGTTTCCCTGTTTCACTTTACCCTTAACAGAAAGCACCTTTCTGAATGGACTGTGCTCACCCTGTGCAAGGCTTAATTTGTCTTCTTTCCTTCCCACATGTCAACCTGCCAGGATGGCTCTTAGGAGCCATGCAGCTCTGTATTGCACGTGGCCTCATCATTGTAGAAATAAGATTGTACTGGCCAAGACCATGATGAATTCTTGAAGGTTGCCATAAAGCATTGCTGCAGCCTTGCCTGGGAGACAGTGTTATTCCAGAGTACTATTAGTTAGGAGAGGTAATCAGTGTGTCTTTAACTGAATGGTGCCAATGGGAATGGCATCTTAGGCAGGGCAGCTGCAAGCTCGGTCTGAAACACAACCACCCTTGAAATCCTATCTCTACCCCACTGACCCATGCAGGCTGACTTCATACTGTGATGGGAGACCACGTGGGTTGCGTCAATGCCTGAAATGTAACTGCATCCTGGCAGTGGGGCAGATCCTGCCTGTGTGACTGATAATGTGTTACTTGAAGCAGGGGAGGAATTGCATTTATGAGTGTTTTGTGTAGCTGACCATGGAGGACTGACCTCAAAGGCTCTCTCTTGTGCCTGTGTCCTGGGTTACCTGAGTGGGAAGTGTTGGCTCTCCTCTTTGGGCTAAATGAAGGTCTGGGGCAGGTTCTAAATAGCTATTAGAAAAATGAGAATGTGGGATGATATTTCTCAAGGGTGCTTCCCAACAGAGCCTGTAATCCCTCAACTAGGATTTCCCCACAAAATGTGCTTCCAAGTGTTATACGCTCACAAAGCTTTTGGCAGGCAGGATAGTCTCATCTTCATGATAGATGAAACTGGGTGCCAGAGGCTCATTTGCTCTAGTTTTATCCCTTGCATTCACAGTTCTCTGGCTGTGCAAAGCTTTTCCTTGTGCCCCTTGATCTAAAACACCCCACGAGAGGAAGCTCCCTGGAGTAAGGGGAGGCTGTAATGGACCTGGAAAGTATTAATTGAGAGCCAGCCTCTCTTCCTTTGCTAAGTCCTTCTCATAGTTATGAACAGTGGGAAAAGGGGGTGACCTTTTTCCTTTTTTGTGCTGGGTGAAAATCACTCTCTTGCAAGAGTGCAGAGCGGTGGAGAGCCCGATGTGTGACTGGAGTTCGCCACGATAAGCTGGTTGTTTTCCCTTCTCCTTTCCCCTCCTCGCACTGCGCTGGGCTTATCTGGCCGCCTGAGGTATGTTAAGTAGCGGGTGCATGCTTGCTCTCTATTCTCCTCGCTGCTTTTGCTCCTTGGATTTCAATTCCAAACATGGTTATCCATTTGGGGTCTCTCTCCGTTCCACTGCCAAGAGATACACATTCCACACTCAACACCAGCTCCCTCTGCTGCTCTCTCACGGTCGCTATTCCATTTGCTGCAAGCAGGCGAGACAGGCAGTGCAAGATCTCTGTCCTGTCTGTGAGTTTTCCAGCTAATGGCCTCGACTCTTTTTCTGACTGAGCTCTTTTGGCCTCACGTTTGCCAGTTTCTTTTCTCACTGTTGTGGCTAAGAAGGGGGCCAGCCGACGCTTTGTGAGCCACAGAGGAGAACTGAACACTTTTGGAATTTTTTGGGAGCAAAAACATTCGGCGGCACTTTTTTAGCATGTTGCTTTGAAGCACTGCTGTGGGGCCAGACGGTGCACAAGAGGAAGAGGAGGAACAGCTACCCAGCAGCTCTGGTTTCCAACGTCTGCAACACCCTTTGTGTATGACAATTCATTCTGAGCGCAGGACGGCTGGGGAGGGTGGGGAGTGGGGCAGGATGAGCGTAAACAGCCCCTCGTGGGACCAGGCTGTTCTCCGGCCTCCAGTGTGTGATGCCTGGAAGGAGATTACGGAGGAAGCAGCCTACCAGCTGGCCAGCTGCATTGTCCTCCTGGGTTACATGGGGGGAAGTGGCATCTTTGGGTCCCTCTATATCTTTGGCCTCCTGGCCCCAGGCTACTTCTGCTATGCTCTGTGGGGCTGGCTGAGCGCTTGTGGGCTGGACATCTTCATCTGGAACATGCTGCTGGTTCTCGCCTGCTTGCTTCAGCTGGCTCACCTGGCTTACCGGCTCCGCAGAAACACCATCCCAGAAGAGTTTGACCTCCTCTACAAGACCATGTACCTGCCCTTGCAGGTGCCCCAGGAAGTCTACAAAGAAATTGTGAAATGCTCTGAAGAGCAGGTCCAGTCGCTAGTCAGAGACCAGAATTATGCAGTGGAAGGCAAGACGCCCATTGACCGCCTCTCATTGCTGCTGTCTGGCAGGTAAAGGCTCCCCCATTTCTGAACAAAGTCTGATAGCAAACTTCTGTGGCTTATTGTTGTATTATCACCCTTTGTCAAAACTGGGGTGAGGATTGTTTCCTTCCTCTGAAAAGGATCTGAGTTATGCATCAGTTAGTTGGGGAAGGGGGAAATTTGCTTTTTGGGGTGTTAGTTTTGTTTTGTTTTTCTAACTTAACAGTATTTCAGGGGATGGTTTGCAGACTCAAACTATGGGCAATGAAGTGGCCAGATCAGCCTTACCTGTGATACTTCTAATGAATCCTTACCCCCTTTGTCTGTCATTTTGAAGTGATCTTATTTCTGATGGGAGCAGACTGGCTGTGAGAATGTGTTTCTCAAGGCAGGAGAACAGTGTTTCTGGACCTGTGGTCTCTGGTGGTAGCTGGCACACCTCTGTGATGTGATGAGCTGTGTGCTGAGTGTGCTGAGTATGCTGACTGTACTGAGGCCTCAGTTCACCTGCTCTCCCTGGTCAGCTGTGTTCAGGGAGAATTTCCTGTTCCAAACACCCCAACCCTCAGGGCTTTGACATTTTTCACTTTGAGCACCATTTCATCAAAAGAGAGAGTATTTTTCCTGTGGTGGATCCTGCCTAATCAGGTGTCTTTCTTTCCCTGATATTCCTTCTTCTGGACCACCAAGGAGAACCTCAGGGATCTCTAGAGAGTCACACTGGAGATTTGACTGAATGAACTGTGCTGATCAAGTACCGTCATTTGTTCACCTGAGATCCTGTGGCATGCCTTTAGCAGCATATCCACTTAACTGGATTTGCAAAATCCAGATGCATACAAATAGCAATAGTGTTGGCTTCCAGTCTGCTGCCAGAGACTTGGCACTAATGTTACATAAGAATGGGAAAGGAAGAAGATCTCTAAATAGGAGCAGTCCTGAGCTGCAGGAGGTGTGTCTCACAAGGATTTTCCTTTTGGAATACAAAGCATCACCTTGGGCTCCTGTTTTACTGCAGTGGCCAATCCTCTCTGGTGAAGGAGTGTGCAAAGAAGAATGGCTGACCTTCCTTTTTTTGATGTTGATGGTTCCTTTTCTAAGATGTGTTAAGAGCACCCTGGGTCCACCAGATTGTTGAATAGCAAAGCACTGGAGGGATATTTGGTATGTGTGTTTCCAGTAGTCTTCACCCTACCAAACATCTCTGGTGAGCAGCTGGCTCTGGAGTTTACTGCATCTGTAATTACCCATCATAATATTGATGGGGAAGAGTCTGTGCTGTCTTGATCTGCACTGGATAATGTGATGCTACTCTGTGGGCATGAAAGTGCTGCAACAGTCAGTAAAGATGGTGATGGTGGGTAGTTGTTGGGCTCTCTTTTCCAGTGGGAAGTAAAGGATGCTCCATGGAGACGGGAGTGGATTTACATTTCCTAGTACCCACTCTATTGCCTTGTGAGATCCTTGTTGACCCAGCAGAGCATTGCTGTTACGGTGCTCTTTCTTAAACTAAAGCACTTAAGCTAAAAGCAAGTGGGGTCTTGGAAATGCAGAATATGGCTTAATTGGGAAATGTGTCTTACGATCCCTGACCCTTCCAGGCAGCACTGCCAGCTGATTAGAAGCCAAAGGGGAACAAAATCTTTTAACTCCTGAAGGCAAGAATTGCCTTTGTGCATCATACAACAGGGGTACATGGTGACAGGAAAGCAAGAGGCCCCAAGTCTGGTGATGCAGAGCTATGAATAGAACTCCAGAGTGCTCTGGCATTGTCCTTGCTTCAGGCCTGTGCAGGTCCTTCTCTATTCCCACAGCAGAGCTCAGTGCACGTTTGACCTTGACCCTGGCAGGCAATTGTAGCAAAAGCAGGCAAAAGGGATACTTAGAATGCCAAGAGAAAGTCAGTGGTAATGTGCAGCAAACGATGAGCTCTCAGGGTGATCTGTGAGGCACCATGGGCAGTAGGATTTTGGGGGATCCTGAGTGTAGTGACTTCCCAGTACCAAGACTGGGAATGCCCTCATGCAATCCTGGAAGCAGGAGGAAGATGCAAGTACAAAAAGCCACAGGCTGGCTTAGAAGTACCTAGAAGGCAGCAGTCCTGTGGGTTTAGAAGTCCTGGGTTAGGACCAAGCATTGCACCTGTGAGGGCTGTCTTTGTAGCAAGAAACAGAACACAGATGGGGTATGGGGAAGTGGCAGCAATTGGTTTCCCACAGAGAAAGGAGGGATAACCTCATCACTAAAGCACCTGCAGCTGTCCCAAGAGGGTACGAGACATGTGTGAGACAAGTATTTCTTTCCTCCCTGGTGGGACACACTGTTTGAGCTATCAGATTTGTGTGACATCTGTTTTGTGGCCTAAGCCTGTCTGCCTCACCTGTCCTCTGCAGGATCCGAGTGTGCCAGGATGGACAATTCCTTCACTATGTCTTTCCATACCAGTTCCTGGACTCTCCAGAATGGGAGTCACTGCGACCTTCTGAGGAAGGAACTTTCCAGGTAACTGCAGCTCAGCTTCCCTCCTTGGTCCTTTGCTGCATGTCTGAGAAGGAGGTAGAGAGGTCTCATTATACCATTCAAAGCTGACCAGGAATACTTTCCTCCCCTTCCTGGTGGTTTAGCCAGCACAGGATTGTGTGATCAGCTGTTTAACCTGTTTTCCTACCTTGTTCTGAAGACCTCAGGGCATGCTCCTACTATCTGCTGATAGCAAGGAGGGTGGAGCATGATGCTCCTTCCAGTTTATCGGGAATCGAGGTGTCAGATTGCCTGCTCTCTTCCCTTACGGTGTTCTCTAGTACCTGTACTGATGCATTTGCCCTGCACGCTGCTAGCAGGGTGAATTGTCCTGGCATCAGGATGGCAGCCGTGGCAATGTGCAGCAGTGATGTAAATCCATAAACATCCTGTTCCTCACCAACATTTCTGATGGTCATGTGTTTTGGGTGGATAGGCAGAAAGGATGATTCACATCCAAATATGGTTCTTTCTGAGCAGAAGGATCCCCTGCTGAGAGGCCAGACCAATTCTCATTTGCAGTAAAAGAAAGGATTTTGGCTTTGCTGTCAACACCCCACAGTGTTTCTTTGGCTTTCCTTCTGGAGAAGATTACTTAACCCTACATCCCTCTGTCTTTAACACACATCCCAGGATGGTCTGATACCTGTCAGGATGTCAATCCTGATTATGTCAATTAGGGCGTATGAGGAGGGATTTTGCTAATCCCTTGGGAGCATGGGAGGGTCATGAGGGATTGATGCTTTCTCATGAGGTATCCCCAAGCAGACTTGGTTAAACGAGGGCAGCTCTCCAAATCTGCTTTTCTGAATTTGGCTCATGTGTGAAAGGTTCATGGTGATTGCTCCTGAAAACAGTGACATCACCAGTGATTATGGTTGCAGGAGATAGCTGGCTATGTGACTGTGGCACAGGGCTACAGATTGTGAGCAGCAATAGGGATATTGGACCAAGGTAATGAAGTAGAAAAGGCAACAACAACATGGCTGTGCTAGGGCTGGTATCTCATGTTTTGCACAGGTCTTCAATCTGGCAGCAGACTGCTGCTAGCTCTTGGGCTGTATTTGCCCAAGAATCCGGCAGGGAGAGTGATGGCTGCCCAGTGCTTCAGGCAGGGAAATGGCTGACTGCAGGCATTTGCAACCTGCAAAGACATCCACAGCATTTTCTGAGCTGATTTCCGTGGAACTGAATGTTCCCAGACCTCCTGAGGGTCTTCATCTGTGGTGCGTGAGACAGCTTGGGGGCAGGCTGGGGCCAGGCTGCACCAGCCCTGCCAGCACCATGCTCTGGCACATCTCCTGCTCTGCAAGACAGGGCTGGTCAGTGAGGTCAGCCGTGCCTGGCATCAGGATGGGGAGGTAAGCCCTGGTAGGGAAGGCCATATGCTGCAAATGCCTAAACACCACGTGTGGTTACTGAGGAGCATGAAGAAGTAGCAGCTGTGTGAGACCAGCAGTCATCAGGTGTCACTTGACCAGTCCATATACCTGGAAGGACCTTACTCTTGGTGGCCATGCTGAACCATGGTGAGGTGCTGCTTTTGGTAGCTGTTTAACACACTAGTCCCTCTCACCTGAGTAGTTAATAAAACTCCGTAACTTATCTCAACTTTGTCTTAGCAATGCAATAATTTGGTTTAAAAAGTGCATGTTAGAGTCTGGGTCTTTGCTGGAGGAAGGCATGGAAGGTTTTTCTTGCCTGAGGTCTTTCTTGCCCCGTGGCTCTCTGGATTGAACAATTTCAGTTCTGAAAAATGGCAGAAAGCATGACTCAGTCTACACGAATAGTTGGTTTCCTTGAGCTTTCTGCTTTGGCTGTCTGCTTCCCACAGGACCGTTAGGTCCCAGTGCCTGAAAGAGTTCGGTTTCAGGGCTGGCACTTTCCCCCAGAAGGCTGAATTACAGGCTCTTGCTGATGCCGGAGCACTTGTGTCAGGGGGGATTCAAGAGTGAAATCTTTCTTGCTGTCCTGGTTTGGTGGCAGGTTTGCTTATTGCACCTCAATCTCTCACAAGAAGGGATCACTTTTGATCACTGTGCCAGAGGTTGGTTAGGAAAATAAGACTCTGGTCATTTCAATTTACGTGTGGCCCTTCTTTTTGCTTGCCTGGCCTGGGAAAGTTCTCAGGTTTTATCTCCTATATTTCTTTCATCAGACAGCTGTTTGCAGGGCAATGGCATTAAATATCAAACCCAAGGACACACACATGCAGCCAAGCCATGTTCAGCTTCCCAATGGCCCTCTGCCATGGCGGCTGACCAAGGAGACCCCTGGGCATAGAGTGAAAGGGAGCCCCCGGGTTATTTTGGCTCCGGCACTTGTTCGCATGCCAGTGTCTCCATTACACTCGGATGTTCTTCTTCTTTGGCCCAGGGCAGTTTGACCCTTCCTGCATTTCTTGTCTTTATTATTATTTATTATTATAATATACACTTGCATACTATATCATGTTTTTGACTGAAATTGTTCTTGTCCTACACTTAGGGGGAAAAGGCATCTCTTTACACTGGCAAAACCAGAAGGAAAATGAAAATAAATTTCTAAAGTTCTCTAAATTTCTAAGTTCTCTAAAATCAATCCAATAAACCCTCATGAGTTTTCTTCATATACACGAACACAATAAAACCTTTTTATTTCCCGTCTCACTGAGCTGTGCTGCAATTGTGCTGCAATGCCCTTCAAGGCCATTCAGCCCCATAGAGTCCAGCAGAACTGCTGAGACAGGAGGTCCCTTGGGCACAGGATGACCAGACAAGCCTTTCAGGTGGCCCTTCCAACACTCAAGGCCTTCTTGGAGCAGGGCCTGTGGGGCTGTTCAATCCAGCAGCAGAATAGGTCAGCAGCCTCCCCCAGGGCTACTTGCTGGCAATTCAGACTGAGTGGGCGTGCAAAAATATCCCCCTCTGTAGCATTTGTGAGGGATAATAGGGGTGTCTGTGCTGCCCTGTTCATTTCAGCTACATCCCTCAGATGTCAATAGGGAGCATCATCTGAAAGCAAGAGGGTGAATTGTAGCCATCCATGTGGCTGGGTTAAATGAGGACATGATACTAATTGCATTGGAAAACAGGGTCTTTGCCTCCTTAGGGAGAGGAAACAGCAGCAGGTAAGGATTTATCCAGTCATTCAGCCAGGACAATCTGGCTCTCCAGCCCCACCATCTCCAAGGAGAATAGATTCAAAGGGGCTGAGGGCATTCCCTGGAGTGAAGCACATGGCTCCAAGGTGGGTGACCCCACCCAGGCAGTGGGACTTACTCCACTCACCCCCTGCCCCACAGGTCACGCTCACAGCCGAGACCGATTGCAGCTACATCACCTGGCCGAGGAAGAAGCTGTATCTCCTCCTGAGGAAGGACCGCTACATTGCCCGGCTCTTCTCCTCCCATCTGGGCTATGACATCTCGGAGAAACTCTACTCCCTCAACGAGAAGCTCTTCGCCAAGTTTGGCCTTCGCTTCGACATCCGCTTGCCTAGCCTCTACCATGTCCTTGGGCCAGCCTCCTCCGAGGGGGAGTCGGAGGACTGTGAGGAGCTGCTGCCGGGCTCTGGCCAGGCCAGCGTCTCTGAGCCACCGCCGCAGCCGCCACCGCCGCCACCGCTGGCTCCACGCTCCCGGGCATCCCGGCCCGACAGTGATCTGCTGGGTGAGGACTCCACCAGTCTTGTCTTGGAAGATTTTGCTGAGTTGCCGGGGTCTTTTATGGACTATGTGAGCGAAGGGGAGTATATGAAGTGAGGGCACTCCTGGCACGGGCACACCTCACCCTGTGTGGGACCCTCGCGTAAGTACCCACTTGCAGAGCAAGTCTTTCCCGTGATGCATCTGCCTGGACAAGCACTGGACCCCATTTGCCATGGGTTTGCACCTCTGCAGTGTTTTTTATCCTGCTGCCCCAAGGAATCCCAGAAGGTGGGCTCAAGCTATGTGGTTGTCCTAAGGAAAAGCAGCAGGGCAGGGGCTTGACTCCAGGTACCATCTGTACTGTGGGGTAGAAGGGCCAGTAACCTGGCCATAGAAAGCTCTTACCCTGCCCAGTTCTCTCCCCATCCCTGAAGAGAGGCAGAAACACTGAAATGGTGTCCAGTCTGGCAGGTGGTACACAAGTGGTCACACAGATCATGAGGTAGAGCAATGCCAGGAGATTCTCCAGTATTGAGCTGAGCAAGAGCTCTGCAGGTGAGAAAGCCCACATCCCAGGAGATGCCAACAGGACTAGAAACAGCTCCAGGTTTTACAGCAGATTGGTAGCAAGGAGTTGCTATAAACCCTGCAAGTGCTCAGTCTGGGCAGGAGGAGAAAGCTCAGAGTCCTTCCTCTCCCTGTGCAGTACAGCTCATCCCAGCATTTGATCTGTCCTCCTTGTTTCTGCTGAGATTCATCTCTGCCAGATCAGTAAGGTGTTGAAAAGACTGCCCTGGGTGGAATAGGTCTTGCCTCCAGTCACCTTAGGTGGACTGAGAGGCTAAGCATTGTTTGAAGATGCCCCAAACTCTGCTTTCCAATGAGTGGGAATGAGATGCTCTCTTCCAAAATGCCAGCTCCTTACTCCAAAAGGAAAAAACATTCTTGTGCCTGGTGGCTGTTGGGGCAGAGGAACAATGCAGGCAAACAGAAATAGATGGGAGAGTGGCTTGTGCTTGAAATTCAAATCCAAGTGGCCAAGAGAGAAATTCCACCCTGATCTACTTTTAGCTAGCCACTGCATGCCAGCTGCTACACACCAGCTGCAGACCCCAAAATGTGCATTCCTGCTGCCGCCCACAGTAATCCAGCTGCCAGGCACCAAGCTTGGGACTGGGATTTCTGTCCTAGAAGTGACTCCTGCATGTGTCTTAGTTGGGTCTGCACAGCAGGGAGGAAGTTGCAGGGCTGGGCTGCAGCTGGGGTGGCTGCCTTCCATCAGGCAGCCTTGAACACAGCAACATTGCACCCTGCTCTTCTCTGTGCCTGCTTGGGTCTACTTCTACCTCTGCTATGGACTCAGTGGCAGGGAGCATTGGCTCTTTGCATGAGCCCTGACAAGTCTGCAGTATTCTTCTTATTATATGGGATATGAAGAAAGTGACCAGGGAAAGAACAAGTGTATTTGTTTGTGGCTGAATCAGATAAAAGAGTTAGCGAGAGTTTTGATTAGGGTTTTGTTGTTGGGGTTGTTTGGTTTTGTGTAGTTGGTTGTTGTTTTCTTTTTTAAGGAGGCAGAGAGAGAAAAAAAATCCACATTTTTTCTAGGAATGTGAAGCCTGTTTTTGCTGGTAGGCTGCTGGACATATGAATTTGCAGCTTTTTCAGTCCTTTCTTGGAGAGGCAGGAACACTGAATCACTTATGAGACATCCATCCTCCTAGCTGTCAAAGTGTCTGTGAAAACATGCAATCAAAGTGAATGCAAGTAGTGTTGTGAACATGGCGAAGTTACTTTGCCTGTGCTTTCATTCTGTTTTGCCTTCTCAGAAGGAAGATATACATTCTCAGATCACTGGTAGAATTCTTCTAGTTGATCAAGCTCAATAAAACCAGAATTGCAAATGCAATTAAAAAAGGAAGGAGGCAAGTAACATTGTAGCTTTTTTTGAATAATTTGCACCCATTTTTGGCAGTGAGGCAATACTGTGAACATACACACAAGTGTGTGTGTTGGACAAAACTTTGCTACACAGCAAAAAGCTATTCTTTCTTTCACACAGTCCTGTTGTGAGCTGGAAGCTCTTGTCTTTCTAGATCTTGTGACAGAGACAGTATCAAGGAGTGCTGCTACTGGCAGCAGAGACCTGCAATAAAAGCCCAGATATTTAGAGGCTTGTATTTGAGGTGGGAGAGGAAGATGATCTTCCGTGTCCATCAGTCTGGAGACAATAGACAGTGTGGTATTTTAATTTTTAAGGTAATTAGACAAGGAATCAAAAACTCTGTTTAGTATGCTCATAATGGTGGAATGAGAGCTTCCCTGTTACCCTACTTGGCACTTGTGTGTCCTAACCACATCACATCCCAGCACATCCCATCACATCCCACATCACATCCCAGCGGCACAGCAGCTGTTGTCACATCTGGACAATATTCCACAGGGACTTGAGTGCCTCACCACAAAAACTAGTGATGTAGAGGGGCTGCAGGTTTTCCCTCTGTCCAAACACTTGTTACAGCTCAGCAAATAATCCAAACAGGTCTGCCATGGCTCAGGTAAAGCACTTTCCTAAATTTTTTTCCTACATCTGATATAAACAGGGAAATCCCCTGCAGTGTCATTCTTCAAAGTAAGTCCCTGAGGTCAGAGCTCTCCTGGGGCTTTCCCCTGGTCTGTGCTCTCATCTCTTTTCCCAGTAACCCTATGTGGGTAATCACCTTGCAGCTCTCTAAATTCCCTGTGCTGAAGTGCTTCTGTGGGTGACATTCCTCTTCCTTTTCTGTCACTACAACAGCCACCTTGCAACACTATGGTTCAGGAGGGCAATTCTTGAATACCCAAAATGCTACGAAGGTCATACACAAGAAAATATTCATGGAAGATATATTGGCCCTACTATTCATGTAATCTAGTTCCTTGAAAGTGTTTCTAGTCTGCTTATGAGTAAGATGGACAGTGATATCCCACTGATGAGCAAATTCATTCCTTAAGGAGGATGCTGCCTGTTTGAAGGAGGCAGGTTCAAATGTTCTGTTCAGTACTTGCTTTAACAGTATAGTGTAGCTCAGTGCTCCGGAGAAAACTAAGCTTTATTCCTTGCCAGGAAATTTAAACAACCAAGAGCCACCTGCTTTTTTTCCTATTCATATTGCATTTGTTCTAGTTTGTTGCTGTCAAGTGCTTGCAGGATGTGTAGCTGTTGCTACCTGTTTTTTTACAGTTACATCTTGGAGCTGCCTTTCTATTTGGTGGGTGAGATGGGTGGATGGATGCTTGATGGTCTGCAGCTTGGTATCTAAGCTAGTAGTTAATATTTTGTATCTGCTTTGAGAGCAAAAGCAAAGGAGTTATGGGCTTTGTTTAACCAGTATCACAGAAGGCACTTTGGAAGGGTTTGTTTTTGCCATCTTAGAATGGGTGCATAACCCTGTTTCCTGATTTATCAGTTGTTGAAGAATTACATAGTTTTGCACGCTCATTTAGGAGGGGAGGGGAGAAGAACAGGTAATGGTGGGCTCCATGAGGTTTGTGTCTTGGAAAAGTTCGAAAGTATGATAGTAATGGTGTGCTCTCTTTCTCTCTCTCTCCCTCCCCTAACTCTGTTCCCCTTCTCCTCCCTCCTCCACTTCATTCCTTCTGCAGCCTCTGAAAACCATCTCCAGAGTTCTCACCCTCTCTGCAAAGGACGAGCCCCTCTGGCTCCCACCCAGACCCCTGAACTCTAGGGAACAACAGGCTGTTTTGATCCCGAAGCCCCTCCAAGGGAGCAGATGCTCACACAGGTTTTTGACCAGAGACACTCTTTAGCATGCAGAGACGTCTGTCAGCAGATATCTACACTCAGGAGCACATGAAGCACATGCTTAAGACTGCAGTGTGACACTCCAGCACCTCCCACCCCATGGCTGTTCACCAGAGCTGCCTTCCCCAGAGTGCTTCCACGGTCTGTTTTCTAGTCCTGCCTCTCTGAGGTTGTCAACAGCTCTGTCACCAAAGTGCACCAATATCCTGCAAGCCATACCAGCCTGCTTGCAGAATCTGTGTTCCCTTTGATTCAATGATTCCCATTAAAGTCAGAGATGAAACTACTGGTGTTTGAAGATTTGAAGAGGGAGAAAACAGCTGGAGGGAGGAAGGGAGGGAGGATTTGAAGAGGGGGATCACTTGAGGTGATCTCAAGGCACAGAGTGGATAGGGCAAGGGGAAATGGGCCACCTGACAGCTTTGGTAAAGGGCTTGCAATGGAGAGTTTGATAATATGCATCTCACTGGGCATACACTCTAGTAAGACCAAAAATTACTTTTCCAGGAGTTAGGATTTCTCATTTATGACAAGTACAACTTCTCAAAGAAGCTGGTGAAAAAAGACTTCTGGTTGGTTGTTTGCATTGATTCTTGACATAAGAAAGAGAATGAATTGAGATTGGGAACAGGTGCAGGAAAGAACACTTTTTTTGTGTGTGCTCAAGGGGGCATGACCTCAGGGTGCTCAAACATCAAATGAAGAAATTAATGGATACAAAACCTCTGTGAAGAGAGCAGCCATTGGTAGGAAGGACAATGCCTTAATGAAAATAGTGTAGAAATGGAAGGCCTCTTCCAAGTTCAGCTGCAACAGGATTTGTTTCATGAGCTTCCCCAGCTATTTCCTCAGTCAGGGAATTGGAAATACTTGTGGAAGAATCCTCTGTCTTGCAGAGCTTGGTGCAATCAAGTTGAGCAGTGGCAGTAGGAGCCTTTCCAGGGCAGGTATTCAGGGAAAGAGCAAGGAGTGTTGGTCCTTCCATCAGCACAGGGAAAGGTGTCCTTCAGTGCCTCTTGGCACACAAATGCTGGGGCACAGCCATTCTGCCTGTGGGGCTGGCTTTGTGTCAGCCCTAGGCTGGTGGAGGCAGCCCCACCTGCCCTGCCCTGCTCACACTGGGCTGTGGCCCAGTATCTGGTTTGGCCTGTCTTGCAAGTCTCAGCTGGGCAAAACCTGTGCCCTTGGGATCTGGCACTCTTGCTGAGGGCCTCTGGAGTGGTGGGTATGCGAGATCTGTGATGTACACAGCTCCTTGCACTGCTTGCCTTTGCTGCCGCACCAGGGCAGGAGAATGGGGATGCCCCAGGCCTGGGAATCATCCTGCTCATGGTTGTTACCATGCTCTGTCAATGCATTGGTGCTTCAGCCTGACCCCACTGCCTTTCACAGCTCGGAAATGTCTGCAGCAGATTGACATGGGAGCTGTCGGGCTCTCTTCTGCAAAGGAGCTGAAATGTGCAGTGGAACTGGGTCCATCTGTCAAGGTGCTTTATGCACCTGCCTGAAGCAGTGTACCAGGCTGGGCTGAATTACACACTGCCCTTCACCTGAGCCTATATTCCAGTCTTCAACAAGAAGATCCCAGGAAACTTCAATCATGGTGCCAACTAACATGGATCTCTCTCAGGTTGTCAGACTCCAGCTCTATTCCTCTCCCAAGTGTGTGTTTGTTAGCTGTCCTTCCAAACAGTCATAAGGCAGGGCCCAAGATCTTGGATGTGAACTGAAAGCAGGAGCTAATCCTGCTGTCTGGTGGAGCAGGTGTGACAGCAAATTACTTACGATAATTCTTCAATGCTTTTAGCATGTCCCTCACCCCTGATTATGGAATTCCTGGTGCACTTTTCTATTGCTCAGTGAAGCCAGTACAGGGAAGCAGAGAAAATGGTCAACAGAAGATGTGATTTGTGGGCAAAAATTATGAAAGACTTGTCACCTCTTTAATTTGCATATGTATCGTGGTGTGGAAAAGGTGTGGATGGGTGTGTTGTTTCTGTGGTCATGCATCCCACTGTAATCTTTCACCAATTATTTCCAGACTTCAACTAATTTTTCAGGTCTGAATGGCTGTGCTGAGTTCCTGGGATTAATTTGTGTTAGGTGGCCCCGTGGCTACAATGCTCCATTCTCCTATTACCTTCTATTCTGGGCAGATGGTGAAAGCAGTGCAAAATTGGAAGTGAGAGCTCTGTGCTGCTCCTGGTGTTTGCTTCATTTCATGTGAGCTTCAGAGAGAATTATGTGCTGTGAAATCAATAGGGTCTCCCTCTGAAAGCACCTTGTGGATGGGACCAGTGAGTTTCCCATTGGAGCCCTGGCTAAGAATGACTCCTTCATGTGCCAGACTTGGACCACACAGTTTCCCCGTGCTGAGGAAAAATAATACCTCTCACCTTTAATATGAACATTTCAGGACAGTTTAATATAAAACACTAATGAATTATACTAATACTCCCACTATAAAAAGAGCAATATTATCCACTCCTTCTTTCATACAGATTCAAACCTTGAGATTAAATGATTTTCCTGTCTCACTTTGAGAGCTGGTACAGAACCTGTGAGACAAAAGTGTCAATCCAGTCTTTTAACTGGAAGATTTTGCTATAACCAGTTAACCTTGTATTTGTCAATATGCCACACACTTCTGTTCCTTGACATCTTGCCCCTTATGCAGGGAGTAAAAAACCCATCCAGTTTTATGGTGAAAGTATCATCTGGGAGCAAAGAGCAGCAATAGGCTTAGGATTCCTTTCTGGTTCTGTTTATCCTGAAGGCAGAGCTAGGCACAAGCAGTAGGCAGCTCATACGAGATGTCTGTTTTGCTGGGGAGGGTGAGGCTCCAGGGCAGACATGACATTGTCCTGCTGTGGGAAGAGCACAGAGAAGTCAGACTGGGCATTGACAGGTGGAGATTGCTATCCTAACACAGAAGCAAGCAAAGTGCTGGACCCTGCACTGCTTTGCAAGGGATAGTGAATGGGGTGCTGTGCCCTGGCTGGGATGAACTGGCTGGAAGGATGGCATGGGCTTGTATTCTTCACCTTTCCCTTGACCTGAGCAGCACCACTGTTGCTCTGAGTGCTCCCTGCATAGTGACAGGAGCACCGTTGTGAGCCTGTGCAACTCTACAGCTTTCAGTCTGTATCAAAGCCAAGTCCAGTGCTTCCAGGAGTGCAGGTTAGCACCTCTTTCAGGCAATGTGCCTTGCTGTCCCATTCATAAGGGATAAAAACACATCCATCCCAACCCTGGAGTGCAACAGATGCTAGTAAGGAATAGCCCTTATTACTCAAGGGAGTACCTGGTATTTATATAGGATTGCCTTTTATCTTCTCCTATCTGGGCCTACTGGATATATTTTTACTGCCTAGAACTTCAGCCTCCTTACTGTCCATCAAAACAGAATTTGAACCTGCTTTGAAGTATCCACTAGCTTGCTTCAGCCTTGAGCCAGCATTTCAGAAGCAATGTGGATGGACAGTTTAATGTGTCAGTATAGCTGTTCTATCCTGCCTGCAAGAACTTTGGATCTGCAAGACTCCTGTCAAGAATATTGTATTATGGAGAAGACAATTTTCTCTCTCAGGATGAGAAGGACTTGGCTGCTTTTACTCCAGGAAAGGTAACTATGGCTGAAGGTATATATGTTACCATGTCTGACCTAGAAAATGCCAAAATGGTTGTCTATAGCCTTAGTGCTTTATAAACCTTGCTGTATAAGACACAGAAATATATTAGTGGTCTTCTGTTGTCTCATCCTGAAAAATGTTCACCTGTCATGTTTTAGATGGAGGCCCATTGTAGACAGGGGAAGATGGAGAGGGCAAACAAGGACAAAAGAATTCTAGTTAGTACAAGCTTTCGCCATGGTTTGTGACATAAGTATCTTCAAGGTGATGTGAGTTGCAGCCCTATTCCTTCCATGGCACGACACTTTTATCCTGGGGAAAGAATTTTAGAAAACTCCTAGAAAATCTACCTTTGTAGGTTTTCTCTTTCACAAATACAAAATTAGTTACATAGGGACACAGAGGTGATGGAAAAGACCTCTTTAAGTGTTTCCCTAAATAGGAGGAAAATATGCACTGCTTCAAACCACAGGGTGCATCCATAGGCTTAGTGCATCCCTGAATGACAATCCTGAGGCTTACCTGCTATTGAGAGGCAGTGGTGCTACACAGAACTTGCCAACAATGGATGGCTCATCCTTGCTCCAAAAAAGATTCTTGGGGATATACTTCAGGGTCACACTGTTTATCTGGCAGAGGGGAACTCGGTGGGCCAGCAGCCGTTTGCCTGTCTCCTGGTCCTTAGGTCTGCAAGGCAGGATGAGAGATGTGAGGGATGTGTTCGGTCAACCTGCAGACACAGTCCACGTGCAGATCCATGAAAACACTGGAGGAATCTTCAGTATTATTGTGAAGCCCTCACATAGTAAAATGGAGTGAGAAGATTCGTCTGTCAAAACAAGGCATTCCATGAGCATCTTACAGGCTGTCTCTCCACGTTTTGTCTCTGTATTCAGGAATATTGCTGTATAAATATCCTTCCTTCCATTACCAACTCTTCTTATTGTTGCATATTGATTGAAACACTGCTCAGCTTGCCACAGAGAGGTAAGTAGTAGGTAAGTCAACATCTATGAAATGGTGAATGGCATGGATGGGGACCAGTGGCAATCAGTACACAAACTGGGGTCCTCAAAGAAAGCTAAGAGGTGTCAGGCTCAAAAAGAATGCCCATTGCACAGAGTACCACTCCTTTCAAGCTGTTAAAATCCTTGCTTTGGGATGTTGTGAATGCCAGGAAGTTTATATGACTGTACAAGTCAAGGGAGGGGGACTGGACAGGTTTTTGGAATACAAAAGCTAGTAAATATAAAGATCTCATCTTTGGCTCTGAAAAGTCCCTCAGATGTAACTAGACAAAGGGAAACTCTTTGGGGAAGTATTGCTACATGCTTACATGGAGATTTTTTTATACTCTTCTGTAGCTACTTGCTTTTGATAATGTTGAAGGTGGAATGTTTGGATAGAGGGACCTTTGTCCATCCTATGCTCTTACCCAGGCAATGTGAACTGAGAAATGACAGAGGTTTGGTAATGAGCCAATGACCAGGGCCTAGTGAGTTGTGTGCCACAGATCTGTGCTGCCCAGGTATTTTAAGTCCCTTCTATGGAGTCCATCCAGGGGGCCTTGCACTTGATCTACTTGGCACCTCCTAGAGCATGGAGATCATTGATTTCCTTGTGCTCATGAAGAATGATGTGTGCAGCTGGCTTGGCATGAACCACCTGGGTGACTGTCTGATCAGCCACATGATGGCAGGGAAAGGGGAGAGGTGACAAAAGGGTCAGGAGGAGCCTACAATTCTGCTAACCAAAGTAACTCTCAGGCACTGGCTGACAGCAGCACTCACAGCAGCCAACCCACACCAGCACACCCAGTCCCTCCCTTAGACTGCAGCAGTAGTTGCTGGGGTTTGTGTGTCTGTGTCTGGCTTGAAGCTGCTAAAAATAAGAAGCATGGCAAAATTGTGGTTATAAAAGTGAATAATGGATAGCAAATGGAGGCCATTTCTCTATGGCATATTGTCCATGGACAGAGGAATGCAGTACAGTTAACCATGTTGAAAGAGCCACTCCTGGGACTGACACTTGGTCCAATCCTGCACAATGTTTGGATGGATTTATGAGACTTGGCTGGCTTCAGAGGTATGTTTTCTTGGATGTGGGGGATGATGTCTTGTGATGTGTAAGCACACAGCAGTGCAGCTGGGAAGTCCTGTGTAACAAACTCCTCACTCATCAGGCCCATGTCAGCTACTGAACCTTGGGGACATGTCTCTTGGGGCATTCTGAGCAACATGTGGGGAGGAGTAAGATTGGGATGGATATTTGGGAGAGGAGACGAGAAGGGCAGTTTGAGGCAAGACACAACCCATGTGAGTCCTTTGCTGAAGATCTGAGACTAGCTGAACACTCCCAAGTAAGTCCCTCTGCACTTCTGGGAAACTGCAGGATGAGATATACATGTCAGATCATCTGAGATAAGTCACTGATCAATCAGTGTCTCAACTGTGATGTGAGGATCTATGTTTAGATGCCCATTTGATACTCTGAACTTGACTGCACTGGAAGGCTGAGCTTTGCCTACAGTAGGGAAATTTGCCCTTTGCTACTAGTGGGAAATAAAAGGGATATCTTCAATTTTTTACTCTCAAATCTGTAGGTTTATTGCTGTAAGCAAATTTTTCGGTTTGGTCTTGTGCTTCTAAGAAAGGCATTAAAGAGAAACACAGCTGCTGCTCCCCCCCGCAGGGCAGCTCTGGATAGGTTACCCTGCTCTAACTCCACTGTCTCATTAAAACTGGAGGGTACAGCAAAGCCTCGGGATTGCCTGCCTGGCTCACTTCCTTTCTCTCCAGTGCTCACATGCCTCCTGCTGGACTCCCACCAAACCTAGTGTCCGACTGCTGCCAATGGAAGCACTGCACAGGTCCCGCTCTTACCTGGGCATTACTATTTCTTCCCTCCTGCATCTGTGGAAAAGGTACATTTGGCTTCCAAACCAGGAGGAGTTGAACAGACTGAGCTCCACCAGGCTGGAGTACAAACCCAAATTGTGGTGCCTGGCTGGAAATCTGTGACCAAGCATCTGCGTCACTCTGAAAAGTACCCTAGAGTGTGGCTTCCCCTTCCCCATTTCTCCCCCCTACCTCCTGGTGCCTATGTCTGAATCAGCAACACAATTAGGCCCAGGTCACAATATTTTGGCTTAGCAGTAAGGACTCTGTGGGAGCCAGTGCTGGAACCCCTGTGATCCCAGGAGAGCTGGCTAGGACTCTTTAGCAGGCTGCTTTCCTGCTTCCTGAGGCAGCCAGCAGCATGTGTTAGCTGCATTGTGGTTCCCAGTCCAGAGCAATGGGCAAGGAGTAGGAAGAAGTGAGGGAGACTCTGGGGAACTTGTTGTGGTGGGGACATCCCCTGGTGGCAAGAGCTGTGGAAGCTGTGGAGTCTGATCTTTTAATTCAAACACAGTCTGGTGGAGGGTGGTGCTTTCAAGAGGCATCTTTCTATCTACACAGTGGATCTTGGTCCCGTGCCCCTTCCTTTTGCCTGCAATGGGAGTGAGAGCATTGCTGCATTACTGCAGAGGCAGCAAGTACTAACACATTTCTGACTGTG
The DNA here is from genome assembly GCF_024509145.1 of Vidua macroura. Taxonomy (NCBI): domain Eukaryota; kingdom Metazoa; phylum Chordata; class Aves; order Passeriformes; family Viduidae; genus Vidua; species Vidua macroura. Next base: position 71,153,035 of record NC_071572.1, on the reverse strand, counting down.
CTGAGGTGCACTTGTCTCCTCTTTGCAACTGCTGCCCTCTTGGGCATCAAGAAAAGTGTCTAAGCCACCAAGTCCATCCCTCTGGAGCCTCTGGTGGATTGGGGTCTTGCTGTAAGCCACCCCTGTCTGCCAGAGCAGGGCTAATAACTATCTGAGAGTGATTGCAGTTTGAAGTGAAGCCAGGTCAGGGTATGGTGTGGAAAAGGAACCGGCGTAACCACACAAAAATATGCAAATCTGGGGCACCCAGAGTGTACCTGCTGCTTTGTGCACTTGGGAAAGATGTGGACCCAGTCAGGGTTACTGAGTAATGGTAGCACATGCCTGATTCTTGAAGGTATTTAAGGAAAATGTGGAGGGACTCAAGAAAGAGGATTGTGGTTCATCACTCAGGGAAATACACTGTTGCTGTGCTTTTCCTGAGATAAACATCCTTACTCATGGAGCTGGGAAAAAACAGGCATGCACTGTCACTCACATGGTGATCTTTGCTGTGTCCTTGGTGCTGTTGCTGCTGAAACTGATCTCAATGCTGGTGACTCTGTTTCTTTTCTTCTGCAACTGGAACTCAACCAGGCTGTGGTATACTGAGCAAGAAGCAAAGAATGTGGGTGTGAGGACATGTACTATCTGTAGGACCTGCCCATAACAAAAGAGGGGCTCTAGCACTCATTCCCTGGCCCCACCAGCAGAAAAGATTAAACAGACATAAGAAAGAATCAAGTCTCTGTGCTATGTGAGGCACAGGGGGCATGTCTGTATAGCCCAGTGTGGACAGGCATTTTCAATCCCTTTTACTTCAGCCCTGAAAACACATGTGGCTGTGTTAGTTCAGGGCTGTGGCCACACTAAAAAATCTGTTGGAAAGAGCTTTATGGAGGAGATGTGCAGAGTTATTGCTCTTCAGGGGTGTGTCTCAGACCCCATGGCCCACAGCAGCTGCCTCTGATGGGGTAGTGTGCTGTAACTACCTGGGCTCCTCAGAGGATCTGCCTCATTGGCCAACACCCCTCTGTCTCCTTTTTCTTTCATGCTACTTACCACAGAATGGGGCTGAAGGACTGGTCATTAAAAAAACTTTCACTTCCTGGGGCAGTCTGCTCATGTTGACACCTGCCTGCTCCAGTAGGCCTGCAGGGGGAAATAAAGTCAGTGCAGGAAAAGCCATGAATGACAGAACAGAAATATAAGTAAGAAATATAACAGAAATAGAATATGTATCAGTCACCTCCTTTTCACCCTGCCTGACTCACCTGTCTTGGAGAACAGGTCCCTTTCTTATACCAGTGCAAATCAGAGCAAGTACAATTTTGTGGTGTCTGAGAGGTTAACATTCCCTCAGAAAACCTCCTCTGGCTACCCCAGGTAATCATCACCAGAGAACCTCTTGGTGGCTTTCTTTTCATTCCTCTGCTAACAAACTGTGCTGTCAGATGCATCTGTGCAAAATGATCAAGACTAAAGACTACCAAGTCAGGAAACTTAGTGCAGATGTAAAAGACAGTGCAAACAGAAGGAAAATTGAATTCCTTGGTCAAATGAGGGAACCACCATAACTCATGGCCTGCATCCTTGAATAGCTGGCAAAATGGTTTGGTGAGATGGTGGAAAGGTGGCTGATCTGAAAGAACCTATACCAAAAAAAGGCCTCTCTTTATGTTCCTCTGGTACCATACTGCAAATAGCAGCAGAGGACACTTCCTTTCCTCATGCCACATCCCAGTTTCAGAAGCCTAAAAGAGGCACCTATTACTTTCTCCCAGTCCAAAGAGTTCATCTTTCGAGTGACCATGGCAGAAATTTATGAAAAGGAATTGACTCAGCAACACTGAGTAGTGTAGAAGACTGGGACTTCAGGCTTGAACTAAAATTTCCAGCTGCTCCTCTAAACAAGACAGTTTTTTTTGAGCTGATTGCCCACTCGTTCTGGCAGGTGATTCTGGAAACACTCTTTCAACACATATCTGGGCCCTAGGAAATGTTTAACGATCAAAAATGTTCAAGATTTTGCTGTTCTACCCTGGGCAATATATGAGTTTTTATAGTGCATCTATGGAAGCCTGAAAACAAAACAACTTGTCACTCTTCCCAAACAGATCCAAAGCAAATCCTGCTCAGAGAAATCTGGACTACATCCTGTGTTCCTCACTGACACCATCAGGAACGTATTGTCATCTGCTCCGGGAAGGTCTCATGCTGGTACTGTACCTATTCTGGGACAGGAGGACAGGAAGGGTTTTGCACAGTCCAGGCAATGACCATTTAGAAAATCTTGATGACTTGCACAGGGGAACCCCAAGATGGGACAGGGATGGCTCAAGGCACTGATGTAGAGATGTATGGCCCGCATGTGATCACAGATCAGGAAGTTATAGCCTGCAAGGAAAAAATCAACCAGAGAAAAGCAGCCATGAGTGTTCCTATCAGCTTCAGGCTTTTTGCTCATTCCCAAGGAACTGGGAGTGAAGGAACACTCTTAGTGCAGTGATCACCTTCCCATTAATAACATTTTGTAGGGCATTTATGTGGCTACAAGCCCAGATCCCACTGCAAGAAAAATTCTGCAGGAAGTTAGAAGTGTATCTATCTCTCAGACCAAGTTCCTTGGAAGAGAGGGACCACAGGGCTGTCTTGTTTCTGTCAGTGTCCCATCAATCAGGCCATCAATCAAGATCGCTGTAAGGGAATGCAGCAGCTTTGACTCCTACCTGCACTGAAACCCCAGCTATAGGAAATGAGGTACTGTAGGTACCTCAGGAAAGCTGACCCTCAACACAGCTGACTCATATAGAACATATTTGAATGTTAATGAGTTCACACTGTTTACTGTGGAAAGTCCTCTTCTCTAGAAGAAAAGGACAGTAATTGTACGAACTGTCTCTCTAAGTAGACACAACTTTCAGCATGAAAACAAAAAGCAGCTTTTGTTAGTGCAACCTAAGAGCCTTTCTAGCAAAGTGTCATCTCTACTGAAGCTAGAGTTTTGCATCACAGAGAAGCATCACCAAAATCACATCTCTTGACAGCAGTGCTGCCAAGACACTTGATCTGTATGTGATTTTAATTTCACCTGCTTCTTGTACTGCTGAGAAGAGATGTGGGCTGTGAATATGCTTATTTCACTTTGCTGACTGCTCTGGCTGTAGCAAGAGGTGCTTGCCAAACAGCATTTTCACAGTCTGCTAAATGGCCATGAAAGCTCTCTGCTTGGCCAGAGAGTGTTCTTACCTGCAGAGATGAATCGGGGGCATCCTGGCTGATCTTTGCCTCCATTGACAAAATAATCGATGTGGCCTACAGGAATCCGGATCCCAAAATCTGAAAGGAGGTGAAATGCCACTTCATTCTCAGGCTTGGCTCTTCTGTAGGCTTTACCCTACATGTTGATGACAGGTCCCAATAACTGGTTGAGCATTAGTAGTACTGGAGCCAGCCCTAATGCTGTAGACATCAAGGCCAGATTTCCTGCTTCTACATGTGCAGGTTTGATGCATGGAGCAGAAAATGCTCTGGGCCCTGCCATCAAAACTGTGTCTTAACCACCAGCTCAGCAACTCTAGTTCTTGATTCTAAGTAAAGGAGAACTGACCACAGCTTTAATGTGGAGTTATGAAGGATAATTGAGAGCTGTGTTGGTAGAGGTTTTTGTGGTCTCCAGGCAAAAGATGTGACTCAAAGGCACCACATTATTCTTTAGCCCATGTGCTGCCTATGTAGCTCCTCAGTGCTTTAGGAAGTTACTCTGTTGTTGCACCAGCTCTGTTTGTCTGTTACTTTCCGACTGGGTGGCACCTTTCTTACATCAGGCAGGAAAAAACAAAGTGAGGCTAGATCTATAAATTCCCTTCAGGCAGTAAAAGTCATGCTGGGCTAGTTCTGCATAAACTCACTCTGTTGTAGCAATCTCCTCCTGTCTGTTGTTTGAAGTGCTCTGGGGTATGAATTCATCATCAAAGCCTTTCTTAACAAGAAACTTCCTCTGAGTGAACTTCAATTCATAGTAGTATGGCAAAAAAAGGGACAATGACCTACAGACTCCTTAGCAATAATGATGTCAGGAGGAACAGAAGGCCAGGCTGAAGAAGAGGGAAGCCAGCTTACTGTCAGCATCAGTATGAATGGCTTCCACGAAGAGGGCATCCCCAGGATCCAGGCGTTCCTCAGGGCTGGCTCTGGTGTACTTAGGGCCTGCAGGATCCAGGGCTGTAACAAAATCAAACACCTCAACAAGTACTCTTCAGCCACTCTCCTTCTTATTTCTGGACCAGTTATTTTATCTAGAACTTTAAAAATAGTGCTAGGCTGATATAATAAATTATTCTCAGGTCTCAGCGGTTAAGCTCCAGAATAGTTTCTGCCAGCGCCAACTTCCACTACAGCTTCCTTGCATTGTCCCTGCTGTTCCACAACATTTTGGCAGTGTTTTAACTAAAGGTTTTATGCTGTAAAGCCACGACTGAACCTTAAATAGCTCTGACAGAGTAGATGCATAATGTCTCTTGGAGTTTTGGTGAAATAGAATCAAACTTTTTAATGCCTTCCCAAATTGTACTGTGTGTATTAGCACTACAGTCTGAGAAATGTCACTGCAGATCAGCAGTTAGGTGGTCAATTCAGCACCCTGGCATTAACCAACTCAGGAATTACAGAAGTTTCATACTACCTAACAATTTTAAACCAAAGAGGCTTCTGAGCCCTTTCTCCACAAATTAAATTGAGTCTTTAGCAACTATCTACATTTTTGTCTAAAACTTGCTCCTAGAGCAACTTCTGTGGACTCAAAGGAACACAGAAAAGTATCCTTGGCAATACCAAGAAGCAGATTAAATTTTTTTTCCCTGAGGTTTATCCTGTTCTCATTTTATAGAAAAGTGGCCTCACAAGAATTTTTTTCACTCCCCAGGCAACAATAGTTTAGGAAGTACATCTTTTCCACATGCCATTTAACCTTGGAGCTGGCTGGTTTCACAGTTTTGGACTCAGTCTCATTAATTCTCTGTGGAGAAGGCAATATCAACAATATACAAATGGGCATGTCTGCATTTGTGAGGGGCAAGGGAAGGAGGAAAAGAAGGAAAAACCTTTTTTTCTTTCCATAAATAAAAGCTAAAAATAAGACTGTAAGGCTCTTTAATCTTGATATTCACAAAAAGCTGAGAGGTTTCCCACCCACTTCTACAGACCAAGTTGTAGTGAAAAGCTTTAAAAGATACTGAAAATTGTTATTTAGTGTGGCATAAAATTCTTAGTGAGGAGGCAGAAACCTAATATGAACATACACTTCAGCAAATTGTGGCTCAGGGGTCAAATTCCTGTGTGACGAATTTGTGAGGAGGCAGGAGATGAGATCAGGCATATCTTGGGTTTAACCCAACTGTCTTCAGGCTCCTAAAGCTGAACTAAAGCTCCTAAAGCTCCTAAAGCTGAACTGGAATCTGCAATTCCCAGTGTGCCTATGAAATTACAGGATAAACAAGAATGTGGAAAAGGGGTTGTATTTGAGCAGAGTTTAAAATGGAATAAATAAATCTACAGAGCTTCTATTACACGTGGACAACATAAAGGAGAAAAGTGTTTAACTCTGAACTTAATCACTGTGGTTTCATGGAAATGTGTCTGCTTCTGCTTATCTGAAGACATCACTGATCATAAAATTCTGGCGCAGGACAAAGGCTACTCCAATTTTCTCCTAATGTAAACTTTGATTCACAGCTTTAACAAGGGCTCAACACGAAATTCACTTCCTGTTAAGAAATGCCTGTATTTCATGTAGCATAAGTAGCTGTGAAAACTGAGCCAGCATTTCTCTGGACTGCCCAGCCAAGAGTGGAGTGAGACCCTTCCTGAGGATACCTTTGTGAGACAGACCAGCATGGGCTGAGGCCACACTGCTGGAGACTCTGTCTGTTCCTTCTTAGTGGCATTCCCCTCCCATCAAAATGAATCTCTGTCATTGGGGATTCCCAGAATTTAGTAAAACCCTTGACAATCTGATATGACATACAGTGCAGCCCCACTTTGAGGAGGGCTGATGGTGGTGTGTGGACTAGAGACCTTCCAAAGTTTCTTCTTACCTAAATGATTCTGTGACTTTATTCATGCTTCACACCTAAAGGCTGAACAGGTTCTGGGTGCACCAAAACCTCTAAATGACAGGATTAGCCTATAACCATTTTGCTCTGCAATTCCCCCAGTGGAGCCTTTTCTTCACACCCAGGAGTCTGGTTGTGTTTAAGGTCAGCTCTGATTTGGTACAGTTGTGTGGCATTAGACCAGCCTACCGTGAAAACAGCCAACTTGTGGGGGAGAACAGCAAGGAGCCTCAGCAGGGTACTCCCAGTGTTTGCTCAGGCTCTTGCATTTGTTCCTTGCCTGAGCTGTGTGGTAGGGATGCCATGCACTGGCCTTTGCCTTGTTGGTCAGGCTTGGTCCTGATTTGACTTCCCAGCTTGATCTTGGGCTTGCCTTATCACTACAAACTAGACTGTGGATGACCCTGGTTCCTGTCACTGGACTGCTCTTCTTGGCCACACTCTTCTTGCCCAGACACAGTAGGACTGCACCCTTGTCTGTGAGGTCACTGCCCACCTTACTGTCCCCTTGGCTCTCAGCTCACATTTTCTTGCACAGCAGCTCACTCCTGCTGCTCCCCCCACAGCTGCATTGTGGGCTTTAAGAACCACATGTGCATGGTATAATTTGGAAGCAAAGCTTATGAGTGTTGTGGGCTTTCATTAGTCATGAGGGCTCATACATTGCTAAGCAAAGAGTGTAGCAAAGGCGGAAGGACCTTTTTACAAATACTTGTGTTCTTTTGGCAGCACGGAGGGGACTAATGTTGGAAAGGCGCTGTCAGAATCTAGGAAGAAGCCCATAAGCTTGGATCTAGTGAGCCCTTATGAAATTAAAAGACTGCTTTGAATGACTCCCCTTTCTTGCTCTTTCATTCTCTCTCTTGTAGGGCAAGTGAGGACCCCAGACTCATTGTGGTGATACCTGTTATCCATCCCAGGCGACCACCGTGGAAGTGCCCCACCAGGCCCCCGACATGTGCTCCGAGGCTTACCCCAATGATGTGGATGGATGTCTCTGAGACTCCCAGGGCCTGCAGGGTGACAATAATACAAATTTTTTCTGTAGCAGAAAGGTGAAATACCCTGTCCCAGCCCACCCAGCAGCTCTGTAACTCTCCTAATGTGGGATTGCTTTTGAGGTGTACAGTGGGAAACTAAATACTTAAGGAAATTATGGCTATTGCACTTTCTGTTTTTCAGAACATTACTTCAGGTCCACAGATGCAAACCCAGCCCTAAACAGGTTTGTCAGCACTGCAAACATTTCATGGAGAGTTTACATTTAGCTGGTTAACACAAGGGTTCATCACCCTGATTGCAGAAGTCTTGTTCAGCTGCACTTTGCACAAACAGAATGGGACACATCTGGGTATTTTCACATACTGGGAAGTATATCTGAAGCCCAGAGCAAATATAATATAGCCTCAAATCTTACTCCCTCTAGCTTCCTGGACAAAATTTCTCAGAAGAAGAAGAAGACTGTCCAGTGAATATGGATCTGAGAAGACCCAAGCAGACTTTAGGTTTGTTCTGAACTGGAGAAGCAGGTGACAACTGGGAATTTTTTTCCAGAAAATGTCAAAACTCCGAAGGAAGAAGAAAAATGCTAGCATGCTCAAGCCTGGATTTAAAGAGGGGAAAAAGGAAAAATCTAGAATAAAAAAATCCACTTGTCCAACTCCTGGATACAGCAGGTTGGGAGCAGCTCCCTGGCTATGCTCCCTGAACTGGACATGCACAGTAGCTTACCAGGAGCTTGCTGATGAACTGTGAGATGGCGAGGGCCAGCTGTGTGACATTTTCCACTGCGGAGGGATAGGCTCCTGTAGACCCATAAACCCAGTCTACTGCGATCACATTCACCTGCCAGGTGTGCAGTATGGCTTGGACAAGCCCTTCAATCCAGGAAGGTTTGGTACCCAAAGCCCTGCGGAGTCATCAGAGACAAGGATGTTAGCTGTTCCCCAAGCAGGGCACGTACCACTGTGATGTTCACTGGTGCTGGGGCTTCACATGTCTCAGGGGAGGCTGCCAGACAGTGGCTGAAAGTCAGTTTTGGTGCCAGACACCCACACCTGGAATTTTTTTTTGCAGTGGTGTAATAACACTTTCCAGAATGCTCTGATTCGGGAGGGGACCACATATTTTAATGAATGAGAGAACATTTGCAGAGCTCAGGCTGAGATCTCACTCTCTCTGTGGTGATTCATTTAGCCACCACAGAGCCCACCTGGAGTAAGTGAGGTGACTGGGAACACCTGGATCCTTCTCTGCTGCTGCTGGCAGGAAGTCCTTGGCCAGATCACCTGGTCTTTCACTGCTACATTTCTCATCTCTAGACAATGAAAAATAAGAATCTATACCAAAGAATTCCAGGAAAACTGAGGAGGCTCTGTTTTGCCCAGTTCCCCTAATGCCATCTGGTGAAGAGGCTATTGGGCATGAAATCCAAGAAGACAATTTAAAGGGACAAGAATCTTAATGAAAAGACTTCTTAATGAAAAATGTTGAAAAAAGAAATAGAAATATGTGGGAAGAAAGAGAGAGACAGAAGGAAGAAAGAGAGAGAGAAAGAAAGAAAGAAAGAAAGAAAGAGAGAAAGAGAGAGAGAAAGAGAGAAAGAGAGAGAGAAAGAGAGAAAGAGAGAAAGAAAGAAAGAAAGAAAGAAAGAAAGAAAGAAAGAAAGAAAGAAAGAAAGAAAGAAAGAAAGAAAGAAAGAAAGAAAGAAAGAAAGAAAGAAAGAAAGAAAGAAAGAAAGAAAGAAAGAAAGAAAGAAAGAAATTTATACTAACTCACGCACTGTTTAATTTACCAGTGAAAACTTAGTTACAGTGCTCTTCTTTCTCTCACCTGAAGCCATGGATGATGATTTTGGTTTCCAGGCTGCTGTTGAAGCTGCAGTTCTTGATGCCATCATCAGCTGAAATCAGCTCTCCACAGCTGGGGCTTAAGGAAGTGAACAGAAGAAACTGGACCTTAAGTTTTCTGCCCCCTAGGAAACTGGCTCTCTGGAAGTCCATGCAGTGATGCTCTGTGCGTCTGTCTGTATTCCCTGCACAGGAGGGAGGGAGTGGCACATTTAGTCTGGGTCTGTGGAATGCGAAAAAAACACCCCTCATTCTAATTCATCAGGAAAATGAAGGTAGCAATTTCACTTCTATTGATAACGATTAAAACTATATAGAATAAATTAAAATGAGGCAATTCTGGAAAAACTTTACCTGACTGATAAAGTTGTTTCTGTCCTTTGATGGAATTCCAGCTCTGTCTGGGAAAATAACCATGGGTATCATACGAGCTTTGACTTCTGAAAGTTGTTTTACCATTAGGTGAGTGATATTTTGCTGGTTTTTTTTAAGCAAATTGGCCACCTACACCAGCTACTAAGTACTTTTATAGGCTGTTAGATCTTTTAAAAAATGGTTGCCAACAGGTAGTCACCACTGCATGGGGGGCTATTCAAATTCTGGTAGGCTTAGTAGAAGGTGCAAGTCTAACTGACAATTGCATCAAAAATCCAGAAGTTTGAGAATGCTGATGGTAAAACATGAGCATGCTGATGAAAAAATATGTCAAAGATAATTTCACAATTAATTAATTTACTTGATGAAAATGCTTTATGAGAAGGAAAAGGTTGCTGCTGGAAGGCACTTTGACCTAGACAAAAAAAAAATAAACATCCGACCTGTAGCTAGTAAAACACCTGAGCAAATTTAGGCTAGAAAGCAAGCACAAAAGTTCAGCAGTATGTGTCATCAGCAGTGTCACTTTAAGAGCTGGAATCCTGCTGCAATAACAATACATGCACCCTCCTTTCTGGACTGGATGAAGTGAAGCAGCCTTGATAAAATAATTATTCATTTATGTATTTTTAAATCGAACAACCAGTTTCCCAATTTCCCTCAGAAGATACTTTACACCAGCTAGACAAAACATGGCCTATGGGTCAGCCCAAAGGGGTGAGATTCAATATTCAGATTCCCCTAGAAGGATGTGACTATCCCTCACTGTTGTTTATTCAGTCTTCCTGTGCACTGACAAGGAAGAAAGTGATATTTTTATAGATCAGCTTGGAAAAAATGTAGGTCATGAGCCAGTCTAAGTAGCAAAAGTGGGTCCAGTGCCAGCATAGTGAGTGTCAGAAATGGCATAAGATGAGGGGGATCATCAGGAAAGGAAAGGTAGGAGGTGCACTGCAGTGAAGCTGCAGGTGATGTGGGACTATAGATGTGATCACTAAGGCAGTCTCATCGACAGTACAATCCAAGAAAGAAATGGAAGTGTGGCATTTGTTTATTTTTCTCTCAGCTACTGCAGATCACACTTGCTGACCTTTTGAAGCAATGTAGCAAAGATGCCACTGCCAGAGGCCAAGTGGTCCCTTTTCTGCATCCTTACACTTCAGGTAAACCTGGATCATTCTTGTAAATCATGTTAATGGAATTAAATCACTGAGGGTGATTGAATCAAAGCATAAGAGAAGAAAGGACCATTCTTGCACCACTTTTTCTCCCCAGAACCTAACAAGGTTATTGCCAGGACCTCTTGACACACAGCTTGTTTAGGGAGAATTGAATTCAGATCCTTCTATGTAAAACCTTCAATCCCTTGCCAGGCAGTCCTCTTTTTCTTACCTGATTGTGCTGAGCTGGGCAGCAAGAGGAGAGCAAGAACCATGAGCAGTTTTCTCTTCTGATCTTCAACCATCTTCCTGTTTGTCCAATACAAGTATAAGGATTGTACAGAGGAAAACCAGCTGTGGTTAATGATCAGCTTGACTCTGTAATGATCAATCAGTCTGTGCACTTTTGGGAAAATGACCTGATTTGGATTTTGAGCAATTACCTCTACTCTTATTTAACCATTAGTCAAAATTTGAAGCAGAGGCTTCAATGACTTTTTGGTTAAAGGAGATGTTGACCTTCCTTTCCTCTCTACCTCCCTTTCCTCAAGGGAAACTTCTCACTTCAGAAATCAGCCAGTGAAACCAGTCCCAGCAAACAACAGAGTTACAGTGCTTTATCCTTGCTACCTAGACCTTTTTGCCAAATTCTGACTAGGGATGCTGGATTATCACAAGGTTTCACAATAAGTCCATACCAGGAAGATTCATATCAGCCTTGCATCATATTTTCCTACTGCATTGCTGTCTTTCCTGTATTTCTGCTTTTTGTCAGATACCTGTAACAGTCTAAATAAGGCAAAACAGTGGATTACATCTGAAAAGTCAGGGTAAAGGCAGGCTAAAATGTAACTGGTGATCATATCACCATAACATGCCCAGACTACATTTCTTAGGGTGGGGGCACCCTTCAGTAATGCACCAGCATCATAAGCATGCAAATACTTAACAAATACCTTTGAATAAAAAACTTTACCATTTTAATGTATACAGATGGAGAAGCATATGTGCACACCCAGATGTGTAACATGACACTGATGATGTGGAGGTACCATATTCCTGGACCTTCAGGTAAGGACACACCTGTATCCTCTGTGTTGGACAAGGCAGCTTTGCCTTTGGCTGTGCTAAATGGCAGGAAGGGTAATGAGCAAAGTACTAATCTACAGTGGCTTAGCTGAACAACCAAATTAAGAAATTTCTTCAGTCTGATCAGGAAGATGACCAAAGATATTTCAAAAAGCATCAGACACTACTTTTCTTTAGAGATATTGGTGATAGCAATGATTTCCTTACCCCAGTTTGTTCCAGCTGAAGGCTTTGGCGCTGTTTTAGGCAGAAGTTCATTTTATTTCCAAATCTTCTGAGATAAATTTCTCCAGTTTTCACTGAAAGTCAGACAGCCTTAGCTGCCTGGCCTATTGAAGGAGGACTATTGAACCTCACCCCAACTGCATTCTCTCACATATACATACTGACATACCTTATGACCCTGAAGTACTTGCCTCCAGGAGGAAGCTGGCTTATTGTCAGAGAAGCAGGTCCTCAGTGTCTCACAAATATATGCCCGAGTTTGTCAATCCAATCAGTTTTCCAAGATTGAAAACTGCAATGCCAATAGCCATCTCCTGGCTTCCAGCCCATGCTTCATCTTTCCATCCCCAGCATCAGATTCATCTTATTTTATCTTACAATTCTCAGATTGTAAGATAAAGCCTGGGTACTCCAACAGGCCTATTCCCTCTTTGCCAAGTCCTATGGAAATTTTGAAATGCCATGTAATATAAAGCAGGCACCAGTATTACAGCCTTAGAGTTAATCAAAACTTTGGCCAAGATTTGCAGATTTGGTTTTATTTTGTGTATTTGCAGAACTGTTAAACAACATCCTGGTGTTTAACAATTTTGTAAATGCACAAAACTGGTGTTTTTTAAAAAAGAAATGTCTTTTAAATTGTCTACTAAATCTGAATTCTCAGATTTATTTATTCCTGGATTTTTTTTTCATTACAGCAGCACACAGTGGCAATTCCTTATGCAAACAGCAAAAGCCACTCAAGTTACTCTGTGCTTAAAATGCTCTTACTAAGTACAGTTATTTTGATATAAAGGGTTTTCTTTTTATTGCTTGTGAACTTAATTACAGAGTAATTACAATTATATTAATTCAGAAACTTAATGCCACTTATTTTGCTTCCCAGTGGGGGTGATTATAATGACAATGGGAGCACTGTTGCAAAGACTTCCAAACCACTTCAGATTTCTTTTAACAGTCCCTTACAGAGAGCAGTCATGAAGCACAGTGTGATTTGCTTGAGAATGTCAGGGATAGTGAAAGCAAACAAACTTGATTTAGTGCACAAATTCTCTTAATTAAAAAGCAAATTTTAAAAATGTGCTGTCTGCACATTCAAGCCAATGCTGAAAGTGTCCAACTTAGATGAAAGTGGTGAGTCTCCTCTCACAAAGCAACAGCCGGCAGAGGCATATAAGCACTGCAAATAGCCAATGGTCAAGTGGAAATCGGATCATAGGAAAATTCACGTAGCCTGGAAAACTAATTTTTGATACTGGAAATGCAGTTGGGGTAGCAGCACCAGACCTTGGGGGAAACCAAGTGTGAGCTAAGCGAATGATGACTATTTAAAACCTCTCCCTGTGGAGAGGTTTGCATTCAAAGAAGCGCATGAAATACACCCAGCGCTTAGCTCACTGTTCATTAAGTTCTGGATCCCCCTTACTGCTGGAATACTTGGTCTCAGAACTCCTGTATTTTCTGTCATTTGCCTGTGAAGTAGAAACCATGGCTCTGTGTTAAGCATGCAGACTCCTGTGTATTGTTTCCAGGATTGACAGAGGAACCAGGATTAGTTCTCATCTCAACAAAAAGCAATTTGGTTTGACCCCAACTTCCTGAGAAAACTCACTTCCTTGTCAAACCACGACAACCTCCCTGCTTTCAGAAGTATGTCCTAGCAATGACAGAGCAGGAAGTAAACATCAAAGATTGTCTTGGTAACTGAGGAAGGGAAAATAGGGGCAAGTCTGCTTGGGTACTCTGTCAGGAAAGGAGGAAACCCAGCCATCTGAGCCTTTTTTGAGTTCTTTCTGGATCTTCCACCTGGTATGCCTGTATAAGTATGCATAAGGAAGAATGTATCCTTACCATGTACTACCAAGTAGAAGAGCCTAGGTGAGGGCACCAGCCTCCAGTTCAAGTTTCTCTCTCAGTTTCTCTGCCCTGTGAAGCCATAATCATCTTGTACAACGTGGAACAGCTCAGTAGGAAGAACACAGGCCTGCCTTAAGTGCATGTGGGTGACCTCCTGTGGTTCCTTCCATCCTAAAATAACCTGTTTCAAAGTGAAACTGTCTGCTTCAGGTTTCTCTCTCCTAACCTCAAAGATTTCATGACCTACAGGGAAGCTGTAGTGTGCAAGCATCCTCCCAGCAACAAGATTCTATCCCAAGCCTCTGACATCTTGGGAGGACACTTTACCTGACAAGAGGATGAGTCAGCAGCAGAGAACATGTGCTTCTGCCATGAGAGTGCTGCAGGAAGACAGCCATGTTACATTTCTGACGTAAACACTGTGACTTGGAGCCTTTACAGGGTAGGGAGCTCCCTTTGACACTTTGACACAGAGATTAAGAACAGAGGGGACAAGGTTACCGAGGGACAGAAAGGCTCCATGTGGGTTTCTGTCACTGAGCAGAAGGAATTTATGGGATGGGCCCGTCTCCATTTGTGAGTTACATGTCATGGCATTCCAACAGAGCTATGGAGAAAGGATCAGTATTATTCTGTTTTTGTAAGAACTGAATGAGACAGCATTGCTCAGCTCAAGATGCAGCGTCATTCCAGCTCATGAAGGCTGCAGCCTTCAGTGATGAGTCAAAGGAGCTTAGAGTAGCTCCTAGAAGGAGGGGAAAAAAAAAATCCCTCAGAGTTGGAAAAACTGCAGTGTTTACTCTGGTAGGCCCTCTGCTTGGAGATATCCATGGCTGCCAATTATTTTTCTGATTGTTTTGTGTGAAGTGCAAAGCTGAGGTCTCTCAAAGGGGTGGTGAATAGCCCGACACGGCTGCTCATTAGTGAATGTGGGGGCCAAGTGTACTGGGAGAAATCTGACTGAGAGATAAACCTGTGGTGAGAGCCTCCCTCACAGCACTGTGCTGTGCTGGTGTTCCCCAGGACAGACAGACAAGCTGCTGGGAGCTGAGCATGCTTTGGGGCTGTAAGGTCTGCACCTGGACTCTTCTGAGCTGGAGTACTGCACTGGGGAGTGCGATGCAGGCAAAGAAGGTTTGAAACATCCACTCACAGCAACTCACTGCCATGAGAGGAAAGCTGGCTCACAACTGCTACTGGACTATTTGTCAGAGCAGCAATTTTTCAATACCTGCCAAGTACTTATGTTTTCCAAACTGCGGTAGAAACACTTTCTTCCTCAAAAACACTCAATAGTGTCAAGAGACCAGTCATTCATGAAAGAGAATCTAAGTGGGTTTGAGTTTTGTGAATGGGCTGCTTAGCAGCTGGTGCCAAAGAAAGCCCCTCGAAGTCAGAGTTGGTTTCTGTTCTATTTCTTTTCCTTCACTCCCCTCCCCCAGAGATCAACCTCACCTTGGGTGGAACAGGAGAGCATGACCAGGCTTAGCCTTCAGCCCACCCCTCAAAAGGAGATATTACCAGGTGTCCCTCGAAGTGAACAGTGGACATTTTTGGGAGCATAAGTGTCAAACACCAGGAAGCCCCAGAGAGTATTAGGGGCTGCAGCTGACCCAAACTATTCTGGGATCATTTTCTGAGGTGGCGAGCTGTGTGCCACCTGCTGAAATTCGTTCTTCACCTAATCTGCGTGGCTCCCACTCCCCACTAAATTGATTTACTTTCAGTTTTTCAGTCATCAGAGCTGAACCTCCCTGATGTAAGAGCAACGCGACAATTTCCGTCGCCAGAAGTTGCGCCCCACAAACCACAAACCCCTTTCGCTGGCACTCCGAGGCCATGTATGGCATCCGACACCGCACAGGAGGCTGAAACCCCTCTTCCTCACCGTCCCGGAGTTCCCAGAAGAAGCGCCTACGGGGCCCTCCCAGCGGAAGCTGCCGCCGGCAGTGGGGTGGGACGGGACGGGGCGCGGCCGCTGTCGGGGTTTGCTTTCTGCCTGAGCAGTGATGGTGTGGGCACCCATGTGGCTGCTGGCTTCGTTCCTGTGCCTTTCGCCCCTCCTGGGTAAGCTGTGAGAGGGCGGTGGGGCCCCTTCCCGACTCCTTCGCTTTTCTTCCTCTCTCTCTCTCTCCCCCTCCCTTCCCTCTCTCCCTCCCTCCGTGCTGCCCGGGGCAGCGGGAGCGGGGCATCCTCGGCCGCCGCTCCCCGGGCGTTCGGACGGGCTGGTTCCGGGGGCGGGCGCGGCAGGGATTCGGGAGGGCAGAGGGGTCCCGAGGTGCCCGGGGAGCTGCCCCAGCAGCCGCCAGCCCCTGACTTGCCCTGCGACAGTGGCTCCCTGGCGAGACGGGCGTCCCCGGCCGCTCGCTCGCTGCCCTGCCCTGCCCGGGGGCGGGGGGCACAACCGGGCCGCTGCTTCCGTCCCGCGCCTAAAACCAGAACTATGTGTTGGCCTATATATCGGCCATCCGCACGGGCAGGAGCTCCCCACCCTATTGTCGGCAGGCTCCTGTGCCCCGTTTGTTTCAAACTTGTGTTAACGGGAAGCTTGGGATGTGTGCGATTTTTGTGGTACAAGTAAATGACTACTGTTAACTTAAATGATAACTATTAACAAGTGATGATTACTGTTGAAATACTAGTCAAAGGCCTTCTTAATCCAAATGCCACTGCTGTGCCTTAGGAGCATAATCCTTACACGCATAGGCTTTGCACTGGGCTGTGAACATGAGAAGTATAAACAAAATCTGTTCGTTTTTGATTTTTTTTTTTTTTTTTTAATTTGGGAGTTTCCTGAATGTGCCTAAAATAGGAGCTATTGTATCACCCTGTTTAAAAAGGAACTTCTCTGCTGCTGAGAGTTCAGAGCAACTCCCTGCGATTTCCTCCTCATACTATTCCTGAGGTCTTCAATTTGCTTTATTTAATTGATATGGAGAGATCCTGTTCTGTAAGAGAGCATTGGGGGTCCCGGTGTGCAGAGAGGACCGGTGGAGAAGCCGGGACACTGCGCACCTGCATGAGTCTGCCCATGTTAAGCCTTAGCTGCAATTTCTTATCTCACCTGCAGCGCTTTTGCTGAAGAGTTCCAAATGAGTGCCACTGAGGCATGATTAACTGAGTATCTTCTTGTAACTTTTTTTTTGTGAGTCAAGGCACTTTGTTAGCTTGCATTATGTAAGCTGGAGTGCTGCTTCTACTCTGCACATCTCAGTCCACGTGCTATAGATTTGCCTAGAGAAAAAAGACTCCAGGTTCCAAAGAACTTACAATTGAAAGGAAGAGGTGATGGTGCTTGGACAGCTGGAGAGGGTAATTGTGGCTGCAAATATCATAACATCCTCCTTTAGTGAAAAACGTAGCTAGTTCTGTTGTCTTCTCTGTAAAACTTTGATTCTAAAGTGGTTGATTAGGGCGGGAGATCAGGAATGCAAACACTTTACTATTGTTCACTAAACTGTATAGCTGTGGTTTCACACCATGTTCTTGTTTGTATGCTTGCATTATTGCTGTTATGTGTATGTTGACTATGTGTGAATGTTTCATGTTAATTTTAACAAGGTAAAATAATCCATCATCTCTCTATGTGAAAATCAAAACCCTGAAAGTCAGACTGATCTGCCCAAGTGCATGAAGTAAATCAGTAGCAGTTCAATTTGGCATGCCAATTTCTAGCCATGCAAACACCTGTTCTGTACACCAGGATGCTGTTGGTAGATCCTCGTCCTTTGTCAGCCTTCCCCTCCAGAATCCTTTCTCCATCCAAATTCAAAGCACTGCACTTATCCCAGTCACGTTGCTGAATGTCTGGGGTAGGGGAGAAGATGTCCTTCTTCATTCCCCTGTGGAAGCCAAAAGTTGCAGTGTCCAGAATTCCTACTCGCCACATAGGGATTCCTGCTTTTCACGATGCCAGGCCAAGTCAGTTTTTTATCTAATGAAACCTCAGACTTGTCAGTTGCAGCACAAAACCTCACCTCAAGGCTATGGAAGGACTTTGATTTTAGACCTACCAAGAGTATGCTTGTTCAGTTGTTGGAAGTTCAAGACAAAACTCTGTTCAGATTTGGGATCCTGCATATTGTATGTGGCTGGAAAGAAAGTCAATGTGATATCTGTGGCCTAGTTTGGAGAAGGAACCCACAGAGAGATCTTTTTGTCCTCCCTGTGGAGGAGGTGAATAAATAATACCACACCAACAGGGGGATCACAAGTGCAAGCCACACTTGTGAGGATGTTCTGTTGGAATGCAGATGGCGACCAAACTTGCTTTAGCTGCATCAAGATCCTACCCCAAAAGCAGAGGGGATATGGGAAGTAAGCTGGATATGTGAACTAGAGCATCTAGAAGCATTCTGCATCTGTAGTAAGGCTCATCTGAAAGCCACACATCTTTCAGTGTTTTGAGCATCAACTTTTTTTTATGCAGTATTAGTTCTTGCCTTCTAGTTCTTGCATATTTAGATATATTCCCTAATGCCAGTTTTCATTTTATGTTTGCATTAATGGTTGCTTTGTTTCTCAATTTAACTTCTTTATAAAAATTGATTTAAACTGAGAAAACCTGGTTCACTAAAAACAGAAGTTGCCATCTCCGGTACTGAGCATAGACTGACAACCTGAGAGCTGATAAAAATGATTTTTCTTTCAGACTTCTTCTGAAAGTGACTAGCATAGAAACCAAATTTCCCTCAGTGTGGATTTTTGTGTCTGTGTCATTAGGCAGTTCAACAAGTCTGGGCTTGCTTTTTTTTCTTACTATTTTTAAATTTCCTGTCTTTTTTTTTTTTTCTCTGTACACACAAATATATGCTCCTTTCTACATTTTTATAGATCAGAAAAGCATTGGGGTTGCTCAATGTTTCTTCTGTCTCTCTCCACTCCATGAGAGGTGTCATAGGAACTACACTACAAGGCCTTGCGATGAATGTAGGAAAATCTGGACTCCTAACAAATTCAGGTTGTTTGTGGAATGTGGTTATTTTGTGTGTTGTTACTGGAAATGTCAAACACAATATTAAATAGTATAAATGGAAAAATGAGTTATCAGCACTGTGAAGCTGACACCTGCTTATGTTGTCCTGTCCCCTTACTCTTGAATCTTCCTGAATAAACAAAGGAATTATAATCAGTTATAAATTCCTCAAACAGAGGGAAAAAAGTCAAACTAAACCTTTGCCCTCTGCTTAAAAACTCTTGACAAGAGCTGAGGTTGTTATGTCATATTAAAACGAAAATGAAACAATATTTTTGCCATTGCTATTTAACACTACAGAATGAACAGAGTGAAATTTTTTTCGATAGTTTCTTGCCTTAATGTAATTAATGGTCTTGGACTTTAGAAAGCCAATATCATCTCTGGATTGCATACACAGACTCCTTTGATCCTGGGTGTGTTAAAGGTGTTCATAAAAAATGGGTGTAGATTTGTTTATTTTTTTTTTTCCTTACTTGTCCTCCTGTCTGTTCTCAGCCTCAAGAGAGCCTTTTGGCTGTGTTCAGGGTAGTGGTACAGTGGGCTGGCTGGGTGATACAGGGTTTGTAAGAGACAGAGGTTGTAATTTGGAGTCTGTTTAAGCTGGTGTTGCCACAGGTTGAGAACAGTTCCTGTCTATGGCATCAATTTGTGACATCCTTTATCAATAGAACTGCAAAGATGATCTGGCTGAAAATGAACCCGACCGAAGGAAAGAGTTACTAAGACAAATCATTTTCTCAGTGCTGTTGATCACAGAGCCTACATGAAGATGTACTTGCACAGCATAGGAAGTGCTGCTGACTAGATGCTGGGAATAAGTAACCAGAGGATTTGGAATCACAAATGGTTTGGGTTGGAGGAGACCTTAATGATCATCCAGTTCCAACCCTCTGCCATGGGTAGGGACATCTTCCACTAGACCAGATTACTCAGAGTGCCATCTGAGCCAGGGATGGGGCATCCATTCTCTGGGCAACCTGGTCCAGTGTCTCTGGATTGCTTTCAAACAACTGCTTTTTTTTTATAGTTCAAGGCAGGCTTAAATGCAAGTCAGTTCTGTCTCTTAAGAAAAGCCTAGAGACTGTAAATAATAATCTGCCAGACTCAATGATCCTTCATAATAGTTTACCAGTGCTAAAAGTGGTGATTCCTAGTCCTCTCCCTCCCTGGCCTGTTCCAGTGCCCAACAGCCCTCTGGGTGAAGAACCTTTCTCTAATATCCAACCTAAACCTCCCCTGACACAACTCCAGGCGATTCTCTTGCATCCTGTCACGGGTCAGCACAGAGAAGACATCAGTGCCTGCCCCTTTTCTATGCTCTCACGCTCATTCTTCCACATTTTGCTCACATCTGCTCCATTCCATGCACGAGCATTGGTGTTCCCACAGTGAGTCACATCCAGAAATTACAGTCCTTCTGTGTGTTTTTTGTTGTTTCCTTAATTGGAGTGGGGATGTGTGTGAAGTACAATCTGTCAGCAGACAAAAAAAAAGGGAGAAGGAAGAATAGGTAAGTCATCCACATGCTTTTGGTCACCAGCATAGTTTAAAAATGACTGGGTAGCCTCTACATGGGAATGCTGCCTGTTGTTGGGCCCTTGCTGAGGGATATGTCTGAAGGTATGGATTTTGTGGTAGGGAGGGACCCAGGCCTGTTGGTAGGTGCCACCCTTGGGTCCTGCCTTTGCTGATGTGTAGAGCTCTGTAGCTGCAGTCCCATATTGTCCAGGAGAACGACATGCACATCTCTGAATGTGCTGCAGTATGCAGGAGAACACCTCTGATTTGGATGTTACATGTAGGATTTGAATTAATTCCTGCACAAATCTGATTTTATTTTGCAACAGCCTGGGCTGCTGCTACAGCTTATGGTCATCTGTGTTCTCTCTCTCCTGGCTGTGGCTTTTGCTTGTGCTTTTACACCATGGCTCTAAGTGCTTTCTCACTGGAGTTTGGGAAGTGAGTTGTGTTTGTGGCCTGTGGGGGAATTCAGAGGACTATGGTTGGTGAATATTCTCATAGTCCTTCTGGACTGAATATTTATTTCAGGGTTTTCTGCACCTGGTGGTTTTGAGGGTTAGGAGGGAACATAATTGTCTGCTGGTGGCAGTTGCTGGGGGAATTCAAAATTCTAAAAAACCTGAAGAGAGGGGTAGTTGGGAAGTTCCAACAATTAAAAGTCTACTCTTTAGAAAGTCCTACTCCTGAAGCAAATAGTTCGTTGCCATAAATTAATTAGTAAGGACTTTTCCACCCAGTTTCAAGCAGGTGGGATGTTAGTGTCTTAATGGTAATGGGAGAACCTAGCTGCTGCCTGTATAGACCTAATATATACCTATGTGCATTTCAAATAGGTATTTGAGACCAAAAATAATGATAGTCTTAAAAATAAAAAGAGCTTAGCTTACAGATGTTCTCCAAAATAACTAAGCTTTAGGTCAGCTCCAAGAAAAATAGTGAAGCAAGTCAAACCAGGTAGATAAATACAGTAATAAAGTGTTTATTGCTGGTAAATGAAGTATTAAGTTCTACTTAGTCTGAACTGAATATGGATGCCTTTAGCCTGCTAAAATGCTGAAAGAGTCCGAATTAGTCTGGGGAATATTAAAACTGGAGTACAGCACTGAGTTGTGTGGGTCTGGCTGCTGGAGAAGTGAGAGCAGAAGATGATGTAGACAGGGTGAGCTGGTGGTTTGCAGAAGAGGCTTTGCCCACACAATGCTTGCTCCTCTTTATCTGTGCCACTTTGAGCATGTGATTTGACTGGAAGGAAAGAACACAAAGACTTGGCATAAGAAGGATTTTGGAGTGGGTTTTAGGAGATACAGGAGCCGGTAGTCTGATGGTTTCTGTAGAGGCTACTGGAGCCCTTAGCACACCGCTATTTTGTTGTGTGACCTTTATCTTGGAATAATAGGCTACGATAAGAAGAGAGGGAGAAGGCAGAGAAATGAAAGAAAAGGCAGTTCCAAAAGAGTGTGTGAGAGAGTGTTTGGTTGTCACTTCTCCCCCTTTGCTCACCACTGTGGAATAGGAAATATGTTTCCATATAAAATGAAGTAGAAAAGATGGGGAAGGGTTTCTCAGGAATTTAGAAAACATGATGACACATATTTTTCCAGAAGCTCAAAGATGCGTGGTTATGAGCTTATGCAATATTTCTGTATGCTTTCTTTGAAAAAAGGAAGCTGATGGCACTGGGTGGGAGATTTCTTCACATTTTCACTAGACCAGTGAAACATGGACATAAACCCAGAGACGGGATGTTTTAACGTGGGAGATGACTGTTATCCTTGAGGAATAAACTTTTCCTTGTTCTGCTGCTAGGAGCCCTGAATGGGAGGAGCTCATCAGCTCCTTGCTGCCAAGCTTTTGTTCCACCAGCCAGCATGAAGAGAGTGTGCTGAAGACAGCAGTGCTCCCCTGTGCCATGCAGAACCTGTGGAGAGAAAATGTGGGGTTTTTTCAGCTCTGCTTTCCTTCAGTCTCACTCCTGGACTTGAAGAAGCAACAACTTTGCTCTCATAACTCCAGCCTAGCACTTATGACTAACTGAAAGAAAGTAAAGACATGGAGCATTTACCTGCATCAACACCCAAACGTAGGAACTTATGAGTGGTTGGCTGAGCAGTGGTGGCTGTCTTTGCTTGTGTTCTCAGGGCCCAGCAAGCAGCTGCTGTCCTTGCTGAAGGCTCTTGTCAAGAGGCACTGTGGTTTGGCTTATGCTGATGTCAAGGCACCACAGCCTGGTTGTGTCTGTGAGCTAAAGCTACTGAGAGGTAGAATTTCACAGTGGGAAGAGCAGGGAGTTTTTCTCCATACTAGGAATACCATAGGTCCTTAGGCAGTGAGGGATGACTTCTTGAGGAATATGTGCTCCTGGAAATTGTCTTTATGAAACAAAGGTCTCTAACAAGACTCCAGGCTTCATCAGATCGAAATAGTGTTCCACCCTACCCAGGGTCTTGCAATCTTGTGGTCTCCAGACAAAAAGTCTGGAGTTTCTGAGTTCTTTTTTCTTCTGGAAATCATTAATTGAGATAGGTGGAAAGAGATGCTCAAGTAAAATGTTTAAAATCTACCTGAACAGGGTAGAATACAAAGAAAGCAGGTAGGTAGTGTTGACAAGATGTGGGAGTTGATAGCTTACCCTGGTTACTTCTACAATCCCTGTGCCTGGAAAAGGAGACCATGTAGGTGCAGAAAACAAGAAGTTGCAACTCCAGTGGCGTGAGAAGAGTGCTTGCATGGGTAGATTGCAAACAAACTGGATAGTCTATAGAAGGTAAGGCATGGAGGAGACACGTGTGTGCAGTTCTCTAGCCAAGCACACGGAAGTGAGTTTCTATTGCTTGTGTTCATTGTGCTGTCAGAGAAAGTCTGTGTTTCTATGGTGTGGCAGAAGAGCTGACAAGCACTATCCTTTAGCAGTGGGAAAGGAAGGCCTAGCTGACGTTCTCTCTGTCAGGATATAGGAATTGATGGGTCCTTAAACTGATGCCATTTAGGAATAAACAAAAAAAGATAAAACCCAGAATACTAGCTGTCACTTGGAACCAGTTGGCTTGAGAAGTTTACATCTGAAATATTTGTTTCACCATGCATAGCTACTGTTTAAAGGGAAGTTTTACATGGTGCAGATTTGGAATCCTGCCTTAATGTGAGACCTCATTTGTATCTTAACCATGCCCTTCCTTCAACATAGGAGTAAAAGGTTACCAGCTTCTGTGGACCAAAATCGATTCCTAAATGCAAGTGTAACTTGAACTCGATTCCTAAGTGTTTTTTGTCTATGTTCCTGTCTGCCATGGCAGTGATCTTGCAAGTTTTCTAGAGCCATTTGGAGCTATTTAGAAGTTGGAGGTGATTTCTGAAGACTGAAGCAGAGACACAGAGATACTGTTGGTTTAAATGTTGTGGTCCCTTCCCCACGGCAGGATTTTGTCTGTTAGATCAAGAGGGTTTTTTTCTCACAAATTTAGCTGTTTTCAATTAAAATTAAGGAAAATCTCTTATCTCTCTTCTGTTGTGGTTTATTTATTTAAATTGATTGCCTGGGCATTTTTAGCAGAATGTAATTGACTTGAAACTGAAAGCAGTGGAGGTTTCTGAACAGCTTCATTCTTGCTGACAGTTCTGCTAGATCTCAGAGGATGGGGTGCTGTTTCACATATATTGGCTGTGAAATAAACTTGCTTAAGTGACATTTCAAGGAAAATCCCTAATACTCCCATGGCTTCAGAGCAGGTGCTTTGAACTCAATAGCAGTTTTGCATCAAAAGTGTACTTTTTATTAACTGTGAATATTCATACTGGAAAAAATTGCAGTTTATTCGATCAGCAGGAACTTCAGTCTGGGTGTTCTGCAACAAGATGCTAAAACAGATTTTGGTGGTGACAATTCTTCATTTTATATTTTTCACCAGATCATGGGCAGGAGGCCTAATTCAAGTGAACAGAGGGAAAGTAGTGAGGATAGAGGGGCTTAGGATAGGGAAGATCATTTGGGCAATTATTCTGCCTGGGACCAGAATGTGGAAACTGGATTCCTTTGCTGTGCCTGTCGTACAGTTGTGCTGCCAACCTGGGTTTGGGTAATTCTTAACTGATGTGTACCTTGGTTTGCAACTTTGTGATGTGCTTGTAACCTAAATTTGAATGTATCTGATATTGCATAGGGCATTAGTCAAGCAATGTTTTATAAAACAATTGTTGAAGTAACTTTTTATTTTCCCCCCCCTCTCTAGCACACATCTACTCTAAGGACCTAGTTGGCATCATGGGAGAAAATTTTACTTTTCCAGTACAAATAGACCGAAAAATAGTGGAAACTATCTGGAAGAAAAACAAAGATAAAGTGGCTGAATGGGAAGAGCAAAATAAACCGACATATTTTGGTCCTCTCCGCGACAGGAGTGTACTTATGGAGAATGGATCCTTGACTATAGTTAACTTGGAGAAGGATGATGCTGGCACATATGAGTTACAGTACTGGGATTCTGTGACAGATCACCACTTAAACTTTGTACTTTTTGTGTTAGGTAAGTACTGGAAGAACTGCATAAAGAATGTGAACCACTATTCACTTTAAAATGTCTAGAAAGGGCATTGTATATTTGTCAAGGAAGCAAACAGAAACAGAGGGGGCTGTTCATTGTCTATTTTTAAGTTGCTTAGCCACTTTGAACAAATTTTCAAAGGTGGCATCTCATTTGTGTGCCCATCATTACTCACCTTGGGGTGACTTCTAGAACGTGTAGATGGCACACTGCACTTTCAGGTAGACAATTAAGCTTTTTGAGCAAGCTGACCAGGTAATCCCAGGCATTATATGTCTATTAAAGATATTCCTGCAGGCATATTACACATGCCTGAATATCTGTGGCATCATCCTGTGCAGATCTACTCAGCCTCACTAGTAGTCTTTGGGAAATATATGTGACCAGTGTGTCTGTTAGCCCTGTGGACAGTGAACCACGAGGACTCTTGGACTAGGAATTGGAGAACCACAAACAGCGGGTTTACAGGTCACTTTCAGAAACACATTTCTTTCTCAAGCATGTGTGCACATACCCCCACACTTTTGTCTATGAACTCTCCTGCTGCTTTCATTGCTCCAGCCCTTGTCCTGTGCTGAAATTATATATAGTTTATAACTAAACTAATACAGAATGTTTTCTCTCCTTCTAGATTCCCTTCCAGAACCTAAAATAAGTTGCAACACCAGTGGTGATGAACTTGTACTAAGCTGTACAGCAAATTTCCAGGGGTCTCTGAATTATGCTTGGAAGCTCAGTAACGATCCATGCAGTTATCAGAACCAGGAGCTTTCCATCCCTTTGGAGAATGTTGATACTACCACCAATGCTACATGTATCATTAAATTTTCACAAACGGAAAGGAGGTCCGAAATCTCTTTGATTCAATGCCTTCCGGAAGAAAAAGGTAATAAATGTGTCATGTTGCAAACACAGGTCTAAGAGGCTTGTTTGGGAAGCAGCGTGGCCTTTGTAAGGTTTCTCCTGTTTCCCCAGGAAATTGAATTTAAAGAGTAAAAAGCATCAGAAGTGATTTGTCAGCTAAAAGTGTGTATAAAGTTTGTGAAAAGTATGAGGATGACAGTTTGATCCCCCTAGAAAGATAATTTTTGCAGGAATCTCCACAGAATAAAACCTTTAGCTGTGACTTGATTGAGTAATAATAAGGATTAGAAGGTCTTAGAAGATCTCTTCTGAACCTTCTGCCCTTATGTAATTAATGCTAGGAACTTGTCCTCTTTGTACTGCTCTCCATGAGTTGGAGTGAAACTATTCAGCCATTTCAAGCGAGTCATCTAGCAGCCATAAGATAAAATAATTTCTCATCTAGCAAGTGCATGAGTCAATGAGCATAGTTCCTTCCTACTTCATGGAGAGGTATAAGATAGAAAAGAGAGTTTTCTTCCTGTAACTTATTGCTTTGGGATAGCCTTCAGCTTGAGACTTGAATTTTTAGGGTTTCTTTAAACACAGAGTGAGAACAGGTTTGGAACCGTCTGCTTTGAAGGGTGCATACGGCAGTCCCTGACAAAAGTTCTCATCACTGTGCAAAAGTAATCGTCATGGTTTACTAGTATAGAATTCTTCCTTTACTGGATAAACTTGTTAGATGTGAGGCATGTGGTGGGTTGACCTTGGCTGGCTGCAAGATGCCCATCAGGCTGATCTGTCACTCCCTCTCCTCTGTGGGGCAGGAAGGAGAAAATATGATAAATGCCTCATGGGTTGAGGCAAGGACAGAGAGAGGTCATTTGGCCATTACTGTCACAGGCAAAACAGACTTGACTTTGGGAAAATGAGTTTAATTTATTGCCAGTCAAAATCAAGAGCAGGATAATGAAAAACAAGAGCAAATCTAAAACACCTCTCTGAAACCCCTCCTTTCTTCCCAGACTCAATTTCACTCCCAATATCGTTACCTGAGCAGGTCTCCCTGAGCAGCACAGGGGTATGGGGAATGGGGCTTGCAGTCAGCTCATTACACATTGTCCTTCCTCCTTAGGGGCAGGACTCCTCACATTCTCCCCTGAACCAGTGTGGGCTCCCTCCCACAGGAGACAGCCCCCATGAACTTCTCCAACATGAGTCCTTCCCACAGGCCACAGTTCTTCATGAACTGCTCCAGTGTGGCTTCCCCACAGGGTCAGAAGTCCTGCCAGCAAAGCTGCTCCAGTGTGGGCTCCTCTCTCCATGGGGCCACAGGTCCTGCCAGGAGGCTGCTCCAGTGTGGGTTTCCCATGGGGTCACAGCCTCCTTTGGGCACCCCCTGTTCTGATGTGGGCTCCTCCATGGGCTGCAGGGAAATCACTGCTCCAGCCCCTGCATCTCCTTCTGCACTGACCTTGGTGTCTGTTGGGCAGATTCTCTCACATATTGTCACTCCCCTCTCCCCCTTGCTGTTGTTGTCCAGCAGTTTTTCCCTTTTCTTAGAAGTATTATCCTAGAGACACTACCACAGTCGCTGATGGGCTCTGCCTTGGCCAGCAGCAGATCCAGCTTAGCATTAGCTCTATCTGAGATGGGGACAGCTTCTGGCATCTTCTCACAGAAATCATCAAAACCTTGCAGTGCAAACCCGATACAAGATATTTGCTGAAATTTCATTTGTTTGAAATCTGGCTCAGTCTTTCATAGGCCAAGAACTGGAATAGCCATTGCCTTTCAAGTGGTGATGTGCCTTCACTGAAATGAGGTACTTAACATGTAACTGTCCTGGAGATGGCTCAGGGATTTGCTAATAACTGACTCTGATGTATTGATTTATTGAGGTTACTTTGAAAAAAATAGCTATAAAAATATTTGGGGCTGTATCTCTGCTGAACTAGTGTATCACACAGTTGCTTTTTAACTAACCTTTCCCTTTTTCATTTTTTTTTTTTTTAAAGGAGACAGTTTTCACAAACGACATAGATATTACCTTATTGCAGCTATTATCCTAATAGGAGTCCTAGTAGGAATCCCAGTACTCCTGCGCAGGAAAGGTATGCATAAACTTCCTAACTAGAAGCTTTATGTGCTTCCAGATTATACTCATCTAAGGTTCTGTAGAATGTGTGAAAATTTCTGACCATCAAGTGTTTTGTAAAAACAATAGAAGAAACAAGTCAAATTTAGGCAAAAATGAATAAATTTGAAGGAAATAATGTACTGGACTTACTTGCATTCTGACACTGGGCTCTGAGTCCTAGGAAAAACTGCAGTTTGCATTTGCATAGTTCTCCTTCAGACTGGGTGTTTGATTTACAGTGTGTTTCTACTAACCAAGTATTTGTAGCCTCTCCCGTTCTTACCTGAGTGTGTTTTCACAGCTTTTTTTGAGAGCATTATAAAGCTGCCCTCAAGATCCCATTTATTATTTGGACAGGCTTCTACCAGATCTGAATATGATATGCCGAGTCCAATCTGACAACTCAGTGTGGTCAACTGATAAATGGGACCTTCTGTGCCTCCTGGCAGCCTGTATTGCCATCATCTTGGAGTTCTGTATTTGTTTTTCTATCCATCCCTACACTGAATTCTACTATCTTTTTTGTAAGTCTGACAGTTTAGTCAGAAATAGTAATTATAGGCTATTGCTGTGTATCTTTTTCTGCCACGTTTTTGAATTTCTGTATTAAATTGTCTTCTGATTTGAAAAAGAGGGGCACGCCATCTTTTCTCTGTGTGTTGGAGAGTCCCAAACAGGAATACATTTCTTCATCCTATGCATGCTCTGCATGGAAGATTCATGTTGACTTCCAGATGGGGCCACCACTTGGAGGTGGCTGCAGGGTGAAGAGTATTGGATGCATCTCCCATCTGGGAAGGACTAATTGATGATATTCTGATCAGGACATAAATAGATATATATTGCATGTGGACCTTTTGCCTTCCTGTTCATTGTCCATTTAGTTTCTGTTGGCATGGAATCATAAAGTAAACTAGGTGGGAAGACATCTCTGGAAGTTTCCTTCAACTTACTGCTCAAAGCATGACCAACTTCAAAGCTAGACCAGGTTGCTTAAGGCCTTGTCCAGTCAAACTTTCCAAGGGTGGGAATTTCCCAGCCTCTTTCAGCATGTGTTTTAATGCTGAATCACTCTTGTAGGGATGGATATTGTCCTTATTTCTGTTAGGAATTGCCCTTTGGCAACTGTTAGCCATTGTCTCCTTTTTTTTTTTCTGAGAGTTTTCTGTAGTTGTAGACTGCAGTGATCATCCTCTTATCCATCATCCTCTTATCCTTCATCCTCTTATTCTTCTTCTTGAGGCTGAACAAACCCAACTCTCAGCACCTCCTTGCACAGCTCCTGCCCCTAGACATCTTGGTGGACATTTTTTGGACTAGCTTCAGAAAGGTGGTGTTTTTACATTAACTGGGAGACTAAAACTAGAGAGAGTGCTCCACATGGGGTGTCCCAAACATTGAGAGGAGGAATTATTTGTGTTGATGGGGTGACTGCACTTCTGCTAACACAGCCGGGTATTTGGAGCCATCTACTGCAAGAGCACATTTTTCTGAGTAATGTTGAGTTTGTTCATGCTTTCAGGTCCTTTCCTGCAGAGCTGTTTCCTAGCCAGGTAGAGCCCAGCCCCTAGTGGTCCATGGGCTGACTTAAGAGACTCGGGACTTTGTTTGCCTCTGAATAGCACAACTTTTTTTGCCAGCAGGTTTCTCCAGGTTGTTGAAGTCAATTTGAGTGGCAAGACTGCTTTCCAGCATGTCCCCTACTAGCTTTCTGAAAGTGCCTTCTGTGTCCTTGTTCATGTTGGTGGTGTTAAACAACACTGCTCTTGGTGTTAACACACAAAGAATGTCACTCAAAACTGACCATCAGTTAGAATCAAAACAGTTCAGTTACTTCCCTTGAAACAATGAGGGAAAGAAAATAAACCTGTTATACCTTGGTAGGATAAGCATTGCACAGGTATAATCAAACAGCAGAAGTTTACTATTTTAAGTGCAAGACATATAATCAGAAATTGCTAAGCTCCACCTTAGATTTGACTAGATGTGTTCTGACTTGCTGTCGCAGAAGACTCATTCTGTTAATCTCTCACTGACTGTCTTTCCCTCAAAACAGTATTTCTTTTTTTTTTTTCCTCCAAGTCAAGTATTCAGTTGCATTTTCGCAGTGAAGTGTATTATTCTTTGGCTGGGGGTTGGAGAGGGCAATGGAATGAATGGAGGCCGTCAACAAGTTTCCAAATGCACAAAACTTTGTTTCTGAGTAATTTCTCCAAATATTCTATTTGTGTGCAGGTATAATTAAACTTGGAACAGGAAGAAGAACTGCTCAGAATAACAGTCCAGTGAATGGCTCAGGTAAGATACTGTCACAAATGTGTGGAAATCAGACTGATGCTTGGTGTGGGCTTGTCAGTTTTTATTCTGTGTCAGTGTAGTCTTTCATTGGAGAGGTAAAGGAATAAGTTTTCTTTGACTGTAGTTATTTTTTTCCAGGTCATTAATACATACTTTCTAAAACATATAAATTTCTTTATAGGAGAACATGAGCAACTTTTCCCTGGGAACAGCCAAAAACAATCTAACTCAGAGGGAGGTAAGAAACCTGTATTGGGGTATTAATGTTTCTAAACACCTGCTCTTGGTTGGAGCAGGGAGTCTGATTTGCTCTTTCCTTTTTTGCAGGATCTGAGCTTTTGAATTGGTTTTCAAAGTATGTACATGCAGAGTCAAAATCTCACTACTTGAGGTCCAATATTGGATGATTATAGGGACTTGCACCTAGTGAATGTGTATGGGGGGCTGGCAAAGTTACTGACAGTGAAGGGCCTGAGATTTTCCTGGTCAGCAGCTGTCTTTGGAGGTGAATTACCTTTCTAACAATGGAGAATTGGGGCTGGCCTCAGGATGAGGGCTGGAAAAGTGCACACTGTAGGACAATCAGTCATGCCTCTCTTCTTCTCTTCCTGTCCAGATCTCTGCCTGGGCTTCTGCTGTCCATTCTAATCTGCATTGAGGTTTTTTTGAGTTTTGGGGGGGGGGTTTCTTTGTTTGGTTGTGGATTTTTTGTTTTGTTTTATTCTTAGTGTTTTGTTGGAGTGCTTTTGGGTTTTTTTTTTACTTCCTTAATTTGCAGCAAGATTGCTCTGTTTTCTGGTTTCTTGTGTATTGGGTTGTGGAAATCACTCTATATAGGGAGCAGCTAAGGAAGGGGGCAACTCCTTTAGTCTGTGCCCCTTTGAATTTGGCTATCATATTCGAGCTTTAACATATAGGAGTTTTGTTGCCAGGACTGTGGTCTGTTTTTAGGAACCAACTGAAATTAACCCCCAAGGCAGTCAAGCAGGCTGGGGAGCACAGGGTAAGATTCTTAAGAAATGTTCTGTTACCAGACCAAACAGTGTTTCAGTGGGGAATGGCCAGAGCTCCTGCCATCAGGTGGCAGGCTCAGTGCTCTCTTGGACTGTTCTGGTGTTGAGCTCACAGTGCCTTCATGTGGGTGCTCAGTCTGGTACCTTACATTTGTTAAAGCTGTGGTTCTTGCCCACGGTTTAGAGCCCACTGAAGTCAAGACTATTGATGAATCTGAAAGTGAGAAAATGAGAAGTATGGGTAGGAAAAAAATCCCAGTAAAGCCCCCAAAAAACCTCATTTTGGTACTGCACTTAAATTTGCTTTAGAATGTTTCTATTAAAGATTCTTTAAGGTCTGCAAAGAGCAAGGGTTTAAAGTTACAGTGTTAGTGCAACACAGATGAAGTAAAAAAAGTAGATGCAGATTCTCTTCTCAGCTATCTCTGGCTCTTTTATGGCAGATCTGTGCAGCTTTACCAATAGATCTACATCGGCAAGACTTTCATAAAGTTGTAGGTATAAATATAAAGTGTTGGTCATGGTCTGGGACCTTAAGTGGTTGCTGGAAGGAAGTTGAAATTATTGTGAGTCCTTAAAGTGGCATTACATAGTGGTTCTCAGGAATATCTTTAAAAACTGTTATAATGAAGTTGTCACTTTAAGGCTGAGTTGCATATTTTGCAGACTACTGTGTTACCTCCATACACGTTTCTGGAAAAGGATTTGTGTTTTCTTGCAGCTGCATTTTCACACCCTGTTCATTGTGAGAATGAAGAGCCTGAAGCAGGTAACAAGTGAGATGGAGCCCTAAAACAGAGGAACATGAAGGGGGAAAGTAATTTTGCACATGGCCTTTTGTAGTCCAAGCCATATTAGCACGTCCTGAGTATAGAGTTTACCATTCCTCTGTTGACCTAGAAGAACCTATTGCCTTGGGAACAGTAAATGTTGATGGGTAGATCACTAGAAAAGAAATCAGAAAGACCTGGAGGCTGTGTTTGGTAAACAGCATAGAGCAAACACCTTCTTGGGGGTTCACCTTCCCTCTTGATATGATGAGAATGATGCTGCTTTTGCCATCTGTGGGAAAAAGAACTAAGCATGGAGGAAAGATAAGAGCCTCAGCACACCAATTTAGAGATGGGATGCTTACCAGCTTGCAAAATTCATATTTGGGAGATACTTCATCCAGAAATGTGCTTCTCTAAGGAACAAAGCCTGCTGTATCTTCCACTTGCTTTATGCTTTAGGAAAGTCTTTTGACTGCATTCATCAGGCAGTTAAGCAAAGCTCCAGTTTTGTTTTCTTAGTCCAGTCAGTGTAAATTTCAAGGAATTTCTGGGTCCTGTATTTTTAATAGAAGTTCTTTTAACTCCAAAGGGCTAGTGAAATTGAACATTATTGTTCAGCTCAAGAAAAAATGTCCATTTTTTCCCCAGTCTTTTGCACTAGTGATTCATTCACTCACTAACTCTTCCACCATTTCCACAAATGGCTGATAAGGGGCTGGAGAAGGCATAAGTCTTTCCTATAAAGGAAAAAAAATCACCAATGATGGCAGTAAGGAAAAGGAAACTCAGAAAAATCCGGAAGCCCCTGGGGTTTGCTGCTTATTCTTCCTGCATGTATTGTAATGGGTATGGAACAGCTTTCTTTCATCTGAAGAAATAGGGATTGTGTAGCTGATGGTGAAGGTGTGGTGTACTGCAGGATTGTGTCATCACTTGTGTAACTGTTTCCATATACATAGACATGGGTATGGGAAAAGGAGGCTTATTTTACACCTGAGTTAAAGTAGAAAGGAGGGAAACGCACAGTTCAGGAAGAGAGAAATCAGGTCCATAGATAAAGGTTTTCCATTTGGGCACGAGATGCAGGAAATAAAGTCCTTTATTTTGTTGCAGAATAGAATGGGAGCATCAGGCAGGGGAGTTAATGCACCTCTGTGCAGTGCAGCCAGCAGCACCTGGGGAACAGGCAGTCACTGCTGTAGGGATGGGAAATAGCAGGCAAGGCTATGATGTTCTCTGAAATGTGTGTACAAAGCAATTTCAAGCAGGGCTTTTGCTGATAGCATAGCAGTACTTAATGTGCAGAGAGGAAGGTGTGCTCTCAGCCCTGGGCCTGTGCTGGGGAGGGCCAGAAGCAATGGACTGTGCTCCTGAGGGACTGCAGTTGTTCTCTGATCTCTTTTCAGACAGAGCATTGAATGAGAATGACAGGGACGTGAATGAGAAAGACAAGCACATAGTTAAGAATGGTGTAAATCAGGAAGGTAAGTGCCTGTTCTGTGGAGCAGTCAGTGCTAGTAACCCAGTAGGCAAACTGGTCATGATCCCTTCATAGAATCATGGAATCTGGTGAGTTGGAAGGGACACATCAGGATTGACTCCAGCTCCTGCCCTGCAGATAACACCCCAAAAATCACACCATATCCCTGTGAGTGTTGTTCAAATGCTTCTTGAGCTCTGTCATGCTTGGTGCTTTGACCACTTCCCTGGGAGCCTGTTCCAGTGCCCAAGCACCCTCTGGGTGAAAAACCTTTTCTTGATATTCAAACTAAACCTGCTCTGACTCAGCTTCATGCCATTTCCTCTTAGACTGTAACTGGTCATGAGAGTGAGGAGATCATACCTGTATCTCCTCTTCCCCACATGAGGAAGTTGTAGAGTGTGGTGAGGTCTCTCTTCAGTCTCCTCCAAGCTGAACAGACCAAGTGACCTCAGCCACTCCTCATAAGGCTTCCCCTTCAGACCCTTCACCATCCTAATGGCCCTCCTTTGGATGCTCTTCAGGAGCTTTTTTATATTGTTATGCACGCAGTAACCATGCAGATGGCCATGATATGAATGAAGGAGGTAAGTGCCTGGGCTGTGGAGCAGTCTTTGTTCAGTGTGACTTTTGCCTAATGCCACCTAGTGGGTGGCACCACGGGTGCTGAGCACTTCCTGTGCTTGGCCTTTACAGGATGTGTGAGGGATTGTGAAGACAGTGCAGAGTCAGGAATGGAGGAGAGACAGGAGGTGTTGGATGGTGATCCCTTGGGAGTGAGGCATGTTGGTCAGGGTTTACTATTGTTGCCAAACAAATGGTCCAAATCCCAATCAGATTGTTCTTGGTCTATCTGGGGCAGAGAGGCAGAGTGTTGTGAGGTTCAGGATTGTCTGAGTATTGGCTTTGTCCTTGCAGAAGTGACCCAGGATACAGAAGGCGGAAATGGGGGGCACCTGGACAACTCTTCCAGCTGCACTAAAGAAGGTATGTGAGGGTGAAGCTCTCTGTCTTGGGAGAGTGTGCTGACTGACACAGAGGTTGACTGTGAATAATATTCCTTTCTTGGAAAAAAAAAATGAAAAATGTAATTTTGTCTGTTACACAGTCCTTACTTGAGTGGTATAACTGTGGGCCTCTCATACTAATTTCTGATTTTTGTATTGTAGGTGAGCGGTCACCAAACCTTTTGTGATTGTCTACCACATCAGTAAAATACTTTGAACATGCACACCCAATTTATGTGTATTTATAAGTTATATACAATTATTACCATACTCAAGTATGACATACATTATAAAACATGCACAAAATAAAGGTTTAAAAATTACAATGATGATAAAATTTTATTACTGGTGCAAAAATACTTTTTTCCTGCACCACAATGGATTACCTTGTGCACACTCACTTTGGAGTCTGCTAGTGCACATAATCCATTTAAACATTCTCAAAATGCACAGCAGTGTGAAAGCAAGTGGTACCTTACTGCTGCAGAGTTTTTTGTTCTGCCAAGTTTGATACTTCTGTTGAATTACCAGCCAAGCAATTGTGTCTAGAAATTCTGGTATTTGCTGAAAACAATGTTGAAAAGAGAGGTGAAAAAATCTCCGAATGTGAGAAAACATGGATGAATGGGAGGGTGGGAAGGAGTTAGGACTGAATATAAAAAACTTGACTCTGTGATGCAGACAAAACTGCTGATGAACCTGCCATGAAACCAGGAAATGGACTTAGAACAATCTGCATAGCTGCAGAGGAAGGTGTGGTGTGTCGTAATAACTGAGTCAGATGCTGTTAGTTAACCATGAGTAATACTCAAAGGCAAATGAAGTAACTCAGTGTATTATTCCTGGTCTATGTGATGTGCTGCTTTGCTGGGCTAAACAACTGCTCCTGTGTCACCCTTAAAGGTTTAGCATGTGAAACTGGCCTGTTGGTATGTCATGCTGAGGCACCAGATGCAGCTGTGCTTGCTTCGTGAGAACAGAACATTTTGTGTGTTCTGGGGGTGGGGGGGGTGAAACCTGATGCTTATCCTTGAAGCTGTAAAGTGACAGAACCCTATTTCATATTCAGACCCTCTCACTGCACAGACACGAGGAAATAGCACACAAGCACACACACACACACACACTCACACACACACACACACGTACAACTGGCTTTTTTATCATGTTCTTTAGTATCATCACTAAAGTAAAGCAGTAAACCTGCTTGGATTTTAAACACACGATCATAAAAATACTTCAGGCCTATCCTGGGACCTTGTGAGAACCACACTAGGGACGGCGTTCTTTTTGAGAGTTGTGTACCATATGTCACCATACTCTGCTCTCCTAGACTGTCTCCTGACATCTTATCCTGGAGTGATGCTGAGCTAGAGATTAGTGGAAGGGACAGGTAGTGCTATCAAAATGGGAGCAAAGACCAAAGGGCATGGTGTCCTGGCACATCCAGGTGGCTCCCTTTATAGAATTGCTACATGTGCAACAAGGTGGAAACACCAATGTAAGTGGGCTTGTGGGTGCTTTGTTGGAAACCAGCCTGGTTAGGGGCTGATGCATGTTTCATGTGATGAGTTAGGCTGCAGTCTTGAACTTCCTGCACTGTAACATCCTTTGCCTTCAGTCTTCTTGTCAAATAAGAGCTGTATTTTCAATCCTCAAAAGAGAAAACTCCAAAAGCACCTGGCATTATTGTGTGGAAGAAATAGCAGCAGCAACACATGCATGTGTGATGCATAGCTGATATTGAGATCATAGACATAAAATATTTGAATAGAAGTGGTGTCTTAATTGCCTGATTATGTGATCCAAAGTCATGGAGTCAGAACAACTTCACAGGTTACCAGCTGCTTAGCAGGTGGCTGGCAGTAAGTAAGAAATGTTCAAAATGTGGTCCAGTTGCAGAGGAATGTGCCTAATCATAAACAGATAATTTGGGTAAAATGTTTAGAGGCTATCATATACCGTTGGTCATGTACCTGCTCTAACTGGATTGTTACGAGTCATGTGACAGTGTCTTGGTCACAACACCTCATTAGTATTTAAAGTCTGCAGTATTCTCATGTATCTAGTTCAATTTCTAGAAGAAAAGATATAGTAATTTACCTGTGTGCTTTTCTTATTCTTTTATTTCAGATCCTAAAGCAGAAGCAAATAATTGCTTTGTTACCCAAACAACTATGGAAGAGAAGCAGTAGAATTCAGTGATGAAGGAGGTGCTACCTTTTCCCTTGAAGGGCTTCCACAAGCAATGAAGTTGTCAGAGTGTCATCAAGAAGCACTTTAAAGACAGGCTGAACTGTTTCCAGTGCCTATTTTTTCTGGAAAGACAGCCTCCTTTTCTAGTGCTACTATGTGAAGACAAATAGGCCAAATCATGGACAAAATCTTTTGAATTATTTTATATGATTTTAACAAACCATATGGTTCAGCATTTCACAAACCTTATGGTTTGTTATATGGTTGGTTTTATAGGTTTTTTTTACTAACACACTAAAGCCTCTTTGTAGTTGATATTTAGAAATTTGCAAAGTTTTATATATTTGCATGAATGTGGACAAATCAAAAACTGATGAGCTTTCACTTTTTTATCAGTGCTTTTATACAGTCAGAAAAAACCCTTCATCCTTCAGCAGGCCCAGATGGGTGGAAGTTTGCATTTTCTAGTCTTGGTTCTAGACAAAGCTATGTCCTAGAGTTGCTAGATGCCTGGCGAACTGATCATGTCCTGACACTGGTTCATTCTGTGATAAAACTACATTTTAGCTTATTGTTGCACTGAAACAAAGGTGTTATTAACAGCAGGTTTGGGCTTTTCCTAAAGCTTTTCATATTTTTTTA
The DNA here is from genome assembly GCF_024509145.1 of Vidua macroura. NCBI lineage: Eukaryota > Metazoa > Chordata > Aves > Passeriformes > Viduidae > Vidua > Vidua macroura. The sequence goes on along the minus strand of NC_071572.1, from coordinate 71,115,956 downwards.
ACTTTTAGGACTTTTAAAGCCTTTGCACTTCATATTCTTCTAAGAATGTCATCTCACTTTTACTCATTCCTAGGAAATAATAGTATGTTTTTAAGTTGCTTGAGACTAGAACAAAAACTTGAAAACTGAGGTTGCGTATATAATGAAGTTTAAAAATAATCAAAAAGAAAAACACCATGCATTAATATTTTCAGAACATCAAGCTATAGAGTGTTTTTCATTATGTTTACATGCTGGTTGTTTATGAAAGTTGAAAGCCAATTTAATTCATTTTGAACATAGTATGTGTAAAGAATCATGAAGGTTTGACACTGGTAACCAGAGATCTGAAGCTTCAGGTTTCCACTCCCACAATTCTCTCTGTAAATATTTGTAATTTATTAAAAAAAAATACTCAAGATGTAAAAAACTTTGTCATGTCTTTTTGTAATATATACATGCATTTTTTTATTGAACCTTAAAAGTTACTAACTGATCACCAAAATAATCTTAACCAAAGTGATGTATTTTATACAGGGTTTTTATTTATTTGTTTGGTTGCTGTGTTTTGGGGGGGTCAGTATTCCTGACCCAAGTGTCCTTCTCCATTCCACCTTCAATAAATTTATCAGGATAATAATGTCTGCTTCTTAATAACTTTTTAACAAGTCTCCACACAAAGATATCCTTTGTTGTGATTATCATGGTAAAAGTAAACCTGTAGCTTGTTTGCCTGCTTGGGCAAAGTCTTATTTTCTGTTATTAATGTGAGAAATAGTAGTTAAAAAATGATTGGTGGAACTAGCTGAAACTGCTCTCAGAAACGATACCAGTTTGTGTCATGGTCTCCGTTCATGCCAAGCAATTTCATGCTGAATAACACAGAAAGGACTCATATAGTGTGGTTTTGAAAATTCTTTGGCACATGGTATAACTGACATTGTTTCCAAAGCAAGAAGCAACAGCCTTCAAAAATAGTAAGCAGTTGTGGTAAATTAAATACAGTGGCTGGAAGTCTTCAGAATAGTTTGTGGAATTTTGGAACTTGATCAGAGGTAGAAAAACCCACTTACATGGCAGGCTGCAAGAGCTACAGGCTCTACAGTCTCTCACTTCCAGCTTTCACCCTTTTACCATGCACAGGTTCTTCTGTGTATGAGAAATTTCTGGTAGAAGTGCAAACTGCAGTTTTCAAAGCAACAGTGAAACTTTTTTTTTTTTTTTTTAATTGGTATTGTTTTTTCTTTGGCTTTTATATGGGGTAGATTTTGGGGTTTTTTTCCCCTATAAGGATGTGAAGTCAGACATTTGGGAGAATAAATTCACCTGACTTCCCGCTGGTTTTGGTGACAGTATTTGCAGTGCCATTCCCTGTGTCCTTCTCTTCAAATGTCTCCTCAGTAACTAAAGAAGAATAAACTGTCTTTCTGTGAAAAGCTTGTGTCCAATCTTACTTTGCAGTGAATGGAAAAACAGGCGGTTTTCAATAGCAAGAGTAGAAGTTCACTTGAAATGCAGTTATTTTTGGCCTGTGAACAACTTGAACCCAGGAAATGCTGATTGTATTCCAGGAAGTGAGCCTGCCTTCCAACATCCCTGATGCTGGTGGTAAGACCTGTTTTTGCTAATCAGCAAACTCACAGTGAGTAGAAGCTGCTGCTAAGTACTTGTGCTCACAAGACACAGCCTGATTGATTCCTTGGTCCTGACTCTCCTTGCTTTATACTAGTTTTAACCTATGAAAGCAGTGCCTACAGGAGATGTTGCTCCTAATTCCAGAATAAATGAGATCAGAGCTCGATATCTGCTGTAGAGCTGAAAGTGTGGATTTTGGTCACAAAACTCAACCCACAGATGTGTAGGCAGCTTTGTGTTGTAAAGCAAACACACTGTGCTGGATCTCTCTGTGCTGGTTGAAAAGTTGCGTCTTCCACACATTAGCATTGGCTGTGCAATTGTTGGGAACAATCTCTTACAGATTCCAGTGTGAAAGCAATCCTGTGAGTTAAGGCAGCCTTCATCAGTGCCTGAGAGATATCTTCATATGGAGCTGCATGAGCAGAGGTGAGAGGACTGGCTTCCAGGAGCAGGACTGCAGCAAAAGCTCGGGGCAGCAGGAACACCAGCAGGCAGCATGGTTGCCTGGTGAGCTGATTTGTATCTGTGCCTTAAAACCAGAGACTGATTATGCCTGGCAGACTGCAAGGAGGTGACACACACCATGTATGGCATCCTGCTGCTGGAACACAGGTTTAGCAATCCTCTTCAAGCAGTAGCAGCATCATTTAGGGACACCCAAAGCAAAAGGGCGAGGTGAGCATGTCTGCTCAACTGTCTCTGGGTGCAGCTTGAACTGTGGGGCAGGTACAAGGACATGAAACATTTTTAGGGACCCTAATGAGCATGTAGCAAACTTTTGAGGAACTTTGCCTTAGGTATGACCTCAAGGGAATTTTCCTCCTTAAAAGGTGGTGAGTAGGGTTAATTGTGGGCTATCATGTTGGCCAGTGTGGCTTAGCAAGTGCAGTCATGGGAGAAACCAGTGTATCCTGTGCTCAAGGACACAATTAAATTTCTAATCTACGAAGTTCTATATGAAAAATGCAGCTGCTTCTTCATCCCTGTTGGATATCTGAAGATATGCTTGTGGGTCACAAAGCTTATCAAATTTTTCTATCAGCTGTGCCTCTCTACCAAAAAAAAAATTCCTAGCCTTATAAGTTGCAAGTTTCTTTCCAATTTAGAAAGTGTTTTCATCTTCTATCATGTCCAGTTATATTTGTTTACCATTGCTATTCACTGGGGAGTATCAGTGCGCTTCAAGTATGCAGTTTGGATCCTCTTTTGCTTCCTGGGGAAGAGAGGGGAGAAAAGAGTGTAGAGTTGGAGCAGGAAGATGGAATGTAAGTGAACGGAACAATCAGTGATTGGTGGGGGTAAGTGTAAAGAAGGTGCAGAAATTCTGTGCAGAGTACTGCAAAACAGATTATTTTAGGGCTACAAAGATAAATTAATTCCAGAATAACCTCTTTTAATGCTGACTTATACTGGAGTAAGCTGTGTCTTGCAGTCCTGACAACAGAGGAGCCATGCATTTCCACTGATGCAAACCTCTAGGTCTGATTGAGAATTATATTTTCAGATGTTTCACTTCCAGTTGCAAATTCTCAGTTTTAAGCAAATGTTAAGCTAAACTAAACAACTAATTTAACTAAACTAATCATGTTGGTGGTGGTGTCTCTCATTTAAGCCAGAGGATTGTCTCAGAGAGACAACACTTGAAAAAGAGGCAAGAAGCTTTATGTGCCAGAATGGCAGCCTGAAGCTCTGTGTGTCTGGGTGACATTGCTCTGCTGGGGCAGGACTTAGACTCAGCAGTACAAGAAATTATTCCCAGCTTCCCTTTGCTGTGTGGAGTGTGAAGCTTCCCATGGAAGGACATTGATTCAGAGGGAGAGAAAAAGGCTTCTTGAGATTAATCACCTATGGATTAGCTGTTTTGCATTAAGAGCTGTAGGAGGCAGATTGATGTCCAGTTATTCAATGGGCATTTGGTGACTGTGAGGGTGATTTGCCATGTGGGATGGTTTGTTGTAGATGTTTTCAAGGGCCAGTAGAGTTGGTTATTTACCCTAGAGAAATTAGAAATTGGTGAAGACATTCAATATTTTAACTTATCTTTAGGACATCTGAAAAAGGAACCTGTACCCTTGGGGAATGCAGTCAGACTACTGTTCTCAGGCCCCATCATGGCTCTGAACCACAAGTTTTGCTGAACAGCACTGATTAAGTATGAAAGTTCTCTGGTCAGCTCTGGAGTATATTAACCAGAACTCATGATATGCTTTTTCTAATCACTACAGTGTCACAGTGGTACCATGCATATGGTGATTTGGAACACTGTAATCACTAGTAATGTGCTCCACATTAATAATTATTTATTATCTGGTTGTTTTTCAGTTCTGTCTTTCTGAAGCCAAATAAATTAGGACAGAAGTTCATTGCAGTACCAAAGTCAAACACTGAAAGACTAGAGACTGCTGAATTCAGTACTTTCTGCAGTCTTCCCTTATTCCCCCAGTTCTCAAAATATACTTTTATTTTCAGCAGATTCTTGTTGTTGATAGAAAAATTATCTGCTTCAACATTTCATTTGATTTTTTTGCATTAACTTTGTGTAACCCACAGGCTTTAATGCATAACCTGAGATGTACTTTTAAGTGAGTCACTTTCTTTCAGATGTTTTTGAGTTGTAAGGTTCACATCATAGCATATGACCATTTCCCAAGCTGAAGTGGATGTGTGGGGTCCTTTCATCTTCTGAGACAGTAGGACAGCTCAAATTTGTGCAGTTGCCCGTTCAACACAGACATTTGGCCAGTGTTTACCTTAAATACATATTCAGCTGAATGTTTTGGTTTATGTACAGCATGGGGGAGCTCAAACAGATGTACAGATAACATCCAGTTCTTCAGAAAGGCATTTAGCAGCCTTATTGTTGTTTTGTCTGCCTGCCCACCTCCCACATATATCTGCCCTGCTCATGTTGAGGATGTAAAATGTCAAACTGACAGTTCAAGTGCAGCCAAACAGCAAACAAATGTGAATAATGGGAAATCTCTACCTGAGGCTGCCCCACCTGCCATTAGTGAGAAAACATGGGTCCAAGAGAGAGTTTGCTATATTGTCTCTGGAAGACCCATGAAGATGGATGCAACCCTCTGCCATTACCGGCTTTAGCCATTTTAAACTCCTGCCTTAGGAGTAGAGCTCTGTGTCTGTGTGTGTTTGTGTATGGAGAGGTGTGTGCCATTACCTAGAAGAACTGTGGGCTTTGGGGGGACATAATTCCAATCTTCTGATAGAACTGTATTTTCCCTCATAATATAAGTTCAGGAATTACAAGATACACTACCTATTTTCTTTTGTTCATATCTAAATTGCCTCCAGATCCTCAGGCTGAGGATGGATTCCAGTTTAATACCTTGTTATACAAGTGTGACAGTGGCATAGGAGTGCTACATTATATCTATGGACATAATTACTTTCTAATTTAATCTTTTTTGTATTTTGCTGTTTGTGAGCATGCAAGACACTACCTCTGCGATCAGAGGTGTTTCACCCACAATATCACCCATAATATTTATTTGCCCAGCATGTCATAAGGACAGTAAAAGAACAGTGGCTTTGGCAGCTGTTTCACCCAGCCTGCACAAGTGGCATTGTTGCTGTTTTGAGCATGTTTCTGTATGGCAAATGAGGCAGACTTTTCAAAAGCTCTAAGTGTTGTGAAGTGCCTTATGTTCTCAGCAGCCAACACCAAACAGGTAAAGGATCTTGTTGGGATGACACTGTTGAGAAACTGAACTTTTACAGGGAATTGCATTGTCAAGACAACATCAGTTATACAAAAATAATAAAGTCATCAGTTACGCTGTGATTGGCTTGAAAATCATAAAACTTTAATGAATAAAGACAAGAAACAGTGTGGGGCTGGAGATCTCATAGAAGTAAATACCAGAGTGATTTACAAAATTAGGACAGCTTGTTTGCAGCACATGGGAACTTGGATGGCAGAATTCTGGCAGAAGCACAGCAGAGCTGGACACACACCTCTTCCCTAGAAATGTTTTCCTGAACCTGACTGCAACTCTGGCCACTGTGGAAATTTTTTCAAGTGCTTCTGATACGACTGGCCAGCAGGCACCGCTCTAAGATCAGCAATTGCTTGGCTGCTGTGGCATTTGACAGAGAGCTGGTCACAACCCCTTCAGTTTCCTTTTATGGGGGAATGGTGTCCCTATAGCTCAAGGCACCAGTCTGGAGTGTATTTACCTGCTTCCTCACCTAGGGAAGGGGTTGCCACAAGATTTACACTTGGTTACTGCAGGCAGTTCTTGGACTTCTCCTGGGTTTCAGGATACATAGAGATAGCAATGAAGCATTGCTGGCAGGTAGTTGGACAGGAGGGAGGCAATTTTAACAAGTGATTATTTAATGCTCTGTGCTTGGAGGTTTCTGGAGGAGCTACCTGCAAAGAACTGGAAAAACAGATTTCCTGAGGAAAGGCTTCTGCTTCCAGCATTGGATTTTAGCCCCTGAAGTACTCAGTGACTTGCAACCAAATGCCCTTGTGCAAACATGGTCTGTGTACTCCTCAGCCACATCTAGACAGCACCTGTTCAACTGCACTTCTTTCAATACAGCTGCAATATCCCCTGCCCGCCTGTGCCCCTCTCCTGCCCCTCACTGCCCTTCACTCCATCCTCTGGTCATACAGGTTTTGATCCCAAGCTATTAAAGCAGTGCAAAGCCTGAATATTGCAGACTAGCTCTAATTAAACCTCCCATCCACAGAGGTAGTTTAAACAAGTACAGCTCAAGTGCACTAAATTTTTCCTTTACTGCCTTTTGTGCTTAGACCAAAGGAGGGATCCTGCTGCCTCCCTGGAACAGGTAGGGGAGGGAGCTGTGTAGGAAGAGGGCAGAGAAGAGACAGCTTTGTCACCATCTGAGTGACCTTTCTGCTTTTTGGACTGAAGTGGGACCATTTCCTCTGCGTGCTGACATTTGCTCCAGCCCTGTCCTTCTGTCGCTTTCTTCATCTCCGCTTCGCTTTGTAATTGCCTTTTGTTTTACTGGTTTACTCCACCCATCCCCATGCTCCTTCCCTTCAACTTCTCCTCTCTAGGGACTCATCTGCATGAATCTGGCCAACACAGCAGGCAGGGAAAGGACAACCATTGATGTGCTTTTATTACCCAGTTCTCCTCATTTCTGTATGTTAGGTCTGTCTTCTTTGAGATCTCAGGCCACTTAAGGCTTCTGTTTGAGAAGGAAAAAAAAAGAGGTATGAGGATCTCTCTATTTTTTTTTCTCTTCTTCTTGCTCTGCAGATCTCCCGGGGTACTCAGAGTTTGACCTCTGTGGATTCTCACACCCTGTCTGGAGCTGCAAGAAAATCAACTCTTGAATAGCACATAATTTCTTAGTGATATTTCGTGCGTCATTTTGTTACTGTGTTTATGCAGTTGTTGCTTGCAAACAGCACGTTGTGAGTTTGGCTCGATCTCTTCTCCCCTCTCCTCTTCTCCACCCTGTTCTTGCCTCTTGTCTTTGTTTGGTGCTACTTTTGTCATGATCTAGACAGACTGGAGACTTCTAGGCTCCAGAAGACCTGCATGTCTAATGTAAGAAAACAAGTGGAAAAACACTTAATCTTTTTCCATTGGACTGAAATCCTACAGGCTCCTTAATCTATTACAAAGTCACATAAAGGGCATAGGCGGCATTTTTTTTTCTTTGGCGGTCATCTTTGAGGGGGGCGAGGGGTGGAGCAAAGACAATTCAGTTGATAAATCAAGAAACCAAGAGATAGGATTCCTGATTTCTGCTCTTGGAAATCTTTTGCCACTTGTTGTCTGTCTCACTCAGAGCTTGTAATTTTTTTTGTCAAAGTTTACCTAGCTGTTAAAGAATAGCTGTTGCACTTGCCTGCAGGAGGTGATTATGGAAAAGGTAACATTTCCCTTAATGGCTGAGCTGCGGTCGATTTAATTTGCAGTTTGTTATGAAATGGTAGGTATTGTTTTACCTCTCTTCATCTCCAGGCTGGGAGAACAGGCACAGAGAGTTCCAGAGATAAATGGTGAGCTAAATAATTACAGGCCTGACTCCCAGGGATGTTTTGAAGATTAATGGCTGTTTGTACAGCACTTCAAGATCCTTAGCTGAAAACTGCTTTGAACTCTGGGGCATTTCAGGCTGCAGGTGATGGGTACACCCAGGCTCTGGCAGAGGCCAGTACTCAGAGTATATCACATCTTTTGAAGCAGACATGCAACTCCAGGGATGTGGTTGGCCAGGCTCATAGGGAAGGTTTATTTTAGATCTGAGAAGTGCTCCTATGTAGAATGGGAAGGAGAGAGGGAGGACCTGTCCCTTCAGGGTAATTTCTTTTAAGCAAATGAGGCTGCTTGAAAGAGGGACCTGAGGATAAACACATCCAGTGGCTGCTTCTCTAGCCATCTTTCTGGTCTTTCTGTTGATTAGCAGTGTCCCAGCTGGTAAGGAGTCAGTGCTCAGCTGTCATGGATGTAAGAAGCAAACAGCTCGAGTTGCCTTCTGATGCCTGCCAGAGCTTTCTTGGTCTTTTCTCCTCAGGACCCCATGAGTTTGCATCAAGCCAGAACATTGCCTTTCAAGTCTTTGGGGCTAATATTCCATGAATAGCCATAACTTCTCTAGGCTGGGACATTTTCCGTCGGGTGCCTGCAAAGTGTTGGAGTGCCATGCTGGCTTTTACAGCCCTAGAAGGAAGTGCTGAGAGCATTGCTTTCTAATCTTGCAGCGGAGATTTTCAAAGGGGAGGCTGTACTGTGGGAAGCAGTGGAAGATTAAAATGGATCCAGCCAGCTTGCACTTGTTTGATTACAGAAGCAGCCATCAAGGGCCAGGCACTTGGGGAAAGTTCTCCCTATCCTGTGGGAGGAGCACATGCATTTGGGAAGGTCCTTGAGTGCAGCAGCCACTGAAGGTGCAGGAGGGAAGAATCTCTCCCTGCATCTCAGGAGTCCCTCAGGATGGTGCAGGGAGTTCAGTGCTCCCAGCATGGTCCTAAGCAGCAGCTGGTGGTGCTATGTGACAAGGCTCTGGTAGCACTGAGATACAGGGACTGTCAGGGGGCTGATTGTGTCCCTGCAGTGACCATGGGGAAATGGGACAGGACATGTTATGGCTGGGGGGTCTGCACTGAACAGATGCAATGAGTCCGTCCCAAATCCTTTGCTGGGAGAACAGCTCATCTTATGTAGTCAGGGACCTCACCACCTCACCAGCATTATTATTGTCCATCTAGTTGTGGAGAATATGCTGGGGAACAGATAAAACAGATATGTCATCTGAGCTTTGTCAACCCTTTTTTTTTTTTTTTTTTTTTTTTTTTTTTTGTCTCTTATAAAGTGTTGAGTCCTGGTTATAGGCAATGCAAATAAAAGTGTCAGTTCCCACACCCCTGCCTCCGAAGAGCAGCACACTGGAGAGGAATGAAGGGCCATGGGAATACTAAGCATTATTTCATTATGGAGACTGTGTGAGGACAGAGGAGGAACACAAGGAAAACACGATGATAAGACTACAGAGATGGTGCTTACACTGGGGAGAATAAACCCAAAGAGACTTCAAGAGACAAATAGATAGAGAAGAAGAAAGATGGAAACAGGAGACTGAGCAAAGACAGGCAAGGAATTGCAGAGCCACCTTCTTCCAGTTTATCCAGAGAGTGGCAGGAGCAGACCTGGGGCTCTTCATCTGTGAAAAAAACAGTTTTCTGCACACCGTTCTCCCATTTTCCTGAAATCTCTGCTTTTGCTCCTCCAGGCAACCATTAATCTAATATTAAGCCCCTTAACCTCTCTAATTGTTCCCTTTCAGTGTCAGCTGGTTTCCTATTAACCTTTCAATCTCTCAGTAATGCAGTTACTTCTGACTCCAGCCAGACCCAGCTCTAAAGCTTTACCTCCGGCAGTGAATTTTCCAAGCTTTCACTGTTTTTTTTCTCTTTCTTTTCGGTAATGATTATTACTGCTGTTAAGGAGCCAGTTTGAACCAGCCTCTAAGTGCACGAGGCTGAACCAGTTGGAGTCTATAAATAGCCCTTCACTAACCTTGTACCTTATTTCATTAGGTTGATTGGCTTCCCTCTCTCCACTTCATTGCACCTTTATCTCTCTCTCCCCTCTCCATTATTGATGCTGGTTCTTTTGTTACTGAGACACCTGCTTGTTGATAGCAGGGTGGATCAGCCCTAGGTTTTTCCCTCTTGAACAAAATAGTGGTGTCGCTGGAGAAGTGTCTCTAGAGTTTTGTGACAGAGGGAAGGCAAAGGGTGAGGCAGGTCTGAGACAGCAAGTCAGAAAGTGTACATGCTGTGCAATAGGAAAATTGTGTGGCTGAGCACCAGGGACAGAGTTTGCCACCCACAGGCTGCTGGGTTTCTCCTGTGACACACAACATGGTTATACTTGAGGGCAGTCTCCTGTGTGAGCCCCACTGCGCTATGTCAAAGCCAAGGCATGTCCCCAAGGACGAATGGTGCTGCAGTTCAAATCAGGCAGATGTACAGATCCCAGAACTGTCTGCTGTACCTGAGAGCAGTCCTTTGGCCATTTTGTCATCATTAGTCAATTTACTACTGCTGCTTGACCCTGCAACCTGGCAGAGCATAGTTTGCTTCTTTGACCATCATCATGTCTCAGCTCAAAAGCATTTTCATGCTGTGCATCCTTAATTCACTTGCTTCTGCTAGTGCTAATGAAGTTTCTGAGCTCTGCTCAACCCTGGTGCTTCTCCCTAAAAACTGCTCTTTTCTGTTTTTTTGTAAAATACAATGAATGTTTGCACCAAAGACTGAATTAGACGATTGCATAAGCTGACCTAAAATGTCTGGGCCAGTGTAAATCACTGTGATTTGTGCTCAGCTTCACAAGTCTGTGCCTGAGTGGCACTTGCAAACTGCTCGTGTGCAGCGATGCAGTGGGGCAGAGAGTCTGCCAATGTTTCACAAGTACTGGGGGTGCTATTGCAGTAGCTTAACAGGTTTTGTTTGGTGGATTCAGCAACAGCCATGGTTTCTACAGGTGGAGAAACACCATCCATCCCAATGCAGAAGAGCTGGGATCAAGGATCCAGTCCATTTTGCTCCCTGAAGAAAGGCAAGTTCCCTGTGAAGCCTCCTTTTTCCTCAAAGAGAGACACTTAGAGGAAACTTTTCCAATCTGTGTTTAGGCTGACATTTGCAGCCTTTTGCTTCAGCTCAGAAGAAGGATTTGTGTGTCTAAAAGCTCTTCTGTTTTTTCTAGCTGTATCATTTGTCTAACACCAGCTGTTACCTTTCCCTGAGAGTCCTGCCTCAAAGTCAACAGCAACTTACCAAAATAATAGGAGCCATTCTCTTCTGCTCTCTGTACTGCTCTGTGTGTTCCTACTTGCTCACTTACTGCTATTCCTTGTTGTTGGAAGGGCAGATTCTGGCAGCAACAAGCCTTTGTCTTATTTTCTGGCAAACAACCTCGGTCTGCAACAAGGCAAGGAAAGGCAAACAGTGAAGAAATAAGAGCTGGTAAAACTTGGGTTAGAGGAGAAGGTTAACTTCTGGCAGCTTCATTTTTTAAGTTTGATGGGGGAAAGGTTTTGTAAAAGCATCACATGTATGGAAAACAAATGCCCTCCATCCCCTCCAGAGCAGCTGGCAGCTGGCATTTACACCTGTTTAATTATGCAGGTTCTCCAGGATGGCTGTGTGCTCACTTTCTGTTGCCCACAACCTCCTTGTCTTCATGTTTATCCTTCTAAATTCCTGTGCTGTGCCTTTGCTCCTGTGTGTTTTAGGTACCTAGGTCTCAGCAGGATGAAGGAGCCCCCCTGGGGGCTGTAGCAGGGCTCCAAGGTGGTCACTGGGGCAGTACCTCCCTCCCTCCCTCCCTCCTTTTAGCCCTCCCAGTGACAATTTTGGTTGCTGTGAGTTATGGAGGGAGCTTGGGAAACTCTTCATGTCAGGGCTCTGAGTGCCTCATGGTGAGTGGCTTTATGGCTGAGTCAGACCCTGGCTGTGCTTAAGGAGGCCTGGGCTCTGGCCAGGATGTTGCCCATCATTTATGTAGGAAGAGGGGGCCCAGAGGCCTCTCTGGTCCCTGGGGCCAGTCAGCAGCCTCCTAACAGAGGCCCAGCACAACAAGGGGTACAGCCTGGCCCTAGAGGAGGACCTGGGGGCTGAGTTGTGCTGAGTTCCACTCTCCCCCACATACTGCTCACATACTGTCATGGTTTGGGGGCTGTCAGAGCCCCTTTGAAACTTCCTGGCCCACCTGCCATTCACAGAGGGTCCCTTGCTACCTACAGGAATGCCCACGGAAAGGCCATTTGCCCTGCTGATGAGCCCTGCCCTGGCTGTCCCTGGCTGCAGGGAATGGGCAGCACGACTTACCTGAGCCAGCAAAGCCTGGCAGGATGGGGCTGTGTGGCTGCAGAGTGACATCTCTCTGTCCCACCTGCTGAAAAAGCTGCCTGTCAGTGAAGGTGATGCAGAGTCTTGTGGAGCAGAACACATGTTCAAAGGAGAAGCTGATGGCAGTGGTAATGCCCATGGCAGAGCTATCCCTGCTTTTTTGATCCGTATTATGACAGGTGAATGCTATCAGACCCATTGTTAGCTACAATCCAGTTGCCCATATTGCCTGGTTTCTATGGCCAGTTCCATCTATTCCCCTTCCCTTGGGAAGCTTCCTAAATATTTATCCCAGTGATCAATCATATGACCCCACTGTAGCAATGTGATACAGCTTTAGCTGTGCTAATCAGCTTAGCTTGGGCCCCTGACCCCTGTCATCTTATTTTAGGAAAAAACTTTACACAGTGCCTGGTAAGGGCTGTTCAGTCCAGAGGATTTAAATCCAAAGTGAGAAATAGCAACACAGACTTTTGCTTTTTTATTTTGTAGCCAGAATTCAGTTTACCATTATTCTGATTCATCATTTCTCTAGGAGAAGTTGAGCTTTGAATAATACCCAAAGACTGCAATTTCATGATAAAATACTTGACTCTTGACAGTTAACAAAAAAGCGCCCCAAATAGTAAATGATGAGTGCTTTGGCTGAAGCACTTAAGAGATATTCAGTCATCCAAATGGACTAAGACACTGAATCCCTTCTGTCCTTTCTCCTCCCAACTTTAAAAGAGGCCCTTTAAAGCAAAATGGGCTCTAGAGAATAGTGTCTGGAGCAAGGGGCTGAAAATATGTGCCTTGAACCTCAGGGGGTTTTGCGGGGAAGACATCAGAGGACAGATGGACCCAAAGATAAATATTTTTTTGGAGTGTTTTTTTCTCCACAGAGATGTCTCAACTCCAAAGCAGCAGCAGAAATCAGAGGTGAGTTACCAGCCAAGAGCAGCCAAAATCCCAGCTCATCAACTGCTCATACTGGTGGGAGAAAGGGTGCTGAAAGCCAAGCCTCTTTCCAGTGCTCCAGGAGTGCAGCACAAGCCCTACAGACATTATATAAAAAGATTAACTATATAATATCTGTTGAAACTTGTTTTATTAGAGACATGAGTATTAACAACCTGTTCTGCATAATCTCTGAAGGAAACAGACTGGCTTTGTAAGGGAGAGACAGATGAGAACACACTTTACTTGGAGAAAAGAACAACTGGAAATATGTTGTGTAAGAAGAGGGTCTGGCAGAAACTGAGCACTTTCCAAAACCTGAGAACTCCTACCAATGGCAACTTCTGTCATTTCTGATGGTGAGCATTCCATGGGCTGACAGGGCAGGGAATGTCTCCAGACCTGCCTGAGGGCTTTCCCGGTCCAACTGCTGCAGCAGCCTCCTCTCCCAAGATCTTGAAGCACCATCTGGATGCAACAATAGGATCTTCAAACTCCTGTTTGCCACATCTTCAGCCCTTCCCCCACCCTATGAAGCATGTCTTTGAGTTAGTTCATCATCCTGCTTTCTCAGCAGGTGAAAATATCCTCCATTTTAGCATCCCAGGGAAGACATGGCAACTGCTGAGGTGTAATAGCAGACTTTGAACATCCTCAAGGCTTTTGAACCTGTATTGTCCTCTTGACACCCATGACTTGAATATAGTCTGGAACTGATTAACTTGGCTGCTTCAGTCTCTAGAAGGCAATGTTCTTTCTGCAGTTAAATATTTGCTTATCATTGCGCATGGACCAGGCATTACAGGAGCCTGAGCAACATTTGCATTTTCTCCCCATAAACTGAAAAAGGAGCATCCTCCATTATTTTAGTGCTGCCACTTCCATCCATCATGGTAGTCCAGTCATGTCCTGTTCAACCTAGCCACCTTCTTAGCTTCAGCAACATTCCTAAACCATGGCATTTGTAGCCCACATCATGGGGAGGCCACATTATACATCCAAAATATTCCTTGGTTCCAAGGTACATCCTCAGAAAACAACATGAATCCTATTTCTGAAAATCATGTGTCTCTAGCACTTGCAAGAACCTTTGCATGACATTGCTTGAGGAGAGGCTGAGCTCTTCCCTACCCAGTCTTCCACTGGCAGAAGGACTTTTGCCATAGAAATAATTTCTATCTTAGGCAGCACCACAATGAACTGGTAAAAATGAGAAAATCTGAAGCATTGGTAGGGGCTTGTAGAAAATACTGGGGTATTCCCATCTTCCTTCCAGCTCCTACCTGCTGTAAATGCTGAGGTGGGTACCTCTGACATGCCAATATACACAAGAGGAACATATCACCCCTGTCTGCTGCTGACCAGCATCAGACTGCTCCATCCTGACCACAGCAGTCCAGGGAGAACTCTTTGCTAGCCCCAGGACTGGGTCTGGCCCCCAGGATGCCGGCAAGTTGGCACGGCTGGATCTCTGCAGGGAGTGAGGAGAAGCTGGGAAGTGTTTTGGCTCTTCTGAGGGCTGAGTAAACAGAGCACGTTTTGCCTGGGAGTAGGTGCAGTCCCTGACCACACTGATGATGCAATGACTTCCCTGTTGCTCCTCCTGGCAGGGGGAGTCTCCTGTTTCCTCTGGCTCAGGCAGAGACTCTTTTTTTTTTTTTTTTCCCACCCCCTTGGCACCCACCAGTTAGCTTACCATTTCAGTCACAATGACAGCAACCAAAAAATAATACTACTGTACTCAGTTAATCCATAGGAAAATCCCACATCGGCACACAAAAGGTGGAGACAGTGCTTGCGCATTGTCCCCTAAGGGCCTTAGGCAATGGAAATTTTCTCAAGCTCCATTCATTAACGGAATAGATGAACAGTTATGTAAGGTCACATGAGGGAGTGGTTGGTCTTTGGTCAATGAAAGAGTTAGTCACACATCATTGAGCTGGATGGCCCTGGGAGGAATTGTGGAGCCACCCTTTGCATGTTCAAGGACTGAAGAGGGAGAACTTTAGCTATAATTCCTCACTGTGCCCTGAGCTTGGGCACCACCTTTACAGACCTGGCATTGCAGGGAGTTGAGGTCTCTTGAGATCCTCCACGCTTTCCTCTTCCCAGATCACTCAACCCTCCTCTGAAGGAATTAAGCAACCACCTGATGATCTTGGGGTGCCAATGTGCAGTTGCACATCCCCCCAGCCAGTCTGTTCTTGAGGTACTCAGAGGGTAAGTAACATGATACAATTCAGCAGTCACAGGGCAGATGAAATCTGTATTAGGGCTCTCAGGAACCACTAGAACATTACTAGGACATTCAGCTGGGGGAGGATTTTCAAGGATCTCTTCTGGAACTTGTCCATTACTGAAAGTGGTTTGGGCTTTTTCTCTCCCTCTTTGAACCAAAGATGATGCCACCATACAGAATTTCTGTGGGACTGACTGTAGGAGAGAAGATAGGGCACTGACTGGCATCCAGACTTCAGTACCCAGTTAAACGTGGTCTGCAATAATATTCTCCCACTTCTTGCCAGCTCTTACCCTTGTCCCAGGCAGCCCAGTTGAGAGTCCTCTCATCCTCTGAATTTGAGTTACCTTGGCCCTTGGCTCTTCTTAGCTTCTGCTTTGGGGCTTGCAGCTCTGACTTTTAGACAAGGATGTCTTGCAGACAAATCAAACCAGCTTTGTTTGCTCATTTGCTCTAATCCCTGGATGTTGAGTGACCAGCTTCAACCTGCTAGTGTACTTCCACCTTGCAGCCAATCTCTTGAAGGTCATTTCAGACCATTGGAGAGGCAGGGTGACAAAGCTTGGCTGGCAGCCTCCACAGGACATGGAGCAGCAGTCACCTGGCACCAGCGATCAGCAGGACTCATGGCCTGATGAGTGCAGAGGGCAGAGGAGGCCTGCAAAGGAAACTCGTGTCGGGCAGGTGGGGAGAATGTGGGTGTCAGGTTGTACCTGTACCACGATCTCGTGCCTGAGGGCTGGTAAGAAGTTGTAACTGCGTAAACCAAAGTGCCTCCCACATTTGCTGCCCTGCCCCAAGTGCTGAGGCTGTGAAACCCTGTGAGGAGGACACCTTAACCCACCTGGCAGGGGCTGCAGCGTACATCCGGCCCTCAGGAAAAGCCCAGCTGTCTCCCTGAGCAGGTGGTTTCCAGGAAGAGCTGCATTCCTGACTGTGAGGAGCTGAAAGGACCGTGTATGGGATATGCCTTAAAATAGACAGAGATATAGGAACAGAATTCAGGTCCCAGGCAATGTGGACTTGATGGCATCTCTGGTGTTTGGTCAGGAAGGGAAGTGCTGCTGAAACTACAGCTGCCTCAGCCTTGACTGCAAGTGTGTCTGATAACCTTAGGGATGTTTTCATGCAAGGAAAGGATTCTGGTTGAGATTTTTGGGTTTTTTCCAGCCAAATTCCATTCTACTTTACTGTTTTCTGGTTTTCTAAAAGCCAAGCTGAGCAGGGAATAGATTCCCCCTTTCCCAAAGGTTTGAGATATTGTGGAAAGACGTCTATCTTCTATTTGCAGAAGAAGTTTAGATCTCTAGCATTTCAAATAATTCATATTCTTCCAGGGGAAAGGAAGCCCTTTTAGAAATATTTCATTTCAGTAACCTTAAAATGGTCTTTTTAGAACCATCTTACTATTTCTAGCCTTCTGGCTTTTAACAACCAAGTATTGTATTAACAACTAAGTATTGTATAAGTATTGTATATCTGTAGTAAATATATTTTTTCTTAAAAAAATATCTAAATATTATGGTACCTAGAAAAGGGAGTCCCTCAGCAGTATTTCAAGCTGACAAGTTCTTTGAAAACATCTTTTCTCCAAAAATTATCTGGTTCTGAGGAATCAGCAATAAATTTGAGAAAAGTTTGATGAAAAGCTTTCAAGAAATTCTCCTGAAGCATGTATCTTTTCACTGTAAAGCATTTCCTGGCCATTATCAAGCCAAGCAGTAATGGCTTGAAAGACAGAGCTTCTTGATGGCAGCTGTAAAGCACAGTGAGATGAATTTTTGGCTTCCATTCACTCTTGCTACGTAGTTTGGCTTTGCTCTTTGAAATAGTTGCTTTATGTTCCCCATTATAAAAATTCACTGCAGTATCAGTTGTTTTGGTAAAATACTCTGAGCCTGCAGAGTTCTAAGAGCAGTTGGGACAGCACACTTCAGGTAACAGGACCCCAGAACTGCTCAGGGCACAACATCAGTGAGCAGGAGGAGAAATGGGTTTGTCCTTATTGCCCACCTGCTGCTTTGCTCTCTCACTGGCACAGCCTGCCTGCCTTGCAGCGTCTGCTGGAACGCGTGGCACCCAGAGATCATGTGAGTTAATGATTAAACAAAATGGAATCATTATGCCCTGTGCCACTGCTGTTCCTCACATAAATCTGCTGCACAGTAGAAAAATGATCCCGTGCAATGAGAACAAAGGAACCTTTTCAGGATGAGCACATATTCCTCTGCTGGAGAGCTGCTCTTCCTTCATCTCCCTGGAAGAGTGATGCATTTGGTCTCCACAAAGGTGGGGGGTTTTGGAAAGACAGATGAAAGTGATACAGAGCCTCAAGGCACTGATTTCCATGAATAATCTCCCCAGCTGTTAGCCTAGATCTGAAGCCATTTCCTTTCAAAAAATAAATTTCTACTAGCAACATTTCAGAGTCCGAAAGGAAATATTTACAAGTTACCTTTAGCATTTCAAGGCTAGCACAATTTGCACTGAGCTTGCCTTGAACTTCTAGATAAAATATTAACTCCTGGACACGGTGCAGAGGCCCTGGCAGGCTGTCAACCAGGAACACAATTAAGAAGACAGTCTCTGGAGGGATAACATCCAGTGCCTTAAAAAGCATCTGTGAATAGTTTCACTTGACTGACATACAGGAAAATTGAAGACTTACAGGTGAGTTCCCCAGATGCCAGCCACCCAAGGAAAGATCCCCTTAGCTGAAATAGTCGGTCATGTCAGCTCTGTGAGGGGATAGAAGAAAGCTAGTCTGGTTTCTCTGCTCTGAAGCCTTTCTGAAGCTTTTTCTCTTACACAGAGGGGAAAAGGTCTCTCCTCTGTGGCTGCTCAGCCTGGCAGACATGGGAATGGGAGGCCCATGAAGAGCATGTGCTGTGGTAAAAAGGGTGGATGGCCCATCCCCAGCAGATGGGCGTCCACCAGCTGCAGAAGGGCCCTGGCAGAGGGGCAGAAGCTGAGATGCTGCCAGAGGGTGGGTCAGGCCATGTGTCTCAGGTGTATCTCAGATATTTCGCTTGTGTCCATCATGTCCAGGTACCATGTAGAGAGAGATGCCCAAGTCTCTGCCTTTCACCACTCAGCATAGTGGCCCTGTGGAGGCAGAGCTCTGTGGCTGGAAGTAAATAGATGGGCAACAGTGGCTGTTTCCCTGGGGATTTAATTCCTGAGGATCTGTGCTCCAAGCACTTCTGCAGGCAGCCTGTGTACTTGACACAGGCGTTTTGCTGCCCCTGTCTTTGCTGACCAGTGCCAAGCCGAGTTGGTCCTTTGCTGCCCTCTCAAAGAGGGCAAAGGTTTTGGAAGGAGTCCCTCTGCTTTGCCACATGCTGCAATAGCAGGGAAAGGGAAACACAGAGGTCGTGTGGCCTAAGCAAAGCCAAAAAGCAAAAGGACTGGAAAGGCTGGCCATGGCAGCCAGGACTCCTGCCACTGGCTTATAACACTATTTCTCTGAATGTTGTTTAAAGGGACAACAGAGAGCACACGCCTGCTCCTACTGAGCTCAGTCAGTTGTGTTTGTTGTGGCTTTTGCTTTTCTTCAAGAGTTTACCTTGGCTCTTTCCCTACTGCTTCACTGGCACCCTGTGAAAGGACTGCAGTGACCCTTGTCCCCTGGATGCAGAAGGAGTGCCTGGAATAGACTGAAGAGTCAAGAAATGTGCATGCTCCAAGGCTGGCTAGCTGTGTTTTGCAGGCCTGCTGATGCCCAGCCACAGCTGGATGTGAGACGTGTGATGAGGGCCTGTCCCACTCCATGTCATGTATCACACACCACAGCAATGCTGTGCTGTGGTCACCTCCCGTGGTGACCCCACGGGCTGCACACAGCTGCCCAGCCTGCCCTGCAACCTCTTGGCTGTGATGTTGGGCTTCGACCCCTGTGTGGTGCTGGGTATCTCTGCATTCCTGACGTATCCCTTTGAGGAGACACCTGCTCACACCTTCAGAGTCACCCAGCCAAACATTGCCTTTGCTTCAGGAGTGCAGGTGCTATGTCAGAGGTCTGTAGTAACCTGCAAAGATCAAAGTTTAGCAGGCTGCTAGGTGAAAGCAAAGCTGGTGAGTAAAGGGCACCTGGCACTCCAGGCCTGTGTGATCCATTTTATCACCAGCTCTCCTTCACTCTACTCCCTGCCCCATCCTCCAGACAGCACCACAGGGAGATGGTATGAAGGGGCCCATATCTGCAAAGACTGGGGAAAGCGTGGACTTGAAAGCTGAAAGTCTGGCCTGCTCCGGTCTCACTGCACTCTTTCATTCCTTCCTGAAGCAAGGGCACATCCTTCTACAGGGAGTGGGGGCAAAGCCCACCTCCTTGCTTGTGCTCTGAATTGGCTGTGTGTGAAATAGCTCCAGTTCAGGAGAGACATAGGTACAGAAGACCTGAGACTGATTTGAAACCTGTCTCTTGGTATCTGTAGTCCACTGCTTTCCACTTATGTATGTTTACTGCTGGCATAAGCCATACAGGAGCTTTCCTCTCTTTTTCCTCTCTGCCTCTCTGAGCAGTTCAGAGGCTGTGTGTCATCAACTGGTTCTGGACAAGAGCTAACTGCAAAATGTGTTAAATTAATGTTAGTCCTCTATTTCCACAATTGGCTGACTCGGGGCGCGGCAAGCACACAGAGCAAAATCTTCTCTAGTGCTTTCTCCATTGGGATTTCTTGAGAGCTCACATGGTTGAAGATATGAGGGTAGTCTGATCATCCTCAGGTCATTCTGAACTTCCCAGTGACTTCCTGAGCTGTGCCTCTAATCTGCCTCCCTGCTTGTCTTGGTCTAACCTTTGCAGAAGAACAGACAGCCTCTGTAACCAGGCATCCTCTTTTGCCTGCCTAGAACTAGGACCTTGCAGCTCAGTGCTACGTGGACTCTCAGCATCTCCACTACATCATGGCCAATAGACATGCAAGCAGCTTCCCAGAACAGCTCTGTGTAAAATATTCAACATCCGAGCAGGAGCAGGGTATCTCCAGTACTTGTGACATCACTTAGGTTCAACTTAGCTCTAAGTCAGTGTTTACAGGTGGATTATTTTTAAGCAGAAATTCAAGTGAATCTAGTTCATGGATAGGTAAAAGTTATAAAGAAAATACACAGAGGTCATGCAGAATTAGGATTACTTTCTGCAGAAAGAAGTAGGCTGACTTGTCTATGCCCTAAATCAGGACTAAAGTGCTGAGAAAAGTCCTAGAACTTCATCTTTCCTGCCTCTGGTGATAAAGACGACTGAAGAGACAGCAGGATATGGAATCTGGGCAGTGAGCACCTTCTTTCTCCTAAAAGAGACTGCACCTGCCTTCTTCACTTGCTCTCTGTAAACCTTAGCTTCCTTAGGCATTGTGGTGGGAAAACACATGGAATTAAGTAATTTTGTCTTCCCTCCTTTCCAAAGAACCTTTATTTATTGTTTCTACTGTACACCTTGATTTCAGGATGTTATCCTGGATTCGGATGTTTAAGTGTTTTCCCATGCCTGCAGCCTCCCTGTAACCATACAAGCCAGAGATTAGGAGATATGTATCACAGCAGGGGATCTGGCACAGTGCTCTTTTTTCCTCTACTTGGAAAGAACAGGGACAAATATTCATTTGAGATGAAAGAGAATGTCTTCACTTTGTTAGGAACAGGGCATTGATAATGGCTCTACCTCACATGCTTGGCTAGTTTTGTTGCCATACCATGGGAGGCTGCCAAACTCAAGTTCAGCTGATCCCTCACTATCTGCAAGGGAAGGCAGAGCCAATGCCCACTCAACGGGACTTTGTCCTTCCGATGGCAGGCAGCTTATGAAATGTCAGCCTTTGCATGTGCAGGCATGGCAGGAAGGCTCTGACCCTCACAATAGCAGCGTTCTCCGTGGGCTCAGTTGGAAGAGGCTCACACAGAGTTAAACCTGTGCTTAAAGCACTTTTCAGCAAGATCCCATCAGTTATTGGCAGAGCCTGAGGCAATGGCTTTGGGCTGGATGCACTTTCCACAGTGAACAATGCTCTGTGTGTGTACGTGTGTGTGTGCACATATATGAGTCTATATTGCATGTGTGCTCTGTACATGTAGGGTAAAACCCACGGGCTTTCAGAGCTGTTAATAATCACCCAGCACATTTCATATGTTCTGTGGGTGGGGCACAGAGGAAGGCTGGCCTTTTCTGACCATGCCATCCAGACACTGTGCCTTGGGCCCCTGCTATCTCAGCGCTCTCTGTGCTGCTACCACAGACCTGTATGCACGGAGCACCTCTTTGCCAATGCCATTAATTCTTTCCTGTTCAGAGATGTTTTCAAACGGTGAGAAAATACTGTTCTGGCTTCTGTAGTCCTTTCAAAGGGTGAGTTAAGTGTTCCCTTGATGCCTTCATGTTTGGATCTGCTGCAGGCAGGATTGGGTGCATCTTCTGAGCACAAGTTGGCACTATGGCTATTTATAAGTAAGGGTTAATAAGAAGGTGGAGCTCTGAAGACTTTTGTCTTGTTCCTTAAAAGGTCTGAGCTGTGACACCTTCCCCTGAGCTTCATTTGCACTAGCTGCTTGCAGATGGAGCTCTGCCTTCAACCTGATTTGAGAGAGTCGGACAGGGTGCTTGAGAGAGCTCTCTCCAGCTCGTAGGAAAGTAATTCATTGGCGTGACTGTGGTTTCCCAAGCAATCTGCTCTTTTGTTGGAAATCAAACTAGCTGACACAGTCAAGGGGAAATGTTTGTTCAGTTTGAGATCAGAGGCTCTTGTTTTGAAAGCTCAGTTTTATCCTCAGTCCCAACTTCTCTCTATACACCATTAATCACTTGCCTGGGAACAGAGAGTTTGAACTGTCTCCAGAGCTATACAAGCAGATTTGGTGGCTGTCAGTAGTACTCTGTAAATAAGTACCAGCAGGCAACTGTGTAAGTAAACAGCTTCTTTGGGAGCACCACTGCCTTTCTCCACAGTTTACATAGTGCAGCGGAAGGGCTCTGGCAGCTTTTGCAGGGACAGCCTAAGCACCACATACCAGGCAGGGACAAGCTGCAACTTCCAACTGACAGTTTTACCACCTGCTTCGCTGCAGTTCAGAAAGAGCAGGATTTGTATCGGGAAGCCGGGAAACCAGCTGTGTCGCAGAAACAGCTGTGCTGTGACATCATCTTTGTCCCTCGGCGTGTATGTGTTTCAACATAGGCTATAGTTACAGTTACAAAAGTGTGAACTCACCTTACCTATGGGGTCAGCATTCTTACAAAATGAGTTGTGCCTGCCAGAAGAAAGGCATGGTTTTAGGATGGATGACTATTTTAATAGAATAGGTAGGCTTCTACAGAAAGGCATTCTGGCGCAACTGAGAGTAATATATGTCCTGAGACCTTGACAACTCTTTTAGATATTCTCTCTAGAAAATATTTTTATGACCATTTACATGGAATATTCCAGAATTTCTTTTGTACATACGTGTGTGGTTGAAATGTAGAGAAAAGGAATGTATTTTCCCTTAAAAGTGTCCATTTCCATTAAAATGCTATTTTTCTGCTAAGTAATACCTGTTGTGTTGTGTTGTGTGTGGTTTTTTTTTTTTTTTCCAGCTGGACAATATTACCCAGTCCTCAGGGACCTGATGCTATTGGGTAAGACTCAAATTATTGAACCACCAAGGATATAAATAAATGCTGCTAAATGGCTTAGCTCAATGGCCTTTGCCCTTCCTGGGGGATGGAGCTCATCTTCCATCAATATGATTAGCAGAGGAGATTGTGTATTGATTAATTGTCCAGACTCATTTCTCATTAGCTGGCAGTAGCCTGTGATGCATGACCTTTTCCACTGAAGTCAAAGCAGCACATTTTACTCCCTAGTGGTTGGATGTCCAAATCCCTCAGGCTCTCCAAGGTCCATGCTAACAGATTTGATAGCTCTCATTGATGGTAAACAACCCCACATCCTCCTCCAGGAGGCCTCTGTGGCAGAGCTGAAGCTGCTTGGTGGGCAGTGGGATAGCACACTCTGCTACTCCTTTGCCTTTCTAGGAAAAAGCATCCCTAATGCACAGAACTTAGTGAAAAAGAAGCACAAAAAGCATCCCAGAGTGCAGGTGTGCTCCAAAGTGTGCACACCGCTCACCCGTGGGACCATGCATTGCTGAACAGCCTTAATCACCCCAGCTGGGCACTGTCATAAAAATCAGCATTTTCCTGCCAGGGCTGGAGTGCAGTCAGCTGGGCGTTGCTGCTTTCCCAGGGAGGAACTCGCAGTCACACAGGCGAGGGAGTGCTGGTGCAGCTGGATGGGGCCCCAGCGCTTCCAGCACAGCATGTCCCCAGGTCTCCAGCTTCCAGAGCTGGCACCTCTCACTGCCTATTGTGTGCACAACGGGGGTTTCAGCACGAGTGTTAACCTGTTCCTGAGCTGCACAACAACACCCAGGCACCGCCGCTGCGCTTGGACGGATATTGCTTTTTCCCAGCTGAGCCTGGCACTGGGTCAAGTGGGATAAGGAGTTAGAATTCACAAGCTCTATTCCTGTTGCTGCCATGCAGCATGACCTTGAGCAAGGCCGAGGGGAGGCAAGGGGAGATGGGCCCAGGACAACAATGTCCTTTGCTGTGCTGTGACAATTTGCTCCTCAGCCCAGCAATAGGGAGCATCATGTCACTCACCTTAGACAACAAAACCCTATCTATCTGGGGTGGAAAGTTCGTTTAGGAAATACACATTTTCCACCTAAGGAATGCTGCCCAATGGTGCTGTGCCAAACAGTGCTGTAGGGCAGGACTGTGGTTCAGATGAGAGGCTCAAACACTTGTATGACAGTGCTGAAGACATGTCCATCATTTCCACCTTCACCTGTGTTGTCTAAGGCAGCACAGTTAGGCTGAGATATCTACAAAGGAGGCACACTGACTGCGCTCCCAACCTTCCTGGCAGCTCTCACCTGGTGCCAAGGGGCAGGAAACAGGTGTCTGGAGCTGGCTTCAGTCAACAACAACATGCAGGTTATTTAACCTCTGTCACCATGATGTACGATGCAAGTAGTAGTAGCTGCCCGCCTCCTGGGGAAATGAGATTCTCCATTCAAATTTGTAAGTGCTGCCTTGAAGCAAAGGCTGTTGTATGTTCTGGCCTTGTGCTGCTACAGCCTGCTTTTCTACTTTAAATCAGCAGGCCACTTCAGAACTGGGTTCTGGGTAAATCTAAATTAGGATTACAACTTCTGTGCTGCTGAAAATCTGAGATCTCTTCAGAATTTCAGGTTTTCAGTGGAGACATGGATGCACTCAGATAACCTCTACCATACCTTCTGAGCAAACAGAGCAGAGTTTATCAGGCACATGCAAATTCTTCCCTGCAGCTTCTTCACTTGGAGTTCAAGAAAAAGCTTGTGGAATAGCAACAAGAAGGAGAGAAAACTGAACCTAGAAGAAAATTAAAAGAAGAGATAGGGATGGCTTGAGGTCAGATGCCAGGGAAGCATGAGACCATAAACCTGGAAAGAAGAAGAGGCTGCAGGAAGCACTGCAAAGGGCAAGGGGAAAAGACAAAATGAAGCTATAGAGACCAGCAGGAGCACCAGGGAAAATAGGTCTATGTAAGGGGGAACACTTTAGGACAAATCCTGTAACAAAGGGGATCTGGAATTGAAAAGGTGCTTGTCAGGAAAAAGAATAATCCAGTGATTCCTTTCATGTTGAGATAAATGAGGGAGCTAGATTCCCACTGAAATGGAAGAAGGATGACTGCAGATACTGCTCAAGGCATTTTACATACCTCAGTAAACCATGTCCTAAGAGAAGAAGTGCAAATCCATGGACCAGATATTACAGATTCTTTGGGAACTCCTGCCAGCAGTGTGTTTTCTCTTTGAAGTCATCCAGAGAAAGAGGACCCTCCTTGGCAGCTCGAGTGTGCATGTGGAAGAACACAGCCTGCCGGGGACGAGACACCCGAGACAGGCTTTAAACTAAGACATAAGGAGGAGGGATTGGGAATTTGTCTGGGCTTTTTTAGGTAGGACTTGTGTGGTTTCCATCCTGGCTTTTCATGTTCAGTTGAAGGAAGAGCATAGATATTAAGATACAATGATGACTAAAGGAACTTATGAGAGCATGAGTGTAATACTAATTTGAGCAGGAAACCAATACTCTATCCAAGATGATATAACCAATGTATATGGGAAACTAGGAAGTGGAAGTACCTGAATGCTAAGTCAAGGACCTCATGAGCAATATGCAGACTGTGTATGCCAGGACTTTCAGGGGCTGAATAGACAACTGGCATGGCTGGACCTCTGACACTGAAAGATTTGTGCTGCTTAGAGGAGCAAAGACCAGTGGAGTGTGTGGTAGTATTGCCTGTGCATGATATTGTTGAGTGTGAAGGCAAAAGCAGGAGCAGAGGTGATAAAACAGATTTTGCTTGGGTTCAAATCACCTTGAGGAAAGACAGCTGTAGTTTTGCTGCTGTTACCCAAGGCTGTGTCTGAATATTGATGATGGTCCCTTATGTTTTTAGAATGATATGCAGAACCAGGGATTGCCATTACTACAAGTTTTAACTTCATACATGGAGAAAAAATTGCTACTAACATAGGCTAGGCCTTGGATTTCTAGGACAACGTTCCTACACTAAAGAGGCAGCAAACAAACCACAGCTGCTGTTGGTTTGACCTGGTCTTGACAGCCAGTGAGACATTGCAGAACAATGTGGCAGAAGATAACTTTTAACCTTGACTGTGCACAGGCTGATTCGGTTTCAATTAAATGGAAGAGTAAATATCGTGGGGCCACAGCTAAGATTTTTCAGCCTCCAAACATTAATGGTCAGAGAAGTTATAAGACTGAAGTGATGAAGCAATTTGATTTAAAATTCTTAAGTATTTGCATGCGTAAGGCATTCAGGCTCACTATGGCAATAGCTAAGTTACTTTCTCAAACAAAGAGCAGGAGGAGACTGTATAGAAAATGTGGCTGACGGGGGAAAAAAATTCCTCCGTGAAAAATGGGAGTGGTCAGCAAAGAAATCTACGTTGCAGAGGTCACAAAGTTTATAGAAAAAGACACGTCAGTCAACAGAAATCCAGGTGAGATACAGCTGGCAGAGTTGCTGAATTAAGTTCTTTGTAGAGGTAAAAAGAACAGGCAAGGCATCAGACCTCTGTGCAGTGCAGATAAGATCAAGGCATACTTCAGGAACCAGAAGTTTTGCTTCATTTTGCTGGAAAGATGGTGCAGAAGAAGGGGATTACAAGTTGATGGTTAAAAGTTTCTGGACACACAAAGAATCTCATCAGAGGTCAAGGCAAAATTTGCAAGGTTTGTTCCGATCAGAAGGTTCCTAGAGACAGATCAAGTGGTAAATCCAATACCACTGATATACAATCAGCCTGTGCAGATGGAGGTTGGATGGGGACCAGACAGTTGCCTAGTATCAACAATTTTACCTAAATTTAATTAAGGAACAAAAAAGGGAGATAGTTACTGACGGTCCCAAGAGCTTAGAACAGCTTTTCTTTTTTACCCTAGAACAAAATAGGGATAATAAAGATATGGAAGTGCACAGACAAACAGACAAAATTTGATGTGGCTGTATAAAAGGTAGAGTATTTGTTATTATTTTTATATTTAGACAGGAGAGTAAATAATTTTTAAAGCACTGGTTATGTGGTATATGAAAGATATCTGGATTTCACAGAGGATGGTTGGAAAGTTGTGAAAGCAGGGGAGTGCAGGGATACACACTTAAACTCAAAAGAGGGTAACAAATTGTTTAATGAAGAGATCCTGAAACATAAAGGTGTGGGCTAATGAAATTCCTTAGGGACTGGTTTTGGCATGAGCCAATTTCATTTCTTCACTGATGTCCTTGGAGAAAAAATGTAAATATTAGCTGAAGAGACAAAACAAAGAAGCATCGCTGATACAGAGAAAGCGAAAAATACCTTCCAAAAGAGTTGGAAAAGGAGAGAGAAAATTCTGACAAGTGGAAAGAATGGCACTAGAGTGTTCTGGACAAAAAGAGAGGTGATGGTAGAAGTCTAGACGGTCTTTGCTTTTTTTAGCCTAGCAAAAGGAATGTTAGGGGGGCATATGATTTCTGCCTATTAATACATCAGATGGGTAAATCCCAATGAAAGGGAGCTGCTATTTCAGCTAAGAGGCTGAAGAGTACTGGCATGAGAACAAATACACATCGCCTGCTTAAAATAGAGGCTAGATACTAGGAGGTCATTTGAACCACAATAACAAAGAGATTTCCTTCTAGCCACATGTAAACTGTTTTCATACGTATGCCATAAAAAACAGCTCTGGAGACAAGATCTCTCTCTCCCTCAAACAATCTCAAACAAGCTCAAGCCCTTCCCTCTGCTCTGTTGTGGGAAATGTTAACTAAGCCAAGCTGTAGGCAACTCGTTATTCCTGCTGCAGGTCAAGCCCCACCTCCTCTTTAAACATCACGGATTCAAGGTCATGGTTTTTTGCCCAGATTCACATGAGCTGTGAGGTACAGTCCCTGGTCTTATTGCTCCTGGGATTTGAATGCATAGGTGGCTCCTGTTAGCATACAGAAGAAGCTTCTGTGCTGACTTTCCCAAAAATGTGCATATTTAGCACAGCTTTCACCACTGAGCAGTCCCTGACACAGGTGGGGATGTTACCACAGCTACTCCAGACAGTATTACAGGGGGTAAGGGAAATAAACACATATGGGTTAAGAAAGATGTCTTGCATCCCTAAACATCTTTTATCTTCCCTTTTCATTTTTTTCCTGAACTTACACTACATATATGTGGAGTCACTTGGCACATTCCTACTGTCAAAAATCAGCACTCCATGAGCCAAACCATGATCTCTGTAAGTCTCTGTGCACTTTCAACCTTCTGTACCAAGGACCTGAGAAAGGTAACAAGGGTGAAGTCCTTATGCTGACAAGTTAAAGAGCACTAGAAATGTGACTAATAATAATAATAATAATAATAATAATAATAATCCTGCTGTTCTAATAGCCCAGACTAGAACTGTTTGGAGTGCACAGACGCGGAATGCTGGGATCACATCAAATGGTCTTACAAGTGCAATATCACATCTCAGGTCTTCAGATACTGCACCACTGTGCATGCTCTCCCTTTGCAACAGAGAGATGATGGGAGGGGAGACCTTCAAACCCTGGAAGTGAGGTGGCAGAGAGCCCACCAGTCAGAGGGTGGTTGAATGTGGGAAGTGTGCTTTCCAGCTGAGTTCCTTGTCTGGGAGAGCTCTGCCGCTCAGCACAATGCCTTGTATCCTTCCTTTCTGCCAGATGTTGGGCACAGCCACTTGCCAAAAATCACTGGCTGAGAGGCTATCTCTTCTAGAAAAACGATGCACCATAGTCTGGGGTTACACCAATAGCCAGAACTTGTCCCTTTTCAGGCACTGGCCAAACCTTCTCAAGTCTCTTCTTCCATGTGGAGGGAGAAGGAGGTCATCCTGATGAACAGCAGCAAAGACTCACCAACACCAGCTCCCTTTCCCCAGTGCTCATCTGCCAAGAAAGATGGGGGAGCAGAATGCCCAAGGGTCAAGTCTAGGAGAGCTGAGGGTAACCAGAGAGGTGAGCAAGGAAGTGATAGGAGCATTGTGTGTACTCCTGGTATCCTGTGGACCTGCTGGCTCATGCTTGTGGTCATGTTTAGTACCAACAGACTCTTGGGAGCACACAGCTCCACCAAGTGATAAGGAAATGAGCCTTTGACTGCACCCTCCGTGGAGGGCTCTGGTGCACGAGAGGGACACCTCCCACGGGGCAGGAGTGGCCAAGGTCCTGATGGGAGCTGCCAAGGGCATGTCAGCCATAGCTGATATAGTCTTAAAACATGCCCTGTTCCAACATGCCTATGAACAACTTGCGGGAGGTGAAGGAAAGAAGGGAGCCCTTTGTCACCGCGCTGGGAACAAAGGCTGGTCTGTGAGCCCGAGGGTAATACTGACCCAGCCAGCATCAGCTGCCGCTGTTTCTTCCGTCACACTGACAATGCACAGTTGCAGGGCTTCTCTCCCTATGAGGAGAATGGGATTTAGTGATACGGTAAGTTAGTCAAACAGCAGCCAAGATACCAATTCAAGTCCCGTTCAATGGATGCAACGTTTGCTTTGTGCTGTTTTTCTTCCACTTCCTGTATTTTGCACTAAGCCTCATTTCCTCACCCTTTGTCTCTGTAGCATAAGCACCACAAATGCACACACACACTTTCACTCCTCTCCCTTCTATTTAGCTCCTATTTTGGAGGAAACAGCTGAGTATTTGTCTTGCTGAGATCAAATGTTTTTCCAACACAGCTCTCAGAGAAATAAACAATGTTAACCACTGAAACCACCACTGGAGTGCATCAGCTGTGTCATATCCACCCAAATGGGTGGGACAGTGCACCTCGCTCGTTCAGGCTGCCAGGACCTTGGGTAGACACTGGATCAGGGTCTTCCAGCAAGTTTCCTCTGTGGTTGGGAGAGAGGCCACACCCACGCCGTGCTGGGGGCTGGTCTTGGCAGGAAGCGCAAGCAAGGAAGCCAGGCTTTGGAGTGACACTTGGTTGCTGGCTGGTGACCTTGTGTTGCCATTAGATAACCCCCGGAACAAGAGCCAGCCGGGAGCTCCATGTGCAGGAGCCAGCTGAGGTGAGCTGTCCTTGCCCTTGACACCCATCCATGCTGGGCAAAAGGGCCCTGCCCCTGTCTGCTGAAAAACGCAGTCCTGATCCTGTGGCTCCCACTCGCAGGGCCCCAGGCAGCTGGTGGAGTGAGGGGGAAGGGACAGATCACAGGGTCCTGTGACTGCCAGTGTCCTTGTGGCACCTGTAGCAGTGCACACTTGGTGCACAGAAGCAGGTGCTGAGCTACAGCTTCCCTTTTCTCTTGAGCTACTATCCAGGTGTGAAGATGACTCTCTGAAGTTTCCTCTCCATCACAGATGTGCCTACTGTCTGCATGGTCCAGAGGAAGGCATGCTGTTGGCCTAGATTTTGTCTTTGTCTGCAAGCCATTTGCTTAACTGCTTCTCGTTGGTGAATATTCCTGTAAAATCAGGGCAGTTCTGGCTGACTCTCTGAAGTTCTAGAGATTGACCATAGATAGAGAGATGAGCTGAGATGTGTACAGCTTGAGCTGGGAAACCTCTCAAGGATCTCTCTTGTTCGTGAATTCAAGGGTAAACCAGTGTCCAGACTGAAGCCAGGAAAAAAAAAAATCTTTGTTCTGGTCAGGTAGGGAAGAATTGTGCAAATGTGACTTGGCTGCCCAGGATTTCATCTGGCAGATATAGTCCTGCTATTGCAAGGAGCTGGGAATTGGCACTCCTGTGCTTATAGGCTTTTGTTTGGAAAAGTTCCCATCAGTTAGAGGTGCTGGGAAGGATTTCTTGGGACAGAGAATGGGCAGAGTTTGCATGTAATAAACACAAAGGTGCCTCCTTATTGACCACAGTCAGGCCTCTGTCCTGCAAATTAATAGCTGAGTAATCTCTGATGGTCACACAGTGCCAGACATACCAATAAAACGTCAGAGCAGAAGGCTGGAGGTCTTAAAGCTCCAGAGGAGCTCTGGGGGCTATGGGAAGCAGCAGAGGAAGGTCAAAGACTGCTTCAGTCAATGCCTGCATGAAATGTGAGCAAGTAAAAAGATCTCAAGAAATAGTCCTATTTCTTACACTGGCTGGCTCTGATGTGCTTGTTAGGTTTGGTAGTTTTAGGGGAGGAGAAGGGAAAAGAGGAGCATAGCCAGCTCCCTTAGAAGAGACCAGCCCATGGCTGGAACTGAAAACAAGGACTGCTGGAGAGCCAGAACTAACCCTGGCTGTGCCAAGCAACACAGTGCATCCCCCCAAAAACATGGCTATGCCTGGGTGAATAGTGTCCTGAAACTGTTTGCAGAGCTGGGAATCCACAGCACTGCAAGAAGGGGAGCTAGGACCTGCAGAGCAGAGTGTGTGGACAAAGGATAACTGCACACAGACCTATGGGCCCTGCACAAGACATGCAAGCCACAAAAATCTGAATGTGGCTGGATACAGCTGATGCCATAATATGATAGTGCATGAGACTGGCTCCAGATCAGCGGGGCTGTGGTAGAGCACACAGCATAGAAGAGATTCAGTTTGATGGTTGCTGATGCCTATCATTGCCATAAAATGGAGGAATGGACAAAATGGGAAATTATCCTGCTTATTCTGAAAAAGACCCCAGAAAGGGCTTAAAGTGGCTCAGAAACTTGCTACACAACTCATCTCCCAGAAACCCTGCTGTCACAGTGTCAAGAAGCTTTCTAGTGCAGGGCAACTATAAAGTCATGTGTGTAAATACAGACACTGATTGCAGAGATATACATATGTCTGTATAAATGTGTATGTTCTCTTATGCATGCATGTATATGTGGCACACAGAAATCTCTTTCAAAGAGCCTGAGGCTCTAAACAGCTCCAGAATCACTGATAGCCTCAGTGGGGTGTGCTCTGTGCCTTGGCAGTGAGGGCACTGCAAAGGGGGAGCCCCTGGGGCACATAGCCAAGGGCAGAGCAGCCCAGGGTAAGCTGAAGCCAGCACTTCCTGGCCAAAATTAACATGCTTCTTGTTGCCTAATATGTAGAACTCATCCCAGAGAGTTCTGAAAGAGTCTCGAGCTGTGGTATGCACATGTGGAGGGCAGAGTGCTTGAATTAACAGTACCATCATGTGTTAACCTGGGCAGGAGTGTCCTTTTGTCACCATTATCACCAGGGTGTGAGTGCTTACTGGAAAACTTCCTTACCCTGGAGTGCAGAATCTAAAGGGAAGAAGCTGGATTGCATCCTCAGCTCCCCTGGCTTTGGCACACATAACTGAACTCCCCAAATATTGCTTTAGCAGAGAGTTGGACACAGAGCAGAACAAGGAGGGTGTCTCTTGCACAGTGCAGTGACACCAAGCCCAGCTTCACAAAGTTCAGCATAAAGGAAGAATAGCAGCAAAAGCATCCTTGAGCCTCAGCCAGAATCCACCCGAGAGGGAACTTCAGGTGCCGCTTCTGCTGGGAGCTCAGGCCAGCGTGCTCAAGGTCAGATTCCTGTCAGAGGCAGCTCTGCTGGTTGCAAGATGATCTCCACGCCGAGTCTGAAATGCTAGTGGTAGGCAGTGGATGCACCTCCACCTCGTCCAGCACTGCCAAGACTGTGGAATTTTTTTCTCATGGAAACTATCAAGCTGGGAGCATCCTTGAGCATGGAGATAGCTTTCCTCACTAGAGAGGGTGGATGGAGGCATTCTTTTGCTGTGGAGAGTTGGGGAGTCAGGAGGAAAATATGGCCTCTCCTGTTGCCGTGCTGGTCACTGATGGCAGCCTTGCTCTGGCTGTGCCCTTCTGCCCCAGCTCCAAGTCTCCATGCTGGCTGTACTGTCCCTGCAATTTAAGGTTTGTTTGACCAGCAGGGAACCACCAAAGAGTGTGTTCAAGATAAAGACAAGACTGTGTTATTTACGGAAGAGGAGATCAGACTGGATCCAAGGAGTGGAGGAAAGATCTCGTCTGAAGTTCATTACCTTCATGTAACTCAGGGTGGGTCAGAGCCTTGAATGTGCAGGGCAGGAAAGAGATTAAGTGAGGAAGAGTGGAAAAGATAAAGTCACAAATATTTGAAGGCCAGGAAGGGAACATTCTGCTCAGCTGCCTGGACAGAAGTTTATGATTATTTTCTATGCAGCTCAGTTGTATTATCCCCTATGAAAAATCATTGGCCGTGGAGATATCTGATAAGAACTTAGCTGGCATCAGCTGGGAGAACAAAATGTCAAGAATGCATCACACTGCACCCCCACTTTTACCAGCAGGCAGGACATTGGTCTGGGAACACTGTGTTGCTCACCCTTATCTCTAATTGCCCTGCTTGCCTAGCTTCTTTACTGCCTCCTAATGAATGCAAATATGATGTTTTGAGATGTGATCTTCTTCTAAGAACCCCTTCCCCTCCTGCCTCTCACCTCCTGACCTGTGTTCCTAATGCATGGCCTTGGCTGGTGATGGGAGGTCTGGGGAGCTGGGAATGATGTGAGTACAGAGGAATACCTCTAATTTGGCTAGCTCTGTACTCCTGTGCCAAGCTTTCCCCCCAGAGCAGAAAAAGGTTGCCATTTATGGCAAAATCTATCTGCTCCCCAGTGCTTCACAGTGAAGCAAAGCAAAAATCCCCTTCCTCACTTATTTTGGCAAGAAAGGGGATACGAGCCGTGAGTTGCTGAACAGCCTCAGCCTACAGCATGACTGTCCAGGGTACACAGGAGATGTGAGGAACAGTCACCAGGAGGAGGAACAGCTTCAAGGAGAACTGATGGATTGAGGTGGGACACACAGTACAGGAGCTCAAGTGCTTTTCTTCTCCTGCCCGTGCCACATCTCCTTCCATTAATGCTACCTCTCACCTCTGTGAGAGCTGAGCTGTGTCACCAGCGCACTCAGTGGGTGCAGAAGCTCATCCCACAGATGTGTGAAGAGCTGTTAGTTTCTAACAGTGACACACAAATGGCATCTGAAGACACTTTTGTTCCTCAGTAAGGTGGGACAGGCCTTGTTAGGGTGGAACCACTAATGTTAGCTTGAAATTCAACGAGCGACTGACCTCCCTTTTGCTGATCAAGACTTGATAGGCATGAAGCTGTGAAAGAAAAGGCTTTTATTTACTCCTTCCTTTTTCAAGCTTGACTGTAGCAGGGTGTCTTTCTCAAGACTGGCTTGGGAGGCTTTGCTTCCCCCATCCCTTGTGAACCATCACATACTTATGGCCCAACAAGGCATGTCCTAAACTGCTGCTCAGATCTGCAATTCAGTTAATTTTTGTGAAACCCTGGGTAGAATACATGTCTCTCCCTGTGTTGTTGGACATACAATGCAATCCCTGTCCTTGGGGACTGCTGCACCCTTCCCAGACTGCTGCTGGAGGGTATCCAGAGCCAGCTCCCTGATGTCCCTTAGGGCACACCTGGGATGCTGAGCTGTTGGGGTTCAAGCCCCAGTGACACCCTGGGAGCAATAGCATTTCTGAGCTCTCCCTAGACAGCAGGACAAGCCTATTCAAGCCTGAAAGGTGGTCAGGCAAAAGAGTATTTATGTAGCTGTATTTATACAGCTGTAGCTGTAAGACATCTGTGAGCTTGTATTTAAACAGCTAGATCTTGCCTGAGTGTTCAGGTGTTAATATTCCACTGATATGAGTGAATACAGGACAGTCCTTCCGGACAACACGAACAGAAAACTCCTGACATGGTTGTTACACACCACATGTGTGTGTTCTGTGGAGGGGGGTTCATGGATGTCGGCTGAGAATCCAGCAACCACGTGCATGCAGCACAGGGTGGAGAGCTTCATGTGGGGGGTAACTCATGGATAAGGCACCGAGGGCAGGAAGAGGTTCTGGGTGCTTCTTCCAAATTTGGTTGTAATTTGGGGATCTCACACATGGCATGACCCTGCTGACACTAGTGCAAGTTCCTTGATTCTAGTAATGATGCGTGGGGGTTTAAAGATGTGGATGACTTCAGGCAACTGATTACAAAAAACACACTGAAATCCAGAATGAAAAAGAGGAAGGCTCGGACAAACTGTAGCTAGCTGAGTGCTTCCAAAGGAGGTAGTGAGGACTCTGCCCTGACTGCTCTGTCTGTGACCAAAATAGACCTTTCCCAGGAGATCCTGAGGGTGGTCATCTCAGTATTAAGTTTTCTTTCCTATCATACCTTCATTATTTCCAGGTGATCATACTGTTCCCAGTAGCTTGCTCCAGCTGCCAGCAGTGCAGCTGAGCTGTTCCTGACCCCTGGTCTGTGGTAATTAGAAAGCTTTGCCGGAAGCCTTCAAGTGGTATCTGTTGCTTGGGGAGTGATTTGTCCAAGATGGTCAATTTTCACTGTGGAGGAGAAGGAAGGTCACTCGGAAATGTTCGCTCCAAGGAAAAACTCCCTTCATTTCTATTTTAATCTCTCTGGGGATTAATTGCCTCCTAAAAAAAAAAAAAAAACTGGAAGAGGAGAGAAGTAAGAGCATGCAGACAAGCACGTGTGATAAGGATAGACTGGGGACAACCATGTTTCAGACTGGCTGTTGTACAGACCTGCTTTTTAGAAAGTATTCTGTAAAAGGGAAAAAACATTAAAAAGGGACAGAAAAACATCCCTGCATGATTAGCTGTAGATACAACTTTAAAAAACAGCAGAAAATACCCTAACTGGAAATAAAAAGCCCAGCTGTCTGCTGAGCACTCCCTTTCCCTTCTCCTCTACCTATGAGCCCAGCTTTGTCTGCTGGGGCAGCACGGAGCTGTGGGAAGACTATTCTCAGCCGTTTCAGGTTGTAGCTTGACAATGTGGTAAACCTCCTGCCATCAGATCAAACACACCCCAGCCATGCCATACACAGGGCAGATAAGTGTAAACTTGTTGGTTCAAAATACTTTTTGAGCTTTTGAGACAATAGTTCTTGCACAGCCAAGCTTCATGCCTGTGCTGCTCTGTTTTTTCTCTGGGTCAGGTGTTGCTCATTCTCCCACACATGGGACGAAGCTGTCAAGAGCACCACACAATGCTTATTCAACAGAAAGGAGCCCTGTCACTGTGCCTCTGCCAGACCAGATTTATAGGGGTTGGTAATGCAGGAGGGCATTGGCTGGATGAAAACTATCAGATTGTCACCACAGAATACCTGTCACCAAAGATATGTGTGGATAGATAGGCAAGTGTTGTATGAATGAAGGGTATCAGGAGGTTGTGTGAAAGCCAGGTCACCAAGGGGAGTCACAACTGAGCTGGGTCAGTTCATCTGGGCAAGGGCCACCACCAGAACTCCTTTGGCCAGTGATGTTGCTGAGTTGTGTGGAGCTGCATCTTCCACAACAGTGCTCCTGTTGACTTCTTGGCTGTCTCCCCATCAGGCCTGGGCTCCATTTAGTTGTGAAACCTGACCCTCGTATCCTATGTCCAGCAGGTATGAAGACCAAAGTAAATAAGCCTCAATAGAAACCACACTTGTTAGGGACAGAACGCGTGTTAGATTTCATAATTCACCTTGGGACTCGTTTGCCAAAGGCTGCTGTGGACCCATTAGCACTGATGTCTATTTTTAGCCCTGATTCCTGTCAGCTGTGGGTCCCAGTCCATGAATGTGACACGCTGTCAAGAATCCCTTTTTTTTACCCTTTAACAGCTGTGGGGTTTTCTTCTGCTGGCTGTTCAGTGTCTTCTGCCACAGTAAAGGGAAAAGCTGAGCTGCTGTGCCTGTGGAGAGGTTTCCCATTCCTCATGGCTGACGATTTTCTAACCATCCCTGAATTTCTGGCTTATTTCAGCACATTAGGGATCCAGTTCAGTGAGCACATAGGACATGGGAGTGCTGGCTAGGCAAACCTCTGGGAGGTGACACCAACCTTCCCAGGCATGCTTAGGAAGCACAGCTGTTTTCCAGCTATAGTTGGAAAGTTCTGGTGGCATTTCACGGGAGGGTTTTCAGTATCTCCTTCCTGATCAGATCTCCCCGCTGGACTGTTTGAGCTGGCTCTTTGCCGGACAGCAGCATAAGCCTCCCAGAGGCAGAGGGAAAGTTTTGTGTAACACGCAGGAAAGTGTGGGGCCTCCTAAAGTGAAAGGAAGCACATAAATGAAAGATTGTACAGCTGCTGTTATCAGAGCTGGGCAAATCAGCCATATTTTCTTTCCAGCCTTCTGAAGAGTCGGAGAGCTTAAAGGTTCACGCAAGTGAAGAAGTTACTGTGCTTGGAAAGCCAGATGAAAGAAGCAGGGAGATAGATGATATAATGGGAGCAAAGATGAGTGTGATGAGAGGGATTTCTATCCTTCCATAAAAGGGAGTAAAA
This sequence comes from Vidua macroura, assembly GCF_024509145.1. Classification (NCBI taxonomy): domain Eukaryota; kingdom Metazoa; phylum Chordata; class Aves; order Passeriformes; family Viduidae; genus Vidua; species Vidua macroura. Next base: position 71,078,956 of record NC_071572.1, on the reverse strand, counting down.
GCTTTCCACAGACACAGACCTTCTGCCATACTTTTCATCAGCAAAGCCCAGGAGTCCAGAGGCCCTTGGGATGGCACATGGAGTGATGGGGAAAGAGAAGAAGGGCTGCAGAGACTGGAGGAGAGGAGAGGTAGAGGAACAAAGCAACATCTGAAGCAAGTGCAGGCAGGATGTGAGCAAGCCTGCAGCAGTGAGGTGTGGGAGAGCACAGAAGGTGCTCTAAGCATTGGTACAATTTAGGAGGTGATGGAGTAAGAAGCTGCAAGTGTAAGCTATGGAAGGTCCCTGGGATGCATGTTTAAAGCCAGACTCCTGGGAAGCCTATCCACAGAGCTTTACTAAATATAATTGTTTTATACATTTTCACCTAATTTGGGTTAATCTGCTTTCTACTTTGGCTAATCAGCTGATTCAGAGGCCTAATAGGTTGGAGGGGGAAGTTTTGCTTTCCTCCTGTTTTCAAGGCCATGGAGTCAGGGGCAAACGAGCACTGTGGAGGAGCTCAGAGCTGCCTGCTGTCAAGTCTGGTAGAAAAGTGCTTTATCCCTTGAGGAATGGTGCTGGGGAGCAGGTCCCCAGGAGGGACTAGTGCCTTTCTTCTTGCTAATTGTCAGATCTTATGAAAACAAAGGATTACTAGGGAAAAATCTCCTCTGCAAGAGCCCAGCACTGAGTGAGGTAACTGCTCTGCTGAGGTCTGCTGAGGCTCCCACATCCTGGGGGGTACTATTCCCAGCTGGTCCCATGCCCTGCCCTCATCATTCTGCCCCAGGCCCCCATCTCCAGCAAAGGATATGCATGATTTGGCACAGACATCTGGTGTCCATCCACTCAGGCACTGATGCTATTTCAGGTTCCTTTGCTGGGTGGTGAGTCATGGGCATCTCATGGAAAGTCTTCCATGTCACTTCAGGCTAAAGGAGATGGTGTTGCCATCATAAGCACATCCTGCCCTTTGAGGGTGGGAAAAGAGTCAGGGTGAGCTCAGCCATGTGATGAGAGCTCACTGTGCTACAGGGAAGCTGCTGTAAATGCTGTCTCTAATTACTGCTCATAACTTAGCTTGTGAATATTGACCAGCACCTAGAGCCAATATAGAACATCTTCCATTGCCTTCTCTACCACCCTGGTCCTGGTTACCTGCTTCCCTTCCCCAAGCATTGGAGCCCAATCCACCCCAGTCACAGCTCCCTCAGCCCCTTACCCAGGCAAGGATGTCAGAGCACAGTGGGGTGAAGCTTTCCTTTGACATGAGTCACTGCTTGTCCAGACTTGGCTTCAGAGGTAGTCTTCTTTGAGAAGATGGCAACTAAACTGGTGAGTCACAGCATGAAGTGCAAGAAATGCTCCTGGACTGGTGTGAAATGTGCAGGTGAGGTGGAACTCCTGAGCAGCAACTGTAGCCAAAAAAGCATTTCCTGCAAGATGTGGTTGGAAAGGAGTCTCAACTACAGTGAAGCACAAGGACAGCCCAACAAGGAGCCCTGGGAGCCATGGGGGAGGGGGTCATCTCTGGCTTCAATATTCTGAGCAGCAGCTGGACCTTCAGGGGTCCCTCCTCACCTACACCGTTTGAGACTTAGTGAGAAGCTCAGTGCTAAGGCTGTTTAAAGCTGAAATGTCAGGGATAGTAACAGGACCTTTTTTTTTCCCTTTTTTTTTTTTTTTTTTTTGCCAGCATCTGACAGCCAACCCTGATTTTGCAACTTCAATGCAGTGGGTCTGAGGCACTGACCAAAATGTTTAAGGAAGTGTAATGCCCGAGTCAAGGAAGTGTCATGCCTGGGACTGTGTCATCTCTGCATCACTTCTCAGTCATCATCAGATCCAGTAACACACATCCCACCTTTTTTTCTTCCTCCCTTAGTGCAACTCATCATCTCCCCTTCCCAGCTGGGATCACCTCACGCCCAGTTGCATCAATTCAACTGTTAGCATGGGCAGACTCCAACAATTGGAAGACTTTATTATTATTTTTAATTATCGCCAACTGGGGGTTCCACAGTAGAGTGTCCAAGACAAAGTGAAACAGTTGCCACCCTCAACTTCTCATTTTTTCCCTCCCTAGTGCTTTCTGAGTTTATGTTGTTCAGTATATGAGGTAAGCGACCCAGCTTTAAAACACCACCTTAAAAAACCAAAAAGTTATGAGGAAAGAGGGATGCCAGCATGGAGTTTTAATTGCAGAGCCTTTCAGTGCTGTGGTTCAGCAATCCTTTGCAGAGATAGACACATATCTGAGAGGGGCACAGGCCAGTAGTTCAGGAACAGGGCTTGAAGCATCTCCAGCTTGCTTTAGCAGAACAACACTAGGAGCAATGAATAGTTAGGACTTCATGGTGACTGCCCACATGCAAAAGGCCAGCTCTCTCACAGAGTTCTCACAAAAGAGAGCCATACAGGCATTAACAGTAAATCAAAGCATACAGAAAAAGGTTAGATACTCAGAGGGAAGCAGTATGACTCACTTCAGCTCACAGAGACAGCTCGGACCCCAGACAACAGCAATACCTTCCTCAAAAGTGGAGGATGCAGAATCCATGATCAGCCCCTGCCCTCATTCCACAGGAGGCACGAGTCAGGATCAGGACGGGGCAAGTGCCATGCACAGAGGACACCAGGAAACACTATCCCTTGCTTGGCTAAGTAAGCAGGAAAATCAGTGTTGATTTTGAGAACAAGGCTGCTTAGCCAAGTGCCAGTCAATGGAAGCCTGTTCTCACTCAGAACCCAGCAAAGAGCCCCTTAAGGCAGGCCAGCTCTTCTCTCCACTCAATGCTCCATTTGCTCAAAGAAGCCAAGATGCACAGAGGCCAGGAAGCTTCCTGAGCTTTAGGCTGTGAGATGCACGTGCTGGCAAACAGTTTGTCACATTAAGCACTGAGCTACAGTAAGGTGCACTGGGACTTTTACACATGCTGTTGTCTGTGGGTCAAGCAGCTCTGCTTCCCTATTACAAAAACAGGAAGCCAGGGACTAGCCCTTGCACTCACTACCACACCCTAAGCCAGGGTAGGGAGGCTGCCCTGAACCAGTTTTTGCCTTGAGAAAAACATCCACCTAAGACCATGTGGGGGCATCCTCTTATAATCCATCTTTATTTGTAAAAATCCACATATAAAATCTTCGGTTTCCTTTTACAAAAACATAAAGGCACATAAAACTACTCAAACTCTCATCCCCCTGGACTGATGGTCGGACATTCCCCCCACCCCAACCTCCCCCTTGCTTTCTCCTCCAGTCCACATTTCTTCATGTTTCCTTTAGTTTTCAGCTCACTCCTGCTCAGACAGTTCTGCTCTTGCAAAGATGAAGTATGCACACAGGGGAGATGGTGGAGAGGTGGCATGGGCTGTGCGTGGAATGTTTTACAGGTACTTTTTAGTAGTAGGTCTCTTTTTCCACCCAGCCTGAAAAAAAAGGAGGGAGAAAGCAGAGTTAGTCTCAAGGCAAACCAAATATGAGGCTCATGAGAGCTCCTTTTCAGTTCTTGAAAACTTGCACTGTAGCACCTGAGCTAGTAAGAGACCTGCCACAATGGAAAATTCTTGCCAAAGTGATGTTCTCCAGCTCTCATGATCTCTTCCAGCTTTCTAGAACTATCCAAGCATTATTCAGTCTTTCCCATCTACTTCAGTGCATCTGTACTTTTATATAATGGGAAAGAATATAGGGACAGCAAGAAGCCCATAATTTGAAACTAACTGCACAATTAATGTTGAGGAAGGGGAAAACACAGCAAAATACAGCCCCAAATAGTGCTTAGGGGTTCCTAAGCTTTGCTGGGGTTTCTGGAGAACTCAGCAGCATAAAGAGGTGGGGAAGGAAACACAGTGATGAGCAGCACATTCTTACCGCCAGGGTTGCGCCTGATAATGAACTTTCTGACTTCATCATACACGAATATGAGGAGGGAGTATGGGAAAGCACAGAACCACCAGGTCGGCCTGTTTGGGAGAGGAGACAGTGAGAACACGGGCTGTGGAGATGCTCTTTGCCTGGCACAGCTCTGACTTGATGGCACACTCAAGCACAAGAAGGCTGGCATGACCCAGCTTGCCAGTTCAGTCAAGACTCCTCCAAGCCAAGAATTACTACCAGGTTTTCTGCTGCAATAGATTAATTCACTTTTGTATAATAATTCCAACACAAGGTGTGTCATGGCACCTTTGCTCATCTCTGTACCAGCACCTCCCCAGCTATCAATCAAGCAATATTGCCTCTAAGTACACAACCTTTGTGCCCAGAGCCTTACTAACTGGAACTGTATTCTTTCCCTCGTGATTTACACATACTAACATCCAGCTGCTGCAGGCACTGGGCAGAGGCCAGCTTTCTTGTTAGGAAATGCTCACACTTCAGCACCCAACTCTTGGAATGCAAGATGTACCAGGATTTTTTTTTTTTCATGAAGATTTCATGGCACTTAAACTTTGAACAGTCCTCCGGCTTAAGACTAAACCCTGCCATGAAGTGTTGCAATGCTGTTGAGCAACACTTAAATGTTGGCACCTTCCCAACCATTAGGAAAGTTACTGTGCATCAACTGGTCATCTGCATCTACGTAGCAGCTTTTAAAAGACTTTACTACTTGTTCTCTTCCTAAAGGATGTAGTAAAAAAGTACAAGACATCATCAGCAGTTCTTCAGTACCCAAGAGTCATTTGGCCTATGAATTACAGCAATAAAACTGGCTTTCTTTGGAGGTGCAGTACCCTACCCATAAAAATACTCCATGAAAATAAGTGCAAGAGGCAGCTGCACTAGAGCACACTGGTACTGAAGTTGTATTGCTGATTTTTAGTGAAGCACTGAACAGGAGGCTCCTCATGAACATTCCACACACAGTGAAGAAAATCCCAGTGTGCCATAGGACAGCAAAGGATCATGACACCCTCTAGCCTGAAATCTTAAGACTAGGTTTGATGCTCCACTGGTTCACAACTATTTTTATCCATCTCCCTACCCCAAGCACTATTGTTCTGTGGTACAATCTGTTACACAAAAAGCACAATGCAACTTACTTCAGAGGATACATCCTTAGAGCAACATCCATCCCAGGGCAGTAGGACAGGAAGGCAGCCAGAGCAGTCTCCTCAAAGAGACCAAATATTAAGATCTTGTTCCTAGAAGAGACAGGAAAGAAGTCAAGGACAAAGTACTTTCAGAGATGACCTCCTAAAAAACACCTAGTTGCCACATGGGAATGAATGGAAACAGACATTCCAGTTCAGCGCAGAAAATCATCAGGTGGGGACTACCAGGCCCATCCATCCAAGGTGACAGCAGAGTTGCCATGATGGTATTTTCAGTTTCTTCAGAGACCGCTCATGATCAAATCAACCAGCATTGCTTTCACCACAAATTCAGGAGGTGGCTGAAGTTCATGCCATGAGATCTCTTGATGAACAACATCAGGAGATCAAGGCTGTATGCTGGAGTGTCAGTGTCCTTTGAGGTGGGCTAGCTCCCACAGACAATGCCAACAGAAGCCACCATTTCTTTGTCTCAGCCTGAGAACTGCAAGTTTACAAGGAAGAGAGCACCCAGTCTTCTTTCACTCACTACCAAGGCAGTCTAGTCAAGACTTTTGCCAAAACACCCAGACGCTGCTGGGATGAAGGACTAGAATGCTGTGTGCTGGAGAACACACAGAGTCCAATTCCAAATCTCCTCCATGGACAGGCTGACTTACTTCATCCCCTGCTGGAAGACAGAGTTTCTTCGGGTCTTACAAATGATCAAGTCTGCCCACTGCACGACCACGATGCTGACAAAGAAGGCTGTATGGCAAGTGAACTCCACTATCTTCCTCTGTTCATAGGTCTAGGAAGCAGACAAAGCAGAGAGCATTTGTTCAGACATGCTGCCTTTGCTCTCTGGTGCTCACACCAAGTTCAGCAGGCATTAATATTTTGGCAGGCAGCTTCTAAGCTGTGCCTCAAAACTTACCCATTGCTGCCCATAGCTGTCTTCCACATCATTAATCCATCGGTCATCCCACTGAACTCTGATCCCTAGCAAGCCGGAAGGCCAGAACCCATTCTCCGCCATGATTACAAAATAGGTGAAGAAACCTCCAAGGGCCTGGATCATACCTAAACAGGTAAGAAAGGATGATAAAACTGATTAAGCTACTGTGCAGAGCAATTATAACAGAACAACAGTTTGCAGGAAACCCTAATCACCTTAAAAATCACTCCTTGCACGGCAGGGCTCAATGTCCCAAGCAGCAACTGTAGAAATAGTTCATACTAACATCAAACTCAGCTGCAACCCTTTTGCTGAACAGCTTCTGCCCCCAACTTTGTACAGTTACTTCTGTTCTGCCCTGTGCTGTGACGGCACCATACTCAAGGACACAAGATAAAACTCCCTTTGTATTCTTATTATGCCTTGCCCGCCCCCCAACCCTTGCAAAACACAGTCAAGAAGGTTCCCAAGGTCTGCTGCAATTAAGCATGAGCTCCCATCCTGTGAACTGGGCACATCTCTGTAGCTGCCTTTAATCAAGGCTCCTAATGCTGTGTGTTCAGGGATACGCTGGAGAGAATCCTTTATTTCTAATTAAACTAACAATGGGATCTATGTTCTTGCTGAACAAGTCTGAACCAGAGGAGAGCTGGTTGTCAGCCAGTTCCTTTACAGCACTGTGCAATTAAACAAAATTACTGTGAAAGCGATTCAATGGGATCAAGCTGCACAAACCACCGTTATAAGCCATGGGGGAAGAATCATGGGAAGTTCTTTACTGCCTGAGGTTCTGGTTTACACACCCCAAACCTCAACCCTACCAAAATAAGCAGAGCAGTCACTGACTCAAGACTGTGTACAACCCCTGCTACCACCAAGTTCAAACTGGTGCCAGAGAAAACAGAGCAGCTTACCAATCTGCCCATAGGCCATGCTGATCAGCCGTTCATTCACCAGCTTGTCTGTTTTGGGATTTCTGGGCTGCCTCTTCATGATGTCACTCTCTGCTTGCTCATATGCCAGGGAGATAGCAGGGACCTGAGGGTGGCAAGACTGCTCTTAGAAGAGTTTCAAGTTTCCACTACATAGAGTCTTCCCTGTCCCATGTATTCAGTGCCAGAAACAGCACTCCCCAAAAGTGATACTCCAAAAGGACCTTACCCCCTTCCCCAGTCTGTCCTTACAGGGAGCTGAAAGATCCTCATACTCAAGAGCCGCGAGATAAATGTGAATAAAAGGAGTTTCAGATGGTCACTTACTTTAAATCAAAACACTAGAGAAAACTATTTAAGCATTTTCCTTCCACCTGTCCTTTCTTTAGGGTACCTAAGAACATCAACATTTTTTCTTGAGACAAAAAAACCACATTCACCATGTCAGTGCCCAAGTCAATGCAGAGGATGGTGACTGTTCCCAGAGGAAGGGGTATGTTTGCAATGATGAAGATCAGGAACGGCGTGATTTCAGGAATGTTACTGGTCAAGGTGTAGGCAATAGACTTCTTCAGGTTATCAAAGATCAGACGACCTGGAGCAAGGAAGAGAGAACAGGGTAATTCTCACTTGTCAGCAAAAGGCAGCCAAGCAGCTCACAGGCAGCCTCAGTGCTAACACCAAATGGCAAAATGCTAGTGCAGCAAATGAAAGGGTTCTCTTGTATGTAAGGGTGAGACTGCTCCATGCACAGCAACACCTGTTGACAGCAACACTTTTGGTCACAGCAATCAGGACTCACTGCATACAGCAGTAGGATACTAAGCCTTGGTTTCTGCACATCATCAAGAGCCCCTGGAGGGACCCTCAGTTCTGCTCCTGTTTGAGAGCTACTTCTCCATCAGGGAGGAAAACGTCACACTCAGCTGGCAAAGATGACTGTAAGGTCACATGTTCGGCAACAGCACAACGTAGTTTTTGTTACTCAGCTCCTTCCTACTCTTACCCATCCTCAAAGGGTCATGCAGAGCACCCATGGAAAGAAATAGAACTTTTAAGGGAGGAGGAAGAGTGCTGCTCTCCTTGAAAACTCTTGTCATGGATGCAAGCTCAAAGAGCCCCCAGATGCCTTTATTTCAGAGGGGATGCTGAAGCATGTTACTTTACCACCACAACACACAAGTTATAGACTCACCTTCTTCAACCCCAGTCACAATGGAGGCAAAGTTGTCATCCAGCAGAATCATGTCAGCTGCCTGCTTGGAGACATCTGAGCCAGCAATACCCATAGCAACACCAATGTCAGCCTTCTTCAGGGCTGGGGAATCATTCACACCATCACCTGTGACTGCTACAATGGCACCCTAGTCAGAAAAAGAGGAACAGCAAGACTGAAATCATCATGTAAGATCTTTTTTTCAGAAAAGCTTTCTCCTACCTTACAGATGAAGCACAAAAAAACGATTTCACTTTGCTGTAAATAAACCTTAGCTCCTCTTTGCCCTCCCCTCACCCTTTCCCTGTTCTGATCAGGCTCATCAAGAGAACCATGCTGCTCTCTCTAAAGGAGACACTGGACAACATTTGAGCATGTTGGATCCTCCTCTCCCAAGCACATTCAGAGAATTTAGGAATTAAGTTTACTAATGAACATCCTAGGATCAGAAGAAAACCTCAGTACAAACTGAAGATGTTTTCCTGTCAGACCCTTATATTTATGTTTTGTAGAGCAGCCTGACATCAGCAGCTGAAGGCTGCTGACAGACAGATTTAATCTGGCCCTTTGCATGAGGGCACTGAGGAGACTTAGCCCTAGCACTTCAACAGCAGAACTGCCTGGTAGTTTACATATATATGTCTGGGCATTTCTCTAATATGACATCCTTATTCTCCCTCTCTTTCTTTACCTGTCGCTGACAGCCTTCCACAATGATAAGCTTCTGCTGAGGAGATGTCCTGGCAAAGACAATTTCTGTATGGTGAAGCAGGATGTCATCCAATTGCTCGCTAGTCATGTCCTTCAAATCTGAGCCATGAACCACACAAGCTTTGGCATCCCTGAAAACAAGATAAGGTATATTTTACTTCACAGTAAGTTTCTCATAAGCTGTACTTGCCCCATAAAAATAAGGCTCTTCAGTGCTCTGGGGAAAGACCAACTTCTACTATGACTAAATATTAATCCAGGCAGCCTTTGCACAAGAGGTTTGATGCTCAAAATTTTGAGAGGCAGATAGGGAACACCAAGAAAAAGACAACAAAACAGAACCAAGCAACAGACAGAAAAAACTCATGAGCAAATTAATTCTTTCCATAGCTTTCTAGAAGGCATCAAGGCAAAGACTAGTTGTTTCCACAAATCTTAGCCTCTCTGAAAAAAAAGGAACTCCTGGCTCAGCTAGTTAGCTTCCAAGGTTTCAAGAGATGCTACTGTCTTCTGCAGGCAATCTTTTTTGCAATAGACTGATGACCATGTGACTGGTGATACATGGTTCTTCACAGAGAGTGTTCACACCACGCAAGTTCCAACTAATTTACACCCTTCGGCCACGAAAGCATGCAATGTTATATTTAGACTGGTTTGGTACCCTACACGCTGCAGCAAAATACCATCTCTCCAGCCCAGCATACCATCCCTTATAGGTCTAGGAGACTATCCATGCAGCTCTTGACATCACCCAGTTTAGACACAGAAATTCCTTCCCCACCCTTGGAGCCAGCTGCTGACCTGCTCAGTCATACAGCCCACCCAACCCCAGCCTGCATTGCTGGGTTTTGAAGTTACCCTCAAAATCTCAAAAAAAAAAAAAAAAAAACAACAACAACAACAAAAAAAAAAAAACCACAAAAAAAAAAAACACCCAACCAAAAAAACACCTCAAGCAATTTCATTTCACAGGGTGTCTCTATTCACAGTTCATAAGCTACATGGCTGTCCTCCAGCCCAAACACAGGCTGGGTCAAGCTAAGCAATGCAGACAGCCCAGCCATTCTGCAAACAGCCTGCTTATGCCAAAGCACATTTTCTGAGGATGCCTCAGTCCCAGCTAGGCTATGAAGGCAATCATTAACCCTTAAGAGGAAGGAGCTCCCTTTTTACATTTATTCTGTTTGTAGCTATGCACTAGTGTCAACTCCTCTACCTGGCATAAGTCCTGCTCCCTTTACTCTCCTACAGTCTTAGTCTTAAGTACTTCCCACACACAAGACCTGCACATTTAATACAATCTTGTGCATTCTTCACATAACTCGTGATATACACTGAAGAGCCACAATATGCTGAGCTAAGCAAGAAGCCAAGCTTTTAATGTCCAGGGGGGAGATGCTGAGGGATTATCCAAGGCAAGGAGAGAGGCAAATGCTGAATTCTTTGAACAGCTCTGGCCTTTCCCAGCAGACATTACCTAGGGTTGACCTGGCTGACAGGAATGTTGAGTCGAGCAGCAATATCTTCTACTGTTTCATTGCCCTCGGAGATGATGCCGACACCCTTGGCAATGGCTTTGGCTGTGATTGGGTGGTCTCCAGTAACCATGATAACCTGAAATGCAAACAGACTGCCATGAAAGCCTTGCCTGTACTGCAGAGCAATGCTGCCCAAAAGGAAGGGCCCCTTACATTGAAAAGGCCACATGTCTTTTGTTCTACTTGTGAGCCCTAGCACAGAGCAAGTCTGATGTACAGGCAGTAACCTGCTACCAGTATGTGAGGGATTGAGGTGAATGGAAGACAAAAAATTGTTCATGTTGAGCTAATGGAGCCAGTTCAGTCTCCAGCCTGTGCTCCCCTCTCATTTTAGTCAGCACAGTGGCACATGCAGAGCTTACCCTGAGCCAAATCATGGGCTTTGGGAGACCATGCTCTCAGCACCTGCCAGGGCCCTAGCAGTTTGGAGTTTCAGTCATTTTTCAGTTCATGAGCACACAACCATTTGTATTTAACTTAGAAATTAAGCCTGAAGTAATAGTAGTTAAATCCTGATCAATTACTCCATCCACTCACATTACAGTCATACAGGAGGTCAAGGAAGCCCTTTATTTCCACAGGTATGAAGTGGGGTGATTTTCAACCCAGGAATAAATTACCTTGATCCCAGCACTTCTGCATTTGCCAACAGCATCTGGCACAGCGGCACGAGGTGGGTCAATCATAGACATCAGTCCTACAAAGCAGAGTTTGTCTACAGGGAAGTTCAGGTCATCCGTATCAAACTGGAAGCCATCAGGGAACTGATCATCAGGCAGAGCCAAGTGGCAGAATCCTGTTAAGACATCAAACCCACATTTACTCTGTTCCTACACATCAGGAGGCAGAAAGAGTGAACACTTACTGCTTCTGCAAACAGCTGCACAAGAATAACAGGGCAGCTTAGTCAGAGACTTAGCCAGGGCTGTTGAGACAGGAGTCACACTCCTATTCTGGTAACTCTCAGCTGTGGCTAGGTGCCCAGTGGAATAAACCCAACAATACTGTGTTGTCCCATGGAAGGTCTCAAATGCTTTGCTGCATTTTGCAATTTCACTGCCAGGAGAGACCAGACCCTGCAGACTGCCTTTTAGATTAAAGGCAGGACTGTCCCTATATGGATTGCTGAAGTGACCTTAATACTATGGTTACACTGCAGGAACAGAGTGACCCTTCACTTAATCTGTGAGGACTGCATGGGAACATGAAGGACAAATATTTTCCAATGTAATCAGGCTGGTTTTCCTTACCTAACACTCTCTCCCCGAGGCCTCCCAACTCAAGGTAGGCATTCTGAAAAGCATCTTTCATTTCCTCATCCAGTGGTTGCTCTTTGCCATGAATGAGAATAGTGCTGCAGCGATCCAAGATCCTCTCTGGAGCTCCCTTCATCACCAGCAAGTAACGGGATTCTGATGGATTTGCATTTTTGTGGATAGACAGCTACGGGTGAAAGAAATGAATCTGTTCTATAAACATGTACCGTGAAGGACACAGTAATCAACATTAGTGTTTTGCAACTATGGCAGCTCAGGGCCATTTGTGATGTTCTGCTCTAGTTCTCATTTACCCACACTTTAAAGAGGTTTACAAACTAAGGAGATTCTGCATTCTTTAGCATTAATGTATAACTGCAGGTGTTGTAATGACCTTTTCTGTATTCAAGTGCCACCTGTTAAGGTCACTTCCCAGCAGTTCTCTCCTATTCCCAGATTTGAGTTACTCCATGCTCTGTGCATTACTGCTACACAGGTTGAGAGCATGACTGATCCTTTGTTAGCAGCTAACACCTTAGTGTCAGTGCAGCTCCCACACGTGTAACTATGGTCTGATTTATAGAGCAGTCTTCAAGCAAGTAATGGCTAGACAAGATTTGGGTGCCAGAACAAGTTCAGAGGCACACTGTGTGCAAATTTGCCCAAGTACTTCACACAGCAGCTCTCCTTTCAAGAGGACACCTGCTTACCTGGTACTTGTTGGTAGAGTTAAATGGTATTTCCACCACTTTGGGATACCTTTCTCTCATTTGCTTGACAGAACCACAGCACAGTTCAATGCATTTCAGAAGTGCAGACTCTGAGGCATCTCCTGCCACTGCTCTCTGAGGAAAAAAGACAACTATCAAAACATACCACCACAGAAGACTGGATATTTAAAATAGATTTTAAGAATGAATTAATCACAGCCCAGTCCCAGCTTCTACATAACATTATATGAAAGCAAAGAAGAAAAAATTCTATTATCTAGTACCAACAAATACTGCATTTCAGAAAGCCAGGCCTCCCATCTTGAGAGAACAGCAGTCTTCTTGTGACAAAGTCAAGAAGCCCTTTAAAAGGGTTAGAGAAAGTCACATAACCAGGTAGTCAAACTAAGTGAGGCTGGAGGGTAAACTTTGAGAAGAACTGCTGTAAGCTGTTTGCCATGAAGAATAGCTAATGTGAGATGAAGACTGACTACATGCACACAGAAACACTTCCATGTGCTCTCCCACTCCAAGATAACACCACCTTATCAAGCCTCTGGGAGAAATTTGATCTGTCCCTTCCCCATAAAGGTTGGCACTGGTAGAGATGGGGGTTCTCAGCCCAGGAGATCTGTATGTGCTCAGTGTCCTGGTGGAGCTTCCTTTGCTGCAATTGAAACCAAGTATTTCTTGCTCTTCTGGTCTCTCTCTTTGTGAGAAATTTACTTTTTTTTTTTCTGTACTACTTTTTGGTATCTAAAGACTTCTCTAAACTTCCCTCCCACAAGCCTTCCTTAAACAGGAAGAACTCCAGCTCTTTAACTTCAGGTCACATTTTGTAGACTTAAGATACAGTCAGAGGAGTGCTGGGGAAAAAGAGTTTGTTCCATCATCTCTACTACCACTGCATCAGAACACCCTTGGGAATAAGTTTATTAAGCAACATGACTAATACTTGACAGATTATAAGCACTGTACAGTTAATTTCAGCCCTGGCTGGGTCACAGTTCAGAAGGAGGAATGTAAACTGGTGCTATGCCAGCATCTGCACCAGCAATGATCCAGTGAAAGCTTAAGGAGACTGTCTCTAGCCAGTCTCCCACAACCACTGCTCCCCCTGCTCTAATGTTTATTTCTCCTAGCACCAGGTGTTTGTAGCTTTGAAGCGTACAAATGCCAGAGATAGCAATTCCTGGAACAGCCAGATACTGGGAAATGCCTAGGAAAGCTTTCTGGTCTTTTCTAGCCCTATCTGAAATATGTGGCCTCCCAAACTGAGTGTAGATGGGCAGTGGATGGCAAGGATTCTGCTGTCGGAAAAATAAAGTCTTTTCAATCCTATCTCCCTGGCCCACAGCACACTTCCTCTAAGACTGCTGGACTGCAAAAAAGATTAAGAGTGGCAGCTACCTCTACTTTGCAGGTCTGTGTGACCCACAGGATGTAATCTCACTACCATTATGAGAGGATGGTGGTGAGGAACAAGACCAACACTTTTTGTTTGGAACTCACCTTGAGAATTGGTACATTTTCCTGGCCAGCCTGAAACACAGCACGGTTACAGAGACCTGCAATTCTGGACAAAGCAGTCCAAGTGGCTGAGCTCTTATCAAAGGAAGCACCTGAAAGCAGACAAAGAGTGTCAAAAAGCCACCCCTCAAGAAAGTCACATAAGCTCAAAATCCCATAGATTTAAGAGCAAGAAACCTTATCTCAGAAACAGGAAATACTCTGAGCATCACTGCATCTCTTTCATTCCTCCTCCCTTCCCAGATACTTGAGGAGCAGCTGATTATTTTAAGACAGCAGCAGTGCAAGAGAACACCTCTGCTTTCAAGATGCCAGTAATGGCTGTATCCAGCAGCAACAGAGGGACACACTAACAAAGCCAAGGAATTCTGGACAGATAATGTTCATTCAGAGGGCTTGAGTAAGGGATGCTAGGTTCTACCTCCAGGTTGTCTTACTGTATCCATCAGCCTACAAACTGGGTGAAATAGCTCCCAAAGGAACAATGCTTAAATAAAGATACTCTCTCATTCTGGCTCTTAAGCTGGCTTTAAAGGAGATGAATTGAAGAGACAGTTAACCAATAACCTAACAAACTTTCTGTGAAATGAAATCTTCTAGGCTTACTTCCACTGCAGCCAAGCCAACCATTGCCAGGCCTAGGGCTTCCAAAAGATTTATAGCTCATTACTTTACATTAGTGTTAAATAAAGTGGCTTTTTTAAGTGGTGCAGATAGGCACAATGTTTTGGACTGGTTCAGGGCAGGATGCAGCAGCACCACTGGAAAAATATTTATGCTAATAATGTGTTGCAAGCACAGCATTTCACAAGGTAGACGACAGCTAGGAAACTCCCGAGTTTGGTTGTATTGAACAGTTCTGGAGAGATAAGCATTTCTCTCAGCTGTACAGCATACTGAGACTTCAGATTTTTATCAACTAGGAGAAACTTCCTGCTAAAGTCTTACACTCATTGCTGGCAGTATGCAAACACAACCTGGATCTTCTGGGAACACCCCTGTCCAAAGGCAAACATCTAGTTCCACACGGGAACTTGCCATCTATGTCCAGCCTCAAGTAATTATTATCAAGGCCAATACTTCTGCTGTCATTACTTTCAACAGATTTAAGATTGAGCAATTTCATCAAGATACGTTCTAGCAAAGATAATCAGGTACTTTGCAAATATTTCTATGTACAGGACAAACATATGGGGCTGAACATTCAAGAGGCTCAAATTCCAATGGAGTAATTCTGCACAAAAGACAGGCTAAACAGAATTTAAGGATTAAACAGAATCATGGTACAGTGCAAAGCTTTCTATGTGTCATTTCAATTTTTATGCTCATTCTAGACTGTACGTTAGAAATCCTTGCATTGTGAACATCACTTGGACTAAGAGCTACAAACACAGGTTCTTAGAAGTACTAGTGTCCAGGTAGGTCCAGAAAAAGCCATTTTTTAATGAGATGCCTCAAGCACAGAGAGGTTATCTTACCACTCTGGTTCTCTGTAGTATCAGCCTCATGGATCTGATTGTCAAACCACATGTGGGCAACTGTCATACGATTCTGTGTCAGAGTGCCTGTTTTGTCAGAACAGATGGTGGATGTGGAACCCAGAGTCTCCACAGCCTCAAGGTTCTTCACCAAGCAGTTCTTACGAGCCATACGCTTGGCTGTTAGTGTCAGACATACCTGGGGACAAGAAAGATGTCAGGTTAGATGCACTTGTGCATTAATAACACTGCTATCCAACTCAATGTGGACATGGAATGACAACCAGCTTCCATGCCCAGCAGTGATTCCCTAACTCCCTGCTCACCCTGCCAGAGCAAAATAAACAGCAACACTTCAGCCCAGGTGCTAGGTTTAAATGACATTTTCCTCATTACAAAACCTCCAGCAAAGGCTTCAGCCTTTCAGCCTACTTCTCAGTGTATTAGAAAGGAAATAACGTGCCTCAGACTAACATTTCAGTCAAAGTTGCCACCTCCTAACGATAAAGAGTTCTCAAGATAGGTGAAGGCAAGCCACATATGAGAAAGCCCAAATTAGCTCTGGTGATAAGGCTTGCAAGTTGCTGGGGTAGAAAGTGAGCAGCTCCAGCTCACTTTCTCGCTAAAGGCTCTTATCTGGTTCCAGTTCCCAACTGTTCATTCCCTGGCTTGGTTGCTACTCTGCTTCCTAAGGCAGCATGCAAGCATTTTCTCCTGTCTACCACCACTCTCCGTACACCTAAGAACACCTAGATGCTCTCATCACCTCTTCAGGAAAGCAAACTTACAAAAACCTCTGACAGATCCCAGACCAAAAGCTGGGGCTAGACTGAAGCTTGCTGGATGCTCTGCCAGTCCTTAAGGGTTGGAAGGGCTGGTGTGCATGTGAGTGTAGAAACCCTGATGGTTGTAGCAGGAAAATCCCTTATTGCCACAGAAAAAGGCAGGACTTAGAACTCCTAGTCTTGCTCACTTCAGCTGTATGATACCAAGCCTCTGTGCAGGTCTAACTCAGGGACCCATCTTTATGAGATAAATTGCTGCAGAACTTGATGTTGATTTAGGCAATTAGTTAAAATACACTGAACTTATAAAGCCCAACCCTACACATTCATCTTCCATTACTTCAGTGTTTACCTCTCTGAATGCACACTGAGATAAAGCACTCCACTTCATTAAGGACCAAATTCAATCTTTTTTCCAACTTCACTCACCGTAACGGTTGCAAGCAGCCCTTCAGGGACATTGGCAACAATGATTCCAATGAGGAAGATAACAGCTTCCAGCCATGTGTACTCAAGGATGAGGGACAGGATGAAGAAGGAGACACCCAGGAACACAGCCACTCCAGTGATGAGGTGGATAAAGTGCTCGATCTCCATGGCAATTGGAGTTTTCCCCCCTTCCAGTCCAGAAGCCAAACTGGCAATACGGCCCATCACAGTGCGATCCCCAGTGCTAATGACAATGCCACGGGCAGTGCCTGGAAGAGAGATGGGTTTCAGAAAACAAAAACAGCCACAGCTTAATATCCTGTAGGTGTGGAAGAGGTGTCCTGAGTGGGCTTCAGCACAAAGACCCCATATTCAGAGCTGTAACAGAAGTCCTGCCAGAGATGCCTGACATTCCTGCTTTCTGCAGCAATTGTAATACTTCTTACAGCTCTACCTCATGGTTCACGTTATGTTATCTGCATTTCAACACTTTATATTTCTAATAACACAGGCAGGCTAGAAGACACACCACATAGCTTCTCCTCTGAAAGAAGCAAGAACAAAAACCCAGTAGTGCTGTGGAGTCTTTGCCCATTCTACAGCAGTGCAGTTAGAATGGACAAGGACTTTGATGGGGACTTCTACCCTGCTTTTGCATTCCCACTGCTTATCTATACAGCTCAATATCATTGCTCATACTTCAGGGAAGTAGGAGACACACATACCTTCCACACAGTTGGTGGAAAAGAAGGCAATGTTCCTGGTCTCCAGTGGGTTCTCATGGGAGAAGTCTGGAGACCTGGTTTGAGGCTCTGATTCACCAGTAAGTGAGGAGTTATCCACCTACATGAAAGAGTACTTTGTCATACACAAGCAGACAGATGCCTACTAGGTACTTTCCCCATCCTTCTCCACTCCAGCCCCCATTCACAGCATAGAAGACTAATTCATCCTCCTTCAGAATGAAGTTTCCAAACAGCCTGTCACTACTGTACCTTGCAACCATGTGCAGATATGATCCGAAGGTCAGCTGGAATTCTGTCTCCCCCTTTTACCTCCACTAGATCTCCAACTACAACACCTTCAGCATTTATGCTCATCTTCTCACCATTTCTGACTACAAGTGCTTGCTGAAAGACAGTGAAGAAACAATCTGTGTCAAAAGCAACTCTTAAGAAAAGGCTCTAAAGAACTGAGAATCTTAAAATAGTTATGCTATACTTCTACAAGGTTTCTACTAAGAGATGTTTATATCTATGTTATTTAAGAAAAATAAGTTGTTTTTTTCCTTGATATTAAAGCTCCTTGTTACCAATGTGATAGTGTGATAGTTATGATCCAGATTGTCCCTGAAGGAATTCAAATTTTAGTGCTTATCACACCAGTTATTGAACTCCCTAGACTATGGAGAAAGTGTCCTATTATTGTAAACAAGCTGATGGAACCCACAGGTTTTCAGGAACTATCTTGGCCTATTGGCATAGCTACTTAGAGCAGTCTCACAGATCCCTCAAAATTAAGAGCTAGTAACCCACATTAACAGCCAGGCCCTTGAAATTGGAGATGGCGTTTAAAACAATTAATACCTTTGAACAAGCTATGGCTTGCCAGACATCAAGGAAATTATTTATTCCATACCTGAGGCACCAAGTTCTTGAAGGACTCCATGATCTTGGAACTTTTTGCTTCTTGGTAATAAGAGAAACAGCCAGTAATGATAACCACAGCTGCCAACACAATACCCAGGTACAGCTACAAAGAGCAGAGAAAGTGAGTCAGAGGACAATCTGCCTGAAAGGCTTCCAGTTTGTCCAAATTAATTGCCTGGCATTTAAGTGCCCCATCACAAGCATGAAGGTACTTGCAGTCTCTGTTCAGTCTGAACACAAAGGCTGTCTACAAGCTAGTGTTGTTAACACAACACAAAGGAAGTTACCTGTTCATTTCATTATGTGGAAGCATTCCAAAACATGTTAAGCTTGCACACTGAATTTCTGTGCTTATGGGAAAAGCTTCTGGACTGAATGCTTAAAGGAAATTAATCTGCCTTGAGCCCAAAAGGCTGCTCAGCCTGCCTTGGAGGTAAACCAGACCTTTTTACTTACATTATCCTTGTTGGGCTCCTCCTCCATCAAGCTCTGTATGCCGTAAGCCAGAAAACACAGAATAGCACCAATCCACAGCAGGAGTGAGAATCCTCCGAAGAGCTGCCGACAGAACTTCACCCATTCAGGAGTGGTGGGTGGGGGGGTGAGGGCATTTGGGCCATCACGAGCCAGGATCTCAGCTGCACGTGCAGTAGTCAAACCCTGCAAGAGAGGTTCCTTTTTAGGCATTGTGGCAAGACCAGCTGCAGAAGGTAGCTGTGAATTTGCTCGAGTTTTATCGCAGCAACAAGGAGCTGCTAACAGAAAAGGGAGATGTCCAAAGCTACCAGGGTTCCACAACACAAGTGCAGGATGTAAGAGATGAATGCCAAAGCAGGAGCTACAGGATGCTGAATGCTACTTGAGGAGCCTGCAGGCCATGGGCTTATGAACACAGAAGAAGGGCAGGACAAGAAGGCTACAGCCACAGACTTTGAGCTCTGAGGAACAGCATAGTGCCATCCACCCTCATCAAATTATGGAACAAGTGAAAGCTGGAGGCCATTAAAGTGATGACATGTTGGAACAACCTTCCAGGAAGTTCAGCTTTCGGAAGCCAAGATCTTGGACACAAAAATGCAAATCTCTGTACTCTGTAAAGAGCAGACTTGATGCTATATGCAATCATGCAAGAAATGCATTAAGCAATGCAAACAACAGCAGAAGTATTAAACCACTGCAGTGCTTTTGCACTGGACTCTATCTAAGGTAGCCTAGGACATTTGCACACCTCTTACTGCAGAAAGGCAGAATTTTAACTGGTACTAGCCATCATTAAGTCTCTGGGTATGTGCTAGCTCTCTAGACTACATTTGCAACATAACAAACATTTGTCTTCATTGCATGCTCCTCCAGAAAAAAACACCAAGAATCAACTTGACCTTGAATGACTCAGAGGCAGATAACAGTGACTTTGTTAGAAGAAAAGTCACTAAAGTATTGCAGTCAAGTTGTACAGTGGGAGGATAAAGAAAAGTATTTGTGAATTCCAACAGTTCTCCCAAAGCCTGAGAAACTTAACTGGAGGAGGGGAGATTAAACACAAAAAGAAAAAAAAAAAAAAAAAAAAAAAAAAAAAAAAAAAAAAACCATACCAAAATCAGACCACCCAGATCTCCCTTTGAAATGCTCTGAGCTGTGGCTGTTTCTTTTCAGATCAGGGCAAAGAGGGAAGGAATACAATGTTTACCTACCCGATTCAAGTCTGTTCCATATTTACGATGAAGTTCATCAAGGCTCAGCTTGTGGTCATCCTGAAAGAAAAGAAATAGTTGGAAGAGAAAAGAATCTGAGAAAAGAGCTCAGTAATTTCACCTTCTACCCCAGGTTCCCTATCTGTAACAGTTGGTGTGATAGCAGGACTACAGTTCATCCTCTCTGTGAAGAGAAATCTCAAACTCATTCTGGAATTCAGCACAGTCACATCTTTAGCATTCTTGTGACTACTTGGGTACTTGAAAGCTTTTTTGACAAAGTCTGACTTTCTCTCATTGCAGTCCTTACACCCTCAGCAGATTCCGTGAAACCTCAGTGAGTGTGTTTTTTTGGGAGGTTGAGAGAAGAATGGAAAGAAAAGGAGTTGGGAAGGAATGTACAGAAGATTTAACCTGTAATTTCACACATTTTTAAGCAGTGTTGCTATATTAAGCACTACTTTGGGGGAAGTGTTTCTTTCCCCAAAGAGGCTTCTTTTCACAGCCTGGCTACTTTTCAGTTGGATTGAGTTGGTTCAGAGCATTGCCTCACTTAAAAAGCTGTACTGGAGGAGCAGATACTTTAAGTACACATGTCTACTGAACACAGAATGTAATCTTTGAGCTATATTTAGAATCCCCTCTTCCTAACAGAGGGGTCAGAAATGGTAAAGCCCAGTCTCAAACCCACAGAACAGAAACAAAATCTGCATCACCTTTAAGGACAGCAGATCTAAGCCAGATGATGTTCACAGACAGATATAGCATCATCCAGCTTTCACAGATGGAGATTGGAGACACTCCCCACAGCCTCAAACATGATTAGAAGGAATAACACTGAGGTCAGTCTGAGCAGAGGCCAGCAGTAAATGGAGCTGTACAGCCTCAACTCCTCAGCTGGAATGAGAACAGCAGTCCCACTCACATGACAGCACAATAAAGCCTGTAATGCTGCTATGCAGAGAGCGCTCGCCTGGCTGAGGAAATACATCCATACTGTGCTATGGGTACTGCAGGCAAGTACAGACTTAGGTTCTGTGTCAAGTGCCTTTTGAGAAGTGATGTTGCCAGGGTCTATTGTGTCCTCCTCTTGATGCTGAAACACTGACAGCACATCTGACTTGGGGACAGAGGGGAGGAGAAGGGAGATCAGTGCCTTCAGTCACACCACACCATCAGCACACCAGCTCGTTTCTCTTACAGTCAGATTAGGCACAGGGCTTTAGGCATAGCAAACATCCTTAAAGCTGCCCTTTCTGTGCCCTACACTCTTACCATTACAACTTCTTTTTTAAGTTCATCCATGTCCCTCTCCTTCTTCCCCTTCTTCTTTCCGCCATGCTCTGATGTAGCAGTGGGCTCATACTTGTCTCTTCCAGCCTGCAAGGGAAGACACAGCACTATTAGAAACACCTTACAGTCAAATTCCACAGCAGTAGACATGAACTATACACACAAGACTGCCAGGCAGACCAAATTATCACAGTTTATTAAAGCTTTAGTAAAGCCTTTGACACAGTTTCCTACAGCATTCTCTTGGAGAAACAGGCTGGTTGGACAAGCTTGTTGCTTGGACAGGTGCACTGTGTGCTGAGTAAAAAACAACTAGAGGGTTGGACCAAGAAAGCGGTGGTGAACAGAGTTACATCTAGCTGGCATCTGGCCACCAGTGGGGCTCTCCAGGCCTCAGTATTGAGGCCAGTCCTGTTTAATATCTTTATCAGTGATCTGGACAAGCAGATTGAGTGCACTCTCAGTCAGTTTGCAGATAATACTAAGCTGGGCAGGAGGGTTGATCTGCTGGAGGGCAAGAAGGCTCTGAGGAGGAATCTGGACTCGCTGGATTGATGGTTTAATAAGGCAAAGTGCTGAGCCCTGCCCTTGGGTCACAACAACCCCAGGCAGCACTACAGGCTGGAGGAAGAGTGGCTGGAAAGCTGCCCAGCAGAAAAGGACCTGGGGGAGCTGGTCAACAGTGGCTCCACATGAGCCAACATGTGCCCAAGAAGGCCAATGGCATCCTGGCCTGTGTCAGCAACAGTGTGGCCAGCAGGACCTCAGCAGTGATTGTCCCCCTGTACCTGGCACTGGTGAGGCCACACCTTGGGTCCTGTGCCTAGTTCTGGGTCCCTGATTGCAAGAAGGACATGGAGGTGCTGGAGAGTGCCCAGAGAAGGGCAACAGAGCTGGTGAAGGGTCTGGAGCACAAGTCTGATGAGAAGCAGCTGGGGTTGCTGAACCTAAAGGAGGTTCAGGGGAGACCTTACTGCTCTCTGCAACTCCCTGAAAGGAGGCTGTAGCCAGGTGAGTGCTGATTTATTCTCCCAAGAAGCCACAGGCTAAGAGGAAATTACCTCCAGTTGTGCCAGGAGAGGTTTAGATTGGCTATTAGGAAAAATTTCTTCACAGAAAGGGCTGTCAAGCCCTGGAACATGATGCCCAGGAAACTGGTTGAGTCACCATCCCCAGCAGTATTTAAAAGATGTGTAGATGTGATACTTGGAGAGATGGCTTAGTGGTGGACTTGGCAATGCTGGGCTAGTGGTTGGACTCAATTATTTTAATGGTCTTTTCCAGCCTACATGATTCTATGAAAGTTATGCCACTACAATAAGTAACAAAAATGAGCTAGTGAACAGAGAAGTCTGCTCAGTATCATATCAAACACACAGATTAGACCCAGACATTGTGCAAGCTTAGCAAGGAGGAAAGCAAGCTACACACTATTCTGGCAGTCTTGACGCGTGAGCCTCGGCTCAAGCTGAAAAAGTGACGAAGAGCAGAAGAAACCAATTCCTGAATGTATGTTTCCTTCAAGACATTAACTCCTCCTCTCCCCTCCCAGCCTTCCACCTCCTCTGGTGAGAAGGAGCAGCCTGTCAACTGAAGATAAATAAGAGGTGGTACCTCTGGCTGGTCTATTCTGGGGGCTAAGTTCCAACACTTTCATTCTCAGTTTGGCAAACTAGCTGGCTGGTTTACACAACAGAAATCTGCTTTCAATTTATGGCAGTTTGAACAGCAAGAATGGTATACAAAGCAGCAGTAAACTTTTGCAGATTCAATCTGTGCTTAGTCCTGCTTACACTTCACAGAGCAGATGATTTGCTTAAAGCCTCTTTATTCAGAACAATTTTTATTCACTTTTATTACAGTTAATTCTACATGAAATTGTGCAAAGATTTAGATCTAGTCACAATGGGGTAAACAAGCACCTAAGGACAAACAAATGATGATTTAGTGCACATAAACATCACTTAAGACAATCTTCTGTTCCCTTCTGTGTGGGACCAATTACATCCCCACACTCTGCCAAGTTTTATGTGATGAGATTTTCACCTAATAAGATCCCTGAGAAGAACTTTAAGATGAAACAGCACTTAGTGGCACCAGAGTCAAATCTTTAACAAGATTAAGAAAAGGTTTCAAAGGCATTGCCTTGCTTGTTCTTTGCATGAGCACCTCAAACCATGAACTGGACTCCAGACAGCTGGATTCCTGCAAGTGACCTGGACACAGGAACTATTATTTGGATCCAAGACCTGTTCTGATGAGCAGCTAGCACAGGAATAATTATCTATTTCGAGAGAAGTATAAATCAAAACCAAAAGTGAAACTGCATGAAAAAGAAGGAAGATCATTACTTTTCTGAAAGAACCCGTCAGTCACATCTAGACAAGGGTTTTACTATGCTGAGAAAGCTCTGTGTGCAACACTCTGCACCCATAGTCACACATTTCACACTGCACAGAAAATCTCCCCTTGCCCTGCTCATTAAGGCAAGCTTTGCACGCCACTACAGAGCTGTGCAATGGAAACAGTTTTTAATAAGTACAGCAGAACAAAGCTATTTGCCTCCACTGATCCAGGAAAAGGACACAGAACTCCAGACTGTCAGCATTCCTGACATTCTCTTCCTTGCACCTAAACTCCCATTTCCCTTCTTCAAAAAGTGAAAGCCACAGTACTTAAATCAGCAAGGTCCTTGCATTCCAGCATCACAGGATTTTGCCTCAGGACAATTCACGAAAAGCCACCATGAAACATCTCTTTCAGTCTCTGAAGGAAACAACTTTGACTTCTGCTGGAATTATGGCAGACAAGTCCAAACAGGGCCATGCACAAAACACATGCCTCTTGATTACTGCTTGAGATGAGAAATGATTCCTAACGAAGGTGAAGGAGCTAGTGTCATGTTTAACTACCACTCCATCACCTTCAGCTTCACCCCTTCTCCCCAAGGAAAGCTTGGCAAGCTCTTGCAGGTGATCTAAAAACCTCCTGGTTCTTTGAAACTTCTGTGAGAAATATAGTTACTCAGCTCACTGGGGGCAGTGAATAATCCCAGGATATAGAGGTGCTTAGGCTTTTTCAGCTGCAGCTGAATCAATCTACAAGTGGCCAAACATGAAAAGGCTCACTCTGCCCTTGTTCAAGCAGGATTTGCTTTAAAAAAAAACAAAACAAAAAAAACCCCAAAAAAAAAAAAACCAAAAAAACAACAAACCACCAACTTAAAAAACCCAGCAATCATCTCCAGTCAGAACAAAGAGTGGATAGAGTTACTTCTTTCTCTAAGCACCCAAGTATTTGGGTCTTAATGGAGTCTATCTTACTGGAGTCTATCTTATGGAGGAGTTCAGCAATTCCTCAGCTTGAAAAAAAAAAAAAAGGCACAATACTTTCAATACTTTCCCTTCTGTTGCTTTAGCACTACATCCCACCCTTACTGAAAAGGTAAATAGGTAAGTCAGGAGAATCAGCTTCAGCTCTTGTTAAAGGATCATTTCATGCAGAATCCGAACTTCCTGCTCCATCATTCAAATCTGAACTTGACACAGGCATCAGAGTCCAAGTCCTGTCCCTGTTCTGTGCCTCCAGGGCCACTGCCTCCCTTCCTGCAGATGAGCCCAATCTGTTCAACAAAGGCTTGTGCTGGCTGGGCTGCCAGGGGAAGAGGTTTTCATCCCACCTCGGCGCTGTAGGATTTCCCTGCTCTCCCCTTCTTTTCCTGTTATACAAAGAGAAGAAGGCCTGTGGTACTCCACATCCACATCTTATCAGGATTTAATCACATGGCCTGAACACAAAGGAAGGTCTGTCTCATCAGAAATGTCACCCCTGTTCCTTGACTTAGCCCAAGAACTGACTCATCAAAACTGCCTCAGAAAAAAAAACAATGCAGCTTCTTTTTTTTTCCATGCAAGATTTATTTTTTTTCCACTGGCTTAAGCACAACATTTGTACACACCAGCGTAAGAAGTTTTATACATCCCCCAGAAAATCCTATTGTCTTTCAGCTACAGCTGATGATTTTCCGCTCTGGACTAATTGAGCCATTCATGGCTGATGTTCTCAATACAAGCCGTGATTGACCAGGAAACAGGAGGGGTACAAATCAGCAGACAAGCTTAGAAGTACCCTGTTCTAAGATCACCTAATCCAACAAGAAATGTCAAGTAAGAGCCAAAACAAATTATGCTGTCTCTGGAGACCTGGTCTGTTTTACTGCTTATGTCATTATAATCAATTGTGCACAGAAAACAGAAAAGTTACTGTCCTGCTGCCTTGTGAGCCAGTAAATATATTAACCAGATGAGTCATAAAACTAACTCCGCCTGTTGGACTGCAAACTCTGTTCCATGACCCTATGTAATCCTAGCAAGAGATGGAAGAGATGGTTTCTTTGGATTATTCTTACTCCTTCCCAAGAACTGTGTTCAATCTCCTATCTTGAATCAAAAATTTAATCTGCATCAATTGGGAGGACTCTCAGCATTTAGGACAGTACAAGGCAGTTTTTACTCAACAGCTAGTAATTGCTAATTGTGCAGTCTGCTGCTTCCCAAATTATGAAAGGACAAGCTCTTCTCCCATGAGAAGAGATGCAATCCTAATCAGGTTTTTAATCATCGGGATAAAACAGAGGACCACCCACACACCTTAAGCCCTGTCTAGGTATTAGGACAAACATCTCTACTGCTCTGGAGTTGTGTGAAGACCCAAGAGCAGACATTTCCAAATGTCATCACTGCACAGCTGAGCAGCCCATCCTGGGTTTTTTGGTGCTGCACCAACTACAAAGAGTCACCTTCCTCACTTCTTTGCCTGTAATAAATAGTCACCATAACTCCAGACATCTCTAGTAGTTGACAAACACATCAAGTTGAGTGGACTGGACCCAGTTTTCCCCTAGACTAGCTGGTGAAGGCTATCCGTTGGAAAGGCCTGGGTGAAGGACAAGCTGCAGTTTTCAGCAGGTCACGACTGGAGTGGGTTGTACTGCTCACCTCACTTGCCAGAGACCCCTGTCCCTGTTCCCCCGTTTTTCCAGAAACACAGGCTGACTAGGCTCAGGGTTTTCTCTGGCAAAAGGACTAGCCTCTAGCCATAGTAATAAAAAGTGAACTGTCATAAAATAGCCATAGTAATAAAGGAATGAAGAAGATAGGGGAAGGGGAAGGGAATATATTAAGATTTTTTAAATTGCACCAGATAAGAACAGGACTGGACCCAGTTTTCCCCTAGACTAGCTGGTGAAGGCTATCCGTTGGAAAGGCCTGGGTGAAGGACGAGCTGCAGTTTTCAGCAGGTCACGACTGGAGTGGGTTGTACTGCTCACCTCACTTGCCAGAGACCCCTGTCCCTGTTCCCCCGTTTTTCCAGAAACACAGGCTGACTAGGCTCAGGGTTTTCTCTGGCAAAAGGACTAGCCTCTAGCCATAGTAATAAAAAGTGAACTGTCATAAAATAGCCATAGTAATAAAGGAATGAAGAAGATAGGGGAAGGGGAAGGGAATATATTAAGATTTTTTAAATTGCACCAGATAAGAACTGCTTTGATTTGCATTATTTCCCCTCAGTTGGTTCCATTATGCAATAAACCTTCCTAGTTCCTGACAGGGGGAAAAATCCTTAACTGGGGTTCAAAGAAATCCAAGCTAGCTAAGAGGTGTTTCTGCTCCACACAGGGGTACTTGATCACAGCATCCAGCTTCAAAAAGCCTTCGCTACTGTTTCCAACAGCCTTCACACACACTTTTCTTTATTTAGAAGATACAATCTGAATTAAGGACATCTCCTCCCCATGGCCTTTAAGGCAGAGCTGAGCTCCAGAAGTGACCCAAAGCACACACCACCGACTCTGTGCTATGCCTGTGTGGCGAGGGAGATGGGAGTGAAACATGCTGCTGTCTACCAACAGCTTCCAGTCAGCTCTTAACAGGAATGAAATCCAGAGTGCTTTCCTCCACTACACACTCCCCCGTTGGATAATCTGCTTTTTGGACTGCACAGCAGCAGCTGGCCCTCCCCTTGCCCCATTACCATTTAAAGTAAAACAGACTCAGCTTCTCCTCACAGCCACAGAGAGAAGAAACTTGTTTTCTCACACTTAGGCTCTTTTTTTTCTCTTCCATCCAATGCACCCATAGGAAAGAAGTTTCCTTTTTGGGCACCCTAACTCAGGGCAGGCACATGCTGTTCAGCGCTGCATCCACACTCTGCTTTTTTCACTGCCTCACTCTCTCACATGCCCATTTTTCAGGGGGTCCCCAATCATTCGCACACATTCTCAGCGCTGAACGAGCAAATCTTGTGACTTGCTACCAGAAAGCATGAGACAGCAGTATTATCCCTGCTGAATTATCCCTTGTGGCAGCACTTCAGTTTCAGGCTAATTGCTTTACTATCCATGCAAGATCTGAAATCTGAAGTGGAGCAAGACAGCTTTCTACACTGGAAAGCGTTTGTATCTTCTATTAATCCCACCAAGGCAGGAGAAGCTCCTGAAGCCTTTTGTGCTGCAGCCCTAGACACACACACAACTCAAAGGCTGCTCTGATGATTTAAACAAGATTCAGAAAGTATTCAGTGCCCACACTGCCAGATCTCTCCTCACTGTTTTATCTCCTAGATGAATTTTACTGCCCATACCGCCTGTTGCCTACTGGACCTAAATACAACAGGCTGCGCTGCCAGGCAACAGAAGAACTTCTTAGGAAAAGAAACACAGAACAAATGCCAAAAGCCCACCCCACACACTCCTCAACCCTGTTTTCCAAGCAACTGTCCATTCAGCCATGTTCTTGCAGCTCTCCCTACTACTCATGCAGTTATGTCAACATTGCTGCTGCTGTACTGCACCGACGAGGACAATACAAAGTCAAATCAATGTTTGAACAGCGCTTGGGAAGCACTGAACACCTGTTGGCAGGGAACATGCTACCACCGCTGCCATGGCCCTGCACGGTCACCCTCCTCAGGAAGTAGAGAAATCGGGGAATTTTACAGGAATGCATCTAAACCAAAAGTAAACACGAATTTACACACCTCCAACTACACAAGATACACACGGAAGCATTCGAAGGGAAAAAACAAACACCCAAGCAACAAACCCCAGAAACCTGTCTCTAGTTTTTTTGACATAAAATGAAATCAGAGCAAGCCAAGAGGTGTTTCTGCTCCACACACGGGTGCTTGAGTACAATATCCCCCAACAGCCTTCACATACACTTTTCTTTAGTTAAAAGATACGATTTGAATGAAGGACTTCTTCCTATAGCCCTGTAATGGGCTATAAGGTAGAAACAATGCTGATCCAGGGCAGAAACCGCTGCACAGCCTCCTGCGAGAAGTTATCTCCCCAGTGAACAGGAGACCTCAGGCGTGTTCGCCTCCCTTCTGCCACCATCTCCCATCACACTCTCGCTGCCACCAACAGGCAAATTAGCCCTAATAACGCTGACGGCTTCCCTTCTCCCGCCCCCCCCCCCGCCCCACGCCGGGCCCTCGTGTCTCAAGAAAAGTCTAAAGTTCTCTCAGGAGCCCGGAGAGCAGCCGCGCTCCCTCCCCAGCTCCGCAAGGCCACCAGATAACACCAGCCCCGGGGGCTGCGGGCGGACGAGAGGCCCCTCGTCGGGGAGGCACGGCCTCAGCGAGGAGCCGGGGGCTTTGGGACGCCGGCTCTTTGCCCCGGGCTCCGCCACGCCCTCGGCCCGGCTCTTCCTTCCCGCGGGCGGTGGCGGCCGCCCTCGCACGTTGCTGGGCGGCTCGGGCACCGGCGCCGCTCGCCAACGACCACGGCCGCCCTCGCACCCGGCCCGACGTGGCCGCCCCGGCCCGGCACACACAAAGCGCAGCCTCGTCGAAGGGAAAGGGGCATCGGCCACCGTCCGGCTCCGTGAATTTCCCATTTCCCGCCCCGGCCCGGCCTCGCCGCTCACCCCCTTGCCCATGGTGCCGGGCGACTGCGTGCGGGTCGAGTGACGGGGGGCGAGGAGCGGCGCTCAGCGGCGCCACGTGTCCCGGCCGGCGCAGGTGCGGAACAATAGGAGCACCCCGGCCGGCGCCCTCCTTCCTCTTCTTTCTCTTTCTCCTCCTCCTCGGCTCCTCGCCTTCGCCTCGCCCCCCTCCGCCCCCGCCCGGGTCGCTCCTCTCCGATGCCGCGACCGCGCGGAGCTCCGGCCGCCGCTGGGTTCCCGCCGCATAAAGAGCCTCGCTCCGCCGCCCCGCCCAGCCCGTTGTGGCACCCCGCCCCCGTGCACTGAGGGGGCGTGAGCGGGGGGCGGTGCTGGGGGAGGGGGAGTGGCTGCGGCGCGGGCTGCCGGGGAGTAGCGCCCGCGGGCCCTTCCGCCGTCCCGGGTGCATCTTGGCAGGGGGGGCTCGCCTTGAGGCTCGCCCAGGCTGCCCCGGCCGCGCCTCGCCGGAGTGAGCGCCCCTTCCGCAGCGGCCGTCTTGTCTGCGGCGTCGCCGCTAGGCCGGGGCTCCCCGGGCGCCTTGCCCGCCGCCCCTGCGGGAGCTCGGCCGTGTGGCCGCCCGGAGCCCCCAAGTGCCGATTCCCCGCGGGTTTTGCCGCTGCTCGCTGAGAGGCTCAAGAGGCCCGGTGCTCCCTTCCTACCCACGCGGTTTGTGCTGGGCATGGTCCCTGCCGTGCTGCCAACCCGCTGGAGCCTCAACGCGCTCCGTTCCGTGGGAGATGCTCTTGACGGAAACTACTTCTGGTGATTCGGTGGACTCGGTGGAGAGTTACGGGGCAGCTTTCTGTGCCCTGTGCTGCTCAGGGAGCCTGGCTAGGGAACCAAGTTTGGCTATGGTCATCCTTCCCTTATGCTTCAAATTCTTTGAGAGACAGATGCAGAAATTATGACTTTGTGTTTGTTTACTTTGTTTGGTTTGAGGATTTTCTTGTCGAAGTTTGTTGATTTTACTTTTACTTCCATCTAGATTTTCTAGTAAAGAAAATGAGCTGATGCTCTTTTTTATTCTGGACGGCTTAGTAGAAGTCCTGGAACCTTGTATAAACTTGGAAATGAGAAAGCGTTTCAGGAGGCTTCACCTACTGAGGGTCCCAAAAATAGCTGTGAACTTTCTTGGGAAGGAGGAACATAGAGCACTTCCCTGCTTTGCATGGCTTGAAACCTTTCCACAGGAAAAGAGAACTGAATTCAAGCTTTAAACATCCTACACAAAGAGCTTGCCCATCAAACTGCCCACGAAACCACGGTCTGTTAGGGGAATATGTGCCACTGAAATCATGATGTTTATTGAAACAATCGTGTAGAGGCACCACATTGGTGGTGAGGCTTGGCCCCGTCACTTCTCCCTAGACCAGCTTTTAGAGTTTCTGATGGTTCTGCTGTTTGCAGATGTGGGGGATGCTCCATCATTGTGACTCCAGCTGGACTTAGAAACGTCTTGATCGCTCAGTTCTGAGGTGCTTCCGCAACAGAACATACTGAACATGAAAGCAAAAACTAGCAGTGAGATCAGATGCAATTTTAGACAGCAGACCAGCATTTCACAGACATTTTTTAGTTGTCTGCATAAGGTCCATATTGGAGCCTCTCATGGTCGATATTAGATGTTGCACTGAGTTGACAGGCTGAGAGGCTGTTGGAAGCTTTTGGATTACCTAGAAAATACCTGGACAGCTGTCTCCCTAACAAGCTGCACCAACCCAACCCTGAGGTGACACTCAGATAGCTTTCATTACTTACCCTTGAGATTTTCTTCTGAAATTTCCCAGGAAATGCTTGGCTCTTACCTCTGGGTGGGGAGAAGGGGATAAGCATTAGGAACTGGGTCAAAATTCCAGTGCCTATTCACTGGAAATCACCTATTAGTTTCATTTTCACTCCTTAACAGCATTTTACTTCTGAACAGCAATGCACCGTACCAAACTTGGCTTTCTTTCTATGTGGCAGTGAAGAAGCATCATCAATAGGACACTAAAAGAAGACCTCCAGACCACTTCTGCACTATATTGCCCCTTGAAGTGCTACCTAACCAGTTTGACCCATCTTTTCCATGGGGTAGTTAATGCATTGTCATTTCTGCATCATACAAAACTGCAGCATGCAGCTGTGGTACTGTAAACCTGGATTAATGTCTCAGTGTCACTGTCAGTGTTTTAAACAGAACAAATCCATACAGATCAAAAGAAATTTTATTACATCAAACCAGGCAGGGATTGTAATGTTCTGTATTGGAAATGCTTGTGTTCTCTTTCCGTAATAGGTATCAGTGAGATTAGCTTAAGAAAAATCAGGAGAGCTCTGCTTTCAGTATCTACAAGCAATTACAAACTCTTTGAGACCTTAGCAGGGTGACTGAGAGAAGCAGCGATAACATACAGGGAACTTCACTCCTGCCAGCAGGTGAAATCCCAGTCAGGCTCTGATCCCTGAAAATTCCTGCTCTTTGGCTTGCGTGTCCTAGTCCAGGTCATCCCAGGAGTAATCTTGAATTGTTACTTTGCAGATCTGGAACCATACATCGTTTTCCCCTCAGACAGCAGCTGTGGTGTGGTTGTGGGCTGCTGCACAGCAGTCGAATTCCAAGGATAGGTAGCATGGGATACATTGAAAGGAGAAGGATGAGCCTTAGCTAAGCAGTGCAGGGCATTATGTGAATGTGGACATCACAAGGTTCTCCTGCCACATTTTTTACTTTGAGAAGCATGGATTGTTTTACAGCAAGGAGTTTTATTATGGCCATTTACAGAACAGGAGAAGAGTCACTGTGAGGGAAGGCCGGCATGCAGAAAAGCTTTAGCAAGTTCCAGTTAAGAGTCCAAGGGTCTGAAAGTCCTTTGCTCCTGCTGCTAGATATGACAGCTTGCTCTCAAACATATTCCTTCTTCCAGTAATAGGATCTGTGTAGCTTGATACAGAGAAGCAAATCTTCTTTACCCCTTCACAACTGCCACAGCCTAGGGCTGCATTTGCTGGGAAAACTAGGATCCCAGCAGCGGATAGTCCCTAGAATAGGAAAGAATGCCATCTCTCATCTGTTTTTTCTTTCAGTGACATCTGCACCACGAGTTCTCTGTCAGTGTGGTTCAGAGAAGTGATCAAAAAGGGTTTGTGCTTTTTTGAAGACCACCCCCCTTCAGAGGGGAAACAGAGATGACAAGGTGTATGAAACAGTATTTCTATCGACCTTCCATCTGCACTTGCAGGCCTCCTACCCTCTGCTGTCTTGTCCCCTGCTTTTAATGAGATAATTTTAAGGCATAAGGCAGTGACTTTATTAAAAGGGGGGGGAGGGCGGGGGGAACAATATCTAACTGTGGTGTGAGCAAAGATCAAGATCCACTATACCCTGTCAGGCTTGGCTACGCTTCCGGCATGTTTTTTCCTTCCCCCTGGCTGAGGGATACAAACATTTTGCATTTTTGACAGTATTTAGTATTTTTCTGAAGCCTTCCAAGTCATTCAAATAGTGGTGCAAAAACATGACAAAGGCTTCTCAAAGACCCAGTGAAAATGAGGGCTCCAGCCTCTACCACTGCATATAAATAGATTCACCTTCCTTTAGAGCCACGGTGTCACAGGCTGCAGAGGCAAAGGGCACAAATACGCAGCATTCCCAGCATTTCAAGTGCCTCAGTGCTATGCCTGTACAAAATTCCTGTGCATTGGCACTTCCTTAAGTGGGAACTCTGGCTGCTCAGCCTTTCTCTGTGTTAAGCCAGAAGTCCCTCAGCCCGAGCACTTAAAAACTATGCATCTTTTGTGTTTTCCCAGAGAGGAGGTGAATGGAGGCTTACAAGAGTCATGCAGTGAATCAGATCAATGTGTGGGATTTAGGGGAATGTGGTTCTTGTCTGACTGCTAGAAGATGGGGTTTTACTTCTGGTTCACAGATTCCCAAACACTACTTGGAGGGGGGCGATGCTGTGAGAGCACAGGAAAAAAAGCCATTGCCAGTAGATTGAAATACACAATTCAAGGATTTGTGCTTAGGAATCCACAAATCAAAAAAAAAAAAAGAAAATAAAGGATTAATATCTTGATCTGAATAAATCTGTAACATGCATTTAAATGACACTTCTTTTTTAAAGCCCATACTCATAATCTGTCATTCCAGTTTTAGTCACCAACACTGTTATTAATTCACCCTACTTTGCCAGTGAGTTATCTGGGAGATAAAGCACCTTTGAAATCCCTAGACTCCCTGGAACCAAGGGAGTGTATATCTGTGTGTGCACTTTGCCATTCCAGAGCAGATAAACTGAATGCCATGTAACTTATGGCTGTTCTGGAAATCATTTGAGCACTAGTAGCTGTATGGGAATAAATCAAAGAGAGCATAAGGTTTAGCCAAAAATGTCTGCATGTACTCTTTTTTTTTTTTTTAAATTTTCTTCCCATTTGCATCTGCCTGTATTCTATGGCAGGGAGGTGGTTGCATCTAAGTATAGACAAGCTGGTGAAAAATGCCAGATTTTCTTTTCAATCCATGCTTTGACTGTTTTCTGCCTAACTGAGAGGACAAGTGGGTGTGTTGATAAGTAAAAGGGAGTTGAAGATTCTTGCTGTAGGGTGGACAAGGAGAAGAAAATAAAGTATGTGTTGCCACACTAGAAACAGCTCTCTTTGGCATTTTACTATCTATGGAAATATTTTCAAATATACAAAAGGCAGATAATGTTCTACTGAAAATTTTCACTAGAAAAAGATGATGTTTCTGAGAAACACCCTGAAGTCAGGATGTGCCCAAGTCCAAGCTCTGCTCTCTCCACCTGCCTGTGGTGCAGCCTTCAGCCACAGCATGCTGCTGCATCCAGCATTTCAGGTGAAACACTGCTCAGCGAAAGCTTTCATAGGCTGAGGTTTGTGTTCACCTGCCATAATGCTTCATTTTCCAAGGCTGGTGTTCTCTGGGTTGGAGCGACCCTTTCAGCAGGACAGTCCGAGGTGTTGGAGTGAGGAGAGCAGCCTGACAGGGACCCTTGCTGGCTGCAGCCTCAGAGGCCGAGGTCAGCACGGAGCTCACTGCCTTACCTGGGGACTGATGGCCAGGTAAGGGTGATGGCACAATATTAAGACCCTTCTAATACCTGATCTGGCCTACTAGAGGCTGTGCCTCACTTGCCCACACCTTATGCAGCCAATAAGGGTACTAAAGCTCGGTGTTCCTGGTAGGAAAAGAGGATACTGGCTGGAACTTGTTGATCTGAAATAGCCTGAATGTGACAAGTTTCTAAGCAAGCTACATAAGCCATCAAACTGACAGGGTGCTGGAGGGGAACTGAGAATATTCTTCCCAGCATGACAGGGATGGATTTTCTGGAGGTGGCTGCTTCTTTTCCCGTACAAATTATTACTTTAAGATAATAAAAAATGAACAATATGAGTTTGGGCACCTAAGGCCTTAAATAGCCATGTCTTTAATTTTAATTTAAGTCTGCATCCATGAATAAAATATTTGATATTGTTCACTAGACAACTGAGTTCTGCACAAGATGTTCAGTTTGGCCCCAGTTCATCAAAACACTTAAATGCTTTGCTGAATCAGGGACCTGCCTCTCATTAGAGTTGGCACTTTTTATTCAAGAAAGAAGAGAGAGCATGGTGCAACCCTACCTCACTGTGTGGGCTCTCTGGACAAGTGTTGCACAGAGTAATTCCTTATGGATTAGGACCCTGTTTTCAAGGCCCAGACTCCCACTCTGGATCTTCTACCAGACTAATTTTTCAGCTGGTTATCAAACTGTCATAGCAGTGCTTGAGCTTTGGGAAAGCACTGGTTGTTGAACACTGATTTGTTGCAGGTTTTCTTTCCCTGAACCAGGGAAATTCTTCTGTACAGCCTCAGGATAAGAGAGAAAAGTTTGATAGTATTGGGCTCTGAAATGGAGTCACTTGTTATGCAGGTTCACTTGTATAAGAATCCAGCCCCTATTAAGATTTTTGCAGAAGTAACAAAGTCAAGTACTGTGATAAGGCAAATACTGCAGAGCAGATATTTTAGTAGTGCCTGAAGTGTAATTGTCTACAAAGCAGCATGTGGTAAGAAGAAACCAAAGTGCTAAAAGGTGTATCCCCCAGGTACATGCCTCAATAAGGAAGAGGGAAGGTAATCTCATCATTTAGGAGTCTGAGACTGCCTGGATGTCCCCAAAACATCCATCAACATTCACAGGGCAAAAGCTTTGTCTCACCACCACAATCCCCTGGCCATTCCTTTTGCTGCCCTGGAACTTCCCATCTCTCCCAGCAGCTCTGTGGGCTCAAGTGCTATGGACAAACACTGAAACAGGTTGGAGAACCGGTCCCACTTGAAACAAACATGCAGAAAGCATCCCCCATTTTTTTTTTCTTCCATGGAGTTTTTTATTTGGAAATCTGGTCTTACACCAGATCCACATAAACAGCACTGCCAGCACAAGGCAGCATTGTCATAGACTGGTATTGCCACCACAGTGTGGGAGACAGGAGCCCCCAGGTTTGCTGGTAATCAGCTATAGTTCCTATAGCTTATAATGGCCAAGTCTTTTACTGTTAGGAAAAGCATCCTGCCCACCTAGAATCACTAAGGAAATGCTCTTGTCTTCCCAAGGAACAGAGGGAGGGCCTCAAGTAGGATCTCTCTGGGGTTCTTCTGCAGAAGTGACAGAGTTGGGGAAGAGGTTGTGAAACACATGAGTCTCACCCTACACTGGGTTTGGAACACTCTGAGTATGGTCCTAATCCCTGACACTCAGAAGTACTCCTTACTCCTGGAATTTATGTGCAGATAAATTGGTTGTTGTCTTAGCTGAGATGCACAAGAATCTAGAAAAGAGCAAGAATGTCACCTACACCAGCCAGGTTGGTGGTTAGAAGGTGCAGGCTCACAGTAGTTCTCCTACACTGTGTTTGCAGAGGGAGTTTTGTACCCTGGGAAACACTAAGCCATTTGCATAATTGATGTTTAAATACAGGGCTACTTGAGGACAATGTAACTTGGGGAAAAGGATGATTAAAAAATGGTTTTGAAATGGACAAGATAGCTCCATAAAATCTTCCACTGCCTGAGATGGGAAGCCAGCAAAAATAAGTTTCACCAACAAATACATTTAATTCTAGCTCTTGTGGTGGGAAAATAAAACAAGAGAACTGCCAAAACAGTAGGTTGCAGTCCATGGCATGAGTGCACTGGTATCATTATAGTCTTGACATGAGCAGTTACCCTTATTAAGAAGTGCATATTCAGCAGCAAAATTGTTCTGTGAAGATGGGCTGTAGCCCAAGGATGTGTTATATTCCCAGTACTTACTGCTTAGAGCAACTCAAATAGGCATGAGCAAGCAAAACACTGACCAGCTATAGATTTTTTGCTTCAAGTCTTCCTTAGAATTTTAATTCTGTAACAATTTAATTCTACAATAAGATCTGTTTGCAGAAAATCTTTCTCTTCTTAAAAACCCTCCCTATTTGCACTCATCACTGTTCTGGGGCAAAAGAAAAGAGCTGCTTATCAACACAAGTTAATATTACTCAATGGAAAAAAGTAAGAAAATTAATTAGAAGAAGAGAATTGCTGAGTGTGAGAGAGAGCTCAGATGACAGGCATAGTCGACAAGGTCACTGGCTTTTACAAAGGTGTCATTTTAAAAATTTTGTGCGTACATGTTCAGAATCTAAACAAGAGACCTTAAAAAGTAGCCTCAACTAGTGGTAATTGAGAAAGAACCTGCACAAACCTGCAGTTTCACCTGTGCTGTGGATGAAGTTCACTAGGTCTGTAAAAATTAGAGCAAAGTCCTAGCAAGTGTTGTCTCTATTGCTGCTTACTCTGCATAAAGAGCAGAGGACACAGAGGCTCTCACACTTCAATCAGCTTCAGCATGTGTTGCAAAGAGAGGGTTTGAATGGGCCGTGGGCACTGGTGTATAACACGCTCCCAGGAGCATGGCTGGACACTGCCAACCCTGCACCCCTTCGTGGCCATGGCTGAGCAAGGCCATGGCCTGACTGCAGAGCAGAGCAGAACTCATTGCCTTTCCAAAAGTTCCTGCAGAGCAGTGATGGCTCGGGCTAAAACCAGAGAAGGATTTGCATTATCTCCTCTGGGCGTGCAGGCCACATAGTCCGTGTTGGCAGGGCAGAGCCAGGTGCCAAGGCAAGGATGCTGTTTCTTTGCTTCCTCCCCCCTCTCTGGCCTTGGGGGGCTTTGCAGGCCAAGGGGATTTACAGCCCCGTGCTGAGATGGCTACAAGGCTACTCCAAGTGACATATCCTGATATGCTGTTGAGTTATAACTTTCAGACTGCTCCAGGCACTCCCCTGCACCATCAAGGCACCTCAGCGGTCCCTCTGTGCATCTGAGGGGAACAGGGTGGCAAGTCCTTTCTTGTGGGGCCATCCATTGTGCCAGGCAGACTATCATGCAGCTGTCACACGCCTCTGGCTGCCCTAGATAAGAGTTGCACATAGACCAGAGGCAGTGATACCTCTGTCTGAGGCATTACACTCAGATTAGGAGAAATTGGTCCTGTGTATGATCAAATTAGTAAAAGTACAAACTGGCAGCTGATAGAGGGACATACCACGCACATGGGAACAAATTATTGCCAGGGAAGATCATGTGGGTTATAGTGAATCCATTCCTGTGGCTGCCCAAGGCTGAGGACAGGATGCTGCCCATTTGACATGAATAAGAAGAAGTGCAGTGGTACACCCTTCTGAGAGCTCGCTTGTGTTCTCCTAGCTGCTCTGATGCACTGCATTAGCCACTTGTGGATTTACCCAGCTGGCAAACTGACTCTCCAGTTGTAGTCCCACACTAAAAGCCCCATCATGCCATTGTCTACATAGTACATGAGGGAGAGAGAAACACACCACAAAGGGGCCAGGGTTGAATGTGTGCTATTTCCAAACTCACTTGAGAGCACCTCTCCAAGAGCAACTCATTCCATTGATATCCAGCATTGATCCTAGAGTGAGGTGTCACTCTGGACGACTCCTTGTTTCCCCACTAACTTGGGCCCTGTTCAAAGACCTAAACTTTTCAATAAGCTAAAGTTAGGGGCAGTGAATTGCACAAAAATTTGTCTTGGCTCAGGTCTTTGGAAAGTTCATGGGGAAGATCTGCCCATGATCTGATTAGGATCACACAGATCCAGGCAAACCTGAAAGCCCAGCCTCTCTTTAGCGGGATATCATCAGCTCTTCACCAGAATGCTGATGCTTCCTTTCGGTGTCCTTCTCGCATTGGCGGCTCTGGGGCAAGTGCAGATTCCCTTTCATGATACACATATGTGTACCAGGACCTCAACGTTATGTTAACAGCACCTGAAATTGTGGTAAATCTGCTGACTTGGAGCTTGGGTTTTCCCCTGATGAAGTGCGAGATGTCTACCCCTGTGCTTTGCTCCAGGCGCTCTCTTGTTGTCGGCTTTGTTCTTTCCCACAGGCTGCTGAAAAAGCAGCATTCCCTGGGGCCACAGCGTTAACATCTAGCACTCCAAGAGGCAATTACAGTGGAGACGGCAGAGCAGGGGAGCAGCTTTGAGGAAGAGCATGTCCCAGAAGGACGTGCTTTGCTCCCCCCATGACACTGCTTTGCACAGTGCACAGGTTATCTGCCAAGTACACGCAGTACAGCAGCCCAGTTCCCCATCCCCCGGTGTGGTTTTTTTTTATGATTCTGTGGTATTTAGATACATTTAGACCTTGGCTTGCCAGCACATAGCTATTGTCTGCATGGGCATGTCCTCAAGAAATGATGCAAAAGGCCCATTATGGTTAGTGATAGACCTGGGCTGGATAACTGAGATCCACCCTTAAGCCTCAAGATCTTCTGATCTAGTGCTCAAATCCAGCAGATTCATCTCTCCTCTCTTGCAGATAAAAGGGAAAAAGAAAAAAAGAAAAAAAAAATAAACCCAACCCAAAACCCCAACCAAACCCAACATTTTCAAAGCTGAATTTTCTCACTTTTAAAAAGCCTGAGGAATTTCTTTTGGTTTGAGGGCTGTGTCAGAGTTCAGATCTTGTTCTCATATATATATGAATGTTCAGATGGACTGCTGGATGCATTATCTTGTTTCAAGCCTGATCTCCACTTAAATTGCAAATGTTTAGTGGGAGAGGATAATCATGAGTTCAGTGAATATCTGGGAAAATTAATTTTAAGGCACATCTGTGACAGGCTTTTTTGTGCCAGAATAACAATATTGTTAAGGAACAGCTCTTTTTTTACTTCATCTTTTTTTTTCCTTTGGCAGAGAAGATGAAATTTCCATAATGACAAGAACCTTAGTGCAATGCAGTTGAATCCACTTAAAAGTCTTCTTGCCAACAAGTAATAATTTTTGTTTAACTTATTGAAATCAGCTAAACCAAGAGAACTCTCTTGTGACAGCAAAAGCAGTACTCCCACAAGGAAAGTTTGCCTGGATAGCTTTTCCAGAATACTTACACCTGGAAATGTTAAGACTAAGACATCACTGAAGTAAATACATAGAAATATATATATATTGCAAAGAGGTGATGAAGAAAACAGCCTGAGTAATCTCCAATCTATCCCAATGGACAGATGAGAAAGCTTCCAGTTCCTACATAAACAGAGGGAGCTTCCTGTCTCTTATTTATGCCCCAATAGGTAGGAAGACAACAGTAACAAAAACTGCCAGCCTTGCCTTCATTCTTTGAAGCTTATTTCCTTACAGTGTGCACACAAACCTCTCCAACGGTATTGCCTAACTCACCAGATAGCCTCCCCGAGGTATGTTCTTAAGAGCTAATGCATGTCACACCCAGGCAATCTTCTTTTCCTGCATCTCCAGGCAAGGGCTCAGCACAGCCCATAAAAATATGCAAATCATTCGCTGAGTGTAAAAGAAAATATTTCCTTGCCCCGAGGAAGTCAACAGCAATAAAGAGATGGAAAACACTGGGGAAGATCTAGAAGGGGTCAGCTCTTCTCTAGTTGAAATTACAGGGGTCTGACCTGGAATATTGTGTGCGGTTTTGGTCGCTGCAATAAAGGGTCACTGATCTCTATGGTGGGAGTGACAGGACCCGAGGGAATGGCCTGAAGCTGAGTCAGGGGAGGTTTAGGTTGGATATTTGGAAAAGGTTCTTCACCCTAAAGGTGGCTGAGCACTGAATAGGCTCCCCAGGGAAGTGGTTATAGCACCAAGCCTGACAGAGTTCAACAAGCATTTGGACAATGCTCTTGGGCATTTGGTGTGACTCTTGGGGATGGTCCTGTGCAGGG
Source organism: Vidua macroura (assembly GCF_024509145.1). Lineage (NCBI taxonomy): Eukaryota > Metazoa > Chordata > Aves > Passeriformes > Viduidae > Vidua > Vidua macroura. The sequence goes on along the minus strand of NC_071572.1, from coordinate 71,038,565 downwards.
CCAGGAGCTGGACTCCATGAGCCTTGTGGGTCCCTTCCAACTCAGCATATTGTGTGATTTCATGAAGCTGGGTGATGGAGAAGCCAAAACCTCCACATTGGCCAGCAGGACTGGGCAGTGGGGCAGAGGGTTCCCCTCGTGGCTCAGTGCACCCCGAGCTGAGCAGCTGTCGTGGCCTTTGGAAGAGCTCGGGCTGCTGCTGCCTGGCAGGACTGGGATGGCTCGGGCACTGCACCTGACCAGCATCTTTCCCCCAGTTTGAGCTTGTCTGGCTCTCCTGGCCATCAGGGAGGGAGCTTAGAGAAATCCGTGGCTTCTGGTGGCTGATGTAGTGCCCTGGGCACTGCAGAAAAACATTTCTGCTGACTGACCAATGGAACTGTGATGGGCATGGAGGGGATTGCTTGCAAGTGGTTGGTGCTCTGCTGCTGGCCTTTATAGGCTGGACCTATTGCAGAAAGGGCCTTTCAAATGTTACAGATACTTTTAAAATCTTGCTTAGCAGCTTGAAGAAATAGCCTTTATCCTCTTCCTTAACTTTTGGGGCAACATTTGTCAGGGATACTCACAAACTCAAAACATAGGCTTCCTGACGTAGGCTAAATGTATAGAGGAAGAAGCTGGCATTAAAAACATTGGAGCAGTACCACCTCCCAGAGAACCACACTAGAGAAGTTTTCGCAAACCTAATCACCTGCTCCTAAAGGAAGTCACTCAACCAGCTCCTCTCAAGCCAAAGCACTGAACGCTTAAACAACAAATTGAGATATTGCCTGAAATAGGAAAAGCTTTTTAAATCCATATTGACCAATGCAGTTCAAAAGGGAGGTTTATTGTTGCAAGTGTATATACTATAAATAAGGGGGTTATTTGGTGTTCTGAGAATTGCGTAACAGACTGTTTTATGTGATCTTTCAAGCAATGATTTTAGCATGAGTGAGGTGGGTGGTTTTCTGAGTATAAGATTTCACCAGTGTGCTAAGGCTTTGGGGAGAGCTTCCACCCTAAGAAAGACGGATTTGTTATGCTGGGGATTTTACCTCTCCCAGGACACAGTGAACAGACATGGTGATAAAAGGACATAACCCCCTGGAAGAAAAGAAAAAATTGTGAGAGTAAAAGAGGAGAGATATTTTTTTTATTGCTCTTCCAATCAGGGAGTTGGCTCTTCAGTTTTGGAAATAACTTTTTGTTAATATTGCCAACACAGGCAGCGGTGGGGGGGTCAGCTAGATTCTAGGAGCACTCCCACAGTCCTTGACAGCAAAACACAGGTGCTTTCATGCTCTGTGGACATCTAGCAATCCTGAAATCAGCCTATAATATGGCAAGGAAGAAAAAAAAGGTCACAGAACAAGGAAGGGTATGTGATCAGATATGGGGAGGGTGCCACCAGGCAGGGTGCCATGAGGCAGGTGTGGCAAGCTAGAATACAGTCAAAAGATGGCAGCTCCCTTTCTTCACCTGAAGGTCTTCAGGACTGCAGAGGGACCTGGCCATGACTGATATTCAATCTTGTGCTGTTAACTCTTTACATTTCCACTCTCCAGTTATGCCATGTCGAGCCTCATTTTTCTGCTCAGAAATGGGGCAGTAGATTGCAAAATGTCTCTTGCAGATGCAACACCATTAGGAAATGTAATGGTCAGAGAAGGCCAGGGTGGAAAACAACTATGGAAGTGGATGCAGGTTACACCTCTGGTTCCTATTGGCACACAGTGCTTGTGTCTCTGTTGATGCAGGATTAGTTTTTTCTTGTCTGATGTGGTTGGGACAGGAAAGCCAAGCTCCTTTGCCATCAGGCCATCTGAGTTAATGAGTATGGACTGGGTTTGCCTCTATAAAAGCAAATGCCTTGAAGGAACACTGTAGTGTAATAAAAAAAAAGGTAATCTGAGTACTGCATCTAACTTTGTGAACAGCACTGTGTAGCTGCAATCTTACTCACTCTTACTAGACCTTTACACCAATTGGATTGCAAGACTAGATTTCTACCCAACATCTGAAAGAGAAAGAAAAGTTTGATCCAAAGGGTAGGGTGAACTGTGAAGGAGATCAAGCTGTAAACTTCATGGGCATTGCCCTGCTTCTAGCCATACTTAAGTCTCAAACACCATGTACTAATTGATGAGGATTCATCATGGAGCCTAGAAAACTCCAGCTATATCCTAAGTGGAAAACTGTAGTTCCCCACTGCACCGTGCACTCCTATGCAAGGTGCCCTCCACATTTTCTCCTGCAGTTTAGCCATGAGCTCTCTGGCTGTTGTCACCCAGCCCCACCCGGCTAAATGAAGGGGATGCTGATTGAATGCATTCCTAAAGCCTTCTTCCAAAAAGGCCATGGGCCATGCCCAATTGCCTCACCGATTAGCTCATGGTGATCTAAGCCTCCCGTTGCTCTGAGACAGGATCCAGGATACCTCACCCTCCCGACTGTGGAGACAGGTTTTAAAGACCGATGGGTGGTAGCCCAGGAGCACTGTCTGTGGGTACTTACTGGAAGACTAGCAATCCTTAAAAACTTTAAAATATTGCCCCTATGCCTACCATAAATCACCTTTATTGTAAATCAAGTCAGGCCTTGCATCCATGGACATGGAGAATAATGCATCACAACTTTTACAGTTGTGCCTAGAGGAAAAACATGACAGAGTCTACCACACCTTCCTCAGAGGTCATGTTTTCTGAGCCCTCTGCCCAGCTTGCTAATTCCTCTTAAAATTTTTGCTCCCCTCTCCAAGCCTTTATCCTGATATAGTACAAACATAAGTCTGAATCCTGGCCCCTACATAAAACTCGCTGCGGCCCTAAATGAACAATTTCCCTGGTGAGAGAATAGAAACCAAATCAAAGAGGATACCTGTCACTGGGTCATTACTTCATAGAGTCTTTTTCTTAAAAAGACTGAGCCAAAATCCTGCCTTTATCCATCTCTGAACTTTGGATAAACTTACACTTGAAATGCACACATGGGCCCATAAGCAGAGCCTGACCCACATTAATTCCTGAGCAAGACATTAATAATGCACAAGAATTAGAAACTTGGGACACTCAGCTTGATTTACCAAAAGGTCATGTCCACAGATTGAGTTGCAGGTCTCAGCACCAAGGCCTGCGTGACTTCTCTATGACAGCAGAGGTGGAAGAGCCTTTCCAGGTGGCATTCCTTCTCCCTGTCCCAGCAGCAAGGACAGCAGAAGGCATGGTGTGCATTACTGCTCTGGGTTTCAGCACATCTACCTGTGGTAACCGGAGAAGCTGTGGCACAGCATGAAGAAGGCAAGCTGAAATTGATCCAATAAACGTGCAGTTCCCCAGCCTATCCTGTTGCAAATCCCACTTGAGAGGATGTCAGTACTGTTGTGTCACAGATCATGGAAGAATGGGCCTTTCACGTTTTATAGTTATAAATACAAAAATACATGCAAATAAAGTAAGTTTCCATATTTTGTGTCCCTGTCATAGTAACTGAGAACCTGAAAGGGCATGTGTAAGAAAGTCAGCAAGAGCTGAATCTCACAGGGAGCAGCTTGACCTCTGAAGTTTAGCAACCAAGAGGAAGACTCACACATCTGGAGTGCCAGGTAATACACAGAGGAGGCCACTCCTGTCAAGCAGCCAGTGTGGATCTCAGCTGCCAGGAGGCTTTGCCTGGCTCAAATGCATCTGTGCCTTTATCTCTTGGGACAGGGAGGAGGGAGTTAACAATCTTGTAGTTTCCTACCCCAGCCTGAAGGCACAGGATGTGCCCAGGCAGAGAGAAAGGGTGGATTGATGGGCCCTCGGGCTGCATACAGAAAGGGAGGGTTGCACGGTGTCTGGGGTGACCTGTGGAAGCAAAGGGCTCTCAGGCTGCACGCAGCAGCAGCTGTATTTTGTACCACAGGAATAAAAGCCACCCCAGGTGTGCAGGCAAAGCAGACTGGGCTGGTGATGTTTGGGGAAAGCAATAGCTGCAAGGCATCCTGCTTGTCTGAGCTCTGTGTCCTTCCACCCCTGGCAGAGTTGGCAAAGGACATGGAGCCACCAGGAACACATGATACCTTGCAACTGTGCACCTGCTCCAGGAGCTGGGGCACTTGGTACTTCACTCAGTGTGCAGGTTTCTGCATCAGCACTTTCCTCAGAGGGCTTCTGGCCAGCCTGCCACATCCCCCGGTGCTCAGGTCTCAACTCCATCCTCCAGAGCTGGGTGTGCCTCAAGCCTTGCACAGGGCTTGTGAAATCCACATCTCTGCACTGCTCTGTCTCTCCAGCTGTGCTATGGGGCTGTCAGAAGTGCTCCCAGTGCTGGAGCTTATCTCTAATTCGCAGTGCCTCCTAGCTCTGTGTCCCTTAATCAGAAAAAGCCGCAGGTGCTCAGAAGGAGTCTGCTGCCAGGGCTGACCTGGGGCCCATCCCACAGTGAACTTGCTGGAGGAGAGGGAAGGGTGGATCATGAACAGTGACCTGACACAGGGTGATGGAGTGAGGGGCTGCCCCTCATGCTTGCTAGCACTGGGGCTTCACTGAGGGGCTGCTCTGTTTGTATAATCCCTCACCGGCAGAGCTGCTCTGGGAGCTGTGGTTCTCCAATTGCCCATCACATGGGCTGCATCCTCTCAAAATGTGCCTCCTAAAGTCCCTCATCTGGGGTGCCTGAAAAGCAGTACCCAGATGTCAACTCCTGCTGCTCAGATGGGAGTTTTGTCTGACTTCTGTATTTGCTCCTGTTCTTCTCTGCTTTACCTGTTCTCTGCTTCTTCAAATGACAAGGGTCAGTCTCCTTATTCTCCCTAAGTCGAGCAAATGTCCAGTTGAGCATGGAGAGGGAGAAAGGAAAAAGAGATTGTTAGCAGCCTTGGAATAGCATATAAATCATCTGTATCCATTGCTCAGCTCCACCACGGGGATTTGGAATGGATTGACACTGTTTTCCCACTTGTAAAAGAGAGATAATCAGTCTTCCCTAAACTGTTGCTGGGAGAAAGTTTGGCTTTGCTCATTACACCCTTTGAGGTTGTTAAAGAGCAGGCTAGCTGGTCTATCACCCGTCTGGAAGGCACTCTGTGACTTGAAATACAGCAGCTTGTTGCAGGGGGGAGGATCATAAATTCCACAGGGCATCAGATTAAACTGGAGGAGGTGAAAACACAAAGGAGCAGTTGAAGTTTCAAATCCCTTCCCCCCTACCCCATCCTCTGCCTCCTTCCTCCCACCTTTGCCATGCCAACACAACAATAACGTTGACAGCTCTCTCCATCACTGCTGGGGGCTAAAGCAGTTCTGCTGCTCCAGGTCCTGCTGCCCATGGGCCGTGTCTCCCCTTAATCCCCATTCCTCCCCCTTGATCAGCAGGTGGACAGCTCGAGCAGCCTCTCACCCAGGAAAAACAGAAGAGGAATGGTGATAGAGGGAAGGACAAGGCTGGAGGGAGGCAGGGGAACGGAGGGTTGCAGCAGGGGGTGGGATGGAAAATCTGGAGCTTGAACAGAAGGAAAAAAATGAAGGTCCCGAGGTAAAATCTGGAAGGGGAGAGAGGAGCACACAGACATGCTTGCAAAAGAAAGGCAGCCGTGGAAGCATGGAGGAGGGCTTGTCAATTGGAGCTGGTGTTGTACACATTTCCTGGCAAGTGGGAAAAGATGAAAGGTCACACAGAGGCTCTTTCCCAGCACACACTGCTCCAGGCAGGTGCCTGGTAGCACTGATGCACTCAAGTTAGCAACCAGCTTCACCTGGCACTGCTGGAACAGTTTTGGGACCAGGCCAGAGATCCACAGAAGTAACATCCCCTTCATTTGGTGCAAACAGTGCCCACTTTGCCCAGCTCCAGCCCTGACTGTTTGTCTTCCCCATGGCAGGGTGGTGATCAGTCACACAGCGGTCACCCAACTTGTTCTGCTGCTTTGGTTGGACAACACGGAACAATTACAGGACAGTTCCCATGAGGATGAAGACAAGGAAAACAAGGCTGTATTTAAAAGTGTTACCAGTGTAATCATTTTGGAAGGGGGTTGGGAAGGGGAGGGAAGACAGCACTCAGTCAAAGCAGCAACAACTCAAGTATGGGTAGAGTTATACTGCAAAGGAGTACTTTTAATAGGAAAGGTTATTTCACTTTTTCAAGGAAAGCCTATTTCACTTAGAAATTCCTGCAAACAACACCAACAAGTGTTTTGTGTGGCAGAAGTATGCATACAAGAGCCTAGAAATGCACCCAGGTCACCGTGTTATGGCAAATTCCTGCTCATCAGCTGCACGTTGCCTGGGGTGGAACATCTGAGTTCACAACATATGCGGGGTCATTGCAGAGAGACAAACAATCTATAATCATTATTTATTGGTAGTTTGTTCCCACACCTAGACAGTGGCTCTAAGCACTAAAATGTGTGCTGTGCAAGGAAAACTAGGCTAAATGCAGCTTTGGGAATAGCATGCAACTGATAAACCACTTTGGGGAAGACAGAATCTTCACTGGTTGTTTTTTATTGCATAGAGGATTAACTGCAGTAGCTATGCAGCAAAAGACATGTCCACATGTCTTCCTACTGCCGGGAGACTTCTCTGCTAGAGTATCCCAGGGCAGGTACAGCCACAGAAAGGGAACAAAGCCAGAGAGGCTACATCAGCAGGATTGACTGACTTCAGCCTGGCTCCTTATGCTCTTGGACTCACCTCCAAATTCTCCTTCATCCAGAAACATTAACCCCAAGCCCTCTCTGACTGTATCTATTTTTCAGCAGCGATGCACGCTCAGGCTTGGAAAAACACTGGTCATTAATGTATCCTGCACAGAAAGGATCGCAGGCTACTTTCAGCCCTTGGGCTGAAAAACACATTCCCCCAAATGAAGGGTAAAAGAATTTGCCTCTTTGTTTTAGGGATTGTTCTCCCCAACCCTAAGCACAAGCTGAATATTCATGAACCTCCTATATGAATTGGTTATCTTCTAAAAGCAAACACAAAGTCCCCATTCTGCATGAGGTGCCCAGGCACCAGACAAAGCCAAGTGTCTGCTCTAGCCGTGGGTTTCCCAGGGACTCTGTGTGCTGCTTTAAACCAGTTACTCTTGCCTATTAAAACAGGATCAAAATGAACAAAGAGGAAAAGATCCTTCCAGAGCTGTTTCAGGCAGCTGCAGCTAGTTGAGACTTCTACATCTCTTGACCTAACATGACTCCCAGGCTGCCACATTGTCTGCATGGGAAGCCAGAAGGGAAGGTAATGTGATTTTTATTGTGAGAGCTGCTCACCAGTGCAGTCAGCCTAATTTATGCTAAGAGTTCATGTTGCTACGTAGTTTGCCAGCACAGAGGTCCAACTTCATGTCTGAGCAGTATTTGTGGTAGGAACAAATGGGTGTATATGAGTCCAGACCTGTGTAATGGCCCATTTGCAAGTGTTTGTGGTAGTGCGCAGGGGAAATGGGCATTTGTGGGTGGGAGCACTCCTGAGGTTGTTGAGGATATCTGAGGATGGTTCATTAGTTGTATAGAGGATGGAGCTGACATGATGGCATTTAAGAACTGAGTATCACTTGGGAGACAGACTCAGGTCCAAGTGAGATGGCAGGAATGTGAAAAATAAAAATAAAAAGTGTGTACACAATATACACAAGACATGTCTACTGTCTGTACTGGGTCTGTCAGGAATGGAGTTGGGAAGGTAACTTTTTTCACAGCAGCCTGTTTAATGCATCTGCCTCCCAAAGGGAAGTGGTGAATTTCTTGTTTTGCTTTGCTTCCAAGTGCAGCTTTTGCTTTTCTTGTTAAACTGTAATGATCTTGACCACAAGAGGATTTTTTTTCTCCCCCTGATCTATTGAGGTGGGGGGAATGAGAGTGGCTGAGTGGGCATCTGGCAGCTGGTCATGGTCAGTCCAGCACTGTCCTGTCATTCAGGTGGCCTGCCTCCTTCCCAAGACCCTCTGTGCAGACAGTGGAGATTTTTAGGGACTTGTTAGGGATTTTTTAGATTCTTTGGAGGTTGGTAAGCAATTCAGAAGGCCTGTGTGGGGAACTGCCTGGGGCTGGGCAATAGGAAGGAGTACCAAGGTCAGACTGACCTTGTGTCTGAATGCCTGGGAACACAGCTATCATTGCCCCTGAAAATATCACCCAGTACTGGTGCTATATTCCAGTACAGTAAGTGCCTCTGGGCTGGCCTTGCCAGACTGGGATTTCAAAATTGCCAGGACCCACTGCGTCTCTGTGCAGTGAGGCTGCTGAGAGGGGGGCTGGGAGGTGCTGCTCCCAGCATGCAGCATGTGCTGAAGAGCAAACCTGGGGCATGTGGAGACCTCCACAGCAGCCTCCCCTGCCCACATCAGTGCAGCTCAGAGCACCAGCCATGTGTCCCTTTGCCTACGCTCTATGCTATCCCAGGACACCAGGGTGCCCAGGACTGTCTCTGCTACTGATTTCTTTCCAGCTCAGAGCAGCCAGGTCTCCTGCAACCACCAAGGGGCAGAGGGGGGAATGCCCTTGATCAGTCCTCGTTGTATATCTTCCACATCTTCTGTGCAAGTGGCAGAGAGACCCAAGTTCTCCAGAGAATGGTCCTGGCAGGTGTCACCAAAATTGGTGCTTTTCTGAACTACAAGTGATTAGTGAACTACGAGTGATTAGTCCTCACTCGCTTCCTTTTTCCAGCACCCTCAGAAGATGTTGAAGGACACCAGTGGAACTGATAGTTCCATGGGCCAACTCCACACCCTGCAGAAGCAGCAGGCACAGGCATAGTCACAGCATGGTTTATGGGGTTCCTGGACACAAATCCCTTCTGCAGCATGAGACAGAACCTGGCACACGTGCACCTGGCATGCACCAGTCCCTCTCCCATCTTCCCCAAGGGCTGTGTGTTTTTCTCACTCCCTTTGTGCCAGCACCTTCTCCACCTCCGGGCCCACTATGCCACAAGACCTTGGCAGCTTCCTCTTTGCCCTAGTCAGACTGACCACCTACAACCCCATGAGAAGGTGAATGAAGAGAGGAGACCACAATGGCTATTTCTCTCCCTGCACTTTGTATGCTTGTAGGGAGAGGTGGGCAGAAATGGTGGTGTTTGGTGTTCTGCTCCATGTCCCCTCATGGCTCCCTATTCTTGCACTTTTAACCTCTGACCTTCATCCTCTTTCTCCCGTGAATTGTTCCCATGTCTGTTGTTTTCCTTTATGCCCTCTCCCCTCTCCAAGAGCCATATGTTTTAGTTAGGATCAGCTGACACCCAAACTGAGGGGTAGGGTTTTCCCCAGCAGTCCTTGGCTGGGGGCCACATAATTAAAAGCAGCAGGGGAGCAGCAGCAGGAACCCAATCTGGCATTAATGAGAGTGAGAGGTTGTTGTGTGACCGGCTGAGCTGCAGGAGCCCGGCCAAAGAGCAGCTCAACAAATGGCACCGTGTGTGCAGGGCTCTGTGTTAGCATAACATGCATCTCCATTACACCTGGGCTGCTCAGACTCCCAGCTTTGGCCTGTCCTCATCATCCCTCTTGCATAAGCAGATGATAAAGACTGGATTCTTACTTGTTCACTGCAGCAAAAGAAAAAGAGATGTCTGACATTTCTACTTTAGTAGAATTTTAGTGTTTCTGTCTTGCCCATCTCCAGAGCTATTGGGATCCTGATGGGGCTGGACAGGCTAAGTGATGTGGGACTGGGCAGGGTGGAAGAGGACTATCTCCATTCTCTTTGCTGGGAGCCTGCTTCCCCCAGCAGGTAGGGTAGCAAGGTGTCCATAGGCAGGGAGGACCAGGCAGGGTACAAAGAGTTGTTAGGCTTTGCTGTCATCACTGCATGGATCTGACCACTGCTTGGATTTATGGGATGCAGTTGCTTTGGGCCTTACTGCCCTTCAGACCCCCAAACCCTTGTCTTTCCTTTATGCAGACTGATCACAGGCTGCCAGCTTCAAAATTCTCTTGGCTGGCCACTCTCTCACAAAGTCGGTATTAAGAAACTCCTTCTCAATGTAGCTCACTGCTACGCTGTACAGCAAAACATGAGGGGCTTTACAGCAGCTACTACTTGTAGTTTATTTCAGCTCCTCCATGTACAACAAGCAGGGGCTTGCTGACACAGCTCAGTAAGCCAAAGATCCTGCTTTTGCACAGCCCTAACTGGTAGCAGATGTGGCGAAGGTCCTGAAGTCCCTCACGTGAATATGATCAGATGTAATTATATAGTGTAGCTATTACTATACCCCTGCACACAGCAGTGGTCTCAAACTGGAAGTTTGGAGGCAGTCCATAAACTTTGTGCAATCGTGGGAATTGATTGCAGTCTGAGGAAGCTACAGTTCATGCAGGCCAGAGACATCAAAACAGGGTATTGGCCACAACGAGCAATCTTTGCACGGTATTAGCTAAGGAGTGACATGTCATAGGTGGTCATATCTATCATCTGTTCAGCTACACCACATAATTCATACAGTCACAGAAGTCATGTCCTTAAAATTTCCCAAGAGGACAATCCTCATCATGGTTTTCTGACATCTACATAATTCAACATTTTCATGCTGCTCAAAGCAGCTCAGCAAGCACTAAACTTTCAGTGTAAGAAATCCTTTGAACAAAACCAGCACCTTAAAGGCTAGGTCACCATCCAAGAGTTTCTCAGCCTTTTCTGGAATAAGGGAATGCATGAGCAGTTTCTGCTCTTTTAGAATATGAATTCAGAATTAATTCTGCCAGGAGCTTCAACATTCCTCATTTGGAGCTGGGAACCTAACAAGACAGGCAGCGTTTGGTCTGTGTACATCAGGATAGTTTGTAGCGGCATCTGCATTTCTGCAACAGAGGTGTGATTCATAAGAGTCACAAAAAGACTCATACTTTTTGCACCCCATGTAGAAAGCAAGCCCATCACAAGTGTTTCCACAGACCCTTTGCACAGATCACTACTGGAAAACTCCCATGTCAGGGCAGGAATTCTGAATTATGCCCTCAATAGAAGGGATATATGAGATATTTATGATTTTGAGAATGTTTCCTTTGCATGCAGCCTGAGTGGGGACCTGTGAGGTTGACTTGACCACATCTCCAAGATCAGTGACAGAGTTGCTCTGGGGATGGAGGTGAAGCCGTTCAGTGCTGAGCACAGTAATGCCAAGCTGCCAGAGGCACTGCTGTGCTGGTTGGTGAGGACGTGGTGTGGCCCCCACATCAGTGAACAACCAAAAACTGCCACTGGGAGATGGCACCCAGCCACCAACATGAAGTGCACCCTGGTCCGTAGCACACACTTGCTGTGGTTGTGAAAACTGCGCAGCTGCTCTCGAAAGCCTCTGTGAGCACATTCACTAGGGCGAATCACAAAGTTCTCCTGTACAATGACAACTGCATCCCAGCAAATGCCCCAGTGCAGGGCCCTCATACTGGCTTTGAAGAGCCTTCCACAGGCAGAACCTCCCCAACACCTAAAAATGCCCCAGGCTTCAGCTCTAAGGAGAGCTATTGAAATGTTACCTGCAAACATGATTTTGTCTTGCTGAATACAGCAAAACAATAGTGCAATATTGTTGGGGTGACCTGGGTGTAAGGGGGTTAGACAATAACACTAAAGATAGGAAGTGTGCCTGTGCAATAGGTGAGATATGGAACAATGTTCTCTCATAAACAGAGTTTGGCCTCATCTACACAGAAGGGATTAAACAGCCTAAGTTTACCATATCACAGCCTTGCAGAAATCATGGACCAAATCCTGATATTTCACTAGCTTCAAGGGTGGTGCTAACTCAGAAAATAGTTAAATGCAGTTCTAGTTCTCTGTGAATGAAAAGGATTTATTTTCCAGTATCACAAGGGGAATACTGTACCTGGCTGCTTCAGGGCTGCGGTAATTGCAACAGGGATGGGACTTTGGCAGGCCAAGAAGTAGGAGGCAAGAACAAACCATGAACTGTATCTGTGAGGCCACAACAACAGATGAGGCTGGAGGAAAACCATCCAAATGAAAATTGTCCATGGGCAAAGCAAAGACTGGCTTGCAAAAACCTGTCTCTGAACGTGCCCACGCAGAATGGGTGTTTGGGTCTCAGTCCAAGCCTTCCTGGAAGCTCAGTGGTGTAAGAGGTTAAGAGTCAGAGCAGAAGAGATCCCAGGGTTCATATCAGCAGAGGGTTCAAACCAGGTAAGAGAGTCCAAATCCAGCAGCTCCTTTGTCCAGTGACTCATGAGGATGAGGGCAGTTTTGCAGAATCACAGGTTCAGGCCTTTGGATGGTTTGAAGCAGGCACCTCAATGCTGATGCATGTGAACTGCTCTCAGCTGAGCTCTGTGAGTAGAGAGCATGGATGGCATTTGACCAGTTCTGGTTTTATCCACTCCCTCTGTATCACCACCATCACAGACAGTGAAAGAATTGCACAAAGGTTTGCTCAGCTGCCTCCCCAGCTCAGACTGTGGTAGGAGGTGAGAAAGCATGGGCTGTGTTTCCATCCAACCTGGAGGGGACTGTGAGGAGCCACTGCAACAGGCTTCAATCAGGTGAAAGGTCACTGCAAAAGTCAAAGGGGAAAAAAAAGAACCTGTTCTCTTTTCCCACTGGGGAAAAACCAAACTGATGTGCCTTAAACACACTAAGAAGACCCACATCAACACTATTAACATTCTCTAAATAATAAGGTGAGTGAATCACTTCCTGAGTAGGCTGGAGGGTTGTAGGGCTGTTAAATATGTGTCAAAAAGCATTTGTCAGGCATGGGCTAGGTCTAGTTAATCCTGCCTTGGAGAGGAGGATGGATTAGCTGATCCCAAGGTGTTATTCTATGTTCAGTGATTTCCCCATTCCTCATGGTATTGAGGAACCAAATACAGCTGTTAAAAGCTTTGTAAGATCCCTATTGGTTTGAGTTTCTTTCATTAAAAAACCCAACAACAACAACAAAACAAAAACTCAAAAAACCAAACAGACTCACCCATGGTTTATTTAGGAAGGAAATAGATATTCAGGGAAGGAAAACATCCTCTATTTATTCCATAGTCAATGCTTAAGGGAGAACTGTGAGAGGAACCAGGTCCTGCAGTGCTTTCTAAATGCAGGCAAAACTTGTCTTGTAGGAACAAAAAGATAAACCACAGCCAGCGCAGCAATCTCTCCTGTAAGTGCCTCCAGTTTTTTGGACTGGTGGCTTTCAACCTCTCTGATTATAGATCTTCCCATGATTTTCTCCCTTTGAAGACGCAGGCCCCATACAGTGAATTTAAAGTGGCCAGCAAGAGGCTTGCTCTCCTTAATTAGCTTTCAGAATAGAGGGTCTGCAGGCCACAGGTCAAAGGGCACTTTGCTGAAGAGAATTCAGAGTTAGGCTCTTCAAAACCAAGTGCAAGGGATCAGGCATCTGAACATGGTATTGCCTGGGGCTCTGCCTTGGATTACGCTCCCAGGGAGCATTTTGTATTTCGGAGCCCTTCTTTGGGACAGACCTAAAAACAAGCAGTTCAGTGTAAAGGGAGCTGTGCTCAGGCAGAGGGAAAAAAAAAAAAGTCTTTTTGATTAACAGTGACAGACTGGTCTATAACCCCCCTGGGGCTTGTCAACAACCTCATCACAGGCTGTGCTGCCATTTCTCACGCACTCAGGGAAGTAGCCGGGCCTTTGCTCAGACACGGGACATGGTGTCTTCCTAGGCTGTTTGCAACCCTCACAAAGTTCCCTAACACACACATCTCAGGACAGTAACACTGCACAGCTTTTGTGGCAGGGTAGGAGCCTTGTGGAAGTTATATGAGTTCCTCACTGCTGCACTTCCTGGGGGCTGCCAGGAGTTTCTCTTTCAGTTCATGCCTCGGAGGGCTGGAACACACCATATTGTAGCACGGAGCATTGTCAGCAGAGACTGAAATGGGTTGTGCTTGGCAAGCACAGTGGAAAGGAAAAAGAGGGTGACCTGGGAGGATTGCTGTTCTCACTTCATTTTTCCATTGCATCTGCTGGCTTGTTTTTTTAATTTTTTTTTTTTTTCTATCAACCCTGAAGAGAGAAACAGAACAGAAACAAAATATAAATGGGTTCTCTCACTGTAAGTGCTACAGCAGGGGAGCATTTTTGAAAAGACAAAAGCAAGGTCTGGGTTATAGTCTCCATCCTTACACTCACCTCCTTCTCTGTCTTTTCCCTCCCTGTCTCACTTTCTCTCCAGCCTCCCATCACCAGTGCCTCTCAGGGTGCTGAGCTGATGCTTGTGCTGGTGCTTTGACAGGGTACCAAGGAATTACATCACTCACAGGCTGGTCCTGAAGAGACATTTTTGAAAGCACCTCAGCCCTCCCCACAGCATAATTTCAACAGATGCAATGGCTCAAATACAGCAGCAATTGAAGGTGACAAGAATATCTTTGTCATCTGAGCTGCTGGGAGCAGCCTCTGGCTGCTTAGGGGGGCCGAGTGTCCTGGTGAAGTATTGACCTCAAAGCTGAAACTGTATAGATGGTGCTGCCTTCCTGCAGCACCACCTCCAAACCACCCCTGGCAGAAGATGAATCTCATCGGCATCTCCCTCCCCATGAGAAACCCGGCCCTTCCCACCCAGTCCAACACAGCCCCTCTCCTGGCTGGCTCAGCTGGAGGTCCAAGGAGTGAGTGGTCCAGGCAAGTCCTGTCCTGCAAAGGACCTGGCATGGGGAAGGGTTGTTCTGCCACCCTCTGGGCTGCACCCTACCTCCCCAAGGCAAAGCATTCAGTGTTGGGCTCAGGGACACCATGTGTCTCTCAGGAAATCTGCTTCACCCTTCCCTACTGGCATGTCTCCTGCACCACCTGCCTCTATCCATCCCCAGGCAGCAGGAGAGCCAGAGGACAGGGGTTATCCGTGCTCCACACCAACAGTCTGGCAACTTCAGTTGCCCGTTTCCATGACAACGTCACGGGCTGCAGAAAAAGGTTTACAGAGGGCACAGTGCCAGAAAAGTCCCTGGAGAAGATCTACGTAGAGAAGATTCCCTTTTAAACCACAATCTCACCCACAGCACCCATGACAACTGAGCTGTCCTAGAACTGAATACAGGGAAAAGGTATTTATTTTTATGACTGGCAATGAGTACAAGGTAGACCCCTGGACTTGGGTTTCCATTCACTGGCAGAATTGCAGTGGCTGAGGGAATTGCAGCTCCCAAAGCCTCAGAGCAATCATGTGCTTGCTTGCAAGAAAAGTTTTGAAGCTGAAGGACCCTTTACTTAGACCTGGATACAAAAAAACCAACATTTCTTCATTCCATAGCATGTCTCTGAGAACCATTGGTACCATGAAATGCCTTGAAACCAGATAGCAGCCAAAAGCAGGGTCCAAAAATTAGGACATTCTTCCGAATGCCAGGGAGGAGGCTGTGTGTACACCCTGCCTCTGAGTGTAGCCTCAGGCAAGCCACTGCCTTGGTTGCCTGCACCTCAAACCTGCTAAAAGTACCCTTTCCTGGTCTTGCTTTAACTCTCCAAGAACATGAATTCCTCTGCAAGCCCAGCACATACCACTCTCCACATTTAGCTGGCCAAGTAGACCCTTTGGAGCTGCAGCCTGGGCCCTTTAATTGTTGCTCCTGTATTTCAAATGGCTCTTGCAAACCTCCTGTAACCTGAGCAGACAAAATTGGTGCTGGCACTGTAAAGCAGTTATGCAATATGCAGGAGGTAAAACCCTTCTAGCAGGGGCACGTGAAAGGAGATACAAGTGGGAGGCTCCAGTTGCTGAGGTGAACACCATGTCCCACGAGGAGACTGGGAGAGAGGAGATATACATGTCATAGAATTGTAGAATGGTTTGGATTGGAAGGGACCTTAAAGATCATCTAGTTCCAACCCCCACTCCAGTGACTGTCTCGCTCCTTGCTGTTGTTCTCCCAGACCATCTCTGCCATGAAGGGTGGACAGATCTGGATAACAAGGTGAAGACTCTGCTGGAAAAAGCAGCAGTCTGAATCTGAAAAGCCAATAGACAGGAGGCCTGTGCAGATGCTGTGTACCCTTGTGAACATGTTTCAAGTATCACCTTTTTGTGTTCAAAGCCATCAAGTCAGCCACATGTTCACTGAGTTGTACCTTGTCTTCTCTCTCCCAATGCTACCCTGGAGCATGCAAACACAGGAGGCTCCTGAGGCAGAGCTGGGAAGGTGCTGGGCACCCCCACAGGGTGCAGCCTGCCACCTGTTGGCCTGGTGTGCCATGCCATGCCATGCCATGCCATGCCATGCCATGCCATGCCATGCCTGGCTCCTCCGCCACCGGGCCCTGCTGCTCCCAAGGGCAGGGTTTGGCTGAGCCAGACTGGCTCTGGCACGTGTGAGCAGCAGGGCATGGATCTTGTTTCCTTGCACTGGCATGTGCTGTGCTGTGTGGTGGGGCTGTACAGGCTTGAGCTGTCCTGTCTCCTCAGGTGAGGTCTGATGCTGATCCCACCCCTGCTGCCGGGGCAGCTGCTCCAACCTGTAAAGGCAGGATTTTGCCCACAGCATGTTTTTCTCCAGCCATGCAAATTAATTTGGAATTAACCAAGAAGTGAGATCTCAACAGTGCTCTGTACCACCTACCTGTGTTGCAGTTGCTAGTGTTCCTCTCCTCCTCTTCTTCCTGCTGAAAGCCCCCAAGTTGCCAGCTCTATGGAGCTGCCCTCCCACCCTCAGCCAGAGAGACCTGGCTCCCAACGCTGCCAGTTCAGCTGTGAACAAATGCCCACCAGTTTCTTGCTGCATTCTCCTGCATGAGCCAGGCAAAATATTTGGATTTTGGCTGCAGAAGGTCTTGCACCCTGCTCCTTTCTAACCCTTGAAAGAAGCTGTCTTGCTTTCCCCTGCCTGATTAAGCACATTCCTTCCTCTCTCTCTTCTTCGCTCTGCCCTGCAGCAATTTCCAAAGCATTTTTGTGGCATCCAAGACCTGGAGACAAATTCATGAGCTGTGGAGATGTGGTTTCTGTCATGTGCTCTCAGCTCTGAGTCCTGCACTACAGGGGCAGTGGGTCCACAAGCATGAGGGCACTGTGATCCTTTCCTGGGGGCCAAGGGGTACTGTTCCACAGCTATGTCTTTCTAAGTGAAATCAAATTGCTCATTGTGAGCTTATTGGGGAAATACTGTCTGTGTGTTCTCTCCCAGGTTCCTGACTCTCAAAATAATAATAATCATGTGGCCTGGAAAAAAATTATTGTTAACCATAAGCCTGGGAACTGCTTCTATTATTCAGCTTTATGGGAATCCATACAGCTCCCATGGAAGGGGATTATTTACCTAGGCCCTGAGAAAAAGTGGAGGAGCCTGCATGCTCCTTCTGGCTATTGTATTGCCAAGTCCCACGGCAAGGCGTCTGGAGAGCGGTTTCCTCTTGCTGTCATTAATCCTTGTGGGCTTGGCGACCTCAGCACACGGCATCCTTTGGGTCACTGGCTGCTGGGAAGCCGGACTATTGTTTGAGGGCTTTTGTCCCAGACAGAGGAGCTGAGGAACCAAGCTTTTCAGGTGTCCCCACCACAAAGTGACTGGCTTGCAGCCTGGCACTTGCTTGGGCCTTTCCTAGCACTGCTGCTGGGAAGCCAGCTGGATTTGGACCCATTTTGATGAGGCCAAAGGAAGGAGGGGCCTGGGGATGTCCCAGTATGTGCTTGCTCAGCCTGTATGAGGGAGCTTCCCCACATATCTGTGGCTGCAAGGGAGTGGGTCCACCACAGCCCCAAGGATAGGATGGAACACCCAGGACCCCCAGCTCCCTCCTGGTCCCTAACTCCCAGTCTGATCTTCTAATCCCTGCAGGGCAGAAGCAGGAAGTTCAATTCATTAAACTGAAGTTTCAATTCATGAAACTGAAGCAAAGGAAATGTGTTCTTTCTCTAAGAGCTAAAAGAAGTCTTGCAGGGATGCTTTCTAATAGAGATGCTGCTCATGGCACATCTGTGCACAAATGTGCATAGAAGGAATTGTGGCATGGAGGGAAACCCAAACAGGCCCTTCATTCTTGCCATGGGCTTGCAGAGCCCTTTCTGGTTCTTTTAATGGTGACAACCTTAGAGGAAGAAACAGAAATATGTGTTTTCCAAGCCAGGGTTCAAAGGGGGTTTATAGCTCTGATGGGAAAGTCTCTGTTCAAGGTTGCATCTGTCTCAGCACAAACTACATTTTAGAGAGAGCTCAGAAGGAAGTAAGCTGTGATTTCTTTCCCACTGATGCTGGCAGGCAGTGCACTGGTAAGCAGTGAGCAGCCAGCCCCTACTTCCACCACATTGTGACTGGAAGCCTCTCTGGCTTGCAGCTGGAGCTCCCTCTTACTGCCCTCTTCAGCGGTGTTGAGTGCCACCACAGCTTTGCCAGTGGCAGCAATATTATTTTGATGCTGCAATCACTCCTTTTTGGTAACTCATTGCTTTGAGAGGTGCTGCTGATGGACAGGAATGAGAAAGTCAATTTTTACAGCAGCCCAGCAGTGATGCCAGAAGTGCATCCAGGATCTGAAGGACTGTCTGATGGCCCCCATAAGCAGAGCTGTGCTACTGTGCTCCCCGATGCCACCTGGGCAAGGGACACAGGGAGAGTCTGTGGATCTTCCCAACCCACACAGCATGGGGCTGCCTCAGAGACCCCTGAGCTGGTGCATCTCATGGCCCTGTGTGCAGTGCTGGTCTGGGGCTGGGGGCACAACGGTGTGGCTCCATACCTGGGCTCCCAGCCCATACCTCCAGTGTAGAGGTGCAGCTGGCCCAGGCAGCCTCCATTCCCTGCAGGGATCACAAAGCACCAGTGTGGCCCAAGGGACCTGCCCAAGGTTCCCCTGGGAGTCTGCAGCACAGCAAAGGTCCAAGCTCTGTGTGACCCAGCCAGTGTCACACACTTCTGCCATTGCCTGGTGGAAGCTGAGCCACCCTAGTCCCTGCATCAGCCTTCACAGTGCGTGGGGGAGTGGGGTAATGCTGCTCTCAGGCATGAGTCCCTCCATCTTCTCTCTGATTTTGCCCAGTGAGGGGCATGCAGGGGCACAGAGGGACACCCTTCCCCTGCCCTGTGCTCAGCGGATGCAGACTGCGGTGGCAGCTGGACAGAGCTGCTTTCTCCAGCACAGTGCTGCCATTGTCCAGCTGGGCTCTGGGCCCTCTCATCCCCACCAGGATGCAGGCACAGCCAGGACCTCTGCAGCCCAGCAGCACAGACAACAAGGTGAAGGGGATGGATGGGAGCCTCTGGAGCAGGCAGCCCACCTTTGTGTCTCCACAGTGCAGCCCCACTGCTTTTGGACTTCTGTGCAAAAGACGATACAAGGGAGCACAGTAAGGTGGTGGCTAAAAAAAAGGAAAATCTGAATGAATAGGAGGGGGAAGGGAGAGCAGATGACGCTGAGATGTGAGGGGCAAGACAGAGCCAGTGAGACAGAGCTGGGCTGCGAGCCGGAGAGGAAAAGCCGTGAGCCCCGTGGGAGCTGGGCTGTGGGAAGAGACAATGTGATGGAGGGGAAGGAGCCAGCTCCCACTCTGGGACAGGCACTAGGCTGCAATTAGAGAGAGGAGACAGCGTGTCTGCCCAGGCTGGGAAGTCTCCTGCCATGGATACAGGGTCGTGCAGGGGCTGGGGCAGAAAGCCCCTGCCTGCTCTATGCCCCTCCCCTTCGACTGGCACCCTGAAGGGGCAGAAGCCTCAAGGGCAGACACTGGCAGTACCTGTGGCTCCAAGGTGCAGGGGCTTTGCTCCCCAGCGCTGGCACGAGATGTCTGGGTTGCTTTGTGCTTGCACTGTGGTGGCACGGTCATACCAGGCCCCCTTCCCTGGGTCAGCCCTCCTCTCCTGGCTACCCTGGGCAGCCCCTTTCTGCCTCCTAAACCAGCTGATCAAAGACCAGTGTCCTCCAGGCAAGCAGGTTACTTGAATGCTCACCCCTCACAGCTAGCACCCTTCAGTAGGCTTCTGGAATTTTCCTGGATGAAGGATGCTATGGAAATATGCAAATCCAGAGCACAAGCTCTGGTTTTAGTGTCCTCCTCTGCACTGCAATTATCTAGCTCCCAATGGAAAATTTAAGTTTGTTTGGAAACAGTCTCTGGGTTTGGCTTGAAAAGGCTCAGAGAATACCATGCAAGGGTCACAAACTTTTAGCACAAGCCACGTTTGGCTGGGGCTGTAAAAGAGGAGGAGTTGGAGGAAGAATATGAGTACACACCATTTTTGCTACTGAAAACTTGGCTGGGAAACTCTTTGCGCTTTGCTCCCCTGGACATAAAGGTCCAAGAAAAGAGTTTGGTGCTTTCAAAAGAAAACATACGAGTCATGCAGCCAGAGGAACTGATTTCCAAATTTGCTTTTTACGGCTCATTTTCACCATCCAGCCAAGAGGCAGATGAAGCAGAGCTCCTGCAAACTTCTGCTGAAGTGACAGCAAAGGGAGATGCTTGAAAAAAGCCATAAATTCCTGGCAGGGACAGAAGAAAGAGGAGAGCCCTGGTGAACCAGCAGTGTTTTTTTAAAAATATAAAATAATATACTTCAGACTTGCAGTGGTTTTTGCTTCCTGATCAACAGTTTTAAGCCAACCCAACTGCTTTCCTCTTTTTCTGGTAATTTTAAGATCTTTTCACCGAGGTGAAATTAAATACGAGGTGCGGGAGGAGACCTGCAGGTTTTCTTGCCATTCTCACCTGCTTGGGAGCGCCAGGAGCTGGAAGTTAAGGCAGCACCGTGTATTCACTGACCAGGCAGGCACAGAGAAGCGTGGAAGATCACCACAGTGTATTTAAAGCTGTGCAGCAATAACAGCTAATTTGTTTTTGCTTAAAGAGCAGTTAGGGTTGGTTTTGTTTCATTTTAAATAAAGACATTTGGACTCCAAAGGTCATTTCCGTGGAATAACAATACTCCTTTCACAAAGGGGCACCAGCAGGGTCTCCGTTACTCCCAGTGCTCCCAGTCTGGTTTGAAAGCCCAGCAGCAGCTCAGCTGGGCGAGCATCCCCTGGGCTGCCCTCTACACATTGCAGCAGCTGCTGTCACAGTGCCCCCGCTACGGGAAGTGCAGGAGCTCAGGAAGAAGTGTCAGTTCCTCTGCTGGGGTGTTCATATAGGCACCATCCTCTCGTGGTGCCTATTTGACAGAAAAATGAGGATGGTGTCCAGTCCATTTCACCCCCCACCCCAATCTCAGCAGCACCCCTGTGCCTTCTGGAAGTGCTGGCAGAGGATGGTGCATCCCCAGCAAGCAACATAGGGCCGTATGTTCTCCTCATCCTCAACAGGTATGGCATGAGGAGCAGATATGATCAAAAATTCTGATTTTAAAGTAGGTCATTTGCAGCGTGGCAAGGTTTTCCATGAGCTGATGCCTTTAAATGGCAGGTGAACGTGCTTCACTGACTTGAGTGAAATTGGTACCATGACCTGTATCCATGCAACTACATTGAAGCTAGGCAATGCAGGAAGCATTCAGCAGAGCTGGGTGAAAAAGAAGGCAGCTTGGTTCCCAGATCCAGTTGCATACTTATTTTCCTACATGCTTCCTAAATAGCTACTCTCTCAGTCTCTATCTAAGCATGCAGAAAGCACTGGAGCTGTGAAAAGTAAACCTGAGGCTCAGGCTATTCTCTGTCTTGTAGGCATGTATTTGCCAAAAACTTCCTCTCTGCTTCAGTGCAGCCCCCAGCATCACTTCCTATCAGTCAGTCTTCAAGTTATAGGGCATTTTGCTTGAAAAGTACCTTATTTTTTATTCTGTGTGGGGAAAGGATCTTCAGGAAGAAAAAGCCCTTCAGTTAAAAAGAGCTCTCCTCCTTAGTGAGCACTGCTGTTTGTCACCATCTCGGAAATTTGTAAACTCTTTTCTCTGTATTTATCTAACTCTGCTATTTTGGGATTTGCCGTAACTGTCTGCACCAATGAGGTGTGTGTGGAAGGGAGAGCGTCTGTGCTGCTTGGCTGATATTTTTGGCCAGTGCAGAGCTCATTTCTGGGAACCTGGGTACTGCAGGAAGATGCAGTTGTGATCCCCTCCTCTCTCTGCCTCCTCTACCTCTTCTGAGAGCATTGATGCCCACAGTGGCTCAGCAGTCCCCAGCATAGATGCTTCTGGGTGTGCCAAGGGATGGAGGAGAGGGGAGAAAGAGACTGGGATGGATGGCACAGCTGGCTGCAGTGGGACCTCTTCTCCCATTCCAGCACTCTTGTGGCTCCAGGAAAATTCATCATGACAGCTGAAGAAGTCTGCACAATTTTGCCGCCCAGGGGCATGATGGGACACCGATGCTCCATAAGAGAAGGCAGTTTACTTCCTCTGTTCTTCCCAAAACTGCCCTGGAAACTCCCAGATAGCCTGCTCCTGTATGGGAAAGAGCAGCATGAGCCAAAATTGGCCAGCCAGGAACAGAAAGGAAAGGACTTCATCAGCCCACAGTCCTCCCCAGGGAGGTGTGAGTGCATGCATATTGTATGCATACACATGTGTATGTACCTTAATACCCTACAGCTTCCAAGACACTCATAATTTTAATTTTCTTGTCTGGCAAGGGTCTTTCCAAACCAGCTCCAGACACAGTTAACCCTGTCTGCCCTATTTTGCTCTCTTGTGCTGTCAGCAGAGAGCCCTGTCTTAGCCTAACTGAAGTTGTGTGCAGAGCCATTGTACATCTATCTACTGATCACACACAGAGGTCTTCCAGATTTCTTGGAAGCTTGCGGGAAAAATTTTTTTCAATTTCAGAGTTTTGATTAGGGCTTGTCTTCCAGTAGCCAGGAGGTCACAGTGTCTGCACAGATCACAACCTGAACATCTGCATCCTATTACACAGCATGGTGATTATTTTTCAACATTCCCCATGTCTTCTGGCAGTGACAGTGGTGATTAAAGCCTGGAGTGGATTCCTGAGTAGCATTTCAGCTTCCTTTACTTTCGCATCCTGACCGTAAACAGAAGAAGAGGGTTTTCCTTGGGCACTAGGTCAGGAAGCCCATGTGCCTTAGGGTGATGCTGATGCACTGATGAAAGCCCCGAGATGTCAACTGGTACAAAGCAGCTGAACAAACCTGCCAAGGGATGCCAACAATAGCAGGATGTCACTGCAGCTCGCAGGGAGGAGATTTCCATTCACTGATTTGGCTCCCGTGCCAAAAGCCGTCCAGTGGTCCAAGGAATAAAGCCATTGTCTCCAGGAAGTGACCTGCAGCAGACTCTGGTGGCTCAGAGAGAGTGACGGGGATTTGGTTTCCCATCTGCAGTGCCAGAGCTGCAAGAGGAGGAGGAGGAGGAGGTGTGTGAGGCAGGCTCTGGGCAGGGCACCTCTGGGCAGCTCCCCTCGCACCTCGCACGTGGTCTGCAGCCCCTGCTACAAGAGGGCTCCATAAACAGTCTTGTAGAAGACTGGGACTTCATTGTTCTCCTTGGTGGAGGGAGGGGAGACAGGTCAGGGAGATCAAGGAGCCAAGAGGAAAAGGATTATTCATGTCAAGTCTATAGCAAGAAGCTGGAGCTGCCAAGCAAGTATTCCAGCCAGGAGACAGTCTCAAAATTTCCTGACTGAGAAAGGATTTTACTTTCTCTGCTCATTATGCACAGTGGCATTAATGAGCTCACATTTCTGGGCTGTTGAGTTTGGCCTTGTGCAGGTCAGCATTCAATATTCAAGAAACTTCCTTCACTGTAATTTTCCCTACAAGTCTGTGAGGCAGCCAAGGGCAGGAAACTGTGTATAAATGAGGGCAATTGCTCCGGGTGGGGTCCCAGCACTGAAAGCAGCTGATGTCTAAGGTCTGGATCCGGCCAGAGGGGAGAGAAGAGAGGGAAGGCCAGACTCATCCAGCTGCTCACCCCTTCTCCGGGGAAGAGGGGCTATGGCACACACCAGGGTACACACCCTGCACAGCAGCTCCTGCTGCTTCCCCTCACCGCAGGCCTCTGCAGCTCCTCCTGTCCTGGTCCCTCATTACCTGCCTGGTATTTCTCTGCTTGTCTGCTCATCTGTCTCCTCCTTGGCGTGTGCCAGTGTCCCATCCCCATGTGCCTGCCTGCACGTGCAGCCCTGTCTGTGTGCCTTGCTCTCAGTAAAGGCTCAGGTTGCCCGGGGCTGCCTGCACATCCACGTCCATCTGTGGTTTCCTGCTCAGTTACGCTCGTGTGCCTCTCCCTGTGTCTGCCTTCCAGCGCCTGCCTGTGTCTCTGCTTGCATCTCCCTCCACTGGCCCTTTTTATCCTCGTAAACAGGACAGGCACGTGCATCCAAGCCCCGTGCACCCAAGTTGGCTGGAATTGCACCGGCTCAAAGCCAAGACAAAGGACAGGGAAGAGGAGGAGGGACGGGGAAGTGAAGGGGAGTGAAAGGGCTATTGGAAAAGGCCTAGGGGACAACCCAGCTTCTTGTTGCCTTTGCATTGCTCTCATGGAAAAGATCCTCAGATAAGCCTGCTCACTATGACAACGACCTAGTGCCTGCAAGCCACCAAGCTGGAGGTGAAGAGAAGCTCTCCTTCACCCTCCAAGACAAGAAAGAATGAGTATGAACCAAGGCAGCTGCCTCTTGGGCTAATGGGGGTCAAGGGTAGGGGGGCACAGATGCACATCAGAGCTCAGGCAAAAGGGGAGGGCTGCAAGATGGTTGGAAATGGCAAACTCAAGGCAAAAATCCTCCAATTTCAGAAAAATGCAGGTTGTGCAATTAAGGCTGTTAGGGAGTAACACTGCACCTCTCCCTCCAAGAAAAGGCAGCTGGCCCTGCATGACATAGCTTGGAAATACCTGCTCAGAGCCTTGCTTAAAATTTTTTTCCCTACACACTGGCAACCATATCACACACCAGATGAACTGCCACCTGCATGAGGAGCTTCTGTGCTGTGCCCACAGGTGTGGTGGTGCAGGGGGAGGATGCTGCAGCAAGGGCATGTTGAGACTTTCCAAAAGAGTTTGCAAAGGGCAGGAGGGGAACTGTGGCTGCTGTGGGCTTTGAAGAGTGCAGAGGACCCTGATGAGCCAAATTACAAGAAGCAGAGAGGTCAGGTGAGAAACCCTGGAAGAGGAGGGATCGGCAAGGCTTCTGGAGACATAGCTTGGAGGACGGATGGAGCGCGTTGGCTCTTGCTTCTTGCATGGCATGTGCCACACAAGTGGTCAGAGCCACCCTGGAGCACCGGCAATGCCAGCAGTGTACGCATGTGCAGGGAGATAGATACAGGGGTGGGGAGACAGGAAGAGGCACAGAGGCAGGCACAAGATGAGTCAGCTGTACCAGCTGATGACTAGGGGGGGTCCTGGAAGCTGTCAACATTTCTGTCTCACTTTCTGGAAAATACCCAGCCTCAATGGAAAACTACTGCAGCAGAAGTTACCAGCAAAAGTCCTGCTTTGAATACCGGGCCAAAACCAACACAGTAGTGCTTGTTTTCCCAAATTTTAATATGACTCCTTTAGTCCTATATGGAAGCAAAGAAACCTTAATGAAGCACTTGACACAATGGAAGCAAGGGATGCCATCCAGACAACCTGGACTAACTTAAGATCTGGTCAAGGTCAAGTTTTTGCGCCTTGTGCGATTGTGGTCATAAACACTTAATCCAATTTCAATCTCATCAATCTCTTCTGGGAGATCAGGACAGAAGACTCTAATCGATTGAGGAGACACCTGACGCTTCCTTTTTCGCCTGGCCAGCCAGCAGATGACAGCAAGCAGGACCAGGGCAATTGCAGAAGTCCAAAACAGCCACCCAGAAAAGAACTGGCTTTCCTCTGCAATCTTGCTATTCTCAATCTCCTGCAGCAAATTAATCAACTCCTGGTGCAGATACACCTCATGCTCCAGCATCTGTTTGACTGTAGCTCTGCTGATGTGGTGACACTTCTTCTGGCCAGGCTGGATGATCTCTCTGGCCACCGAAGCTAGGAGGAGAGCATTTGCTGCAGCCATGGCCTGGAGAAGGAGGGAGGAAAGGGGGCTCATCAGGTCTGCATGGGAGAGAGTAGGGAGCTGGGGGCACCCAGAACATTCCCAAAGCCTCTCTAGGCCATCTCTGGGAGCCCTGAGCCTCTCTGTCCCCAGACCCAAGGGCAGTAGTGCCCTATCCTGAGGGGCTCAGCTCTCTCTCTGTTTCAGAACCCCCTGGCATCTGCCCTGTCATCCATCCAGCCCAGCCTTCTCCCTGCATGAGCACTCACCAACACTAAGTCCTACATAAGTACAGCTGTGGTGGAGCTGGGGCTGCCTACTGATGCCCCTGGTGACTTCTCCCACTGTGAGACATCCTCCATGATGTCACAGCCACCAGAGCCACATCACCCAGCCAGCAAGCCCAGGCTCCGCCCCCACCACCCAGCTCAGCGATGCCTGGCCACCACACCAAGAGCAAACCCCACCTGCAGAAGAGAGCTCCCAGGAATGCTCTTGACAAAGAGACTCCCCTCCAAAACCATAATTGAAATTAAAATGGGGACTGCAGGTGGATGTCCCTGACATAGGGGTGCGATGTTTTCTGGGCCAGGTGGTCTAACTCCAAGTTACCTTGCAAAGAAGAGCTACAAGTCCTTGGGCAGAGACAACTCTAGTCCCTCTCATCCTCTTGGCTTCCTTCTGCTGGGGCAGGGCATGTGGATAACAGTTAATTTAAGAGAAATTTTTAAAAAATCAGTGTAGCCACAGCTAAAGGTCTAGCGAGGAATGCCTGCAGCTGCCAGCGCTCTCAGGTGCAGCAGCAGGAGGGGACATCTTCACTGCCCATGGGAGAAAGCTAAAAAAACCCAATAAATCTCATTACTTTTCTTTCCTTCAACTACCCATTTAACTCCCCTTGCCTTCCGCTTGTTCCTTGCTATCTAATTAGATTTCCTCAGATGACCATGTTTCAGGGCAGAAGGCTGGTGGGGTGGTGTGCAGGTCTCCCAGTCCTTGGCCAGCTGCAGGGAAGCAGTGGGGCTGTGTGCACCCCCAAGCTCCCTGTGTCCAGGCTCTGTCCCTGGCTGCTTTGTACTGGAGATGTAACAAAGGGAACACTGCAATCGCCACAGCAGGTCAGGAGATAAGCAGCCCTCCCTTAATGGGGACATGATATACCTGGCAAGACTGTACCCCTTATGGGGAACAACAGGCTCTTTCACTCCAGGCCCTGGCACAGCCAGGAGCAGCTGTGGGACAAGAGGGAACAACAGCTGATAAATCAGCTCAGCACCACCAGCCATAGCAAGCCCACATCAGCTGTTGTTGGGAAGCCCTGGGATGTCCCAGGTTGGATTCCACCAGCAATCACAGCAGGACAGCAATTTTGGAGGGCTACAGCTTTGCTAAAATTGGCTTTTCCAGGAAGGCAGATGGGCATGGCAGCTCTCCAGCACCAAGGGAAAGATGCATTTCTGCTGCCAGTATCTGCTGAGGAAAGCAAATCCCAGAGGGAAAAGGGCAGCATTAGCACATTTAGAGACCTCTCCTTGCTGCTTGGGAGGTAAAATCCCCACTGAAAGGAGCCAAATTGTTACTGTGTGTATCTAAAGGCACTGAATTATTAAGGAGATCTCTTAAGGCTGCAGGTGAAGCAGAGAGCTTTATGGATGGATGATATTAAATGTAATGGACCTCTAATGGGAAACCACCTGATTGCCACAGAATGGTTTCTCAGCTGTGGAGCAAACCCAAGCAGCTGGAGTGAGTGTGGCACAGACCATTATTGCCCAGGGAATGACTGGGTTTAGTAGTCCTTTGCAGCATTTTGGAGTATTAGAGTGAGCCTGTGATGGAGAGGTACTTGCTCCCACCCCGTTCTCTGAGAATATTCACAATCCAGCCTTTGCTTTTTCTGGATGAGCCCAAAACAGGCCTTCCCTGTCTCACCAGCACACACTTACACGTGATTAAGGTCATATAAGAACTGGCTGTTGTTTCCAAGCATCTAGATTTTGCCAAAATTAGGCTGGATTTGTGGAAACCGCATTCCTGAGACCTCGAGCACTCTCTGCTTTTAATAGCAGGCCAAACACAACACAGCAATGCATGCTGTCCCAAATTTTAATATGACTCTTTTAAAAAGCCTCATATGGAGCCACAAATTACAGAATTTGTTTATCAGAGTATCAGAGAGGAGCCATGAAACACCAATACTTTAGAAAGCAGCAGGGAAATACCTGTCAATCATCCCAAAGGAGTTAGACAGGGTTCTTCCCAAAAGGTAAGGAGGGTGATAGCCCAGCTGAAGTGTGTCTACACCAATGCACACAGCGTGGGAAACAAGCAAGAGGAGCTGGAAGCCATGGTAGAATTAGAAAACTATTACCTAATTGCTATCCCAGAAACACAGTGGGATGAGTAGCCTGACTGGAACACTACAGTTGAGGGCTACAAGTTTTCCAGAAAAGACAGGCTGGGAAGGAGGGAGGGTTGCTGTGCTCTAGGTTAAGGAATGGATGGATTGTGGAGAATTGCCTCTGAGAAACAGCCACAGACAGGTTGAGAACTTGTGGGTGAAAATCAAGGATCGGCCCACCAAAGGACAGCTTGTGGGCGGGGTCTGCTCCAGGTACCTGACTAGTTGATAAGGCTTCTTACTTCAGTAGCAGAAGCCTCACACCCACAGAAGATGGAGGCTTTCAACCATCCAGATGTCTGCTGGGAAAGCAGTACAGCTGGCTGAGAGCAATCAGGAGACTCCTGGAGTGCCTAGAGGACAACCTACTGGTCCAGGTATTGGACAAACCTGCCAGAGAAGTGTTGCTGGACCTGGTGCTCACATGTGCTGATGAGCTTATCAGAGAAGTTAAGTGGAAGCTGTCTGGACTGTAGCAGCCAGGCCCTGGATGAGTCCATGATCTTGAGGAACATGGGTCTTGTGGGGAGCAGAGTGAGCTTCTATCTGTTTAAAAAATTAGTGGATGAGATCCCCTGGGAAGTTGCCCTTAGGGACAGAGGAGCTGACCAGAGCTTTCAGGACACTGTTCGTAGCTCTCCATACATGTGAATCAGGAATCAAGCACTGAGTAATTCTTTAGGCGACTTGAGGAGTAGAAAAGGCCATTACAGCTGACTACTCTGCTCTGCTGCAACAAGGAAGCCTTTGCTCCAAGACCTCATAATCAAATATAAGACAAACAAGAAAGGTGGAATAACCAGGGTGGAGAGGAAGTCAAGGGCTAGAGGAAAGTGTGATGTGTACCAGAGCTGCAGGGACTGAGGCTTTCTATTCCTAATTAACAGACTAACTTGTCTTGTTTTCTGCTCTAACCACCATATGAGCCTTTTAAATATAGAAAGCTCCTCCCTGGCTATGTACACAGCCAGCCAGGCACCACCATCCATCTCAGCTACATGGCCACAGGTCACATTTTCAGAACCACTTGATGGGTGGATTAATGGCTGCCTTTTTATTGCCAGCTCCCCAGCTTTCGGGGCAGGGTGGAGGTGGGAAGGAGAAAAATAACTAATAAAAACACCCCATATGTGAAGTTTTGAAGTGTCATGAAGGTGGATTAAAAAAAAAAAGCTGAGATTTTATTTTAAAATTAATCTGTAGGGGGTTTATTTGCTGCTTGGTATGAAAAATGTGAGGCTTGTAGGCTCATTTTTCACACTTTCCCCCACACACAGCCCAGGCCTGCAAAGTTACTTTATTATTTTTAAATGAAAATATGGAGCTTTACTGAAATAACTAGTAACTGTGGGTGTTCTTCAGTGCTGCCCAATGCAGCCACCCACGCAGAAAAATCAAGGTTTCTATTACATTTAAGATGAAGAGCAGGGTCTTTCATCCTCTCTTTCAGGCTTTGAGAGGTAATATTTATTATGAAAACCCTAAAAGTGGTTTACAAATAACTGTCATGGTTGATACCAGTTTGATGTACTAAACAGCTGAAATTGAAAAGTTTAGGGTTGTTTTGTCTTATTACTATCAAGAGAGAAAGTGCCCAGATTTAAACACTGCCCTGTATGCAATGCAAATAAAACCCCAGCAGGATGCAGAAGAAGGTCTGGGTGCAGAGTAAGGGGAAGTCAGCAAGTGGCATACACAGAGCCTGGGCTCAGAAGGGGGGCTAGGAAATAAATCACCATGACTCGCTGTCTCCATTGCCTATGGAACTGCGGCAAAGCAGCACTTCAGTCAGAAATCTCCTGTCCAAGCCGATGTTTCTCACAGTGGAAATCCAACCCCCCCGAAGGACAGGGAGGGATTGTTTTAACCTCTTGGGCAGAGCCAAGTCTCCAGCTGCGCTGCAACAGGCAGCACGCTGCTCCGATGCTGCTCCTGCTGCGGCACAGCTCCAGCCCCTGCTCCTGCTCCCAGCCAGCCCACGGCCGGAGGGATTTGACTGCAGCGGCGCTCCTGCTGCCAACAGACCCGAGATGGCCTGCTGCACTTTGCATGCAGCTGCTCTGCCCACAATGATTCAGCCTCACCCTGGCTGCCCAATGCTGCCTGTTATTCTTCAGAAAACCAGGGTGACATGAGTCACCTGGTCACACCAGGACAAGGCCAAGCACTTTGGGCTCCCCCCATCCAGCTCAGCTGCAGGACCATCCTCAGCCTGCTGGCTGCAATGGGCCATGATTATCGTCTGTAGACCTCAGGGCTGCAGCCAAAAGCACCTGTCCATGACATGGGGACACATGGAATCACAGAATGGTTCGGGCTGAAAGGCATCCTGAAGGTCATCTTGTTCCAAACTCCCTGCCATGGCCAGGGACACCTTCCACTAGACCAGTTTGCTCAAAACCCTGTTCAGCCTTGAACATTTCCAGGGATGGGGCATTCACAATTTTTCTGGGCAACCTGTTCCAGTGCCCCACCACCATAAGAGTAAAGAATTTCTTCCTAATATCTAATTTCAACCTACCCTGTTTCAGTTCAAAGCTGTTGCCCCTTGTACTATCACTATGTGCCCTTGCAAATAGATCTCTTCCTCTTTCCTGTAGGTCCCCTTTAGGTACAGGAAA
Organism: Vidua macroura; assembly: GCF_024509145.1. Taxonomy (NCBI): domain Eukaryota; kingdom Metazoa; phylum Chordata; class Aves; order Passeriformes; family Viduidae; genus Vidua; species Vidua macroura. The sequence goes on along the minus strand of NC_071572.1, from coordinate 71,007,742 downwards.
TCTGCCTCGTGGGACAGAAGACATGTACCAGGGCATGCTATCATGTTCACAAGAGGTCCCCTCCAGAGCAGGGGAGCATGATTTTTACTGTAACTTTTTTGTCTGGGAGGCACATGGAGGGGCCAGGCCCCCTTGGCATCCCGTTTCCCACACTTCATCCCCTTACACACCGGGCAGAGCTGGCTGCTGCACTGCGAGGGTGTGCAGGAGGAGAGGTATCCCTGCTGGGACCACCCCTTTCCAGCTGCACCCAGGGGCTGCTGCAGGTTTGGGGATGGTGGCAGGGAGGGGGAGTGCTGACAGGGCACAGGTGCTGTCCCCAGGGCTGAACCAAGCTGCGCTGAGTGCCAACAGCCCAACGCTCTTTGTGCCCTGGCTGCCTGTCCCAGGAAGCACTGTCTTGAAAAATCACATAACCCAGGGAAGGGCTGACTTGCACACATGGCATGCCCTTGCCCAGCAATTAATTTGGATGCAAGTAGTATTTGCATGATAACTACTCTATGTGTGGTATGAAGTGTGAGTACTTTTCCTCTACTCTGAAATAACTTCATTTAGAGATGAACTTTTTGAGATGCATGAAGCTCAAAGCAGATCCAAGGTACTGCTTACAGTTTCCACACAGCATCATCCTGACTTTCTTGGGCTGCTGTGTGTGACCGGGGGAGCCATGAGGTGCCCCAAATCAGAGCAGGAGGCTAGAAGCATCATGCTAAGCAATTAAATGGCACCCCCATCCCCCCACATCAGCTACCCATGTGCCTGGACTTTCCTTCAGGCTGGCACAGCACCCACTGCCTTCCTGAGCTGGTATCTCAGCAGGTGGGAAGAAATTTGGACCCAGTGGATCTGATTGCCAGCACTGTTAAGGAGGCACATGCAGTCTTCACAGGCTGAAAGTCTGGCTTTAGGACTAGCAACTGCATCCAAAGTGCCTGGCTACATCTGGACCCCATGCTGCCTGAGGGCACCTCCATCCCAGCAAGGGGGGCTGCTGTGCTCAACAGCCTGGAGTCTGCACCGTGGTCTGGTGAAGCAGGGGGCAGTGAGTGGTCTCAGTTCATCTGTGGGTTTAAAAGCCCTTCCAGGGAGAAGGAACATGAGGGAGCTGTGTAGCTGTGTAAAGGGCTGATGAGAAATATTTAAATATTTCAGTTCCCAGTGTAACTTGAGTCATTTGGAACGGAAAGTTTCCATTACTCAATAAATCTAGTGCATTAATTTAAAAGAAAAAAAAAAGAAATTAAAATGGACAACTTTTGGTGTTGGCTTGAGGAACATAACAGTACAGCAGAGTCACAGACAAGCACCACCCACCAGCAGGTTCATAATGTTCTTGGCCCAAGCTAGGGCCAAGGAGGGACATGGAGCAGGCATGGAGCAATGGGCATATTTGCTGCCCAGGGAAGGCCTGCTCAGTCATGCTGGCATAGATAATGCAGAGAAAAATTTAGGCTTGGATGAGAAGAGGTGAGAACAAAAACCCCAAACCTGTGCACCTTCAGATGAAATTAAATTGCATGAGAAACTTTTTAGGAATATTTATAATGAGGTGCTCATGTCTGAAGCAGTGCTACCTGACTGTGAGAACAAACTCTGCCCAGGGGTACAGACATGATCACCCCTGGCTTCAGCCCAGGAAGGACAAGTACCTACTGCCTTGCCAGGGATGGCTCTGGTGCTGGACTGTCCCAAATCCAGGAGCCCCCTGCTTAAAACGGCTTGGAGGATTAGCTCTACCTGCCCCAGCTCCATCTGCCACTGCCCACCAGTGGGGCTTGTTCCTAAGGCATGCTTCACAGAGGACCACGCTCCCCACATCAGGTTTTGGGGAAAAAGGAGGAGGCTTTTATGTGCCCGGACTGCTATTGTCAAGCAGCCCTCGGCCACCTTGATGGCTTCAGAGTGGGGATCCGAGCCGGGACCGAGCAGGGACCCAGGCGGGTGCCGGATGGCGGGGCTGCACTGCACTCCAGCGGCCGCAGGGCTCCCGCAAGCAGAATGCCTGCTGGGGAAAGGCATCCCTCGGGCTCCCTCTACATCCTCAGCCTTCCCACTGCGACAGCTCCTAGCCCTCCCCAGCGCCTTTCTGTCACAAAGACGATTTTAGTATTACGGCCACTTTAGTGCCCCCCGTTATCCTGCTTCCCTTCGGTCCCAGTCTACCTCCAGCAACACTGCAGCCAGAGGAAAAGCTTGCACAAGGACTGGAGCACAGGCTGTGAGGAGCTGGGGGCTGCTTCCGCAGATACAGGAACACACGAGTAAAATAAGGCAGCACCTCCTTCCCTAGCACACCAAAGACACACAGAGCATAAGGGAGAACACAACCAAAGCAACCTGGAGCCTCCCAGCCCCTTCTTCCCAGTGCTCACAGCTCTTCCACCAGACCCTACAGGCTCAGGAGCAGGGGAGGAAGGAGAGCAAGAAGGGCTCTCCCTGGAAGGCTGTGAACAGAGCTAGAAGCTGAGCTCCCACTGTCACCCTGATGGGCACCAGAGCACCCAGCTGCAAGCAGCAGGGCCAGAGTCATGCCCTGCCCCTGTTGGGGCTGAAATAAATGCCCCCTTCACCTGGAGGTGCAGCTGCAGTGCACAAACTGTTCCCAAATACAGCTGGAGTTTTTGTGGAGCTGAGGCACAGACAACCCATGGCAGGGTTCCCACCTGAGTTGGCTGGATCAGGCAGCAGAGAGGAGGGTGGAGAAGTGTTGCCTCCCTGCAGCAGGATGGTGCAATAGCAGAGAGCATCCACTCACACCCTGCCCCTGTGTTTCTGGGCAGACACTGACAGTAGTCCAAATACTCATACAGCTTCCTGCCCAAGCCAGAGGAACAGAATTACTGCAAATACTTATATTTCTGGTCAGTCTGAGGAATACGACCTTGCCAGTCAATCCTGCCTTGTTGCAGGGACCATTTTTGAAACAGAGGCCAAGGCAGTGGCATAAAAAATGCTCCCCTCATGACAAATCCTGCATTTACAGCCAGAAACTATTGTAAATAGTATTTACATTCAAAGTACAAAAAAATGTGCAGATGGAGCACTGCAATTTGGCAAGAGATGGCTCTATAATCACCAAGAAGGATTTAAACAAGCAAACAAAATGGAAACCATACCATTAATGACATCAAATATCAACAAAGGGAAAAACAACACAACCTCACTAGCAGCAGCAGCTTTTCCACCTACAGAGCAGCCAGGCAGTCAAAGATGATTTTCACAACTCAGCACACATTGAGGAGTCAGGCCAGAAGGCTGGGAGAGCTGGGTCCAGGTCTGTCTATCACCCTCTGCTGCACTACCTTGGACAAGTCACAGGCCATCCTTTTGCCCTATGCACCAATACAAGTAAGGAGTAGCCTGGAATATGCAGCACCACAATCACACCTCCCTCCCTCTTCCCAAAATGGTGCCCAAATGTCATACTTGGAAAAAAAAACTTAGATCCCTCACCTTAAAAATCCTGCTAAACCCAGCTCAAGTTTTACCCAGTTCTTCCAGGTTCTCAAGATGGGCTGGTGTGGGTTCATGTCTTGCATAGGCCAGGGAGAGGGTGTGAAGATACTTTTGAGGATGTAGGGATAAATGGAAGGAAGAAAAAGAGGGAGTCCTGTTGATTTTAATGGTCATCTTTCAAAGTAGTACCATGTGTCTGTGTTACAAGTGTCTCAAATGAGACCCCAGCACCTGCACTTCATTTGACCAGCTTCTAAGAGCAGAAAACTGGAAAAAAAAAATCAATGAAAGCTGAGCTTGAACTGCAGCCTCTAATAGAATGAGGTTTAGACTGAGCTGTTGTCCAGTGTATGTAGGTAGGAACCATTGTATTGTTCCCACACAGCCCTGCTGTCAGCATTACAAGATGCTTGCTGGGCTGACATTGGTGCTTCTCCTTGCTAAGCTCTAGACTTGGACACATATTACATTTTCCCTTTATTATTGGTCACAGATCAGATCAGTCTCTGTGTGAACTAAGGGATGCTCCTGCTCACACCCATGAGTTTTGTGTGAAATTTCAGTTAAGGTTTAGCACAGCAAGTTTGTGGGTATCTGACCAGCCTCCCAAGGAGCTATGCCTGAAATGCCCTGGGTAAAACAGAAATGAGTATTAATGCTCTCCCAGACTCCCTTAGGCTGTATTTCAACAACTAATGAGTATTGCCAAGACTTCTATTTGTTTTCTAATATGTTTCCTGTTTAGAAAGACACCCCAAGCCCCCAGTGCCCTCCTATTCACTAACCAGGTGCTACACAGAGCTCAGGAAACAAGCAGTGGGTTTGGATGCTAGCATGTTTTAAATAAATTACATATATTTTGGATGTAAACAATGACTATTTGTTGAAATGTCGTTTTCTATTTTCTTGTTTTGACTTTAGATTGAAGGTTCAAAGAGATTAAATTTTAGAACACCAAAAGTAGCCTTTGCTGTGGTTTCCTAAGCAAAAGGGGAATGCTAAGTACTGGAACACAAAAAGGGAAATAGTCCTCCACTTTGAATAGAAAAACTTTCCTCTTGTTAAATCCTAGCAAATGAAAGCAATCAGTTGCTACAGCGTCTCTATGATGGGATCACATTAAGGGGCTTTGCCCAGGCTGCATGATGAGGCTGCTGCCACCTCCAATCCCAGCCATCCCCACATCCTAACTTCCATCAGGACAGTTTGCCATGTGGCTGTTTCACATACAGCAGGAAGAACAGTGATCATCTTAGGTCTTTGATCATGTTTTGAGGTTTCTTTAACAGCTCTTTAAGTATTTAAATTTGCCAGTGGGTTGGTACCCATGTTTTTAGGTGCTCCGTTGCTATACGTCCCAAATCCTTGAGTATCACGTGGTTTGACTTTGTCAGCTCTGATGTCTCACCACTGTGCTTCAGATTCCCCTCTCAGTGCCTGGAGGAACCTAACTGAAAACACTTCCAAATCAGTTCTTACGTTACAGCAGCTCCAAGAGGCACAATAAGGACCAGGGCCTCCCTGCATGGGGGCTCAAGCAGGATCACTGCATTTAGGAGCCTTTAGCACAAGGACAGCACCTGAACACAGGCTATCTTAGCTGACAGAGTCATCAGGGTGACAGGACATTTGACCAATCTTCTCCTCTGGGCAGCTCATTTTGCACTGAACTTACAGAGGCAGCTGCCTTCAGTTCCAGCTGGAGGCACAGGCAGAGAGTGCTTGGGCTCTGCCCTAAATTCATGGTGCCCACATACCTCTAGAGAGTGATGCAGGAAAATACAGCCCAGGTCTGGCTAGACTGGTGCATACATTATAGAATATCCATTGTATGCATATTATCATCACCACTTATTAAAATCTTCATCAAGACTCGAGGTGCCATTGCTGGAAGCAGCCTCTTTCATCATGAGGGATGCTTTTGGGAGTGTGTGGAGCCAGAGGGGGAGCAGCTTCTGGGGGCACACAGCTGCTGCCATCCTGTACAACACTGTCTCAAGCTGCCACTACACCCAAGGTGGGCTTGGCCAGCCGGAGTAGGATTTCTGCCCCTGCACCATGGCTGTAGGCTGAGCAGAAATCCTCCCAAGTGTCATCAAAAGACTCTGCCTCCTGAGCAGCTTCCCTGGCTCCTCATGGGTCCAGGCACTTGTCCAAAGTCACCATGCTGTGCAGAAGTCCTGGGAACAGCCCAGGACTATGTCTGGCCCCGAGGACGCAGAGAGAATCACTCCACCCTGCTGCAAGGCTGAGGAGTGTCACAGCTAGGTGTGTGCTTTCCCTCTGTGCAAGGGCCCTTCTGCAGTCTCTGTCAGGCACCGGGAGGGGAAGACAGTCTGCTGCCGTCTTTTTTTGGTTGTTAATATCGGGTGTGAGTTCCCCGAAGCCATACACCGAGCATCTGGCACTGCCATCCCCTGAATGCTGCCAATTCATCATCCTAAACCAGGGGATGTCATTAGGGATCTGCAGCCTGTGGCACTGCAAGGAGCACTCATCCATCTGCTCCTCCCCAGGTACCTCCTTATCACCCCAGGAGTTCTCTTGGGTGGCTGGAAAGGCTCTGTTGTCTTTCCAGCTGTTTGTTACTCTGAGGTGTTGCTAAGGGTTTGCATTGTGTTAAGTTTCAGAGAGCACAAAGAAACGGAAGATCTTTGTATGCCAGGCTCCTGCCCTAAAGTACTTAAGTCTTCAGGGACTAGAGGGCAGACAAAAGAGAAGAAAGAGGGTACTATATCAGAGCAAAAGATCAAGCCAGTGAGAGAATATATTATTAATTAAGTATATCTCCAGAACAAGTAACAGAGGGAGTGCAGGAACAGAACTTATAATGGGCTTAGGTACAGTTGAAAAAAAAATTATATACCCATTTTTATCTCCTCTTATTTTGACATCTGTTTACTTCATTTGGGATAGGAGTAGACCTACCCACCATTTTTGAAAATGAGTGTATTTATATGTTCCCACTGTTTTCACTGTTCATGATGGGATGTGCATGTCATCATGTGAGTAGATAATGTCCATGGAAAGAGCTGCAGAGGTCTGAGTTTGATTCTAAAGCTGGTGGTAGCTGGGGTCTTTCCTGAGACTTGTCTGTTAAATGGGCTCACAACAAGGACCGAGCTGCTCTGACCTGTGGTCATTTCTCTCTGGTGTCACAGATGCCTGAAATCCATCTGTATCCTGCCTTTCCCAACATGCCAGCTTTTCTCTTACTGCTACTTCTAATACTAGCCAAACCAGCTCAGGTCTTGTGATCACAAGACCTCCTAGATGTATATTCTCACTGTGGGGCTCCTACTGCCTTTCAGAGGGTGCCTCCTGTCCCCAGATTGCTGGAGGACTCATAGGATACTGTGCTAAATGCACTGGAACAGAAGGACCCAGGTAACAGCAGTTCAAGTCAAGGACCTGGGCCTTCAGCACAGAGATAATAACTAAGTGGCTATTGCCAAGGGCAACCTCCTCCCAGAAGTACCATGCTTCAGTGTACCTGCAGCTTTGGCTTCTGGCACCATTTACACCTGCTGAGCTTTCCTTTCCCATGCAAGCCCCCTCTTCGGGCCCTCATTTGGGGAAGAAAAGCAATGAGGGGCTGGTGGCTGCAGAGCTACTCCCTATCTCAAAGTGGGTGCTAAAACCCTTCTGCTCAAAACTGAGCAGGGAGACATGAAACAAATCCTCTCAGGCTGAGCCCCCACAATCACTTTTAACCCTCCTTACCACCCTAAGCAGAGGCAACTCTGCACTGTCACACAAAATTAAACTTTCTCTTTATTCTCCAGTCTAATCTCTGTCTCCACAATATGACCCTGAGGTTTAATCTGATTATGATCCTTCATATCACACTCTAACAAATGGCCCCAGCTGCCAGGCTAAGCGGTTTAATGAGATACTGTGTCGGTTATCAAATGAAAGGCAGAAGAGACACTGCAGACAAAGGCACTGCTTGCTCAGTCCCATCCCCAGGATGCGGGGCGTGGGCTACAAGGAAACACTCATGCAACTCATGTTGTGTTTCTTCCGTAAGAGGAGAAGACCTGCCCTTCTGCAAGAGTTTTGATGGAGAACCATGCTCTATGAGGCAGGGTGGCAGATACTCCATGACTGGCAGCTGTGAGATGTGACCACAATGTCGTCTGGCCATGAGGGTCTGAATACAAGACAGAGAAAGTACAGTTTGTCTTTGGTCAGATGTTATTACATCTGATCCAAACATAAAAGCCCAAGACATATCACATAGCAAATCAATATAGTTGTTTGTTAATCCAAATGCAATCAGACACTTTTTTCCTTCCTGCCTAGATAAGACCCACCCTTCCCCCTCAGAACTGCAGCCAAAACATAATTCCCTCTCAGTGGCTAACGGCATTCATAAATTATGCTCAAGATCCATTGTTCATTTAATCCTTTTTGCTGCTATTGGCTCTGGTCACTGATCTGTTGCCTCTATGGCATTTTAATGACACAGCTAGAAAACAGCCAAACTCTTCAGCTTAGTGGTAAAAGCTGGATATGTGCTACAAAGAGAAATGGTGTCTACCAGTAACTCAAGGGGAAGAAGTGTGGGAGAATTACAGGCCAAAGCTGGTTGTTGCCTGGGGAAGGCAGCAAGGAACAGGCTGGAGCAGACTCATTGATTCTGGCCTGAGCTGAGGTCTTACAGAGATGATGAAGCTGTTGGCCCATGGCCTCAGGAATATGGTTCACTTCCAAGACAGCCAGACCACAGCAAGCCTTTCAACCAGCCTAACCTGGTTTGCCAAGGAAATCATTGATGATAGTCGCTCTTCCTTTGAAGTTGCAGTTGCTTTCTAAGTTTTTTTAATTTGACCCCTGTGTGTTCTTTCCTCTTCAGTACAGGGGTTATACTGCATGCATTAGTATTATCAATGTGACATGCCATTACAGGAGATACTGATGAGACTCCATCTGGAAGGCTGCAAATCAACCTGTTTATCTGTGCAGAGATGAATTACAGTGAGTGTAGAGCAAGACTGGAACAGAGGTTTTATCAGAGAGAAAGAGACCACAGAGTCTGGAACATCTAGTCATGCTCAGCAGAAGGCAAGGGAGCTTATGATTATCCTTGTGATGGTTGCACAGACAGCAAACCCCATGGAGGGTGAGTAGCAGCTTGATCTGTACTGGTACAAACCAGACTGCACTGGCTGTGAACACATCTAGGCTGAAAGTTCAAAGAAAGTTCCTAATGATCTGTGTGGGTCTGAAATAATATGCCTGCCTCAGGAGCCAGGGGCAAAGTATCTACCTACCTTTGAAACTGCTCTTGGTTAATCTGGGGGAAAGGACCAGGAAGAGCAGCAGATGGATTTGGTGGCTGATGACATTCCTTCCAGTCCTCATCCTTTTAAAGTGGGATCCCAGGAATTCAACATTGATGTTCATTTCCTTAGTAATTTTTACCATAGATTTAAAAAAATGTCTTCTGAGCTGCATTTTTTGTTTTGGTTCACTACTAGCTTGAAACTGGACTTTCTTAAGCTCTCCTGAATTAACCAAACCTTTTCTGTGGAATGCATTAGCTAGCCTCCTGGAGCTGCAGTGCGTGCAGCCTTGCCCTTCAGGTCCCCCAGCTGTGTTGGTGACGATACTGTCACCAGAAGGGGCTATGGCCTGCCCCCTGCTGCTGGGATGTGCTGCAGAAGCAGATGGGTGTAAGGCTGCTTGCAGTTGTGGCAGAAGAGGTTTGGCTGTTCAAGTTGCTGGATAACAAATGGTACCCATCTCCTCCAAGGCAACAGGAAAAATGTGCTGGACCATATGCAACTGAGCCATGGCTTGGGATCAGGCTCTGGACCACCCTGAATGTAAAATGGTGCCCTCCCAAGGCTGAAGCAGGCTCAGTTCATGCTTCTCGGAGCTGCTGGCCTGTGTTGCTGCCTGATTCCAAGAGTGGCTTTTCTAAGAATGGAAACAAAAAGATATTAAGATTTTTAGTCCAGAAATCTTTAAGTGGCACAAGCCACAGTTGTGCAGCTGGTAATTACCACCACCCAGGGGAGCCTAGGAAGAGGCCATTCTTTTTTCGAATTACTACAAAGCCTTTCAATTTGATTAATTCTTTCCTTAATGCATTTCCTTGTAATTTGTATTTGTGAAGATGCTAATGGTAAATTAGACAATCTTTCCTGTGAAAAATACATTCTGTACTCTCCATAAGCTTGGTCTCTGGTGGCATCTGTGCATTCTTCATCACCCATCCAGGAGATACTTTCAAAGCCAGGTGATGATCCTGTCCTTTCTTTCAGTTCAAAGATGCTGCTTGAAGTAGAACTGACAAGTAACATGATGAAAGTGTCATCCATTTCTGTGTGCTGCAATGGTTTGGGTCAGAACAGATTAAAACACATTTGCTACCTGGAGCTGTTTAATTTCCTTTGAAACTGTGCATATTATTCCAGCCAGAGAAGTCAGATGCCAAGAAGGTCAAGGGCACCACAGCCTTCTACAGTAATGGCACAGGTTGGCCTGATAGGGTGAATGGGATCTCTTACCATGATTTGAGCACTGGCAGCTGTGTCACTATCTCACATGACATTGCAAGGCCCTCAGATGAGTGTTGGGGGTGGGGTATAATAATAAAAAATATGTTTCTCCTCAAAACCAGAAATCCTAGCATTGGTAAGCAGAAAAATATTTAGTGTGAAGGCAGAATTATCCTGCCTATCATCGTCCATGTCCCAGCTTTGTTCAAAGAGGCCAGGCGGCTCCCACTGGGAACACAGGATCTAACATAGGATTGCAAGGTGATCTAACTTCATTGCTGGGCACTATTTCAAACTAAAGATGGAGTGTAAGTGATGATGAATAGATGGTCTGTAATGGCCTCTGTGTACACCTGGGTCCCATGAACTAAAAGGGAGTTGATGTGCACTGAAAAATAACCATTCCCACCAGAGCCAAAGGGGTGGCATCAGAAAACGCGTTCTGAGAATTTTTTTTTTTTTTTTTCTGGAGGAGGGAGAAAACAAGAGGGAGGCGGAGGAGCCTAAGGGGTAGGGACACATGAGAGTCATGGCCTAGCCCCATGGAAAGAGGGCAGGACCCTAATGGAGCAGGGCAGTGGCTATTCTTGCAAGTTCCCTCCTTCCCAGAACCCTGCCTGCACTTTGCTTGTTGGTGATTTCCCAATTGAAGGCTGTTGGGAATTACTGCAAGACCATCAGAAACAATAAATCCATATTCTGGCTCTTAGAGTGGCTTCCAGAATTTAGAGACTTTTTACCCAAGTCTGGCTATTTACTAGAAAGCTCCCCCATGGTCTCTTCTCTCCTTTTTGGCAACAGAATTCAGCATTAAATCAATCAAGCTCATTTGTCTCAGCTCAATGATAATAACAAGATGCTGATTTTAAGAGCAAGATCCTGGATCGGTGTTTGTGCTTCAGAGAAACATTGCCCTCTAGTGACTAGAAGGCAGGTTGTGTAAAAAGACAAAACATCATGAGTTTTGTAGAGTTTTATATGTCAGAGCAACACATTCAATTGAAATTTCTAACAGACGGAGCAATGCTGACTGTGGAGAGGGCTCAGAATGCAGCAAATACTCATGAAAGCAATGAAAAAGAGAGGGAGAGAAAATGGTCATCACATTCCCTCCAGATGTTCTGAACAAAGAACTTTTGATTAAACTTACTTCAAGAAAGTCAGTATTTGTCCAGATGCTCACTTTTTAAAAAGAAAAATTATAAATATGAAACATAAAACTTATTCTGTAGCAAAAACACAGTGTGGTATCTCTTTTTGGAGGAAAATCTTGGGATGAGGCTGTGATTTTGCAGTCAGGCTTGGTGTATAAGTGAAAAGCTATTTGCAGAAAGTTTACTGTGGTAAGAAATATGATAAGTACATTTGGCAAGTTTCGTTTTTTTAATAAGAGACCTCCTGTACAACTCTCCCACAACCACAAAAAAATGCCTCACAACAAAACCCCCCACACCCAAGCAGACCTGCACGAGATGATGTAAGACAGTACCTCAAAGATGTCTCTGAAAGGAATTAATTATTGTATTCAACTGCTTCTATGAACACTTTAGTCCTTTCCTCAAAGACTTTTCCCTTTGCTAGGGGTGAGCTGAGTCACATCTTTCTGTTCTGGAGAAAAAGCTGCAGGACTGTTCCTGTGTCTTTTTGGTCAGTAGTAATGTACCTTCCATGTTTCAGTGGTGACATGGATACTTTCTGCAGCAGCATATGCTAGCTGATGCATTTCCTTGTGTAAACAAGAAGAAAACAGCAAAAATTGATCAAACTTGGCTCAAAGCAGGGGTCCATTATTGTGTGCTTATTTCCTAGCTTTGCTGAGTCATTCCTGGCTGTAAGAGGCTGCCACTCTCGCAGAGCAGTGCAACATTCCATGTCACGGCTGCGCAGCACACGGTGCATGCCCATGGTTTTGCTTCACAGTGGGCTGTGAAGCCCAGCAGCTGAGGACTGATACACAGCTGCATCCAAGTTAAGGTATCACCACTGAAGCATTTTTTTCACCCAGCTATAAAGGGAGATAAATTCTTCAACAGTCACAACTAAATCCCACAAGAACCATACATCAGAGCAGTAAAATATATTAAATTTGGGATTAACAGCTCTGAATGTTTTGCACTATCCTCAAACAGTTTGAATTGCTTTTGCGCTCCTCTAACTTCAGAAGCCAGCCCTTCAACCACAAGACAAAATCAAGATGAAACAGGAGACATTACTTCATTGCCACAGCTGTCTGACTGGCTGGCAGACTGGCATTTCCTTGAGCTTTAATGAAACAGCTCAGCTTACAGGAAACAGAAAAGCCACACTTGAACAGGAGGCATCATCATGAAACTGACACTTGTGTTCCATTTAGGGAGCCTGGAGAACAAAGGTTTAGCAAGAGAAGTTAACTGTTTGGAACAGTTCCACACAACGCAGCTACCCATGTGGAAAGGCGACTTGGAGGGTATTCCGAGGATCGGAGCAAAGTGGGTGCCCGTTTACATGGTGGGATCAGGTCTATACATGGTGAGATCTGATGCAGGAGACACAGGACCATGACCAGACGAGGACCACACAGCTGGGATCCTTCCTGACCCACATCTACTCTGCTCAAGAAACTGTAGAAGACAGCCTGCTCCAGAAGCAGAGGCTGCACTGCGTGCCTGTACTGCAGTTTGCCACGACGGGGAGACGCCGCGCCGCGGATGTGCCTTGTGCAGCTTCCTGCAGTGTGGGATGCAAATCCCACCTCGGCCAGCCCCCTTGGCAAAGGACTTGTTTACTTTTCTGCACAGATGTGACAAAAAAAACCCCACCAAACCAAACCCAAAATCCCCCCTATATTGGTTTAGTTTCAGCAATTTAATAACATTAAACCCAGCATTCTTTATATTAATTCTAAAGCTCTGTTCTTTTGAAATACTAAAATCCATTTTCTTTTGAAACATCCACAAAATTAAAAGCACTGGGGGTCTTGGAGCTAAGAGCCTTTGTAAAAAAGAGTCCTTCTGCACTGCACCCAAAAATAGGTGGGTGTTAACAAATAGGGAAAGACCTGCACCTTGTCCAGCCTGCTGGGTAGAGCTGGGAATGGGAGTGAAATCTGCTCTGCCAAAGCCCCCTGATTATATGGCACTAACACAACTGGCAAAGGCAAACATGAAAAAGACATATTTGAAGCAATTGGAAGAAAAATATAAGTGAAGGAGAGAAAAATGAAGAGGCAAAACCCACTGTTCCTCTTCTTGATTCCATTGAGCTCTTCAACACTAGCAGCATGGTTAAATTCCTACTGGATTCCTACTGGAGGATAGGAATGTTCCTCTGCCCCTCTGCAGAGCTGGCCTGTGAGGTAAGCAGGTAATTAAACCCGCTGTCCTTGTGAGAAAGGCGACTGCAGCAACAATACATGTGCTAGGTTACAGAGGCAGCAGAGCGAGACTCCTTTGTGCTGGCTTTCAGCTTAGGTGCCACAAGACTGGAGACACGGAACAAGGCAGTTGCCTGCTCTGACTGACACACAAAGTTGGGTTTCACTGGCTGTAGCTTCCAAGCAGGCTGTCATTGATGAAAGCAAATTAGATCAGCTGGGCATCAAGTGATACCTCCCATCAGTTTTCACCGCCCACCGCTGCCAGCTCGACACTTCTCTTTAGCGCTGCATGTGCCAACTGTCTCACAAAGCCAGCTGCAACATCTACTGGAAGGACATGGGGAGCAACCACAGGTGGGGAGAGGAGCTGGGGGATCTACTCGGGCTAGGGGCAAGACCTGTGCCTGCCTTAGTCCAGGCAGAAAACAGGGTTCTCCAAGAAGAGTGCCAGCTTGCTGGCCACCAGGTCAAGGTCACTGGTGTTGGCATATTTGAGCAGATTGGTGTTCTTGAGAAAGTAATGCTTGAGGAAATGCTGGCTTACACACTTGTGCAGCTTCTGTACCAGCCTCAGAAAGGCTTCAGGGAAGCAGCGCCAATCCTTGGTGCGTGGGTATTTTTCACACGTCCAGAATAGCACTGTCTGCAAGAAGCAGATGGGAGAGAAGATGTGTTAGAGGTTCTGTCGAGGGCTCACACAGCTTACTAAGGCACTTTTAGTGCTGGTAAATGGCTGACAGCCTTGGAAATCACAGAGACTCACGCTGCTACCTCCCTGTGTTAACGTTTCTGCAATGGAGGGATCCCAACTGACCAGGAAGAGCAGCTTTGAGGTGCCTGGTTAGGATCTCTCCCCAGAGGAGCCACTCTCCACTGACTGAGCCAGGAGCCCAAGGAAAATGATCTCACTAAAATAATCTTGGCCTATTTGCCATCCTCCAGCAGGAGGCTCTGCAGAAATGCCAGGCATTTTAAGCTGTAGAAGACGGCCTATTATGCAAGGGTAGAAGCCAGTAGATGCAAGGAGGGACAGAGCATAATGAGATCAACATAATTATTTGTTAGCTTCAGCTGTATTTGTGCTGAAGATACACGAAGATTTGCATCCTAAACAGACTGAGATTCCAAGAAGCTATTGCAGGTGCAAGGCTTGCTTTCTGCTCAAATGCTGGTTTTTTTTCTGACATGTGATACTTAACTTCATGTCTTATGTTCTATTCCTCCAAAATTATTTTATGCAATTTAACATTTGAGAAATACATAGTTAAAATAACAAAATGCATATGATTGTTGCTCTTATAGTATTATTTTTACACTGCCTATGTTGCATTTTCTCAGATTTTCCCATGACTGAGAAGAATTTTCTCAAGGAACTTGGACTTACTGTACCAAAAAAGCCATACTAACTGCCTTGGTCAGCCTGAAATAACATTTTAAAGTACAAAATCACCTATTCGGTGTTCAATAATTCTGCTAAGTTCCTTAACTGTCCTCTGAATCCCAATTTTATTTTGCAAATTCAGCTACCCAAAAAGAGACTCACGGACATTTTGAGAGGTGGCAGAACCACAGCCTTCAACTTGTCTGTTTCTACAAAGGTAGAATTTCATCTATAGTTGTACTGCTGACAAATTTCTTCTCAAACAGTTTTTCAAATGTGAATTTTTTTTTTGTTTACAGCTGCAATAACCACAAAGCCTTTTCTTGAATGCCACCAGGGAACAAAGACATAGTGAGGAATTCAAGCTATAACTCTCTGAGAGCTGCTCCTTGAAGACTTGCAGAGTAGTTACCTTCTGACACATTAAAACTACTTCAGCAGGCAGCAGTTGCAATGAAGCTTCTGGAGGCAAGGAAAACAGTGCTGCTTTTTCAGTCAGGAGGACAAACAAGTGATTTTTCCCCAGCATTTATGTCCCTAACTGGCAGCTCTCTACCAACAGCATAGAGTTGGCTTTCAGAATATACCTAGATCTTTTTGAAATTCCAGATCTCAAACTTCATTCCTAAGCAGGAAAGCAAAAGAAGGGCAGTTACATGGTCCGCTCTGGCTTTCAGAGCTCCTGGTATGCAGATTTCCTCTGTCATAGAGGATCTTTTTTAATCCTAATTGTTGGATACCTCTGACAGGGGCAACCTGAGAATTTGTGAAGAAGCAGGGGAAACATGAGAATGTGAAGAAACTTAACACTAAGCCTCTGCTCAACTGCTGGTTTAACCACGGACTGTTTCTCTCATTTTTATTTTTTTCCTGTTTTTCTTTTTAATGTGAGTAATTTTGAAAAATTCTTTCTGTCTGGTAAACCATCCTCTCTTGCTGTAAAAGCCGGAACTATAGTTACAGTAAAGAACTGAAGAGCTTCTAAATAGTTTCCTACTTTGATCAAGAGTCCATGCAACAGCACTTCCTGCACATTTGCTCCTTCAGCCAGGGAAAAACATTGTTCCTAATGGTTAAATGGTTTTCCATTTTGTCTTATATATGACAGTTTTCCCACCAGGTAGTTCTTAGAGGCACTGAGGAGTTTTGCATCCAGCTAAGCTCTAATCAGCCTCATCAATTATTTTTTTACTCCATCTTGACTTAGAGTAGTGCCATGACTGTAACAGCATGTGATGGTCACCAGCTTTTTCTTTAGGAGGATTCTTAGCATTGCATCTGGTTTTGGACACCAAAAGATCAGTAACTACTGTAGGAACCTAATGGCTTGAGGCTTCAAGGTGGGAAAAGTACAGCCTCTCCCTGGCAACTCCAGGAGGAAGAAGTCCCAGGAAACAGGATTTTTAATCTATAATCTAACAAATTATGCTGCCTGTGGCCCATTCGTGTCTGCAGCTGTCAGATGTGGGGACACAGTCATAGCAGAGTCTTCTCTCTCTTTTTCACAAATCTTGCTTGAAGCCATCTTGAACCCCGAAATAGGTGCAGGGAGGGTGCCACCACCTCTTTAACTCTTTCTTCCCTTCTTAGCCCAAGTGAAACACCACCAGAACTGTAGTTTTCACCTAATTCATTAATAATGCTCACCTAAGACAGTTTTGTTTGGTGCATATCCACAAAGAAAAAAAGCACCATCTTCCACCAGAGAGACATGGATATAGATGGCTGGGATAATCAAGAAGCAGGAAGTAAGTGTGCAATTACAGACAACAGTACAACGTGAAGTCAAAACAGAGCAGGGGCCTCGACTCTATTTATGTTGCTGCAATCATAATGTTCCTACAAGCCTTAGTTTCTTATTGAAGTTTGGAACACATATTTAGTGAACTCCTTGCCACCATAAAGCAATGAAAAGGTAGAGCAGTTTTGACAGTTACCTTAGAAGTTACACAGATGCTACACTGACTTACACCACAACATTCTGACATTACTGGATGGAAGCAACTGCAACAGATCCCGTGACTGTATGTAGGTATCAGGGTGATGCCTACCTGAAGGTGATAAGCTGTGATGACAGGCTTATTCCCAGCACACCAGACATCTTCCTTCATCTGCCTCATGACCCTGAAGCACTTCATGCGACAACCACCATCTTCATCAAGTCCCTCCATGAGGATGTGCTCAGCACGGGAGAAGCACAGCTGCCAGTGGTAATTAGAGCGGGCTAGGAGGTCGAAACCCAGCGACTGTGGAACGACAGGGGAAGTGTGGCAGCAGATCAGAGGCAAACTTCTCCCAGCAATGCAGACAGAGGTTACAAAAGCACGTGTGACATCTCTCAAAGCCTATTCTAAACAGGGTTAGCAGAGGCAGCAAACATGAGGCGCGCTCCCATCTTAATTCTTAGTTGAATAAACACGCATTTTGCATTGTTTCCTTGTGTGCTGGTATGAGTTACTCCAGGGAGATCCTGTTCTAAAGCTATCAGGCACAGTACCAGCAGTGCCACTAAAGCAGAGGTACAGCTCTGCAGGCACTTTGCTGTGGAGCAGGAGGTTGTGCATAAGAGGGGAGCAGGACTGGAAGGTGGAATGGGACCTGCAGGAACTTGGCAGCTGGGACTGAGCTGGAGTGCCATAATCCAGCCATGAGTGTTGTAGGGAAAGATGGGATTGAGCTGGAGGGCAAGACACCAGCCCATTTGCTGAAGTACATGAGGCAGAGCAAGAATGGTGCACATCAGAGCTGTGTGATGCAGGCAGAATTGTTTGCTAGAGACTCACACAATAAAAAGTTAACTCAGATTTTTTTCTATAGAATTCACCACTGTAAGGGGGGGGAAACAAAATCCAAATAAACTCCAACAGAATATTTTGAAACATTGCTTCTCTCTTTAGAGAATACATCTTCTAACCCTACTGCCATCACCATGCAGTTCTTCCTTTGGGAAAACACTGTCAGACACCTGAGAGGTAAATTCCATCCCAGAGTCAAGGGTGTTTTTTACACTGTTTACCTTGATGCATTGCACTTTTTCCTGAGAAGGCCAACGCTTAAGGCAACGAGGCCACCGGGCTTTCTCGGGCCAGCACGTTGGAATCTCCACAGCAGGTACCAGCTCCACCTCAACCTGGGATTCTGATGTCTCCACAGCCACCCGGACCACTGAGCTGAAGCTCTCCAGCACTGTCACTTTACCTGTGAAAGGACAACAGGAGAAGAAAATACTGATAAAAAGGTCCTTTTCCACAAGCCAAGCAAGAGGCTGTCTAGGACTTGGAGCTCTATTGTTCCGTCTTAACACTTTCTCCTCAGTAACACATGAAGACTATAAGAAAAGCCTAAATCTATATAAGTCTATCCTGGGGAAGGAGAACGGGAAGATGAAAGAATAATGTTCTTAACTTTACACTCAATTATCATGCTTTTTCTTTTTTCCTTTGTGGGTACTCTTAAACCCTAGGATCAGGTTCTTAAAAATAAAGCTAGACAAGTGGTGCAACCTAACATTTCTAATGATACACTACAAGGAGATCACTGCAGATTGAGAGGACCAGATGAACACTTCCTATCTAAAGATGTTTTTCTTCCTTCAGAGAACCTGAGATCAGATCCATTCCAGATCACACTTACTACTGCCAGACATTCAGAATGTTTTGTGGGGTATCTGTAAAATTTGCTTCTGGAGATGCACTTGCACAGAAGACAATACCAGAATTTATGGTCTGTTGTACACAGCAGTCACACAGAAAAGCCTAACTGCTACATCACTGCAAGTGCTGAGTGTTAAGAAGGATTAGTTCTAAGGTGATTTGGAGGAAAGACGTTTCCTCAGTGTTAAAGAAGAGTGGCTCATCTCCAGGAACAGCATGATCTAAGAGTACAAAAAGGAAAGCAAGCTGCAACTAATGGACTTTGTGGGATGTTTCCTGTTGGTCCAGTTGAGTTCATGGAAGAAGTTTATGTCCTGGTCACTCTGGCAGGATCATTGTCCCTTCAGCTCTGCCATCTGAGCCAATTGCGTGTTCATCCTCTAACCCACTGAAGTGAAAGGCTGAGCAGACGAACATAAGCAGTTTAAAGAGCGATGTGTTATCCCAACCTCATTTTGACTGGCATGTGCTAAGGAGCAATTCATGGGGTGAATTACCTTGCAAAAAGTAGAGTCCATCCCAACCAGCACTTTATTAACCTCAGAAAATCTATGTGCTATTTCCCTGCTGAGCCAAGCCTGGCATCTAAACAGGAACTGTTCTGTTCCCAAGCTCCCAACAAGGATCCCTAGCAGCTGAAAAGTGTTAGAGCAACCACTGCGTCAGCATGTAAATATGTTCATAGTGTTTCCAAAAGCATTGCAATGCTTATACCTATTTTTCCACTACTGAAAAGTGAGACATCTCAAAAACTGATTTTGCTGGTGCTGAAGTAATTAAAAAACTGGGAAGCAAAGAAATCAGTGAAGTTTTTCTGTAACTTTAGCCGTACTGTGGGATGAAGGAAGTCCATTCTTCACAGAAACAAACAAAAATGGTAATTGCTTCTCCTGACTTCATCTTAGCTCATCTCCTCCCAGCGGACCTTACAAAAAAGGCATCAGAATCATCAACCTACACACCACTCTCTGGGGTCCTTGCAAATACCTTTCCTGCAACACTCAACTTTCACTCAAGAACTTGATACTGACTGCTGCCCAACACAAAAACTTTCACATAAGTAAAGCCTCAGAAGCAAGCCTGTTCCAGCTGGTCTTTCTTGTGAGCCTCAATGTTGAAATTTCATTCCTATCCACCTTTCCATTCCTATGATAACAAGTATTTCCTGAAAAAAATGCCATTATCTAGAAGAGCTTGACATTAACATTTTTTTTCACTGTGACTACAAATCAGAGTGCAATCAGATGAGTGGAAATAGCTTCTATTGCTCTGAAATATAGAAGACTCATTAGGCTACTGATGAGTGAAGTCATTCTGGAAACATGCTATGGGAAGAGGCACCACAGGAGTAGCCTGGACACTGGGGAAAAGAGCTCTTGTCCAACATATTTTGCTTCAGTAGAAGTACTTCTACTTAGTTCCCACCATCACATGCTGGAAAGCTGTGGACAGCTAAGGTTTCCCCAGAGCATTGTCTACCCTATAAATATCTTCAAACATGTTCTTCTCAGATGTACACATCTTTCCAGTACCCAATTTTCCTATACTACCTTCCTTAATAATTTAAATATATTGCAGGTGCTGTAGTGAAGATTTTTTTTCCCAAACTAACTCCTAAATGTTCTAAAAATCTGGGCTGCCTCTTAGTTGAACTGCAAGGGTGATGTTGCTGGAGACCCTACCCAAATTCCTAAGAAAGGAGAAACATCTTGGGTACAAAGAGCCCCAAAACTACTGAATTCTATCTTCAATGCAGGTCTGTGTACGTCACTGCAATCACTTGAAGGCTTCCTGGTTTTGGAGAGTTTTGCTCAGCTTCTGACCATGCAATCCAAACACTCTGTATGTGTGATGGGTTCCCTCACATCTGTCCCCACCAAACTCACTGGAGAGGTTACAGGATACAATCGACTTCTCCACCAGCTCCCGGAAGACGATAAGGACTTTGGCTGGAACCAGATCACCTTCGATGTTCACATCCTCTTCATGCCACTGCTGAAGGCTTTTTGAGAACTGCTCCACCTCCAGCCACTGATGCAATTCCTCAGGGTCCCGCACGGAGGAGAGGAGCTTGGCTCCATTCACGGTGTAATAGCGCCAGTGCCGTACCTGGCATTCCCTGTAACCGGTCAGGCCACGCAGAGGAACTGTGATGAGGAATTGGCTGGGTGCTAAGACCTAGGAGAGTTCAGAGAGATTGAGAGAGGAGACAAGGGCAGATCCATGAGCTAAAGTCAGGAAAACAGGGTTGAGGAAGTACTAGGTAAAACTGGGGGCTTTGAAAAGAAGGACAAACCATGGTATGATGGGACTGACTGAACACAGCCAGGACCTGTCTAAGCATTATCTTGGAGGTATGCAGACTAAAAGGAAATTGTCTTAGAAGGCATCTGATGTGAAGCTCTTAGAAGATAAGAGCTCACTGTCTGATTTGCCACCACACCTGCCATGCTTTCCCCCTTTTCTTGTTATTTCTAGTCTGCAATTGCATGAGATGTAATAACCAGCAGCTTCCAAGAAGCAGGAAGGCATGAGAAAATATGTTTTGAGAGCCAGCCAAGGGAAACCCAAATAGTGGTAGTTATTATCTCAGAATTGTTACTTGAGATAAGCCCAGAGTCCAATGCTAGTAAGAACTATGGCAAAAAGTTCACCTTTCTGATCTCTTTCAAAGTTCACTACAGACATTAGGAAAATAAGGCTATGGCCCATTCATTTTACGAGTGTTTCAAGTGTTTCTGTTTGACTGGCCTTTAAAGGGACAGAGACATAAGGCAAGTGACATGCTTGAGCTTACAGAGCAGTGTCACTCCCAGAAATAAGTCCAGGTCTTGGCCAGCTGTAATGTATGGAACTGCATCTCCTGATAAGCATGACAGAAACAGCGTAAGGATGGAGGCAGCAACCAATGGACAAGGAAGCCTTAAAACAGGCTTGTTTGCAAGCCAGTTCATTTGCCTCACTTGAGGAACAACCATTTTCCAATAAAAACCAGTATTTGCAAGGAAAGAATGAGGTGACTCACAAAACATCATCTGTCTGGCCCAGGGCATAGCCAAACATGTCCAAGTGCTACTTTGGAAGCATCTGGCAGTTGTGGTTCCAGAAGGGGTGTTCAAAGTCCTTCAGATTTTTACCATGTTGGATTAGGAACTTTTCAAGTCCACTCGCTACCAAGCCTAACTTACAGTGGCATAAATAAGGTGAAGCTGCTGCATGAGCAGGATGTGAAGTGACAGCCACTGCTGCAAGGTGGTTACACCCATGGCGAACGAAACACGCTTGTCACTCTCCTGTAATAATCCAAAACACTCTGGTAGCCTTCCTCAGCTCAGCTGATTTAAAGTATTACCACAGAGGTGCCAGGGCCCTGAGGGCACTAACAGGTTTTTTTTGTCCCTAAGCAGCCTTTCTGGGTCTTCTGCCCATGGGTCTGGGACCCCCATTTCAGGTTAGCCCTGGGCTCCAGTGTGTGGGGAAGCAGCTTGACCTCAGACATGACTTATCAGCAGATTTCCCTGATGATCCAGACTCTTGGCTGACCCAGCTGCCCTCCTTGCATCTGTCTCAATCAGGGACCATAGGGCAGAGGCTGTATTGCTATGCTCACCTCCTGCCTCTCTCTCTCTCTCACAGGGAGCAGCTGGTCCTCTCTGCTCCCTGGCAAGAGATTTGGAAAACAAAAGATGGCCAGCCAGAAGCACAGAAATAGCAAAGAAAACACCAGGATGCTGGTCTTTTGTCAAATATAAACCATAAAGGAAGGAGGATGCTGAAAGGATGACACTGCAGATCAAGCTGACCTGCACACGTCAGGTTTGGTAGGGCAGCTCAGAAACAGAGTAGTAGGCTCCATAAGGAAAAAATACAATGGCTGTCATGCAGTTACTGTGGCTGTGGCTCACTGCCTCAGCCACATTTTCAGGTAAACAACCATTTCCCCCATACCAAAATGCTGTCTTGTATGCACTAGCACCCAACAGATTGCAAAGGGAAGAGCTGCACATGTTATGTGAGTGCCTACAAATGCAAGTCACAAGGCCCCTCCACCTGGGGCTTACCAGAAAACAACAGAATGCACAAGGCTGGGATTAGCACTGTAAAGCTGGGCAGTTGGTATCTTCTTGGCCTGAACAAATCCCAGTCCCATACCTATGCTCTGTCACACGATGGTCTCACATGCTGTGTGCAGGCCACAGGCCCCAGAAAGTCACAGGCTCGAGCAAGAGTCTCCATTTCTGGGTGTGTAACTTGTGGCCAGTTCTGCTGTGTTAAAATCCTGTCTAGAGTATGCTGGGCAAATGATATATAACCTCATTCTTGTGAACCTGGCCAGGCTGTTCCAGAGAGACAGAAACATTAGGTTAGAAAGAAAATAATTATGCTTTGAGGGAAAAAAAAAGCAAGTCTTTTGTGCAGAGGACAAAACAGTCATGGAAGGACCCGTTTGGTGGGTGAAATTTTCTGGAGAAGAGGGTGTGTGAGGAGGAAGTAAGCACAGGGATTGTCAGGCACCAGGAAGGCTTTGTACCTGGATGGATGGGTGGAATGGGCGCTTCCTCCGAAGTATAGCTGACCACTTGGCCAGTAAAGCTGGCTGATCCTGAGAGAAGCAGAAAGGAAGACAAGTACACAGAACAGAGAGAAAGCATCATTCATTCACAGCAAAGGTCATTCATTCACAGAGCAAAGCTGCAAGCTTCCCTGGATGCTTGGAGTTTGTTAAAGGAAAATTCCCCCATTTCCCCCACCTTGATTAAACAGTTGGCAATGCCACTGGGTAGTGCAGTACCAGCGACTAGTCTGGACCTCTTCATTATAACTTTACTAAAGCCTCCCCAGCGTTTTCATCAGCCCTGCACAGTTGACAGTTCCAAAAATGGTAGGCCACAACAAAAACAAACAGTTAGAACTTCTAAAAATTAAATAATCTGTTTTGTTCATATGAATTTTAATTCAGGTTTTCATTAAAGCATAACTTTTTTGTTACGTGGGTCACAGGAAAACACTGAATACCTAAAAACTTTTCTTAACTATTCTCCACTCAGTCCTTCATATTTAGAAGGGAGCTTGAGGCTTCTCAACAAATCTAGATCTTTCACCATGTTAATTGATTCCTTTTAGCTAGAAGCTGAAAGTTCTGAAAAATCCTGTAGATTTAACTGACAGAAAAAAATATGTTGCGAAATTGAACACGGAATAATGAATACATTGACTTTCCCTGGACACAAGTCTCCTCTATGTTAAAGTATGTCAGTAATAGTATTAAAGTTTTCAATCTTTGGAAGTAGACAGCCCAAACCAAAGTAATTTCTCATCAACCCATTCTTTGGTGCCCCACACCTACAGGATAGTTAGTCAAGTCCTCCTAGTGTTACTTCCACAGATTTGTAACACTGGGTTAAACATGAACAACAGATCTGCCACTTTTAAGGAAATAGATTTTGAGGATTTCTTTCAAGCAGAATTTGTTCAGATCTGCATACTATAACACCAAGTCACTGCTCATAATGGATTGCCTTGGTGGTTTTGTTCTGCTTTGCTTTCCGGAGCAACAATTTTACCCTGACCCTGGTCCTGTCAGACCTCACTAGCCAAGCAGGCTTGTTTCACACAAGAGGTGGCTGGCAGAGTCTGGCACTAAGGAACTCATGGACCAGGATGTGGCACTGTTTTACGTCACTGTGGCCATACTTACTGACAAGACCACATGCTCTGGGATACACAAAATCCCAGAAAAACTATGAATCTGCATGCCTTTGTCCCCAGGGCAATGGCCACATTTCAGACTGGGTGATTATATTTTGCCTCCACCTCCATACCCTTCCAGCAGCTTCATACAAAGACTTCGTCCCTTTCAGTCCCAGAGAGCTGCAAAAGTTGCCTTGTGCTTTTATGTATTTGCTGTGTTTTGATCTGTAAATGGCTGTGGTTCAGTATAATGACTGACATTAGTATTTCAACTAGTTCAGATGAAAAAAATTGTTTTCATCTGAAGTTGCCATTGCTGTGTTTGTTTCTTGTGCCTTTACTAGTTACTTTTGTGTAATGGAGTCACAAGAAATAAGCAGCCTTCTTCTGTCACAGCTGGGACAGGGCATTATTATTTTTACGTCTGAAGGTCTAAAACAGGGAGGCATTTCACTTCTCCCACTAATAAGTATTATATTTTTCCCAATGAAAAAGAAATTCCAATTCATGACAAAGAAAAAACATATTTTTCAGAAGGAGCTTTCTAATGTTCATAGCAGAAGAAGGACTTTTAATTCTTCTTTCTTTTTTTTTTTAGTGAGTTGACAGCTTTTCCACCTGTAAAAAATATGGGTCATAGCTCATGAAGGCATGAGCATTTTTTCTTACGTTACTGCTGCATAAGTTTTTCTTTCTGTCTCCCAAAGAGCTTTGGCTTCTGTTTGTGGATTGACAGCTCTGGCAATAGATGCTGTTTGTAAACACAGCAGCTGTAAGAAGAGGCTGTGCCTGATTTACCCATCTCTCTTCGATGCTCCTCTGGCTGTGAAATGTCCATGAGTGAGTGCCAATGACCCAGTCACTAGAACTCCACAGTGAAGTGTCAGCACATGGTCTGTGGTGTTTGGGTGAGGTACCTGCCCATACAAATACTTACATAATGGAGAAATCACTTCCTGGTTGCCTACAGGCTGCCAGAGAGTGCATTAGAGCTCTTGTTCATACCTTAATGTTCTCATTGTGAATGCCAGAGTTGGAGATAGCCTGGAATCGCACAGCCTTGTAGCTGATTTCTGCGGTCAGCTGCTGGATGATTTTCTGCACCTCCTCCACTGCTTTGGAAACCAGGTAATGCCGCCGTTCCACCTGTCAGTTCCAGGAAAGACACTTCATGTTACAGGTAATTGCAGTCTTTGTCTCCAGTGCGAAGCAGACAAATCAGCTTAAAGCATCCTGAAACATTTGTGCTCGTGCTGCACTGGGAATAAAAACTGTTCCCCTGTCTATTGCAACCAATTTACCATGAGACAGAGCTGAGAACACCAAAGGGTCAATATTCAAGACTATTGAGCATTAATTGATATTTCCATGCCAACACCACTGGATGGAAGGAAAGGAGTTCATTACACAGATAAATTTGTTATCAACTAATTCTAGTCTCAATTCTTTATCCATTTGATGCAGAATACCAGTTACTCCCCTGCATATGGTAGCCATTCTCAAAGTCAGAATATGTTCCATTCCAAGAACTGACAGGACATCAAGACTTAAGAGATCTGTCCATTAGTCAGGTGGTAGATGTATGTGGCATCATTTAGATGCCTACCTTTTACACTGAAAGTATCCACACTGTCTTTATGGCTGAAGTACAGATGAGACTCTACTCCTAGATAGTGTAAAAACATCTTACTAAAGCTGGCTCCATTGAGAACTAGGTGTTTGTGTGGCTTAAAGGGTAGTTTTTCAATTCAAGAAGTAGTTGCATAACGAATTACTGAAAATTATTTCAGTGAAATGTCTGAGTCTTGGGAGAACTAAGGTGAGGGGTGGACAACTCAGAAAAATATAAGATGAACCTGAACCTTCACTTATGACTAAAAATGAAGGAAGCACAGGGGGACTGTCACAATCTGAACAAGGAGATTCAACAAGAGGAACATGAAGGAACGATGTTAGTAAAGGACATTTAATATTTCCCAAATATCCTTACACATTTACCAGAGTGAGGAGATTCAGCTACTGTTAATGAAATTCATTAACATATTTGTCATTACTTAAACAACCAGAATTACTTATGGAGAGTGAAATATTAAGACTGTTTACTGTTCTTTTTTGGATCCTATGCTTCATCTCATTTGGTTGCAGCTTTTGCTTTCTCCTTGATTCTTCTTTTTCCTCACCATATTCTACTAAACCTTATTGTTTGCAGGCAAGAAAAAAAAAACAGAAACAGAGTTCATCACTTGGCTAAAGTGAATGGTAAAGCATAATTGCCACAGTCAAACATAATTGCTACAGTCTATTGTTATTATCAAAGACCAAAAGGAAGCAAAAGCATAAGTTAAAAATTCTGTACTGTGAGGGTGATGAAGCCCTGGCACGGGTTGCTCAGAGAAACTGTGGGTGCCCCATCCCTGGAAGTGTTCAAGGCCAGGCTGGACAGGGCTTTGAGCCCTAGTCCAGTGGAAAGTGTCACAGTCCACGGCAGGGAAATTGCATTATATGATCTTTAAAGGTGCCTTCCAACCCAAACCAGCCTATGGCTTTCTAAAATTCCTGTGTCCTGTTTACTCAGCATCTTCTTCAGCATCTAAACAACTCTCTATTCTCTTTTACTATCAGCCAAAAACACACAAGTGTGTTGAAATTTGTCCCCAGGGCCTGGAAGAGGACAAATAGATTCACTTCTTCACAAAAAGGACCATTCAATGGACTAAAGTGGACTAGTGCTAGCCTCACATCCATTAACCCATGAACAGCAATTGACTAAAACTGAACTTGAAAATGAGCAGAGTTTGAGTACCTTCCTCCCTCAGACAATAAAATTAACAATACTTTTACTAAGCCTGACTAGCTTTTGGAAGTGGGAAATACGTCAGCCCATATTCCCTTGACTGGGCTCTCATCCACCCTTGACATTCTGTTTCTTTGCTATCTTAACACCATGTAGTCCCCTATGTTTATATAATGCCCTTTAATTTCCCTAGTAATTCACCCTCCTCCTCATTCCAATTCACCCTTTTCTCTAAGAGCAGTTTTAGCTACTTACATGTACTTAAAAAAAAAAAAAAAAAAACCAAAACAAAAAAACACTGAAAGATTTAAGATTTTAGCCCATGTTCATTTTCACCTCCTCATCTCAGCTTTCATTTATGGCACTTCTCCATCTGTATCTACACTGTATCTATTTTCTCCACCTTATTTTTTTTCATCCAGAACAACTCCTTAGAACAGTCCAATAAGCCTGACAAGATACCTAATGGTTTTTCCAGCAAGTGAATGGTGAGTAGCAGAGAAAGTTGTCCATGTCCAAGAGCTTTTAGACAAAAAAAAAAAAAAAAAAAAAAAGAAAAAAAAAAAAGACTTTTTTTAAACTGAAAAGTATAAAAAGTATACACAGTGGGTTAGCTCAAACAGAAACCTAGAGTGCCCTCTGTATCCATTGCTATCCATTGCTCATGCTCTGTTCTCTCTAAGGGACACCTGCTGGAAACATTTTTTGCCACTTCCAGTATCCAGGGAGAATCCATTCAACCCAGCCTGGCCTCATTTAATTCTGCCTTCATCACCTACTGGGTAGGCTACAGCAGTTGTCATTAATTCTTTATAAGAGTATACACTCAAAAAACCAGTTGAGGGAGTGCCACTAAACACCTCTTTCAATGTGTACTCCACATCACTGGAGCAGGGATAAAAAACAATGGGCAAGGGACTGACAGAGGGTGCTCACTATAATTAGCTAACTATAATTAGCTCCCTAATCATCCTGTTGGAAAATATAACCTTCCTACAAAAGGGAGGGTAAAAAATCAGAAAACAAAAGGTGAGTCTGAAGAGCCAAGGCATTTATCTCAGATACTTCTAGTACCAGCACAGACTCAATGGGAGAAGAGACATTGTATGGTCTTTGCTGGACAGTCACTTCTGTGACTCACTGGCATTCCCCTTACCAGGTCTTAACTCAGGGAATTGCGCTAAAACAAATGCGCAAAACCTGAATAACAAGGTCAATTAAAGTTTTATTAAGGGGGAAGGAAGCAGGATTGGGATTTATTAGGAACTGTTAAGAACATTTGGGTTTTCTCTTATTTACCCAGCCACATCCACACCTTATGCATTCAAATTTTTCCATTGATGAGCTGCTTAAGGATGACATCTCTGGTATTATAGAGATTCATTGCACCAGGTGGTTGACCTATTTCCAAAAACAGGCAGCATTTGACAAGCTGAACTGCCTGAAGTTGGACAAGAGACTCAGGAGCAGGCAGAAACTAAGAATCCATCAGAGCTGGAGGGCTGCTAGAAAACAGACTTCCAGTATAACCTAAAATATTGGCAACTATGAGCCTCCCTTGACTACAGTCTGCTTCTGTTCCTTGTACTTATGGCTGTCATATGAGCGTTTTCCTGTGCACGGCTTCCCTCTGTTCCCTCCTTTGTAGCTCTGCTTTTTAAATCTTCACAGAAGCATTCTCTGTTATAGCTCACTGAACAGATTCTCATGGAATGATTTTCCTGTGCACAACACTGCATGCCTGAAGAAGGTATATTTCTGGGAGAACTTTCCTACTTGCCACCAAAACATTTCCACAGAGAAAACAAACCTTTCTTACCAGCCCCTTCATTGTACTAGAATACATGATCCTTTACAGAAAATAAAGTCTTACACTTTCTCATTTTAAAATTATTTGTCACTTTGGTATCTTGCATTTTGTTGAGGAAAGCAGACCATAAAACAGGATCTAGCTAAGTACTGCCATGAAACATGTCAGCTTTAAAAAATGTTATGGCTCACTTAGATCTTTTATTAAACAGTATTGTATCAGAGAAGATTTTATTCTGTTTTATTTCATTTCATAATGGGGGAAAAATTGAGTACTGGAATAGCTTATAAAATAGAAAATGAGATTCCAGTCTGCATGTGCTAATGAGACATGTTATTTTAATCATGGTATATAGAAAAGTATCCTAAGCTGAGGTGACAGACTGATGACTGAATTCTAACAATATTGGTCTGTCTCTGCAGTTCCTACATGAATCTTTTTTAGAGGCAAATTCTGGTGTTGGTCTTGTTTCGGTCAAGCCAAGACCACCAGACAGGGAGAGAGGCAAGGACATTTCCTTAGATTTAAATGCTGTCAATTACAGCTAGTCTCACATCTGGAATTCCAGATCAGGAACAAAAATTCAGGATACCTAGAAAAAGAGGACAAGCACCTTGAAAAATTAGGCTACCGGCAGATAAGATTCTGCAACAGAAACCTAGAAATCTCATTAGAAATACAGTTCTCATGAAACTTCACCCAATCTTGTCTCAGAAATGAAGACAGCAGGCGAGCAACTAACTGTCAAATTTGGCACCCTTCAGAATCAACACCTAGTGTGGGAGACAGAAAATCTGGTCAGATAAAGTCTTACCTTGCTCTGGATGTAGATTTCTACATCTTCATCTGTGAATGGTTTCATGGCAAGATGGTCTTCGCTGCTCTTTAAAGTGTGAATTCACTCTTCACTTGTTCACCTGCCTCTGGAAGTAGAGGAACACTCAGAGAGAGCTGCTCAAAGCCTTCTTGCCCTGTGAAGCTCAGTTCACCTAATACCTCTGTGCTGTGGATGAGTAAGAGAAGAGAGAAGCAAGGAAGCATGCCTATTTTTAATAATTTTCTTTTTCTGGTCTGAGCTACAACAGTGACTTCCAGCTCATTCAGAAAACTAGCTCCAAATATTATTCTTTACATTCAATTGTTATTATTCATCTTATTACTTTTAAATGGTGGATCTTGCATGCAGGCACACACAAAAAAATCCAAGCAACTGCTCTGTCTCAGGGCAGATCTGGAAATGCTTTGCAGATTGCAGTGCAGCTTCAGTACAGACATGCACAGCATTATTACTCTGCATGCCACTAGTACGCCCCTGCCTCACTAGCCCTTCACTACACCCTTTCTTAAATGCTCTCAGTTATTCCTTGTTGACTAATCCACTCTCTTTCCATCTGAAAACATATGGGTATTTTTACACTCAGATCATTCACTGGGGTTGCAGTCTGCAACCCCTGCTCCCCTCTTCTCCCCTCTCCTTATATCTCCCCTCTCTCTCTGGCTGTATTGACAGTAAATATTGTGCAGCCTGTCCCCTCCTGCAGCTTGCTTCGCTTTCTTTACAGTAAACAGACAGAAAGCTGCCTCTCGTTTTCTGCCAGCAGCTCAGCTAACAACCCCATATGGATGATTCAGAGGCAAAAACAATTGATCAGGCCTCATTGATCCAGTGAAGCTTGGTTGCTTTTAGAAAGAAGGGTACATCAGCACATGGAAGGGAGTGACAGAGTATAGACATGAGATCACATGCTGCTAAGCATTCCTTATTAAGGAAGGCACACTCCACTTTTGGGTAAGATCACTATTTCTCCCTAGAAAATGAACTTTGACATCCCTTGACCAATTTACTGCCTCTGCAACAGTTGGCAAAAGGCAGCACATGGGTGGGCACTGGGTGCTACCTCAGGAGAGGTACTGTTGTTGCTAGTTATCCTTCATTATGTCCTTCATTAAGTAAAATACGAAGTACATTAATTTATGTAATTGATTGGAGCACAAATACCTGCAGGACATCTGCTTTCCCAGCACCTACAAAGCAAACCTTTCTCTGACAGACAGCTGCCAATATCTTTTTGCTGACTTGAGGATTCCTTCACAAAGATGTGTAGGCATTTACTTCCCAAACCAGCTTCCACTAGAGTTGGGCACTGAAAAAGATTTTCCTGATTCCCCAATGTTTAGGGACTCATACCATGTTTTTGCTCAGTTCAAGACTTACTGGCTATCTTTCCTCTGAGGGGACAGCAGTTTATGTGAGCTCTGCTAGGGAAGCCAGATAAAAGGCAGGGTCTGAAAGAAGGCAAGTGGAGTAATAGTGGAGTTGGAACAGAACTTGTAGGCGCTGGTTGGATGGGATTATATCCAAGCAGAGTATACAAGAGAGCATTAAAAACATGCCCCTAAAACATTAAGTCCCTTGTGCTCCCTCAGACAGTCAGCTGCACATACAGCAAACAACTTCCTTAACACTCTTGACACCACTATACATTACTTTAATACTCAGAACCTCAGACGTGTATTATGAAGCAAGGAGAGATTAAGGGTCTCTCTTTCTTGCACCTGTAAGGTCTCTCCTCATGACAGCTGTCCAGAGACATGGTGCTGGCAGAGAGATTAAGTGGTTTTAGTCATTTGTCTTTTATATCATAGCATACCTTATGTTCATAATCCTTATTATTATAATCCATCTATTATTTCCATTTTATAAGTAGCACATATTATGCTACTATTTGGCTGACAGTAAATACTACAATTGATAAAAACCTTTACACCACCAGCAAAATACAGGTTAGAGTGGTATCAGAAGCAGCAGACAGTGTTGACCTCACAAGAACTTGTGTTTGTCACATGAGGAGCAGATAGCACAGAATGCAGCAGAAAAGTAGAGGCAGATGGCCATGTGTGAAGAGGGAATGTTACTGCGGGAAAAGCCTGCATCAGAAGGAAAGAGTAAAGAGAAAGGACAGAGCAGAAATGAAACATCTGCATAGATTAAAGAGGATGTAGACACGAAGTGGCAAGAATCCAGGCTTCTCCAGTGAGGTCTACTGAGCTGATGCAGTGGTACTGCAGAGAAACCTCCATCAGGTGGGTCCTTCTCAGGAACCTTCTACCATGACAGTGCTTGTATAAAGTAAGACAAAGGTGGAGAAAATCTGAGATGGATCCAAACTCCAACGGCTGATAAATACAATCTCCTGAGAAAATATTTCCCCTGAGCCTACAACTACTTAATTCCCCAGGCATGCCAGCAAGAGGGAGTGAAGAATGGCTATTTCTTTTTCCTTGCTCTTCAAGGAGCACAGAAGGAAAGAAAGAGGGCATCAAGAGGATGAAGCCAGGTTCTTCTCAGTGGTTTCAAGCATCAGGACAAGAGACAATGGGCAGAAACTGATGCACAGGAAGTTCCACCTGAATATGAGAAAGAACTTAAATATAAGGCTGATCAAGCACTGGAACAAGTTGCCCAGAGAGTATGTGGAATCTCTCTCACTGGAAATATTCCAGAACTGTTTGTATGCAATCCTGTGCCATGTGCTCTGGGATGATCCTGCTTGAGCAGAGAGGTTGGACCAGATGACCCATTCTTTTGTGAAAAGCTCACAACAGCTTCATGGAGATAAAAACCACTCTGCTGAAGCCAGGCAACCATATGAAGACAAAACAACTTTTCAGTTCTAGTTAGCTCACAATCCATCAGATATCATTGACATGAGCACTATTGACAGCTTTTGAATTTGCTTAATTCAGCAAATTAAACTCCCAGGTATACTTGTTTCTAAGGAGATTCCCATCCACACTGAGAATGGCTATCTTTTTGACACCTCTGAATCCTCTTTCTTTTCTAGTGATTGTCTTAAGCCTTAAGATGTGCCTTAAGCCCCTGCTAGGGTATGGGCATATTTCTGAGAGACATTTTCTCCAGACAGTTCTTGCTGAAGCACTGTAACCTTCCTTACCTCTTTGGTGGTGTCTCTGAGGAGGTTTTCAGCATCACATATCTAATCCGCCAACCACAGACACCCAAATTCTGCTAGATGAGCATCCATTGATTTATACAGTTTCTCTCAAGCATTTTCAAGCCACACTTCAATACTTTGCTCTTCTCAAATCACGGTTCCCTGCCTGCTGATCTGCATAAGATCATATGAAATGACTCAGCTGTATTACATCACCCCATTTATATTATTTCAGTTCCCATTTCATAGTATCTTGTAATGGAATTCAGATTGTGGATAATTTCCTTTGTACCTGCATCTTCATTTACTTAGTAGTACTCTTTGAAGAGGATTTAGAAATTTCCTAGTATCTGCAAAAACACTGAATCTGTGGTATATAACTTTCATTCATGCTGTTGGCAATATGCAGGACTGAATTTGATTTTGGATCTGTGAAACTCTTGTGAAAGTATTCTGTGAATATATGCCTTGAATGGTATTAGATTGGCTCTCGTATGTTCTGAAGATGCCAATTACTGATGCTTTTCATGCTTGCTTGGCTTTCCTTTCTTCACTCTTCAGTTTCACAGATCTGACAAAGACATTTCAAACCTACAATCAAAAGTAATATGAACTGTGAACTGCACAACAATAAAGAAATCACCAACATCTTGTAAATAAGAGCAGCAGTATTAACTGCACAGGATTGTCCAATATTGTGTCTTTTTCTGTTGGGCAACTATTTAGAAAAACTATTCATACGGAACAGTGAGCATGTATTAAAAAGCCTCTGCTAAATCACACAAATGAGTCAGACCAATGTATCACTTGTGACTCACAGATGATGTTGCAGTGGCAACAAATAAGCCTTGTTGAAGATGCTGCCTTCCAGATGAAATACAACCCTGAATTTCTAGTTGCTAATGATGACCCATCTCTTCTTGCTCTAATTACCGGAGGCATTAAGTCTGTTGCATTAGCTGAACCACGTACTTGGGTCAAGACAGACCACTAAACCAAATGATCCCAACAGATTTAATAATCTCTGACAGTTCTCTTGCCTTCTTAAACTGTTGTCCCATTTCTCCCCATTAGTGGATTAAGTGACTGTGCAAAATGAGTAATTGTAGCTTGAATCCCCTATAACATTTATGCTATGACAGTCGTTAGTACTGTTCAGCCTCCTTTCAGAGGATAGCAGCATAACATAATCAGGCTTTTTGGGGCCAAAAGTTCTGGGAATTTATTTGGGTTTTTTCCACTCTGTCTTTTAACAAGTTGATATGAGTAAAGGGGATACTTCAATGACAAAAGCCTGGGATGGACTAGAGGGAAAAGAAAGTCCTGCTAATTCACTGTGACAGCATCAGAATCACATATGGGTGCCAAATTCAAATGCTTCTCCACTCATTCCCTCTCATCACCAGTCAATACTTGGCAGGCTCAAAAATGCTCTGAATGCTTATGGCTGCTTGTTCTCACTGCCACACGTTCTCACATTAGCCTTGGA
Source organism: Vidua macroura (assembly GCF_024509145.1). Classification (NCBI taxonomy): domain Eukaryota; kingdom Metazoa; phylum Chordata; class Aves; order Passeriformes; family Viduidae; genus Vidua; species Vidua macroura. The sequence continues at coordinate 70,973,645 of NC_071572.1, read as the reverse complement.
CCTGCACTTCATATCATGTAAGTTAAAGGTTTACATCCTTTCCAAACTAAGCACAGGATTGGATTAGGTCCAGTCATTTATAAAACCCAATACCTTTTTTCCATTCGTGGTCATACCAGACACGTCAGAAAAAGGCAGTAGAAATGAGTTCTCTTAATCTGGGAAGAGATTTGAAACCCCAAATTATTTACAACCTGAATATTTTCAGGCTGCAGTGTAGTATTTCCAAAGAGAGTGATCACTCCAGGATCACCAGCTGAGGATGTGGGAAATTCTGAAACATGCTGAGATTCTAATGCTGCTACCCACCACTGACCAGCCTCAACTAGGAAATTCACCAGAATCCAGTCCATTCTGCAGCTGCTATTAAGCATCAAGCCACTGGGCAGCAAATATAAATTACACAGCAGTGATTCTAGCATTGCCAACATTGCTGGGACTTAGTGTGGTGATGTGTTCAGGGTCTGGGAATTTCCAAGTTTAAAATGGTCAACTCAGAAGATTGCAGGAGAGGCAGGAAGCTGTGAGTCCTGGCTGCATCATCTCTGAGGCTTCCAGGAGAGCTTACTGAGATGTGGGACAGGAAAACTGGCATTTTGAGTTCTGAATCTATGTACTGTCCTCTGAAAGTTCACTGAAATAGTGTAAGTTCAATGCATCATAATTTAAACATAAAATATTCCACTAGACCATTTCTAAGGATAATTTTCCTCTATATTTTATCCATCACTAAACTACAACTACTGTTCTACTATTTCAATCAGGATGTCCCACCATCTTGAAAACCTACCTGCAGCCAACATCCACAAAAATGAGAGCCTTCCAGCACTTTTATTATATGCCTAAGTAAATAGCCTGCATGCCGAAAAGGAAATACTTGATACCACTGATTTAAACACATGGTTAGAAAAACAGCATCTGGAAAAAACATGTTTGGCAGAGCAACTGGGAAAACTTTTAGCACTGGAAGTCTTTTCAGGTGAGAAAAAGCTGCCTCACTTTTGATGTCAGCATAGGTTTGCTGGTTATTTTCAGGCGCCAAAAAAAGGATTTTAAATTTAGGGGCACAGTAACTTGGGACAGAGAGACCAAGTCCAAGATTTACAAGAGCCAAACCAAGAAGCATGCTTGCAATGATGCTTTGTCAACAAGAGGGGCTGAATGAGACTGGATCACTGCATTTCCAGGAGCTGGTGGCTTTTTTCATGACTGCTCTCAGAGCACAATGTTAGCCTGTATTATTTTTACACTTTGCTGTTGTGTCCAAATTGACCCGATTCAGAACTTATTGCTTGAGTCCACAGCAGTTTGAAGTAAATTGAGTAAATTACCAGTGCTAAGTGAGAACAGTCACTCCAACACAAACTCACTTGGGAGAGAGAAGACTCAGACTGGCATCTCTGTTTATGTGCTTCATCCAGTCACTGACTAATAAAAAATGTACAAGAGTTCACTGGAGCACTGACTAATAAAAAATGTACAAGAGTTCACCGGAGCCAGAGCTAGAAACTAGGTCTCATATATCACAGGCCAATAACAGGCACACACCCCTAAGATCTATTGCCTTTTCTTGATCAAAATACAATTACTGCAGAACAAACAGGTCAGCTTGAGCAAGGAAACTGAGAAGGGCCTCCAGGCCCAAAAAAGCCTGGTCCTCAGGAGCTATTTTAGAGTGGTGGAAGAAATACTTGTGTGGGAAGAGAGTGAGATTTTAAAATAAGCTGAACTAAAACAAAACAACAAAAAAATCCCAACAACAATGAAGCAAAAAACCCCCATCCCCTCCCACCAAAAACAAACAAAGACTCACAAAAAGCCCCCAACAGAGTGAAGACAGCTGACAACCACATTCTGTCGTAACCACATGAAAAGCAGGTGTGTTTCTGTATGATCTTGGTTAGCAGTATTGCCAATCTACTATAAAAGCTGTCTGATCAAACTCCTCAGCTTGCCACACTACACCAAAGGTCAAAGATCCCAAACTTCCCAGGTGATCCTTAGGATATGTCAACTTGGACACAGTGTTGTGTCCCGGGGCTAACATGGCACTGTGGAGAGGATGGAAAGGAGAAGCTGAAGAAGCAGTAGGGATTAAAGGAAGATTTTGCCAATATACCTGTAGAAGTGTCTCAAGAAAAACACAGGGGAAGGCCCAGACAACTACATGCTTTGTGTGGGAAGAAAGTAGGAGAGGAGCGTCACTGGGACTCTGCAAGTAATGGGCCCAGAGGGAAACAATTACTGTACAATGAGAGCACAAGCAGAAGTGAGAAATAATTTGCTTTTTATTAGAAGTATGATGTATGTACCACAAAGCAGACCAAGATAATAAGCAAATTAGTGAGAACAAGCCTTGTCAGAACCTCTACAAAGGCTTCAGTCAAGTCTTTTCAGAGAGTTTCTAGACACATCAGATAATGACCTCAATAGCTACACACTCCAGCTCCAGTCACTGGAAGATGAGCTAACAGCCTCCAGTCCAAGCTATGTCTGGCTAATACATATACTATTCTTTTAGTCCATAACTTCTGAAAATTTGTCATCTGAAGAGCAGGTAGCAGGAGAAATACAGAGAGAAAGCAATTTAATTCTCAAGCAAACACTTCCTCCTTTATCTCAGACCCATAAAACTATACAGCATCAAGCTAATTCCCATAATCAGCTGCCCAGCCCTTTCCCCTTTATTGGCTGTTTTGTGCAGTCAAAGCCAAACTGCCAAAGGGAGAGGGTCAATCGTTTGTGCTGTATCTGCTCCAGGCAGTGACAGGCCACAGGACAGATATTCAGGGCTAGAACTAGTTAAATGCAGATTAAGGGCACTGAAAACCAGAGTGCGGGAGGAGAAACAATAATGGAATAAAACCACTGGGAATATGCAGAGCAAGTTGCTTGGCCAGGCTCATGCATGAAGGAGCAAGCAATCTCTCTGCTCCTTGGGTTTTCATGGAGGGAGGGAAATGAGCAGATGTGCTTCAAATGGAAAATGAGGTGAATAATGCTACCAGTCATCTGGTGGGAGAGGGACAGTTTGGTGCAGGAGGGAAGAACAGCATTCACAGGAGCACAGGGCTGTTCAGTTTCTGCTACCAGGGACTCCATGAACTGTTCTCTAACAAAGCAAAGGCTGGCAGAGAAAACAATCAAATGGCAGTTTAGAACAGAGCACTGATCCCTATTCCCCTACAGTCACTTTTTCCAGATTCTGACAGTATTTTCTTTGCCACTGGACAGGGGACAGGAAATGCAGTCAAGCTATTTATCACCTCATTGCCAGATAATGAAGACAAATGTTCAAATTTTGCCATTCCCTGACGAGATGTTTTGGCAGGAGCACTGAGGACAGGGACTATGGCCTTGTGCATTTGTATCCACTTTAAGAAGGGGTGTTTAAGAGACAACTAGAGCTCATGGGAACTCCCCCAGTACATGCTAGTAACACCACCACAGACATTTCACTATGCTAAACCCCCCAAAGTGTTTCCAGTCTTTCAACATCAATCAGCACAAGTAAAGCCAGTAGTAAATTGATTCTCACATTCCACTGGTGCCAGTTTTTGTTAGAAATGATTTGTGATAGATATGGTGGAATATATTGATTAGTACTGACAGTCCCAGTTTCCCAGGCGCTTTGTAGCACTGCCTTTCCAAAATGACCTGCTTTCCACCTTGTCAATTTTCTTCTGCAGAGTCCATTAGAAATATCTATTCTATTCTGAGAGCTTCTCGTCCCTCCAGAAAACAAAACAAAAGGGTCAGGCAAGTAAAAAAATCAGTACAATAAAATAGGTTTGTGGTGTTGCAAATCAACTTGTTTTTATTGAGACATTTTGTGTCAGGGGAAGAAAAGGCACAAAATAATTTACAAAGACATTGGATGAGCTGTACAAGTCAGAGGCAGTATCAGAGCTGTTACAAATCACCTAAAAGTTGGCTTACTAACATAGGTTAGCCTCTACAAAATTCTTAAAAGAAGATATGTATTTAAAATTATTGAAATAATTCAGAAATTAAAAGAGAAAGTAAAGACAACCAATATTAACTTTTTGACTAAATTCACCTGGGCTTACCCATCATCACCCTCTCTTAGTAGACAGAGATCACTGGAAAATATTTAGTATTACAGAATTATTTTAAAAACTCATTAACACATTGTAAATTAAGAACCTGATATTTACTTTTCGTACCTCCAGTGAAGTACAATACATACAGGTAAGGCGGTATGCATAGGAAATACATTAGGAAAACAGAATAGATAAGTGCAATTATTCTGAATATTTTAACATTTGTTATGGCCCGTCACCATGGGGATTTAAGATGGCAAAGAACATCTTAAAAAGATGGATCCAACAGCTGTTCACAGAACATATGAATATATCACCATAAAAGGTCTACTGTGGAAAAGCTTATGCTGTCTTCAGTTGTGACTTCTCAGATGAAGTATTCTACAGACTTTTCAGCAGTACAGCTCTGAGTTAACAACAGCACACTAATACAGTTAAAGATGAGAAAGTACTTCTGAAATATATCAGTCCTCATTTTAACATGGGAAGGCTCATAACACTCAGTATTCCATTAATCCAAATTAAATATTTAACAGTACACACATCAACCATATACAACTTCATTTTTGAGCTGGATCTGCTTTCCCTGCCCCCGTTACCAATTTCCTGTTACTCAGCTCTCAACTGGCAATGACTTTTGATTGTTAGTTCAAATTAAACAGGAATGAGAAAACAATGCAAAAGTCTACAAGATATAAAGACTACATAAAGATTTATTTTCATGATGATGAAAGGTAGAGCAGCAAAAAAAGTAGTTTACCCCTCTGGTCAAGAGGAGGTCTAAGTTCTGTCTTCTGAAATCAGCAAGGATATAAATGCACACAGACAGAGCTTGGCTATAAATGTCTGTTCATGTCCTTAGAAGTTTCAGTTACTTGACTTAAGACAACAGCAACACAGAAAGGCAATACAATACCAGCCATCTGTCAGCCCAGGCCAAGGACTTGACTTGCAAGAAAACCCTGTGGAGTGGTGTATGAGCATGGCTGTCAGGGCTTGGGCAGCGAGCAGGTGCAGGGTGTCCTGTGAGGGAAGGTGCCAGGGACACCTGTGCTGCTCCCAGACAGCTCTGCAGCAGCCAGCACAGGAATCACACAACGGCTGAGGACAGAAGGTGGCACCTCCTCTGGAGGTCACCTGGCCCAACCTCCCTGCTCAAGTAGAGCCAACTACTAAAGCAGAGTGCCTAGGACCATGTCCCAGTGACTCCTGAGTATCTGCACACATAGAAACTCCACAACCTCTCTAGGCAAGCTGTGCCAGTGCTCCATCTCCCTGACATTAAAACGGTGCTTCCCTATGTTCAGATGGATCCTCCTGTGCTTCAGGTAGTACCCACTGCCTCTTGGGCCCTATGAGCACTGACCCACTGCACTCCAACACTGTCAGAGGAGCTGAAGGCACTTGGACAAAAGAATGTTTAAGACAGGGCTGTAAATGCCAAGAAAAAGAGATTACAGTGATACAACAGGATGAGGAAAAAGGATAAGCCCACACCAGCACAAGAGAAACTGACAGACAGCTGAGCAGGAGAAACATCAAAGGAAAATCAGCCTGAGCAGAGGCTGAGAGTAGACTCAAAAGGAGCTACAACTCTAAATGGACTGTGGCTGGTGATGAAACCCACAAGAGAGCAGCGGAACAAGGAACACAGAGCAGTGAATAAACAGAAGCACAACAGACTGATTCCAGTCTCCTGTGCTGTCTGTTGCCTTGCTGTAGGGACTGAGCATGACAAGCAGCCAAGGAACTGGTGGATGGCATGGGTAGAGAGAAGGAAGACCAGTGTCTGCAGAAAAGCAGCAGTATTTTCCTTAAGTGTCATAATTATTTTTAATTCCAACACCAATGCAGTAACAAAACTCTAACTGGCAATAAATTAAATTGATCAAAGCCCCCCGACTCAAAACTTACTGCCCCTGAAAAGTCATGCCTTCAGCTGACATAAGTATAAAATTAAGGGCTTTCTGTCCCTTTTAAAGGCAAACAATATATACAGAAAAGCCATGTTCTAACTGTGTAATTATGAAGCTCCTCAGAAGTTTTAAGTCTTTTAACTAAATTTAAAAGGCCTTTGACAAAACCTTTAAAAGGGAAGGATGACTTGAGGATTAAGCCATTGATTCCCACACAAATAAAAAAGGAAATATTTTTTAGTTTCCTCAAAATCAATTAAATACAAAAGTGACGAAAAAAAGCTCAACATAGAAGAGGTAGCTTAAAAAATCAAAATACTATTTGATTCAGGAAGCAAAGGCAGTGCAATAAAAGTATCCTTATGAAAAATATACTTCCCATTTCCACATTACTTAAATTTTAACAAGAACAAAATAAAATTTGGGTTGGATTTTGAGGAGTGAAAGGGATCAAATACTAGAAACCACTATTTTAGAGGCCTACTTGAAATCAAAGCATACACAACTCTCATCACAAATCATCTAGTAATTTTTCGCCCTGTAACAATTTTCATCAGTATCTGCAAAACTGATTTTTCTTACAGACTAACATCAGAAATGCCTGTCTCCCAATCAGGCTTCCATAATTTTAAAAGATTTTATTTGAAAACCAGATGTACCAGATACCTCTCCTAGCATATTTTAAGTAAATACAACTTCTAACACTGGCAAAGGTTTTCTTACCACCATACTTTCTGCCTGGCTCCTAACAAAGTAGGTACAATATGAGCACCTCAGATGTGCTGGTGGGAAGCAGAAACATGCATATTAAAGACAGATTTCCTCTAGAAACCTTTAGTGAATGAGGACAGGCAAGTATTTAAACTTACTCCATCCTACAATTTTGCTGTATACACCCCACGGTCCCCCTTTATTCTGTACACATAGCAGAGAATGTATAGAGAATTATCTCTTTCAAACAGAGTAGCTTGAAAGAGATAATCCTTCTTCTGGGCCTAATCAGCCCTTGCTGCAGAAAGTTTTATCCATCTGCTTTTTTGCTGACAAACATGCAGCCATGACAAGGCTGACTTGTGAATATTGGTTGTAGTAGGGATTAAAATCCATACATTATTATTTAGCAATGGAGTGTGCGTTTTATAAAAACCTGCTAGATCCCATGAAGCTCCAGGCAAACTGTTTACTAGCAATGCTAATTTGTAAAATTGATAAATGAACTAACAAATTCCAGTGTGCAGTTTTTAACTAAGCTTTATCAGTCTTAGAGAGTAAACTTTGACATTTGCAACTCAGAATCAAAATAGGTTCTGCAGATTTCTCTGTAATAGCTACATGGTATAAACTTTGAATGTTCTACAAAAAGAACACTTTAATAGAACTTTAATCCTTCATTTAATTTATTTGGTTTCTCAGAAACAAAAGTATTTAAGTGAACTGAGCAATGAAAGACAAGCAAACAAAGGTAACACTCTGTCCCTATAGTTTCAGGGATGCTTGTAAATACCAGATCTGACGGACCAGTTCTGCATGGATTAAGTCTAAATAAAGGCAGCTAGAACTAGTTTTGGACTATTGCTTTCCAGCAAAAACTGTCTTTGGCACTCATATAATCCAACTCGATGATGCTACTTTACACATATTCCCATATAACATTGACGGAGGAAATTAAAGACTACTTTCATAAAACAGGCACTTCAAATTAGAACAAAAAAATCTGTTCCCTATTAGGCAATACAGGAGCATTTTTCAGAATGACAGAAACAGAGAATAGTACCAAAATTAGGATGAGAAAGTTCAGTAAATTCAGACTACCTGGGTAAAATTTTTACCCAGCTCTACTAGCCTTCATTAACAGTAGCACCTGGAAAATCTGAAGGCTACAACAGACTAGACAAAATTAAAATACATTAAAATACACAGCATGAAAAAATTATGTATAAATTTGTTCGGCCTCCAATTCCACCTTTAGATCTGCCAGAGAGGTTTTCTTTTCTTACATAGGTCTTTCTATTCTATCACGTATCTTGCAGTAAGATACAATGAATGAGACTCAAAATACAGCTATACCCTCAGTCTGCTGTTTGTTAACAGCTGAATATAGACATTTCTGATACAAGCTTTGTGTCAGGCCAGACTAGCTTCCACCATCAAATGACAGGCACTGCTCTTGCCTTTTCTGACATCTTTACTGTAAGGCTCACAGTTTGCAGTCACAGATTCAGCTGTGTCATAAAGCATGACCAGAGAAGGGCTCACAGGGTGGGAAAAGGGATAAATAGCACACAACCTTCAGCTAAAACAAAATACTACTCACCCAATCTGCATTCAGTGATTATTATCTGCATTCAGAAGACTCAAGAACAAGAGCTTTAGTTCTAATGTTCCCTTTAACACACTCCAGGAAAAATTCCTCATTTTCCCCTTTTCCTGAGTACAAGAAAAACATTCTCTTGCAAACTGCTTTTATATGCTTAGGTGAAATACACTGTAAAATGTATGGCTCAACTGCATTCCCCATGGTTCTGTAAATGATATCCTACTAACCTCAGAACATCCACACAGTTTGGAAAAGCTAGCATGGATTGCACACTTTGAGCTGATGAGCATGTGGCTCCCATCCTTAAAGCCTCGACTGTAACTATGGTGGAAACAAGCTGCAACCTGCTTCATGTTAGTTAGGTGTCTCTGGAGAGGTTCTTCACTCAGCATCCTGACCTGAAACACAGAGTCATCTCTGGCTCTCCTTTAACACAGAGCTTCTACATTTCTGGTATGTCAGGGGTCTCTGAACAGCACTATCACAATTCCTAAATAGAGAGCACTAGCTTTGTTTTCAGGAGAAATTTAAAATTGTATTGTATCAAAGGGTATTTCTACCCAACAGCTGCTATTTTGTGTATTCACTTACCCTTGCCCTAAAGTGTTTCAGTTGAATCCTCCAGCTTATTCTCCTCCATGCTGCCTCACATGACCTGTCACTCTCCTTCACTCTTAGCTGTATTCACTTATCACTTGTGAGCTCCCCAGGTAGGTGAAGCATGTTTGGGATTCTGCTGAGACCTGACTAATGAGCACCATGGGAAAGGCTCTCTTCTCTCTAGCATAATCCCACTAAGTGAGCTACCTGAAAAAAAAAAAAAAGAGAGAAAAAAAAAACACCCAGAAAAAATGACAGTCAAAGGAATCCAGAGAAGAAATTCCATCTTGGGAAAAGTAGTATCTTAGTGCCTACACAACATGAAAATAGCTAACAATACTTGCTACTCTAGCAAAAAACATGGCAGAAAATTATCATACTGCACTAAACTATAGCAAGAACCTAGGTCTCAGACTCCTAGCAATAGAATATGCAGTAAACTGATGTACCCAGTGTTCTACTTTCCAGTAGCTCCTCATGGCAAACTTATTACCCAGACACTGAGATACAAGTATCTCAATATTGTAAAGCATTACATATCATGGGTAAGAAGAAAAGTGATCCTAAAGGTTTCTGTACCAGAAGGCCAGCTCATACTAAAAATGAACAGCCTCAGAAAAGAAACTTAATGCACCTAATGGATTTGAACTTCAGAACACAAAGCTGGAGAAGAAAGTCTAATGCTACCCTGCTGAGCTCCTCCTGTAGGGATTCTTTCCTCTCAACTTTCTGAATTAACTGATACAGGAAAGTAACAATAGAAGATTTAAAATTCCTTTTAAAAGATTCCCTTTAAAAATTTAAAGGTGAAAACATGGGACAGATTTAAGGTTAAAAAAAAGAGCAGCAATTCCTATGCAAAAAAAAATTGCTAATTTTGTCTTCACTCTTGTTTTTGCAATTTTACATACGTATACCAATGATACAGAAGTGCATGAGTGGAGAGGTAAATTTAATTTTTAGTTGAAGACTAACAAGACGACTTTACTTGAAGACTCACAAAATCTAGCTCAGGTCTTGCAAAGAGCAATCTTTTCCACCTGAACCATTAGAGCATTCTACTGTTGATGAAAATTCTACTGAGGGTCTTGTGGCACTACACAAGGTTGCCAGGAGCAGATAATGACAGCTCCTGACTTATTCCACCCAACATCCAAAGAGGGACAGAGGCAACAAACACCTAAAACAACTGTTGGTTCTTGGCAACGTGTTATTACTGCCAGGCTTACAGCTGTCTGCCATCAGCAATAAAAAGTAATTTTCCCAGCTGTCCATAAATTAAAGTGTCAGTAAAAAATTTAAAAATATTTTAATAGCTTCAACTTTTCCAACTATTTTGGAGGACCTTATTTGGTGAAATTTTCTTATACACAACAGGACCAAATAAGGCGAAAGACTACCCAGCTGGGTTAAAAAGTGCCACATCTACAACAACTACTCAACAGTCTGGGGAGGGGGGAAGTGAAGACCATGAGTGAGAATTCTTCCAGTGACACTCACAATACAGGCAAAAATCACAACAATATTGATAGACTGTTCATAGGGACTGAAGTTTCCAGCTTTCCTCACAGTCAACACCTGGATCAAGTTCAGACCCAGTTGGAATGCTGCATGTGTGAAACTGCAGACTCTGGGCTACTCTCTGCACCAACCAGGGCAGTTGCAATTTGCTCTTTGCTCTTTGTATTACACTTCCCAGTGAACAAAGTTCAAGCAGCTAGCTGCAAACTTCAGATGCTGGTTACTTTCACTTCCTTGCAGAGTAAAGGAACTTCCCACTTTAACAAGGAAATATTCAACAGACAGCTTTTTTGATATTTTCAGACCCACCTTTTTTAATTCTAAGATCTGCAAAAATGACTCATGAGCCTGAAAATATATTTACTGCCATTGTGTGCCACTTTGCTAGGAACTCAAAGTAGGAAGACTAATGATGTATGGATACCAATCTTAATAGAGAAAGCCACAGGTCAGAGGATAAAGATGACAGTGTCATCAAGAAAACGGAATCATTTTTGTAGCTGGAACATTCCACATGTTCATGTTTCATACTTCAGGATTCCATATCCCTCTAATGAAGCACTTACAGAAAGTTCAGTGAAACAGGAAACTGAAGTTGTTTTCCTTAACAAGGTCAATAACCAAATGCTTGAGCAAGCATTGGTTAAAAAACACCAAGTAACCAAAAAGGCCCAAAGAGATTTGCTGTCTTTTTAAATGAAAACCTTAGCTACACACAAGATTTTAAAACACTAGCAACTTCCTGATAATAGCACCCAAAATATAACAGCACTCTACAGTTCCTCTTACCACTTCAGAGTTAAGCCTTTTCCAGAAACAAAGACCCAAATAGGTCCACAAAAGCGAGCTATACGTTCTATCACACCACACACACGGTATGCGAGAAATACCTCACCTTTGTCGCACCCAGGAAACGACATCCACCACAGAATTATTTCACTCCACAGAGAAGCTGCTGAGCTTCAATAGTTATGGCAAAGTGAGGACAAGGTAAAAGTAGGCAAAGCTATAAACAGCCATGCTGAGATGTGGGGAACATGTGGCAAACGTATGCACAAGACAGACCAAGACAAAGCTTTGTGTATGAAAATAAGGAAAAAAGTCAGTAACGTTCCTTATGTTCGCAGGCTTTGTGGCTGCTCTTTTGTGTAGCCTTTCCTCCTAGCCTTCCATTATCACTAAGGTAAAGCCCAGCTCATGACTAACCAGTTGCACCTGTAACTCTGCACAGGTGTGCACACAGAGAAACCTTTTGTTCACAGCTGCCTCTCCTCTACTGAATATGCAAAAGCCATTTTAACATACAATTTCAGCAATTTGTTCCCACTGGAGAAGCACACAGCACATTCTCCAACCACTTTCCCCCTTGTGGAAAAACATAGTGGTTGTTTCAAAGTTTACCAATTTGTACTGAAATAAAATCCACCACCTTGAAAATAAAATACTAACACATACACTGATGATATGTCCAAATCTGTCTAAGCCTAGGTTATTTCTTGGGCTTCTAAAATACATCATCCCACTCTTGCTGTCTCACCTGGCTTCAAATGCAGTCCATGCACTGTCATTCTGAACCACAAGAATTGGAATGGCTGCCTCGTACGGAGAGCATCAGTGATGTAATCGGTCTGAACAGTACTGAAATCCCTCTCCAAGTAGGGAAAAACACAGGCACTTGCCCAATTACATTGCCTGACAAGCAAGGTCCCCAGTAGCTGTCATACGGCTGGACTGACTGGGCAAGAAGAGGCATAAAATAGGCCAGTGTTTCTTCTTTTCATTACTTGATCATGTGAGTCTCTTCATCAGCATCATAGAACTCCTCATCTTCACTTTCACTCCCTGTAGAGCTGTCTTTGTCTCCAGACTAGAAGCAAAAAGGAAGTCGTTAGTTAGACTGAAGCCACTAAATCAATCTCAACATACAGAACAGGAACCATTAACACTTCTATGGAATGCTGGTACAGAAAAAGTAAGAAAGCACAGATCAAACCACTGTATTAAAACTTTGTAGAAGACATGTGAATTCAGGTTCAAATCCTTGGTTCCTCCAAGTATCTTTAAAAGACAAGGGGTTGTTGAGGATGGAGTTTCTCTGCTCCACCAGCACCCTAGAGAATATATGAAGGAGAGACTGGCTAGAGTGGTTCTGAAGTGGTTATCTACTAAACTTTCTTAAATCTAAGGTGCCTACTCTGTGGAGAGCTACTGGAAACATAGTAGCTCACCACAGCTCAGAACAGACATATTGTTTAGGTAAAGCTTCTCCGTCCATAATGAACACACATCCTTGGGTAGCACAGACATTTTACTGTGCACGTTGAATTAAAAAGATCCCCCCTGCAATACTAAATCAAAATGTTATGGAAAAGGGAAAATCATTACCATGCTGTATGTTCAGAAGGTAAAATGCCTATTATAGGCATACCTACCCCAGTCAGAATCCTTTTCACAACATAACTTATACACATACCCAAAATAAAGTCAGCTATTACAACTAGTTGATTTTTATCTAGCCAGTGTAGCATTTTTCCATGGAACTGACACAAATGATTCCAGTTAAAAAGGTTCTCCTGCTAGAATAAACTCCATCTAATTTGATTATTCAGGATTTTTTCCCCAATATGCTTGCATCCATCCTAAGACTTCTGCCTGCCTAGTCATATGCTAAGAAGAGTGAGAGAGAGGGTGAAAAAGAGAGAAATAGAAATAGTGCTCCTGACCGACAGTACCATGCAAGCAAAATCTGTAGCTTTAGATCTCTCTTTAGAGAAGCTTTGCTACAGCAATGTGTGTTAACTGCAAAGGAATTTCAAGCAGTTTGAGCACTACGACCTGTCAGAAGATGTAAAGGGAATCATGTTAGGCTTTTTTTTCCCTAGACTTCTAAAACTGTTTGAGGAAAGTCAGGCTATCACTGGATGCTGTCCAACTTGAATATCACATTCATGTATGTTAACAGGAACAAAACCTCCGTTCTGGGCAATCAGAACACATGTTATCTTGAAAATTGTACAAAAGGACAATGGATTCCACAGGGGGAATTCAGGGTATGCCAAATAAATTCTAAATCTTTCTCACAACAGCTTCATAAGACCTCTCACAGCCTTGTCAAATAGGGTTAATGTTTAACAGCTTTCCATTTTATCAGCTTTGTGAGCTTTAAAATAAATCCCTAATGCATTCCGATATAATTTCACTGAAGTTACAGGATTAGTTAAGGCCTGAACCAATGACTTTTTCATTCAGATTCAATAATTTTAATCCATCTGGGCAAAATGTTCCTGAAAACCATTTGGAACAACACCCCCTTTTGTGGGTCCTGTTCAGGTTGGGATTTTTAAGCCTACAGAAGGACAAGCAAAGATTTAAACCTGAGAGGACTGACTGACATAAGCTAACCAATTTGTGGGAATACTAACAGACAATACTTGTCACCTCAAAGGGTAATACTGACTGTAGTTGGTTAAAGAAGAAAATAAAAATGTGACTTCCCACCTGTAAGCTGGAACACCTGCACTGCTGACAAAAATTGCTTTTGTTGGTAAACCATCTGCACAATTAAGACGTAATAATCATGTAATTACCAAAATAACAGCTGATGTAAACGTATATGACGGATTTGTGTAGTCAGCAAGAATGTGGTGCCACAACACATTATCCAGTATGGTTGAAAATGTTTATAAAATAACATGTAAAGTAGCTAAAGTATAAAATTAACAGTTACAGGGCTGCCTTTTTCAGCCTTTCTTCAATGCTTTTGTCACTGAACTGTGCTGTCCTATCAAGAACTATTACAGCTAAACTTGGTAAACAAGGCAATATATTGAAGCTTCTAATAGGAAGCAAATGTCCCTGTTCTAGAAGTATTTGATTTCTGTGAAAATAAATATGACTAACTGTGAATGTCAGAGTGCTTGACCATTCAATGATAGTAAAGGTGTTAAAAGGATCTTGTCTCATCTCAGCCTAATGGGGCAACTAACACGCTTTGTTAGGAGTTTCCCTTCAAGCCTTCTGACCACTTATTCTATTTCTCTAAGTCCCTCCATACTTAAAGTTTTGGGACCAGGATTTAAACTTTAAAACTTTACCCAGATTCAAACACCCACTCCCAGCTCTCTAGCTACTTCTTTCTAATCCCACTTCATTCACAGGGAATTAACCATGTCAAAAAAACCTCCACATGAGTGGAAGACAGACACCCAGAGAGGTGTCCAGGAGTTTAACAAAATAAAGTGATCTGAAAAACACAATTCAAGGAAACCTCATTGAAAAACATCGTGCTGCCACATTTATTTATGCTTATACCTGGGAGTTCTGTAGTTCCAATGTTTTCAATGAATCTCATTTGCCAGAATCAATAGTGGGAGAGATCTCAGAGGTTAGTCTGGCTTTAACTCATTCAGAGCCTGTCTAGAGCAGACCTGGTAACTTCCACTGCAGTTCAGCTGGGGCAAGTCAGAAGTAGTGTGCTGCCTTTGAGAGCAGCCCTTCACAAACAGGCTCCTGGTATTGTTAACATCTAAGGCTTTCTCAAGCTCCAGGGTCCAGCCTTGGCTGAAGCACACTGTAGCAATCAGTCTTAGAGATCAGAGACGCACAGACATCACTTTATCCCAAAGGGAAATGTTGTAAGCTTGTGGCCTTGAAGGAATGAATCAATCCAGCTGTATTTCAGCCTGCATTTCCAGAAAACATTTCAGACATGATGGTAGGGTTGCTACACTATCTTCTCCTTGGGGCCTATCCTCCACAGGCCAAGAATCACTATCCTAATCTATTTAGAGTGACAGATTCAAGCTGACAGCTGAAATAAACACAACAGAAAAGTACTAGGAAAAAAATCAGTATACCTGTGAGCCATTTAGGGCTTGCAGTGACATGGCTTCATCACCCAGCCTCCAGTAGGAGCACACCTGCAGGTCTGAAATAGTTTCTAGCAAAGGGCTGTTTAAGGTCTCTGGCAGCAATAAGCTTAAGAACCCAGACAACAGACCAGTTGCTCCAAACACAATGTAAGGCAGAGACCACTGTACGGATTTCTGGAAAAAATAACAGAGTTAGCTTGAGATTGGTTCCTTGTAGTTCATGTTCCATTACTAAAGGACCTAGCCTTTACAGCCATTCCCTCTGGCAGTGTTTGTGCTCCTATTTAGCACAAAATTCACCAATCCTTCTGTCATGGGTTTCTTTGTTTGTTTGTTTGGGTTTTTTACCAGTATTGTCAATTGTCTCTTGCCAATACTATTAGAACCCCACAGATTTTGTCATGAATTTTAAAAGAAATGCCTGCTGAATTTGAACTCAATTCTTGCCTCTAACATACGTACTTTTTAACAAATGCAACATCCTTTTGTAGAAGGGAATAGATACCCCAGAAACACAGAAGTGCTGACTGGAGATCTCTTCATGTTATCTAGGCCAACCATCTACTCTAAGCCCAATTACAGCCTCAGTTAGATAAGGTCAATCACTGCTTCACATAATCAAATAGTGAAAAAACTCCTAGGATGGAGATTTCCCCTCCAAGTAGATTGTTCCAGACTGCATTAAGCCTCTCAAGAAGCTTAATTTTCCAAATTTGTTATCTAACCCCCACGCCAAAACTTGTGATAAACATATGCTAACAATGTGGGATAGTGTCAAAAGCCTTCTCTGCTCTCCTCCCTTTGCTCATCCATATTGTCTTCCATGATAAAATGGCTGACTATTAAATTAAGCTGGCTGAAAAGAAATTGTCCTTAACAAATCCAAGTTCACTGATCCTGATTACCTTTCTTGCCTTCACATGCTTATAAACAGATTGTGGGAGATCATGTCTCAATCCTCCCATAGAGTGAGTTAGAGGTGCTCAGCCTGTAATACTTTCCACTTTCTGATACTGAAGAGAGACACAGGATTAGCTTTTTACCTCCCACAGCTACCAGTGATCCCTCACTACAATAGTGGTTTACCACAGATGATGAACACTTGCTCCACTATCACAACCATTCTCATAGAATCTTACCCCATGGAATGGAAAGCTTTCAGCTCTAAGTGTTCTTGAACCTATTGCTCCTCCTACTGTTTGCTGGCCTTCTGCTTCCTCAGCTGTGCTGATAGGCAGAGTATTGGAGAGAAGCTTTGTCTCTCCAGACTGAAGCACAAGTATTTCAGCTCATTCCATGTCACCCACCGACGGGATGCCCCTCCCATTCATTAACAGGCATATTTCCTTTAGCTGACAGAATCCCTATTTATGCTCCTTGCTAGTTTTAACTTCAATTGAACTTTGGCATTCCTGGCATCACCGGTGCCAGCCCAAGCAATGTTTATACTCCTCTTCTGAAAACAGCCTGTCGCTGTTTTCACAGTAAAGAAGGCTTATTTTAAAACAGGGAAAGAGTTTAGCTGTTTGATTCAAAAACTCACATTGTAGAGAGCAATTCCAAATTGAGAAAAATAACAGGCTGTGATCAAATAAAAGACCAACATTTCATCTCTTATCTCAGCTGTTAACTTCTCCTATTTTTACTATTATAAGATCTCCAGACACTGAAAATTCTTTAAAATACTGGAAGAAGTTATGAAACACAAAAATTATTGATTATTTTTGATCATTTTCTCAAATAAGGGTTCATTTGACATGTAACCAGAACTGCTTTCATTTTTATGGAACCCCTTCAAACATTATGATCCAAGATTTGTGTCTCATGCAGTATCAAATCTCTGGCAGACACAATATAATGAATGCCCCAACTGCTACATATAAGCTGCCTATTAAATCCACCTGGTAGACTGGCAGCAGTCTTGGCTTTGCCTGTTGCCCTCCAGAGGAGCTCACCCTCTCACCTGCCCAGTGCTTCGTTCTGCATATTAAAAGACTCCCTGCGCTCACCTGCCCTTTTCCTAACCTTCTGCCTCACATGTAAAATGGCAAATGGCAGAGAGGAAAATTACCTGAGATGAAATCTGTCAAATACAAGGAATTGTCACTGGGCCTCAGCAAACAGCTGGGAAAAACTGGCACACTTTTAACCTGCATACATGTAATACTCTAAGCACAGGAAAGTAATGGTGTCATCCCCATGTTTTGTTCTTCAGAATCTTTCTTTGCCTTGAGGGTGTATCAGATCTCCACATCACCTTCATTTACTGAAAGACGAACTACTTTGCTGATATTTATAACCCATGGATATTTAATGAAGTGCACTGACAGTAAAACAAACTTTTTCTCAAAAATGAGTTATTGAGCCCATATGCCTAATTTTGATGCAGTAGTTCTTTTAACCACATGGGTCTTTTGCTATTGGTTGTGCAGGATTTAAAATTTGCCATTACCATCTTGGTAATTTGAAATTATTATATTTTAAGGTCCACTAGATAGGTCCCAAAATTCCTACAGAGTTAAAACTTCTAAATTAAATAAAATAATAAAACTTCTAAATAAAATAAATAAATAAATTCTTCTAAATTAAATAAAACTTCTAAATTAAATAATGCAGAGGTTTTTTCTAATCACACAGAAGATACTGCAATGCTTTTGGCCTACCATGATACTGTTAAGACAGGCAATTTATGTATCTTAATTTATAAATGAAATTTATCCCAAATATTCCCATCTCTGTATGCCTCTGATACACCAGAGCCACAAAACAAAAATATACGTAACAGAAGTTCAGACAAACCAATGAAGGGACAAAAGGCGCAATGATTCCACCAACACGGGAAAACATGGAGCAGGCACCCATTCCAACATTCCTATGAGAAAAACCAAAAATAATTGATCTTTTGAAAAGTGTTACTGAGCAAGGAAAAAGACTCATTAGTCATGACCCTGAGCACATTAACTAGCAAAGAAAAGTCAAATGTAACTGAAAGCATCCCAAGACAGGAATGAAACATGGTTTTTGCGATTAAAATCAAGTAAAAATCCCCTTTACATTCAGAATTTTTTACATACACACCTAGGCAAAGCAAGTGTGATTTCAGTTCATGCATCTTGCCTGTGTCTGAAACTCTGGCCAAATTAATTTATTCAAATCCTACTTATCATCAGATTTACCCACTCGTGAAAAACACCATAGTATAGTTTCACTGGTGGCTGACCATCATATGCACCCATATGGCAGAAGCTTCTGTCTTCTCTGTCAGCACAAGCAGGGGGTGCTTTTGCCCCTACTGTTGCTCATAAACAGCCTGTGAAGCATCAAGTTACTTTTACAAAGTTTATTGACCAGTCATCTTCAGTGTTCCTGGTTAAGCATGTATGATGCTAGAGTTGTCTGGTTTTATAAAGCACTCATTAAGAGAAGTATCTGCAGTGCTATAGTTATCCTCATTAGTAGAAGGGGTGTTGTAAACAGGCCAAGCAGCTAAAGGTCTATTTTACTGTTACATAAAAATATGGTTAGTCTGAAGAGGACACTGCAAACTTGATGGAAGAGGGAGTGAGAAGATGATAAGGGAAAAATTTCAAATGTATAACTACATCTAACCATTATATGTAACTGAAAAAATCAAATTAAAAACTATATTTGATAGAGAAAAATAAGACAAATAAAAGATGATAATGTAAGAGAACCAGAAAAATTAAAGACTTAAAATTAACTTGTGTTACCTTATGACAGTGGGATAAAGTTCTGATGTGTAGATGTAGACAATATTAAATGCAGCACTGATTGTCAGTTTTCCCAGCAAAGACAGAGAGCGACTATTCACCACTGCAAACACTCCAGTATCTGAGAGAGAAAATGTGACCCTTGTAAGGCTTTTGAGTATTCCAATACACCTCGAATCATTTCAATCACACAATAGTATGGTGTGAAAAGGAATCTAGTGGAGAATCTAAAAGCTGAAGCTACAACTCAGTATTTTCAGTCTACCGCTAATTAAATACTAAATTACTTCTATCAGAAACTTGAAGAAGAGTATAACAGATATATTTTCCAAAAGTGAGCACATTTTTTTTAACAAGAGTCCTATTCATTGTCATTTCAATAGTATAATAATATTCTTCTAACATTATTACTTTGGAAGGAAGATGCTGTGAAGAATCACACTAAATATCCCATCCAGCTTAGTTTGTCAGAAGAGCCAGTGCTTATTTGCTTTTAACAGGCAAATCAGAGCTCATGCCCAGTGAAGACAGGTGCTTGCTTCTGGCCAGTGAGCCCTTTCACTTCCCCAGGCACATCACCCTTGCCTGACTTGGGCAGTTCAGTACACAGCTGATTTCCTGGGGTCTCACAATTCTGTCCTCTCTTTTCACATCTTATGTTTGGAATGACATGAAAGAAATACTTGGTGACTGGTACCAGTCAAACCAGAATATTTACAAATGTCCATGCTCAAGCACCCAAAATAATTCTGAAAACTTATCCCTTTAAAAAAGCTTTACCTATTAGACCTACTGTCATCTAGAGCAAATTCTGTACTCTGTCATAGATGTTTAATTTCTTGAATCAGTCTTAAAGCATTTGAAACATTCTCTTACTTTATGAAAGGTAATATACATCCATAGATCTTACAAGCAAGGTGAATTTATCTATCTGGTTTTAAAAAGAAAAATTGCTATGTAATCTGAAAACTATCATTAGCGCATCTTTACACAAGAGATGTTTAATTTCACATTTCTTAAAGATCCCCTAATTCAGAAGTTTATCAGAATGCTCTCCCGAGCTCTAAGTTGTGTAGCCACATTACTATTACCACAACCACACTTCTTTTGAATATTACAGAGCAGTGTGGGAAAGATGGAAACTTGCTCCATCACTCAGTTCTTCAGATCTTCTGACATTGATCTTCCACTCAGAGAGATATATCCAAGTTGCAGGGGTACTACTTACACTAACCTATCATCTAGCTATTGGAGATACTAGAAGAAATATCATTCATTGGGATGATGTCAAAAACACTGGAAAGGAGCAACTGATGTAAACAGAAATAAAGGGCAGAATCCAAAGGCAAAAATTCAAATCCAAACCTTACTAACAAGTTTTCTCTAAGGTCTATGGGAGGCTAATGCTTATTCTTTTTTTCTAATGAGTTGGCCTCTCTGGCTTCAAAAATTGAGACTCATATGTCATATGAGCCTCATCTTCCAGCAGCCATCAAATTGATATGCTGTAGGATGCTGTTTTAACCAATTCTTACCACATACTCCAGAAACAAAAAACTACATACCTCTCTTCTTAGGCAGAAACATGACAATAAGACAAGCCAATCCTCCCAGGAACAGAAATGCACTCAACGTTCGTTTCCGACCAAACCTGATATACAAAGATAACAAAGGTTTATATTCTGCATTAGGTTTGTGGGTTGCAGAGTAATGAACCCTCTGAATTCACACTGACTCTTTCTTTGCAGCTGGGAATTCTGAATTCCATCTTCCACCAACGCTTCCTCTCACACTGTTTTTAAACAAGCTTCTCCTGCACACTTAACAAAATGAGTGCCAGCTTTACACAGCGACTGACAATTTCTAGGATTTGGGGTTGCTTCCCGCTGTGTGTGACATTTGTAAACCTCCTCAGGAGACACAGAGCAGAGACTGGGATGAAATTCTACAAAAACTGAGACACATAGTCCAGAGTATCGTGGTTCAGGAAAAGGCTGAATATCTGCTCTGCTCTCACAGAGGTACTGCTATTGCAGGTCCTGAGACCACAGGATGGCCTGGGCAGAGTGGACTCGGGATAGCTCTGTGCCTGAAGTGAGGACGGGATCACGGGGCAGCGGTGGGAAGGACGTTATCTAGTGCTAGCCTGGAGGCAGCGCAGGCTCCTCCGAGCTACATCAACCTCACCCAAGGCAGAGGGATGGCTCACCATGAGGTGAGCGACTGAAAACAAGTTAAACTGCTATTTGAAATAGACATAAATCAATGCCACTTTCACATTGAAGCGGGAAGCCTCACACAACAGATACAAGCTAGGAGGCGTGATACACAGAAAATCTATCTTTGAGAAAAGTTATAAGGAAATCCTGAATGGGTTAATAAATTCCATACTTACCATTTTTGGTTAATCAAGTAAATACAGATTGGGTACGCTGGGATTTCTATCAAGCCTGACAGGGCTAAATTGGCATAAATACTTCCGCCTAAGTCACCCACATTAAGGGTAAGACCATAGTAAACCAAGCTGCACACAAACCTGCAAAAGACAGGAGAAAAAAACAGTGAAATCAGAGCTGACACTTTGCCTGCCAAATCAAAGCACTGGTCTGGCACAAAACACTATAAACTATATCTAGTGTTTCAGTATATAGGTCTAAAATGTTTCTCTGTAAGTGTATGATGCCTTCTAGGAAAATAAATCTTTTTGTCCCAGCAAAGACCCAATTCCTGACTTACTACTGAGTAAAACTTAAGACTACACTTACAAACAACATGTATAAACCAGTATAAAGTTAAAATACAATCATGACTATATTATATAATTTCATAAATGTCCTTGTCCCTTTTGTTTTTATCAGGTTACACTTTCATCCACACTTTTTCCAATTGTGTCTAAATCAAATTTCTCAAGCAGTTCAAACAACACTTCAACCGTCTTTTAATTTCTACACCTTGGATCCGTTTTCTTCATTCATTTTCCAACTCTGTTTAACTTTTCTTTTGTAACCCTATTGTCATGTTAACCCCTGTAAAGGGAGTTGTCTTTACAGAGAGGAAAGAAACTGGTCATTAATTCATTCTGCAGCATTCTGCAGCAAATCGGCAATTCTCATTTAAGGAACAGAATAATCAACTATTTATTCTGCCGTAAGCACTTGGAAAAGCAACATGAAAAAAGCTCAGTGCTGTATGCTGACAAAACCATTTGTTTTATTCTTATTTGACACATCTTTCCCAAATATATTCAAATATATCCCAAATTATAAAAGCAGCTACATGAGCAGTAATGCCCAAAGACCTGCATACTTATGTCACACATAAGGTTTTTTTTAAAGAATCAGTGAAAGACCTCAGGGCTAGCGAGATACCTGAAAAAAACCAGGCACTTTTGGAGTTAAATTTTTGCTAGTAACTAGAGGGAGCATCACCGACTCCTGCCCCTCACTGCAGGAACAGCCAGCACTTTCTCTTAAGAACTGTTGCCTACAATGTCGACTCATTAGACAAGGTAGGCCACCCACCTGCTAATGGGCTCCTTACACACAAAACAAGGAATAATCCATGTGAAGAGATACTGACAGCTCTGGGCCTAAGAGGAGGACATTGTGACTAATCTCAGCAGCCTTGTGGGTCAGAACAGTTTTGAGACTCAAAACACGAGACAGAAATGCAGAGATAAAACACCTCAGAACTGGACTGTAAAAATGGCTTTTTGCTAGAAATGTATTAAGGAAATACTGTAATAGATACTTAAATAGTAGAAAGGATCCCTTTTAGGTACAGCGTCCCTAACAATCTGTAGGATGAGGCAATTTTCAGCACCACATTCGCTTAAAGACTTAAAGAGGTTGCAGTAGCACAGCTGGGCCCACAAAGTATTTCCAGTACCAGGTGAACATCATGATCAAGGTGCGTCCCAGGAGAATCCTGTATCGGAACAGGTCCAGAAAGCTGCCAGCCTCTCTGGAGCTCCTCTCTGCTGGCAGTTTCAATGAAAAAGTGCATTTCTGCTTGCGGTTCCTCTTTGCAATGAGGTAGAGGGCATCTTCTGCCTCGTTCAGACGGCTCTGGGAATAGAGCCAGCGGGGGGACTCAGGAATGAATCTGAAACACACACACACACACAGACACCTTTAGGGGTTTTCTTCTCTGTGAGGCTGGACTTGTCTAAAGAAGCAAGGCTGAAATGCACTTCAGTATAATAAAGAGTTTTCAAACAACCCTTCAGGTATAACATTCATGCACTGAAACAGCAACAAAGCATGTTGAAAGAAAACATAAGCTGTACATAATTTAGATAACAAGAAATTTCACAGAGTGTATACATATATACACACATAGAAAGAGCAACATTACAAGTTACAGTATTATTATGATTCTGTCTCTGGAGAATTCAGATTTAAGGAGGCACACATTAATACAGGTAATACAGGATGCTTTTGTAAGAGCCACTAGTTCCATTTCTCATTTTCGACAAGACCAATTTCAACTTACCATTTTTCAGCTTTTTGCCAAATTCTCTCCTGCAGACAAAAGGCAGAAACTGTGCAAAGGTCATGTTCCTCACGTGCATTCTTCACTTGACAGGTCTGTAACTCCAACTATGTCTACTACACACATCATCTATTATTTTCAGGCTTCCAGACCTAATTTAAACTTTAGCCTTTGGTCAGAAGCTTTTAAAAATTCTTTGCCTCAGACCAAAAATTATATTTTTCCTCTAAGTTTAAAAGAATGTGATTCTGTGTTTTCACCAAAAAAGGAACTTAGAAAGGAACATATCTGATAGTATTTTCTACATTGAGTAATTTTTAAGCAATGTGGCAGGGAGGCAGTGGGAAATCTGGAATTTAAAAAAACCCTGTTCTTACAGAAAAGATAGGCCTCTGAGCACAGCTCTGAAATCACAAGCATAACTCACTTCAAGAAGTTGTATCTATCAATCTGAAAGTTAATTTTTTTTTCCCAAGGGTGCCCATCACCTCAAGGTTTTGAAATATCCAATGTGTCATCTCTGCCTTTCACCTCATGAACAGCCTCAAGGACCCTCCCCTGAGTTCTGATGCTTCCTTTGAAAGGGTTGTGGGGATTTTTTGAGGAGCAAAAAAGCTTTATTCAAAGAGTTACTGAAGTGAAATAGATGTTGGAAAGGAAAAGACCTCTAGTATAAATAGCATCTAAAATAATTTCGCTCTTTTATTTACTGAGATTGAGATATCAGAAAGTATGTAAGAAAAGAAGACCGCACTGCATCACAGAGCTTTCAGTGCTGAAATTCACAAAGCCCCTACTATCTCCAAAAATATCACATTTGAAAAATTAAAGGGACCTGCCCATTTTTTCTTTTGCATGTCACTTTTAGGACTGGACAGACAAGCAATTTTGATGCTGTTCCCTCTATGTAAACACAGGAGAAGCATCATGTTATCACATAAATACTAAACCATTCCTGTATCTTTTATCATGTATTCATAGTGCCTCATAGCACACCAGTTTAGGTCATCTATATACACCAGCTAAAGAACAGGATGTGCTTCTCTTCTCTTCCACCCTAAAGACTGTTCCCTTCTACAGTAATACTGCACGCACAGCACAGTAAGTGTAGACTTACAGGCTCAGATATTGCAGCACTACTTTTCGAAGAAACCACAGACTATGTGGGGGAGAGGGGGTATACAAGTTGAGAGAAGTACCTTATTTACATCATTTCATGCCATCCTAGAAAGACAACTTGACTTAATAGTTTGGATACTCTATTTGTTTGATTTTTTTTGGACATCTTTATTTATGAACCTCTGTTTGAACAACTTACAGAGAGAGGAGAAAGATGACTGTTCCTTCCAGATTAACCACAACAGCCAGAGTCCTCCAGGAACGAATGAAATACCCTAATAAAGCATACTGGGCAATTCCAACAGCAAAGAACAAGCCACCAATAGAACCTAATGTACAATTAAAAACAAAACAAAACAAAACAAAACATTATCACTCCTGTAAGAAACATTAGTAAATCTCAACAAATGGGATCAGACAAGAACTAACTCTTTACTAGCAAAAATTCCTTCAGCAATTCAGGCAGAGTCACAGCTCTTTGGCCAAAGAACACCCTGTCCTTCATTCATGCAGAGCAGAACTTTTACATCTAATTGCAAAGATCAATAAAAACCCCTTCTACATCCTCCACTCCCAACAAAGCCCTGTGAAAAATGAAGTCTTCTAATTCCAAATATGTGTATGTATGCAGCATAAGTATGAACCTTTCTATGTATAAAAATAAATACTACAAAACATTGAAAAACTGGTAGTTTTAGGAATATATAGAGTATTCATTTGTAGCTTTTATGATTTATAAGACACCCTATTTTAAAACAGTCTCAGCATAGCACTTCTTGGGCTTTCTAAGTCAGGCCCTGGAGCTCTAGCGATGCCTTAAGTTTTAGCTTTCAAATTTTTCAGATTCTGTACTGCTTTAGTGTGCAGTTCTGAACTTCATATTAAGGGATGGTAAGCACTTTTCACCGAATAGCTAGACAAAACAATTCCTTTTCTAGCTTGGGACCAAGGACAACTGATCCAAATTTCAGGCCCAAGAGCATAAACAACATGAACTGAAGAGAGAAAAACAAGGACGGGACTTCATAAGCTAAAGCTATAAAGCTGTAAGTTCTGATGCAAATGTATCAGAAATTATAAAAGTGAGAGACCTCATGACCAGTCATCCATTTTTGCAACCATTTTGGTTCATCTTGGGTGTAGACCTGGCTGGGTTCTTGTACTGCCTAAGGTGCATCCACTGAGGCCTTTTAATAAATAGCTACTTTATTCTTTAACTCCATCTAGCCTTTGTTCTAGGTCAGCCTTGACAAGGCATCAGTAGCAGTACAGGTTACACACATTTCTGAAGGACAGGTCCAATACTAGCAATCAAGACAGTTAAGGGTGTCTATGTCTTCTAAATCCTAAGGGTAATTACTACATGGTACAACTTTTTTTAATAATATATAAGCAACAGTTTTCTCATCCTCCTATGATATAAAAACATTTTTCATTTCTTTTTAAGAACTGCCAGGAAGGAAAGAATCTATATTTAGCATACGAACACTTGGCTCTGTTTAACAGAGTCCAACATTCTGATTAGTAGAGCTCAGTTATGACAAACCTTGGATGAGTATTTAGCTGGTAACATTCATGGGAGAGGTTTCAGCTGGATCTTTGTCAACTTGAGTGATGCAGAGATCTGAATGGCCCCAAGTCATCTACCTCGCTTGTCCAAGGTTCATATTGAATAAGCAGAGTTCAAAGACTGTGATCACAGATATGCTCAAGTGGAGCTAAATTTGCAACTGCTTTGTGCGCCTCAAGTGGTGTGTGAGAGTGAAATCTATGAGTTCTGACAATAAAGGCAGTTTACCTGCTAGTGCCCAGTAGGCTGTACCCACACACTCATTCAGTAGAACAAAGGCTACCAGTGACATCCCACCATTCATCACCCCTACTAAGAATCGGGAAACGGCAAAGAAATCATACGACGGTGAGAATCCATTTGCAATGGCAAACAAGATGTCAAGTGCAAAACCTGGAAAATAAAGCAAAAAGTTTGATTTTAGAAGGGTGCCTAAAGAACAGAAGCACTTACTGGTATCTTTACTTGATGCCCACTGGCATCTGTCCTAAGCCATCATAGTAAACACCAGCACCACAGGTTTGAAAAGAAATTTAAATACCTAGAGTCAATATCAAAAAGGAGGGGACACAGGAGTGGTCTTCTGTTACATAGTTTGCAGTTTGAACCTTAAATTCAGTTCATAGCAGACAATTTTTTTATACCATCAGAACCATTGTCTGACTCCTGTTAAAGATGGTTTTATATTTATCCCTGATACAGAAGCCACAGGTTAAATATACGACCAAGTATCTCTCCTTGTTTTTAGAGACCAGTGTATAGAAACCAGAGAAGAGAAACATCACCAGCGGACAATACATGGTGGGTTTGTATGCAGAGCAGGCCCACCTTTTTGTGCTTTGAACAAGTGCTGTTCCTTCAAAGAGAAACAAAAAGCATAAAACATTTCTTTAAACTCTACATGCTCATGCACTGACACATAACTTTATACTTACACAAAACATGCAGTTTCAAATATTGTTTGATCCAGGGACAGTTAGAAAGCTTATGAGCTTCAAAACAGTATGAGGATCACAAATACATAAAAATTAAATCATGCAGATAGGGGATAAAAGGTGCAACAAATCCCTAACAGGTTATACAGGTAAGAATGCTGTTACAAAACTACTAAAAATACTCATGGCAACTTGCAGAGATCCCAAGAGCACAACATTGCACAAGTGAAAGCATTTTACGGCATAACTCACAGAAATCCAAATGGTGACTGAAGAGTGAGATATTGATTTGTTGTCTCAACTTCTATGGCACAAGTATATTGGAATGCCGAAACAAACAAAATCATAGCACATGATTTACAGCGGCACATCAAGTTCTCAGCAGAAACTGGGCCGCTGCCACAGATCTTCAGGCCATTGCCAATGGCCTTCATGTCATTAATTTTATCAAGGGGTTACCTGTGAGATAGACTTTCTTCCTCCCGAAGCGATCGGACAGCTGGCCAAAGGAGATGGCTCCAACAAACACACCACTGAAGTAAAAAGAACTGGCAGCACTGACTTTGTATGATGCATTGCCAATTAAAAACCACTGGATGGAGGGGGAAGAAAAAAACAGAAACAACAAACCAGCAAAAAGGCAAATTAATCAGAATCCAAACAGTTCACCAACAGCTAATAGCTGGAGGGGATGTTAAAAATTTTAAAGAAGATCAAGCTCTTCATAAATCTCCCAAGCATCATATTCAGTAAATCACCGGTCCCCACTGCTGTCTCCCAAACTCCTCGCAGGATACTAACACTGTAGTTCTCCTAAATCAAATGCAGTCTTTGGTTCTGAAATCAAGAACAGATTCCTCACAATACTCTAATTTTTGCAGCTTTCTCCCACTTTCTCTTCTTCTGCCTTCTTTTACATAGAGCTGTTAACCTAAATAGATTCAGCTCTACCTATTGACATGTGTCACTGCATGTGTGTAGAACACATATTGTGAAAAAATAGTTGTGGTTTACATCTGAAGATATTCCTGCACATGCTGCTCTTTATGAATTGTCTTGTCCCTGAGCAATACTTTGGTAGCACTAGACAAGTTAGTCAGGTTTTCTGCACACACTCATCTTTTTTACAGCGTACTTCATCATTTCCAGTTCTCTTCAATTCCAATACAAATACATCTTGTAATGTTTGATTCTTATAGACTTAATGGCTCAAGTTGAACCTGACAAAATTCTTTGCCCCACAGAAGTGCAGAATGAAAATATGCCATGCTCTCAATGTTCAAAAGTTATTTCCTTTCATATTCTAAACACTCCACATCTTCTGTTCTTTTCTTTTTCTATTCCTCTTACACCTTGAGATAATGTTTCCTTTTAGTGACAACCAACTCTTCTTCCTGTGCTGGTAAGCTGGTGATTATGTCATTATCCCTGCAATAACTCTATGTAATCTTCTCCTCATAATCTTCTCTTCCTCTACCAAAATCTCATTAAATATCCTTTCGAGCAAAGCTTATATTATTTCAAAGCTCAGTTATAAACTACCTCATCATGAGAACAGAGCCATGCAATTAAATCTCACAAAGATTAGGATGCTAACAAAACATCATTCATAAGCTCCAAGAAAATAACTTGCTTACTTTCTATATGTGCTTCATTCTGAATTGTTACTTTAACAGGAAAGTAGTTACTGATAATAGTAGGAAATGCATCCATAAAGTGCCAAGACTGACAAAATTCAACTGAAACCAACCACATGACCATAAATCAGCTTTTGAAGTGTCTGCAGACTTCAAAAACAATTCCCAGAAAAATAAATTTGTAAAATAATTGCATATGTGATTAATTTTATCCTGAAATAACACGGTCAGTTTGTTTTATAACAGCTACAAGAATCATGCCCTAACTTTTGGTATAAAAATTTAAAAAGCTGCCAACATGAAAATTGTTGACATGAAATGCTTTCTGAATCATTCAGGAATTAAGGGATAATTTGGTTGCAAAGCAAAATTTCTCCTCAAGATTTATTTCAATGTCTAAGCCCTTTAGAGAGCTCAAGGCTTTTCTCTTCTACATAAAAACATGCTACATATATGTTTATTAAAAAGCATATATGAAGAAGCTTCAAAATCAAGCTTTTTACATCAGAATATTTTCCAGTGTAAATTTGTAATGCTCATGTTATCAATGATGCCACAAGATTAAGCACTGACACACCCTCTTTAAATGTAGGAAAAAACTTCTTTACAATCAATCATGAAATCAGATTAATAATGAATTAGTGGTGAAATATTCTCCAGATATGCATGTTCTCTCTCAAAATGTTCATACTTAGCAATAACCTCCAAATATACCAAATATTCAGCTAACAAATTCATAAAAACTGTACTTTAATAGAGGGAAACAGAAAAGCTATGAAGATTTTATTCATATGGGCCTCTACTGAAACACGTACTAAAGAGTTAGAAAGCAGACTCTAGACAAGTTGCCTTTGGGTTGGGGTTTTTTGGGGTTTTTTTTTGGTTTGGGAGTTTTTTTAGGATTTTTTATTGCTCAAGCAGGCTTTGTTCTTTACCTGCATTTCTTATTTATGCAACCAAAATGTATAAAGATCTGTATAAAATCTATGTCATATGCTAGGCTCTACAATCATGTCTGACTTGTCAAGTTTAAGAGAGTAAAAGATTCTTGAGCAAGTTAAAAAAAAAAAAACCAAAAAAGAAAAACCCCAGAGAAATTTCAAAAACCTTACTGAGTTTTAAATAATGCTTAAGAAATCCACCATCCACTAAAATTTTAATTTAAATGGTATCATAAGTACTCATATCCTCTTTATTGTGAGAATAAGAAGCAATGCCTTTTGTACACAACAGCTTGGTACTATTCCAAAGCTGGCCATTTTTATTAATATGCTCCTAACCAATAAACTGCTTTACAGGAGTAATTTGGACAGCATTAATACCTCAGGACAATAGCCACAAACTATCAAATGGTACTACACTGGACTCCACAGTTCAGCTCTACATTTAGACCTTGTACGTAATGCACTCAGAGCTCTTATAAAGAAAAATTTGACATTAACAGATACTGACAGACCCAGGAAGGGCAGGTGTTGCACACATCAGTGCAGAGTCTGGAATCATTCCTGTAGGGACTGTGTCTAGTCCATGAAAGAAACCACTTAAAAAACACAGAGGCCATGCCAACGAAGCCAAAGCTTGTTTTGGAATCAAATGTGAGGGAGCTGCTTTGTCCACCTGACTCCCCACTGCCCATGTTCTTGTATCTGGAGCTGCAAAGACTGCATGAGCCACTTCCCCTCCAGTTCCTCCAGTGCTTGCTAACTGCATGATGGGTGCACTGGAGCTCTGCAAGGGGATGGCCAGAGAGAGCTCAGAGTCCATAAAGGATTTTGAGCAAATTAGTAAAATGAATGTCATGATTCCAGCTCAAATGTGGAACCAGGCTGCAGGATGCAATATGTAACCTTCACACCGAAAAGGTGAGAAGTTTTGGAGCAGAACATTGGTCAAGATCTGCACAGCAATATAAAGCTAGCTTTTGTTGCTGGTAAAGACATGAGCACATTACCTGGGCTCTAACTGGAGGTAGCATGTTTCATGTGCTAATCAGAACATGCATTAGTATGCAAGAAAAACGCAGTACAAGGAGACCCCCAAAACCATCTCAGTAAGATTTACTACTCACACACGAGGCTGCAAAACACATCTCAGACTTACCTCAGAGACTATGGATGTGAAGCTGCTGCCAAAGTGTACGTGCTTACGCACCTCACTGCCGTTGGCAGTCAGAAGCCATTCCCCAAAAGCTCCCTGCTCGCTCACTGAATGGTTACCATGGCTCTGATTAGCTGAGAGCCCTTGGAGATCCCAGTGGTAGGGAGGAGTTGCACCCACCAATGCGATGAGGATGGCTTCAGTGGCCACATAGAGCTGGCATGAAAGACAAAAAACATCAGAGATGCTCAGCTTGAATGCAAGCAATGTCTCCTCCACAGCTGGATCGAATCAGTATTAAACACATTCCTATTTTTTTATTTGCCTTCTACCACTATGAAATGTTACGTATAGCCCGTCTACCAAACAGCACACACTGAAGAACTACAGCTTTAACAAAAGTGGTTCTTGCTCTTTTTTATGTGTTGGATATTTGAGAGAAAAGAAGTTTCCCTCCTGACACCTTTCTCTCAGTCAGATGGCCCCAAACTCCCAGTCATAGCAGGTACAGATCATGGATAGAGGAAAAGCTATTAGATGTGCTAAGGAGGAGAAAACCCTATTCTCTAATGCAATATATTACTCTTCTATGCTCTCCTTCCTCCTGTGTTGTTCACTCCTCTAATTTGGTATTTGGACTAGATCTCCTCCTCATGGTTTCATATCTAATCCTTCCCAGTTTTGACAAAATTAATTCTTTGCTGGTTTTCTACCTTCTGTGGACCTGTTTTACTCTTAGAAGAGACACAGACAACCATGTGAACACACACACGCATTTTTAATATACCTACATATTTACAGACACACACAAGGTCTAAATAGGGATCAACAGTCGCTTTTGTTTAGGAAAGAATAAATAAAACTCCTGGAAACCCAGACATTTCAAGCCTGGTCCAGAGCTGGGTTGCTGCTGCTTGCTAAGAACATTCATAGGTCACATTACAACTACCACTTAAATCCCCATGGTTTGAGACCTGTTTGAACACAGAAGTGGCACAAATTCCACATGAGAAGATGGATCATAAAGTCTTCAGAGGGACAAAGCGCATTGCTAGTAACAGCCCCACACGCTCACCAAATAAAACTGCTTCATCTCAAGCCCTTATTGAGGAACTGAACTCGGCACAGTGGTTCTTGACAAAACAAACAAACCCCTTCCTCCATAAAAAACCCCTCATTCATGCCTCTCCATTCTCCAAACCCTACTTAGGTACCTCCTGAACAGTCCTTGCTCTGCTCCCAGCATCTCCTCCCCATGTTCTTGGGAACAACATATCCAGAGGAAGCTTGTTCTCTCAGAAGGCTGCTTCACAAGTAATTCGCAAAACTGGGAGAACCATAGGTGCAAAAAAGCAGCCTGAGGACCTCTGAATTCTGATGCATGCAACATCAGATAATACTGCTCTGTTCTCTACAACAGCTGAGCAGCTGGAGTTACACCCAGATCTAAATGAAAATTATTACTATACTAAAACAGAGCCCTGAGTTATTACCTGGAAGCAATTTTTCCCATCAGCTCCTCTTTGTATTCTACATGATAAGCTACTACTTTAGTGGCAGGAGGTAGATAAATATATTTTAAAATAATTATTTTTCACTTTTCCATTAAAATCATTAAATATCAGAAGAAATTTGGAAAAAAACCAGTTAACTTATTATTTGAGTTTAAGAACAATTTCTAGATCGACAACAATGAAAAGTAAAAGAACTCATCTGGGAAAGAAGGCAATGACTAAGATCACATGGAAAAGAGGTATTAAAAAATGAATGACCGTGTTGCTAGGGATGTGTGGATACAGTACTCTCAAGAACAGCTTGAAATTACTGAGAAATTAGAATTACAGGTCATGACATGTGGTGCATCCCCCTACACTGACTCACTCAGACAATTATGTGCCAGGACTAAGTGATAACATCCTTGCCTTTGTCTTGTGAAATAATAAGCATATATTTGAAGTAGATCAAGAAACAAAATCCTCAAGGCATTTGGTTTCAAGAAGGAAAACATAACACTTTTCATTTTTGCATGAGGTGAAACCAGCTACAGAAAACTGAATAGAAAAAAATAAGCGATTGCAGAAACACTACACTGTTTTTTTTTCAATTAAAAACCCCCAACAATCAGCTTTTGACATCCTAGTGGGTGCAGCAACTAAGGATATCATAAAGATAGAAACACTTTCAATTGATTTGTGCAATCAGCAAACCATATGAAGATGGAGATGTGTTTTTTGATATTATCAAATAGTATTGTTCTATATTCAAGTTCACTGAGTCACTGCTGACACAAAACTCTCCTTCCTAGTGGACGCCTGCCTTGTATTCTGGGTAAGAGGTTCAGTAAACCCTATTAATTTCATTGTGGAAACAAAACAAAGCCCACAAAACACCCCCCAAAATTCAGTGACAATTCTGAAGGTCAGAAACATTTTCTAGAAGTGATTTTAAAATCATGATGAAGGAAACTCTATACTTAATTACAAAATAAAGTTCTCATTTAAGTAAGAGTTGTGTTAACGAATCTGAAGATTTCTCCCTTAAGAATTCTAAATGCTTGCACTTAAAAGTAACATACTTGTGCAGACTGGTGAACAACACAAAAAAGTAACAAATCAAATAGGAATATTATATAACAAGTGTATAAAATATAAAATTACTATATTATATGCACTGTGGCAAACAAAGCCCTTAATTTTTCATTTGTTCTATAACCCAAATGAAGTCAAATATATGTCATTTAGTATTTAGTTCCTGTTTATAAAACATTTTAATTGGCTCTATATGGATGTTAACAGTGCCCTACCAAATTCCCTGCACTGATCTGTATTAATCAAGATGAATACCAAGTACAGGGGGACAAGGCACAAGCTCTTAGTCATTGATGATGAGATGCTTAGAGTTCTGTTAGTTGAGGTTTCTCCTATTTGTTAATATTCTCTTTAGGTTAAAATTTTATAGTCTGCCTAAATTAGAAGACTGTGGTGTAAGGGGATTTATTAAAAGGCAATGCCCTAATAACCTGTAAACTTTCACATTCCCTGCTAAGTAGAAGGAATTTTAGTTAGCCAGTCAAAGCTGTTTCACTAACAGATTTTGAAAAAAACTTAAAACTAATATTAATAGAAGTGACCAGCTTTCTGGATGTTCGTTTTCATAATAAATGACATCCAAGAAACATACAGAACCTCCAATAGCAAGGAAAGGGGAGAATGAATTCAAAGTTTCATTTGTGTATAGTGAAATAAGCACAAAAATAATTTAAGAAACTCTTTTAGACCTCATAATTTACCCATTATGAAGCACAAATGAAAAAACAAAAGCAAGACCTCAATTCTAGGAAGAGAAGCTTTTAACCTTTTTTACTCAGCTCATAAGCAATTCCCAACTAGCCTGGTCATTCTAGACAAGTAGCAGCTGAAGCATTCATTGCCCAACAAAATAATGAGTAAGACAGTAACTTCTGACCTTTTGAATACAGAAACATTAAAACTGCACCCTGAGGAAAGATAGAAATTAAGGAAGAACAATGAATGACCTTACTCTGGTAGAAGCTTTTGATAAGGAGATGGTTACAGTTCAGGATTGGAGTAATTTCTTCTGAACCCATGACAAGCAGCTGAAAAGCTGGAGGGCAACCTAATTTTTGAAAATCTGATGATCTCATCTGCTCCAAGTCATCTCCAAAGGGTGATTTGGCTTTAAATCCACATTATTTTTTTCTCCTCCATAGCTCCTACGTAGAAAAGCCCTACAACATCTTCTTGCTGCAAAATTATTATTTGCTGCTGACAACACATTCCTCCATTAAAGTATCCTTCCCTTTCTGGTGGCACAGGAAGAGGGAGAACACCGTAAGACAGAAGGAAAAGCTGTCGTAGTTAAAGCAAAGAATCACCATGTGCAGAAGAACATGACATCTCAGTTCCTCACCAAGGCCAGACCCACTCTGACAGATCACTTCCAATGCAGAATGTAACCACTGTTGGTTATTACCTGCGACTTACCAATGACAGAGCAGACACATATTTTGAAAGAACTTACGGTTTCTGCAGAGAAACAGAGAAAACCCACACAGTTCAGAGTTTTAAAGCCTAAAACTGCTGGCCTCCAGAATCTACAGCAAAAAGTCAAAAGTCTGTCCAAAACCTTACATAATTTCATTCTAGAAATTCTTTAACATCCACAATGGAGACAAACACAGAAGACCACAAGTCTTAGAGCCTGACCTCCTACAGGTCTGTGGAAAATGCCCCTCTAGCTTACCCCACCTGTTCAAAATACCCAAACACACACCTCTCAGCTATTTCATGCTCAGTGTTATTTTGGTGGGCAGTGGCAGCAGCAGGGGTTTGTTGCTCCTGCTCAGCCTGGGTGTCCATGAGCCAGGTGACTGCTGCCATACACAGACAAGGGCTGCTTTACTTTCCACGTGTTTGGTGTCTGAAGAGCAAATACCTTCATTGTACATGCTTTCTGCAACACCTCCTGTGTACATACCCTTTGTCTGACAGGGCCACAGGAACACAGCACCCTCACTCACATCACAGGCTGACACGTCTCTGAACATGAAGTAGGAAGTGTTATTTTTCTGTCTTTAGAAACACAAGTCAAAAGAAAGCTCACGGACTGGTAAGTTAAAGAACCAACACGATACATATGAACCAAAATTACAAAAAGCACTATTAATACTACCTCTGCTTCAATAGGAACATTTGAGGAAATCAAACTACATTAATGTGCAATCAAGTGCCACAACTCCTCAGTCAAATGCCAGCTACATACTTTCACCAATATCATATCAGAAGTGCCACTCCACTCTTCTTATGCGGAAAAGGACTTGGAAAAGAATAAAGCAAAGAAGTGCTGTAAGTTCCTATTCCAGTGTATTAATATAATAAAGCAGCCCAGAAGTGGACCATCCCAATGGTATTACAGGGTCACATGAAAAAGTCAGCAACTGCCGGCAAAAAAAAAAGCAGGAACTGTGGGCTGGCAAGTATCAGGCAGGGTTTAGTCCTGTTTCCACAAGCAGGACTGTGTTTCATGTCTGCCCCTCTTTTTCTCCATACTTTCCAGCCCATGTTGGCTAAAAACTTATCTGAGTCACAGGCAGTATTTTAAGAGATCAAAGTCCTCATCTTTGCATGACATTTTGGGACACTGCCAAGGAATACTGGGTGAGCATCTTGGTTTCAGAAAGGCAGTT
This sequence comes from Vidua macroura, assembly GCF_024509145.1. Lineage (NCBI taxonomy): Eukaryota > Metazoa > Chordata > Aves > Passeriformes > Viduidae > Vidua > Vidua macroura. Next base: position 70,937,567 of record NC_071572.1, on the reverse strand, counting down.
CTGCTAAGACTATAAGAAAAGCATATCCTTGGCTAAAGCATTTAACTTGCTAATTTATTGCTTACTTGCAAAGTTTTTGTTTAAGTATCTGGACTAAAAGACAATGCTGACATTTGTATAAGCTACTTTCATTTATTTATTCATTTTAAGGACCTGTCTGAGTGTAAGCAATGAAGATCTACTTGTGTTTTGTTTATGGGGTTTTTTAAACTGAAAAATGTCTTCTGTTTACCACTATTTCAGAGCAACATGATGCTCCAGAACTGAAAAAATACATTTTTCCCGTTTCATTGTTGAACTTGCTAAACCACTGATTTTCAGTTTACAGCCTACAGGCCTCAGAATTCCATGAATTATTTCTTAAAGGCTCAGAAAAAATAATTAAGAACTGTTTCAGCACTCTTAAATTTACTGTAAAAGGGTATAACTTCTTCAGGAGGAAGTATGCCAAGGGTCTACAAATTAAAAGATATTAAAGGAGTCTGGTATTTATATATTTTTAAGACACCAGCAACTAAACATCACACCACGAAGTTTTATAAGCTATACAAACAAGTCACTCCATCTTTCCTTACATGAAGATCTCAAAACCTTCATTGAGCCTTCCAAGGCAAATTCTTAACACCCTTTCACCCTGAGCCCACCACGATTAGGAAAACACAACGTTTAACCAGGTTAAACTGCAAACCTAGTCAGAGATCATATTGTAAACAGACGAGACCTAGAAAACAGATGTTATTGCTCCAGAGGGACTCCAGTCCCACTGGGCTAACACTTGGAAAAAGCAAACAGGTTTTACTTAATGTAAACAATACACAAGAAGCACTGTCTTAAAGAAGCAGTTATATTAACTACTCCAGTTAAAACAACGAAGACATTTGAGAACACAAAACTTTATCAGAAATGAAGAGCAACTGTCTCATGCAAGTGGGAAACAACTGTTCTGAATTCAATTACACACCTACTAATTCTCTCACCCAAGAGGAAAGGAATTTAAAGCTTCTAAAATGGAGACATGTCAGTGAGGAGTGCCTTGATATTGCTAGTGGAAAAACACAGGTAATTTAATGCCTACAAAACATGGGAAGTTAGAGACTGTGTATACACAGGGGCAGGAAAGAAAGAAGGGGAGATAATGTGTCATAATACAAATATTTTTAACCCATAGTGTGTGCTACCCAGTAGAATTATGTCTGTTAACTCCCAGGCTACTCTTTCAAGGATGCTTAGAGGACAGATTAGCTAGATGGATTGTAGTTTGCCAGACTGAAAGGCAAATAGCAGAAGATGTGATGGCTTCAGCTCCCACTGAGTCCAAATACCATTGCACCAAACATTCTATGCAATAACAACTTTATTATTAATCTGAAAACATCTCTTTATGTTTTACCCACAGCCCATACAAAGATGACAATCACTATTGACACTGTACCTGCAGGCACCTTGCATTCCCTGTTGTTAAAAAGACTTTGCAAAAATCAAGGCATTCAGCCACAGCTCTAGTAAATACCCCCGGAGCAAGTTCCTTCTGACAACTTCACTCTACACACCATGTAGCCTTTAAAAAAAAAAAAAAAAAAAAAAAAAAAGAGTTGGATTTTGTTTTTTTTTTTTTTTTAAACAGGCAGAACACTACTACCTTCCCGCTCTTGGTAAGCCTTCAGAATGTCTGCTCTGTGCCTCTCCCAAAACTCATGCTTCTTGCTATGCCCATCAGCAGTAGTTCTGTTAAGGTCTTCACAACAGCACATTGAACAGGCATCTTCTTGGACTGAACTGCACAGAAGCTGAAGTCAGCCTTTTAGGTTAAATTGCAGAAGCTGAGTAGAGATGTTTATACAGATAGACATGCACAGAATGTATGGTTTAGTGTCAGAGTGAATGTTGTGATCATTAAAAATGCAAGAACATACAGCAACTGGCATTTAAAACACCTAAATATGAGCTCAATTGCACGCGCTTTGCAGTTCAGATACAGCTAAAGAAGGGAAGGTCTTGAAGTTACAGCTCACATTTCTCCTCTACCTCAACTTGCTCTGACCATACTCTTGCAGATAAATGTATGTGAATTATGCACTGGTTTGATTAAGACACAACGTAACTTTAAGAGAAGATGAAGGTGTAGGCAGCTGATTTCGTATTCCTAACTTCTCTCCACTAGGGATTCTTTTTGAAAAAAACAAACAGAAGCATGTTAGCTTTTTAAAATTAATCAGTAAGGAAGCAATTGTTGGTATCCAGGCTTCTGCACTATATCTGAGAGTTAAGGACCCCACTGCTAATAAGGCATGCCACAGCCCAACATTGTTATTTCAGGTTTTCTGCAGAAAATACTGTAGTGTATGCATCAGGTGCATTCATATTTTTAAGGTTATAAATGTAATAACATTAAAGGCAGGTGATTGTCTCTCTTAAGGAAGTTAGTTATGGATCTGAAAGAAGGACAAAGAGACCAAGGATTGTTGGTCGGCACCACTGAAATCAAATGTCATGTGTGAACCAGGAACTACTTTTTTTCCTTGAAAGATTTCCCCCCACTCGACTGAAGTAAATGGTAGTTTACTAAAAACTTAGCAGTTCCATCAACTTTCAGATGGAAATATTCTTAGCTAAATGAGTAGCAGCACATCTTTATGCATCAATAGCTTACATACTCACACCTACCTCATTTATTTGTCCTCCCAAACAGGAGTATGCTATACCAGAACAAGGATTTATATGCAGTGATGCAAGTACTCTAAAAGCCTTCATCATGTTTACATGGAAAGCAACACCATCCTTCAGCATAAACATGTTCTGAGTAGGATACATTGCACAAAAATATGTGGGAATACAAAGCTTTCCTCAGGAAAAACATTTGGGTCCCTACTTCTTATGTTTATATTCATGCCACATTTGAAAACTCTCCTCCACGGAAGTGGCTGCACATGTCTGCCATACATTCTGCTTTATTGAGAATCAGAGAGATTTAAAACTCATACTTTTCCCACATACAGAAAAAACTCCAAACATTGAGGTAATCAAACTCAAAAGAAATTCTGAAAATTCTTTTTACATCTGCCACCTTGCTCACTTACCTTACAGACACTTACACCTGACCTGTGTCTAAGTTACAGTGCAAGTAACTCTGGATAAACACCATACCTGTCATTATGCCCCTAGAAAAACTGCAGCACACTATACCAGAGTTGTAATGTAATTTGTGAAATATCCCTCTCCTTTCTTAATTTTAAATTGTTCATTACATTTCCAATTTGTTTTGCTCTTCCTAATCAGATAAAGTCCAAACAGTATACATCATCAAGGACTGGGAATAAGATGTTCAGTGATCAATTCTGATCGATTCTGGCTGGTTCAAAGGAAAGTTTTAAACCAAATGTAAGTATTAAAAGAAGATTCTCTGACCAAGTATTTCATTACTGTCATTGCAACTACAGAGTGATGTCTCATGCCATTAAAAGAGGTAGAGTATGTACAGGGCATAGATAAGAAATGTCAAGAAACAGTTAAGCACGAATACACAGGGAATCACATCTGCATGCTGTATGAAGACAGACTTTATTTCTTCTGAATTATTTCTAGAGATTTGGAATGAGCCTGCCTTATTTAAACCACATGCCCCAGAATGTGCTTTCCTTCAAAACATTTGTGCAGATGGGATGATTAAAGACCATCTTTCTGCATTGGATATTGTAATGACATGTCATACATGATATTGTTGTCAACAATAAAGTGATGTTAGCAACACCACTCATTACAGCTGCAATGCATCACACACAGTTTAAGGCAAAGGTATAATTCAAGCAACTTGATTTAACTATCTTAACTGTTTTTGCATCCTCCCTTCAGTTAGTAAGGAGTTCCTAAGATGGATGTGAACAACCACCCTTGGTAATCATCCATATTACTGTGCAATGCACATTACTCAACTTAAAGCAAAACCTTTTTCAGCTGTGCAAACAAGAACTCCCTTTTAAATTTTACCATGTTTTTTAAAGCCTTTCAGTAGAGATACAGTAAGAGCACATTTCCATTCTCAGTTTGGGCTTGGGCAATCCTGTAGCTCCAATTCACTGGCACAGGCCAGACTTGTTCAACCAGATATGTTGAACCACGAGACAAAGAAACTTTTTAAGTATGTCTGTGTGCTCTCAAGCATCTGATCAAGGTGTGGGATTTTGTTTCATGTTGCTACACACACTAAACAAACACCAAAAGACTATTCTTTAATAATACTTGAGTATAATTTCTTCAAAAGATTGCAACAACTTTGCCAGTAATCAACAGGTATCAAGTACTTTAAGCTCAAAATAAAGTCCTAAGTATTTTAAGGGTTATCAGCTCCCTTTGTTTCTTCCTCACTTTCTTAAAGATACACTAGCAATGCAAGACTAATCCAGCCTTAATTTCACGTCATTAGTCAATATTCACATTCTTCACATAAGTCTTTCTGTAATTCCATGTCATTTGGAAAAACATTTCTCTTTTGTCAGTCAGCTGTTGTCAGTCCATTATAAAGTTAGCAACCATTGCTACAGAATATGCCTAAAAATCTTCCAAATTTCTATTAACTTGGTAGTGAATAAGCCAGGCATACCTTATATAGTAACAGCAGCAGGTAGCAGAGGAATAATAGAAACCAGGAAAGATGAAAGAAGGAGCCCACAAGACTCACACTTAATCTAGTTTTACACTGATAACATAAAAAAACATTTTTCTAATTAGAAGCAACCTGGAGGTTTTTGCCAGAATGTCAGTAAGCGCATTCCACATATCAAGTACCAGTTCACCCAAGCTTACCTGAAAATTGACTCATTGACTAGGGGTGGCAAGTCTCACCCCTAGTAAGACAGAAGTGTTTGGTACAGCTTGAGTCAAAGAAGTTCTGTGATCTAAACTATGTCTGTAATTAGAATTCAGAGACCAGATACACTGGCGTATCACTAAGGCTACCTGGTGGAATAGCTTACTGTAGAAATTTATATTTAAAAAACCCCACTAAAATGAAGGAAGATACTTATAAAGTATGAAACTCAAGGTGATTAATAACATGCAGAGATGAAAAAGCATAAAAGCCTACAAGGAAAGCAAGTGTACTTGCTGGGAATCTTACTGGGAAGGGAAAGCACAGAGTCTAAGCTCTGGATATTGGCTACAAAGATGAAGGGACTTGACAAAGCAGACAAGTATTTTTCACACGTTGGGTAGTCTTACCTTTAAGAATGTAGAAATATTTTTTATACCAACAGGCCAACATAAAAATATAGGCCAGCTGAGGGAGCACATGGAAAGGGAGAAGGAAACTAGCAACAAAATGGAATAATCATGGCACAGCCAGTGATATAGATTACCAGGAGCTCCCATTCTGCTGTCATATGCTGCATCTAATCCACTACAGGAGCCCACAATTACCTTGATCTACATTCTACATCACATACACACAAATACATTACTTACCTTTAGGTCCATTCTCCAAAGGATGATAAACAAGACAAAAGATTAACACCAGTCGTGGAACCTGCCTTCAGTCTTGCTCTCACACATCCCAGTGACACATTATGTAACTTGGCACCAATAAAGGAACACAAAAAGCAATCAACCACCCAAGCAGGAACCAGATGAATAAATCCACATCTACTCATGAACTGAAAGACAACAAGCTTCACATCTAAACTCTTTATAGACTCCTGTGCCTGCATGAAGTAATGTAATCTGAAGTAAAGAAAGCCTACCAGTCAGAGGATGATACTCATTGGTACAGCTCAACAATTAAAGATAACATAAGAAGAAAAAAAGCAGACCTGCAAACCTGCTATTGTTTCTTCTTAAGTTATTCTGAATTAGTTCCAGGATTTGCAAAGATCCTTCTGTTTACTTCTCCCATGAGAAATCCAAGTTAATCCATTTAAAACAAAACAAACACAAACATTGCAGAACAGAGGACCCATACTAAAAATTCTGGAAACACAGAGCACTTGTCATGGTTTGCAGTTCATTGCAGAAAATGACCAGTACTGGAAGAACTATTGTTTCCTTAATTCTTCATCTTCAGTGAACATATACATTTTCTAGCCAGCTGGTCAGCAGCACAATCAATGCCTAATTTTAAGGAATTAATCAGCTAAATCAGTATAAAAGAAAGGAAAAAAAATAGTACAAGGAAATAGAAACCTACAAAGCTTTTGCTGTTTATCATCATAACTTTGTAACCAAATATAGAGTTCCCATCCAATAGGACTGGGCATTTCAATTTTTTTTTAGTCATCTCATAAAGCTTCTGAATATTTTGGTCAGTCTAGGGAACGTAGGGGTTGCCAGGAGAAGACATCTTCAGTCTCACAGCCCATGATTGAAGTTCTTCATTAGTACAAAATATGGGTCAGCAGAGGAGGGAGGACATTGAAGTTTCACTCTTCCTTCCTGCAATTATTACATTTCCACAGTGGAAGTAAGCCAGCACCTGTCAGCTTAGCTGAATTCATGACAATTCACCCAACAACCCATGCTAACATGGGGTAAACCAGACTTCTGTAAGATTCATACCGTACTTCAGTCCTACACCTGACTGTGACACTACATGTATTATTCTTGTCTTCCTTCCCTGTCCTCACAGCAATATGCACAAAGATGAAGCAAAATTGAAAGGCGACAAATATGGCTGCAGAGCACATCACTTGCACATGCAGTCTCTGAAACTCTCCCTCCAGAGAGAGTCTGTCTATTCTAAAGGACTAGAAGAGTGTTCTCTTCCAGCACTCTACTGTTATTTTGGACTCCACTTTTATCACGAAACTTAAGAGAGTTCCAGCTTTGTGTTTCACAAACCTGACTACCCAAAATGCAGGGCCTCATCCAATACCTAACGGAGAGACACTGCCCTTCTATTCTAAGAGTTAAGGCACGGCAAATCAAAACACCATAAGCAAACATCATCTGTCAACTGGTTACAGGAGAGCTTCTGCACACAGAGATATCAGTGGCCACCTGTCACTTTATCAGTGACAATCAAGACACATGCAACCTAGAAATTCCTAGTCTAGTCCATTAACTCCAGGTTGCACAAGATTCCCAGCAGAGACTCTTACAGAAGTCCACGTCTTCCAGCCCAGGTCACGGAAACCTCAGTTCAACCTCAGCCAGCCCTTCACCTGATCAGCTCCTAATGTGCTCCACGAGTGGCACAAGGTGTAACCGCCCAGGAAATGCGGCACAGAGAGCATCAGCTGCCTGCCCCAAATTCACTCTGCAGAACTGAGCGCTGCCTTTGGGCAGAGGTCACCAGGACACCAAGTGTTCCAGGAGCGCAGCACGCTGCTGCACGACAGACCCAGAGGGGAAGACTTGTTAGTGCCACCAGCAGCTCTCAGCAGAAGCCCTCCCACACCAGATTCGCACCGGGCAGCACTCACCGCAGGGACATCCACCCAACACTTTGGGAACAGCTGTCCACCGCACCCAGAGCATCCCCCTCCCGGCACCGCTTTCCCCTCGGGACAAGAGCGGGCGGGAAGGGTGGCCTCTCACCTGGAGGAGCACGGCCAGCAGGATGCACAGGTACACCTGATAGGGGCCCATCTGCCCCACCAGCGGGAACGCCTCCTCCACCTCCATCCCGCTCCCCGCCCGCCGCGCAGCTCCTACGAGCGGCCGCCGAGCAGCGCATTCCCGGGGCGGGGCGGGGCGCGGAGCGGCGGCCGGGCCCTCGCGGAGCTGGAGCAGGAGGAGAGGGAGGAGGAGGGAAGGGAGGGAGGTGCGATGCAGTGCTCATGCGCAGGCTCCGGGAGAGCAGCCGGGATGCGGCCGCCTCCCTCCTTCCCGGGCGGCCGGCGTGGAAGCGGAAACGCGCGCGGCCTCAGCGCAGGCGCACGGGCCGGGATTCAGTGGTTTGGGCTGGGGTCGTGTGGGGCGCTGGGCGGGGGAGCGGCGGTGCTGGGGGAGCGGCTGTGAGGGAGCGCCGTCAGGGGGGCAGCGCCGTCAGGGGGGCAGCGCCGAGGGGCTTCGAGCCGCGGCCCTCACAGTGAGCGGGCTCGGCACTGGGGGGACGTGCCTCCTGAGGTCTCACCTGGGCAGAGCTCTTGGAAAGGGGAAAGGGCACAGAGGTGTTGCCTCTGCACCCTGGTTAGAGCAGGGCAGCACGCTGGCCCTGCGGGCTGGGCGAGAAGGCTGCGCCGGGTCCATGCTGGCCAGGTGTTCCTGGTTTGATGGCATTGTCCATGCAGCAGCTGGGCTCCCACCGGCCGGTTTCGTCCAACAAAGCACAGCGGAGTCACAGCGTGCGCTCAGCGGGTTTGCACCGTGGGAAGCTGTACCCACAGAGTGTACGCTGCTTAAGTTCTGTCAGTTCACAGCGGACCCCAAAATACTGACACACCTCAGCTGTGGAATAGTCTGTAATGATACTATGATACTTCATAGCCTACCTGCCGGTAGTTGGGGGAAAAAAAAAAAAAAAAAAAAAAAAAAAAGCCGAATCTGACATAAGGCTATTGTGTAGGTGTCACTAGAGGTCAGTTCGGCACCCACACAAATCTTACTGTTCTTGATTTAATGCCTGGTGAGGACGTGCCTCTCTCCATTACACCAGTTTCCACAAAACTGTAGTTGTAGTGTATTTTATGAAAGGAATTTTGAGAGCCTTCACTGTGAACATGGGGTAGAAGTTCTCACTTAGAAGTAATGGGAGTGGTTTGGGAAAGAGCATGAACTCTACTGCAAAGAGAAGGGAAGGGAGATAAATGCAAGTGAAATAGGCATCTTGCAAAATGGCAATGAGCTTTTCATGGTCCATTTTCATTACACCTTTACAATAAAGCTCCAGGAACATGAAACAACTTACATTGTTGAGACGTTTTTTATCTAGTGCTACCAAGAAGCAGCAGCAACATCTTTATGTTTGTGGCTTTTATTGTAAGAACAATAGAAAGGAAGAGAGTTGTTGTGAGCTGTGACCTTTAGGACCATGCTGGGAGCTTGGGAAATAATACCATTTCTGTGCTGAAAAAATCTTGGCAAATCGACAATCATCAAAGCAATTTACTCTTAAAATGAAATTCACCTTTGCCCTAAGTACTTCTTTTCATATTTGAGGCTTAGTACAGATTGATTAAAGGCAAAACAGCAAAGGATTTCTGAAATGTCAGGACCTTTCTGCTGTTCACCCAATTGCAGTTGTCTCATTTTATTGCTCAGCTAAGATGTGGAGGACATGTCCTTGTGTTTGGGAGCTCTGCACTCATCTCCCCAGCATCCTTCCCGCTCTCGCCAATTCAGCCACACTTTGTGGCAGCCACAGCTTTATTCCAGCTTGTCCAGTAACAGGGAGCTTTATCATCAACACCCAGCTCCTCCCTGACTCTTGATCCAAGGTGAACAGACCCTAAGGAAGGAGGTGGTACGTGTCTCCCTGTCAGGATTGTACTGTCCCCCAAATTGCTGTGTGCACCCTGCATTTCCCAGGCACTTCTCATCTCTGTCTCACTTAGGACTTCCAGCACTCCCGCCTGGGGATTTTCTTTCCTATGCTCCCTGCCTGCTTACAGCCACCCAAGCTCCAGGCTCTGCCTGCTATAGGGACAGCAATTAAGAACTGTCAGCTTTCTGTATTCCCCTCCATGGGGTGCTGCCTTCCAGATGATGCTTCTGCTCTGCTCCTGCCACGCCTCTGCTGAGATAACACCTCTGATTCAGCTTCCAGTCCCGACCATAGTGAAGTTACAGCGTTGGCCTTACATGTATCAACACCGTGCAACAATGCCCTGTGCCTGGGGAAAAACAGCTGTCGGGGAGCTGTCTCCTCTTGTGCTGCTGCTTCCCAAACTGAGTCCAGCAAAGAGCCATGAAGGTGATTAAGGGACTGGAGCATCTGTTGTGAGAGGAAAAGCTGAGAGCTGGAACAGTCTAGCCTAAAGCTAAGAAGGCTCAGGGAAGAACTTCACAATGAGTGTAAATAACCTGATGGAAAGCAATGAAGAGGAGGAGCCCAGGCTCTTCTCAGTGCTGCCTTCCAACAGGACAAGAGGGAGTGGGGACAAGTTAAAAAAAAACTCACTGGCAATTAAAGGCCGCTGTCCCATGAGGCTAGTGGTTTTGAAGAGGATTGGATGCAATGTTTAGAGGTTTCAGTCAACAATAGCACTGCACTCCATTTAGCCAATGATCTGTCCTTGCTGGAGCCCTGAGATCTTCCCAGAGAATTATTGTCTGTGAAGTTCATTAATGTCCAATTTGCTCCCTCCTCCTCCTCATTAATAACCATGTCAAATAAGAATACTCTTAATAATCCTGTCTGTGAGGAATTTTTCTTTTAATGAGAGCAAATCAGGCATATTACTCAGTCATAAATGTAGTGCCCCCTAGGTTTTTCCACATCACTCCCAACCCTCTCTCTGTTACTACTGCTTCATGGGTTTGTTGCCATTAGAGGCTTACACATCAAATTCATCTGGGCAACCCAAAACTGAGACAGCTGCGTGGCTTCTTTTTCAGCATTTCTGAAATAATAGTTCCAGATACATTCTGCCCTGTTCTGTCTCTATGTAATGATGACCCAGAGCATTCAAAGCACTAGATATATGTAAATGCAAAGGGACAACCCTAAACTACGTTCCTCTCTGGGAAACAAACAAATAAACAAAAAATTAAAAAAAAAATCAGATATCTTAGAGTTTTAGCACTAAAAACTCATGCTGGTTCACTGCTGTTCTGTTTCCAGATTTGCTATATTCATCTATAGTAGATTCTGATAGTGGCCAGTAATTTTTCTTTGGAAACACAAGCAATAGTAGTTTTAAAAAATACCTTAAAAGAACTTTTGATGTTCCTATCTTCTGGTTGGGGATTGCTTATGCATTCAAAGGTGTCCACACAAATTGTTGATTCAGCAGTTGGCACAGATGAGACCTAAAGAAGTTCCTGATGGAGGAAGTTACAGGTCATCCATGGGTGGATAGTGTGAGTTAGATATGAAACTCTGTAGCCAGGCTGCTGTAGATGACAGATGATAAGTGGGTTTAAGTGAAGGATAAACAAGTACTAAAAAGTACAAAATTCCTCTGAGGTTTATCTAACAAAGGAAACACCTCTGACTCTGAAAAGCCCCCCGGAGACAAATTGTTCAAAGCTGATATCCGAAGGAAATATTTACCTTCTCTTGTGATACTCCTGTGTAGACATTAGCTTTTGGCCACACAGGAGATGACATTTGGGGCAGAAAGTACATTTGCAGTCCTGTTGCCACTTTTGCGGTCTTGCACTTCATCAGGTTCCCATCTCCTCGTGACCTCCACCCCCCTACCTCACAGGAGGTTTCCACCACATCAGTTGTGCTGAATGCTGAACGCTGAATGGCAAAAGACTAAAGTCTGACTATGGTAGTGAGAATGGCAGCTGTGGGAAGAGTGGTGGAAATCTCTTCCACAAGAATATAAAAGGGTTGTGGTTCATAAAACCCATCACTATTAAAAAAGCCCAGAGCTAAGAAGGGGTCCCTCCTTTAGGATGAAAATAAAGCAGAGGTTCTCTTGATCTCTTAACTTCATCTGGTCCACAGCACGATGACAGGAGCACTCAGAGGGTTGATAGTATCTGCCAGAATGCTTGCCTTTGCTGGCCCCCTGTTATGGAAAATGAAGATTTTTTTCCAACCAGACTAATCAGCTGCTCGTTGCAGCTGGCTTACCCCATAATACTATGCAAAGCTAGCATATGGCTCATTACAATATACCCTGACTAAGTGTGCAGCCAAACAATCCACCAAGGCATTTTTGTTTCTCTGATGTGTTGTTTGCACTTTTTGCAAACAAAGCAACAAACAATTCCTTTGGAGGCACTTTTCAATTTTAGATGAGGCCTGGGGATACTGAATTTCTGTCTGAACTGTGAATGATGTTAAAAGCTGATTCCCTTCCCCTTCCTAGATGGACAGTTGTCTGTTGCAAAACAGATCCAGTTCAGGTTCCTGAGAAATCTGAGCTTGCTCACATATCACTATCTCTGGCAGCGGATAGTTGAACTCAGGATGTTTCCCCTGGTCACGCCCAAAAGTGCGCATCTGTGACCAACACCTTCTTGGCCAGCAGCCTCTGTAATCCTCTCAATCCTGCTCAGTTTCCCATCACTTAGACATTGCCCACAGTGTCCATCCTGGGGTGGGAGCTCTGCTTTCATCACAAACACTGACAGAGGTTTCAGGTTAAGCAAAGGAGTTTATGAAGCACACCTCTGTGCTTAAACATACTAAAATCTTAGACACTAAAAAAAAGAAAAACCAGGGTAGTCTTAAGAAGCAGGATTGGCCTCTGTGGCCTCCCAGCAGTGACTGGGACAGAGATAACAAAATTGAACATAAAGGTGAATGCTTGTACCTCTAAATGGCTCTCTTGAACAGTTGAGCCACACTGCCTTTGAGAGAACCCATGTGTTCTCTGTAGGTTCTTTTCTTTCCAAGCAGTCATCATTTGGCTGCAGTACTGCTCATAATCTTGACATTTACACCATTCATTCTCTGCCATATCACCAGCATGCAAAAGACTTGTTTGGACCATGCCTTGCTCTGGAGACTGATGAAGATCCCACAGAAGTAAGCAGAATCACTTACAGGTGGTTTGTCTGGCAGAAGCAACAGCACTCTGGATTTGGAGGCAGAGAGGGCATTCGGAAAATGATAGCTTTTTCACAATTCCCTCAAAATGCAAAAAGTAAGGATAACCTCATGGATTTCAGCAATTATTTCTATCCCAGGTGTGCCATGTAGTGCAGTACTGGTATTCTGCTCAGTATGTTTGACCCCCCCATTAAATTTCTTAATTACCACTGCTGCAGGTTATCACAGGAGTAACATATCTTTCAACAGCAATTCCAAACTGAAAAAATAAGGCTTTTGTTCCTGTCCCGCTCTTACAAAAGAAGTGTGATAATTTAGGAGCACCCCTCAAAAAGGAAGGTGTAAAGACAGCCAGACACCAGGCAAGTGTTGCTGTGTATAAGGGAGAAGCTCATAGACAAAATTATCAGACGTTTTGAGACCTAGGAGCACTGTGGCAGCACCATGGAAAGTTTGACGAGGACCTGCTTGTTGGACCTGATGGGTAGGCACAGACTGTGTTATATGGACTTCCAGGCTCTGGCTGGCACTAGCTCAGGTCTATCCAAAGTATGATCTAAGGAACCATGTAGATGTACCTTAGGCTTCTGCACAAAACAGAGGAAGCACCCATGGATGATGGGATTCTGTATATTTAGCTCTAGACATATTCATTATGTGAATAAACAGAATTCCACAAAGGGTTTTTTTATAGGTAGTAGTAGGGCACTTCTCCAGCAAACAGATTTGCAGCTTGGGAGAGTTCCAAAGACACAAAGGTCTTGTGGCCTTTGTTTCTCCAAAGAGCTGTAGTTCTCAAAGTGATCTTGTAGAGCATCTACAAAAGATGTCTGCAAGGGAAGACCCTCACTCAATAATACCAGGAAGGGACAGTAACGCAATCTGGGTTTTGCAGCAAAGAACACTTTTGAAACTTATGCCGCTAGGCAGTCAAAAAAGATAATCCCAGGTACTTCCCTTGCTACCCAAGGAAGAAGGAGGTTTCAAGTCATCCTTGTGTTCCAACATCACAATTCATTTATGTGTAAAAAAAAGACACACAGAGCACTGTTTCATAGCATCATAGAATTGTTATGGTTGGAAGAGACCTCTAAAATCATTGAGTCCAATCATTAGCCCAGCACTGCCGTCTTCACCACAAGGCCATGTGCCCAAGTGCCGCTTCTAGACGGTTTGAACACTTCCAGGTCCCTGCACAGCCAGGTGCAATGCCTGACCACCCTTCCAGTGAAGAAATTTTTCCTAATATCCAATCTAAACCTAACCTGGTGCCACGTTTCTCATGCTTCTGCTCGGCACCCTCAGCAACTGGCACTTAGGGGAAAAGAGCAGGGTGGGAAGAAGGCAACAGCGAGCCCCTCTGTGGTCAGAGGCTCCCTCCCGGCCCTCAACTCTGGCCCGACGCGGGTGAAACAAACGGGAGGGCGGAACCCTTCCATCCAACAGAAGGCAGGAGCCAAGGAAGATGCCTAAATCTTTTTTCAGGACGGGACAAAACCCATCAATAAATGAACAGCTGGCGGAGGTTCCCTGCGCGCCGGGAACAAAGAGCGGCTGCGGCGCCGGCGGGGGCCCGCAGGGGGCGGCCGAGCGCTGCCGCGCCGGGCGAAGCCGCGGAGGGGCGCGGAGGGGCCGCGGCGCGCTGCGCGGGGCTTCGCATCGCTGCTAATTAGTTCCCTGCAAGCCGCTTATGCAGGGCGGCACTCGAGCATAAGCCCTCTTGGTGTGTCTCCTGAAGCATAGGGCATGACAGCAACTTGCACATCTTGCTGCTTAAATGTGCTATTTAAATAAGGACGGCTGAAATCTGGGGTTGGATGCTGTAGCCTGGATTAATCTTTGACAGAATATGAAAGCGGTCTCGTTGGATGTTTCTGGCAAAACATATGCAAATTTGTCATTCAGACTTGTAAAGCTCTAGTTCTTAATTGCTATGACTATTAGTCACTGTGCCCATCACTACATCACATTATACCTACATGGAGCTGTGATATACAACAAAAACCAAAGAACATTTTTCTACCAGAGGGGAGAGCAGCAGCTACTCTACAAAGGGTTGACCTCCTCAACATGGCAATGATAAGTACCACTCTTACCAGTATATTGTCTCTTGGCCATGATAGTCACGTTTTCCAGACTGCTGGGGTGTTTTAAATTGCCATAACAGGTACAGAGTAGCTGCAACATTTGTTTATGTTAGCAAAACCTAGGAGAAGGGCAGAATGAGACCCTTCCCAAGTCTAAATCACATCAGCTCAATTCCTGGAGGTAAATGCATGTGGCAGTTTTATACATTTTTAAGTCTCTGGGATACTGCACAGAAGCAAATTTGTCTTGAGTTAGCATAGGCTGAATGGGAGAAATCCTTTTAGAGAACTGAAATGGTAGAATCCAAGTCTTATGCAGCAAACTCAAAGACTTTTTAGAAAATCTGGATGATGCTAAAATCTGAGAGTCATCCTTGTCCTCCAAATAGAGAAAGATTTCTCCACATTAAAAATACATGATCTTCTGAATCGTGTTCTAGAGGAATTCAAAATACATTCAGCAAGAGGCAACCACATTTCCAGTCTTTCTGGATTTGTATGATAAAGGAGGGGGAGATCTTATTTCCACTAGTATTTCTATCCTGGAAAATTGTGGGTGATTCCCTGAACAAACTTGGTGACTCTGCTGCATTCATTCCAGGACAGTTTCTGTACTCTGTAGGTCTGTTGGAAATGTGGATGCCTCTCCAAAATGTCGTGTTGCTGTTCTGGGTGGATTTCAGTAAAAGCTGTTGCACAGCTCTGTGAGGGTAGGTTTGGATGAATTCCTCAATCCAGAGTCAAAGGCCTGCACTTCAATTCCTGTAAGTGTCTTATGGCCACAGGGAAAGCCCACTGTACCTAAGCTGGCCAGGGTGCACTGTCTGACTTTGAAATGAGCTTTTTCTAAGACCTAACTAGTCCCATTGACCCTTGCCAGTGTCATTAGTATGCACCTCATATAGAAGTAGCTGTAGTGTGTCTCAACAAAGATGACTCCTGTCTCTACCACTGATGAGTTGCAGATACCAAGGTAAGACTATAGGGAAGGTGGAAAGTTTCCCCAAGATTTCCCAGGTCCCTTTCCCAGTCTTCTTGCAATGTGTGGCTGGTTCAGCCACAGCTGATACCTTCATGCCTAGTATGGCTGGATAGGTTCTTTTCCGTTGTCCAGTCCCCTTTGAAAGTCCTGCCCACTCTTTTGTTCACTGTGCCTTGTAGCAAGGATTTCCACCATGTAACTGCTTGTTCTTTGAAAGAGGACCTCCTGTTGTTATCCTGACACCCGCCACCTGCCAATGCCTTGTTCTTCATTTGGTGAAATTGGAGATTTTGCATCTTCCACTACAGAACTTGTTGTTCTGTAAACTTTCACAGAATCATAGAATGGTTTGGGTTGAAAAGGACCTTAGAGAGCATCTAGTTCCAAACTACCTCACCATGGTCTTCTACTAGACCAGGGTGTTCAGAGCTTCACCCAACCCAACCTTGAAAACTTCCAGGGATGGGGCATCCACAGCTTCTCTGGGCAAGCTGTTCCTGTGCCTCACCACCCTGAGAATAAAGAATTTCTTCCTAATATCCAATTTAAATCTCTCTTCTTTCAGTCTAGATCCATTCTCCCTTAGCTTTTCACTACATGCCCTTGTGAAAAGTCCCTCTCCAGCTCTCTTTTAGACCCCCTTCGTCAGGTACTGGAAGGTGCTCTAAGGTCTCCCCAAAGCGTTTTCTCTCTAGGCTGAACAGCCCCAACTCTCTGAGATTGTCTACTTTGTTACATCTGCTGTTCTTTTGGGACAGTGCCCAGAGGAAGAATTACCTGGGAAAGTTCCTCAGCTGGAAATGCAGGGAGAAAGTGTATAAAAGGTTCTTAGATGTGTGATTTTCTGTAACCAGCTCTCAAAGCACTTATTTTAGTCCAGAACTGGCCGTTTGGAGCAATCTGATTTAGGACTGTTGACATAAATGAAGTAAAAGCTGGAGAGCACTTTTGCTGTCAAAGGTGGTGGTGGTGCTGAATTCAAGTTATGCAGAGCCTTCATATCTACAGACTTCTCAGAAAAGATTGCAGACAATGTTTCTGCTCAATTTCCTCCTTCTGTGGGAGCTCTGGACTGAGAACAATCCATCCAGCTGAGTTTGGTCTCCCAGTCTAATTCATTCTGGTAGTAACAAGCAGGCAAAGAGGGTAGGATACGCATTTCTTCTCCCCAAAATCTGGTTATCCGCAAGCTGTACTTGTCAGTTGGCCTCAGACCCTGCAATTCTTAATGGGATTGTTCTGCTGATCCACCCCCAGACTGATCTCCAGGAGACCTGTGTGGAGCCAAGGAAAGAAGAGCAGGGGACAGTTCACACAAGCAACTATATTAGATTCTGGTGACAAACAGCATCAGTAGGAACTGACATCAACTCCAAGCCCCAGTAGGGAGCAGCAATAGAGAATTTCCCTTCCTCAGCTTCCACTGCTGGCATTCAGGGCTTGAGGCCTCCTCTTGGATACTGGGTTCATTCTCCATCACTTAGCTCCTCATTGACTCAAACTGCCAAGGAGGATATCTGGTAGCAAAGGGAGGTGCTGCTTTTTCTGAGGTGGAAATACAGTGTCTTTATTAGCTGCTACATTTAGAGTTCTAACTAATTTCATCTAGGCCACTGAACAGTTGGAGAATGACAGCAACTCCACTGAGTTTTGAGGGTACAAGTGTACCTAAAGGCTTCAGCTGTATTAACATGTTTGGCTACTGTGTGACAGATCTGCCGTGGGGTATGAATTCAGGGATGGCATTCTAAGAGGAGCTGGCATTTTTGATCGGTTCGTTGGTCATGACACCTGAGGCAGGAGTTTGCATAAGTCTCAAACCCTATTTCCAACGCCTTTAATGATTGCAGTCACTGAAATGCATTGTGTCAAGGGGGCAAAGGCTCCATTTGGAGGGATAAAGGAAGCACAAGTGTCAACAGCTGCATTACTCTTCAGTGAGACTGGGATATCCATCCTAACCCCAGGGTGGGCAAGAGAAAGGGCTCTGAGCTTCTCAGCAGAGATAAACTTCCTCTCTGCCTCCCAGTTTATTTTTCAAATCCTCATGTATGAGTATGGGGAACTGAATCCCACCCTAAATTACCAGATGTCCTAGGGGCTAGAGCGGAGCAAGAATTCAAAAGTCAGTTTTAGGAGTCTTAGGGAAATGGAGGCCATGAGCAAAGCTGATTTCTGTAAGCTCTGTGAGATGCACAGGGAGTCAGCAGCAGTGCTGGAAGATGTTATGAGATCTTTTTCCAGATACAGCTGTGAAGTGGACTGCCACTATCCCAGGTCTTTTTGCAAAGATTGGGCTGGCAACCTTCCTGCAAGAAGGGGACCAACAGTAGAAAACTCACAGTAAGGGTAGACGCATTAGGACAACAGATATCTAGGAGGATAAAATAAAGTCCCTACAGGGATTTTGATTTCAAATAATTTGTGAGATGCACAGGGAGCCAGATGGGTTTTAAACAAAGATTGTAGGGACAAGCTCATTTCTCAATCAAAGAGTATCCTATCCTGTTCATGCTTCAGATGTATGCCACGCTTTTTATACCAAGTGGAAAAAGAAACCCGACTGCTTAGACTTGACTTGCTTTGCTTCCTGTGAAATGTGTTTCTAAGGATCAGTTTGTGGAGCTGAAAGACATGCATGGGACATGAATGGAACATGGTGCAGTGAAGCTAACACACAGTAACATTTCCAGTACTCTGAATTGAGTATCTCTGCATGGCACAGTGTGGACCTGGCAGTTCATTCAAAGCCAGCTTACAACTCTTAGACTTGATATGCACACCAGACTTGGCCATTCTGGCCTTGCTAAGCAGGACTTTGTTGTTTCTTCACTGAACATTTTTTTCTCAGTCAAAAACTTCATGTCAATTCAGCCCTGTTCCATTCAAGTTACAGTGCTGGGAGAGGGAAAGCTACCAATGTTTGCTTTCTGTACCAAGAACAATAATGTTGGAAGCACTAATGAAGAGAAGGAAGGGTGTTTTCATAGAAAACATGTTGCCTACGTTCCATCTGAGAATGCGAAAAAACTGTGGTTGCCAGCTCTAAACTTGACAGGTTGCTGCCAAAACAGAAGCATTGCCAATAAAAGCAAGGAGAGATTTGCTAAGAATACAGGCAGAGCTGCTCTTGCTCTTCGTGAGTGGAGAACAGTTGGGAAGTGATTAGTCCACAGTGCCACTTGAAACAACTTTATCATATGTGCCATATGGACTTCAATACAAACTTCTCTAGAGTTTAATACTTGCTAATAAAGAAATCAACAGAAAGAAGTTAAGTGAGAAAAGTTACATCTATGTCTATGTAGACTGAGAGAGAAAAAGCAAAAATGGAAATTGAGAGGGTTTTTTATGGCACAGATGCACTGTTAAATCTACAAGCAAATAGTCAAGAGGTGAGAACCATAGATCTGTCCATGGGGAGGACAGGAAAACTAGTAATCAGCCAGCATGGATGAAACACCTCCCAGGAAAGGGAATGTAACACTTGAGGTAAAAAGCAACACCCCCTTCTTCAAAATGTGCTGTAACTTTAGTCATCTGGCCAGAGTCCTATGTCCTCCTCTGTCATTTTCAGGCTCATCATGACGAATTAAATTATATTGCCAGTTACATTATATATGATCAATTAAGTTATATTTCTAATACCAAAATAAGGAACCACACTCCATAGTTCAGACAAGGATCTATATTTTCAGCTATTTGAAAGTCAATAAAGACTTGTTAATTGAGTCAATTGAGAGCTGTGATCAGAGGCAGATCAATCTTCTACAGAAACCAAAACACTTGAGAAAGTCAGTTCCTAGATTTTAGATCTGGGGATTTAGTTTTTCTCTAAACCAGGAAAATCTGGGGCCAGATATATATAATCTAAGATATTTTCACCCCAAGTGTCAGAACATACTTTTTGCCACCCCATCCATCCATCCATCCATCCATCCATCCATCCATCCATCCATCCATCATTAATGCCTCTAAGCAAGACTATTTTAAATACACTCATAAATTGCTGATTTCTTTAGAGTTCCAGTTGCGATCATTTATGTTCCATTTCCAGTCATCTGTAAATAAAACATAACAGCTACAAAGACACCAAAGCAGGGGAAAGGCAGAAATGGAAGAGAGAATAGTCAAGAGAGCTCTTTAGATTCAATTAAAAGAAGTTTTTCCTTAATTCATGCTATACCAAATCCATATGAGACTTTGGGATTTTTTTTTAGATTGAAAAGTTTCTTGAAGCAATTTGAATTTGCATTTTGAAGTTTCTCCCATTACACATTGTTGCATCCTGGGATAACGCCGCAACACATCAACTGAACATCCTCATGCCATGCTCAGTACTTCGAAGATCTATGCATTTACCTAGTGTCAGTCTCAGATTATCCAAGCAGCACCAGACAAGCCATTTCACCTCTGTGCCTCCCTTCCTCCCCATAGCCTCCAAGAGGAACCAGAGTATTCTTGCCTACATGCTAGGATTTTCCAGAACCTGCACATTTCCTTATTTTGTCACTGATCTAAAAGCTACTTAAGATCAGTGCAAAGATTTCAACTGATTTCCCTGAGCTTTATACTTAGTTTATACTCACTCTAAAGCCTTTGGACAAATAGCACTGTAAAAATGCACTGTTTGTACTACTGCATCTTACACTGTCTTCTGTCCCCTCTTTAGCTGGCGATAGTCCCACAGAAGACAGACTGAGTGAAAGCCAAGTGTCAAGCTCCAGATTTCATCCATTGTCTTCTGAAACAAATGAGTTGTAATGCAAATTGTTCTGCTTTGTTAGGAATGAAGTGCAGCAACTCAACAGAAGTGTTTATTCTCAGGGATATTTCTTGATAGACAAGCTGCATTGCACCCAGGCGGGGAAATTTAGCTTTTTGTTACATCCTAGGCCGTGCAAGCCAAAAGGAGCTTCCCTAGTGAGCAGAAGTATCCATATTTCCTAAGCGGGGAAGGCAATGACAGTTTAAAGCCAAACTCCTGTCAGACAACAGGAAACCTCCTGTTAGCCTCAGAAGTGCCCAGATTTATCTAATGAATTGGCAGCATAGACAGGGAGCTGACCCAAAGCTCACATGAGCAAGAATAGCTCTGCAGATTGGCCCCATGACTCTGCTCCTTCTTTTAGCATTGTCTAAACTCCTTGCATTCATTTAGCCATGTTGATGAATGGTTGTCGACTTTCGCCATTCGTCAGTGCTGAGGCTGGGAAACAGCATGGTGGTACTTCTGGCCTTTTCGGTCCCATTTGGTTTAACACTGATCTGCTCAGGTCTCTGTTTAGTGCTTAAGGCCCTGACAGGAATCTTTCTGTGGTGAAGATCCAGCACTAGTTAATACTGGAGAGGAATCCCGCCAGACAGAGAAATCCTGCAATGCTTCCTCAGCGTCTCCCAGGCTATAAGGGTTTACCTCTTAACAAGATCACTGAGATGAACAGATGTGCCCTGACCTGAAAATTCTCAGCGTTTTGATCAGTGTATTAACACACAACACTTGAATTGTCAAAATCATTTACACCTCCAAACACATTCCTTTTGCCAGGCAGTTGGAAGAAGCATGTTGAATGTTTAAACAAAGGCACTGACCTGTGTGTGAGACTCAGAAAGCTCTTTGGATCGCTCACCCTGTAATATTGCTTGTCAAAAAAGACAGAGGTAGGAGTTCCTAAGTATGAATTGCCACTCTGGAGTTACACAATATACAACAGACATTTCTTTCTGGCCTAGAAGTGGTGTCATGTGCAGAGAATCCTCTGTAAGCTCATGCAAATACACCATGTCAGGTGGATAAGCAAGGAAGGTCAGTCATACCACTCCTCAAGGTGTTTCCCAGGGCTGGGCAAGAGGGGCAGCATTTATGGTCAGATAAAGGTCAGAAATCAATAGAGTTTAGGGCACATTTCTGTGATTTGTTAATAGGTAAGATCATCTTCAGATCCTTTTACAATAGTGTGTTGTATCATTGTTCCTTGAGGGTTGAAGGGCAGAGGTTGAAGATTTCAGTTTCTGTAGCCTGGGATATTTTGTAGAAGATGCCAATGTCTTATTTCTGTCTATCAAGTGATCTACCAAAACCATTGGTTCATCTTGGAGAGGATCCAGGGAATAAGAAAGAAATGGGTAACAATAACTCATTATTAAACCTGGGTTGTTGACTCCTTCCACCAGTGAGTAGTTTAGATATCAGGGATCAAAGGCATTGCTTCCAGCAGGAGGCATTTGCGCACACATCTGTTTGGCACTAATAAAATAGCTGCTAGACAAAGTGGAGACTCCAGCCTTTGAAACCTATCCATCTGTTGTTTGGGGCTGAGGGCTCACAGTTCCTTGGGCAGCATTTGGAGTGATTTTGAGGATCCAGCAAAAGACATCTTTTCTGGTGTAGCAGTCTGTGTCGAAGTGGGAAGGAAATATTGGAGGAACTGCTAAGTCAGTTTGCACATGTATGTTAATGCTATTTGTAAAAAGACGTCTTAATCCCTAAGGAGATTTCTACTCTTTTATAGCTGGAACCTTTCTGGTTCTTATCCAGAGAGCATGTAGCAATACAGAAGAGGGTGACTGTCTGCAATTCTGTGAGATCTACAGCAAGAATAAGACTACATGGAAGGAAAGCAACTTGCAGAAAGGGTGTAGGGGTAGTATTGTCAGCTGGGGATCTATGTATAAATCACGAATGGGACAGGACTGCTGAGGAACGCATCTCAAGCTGTTTATTTTCTAGCATTAGTCTCATTACATGGTTATGACAATGGGAAGATGCTAGCAGCTCACATCCCTGGCAGCAAAGAACTTAATGTTACAACTTACTTTATAAGTTTTTTGACATCCTAATTTTAAGGATTAAATTAAAGGATTTAAGGATTTAATTTTTTTAATTCTAATTTTAAGGAATCCCACAGGGTAGTCTGCTTCAAGTCTCAAAATTATGTGCCCTAGCCTGCAAGGAAGTGTTCCTGCTTTGATTTTTTAACCATCATTGGTTATGGGGCACATGGACACAGAAATCAAAGCTATCCCTTTCACATCTCACCGTAGTAAAAGGTTAAGTAGAATGAGATACACTTGTTGTGGGAAAACACACCCATACTCCCATGATATAGGGAAGCCTGAAATATATTTGGTGAGCACAGTAACCCCAGTGCAATAAGAACTGAGAGAGCTGCTTTTAGGGAAGTTACAATGTCTTGATGCTTATACAAACATACCATGCAGAATTAACATAGCAGAGGAAGAAACACCACCAACAACAAAACTCTCAGTGAACCTCACTAAAGATCCTGCAAGTGATCCTACCTGTGAACTGAGAGAACTCCAGCTTGCCCAAAGACACAAATCCAGAGAAAACTCAGGGAAAGTGTAGCATGGGCTGCTGAACTGAGCAAAAAGTAGCATCAAAACAATGTCTGATGTAGAAGAACATGTGTATTTGCCAGAGCTAACAGTTTTCATTAAGCAGGGAAGCCAAATAATAAATCATAATCCAGGACACATCCCACAGAAACAATTCAAGAGACAAGGTGGATAACATACAGGTCATGAGCAGGTGTGGAAGATGCTGGAGAAAAAGCACCATTTCACTTCCCATTGGGATCGCTTCTGCAGAAGGAAAGCACAGCTGTGTAATGGATGGTAAGGTACATGACACAGACTTCCAGTGCAAAAGATTTCTGTAGTGTGACAACAGAGCCAGTCAGATTCACATATGTGAGGTACATCTCTGAAGGCTGACATTCAGCTACCATTGTAGTAACTCTGCTCTAAGATCAATGACGAATGTGATTTCTGCTGGACTGCTGACCCAGCTGCCATGCAATACTAAGAAAAATGATAAGCAGGAAAATGAGCTGGGAGAAATATATCTGTGTGCTGATTATGCATTGGCCAGTGGAAGGTAAATGCAATTCATAGTAGAAAATGCATTATTCTGTACAAGAAACAGCAACCTATTATGTTCCTGAAACAGCTAAACATCCTGATCTCAGGAAAGATTCAAAGAAAGCAACAAATGTGCTTTAGAAGAGTCAAGAGCAGACCCACAACAGCAGGCAGAATTTCGGTATTGATTTGTGCAGTGTAATAAAGTAAGGTTACCTGGGTGCCAACATTTCCCTGCAGGTTATAGACATGATGACTTAATTGTCTCTCTAGATCTACCACAACAACATTGGGCCATTTCTCCTGATAAGTTGGCTCCTTCCATTCTCCTGGAAAGCTGTCTGCTTTTTATTGCTATGGCGTTGACCAAACAGGATGTGCCTGACAGTACCAACACAATACCTGTCAAAGGAGCAGCATAAGAGCTGCTCTGCTAAGGAGGGCAGGCAGGAAGCTCAGGGTGACCTCAACATAGGCAGAACAGCACCTTCACCTACATGGTCTCACAGTTCTGGAGTAGGGCAGAGCAATGGCAGTCCACTGATTGTCCTAGGCAAGACGAAATGAGGTCAGAGAGCTCAGTTAGAAGCTGTAGGAGATGGGGTCAGAGCTAGGACAAAGCTGGTTACAACACAGGTCTGGAAAACGAGAAAGTAAGGCAGGATAAGGCAGAGGTACAGCTCAGTCTAGATCTGGGCATCTGTGCCCAGAGCTTAACTTGGGCTGGTGGCAGACAGCCTAACAAAGGCTGTGTGAGATGCTGGTACTCAGTTTATTGTATGGGCTCATGGTGGAATGCCAGAACATCCTTGTCATATGTGAGGATGAAGAGATTATTGTAGATCTTATCTAGCTCTGTACCAAAATACTTCAAGAAGTTGAAAGCCCTTCAACACTAAGATAAAGTTAGATAGTAACCTAACCCCTTTGTGCCATCTGTGAGACTAATGAAGCTGAGAGTTTTGCTGGCCTTGACTATAAAGCCAGAAAACAACGAAGAACATCTGTAGATGTTTTCTGACAACATGAAGAGAAAAAGACAGTGGCAAAAAGGTCCCTGGCTGTATAACAAAAACGAAGTATGCAGTCTGTTACAATTCATGTTCATACACAGCATAAAAATTATAAGTTCTGCAAATGGCTGGACTCTTAGAAAGTGAGATACATTAAGGATGTGATGGAAATCAAGAACCTTATGAGAAGATGCAAGCATCAGGCCTCACACTCGGTTTCAAGTGCAAATCTGGGTATATAATTAAATCAAACATACTTCATGTCATCAGTACAGACCTAAGTCTGCCTTCACTGTGAGCAATGGGAGACATACAATTTCCTGCTGGAGGCTGCCACCATGATTCACATGCACATCATACTGACATTATGTGCACAGTGTTGGGCAGATAAGACCTCTGTTTGGTCCTCACAATGCCACTCACCACAAGAGTCCCTGGTAATTGTGATCAGAGAAATCACAGGATGGTGATGGACATGGGGCAGGGTAAAAGGAATGCACCACTTTGCAAAAACTTTCAGGTTTTGCTCATTTCCCAAAACAGAGAACACCATCAAAGGCAACGCAAGAGAACCAGCAGACAGCACACCCAAAGAGACAAGAGCCATGTCCAGAAATGGGTGCACTTATAAGTAGCCTCTGCCATCAGCTTACTTGATGGGGAGTTGGGAAGAAAAGACTGTGGAAACAGCAAGAAGGATCAGCTAAATGGATGCAGCAAGAGGAAGGAAAACATCCATCTGAGAACAGGAACAGTGCAAACAATGAGTAGGAGAGGGATCCAAAGTCTGGCAGATTGGAGAGACAGCAATAAATGTTCTTCTAGATGGGTCTGTGTGTTGGTAACTGCAGGGTTTGGCAAGGCAGCAAACATTCAAACAAAACAGACCAACAAAAGCAGCTAAAAAGCAAGAAGCAGCAAGTTGTGTGGGCCATGGAGCTGTGAGTGCAGGCTTGGAGCAGACTGGGCGTTGGAGAATGCAGTAGGAAGTCTGTCCAGCCACATGCAGACACAATGATTGTTGTAACTGCAATGCCTCTAAAACAGCTGGTGTTGATGAAGCACAGGTTTAGTCTTAGAAACATTGCACTTTTCTTTGCTGTGGGTCCTACTAAGCAGTGCATGAAGCCATATCTACAGCTGCACTCCGAGCTGAACACACTGCCAGCGTCCCCAGAGATATTTAAGGCTCTTTTCCTGCCTTATACTCCATCAGCTCCAGAAAAGTGCATGTTTCTAGAAGAACCCCAGGTCCAAACTATAGCAGGATCCCTGATTTTCCAATTGTTTTGGTGTTTAGGCTGCTGAGAGTGAGCAAAGTGTGTGATAAGACACACTGGAACATCTGACATGAAGCCCGTTTCCAATTCTTTCAAAACAAATGGCATGCAAAAAAGGAGCAGGTTTTAACCAGCCTTGGTTTGCAGCCAACATGGGCACATGGTTAGCTTTAGCAGGACTGGACAGCATATGGCACAGCGACCTGGCTTGTTGTGAATAATGGAGTATAATAAAACCTGTCAAACTGCTATTGGCAGCTAGGGTGAGGAAAAGTCTCAGTGCACAGACAGTTTGAGAAAACCTACTTGTCACTGCCATGCAAAATATTTTATGGCAGTAAATATACATCATAAAGTGCCTCTCAGCCCTGAGTGTTTTATCCTCCGTCCCTGAAGTTCTACAGGAGTCCAGCACAACTGTGGGGATAGCAAAGTGGGGAATGCTAACAGCTGGGAGGAACAATAAGCAGGTGCACAAGAAGGTGAAGAAGATAAAGAGACAAGGTGCAGAAGCAAAAACAGCAGGAGGAGTTAGAAGGGGTAGTAGGAAGACAGAGGAGTGTCATGGCCACCAGCAGGTGTTTTGGCTGAGAAACACGAGGGGGCTGCCTGTTGGCCCGGATGGCAGAGGAGGAAATGGTGTGTACTCAAGGCAGGCAAAGGGAGGAGGAGGCAGGATCCTGTTGGAGAGGGCAGCACTGTCTGGCTCTGGGTTGGAGGACGACTTTGTCGCTGCTGTGAGGGCTGCATTTGGTGTGCTAAAGCTTGAAGGCAAGGAAACAACAGGGGAATTTCTTTGTTGTTCCATCCACACAGCCAGCAGGGAAATGTGGGATGAGGAAAATGCAGCTCTTTACCTATAAAAGTTCAGCCAGTGCCTGGCCCCTGCAGCATCTCTGCAGAGCACGTGGGGCCATGAACTAGGCTTGCAAGGGCAAATCCAGCTGACATGCAAGGACTCCAAGCCCCAGTTCCATCCCTGGCCTTGGAGGACTGAACAGAATTCTGCCAGAGCAACGCAGGTCAGAATTAACCTCGAATTTTTGTGTCTTGAGTCATCAGCCTGAGCTTAATTTTAGGCTGCATCTCTGAAGAAAAGTGAGTATTGAGAGGCTAAAGGGCAGCTCAGCCTGAAACTGATTTTCTTTGTGCCCTGCAGTGCTGTTCTCCCTCTGGCCTTGGATTTGTCTGGTTTCTGGAATTGTCCTGCTCTGTGAGAGCATAACAGGGAAGTAGAAGCACTGCTTAGTCATTACATCCTGCCATTTCAAGCATCAGTCTTGTGGTTTTTTTTTTTGGTTTTTTTTTGGTTTTTTTTTTTTTTTTAAGAAAACACTGAAGGTACTTCCCTTATAGACTTAAATGCCTTAAATATTGCTACTGCTGCTTGGGGTGCCTTGTTTGTACTATCAATGGCCTGCCTTAGCTGCACTAAATGCACTTACATGGGAGCAATAGCAACAATCTGGAATTCAGAAAGTCTACAAACAGGCAGGCCTGTTTTAATTAGTTGAGTACAGAGACTAATTAATATGCAAATGAGGAGCTTACCAATATTAATCATCTGTTTTACTAGGCTGCTTTACTAAAGAGTTTCTAACGAATTTGCAGATGAAGTTTCCATGACATTAAAAATCAGCTAAACACCTACCTGAGAAATAGTCTCCCACAATAAAGGGGAAAGAGACAAGGGGAGAGTGATGCTTTGGTTTTTTGGAAGGAAAACATCAATGACTGAAACTAATTTTGTCTTTGGCAAGTGTCACATAGGCTGACTGAGTCAAACGCTTCCAAACCCTAATTGAAAGCATTTCAGAAAGCGAGACACCAAAAGGCACTTGGACAGCAGCAGCACACACATGTCCATGTGTGCATATTTCCTTCTGAGAATTGACTAAAAAATTGCATGATTGACTAAAAAATTGTATGAGTGACTAAGAAATTGCTGGCTACCTTTGATATCTCTCAATAGCTGTCAACACTGTGGAGCATAGCCCCCAAGTAAGATCACACTGGGTTGTACCTTCTGTGTATTTTTTTATCTCCATTCCTGTTACCAATGCCTTAGCACACGGTAACTGAAATCCTGCCCCTGAGCTGCACCACTCTTTCCTCTGTTAGTTTTACATTTTGCACTTCACTGAGCTTTTGGGTGGGTTTGGTGGAGCTTCTTGTCAAATTCGCTCTCTGATTTTCATACTTTAGTTCAATGCAATTGCATATGGGCTCCCCTCACTGCCCCAGGGAATGCAGAAATCAAATAAAGTATATTTTCATCTCTAACAAATCTGTCAAAGCATTTCTGTACCTCCTAGTTTTCTTTTCATATACCTTTTCCCCTGTGTTTCCTCTATTGAAAACAGAACCTAAATTCTTGGTGTGATGTGCCCCTTTAAATGGCTGAAAATGTGAGAATGAGATTTGCAAATCTCTTCTTGAGTCACAGGTGAGACCAAAAATCCACCAGCAAGATACTTCAAAAAATTAAAGACAGCCTTAAAAATGAATCCAAATCCACTGGCTGATCTTCAGGGCCAGTGAATGGAGCTTGGTGGGTGGTTTGGATTAAAGAGGTTCCTGAGGTTGCAGAGCTGGAAAATGGAAATAGCTCAGCAGCACCTGCCATCACTCCTGAGATAGGCTTCTCCCTCCCAGCTGAAAACATGGAAGATACACATTTCATTTATTCAGAAGCAAGACTTGGGCTGAGGCTGCTCTTGCACTCCATTCACCTGCACTGAAGTCACAGCCAGGGGTATGTTTCCTTCCTGAACTGGGGATACTGACATGAGAAGAATAGCTGAGCCTCATCCTGACTCCCAGCACCTCCTGAAAATTCCTGCTGCTGCTAACTGGCAACCAGTTTTCCTGTAGCTGTCTGTAACATGGAAAATTTCTTTAATTTCAGTTTTTGCATTTAATGTGGGAGCATTTCTCATTCTTCATCCTATCACCAATTCTTTTTCTCACTCCTTCCATTATGCTTTTAGCACATGATCTCAGGAGCTCTTGGTGCAGTAGAGTAGGTGCCAGGAGAGCACTGCAAGTGGAGGTTCCATGGAGGTGTTGGCAGGACCTTGTGGGGGACAGGACAGGGGCAAAGGAGAAAGGATGGGCTATGAGTGTATTTCTGAGGGATTTTGTTGTGTCTGGGAGTAAAAAAAGGAAGCAAAGATGGGGAAGTGAGGAGTGGGAGATGTCATGTTAGTGTGGGAGGGTCTACAGGCTTTAAATCCACCTCAGAATTAGGATTTAATACCAACTACTCCACCATTGTTTGTGCTTGAGCTCCAATAGTACTCATTGTCCTAACACCCCAAATCTAGCTTTCATGGAAAGAACTGCGCACATCATGGAAAGAGATATGCTCTTGAAACAAGGATACTTCTCTGAATGGTTCAGAACCTTTAAAGGGGCTGGGGTATTAGGCAGGTGCATAGCCCCATCCTGGACCCCATCCCCATGGTCCCACACACATCCCACATGCATGAAGGTCTGAGCTTCATTCCTTCAGGTGTTTGTGGCATATCCCATATCATCTCCCTGGATGTGCTCCCTAATTCTCCCTGCCTTCTGCCCTCCAGAGCTGGAAACACCAATCCTGGCACTCACAAGTCCTGAGTCTTAGCTGGGGATAGAGCAAACATAGAGAAACAGGGCTGGCAATTGTGTTGGTTCAGGGTCCTCTTCTCCATTCATGGTGCCTCTTCAGGCACTTCAGCCTCAGTATTGAGCTGATAGAAGTGTTTCCTTCTACAGAAGTGCTGAATAGCTTGGAATCATCTTTCCTAGAGAAATTCACCTTTGAGTGGTCATGAGAAACCAGCAGACTGCAGCCTCTAGAACAAATATTTTAGAAAGTTATGAGTGACTGAAGATTAGTGAACAGAACAAACTGTTTAGCTGACTTTAGCTGTAGCTGTTACTAGCACAACACCCACATCAGCAGGTGGAAAGGAGGTGAGTGCAGGAGTTGGAGAGGTGTGATAAATACAACTAAGTAGTTGAAAAAGCAAGAGCTATCATTTTGCTGATACAAGCGATTTAAAGTAGCCTCAGAATTTAGGATCTGTGAAATGAGCTCTTTCCATGTTTAAGGCTAATAGTACTATTTTCATGGAGGGAAAAAGACCCCATTGATTGGAGAGAATTCTAACAAGAAATGCTTTTTCTCAGTAGTAGCATGCAAATAAGAACAGAGTGCTAGAGTGGTAATGGAAGGATTAAATCATGTAGCAACTGACTGAGAAAAAAGCAGAAAGCATGACTTTTTCCCCCCCTTCTCCATGGAAAGGTAAGAGGAACTGAATGACATTAAAAACCCAGGCAGGATGTTTCAGGCCTTTTTATACAAGAAACTTCCATTGTGCCATTGGCCAAACTTCTGAGATAATTTTGTTTTGGGGAACTTTTAGGAAAATTTACAGGTTTTTATGTGATGCCATTATTTTTACAGCATATTAAAAGTTTCAGGGGAAAATGAGCAGTCTTCCTGTTCTTTGAAGGGAGCATAAGGACTAGAGAAAAGACAGAAAGAAAAGAACAAATTTGGATAAACAGAAGCAGTGGAGTGTCTCATCTCTGATACAGAATCCCATAAAAAAGACCACTGAAATTGTCTTTCCAAGCCCTGATGCCCTATCTCTGTATAATCCCTTCAAAGTAGTGCAAACCTCGGTGATTATTAATATATTTTTGGTTGTTTATATGAACCTTGAGGGGGAAAGGAAGCTTCTGCCATTTTAATTCCTTTGTTAATGTCTTTATGAATGCAATTAGCACTTCATTCACGCTTCTTTGTTTCTGGATCCCATTACGATATGGCTTATGCCAACTTCTCTCTCCCAGGAGAGGTGAGGCATCATGCAGCAATCCACTCAGCTGCGTGGCTGAGCACTGACAAACTCAATTTGCTGGAGGAGAGCATGAGATGACACGTACAGTCGCTGCTGCTGTGATATGGACAAATGGCCTTTTTTGTTCCAAGCAAGACGTCACCTGTCCCGAGGAAGTGCATCTGTGCATAGGTAAGTGAAAGAAAAACAAGGTTGATTTGCTTGACAAGAAATTAACTTACTGCAGCTGGTTGTAAAATGGAAGTATTTAATTATTTAGTCCCTTTTTTACAATTGCACCATGCCTATTCAAAGTACCCGTTCAGTTGTTTTTAATTTCTAAACATGATGCTAAAGTCATCCCTTTTATAACACCATCAGCCTCTAGAGTCCTAAACCAGGGATGGATTTGACCACTCAGTTTTTCTCCTGACTCCTCCAACAAGCTTTGATGTGAGATCAATGCCCCAAGCTGCAGGGCAGCTGAGGTCACACAGCTGGACTCATAGAATCATAGAATCATATGAAGCAATCGTGAGTTGGAAGGATCCCACAAGGACCCCACTGACTCTAACTTAAGAAAGCTGGACCTTTACATTACCAGAAGCTTGGGTTCATTTGGGGCTGATCATGTCCTTGGTGTTCATCAGGGGAGGTTAAGAGGAAGCCAAATGAGATGAGTGGGCTTGTAGTGGTGTAAAGTTGAAGCCAGAAGGAGCAGAAGCCTGTCATTCTGTAAGGGCAGCTCTCCAGTGTTACATGGGCATTTACAGACTGTGAGCATCAGGGGCTTGGGCAGCATCTCTGGGCAGTGAGGAGCCTGTGTGTTTCTAAATATCCCACCAGGTACCAGTGCACACCTAAATACTGTAAAATGCTGTTCAGGATTTCTCTGAGGTGAGGAGCCAGCCCTGATTCAGAAGTGTGTTAACTGAACACAGCCAAGGAAATCCAGAGAGATTTGAGCCTGTGGGAGCCCAGCAATGCTCCCAGCTGATGGCTGATGAAATTTTTGCCACCTCCATCAGGGAGAGGATTGAGCTAGGTGCAGTTTACCCACAGGATTGATTCTTTAAAATTACTACAATATCCTATGAAGGGTGAAGAGTGTCTCTCCCCAGACAGGGATGAAGGCAGTGAAGACATAAGTTATTCCTCCTACCAAAAATTTCTGGTGAGGCAGACGGGGAAATGCTGGTTTACAGTGTTGTAGAATCTTTCTCCCTCTTTTTGTGTTGATCCCATGCACTCTCTACCATAGCCAGTGCAACCTGGCATACAAAGCACATCAGCAGACATTGAAGTCCAGACACTCCCTGTGGGCTCCAGGTCCCCTTTTACACCGCCCCCACATCCCCAAACAACCTACTGCCAGGTAAAGGGGATTGTTGTTTCCATCACAAGACAGAAGGGAGGGAGAAACTGTGGGCTGAAAGCCCAAGGAAAAGAGACAGGAATTCTTTATCGCTTATTAAATGTGCAATTCAAAACCTGGTGAATAGGGAGATGAAAAGCTCCTGCTGAGAAATAGAGAGAGAAATTGCATTTTGGCCTTGGGGAAACCTGTGCCTATAATATTAAAGATGTGCAAATAAATAAATAAAGGCAATAGCTCGATTTACGTGTCTAATATCCTTGCATACTATGATCAATGTCGATATTTTACTTTTTTATGAGGTTCTCCAAAAATCTATGGCGCTTTCCTTTATTAATTGTTATCCTCATTGCAAAGGTCTTTCACATGTCTCCAGCAACTAGGTCTTAGCTGTCAACTCCATTAAATTCTATTATAATGTGGCATGATTGAATGCTCCAGTGGGATTGGCCAGCCAGTGTGTATTAATATATTATGGAGCATGCAGAGACAGGCACCAGCACCTTGCTGCATTCACAAAGATGCTGTTGTGTTTACATTTTTTCCCCTCTCTGTGCACGTCTGCTGTTTCAGTGGAAACTGGCTTTACCATAAATTATCCCTTGCAAAAAGAACAATGTAAACTGTGAGGGAGCTTTCCCTGGGACATGGAAGCCAGCGGTCTTCCCTCAAGTGAGCAGATTCTCATTCTCTGCCTAGGATGTATTTGTACGACTTTAATTAGTTTGTGTTTGTACAGTATGAAAATCTAGGAGGCCCATGTTATTTAACATTAGGGAATATTGGAGAGCAGAGGATTTCCCACCCTGCTGGTTATAAGCAGGGATGTTATGCTGCTGGGAGGGAGCAGAATCAGGATTCAAATAGGCATAATCATGGATTTTTTTTTTTAAACAAAGGAGTTTGGCAGATCACACATAAGCACAGTTTAAGACTTGTGCCTTTTGGGGGTGGTGCATGCACACTGGATAGGATGTCACCTGCAATGACATCCCTTAGACCACCCTCAGTGCCTATCTGCAGCCTGAACTGAGCGACCCAAATTTGGCACCTTGTGCTTCTACCAGGAAGGCAAAAAAGCAAAGCAAGACCACAGGCTTCAACTAAAAGTCAGTTTAATTCAAAACTGGGGAAGACAAAAGTAAATACATACCCAGCTCTCAAATCTTTGTTTGTCCGGAGGTGCTCTGATCTGATGCATTTCACAGTTATCAGCATTAAGTCAGCACTTCAGGATCTCTGGAGAACTCTGATGGGTCACCAGCCTCTCAGCCCATCACAGCCTATCATCTGCTATCATCTCCCTTTGCCTGTGTTTACATTTGCCATTTCCAAAATCCTGTGTGCTACAATGAGCAGGAACATGGCCAGGCAGCAGCTGCCCCAGCACTGCAATGGGTGAGCTTTGATGAGCACTAACGCCTTGGCTGCAGCCAGACAACAGAAGATGTAACCTGATTGCCTTTTGGGGGCCATGCTGAGGTCAAATCAAGCACAAATTTGTATTGGACCAGGCAGAATATGGCTATCAGGGAACCATACAGGGTGTACCTGGGTGGTGCACCGTAAGCAAACTTTGTTAAATTCTTGGATTATTGAGGGGTGTCTGCCACAATGGGATTGTTTGAAATGCAGCAGTATCCTTCTCCTCCCCTGATTCATGCAGGTTCATATTGTGCACTGTGTGGTTTTAGTTCCCATGCTCCTGACACACTAATTGCCATGTTCAGAGATGTTGCCATGCCCAACTCAATCTGCTTTTAAAGACAAGAAACTCACCTAATTCCATAATTCATCCTTAGGATCACACTCCACTTGCTTTCAAACATAAAATAATATACAGATTGATTGATCTTTTACAAAAAGAGCTGAAGATGGTCTAGTGTTAGGGGCTGAGGCCAGGGAGAAAAAGATACTGCTCATACTAATAAACTGTAATTATTTTCCCAGAATAACTGGGAAATTGCCTTTAGTCAATTCAAAAGACTAACCAATTTAGAAGAATAAAAATAATCATTATGGTTACAACAGTGACTGGGGGGGATAAAAAAAAAAAGTAAAAATTCAAACCTTTCAGAGAAGCAGAAGGGGAAAGGGAAGCTTCTCCTAAAGATGTGGTTCACTTTTGTGCCTGTGCCATGCAGAAAGAAAAACAAGTCTGCTTTGTTCTTCCTCGAGCCAAGTCAAAGGGTGACGATGTAAAACAGAGGCGCAGGCTACGTTTTCCTGGATCTGAGGAAGATGTAAATGCGTAAAATGTGATGGAAGAGCTTTGATTTTTATTCTTTATTTTATTCTTCTTTTTTTCCCATTCTTTTTTTTTTTTATTATTATTTCTCTCAGGAATGGTCTGACAGCCCCAGGCTGGAGTGTGTGTCTCTCCCAACTACTCTGTCACCCAGGTAACCATGGAGACCATGACGATCGATTAGATGCCATCTGATCTCAACCTCATAAAAAAAGCCCCACGTGCACCCGCGCGCGCGCATATGCGCACGCACTCACACAAAAAACAACCCAGGCAGCAGATGGCAACCAGGCCACTAGACCTGTCTCCAGAGAGAGCGAGCCGGGGAGAGGGACTGAGAGATACAGGCAGAGGGAGATCATGAGGGAACAGGGTAAAAAAAAACAAAGATGGAAAAAGTGGGGAGGAGGGAGACAAAGAAGTGAAGAGATCAGGAAAAAGAAAGGAAAGAGGGAGAGGTGAAAAGAGGGTCCGCAGCTGCTGTGATTTCTGGGGGACCGCCTTGGGTGGAGCAGCAGTCATTTACACTGCCTGCAAGTCTGTCTTATTCTGAGGGTGGAGATTGATGCTGAGAGAGATCAAGGAAGAGAAGTATAAAAATACCAGGTCAAATCCAAGGGAAAGCCAGCGGAGGTGCGGTAAATGCGCCTTTGCGCACTTCTGCCCCTGCAACAGTTGACCCCTCCTCACAGTCAGGCCAAACAAGGTCTCTTTGTAAGGATGTGAGAAGGGCTCTAAACAGAAATCAGAGCTTCTGACCCCTCCCCAGGCCAGAGTGGGTACAATCTGAGAACTCCAGCACCAGCTCCATGCCACCAAGAGGATTGCAGCTACCCTCTGGACATCCTATGGGGATGTGAGAGATGGAGCCAGAGGAGCTGCCTCACCTGCAGCTTACCTCTGAGGACCTCTGCATTGTCTGGACATTCTCACTAGCCTGGAGGTGACTGGCACAAGCAAAACTGCTGAAATCCTTCCCAGCAGGAACTCCTGTGTCTGTACAGCACTTACAAAAACTGTGTCTCTCCAAGGCCCCTGTGGAAATGCTAAATAACCGAAGAAATCACAAAGGGGTCTTGGAATTGTAGGACAAAGGATTGGATTAAGATCCCAACAGCGTCTCAAAAAAAAAAAAAAATTGGTGTTTGTACCATCACTTTGGTAGGGAGGTACCAAAATGATACACGTTAGAGCCTCTCTGAAATCTTGCAGCAAGGATGTCCATTTTTTCTGCTGCTGTCAGTTGTAGAAGAAATGGAAATTCCTTTTCAGTATGAACTGATTTGAAAATGAATAGGCCCAGTGTGGAGGTGCAAGGTGCAGAATCTCAGCTCAGGAGAAAGTCAGACCTATGTATGTGATTTGCATGGGCCTCTTTTGCAAGCTGGGGGTGGGATTTATGTGATCGGTGCTGAGCATCTCCAGTCATCAGTCTGCACTACACTTACTGGGGTCAAACAGGTTCTTCTGGTGAGTATTTCACCTCCCTCTACCACCATCATCTAAAATAGGCAAGATGTGTCACATCATCTTCGTGTCTTCTTTTCTCCAGTGAGTGTAAAAGGAGCTGGGAGGAACTATCTCAGATGAAGTGGGGACATAAGAAGTTAACAGAGAAAAATCCCACTCCAGGTGTGTCAATGGCACCAAGACTCCTGCTAAATAGCTCGTCTTTATCCTTTCCATCATTCTTTTACAGACACACATGAATTCACATCTCAGCAAATGGGAGTTGGTCCCTAGGGATCCCTTCCCAGGATGCTTGTCAAAAATAGTGAGGATGATACCTTCATTGTGAGGACATTGTCAGGTGAGGAAGATGCCTCATGTTCAAAACATGGGGACTCAAGTGACCTTGAAAATTGCTCTCAGGAACAGTGGACAACTTGAAAATTTGGTGACTGCCAGCACCTGAAGTTAACCGTATCTAGTTTAAATAGCGAAATGGCAATCATCCTTTCCTAAATATGGACAGGTACTAAATATGGTACCTGTCTGATGTTGGGGGAGGCAGGAGAGGGCAGAGGACTGATGGTTGTCTGAAGTGGGGCTTCTTTGAGACCAGCTCTCAAGAAGGTGTTGATCTGCCTCTACTTTAAGGAGTGGGTAGAGAGGACCAGATCTGTATTCATGCTCCATAAAGATTTGTCATGTGCATGATCTCTCTTTCCTGGAGTTTTGTGGAACATTCAAAACAGGATATTGACCCCACTGATATCTAACATTACTTCATAGATTGATCTTTACTCTAGTTGACACAACAGTCCAAACTTCAGTAAGAAAAATAGCCATGAGCATTATCAAATTCAGAGAATAGTTCTGCAAATCCTGAAGATGGCCTGCAGCTCCAATCCTTATTTTCAGAAATGTCAGATTTCCGGGTTTCTTCTCTGAATAAGTCCTTTTAAAAGAAAGGTTTATTTACCTATCCTCAAGGAAGCACAGAAAGGAAGCAAATCAGAAAGTCAAGAAGATGCTGGAGATGGTGAACTACAGCTCTGAAAGTATTTTTTCTAGATGCCTTCAAGGAAGATGAAGGCACAAAGTAATTTCCTATTCTCAACCACCCCTGTGAAAAGTCACATGGAATATTTCTGCAACAATAAAGTTGCCTGATTTGCAATGAAGAAACTGAAAAGACAACATAACAAGTCATCTCATGGCAGTCTGATAAGGTCTAATGTAATCCCCCTGACCACACTAGTTATTCCTCTGAACCTTAGTCATTCACCAGGAGTGTCCTGCATCTCTCTGAGTGTAAGGCAGTAACACTGGATTAGTGTCACTAGCTGAGGGACAAAATTGCCCTAAGAAGGCTAAGAGTCCAGCTATCATGTGTGGGATTGTTGAAATTAACAGAAACTGTATCACGCATGCAGAAAGAGCTGAGTTCCAGGACTGTTGGAGCAGTGTCATGTCTAAAGGCAAATATTGTTTCAGATAAAATTTGTTCTATTTACTCGATTAAAAGCAGAATGTTCTATGATCTTATATCACCAGAATGACAACCCCTCTAAACATCAGTGTCTCTGTCTACTTTTCAGTCTTCCTGTTTTCCTGCAAGAGTTTGAATAGTGTTTGGTGTTTAAACAAGTTTGGTACTCATGGCCAGCTCCCATTACATTTTTTTCTGGGATAACCAGTCCAAAACCTATGACAGAATTGATGGTTCTGGTTCTGTTAAGAGTCCACCAGGAGCTCATATCAAACTTCCCAGCTCTCACCTCTCCCATATTGTGTCAACTGATGTAACTTAAGAGAAGTACCACGGCTTTACTTACATTGATCATACAGTAAGAGATGCTTAAGGGCTCCTCACCAGCAGCAAGGATAGATGTAAAATGTAAATGGGAAGCGTAGCATCAGGTTGGGTATAAGCTGGCAGGGTGCAGCATGTTCAAACATTTGCTAATTACCAATGCATCTATCTCCCAGCAGAACTGGGTATTTGTTATCCTCAGGGCTGGAGGACAACATTATTACTGCAGTGTTTTCTCACTGGGCTATCACACTCAGAGGTGGCAACATGTGATACGGCACTTTAAAGCAAATGATCCTGAATCTCACTTGATTCATGAACAAATATGAAAACTGGCTCAATTCCACCTCAGAGATTTTGCAAGAGGAACAGAAACTGGGCAGTGGGCTGAATTTGGTCCGTTGGGTAGACAGGGTTTTGCTTGACAGTTTCTCCTGCCTGCCAAAAGATTACTGAGGTACCCTGTTTGGAGCAAATCACCAGAGCATTACCCAGGGAATTTTCTGAAATACACGGTAATGGAAATCAATATCCCATAATGAGGTGACACAGGAGTACAAGAAAACTGGCATGTTTGGTGTCTGAGAGAAATTCTGAGTAGTTGATTTCTCTGTTTTGGCTAAATTGCTGTGGATTACATGATCATATCCATAGGAACAGAGCACAAAATATCTTGGTTTGGGTGACCATAGTTAAGTTCCCTAAAATAAAGACACACTGAAACAAATAGAGCCTTATCTTCAGAGCTCCTAGACATCCATGAATTCTCTAGCCTTAGCTGCTGTGGGAGATAAATGACACTTTTATTTAGATATTAAGATCTGAGATTAATTTTATTCACTCAGATATAAAAATATGAGCCACTTTGCTTGGATAGGTAATTAACAGTGCTTGTGAGGATTCTTCTTGAAATGACACGCATTATGGCCCTCATCAAACAGAGCTCTCTGTTCTTGCTCTTTAGATAATATTTTCCCATTGGTTAAACTGGGAAAGGTAGCAGATTTCTCTCACAAGAAAGTACTTCCCTACAGCCTGTTATCACCTGCCCTCATTTCCAAGAGTCCTATCAGCCAGCCAAACCATAAGGCTTCTCCTCCCTTCAGTGGAGGTAGTATACTTTCCACTTTTATTTCTTTTTTCTTCTTTTTTTTTCCATTTCAGCTGAACTCAATGTTTTGCCATAAATTTGCATCCTGATCTTACAGCTCATTTTCTGTCTGCACACTTAGCCCACCTGCCTCAAGAGACTGAGACCCACTCCAGCCTCTCCAATGCCAAGAACCACTGGCGTATTCAAATTTCTCAGAGCTTTTCTAAGTTTTATTTAACCAATAGGGCAAGAAAAGTATTATTACTTCATCCTCTGGCTCTCAAACTCAAAAGCACTGCCTCACTAAGGAGTACAAGCACAGATACAATTTAATTATCTCCAAAATGGCCTTTTTGCCTAGTGAACTAATTTTAAATGCCTGATTTCCACAGACACAAGAGCAAACTACAAGGAGAAACTGAGGAACAATAGAAAGAACCCTACATTTGGGAAGAACAGTTCTATTTTGAGGAAAGAGCATGGGACAAGCAGCAACCAGTGGGGAGCAGAGACAGTGATTATTCACAAGAGAAAGGAAAGTATTGTGGGACTGCATTAAGGACTAAAACAAGAAGGCATACAGGACATAGCAGAAGGAAAATGTGTCCTGTAAAGACAGAGGCTGCCAGTGAGCCTGTGGCCACTCCAACAGGCCTGAATCACGATGTGTGAAAGAGTGGTGAGCACAGTCTGATGCCAGTGAAGGACTCTGCTGGCCCATACAGCTTGGTGGCAGAGTGTCACTCATGAGAAGTGTAAGAATCCATTAGATTCCTGGGAAAACCATTTCTGCTATGCTTCCTGAAAGAAAATTGTGGAATGGAATGGAATGGAATGGAATGGAATGGAATGGTACTAAAATGCTTCTAAGTGTCTGAGGGATGCCACAGGTTGATGTAGCTCAAATAGTGGGAAATCAGACAAGCTGTAGAACATGCATATCCTCTGTGGGTCTGACACAGGGTGAAGAGCTGGAGAAGGTCTCCTGAAGCACCTTATGAGCGTATGAGGGCTGCTGGTAGATGGGAAAGCTTTCCATGGGACACAGAAATCCTGTGCCTAGAGTATTTAAAACCAGGCAAAACAGTAAGAGAGGTACGATCCTTTATAAGCATATGACAGGAGAAAAAGGGAGCAGACAGGACCTCATAAATATTTTCCATCTCTAGTTTTATAAGCCCATTTCCTGTTTTGTTTTACCTTATGCCTGCATGTCATATTCATAAAGAACTCAGCAGAAGGATGATCCTATCAATATTTGCAAGCTGTCACTCCTATGTCTGGTGTAAAAAATAATGCCACCAGTGCTAGTAATTGTGTGCACTGGGGGTTCTGAGGACACCCAAGCTCTGGGCCAGAAGAAGTGAGACTTGGTAAAACCATTATTAGTGAGAGTCTTCAGCCCAGACTGACCTTCTGAAAGGTGGAGGGCAACAAATGCTGGAGCCTGAGTTTTGCTTCTGGGCCTAGGTGGTTTTGTGCCTTTGCTAATAAAGCTATTTAGACTTCTTTAGGTCTCTGTACTTGCTCATCCACCCTGTTTTTACTACAG
Source organism: Vidua macroura (assembly GCF_024509145.1). Classification (NCBI taxonomy): domain Eukaryota; kingdom Metazoa; phylum Chordata; class Aves; order Passeriformes; family Viduidae; genus Vidua; species Vidua macroura. The sequence continues at coordinate 70,897,358 of NC_071572.1, read as the reverse complement.
AAGACCTTAGGCTAAAGAGCAATAGAGCCACTCGCTTCAGATGCTCAGGATGAGGTAAATTCACCAGTTTCAAGCAATAGGTTTGTCTTCCTATTGACTAGTCACAACTATTGAATCAGCCCTGAAACTTGTCTTTAGAACCTAACTTTTCAATACCACAAGTCCTAAGTTTTGTTTCCATCTCAAGTCAAAAATCATGCAGAATTCCTAAATGTGAATAATTTACATTAGGGGATGGTGTGGCAACCACTTAGATTAACACACTCAAATAAGTTCACCACCCTCAAGGATGCTCAAAGCTCAACATGACCTGATCTTACTGCTGAGAATATTTTTTTCTTTTTTCATTTTTTCCTTTTCTTTAAAGTAATTTCTCCTTCCTCTTTTCCTACTCCTTTCTTCTTTCCTTCCTTTTCATACCTTTTCTTATCATTTGCCTCCTTGCAGTACAGTCTTCTCTTCTTAGTACAAAGCCCTGTACAGAGCAGGATTCAGACAAGATAACCTGGAGTGGACCATCATGGCTACCAGGCCTATTTCAGACAGTGCTTAGCCCAACAACTCCCTTCCTCATGCAGCTTTTTGTCAAGGCTTGCTCTGGATTTGATTCCCCTCAACCTTCAGGACTACATCCTGCCAATTTGATATAGTGCAATGCCAATTATTTCAGCTGTGACATGTGAGGATAAAGTTGTGGGGGAGGAGGCTGACTAAGTCCCTGAGAAATCACAGTGGCCAGATCTTCAGGAGCTCTGAAGAAACTAATTCCCTTCAAAATCAATACTGCAATGCCATTGAGAAATCAAAGCAATGTACTTGAGTGAGAGCAGAGCTGAATTTACCCATGAACAAGTGTCCTGATCACACACACCATGGTGCCTGATCCCCTCTCCCTTGCAATATTGCAAGTCACAGAGAAATTAATTGCAGTCCACAGGGCGGTGCAATCATAAAGCATGAGTGACTCAGTGGAGAATCAGGGCCGATAAAAATACACTCCCAGTGATCGAAACATTCTTTGCCAGCCCATTCTTTTCCTCATCCATTTTTTGTCTTCTCCTCTTCATGCTTAACTTCACTTCTCAGGCTTCCTAGCACTATGATTATTATGATCGCTATTATTATTATCATTGTTGCTTTGTGGGCTGAGAGTTGCAGATCTCAAAAATAAAGCAGATGTCAGCAGCTCTGAAGGATCCTATTCTATTACACAGCAGAACAAATGAGTATGTCAAGGAAGGGCTTTCCAATCTAACAAGAAAACAGCACAACCAGACACTAAATAAATAAATAAATAAACCCTGCGGGGACAGGCAGACTAGTTCTGATTTGATATTATGCTAACATGATGCCTACTTTCTACACTAACAGTGTTTTAATATATTTAAATGATACTGGGGAAATAAGTCATGAAATAGGAGAAGTCTTCATGTCAGAAATGATTAAAATTATCCAAGGGGACCAGACTGCTTCTCTCATGGAAATGTGGCTCATGGTGTCGGATTATGAATGTAGCCCAAACAGTATTTACATAGTGTGCCTGACTCCATCTCATTACCTTTGCCAATGATTGCTTTTCCTGGCTGCTGGAAGAGCAGTCCAGCTGGTGAGGGGGAGCCCAGCACCAATGTCTGCACCATGGCAAAGTCTCAGTCTCTGCTGAGGCTCTGGGATGCCTCTGGGTTTTATAGGGATATGTCACAGGGACATGCCCAAGCAGCCATAAGAGGGACCGGAGCCAGCTGCCACACTGGTGCCCCTGCTTTATGCTTACAGCAGGTGCAGGCCCACCTCCTGCTTTCCTGCAAATGGACCATGAGCCAGGCTGAGCTTTTTGGGAAGGCATGCTTCCAGAGCCAGGCTACATTCCTTAAAGTAGCCTCCCTCCAAACTTTCTGAGCAGGGATAAAACCAAGCCTTGCCTGACTCAACCTGTAGCCTTTAATCTTTCTCTCCTCCCCAGCTACCTGCTCATGCTCCCCCATTTCACAAAAAGGGAGATCTCTTTTCTCTTGAGGGATTTTCATAAAGAGCCTGAATATACTTGTCAAGCTCCATGCAGCAATGTTAATTTTGCTTGTGAAACTGCAGCCTTAGAAGACTCTCCATCTCCTGAGTCTTTGCAGCCCTAGTAAATGGCCATTTATTAGCTGCAGTCCATGATTTGCTTCCTTCTGTGACCCATCTTGTAATTTTCCTTGAGATGACAAGCTCTGAATGAACAGCATACTCATTTTCCAGCTATAGCATATAAAATATGGATATGATCATGAAATCTTGAATCCATCAAAAAAGCAAAGACTTTTCCTTTTAGGACCTAAGGTTCTAAGAACCTAGGGCTGGGCTGGAGCCTCCATACCCTGCAAGCTGCAGTCTGCTCAGGCACAGAGCAGTGATACTGATCTCAATTACCAGTAACTTGATTCACTCTAGTGCTCTGACAGATGAGCTTTGATGAGCCCCACAGTAGCAGTTTAAGAACTTCCTGGTGACCCTCCTCCCATTACTCCCTTTGCAGAATTGGCAGATGGGAATGTGCATCCTCCTGTGGCTCTGCCATGGCAAAGTTTGATGCATTAGCTTAAAAGCACTGAGACACCAGATGATGAACTGGAGCTGCTGAGACTTTCTGTCACAGGGGCAGTAACTTGTGGCTGGTTGGAGGAAGCAGACAGCTGGATATGAAAGTAGCCTAAACTGCCACAAAAAGACTGGCCAGTTCATCTGTCAACCCTAAGTGAGTGATGAATCAAACTGCATTAGCTTCTGCTCAATACTGCAGAGCAGCAGTTGTCAGGAAGTTCATGCTCACTAGACATAGGGGTACAACTCACAACTAAGTCCTCATTCTAAGAGACTCTGGAGAAAGTGAGCAGTGGAGAAACCTTACCTGAGAAAACCAGAAAAGGACTTCAAGACAGCCTAATGTTTATTTCTTTAAACCTGGACCCTGAATACAAGCAAACTATGGTCAATAGCAAGCAAAAGTGTTTACAGTCTAAAACCAGCTCAGATGTTTCATTTTTTCTGGAACCAGGGACTCAGAGATGTCATGCTTTGTAAATGACCCTATGGAGATGATAGCTACCACCAATCTGTGGAACAATTCCCTTGGGAATGTTCTCCAAACACTGGAATCAGAGAATGACAGCATCAGCAGTCCTGAGAGTGTGAGCTTATTTGGTTTAGCAGAGTACCATTAGTTACTGCTCTATCCTAAGTCATTTCATGGAGGTAGGCAGGGGACTGTTCTTCTGCATAAAAGCTCCTGACATCTGAGTCTTGGTGAAGAAAGGCTTGAATTGGCTCATAGAATCATAGAATGGTTTGGGTTCAAATGGACCTAAAAGATCTCCTACTTCCAATGCCCCCACCAGGGACAGGAACACCTTCCCTGAACCGGTGTCATGGTTTGACCATGACAACTGGGTTGCTCAACGCCCCATCCAACCTGACCCTGAACATTTACAGGGATGGGGCATCGACAACTTCCCTGGGCAACCTGTGCCAGTGCCTTGCCACCCTCAGAGTGAAGAATTCCTTCCCAATAGCTAATCTAAACTTACCCTCTTTCATTTTGAAGCCATTTCCCCCTTGTCCTGTCACTACACACGCTGGTAAAAAGTCCCTTTCCAGTCATTCAGTGAGAGTTTCTTGGGGCAACAGGCACAGCCCTGGCAGGGATAAGAAAGACTGCTGAAGTGGAGCTACACAGAACTGAACATTTAAGTACAATATGCAGAAATGGAAACATCTTCCATCCCACACCCTTCAACATCAGGCACTCTTTACCTCCTAGAAATTCATATACTTATGAATTTCTAAGCCATATGGGCTTTCAAATGCATTACAGCATCCTACTACAACTCTAGTCTTATTAAAAATCTTGTCAGCAACTGTGAATGATGAAATTGTGCCCCATCAAAATGATGCAAGATAGTTCATATCTCACAGAATTTTGACCTCAGTACTCTTCATACACATTCATACTTCTCTGTGTCTAACACTCTCCAGGCACAGTTTCAAATTCATCTCAACAGCATGAGGGCTAGAAACACTTTTCTAAGGGGATGCTGTAATTTTACATAATCATGACTCCAGAAAAAATCCAGACTCCTATACCAGATATGTCTCATACTAACCCTGCAGACATGAACACAGAGTCCAGAAGGAGTAAATTAGAATGTGAATTATAATATGAATTTTCCTAGGCATGCAATTGCTTTGCTTTTTTTATTTCATATTTAACTGAAGCCCTAAAGTAGACTTTTCTTGAGAAGGCAAGCAGAAAATCTGGAACCCGAGAAGAATCTAAAGAAGCTGCATTACAAATAAGGAGTTATTCTCCTAGGATGTTTCAGTAGAGCTCCTATAAGCATCAAGCATTGTCATAGATACAAATAGAAATGGTCTGAGTTCATGGGGAAATCCTGAAAAGATAACAGAGGTTATTTTATCCTTCAGGGAGGCTGTGTTCTTTGCTTGGATTGAGTCCTCACCATCCAGTCTTCTTATTAAGACCTCTCCCCTTCAAACAAGGGATTACCTAACTAGGTAGTTTGAGAATAGTTTATGATGAACAATAACAAATAACAGCATGGGGAAACAAAAGGGAAAATAGGGGGTCCAGGCAGGAAGGATAACAGTGTCCAATGGACAAATTTCATATTGAGAAAGATATGAGGAAACATGTCCAAGAAGAGGATGCAAAACTAACTCTAGAGCCCACACCAGAAGACAGAGTTCAAAATTGTGGGAATAGAATGAGAGGAACATCCAGCAGTCAGTGACCTAGCTGGTTTAAGTTCAAAGAGAATCTCAAGAATCAGGACACCAGTGCTACAGAGCCTCAGTGAAATGGAGAAGGTGGTCAATGGAAGTGATTGAAAACACAGAAGACCCAACACCACCCTCCACATGCTCAGGACTGGAGAACCAAAGCTCTGGAAGTTGAGGGAGAAGCAGCTGTTGGAAGATGTTAAGCCTGCACAAGGATGGAGCCTAGGATATGGTGTATGCCTCTGTGGGAAACAAATGGCTTTTCAGACACCTGATTGTATTCCCTGGAAACATTTTGATAGGAAAAAAAAATTGTTAGGCCTGAATGACTTCTTGGAATAAATCAATTTTCCTCCTTTACCAGGAATGACCATACAACTCACAGAAGCCAGTATAAAGCCAGTTACAGCTGCCCTAAGCTATACAAGTAGAAATAAAATGGTCTTGAACACTCCACATGCTGGTGAAAACTTTCCTGCTCATTCCAGAAGATGCTGATACTGGCCATGGCTGGGGAAAAGACACCGAACTGGGCACATGGTACCTCCTGTGAGGCCATTCTTACACTGCATGTAAGGTAAGAAAAGCATGGTAGCTTTTCTTCCCTGGTCAACTGGCCTAAGAAGTCCAGTCATGATCACTGGGTTTTGTTCTACAAGTTCTAAGAAGAACTTCCAAGTGAAGAAAGGAAGATTGTGGGCTGGGGTGCTTGGCATAAATAGAGGGAGAAACATCTGCTTATGGAATGCAGGTGGCTGCAAAATCTTAATTTTTTTCTTTTTCTATTTTTTTTTTCTTTTTCATAGGAAAGAGCATTCCCCATGGCTACACACACAGACATCGGATTTAAAAATAGCCAAGTTCCACCTCGACTGTGGGTGAGTGAAAGACAGAAGACAGATGCATTGGCTGCCAGCTAGACTTGACATCTACTTTTTCTTTCCTCACCCTGGCAGCCAGCAGTTGCACACATGTGTACAGGTAAGGTCCTCAGTGGCAAAGCACACAGTGTCTGCCTCCCCCTCAATTCACTGACTGCTGCCTGCCAGCTGTGTGTGTCTGGGAGCCACGTGAACCCACACTCCCCATTTAGTGCATCAGGCATGTATAAAAATCACCAAGCTCCTCCTATTTGTCCTACTTAATTCACAAATTCCTCACTAGTCATTTATGTGTGGGGATTGCTATCGAGTTCTTTGCAAAGGTTAACGTACCTCTGTTTCTGGCTTGTTTCATTAACTCCTTTAGTGCTTGACACTTTCCATGGCTCCAACCTATATAATGATTGTGTGTGCTTGTGCATGACTGGTCTCACTTTCAGACCCTGGCCCAGGTCAATTAAAGGTGATCAGTTTCAAGGAACAGTCTTGGTCTTGCTTCCTTCCTCTTACCCAAACTACAGGAGATTCCTCCTTTTTTTCTTAACTGGCTTTAATCCACCCACTGTTTATGCTTCCAACCAAATTCATTCATTGAAAACATAAGGCACTACTGCCCACATACTCAATGCTACTCTTCATGTGCTCATCAGCAATAGAAGCCACAGTAATTCAGCAAACTTGGCTATTTATTTGCAAACATGTTTACAAGCATCTCTTTATTCATTTACCTAAATCACATGGTTCACAGAGAAGTCCTTTCCATGGGAAATTATGGATGCTGAAAAGTCACATGCATTCAAACCACAACTTGACAAATTCAGAAAAGGAAAATTAATCTCACTGCATTGAACTTTAATTAACTGGATGTCAGGGAACTATCTGAGGGCAGTATCACTGTAGATTTATGTTATTCTTACAGGTTTCCCTCTTTTTGTAATGCTGGAAACAAGATACCTTTGGTCTAATCCACTGTGGACATTCTTAGGTTTTCACATGTGTTTTCCATAATTTGGTTGTGATATGATTTCCTAATAAACCTGTTCCAGGAGCATCCAGGCTGCATTAGGGTCTTACAGACACACTGTAGAGCGCAGTAAGTATTTCTTGTTCTACATTCAGAGCTTGGCATGCTAAGCATCATATTTCTGGTCTAGGAAGATGGGCAGGAAGAATAGAAAATATCCCATTATCATAACAACCTTAGAAATAGAACAGACTTGGTCTCTTCTGCATAATGACAAGGCATTGACTCTTGTTCAGTTTAGCAAAAAGAAGGCTGCAGAATTGATATGGCCACTACTAATGAATACAGACCTAGGAGGGACCAACAGGTGTCTGGGTTTACTCAGGCATGTCTTCTCTTTCTGTCTGAAATGTTTGCCCAGGTGGAATTTTCCCATTTTTCCAAATTTCCCAGACATTTGACCTGAGCAGCAGCAATAACTGTAGCTATGTTCTGCATGACCAGAAAGTGCAAGCTAATAACTGGTTTATGCAGGCATATCAGCAGTACAGCACACATGCATATACCTGTTTACAAAATCCCACCTAAACTTGATAACATAATAAAAGAGAACTCTTAATCCAGGGGCCAAGATATAAGAAAATCCCACAGCTGGATGCTGAAAGTGTGTACACTCATTTTTCACATCAGTGTTTTCAACAGTGGAGAGAAACAGCTGGTAGAGCAACTTTCCAGGCATCATTGGGAATCCTCCACCACCATCAATGTTTAAACCATGAATGGGTATTATTTCTGAAAAATGCTCATAAAGGAAATGAAGAGGGAAGTCATGTAGCCTTCAGCCTGCGGGGAGATGCTCACAGTGGTCCCTTCTGCCTTTAAAAACTCCTCATCATCCTTCATTTCTCAAAATACCCTTCTCTCAGGAGAGCTGTGAATACTCACTGACATCACAAGGATGATCTTTGGAGAGGTCAAGACAACGTGGCAGTGAAGGGACATGACCACCCTCATAAGCACACTTGGCTCTTTGCAGTGGCAGCTGGATCTTAATGCCATGTCTCCTCTAGTCCAACAAGCAAAGGAAAAGACTGGGAGTGGAGACCAAAAGACATAAGCCAAAGGCTGCAATCAGACAAAAAAGAATAGGATTTTGTCCAAAAGCCATATATCTCAACTGGAGACTACTGGTTTAAACATAGCAGCCACTCCCAGGGAAGTCACACTCATATTTGTGAAGGTCCTGCCTGTCCCACAAGCACTGGCAGGCCTCAGCCAGGGTGAACTCACATCCAGACCTGGGAACCTCTGTTCATGGTGAACCATCCATGAACCTCTGTTCATGGGACACTATTTTTTTCCCCTTACCTAGTTGCAGGCTGTCTCTGCCAGCAGCCTCAAAGCTCCTACCTGTTATTAAAACAGCCTCAGAGAAAGTAAACATGACAAATGGAAAAACAAAAAAATATCACCCAAATGTCTAAGGAAACCATGAGCAACATCCAGCACATATTTTTCAAAAGGACAAGGATTTTCATGGCTCAGCGTTCTAATTTGTTTGACCGTTCATTTCCAAGGAACACATCCAAGAGTGACAAGCTCCATTTATTTCAATGGGCAGCATATGCCAGCAACGTGAATGGCGTAGGCTATAAAAGAGAATGGATGTTCTCAAGCATCCTAGAAAGCTGTCCTTTCGGCAGACAGAGGACATGTAGGTAATGGAAGTGCAGCTCTGCTCTGACAAGCAACACCATAAAAGCAGCATCCTGGGTTTGATGTCTCCCCACGGCAGACCTGAGAGATTTGTTGAAGCTGAAAGTGAAAAATTATTACCTAATATCTAATATGTGGCCCAGCGCTGGAGAGAGCAGTTGGATTCTTTCATTGTTCTACTTTTCTGGGGCAGAAGGACATGTCCTTTGGACATATAGCCACTTCAGGTGTTAGTGCTTCACCCTTTTAGACTCTCAGAGGCTACACACCAAACCAGACTATTCTCACAACTGACATCACCTTCCAATCATTGTATAACGTGAATATGAGATGTTCAAGCAAGAAAGTGCCCTCTTTTCATAAAACATCATCACATGGCAGCACTGTTTTCAGTCTTGCCTCTTTGTACTATATCCTGAAGACAATCCTCTTCTGAATCTTGCCTTTCCAAAGTCTGATCCCACTGAAGCCTGAAAGACCGTGGGTTGTGAATCTCTGTCACAAATTCAGTACCACCTACGACTTGATACTGTTTGGTGGCCTCTGACACTTTACTGTAAGTCTCACAGGAGTGGACAACTTTTATTAGCTATCATGAATGAATTAACTAATATTAGTTCTGTGTTGGGACTTACCTAGGGAGCAGTCTAGATCAAAAGGTTTTGTCAACAAGCCCTTGGCTTGTCAGCAAGCCCTGGAAGTCAAAATAGAATGATTCTCATCTTGCTTTTCAGTGAGATGGCCTCGACAAAGGTTGGGTGTGGCTTTGTTCATACTGAGTCTTTCTCTGGACACCTTTCATTCTCATTAAACTTAAGAGGTCGTTGGGAAGGAGCAGTGTGAGCTGCAGTGCTGTCCACAGGAAACTACTTACCCTTCTCCTGTACCTCCAGCCAGGCAACATCTCAAGCCAGGTAAAGAAGAAGAGATGTTCATTACTCTCTTACAGCCCTCCAGCATGGCAAAATGAAATCCCAAATTCTCCTTCAGGAGATTCATGTCCACCTGTGCTGCAAGGCTCACTATCCTGGATTTAGTCTGCAGTAAGGCAAATACAATACAATACAATACCCCTGGATGTCCATTGTACAGATCAGAGACCTTTGTTGTGCCACTGTTCTTCCTATTCACTTTCTCTTCAGCAGGTGCAGCTTGTAGGTTGCAGTTTCACCTTTTATGGAGAAGCCAAATCAATGCTGTTCATGCCATTGAGGACATCTTTGATTCCCTCTTAGTGAGAATCTTAGCTTGTCTTGATGCCAGTGAGGTGCTTGCTTAGTGAAGAGGCCAAGCATAGACTTGTGGCTGGCTCTGTGTCTATTTGGGGATATAAATCATAAGGTGGCTTTGCATCTATGCAGCTTCCTTCGGGACCATACTGATTGCCAACATGCAGGTCTCCACTTGCTGTGAGCTATTTCCTAGGGAAAAGACAAAAAGAGCTTGAGAAGGAGCTATAGTCATCCTTCCTTTATCAAAGGGGAACTTTTAGTTTCCATCAAATGCACTTTTGTCCCTCAATTTCTGATTGTTTCAGGTGACTTTCATGCCTGGGCCAGTTGGCTCCATGCATATTCAGCTCTCAAGACCAGCCTCTTGCTCCAGGTGTGAGTGGTGAGAGACAGGAGAGCTCTCTGCTGTGAGAATTTGGCTTTGCTTCTGGGCTTTGGGGCTTTATTTGGTTAAAGAAGAGCCAGGCTGTTGGCTCCAGCATTTCTGACCGTCTTTTTAAGGCTAAAGATACAGACTACACCCTGTGTCTTGCAGTTGATGTGAGAAGATTTGCAGTATCCCAGCAGAGAGGTTTGGGAAGACACCCCAGGCCTGGCGTGCCCAGGACAAACTGGGATCCTCTAGATTTAACATATCTGGTAGTGGAGCAGTGGGGTAATCAAATCCCAGGGGCAGTAACCAGTGTTTTACAAGGTGTCAATAATGTCCATCATAACTGAACAGCATTGTGAAGCAACTGTTTGGTCTTTTCCTGAAAATTAAAACCAAAAAGCAAGCCATATGATGACAGCATCTGTAGCACAGAGCAGGGTGGCTTGCATGAATTAGCAGCTTCCTGGCTGTTATCTGTGGCAGCCTTAGCCAGCTACTTATTCCATCACCTGCAGCTTCTGTGGGCTGAGGCCTCAGACTTACACCTTGGGGAGCACTGCAAGCCAAAGACTCCAGCACTGAGCCACAGTCAAAAAAGGGCTGGAGAAGATCTCCTCCACAGCTTTCTCATTGAAGTCTGGGATCGTGGTCATTTGATGGAATGGGATCTTGGGTCTTGGAATGTGGAGCACAGTGACCTTGAACAGCTCAGATCCTGATCTCCAAAGAGCACCTGTGAAGGTTACCAATAAGGTGGGCTGACTGGGGATGTGCCACAGCCTCAGTGACTTGCATCTGAATCTTCCTGTCATGTCCCATTGCAGGCAAGGATAGCTTAGCCAAGAATCTCCAGAAGCCCTGCTGAGATCATGTTGATATCCATGGAACCAGTGCCAGTTTGTGGGGTCAGAGCAAGTGATAGCCTCCTGCTGCCTTGGAGACTTGTTATGGGTAGGGGAAGAGAGATAAATCCCCAAATTTCTCTGGGAGAAATGCTCATTAGGATCCACTTTCAGGCATTTCTTTCCCTAGTGGGCCAGGGGTCATGCAGGGGGGCTGTATTCTGTGCAACAGTATCCACCATTAAAAAAAATAAATAGACAAAACCCAAAATTACTCAGGTATGCTACTCATTCTTGTTAAGGTCCTGCAAATCATATCAAGTGCAGAACCTCTCCCCTTTCAGAGCTCTTCCAGCCTGTTGCATATGGATGACCCTCAGGGATCCCTGCAAGTGTCTTCCTGCCACCTCTCCCCCATGCTTCTTGCTGATGGGACCCAGAACCACCCACTGAGCTGCTGGTGAGTAGCAGAATCAGTTCTGCTCTGTCTTACCCACCCCTCCTGCTGTCCCTTTTTGGGGGCTTCAAAGGGACCCTACCAGTACAGGCTCCTGGCACAGAAAAGTCCCCGTGGAAAAAGATTATTACACCCAGAAAAGTGGCTATGGCACCCATTTGAAGGGATCTGCAGGGAGGATAATGGGGATCAGAGCAGAGAAGGCAATGCCATTTGGCAGGGGATGGAGCAGGGTGACAGCAAGAGGAGTCACTTTGGTCACAGGCATCCCCGACTCAGGCACTAAGGGGCCTGGCTTCTTCCAGCCTCTTGAGAGCAGAAAAGCCACAGACTCATGGCTGACTCCCTCGCCTCATTGTCTGTGCACTGGAGCACGGAGGGCAGGAGGCAGAGGGAGTGTGGGAGCCTTTCTGTCCCCCTGGCTCTGACAGGTCCATGCCTGCCATGCACTGGGATTGGGGGTGGGTGGGAGACAGGGCAGGGGGACCGCCAAAATAAATGAACTAAGAAACCAGTCTGATAATTCTCCACAAGCTTGGTATACATGATGCAAATTGATGTTTAAAGCTTATTTATTAGCTTACATGTGAAATGCCAGCGGTGTTTTTCTAGATCAGTGGGTATCCAATATTTCGGCGGGGGGAGACGACAGCAGTGGGAGTGAGCATGGCTAGAGACTGTATATCCAGAGGCTAGGGTTTATATCATGGGCTGCTCTCAACTGTTATAATTTGTGGCACAGATTCAGCGAGAATCTGATCTGCTGAAAATATTTGGGCTGTGAAAACTCCCACACTGTGACAGATGTCAAGTCCAATTAAGTGACTCGTGTCCAGGTTTCTGTCCAATAGGCTTTCCCATTAAATACCAATTTAAGAGGGAAAAAATGCCGCCCCCTTTTCTCCAAGCCTTTATCTCTTCCGACCATCTCTAGGCGAAACCCTTTGGTACCAGAAGTGGAGCCACACGCATCTCTGCTCCGTCTGTCTGTCTCGCCCCTACCACCTTCCGCACCCCTCCTTGGCTTCTTTGCCACTCCGGGAGGGGTGGGAGGAGGAACTGCACTTTCTTTTTATGCATGTGAGCGTACCTTGTCCTGCACCGCCGTTATCTCTCACAGCCGCTCCGAACCCGCGCCGAGATTTTCGTTTATTTCGTTTTGTTTTTCTTTTTCAGCGTTCGTATATTTTCCTTTATTTTTCACTCGAAAAATGCAGGAGGAGTTAGGAAGCTCAGGGACGGATGGGGGTTTCGTTTATCCTTTTTTTTTCTCCCCTCGCCAGTTCTTGAAGGACCAGAAGAAGAACTAAACCAAACATTCATTTTCCGACGGCGTCTCCCCCGCTCCTGCCCCTCTCCGCCGGACCGGTGAATTAACAAAACCTCACGTTACAACCCCCACCACCCCCCCCCCAAAAAAAAAAAAAAAAGAATAGAGAAGAAAGGAGGGAGCGACGCATTGTTACCCCGACCTCCGGCGTGCCTGGGCGCCGGGCCGCGGCGGAACAAAGCCGGCAGCGCCGCGCCGGGCTCCGGGCTCCGCGCCCCGGGCCCCGCGACCGGCCCGGCCCGGGAGCGGCGGGGCTGCTGCAGGGAAGGAGAGGCTGAGGGGGCGGGAGAGAGGGAATAATCCCGGACGGTGCTGGTGCTGTCGCCGCATCCCTTTTGTTATTTATCGCGGTCAGGGAAGAGGAGGAAGAAAAGCGGGGGAGAGGGCACTTTCCTCCTCTAAAACCGACCGGCCGAAGCCGCCGGTGCGCTCAAGCCGCTGCCCCGGACAAGCGGGCGGAGGAGGACTTTGATGGGGAAACGCTTTTTATCCCCTGATGCATCGTAAGTAACTTAAGTTGTTATTTATACTCCGCGAACAAGCACGACAGTATAACGTCTCCCATCTCTGGAGCGCTGGAGGCCGCGGCGAGGGATGAGATCTGCCTTTCCCTATTCGAGCAGGACACTTTTTCGCTCGTAATTAATTTTATTTGATTTTGATTTTTTAATTTTTCCATGCTCCGCTCCCGAAGGGTCATTTGAACTGTAAAGGAATCGCCGAGGGGGCGAGGGGACCTGGAGAGAGAGGCTATCCAAACGACTCCACTGAGGTAAGCAGCCTTAACAGTATCTTTCCCTTTTGCAGGTAGCCGGGGGCATGGGTCTACTGTAATAATGATAATAATAATTTTTTTAAAATAGGCGGGGGGGGGGGGGGGGGGGGAAAGACCCTCTTTCCGGATCAGCTCGCCAAACCCCACAATACAGATAAATCCAAATCAAAGCGAAAAATTCAACACACACCAGTAGAGAAACCTCCGAGCAACTTTCTTCAGGAACCACCGCTTTAATCGCCCGTTTTCGTACAATCGCCCTGCAAATCCTGCCTCTCTAGTGTGCTTTTTGCATAAGCCCCCTCGCTTGGATGCCAGTTGAAAGGTGATTTTAAACCTTTCCTCTGTATCTTTTTGCCCCACGAGACCACTGATACCTACCTTGCGCGCTAATGTTTTTTGTTTTTTTTTTTCCCTATCCCTGCCTTGTGGGCCTGATTAACGCTCCTTATTAAAAATCGAAGAGGAAGCGTTTCCGACGACCCTGGCAAGAGACGGCCCTTTCCCAGAGAAGGAAGAGCTCTTCTCTCCCACTCCCCAGTCCTGGCTCCCTGCGCACCCCGGGGAGCGCTGAGCCTCGGCCCCCGGCGGAGCCCCTCTGCCCCGCCACGCGTGCCTCGCGTCTCGCCCCGTTGGGGGGCGGCTTGGCTCTAGCCCTGCCTGGGAAGAATTCCTCCTGCCCATGTGGCTGTTATTAATATTATTATTATTGTTAACAACAATAATAATAACAATCGTTTATTTTTCCCAACCGGGTCTGAGGCCCGAGTGGGACTTTCCCTGGAAACTTTATATGGAAATACTTTGCAATCTTAATTCGGGGGAAGGGATGATGCGATGTTCTCTCCTCCAGTGGGCTCCCTCCCCACCTCGCTCAACACCCCAGCTGCACACACGCACGCACACACACACATACATTTGCGTCCAAGGTTATTCACTAGTTGCCTGATGTATTGTTTTATTACATGCCGGCATGTCCACGGACGCGCTCGGATTTGTATTGCTGTCTACATGACAGATGGTGCTCTGTGAGGCCGCAAGAAGATACGATTCAATTTTCTTTTGAAAGGCACGTCCGCATTTATTTATTTATTTATTTAGCCTCCCCCCCTTTTCGCGCAGGGAGGGGAGAGGAGGGAAAATTTAAAGGGATGGAGAAGTTCGGCCTCTGCTTTGAGGTTTTGTTTCTTTTTGAATCCGACGCTTAGGAAACGGAAACTCTCCAAACATTCCCAATTGATCGCTAGCAAATCGCTGTCTGCACGATTAGCAGCAGGACAGGAAAGAAAGAAAAAGAAAAAAAAAAGAAGTAGCACAGAGAAAAGAGCGGAGGGGAGAGCCTAGCAGATACATCGGATCCCGTAGGGATCGGGGAAATAAATCTCCCCACTGGCCTTGTTATATTTGTGGAGCCTTGAGCTGTCTATTTAAAAGTATCATGTCTGTAGCCTGGATCCCATAGAGCGTTTCCGAAAGAGAAACAGTTAAGCAGAAACTGGCAGGCTAGAAAGGACAATATTAAAACTCAGGGCCTGGACGGGGAGGGGGGCGGGGAATCACCATATTATTGAAACACTGGATATTAGCTTGCTTGAAAAAAAATCTTCTATTGCTCTCTGGGCCTGTTTCAACACCCAAGGAAGCGCAGGGAATAACGGCAGGAAGTATATCCCGCTGAAGCTGCCGTCAAACGCTAGAGAAGGGATGGTTAAATGACGGGGTATCGTTTATCCCCGATATTGCTCTCATTAGTACTCCCTGAAGGAGCCGCAACTCGTGACCCGGTTCTCCCCCCGCCCCGGTCGGGCGGTACCGGTGCCAGTGGCAGGGCGCGGGGACCGGCATGCCTCTGTATCCCGGGGTCGGGGCCCTGACCCGCTCTCTCTGCTTCTCTGTCTCGGGAAGGCTCCTCCGCCCCCTCCAAGATGATGCTTAGCCCGGATCAAGCTGCCGACTCCGACCACCCCTCCTCGGCGCCCTCCGACCCGGAGTCCCTGGGCGGCGCGGATGCCCAGGCGCTCAGCTGCTGCGTCTCCGACCCGGAGCCCGCCGAGGGCGGCGGCGGCGAGGGCCGGGGCGGCGGCGGCGGCGGCGGGGAGGGCCGCGGCGGGGGCCGGCCCGGGCTGCACCCGCCGCCGCTGAGCCGGGAGGAGAAGCGCCGGCGGCGCCGCGCCACGGCCAAGTACCGCTCGGCCCACGCCACGCGTGAGCGGATCCGCGTGGAGGCCTTCAACCTGGCCTTCGCCGAGCTGCGCAAGCTGCTGCCCACCCTGCCCCCCGACAAGAAGCTCTCCAAGATCGAGATCCTGCGCCTCGCCATCTGCTACATCTCCTATCTCAACCACGTGCTGGACGTGTAGCACCCGACGGACGCCCGGAGCCCCGGGACTCCCAGTCCCATCGCCCCGGGTCCGGTCGCGGCGGGCAGCGCCTTCCCCGGGCGGGCGGCGGGGCGGGGGGTCCCTGCTGCTTGTGCTCCCCCCCCCCCCGGAGGGCTCCCGCCCGGTTGAGAGCCCGCTTTTCGAAGAGAAGTGTAAAACCGGATTGTCTCTTCAGGCTGTCAAGTGCTCCTTTATATATATCCAAAAACATCTACTTGTGACCTTAAACGTGTGACCCATGGGTGCAGTTAAAAATAACTATTTTTTATTTATAGTAGAAGGAGTTGACAATTTATTTTTTTCAAGATTTATTTATTTTTCAGAGTGGTGGCAATTTTACTTTGGATACTTTGTGCCAATTGGTTTCTATAGTCGGGTGTTTACACTTTCTCCTGTGGAATATTATGTTTGACTTTATGAGTGTTTGTTGGGATCAATACAGTGTTCATTTTATTTTCTTTTTAATTTATTTTTCCCTCCAATTATATTGCACTTGTGTACCACAAGCCTCCCCTCCCTCCCTGTTTATAAGTATATTTTATATATATCAAGGCATTTGTTCTTGACCTTTTCTCTTTCTTTCCTTGTGTGGGATCAACAACCACTAGCACTTAACTAGGAGAGGTTTTTTTAAAAACTTGTTGTTATTCTGATCTATAGTTGCGTCTGAAAAGTTCTTTGCAAATCGTTTATAAGGGAAGTAGTTCCTTTGTGGGTATATATGTGTGTGTGTGTGTACACATGCATGTGTGTGGGAGTGAGCGTGGGTGTGTATGTGTGTGGTATATTTTTAGGAAAGGACATTTTTTCCTAAAAAAAAAGAAAAAAAAAAAAGAAAGAAAAGTAAATCCAGAACTGCTTTCCTTTGTGACAACCAAAAAAATTCTATAACCTGAAAATGTTTCATGTTCTTTGCTGTGAATCTCTTAAAACAAGAAGCGCATTTTAGGGACAAAAGAGAAAAAGAAAAAAAACCACATCTGCTATCCAAAGATTTTAGTCTTTTTCAGGGTTTTTTTTGTGTGTCTATGTTGCTCTATATAATGCAATATTTTGTAGTGAAAATAGATAAATCTGGTTTCTATCTGATGCGTTTTTCATATCTCTCATGAATGGTGAGCTGTTTTGCATATAAATAAAAGTATCAAATAAAACTTGTTTTTTCCTAATTATTTTTCCCTGTTGGTCCTTCTGTAAGACAGACATATGAGATGTCCTTATGAATAAGGATTGCATTCTCCAATGTGTGGGAAGCTTCAACAGGTTACCTGCCTCTTCCTAAGGAGACTCGGACTGCAGTCCCTCCACCACAGCTCCCCAGCTGCAGCTGCTCTCAGCTGGCTGTCCTGCCCAAATGCAAAGGAGACACAGAACCCCTGCTGTCACTTTCTCCCAGTCTCATCATGACTGGCATCTGGTCACATGTTCCAAAGTTCAAGCTGTACAATCCAATCTGATGCTTGCAAGCACCTGTTTTGCTACCTCACTCTTTGAAATGTCTGGCTTTGCCACCCAAATGTATGTGTTGTGTCCTGCCTGAGTGTACTGGGTTTTCTTTCTCTTGTTTAAATTCAGCTTTGATCCCTCTCTGGCCAGGTCTTATTCTACTGAAACCAAGGAAAAATCTTGTGCCCTTTCCCTGCTTTAGAAAACCTCAACCATAATCTTTCATACAAGGCTTCAATTGCCAAATCTTGTCATTTGAAACATGGAACAGATACAGACTCAATGGCAGACAGGTTATTACCTGAGTAATGTGAGACGGTCTCATTTATTAAACCCTTTCCTCGTTTTCCACAAGGAGTTAATTTTACCTATAATTTGAATACTGTCATTGACTCTGGTGGCTGCGTCATCCATTCTTACTTGCTGGGGAGATAAAACCCTCCCCTCTACCCCATTTTTATGGCTGACACTTTGCACAGCGATTTAATTAAGTGTGGTCTTGACCAGCTGAAAAGCTCCATGCAGAAAATCTGTCAGAGAGACTGTTAATTCCATTTCCTACAAATACATGCTTGCCATGTCCCAGGGGAGCACACACTGGTTTGGTAGTTCAATGCACAGCTTTCAAATCCTGCATTTCAGGGCTGAAATAACTCCACCAACTTTGGAGTTGGCTTCCTTTGGGACAGGTTTGTTTCTTAGGTTGAGTATCAGGGCGTTGTGTGGAGTTTGATGTAATTGCCTGAGTGATATTATAAATCCTACCATCCAAAAAGCCTTCATGCTACTAGCCTTGGGAGGACTTAGTTAATAAAAAGATAAACCTATTATTTCCGTCTTGACCATTGGGAATGCATGTTTTAGGGGAAGAGAGTGCTCTGCAACACCTGACTGTAAAGTATGATGGCTGCAGTCACTGGCAGTTGTAGGTGTCAACCCCACATTCCCCCTGACCTCACTTCCCCTTCTGGGGGTGTCGCACACATGTCAGAGGCACAGGCTGAGATAATGCTTGGGTCTCAGGTTCCCAGCCACGTGATCCTGTGCCCAAGTGATAAGCCAGAAAGGCTGCTGTGTTGTGAGCAAAGAAGAGCACAGTGTGGAAATGTGTGGAAACAGGCTCAGGAAGTCAGAAAATCTGTGGGCTATTCCATTCTTACCATCCCTGAGACAACAGAGAGCCTGACTGCACTCAAACACAGAGCAGCAAGGGCTTTGCTTTTGGTGGTATCCAAAGGGCCAGATCTCAAGTTTAACCTGCAAAAGGGTCAAGGGCACTTGACCTGAAGAGATGTGCTTTTCTTCCCAAGTTTTATCTGATGGAAGAAATTGCTTTTTCCTACAAGTCCTATCTCACTTTCATACACTCAACAACTTGTTTAAATCCTGTCCCCACCATAACATCACCCCAACTACTTCTATCTTTCCTAGGAAGCTCATTCTCATCTAGCAGTTGATGAGTGTTGAAAACAGAATGTAGGTTTTGCTCCCACATTACACACCTTTTTTTTTTTTATTCTTAAGGAGCTGAGTAGTATGCACAAGCTACAAGGCCCATGCAAAAAACAAGGCTGCATGACTAAGTGCTCAGAAGTCTGGATTTATGAAGAATGGGTAAACAAATTTAACTCCATCTCATTGCAAGTCTGGGTTAGATAGCAATAAAGTCTAATTATATAATCAAAGTTTGCCTATGTCTATGTTTTCTCAGCAATAAAGGAATGAATGACCTTGAATGACAATACTATAGGAGGAATGGGGTTGGAACTGCTGAATGGAAGTTTATATCACACTCAGCCATTACAAAAACTGGAAGGGAAGAGACACAGTTAATATTTCCTGGTATTTTAGCCACATTCAGATACCTTTATTTCACAACTGAAGAGGAGCTCATCCTACAAACCACGAAAGAAAGTGCACTCAAAGACAGAGAAGGCAGAGCACTACCTCTGGACCCTTAGCTGACTCTAAAAGAGGGACTTTAGGCCTGAACTGAATACAATATATAAAATATTTAAAACATTATATAAAATATATAAAACATTGAATGGAAACCTTCAGCATTCACAGAGAGCAAGTAGTTCTAATAGATAAACCTAGAATATTCCAGTACAAGGGATATTCAATGTGTGCTAACATTGGGTTATAACACCTATTAAGACACATTTTCAGGCCTATATGGACTCATAGGGACATGGTGCAATACACACTCACATGGTATCATTAGGAAGCAGGGCGGCTAATGCATTCATCTGAACCCTGGGAACAGATCCTGACCCTGATACAGCAAACGAGGACAGACAGCAAGCCAAAAGTAACTCCTCCAAATAAACATAATGGTTTTGACAGGACTGTACAGCTAAGGGGGAACTGTATCTCAGTATCATACAGTTTCCTAAGAGATTAAAAGATCTCAAGCACAAAATATTCCAAAATATATACTTGAATTTATGCTGCTATTACATATGCACATACAAAAGGAAGAATTTCTAGGCATAGACCATCACTGTCAGCAAAGTGCATGGTACTGTGCATTCAGGATCACATTACTCTCCAGCCACAAAGTCATGTCTTATTGTTTGTGTTAAAAAGTGTTTGAGCCAGGTAGGATATGACCACTGATACTTACAGCAGATAAATTCCGAGGGTCTTGGATGTGATTTGATATCTTTGCTGTATTTCTAGCAAAGGGAATGTGTGTGTGTTTGAGAAGAGATGGGGGGGTGGGGAGCTGAAGAGGATGTTGTATATGAAACTCAACAAAGAAATGGATCTTTTCCATTATATAGCTGTGAAGAAATAGCAGAGACATTCTATCTATCTCTTCGCATATCTATCCATCTAGCCATCCTGTAACCCAATTAACCCAGTTCTTTTAGGGTGAATAAATGTGTTCTAATATCAGCCATTATTTTTCAGTATTCTCACTTTATTCTCCAGGGTGGGACAGATCAATAACCACAATAGCAACCGACCCAAAAGGAAAAGGCAATCTCCTGGCGCTTCTTATTTATTTCTTCAGAGCCGATTTCGTTTTTCCTGCCTCTTCCCCTGGTGGCGGATTTTGTCTTTCCCTGCCCAGAATGGCCGTGTTGTTTTATCCTGAGCTCTATTTGCATGTGAGCTTCAGATTCATCTTTGGCTCCTTGCACGGTTTGGGATGAGACCCTCCTGTCCCCAGAGAGGGGGGGCAGGTGTTGCTCCAGTCGAGCGAATGGAACCAAATTACAGGACCGTCTGTCGCCTCCTCTGGGAGCCGGCAGAGGGAGGGGAGGAAGGGGGAGGGGAGCGAGATGCCGTAACGACAGAAAAGAAAAGCAGAACATCATACTGATGCCGATAAGAGCTTGAAAACACGAGTCACCCCAGCCCACAAACCCCACCCAAAACCATGCAGCAGCCACCTGAAAAGAGAAATGTCAGGAGCAGAGACAGAAATAAATTGAGTCACTGGGCTGGAATAACTCAGGCTCAGAATGAAAGAGGAACTCAGACCCTGTCCACTTTCAGACACAAGTGCAGGCACAAAGTTGCTGTTTTTCTCAGCTTACGGCTGTGCTCTTTGATGTCACCTCCTCTGTCCTTTCAGAGCAGGCTCCTCTGCCCACCACTGCTCTCCACCAAGTCCTCACAGCCCAGGTCTCACAGGAGCTCCTGCACCCCTCCCTCCAGCTGCTCCTTCTGGCCTTCCCATAGCCACCCTGCCCTTCAAGGTCCCTGCGAGAAGCACAGTGTGCAGAGGTGATTCTGCTCCTCTGCCACCCCCACCAGGCCCATGCCCTACAGTGGAGCCAGTCTTTACTCCTACAGGGAGCTGCTTGGTGCTCCAGCTCATGGGCTGGTGTGTCTCACTTCTCATCCATGCAGACTTCTACTCAACTATCTGAGAGAGGTGATGTTACATAACTTACACTTCTCAAACCCACATATTTGCTTAAGGCATTCCTAGCAAATTAATAAAAGACCCCCATCTATCCCACCTCAACCCCCACCTTTTTTTTGCTGTTTTTTTTTTTTTTGTCCCAAACTTTCCTAGATATGAGTGCACACATACATTGCTGTATGCAATGATTGCTCTCAAAGTGCCTGGACACAGAGTCACTTTAAAAGCAACAGCTGACAGCTGTTCTGCTGTTCCTCACTAAAACAAGAAGACGATCAGAGAAGAAATTTGGGGGAGAATTCAGTGGAGATTCGGAAGAAAGCATGAAAAAAAGTGCCATTAGGAGTGCTTAAATCAAAGCAAAAGCAGCACGGAATGAATTAATGGCAGAAGAACCCAGCTCACATAGGTGGTGAGGGGCCTCATCAATCAGCAACTTGGGCGTAACATAAAGGACTTTTCCATGAGGGTGGTGGGATGTACATATGAACCTGAGGTCTACAACAGGGCATAATGAGGAACAAATGGCAGGCAGCAAACATAGGAGGAGATGGCAGCAGGAAGTGTGAGAAAGGAAAAGGATATGAGCAGCTGGGGAGAGCTGCTGGTATGGGGGCTGCTGGATGGGGAGAAGATGCTCCAGCAAAGTCAGAAGGAGCAGCTTGCTCAGGGGGTTAAAAGTGAGTTCAGTCCAGGAACAGACAGGAACCAGGCAGGAAGGGAACTGGAAGTAGTTGTTAACTAGACATTCAAAGCACTCAGGAGAGATCACACAACTATAGTCATGGCCAGAGGGATGGACTGGCACAGTAACATTTTTTCAACGACCAAAAAGACAAGGGGGTTTATCATATAACATCAGAGAAATCCTCTGTCTCCTTGCTCAAAAATGATTCTAGTGCAATAGAAGTGGCAGAAAGAGATTTGCAAAACCCTAGGGCTAGATCATCAGCAATGAAGAAAGAAAGAAGGAAAGAGAGAGAGAAAGAGAGAGAAAGAGAGAGAAAGAGAGAGGAGAAAGAGAGGGAGGGAGGGAGGGAGGGGAGGGAGGGAAGGGAGGGAGGGAGGGAGGGACGGGAGGGAGAGGAGGAGAGGGGAAGGAAGGAAGGAAGGAAGGAAGGGAAGAGAAGGAAGGAGAGGAAGGAAGGAAGGAAGGGAAGGAAGAAGGAAGGAAGGAAGGAAGG